>NC_080690.1:15942795-20942795 GCF_030445035.2 Dasypus novemcinctus | reverse complement strand
TCATGGGTCATACTATACTATTTTAAGTATTGAAAGATTATATGTAGTTTACTATCAGGCAGGAATAGGGCTCCCTGCTCCTGTGTTTTCCCCCTAGTGTTTTTATTACTATTCTTGCTTGGGCTTTTTGTATGTGTCTTGTTTTTGTTTAATTTTTTCTTTTATATACAACTGTAAGAAATACCTCCTCCAGTTCCTAGTAAAGGACTTTGGGTATTTTTATTGGATTACATATCTATGTCTGAGCTTGCTCCTCTGATGAAAACATTAGCTTCTCAAGGACAAAGACACCTGCAACCTGCCTTTTATCTGGCGAGACATGTGTTCCTCTAAGCTGCAGACAGAAAACCTCAGAATATTTTTCCGACTGGGCCATTCTTTTGCTCAAACGTCCCTGATTTAATTTCTCAGGAAGAAGACAGTTTCGTGGTGGGCACAGCCGAGGGGACAGTATTCCATTTTCAGCTGGTCTCTGTGTCTTCTAACAGCAGTGAGAAGCAGTGGGTACGGACAAAGCCCTTCCAGCATCACACTCATGATGTGCGTGCTGTGGCCCACAGCCCAACAGCACTGATATCTGGAGGTGGGTACCACTTACAGAGAGGCTGTTTCTTCACCCTGCTCAGCTCTGGTTATTTTAAGGCAGGTGTTTTTCTAATTCTGTATGCCTTCTCCCCTCTTCCCCACCCCAGGCACCGACACCCACTTAGTCATTCGTCCTCTCATGGAGAAGGTGGAGGTAAAGAATTATGATGCTGCTCTCCGAAAAATCACCTTCCCTCATGTAAGTATCATATCCTCCTCCTCCTCCTCCCCTTAAGACTCTGAATATAGCTAACACTTGGACAATATGTAGGACTTCTGGTAGCTACCTTCTTTCTGTTTCTGAGATAAGCCTCTTGCAAATACATTGACAAGGGCAAGAGATTTGCAGCAGCACTGCTAATTGAGTTCCTGGGCAAATAATTTCTTTTGAAGATGGTTGTGGTTTCTGGGGTGCATATTTATATAATATTTACATAAATATTTTTTAAGATTTACTTTTCTTTATCTTCCACCCCCCATTGTTTGTGTTTGCTGTCTGCTCTCTGTGTCCATTTGCTGTGGGGTCTCTGGGTCTCTTCTTCTTTTGTTTAGGAGGCACTGGGAGCTGAACCTGGGACTGCCCATGTGAAAGACAGGCTCAATTGCTTGAGCCACCTCTGCTCACTGCTTTCTTGTGTCTCTCATTGTGTTTCCTCTTTGTGTCTCCTTGTTGTATCATCTTGTTGTGTCAGCTCACTTGTCTTGCTCATCTTCTCTAGGAGGCACTGGGAAGCAAACCTGGGACCTCCCGTGTGGCAGGCGGGTACCCAAATGCTTGAGCCACATCCGCTTCCCTATATTTTTATTTATTTATTTTTTTAAGGTTGAGCTCTTTATTATTCTGGGTGGGAGCAGAGCCTCAGGTGTTTCCTTCCAGATGAATTTTACCATATTCACAAGTTATAAACCCCTCTCTTCCTCCACCTGTTTCCCCATTCCGTGCAACCAATAAACATAACTGAATCAACCTGTTCACTACATCTTGAATCTAGTCATGTCTCTGTCTACTTGCTATTATCCTAGTTTATTCCAATGTCTTTTCTCATCTGGGTTTCTTCACAATTATTTCCTAATGATATTTTAGTATTAATAGTTTTATTTGTTTATTCCAGACTGTTCACCTGTGATCTGTTTAAAAAGCAGCTTTGTTCTTTCACTGCATGCTTAAAAGCCTTCAGTTAGACCCTTGTTACCCCTAGTATAAAGACCTAATTCCGTAGTAGGGCTATAAGACCTGTCCTCATTTGGTCCTGGTCTCCTTCTGTACATTGGTAGCATCCCCATATCCCCATATCCCCCACCCCACCCAGTGTAGCTATACTGGAAGACTCTTTTTATTCTCTCTAATGCTGTTTTACTATGAGCCATTTCATACACCCTCATTCTCTTTGGAATGTCCTGTCCTACCCTCTTTGCCTGAATATTCTTTCCCAGGAACTTCCATTGGGGCTCCTATTATTATCCCTTCAAAGCTAGGCTAGCCTTTCTACAGCTAAGTCTTTTCTACATTTTTCATTACACATTTCTGCTTATCCATGTTAAATTTCTTAGCACACCGTAATGTAATTTCACATTTAATTCTATGTCACCCTCTTAGATCATACAATTCTTGAGAGCAGTAGCTGTGTTTTTTATTCACCATTATGTTTTCAGATCCTAGGACACTGCTTGGCATATGATAGTACTTAATAAGTATTTATTAAATAAATTGATTTTAACAGTAAAGAATGTTCTAAGATTTTGCTGCTGTTTCTAGTACTGAGGCAATAGATGACCCTGGCTAAGAATGTTTCCATTCTTGGATACAGAGACGTCTCATTTCCTGTTCTAAAAAGAGGCAGCTTCTCCTCTTCCAGTTTGCTCATCACTTGGAACTTTGGCGACTGGGATCCACAGTTGCAACAGGTAAGATGGGAGGTTTTTTCCACAATGTGAAAATTGGAGAGAGGCCAAATATCAGAATTCCAATTGAATTCTGCTAGTGGAAAAATGGAAGTAGGTTTTTCTGTGTTGTAAGTTATGTATTTTTCACCAACTAGATAAAGTGTTAGATGCTTTAGCAAGATACTGTATCATCTTTTAAAAGTTTAGATTTAAAAGTTTAGATTCTGTGTTGTACACTGCAGGGTGTAGAATCGGTTTTTTCTAGCTTGACTGGGAGATAACAGGCTTTTGAAAACTGGCATGCTTTAATGTGAAAAAAGAAGGTTGCATAGATATTACCGGGTAACAGCCTAGAGACCTTTTTTATGATCTGCTAAGGAAATATTTGGATCCCATTGTTAATGGTGGATTAGAGATTTTTGCTTTAGGTTCTAGAATGAGGAGAAAATGAATTTGAAATCAGGGCCACCTAACCTCTATTTCCATTTGCTTGCCTGACTGGGAAGTAGCACTTCAGAGAACTCATGAACTATCACAGGCCATATCCACAACATTCAAATAGAAGCTAAAGAAGTGCTCACTGGTATCTTTTTTCACCCACCCCCTTCTCTTCCACCCTCAGAAAATTCTGACTTTAGACATTTTTCTTATATCTCACTGGTAGAGATTTCATTCTACCCAGGAGTGACTTTTCAAAAGAAAAACGTACAAGTAAACTTACGGGGAAATATTTTCTTTGATAAGAAAAACCATCAGGGACATTTCTTGTTCCAGGAAAGAATGGGGATATCCTTCCGCTCTCTAAAAATGCAGATCATTTACTGCAGCTCAAGACAAAGGTAAGGAAGTTTAACTGTGTACCTCAAAATAGTTCTTTAATTATACAAGTATTTGTAAATATAGTCTCATTGTAAATAATTCAAACAATATCAGTAGTTTCTATCATTGACCACCTCTTTCATTCTAGTCCCTTCCCCTGAAATAATTATTGTTAATTGATAGGTGTATGTTTTATTAAAAATTATATAAATGTTACATTGAACTTTCCTTTGTTTTGCAAATATTTCACTTACTATTTCTTAGAGATCTTTGAAGCAGGTTGTCATGGAATAGAAAATCAGTCCTCCAAATCACCTGTCCTCCAAAGCTTTCTGCATTAAATGCCTCCCTGCTCAGATTCCTGAGATTGAGGTTTAGTGTGGCAACTGTGAAGTACTCAGAGGGCTGAGATAATATGCACACTATTCATATGCCTCCATTTCTGGTTTTACAATTTGTTTAGATGCTCTGCCTGTAAAGGCATCATAGTGACACATAGCATGAGTGTCAGGATTGTGTGTCGGTGTTTTTGTGGACAAGTCCAGAGTGGTGTGAGCTTGAGAATTCATGTCACAGTGAACCTTGACAGTATGTGGTTTTTTGTGAACTTTCATCATGATTCTTAACTTTACCAGGGTCCTGAGAACATTATTTGCAGCTGTATCTCCCCATATGCAAGTTGGATAGCTTATTCTACAGCTTCTCGTTTTTTTCTCTATCAGTTGAATTATGAAAATGACAACATAAGCCTCCAAAAGGTAAGTGATAGCCCGATCTCTGGCAATGCAAGAAGAAACTTCAGGAGTGTGTGGTTTTTGAGTGTGAAGTGGAAATGTACTAGATGTAAATCCTTGATCAATTGGAAGCTATTTGGAAGCTGCTGTTAAGTGGTCTTTTATTTTCATTTTGAATCTTTTATGTTTTTGGAGGGGTGGGGGAATGCCAGAAAAGAGGTAGCAAAGTTTAGATTTTCCTGCTTAATGGTTTCATGTGTGGCTGAGTTATATTTCATGATAGAGAATTTAGTATTTATTGAAGAGCTGAAGAGGGAACATGTTTGTTACAGTGGAACGCCAGTATTCTGGGCTCTTGGTCAGTTGGCTTATTTAGAGACAGGAAGCATTAATATTATTTAAGGCTGGCTGTGTTTGTATGTGTTTTTAATATATATATATATTTTAAGTATATTAGTCATATATCAATATACATAAATAGTGTATAGTAAAAGTTGTGAACTTACAAAATAAGCATATGTAACATACAGGGATCCCATACATCACCCCTCTGCCAACACACCTTGCATCGTTGTGAAACATATGTTACAAACTGTGGAAGAGCATCATCAGAATATTACTACTAACTATAGTCCATATCTTACATTTGGATTGTTTTTCCCCCAACCCACCCTATTATTTTTTTCTCATATGTTTTTATTACAAAGGTTGTGAACTTACAAAACAATCACTCTACATGGGTAGAATTCCCATACAACACCCCTTCACAAATATACCATACCGTGATGGAATATTTGTTACAGATTATGAGATAATACCATCAAACCATTACCACCAACCATGGTCCAATAATGTACATTTGGCACACTTTTTCCATACCCCCCGATTATCAACACGGTACATCTTTGGCATTACTGCAAGAATATTACAGTATTGATGTTAACCACAGTCCATAGGTCACACCAGTTGTATTTTTCCCGTGCTTCTCCACATTCCCACCACCTGCAATAGTGACATAAATCATAGCTCACAGAAAGACACTCTTGAATTTGTACCATCAAGCACAATTCTCATCCACCTCTGGGTTCACTGTGTTATTCAGTCCCTAGATTATTCTCTAGCATTCTTTCTTTCAATTGACATTTACATCCCTACACTACTCTTTTCAGCCATAATCCCATATATAAACCAGCTGCTACTCATTATAATGTGTTACCATCAACTCTGTACATTTCTACACTTTTACAGTAAAGTTAATTAAAACTTCAAACATGAAGCATCAGTAGTCCTTCTCAACCCCTCTCTTATCTTTTAATAACCTATACTACAGGGTTTTTTTTTCTTTTTAAAGATCAATGTTTTATTTATTTCTCTCCCCTTCCCCGTCTCCCCCAGTTGTCTGCTCTCTGTGTCTGGTCACTGTGTGTTGTCTCTATCCACGGGAATCTGTGTCTCTTTTTGTTGCATCAGCTCTCCGTGTGTGCGGCGCCACTCCTGGGCAGGCTGCACTTTTTTCACACTGGGCGGCTCTCCTTACAGGGCACACTCCTTGTGTGTGGGGCTCCCCCACGCAGGGGATATCCCTACGTGGCACAGCACTTCTTGCACGTTTCAGCACTGTGTTTGGGCCAGCTTCACCACACAGGTCAGGAGGCCCTGGGTTTGAACCTTGGACCTCCCATGTGGTAGGTGGACACCCTATCCATTGGGTCACATCTGCTTCCCTTTACTGTAGGTTTTAACTCCATGTGTTTATTCTTTGTATTTATTAGTTCATGTTAGTGACACCATGAAATATTTGTGCTTCTGTGTCTGGCTTACTTCACTTAGCATAAAGTCCAGGATTCACCCATGTTAACATATGTGTTCCAATTTCATTTATTCTTACTGCAGCATCCATCGTATGTATATACCACATTTTGTTTATCCATTCATTGGTTGATGGACATTTGGATTGTTTCCATCTTTTGGCAATTGTCAATAACACCACTAGGAACATTGGTATGCAGATGTCTGTTGGTGTCACAGTTTTTAGTTCTTCTGCATATTGTCCTAGTAAAGGAATTGCTGGTTCATATGGCAGTTCTGTATTTAGCTTCCTGAGGAACTGCCAGACTGTCTTCCGCAGAGGTTACACCATTCTACAATTGCACCAACAGTGTAGGCGTGTTGCTATTTCTTCACATCTTCTCCAGCACTTATTGTTTTACAGTTTTTTAACAATGGTCATTCTGTGTGGTGTGAGATGATATCTCATTGTTGTTTTGATTTGCACTTCCCCTATAGCTAGTGATATGAAACGTTTTTTTCATGTGCTTTTTGGCCATTTGTATTTCCTCTTTGGTGAAATGTCTATTTAAATCTTTTGCCCATCTTTTACCTGGATTGCTTACTCTTCCATTGTTGAGTTGTATGATCTCTTTATATAGAATGGAAATTAAACCCTTATCAGATAAGTGGTTTCTAAATATCCTGTCCCATTGATGGGTTGCCCCCTCACCTTCCTAACCAAGTCCTTTGAATCACAACAGTGTTTAAATTTGAGGAGGTCCCATTTAACCATGTTTTCTTTTGTTGCTCATGCTTTAGCTATAAGGTTTAAGAATGCACCACCTACTACCAGCTTTTGGAGATGTTTCCCTACATTCTCTTCTAGGAGCTCTGTGGTTCATGCTTTTATATTTAGGTCTTTGATCCATTCCGAGCTAACTTTTGCATAAGCTGTGAGATAGGAGTCCCCCTTCCTTCCCCTGCCTATGGATATCTAGTTCTCCCAGCACCACCCACTGAATTGACCATTCTGCACCAGCTGGGTGGGTCTGACAGGCCTGTCAAAAATCACTTGACCATAGAGGTGAGGGTCTACTTCCAAACCATCAACTGAGATCCATTGGTCCACATGTCCATCTTTAAGCCAATACCATGCTGTTTTTACCACTGTAGCTAGGTAATATAATTTAAGTCCAGAAGTGAGAGTCCTATAACTTCCCTTTTCCTTTTTAAGATGTTTCTGGCTATTTGGGGCCCCCCACTCTTCCAAATAAATATGATAATTGTGTTTTTCATTTGTTTAAAAAATGCTGGTGGTGTTTTTATTGAGACTGCACCAAATCTGCACAATAATTTGAGTAGAATTCACATTTTAACAACACCTAGTCTTCCAATCCACGAGCATGGAATGTTCCTCCAATTATCTAGTTTCTTTTCAATTCCTCCCTACAATGCATTATAGTTTCCTGAATATAAGTGCTCTAGATCTCTGGTCAAGTTTATTCCTTTTTTTTTTTAAGATTTATTTATTTATTTAACTCCCCCCCTCCCCTGGTTGTCTGTTCTTTGTGTCCATTTGCTGCATCTTGTTTCTTTTGTCCGCTTCCGTTGTTGTCAGCGGCAAGGGAAGTGTGGGTGGCACCATTCCTGGGCAGGCTGCACCTTCTTTCGCGCTGGGCGGCTCTCCTTACGGGCACACTCTTTGCGCGTGGGGCTCCCCTACGCGGGGGACACCCCTGGGTGGCACGGCACTCCTTGTGCGCATCAGCACTGCGCATGGGCCAGCGCCACACGGGTCAAGGAGGCCCAGGGTTTGGACCGCGGACCTCCCATGTGGTAGACGGACGCCCTAACCACTGGGCCAAGTCTGTTTCCCAAGTTTATTCCTAAATATTGGACTCCTCTAGTTGCTACCATAAATGAATTTTTTTCCTGACTTTCCTTTTCAGACTGCGCACCATGGCTGCATAGAAACACCACTGACCCCTGCATATCGATCCCGCATCCTGACACCCTATTGAAATGATTTATTAGCTCTGACAGCTCCCCTTTAGATATTCCAGAACTCTGCAGATACAGGATCATACCACCTGCAAATAGCGAAAGCCCTACCCTTCCCCTCTGATTCGGATGCTATCTACCTCTTCTTCTTGCCCAACTGCTCTAACCAGAACATCATCAACACTATATTCAACAATAGTGGCAACAGTGAGCATCCTTGTCCTACTCCTTACCTCAGTGGGAAAGCCCTCAATCTCCCACCATTGAGTTCAGTGTTAGCTGTGGGCTCGTCTTAAATGACCTCTGTCATGTTGAGAAAGTTTCCCTCAATTCCCATCTTTATAGTGTTTTCAAGAAAGGATGCTGTATCCTGTCATATGCCTTCTCTGCATCAAAATATAAGAGCATGTGATTTTTTTTCTTCTTTGATTTATTAATGTGGTGTATTAAGCTGACTGATCTTCCCATGTTGATCTGTTGTCTTCCTTGTTTCTTTAGGAGGCACCAGGAACTGAACCCAGGACTTCTGATGTGGGAGGCAGGCACCTATCGCTTGAGCCACCTCTGTTCCCAGCTTTGTTGTGTCTCTCATTGTTTTTTCTTCTTGTGTCTCTTGTTGCATTATCTTGCTACGTCAGCTTGCTGTGCCTGCCTGTTGTGTCAGCTCACTGTCTAGCTTGTCATCTTTAGGAGGCACCAGAAACCTCTGCTTCTACTTTGTTATGGCTCTCATTATGTTTTTCTTCTTGTGTCTCTTGTGTCATCTTGTTGTGTCAGCTCACTGTACCCGCCTGTCATACCAGCTTGCTGTCTTCTTTAGGAGGCACCAGGAACTGAACCATGAATTTCTCCTATATGGTAGGCAGGAGCTCAGTCATCTGAGCCACATCTGCTTTCCTCAAGCTCCCTTTTCTTTATTGATCCTCTGCCTATGTGTTCTGTCCAGTGCTGAGAGTGGTGTGTTGAAGTCTTCAGCTATTATTGTAGAGATACCTGTTTCTCCCTTCAGTTTTGGCAGTATTTGCCTCATGTATCTTCGGGCATCCTGGTTAGGTGCATATACATTTATGATTGTTATTTCTTCCTGGTAAATTTTCCTTTTTATTAATATATAATGTCCTTCCTTGTCTCTAATAACAGTTTTGCTTTTAAAGTCTCTTTCATCTGATAATAAGTACAGCTGCTTCAGCTTTTTGGGGTTACTGCATGCTTAGAATATCTTTTTCCAGCCTTTCACTTTCAATCTATTTGGTATCCTTGGGTCTAAGATGAGTCTCTTGGAGACAGCGTATATATGGCTCATATTTTCTTATTCATTTTGCCAGTCTTTGTCTTTTGATTGGTGAGTTTAATCCATTAACATTCAATATTATTACTGTAGAGCAGTTTTCTTATTTCACCCATTTTGACCTTTGGGTTTTATCTGTCATTTTATTTTCACTACTCTTGACGCTTTTAGCTATTGTTACTGATACAATCTTCGTTTCTAGACTCTTTTCCAAGTCTCTCCTTTCTTTTCAGGCTGTAGCACTCCATTTAGTATTTCCTGCAAGGCCGGTCTCTTTTTTGTAAACTCTCAGTTTCTGTTTACCTATGAACATTCTAAACTTGCCCTTGTTTTGACAGTCTTGCAAGATATAAGATTCTTCATTGGTGGTTTTTCTCTTGCAGTATCTTAAATATATCATACCACTGCCTTCTTGTCTCCATGGTTTCTGATGGGAAATCTGCATTTAATCTTATTGGGTATCCCTTATATGTTAAGCATCATTTTTCTCTTGCTGCCCTCTGAATTCTTTGGCATTTGACATTCTGATTAGTATGTGTCTCAGAGTTGATCTATTCAGATTTATTCGGATCAGAGTACATCGTGCTTCTTAGACACGGATATCTATGTCCTTTATTAGAGTTGGGAAATTTTCTACCGCTACTTCCTCAAATATTCCCTCCGCCTCCCCTTCCCCTTTCTTCTTCCCTGAGACACCCATGATATGTATGCCTGCACATTTCCTGCCATCATTTAGTTCCCTGAGATCCTGTTCCTTTCTCCATCTATTCTTTATATGTTTGCTTTCAGAGGCCATGTCTTCAGGCTCACCATTCTCTTCTTCTGCCTCCTCAAATCTGCTGCTACATGTCTCTAATGTACCTTCAGTCTCATTTACTGCACCCTTCATTCCCACAAAATCTGCCATCCTTTCACATATACCTTCAAATTATTTGTGCTCACCCAGTGTCTTCTAAATATCCTTAATCTCTTTAGCCATCTTATTGAATTTATTAAAGAGATCTGTTTGAGCATCCATGATCAGTTGTCTCAGCTCCTTTACATCATCTGGAGGCTTATCTTGTTCCTTAACTGTGCCACATCCCTGTCTCCCAGCATGGATTGCAATCCCTTATTGGTGTCTTGGCATCTGGCTTACTAAATGTATTTATTCTGGGTACAGTTTCTCTCTTTAGTCCAGGGCTTTCTTGCCTTTTCTTTCTTGCTGGTTGTGTAGTAGGAGCCAAGGATGCAATTGGTGCTGTAAGCTGTGAAGGCTGCATCAGGAATCGATGATGCTTCTTCCACTTTTCTTCTCTGGCTAGGGGTAGGGACAGAGCCACAGCTGTGTGTAATGATCCAAGTTGTGCAATACAAGACTGTAGTTGCCTGGAGAGACTGATGAAGCTTCACATCCCTTTTCCCCTTACCTGGGGCAGGGATAGAGCTGCATGTGTGGGCAGCATTCTATGCTATGTGGGTCCAAAATGACTACAGTTGCCCCGGTAGACTGACATAGCCTGCCCCTCGCCCCCAGTGGGGATGGACCCTCAGGAGTGCCCTACAATCTAATCTGTGTGGACTGCATATGCCTGCAGTTGCCCTGGAAGGCTGAGGGAGTCCTGTTCCTTCTGCCTTTTAGGGGGTGGGAATGCAACCACCAACACCCAGCAGTTCAGTCTGCATAGGCCAAAAGTGCCAGCCCCTTCCTATCCTATTGCAGGGTAGGTGTGGATCCACAGGTACCCACCAGTCCAGGCTGTGCAGGCTGTCAGTGCCTGCCATTGCCCTGAAAGGCTGAGGAAACCCAGCTCCCCTCCTATCCTACTTGGGGGCAGGGATGGAGCTACAGGTGTCCAGCTCTTCGGTCTGTGTGGGCCAGAAGCACCTGCAGTTTACCAGAGAGGTTGGGGAAACACAGTCCCTCTTTTGTCCTATTGGGGGTGGGAATAGAGTCACAGGTGGCCAATAGTCAAGTCCTTACGGTGAAAAGTGCCTCTAGTTGCCCTCAGAAGCTGAGGAAACACAGCTCTACTCCTACCCTATTGGGGTGTGGACATGGAGCCCTAGGTGACAAAGTTTTCATTCTGAGCAGGCTGAAAGAGCCTGCATTTACTTGGAGAGGCTGGTGCAGGTCCCCCCAGCTTCCTCCCTTTCGGAGGTGGGGCTGGAGCCTAGGCTAGGGCTGCAATCCAGTCTTGGTGGAAAGAAACCAGTTCCTAACTTCACTGTGATTTTTAGTCAGCCGAGGTTCCCTTCATGTGGGGGCGGGAGGGGGCGTTAAAATGACAGCTACCAGCCTCTTTCTGACTTGAACAGGTTCAAACTTTAGCTGTTCTTAGGATTATAAATTAGCCAGCTGAATTTACTCATCAGTAGCTGAAGTCAGTACCCAGCCATCTCTTCCTTCTCCGTTTTTGGGAAATGAAGCTTCCAACTCCAGCCATAGGATAGCTTCTGAGGTAGCTTGTACTGTGGGTGGGCACTGGCCTCTGCAGCTTGAGGTACTCTACTCATGTATCTCTGCAGATGGGCAGTTTCCTCCTTCCATACTTTTCAAGGATGCTGCAGGATACTCTTCTGTTCTCCTAGGACTCCCAAACAGGTGCTTAGATAGCTCTGAGTAATTACTAACTCCCCTATAGAACAAGCTGACCCTAGGAGCTCCATACTCTGCCCCCATCTTGCCCCTCCTCTTTGATTATTTTTGATAGGTTAAAGGTCTCACTTTTCTGACTTACTGACTTACTGTTGTTTGACCCTAAGGTTTCCAAAATGCCAACGTTCCTTCGCTCTGCCCTTCAGATTTTGTTTTCTGAAGACTCAACAAAGCTTTTTGTGGCATCAAATCAAGGATCTCTACATATCATTCAGCTATTGGAAGGAAGCTTCAAGCACCTGCATACTTTCCAGCCCCAGTCAGGTGGGAATTTGGGAACTGGCCATGAGAGAAGCGTCGGTATCTAAGATGATCTTTTTTTCCCCTTCTTAAACCTCATTGTCCTACCTTCACTAATGCTTTTCCCCACCCTGCAGGTACAACACTTACTTACATGTTTGCAATTTAAATTTGGAGATACCTGGTAAATGAAGACACTTGATGATATCTGAAATGTTCCACACACCTCATAATCTTTACTCACTGATCACTGATATTTTTCATTCATTATTTGGGGCCAAAGAAGTTTCACCACCCTTCTTAAGAGTTTTGTTAGCAGAGCAAGAAGAAAGTTAAAATCGTCTGTGATCCTGACACCTAGAAATAACTACTGTTAATATTTTGGTGTATTTCCAATATGTGTTTGTTGTAGGTATTTTGTGGACATTGTGTTTAGTTTGTTTTCATACATATGTAAATGCCTTATACATATAGTTCCATTATCTGTTAATTTAAATCTTATAACCATTTTTCCATGTTACTTGAGAACATGAATATGTGTGAATGACTTACGGTATATGTATGTAGGTAATTACTGAGGACTTAGTAACCAGCTTAGACTAATGTCTACCATAGTTTTTGATTCTTCCCATGATCATTTTTACTTCTTCTTGACCTGGAGTAGAGTGCTTCACTGTCATTTATGGTTCATTGATCTGGAAAATGAACTCTTAAATGCTCACTGTTCTCTAAAAGCAGGGGGAGATTCAGATTGGTAAACTGACATTGTTTCTTGAGCACCTGTATGTTTTTACCAGGCATTTCAAAACTTAGATTCTTTATCTTGCATTTACCACCCCTTAATATCAGCTGAGCATTATACATTTAACTGTTTTTTTTTCTTTTTCTGATCTTACTTCCCCTTGTAGTCAAGCTGGTTTCTTCACAGCCCTAAAAC
Source organism: Dasypus novemcinctus (assembly GCF_030445035.2). Taxonomy (NCBI): domain Eukaryota; kingdom Metazoa; phylum Chordata; class Mammalia; order Cingulata; family Dasypodidae; genus Dasypus; species Dasypus novemcinctus. Next base: position 20,929,899 of record NC_080690.1, on the reverse strand, counting down.
CTGTGTATTTCATTCCTTGTTGCTTAGATAGTACTGTGCTACACCACTGTGTCCCACCCATCCTGTATCATCTGGTTTATGTCTACTATTAAGCTTTCTCATTGTTTGAGAGCATTGCGTGCAACACATATTTTGGCATATAGCGTCATTGTGACTTTTTTGCCCATGAGTCTTTTTTTTTTTTTTTTTTAAGATTTATCATCCCCCCCCCCCTCCCCTTTCCCCCAGTGTCTGCTCTCTGTGTCCATTCGCTGTGTGTTCTTCCGTGTCTGCTTGTATTCTCATTGGGCGGTTCTGGGAACAGATCCTGGTACCTTCCAAAGCGGGAAAGCAGCATTTACTCTCTTGCACCACCTCAGCTCCTTTTTCTGCTACATCTTATTTTTTCTCCTTTTATTGTTTCATCTTGCTGCACCAGCTCTCAGCATCAGCCAGCACTCCTGAGCAGGGCAGCTTTCCTGCGCTGGGCAGCATTCCCATGCAGGGGGGGCACTCCCACGCAAGGGCTCACTTCTGCAAAGGGTGGCCTTCCAGTGTGGGCCGGCACGCCACGTAGGCCAGCTCACCACATGGGCCAGCTTGCCCTCCACCAGGAGGCCTTGGCATTGAACCCTGGTAGATAAGAGCCCAATTGGTTGAGTCATATCTTTTTCCCCACATGAGTCTTAATTGTTGCCAAATTGGTTCAAAGGCCCTTGAAGACAAAGATGGCTCATATGTGTCCCTCCTCCCCTAGTACTAAATATATATCAGTCATCCAATGCGTTAAATATATGATTCAAGACTATTGAACTTGCTGTTTGTCCATAACTTTGATTAAAACCTTTTGGTAAGAAAAGTGTTTGAAACAACTAGTTTAAACGATAGATTTTAGTGATAAATGCTACCCTGATTCTCCATTATTATACTAGGGAAGTTCTTACTCAGACCTGAGCAAATGATGTCTTCAGCTTTATCTCTCTGGTTACTCTTTATAGGAGGGATGGCTGAAGAAATGAAAAAAGGCAGGCAGAGCAACATTTAGAACTTATTTACAAAACTATTAAGAAATTACCATGTCAGTGATTTAAATTTCTGAGAGCCTATATTGGCTTTTGCCTTCATCCTAGGGCAGAGCTGGCTGTAGGTATTGGGCTAATTCAAAGTCTCACCTCTTTTGCTCTCACAGGGACAGTGGAGGCCATGTGTCTTTTAGCAGTCAGTCCAGATGGAAATTGGCTAGCTGCATCAGGTACCAGTGCTGGAGTCCATGTCTACAGCATAAAACATCTAAAGGTGAGCATAGGATTAAGTAGCAGCAGTTTGAATCACTATACAGGAGGAAGTCACCCCTTAGTTGTAAGATGCAAGGCAGTAGAGAGACTGACATTGGGAGAAGATGGCAGAGTAGGAACCTCTGGCACTCAGTCCTTCCACCAGAACAACTATTAAACATGTAGGAATAGTCTGACACAACCATTTTGAAGCTCCAAAGGCTAGAAGAACATTGTATAGCATCCAGAGAAGAGGGGGAGGAAGCAACATATTATATAGAGGGGAATCCCAGTGAGATTGAGTGCCAGTCAGTTTCTCATCAGAAACCATGGAGGCAAAAAGGCAATTGGTCAAAATTCCTAACGTGCCAAAGGAAAACAAGTGACAGCCAAGGATTTTATATCCAGCAAGACTCTTTTTCAAAAATGAGAGTGAGATTAAGACAGTCTCAGATAAAGAAAAGCTGAGGGAATGTCACCATAAGACCTACCCTAAAAGCAATACTAAAGGGAGTTCTTCAGACTGAAAGTAAAGGACACTAGACAGTGGTTCAAAGCAGCATAAAGAATTAAAAACCTGGTATAAAGATAATTATAAATGCCAGTATTGTATTGTTTTGATTGGTAAGAAACTTCTTACTTCCACAAGTGCTTAAAATGCAAATACATAAAAAGTAATGATAAATGTAGGTTTTTGGATATCCAATTTACAAAGGTATAAATTGTAACAAATACAAAAAAATAGTGCGGGGACAGAGATGTATAGGAAAAGTATATGTTCATGCTACTGATGTTAAGTTGGTATCAAACCAAATATAATTGTTCTGTATTTAGGATGTTTAATTTTAATCCTACAAGGAGAACAGATTAAAAATATATCCAGATAGAAATGATAAGACAGTCAATATGGTACAGCAAAAGAAAGCAAATAAATGCAGAAGTGGACTTTAATGGAAGTGAGGGACAAACAAGGGTCTAAGATTTAAACTTTCCAGTCAAAAGGCAGAAATTGCCATAATATATAAAACAGTATGACCCAGCTGTATGCAATCTGCAGGAGACTCCCCTTGAATTCATATTTACAAGTAGGTTGACGATAAAAGGATGAGAAAAAATACACTATGCAAATAGTAACTGAAAGAAAACAGGGCTGACTGCTAATACCAGATCAAATAGACTTTAAAACAAAATAGTTACAAGGGACAAAGATGGTCATTACATACTGATAAAGCACACAAATCAATAGAAAAATGTAACAATTATAAATATATGTGCACTTAGCAGCAGAGCTTCAAAATATATGAAGCAAATACAGATTAGAAGGGGAAATTGATGGTTCTTTCTTAAGAGAATGAGACTTTAACACACCATTCTTAATATTGGATAGAGCATCTAGTCAGAAGGTCAATAAGGAACTTCAGGACTTGATTAATAGAGTAAACCAACCAAACTTAACAAACATATAGAACAGTGTACCCAACAAAAACAGAATACACATTCTTCGTGAATGCCCATGGATCATTGTTCAGGATAGACCATATATTGACTTCAAAAGAAGTCTCAATAAATGCAAAAATTGATATCATGCAATGTATATCTCTGATGACAGTGGAATGAAGCTAGAAATCAGTAATAAGCAGATAGGGAAAATTCACAAATATGTGAAAATTAAACAACATACTCTTACCAGTGGGTTAAAGAGGAAATTAGAAGTGAAATCTTGAGGCGAATGAAAATGTAAATACATCCATAAGACTTATGGATGCAGAGAAGGCAGAAAAAAAAGAACAAATTAAACCCAAAGCAAGCATAAGGAAGGAAATAAAGATTAAAATAGAGATAAAGGTAATAGAAACAACAACAACAATAGAATCAACAAAACCAAAGTTCATTCTTTGAAAAGAAAAGCAAAATGGACAGATCTTTAGCTAGACTGAAAGAAAAACAGGATCCAAACAACAAAACTCAGAAATGAAAAGGTTGACATTACTACTGACCTCACTGAAATAAAAAGGACTATAAGTGGATACTGTGAACAACTGTATGCCAGTAAATTAAACAACCTGGATAAAATGGATAAATTCTTAGAAACACTCAAAACTACCTACACTGACTCAAAAAGAAATATCAACAAACCAATTACTAGTAAAGAGATTCAATCAGTAATTAAAGGTTCCAACAGTGAAAAGCCCAGGGCCATATGGCTTCACAGGGGAATTCTACCAGACATTCTAAGAAGGCTTAATTCCAGTTCTCAAATTCTTCCATAAAATTGAAGAGGATAGAACATTCCCAAACTCATTCTACGAGGCCAACATCACACTCATACTAAAACTGTAAAAAGATACAACAGGAAAAGAAAAATATAGACTAATATCTCTTGAATACAGATGCCAAAATCCTCAACAAAATACTAGCAAGCCAGGGAAGTGGCTGTGACTCGATTAGTTGGGCTCCTGTCTACCATATGGGAGGCCCCTAGATCGCCCGCCAGTGCCGCGGAGTGCCACCCGGCCCACCAGCACCACGGAGAGCTGACTCAGCAAGGTGATGCAACAAAAAGGGAGACAAGCAGAAACACAGAAGTGCGCACAGCGAATGGACACAGAAAGCAGACAACAAGCAAGCCGCAAGGGGTGGGGATAAATAAATAAATACAGACACAGAAGAATGCACAGCGAAAGGACACAGAGCAGATAGCAAGCAAAAAAAGCCACGGGTGTGGGGGGGATTAAAAAAAAAATTCTAGCAAGCCAAATCCAACATCATAGTATAAAATTATATACCTTGTCAAGTGGGATTTATCCCTGGTAGGCAAGATTGGTTCAACATAAGAAAATTAATGTAATACACATTAACATAAAGGGGGAGAAAACCACATGATCATTTCAGTTGACATTTGACAAAATATAGCATCCTTTCTTGATAAAAACCTTTTGAACACTAGGAATAGACCGAAACTTCCTCAACATGATAAAGGGCATACATGAAAAGCCCACAGCTAACATTCTACTCAATGGTGAAGGACTAAAAGCTTTTCCTTCAAGATCAGGAACAAGACAAGGATGCCTACTGTCACCACTGTTAGTCATCATTGTGCTGGAAGTTCTTGCCAGATGAGTTAGGCAAGAAAAAGAAGTAAAAGGCATCCAGATTGTAAAGAAATAAAATTGGGAAACGGACTTTGGCCCAGTGGTTAGGGCGTCCGTCTACCACATGGGAGGCCCGCGGTTCAAGCCCCAGGCCTCCTTGACCCGTGTGGAGCTGGCCCATGCACATTGCTGATGCGCGCATGAAGTGCCTTGCCACGTAAGGGTGTCCCCCGCGTAAGGGAGCCCCACGCGAAAGGAGTGCACCCATAGGGAGAGCCGCCCAGCGCGAAGGAGGGAGCAGCCTGCCGAGGAATGGCGCCGCCCACACTTCCCGTGCCGCTGACGACAACAGAAGCGGACAAAGAAACAAGACGCAGCAAAAAGACACAGAAAACAGACAACCGGGGGAGGGGAGGGGAATTAAATAAATAAAAATAAATCTTTAAAAAAAAAAAAAAAAGAAAATTTTCCCTATTTGCAGATGATTTGAGCTCATATATAGAAAATCCTTAAAAATCTTTAAGAAAGCTTCTAGAGTTAATATAAGGAGTTCAGCAAAGTGGTGCGATACAAGATAAACACCTGAAAAGCAGGAGCATTTCTATGTACAAGCAATGAACAGTCAGAAGAAGAAATTTTAAAAATTTCCATTCACAATAGCAACTAAAAGAATCAAATATCTTGGAATAAATCTAGCCAAGGATGTAAAGGACTTACACACAGAAAACTACAAAACATTGCTAAAAGAAATTTAAAAAGACCTAAATAAGGGAAGGATATTCCACGTTTATGGATTGGAATAGTAAATATTTATAAGATGTCAGTACTACCCAAAGCATGCAATGGATGTGTCACGATGATGGGAGAGAGAGTTGCTGTGGGGGGAGTGGGGGGTGGGGGCGGTGGGGTTGATTGGGACCTCATATTTTTTTAATGTAATTTTTAAAAATAATTCTAATTTAAAAAAAATACTACCCAAAGCAATTTATAGATTCAATGCAATTCCAATCAAAATTCTAACTACCTTGCAGAGATGGAAAAGCCAGTCATCAGATTTATGTGCAAGGATTAGGTGTCCCAAATAGCTAAAGCCAAAGGACTTTCTCACAAATGTAAAAGGGCAACCTATTCAATGGGAGAAAATTGGAAACCACATATCCGGTAAGTCTTTAGTATCCAGAATATATAAAGAAATCCTACAGGTCAACAATAAAAAGAAAACAATTAAAAAATGAGCAAAAGACTTGAATAGACATATCTCCAAAGAGGGTATACAAATGGTCAAAAAGCACATAGAAATATGTTCAACAGAGCCATTAGGGAATTGCAAGTCAAAACCACAATGAGGCGGTGGACTTGGCCCTGTGGTTAGGGCATCTGTCTACCACATGGGAGGTCCGCGGTTCAAACCCTGGGCCTCCTTGACCCGTGTGGAGGTGGCCCATGTGCTGTGCTGATGCGCACGCAAGGAGTGCCGTGCCACGCAAGGGTAAGCCCCGCATAGGGGAGCCCCACGCACAAGGAGTGCGCCCCGTAAGGAGAGCCGCCCAGAGCGAAAGAAAGTGCAGCCTGCCCAGGAATGACGCCACACACACGGAGAGCTGATGCAACAAGATGACGCAACAAAAAGAAACAGATTCCCATGCCGCTGACAACAGAAGCGGACAAAGAAGACGCAGCAAATAGACACAGAGAACAGACAACTGGGGGGGGGAAGGGGAGAGAAATAAATCTTTAAAAAAAAAACAAACCATAATGAGATACCATTTCACATATACTAAAATGGCTGCTGTTGGGGAAAAAAAAAAGTAAACTACCATTGTTGGAGAGAATGTGGAAAAATAGGAATACTCATTCATTGTTGATAAGAATGTAAAATGGTGCAGCTGCTGTGGAAGGCAATTTGGTGGTTCCTCAGAAAGATAAATTTAGAATTACCATGTGAACTGGTAGTGAACTGGTAGTGAACCATGTGAACTTAAGCAGTCCCACTGCTTAAGTATATACCCAGAAGAGTTGAAAACAGAAACGTGGGTATTTGCACATAGATGTTCATAGCAGCATTATTCACAATTGCCAAAAGATGTAAGCAACTCATGTATCCATCAACTGATCAGTAGATAAATAAAATGTGGTTTATACATACAGTGGAATATTTTCAGCCTTTAGAAGGAATGAAATCCTGATATATGTGACAACATGGATAAACCTTTAAGAAAACATCATGTTGAGTAAAATAAGCCAGACATTAAAGGACAAATATTGTATGATCTCACTGATTTAAAACAATTAGAATAAGCAAACTCATAGAGTCAGAATCTAGAACACAGGTTACCAGGGGTTGGGGTGGGGATAAAGAACGGCAAGCTAAGGTCTAATGTGTACAGGGTTCCTATTTGCAGTGACAGGAATGTTTTGGTAAAGAATGGTGATGGAAGCACAACATTGTGAACACAATTTACAGCACTGAAATATATATCTGAGTATGGTTAAAACAGGAAATGTTAGATTGTATATATGGTAACAATAAAATTTTTAAGAAAATCCATTGGACTATGCTACACAAAACATTGAACCCTAAGTTGAATGATGGACTTTAATAGTACAATTATAAAAATATGCTATCATCAGTTGTAGTAAATGTTCCACATCAATGCAAGGAGTTGGTGGTGCAGTGGTATATGAGAATCATATTTTATGCAGGATTTTTCTCTAAACCCACCACTTCTTCAATAAAGGGTGAAAAAAAAAAGATTCAAAGCAGATTGGTGTAAGTTTACTTACATTTTTTACTAACAATTTTTCTTGTTTTGGAATCCTTTTTACTATAAACAGTATGCATTTATTTCATTAGTTTCAGTGTATAATATCAAGATTGCTTTTAAATTTATAACATTTAAAACCAGTCATTGGAAACAGTAAAGCCATTTATGCACAAAATTTCAAATTAAGAATTTGTGGATGGTGAATCCACATCAAGGTTTTTTCTATATTTTGAGGAGGTTAAATAGTAGCAAGGAAATTCTGATTTATACAGATAAATATTTTAGATGGTAAGTTTTCCTTTAATAGCTCACCTTGCTATCTTGATACTTTTGAATTAAACAGAACCATAAACTTGGAAAAGAATAGTAGAAGTTTTTTCATTAATCACAAATAATGAAAATGTCATCCACACATTAAATAACTAATGACTATAAGTCCTCACCTTTCCTCATCTTAAAAGTCAAATAAGAACTACCCAACCTTGCAATAAGCATTAAAAATGAAAGCATAGAACAGTATCAAAGTGCAGTATTTAATAGGTTTGCCTGTTACCGCATAGCTGAATCTATAATACATTGTGGCAAGAGCATGAGCTTAGCATGGGGTTTGACCCCTGCCTGGCCTTTCAGAAGGGTGTTGTTGCATAGTGGTACACTTGCCTTGCAGTTTTACATAAATGTTCATACCTCAGCATTAAATTCTTTTAAATCCATTGTATACAGCTATAGGCTCTCTGATAAATGACGTGTTTTTGAGCAATTCATATACAGAGATAGCAGAGAAAACTTTAGTATGGCTTCTGAAAATGCTGTCAGTATTTTTAAGCAGTTAAGTAGGAATTAAAAACAAGAAAGTTCATTGTTTGAGGAAATACCTGAAATTTATTGGAACTTCCACAGACCCCTTAAGAGTTAAAAAGAACACTATTTAAAAACAAATGACCTTGACTGTCCAGTTTTTCTTATGGGAAGGCATCTTACAGAATTTTGTCTTGGTCTGTTACTTGTTCCCAGCCTCACTGCACAGTCCCTGCTTACAATTTCCCTGTGACTGCCCTGGCCATCGCCCCCAATACCAATAACCTTGTCATCGCTCATTCCGACCAGCAGGTAAGAGAGATTCAGTGCTATCTAATTCCTTCTTGCTGGATAGTAATCTGGAAACTGAGATAATGACAATTTTGAATGAGCTTTTCTTTGAAGGTGCTGGAAGGTACAAAAGTATTTTTCTTGTGTGTGAGGTAAAGCTGCCAGTTCTTCGTGAGCTCATAGAGGCTAGCAGTATCCCTGGGCTTGATGAGATGCAGTTTAATGGTGAAGCACTGATATTTTAGAGTAAAGAGGCACAGGAAGGTGGAGGGATTGTGAATACTCATTTTACTGATTGTTTTTAGAGATGACATGGACTTAGTGTTAAACTGAATACAGGTTGGGATAAGACTTAAAAAATGAAGTGGCTAACATTACATAGCAATTTCATTTTTGTAGATAAGTTAATCAGGCCATAGCGAAGGGGTTTAACTAAGATCACGTACTAATCTCAGCCAAAACTAGTGCTTGGTCTAGTGCTTTTTTCTTTACTAAGTTGGAAGGAGAAGATTTTAATTTGTAAGGAGAAGATCTTTACAATAACTTGGGCTATAGAACTCACCTTATAAAATTATCCATACTTGTGTATTCTTATCTATAAAATATGAGTGATAATACATACCACACTGACCTGTTGGAAGGATTAAATGTGGTCTGGGAATTATAGTTAAGTAGATTGCAAGGCATATGATGCTTACGACTTTGATCAGCAGTTTTTACATATATGCATGCACAACACATACATGTGCTATCTGACATGAACTCTTTCAGTTTCATGGATTTGTGTCTTTGATCAAAGGCTGAAAGATCATTGACAACAGATCCTTGCCTTTGTCACAGAACTAGTGGGAGGGTTTTTTTTACCTGTTAAATTAGGAAAGATCAGAGTTGATAATACACAGTGTTATGAGGATATGGGTAAACAGTACTCTCATGCGTTGCATAAATTAGCATAATCTCTTTGGAGAATATTTTGGGCAGTATCTTAAATTTCATGGCCACATAATCTTTGGTCTAGATATTCCAATTCTAAGAGGTCTTCCTACAGATATGCTTTCAATTGTGCAAAAGGAGATAATTCATTGCAATCTTGTTTGTAGTAGCCAAAGATTGGAAGTAAATGTCCATTAAGGAAAACTAGATAAGTAAATTATAGCACATCCATAAAATGGGGGGGATTATCGTGTATCCTTTAATAAAAACAAGGTACAGAAGAGTGTGTATTGTGTACATAAAGTATCTTTGAAAAAATTAGGGAATAGAAGGCTGCTTTTGTCTTGGGGAAAGGAGGGGTTAAGATTAAAGGGTGACTTCTGTGTAAGCCTTTCTTTGCTGTTTGAATTTTTTATTCTGTAATTTACCTTTTAAAATTTATTTTCTAAAAAGTGGGAAAGCATAAGGCTGAACATGATGCTGTCAAGGTTTGTATAGATATTTTCTGGTTAAGGACAGGGAGATATTCCTCTGTATCATATTCTTTCCCAGGTGTTTGAGTATAGCATCCCAGACAAACAGTATACAGAGTGGAGCCGGACCATTCAGAAGCAGGGGTTTCACCACCTTTGGCTCCAACGGGATACTCCCATCACACACATCAGTTTTCATCCCAAAAGACCAATGCACATCCTTCTCCATGATGCCTACATGTTCTGCATCATTGACAAGTCATTGGTAAGTTCTTTTTCACCATCTCCTGTCCTCTCACTGAATCTTGTTTAATTAGAAATCAAATTCTAAAACCAACAAGTACAATAAGATAGAGGAAGGAGAACCAGAATAAAGTGTATTCTCTGGAGGAGAGGAACTTTTTTTTTTACAGGTTTCCTCATTTAGGTTCCCACGCTTATGAAAGGAAGGAGTAGGCATTTGTTTACTGGGTTTTGCTGACTTGACTATTTCTTTACTTTGCTTATGAGCAAAGAAACAGAACTGGGAAAGCAAATAGGTCAGTATTCAGAAGGTGACCTTTCTGGGGAATGCTGTTTATTTGGCTAAATCACAATTTTGAACCCCTGCCCCAGGGTAACTGAATAACCGGGTTTCACTAAGGGATAAATGGCTGAGGTTTTGCCCACTTGTGTCCCTTGGTTGAATATACTGAAACGCTATCTGCAGGTTTGAAGAGTTGGGACTTAATGTCTTAAATGCAGTCCAGCTAGGAAAATTCCATTCTTCATTGCTGTGATTTAGGTGGGATGTGAGTATTTTTTTCAGTGTTAGATTCCAGCCTCTTTGCCAGCTGCTGCTTTAATTCACCCCAAATTTACTTCTCTTTTCTGGGCAGGCACTTTGTTTCCTAGGAGCATTGTGAGCTGTGGCCATGCCTGTAATGTGCTTTGGCTTAGATCACAACCAACATGCTGTATTTTGTTATAACTGGAGATGGGGCTGGATGGAACATGGAGAGCAGGAGATAGCTCTAGAGGAGGAGTGCATGGTGATGTGTTGCTAGAACTCATCTTGTGGACCTTGTATCTTCTGGATGTGGGAAGCAGAGCTGGCTGACAAGTGCTTTCTGTGGGATGACTGATACAGGAAGAGCCCCTCCCCCTTGCTCACCTCTTTGTAACTCAGCCCAGATAGTTTTTTCCAAGCATTGGTGATAAGTCCATCACTTCCTCATGCTGGGCAGAGTTATTTTCCAAGGAAGTAAGAGATGAAATATCATTTGCTTGGCAAGAGGCCATCTCTTGCAGTGTCAGTGATATCAGTGGAAATGGTTTGTGTTTAGGCTTTGCCCAAGGAGAACTTCAGTCACTTGGCCGGTGTGCATTCTGGTTGGAGGAGAATCTAGAATGCGGGGCTGAGTTCCTGCATATGCCAGTTTCTTCTTTTCTAACAAAGTGCTACTGACAAGACTGGCCAGAAGCCCCACTTTGATCTTGCTGGCTTGGAGTACCAAGCTGTCTTTTGCCTCACATTTCTACCCTCTACAGTATGGTATTTCCCAAAAAACACTGTAGTCCTTGGGTCTGTAGAAGCCCAGTAAAAACAATGATTTTACAGTATATTTTTATCTTTTTAGCCTCTTCCAAATGACAAAACTTTACTGTACAGTCCACTTTCTGTCACAAATGAACCAGATGTCAGGAAGCGCACGGCCCATGCCTTTAAAATTTCTAAGAAATACAAGGTAAGACATCTTTTGTTGTATTCCGGATAGTTGATTGCTTGTGATGTTATAAAAATGTACTAAATTTCTCAAAAAGACAGTAACACCTTCATTTTACATGCAGAGGACCACATTTTGGGGAGACAGTTTACCTTTTTGAGAATATCCCCTATGTCTTGTTTTTATTGTTCTTGCCTCTATAGTTTAGAGGCAGGTACATCATATTTATAGTCAAAATGAAATGCACAGATAGTGAGAAATGGTCTTGGAACTCAGTTAGTCAAGCTGGCTTTTGAATTTTTGACTTCTGATTGAAAATGTTCCACAAGATTTTAAGCACATGTAAGTCATTTAATTTATTATGACTTTTTCCTTTCACTGTATATAAAACAAATCTCTATTGAACTTACGATATTACAACTATTTGGAGCCATTTCAGAAGTTCCATATTCATACTGCTCAGATTGGATTTCCTTTGGGGTTCTGGGACATCTTCCCAGGGATCTGCAAGAATTTTTTTTTTAAAGCAGGGGAAGATCTGTAAATTATTCATATAAATTATTGATGCATTTTTAACTTGCCAGTTTCCAAGAATCTGGTATCCAAAGCCCCTCAATTAACATTGATTCCTAAGAAATCAGAGAATCATAGATTTCCTGTTCAAAAAAACATGAACAACCTGTTGAAATTGTTTATGCGTGATCTCGGTTAAAAGCTCCTAACCTTTCCAAGCATTTTGAGCCCTGGGACAGGAAAGATCATCAGAGGTTAACTTAAGACCAGCCTCGATTTAAGGAACACACCTTTTAGCCCTAGTTAGTACATTCAGGATGTGTCCTTGAGCCTATGAAACACCTGGTGCAATCACCATCATCTTTCTGACCTGTAGCCTCTCCTCTTCATGGATCTTTTGGATGAAAGAACACTCGTGGCAGTAGAACGGCCCCTGGATGACATTATTGCTCAGCTCCCACCGCCAATCAAAAAGAAGAAATTTGGAACCTAAAACAAGGCACTGTCTGTGTCTCCTTTCTTGAACTGTCTACCCTGTTTCTTTTCACAAATCATGACAATAAAACAAAGTTATTCTTTACGAATAGTCATCGTAAATATTATCTTCAAAAATAATGGACAGTAATTTCCCTTCATTGAATGAAACTGAACAGGAACTCCAAGGTATCTTTAGTTGGCATAAGGTTTCCGATAGCTATAAACTCATCAAACTTTCGCAAGGTCCTATTTGTTCTTCAGAGGATGATCTTAGAAAAAAAGATGATCATTGTTCTCTACTCCCAAACCTAAGGCTTCAGAGGGCTGATGACCCTCATTGTCCCTCACTCTCTGTAAGCCCTTGTGTTCAGCCTAGGGAGAGGAGTGGGAATGTTCTCAGCATTGCCCTAGGGGCCAGGGAACTGTGCTTACTTGAAAATTCAACATAGTCTGACTACCAATATCAGTAATCATCCTTAAGAGTTCAAGAAGAATTTCAAACACAGCATTTTAAGGGAGTGCTCTATCTGAATAATAAATGCTTTGGGTTTTGGTAGTTAGCTATTAATTTTGTTTTAAAAAAACACCAGCTTTGGGGATAGCAGTCCCATAAACAATCTTTCACCTGTTGCACAGCAATTACAGAAGTCGAGGAAACATTGGGCAGGGCTTTTTTAGGGAGTAGAAGTAGCAGTGGAGATCAGAGAGCCTGCTGTATATTCATTCACCTTCTCTGCCCTCTTCCACCTGCTTTGACTTTCTGCCCCCTCCACTAGGTAACTTGCTTTAATATGATCTTTTAAGTTAGAAAGTGAAGAACTATAGTTAACCTGAACCAAGCAAAGAGATTTCTTTCCCGCCTCAGTGTATGTATTCTGTTGCATTCCTGTGGAAACCCAGTATATGGGGTTTTAATTTGATTGTTTTTTAGATGGAGGGCCATAGTATAAGCAGAGAAGCATGTAGGTTCTGATGACATCATGACCGAAGTGCTGGTAAGAAACCATAGCTAAGATGAACCCCACTCTCCAATCTGGAAAGAGAAAGTAAATGTAAGAATTCAAGGTAGATGTGTGAGATGAGAATTAACAGGGGAAATAAAATAGATGAATGGAGACTGATAATTTAAAACCTAAAGGACAGCCTGTTTCAGGTTTGATAAGAGGGAACAGATAAAACAGGGTTTTTAATGGATGCCACTTAACCTCTGTTCTCTCTCTTTTTTTTTTTTTTTTTTTTTTTTTTACTGTGAAAGGAGCAATTTTAACAAATAAGTGCAACTCTTTAGGTCATCTGTATAAAGTAGCTTTCCTTTTACTTGAATATATTTCTTTCTGGAAGTGAGGCATTTTTCTCCCAGTCTGCATGAGACTCTACTTTCAGTAGATCCTGCCTTCATAAGAAACGTTTTAGGTCCTCTTGTCTCTTTGAAACCAAAGTTCAAATCACTGATCTACACTGAATGTTTGTGACCAGAAGGAGACTAAGATACCTTAAATATTAACTCCCTTGCTTTTCCTGGCCCTAGAGCTATAAATTTAGAGAATCCTTATTAACTGATTTCTAGTATAAGCCTTGACTTACTCAACCTCAAATATATTTTAATGCCTTGTGCATGTGGAGGGTGTAATTCTGACGGAGAGGGTTCACAGGATCATTTGGACAAAGCAGTCAAACTTCTGAAAGTAGAAAGCATTCCTCTGCAACTTTTTCAGCCAGGGATTTGAACTTCCATAAATGGTATGGGAAGGAAGAGCTTTGGGTCTTGAAATTCTTCCTAACTAAAACACTTAGAATACAAATGAAGCAGAAACTGATTGGGGCACATTAGAGAAATTGGGGCAAGGGAAGGCAAAACCAGTATCAAATAAGAACATGTCAGTGCATGCTGTCCAGGTGTTTTTACTTTGGGGCTTTGTCTAAACTTGGATAATTAAAGTAGTTTGGGGTTTTGTTTCTGTTTTGGGCATTTTGCAAACGGCTGTTCTTACTTGGGTTCTATAGAAAAATTTTGATGAGACAGCCTGGGAATGGTGGCCATTTTTTTGCTAAACCTGACTCATATGCTTTAGAAATTCACTTTTCTCATATAGTAATTAGTAATCTGATCTCTACATATATAGTTTGTCTTTCACCATGAAGAGTATAGCAAATTAGACTGAGACACTAACATCTTGGAATGTTGGAAGATAGAAAAGATAAAGATCATCTAGTTTGGTGATTTTTCAAGTTTTGTTTTTTTTAAGCATCAAAACTTTCTTAAAGTGGAGCCTTAATCTGAACCACAATATGCAACATAGGTAAAAATAGAGTTCTTCTGGCTCTTTGGGGATAGGGAGGAGAGGCAGCTGAGGTATATAAAAACTGGTGACTCTTGACCTCATTTTTATACGTCATAAAACAGAGGATGAAGAGGTGATTTTTCTAGTGGTCAGATGGTGAATTTTAGAGGCCAAGGCAGCATTCTTATGGTTATTCCCCCACTGTTTCTTGATCATAGGGACCCAATTGTGATGTGATGATTTACACAAGGATTTTACATCATTGTGTTATTGGCTACAGGACAGAGAATATCTTGCTCTGAGTGAGTGCTTGACTTTGCTATATTATTAGGTTATGTGGGCAGATTTTTGAGTTAATCATAGAGTGTTCTAATGAACAGCCTTGTACAGTGTCTCCTGTTGCTCAGATGGGAGTGTTTTTCTAGTTAATTCTTAGGAATGGACTTGGTAGTTCAGAGTGTACCTATTTTCTTTCACTTTTAATTGGTGCAGCCAAATTGCCCTTCTGAGTGGCTGTTTTCCTATCAATACGTTTGAAAGTACTCACTTCTTTATACTTTGCTGATGGTTAACAGACATTAATTTTAGCCCATCAAATGGGTAAAAAATAGTATCTCATTTTATTTTGCATTTCCCTGCTTACTAATGAGATTGCACACGCTCATGTGTTTTGGTTATTTGGCTAGTTGCCTAAATTGCATATTCATACCTCACCCCTCCCCTTTTTTGTCTTTTTCTTTCATATTTTAAGCTATTCTTTTATGATCTAGATCAGCACTGTTCAATTGAACTTTTTGTTTTGATGGGCATGTTGTATATCCACCCTATCCAATAAGGTAGCTACTAGTCACATTTGCTACTAGCACTTGAAATGTGGCTTTTTCAGTGAGGAATAAAATTTAAAATTTTACTTATTTTAATTAATTTTAAATAGCCACATTTAATTTTAATTTAAATAGGATAGTGGCTACTGTGTAGGATGGTGCAAATCTAGATATTAAAGCTTAACTCTGTGTCAGCCTTTGTCTTTAGGTAAGTTACAGTACTTTATACTCACTTAACATACATTTATTGAGTGTTTACTATATGCCACCAACCAAGAACACGTGAAAGATATGATCTCAGCCCTCAAGAACTACACAGCTTAATTTGGGAGAGAAATAGGTAGATCAGTGATGCTGCATTAGAGATAAACATAGACAAGAGGCACCTAAGCAGTAGGTTTAGGGGATGGGATTGGAGTTAGAAAGTCTTAGAACTAACTCTTGGAGTTGGGTGCTAATTAGCAAGATGAAAGGGAGAGGAGAAGATACATTCCTGGACTCTTCTTACTGCAAAGGCTTGAAGTAAGAGAGCATAGTAGTTCCACGTGGTTTGAAACATGGGATATATTAGAAATGGAGGAAAATGAGGCCAACAGGGCAGACATGGCCTACATAATACTGAGAGCATGTAATGTCTCAGAATCAGGAAAGCTGATGCCAGGAGAGTGACAGCTTCACTACGTGATAGTAATTAAGAACCAGATGAGGTTCATAGAAAAGGTAAGTGTAGAACGGTCTCCTCAGAGGGAAGCTGAGCAGTTTGGAAAAGTGTGTGGAAAAGACAAGTAGATTTGGATATAGACTCCTTAAGTTAACATGTAATAAGAAATAGGACCAGTTAAGGGTAGACCTTCAAGTCTGGTTAAGAATTTTCAATCATTAGAAAATATAGTTGTGTGTTACAGATGCAAAGGAACGGCCTATTTGGGTGAACAAGCGGCAGAAAAGACTGAAATTAGGGAGGCAAAAAACATGATGTAATGGAGGTTCTTGATAGGGGTCCATGGAAGGACTTTAGGGGCTAAATTGGCTATTGCATTAACCTACTCAGGAGAGGTAAAGCTGTAGAGGTAAAACTACTACAGACGTAAATAAATATGATGTTATCTGATTGCATATGAAAGATGAGAGTCAAGCTGACTAGAAGACTACAAAGTTCTGTTAGAAGGGGTGATGGATGAAAGTGGATCTAATTTTAACTTCATGGCAATTATAAAATTTCCACATCTGTCAAATTAAACAACGATTTTCCATACCTAAGTGGATTCAACAAAACTAACCTGTTTAGTGTATACTTGCTAATATTTTCACAAAAAGTCACAGCGCTACAAAACTGTCACCAGCTGCTTCTCATTAGGAGTGTGGTTAGCAGATGTGGTTTTTCACAGTCATAATGCATGAGATAGTTAAATCCATTTTTGTGGGTTTCAGATGGATAGTGGTTTATCTTGGCGGGATAAATTTTAAAATGTGCTTGCATCAGCTAAATGATGTATGTGTATCTTTCTCTTTTACTTCATGTTTGTTTGTGGAGAGAAAATATGTTTTAGGATATTTCTCCCAGAAGGCAAAGTAATGCTATGTATGGAGAGGGATAACTGATCAGTCTTTTAACCGGGGAAGTTATGCGTGGATAATTTTTCAAGGTTGGACATTGCATTGGTTATCTTTCAAGCTTATTTCTCCCTTTGGTCTTTTCTTAATTAAGTAATTGAGCCGCTCTAGCTTTTGTTCCTTTGGCATTAGGCCACCTTTGTGGCAGTGACCTTCAGGCTTGCTAAGAGCTGTGATTTTTGCCTGGAGCCCTCCTTCCTATGAAATTACACAACACTCAAACCTTGGAACCAGCCCCAGATCCACTAATTCTTTCCTTTGACAACTCTTGGCAATATACATTCCTTTCAGCCAAAGTGTAGCTTTATACAGGATCTTTTTGTCACTGAAATTAATTTGGCCATTTGCCTTTTAAGCCTGGAATCACATGGCATTATGGCAGACTCATTCCTAAATCAAATATAGACTCTCAACTGGCGAGTTTCTACCAAAGGTTTTTTTTTTTGCTCTACTGAAGGGCAACAGGTAATAATAATAATAGCAGTGGAGTGCTTTTTATGGACCCCTTACTGTGCAGGCACTGTGCTGCTAGGCACTTTACATATATTGTGTCACTCAGTCCTCACAACCACCCTTAGATGTAGAAGGTTTGAATTTTTCCAAAGAAGAAACAGGCCCATGACCTTTAGTCCCTTAACCGTTATGATATAGCTGATAAAGGACCAAACCAACATTTGAGCATTATGCTCTTAATTACCATGATATACTTACTATACATCCAGTATGAGAAAGGAAAAAAAAGACCATTCTTCCCCTCACACTTGGAGTTTGAGAGAACAGAATCAGAGCCTCAGTCACAGAATTTTAAGATAAAATGGAACTGAGAGACCTAATCCAACCCCCTCGTTTTAAAGTAGCAATGATCCCTTTCTCCGTCAGAGAAACTATAAGGTAACAGTTTGAGCAGAGGAGAATAGATATTGATAGGTGACAGGAATGAAAGGTTAAGAATCGTCCAGCCATTTCCTTTTTAGAGTTAGATAAAATGTCTTTCCAAAGAATTATCTAAACTGGCTTACTGTCTTTAAGGAACTGTGGAAACAGATGTGTATTTTTATTTTAGGTTTCATTATCCATAGTAAGTATATTTTCACTTCTTGAGATTTCCTAGATGGTAATTTTCACTCTGCAAGGAACCAGTAACTGCCATAGGGATTATCTGAAAAGACTACAGTATGAGAAGTACTGAATTTCAGTTATGTGTTGAGTTCTTTCTGTGCAAGGCAGTAGGTTTGGAATAGTGGGAATAAGTCAGTGGGTGATCCTTGTCTTCCTATAGTTTATAATCTACTTGGGCAAAAGCCAGGCAAAGGATAAAATCAAAGGAAAAATATCCACTAGTTGAGTGGTTAAGAGAAAGCTGGGATAAAAGATCTTGCTAAGTGGGAATGAGGTTGAAGGGGGCAGGTGTTTGGAAGGCATCATTGGGAGACATTGATGAGTTTGGCAGATGTGAAAGTAGTAATGAAAGAGAATGTTGAAAAAAATTAAATTTGGGTTCTTAGGGTGGAGGGTATTGTAAATGCACTTAGAGAGTTTGAGAATTTTTCTGTGGATAAAAAAATTGGAACACATACCAATCTTTACTTCCTTCTCGACTCAGTTAAATATTTTGTTGCAAAACTTGGCTATCTTATGTAAGTGACCTAACTCACTTCTAGATTGAAGATGTATGCATTCCTCCAACTCTGTTGACCAAAAGGCCTTGATATTCTTGGAATTTCTAGAATTTCCACCATTTCCCTTTTGCTAATAAGGCGTCCTGAAGTGCTCAATGCACAAGTCATTACATATGTAAAAGTGTTAAAAATAGTGCTCATACTCTAAGGAATCAGCTAAGTGCTCGCTAATAAGCACAGATTTCACATAACTCAGGCCTCTGGAGGCTCACGCCTCAGCTGGAGCAAAGCCAGAAATATCTGTGACTGCAGGTGCACTTGGGCACATCAGGACCTGCCAAACAGCGAGCTGGCTTCATTGCAGTTGATTTAGGAGGCAGCTGGAGGGTTGAGCTTTTGCTGATGTTTGCAGCTTGGGAAATCCTTTCTCACTAATTGCAAAGAGGAATCTGTTGTAATGATTTTTTTGGTAGGATACTTTTCTCACTTTGAACTCTTTCTTTGGGTTCTGGGTGCTTCCTACTTTTATTTTTTCATTCCTGATATAGGAGGACCTTTGGAAGTTTCTGCTTATCTATGAAAGTGCATTGATAGAGTGGCACATGGACATGGCTGACGAGCCTTAACATGTACTTCATGAACAAGCAGGTATACAGGCCCTTTTACAGGAATTGGTACATTCTCCCCCTGCTTGCCTGCCCCCCAGAAGGGAACATGGGATTTCACTTGTTAATGCTAAAGCAAAGTTTGAGGCACCTTGACCTCATGTTTTTGCTGAGAGCTCTGTTTTATTTATTACTGTGGTAACATTCATTCCATATACAATTTCTCATTTTAGCCACTTTCATACAATTCAGTGATATACAATTTCATACAATTCAGTGATATTAATTACAGTCGCAATATGTGCGATCACTACCATCCGTTACCAAAACTTTATCAACCCAAATAAAAACTAGTTTCTACTCACCATTTCCCCTTCTCCTCCCCCAGCTCCTAATCCACTTTCTCAGTTTTGAGGTCTGAGATATTAGTGAAAAGCACTGAATTAGGAGGCCAGGGGGTCTGAAGGGAGTTGTGGACTCTGCTTCCTCACCATGGACTTTGGGCTGGGGCCTTTGGCTTTGGGCCTCAGTTTCCTCAGCTTTTCCGTGAAGCTGGAAGAAGTGGGCAGATTATTTCATCACGTCTTTACATAAAAGTTGTTGCAGGCTCTGCAGTATGTACAGCAGTGGTTCAGGGCCTTTGGTCCTGGGATCGCTCTGCAAATTGAATAAAAGCCATTACCAATTTTTGTATACAGTTTCTGGGAATGCCATTTACACTTGCCCCAACAAAAGGCAATGGCCCCCAGATAAGCAAAGAAGCTTTTCACACTCATACAACCTCCACTGACCCTATACTCTCTGTTCACACTGGAATTCTGGCATCTTCCTTAGTAACATGATCTGCAAATACCTTTGAAGCCTACCTATTGTGACTGCAGGGCTGAGGAAGACATGGTCGCCTCTCACATTATAGGTAAGTAAACAGGTAATTACAAAGCAGAATGCCAAGTGTTTAGATTCGTGTCTCCAGACCTTTGCTTAAACTGTTTCCTCTACTTGAGCTGGTTCACCCTCCAATGTCGCCTCTGTAAAGCTGACCCGTTAGCCGAACCAAATGTTCCTTCCACTCTGCTCTCGGTCTAAGTCATTAAGCACATAGACTCACATCCCATTGGCTGGATATGCCCCTCCCTCCCCCCCTCCCCCCGCCCCACTAGACCGTGAGCTCTTACTGTGGTACGTTTTATTCAGCTCATCTCCAGGGGCTCAAAAGAAGCCGGAGCACACGGCCGAGCGCTCAATGAAAACGGAAGGAACCAATCGAAGCAAGAATGAATGTGCAACTCACATCTTGCAGGCTTGCAAAGTGCTTCTGGAAACAATTTGCTTTCTGTGCCCAGGCAGCTCACGTGAACTGGTTAGAGGTCAGGGGTTAGAGGGGACAGCGGGGAACGAACGGAAGGTCTACAAGCGAGGGAGCCTCGCCGCGCTCCTGCTGTCCAGGGCCTGGAGGTCAGGTCGGGGGACTCCCAGCAACTTCTTACCCTCCCGGAAGTGGCTCCGCGGGCTTCTCCCCGCCCCTCCGGGAGGTGGGCGTGGCTTATGAATAATAAATCGCCGCGGGGGAGGTGCCGGGCCCGCCCCCTCAGGCGGGAAGGGGGAAGCGCCGAGGCTGCCTGACTGGAATGAGGGTAGCTGCGGCGACTGCGGCGGCGGGAGCGGGGCCGGCCATGGCGGTGTGGACGCGGGCCACCAAAGCGGGGCTGGTGGAGCTGCTGCTGAGGGAGCGCTGGGTCCGGGTGGTGGCCGAGCTGAGCGGCGAGAGCCTGAGTCTGACGGGCGACGCGGCGGCGGCCGAGCCCGAGCCGATTTTGGGGCCGGCGGCGGCCGCCTTTAACGGCCTCCCGAACGGCGGCGGCGCCGGCGACTCGCTGCCGGGGAGCCCGAGCCGCGGCCTGGGGCCCCCGAGCCCGCCGGCACCTCCGCGGAGCCCCGCGGGCGAGGCGGGCGCGTCACCGCCCGTGCGCCGGGTGCGGGTGGTGAAGCAGGAGGCGGGCGGCCTGGGCATCAGCATCAAGGGCGGCCGCGAGAACCGGATGCCGATCCTCATCTCCAAGATCTTCCCCGGGCTGGCCGCCGACCAGAGCCGGGCGCTGCGGCTGGGCGACGCCATCCTGTCGGTGAACGGCACCGACCTGCGCCAGGCCACCCACGACCAGGCCGTGCAGGCGCTGAAGCGCGCGGGCAAGGAGGTGCTGCTGGAGGGTGAGCGGGGCCGGCGGGCGGGCGGGCGGCGCTCGGGCTCGCCGCGCTACTTTGTTTCTGTCACCCTGCCCCCTTTGCGAGCGGGTCGGTGCCCTCCCGCTCCGCAGTGCTTTCCTTCCCCTCTCCTTGTGGCTCCTAGCTCCCCGGACCCCGTGTTCTCGGGGCTTCGAGTGTGGAAAAACGGATGCTTCTTGCGGGAAAAGTTGGGCGCCAGCCGAAGCGTGGCTTGCAGTCCCCAAGGGAGGCTGGGTCGAGATCTAGTCCTAAGCAGCCGCGCATGAAGCGGCCCCCCTCCCCTCGGCCCGATTAGTTTGCAGAGGAGCGCCGGGTTGGCGCTTTCTTCATTCACCTCTGGCTCCCTGGGGCGGGCGAGTCTGTTTAAAAAAAAAAAAAAAAAATCCGTCCTCACTGATGCCAGCAGTATGCTTGGGCAAACCACCAAAACGCCGGTTAATTTATGGGAATTTAACCCATCACTGGCTCTCCACAATAACCGAAGGAGATCATAGCACTTCGTTGAGGCCAGAAAGCTGAAACAGCAAGTTTGTGTGGTTAATGAGCCGTGTTTAACAGTGGAGGCTCACGTATTTGAACATTTACAGCCAAGGAGATTTTTGCCCCTTTTGCCAGAGACCGGTGCCAGGTTCCAACCCTTCGCCGGCGTGCTGCTTCAAGACTATTAAGCTTTTCCTAAGACACTTGAAATGGTAAATCACAAGCTATGGGATTGTTCTTTTTACCTTAGGTGTATATGTGATCTGTAACCTGCATTTTTTATGATGCATTTAGGGAAATAGGCAATGTTAATTATCATCTCCTCTAAGGACTAATGCATGTTAAGGGCTAATAAGAGTATTGTAAATGTCATCTGAAAACCCAAGTGCTTCCTTCAGAAATTTTTGCACGATTGCATTCTTTCTCTGGAGATTCAGTCGTTTAAGAAATATTTATCAGCGGTCTATGTAGAAAAGAGTATTAAAGAAAGTAGGCGAGGCGCCGATGTGCCTCGGTGGTGGAGCGCCGGCTTCCCATGTAAGAGGTACGGGTTCAATCCCTGGCCCCGGTACCTTTAAAAAGGAGAAAGAAGTGGATGGTGCTGTCCCCTGCTTGGCCTCTAGTTGAGGAAATGGTAGGGGGAAAATGCAAAACAACTCTTGATTATGTAGTGAAAACTATAAGTGTCAAGGGAATGCAGAATTAGGAAGTAGTTAGTGGAAATGGGGATTAGTCAGGGAGGACTTTTTCAGGCAGCAGAATCTTGAGCCAGGTCTCCAAGGAAGTCATGGACTTAGGCAGAGATGAGTCAGGAGAGTATTCCCGGCAGAGGAACTGGAGGAAAGAGGTGGGCGTGGATACTGAACCATCAGACTAAGAGGTTAGAAGTCTGACTTTGGAAACGGATTTTCATTTTTCTCCAGCTCTGCTTGGGAATATTTGAAAAAATATTAGTGTGCAAGTCAGTAATTTACTGTGCCCCAATTGTGAAATTAAAGGGTCCTACCGTTGTAATATCCTATTTTTAAATCCTGTTTATATTTCACTTATAGGTGGGGCTAGACACTGCTCAGAAATTAGTGTTAAAAAAGAAGTTAAATTATAGGTTGTGGCTTGAGCAGTGTGTGGGTAAGACTTTTTTTTTTTTTTTTAAATTTTAAATGTGTTCCTTGAAATTGGTCTAGCTAAGCATTTGGTTATAAAGTCTTAGAGCCAGAATATTAAATTTAGTACTATGTATGTAGTACTCAGTGGTGGCAGGCAGACAATTAAACCTTTACAAGATAGCTAAAAAAACCCAGAACAACAAGAAGACCTTTTTTTAGATATAGTTTGAACCTGGTTTTCATACAAGTAAAATGAAAACCATCTAGAAAATGCTATGCAGTATTCTTTAGCCTAAAACAGGCACATGTACTTTTAGAAAGAGGATGTGCAAATGGGAGCATAATAACATATTTATTGAATGCTTTTTTACCTAATACACAGGTTCTACTTTATTTTCCCATTTGGTAAAAGACAGTTTTTGTCTCTATAGATATAAGTCAATATGGTGGGTTTATGGCATTTCATTTTAAGCTAGGAGTATAAAACATAAAAGTACTCAAAATATGCAAAATCGCTGAAAACAGTGATTTAACTGAAACAATGTTTTAAAATGGAGACCTGGTGTCCCTTTCTGGTAGGCCAATTTTAAAGGATAGATTTTATGTTTGACCCTTAACATTTTCAAACTGTATTGTCCTTCCAATTAGATGTCCCAAACTTGGAAAAACTGCTTTCACGTAGCACAGTGATGTTCTTTTGTGATGTGGGCAGGGAATTTCGAGCATGTCCTTCCACCCCCATGCCCTGTCTCTGGTTGCCTGTGCTTAGGGAACTGAGCAAAAGGTTCCCATTTTGTCCTGTGATTTATAGAGATTGTTCATTAATTAATTCATCAATCATTTATTCAAAATCCTTCATATGCCAGAGACACTTGACTCCTCCAAGAATCTTAGAATTGAAATAAGAAAGAGAACTGAGTAAATTAATATAGTAAAGGATTATAAGTGCTACTCTAAAGGTCTGGAGAGGGCAGAGCACAAAGGAAGAGGAGTTCTACGTAGGTCTTCAGTGGGAATCAGGTTGAGGATGTCCTGGTAAAGGTTAACAGAGAAGTTGAAGCTTGAAGTGAGCTGTGCCCTAGAAGAGAGAGTTGTACCAGTAAAGACACAGAAGTACAAGAGATTAAGAAATTATTCTGCCTGGTAAGGGAAGAATATGAGTAAGGACTTTGCGGTTAGACAGACCTAGGTTTGTTTCTGGCTGCGCCATTTATGTTATGCCTGGGCAAATTACGCAACCTTGCTCAGCCTTGGTTTCCTCATCTGTAAAATGAAGTAGTAATAATACCTCCCCCAAAGGGTTTTAATTCATTTGATAACAATTTACATACCTGATACTTTTTGAGGACTAGGAATACAGCAGTGAACAAAATTTTTAGAAGTCTGAATGAGTAAGGTAGCACTAGGTCATGAAACAAAGATGAGCCAGGAGAGCAAATTGTTAAAACACAGGGCTCCATTTTACCTGTAAAGAAACACAGGGTAAGAATAAAACTTGCCAGTAAGTTTGTACTTGTAGCTTTGGCTAGTGACTGTTATACTGATATGAAGACATACCGGTAAGATAGCCTTCATATTAATAATGCAGGTTGTAAACATAAAGGGGTGACTACTCCTCTCTCACATGTTGTATGTTGAATTTACTGTGTCCTTTGTGCTAGAAATAGGTATATCCAGAAAGCTTCTAGAATTTATATTGTTAAGGCTATGAAATTAAATGAACATGAATTAAACTACACCTAAAAAAATATTTCAGAGGCATACAGGAGAAATAGTATAAAATGTCCAGCTTGAGGTTTGATATTTGAGGAAAATCAATATTTTTGAAGCAGTTCTTGCTGGAATAATGTTGAAAATTAATGTTTTATTGCCTAAATATGATTCTAAAAGTACTGTTAGTAAATCTGCTTTAAAGAAACAAACAAAACACAAAAAAACATTAACTGCATAGAGGAGGTGACCTGGCATAAAACTTAAGAATTGAAAATCTTTTTTGTATGTAGAATGGTTTGAAATTTTGAGTGTCATATGTAATAGGACTCTTTGAGGACATATAACAAAGGTACATATCAGGGAACAGGTAACAAATACTATTTTCAGGATGCTAAGTTGAAGAAGCTAGTCTGGATTCCTTTGCTACCACTTAATTGTATGTTGGACAAGTTGAGAGTCCCCTAGAGAAAACATTTTACATTTTGAGACTTTGCATGTGTGTTCATTAATTTGACTCTTAAAGAACATAGAAATTGTCAGAATGTTTGTGTTTTTGTGTTTCTTTTTGTTTAAATAGCCTCTTCATTACACTAGAATGATTAAATATGCTTATTTGAAAAGCAGTGTCTTTGTAATCAGACTATTTCTTATGATTCCCCTTCAAGTTAAAATATGCCCCTGAAATTATTATTACCAAAATATATGAGTTGATTGATTCTAACTCAGATTGGCTCTGAAAATTCTAAGAATATTTTCAGGGACTGTAGCCAGGTTTTAGTTTAGTTCTCAAGGATAACTTTGACCTATGTGTTCCCTACTGTGTAGTCTTTCTTATAAAGGTTACTCTACTTTTTAAAAAAATTAATTAATTAATTTAAAAAATTTCTCTCCCCTTCACCCCCAAACCCCCTGTTGTCTGCTCTTTGTGTCCATTTGCTGCGTGCGTGTTCTTCTTTGTCCGCTTCTGTTGTTGTCAGCGGCATGGGAATCTGTGGTTTTTTTCCTGTTGCGTCATCTTGTGTGTCAGCTCTCTGTGTGTGCGGCGCCATTCTGGGCAGGCTGCACTTTCTTTCTCGCTGGGCGGCTCTCCTTACGGGCTCACTCCTTGCCCATAGGGCTCCGGTACGTGGGGACACCCCTGCGTGGCAGGGCACTCCTTGCGTGCATCAGCACTTCGCATGGGCCAGCTCCACATGGGTCAAGGAGGCCTGGGGTTTGAACCACGGATTTCCCATGTGGTAGACGGATGCCCTATCCACTGGGCCAAGTCCACTTCCCAGGTTACTTTACTTTGTGACCAAATGTGTGCCTTTGTACATACGGACTAAGGTACAGTCTGTACTATGGTACAGTGTTCTCTGTTCTGACCTGACTAACTGTTCAAGGTTCCAGTCAGTGTCCTTGGCTGAACTGGTGCTCCATCCTAACTGAAGAACAAGAAATGCCACTAGCTTGGCTTTTCTACTTAATAGCATAATAGTGCCTTACATTTTTATCAAGATTTGTGTTTATGCATTTTATCTATATTTTGTCATTTGATCTTTACACAGTCCTTTGAAATGGGTGAGCTGGTTTACCTCTGTTTTACAGATGAGGTTCGACTGAGGTTAAGTGACTCACTCAAGTTCTCTTAAAATAAGATTTATTTATCACCTCCTCCCCGCCCCCCATTGTTTTGTGCTCACTGTCTACTCTCTATGTGTTCTTCTGTGTCTGCTTGTCTTCTCTTTAGGTGGCACTGGGAACCAATCCTGGACCATTTGGAGTGGGAGAGAGGTGCTCAATCTCTTGCGCCACCTCTGCTTCCTGGTCTACTACATCTCTTATTGTCTCTTCTCTGCGTCTCTTTTTGTTGTGTCATCTTGTTGCGCCAGCACTCTGCGCAGGCCAGCACTCAGTGTGAGCCAGTACTCTTAACATGCCGCGCAGGCCAGCTTGCCTTTTCACCAGGAGGCCCCAGGAATCGAACCTTGGACCTCCTATATGGTAGACAGGAGCCCAATCACTTGAGCCATATCCGTTGCCCTGTCTTGATTTTTAGGTGAGAAATTTTAATATTTCCTTTCGGCAAGAGGAAGACTCTTACCAGGAATTTTCTTTTTTTTTTTAATATAAAGTTTCATCTTATAGATAAGGAGTTAAAGTCGAGAGAGGTTAAGTGACATGTTTAGGGTCACCTGATGATTAAATGGTAAAACTTGGACTAAAATCCAGTGCAAAGCTTTCTCCCCTGTACCATGCTATCCACAACCAGTCAGTTATTTAAGCATCATGTTGCAGTGTGCTGTGCAAGATCAGTGTGCAAAGAAGTTGAAGATGGTCCCTGGCATCAAAGAACTTCAAGTTAAATTGGGGGAGCGAAATCACTACATAGGGAAAAGTTGCTTTAAGAGTTCTGTGAAAGGTATGACCAATGGGGAATGGAAGAGTTGAGTGTGAATTCATTGGGAAAGGAGTACTGATTCTGAGGCTTGAAGGCCAGATTGTTTTTCTGTAGATGGAAGACAGTCCAAGTTGAGGGATAACATAAGCAAAAGCCAAAATGAGAATGATATATGATAGGGAAGTGAGGCAAATGGCTAATTGGAATGTACTTGGGGAGTGAAAATAAAGTTGGGTAGACAGATTAGAGGCAGATTATGAAAGGGCTTGAAAACCAGCCGGGGGGAAGCAGACTTGGTCCAGTGGTTAGGGCGTCCGTCTACCACATAAGAGGTCTGCGGTTCAAACCCCTGGCCTCCTTGACCCATGTGGAGCTGGCCCATGTGCAGTACTGATGTGTGCAAGGAGTGCCCTGCCACACAGAGGTGCCCCCACATAGGGGAGCCCCACACGCAAGGAGTGCGCCCCGTAAGGAGAGCCGCCCAGAGCGAAAGAAAGTGCAGCCTGCCCAGGAATGGCACCGCACACACGGAGAGCTGACACAACAAGATAACGCAACAAAAAGAAACACAGATTCCCTTGCCGCTGACAAGAGAAGCAGACAAAGAACATGCAGCAAATAGACACAGAGAACAGACAACTGGGGCGGGGGAGGGGGAGAGGGGAGGTGGAAAGGGGAGAGAGATTTAAAAAAAAAGAAAGCCAGCCAGAAAAATTTGGACATTTTCATTCTGTTAATCAGTATTTATTAAGTACCTACTGCAAACAAATTGTCGTAGATGCTTAGAAGTCAGAGTTGACATAGGTTAGCAAGGAAATACTTATGGCATGTTGTGCTAAGACCTTTAAGAAAGGTGAGATCATTGTTACCTGTAAGCAGAGGTAGAAGAGCAAAGGATAGAACATGTCAAAGGTAAAAAAGTGATAATTAACTGGTGTGTTGAGAGAAGTAATTCAGGATGGTTAAAGTATAGGAAGTGTATACCAGGAGAGCAGGCTGGAAATGTATGAGCTTGGGCCAGATCACAAAGGGCCTGTGTGCAATGCCAAGCAAAGGTCTTTAAGTGCGGTTTATATTTATTTATTTAATCTGAAAGAAACACAAGTTGAGGTTTATTAATATTTAATATATAGTTAATTCTGCTTCTCTCATTCTGTGTAAGATGGTGCTGGGACACATTCATAGTACAAGGTGATGTCCTGAGGGGAGAGTGGAAGCTTCACAAAGCAGAGGGGTTGATGGTGGTGACCTTACCAATTATCATATTGTAATTTATTTCAGTTTACTTGAGCTTGGTTGAGTGGATGTATGGTATGTTATATGCTTTTAATTAAATTAATCTTCACAAATGAACAAGTGGCTTAAAGATTTGCACAAAAGAAACTACAGGTAATCTGTCAAGAATTCAGCCTAAACAGTGAAATTGTTGAGACTATCTGAAAGGCGAATTTATATACATTATCATTAATAATGAACTTTACCTTAAGAGTATGTTGTGGGGGGGAGCAGACTTGGCTCAAGGGTTAGAGCGTCCACCTACCACATGGGAGGTCCGTGGTTCAAACCCCCGTCCTCCTTGACCCATGTGGAGCTGGCCCACGTGCAGTGCTTATGCGTGCAAGGAGTGCCATGCCACTCAGGCGTGTCCCCCATGTAGGGGAGCCCCACGCGCAAGGAGTGCACCCTCTAAGGAGAGCCTCCCAGCATGAAGGAAAGTGCAGCCTGCTCAGGAGTGGCACTGCACACATGGAGAGATGACGCAGCAAGATGACAACGGGGCAGGGAAGGGGAGAGAAATAAATTTTGAAAAAAGAGTATATTGTGGAAAGTGGATGTGGCTCAACCGATAGAGCGTCTGCCTACCATGTAGGAGGTCCAGGGTTCGATACCCAGGGCCTCTTGGCCCGTGTGGTGAGCTGGCCCATGCTCAGTGCTGCCACGCACAAGGAGTGCTGTGCTACTCAGGGGTGTTCCCCGCGTAGGGGAGCCCCACGCGCAAGGAGTGTGCCCTGCAAGGAGAGCTGCCCCACGCAAAAACAGCACAGCCCGCCCAGGAGTGGCACCACACACATGGAGAGCTGACACAGCAAGATGATGCAATCATAACAAAAAAGAGACACAGATTCCTGGTGCCATCTGACAAGAATGCAGGCGGACACAGAAAAACACCCAGCGAATGGACACAGAGAACAGACAACTGGGGGTGGGGGATAAATAAATCTTTTTAAAAAAAGAATATATTGTACTTTGAGTCATTTAGTAGTTAATGATGACTTAATGGGGGATATTGTGTAGAGTATTTATGTAATCTTTATCTCATCCTTAATTTCCATATTTTATGTTACATAAGATATATGCATTAATAAATTATCATAGATTGAGGATATATGCTTAAATTTTACTGACAGATATATCAAAAGTTTTAAAGACTGCTGCTATAGGCCTGGGGAGTTGTATAAAGGAGATAAAAACTAAATGATGAATTTGTTTGGTGGTGAGAGAGAGACATGGAGTAAAGCCCCCAGTTCTCTAGCTTGGGAAACTGTGTAGACTGAAACCAAACTGAACAGAGGAGGAACTAATTTTCAGGGTGAAAATAAGGAGTTTGATTTGGGCCATGGTTGCCTGTATACTATCCAGGAGGAAGTACAGGTCAAGAGAAATGTCAGAACTACGGTGAAGATTTATGAGCTATCAGGTGGCAATGATAATTGAAACCATGGTTGTAGATACAGTCATCAAAAGGGAGCACAGATTAAAAAGAGAAGTAGGACAGAACTGTGTAGAATCCCATCATTAAAGACGGGTAGAGGAAGAGGAATCTGGAAAGAAATGGTTGGAGTTGTGGGAGAGTCTAGAGAAAATGGTATAGTAGAAGTCAGGAAGGCAAGAGTTTCAAGGAGGGAGTGATCAGCATCTTCAGATACTACAAAAGCCAATAAAGTTGAGAACTAAAAAGAGTCCGTTGGATTTGTTAACCAGAGAACAAGATTATTGTGGAGTTCTCAGTAAGAGCTGTTTCAGCAGAGTGATGGAGCAAAATGCAAGTGAGTAGACTGAGCTCTAAATAAGTTTCTCAGCAAAATAAAAGAATCAGAGGTGTTAGCATTAAATGAAGCTTCCAAGGAAGGTTTTATTTTTATGGTTGTTTTTCATTTTATTTTGTTTTGAATGGGGAATAATGGGAGCCTATTTGTATAGGAAGGAGATAGGGCCAACAAATGGGGAGAGGTTGAAGAGACAAGAGAGGAAAAAACTGATGCAATCCGTAGTTGAGCCAGGAAGTGACATGATGAGAACAGAATTTTGGGTTGGCAGCAGTGAATGCTCTGCGTGCAATGCAAAGAGGAAAGACCAAAGGTGGGAAAAACCACAGCTGTTGTAATCTAAAAAGTAATCTAAACCAGAGGTGTAAAAGGGCCTTCATTGGGGGTGGGGTAAGTTGGCAGTAGAAATAGAGATGAAGACTCAGTTAAGAAATACTCTAAAGCAGCTATTTCTGTAACACAGTAGTAACTTCTAGGGACATTTTTCTATCTAGGCATCATCCTTCTGACTGCCCCTGTACGCAAAGATTTGATACTTGTGGAGAATCTCTGTGGCATGAGCCTCTGTTACTAGCATAGTAATTTGAGCCCTCTGAAATATTAGGGTGGAAAACTGAGAGCCACTATTTTAAAGGAAGAAATGACAGGGTATGGTGATAGAAAGGGATATAGTGAATTAGCCCTGAGATTTCTCTCCAAGGACAGTAGAAGAATGATTTTAAGTGAAAAAAATAGGAATTGAGAAAGAATTAAACCATTAAGCTTTGTTATAAAGCACTAATACAGTGTAACTTTCTGCTGGCTGTGAGGATTGAGAAAATTTTTAGTTTATAAACATTATATCTGGTCACAGAGAAAGACAGCATATTCTTCCTTTTAAAGGTCTTTTTTCTGGGTTAGAGAAAGGAAATTTTGGCCTCCTTTGGAAAATGAATGATGTGTTCCTGTCTATTTTGTGTCTAGAGAAATACAATTGATTTAGTTCCTTTATTTAAGGGTTCTTGTGAAGAGCATGTGCCATTTCCCCTTCAAAATTTTTGGTGCAAATACGCAACTCATGAAATAACTTTGTATGTTAAAAAAGTGTCAGTGATTGTGGAGTCAGTAGATTTGCCTCTTTGG
Organism: Dasypus novemcinctus; assembly: GCF_030445035.2. NCBI lineage: Eukaryota > Metazoa > Chordata > Mammalia > Cingulata > Dasypodidae > Dasypus > Dasypus novemcinctus. Next base: position 20,898,580 of record NC_080690.1, on the reverse strand, counting down.
ACAGAATAGAAAAGTTGCAGAGCTCAAATTTTGTTTCATTTTTATTTATCTATGATCTGGCTCCCATGACATCACTAGAATGCTTTCACATAAAACTAGTTACTAATATTTGAAGTGCTGATTTTTTTTTATTACTTTGACTTTAATGTAACATTTTTCCTTCTCCTAACTTCTGACCCTCTTGTTTTTAAATTTGTAAAATATTTAGAAGGCTTTATGAAACATAAGCTTAATGGAAGCAATGAGAAATTTGAGGTAGCATGTATTTCAATTTAATCTGTCATGTAATATAAAATGTTATACCTCATATTTGGAAAACAAAGTTTTTATTTTTCATTGAAAAAGACTCCGAAAAAGTATAGAATTTAATTTTTTAAATTTTAGTGAAATGAGTTGAGATCAAACTATCAAAAATTTTTGAAAAAGAAAAGGAAAGAGTTTTATTTGAGTTTTTTTTTGTTTCAGTATACAAAAACCTATTCATACCATTTCACATAAAAGGGTGGGGGCATGGTACAGGAACAGACAGTTCTCTGGAATCCAGGAAAAGCTGAGTAGCTAGGTCTCAGGAATGGCAGGAACCAAAATAAGCAGTGCTGAGGGCCATAGTTCTCTCACTCTTTCATTTTTTCTTATCTCAGAGCTTCTCTTTTTCTCTGAGCATACCTTTTGCAAAAGCTACATTCTAGTCCTTTTATGGTTTCAGTTTTTACATTTAACTCTTTAATCTTCCTAGAATTTATTTTGGCATGTGGTATGCACTAGAGATTTAACTTTATTTTTCCAAATAGTTAACTGATTGTCACAGCATTATTTGTCAAATAATCCTCTTATGTGCTTAATCTGATAGCTTGGTAGTGGTGTGGATAGCTGTGTGGGGAATGATGCCAAAGCTGTATCTGGGTTCAACAGGAAAGAGTGCTGTGATTAGTGATGTCTGCAGTGATTATGTCAGGGAAGGGGTATAGTACGCATACTACGTATTTGCCACCCTAGGAATGGCCTGTCCTGTCTCATTGACTTGAAATGCACCTTTTTTTTTTGTATACTTAATTTCATTTTTTTTAAGGGTACCAGGGCTGGGGATTCAACCCAGGACCTTGTATGTGGGAAGCCAGTGCCCAACTACTGAGCTACACCAGCTCCCTGTACTTAATTTTTATATTCTGGGATCTGACTCTGGATTTTCTATTATATTCTATGAGTGTTTTGTAACAAACCACACTCTATATTATAGCCTAACATTCAATATCTGGTATTTCAAGTGGACTATACCAGCCAAGAAAAATTTGAAAAATAACAAAAGATCTTTGAAATTTTTCTTGGCTTGAATAGTTCACTTATTTCTCCAGATAAATAATGAAATGATTTTATCAGTCTTTTAGAAAAATCCTTTGGGTTGTTTTTTGTTTTTTTTTAATGCAACACTTCACGAATTTGCATGTCATCCTTGCACAGGGGGGCCTTGCTAATCCCAGTAACATTCCAATTTTAGTGTATATGCTGCCGAAATGAGCACAGTCCTTTGGGATTTTGATTGAAATTATATTAGATCCATAAATTGCTTTGGAGAAAATTAATGACTTTGTAATATCTCTCAACCATTCCACTAAAAATATTCAACCATTCCACCAAAAATAATATTCCAGCCATGTTCCACTCATTAGCCAGGTCTAGAAAGGATATGGAACCCCAATAGGCCAAAAGTGGGGGAGAGTTAGTTCACATTTGGACATCCCCTGATTGTCCACAAAGGACAGTCAGGTGATGTTATCAGAAGAAAAGGGAACGGATGCCAAGCAGACATAAACAATGGATATCCACTTCATTGTTCTAAAGACAGAAGATGCTGATAAAGATTAAGTGGAGACTAAATACCGTATTAGTTAAGAGATTTAGAAACTTTATTTAGACAGCTATAAAAGGAAAGCCACAATAAATTTACTTCTGTGCAGGTGAGCTAATTGGAGCTGTTCAAAAACTCTTGGCATTCTTGTGGAATTTATCTCAGATATGCAAGGGTGGTTCAACATATGAATACAACACATCAGAATGAAGGGGAAAGAAACCGCAAAACTCAGTTGACACAGAAAAGGCGTTTAACAAAATCCAGCACCAATTCTTGATAAAAACACTTAGAAAACTAGGAATAATAGGAAACTTCCTCAACGTGATAAAGGACATCTATGAAAAACTCATAGCTAACATCATATTCAATGGTAAAACACTGAAAGCTTTTCTTCTAAGATCAGGAATAACACAAGGATGCCCCTGTCACCACTGTTACTCAATATTGTCCTGGAAATTCTAGCTAAGGCAATTAGGGAAGAAAAAGAAATAAAAGGTATCCAGATTAAAAAGGGAAAAAGTGAAAGCTTTCCTATTTGCAGATGACATGATCCTGTATACAGAAAAGCCTGAAAAACCCACAAAAGAACTACTGGAACTAATAAATGAATTCAACAAAGTAGCAGAATACAAAATCAACATGCAAAAATCAGTAAAATAATTTGAGGAAGAAACCAAGGAAAAAGTCCTTTTACAATAGCAATGAAAAAAATTGAATATCTAGGAATATATCTATCCAAAGATGTAAAGGACATGAACACAAAACTATAAGACATTGCTGAAGGAACTTAAAGAAGACCTAAATAAATGGAAAGACATCCCATGTTCATGGATCAGAAGATCAAATATTGTTATGATGTCAATTCTACCCAAAGCGATTTACAGATTCAACAAAATTCCAACAGAGGTGGAGAAGGCAGTCATCAAATTTACATGGAAGGGTAAGGGGCTCCAAACAGCCAAAGCCATCTTGAAAAAGAAGAATGAAGTTGGAGGATTCATACTTTCCGATCTTAAATTTTATTACAAAGCCACAGTAGTCAAAACCACATGGTACAAGGGCAGACATATGGACCAATGGAATGAAATTGAGAATTCAGAAATCAACCTGCACATTTATGGCCCGCAGATTTGACAAGCGTGCCAAGTCTACTCAGGGGGAAAGAATAGTCTCTTCAACAAATGGTGCTGGGAAAACTGAATATCCATGTGCAAAAGAATGATAGTGGACCCCTAACTTATACGTTATACAAAATTCAACTCAGAATGGACCAAAGACCTAAATAGAAGAAGTAGAACTATCCAACTCCTAAAAGAAAATGTAGGGAAGCGTCTTCAGGTCCTTGTGTTAGGCAGTGGTTTCTTAGACTTTGTACCCAGAGGACAAGCAATCAAAGAAAAAATAGATAAATGGATCCTCATCAAAATTAAAAACTTTTGTGTATCAAAGGACTGTATCACTAAAATAAAAAGACAGCCTATACAATGGAAGAAAATATCTGGAAATCACATATCTGATAAGGATTTTTTATCCAGAATATATAAAGAAACCCTACAACTCAGCAACAGAAAGACAATCCAGTTTTAAAATGGGCAAAAGACTTGAATAGACATTTCTACAAAGAAGATATACAAGTAGCCAAAAAGTGCATGAAAAGATGCTCAACACCATCAGCCATTAGGGAATTGCAAATCAAAACCACAAAGAGATTTAGAACAGTTTGTGTTTAAAAACTAGCAAGTCAGCACAGAAGAGGAGAGAACTTCGCTGTTTTTGATCCTGTGACCCTGGGGAAAGATGAACCATTTGCCTGATAGCTTATAGACACTGTTGGGAAGAGAGCCGAGATTGATATATTAATAGAAAGCCTAGAAACAAGCCCTAACCAGGAGAGAGAGGACTGGAAGTCCGGGAAGAAAATGAGAGACCAGGTGACATCAACAGCCATATTGCTTCAACACGTGGCAACTGACTTTGGTTCTTTGTCTTTCTGTCTCACCCTCCTGGGAGTTGTGAAGCACTGTCCTGGTCTGCTGACCCCCAGAGCAGGTCCCTCAGATAGCCTTTGGCTCTTTCTCTGTTGTTTTTCTGAGAGGGTTAAGCACTGCCTGCCTAATTTGATGCCATCTTCCCACAGCCAATTTTGTTGGGTTTGACAGGGCATATAATGGCCTGTGTCTGTCATTACAGTGTGGTGCAGGACAATTCCAATGTCCCAAAAATGCCCCATGTTGCACCTGTTCTTCCCTCTCCCTGCCTTTGGAGCCTCTGCCTTTGTATCAATGTTAACAGGTTCTTCCATTGCTAGAATAATAATAGGTCTACTTTAGTCCGTGGTTGCAGTCCTGCCTTATGTTTGTTCATTCCTTAGGCTTGGGAATTTTGGGGTGGTGATGCCCAGTCTGTGTCTGATTGAGAGGAGGCTTAGATCTCATGGGGCAAGTAGATGGAGCTATCTTGCTTGCAATCGTGGATATTCTCTGTTCTTGTTGGTTGTCCTGGGTGAGTCCAGTTAAATGAAGACTGGGTGTTGCAACTCTGCTGAATTTCAGGGCTCTATTGGCATATGCGCAGACTGGGGATTTAGTTCTCTGGGACATACTTTTAACAGTATAGTTCTAATTGTGGGTTTGAGTAGGAGGGGCAGAGGAGCCATGTGTAGGGAAGTTGTGTCTGGGTCTGGCTCTGTTGCATTGGGGAGCATGTATTCCAAGGTGAGGCCCACTTGACAGGGTGCAAATTCCTGAAGTTGTCTGCCTTGCCTATGGTGTCTGGATGTCTCTGGAATCCCCAGGGGGGCCCAGCTGTTTGAGGCTCTGCTTGCTGTGGCAATCAATGAGATCCTGCTGAGATATGCATGAGCATGACCTCTGGGGTGAGCTCCTGACTCACTTTGAAATCTCTTAACCATAAAAACTCATTTGTATTTAATATTTCCCCCTTTTGGTCAGGGTCTCTTTCCAGATGCATTGCTGATTGGCACTTGGTAATGACCCTTGGTGCCAGGGATGCGTGTGGGCTTCATGTCCTGTGGCAGGTGGGGGGGCCAGTTAATCGTTTATATGCTGAGTGCTGAGTCTGGCTTGTAGTGAGGCCACATTTGAGTAGTGGGGAGGGTTTCAGAAGGTAACTCTTAGGCAATGTGTAATGCTAGGCTGTTTTACTTTCACAAGAACAAGGTTCATGGGTGTGGCCATCAATGTCAAGGGCCTGGTGTGGTGGTCTGTCCTCTTTCACTGGACACTGCCAACGTGCTCAGGGGATTCTTGCTGCTCCGTTGGAGAGTGTGGCAGGGCTTCCCAAGATGGGACTTCAATATTCTCTCAGTAGTTGTTGTTATGTGACTCTCCACCCACCAAAACGACATCCCATGACCACTTGAATATATTCCTGGCTGTGGAGGCAGGTCCCTGGTGTAGTCCTCCTCATGCATCCTCCCCTCACTGATGGCCTGTGCCAGGGGTCCTCCCCTGCCACAGTGGTGGCCCTTCTGTGGTCTGGAACCTTTGTTCCCAGGAACAAAGCCAAGGGAATGGGCAGGTAAAAATAAAAAGAAATGAAATAATAACAAATAACAGGTAAAATACAAAAATAAAAAGTTCTTTAAAAAGCTAGCAAGTCTAAAGACTAACAGGATTTATTATCATGATTGGCTTAATGTGTAGGAAATTGTGCTCTGGATTCTGTGTTGTTGCATCTGTCTAGAGGTTATCCCATTAATGTTTCTCAGTCTTTGCCTCTGATTTTTCGTACAGGGCACAGAGAGATAGCTGTATGTAATTAATCAACTCATATTCAATGTCCATGCTCTGCTAGGCACTCTCGGAGAAATGGAAAGAAAATATGAGCCCCACAGGCCCTACTTTTAAGGAGGACTGGAAATGGGTTTATGACCACTAATGAATTATGTATAAATGAATCCAAATTATTTCATATATTACTAGTGATAGACAAATGCTGAGAGAACTTGGAGTAAAGAGCAAGTAATATTAGGAATGTGTTTTGGGGCAGATGAAAGAAGGGCAGGACATGTAATTGGGATAGAAGGTGGGGAAGATGTAGATATTCTTTGTGAGGGAATGGCATGTCTACAGGGCAAAGATGGTAACAAGCAAGTGATTTTCAAACTCTAGCAAATATGTTTGGTGAATGCCAATTTTTAAGACTCTGGAGCTTGACTTATTAATTTTAATGTTTTATTAATAATGATAAAAGTAATTTGTCACAATTTCATTTGTTATCTGGTAACTGCTTTTAATTTTTAAAAATCAGTTTTTCTTTAGGAATTATTCTAGCTGCCTTTTTTTGTTGTTGTTAGCTTTTCCCTTTTTAATATATCACTATGTTATTTTGCTTTTGGCAAACACCAATTTCAACAAAGTAGCATTCTCTAACTTATATCTACCTTTACAAATTTATGCTCAAATGAAATACAGAATGTTTCACAGCAACACTAAATGTCTTGAATTTGCCACATTATTTAGCGGTAATGGTTGACCAGTAAAGATATTTAAATTATTGCCACTGTTTTAATTTCAATAAGGGACATCTACATTTTAGAAAACTTATAGGAATATAGTCCATGTTTTAGAGCTCTAAGGATAAATATTCAGGATTGGTCCCTTCAAAGATTATTAATTACATTCTAGAATTGAAAATGCATTTATTTTTATAATGAACATAAATTAAAAGTGATTGGGAAAAAATTAAGCTGGCTCTGAGCATATAGGTAAATATACATTCTGCAAAAAACAAGGCAAGTGAATTTCTGAAAACCACTGCTCATCACAGAAGGTTTAATATTGATCTGCTTTGTCCATTTACAATCGAAAAGAGTTAATTTTTGTACTTAATTTTCTTTTAGGATACAGTAATATGACATACTCACAAGATTGATATAAAGCATTTATATTGAAAATCAGGAAACAAAATAATTAAAAATGCTGCTAAGCCCTTTTTCAGCAGCCAGGACAGGCAGGTAGTCTCAGAAAGTTTTATTCTCTGAATACATGATTGTCAGAGACTTTGAATCTAATATAAATTTTCACAAATACTTTTTAACAAGAAAAACTTTTTCCTTGCATGTTTTTTCTCTGCTTCTCCCTGAGGAGATTGTGGTTGGAAGAAAGCTGCTCTTCTTCTACCGTCTCCCCGTTTCCTCCCAGTAGTCTTTCCCCACCCCACCCCCCGCCCCCCCATCATATCCTCCTTCTTCCTCTATGCTTGTATCTGAACAAAAGTCTTTGGGATCTTTGAGGCATCTCCAACTCTTTGGATATAGTTGCAGAAACTACCTAGTTTTTCTGGTACCAAAAATTCTTAAGTTCCTACTGAAGCTTGAGAGGACAAGGTACTTTGACAAAAATACAGCAGAGCATTTCTGATAGCCAATAACTCAGTGTGACCTTAAAAAAATAATTTCAGCATTATAAACCTTATATTTTTAATCTGTTAAAAATAAGATTCCTTCCAGCCCTAACATTTTGTAATTCTAAATGTAGGATAGAGAATGGAGAGTTGTCGTTAATATAAACTCACTAATACAAATTCATGGATTGTCAGAAAATTGGAATCTAATGAAATAATTTTTAACGTTAAAAGCATTTTAAATATGATGGAATCTTTCTCTGATGATTGAGTGGGAGCCTCAAGATATGCAGTACCTTATTGTGAATTTCATTTATTGTGCTAGAGATGCACAAAAGTATCAGGAAAAGATTTTATTTCCTAGATTTTATGTTCTGCATAAATCAGCTTTTGCTCTACTATGCTTCATTATAACTAGCAACTAATCTTCCTTAGACCAACACAGGCAACATTTATTAAAGTGATCTTTTTCTCTAAGTAGAAAAGATTGAGGAAGGAGAGAAATATTAAGTTATCTAGATTGCAGTTAGTTTTGCCACTCATTTCTGTGTAACTTGAGATTTCGTCATAGTTCTTTTTTTTAAAAAAAGATTTATTTATTTATTTATTTATTTCTCTCCCCTTCCCCCCACCCCCACCCCAGTAGTCTGTTCTCTGTGTCCATATTGCTGCATGTTGTTCTTTTTGTCCACTTCTGTTGTTGTCAGCAGCACAGGAATCTGTGTCTCTTGTTACGTCATCTTGCTGTGTCAGCTCTCCGTGTGTGCGGCACCATTCCTGGGCAGGCTGCACTTTCTTTCACGCTGGGCAGCTCTCCTTATGGAGGGTGCACTCCTTGCGCGTGGGGCTCCCCTACACGGGGGACACCCCTGCGTGGCAGGGCGCTCCTTGCACACATCAGCACTGCTCATGGGCCAGCTCCACATGGATCAAGTAGGCTTGGGGTTTGAACCGCGGACCTCCCATGTGGTGGACAGACACCCTAACCACTGGGCAAGTCCGCCGCCTCTTCATTGTTCTTTAGTGAATTCGGGCAAGACTCACAATGAAGATTTGCAATCTTAATGAATATTGCACAGAAAGGCTAAAGTTCAGGAGTTAGATGCCAAACAATTCCCTCTTCCTTACTCATTTAATGTGAAAAATGAGGAGAAAGGGGGAAATTATTTACATAAATATTATGTACTTATATATGTTGGCCATTATTAAACAATTCACTCACAATTGCAAAATAGGTATTAGGTATATTTTGACAAAGTGGGGAATCAATCCCCCCGCCCCGTTGTCTGCTCTCTGTGTCCATTCACTGTGTGTTCTTCTGTGTCTGCTTGTATTCTCATTAGGCGGCTCTGGGAACTGATCCTGGGGCCTTCCAGAGTAGAAGAAAGGCGATCATTCTCTTGTGCCACCTCAGCTCCCTGATCTGCTGCTTATCTTATTACCTCTTCTCTGAGTCTCTTTTTGTTGCATCATCTTGCTGTACCAGCTCTCCACATGGGCCAGCACTCCTAAGTTGGGGCAGCACTCCTGCATGGGGCAGTACTCTGCACAGACCAGTACTCTGCATGGACCAGATTGTCACATGGGCCAGCTTGCCTTCACCAGGAGGCCCTGGGCATCGAACCCTGGACCTCCTATATGGTAGATGGGAGCCCAGTTGCTTAACCACATCCACTTCCCCATAAAATCCTTTAATACTGGTTAGTAAGGTATTCATTTTATCCTTTTGGGGGAATTTAAAATTCTTTTGAAAGGAATGCATTTTTAAGTTGGGGATAGGGGATGCTTATTTGGCTCAATGGATAGAGCATCCGCCTAACACATGGGAGGTCCAGGGTTCAAACCCAGGGCCATCTGAACCATGTGATGAGCTGACCCACACGTAGTGCTGATGCGCACAAGGAGTGCCATGCCACACAGGGGTGTCCCCCATGTAGGGGAGCCCCATGTGCAAGGAGTGCGCCCCGTAAGGAGAGCTGCCCAGGGTGAAAAAAGTGTAGCCTGCCCAGCAGTGGCACCGCACACATGGAAAGCTGACGCAGCAAGATGATGCAACAAGGAGGCACAGATTCCCGGTGCAGCTAACAAGGATACAAGTGGACACAGAAGAACGCACAGCAAATGGACACAGAGAGCAGACAACTGTGGGAGGGGGTGGGGTAGGGGAGCAAAATTAAAAAAGAAATAAATCTTAAAAAAAAAAGTTGGGATGGATAGCTATTGCTAAATCAATGGGTATTACAGGTTTGCATGCATAGTACAACTGAAAGGAATGCTAATCCTATTAGATGGTGTTTATTGTCAACAACAGCAAAACTACTCAAAAAAACAATTCTCAGATTTTCAGAAAAAAGTCTGAACAGTTATTCTAGATTTCTTTTTGGGTGGATAATAATCTTCAGTTCGATTTAAACATTATGAGCAGTCAAATTTTTTTGTGTGTGTGGTACTGGGACCCAGGGAATGAGCTTGGGACCTGATATGTGGGAAGCCGGCAGTCAAATACTGAGCCACATCGCTTCCTCTGAGTCGTTTTTTTTTGTTTGTTTGCTTGTTGTTTGTTTTTTTGTTTTTAGGAAACACCAGGGACCAAAGCCAGGACTTCCCATGTGGGAAGCAGGTGCTCATTGCTTGAGCCACATCCGCATCCTGGAGCAGTCAACTCTTAATTATTCATGTAAGATTGATCAGTTTTGCAGATTCTCTTCTTAAAATATTTAATCTTAGGTTTCTCTTGCCTTCTCAGGTTCTGGGTGGAGAGTGAATTGCTACAATCTGTTGCATTTACTATGAGAAGGAGCATTAATTTTAATATTTGCTTGATCATAATGTAATTAGAGAAGTAAAACTGCCCCACATTAAAAGTCCTGAAGATACAAATTATTTTGGGGTTGTCTGTACTTGTCCTTTCCATTAATGAGAATGGTAGAGTGAGACATACTGACCCCATAGAATTGTTTCTGACTTGTTTCTAACTTGCCACTGTTCATGCATGCCTCCTTCCATGATATTGTCCCAGCAGTGCCTCCTCAGCAATAGGAGTAAGCCGTCCAGCTGTCCTGGTCTAGAATAGGCATTGTCTGGGAGCTAAAATCAAGGCAACAACAGCTAGAGAACCAATGGTTTATTATAGTACAGGAAAAAAGCAAAATGTCCAGAAATCTGTAAGTCAACAAAGTAAGGTAATCAGGACTGCCAGGATTGCCTATTTTCTAGGGGAGGAAAAAGCACTATTGAGCAGAATATACCCAAATGAATCTATGCCAGGGATTACGTCATGTGGTAGAAATAGAATTGGTTTTAGACCTAAGCAGATCTAGAGGTTCACCATTTACAGATGTATGATGTTAGGAAACTCACTCTTTAAGCCTCAGTTTCTTTTTTAATCAAATGATTGTGAAGGTTTCATAAAGTATTTTATATAAAGTACCTTGCACATAATGGGTGTTCAAAAAATGTTAATTCCCTTCCCTTCTAGACTTAATACCTGCATGGAAAATTGCTTCAGGATTTCAGTCTGCCTATCTGGAGAAACTAGGTCAATGAGCAGCAGTAGCTGATAAGGTCCTTATTCACTTCCCTCATATATACCCTATAAATATAAACATCTGTGATATTTAACATGAGCTTTTTGCCCCAGCCTTTATGTGATCCTATACCAGAGTATCAAATTTAACATGATCTTGGCAAACTTCTTCACGTTTGAATAAACGATTACAGCCTCTGGCCCTGTGTCCTCTGTTTTCTTTGGCTAGGAGAATTTATTGTTTGCGTTCTTCCCAACTTTCAGGGGTTATAAAGGAAGCAGGAGTAACTTCTCAGATCTCCCCAGTTAGTAGGCACTATTTTCAAGCATACAAATTCCTGTCTTCTGAGAGCTTATAATGGAAGGTAGTATGATTGTTACTATACATACCAAATATAAGTGATGACTTTATGTGCTGTTGGAAATTCTAAAAATAGTGTTAACCTTTGGATTTGTGCTTTTTCTTCCCCATTGAAAACAAGTTTTTCTTAAGCCTTTCCTTGAACTGAAGGACTCTGTTATTTATTGAGAGCCTCCCCCTAATATTTTCTTATAAGCTGAACACTGGTCAGGACTCTCCTACTTTGCTTGGTGTATAAGGAAACAGGTGAACAGCATTGCTGTTCAGCTGCAGCTGCTTGCATAGGGTCACAAGGAACACCTGAAATCTTCCACTGAGCACCAGACTCATTGGGTTGTATACCACCAGGTCTTATTCCATATATGGAATTTTATTGCTTCTTAAAGAAAACATGTTGAGACAGTAGTTTCTAAGAAGACAGTCTTTACCACAATCCCTTTCATATGCAGCACCTCAGGCCTTTCCTTGCATAGATTTAAGATTCTTTTAGCCACACAAATTTTTCACAAGGACAGATGATTCATTAAGTTTGCTCTTTGGAAAGAAAGGAAATAGGTAAATTCATTACCTACCACCTAAATGAACTAACTATAGATTTAAGCTTTGGGAAACCTAAAACCTTTTTAAGAACATTTAGTCTTAAATTGAAGCAAGATATTTTCAGGTAATCTGCCAACATATGGAAATTTGCAACATCAGCCCCTTCAACAGTCCATCCCAACTGAATAGTCTGTGGCCTAAGCAAGTATTTTTCCACTCTCCAGTTTACCACATCTTTCTTGGCATCAAATTACCTTTCTACTGAATTCAAATCGTTAGTTCAACTATTGGGCTAAATTCAGTTATGGGAGTGGAAATGGAAATTATTTATTCCAGGAAATTTAATGATGTTAACTGCTGCATCATACACATATGGTTATAATATTTAGATACTAATGGCCTTGGTGTGTTTCTGAAAGTTATATTTATGACTTTAAGGGGTAGTAGAGCCCCCATAGCAAAAGGGGAGTCTTTTTTTTTTTCAATTATTTTTTATTTTTAAAGAAGATTTAGATTACATAAATGTTACATAAAAATATGAGGGATTCCCACATGTCCCACTCCCTCCCCCTCCCACACTTTCCCACATTAACAACATCCTTCATTACTGTGGTACATTTGTTACAATTGATGAGCCCATATTGAAGCATTGCTACTAACCATGGACTACAGTTTACATTATAGTTTACACTTTGTCCTGTACAATTTTGTAAGTTATGATAAAACATTCAATGGCCTGTATCTGTCATTGCAGTGTCATGAAGGACAAATCCAGTGTCCCAAAAATGCCCCTGTATTACATGTATTCTTCCCTCTACCATCCCTCAGAACCACTGGTGACCACTAGAATAATGTTAAGTCTACTTTAGTCCATTGTTCATTCCCCAGTCTTGAGGATTTTGGGATGGTGATGTCTACTCTGCTTTTAATTGAGAAGGGGCTTAGATCCCATGGGGCATGGAACTATTTTCCTTGCAGTTGCAGACACTCTCTGTTCCTCGGGATGGACATTGTCCCATCATTTCCTCGTTAGTTGTCCTGGATGAGTCCAATGAACTGGAGAGTAGGTGTTGCAACTCTGCTGAAATTTGGGTCTCAACTGGCATATGGACAGACTAAAGATTTAAGTCTCTGAGACATGTATTTATTAAGTATAATGCTAATTCTGAGCTCAAATAAAAGGGGCAGATGAGCCATGTATAGAGAACCTATAAATGAATCTAACTCTTTTATGCTGAGGAGCAAAAATTCTAAAGTAAGGCCCACTCACAGGGTCCCGAATTCCTAAGCTGTCTGCCCTGCTTATCTTTTGTTTTGTTAAGTATATACTCAGTAGTTTTGTGCGTGTGTATTTATCATAAGATCATTTAACCATTTCAGATGTAAAGTTCATAGTGCTATTTATTCTTTAGCTACTTTTTGGTATAATCTTGAAATTAAAAAATGAACATGTTAACTTGCAAAAGATTTCTAATATGACATTTCTTGTTATTTGTTTTACTTGGATTGGTAGATTAAGGCTAGAGTCAAACTTAGGATAACTGTAGATATCTTTGGAGTGGAGACCACCTCTTTACTAGATTATATGTTATTATGGGAGGACAGGAACTCTGTTGCACACATCTTAATAATGCCCTGCTCACAAGGTGGTGAAGTGTTTGGTGCATGAGACGGATCTCTGTTCTGTGTACTTTCTTTGAATTCTTTAAAAATATACATTTATTCATTATCTTGTGAAATGTGTGGTCTATGTTTTCTCTCAAGCTCTGCTTTGTAGGAAAAGGCCTTTTATAGTTTTTAGGCCACTTTTCTTTTGTATATCCACCTTGGTAATTCTTTAAGGAGGAATAATTTCTATAGCAGCCAAGGCTATTTTTCATGATGCCTGACAACCCTTAACTGATTTTTTTTTAAGATTTATATATTTATATTCATTCTTCTCCCCTTTCCCCTGTTGTCTGCTCTCTATGTCCATTTGCTGTGTGTTTTTTGCGTCCATTTGAATTATCTTGCGGCACTGGGAAACTGTGTCTCTTTTTGTTGTGTCATCTTGCTGCATCAGCTCTCTGGGTGTGTGGTGCCACTCCTGGGCGGGCTGCATTTTTTTCACGCAGGGCGGCTCTCCTAGCAGGGCACACTCCTTTCGTGTGGGGCTCCCCTACGTGGGGACACCCCTGGAGATCGAACCCTGGACCTCCCATATGGTAGATGGATGCTCTATCAGTTGAGCCACGTCCACTTCCCCTTAACTGATTATTGACAACTTTTCAAAAGCAGATTACTGCTTTTCACCTTGAACCTTACACTGTAACTTTCCCTAAATTCTTACTTTTGTGGGAATGCTCATTTCTACCTTGTCTGCCTGAAGCATCCATACTTATCTTTCAAAGATCAAGGTCTCCTATGCATACCCTTACTGATTGACCCTACCCTACACTCTCCCTGCAAAGTTGTACATTCTTTATGTTACCTTTTTACTTTGTATACTACATTTTGTATATTATTTCTATAATAATGCTTAATATACTGAGTTGCAGTTACTTGTTGATTAGTGAAATATGGTAGTGGTTACATGCATGCTCTTTCCATCTTTGCTATTTAATGGCACAGTACAAATAGTGACTTAAGATTTTTTTTCTAAGATCTCAAGTATCCTCATCTGTAAAGCTGGAGTAATGACACCTATCTCATAAAGTTCTTGTGAGGTGGGAAACGGACTTGGCCCAATGGATAGGGTGTCCATCTACCACATGGGAGGTCCCTGGTTCAAACCCTGGGCCTCCTTGACCCATGTGGAGCTGGCCCATGCGCAGTGCTGATGCGCATAAGGAGTGCCGTGCCACGCAGGGGTGTCCCCTGCGTAGGGGAGCCCCACGTGCAAGGAGTGCGCCCCGTAAGAGAGCCGCCCAGCGTGAAAGAAAGTGCAGTCTTCCCAGGAATGGTGCCACACATACAGAGAGCTGACACAACAAGATGACGCAACAAAAAGAAACACAGATTCCTGGTGCCACTGATAAGGATAGAAGTGGTCACAGAAGAACACACAGCGAATGGACGCAGAGAGCAGACAACTGGAGGGGGGGAAATAAAAAAATAAATCTTTTTAAAAAAAGTTCTTGTGAGGTAAAATGAAATTATACACATAAAGCAAAGCACTTAACTCTGTTTTGCACACAACGACCATTAAATGAGTAATGGAGATTGTGATTTCATATGTGTGTCTCTGTTATATATTGAGTTTCCTGAAGATAGGGGATTGTGTTTTATCCATCTTTTATTCTCTGTATTTTGCCTACAATAGGTTGGATCAGTAAATGCTTGTTCAATGATAACATAACTGTCCAACACCATGGGCTGTTCTAAATTTTACTGTCTTAAGCCCACTTTCTGGGGAGTTGAGCACCGGCTTCCCACATTTGAGGTCCCAGGTTCAATCCCCAGTACCTCAAAAAAGAAAAAGAGAAAAAAACTATATTAAACCCACTTTCCTTTATGTTCTTACTTCTATACTTTCTTTTCTTTCTCCTTCAACTGAATAGGCTGTACTATGAGAAATGCTGTTATTTCAGAGTTTTTGTACAGTGTGTTTTGGCTTCAGTAAATTATGTAAAACCCTAATAAACTTCTAATGTAATTTGTATTAAGGGTTGCTTACCAGTTCACTGACTTGCTTACCAGTTCACTGTAAAGTAGAAATATGCCATTGTCAATTTTAAAATAGGATTTTTTTTTAAAGATTTATTTTTTTCTCTCCCCTTCCCCCTCACCCCTCGTTGTCTCCTTTCTGTGTCCATTTGCTGTGTGTTCTTCTGTGTCTGCTTGTATTCTTGTCAGCAGCACGGGGAATTTGTGTCTTTTTGTTGCATCATCCTTCTGCGTCAGTTCTGTGTATGTGCGGTGCCACTCCTGGGCAGGCTGCACTTTTTTTGCGCTAGATGGCTCTCTTTACGGGGCGTACTCCTTGAGCATGGTGCTCCTCTATGCTGGGAATGCCCCTGCGTGGCAAGGCATTCCTTGCACACATCAGCACTGCGCATGGGCCAGCTCATCACATGGGTCAGGAGGCCCAGGGTTTGAACCTTGGACCTCCCATATGGTAGGCGGATGCTCTATCTGTTGAGCCAAATCTGCTTCCCCAGGATTTTCTTTTTTGTGTGTGTATATGTGGTATCAAAACATTTTGTTTAACCATCAAACATTTCAACAGAATACAAGTTTACGAATTACACAAACATTTTTCTCCACTGTTAAGAGTCTGTTGCTCACAAACACTAAATGAACCCTATTGTAAATAATGAACAATAATTAATAGTACAATTATTTTTAAAATCTTTCATGAATTCTAACAGATGTACCACAGTAAGATAGACAGTGAATAATAGGGTGATATATAGGAGCTCTATTTTATGCAAAATTTTTCTATAAACCTACAACTACTCCAAAAAATTTTTTTAATTAAAAAAAATGGGCTATAGTTAGTAATATTTTGACAATACTCTTTCATAACAAATGTTTCACAGTAATGCAAGGTATTGTGGTAGGGTGATATATGGAACCCCTATATGATAATATGCATGTTTTTTTGTAAGTTTATAACTTTTAGTACACACTTATTGTTTATGTATGTTCATGTATGAATGATATATTTCAATAAAATTTTACTTTAACATTTTTAAAAGAGGCTGTTGCCATTTGAATTTTCAGCTTTTATCATGGCCTTTGTGATTGGTGTGATATTCTTACATTCAAGAATGGCAGTACTGAGAGGAGCCTCTTTCCTTAGAGCCCCAGGTCTCGGTTGTGAGCTTTATCAAATGAACCCTCACAGTAGCTCTCTGGTGTGGGAGGTTGGACTCAGAAATGCACAGTGGTCATTTCTGTGCACACCCATCACATGTAATCCATCATGTTATATGATAATGGTTTTTGGGTAGAGATCTTAACTGTTTTGCACATTAATTCATTCAGCACTTATAGGCACTTGTTGTTTGCCATGTACTGTATTAATTTCTGAAAGTGGTGAAGCTGTATGTCAGATTTTTGCATTAGGTAAAAATAATACTCAGATTTTTATGACTTTCATAATTTCTAAAATCCTTTTCTATATATTAACTCAGTTAATCCTCATAATAACCCCAGAGGGTATAGATATTATGATTTTACATATGAAGAAACTGAAATACCAGGAAATTAAGGTATTTGTATTGATATAAGTTCCAAAGGAATGGACATGTGGAAATTACTATCTCTTCCCCCAAAAAATAACCTTTTAGAAAATAGTATTTTTATTCCTTTTATTCAGTTTTACTTGACTGGAACTCCTGTATCACTCTTCCATCTACCCTCTCCCCTCACCATTGCAGCAGTGACTAAAATAGGAAAGAGACAGTGGCTGTAACTGTTTGGCTCCTCTGCTTCTTATGGCTCAGAACCATCATTTGTTTCCAAAGTGCGCAGCCTAGTGAATTAAGTATTGATCCCTGATTATATGTTTTGTTTTTTTTTAATCTTTTATCTGTTATAGAAAGAACTCTGGTCTGAGTTTTTACAAAATGTTAACAGTAAAGTATTAGTAATAAAAGTAGCCTTCTGCCAGATCATTAGCCAGAACCCATATTTGGCCATTTTTTTCTTTCTCATTTTTAAAACATGGATTAAAATTAAAGAGCTTGGGACGGAGATGTGGCTCAAGTGATTTGGCTTCTGTCTACTACATGGGAGGACCCAGGTTTGATCTCCGGGACCTCCTGGTTAAAAATAAAAATAAAAAAAAAGGCGTGCCTGCGCTGCAGGCTAAGCAGCAAAATGATGATGCAACAAGAGGAGAGACGAAAGGGAGAATCAAGGCTAGATGCAGCAGAAATCAGGATCTGAGGTGGCACAAGTGACAGGGAGCCTCTCTCCACATCAGAGGTCCCCAGGATCAAATCCCGGTGAAGTCTAGAGGAGAAAACAAGAAAAAAAGACAAAAAGAAATAGACACAGAAGATCACACAGCGAATGGACACAGAAAGCAAAAATAGCAGGAAGGGAGGGGAGGAGAAAAAAAATTAAAAAGCTCACTTGCTCTCATCCATGGTGAGACTACTATCATGGTTATCTCAGATGAGACCTGACTACTTCTGTTTTTTACTATAATGACTCAGTGAGCAAGTTTGATTCCTAACTCATTTGTACTGGGTGGTGAATAATCTATTTTGCACTCTTTTAAAAAACCAAATTGAAAGTTGATGGACAGTTTACTTAGGAAAAGATCACATGGATTTTTATCCATGACTTTGCCACTGATTGTGATTTGAAAGTTTTCTAATTTTGGAGGTGCCTCTGTTTTTGTAGGGTTTCAGCTTCTCATCTATATAAAATTGAACAGTTTGGACTAAATTTTCTCTGTTTTCTCCAATTCTAAAGTTCTGTAAGTTGGGAAGTGGACTTGGCCCTATGGATAGGGCACCCGTCTACCACATGGGAGGTCCACGGTTGAAGCCCCGGGCCTCCTTGACACATGTGGAGCTGGCCCACGCACAGTGCTGATACGCGCAAGGAGTGCCCTGCCACGCAGGGGTGACCCCCGTGTAGTGGAGCCCCACGTGCAAGGAGTGTGCCCCGTAAGGAGAGCCACCCAGTGCGAAAGAAAGTTCAGCCTGCCCAAGAATGGCGCTGTACACACGGAGAACTGACGCAGTAAGATGACGCAACAAAAAGAGACACAGGTCCCGTGCCGCTGACAACAACAGAAGTGGACAAAGAAGAGCATGCAGCAAATGGACACAGAGAACAGACAATTGGGGGGGGGAGGGGAGAGAAATAAATAAAATAAATAAACTTTATTAAATATTCTTAAAATTAAGTTCTGTAAGTTAGCTAAGGTCAGTATTTGTCAACAGAACACTCTGGATGTGTTTGTGTTGTGTGTGTGTGTGTGTAGAGGGCAAACTATATACTTGAAATAAATAGCTATTTTATTCTTCCTCTCTGAATAGTAATTTATTTAGACTATATTTAGTGTAGTTCTATAGTTCATATGTGGTTTCTATATTGGTGAATCTCCTAGAGTAATCTCCAAGAGAGAGGAGGATTTAGCATGCATAAAGATAAATACAATCTCAGGATAAGTAGTCTTACTGATTACAGGAGGCAAATATTAATGCAAATTGGCTGTCAATTGCAAGGACAAACTTTCACATATTCAAAACTGCTCTGTAGTATTACTTTAATATTGTTTAACAAGAACATTTGTTATGAGATTTTGGAATTATAGATGATTCTAGAAAGCACTGTTCTTTGGTTTGAGCAGAGCATTGGTGGTTCATGATTCTAACAGCTCAAAATTTAGTCTCATTATGAAATAAAATAATTTGTAATCATCTTTTAAAAATATGCTTAAATGTGTAATTGTATATGGTACTGTGAATTTAACTATCTTGTACCTACTAAGAAGCAGGGAAAATTGAGTACAGAAATTCTAGAAGCAGGCATTATCAATTCTTAACCTACAACTCTATTATAATTCTTTTGTAATAAACCATTTTCTTAGTATACTGGTAATGAAAATATAGGTCTAACAAGTAGTTTGATAGGTTAAATAAATAGTATTATACAATAGTATATCAAATAGTATATAATTGGTGGACTCAAAGGTCACTTTCCTTTTCAAAGTAATGTGAAATAGGAACTATTGAGCTTATAGAATTTTTTTTTTTTTTAAGATTTCTTTTTTATTTATTTCTCTCCCCTTCCCCCCTCCTCCCCATTCGCTGTGTGTTCTTCTATGACCGCTTCTATCCTTACCAGCGGGCCTGGGAATCTGTTTCTTTTTGTTGCGTCGTCTTCTTGTGTTAGCTCTCAATGGATTTCATGTAAGAGGAATCATTGGATATTTGTCCTTTTATGTCTGGCTTATTTCACTTAGCATGTTTTTAAGTTCATCCATATTGTAGTATGTATCAGAATTTCATTCCTTCATGGCTGAATGATTTTCTATTGTATATATATACCACATTTTATTTATCCATGGGTTGTCTTCATATTTTAGCTATTGTGAACAATGCTCCTGTGAACATTGGTGTACAAATACCTTTTTGAGTCACTGTTTTCAACACTTTTGGGTGTATACCTAGAAATAGACTTATTAAGTCATATGGTAATTCTATGTTTAACTTTTTGAGGAACTGTCAAAATATTTTCCACAGCAGCTGCGCCATTTTGTTCTCATCAACAATGTACAAGGGTTCCTTTTTCTCTATATCCTCTTCAACACTTGTTATTTTCCATTTTTTTAATAGTAGCCACCTAGAGAATATGAAGTGATACCTCATCTTGGTTTTGATTTCCTTTTCCTTAGTGACTAATGAGGTTGAGCATCTTTTCATGTAATTATAAGCTTCTTTGGAGAAATATCTATTCAAGTATTTTGCCCATTTTTAAATTGGGTTGTTTGTCTTTTTAATGTTGAGTTGTATGAGTTCTTTATATACTCTGGATAGTAAACCCTTGGACTGATAGGTTAAAAATTGGACTGATAGATTAAAAATTTTTTTTTAATTTTTTTATGGAATGCTTCACAAATTTGCATGTCATCCTTGCACAGGGGCCATTCTAATCTTCTGAGTATTGTTACAATTTTAGTATATGTGCTGCCAAAGCAAGCACAGATTTTTAATACTTGTTTGTAAGTGTGCATTTTAACAAGTAATTTGAGTTATATTTTTTCACGTATCATTCCTTTTAAAACACTTTTTGAGAAATGCTGCCTTTAAGTACCAGATGCTTCCTTTAAAAGTTATATGTAT
Organism: Dasypus novemcinctus; assembly: GCF_030445035.2. Taxonomy (NCBI): domain Eukaryota; kingdom Metazoa; phylum Chordata; class Mammalia; order Cingulata; family Dasypodidae; genus Dasypus; species Dasypus novemcinctus. Next base: position 20,878,148 of record NC_080690.1, on the reverse strand, counting down.
ATATTTATTTCCTGGGACCAGAATGAGTTTTTTATAACTAATAGAAATAATATGGTATCATCTTAAAAATTGAACATTCATAAAGTGTTTATGTGAGGTGGAGTACTGGAACTTGTAGGAACTTGTGAATGTATACAGACTCCAGACAGAACTTGTATCTTTATCTCATAAGAAATATGATACAATTATTTCCTTTTAAAATTTGATCATAGTCACAAAAGGAAGCTTTTAAAAATCAGCCTTAAATAAGAACCTACTAATTATATATACTTAACCTTATGGAAAATTTTTCATTCAATATACATATTTTTTTTAGGTACCAGGGCTGGGAATTGAACACCAGACCTCTTATGTGGGAAGTTGGCACTCAACCACTGAGCCACATCAGCTCCACTGAATTGGTTTTTTCATTTGCTTGCTTGTTGTTTTTTCTATTTTTGTTTTTAGGAGGCACCAGGGGCCAAACCCAGGATCTCCCATGTGGGAAGCAGGCTCTCAACTGCTTGAGCTACATCTGCTGCCTACTTTTTTTTTTTTAAGATTTATTTATTTATTTTCCTGCCTTCCCCTCCTCCCACTGTTTTTGCTGTCTGTGTTGTCTTCTATTCTTATTTTTCTCTACTCTAGGATTTACCGGGATTCAATCCTGGAGACCCCTGATGTGGAGATAGGTTCCCTATCAGTTGCACCACCTCCATTCCTGGTTTCTGCTGTGTTTTACCTAGACTCTCCCCTTGTCTCTCTTTCGATGTATCATCATCTTGCTGCATGACTCACACTGGCTTACCACACGGGCACTTGCACGAACACTGGCTTTCCACATGGGCACTTGCACAGGCACTGGCTTGCCACACTGGCACACTTTCTCTTCTTTCTCACCAAGAGGCCCCAGGGACCGAACCTCTGTCCTCCCATATGATAGGCAGAAGCTCTATTACTTGAGGCACATTCACTCCCCTGCCTACATTTTTAAAATACTGATTATATATGTCAGGTACTAAGCTTGACTGAACACCTATAGTGGCAGAGCATCCAAATCCTTTACATGAATTATCTAATTATCTAATTTACTGAGACAATGAATACTTTACTTCTAGTTAGATTTGAAAGGGCCCTCTAATTTGATTGTAAATTTTTTCAGTTATTTAATAGTGTGTACTTGATGGTCACAGATACTAGGTTTTGTTATTTCTAGGCTCAAAGTGACTATAATTTATTTTTATGGCTTTATACAAGTATTTAGAAAATGAATATTCTCCTCAAGAAAGCCAGATACAAATGTCAGATTTATTAGATATAATATACATACAGAATATCCACCCTTTTTTAGGTATACAGTTCTATGGATTTTGACAGGTGTATACAAGTATATACAATCATGTAACTACCACCAAAATCAAAATACATAATATTATCCCCTCTGCTCTCCGCAAAGTCCCCAATTCCCCTTTGTAGTCAATCTTTTTCCCCATCTCCAGCCTCTGGCAACCAATGCCCTGTTCTCTGTGTTCTCTGCCTTACAATTTTGCCTTTTTGCAGACTGTCATGTATAGGAATCACACAGTATATACCCCCCACACCTTTTTTTAGAAGGTACCAGGGATTGAACCCATGGCCTCGTACATGCAAAGCAGGTGCTCAACCATTGAGCCATACCTACTCTGCTGTATGCCTTTTTTTAAAATTTATTTCTCTCCCCTCTCCCCCACCCTGTTGTCTGCTCTCTGTGTCCATTTACTGCACATTCCTGTGTCTGCCTGCATTGTTGGAGGCACTGGGAATCTGTGTCTCTTTTGTTGCATCATCTTGCTGCGTCAGCTCTCCGCGTGTGGGGTGCCACTCCCAGGCAGGCTGCACCCTTCTCTCATGGGGCAGCTCTCCCAACGGGGCGCCCTCCCCGCACATGGGGCTCCCCTACGCAGGGGACACCCCCGTGCGGCAGGGCACTCCCTGCACACATCAGCACCGCGTGGGCCAGCCCACTACATGGATCAGGAGGCCCCGGGCTTGAATGCCAGACCTCCCATGTGGTAGACGGAAGCCCCATCCATTGAGCCAAATCCGCTTCTGTGTATGTAGCCTTTTGACTGTAGCAACAAAGTCAGATTTGAAGAACAGTTACAGACAAATATACTAATACTTATTGTGAACATTTCATGTTTGTTTGTTTTTAATATAAACCTTTAAAACATTAAAAAATAAAAATAAACTTTGCATCAATGCATTCCTTAAGTTCACACTTTATTGTTCTTGATGTTTGTGTCTCACTTTCTTGTAAACTTTGACTTTCTGAAGGTCAGGAATATTATATAAATAGTTTTTATATTTCTAGCACCTAACACCTTCCTTCTGTGCTTTAAGAATGGTTTGATAAGTGATTTTTCAGTAATGAATGTGAGTTCTTTCCCAAAAAAACTCTTTAAAATTTTAGGGGAGGAATTTAAAAAAAATTTTTTTTTAACCTCAAGCCTATTTTTAAAAATTTTTTTTTCTCAGATGGCTTCACAGGTGAATTTTACTAAACATACCAAGAAAGAATAATACCAGTCCTGCTCAAACGTCTTTCGAACTCATTTAATGAGGCCAACCTCACCCTCATACCAAAGCCAGGAAAGAACACTACATGCCTAATAAAAGAAACAGACAGTACTCCAAGCCCACATTTGTGGGGGGGGACAGGCACTCAACCACTGAGCTATATCTACTCCCCAGTGAGAGTCATTGGGTTTTTTTGTTTTGTTTATTTGTTTTTAGGAGGTACCAGGGATCGAACCTGGGACCTCATATATGGGAAGCATGGGACCTCAGCTACTTGAGCTACATCTGCTCACGAAGCCTTCAGTATTAATGCTTATATTTATGAACTTATTCTTGTAAAATGAAAATAGCCTAATAATATCTATTGCTTAAGAATTGCCTCCTGAAAACCTCCTTGTTAGTCAAATGAGACTTCTCTCTAAGCCAAACTCAGCAAATAAACTCACTACCTTCCCCACAGATGTGGGACATGACTCGAAGGGATGAGTCTCCTTGGTATCAAGGGATTACTACCAAGCACCAATCAGCAGTGCATTTGGAAAAAGACCTTGACCAAAAAGGGAAAAATTAAATACAAAAAAGAGTTTTTAAGGCTAAGAGGTTTCAAAGTGAGTTGGGAGGTCATTCCAGAGGTTACACTTATATATCTCTCAGGCAGATCTCACTAACTGCCTCAAACAGGGGTGTTCTTGAGGGCTCTAAAGACATCTGAACCCTTTAGGCAAGGCACACATCCCATGAAATCAGTACCTCGTCAGCAGGCCTTACTTGGAATTTTTGATAACCTATTTCCCCAAAGCAACAGAATTAGTCATTTATAATTTCCCTATAAATGCTTCTACACCCTTTTATTAGAACCTATAATTATTAATAGCACTATGCACATTAAATATATGTCCCAGAGACTTAAATTCAAATTCCAGTTGATTGGACTTGCCTAGAATAACTAACAATGATGATGATGGATGACCCCATCCCAAAAAACAAAGAGTATCTACAACTCTAAGCAAAACAATTCCTTCCCTCTGCCCCATAAAACTTAAGCCCCCTCTCAATCTGAAGTAAAGCAGGCATCACCATCCCCAAATCCTCAAGGTTGAGGAATGAACAAACATAAAAGGGGAATGCAACCACGGACCAAAATAGAATTATTATTACCGTAGTAACGGAAGAACTTGTCACATTGATTAAAGATAGTGGATACCAGAGGTTCTGAGGGGAGGGCAAGGGAAGAATAGGTGGGGCATAGGGTATTTTTAGGGCATTGGAATTGTTCTGCATGATATTGCAATGACGGACACAGGCCATTAAACATTTTGTCAAAACCTGTAAAATTGTATGGTACAAAGTGTAAACCATAATGTAAACTATAGACCATGGTTAGTAGCAATGCTTCAGTATTGGTTCATCAATTGTAATAAATGTATGGCACTAATGTAAGATGCTATTATCAGGGAAAATGTAAGAGGGGAAGGGGGATATATGAGAACCCCCTATATTTTCTATATAACTTTTCTGTAATCTAAAACTTCAAAAATAAAGTTTAAAAAATATAGATTGCAACCAAATAACAGGATATAGAGTGGTGATTTTAGTAGGTTGCAAGTAGCACTAAGAATAAAAATGAAGTAGAACAGCATGAAATAGGATAGGATGGGGTAGTGTAAAATAGGACAGGTTGGGATAAAAATGTGAGTTCACTTTACACAGTAAAGTTTAAGTATTATTTCATGAAACAATATCAATTGGATCTGTTTTTGCATATGTAACAATATAAATGTGTACATACCCACAAAAAAAGAATACAGACCAGTATCCATTCTAACTATAGATGCAAAATTCTTCAATAAAGTATTCGCAAAATCCAATAGCAAATTAAAAGAATTACACACCTCAATCAAATGGGATTTATCCAGGTATGCAAGGGTAGTTTAACATAAGAAAATCAATTATTGTAATACACAACATTAACAGCACAAATGAAAAAAATCACATCTTCCCAACTGATGTAGAAAAGACATTTGATAACCTTCAGCACTGCTTCTTGATAAAAACACTTAGAAAACTAGCAGTAGAAGAAAACTTCCTCAACATGATAAAGGGCATATATAATAAATCCCACAGCATCATACTCAATGGTGAAAAACTGAAAGCTTTCCCTCTAAGATCCATAAAAAGACAAAGATGCCCACTCCCACCACTGTTATTCAACATTGTACAGAAGTTCTAGCTAGAGCAATTAGACAGGAGAAAGAAATAAAAGCCATCGAAATTGGAAAGGAATAAGTGAAACTTTCCCTATTTGCAGATGACCTGATCCTTTATGCAGTAAATCCACAACAAAGCTACTAGAACTAATAAATGAATTCAGCAAAGTAGTAGATACAGGATAAATACCCTAAAATCAGTAGTGTTTGTATACTCTAGTAATAAACAATTGGAAGAAGAAATTTTTAAAAATTCCATTTATAATAGCAATGAAAAGAATCAAATATCTAGTAATAAATCTAACCAAGGAAGTAAAGGACTTGTAGTTTTCTAAAATACAAGTCCTTTACTTCCTTGGTTAGATTTATTACTATATATTTGATTCTAGTATCTAGTATCTAGTATGCTGAAAGAAATCAAAGGAGACCTAAATAAATAGAAGGACATTATGTGATCATGGATTTGAAGACTAAATATTAAGATGTTGTATTAGTCAGCCAAAGGGGTGCTAATGCTTAAATACCAGAAATTTGCTGGGCATTATAAAGGGTATTTATTTGGGGTAGGAGCTTACAGTTACCAGGCCATAAAGCATAAATTACCTCCCTCACCAAAGTCTATTTCCATGTGTTGGAACAAGATGGCTGCTGACGTCTGTGATGGTTCAGGCTTCCTGGGTTCCTCTGGGCTCAGCCCCTCTGTTTCCTCCACAAGGTCAGCTGTAGACTATGAGGCTCTCTAGGCTTTGCCTCTTTCCATGAGGTCAGCTGTAGACTCTCAGGTGAACTGCTCTATCTCTTTCCCCAGGGCTCCAGCTTAAGACTTCTGCATCAAACTCCAACATCAGAAACCCTCAACTCTGTTCTTTGCCATTTCTTTTATCTGTGAGTCCCCATCCACCAAGGGGTGGGGACTTAACGCCCTAATTATAACTCAATCATGCCCAGGTACAGATCAGATTACAAACATAATCCAATATCTATTTTTGGAGTTCATAACCATATCAAACTGCTACAGATGTCAATCCTGCCCAAAGCAATTAATAGATTTAACAATATCCCAATCTAAATTCCAACAGCCCTCTTTGCAGAAATGGAAAACCCAAATAATCAAATTTATATGGAAGGGTAAGAAGTCCCGAATAGCGAAAGCCATCTTGAAAAAGAAGAAGAAAGTTGGAAGACTTACACTTCCTGATCTTAAAACTTATTACAGAGCCACAATACTCAAAACAGCATGGTACTGGCACAAGGACAGGCATACAGACCAATGGAATCAAACAGAGTTTAGAAATCAACCTGCACATTTATGGCAACTGGGTTTTTTTTGTTTTGTTTTTGGCTTAAAATAACAGAAATTTATTGTCTCACAGTTCTGAAGGTCAGAAGTCCAAAATCAAGGTGTCATAGGCCATCCTCCCTCTAAAACAGGGGTTCCTAACCTTTTTTGTTCCATAGACCCCTTTGCCAGTCAGGTGAAAACCACAGACCCCTTCTCAGAATGTAGCAGCAGATAGTTTTATGACACTCACCTAGCATCGGGTCTAATAACTACCACAATTTCAAAGTATGGATGAGCATAAATGATTTTTTGAGATATGCAACAACTGTGATGTGATATGAAATGAATACTACTGTAATTTATTGCATACATTCATAAGTGAAGGAAATGCTACATTTCAGTTAGAGGTCAGAGAAAATAAAGATAATAAGTTGAGTTTTTTAAATTCAAGCTAATGGACCCTCTGAAATCCTTACCCCTGGTTAAGAACCCCTGCTCTAAAACCTGAAGGAAGAATTCTTCTTCGCCTCTTCTAATCTCCTAGTGGTTTACTGGCAATCCTTGGCATACCTTGGCTTGCAGCAGTAGCATATCACTCTTGCTTTCATCATCACATGGAATTTTCCCCTGTGTTTGTGTGTCTCTGTGTCCAAATATCCCCTTTCTTGTAAGGATACCAGTAATATTGAATTAGAGCCTACCCTAATCCAGTTTGGTCTCATCATAACTAATGGCCAGCTGATTTTTTTTTTAAGATTTATTTTTATTTATCCTGCCCCCCCCTTGCTGCTTGCTTGCTGTCTGCCTATCTGTGTCCATTCGCTGCGTGTTCTTCTGTGTCTGCTTGTCTCCCTTTGTTGTGTCATCTTGCTGTGCCAGTTTTCCACAGGCGCGGGCTGTCAGCTCTCCGTGGGCGCAGGCCATCAGCTCTCTGTGGGCGCAGGCCAGCTTGCCTTCACAAGGATGCCCTTAGAAGTGAAATCAAGGCCTCCCATATGGCAAATGGGAGCCCAATCAGTTGAGCCATATCCGCTTCCCCCAGCTGATTTTTGACAAGGGTGTCAAGTCACTGGATTGGGAAAGAATAGTCTTTTCAACAATGGTGCTGGGAAAACTGAATATCCATGTAGAAAGAATGAAGGTAAACCCCTGTCTCACACCATGTACAAAAGCCCCCTCAAAATTGATCAAAGGCCTAAATAGAAGAACCAGAACTGTAAAACTTCTAGAAGAAAACATAGGCAAACATCTTCAGGACCTTATGTTAGACATGGTTTCTTAGACTTTATACCCAAAGCACAAAAAACAAAAGAAAAAAGAGGTAAGTGGAACCTCATCAAAATTAACTTTTGTGCATCAAAAGACTGTCATGAAATTAAAAAGCCTACACAACGGGAGAGAATATTTGGAAACCACATATCCTGTAATGGTTAATATCTAGATATAAAGAAACCCTACAGCTCAATAACAAAAAGGAAAACAACCCGATTAAAAAATATGCAGAAGAATAAGTATTCCTCCAAAGAACATATACGAATGGCCAAAAACACATGAAAAGATCAACATCATTAGCCATTGGGAATTGCAAATCAAAACTACCATGAGATACCATTTCATACCCACTAGAATGGCTACTATAAAAAAAATTAAATTACAGGTGTTGGAGAAGATGTAGAAAAAGAGGAACACTCATTCATTGTTGGTGGGAATGTAAAATCATACAGGTACTGTGGAAGACAGTTTGGTGGTTCCTTAGAAGTTAATTACAGAATTAACATTTGACCTGTCAGTCCCACTTCTAGGTATATACCCAAAAGAATTGAAAGCAGGTACTCAAACAGATACTTGCACACTGTTGTGCATAGCAGCATTATTCACAATTGCCAAAAGGTAGAAGCAATCCAAATGTCCATCAACTGATGAATGGATAAACAATGGAATATTATTCAGCCATAATATGCGACAACATGGATGAACCTTGAAGACATCATGTTGAATGAAATAATCTAGATACAAAAGAAAAAATATTGTGTGACCTCACTGATATAAAATAATTAGAATAAGCAAATTCATTAAATCAGAAACTAGAATATAGATTACTGGGGGCTGGGGTTGGGCTGATGCTTAAATTGTACAGAATTTCTATTTGGATTGATGGAAATATTTTGGTAAAGAATAGTGGTGATGGCGGTGGACTTGGCCCAGTGGTTAGGGCGTCCGTCGACCACATGGGAGGTCCTGGGTTCATACCCTGGGCCTCCTTGACCCGTGTGGAGCTGGCTCATGAGCAGTGCTGATGTGCGCAAGGAGTGCCGTGCCACACAGGGTGTCCCCCGCATAGGGGAGCCCCATGCGCAAGGAGTGCGCCCCGTAAGGAGAGCCACCCAGTGTGAAAGAAAGTGCAGCCTGCCCAGGAATGGTGCCACACACACAGAGAGCTGACACAACAAGATGATACAACAACAACAACAAAAAGGGAAGCACAGATTCCCGTGCCGCTGACAACAACAGAAGCGGACAGGGAGGATGCAGCGAGTGGACACAGAACAGACAACTGGGGCGGAGGGGGCGGCGGGAGAAATAAGTAAATCTTAAAAATATAGTGGTGATGGTAGGACAACAATGAGAACTTCATTAACTACTAAAATATATATTTGAATGTGGTTAAAAGAGGAAATTTTAAGTTGTACATATGTTACTAGAATAATTTTTAAAAGTACAACAAACTCAGGACTGTATAATACAAACAGTGAATGCTAATGTAAACTATGGACTATAGATAATGGTACAATTATAAAAATTTCTTTCATCAATTGAAATGAATGTACCACTCTAATGCAAGGTTAATAATTGGATGATATATGGAAACTCTGATTTTTTTCTGTAAACCTAAACTTTCTCTAATAAAAAACAAAATTTTTATCTCATTCCCATGAGGTTGATAGAACAGATATTATTTTCCCTTTTTCATTGATAAGATGCTAAGGGTCAGAGAATCTGGAAATTGCACCAAATTTTGAAGCTTCTATATAGGAAATTTATTATTTCCAAGTAGGACAGATATCACTGCTAATATGTGGTATATCCAGGGCTTGCATTGAAGTCTTTAATACCACATACCTGCCTTACCTAGAAGACTGTGAGCATAGGGTCACAGACGGCACAGAACCTGTCATTGACACAGCATCCTCAACCTTTAAATCTAAATGCTTAGATAATATTCCAATACAGAAACACTTTTAAAAGAATTCCGAAATATCTTTTCTAAGTATTCCAGAAAACTGTCCTTAAATCACATTTATTTATGCTGTCATTTTATTTTATTTTAGATTTATTTTATGTATTTCTCCCTACCCCCTCTTTGTTTGCACTTGCTATATTTGTTCGTTTTCCTTGTTTCTTTTAGGAGGCACTGGGAACAGAACCTGGGACCTCCAACGTGGGAGGGAGACACCTAATCACTTGAGCCACCTCCATTCTCTGCTTTTTTGGTGTCTCTCATGATTTTCTTCTTGTGCCTCTTGTGTCATTGTAGTGTGTCAGCTTGCCACTCCTGCCCATTGCTTCAGCTCGTTGTCTTGCTCATCTTCTTAGGAGGCACTGGGAACCTCTGCTCCCTGCTTTTGCTGTGTCTCTCATTATGTTTTTTCTTCTTGTGTGTCTTGTTGCATCATCTCGCTTCACCTCACTGAACCTGCCTGTCACACCAGCTTGCTGTCTTCTTTAGGAGGCACTGGGAATTGAACCAGGGACCTTCCATGGGGTATATGGGATCTCAGTTGCTTGAGTCACATCAACTTCCCTGCTGTCATTTTATTATTATTTTTTTAATTTATTTTTTATTTATTTCTCTCCTCCCCCCCCCCCCCCCAACCCCCCTGTTGTCTGCTCTCTGTGTCCATTCGCTATATGTTCTTCTGTGGCCACTTCTATCCTTATCAGTGGCACCGGGAATCTGTGTTTCTTTTTTGTTGCGTCATCTTGCTGTGTGTTAGCTCTCCCTGTGTGCGGCACCATTCCTGCACAGGCTGTACTTTCTTTCGTGCTGGGCAGCTCTCCTTATGGGGTGCACTCCTTGTGTATGGGGCTCCCCTACGCCGGGGACACCTCTGCATGGCACAGCACTCCTTGCATGCATCAGCACTGTGCGTGGGCCAGCTCCACACGGGTCAAAGAGGCCCAGGGTTTGAACCGCAGACCTCCCATGTGGTAGGCAGATGCCCTATCCATTGGGCCAAGTCCACTTCCCTTCTGCTGTCATTTTAAATTAATTCTTTTATGCAGCAGTTTCTTTGCAATATTTTCTATTCTCTCTGAATTTTGACACAGAATATGAAAAATATGGGCTATAAACTATGTACTGTGTATATATATATATACACATATTAGGAGGTACTGGGAAATGAACTCAGGACCTCATAAAAGGGAAGCAGGCACTCAACCACTGAGCTACATCTGCTCCCCAATGACAGTTGGTGGGTTTAAAAAAATTTTTTTTCCCTCAGCGTTCCCCCCCACCCTGCTGTTTTGCTTTCTGTGTTCATTTGCTATGTGATCTTCTGTATCTATTTCTTTTTGTCTTTTTTTCTTGTTTTCTCCTCTAGACTTCACCAGGATTCAATCCTGGGACCTCCAATATGGAAGAGAGGTTCCCTGTCACTTGTGCCACCTCAGTTCCTGGTTTCTGTTGCGTCTCGCCTTGACTCTCCCTGCATCTCTCTTTTCTTGCATCATCATCTGCTGCATCGCTCCCTGCACCGGCACACCTTTACCAGGAGGCCCTGAGGATTGAACCCAGGTCCTTCCATATTGTGGATGGAAGCCCCATTGCTTAAGCCACATCCACTTCCTGACAGTTGTTTTTTTTTTGTTTCTTTGTTTGTTTGTTTTTAAGAGGCCCGGGGGATCGAATCCAGGACCTTGTACATGGGATGCTGTCTCTCAAACACTTGAGCTACATCTGCTCCCCTGTTTATATTTTTCATAATACATATAGTTTTCACCAATAACAATAAAGAAGGATTTTAGAGGCCATCAGGTTTTTTAAGATTTTTATAAAGCAAGACACAAAATTATACATACAGTATGATTATAGCTTTAAAATATATAGACAAAAAGACTAGAAAGACACAAATGTTAACTTATAATATATTGATATTAAAGATAACTATTTTCTCTTGCAGATTTTCTGCATTTTGTTCTTATTACATAAAATGTGTTTAAAAACAATATTTGTCTACTTTTCCTGAATTCAGTTAATTTTACCAATTTGGTCAGAAAATTCCTAATGATAACAAAAGCCTGACAGTTACTAATGTCAGTTTTGTTTTGTTTTGTTTTTTACAGTTAAAAAACATTACAAAGCGTTTAAAGATATGGAATCTTGGATGGCATTCTTGTTCCCCATCTGACTAGATGTTCAGGATGGAGTGGTTGCTGACCCCTTGAACACAGCTATTGTGTTAAGTTAATACTGTGTTTCCGTCTATAGTTTATCACATGGGGTGCTGATCTAAAACAAACCATCCGGTTTATCCAGGTAGTCTACAACACATCCACTTGGCAACAAAAATACGGATAAGGATTTCCCTTGCACTTAAACTATTAGAATTGGGGGGTGGGTGGGGAATGAGGGGGGAGATTGCATTATTAAGTATTTTTTCCTAAGAATTTTTTAGTTATTTCATTTTCTGCTGTTGGCTCAGTTAATTATAATTTTTAACATTTAATTTACACCGCTTCTTATAGTTGTATCATCTTTTGCCTGATTTTTATTTCTACTTTATTAATTGATGTATTTGGGTACATGCTTTCTTTTCCTCCTCAATTAAACAAATTGAGGACAAGATCTGCATATCAAACATTTTACATATCTCATGATCCTATGCACATAGGAGAGACTTCTTTGTTGTTCAAAAAAGTGCTACATAATTTTTAAGATTAGAAAGTTTGTGTCATGTGATTTATGCTAGGAATAGATAAAAGCCTAAACACTGAATTTGTGAAGTGAGGAACTTCTTCACTTATAGAAGAATGTTTTGATCTATTACTGACTTCTTACAATAAGATAACATTTTTATGTCAACGCATAAAACTATACCTGAGCAAACTGCTCATCCATAAACCATATGCTTAAGTTGATAATAAGTTTTTTTTTTTAAAGACTTATTTATTTTCCCCCTTCTCCTCCCCTCCCCCTGCCCTGCTGTTTTTGCTGTCTGTGTTGTCTTCTTTTCTCATTTTCTCTTCTCTAGGATTCACTGGGATTCAATCCTGGAGACCTCTGATGTGGAGAGAGGTTCCCTGTCAGTTGTGCCACCTCACTTCTTGATTTCTGCTGTGCTTCACCTTGACTCTCCCCTTGTCTCTCTTCTGATGTGTCATCATCTTGCTGCGTGACTCATGCAGGGGACTGGCTCAACACAAGGGCACTTGAGCGGGCACTCGTGTGCACACTGGCTCACCACACAGGCACTCACGGGGGCACTGGCTTGCCACATGGGCACGCTTTCTCTTCTTTTTTACCAGGAGGCCCCAGGGATTGAACCTAGGTCCTCCCTTATGGTAGGTGGGAGCTCTATCACTTGAGCCACATCTGCTTCCTAATAATAGATTATTAAAGAAAATTTTTTTCTAATGGCAAATTTGTTTTAAAAGCAAATTTGGATGATGAGAACCTCAACAAAGAAGATCACACATATAGAGTTTACATTGTAACCTTCAGTATATGAAGAAAGTCACCATGTCCCACATAGTCATAAAGCACATAATAAATAGTGTTGAGCAAGAACTCTATCCTTAGAGCAAGTATCAAGATTTTTAAACTTGGTTTTATTGACCATGCCATAAATACTTCTTACAATTTCACCAGGACAGGAAAATTTGGACTATAAAAATGTATCTGTATTTGTGACAGACACTTTAATAATAATAATGTGCATATCTACTCCTTCAGTGTTAATGATGCCTGCTATGAACCCTTTACCAATGTGCTACCGAATTTTGACCAATGTATAAAATTTTTTTACAATAATATATGCATATTGTTATAGTGATAGCGTGTGGAGTAGGGTACAGCTTGCTGTTAAGAGGCAAGAAGCAAGCATAATGTCAAGGTAGAGTCTTAGAAAGATTGTGTGTGTACAAGAAAAATACATGAATTCTGCCTCATGAATGTAGGAGAGAATGTATTCAGGGCCTTAAATAGCACTGCACTAACTAACACACTGCAAAAGGGTGCCTCAGAACAAAGTGAAAGAACCATGGACAGATAAACATTGTTAAGATATCAGTATACTGTAGAAACGATGTGTTTAATTATTGCTGACTTTGATGGTGTCTTGTGTTTTAATCTCTTCAAGTGTACCATTGGAAAAGATGAGTAAAATGGAAAACTGACATGTGAGAATGCCGTAATACTGATAAATGCAGTTTTAAGAGACTGTAAATGAAGAAGGCTATGTGCTGTCAAAATTGGTCATTTTGTGAAACGGAAGACAAAAAAACAATTAGCTTACAGTTTTTCTGGTGATATCATAACTACCCTCCAGATATTCTTCAGTGTCACAAAATCAGTCCTATTCAATGGATCATTTATGTTCAATTCCTACTATATTCTAGCCACTGTTAAATAGTTTACTTTTATTTTCTCAGTTATTCCCTTATTTAATATGTTCAATTACTCAGTAAAATTGGTATTAGGAATAGTAATAGAGCTTTATGGATTAGAAGATTGTAATTGAGAAGTGAAATTACTTATCCAAAATCACAAGGTTTATATTTGACAGAACTGGAATTTAAATCTGAATGTTAATTTGAAACAGAAACATAATCTGTTAATCTGTAAAGTATACTGTATTAGTCAGCCAAAGGGGTGCTGATGCAAAGTTCCAGAACACTATTGGCTTTTATAAAGGTATTTATTTGGGGTGGAAGCTTAAAGTTACCAGGCCCTAAAGAGTTCAACTCAAAGTTACTTCCTCACGAAAGTCTGTTGCCATGTGTTGACACAAGATGGCAGGCAATGTCTGGGAGAGTTCAGCCTTCCTCTTTCCTCTTAAGGCTCCTTGGACCTAGCTTCTTCTTATCTCAGCTCTAGGCAGACATAAGGCTCGCCTTTCTTCCTGGGGCTTGTTTCTTTCTGGGATCAGCTGCTCCCATCTCTCTACAAGGTCGGCTGTAGACTGTCGAGCTCATCTCTCTTCCAGGGGCTTTGCCAATGGAGCACTCTCTTCCTATGTATCTGATTCTGTGTGAGAGTCTGTTTTATCAGCTGAAGGGGAGTGGGACTTGATGCTGAGTCACCCTCTAATGACATGGTTGGAGCAAAGCCCTAATTGTAACATAAGTTAATCAGACTTTTCAGTTGAATCTAGTACAATCAAAGGGTTATCACACCAGAGGAACAGACCAGTTTACAAACATAATCTTTACTACTTTTCTTACAAAGATTTATTGTATTTATTTCTTCCCATCCCCTCATTGTTTGCCCTTGCTGTTTGTTCTTCCTTGTTTCTTTTTGGAGGCACCAGGAACTGAACCCAGGAACTCCCATGTGGGAAGGAGGCTCCTAATCACTTGAGCCACCTCTGCTCCCTGTTTTGTTGTAACTTTCATTATGTTTTACTCCTTGTGTCTCTTGCATCATCTTGTTGCATCAGCTTGCCATGCCAGCCTGTCGTGTCACCTTTCTGTCTTGCTTGTCTTTGTTAAGGGGCACCAGGAACAGAACCCAGGACCTCCCATGTTGTAGGTGGGAGCTCAGTTGCTTGAACCACATCCACTTCCTGGGGATGCTATTTTATGTTTTATATATGAGGAAACTAAAGTTCAGAGAGATAGGTTATGTGCTTCAAAACTCCCAACAGGTAAACGGTAATATCAAAACGAACCGAGGTTTTATTTGACTTCAAAGTTGGTTGCTCTTCATTTATATTTTATTAATTTTACAAAAAAATTGCAAAGGGCATCAAATATTCATTAATGCAAATGCATTGTTTGGTGTAAAATATAGATCTTAGGGAATTCCATACTGATACCTCATTGTTCCTTCAGTATTTATTGTATAGTGACTTTTTCCCCATTGTTGTTTTGTTTTTACTATTGAATCTATTTCTGAAATCATTGTTCTACTGATTTTTTCTTTTTACTTGATGGCATATATTTAAAAATTATTATTATAGAATATACCCTTACTATTTTGAAAAGTTAAAACAGTATAGAAGTGTTTAATTTCAAAAAATTGCACTCACATAACCACTATAACCACTATAACTGCACCCTCAAATGTAACCACTGTTAGTAAATTGGCATCTTTTCTTGAACACTTTATGAACATACTAACCTATATGCTTTTTTAAAAATAAAAATGAGAACTTGCTTTAATCACTTAGCAATAACTCTGCTACCCTTAGTTTTATAATGTGTAAGTCATTTTGTTATGTATTTTAATATCTGGTAAGGCTCATTTTTTAAAAAACTAGGCTCTACTTTTATATTTCAGCAAGAGAGTAAGGCAATATAAATTTTTCCTAACCAACCTGTTTGTTATACAGACTTCCTTTCTTATTGCCTCTGCTTTCCCAAGAATGAAATTAAAGTTTTATCCTATATTTTCAAATCCTGTACGTACGTGGTCAGGACTTTCCTATTGTTGTCAATAGCTTCTCATCTGTTTGTATTTTTTGAGGTAAGCAGAAGGGTATGGAACATTGTTTAACATAAAGCAATACTTCCTAGGTGAGTTGAGAAATACTAAGTGGAATTGATTTATAAATTTAGATAAGGCTTAGAAATAAATATAAATCTCAACACCAAAAGAAAATGAAAAATATTTATATTTAAGTAATTGTTCAGATGCAGTGTTTCTTAGTTTTTGGCATTTTCCACTGGGAGTTTTATGATTAGCTGTCTTCCTTACAGAAATATTTTAAAGTGTATATTTAAGATCTTTGAAATGTTTTTCATAAAATACAGAAAAGTTTGCATATTCTATTGTAGTCTGAGGAAAAAAATCCAAAGAAAAACACTTAAAATTCGTTTAAGAAATATTTAATTAAATACAATCCAGAACTATTTTGCCATAAAAAATTAATAGTTAAAGAACTACCAAGGAGGGAAGCATTGTGGTTCAACTGATAGAATAACCACCTACCATATGGAGGGTCCAGAGTTCTATACCCAGGGAGCCCTAACTGGTGTGGTAAGCTGGCCCACGCACATGTAACACAGGGATGTCCCCGGTGTAGGGTGTCCCATGCGCAAGGAGAGCTGCTCGGCTAGAAAAGCGCAACCTACCCAGGAGTGGCACCGCACACACGGGAGAGCTGACACAGCAAGGTGATGCAACAGAAAAAAAGCAATACAGTTTCCTGGTCCCACATGACAAGAATGCAAGTGGATACAGAAGAACACTCAGCGAATGGACACAAAGAGCAGACAATGGGACAGAAGGGGAGAAAAATAAATAAAATGAATCTTTAAGAAAAAAAAACACTACCAAGGAGAAATTATACAGTAAACAATCTAAAATCCCAAATTATTTCAATCTAGCTTGTTCTGTTTGCATATATAAAAGCATGAAAGCTAATATTTTTGTATAAAAGTAATAGATATCCATATTAGAATTTGATTGAGACCTTAAAAATATCTCTTCTTACCAGATTGTATAAATTTATTATAAAAGGCTATAATTTTTTTAAATCCTAAAATTTAATTGCCAGGGACAAATTCCAGAGGTGCCTAATTTCTGGTTTATTTGGACTTATTCCACTTTAGCACAGAGGTTTAAAAGAAAATTTGAGTTCTACTTGTTATCCCAATAGTAATTTGAGATGCTCAAAAAGGATATTTCTCTTACTTTTATTCACTTGGACATGGTTTGGATTGAAATGGAGAAGGAAAGATGAGTAATGAACTGAATTGGAAATCCCAGACCCAACATAAACCATGGTTATTTTTTAAATCAGAAAACACTGAAATCCCATCTAATAAGCACGTGTTCTGCCTTTAAGGACATGCTTGGTTTCCTTGTTGGGTTCTCCCACCTCCTCACCCCGCCCAGTTTTTAGCAAAATGAAAGGAGCTAACTGAACAAAGTTAAATGATAAGGCAATATGGATAACTGTTTGATTCTGGAAATGCTGATACAGCAAATCCAATATAACTCAAATTTGTATTAGATAAGAGGTTTTCTTGACCATCTCATAACTCCCCACTGTTGTAATATCACAAATTAGTCCTCCCATAGATTTCCTGCTTTTAAGGGGAAGAAAATATAACATCCTGCATTTGTTGAGTCAGGAGATCAAGACTGGGTAAGCATATATTTCATTTTTGACCTATGAAAATAAGAAAATTTGTTTTTTAAATTACATTACTTTGTGCTGGCATGTATAATGACAACATGCTCATACACTGATGATGGGAATTTAAATTGATATAATCCTTTTGAAAGCAACTTTGTAATTTTTATCATGAACCTTAAACATTCATTTGTTCCAGAAGTTTCTCTCCTTAAAAAAGATATTCATTATAGCATTATTTAAACTAAATGCCCAACAATTAGGGAATGCCTAAATAAAATGGTAAGCACACAATGAAATGCTGTATAGCTTTCGGGTTTAAATGATGCTTATAAGGAGTTTGTATAACATGGGAAAACGTATGTCCCAGGACTAAAACATCTGGAAGGAAATGCACCAAAATGTTTCTCATCATGGTGGAATTAGGAATTTTTTTATGTTACCTCCCCACCACGAGATATCTCCCTCATCTGTTTGCTTGTTGTTTGTGCTTATTGTTTCTGCTTGTCTTCTTGTCTGTTTTTTCTTTAGAAAGCACTGGGAACTGAACCTAGGACCTCCCGTGTGGTAGGTGGGCACTCCACTGCTTGAGCCACATCTACTCCCAGAATTAGAAATTTTTATATTTACCTTCATTTTCTTTTCAGTATTTTCCAGTTTAATTACCAAAGGTAGAAGGATAAGGCCAACAGATGAATATTAGCAGTCTCCGGGGCTTACCCTAACTACTTTATTTAAAATTACAAACTGCTCCACTCACAGCACTCCTGATCCCCCTTCCCTTTCTGTTTTTCTTTTTTTCTATGATACTTATCTTCTAATTTACAATATAATTTTTTGAAAAGACTATTTATTTACTTATTCCCCCTACAGTATTATTTGCTTATTTTTTTATTTTTAAATTATCATACAGTAAAATTGACTTTTCCCATAGGTTATACAGTTCTATGAATTTTAATACATATATAAATTCTTATAACCATCACCATAATCAGTATGCAGCACAGTCCCATCACTCCAAAAAACTTTGTTGTGCTATCCCTTTATAATCACACCCTCTCCCACCACTAACCCCTGGCAACCACTGATCTATTCTCCATCATATAATTTTGTCTTTTCAGAAATGCCATATAAATGGACTTATGCTGTAAGCCTTTGGAGTCTGGCTTCTTTAACTGCACATAATGCGTCTGATAGTCAATCTTTTATATTGCTGAATAGTATTCTATTATATGACTGTACCACCGTTTGTTTATATATTTTCCATTGAAGGACATTTGGGCTATTTCTAAGTTTTGACAGTTATGAATAAGCTCCTGAAAACATTCTTGTACAGGCTTCACATGAACATATGTTTCATTTCTCTAGAATATCATTTACTTATTAATTGCTTTATTGTTTTTTGCCTGTTCTTTTCACTGATGTATTAATCTAAGTGCCTAAGATAGTTCCTGGTGTATAGCGAGAGTACAATAAAAACAATGAACGTACTATGCTACTTTAAAATGAAGATAAATAGTGAAACCAGAGGCACTCTGAACACATTCAAGATTCATATCATTAAATCCTAGAATGTGAAGTTCACTGAACCCTAAGTGGCAGGGGACTTGAGTTAAAAGACACCTGCAGGGAAGCAAATGTGACTCAAGCAGTTGAGTTCCTGCTTCCCACATGGGAGGTCCCAGGTTCAGTTCCCGGTACCTCCTAAAAGCAAAGCAAAACAAAACAAACAAAAAATGCAAACAACAAGCAATCAAACGAGAAAGCCAACTCAGGGCAGCCAATGTGGCTCAGTGGTTGAGCGCCAGCTTCCCACTTAGGAGGTCCCTGTGTTCAGTCTCTGGTCCTGGTATCAAAAATAAAAGACACCTGCAATTTGAGAAAGTAAAAGGCTTTTTACTGGATTTTTTACTGTTATTTTTGGTGTCCATCCATCAGGTTCCTGATTTGAGGGGAGGAGCTTGGGATGAGGTTGATGAAAAACCACTTGGGAAAATGCCTTAACAGGGATTAACAACCTAACTCATTTGTAAGTAAAATGCCAACACAGATCTTCTACCCTAAGGATAACCCAGAAATAAGTTAGCTTCCAAAAGCAGGGGAAATCATGGGAACATTTGCCCCTCATTTTCTGACTAATAAGAGTTGCACTTAAAGGTAAGAGTTTAGAGGTAAAGAGGAAAACAATGATTATATGAGAGGTTGATGTTTCAGGATGTTTAAGGGAAGGTGCCCAATTTACCTAAATATGTGTTTATAGCCATAGGTTATGTCTGCATTATAAAGTATTTTTTGAATAAACTTTAAAATGCCAAGGATCACAACTTTACTATATACTTATTGTTTATTTAAGTGTACTATATGTCAATAATTTTTTTACCGCAAAAAAAAAAAAGCCAAGGAGCCCCTGCTCCAATCAGGATGGCAGAGTGAGACACTTCAGGGCTTCATCCTCCCACAGAAGCTTTGAACTAGCAGAAACATCTCTTTCAAAGCTCCAGCAAACAGTTAAAAGACTGCAGTAACAGCAAGTGCTGAATCAAGAAAAAAGCCACTTAAGGGTGGAAAGGTTTTGTGGTAACTTGGATGGCCCCTTGCCCACTCCTAACCAGCCAGGGCCACAACCAGCCTGTGATTCCAGTGCGGATCCTTGGTCCTGGTCCAGAGGGAGCAAAGTAACCCTGCTTCACAGACTGGGAGCTTGTACGTCTGGCACAGTCTATCTGGTGGTGACCTGAGTGATTCATTATCCCAGAATTTACTCTGTATGTAGAAGGCAGTTCACAGAGCTCTCCTAAAAAATGTCTGTGGGAGAGGAGTCAACTGGCTGCCTGGGGCAAGGGATTGCTGACTATAGGATATAGAGGATAGTGCCCTGGACTGTAAGGAAACTTTCCTAGGAAAGGGGACATTTGGAACCACTAAATGAGGAATTCCTAGAGCTACATTACACTCACATGTACAAGACAATCCATGTGAGCCGAAAGGATCAGGGAGGCACCTACACTTTGACCTGGAGCTATTCTCTGAACTTATTGTATGGATAAGCCCTGAAGGAGGACACTGCACAAGTCAGTCTGCAAAAAGTGGGAAATGTATTTTCTTTATTACCTTTTTTTTTTTTGGTGTTAGTTCCTGGCATTCAAGGAAAGCTCTGTCATAACACTAGCTTAAGGAACAGACACTTCAGAATCTAAATTCTAGCCTTAACATATTAAAATATCAAAATGCCCAGTTTCAACAAAAGAGTACAGATCATACAAAGAAACAGAAGTGATGGCCTAGGCAAAGGAGAAAATTAAAGCATAGAAGCCATCAATGAAGTGTACAAGACCCCAGACATTCCAGACAAGGACTTTAAAAAAAAAAGTCCCTAAATATGCTCAAAGAGCTAAAGGTAAGCATGGAGAAAGAACTAAAGGAAAGTAGGAAAACAATAGAGGAACAAAAAGAGAATATCAATATAGAGATGGAAATTATGAAAAAGAACCAGACAGAGCTGAAGACCTCAGTAACAGAAATTTAAAAGTCCCAGAGGGGTTCAATAGTAGATTGTAGCTGGCAGAGGAAAAAATCAGAACTTGATGACAAGTGAAATCATCCAGTCTGTGGAGCAGAAAGAGAAAAGAATGAAGAAAAGTGAACAGAGCCTGAGGAACCTGTGGGATACCATCAAGTGTACCAATATACATATTGTGGAAGTCCCAGAAGGATAAGAAAGAGAGAAAGAGGCAGAAAGAATATTAAAAAAACATAATGGCAGAAAACTTCCCAAATTTAATAAAAAGACATAAATTTGTACATCCAATATGCTCAAGGAACTCCAAATAGGTTAAACCCAATTAGATCCATACTGTGGCATATTATAATCAAACTGTCTAATGCCAAAGAAAGAGAATTCTGAAGTCATCAAGAGAGAAGCAACATGTTATAAACAAGGGACCCTCAATAAGATTAAGTGCCTATTTCTCATCAGAAACCATGGAAGCAAGAAAACATTGGGATGACATATTTAAAGTGCTAGGGAAAAAACGCTAACCAAGAATTCTATATCCAGCAAAATTGTCTTTAAAAAATGAGGGAGAGATTAAGACATTCCCAGATAAACAAAAGCTGAGAGAATTTGTCACCACTAGACTGGACCTACAAGAAATGCTGAAGAGATTTCTGCAGGTTGAGAGGAAAGGACAATAGATCAAAGCTGCATAAAGAAATAAAAGATCTCCAGGAAAGGTTATGACGGGTACTTATAAATGCTAATACTATTGTATTTTTAGTTTATGCCCCCATTTTCTACTGCCTACAGTATCTAAAAGGCAAATGAATAAAACATAACAATAAATCAGTAGTGTTGGACTCAAAATGTATAAACATATTAATTGTAACACGAACTACATCATGGTGGAGTGACAAAGGGGTAGAGGAACATTATGTATACTATATATTTTTTTAAGATTTATTTATTTTATTTATTCCTGCTCCCTGCCCTTGCTGCCTGCACTCGCTATCTGCTTTCCGTGTCCAATCACTGAGCATTCTTCTGTGTCTGCTTGTCTTCTTTTCTCATCTTCTCTTTAGGAGGCACCAGGAACTGATCCAGGAACCTCCGACGTGAGTGAGAGGCACTCAGTCGCTTAAGCAACCTCAGCTCCTTGATCTGCTGTGTCTCTCACTGTCTCTCCTCTGTATCTCCCTTTGTTGTGTCATCTTGCTGTGCCAGCTCTCTGCAGCACAGGTCATCCCATATGGTAGATGAGAGCCCAATCGCTTGAGCCACATCCACTTCCCTGTGTATACTATTGAAGTTAAGATGGTATCAAGGGAAACGGACTTTGGCCCAGTGGTTAGGGCGTCCGTCTACCACATGGGAGGCCCGCGGTTCAAGCCCCGGGCCTCCTTGACCCGTGTGGAGCTGGCCCATGCGCAGTGCTGATGTGCGCAAGGAGTGCCCTGCCACGCAGGGGTGTCACCCGCGTAGGGGAGCCCCACGCGCAAGGAGTGCACCCATAAGGAGAGCCACCCAGCGCGAAGGAGGGAGCAGCCTGCCCAGGAATGGCGCCGCCCACACTTCCCGTGCCGCTGACGACAACAGAAGCAGACAAAGCAACAACACGCAGCAAAAAAAAAGACACAGAAAACAGACAACCGGGGGAGGGGAGGGGAATTAAGTAAATAAAAAAAAAAGATGGTATCAAAGTAAACAAGATTGTTACAGATTTAGAATATTAAATTCAAGCCCCATGGTAACTACAAAGAAAACATCAGAGAATGTGCTAGCTCACAGAAACAAAAATTAGAGTACAGGTTGCCAGGGACAGTGGCAGGAGGCAAGTTGAATGGGATGTTCATGTAAAATTGGTGTAGGGTTCTGTTTGGGAAGATGGAAACTAGTGGAATATGGTGAGGGTAATGTAACATAGTGAATGTGACTAAACCCACTGAAAGATATGTTTGGGAGTGGATGAAATGGAAAGTTTCTGTTGTATATATATTCACAACTTTTAAAATTACTAAAGAGACAATGACAAAGCAATATATGACCCTGGAAAGATCTAATAAGGGAGGAAAGAGGACTCCAAAGGGAATTATTGGAACATTTGAAAAAATTGAACTACAGACAGTAAGCTTTCTATCAATTTCTTAAACTTTGATAACTGTACTTAAGGTGAATATATATAAGTGAAATCCTTGTTCTTAGGAAATATATGGCAGTATTAAGTATTCAAGGACCCTGATGTATACAGCCTACACTGAAGTGTTCAGAAAATGGATTGTTAAATAGATATGGGGGAGCAGATGTGGTTCAAGCAGTTGAGCACCTGCCTCCCACACAGGAGGTCCCGGGGTTGGTTCCCAGTGCCTCCTAAAGAAAACAAACACTGAACAAAGAATAAGCAAAAAGAACAAGCAAGCAGACAAGGGAGCCAATTCAGGAGAAAATTTTTTAAAAAATAGATGGACATATCAGTTGATGGATAGGTAGCACGAAAAGGCAAATATGACAAAATGTTAAAATTGGTGGATCTGGAGGGATGGGAGGGTATTGGAGTTCTCTATGGGGTTTGTTTGTGACTGCCCTGTGTGAAGCTATTTTAAAATAAAATGTTTGAAATATATAAAAAAAGTAAAAGCCTCAGAAAAAAACATTCCCTTCAAAATTTTGCTGTCCTAATGCCCCAAACCAGGATAGCAGCATACTTTGTTAAAAGCTAAAACACATAGAGCATGTAGTTCAGTAAGAGCAGTCGGTTCTGGGTCCCATCCAGTGCACTCTAATTGGCTCAAAATTTCAATTTAAGGTGGTTTCATGTTTAAATCTTGACCAAGGTTTCAGAATAAGTTTTCTTCATTTTTTAAAAATGTTTTTTGTAAATGAAACAAACTTACAAAAATTCAAATATACAGAACAAAAGAAAAATCAATGGCAACCTACCACCTCCATACAAACACTACTGATGGTTTGATGACCATCCTTCCAGACATCTATTCCAGTGTGTGTACTATACATGTCCATGGTTTTGTCATTCTAAAAGAGAAGAGTCTACAATGAAGTTTTTTCAGAAATAGTGCATGGAAGAAAGAAAATTAACCTCAGCTTCTAAACACCTAAACAAACGTCAGTGTTTAACTATTTTGAGAATGATCTTTAACTGTGAGGAAAATGAAATAAATCTGAAATATATCATGGTTCTGAATTGGCCTGAATGCCCTGGGGGTATAAAGGTTCTGCTTATCCAGAGCCAGCCAGGTGTCCAGGTTAAGGCCCTGTGGCAAAGTCTAAAACAAAAGGCTGTTGTTAACTTTCCATCTTTCCCAAGTCTAACGTGAATGGGAACCAGATTTCTGTTCACAATTCTTTAGTCATTGTGTAGATCCTGGTCTAATTAGATGGGGTTTGGGCAGTACTGTCATTGACTCAGGAGAACTCATTGCTCGCACCCATCTGTCTGTCCCTGTCGTTTCCCACCCCACCCCCCACCATGGCTCTGTTGTTTGAGTGCTCGTTGTCTGCTCATTTTCTGTTTTTTGTTTTTGCTCATTGTCTGCTTGTTATTTTTACTTTAGGAGGCACTGGGAACCAAATCTGGGATCTCCCATGTGGGAGACAGGCACTCAGCTGGTTTAACCACATCCGCTCCCTGCTTGTTTTGGGGTTTTTTTGCTCATTGTCTGCTCGTTGCTGTTTTTGTTTTGTTGTTGTTTTTCTCGTCTGCTCATTGTTTTTTTGCTCATTGTTTTTTTGCTCATTGTCTGCTCATTGTTGTTTTTGTTTTGTTTTTCTTGTCTGCTCATTGTTTTTGCTCAATGTCTGCTCATTGTTGGTCTTCTTTAGGAGACACAGGGAACCATACTTGGGATCTCCTATGTGAGAGGCAGGCACTCAACTGTGCTTGAGCCACATCTGCTGTCCTCATTGCTCTTTTTTTTTTTTTAAGATTTATTCATTTATTTCTCTCCCCTTCCCCGCCTCCCCGCCCCAGTTGTCTGTTCTCTGTGTCTATTTGCTGCGTCTTCTTTGTCTGCTTCTGTTGTTGTCAGTGGCACAGGAATCTGTGTTTCTTTTTGTTGCGTCATCTTGTTGTGTCAGCTCTCCAGTGTGTGCAGCACCATTCCTGGGCAGGCTGCACTTTCTTTCAGGCTGGGCAGCTCTCCACGGGGTGCACTCCTTGCGCGTAGGGCTCCCCTGTGCGGGGACACCCCTGTGTGGCAGCACTCCTTGCACGCATCAGCACTGCGCATGGGCCAGCTCCACACAGGTCAAGGAGGCCCGGGGTTTGAACCACAGACCTCCCATGTGGTAGACGGTCGCTCTAACCACTGGGCCAAGTCCGCTTCCCTCATTGCTTGTTTAATAAAGCCTTCCAAGTAGTTGTATATGTCTGTCTGTTTTGTTTTAATATGTGTACTGTATCAGTTCAGTGATGGAACCGGGGGATGGAATGAACTTCTGAGAAGGTCATTATGGGTCCTTTTCTAAGCCTTGTAATATTCAGGAGTTTAGAATGTATATCACCATCTGGTAGTCCAGTAGGTAATAATGCTGCCTTAAATGTTCAAAAAGCATGTTTCTGCAATTGGCAGGGACTGGAAAGTGTAGGAATTCCTGCCAAAGTTCTAATGATCTAATCCTCTCTTGAAAGCACAGAGCTAAGGCATGTATTGAAATACTTGAGTCAGCTGCTCAAGGGATATACTGGCTGTACCCCTGCTTGTTTTTCTAAGATGAAAAACTCTCCTAGGTGACCTCTCAGGCAGCTGGATTTTACTCTCTTCACCCAGAAGTACACATTATAACTAAGCACAGAAAACACATAAACAAAAACACTCAAATTATATCTTAACACTCGCCTTAGAATTTACTGTATTTTCACTATTGTGCTTAATTTCAGCAGAGCTTGTTTAATAACTTTTAGGAAAATAACTTCATCACTTCTACTGATCACTGTTAAAAATTGCTTAATTCTTCCCTAACTTTCTGATTTAGGGAAGGAAAAAGAAAACCACCTATTACTTTTTGAATGTTTAGTATATGCCTTGAATTTTTGCTTGTTTAGTTGTTTTTTTTTTAAATGAATGGTGAATTTATTATTTTGTCTTTATTCATTTTTTTGCTTGTTTAGTATTGTTCCCATTTTATAGATAAGAACTTCAAAACAGTCACAGGAGGTCACATAGCCCTGAAGGAGCACAGGATTTAACCAGGTCTGATTCCAAAGACCTCTTTATTAACATATTATGCTGTAGAATGCTAGGTTTATAAAATACTATTATTGATATTATTAAATAAAAAGAGCAAGGTGTAGAACAGTAAGCATAAACTACTGAAATATGTGTTTAAGTCTGCTTTTTATATGCTTAGCATTTTTAGCATATTTTGGAAGGACATAAAATAAATAGTTTCCTCCAGGAATGGAAACTGGGTAGCTAGAAATCTGGATTTTTATTATAAAATTTTTTACCCCTTTTGAATTTGTTTTATGTGCTTTTATTAACTATTCAATAATAGGTATGTTAGCTATGATTTTAGAAATACACTGTTTTTTTTTAGATTTAGTAATTCATTTATTAGTAAAAGTATCATAGACTAGTAAAGCCTCTAATGCTGTAGAATATTAATATCAGGTATTTTATGATAATGATCATATTACCTTAGTGTTTCACTTCCTGTGATGCTTCTCTAATGATGTACAGGATTGGAATTTGAGAGGGAGGCAGAATACTGATGTAATATATATTAATGTTAGCAAAGGTAATGATGACCAATTCATGCATATTCAACTATTTATTTACATTTTTAATGCTATTTAAGATTCTTAAAAATCTAAATTTATCTAGTTTCTGACACAAGAGTGTTTGTTGTGCCTTGATTGACAGTGGTTGCCAGTCATGGCTAAAGTAAAAGGAAAATTATTTTGTATGAGTACTAAAATTAAACTTAAAAAGAAAAACCTTTCTTATATAATGAAAGCTACATTTTAATTGTGGGCTTCATTAATGAAAATAGAGTATTTTGAAAAAGCAAGGGGATCATTTGAGTCTGTTCTGCTCTTCCAGATCATACCTTATTTTGAATATACTTTTATTTTTGTACTTCTTTCTCAGAACTGTAATCTGCAGTCTTCCTTTCTAGACTGGACATTCCTTGAAGGCAGGGCACATGCCTCATTTACCCTTACATCTTCAGCAGCTAGCCTGAAGCCTGACAGTTGGTGGATAGCTAATAATGTTGATTGAATAGAATTGACTTGAACTAGATATGCTTAGCTTAGTCTGGAGGAGAGAAAGATATAATCTCTTCTTTAGATATTTGAAAGGTTTTCTTGTGGAACAGAGATTGAATTTGTTCTGAAAAGCTTCAGTAGACATCGAACCAATGGGTAGAAGTTTCAAGAAATTTCTAACTGTCAAGAATCATCTAAAGCTTGACGGTTCTATCTTAGAAGGTACTGAATCTTTCTCCAGAGGATTTATTCATGGCTGGTCAATCAGAAAGATAATTCAAGTGTTTAATTTTTCATTTCTTCAAACATTTATTGAGCAGGTCCTATTCTAGGTTTTGAGAATACCAGCCAGTAGGGGAACAGAAATATAAACAAATAATTATAATCTAGGGTGCTAAGAGGTCCTAAGAAACACCCCAGAGAGAATGGACAGGAAAGGCTGTTGACAAGGTGACTCTTGAGGAGAAGTGACCAGACAGAGAAAAGAGAAAGGCAGAAGGAGTTCTAAGTAGAAGGAACAATATATGCAAAGGCGCAGAACTGAAAGTTTTAGAATAGAGTAGTAGTATTTCATTTGGACTGCATGATCTTAAAGGCCCCTCCATTCCTGACATTCTGTATTTCTATATGCTGGTTCTTTCCATTAGTTTTGTTTTGCTTTGTTTTACTTCATGCTGGATATAGTGTGTGAGTGTGTGTGTGTATGTGTATTTCAGTTATCATTTTTCATAGGAAGCAAAAATACTAACCTTCTTCATCTCTATTCTTGTTATAGTCAAGTTCATCCGAGAAGTGACACCATATATCAAGAAGCCATCATTAGTATCAGATCTGCCATGGGAAGGTGCAGCACCCCAATCACCAAGCTTTAGTGGCAGTGAGGATTCTGGTTCTCCAAAACACCAGAATAGCACCAAGGACAGGAAAGTCATCCCTCTAAAAATGTGCTTTGCTGCTAGAAACCTAAGCATGCCGGACCTGGAAAACAGGTGAGCTGTACCTAAGGGGAACATCATACTTAGAGCTTTGAATGTAAGGACATGTTGCCATATTATATTACTCTCTTGCCTAAATTATACATAAGAAAATAGTCTAAAGTGAGAGAATCATTTATGTATATGTAAAATTATTTCACATAATATATATACATGTACATATATATAGATAGAAAATTTTGGACATGCACACAACTATTAACAGTGGTTACCTGTGGAAGTGAAAATGGGATCAGGGGTGGAAGGGAAGAGTAACTTTCTGTACCATTGTTTGTTTGTTTTTCACACTATGAACATATGTTACTTTATAAATGAGAAAAAATTGTTAAAGAAAAATTTTTTAATGTTGCCTTAGGTGGAAATTCTTTATATTGTGGTTAGTTTAAAGAGTAAAAGATCATACCAAATACCATTGCTTGTACTCTTTGGATGGATTTATGCTTTATTATTATGTATCAATAAAATTGGGGAAAAAAAGAGTTAAAGATCTGCATTTTAGATCTGGCTGTATTAACTAGCAATGTGACCCTGCCAAGTTAGCTTCTCTTGACTTTAGTTTCTTCATTTGCAAAACGAGAGCATTAGATTGGATAATTTCTAATGTCCTTCCTTGTTCTATAAACATTTGTGTTCTGTGACTTGTCTTCATTAACTTTGTGAAGTAAAAAAATAAAATAAAAAACTTTGTGAAGTGGTACTTGTATACTTAGCATTATATTAGACATTAGGTATAAAAAAAGTTAAAAACATGTCCAAAGACATAGTAACAATTCAAAGGCATAGGATAAAGGCAAAGGCATAAGGATACTCTCTCTGGTATCCTTTGATCGAATGCACAGTCAGATGCCTAATCAGGATGGAGGGGTGCACAGTCAGATGCCTAATCAGGATGGAGGGGTGCACAGAAGACAGCAAAAAACTGAACAACATTGTTGAGCATTTAAGGCCATAGGGACATTTCAGCTCCTGCTCTATAGTAAATTGTGTAGTGTACTGGAAAGAACGGAGTTTTGCAATTAGTCTTTGATTTGAATCCCAACTCTGTTACCTGCTTAAAGTAAGGCTCTGAGCAAGTCCCCTTCACCTCCATAAACAATCATGTTCTCATTTGTTTAAAGAAAAATAAAGGATAATCATACTTATCTTAATGTGTAGATTAAATAAGATAGTAAATACCATATGGGAAGCGGATGTGGCTCAAGCAATTGGGCTCCCATCTACCATATAGGAGGTCCAGGGTTCAATGCCCAGGACCTCCTGGTGAAGGCAAGCTGGCCCACGTGGTGAGCTCACCCCCGCAGAGTGCTGGCCTGCGCAGAGTACTGCCCCGTGCAGGAGTGCTGCCCTGCACAGGAGTGCTGGCCCATGTGGAAAGCTGGTACAGCAAGATCATGCAACAAAAAGAGACATAGAGGAGAGACAATAAGAGACACAGCAGATCCAAGAGCTGAGGTGGCGCAAGAGTATGATCACCTCTCTCCTACTTCAGAAGGTTCCAGGATCATTTCCCCGAATTGCCTAATAAGAATACAAGCAGACACAGAAGAGCATACAGTGAATGACATAGAAAGCAGATAACGGGGTGGGAGCAGGAGGGCAGGGAATACTATATGAAGCCCCTTGCACAGAATAGGTACATAGTAGGTTCTTAAGAAATAGTAGTTTCAAACAAGTTTTAACTGACAACTATATATACATACAAATTTATAAAATTCTATTCTCATATATTTGTATCATGTTTGCTTTCTTTTAAAAGTTTAAGTCATTGTAGAAATTACTTCACGGTATATGTTGGGTTTTTTCTGAAAGGTTGTGTGCATGTTGAACCATATCTAAGTGCAACACAGCTTGATATTTTTTTAATTGTGTTTTTTTCAGAAAGTAAGAATTTAATTTGGTTAAAGCAAATAATCACCTCTGCTTCTGAAATTCAGATTTTTAAATTTTAACTTCAAGGGGATACATTTATATAGATCCTTTGGTCTGTTAAACAATGGGTTTTTTAAAAAAATTAAGTAGTTCGGGCCATAAAGAAGGAAATGACAGTAAGAAAATAGGATGGAGAAACAATATAATAAAGAAGAACAATAACAAATAGCTAAATTTGTCAATTGGCTGTCAGGCTAAGGAAAGCACTCAAGCTAAGTCCCTTCATTCTAAAGTCATTTCTGAACAGCACTAAGTAATGCTGGTGATATAGTTGGCTATTAGAGAAAAAGGCAAACTATTCTAAACCCTGGGGGGGAGGGGCGGTAAAGTAGAGGGAGGAAAAAGAGGGAAGGTAACATGACTTGCCTATATTGCTTAAAGTTGGGCTACTTTATCATCCACCACATCTTTTAGAGCCCTGTAATCTTGGTCTTGATTAAAACTTGGGGGCAGTATCCTCTCAGGTATATTTTAAATACTAAAGATATTTGGTGGATGGTCAGATTTGAAATAAGTGTAAAGAACCAAATGGATAGGGTGCGTGGACTGCAAAAGTTGTATCACACCTTACTCTTCAGTAAGATAATAAGTCAACTTCATCATGGTGGACTATATTTTAAGAAATAGTCTTAAAAGATCCTGGCTAATGCTGAGATTTTCAGTCTTAATGCTGCAAACAAAATAATTTGTTTCTAATTTTTAGTTGAAATACCAAAAAATGAAAATAATTTGTTTTTGTAAAGTATAAATTAGAAAAAATTCAGGGAGGCGACTGTGGCTCAAGCAGTTGAGCTCCCATTTACCATATGGAGGACCCGGGTTCAATCCCTGAGGCTTCCTGGTAAAAAAAGAAAAAAAGGGGAAGCAGATTTGGCTCAACTGACAGAGCATCTGCCTACCATAGGGGAGGTCCAGGGTTCAAACCCAGGGCCTTCTGACCCATGTGGTGAGCTGGTCCATGCACAGTGCTGATGCGTGCAAGGAGTGCCGTGCCACGCAGGGGTGTCCCCCACATAGGGGTGTCCCCTGCATAGGGGAGCTCCATGTGCAACAAGTGTGCCCTGCAAGGAGAGCTGCCCCGCATGGAAAAAAAAAGCACAACCCACCCAGGAGTGGCACCGCACACACAGAGAGCTGACACAGCAAGATGATACAATAAGAAGAGACACAGATTCCTGGTGCCGCTGACAAGAATACAGGCGGACACAAAAGAACATGCAGTGAATGGACATAGAGAGTAGACAAACGGGGTGGGGGGAGAGAAATAAATAAAAGGAAAATGAAAGAAAAAAGGTATCCCATACCTGCCTGATGTGGTGAGGCGCAGGCCCTTGTGTGGCAAAGTGATGCACCAAAAAGACAATGATACAACCAGATAAGAGGAAAAAAAAAAAAAAGAGGAGATTCAGGGTTATTCCAATGACGATATCTCTTTTGCTTGCTTCCCAGCATGCTTTCTAGAGAAAATGAAAAGCAATAATTAGCAGGCACTATGCATAACTTCATTTATACCCTTGGGAATGTAAACATCTATCCTTTGTGTCTTGGCTGAAAAAAAAGATTCAGAACCATTTGTCTGATAGAACCTCAGTTAATAGATTTATAAAATAGAGATGAGGAAGATGAGTTTTGTAACTGGCCAAGCTATTGGTTTTCCATAAGCCTCAGTTTCCTCCTAAATAAAATGAAGGTTATATGAGAATTAAATAAGAGAATTATTATAAAAATTGCATAGTAAGTTCTCAATATGTTGTTATTATGGTTGCTAATAGTGTCCTTGTGACCTTAAATAAGTCCCTCAATTTCTCTGTTCTCCTGTTTTCTGTCTGTAAAAGGGACATCATAATGCTTGCTCAACTATACTCATTAGAACTATTTCAAAAATAAATAAGATAATACATATATGTATTAGTCAGCCAAAGGGGTACTGATGCAAAATACCAGAAATCTGTTGGCTTTTATGAAGGGAATTTATTTGGGGTAGAAGCTTACAGTTACCAGGCTGTAAAGTATAAGTTACTTCCCTCGCCAAAATCTGTTGCCATGTGTTGGAGCAAGGTGGCTGTCAACGCCTGCAAGGTTCAGCCTGCCTTCTTCCTCTTAAGGCTCAGTGATCCCAGCTTCTTCCAATATCAGCCTTAGAATAGGATAAGTCTAGTCTCTCTCCCAGGGTGTGTTTCTTTCTGGGCTCAGGTGTGCTGTTCTCTCCACAAGGTCAGCTATAGATTATCAGGCTCTCTTTCTTCCTGGGGCCTCTGCCTGTGGAGCTGTCTCTATTCCTCTGTGTTCTTCTCCTGTGTATATACTTCCCGGGGCTCCATCTTGAAAAACTCCAACCTCCCTTCTCTGCAGTGCAGTTTTTCTGTGAGTCCGTGCCCACCAAGGGAGTGGGGACTCAACATCCTACTGACGTGGCCCAATCTTAATCAAGTAAAAGTGAAACCTTTGAATCCAATATAATCTAATATGCCCAGAGGAACCAACGAGTTTACAAACATAATCCAGTATCTATTTTTGGATTCATAAACAGTATCAACCTGCTACAATATATAATCATATTAAATCACTCTCTTTGATCTGTACATTTATCTTGGCTCTATCAAAGGAAATGTTTTGACAGGTAACACAGCTGCAACATTTAAAACCTTGGCGAAAAATAGCAAAATCATATCAATTCAAAAGTAGAATTCTTTTACTCAGTGTAATGTTTTTTGTTTTTGTTTTAATAAATTAAATTTTATTTTATTAATTTATCTCTCCCCACACCCTCATTATTTGCACTTCTGTATCTGTTCATCTTCTTTGTTTCTTTAGGATGCTCCAGCAACCAAACCCAGGACCTCCTATGTGGGAGGGAAGCACCTAATCGCTTAAGCCACTTCTGTTTCCTCCTGTGTCTCTTGTTGCATCAACTCTCTGTGCCTGCCTGTCCTCTTTAGGAGGCACTGGGAACCTCTGCTCCCTGCCTTATTGTGTCTCTCATTATGTTTTTCTTCTTGTGTCTCCTGTTGCATCTTGTTGTGTCAGCCTGCCACAACTGCCTGTCATGCCAGCTTGCTGTCTTCTTTAAGCGGCACTGGGAACCAAACCACGGACCTCCTATGTGGTAGGCAGGAGCCCAGTCGTTTGAGCCACATCTGCTTCCTAGTATAATGTATTTGAAATTCATCCATACTGTTATGTATCAGTTGTTCCCTTTTATTGCTGAGAATATTGCATTGCATGAATATATCACAATTTGTTAATGTTCTCTCCTATTGATGGACACTTGGGCTATTTCTAGTTTAGGGCTAATATTAATAAAGTTACTATGAATACTTTTTTTTTTATAATAGGGGCTCATTTTTTTTTATCTCCCCCTCCCTTGCAACTTGCTTGCTCTCTGCTCTCTGTGTCCATTTGCTATGCGTTCTTCTGTGTGTCTGCACTTTATTTTTACTTATTCCCCCCTTGCGGCTTGCTTGTTGTTTTGCTCTCTCTATCCATTCACTGCACGCTCTTCTGTGGTTTTTTTTTTTTACTTGTCTCCCTTTTCGTTGCGTCACCTTGCTGAGTCGGCTCTCCGTGATACTTGCGGGCCAGGCAGCACTCCGTGGCACTTGTGGGCTGGGCAGCACTCCATGGCACTTGCAGGCCAGCAACTCTCCACAGCGTGCAAGCGAGCCTGCCTTCACAAGGAGGCCCTGAGACGTGAACTCAGGGCCTCCCATACGGTAGACAGGAGCCCAACTGATTGAGCCACAGCCACTTCCCTAGAGTTAATTTTTGTATATGGTGTGAGGT
Source organism: Dasypus novemcinctus (assembly GCF_030445035.2). Classification (NCBI taxonomy): domain Eukaryota; kingdom Metazoa; phylum Chordata; class Mammalia; order Cingulata; family Dasypodidae; genus Dasypus; species Dasypus novemcinctus. Next base: position 20,844,389 of record NC_080690.1, on the reverse strand, counting down.
AGAGGCCCAACTTCATTCTTTTACATGTGGATATTCAGTTTTTCTAGCATTATGTTGAAAAGACCATTCTTTCCACAGTTAATGTACTTGGCAACCTTGTCAAAAATCAGTTGGCAGAGATGTATAGGTTTATTTAAGACCTCTCAATTCTATTCTAGTGATCTTAATGTTATTACCACACTGTTTTGATTACCTTGGCTTTGTAATAAGTTTGGAAATTAGGACACATCTACTTTTATTCCTTCCTGAAATCCCACTAAAAACAGTAGTTGATGGGATTAGTGAAAAGCATAAATTTACAAGTTCAGGGAGAACAGGAGAGGAATAACTGCAAAAAAACTTTGAAACCTGGAAAGCAGACTGAGAAGTGGTGAATGCCTTAACAAACCTAAGAAAACTGAATCCCAAGCAACAGTGGGGAAGCCAAATCCTATCCAACATCATGTTCTGGAATACCTAAATGGCTCAAGAATTGGTGGCACCAGTTAATTCTGGAAGTAGGAATGAAATACATGGCTAAAATAAAGAGGCTGGCTAAAAATAGCTTCCAGTATTCCCAACACCCAATGGCTGCATCAACCTTATTCCAGAAAAAGATCAGATACACCCTCATCCCACTAAACTGGGCGGGAGAGGCAGTGATGACCTTAATTCAGATCTTACATCAGGGTCATCATTTTCTAAAGGGACTATTTCCATCTGGTTGCTTTGGCAGGGTAACCACTGAACATCCTTTAAACACATGCTAATCGTGCAGTCATAAAACCATGAAGAAAAATGTTCTTTACTCCTCCCACTGACCTACATAGCACTAAAGATAGGAATCAGTTCATCCTTCTTTTCTAGGCACAAAAGTTCACCTTCTGAAGAAACCTTTATACCTTATACAGTTCCTGGGATTAGTCTTTTAGAAATGTCTCCTTTAACATAGTCTAAATTCTGAAATTCCCAATGTTTGGTGTCCTAGTTACTAATAAACCAAAGAATGTTAAATACGTGATAAAATGAAATAAAGCCTGATTAAACAGGAGTAAATATTGGGACCACTAGACAGGGAAAAGATGAAAACAAACAGTAAGTTAGTTCCTAGGGCTGGATCACTGATTTTCCATGAAAAGAAATTCCAAAATAGGATTGATGATTCTAGGATCCAGAAGATTCTACCTTTGAAGAAGCAGCCAATAAAATTGATAAAAGGGACAAAATAGTTCCTAAAGTCTACTACTGTTTTAAATGAAAAATTCAAGTGAAAACTCTGCTAATAAAAATATGGAGGCTGTCTAATGGTAATTGTTTGGGCCCAAAGGAAAAAGGAGGAGAGAACCACAATGTGAAGTATTTTGGCCTCTAGTCAAACCACCAGGGTTTTCCGGAGAAATGTAATTACTTCTTTTTGTTTGTTTGTTTCAACGTTATTTCTTATTTTTTTTATGCATAATTACATTTTGATCAGATAAATGAATGTTTAGGTATACAGAAGCACTACTTTATTTATTCTGTTTAGTAAAGTCTTTGACATAACTTACATAATCAAGTAATAATCGTATAGTTCTATATGTCATAAAGCCAAAAATTTACCTATGATGTGGAAAATATTAAGTGTGAAGTGAACCAAGATATCCTCAACAAGCCCAAAGTTAACAGATTTACATTTCCAAAAAGCAGTGTTTAAGAACAGCTTATTCTTGCTAAACTCACACTGTTTACAGTGCTGTTTGTTAAGGAGTAGGCTTATATTCTCTCCTTGGACTTCATTATTTATTTACTTTCACTTTCCAGAATGAAACATAACTATCAGAAGCATTTATGAGGTCATGAAAACTCAAGGTGGAGAAGGGAGTAAACTTTCTCCTCCCCTTACTCATTCTGATGGTCAGCACTTATTTTCAGCTCTAAAGAGCAGAACCAATTCAAAGTAGTAAAACAGAAAAAAAGGATATTTCTCATGTCAAAAAGTTTTTGGATATTTCTGAACACTAGAGGAACAAATGAGTTGTAGTTGGAATTAGATGTTTGAAAGTGCCTGGAAATAATTTTTTAGGAGTAATGTTTCCATAACTTTTTTTTTTTTTAAGAGAGTTTTTTTTTCTCTCTCTCTCCCCTTCCCCCCCACCACCCCGGTTGTCTGTTCTCTGTGTCTATTTGCTGCGTCTTCTTTGTCCGCTTCTGTTGTTGTGAGCAGCACGGGAATCTGTGTTTCTTTTTGTTGCATCATCTTGTTGTCAGCTGTCTGTGTGTGTGGCACCATTCCTTGGCAGGCTGCACTTTCTTTCATGCTGGGCGGCTCTCCCTCTGGGGCGCACTCCCTGCCGTGGGGCTCCCCTACATGGGGACACCCCTGCGTGGCAGGGCACTCCTTGCGTGCATCAGCACTGTACGTGGGCCAGCTCCACACGGGTCAAGGAGGCCCGGGGCTTGAACCGTGGACCTCCCATGTGGTAGACGGTCACCCTAACCACTGGGCCAAGTCCGCCACCTCCATAACTTTTCGAACTACATTTTTATGTTATTTTATTTTTGAATTTGAAATAAAGTTATTTTTTTAAAAACTTTTGGTTTAGAAAGCAAAGCTTTTATATAAATATGAAGGATGACCCACGAATAGTTTCTACTACATGCCCACCAGAAAGGCTAAATATTAAAAAGACTGAAGCCACCAATACTGGTGAGCATGTGGAGCACTGGGAACTCTCTCCTATGCTGTAGTTAACAGTGTAATGTCACAACCTCTTTGGAAAAAGTCTGGCAGTTTCTTTTAAAATAAAACATATACCTATCCTTTCATTCAGCAATTCTAGTCCTTCAGAATTACCCAAGAGAAATGAAAACGTATGCCTACAAAAGATCTTGGACAAAAGTATTCATAGCCCAAGGGATACTGATGCAAAGTACCAGCAATCTGTTGGCTTTTATAAAGAATATTTATTTGGGGTAAAAGTTTCCAGTTACAAGGCCCTAACGAGTCCAACTCAAGGCTGCTTTCTCTCCAAAGTTACCACATGTTGAAGCAAGATGGGGTCTTTCCTTCCTTCTCAGCTATAGGCTGGCATGGGGCTTGTTTCTTTCAGGGCTTTCTTAGCTGCTCAGCTGCAAACTATCAGGTGAATGGTGTATCTCTTTTCCTGGGGATGCAGGATCAAAGTTCTCTTCTGTGTCTGTGGAGTTTTCTCTCTTCTTATGTATCTTCTCTGAGTGTCTGTTTATATCAGCCCACCAAGGGGGCGAGGACTCAACCCTGAGTCATACCCTACTGACATGGTCGGATCAAAGCCCTAATCTTATCAGGTAATTTAATCAAGCCATGTCAGCTGAATCTAAAGCGTTCAAAGGGCATCACACTCCAAGGAACAGACCAGTTTACAAACATAATCTTTCTCTTTCTTGGGGCTCATAAATAATCTCAAACTGCCACAATAAGTTTAGCTACTTTTAATGACTATTTGAACAGCTTCCCTGAATAACACTGCTAACTCATCAAAAGAATTCTAACAGCTAATTCTCCTTTTAGTGTTTTATTTTGTAATATAATATACTATTTTAAATCTCCCTTTAACAAATGTATAGCTCATCTTTTCCTAGAGAATATAATCAATTTTTTAGTCAACAAGTATTTATTTAAGGACTATGGGCAGTAACAAATAAATAGTGAAAATAACACTAAAAAGAATAAATATTATAAAATAAAATAGAGGATTAAATAAATATCCATATGAATGTAAGCTGTTTGTCATAGATCTTTTTTTTTTTTTCATCTTTTTACCTGTCCCTTTTAGGATGGTGAACCCATGCCTAGGAGTCTGTGTCCTCCCGATGAGCTCTGTGTAGTCTTATCCCTCTGGGGTACAATCAGAATCACCAGGCCAATTCTCTTTCTGTTGTAATCCATCTCACATCCCACCATAAAATTATTTTTAAAAATTTAATTGTTCTGATCATGTTGTTCCTCTGTTCAGAAATCCTCAATGACTCCATGTTACTTACCAATTAATATCCAGACTTAACCTGACATTCAAGACCCTCTACATTCTGGTGCCATGCTGCCTGCCTTTCATTATATTTAGCTATAGGATCGGAAATCATCTAAACTCACCTGAACTGTATTGTAAACAAAAACAAATAGCTTATGACTTACTATCTAAATATTCTCCTCTGAGTAATATGAGCTTTCAAGTATGGACTTTGTCAAGTATTTTGGCTTTTCACAGATCTTATTTTATGTTTTGGCTATTTTCTAGAACTTTTGAGTTAGTTGGCTATTACCTTAACAACTCTGAAGGCATATAAAATATGGATTAAAAAAATAATAATAAAGATGGATAAACTGGTGGCTAGGCCTGAAGGTAGCTAGATGGGTAACTCCAGAGGGAGAGCAGGAGAGTAGGTAGGTAGGTAGATACCAATCACATAAGCATAGGTGTGCTTATAAACTGTCTCATGACATGAGACCAGCTTGGTAAATGTGCCTTAGAAGACTGGAGGCCTCCATTGCAGTCCTGCTTTGCTACTACAGTCGGAGTACTTATGAGCCCATCTTAGATCATTACATTAACACATTCAAGCAACAGATCATAGTTAGTCTTTCTGATGATTATCTGTCCATATGTGAGTTTCTCTAGAAATAACTTAAGGGAGTTAAAGGAAAGTATCTCTATTCAAGACATGTAAAATTAAAATAGATTTGCAGTTATGTATGTTAAACCTTACACTTTTGCTGACTTCTGATCTAGCTCACTTTTCTTTTCCTTTTTCCACGCAGATTGATAGAGCTACATTCTCCTGATAGCAGGAACACCTTGATCCTGCGCTGCAAGGATACAGCCACAGCACACTCCTGGTTCGTAGCTATCCACACCAACATAATGGCTCTCCTCCCACAGGTGTTGGCTGAACTCAATGCCATGCTGGGTGCAACCAGCACAGCAGGAGGCAGTAAGGAGGTCAAGCACATTGCCTGGCTGGCAGAACAGGTAGGCTGAGAGTCAGAGCAGGGTCTCATCTGGTCTCCATTTAGAGCCAGGATATTATTCCATTTTGTAAATCTGTAATATTTATTATGCAGGTATGGTCTGGTTATCTGGCTTACAGATCCTTTGTAGAGCTTTTGTTTCCCCTTGCTTTCTCTTGGCCTTTTAGCTTTTAGTTGCCAGTTAACAACCCCACTTGAAGAATTGACTGTCTTGATAATCACCATCATAACATAACTCTCTCCTTAATGAAAAGTACAATAATTTTCACAGTGTTAGTCAAGAGGTCAGTAAACTTTTTCTATCAAAGGCCAGATATGTCACAACTATTTTGCTCTTGTAGCAAGAAAATGGCCATAGATAATATGAAAATGAATGGTCATATCCTGTGTTCCAGTTAAACTTTATTTACAAAAACAGTGATGGTCCAGATTTGCCCCACAGGTCATAGTTTGCCAATCCTTGTTTTAGACTACTGGCAGTGTTTCCAGGGACATCAGGCTGTAGTTTACTTCCCTGCTCTGGGAGAAGTGTAAAGTATACAAAATATTTTATGAACTTTGAAAAATGAAGAGAAAAGATGTAAATGTAAGTGGATGTTTAGAGAAGGGAAAGGAAGAACTAAAAAATCCAACTCATTTTAAATCCCAAGTATGACATAAGAAAAACCAAAAGTTCTGTGTGGTACATCCTTTTTCTTTTGGGTTCTTCACTGTCAGCTAGGTCAGAGGGAGATAAGAATAAAAGACGGGACTAGGCAGTTCAGAGATGAGTGTTTGGACCTAGATTATTGGTTTCAAAATGTGTCAGGCTCAATGCAGGGAGGTTTCATCTTTGTTTTGTTTTGTTTTTGTTTTAAATATAGTTTCCAAGGTCTGGCTCCCCATACTCCACCCCAAAAAGTTCTGATGTGATATATCTGTCGTGGGTCTGGTAGTCATGTATGGTAGCTCACCACGTGATTGTGATATAGGATTTTAGAAACCACTAATCTATTCTTTCTCCAGCACTAAAATCTTATTAACTTATCAAATAATAATTATAATAAATTAAAAATAATTAATACTGTGATCATTTCCATGAAGCATAATTAGATAACTAAACAGAGAAGAAATTAATGAGTACAAGTACTTATGACTGAAAATTTTAAATTTTTATTTTGCCATTATTTCTGTATTGTTATATGCTAGTTGAAAAACTAGATTGAGTAGTAACTTTCTGTGCCTTCAGTATTAGAAATTTTTTAAAGTTACACTTTCACATGATTGAAAAGCTAAAGGATAAAATGTTAATGGGGGAGTCAGGGAGGGAAGTGGTTGTGTGCCCACTTCTCATGTACGAGGTCCTGGGTTCAATACCTGGTGTCCTAGGGGCAGAAAGAAGTTAATGGGTATAAATAGAGAAATAGACCACTAGATAGATAGATAGATAGAATGATGTGGTTAATATTGGTGGATCTGGGTATTGGGCTGAGGTATATCAAAATAAAAAGTTTTTTTTAAAAAGTTAATGGATGATAAGTCTCACTCCCATTTTTGTCCCCCATCCTCCCAGTTTCATTCCCAGAGAGAAAATTACTTTTATTCCTTTCTAATGAATCCTTTGAAAGTTTCTTTATGCAAATAAAATCAATGTATTTATATATTTTTTCCACTTTTGTAGAAGATAACATATGCTTACTACTCTATATCTTGTCCTTTGTTTTTCATTAACAATATATCTTGAATATAGAGAGCTACCCCATTCTTTTTCACAATTGTATAGTATTTCACTGTGTGGCTGTAGTTAATTAGACCTCCCAATTTTGTTGTTATAATCTTTTGTCCTTACAAACCATGCTATAATAAACATGTAGTTTGTCTTTCACATATATGCCGTCCAAACTCTTTGTTTCCTAAGTTCAGATAGATCAGGAAACAAGGGAACCTACATTATTTGAATATATTTGGTTCTTATGTTTCTGGTAGTGAGTAGTAAAACTTTGGTTATAAGGAACTTATCCAAAAATTTACATCAGTTCCTGAGTTTGAACTGTGAGAGTTAAGTTTGAGTTATTTCTATAACAATAGACAACCTCCCAGTAATGCTGGGTCAAAGATGTATTAGTTATCTACCACTGCGTAACAAATTTTCCCAAGACTTAGTGACTTAAAACAGTATTTATTTCACACAGTTTCTAAGGATCATGAGACTGTTAAGCAGCTTAGGCTCAGGCAAGGATGGCAGTCATCTGAGGGCTTGACTAGAATTGGCAGATTTAATTCCAAGACGATTCATTTGCATGGATTCTCACCATCTGGGCTTTTCCACAGAGCTACTGGCACATCCTCATGACATAGAATCTGGTCTCTCCCCTAGTGAATGATCTGGAAAAGAGAAGTAGAGGGATACCCCAGTGTCTTTTATGACCTACTCTGGGAAGTTACACACCATCACTTGTTTTACTCTTTTCATTAGAAGTGAGTCACTAAGTCCAGCCTATACCCAAGTGGAAGTATTCAGACTCTACCTCTTGATGGGAAGAGTAGCAAAGTATTTGTTTACTTATTTTAAAACTACCACAAAGGGCATATGCGTTTGTAATTTGATAAATATTCTAAACTGCCTACAATGGGACTGTACTAATTTAGACTCCTACAAGCAATGTGTAAAGAGTTGTCATACTTTTTAAGTGAATTTAATTTGGTTTATGAGACATACCGGCAGATAGAAAAGAGAAAAATAAAGCCACTGATTTATCACATTCTGCCTTTTATGGACTTATTTTAGGATATGTCTCCTCCACTCAATCATGAGCTCTTTAGAAGACAGGAGCACATTTTTTCCAAATCTTTATGGCCCTCAGAGAACTTAGCCTAGTGCACTGTATGTAGTAGGTGCTCAGTAATTTTTATCTACATTCATACATAAAAAAGCAAGCAAACATATTGATGGTAGCTCACATCGTAAATGTAACTACCACCACAGAACTGTATACTTGGAAGTGGTTAAAACAGGAAACTCAATGTGGCAAATGTTAACACCTTAAAAACATTTTTAAGCCCTACAACACAAAGAGTGAGCCCTAATGTAAACTGTGAACTTCAGTTCATCGTATAATTTTATAATATTGGTTATCAGTTATAACAAAGGTACCACACTAAGCAAAATGTTAGTAAGGGAAAATTGTATGTGAAGGGAGCCTATATGGAAATTCTGTACTGTATTGCATGGTTTTCCTGTAAGTGTACAAAAAATAAATTTAAAAACAAGTCACTAATTCTCAAACATTGTCCAAGAATATAAGCTCAGAGTTGGAAAAAAATAAGTGGGAATGTTTTAACCACTTTAAAAATAATTCCACTGAACTAATTCAAGGTAGTGTTTCTAAATTATTCTCTTGATTTTTGCTTTTTGAAGTACTTGTTTGGATTACCCAAATCAAATATCATTTTGATAAAAAGCATTTAAACATGACTGGATACCATTTCTCAGAGGTGTTATGAGATGTATCACACACATATGAGGTTATTGCACACATATAAGGTGTGACTGATAAAGGTTAAACTAAGTAAATGCCAAAGCCTAACTCTAAGACAGGGATTCTTAACCTTTTTTATTCAACGGACCTTTTTGCTGGTCAGGTGAAAATGACAGACCCCTTACTAAGTCCACACTATACTGTGTATTGTTTAAGAAATATATATCACACCCACACCAAGATGTCCCCAGAAGAATAATGTTTTTCTGAATTTCAGTTCAAGCTCACAGACCCCTGGTTAAGAACCCCTCCTCTAAGATTAATTCCATAAATATGAAAATGATTAAAAAGTTTTAGATCTTGTGATCTGTTTGATATACATAAGCCTTCCTACTGAAAAAGAAATATTTCCTAAAAAGCCCACATATAAATGAAATTGTTTCAGGAAACAGGTGTAGCTCAGTGGTTGAGTACCTGCTTCCCAAGTTCAAGGTCCTGGGTTCAATCCCTGGTGCCTCCTTAAAATAAATAGTAAATAAATAAATAAATGGAATTATTTCAGTTGCACTTAAAAAGGACAACCTCCCTAAAAAGGATAGTAATTCTGGGCAAATTAAGGAAGGGTCATTTATTTAACTTGAAATGATATTTCCTTAAATTATGTTTTTATTATATCACATGGTCACTATTCAGGTTTTCTTAAAACAGGGAATACCTGTTTTACAGATATTTGGTAACTGATGGATAATTTGTTCTATGCTTAGAAATTTCTCTCTCTTTTTTGCTACTAATTTTTATGTGACTGATAGTTTACCCTTTAATTAGCTATATTCTTATCAAAGAATATTCTCTGAGCCTACCAAAGGGGGGATATGTATTGCATATAAAATCAGTTTAAAGAAGCATTTAGATATTGATTAGAAAAGCCAAAACAGCCAAAGAAAAGCTTTATTTCAACAGTTCCTACTTTATCTCTGATAATTCTCAAATTGTACAAACACTCAAACTAGGAACATACACACTAAGTCAGAATTATTGGAATGGTTTATTTAGTTTTTGCTATCCATTTTCTCTCATGATAATAAAATAAAGAACAGAAGAATATCACCTGTCAAAAGAGAAATGTATAGGCTTAAAGACTTTTCTCATCTTTAGTTCTGACTCTGTTTATCAGAAAATAAAATTTGGATAAGGCAGTTGTTTGACCCATGTATATAAGGGGTTGTTAAAACTCAAGAAAATAGGAAGCAGATGTGGCTCAGGGGACTGGCTTCCCACCTATCACATGAGAGGTCACTGATTTGGATCCCAGTGCCTCCTAAAGAAGAGAACAAGCTGGCGTGACGGGCAGTCACAGTAAGCTTACACGACAAGAGACACTTGAAGAAAAAACATAATGAGACATGCAACAAAGAAGGGAGCAGAGGTTCCTGGTGCTTCCTAAAAAAAAAAGATAGCAAACTGACACAAGAGACCCAGAGAGGAAAAACATGAGAGACACAACAAAGCAGGGTGTGAAGGTGGATCATGTGATTAGTCACCTCCCTCCCACATCAGAGGTCCCAGGTTTGTCTCCTAGTGCCTCCTAAGGAAACAAGGAAGATGAGCAGACACAGCAAGTGAAAAACAACAAGGGAGTGGGGAGAAAGAATAAATAAATAATGTAAATCTTTTAAAAAAAAAGTAAAAAAAACGAAAACTCTGAAATTAGTATCCCTTTTTTCTGCAGTCAAAAACTAAAAAGTGGGGGAGGACTGAAAATCACCGTGCTGGTACGGACCAGCTTCTTTCCATCCAGATCGCATTGCAGCTCTAGCCTAAGCCCCAGTCCCATCTCTGGCAGGGAGGAAACTAGGGGGATCAGTGCCAGCCACTCCAGGAAAATACAGGCCACGCCACAGAGGCTAGTGATCATGCTACTCTTTTTTTTTTTTTTTAATATGTAGCAGTTTATTGAATAACATCTATACAGTATAGATACAGATACTGAATAACTGAATAGATAACTGAATTTTTCCCCCCAACTCTTCATTTTCTTTACAAGTTTGGAAAGAGAAATAAAACCAAAACTCTCAAGTGATTTAGATGTCTTAACACATATTTGACAGTTGCTGATAAAGCTCTGAATACACAAAACTCTGAAATATAAATTTCCAATTAGAGGTTATTTTCATAAGAGAAAATTGAGATGATATCTTAATGAAAGTTTTTGCTTTGAGTATGTCTTAACAAAACAAAATTCTGTACTCAATATACTACTCTGAATGCATTAATTCTGAAATTTCATATATCATTCTACTTCATAACATTTTCTTCTGATGCTCATATAACTATTTTCCCTTTAAGTATGGGCTATGAGGTGCACATGAGCTGGTTTCTATAGTATGAATGTATGTACATATATAAATCATCCTACTCTTGTGGTGCAGACTGCCTCAGGAGCTCGTCAATGGCCTGGAATTGGAAGCTCCATTTCCCCAGAACGGGAGGGAGAGACAGTTGGCCACCACCATCAGCTACTGATTAGTAAATTTGGCTGACTAAAGTATAACTGTAAGAACAGCTAAAGATTGAACCTGTCCAAGTCAGAAAGAGGCTGGTAACTGCCATTTTGACTCCGTCCCCATCATGATGGAAAGCCAAGCTCACTGAAAATGACAGTGATAATAGGGACCTGCCTCTTTCACCCAGATTGGACTGCAGCCCCAGCCCAGGTTTTAGCAGCACCTCTAGCACAGAGGAGGCTGGCAGGCCCTGTACCAGCCTCTCTGGGTAACTGGAGGTACATTCAGCTGGCACAGACTGAATAGTTGGAAGTCTGTTGGGGCAACAGCAGCCATTTTCGACCCACAAAGTGTAGATTGCCACCCACACCTGCAGCTCCATCTCTGCTTCAGGCAGGGGAGAAAGGGGTATGAAGCTTCATCACTCTCTGGGCAACTAGAGTCTAGGCCTGCACAACTTGGATTCTTAAACACAGCTGTGGCTCCGTCCCTATCCCTAGCAGAGGAGAAAGTTGGGAGACGCTTCACTGGTCTCTTGGGCAATGCAGGCAGCTTAAACCTCCACAGTTTACAGCACCAGCTACATCCTTGGTTCCTATTACACAAGCAGCAAGGGAGAAAGGCAAGAAAGCTCTACATTAAAGAGAGAAATTGCACCCAGAAAAAATATATCTAGTAAGCCAGATCTTGAGATTCCAACAAAAAATTACAACCCACACCAAGAAATAGGAAGATATGGCCCAGTTAAAGGAATAAGATAAGCCTCCAGATGACATAAAGGAGTTGAGACTATTAATCATAGACTTCCAAACAAATCTTCATAAATTAAATTAGATGACTAAAGAGATTATGCATATTAAGAGGACACTGGATGAGCAGAAAGAAGAATTTCAAAGCATACTTGAAAAATAGCAGGTCTTATGAGAGTGAAAGGTGAAATAGATGAAATTTAAAATACACTGGAATCATATAATAGCAGATTTGAGGAGGCAGAAGGATTTGGTGAGCTTGAAGAAATGGCCTCCAAAAGCGGAAATACAAAAGAACAGAAAAAACTGAACAAGATCTCAGGGAACTAAATGACAGCAAGAAACATGCAAACATACGTGTCATGGGTGTCCCAGAAGGAGAAGAGAAAGGAAAAGGGGCAGAAGGAATATGTGAAGAAATAATGGTAGAAAATTTCCCAACCCTAAAGGACATAGATATCCATGTCGAAGAAGCACAATGTACTCCCATCTGAATAAATCTGAATAGACCAGCTCTGAGACACATGCTAAACAGAATGTCAAATACCAAAGAAAAAGAATTCTGAGGGCAGCAAGAGAAAAGCGATGTGTAACATATAAGGGATCCCCAATAGGATTAAGTGCCAATTTCTCATCAGAAACCGTGGAGGCAAGGAGACAATGGTATAATATGTTTAGGATACTGCAAGGGAAAAACTTCCAGCCAAGAATCTTCTATCCAGCAAGATTGTCTTTCAAAAATGAAGGTGAGTTTTGAATATTCACAGATAAGCAGAAACTTAGAGAGTTTGTAACCAAGAGACCAGCTTTTCAGAAAATACTAAAGGGTGTGCTATAGTCTGAAAAGAAGAGAGGAGAGAGAGGCTTGAAAGAGAGTCTAGAAATGAAAATTTTATCAGTAAAAGTAACTAAAAGTCTCAAAAGAGTGGTGAAAATAAAATATGACAGCTAAAAACCAAGGTCAAAATAGGTGAAATAAGAACTGCCTTTACCATAATAACATTGAATGTTAATGGATTAAACACTCCAGCCAAAGACATAGACTGGCAGAATGGATAAGAAAATATGAGCCGCCTGTATGCTGTCTCCAAGAGACTCGCCCTAGACCCAAGGATACCAATAAATTGAAAGTGAAAGACTGGAAAAAGATATTCCATACATGCAGTAAGAAAAAATAAAACAAACAAGCAAAAAAAGAGCTGGAGTAACTATACTTAAATTAGATGAAATGGCCTTTAAAAGACATTAGTAATGCCCAATCTGAGGAGATAGGGAAAAAATTCCATTTAAAATAGTGACTAAAATGATCAGATATTTAGGAATAAACTAATGGTGTAAAGCACTTATATTGAGAAAACTACAACTCATTGTTAAAAGAAACTTAAAAAGACCAAAATAATTTGAAGAACATTCCATGCTTATGGATTGGAAGACTAAATAACATTAAGATGTCAGTTCTATCCAAATTGATATACAGATTCAATGCAATCCTGATAAAAATTCCACCAGAATTTTTTTAAAAATGGAAAACACAATTATCAAATTTGTTTGGAAGGGTAAGGAGGCCTGAATAGCCAGAAACATCTTGAAAATGAAGTGTAAAGTTGGAGGACTCTCATTTCTGGGCTTTTAAATCATGCTACCTAGCTACAGTGGTAAAAACAGCATGGTACTTGCATAAAGACAGACATAGAGAACAATGGAACTGAATTGGTGGTTCAGAAACAGACCCTCACATGTATAGTCAAGTGATTTTTGACTTGCCTGTCAAACCCACCCAGGTTGGGCAGAACAGTTCATTCAACAAATGGTACTGAGAGAACTGGATAACCATAGCCAAAAGAAGGAAAGGACCCCAGTCACACCTTACATAAAAATTAACTCAAAATGAATCAAAAACTTGAATATACTCCATCCCACTCAGGAGCACAAATTCCAAAGTAGGGCTCACTGACAAGGCACTAAACTCCAGAGCCATCTGCCATGACCACAGAACCTGTATGTCTCCATAGCCCTCAGGAGCAGCCGTACCTGGGGATTGTATCTGCTTTGGCTGTCTCTAGGATCCTGCTGAGGCATGCATAAGCATGGTCCCTCTGATGACCCGTGACTCTTTTTTGAAGACTCTTAGCCATATAAACTCATTTGTCTTTACCATTTCCCCCTTTTATTCAAGTTCTTTTTCTAGTTGCATCACCAGTTAGTGATTTGTAGTAATCCCTTGGCACCAGGGAGGCTCATCCCTGGGAGTCATGTCCCATGCTGGGGGAAAGATAATGCATTTACATGCTGAGTTTGGCTTAGAGAGTGGCCACATGTGAGCAACATGGAGGCTCTCATGAGGTAACTGTTAGGCATCCTGCAGCTCTAGGCCTAGTTGAAATTTCAGGCACACAGGCTCATAAACATAGTCATCAGTATCAAGGGCTCATCAGTGGACCATCCTTCTTCACTGATCTTTGCCCTTGCACTTTGGGGATTGTTGCTGTTCTATTGGGGAATGAGACAGAGCTCCCCTGGCTAGGAACTCAGCACTCCTTCAGTTGTCATTTGTAACTGTAACTACTATGAAAATACCAAATGAATATCTGAACATTTTTATATACCCTATATACATGCCCTGGAGAACTCCCTCCCAACCATGTGTCCTCCATCAATAACACCCCACACCAGTGTTTCTCCCCTGCCATAGTTGAACCCCTCTGTGGTCCAAAACTTATTCAAAAATGAAGCCTAATATATTGCCAAATTCAATTAGTGGGAAAATGAAATAGTAATGTTAGTAAATGTGACCTTTCTACACATGCCTCTTCTGTCACTTTTATTGAACCTGTGGTTGGTGCTAGGGTTGGTGTATACTCTGGAGAATTGAATCTCTGGACTGGCCATGTGCCAGCTTGACCCTGAGTCTCAGCAGAGTTGCAACTCCTACTCTCCGGATCATTGTACTTACCCAGGTCAGCTAACAGGGAGGTGAAGATGGTCAACCATCACACTAGGGAACTGAGAGTTCCTACAACTGCAAGCAGGAGAATCACATCCAACAACTATGTGGGATCTAAGCCCCCTTTCCATATAGAGGTGAAGTGGTCATCACCATCCCAGGGTCCACAGGATGGAGGAATAAAATACGGATTAGAGTGGACTTACTGGTATTCTTCTATAGAACCATTGTGACTAGTAATGGAAAAAATTGTAGCATTGACGTGGACAAAGTGGCCACGGTAGTTGTTGAGGGCAGGGAGAGGGAAGAAGAGAAGTGATGTGGGGGCATTTTTGGGCCTTGGAGTTGTCCTAAATTATATTGAAGGGACAGATGCTGGACATTATATATCCTGCCATAACCCACTGAATATATTGGGGTAGAGTGTAAACTACTATGAAAACTATTATTTGTGCGGTACAGCAGTGCTCCAAAATGTATTCACCAAATGCAATAAATGTACCACAATGATGTAAGAGGTTGTTGATGTGGGAGGAGTGAGGGGTGGGGTATATGGGAACCTCTTATATTTTTTAATGTAACATTTTTTATGATCTATGTATCTTCAAAAAATATAATAAAAAAACCCACCTAAATATAAAAGCAAGAATCAAAAAGCTTCTAGAAGAAAATATAGGAAAATATCTTCAAGCCCTGGTGGTAGGTGGTGGATTCTTAAAGGAGATAAGTGGAGGGCTGAGATGGACTACTGATGTTTAATGTATGTAGAAGTTTTAATTAGCTTTACTGTAAAGGTACGGAAGTGTACAGAGTTAATGGTAACACATTATAGTGGGTAACAGCTGGTTTATGGGGGGCATGTGGCTGAAAATGTTAGTCTAGGGATGTAAATGCCAGTTGATAAAATGCTAGAGGATAATGTAGGGACTGAAAAGTACTGTGGACCCAGAGGTGGATAAGAATTGTGATCGATGGTACAGATGTAAGAGTATCCATTGTAAGCTAGAGCAAATGTACATCACTACTGCAGGGTGGTGGGAATGTGGAGAAGCGTGGGAAAAATACAACTGGAGTGACCAGTGGACTGTGGTTAACAGTAATGTAATATTCTTGCATCTATCCCAAAGATGTACTGTGTTGATAATCAGGAAGTATGGAAAATGTGTGCCAAAAGTACGCTGTGGACCTGGTAATAATCATATGATATTATCTCATAATCTGTAACAAAATTCCACCATGGTGTGGTGTGTTCATCAGAGGAGTATTGTAATATGCATGATTGTTTTGTAAGTTTACAACCTGTCGTAAAAATACATTTTCAAAATAATAATAGGGTGGATTGGTGCAAAATGCACCAAATGTAAGAGAAGGACTATAGTTAGTAGTTAGATTTTGATGATATTCTTTCATCATTTGTAACAAATGTCTTAAAATAATGCAAGGTGTTGGTAGTAGGTTGATATATGGGACCCCTGTATGATGTTATGTGTGCTGGCTTTGTAAGTTCACAACTTTTACTATACACTTATTGTTTATGTATGTTAATATATAAATGATATAAAATAAAAATAGTAAAAGGGTGGGTTGGAAGAAAAATACACCAAACGTAAGATTAAAAAAAATAATAACAAACCCTCAAAAGTAAAGCCCTAGGGCTACCTGTGCTGATAATCACAATCCAAAATAAACACACTGTATATAGCAGGTAGCATTTTTATTTTAGTAAAAAATATATATATCATTACAAGTTAGGGCAAATTGAGGTTTCATTTTTCCCCAAAGGTAAGTAGAAGAGGGAAAAGATGCTTTCTAAAAGCTAAGGACTCAGAACAGCTAAAGAATAAACACTTTTTAAAAAACTTGCTAAACAAAAAGTTCTGTGTCATGAAATTGGACATTGCTTCTGTTGACCTTAGCATTTTTCCTTCAGAGCCCAAAATATCTTCTTTGGGAAGAAATAAATTTAATTTAGGTTTTCCAAATGCATTTACTCTGATCTGGACTTCAAAATCTCTCTCTGAAACTTAAAAAGCAAAATTAATTTTTTAAAATCAGATTATGATTTTAACCCTTTGGAAAGAGAGCTTTTACCTTAATTTCCTTATTAAAATATTGTCCATAACAATCTCAGTGACAAAAATTTATTAAGGAACATAAACTAGAAATCCCTTCAGGATATCTATGATTAAAAACAGTAAGAGGGAAGTGGATTTGGCTCAACAGATAGTGTCCGCGTACCACATGGGAGGTCCAGGGTTCAAACCCAGGGCCTCCTGACCCATGTGATGAGCTGGCCTACGCACAGTGCTGATGCATGCAAGGAGTGCCCTGCCACGCAGGGGTGTCCCCTGCATAGGGGAGCTCCACACACAAGGAGTGCACCCCGTAAGGAAAGCCGCCCAGCACGAAAAAAGTGGAGCCTGCCCAGGAGTGGGGCCGCACACATGGGGAGCTGATGCAGCAAGATGACACAACAAAAAGAGACACAGATTCCCAATGCTGCTAACAGGAATATAAGTGGACGCAGAAGAACACACAGCGAATGGACACAGGGAGCAGACAACTGGGGTGGGGGAGGGTGGGGAAGGGGAGAGAAATTTTTAAGAACTGTAAGAATGTAAGAGAGACTAAGTAGAACTGATGTTCTCCCTGCAGGTATTACAGAGTCATCCAATGACTAATATAGAGGCTTAGAAAACTTGGGTTCACTGAAAAGAAACCTGTAATTATTTCTACAGTATTGTACTTGAATTCTCAGTGTCAGATCATGTTTTTGTTGCTTTTAGCACACGGTAGAACACAAGTCCCTGCTGGCTAGAAGTCACTCCCCACTGCTAGAATTAGCTTATGACTGACTAGGAGAAAAGAGTCCCCATGGTAAATGTTTTATTACATAACTGAACCACTCAGGCTACTTTTCAGATTTTTTATTTGTTTATTTATTTTGTCTTTATTTATTTTTTTAATGTTACATTCAAAAAATATGAGGTCCCCATATACCCCCCACTCCCCTCACCCCACTCCTCCTATAACAACAACCTCCTCCATCATCATGGGACATTCATTGTGCTTGCTGAGTACATCTCTGAGCACTGCTGCATCACATGGTCAATGGTCCACAGTATAGTTTACACTCTCCCCCAGTCCACCCAGTGGGCCATGGGAGGACATACAATGTCCAGTAACTGTCCCTGCAGTACCACCCAGGACAGTTCCAAGTCCTGAAAATGCCCCCACATCACGTCTCTTCTTCCCACTCCCTACCCTCTGCAGCAAACATGGCCGCTTTCTCCAAATCAGTGCTACATTTTCTTCGATTACTAATCACAATCGTTCATGAGTAGGATATCAGTAAGTCCTCTCTGATCCATACTCTATTCCTCCATCCTGTGGACCCTGGAATGGTTGTGTCCACTCCACATCTATATCAAGAGGGGGCTTAGATTCCACGTGGATGCTGGATGCAATTCTCCTGCTTTCAGTTGTAGACACTCTTGGTTCTCTGGTGTGGTGGTTGACCTTCTTCACCTCCATGTTAGCTGAGTGGGGTAAGTCCAGTAAACCAGAGTGTAGGAGTTGCTAGTCTGTTGTGGTCAGGGCCTGGCTATCACATGGACAGTCCAGAGATTCAAGTCCCCTGGCTATACACTAAACCCCAGCGCCAACCACAGGTCCGGTAAAAGTAATAGGAGAGGCTTGTGAACAAAGATCACATCTGAATCCAGCTCCATCACACAGAAACACAAACTCCAAAGTAGGGCCAACTGACATGGCACTGAACTCCATCTTTTCAGATTTTAGATGTATTCTTAAGGTACTCTGACAATGTCCAAATTACCTTCAGAAGTCATTAAGGAAATGAAAAAGTGATGCTGAAGTGTTTCCTACCAGTAGATAATGTCTGTAACTCACTTGGGGAAAACTTTCTCAAACTACACAAACCATCTCATTCCTGCCAATGAAGAATCCCTATCAGTGGGAACAAACTTGATGGGATGCTTCGTGTATCTTTAAAACAGACTGGGAGGGAGGGGTGCAGGGGGAATTGAAAACCACTCTTTAGGTTATTGTTGAAGGGACTTTTACAATTACGTATCTTTACAGTTAGCTCTGCTTAATTGATTTCACCATTGTAACAGGCAAAACTAGATGGTGGACGACAACAATGGAGACCTGTCCTCATGGCAGTTACTGAGAAGGATTTGCTTCTATATGATTGTATGCCCTGGACAAGGGATGCCTGGGCATCGCCATGCCATAGCTACCCTCTTGTTGCCACAAGGTAAGACTAAAAACAAAAAGATATCTATCCTAGTCTAAATATTCTAATTTGAAAGTGAATTCTATATTTTTTAAATCTAAAATAGCATTTAAGCAACTAATGTAAGTTAATTTAGACACAAAAACTTTTCTTTCACAACCGTATTGATCATTTTTGCAGCTACTAACTCTGAAAATTGTTTCTGTCACCAGTATTTTTGTGTGATTTTTAGAGTGGTTGAAACAGCTTCCTAACTGTTCCTTCAAGACTTGCTTATCAATATAAGTAAATAGTGTTTCTTTACTTTATTGACTATGACTAGAAAACCACTGAAATTGTGGCAGTCTTTTGACTGAGTGATAAAAGCATTTAAACCATAATGTTGTACAGTGGATAAACCACACAACTCAGCCAAAATATTCTTCAGTTTCTCTTTCTACTGTATTTGATTCCATCAAATAAACAACAGGATGTTTCTAGCATTCCAGATGTAGAGAGTTAAAAGGGGAAAGAATAAAGAAATATAGATATAGGGGTCAAGATATCTTAGGGGTGGTACAATGAAACTGGTATGCATGTTCACATTCAGTTTTATTTGGACTGAAAAATAATCAGGTGTTGATATGACTTAACAAGTACATATTAAAAAATATCCCAACAGAAAAATATGTGGTAGTCAGAAGACCTAAATGTTGGAGCCATCTGGAATTTCCCATCAGGAACAGCAAGGATGCAGTGCGTGTGTGTGTGTTGGGGGGAGGAGGGGTGGTGGCAGGGGTCCTCCTTTGAGCAGACAAAGATTCAGGCATGGAGGCTTTCACTTTATATAGGATTTCCTTTAATTTATAAGGTTCCCTTACCTGTATAATTCTGTTTAGAAAAATGTAATTTTCATATAACTTTGCAAGAGCCCTCTCTGTAATTTAGAGCTGGAGCACCTAGAGCACAGAATAGAGAGAAAGGGATATTTTGAGCCTCGGAAGAAGGGAGATATGCCCTCATTATATTTTTCAGGATCTAAGGATTCTACAAAAAGCCTGACTTTAACCACCAGTTTCTCTGTTCTGTGTTTTTCTTTTATTCCCACTAAAATATAACCTCCTTGAAGTCAGGAACTATGACTTAATAATCTTAGTATTTCCCAAAATGCTTTGCATATAGTAGGGCCTCAGTAAATCTTATTTGAGTTAAATTCTATTGCTTAAATTATAATTTCTGTTATGTTTACATTGGGAGGGTGACAGGAATCCTACAAAACCATGTGGACATGTCTCAGTAGTTATAATTAGGACAATTAAATTGATAATCTCTAAAGATTTAGAGCTCTGAAATATAACTGTAGCGATCTCTTTAAATTTAAATTATGTGGAAGAAGTTTACACTCTATGGTATTTAGATCCCATCAAATACCTTTTAAAGCAGTAATGTAATGTTTATTTTTAAATGTCAACTTCTTTAATACACTGAATGTTTTACTTTTGGCAACAGTTTCAAAATCTGATGCAAAACTGTATGTCATTTTTAAAAATTGAGATATATTCACATTCCATATAATCTATCCAAAGTATACAGTCAATAGCTTTTACTATCATCACAGTGTTGTACCTTGATCACAAAAAATTTTAGAACAATTTCATTATACCAAAAAGAAAAGCATGCCTTAGCAGTCACCTCTCAATCCTTCTATCCTTCCCCAGCCCTATATAATCACTAATCTAATTCCATATTTAGATTTATATTTTATATATATGGAATCATACAATTTTATAGTACTTTGTGTCTGGTTTCTTTCACTCAGCATAATGGGTTTTCTTTTTGCCTGATATTAACATCTTGTAACATTAACATACATTTGTTGAGTTTTAAAGAAAAACAGTCTTTCATATCCAATATTACCCATATTCATATTCACATGAGATTTTACAGTGAAATCTCAGTCCCATATTATATTTTTTAGCTTTTTTACTATAATATACATGACCTTAGACTCTCTTTCAACCACTGTCATACCCATTGTATTAGTCATCCAAAGGGGTACTGATGCAAAATACCAGAAATTGGTTGGTTTTTATAAAGGGTATTTATTTGGGGTAGGAGCCTACAGATACCAGGCCGTAAAGCATAAGTTACTTCCCTCACCAAAGCCTATTTTCACATGTTGGAGCAAGATGGCTGCCAACAGCTATGAAGGTTCAGGCTTCCTGGATTCCTCCCTTCCAGGGTCTTGCTTCTCTCTGGGTTCAAGGTTCCTTTCTTCCTGGGGCTGGCTTCTCTTTTCTGTGAGTTTACTTCCCGGGGCTCCAGCTTAAGTCTTCAGCATCACACTCTAACATCAAAACTCCAACATTAAGAACCCTCAGCTCTGTTCTTTGCCATGCCTTTTATCTGTGAGTCCCTGCCCCTTGGTGGGTGGGGACTCAAGGCCCTAATGATGTGGCCCAGTCAAAGCTCCAATCATCACTCAATCATGCCCAGGTGCAGACCAGATTACAAACAATCCAATATCTATTTTTGGAATTCATAACCATATCAAACTGCTATACCCGTATAATAGCCCTGCTAGATACAAACACTATGATGTGCTTTTACTTTTCTAGTCATTTCCAAAGATTAACATACAACCTTTTTACCATTTCTGCATAGGTTAACCCTCAGTTTTCCATTCTCTAACCTCATTCTATTTTCTGGTGACCTATATTCTACTTATTAATTCCATGAAGTTACATAATATATTTAGTTCATAATAATAGCACAAACTGTATTTGTCCTTTTGTGTCTGGCTTGCTTCATTCAACATAATGTCCTCCAGGTTCATCCATGTTATCATATGCTTTACAACTTCAATTCTTCTTACAGCTGCATAATATTCCATTGTGGGTAAACACCACAATTCGTTTATCCATTCATTGGTTTATGGACACCTGGGTTGTTTCCATCTTTTGGCAATCATGAATAACACCACTATGAACATAGGTATACAGATGTCTATTAGTATCACTGCTCTCAGTTCTTCTGGTATATACCCAGTAGTGGAATTGCCGCATCACATGGTAAGCCATTATTCAGCTTCCTTAGGAACTATCAAACTTTCCTTCACAGTGGCTGCACATTCTACATTCCCACCAACAGTGAATAAGTGTTCCTATCTCTCCACATCCTCACCAACACTTGAAGTTTTTTGACTTTTTAATTGTGGCCATTCTGATAGTTTGAGATCTCATTGTAGCTTTGATTTGCATTTGTGTAATTGCTAGTGATGTTGAACATTTTTTTGTCATTTGTATTTCTCTTTGGACAAATGTCTATTTGGGTCTTTTGCCCAGTTTTTTAATTGGAGCATTTCTTCTTTATTGTTGAGTTGTAGCAACTCTTTATATATCATGGATATTAAACCCTTATCAGATATGTGATTTCCAAATATTTTCTCCCATTGAGTCAGCTGCCTTTTCACCCTTTTGACAAAGTCCTTTGAGGTACAAAAGTGTTTAATTTTGAAGAGGTCCCACTTTTCTATTTTTCCTTTTGTTGCTTGTGCTTTGGGTATAAGATCCAAGAAACCACCACCTCCACAATTTCTTGAAGATGTTTCCCTTTTATATTTAGGTTTTTGATCTATTTTGAGTTGATTCTTATATAGGGAGTGAGATAGGGATCTTCTTTCATTCTTTTGATTATAGATATTCAGTTCTGTCAGTACCACTTGTTGAAGAGACTGTTTTGTCCCAGTAATATAGACTTGGTAGGTGTAGCAGTTTGATATGGTTATGAATTCCAGAAATAGATATTGGATTATGTTTGTAATCTGGTCTGTACATGGACATGATTGAGTTGTGATTAAGGCATTGAGTCCCCGCCCCTTGATGGGTGGGGACTAACAGATAAAAGACATAGCAAAGGACAGAGTCAGGAGTTTTAATGTTGGAGTTTTTTTGTTTTGTTTTGTTTTAAAGATTTATTTTTATTTATTTCTCTCCCCTCCCCCCCAGTTGTCTGCTCTCTGTGTCCAGTTGCTGTGTGTTCTTCTGTGTCCATTTGTATTCTTGTTAGCAGCAATGGGAAACTGCACCTCTTTTTGTTGCATCATCTTGTTGTGTCACCTCTCCGTGTGTGCAGCGCCACTCCTGGGCAGGCTACACTTTTTTCACGCTGGGCAGCTCTCCTCACAGGGCGCACTCCTTGTGCGGGGGGCTCCCCTATGCAGGAGGGTCACCCCTGCATGGCACAGCACTTGCACGCATCAGCACTGCACGTGAGCCAGCTCACCACATGGGTCGGGAGGCCCTGGGTTTGAACCCTGGACCTCCCATGTGGTAGGCGGACACTCTATCCATTGAGCCAAATCCGCTTCCCATCTAATGTTGGAGTTTTGATGTTGGAGTTTAATGCTGAAACCTTAAGCTTGAGCCCCAGGAAGTTAGCTCACAGAGGAAACAGAAGCAAGCCCCAGGAAGGGAGAAACCCAGGAAGCCTGAACCCTCGCAGATGTCAGCGGCATCCGTCTTGCTCCAACACATTAAAACAGACTTTGGTGACAGAAGTACGTTATGCTTTATGGCCTGGTAACTGTAAGCTCCTACCCCAAATAAATACCCTTTATAAAAACCAACCAATTTCTGGTATTTTGCATCAGCACCCCTTTGCCTGACTAATATAGTAGGTTTGTCAAAAACCAGTTGGCCATAGAGGTAAGGGTATATTTCTGGACTCTTAATTCTATTCCATTGATCAATATGTATCTTTATGCCAATACCATGCTGTTTTTACCACTGTGGCTTTGTAATATGTTTCAAGGTCAAGCAGTGAAATTTGCCCACATTGCTCTTCTTTTTTAGAATGCCTTAGGTCATTTTGGTGCGCTTTCCCTTCCGAAAAAGTTTGGTAATTGCCTTTTCTATTTCTGTAAAGTTGGCTGTTGGAATTTTGATTTGTATTACATGGAATCTATAAATCAGTTTGGGTAGGATTGACATCTTCATGATATTTAGTCTTTCAATTCATGAACACAGAATGTCTTTCCATTTGTCTACGTCTTCTTTTTAGCATTGTTTTGTAGTTTAATGAATATAGGTCCTATACTTCTATTGTTAAATTGATTTCTAGGTATTTGAGTCTTTTTGTTGGTATTGTAAATGGATTTTTTCCCCTGATTTCCTTCTCACGCTATTCAATATCTAGTATAAAGAAACATTATTGATTTTTGAATGTTAATCTTTTATCCTGACACTCTGCTGAACTCATTTATTAGCTGAAGTAGCTTTATGATAGACATTTGAGAATTTTCTAAATACAGGATCATGTCATCTGTGAATAATGAGTTTTACTTCCTTTTTTCCTATTTGGTTGCTTTTACTTTTTTTTTTTCTTGTCTAGTTGCTCTAGCTAGAACTTCTAGTACAATGTTGAATAACAGTGGTGACAGTGGGCATACTTGTCTTGTTCACCACATTAGAAGGAAAACTTTTGGCCTTTCCCCATTGAGTGCAATGTTGGCTATGGGTTTTTCATATATATCTTTTATCATATTGAGGAATTTTCCTTCTATTCCTATTTTTTCAAATGTTTTTATCAAAAAAGAATGCTGGATTTTGTCAAATGTCCTTTCTGCGTTGATCAAGATGATCATGTGAATTTTTTTCCTTCATTTGTTAATGTGATGTATTCTGTTAATTGATTTTCTTATGCAGAACCACCCTTGAACACCAGGAATAAAGCCCACTTGGGCATGGTGTATAATTCTTTTGATATGCTCTTGGATTCTATTTGCAAGTATTTTTTTGAGAATTTTTTATCTGTGTTCATTAGAGAGATTGTTTTGTAATTTTCTTTCCTTTCGTATTTTTATCTGTCTTTGTTTTTGGGTGATATTGGCATCATAAAATGCTTTGGGTAATTTCCCCCCTCTTCAGTTTTTTGGACGAGTTTAAACAGGATTATTGTTTTGTTGTTGTTGTTTTAGGAGGTACCGGGGATTGAGCCCAGTATGTTGTATGTGTGAAGCAGGTGTGCAATCACTGAGCTATTTCTACTCCTCATGATTAGTGTTAATTCTTCTCTAAATGCTTGGTAGAATCCACCTGTGAAGCCATCTGGTCATGGACTTTTCTTTGTTGGGAGATTTTTGATGACTGGTTTAATCTCTTTAAAATGTGATTGGTTTATTAAGTTCTTATATTTCTAGCTGAGTGAATTTAGGTTGTTTGTGACTTTCTAGGAATTTGTCCATTTCATCTAAGTTATCAGTTTGTTAGCATACAGTTTCTCATAATATCGTCATATGATCTTTTTTTTTCTGTGGGGTCAGTTGTAATTTCCCCCTTTCATTTCTGATTTCTTTATTTGTATCTTCTCTATTTGTTCTTGTTGTTCTTGTTGTTGTTTTAGTCCAGCTAAGGTTTGTTAATTTCATTGATCTTCTCAAAGAACCAGCTTTCAATTTTGTTGATTTTCTTTATTATTTCTTTGTTCTCAATTTCATTTATTTCTGTTTAATCTTTATTATTTCTTTCCTGCTTGCTTTGGGAATGGTTTGCTGTTCTTTTTCTAGTTTCTACAGTTGTTCAGTTAGATCTTTATTTTAACTCTTCTTCTGTCTAAAAATGGACATTTACGGCTATAAGGTTCCCTTTCAGCACTGCCTTCACTGTATCCCATAAGTTTGTTTTTGTTTTTTGTTTTGTTTTGTTTTTCTTTGTTTTTTTTTTTTGAAGTACTGGGGTAGTGGTTTGAATCCAGAACCTCATATGTTGGAAGCCGGTGCTCAACCACTGAGTCACATCAGTGCCCCTGAGTTGGTTTTTTATTTGTTTGCTTGTTGTTTGTTTTTGTTTTTAGGAGGCACTAGGACCGAACCCGGGACTTCCCATATGGGAAGCAGTCACTCAACTGCTTGAGCCACATCCTCTCTATTCCCATAAGTTTTTATAAGTTGTGTTTTCATTTTCATTCATTCAATGTATTTACTAATTTTACTTAAAATTTCTTCTTTGACCCACTTATTGTTTAGGAGTGTGCTATTTAGCCTTCAAACAATTGCAAATTTTCCCCTTTCCTGTCTATTATTGATTTCGAGTTTGATTCCATTATGATCTGAAATGGCACTTTGTATAATTTCAGTCTTTTTATATTTATTGAGACCTGCTATTCTAGAGAAAGACCCATGAGCACTTGAGAGGATATATAACCTAATGATTTGGAATGCAGCATTCTGAATATGTCTGTTAGGTCTAACTCATTTATCATATTGTTCAAGTTCTGTTTCCTTGTTGATCTTCTGTCTAGTTGTTCAATCTGATGATATGAGTGCTGTTTTAAGTCTCCAACTACTATTGTAGAGATGAATATTTCTTTCTTCAGTTTTGCCAGAGTTTGCTTCAAGTATTTTAGGGTACCCTGGTTATTTATGGTTGTTACTTCTTCCTGATGGATTGTCCCTTTTATTAATATATAATGGCATTCTGTATCTCTTAGAACTCTTTTGTATTTAATGTCTGATTGTCAGATATTACTATAGCTACCCCTGCTCTTTTTCGGTTACTTTTTGTGTGGCGTATGTTTTTCAGCCTGTCATTTTTAGCCACTTTGTATCCCTGGGTCTAAGGTAAGACTCTTGTAGGCAGCATATGATGGCTGATGTTTTTTTATCCATTCTATCAACCTATATCGTTTGATTGGTGAGTTTAATCCAGGCACATCGATATTATAAATGGATTATTTACTTCTACCATTTTATTTTTTGGTTTTCATATGTCGTATCTTATTTTTGTCTCTCTGTTTTACTATTTTGGTTATCCTTTCTGCTATTCTGGCCTTCTACACTCTCCTCCAGACTTCTCTCTCCTGTCTTTTTCTTTCAGCCTGTAAGGCTCCCTTTAATAATTCCTGCAAAGGCAGATACTTTTTTACAAACTCTCTCAGTTTCTGTTTATTTGTGAATATTTTAAACTCACCTTCATATTTGAAGCACAATATTGCAGGATAAAAAATTCTCAGCTGGGAAACGGACTTGGCCCAGTGGTTAGGGCGTCCGTCTACCACATGGGAGGTCCACGGTTCAAACCCCGGGCCTCCTTGACCCGTGTGGAGCTGGCCCATGTGCAGTGCTGATGCATGCAAGGAGTGCCCTGCCACACAGGGGTGTCCCCCACGTAGGGAAGCCCCACGCGCAAGGAGTGCGCCCCATAGGGAGAGCCGCCCAGCGCGAAAGAAAGTGCAGCCTGTCCAGGAATGGCGCCGCCCACACTTCCTGTGCCACTGACGACAACAGAAGCGGACAAAGAAACTAGACGCAGCAAACAGACACAGAGAACAGACAACCGGGGGAGGGGGTGGAAATAAATAAATAAATAAATCTTTTTTAAAAAAAATTCTCAGCTGGCAATTTTTCTCTTTTAGTGTCCTAATTATATCTTACCTATCTTCTCATTGCCATGGTTTCTTTTCTTTTCTTTTTTAAGATTTGTTTATTTTATTTCTCTCCCCTTCCCCCCGCCGCCTGCCCGCCCGCTCCAGTTGTCTGTTCTCTGTGTCTATCTGCTGCATGTTCTTCTTTGTCCGCTTCTGTTGTCAGCGGCACGGGAATCTGTATCTCTTTTTGTTGCATCATCTTGTTGTATCAGCTCTCCGTGTGTACGGCACCATTCCTGGACAGGCTGCACTTTCTTTCGCACTAGGCGGCTCTCCTTATGGGACGCGCTCCTTGCACATGGGGCTCCCCTGCACAGGGACACCCCTGCATGGCACGGCACTCCTTGCGCGCATCAGTGCTGCACATGGACCAGCTGCACACGGGTCAAGGAGGCCCAGGGTTTGAACCACGGACCTCCCATGTGGTAGACAGACACCCTAACCACTGGGCCAAGTCCACCTCCCACCGCCATGGTTTCTGATGAGAAATCCACACGAAGTCTTATAGGGCATTCCTTTTATGTTTGGGTTTGCTGATCTCAGAATTTTTTCTTTATCTTTGATGTTTGATATTCTCAGTAATATGTGTCTTAGAGTATGGAGTAGGTCTATTCAGATTTATTCTAATTGGGGTATGCTGCACTTCTTGGACATGTAAATTCATTTATTTCATGAGAGTTGGAAAATTTTTAGCCATTATTTCCTCAATTACTCTTTCTGCCCCTTTTCCCTTCTCTTCTCCTTCTGGAACTCCCATAACGTGTGTTGTTGTGCTTCATGTTATCATTCAGCTTCCTGAGCCTATGCTCAATTTTTTCCATTCTTTTATCTCTCCTTTTCTCTCTTCAATTTCAGCTGTTTTGTCTTCTGTTTCACTTATACTCTATCATTTGAAGTCTGCTATTGTGTGCTTCTAATGTGTGCTTTTTTTAAATTTATTTATTTTTATTTACTTCTCTCCCCTTCCCCCCACCCCCAGTTGTCTGCTCTCTCTGTCTATTCGCCATGTGTTCTTCCTGTGACCACTTCTATCCTTATCAGCGGCACCGGGAATCTGTGTTTCTTTTTGTTGCGTCATCTTGTTGTGTCAGCTCTCTGTGTGTGCGGCACCATTCTTGGGCAGGCTGCACTTTCTTTCACACTGGGCGGCTCTCCTTAAGGGGCGCACTCCTTGCGCCTGGGGCTCCCCTACGCAGGGAACACCCCTGCATGGCAGGGCACTCCTTGCACGCATCAGTACTGCGCACGGGCCAGCTCCACACGGGTCAGGGAGGCCCGGGGTTTGAACTGCGTACCTCCCATGTGGTAGGCGGGACGCCCTATCCATTGGGCCAAGTCTGCTTCCCTCTAATGTGTTTTTGATCACATCTATTGTGTCTTTCATTCCCATGAGGTCTGTTATTTTTTCACAGATTTATTTATTTATTCCCACCCTCTTTCTGCTCACACTTGCTGTCTGCTCTCTGTGCTCGTTCAATGCATGCTCTTCTGTGTCTGCTTGTCTTCTCATCTTCTCTTTACGAGGCACCAGGAACTGATCCTGGGACCTTCCAGTGTAGGAGAGAGGCACTCAATCACTTCAGCCACCTCAGGTCCCTGGTTTGCTGTGTCTCTCATTGTCTTTTCCTCTGTGTCTCTTTTTTGTTGTATCAGCTTGCTATGCGGGCCAGCTGTTCATGCAGGCCAGCTCGCCTTCACCAGGAGGCCCTGGGAACCAAACCCAGGACAACCCCCTCATCTGGTAAATGGGAGCCTGATCACTTGAGCCACATTTGCTTCCCAAGCTCTCTTATTTTTCTCTTCAGGATTTTAAATT
This sequence comes from Dasypus novemcinctus, assembly GCF_030445035.2. Taxonomy (NCBI): domain Eukaryota; kingdom Metazoa; phylum Chordata; class Mammalia; order Cingulata; family Dasypodidae; genus Dasypus; species Dasypus novemcinctus. The sequence continues at coordinate 20,815,288 of NC_080690.1, read as the reverse complement.
CTTCTTTGTGCTTGCCTAGTGTCTTCTTGATGTTCTTTATCTCTTTAGCCATACTGTCCTTCAACTCATTGATTTGATTTAGGAAATTGGTATGAACCTTGTTGATTAGTTATCTGAAATCTTATGTCTCATCTGGGTTTTCAATATACTCCTTTGCTTGAGCCATTTCTTCTATTTTCATAGTATGGCTTATAATTTTTTGCTGGTGTCTAGGCATCTGTTTATGATGGTGAGTTTTCTCTGATGCGCAATTTCATTCTCTTGCATAGGGGTTTAGAAGCTGTGTGTTACTGCTGTTCTTTGGTTCTTGGTTCACCCTGTTCTAGGTCTTTAGGATTGTCCCTGTTAATTGCTCAGTTCCAGGCCATCAACCCAGTAATGGGCTGCAGACTTGCTTTCATGGGCCTTGGGGAAGGAAGCTGTAAATGCTGAAAAAAGCCTGTCTTACTTATTTGCTTTTAAGTTCCTCACATGCACTTACTTCCTGCTCTTCAGCAGTCCTCTCTGTTCAAACCCCGGTATGGTTTTACTGCAACACCTACCGCATCAATTTTACAGAGGATCCTGTCTCTATTCAGAGTCTCACAAATCAAACTTTCTTAGAGGCTATTCTCCAACCTTTGTTGGCAGCCCCCTCCCTTTTTCTAGGTAGGAAATAATTCCTTTCCTCTTTGTGTCCTTAGCAACCAGGCCTGGTCAGTAGAGCAGGTGATTGAGAGTGTTGTACCTCTTTAGTGCCATGCTGTCTTCCAGGGCAAAGACTTGGACTCACCTGGCCTGAAAGGCTCGTAGGATACAGCAGTCCAATTTTTTGGCCAAAAGCTGAATCATCTACATCCCTCTCTCTCCCATTTCCTGGAGAGGTGGATCCCTGTGGTCCCCTGTGTTTGTAGCCACTGGCCAGAGGCCAGAGAATTAAAAATGTCTGGGTGAGGAAGGTTGCCAGTGGCTGCAGCTGCAGTTTCTACTCATGGTCTTTCCATCAATATTTTTTTCCTGTTCTCCTCTCTCTTCTGGCTGTTGTTCACCCTTCCCCTGGTGTCCTAAACCCTAGAACAATTTTTTCCAGGCTGTTTTTGCCTTTCCTCTAGCTATTTTTCTGGGAGAGAAGAGAGTTCCATGTCTTTCTAATCTGCCATCTTCCTGGAAGTCTCCCACCAATGTACTTTTGTGCTGCACATGAAAATGGGGTAGTTAATGTATATACAATCAGGGTAGTATTAATTTTCAGCCAAGGAGAAAATATAGAAGCTTGTCAAAGCAATATTTAAGTGTAAAACTATAAAACTCTTAAACTATAGGAAGGGCGGATGTTGCTCAAGCAGTTGAGCACCAGCCTCCCACATGGGAGGTCCCAGGTTCAGTTTCCAGTGCCTCCCAAAGAAAAAACAAACAGACAATGAGCAGACAAGAAACAAAAAACAGTGAGCAAACAGATGAGGACACCATCCTGGGGTGGGGGTGGGGGGACCAAAAAGAAACTATAGGAATAAATCTTGGTAAGCCTGGGTTACATAAAGCATTCTTTGATATGACACCAAAAACACAAGCAAGAAGAGAGAAAAATAAATAGGGTTTTGTCAAAATTTAAAATTTTGTGCTTCAAAGGACATCATCAATAAAGTAAAAAGACAAATCACAGAATGGGAGAAAATATTTGCAAATCATGTGATAAGGGGCATATATATATAGAATATATGAAGAACTCTTACAAGTCAATAATAAAAACATAAATGACCCAATTAAAAATAGGCAATTATTAAGGGGCAAAGGGTAGAAATAACACAAATGTCCATCACTTAAAAGTGGCTAATCAAAATGTGATATATCCTTACAATGGAACTTTATCAGCCATAGAAAGGAATGAGGTACCAATACATGCTGTAACATGCACAGTGAGAGAATTCAGTCACCAAAGGCCACAAATTATATGATTCCATTCATATGAAACATCCAGAACAGGTTAACCTATAAAGATAGAAAGTAGATTAGTGGTTGCTTAGGACTGGGAATAAGGAAAGGTGAGGTTAGAGGAATAGTAGGGCCATAACTAAAGGGTATGAGGTTTCTTCTTGAGATGATGAAAATATTCTAAAATTGACTGTGATGATAGTTGCTCCACTCTGTAAACATACTAAAAACTATTGAATTCTATACTTCAATGGGATGAATTATATGGTGTGTAAATCTCATTAAAGCTTTATAATAAAAACAAAATCCAACAAGATTTAATAGAAGAGGCTAAGACTGATAATAAACTGAGTTTGAATCTCTATTCTTATAGCAAATAATTGGGAATATGTTACTAAACCTTTCAATGCCACAGGTTTTTAGTATTAAATGAAGTAATACTTAGAAAATACCTAGAACAGTGCCTCATATATTGTAAATATTCAATTGGATGTTAGTTGCTTTAATTATAATTATTGTTAAGTGAAAACCATGCCAAGGAATTCTATTAAAAATTATATAATAGCTGTTTTCACTTGGCCTTTGTTAAAAGAGGAAATAAGTCCACCTGGTAGTTTTTATAAGTAGTGAAAGTCCCGTATTAAATGTGAGGAATTCAAATGTATTATTTGAATCAACCTAGGCATGCAAATTAGTTAAATGGGTAGTGCCTGTAACTCACTGAGTATTTTGACTCTTAAATTTAATTAACGTAATAGCACCATTCTTGACTCCTTGTTCTAGAAATGCTGGTGGATAAGGAGCAAAGGTGATAGGCAGGTGAGGGAGTTAGTCCTACCATGGGATTTTTTAGCCAGGTGGAACTGTTTAAGTCACTGTTTGCTAGAATGAAGGGGGCTTAGTCATCCTCTGCAAGCCAGATGGAGGAAAGTGTGGCCACTGAGACACCAGAGGAACCAGTAGGTATCCCACAGAGGAAGGCAAGGCTGGAGAGGGGTATGTTTGTATCATTTTAATGTGGAAAGAGAAGCTTCCCATATGTGTGTATATGTATATATATGATATATGTATATATGCAATAAGAAAGGACTGAACATTCAATTTCAATAAGAGAGTACCTGATGAATTGAGAATTAATTGTAGGACACAATCTGAGATCATTCTTAGCATGATATAAATTCACATTGTTACCATTTATATTGGATTGTCTATTTATAGACTCTTGGAAACCAAAGCTGTGTGTGTATATGTGTGTTTTCCTATTAGCTATATCATGCTAGTGAAGAATTAAGTAAAACATGAAAGTGATTAATGAAGAGGATTTTTATTTTATACCTTTCTTGAGATTAAAGCTATATATATGACATGGGCAGAAAGACAGACTTGTGGATTTTGTAGGATGTTGATTTTGTAGCCTTTTCTTATGAGCTTTCTTTGGGGGAGAAAAAATTTTCAAATAAAATGGGGGTATTTTACAATGTGGAAAGTTGAATGGTAGGGTGCTTATGGGACTTAAGAGGCAAATGCTGCTAAAAAGCTTTCCATGAACTCATCTGGCTTCCCCACTAAAGGCGGGACTTTTGGCAGTATGTCCTAGCCATTTGCTGCTCAGCAAGAGTCTGGCAGCTGGTTTGAATTAAATTCTCTCTCCCAAATATTTCATAATCAAATCTGTAGGAAAATTTTTTTCTGGACTTTACATTTTTCATGTTTGATTTGGGATTAACAAACCAAATATGGTAGAATACACCCCATCACTTTTCCCAGCAGTATGTCTTACCTGGATCATATACGGAGTAATTTTGAAACTTACTTCTTACTGAGATAGCTAACGTTTAATTGGCATGTTGGCTTTATGGGAATCATCTCGGTACAGTGATTCTCAAAGTATACTTCATGGTCCTCTGGTGATCCCCTTTTCAGATTGTCTGTGAGTCCAGACTATTTTCGTAGTGATACTAACATGTTCTTTGCCTTTTCACTATTTTGACATTTGCATTGAGGGTGCAAAGCAATGTGGGTATAATTGCTGGCATCTTAGCATAAAACAGGACTGATACCAAACTGTCCTATCCATTGTATTCTTCACTGCCATATACTTGCAATAGGACTTCAAATGTCTTTGTTGAAGCAGTAAAAATTATTAGTTTTTATTTACTCTCAACCCTTGAATATACATACATCGCTTTAATATATTTTGCGATGGAATGGGAAGTACTCATCAAGCACTTCTGCTCATACCAAAGTCAAGGAAAAGCACATGTGCGATTTTGCAGCAGCTGAACTAGCTGCTTCTTTCATGGAACACCATTTTTTTGTTCCAAAGAATGACTTAATGACAAAAACTATGGTTAGTCAGACTTGGGTATTTGTCAGACATTTTCTCTAAAATGAACGAAATGAGTCCGTTCAAGGAAAACACTGGCAGTGTTTGTTGCCAAAGATAAAATTCTAGCTTTCAAGCAAAAATTAGAATTTTGGAAAACTTGTATCTGCCACCATATTCTTGACAACTTCCCAATACTTAGACTTTTCTGATGAAATCAGTAGAATATTAACAAATGGGATTTTTTGATATTGTATAATGAAATGTTTTTAATATTTGGAAAATCTGCATAACTCAATGAACAAATATTTTCCAAATGACCAATATGTGATGTTATAAAATCATGAGTAGGATAAAAAAAAATTCCATTCAAAATGCAAGCGAGACAAATGAATTTTTAATGAAAAAGGACATGAAAACTTTGTATGTTGCAGATAACTAACCTTTAAGAAACCATCAGTTGCTGGTTTTTGGTTCAGTATCAAAGGATAGCCACAATTAACTGAAAAAGCTATAAAATATTCCTTCCTTCTCCAAGTACCTACCTGGTTGAGGCCAGGTTTTTGTTATATACTTCATCTACATACCAGAACAAACACAGAAGCAGATGTGAGAATCCAAATTAATTCTCTTTAATTAAGCTAGACATAAAAGAGACTTGCAAAAAATGTAAAGCAATGCCTCTCATTATTTTTTTTGTTTTGGAAAATATGATTATGTTAATAAAAATAAATTATATAGGTTAACCTGTATGAATTTATTATTTTTAATTTAAAATGAATTAATAAATACTTAAATATTTTTCCATTTTAATTTCTAATATAGTAAATATTAATAAACATAAGCCATATAAACAAAAGCTTTATGTCGTCTTCAATAATTTTAAGAGTATAAAAGGGTTCTGATACCAAAAATTGAATAACTACTCATGCAATTGTTCTCAATTCTGGCTACATACTTGAATCATCTGGAGAGCTTTTAGTAAAACAAAGATGCCTAGGCCCCACCCTAGACCATTTAAATCTGAACTTATGAGGGTATGAACCAGACAGACATCAATAGGTACCAGACTAAGCTATGAACCAGTATAGAGCCAGCATTTAGAATGACAGTACTTAATGTGGCTGAATCAGTTGACAGATTAGGGGGGGAAAGTGGCTTTTTCTTTGAAGGATACACACTCCTCCCCCCCCACCCCTATGGCTCCCTCATCTGTCTGCTTGTTGTGTCTGCTCATTGTGTCTGCTTGTCTTCTTTAGGAGGCACCAGGAACCAAAACCCTTGTGGGAGGTGTGTGCCCAGTTCCTTGAACCACATCTGCTCCCCTGAGAGAGACACATGTTAATGTCTGAACCAATGGTGACTCCCTGGCAGCTAAAGGAATTGTGCTGTGAAAAAACATACCATTGTTCTTAGACATCTTCTTATTCAGGTTACAATTAGGAAAGAACCATCAAATTTGTAGAAAAAATAGTATATGCATAAAGCCTTTAATGAAGCTAAGAACCAGCCATTTTCTTTATTTCATTTTTGGTGTATATTGCTCACTATGTTATAAAATATCCTGTGTGAAAAACATTGCTGAGCAATTTTTCTTATAGATCACATTTATTATAAATGCTCTGTGTTACCTAGAACTTAATAAAAATAAATAAAATATTTTTGGAAGAAGGGAAAATATTTAACTATATATTAATGGTTGCTATGAAATAAAATGTTGAGTAGTTTCCATAAGAAAAATTACTTTTCTTTTTGTGTATTTTTTAAAAACCTTTATTGAGATATTCATCTACTTTACAATTCACCCATTTAAAGTGTAAAATTCTATATTTTATAATACAGAGTTTTCCACTAGTCAATTTTAGGACACTTTCATACCCCCAAAAGAAACCCTGTACCCATTAGTAATAACTCACCATTCCATTCCTTCCCCAGCACTAAGCAACCACTAATCTATTTTCTATCTCTATGGATTTGCCTACTTTGAACATTTAATGTAAATGGAATTATATATATTACCTTTTGTGCCTGGCTTCTTGCACTTAACATAATTTTTTCAAGGTTCATCCATATTGTAACGATGTATCAGTAAGGATTTCCTCCTCTTCTATATTTTGAAGACTTTGTGAAGAATTGGAATGAATTCTTTTTTTTTTTTTTAATTTATTTATTTAATTCCCCTCCCTCCCCTGGTTGTCTGTTCTCTGTGTCTATTTGCTGCGTCTTGTGTCTTTGTCCGCTTCTGTTGTCGTCAGCAGCACGGGAAGTGTGGGCGGCGCCATTCCTGGGCAGGCTGCACTTTCTTTCGCGCTGGGCGGCTCTCCTTACGGGGCGCGTGGGGCTCCCCTACACGGGGGACTCCCCTGCGTGGCAGGGCACTCCTTGCGCGCATCAGCCTGCGCATGGGCCAGCTCCACACGGGTCAAGGAGGCCAAGGGTTTGAACCACGGACCTCCCATGTGGTAGACGGATGCCCTAACCACTGGGCCAAGTCTGTTTCCCGAATTCTTCTTTAAATATTTGGTACATTTCACCAGTGAAACCTTCTGGATCTAGGATTTTCTCTGTGGGAAGTTTTTCATTGTTACTTATTGAAGAGATTTAGAAAAGAACATTTACCACTTTCTTAGTACTCTGCTGTCTTTCGCTTTGTCTAAAAATAGTTTTTAGTTCATAAAGTTTACATTTCTTATCTTTGTCCTTGAAATTCTGTTATTGTAAATATCTCATGGGGCAGAATATGTAATGAGTATGAGAGAAAATCTAAGATTCTTTCTTCCTTATGTTTTTTCAATGTTTTTTCTCTTCTATACTTCGTTTCATTGTTATCCCACATTTTGATTTGAGTCTTCTCCCTAAAATGATTAGTTCAAGCTCTGGTTTTGTTACATCTAAAAATATTTCAAGGGACATCACTACCTACCCCTCAAACGAATGAATTGGGGCTTACTTTATATATATATATATATATAAAGTATATATATATATATATATATATTTTTTTTTTTTTAGGAGGTACTGGGGATTGAACCCAGGACCTCATTCATGTGAAGCAGACACTCAACCACTGAGCTACACCCACTCTGTCAGACTTACTTTTTTTAAAGTAAAGATAACTTCATATTTTTAGAAAGTACTAGAATTTGCAACTGATTGGACATCAAGAATGGGAGCAGAGGTGGGAAGATGGTAGAGTAGGAAGACAAAGGAATCAGTCCCTCCACCAGAACAACTATTAAACAGGCAGGATATGAACAGTCTGAATGAATTATTTTGAAACTCTGAAATCTAATAAAATACTGTGCAGCATTCAGGGAAGAATAAACTGGTAAATTGTGGTAAATACTTGTGAATCAGGAAGCAGATTTGCCTCTACAAATAGAGTGAAGTCCTACCACATGGGAGGTCCAGGGTTCAAACCCATGCACAGAGCTGGCCCATGCACAGTGCTGATGTGCACAAGGAGTGCCGAGCCACTCAGGGGTGTCCCCCATGTAGGGGAGCCCCACGTGCAAGGAGTGCACCTCCTAATAAGAGCTGTCCAGTGCAAAAGAAAGTGCAGCCTGCCCAGGAGTGGTGCCACACACATGGAGAGCTGACGCAGCAAGATGACACATCAAAAAAAGATACAAATTCCCGGTGCCACTGACAAGAATAAAAGCGGACACAGAAAAACACACAGCGAATGGACACAGAGAACAGACACCCGGGGGGGCGGGGGGGCGGGAAGGGGAAAGAAATAAATAAAAAATAAATCTTAAAAAAAAAAAAATTGTGTATCTCACTCTTCCTGCCATGGCTACCATTACTCATTCCCCAGCCCTGAGGCAGGCAACAGTAAGATACTCAACCCCATTCCCTGGTGCAGCTTGCTGGTACCAGGGTGGGATATAAAGACCTAGTTCCCCCAAATCCATGGGTATGACATCTGATTGCTGATCACTGCTTTTGATTAGCTACTTCAGATCACTGGGGTCCCAGCTTTGAGGGCAGCTGTTGTTCCAACCCACCTCAGGCAAAAGCAGCAGAAGAGACTTAAAAACAGTACCTTTCCTCAAAACTATGGTAAACAGTTAAAGGGCTGTATTTACTGGGTATCCTGTTTGAGTCTTTTGTTGACCCCGGAAAATTATGATCTTTTTTTTTTTTTAAGATTTATTTTATTTCTCTTCCCCTCCCCCTCTCCACTGTCTGCTCTCTTGTGTCCATTCGCTGTTTTCTTCTGTGTCCACTTGCATTCTCGGCAGCACCAGGAATCTGTGTCTCTTTTTGTTGCGTCATCTTGCTGTGCCAGTGCTTTTTTCGCATGGGGTGGCTCTCCTTGTAGGGCACGCTCCGTGCACATGGAGCTCCCCTAAGCAGAGGACACCCCTGTGTGGCATGGCACTCCTTGCGCACAGTAGCACTGCGTGTGGGACAGCTCACCACATGGGCCAGGAGGCCCTAGGTTTCTCTATCAGTTGAGCCACATCCACTTCCCCAGAAAATTATGTTCTTAAGCTAACCTATTCCTATGCATGTAAGCCTATTTTATGTGGGACTTTTTAGTTAGATTGAGTTAAGGAATCTTTTCATTAGATCCCCTTTGATTAGATCACTTTGGAGCCTCTGATGGATTACATCAGTGAGGCATGACCCAGGTTGGATTTCAGCCCTCTGGTTAGTCTTATATAAACTGGAGAAACATACAGAGACACAGAGAAAGAAAGCTGCTGTCATTTTAACCCGGCCATGTATGAAAGGACTCTAGGGTTGCCTACAACTGGAGAAAGAAAAAGAAACCCCAAGAGGCTGAGAGAAAGGTCGGAGGCTGGAATCAGCATAGTAGCTTGAAGTAAGGAGAAGGGAGAGACAAACCATGTGCCTGACTGCCCACATCTTAACTCAGGGAGAAAATAAGCCTGGAAAGGAAGGCAGGGACCTTGGCAAAGAACAGTCTCCCTTTTGCCTTGCCATGTGGCAGGACCCCAAGATTGCTAGCAGCCAGCTTTGGTGAGAAAGCTTCTTTGCTGATGCCTTGATTTGAACATTTTCACAGCCTTAGAATTGTAAGTTTTTACTCTAATGTATCCCTGTTGTATAAGCCAACACATTTCTGGTATTTTGCTCCTAGCAGCTTTAGCAAACTAAAACACTGAGGAAGTACTGATAATCAAAAAAATGCAGCTTCAAGGAGCCATAGGAGAAGCTCTCTACCCTTGCTGGCTCCTTTCTCACCCCTTCCCCAGGGCAGTGGGGAGCTAGCCTATCTCCTGTTGTGGCTCCTTGGCCCTGTTCTGGCTGGGAAAGACTGACCTGGGAAACTCCTCTCTGGCTCAGCCACCCTCCCAGAATTTTGCCATCCAGGCAAAAAGCAGTTTGAGAGAGGAAAAGCAGTATAAGAATTGACTTGGGATACCTGGGGCAAAGACTTACCTGCTTTAAGTCCTGGTGTGGAGCACCCTGGAGAGGGAGTGGGTCTGTTTCCTAGGGAGTGAAGGGAACATTCAAATTCCTATAACAGGGAGTGGACGTGGCTCAGATGTGACTTAAGAGGTTGAGCACACAGCTCCCAAATGGGAGGTCTGGGTCTGGTTCCTGGTGCCTCCTGAAAAACAAACAACAAGCAAAAAAACAAAAAAAAACTAACTCAGAGAAACTGATATGGTGCTGGCTTCCTACGTTTGAGGTTCCGGGTTCAGTCCCTGGCCCCTGATACCTAAAAAAAAAAAATCCTATAAATCCTATAAACAGGGAAACTCCTAGGCCACTAGCAAGTGCAAGCCCAGGAAATGACATAGACCAAGAAAAGTCAGGAAGGACCCTGTACTTTGTAATCTCCTTGGGTGAACTTCTTAATAGGACTGAATTCTGAAGGAGAGCACTAACCAAGGCAAAGCCAATTTACAAAGACTATGAGAGGTGTTTTTTGCATTGGTTTGTTTGGTTTTGTTAGCTCTTGGCACTCAAGAAAATCTCTGTTATATCACTAGTTGGATGCAAACTCAAGAAATAAACTGCTCAGGGACTAAATCCCAGAGATAACATTTCAAAATATTAAAATGTACTATGTGCAACAAAAGATTGCAAGATAAACAAAGAAACAGGAAATGATGGCCCATCCAAAGGAAATGGATAAAAATCCAAAAAATATCAACAAAGAAGAAAAGAACACTAGACCGTGGACACAACAATATTTAATAAAAAACAAAACAAAGCTTCAGTATGCTCAAGAAGATGAAGAAAAATAAAAGAAGGAACTAAAGTATATCAGGAAAACAGTGAACGATATGAGACTCTCAATAATGAGATAGGAATTTTAGAAAGGAACCAAACAGAACTGGAGTTCAAGACCACAATAACTGAAATGAAAAATTCCGTGAGGATTTCAACAGCCAATTGGAGCTGGCAGAAGAATCAGTAACTAAAGACAAGAGAATTGAAATGAGTTAGGCTGAAGACCAGAAAGAAAAAAGAATTAGATAAAGTGAAAAGAGACCCTGGAACACTGTCAGGAGTACCAATAAAGAAATAGAGAATAAAAAATCAATAAAGAGAATCAACCAAATCAATTTTTTTTTTTAGTTTTTTTGAGGGTCAATAAAATTGACAAACCTTTTGTTAGACTGACAAAGTAAAAAAGAGAAAGGACATAAATAAAGGAGAAATGAAATGGAGTATATTACTACTGACCCCAGAGAAATAAAAAGGACATTAAGAGGATACTGTGGGAAACAGATGTGGCTCAAGCAATTGGGCTCCCTTCTACCACATGGGAGGTCTGGGGTTCAATTCCCGGGGCCTCCTGGTGAAGGCAAGCTGGCCTGCTCAGCGAGCTGGCCCACATGGAATGCTGGTCCACATGGAGAGCTGGTGCAGCAAGATGATGCAACAAAAAGAGACACAGAGGAGAGACAATAACAGATGCAGCAAACCAGGAAGCTGAGGCGGCACAAGAGATTGAGTGCCTCTCTCCCACTCTGCAAGATCCCAGGATCGGCTCCCAGTGCTGCCTAAAATGAAGACAAGCAGACACAGAAGAACACACAGCAAATGAACACAGACAGCAGACAGTGAGCCCAAAAACAATGGGGGGGAGGGGAGAAATAAATAAAAATCTTAAAAAAAAAAAAAAGGATACTGCGAATAACTGTACACCAACAAATTCAAGAGCCTAGATGAAACAACCTTCTAGAAATACACAAACTACCTACACTGACTCAAGGAGAAATAAAATAGAAGATCTCAAGAAACCAATAACTTATAAAGGAGTGACTCAGTCATCAAATAACTCCCAAGAGAGTGATCATATTCATAATACTTAAAGGTTTATATGTGTGTATGTGTGTAAATGAATATAGTGCATACTTAAAGTAGAATAGTCAGGTGGAGTTATTTTGGGAAGAGCTCCTCTAGGTCAGGGGTCTGCAAACTATGGTTTGCAGGCCAAATCCCATCTGCTGACTAATTTTGTAAATGAAGTTTCATTGGAATACAGCCAGAAAAAAAATAGGTGGATATGTTTATGATCTTGGAATAAGGATGATCCCCTTAAACAAAATATAAGATATAGGAGATTATAAAGGGGTAGAACTTTTTGGTTTGTTTATTGTTTACTATTATTATTGGAATAATAAATTGCTCTAATAATGATTCAAGCGATGAATTCACAACTATGTGATTACCAGATACTATTGATTTTACACTTTGGGTAGATTGTATATGGATGGTGTGCTTTATTAATGCATAGCAATAAAATTGCTTTTTAAAAAGAAGAAGGAAAACAAACCTCCAACCAAGGAAAGCCCAGAACCAAATGGCCTCAAAGGAAATTTTTTTTTTAATTCCAAGAAGAATTACTTCTTCCACAAAATTGAAGAGGAGGGAACACTCCCTAATTCATTCTTTGAGGCCAACATCACCCTCATACCAAAGCCAGACAAAGATAGCACAAGAAAACAACATTACCAACCAATATCTTTTATGAACAAAGATGCTGAAAGCCTCAACAAAATACTAGCAAACCAAATTCAACAGCACGTTGATAGAATTATACACCACGATCAAGTAGGATTTATCCCAGAAATGCAAGAGTGGTTCGGCATTAAAAAATCAATTATTGTAATACATCACATTAATAGAACAAAAGATAAAAAAAGACGTGATCATCTCAATTGATGCAGAAAAGGCATGTGATAACATCCCTCACCCCTTCTTAATAAAAGCACTCAGAAAACTAGGAATAAAAGGAAACTTCCTCAATATAATAAAAGGCATATATTAAATAGCCACAGCTAATATCATACTTAATGGTAAAAGACTAAAAGCTTTCCCTCTAAGATCTGCAACATCTTAGATGCCAACTATCACTGCGTCATTCAACATTGTACTGAAACTTCTAGCCTGAGCAATTAGGGAGGAAAAAGAAATAAAAGTCACCCAAATTGGAAAGGAAAACTTTCTATTTGCAGACAGCATGGCCATATTTACAAAAAAGTCTGAAAAATCCACAACCACGCTACTAGAGCTAATAAACATGAAATGTCCTTCCATTAATTTAGGTTTTCTTTGATCTCTTTTAGCAATGTTTCATAGTTTTCTGTATACAAGTCCTTTACTTCTTGGCTAGATATATTCCTAGATACTTCATTCTTTTGGTTGCTATTATAAATGGAATATTTTCCTTGGTTTCTTCTTTAGATTATTCATTAGTAGTGTATAGAATCACCACTGATCAAAGACCTCACTAAAAGAACCAGAACTATAAAACTCCTAGAAGAAAACACAGGGAAGCATTTTCAGGACTTTGTTAGGTCATGCTTTCTTAGACTTTACAGCCCAAGCATAAGCTTAATCAAAGAAAAAATAAGATAAGTGGGACTTCATCATGAAAGTTAAAAGATAGCCTATACAATGGGAGAAAATATTTGGAACCACATATCTGATAAGTATATAATAACTATAATTTACATTTTTAAAAAATCATTCAACTCACTAACAAAAAGACAACCCAATTTAAAAATGGGTAAAAAACAGGAAATGATGGCCAAAGAAGATATATGTATTTGTCAGCCAAAGGGGGTGCTGATGCACAGTACCAGAAATCTGTTGGCTTTTATAAAGGGTATTTATTTAGGGCAAATTTTACAGTTACAAGATCCTAAAGAGTCCCAACTAAAGGTTACTTCCTTACCAAACTCTGTTGCCACATGTTGAAGCAGGATGGCAGGCAATGTCTGCGAGGGTTCAGACTTCCTCATTCCTCTAGCAAGATTTCTTACTTAAAAATATAAAAATATTTACTAACAGTCATAACATAACATATTGTTATGAGTTATTTTTTTCAAACATAGGTCCCACTCTTTAGAATTAAGGTTTTCCATGGATGAGTTGCTTGTCTCAGGAGTTGCTCAAAGTGTTTTCATGTTTCATTTTATTTTAACAGTGAATCCAGTGTGTTTCAGAGGGCAAAGTAAAAGATTTTGGAGAGTTGGGGATGTGTTTTACTTTGTCACAGGGCTGCTGATGCAAAGTACCAAAAATGGTTAGCTTTTTAAAGGGGGATTTTATTTAGGGTAAAGCACCATCAGAGATGCTTTCTCACCAAAGTTAGCTACATTTAATCATGGGTGTCCTGCCACATGGCAATCAGGTATATGGCAGGGCTTGTCTCCTCAGCCTTGAGCTGCTCCATGGGCCTAGCCTCTTGGGAGCTTCATGCTTAACCTCTGGCTGCTAGCGATCCTCAAGTCTCACATAGCAGGGTCAAAATGGCAGCCCTTTCTCTCTCTCTTTCTCCATGTGTGTGTCTGTCTGTCTGTCTCCATTTATATCAGACCCAGCAAGAGGGTGGAGACCAAGCTGACTCATGCTTTAATCAAATTATCAAAAGCAATCTTATCAAGTAATCTAATCAAAGAACCCTTAACTGAGTTTAATGTAATCAAAGGGCCCCACACCCGCAGGAACAGACTAGTTTAAGAACATAACCTTTTTCTGGAATTCACAAAATCCAAACTGTCACAGGAGGTTAAGACTGGGTCAGATAGGGGAGAGCCTATAGATTTGGCTAGTGTCATTTGCATTTAGGGAAACTATAGGAGAAAGGGACAGGAACAAAACTGATCCCTGAGCAAAGCTATAAGAAAGACTCAAAATTTTGACCTCACATCTTCTCTCTGTTGATGTCCCTTTGTTTTAGTATTCTCAAATTGTTCTTAGCAAAGTAGGAAGAGAAAACATGAAGCAGGAACATTTTTCCTTCTTAACATTTCATTTGCCCACCTATTTTGCCCTCTGAAACTCAATGTCAGTCATTAGTAGAATTTTATATATCCACCCTGTTCTCTTAAGTTTCCCTCAGTCTTCTTTCTCTTAACCTGGCGCTGTCCGTAAAGATACTGCTTCCCTTCTGACCTTTCAAGAATGGGCTGTTTTCCTTCCCATGCCCCACTTAGCACCAGGCTTAGAAGTAGGGTAGGTGTCCTTGCTCCTTGTTGCCCTTTTAGTCCATTTTCCTCCCTCCTCCCTAAAATCTCCCAGCTTCTTTGAAGTTCATACCTTCAAATTATACCACCTGAATGCTCTCTTTCTCCTTTTTGGAGCTAAAAATTTTGGCAATTGATTCGTGTTCATTCTCTTTTTGTCTGTGTCTACCTCTCTCTCTCGCTCCTCCTCCCCCCCATGCATAGTTTATGGTGATTTTCTTATCCAGGTAGATGATTCTTCTAATACCCTGCATTTTCAGTTCTTTGACCTCCTCTCTTCCAATGATATTGTCCTCCACTCTATCTCCATTGCCTACCACCATTATCATGGTAATGATATCTTGTTTCCAATAACTGAACCCCCTCCTGATACCAGTTTTGAATATTTTACATTTTTTCTCTTGTAGCCAACCAGCTTCCTTGCTCTCCTCAAAAACTCCAAAACCCACCTCTGCCTCAGTGCCTTGCACTTGGTGTCCCCTCTGCCTAGGCTATGCTTTCCCTTGTTTTCCCCAATGGCTTCTTTCCTCTCTTCCAGTTCCTTCAAATGATTTAACAAATTTTTAACCAGCCTAGAAAGTATGGTAAGAATTGTCTTAAGGAGGAAATTAAGTGACTCATAAATGTGATTATTTGACTACCAGCTCAATACTTTGCATATATCAGTATTATTAATGCCAGTACTGCAATAATAAGAAAAGTTTAAAAAGTTATTTCCTTTATATTTTTTCATTTAATCCTTACAACCTGTGAAGTAGTACATTAGTTTCATACTGATATTATAACAAATTACCACAAACTTAGTGGCTTTTAAAACAATACAAATTTATCATCTTAACAATTCTGGAGATCAGAAGTCCATAATGGGGAAGCAGACATGGCTCAACTGATGGAGCATCCATCTACCATATGGAGGGTCCAGGGTTCCATCCCCAGGGCCTCCTGACCCGTGTGGTAAGCTGGCTCACACGCAGTGCTGTGGTGCACAAGGAGTGCCGTGCCACGCAGGGGTGTCCCCATGTAGGGTTGCCCCACATACAAGGAGTACACCCCGAAGGAGAACCGCCCCACGTGAAAAAAGCAAAAAATAAACTTTAAAAAAAAAAAAGCCAAGATAGGGGGAGGGAAGAGCAGTTGAGGACCTGCTTTCTTTCCACATGAAAGTTCCCAGGTTCTGTCCCCAGTGCCTCCTAAAAAACAGAAATACTAATAAAAAGCAAACAAATGGGGAAAAAACGAAGTCCATAATGGGTCTTAGGGGCTAAAATCAAGAGTTGCATTCCTGTAGGAGGCTCTAGGGAAGAATCTCTTTCCTTGCCTTTTTCAGCTTCTAGAAGCCACCTGCATTCCTTGGCTCATGACCCATCCCTACATCTTCAAAGTGCGTTGTTCCAGCCTGTGCTTCCATCATCACATCTCTTCTCTTACTTTGACCATTTTGCTTCCCTTTAATATGGACTCTTGTGACATTGGGCCCACCCAAATAATCCAGGATAATCTTCCTGTCTCAAGATCCTTAACTTAATCACTCAAACAGTACTTGTTGCCATGAATGTAATATATTCACAGGTTTGGGGAGATTAGAGTGTCAGCATCTTTAGGGGCCATTATTCAGCCTACCCACACAAATACCTGTTATCAGAAAGTGAGACTCAGTAGGTTAGTTAACCTGTACTTGACTACCAGCTCGATATTTTGCATATATCAGTATTATTATTATTATTTAAAGATTTATTTTTTATTTCTCCCCCCCCCCCCCCGTTGTCTGCTCTCTGTGTCCACCTGCTGCACGCTCCTCTGTGACCGCTCCCATCCCTATCAGCGGCACCGGGAATCTGTGTTTCTCTTTGCTGCGTCATCTTGTTGTGTCAGCTCTCTGTGTGCGCGGCACCACTCCTGGGCAGGCTGCACTTTCTTTTGCACTGGGCGGCTTTCCTTATGGGGCACACCCCCCACGCATGGGGCTCCCAGACTCGGGGGACATCCCTGCATGGCACGGCCCTCCCTGTGCATATCAGCACCACGCATGGGCCAGCCCCACACAGGTCAAGGAGGCCCCAGGTTTGAACCACGGACCTCCCATGTGGTAGGCAGACACCCCATCCATTGGGCCAAGTCTGCCTCCCTATATCAGTATTCTTGATGCTAGTACTGTAATAATAAGGAAAGTTTAAAAAGTTATTTCCTTTTACATTTTTTCATTTAATCCTTACAACCTGTGAAGTATATTAGTTGTGGCAGATTCAGGTTTCAAGTCCAGGACTTTTGGTATTACATCCCAATCCCTTTCAGTTAAACTGGATCTAGGGAAGAACAAGGGTCCTCCCTAGGGGAATCAGGGACTACCATAGTTGAAAAGCCCTTGGAGAGCTTTTGGTTCAAGGTATGGCCCTATATTAGTCTCCGTAGGAGGCAGAATTATGAGGCTCAGTGACTAATAAATGCTGCACATTTCATCCTTTTGGAAATTTGCAGTACACATTAGCATATTTGTGCTTAAGTATTCCAATAAAGAAACTTGTGTAACTTTGCTTAACCTAGCTTTTCCAAAATTCTTTGAATGGAATCATTTTTTAAATACTAGGCTTTAATTTTTAATTTTTAGATATGTCTTTTGCAATTATTTTCTCACATTCTGTGACTTTTCTCTTCAATCTCTTAATAGTGTATTTTGCAGGGCAGAATTGTTTAATTTTAATGAAGTCCACCTTTTCAATTTTTACTTTATTGGATCATGCTTTTAGTGTTTTATGTAAAAGCTCTCATTGCCAAACCCAAGGTGACTTAGTTTTTCTCCTATATAACCAATCTTCTAAAAGGTTTATAGTTTTGTATTTTAAGTTTAGGTCTAAGATCCATTTTGAGTTGATTTTTATGAAAGGTGTAAGTTCTGTGTCTAGATTAATGTTCCTGCACATGGATATTCACTTGTTCCAGCACCATTTGTTAAAAACACTATCCTTTCTCCACTGAATTGCCTTTGCTCCTTTGTCAAAGATCATTTAACTGTATTTGTGGGCTCCCTATTCTGCTCCATTGATCAACTTGTCTATTCTTTCACCAATATCACACTGTCTTTGTTATCGGAGCTTTATAGTAAGTCTTAAAGTTGGCTAATGTCAGTTCTCCAACATTGTTCTTCTTTAGTATTGTATTGGCTATTCTAAGTCTTTTGCCTTTCCATATAAACTTTAGTATCAGTTTGTTAATATACCCAGAATATTTTGGTGGGATTTTTATTGGGTCTATGTTGAATCTATAGATCAAGGTGAGGGTGACTTGATATCTTAACAATATTGAGTTTTCCTATCCATGAACATGAGATATCTCTTCCTTTATTTAGATCAAATTTTTTTTTGTCAGAGTTTTGTTGTTTTCCTCATATAAATCCTGTAGATATATTATTAGATTTATACTTATGGGTTTCATTTTGGGATGCTAATATAAACATTATTTTGTTTTAATTTCAAATTCCAATTGCTTATTACTAGTATATAGAAAAGCAATTGACTTTTGTATATTAACCTTATATCCTGTGACCTTGCTCTAATTGCTTAGTAGTTCCAGTTTTCTGGTCACATCTTTGGAATTTTCTGTATAGACAATCATGTCATCTGTGAATGAAGCCAGTTTTGCTTCTTCCTTCCAAGTCTGTATGTGTTTCATTTCCTTTTTTCATATAACATTTCTTCCTAGGTCAAGGAATTCTAGAGTAAAATGCAAAGTCAGCATGAATTTTAAAGATAAAATCCAAGTTTGTGTTTGCTATAGATCTTTACTAGCTATAACCTTCTCTGCCCCACAGAACAGATATTCACTGATAATTTGTTTATCACTTCCTAATCAAAACTGTATCTTTTTTGCTATATACATAGCCAGGAGAACATAAAAGAACCCAAGGCAGACTGAGGTCATGGTTCATCCAGTCCAGTATTTTATCTCACTGACACCAGGGGTCAGTTTATGGGAAAACAAAATAACCTTTACTTCAAAGACTGATCTTGCTTTGAAATTGTACTTGTCCAAAAACTGTTAATGACTTTTATAATTTTCCGCTTTATAAATCAGCATAAATTCCTGACATTTTCCTTTCACAGAGCCTTAATTCCTTTTGATCTCTGCTCTGTGGTCCTAGGTTGGTTCATTCTGGTTCCGGATGTCGATCACCTTCACTTGGATCTGACCTTACGTTTGCTACCAGGACAGGCTCTCGACAGGGCATTGAGATGCATCTGTTCAGGGTGGAGACACATCGGGATCTGTCAACCTGGACCAGGATACTTGTTCAGGGTTGCCATGCTGCTGCTGAGCTGATCAAGGAAGTCTCTCTAGGTATAGAGGATGACATTTCTTTTCTCTTAGTAATTAAATGAAACTGTTATACTTTATTATAAAGTGTAACTATTACCACATTTGCCACACTTTTAAATGTGTTGAAATATGGGAGTTTAAAGTGGTGATAATAGAAAGAAAGCTGTTTCACTGTTTTCACTAGCAAAGTTTTCCTAAGCCTTTTACCTGGCTCTAAGCACATTTTTATCACCTTATGTAAAATTTGGTAACTTTACTGTTTATTATTCTTGTCCCATTTTTATTGTATAAAAACATATATATATATAAAAATAGAAAAAAATACCAAAAAATTTATATATAACATAAAATTTTAACCATTTTTAAGTGTACCATTTAGTGGCATTAACTATATTTACAACATTGTGCAACTATCTCCACCATCCATTACTAAATAACTTCCCATTCTCTCTCCCCCAAGCCCCTGGTGACTCTAATCTCCTTTCTGTCTCTATGAATTTACTTATTCTAGATATTTCATATAAGTGGAATCTTATTTTCTTTTTGGATTAATATGTTTTCAAAGTTCATTCATATTGTAGTATGTATCAGAACTTAATTCCTTTTTACCACTATAATAGTCCCTTATATGTATACACCACGTTATGTTTATCACTTTGACAAGAGCATAATTCCTTTAAAATGTGTGTATGTGGGTATTTGTGTACCTATTCACACAGAAATATATAAGCCAGAATGCTGTTCAGATGCATGTTACCACCTTTTGTTAAATTGTTGAGAGATTTAGAAAGGTTTATTTAAAACTATAGTTGTAACATGTTGTTCCATCTATTTAGATATTTGTGGCCTAAGAAAGTCAGGAAACTGATAAAAAGAAATAAATTAAGCTCTGTTTCTTGTCTCTTACATGTTTTAGTAAGTTTACCCATTTAGAAAAATTTCTGTAAAAGCCTACAAGTGTTGGGTTAGTGAATGCAATACATGATCTTCATAATGCTCATTTCGTTTTAAACCTTTATTAGGTATAGGTGTAGTAGAATTGATCACTGAGCCTTCTGATACACAAGGACTTTTCCTCCTAGCAAATATGAACTTCAAGATTAATGAGTTAGGGCAGCGGAGTTGGCCCAGTGGTTAGGGCGTCCGTCTACCACATGGGAGGTCTGCAGTTCAAACCCCGGGCCTCTTTGACCCGTGTGGCGCTGGCCCATGCGCAGTGCTGATGCGCGCAAGGAGTGCCCTGCCACGCAGGGGTGTCCCCCGCATAGAGGAGCCCCACGCACAAGGAGTGCACCCCATAAGGAGAGCAGCCCAGCGCGAAAGAAAGTTTAGCCTGCCCAGGAATGGTGCCGCACACACACACAACTGACACAACAAGATGACGCAACAAAAAGAAACACAGATTCCCGTGCTTCTGACAACAATAAAAGCGGACAAAGAAGATGCAGCAAATAGACACGGAGAACAGACAGCCGGGGTGGGGGGGGAGGGGAGAGAAATAAATAAATAAATCTTTAAAAAAAAAAAAGATTAATGAGTTAGAAAATGCATTTAACTTCCTCAGGCACATAAGCCTTTTTCCAGTTGTCATAGGATTTGAAAATATGAAAGTATGTATATGTGTGTAGTTGCTTCAGCTTTAATAAGTATCCTTTTAAAAGCTTGTTTTTATCATTCCAGTAACCTAAGCTCTTAAAATTTTAAAACCATACAAGTACTTTATGAAGATACTTTACTTTCTTTAGCTTTGGTGATGTGAAGACTAAGAATTAGTAGATATAAATAATAAATACATTGAAAATCTGGGAACAGAAAAGATAAATGGACATTTTGAAATACTTATATTGTTAGCATATATGAGGAAAGAGTTTGCTCTGGCTGTGCTGTTCTTAGAAATTCTTTTGCATCCCTCTCATTTCCTTGGCAAATATTTATTGAATGTACACTCTGTGCTTTTACTGGTAATACTAAAATAAGGTAGGCATTGCATCTACTTTTGAGACAGGAAGGACAAAAACAAAGAATAATAGGTATATATATATCAAAAGGCATGAATGGCATACATATATCATCCAACTCTCACAAACAATCCTCTAGGAAAGGTGTTATCACCTCCATTTTCAAGAAGAGGGAACTGAGTGAGTGTGACTTTCTGACTCCAAAACCCAGCACCTTAAGCCCGTTGTTCCCTCTCTAGATGACGCATTCTTATAGCCATAGTACACTCCGAAGAACATAAAAGAGCATGCATCGGTCTCTCTTACCTCATTAAATCAACAGATATTTGCTTTTATTTACCAAACACGTGCTTTGTAATGGGAAAAATAAAAATTAACAAGACCTACTTCCTACTTTAACCAAGTAGCTATAAGAGAGGAACCCAGTATAAATGTTCTTCTCTGTAACCCCAGGCATGCTTAGCTGGCTTGTCCTATGTGAGTTACTGGGAATATTGCTCCAGCCTTTCTCTAGAACAGTTCTGGGCCATTGAACCTGCGAGGCCTATTCCCTTCTTGGTTGTTCTGAAAGCCTGTGACCTGTAGGAGCCCCGGATGATACACACCATGCTGTGGCTGCTGGAGGGATGTGCCAAGGGTCTTGCTATAAACAGTGAAGCTCCCCAGAGCCTTTCAAAACTTTCCTACCACATAACTGGCCCCTGAGCAGCAGGGACAGGGTCTGCAGCATAGAATTTCTTTGTCCCTGAGTGCTCTTCCATGATATACTGGTAACCACAATCTCAGTCTCCCATTTAAAAGGAGACAAAATAGATAACATAGGTTATATTTACCATTGTTTACCTTGGTGTAACAATTACTGATTTAGCATTAGTTAATGAGTCTTTTTTTTCCTAGCTTTATTAATTTTTTTTTAATATTAGGGTGCTTCTTAGAAAGTTTTCTTTAATGTACACCATTACACTCAACAATACCCCCATAGTCTGAAAAAGCCAATGCCCCCTCCACTTAGGAGACTCAGGATCATTATGAGTACTTAATTGAGTACTTATGTATTGAGCACATCCTATAAGAGAAAACCTGGAAGTGTAGGAGCATGAGCTTTGTGGTCAGGAGACACAAATCTGAATTCTACAATATTAGTTCGGTGACTTCGGGTCTCTTTATTTCCCTGAACCTGAAATCCTGGCTGTAAATATTAGGCTGTTGTGATAATATAATGTGAATAAGATATGTAGGAGGCAACTTAATACACATTGTTCCCTCTTCCTTTCCACCAAAGAGATTTATACTTAGAATAGACAAGAATCAATTTATTTCTCTTAAGGAATCTTATTTGTCTGGGGGTTTGGGTTTTCTTTTAATTTATTTTGGTTTTATTTATTTTTTTCTGGAAGGTCAGGAACAGTGGATGTGGATTGAAGAGAGCATCATATATTTGGTGCTTTTTAAACTTATTAAACAAATGTTTCTACAGGGATTTAACTGCAGAGTCTTTGCTGAGGGGTTTGCCTGTTCTTACCTGTTCTCTCTGTGATCTGAGCACCAAGGGTGTTTAGCTGAGAAAATACTCAGGATCACCTGGTCCACTTCTTTCCATCTCACTGTAACCACCCCAGTCCAAGTCACTGTCTTCTCATGTCAACTATTTCAAAAGCCACTTAGCTGGCCCCTCTACTCCCATTCTTGCCTTTTTCACACTGCAACCTGAGTGGCTTTCTCTCTCTCTCTCAATTTCATTCTACTTTTAAAGGCCTCCAGTAATAGGATTAAGACCATCCTAATTGAGGTAGACCACACCTTAACTGAAGTAACCTCATCAAAAGTTCCTCCTTGGCATGGGTTCATAACCAAAGGAATGGATTAAGATTAAGAACATAAAAGTTTTTCTGGGGTACAAAGACAGCTCTAAAACACCACACCAGCCATTCCTTCTTTCTGATTTCAATTTAAAGCATGTAAATGATTCAGGGAATCTTTCCTAATCTCTGGACTAATTTTAAGTCCTCCCATTCTATGTATCCATAGCATATTTTTTTTTATTCAATTATTTTCTCACAGATGACTTTCAATTATTTTTCACAGTTGACTTTCTTAAAATTTTAGAAGTTGTAGGTTTACAGAAAACTCATGCAGAAAATACAGAGCTTCCATATACACCCCCTTTTTCATACACATTTATCAACTGCCTACTATCTGCTAGCTTCCATGTTAGATACTGGAAAGTTAAAAGTAACATGGAGGGAAGCGGATGTGGCTTAAGTGATTGGGCTCTTATCTACGATATGGGAAGTGCAGGGTTTGGTTCCCAGGGCCTCCTGGTAAAGGCAAGCTGGCCAAAGTGGAGAGCTGGCCTACACAGTGAGCTGGCCTGAGAGAAGAGCTGGCCCGCACAGCAAAAGCTGGCCCAAGGAGAGCTGGTGCAAGATAATGCAACAAAAAGAGACACAGAGGAGAGACAATAAGAGATACAGCAGACCAGGGAGCTGAGGTGGCACAAGATATTGAGCACCTCTCTCCCACTCCGGAAGGTCCCAGGATCGGTTCCCATTGCCTCCTAAAGAGAAGACAAGCAGACGCAGAAGAATACACAGTGAGTGGACCCAGAGAACAGACAATGAGGAGGATGGAGAGAAATAAATAAATGAATCTTTTTAAAAAAAGTAATATGGGGTAGCAGATGTGGTTCAAGCAACTGAGTTCCCACCTACCACATGGGAGGTCTGTGGTTCGGTTCCTGGTGCCTCCTAAAGAAGACAGCTGGCGTGACGGGCAGGCACAGCAAGCTGATACAAGATGATGAAACAAGAGACACAAGAAGAAAAACCTAATGAGAGACCCAACAAAGCAGGGACTGGAGGTGGCTCAAGTGATTAGGTGCCTCCTTCCCACATTGGAGGTCCCAGGTTCAGTTCCCGTTGACTCCTAAAGAAACAAGGAAGACAAACAGATACAGCAACTGCAAACAACAAGGGGCTAGGAAGCAATAAATAAAATAAATCTTTAAAAAAATATATGACCTCTGCCCTCATGGTGCTAATAGGTCAGAGCGAGGGACAGATATTAATCAAAGCAGCATATTACTATATGAAAATAATGGTTGTAATCAGTGCCACAAAGGAGCATAGATGTGCTGAAAGAAGAATTGGAGCATTCCAGGCTATGAAATAGCAATGTAAAGGTCCTGAATGAAATAGGAAAGAATTTAAAGAAGGCTAGGGTAGCTGGTGTGCAGAGTAAGTGAGAAGGCACATATTGGGAGATGAGCTTGAAGAGTTAGGTAGGGACCAACTACACATGCCTCATTCACCATGTTAACCCAACAGCAATGGGAAGGAGAAGAGACAGTCATATGATCAGATTTGTATTTCTTAAATGTAATTCTGAATCAGTGTGGAGAATGAATTCACAAGAGTTAAGAATAGGCTATTACAGGCAAAGAATGATAGTAGTGAAGAAGAAGAGAAGGAAACAGATTCCATAGATATTTAAAAACTATAAGGGACAGGACTTGGAGATGTATTCAAAGTGGGGAGAAGTAAAGAAGGGGTGACAAGGGAGAGTTCTGATTTATCTATCACTCACATAACTAAATGGATGATGATGCCATTTACAAAGACAGGGGACACAGGAGGAAGGAGAAGAAAAATTGAGTTCATGTTGGATATGCTATACCAACACTAACCTCACTGATAACATCCCTATTGGTAACATCTTAACAAACACATCCGTGTGGGTGGAAGGGACAGCTTCCACACGCATCCTTTCATGCACCCCTAATAGTTAAAAAGTTTAGCCCCTGTCGTACCCTGTTTCTTTCTAGGTACATCTCCCTCTTTCAATACTTCCTCTAAAAAGGGAACTGCTGAAACCTTGTTTTCTATTGTTGCCACTGGTGATACAGAAATCCAGCCAAATTACCAATAAACTAGGACTTGATTCCTCGTTCATCTTGGAAACTGTAAAATCTGTTCTCCCCTCCCTCACTTGGTTCCTTTCCCTCCTTAGACCATTAGTTCTAGTTTCTACTCTTAATCTTTGGGCCCTGCTTATTCAACCTACTAATTAAATTTGTATCTTCCATACTTCAACAGCTCCACTTTAAGATGATGGTCGTGCAGGGATTTTCTCCAATCCCAGCCAAAAACCTCTCAGCCAGTCCTCTCGGGATCTTTAGATTTAGTAGCCAGAGAATTCCACTCTCACAGTAGCTAGAACAACATCCGAAAGGCAGCATGAAGTAGTTATAGAAGACAGATCATCCTCGTTCATCACTCCTTAAGAATAAGGGATGGAATTTTCTATGAGGTAGAGGAAGGTAGGAGAAGAGAGATAACTTGGCAAAGGAGGAGGACCAACAGAAAATTACCATCAGATAATACCTAACTGCAGTAGAAAATCACCCACCCAAGGCCTAGGGCCCTAGGCTTAATTCCAGAAGATACTAGATGACAAAAGGCCGACCCATCACCTGACCACCACAGGTTTCACCAACCCCTCCCCCAGACTGTTCCTGTAGTTTTCAATCCCTCTTTTGCAATGAGAATGTTGGAACTTAGAAGTCCTAATTTACATGGAGGGGAAATAAGGAGGGGAGCCAGCCATAATAAAACAGTACCTCCAGTCCCAGCAGGCACAACTCATGCAATCCTTACCAGCACGCCTGCACTCCAGTTTTGAGCCTTGAGTATGTACTTTCACTTTACATTAAATTCTCTTGCTACTAAAAAAAAAAAAAAAAATTGAATTCAGTGAGGTGCCTTTGACATTTTCAAGTGGAGATATCTCATTTATAGCTGAATATATAGGAAGGAATTTAAAGGAGATCAGCATTTGTGAGATAGACATCCATGTTGCAGTTGAAGCCATACATATGGATGGGATCTTTGAAGGAAAGCAAATAGAATGCTGAGAGAATAGAATCAAATCTGGAGAAACTAAAACATTTATTGGTTAGATAGAGGAGATTGAAATAGTAGGCAGAGGGAAACGGACTTGGTCCAGTGGATAGGGCATCTGCCTACCACATGGGAGGTCTGCGGTTCAAACCCCGGGCCTCCTTGATCCGTGTGGAGCTGGCCCACGCGCAGTGCTGATGTGCGCAAGGAGTGCCATGCCTCGCAGAGGTGTCCCCTGTGTAGGGGAGCCCCACACGCAAGGAGTGCGCCTAGTAAGGAGAGCCACCCAGCACGAAAGAAAGTGCAGCCTGCCCAAGAGTGGTGCTGCACATACAGAGAGCTGACGCAGCAAGATGACGCAACAAAAAGAAACACAGATTCCCAGTGCCACTGATAAGGATAGAAGCAGTCACAGAAGAACACACAGCAAATGGACACAGAGCAGACAACTGGGGGGGGGGGGGAGAAATATCTAAAAAATAGATCTTTTAAAAAAAAAAAAGAAATAGTAGGCAGAGTAGCAGAAGGAAGGCCAGAGTGGGTAGGGGTTGTAAGTGAGGTGGAAGTAAAAGGAAGAATATGTAAAGGAAAGGAATGGTCAGTTGGGTCATGTATCAGTTCGGATGGTTTAGGCTGACATTAACAGAAAATGTCCATTCAAACTAGATTAAACATTAAAGAAAATGTATTATCTAACATAAGAGAGAAAAGAAGACTAAAAGAGAGGGAATCTTTTCTTCCCAGCCATAGTTCTGATTGAGCCAGGTTAGTTAATATGCCTACCCTGGTGTAATAACAATCACCAGTGGAAAGCCATTCACTGGTCTAGAGGTTATTTACTCTGGACATTGAGGTCACCTTTCCCTGAAACACACCCAGAGGGAGTATAAACCAGAAATAAAATTGGGGTTCAGCTGTAAAGGAGGAATGGAGAAATAGAAGCTGGGTAGACAGCTAACAATGAGTATCAAGTAAGAGGAAGGCTAAAGAATTGGGTTGGGTTAGCAACATGGACATGATGGGTGCCCTGTTAGTGAGCACTAAGGAGTGAATGGGAGGTGATACAGAGGAACTGTGTGTGCACAACTCTTTGAAGAGGTTTTACTGTGAAGAGGAGGAAAGAGGGGAATGGAAGTTGGACGAAGGCAAAGAACTGATATTTCCTTAATAATGGGAGAGATGTCACCATTTTAAGTTAAAAGGAAGGCTCTGGTTAAGAGGGATGTGTTGAAAATGAAAGCGAAAGAAGGAATAATCAATCTTGCACAGTTTTTGAGAAGGTGGTGGTGAATGCAATTCAAAGCACAGGTTGAAGAATTGCCTTAGCCAGGGAAATAGACAGATGGAAGAGAGGAAAGAATGGGTGGAGATATACTTCCCCATCATAAAAGTTGAAGGTAGGTTTTGCTTTTTATTCCTGAGTAATTTATGGAGTAGCCATCCCTGACTTTTACTACATCCCTGATGCACAATTTTAGTGCACTTTTTCTTTCTTTAGATACAGGGCCAGAGATTCGACCTAGGACCTCATATGTGGGAAGCCAGTGCCCCACCACTGAGCCACATCGGTTCCCCTAGGTTGGATTTTTCATTTGATTGCTTTTTGTTTGTTTTTAGGAGACACCAGTGTTGGAACCTGTGACCTCCGTGTGGGAAGCAGGCACTCAACCACTTGAGGCACATCCACTCCCAACTGCACTTTTATATTGTTTAAATTTTAAAGTTGTATCATACTTGTATAATCAGGAAAAAACAATAATTTTGGGGTTTTGCCTAAGGAGCCATCAATTAGCCCCATACACTAAATCCATCTCTATAAAGAATTTTACAATATATTACCAAGAAGCTGGGGGAGAGATTAGAATTTTAGTTGGAGGATTTCCTATCAAACCAAGGGCTGAAAATAATGGATTTTTTCCCTGGGGCCCAAATGACCTTTCCCTTCTTGTCCCAATTCCAGTTCCTCATATACTCAATTAGATAAGGTTAGCATAAATTGTAGGGAATGGTACCAAAAACAAGTATCAATGCTCTAGACCAGTGATTCTCAATCACAACAGCGCATTAGAAAAACCTGGGACCCATTCTTTAATAGTGTCAGTGCCCAGGCTCTATCTCCATTGATTCTAATTTAAGTTGGCTGGCACATTCAGGTTTCCACAGATTGTTTTAAATATCCAGCCAGGATTGAGAATCACTCATTGCTCTGGATTCTTTTGAATCTGTTTTGAAAAACAGAATAATTTATATTATTAAACAGTCAAATCTATGGATTAAAATAAATGAATATATGCATCTCTGAATATACTCAATATCCATTGAATTGTACACTTTAAAATGGGTGAATTATATCACAATTCATTAAAAGTGAATATAATAATTGAAACCTTAAAGATGAAGCCAGAGAATTTCCAAGTGCAGATTATTCATGATACAGAGAAATTCTTATCAGAGAATTTAGTTTAGAAGGATTGGACATGGATGAGCACATACAGTAACCTGGAGTCATGGTTTATGTGACTTGTCCACACAAAGACCTAGCTCCTCTGCCATCTCTTATCCCAGCTGGGATCTCCCCCTTGTCCTTGATTCCTGCCCAGGTTTGTGGGTAGGAATTGAAATAGTTCTCCATGATCAGATGAATCTTAGAGGAGAGATGAGGGTGTTTTTTGCTACTTAGCAATAAATTTTTTTTAAAACCTAAAAGTTCATTATTTTAATTTTCAGATGAGTTCAAATGTCATGAATATATTAACTTATTCTGATGTATAGTATACACTTAACAAAGTGCCCATTGTTGTTATAATTTTTATTACTTAACATCCAATTGAAATAGCACTTCTATTAAGCCTTTTCAAATTCCCTACTTAATTTTCCCTTTTCCGCTATGTTCCCGTAGCATTTTATCCATCTCTCTGACAGTAACACGTACTTCATTCTACTGTACCCATGTTCCCTTTTTCACCCTTACTTGTCTGAACAGGAACTGCCTTTTCACTTTTGCTGACTATAGCCATTACCTTTGATAAGCATCCTTATTATCTTCCCAAGTACCAGCCAAACCATGTTACTGCCCCTTAAATATGCCATGTGTATCTCTACCTTTGCTCTTTCTTCTTGCCCACTTCCTGTTCCTCCCTGTCTAACCAATTTTACCTATTCTTTAGGGCCTATCTAAGAGCCTATCTCCTCCAAGAAGCCCTTCCTTTACTATGGCCTTATTCAGTTTGGTGTTTAACCATATTCATATTCTCTATCTTAAAAAGTTACGGATTTCATGTTTATGCCTGTGCATTTATGAAGTCCTTGAGAGCAGGGACTATACCTCTTGACTTGTCCAGTATCACACACAGCCTACTGCCAGCCCAGGGTTTGACTGAATTAAGCAGAATCAGATGTCAAGGAGAGTTATAGTCTTTTCTTCCTTGTCTCAATCAAGAGGTTGACATGAATGATCAAAACAAAACCTACTCTTTCAAATAAGCCTGTTGCCCACCAGCCTAGCATCACTTTCACCATAGCCCTTAGCAATGCTGACTTTCAAAAGCAGATTAAGGGAAACGGACTTTGGCCCAGTGGTTAGGGCGTCCGTCTACCATATGGGAGGTCCGCGGTTCAAACCCCGGGCCTCCTTGACCCGTGTGGAGCTGGCCATGCGCAGTGCTGATGCGCACAAGGAGTGCCATGCCACCCAAGGGTGTCCCCCGCGTGGGGGAGCCCCACGCACAAGGAGTGCGCCTGTGAGGAAAGCCGCCCAGCGTGAAAAGAAAGAGCAGCCTGCCCAGGAATGGCGCCGCCCACACTTCCTGTGCCGCTGACGACAACAGAAGCGGGCAAAGAAACAAGATGCAGCAAATAGACACAGAGAACAGACAACCAGGGGAGGGAGGGAAATTAAATAAATAAATCTTTAAAAAAAAAAAAAAGCAAATTAAGCATATGATGGCTTTCACTGAAGAAGAAGCAGGAGAAACAGATCCAAATGCAGAAGAAGAGTTCAACATTGAGAAAAGTCATCTTGTGCATACCCAAAGACTGATGGTTATGAAATATTTTGAGGAGAAAGAAAAGCATATGAAGCAGCAAAAGAAAATTTAGGTATCCGATTTGATGAATCAAGCAAAGCTTAAAGTCCTCAGAACCAGACATGACGTTATCACAGACCTACTAAACAAAGTGAAACAGAGACTCAGCAAGGTAGTAAAGGATACACCAAGGTACCAAGTGCTGCTGGTTGGACTGGTGTGACAGTTTGATGCTGGGTGGTCCCCAGAAGATCATATTCTTAAAGCTAATCCATTCCTGTGGGTATAACCTATTGTAGATGGGATCTTTTGATTAGATTCAGTTAAAGGGAACTTCCTTTTGTTAGATTACTTAAGTAGGGCATGACCTAGGGTGGGTCTTAATCCTCTTACTGGAGTCCTTTATAAATGGAGGAATAGAGAGCCACAGACACAGAAAGGCCACAGAGGCAGAGAGGAATCCACTAAGCAAAGAGAATGCCATGAGAGCAAGAAGCTGAAAGCAGCACAGCCTGGAGGAGAAGGCAGAGATATGCCCTCCCATGTACCTGATCGCTCACAGCTCAGGGAGAAAGTGAGCCTGGAGGAGAAGGCAGAGACTGTTGGAGCTGCCATTGTGCCTTGCCACGTGGCAGGAGTCCAGGATCACCAACAGCTGCAACTTGGTGAGAGACCTTTTTTTATGTGATGCCTTGACTTGGACGTTTTCCCCGGCCTTGGAATGCTAAGCTTTTAAATCCCATTGTAGAAACCAACTCATTTCTGTTATACTGCATTGGCAGCCTTTAGCAAGCTAAAGCAATTGGTCTTCCAGGGTTTGTACCAGTTGCAGGAAAGAGGGTTTCCCTATGGTAAAGTCTGTGGTGCAGAAAGTAATCCCTATGTACAAAGTTACCACCAAAAAAGATGTTGATGTCCAAATTGATCAGGAAACCTACCTGCCTGGGGATATAGCTGGTGGTGTTGAGAACAATAATGGAGATCATAAAATAAAGGTTCCTAATACCCTAGAAAACTGACTGGATCTCATAGCCCAGGAGATGATGCCAGAAGTACAGGGAAACTTGTTTGGTACAAATGCCAAGAGGAAGTTTTTGGACAAGGCTTTGGGTGGCTCTACTGCTTTGATTTGGAAATTTCTGATATTCAAAAAACCTCCTCTTTGCTGTTCTAATATTGTTCTGTATTTATCAATGGAAAACCCTTCCATCCTTGACCCAATTGTTAACAATAGGAGGAAATTTCACTTAAAATTATCAGAAACCTACCTCTGGTTCATCTAAAAGTAACACACCTCCCAGTTTGTTCTATAGTTTGAAGTTAGGGGCATCTAGTGGTGATTGTATGAACTTCCCCAAGTCTTATGCTTTTCTCTAGCTCCTGTGATCTAGTCTAGAGGATGATGTGTCTGGTATTCCCTGCCTTTAAGTCTTGCTCTTTAGGTTTAAAACATATGTGGTGCATGCATTCCTTTCAGCTGGAGCAACTTCACTGTTCCCTATTGGGGCCTAGAAGTTTCCCTCATATGTAAATATGATTTAAAAGCTAAGCCATGTTAAGTGAATAGAAATGGTGAGAGCACATCATTGTGTTTGTAATAGCAGTCCTATTATTAATATATGGGTATGGCTGTGGTTGAAAGGGAAAGTCTAAGGGCATGTATATTACTAGAAGGAAAGCTGAAAAACAACGTGAGACTGTATAACATAGTGGAACCTCATGTGAAATACAAGTATGAGTAATATTGCATATATAAGACTTTTTGCAAAATGTAAACACAAAATAATTACGGCAGGAGAAGCATAGAGAGATTGAGGGGTGATAAGTTTTCATTTGTCTGTTTTTTTGTTTATTACTATATTAGTCAGGGTTCTCTAGGGAAACAGAATCAACAAGAGATATCTGTCAATAGTATGCAATTTTATAAGAGTCTCTCATGCACAAGTGGGGATGCACAAGTCCAGGTTCCACAGGCAGGCTGCAACCAGGGCTCCAATGAAAGTCCAGTGAAGGTTTTTGACAAGTTCTGGGAGATGTTGGCCATCCAAAAACGAGCTGAAAAATTCTCTCTCAATGCTGGAATCACTTCCCCTTTCAAGGCATCACTCATTGCTGATGGCAATCTCCCTGATCGATGTAGTTGTAATCAGCTATCTCTGATTTAAAACACTGCAGTAAAGTCAATGGTGACTAAAGTCCATAAATGCCCTTGTATTACAGTTAGCCCAGTGCTTGCTTAACCAAACAATTGGGCACAATTACCTGGCCAAGTTGACACAATAGTCTAACCATCACAATTACTATTATTAGAATAATGAAAATACTCTAATAATGATTGAAGTGATAAATGTGTAAGTATGTGATTATACCAAATACCTTGATAGTACACTTTGGGTGGATTTATGCTTTGTTAATATATATCAATAAGATTGATTTGTTTAAAAAAAACACATTAAATATAAGCTATGGACTATAGGTAGAAAAAAATCTAAGCCATGAATATGCTTTATCAAAACAAAAGGTTTATGTGAATTAAAACAACAATTAGGGAAACGGACTTTTGCCCAGTGGTTAGGGCGTCCGTCTACCATATGGGAGGTCCGCGGTTCAAACCCCGGGCCTCCTTGACCCGTGTGGAGCTGGCCATGCGCAGCGCTGATGCGCGCAAGGAGTGCCGTGCCACGCAAGGGTGTCCCCCACGTGGGGGAGCCCCACACGCAAGGAGTGCGCCCGTGAGGAAAGCCGCCCAGCGTGAAAAGAAAAGAGCAGCCTGCCCAGGAATGACGCCGCCCACACTTCCCGTGCCGCTGACGACAACAGAAGCGGGCAAAGAAACAAGACGCAGCAAATAGACACCAAGAACAGACAACCAGGGAAGGGGGGGAAATTAAATAAATAAATAAAATCTTTAAAAAAAAAAAAAACAAAACACTTTATGAAGTTTATTTTTATTTGTTTCTCTCCCCTTCCCCTCCCCTCAGTTGTCTGCTCTCTGTGTCCATTCGCTATGTGTTCTTCTGTGTCCATTTCTATTCTTGTCAGCGGTAACAGGAATCTATGTCTCTTTTTGTTGCGCCATCATGCTGCATCAGCTCTCCATGTATGGCGCCACTCCTGGGCAAGCTATGCTTTTTTTTGTGCAGGGCAGGTCTCCATGCAGGGCGCACACCTTGTGTGGCAGGGCACTCCTTGCACGTATCAGTACTGTGTGTGGGCCAGCTCACCACATGGGTCAGGAGGCCCTGTGATTGAACCCTGGACCTCCCATGTGGTAGGCAGACGCTCTATCAGTTGAGCCAAATCTGCTTCCCACTTTATGAAGTTTTTAAATAGGCTAGGCATCATACATTCTCAAAAAAAAAGAATCTTTTTCCTCTTCTGAAGTCAGGAGAATAGAGAAAGGAAGAACTTTCCAATAATGTTTTTCCTTATTTTCAACAGGCTGCACATTAAATGGCCAAGAAGTAAGACTCACTGTCCACTATGAAAATGGGTTCACTATCTCCAGGGAAAATGGAGGCTCCAGCAGTATATTGTACCGCTACCCCTTTGAAGGGCTGAAAATGTCTGCTGATGATGGCATCAGAAATCTGTATCTGGATTTTGGTGGTCCTGAGGGAGAACTGGTAAGAGTGTTTCAGAAAAATATGTTTATTCTAATAGGTATTCTTCTTCTTTCTCACCTCTTCTTACCTCATGTATAGAAACTTATGGATTGACATTCCATTTGGAATAAAATATTGTTTTTTCTGTTTTCAAAGTGGTATTGGGTTTGGACTGGATTGTTTTCTTTCCTCATGTTAGGAAACTATTCCACTCCCTTTAAAAAACAAACAAAAAAACCCCAACATGGTTTTGTTTGAATGTTAGGAAAAAAAAATTAGATCACCCCTTTGAGAAACAAGTCTTTATCAAAAATAAGATATAAAATACAAAAGCTAGGAAACTTTATTAAATAAA
Organism: Dasypus novemcinctus; assembly: GCF_030445035.2. Lineage (NCBI taxonomy): Eukaryota > Metazoa > Chordata > Mammalia > Cingulata > Dasypodidae > Dasypus > Dasypus novemcinctus. The sequence continues at coordinate 20,781,433 of NC_080690.1, read as the reverse complement.
TTCCACCCGTTGCTGTTATTAAAAGTTTGTTAGGATAAAAGTTAAGAGTAATGTAAGGACTTGTTTGCTGTAGAAACTCAGCTGATCTGACAAGAAGATACTGAGATATATCCACTCAGCCATCATCTTTTCTGACCTCCTTGCCCTTGAAAGGAAATATCAATGGAAAGCCAGGATTCTCCTTACAGGAATGAAATAGATGAATCAACTATACTTCAGAAATGAAGTAGGATAAAGGAGTAAAATAATGCCTTTTCTTTCTCATCAGTGTTCAAGTCTTAACATTCATGAAATCTTATGTCCACTGACACTACTACAATAGATGTAAATTTGGAAACATAGAATCCTGTAATATTAGAACTGAAAAAGGCCTTAGAGATAATATAATTCAACCTCCAAATGAGACACCTGTAGTTAGAAATCTTAATTTTAAAAATGAACCTTTAGGAGGCTGTGGACACAGGGAATAGCTCAGTGGCTGAGTGCCTGCTTCCAATAAACAAGGTTCTGGCTTCAATCCCCAGTACCTCCTTAAAAAAAGAGGAGGCTGTGGACAGGCCATGGAACAGGGTTTGTCAAAGCCTTAAGCATTAGTAAGTGTTAAATGTGTTTCTGTAAAAAACCAATTTCTACTAAATGAACCAGTTATTAGTAGCAATTGCTATTTAGGAAGCAATGTGTTAAATTATACCTAGCTATTCATCTATTTTTAATCCTTGCTTTATATTTAATATATGTAAATTTTAATGATGAAATTAATGTTCTATAACTTGTGCTTCTAATAAAGTTGCATTTTTCAAATACCCCAGTTGACAGAACTATGGCATATTACTGGCCTCTGCTGTCAGTGCCAAAGATTTACTAAACTTGTTGACTCCTGAAGCCTGACTCCAGGTCTCCTTGTTCTTCTGGTGGCTATGTCCTGACAGCATGCTTAGGAGGGCATAATCTACCACAAGAGCATTTGTTTCTACCACAAACCTATAAAGGGCTTTAGAAATCTCACCCATAGTTGGTAACACTTCACACATAACAACTGATAGTCTCCATATAGGATATTCCTCTTTATTTGAAGTCCTCTATTTTTACTTCTTCCTGGGAGGCTGGTGGAACACAGTATACCACCCATTAGTTGTGGATGTGAAACCTCACATTAGTTTCTAATTATGACATGGAATAACTTTACTTCCGATTATACTTTTGTTTGTGACTTTAAGTTCCCAAGAGTTTCTATAGCTTTGGCGCATTCTTTATCCAAGTTCTTTGTAAAAAGTAGAACATTGCATCAAAGTAGGTTGGTTTATTAAAGTGTCTGTATGTGGTAATGATAACTGATATCTTTTCTCCACAGACCATGGACCTACACTCTTGTCCAAAGCCGATTGTGTTTGTATTGCACACGTTCTTGTCGGCCAAAGTCACTCGCATGGGACTGCTTGTATGAGCAGCAAAAAGTCAGAAAAGAGCCTTGAATGAATGTCACAAGAAGTATTTCCACCTCCAAAAACAAAACAAAACAAAACCAAAAAAAGCACAAAAAGAATGCTCTTTGCTCTCTCCAGCACAGTGCCTTGACAAGGACTTGAAAATCACTGCTGAACCATAACCATGTTTAAAGAAGAGCCTACCTTGGCCAGAAATGCTAGGACCTCTAATAAGTTCCAAAATGAAGCTGTTGATTTATTTTCTAGTATCATAATGTCATTTGTAAGTAATTAGGTTTATTTCTCCCCTTGAGAAGGGTGGCTCATTGTTTTTCTTTTTGAACATAATCAAATATTCAAGAGTTGTTTTCTTGCTTTTCTTCTTGTAAGATCTACTTCAGGCTTAACCTTGATCTTTTGTTTAAGCTTGTTCATTTCCAGGTGCTAGTTTGCTGTAGCTAGTTGCTTCTTGGTTATTCCAGATAGGTTAATACATTTTGTGGAAGTTTACTGTTCTTACTTGTTCCTTCTACCCTGTGAAGTCCTTCATTATGCATCACCAAAGATTCTTCCATCTGTCCTGGCTCTTGCTACATCTTACCCATCCATCACTTCCCACCTTATCACAAGCTTGGCCCCTTATAACTAGCATGATTTGATTTGTCTCACCTTCCACTCCCTTTCTAGTGGTGATCACATTGAATAGCAAGTTGGGAACTGCTGCTTTGAAAGAAAAGTTTTACTTGTTTTCAATTTTTCTGATTTTACTTTAGGTAGGAGCCAGGGGATGTTGTAAGATTTGTTTAAAAAGAAACTCCTCATTTTAGCCTAAGCCATTTTTTATTGCTAACCAATTGTGCCTTTGGTTAGGGTTAGTGGAGCTTTATTAGTCACAATTTGAACAACTGGATATCACTGCCATTCCAGGGAGATCATGTGTCCTAGTTTTGAGAAATCAGTGTCTGAGATGGGTTTCCTTAACTGCATCTTTTCTAGCTGGCAAATCCCTTTGAGACAGTTAACTCCCGAAGAGCCAGCTTGTTTAAAGAGTAGATTTTGTAGTGAAGCCAGCTTTTCAGCACAACAGGGCAGGATCCTGGCTCTGGCCCTTTCCCTTTGTGGCAGGAGAGTGACGTGGACCTGCAGCTGCTAAGTCAAGGCTCCTTGTTGATGCAGTAATACAGCCTACAGTGGGCAGCATGACAAGACCATGGAACAGCTACCTGGGTTTTAATAAGCATTGCCAGATAGTCATCATATGGACTTACAGCAGTAAGATTGTTGGTTTTGTGGTATTGGAGAATCATACTCAGCTTGGTTTTCCTAATTATGAAGGAGGTATATATCTGACATTTGAAATAGTGTACTATCTATATAATATTCCAAGATTAGCATAGTCCCTGAATCTGAAAGAAAAGATAGTATTGACTTGGGAGTTCTCTATGCTCACTGAAGAAAGATCTAGGAATAGTTTTCATTTACTAGATATAACAGGAGTGCCATAAGGGCATGTGGAGGAGGATGGCACCCCAAATAGGAAAAGAAAAAAGAAAAAAAAGCACAGTATGTATGCAAAATGTAAACTCTTTGGTTTGAGTGCAGACTACTTGATAGGGAGGACATGTGAAACTGTGGACTTATGAAGTTTGTTCTTGTTAGTTCCAGTTAGACATTGCAAACACAATCAGTCCTCCTTGCCCATGGGCAGTAAGATTATATGCTAAAATTGGGGAGAGATATCTCTTCTTCTCCCAGCTCCACATAATTTTTAAGGGTCCAAAAGTAAATTACCTGATCTTCTCAAAACTGCAGAAATTAAAATCTAGACTAGTATATGGTTTTCAAGAGCTTTTTATATTTTGAAAATTTATCAACTTAATTTTGTTTCCATCTGAGAAAAATTTGCAAATCAAAGAAGAAAAAAATGTCTTGAAGGTCCAGCCATGATTTCAGAAAGCAGAATTTCATCACATACATAATACTTTGAGATAAGGGAGCGTAGATGCTGTTTGCAGTGAAAGTGTCATGAGAAGTTTAATGATACACACATAGTTCAGTGGCAAAGCCATTCGGTTGAGGTTTCCTGTGTTATTGGGAAAAGCTAAGCCACTGAGAAAACTTGCAGGGGAACTTCTGGAACCACTCTGCTCCATAGCTATATGGAAAAGATCTATTTTTAAAAATTAGGTATTTCTAAAATGTGGACAGGAGAGACAAAGCATGTGTGCATTTCTGCTCCTTTTTGTGCAAGTTTAAACTGTCTTGTAGAGCACCAAATTCCATAGGGTTTTTAATAATATCTTTTGAATCTTGATGTGAAACGAAAGTATATGGGAGGTTTGCTTTGTCTACTAGCAGTCCCAAAAGCAAGAGCCATTAAGCTGCTTATTTTACATACTTTAACAACTTTCCAATCATGGGTGACCTGGTTGTTCTTCAATTAAGTGTTTGTGGGATTTTCAAATCACAAATTAAGTACTTTTTATGAATGGGACAACCTTGCTAAATATTATATTTTGTATTTAGATGCCATAAACTGGCAAATTATTTTCCAATGATAAATAGGCTTTTTGATATTCTATCTCTTTTATAGTACCAGGTAACTTTCATTTCTTTTTCATTTTGAATTAGGAAAATTATTAAGAATGTTCTGGGCTTTACCTGTGTGTAATAGAAAGGAAACTGCAGAGTGTCCCCTCACTCAGATGGACCACTTCCTGTGCCTATTGAGATCTGCAGCTTAGATATCTTCTCCATATTCCACACCGACATCTGTAAGCAGCCAATTGGAATGTTAAAAGAAAAAAATAGGGAAAGGAAAAATAAAGGAAAAGCTCAGTTTGTCTTTTCTGAAAAAGGCAAGCCCTTTCCTGAAAAGTTACCAAGTGAACCTTACCTGGAAATTAGCATCTAATATTTTATATGAAGAAATACTTTAATGTATGTTTATACAGTATTTATTAGATAGTTGTAACTGTAAACTCACCTACTTAGTAGACGGGGTTTCAGGTTAAATGTTGGGACATGTACAGGCAATCAAAATATTACTTTAAATGTCATTTACATATATTAAAGCCATATTTTAGCACTTTTTAGATCAAGTGAAGTCTGAAAAAGTCTGTTTTTTAATCATCTGTATTCTCACAAACTTTGTTACTGAAATTTACTGCAAGGCAGGGGAGATATTAAATTACTTAATTCTTGTATTTGTATAAATGGAAAAAACTAACAAATGGATAAAGTTGTTACTATATGTTTTCTTATCCTCCCAAGCAAGATGGTAACAGCCATTTTCAGCTGATTAAATGCACTTAGCTGTTAAACCAAAATTTATTCTTTAAAAAAAAATTAAGCTGTGTGGAATATGGACAAGATTATGTTTCTCCCAGAAAGACAGGTTTAATAATAAATGGTTTTGCTTGACAAGAAGTATGACACTTTTGGAAAAAGGTTGCGAAGGATTTTTTTAAAATTTTGTGAGAACCTCCAGGTATTCTTATTTAATTTATATATGCATGTGGTGATATTTGTATGTGTTCAGAAACATAGAAGATGCTTTCCATATTTTTATTGCAAATTACCTTGTAAGCTGCTATGCAAATTCTGTTAAAAAGCCCTCCCTGCTTAAATTAAACATTTTTGAAGCTTTCAGGGGAGACCTATAGACTTAAGCACTTTCTCTGCTTTTTTGTATCTTATCTTAGACACTTATGCTGAATTATATTCTTATTATTTTTACTGGTTATAAGCTATTGATTGTACATAATATTTAAACTATCCAAATATCCAGCATACATTTCTATGTCACTGCCATCATTGATTGATGCCACAATTGAAATGGCTGGTTAGAAAGCCAAAGGTCTTCTTTTTTTTAATCCCTAATGAAGAAATAAAATGCAGATCTCTTTGGTCCTAAAGCAAATTACTCGGGTAAAATCTGAATATCTATATAATAAAAAGAGACATTTATATTGGGATTCTGCTTTAACTTTAAGTTGAATTTGACTATAGTCATATTAATTCTTTTTATATATCTCTATCAGATATGATATGTGACAGGTGGTATTATATTCTACGTTGAGTTTGGAAATTTTTTTCAGTTAAATATTTGAATTGTTATTGTGGGTTTTTTGTGTTTTATGGTTTTTTTTCTTTTCCTCCTCTTCTGCTCTCTTTGTGGCCCTACTTTTTTTTTTTCCCACTGTGCTGGGTGTATAGACACTAGATAAATGTGCTGATAGACAGTTCTAAAATAATTATGCTGGGGAGCAGGTATAGCACTATGGTTGAGCTCCTGCTTCCCATTATGAGGTCCCGGGTTCAATTCCTAGTACCTCCTTAAAAAAATAATAAAAAATTAAAAAATTATGCTGTATAACAGGATTATGTATTTTTTAGCAACATAGGAATGCCTATGCTGTAATTATATTAAGTACAATTTATTTACACTAGTAATAATAGACTATTTAAGTGACAGATTTGAAACCCTTTCATAAGAAATGAAATAAAAAGTCTGGTAGATCAGTGATATAAGTTTGTCTTATTAAAGGACAGAATTTCAAATTAAGATAAGGTATAATAAACAGGCACTTAGGGCACATCTATTTTCTTGTCCCTTGACACTAGCTAAGCTCTACCTGGAAGAATGGTTGTTTTATATATTAACTTGGAAGACTATTTTAACAAACCTTTTGTTTCAAAGTTTATAAACGAACTTAATTTCTTGCCACTTATTCTTACCTTCCTATTTTGGATGACTGAACCAAAGCATATTCTAGTTTTAAAAGTGAATCTGCATTTGATGTAATGTATAAATATGCCTTTTGCAGATGAGTGCTTGCTCTCCAATGAACATTTGATTATAAAAAAAGTCTACCATAAGAACTGTAATCCTTGAATTGCCCCCAAATAGACTGGTTAAAACTAAAAAGCTATAATAGAGAAATGATACTTCACTATATCATAAAATTAGGTATCCTTGTAGAGTTTTAATTTTTGAGCCTTCTGTGTACCTTTCCTAGTTTTACTATAATCTTACCTCCATGCCATTGATACACATGCATTGAAACCTGATTATTCTATCACTAATCTTCCAAAGTGATAGAAGTCTCTTATGAATAGACAAAATGTTCTTTGGGTACTCAGAGAAATGTTGAAACTGCAAGGCTAATTAATGATATGAATTCATGTATTCTTTCATTTAATAAGCATTTATTAATGCTCAGTCCTGTACTAGGCACCCTCACGTAGCATATAATCCATTATTTTTCAATCACACCTTGCCATCTATTTATCAAACATTGGGTAAATGATTAACCACTACATATTTTTACCAAAGTAATCTGCAGTTCTGTTTATCTGGATCTGACAAACTGGAAAATTTTTAAAGAGATGCTTGGACTTTGATCCATGCCAACACAAAAGAACTCCAAACATATTTAAATAGGTCTTTCTTTTTATAATGCATGCTTTTTTAATGCAAAATAGACTTTAAAAAGGGGCAGGGAGGAGCAAGTATAGCTCAGTGGTTGAGTGCCTTGCTTCCTATGTATGAGGTCCCAGGTTCAATCCCTGGTACCTCCTTTAAAATATATGTATTTAGAGAGAAAGAGACACTTTAGTTTGGGAATGAGAACAGCACAGAATATCAGTAAGATGAATCACAACAAGAAAAATTAAGCTCTATTGCCCAAGTGGATCAAGGGAATATCTAAGAAATGCTTCTTTTAAACTTATAAACAGCAAAGCTAAATGTACATTCCCTCTACCCCCTATTTCTAAATTGTGCTAACCCATTCATTTTTACATTGATATCCTTTAAACATTTCATTTGCTGACAGTCCTTACACATGGTAGAAAGTATGTCTTCATTAATGATAGATCAAAATGAAAATATTTAAAACTTAGCAAAATTCCACTTATTCTAGAGCTCTCTGGCGTTTAAACAGTAATAAGAGCACCTAAGAAAAATAAGAGAGATTGAAATAAAATTTCCATAATTTTCATACAGTAACAGTCTCTTTATATCCATTTATCATGAGGGTCAGCTTTCTAGGCGACAACCTTAGTCATGCCCAGAAAGTACCTGAGCCATCTGTGATTGGAGTGGGCTTGTGAAAAATAGACAGGGCTCCTTCCCCTTTGTTTTCAAGTGTTCTGGAATTCTGCACAAAACTTAGGTCATGCTTTTGAGTGTCTTGGTCATTACTGGTAAACATATTCTTTGACAATCAGGTGCTAATGATTGCATATTACTGGAACCAGCACATAAGTATTGCATGTAAGAAACTGTCCCTCCTCGGTTGGAGGAACTACTTTCCTGTCATCTTTCTCCTGTTAAAACAGATACGTTATATTTTTTTCACTTCTATTTTGTGAATTTACAAGATTTGGGGGAGAAGAAACAATTTAAACTAAGTTTCAAGTTTATTTAAGTTTTAGGTTCAGTGTTTTAAGTTTCAGGCATAATCATCAATCTCAATATTCTTCTCACCTTGTAACAAATCTGCCCTAATCATAAGAACCAATTTCAAATTATTTTCTCCAGTATGTGACTCCAGTGTTATGTTTACAATCTGTTGGATGAGTTCAGCATTATAAGACTTTGGTACCCAAAGAATGTTTTCCCTTTTGATACCAGACTCGAGGTCTTCCAGAAAACAATGTGACAAACCACTACCTATGAAGGCCTATTATGGCTAATCTGTGCAAACTCTGATTATACCCACTTGTGCATACTCTATCCTGTGCAACTTACATTTTTATTAAATATTAAGGTTTGGAACGCTAGAATAATACTTTTACAAAGAATTTAAAGTATATGATATTCTGGGATTGTCTTCTTCTTAGAACCCTGTATTTAAACAAGTCTTTTACTGTTTAAGTCTTGGTTAAGATTAAAGTCTCAAATATTCTGGCATCACCAAGCTGCCAAATCAAAATCCCATGGTATATATGCTTTATTAATATGTATCAATAACACTGATTTGTTATTAAAAAAAAAAAAAAAACAAAGTTATGAAACAGGGCAGTATTTGTGCTCTTAACCCAAAAGAAAAAAGAAAAAAAGTTTTATGTGTATGCTATAAATATAGATGCATACACAACACTTCCCCTTGAGTTGCATATCAACACATAGCATTGTACATTACAATGAAAATTTGTAAATACATATATACCTTTGTAACCTTCATATTGTAAATTAAAAAATTGCTTTAGACTTGTTTTTTGTTTGGTTTTTTTTTTCATTTTTTTGTATGTTGAAATAGTTTATAACCTACAGGGAAGTTTCAAAGACCTCCTACATCCTCTTCACTCAAATTTCCCAATTATTAACTTTTGACATTTGCTTCAATACCCTCTCATGTTTTTCTGATGTGGTACCCTATTATCCTTAACTTTTCTAGTGTGTACCTCCCCAGATCACACTCTCCTGCATTGCTACTACAAAGCTCTCCCAACTAGGAAATCAACTTTACAGTACTACCATCCAATCCATAGGCCCCATTCAAATGACGCCAACTCTCCCAACAAGGGATCTCTCTGGTCCAGGATCCTATCCATTACCACATGTTGCATTTGGTTGTCACATCTCTCCAGCGCATTAGTCTGAAACAGTTCCTCATTCTTTCCCTAATTCTCATGTCCTTCACAGTCTTAAAGAGCACAGGATGACCCTCCAACTGGGTCCAGCTGATCTTGCCTCACAACCAACTCAGGTCATGCATTCTTGGCAGGAACACCACAGAAGCAAAGCCATGATGTTCAGAGTATCATCTTAGGAGACCCAAGATGTTAGCCCATTTTACCACTGGCAGCATTAACTTGGATCACCTTGTCAAGTTTGTGACCCTGCCATTTTTCTCTTTGTATCTGAATAGCATTTTGTGGTGAGATATTCTTATTTTATGCCAATATTCTGTTCTTTATCAAACCTCCACCCACCAGCCTTAGCACACATCAACTCCTGCCTATATAGTCTACCACTGTGTAGCTGCCAAATGATGAGTATCTATTACTACCATTCCTTCCACGTTTATTAGTTGGCATTCCACTATATTCAAGAACTTTTCCTCTCCCGTTTACTGATTGGTAAAATAATAAAGACTTATGGATTCCTATTTTGAAATGGATTTTCATTCAATGTTTATTTTGATGTCCAAATCATCCTAGATATGGACAGTGAAAAACACTTAAAAACAAAACAAAAAACAAAACAAAAAAAACCTTCAAACTGGCTACTGTGTTTTTGTTGTTACTGTTGTTTAACTTTTGATTTTGTTTTGTGTGTGTGTGTGTGTGTGTCTGTTTTTTTTTTAGGTACCAGGGACTGGGAATTGAACCCAAGACCCCCTATGTGGGAAGCTGGCACTCAACCACTGAGCCTTATCGGCTTCCCAGAATTGGTTTTACTCTTTGTATTGCTTGTTGTATTTGTTTTTTCAAGAGACACTGGGAACCAAACTTGGAACCTCCCTTGTGGGAGGTGGGTGCTTAACCAATTGAACCACAATCACTACCTTAATTTTTTATTTTATATACTTTCAAACTTTCAGGACAGTTATAAAAATAATACAAACCCCATATAGAGAAATCCAATATACTGCAAGCAGACACCCAGAACTCCCAATTCCAACACTGCCACATTTGCTATATCACTTGATCTATCCATTTTTCTCTCAGTCTATCTATCCATTTTCTAAATACTTGAGTATAGGTTGTATATATCATGGTCCTTGAACACTTAATACTGCCCTGTACATCTCCTAAGAACAAGGACATTCACATATGTAACCATCTTAAGTGCAGTTATCAAGCTCAAGAAATTTAACATTGATATAAAGCTTACCATCTATATTCCAATTTTTTCATATGTCCCAATAATGTCCCTTTGAGCCTTTTCTCCTCCCTTGCTAGTCCCCAGCCAGGATCATGTATTAGATTTAATTGTCATTGTCTCTTTAGTTGCTATTTTTTTTTTGGGGGGGGGGGGTGGAGACATATAAACAACATACAATTTTCCTCTCAACTAACTCCCAAGCATTACCATTGAATGGGATTAATCACATGCACTATGTTGCAGTGCCCTCACCACTTTCCGTTACGAAAACTTTCCCACATCCCCAAAGAGAAACCCAACATCCAATATACATCAACTTCCCATCCCTATTTCCCACTGCCCCTGGAAATCTGCACTCTGATGTCTGTCTCTGTGAGCTTGCATATTGCCCAGCATTCTCTTTGTAGGGACCATGAGGACCAAACTCAACATCCTAAATCTACAATAATCTCATTTCTTTTGGTACCAACCCAACTTCAATAGCAAACACAAATTATGTTCCTATACCCTTCTATCTCCCTACCTTTATGTAATTCCTGTAAAAAAAAGCACACACATATATACTTTATGTATCCAAACCATTAATATATCATTACATTTTATGCATTTGCCTTTTAGATCCTGCAGGAAGTAAACAGTGGGGCAACAAACCAAATATACAATAATTCTGGCATTTATATCTACCCATGTCTTTACCCTCACAAGAAATCTTTATTTCTTCATGTGGCTTCACCCTATTGTCTACTGCCCTTTCTTTTCAACCTGCAGAACTCTAGCATCTCTTGTAGGGCCAGTTTAGTGGTAAGGAACTCCCTCAGCTTTTGTTTATCTGGGAATGTCTTAAACTCTCCCTCATTTTTGAAAGACAGTTTGCCAAATACGGAATTCTTGGTTGGCAGTTTTTTGCTTTCAGAAATTTAAATATTTCTTCCACTCCCTTCTTGCATCCATGGTTTCCAATGAGAAATCAGCACTTAAATTTTTCCCCCCGACACTTGTTGATGTTCCCTGTATGCCACACATTGCTTCTGTCTTGCAGCTTTCAGAATTCTCTTTCTTTGGTATTCAACAGTTTGATTATATCATAGCGTGGTATGGGTCTATTTGGCTTTATCCTCTTTGAGGTTTGTTGAACATCTTGGATGTATATGTTCCTATCTTTCATTAAATTTGGGAACTTTTCAGCCATTATTTCTTTGCATATTCTCTCTTCCCCTTTCTCTCTTTCTTCTCCTTCTGTGACTCCCACAATGTGTATATTGGTATGCTCGATGGTGTCCTACAGATTCTTTAGGCTCTGTTCACTTTTCTTCATTCTTTCTTCTTTCTGCTTCTCAGACTGAATGACTTCAATTGTCTTATCTTCAAGTTCACTGGTTCTTTCTTCGGCCCACTCCAATCTGTTGTTTAATCCTTCTAGGGAATTTTTAATTTGTTATTGTGGTCTTCAGCTGTTAGATTATTTTCACAATTTCTAACTCCCTATTGATAGTCTATGCTCATAATTCATTTTCTTGATTTCCTTTAGTTCTATGTCCATATTTTCCTTTAGCTCTTTGAGCATATTTAGGACCTTTTTTTTTTTTTTTTAAGTCCTTTTCTACACCAGGGAACTGAGAGTTCCTATAACTGCAAACAGGAGAATTGAATCCATCAGCCATGTGGGGTCTAAGCCTCCTCTCAATTTAGAGGTGGAGTGAACATCACAATCCTAGGGTCCACAGGATGGAGGAATAAAATATGGATTAGAGTGAGAGAAAAAAAAAGTCCTTTTCTGAATGTCCCAGGTCTAGTCCTCATTGATGGTTTCTAATGCTATAATATTCTCCTTTGCCTGAGCCATTTCTTCCTATTTTGTTTTTTGTATGTTTTGTAACCTTTTGTTGAAACCTTAACATTTTGATATTTTAATGTGTTATTGCAGGAATTTAGACTCCGTGGTGTTTGTTCCTTACACTTTAACCCAGCTAGTGTTGTGACAGAACTTTCCTTTAATGCTACCGTGCAAGTGCTTTCCTTCAGAGCTTATCCATACAATGAGTTTTATTTATTTATTTATTTATTTATTTATTTATTTATTTATTTATTACCACCCCCACCCACCCCCCCGCTAAGGTGGTTCCCTCGTCTGTCTGCTTGCTGCTCTGCTTATCTCTGGGAGGCACCAGGAACCAAACCTGGGACCTCCGACATGGGAGGCAAGTGCCCAACCACCTGAGCCACATCCACTCCCCATGGGCCACAGCATCTGCTGCCTTGCGGCATTTGCTTGTTTTGATGTCTGCTCCTTTCAGTGGTTGCAGCGTCTAGCTCATTGCGGCATCTAGCTCATTGTGGCAGTTGCAGCATCTGCTTGTCTTTAGGAAGCACTGGGAACTGAACCTGGGACCTCCCATGTGGAAGGCGAGCACCCAACTGCTTGAGTCACATCCGCCCCCTCATGCAATTAGTTTAAACAATACATTGAGGCCAAAGCATAGGAACCTCCCTGGTCCTTTCTGTGTGTGCATCTTGTCTTGGGAAAGTTCCATCTGCCCCCTCTTCCCCAGGGAACAATTTTCTCACTCTTGGGCACTGCACTATATATCTTACAGCCAGAAATTCCTTGCCCTGGCAGTCACTTGACTTAGAGCTCAGTTAGCTGCCTTCTGTATATGCAGGGCAAGTTCTGGGTCACAAAGTCTCTCAGGTCACCACCAGACAGATTCGGCCAGACATACAGGCTTCCAGGATGTACATGAGTGTTACTCTGCACCTTCCAGACCTGGGAGCACAGGCCAGTTCTGCACCATGCTGGTGGGGGTGAGGGGCTAGCCAGGGTGCCAGGAGATCCTATTTTCAAGTGGCCTTTTTCTTGATTTGGTGCCTACCCTGTGTATTAGTTGGCCAAAGGGATGCTGATGCAAAATACCAGAAATTGGTTGGGTTTTTTTAATTTATTTAAAATTGTTATTTATTTCTCTCCTCACCCCACCCCCACCCCCCCAGTTGTCTGCTCTCTCTGTCCATTTGCTGTGTGTTCTTCTGTGTTCCCTTTTATTCTTGTCAGCAGTACTGGGCATCTGTGTCTCTTTTTGTTGCGTCATCTTGCTGCATTAGATCACCATGTGTGCAGCACCACTCCTGGACAGGTTGCGCTTTATTGCACAGGGTGGCTCTCCTTACGGGGCACACTCCTTGTATGTGGGGCACCCCTACACGGGAGACACCCCTGCGTGGCACGGCACTCCATGCATGCATCAGCACTGCACATGGGCCAGCTCACCACACTAGTCAGGAGGCCCTAGGTTTGAACCCTGGACCTCCCATGTGGTAGGCAGATGCTCTATCTGCTGAGGCAAATCCACTTCCCTGGTTGATTTTTATAAAGGGTATTTACTTGTGGTAGGAGCTTACAGATACCAGGCCATAAAGCATAAGTTACTTCCCTCACCAAAGTCTATTTTCACATGTTGGAGCAAGACGGCTGCCGACAGCTGTGAGGGTTCAGGCTTCCTGAGTTCCTCCTTTCCAGGGTCTTGCTTCTCTCTCCTCTGTGTGCTTACTTCCTGGGGCTCCAGCTTAAGGCTTCAGCATCAAACTCCAACATCAAAACTCCCAACATCAAAAACCCTCAACTCTGTCCTTTGCCATGACTTTCATCTGTGAGTCCCCACCCACCAAGGGGTAGGGACTCAGCACCCTAATGACATGGCCCCATCAAAGCCCTAATCATAACTTAATCACACCCAGGTACTGATCAGATTACAAACATAATCCAATATCTATTTTTGGAATTCATAACCATATCAAACTGCGACACCCTGGTACTACTGTCCTTTCAGTTTTGTGGAGCTTGAGAAAGATGTTTCTGCCAGTTCTTGCTGATCATTCAAAGCTTCTGTGGGGAGATGGAGGCCTGAAGCTCACTCCACCATCTTGATCCTTTTAATATGTCCCATCATTCTTTAAAACATTTCTTTATTTCTGGCACAACAAAAGCTCATCTTGTACTTTTCTTGTTCCAGTCCTGGAATTGAATTGGCCATTCCTCCAAAAAGCCCTGTTTGGTTTTGTTTGTTTAGTAGAGATTGGTATTTAGAAACCAAAGATCTCCATGCTTAGTTTGCTCATTGCTAGAGAGCTAGGAAAATGTATGTGTGTATATATATATACCCAAATACACATACATCTATATCTATTTCTACATCATATTTTTTAAACCATGGGTTCTCACTGATACTTCTGATATATGAGGGTTCTAACTTCCCCTTTTCCATGTTTGTAAATTCCTTATCAGAAACCTGACTCCCACTATCCTCGATACATTTGTTTCTTTGCTCAATTATTTATTTGCTTAATGGAACTAACACCACAAACCACCCAGGCCATTGCCTCCACCCCTGCCCCTCTGGACACAGGGCCCCTGCTGCCTCTGCCTGGCACATCCCCTCCCTGCCCTCTCACCACTTATTCCTTGGAAACTGACATGGCAGGGTGGCGTGGGGAAGGGGCAGAGAGAAAGGAAGGGAAGTAGCAGATAACTGGAATTTTTTTCCCCTGAATATTTGCTCTCAAATGGATCACCTGCTTCTAGTGCCATTTTTAAGCAGATTTAGAGTAAGCTCACTCTTCTTATTTTCTGTGAGTTGTGAACTTAATCACTGGCTCAATCTGAACTTTATCATGCTGTGAATCATGCAGCAAAGGGGAATGAGAAGGGAGTTTGTTTTTCAGGAATAGTGTTAGGAATCATCAGTGCTCTAGGTATTAGGGCAGTGACTCACTTTGTGTGGTATCTCAGCAAATTTTGTTATGGCCCTACCTCTCCCAAAGCCTTATTGACCTTGATTTGTTTGTTTGTTTCCTCCTCTTTCTACACTGCTCTTAGCCCCCATTCAAGGTGATGAATTGTTGAGCACCCATTCCTTGGTACAAGCCTCTGAATGCTGGAGTCTGTATAGTCTGATTTTACTAAGTTGTATTGACTAATTAAAATTGATTCTCTGGTCCAAGCTTGGGTTTATAGTACATGCCACTTTCTCAGCATCAGCAGAGTCCAATCTAGAAAAGTGCTGTGCAAGATAGAACAATAAAATTGTGCATTTTAAAGTCAATGACTTTCTATTTCAAGTGTGGAAATTGAGAATCCGTTTGTGTCATAGTTCGAAAGTTAGAACATGAATTATTGATCCGATTCAGAATCATCAAGCCTAAACATGCAACCTGTTCCCACCCACAAGTAACTTCAATGTAGTGCCTTTATTCTCCCTTTCCCTGCTCCACTTACTCCTTCATCCCCAGCAATGGCAACAGCACTGCACAACTGTGACTTTCTCGGAGTCTGTTTCCAAGCTGTCATCTGGCTTCCAAGGAGAACGCCTACAATGGGAGACCAAGTGGGACCTAGCTGCTGGGGACAGAACTGTGGGAGTCGCCAAGAGGAGAAGCAGCTCAAAAACCAGATGGAAAGGAGAAGGGGAGCTACTTCTGAGGAAATGAAGACAGTCTTGCCTGGGAAGCTCGCCTTGTAGGCCTGGTCAGTGTGGGGTTGGCAGCCTCAATGAAAAACAGAAGCAAAGCAGGTAGTCAAAGAAGGTGGATAGGAGGAACAAAGAGAAAAGGAACACAGTCAGTGAATCGCAAACAGACCTTCTAATTATCGGGACTTGTTTCCATTCCATTTTTCAAATTAGGCAGCCCTTCTGATGTGAGGTTAATATGTTCTCAATTTACGTGCCTCACTCTCCTCATCCACCAGTTAGGGCCCCTCACTTTTGTTTGTTCACCTATTAGTTCTTTAATTATTGCTTCTTCCAGAAGATATTAAATGACTACCTTTCTTGTGCTAGGCCCTGGAAAAGACCCAGCTCTACCCTCCCAGTGATGCAAAAAAAGAGTAACTGTGCCAGGTGCATAGCAGCGAACAAGAGCCCTCCCACTCAGCTCCCTCACGACTGAAAGAGCAGGGCCAGGATGTTCAGGGGCCATGAGAAGACATGGCCCGTGTTGGGGAGTGAGTGCCTTCCCACCTCTCACTCACATTCGTCAAGACCCTCCGGCCACTACCCTGACTCCAGGGCCCACTGGGAGGATGACCCCTGGCCTTTGGTTCCTTGACCTCCTCATACACGAGTAGCTCCTTCGCTCTACCTCACATGACCTCCTGCTCCCATAGTCACACCCCGGACTGTGTTACTGCCTGAAACCAAACCATTTCAGAAATGAATAATTAAGCATTCCTCTCTAGCTTGTTCCCCCTGTGACTATTCTTCAGTCTTTTGGATCCTCCAGTTAGTTCACCTCAATTTTACCTTCTCCCTACTCATTTCCCACCTTACCCAGCTTAGATTCTGTAGCCTACTATTTCAATAACACATTTGGCAAACCTGTGAATTCCCTTGCTTCTCTGTCTTTTCAGCCATCTCGATGAACCCAGCCATCTTCCCTCACTGTGTCTATACCTCAGCTAAGCCCTGGGGAGAAAAATCCAAGGCAAGTTGATAACTATAAATTTATAGAGGTTGCTAACCTCTACCAGGTATGCCCTCAACACGGCTAACTTTTGGCTCACCTGAAATGATTTTCAAACTGTCTTTTCTCAAACCCCAGATCTCTCCACCTCTTTCTCTTAGGAGATGCTCTTTCCTCCTAATTCACGGAGAATATAGAAGCTATCCAAAGGTACTCTCTCAACCTCCTTTACCTTCAAGCCTGCCTAGGTGGACATCTCTCTTCTTCCCTCCTACTATCCTACTATAAAGTATAACGCCAGTTCCCTTATCTGTGCCTATGCATTGATCCCTTCCCCACTGATAGCCTTTTTAACTAGGTCCTTCCTTTTGGTTTTTAAGCATGCTCTTCTCCCATTAACGACCATCAAAAAGCCCTTCCTGGAATCGCCCAAATTATGTTGTCTTCCATAACCTGACCTTAGAATTCCTTTTGGTGGTGTTAGAAGTACAGTTCTCAGGATCCTAATATTTAACATTGAAAACTGTGACCAGGCAAAAGACGGTTGAGCCATTTATTTAGTCAAGGCAATGCCTGAGAAACATCTAACCCTGAATCATTTGCCAAATGAATAAATGGGTCAACTCTGTTATGAAAAGAGAAATAGATAAGTGGAAAGTGATATTTGTTAAAAGGTTTTAAAATGGTGTTGGAAACCATTGTGAACTTAACTTCGATGTGAGAAAAATAATCAGAGCTCACTGGCATAGGATTATTTTTAAAACCTGCCTATCTAGACTTAGAGCCAGCATTTCTAATATTCTAAATAACAGTGGTTTTTTTTTTAACTATGGCATTGTCAGACCTAATTGCATAAGTCTGTACATGGGACCCTTTTTAAAAATGGATAGATTGTTTGTGGAAATCACCTTGTACCCTAGGCCTTAGTGTCTTCATCCTTATCTGAAAAATTCCTTTATGTCCATAAATTATAGCTATATATAATGTGTACAATACTTCAATGTACAATGTACATATGTGTTTGTATGATTTACATTTTTTATTTCAATAATGAGAATTCACCATTAAAAAAAAATCCTTCCTGGACCCTGCAATCGCCACAGCTATTTCCCTAGACCTCCCTTTCTCTTCCTGGTCAACTTTCGGAAAGAGTTCTCCATTTCCTCCCGATCCATTCACTCCCCTGCCCATTGCAATAGGCTTCTCCCTCCATTAACTGACTGCAACATCCCTGGCTGAGCCCTTTGGTGTCTTTGATATCTGTCTGTCTTCTCAGCTGCATTGGGTACTGTTGTCCCCTCTCTCCTTCTTATCAGCAGTCCTCCCCCTGTCCTCCACCCCCACCCCTGAAGACACCCATCCGCCGACTTCCAAGACACTCTTCTGGCTGTCCTACCTTCCCAGCTTCTTTCTGAGCTTCTTTTGCAGGCTCATCCTCTGGTCGGCCAACAAACCTCAAAGCTCGGTCCTAGGCTCTCTTCGCACATCTACACTCTAGTCCACTCTAGGAGATCTCACTCATGTAGCTTCCACTCCCACCTATATCCAGATGTCTCACAGATGTGATTCTCCAGCTGGCATCTTTCTTCTTAGCTACAAATGTAAGTATATCCAACTGACCCTGGATGTGGAATGCTTCATTGATCTTCCTTACCCCCACCTCCCAGACAAAGACTACAAAGTTGTGATCTTTCTTAGCCCCCCCTACCCCCAACAAAGACCGCAAACTCATGATCTTCCTCCCTCACTCCCAAACCTCGTCTTTTTCCAGTGTTTACCATCTCAGTAGCATCACTGTTGCCAGCTTTCAAAGTCAGGCACCCAAAAGTCATCCCTGTCCCCTCCTGCCCCTCACCATGCCCCAGGTAGAATCTATTTCCAAGTACTTACTATTTGTCTTCCAAAACCTCCCCACTCTGCATATGTTTATCCATGTTCCTACCCCCTGGTCTCTTTTCTGGATTAGGGCAATAGCTTCATATTGTAATAATCCCTTCCCACTCCCCACAATCTGGTCTCCATACTAGGAGTAGAGTCATCTGTCTAAAATGAAAAATCAAAATAAAACAAAGAAACACTTCAGCATAGTCAAATGCTGAATGTCCTGGCCTCTATCCACTTCCCCAGCCTCGGTTCACATCAGCTGTTTCCTTGCTTTCTGCTCCATGGCTGTCTGGACCTTCTTCCAGTTTCTTGGAATCTACTAGTGGCCTCTTCAGGGCCCCAGGGCTTTTGCACAGCCTGTTTCATTAACTTTGAATGCTCTTGTCCTCCTCAAACCTCGAAATTCCACTTAAACGGGAGGCTTTCCTGACCCCCTGTCTTTGGGAGTTTACCTGTCAGAAACACATGGCACCCTCAGAAGCTCACAAAGCACGTGGGTCTTCACCTGTGGGCCTCAGCACACTGATGAGCATCATCTTTCTCCTTAGACTGCAGGCGTCACTAGAGCTGTTTTGATCATTGTAACCCTCAGCCTAACACAAATACTGGCTCATAGTATAGGTAGTTAAAAATGTTGAATGAACAAACATAAACCACCAATCTGCTGTGCTGCCGTTGGTCTGGTTACGTAAAGACTCCAGATGCAGAGGTTTAAGAAAAACGCTTTCCTGAGGAAAAAAAGTATAAGGATTAATATTCAAAATGACAACAACAAACTGGCTTTCAACAGTCAGCCAGCATCATAACCGTTACCAGGGACTGAGCCCTCAATGTAGAGCACACTATGCTTTCTGAAAACTAGCTCAGTCACCCCCGCAAAAGCCAAGCCAGATAGGTGCTAATTATTATTATACCCTGTTTAAAGCTGAGGAACCAGCGCTCTGGGAAGTTAGGTTTATTGTGCCAGGAAATCTGCTCCATAAGCAGGGGAGGTCCAGGGCTTGAGGAGTCTACCCCGGCTTCGGCCCCAATCCCATCGCGCGCTCCCAGGCTCCACCCCAGCCTCCGCCCCGCCCTCCCCCCACCGGGGACGCGCACCCCGGCCCGGCCCCCTCCCCACCCGGGCACGCCCAGCAGCCGCGGCCCGCGCCCTGACAGCCCTGCCGCGAGAAGCGGTGCCTGCAGTGCCGGCTGCGCCGCCAGGGGGCAACCGCTCGGCTCGGGCCCGACCGCTCTGGGCCGCGCTCCTCGCTGGCCCTCGGACTCGGCTCCGGCTGCGAGGGGCCGCCCTGCCAGCGTCCAGCCCCGACCCGCCGGGCTCCCCGCGCCGGACCCGCCACCTCGGCTCCCGGGGGCCGGACGGAAGCCACAAGCAGCACCACGGGGTGTGGAGAGGATCCAGGAGATGAAATGACAACGTCAACCCTCCAGGTACCTCGGCGCGGCCCGGTGCGGCTTGCGGAGGCCGAAGGAGGCGCGGCGGGCCCTGCGGGCCGCGGAGCCGGGCGGGCGGGCTGCCTCCTCGGAGCCCGGGCCTCGCGGCCCCCTTCTCTGCCACCCCCATCCCTGTCCGTCCCTGTCTCCTGTTTGTTTTCACGCGCTAGGAGCCGAGGGGTGCCTCCCACGCCAGGGCGCCCCGACTCCCTGCCCGGCCGCCCCGACTCCCCGCGGGGCCCGGCGAGCCCCGAGGGCGCTACTGCAGCTGGCGTCCCCGTACCGTCGTGTTCATCAGCCTCACCTTCACCTGAGGAGGCTCGGCTCTCGGGTCGGGCTGGGTGCTCGGGGAACGATGCTCGTCCCTCCTGCTTAGTCTTCGGTTCTGGACGCCCCTCGGCTCCTTCGCCCGTCTCTGACTTCCTCTTCGCGACCCAGGGCCCCTTCATTCATTCCACCTATCGTGCAGGGTTTTGGTGCTGGGGTGGCGCCTCTTGGATGAAGGACTGATGCCCCTTCCAGGTGTGGCCAGTTATGCCAAGAAAACATGAACATGCCCAGGCCTCAAATCTGGGCTTGACTCTCGACCCTGCCACTCACTAGCATGTGACCTTGGGCTAGTTATTTGATTTTGGAACCTCGGGTTTCCTTACCTGTAAAGTGGGAATAGTAATTCCCTAATTCATTGGCCCGTTGTGAAGATGGGTCTAGATTGACACATGGTAAGGGCTCAGTGGTGACAGATAAAGTGCTTGGGGAGTTAGACAAGACTTCACGTTGGAAGGGGCATTTGACCAGAGCATCAAAGGATAGGTAGCTACATTTTTTAAAGACAGCTTTATTAAGGCATTATTCCTATACCATACAATTCACCTATTTCAAATGGACAACTCAGTGGCTTTTATTACATTCAGAGAGTTGTGCAACTATCACCACACTCGATTTTAGAACATTTTCATCACCCCAAAAAGAAACCCACATCTCTTAGCCAACACCTCTCAATCCTACCATCCCTAGACAACTACTAGTCCACTTTCTATAGATTTGCCTATTCTGGACATTTTATGTAAATGGAATTCTATAAATGAACCTTTGTCACTGGCTTCTTTTACTCAGCATAATGTTTTCAGGGCTCATCTATGTTGTAGTTTCCACATTTTCAGATGGTTGCAAAAATCAAAAATATTTAGCAACACACGAAAATCACATGAAATTCAAATTTCTGAGTCTTTTTCATTGGCATACAGCATGCTCCTTTGTTTACATATGGCTGTTTTTGTGCTACAATGGCAAAGTTGAGTATGGCCCACAAAGCCTGAGACCTTTACCCTCTGACTCTTTGCAGAAAAGTTTGCCGACTCCTCTGTTAGGACATCATCTTTACCCTTTTTTTTCATTCTCATCCTTTGCCATATATGTTACTAGAGATGTAGCTGGGCTGGCAGTTTTGTCATCTTAACCTACTGTTAAGCAAAAACTTCTCTCCAAGTTTGAAACTGAGGCCTCCTGCCTGTGAAAAACACCTTGTGTTTGCCAGAAAAATTGAATGCACTCTTAGGTGCATTAGTTAATAAAGTGTCTAGAAGGAGGGAGGGGATAGGCCTGCTTAGCCTGGGGTAGGGAGAGTATTGTTCTCAGCCCCCCATTTCAAAAGGACAGGCATGCTAGAGGGTGAACAGAGTGATCAAGCCAGTGAAGGCAAACGTCCAGGGTTCTGGGGGTGCTGGTTCTAGAAAAGAGAAGCCACCAGGGACTGGAGTACTACCTTCATGCCTTACCTGAAGGACGGTCATAGGGGAGAGAGACTAGAACAGTGACACTTGTGTTTAAGCTGACCATCCAAGGTGGTTCAGGGCACCGAGCCCTTTGCTTGTTGGAAGTAGAGGAAGCTGCAGCTTGAAAATAGTACTAATCCTCTTTTACATCTTCCCTTGTCTCTTCAATCTGGTTAGTTCCTTTAAATTAATATCAACCTGACCTAACTTAACTTACCCCAGCCATTCATTCTGTAGACCTATTTTTGTGTCTTGCTGAGACTTCTTAGCTTCAGAGGAGGAAGGGCTGCACAGATGCCCTGGCCCTGCCAAGTCTGGTTAGGAGGTTTATTGTTTGCTGTGGATGGGGCTTTAGGGATATGATGGTATCAGAACGCACAGGGAATGGTGCTCTATCTGACTGAGGTTACTTTCTGGTAATGCTTCCTGGATTGGAGTAGGTGTGGGGCAGCAGCCTGAAAGACTAAGCATGCTTTATGTTCAGTCTAGGGCACAGGCCTACAGGATTTATGAAATTCACAAAAATAATCACTCCTTCTCACAGAGTTTATAGAAGGCTACAGAGGACAGCTCTCTCAGTTGGCAGCATGTATTTGTCTCTGGAGTAAACAAGCAATTGTCTTGCTGTAGCTACTGGAGTATTAAATATAGTGTCTAAGCATAACCTCCCTCAGTATCAACTTTAGGAAAATTCTTCTCTTGTCAGCCTAGAGAAGCAAGTTGAGTTAGGACAGTAGAAGATAATAAAGGTCTCTTTAAATCTATCTTGTAGAAATTCTCCAGGTCCATAAAGGACTTCTCTAGCTGGCAGCTCTTCTCTGGCCCTGAAGGCCAAGTACAGTTTCTGGCCTCCATTCTGGGCTTCACAGCAGTAGATTTGTTCCAGTGATTCCCCTATTCCAGGCTCTCAGTTCAGATCTGTTTTTTTTTACCCTTGAGGCAGAATAGAAAATCTTGAGAACTCTCACTTTTGAGGCCTGACCTGAGATGTCAGATCAGGTTCTTGCTGAAATCCGGAGTAAGGGCTGAGGATGAAGTTACTTTTAATTGTATTTGCTAATTTTGCAGAGGGGTGGCTATCTTCTGAAGCCTCATTTTAAGATGGATTCTAGTTGATGCTCGAAAAATAGGCTGACATAGTGGTCTGTGACTGACAGATGCCCAGGCCTGGCACTATGTCCCATGAGTGTATTCCTGCTGCCTCTGACCCCAGGGGCTTTCCGGATCTCTTTGGAAGCACTGAGTTACTTGCTTTGCCTTTCCAGAAAGCCATTGATCTGGTGACAAAAGCTACAGAAGAGGATAAAGCCAAGAATTACGAGGAGGCACTTCGGCTCTACCAGCATGCCGTGGAGTATTTCCTACACGCTATTAAGTGTGAGTCTCACACGGGCTCCTCCCTGACTGCAGAGCCCTGCTGGAGGAGGCACATGATGCTTACAGGTGCCCCTCTCCGCGTCCCCTTTTACAGATGAGGCACATAGCGACAAGGCCAAGGAAAGCATTCGAGCCAAGTGTATGCAATACCTAGACCGGGCAGAGAAGTTGAAGGATTACTTACGAAACAAGGAGAAGCATGGCAAGAAGCCAGTCAAAGAGAATCAGAGTGAGGGCAAGGGGTGAGTATGGAGGAGTGTGGGCTGCCCGGCTGCTCTGTAGGGGCAGGGCTGCCTCAGCCCTCCGTGTGCCTTCCTTGTGAGGGGTTCTGCTCATCATTGTCATCATAATAATCCTTGCAGCTGAAGCTTGTACTCTGCAGCTAACCTGTCGGGTGTAACCCAGCTCTGCTGCTGCCTTGCTACATGGCCTTGGATAAGTGCCATGACCCACCTGTGCCCCCAGTTTCCTCCTCTGTAGAAGAGGTAGGATAATGGAACTTGCCTCCTAGTGTTGTAAGGAACAAATAAGATGATGTGGGTAAAGCCCTTAAGAGTTCAGCACATAGTGAGCAGTGGATAAATGTCAGCCACTATTAGTAATTAAAGAAGTATCATCTTCTGACAGATGAGGCAATAAACTCAGGGCAAGAGATTTGCCAAGATCACAGTGCTTGTATGTGAGAGCCTATACCCACATCCAGGGCCTCTGTTTCTGAGTCCAAGGGCACTATTCTCTCCTCACCTTTCACCACAGATCTGAGGTACACCCACCATGGTGATTGCAGGTAGCTGAGCACAAAGGCCAGTGGTGTCCTGGAGGCAAAGGGGAGGTTGCCAGTGCACGAGGGTCATGGGTGGAAGAGAGATGAGAGGCAGAACCTCACCTCTCATCCTGAATGGACAGCGTGTATCTTTAGTCCCCAGAATCAGAGGCATTTTTGGGAAGGGTCAGGAGACCAAGGGTAGAAGAGTTTTAAGGGTGGCAAATTATTTCAGAATAGGAATTGGCCATTGAGATGGGAATAGTTACTGTGTTCTTTTTCCCAAGTGTTCCCTCTTCAGTTTAAACTTTTCTTTCTTCTTGGTCCTTGGCAAAATGACTACTTTGGAGTCATAGCCACTTGCTGTCTGTTTGTGAGTCTCTGTGAAAGGCTGAAAGCTACATTGGTTGACCCGCTGCTCTTTAGATGCAGCCAAATCAGCTTTCTCTCACCCTTCTGTAGAGGACAGGTTTCTCTGTTCTTCCCTTAATGAAGAAACAGGCGTGGGTTATGAGAATTTTCTGGGGAGTCCAGAGGCAAGCTGCTGATAATGTAGCCCTGACATCATCAAGGTACCTGCTTACCTGTCACTCAGTAGTGATGAGCATGGAAAGTTTTTCTTGACCACCGTACCAGCAGCTGGCACCTGACCTCGCTTTAAGAGTCTGCTTGCCCATTGCCCCATGCTCCTGGATGAAAGACCAGCTTGTGATCTTCTATCTCCTTTTCAGCAGTGATAGTGACAGTGAAGGGGATAATCCAGAGAAAAAGAAGTTGCAAGAACAGCTGATGGGTAAGATGTGCGGGGCCCCACGACAACAGGAGGGGATATGGCAAGGGTACTCTTGTGGGTCGGCTCATACTTATGGGCCAGGCTCTGGTGGAAGCACTGCCTCCCTGCTGCAGGTGCTGTGGTGATGGAAAAGCCCAACATTCGGTGGAATGACGTGGCTGGGCTGGAGGGGGCCAAGGAGGCCCTCAAAGAAGCTGTCATTTTGCCAATTAAATTCCCACACTTGTTCACAGGTAAGAGTTGGGCCACTTTAGGCCCAGATGTAAAGTATCTGGCTTCTGAGGGAGCCAGCTCAGGGCTCCCAATCTGGAGGTGTCCAGGAACAGGTGGCAACTCAGCTGCCTTTGCCTTGAGAGGATGAGGGCTCCAGCCCTCCTGTAACCTCTTCAGTTAGGAGAGGCCCCAGGGACTGCTCATCATGATCCTCTACTCCTTAGCTTGTTTCTGGTGTCAGAAGTGCTTTTGTGACTAAAACCTTTAAATTGACCATCCCAGTACGTGGGCAGGTCAGGAACCAACAAATGTCATTTTGCAAGGTCATGGGGATCATTAGCAGGGACTAGGACTAAGCTCTCAGCAGATAATTCCCTTTACTCCTTTGTTTCTAGAATCAATTGTTCTGTAGAACTTTTTATTTCTAACTGTATTTACAGTGACTAAGGATTCTCTGCTTTTTTCTCTCCATTTTCCCCAGTCAAGAAGAATCTTACTTTGGTTTATTCTTTATTGTAGGCAAACGTACCCCTTGGCGAGGGATACTGCTCTTTGGACCCCCTGGCACAGGGAAATCCTACCTGGCCAAAGCTGTGGCAACAGAGGCTAACAACTCCACCTTCTTCTCTGTGTCCTCCTCAGACTTGATGTCTAAGTGGTTGGGAGAGAGTGAGAAGTAAGTCAGTGGCCAGGCCATGCTCTACTGAGAGCAAGAAACAGCTGCTAATTGTCCAGCTTCCCTGGCCCTTGCAGTCACCTCCAGAGGAGATGCTGCTTGATCTTCTATGAGAAGCAGCCAGGAGAGAGATATCTTGTTAGCATATTGGATGAGACACTGTCTTGACAAAGAGTTGAAATTGGAAAGAAACTTGGAAGAGATGAGGTACTCAAGAAGGGAAGGGAAAGGAACTAATCATAACTATCAGTTGAGTATCTCCAGGTTAGACATTTTCTATACCTTAGATGACTTATTCCCCCAAAACTGACTCAAATTTGCAGGTGATAAAACTGAGACTCAGAGGAAGGGATGTGCCTTGTCCTAAGTCTAGAGCTAATGAATGGGGTTCCCAGGATTTGACGCTAACATCAAGGCTTGCTCTTCTTCTTGGTACAGTGCTACCAGAGGATTTGTTACCACTTTTTTTTTTTTTAATTCAGGCATGGTATGTTCTCAACTGCCCTGTGGGAAGAGGAGTGGTGACTGGGACCCCGGGTGGGCATGTTTATGAGTGTCCAGCCCCCAGCCTCATGTCTTACCTCACAGGCTAGTAAAGAACCTGTTTGAGCTGGCCAGGCAACACAAGCCCTCCATCATCTTCATCGATGAGGTGGATTCCCTCTGTGGATCCCGAAATGAAAATGAGAGCGAGGCTGCCCGAAGGATCAAAACTGAGTTTTTGGTCCAGATGCAGGGTGAGTACTACTCCTGGGTTCCCTCCTTGGTTCTCGTTCCCCCTAACGCCACCCCAGGGCTGCAGTATCTAGCTGTGGCTGAATTTGATTGTCCTTAGGTAGAGGGAGAAAAATCAGAGAAGCAGTTCTCGGCTCTATCTCCTCAGTCCTCAGATGGGCTTTTCTTACAGAACAGGAAGTTACCAAGGCCTTCACCATCCCTGCTTCCCTGTTCTCCTGTCACAGGCAGTGCTGGAGGCGCATCATCCCTAGCAAACCCCAGACCAGCATGTGGTCAGTTTCACTTGTAACCCCTGCCGGCAGTGTTGTGCAGTGGTGACTTCAGATCGTGACACAAAATTCCTGAGACCTTCCCCCCAAGGTCCTACAGATTGTTGAAGGTATTTTCAGAGTCACTGTCTTTGTTTTCCTTTCTCCACAGGGGTGGGGAATAACAACGATGGGACTCTGGTTCTTGGTGCCACAAACATCCCATGGGTGTTGGATTCGGCCATTAGAAGGAGGTGAGTCTTCCTTAATGGATGCCAGGGGCTGAAGTCTTTCTCCAGCCATAGTCAACCTGCTGCAGCCTGACCCCGTTCTCTGGGTCTTCTCTGTGTCCATGTCCACATGGTAAGGAGAGAGCCCCCGGTGAAGCTGCTGCTTTAGACCACCATGCCGCTGGCATCACTGACCTGTAAAGTGTATCTCGTTCTACTCTCGAGTCTCCGTGCCTCCCCCTTCCATTGATATGATTCTCTCCTCAGCTCAGTTCCTGCTGTGTGCTTGGCTCTTTAGGTTTGAAAAGCGAATTTATATCCCATTGCCGGAGGAAGCTGCTCGAGCCCAGATGTTCCGGTTGCATCTGGGGAGCACTCCCCACAACCTCACAGATGCCAACATCCACGAGCTGGCCCGAAAGACGGAAGGCTACTCAGGTGCGGACATCAGCATCATCGTGCGAGATTCCCTCATGCAGCCCGTTAGGAAAGTACAGTCGGCAACACATTTCAAAAAGGTGAGCGGCCTCAGCAAGGGATTGCTTAGACAGTGTCACAGGAAAGGGGGATATCAGTTTTCTTTACCAGAAGCCTGGTCCTGGTATGTGGTTACTCAGGTGACACAATCCTCGTCTCCCAAGTGCAGAGGGGTGGGTTGCACATGCTCCCCTCTTCCCTGCAGTTCTTCCTGCTTGAGCTGACTGCCTCAGATTGTGTGCAGCCAGAGGAGAGGTGCGTTCCTAACCACCTGCCCTAACCAGCCTCTACAGCACAACACTTTGTGCGTAGTGCTCTGATAATTGTGTGAAAAATGTTGGATTTAAAATTACAGATTGGGAGGAGGACTCATCCATTCATTCAGCAGGTCTTTGCCAGTTCTCTGCTGTGAGTCCCGCTATGTGCCTGGCACTGTTCTGGGTGCTGGCAGACGCTGGTGACCACAATAGACAAAACTCCCTGCCTTCTGGAAGCCCCATTTTGTGGAGGAAACAGAATAAATACTAGCATCTGGGAGGGTGGGAGAATGGGGAGATAGAACTGGGTAAAGGATATCAGGACTTTCAGAGGCTTGGAGGGTGAGGGGTACAGGTTGCACCCTTAAAGGATAGGCCACACTGAGGCAGCATTTGATGGACAGGGGACTGAAGAAATGTGCCATGGGGATATTTGGGGGAATATTGCTAATGGAGCAGAATTAGTAAGAAAAATATCTTTGCTATCAGTGCATTTGTAGTGATATCTGGTTAAGGAGGAAAATATAAAGTATTTTGGGTCACAAATTGAGATTCTAGAGAACAGTGGCTGGAATAGTACGCTAATAATGAACCTAAGTCAGACTTCGGGCCACTTCAGAGCCGGAGGGTTCTGAAAGGACCCACCCCTCTTTCGATGTCCAGTGATCCAGAAACCCAAGCATTCACGCCTACCATTACCTTCTCCTTAGGATTCAGAAATGAGGCTTCCTGCCCTCCCTGAAACACCAGTGGGCAGCCATTCCAGCCAGTCCAACTCCTGTTTGTTTTCAGGTCTCTGGCCCTTCCCGCACCAACCCTAGCATTATGATCGATGACCTCCTGACCCCATGTTCACCAGGGGACCCGGGGGCCATGGAGATGACTTGGATGGATGTCCCTGGTGACAAACTCTTAGAGCCTGTGGTTTGCATGGTAAGTGACCAGCTAGAAGAAAGGAATGCACAGAGCCCGGAAAATTGGGGGCTTGGGTCCAAGAGTAAAAAGTTTCTCCAGTGATGAGGAGAGCTAAGCCTTAGGCTGCTTTCTGTGGCCCAGGGGTGATTTCTGTGGTTGCCACAGCAGTGCGTGCATGTTGGGTTTATCTTTACGTTTTCTATAAGGTGTATCAAATATCCATCAGGGAGCTGATGTGGCTCAGTGGTTGAGTACTGGCTTCCCACATACGAAATTCAGGGTTCAATCCCTGGCCCTGGTACCTCAAAAAAAAAAAAAAAAAAGGTAAAAAAACTTATGAAGTTCTTTCATTTGTATTACTGCTTTAAATATAGTGATTTGGTACCACCCCCCCCACCCCCCACAATAAATAAAATTAGTTTCTCCCCTTCTGTGTCCTAGGCTGCTGTGGCTCTTCCTAAACAGAGAGGGTAGTGGGGCTTCCCTGCCATTAGACCCAATGGACAGGGGTGTAGCAGGATTTCATTTTCTTCAGCAAGGAGTAAAGTCCAGAGAGTGTGGTCCATCATTCCATGGTTTCACTTATTTTGCAATAGGGGGAACCAGTAAATATACATCAGCATCACCCAATACAGTTGCAAAAGCAACCACTCACCCAGTCTTGACCTCTTATCATCTTAGCTTTGCTGACTGTCTTGCTTGTTCTGCTCCGGCAGGTGTCTGTTATTATGGCTGGTGGGATGGGCAAGCAGCTGAGAAAGAGCTACTGTTGGGAGTTGCAAGATAACAGGAGCTTAAATTTTTTTTCAGTCCTGAAAGAGGAGGTGGCTCCTGTCAGAAGAGGCATTCAGGCGGAAACGAGGCCACTGTAGGGAGTTGCTTTCCAAGGAGTGGAGGGTGGCTGGGTGACCTCAAAAGCAGGCCTCTTCCCACCCCGAATTGCATGGTTCTTAGATGAGGGGAGGCCAAGAATCTAGGAGCCTGTCTCCATCTCAGCTGCATGCTTGTGTCTTTGCAGTCGGACATGCTCCGGTCTTTGGCCACCACCCGGCCCACCGTGAATGCAGACGACCTTCTGAAAGTGAAGAAATTCTCAGAGGACTTTGGACAGGAGAGTTAGAAGCTTCTTCACTTGGGTGATGGTGAAGGTGGGAGGTTGATCGGGGCAAATCCACTGCACTCCCATGTCAGAGGCCAGACAGGGCTCTGGGGCTCGTCCTACAGTTGCCACAGCATCCCCTCTGCTGTCTGGCCACAGCTGGGGGGCAGGAAGGAAGGGCTTCCCCAGCTGCAGAGACGCTCTGAAGCACATTCAGTACATGGTGGAATACTGGCTCTTCCTGCTTCCTCTTCCTCTTCTGGATGCTCACCAACTCCTTTTCCTGCCCCTGGTTTTTGTTTCCTGTTTTTGTTTTTGTTTTTTTTTAATAGCCTTTTTCCCCCTAAATTAATGCTGCTTGGATTTTTGTCTTGTTTATAAATAAAAATAAAATCACCTAAAAGCATCAAGGAGTGGGGGCAGCCCATGCTGTGGGATTGGGACATTCAGAATGGCTTGCCAGGCCTCCTTGGCCTGTACCTTGTAGACCCAAATTTTGCTCCTTGAGAACAAACTCATTGCTGGCTCTGGGTTCCAAGCTTGAGCTCTGCCTGCAAAGATCCCCCCTTGGGAGACCTAATAGTAAAGACAAGCCATCCCCACCCTTCTTAGGTGTGCATTCACGGCCTGCCTTCCTTGCAGGAGGAGGAACTGGTTTTTGTGAGCACAAAGCTGTGTAAGTCTGAGTGAAGGCAGAGAGGTGGCTTCTCACTGCCACCTTTTCCCTCTGAATGTGAGAACACTGAACACAGCCACTTGCCTCGGACCCTGTTCTTAGATGATGTAATAAATCCTTTCCCTTCTTGAGCCACTTGAGTGATCTCATCTTTGACTCTTTGTCTGGGGCTCTTTGAGAGCCACTCTTGTGTCCAATAAAAAGGCTCTCTGGTTTTCTCTCCCCTCATCTGTTCAGTAGAGTAGGAGGCAGAAATTGCTTAGCGACTGTGCAGTCCTCAGGCCTGTTCTCTAGGCAGGTTTGTGAGGCCCCTCTCCCCCTAAGACCTGAGTAGTTTGGCTGGGGGCAGGGGGAGCTTAAAGGAGGAACTTAGACAGTTCTGTTGTCTAACCTCCAAATCGGACTGCAAACTGGAAGGCCCATGGGACAGACATGGCCTGCAGGTATGTTTGGTTTGGTTTACTGTCAACATTTTAAAAATCAGGGAAGTTGACATAATTGAGATTTCTAGCTTCTGAAAGATTAAAATAGGTAATGCTGGGCTTGTGTTCTCTTGAGGTAACCTGTAACTGCAGCTAAGCAGCCACTGTCCTGTTTAGAAGGACCCTAGCTCTCCAGTGAGTGCCTTAGTCATTTGTGTGGTACCTAAGAGAAATCTGCTACCCCTAACTGTGAGACAGCCAAGGCTCTAGAGCTGGCCACCCTGAAAGTGTGACAGGGAACAGAAGCAGTAGAGAGCCTCTTACAGAGTTACGTGCACATGTATACACCAAAGCCAAACCACATTCAGACAGAAAAGGCCTGCTATGGTAAAGCTTCTACCCTCTGTATGGCTGTGTGCGGGGCCTAGTGCTCCCCCTCCCTTCTAAAAACTGGTATTCCTCTTTATCTTAAAAACCCAAATAGTCCAGAACTGATCACATAGCCAGCTCTTCCATCATGTTAGCCTTGCATCATGTTTCTTTTATCTGGTTGGGAGCATCTGCTGAATTAAGCTAACTTGTGGTTGGTACCTGCTCTTCCATGCTGCTCTCCAGTGTGGTGGGTACCCCCATGTTCCCTGAAGCATAAGTGAGTCTGGCCTCCTAATGGCATCTGTGCAGCTACTGGGACCTTGGTTAGTTATGTGCCCTCAGTTACCAGTTAATGTTTGTAAATGCTGGAATAAAAGTCACACAATGAACTGTCTCCTGCCTATACTACTGCACTTACGCTAGTTTACAAGTACTTTTAATTCTACCTCTGTTACGTAAATCAGGTCCTTGCTCTTTTTTCCCCCACCTGCACCTTCCTCATCTCTTCCCCTGCAAACAAGTCATGGGGGTTAGAAGCAGCTTTCGGGCTGCTATAGCTCATCCCTCTAGCTCTAGTTACAGTTTTCTCAGAATGCCTTGCCATTCATTCCATTTGTCTCATTTGATTGGTGAACAGGATGAATGCCCCATTCACTACTGTCCTGAATAGTGTCCCCCTCAAAATTCATGTCTACCCAGAATCTCGGAATGTGACTTTGTTTGGAAATAGTCTTTGCAAATGTAATTAGTTAAGATGAGGTTACACTGGAGTAGGGTGGGCCCTAAAATCCAATGACTTGTGTCCTTTAAGAGGAGGAGACATACAGAGGCATACAAGGCAGATTGAAGTGATGCAGCTACAAGCCAACGAATTGCTGGCAACCACCAGAAGCTAGGGGGCAGCCATGGACCAGAGTCTCCCCTCCAAGCTTCCAGGAGCCAACACTGCCCACACCTTGATTTCATTTCTCCTGGCCTCCAGAACTGGGAGGGAATGAATTTCTGTTGTGGTAATTTGTTAGAGCAGTCCTAAGAGGCAAAGACAACTCTATGCTGAACATGGGACTTCCGCTGCCAGAGTATGATGTGACATCATTTATGTTAAACATGGCTAGTATGTGCAGAGGAATTTCCTCCTTTAAATGCTTACTCTGAAAACTCTCTTCCCAACCTGAGGATTCTGATTTTAAACTTGCGTATATGGACTTTTACTGTGAAAAAGTATTTCTAAAACTTTCATCAGATCAAAATGCTTATTTTGTGTGTTGGTGGCTGCTGTTATCTGCCTCAGGTGGAAGAGATTTTCTTTATTGAAACTTTGAGCGCTTGTTGCCTTGGGCTGTACCATCTTGAGCTAGTTGACCAAACCTGGTGAAGATGGTCAATCATACCTGCTTTTTTTTTTTTTTTTGCTTTTATAATGGGGATTTAATTTAGGGTAAAAAGTTACAGTTCTGAGGCCATGAAATGTCCAAATCAAGGCACCATCAGAGATGCTTTCTCACCAAAGTCAGCTATTGGTGATCCTGGGGTCCTGCCACTTGGTAAAGATGACCACCACTCTGCCAAGGACCCTGCTTTCCCCTCCACAATCTATCGTCTCCTGGAGCTCAGCTGTGGGTGACCAGGCATAGGGCTTGTCTCTTTCTGGGTCTCCTCTATCTTGGCTGTTTCATTTTCTTTTATTTGTTTACTGCCCATTTAAAAAAAATTTTTTTTTTATTCAAGTTAATAGATCATAAAGAACATTACATTAAAAAAATAAGAGGTTCCCATATAACCCACTCCCCACCCCATCATTTTTGTAAATTGTATTTTTTTGAAGATACATACATCTCAAAAAATATTAAAAAACATAAGAGGTTCCTGTATAACCCCCACCTCCCCACCCCACTTCTCCCACACCAACAACATACCTACATTTTTAAACAAGGATTCCCACCTGATACTTTGGCCTACATTACCATCAAAGTCTGGCTCTGGGAATTGATTATACGCAGGTCTTATGAAATCATTTCTACTGAGAAGGGCTATTTACTTGTTCCACTGATCTCCACACAACATTGTTAGAAAATGCTACTACTCCGGGAGAGTGTATTTTTCTTCTCAAGTTCAAGGCAATATTTTGTCCATACCTGATTTCAAGGCAAACTCTTCTAACATCTTCCTACAACAGGATTTGGCATGCTTTGGCAGTAAATTGTTTTGTCTGAGCTCAAAGCCACAGTGTTTGTGTCCTGGTCAGAAGCAGCAGGAAAGCTTTAGTCATTCACTTCCATCCAGTGAATGTTTGTAAACGTCCTGCTGTCCATTTTGTCAATGAACAGGCAGCCCTGCAAGTGGTCCATCTCATGCTGGATTATACGGGCTGCCCACCCGCTCGCCTGCCACACCACTGGCTCTCCTCTTGGGTCCAACCCTGCAAAGGGAGTTAGTCTGGATGAGAACATGCCAACCTGCAACAGTCATCCTTAACCTCTTCACCCTATTCCCTCCCCCTGCTTCTAACTTCTGTTTACAAGAGGCAACATCAGAAATGTAATATAGACAGCAACCCCTACCCTTCCTAGAAACTCTGCCTGTTATCAAGTATTCAACCTGGTTGCCACTTCTGAAGACTAGGTTGTTGGGACCACCATGAGGTTGAGAGATGCTAAATTACGTTCCTAAGGTGCTTCTGATATGAACATTCTTCCACCTCTTAAATAGCGCTATCTGCTTTCCATTTCTAATAAAAGTATTGTACCAAAGGCACTTGGTACAATATAAAATAAAGGGATACCATCGACTTTTAACCCTCTTGGACTAAGTGACTGGTATGATAGACCGGGAATGGCTTATCTCACCGGCAAAGGAGGCTCCTTCCTCATCACAACCTGTCGGTCCTGAGTCCCGTCCACTCCCGAGCCCTGCTCTGTGTTCATGCCGGGTGTCTCGGCTGATCAATCATCAACAGGTCTGCACTTTTAACTGGAGCTTTGCGAAAACTGAATGGCACTGGATCCGTGGGCGGCGTCTCCACAGGAAGGGAGAAACGCGGCAGTTATCCAGCCACCCCTGGGCCCCCGCCGCCACGAACCTGAGATCTGAACGGCCTGGAAACGGGGCACACAAGCCAGGAAGCCGGCGACGCTCTCGCAGCCCTCGGGGAAGGTGACCAGGCGGTTGTCCAGCACCCGCAGGTTGGGGTTCACGAATACGCGCAGGGGGAAGGGTTGCATCTGCCGGGTTTCCCGCACGCGTGGCGCGCAGGCGCGGTAGAGCGCCTCGGGGAACTCCAGGGCCAGCACCTGCAGCGGCACCCCCAGCTGCGGCGCGCTCAGGCCCACGCAGTGCCGGCTCCGCATCACCTGCACCAGCCGCTGCACCAGCCGCTGCAGCTCAGCGCCCGCCAGCTGCGCCGGCTCTATCGGGGCGGCCACGGTCCGCAGCGCCGGGTCCCCCACTTGGCACACGTGCGCGTACGGCGGCTCCGGCGGTCCCCGCACCAGACGTCTCACGTAGCGCCAGTAGGAGCGCGGGCGCGGAGGGCTCTCGGCGCCGTCCCGGGCTGGCGTGGAGCTGTAGGCCCGGGCATCGCCGGCCACCGCGCCCGCTCCCCACTGCACGGCCGGCCCCTCGCAGCGACGCGCCCGCGCCAGCAGCAGCCTGCCCCACAGTCGGGCCATGGCGAGCTCTGCGCAAGACCCCAGCGGCCTCATCCTTCCTCCTCCCCGGCCTCCGTAGCCAAGCGCTTCCGCCGCCGGGGCCGCTGGGAAACCCGCCTCCTCAGCGCCTTCTGGGAAGCGCCCGGCTCAGTCTCCTGAAGACCTAAGGGCGCTCAGCGAGAGAGCAGCTTGCCACTAGGCGACAGTCAATCAGCTTTATTATTTAACTCTTTTGGGGTTGTATAATCAACAATTTACGCGCATAACTAGGAAGGTCCCCGCACCTTTTTTTTGCATGAATACTTGAAGACACAGCCCGCAGCCGCCTCTCCCGTGAATCTGCATTCCTAGGGGAGCGTTCCCTGGCCTCACCACTGACAGCGGCTCTTCCCACCAGACGCTGCATGTAAAGTCCCTGGTTTCCCAGGCACGAAGTACTGGGCCCAATTCTGGAAGCAGGGAACATGTTAAGTCCTGGCACTAGGAAGAGCAGCCTGCAACTGCTCCCCTTGCAGCAGCTCCTGCTGCGGTGACTCTCCCTGCGGTGACTCCGCATGCAGTGGCTCCCCTGATTCAGCCTCCACTGGTCCACCCGAAGGAGAAACTGGAGTGACGGGGTCCAAGCTCGGCTCCTCCACTGGAAGCGCTAGGGCTGGAGCTGGGAGCTCAAGCACTAGTTCTTTTTCATCTAGAGACACAACCATCTCTCTCTTCGGCAGGATAAAAGCCAGAGGCTCTTGGATGACACCGATGTTCACATGCCCAAGGTTTCCATACTTGGACAGATGAGTGGGTGGAATGCCTGACAACCAAGGCAAGGAAAGCAAAATGGTGGGGAAAATTAGTATAACTATAGACAGATATCTCAGAAAAACAACCAATAAAAACTAAGGCCTAACAGACATAATTACCATATTTTCAATAAAGCAAAAGCCGTCTTTGTGATAGGGGACAGGAAACTTTACTGTAAAGCAAAACTAGGAAGGTAACTGGGAAAAGCACAGTGTAGGATGGTTTACAAAAGAACTAAAAAAAAACTCAGTAAACAATGGGCCTCTTCATGACAAAAGCTGGGGAGAAAGCAAAGAGCAGCCACTCTTTGCTGATGTCATCACTGATTCACTGCTGTTTTAGAAGTTGTGCCTTCCTCCACTTCTCCCCACCTCTCACCACAGGCCACAGAGGCAAGTGAAGGTGAATTGGGAAAAATATTTTAAAAACCCTTTTTTTGGACATTTCAGATAAATGGACTCCTACAATAACGTGGTCTTTTGTGCCTGGCTTTCCTCCACTTAGCTAGACATAAAAGACCACATATTATAGGATTCCATTTACATAAAATGTCCTGAATAAGCAAATCTATAGAGACAGAAAACAGACAGTGGTTGCATAGGGTTAAGAGTGGGATGGGAAGTGACTACAAATAGGCATGAAGGATCTTTTTGAGGTAAAGAAAGTGCTCTAAAACTGGACTGTGATAATACACAACTCTACTAAAAAACAATGAACTGTACATTTAAAGTGGGTAAATTATATAGTATGTAAATTATGTCTCAAAGCTGCTAAAAAATCCTTTGTCTTACCTAATGTCTGTGCTATCTGAGCTGGTGGAAAAAGGACTTGGAGACAACGATTTAAATAAGGAACGAGGTCTTCCAGGAAGACAATGCAAAACTGGACGAAGAGCTCTTGCTCCCCAACACTGAAGGCAGCCTCCTCAGCGCGATGAAAGGCCAGGATTATTTTGGTTACCTAAGAGACAGGGGCATCGTCAATCACCTGACAGGCTGTCACCATTGGTAGTACATGAAATGAAGCAAATGTGCACCACTCAAGTTTTTATGAGGATAACTGGTGCAAATAGTGCATTAAACTGTTCTTGTTTAAATTAATTCAGAATTGTCGTGACTCCTAAAATTTGTCACTCCATTTATGTATTTCTGACCCAGCTTATTTCATTACTGGCATAGATTCCAATTCCAGTGGAGGAACATCATGAAATTATAGAGAGAATACAGATTCTTGACTCCCGTGGGGGAACAGACCAGAACTGATGGATCCATGAAAATGAAGATAAATATCATAAATTTCTACTCAGTAAGGCCTTTGCAGCTCCTGGAAGATAGAATCACTAGAAAATTGCAAAGAATACAAGAAGAGCTGGAAAAGAGAAGTTCCATAAACCAATAACCTGTAACTGACATTACAGACAGGTGGTGGTATGACAACATTAATTAAGAATACACGGGAAGCAGACTTGGCCCAGTGGTTAGGGCATCCGTCTACCACATAGGAAGTCCGCGGTTCAAACCCTGGGCCTCCCCGACCCGTGTGGAGCTGGCCCATGTGCAGTGCTGATGCACACAAGGAGTGCCATGCCACGCAGGGGTGTCCCCCGCATAGGGGAGCCCCATGTACAAGGAGTGCGCCCCGTAAGGAGAGCCGCCCAGAGTGAAAGTGCAGCCTGCCCAGGAATGGTGCCGCACACACGGAAAGCTGACACAACAATATGACACAACAAAAAGAAACAGATTCCCGTGCCACTGACAACAGAGGTGGACAAAAGATGATGATGCAGCAAACTGACACAGAGAACAGACAACCGGGGTGGGGAAGGGGAGAGAAATAAATAAATAAATCTTAAAAAAAAAAAAAAAAAAAAAAAGAACACAGTGCTGGGAAGCAGAGCATCTGTCTACCATATGGAGGGTCCAGGGTTTGATCCCCAGGGCTTCCTGACCTGTGTGGTGAGCTGGCCCATGTGCAATGCTGATGCACGGAAGGAGTGCCGTGCCACGCAGGGGCGCCTCCACATAGGAGTGCCCCACATGCAAGGAGTGAGCCCCACGTGAAAAAAAGTGCTGCCCACCCAGGAGTGGCACCACACACACAGAGAGCTGATGCAGCAAGATGACACAACAAAAAAGAGATGCAGTTTCCCAGTGTTGCCAGATAATGCAAGTGGACACAGAAGAACACAGAGCGAATGGACACAGAGAGCAGACAATGAGGGGGAAGGGAAGAGAAATAAATTTTTTTTTTAAATCTTAAAAAAACAAAAACAAAAACACAGTGCTGGTGCTGAACTTCCTGGCTGGGCCGATTGGCTCTACGACTTCCAATTACTTAAGCACTCAGTGCCTTTGTGCCTCAGTAGCCTCATCTATAAAGTAAGGTGTGGCAGACTGAATTATGAACATGTACCAAAGACATGTTCTCTTAATCCACTTTCCTGTAGGTATGAACCCATTAAAAATAGGACCCTTTTAAGGTGCATTAGTAATTAAGGTGTAGACTAACCTGATCCTATTTAGGTGTGGCCAACTGTAGCAGTTTGATATGGTTATGAATCCCAAAAACAGATACTGAATTGTATTTGTAATCTGATCTGTACCTGGGCATGACTGAGTTATGATTAGGGCCATGTCATTACAGCATGGCAAAGAACAGAGTTGAGAGTTTCTGATGTTGGAGTTTGATGCTGAAGTCTTAAGCTGGAGCCACAGGAAGTCAGTATGCAGAGGAAAGAGAAGCCAGCCCTGGGAAGACAGGACCTGAGCCAGAAGAACAACACAACAAAAAGAGATATGGATTCCGTGTCTGCCAGCCCTGGGAAACTGTGTCTCTTTTCTGTTGCGTCATTTTGCTGCGTCAGCTCTCCGTGTGTGCAGCACCACTCCTGGGTAGGCTGCGCTTTTTTCCATGCAGTGCAGCTCTCCTTACAGGGCACACTCCTTGCACATGGGACTCCGTTACGTGGGGACGCCCCTCGATAGCACAGCATTCCTTGCACACACAGCACTGCGTGTGGGCCAGCTCAACACACCAGTCAGGACAATCTGGGAAACTGTGGACCCTCCACGTGGTAGATGGACGCTCTATCAATTGAGGTACATCCGCTTCTATGATATTCTTAATATTACAGAATTCTACAACAACCCTCAAAATTTCCACCTCCTAGGAATCCATTCCTTTGTGTAATCACCGCCCTCTGAGTGCAGGCAGAATCTGGTAACTTGATTCTAACCAACAGAATATGGCAAAGGTGAAGGCTTTTACAGGTGTAATTATAAAGTCCCCAATCAGTTGATTTTGAGTTCAACAAAAAGGAAATTATCCTGGGTGGGCTTGACCTAATCAAATGAGCTTTCTTTTTTTTTGAGGTACCAGACCAGGGATTGAACCCGGGTCCTCTTATGTGGGAAGCTGGTGCTCAACCACGGAGGCACATCAGCTCCCCTAAGTTGTCTCTCTAATTTGTTTGCCTGTTACTGTTTGTTTTTGTTTTTAGGAGGCACTGGGGACCAAACCCAGGACCTCCCATGTGGGAAGCAGGCACTCCATGGCTTGAGCCACATCCACCCCCACATGAGCCTTTTAAAACAGGGTCCAGGCCTTTGAAAAAATAGATTCAAGTAGGAGAGATGTTCTCCTGTTGGCCCTGAAGAAGCCAACAGCCATGCTGTGAAATTACCTATGGTGCATGGTGACCTCTAAGTGCTGAAGGCCTTAGGCCTGCAATTGCAAAGTGAATTTCTGCCAACTTGGATGAGGTTGAAAGAGCTCCAGATAAGACCATAGTTTGGCTGAGAACTTGACTGCAGCCTTGTGAGACCCTAAGCAAAGGATCTAGTTATGCTGTTCCTGGCCTTCTGATTCTCAGAAACTGTAAGACAATAAATACGTGTTGTTTCAAGCTACTAAATCGGTGGTAATTTATTAAATAGCAATAGAAAATGAATACATTACTGAACCATTGCTACAGGTGAGCCACTTGTTCTAGGTTCCATGAAGGTAGAATTAGCCAGTTTCTCAACCAGAAAACCTCTGAAATCACACTAAACTTCTCCAAGCCAACAGATGCCCCATCATATGGAATGGTTATTACAAAATTTTGCTCACCTGTTACCAAAGAAGGCCTGGAGTAATAGAAAGCCGACAGAATGTGCTCACCTTGGCAAGGGCATCCTCCAAGACCCCAGTCACATCCTGCGCCAGGGCCACAGGACAGCAGAGGCGCAGGTCATTGAAGGCAACCAGAATGTTGTTGAGGAAGCAGGCGAGGGGTGGGAAGTCTAACAGCACCATCGGTGGCTGCAGCGTCCCTGGCTGAGTCACCGGCACAGCAGCAGGCATGTTACTGCTGCCCAGGATGGTAGGAGCTGACATGAGAGTGTAGGAGTTCATTTCATCCTGGAATTTCTCTATTGCTTCTTGAATTGCTTTCTGGAAAGTGCTGATGGCCACCTGCTGGAAAACTGGAGCCAACTGGCCCCGGAAATCAGCTCCCACTCGGCTGAAGGACAGACCAAAGTACATGCACTGGCCC
This sequence comes from Dasypus novemcinctus, assembly GCF_030445035.2. NCBI lineage: Eukaryota > Metazoa > Chordata > Mammalia > Cingulata > Dasypodidae > Dasypus > Dasypus novemcinctus. Next base: position 20,741,392 of record NC_080690.1, on the reverse strand, counting down.
AGCAAAGAGTCTAGGCGGCCACCTACTCCCCGGAGAAGGTCATTCTCCAGCACCTGCAGGAACTGTGAGACCTTCTGCAGCACCCAGCCATGGAAGATAGCACTCTCGTTCATGGTATATTCACCCTTGGCAGGGGGCAGCAGTGGGTCCTCATCTGAGAAGATGGCACGATACTGGGTTATGATATCGAAGAGATGAACACGGCAAGCCTCGATGGTTTTTGTGATATGGAAATACGGATCATCATTGGGAATGGCAGTGAGAATAGAACGGAGCCAAGTGTCTCGGGCCTGAAGAAACTTCACCCTCAACTCAGCCTCTGTGAAGACATCCATGCGCCGCAGGTAGCCAATGACACGGAGGCAGGCAGGGAGCTGGATGTTGGTCCTCAGTTGCTGAATCAACTGGCTCAGCATCAGCTGCATGGACTGGCGCACTTCATTCACAATACCCTGACAATACAGTGAGTTAGTCACACCATGCTGGGAAAGACACTTTGGAACCCATTCCACTAACCCTGAATATTGTACACTAACATTCTTACTGCTTTCTGGACGTATGAAGTGGATTTTCTAAAGATGACACTTCCAGGTTCAAAACAAACTGGTTGGGTTACTGTCTTGCTTAAAGTGCAATCAATAAAATTCACACTACTCATCATGGCTGTGCCTGGGTCTCCCATTTTGCCTTCCTTTTTTTTTCTTTTTTTTTCCACATATATATATATATATATATATATATTTAATTTTGCTTTCTCATTTTCAAAATAGGTAAGTATGACAAACTGAGTTCATAATTACTTACAAGAGGTTCTTACTCAAGAGGTAGTCCCCTTTCCCCTTGTCATAATTAAGCATAAAATAGAAAATAGAGATAGCTGGTTCCAACCCACCACTAACATTTCTGGGCTTTGGACATTGCTTTCAAGATCAGTTTCAAAGAAGTCTCTTTGTGTCTGTCCTTTAAATTACTCCAGTTATAATAAGAATTTGGATAATGCCTATGGGCTGGGAACATTCCTATAACTCACAGTATACAAAACTTCAAAAAACTGGAATACGATTCCAAAACTGTAGAATCAAATAACATTCAAACCAAAATGAAGGACACTCACAAAATAAACATTAAACAACAACAAAAGCACATTTTAGATTGTTTGACACTACTTAGTTCACATTCTTTACATCTCTACATCTCATACCACATACCACCCTAACTACATACTCTTCCAAAAATACAAGAATTTAGAAACTTGAAAATAGGAGCGTCCTTCTAAAGAATGAAGGTTCTACCTTGCACAGCTCAATAGCCTATTCTCTTTTCCAGATCCTGAAGAGTGACCTCTACCAGATAATGGAACATAACTGACAGCTGTAGGTCATACTAGCACTGTCTAAAGAGAGGTGCACGATGAGTGACTAAATGGGATATAAGAAGAAAATAGTGAAACTTCAATTTATATTGTTTTAGCCTTTTAAAATTGCCACCTTTTACATGTTTTACAATGTATAAAATATAATAGTATTGTAAGGCATGTACATAACTAATTAATAACTATTCATATGTATTGAAGGTACATGCCCAAACATGTTTAATTGATATTGTACACAATCAAAAAAAGCTTGAAAAGTACATTCTAGACAATGCACTCTCTTAAGATTATTAAAACCATGAAGCATAGGGCTGAACAAGTCGCAAAAAATGCAAAAGAAATTCTAACAGCAAAAATATCTGCCAAAATTCTTAACAAAAAAGTAATAATCTACTAAAGTTTCTCCTGAATCTGTCACAGATGGATTATATCTCTTTGTGTAAAATTCAGTCTCCAAAAAATATCTTTCACATGAATTAACATGTCCAAAAGTAAACTGAATATCTTTTCTTAGCCCCCAAATCAGTCCTCTTAATAGTCTAATAGTCACTTAAGGTGGAAATCTAAAAGTGAGCTTTGCTTTCTTCCTCTTCCTCAACTCCAGAGTCATCAAATCATGTAGAATGAGCTTCTTCAGTATGTTTGAAATCCAATCCCTATACTCTTTCCTATTGTTACTCTCCTTCAAATCCATGATTCTCTCAAAACTGCCACAATGATACCTCATTTGTCTCAAGAAAATGGGACTTTGCATCCTTCCAGAAAGGCTCGGGAATAGCTGTCCCTATGTACAGCTCAGTTTTTCCTCCAGAAGCTCCCATTTTGCCTTCTAATGCTCTCCCCTCAATCCAGTCACAACAGCTCTATTTGTATCCCTTATGCATTCCATCTTCTTCCCGCCTCAGCTCTAATTGTTCTTCGTACTTTCTGGTTTGTTCTCTCCCCAGGTCTTCATGTGACTGGCTCCTTTTCTTCATTTGAGTCTCAGCTTAAATGTTTTCCTGATCACTCTACCTAAAATAATTCACCACAATCTCCCTCTATCCCATTCACTGGTTTATTTTCTCCAGACACTAATCACTCTGGGAAAGGACCATATTATTTATTCATTTATTTGTCAAGTATTAGACCTCCAAGTATAATATAAGCTTCATGAGAGCCAGTGCTTTGTCTGCTTTGTTCACACTATATCCCCAGCATCAGTGCCTGATGCATGAGTAATACCTATCAGTTGAGTCAAAGAATGAGTGAATAAGTGCATTATGTTCCAGCCTGCCTGGTAGGAAGAAACTGACGTGAAACATACAAGGGGGTTTTCCTAAGGTACCTGTCTAAAGGTTCAGTGATGACAACAGAATTAATGACTGTGAGAACATCAGTTTGAATCCCCTCTGTGCAAGCAGGCTACCTGAATTACAGGGATGGAGGAGTATTTCCTTTCCAGTCGGTGTACATAGGCTGCAAGCTCCAGGGCCTCTTCATAATAGTTGTTCCGGACACAGGTGTCCATGAGTTGAGGAATCTCCAGGATTTCCAGAATCTCTGTGTGCCGGTTCAGAGTCAAGGTGTTCATCCGGCGGTTGGAGCTGATCTCCTCAGCCTCCTTCATGAAGTTCCTAGTAACAATTAGAACATTGGTCCCTCATTGCTCTGTATCCAAACCTTAGCTAAGTTACTAAGTACTTTGAACTCGTTATTGGATGAATGGATTATCTGATTTAACTTTAATCTATGAAGTATTATTATCTTTGAGAAAATTTTAATCTCAGCGAGACCAAGGAACTCTTGTCCAATGTCACACAACTAATAAATGATTGTTAGATGTTAACTGTTATCTGCCACATACTAGTTGTGGCAAGGTACTTAACATCTTTAACCCTGTTTCCTCATTGGTAAAGTCCTAAGAGAACCCACTGCACAAAGGTGTGCAAATTAAATGAGATGATGCACATATAAACTGACGTAATAAATGTTCCTTTAACAAAATTTACTATAATTATATTCACAATAAAACTAGCCTAGAAACCATAAACCTTACCTCCAACTTCTCCCAGCCTCTAAATCTTCCATGCTATTGTTAAACCTTAGTTCTCACCATAGTCTACTTTCTCCATTTCTCTTGCATAATTACAGAGACCTACTTTATGAAGTCGCCTATCTATTCGGGAAGACTGAAGACTACAAAGGCTGTTGTCAAAATTCCAAAGGCATAAAATAAAAATTAAATTTTTTCATGAAGGGCTGGAAGGCAGAGTTAGGGATGTGGACTGAGGATCTAGGCAGGCAGAATATGGCTCAAAAAGAAAGAACTTTTTGATCATTTTTGATGGCCCTAAATGGGAAAATTTCCTTGTCAGCTTCCTATCACTTAGAGTTTTAGTGCATTGTTCTCAGGTCCCTGCTGGTGTGTGTGTGTGTGTGTGCCCCCCAAAACACTTACATAAACAAGCATGTACCTAATAAGCTGACATTTACCGAATGTGAACTAAGTGTCAGACTCAAGAAGTGCTTTACGTGGGTTCTCTTTAAATGCTCGCCACAATCCTATGAGGGATGTGGTCGTGGGTTCCAATTCTGACCTCAAAACTTGCCGTGCCATTAACAAGTTACTAACCTTTCTGTATTTCAACTTCCTCATATGTAAAATTCAAGTAACAGTACCTACCTCAAAGGCTGAGGTGAGGATTAAATGGATTAATAAAGCGCTCGGAGGGAAGCCTAGTACAAGACAAACGATATGTAAATGTTAGCTATTTCTACTATCGTAAAAGTAGAGGTGTTTTAAAGCCCCTTTACTGCCATGGCCGCCGCACCTGCAGCTCTGCTGGAAGCTGGGCAAGCGGTCGAGCAGGCGGCCAAGCGACGCCTCGACGTCGCCGAAGAGGCGGTGGATGCGCTCGGTGCACTCAGCCCCGCGGATGAAGGTCTTGTAGTTGGCGAAGGCCAAGTCGCGCGTTTGCTGCAGCAGCTGTGCCCGCTCCTCTGCCAAGCGCTCAGGCTCGCGTCGCAGCCGCTCCAGCCCTGAGCCGCTCAACTCACGGAGGTAGCGGCCTACATCAGGCCGCTCCCTCCATTGAGCCTCGGGGAAGCGGTCTCGGAAGAGCGACGCCAGAAGTCCTTCATCTTCCACCTCCCCGAGAGCGGCCGCGGTAGCTGCGGCCGTAGTTGAGGACGTGACAATCGTCGTCGCTGCCATTTTCCCTGCTGCAGCGTCGTTTCCCCTCCGGAGTAGTGAGGGCGCTAGTTCTGATTCTAAGACCGGAAGCGACGGGGACACACTTCCGGTTTCTGTGGTTCCTATCACACAAACTTTTCTTCCCTACGGTCCTCCGGGATTAGGGGCGCTAGAGTGGGGAACGATTGGACGGCGCCTAGAGAGGTAGGCTTTGTGGTTGCCAGGAAGCGGCTGACGGCTAGCTTCCGTTTCCGGCGACCGAGGCACGAGGTTTCCGTGTGGAAAAATGCGGCCTCTGACAGAAGAGGAGACCCGTGTAATGTTCGAGAAGATCGCGAAATAGTAAGAGGATGCGGGTTGGGAGAGGGAATGTGTGTGGTAGAGAGGGAAGTGGATGCAGTAGGGGCACGGTGCCAGGACGAATAGGTTCGGACAACGTTCCTGTTCTTATTCTAGCATCGGGGAGAACCTTCAGCTCCTCGTCGATAGGCCCGACGGCACCTACTGTTTCAGGTTGCACAACGACCGGGTGTACTACGTGAGGTGAGGCGGGGCCGGGCGGGCAGCATGGGTCCGGATGGGGGCCTGGGTTTTACCCGCTTCCCTTACCTCACTTTACCGCCCTTACCTCACCTTAGCGAGAAGATCCTGAAGCTGGCCGCCAACATCTCTGGTGACAAGCTGGTATCGTTGGGGACCTGCTTCGGAAAATTCACTAAGACCCACAAGTTCCGGTTGCACATCACAGCTCTGGATTATCTTGCGCCCTATGCCAAGGTATGTAGGGTGGTTTCGGTCTGCCCGTCCGGATTTAGGAAGTTAAGGATGAAGGTCACAGCAGAACTAGATTAGGCAACGGAGTCCCCAGACAGTGTTTGGGTCAGTGCCAACACATGGAGGTGTTTATAAGTCTTGGTGCTTGTAGGAGTGCTGTGCAGCTGCTTAACCATAGTTAAATCCCACAGAGTGGAAAAGCCTCTGCAGACCCAGCTCAAGGTGAAAAGCAAATAGGTGGCTGCGATGAGGAAGAGTAGTGGGGTATAGAGAAAAAGCTGTTAAACTGTCTATGGGAGAAGTTATTTGTAGAGTTGAGGGAAGATGCTGCTGGCAGTTATGTTTAAGAGAAGAACAGTTGGAGGGAATACGTTATGCTTTAAATCCTTTAAGGAATTAACCTTAGCTAGCCTAACTGTAGGAATATATCTGTTAGCATTTTTGTGTCTTTTGGGTTTTTCTTCCTTGTAGTATAAAGTGTGGGTAAAGCCTGGAGCAGAGCAGTCTTTCCTGTATGGGAACCATGTGTTGAAATCTGGTCTGGGCCGAATTACTGAAAATACTTCTCAGTACCAGGGAGTGGTGGTGTACTCCATGGCAGACATCCCTTTGGTGAGTAGAAATGGTAACTGTCTATTACAAAAATGAGTATCTTTTTATTCAAGTAGGATGTATTTTCAGAGTCTGTGCTCAGAGGCTGAATTCTCAGCACCTTCTGAATTCCTCAAAGAAAAGAGCTGAGTGTTTGTTTTTTCATCTTTTTTATTCCCAGCCCTCAATATGTGCTTATTGAATGACTTGAGTGAATTGGTGTCTCTTCTCTTGAATCCCAGGGTTTTGGGGTGGCAGCAAAGTCTACACAAGACTGCAGGAAAGTAGATCCCATGGCGATTGTGGTATTTCATCAAGCAGACATTGGGGAATATGTGCGGCATGAAGAAACGTTGACTTAAAATGGAGTCATCACAAGGACTTATGGCTGTGTGGAAAGGCCTAGATATGTTTCCTGTGTCTGTGTAGGTTCCACCGTGGTGTTGAGTTTGTCAACACTAACCTCTTCAGGGATTCTTAGTTGAATATTCTATTACTGGCAAATGCAGGCTGGATTCTTACTATACAAAAATGGCTTAAAAAACACACATAGAATGCTGTGTTTTATATTTGAATCAGAGGGCTTCTTGTTCATATTAACAGGTTCTAAATCATTGGAACTAGGGATGAGAATAGCTTATTGTTATCTGTGATAACTTGCTTTCCAAACTCATGATAATGAAATGGATTTTTTATGTTATTTATTAATATTGTGAAAGATATTGCCCTGTGAGAAACCTAGGCCATATCTGGGATTTTACAGATGAGATGTAGCTAAATAACAAGAGCAATTTATTATGCTATTTTTTAATATGGTAAGTACTGTGTGGTGCAGTGGGGAGAAAACCCTGGATTCAAGCCTTAGTTTTGCCATTTCCCAGTTTTATGCCCTGGGATGAATCATTCCATTTTTCTAAGCTTCATTTTCTGCTCCCATGAAAATGAAAATGAAAAATAGCTTTAACTGTCTAAGAATGGTTTTAGAATTAGAGATCCATCATTGTAAAGCACCAAGCACAGTACCTGGCAAATTGATGGGTGTTCAATAAATGGTAAGAATTATTATTTTTATATTTCCTATTCTGAGTATTTCCATTACTAAGAAGAGGGCCTTATGAGTATAATTTGGTTATAATATCTTGGTTTTTATATGCTGTTTTCTTGGTCTTTTTCTTATATGATCCCAAGCTGAAATTTTTTATCTGTCTGGATTGAACAAAAGGCACTAGTCAGAGACCCTAAAATAATAATTAAGCTCCCCCTTCCTTCCCCATGCCTCCAAAATTTCTTTTTTAGAATTAAAAAAATTTTTTGACATGCTTTATAGACAAAAATCCCCCAAAATGATCTGTGTTGTAAAACAAAACAATTTATTTGATAAATTTACTGAATATTTTTTATTGCAAAGGTGATGCCTCTAAAAATAAAACATTTTTCAGGTGCAAAATGGCACTCGGTTACCAACTCTTTATTTTTGTATGTAAGCTTTAAACTAGAGTTTGTCCCATCTTTTTCAGCTTTTCTCCTTTCTAAGGCTAATCTTCAAATATTGCTGTATGATGGTCAGCATTTTGATGGTAGTGTTGAGTGCATACTTTAGAAATAGCCACACTCAAAACATTTATGTTATTATTTTATTGCCATTGTCCCTTTGTAGATGAAGGCAATAAACTAAAACTTTAATTTAAATTAGAAATTTAATTTTCCAGTAACTTTGTAAAACTGATATACTGGTTTCTGCCCCATAAAAGAGTCAGGGGCTTGTAATCCTCCTAGCTTAGCATGTTGGCTTCCTTGTGCCTGTAATTGTTGGAGCATTGAAGAGACGCTTCAAGAAATACAGCTGCAGGATTCCAGAAAGCACAATGACGAGGCTCTGGGCTGTGGACCACCAGTTCACATAATTATAATTTGATTGGAGAAGGAAAAAGTCAGCCGTTTTCCTCATCCGAGCAAAGTTGTAGTACCGCCACATGTGGAAGATATTGTTCTGCACCTTTTGTGTACTCTCCTGTGGGAAAGAAATGAAGAAAAGGAATGCCCTCTCCAACATCACCTGGTGCTCACAAGCACTAACTTAAATTATATGAAAGTTAATGATAAATTATTAGTTTTGCTATATATAAAAAAATGGTTTGGAGTTGTGTGGGTTTTTTTTTAATGCTCTCTATAATGAAAAACTGCAGCGCTCAAACTAGAGAGATCTTGCAAAGATAGCTCTAGATGTAGACATGTACTTCAGCACATTATTGCCCTTTATATCTGATATCTCTTGCTTTTCTCTATACTATAAGATAGACCAAAAAACTTTTTAATAAATATTTTAGGCTTTACATGTCTTATGGTCTCTGTGACAACTATTTAGCTCTCTCATTGTAGTGCAAAAGCAGCCGTAGACAGTGTGTAAGGGAATTAACATAACTCTAGTACAACTTTATTTTTTAAAAAGGCGATGGACTTTCAAAGGGTACTACTGCTATAATGGAAAAAACCCACAGAACAACAGGAAATAGTTGTAAATCATGTGTCTAATACAGGGCTCGTATCCAAAATATGTAAAGAACTCTCAAAACCTAGTTTTTAAATGGGCAAAGGATTTGAATAGACATTTCTTCACAGATTTACAAATGGCCTATAAGTACATGAAAAGATGTTCAACATCAGTATCATCAGGGAAATGCAACTTAAAACCACAATGAGGTACTAGTTCATACCCACTAGAATAGCTATAATAAAAAAGATATAACAACAGACATTTTAAAGGATGTGGAGATACTGGAATTCCCATACATTGCTGGTGGGAATATAAAGTGGTGCGGCAGCTTTTGAGAATAGTATTGTAGTTCCTCACAGGATTGAATATAGTTACCATATATATGACCTGACAACTCCACTCTGAGTATACATGCAAGAGTAATAAAAACATGTTAATACAAAAATGTGTGTTCATAACAGCAACATTCATAATAGCTGGAAAAAACAATCCACATCTCCATTAACTGATGGATTTTTTTTTTAAAAGGTAATATATCCACACAGTCAAATATTGTTCAGTAACAAAAAAGGAATAAAGTAGAGATATATGCTACGATATGGATGACCCTTAAAACAAGCCAGACACAAAGGACCCCATATTGTATGATTTCATTTATTTGAAATGTCCAGAATAGGCGATCTACAGAGATAGTTGCTGGAGCTAAGGGGAGGGGAGGGAAGGGATGGGCAGTGACTGCTTATGAGTATAGGGTTTCTTTTTGGGTTGATGAAAATGTGCTGGAATTGGTTGTACAACCTTATGAATATACTAAACACCCCTGGATTGTACTTTAAAAGGTGAATTTTTTTGGTACGTGAGTTATAGCTCAATTTTTTTAAAAGTATGTAGAGTGCCAGATTTGAATTTCAAGAATCCCAAGCCATGAAAAGTGTATTAAAACCAGAGTGGGTGTAGCTCAGTGCTTGAGTTCCTGTTTCCCATGTACGAAGTTCTGGGTTCAAACACCAGTACCTCTTCAAAAAAAGAATTAAAGGATTCAAATCTTCTTGACAATTTTCACTCAAATAATATTACTTCCATAATTTTAATCTTTTCTCTATTTTAAAATCAGTTTCCATGGATATTTCTCTTTCACAAAATACTTAATTACCGTAATTGCATCCAGAGTATCGTTTAGTTGTTTTCTTTCGCTCCTCTGTTTGTTGTCCATCTCAGGCCCCTCATAGAAGACTCCAAAGTTGAGATACACTTGCACAGAACTAAAATGGTTTTGCTCATTTCTTAGACAAAGCTGATAAAAACCTGTAGGAATCCATAGGTCATTATCAAGTCTTTGTTTTCCAGCCCTTCTAGTTTTTCGCTAGAGATATCTCTGTCCCGGTTTTAATATGCTACTATATAAAGTACCTTCTTTTTACTTGGGAAGTTCAAAGATCCAATTTTTGACATGGCAAGACAGTGATCTTACACAGAGTTTATTTTACAAAATACCATTTATAATTTGTCAAGTATTAGTAAATTTAATTCTATATCAGTAGAAAGTTATGTTTTCTCTTTCCAATTTATAGTTACTACGTATCTTTTAAGGAAGTCCTCACTGGAAAATTAAGACTTGAGTTGAAATTAAGAGCATGGTGTTTGCCTACTCTTTGTATACCCCATGAGAGATGGGGGATGCCATCTTGATTTTAGGAAAAAAGTTGATGCTTTGTGAAAACTATTCTGCTGAAAGTGAATTCCCTGCAGTGTGGTCTATGTTGGGGTATGAACTGATGCTGATTCTCAACTGGGGTTGCCTCCCTTTGTGTGTGTGTGTGTATAAAGAAGGTTATAGAAATGTGTGGCACTGTTTTTGATGGTCATGTTGATTGGAAGACACTACTGGCACCTAGGGGCCAAGGATGCCAAATACCTGTAATGCTGAATATCTTGTGCCACACAATAAAGGATTATCTTGTGTCAGGTGTGCCCCTGTTGAGACACACTTTAGTATGCTTTGCCAGTAGAAAGGGCAATGAAAGAAAACATGCTTTCCAAGATGGAAATAGGTTCTATCTGGCTATAGGCATTTCCTAGTGACTGGTGATAGCTATTCTGTTGTGTAGTACAGATATTTCATATTACCATTTATTTCCTTTTGCTTTAAATCTGTCTTGATAACTGGCACAAGGATTGTGATGACTGGGAAGACATGCTACCCCCCCCATAATTTATTATGTATAATTTTGTATTATAAATGGGTGGTCACTTTTCCAGAACTTGGTCATTTGGAGATGATAAGATTAAAATTGAGTTCTGCAACCTGGAATTATAAGGATTAATTTGATTATGATTAAAACTGAGCTCTGGACTTGGAGACTCTCCTCCCAGACTGGCAGTGGACTGCTGCTTGACATTCTTGGACATCAGCAATCTCCAGGAAGACTGCAGTTGGCTATTTGTGTTGAAGGCTGGTTTTTTTTTCCTATTGTTTTATTATCCCTATATGGAAAAGCTGGGTTTTTACATTTTTCAGGTACTTAATTTCTGTACTTTTTTATTTCCCTGATTTCATAGAAACCTATGATTTTCATAATAGCTACAATGAGGAAAACAGACCTGTCTCTTGGGTAGAGAAGTTAATCTGGCCCCGAGTATCCTGGGAGGTGCCTATGAGGAAACCCTGTGGGGTATGTGCAGTGGCGAGAACATGCCGGTCATGTGACATTCCCAGTGTCCGCTGAACCTGCCAAGATATATTAAAGAGGGAGAAAAGCCCCTACTGCATCACCAAGAAGCTAGCTAAGTGGTAAGGTTAACATCCCATAATCATAAGCTTAGTGGCTGCCAGTCCCATTTTGGGGGGGATTTGGAATTGAGCAGAGGCTGTTTTTTGGTTGTCACAATGATGAAGGTGCAGCAATGCTGAGTGTCCTGTATTGTTAGACTCAAAAAACAAGAAAATTGGGAGCAGATGTAGTTCAAGTACTTGAGTGCCTGCTTCCCTTGTACAAGGTCCTGGGTTCAATCCCTGGTACCTCCTAAAAACAATAAACCATCGAAAAAATCAGCTCTCATTGGGAAATGTATGTAACTCAGTGGATGAGTGCCTATTTCCCATGTACGAGGTCCTGGGTTCAATCCCTGGTACCTTCTTAAAAACAAAAAATTGTTATTATAGGATCAAAATTGTCTTACCCAAAATGCCAGTGGTGCTTTTCATCTTTTGGCTCAAAGGAGGCTAAAGTTCAACTTTATTCCATCATCACGCTTCTGAGTTCATCCACCACCAGCCATCTCCACAGGCCACCCAAGTTCAACCCCAAGAAGCACAAAGTCATGTACCTGAGGTACACCAATGGGGAAGTTGATGTCACACCTGTCCTGCCCTCCATGATCTGCTCCTTGGGTCTTTCTCCAAAAAAGGTTGGTGATAATATCACCAAGGCAGCTGGTGACTGGAGGGGTCTAAAGATTTCAGTGAAACTGACTGTTCAGAACAGACTGGCCCTGATTGAAGAGGCACCTTTTACCTGCACCCTGATCATCAAAGCCCTCAAGGAACCACTCAGAGCAGAAACAGAAAAACATTAAGCACAGTGGAAATAACACTTTCGATGAGATTGTCAACATTGCCCAACAGATGCAATACTGATCATTAGACAGAAAACTCTCTGCAACCATTTATAAAAGAGATTTTGGGGACTGCCCAGTATGTGTGCTACAGTATTGATGGCCACCTCTGATGACGTCATAGATGAGATAAACAGTGGTCAGTGAAACATCCAGCTAGTTAAGAACTACAAAGGAAAATAGTTCAATAAAGGATCATTTGACCCCCCCAAAAATGTTAGTAGTACCCCAGTTGAGAAAGGCATGTCTTGAAGGATGTGGCTGGGGTCTATCAGTTGATCTGTATTACTCTGGCTGTTGAGTTCTTGGCTGAACTTTCTTGGTTGTTGAGCTCCTTGGTGATTTCCCAGACTTCGGTTTATTTACTGCTTGACAGCCTGCACATACTCCACAGGCACTCCATGGACACTGGGTCTTGATAGGCCTAGGCTTCAATGAGCTGACTAGTAGCTACTGTTCCAATATGAATGTAAGAGATAAAGCTCTGGTAAGTGTATTTTAGGTTACAGTGGAATGGAGTAAGATCAACAGTCTTTTACTAAGTAAACAAAAATTAGAAAGCTAACAGGTTTCTAAGATAAAGAACAAAGGAAGATAAAGAATGAATAGCCTCTGACTTTTATATTGAGCTTACCTTCCTTGGGCACTATGGTGTAAGACCACAGTATGGGTAAAAGTACCCTTGGCCTTTGAGGCACTTTAGAAATTCAGAACCACTGAAAGATAATTAAAATGATCTGCCTGACAGAGTCCTCTTTACAGCCGGTAATTCCAGCACAATTCAAGTACTGGAGTTTTAATGAGACAGGTAACTTGAAAACATTTACCATCCTAAAGGAAATTTGATTGTCTGGCTGAATAAACTTTGTGCCAGTGTTCTCTAATTTGACAGAATTACCCCTATACACTGGAGGGCAGGTGTTGCTTCCCCCACCCCATAAACTGAAGTAGCTTTCTTTGAAATCATTTATTCTTTCCCCTCTCATCCCCAAATCTGGGTAAATTTTATTACCTTTGTAGGAAGAGGCACCCTCTTTGCCCTGTGGCTTTGAGCAAAAATTCCATAGCCCAGGGCCAAGCCATATGTTTTAGCTCCCATTGATCATTCACTGGAAGTTTCCATCTCACTGCAGTTCCATTTCATTAGTAAAAGTATGATCCTGATTACAAAAGGAGTGAAAACACAAGTCCTCAGTATGGCCAGAGGAACCCAAGTACCCACCTCATAACTGAAATAGAAGTAGCCAGTCTGGTGAGCAAACTGCCAAAAGCATTCTGAGCCTCCTGGTGAGATCATGATGGCAAAGTCGTATCGATCAGCTCCACGGAAGAGTGGCTGGTCTCCAGTGCCACTTAAGGGTTCTGTCTTCTGGCTCCTAGCCGAGGTCAGTAGGTTAAGAATCACCAACCCAACCCCAAAGAGTAAAGAAGACATCCTGCTTTCTGGAGACTTCCCTGCAGGTGTACTGCTTGCAGCCCAGTGGAACAAAGTAGTTTAGACAACTGGGGTAATCATTAACTCCACAAGTCACATTTAGGCCAATTTCAGGGACACAAATATTCCATAATAGAACTGGCATGATACTCCCATGTTTGGCTCACAGTAAGTTTCTGCTTTCACCTTAAAAACCTAGTGGCTTACCAGACCTAATTGTGGGTACTAGATAGAAGCTACCACCTCAGAATAGAGAGATCCACACTTCTTTTTGGCTGTCATTTTTCTGTTCTTGCTTCTTGGGAAAGATTATTTAGAACAACCTAATATACTGGCAAAAGTTGGCTGGGGAGATTTTTTCTTTCATTTATGTCAAATTGCCGAGTGACACTTAGTGCTTCTGTAAGGCATATGGGGCAATTCCTATCTCAGTAGACTTCTACCCAATGCTACAGCTTAGATAGCAAAGTGCAACACTGAAATATGTGCAGACTTAAGTGAAGGGAGAGAGCAGCAAGAAACAGTCAGTGATCAGACCCTTCCACTTAAGATTATAACATTGTTCAAAGCCTCCATCTTTGTCTTTTACCCATGATTTCTTCAGTACCCATAGGGAGTGAAACAGTTCATTTAACACTCACTTTATGGCAAGCACAGCACTGCACTAGATTTGCCTGCATCTTACAGGGAGGTTACTGTTACATCTAGATGAGAAAACTGACCTTCAGAGATTCAAGTGACTTACAGATGGTCTCACAACCACTGCTGCAGAACTGGGGCCCTCATTTAGCAGCTCATGCTCTTAACCACAAGGACAGTGTTTCTCAAACTTAGTGCCTGAGTTCTGGGGATGCCTGAATGTTTTTATTTCAGTCAAAATCTTAACAGACCTCCTAAGTGTGGAGTTCATTTCTGGCTAGGGCCAAATACACCACTGCACTTGAGGCACAATGATTCTGCAGTCTTGTTAAGCAATGGTGGGTGAGACTAGAGCCATCTCTCACTTTATAGTAGAAGCACAGGCACACCCTACCCCAGAGTCCTAACACTCTGTCATAAACATTGTAGGTTCAGCAAAACAATCATCAGTTCACATTGTTTTATCGATTGTAAAAGCTGTAAGTGTAGTTTTATGTTTGTACACATTTCAGTAGCACTGTAACACCTTAGTTATGTGAAAATAAATGTTAACGGACCTCTGCATACCTCAAGTTTGAAAGCACTGATTAGGAGTTTCTTCCCTAAATGCATTACAGTCTTGCCCTTCAACCTAGAGAACACCACCTAATGATGTGAAAGTTGACAGAGATAATAAGTTAACACTGTGGATTTGGCATTTAATGATTTTTTACGTCCTGCCATTTCATCTAATCCAGTTTCAAGGGAGACCACAACTGTCTACAACTGGAAAGTTACTGGATCAAGAGGAGATCAAGTTCTCACGTCAGTGTGATTTAATTTGGGGATGGTTGATAGAAAAACTCCAAAACACATAGTTGGTAATAAAGGTGTGTGATGTTTCCAACTTGTAACTACAGGATGAATTTTTAAAACTAGCATTTCCTTAAACCTTACCTTTTACTCTCCAAAGCAGGAGTTCTTAACCTTTTTTGTGCCATGGACCCCTTACTAAGTCCACACTATACTTGTATTATTTAATGAATATAACACACCCACACCAACACGTCCCCACAAGAATAATGTTTTTTTGAATTTCAGTTCAAGTTCACCAACCCCTGGTTAAGAATCCCTGCTCCAAAGTAAAAAGGGGCAAATTCTTTCATCATGTGAAAATCTATATAAGGACATGTACAAATTAAGAAGTTCACATCATGTTTGACATGGCTTCCAAGGATTACAACATCCAATACAGTTTGACAACAGCTTCTTGATCAACATAGTTCAGCAGTTTGTTCAACAGTTTGCTATCCCATCTGGTAACAGGTGCTGTGCTGCAATTAAACAGCTACTTAGATTCGAGAGAAGCAAGACTTTAATGAAGAATGCTACAAGTTATGGACAAGAATTAGTTCTCATATTTTAAAAAAAGATTACAGAAAACACTTTACTGAAATTTTTTGCTAAAAAGACAGTCTTCAGGGGTGTCCAAGATTGACGGCAAGCACAACACAGTACAAAAGGAGAAGGGAATGTTGAATTCCAGTGCAAGACACTAACACAGCACAATTAGGGAATCAGGCAGTAGCAACCATTTCACGAAGAATGGAATTAGGCATTTATATTCAGTCAGGGCTTTTTGTTTTTGTTTTTTTTTTTTAAAGCTTTAAAAGTCCATCATAAGGAAAGGAACTGAAGGGAATTGAAAAGGGAGGATTTGGGGGGAATAAGGGAGTGGGAGGCTAAGCTTATCTATTATCACCATTTTACCAAAAAACACAGTGGTTCAACCACACAGGAAGTGTGCCCAGCAAATATTAAGAGCAAATGCCAAGGCAGTCAGGTCTACATATGGATGTCACAACTGGCTAAGAGACTCTGATTCCACAAGGACTGGTCTGTCATCAATCTGGGCTCAGATGAAGTTCCTTGCATTTGTTTCAGAAGGCCAAAACTTTACCTGGAACAAGTTCACTCTGAATAATGCTCACGTTGCTGGTTTTAACAGGTCATGAAGTCATATATGGCTCCTAACAAACTCCACCATTTCCTAGGAGAAGGTTCTACTGATTACCAGGGCTTTAAATTCAAGCAAATCACTAAAGAAGAGAAACATTAATGATATCCTGGCACTATATAAGCTGTGTGCCTGACACGTCTGCATAGGACGTGGGGGTGGGCTTGGCTTGGCTTCATCTCCAACAGCACTGAAGTGGAATTGGGACCTCCCCCACCTAGGAGGAGATTGCCCAGAATTCTCATCCCAGCTCAGCTTCTGAAATAAACAGCACACTATCAGGGGCTATTATTAGGAACCATGCTCCTGTTCATTCTGTGGAAATGAAAGCCATTTCAGTTGATGCCAAGTCTCTTCATGGTCCGCCAGCGATCCTTAATCATCACAGCTGTTCGGTTAACAAATGGGTAATTTTTAGAAATGGCAGCCCAGTTTCCTTCCCCGTACTTCTCTACTCCAGCCTTGACCCACTCACTTTCTTCTACAGTCCACTTCTGCAAAAGAAAATGAGAAGACTAATCACAACTTATCTGGGCACTCATTTATGTTTTCTCCAATATGCGGAAGAGAGAAAAATCATAGAGAATAATCTGAACCCAAAAGCAGCGTTTTCAAACATGACATAGATAATAAGTTAATACTGTGGATTTGGCATTTAATGATTTTTGATGTCCTGACATTTCATCCTTAACTAATAATCACATCGCTGTTCAAAACTTAAAACGTGTATGTTGTTAATGGTTCAGAAAGTGTGGCAAGCTTCTGCTGCCTAGATGTTTCTTTCAAAAAATAACTATTACTTTAACTTATTTCATTTTATCTAGAAATCTCAAATAGATTTCCACGAGATGCCTGGGTAATCTATGCCTATGGGATGTAGAACTTATCTCTGTTCTACCCACACAACCAGTTATCAGGAAAGACAATTTAAAATTACCTGCTTTCTTGTCACACTGGTCGCAGTGTCTTCATCTGGTGCTAGAAAACATTAAAAAAGAGGCTAATTTCAGAGTTCATCTTTCTCTACACAAACCACAAAAAGAAGACATAGTGCCCCCAAAGGGAAAATTTAATTCAAATTTCACAACTGTACAGAAGTAAAAGGTCACCACTAAATGGTAGTTTATGTTTTTTCTCTTTATTTGCAAGACACCAGTCATTTTATCCCATGGGAATTTGAACAAAGCAAGTGCTTTACAAACAGGCACTAAATACTGTTGATGATGGATCTCAGACTCTTTAGAAAAACCAACATCACTTTCTATAAAATTACAAGGGGATTGTGGTATTTAAAAAACAATATAAACATAAAAATAATTTCTGCATAATAACACCTTGCTAACCACTGCTTTCAGGTAACATGGTTTTATTGTTTTATATCAGAAATTGCAAATCTCTTTACCTAGGAATGAATTGGTTCTCTTTCCTAAACAGAAGAATGGGGTAACAATTACTGCTCTGCATTCTCACAGACCATGTGAGATCTGCTTAAGATCTACCCTCCTCTTTGAGAAAGCCTCAAAACACATGCATCAAGATAATTTCTGAAAAGGCCAGAGGGCTACAGAAAGGTACACAAGTATAAAAGTCATGCAATTTCAAGCCAACAAGGGCTGATTAAAAAGCTGCAAAAGGCAAATGTATATGAACATGAAACTTGTCAGAGTGCCCCAGCAGTCGTCACTGTCCCAACAATGTTTCCTAAGCAATGGAGGACGGTGGCTGAAGAAAAGGAACACTCACTTACAGGAGCAGCTTACTTATTTTTAAATTATGAAGTTTTTCATATACAGTGGAAGCAGGTTTCTAAAGCTGACCAATCTTTACTGCATTGGATGGGGATATCTGCTAGAATTTTTATACCCTGTTGTTTTTAAATAATGCTATTTTTTTTCTGTACTTCCTATTTTTGTCTGATCTTGATCTTGCCAACTATTTTTGTGCCAGTGAAGATAATTTTCAGGGACAAAACTTGGGGGATCAGCAACAGAGCACTGTTGTCTATGTTAAAAAATCTACAGAAGAACCCCAAAATTGAAGCTTAGCATCTGGCTATTTTCCATTCAAATGCAAAATATGTGGTGGGAGAGATTTTAACACACAAATGCTATGAAGTTTAGAATTATGAAAAAGTGAAGTTCCTGTTCTTAGGAAAAAGCGTTTCTATATACAAACTGGTAAGAGATCTTTTACTTAACAAGAATTACAGGGAATAATATTTTCTACTGTTCTAATTAAAGCATATTAAGAATAACATCAACCAAAATTAAATACCACAGCATTTACTAAAATAGGAATTTGCTTTAAACATGAAGTGCTGCTTTGCTTATGAATCAAAATGAGGTCAGGAACTTATCAAGCTTTTTCTAGTTTGGAGAAACAGGTTCTAGAACATTGTATGTGGCGTTAACATGCATCCATCCTTCAGCAGGGGTTAAGGGGAGGCCAAGGAGAATCTCCTAGCTTACCATGAACTTGAAACAGTTCATCCTCTTCCACCCAAGTCTCTTTTTCTTCAACCCCATTAGAGTTGTTCCATTTGCCTTTGGGTACTCTGAGGGGAGATCAACGAGAGAACGAGGTTTAAAACAAATCCATTCTGGGTTGGCCCCACAGTATGTCTTTGATTCACTTGCTGCCCTATGTTCCTGTCTTCTAAGTGAGCACTTTTTTGAGATTCACCCACACACAACTCCCACATCTACCTTTTTTCCTTAGCTGGCTGGATATTTCCACCTGAATATCCCTCATACTCAACACTGAATGCATCACTGCCCCCTCAAAATCTATTTCATGGGATTTGTTTTTTTGATTCTTTTAAAAATCTCAGCATTCTTCTAGCCTAGAAACTGTGAAGCTACTAACTCTTCCATCTTCTTCACGGACATGCCCTATTCTATCTCCACACTGATCTCCTTTCTCTTCCCATTCCCCTAGTTCAAGCCCATGGTCCCTCTTTCTCCATTATTAAGCTAGGCTCTTAAATGGAGTCTCTGCCACTAGCTTCCTCCTCTTCAAAGTACTACAACAGCTACATCTCTTCTCCATTCCATGATGGCATTTCACTGCCTAAGAAAGGAAGCCTAAATGCCTATATGGGGAATCAAGACCATCTAGTTTGGCCTGGGTCAATTTCCCACCACTAAGGGCCGCCCCCCCCTCAACTCCCTCACCACACCCATAGCCACACAAACAACAGGGCCACCCTGCTTTTCTCTATATTCCTCCAATAAATACTGCACTTTCTTGCCTCTCTATATACTGTTCCCTCTGCTTGGGATTCCCTTACCTGCCAAGTGAAATCCTACCTATATTTCAAGGCCATCATTCTCAATGAAACCTTCCCTAACTACCTTTCTTCTTCAACACACACAAAAAGCCCCAGTCCAACTCCTCTGCCCCTGTGACACAGTACTTATTCAACAGCCATTTAAAACATACCTTTAACTACAAGCCCCTCAAAGGCAGGGACCACCTCTTCATTTGTATACCCCAAATACCCAACACAATAGCACACATCCTAACATGAGCTGGAGAAATATTAGCTAAACTATTATTGGGACTATCAAAGAGCTGTAAAAGATCAGAGTAATAAGCAAACAAGAACCCTTCCAGTGAATGTAAAACTAAGTACTTTGGTGTAGCCAAAAACCCCAAAGCTGCCAAATAATCCAAAACCCAAATTAAATAAAAACTATAGTATTATTTTCTAAGAAACTTTCCCTTAAATTCCGTGAGTTTTCTATGAAAGTACCTAATCAAGTAGCTGAGACAAATGGTGGATTATTTATGTTTATAAATTGAATCATATCCCCAAAATGTTTTTTTTAAGGAGGTACCAGGGATTAAACCTAGGACCTCATACATGTGAAACACACTCTACACCTGCCTCTGCACCAAAATGTTATTTCTAAGAAGAATTTCTTCAGACAGTGGGAAAAAAATATTATGAGGGTTCTTCTTTCTCAGGCTATTAGCCTTGTTAATGATTTAGAAATAAAAGTCAGACTGGGTTACAGTTTTCCTATTGACCTTAGCTCAGTGCTAGGATAAAACTGATTCTAACTTCTGTGTTCGCTAGCCCATCATTTTCTCATAACTGCCCTCTCTTCCTGCAGTCTTCCCTGATCACTTTAGTACCTTTCCCTCCTCTGAACTCCCAGCACTGATTAAATGCACAGATATTTTGGTACTTATTTTATGCTTTCAGATGATGGTGTTGTGTTGAGTGCCTAATTTCTCAGGTTCTGTATGGGGATGAGGTCTAGGTTCTACACTATTAGATGACTGTGTGAGTCTGAGCAAGTCAGGTCACTACCTGGCCCTCACATTCCTCATTGGTCAACTCAGAACTTGGCAGTGATCTAGCACTGGTTAGCAAACTACAGCTTTTGGCTGCTTGTTTTTGTCCAGTTCTGGAACTAAAAGTAGTTTTACATTCTTAAAGCACTGTTAAAAAGAAGAAGAAGAAGTGAGAGAGACCTAATTTGGCCCACAAAGCCTAAAATATTAACCCTCTGGCCTTTCACAGAAGTGTTGGGTATAATCCCTTAAACTCCAAGAACAAGAATTGTTTGATTTGGTTAATAAATGTCTGTTAAGCACTTGCTCTATGCAAGATGCTATGGAGGATATATAAGTCTAAATCATGGCTCCTGCCCTCCAGGTAACATATCCTTATCCTGCCTTCCCCTCCTGGTTTCTCCCAGGCCTGTACTCCTCATCTGACAGTATTCTTCATCCACCCTAACTCCATTCCTACAGTGTGAAGCAGATGTCAAGAGCTCTCAGTGATGTCTAATCAGGTCTTCAAATCAGTTGCATTAAAATTATCTGAGGCCTATTTAGAAAAGCAGATTCCAAAGGATTCCCCACCCCCACTTTCTAAATCAGTAGTCAGGAACCTAGGAATATGTAATTTTTAAATATTCCACAAGTAACTGTTTGAGAACCTCTGCCTAGCAGAAAGAAAAAAGAGACTCGATTTGGCCTGTCTGCCCATCCAGACTTTATCCTTTCATTTCTCTTCTGTGCACTGATTCTCCTGCCATACAGACAGTATGAAAGTATTCTGAGCATACGAGGCTTCCTCGTGCCTCTACGTAAACAGGTACCACTGCCTAGAATCCCCAGCTCCCCAATATACTTGATGACCTCCTCTTATCCTTCAAGATAAGCTCAACATCTGCTCCTCTGCAAGGTGTCTCCACTAACAGCTTTGCCAAGCAGGCTCAGGTCTTCTTACTGAGCTCCCAGGGTACCTCACAGGGTCACTAGCTTTTGCTATAAAGGGCTAGATAGTATTTTCAGCTTTGTAGGCCATACTGTCTGTCACAACAACCGAACCTGCCTCTCACCTAGCTTTTGTATAATAGCAGGAAAGCAGCCATAGACAATATGTAAATGAATGGATGTGGCTGTGTTCCAATAAAATTTTATTTATAAAATCAGGCAGCAGGTGAATCTGGCCCAGGTCATATTTTAGCAATCTCTGCTTTAGAGTACCCATCACACTTCATAACATACCCTTGACATATGCAAAAGGTAACTATGTCTGAGACATTCACAAATCCTCACATTTACAAAGACCACCATAATCATGCACTCTCCCTTGAGTTTCCTCATCTGTTAGTGGGAACAATACCTACAATTCACAGAATTGCTGTGAGGACTGAATGAGATGTTTCAAATGAAAACAATAAAAGAGTGTTGAGCTGCACCTGCTTACCCATCAGCTCTGCCCACTTGCCAGCAAATTACTCACTTCCAAATGCAGGTGCAGAGAGTACAAATTTGTGCCCGAGTATAAATTACTTAGTAGACACCACAGTCCTTCCAGGGTCTCTGCACAGCTACCATAAAGAAAAATGGTACAGATGGCAATGACTGTGGGAGCTCAGGAGAACGGGTCACTTACAGCAGAGGTGACCAGGAAGTATTCACGGAGAAGGAAGTATTAAGAGCAGCAGCTTGGCGTATGTCGTGTACTGGACATGGGCTTTGTGTCAAACTGACTTGGATTAAAATCCCACAGTCAGCTGTGTGACTTCAGGCAAATTATTAACTTTTCTGAGTCTTCCTCAGAGTCTTCCTCATCTATAAAATGAGGCTAATATATCATCTCAGAGTAAGGACCATGTGAAAGTGGTTGGCTTGGAGAAAAAAAAACAACTTCAGCTTCTCTTCCCTTTGAAGGACAAATGGGATTTTGACAAGCAATGATGAAGGGATGATAGTCCAACTGTGGGCACTGAGAGGAGCAAAAGTACAGGAGTAGAAACCAACACAGCAGGTTCCAGAGAGAGTAAGCGAACCAATGAGGAAGGACCCACAATAGGGCACAGAGAATAGCAAAACTTGAAAGCGAGGTTTGAGTCATGTCATGGGGAGCAAAATTTAATCATTCTAACTACTGTCCCACAGAACCTAGTAGAATGTGTGAGATTAGTAAATCTCTGAATTTGCCAAGTCTCAAATGCTCATAGAAGTGCAAAGCTATAAATATTCATCCATCTCACTTAAGGACCAAAGTATAACAGCCCAATTCAAACAAATTTCTTTTAACAAAGACTAATATTTAGTAGACAAGCACTCAGAAGTTTGCTAAAAATGAAGCCAGCAATGAGTAAGAGACTCTGAAACCCTTCCATTCCCACATATGCCCTAGTACAATGCCTAGAAGCCCAAGTTTGGGGCTTCAGAATTGGTAGGGATGGCTATATTGTCACTTCCCACTCCTGAGTCACATTCTAGCAGTCTGGGCAAGCCTTGATGGTGAATAACTTAGCTGATGGTTACTTCATTCATGGAAGCAATACTAGGCCCAACCAGGACCACCAACCAGCCCCAAAACTGCTACAAAGAGGGTCTTCATACTTGGAATTCTTCTCCCCAAGGAGGGGTTGGTTGAGAACGGTGGGCCTGGAAGGTGATGCCGGAATAACCTCCTGAGAAGAATTGAGGCCCACAGTTGGCTTGGTACTCTGGCTATCCTCCTCCAAAACCAATCTGCTTATTGTCATGCGCTTGTTTTTGAGCTGCAGTTCAGAGCCACCCTCACCAGGGGCTGAACTTTCGTTTTCATCTTTTCTCAGTCTCTTGTTTTTGAGGGCTGGTGATGGTAGGAAAGCCTGATTAGGAAATACGAAATCCTTCTGGTCCAGTTTTGAGAAAACTGCCTCAGAATCCTGTGCACCAGACAGAGCCTTGAAAGCTGCTTTCAGGGTCATAATTCCAATCGTGGTTGTAGTATTCTGTAGATGCCTAAAAATAAAACATAGAGATCAGTTTCATGAGTGCTGATGTTCATCCAAATAGCCACAGCTTTTTCAAAGTGATGCTTCAACTTAGATAGGGAACTTCTCAAGTTAAGGATTCTCTATGAAAAGAAAGTGAAACAGAGGCTGACTTAACACATTTATTTATGAAAGCCTCCATTTATTAACAGGTGTAAATAAGGTTTTAAATATGATGAATATATTAAATTATAGAGTTTAATTCCAAATAAGAAAACCTTAAAGGAACTATACTCCCTCTATTGGCATGTTTAACCTATGTGCTAATCTAACCCTTTTAGTTTGTATGGACCAAAGTAATGTTTTCTATTATGTAACTCTGAATAATGCTTACTTACAAGTCTACCTGGGCAAACAACTGATAATCCAGCAATATCACCTTGAACTCTAGACTCTTCTTCCAGCCGTCCCAATCCATCCCTCAGGTAAGAGAAGTTAAAGGCTTGTCTCCACTCTGCCCCTTTCTCCTATAATATTCTTATGAATGGGAGCTTAAGAATTCTCAGAAAAAGAAGCATGCCATACTGTCTCTGGACAATGAGAAAACTGCCTTTTAAAAACAGACTTCATCTATCATTTGGAATAATGAATATGCTTTAAGGAAAAGTCACTAGAAGGGAAATAGGCAGCTTGTATTCCAAACCTAACTGGCAGATGAGTTTTATTGGCCTAACCTTTTTTAAAAAAAAGTTGGGATTAACTGCCAACATTAAAAATCTGGGAAATATCACACAAAAACTTGAACAATCGAACTCTAGGGCATTCTTGGACATTCCCCCGTAACAACAATCACATGAAGATGAAAAAGCATATGATCCCTGATTCACAGTTCCACACTCAGAATTGTCTTATCCTAGACACACTTCCCTCCCTTCATTTCCTGCCAGCTACCCCACCCCACAAAGCATCTAAACTTGTGTCCCCTGCTTTAGCACTGGTCTTGAGAATCCAATTTACAGCTCTGAACAATGCTTCCTGATAGCAGTAAGAGAGTAGGTATTCACAAAGAAGTACTAAATAGATATGGGCAAGAAATAGGACCTCTGAGGAATAGCTAGTCAGGAACTTGTCAGGGGTTCTAGACATCCTGTCTTCAGTATTTTTATTTTCCCAGAGTATGCCATGTTATCTCCCACAGTGCCATGTACAAGTCGCCAAGAGCAACTGGTCCTACTTTAGGAAGACTACTTTGCTTCCAACTGATTGCCCCAATGTTTCACCAAAGATCACAAGAGGGCATCCCTCTCACCTTGCAGGTTCTCTGAGTGGCTTTTCCACAGGTTCTAGTACTGGCTGTTTATCTTCCTTCACTGTACTTGAGGCAGCAGACTCAGATTTCAAAGCCTTTTTGGCCATCTTGGAAAGGAAGAATGTCATCAGGAAGAGGAAGCCACAGAATGTCATTAATTCTCTGCTTCTTTCACCATGAACACACTCAATATGCAAACAAGTTCACTTATAAATCCAATCTAGGCATAAACTGGAGGATGTAAAAAGGGAGAGACCTTACAAAGATTTTCCAGTTACCTGGAATTCAAAGGAAGGAATTTCAGACTAGACTCGAGTATCCTGACACTTGATCCCCAAAGATTCCAAGGTACTTGCTTTTCCAGTAATTTGACATTTGCCAAATTACTGCTAAATCACTGACACAATCCTAATAAAGACCTGGGAGATCTAATGTTTTAAGACAGAATATTTTTAACATTCTCAAAATCCTGGTTAAAAAAAACTACCAGCACCAAAACAAAACAAAACACAAAACACCTCTCAGTGTTCTTTTATCATGGTCTACCATACAGGACAGCCTGGATTCTAATTCTTCCACATGCTGTCCCCAGCCTCAGTGCTTCTGTTCTGTGCATATCTCTTTGATCCAACTAAAGAATGTCTTCATCATTTGTCCTCTTCTGACCTTATTCTACTTCTAGTTATAACTTTTATCCAAGGTCATGCCTGCTTCCTAGTAACAACTCCATTAGGCCGCATCTACCAAACTATTCTTCCTCCAAAAGCTTAGCTCAAGTTTCATCTTCTCTGAAGTGAAATGTTCTCTTTATGCACAACAGATGAATCACAGTTAAAGGAGATAAAAATGGGAGCAAGGAGATCAGGTGTGTTCTACTTGCCTCTGCCAGGATCCCTGCTTCTGCACACTTAAGGCCTTTTATTAAGGAAGACAGTGAATGTAATCCAAAGTCTTTTTCACACATTCTCTATTCTCACTTCTGAAATAAGCAGACCCTGTTCTAAATTCCTGCACATCCTCAAGGTCACATCACAGTAATAGGAAGAGGAAAGGCTAAGACTCACTGTGAGGAGGTAGGGCTCTGTGTCATCCAGGTGGCTCTCCAGAAAGCGCAGCATCTTCTGCTGGAAGGTCTCATAAGAAAAGTTCTGGATAACAGGGTGGGCCAAGTTCTTTTCACGGATAATGTTCAGGAGATCGTTTCTCAGCTTCTACACAAAGGACCAATATTTATACCATGAGAAAGGAGAACTCAATAAAAAAATCGATGATGACTTAAGAAGGAACTCTATCGGAACTTTCATAATGCTGCCGATGAAAATCACTGGTACACAAAGAAGAAGAGAAGTTCAACACAAAGGACTGGTCAATAAATTATAGTTCAGCCAGTATGTGTTACTATGTACTTATTTTCTAAAAAAGGAGAGCAGATGTAGCTCAGTGGTTGAGCGCCTGCTTCCCATGTATGGAAGTCCTGGGTTCAATCCCTGGCACCTCCTAAAAAAGAGGAAAAAGCTTCTTATGTGCTAACATACGGAATGATCACCAACATATATTAGTAGGTAAAAGGAGTGATTTAAAAAGTGTTCATAAAAATATGTAGAACATCCCATCACGTGTGTTGAACAGGAAACGTGTCTGAATACACAGATACACAAATGCACATGTGTTTGCTTGCATGTACATAGAATATCTTTGAACATATAAAAGAAAAAATAACACTTTTCTCTCTGAGGAGGGGAACTAAATGGCTGAGGGTCAGACATGAGAAATTTCACTAGGCCCTTTGTACATATATTACCTTTTCAAAAAATGTAATTTAAATTTTAGAAGGAAAAAAAGTAAAGCAAGATACCACATTTTCAACCCTACACAACTGAGTGTTAAGTCCTCACCAAGGCAGATTCTCCTTGCAGCTCCAGGATCAGCATTTATATAAACAACATTAGAAGTGTTACAAAACTTCTTAGCTTAATACATGGTACTGATGGCTCTAAATATAAATCTGCCATGAACTTGGTAAGATTAGGGCAAGTAAATGATTTATTTAACTTGTCTGATGAAAAATGATGAAAAGTCAATCTAATAGTAAGTCATCTTTAGATATGAAAGACAACATGCTAAAGGTATAGGTAATATTCCTAACAAAGAACTGTTCCCCTATTTTCCCAGAGAAAGCAATGGGATGGATTTAAGCCCTGGAAGCAAAAATATATCAAATTTACCTGAGTTGTGGGGTCTTTGGACATATGCTTTTTCAAAATTTTTGAAGCCTTTTCGAATTCTTTGTTTTTGATACAAATAATGACAGCCTAAAAAAAGGGGGAAAACATTTTTTTTAACTGTCGTAACAATGACATGTAATCAGGATATCAAGTATCAAAATAAAGGTAAAACTGAATCTTACATACCCAAGAACACTTTCATATTAAGCCAAATTCCTGTCCTTAAAAGTAACAATTATTGTTCAATTATCTGTCATCCTAGACAGAGGTAAACTTTTAGTCCATAGGACGGTAGCTTTTCAACATTACATTGGATTTTTTAAAATGGCTGATACAGCAAAATCTGATCTCCTGGATTATACACCAATTACCCAATTTGAATAGGACCTCCTAAGGAAAGGCAAAATGGGCCAGAGTCATTCAAGGTCCCTGTAAGATCATGATTGGCTCTGTTCTTTTTGAAGCAAAAGCTTTGATAAAATTTTTTATGAAGTATTCTGAAAAAAAAAAAATGTGATTTGCTGACCAAAGAGTTCTGCCTGTTCCTTTCAGGGAAGATCTGAGGTCGGTTCTATTAGGGAACCCACACAGCCTCTCACCACAGTAAACCCAACTGGCAAATTTAGTTAAAATGTGCAGGAATTACTGAGACTAACAAATCCAGCAGCAAATAAAGAGGACAAAGTTCCAAGTAGAATGAGATGGTCTTATCAGCCAGAGAAAAAGAAAAGTCCTTCTGAAAATAAAGAAGAAATTTTAAAGACATTCATGCACATTTTTAAGAATTGAAACAGCCAATTAAAATTGGGAGCATTTCAAGTATCTAATAGGTTACAGTATCTATCTTAAATCCTGTCTCAAAGAGAGAGATAGAGAGATAAAGACATAAGATTTGTTTTTGAAAGACCACACACACACACATACACAAAGAAACGGAAAACTCATTTATAGGTATTTTCAGTCTTCAGAAGGAAGAATGTTTAAGGAGAAAGAGCATCTTGGTGATTCTGTCCTCAACACACTGAGCACAGCTATACAGCACAAAAGAAAACTCGTGTGAAATGCTCTTCAATAAGCAGGCATAACTATAAGTTTTTGTTGTCCAAAAAAGGTACAAAGTCTTTTCATTCATTTTAATCAGATAATCATATTCAATTATATATTTTCAACAGAAAAAGACTATATTTATACTTTCTTGAATACAAAGGTTTACTTTTTATAATCATAAAATTCTTAAATTTTTATAAATTGTAGGTCATATAATTTTTAACTTACTTGCAATAAAATTAAGATTTTTTGTTGTTGTACAGTCCTGAATTTTAATACATATAGACTCCTATAACCACAATGATATAAAACTTCTCAATCAATCCACAAGCCTCTCTAGTGTTACCCTCACTTTCCCTATCCCTAAACCCTGGCAACCACCCATCTTTTCCCATTATTGATTGGTCTTCTCAAGACCATCTTATAAAGGGAATCAGAGTATGTAGCTTCTATTTTTTAAAGGATGTAGCCTTTGAAATGGCTATCACTAGCATGTCTTTGAGATCCGCCCATGTTGCTGCAGTATCAATAGTTCATTCTTTTTTATTGCTGAGTAGTATTCATTGTATCTATGTACTACAGTTTGTTTCCATTTACCCACTGAAGGATGTTTGAGTGGTTTCCAATTGTGGGTGATTATGAGTACAGCGGCTACAACATTCATGTATGCAGGTTTTGGTGTGAACATATAACTTTTCATTTCTCTAAGGTAAATACCAGGAGTGGGGATGTAGGAAAAGTTTGTTTTACTTTATAAGAAACAGCTCACCTGTTTTCTAGAATGGCTTTACCATTTTGCTTTCCTGGCAGCAGAGTATGAACTCCAGTTGCTAATGTATACCAGCACTCAAGACAGTTATTTTTTAAGGTTTAACCATTCTATTAAGTGTATAGTGGTACTCATTATGGTTTTACTTTGTATTTCTCTAATGGCTAAATGATGCTGAGCATCTTTCATGTGCTTGCTACCCATATGTTCTCTTTGGTGAGTCTTTTGCCAATTTCTAATAGCATTTTATAGGGTTGTTTGGTTTTTTTTGAGCTCTTTATTTATTTTGGATACAAGGCATTTTTCAGATATATGATTGGCAAATATTTTCTCCCAGTCTGCATTTTGTCTTTTCATTCTCTTAAGTCTTTATCAGAGCAAGGATCTGATGAATCAAATTCATTAAAATTCTTTTATGAATCATGCTTTTGGTGTCACATGTTAAGAACTTCTTGCCTACCTCCCAGTCATGAAGATTTTCCTTTTTCTAAAAGTTTTAGTTTAAATAGGGTTCCTTTTTTCATCTCGATGTCCAATTGCTTAAATACCATTTGTTGAAAATATATCCTTTTTCCACTGAATGCCTTTTTCCATTGAATTGCCTTTGCATTTTAGTCAGAAATCAATTTTAAATTTGCATGGGTCTATTTCTGGACTCTCTTCTGTTCCTTTAATCTATTTGTCTACCCCTTTGTCAATACCACACTGTCATGACTACTGTAGCTTTATATAATTTCTTAGAATTGGGTAGTGTGAATCTTCCAACTTTTTCAAAATTGTTATTTTAGTTCATTTGCCTTTCCTTATAAATTTTATAATCAGCTAGTCTGTATCTACAGAAAATCCTGCTGAGATTGTGATTGCATTAAATCTGTAGATAAATTGGAGAGAACTGATACCTTAACTATTTTAAATCTTAAATCCATGAATATGTTTCTGCATTTATTAGGTCTTGATTTCTTCTCATCAGCAGTTTGATTTTTCCACACACCAATCCAGCATGTTTTGCTAAACTAATACTTAAGTATTTTTCTTTTCTTTTTGGAACTATTGTAAATGGCATTGTTTTCATTTCATTCCCAATTTTTCATTGCTAGTATATGGAAATACATTGAATTTTGTGTCTTGTATGCTGAAACTCTGCTAAACTTATTTTCTATACATACGCATGCCATCTGCAAATAGGAAAAAAAATTCCTTCCTTTCTGTGTGTCTTTTATTTATTTTTCTTGCCTTATTGCACTAACAAGGCCTTCCACTATGAGGCTGAATAGAAGTGGTAAGAATGGATGCTCTTGCTTTATTTCCTATCTTAGGGACAAAGTATTCTTTTCCATTATGTATGATGTTAATTGTAAGACTTTTTGTAGATGTCTTTTATCAGGCTGAGAAAGTTCCCTTCTATTGCTGGATTGCTGAGTGTTTTTATCATTAACTAATACTGAATTCTGCCAAGTGCTTTTTCTGCTTTACTTGATATATCAATTGATGTGATCATAGGGTTTTTCTTCTTTAGACTATCAGGGTGGATTAGAATGATTTTTTTTTTAAAGATTTATTATTTTTTTAAAATTTACCCCCCCCTCCCCGCCCCAGTTGTCTGTTCTCTATGTCCATTTTGCTGCGTATTCTTCTTTGTCCGCTTCTGTTGTTGTCAGCGGCACGGGAATCTGTGTTTCTTTTTGTTGTGTCATCTTGTTTTGTCAGCTCTCTGTGTGTGCGGCACCATTCCTGGGCAGGCTGAACTTTCTTTCGCACTGGGCGGCTCTCCTTACAGGGCGCACTCCTTGCGTGTAGGGCTCCCCTACGCAGGGACACCCCTGTGTGGCACAGCACTCCTTGCGCTTATCAGCACTGCGCGTGGGCCAGCTCCACACCAGTCAAGGAGGCCTGGGGTTTGAACTGCGGACCTCCCGTGTGTAGATGGACGCCCTATCCACTGGGCCAAGTCCGCTTCCTAGACTGATTTTTAAACACTGAACCAGCCTTGCATTCCTAGGCTTTATTTTCCCCACTCTGTCACACATTTCAAACAACTGCATCTGCACCCAGGGTTCAGCAGCAGGACAGAGGAAAAAACCAAAAGGGACTGGCCAAAAGTTCTGGGGATCACAGCTCCTCTGGTGAGACAGAAAGAGTTCTCCTTCTTGTTTTGGGGCTCACCCAGCTGGCACTGTCATAACTGGGCCACCACTACTGCCAGGGCAGTATTGCCTAGGGGCTGAGGCAGGAGACAAAAGAAAAAAAGAGAGAAAAAAACTGACATTTCTTCCAACCTAACACTTAGAAGATCCCCTTCCTGCTCCTCGGGCTAAAGAAGGCTTCTGTTGGAGTATTTCTGCTCACACCCAGCAAGCAATTTTAGGTTTCATGCTGCTTTTGAGTCCAGGCCAGGCAATATCAGGAAAAAATGGTAGATTCATCACTTGTTTGTTAGAATTTCAAATTCTGGTCTCCTTTTCCATCCACCTACTACCAGTTACATTTCTGAGTCTTCAGATAGCTGCTCCATGCATTCTGTCCAGAATTTATAGTTGCATTTAAGTGGGAGAGCCAGGGGAGAGTATGCATACTCCATTTCCTCCAGAAGTGGAATGCAGGTCTTACTATATTTAACTTGCAAACTAGAAAAGAAACCTGAGTGCTTTCAAAATTCTTAATTAAAAGTCTGCCCACAGGGGAGTGGGTGTAGCTCAGTGGTTGAGTGCCTGCTTCCCATGAATGAGATTCCAAGGTTCAATCCCTGGTACCTCCTAAGGAAAAAAAAATTCTGCCTCTAAAGTTTGTGCTATGAACTTAACTTTTAAAATGATACAATAATTTCCTGAGAAATCTTTGTTTTTAAAGAGATGAACCATTTTCCTTTTAACTTGGTTGCTTTCAAATAAGTATAATTTCTTTCTTATGTATCTGTTAAGGTTCTTGAGGTATAAGCAACAGCAATGGTCTCTAACTTATTATACAAAGAGAGAATTCCAAGCACAGATTTTAAATACAAAGAGAGAAGGGATTATGTTGGAGAGAAATGTCAGAAAAAACATATTAAAAAGAGAAAACCAAAACTTACAGAACTGGGGGTGGTGTGAGGGAAACACCTGAAGAAGCAGACTTGAAAAAACTTGTCTGATATACCAGATGGGGGCACGGTCCCCTGATATAAGTCCACAAAGTGTGGTAAGGCCACTAAAGAAACTCAAGGTGCTGCTGTTACCAAAAGTACAGGGGAGAATGCTGCATAGCAAAAAAACAACAAATAACTGCTTCCTCAAGAACATGGCACACAGGCTGTTCTTCCTCGTTCTCCAAAGAAATCTGAGGAACCTCTTTTTAGTTAGGAAAAAAACCTAATGTAGTCTCAGTATAATTAACAGCTTTCAGCATCAGTTTTCAAACCTTTTAGTCTCAAGATTCCTTTTTACTCTTAACAGTTAATAAGGATCTCAAAAGAGCTTTTGTTTTAGTTTATGTGGATTATATCTGTGGATATGCACTGTATTCAAAATAAAAAACCAATAAATTTTAAAATATTAATTAGTAAAAATAAAGTCATATGTTAACATAAATAACATTTTTATGAAACATAACTTTCTAAGACAAAAGTTTAATGAAAGGGTAGCACTGTTTTACATATGATAAGCTAGATTCTCACATCTGTTTCCACATTCATACACTGTTTTGGTGGAAGTATTTTTAAAAAAAACAATCCAACCTCAAATAGATATGAAGGTGGAAAAGGGAGGTGTTTTGTTTTTTGTTTTGTTTTGTTTTTAGGAGGTACCAGGGATTGATCCCAGGACCTTGTACATGGGAAGCAGGTGCTCAACCACTGAGCTACATCTGGTCTCTGATGAGAGTTGGCTTTGTTCATTTTTTTTTTTAAGGAGGTACTGGGAATCAAACCTGGGACCTCATACATGGGAAGCAGATACTCAACCACTTGACCTAGATCTACTCCCCTGGAGGGGTATTTTTAATAGCCTTTTCAAAAATTTGTGAATATTATTCTTTGATTCTAGATGAAACTTTAGGTGAACTTTTCATACTCCATTACATTAAAATCCATGAATCTGTCTTGCACATTAAATAGATCTTTTACCCATGTGTGTTTTTATAACATCATGCAATGATCATCTGGAAAATATTGTACACTCCAGAGACATTCATTAAAAATATTCTTAAAATCACATTTGTTAATATCACCACCAATTTCATCAAGAAAGTCTAAGTATTGAAAGCTATCAAGCTCATGAATATAAATTTCCTAAAATTCTAATTTCCATTCAAAAGCTTGATTTTATCACTGGCAGCAAACACTATCAACTGTTTTTCTTCACGTTCTCTTCGTTCATTTTCAGGAAAATGTCTGCCAAACACCCAAGTCTGAAGTTAGTTGTTCTTTCAAGTAAAAATGGTGTTCTACTAAAAAAGTAGCTAGTTCGGGAAAACCACAAGGGCTTTTCCTCAAAACAACCATCATATCTGGTATGCAGTTAAAGTGCTTTATGCATACTTCTTATGTTGTCACATAAAATCCTAAAAAGATATTTATTCCAGAGTCTAGATTTAATAACTTTTACTGTTTCATCAAAGACATTCTTAAGTGAAAATGATATTTTTATGTCACAATGAAGAATACAATGACTTGTAGTACAATTGCCGCTGCCTGGATTGTGCTGCGGTGCCAGCAATTTTACCTAGCTTTGCTCTTGTACCATCAGCACAAATGTCAATAGTGAAAAAGTGACATTTTGGTATTGTTATGGAAATAGTTTTGACCTCAAGGTCCTTCTCTGAAAGGGTTCAGGAGACCTCCAGAGATCCCCAAATATACGGTGAGAATTATGGCTAAACAAATATCTTATTTGATGTACGTTTAAAAATTTTAATATATATTTTTAAACTGTTGTGACACTTGACGAAGCTTAAATGCATTATAAAGCCTCCCCGAGCCTAGAAATCCCATCTTATTTTCCCTAAAGATGACTATTAACAGATTCTATGACTCTAAGTGAGAAATTTTTAAAAATAAATGGAAAAGACAAATGATAAAGTATCATTTAATCACTAGGAGACCAAGGTAACTGTGGCAGCCAATCGCTAAGATGGCCCCCAGCCAGTCTCTTAAGATTTCACCTCCTACATGCATGGCCCTCTTCCACACCCTACCAGGATTGGTCTGGTCTGTGTGACCAATAGCATTTGGCAGAAGGGATGTATGTCACTTCTGAGACTGGGTTATAAAAAGACTGGGGCATGAGTCTTGGGCTTTCGTTCTTGCTCTCTCTTGGATCACTTATTCTCAGTAAAACAAGCTGCCATGCTGTGAGCAGTCCAATGGAGAGACAAGGAACTGAAGTCTCTGGCCAGCAGCCTGCAAGGAATTGAGCCCTACTAACAATCATGCCGATGAGTGTGGAAGAAACTCCTTCAGACCCAAGTTAATCTTGAGGTGACTGCGGCCCCAGCCGAAAAGCCTGATTGTAACCTCATGAGAAACTCTGAGCCAGAACCACTTAACTAAATCACTACCAGATTCCTGACCCTTGGAAACTGAGAGATAGTTTATTGTTTTAAGATGCTAAGTTTTAGGGTAATTTGTTACACAGCAATCAATAACATATAGCTAGTATAACAAAGAGATCAGGTACCTGGTGGAGAATGAAAAAGTAGAAATGAGTCAGTATGAGGAAATGATCAACTATTTTAAGGAAATTTAGGTTGTATTAATAGATATTCCTAATTAAGCCCCCCAACAAGAGATTTATAAGCTTAAATAGTAAATAATAATAAAATAAAAATAAATATGCAGGTCAAAGATGAAGGCCCACAAACACCCTTCCAGAAGAGTGGCGAAATGGCAAATGACTCTTGTGTTCTGAAGGAGCTGCAGTCCTGAATTAGCTACTTAACAGGAGTTGCATGAACTACTCTGAAATGGTACCATTTCTTCCCATTCAAAAGATCCTTAGTTGTTCTGAAAATAGGCATAGATTTCTCTCCTTTGCTAATAAAAATAAGAGTTTTCTAGTATTTTTCCCCAACACAAACCTGACTTAACTATATTAAAAATCTATTCTTGGAATTA
This sequence comes from Dasypus novemcinctus, assembly GCF_030445035.2. Taxonomy (NCBI): domain Eukaryota; kingdom Metazoa; phylum Chordata; class Mammalia; order Cingulata; family Dasypodidae; genus Dasypus; species Dasypus novemcinctus. The sequence continues at coordinate 20,706,631 of NC_080690.1, read as the reverse complement.
TTCCTCTTTAGAATTGGATGAAGTTTTAAAAAGGAGCTATGAACCAAATTACCTAAGCATTTTTTGCAAGACCAAAAGTAGTTCCTACCCAATATCCTTAAATATCTATACCTCACATTCCAGTCATTCTTAACAGGGTTACTGGTACTCTGCATACAGTCAAAGGTCTTGTCCAGGCCTTTCTATAACACTAAGTTCTGGCTTTGGAGCACTCATGAAGAAAGCTCCAGGCGGCCCTGCTTCAAGGGAGGATGTAATTCTCCTCTGGCCTGGCCCATAGAACCATCCAAGATCATGGTACCTTGGGCTTAACATACAGAGTTCCTCTAAACCTACCTAGGAATAGTCCCCAAAAGATACCAGGATTTCTGCAATCACAGAAATTAAAAGATAAGCATATCAGTTTATGATAAGGTCTCACTGCTGAGAGCCTTCACAAACTCAGGTGGATACACAGGCAGGATTAGAGTCTAGTATCCCTCACACACTATCCTCAAAACCACAATACCAAGTAATCTGGACTGCTAACAATATGGCAAACCAGAGGCAAATAAGAGCCCATACACAGCTCCTTCCTTCCACCTTTTCTCTCAGAACCGGGCTTTGTAGGTGGTATACAAAATCAAAGAAGATGCACCAGCCACATAAAAATGGTTGCTGTCTATAAGAGGGTTAGGAAAGCACTTTCCTTAATAATAAGCTGTCTCCTTCCATTCTTGAACGGCTTCTCATCTGATGGCTTCACATCTTGCCCTCCTTCATATAGCAGTTAGGCCTGAGTGTTTCCCCCCAGAAATTTCACTGAACTGTCAGCAACAAGCCCTTGGCTGGTACCCATTCTTACATACAAAGACTTGTCAGCCACTACTCAGACAATTGAATAGGTTTTCTCCTCCAAGACTACACTCCTGGGCTCACAGCCCTTCCCTCTTCATTTCTATCACAGGCTTCTCCCAACAATATCCTTGTTCATTAAAGGACAGTATAAGCATAAAATTGAAAAATTCACCCTAGAAAAAGAAAATCTCCATGCATAAGCAGTGTATTTAACAGATAAAGTATAAATAAGTAGTTTTAACACAGTATTGAATTAGCCTTATTATGGTCTTCCTTGCTAAGCCAGGTTTATCTCCCTACCCATATCAAAGGAACCCCCGTCTCCAGGATCCCACCTTTTTTTTGGAGTGGGGGGTGGGGGTGGGGGGGCGGGGGCTTCTTTTCTTACCAGTGTCCAAGGCAATGCTGAGCTATTTTTCTTCAGTCCCCACCTCCCACATCTGCTTCCCCATTCCCAGTAGGGTTATTAGAGAAGAAAAATCTTTTTCTGACTGGTTCCCATAGCTACATCTATATTTTAGATAAAAATAAATTCTACTACTTGAAGCTACCTGAGCTATGACACAGTAATAGTCCTAAATTCCTAGACTCCAACTCTACTAGTTTTTGCTCCTTGGTTTCAAGAACACTGTATGTACCAGCCTTCTACCATTACTATATTTTTCTAGCCAGCTGATTTTCCCGGCTCGTCTGATTCTAATCTTCTGCTCAAAGGGTATATTCCTTAAGCCTCTCTTTCTGTAGGCAATTGCATGAAACAATAACACTAAATCATTCCCACATTTCCCAAGGCCCCAGCTATACTCCTTGGTTTATTATAAACAAGGATGACCAAAGTCTAAGCCAATTACTTCTAGCCTTTCAACAGTGTTCCTGAATAGTACAAAAACCTCAAAAATTTAAGACTCTTCAATGCCAACCTACTTCCCATGTACTCTGGCTCCTCCCAGGAGAGCCACATGAAAGACCGTTAAAATCACAAAAGCTGAGCCCCTGCCATTAATGGTGCTTTTCAAGCACGGAAAGGGGATGCCTAAAGAGATTCACACTGGTATGTGTGTGCACACACATGCTGGCATGCTTTCCTTCTTGCCTCCTGCTTTTCCTCTACCCCACACAGAAAAGATTAAGCACCTGTATCTTCAAAGACCTCCAATTTTTGTTAAAAGAAAAAAGAAAAAACAAAATTAAAACAGAGCCTTACAGCCTCCTTGACCAGTTTTCTACTGGATTCGATCACTGCCTCTGTCAGTGTAAATTCCGTTTTAATCATTTCCAGCACATTGATAGCTGATTCCAGTGGTGTAAGCTCAGCTTCCATATCAAAGGAACAGTCTAGGACAAAGAACACAGTTTTTTCACTTTAAGCTATTTTCTAAGGGGTGAAAAAGTTATGCCACATATATATGTATATATAAGTGTGTGTATACATATATATATTTAAAAGAAACATAAAAATACCTTAAGGTTTGCATTTAATTTGCTTAATACTGGCTATAGGCTTACAAACAATGGCCTTCAACTGTTGGAGAATGAGAAAAGAAGGATCTGAATTCAAACCAATGAATTTAAAGCGACCACATTTTAATGCTTTTCAATAAAGGTTTAAAAATTATGTTTTAATATATGCATTTGCCTCTCGAACTTAAGGATACACACATCCTCCTCAGGTACAAGTGGCCATAAACTGATGATGGTTTGCTAAACAGCTGTTAAGTTCAATTCAGAAATAAAATGCGTTCACTTACTGGCAAAGTCTACCATGAAGAAAGTGTCTACCTTAACATAATTCACCTTAGATAGCAGCACAGTTGACATAAGCAAGAAACAGGTGAGAGAAAAAAATTTAAAAATAAATTTTAAAAATAAGAGGGAGAGAGGGAAAAGAACTCAGAAGAATCTAACTAGAGAAAAACTAGAGCCGTAGAACAGACCCATCCTAGAACTAAAAGAACCACTGAGATCGAGTCGTGGTAGGTCGGACGCCTTAACGCGGTATCCTTCGGTTCCGTATATAAGTTTGAAAACAAAATAATCCTACGTAAGTAAGCCCAGAGAAGAACACAGAAAATAGTCATACCTAAATTTTCCCCTTCTTCAATGCGCGATAGACACTGCATAACACGCAACAGCCGGGACACGGTATGCTCCTTCCCCAGAGGCCTAACAAGCAAAGCTGGGAAAGAAGACATCGTTGGCTCGGTGACCCCCAACCCCGACACCCGGTTCCCGCGGGTCCCCCTCCCCAGCGCCCCAGCTCCCATCCCGCGGCTAGGCCCTCACCCTGCATGATGTCCCGGATCTGTCTGAAGTCCCCGTACCGGCTACCCCGAAAGGCCCGCAGCGCCTCGTGGAAGTAGAACTTGAGCACCCAGCGGTTGACCGCCTCCTCCAACCGCGACTCCCCCGCGCCTCGCTCCGCGGCGCCCCCCAGCCCGGGCTCTTGGCGCCCCCGCCGGGCCCGACCGCCGCTACGGGATGACCGCCGGCCCGCCGCCCGCCCGTTGCCTTCGCTGCTCCCGCCTCCTCCCGCCATCGCGCCCGACCGCCGCGCGCCTTCCCCGCCCTCCCGGCCCGACAGCTTCCTCGGCTGTGACGCCGCGGGGTCACGTACGACGCCCGGGCCGGAAGCAGGGCCCATCGTCCCGGCTCCAGCAGCCATGATACCGACAGCGTTCCGAGCCGCCCGCGGGCTTCTGGGAGGGAAAAGACCCTAGTGCCCCGGGCCTCCTCTCAGACCCCGTAGTTCCCTGTGTGTTGGCCGCAATGGCTCCTGGGATTTGGAGTCCGTACCACCCAGGCCGGAAAATCAACCTGTGCTGGCCGTTAAGTGCCAACTTTTGCCCCAAAGTTACAGGGCACTGTGCTAGATGCGCGGTACTATGTATAAGATATTGAGACACAAATATGCGCTGCTTATTTAACACTTTTGAAATTGTGAGTAACACATGGAGAAAAACTTAAACAAATTTACATTTTAACGTAATTATAAAACGAAGGGAAGTAAGTAGTAGTCTGATGATATTACCGCATGATCTGTAACAAATGTTCCCCACGGTGTGATGTGTTGGTGAAGGGGTGTTGTACGGGAATTCTACAAATGTGCAGGATTGTTTTGTAAATTCACAACATCTGTAATAAAAATATGTTTTTTGAAAAGTAATAGGGTGGTTTTGGGGAAAAATATACCAAATGTAAGATATGGACTATAGTTAGTATTAACATTTTTTTCTCTTTTTTTCTCTTTATTGTTTTTTAAGTGTTACATTTTTAAAAATGTAAGAGGTCCCCATATAGCCCCCACACCCCAGTAGTAACATTTTGACGATATTCTTTCATAATTTGTAACAAATGTTTCACAGCAGCACATGGTGTTGGTGGTGGGACTCCTCTGTGACGTTACCCACGTTTGTTTTGTAAGTTCACAACTTTCACTTCACAACTTTCACTATACATTGTTTATGTATGAATTATATACTTCAATAAAAAAAATTTGCTTAAAAGTTAAAAAAAGAAGGCCAATGTTACTGCACTCGAGGTTAAGAAATAAATAGACTATGGCCAGCACCCCAGAACCCCCAAACATATAAGACACTTAATTTTTTTATTACAAAAATAATATTTTGTTGGAGAACAATTAGAAAAATAATAATTTAAATTAACATTTAAATCCCCTGTAGTTTCAAATGAAAAAATACGTTAACATTTGGGGCTATAGCCTTCCAATGTCTTTTATTTTATTTATTTGTTTTTTTAAAGATTTATTTATTTCTCCCCCCCTCCCTCCATTGTCTGCTCTTTGTGTCCATTCACTGTGTATTCTTCTGTGTCTGCTTATATTTTCATTAGGCGGCTCCGGGAACTGATCCTGGGACCTTCTGGAGTGGGAGAGAGGTGATCATTCTCTTGCCCCACCTCAGCTCCCTGATCTGCTGCATCTCTTACTGTTTCTCATCTATGTCCCTTTATGTTGCATCATCTTGCTGTGACAGCTCTCCGAGTGGGCCAGCATTCTTGCGCAGGACAGCACTCAGCATGGACCAGCTCACCACATAGGCCAGCTTGCCTTCACCAGGAGGCCATGGGTATCAAACCCTGGACCTTCTATATGGTAGACAGGAGCCTAATTGCTTGAGCCACATCTGCTTCCCAGAATATCATTTAAATATCTACTGTGTGTGTCCATTTTTTAAATGGATTATATTATACATATTTTATTATAGCCTTTTTCTTCATTTAACATGTAATGGATATTTTTTCATGTCATTACATATTTGTCTACAGTATCCTTAACATTAACACAGCATTCCAATATATAAATGAACCAAAGTTTTCTTTACTTAATCTCCTACAGTAGGATATTTAGACTATTTTGAAATTTTGTAATTCTGAACAACCTCAATATTAGGAGCATCCTTTTAGCTATATCACACACATTCATAATTATTTCCTGATTTCCTTAAAGTGAAATTACTAAGTCAAAGAACAGGCAGTAAAATACAAATCAGAACATGCCACTCATAACCATTATGCAAAAGCACAATGTTCAGGCTCCTTTTGGCTTTCAAAACCTGAAGAGGATTCTTGCCTGTTTTCCAACCTCTGTTTTTGATCACGTGTGCATGTATGTGTACTATTTCTATTGTTCCTTTTTTCTTTTTTCTTTTTTTTTAAAGATTTATTTATTTTTCTTCCCTTCCCCTGGACCCCAGTTGTCTGTTCTCTGTGTCTATTTGCTGCGTGTTCTTCTTTGTCCGCTTCTGTTGTTGTCAGCGGCACAGGAATCTGTGTTTCTTTTTGTTGCATCATCTTCTTGTGTCAGCTCTCCGTGTGTGCGGTGCCATTCTTGGGCAGGCTGCACTTTCTCTCGCGCTGGGTGGCTCTCCTTATGGAGCGCAAGGGGGCGCACTCCTTGCGCATGGGGCTCCCTTACGTGGTGGCACCCCTGTGTGGCAGGGCACTCCTTGTGTGCATCAGTACTGAGCATGTGCCAGCTCTCCACGGGTCAGGGAGGCCCGGGGTTTGAACCGCGGACCTCCCATGTGGTAGACGGACGCCCTAACCACTGGACCAAGTCCACTTCCCTATTGTTTGTTTGTTTTTTGTCCACTTCTGTTGTTGTCAGTGGCACGGGAATCTGTATTTCTTTTTTTGTGTCATCTTGCTGTATCAGCTCTCTGTGTATGCAGCGCCATTCCTGGGCAGGCTGAACTTTCTTTCGCGCTGGGCAGCTCTCCTTACGGGGTGCACTCCTTGCACGTGGGGCTCCCCAACGCGGGGGACATTCCTGCGTGGCAGGGCACTCCTTGCGCATATCAGCACTGCGCATGGGCCAGCTCCACATGGGTCAAGGAGGCCCGGGGTTTGACCCAGGGACCTCCCATGTGGTAGATGGACGCCCTAGCCACTGGGCCATGTCTGCTTCCCTCTATTGTTTCTTTTTTACCTGCTTTTCCATCTTCTTGCCTGTTTTAGCCTAACTAATCCTGCTTGTCTTTTGAGCCTCATTTGAAAGACATTTCACCCTTTCCTAACTTTCTGAATGAGGATAAATGCCCCTGAGGCTCCCTCGGGAGTACCTCATACTTTGCCTTTCCTGAAATGTTTTCTTCACATACATTTCCTGAAATATACACTCCTTTGGGGTGGGCACCCTGTCTTCCTGTTTACCCCTACATCCCAGAACCAAGTCCAGGACCTGGCACATTCCTTGAGGTTGGATTGAATTGACTAGACATATGAGTAAAGCATTTGGTACACAGTGAAGAACTTTATTGATTACATGTCTACCAGAATGTCTACTGGGCATTCTTGGTGCTCCCTCCCAGAACTTTTGTATTTTTCTCATGATTTCCTAGATACACAGCAGCAGCAGCAGCAATGGCCTGGAGGATTTTATGACTGCACAGTTTTCCTGTACTGATTTCTTATCTCCCTTTCTACCCTTATGAATGGTCTGGAGAGGACTTCAATAAAACCACAGTCCCTCTCTCCTTCTCCAAGTAGTCAAATGATAACACTTATTTACTCCTCTTGTCCAATCCCCAGTTCCAAATCCACTTCTAGTTGCTGGACATCCTTAACTTCTTTGCATTTCTGTGATGGGTTTGCCACAATGACCATGGAAAGCTCATTCCCCACTCCCTCATTGTCCACAATTTCTGTCACACTGGGGACTGAACCTGGGACTTGTACATGTGAAGTACAAGCTCAGTCACTGAGCTGCACCTGCTCCATTGTCCATATCTTCTAAAGGAAGGGAAAGTGAAGTGAGTAAGGAGCATTTCCAGAGAACGGGGTGGGTCAGGGGTGGGTATAGGAAGGAGGCAGGGACATGGCACACAATTCACTTACAGTTGTCTTGGATGCTTTTGGAATTCACCACCTAGTATCTGGTCCCAAATAGAGAAACCCCAGGTCAGGCCTTTGGCAAGGCTGGTGGGTGGTCATGCCCCCTGCCAGTTAGGCCCAGTAACTGCTGTTCTACCAGCCCCACTGGACAGGGACAGACAAAGATCCAGTTTGTGGCTGCTAAAAGACAACTCAGGAGGGCAGCTGAAGCATCTTTGAGGATGTGAAAGCACATGCTGAACCCCTCAATTAATTAAATATGGACTTCAATCTATATAATATCCTGATCTGTCAAAATCCCCATGTAGAGGACAAAGCTGAATAGCAGAAGAGGCCTTTAAGCCTGACAGCTTTGGTGACGATGGCTGCTTTGTGATCCCAGCCTGCCTGACTTAACCAGGAGCCAAACGGCCTGGGTTCACATCCTGACTCTTCCATCTGCTAGCTGTATAGCCCAGAGCAAGTTACTTAACCTCCCTCTGCCCCCATTTCCTCATCTGTCAAGGAAAGATAATAGAAGTAGCTCCTGGAGATGGTAGAAGAATTAAATGAATTATTATTTCCAATACTCTTACTGCAAGACTTAGCTTGTTAAAAGGGTTCAGGGAAGCGGACTTGGCCCAGTGGTTGGGGCGTCCTTCTACCACATGGGAGGTCTGCGGTTCAAACCCCGGGCCTTCTTGACCCGTGTGGAGCTGGCCCATGCGCAGTGCTGATGCGTGCAAGGAGTGCAGTGCCATGCAGGGGTGTCCTCCACGTAGGGGAGCCCCACACGCAAGGAGTGCACCCCGTAAGGAGAGCTGCCCAGCGCGAAAGAAAGTGCAGCCTGCCCAAGAATGGCACCGCACACACGGAGAGCTGACACAAGATGACGCAACAAAAAAAGAGACACAGATTCCCATGCCACTGACAACAACAGAAGCAGACAAAGAAGAAGACGCAGCAAAAAGACACAGAGAACACCCAATCGGGGTGGGGAGCATGGGAGAGAAATAAATAAATAAATAAATCTTAAAAAAAAAAAAAGGGTTCAGTATTTGTAAGCTGTTTTTATGAACTCATCCAGTGAATGCCTGGAAAGTCTTCCTTCCTCCTTTCTACCTATCCAAAATCTCATTTTTCTTGACTTTTTTTTTTTTTTTAATTAAGGTATATCTCACACAAAGTGCACAAATCTTAAGTGTTCAGCTTGATGGATTTTCTCTCTGTTACGGTATGTTGTCCCAATCTCACCCTGTTCCTTTCCCACTTGAATACCCAACTATTTACCCAAGGAAACTGCCTTGAGGAACTTAAGCACTTCATGTTCCACCCCCGCCCCACAGGGACCAGCAGGAGGCTGTGGAGTGTAGGAAAAGGGCCACGGCATGATAAAGACCAACAGCCTTATTCTGACTGGATAACTTAATGGCTTGGGTAAGAACTCAACCTCTGGGAGCCTTTTTTTTTTTTTAAAGATTTATTTTATTTATTTCTCTCCCCCTCCGTTGTCTGCTCTGTGTCCATTCATTGTGTTTCTGTGTCCACCTGTATTCTTGTCGGCGGCACCAGGAATCTGTGTCCCTTTTCGTTGGGTCATCTTGCTGCGTCAGCTCTCCGTGGGTGAGAGCTGCACTTTGTTCATGCGGGGCAGCTCAATGCGGGGCGCACTTCTTGGCATGGGGCTCCCCTACGCATGGGGCACCCCTTGTGCGCATCAGCACTACGTGTGGGCCAACTCATCACACAGGTCAGGAGGCCCTGGGGATCAAACCCTGGACCCTCCATATAGTAGATGGACTCTCTATCAGTCGAGCCACGTCCATTTCCCCAACTAACCTTTTAAAACGTTTAATAACAATGAACTTATAACATGCGTCTGATAAAAAGATAGATGCATATAGATGGATATTGCATCAATCCTGTCATTACTTGGATATTACTGCTTAGCACAAAGCCAACGTCAGTTTTCAGGTTTTAAAAAAACTAATCCAAAATGTTAATTATGGGGAAAACTGCATGTGAGTCGAAGGCACATAGGGACTCTGGACTTTCTGCATGATTCATCTGTAAACATACAACTCTAATAAACAAAAATTTTGTATAGTGAGTAATATAAAGAAAGTATGATGTAAGTACAGGTAGGGCTCATGTACCCACCAAAATCAGTGAATGCTGGAAATCTGGGAAACCCTGTTCAGGTGTCTGCAGGCTGGAGAAGAGCAGCAGGGATGAACCCCAGCATGGACTGGAGTTCCGTGAAACGTGTGTTTGAGCACACTCATGGTCGAGTCTTTCCAAAGGCCTCAGGAGAATGTTTTCTGTGATCAGCGGTGACAGCTAGAGGAATTCAGTAGAGGAGGGCTTTGGGGTGAAGGGCCATCAGGTCGGAAAGGTAAGCAAGGGTATTATCTTTTTTTTTTTTTTTTTTAGGAATTACCGGGTATTGAACCCAGGACTTTGTGCAAGGGAAGCAAGTGCTCAACCACTAAGCTATATCTGCTCCCCAAGGGTATTATCTTGAAGCCACATGAGCTAAGAATTTGATGCTAACTAGAGGAAACATCAGTTGTCCACAGCAAAGAATGGGGGGAAGAGACTGACGGAGATAATGGGGGACTTAAACTCCCCAGTCCAGCCACTATTGGTATCACCTTTCCAAATCTGGGACCTTTATCTATACAGGTCAGAGACTCAAAACTGGTACTGTCCTCCATGGACATTTGCTGTTCATTGATTGAGGTTCTACTTTGTGAGCCGAACTTCAGTTGGTTCTAGAGGCATAAATACAAGAAAAACACTGAGCTTTGCCCTCAAGGAGTTCAAGGTCTAGGTGAAGAGACAGGCATTTAAATAGCGATACCATGTTTGAGTTCTAAGTAATGGGTATGTATCACTTCTGTGGTCTCCCGCCACTTATAAATTGTTTTGTTTCGTTTTGTTTTTGAGGTACCAGGGGCTGGGGATTGAACCTGGCACCTTGTATGTGGGAAGCTGGTGCTCAATCACTGAGCCACATCTGCTTCCCTGAGTTGGTTTTATCATTTGTTTTGCTTGTTGTTTTGTTTTTTCAGGAGGCACTGGGAACTGAACACAGGATCTCCCCTGTGGGAGGAGAGCATTCAACTGCCTGAACCACATGTGCTCCCTAAATATTCTTAAAATGGTCATTTTAAGCCTAATTGTTAAAGACTAGGTTTTTATGGGGCAGCTGAAAGAATCTAGATCTGGGAGTCAGACATATTTGGGTTAGAATTCCATTCTCTACCATCTTCTAAACCAGAGATCTTCAACTGAGATTACATATATTTTGGGGATGCATGAAGTCTTTTCAAGGGAGGGCTCAACTTTCATGTGTAATCTTTTTTAAAACTGATCTTGAGAAGAGCAGATGTAGCTCGAGTGACTGAGCACCTGCTTCCCATGTACGAGGTCCTGGGTTCGATCTCCCGTACCTCCTCAAAACAAACAAATGAAACAAATGAAAAAACCAACTTGGGGGAGCCAATGTAACTCAGCAGTTGAGCTATAGCCTTGAAAATAAATTTTTAAAAAGTATGCCTATTAGTGAAGGGTTTGTCTATATCGTAATTTTTGCATGGTAAAATATATATAACAGGAGACTTGCAAATTTACTATTTTTAAGTGGCATTAATTGCATTCATAGTGTTGTGCAACCATCACCACTATCTAGTTCCAAAAATTTTCATCACTCAAACAGAAAAGCTTTACTCATTAAGCAGACTCCCCAACCCCTCTTCCCCTGGTAACTTCTAATCTACTTCTGTCTCTATGAATTTGCCTCTTCTAGGAAATTTCATGTAAGTGGAATCATTCAATATCCTTTTGTGTTTGGCTTCTTTCTCTTATCATAATGCTTTCCAGGTTAACCCATGCTGTAGCATGTGTCAGAACTACATTCCTTTTTACTACTGAATCATATTCCATTGTAGGTATATGCCACATTTTGTTCATCCATTCATTAATTGTATCTGTATCTTTTTTAGGTTTAGATGGATGATGGTGGGATATAAAATCACTGTGGTATTATATTTCCTTGGATATATTTATGACACTGATATAAGTTTTATTTTAACTTTATTTTAAAGTGTTAATGTTGCAATATACTAGAAATTACATCCTTTACATCTATTTAAACACATAGTATGTCACCCCAGAGAGCCCTGTTCCCTCTCAAGTCAGTGCCTGCCCTAACCCACCCAACCCCACCCTGTAACCGCTGTTCTAATTTCTATCATCTTAGATTAAGTTTTATCTGTTCTTAAACTTCATATAAACAATCATATAGTAGTTATTCTTTGTGTCTGGCTTCTTTTACCCAAAATGTTTTTGCAATTCATCTAAGTTTTTAGGTTATCAGAAGTTCATTCCTCTTTTTTTGGCTAAGTAGTGTTTCATTGTATGCAAATCCACAACTTATTTATCCCTTCTCCTGTTGAAAGACTTTTGGGCTGTTTCCAGTTTAGGACTATTATGAATAACGCTGCTGTGAACATTCCTGTTCAAGGGAAAAAAACAAAAATTAAGATGAAAACTTTAGATACACATTTTTACGTGGCAGTTTCTTTTTAAAAAATATTTTAAATGAACCATAATACACAGAAAGATGCCAAACTGTTTTCCAAAGTGATTACACCATTTAACATTTCTGTCATATCCTTCACAGCTTAATATTGCAGCACTCTGGTAAGTATATGGTTATATTTGTTGCAAATATCTTCTTTCACACTTTGGTTTATTTTTATATGCTTTTAGGAGTATTTTTATGAACCCAAACTTTGTAACTTTAGTATAGTTGAATCTATCATTCTTTTCCTTTATCATGTTGTTAGTGACTTGTTTAAAAAATCCTTTACTATTCAGAAGTTGTGAAGATAATTTCCTATATGATCTTCTAAAAAGTTGTAGTTTTGCCTTTTCGGTCTTTTATCTACTTAAATTTGATGTTTGTATATGGTAAGGTCCAGTTTTATTTTTTTCCCATATGGATATCCAGCTATCCCATCCCCGTTTATTAAAAAGATCCCTTTTCTGACTCTCTGTAGTGCCACCTTTGTTATAAACTGTGTCCATTTACATGTGGGCCTGCCTCTAGGGATACATAATTTTTCAGAATTCTTTTAGAAAGTGTTCAGACAAAAACAAATTGTGTGGCTTTAACTCATACTTACTTAACCTCTCTGAGTTCCTTGCACCATTGGGAGAATCAAATGGGGTCACACAGTACAGCAGCTAAAAGAGGGACTAACACGGTAAGCCTCTGTAAGCAGTCGCAATGGATTGTTTTCCGTTGCTGGTATGTTTAAATTGCCATGGAGTATATGGGGCAGGAACTGCCAGGTAGAGCACCCAGGGGCCGTGACCTCCGACTAGGTGGTGAATGGTGGTGCAATCTGTCATCTCTCTTCATGACTGCAGTCTAGATCTGCTGGCTGTCCATGACACATTGCCCGGTGTTGCACCTGCCATATATCTTATCTGTTTTGGAAGCTCCCAGAAGGAAAGGACTATGCGTTGCCCCACACTCTAGGTTGTGGGAACGGATCCCTAGTTGCAGTCACCTAAGAAGACCTAGAAGGTGTACTGGCTCCATGTTTGTCAGACAACATTCATGTTAGTGAGGACAGGGCCGGGCCTTTTTATTCCTTTTTCTTTAGTGCTGCAGGATTCCTAAATTTTACCTCCACACTTTCCCCTCCCCAAACCCCAGCCACCTTCCAGTAGGTAAACCAACAAATGCACTGCTCATCCCCCATCACCACCACCCATGGGAACGGTGAAATCGTGCTGACCACACCTCCTGTGCAGTCGTGCCTCTGAGAGAGGATGTGCAGGGTTGGCACACAGTAGGCCCTTGAGAAGCACCGGTTGAATAGCGAATGTGTGACCACATTGAGATTAGTATATAGGAGCATATCCCATTCTGCTGCTGCTTAGAAAGAAATAGATTATGTGGCCGTTCCCAATCTTGAGTGTGCAGAGGAATCACCTGGGTGGGGGCGGCTGTTCAACATGCAGATTGTCCCCTCTGCCACCTGTTGAATTTGAATAAATAGAAAGGATGCAGAAAGGTGCTACCGTATTTTTTATTAAATTCCCTGGGAGATTTGAATCTTGATGCCCAGCCAGGTATGCAAGTGATAGAATTACTAAATAACTGGATGCGTTCTTCATCAAAAGTACCAGTGTGGGCTTATCAAAAGTTAAAATTCACCTCTGCAATTTCAGCCTGCAATTCCTCCTAGACGTTATTCTAGGCCCCAGAATAAATAAATGCACTAGGATATTCAAGACAGCATTTTTGAAATAAGGAAATACTTGAAACCAGGCAAATGTTCTTTTGTTCATTAAACAATTCCTGCAGATAGCGTGGACAACAACAAAATAATGAAGTCCTTACTCTTACAGAGATTTATGTTTTAATCCATCAAAAGAGCACTGAGTCAAAAATTTGTGGTGCATCCAAGCAATGGAACAGTATACCCCCATCAAAAGGAATGAAGTTTTGGATAAACTGCTTTGAAAAGATGTTCAAGACCCACTATTTTAAAAAAAATTTTAGGAAGTCTCCAAATGTATTATCTATTAAAAGAAATAAAAGAAATTAAGAGAAAAACAAGTTACAAAACAGTGTCTATAGAACTGTACTATTTTATATAAAAATGATATACATTTTAATGTATATAACTGTATATAAATAGAAAAAGTGTAGAATGTTTAGAAAATTAACAATGATTACCACAGGAAATTGGGATTGAGGGAAGAGAACTTTTGCTTTTCTCTTTATACCCTTTCATGCTGCTTAAAACTTTTTTACGTAAGGAAATATCACTTTTATTATTATTTTTTAAACTTTTAAAAACGCCGTATCACCTTGAGAGCCTGTGAGATTTTATACTTCCAGCAGGGGGCAGCAGCAATTCTCAAATATCTGACTCCTTACAAAACTGAGGATTAGTTTTCCCAGATTTCCAATTCCAGGCCCAAATGCTGTATTTGGATCACCAGGTCATAAAGGAAACAGAAAAGCAGTAACCTGAGAAAGCTTAAAATATTGTAGGAATTGTTGTGACAAAACATTTCCTACATAGCTCACTCTTCATTAGTATCCATCCATGAGTCTAAACTGCCTTTTCCCTCACTGGAGCGCACGGTCTTCTCATCCATAAAATCAGAGTTTGACAAGGTAATTTTAAAAACATCTCTTTCCAGATCTAAAATTCTAAGGCTTTAGAAATCTAAATCAACACAGGGAAGAAACAAGCCCCAGTGCCCTCTGAAATTATTTGGCTTATCAAAGAATCTGCTTTACAACCCTTAGCTTAGGATGAATTATTACCCGTTTATCTTTAATGTAGATCAACATGCTTTTTTTTGAAGAGGGAGAGTGTTGGCATTTATTCAGTTCACTGTTGGAGAAAGAACTAACCCACTCCAAAAATGTGTATAAAGGTCATTGATCTGGTGTTCAAAAATTACACAGAGGCTTAGGAAAGAATCTTCACTGGATTGGCCAAATTAAACAACAGGCAGTTGTAGAGAAATAAAAATGAGTTAACATTTAACCACAAGTCTCTGTTCTTGCTGTTGGGTCTTTCTCAATAAGATGGGCCTGAAACAGTCAGAGGGCTGCTGACTACTCTAGCAAGATGTAGGGCTCCTTCTAAAATCCACCCTCCTACTGCTTTTATAAAATATATATAGGGAAGCAGATTTGGTTCAACTGATAGAGCATACGCCTACCACATGGGAGGTCCAGGGTTTAAACCCGGGACCTCCTATCCCATGTGGTGAGCTGGCCCACGCACAGTGCTGATGCGCACAAGGAGTGCCATGCCATACAGGGGTGTCCCCCGCATAGAGGAGCCCCACGTGCAAGGAATGCGCCCCGTAAGGAGAGTTGCCCTGCGCGAAAAAAGTGCATACTGCCAAGGAGTGGCACTGCACACATGGAGAGCTGACGGCAGCAAGATGATGCAACAAAAAGAAACACAGTTTCCCAGTGCTACTGACAAGAATACAAGAGGACACAGAAAACATACAGCAAATGGACATAGAGAGCAGACAACTGGCAGGGAGGGAGGGAGATATAAAAAATAAAATCTTTTTAAAAAATTAAATAAAATATATATATTTAAGCTCCTGGGTTACAGATTTTCCCAGCTGTTCTTTTTTTTTTTTTTTTTTAAAGATTTATTTATTTATTTAATTTCCCCCCTCCCCTGGTTGGTTGTTCTTGGTGTCTATTTGCTGCGTCTTGTTTCTTTGTCCGCTTCTGTTGTCATCAGCGGCACTGAAAGTGTGGGCGGCGCCATTCCTGGGCAGGCTGCTCTTTCTTTTCATGCTGGGCGGCTTTCCTCACGGGTGCACTCCTTGCGCGGGGGACACCCCTGCGTGGCAGGGCACTCCTTGCGCACATCAGCACTGCGCATGGGCCAGCTCCACACGGGTCAAGGAGGCCCGGGGTTTGAACCGCGGACCTCCCATGTGGTAGACGGACGCCCTAACCACTGGGCCAAAGTCCGTTTCCCTCCCAGCTGTTCTTGATGCCCCAACAATAGTGGGGTTTTTTTTACAGTTAATTCTTTATATACTGTTAAAGTTACTTTTTTTCCCCCTTATAACATTTACCCAAGGTTATTGTGTCAGAAAACTCTGTCTAGCTCACATATATTAACCACTCACTATGTCCTAGTTTCTGCCAGGTGCTGAGGGAAAGGCTGTCCAAAGATGAATTGGAATTGATCACTGTACTTAAGACCCTTCTAGTCTTTTGAGGGGTGGGGAGGAGACAAACTAACATAACACTGTGTGAAAAAAAGAACAGGGAAATACAAATTTGAGGGAGAAGTCAAGACAGCACAGTGGGATAGTTAAGTCCATGGGCTGTGGAGTCCAGTTCTTGGCTATGGGACCACTAAGTCTCAGTTTATTAATCTGTAGAATGGGGATACCAACAGCCTCAAAGGCAGGTGACCACAGTGAAAGTTAAATGATACAGTGCTTAGCATAGGACCTGGTAGATGGAAAGCCTTGTTAATAATGTCAGTTAATAATGTAGTTCAATAAAGCTCAAGCAAAACAAGAATCTTACTTTCAAGCACATTTCTAGGATAGAGACTCCCCTTTCCCAAACTATTCTGAATTCCCCAGCACCAACATTTCCTTGAGATTTATCTACCCCCCTACCCCTCAAAATGGTTATCTTTTGATCCTGCTAGATCTCCAGGAAAGAATGATGTTTCAAAGGTGTCCCAGTCCTCATGCACCACCAGATGTGTGGGCTAGGTCACAGGGAAGGGGAGCTGAGACCAGGAATGGCCCATGTGGCCGGCAAATCAAGACAGGTCTCTCTAATATATTAAGCTTGAGAGTCACGTGGGGTGTTAGAAAATTTCCAGGGTCCACCATCTGAGATTTTCATTCTGCGCCAAAGTATATTTCAATGCATCCTAAATTCAATACATTACGATTATTGTAATGAAACTATAATCACAGGAAAGGTTTCACATGATCTCATCCTGCGAGCAATTCCCTTCCCTAATAGCTTATTTATTGTTTTCTCCCCAACACTGACTCTCCTCCTTCATCCCCAGTCAAGGACATTGCTTTGATACGCTACACTGGCTGCCCCTTTCAGCATCTGACGCTTGGCATGAAAGCATGTGAGCTCTTTCATCTGTAACCCTCTTCAGAGCCACCCACTAGCGAACACGTCTCAAAACCCGAGGGAGAGCCTTCCTCCTGCAAGCCCTCGCTGCTGGAGTGCTTCACTTTTGCGCTGTGCTCTGTGCCACAGCTGCAGCTGTGGGTTGTTGGAATGCAAACAGGCGAGTGTCCTTAAGTCTTTGCTATGTGTCTTTAAGTTCTGGTTCTTCGCTTTGGGGGCAGCGTGGTTTGATGGAGAGCAGGCCTCCAGAATCTGTCTGGCATGAATTCATGCAGCAGCCACTACTTTTAAGTTCTCAAATTAACTCTAGCTGCCCCTTGTCACCTTGGGACTGAGGCTTTCTTCTCTGTGGGTTATTCTTCTTCCATCTCAGCCTCCCCAGGCAGCTGTCCTTTCCCGTCTTCACGCGGCTTCTCTACAGGAGTGGACAGAGGACCCTCTTGACTTCCCAAAGCACGACAAAGACTACATGGTGTGCCCACCATGGACTGTAGTTTCCTCGTCTGTGAAATGGTGATCATTATAGTCCCTTCCTCATAAAGTTCTTGTAAGAAAGAAATGAGATCATGCATGTTGATTAGACTTGGCACATGGCAAGTGTGGCAGATACTATAGGCTGATTTGCCCAAAACTCATTCCAACCTCTTTCTGGCTTGCTTCGTGGACTGCAGAGGCTGAGAAGCTAAATAGTATATTTTTCAAGCTCCTTTGCAGCTAGGGTTCTGTTTGTGGTTTAGATACACCTTGTGTAAAACTTTAACTTAAAACTATGAGTTATGTGGAGGGAGAGGCAGAGTATGAAGCATCCATTTTGCTGGTGCTGATCGTGGCAAAGGCAGTGTGATTCTGGAACCAGCAGTTCAGGAGGCAGCGCCGCAAGTCTGAAGCTTCTGAACTGTGCAGAGCCGGAAGCTTGCTTGGCCATCCAATTCCACAGAATAATTTTGGAAGTCATTCCTTGGTGTTTAGGCCAGAGTCTATTTCTTCTGTGAGCTCTCCTAATCCCTTAAGAAGTACCTTTGTATTTAAAATAGTAACTGTGAAATCTGATGTCTGAAACCAGAAAAACTGACCGATGCTTCATTGTCAATAATTGTTACTTGTTATTACTATTTTACAACCTTTTGTTGAAGGCTTGGTAATAAGAGAAGTAATTACTTTTCCGGAAAGAAAAGTTAAAACTGGTTACTAGATAAGGCCGTGTAAAAGAATTTCTGTACTAGCATTTTTCCAAAGAACTTTCTGCAATGATAGAAGTATTCTCTATCTGCACTGCCCGATATGGTACCCACTAGTTATACATGGCTATTGAGCACTTGGAATATGTCTCCTGTGACTGAGGAACTGAATTTTTAATTCAATTTAATTTTAATTAATTTACCTAGCAGCTTCTGTGTTGGATAGCACAGTCCTGGAGTGCCCCAGCCTTAACCTTCCACAAGGGTTTTTTTAATCAGCCCTCACTCTCCTTAGCCTAGAGATATTTTCAATCAGTTGTCCCTCAATCCCCATTTTCGGGCTATATCATCTACAGACCTGCAACATGCCCATGCTAAAGACAACTCTTCTATGATAAGTCCTCAGACTCTATTCTGTGGTTGCATATTGGTTTTTTATTTGCACAATCCAAAAATCCATGGAAGTATTCTTGCTAAAATGCAATCTTCCCTGAAAGGCAAATAACAACATTTGTTAAGGCAAGTAGTCAGCCATTAAACATACACACACACACACACAACCCCAAAATTCAGGGTCCTTGTGATGGTTAGGCTATTGTGTCAACTCGGCCAGGTAATTGTGCCCAGTTGTTTGGCCAAGCAAGCACTGGGCTAAGTGTAATACAAGGGCATTTATGGACTTCAGTCACCATTGACTTTACGGCAGTGGTAAATCATAGCTAGCTGATCACGATTACATCCATCAGGGAGATTGCCATTAGCAGTGAGTGACGCTTAACCCAATCAGTTGAATTCCTTAAAAGGGGAAGTGATTCTAGCATTGAAAGAGAATTTCCCAGCTCGTCTTTGGACAGCCAACATCTCCCAGAACTCATCGAGAACCTTCATTGGACTTTCATTGCAGCCCCTGGTTGCAGCCTGCCTGCGGAACCTGGACTTGTGCATCCCCACGGCTGCGTGAGACTCTTACAAAATCGCATACTATCGACAGATATCTCTTGTTGATTCTGTTTCCCTAGAGAACCCTGACTAATACAGTCCTATATCAGTTAGACAAGTGGTTCTCACACTGTGCTGTATATTAGAATCACTGTAATAACCCTTTCACAATTTTCTATGTCAACATTACTCCATACCAATTAAATCAGAATCTCTTGGGATGAAACAGAGGCATCAGTATTTTTTAAACTCCCTAAGTGATTCCAATGTGCAGCCAGGTTTGAGAACCAGTGAGTTGCAGTACTCCATCACACTCGGTCCAAACAGAAAGAACCTACCTTGAAGCTCTCTTTAAATGATCCTGAAGAAAATAATCATCCTCTTGTGAAGTATTTATTGCTCTTTAATAGTTGTGTGTGCATTGGGTGCTGATAACATCTAACTAGCTGCTCTTTGGTTTGGAGGCAGTTCTGATTAGCAATATTTGTACTCCCACGATGGATTATTTCAGGCTATCAAAGTGACATCACTGAATGAAGAGTTGGAAAGAAAGGTGCATAACTGGCTCTCACATGCCAGTATGAGCAGGCTCCAACATGCTACTTTTGGAGGATATCCATATCTGTATAGAAACAAAGCACTTGACATCTTCTAGTCTCCAGGAATTGCAGAAGAACAGGTAATGGGCTGGTTTAGCAGAGGGAAAGAGTAGTGAGGAGATATCTCTATTTTTAGCTTCTTACTCAGGCAGCCCAAAGAGAAAAAGAAATCCTTTTGACATATTCTAGAATTTCTAGAATATTCTAGAAGCAGAATATTCTAATGCTGAACTACACATACCAATGTAGGTTCACACCATGGAGAGGGAGTCGGAAGGATACATATTTCAGAATTGCTGAGATTTGAGTGTCCTTGATCAAGCTCCTTAGCTTTTTTTTTTTTTTTAAAGATTTATTTATTTATTTAATTCCCCCTCCTCCGCCAGTTGTCTGTTCTCTGTGTCTCTTTGCTGCGTCTTGTTTCTTTGTCCGCTTCTGTTGTCGTCAGCGGCATGGGAAGTGTGTGCGGCGCCATTCCTGGGCAGGCTGCACTTTCTTTCGTGCTGGGCAGCTCTCCTCACAGGCGCACTCCTTGCATGTGGGGCTCCCCTACGCGGGGACACCCCTGCGTGGCAGGGCACTCCTTGCGCGCATCAGCACTGAGCATGGGCCAGCTCCATACGGGTCAAGGAGGCCCGGGGTTTGAACCGCGGACCTCCCATATGGTAGACGGACGCCCTAACCACTGGGCCAAGTCTGTTTCCCTCCTTAGCTTTTTAAAATTTTTATTTATTTATTTTATGAGGTAACAGGGATTGAACCCAGGACCTTGTACACAGGAAACAGGCACTCGACCACTGAGTTACATCTGCTCCCCAGTGAGAGTTGTTTTTTTAATTTACTTGTTTGTTTTTAGGGGGTACAGAAATTGAACCCAAGACCTCATACATGGGAAGCAGGTGCTCAACCACTTGAGCTATATCTGTACCCTCCTTAGCTTTTTTATTTTTAAAATTTCTCCCCCCTTTCTGCCCCTCCCCTCCCACCGTTGTCTGCTCTCTGTGTCCATTTGCTGTGTGTTCTTCTGTGTCCACTTGCTTTCTTGTCAGCAGCACCAGGAATCTGTGTCTCTTTTTGTTGCATCAGCTCTCCATGTGTGCAGTGCCACTCCTAGGCAGGCTGTACTTATTTTGCACGGGGCGGCTCTCCTTACGGGGCACACTCCTTGCACGTGGGGCTCCCCTACGCAGGGGACACCCCTATGTGGCATGGCACTCCTTGCACACATCAGAACTGCACGTGGGCCAGCTCACCACACGGGTCAGGAGGCCCTGGGTTTGAACCCTGGACCTCCCATGTGGTCGGCGGACGCTCTATCAGTTGAGCCAAATCCATTTCCCTTCTTAGCTTTTTGAGCTAGAAATTTCTCATCTGTAAAATGGAAATACTAGTCTTTTCTATGAGATTTTGTGGGGGATTAGACATAAGGTTTGTAAAGCATCTGTAAGTGTCTGGCATATAGTAGGTACTCAATATATGATGGCTTTTATTATTATTACTATCAATAATTATCCAGGGTAAAACACCTAAAAAGTATATGCTTCCTTTATTTTGAGAATACAACAAAGTTTGAGAAATAAGGCATTCGAAAAATGCTATAGAAGAAATAGAAATAATAAATTATAATTAAAGTCAGCAACCATCCCTAAAGTGTCTGCTCTGTGCAAAGCTAGGGTTCAAGACAGAACCATGCACAACTAGGAATAACAGCTCTGATTTGATTAGAACCATAATAAGGAGGGAGGGTATACTGTCTTTACAGACGTAGTGGAGTTCAAATTGAACCTTAAAGAAGTGGGTGGTTCACAACATTTAGCTTTAAAAATAGCTTACCTCAGCAAAAGATTAGATGTAAAACTAATGGGAGTAGAGCATATTTGATGGAACACTATGGAATCAATAAAAATGAAATTATCAAGGAGAGTTTTGGTAATGGGTGGGGTAATGTAGCACAACATTGTGAGTAATTAGCAGCACTGAATTATGTATTTGAATGCAGTAAATGGGGGAATTTAGGTTGTGTATATGTTACTAAAATTAAAATTAAAAAGAAAAAACAAGCCATAGGACTGTAGATACAGTGAGCCCTAATGTAAACCATGGACTATAGTTAATAGTACAATAATCATAATATTCTTTCATCATTTGTAACAAATGTACTGCACTAATGTTAACAATAGGGGGGTAGAGAGGAACTCTGTATATTCTGCATGATTTTTCTGCAAACCTACAACTTCTCTTATTAAAAAAAAATCATCAACAGTGAAAAAGGCAGGTTACAAAACAGTAGGCCAAGGAAAGCGGCTGTGGCTCAATCAGTTGGGCTCCCGCCTACCACACGGGAGGCCCTGGGTTCATGTCCCGGGGTCTCCTTGTGAAGGCAGGCCCGGGTGCCACAGAGTGCCGCTCAGCCCGGGAGCACCACGGAGAGGCTACTCAGCAAGGTGACGCAACAAATAAAAAGAAGGGAGACAAGCAAAAAAACACAGAAGAGCACGCCGCAAATGTACAGAAAGACCAGATAGCAAGCAAGCCGCAAGAGAGGGGGGGAAGGAAATAAATAAAATAATAAATACAGATACAGAAGAATGCACAGCAAATGGACACAGAGAGCAAACAGCAAGCAAAAATATAAAAGCCGCAAGGGGGGGCGGATAAAAACAAAAAACAGTAGGCCCAGAATAATATATGTAAAGTCACACCAAAATTCTGGTAGTCATTATATGGATGGCAAAACTATATGTGATTTTTACTCTTTTCTTTTTGGTTGTATATAGTTGCTCATTTTTCTGCAACGACCATATACAATGTTTTGGAAAATAATAATGTGTAGCTTCTAAGTATATACTATAGGAAAACTCAAATATGTGCATGTCAAAAATGTACAAGGATGTTTACTCTAAAGGATTATTTATAAAAGAGAAAATTGGAATTAATCTAAATGTTTATTAAAAGAGAAATAGCCAAATACTATGGAATACTATGCAAACGTTGAAAAGAATAAACTGGATATATAATAACCATATAGAGTTCAAGATTACATTACTGAATCAAAAAATCAAGCGGCAGAATAATAAGTATAAAGTATAATATGGGGAAGCGGACTTGGCCCAATGGATAGGGCATCTGCCTACCACGTGGTTCAAACCCTGGGCCTCCTTGACCCGTGTGGAGCTGGCCCATGCGCAGTGCTCATGTGTACAAGGAGTGCTGTGCCACACAGGGGTGTCCCCCGCACAGGAGAGCCCCACGCGCAAGGAGTGCGCCCCATAAGTAGAGCCACCCAGCGCGAAAGAAAGTGCAGCCTGCCCAGGAATGGTGCCGCCCGCAGGGAGAGCTGACACAACAACAAGATGACCCAATGAAAAGAAACACAGATTCCCGGTGCTGCTGATAGGGATAGAAGCGGTCACAGAAGAACACACAGTGAATGGACACAGAGAGCAGACAACTGAGGGGAGGAAGGGAGAGAAATAAATAAATCTTTTTTAAAAGTATAATATGCTTATTTAAAACACATACGTGTACAAATGCTATATATTTTGTATGAGTACACTATGCTTAAAAGTCAATTAGGACACCCTCAAAACTCCTAGAAGTCCTTATCATTGGGCAAAGGAGAAAGGAACTGAGATTGTGAGAAGTGATTAAAGAGGACCAAAACTTTATCTGCAACATTCTAATTTTTCAAAAAAGAATAAATGTATTTCTAATTCCTACTAATTAAAAGTTAACAAAAATATAAGAAAAAAATAATAGGATTTTTAAGAGGGGTAATATATTGTGAAATAATGATGAATAGTTATAACTTACTATTCAAGGTTAATTTTTTTTTCCAATTTAGTTGACTGGAGACCACAAGGATTCAGTAATCATAGAGCCATCATCCAACAGCTCTGAGAATCTTCTGGAATATAAACATTCACAAAGAGTACAGATTTCAGGCAGGCTCCCCTTCCACATGCCACTCACATGTCATATGAATAAACCCAAATAATAAATCATAAACCTTTTATAAACCTTCCTCCCCCAAACAACCAAATAAATGGACAACCCAAAGGCAGCTGGAAAAAAAAGATGGGTGATGTCAAGTTCAGTATCAGATGATCTCTTTATTATGCCTCTCCCACCCCCCTAACACACAGATGTTCCCTCAAATGAGCTTGGCAATATGCGCCTCATACCAGAATGGGATAGCCAAAAAAAAGTTTCAGGAGAGGAACTCGCATTTCCTGAAATGATTCTCTCTTGACATTAATTCAAGTTTAGGAAGGAGCTGCATAAGCCTTTTATAAATACCCATGAAATATATGTGCCTCAAGACTGATTTTATTTCCTTCTGTCGTCTCGGTGCCTCTTTTATCTTACTAGCTGGCTTCGGTTCATGACTATAGTGAGTGACAGCTGGAGAATAGCCCTTTCCTCCTGCCCGGATTGAAAAACGGTGGGGCGTTTCCCACAATCCGGGGCCCAGGTGCCTGGAAATACTGCCAAACACGTCTTCCAACTTCAAAAATTATTGTAATTATTCCCATTATATTTGGATTAGGTAATACAGTCACATGATTTAAAAATTCAGAAGATACAAAGAGCATAAAGTGAAAGTCGTTCCCCTATCTGTGTTCCTCAGTTCCCCAGTTCCCTTTCCCTTTTCTGGTGTATCTTACCTGAGGTAGGTATTTTATACATATTTAAAATAACACATTTATGCTTTATTTCTCCCCTCTTTTATTCTTTTATTTTATATTAATGATAATACATTCTACAAATTTTTTTTTTTCATTTATTTTCTGTCCCATGCCTGGGACTTTATTTTATATCCTGTTGTATCTTCAGCACTTAAGAGAAGCACCTGACACATACTAGGTGTTCAATAAATATTTGTTGAATAAGTTAATCAGGACAAAGTCTGTTCTGCATCTTGCTTTTTTTCCTTTGGAGATCATCATCCCATTTCAATACATGAGGAAACTCTTCATTTTTTCACAATGGTGTAGTGTTCCATTGTCTGGATATATTGTGATTTATTTAATCAGATCCTTATTGATGAATCTTCTCCTCGGCTATGACAAATAATGCTGCCACGTATATTCTACAAACATCACGTACACATGTGCGAGTACCTCCAAGAGAAATTCCTTAAAGTAGACTGGGTGGGTCAAAGGGTGAGGTGCATTTTGCCTTCTTTCCCTGCTGCCACTCTTTTTCCTCCTACTACTCCTCTTCCTTATCCTTTTTTTTTTTTTAAGATTTATTTATTTCTCCCCACCCCCTCATTTTTGTACTTGCTATGTTTATTCGTCTTCCTTGTTTCTTTAGCAGGCACTGGGAACCAAACCTAGGACCTCTGATGCCTAATCACTTGAGCCACCTCTGTTCCCTGCTTTGTTATGTCTCTCACTGTGTTTTTCTTCTTGTATCTCTTGTTGCATCATCTTCTCGTATCAACTTGCCGTGCCTGCCTGTCGTGTCAGCTCACTGTCTTGCTCATCTTCTTTACTCAGCACTGGGAATCTCCACTCTCTGCTTTGCTGTGTCTCTCATTATGTTTTTCTTGTTGTGTCTCTTGTTGAGTCAGCTTGCCTTGCCTGCCCATCACACCAGCTCGTTGTCTTCTTTGGGAGGCACCAGGAAACAAATGAGGGACCTTCCATGTGGTAGGTGGGAGCTCAATCACTTGAGCCACATCTGCTTCCTTCCTCCTTCTTTTTAACATTTGCCAATCTTATTTTATTGCCCTTGCAATAAAATAGTCTAGTCTTTTGACTAGAGCATTTTACAGCAAATCTCAGATATCATGTCATTTCACTCAAAATTCTTTAGCATGCGTCTCTGAAAACTTAAACCTTAGTACCGTTCCACTGTCACACCTAATATATTCAAAAACAGTTTATAATATACCTGGTCCATAGTGACTTTTCCCCAGTAGTTTCAGAAAAATGTTTTTCTACCATAGGTTTGTTGGAATCTGAATCCAAACAAATGTCAAGTGACATTTGGTTGTTAAGTCTCTTAAGTCTTTTTTTACTCAATAACAGTTCCTCTTTCCCTATTCCCTTTCTATGGTGGTGACATATATAATATAAAATGCTGCCATTTTGACCATTTTTATATGTGCACTCCAGGAACATTAATTATATTCACAGTGTTGTCCTACCATCACCACCATCACCAATTACTTTTATTTTTTTAAGGAAGTACCAGGGATTGAACCCAGGATCTCACACATGGGGAGCAGGTGCTCAACCACTGAGCTACATCTGCTCCCCAGTTACCCATGTTTTGTATCTCCCCAAATAGAAACCCTGTAACCATTAAGCAATAACTCCCCATTTCCCTTTGCCAATTCTTTTTTTTGTAAAGATGTATTTTATTTATTTCTCCCCACCCCCACTGTGTGCACATGCTATCTGCATGCTTTCTGTGTCTGCTCATCTTCTTTTTGAGCCACCTCTGCTCCCTGCTTGCCGTGTCTCTCATTGTGTTTCCTTGTTGTGTCATCTTGCCATACCAGCCTGTCACTGTCTTGCTTGTTTTCTTTAGGAGGCACTGGGAACTGAACCCGGGACCTCCCATGTGGTAGGCGGATGCCCAACCTCTTAAGCCACATCAGCTTCCCTGCCAACTTGTTTTAACCCAAAGCACTTTACCATGTCTAAATTGCGTTAACTGGGATCTATGGCAGTTGAGTTAAACCCATAATAGGGAAATCTCAAAACCATAATGTTGAAGCAAAGAAGCCAGGCCCCAAAGAGTAAACCTTGCATTGATATGCTGTTAAATCAGGAACAAACGAAACTAATCTGTGGTGATAGGAATCAGTACAGCAGTTGCCTGGGGGTGGGAGGGGATTGCCTGGAAAAGAGTAGAAGATGGAAATGTTCTATATCTTGATTTGGGATTGTAGTTGCACGAGTGTTTATAATTGTCAAAACTCGTTGACCTGTACACTAAATTGACCTGTACACTAAAATGTACACATTATATTTTATACGAAATGTATCTCAGTTTTACAGACTTGAAAGAGCAGGGCTGTGGAGCAATAGCACCGTGCTGTCTGCAGGCTCCAGCCCCTCTGGCCTTTTAACCAATTCCTCGCACACACCTCGCTTTTCCGCCCCCACGAGCAGAGACTGCTGCATACTGGTCCCGCTGCCTGGGACACCTTCCTCCCCTCTTACACAACCACACCCACTCACAAGCACGCACACACACACACAGTCTTTTCATAATTTACTGTGTGGACAAATGTATAGCATAGAGAATGACTAGAACGACCCGCCAAGTGGTAGAGCCTACACAGACTGTTTGCAAAACTCAGGAGTCAGAAATGGCACGTTTCTCAATTTAGGGGGAACTCAAACTCGAATGTGACTCCATCTCTACCTTCCTCAGTGGTGGTGGGCGAGACAGTCTCCATCATCTTCAGGCACCCTTCCCACACGGCCTCCTGGCCTGGAGAAGCAGCTGGGGCTTAGGGAATTCAGAAAAATTGGAGCAGGGTTTCTGGTCCGTGCGGTGGGGACGAGGATGCTCTCGTGTGTGGTGTGGAGGACTTGAAGGTAGAAGGAAGCTCAGCCTCGGTGTCTGGCTCAACAGCCCCGATTCCCCTGGTGAGTCCCAAGACCTGGGAGTCGCTTGGCGCTCAGTCCTGCTGGCGCTGCCCCTGCCCCACCCCGGCCGGCCCCACCACCAGAAAGTCCCGCCATCTCCTTGGACTCAGTGAGGGATCGGGGCTGGGGTCTCTGTCCCTCTGGAACCGCCCTCCCTTCATCTTCCCAGGCAGCTCTGCACTTAAAAAAAATCCTGTATACAGGAACCTCATATTTTTTAGTTTAACATTTTTTTGTGTGATGTATATATCTTCAAAAAAATACAGTTTACAAAAATGATGTGGTGGGGGGTTGGGGGTGGGTTATATGGGAACCTCTTATATTTCCTGGTTTTTTAAAATGTTTTTTAATGTAACTTTCCTTGTGATCTATTAACTTTAATTTTTAAAAAATTTTTAAAATAATAAAAGTAAAGTCAGAATCTAGAACATAGGTTACCAGGGGCTGAGGTGGGGGCAGGGAATGGAGAATTAATGCTTAAATTATACAGAGTTTCTATTTGAGATCATGGAAAAGTTTTGGTCATGGATGATGGTGATGGTAGCACAACATTGTGAATGTCATTAACAGAACTGAATTATATATTTGAATGTGGTTAAAAGGGAAGTTTTAGGTTATATGTATGTTAGTATAAAAAATGTAAAAAACAACAACATAGGAGTGTACAACAAAACCAGTGAACCCTATTGTAAATGATGGACTTTAGTTAACAGTACAATTATAAAAATGTTCTTGCATGATTATAACAAATAAATCGCACTAATGCAAGGTGTCCATAATAGGGTGGTATATGGGAACTCTGTATTTTAGGCATGATTTTTCTGTAAACTTTCAAATTCTCTAATAAAAAATATCAAAAATTCTTTAAAAATAAAATTCTCCTATGGAGAATGGTTGGCACGGTCCCCCAGTGGACTTGGGAAGACCTGTTAAAAGCCAGTAAGCCCTCAGGCTACTCTAGCCTTCAACTTCCATTAAACAGCAAACCAGAAACTTGGGGCAAGGAGAGGACTAGGGCAGGAGAAAAAATGCATTTTTCCCCCCAAGCTTCTGAAAGAGTTTTGCAAACAATCGGAGTAATTAAAAGTTCTCAGAAGTAGCCGATGGTGTGCCCTTTTCACCAGGGGATGTGGGCCAAGCATAATATATTAGAGAGGGGGAGCTGCTCTATTGAAGTTAAAAATAATCTTCTGTCACATGGCTAATTTGTTGGAATGCAGCAATTAAAGAGCTGTGGGCAGAGGGGGAGCTGGAAGCAGCTGGAGAGCTAGCCGGCAGAGTGCACGCCCTGGGTCTGTATTTGCAGGGAGAGAAAACAGTGTGACAGCTGACTTAGGGTGCCTTATCACAAAGCCCACAGAAGGGACAGGAAGAGGGGAAGTGGGTCCGGGTTCAGAGCTGTGACCTTTGGGCTTATCAGACAGTGAAGGGATGGTCAGGACTTGTCACCTGTGCTCTCGGGACACGATTCACTCAGCAAGGACAAAGCCGTTCCAGTTGCCCTGCACTTTGAAAACACATCTCTTTGAATCCATTTCAAACGAATACATAACCCGAAGGAGCCCTTTGATCTTAAATCCATGGGAAAACCAATCTACAGGGTCTTGAGGGAAGGTCAGACCAGGAATACAAATCCTCTTTGGGGATTTGGGATTTAAAGTAAAAAAAAAAAAAAATTGTTTTTGAAGTGTTAGAATTGAAAGAGATTTTAAAAAAAATGTTATCTAGTGTAACACCTGAGTTTTCCAGGTGGACAGCAGGCTCAGAGAAGCTGACTTGCTCAAGGTCACTCAACCTGCAAATGGCAGGCACTAGACTCAAACCTAGGTCTTTAAGAGAAGGGAAGGTCAAATCCTGGCTCCATCTGCTGTGGGACCCTTGGGCAAATTCCTAACCACACCCCCCCACACCGGCCCCACCCCCATCAGCCCCAGATTTACCATCTGTAAAATGGGAATAACAATAGTTCCCGCTGCCTAAAAGCACTTAGTTCAATGTCCAGCCTTTATTTTAATAAAATATTAGCTGTTATATCCCATAGTGGTTTTTTTCTTTTGGTTTGGTTTTTTTTTTTAGAATTTGTTTATACACCTTGCAGCAGGTAGGCTTGCCATTGGATTTTAAAAAAAGACTGATTTTATTTATTTATTTTTCTCCTCCCTCCACCCCTCACCTTGTTGTTTGCATTTGCTGTGTCTGTTCATCGTCCTTATATCTTTAGGAGGCACTGGGAACCGAACCTGGGACCTCTGATGTGGGAGGGAGGTGCCGAGTTGCTTGAGCCACCTCTGTTTCCTGCTTTTTGTGTCTCTTGTTGTGTCATTTCATTGTGTTAGCTTGCCTGCCCGCTGTCCTCTTTAGGAGATTCTGGGAATCGAACCAGGGATCCCCCCATGTGGTAGGCAGGAGCTCAACTGTTTGAGCCACACCTGCTTCCCTTGCCATTGGGTTTAAGTTAGTTCCTGTTCAATTTCCCCTGAGGTATTAACACATGTATGACAGGAGGTATTAAAAATAGTACATCTGCATCCTTTTTGAGCTAGGAGGAGGTTTAAATCATACCCCACAGCTTTTTTCTACATGGTGAAGAATTAGAAATTCCATTGCTTTTTGCAAGTTGAATTGCCCGAACATTCTTTTTGGTTTGGGTGGGATTCTCCTCTTTTCTCTCCTTCCCACCTCTCCCTTATTTATAAAGAAAAAGAGAAAAAAGAAAACTTGTACAGAAGATACTTTGACCTCAGATAAAGGAAACACTTTGTCCTAGCATTTCCTAACTAACATACTCATGTAACTTGTTTTCTCTCCAACTATTTGCCCTCCAGCCTTCTTTTTTTTTTTTAAGATTTATTTTTATTTTATTTCTCTCTCCTCTTCCCTGCATTGTCTGCTCTCTTGTGTCCATTTGCTGTGTGTTCTTCTGTGTCTGCTTACATTTTAGGTGGCACCAGGAATCTATGTCTCTCTTTTTTTTTTAAGATTATTTATTTATTTCTCTCCCCTTACCCCCCTCCCCCAGTTGTCTGCTCTCTGTGTCCATTTGCTGTGTGTTCTTCTGTGACCGCTTCTATCCTTATCAGCAGCACTGGAAATCTGTGTTTCTTTTTGTTGCGTCATCTTGTTGTGTCAGCTCTCCGTGTGTGCGGCGCCATTCCTGGGCAGGCTGCACTTACTTTCACACTGGGCGGCTCTCCTTAAGGGGCGCACTCGTGCGTGGGGCTTCCCTACGCAGGGGACACCCCTACGTGGCATGGCTCTCCTTGCGCACATCAGCACTGCGCGTGGGCCAGCTCCACATGGGTCAAGGAGGCCCGGGGTTTGAACCGCGGACCTCCCATGTGGTAGACAGACGCCCTATCCATTGGGACAAGTCTACTTCCCTATGTCTCTTTTTTGTTGTGTCATCTTGCTGCGTCAGCTTTCCGTATGTGTGTGTGGCGCCTTTCCTGGGTGGGCTGCGCTTTTCGTGTGGGGCAGCTCTCCTTGCAGGGTGCACTCCTTGCGTGTGGGGCACCCCTATGCGGGGAGCATCCCTGCATGGCATGACATTCCTTGCATGTGGCAGCACAGTGTGTGGGCCAGCTCACCACATGGGCCAGGAGGCCCTGGGTTTGAACCCTGGACCTCCTATATGGTAGGCAGACGCGCTACCAGTTGAGCCACGTCCGCTTTCCCAGCCTTACTTGTAATATGGTTTCCAAGTTGCTGGCAAGCAGAAACGGAGCCAACGTGAAGAAGTAAGTATTGGTGATCCAAATGCAGCCGCTAGGTTTATCTCAGTCTTTTAGAATACTTGACCAACGTTAAAATTCATAACGGGCACCACTAACAGAAGGGGCTCTTAACGTCAAATGGGGATTTGAGGTCCGTAGTCTGCACACCCTGAAAGTGCTGACCAAGTTCTGCGTGTGCACCTGTGCTGCAAGGCACCAGCTCGTGGACTCATGAGGCCAAATTTCATTTATTACTAGATTCAGGGGTTCAAAAATGTTTGCAGAGTGTCCTTCTGCTTTTTTGGGTTCAAGTCTTCAGTCCTATTTTTAACACCTAGCAGACAAGATGGCCGTGGGGAATCTCAGCCTCACTTTTTTTCCTGTTTAGCATTCCCACAATAAAGCAGTTTTCCCCCTTGGTTCTGGGACATTAACCCTGATGGGCTGCTTTGAGTCATGTGCCCATCCCTGAAACAGGGATGGATTGGACGATGGGCCCACTAGCCAAGGGAAGGTGGAGCATGCAGGTCGTGGCCCCACTGGCTTCATATAGAGTGGAATAGGGAGGGGTCCTCAAAGGGATTTCGAGGTGCTGAAGCCAGAGGACAGAGAAAAACCATAAATATCAAAGTCCGTGATAGCAGCTTGGTGGACTTTTCTGTCATGGTGGTTTATAGCGTGCTTCACCCTCAACGTGTAATAGAAACCAAGAAATAATAAGACCTTCTGGAGAGGAAAGTGCTTCCTCTCTACTCCTGCTGTTTCCTTCCTTGGGAGGGTCATCAACTAGCGTAACGTTCCAGCTCCTCTGCGTTCCTGCACAGAGGGAAAGGAGAGCATCAGGAGAAACTGGGCATGTGTCACCCCATCTTTTCCTCTTCTGGGTCTCTGAGGATCAAGATGCTGGAGGGGAGAACAAGTTCTTCTCTCCCACCACAAGGGGTACCCTCGCCACTGCTGCCTGGGACTGGTGGGAAAGTTTAATTTGGACACGATGAAGCCTGTTTAGCACAATGATATGTTGAGCCACAGCTTCCAACCCAGACTTTTGTTATTATTATTATTACTATTAACTTTATTTTGTACATTTAATAATTGAAAATATAAACAAGTAAAAACTAAAAAGAAAACACAGTTGAATAAAAACATATTTCTCAATTAAATGTACCGGATACCTATAAATTTTTTTTGAATCATACAATATGTGACACAATATATTTGTTTCATCGTAATGCAATCATACAGTATTTGTCCTTTTGTGTCTGGCTTGCTTCACTCAGCATAATGTCCTCCAGGTTCATCCATGCTGTCATATGCTTTATGACTTCACTTCTTACAGTTGCATAATAGTCCATCATGTGAATAGACCGCAGTTTGTTTATCCATTCCTCTGTTGATGGACACCTGAGTTGTTTCCAGCTTTTGGCACTCGTGAATAATGCCACTATGAATGTGATGTGCAGATGTCTGTTCATGTCACTGCTCTCAGTTCTTCTGGGTATATACCTAGTAGTGGTATTGCAGGGTCATGTGGCAAGTCTATATTTCAATTCTTTAGGAACTGCCTACAGTGGCAGTACCATTCTGCATTCCCACCAACAGTGAATAAGTCCAACCCAGTCTTTATCAGATGACGATCCATCTTCTGACTGTTCTTTCCCCGCTTAGTTGGTTTAGAATTTGAGCAGGAAAGAAGCATGCTATTTATTGAGCCCACCCTCCAAAGTCAACACGAACCACCAATTTAGAAAATCAGAGACCCACAGATTCATTTGTTCACCCTTACCTGCCCTTGTTCAAGCTGCTCACCTTGGGAAATCCACAGAGATAGCTGAGTGCTTGGGGCAGATGCAGAGGGAAGACACAAAAATGACCAAAGTCCAGGAAGCTAGATTTATAAAAGCCTGGGAGGGAAATTGGGACTATTTCACATGGAGGAGAAAAAACAACAGAGGTGATTTAATAATGACCTTCACCAGAGCAACGCTGAGGGGGTGGCATCACTGGTATTTTTCCACAGCATCGCCCTTACCGAATAGTAGTCACATCTGTTTCTTACCTCTCCCATTCCATTTATGTGTCCTTCCATGCCCACCTCTGGAAAATAAATTGTTCCTCTTCTGTAGAGATGTGCAGAAGGTTAGCAACACAAAGCAACATAAATAAAATGTTTTATTTCTTTCTGATTACAAAAGGAATATACAATCTTTGAAACAAACTTAAAAAATATAGAGGAATATAAAGATGAAAACCAAAATCAACTCAAGTCCTGGACCCTGAGATTGTGATTGTTAGCATTTTGGTCTCTTACCTTCCAGCTGTTTTTTTCTATACATATTTTTTGAATTTCTTTTTTTATTCCTTTATGCAACTTGTAAAAGTAGTTTGATGATATGGAAGTGTATAGTGCAGAATGTGAAAATGCTATTGTTTCTTTTAATGTTATGATGTACATGTACTATTAAATTGGACACTTTTTATTGTTACCACTTTCTTTCTCTCTCCTGGCCTTAGTAATGGTTGAAGTTAATGGCATTCATTTGAGGGGAAGGAACCCTTACTATGACACCCATTTTAGATATGAGGAACTGAAGTTGCCAGACTGCCCACAGTCACACATGCAACTCCTATTCTTGTGATGAGGGTCCCTGGTGACAGGTATAATTTCCTTTAAAAATAGAGAGCTTTGTTTAAAAAGAAGTAGTTTCTATAAACCAGGGCTCCTGGCCTTTCTTCTCTCTGAGAAATACCCATCACAGCCACCCTTACATTAGCCTCCCCAGCTCCACGAGTTTGATTCTTGGCACATGTAGCTGCAGGTGATCAAAGAGTCAAGGGAATGTCCTTTATCAGCTGGAGAATTATTTTATTCAGTATGTTTCCTTGCATGAACCCAGTGGGACAATGAGGGGAAAGAATGAGAAGAAATAAAAGGCCAGTTACTCAGGCCACTTTTAATGAATCACCCCCCAGTGTCATTACCCATCCCCAGGCAGGAAAAGCTTGAGTATTTCTATGCCAAGAAAAACAGAGGGCAGGAAGAAACAAATTGCAGCCTTGTTTGTATTTTGTGTCTTAACTATTTGATTTATAGACCTTGATCCAGTGATTGTGGATGAAAGAAAATATCCCAGTGTCCCAAACCCAACCTGAACTTTACCAGGGGTGGGTCTCACGTCCACATCTCAAAGTTAGCAGGAATTCAAATGCCCTAAGAATAAAGGCTGAGGGTTTGGGGCAGCCTGCAGGCCCTCTCAACCCAGCAGCAAGGCCAAATTCCTTTCCCACACTCAATTTCAAGAATTCTGTTTAGAGACCGTTTAGAAACTCTGTCCCGATCCCCTTATTCCAGAAGTTGGGCATTTTTATGTTCAGTAGGCCGTTATTGAGCACTAAATGTGCCAAGCACCATGGCAGACCCTGGGAGTACAAGGGTGAGCATATAGATCAATAAACAGACACGTAAATCAGAAAAATGGCAGGTAGCCATGAGTTTTATGGAGAGAAAGAAACCAGGATGAAGAGCTGAAGAGGGCCTGGGCGGCCATTTATGATGAGGGGGCTGGCCTAGGCCTCACTAAGGGGGCGACATTTAAACTGCACTTCGAATAAGAGCTGAATGCCAAGCTGGGGGGAGGGCAGACCATTCTAAGCAGGGAATACATCCCCTAAAGCGGGCGAGCACTTGGCATCTAAAAGTTAGGCCTTTTCAACTCAAAAAAATTCTTGTCCAGATACCCATTAGGATTACTTCTCAGTAACTTATCAAAATAGAAGATTGCTACCTTCATTTCTGAGTCCTACTGTAGAAACAGATGTTCAGTTTCACTCATTAGAAGAGAAATGCATTTGAAATGTACCCCAGGGAATATTTTTTTCATGCATTAAGTCAAGGGTTGAGGGATGGGGATGTGAGAAGAAAAATGCAAAATAAAACTACAGTGAGATACATTTTTTTTTACCTGTAGGATAGGAATGACACAATTGGAAATGTTGATAACACACTTTTTCCGTTGGGCTGTGGGGAAACAGGCACTCAGGTGCACTGCCAGTGAGAATAAAAATTGGTGCACTCTTTACAAAGGGCAGTTTGGTAATATCTATTGCCATAACAAATGCATATGCCTTTCACCTAGAAGTCTATTTCTAATGTGCATAATTATAAACACTGTAATTGCAAAAGATTAGAAATAATCCAAATGTCCATCAGGAGGGGACTAGTTAAATTGCAATATAATCATTCCTAACTATGAATCCTAAACTATGGGAAACTGCAGCTCTGAAAATGAACAAGGCATCTCTCTCTCTATTAATATCTAAACATTCCTAACACTTCATTAAATAAAAAAGTAAGATGCAGAACTGTGTTTTGTTTTTATATAGAAGGGGTTAAAAGAAGGATAAATATATAAAAATTACAAAATTATATAATAAGCACAAATAAATATAAATAGTAAATTTTGCACAAAGAAACTCTAGAAGGATACATAAAAAAATAATAAAAGTGATTATAAGAGGTGGGTGAGTGGAAGGGGAAGGAAACTAGGTAGAAAAGGACAGTGGGAACTGATCCTGGGACCTTCCAGACTGGGAGAGAGGTGCTCAATCTCTTATGCTACCTCAGCTCCCTGGTCTGCTGTGTCTCTTGTCATCTCTCCTCTGTGTCTCTTTTTGTTGTGTCATCTTGCTGTGCCAGCTCTCCATTCAGACAAGCTTGCCGTGCAGGCCAGCACTCCTGCGTGGGCCAGCACTCCGCGTGGGCCAGCCCTCCACTCAGACCAGCTTGCCTTCAATAGGAGGCCCTGGGAATCAAACCCTGGACCTCTCATATGGTAGATGGGAGCCCAATCACTTGAGCCACGTCTGCTTCCTAACCTTAATTTTAATTTAATTTATTTTTAGTTTATACATATACATGCAAATGTATTATGAATTCAAAAAATTAAACTAAAAAAAATTTAACTGTGCTCTTTAATACTACGATAACTTACCACTCAGTCCATAGTCATTGCTCATACTGCCAGACACACTCCTGAGACACTTTTACTTAAATAAATGTAGCTTTATTGGTTAATAAAACATACATTAGTGCATATACATTATATCTTCATAAACCTGATTTAAAAATACAAATTAGAGACTAATTTAATCACTATGGAGCTTTCTGTGCCTTGCTACTCATCCTCAACTGACTAAAATAAAGGTCATTGGAACATTACTTTGGCAAAACCAGCCTCAAGGAAACTTTGTGTTGCTGGAAATATGATTTTTCAAAGTGGCTTTTCACCCAGTAGATGGTAGTAAAAGTGGCAATGGTCATCCAGTTTATGTGCTAGATTATCTTTAACTAAAAGAATGCTTTACATAGGGTTGATGGTAATATACTATACCAAGTATAACTAACATGGCTGGTTTATAAAAGTGACTGTGACTGAAAGGAGTAGTCTAGAGATGTAAATGTCAATTGAAAGAAAGCTAGAGAATAACTAGGGATTGAATAAATAGTGAACCCAGTGGTGAATGAGGTTTGTGGTTAATAGTACAAATACAAATATGTTCTTCCATGAACTAGAACAAATGTATGTCACTATTACAAGGTGGTAAGAATATGGTGATGCAAGGGAAAGATACAATTAATGTAATTTATGGGCTATAGTTAACAGCAATATTTAATATTCATACATCAATGTCAAAGAAGGTACTATATCAATGCTAATGATCAGTATTAGGGGGGTATGAAAGTTTTTCTTTTGGACTAAGTAAAATGTTCAAAAATTTATTGAGGCAATGACTGCACAACTCTGATGAAAGTGAGAGCCACTGAGTGTACACTCGGATGGATGGTATCAGGCGTGGAACTGTATAACAAAGTGAACCATGTGGTGGGTGATGGACTGTGGTTAACAGCACAAATATGAGAGTGTTCTCTTGTGAACTCTAACAGATGTACATAGTAGTACATAGTGTTAATAATGGGTGTGTGTGTGGAAAAAACATACGAAATGTAAGTTATGGTCCATAGTTAGTAGTTAGGTTTTGAAGATATTCTTTTATAATCTATAGCAAACGTCCCACAACAATGCAAGGTGTTGGTGGAAGGCTGATGTATGGAAATTATGCATGACTGATTTGTAAGCTCACAAATTCTCTAATAAAAAAAAAACTTAAAAAAAAAAAAAGAAGAATGCCTTACACTACAAAGGGCTTCACAATTTCAGTCTTTTCATATCCATTTTCTCATTGGCTTCACACCTGGGAGGTATTGCAACTTTTAATATATTTTAATCGCTCTCCCTCTGCCTCTTTCTCTCCTCCTAAACACTAATCCAAACTTGTAGCACTACAAATAGTTCACATACCATACAACTCACCCCTTTAAACTGTACAATTCAATGTTTTTGTTTTTTTTTAAACATTGAGAATTAAAACTTTATTTCTTTATAAAAAATTGATCAGAACTGTTTAATAATTGTGCAAGAACAGCCAGAAATAGCAGCTATGTATAGCAGGGGAACAGAGAGACCGAGGTAAATAATTTTCTTGTATATCTGTTTTTTATTATGATTACTGAAATAATGAAAATGCCCCAATGATTCAAGTGATAAATGCACAACCATGTGACCACACCAAACACAGCTGATTGCACAGTCCAGACAAATTGAATTTACCAATATGAACCAAAAAATTTGTTTTTTTTTTTAAAGTAAATGATCTAACACAATTTAAAAATTTTATCAAGTAGTTTGAGCAGTGCTTGTCTTACCATCACATAACTTATTGTATAGAATTACCATCTTTTCTACATCTTGGCAAATTGTTATGCTCCTTTCTATGTTTGGATCAGCTTCCAAAATTTTATCCTCTACACTTTCAGTGTCATGAAATATCTCCAAGAGTTCCTGTAATGTGAAGGTTTTTGACAGATCACTTCCAAGACATTTTCATCCTTTACGTCATAACCACTTTCCTCATTTATGTCTGTAAGTTCACTCTCATAAAATTCCTCTGGCTGCATTCTATAGTCTCTTGAACAGGAGTAGTGTCAACCTTCCCAT
The DNA here is from genome assembly GCF_030445035.2 of Dasypus novemcinctus. Lineage (NCBI taxonomy): Eukaryota > Metazoa > Chordata > Mammalia > Cingulata > Dasypodidae > Dasypus > Dasypus novemcinctus. The sequence goes on along the minus strand of NC_080690.1, from coordinate 20,668,676 downwards.
GGTCAGCTGTATCTTCTATAAATCCATTTCCATTCCATTCTAATCCTGCAGACTTTTTTGCAGTCCTGCACTGCTGTGCAAAGCGAAGACTGCCTGTTATCCTTGGAATCTGAGGGCAAATTTCACCACAGCATCCTTATCTAAACCAGATAGCTTAATATCAATTCATGCTGACTTCCGAAGCAATGAAACCAGCCTTTACTGGCAGTATAATGTTCTCTGTTTTTTTTTTTATAAAGTCTTTTTTTAAAAATTTTATTATTATTATTATTTATTTCTCTCCCCTTCCCCCCCACCCCGGTTGTCTGTTCTCTGTGTCTATTTGCTGCGTCTTCTTTGTCCGCTTCCGTTGTTGTCAGTGGTATGGGAATCTGTGTTTCTTTTTGTTGCATCATCTTGTTGTGTTAGCTCTCCGTGTGTGCGGCACCATTCCTGGGCAGGCTGCACTTTCTTTTGCACTGGGCGGCTCTCCTTACGGGGCACACTCCTTGCACGTGGGGCTCTCTTACGCACCCCTGCGTGGCAGGGCACTCCTTGCGCACATCAGCACTGTGCATGGGCCAGCTCCACACGGGTCAAGGAGGCCCGGGGTTTGAACCATGGACCTCCCATATGGTAGACGGATGCCTTAACCACTGGGTCAAGTCTGCCGCCCTATAATGTTCTTTCTCAGTCTTCTTGTAATTACCATTTTCTTTTAACGTAGCCACTAATTTCAACACTTTGGCCTGAAAGCTAGCCAAACTGATTTGGATTTCATTAGTCTTCAATCCAAAGTAGAAGTAAATGCTCCATTTCAACCATGAACAGCTTCCTGTTCCTAGTGCAATTTAAGCTAAAATATGTTAAAGCTACTTAATCTTGGTTTTATATTTATCAGACTTGTTCAATATAGTTCATATCACAGCTTCATGCAGGTCTAGGTCTCTTCCTATCTTGGCTTTGCTGTCTCTATTATCAAATCTTCTAATCACATCCAGTTTCACTTCCAGCATTATCACTTAGTTTCTTCGCTGCCCCATCATCTTTGTTGACCAATTCCCTCTATTATCCATTTTTTTTTTTTGTAAAATGGCACATGGGCTTATCACTGGGAGACAAGGCCACACAACTACACATTTTATTGTCTGAACATGAACTGGATAACAGATGCTCAGTGCCCAATCACCAGCAGATTTAAGGAATTACTGTGATTTCATCACAGATCATGATGTACATCTGTTATTTGCAATGATTTATTTGCATGAGCAGCAAAGTTTGTACTTTATGCAAGTATTCACTGTACTGTGTAACTAAAAATGTGGCAGACTGCGGCTATTTAACTGTGGTAACGGATACTCATGAACACCGGAACCACGCAGAGCAAGGGCCACCTTGTTATTTAATCTTCAAATTCTTGGTCAGATAAAATTGACAAATGGATGTTTTCTAAGAACAATACCCTTCAATTTTATTCCTCCTCAGAATATTTCAAGCAATTATCTTCCAGACCCAGATATCTTTTTCAAACATCTCCAAGAATATAATTCCTTGATATAAATCTTTTTGGATGGCATCTGGACAAAGGAAACAAAAATACTGCTTGGGCCCTCTTCCATTGTGGCAAGGTGTCTTGCAGAAAACATTTCGTTGAATTATACAAGTCGACGTATGCTCTTGTTAGATCTCAAACTCCTCTTAGTAAATCTTTTATTTTCTGGCCTGGTTTTATCTTCGATATTTCTAGGGTACCACGTTTATCCCTCCACGTTAAGTCCCATTCCTCCCCTCAAATTCTCCAGTTTCAGAAATCGCAACTGGAAACTGGTATGCCCTGGGTTCACATCAATATCTGTCTTGACTCTCTGCTTCGCATTCTTAGCTTCGGCCTCAAAACAAAAGCGATGGCGCCGGATTGAGCCAGAGTGGGTGAAAACCTCAATGTTTTTAAAAAATTTATTCATAAGGTTGTGCAACCATCATCATAAATTGAATTTTTTTGCAGTACGAGGACCAGGGATTAAACCCAGGACTTGGTATGTGGGAAGCTGGCGGCTCAACCACTGAGCCACATTTTCTCCCCTGAGTTGGTTTCTTCTGTTTGCTTGCTTGTTTTTTGTTTTTTCTATTTTTCTATTGCTGCTTGTCTGTTTTTTTCAGGAGGCACCACATCCGAACCCGGGACCTCCCATGTGGCAAGCAGGCACTCAACCTTGAGCCACATCTGCTCCCCACAATCGAATTTTAGAACATTTTCTTCTCACTAAAAGATATTCCAGGCCCATTAGCAGTCACTCTCTATTTCCCTCCAACTCCCTCAGCCCCAGGCAACTACCCATCTATTTTCTGTCTCTACACATTTGCCTCTTCTGGAAGTAACATGTTAACAGAATTATACAATACGTGGTCTTTTGTGACTGGCTTCTTTCATTTAATGTGATGTTTTCAAGGTTCATCCATTTTGTACCATGTTCTTTTTATTGCTGAATAATATTCTTCTGTGTGAAAATACCACATTCATTTATCCATTCATCAGTTGGTGGCATTTCGGTTGTTTCCACATTTTGACTATTGTCAATAATGCTGCTATGAACATTCATGTATAAGTTTTTATGTAAACATATATTTTCATTTCTCTTGGGTAGATACCTAGGAATGGAACTGCTGGGTCATATGGTAACTCTGCATTTAGCTTTTTGAGGCACTGCCAAACTGTTTTCCATAGCAGCTGCATCATTTTGCACTCCTACCAGAAATGTAAGAGGATTCCAGTTTTTCCACATCCTTATCAACACTCATTATAGTCTATCTTGTTTGTTTGTTTTGAGGTACTGGGGCCAGAAATTGAACCCAGGACCTCATATGTGGGAAGAGGGCACTCATGGGAAGCGGGCACTCAACCACTGAGTCACATTGGCTCCCCTGAGTTGGTTTCTTTCATTTCTTTGCTTATTGTTTTTTTATGTGCATATATATTTAGGAGGCACCAAAACTGAATCTGGACCTCCTATGTGGCAAGCAGGTGCTCAACTGCTTGAGGCACATATGCTCCCCAATCTTTTTTTTTTTTATTTTTAAATTTCTCTCCCCTTCCACCTACCCCTCCCCCCCCCCAGTTGTCTGCTTTCTGTGTCCATACACTGTGTGTTCTTCTGTGACTGCGTCTATCCTTATCAGAGGCACTGGGAATCTGTGTTTCTTTTTGTTGCGTCATCTTGCTGTGTCAGCTCTCCATGTGTGTGGCACCATTCTTGGGCAGGTTGCACTTTCTTTCACGCTGGGCAGCTCTCCTTATGGGGCACACTCCTTGCGTGTGGGGCTCCCCTACACGGGGGACATCCCTGCACAGCACGGCACTCCTTGCGTGCATCAGCACTGCGCATGGGCCAGCTCCACATGGGTCAAGGAGGCCCGGGGTTTGAACCGTGGACCTCCTTGTAGTAGGCGGATGCCCTATCCATTGGGCCAAGTCCACTTCCCAATCTTTTTTTATTATAGCTATCCTGCTGGGTATGAAGTGATATCTCATTGTGGTTTTTATTTTTTACTATATTTTTTATTTTTTTAAAAAGATACTTAGATTACATAAATGTTACATAAAAAATAAAGGGAATTCCCATATGCCCTGCTCCTTACACCTCCCATGTTTTCCCGCATTAACAACGTCCTTCATTAGTGTGGATCATTCATTAGAACTGATGAACACATTTTGGGGCATTGTCACTAAGCATGGATTATAGTTTACATTATAGTTTACACTCTCTCCCACACAACTTCATATCTTATGACAAGATATATAATGGCCTGTTTCTGTCATTATAATGTCATTTAGATCAATTTCCAAGTCCTGCAAATGCCCCCATATTACACCTGTTTTTCCCTCTCCCTGCCCTCAGAACCTCCCGTGGCCACTGCCTCCACATAAATGATATGTTCTTACATTGCTAGAATCACAATAAATCTATAATAGAATACCAGTAGGTCTACGTAGTCCATAGTTCATTTCCCAATCCTGAGGATTCTGGGATGGTTATGCCCATTCTACCTCTAATTGAGAAGGGGCTTCGAGCCCATAAGGCAGATGGATGGGACTCTCTTGCTTGCCTTTGTAGACTCTCTCAGTTGCTTGGGATGTTCATTGTCCATGACCATCTTCTTGTCAGTTGTCCTGGGTGAGTCCAGTGAACTAGAGAGTATGTGTAGCAACTTCTTTGAGATTCAGGGCCCAGCTGGTACATGGACAGCCCAAAGATTTAAGTCTCTTGGATGTATGCCTATCAACTCTAGTACTAATTATAGGTTCAAATAGAAGGGTCAGAAGAGCATGTGTAGGGAAAATACAACTGAGTCCAACTCTGTCACACCGGGGAGCATAAATTCCAAAGTAGGGCCTACTGGCAAGGCACCAAACTCCTGAGCTATCTGCCCCGACTATAGTGTCTAGATGTCTCCCAGGAGCCCCTCTATTTGAGGTAGCATTTACTTTGGCAGTCAATGAGATCCTGCTGAGACATGCATAAGTATAACCTTTGGAAAGACCTCCTGACTCACGTTGAAGTCTCTTAGTCACTTAAACTCATTTGTCTTTACCTTTTCCTCCTTTTGGTCAAGGTCTTTCTCCAGCTGCATTGCTAGTTGGTCCTTGGTAGTAATCCCTTGGTGCCAGGGAGGCTCATCCCCAGGAATCATGTCCCATGCTGGGAAGAAGGTAATGCATTTATATGCTGAGTTCAGCTTAGAGAGAGGCCATATTTGAGCAACAAAAAGACTCTCAGTATGTAACTCTTAGGCATCCTATAATGCTAGGCTAAGTTTCAACTTCAAAAGTAAAGCAGACTTGGCCCAATGGATAGAGCATCTGCCTACCACATAGGAAGTCCATGGTTCAAACCCCAGGCCTCCTTGACCCATGTGGAACTGGCCCATGTGCAGCACTGATGAGCGCAAGGAGTGCCATGCCGTGCAGGGGTGTCCCCCATGTAGGAGAGCCCCACACGCAAGGAGTGCGCCCTGTAAGGAGAGTTGCCCAGCACGAAAGAAGGTGCAGCCTGCCCAGGAATGGCACTGCACACACACATTCACAACAAGAAAGAAACACAGATTCCCGGTGCCGCTGATAAGGATAGAAGCAGTCAAGAAGAACACACAATGAATGGACACAGAGAGCAGACAACTGGGGGTGGCAGAAAGGGGAGAGAAATAAATAAATAAATAAATCTTTTAAAAAAAGTAAAGATTCATAAGTACAGTCATCCATATCAAGGGTCTATCAATGGACCATCCTCTTTCACTAGTCATTGCCCCTGTACCCGGGGTGATTATGGTTTTGAGTTGCTTTTCTTTAATGACTAATATGTTGAACACCTTTGCATGTTCTTATTGGCCATTTGTATATCTTGGAGAAATGTCTATGCAAAACCTTTATCCATTTCTAAGTTGAGTTATTTCTCTTATTATTGTTGAGTATAAGAATTCTTTGTGTATTTTGGGCACAGTTCCCTTATCAAATATATGATTTGCAAATATTTTCTCCCGCTCTGTGGTTTCTTTTTCATTTTCTTGACAGTGTTCTTTGAAGCACTAAAATTTTGAATTTTGATTTAGTCCAATTTTTCTTCTGTTACTTGTACTTTAGGTGTCATATTTAGTCTTGATTTTTTAAAAACTGAATAGCTAGAGTCATATTTTTTAAAGATTTGTTTTTTATTTATTTCTCTTCCCCTCCCTCCTGCCCCCCATTATTTGCTCTCTGTGTCCATTTGCTAGGTGTTCTTCTGTGTCCTCTTGCATTCTTGTCAGGCAGCACTGGAAATCTGTGTCTATTTTTGTTGTGTCATCTTGCTCTATCAGTTGAACCACATTCGCTTCCCAAGAGTCATGTTATTTATATTACCATTTTTATGTTTAAATCCTTGATCCAGCTGGAATTTCTCCAAGTATATGGATACATAGCCAATTAAGAAATACATTTATTATTATTTTGTTCCTGTAGCAATTTGATATTGTTTATAAATTCCAAAAATAGGGAAGCGGACTTGGCCCAATGGATAGGGCGTCTGCCTACCACATGGGAAGTCCACGGTTCAAACCCCGGGCCTCCTTGACCCGTGTGCAGCTGGCCCATGTGCAGTGCTGATGTGCGCAAGGAGTGCCATGCCACGCAAGGGTGTCCCCCACGTAGGGGAGCCCCACGCACAAGGAGTGCACCTCGTAACGAGAGCAGCCCAGCACGAAAGAAAGTGCAGCCTGCCCAGGAATGTCACCGCCCACATGGAGAGCTGACACAGCAAGATGACGCAACAAAAAAAAGACACACAGATTCCTGGTGCCGCTGATAAGGATAGAAGTGGTCACAGAAGAACACACAGAGAGGGGGAGAGAAATAAATAAATAAATAAATAAATAAATAAATAAATAAATAAATCTTAAGGAAAAAAAATTTCCAAAAATTGATATTGAATTGTATTTGTAAACTAGTCTGTTCTCTGAGCATATTGGATTGTATTAGATTGAGAGGTTTCACTTTCATTAAATCTAGATTAGGGCTTCTATTTGACCACATAATTAGGGCATGCAGGGTTAAATCCCTATCCCCTTGGTAGGGATAAAACATACTTTCTCACAGAAGTAAACACATGGAGAAGGAGGACACAGAGAGTTTAGTTTTGATGTTGGAGCCCCAGGAACAGAGCAAAGCCATTCATCTGATAGTTTACAGCTGACCTTGTGAGGAGAGCAGAGCAGCTGAGCTCAGAAACAGATGAGGAAAACAGACATGGCTCAACTGATAGAGCGTCTATCTACCATATGGAGGGCCCTGGGTTCGATCCCCAGGGTCTCCTGACCCATGTGGTGAGTTGGCCCGTGCACAGTGCTGCCACACGCAAGGAGTGCCATGCCATGCAGGGGCATCCCTGCATAGGGGTGCCCCATGCGCAAGGAGTGTACTGTGCAAGGAGAACTGCCCTGTGTGAAAAAAGCACAGCCCGCTCAGGAGTGGTGCTGCACACATGGAGAGCTGACGCAGCAAGATGATGCAACAAAAAAGAGACAGTTTCCCAGTGCCGCTGGATAATGCAAACGGACACAGAAGAACACACAGCGAATGAACACAGAGAGCAGACAAAGGAGGGGAAGTGAAGAGAAATAAATTTTTTTTTAATCTTAAAAAAAAAAAAAAGAAACAGATTAGCCCTGGGGAAGAGCGATCAGCCTAATGTCAGCCTACAGCTGAGATCGGAAGAAGATGGGACCACAGAGCCTGAAGAGGAAGGAGGAAGGCTGAGCCCTCACAGACATCACCTGCCATCTTACATCAACACGTGGCAACAGACTTTGGGTGAGAAATTACCTCTCATAGTACCTTGAGTTGGACTCTTTAGGACCTGGTAATTGTAAGCTTCTACCCCAAATAAACACCCTTTATAAAAGCCAACAGATTTCTGGTACTTTGCTTCAGCACCCCTTTGGCTAACAATACATCCCCAATGCCACACCCAATGCCCTTTTCCTCCATTGATTTGAGACAACATTTTTACTACACTTTTTTGAAAAAACATTAACTGAAGATTATTGTATGTCACTCTTATTTCTGTTTCTGTTTTAGGGCCTGTGGAAGGACAGCTTAAGACCAGTCAGTGGCTATTCCCACCCATTCAGTGGGAGCTGCAGACCAGTCTTTGATTGCATGCTGAGCATTCCAGAAGAGTGAGGAACTGCTGAATGGGCAGAGGGCACCTGTACCATTCTATGACCTGAGGTTGAGTTGCAGAAAATTCAGGAGCTGGTGCGGTCCATTTGGCCTGAAATTCCTCTTTGGTCACAAACTTTTCAGCAGAGGCTGGTTCTTCCTTTTGCAATCTCAAGAGGTTGCATCTCTGGGTTGCACAGGTCAGCAGGTTAACTTACGATGCCTCTGTGAGAGGCTGCCACCAGAAGGCATGGCTCCCAGAGGCATGCCTGGATCTGGTTAGTGCAGGTGTCAGGAGTGAAGTGCCCAGCAACCCAAGAAGCTCCAGTGGCAGAAGCAAATTTCAGCCCTTCCCACTGGCCACTGTTCCTGGAGGGTATGACACACTGACATCAACCAGGTTTTCAGTGGCAACAATGGCACAAGCCACTAGCAGAAGCTTCTCTCAGGTCCTCTTTAGATCTAAGAATATAGATGCCATCACTTTTCCTTTTGTACATGTACTGTTCCATTTGGAAGTCAAGGTTGATGCCACCTAAGTGGGTTGCTGCTGCAAGGAATTAGAGGACCTCCTCCACCTTCATCTGCAGTACTTCGAGGGTTCCAGACATTGTGAAAGTTTCCCTTTAAGTTATGATGGGAGGGAAGTGGATGTGACTCAAGCGATTGGGCTCCCATGTATCATATGGGAGGTATGGGGTTTGATTCCTGGGGCCTCCTGCTGAAGGCAAGCTGGCCTGTGCAGAGTGCTGGCTTGGGCAGGAGTGCTGGCCCACGCAGAGTGCTGGCCCACGCGGAGTGCTGGTCCACGCAGAGAGCTGGCGCAGCAAGATGACACAACAAAAAGAGACACAGAGGAGAGACAATAAGAGACACAGCAGACCAGGGAGCTGAGGTGGCGCAAGAGATTAAGCACCTCTCTCCCACTCTGGAAGGTGCCAGGATTGGTTCCCAGTGCCACCTAAAGAGAAGACAAGCAGACACAGAAGAACATAGAACGAATGGATACAGGGAGCAGACAGTGAGCACGAGGGGTGGGGCATAAATAAAAAAATAAATCATTTTTTTAAAAAGTAAAATAGTTAAAAAAAAAAGTTACAATGGGAGCCCAAGACAATGCCATAGGGATGTCTCTCTGGATAGCATAGAAAGTCACATCCTGGTTTTTTGTTTGTTTTTTTGAGGTACTGGGGGCCAGGTACTGAACTTAGGACTTCATATGTGGGAAGCCAGTGCTCAACCACTGAGTCACATTGGTTTCCCTGAATTGGTTTTTTTGTTTGTTTTGCTTGCTGTCTCTCTTCGTCTTTTTGTTTTTTCTGGTGGCCCTGGGACCCATACCCAGGACATCCCATGTGGGAAGCAGGTGGTCATGTGCTTAAGCCACATCTGCTCCCCCAGCCTGTATTTTTAATTGTATATTTTAGGACTTTGTGCTTTGTTTCATTGCTCTGTCTACTAATCACACACACTCTTGGCAAGACTTTATGAAGTAAGCATTCTTATATATATATTGTGTGTGTGTTTGTACATCAATACATTCCATATGAAGGGCAATTTGACAATATCTACCTCAAAGCATATACTCTTTGGCCCAGTTATTCTCACATGAAAATGAACCAATTGAAACATGTACATATATTTACTAATCAAAGGATTGAGACTAATGACAAAAGACTGGAAACAATCCAAATGGCACATATATTAATAGGAGACTGATAAAAATAAACTATGATACAACTATAAGTGGAATATCATATAGCTGTAAAAAGGAATGAGATATCTCTTTCTGAATTGATATGGAGTTATTTCCAGAAGAAATTTTTAGTGAATAAAGCAAGGTGCAGAGCGTATGTATAATAAGCTGTCTTTTGTATAAAAAAGAGGAGGAAAAGAGAATAATAAGGAATGAATGAAAGTGGTTAGGTGGGGTTACTGGACATATATGTATATTTACTTTTTGAAATATGTGAATGTTTTTATTGCCTGTTAAAAAATAAATACTAGAAGGAAGAAGTGTGAGTGTTCTGAAGCCAGGGAAACCAGCATAGAATAGAAGGCATCCTTGTTCATGACTTTTTGCACAGACTGTAGATTCTTTCACTTCTAGAAGCTGGCCTGGGCCAGCAGCAATTGGGCCCTATTGGCATAAGACTCAACTGGATGATCCTGGGGGAAACTCCAGAAAAGGCCACCCAACAGGACAGGGAGGTCTAGCTGACCTGGGGCCTGGGGACTACTCCAAATGCCGGTAACCAAATCCTGCCTGAGGCCATCCCTTGGAGCATATGGTTGCCTATCTTTGCAGCAACTTCCTGAAGCTTCCCAGTCACTGGATGACCCAGTCTGGCCCTGGGCAGGGAAGAAGAGTGTTAGCTTGGGGCAGGCTTACATTTTCGTCTCGGCAGGGGGAAAGAATTGTGAGGGATAAGAACAGATTTGAGAGTCACCTCACTGTATTTCTGAAACAGTAAAAAATCAGTTCCAAAAGAATGTGAGAACACTCAAATGGGATAGAATCCTTGGTCCCTGCTCTATTCTCAGGGAGCATACACAGTATTTTCAAAAGTTGCAAAAATAGCAGAGTTCCCAAATACCTCTCACCTAGTTTCCCCTATTGTTAATATCTTACATTACCATGACTAAGACATCAATGCTGATAAATTACTATTACTTTATTTGGGTTTCACTGTTTTTCCCTTTTTCTCTTCTAGAATCCAACATCATATTTAATCATTACATCTCCTTAAGCTACTCAGGTCTGTGACAGTTTCTCAAACTTTCCTAGCTTTTTATGAGCTTGACAGTTTCAGTAGTACAATTCGGGAGGTTTGCAGGATTTCCCTCAGTTTGGGTTTGATGATGTTTTCCTCATGTTTACACTAGGGTTTTGGATTTTGAGGAATAATAACTACATAGATGAAATTACCTGCTCACCATATTACACCAGGGGGTACATACTATCAGCATGACTTATCACTGGTGATGTCAACCTTGATCACTTGCTTAAAGAAACGGATTTTAAATTTTATGTGGAAATGCAAAAAATCTAGAATAGAAAAAAATTTTTTTTTAAATAAGAGCAAAACTGCAAGACTTATATTAACTGTCTTTAAGCCTTGCTACAAAGTTAAAGTAATCAAGACAGTAGAGAGGGAAGCAGGCTTGGCCCAGTGGTTAGGGCGTCCGTCTACCACATGGGAGGTCCGCGGTTCAAACCCTGGACCTTGACCCGTGTGGAGCTGGCCCATGCACAGTGCTGATGCACGCAAGGAGTGCCCTGCCACGCAGGGGTGTCCCCCACATCGGGGAGTCCCACGGGCAAGGCGTGCCTCCCATAAGGAGAGCCACCCAGCGCAAAAGAAAGTGCAGCCTGCCTAAGAATGGCACTGCCCACACGGAGAGCTGACACAACAAAATGACGCAACAAAAAGAAACACAGATTCCCGTGCCACTGACAACAACAGAAGCGGACAAAGAAGAAGATGCAGCAAATAGACACAGAGAACAGACAACCGGTGTGGTCGGGAAGGGGAGAGAAATAAATAAATAAATAAATCTTTAAAAAAAAAAAAAAAGACAGTTTAGAATTGGCATAGACAAAATACATCACCAGAACAGAATTGAAAGTTCAGAGAAAGGCCCACACTTATATGGCCATTCAATTTCAAAAAAGACATGAAAACAATTCAGTTGGGAATTGTGTTTTCATCAAATAGTGCTGAAACAACTGGGTATGCACATGGGAAAAAAGAGTTGAAAAATCTGCTTAAGGACACTAATTTGTGAGTGGCAGGGACAGGAATTCCAAGCTAGACTTCTGGACAACATGCTACAAGTTGTGAGTATGAATTTTTTTTTTTAGGTACTGGGGCTAGGAATTGAACCCAGGACCTTGTATATGGGAAGCCAACACTCAACCATTGAGCCACATAGACGTCCCTAAGTTGTTTTTCTTCATTTATTTTGCTTGTTTGTTTTTTCAAGAGGCACCAGGAACCGACCTGGGACCTCCCATGTGGGAAGCAATCATTCAACCACTTGAGTGACATCTGCTTCCCTGAGCATAAATTTTTTTTTTTTTGCTTCTTTATTTTTTTATAATAGATTAAAATTTTTTTAAAAAAGATACATAGATCATACAAAACGTTACATTAAAAATATAAGAGGATCCCATATACCCCCATTCCCCGCCCCACCTTCACTCCTCCCACATCACCAAACTCTTTCATCATTGTGGCACATTCATTGCATTTGTTGAATACATTTTTGGAGCACCGCTACACAGCATGGATTATAGTGTACATTCTAATTTACACTCTCTCCCAGTCCATTCAGTGGGTTATGGCAGGATATATGATGTCCTACATCTGTCTCTACACTATCATTCAGGAAAACTCCAAGTCCTGAAAATGCCCCTGTATCACACCTCTTCTTCCCTCTCCCTGCCCTCAGCAACTCCCGTGGCCACTGTCTCCACATCAATGATACAGTTTCTTCCGTTGTTAGAGTCTGTAGTAGAATACCAGTAAATTCACTCTAATCCATATTTTATTCCTCCATCCCGAGGACCCTAGGATGGCGATGCCCACTCCACCTCTAACTTGAGAGGATGGATGGAATTCTCCTGCTTGCAGCTGTAGACTCTCTTGGTTCCCTGGTGTGGTTGACCATCCGCATCTCCCTGTTAGCCGACCTAGGCAAGTTCAATGAAACAGAGAGTAGGTGCTGCAACTTTACTGAGGCTGGGGTGAGCGTGAATTTATAACCAGAAAATTTCTGAATCAAATTTCAATTTCAGGCTCTACTCTTCAAAAATGTCAGTATCATGAAAGACAGAGAAAGGTTGAGGAAATGTTCTTGATTAAAAGAGATAAAGAGACACAAACAAATGTACTATATGATCCTGGGTTAGATCCTGGATCAGAGATACGCACACACAAAAAATGCCACAAAGAACATTATTGCAATAATTGGAAAATAATATGGACAACATGTTTGACAGTAGTTCTGTATGAATGATAAATTCTGAGTATTTTGAAAATTATACTGGATTAATGAAGATACATGCAGAATTATTTTGAGGTAAAAGGTCATGATGCCTGCAACTTATTCTGAAATGCATCTGCATTAATAATAATAAAATATATATGGGAGAATTCAAGTATGAAAAATACCGACAATTGTTGAATCTAAGTTTAAAATGTATTGAGAGCTCATTGTATTATTCTTACAATTTACTTATTTGAAGTTTAAAAATTAATAAAAAACACCCTACCTTAACCTGATACTAATTTCACTTGCCATAATGGTGAAAATTGTCTCAGTCATTTATTTGGATGTTCCTCTTCTCTCCAGGAGTTCCACATAGTGGAAAGAATTCAGGAAGAACCCTCTAGCCTTCAGGCCATCAGTCCACATTGGTCACTGCCCATGAGCTCTCTTGAAGAATTGACAGCAGACACACTAGGGCTCAAGTATGTCTACTAGCTGGGAGCCTTGGAACCTAGGGTCCAATTTCCCTACATGCACCATGTATTTCTTCCCTTCCAATGTCCTGTCACCTGCTCAGGCCCCTTCAAGGCAGCTGGTGGATTCCTTGCCTTGAAAGAATCCCAAAACACTCTCCTCTGCCCAGGGTCAGAAATATCTCTCCTCTCCAAGGACATGCCCTCTTTTGTTTTGGCTGTACTTCAAATATATTTTTCCAACTCCTCCCTTTGCTGAGAGGTTTTCCCATGCTATTCCTTCAGGATCTTTAAAAGCACTATTGCAGGGAAGCAGTTGTGGCTCAAGCAACTGGGTTCCCGCCTACCACACGGGAGGTCACTGGTTCAGATCCCAGTGCCTCCTAAAGACAGCAAGTTGGTGCAATGAGCAGGCGCAGCAAGCTGACACAACAAGAGACGCAAGAAGAAAAAACATAATGAGAGACACAACAAAGCAGGGAGCGGAGGTGGCTCTAGCAAGTAGCACCTCCCTCCCACGTCAGAGGTCCCGGGTTCGGCTCCCAGTGCCTCCTAAAGAAACAAGGAAGACAGGCTCAGCAAGTGAAAAACAACAAGAGGTGGGGAGAAATAAATAAAATAAATCTTAAAAAAAAAAAGTAAAACAAAACAAAACACTATTGCACACACTTTCCTAGAGATGGAGATGGGAGAGGAAATGCTGCATAATTTTGCTAGCTAAGTGTATGAAAGCAAAATAAAGACATATCTAAAATACTTAAAAAACACTAGTGTATGTTTCCCAAAGCTGTCACAGAACATTTACATCAGAATCAACCAAAATTCTTGTTAAAAATATGTTTATTTCTGGCTCTTTACCCCCTGGACTTGAACCTCTGGAGGTGGGGCTGGGAATCTACATTTTTAATCTAGCCTTCCTAGGTGACTCCTGAGTATGTTAAGTGTGAATTATTTATTTAACAAATACGGTGTTGAGAGCTGTGTCCCCGTTGCATTTGGTGCAAATCTCTATTTTAGAACTTAAGTTATATTTTATTTTTTGGTAATATATTTGTCTCAGAGAGATTTTCCTTCCCCAGAGCCTAGAAGATTGTTTGTGATACAGTCAATATTCAGTAAATATCTCTGAAATGAATGTAAATATTCTAATATAGACTTTGTGGATCTAAGGATCATATGGGCTTGCCTCACACTTTCAGTCTAATTAGAGAGGTAAGGTATGAAAAGTATTTTACAAATACTGGGGGTTTCCTAAACTAGTATTTGCATAGGTACAATAGGGGGTGAAACCACTAGAGCTCAAAATTGTTGAAGAGTTTGTGAAAAAGGAAGAAACTGAAGAGGGGCTTAAAGGGCGAGATAGGCATTAGAAGAAAGAGTATATGCCAAGCGGGTGGGTCTGGAATGAAGATGGATATTGGTTTAAGACCAGCAAGTTTAGGAATCAGTGGCTGATACACAAGCCTTATTAAATAGAATGGTAGAAAAGTATAGTGAAAGAGTTTGGGAATGGATTGTAGAGAGCCCTTAACGTAGACCGGGAGACAAGATGAAAGTGACATTATATGATGATTTTTTTTTTTTAAAGATTTATTTATTTATTTAACTCCCCCCCTTCCCCTGGTTGTCTGTTCTCTGTGTCTATTTGCTGCGTCTTGTTTCTTTGTCCGCTTCTGTTGTCGTCAGCAGCACGGGAAGTGTGGCGGCGCCATTCCTGGGCAGGCTGCACTTTCCTTCACGCTGGGCGGCTCTCTTTACGAGCGCACTCCTTGCGCATGGGGCTCCCCTACGCAGGGGACACCCCTGCGTGGGGCAGCACTCCTTGCGCGCATCAGCATTGCGCATGGGCCAGCTCCACACGGGTCAAGGAGGCCCCAACCACTGGGTCAAGTCCATTTCCCTATATGATGATCAATATGCCAGCTGTAATGGTAGTTAAGAATGAGTAGCCCTCAACACCACACATTATCAAACTTAGAATTCCAAACTGTTGGAATGGCCGGGGCAGTTGTGAATTCTATTTTAGAAACTAAAATAGCCACAGGCAGGCATCTGAGTAAGTACACCATCATCATCGCTCCGGCAAAGGACTGGCTGAGTGGTGACGGAATCCTGCCGGAGCGGGCTGTTTCAGGAACCTACAAAGCAGGAGATGTCTAGATGTCGATCTGGAGAGACTGCAACAAAATTACTCCCTCAAGGTAAAACTGCGGGTTTCTGACACTGAACTTGGAAGCTTGGGAAGGTAAATCCCTTTCCCCTATGGCTAAGGGCAGTTCTCCGGTTGCTCGGCAGCATTCCCAAGCCCCATGTTCCCTAAAAGCGTGAACCCCAAGCCCGTGTTTCCTGAACCCCCGCAACCCACATTTCACAGATCTATGTATCCTGAGTCCACATTCTCCTGGACCTATGTTTCCCGAGCCCAGCACTCCCAGAAATCTGGCATTGCCCTAGCCCTCCGGTCCCCGATTAATTCCGAGAGTGGAAGGGTTTAGCTGGGAGATGCAGAGGGGCCCAAGGAGTGCAGGTTCAATTTTCTGGTCCCCCCATTTTATTGAGTTTGGAGAAGCATATCAGCTGACTTGGGGAGAGCCTAGGAGGAGAGGAGAGGCGAATTTGCTGAGAGAGCCCCATTTACCTAAACATCCAGGGATAGGAAGCTTGGTCTGGGAGAAGGTGGAGTCAGAGAATTAACCAGCCCCCTGTAACACATCTAAGGGAGAGGGACAGTAGGACGTTCTTTGCAGGCTTCCAATAGCATATTTAGGGTTCCTGCCAAGGGGTGGATGCTCTCTCTCAAGAAATTAAGAGACATTATTTTCTGAGGTGAGTTAGTTCTCCAGAGACCCATTTGAATTTCCTATGGGAACCCTCACACAACCTTCCTACTGCCTTGGGAGAGAGGGAAGTGAGGAATGGAGAAAGGGGGAAGGTCAGACTACTAAGCAGTTTATTCAATTGCAAAGAGGATTCCTTGCCTGAGGCCTTGTCTGGTCTTTTTTGTTGGTTTGTTTTCTTGTTTTTCCTTCCTCTTTATCATCCCTTGGCCCTTTTTTCCCCCCTCTTTTTTTCTTTTCTCTTTTTCTTGCTTGCTCTTTTTCCCCCTTCTTTTTTCTTTTTTTATATTAGGTGCTGTAGGCACCATTTCTTATTTGCTGTGCTTCCACATCCTCAATTTCCTTTTTTCTGTGTGTGTACTGATTTTGACCACCAATGCTATCTCCTTTCCTTTCCATTTTTCTATCCTCCACCATTTACTGTTTCTCTTACATTCCACCTCTCTTTGTTTAGCCCCCAATATTTCTGACTTTTTATCTCTAATATCTCTATTCTGTTTTCTATCTTTTATTCACTCTTTATATTATTGTCCTTCCTTTTCTCTTTCCCTCTCTCCTGACCACACTGGCCTATAACTCATACTATATTCCTCCCTATATTACTATCTCATTACAGGTACTCCACTTTTTTACTTTTATAACTCTACACAGCTTACATGAGTTCTATATCCATTCTCCTAGATCTCACATGGTTCTTCTGCTAACATTCACTATCAATACTACTATTATGTTTTTCCTTTCTTACCCCTTTTGCTTTCTCTGACCCTAATATTTTCCTTCAAGGGAATTTATCCAACAACAAGGAAATAGAATAAGAAGAACAAAGTGACAAAGAGAAGACTTAACACACACACACAAACAACAACTAATTAAACCCCGAGACAAAGAAGCTAGCTAATCAACTGAATGAACCCAACAAGATAAAATGGTGATGAGACAGCAACAAAAAACTATAGTCCACACGAATAATCAGGAAAACATGGCTCAATCCAATGAACAAACTAAAAAGCAGGAAGAGGAGTGGAACATCGAACAAATAATTAAAGCTCTCGAAACATGTATCATGGACCAATTTAATGAAGTGAAGGAAGAGATTAAGCATACAGAAGAAATTGTAATCATACACAAAAAGATAAGAGATATGATGGGGATCAACAGCACAATCCAAGAAATCAAAAATACACTATCAGCAAATAACAGCATATTTGAAGAGGCAGAGGAAAGAATTAGTGATGTGGAAGACAGTGCATCTGAAATCAAACAGATAGTGGAATTGATCGATAAAAAGATAGAAAAAAATCCAGCAGGGACTTAGGGACCTGAATGACAATGCAAAACGTGCAAATATATGCACTATAGGCATCCAGAAGGAGAAGAGAAGGGAAAAGGGACAGAAGGGGTGTTGCAGGAAATAATGTCTGAAAACTTCTCAAATATATTGAGGGAGATGCACATACATATCCAGGAAGCACAATGCACCCCAAACAGCATAAATACCAACAGGTCTACCCCAAGATATATACTTGTCAAGTTACCTAATGTGCAAGACAAAGAGAAAATTCTAAAAGCAGCAAGAGAAAAGAGAACCATCACATACAAGGGAGGCTCCATAAGATTAAGTGCTGATTTCTCATCTGAAACCATGGAGGCAAGAAGGCAGTGGTATGACATAGTCACGGTACTAAAAGAAAAGAATTACCAACAAGAATACTCTATGGAGATGGAGAGTTCAAAATAGTCACAGATAAACAGAAACTAAGAGAGTATGCCAAAAAGAAACCTGCCCTTCAAGAAATACTAAAGGGAGTTCTGCAGGAGGAAAGAAAAAAACAGGAGAGACAGAGTAGGAGGAGAATGTAAGAACAACTAAACTAAAATAAAAAAAGAGGGGAAAAAAAAATCAAGCAACATATGACAAACACAAATCCAAAGAAAATATGGCTAATATAAGTAATTTCTTGAAAGTAGTAACACTGAATGTCAGTGGATTAAACTCACCTGTTAAGAGACCCAGATTGGAAGACTGGATAAGGAAATATGACCCATCTCTATGCTGTCTACAAGAAACACATCTTAGACCCAGGGATTCAAGGAGATTGAAGGTGAATGTCTGGAAAACAATCTTACAGACAAATAATAACCAAAAAAAAGGGTGGGAGTAACTATATTAGTATCAGACAAAATAGACTTTAAAGTGAGAGACAAAGGTGGATACTACGTATCAGTGAAAGGGATAATCTTTCAAAAAGAAAGAACAATCATACACATTTATGCACCTCACAAGGGTACCTCCAGATATGTGAGGCAAACACTGGAGAAACTAAGGGAAGGAATAGATGCCTCTACAATTATAGCAGGGGACTTTAAGACACCACTATCACCATTGGACAGAATATCTCAAAAGAGAATCAATAAAGAAACAAAGACTTTGAACAGTATATTAGAGGAGCTGGACTAATAGACATATACAGAACACTGCACCCAAATACAGCAGGGTATACAACCTTCTCAAGTGCACATGGATCATTCTCCAAGATAGACCACATGCTAGGCCACAAAGAAAATCTCAATGAATTCAGAAAGATTGAAATCATACAAAATAATTTCTCTGACCACAGTGCAATGAAGCTGGAAATCTGCAAGGGCCAGCGACACAGTTTTGGCACCAAGATATGGAAGTTAAACAACATACTCTTAGAAAAACAGTGGGTCAAGGAGGAAATCTCAACAGAAATCAATAACTACCTTGAAACTAATGAAAATGATAACACAACATATCAAAACTTATGGGACACAGGAAAAGATGTACAGAGAGGGATATTCATAGCCATAAATTCATACATCAAAAAAGAAGAAAGAGCTAAAATTGAAGAACTAACTTCACAATTGGAGGAATTAGTAAAAAAAACCAACAAACTAACCCCAAAGAAAGAAGAAAGAAATAACAAAGATCAGAGCAGAACTAAATGAAATAGTAAAAAAGAAAATGCTTAAAAAAATAAACAAAACAAAGAGCTGGTTCTTTGAGAAGATCAATAAAATTGACAAGCCTTTAGCTAGACTAACAAAGAAAAAAAGAGAGAAGATGAAAACACACAAAATAAGAAATGAGAAAGGGGATATCACTACTGACCCCACTGAAATAATGACTATCATAAGAGGATACTTTGAAAAACTATATTCCAACAAGAAAGACAATTTAGTGGAAATGGACAAATTCCTAGAAACACATAAGCAGCCTACATTGATGAAAGAAGAAATCGATGATCTCAACAAACCAATCATAAGTAAAGAGATAGAATCAGTCATTAAAGACCTCCCAACTAAGAAGAGTCCTGGGACAGATGGCTTCACAGGTGAATTCTACCAAACATTTTGGAAAGAACTAACACCAATCTTGCTTAAACTCTTCCAAAAAATTGAAATAGAAGGAACATTGCTAACTCATTTTATGATGCCAAAATTACCCTAATACCAAAGCCAAACAAAAGCACCACTAGAAAGGAAAATTACAGACTAATCTCTCTAATGAACCTAGATGTGAAAATCCTCAACAAAATAGTTGGTAATCATATTCAACAACACATTAACTGAATTATACACCACAACCAAGTGGGTTTCATTCCTGGTATGCAAGGACAGTTCAACATAAGAAAATCAATCAATGTAATACACCACATTAAGAGATTGAAGGAAAAAAATAACATGATCATATCTATAGATGCAGAAGAAGCATTTGACAAAATACAGCACCCTTTCTTGATAAAAACACTGCAAAAGATAGGAATAGAATGAAACTTTCTGAACATGATAAAGGGTGTATATGAAAAACCCACAGCTAAAATAATTGACAATGGTGAAATTCTAAAATCTTTCCATGTAAAATCAGGAACAAGACAAGGATGCCCACTATCACCCCTTCTATTTAACATTGTATTACAAGTACTTGCTTGAGCACTGAGGCAAGAACCAGATACAAAGGGATCCAAAGAGGAAAGGAAGAAGTCAAAATTTCACTATTTGCAGATGACATGATCCTATACATAGAAAGCCCTGAGAAGTCTACAACAAAGCTTCTAGTACTTATAATGAGTTCAGTAAATTTGAGCTTATAAGATCAATGCACAAAAATCAGTAGCATTTCTGTACACTGATGATATGCAATCTGAGCAGGAAATCAAGAAACAAATACCATTTAAAATAGTAAATTAAAAAGTCAAATACCTAGGAATAATTTTTTTTAAAATTTCTCTCCCCTTTCCCCCAAATCCCCTGTTGCCTGCTCTCTGTGTCCATTTTGCTGCATGTTTTTTGTCCGCTTCTGTTGTCAGCGGCACGGGAATCTGTGTTTCCTTTTGTTGCATCATCTTGTATGTCAGCTCTCCGTGTGTGCAGTGCCATTCCTGGGCAGGCTGAACTTTCTTTTGTGCTGGGCAGCTCTCCTTATGGGCCGCACTCCTTGCGCATGGGGCTCCCCTACATGGGACACCCCTGTGTGGCACGGCACTCCTTGAGCACATCAGCACTACATGTGGGCCAGCTGCACACGGGTCAAGGAGGCCCGGGGTTTGAACCGCAGACCTCCCATGTGGCAGATGGATGCCCTATCCACTGGGCCAAGTCCGCTTCCCCCTAGGAATAAATTTAACTAAAGATATAAAACTCTTATACACAGAAAACTACACCGGGGCGGACGACTTGGCCCAGTGGTTAGGGCGTCCGTCTACCACATGGGAGGTCCGCGGTTCAAACCCTGGGCCTCCTTGACCCGTGTGCAGCTGGCCCATGCGCAGTGCTGATGCGTAGTACAAGGAGTGCCCTGCCACGCAGGGGTATCCCCCGCGTAGGGGAGCCCCGCACGCAAGGAGTGCGGCCCATAAGGAGAGCCGCCCAGCACAAAAGAAAGTTCAGCCTGCCCAGGAATGGTGCCGTACACACGGAGAGCTGACACAGCAAGATGACACAATAAAAAGAAACACAGATTCCCATGCCTCTGACAACAACAGAGGTGGACGAAGATGACACAGCAAATAGACACAGAGAACAGACAACCGGGGTGGGGGGATGGGAAGGGAAGAGAAATAAATAAATAAATAAATATTAAAAAAAAAAAAAAAGAAAACTACACAACACTGTTCAATGAAATCAAAGAAGACCTAAATAAATGGAAGACTATTCCCTATTCATGGATAGGAAGACTAAATATTATTAAGATGTCTATGTTACCAAAACTGATCTACAGATTCAATGCAATCCCAATAAAAATCAACACAGCATTTTTTTTTTTCAAGGTTTATTTATTTTTCCTCCCCTACCCCTCACCCCAGTTGTCTGTTCTGTGTCTATTTGCTGCGTCTTCTTTGTCCGCTTCTGTTGTCAGCGGCACGGGAATCTGTGTTTCTTTTGGTTGCATCATCTTGTGTCAGCTCTCTGTGTGGGTGGCGCCATTTTGAGTTGAGGCAGGCTGCACTTTCTTTCGTGCTGGGCGGCTCTCCTTATGGGGTTCACTCCTTGCGTGTGGGGCTGCCCTACGCAGGGCACACCCCTGTGTGGCACGGCACTCCTTGCACGTATCAGCACTGTGCATTGGCCAGCTGCACACGGGTCAAGGAGGCCCGGGGTTTGAACCACAGACCTCCCATGTGGTAGACAGATGCCCTCACTGCTGGGCCAAGTCCACCGCCCACAGCATTTTTTAATGAACTAGAAACACTAACTATGGAATTTTTTGGAAAGGAAAGAGGTCCTGAATTGCCAAAGACATATTGAAAAAGAAAAATGCAATTGGAGGAATTACCATGCCTGACTTCAAAACATACTACAGGGAAGCAGATTTGGCCCAACAGATGGCCGCTAGCCTACCACATGGGAGGCCCAAGGTTCAAACCCAGGGCCTCCTGACCCATGTGATGAACTGGCCTATGTGCAGTGCTGATGTGTGCAAGGAGTGCCGTCCCATGCAGGGGTGTCCCCCGCGTAGGGGAGCCCAACGTGCAAGGAGTGCGCCCTGTAAGGAGAGCTGCCCAGTGCGAAAAAAGTGCAGCTTGCCCAGGAATGGCGCCGCTCACACGGAGCGCTGATGCAGCAAGATGACACAACAAAACGAGACCTAGATTCCAGGTGCCACTGACAAGAATACAAGTGGACACAGAAGAACATACAGTGAATGGACACAGAGAGCAGACAACTGGGGGAGGGGGGCGGGGAAGGGGAGAGAAAAAAAATTTTAAAAACCCACAAAAACAGACTACAAAGCTACAGTAGTGAAAACGGCATGGTATTGGCACAAGGATAGATGCACTGACCAATGGAACCAAATGGAGAGTTCTGATATAGATCCTCATATATACATTCACCTGACATTCAACAAGGCCACCAAGTCCACTCAACTGGGTGAGAATGGCCTCTTCAACAAATGGTGCCTAGAGAATTGGATATCCATATGCAAACTAAGGAAAGAGGATTACCACCTCACACCTTACAAAAATCAACTCAAGATGGATCAAATACTAAATATAAGAGCCAAGACCATACAGACCTCAGAAAACAATGTAGGGAAGCATCTACAGGACCTTGTAATAGGAAATGGCTTCATGAACTTCACACCCAAAGCATGAGCAGCAAAAAAACAAATAGATAAATGGGACTTCCTCAAAATTAAAGCCTTTTGCACCTCAAAGGAGTTTGTCAAGTAAGTGAAAAGAGAGCCTACTCAATGGGAGAAAGTATTTGTTAACCATATATCTGATAGGAGACATATCTTGCATTTATAAAGAACCCCTATATCGTGAAAATAAAAAGACAACCCATTTAAACATGCGAAAATGATTTGAACAGATGCTTCTCCAAAGAAGAAACACAAATGGCTACAAAGCACATGGAAAAATGCTCAAAATCACTAGCTATTAGGGAAATGCAAATCAAAACTACAATGAGTTACCTTCTCACTCCCATAAGACTGGCAGCTCTCAAAAAAACAGAAGACTAAAAGTGTTGGAGAGGATGTGGAGGAATGGGAACATTCATCCACTACTGGTGGGAATGCAGAAGGACCCAGCCATTCTGGAGGACAGTTTGGTAGTTTCTCAACAAGTTAGCTATAGATTTAAAATATGACCCAGCAATTCCACTGCTGGCTGTATACCCAGAAGAACTGAAAAAAGTGACACAAACCTATATATGCCCACCAATGTTCATAGCAGCATTATTCACTATTGCCAAAAGTTGAAATCAACCCAAATGGCCATCAATAGATGAATGGATAAATAAAATGTGGTATAACATACAATGGAGTACTACTCAGCTGTAAGAGGGAATACAGTACAAACACATGAGATAACATGGATGAATCTTGACAACCTTATGTTGAGTGAAGCAAGCCAGGCATTGAAGGACAAATACTATATGACCTCTCTGATATGAAACAAGCAAACCAAGCTGTCTTAGAGAGCTAAAGACTGGAAAATAGGCTTAAAGGAATTTGTGGGGGAGAGGAAGATTATGAGCTGATGCCTACATGGGTGAAGTCTATGATAAGCTGGAGGTAAGTATTTGTACAGGGAAGGGATAAGATGGTGACATAGGGATAACTTTGGGTGGGGCTTTGCAGGGTTGAGGGGCGCTAGGGTTGGGAGGATGGGTCAGATGGCCCAAGGGATTAGGGGTAGGGATGGGGGGAACAGTTGAATATGGGAGATGATCAGGTATATGGTTGAAACTACAATGTTAAGAAAACTCTTTAGAAAATACAATAAAGAAGGATTACATGTTTAAGGTGCTTAAGGGGGGGGGGGTATCTCGTACAGAGGCAGGATTCTAGGAAGCGTATGAGTGCTGATTTTGTCATAGTGTGTTATATCATTGGGTGGCGACCCATACAATGAGTGTGAAGGTGTACCCACATCCTGGTGAGACCTGATGTTCTCAAACAGTGGGAATTGTGTTTCTTGAGAGAATTGGGATCTCCCAATCGGTTAAGGCAGGCTAGTATGTCAAGCCCTCAGCATTGTTGCAAGTATCTGTAAATCTGGTCCCTCAAGTAGTGAAGATTTATTTTCACTGTGGGCCTTGAGTGGAGGGGGAGAGTCGTGTAGAATAGATGGAAGCAGGGCAATTGGGGGGCAATGGAAGTGCTCCAAAAGATCATGTAATGATGGATCTAGGACATGTTAACTTACACCAAAAGTGTACAAAAGTCTATAAGCTAACATGTAAAACATAAGAAAACCAAAAATTTTAAAATGTGTACAGTCTAAAATATAAACCATAATGTAAACCAAAATGGAACCATGTTTGATAGCTATGTTTCAAATTCTGTACATCAGCTGCTGCAAATATAACATGAACATGTAAAAAGATCATTGCTGGGGAAAGGGGAAAAGGGTTTGATGTTGGATATATGGGAGTCCCCTATATTGTTTATGTGAATTACTGTGATCTAAAACTTTTTTGAAGACAAATTGAAAAGTTAGGAGAGAAAAAAAGAATGTATATAGACACTGAAGAAGAATTGAAGGAAAATGCCTTGCCACTGTACATACAGGACAACACCTATTACAGTGATGAAAGGCAAAACATTAAAAACAAAGCTTTATAATATTTTTCATTTTTTAATACACCAATTTAAATTTTTACTTTATTTTAGTATTTCTAAGTTAGTATGTATTCTATTTCTAAACTTTAAACCCATCACTGTATTTCAATTTCCTATTAATTGAATTTGGCAATATAATAGGCTTCATTGTTGAAGAAGTTTTGGACCACAGACACGTTCAAATATGGCAGAGGAGGAACACTGGTGTGGGTGTTATTGATGGGGGGCACATGTGTGGGAGGATGTTCTCCAGGGCATGTTTATAGGGGACATAAAATGTTCTGATATATGTTGGGTATTTTCATAGTAGTTACATTTACAGATGTCAACTGAGGGAGTGCTGAGTTCCTGCCGAGGGGAGCTCTGTCACATTCCCCACGGGAACAACAACAATCCCCCAAGTACAATGGCAAAGACCAAAAAGGAAGGATGGTCCAATAATGAGCCCTTGATACTGATGACTATGCTTATGAAACTGTGTGCCTGAAATATGCACTAGGCCTAGAGTTGCAGGGTGTCTGAGAGTTACCTCCTGAGAGCCTCCATGTTGCTGAAATGTGGCCACTTCTCTAAGCCAAACTCAGCATGTAAATACATTACCTTCCCCCCAGCATGGGACATGACTCCTGTGGGTGAGCCTCCCTGACACCAAGGGATTACTACCCACTGCCAGCTGGTAATGCAAGTAGAAAGAATCCTTGAATAAAAGGGTCAACTCAGACCAGCAGAATATCTCAGCCTACATCTAGGATCATGTGTTAATAACTGCTTTTTGACCTTGAATAAAAGGGGGAAATGGCAAAGACAAATGAGTTTATATGGCTAAGCATTTTCAAAAAAGAGTTGGGAGTTCATTAGAGGGGTCATGCTCTTGCACGCCTCAGCCAGACCCCAGAAAAAGCCAAAGTAGATACAACCCTAGGTACTGGTTCTCCTGAAGACTACAGAGACCCACAGAGTTTATGGTCATGGCAGATGGATTTGCAGTTCTGTTCCATGTCAGAGGGCCCTACTTTGTAATTTGTGCTCCTGAGTGTGATGGAGCTGGACTTAGATGTGACCTTTCTACACATGCCTCTTCTGTCACTTTTACTGAACCTGTGGTTGGTGCAAGAGATGGTGTATACTCAGGGGACTTGAATCTCTCGACTGCCCATGTGCCAGCTGGGCCCTGAGCCTCAGCAGAGTTGCAACTCTGGTTCATTGGACTTACCCAGGTCAGCTGATAGGGAGGTGAAGATGGTCAACCACCACACCAGGGAATTAAGAGTGCCTACAACTGCAATCAGAAGAATTGCATCCATCATCCATTTGGAATCTAAGCCCCCTCTTGATCTAGAGGTGGAGTGGACATCGCCATCCCAGGGTCCACGGAATGGAGGAATAAAGTATGGATTACAGTGGACTTACTGATATTCTAGTATAAAACTATTGTGACTAGTAATAGAAGAAATTGTAGCATTGAGGTGGAGAAAATGGCCATAATAATTGCTGAACCCTGGAAGAGGGAAGAAGAGATGTGATGTGGGGGCATTTTTAATACTTTGAGTTGTCCTAAATCATATTGCAGGGTCAGATGCTGGACTTTATATATCCTGCTATAAACCACTGAATGTACTGGGGGAGAGTGTGAATTACAGGGTAAATTACTATCCTTGTGATGCAGCAGTGCTCCAAAATGTTTCACCAAGTACGACGAGTGTGCCACAATGATGGGGGCGGTTGTTGGTGTGGGAGGAGTGGGGTGGGGACGTGGGAGGTATACGGGAACCTCTTATATTTTTTAATGTAACATTTTTTGAGATGTATGTATCTTCGAAAAAATACAATTTACGAAAATGATGGGGGTGGGGGGTGGGATGTGGGTTATAGGGGAACCTCCTATGTTTTTTAATGTGATGGACTTTGTGATCTACTAACTTTAATAATAATAAAAAAGGAACTAAAATAGAGAAGTATGTTCTGATCACCAATTTATTTGTTTAAAAACCAGATTCTTCCTAGTGGCAGACACTTGGGATACTCTATACTCCCAATCGCTGTCCTCAGGGGCTGTTAGCAAAGAAGCTTAAAATCTTGGGCCAGTCGATCTGCCTTTTCTCACAGTGGCTATCATTTATGTTGCTACTATCACGTGTCAAGCGCTTTATGGACACACTTCTCATTAATCATCCAATCCACTCTATAAGTTAGAGGGTTTCATACCCATTTTACTGATGAGGAAACTAAGTTTTGGAGAGATGGGTTCTCCAGATATTAGCCTGGAGGCAGCAGAGCAAAGATACAAACCCAGAGCTAGAAATACGGGAGGCACAGGTGGTGGGGAAATCGCACTTGACTTAAGCGTGATTCAGGAGGGATCCACGGTCAAGCATGACTCTGGAGAGATCCACGGCGAAGGGAAGGAAACGCGGGAACTGGGTCTCAGTCCCCTATTCCTGGAGGCCCTTAGGCTGGGCGAAAGGGAACCTCTCCCGCGGTGACACCTGTCAGGATGTTTCCGTTAAGCACCTTACCAAAATCACGGTTTCTAATTGGCGAGGTTGGAGGCGCTGGACGGCCCTGATTGGTTAGTTGGAAGTCGAACCAGGTCTACGCCCAGAGGACCGGAGGCTACGGCGAAGAGGGGGCGGCCTTGGAACTGAACGCCTCGTTTCATTGGTGGAAAGAAAACGAACCAGGAACTATTCGAAAGCGTGATTGGCTGTTGCTAGGACTCTTTCGAAGACCTTCTGAGCCCAGGTTACGGAAGCCGGGAGGCTGAGGGCGAGCTCTGCCTCAACGAAGTTAGCTGCGGAAACCCAGCTATCGGAGAAGAGGCTAGGTATTTCCGTCCCAATGTCGACTGTGGAAGCTAGCGGCAGCGCAGGGAAAGGGGCGGAGGTCGAGACCTCTGTCACCTATTACCGGTTGGAAGAGGTGGCGAAGCACAACTCTTCGAAGGAATTGTGGCTGGTGATCCATGGTCGAGTCTACGACGTCTCCAGCTTCCTCAACGAGGTGGGGGGTCCTCGGGGGCTGCAGGAGTGAGGGGTGGTCGGACTCGGGAAGGCTAAGAGGGTACGTGTAGGAGGGGAATGAGACCTGGCGGAAGGCGGTAAGGCCTACGAAACGGACCACGAATACCTGAGAGGGAAACTGGGGGAACCCTTCAGGTCTGCATACATTTCCAGTCTCCAGTAAATTCTGGTACCATAATTACTAGCTTTATTGTTAATTATGTATTGAGCAATTATTGTGTGCCAAGCTAAGCTCTAGGCTGCCATTATCCTCATTTTACAGAAAGGGAAACTGAGGCTCAGAGGGGCTGAGTACTCTCAGGGTTACGCACTAAGAAACTGAAGTAGGGATTCGAACCTTGTGCATTTTCCAAATATGGCTTCTGAAGTAATACCATATTTGCTTTTCATTTTCTGGAGAAAAAGCTGAGATTTTCATTCCCCGAGCATGCTTACCCCTAGCCTGCCCATATGAGTTAACCTCGAGGCTTTTAAAAAGGCATGCGTTGACCTCTTGCCATTCACTCAGGTTCTGTCATCCCCTATTTTAACTTTTCAAGCTGGATGCATTAGATTCTGTAAAGTTTTCCTTAAAACCATGCCGCAGCTGTGATTTTGTATATGGGATGGGGACGGAAGGATAAAGCTTTTAATTTTTTTAAAACTAACTTTATTGAGCTGTAATTTACACACAACAAATTGCGTCCATTTAAAATGTACAGTTAATGAGTTTTGACAAATGTTTTCACCCATGTAATCACAACCTGAGCATGTCCACGAGCTTGAAAACTTCCCTCTTGCTTCTTTGCTTTCATTCTGCCACTCCCCCATTCTCCACCAGACAACCACTGATAAACATTAAAGATTAGTGTAAGGCTTCGATTAAAAAAAAGATTGTGTGTATCATTTTGGTTTGAGTAATAGATGAATAATTTTGTAGTTATATCCTTAGAAACTCCTGTGTAATATAAACTTGTAACTGAGGAAAAAAGTACATTTCTTTTCTTTTTCTAGAGTGTAGAAAATGTTACTAGAAACTAGTAAAATGTTTTTGCTGGTAATTTGGGGGCTGACTCATACTTATATAAAAATTTTCAAATCTTAAATTTTGCGTTAAACGACAGTGTTTCTAATAGATCTCCCCAGTGACCAATAAATTAACATCTTAGAATTCAGTTACTTGCATTTGTACTGTGCATGTATGACATTTTATGCTTTTAAAAGTGATTTCCTGTTATTTCATTTCATCCTTCAGACAGGTGAGAGAGACTTGGATAGTAGTGACCCTTGTTTTAACAGGGTAGAAGAAACAGGTTGAGAGAAAATTTGGCCATACAGTAGTGGCAGACTGGTTTAGATAGCATTATTTCAGAATTCTAGTCTTAGTAATGTCCTCTGGTGTTTGCCTCACATTTCAGTTTTGTGTTTCATTTTTTGTTTTTATTTTACTTTTTAAAGAGATTGAACCCAGGACCTCATATGTGGGAAGCAGATACTCAACCACAGAGCTACATCTGCTCCCACATTTCAGTTTTGAGTTGTAACATGTTGAAACATAGTTCCTAGTTTGTAGGCAATCAGTTTTTCCATTATTATTTCATTTCCTCTAACTTTCTTCTTGACTGATTAAAAATTTATACTGAACTTTGGAGGAACACTCAGTGCTTGTAGAGAACATTAATTAAATCTTAACTGGTAGTTGCTTACAAGTTTCACCACATGTTCATGTAGCCACAGATAGATAGGTAGGTATATGGAGGCTTCCTTTGAAGCTTGAGCTACATATCTTTACCTGCAGTTGTGGTTATTTCCTACCTATTCTTTAGTCTCTATCCCTCTTTACTTGTTCATTCCAAGCCTATTCATTTATTCATTTACTTATTCACGTATTTATTAAGTGTCTGCTATGTGCCCAGTGCTGTTCTGAGTGCTGGGGATACAGTAGTGAATAGTCTATGGTATGTGCCCTAATGGAGATTACAATTTAGTGGCAGAGGACAATAAGCAGTAAATGAGTAAAATATGTATGTTAGATCATAGAAAGTGCTAAGGAGAAAATTAAAGCAGGGAAGAGAACTATGGGATATTTGATTTGGGATGGGGGTGGAAGGATGAGGGTTTGGCATTTTAGGTAGGATGGCCAGGGATGACCCCATTAAGAGAATGACTAGAGGAAAGGCCAGAAGGGAGCTAGCTATGTGGATATTTGAGGGAAGAGCATTCCCAGTAAAGGGAGCAAGTTCAAAGGCTTGACATGGGAGCATGTCTAGTGTGTTTGTGGAAAAATGAGGGAGACCATTGTGGCTGGGGTGTAATGGTAGAAGGGTCAGCATGATTGAGGGAGTGCAGATCTACACGATCTTTGCAGGGGTTAGGAAGGACTTTGACTTTTGCTCTGAGATGAAAATCTTTGGGGCAGAGGAGTGACATGATGTGACTTAATGGTTTACTAGGATCACTGGCAGTACTGTTGAGAAGAAACTGAAGGCAAGGCAAGGCAATGGCAGAATTGAGACTGGTTAGGAGGCCATTGTAGCGCTTTAGGCAAGAGATAATGTTGGCTTGGCCTCATCATGATTTCAAGAAGTTAAACTAGTAGCACTGATTTAAAAATTGTAAAACTAATCCTCTAAGGGAAAGATAAGGCAATTATATTATCAATTCTAAATTATCTTATTTGAACAGTAGGGGTAGTAAGAAGTGTAAGATTCAGGGTTTGTAGTTATGGTAAGCCAGCAGGATTTAATGATGTCTTGTATTTGGGGAGTGAAAGAAAAAGGAATCAAGGATGACACCAAGGTTTTTAACCTGAGGGTCTGGAAGAAGTGTTGCTGTTAGATAAGAAAGGGAAGATTTACATAGGTTGTCATCCTCTCTTTCTGATCTGAAATCTTCCTTGATGTCCCTTCTTAGCAAGAGGTTCCTAATTTGAATATCCTGTATCCATAGGTTGCTTTGTTTTAGATTAGTGAATATGATTGCAGCACAATCTGGGAGTTTGAATATGATAATTTAGAATTGGTAATAAACTGAATTATCTTTCCCCTAGCAGATTAGTTTTACACTTTATGAATCAGTGCTGTTGATTTAATTTATTGAAATCATGAATGAAAAACCCAAACCTTGAAGTAGTACATATAACTGTCTTTTTTACTGTTTAGCAATTTAGAAAAATCACATAAAACTGGTGACAATATCTTCTGACATTAACTAGAAAATATTAAAGTACGTCTTCCTAAACAAGGGTAAGTATGATATTGTGAATCTTTTTTTCAATTAATTATATATATTTGTGTGTACTGGATTGCAATATAAAATTATTTTCTTACTGTGTATCACCAGTGAAGAAAGTGTGAAAGCCATTGACTTATAGTGTAATTATTTCTGAAAGGAATAAGTAAGAAAACACATGATATTTTAAGGCTTCATTTGTTTATTTTAGTAACTGTTGGCATAAATGGAATACTACTTAGGACCTGCCTCATAGATGGAATAACATTTTATTCATACAGCAAATATTTTTTAAGTGCTGAGTATGTCAGGTGCTGCATTATTAGGTTCTGATGGTGTACAAAAATAAACACTGTGCTACCCTCTTGAAGGTTCCATTCTAGGGAAGACAGCAAAACAAAGACAGACAAATGAAATAATTTAAAATATATACTCTTTTTTTCTTTTCTGAGATTTACTTATTTATTATTATTATTATTTTTGGTAAAGATTTATTTATTTTATTTCTCTCCCCTTCCCCTCCACTCCAGTTGTCTGTTCTCTGTGTCTGTTTTGCTGCGTGTTCTTTGTCCGCTTTTGTTGTTGTCAGCGGCATGGGAATCTGTGTTTCTTTTTGTTGTGTCATCTCGTTGTGTCAGCTCTTTGTGTGTGTGGCACCATTCCTGGGCAGGCTGAATTTTCTTTTGCACTGGGCAGCTCTCCTTACGGGGCGTGCTCCTTGTGCGTGGGGCTCCCCTACGAGGGGGACACCCTGCGAGGCACGGCACTCCTTGCGTGTGTCAGCACTGCGCATGGGCCAGCTCCATATGGGCCAAGGAGGCCCAGGATTTTAACTGCGAACCTCCTATATGGTAGGTGGACGCCCTAACCACTGGGCCAAGTCCACTTCCCAAATTTATTTTATTTCTTCCTCCCCACCCCCACCTCATTGTTTGTACTCTGTCTTTTCTTTGTGTCCATTTGTTGTGCTCTCATCTTCTCTTTACGAAGAAGCACTGGAAACTCAACCCAGGACCTCCCATGTGGTAGGCTGGTGCTTAAATGCTTGAGCCACATCTGCTTCCCTATGATATACTTTCTGTGAAGGAAATAAACAAGGAGTTGAGAAACAAACAGGAAATCCTACTTTAATAAGAGTGATCTGGAAAGCTTCTGTGATAAATGACTTTTAATTGAGTTGAGAATGAAATAGCTTTGAAAAGAGTGGAGAAAAGAGTATTCTAACAGCTTTTGCAGAGTCAAACGAG
The DNA here is from genome assembly GCF_030445035.2 of Dasypus novemcinctus. Lineage (NCBI taxonomy): Eukaryota > Metazoa > Chordata > Mammalia > Cingulata > Dasypodidae > Dasypus > Dasypus novemcinctus. The sequence continues at coordinate 20,636,632 of NC_080690.1, read as the reverse complement.
AGTTTGGCACATTAGTGGGATTGAAAGAAGCTAATGGTTGTAGTGTATTATGAGGAAAGTGGCGAGAGTGCTAAGTTTGGACCAGGGCATATAAGGCCTGGTAGTTTGGATTTGATCTTAAGTATAATAGAAAACTGAAGAGTTTTAAAATGAGGGGTGACATTGAAGCAATTTGTTTCAAGTAGATTACAGCATACTCGAGATACTGCAGGTTCCATTCTAGACCACCACAATAAAGTGAGTCTCACAAATTTGGTTTCCCAGTGCATGTAAAAGTTATGTTTATACTATACTGTAGTCTGTTCAGGAGCATTAAAAAAAAAAACAAGTTATATACCTTATTTTAAAACACTAACCATCACCTGAGCCTTCATTGCGTCATAATATTTTTGCTGGTGAGGGTCTTACCTCAATGTTGATGGCTGCTGATTGATGAGGATGGTGGTAACTGAAGGTTGGGGTGGCTGTGGCAATTTCTTAGAATAAGACAGCAGTGAAGTTTGCTTTATCAGTCTTCCTTTCATCCTTTCATGAAAGATTTCTCTTTAGCATGTAATGCTATTTGATAGCATTTTACTCACAGTAAAACTTCTTTCAAAATTGGAGTCAGTTCTCTCAAACCCAAGCCCCTGCTTTATCAGCTAAGTTTATATAATATTAATATTCTAAATCCTGTGTTGTCATTTCAACAGTATTCAAAGCATCTTCACTAGGAGTAGTTTCCAGATCTAGGAACCACTGTCTTTGCTTATCCATAAGAAGTTACTCTTTATCTGTTAAAGTTTTATCATGAGATTGTAACAATTCAGTTACATCTTCATACTGCACTTCTAATTCTAATTCTCTTGCTCTTTCCACCACATCTGCAGTTACTTCCCCCACTGACGTCTTGAACCTTTCAGAGTTATCTGTGAGGGTTGGAATCAACTTCTACCAAACTCCTGATAATGTTGATATTTTGACCTCCCATGAATCACCAATGTTCTTAATGGCATTTAGAATGGGGAATCCTTTCCAAAAGGTTTTCAATTTACTTTGCCCAGATCCATCAGAGGAATTACTATCTAATGCAGCTATAGCTACCGTAAATAATATACTGGAAAGTCTAAATGACTCCTTGATTCATGGACTGCAGAATGGATGTTGTGTTAGCAGGCATGAAAATCACATTAATCTCATTGTACATTTCCATCAGATCTCTTGGGTGACCAAGTACGTTGTCAATGAGCAGTAATATTTTGAAAGGAGTCTTTTTTTCTGAGCAGTAGGTCTCAACAGTGGACATAAAATATTCAGTAAACCTTGTTGGAAACAGATGTGCTATCATCCAGCCTTTATTGTCACATGTATAGAGTACAGACAGAGCAGATTTTAATAAAATTCTTAAGGGTCCTGGGATTTTCAAAATGGTAAGTAAGCACTAACTTCAATTTAAAGTCGCCAGCTGCATTAGCCTCTAACAAGGGAGTCCACCTGTCCTTTGAAGCTAGACATCTCTCTAGCAATGAAAGTCCTAAATTGAATCTTCTTCCAATAGAAGGCTTCCAGTAGAAGTTGTTTAGTGTAGCCATCGTCATTAATTATCTAACTAGATCTTATGGATAACTTGCTGCAACTTCTATGTCAGCACTGGCTACTTTACCTTACACTTTCATGTTATGGAAATTCTTCTTTTCTTAAGCCCCATGAACCTACCTCTGCTAGCTTCCAACTTTTCTTCTTCAGTTTTTCACCTCTGTCAGCCTTGACAGAATTGAAGAGAGTTAGGACCTTTCTCTGGATTAGATTTTTATTTATGGCAATGATTTATGGCTGGTTTGATCTTCTATCCAGACCATTATGTCAGCATAATGGGTCTCTTGTGTTCACTGGATTAGTACTTTTTATTTCCTTCAAGAACTTTTCCTCTGCATTCACAGCTTGGCTGGTTGGTTCTGAAGTCCTGGCTTTCAGCTTATCTTTTTTTCTTTCCCCCACTTCATCTGGACTTTCAGCATTCCCTCCTCACTAAGCTTAATCATTTCTAGCTTTTGATTTAAAGTGGGATATGTGATGCTTCCTGTCACTTCAACACTTAAAGGCCATTGTAGGGTTATTAACTGGTTTAATTTCAATATTGTTGTATCTCAGGGAATAAGGAAGCCCGAGGAAAGGGGAGAGAAATGGAAGAACGGCCGGTTGGTGAAGCAGTCAGAACACACAAAATTTATGTTCGCCATCCTATATGGGTGCGGTTCGTGGTGCCTAAAACAATTATAATAGTAACATCAAAGATCACAGATCACCGTTACAGATATAATAATAATGAAAAAGTTTGAAATACTATAAGAATTACCAAAATGTGACAGAGACACAAAGTGAGCACATGTTGTTGGAAAAAAGCCTCCTTCCCATTTGCCCATTTCCAATGCCTCCTAAAGTGAACTACTGTTTTATATATCTTTTCTGAGGTTTTTTTGCATATATAAGAAAACGTGAATTTATATTAGTCTGCCAGTCCCGCACCTTTTTTTTTTTTTTTAACACAGAAGATAGCATACCATATACATTGAGCTGTGCCTTGTTTTTTCAGTTAATTTTGTGTCTCAGAGATCTTTCCAAATTGATACTTTGGATACTTTCTGTTTTTCACTACAGCTACATAGGATTTGTTGTATGAACCATAGTTTACCTAAGCATTTTCCTATTGATAAACATTTGGGCTGTTAGCAATATTTTGCTGTCCTTTTTTTTCCCTCTTAAACCAACTTTATTGTGATTTAATGTACATAAAATATACAGAGTTTTAAATGTCGAGTTTGAGTTTTGAGAAATCTCTTACCTTTGTAATTACCATGCAATCAAGATATAGAACATTTTTACCACCTCCACTTCCATATAGCCATTGATTTCATTTCTAACATGATAGATTACTTTGTCTGTTTTAAATCAGTATATGTTCTTTTGCATCTAGCTTCTTTTACTGTATTTCTGTGACATTCATCTATTTTTTTTTAAAAAATTTTTACATTTAGTTCCTTGGTCTTCTTTTTGCACTTGTCTGCTCTCTGTGTATATTCATCTCCCTTTGTTGTGTCATCTTGCTGCGCCAGCCTTCCATGGTAAAGGCTGTCAGCTCTCCATGGCACCGGCCAGCTTGCCTTCACCATGAGGCCCTGGAAATTGAACCCGGGGCCTCCCATATGGTAGATGGTAGCCCATTCGCTTGAGCCACATCTGTTTCCTAATATTCGTCTATTTTTATCAGCAGTTCATTCCTCTGTTGCTTTTTATTTTATTTTATTTATTTCCCTGCCCCCCCATTACGACTTCCTTGCTGTCTACTCTCTGTGTCTGTTCGCTGCATATTCTTCTGCGTTTTTTTCCTTGTTTCCCTTTTTGTCGTGTTACCTTGCTGAGTTGGTTTTCCTTGGCACCTGTGGGCTGGGTGGTACTCCGCAGCACTTGCAGGCTGGTGCTTGTGGGCCGGACAGCACCCCTTGGTGCTTGTGGGCTGGCAGCTCTCTGTGGTGTGTGGGCGAGCCTGCCTTCACCAGGCTGCCCTGGGATGCAAACCCAGGGGTTCCCATGTGATAGATGGGAGCCCAACCGATTGAGCCATAGCCGCTTCCCTTTATTGCCTTTTATTTTACGAATAAACCAAAATTTATCTGTTCACTTGTTGATTGACATTTGTGTTGTTTCCTGTTTTTGGCTATTATGATTATAGCTGTTGTGAACGTTTAATTACAAATCTTTATGTGAACATATGTTTTCATTCCTTTTGGGTAAATACCTAGGAATGGGAATGAAATTACCAGGTCATATCTTTAACTTTTTAAGAAACTGCGACCTTTCCTTCATGTGGTTACATCATTTTACACTCCTGCCAGCAGTACATGAGTATACCAGTTTCTCCATATCCTCATTGACACATGGCATTTGTCAGTCTTTTTACTTTTAACCTTTCTAATGGGTATATAGCAATATCACAATATGGGTGGGTTTTTTTTAGATTTATTTATTTTCCAACCTCCCTCTCCCCTCTCCCCTCTTCCCCTCCCTCTGCCCTGCTGTTTTTGGTGTCTTTGTCCATTTGCTGTGTGATCATCTGTATCTGTGTCGCTTTTTGTCTTCTCATATTTTCTCCTTTAGGATTCACCGGGATTTGATCCTAGGGACCTTTGATGTGGAGAGAGATTCCCTGTCAGCTGCGCCACCTCAATTCCTGGTTTCTGCTACGCTTCACCTTGACTCTACCCTTCATCTCTTTTTTGTTGCATCATCATCTTGTGTCATCACCTTGCTGCATAACTCACTTGCGTGGGTAATGACTCGCTGCACAGGCATGCTTTCTCTTATTTTTTTACCAGAAGACCCCAGGGATCAAACCTGGGTCCTCCCTTATGGTAGGTGGAAGCCCTATCACTTGAGCCATATCCACTTCCCCACAATATGGTTGTTTTTTTTTTTTTAAAGATTTATTATTTTATTTGTTTTCCCTTCCCCCCGTCCCAGTCGTCTATTCTCTGTGTCTATTTGCTGCATGTTCTTCTTTTTGTCCACTTCTGTTGTTGTCAGTGGCATGGAATCTGTTTCTTTTTTGTTGTTGCATCATCTTGCTGCGTCAGCTCTCCGTGTGTGCAGTGCCATTCTTGGGCAGGCTGCATTTTCTTTCGCGCTGGGCGGATCTCCTTACGGGGCGCACTCCTTGCGTGTGGGGCTCCCCTATGCAGGGGACAGCCCTGAGTGGCAGGGCACTCCTTGCACGCATCAGCACTGTGCATGGGCCAGCTCCACACGGGTCAAGGAGGCCCGGGGTTTGAACCGCGGACCTCCCATGTGGGAGCCCTATCCAGTGGACCAAGTCCGCTTCCCCTCACAATATGGTTTTAATGGATATTTCTCTGGTGACTAATGATGTTGATATCTTCTCACAGGCTTACTACTCATTTGTATGTATTCTTTGTGAGGTGTCTGTTCAAGTCTTGCCCATTTTTTAATTGTTTTCTTATTGAGTTGTATACATTCTTTGTTAATTCTGGTTGCAAGTCTTCTGTCAGCTATGTGTTGTGAGTATTTTCTTCCAGTTTGTGTTTTGCCTTTTCATTTTCTTAAGTGTCTTTTGATGAGAATTTTGATCAATTTCAAAATATGTATTTATTAACCTGGACTTCACAGTAGCCCCAGGCCTATTATGAATTGTTGACTTTTTAAATCCTTTTTTCCAATTTTTTTTTTCCCAACAAATGTCCATTTTTACATATTACATGAGAATTCAGGCTTTCCCCAGGTGGTCAAATTATACTAGGAGGCACTATGTCTAATGGCTTTAGGGTCCAAGTGTTTGATTCAATTTTCTACTTTACCACTTAATAGTTGTGTAACCTCAGGCAAATAAACTCGTTAAAGGCTCTTTCCAAAATGGAGATAAGAGTACCTGTCTCATAGGGTGGTTGTTGTGATGATTATTTTAGATAATGCCTGTAAAGACTTGGCATCTGCCCGGCATAAAGAGCTCAGTGTTAGTGATTATTTTTATTTTTTTTGTTAATACAAATTAGACTGTGTTTCCTGCAGCATCTTTTGCGACAGGTGCCATGAAGGATTTAAAAAATGAATTAGATACTTTGGACTGGCTGGGAGGATAAGATCTGTGCATAAGTAATTGTCCTGCAAGGTGGGTAGTGATCTAGTTTAAAGAAAGACTGAGAATGAATACTCTGTTAAATAAAATCCTAGGATGCCTCCTGATAGCTTCAAAATTTAACTAATAGTAACAATTCTTACTGGATTTCTCTAAAGCCGGTCAAAAGAAAGTACCATCTGATTGTTACCTAACTTGTAGAAATTAACATGTCTATGGAAAGAATACCATCTTTCATGGTTCTAGGACTAGGTTCAGGAAGGCTAGAGATAAAACGAGGCTAAATTTAACCTCTACTACTCCAGGGGAGGTGCCCTGATCAATATGTCAACTTTTATTGATTTAGTTTGCTTGTGACCATGGGGGTGTGTGTGTGTGTGTGTGTGTGTTTGTCCACATCTGTGCAGGCATCCTCAATTTTAGTACAGCCCAGGAATACAGCCATGAAGACAGCCACGGTTCCTGTTCTTACAGAGCTTATTGTCTACTGGGGGAAGAGAGACTTATATAATAATTTCATTTGTGTTAAATACAGACGGGGTGAAGGTGCTTAAGGAATAGAAGAATCTATAGCAGTGCGATCTAATCTGGTGGGGATGAGGGCATCAAGTTATCTTTGGATCTGCGGACCCAAACTTCTGACCCTGGGTAGTGGTGACTGCCAAAATAACACATTGCAAAATTTCCCTTTTATCAGTAGAGTATTGCTTTAAATATTGCTTGACTCACTGACCCTGGAATGAATAGATATGTATCATTGTTTGATCTCTTTGATAGTTTATGATCTTGATTGTAGTATAATTTGTTTGAGACATTGTATTTGTAATACTGTAAAATGGCTTGCATAATGCAAACTGAGATGAAGTCCATTAAGTTTTACAACACAAAGGCTACCTAGGTCAAAAGACTCTTTTTGCAAATTCACGTGTGATTTAAAAGCAAAGCAGGTCCTAGGAAAAGTAGGAAATATATACAAATTTATTAATGATTGTCAGATTTGAATAGTGTAGACAACCAATTTGTATTGCTAAGGAGAAATCCATACTCCCTTGGCCTTTTGTTTTGTTTTGCTGTATTTCAGACAAAAAGCAAATTTTCAGCTCATATTATTTAGTAGGGAAGTGGATTTGGCCCAATGGATAGGGCGTCTGCCTACCACAGGGGAAGTCCAAGGATCAAACCCAGGGCCTCCTGACCCGTGTGATGAGCTGGCCCACATGCAGTGCTGATGTGCGCAAGGAGTGCCGTGCTAGGCAGGGGTGTCCCCCACGTAGAGGAGCCCCACGCACAAGGAGTGCGCCCTGTAAGGAGAGCTGCCCAGCTTGAAAAAAGTGCAGCCTGCCCAGGAATGGCGCCACACACAGGGAGAGCTGACGCAGCAAGATCACGCAACAAAAAGAGACACAGATTCCGGGTGCTGCTGACAAGAATACAAGTGGACACAGAAGAACACATAGCGAATGGACAGAGAGCAGACAGCTGAGGGGCGGGCAGGAAGAGGTAGAGAAATTAGAAAAAAAAATTTTAGGTATATAAACCTACCTTTTTTCTTTTTTTTATTTTTAAAGAAGCTTTAGATTACATAAATGTTACATAAAAAATATAGAGGATTCCTATGTGCCTACTGCATTCCCCTCCTATACATTTCCATATTAACAACATCTTTCATTAGTCTGGTTTATTTGTTAAAATTGATGAACACATATTGAAGCATTGCTACTAACTGTGGACTATATAGTTTACATATAGTTTACTCTCTGTCCCGCACAATTTTGTAAGTTATGACAAGATATATAATGCCCTGTGGCCGTCATTCCAATGTCATGTAGGACGTGGAATTCCAGTATCCTGAAAATGTCTCCATATTACGCCTATTCTTCCCACTCCTTCCTCTCAACCTCTTGTGGACACTGCCTTTATATCAGTGATAAAAGTTCTTCCATTGCTAGACTATTCGTATTAAATAATAAGTATATAATAGAATAATAAAAATCCACTGTTCATTCCCCAATCCTGAGGATTTTAGGATGGTGATGCCCACTCTGTTTCTAATTGAGAGAGGGTTTAGACCTCATGGGGGCAGATGGATGGAACTGTCTTGCTTGCAGTTGCAGATACTCTCTGTTCCTTGGAACAGGCGTTGTCTATCATCATCTCCTTGTTATTTGTCCTGGGTGTGTCCAATGAGTTGGAGAGTAGATGTTGAAACTCTGCCTAGCTTTATTCTTTTTCTTTTCAAGATTTATTTTGTTTGTTTTCCCCCACCCCTTCCTTGTTTGCATTTGCCGTGTCTGTTTGTTGTGTGCTGGTCATTTTAGGAGTTACTGGGAACCGAAGGTGAAACCTCCCATGTGGGAGGGAGGCACCCAATCCCCTGAGCCAGCTCCGCTTTCTGCTTTATTGTGTATCTCATTATGTTTTTCTTCTTTGTGTCTCTTATTGCATCATCTTGTCACATCAGCTCGCCGCGCCAGCCCATCCTGTTAGCTTGCTGTCTTGCTTGTCCTCTCTAAGAGGCACCAGGAACTGAACCCCAGACCTCCTATGTGGTAGGCAGGAGCTCAATCACCTGAGCCACATCTGCTTCTCCAGCTTTATTTTTTTTTAAAGATTTATTTCTCTCCCCTTCACCCCCCCCCCCCCCCAAGTTGTCTGCTCTCTGTGTCCATTTGCTGTGTGTTCTTCTGTGTCTGCTTGTATTCTTATCAGCGGCCCGGGAATCTTTGTTTTTTGTTGTTGTATCATCTTGCTGCATCAGCTCTCTGTGTGTGCGGTGCCACCCTGGGCAGGCTGCACTTTTTTCACGCTGGGCAGCGCTCCTTGCACGTGGGGTTCCCCTACTTGGGGGACACCCCTGCGTGGCACAGCACTCCTTGCGCACATCAGCACTGCACTTGGGCCAGCTCATTACACTGGTCAGGAGGCCCTAGATTTGAACCTTGGACCTTCCACATGGTAGGCAGACATTCTATCCATTGAGCCAAATCTGGTTCTCCAGCTTTATTCTTGATAACAATTGAGAAGGATAAAAAAAATTTTTAAGGTGTGTAATAGGTAAAATACAAAAAAATTCTTTTTGAGATTCTTCTTCTTCTTTATGATTCCAGGCCATGGATATTAGTCTCATGGATAGCTGAAGGTATCTGTAAAGGGAAATTCTGAATAAGTCAACTTTAAAATTAACTTAAAAAAACATGATAAGGGAAGTGGACGTAGCTCAGATGATAAGGCCTCTGCCTGCCATATAGTGGTGAACCAGTGCCTGCGCGGCAAGCCAAGCGCCCACGTAGTGAGCCAAGTGCCCACGCGAGTGCCCGTGTGGTGAGCCAAGTGCCCACATGGTGAGCTGAGTGCCTGTGTGGTGAGCCAGTGCCTGCAAGGCAAGCCAGTGCCCACGTTGCGAGCCAAGTGCCCACACAGCAAGCCAAGTACCTGTGTGGTGAGCCAGTGGCCATGCAAGTGAGTCACGCAGCAAGAGGATGATGCAAAAAAAGAGAGACAAGGGGAGAGTCAAGATGAAACGCAGCAGAGACCAGGAACTGAGGTGGTGCAACTGACAGGGAGCCTCTCTCTACATCAGAGTTCCCCAGGATTGAATCCCGGTGAATCCTAGAGGAGAACAAATAAGAAGAGAAGACAGCACTCAACCACTGAACCACATTGGCAACCCTGAGTTGGTTTTTTTTCATTTGTTTGCTTGTTGTTTGTTTTTAGGAGGCATGGGGGGTGAACCTGGGACCTCCCATGTGGGAAGCAGGTGCTCAACCCCTTGAACCACATCTGCTTCTTAGTTTAACTAAGAAGATAATTACTGTAGACTAAATAGTGGTGACTGTCCATCTAAACATCCCCCTTTCACACAGGAGATGCAGTATATTCTAATTTTTAAACTTGACCTCAGCATTTTCTAATTTATTTGCGTTAGGTCAAAGATAGATCTAATGATAGATAGATAGGTCAATAGAGTAATGGAACTGGAAGTTGAACTGTTGACTCTGAATTGTCACTGTAAACTTTTTGAGATCAAAGTGAATAAATCCTTTTGTTTCTAGTATCACATTGTCAGCTTGGAGGCATGTTAAGAGCATTAAATGACAGTTGCTATCTACAGGGCAAATATTGAGTAATAACATCCCTGGGTGTGTCTCAAACCTTTCCTTTGGCTTCCTGTTGAGTTGAGCATGTTCTTACACAATTTATTGATTCCTCTGGAGCATTATTGTTTTATCCATATGGAGTTGAGAATAGGAAGGTTTCAGCCTCTTTTTTTTTTTTTTAAGATTTATTTATTTATTTAATTCCCCCACCTTCACCGGTTGTCTGTTCTCTGTGTCTATTTGTTGCGTCTTGTTTCTTTGTCCGCTTCTGTTGTTGTCAGCAGCACAGAAGTGTGGGTGGCGCCATTCCTGGGCAGGCTGCACTTTCTTTCGCGCTGGGCGGCTCTCCTTATGGGTGCACTCCTTGCGCGTGGGGCTCCCCTACGCGGGGAACACCCCTGCGTGGCGTGGCACTCCTTGCGTGCATCAGCACTGCGCATGGGCCAGCTCCACATGGGTCAAGGAGGCCCGGGGTTTGAACCGCGAACCTCCCATGTGGTAGACGGACGCCCCAACCACTGGGCCAAGTCTGTTTCCCGGTTTCAGCCTCTTCTGACATAGGCACCTGCTTTTCTCTGTTGAATCTAAGTATAAATAAAGTACTTAAGAATAAAAGAAATTTCTGATACAAACTAACTGTTCAGTAATGCCCCATTAGCTTCTATCATTGGGAAATTAAGAATTTTATTTTAATTTTTCAAATTACTGAAGCTTAAGTCTCTGAAGAATAGAAGTTCTTAACATTGATAAATTTAATTTATCATTTCTTTCTTTTATGTTTATTGATTTTTGTATCACCTCTGTTTCAGTTTCCTCATTGCTAAACAGGAGGTTGGCTTAAGCAATGGGAATTTATTAATTTACAGTTTGGAGGCTAAAAGAAAGTCCAGATCAGGGTGCTGAGGCCATGCTTTCTCTCCGAAGACGGGTGTTCTTGGGCTGGCTGTGGTCCTTGGCTCCTCTGTCACATAGCAAGGCATATAGTGACATTTCTTGGTCTCTCCTTTCTCTTCCAGGTACTGTCATTGATGTCCAGCCTCTTGCTTCCTGTGGCTTTCTCTCTCTGTCTGAATTTCACTCCTCTTATAAAGGACTCCAGTAATAGGATTAAGACCCACCTAAGTGTGGTCCATACCCACCCACCCAAGCCCTTTTTTTAAGGAGATACCGGGAATTCAACCTGAGATATACCTTCTTAACTGAAGTAACCTCATTAAAACGTCTTACTTACAGTAGGTTCACACCCACAGGAATGGATTAAATATAAAAACATGTTTTTCTGGGGGTACTGCTATAATAGTTTTAAATTACCCCACTAGCTTTTTATTTTCTACAACCTTAGAAGAAGAGTTGCTATTTGCCTCTCTAACCTGTGCCCTGGATTACATCCCTTTCTACCTGAGACCAAAACCTATGACCTTATGACTTCTCTGCACTTATTTCCTTCCATAAATTGTTCTTTGTCATCAGATTTGAACGGGTCTCCCTGACTTGAAAATAACATCCCTTAATGCAGTACCTCTTCTTCCTCCTATTTTTTTTTTTTTAAGATTTATTTATTTTATTTATTTCTCTCCCCTTTCCCCCCTCCCCAGTTGTCTGTTCTCTGTGTCCATTTTGCTGCATGTTCTTATTTATCCGCTTCTGTTCTTGTCAGTGGTACGGGAATCTGTGTCTCTTTTTGTTGCATCATCTTGTTGTGTCAGCTCTCTGTGTGGGCGGCGCCATTCCTGGCGGCTGGGCAGGCTGCACTTTCTTTCGTGCTGGGCAGCTCTCCTTACAGGGCACACTCTTTGCACATGGGGCTCCCGTATGCGGGAGACACCCCTGTGTGGCAGGGCACTCCTTGCGCGCATCAGCACTGTGCATGGACCAGCTCCACACGGGTCAAGGAGGCCCAGGGTTTGAACTGCAGACCTCCCATGTGGTAGACGGACGCCCTAACCACTGGGCCAAGTCTGCCGCCCTTCCTCCTATTCTTTCAGCTGCTCACCTTCTCCTAGTTTTGCTACACTTTTGCTTCTGTTTCCACCTCAGAGCCCTGTAGTAAGGTTAGCATCCACATGATTTTATTGTAACTATAGTCTTAAAAGAGTTGACCTCCTTGTCAGCATAGTGACTTTTTCTTTGCCTTCATCCTCCTTGACCTCTCTCTATCATTTGACAATCTTTTCAAAATGACCTGCTATGGCTCATTTTTAAAAATAATAGCTTTTTTAAGATGATTCACATAGCATAAAATTTACCCTTTAAATAAAGTTTATAATTCAGTGATTTTAGATATATTCATAAAACTATCTAATTTCAGAATATTTTCATCACCACAGAAAGAAATCACTTATCTACTAGCAATCACTCCCCATTTCCCCCCAGCTCTCTCAACCCTACACAACCACCCATCTATTTTCTGTCTCTATGGATTTGCCTATTCTGGGCATCTTGTATAAATGGAATTATTGCAATATGTGGCATTTTGTGAGTGACTTCTTTCACTTGGAATAATATTTTCAAAGCTCATTCATATTGTGGCATGTATGTAGTTTATTTTTATTGCCAAAAAATATTCCATTGTATGGATATACCACATTTTATCCATTCAACAGTTGATGGAATTTGGGTTGTTTCCACTTTTGAGCTATTATGAATAATGCTGCTATGAGCATTTGTGAACAGGTTTTTGTGTGGACATATGTTTTCATTTCTCTTGGGTATATACCTAGGAGTGGAATTGCTGGGTAATGTAGAAACTGTTTAACTTTTTAAAGAACTGCCAAACTTTTCCACAGCAACTGTACTATTTTTTTTCCCATCAGCAATGCACAAGGCTTCCAGTTTCTTCACACCCTTGCCAAGATGTGTTATTTTCTGTTTTTTTTGTTTGTTTGTTTTGTTTTGTTTTAATTATAACCATCCTAGTGAGTGTGAAGTGGTATCACGTTATGGTTTTGATTTGCAGTTCACTAATGACTAATGATACTGAGAATCTTTTCCTGTGCTTATTGACCATTTGCGTACCTTCTTTGGAAAAAATGTTTATTAGTTCCTTTGTCTAATTTTTTTTTTAAACAGGGTCATTTGTCTTTTCATTTCATGTTGTAAGAATTCTTTATATAATCTAGATAAAAATCCCTTATCAGATACATGATTTGTAAATGTTTTCTCCCAGTGTATGGTTGATTATCTTTTCAGTTTCTTGATCGTGTTCTTTGAGGCATAAAAGTTTTAAATTTTAATTTAGTCTAATTTTTTTGTTGCTTGTGCTTTTGATGTCATTTCTAAGAAACCATTCCCTCAATCCAGGGTCATGTTTTCTTTTAAGCCAATGCCTCATTTTATCCCTACTTGCAAAGAGGAGCTGGTTGGGCCAAACCTGTTGACAAGCAGGTCTCCAAGACTGAATCTTGGTCAATCTGTTTGAACATATGAGCTGGGATTGTACCGTTTTTTTTTTTTGTTTGTTTGTTTTGTTTTGTTTTTTACCTACCCATGACTTTATAGTCTTTGAGTCTGTTTAAGGAGCAGAACCCCCTCTGTATATTATTTCTAGTTTCTTTTTTCAGTGTCTGACTTTCTTCTCTGGTGTATTTTAAATTTTAATAGCCATGTTAAATTTTCTAACGCTTGCTTCTTGACCATTGTCACACACTACTGTGTACTGGTAGTTCCCAGATATGCTTTTTGTAGACCTTGTTGATTTGAATTTCCTGCTCTCACCTCAGAACCATCCTGACTGAAATACTAATTTTCCTTCAAAGCCTACTGCCCTTTTTTTTTTTTTTTGACATTGGCATCACTTCATTTGAAATCTAGTCTTATTTCTCCTTTTGTTTATGTTAGTGATTTTCAAACTGATCCTTGCTGTACACTTTATTTTTTTTTTAAGATTTATTTATTTATATATTTCTCTCCCTTTCCCACCCCTGCCCCCACCCCAGTTGTCTGTTCTCTGTGTCTATTTGCTACGTCATCTTCTTTGTCCACTTCTGTTGTTGTCAGCGGCATGGGAATCTGTGTTTCTTTTTGCTGTGTCATCTTCTTGTGTCAGCTCTCCGTGTGTGCAGCACCATTCTTAGGCAGGCTGCACTTTCTTTCATGCTGGGCGGCTCTTCTTACGGAGCACACTCCTTGCGCGTGGGGCTCCCTAATGCCGGGACACCCTTGCGTGGCATGGCACTCCTTGCACGCATCAGCACTGCGCATGGGCCAGCTCCACACGGGTCAAGGAGGCCTGGGGTTTGAACTGCGGACCTCCCATGTGGTAGATGGACAATATAACCACTGGGCCAAGTCCACTTCCCCAGCTCATGTTTTTTTATCTATTCTCTTAGCCTGTATCTTTTTATTGGGGAGTTTAATCCATTCACATTTAATGATATTATTGTAAATGCACTGTTTACTTCCTCCATTTTTTCCTTTGGTTTTCATATGTCTTATCTTATTTTTGTGTGCCTTTTTACTCTTTTGGTTATCCTTTCTGCTATTCTTTCTTTTATACTCTCCTCCAAACCTATCTCTCCTATCTTTTTCTTTTAGGTTCTAAGGCTTCCTTTACTATTTCTTGAAAAGGTGGATTCTTTTTTGCAAACTTTCTTAGTTCCTGTTTGTGAATATTTTATACTCATCTTCATATTTGAAGGACAATTTTGCTGGATAAAGAATTCTCAGCTAGTAGGTTTTCTCTTTCAGTATCCTAATTGTATCATATCACTGTCTTCTTGCCTCCATAGTTTCTGAAGAGAAACCGTGCTAAGTCTTACTAGACGTCTCTTGTACATGGTGGTTTGCTTCTCCCTTGCTGCTCTGAGAATTTTTTCTTTGTCTTTGATAGTTGATGTTCTGAGTAGTATGTGTCTTGGAGTAGATCTATTTGGTTTTATTCTAATTGGGGTACGGTGTGCTTCTTGGATGTGTAAGTTTGTTTTTTGTGTGTGAGAGTTGGGAAATTTTCAACTATTATTTCCTCAAATACTCTTTCTGCTCCTTTTCCCTTCTCTTCTCCTTCTGGAACTCCCATAACACATATCTTGTTGCATTTTGTGTTGTCATTCACCTCTCTGAGCCCCTGCTCAGTTTTTTTCCATTCTTTTCTCTCTCTCTCCTTTCTTCTCTTCAATTTTATCTTTTCTGTCTTTGGTATCATTCATTCTTTGCTCTATCACTTTGAATCTGCTCTCGTATGCCTCCTATGTGCTTTTGATCTCACCCATTGTGTCTTTCATTCCCATGACCTTTGTTACTTTTTTGTTCAGGATTTCAATTTCTTACTTGCACTCACTCAGTGTCTTCTTAATGTCATTTATTTCTTTTACCATATTGTCTTCCCACTCAGCACCTTCCTTGTGGAGCTTCCAGCTCCTGTGAGGCTGCCTTCCCATCTTGCTCCAATAGGTTTTCCTTGAGGGCCTCTGCCACTGCAGGATTGCCTTCCTTTCACTCTAGGACCTGCCTAATTTTTTGACAATTCTTTGACTGAATAGGTAGGAAGGAAGGAAAGAAACTATTTTGGTACTATTTAGATGAATACTGTTGGACCCTTTAAAAATCTGAGGTTTGAATTAATGTCATTTTACCCCAAATAGGTAATTTTGACTGTTTGATACAAATAGGAGGAATTAATGAATGCAGGATTCCTGTATACCAAGATTTTTTTTTTAAAGCAGTTTTATTGAGGTAAGATTTATGTGCTAAAATTTCACCCATTCTAAGTGTACAGGTCAGTGAAATTTAATAAGTTTATGTAGTTGTGTAATTGTCACAACAGTTGAATTTGAGAATATTTGTATTACCCCTACTTCCAGTCTCAGGCATGCACTGATTTGCTTTCTGCCTCTATAGATTTGCCTTTTCTGGAAATCTCATGTAAATGAATTATAGTCTTTTTTTTGCTGCTTTCACTTAGCATACTGTTTTTGGGTTCATCCATGTTACATGTATCAGTAGTTCCTTCCTTTTTTTGATGAGTAATGTATTAATCAGCCAAAGGGGTGCTAATGCAAAGTACCCGAAGTCTGTTGACTTTTATAAAGGGTGTTTATTTGGGGTAAAAGCTTACAGTTATGAGGTCCTAAAGAGTCCAACTCAAGGCTGCTTTCTCACCAAAGTCTGTTGCCACATGTTGAAGCAAGATGGTGGGCTATCTGCCTGGTCTCAGGCCTTCCCAGCTGCTCAGCTGCTCTGTTCTCTTCGGCTGCAAACTATCAGGCAAATGGCTAATCTCTCTTCTTGGAACTTTAGCTGTTTGAGCCTTCTACTTTCTATCACAAGGCAGGACTGAAATGACCAAGTTCTCTCTTCTGTGTATCTTCTTGAGTGAGTGTCAGTTTATATCAGCCCACCAATGGGGCAGGGACTCAATCCTGAGTCACACCCTACTGATTGGTTGAATCAAAGCACTTGTCTTAATAGGTAATTTAATCAACACATGTCAGCTGAATCTAATGGATTCAAAGGATAGCATACCCAGAGAAAAAGGTTAGTTTACAAACATAATCTTTTTTGGGATTCACAAAAATAATCTCAAACTGCCCCGAGTAGTATTCCATTCTACTGCATTTTTTGTTTGTTTTTGTTGTTGTTGTTGTTGTTGTTTTCTTCCCTTCCCATTCCACCTCCCCTGCCCTGCTGTTTTTGCTCTCTGTGTCCATTTGCTATGTGATCTTCTGTATCTATTTCTTTTTTTGTCTCTTCTCATTTTTCTCCTCTAGGATTCACCAGGATTCGATACTGGGGACTCTGATGTGGAGAGAGGTTCCCTATTAATTGCACCACTTCAGTTCTGGTTTCTGCTGTGTTTCACCTTGGCTCTCCCCTTCATCTTTCTTTTGTTGTGTCATCATCTTGCTGCGTGACTCACTTGTGTGGGCACTTGGCTCACCATGCATGCACTCATGTGGGCACCTGGCTCTCTGCACAGGCCCTTGGCTCGGTGTGTGGGCACTTGACTCACCGCACGGGCACGCTTTTCCTTTTTCTTTTTTACCAGGAGGCCCCAGTGATCAAACCTTGGTCCTCCCATATGGTAGGCAGAAGCCCTATCACTGAGTCACATCCACTTCCCCTTTGTACCACATTTTGTTTATCCAATCACCAGTTGATGGATGTTTTGATTGTTTTTTATTTTTGGCTATTATGAATATTCACATACAAGTCTTCGTGTAGATACATGTTTTAATTTCTCTAGGATAGATACCTTGGAGTAATATTGCTGGGTTGAAAGTTAAGTTTATGTTGAACTTTTTAGGAAATTGTCAAACTCTTCCAAAATGGCTGTACAATTTTACATTTCTACCAGCTGTTTATGAGGATTGTAATTTCTCCACATCTTTGCCAACATTTGGTATTGTCAGTCTTTTTACTATAGCCATTCTAATGGGTATGTAGTAGTATCTCATTGGGATTTTTTTTTAAAGATTTATTTTACTTATTTCTCTCCCCTTCCCTTCCCCTCACCTTTGTCTGCTCTGTGTCTACTTGTTGTGTGTTCTGTGTCCGCTTGCACCCTCGGTGGCACCAGGAAACTGCATCTCTTTTTTGTTACGTCATCTTGCGATGTCATATCTCCTTATGGGCGGTGCCACTCCTGGGCGGGGTGCGCTTTTTTCATGTGGGGCGCCCCTGCATGGCACAGCACTCCTTGCATGTGGCAGCTCTGCGCATGGGCCAGCTCACCACAGGGGTCAGGAGGCCCTGGGGATCGAACTCTGGAACCTCCATATATATGGTAGGCAGATGCTCTATCAGTTGAACCACATCTGCTTCCTTCATTGGGATTTTAATTTGTATTTCCTTCTTGATTAATGATGTTGATCCTCTTTATCATTTTCTTATTTTTCACTTGCATATCTTTGGTGATTTGTCTGTTTTACCTTTTAAAACTGGGTTTGTCTTTTTAAGCAATAAGTTCTTAATATATTCCTTTTTTTAAAAAAATCAAATTTTATTGACACATTCATAAAGTATACAATCCATCCAATGTGTACATCAGTGATATTTTGTATAATCACATAGTTGTGCCTTTATCACATCAATTATTATTAAAGCATTTTCATTTCTCCACTATTAATTTTTTAAAAATTCTGCTCTGTAATAATCACTTCTCAGTCTCTCTTTTTTTATTTTTATTTTTCATTTCTCTCCCCTTCCCTCCCCACCCCCCCTTATCTGTTCTCTGTGTCCATTCGCTGTGGCTGTGTGTTCCTCTGTGTCACTTGTATTCTTGTCAGTGGCACCTGGAATCTGTGGCTCTTTTTGTTGCGTCATCTTGCTGCATCAGCTCTCTGTGTGTGCGGCACCATTCCTGGGCAGGCTGCATTTTTTTCACACTGGGCGGCTATCCTTACAGTGTGCACTTCTTGCACGTGGGGCTCCCCTATGCGGGGGACACCCCTGCATGGCAGGGCACTCCTTGTGCGCATCAGTACCCTGCGTGGGCCAGTTCATCACATGGGTCAGGAGGCCCTGGGTTTGAACCTTGGACCTCCCATGTGGTAGGTGAACACCCTATCCACTGGGCCAAATCCACTTCCTGTTCTCAATCGCTTTATCCTTCCCATACTGTATATAGTTGCTGTTCTGTTTCCATCTCTCTAATTTATTTGTATTTATATTTTGTATAGGTGGAGTCAAATAATATATAGTACCTTTTGTCTAGTGTCTTTCACTTATTATATTTCCTTTTTTTTTTTTTACCCCTAATGGAAGATTATATATTACTATACATTATTATGCATAGTTTGCATTGGTTGTATTTTTGCCTCATAATAACATCTTGTAACCTTAATGTACATTTGTTGAGTTTCAAAGCAAAAGTCTTTGCACATATTGCACATATTGCAATATTACCTAAACTCACATTTCACATGAGATTTTGCTCTGCTATATAGTTCCATGTTCCTTTTTTCTTTTTTTTTTTTTAGGAATTACTAGTTTTTGAACCCAGGACCTCATACATGAGAAGCAGGTACCAACCACTGAGCAACATCTGCTCCCCTATGTTACAGTACTTAACTTTCCTTCTAGTAATGACCTTAGACTTTCCCTTTCAACCAGTCATATCCATATATTAGCACTACTAGTTACAAACACTGTGATGTGCTTTCACCATTTTTATTCATTTCCAAAGATTTACAAGCAACCTTTTCACCAATTCTGCACAGATTAACCCTTAACTTACCATTCTTTAAACTAATTCTGTTTTCTGGTAACCAGTATTCTAATTATTAACTCCATTAGTTTACACAGTATATTTAGTTCATAATAGTGAAATCATACAATATTTGTCCTTTTGTATCTTACTTGTTTCACTCAACATAATATCCTCCAGGTTCATCCATGTTGTCATTTGCTTTATGACTTCATTTATTCTTAAAGCTTAATATTCCATTGTATGTATACCCAACAATTTTTTTATCCATTCATCAGTTTATGAACACCTGGGTTGTTTCCATCTTGTGGCAATTGTGAATGACACAACTGTGAACATAAGTGTTTAGATGTCTGTTTGTATCACTGTTCTCAGTTCTTCTGGTATATACCTCGTAGTGATATTGCTGGGTCATGTGGCAAGTCTACATTCAGCTTCTTTAGGAACTGTCGGACAGTCCTCCACAGTGGCTGTACCATCCTATATTCCCCCAACAGTGAATAAGTGTTCCTGTCTCTCCACTTCCTCTCCAACACTTGTAGTTTTCTGTATTTTTTTAAACCAGTTTTATTGAGATACATTCACATACCATGCAATCTATCTATATCACTCTTCTTTTTTAGGATGTTTTTGGCTATTCAGATGTACTTTCTCTTCCAAATAAATGTGGTAATTTTCTGTTTCTGTAAAGTAGGCTGTTGGAATTTTAATTAACACTGCATTTAATCTGTTATTCAGTTTGGGTAGGATTGGCATCTTCACAATATTTAGTCTTCTAATCCATTAACATGGAATGTTCTTTCTATTTATTTAGGTCTCCTTTAATTTCTTTTAGCATTGTTTTCTTGTTTTCTGAATACATGTCTTTACATCTTTGGTTAAATTGATTCCTAGGTATTTGAGTCTTTTTGTTGCTATTGTAAATGGCATTTTTCCCCCTGATTTCTTCCTTAGATTGTTCAATACTAGCATGCAGCAGAAACATTACTGATTTTAGTATGTTGATCTTGTATCCTGCCACTTTGCTGCAGTTTGTGTTGAACCTCCCTTGCATACCAGGAATAAACCCTACATGGTTGTGGTATATAATTCTTTTAATATACTCTTAGATTCTATTTGCAAGTACTTTGTTGGAAAATTTTCCATCTGTGTTCCTTAGAGATTGGTCTGTAACTTTCTTGTAGTATCTTTATCTGGCTTTGATATTAGGGTGGTATTGGCTTCATAAAATGTTTTGGGTAATTTTCTCTCCTTTTCAGTTTTTTGGAAGAGTTTAAACAGGATTGATGTTTATTCTTCTCGAAATGCTTGGTAGAATTCACGTGCGAAGTCATCTGGCCCTGAACTTTTCTTTGTTGAAAGATTTTTGGTGACTGAATCGATCTTTTTAAAAAAATGTGATTGGTTTGTTGAGTTACTGTATTTCTTGTAGAGTTGATGTAGATTGTGCATTTCTAGGAATTTGTCCATTTCATCTAGGTTGTCTAATTTGTTGGCATTCATTTTGTCATAATATCCTCTTGTGATCCTTTTTGTTTCTGTGGGGTAAATTGTAACTTCACCCCTTTCATTTCTGATTTTATTTGCATCTTCTTTCTTTTTTTCTTTGTTAGTCTAGCTAGGGGTTTGTCTATTTTATTGATCTTCTCAATGATCCAGCTTTTTGGTTTTGTTGATTTTCTTTGTTGTTTTTATTGTTCTTAATTTCATTTATTTCTGCTCTAATCTATTATTTCTTTTTTTAAAAAAACAAATTGATACATATTAAAAAAGCATACAATTCATCCAAAGTTTACAATTAGTGATATTTGGTATAATCATATAGTTGTGCTCTCATAATCTCAATTACCATTTGAGCATTTTTATTATTTCAATAATAATAAACAAAAAAACAAAATTCACCCCTCCTTCTCTCTTTGCTTCTGCTGTACATAGCTGCTATTTCTGGCTATTCTTGCTAATTTATTATTTCTTTCCTTCTGCTTGCTCTGGGATTAGTTTGCTCTTCTTTTTGTGTTAATTCAGGTGTGCAGTTAGGTCTTTGATTTTAGCTCCTTCTTTTTTAATGTAGACATTTAGGTCTATAAATTTCTCTCTAAGCGCACTGCCTTCGCTCTCTCCCATAGTTTTGGGGTTTTTTTTAGGAGGTATTGGGGATTGAATCCAGGATATGCAAAGCAGTCACTCAACCTGCTTATATATACTGAGCTTACATATACTTTTCTATACATACTCGCTTTAGTTTCGTTACGTTGTGTTCTTGTTTTCATTCGTCTCGAGATATTTACTAATGTCTCTCACAGTTCCTTCTTTGACCCGCTGATTGTTTAGGAGTGTTTTTTAGATTCTAAATGTTCTCAAATTTCCCCCTTTCCCATTGATTATTGATTTCCGGCTTTATTCCAATATGATCTGAGAAGGTGCTTTGTATAATTTCAGTCTTTTAAAATTTGAGACTTGTTTTGTGACCCGACATGTGGTGTATCCTGGAAAAAGATCCATGAACACTTGAGAAGAATGTATAATCTGCTGATTTGGGATACAAATATTCTGTATTTTTTGTTAAATCTAGCTCATTTATCATATTATTCAAGTTCTCTTGTTGATCTTCTGTTTAGTTGTTCTATCTAATGATGTGAGTGGTGTGTTGAAGTCTTCATCTATTATTGTAGAAATGTCTGTTTCCCTTTAGTTTTACCAGAGTTTCCCTCATGTATTTTGGGGCACTCTGGTAAGGCGCATAGATAAAATTATAATTGATACTTCTTCCTGGTGGATTGTCCCTTTTATTAATATATGATGGACTTCTGTATCTCATAACTTTTTTGCATTCAAAGTCTATTTTCTTGATATTAGTATAACTACCCTTGCTCTTTTTAGTTACTGTTTGTGTGGAATATCTTTTTCAACCTTTCACATTCAGCCAATTTGTATCCTTGGGTCTAAGGTGAGTCCCTTAGGTAGTATATGGATGGTTGATATTTATTTTTTAAATTTTAATCTATTCTATCAGCCTACATCTTTTTTTTTCTAGGAGGTACTGGGGATTGAACCTTGGATTTTGTACATGGGAAGCAGATGCTCAACCACTAAAACTGAGCTATACCTGCCCCCCCAGCCTATATCTTCTTGGTTTTTTTATGGAGATACTGGGACTGGGGATTAAACCTAGGACCTTGTACATGGGAAGCAGGCACTCAACCACTGAGCTATATCTGCTCCCCAATGAGAGTTTGTTTTGTTTTGTTTTTAGGAGGTACGGGGAGTTGAGCCCAGGACTTCATATATAGGAAGCAGGCGCTCAACTCCTGAGGGATATATCTGCTCCCCTGTATCTTTTTTTAAAAAATTAACTTATTGAAATGTATCACCCACACACAAGCATACATAAATAATAAGTGTATAGTAATAGTTGTGAACTTACAAAACAAACATGTGTGTTAGACAGGGTTCTCATAACTCACCCTACCACCAACACCTTACATTGTTGTTAAACCTTTTAAAATAATGATTAAAGAGCATTGTCAAAATATTACTACTAACCAAAGTATTTTTCCCCAACCCTCCCTATTATTATTATCTTTATGTCAGTTATATATGAACATACATAAACAAGTGTATAGTAAAAGTTGTGAGCTTACAAAGCAAACATGCATAACATCATTCAGGGGTCCCATACATCAGCCCTTCGTCAACACCTTGCATTGTTGTAAGATGTTTGTTACAAATTAAGAAAGAATATTGTCCAAATCTTACTACTAGTTATAGTCCTTATCTTACATTTGGTGTGTTTTTCCCCCAATACACCTTATTATTATTTTTTCAATTTTTTTTTTTTATGACAGAAGTTGTAAACTTATAAAACAATCATGCACGTTTGCAGAATTCCCAAGCAACACCCCTCTATCAAGACACCACACTGTGGTGGAACATTTGTTACAGATAAGATAATATCATCTGATTGTTACCATGTCCATAGTATACATTTGGCTCACATTTTCCATACTGCCCCATTATCAACACAGTATATCTTTGGCATAGATGCAAGAATATTATATTATTACTGCTAACCACAGTCCATAGGTCATTCCAGTTGTATTTTTCCCATGTGTTTCCAACACTCTACAGAGTGATATACATTTGCTCTAGCTCTCAAAGGATACTCTTGCATCTGTACTATCAACCACAATTCTCATCAACCTCTTGGTTTACTGAGCTATTCAGTTCCTAGATTATTCTCTAGCATTCTGTCAGTTGGCATTTACATTCCTAGACTACCATTTTCAGCCACATCCCTATTTATGAACTAGCTATTACTATTTTTACCATCCTTTCTATACATTTCCATACTTTTTCAATAAAGCTAATTAAAGCTTCTTTATAGAATACATTAAACATCAGTAGTCCGTCTCAGTCCTTTTTTTATCTCCTTTAAGAATCCACCACCTACCACCAGGTCTTGAAGATATTTTCCTATAATTTCGAGAAATTTTATTTTTCTTATTTTTATTTTTAGGTTTTTGATCAATTTTGAGTTAATTTTTGGATAAGGTGTGAGATGGAGGTCCTCTTTCCTTCTTTTGGCTATAGATATCCAGTTCTTTCAGCACCATTTTGCTGAATGGTCTGTTCTGCCTGAGCTGTGTGGTTTTGACTGGCTAGTCAAAAACCACTCGACCATACGTGTGAGAGTCTGTTTCTTAGCCATCGATTTGGTTCCATTGGTCTATGTATCTGTCTTTATGCCACAGTACCATGCTGTTTTTACCACTATAGCTTGGTAGTATGATTTAAAGTCCAGAGATGAGGGTTCACTTTTCCTTTTTTGATGTTTCTGGCTATTTAGGACCCCTTACTCTTCCAAATAAATTCGCTAATTGTGTTTTCAATTTTTTTTAATGCTGGTGGAATTTTTATCAGGGTTGCATTGAATCTGTATATCAATTTAAGTAGAATTGACATTGTAGTGATATTTAGTCTTCCAATCCATGAGCATGGAATGTTCTTACAGTTATTTAGGACTTTTTTTAATTTCTTTTAACATTGGGTTACAGTTTTCTGAATACATTGGTTAAGTTTCTTCCTGACTACTTGAGTTTTATCTGTTGTATTTTATTTTCCCCACTCTTTTGACAATTTTAGTTACTTTTATTGATATAATCTTCATTTCTAGACTCTCTTCCAGGCGTCTGTATCCTATCTTTTCTTTCAGGCTCTAGCACACTCTTTAGTATTTCCGAAAAATCTGGTCTCTTGCTTAGAAATTCTCTCTGTTTCTGTTTATCTGTGAATATTCTAATCTTGCCCTCATTTTTGAAAGACAGTCTTGCTGGATATAAAATTCTTGACTGGAAGTTTTTTACTCATAGTATCTTAAATATATCAGACCACTGTCTTCTTGCCTCCATGGTTTCTGGTGAGAAATCAGCACTTAATCTTACTGGGTATCCCTTATATGTTATGCATTGCTTTTCTCTTGCTGTTCTCAGAATTCTCTTTGTCTTTGACATTTGACATTCTGATTAGTAAGTGTCTCAGAGTTGGTCTGTTCAGATTTTTTCGAATGGGAATAGGTTGTGCTTCCTGGACATGGATATCTCTGTCCTTCAATAGGGTTGGGAAATTTTCTAATGTTATTTCTTTAACTGTTTCTTCTGCCCCTTTTCCCTCCTATTCTTCTTGTGGGACACCCATGACATGTATGTTTGCACATCTTTGGCTGTTGTTTAGTTCCCTGAGACCTTGTTCAATTTTTTCCATTCTTTTCTTCATCTGTTCTTTTGTATGTTTACTTTCAGAGGCCATTTTTTCAAGCTCACCAATCCTTTCTTCTGACTCCTCAAATCTGCTATTATATGATTCCAATGTTTGCTAAATTTCATTTATTGCTCCTTTCATTCCCATAAGATCTGCTATTTTTCTATACATACTTTCAAATTCTTCTTTGTGCTCATCTAGTGTCTTCTTAATATCCTTAATCTCTTTAGCCATCTCATTGAATTTATTAAGGAGATTTGTTTGAACATCTATGATTAGTTGTCTCAACTCCTTTATGTCATCTGGAGGCTTATCTTTTTCCTTTAACTGGGCCATAGCTTCCTGTTTCTTGTTGTGGATTGTAATTTTTGGTTGGTGTCTTGGCATTTGCCTTACTAGAGTATTTATTCTGGGTGCAGTTTTTCTCTTTAGTTTAGGGCTTCCTGCCCTTTCTCCTTTGCTGGTTGTGCTGTAGGAGCCAAGGATGTAATTGGTGCTCTGAACTGTGGAAGCTCAAGCAGCTGTCATTGCCCCAGGGATGGATGAAGCTTCTCCCAACTCTCTCCTTTCCCAGAGATAGGGACAGAGTCACAGCTGTGTGGAATAATCCAAGTTGTGCAGGCCTAGACTGTAGTTGCCCAGAGAGACTGATGAAGCTTCACGTCCTTTTCTCCCCTGCCTGGGGCATGGATGGAGCTGCAGGTGTGGGCAGCAATCTCTTCAGTGCAGGTCCAAGATAACTGCAGTTGCCCCAGTAGACTTTTAATTATTCAGTTTGTGCCAGCCAAAAGGTACTCTCACTTACCTGGTTAAACTGGTGCTGAGCTAGCCGGCCTCCTCCCTGCCAGAGGTGGGACTGAAGCCTAGGCTAGGGCTGCAGGCTGATCGAGGTGAAAGAAACCGGTTCCTACCTTTACTGTGATATTTGGTCAGGCCAGCTTCCCCTCAGGCTGGGGGTGGAGTCAAAATGGTGGCCACTGGCCTTTTCCTGACTTGGACAAATTCACACCCCAGCTGTTCCTAGGGTTATTCCTTAGCCATCTGAGTCTACCAATCAATAGCTGAAGTCAGAAGCCAACTATCTCCTCCTCCCATGTTTTTGGGAAATGGAGCTTCCAATTCCAGTCACAGAACAGCTCCTGGGGCGGCTTGTACCACCAGAGTAGGACAATCACCAGCCTCCGCGGCTTGGCTGGCAATTTCCTGGAGAGTCTGGAGCAGGTCCCTGCAGCTTCCTCCCTGTTAGAGGTGGCACTGGTCTTAGGCTAGACCTGCAATCTGACCTGAATGGAAAGAAGCCTGTCCCCACTAGCACTGGGGTTTTCAGTCCACCCTGCTTCCCTTTGTGCCAGGTGTGGAGTTAAGATGATGGCTCCCAGCCTCTTTCTACTTGGACAGGCTCAAACTTTAGCTGTTCTCAGGATTATACTTTAGCCCGCTGAATTTTACTCATCAGTAACTGAAGTTGGTGCCCAACCATCTCTTCCTCCCCCTTTTTGGGGAAGTGGAGCTTTCAATTCCAGCCATGGAATAGCTCCCGAGGCGGCTTGTACCTCCAGTGGAGGATGGGCATCGGCCTCTGGGGCGCGGAGTGCTCTACTTACAAATCTTTTCTGCATATGGGCAGCCTCCTCCTTCCATTCCTTCAAGGTTGTTGCAGGATGCCCTTCTGGCCTCCCGAAGCCCCCAAACAGGTGCTTTAGCTAGCTCCAGAGAGCCCTGGGTGTTTACTAACTGCTTTGTAGCAGGAGCTGACTCTAGGAGCTCCTTACTCCGCCACCATCTTGCTGTAATCTCCCCTTATATCTTTTGATTGGGGAGTTTATAATCTATTCACATTCAGTGTTAGTATTGTAAATGAATTATTTACTTCTATCATTGTATACTTTGGCTTTATATATTCTTGGTAGAAAAGTTAGACATGTATTTTCTCCCTGTCTATAGCTTGTCTTCATTTTGTTAATGTCTCTTTTTTTCCAAAGGTTTATTTATTTTCCCCCCTTCTCCTCCCCCTCCCTGCTGTTTTTGCTGTCTGTGTCCATTTGCTGTGTGATCGTCTGTATCTATTTTTCTTTCTGTCTTCTCATTTTTTCTCCTCTAGGATTCACCAGGATTTGATCCTGGGGACCTCTGATGTGGAGAGAGGTTGCCTATCAGTTGCATCACTTAATTCCTGGTTTTTGCTGTGCTTCATCTTGACTCTCCCCGTCTTCTCTCTCATTGTCATCTTGCTGCATGACTCACTTGCATGGGCTCTGACTCCTTGTATGAGCACTCATTTGCCATGTGGGCACTCACTCGGGCACTCAACTCACTGTGTGGGCAGTTGGCTCGCCACGTGGGCACTAGTGTGGGAACTCAGGGCACTAGTGTGGGAACTCAGCTCACTGCATGGACACTCGGCTTACCATGTGGGCACTTGCATGGACATTCCACTCACTGCGCAGGCACTGGCTTGCCATGCAGGCACGCTTTCACTTCTTTTCCTACAGGAGTCCCCAGGGATCGAACCTGGGTCCTCCCATATGGTAGACGGAAGCCCTATCACTTAAGCCACATCCACTTCCCTTAATGTCTTTCAAAGTGCAAAATTTTTTGATCTTGGTGAAGTCTAGTTTATTCTTTTTCTTTTATTAGTTGTGTTTTTTGTGTTGTATCTAAGAAATCTTTGTCTAATTTTCACAAAGATTTTCACCTATCCTTTTAAAAGTTTTCTAATTTAGCTCTTTTATTTAAGTTTGTGATCAATTTTTGTAACAGCTTTATTGATATAAAATGCATATATTCTGCAATACACCCATATTAAGTAAGTAATTCAGTGTCTCTTAGTATATCCACAGTTATACAGCCATCACTATGGTCAGTTTAGAACATTTTCATCGATGATCTATTTTTTTATATATGATGTGAAACACTTGTATAGTGTTTTTAATTACTATTTTCTAATTTATAGTATAAAACATTATTATAGGTTACTCGACCAATAACCTACTGTTGGCTACTTAAGTTTTAATTTTTTTAGTGTTTCTAAAGGAAAAAACAAGATTGTATGCATGTTTCTATATATATATTCTTTGCAATGTTTAAATACTAAAAAAATTAAAACTTAAGTAGCCAACAGTAGGTTGAGTAACCTATAATAATATGTTTTATACTATAAATTAGAAAATAGTCATTAAAAATGGCTTGAGGGAATTGAGTGTGGCTTAAGCAAATGGGCTCCCATCTATGATATGGGAGGTCCAGGGTTCAATTTCCAGGGCCTCCTGGTGAAGGCAAGCTGGCCCATGCGGTGAGATGGCCCAAGTGAAGTACTAGCCCGCACAGGAGTGCTGGCCCATGTCGCAAGCTGGCCCAAACAGAGCTGGCACAGCAAGAGGATGCAGCAAAAAGGGACACAGAGGAGACGATAAGAGATGCAGCAGACCAGGGAGCTGAGGTGGTGCAAGAGACTGAGCACCTCTCCCACTCTGGAAGGTCCCAGGATCAGATCCTGGTGCTGCCTAAAGAGAAGACAAGCAGACACAGAAGAACGCATATAGTGAATGGACCCAGAGAGCATACAATGGGGTGGGTGGGGAGAATAAATAAATCTTTTTTTAAAAAATGACTTGGCAGGAGTAGGTGTGTAGGTCAGTGGTTGAG
This sequence comes from Dasypus novemcinctus, assembly GCF_030445035.2. Taxonomy (NCBI): domain Eukaryota; kingdom Metazoa; phylum Chordata; class Mammalia; order Cingulata; family Dasypodidae; genus Dasypus; species Dasypus novemcinctus. The sequence continues at coordinate 20,608,365 of NC_080690.1, read as the reverse complement.
CACATACTTTGCATGTACAATGTCCCTGGTTCAATCCCCAGTACTTCCTAAAAAACAACCACAAAAAAGATCTGACTTCTAAAGAAGATAAACAATTGGCCAATAAGCACATGAAAAGATGCTCAGCATCATTAGTTATTATGAAAATGAGAATCAAATTCAGAGTGAGATGCCACCTCACACCTATTAGAATGGCTAGAATAAAAAAGGACAATAACAAGTGTTGCTTGAGGGTGTGGGAAATTGGACCCCTCATACATTGCTGTTGCAAATGTAAAATGGTGCAGCTGTTATGGAAAACATTTGGCAGTTCTTCAAAAAGGCCAACATAAGAGTTTTTATGACCCAGCATTTCTACTCCTAGAAATTTGTACATGAATGTTCATCGCAGCATTATTCATAATAGCTGAGAAGTGGAAACTATCAAAATATCTATCAAGTGACAAATGGATAAGCAAAATATAGCACATCCTTTATAATGGAAAATATTCAGCCATTAAAAAAGTTTTTATCTTCTTTGTTTAATAATCAAGATTTCCTATAATAGGAGCAAGTTGGTTCTAAATACAAATAATCCTATTGAAAGTAGAAAAGGGAAAGGAGGAAATGGGCAGGGAATATAACATATTGATTTGCTTTTCAGAAAGGCCTGTGTTAAGTCAATGTCTTTTTCTTGTAGCATCCTGGTGGAGAAGAAGTTCTGCTGGAACAAGCTGGTGTAGATGCCAGTGAAAGCTTTGAAGATGTAGGCCACTCCTCTGATGCCAGAGAAATGCTGAAGCAGTATTATATTGGTGATGTCCATCCGGTAAGGACCAACTGAGCTTGGAGCTCTTATAGAAAGGAAACTATTATACTAACGAGCCACAGAACAGGATGAAGGAATTAATTATTTTAAAAAATCAGTTCAACCCAGCCTTATTTACATTTAGCCTTACTTTGCGGATATATAGCTTCTTGTTTGCAAAGTAGCTTTCATAATAATATCTCTGAAAAGCTAAGGAAACTGATTTTGGATTGCTAATTAATTTTTATAATGCAGTCAATAATATCTCTACCTAAAATAGTGTTTGGGTGAGTAACTACCCCTTGGAGCAATGACTTTTTAAGCCATACATACATGGCATTCTAACAGAGAACCCTTATAAGCTCAGAAGTAGGGCTCAACAGCACTGAGTCTCCTGGGGAGTTCCCTGCTACCAGAATGTAGTTTCATGTTCCAGTTTAGACTCAAGCACATAGTGAGAGTTCATTTGGATGTACTTTAAAATATTATTTTCTTTTTAACAGAGTGACATTAAAACTGAAAGTGGTAGCAAGGTAAGAAATTATCAGTATATCTTGTGTTTCAATTGTTTGTATTTCTGTTCACTATCACATCATTGATTTTTTAAATATTATTTTAACATGAGAAGTGTTGTTTTTTTTTCCCAAGCATTTGTACTATTTTTTTTAGGAATTTGGACTCAGTACCATCTCAGGAGAAAAGAATAGCTGAGTGTTGGAAGTTGGAAACATTTCATTAATGCTTCCTTGTGTTAAAAAAATAAGTGAAACCCCAAGACTGTAGAGCATATGGTTTTGAAAGAAATTAGTTTATGGGTTCACTTATAGAAAACTATCTCTTATATTACACAGAACAGGTAGTAATAATTCTGTGTTGGAAAAAGAATTGCTAAGTTGATTTTCTCTTATGAGTTTTCTCCTTTATCCTTACTACTGAAGGAATAGAATTCTGAAGTAATTGGCTTGACTAGAGCAGTGTTCTATCCCTGTTTCCCAAATTTAATTCTTTTATACTGTAGGCTCAAATTGGTTCACGCTTTTCCTATTTACTCTTTGATACAGGAAAAAAAAAAAAAAAAAAGATCAAGCATTTGAAAACCTTAATATGTATGTACTGCATTATGTACCAGGAAGAAAATATGAAAGCTCTTTCTGTTCCCTGCCAGCTGGGTGGTTCATATCCCTTATTCCCTTACAATTTTCCCTGACCTTCAAATAGCTATTACTGTACCCTCTAATTTAAAGGGAGAGAAATTTAGGTGCTACCTCGAATATCCCTTTTCCTCTAATTTCCCATTCTTCATTGAGTTAAAATTATCGAACAGGCTTGACTCAAAAATTAAAGTTGAACTAGACACAAGAATTATTCAACTCATCTCTTGCCCTGTAGTCCAGTATGTCTGTATAAATTAACTGTTCCTCTTACTACATTCTGTTACTCTGAACTCTTGAATTGTTTATGAAAGGGGGAGAAAATGCTTCTTGAATCGCTTTGTAAGCATTGTTGGTGTTTGTTCTCCCCTTCTGATGCATATATCATCCATTCCTGAATCCTCACTTCTATTATTAAGGCAGAATTTAATTTAAGGATGGCCCTGCTTAGTATTTTGAACATTTCCAGAAAACATCACTCTTAAGGTCAACAGTTGATTCAAGGGGTCTTCCTGTTAGTACAAGAGCTGTACCTTGTGTCTAGAAGACAAAACCCATTTCTGCTCAGCAACTGTGAGAATACTCTTGTATATTAAAACCATAGAAGAATATTTTTACAATTAAACATCTCAGTCTATAAATTGCTTATTGTTGCTGTTTCGTTTCATTGATAATGCTGTAGATAGTTAGGACCATTCTTCAGAGTGGAGAGCATTGTTTCTCTAATTGTGTTCCTATACTACCTATATTAGAATTCCCTGGGATGTTTTTTGAAATGTTTATTTCCTGGGCTTTCACTACTAACTACAGATTCAGAATATCTGGAGATGGGACTTGGGAATTTGCACTTTAAGTAACCCAGGTGATAAGTAGGTGCCTAAGAACCAAAGGTTTTAGAGTTACTAATCAAATTCTGAATGATATGCTCATCCCTTCATTCCAAAACTTAAAGAAATTTAGTTAGCTTCTGTGGAAAGCACTATCTGCCTTCTGTAGGCCAAATAATTAATTAGAAATTTCTCACCTAAATTAAACCTGTTGAGCCTCAGACTTTTTAAAAATAAGAAATATAGAAAAAGAAACCCTTTCAGCTCACCAAATTCCATATTAATTTAATAAAAGTCTTCATATGTAGTTTAGCCCCTGCATGGGCTAAACAGTGACTAAAGGTAGTGTTTTCAAGGATTTGTTTTTCTCATGTCCATCTACTCGAAGAACATGTCATGAAGTAGAGATTCTGGTTATTGTGTGTGTTTCTAGTCATACTGATGTACTTCTGGCAGATCCAGCAAGGAAAGTCTTTTAGAAAAATTTCAAGACCACCTGTGTATGTTTTCATAGAACTATATTCCAACCTGATCTTAGTTTCAGAAAGAAATTCTCCCTCACCCCACCCCCAGAAGAAATTCTTGATTCATCAGATTTATTTATTTATTTATTTATCTCCCTTCCCCCCCACCCCCCACCCCGGTTGTCTGTTCTCTGTGTCTATTTGCTGCATCGTCTTCTTTGTCCACTTATGTTGTTCTCAGCGGCACCGGGAATCTGTGTTTCTTTTGTTGCGTCATCTTGTTGTGTCAGCTCTCCGTGTGTGTGGCGCCATTCCTGGGCAGGCTGCACTTTCTTTCGCGCTGGGTGGCTCTCCTTACAGGGCGCACTTCTTGCGCGTGGGGCTTCCCTACACAGGGGCCTGCGTGGCATGACACTCCTTGCGCGCATCAGCACTGCGCATGGGCCAGCTCCACATGGGTCAAGGAGGCCCGGGGTTTGAACTGCGGACTTCCCATGTGGTAGACGGAAGCCCTAATCATTGGGCCAAGTCCACCGCCCAGATTTATTTCTTAAAAAGGTTTAAAATAGGCATTTCTATGTCTAGATTGTAGGTATCTCTTTTTTTTTTTTTTTTTAAAGATTTATTTATTTATTTAATTTCCCCCCCTCTCCCGGTTGTCTGTTCTTGGTGTCTATTTGCTGTGTCTTGTTTCTTTGTCCGCTTCTGTTGTCGTCAGCGGCACGGGAAGTGTGGGCAGCGCCATTCCTGGGCAGGCTGCTCTTTCTTTTCACGCTGGGCGGCTTTCCTCACGGGTGCACTCCTTGCGCGTGGGGCTCCCCTACGCGGGGGACACCCCTGCGTGGCAGGGCACTCCTTGCGCGCATCAGCACTGCGCATGGCCAGCTTCACACGGGTCAAGAAGGCCCGGGTTTGAACCGCGGACCTCCCATGTGGTAGACGGACGCCCTAAACTCTGGGCCAAAGTCCGTTTCCCTAGGTATCTCTTTTCTTCGTTTTTTTCCTTACCTGGTTTAAACATTGACCATCAAGGAAGTGGAAGTTCATTTTATTAATCACTTTCCTTTCTTGTGGTCAAAGGTTTCTAAACTCAATGAAAAAGTGGTTTTTAAGCCTAATTAAAGTGTCTTTGCCTTATGGGATAGAATTTTTATTTCTTTTCTCTTTCTTCTCCTTCCCTCAACTTTTCCACATCTCTTCTTTCTGTACAGACTCATATCCCCTCCCTACATGAACTCTTCCCCCTGCTGCCCACCTGCTTCCCCTCCCCCCAAAACACCCAAAACATTTCTATTGTAGACTACAAATCAGGAACCATTTTCCAATGTTTTTTTAGAAACCACCTTTCATGTTGCTTTTGATAGAACATAGGTAAATAATTGATGGCCACTCTTGTTTTATTGTTAGATTGACAGTACTTGAGTTAAGTCCCTGAAATATTACAATATTAAAATTTCAAAGCTTAGACACATAATGGCAACAAATGTTTTTCTTACTTCAATCAAATATAACAAAGTACAATTTAAAACCCTTTCGTCTCTGTGACTCTCTTCCTTGCTGGATTTGCCCCTATGCTGAGAGCTGTCATTCTTCTACACATTTATTTTTATTTTAAAAAAAAAAATTATTTATTTATTTATTTATCCCTTTCCTGTCTCCCTCATTGTGTGCACATCTTGTTTTTAGAAGGCACAGGAAACTGAACCTGGGGCCTCCCATGTAGGAGGGATGCACCTAATCACTTGAACCACCTCCGTTCCCTCTTCTTTTTTCAACTTAAACATTTTTCCATTCTGTTTTTGGTTATGGAAACTCAACTTTAGAAACAGACTTAGTGTTTTCTGTGCCAGTTTGCTTGCCTGCCTACTGTACTGCAAGTAACCTAAAAACATAATGGTCCGTGAATTCTCTCTTTTGATCATGTATTTACCTTAGTTATCTGTTTTATCTCTCAGTCTGCCATCAGTTAGGGAGATAAGTTACATAAGTCCTAACCTGACCAAAACAAATTGGCATCATTTCATTGATGTAATATTAATAGATTTATCCAGATATTAACTGGGTCACAGTTCAACTTCTTTACCAGTCACATCTCATTATAGTGAATAGACCATTTTCCCATTAAATATTTTTTGAATGTGTAATATGCAATGTACATGATAAAAAACTCAAATAGTATAAAAAGGTATACTATTAAAAAAAAAAGCTCTCTTTCCTACCCATACCCCCTAGTCTCTGAGTTCCCCTTCCCTGGAGGTAGCCAACTACCATTTTCTTGTTTACCCTTCCAAAGAGATTCTGTGCATTCATTGTACTATAAGAGCAACTCATACATACTATTCTGCACCTTTCTTCCTTTTACTTAAAAGGAACCTTATCAGTTCATAAAGGTCTTCATTCTTTTAAATAGGTAGTTAGTATTACATATACAAAAGTTTTGATGTGATGATACTTTCTATAATAGGATTTGATCTGTTCTTTAAAACAAATAAAATTGTGTCCATAAAGTCTTAGCATGTTTTTTAACTCAAGTATAGCTTTTTAAATCTAGTAAATTTTAGGTATGTTAGAAGCAATCTATAAGTTGCCTTTAAAGGTAGATATTTTTTTTCCTTCTAGATGTTACAGACTTATATTATACACAGTTTTCTGTTACACATACAAAAGTTTATACGTAACATACAAAAGTTTAAAGTTGTGATGCCAGTGCCCTTTTAGATGAAGAGTGATTGCTATTCACCAAAGAATTTTGTCTGGTTGTTTTATTGTTCCCAGTTTTTGTCTCATATTTGTATTTTGTAACATGTTCTTTGAAGTAAAGCATAGATTATAATGCCAAAAACAGTCTGCAAGGACAAAATACCTTTTGCTAAGAGAGCTCAAGGATTAATGTCCTTTCCTCACAAAACTCTATTTAGAAATGATATGTAGTTTTGTAGAATAAGGCATCAGAATGGCAAGGTAACATCTTTTTCAAATCAGCCCTCTTAAATTATAGTAAAATTTTCACTTGCTTTGCAAGACAGTAATTGTTAAATTTCAAATCATTATGAATTCTCATCTAGAAAAAAAATTGAATTAAGTGACTTCTATATTTCAGTATCCTGGAGGTTCAGGAGAAGGCTGTTCATCAGATCTACACCCCATGACAATGTTACAGTTGGGACTACAAAATACTGACATTATGTACCTTCAGTACTCAAACATTTTAGGTGGTAAGGTGAACCTTATACTGAAATGCATTTAATGATAGGTAGCTCATGCTATAAGGTCCATTTTATTAAGGAGGAAGTGGTTTCCGATCCTATTTGAAGTCAAAATTTCCCAAGTTGTTTTTCACAAGTTACTGGCCACACAGATACAAGTTTAAATAAAAACTTGGAAATTCTTCTGGACCATACCAAAACTCATTAAATTTGCCGACGTTATCCTGTGTCTTAAAACTCACTTCTACTTGGAATCCAATTTAGGAATTAAAATATAAGCTCCTAAAAACAAAACAAAACAAAAAGCTCCTTCTATACTTTATATTTCTCTTTACTTAAAACTTTCAAAGCCTGAATATAAACTATTTAGGCTGTAGATACACTTACAATGCCCTGTTCTGATGCCTCTCAGTCATAATTCAGGTGCATTTTAAATGTACTGGTAACAGAGTACACATTTCTCAAGTGTGTGTTCTTCTCCTATGTTTACTCATAAACAGACTTCATAAAGAAATTGACCACCACTGACCTTGAATTCCATCTCTCCCCATTCCCAGCAATATGGTTGCCGGTTGACATTTCCTTGTCATTTGTTTAAGCCTTTCAAAGTGGGTCAGTTCTTAACTTGCTGTGCCTGTTGAAATAGTATCAAAGAGAACACACTTTTTTATACCTAATGCAAGATAGAAAAATCTACATATGGTAGTACTCCTTCAATCTTCCTAGACATGGGAGAATGATAATTCATTCTCTTTAACCTTTAGAAGGCTGCTTTTGTAAGTTTTGCTAAAATGCCCTTGGGTCAGAAAATTGCATTGAATTAACTGGATGTGGCTTTACCATTCAGGTTCATCTTGTCTAAACCTTTCATTTTACAAGTGAGGAAACTGATTTTTAGTATTGAGTTTGATGATGTTAGATATAATTTCATTATGAGCAGCTTTACAAAATCTCACTCAGGTATTATGTAATAGCTTCCTGTATCCTACAAAAGCTGTGTTTAGTATTTATATGTATTTATTTATATACTTATTTGTTTTACAGGGGTAGTAAAGCTTTAAAGAAGCTAGAACTTCAGGGACTAATTTTAACAATTACTTTCTACTAGTTTTGACCTAAAATCAGAGTAGACTTGTAGCAGTTTTTGTTGTTTGCAATATTCCAAACTCCTTAGAGAATAAAGAAACATGCATGATAATTACTTAGTAGGGCTTAATGCTTGAGGAACTCTGGCTTTGATTTGCTCTCTTGTAACTCAAATCATGGCATTACTATTACTACTTTCCATGCCTAAGGTTGAATGTGGTCCCTGTTCTGCTAACCAGAAATCTTGCATGTGAATGAAAATCTGAGCAAGAACATAATGAGCCAGATGTACATGAACACCCAGAGGGATACATTGAAGTCAGTCATAAAGTATAGGAATTCCATTTAAGCATCCTTTAGATTGAACATAAGAGCTTTGGAGTGCAAATGAGGATTGGGGAATGGAAGGGTGGAGTGAAGGAAGGTTATGTGTTAATATAGTCTTTTTCTTTTAATTTTGTAAAATTAAAAATGACTTGTTTGACTTTTTTTCAAACTTGGCTGAGGGACTTGGCTGCTTAGAGCAGTGCCTTAAACAACTCTTTCATTATAGTTGATTATAAGTGAGGTCACTGTACTTTGGCATTTACTTGGCTGTCAGTATTCTAGAGGGAGTATGAGCATCTTTAAAGTAATTATAAATTAAACATCATAATATGTATATTGTTCCTTAATACTCTGGTGTAAGCTTTTCAAATTATCCCAGTTTTTTTTTCATAGTAACTCTACATTTTTTGTTCTAAAGGAACCATTTATTATATGGATAAAATATAAAAGAATACTAACATTTTCTTTGTAGAATTCAATTATTTCTTGACTGCTACAGTGAAATATTTTTAAAGGCAACATTTGATGCTTATACTACCATTACTACTACTACTACCACCCACCCAAATCTGTAAGGCAATAACATTTTTGTATTTCTCAGATTGAGAAACACATTTAATTAGCCCAATTCTTCCTCTCCTAGCAGAAATTTCCCAGATAACAATAATCATCAAAGTCCCAAAGAAATATAGTAATATATTAGTGTGGTTTATTTAAAAGCTTTTATTAGAAGTTTTACTTGGCCTGTAAGCTAATTTCTTTCAGATTCGGGGCGTGTATTCATTTGCATGATTCTGTTTTTGATATATGAAGTTAAAACTCATTCACAGGGAAGCAAATTTAGCTCAACTGATAGAGCATCTGCCTACCACATGAGAAGTCCAGGGTTCAAACCCAGGGCCTCCTGACCTGTATGGTGAGCTGGCCCACACACAGTGTTGTGCGCAAGGAGTGCCCTGCCATGCAGGGGTGTCCCCCACGTAGGGGAGCCCCACGTGCAAGGAGTACACCCCATAAGGAGAACTGTCCCCCACTATAAAAGTGTGGCCTGCCCAGGAGTGGCACCGCACACATGGAGAGCTAATGCAGCAAGATAATGCAAGAAAAAGAGACACAGATCCTGGTGCCGCTGACAAGAATACAAGCGGACACAGAAGAACACACAGCGAATGGACACAGAGAGCAGACAAGGCAAGGGGGTGGGGAGAGGGAAGAGAAATTGAAAAAAAAAATCTTAAAAAAAAACTCATTTACAGATTGCTCTAAAGTTTATCTAGGCTAGTATGTATGGGAATTGTTGAAAATTGTGGTTAAACAGAGTTAATATTCCATTTTCATACCCTGGCATACTTCTACATATTGGCAGAGATGATATTTTGGGCAACAGTAACCTATGTCAGTGGGTTATTGTCCTCTAGCAGTAGGTTAGCAGACATTTTGTACTTTACAGCTAGTTAATGGAATCAATAACTTCATTTGATATTTACTTAAATTGAGTAAAAATTTTAAAATAAATTTTGAGGTATAATTCATATAACATCTATTTAAAATGTACAAGTCACTGTTTTTTAGTATTTCCAGAGTTGTGTAACCATCAACACAATCAATTTTAGAATATTTTCATCATCCCCAAAGTAAATCTCATACCCATTAGCAGTCACTTTTCATTCTCCCACACCTTCACCCCTCTACAAATTTGCCTGTTCTGGACATTTCGTATAAATGGAATTATGTAATGTGTGGTCTTTGTGAATGGCATCTTTTACTTAGTGTATTGTTTTCAAGGTTCATCTGTGTTGTATATGTTGTATTTATCAGTACTTCAGTCATCTCTATTATCAAAATGTAGTTTTGGTATTTTCTTTCATGTAGCTACATTCTTTCCCTTTTCTTCATGAAATAAGCCCTAAGGTCTTTATTCATAATTATTATGATTTCAGAGAGTAAACCAGTTTATTTCTATAAGCCATAAAGCAATCATCTGCATGATCTATAGCATTTCACAGTTGATCTTTATGTTACAAGATGATTTTTTTCTTTGAGTATATTTTCAGAAAATGTGATACCAGCTAATGCTAGTGTTAAGCCCACTTGTCCCAGGCATATCAGCGTGACTGCAGATTAGTTCATTTCAATATAGTTTGTATCATTAGCATTTTTATTATGTCTAAAAAGTTTAGGTCATTTCTCTATGCTTTCATTAGTGGTTCTTCACTAGAGGGTACAAATATATTACCAGAAATGAAATTTCCAGTCCACCCATTACTTTTAGAGTCATAAACATCAAAACACTTGAAAGATGAATTTCTTTCATCACTAAAGAGTTTATATAAATAGTCAAGTAAACTTATTAAGCTGTGCTAATGATCTTTCTTTTTATTTGTTTCTTATTTTTGAATATGCATCTTCTTCAGGATCCTTCAAAAAATAATACGTGCAAAAGGTATAGTATCTCTTTAATAGACTTTCTTATGTTCTACATAATGTCTGGCAGAAGATTCTTCCATAAATATACAATGCATAACATAACTTAATAGTCCAGTTTAACAGCTAGTTCTTTTTTGGCCAGAGTCACTGCAAATTCAATAGTTTTTGGCATTAAAATATAAATATTTATAGTTTCAACCATTTTTAACTCAAAAAAGCTCATGCCTTGTATAATTTTTAAATCTTGTTATGACATAAATTAGAATCATACTTGATAAGAGGCCAGTGTGCATGGACAGTTAACTAGCTATTACATGAAGCTGGTGAATCTTCCAGTCTCCTCACCTCAGCCCAGTAATGTGACTTTCACTTAAAACTTGTTCTATTTAATCCTCACAACCACTCTGTACGGTAGGTGCCATTATTACATTTTACAGAAGAATAAAATTAGTTGTTAAAAAATATGGGTTTTCTCAGAGGTTTACTTCTAAAATATCCCTTGCAGTAGTATTAGTAATGCAGTTAGTGTTAGCTCTAAAAGGTATAAATTGCTATCCTTGAGTGTCTTTACTTGAGTTGACTAGTTCCTTGGCTTGTAAAAGATCTTTGTAGAGATTATATAGACCATCTATTCTATCTTTTTCTGAGATACCCCTTAAAGTATTTCAGAGTGAAAAATGTATCTTTTCCCCCCATGAAAATAGTGAGCATTAAAAACTCACTAGGAAACTCATAAAAAAACTTAAAGGAAACTATTAGAAAATTCAATTTCCTCAATATTAAGTACTTATGCTCAGCAAATATTCCATAAATAATTTGAAAATACAAGCAACAGACTTGCAATAAACTTTTGCCACACTAAAACTGACCAAGAAATATTATACAGAATACATAAAGAGGGAAACGGACTTTGGCCCAGTGGTTAGGGCGTCCGTCTACCACATGGGAGGTCCGCGGTTCAAACCCCGGGCCTCCTTGACCCGTGTGGAGCTGGCCATGCGCAGTGCTGATGCGCGCAAGGAGTGCCCTGCCACGCAGGGGTGTCCCCCGCGTAGGGGAGCCCCACGCACAAGGAGTGCGCCCCGCAAGGAGAGCCGCCCAGCGCGAAGGAGGGAGCAGCCTGCCGAGGAATGGCCCGTGCCGCTGACAACAACAGAAGCGGACAAAGAAACAAGACGCAGCAAAAAGACACAGAACACAGACAACTGGGGGAGGGGAGGGGAATTAAATAAAAATCTTGGAAAAAAAAAAAAAATACATAAAGAATTCTATTTTTTAAAGATATTAAAAAAAAGAATTCTATTAAGCATCTTATTAATGAATCTATTCATTAGCAAAATGAATGAGTAAATTCTGGCATATTCATATAGTGGAATATTACAAAGTAATAAAAATAAATGAATCACAGCTATTTGCAATAACTACATGCCATAACTTGGATGAATCTCCAGGAAAACAGTTCTGTCTTATGGCCAGGAAGTTATTGTTGAACCTAAATTTCCTTTGGTGCAGTACACATGGATTTCCTCTGGTTCTGTCCTCAGTGGCAGGTTAGTTGTTGTAAAGGATTGGTGGTCACCTATTCTCAGTCTCCTTTAAGCAGTGTTGTATACTGAAGAATTTCTCTCCTTCAGTGTTTTCTCAAGGATCTTATGTTTGAACTCTTCAGTCTTACGTGGTTGCTTTCCAGTAGTTCTGAATTCATTACTCTTATGGGGAGATTACTTCAAAGTTCTCATGTACCATGTTGTTATTATATATGCCAACTTGCTTTTCTTTTTTTGTTAAACAAAGATACCTGGCTGACATTCTTAACTTGTCCAGAGCAGTCTTATGCCATACTTAAATGTACAAAATGCAGGCATGTTTAGACAGACATACTCATTTTTATTATTAAACTTCAGCCAGTTTTATTGGCTTCAAAAGTTTTTAATACCAAGACTTTATATGTCTTAAGTGTTGGGGCAGCCAGGTTATTTGGATAAGCCATATTAAAGAGGAATAATTTTTTTCAGGAGAATGATTACTGTCGTGAAACTCCTAAGAAAAGTTTCTTAAAATACTTTCTTAGCTGGCTATCATTTGCTTACCTTTATTAGAACAGTCAGTATATTCTATGTGTGGGTGTATCCTTATTAATGTATATAACTAGAAGTTGAGGACAGGTTTGGAACCAACTGCCTGCCTTACTTACTAGCTTTGTGATTTGGGGTACATAGCTTCTATTTTCCATGTGTAAAATGAGCATAATAGTGGTACCTATTTTATAGGGTTGTTGTGAGGATTAAATTTGAAAAATACACAGAAGCACGTAGTACATTGATACATAGTTGTACTAGATATTATTGTTTCCCAAATTGTATAGAATACCATAGTACTTTAGATATCCATTTAATTTATTTTATAATGGCACTTAAGTATTTTTTCCTGTTTATAAATGTTAATAGTAGAATAGTAAAAAATACAAAGAAGAAAATTTTAAACTACCAATAATCCCATAACCAAGAAATAACCATTATCTGTCATAAAAACACAGGTAGAGGTATGTGTGTGTGTATCTTTTTTTGGGTATCATACTATGTATTTCTGATTTTAACCTTTTTGTTATTATTTAATATTGTCAATCCAATCCAAATATCTGGTTTCCTCTAGCTACTGTGTAATAAAAAATTACCATGGTAAACAAATTATTTGCCCACAAAAGTATTAAAATGCTGAAAGATAACAAATGTTTGGTATTAAGTGTTCCTGACTTTATTACTTTTTCCTCCCCGTCTCTAGTTGCTGGTCGTATTGGGTTTTTCCCATCATAGGCGCCATTCTCTTAGGTTTCCTGTATCGTTACTATACATCGGAAAGCAGATTCTCCTGAGGAGACCTTGTTGAAGTCTGGAAAGCACATCCACTTAGGAATGAAAACTAGAGACTTGATTTTGGGGTAGCAGCAGTGCCCTCTCTTTGAACCCTGCCAAATGTGTGTTACCCCTTCTAGCCAAGATGGCTGGCCAGCTGTGCACTTCACACCCGGATCCAGTGTCCTTCATCTCTCAGAGCCTTACTCCCACAGTACCTGCTCACTGTTCTGTGCCCTTGCCAATGTTTCCTCCCTTCACTGTTTTCCACAAGTACCATTACATTTTAAAATGTTCTGTTAATAATTACAATTCATATATTCTAGTTACATTACCCTTTGGTCAAAATGCCTCCTTCCCAATACTTTGAATTTGAACACATATTAGACATTCTTAACAGGATAGCATACTCTGGTTTTGAAGGTTTTCTTTTTCCATTTTTCCTTTAAGTAAATATTTTTTAAAAATCTGAATTCAGTTATTTGACTTACTTATCTAAGGGATTTAATTCATGAAGTAAAGGTGTACATCTATTGCCTAAAACAGAACTGCCAACCAATATTGTTCCTTCTTTGTATTTGTTTAAACCAGAAAGAGAACTATGTGTTCATCTCCTTTTTTGTGCTTCCTCTCTAGTATAGCAAGTATCTCTTCCCAACCCCTAAGTCCAGCCTCCTTTCTTTCCAAGTGGTGCTGGACAAAATTATGCTTCCATCTTATTTCTCAGGGTGGGGAAAAATAGGGAAAAGGAGGGGATGAATTGGGATAATAGGCTGCTGGAAAAATATTGAAAAACACTACTTTAGGATATGAGTTTAGAAAAGGCACCAAAGATTTCAGCCTTTACTTTGGTTTGGCACAGGTTTCTAGCTATAGTTTTTTTGTTGTTCTTTTTCTTCCTAGTCATCTTATGTCTGTAGAGCTTTAACAGGGATTTTTGCTGCTTTTTTTGTTTATTAATTAGCAAATTTTAGATTATCCATTTTACAAAAATAAAAGGCTCCAAATTGATCAGAATTACAGTATTTAATTTGTTCTCTCCAGTGCAATAACTTGTACAATAAAATGACATTTGGAAGGGGAGGTAATGAAAAGAGAATGTTTTTTATTTTATCTGTATTTCACCTCTATGACTCCTACTTTTGGTTTTGTTCTGATTTTCCATTGAGAATAAAAAGATGGTCTTTTTTTTTAATCAGATGTGTATTTCATTGAGGAGTAGGTTATTGTTTATTTAAGAGTTTTGTTACTGTTATTTCTTGGTTCAGAGATTTCTCTGGTGAATTTGACTTCACTCTTTTCCCCCTGGTGAAAGTACCTGAGGAGCCAGTACATTGGTTGCTTTCTTGCCAACAACTGTTTGTGGTGATTTTCCCCCATCCTTTGAGGATTACCAGTTTGCTTCTGAGCCATTGTCATATCCAGCAGGGAGTAGCCTGGTTCGAAAAAGATCATGGACACTGCTCAGTATCTCCTCCCCCCTCCCAGCTTACCAGTGACTTGAAGAGACAGGAAACTGCTCTACACTACACACCAGTGTTTGCCCATGCAAACTACTTAAGAAAAAGTTCAACCAGGGTCTTGTATCCTGTGATTTAGCAGTTGAATGGATTCAGAATTCATCAAAATAATATTAACCTTGTACTGGCATACTTGGATATAACATTTTGGAGTAATTGTAGGAGATTTCTGGCTGACTTTTATATATCAGGGATATGAATATAGTCAAACTCTTAACTTTAGAAAATGTGTTTTGTATGCATTTTAAAATGCCACTTTATTTTTTTAAAAAACATTGGTTATTATGTAACAAAAGGGATGTGACTATTGATGCTCCTCCATTAGAAGGCAAGGAAGAGGTTGCCTTGAATAGGACTTGGTATATAATTGTTAATAATAATTAAGTTACATAATTACTTGGGGCCAAGATGGGTGAAGGTAAAGAACAAAAGAGTATTGAGTGGGAAAAGAGAACATTCAAGCTAAAACTAAGCCAGACGATAACTTGGATCAATTGTAAAAATGTGTTGGCAGCCTCTAAAATGTAATGAGAAACATCTGTTTTATAAGAAATGTTAAAGAACTATAGTCCTAAGTGAAATTGATGTTTTTTATTTTTTTTAGGGTAAACACCAAAGCAAAAGGTGTTTTCTGTTCATATTAGTTTTCTTTTTCCATTTATATCTGGACTTGTTTTTACTCGGAGTCCAAGGGATAAAATGTTCAAACTTTGCCTCTACCATCCGTGAAAACCCATCCAATACCCGTGAGCTTCTTTTGAACTACTGCTAACATGGTGTCACATTGTATCATAAAACCACTTTTAATTCTATATACACTTATTCTGCTGCCTGCATAAACTGCTGGGTGAAAGGTAGACTTGTGCAAAAGGTTGCAGAAGTTTTTCTGAACAATAAAGTAATGTAGTATGTTAGCCAGATCCATCAAAAAGGACCTTTGTTTAAGAAGTAGATTTGAATTCTTGAGACGGTCTCAACACTGGCAGTCGTGAAAACTCCTCTGGAGAGCCAGTGGAACCAATCCCTGTTGGCTGATAGTGCCCCTGAAGCTAGTCCCCAGGGTGTTTGGTTGTTTATTCCTGAGGAAGACTAGCTGTTACACACACTACTGTACACATAATGGCTAGAGGAAAATTGTGTGCCACCAAAGTAGAGGATGTTAGTGCCAGTTCTCCAAAATTTCCTAGCCCCTATCTCGTAAGAATTGGTTTTGAGTTCCAAATGACTTCAGATTTGAAAAGAAAAAAAAAGTGATGAGGACAAAGTTTGAATTGTGTTTCGTTCTTTTCATGTGACTGCTTAACCAGAAACAAAAAATCCATTGGGACCTATAGTTTATAAATTTATGATCTAGCAGTTATCTTAAATACACATATTGTGAAATAAGAACATTGCTAAGTTTATATTCATTTAGTTCTGATGGGGAGTAATGAAAAATGCTTTACAGACCAGGTATCTCATTAGTTATGGTATCTCATGCTTAAAATCTCAAGTGATACCTATCTAGTTAAATTCCATTTAGGAGATTGAAATGCAGAAAGTTAATATTTGTTAACCTTCTACCCCAAAAGAATTGGATTGACATGTCTTGTCTTAACAAGCAATTGATTTTTTAACCATCTCATTCTGTTGCCAAATATCTCAAAAGTAATGGGGAGTTTAGTCACATTTGGCTGTTGTGCTCTGAAAGAGCCAGGCTTGGAATTTGTGGGAGTGACCTGGAAGGGGGGTTCCAACAAAGTAGAGAGGTATTTGTCAAGTTGCCTACCCTGTATCTAGCATCTAGTAGCTACTCTTTTCCTACACTTATGTCCTAGATTTGCTATTTGGGGAAAACATTATTATGATTATTTAAGTTCCTTTCTTTTTCACCCTTGACTGTAACATTCCTTTTGTGTATTCAGTAATGGACTTTGTTTACCTATTTCATTTCAGCATATTTTGAACAAAGATCTTTGTCTTTTTCTCTTGGAATGTGCACACTGAATGTTTGTTAGAATTTTTCACAATAAAGTTACTGTTTCCCTTTTTTTGTTCTGACTACAGTTGTTTTTTTTAAGTTTTTTTTTTTTTTAAAGTTGAAGTGTTGGCTCTATAATCTTCAGGTGTTATGGAAGACAATAATTTGAGAAGAATGGAAGCCCCTGTATCTTTGCTAATACTGTTTAGTGTAACCTGATGGGGAGTTCTGTGGGTTTTCAGGATTTTTGCTTGTAGTGAGTTGCTCACTTGATTATCATGAGCTGCAAAAATCAAGACTCTTGCTATATTAATGGGTATGAAGTAGAAATTAGATAGGTTTGGGGCTTCTGTTTTTACTGAAACCATCTAGTAAAGAGAAGCCAATACAAGGTAGTAGCATTTTGTTATCTGCAAATACCTGTCTCCAAATAATTGTTTTTCTTGGAAATAACTAAGCCATTGGGGAAAATAAACACTGAGATTGTAGTTCTAGTGACTGTATTAATAAAACAAGGGAAATAAAATATTTTTATAGGAAATGGACATGGCTCAGCTGATAGTGTCCATCTACCATATGGAGGGTCCAGGGTTCGATCCCCAGGGCATCCTGACTGGTGGGGTAAGCTGACCCACTTGCAGTGCTGCCGTGCACAAGAAATGCCATGCCACTCGGGTGCCCCGGCATAGGGGTGCCCCACTTGCAAAGAGTGTGACCTCCAAGGAGAGCCACCCTGCATGAAAAAAGCACAACCCGCGCAGGAGTAGTGCCGCACACATGAAGAGCTGATGCAGCAAGATGATGCAACAAAAAGGAGTGCGGCCAGATAATGCAAGTGGACGCAGAACACACAGCGAATGGACAGAGAGAACAGACAATTGCAGGGAGGGGAGAGAAATAAATAGATAATCTTTTAAATAAAAATAAAATATTTTTATAATCACCTTTAAAAGATACTGATAGCCTTCCAATACTACTCATGAGACATTATTCAGTAGGGCTTGTCTAATTCACTCACATGAATTGAGGATTACTAACTGGAAAGGACAGCACCATTCTTATTTCTAGCATATGAATCTGATGTTTAAAATTCCTACTAATTGAATGCATTCATGATGCTGAACATTTGGTAGGTTCTTGACAGATTCTGGTTGATTCCTGAAAACCTGAGAGAAGATTGTGATTCCAATTATGTAAATTTAAGGTAAGGCATACTCACACAATCCACCAAATTGCTGGTGGTTGATGGCATAGACCTAATGTTAATTAGCTAAATAGATAGCTCTACTATGTATTTCAAGACCCACTCAACTTAATTGCATATATACTGGCATTTTAAAAAGGAGAAAACAATTCTTTTATGAAGCTTTGAGAGGTGAGTTTTTCAGATGAAACAGGATGCAATTGTAATACTAGCTATTATTTATTCAATACCTGCTACATACTTTGCAATGGCTTTGGTAGTTTCAAGGTAGATGGGAATATCCTCATTTAACCCATGGCTTCGAGAGCCACCTGACTTGCCCGAGGCCATATAGCTTCTTAGGGGAGCCAGGATTTAAACCTAAATCCAGCCCTATAATTCCTTAAATTCCTATCAGTGGTTTCCATATAAACACTAAGCCCTAGCTGAACCAAAATAAATAATACGCCATATATATCTGCTGCTGACTTTCAAATATATATAGATGTTGCTGTGCATGATTAATTGACTTAATGTACAGTCATTTTCTTAATCAGTAGATAATAAAAAACAGCTACTCCCTTAGGGGTCCCTGAAATATCTTGGTTTTTCAGAGAATCATATTACATCAGTAGAAACAACTTTTAAAAAGTAACCCACTATCCCTTGCAATGCAGTTTTGCAAAACCAGTTAGTGAGAATTTAGATTTGAACTGTTGTTAGAAACAACTGATAAAAGATAACCTATAAAGGATAGAGTTGGGAGTATTGATGAAATCCTTAAGCAGCACAGATGAGAAGTCCTTGCATAACTTTACCTACCCTATCACTCAATCCAGAATCCTGGATAAGTTTTAACTGGGAACTATATATGTAAATATATAGTTTTTAATGATACTGGAAAAATAATTGCTAATCGGTTGGCTTGACCTTAGCCTCTTTTGAATCAAACTCTGCAAATCACATGAAATCTGAGAAATGGAAATCTTATGCTTTCTGCATGAAGCATAAGATTTGGAAGCTGCCTGTCACTTCCAGTTTTGGAAATTGTCATATTGTAGAAAGATGATTCACGTTCATTGGAGAAAGCACAACATAATGAAAATACAAATGCCATTTGTTATGAGTGTAACAAATGACATTTTTGATCCACCAGTGCCAGTCTCAAAGCCCTTTTTCCTGTTGTTTGTGCTCTTGACCCTGATCTCTGACTAAAAGACTAATGTTGATGTTAACTTTAGAACCACGTGGACCTGGAAAGAAAGAAAAAATGAGATGCTTGAATTTCATCATTCCTTTCAAGCGTACTTTGGGGATTTTTTTTTCCAGTTTTCCTCATTAGATTTTTTCAGAAATGGAAATGTGATTATGTTACAAAACAATAGGATGTTATCCACAATAAAAATGAATCTTCTACAAACCTGCCTGCTCTGAATTGCCTATAGAAATCTAATCAGGAACAAATAGAGATAGAAACTGGGAGAGGCTTGACTATGAGCAGTATAGGAAAATAAATTTCCCAACATTCCCAGTCTAACCTTTTTATTTTCTCTTTCTCTTTCCTCTTGGATGTTATTCCTAGCTCTCAACCTAACCCTTGTCTTGCCCCTTTTTACTACCATTTATTATTTTTTATTCTTTAAATGACAAGATGGCACCTCAGCCGTGCTTCTCCTGAATTTTAATAAGTATTGTGATACAGAATGTACCCAATCATCTGTCCTGAAAAACATGGAAGAAATAAAACTGATTTAATTATAATCTGGACCATCCCTGGGAGGTTGCCAAGTTGAAAAACACATGTTCTTAAACTTCAAGGTATTGGGGCCAGACTGATTAATATAGTCACTCTTTCTATTTTGTCATTATAGCTCTTCTATAAACAAATTGCAGATGACTTCAGATATAAAACATGGCTTGTCATATAGAGAAAGGCATGTGTTTGGACTGGGGTTTGTTAAAATATATGAAATAGTCATGAAATAATCATCTCACTAAATTGAAGGGAGGGTAATTCTGATTATAACTACAACTGCAATTTTCTGTGGGATACCTTCATAAATCGAGGCAGCTGTCACTGCAACCTTAATATTCCTCTAGTTGTGTTGTGGCTTGAATGGGCTTCAGGGAGAAAGCATTGCCTTGATGATGCCTTAGTTTTGGACTTCTCTTAGCTTCAAAACCGTGAGCCAATATATTCCCGTTGTTTAAGCCAATCCATTATATGGTATTTGTTTTAGCCACCAAGTAACTAAGATAAGTATTCATCTGTTGGCTTTTATCTGACATATATGACTCAGGCCTGGCCAATCAATGAGTTCCACCTGGCTGTAGGGTTGGGTACAGAGATAGATCATTAATCAAATTGGTCCTGTGAGAATCAACTGTTTTTTTTTCTAAAGTTGCACAGTAGGGCAGTCAGTTTCAAAGTAAACTCTAGTACAGCTCTTTTTAAACATCTTTAATCATGTAACCTGTGTTTAAGGGTAAATTCTACCTCTGAACCTTTTGTGGATGAGTCAATAAATTTGCTTTTTGTTTTAAGCTAGTTCATATTGGGTTTCTGAGACACATCTTGATTACTATGATCTCTCTATATACCTAATTTGACCTTATAATGCCTGCATTGGTAATGTCCATGTAAGGGCCTTCCTTCCCCAAGTATATCTAAGCTCCCATAGGGCAGAAACCCATTTTTAAAATTCTGTGCCAGGTCTAGATATCTTTGGAAAGAAGAGATATTCCTTGCTTTGAAAAACAACAAAAAATACATGTTCAGATTATCACTGTCATAGAGTAAGATACAGAAACCTACTTGTTAACTTAGGTAGAATGGTGATTTTACATGTTATGGATCAGTGATATCTAATGGAATTCAAGGGTAAGAAACATCACTGGACTTGAAGTGAGTAGGACCAGGAATCAGAAAACAAAGAGGAACCAAGGTGGCTAATGGAAAATAATTCCTAGAAGTGAGACTGTGATTGGCCAGGTGACATGAGAATGTCTGCTTCTGGCCCCACTGAGGAGTCAAGAACTCCTTCCTGATGTTTAAATGGGAAGGGGATCATTGGGAAGTGAAGGTAGTCATACCCAAGGCAGATACTGTAATCCCATAATATTGTGTATGTATGTGTTTGTGTTTGTAAGAATTGTCTAATATTCCCAAGTAGAATTTTGAGATGAATCCCAATGTTGCCCACATAAGGCACTAACAACCAAAATTCCTTTCCATTCCTTTATATCCACAGACCAAGCCTGTTTTCTTTGTAAATAGATTCAACTGCCAGTATTTATTGACTCCATGGAAATTTTTAAAAACTATTTTTTTAGAACCATTTTAGATTTACAGAGGAATTATAAAGATAGTTCCCATAAACCCCACACCCAGTTTACCCTATTGGTATCTTATTTGAGTATGGTACATTTGTTAAAATTCATGAACCAATATTGTTAATGTTGTTAACAATTGTTATTAAATAGTTGTTGACCGGTATAATTTTTTTTTACTTTTTAAAAATCATACAGTATGTTATACAATATATTTGATTCATAGTAATGCAGTCATGCAGTATTTGTCCTTTCGTGTCTGGCTTTCTTCACTCAACTTAATGTCCTCCAGGTTCATCCATATTGTCATATGCTTTACGATTTCATTTCTTCTTACAGCTGCATAATATTCCACTGTGTAAATACACCACAGTTTATTTATCCATTCATCTGCTGATGGACACCTGGGTTGTTTCCAGCTTTTGGCAATCGTGAATAATGCCACTATGAACATCGATTTGCAGATGTCTGTTCATGTCACTGCTCTCAGTTCTTCTGGGTATATACCCAGTAGTAGTATTGCAGGGTCATGTGGCAAGTCTATATTAAACTTCTAGGAACTGCTAAACAGTCCTCCACAGTTAACCAGTATTATTAAAGTCCATACTTTATTTAGATTTCCTTCATTTTTGTTTACTGTCTTTTTTCCTACTCCAGGATCCCATCCAGGGTACCACATTATATTTATTTTATTATTATTTTTTAGAAAGGTAGTATTTTTTTATTTTTATTTTATTTCTCTCCCCTTCCCTCCCCACCCTGGTTGTCTGTTCTCTGTGTCTGTTTGCTCTGTCTTCTTTGTCCGCTTCTGTTTCTGTCAGCGGCATGGGAATCTGTGTTTCTTTTTGGTGCGTCATTTTGTTGTGTCAGCTCTCTGTGTGGGTGGCACCATTCTTAGGCAGGCTGCACTTTCTTTCACGCTGGGCGGCTCTCCTTACGGGGTGCACTCCTTGCGTGTGGGGCTCCCCTACATGAGGGACACCCCAGCGTGGCACGGCACTCCTTGCGTGCATCAGCACTGCGCATGGGTCGGCTGCACACGGGTGAAGGAGGCCCCGGGTTTGAACCGCAGATCTCTCATGTGGTAGATGGACGCCCTAACCACTGGGCCAAGTCCACTTCCCACCACATTTTATTTAGTTGTCATTTCTCCTTATGCGCCTTTGACTGTGACAGTTTCTCAGACTTTCCTTGTTTCCTTTTGATGACCATGACAGTTTTGAGGACTACTAGTTAGGTATTAGGTATTGGTAGTGTCCCTCTATTATAATTTTTCTGGTGTTTTTCTCATGATTAGATTGAGGTTATGGTTTCAGAAAGGAAGACCACAGAGTTAAAGTTCCATTTTCATCACTTCATATCAAGAGTACATATTGTCAACGTGATTTAGGACTGTTGCTGTTGGCCTTGATTACCTGGCCAAGGTCACATTTGTCATTTTTCTACACTATAAAGTTACCCTTCAGAAGGAACTTTTCATACAGCTCCATGTTGTACTTTTTGTAAGGAAGTCATTATACTCAGCCCAGTCTTCAGGAATGGGGAGTTGTGCTTCACCTCCTTGAGGACAGAGTATCTACATAAATTATTTAGAATTCTTCTGCATGGGAGATTACTTTCATAAAATTTTATACTTGATTGATACTTAGATTGTTTTTGGATTACTCAAAAAAAAAGAAACCAAAAAACAACAGTAAGGGGTTTCTGATTGAACGTGGCAGCTTGAACAAACTCTGTTTATCTATGTTCCCAAAGCCCTGGAATGATGAGGGCAAGGAATAAAAAAGATAAATCCACAAAAACAAAATGAGAGCATAGACTTCAGTTGATGAAAGATCTCAAGGAATTTTTGAAAGACGAGAGGCCAGTAAACTTAGAAGATTGCAGAAAACAAATTTAAATTCCTACAAGAGAGAAAGCCAACAAGAAAAAAAGTTCACAGAACCCTGAAAAACATTAATTGGAAGCATCATTCATCTCTGAAAGTAGAGTTTGTGTAGTAGCCTTGAAAATAGTGAGTTTGAGGGTAGAATAAAGTCATTTGCAGACATCCAAGGTATCAAGAAGTTTCCTCTTGAATGCACTTGGCAAACCAGCAAGGGATTAGGGATTTAAAAAAAAAAAGAAGAGGAGGAGTAAACCAAGAAAGAAGATGATGTATGATCAATGGAAGAGGGGAGAGGTGATAGATTTTTTGTTTTTTCCTATATTGATGTCTTGGGGATGGATTAGTGATACAACCTAAAAAATCTAAGTAAATGTGAAAAAGGCAATGTTTTACTCCAATAACAACATGTATAAGAAAAGAAATGTGATGATAGAACTGTATTTGCATAGTCTTCATGTAAATACTTAACAGAAATTATTAATTATCAGGAGGATGAGGGAAGGAGACGCATATGTGGGTAACAGTATAAAAAAGCTTAATAGATTTTTATCTAAAATTGAAAATTCAAGAAATAGTAGTATAAATATGTTATTTAGATATGTGGAGGCAAATACCAGAAGAAACAGAAGAGTTGAAAGTGTTTTTCTGTGTGTTGGAAAGTGGGAGGGGAAGGAATGAGGCAAGGCAGTACTGTGTTTTAGAAACTTGACTCTTAGAAGGATGTATTGTTAAATATATCCTTCCTTGGCTGAGTTCTGTACCAATCTGTCAGAGACAGGATTCTGATATCTGAAATCAAAATGCTGTCGTTATTATTGATCAAAACAATGTTGGTGGATGCAGCCTAGATCTGATGGCAAGTGAGTTTTCTTACATTTCAGCTCTGGACAAGGCAGATTTATCCCTAGTCACTATAGGACTGGAAGTCTACAGACCTCCTGTTGTGGGATCCTGTCTCTGCTCAGCTAGCCCAAAGGGGCAACAAAGAGGAGAGAAAGGTATGAGCTGAACAACGCTAGTTCCTTATTTCCAAACTCACCTATCAGATAACTCACTTCGCCAAGGAGAGAAGTGGGGTAAAGCCAGAAGGTTTTAGTCTACCCAGAGAAGTCCTTCAGATGGAAGCTCATGTGGTGGGGAAAGAACTGGTCTCCCCTAACAGAAGACCTGTAGCACTATTTAACTTTTTAAACTATATACATGTATTGTTTTTATTAAAAACAAAAATTAAATTTAAAAAATGGAAAAACAAAACTTTTAGAAATGTATTGTTTGCCATTTTTCTCTCTTTGTTAACACTTGTCTGATATATAAAATTCTAGCTAAAAATTCAAGTTCTGAAGTGAGATGTGCATTTGAATTGACAATTAACTGAGATATTGCACTCAGTAATAATTCCTCATGCTTACTAGGTGCTTTACATTTACTGACCCATTTGATACTCCTAATAATCCTATGAGACAAGTACTTTTTTTTTAGCTTTTCTTTTTATATAAAGAAACAGTTTTACTTTTTTTTATTATCTTTTTTTTAAAAGACACACAGATCACACAAAATGTTACATTAAAAAATATGAGGTGCTTGCTTTGGCAGCACATATATTAAAATTGGGCTGATATAGAGAAGATTAGCATGGTCCTATGCAAGGATGACATGCAAATTCGTGAAGCATTCCATATTTTAAAAATATATATATTTGTATATATGAGGTTCCCGTATACCCCACTCCCCACAGACAAGTACTTTTATTATCCCTATTTCATAGAGACAGAAACTGAGGCAAAGAAAAGTTAGGTAACTTATCCAGTGTGACAAAGCAAATTAAATAATGGAGTCAAAATCTGCACCTAGGCTTTTAACCATGTATGATACTGCTTCCTTTGTGTCAAGTGCTTTATATGCACTAGAATACTTGAGGTGGGTGTGACTATTATTTCAGTTTTAGAGGAAATGTACTGATATTTAGGTCTGTGACTCAACAGTCCATTTCTTATTGAGAAATAATAGTCTTAGATAAAATAATTATTTTGGGAAAGTATTAATAGTGAACTTTTATTCATTGAATTGAATAGGAACTTATATTCAAGATATTCTTGCCCCTGGGCAAAGACTAGAATTGTGTTTAAGTTTGTTAGTTTGATTTTTTTTTTTTAAGATTTATTTATTTTATTTTATTTAATTCCCCCCCTCCCCCGGTTGTCTGTTCTCTGTGTCTATTTGCTGCGTACTGTTTCTTTGTCCGCTTCTGTTGTTGTCAGCGGCACGGGAAGTGTGGGCGGCACCATTCCTGGGCAGGCTGCACTTTCTTTCACCCTGGGCGGCTCTCCTTACGGGTGCACTCCTTGCACATGGGGCTCCCCTACGTAGGGACACCCCTGCGTGGCAGGGCACTCCTTGCGCGCATCAGCACTGCACATGGGCCAGCTCCACACGGGTCAAGGAGGCCTGGGCTTTGAACCACGGACCTCCCATGTGGTAGATGGACGCCCTAACCACCAAGTCTGTTTCCCCTTGTTAGTTTGATTTTTAAAGCAAACTTTTTAAAAAACAAAATCCTTAAAAATATAGAAAAGTTGAAAGAAGCAAAAAAGTCAACTATTGTTCCACCACCCAAAGCAATGAACCACTATTAATACTTTGATGTATTTCTAGTGCTTTTCCTGTTTTCTCAAGGTATAAAATACAATCTTGTATCCTACTCTTTTTACTTATTATTGCTTCACCATTTTCCCATATTATAAATTCTTCATTTTTACTGGCTCTCTATATATTCAATAAAATGTTCTGTGGATTCTTCAGCCATTTTATTAGGTTTTTTGGCTTCTTTTTTTTTTTTTTAATTTTAAAAATTAGAAACAAGGCAAGGATGCCCACTCTCACCACTCCTTTATTAACCCCGCCACCCCCTTGTTTGCACTCGTTGTCTGCTATGTCTGTCCATTTGCTGTGTGCTCTCTGTGTCTGCTTATCTTCTATTTAGGAGGTACTGGGAACAGAAACGGGGACCTCCCATGTGGAAGAGAGGCACTCAATCTCTTAAATACCTCAACTCCCTGCTTTGCTGTGTCTGTCATTGTCTTTCCTATTTGTGTTTCCTTTTTGCATCATTTTGTTGCATCCGTTAACTGTGCCTGCCTGTCACGCCAGCTTGCTGTCTTGCTCATCTTCTCTGGGAGGCACCAAGAACTGAACCCAGAACCTACCATGTGGTAGGTGAGAGCTCAATCATTGAGCCATATCTGCTTCTTTTTGGCTTTTAACACATTATTTTTATAGGCAGCCCTGCAAAGAATGTCTTTGTCAGGGAATTTTTCCTACACTTTATTTTTTGTTTTTAGGATAAATTTCTTGCTCTTGAATTATTGGATCAAAGGATATGCATATTGTTAAGGCTCCATACCACTTTCTATGAGAATGGTACCAACTTACAGTTCCACTAGCACAGTCTAAGGGTACCTGTTTCCCTGCAGAATTGGATGATATTTTGTTTGCTGATAATCTCAAGTCCAATGCTTATGTGCCTCCCTTTATGTACCTGGAGGGTAGAAACAATTTTGGTAGAGTAATTCTTTTAAAATGCACCCAATCAGGTTACTTAAGAAATCGCTTGTTTGTGAGAATTAAGAATTATCACCATTAAATCTATTTAGAAGTTTATTTTTTCTCTGACATTTAACACATTTCCTTATTCAGGAACTAACCATGTCCTTACCTAGTTTTCAATATTCTCTGTGGTTTGACCCAATGCTACCTATAGACTTATTACCCAGATAGTCTGCTCTGAGCCAGCCACTCCTACTGTCTTCTACTTCGCTTTGCTCTTTCTTCCCTCTTGTGCCCTTGGGAGTACTGTTCCATGAGCCAGTATACCTAATACCCACTCACTCCATTCCCACCATCAGATAGGTTTTGTCGTGATTTCTGGTTCCAGATGATTGTCTGGGTTGCTGGAGTGCTGTACTGATGAGAGCAGATGCAGATAAGCAGCATATTTGCCATCTTGCCCTAGCTGAATCATACCAAGACTTCAAAGTCCAATCTATGTCTCACTTTCTCCATGGAACCTCAAGTGAATTCTCTTTTCTCAGAGTGCCTCTCACACTCATGGCCATTTTCACTCTTTGATATCTGACTAGTTTGTGTCTCCCCAACTAGACTGGGATTTCTTTGAGGGCAAGGATTGTGCAGTATACTTATTTTGTGTTCCTCCACTATACCCAGTACAATGTCCTACTCAAAGGAGATATTAGGATACATTTGATTGGTTGGTTGGGGGTGATTATAGAAAAACAGTAGTGGAAATATAATCTCTGCTGGACTGGTAGAAAAGAACGTTCTTTTAAAATCTCTAAAACCTTGGTCTGACTTTTGTAGAGTAAATTAACAGACGTCTTCCTTTTTAGGGGATCCTTGATTGTTTCGGATCTCTGGATCATGTTCCTTTCAAAAATACTTAACCTACACCAAAAGCAAAGTGGGGTATGTTGGATTATAAATCAAAGGTACATTCCCAGTTGACATAAAACTGAATAATGAATTACATATGACTCATGATATTTTTGAGAAAAAATTAGAATTCTAATAAACATTCAGACATTCGGGGGATATTGAATAGGTGTTGGAGATC
Source organism: Dasypus novemcinctus (assembly GCF_030445035.2). NCBI lineage: Eukaryota > Metazoa > Chordata > Mammalia > Cingulata > Dasypodidae > Dasypus > Dasypus novemcinctus. Next base: position 20,580,730 of record NC_080690.1, on the reverse strand, counting down.
ATAAAAGTAATTAAAATGATTAATGATCACAGGAAATTATATTTTTACTTTACTAAAAATTACACTTTTTGAAATGGGAGATTTAGGCCCATTGGAATCAAGTCTTATTGATGTATTTTCTCATGCTAGAACCATACGTCTTAGGTGTTATACTGTTTTATAATATTTCTTCTAATATGTTGTCTTATAAATATAGTAGCAATGAAAATATTAGGTCCGTTTGTGAGAAAAATATTTACTCAGGAATGTTAGGTTTTTCCTGAATATTTTACTGAAGGCTTCATTTCTCTTCAACTGGAATTGCCCTTGTAGTCATCCTTTCTTGTTGGTGTTATATTTGTGTGTATTTATCCACTAGGAATGATTAAGGAGACATTTTAAAATAAAATATAAAATTATTGGTACACAGATATATGTAAAATATTACATATATATATAGTACAAAGCTTATCTTTGGAACTTCCCTTCTATTTGTCCTATCATCCATGGACATAATACATTTTACCATTTATCACAAAAACATCATTATTTTATCTACCATTAATATGATCATTTTTCTCCGATATGTATGGTTTACCCATCAGACCTCTTTGATAATGGATTCCTCCAACAGGTATTCATCCAGAATTCTAATAGTTTGAGATTAACACATTGAATAATAGAAAAGTGAACCATCCCTTCACTCTTATATTCCCACCTACCTTAAGAAAATAAACATTTTATATATATATATATACACACACACACACAATCACGTTTATAATATCCTTTAGAAATAAGTGGAGTTTTACCATGAGAGAATGGTCAAAAGTTTAGGTGACTGAGTGGCTGGTAGGTATTGTCGTAGTACCTCAAGTTCTTTGGAGAGCCATAACTCACACACCTTGTAGCATTTAAATGACTTGCCCCATGTGTGCTGCCTGCCATCATGTGGTTTGTAAAGAGGTAGAATTTGTCTTAAGTGTATACTAAAACATTAAATCCTGTGCTTAAACTAACTGGTAACAGACGCTATGCCAATAAATTTTAAAAATATGTTTATGACTCAGTACCCAAACAGGCAATTCAGAGAGAAAGGATTGTTGACATTCAGAGGAGATAGAGGGCAAAAACTGCTGTGTTTATTTCGCCATGGTCAATTTATTTTTTCTTCACAGAGAGTTACTTACCTCTAACCTTGAATCTCCACCATTATGTTCAAATCACAAATCTCCACTGTCAATAACCCTTGTTAACATTTAGCAATATAAAATATGTTTATAAATAAGGTGAACCAGACATTTCCATTTAATTACATGGCTTTCTGAAGGGGTCTTTGGGGTGGACCTCTCACTATCCACCCATACCAAATGATAAGTCTAAGGTAAGTGGGGTGATCCCATTCCTCTACCTAATTGGTTGAGCATGTGACCCAATTCTCACCAATGATGTATGAACAGCCGAGGGACCTCTGGGAGAAGTTTCCTTTCCAAGGAGAGAGCCTCAGAAAGAACTGCTGTGGCTTTCCTGTTACAGAGTGAGAATGAAGTGAACACCAAGGATGGCTAAGTGGAGAGGTTGAAAGCACATGGGTCTTTGTTGACTCCAGCTGCTGATTCAATTAACCCTGAAGCTCAGCCTATACATGGTAGAGACCATAAACTTTCTTACTGTTTAAGCCATTTGAGTTGGGGTTTCTGCTACTTGCAGCTGGAAGCATCCTCACTGAGAAGCTATTCTTTAGAGTGATGACTCATGGGGAAACAATCCTCCCACTTTCTGATTAACTCTGGCCTCCAGAGATAATAATCTGGACCGTCAGATACATTAAAAAAATGGAAATCATAAGATTAAAATTATGGTGGTTGTATTTAGGGAAGAGGGTGGAGGTAGTGCCTGGGAGGGGTCCTGAGAGAGACTTCTGGAATGCTGGTAGTGTTCTGTTTTTTCATCTGGTGGTGGTTACATAGGTGTTTACTTTAGGATAAATTAATCAAGCGGTACACTTAGGATTTATGTGCTTTTCTGCATGTAAATTATACTTCAATTGAAAATTTTATTTTAAAAAATTTTGGACAGCCAAACTTTATGTCTTGATTAGAAAGATATGGATGGCATATCATGGCCATTTTGTTAACAGCTGAATTAAGCTGTAGGGAACCCTGGCTTTTATAAAGTCCCAGATGTTCCATGTAAAGCCCTCCTGTCACTAAGTGTGTGGCCAACCCATTCTTATCTCTGCCAAAATATTTTCCCTTTTGGTTTGGATGGAAGGGTCTCAAAGTCTTACAAATGATGGACTTCATTATTTTTAGAGTCAACCCATAATATTAAAAAGTAGAATAAAAGCTAAAAGATTAGAATCTGTACATGTAAGGCTTTGTCAAGCAACATTCTCAGAGAGGATTTTAGTTATTAGAAGCTTCTCTCTAAGGGAAACTGCTGGGCTGGGAAGAATGCAACTATGAAGTTCACGCAGCCTACATTATTGAGACATTTAGCCTACTTCATAGAGGGGGGATGTAACATGCTGTGGTAGATTGAATCATATTGCCCAGAAAAAAAAAGTTCTGAATCTTAATCCATCCCTGAAGTACAAAACTATTGTTTTTTTTGAAGATATTATTTTTGGTTAAGGTGTGGCCCTACTGAATGAGGTAAGGTGTTAACCTATTACTGGGGGGTTTATGAAGAGAAAGTCACATGGAGGAGAAGCAGCTGGAAGTCAATGGAACTTGGAAGCAAAAGGAGAGGACATCGCTATGTGATGGGATAGCCAAGGAACCCAAGAATTGCCTGCCAGAACACTACCAACTGGGGAGGAAGCAAACCTTCTCACCTCTGAAACCATGAATCAATAAATTTCTTTTGTTAAGCCAACCCATTGTGTGGTATTTGTCATAGTAGACAGGAAACTAAGACACATGCTTAGTCAGTTTTTGTAGAAGAATTATCTTTGAGTTTTGGGGAGCAATTGTCTGGAGAAAGACCTGGCTCCACTAGAGGAAAACCAGTAGGGAAATTTACTATTAACTATTGCTTGGTGAGTGGAATTGGACATGTGGAGGCAAAAACCTGGAATTATCAATCATCAGGAGGGTTGGGGAAGAATCACATCATGAAACTAAATGGGCAATGTAATTGGTTGGTAGTCAGACCCATTGGATTCTAATTCCTTAGAGATGAATAGCCCTATCCTGTTTGAGCACCCACATTGATCCCTAGATCTGGAAGCTCATAAGAAGAATGTGGAGACATAAAAATATTTTTCATTATATACCATGTAACTCTTCAGGGTGCATTCACATTCATTATATTCTCTTTACAACCTATCTTGTGAAGTAGGTAAAGTCAGATATCATAAGAGAGATAGTGACTAAGAGAATTAGGATTTAGGGTCAGATCTGGGTTTAAATCCTGGCTCTTACAGTAGAATGGTATAGGGTTGTGGATGGAGCTCAGTGGTTGAGTGCCTGCTTCTCACGTACTAGGCCCTGGTTTCAATCCCCAGTACCTCCTAAAAAAAAAAAAAAAAGGAATGGTATTGAGCAATTTACTTAGGCTGTCTCAGTGGTTCTCAACTGGAGTGATTTTTCCCCCCCAGGGGACGTTTGGCAACATCTGGAGACATTTTTGATAGTCATAACTAAGCATAGGGGTGTTACTGGCATCTAGTGGGTAGGGGCCAGGGATTCTGCTAAACATCCTACAAAGCGCAGGACAGTCCCTTCTCCCCCAACAAAGAATTATGCAGCCCAAAATGTCAATAGTGCCACTATTGATAACCATGGCCTATATCTGAGTCTCAGTCACTTCATCTATCAACATCGCCTCATTGGGTTCTTATAATGAATAAACAGAAGTCGATATTTGGTTATGTGCAAATACCCTCCCTTTCCCCCTTTTCTAGGAGCTTCCCTCTTGGGTCTATATATCTCCACAGAATTAGAATTCCAAGGGCTGACTATCAACCATATCGTTCATGTGGTAGGATAATGTGTGTCCCTCACAGACATTTTGCATGATGTGTCCCTGCCCTTTGTCATAGTTGATTAAATCAGGAATGGACACTTGATCCCAATTAGGACAGTAAGAATCCTTTCCCCAGGGGAATTTGGAATTTGGATTGAGAGATTCAGGCCCAGTCTGGCTGGTGTGTTGAATAGGGAAGATGTAAACTTGGGAATTTGTTAAGTGGTCATTTTATCATCATGTGCGCTGCAAAGTAAAGAACCAGCTTACAGCAAGAGAGAAGAATGCCACAAACAGAGAGAAAAGCAGAGATAAGAAACAAGTGTCCCGGGAAGTGGACTTGGCCCAATGGATAGGGCATCCGCCTACCACATGGGAGGTCCGCGGTTCAAACCCTGGGCCTCCTTGACCCATGTGGAGCTGGCCCATGCACAGTGCTGATGTGCACAAGGAGTGCCTGGCCACGCAGGGGTGTCCCCACGTAGGGGAGCCCCATGCACAAGGAGTGCACCCTGTAACAAGAGCCGTCCAGTGTGAAAGAAAGTGCAGCCTGCCAAAGAATGGTGCCGCACACATGGAGAGCTGACACCACAACAAAAAGAAACAGATTCCTGGTGCCACTGGTAAGGATAGAAGTGGTCACAGAAAGAACACACAACCAATGGACACAGAGAGCAGACAACTGATGGGGGGGAGGAGGCAGAGGAGGAGGGGAGGGGGAGGAGGAGGGGAGGGGGGAGAGGGAGGAGGAGGGGAGGGGGAGGGGAGAGGGAGGAGGAGGGGGAAGGGAGAGAAATAAATAAATAAATCTTTAAAATAAAAAAAAAGAAACAAGTGTCCCAGGGTCTGTTCCCTGCTGTACCCAGCAGCCCTAAGTTATATAGCCCGTTTCTTTTTAAAATATTATTATGTATTTTTTAATTTATTTTTTCAAGATACTTAGATTACATAAATTTTACATAAAAAATATAGGGGATTCCCATATGCCCCACTCCCTACCCCTCCCATGTTTTCCAACTTTAACAACATCCTTCATTAGTGTGGTACATTTGTTAAAATTGATGAACACATTTTGGAGCATTGCACTAAGCATGGATTATAGTTTACATTGTAGTTTACACTCTCCTGCACAATTTTGTATGTTATGACAAGATATATAAGGCCTGTATCTGTCATTGCAATGTCATTCAGGTCAATTCCCAAGCCCCGAAAATGCCCCCATATTACACTTATTTTTCCCCTCTCCGTCCCCTCAGAACCTCCGGTGGCCACTGCCTCCTCATCAATGCTTGAAGTTCTTCTATTGCTGGAATAACAATAAGTCTATAGTAGAATAACTGTAAGTCTACTCTAGTCCATCGTTCATTCCCTAATCCTGAGGATTCTGGGATGGTGATGCCCACTCCACCTCTAACTGAGATGGGGTTAGAGCCCATGGGGCAGATGGATGGAATTATCTTGCTTGCATTTGTAGACTGTTTCTTGGGATGTGCATTGTCCATTATCATCTTTATAGCTCATTTCTGAATCCCTGTGTTACTTTTTTCCCCCTTTCTTCTTCTTTTTTTTTTTTTTTTGAGTAATGAAAATGCTCTAATATTGATTGATGAAAGCACAACTCTTTGATTATACCAAATGTCATTGATTGTACCTATATTGCTTTGTGCTTAAGCTGGCTTCAGTGATATGTTTCTTCTGCCCAAAAAGACACATAGCAACTACTGATAACATATGGAAAAGCACTTAGAATAGAGCCTGGGAATGATGAGCCCTTAGTAAGTAGCAGTAGTTATTTATTACCATCCCCATTTTAGAGATAAGAAAGTTGAAGCAGTGAGTTTGTCTTGTGTCACACAGCTGTTTAGTAATAAGTCTGGTCTGGAATCCAGGCCTCCTGACTCATATATCTGGGTTCTGTTCTGTTCTTTGAACTTTGAAATAAAACATTCAGAACAAGTGATAAGTAAGTACATATGTACAGTTAAAAATAATTCAAAGTGATCCCCAAAGTATCCATCATCCAAGATAAGAACTAGAAAATTGGCTGCAGCCTAGTTCTTCCTGAGCATCTCCCTGACACATCTCCTTTTTATCCCATCAGAGGTAACCACTATCCTAGTTTCTTGTTGTAATAATTTCCACCTAATATACAATACATCTCTAAATCATATGGTTTAGTTTTACCTGTTTTGGTGCTTTTGGTCAAAGAAATTGTACCATATGTATTCTTTTGTGACTTCTTTTTTCAAAACCATGTGAGATTCTGCCAGGCTGTTATGTGTAGTTGTGATTTCTTTATTTTCTTTGAAATATACATCCCACAATGTATTCATCCAATCTACTGTTAATGGACATATGGACTATTTCTCATTTTTGGCCAACAATATTGCTATGAGCATTCTTGTTTGTATATCCTGGTGTGTGTGTGCAGAATGTCTTCTGGGTTTATACCTAGGAACTGTAGTAAGTACTGTGTTGTACTGCAGGACACTCAGAGACTTAAAACACAGTATCCTTCCTCAAAAAGTTAAACGTAGAATTCCCATATAACCCAGCAGTTCTCCTCCAAGTTTATACCCAAGAAAATTGAAAACAGATATTCATGCAAAAACTTATACATCAATATTCATAACAGCAAATATCCAAAAGATAGAAAAATCAAAATGTCCATCAACTGCTAAGTGGATAAAACAAAATGTGGTATATCCATTCAATAGAATATTATCCAGCCATAAAAAAGGAATGAAGTAGTGATATATGCTACAACACAGATGAACCTTGAAAACATGCTATGTGGAAGAAGCCAGGCATAAAAAGCTACATATCATATGATTGCATTTATATGAAATGCCCTGAATTGCAGATCCATAGAAGCAGAAAATAGTGTCAGTTGCCAAGGGAGGAGAGGGCAATTGGGACTGATTCAGAATTAGTGGTGATTGCACTACACTGTGAATAAACTAAAAATCCCTTAATTGTATACTTTTAAAGTAAAGTAAAGGGTGAATATTATGATATATAAATTATATCTCAAAAATTTTAATTTGTTTTTAATTGTGACAAAATATACATAACAAAAATCATTTTAATCATTTTATGTGGGAAACCTTTACATTAAGCACATTGATAATAGTGTGTAAATTTCACCACTATTTCCAAACTGTATTCATCATCCCAAATCAAAATTCATACTCATTTAGCAATAACTCCCATTTCCTCTTCCCCCTGCCCCTCGTAACCACTATTCTGCTTTCTCTTTGAATTTGCTTATTCTATGTAATTCAGATAAGAAAAATCATACCATATTTGCCCTTTTTTTGTGTGTCTGGCTTATTTCTCTTAACATGATTTCTTCAAGGTTCATCCATGTTGTAGCATGTACCAGCACTTAACATCTTTTCACAGCTGAATAATATTCCATTATATGGCTATACCATCACATTTTGTTTATCCATTCAGCTCTCTCTTTTATTTTTAAGATTTATTTATTTATTTATTTCTCTCCCCTTCCCCCCCACCCACCCCAGTTGTCTGTACTCTGTGTCTATTTGCTGCATCTTCTTCTTTGTACACTTCTGTTGTCAGCAGCATGGGAATCTGTGTTTCTTTTTGTTGTGTCATCTTGTTGTCAGCAGCATGGGAATCTGTGTTTCTTTTTGTTGCGTCATCTTGTTGTGTCAGCTCTCCGTGTGGGCGGCGCCATTCTTAGGTAGGCTGCACTTTGTTTCGCCCTGGGCAGCTCTCCTTACGGGGCGCACTCCTTGCACATGGGGCTCCCCTACGCAGGGGACACCCCAGTGTGGCACTGCACTCCTTGCGCACATCAGCACTGCGCATGGGCCAGCTCCACACGGGTCAAGGATGCCCGGGGTTTGAACCCTGACCTCCCATGTGGTAGACAGACGCCCTAACCACTGGGCCAAGTCCACCGCCATATCCATTCATCTGTTGATGTATACTAGGGTTGCTTCCATTTTTTGGCTATTATGAATAATACTTCGATGAACATTGGTGTACAAATATTTGTCCAAATTCCTACTTTCAATTCTTTTGGGTAAATATATAAGGAGTGGAGTTGCTAGGTCACATGGTAATCCTAAATTTAACTTTGTACATCACGAAACTGTGATGTACAGTAGGTGCACTATTTTACATTCCCACAATGTAGGAGAGTTCCTATTTCTTCACATCCTTGACAACACTTTTTATTCTCACTTTATTTAATGATAGACTTCTTAGTAGGTGTGAAGTGTTATCTCAATGTAGTTTTTTTGGGGGGGGAGCATATCCTCCAATTATTTAATTTAATTTTTTTTTTTTTGAGGTATGGGGCTGAGGATTGAACCCAGGACTTTGTATCTGGGAAGCCGGCACTCAACCACTGAGTCACATCAGCTCCTCTGGGTTGGTTTTTTCATTTGTTTGCTTGTTGTTTGTTTTTTTGTTTTCAGGAGGCACTGGGAAGCCAACCCAGTTCCTCCCATGTGGGAAGCAGGCATTCAATTACTTGAGCCACATCCATTCCCCACAATGTAGTTTTGATTTGCATTTCTCTAATGGCTAATGATGTTGAATATTTTTTCATATACTTATTGGCCTTTTGAGTATCTTCTTTGGGGAAATGCCTATTCAAATCCTTGGCCCATTTTTTAGTTGGCTTGTTTGTCTTTTCATAGTTAAGTTGTAGGAGTTATTTTTATATTCTGGATATTAAATTCTTATCAGATGTATGATTTCTAAATATTTTCCCCATTCTCTAATATATCTTTTCACATTCTTGATGATATTCTTTGATGTACAAAAGTTTTTTAAAAATTTTGATGAAGTCTATATTATCTATTTTTTCTTTTGTTGTTTATGTTTTTGATGTGATACCTAAAAATTCATTGTCTACTACAATATCCTGAAGATTTTTCTCTGTGTTTCCTTGCTAGAGTTTCATATTATTACTTTTAAAATTTTATCTTCAATCCATTTTGAGTTGATTTTTATATATAGTTAGGGGTAGGGGGCCCACATTCATTCTTTTGCGTATGGGTTTCCAGTTGTCCCAGCACCCATTGTTGAAGAGACTGTTTTTTCACTGTTGGGTGGACTTGGCACCTGTGTTGAAAATCACCTAGCCATAGATGTATAGACTTGTTTCTGGACCCTCAGTTGGTCTATATGTTTATCTGTATGCCAGTACTACAGTTTTAATTGTTGTTGTTTTGTAATAAGCTTTGAATTCAGGTAGTGTGAGACCTCCAACTTTGCTTTTCTTTTTTTCAAGATTGTTTTAGCTATTCTGAGTGCCTTGCAATTTCATGTGAATTTGAGGATCAGCTTTTCCATTTCTGCATAAGTGGCTTCTGGAATATTGATAGGGATTGCATTGAATTTGTAGATTGCTTTAGGCAATAATGACAGCTAAACAATATTTTCCAGTCCTTGAACATGGGATGTCATCCCATTTATTTAAGCCTCCTTTCTTTCAGCAATATTTTATAGTTTTCAGTGCTCAAGTCTTATATCCCCTTGGTTAAATTTATGCCTTGGGATTTTATTATTTAAGATGCTATGTAAATGAAATTGTTTTCTTGGTTTCCTTTTCAGATTGTTTAGTACTTATATATAGAAACCCAACTGACTTGTGCATGTTTTTCTTGTATCCTCCAACTTTGCTGAATTTGTTTATTAGTTCTAGGAGCTTTCTTGTGGGTTTTGGGGATTTTTCTATATATAGGATCATGTCATCTGCAAATAGAGATAACTTTTCTTCTTTCTTTCCAATTGGGATGCCTTTTTTTTTTCTTTTTCTTGGCTAATTGCTCTGGCTAGAACATCCAGTACAATGATGAACAGCAGGAGTGAAACAGGCATCCTTGTCTTGTTTCTGATCTTACTGAGAAAACTTTCAGTCTTTCACCATTGAGTATGATTTTTGCTGTGGGTTTTTCATATAAATCCTTTATCATGCTAAGAAAGTTCCCTTCTATTCCCAGTTTTCTGAGTGTTTTTATCATGAATGGATGTTGGATTTTGTCAGATGCCTTTTCCGCATCAGCTGAGGTGACCACATTGTTTTTCTCCTTCCTTCTACTAATGTGGTGTGTTACATGGATTGATTTTCTTATGTTGGACCATCCTTGCTTTTCTGTAATAAATCCCAGTTGGTCATGATGTACAATTCTTTTAATATATTGTTGGATTCAGTTTGCCAGTATTTTGTTGAGGATTTTTGCATCTCTATTCATACAGGATACTGGTCTGTAATTTTATTTTCTTGTGCTGTCTTTATCAACTTTGCTATCAGGGTAATGTTGGCCTCATGGAATGGTTAGGAAGTAATCCGTCTTCTACTTTTTGGAAGAGTTTTAGAAGGATTGCTGTTATATCTTCTATAAATGATTGAATTCAGTAGTGAAACCATTTGGACTTTGCTGGGAGGTTTTAAATTATTGATTCAGTGTCTTATTATAGTTTTGTTGAGATTTTCTATTTTTTCTTGCCTTAGATTAGGTAAATTGTGTGTTTCTAGGAATTCGTTCGTCTCATCTAGGTTTTCTAATTTTTGGCATATAGTTGTTCATAGTACCCTCTTATAATCTTTCTTTATTTCTGTAAGGTTGCCAATAATGGCCAAACATTCATTCTTGATTTTTTGATATTTGTGACCTCTCTTTTTGTCCGCCTGTGAAAGGTTTCTCTCTCTCTCTCTCTCTCTCTCTCTCTCTTTTTCCTCCTCTCTCTCTTTCCCTCTCCCTCCCTTCCTTCCAAACTGGGACCTATGGGAAGCAGGTACTCAAGCCACTGAGCTGTACACACTTCCCAGGTTTTTTATTTGATTAATCTTTTAAAAAAATATGTATTTGATTTGTTGATTCCCTCTATTAATTTTCTGTTCTCTATTTCAGTTATCTCTGCTCTAATATTTATTATTCCTTCCTTCTGTTCCTTTTTTGGTTTAGTTTGTCATTCTTTCTCTAGTTTCTTTAGATATGAAGTTAGGTTATTGATTTGAGATCTTTTTTTTTTCTTCTGTACTGGGGCCAGAGATTGAACTGGACCTCATATATGGTGCACCTGCGTTCAACCACTTGAGCTATACCAGTTCCCTATCTTTCTTTTTTAATGTTGGCATTTAGAGCTAAATATTTCCCTCTGAGCACTGCCTATGTTGCATCCCATAAGTTTTGGTATATTGTGTTTTTGTTTTCATTCATCTCAAGATATTTCCTAAATTCTCTTGTGATTTCTTCTTGACCCAATGGTTGTTTAATAGTGTGCTGTTTAATTTCCACATATTTGTAAGTTTTTCAGTTTTCTTTCTGTTGTTGGTTTCTAGCTTTATTCCATTGTGGTCTGAGAAGATACTTACGTTTTCAATATTTCCGAATTAATTAAGATTTTATTTGTGGCCTAATTTATGGTCTATCCTGGAAAGTGTTCCATGTGCACTTGAGGAGAATGTGCATTCTGCTGTTGTTAGGTAGAGCGTTCTATATATTTCCATTAGATCTAACTGGTTAATAGTGTTGTTCTAGTCCTTTATTTCCCTATTAATATTCTGTTAAGATGTTTGATTAATTATTGAAAATAATATTATTGTAGAACTATCTATCCCTTCAATTCTGTCAATTTTTGCTTCATTTAATTTAAGGTTCTGTGGTTAGCCTGGTTCAGGCGGTAGAGCAAGTGAGCAAAGGAAGTTCGGCAGGGTTGGGCCCTGGTCCTTTTACTGAATCTGAGGTAGCCATCCAAACAAAAATAAATTTCTCTCCACCCTAAACCCCTACCCCAGAAAAAGGCCCTGAGCCTGGGCATGTGGAGTACCTGCCCCACCCCACCTGTCTTAGCCTCAAGGCTGCCACAGTGCCTGAGTGCCTGTGACCCAAGAGGCCTTCCTCACCTGGGCACACTCACAGGCACCTGCACACTCCATCAGAGACCACTCCAGGCCAGGTTGCGGACCAAAGAGCAGACTCAGAGCAGGGACAGACTGGGGCTATGGGCTCACCGCCCCCTCGGCCTGCCATGGAATTGCACAATAAAGTGTTTTTATTCCTTGAAAAAAAGAAAACCATGTTCATAATTGTAATATCTTCTTGCGATGGGAACTTTTCTCAATATGTAATATCCTTCATCTCTTTTTTTTTAAGATTTGTTTTTATTTATTTCTCTCCCCTCCCCCCACCCCAGTTGTCTGTTCTCTGTGTCCATTCGCTGTGTTCTTCTGTGTCTGCTTCTATTCCTGTCAGTGGCATAAGGAATCTTTGTCGCTTTGTTGCTGCATCAACTTACTGTGTCAGCTCTCTGTGTGTGTGGCACCACTCCTGGGCAGGCTGGACTTCCTTTCGCACTGGGCGGCTCTCCTTCCAGGGTGCACTCCTTGCGCATGGGGCTCCCCTACTTGGGGGACACCCCTACGTTGCAGAGCATTCCTTGCACGCATCAGCACTGCGCGTGGGCCAGCTCCACACGGGTCAAGGAGGCCCGGGGTTTGAACCATGGGCTTCCCATGTGGTAGGTGGATGCTCTATCTGTTGAGCCAAGTCCGCTTCCCTCTTTGTCTCTTTTGATCTTTTTACTTAAATTCTATTTTGTCTGACAATAATATAACCACTCCAGCTCACTTTTTAAAAAAGATTTATTTATTTATTTATTTATTTATTTATTTATTTATTTATTTATCTATCTATCCCCCCCCCCGCCCAGGTTGTCTGCTCTTTGTGTCCATTTGCTGTGTGTTCTTCTATGTCTGCTTCTATTCTTGTCAGCGGCCCTGGAATCTTTTTATTGCGTCATCTTGCTGCATCAGCTCTCTGTGTGTGCAGCGCCACTCCTGGGCAGGCTGTGCTTTTTCATGCTGGGCAGCTCTCCTTACGGGCACACTCCTTGTGCGTGGGGCTCCCCTATGCAGGGGGACACCCCTGCGTGGCACGGCACTCCTTGCACACATCAGCACTGCACGTGGGCCAGCTCATCACATGGGTCAGGAGGCCCTGGGTTTGAACGCTGTACCTGCCATGTGGTAGGCGGACGCTCTATCCATTGAGCCAAATTCACTTCTCTCCAGCTCACTTTTGAGTACTCTTTTTCCATCCTTTGACTTCCAACATCTCTGCTCCTTGGTACCTAAACTGAGTCTCCTATAGACAGCTTATAGATGGATCATGCTTTTTTCATCCAGTTCACTGATCTCTGACTTTTAATAGAGGAGTTTAACCCATTAAGGTAATAACTGAGAAAGAAGGATTTACTTCTGCCATTTAGATATTTATTTTTCTGAATGTCTTGTGCGATTTTTGTTTCTTAAGCATTCCATTACTACCTTTCTTCATTTAGTTGCATTTTTGTAGTGTGCTATTTTGATTGCCTTCTTCTTTCCTTTTCTCTATATTTTTTAGTTATTTTCTTTTTGGTAACCTTTGTAATTACAATTAACATCTTAAACTAATACCAACCTAGTTTGACTAATACACCTCCATCCCTTCCCTTTCATATTGTTATTGTCTCAGATTACATCTTTATACATTGTATGCCCATTAACATAGATTTTAAATGCTATTTTACACGTTCACCTGGTGTGTGACATAGGTGGGGGGGAGAAGCAGTTAAAAACCAAAAGTATAATAATGTGTATGTAAAGTATTTTTACCTATATAATTGTCTTTACTAGTGTTCTTTATTTCTTCTTATGGCTTCAAATACTTTCCAGTGTCAATTTATTTCAGCCTGAAGAGACTCCCTTTAGCATTTCTTGTCAGGTAGGGCTTCTGGTAATGAACTCTTTCAGCTTTTATCTGTAAATGTCTTAATTTCTTCTTCATTTTTTTTTTTAATTCTTTTTTTTTTAAAGATTTATTTTTATTTATTTAATTCCCCTCCCCTCCCCCAGTTGTCTGTTTTCTGTGTCTTTTTGCTGTGTCTTGTTTCTTTGTCCGCTTCTGTAGTCGTCAGCGGCACGGGAAGTGTGGGCGGCGCCATTCCTCGGCAGGCTGCTCCCTCCTTCGCACTGGGCGGCTCCCCTTATGGGTGCACTCCTTGCGCGTGGGGCTCCCCTACGCGGGGGACACCCCTGTGTAGCAGGGCACTCCTTGCGCGCATCAGCACTGCGCACGGGCCAGCTCCACACGGGTCAAGGAGGCCCGGGGCTTGAACTGCGGACTTCCCATGTGGTAGACGGATGCCCTAACCCCTGGGCCAAAGTCCGTTTCCTCTTCTTCATTTTTGAAAGATAGTTTTGTCAGATAATACACCATCCCACTGTCTTCTGGATTCCATGTTTCCTGATAGGTAATCTGCTGTTGGAGCAGATGTAGCTCAGTGGTTGAGCACCTGCTTTGCATGTAGGAGGTCCTGGGTTCAGTCTGATTAATCGACTGGTTAATTAGCAGATTAATCTGCTGTTAATTTTTTTTTTCCCCTGCAAATATTTATTGAAGGTCTTTGATATTTCCCAGTGCCAGTTTGGGTTTTGAGGCTAGAGCAATGGACAATGAGATAAGAGCCCCACGAACCTTATATTTTAGTGGAGAAGATAGAGTAAAGACAAGTGAAGAGTATAGACAAATGAAAAGAAAATACACCTGTTTGCTCGAGAGGTCTGGGAAGGGAATACCACTACAGTGAGGGTGACATTGGAGCCAAGGCCTGCAAGAAGAGGATTTGGCAAGTCAAGGCGGAATCTGTGAGAAGGCATTCCAGGGAAAAGGAACAGAAAGGACAGGGGCTGAGGTGAGAATGAGTGGATTCCAGGGCAGAAAAGAAAGCAAGTATGCTAGAGCCTGGTGAGTGATGGAGAGAGTGAAAGGGATGTGATTCGGAGGAGTAAGGCTGCGACTAGATCCTTTCAGGCTTGGCATATGAGAAGGAAGAGTTCTTATTTTATTTAAAGTACCATGAGGGCCGTGTACCAGCACCGGGCCAGGCCCCTGCCCACACTGCCTGCCTCCGCTGCAGGGAGCTCTGCAGCAACCCGGGCCAGGTTCTCCTGGGGGAGGAGTCACCCTCCCAGCCCCCCAAGAGGAGGACGAAGAGGTACCTGTGGCATGACAAGAGTCCCTACACCTACTTGCCATCTCCTTGGTGGCCCAGGCTGTGCCTTCCTGCAGGCTGAAGCTGGCCCAGATCGTCCCCCAGGTCCTGGCCGCCTTTCCCTTCCTCAGAGAAGACTACGAGGGCTGGAAGGACTCCATCTGCCACAACCTCTCCTCCAACTCCTGCTTCTGCAAGTTTCCCAAGGACCCCATGAAGCCCCAGGCCAAGGGCAATGTCTGGGCTGTCGACGTGGACCTGATCCTGGCAGAGGCACTGCGGCTGCAGGACACTGTGCTGTGTGGCGCTGGCAGAGCCAAGGCCAGTATGGTGCCTTCGCCAAGGACCTGGGCCCCTACGTGCTGCACGGCCAGCCTTACCAGCTGCCTAGTCCTCCACCCACGCCCAGCCAGGGTTTCAGCAAGTCCCTGCCAGGCCACCCTGGGGAGGAGGCTCCCTGGCCCCTGCTGCCACCACAGAGAAGCCCAGTGCCAGCCCACCCCAGGAGGGAGCAGGGTTCATCCCACCCCTGCCCTCCTCTGAGAGGATTCTGTGGCCCCGCTGCCCCCTCCAGGGGCCCACAGGAGGAGAGGGGCAGACTTCCAATGGGGAAACACAGGGCCCCCACCCCTCTTGCCAGAACCCACGACCTGGCCCCTGCGATTACTGCAAGGCATCCCAGTGTCTGCACTGACTGGCCGGGGGCACAGGGCCCCAGTTTGGGAGCTGCTGCCCACCTCCTACTTGCCCATCTACACGCCCAACATGGTAATGCCCTTGGCCTGACTCCACCGCCCTCCTGCCCCCAGTGCCCACCCACCACTATCTGGTCCTACCAGGGGATGGCCCCTGAAACCCACGGGCCCCCAGGGCTGCTCTGGGATCTAGACACCCTCTTCCAGGGTGTGCCACACAACAAGAGCATCTACGACGTGTGGGTCAACCACTCTCGGTACCTGGCAGTCCTGGCCCCAGGCTGGATGCTCCCCTTACAGCCTGTGAGGCTGCCTTGGCAGGGGATGCTTTCCCTCTAGTCCTTTCCCTCCCCTGTGGGCCTCCGGGAGACCAAGACCAGGAGTGGTAGATCTGCAGCCACAGCAGCCGAGCTCAGAGTCCAAAATGTTTATTGGAATACCCACTCCCCAAAAGGCTGCAGCTCAGCTGAGTACAAACATGGCCCAGAGGCCGCCCCCACCCCAAGAGGCAAGGCTGGAGGGGTGGGTCCCATCTTCTCAGACTTCTGTCCTTCTGCCATCCATCCATCCATCCATCACCATCTGTCACCTCCCTTCCCTGGCTCCCAAGGAGAGGGAGAGCCTCGTGGGGGCTCCAGCCTATAGTCCTACCCTCCTTCAACTCTCTGGGAAGAAGGAGGTGGCAACTTTTGGGGAAATGGGGATAGAGAATAAAGATTGGACCCTATGAGGTCTGGTAGTGATGGTGGAAAGATAACAATAAAGGAACTTACACCATTAAAATAAAAAGTGCCATAGGGAGCTTCATTTAAGAAAGACTGTTTTCTCTGGTAGGAGGAGAATTTTTTTTTAATGTATCCTATTTAATTTTTTTTTAATTAAAGGAGGCATATGTTTACAGAAAAGTCATATATAAAAATACATATTCCCATATATCCCCTATTGTTGGCACTTTGTATTAGTGTACCTTTGTTATAATTGATGAGAGATTATTAAAATAGTACTATTAACTATCATCTGTAGTTTACATTAGGTGTATTTTTTCCCATATACCACCCTGTTATCAATATCTTGTATTACTGGTGTACATTTGTTATTATTCATGCAAGAACATTCCTAAAATTGTACTGTTTACTGTAGTCCATCATCTACAATGGGATTCCTAAGTTAGTCCTATGTTTTATGTTTTAATTTTTATGCTAGTAACACACAGTGACCTAAAGTTTACCCTTTTAACCACATTCACATATATAATTGAATGCTGTTAATTACTCTTACAATAATGTCCTACCATCACCACCATCCATTTCCAAACCTTTACAATCAACCCAAATGGAAATTTTGTACAAATTAAGCATCAACTCCCCATTTTTTACCCCTAGTCTATCCCTGGTAACCTATATTCTAGATTCTAACTCTGTGAGTTTGCTTACTGTAATTAGTTCATATCAGTGAGATCATACAATATTTGTCCTTTTGTGTCTGGCTTATTTCACTCAGCATAATGTCCTCAAGGTTCATCTATGTTGTCACATGCATCAGGATTTCATTCCTTTCTATGGCTGAATAATATTTTGTTTATCCATTCATCAGTTGATGGACACTTGTGTTGCTTCCGTCTTTGGGCAAATGTGAATAATGCTGCTATGAACATCAGAGTGCAAATGTATTTTCAAGTTCCTGCTTTCATTTCTTCTGGGTATATACCTAGTAGTGGGATTGCTGAGTTATATGGTAATTCTATGTTTAGCTTCCTGAGGAAATGCCAAACTGCCTTCCACAGAGGCTACACCATTTTATATTCCCACCAGCATTGAATGAGTGTTCCTCTTTCTCCACATCCTTTCTAACACTTGTAGTTTTCTGTTTTTTTCAGAAGTAGCTATTCTAATGGATGTGAAATGATGTCTCTCTGTGGTATTGATTTGCATTTCCCTACTAGCTAGTGATGTTGAACATCTTTTCATGTGCTTTTTAGCCATTTATGTATCCTCTTTGGAGAAATGTCTATTCAAGTCTTCTGCCCTTTTTAAAATTGGGTTGTCTTTATATTGTTGATTTGAAAGATTTCTTTATATATCCTGGATAGTAAACCCTTATTAGATATATGGTTCCAAATATTTTCTCCCATTGAGTAGGTTGTTTTTTTACTTCCATGACAAAGTCTTTTGATACATAGAAGTTTTTAATGTTGAGGAGGTCCAATTTATCTATTTTCACTTTTGTTGCTAGTGCTTTTGATGTACAGTCTAGGAAACCATTGCCTAACATAAGACAATGAAGGAAAGTGGACCTGGCTCAATGGATAGGGTGTCTGCCTACCAATTGGGAGGTCTATGGTTCAAATCCAGGACCTCCTTGACCCGTGTGGAACTGGCGCACGTGCAGGACTGATGCAGGCAAGGAGTGCCGTGCCACGTAGGGGTGTCCCCCACATAGGGGAGCCCCACGTGCAAGGAGTGTGCCCCGTAAGGAGAGTTGCCCTGCACAAAAGAAAGTTCAGCCTGCCCAGGAGTGCTGCCGCACACATGGAGAGCTGACACAGCAAGATGATACAACAAAAAAGAAAGAGATTCCTGGTGTTGCTGACAAGAATAGAAGCGGACACAGAAGAACACACAGCAAATGGACACAGAGAACAGACAACTGGGGTGAGGGGGAAGGGAAAAAAATAAATCTTAAAAAAAAAATAAGATAATGAAGATGCTTTCCTACATTTTCTTCTAGGAGTTTTATAATTCTGGTTCATATATTTAGGTATTTGATCCATCTTTAGTTATTTCTTGAATATGATATGTGACAGGGGTCCTCTTTCATTTTTTGGATATATATATCCAGTTCTCCCAGCATCACTTGTTGAAGAGATTCTTCTTTCCCAGTTGAGTGGACTTGGCAGCCTTGTCAAAAATCAGTTGGCCATAGTTATGAGGGTCCAATTCTGAACTCTCAATTTGATTCCATTGGCTTTGTCCTGTACCTTAAAGTCAAGAACTGTGAATCCTCCAACTATGTATTCTTTTCCAAGATGTTTTTGGCTATTCAGGGCTCCTCACCTTTCCAAATAAATTTGATAATTAGCTTTTCCATTTCTGCAAACTAGGCTGTTAGAATTTTAATTGGGATCATGTTGAATCTATAAATCATTTGGGGTAAAATTCTCTTAAAATATTTAGTCTTCTAATCCATGAACACATAATGTTGTTCCATCAAATCCTTTGATTTCTTTTGCTATATTTTGTGGTTTTCTGTGTACAAGTCCTTTACTTTATATCCTTGGTTAAATTTATTCCTAGATATTTAATTCTTTTAGTTGCTATTGTAAGTGGAATTTTTTTCTTGATTTCTTCCTTAGATTGCTCATTACTGGTGTATAGAAACACAACTGATTTTTTCCTGTTGATCTTGTACCCCACCACTGTGCTGAACTCGTTTCTTAGCTTTAGTAGCTTTGTTGTAGATTTTTCAGGACTTTCTATATATAGGATCATGTCATCTGTAAATAGTGAAAGTTTTACTTCTTCTTTTCCAATTTGGATGCCTTTTATTTCTTTTTCTTACCTAACTTCTCTAGCTAGAACTTCCAGTGACAGTGTTGAATAACAGTGGTGACAGTGTTGAATAGAGGGAAAACTTTCAATCTTTCACCATTGAGTACGATATTAGTGGTAGGTTTTTCATATATGCCCTTTATCATGTTGAGGAAGTTTCCTTCTATTCCTATATTCTGAGTGTTTTTATTAAGAAAGGATGCTGGATTTTGTCAAATGCCCTTTCTTCATGAATGAAGATGATCATGTAGGTTTTTCCCTTTGTTTTGTTAATGTGGTATATTATATTAATTGATTTTCTTATGTTGAATCACCCTTTCATACCTGGGATAAAACCTACTTGTCATGGTGTATAATTCTTTTAATGTGCTGCTGTATTTGATTTCCAAGTATTTGTTGAGGATTTTTGCATGTATATTCATAGAAGAAATTGGTCTGCAATTTTCCTTTTCTTGTAGTATCTTTATCTTGTTTTGGTATTAGGGTTATATTGGCCTCATCGACTGATTTAGAAAGTGTTCCCTCCTTTTCAATTTTTTGGAAAAGTTTGAACAACATTGGTATTAATTCTTCTTGGAATCATTGGTAGAATTCACCATGAAGCCATCTGGTCCTTGACTTTTCTTTATTTGGAATTTTTGTTTTGTTTTGTTTTTTGTTATTAACAATTATTCCTTTATGTTCATTACAAATATAGATCTTTATGTTCATACATCTTTTTTTCACCCACCAATTGCAAGTATGGGGCTCTATAGTTAAGATACAGGAAATTAAATATTTTACATTTTTAGAGTACAGGAATTTATACTTGGACCTCAGTCCTTGTATTATTATTTTTTTCAAAGAAAGAGTTTTATTGGTTGCACAAGTAATGCAGCACAGTGGTCTTCTGACCCAAAACTGCCTCTTTGATCTGCAGAAATTCTAATACTTTATAATAGGAGGATAATGAATAATTGGGATGGAGCTTGACACAGGCTCCTTCACTAATAAATATTAAGAGGCTCATCAGGATTGGGGTAGGCCCCAAACCAAGAGGATTCACAAAGTTAGAATCATTGTCAGATCCGTGTGGAGCTGGCCCATGTGCAGTGCTGATGTGCGCAAGGAGTGCTGTGCCACGCAGGAGTGTCCTCCACATAAGGGAGCCCCACGCGCAAGGAGTGCGCCCGTAAGGAGAGCCGCCCAGCATGAAAGAAAGTGCAGCCTGCCCGGGAATGGCGCCGCGCACACACGGAGAGCTGACCCAGCAAGATGACGCAACAACAAAGAGACACAGATTCCCGTGCCGCTGACAACAACAGAAGTGGACAAATAAGAACACACAGCAAATGAACACAGAGAACAGACAACTGGGGGAGGGGGAAGGGGAGAGAAATAAATAAAAAGAAATCTTAAAAAAAAAAAAGGAATCATTGTCAGAGATGAAGGTTCTGGGATAGGAAAGTACAGAGTAGAGGTCAAATCACGAGGTTTTCCATGTGGATATTAAACATGAGGGTAGGGAGGCTACAATCACAATGACAACTATACACAAGAGTGAGCCTACTTCTGAAATAACCATAAACAAACATAAGTTCATCTAGAATTACCATCACAATAGTAAATACCTTGTATTATTTTTTTCTCTAATTTACTCCCTTTTTAGGTGATTTCATCCAGTAAATCCTATCTTCATGCAAAGTCTCCTGTATTTATATTCCCATCCTTGATCACTTTCATGAGCTCTAGACTTGTATATCCAATTTCTAATTTAACACCTCTTCCTGGTTGTCCAATAGCATCTTAAGTCTGCCCCCCAAACACTTTATTTTCGTGTGCTCCTCATTTTCAGTCTTTTCCACCTAAATAAAACATAACTTTGTCCTTCAAGTTAGTTGTTGAGACTAATGCTTTGGACTTGTCCTTGTCTCCTACCTTTATTTCAAACTCTATATCCAATCAATTTACAAATCTTGTTGACTCTACCTAAACATATATCTGGATCATGGCCATGTCTTAGTACTATTAAACCTACCACCTTTAATTGGGAGGTTTTTGATGACCTATTCAATCTCTTTACTTGGAATTGATATGTTGAGGGCCACTATTTCTTCCAAAGTCAGTGTGGGAAGGAGATGTAGCTCAAGCAATTGGGCTCCCATCTACCATATGGGAGGGCCTCCTGGTGAAGGCAAGCTAGCCCACCTGGTGAGCTGGCCTGAGCAGAGAGCTGGCCCATATGGAGGGCTAGCTCACAAGGCAAGCTGGCCCAAGCAGAGCTCTGGCCCACACAGGAGTGCTGGCCAACACAGCAAGCTGGCCTGAGCAGAAAACTGACACAGCAAAATGACACAACAAAAAGAAACACAGAGGAAAGACAGTAAGAGACACAGTAGACCAGGGAAATGAGGTGGTGTAAGAGATTGAGCACCTCTCTCCCACTCTGGAAGGTCCCCGGATCAGTTACCAGTGCCACCTAAAGAGAAGATAAGAGAAGACAAGCAGACACAGAAGAACACACAGCAAATGGACACAGGCAGCAGGCAATGTGGGGGAGTGGGGTGGTGATAAATATTTAATAAAATTTTTAAAAAGTCAGTTTAAGTTATTCACATATTTCTAGGAATTTGTCCATTTCATCTAGGTTTTCTAATTTGCTGGCATACGTTTGTTCTTAAAGTCCTTTTAATTTCTGTGGGGTCAGTAATCATGTCCCCACTCTCATTTCTGATTTTATTTGCTTCACTCTTTTTTTTTTCTTTGTCAGTCTAGCTAAGGGTTTGTCAATTTTGTTGGTCTTTTCAAATAACCTACTTTTAGTTTTGTTAATTCTCTCTATTTGTTTTTATTCCCAATTTCATTTCTTTCTGCTCTAAACTTTGTTATTTCTTTCCTTCTGCTTGCTTTAGGATTAGTTTGCTGTTCTTTTTCTAGTTCCTCCTGGGGTGCAGGTAGGTCTTTAATTTTAGTTTTTTTTTTTTTAAGTAAGTGTTTAGGGCTATAAATCTCCCTCTTAAGACTGCCTTTGCTGCATCCCATAAGTTTTAATATGTTGTGTTTTTGTTTTCATTCATCTCAAGATATTTATTGATTTCTTACAATTTCTTCTTTGGTCCACTGATTATTACAGAATGTGTTATTTAACTTATATATATATATTTGTGGATTTTCCAGTTCTCAACCTGTTATTGAGTTCCATTTTCATTCCATTATGGTCAGAGGAGACATTTTTTATAATTTCAACCTTTTAAAAATGTTCTGAGACTTGTTTTGTGACCCAGCATGTGTTCTATCCTGGAGAAAGATCCATGAGCACGTGCGAAAAATGTATATCCTGCTGTTTTGAAGTACAATGTTCTGTATATGTCTGTTAAGTCTAGTTCATTTGTCATATTATTCAAGTTTCTGTTTCCTTATTGATCTTCTTTCTAGATGTTCTACCTATTGATGAGGGTTGTAGTGAATTATCCAACTAATATAGTAGAGATGTCTATTTCCCCTTCAGTTTTGCCAGTGTTTGCCTCATGTATTCTGGGACACCCTGGGGAGGAGCATAAATATTTGTTATTTCTTTTTGGTGGATTGCCCCTTTTGTTTATATATGTTCTTCTTTGTCTCTTGTAATATCTTTTGACTTAAAGTTTATTTTGTCCAACATTGGTATAGCTACCTCCAGCTTTTTTTGGTTTTATTTGCATGGGATATCTTTTTCCAACCTTTCAACTTTCACCTTATTTGTGTCTTTGGGTCTAAGGTGAGTCTCTTATAAACAACATATACTTGGATAATGTCTTTTTATCTATTCTGCCAATCTGTGTCATTTGATTGGAGAGTATAATCCATTAACCTTCAGTGTCACAACTGTAAAGACAGTACTTTGCTTCAGCCATTTTATCCTTTGGTTTTATACATCATATTTTTTTGTTTCTCTTTTCCTTTATTGCAACCTCCTTTTCTGTATATTTTGTGATATATATAGAACAGATAGTGAATATCTGATACTTTTCACCTTTCTGTTTCTTTATATTTTAAAAATACTTTATTTGTGGTTGCCCTGGGGGTTTATATTACACAGCCTACATCTATAACCTACTAACTTGAAAAAATATCAACTTAGCTTCAATAGCTTATACATTCTCTGTTCCCATATCCCTCTGTTTTTCTCTGTTTTTCTGGGAAGTTAAATATTTTCAACCTCTCTAAATGCTCCAAAATATTCCTTTACTTATTCTTCAGAAGTATCTGGGCTCAAATCACCCACAAAAACTTTTTTGGTGGCATTCTTTCCATTTTAAAGTCTTCGTCCTTTTGACGTCTATCAATTTGTCATCCAGTTTGTGTTCCTTCAATTCTAAAACCTTATCAACACTGGAAGCATCTTTGAAAAACACAAATCCAAATCCCCTTGATCTTCCAGTGAATGGATCTTCTTTTTTTTAAGGCTTATTCTATTTATTTATTTCTCCCCCCTCATTGTTTGTGATCACTGTCTGCTTTCTGTGTTCATTTTTTGTGTGCTTTTTATGTCAGCTTGTCTTCTCTTTAGGAGGCACCAGGAACAGGACCCAGGACCTTCCATGAGGGAGAGGGGCACTCAATCACTTGAGCCATTTCATCTCCTTGGTTTGTTGTGTCTTTCACTGCCTTTCCTCTTTGTCTCATTGTTGCATCATCTTGCTGCACCAGCTTGCCATGCCTGCCAGTTGCACCAGCTTGACTTCTCCAGGAGGCACCAGAAACTGAACCCAGGACCTCCCATGTGGTAGGCAGGAACCCAATCACTTGAGCCACATCCACTTCCCTGGATCTGTCTTAATTGTGCAGTCTACAGCCTCTCCAAATCGAGATACTCAATCAAATCTTTCTTGCTTGTGTTATAGTTTAAGCCTCTAATAAACATTTTACTGTCATCCTGCTGATTCTTGCTCACATTGATCTTGGATCCCTCTGTGAATTCCTCCTTGTTGCTATACTCATTCATATCCTCAGTGGTATCAGAGTTGTCAGCAGAGTGGTGCTGGCACACAGACCTAGTCCTGGCAGAAGCAGCAGAGGAGTGTTTTTCTAGTGTATTTTTAATCTCTACTATTGTGACTTTCATCCCCATAATTTCTGTTATGCTTGTTTTTATACTTCCAAATTCTTTTTTTTTTTTAAAGATTTGTTTTTATTTATTTCTCTCTGCCCCCCCCCCAAGTTGTCTGTTCTCTGTGTCCATTTGTTTCGTGTTCTTCTTTGTCCACTTCTGTTGTTGTCAGCGGCTCAGGAATCACTGTGTCTCTTTTTGTTGAGTCACCTTGCTGCGTCAGTTCTCCATATGTGCGGTGCCATTCCTGGGCAGGCTGAACTTTTATTCGCACTGGGTGGCTCTCCTTATGGGGTGTACTCCTTGCATGTGGGGCTCCCCTATGCGGGGGAGACACCCCTGAGTGGCACGGCACTCCTTGCGCGTATCAGCACTGCACATGGGCCAGCTCCACACAGGTCAAGGAAACCCGGGGTTTGAACCGCGGACCTTCCATGTGGTAGGCAGATGCCCTATCCATTGGGCTAAGTCCACTTTCCTCAAATTCTTCTTTATGCTCACACATTGCCTTCTTAATATCCTTTAGGTCTATATTCATATTTTCCTTCATCTCTTGAATTGATTAGGAGATTTCTTTGAATTTCTTTGATTAGTTGTTCTAAATCCTGTATTTAAATTCTGTTCCCTTGATTGAGCCATATCTTCCTGTTTTTTAGTATGGCTTTTAAGTTTTTGCTGATAACTTTGAAGGTCAGTTTCTTCTTCTTATCTAGGGTTTTATTGTTGATTGGCTTTGTGTGAAGGCTCTTCTTTGATGCTTGGTCAAACTTATTTTTTACTTTTAGAATAGACTATATTTAATTGATCAGATTTTCTCAGCTCTTGTTCATCTGATTTTTGCCCTGGATATGCAGTACAATTTTTACAGTTGTACTTTTTGTGCAATTGCTTCACCTCCAGGAGAAAGTTTCCTTTCTTCTCTTCCTCCTCTTGGAATCTTGATTGGTTTTGTTTTTTGTGTGTGCAGAATTTTCTCCCCAGCTCCTGTAATTTGTTTAAATTTTTTTCTTTCACTCAGTGCCCCATTTTCCTTACACTTTTCAGTTCAATGACCCTCCTGTTTTATAGCAGTTCAGTTTAATACCTTCCCCACCTTTTTTCCCCCCTCTGTGAGGATTTTCTGCCTCTGGTTTCTTCCCTGGTAGGGTGTTACACCTTGGGGAGCCAGATGGATTCAATCCAGAAAGGTGGGTCACTTCAGAAAAGTCCATTTTGCATTTAGGTGGTTCAACCAACAGACACTGGGTTGAGTGAGCGCACCTCTTGCCAGCTGTGCTACCATGGTTTCTCTGCTCCTCTTGGGGGCCCTTTGTATATAGCATTCCTCAGTGGCTTGTGTTCTTCCTTGGGTCTCTGCAGATTTGATATTAAATCCATTTAGTGAGTTTTCATTTCAGTTATTGTACTTTGAAGCTCCAAAATTTCTATTTGGTTCCTTTTTGTGATTTCTGTCTCTTTATTTTGTTCAGAAAATGTTTTCTTAATTTCTTTTAGTTCTTTGTATATGGATTCCTTTAACTCCCTAACATATTTAAGACAATTGACTTAAAGTCTTCAGTTAATAGTTCTGGTATATGTGCTTCCTCAGGGATGATTTCTGGCAAATTATTTTTTTTCCTGTGAGTGGGCCATACTTTCCTGTTTCATTGGTGTTTTGTAATTTTTTGGTTGAGAACTGGGCATTCTGAGTATTATAATGCTATAATTCTAGCAATATAATTCTTCCACTCCTCTTGGACTGCTAGGTTGTTTTGTGGTTTTGTTTTTATTTTTTTTCAACTGTTGTTGTTCTTATTGTGGGCTGGAGCTGTCAATTTTTGACCTTTATAAATTATTTTTGTTTCCAAACAGGGAAAGGAAAAAGAAAGAAAAAATATATTGGTACTGCTTCCTTTAAACTCCTCTGCCACTTTTGTCAGAGGGGACTTGGAACAGTGGCTACCCTTAGAGCTGGAACCTCAGTGATCTGAAGTAGCTGATCAAAAGCAGTGATCAGGGAAGCGGACTTGGCCCAATGGATAGGGCATCTGCCTACCACATGGAAGGTCTGCAGTTCAAACCCCGGGCCTCCTTGACCCGTGTAGAGCTGGCCCATGCGCAGTGCTGATGCGCGCAAGGAGTGCCGTGCCACACAGGGGTGTCCCCCACATAGGGGAGCCCCACGTGCAAGAAGTGTGCCCCATAAGGAGAGCCGCCCAGCGTGAAAGGAAGTGCAGCCTGCCCAGGAATGGTGCCGTACACACGGAGAGCAACAAAGGGAAACACAGATTCCCGGTGCCACTGGTAAGGATAGAAGCGGTCACAGAAGAACATACAGCAAATGGACACAGAGTGCAGACAACTGGGCAGGGGGAGGGGGGAGAAGGAGAGAAATAAATAAAAAATAAATCTTAAAAAAAAAAAAGGCAGTGATCACCAATCAGACCACATACCATTGGATTTTAGAGGACTAGGTCCTTATAGCTCACCCTGGCACCAGCAACCTATGCCAAGAGTCTTAGCTGCAGTCCCTGCTGCTTCCTGCCATGTGGTTGGAGGGTGGAGGATAATAGCCCCTGCACAGAGGGTTGAAATGCACCAATATTTACTGCTGTCTATCAGCCTTCTCCTCCAGCTCTTTCCTGGGTGTTCCACCGTGTTCCACCAGACTTCAGTATAGTTGATTCAAACAGTTCCTGCCAGTTCATATGTATTAAGTGCCTAAGACACACCAGATGTTTACATGTTGCTGGGGAAACAGCAGTCGATATATTGGACGTGGCCCCTGTATTGGTCAGAATCATTTTAAAGTTCCTAGTAGGAAACAAATGGCACATTCAGAAGGGGTCACTGAGGAGAATTTAATGAAAGGTGTCTTTGCAGAAGTGTCGGCAGTTGTAAGAGAAACCCTGATGCAGAGATGGTAAAGCACTTTGGGATTGGTGACAAATGGCAGGCATTGCCACTCTGGCCTGAAAGGGCAAGGGGAGAAAGTGAGTACCAGAATCCAGCAAGAGCTTCTCGAGGACTGCCCAAGAGAACTGCCATCAGGAGGCAGCCAGGCAAACAGCACCCTCCTCTCATTATTTTCTGACCTCCCATCTCCTACTTCTGCCTCCCATTAGCTGACCCAACTGGGAACCTGAACAGTCCCCATCAGTCCGTCTCCTGGGGCACAGATCATAAGGGAAAAGGGTGGAGAGCAAATCTGGAGAAGCAAATGGAGACTAGCTATCCATAATCTCTGGGTTTTACATTTGGGGTTGTCAGACAAACAGAAAAATAGACAAAATAATGACTGAGTGTGATAAACAGGGTCGGAGAGAGCGTCTTGGTATATGTGTATGTGGGGGGGAGGAGGAATAGGGGTGCTTTAGATTTGGTGCCTGGGACGGTCTTGTCAAGGAGGTATTGTTTAAGCTGAGGAGACCTGAAGGACGAGCACCTGAGTGATGAAGGAGCAAGTTCCTAAGATGGGGAAGCTTGGCAGAGAAACAGTTTTGAGAGATGAAATCCAGGGTCTCTTTTGGGATATTTTAATGATAGAACATATAAAAATGATAATAATAACTCGAGGTAGAGTGAGACTCCCTGGGACTCACGGGGAGGTTGAGCAGGAGAGGAGATGGCTGTGGGCTGACACCGAGGGCCTGCCCTTGGATGCCAGGACGTGTGTGGACTGCACCCTCCCTGGAGGTTACACCAAGTGCTGGCACAGCACACTGGCTCTGGGCCTACCCGCCCGCTCCTGGGGCGCCTTCCAGCATTTACTGGGACTTCTGCCACGTCCCAGGTCCTCCCCTTACAAAGGCAAGGAGGGTCAGGGGAAGGGAGTGTCCTCTGAACACCAAATGTGACACATAGCCTTAAACAGGCAGACGCTCCAGTCTGATAGCTATGATGACCATAGGGGTAAAACTGGGCTTGTCAACCATGAAGAGTCCAAAATCTATTTAGAAAAGCACCAAAGCCCATGATTAATATGTTGGTGCCCCAGAGCACCAAGAGGGAAAAACAGGCCCAACGTCCTGGCTGGGGCCAAGTCGAGAAAGCGCGAGGGAACACTGAGTCTGCAGCCAGCACTGTGTTCCTGTCCCAGCGGGAGATTGCAGCACCCCTGCCCCATCATCAGCTAGGGCCCACCTTCAGGGTGCTTCTCGCCCACACAGTTTGGCACGTCACTGTATTTTCTTCCATAGAGGTCTCTCCCCTCTGGCCCTTTGCCCAGTCAGTTGCCCACAGACTGGAAAACAAAGGCTCGTTGCCTTCCCCTGAGACCTGGGCTTAAGGGATGGGCCTTGGGCAGGCTGGGCGGATGCTCTCTTGATTTTTTTTCCAAGTGCAGAGAATGTGACAGCCAATTCCTGTTGGAAGTGGCTTTTGTTTTCTTTGGAGCACTAAGCACTTTTCCTTTCTCGTGATTGTTTCGGTTCAGGTCATGTATAAGATGGAGATGATTTGCTAACCTAATTGCGTGCCTTCCCAATCGGTGGTTCTTAACCTCTTGAGGTACAGATCATATTGTAACATTCAAAAAACACTAATGACTCTCTCCCTCAAATACATACACACACATGCAAATACCCCAAATTAAAGCTTTAGTATCAATCCTAGCCGGTTAAGACTCCCCGGTTTTAGATAGAGTGAGTCCTTCCCACCCCCACACCTCCAGCTTTCTTTTTAGTCTGGATCTTAAAATTCCCTTTCTTTAGTACTTCTCAGGGGTCAGATTTTCTTGCGTGGCTCCTGCTTGAATTAATCCCATGTGTCCAGCCCTCAGCAGAGCTGGGGGTGGTGGTGGCCTTACTGGCTTCAGGCTGCCTCTGGCCTGAAGGCTGCAGTCCAGTAGATCTCCAATTTTTCAGGTAGCAGACTATTCCAGTGGGATTTGTAAAACCTTTGTCTAATCTGTGCCTCTCTGTTATGGAGGAACCAGGCAGAAGGAATCTCAGCACATTCAGGGAGAGGTGGCACAGTTTTGGATGAGACTCTAGGGAGACAGGCGTTGTCTGGTTTTGTTAAATTCCAGGGGCAAATCACTTTGCCAAAAATGCCAAAAATAAAAGAACTGTCTAGACACTTACATACTAGAAGCCCTAAGATGAAGAAAGACCATCCTGAAGATCATTGATCTATGTGGAACTGGTGAAACAAAGTCCATTTATTTAACAAACATGTATCCTGTGCCTGACATGTGACAGGCACTATTCTAGGCACTGGGAGTTCATGGCGAACAAGACAGACAAGGTCCCTGCTACTGGATAAGTATAGACAGTGAAAGTGCAAGAATGAAAATAAAAGAGGGTGACGTGGGAGTGGATGTGGTCCCAGGTTCAATTCCTAGTGTCTCCTAAAAACAAAAAAAAAGCAACAAACAAACAAGGAAACCAACTCAGGGAAACCAATGTGGCTCAGTGGTTGAGTGCCATCTTCCTACATATGAGGTCCCGGGTTCAATGCCTGGCCCCTGGCACCTGAAAAAAAAAAAAAGGGTGAAGTGATAGATGTGATGGTGGCAGGGACTGATCAGAAAAGATGTCTCTGAGAAGGTGACATTTGTGCTGAGACCCAAATACTGAAAAGGAGGCAGCCATTTGGGGGAGGAAGTACCCAGGCAGAGCAGACAGCTGCTTTAAAAAGCCCGAGGCTGGAACAAGTTGGCCTGCTTGAGTAACAGAAAAACTCACATGACTGGCACAGAGGGAGGGAGAGGAAAGAAAGGAGAGGAGGTGAGGCAGATAGAGGTTAGAATGCACTGGGCTTTGCAGGCCACGGGAAGAACTGGGATTTTATTCCAAATGTGCTGGAAAGACAGTGGAGAGTGGAGAGCAGGGACTGGTGTGGTCTAACTTGTCTTTTTAAAAATGGCCACTATGGAACACATTATAGTAAGCATGAATAAGTATGCTAATTTATAAAAGTGATTGTGGTTGAAAGGGTCAGTCTAGGGACATAAGTATCAACTGAAAGAAAGCTAGAGAATAATCTAGAGACTGAATAATGTAATGAACTCGGTGGTGGATGAGGATTGTGGTTAATAGTACAAATACCAGAATGTTCTTCTATGAACTAGAACAAACGTCTATCACTGTTACAAGGTATTAAGAACATGGTGATACATAGAGAGAATACAATTAATGTAACTTACTGACTATACTTAATATCAATATTGTAATATTCTTGCATCAATGGCAAAAAATGGTACTTTATTAGTGCTAAGAGTCAATAATAGAGAGGTATGGAATTTTTTCTACTGGACTAAGAAAAATGTTCTGAAATTGAGGCGAGGACAGCACAACTCTGTGACAAAACTGAGAGACACTGCATGTACCCCTTTGGATGGAATGTATAAGGCATGGGACTATATAATACGGTGTACCATGTGGTGGATGATGGACTGTGGTTAACAGTACAGATATGAGAATGTTCTCCCATGGACTATAACAAATGTACAATACTAATAGGTGGTGTTAATAATTGGGTGGTTTATGGGAAAAATACACCAAATTTAAGCTTTGGACATAATTAGCGGTAGTATTTTAATGGTGCTTTTTCATATTTTGTAACAAATGTTCCACAGAGTTCTGGAAGGTATTGGTGGTGGGTTGATGTACAGGAATTCTGCATGTTATGCATGATTGTTTTGCTTTGTTTTGTTTTAAAGATTTATTTTTATTTATTTCTCACCCCCCCCCCCAATTGTCTGCTGTGTCCATTTGTTGTGTGTTCTTCTGTGTCTGCTTGCACCCTTGGTGGCACCGGGAAACTGTGTCTCTTTTTTGTTGTGTTATCTTGCTGCTTCAGCTCTCTGTGTGTGTGGCGCCACTCCTGGGTGGGTTGCGCTTTTACTGCACAGGGCGGCTCTCCTTGTGCATGGGGCACAGCACTCCTTCCTCACGGCAGCTCTGCGCATGGGCCAGCTCACTGCATGGGTGAGGAGGCCCTGGGTCTCAAACCCTGGACCCCCCCATATGGTAGGCAGATGCTTTACCAGTTGAGCCACGTCTGCTTCCCATGATTGTTTTATAAACTCACAACTTCTCTAATAAAAGTATTTATTTACTGTTTCAATTTTATTTTATCTCCCCCCCCCATATGGTAGGCACACACGTGGGCACTCAGTTCACCACATGGGCACTCGGCTCACCACACGGACACTGGCTCACTGCGCAGGCACGCTTTCTCTTCTTCTTTTTCACCAGGAGGCCCCAGGGACTGAACCTGGGTCCTCCCATATGGTAGGTGGAGGCCTTTTTGCTTGAGCCATATCCACTTACCAAAATTTTTTTAAAAAGAAAAAAAAGTGGCCCCAGTGGAGAAAACAGATTGTGGGTGAGCAAACGTAGAATTGGGGGCTGGTGAGAGGCTGATCGGCAGTCCATGTGAGTGGGTGGCAGGTTCTCAGATCCTGCTGTTGGTGGTACAGATAGAAAATTGCAGACTGTGCTACTCCCAGTGTTCTCCAGATGAGTACACTCAGTGCAGACAAATCCCTTCTCCATGTATTTAACATGTTGCACATGTTAAGACCCCAAAGAAATTCTTGTTTAATGCATTTTAGAAGGGCCAAAGTTATGGTACTCTTCCCAATCCATAGTTCCTGCCCTTCTAGGAAAACCTAAACAAAAATTCAAATCCTCCGTAAGAGAAAGTTGATTGGCTGTTCTTGTTTCTGCAGATTATTAATCTCCTTGGCAGGCAGGAGGAGGGAAGGAGGGAAGGAAAGTTGATATGTGTTAAGTCCCAACTGCATACCTTGATTTCCCCTAATCCCACAACCGTACAAGTCTCATGCTATTAGCCTTTTTTCTTTTAGAGTTTCAAAAGACAGCTTTATCCAAACAGAAATCTCTTAAGCAGAACTTAGAGAAAAGTTAGGCAGCAGTTATTCAAATACATTCTTTGCCAAATGACAACATTAACACGCAAGAGGCAACAGTGAGGCCAGAGAGCAGGCCTTGGTCACCCAGGCTCTCCCAGCCCCAGCCCTCCTCGCCAGGATCAAGCCGACCCACCGAGCGGCCCAGAAGGCTGGCCCCAGCCAACCTCCCCATGGAGGTGAGGACCTCACTCCCTCTTCCCCCGGATTCAACCCTACCCCAGCCCCGCAGCATTCCACAGTGTGCTCCAGAGTGAGGGGAGCAAAGAGGCAAAGTCAGAAACTGCCCAGTATTCCTTTTGCCCTCTTGATCCAAGCCCAGTTAAAAGTTAGAGGTGTAAAAAGAACCCACCTAGGGCTGACCACAAAGCCGACCCCCACTTTCGGGCACCAGGACCACCTTAGTAAGCAGGGCTGGTCGACTGCCTCCCAGCGCTGCAAGGAGAGGTGGAAGGCACCCCAAACCCCCAGCCCTGGCTGAGGGGGTCTCATGGCAGTAGGAAACCACATGATGGGCTGCTTTTTAGGTGGAGACAAAAGTCTTTTGGCCAGCACTACCCAGAGGAACCAACAGGATGGTGACAGGTCAAATAAGGAGATGAAAGCCATTAGCCCAGGTCTCAGATCCCGTCTTGCTGCCTGCCACCAGGCCACAGGGGCAAGTTCAGGGCTGCCGGATACTTCCTGGGGGGCACAGTGGGACCTCCTAGGATGGGGCAAGAACCAGTAGGACAGGAGAGGCAAGCTCAAGGGAAGGGCTCACAAGGATGAGGCCAGATGGTTCAAACTGGTCAGATGACAGCATCCCAGCTCCAGTGGGATCCACAACCATTTTCCCTCTCCTCTAGTTTCTTTTTTCGAGATGAGGAAACTGAAGTTTAGAGAGGTTAGGTAAATTGTCCAAGGTCACATAGCTAACACGTGACAGAGCTGGGATCCAGAGCCAGATCTGTCTGATTCCAAAGTGCAGGGTCTTTCCACATCATCCTGTGCTGGTGGGACCAGTTCAGTACCTTGAGGAGGCTCTAATTATGCTGAGGCTCCCAGGGTTTTATCTGCTTCTTGGATGAAACCTGTATCTCCTTTGGGGCTATTGACTTCTTCAGACTATGGTGGTGTGCAGAGTGCGATGATGTTGAAAGCAGCTTTTTCAGATGTTTCCTACTGGTCAGAAGATTTAATGATGTCAAAAAAACTAATGAAGAAGGAGGGAGTTCAGGCCTTGGCATAAACATGCTCATTACCTATTAATAAATTAATTAGGGCAAACTGGAAGATAGAACCTATGCCTTCTGTCTTGAAATTTTTAAAAAAACAAGCACACAAGGAAGCATTTATTTGTGGTTTAACGTGAAAATGTACAAATGAAATGTTTATAAATACAAATCCACATCAAGGCATAACACAGATAGCAAAGGACAAAGTGAAAACAAAGAAAACGAATTGGTAGCAATATAAAGTTGCACACAGTTGAGTCTTGTGCACTAGAAAGTCTTTTACAAAATAATCGTCTTAGATGAACAGAAGACCAATCTTCAATGTTGTCCTGCAAGATGGGTTACTTTAGCATCTCCTCCTCTCTTACCCAATGTCCTCCTTTAGTTTGGCAGTTAATGTTTTGGTGAGCGCCACCTCCTCAGCAGGTGAAGCTGCATATCCCTGTCCATATCTGTAGTTCCCAATGTTCTCCCCAGGAGAATCATATCCGCCATAGCCACTATGGTTTTGTTGTTGTTGTTGTTTACTGCTTTAGTCGGCCAAGGAGACTTTATTGGGGTCTTGAGGCCACCTGTGGGAGCCTGGGGCACCGTGGAGAGTGGGCCCCCACTTGACCTTCTTCTTGGGGCGCTGGTTGTTGGTGTGGCCGCACTTCTTCTTGCAGCAGTTGATGGCACGGGGGGCAGGCGTGTGTAACGCTTGCTGCAGATCACCTTGTCACAGTTGTACTTCTGGGTGAGCTGGTGGAGGGAGGGCTTGATGGTGCCGCCCCCGAGGTGCAGCACCAGGTGCAGGGTGGACTCTTTCTGGATGTTGTAGTCCGAGAGGGTGTGGCCGTCCCCCAGCGGTTTGCCCTTGAAGATTAGACACTGCTGGTCAGGCGGGATGCCCTCCTTTTCCTGGCTCTTGGCCTTGACGTTCTCGATGGTGTCGGTGGACTCGACCTTGAGGGTGATTGTCTTGCCCATCAGGGTCTTCATGAAGATCTGGATCTCTGCGTCCTCTCAGCCGTCTTGTTGACGAGAACGCCACTATGGTTTTGACTGCCACCGCAGGCACTATTGTAATTTCCATATCCTTAATCACAATGGTTATTAAATCCTTGGTTCCAGTTTTGGCCCTGACCTTGCCCACGATCTGATCCCTAGTACCACCTCGTCCACCAACTGCAGCCCCTCTTCCTCCTTTCTCTTGTGGCTGGTGCTGCTCGTATACTTCTTTGGGTTATGCGACTTTGATTTCATGCTTCCCAGAACCACTTTGATGATACCTTGTTTCTAATGATTTCTTTACTGGCTCTTCATCTGTATATGTGATAAAACAAAATCCTCTTCTTTCATTTGTCTTTCTATCCATGGGAAGTTCAATATTTTCAATCTCTCCAAATGCTCCGAAATATTCTTTAATTGGTTCTTCAGAAACATTTAGACTTAATTCACCACAAAGTCTTTTTTGAGGAGTTCCTTCCCTATTAAAGTTTTGGACCTTTTGGGGTCTATCAACATGCCATCCAGTTTGTGTTCTTCCAGTTCTGAGGCTTATCAGCACTAGCAGCATCTTTGGAAAGGACAGATCCAAATCCTCTTGATCTTCCAGTGACCAGATCTGTTTTATTTATTTATGTATTTTAAAAATCTATTTATTTATTTATTTCTCTCCTCTTCCCTGTCCTCCCCCCCTCCCCCCAAGTTGTCTGCTCTCTGTTTCCATTCACTGTGTGTTCTTCTGTGTCCTCTTTTATTCTTGCCAATGGCACTGGGAATCTGTGTCTCTTTTTTTTTGCATAATCTTGCTGCGTCAGCTCTGTGTGTGCAATGTCACTCCTGGGCAAGCTGCACTTTTTTCGCACTGGGTGGCTCTCCTTACAGGGTGCACTCCTTGTGCGTGAAGCTCCCCTACGTGGCGGACACCCCTGCATGGCACGGCACTCCTTGCGTGCATCAGCACTGCGCATGGGCCAGCTCATCACAAGAGTCAGGAGGCCCTGGGTTTGAACCCTGGACCTCCCGTGTGGTACCCAGACGCTCTATCCATTGAGCCAAATCTGCTTCCCCAGATCTGTTTTAATTATGCAGCCTACAACCTCTCCAAATCATGACAAATATTCAATCAGATATTTCTTGCTTGTATCCCAGCTCAAACCTCTAATAAATATTTTACCATCATCCTGCTGATTCTTGCTCACGTTGATCTTGGATGCCTCTGCTAATTGCTCTACGGTGTGGTACTGGTTCCAGTCCTCCATGGTGACATATTGGCCGCAGGGGTGCTGGCACTAGAAAGAAAGCAGTGGCAGTGGAGCGAGTATGGAGCTGGATTTTAAATAGCAGGGGAAGAGCGCTTGGCTCATTTTAAATGAGAGACTGATGGTGCTTACCATTGTATCATGGAGGAACACTCAGGGGCAAAAACCCTAATAACAAAGAAATTCTATGCTGTTAAACCCTGTCCCTGCTGCTCAGGGGCCAGTTACTTGGTAGGGGGACTTTGGAAGGCTCTGGGAACTCTCATGTTTCCAACAAGACCCCTGGTCCATCCCTCCAGCAGCCACAGCACTGTTTGTCACTCAGGTCTCCTGCAGGTCTCAGGCCTTTCAGAGCAACCAAGAAGGGAGTAGGCCTGGCAGATTCCACCCAGCTTGGGCGGCCCAGCACTGTCCCAGGGAAAGGCTGTATGTGAAAAGCCAGTCCATCGAGTATAAGCAATGGCTAATCACGCCCAGGGTTACAAAGAAGAACATGACACTGGGTTCCTTTCTTTGGCACTAACTGCCTTTTAGCTACCTGGTAGGTGTGCACTGCATGATTAGTTGAAAGCTCCTTACAGGGAGTTTGTGTCTTATTGGGTTTTCCCCATCATCACTTAGGGCAGGACCTTGCACAGCAGGCACTCCATCAGTATCTCTGCTTGAAAGGAATTAACTGGGGTTGACTGACAATTATTGTCTGTGTCTTCTAGGATTTGACAGTTCAGCTGGAGTTATAAGCCCATAAAGAAGAAATGGTAGTTTTGGAATCAGACCTAGAGTTCAGATGCAAAGCTTTGGTTTCCTCAGTTGTAGAATGGAGGTAATGAGGTGCATCGTGGAAGATGCCTGTAAGGATTCAATGAGGTTATTCATTATGTTTAGCATAGAACCTGGAACATAGGAACCCTCAGAGTGATCATACAACACTTCTGCAATAACCGTCTTATATGGTGCTTTGTGTTTCAACTGAAGTGTTCAGATGTTTTTGACTGTGACTCAGGATACAGACTACATCCTACATCACAGTCTTGGAATATGGATGTACACACGTGTGTGCCAGTGTGCATCTTTAAATATAACTGAAATGCAGATTTTACGAAATAATGCCCTTACTACATATAATGAACTCTTAAATTTTCTATTCTATTCAAGTCTGTTGAAAACTTGCTGAGGAAGCACTGGGGAACTTTTTTGGGCGTGATGAATAGTTTCTATATCTTAATTGAGGTAGTGGTATTATGGGTATATATGTTAAAAAGCATTGAAATCTTCACTAAAAATGGATGTTATTGCATGTAAATTAGATCTCAAGAATGTTGCAATCCTCTAACTTAATTTTTTATTGAAATGCAATTCATATAACAAAGTTCAGCATTTAAGCCATTTTAAAGTGTACAAGTCAATGGTTTTTAGTATATTCACCTCTATCTAATACCAGAACATTTCATCACCCCAAAAAGAAACCCCGTATACCCATCAAGCAGTTGTTCTGAATTCCCCTCCTCCCCACCTCTTGGCAACCACCTATCTAGTTTTTATTTCTATAGATTTGCCTCTTTTGGAAATTTCATGTGAATGGAATCATACAATGCGTGGTCTTTGGTGTCTGGCCCCTTTCACTTAGCATAATGTTTTCCAGGTTCCTCCATTTGTAGCATGAATCAGTACTTCATTCCTTGTTACGGCCATATAATATTCCACTGTCTGGATATACCACATTTCATTTATTTATTTAGCAGTTGATGGACACTTGGGTTGTTTCTACCTTTTGGCTAATGTGAATAATGCTGTGAACATTCATGTACAATTCTTATATAGATACATGTTTTCATTACTCTTGGGTATATATCTAGGAGTGGAATTGCTGAGTTAGATAATAAGTCTATGGTTAATTTTTTGAGGAGCTGCCAGACTATTCTTCAAAGTGGTCATGCCATTTTACACTTCTACTAGCAGTGCATAAGGGTTCCAATTTCTTCATAGCCTCACCAGCACTTGTTATTGTGCCTTTTTTTATTATAACCATCCTAATGGGTGTGAAGTGGTATCTCATTGTGGTTTTAAGTTGCATTTCTGTAATGACTGATGATATATAACATCTTTCCATGTGCTTATCAGCCATGTGTATATTTTCTTTGGAGAAATGTCTATTTAAGTCCTTTGCCCAGTTTTTAAAAAATTATTTTCTATATCAATGTTATAAGTAACTCCATTAACACAAGATAATAACTGCAATAACAATAAATCTGTTTTGGCCCAGGATCACACTCACCCCTTATTTTTGTTCATTCCTCATTCTTGAGAGTTTTGGGATGATGTCCACTCCAACTGCGTCAGGCTGAGAAGGGACGTAGATATTAAGGGGCAGGAGAAAGGAATTGTTTTGCGTGCAGTTGGAGATACTCCTTGTTTTGGGAATGGGATTGATCCGTTATCATTTTGTTAGTTGTCTAGGGCAGCCTTGAAGAACTGGAGAGTAGGAGTTGGCTGCAACTCCTCTGGGTTTCAGGACTCAACCGGCATATGAATGATCCAAAGATTTAAGTCTCTGAGAAATATACCTAATAGATACATTGAAAATCATAGATTCAAATGAAAGGAGTAGAAGAATCATGATTAGGGGAATTATAAATGAGTATTACTATGTAATACTGGGGAAATAGATTTTCTTATATTCCCAGGTAGGACCTGCTAAGGGGAAGTTGACTTCATGAGGCCGTGTGGCTTGCCTGTGGAGTCCAGACGCCCCGGATGGAATCCCCCCTCCCTTCAGTATCTAATGTTCCTAATTTCTTATGAATCCTTCCATAATTGCTTTATGCATATTTAAGTAAATTTGCACAGAGATTCTTAGTACGACTTTTTTGACATCTATCTCTAGGAAATTAGAATTCGAAATGAATGACCAGATGCAATAATTCTGAAGAACTCTCAATAATCAACCATATTTGTAGTCTGCTGAGGCTCATGAGGTATAACCTTGGGGGGTTAAATGTGATAAATATATATAACAATAATTGATAAATGCTTATTATAAATGGGTCAAGAATTTCAATAAAAAGAAAACTCACCTCAAATCTCTCTACCCCAAAATAATGACAATTTGCATCACTTGAACATTGTTTTAGACCAGTGCTGTCCAAAAGAAATTTCTGCAATGATGGAAATGTTTTCTGGGCTGTCCAATGCAGTAGCCATTCACCACATACCTATTGAGCACATAAAATGTGGCTAATATGAGTGAGGCACTGAATTTTTTACTTTGTTTTATTTTAATTAATTTTAACTCAGATATTTATAGTCATGTGCGGCCTGTGCTGGTGTAACAGACAGCGCAGTTCTAGACCCTTTTCTATGCATATGTGAGAGTGGAAGGATATAAAGAATGGCTGGGGGATGCAGACAATTTTGACAATGCCTGCCAGAAATCTGGTAAGTGTGATTACTAATTAACCTAGGAATCCAACTTCTAGGAATTACCCAAAAGAAATGGGTTATGAATTTGCTCAAAAATTAGCTCTTAGCATGTTTATTAACATAAAAACTGAAAAGTTATAGGAATATATTTACTGACATGAGAATATTTTCATGATTACCTGTTAGGTGAAAAACAGATTATAAAGCAGGATGACTCCAATAAAACAGAAATAAAAATAACCTAGAAAGATATATTTCAAACTGCCCGGTACATGGCAGGCACTCAATAAATTATTATTATTATTATTTTAAAGATTTATTTTTTATTAATTTCTCTCCCCTTCCCTTCCATCCCCCCCTAGTTGTCTGCTCTCTGTGTCCATTTGCTGTGTGTTCTTCTGTGTCCACTTGTATTCTTTGTCAGTGGCACTGGGAATCTATGTCTCTGTTTGTTGTGTCATCTTGCTGTGTCAGCTCTCTGTGTGTGCGTCACAACTCCTGGGCAGGCTGTACTTCTTTCACGTGGGGCAACTCTCCTTACAGGGCACACTCCTTGGGCATGGGGCTCCCCTATGTGGGGGATACCCCTGCGTGGCACGGCACTCCTTGTGCACATGTGGGCCAACTTCACCACACAGGTCAGGAGGCCCTAGGTTTGAACCCTGGACCTCCCATGTGGTAGACGGACGCTCTATCAGTTGAGCCAAATCCTCTTCCCTCAATAAATTATTAAATGAAGGAGTGACTTAAAAAGAAGCACTGGATGGGAAACGGACTTTGGCCCAGTGGTTAGGGCGTCCGTCTACCATAGGGGAGGTCCGTGGTTCAAACCCCGGGCCTCCTTGACCCGTGTGGAGCTGGCCATGTGCAGCGCTGATGCGCGCAGGGAGTGCCCTGCCACGCAGGGGTGTCCCCCGCGTGGGGGAGCCCCACACGCAAGGAGTGCGCCCGTGAGGAAAGCTGCCCAGCGTGAAAAGAAAGTGCAGCCTGCCCAGGAATGGCGCCGCCCACACTTCCCGTGCCGCTGACGACAACAGAAGTGGACGGGGAGGCAGGACGCAGCAAGTAGACACCGAGAACAGACAACCAGGGGAGGGGGGGAAATTAAATAAATAAATAAATAAATAAATAAATAAATAAATAAATAAATAAAAGAAGCGCTGGACCATGAGTTATTTTCTATTTTCTTTTGCTCCCTTATTTATATTTTCTTACTTTCTATGGTGAATACATATACCTTTGTAATCAGAAAAATATATTAATTGAAAAAAGTAGTGTTGTTATTTCATGAGTATTTCAGAGCTGGAAGGAATGGTAGAGACAAAGGCACTCACACCTAGTGTGATGGTTAGGCTAATGTGTCAACTCGGCAAGATAATTGTACCCAGTTGTTTGGTCAAGCAAGCACTGGGCTAACTGTAATACAAGGGCATTTATGGATTTTAGTCACCACTGACTTTTTTTTTTATCTCCCCTCTCCCCCCTCCAGTTGTCTGTTCTCTGTGTCTATTTGCTGAGTATTCTTTTTTGTCTGCTTCTGTTGTTGTTAGTGGCACAGGAATCTGTGTTTCTTTTTGTTGCGTGATCTTGTTGTGTCAGCTCTCCATGTGGGCGGCGCCATTCCTGGGCAGGCTGCACGTTCTTCCGCGCTGGGCGGCTCTCCTTACGGGGCTCACTCCTTGCACGTGGGGCTCCCCTATGCGGGGGACACCCTTGCATGGCACAGCACTCCTTGCGCGCATCAGCACTGCGCGTGGCCCAGCTCCACAAGGAGGCCTGGGGTTTGAACCGCGGACCTCCCATGTGGTAGACGGACGCCCTAACAACTGGGCCAAGTCCGCTTACCACCATGGACTTTCCTGATTTACTATGATTTATCTAGTAAATCATAGCTAGCTGATTACAATTACATCAATCAGGGAGATTACTATCAGCAATGAGTGACACCTTTATCCAATCAGTTGAATGCCTTAAAAGGGAAAGTAATTCCAACATTGAGTGGGGATTTCCCAGCTCATCTTTGGACAGCCAACATCTCCCAGAACTCAGCAAGAACCTACACTGGACTTTCACAGAGCCCCTGGTTGCAGCCTGCCTGTGGAACCTGGACTTGTGCATCCCATGGTCACATGAGAGACTCTTATAAAATTGCATACTATTGACAGATATCTCTTGCTGATTCTGTTTCCCTTGTGAACTCTGACTAATACACCTAGTTAAAGGCACAAACCCAGACTTCCCAACAGCACATAAACATCTTCCAGAGCCAAGGAGAAAATATTGCTGGATTGTCTCCTGTTCTGGATTACCCCTAGCCAGGACAAATTCTCTCAGTGTGGCAATACAGGAATGGGTTCAGGGAGAAGAAAAACAAAGGGCATTAAGTCTCCTCAACAAGATTCAAA
Organism: Dasypus novemcinctus; assembly: GCF_030445035.2. Taxonomy (NCBI): domain Eukaryota; kingdom Metazoa; phylum Chordata; class Mammalia; order Cingulata; family Dasypodidae; genus Dasypus; species Dasypus novemcinctus. Next base: position 20,539,303 of record NC_080690.1, on the reverse strand, counting down.
ACATCAGGAAAAATTGCACTAACAAACTACATGCCACATACTCTTCGCTCTAGCAGGCCTGCCTCCCCTGGTTCCCTCAGTTGCGATACCAGCAGGGATACCTGCCAGGGCTCCCTGTATGGCCAACATGTGGGAGAGAACCCTCTGTCCCTTGCAGAAAGAAGTCTACTGGTTGTCTCCACATTTTGCCTCTTATTCAAAGCCTGACCTTTTTGAAAATTCTTAACTGAGTCACTAAGTCTCTACCTCAGGTGTCCTTTGTTTTTGTTCAGCCTTTGCTGTGGGCATCCATGCTCACCTTTGGAAGATGCTGCATTTTATTATCCTGCTACATCACATTTCTTAGTTCTGCAACTCAGAACATGTTATCAAATATTTTTCGAGTTCCTACTGGGTGCCAAGCCCTGGCAGATACAAAAATGCATAGAAAGGTATTTACCCAAGAGAAATCAAAACATATACCCACAAAAAGAGTTGTACAAGAATGTTCACAGCAGCTTTATTCACAATTGCCAAAAACTGGAAACAGCCCAAATGTCCATCAACGGAGTGGTTAAACAAACTGGTATATGAAGACATCAGAATACTGTTCAGCAATAAGAAGGAATATTGATACATACAACAACGTGGATGAATCTCAAACACATTATGCTCAGTGAAAGAAGCCAGGAAGAAAAGACTGCATTCTGCATGATTCCATTTATTTGAAGTTGTAGAACAGGTAAAACTAATTTAAAGTGAAAAATATCAGAATAGCAGGTACCCCTGGATGGGTGGGTAGAGGGTACTGACTGAAAAGGGATGGAGAGCAGTGGGAGATGGAAATGTTCTAAATCATCGGAGGGAGGCAGTGTGTGTTAAGATGTATCCACTTCTTAAAATTTTATAGCCTAAGATTTGCACATTTTAATAAGAGTGAATTTCACCTGGGAAAAAAATATAATTGATAGCAATAATAAAATGGAGAGGTGATGCCAAGTGAGTAGAAGTGTAGATCAAACAAGAATAGGGGGAAGCGGACTTGGCCCAGTGGTTAGGGCATCCGCCTACCACATGGGAGGTCCTTGGTTCAATCCCCGGGCCTCCTTGACCCGTGTGGAGCTGGCCCATGTGCAATGCTGACGCGCACAAGGAGTGCCCTGCCACGCAGGGATATCCCCCGCGTAGGGGAGCCCCACGCATAAGGAGTGCGCCCCGTAAGGAGAGCCGCCCAGTGTGAAAGAAGTTCAGACTGCCCAGCAATGGCGCCGCACACAGGGAGAGCTGACACAACAAGATGACGCAGCAAAAAGAAACACAGATTCCCATGCCACTGACAACAGAAGCAGACAAAGAAGAACACACAGCAAATAGACACAGAGAACAGACAACTGGGGTGGGGGGGAAGGGGAGAGAAATAGATAAATAAACCTTTAAAAAATAAAAACAAGAATAGGGGAAATAGATGTGGCTCAAGTGAGTGAGCTCCCGCCTACCATATGGGAGGTCCAGGTTTGTTCCTGGTGCCTCCTAAAGAAGATGAAGACAGCAAGCTGAGGTGATGGGCTGGCGCAGCGAGCTGATAAAACAAGATGATGCAACAAGAGACACACGGAGGAAAATATAATGAGAAACCCAGCAAAACAGGAGCAGAGGTGCCTCACGTGACTAGGCGCCTCCCTCCCATATGGGAGGTCCTGGGTTCAGCTTCCGGAACCTCCTAAAAAATGAAGACCGGCTCATAGCACACAGACACAGCAAATGCAAGCAACGAGGGGTGGGGAGAAATAAATACATAAAAGAAATCTTCTTAAAAAAACAAAACAAGAATGGGTGAATGTTGATGCATTAATTATAACAGATATGTCATCTAATGAAGATGTCACTAAAAGGAGAAACTGAGTGCAAGTAAGGCAAACTCCCTGTCTGTATACCTAAAACTACTAAAAAATAAAAGTAAAAATAAAGTCATTAAAAGAAATCGAGGCTTCTTCCTCAAGTAATGTAGTGGTTGGAAGCATGAACTCTGGAGATAATCTCCTGGTTCAAATCCTGGCTCCCCCATTAACTGGTGGTGGCCCTTTATGGGAGTTGTGTAATTTAACCACTTGGCCAATCAGTTTCTAATTCTAAAGTGAGGATAATCCTAGTGCCTACCTCAAGGGGGTGCTGTGAGGATTAAATGAGATATTGTGTACAACAAGCTCAATACTGCCCTGGCACGCTGTAAATGCTACTGTTGTGTGTTAAAAATAAAGACGAATAATAGAGTGGCTGAGAGGGAGTCAGATAGTGTGAATTCAAGTCCCGATTTCTTTATAAAATCTTGGATGAGCCATTTCAACTGGCTGAGCCTCAATTTCCTTAGCTATAAGTGAAAGGGAATAGCTCCTACCCCCAAGGGCAGCTGGGAGGTTCAGCAAGTTCACGTCTGCAAAGTCCCAGCGTAAGGTCTGCACCTGATAAGTGGGAGCTATAGGAGTAAAGCGGGCGTGCAGTGAGAGTCCAGGGCAGGAAGCAAAGAAAATGGGCTTGGGAGTCCTGAACCTCCCCCAGGAGGCCTCAGAGAGGGGCCTGCTCTGGCTTCTGTGTTGTGCCCCTACGGACCAGCTTCATAGGTCTCCCAGGTCCTCCTCCCCCGTCCGGCGAGGTCCTCCCAGGTCCCTGGCGTTGGAACAAAGCTTTGGTCTGCTGTTCTCCCACTGTTCTCTGTCTGAACTCTGATTAAGCCCTTATCTCAGCCTGTTTTGCCCTGCTTGGCTGCCTGTCCTATTCAATTCCATCGCAGGGCATTCAGCCTGCCCGGCTCTGAGTGTCCCTGAGTGTGAGGTTCTGGGACACGGGACCTGGTCTTTATCGTCCTTGGTTCCCACAACCCCAAGCACCGCGTCTGGAACACAGCAGCTTCTCAGCACATGGTGTTGAAGAGAATAAAATGTCCCAGGCCTTGATGTGGTTGGATTTCAAAGCCCTGCGAAACACCCCCACATAACTCCTTTTCAAAAGTACTTTCTCTGCTTGCATTTTCGTTAGTCTCAGCTTCTATGGTTAGAGCTTCACTGCTTTTGGTTTCAATCAAATAGGGACCTTGTACCGGATAAAAATGCAACATTCTGTATCAGTCAGAGGCCTGGAAGAACACCGATGATATAATCAAGTGGGTTTAACTGAAACGAAAAGAAAATGAAAATTAAAAAGGAAGGTATTAGTGAAAGGACTATTTACAATGATACAGGCGAAATTAAAGAAACCAACAGGGACAGAGAGGCACCTGGAACTTGCCAGAGCAGGCAGCTGTTGGCATGCTAGGGTAGGAAGGTCCAAGGAAACCCAGCGAGAGCCGAGCTGTGGAGGGACCACCTTGAACAGCACTGAGGGCTGTGGAGCGTGGCGGCCCCTGCCAGAAACACAAGGACAAAGCAGGGAGGAAGCAGGGGTGAAACGCCTGGACATTTCCTCTCTCCTCCCACCCTGGGATCTCCTGGCCACCCACCGGCCAAACCCAACTCAGAAGGGGAGGGGTCCGAGTGATGTGGTCCCTGGGGGTCAACTTCCCAGGGGCAGAGCAGGGTAGAAAATGGATCTGGAGTGGGAATGGGGAAATAGAGAATTATAAGCCTTCAAAACGGACATTTTTGTTTTGGCAATCATTTATAACTCATTATAAATAAAGACATCAGCTCCTTTAAGAAGGAGATGAAAAGGCGATTGGGAACCAGGGTCCTGAAGACTTGGGAGCAAGAGTGTCACTAACTGAGGAAAGGGTGGCCCGTCCTTCCTTCCCTCATAAAGACAAACCTTGCCTGTTTCCAGTGGTGGCGCTGGACTTTCCATATGGGAGGGATCTGGAGATGGTAACTGGATGGAAGGGGAACCTGCCACTGTGTAGCAGGCAGGTGGGTTTTACTTAGATTTGAGCAGCCAGCGATGGTGCTGATGAAGAGTACGGAGGGACTGAACCTGTCATCCCAGCCATCCCTTCCCCTTCTTCCCCCGCCTGTCCCATCTCCTAAACAAAGCTTTGTAATTGGAGGACCTCTTGGAGCCTCTGGGATGCGAACGTGCACTGTGATCCTGAGTTTCCCAGATGCCACTGACCATGAGTGCCCCTTCCTGAAGACTCCCTTGGGACGAGTCTACCAAAGTTTGTGGGACCTGCCTGCCAAGATGAGGTAGATTGTCTTCAAACCCGAGTCTGGGAAGAAGGAGGGATTCAGTGGCCGGCTAAAGCTGCAAGAGTGGCATCAGGAGCAGTCTGGGGTGGAGGGAGGAAGTCCTAGAATGGGATGAGGCACTCTTGGGGTTGGGAAAGGGCAAGGATCATCTCCGGCCTTGACACTGAAAGGGGCGTCTGAGGACCAGAAGTGACAGCGTCACCAGCTTGCTGGTTGGAAAAGAAGAATCTCAGGCCCCATCGCAGACCTACTGAATCAGGAATTGCAATTTCACTAGATCCCCTTTCTGCATCCTACTGTTTGAGAAGCTTTACTCAGATGAGCCTGCCCTGCTCCTTTCCCCCAGTCGACCTGGGCTTTCTCCCTTCCTCCCCTCAGAGCCTTTCTCTTTCAGAAAGTCATCAATAAATTTAATTACAGATTTAATTTACAGATGGAGAAGCACATAGGAAACTTCAACCCAGTGTGGGAAATGCTAAAATAAGGCTGCTGGGGGGTAAGGGGTAGATATCAGAGGACCAGAGAAGGGCCCCCACCCTGCGGTGGGCAGAGTGGTTAGGGAAAGCTTCTTGGAGCAGTGTCCTTCTCCCTCTCCATTTGCCCAAATCTTCCTTCCCTAATCCCACCCCGATCCTGATGTGAGCATCCTGCCTTGAGCATCACTAGCCTAAAATCGTCCTCTGATTACTCACTGTTTGCGTGCTCAGGTTTCATCTCATTAACTAGATTGTGCTCCTCTTGTTTCCTCCCATTCCAACACCTACCAGGACCTGAATTCTAAATCTGAGAGGATGAATGAATGAATGAGCGCACTAGGTAACAGTGACCCACTCCTTTTTCCTATCATCTATCAATCTGTTTTTCAGATTCCCTTAGCCATCTCTTCCTATCTGAGTTTTGAAATATGAGTGTTTATTTCCTTATTTTTTGGTTCTTGAGAAGCAGCACATAGAACAAGCTAGGAGGCCTGGCATAAGGAAGTCGTTTAAAGAACAGAGACTCAAGCCAGAGGCCTGGGTTCAAATCCTGACTTTATTATCTCTTAGGTCAATGACTTTGGGCATGCTCTTAAACCTCTCTGTGCCTCTGTTTCTGCTTCTGCCGAATGGGGATAATTATAGTACCATCCTCACGAAATGCTATCTGGAAAGCACCCAGAACAGTGCCAGGCACTTGGTAAGCACTACCAGAGTATTGCTGTTCTCAAAAACTTGCTAGATGCTGGGCCTGTGATTCCTATGCGGGATTTCAGGAGTCTGTGAGTGGTGAGCTGCGGGAGGCTGATCTTTCCCTCTGCAGCACACGCCAGGGTCAGAGAGTCGGAGCTGGGGAGAGAGGTCTCTGTCTCCAGGGGAAGGCTAGGCTCTGGGCTGGCCTGGGGCCGTCCCAGCCTAGTGAGCACTTTCCTGGAACTAGAAAGACCTTCTCCTGTTTGTCTCATCAGGGGCTCTGTGATTGATTCTGTTGTCAAGGATGCCTCTGACCTCCTCTTTTGGAAGCCCCTGGGGCTGGTGCCCTTACGGAGTCATCTCCCTGCTAATTGGAAGTCAGTGGTTGGCTTCAGCAGGCAGATGGTGATGCCCAGGCTTGGCTGGCCTTGAAACTATTCTGTAGAATTCCTCCTGAGTCAATCCTGAAGGCCGAAGGGCCAGTGTGTTTGATGCGGGCATCCTCTGGCCCATGCTCAGATCTGTTTCTTAGAAGGCTGGGGAACTCACGCCCACTCCAACAGATCCAGGAGAGAGGGAATCAGGGTGTGGCCCTTGACACCTGAGAGGAGAAGTGGAGGCAGGACGGGGCACCTTATCTAGCTCAAAGATATTCCGCTCCCGGAACAGATTTGGCTCAAGAAGCTGAGCACCTGCTTCCCATATTGGAGGCCCTGGGTTTGGTCCTGGTGCCTCCTAAAAACAGAAACAAAGAACAAGTGAACAAACGAAAAAACCAACTCAGAGGAGTCAATGTGGCTCAGTGGTTGCGCGCCGGCTTCCCACATGTAAGGTTCCGGGTTCAGTCCCCGGCCTCAGGTACCTCAAGAAAAAAAAGAAGACATTCGGTTCTGCGGTTCTGAGATGTTCACTTGGGTTCCGCGCCGTGGCCTTCTGGTGAGGCCACCTCTAAGCTGGAGGGAATGGGAGAGGTTTCTGTCTTCTGGCCCAGGGCCCAACTATCAGAAGGGTGTACTGAGCCTGAGGACACAGAGAGCCCACAACCTCATGGAGAACCCTTAAGGTGTCCCCCAGACCGGAGGCAAGGGGTGGAGCAAGTTGAGACATCGCTATCAGGGGCTGACTGTGAGGTCCTAGGGACAGTGCAAGGTTTTGGTAATGCGGTGCTCCTAACAGCTGCTGGACAATGTCATCAACTCAGTTGTCATGTCCAGCTCCCTAGACACAGTGACGGTTTCACCATGTGGGTAACTGGCACCCATTCAATCTCAATTCCTATTTACTGCTCCGTATTCCATGGCAACACCACCAGCTCTCCCACCTGACAGACAACCCTCAAGAGTTTCCTTTTCTTTTTAAAAATATTTTATTTGGGAAAACGGACTTTGGCCCAGTGGTTAGGGCGTCCGTCTACCATATGGGAGGTCGGCGGTTCAAACCCCAGGCCTCCTTGACCCGTGTGGAGCTGGCCATGCGCAGTGCTGATGCTCTCAAGGAGTGCTGTGCCACGCAAGGGTGTCCCCCGTGTGGGGGAGCCCCACGCGCAAGGAGTGCGCCCGTGAGGAAAGCCGCCCAGCGTGAAAAGAAAGTGCAGCCTGCCCAGGAATGACGCCGCCCACACTTCCCGTGCCGCTGACAACAGAAGCGGACAAAGAAACAAGACGCAGCAAATAGACACCAAGAACAGACAACCAGGGGAGGGGCGGAAATTAAATAAATAAATAAATCTTTAAAAAAAAAAATATTTTATTTGGAAATAATTGCAAACTTACAAAAAGCTGCAAACATTAAGTATAAAGAATTCCCATATGCCCTTCTTCCAAATTCACCAATTGTTAACATTTTGCTGCATTTGTTTCTCCCCATATATATATGTGCACATACACATACACATATGTATGCATATAGATATTTTTTTTCCACTTGAAAGTAAATTATAGACACTTAAAATTTCAATGTGTATTCCTAAGGACAAACACATTTTGTTTTGAAACCACAGTAGAGTCACAAAATTCAGAAAATTTAACACTGATACAATTATATCTAATCTATAGTTTGTATTCCAATTTTGTCGATTTCCAATAATTTTCTGTATGGTGGTTTTTATTCCAGTCCTGAATATAATCCCAAATAAACCCATTACAATTAGTTGTCTGATCTCGTTAGCCTCCTTTAATCTAGAAAAATTTCTCAGCTTTTCTTTGTGTTTAATGTCCTCAGGACTTCTCTGAATGAAAATAAATCTGAAAGCATTCTCGTGGCTATGGCTTCTCTAAATGATAACTCCAAAAAAAAAAAAAAAATAATAGAAGTCTTTCAGTTCCTTCCCTTGAAGCCTCAGGACAGGTGGATTTGACAACAATCTATTTTGGTCACGCCTGGGAATTTTTGGCTTATCCATCTACACTAAACTCAAATGATCCTGGGGTTTGCTCTTAGGTACACAGTAGTGCTTAATAAGTACTTGTTGGTTTGCCAGGAGAGAAAGTGGATTTGATTCCTGGATTAAATAACCCAAAAGACATTCCAGGAAGGTTTTGCTGATGTAGAGGGAGAGACAAATGGTTGGTTCTTTTATAGGTGGATACTAGGGGACAGTAATCCAAGGACAACATGCAGGGTTGGAGTTCTTTTTTATTCTTTTTTAAAAAAATTTAATAAAAAAAAAAGATATTTAGATTACATAAATGTTTAGGGTTGGAGTTCTTTATCTTATTTCTCTTATACAGTATGGCTCTCTTCTCGAATTTCTAAGCAGGAGAGTCAGGGAAGCTCCACCACATGGAGAAAGCAAACGACAGTGTTGTTAGGATCCTACAAACATTTAACATGTTTTCTTACTTCCTGTCTGGGGTCTGTAAATGTGGACCATCTCCTCAGGAACAGCAGAAAATAGAGCTTTGAAGTTGATCTATTTATGGTAGCCACCCTCCAAAACTGTCCCTAATGATCCTCACCTCCTGGTGGATATGCTTTCATGTGGACACCACCCAGTGAATCAGGGCTGGCCTATGTGAGCCTAGAATAGGGTGAAAAGGAGAGAAGAGTGACTTCCAAGGCTAAGTCATGAAAAATAATGCAGCTTCCTCTTGGCTAACTTTCTCTGGAGGAAGCCAGCTACTTTGAGGACACTCAAGCATCCTTGTGAAGAAGTCGTTCAGAGTAGCTGAGGCCCCCCCACCGCCCAGTCAACACCCAGCACCAACTTGTCAGCCATGTCAGTGAGTCACCTTGTAAATAACTCTTCCAGTTCCAGCCCAGTTTTTAGCTGACTGCAGCTTTTTCCATTACCTGACTGCAACCTCATGAGAGACCTGGAGGCAGAACCTTCTATTTAAGGTACTCCCAAATTCCTGACCCACAGAAACTGTGAGAGATAGTAAATGATTGTTGTTACTTTAAGCCATGAATTTTTGGGGATAATTTTCTATGTAGCAATAGATAGTTGATACATTATTCCATTCAAAAGTATAAAGAGGGAAGTGGATGTGGCTCAAGCAGTTGGTTGCCTGTCTACCACATGGGAGGTCCTGGGTTCAGTTTCCAGTGCCTCCTAAAGAAGGGCAAGACAGCAAACTGATGTGACTGGCTGGTGCAGCTAGCTGACACAAGATGACACAACGAAGAGACACAACAAGGAAATACAATGAAAGACACATCAAGCATGGAGTGGAGGTGGCTCAAGCTATTGGGCATCTCCCTCTCACATGGGAGGTCCCGGTTTAGTTCCTGGTGCCTCCTAAAAAGAAGATGAGCACACAATGAACCGACAGAGAGCACAAACAATGGGGGTAGGGAGGGGGAGAAATAAACAAATATTTAAAAAAACAGAAGTGTAAAGAGCCCTATGACCCAGAATTCTACTCTTAGATATATACCCAAGGAAATGAACACATAAAACTTGTACATGAATGTCCATAGCAATATTATTCACAATAGCCAAAAAATGGAAACAATCTAAATACCCATCAACTGAAGAATGGATAAACAAAATGTGGTATATCCATACAATAGAATATTATTTGGACATCACAAGGAATGAAGTAATGGCTCATGCTACAACAAGGAAGAATCTTAAAAACATTAAGCTAAGTAAAAGAAGCCCGACACAAAATGCAACATATTGTATAATTCCATTTATATGAAATGTCCAGAATAGGCATATTCTATAGGATGGAAAGGAGATTAGTGGTTGTCCAGGACTGAGGATTATGGTGGGGGAAGCAGAAGTGGGGGTGACTGTTAACGGATGCAGGGTTTTTTTGGTTTTGTTTTGCTTTTTGGAGTGAAAATGTTCTAAAATCAAATGTGATGGTTGCACAACTCTGGGAATATACTAAAAACCATGGAATTCTACACTTTAAATGGGTAAAGTTTTTTAAAAAAATTTATCTCCCCTTTCCCCACCCACCCCGGTTGTCTGTTCTCTGTGTCTATTTGCTGCGTCTTCTTTGTCCACTTCTGTTGTTGTCAGTGGCACAGGAATCTGTGTTTCTTTTTGTTGCATCATCTTGTTGTGTCAACTCTCCGTGTGTGCGGCACCATTCCTGGGCAGGCTGCACTTTCTTTCGCGCTGGGTGGCTCTCCTTACAGGGCCCACTCCTTGCACGTGGGGCTCCCCTATGCGGGGGACACCCCTACGTGGCATGGCACTCCTTGCGCACATCAGCACTGCACACGGGCCAGCTCCACATGGGTCAAGGAGGCCCGGGGTTTGAACCACAGATCTCCCATGTGGTAGACAGACGCCCTAACCACTAGGCCACGTCCGCCGCCTAAATGGGTAAATTGTATAATATGTGAACAATATCTCAATGAATTTGTTGCAAAAATAAATAAATAAATAACAAGACACAATACTATCTGGGGGACTGCATACGAATTTACTCCCTGTTCCTTTTGTTTAAAATAATCTAGTTGTCTTTTTTGACAGGTTCATGGAGAAAGTCCTAAGAAAGGTATCTGGCTACAAGGTGGAATTGAAAATGAGCAGTAAAAGGAAATGATCTTCTGCTAAAATAATTAAAGAATAACTCTAATTTATGAAATACTATATAATCAGAATCACAAACGGTAATCCTGACAGGATTAGATTTGGGGGAGGAAATTAATAATGAAACCCGGATTTCTAATTAATTCCTGGTGAGAGTGTGATGCTCCTACCCTCTAAAAATGACAGTAGCCTTGACTCTACCACCTGCACGTGCTGATACTTTAGCCTAGAATGTCTATTCTGAACTCTCTGGAGTTACAGATTAGAAATGGTGACTCTTCCCTGTGACAGTTTCAGGCTTTTTGTGACTCCCAGAAAAAATCATGATGTTCTTGTAGCTAATCCATTCCTGTGGGTGTGGGACCTTTTGATTGGGTTGAATTCAGTTGGGGGCCTTTGATTGGAGTACTTCAGTGAGGTGTGACCCAGGGTGGGGTTAAGCTCTCTTGCTGGAGCCCTTTTTTAAATGGGAGAAACATGTGGAAAAGCACAGAGATTAAAAAAAAAACAGAGATCTTGGAGTCTAGACTCCAGGATCACCAAAAGCTGAGTTCGGGGAGAAAGTGAGCCCACAGAGAAACCCTGAGAGGCTGAAAGAGAGAGGCAAGAGGCTGGAATCAGTGGAGCAGCCTGAAGCTGAAAGACGAGGCCCAGGGAGAGATGAGCCATATGCCTGATCCCCCACAGCTGAATTGGGGAGAGAGCAAGCCTGAGGGAGAGGGAAAATCTGGCCACCATGTTGCCTTGCCACATGGCACGAGTCCAGTATCTGCCAGCAGCCAACTTTTGGTGAAACAGCCTCTCTGATGATGCCTGGATTTGGACATTTTCACAGCCTCAGAACTGTAAGATTTTACTCTAATAAATTCTCATTGTGGGAAGCAGATTTGGCTCAACAGATAGAGCATCCACCTATCACACGGGAGGTCCAGGGTTCAAACCCAGGGCCTCCTGACCCGTGTGGTGAGCTGGCCCACGCGCAGTGCTGATGTATACAAGGAGTGCGGTGCCATGCAGGGGTGTCCTCTGCATAGGGGAGCCCCACGTGCAAGGAGTGTGACCCATAAGGAAAGCCACCCTGCTTGAAAAATGTGTTACCCACCCAGGAGTGGCGCCGCACACACGGAGAGCTGACACAGATTCCCAGTGCCGCCAACAAGAATACAAGCGGACACAGAAGAACACAGAGCGAATGGACACAGAGAGCAGACAACTGGGGGGGGGGAGGGGAGAGAAATAAAAAATAAATCTTTGAAACAAAAATTCTCATTGTAAAAATCCAACTCATTTCCAGTGTTTTTGCATTGGCAGCCTTTAGCAAACTAAAACATTCCCTTTGGCATATGAATATCGATAGGTTGAGATCCAAAAGGTTTTGTCGTTATTATTTTAAAATAAAGTCCTCCTCTTTAAAACTGTTCCTTAGAAACAATTCCTTATTTTTCAAAATCAACTCATAATTTTAGAGGCAGAGAATAATCCAGATGGCCTGTAATAATGTAGCATAAATAAAGAAGAGTGTTAAGGTGCTGTTTTGTTTTGATTTTTTCTTTTTTTTTTTAGGAGGTTCTGGGGATTGAACCCAGGTCATCACATGGGAAGCAGGTACTCAACCACTGAGCAACATCCACAGCCTGTTTTGTTTTCTTAATGACATGGTATTTATGGTAAACTCTAGGTGTATTTTACAAATGAGGAAAGTGAGACCCAAGGACATTTAGTGATTTGCTCAAATTGATATGGGTACTTCATGTCATAACTGAGATTCTCAGTCCAGAGTTCTCACTGTTTTCCCACATTGCTACCACTGATATGCAATGGGATTGAATAAAAAGGATTAAATATGTTATGAATGACTTCCATGCTGACTAGTGGTGCCTTGCCTTTACCACTACAAAGTATCAGATCAAGACTGAATTACAGGGAAGCAGATGTGGCTCAGGTGATAGGACCTCAGCCTACCATATGGGAGGACCTGGGTTCGCTCTCTGGGACCTTTTGGTGAAAAAGAAGAAGAGAAAGCTTGCCTGTGCAGCGAGCCAGTGCTTGCATGGTGAGCTGAGTGCCCATGTGGTGAGCTGAGTACCCACACGGTGAGCTGAGTGCCCATGTGGGTGACTGGGCAGCGAGCCTAGTGCCCATGTGGTGAGCTGAGTGCCCATATGGTGGGCCAGTGCCCGTGCAGTGAGCTGAGTACCTGTGTGGTGAGCCAGTGCCTGCACAAGTGAGTCACACGGCAAGATGATGATGTTACAAAAGAGAGACGAAGGTGAGAGTCAAGGTGAAGCGCAGCAGAGACTAGGAACTGGAGTGGTGCAATTGACAGGGAACCCCTCTCCACGTCAGGGGTCCCCAGGATCAAATCCCAGTGAATCCTAGAGGAGAAAAAATGAGAAGAGAAGACAAAAGAGAGAAATAGATACAGAAGATCACACAAAGAATGGCCCCAGACAGCAAAAACAGCAGGGTGGGGGCGGGAGAAGGGGGGGGAGAAGATTGAATTATAAAATAGATAATAAAAAGAAAAATATATTTAAAAAAGAAAGAAAACAGAAAACAAAACAAAATAGATAACAATAAAACTAAAAAAGAAAAAAGTAATAAGGAAAAAATTTAATTAAAAATAAAAACAAAAAGGAAAGGAAAAAAACAAAAACAAAAAGAAGATTGAGTTATCCCATCCAACTGAAGCATAACAAATACATTAATATGCACTATAACAAATTTAACAAAACATACTCAAATTTCCTGAATTTCAAAAATCTCATGTTTTAGTCTCTTTCATTGAAATGAGGAAATTCAGGATCTTTTTAACTGATGAAGTCTGTTAAAATTCCTATTCCCATAAAACAAGTCTCAATAAGTTTATTTCACAGAGTGCAGACAGTGAGCATAAACAATGAGGGGGGAATAAATAAAATAAATCTTTAAAAAAACAAAAAACTAAAAAAAATTATTTATTTTAAATTTTAAAAATTTTATCCTCCCCCTCCCCCAGATGGTTCTCTTGTGTGTCTGCTCATTGTTTGCTCTTCTTCTCTAGGAGGCACCGGGAACCAAACCCAGTACCTCCCACATAGGAGGCAAGTGCTCAATGGCCTGAACCACATCTGTTCCCCACGGGCTGCAGCATCTGCTGGCTTGTGGCATCTGTTCATTTAGGCATCTAGCTCATTGCAGCAGATGTGGTGTCTGCTTGTCTTCTTTTTCTTTTTTAAGATTTATTTTTATTTCTCTCCCCTTCCCCCCTCCCCCTTCTCTCCCCTCCCCCCCACCCCCCTGTTGTCTGCCCTCTGTGTCCATTGTGTCCATTCACTGTGTGTTCTTCTGTGTCCACTTATATTCTTGTCAGTGGCCCCGGGAATCTGTGTCTCTTTTTGTTGTGTCATCTTGCTGCGTCAGCTCTCCATGTTGCGTCACCGCTCCTGGGCGGGCTGCACTTTTTTCACACTGGGCAACTCTCCTTATGGGGCACACTCCTTGTGCATGGGGCTCCCCTACACGGGGGGCACCCCTGTATGGCAGGGCACTCCTTGCGCGCAACACTGCGCGTGGGCCAGCTCACCATACAGGTCAGGAGTCCCAGGGTTTGAACCCTGGACCTCCCATGTGGTAGGTGGACGCTCTATCCATTGAGCCAAATCCGCTTCCCTGCTTGTCTTCTTTAGGAGGCACAGGACCTGAACCTGGGACCTCCTATGTGGTAGGCAGGTGCCTCACTGGTTGAGCCACATCTGCTTCCCTCAATAAGTTTAAAAGGGCTAAAATCACTCAGAATATGTTATCTGACCACAATGGAACTAAATTACAAATCAATGACAATAATGTATCTATAAAACCCCAAATATCTGGAAAATAAACATGACTCTTCTAAATAATTCACAGGTCAAAAACTACCACAAGAGATAGTAGAAAATATTTTGAGCTGAATGATTATTTTTAAAAACCCATACTTTAATGAGCAAACTCATGGAGTTAATAGCTAGAATATAAGTCACCAGAGAACAGAATGGTTAGAGAATGGAAAGCTGAGGTTTAATCTGTGCAGAATTGGTAAAGAGTTGTTAGTAAGTGTTTGGAAATGAATAGAAATGGTGAAAGCACATCATAGGATTTGTAATTAGTAGTGCTAACATATGGATATGATAGTGGTTTGCTTTTTGTTGGTTTTTTTTTTTTCAGTAATGAAAAGGTTATAATATTGATTGAAGTGACGAATGCATGACTGTGTGGTTATACCAAATGCCATTGATAGTTCACTTTTTTTTTTTCAGATTTATTTTTATTTCTTTCCCCTTCTCCCTTCCCCATTGTCTGCTCTCTGTGTTCATTCATTGTGTGTTCTTCTATGTGTGCTTGCATTCTTGTCAGGCAGCACCAGGAATCTGTGTCTCTTTTTTAAAATTTTAAAAATTTTATTTCTCTCCCCTTCCCAACCTCCCCACCCCTGTTGTCTGCTCTCTGTGTCCATTTGCTGTATGTTCTTCTGTGACCGCTTCTATCCTTATCAGCAGCACCAGGAATCTGTGTCTCTTTTTGTTGTGTCATTTTGCTGCGTCAGCTGTCCATGTGTACGGTGCCAGTCCTGGGCAGGCTGCACTTTTTTCACACTGGGCGGCTCTCCACACGGAGTGCACTCCTTATGCATGGGACTACCCTATGTGGGGGACACCCCTGTGTGGCACGGCACTCCTTGTATGCATCAGCACTGCACGTGGGCCAGCTCACCACAAGGGTCAGGAGGCCCTGGGTTTGAACCCTGGACCACCCATGTGGTAAGTGGACGCTCTATCAATTGAACCAAATCTGCTCCCCTCTGTGTCTCTTTTTGTTGCATTATCTTGCTGTGTCAGCTCTCCATGTGTGCGGCACCACTCCTGGGCAGGCTGTGCTTTTATCGTGTGGGGCGACTCTCTTTGCAGGGTGCACTCCTTGCACATGGGGCACCCTTACACTGGGGGTGCTTCTGTGTGGCACAGCACTCCCTGCACGTGGCAGCACTGCACATGGACCATCTCACCACATGGGCCAGGAGGCCCTGGGTACCGAACCATGGACCTACTATATGGTAGGCGAAAGCTTTATCAGTTAAGCCATATCCACTTCCCTGATAGTACACTTTAGATAAATTTTATGGTTTACAAACAATAAAACCAAAAATAATATGGTGGATTGAAGGAAAAATACACCAAATGTAAGCTGTGGACTACAGTTAGTAGTAATACTTTGACAATGGATTTTCATAATTTGTTCCAAATGTTTCACAACAGTGCAAGGTATTGGCGGTGGGGTGATGTATGGGAGCCCTGTATGATGTTATGCATGTTTGTTTTATAAATCACAACTTTTACTTATTTTTTA
Organism: Dasypus novemcinctus; assembly: GCF_030445035.2. Classification (NCBI taxonomy): domain Eukaryota; kingdom Metazoa; phylum Chordata; class Mammalia; order Cingulata; family Dasypodidae; genus Dasypus; species Dasypus novemcinctus. The sequence continues at coordinate 20,523,626 of NC_080690.1, read as the reverse complement.
TGTATGTTCATGTATGAATGATATACTTCAATAATTTTTTAAACAACAACAAAAAAATAAACTCAATGAAAAGAGGCAGAAGTCACACAAAACAAATTAAAAATACCATACTTTACAGACTAAATTTTTGGAGATAGAGCAAAAGCAGTGCTTTGAGGGATTTTTTTTTTCTTTTGTCTTTATTCACTTTGAGGGATATTTATGGCTTTAAATCCTAAAATTAGAGAAAAATAAAAAGGTCTAGGTTTCACCTTCAGAAGATAGAAAAAGAAGGTGAAAATAAACCTAAAGTAAGTAATAGGAAGGACATACTAAAGAGAAAAAAATCACTGAACAAGAAAGCAGATAAACAATAAAAATTTTTTAAAAGGCAAAAGTTGGTTATTTGAAAAGACCAACAAAATTGATTAACCTCTAGCTAGACTCACCCTCTCCCCCCACCAATAAAAAGAGAAGACAAATTACTACTGTCAGACATGAATGAACTGTTATCATTATAGTTACTAAATGCATTAAAAGGCTAATAAAAGAATTTCATAAAGAACTTTATGCCAATAAATTCAATTATGTAGATGAAAGGACATATTCCTTGAAAATTATATTTACCAAAGCTGACACAAGACAAAATAGAAAATCCGAATAACCCTGTGTCTAGTAAATAAATTGACTTCATTATCAGAAGCCTTCCTGCAAAGAACACTTCAGGTCCAGATGGTTTACTGGTGAATTCTATCAAATATTTATGAAAAAAATAAATATTAGATCTCTTCCACAAGCTCTTTCAGAAAATAAAAAAGAAAGGAATGCATCCCAACCCATTTTTGTGAACCTCTGATACCAAAACTTGAAAAGACATTAAGAAAGGAAGGAAGGAAAGGAGAGAGGGAGGGGAAGGGGGAGGGGGAAAGGGGAGGGAAGGGAAGGAAGGAAGAAGAAAGGAAGAGAGGAAGGAAGGAAGGAAGTTAGTTACAGACCAATATCTCTCATGAATATAAATGCAAAAATCCAAACAAAATATTAGCAGATAAGATCTTGTAATATATAAAAAATATAATACATAATGACAAAGTGGGATTTATCTCAGGAATGTGGTACCCTTTGATTGCATTAAATTCAGTTGAGGGGACTTTGATTAGATTACTTGGTAAGATCATTTTAGGGCAGTTGATTGGACTAAGTCAATGGGACATGAGCCAGCTTGGGTGTCCACTCCCTTGCTGGGTCTGATATAAAGAAGACAGAGAGAGACACACAGAGAAAGGAAGCTGCCTTTTTTTTTCCTTTCTTTTTTTTAAAAAAAGATTTATTTATTTATCTCTCTCCCCACCCCACCATTGTTTGTACTCACTGTTTGCTCTCTGGGTCTGTTTGTTGTGTGCTCATCTTTTTTCTTTTTTAGGAGACACTGGGAACCCAACCCGGGACCTCCCGTGTTGGAGGGACACGCACAATGGCTTTGAGACACTTCCACTCCCTGCTTGTTGTGTCTCTCATTGCGTTTCCTTATTGTGTCTCTTCACTGCATCATCTTGTTGCCTCAGCTTGCTGTGCCAGTCTGTCACATCAATTTGTTGTCTTACTCCTCTTCTTTAGGAGGCACTGGGAACCAAACCCAGGACCTACCATGTGGTAAGAGAGTCCCAAAGCTGTGGAAAGTTACTGAGTTATTTTGGCTATAAAGGCAGTTCCATTGTCACTTTGTAAAGACCTTGGAAGTCCACATCAAGGTAGGATTTCTTTTAGTAAGGCTTTTGAGACCTCTTGAGCCTTCTCTGTCCTAGTAGAAAAGGCTTCTATCCATCCTTTGAAGTTCTGACAAATACTAACAAATATCTAAGTCCATGAAAGGGTGGCATCCAGGTGAAATCTATTTGCCAGTCTTCACTGGGGCAGGTGCCTCGGCATTGGACAGGTATGGTTAGTAAAGAAGACTCTAAGCTTCCTCTCGAGCTCAGTTGAGGCGCACAGAGAACAAGGTCAGGTAACTCCTTTGATAGTTTCTGTGACACTTGTCCCTCCGAAAGGGGACTGACAAAGGTGGCCATGACCTCCCTTCCTAGGTGGAATGATTCAAGGAGGGCCTTAATGACTTTCCACTGAATGTCAGCAGGAAGGAGTATCTAGAAGTGTCATGTATACACACCATATACATACCACCGGTAGGGATCTTTGTTACATCTTGTCTATTTCAGCTGGAGGTGTTTTGGTTCCCTTAAAGGGGCCTCAACGTTTGGAAGTCTGGGAGGAAAGAGCTGCCTGCTCTGTGGCGTGATCTGCGAATCGGTTTATAATGTCTTTGTCGTCCCTGACAGTGCATTCCTGCAACCTCTGCAGGTTTTTGTACGGCCTCTAGGAGGTGTAGGATTTCTGAATGATGTTTTATGAGGCAGGTTTTGCTGTCAGAAGTCCCCTGTCTTTCCAAATGGCTGCATGGGCATGAAGGATACAAAAAGCATGTTTAGAGTCAGTATAGATGTTAAACTTTAGTGGTTTTTTTTTTAACACGTTAATGCACTTTATTTATTTTTTAAGATTTATTTTTATTTATTTATCTCCCCTTCCCCCCTGTTGTCTGCTCTCTGCATCTATTCGTTGTGTGTTCTTCTGTGTCCACTTGCATTCTTGTCATGCGACACTGGGAAACTGTATCGCTTTTTTTGTTGCATCATCTTGCTGCATCAGCTCTCCGTGTGTGTGGCACCACTCCTGGGCAGCCTGTGTTTTTTGTTTTCACGTGGGGCAGCTCTCCTTGTGGGGCATACTCCTTGTGCATGGGGCTCCCCTATGTGGGGGACACCCCTGTGTGCATGGCACTCCTCGAGCGCATCAGCCCTGCTCATCACACGGGTCAGGAGGCCCTGGGTTTGAACCCTGGACCGCCCATGTGGTAGGCGGACGCTCTATCAGTTGAGCCACAAGCTTTAGTTCTTGCCCGAGCTGTGAAGCCCTAGCGAGTGCCCTGAGTTCAGTTTTTTGAGACAAGTTATTGGTGGGTAGGGGTTTTGCCTTGATTATTTGCAGGAGACTCACTATAGAGCAGGGGTTCTTAACAAGGGATCCATGAGCTTGAATTGAAATTCAAACAAACATTATCTTGTGGAAACATGTTGGTATGGGTGTGATATATTTATTAAACATTACACAATATAGTGTGGACTGGGTAAGGGGTCTGTGGTTTTCACCTGATGGCAAAAGGGTCCGTGGAACAAAAAAGGTTAAGAACCCCTGCTATAGAGTATCCAACCCTCAGACTTCTCCAGAAACAAAGTTGCTCCCGTCAGTGAACCATGTTTTATCGGGATTCTTTAAGGGCTCATCTCTGAGGTCAGATCTGCTAGAATAAATTTGGTTGTTTCTTCACAAGAATGGTTTGGAAAGCAGATGTGGCTCAAGTGATTGGGCTCGTGTCTAACATATCTGAGGTCCAGGGTTTGATTCCTGGGGCCTCCTGGTGAAGGTAAGCTGACCCCCATGGTGAGATGGCACAGCAAGATGACGCAACCAAAAGAGACACAGAGGAGAGACAATAAGAGATGCAGCAGACCAGGATCTGAGGTGGCAAAAGAGACCGAGCACCTCTCTCCCACTCCAGACGGTCCCAGGATTGGTTCCCGGCGCTGCCTAAAGAGAAGACAAGCAGACACAGAAGAACACACAGCGAATGGACACAACAAGTGCAAAAACAATGGGGGTGGGAAGAGAAATAAATAAATCTTAAAAAAAAAAAAAAAAAGAATGGGTTAAGGCTTCCTATTTCTTGGTAGGCATGAGGGTAGCCGGGTTTAAGGCATACCCAGAAGTTATTTCTGGAGTGAAAAAGAGGGCCTGGTACTTTGTAAGGCATCCCCGTCAGCCTCTGATGTCCTTTACTTTCTAGGACTCCCTGAACCTAGTGAGGGGTTTGGACCTCGAGAGGTTGCCCTAGTGCAGGGGTTCTTAACAAGGGGTCCATGGAAAGATTTCAGGGGGTCCGGAAGGGGGTCCGTGAGCTTGAATTGAAAAAAATCAACTTACCTTTATTTTCTCTGCCCTCTAATAAATCTAGCATTTACCTCACTTATGAATGTATGCAGTTAGTTACAGTAGTATTTATTTCCTATCGCTTTACAGTTGTTGCATATCTTGAAAAATCACTAATGCTCATCCATACTTCAAAATTACGGTAGTTGTTAGACCCGACGCTAGTTAAGTGTCATAAAACCATCTGCCGCTACATTCTGAGAAGGGGTCGGTGGTTTTCAATTGACTGGCAAAGGGGTCCAGGGAACAAAAGTGCCCTAGTGCTAGTTCAGTGGCTTCTTCAGCAAGGAGTGCTGTGGCTGCTACCACCCATAAACATCCTGGCCATCCAGCAGCCAGGGCGTCCAATTGTCTGGAAGAGTATACGACAGGTGGCTGATGTCTCCCAGCTTTTGGGTTAGTACCCTGAGGGCAATTCCTTGTTTCTCTGCCCTGTGTAGACTGATGGGTTTTTCTAAATTACGTAATTCCAAGGCTGAAGCGCAGGTCAATTGATCCTTGACTGCCTGGAAGGCTTTTTGCTCTTCCCTCACCTATCTGAGGGGTTCAAAATCGGGTCCCCTTAGGGCCATGTATCGGGGGTTGCTGTCACCCCAAATCCAGGAATCCAAAGCCTACAGAAGCAGGCCATCCGCAGGAAAGTCTTCAACTGTTTCTTTGTTTTTAGAGGGGCTAGAATTGTTATGGTGTCTCTACGATCTATGGAGAGATTCCAGATTCCCAGAGATAGGACGGACCCTAAATAACTGACAGTCTGTTGGGTAATTTGTGCTTTAGAAGGGGAAACTCGGTATCTCTGTCCCCCTACGAAGTTTAAGACTTGAATGGTGTTCTCAACTGAGATTTCAGCCCAGGGACTGCAAATTAAAATGTCATCTACATATTGGAGCAAAGCTCCAGTCCTTAGATTGAATTCTCTTAGTTCTTTTCTGAGGACAATTCCAAAAAGATGAGGACTGTCTCTAAATCCTTGTGGTCATACTGTTCAAATGTATTGCTGAGCAACTGTGGACCTGGGTGGGGTGCATTAGAAAACGAACAGGTATTGGGAGTCAGGGTAGAGAGGGATGCAGCAGAATGCATCCTTCAGCTCTAAGCCTGTAAACCATTTAGTGTCCCCGGGTATTTGGGTTAGGATGTTACAGGGCTTGGGCACTATAGGGTGTATGAGGATAACGGCTTCATTTGTGGCTCTATGGTCCTGGACCATGCGATATTCTAAGACACCTAGCTTCTCTGGGCCTCAGTTTCCATATCTATAAAATGGAGATAATCATAATACTTACCTTATAGGGTTGTTTTTTTTTAAAATTGATTGATTGATTGATTGATTGATCTATCTCTCTCCTTCCCCCACTCCCACCCCGGTTGTCTGTTCTCTGTGTCTATTTGCTGCATCTTCTTTGTCCACTTCTGTTGTTAGCGGCACAGGAATCTGTGGTTTTTTTGTTGCGTCATCTTGTTGTGTCAGCTCTCCACCATTCCTGGGCAGGCTGCACTTTCTTTTGCGCTGGGTGGCTTTCCTTACGGGGCGCACTCCTTGCGCGTGGAGCTCCCCTACGCGGGGGACACCCCTGCGTGGCACGGCACTCCTTGCACACATCAGCACTGCACATGGGCCAGCTGCACACAGGTCAAGGAGGACCGGGGTTTGAACCGTGGACCTCCCATGTGGTAGACGGACGCCCTAACCACTGGGCCAAGTCCGCTGCCTATAGGGTTGTTTTGAGGAACTAATGAAATAACATATGAAGCGTTTAACCAGGGCTGGGTGATTTGGAAGACTTTGCTCAAGAAGTGCCGTGTGTAGCTTAGACTACCTATGAGCGAAGACTCCATGGTGAAAGCAGCATTGCGGAGCCTCTCAAATGGGAAAGACATGGAACTAGTTGGACTTGAGCTTCAGACTCAAGAACAGCCCCTGATAGGAGTATCAGCCTGTCTCAGAGCTATCAGCCCCTGAACGCTGCTGGCCGGTTTGAGCCCAGCTCCTGTCCTGCGTTAGTTAAAATGGGCCTGCTTAAAAGCCAAAAGGGAACCAGAATGAGTCACCAATATGGCATGAGGCCTCAGCTGGGGACCAAGTAGCTCCCAGCTGTCTGTCGCTGATGCAATCAGAGCAAAGAGAAATGATTCACTTCGATCCTTTCATGGACCTCAGGACTTTGGCCCAGTGCAAGTTTGGGCTTGGTTGGTTGATTATTTTTTCCCTTCCTGAGTTGAAAGAGTAACTTTGTGTTTAAAAAAAAAAGCACTTTCTTTATGCAGAGAAATGCTGTGGTGAGGTTTTGCTGGGCTCAGTTTGGGATGAACCACCTCTGCTTATGTCTAGGCTGAGAATGAAATCTAGCACCCCTGTCTTTTCCCCCTGCCACCCAATAAAGACGCAGAGCTGAAAGCTGTCTTTCAGAAGGGCTGGAGACCAGGGAGTTGACTCCTAGGTAAAAGGGAACTGTACGGGAGGCTGCCAAAGAAGTGGCTTCTTGTTTGTTAGTGTGGGTTTGTGGTGAGGCGGTCTGTGAAACCCTCCCCGGAGTACCAGGACTAACAACAAATAAAACCTCTATTTGTTCGTCTTTACCCTGGATTTAGATGGTGCGTTATGGCCAGGGTTATTGGGATCAGCTAAAACTCAGGCTGATGTTTATTCCTGGGATTCAAAGACAGACAAATACCTCTCTGTCCTTCCACTTCCCAAGCCACGAGGGCAGGAGCCACTCTCAATCAAGCAGGCAGGCAGTGACGAGTTATTTTTTAGGTGCCCACTGTGTCCCCAATGCTGAGCTGCACAAATATAAATAGAAAAAGTACAAAACTCAGACTCCAGCTCTCAAGGCACATAAAATCCAGATAGCAGACAGTCAAGAGAAACTGCTCATAAACAGTGGTGCGAGGTCTGAAGAAAATCTTGCAAGAGGGAAGAGAAGAGGGGAGATGAGTAGGAGGTGTAGGCTCTGGATGGAAGCTTCAAGGAGAAGGTTCATAAGACTATAAACAGCATGGCGACAGAAAGCCTATCTGTTTGGTTCTCTCCCGTAGCCCAACACTTAGCACAATGCCAGGCACATACGTAGTGGGCATTCAGGAAATATTTGAAGAATGATGGAAGGAGGAGGAGGTTGCTATTTGAAGGATAAATAGGTATAAAGAGGGAGGAGGGCATTCCAGCATGAGGAAAGACCCAGAGAAATGAGCTACATGTCTTGGTGAGACTGGTTTAACCACAGTGAAGGGTGTTCAGTGAGGAGTAGTGGGAAATGAGGTTAGATATGGGACAAGATGGGAGAAGGCTGGAAAGCCAGGCAGAGCAATTCAGAGGAGATGAAGTTCCCTCATCTAGGTTTTATTGAGCACGGACCAAGTGCCAGCACAGAAGCAAGGTTAAAATGGTGGAATATGAAGATTAGTCAAAGACATCATCAGCCGATGGTCAGATAGGTAATAGACAATATCTGCACTTTATTACAGTAACTGTAATAATGGAAGTATGGACAAAAATGTTCCAATGTACAAGTCATAGTTTGCTTAGTTGCAAGAAACTGAGGCCATGTCAGATTTGCTCAAGTGAATCAGTAGTTCACTGAAAGGCACACCAGCCTTCCAAGGAGAGGAACTGGAGTTCAAAGGGGACTTGAGAGGGTTCAACCTGGTAACTCAGCACCATCTCCTGGCAATACCTCATGGGTGGTCTCTTGTCTCTAACCCTTTCTCTATGAAGGCTCCATTCTCAGGCTTCTGTCAGCTATTTGGATTTTACTTGGTTCAAGCTTTCCACCTTAACACCACAAGACTCTCTCAAACCATCCTCAGGGGCTCTGCTCTGAGCTTTTTTGGTTGGAGGCTCAAGAAAAAGAAGCTGATTGGCTCAGTTTAACCTGTGGGTAATCCTGCTGGGTCATGTGATCTTCCAGAACTAATCAGCTATGGTCAGAGGGCAAATATGTAATAAAATGCCTACTCTGTTTTACCAATAATTGTGGAGAAAAGATAATGCCAAAGAAGGGGTGTGTTGGGGATGTAGGGCAGGTAATAATAGACAAGCCAAATTCCTACAGGTTAATAAAGCTGAGAGCAAATCAATTGACCTGAGGTAGAAATTGTGAAGGGAGAAGCTTCATGGTAATATTTGATTTGGGCCTGATTTAAAGGCCCAATTTACCCCTAGGGAGAAGAAGACATTCCAGCTGCCTATGAAAGCAGAATTTTAGAGCAATTGGACTGGCTGCAGCCCATGAGATGATTTGGAAAAGTCGAGAAACTGAAAGGACACAGACCATCGAGAAAGTGTTTGCCTAATCCGGAACAAAGCTGCTTAGAGATAAAGATTTAAAATAACAGTATAGCCTAACTTGTCTTAGGGTAGGGTCTGTTTGCCATTTATTGCTATAACCCTGGTCACATAGCCAGGTTCAGTGTAGACATTCAGTACACATTTGTCGGGTTGAATTGAAGTCCCCTAAAACCTAGACAGTCAATAAACATTGCTGTTTGTATTCTGTTAGGGACAGAGCCAGGACCAGAAACACAAAACAACAAAATCAAAACATGATTTTTCTGACTCCCGATGCAGGTCTCAGGTATTGGATGCAGACTTGATGAAAAGCAAAACAAAACAAAACAAAACAGCAGGAGGGGAGTTTGAGCCAAGGTTCCTGGCCGAAGGCAAGATAAACATATAGTGCCCAGTAGTTCCGTGGGCAGATCAAAGACAGCCAGCTTCCCCAGCACACGCCGCAAGCATGGCAGGAATCTGGGGGACCTCTTGCTTAACCTCCCACCCACACTCACAGATGGAAAACCACACCATTCATGGTCACACCTTTTGAACACTGGCATCACACAGGTGTTTGCAACAAGTGTTTGATAGTCTAGTAAATAACTCTCTCCAGATAGGCAGCTGTGATGCGACTGGGCAGTATGCTCTCCAGCCAGACTGCCTGGGTTCACAGCCCAGGCCTGCCGCTTGGGCAAGATACTTCACTGCTTAACTACTTTGTATCTCAGCTTCCTCATCTGTCAAGTAGAATTAATAATCTCCCTTATAGGGTTGTTCAGAGGATTAAATGAGATAATACATGTAAAGTAATTGAACCAGTACCTGGCACACAGTTAAACACTCAACTGATGTTAAGTTTCATATCATTATTACTATAGTTGGTACCAAAAGACTAGACTGCCAAGAAGAACTAAAAACCATAGTCCACCCAACCTGGAATGCCCTAGAAATCATTTAAACCCACAGAGAGCAACCTGTTGGTGACTATTGTTTGGGTTTGCATAACACCCATCTCTCCTTTCTTCTGGAAACAGACTCCTGGATTGGTCCAGAAATGGTCATAGAAGTCAAGCTAGGGGGAAGCGGCTGTGGCTCAAGCAGTTGGGCTCCTGTCTATATGGGAGGTACTGAGTTTGATTTCTGGAGCCTCCTGGTGAAGCCTAGTGGGCCCGCACAGCAAGGGGGCACAACAAGATAACACAACAAAAAATAGGCAAGGAGGAAAAATATGATAGACACAACAAACCAGGGAGCTGAGGTGGCACAAGCGATTGAGTGCCTCTTTCCCATGTTGGAAGGTCCCTGGGTAGGTTCCCAGTGCTTCCTAAAGAGAAGATGAGAAGACAAGCAGACACAGAAGAACATGCAGCAAATGGACACGGAAAGCAGACAGGGAGCTCAAGTGGCAAAGGGGTGGGGGGTCGGTATAAATACAAATAATAAAAATAAATCTTTAAAAAATAAGAAATCAAACTAGGCCTATCAGAATTCTTCCCTGGGATTTTTTCTAACTGACAATAAAGGCCCACCCCCATCCCTTTTCTTCCTTTCTGGTTGCAAATAGTAAGGCCCTGAGCCCAGGGCTGCCTTTGCTGGTTTCCTCCTCCTTATGGAGAAGCTGGCCTGAGACAATGAGGCTGTTTTGCACAGAGAAGCTGGGATAAGAGTCCTGATTGGGGCAGAGCCCAGAGTCCCTGAGGCCAGTTGACCCTGAATCCACACATCTACCTCCTACCCACCTGCAGTTTGTTTACAGAAGTCACTAAATCATTCTTTCTCACTGAGTTCAATTTTTAAAAAATGACTGTGTAGGTAGGGTGACCAACTGTCCCGGCTTGCCTGGGACTAAGGGGTTTCCCGGCACATAGGACTTTCACTGCAAACTGGGATAAGTTGACCACTGTATGTAAAGGCCAACAGAACTCATCAGAGACCTCTGGATTACACACGTGGTCTCATTTCAACCCTCAACAAGCCAGTGAGAAAGCCGAGCTCAGACCATGTCTCCTCTCAGGCTCCTTTCCCACAGCACCAGGAGGCAGGTGCCATTGTCATTCCCACTTAAGAGAGGACGCACCTGTAGCACAGAGGCTCACACACTCCTACAAGAGTGGGGCAGAGAATCCGTTTGGTCCACAACCCAGGGAAGCATTCACTCAGCTCTCCTTGTGGGCCTGGCCTTGTGTGATAAATCAGATTCAGGCCTCTCCCTGCTGCTTCCAGCAGCTTCTTCATGGCTGTACAATCTCATCTCCACTTGGAGAGAGCAGGGCCCACTGGGCAATCAGGAGTAATCCCAAGGGGTTGCCTTAGAGAACTTTCCCCTTTAGTCCCTCATCTTTAAGCCAAAAGAAAGTTGGCTTTATAATCACATTCCATATAGTGAAATTGGACCTGTTCCAATTTTATGAAAGCGGAAAGTGAAGGTGCGGAGTAGGGAGGTGGCTGCTTGAAGCACACAACGTGTTGGTGGTAGATTCTAACCTCCAATGTCTCGTTTGCTGGCTTAGTACCTGTCTCTTCTTTTAAGGAAAGGGAAGGGATCAAGATTTGCTGATTTGCTTCCTGGGTGTCAGGCTGGGAACTCCTATAGCCTTCCCAGTGCCCAACAAACTCCCAAGGGAAGGCCTGGAGCCCCTGGCCCATGCCCTTTCCAGGCCACCACCCTGCCAATCCAGGCATGCCAGGAGTGTGTTTGGAATTGCCAGGTTGTCATTGCACAAAGGGAGGGGTGTGTGGCTCAGAATAGAGTGAAATAATAAGGGTCACAAATAGGCTCCTTCTGCGTGCAACTTGCCAGGTGCTGGTGGCTCCGTGGGTGGATGACAGGGAGAGACAGGTCCACCCCCTCATGAGATGGTTCTCTGATGAGATGATGCATGTTAAGTGAACTATAAACTTTTAAGAGCACATTCCATACCCACTCATAAACATCAGGAACTATTCCCTTTGGGAACCTGGTATTCTCAAGGCAGCAGAGCGTACTGCCAGCCTAGAGGGGGCCCCCACCAGGGTTTCCTCCCAACCAGAAGTCTGAATTCTTGTAAGGGAGCCAAAATGGGAAAGAAAATGAGGTTTGTGTTTTATTAACACCTTTCGCCCTTACACCTTAGGTGTCCTTGATCCGTTTTAACATAGCGGCAGAAAGAATATCGCATCATGGTTACCAGCAGGTTTTCTCTGTCCAATCTGAGTTTGAATCCCATCTCTGACACTTATCAGCTGGGTGATGTGAGAGGGCAAACGTTACTGAACCTCTCTAGCCCTCAGATTTCTCCTCTGGGAATGAAGCTAACAAGACCAGATCACTGGACGATTGAGTGTAAGGATTAAAAAAGAGATGATATACACTCTGATATGTGCAACCCCGCTCCTGCATATTTATCCAAGGGAAAAGGAAATGTATATTCACACAAAAATCTGAATGCAAATGTTTATAGTGGTTCTATTCATAATCGCCCCCAAACTGCAAACAATCCAAATGTCCTTCAACTGGTGAATGGATAAACAAGCTCTGGTACCTGTGTACAATGGAATATTGCTCAGCAAGAACAAGGAGCAAACCATGGATACACACAGCAAGAGGGCCCTTAAATCCTTTATATAAAGTGAAAGAAGCCAGACCCAAAGACTACTTGTTGTATGATGACTTGTAGATGACATTCTGGAAAAGGCAAAACTATAGGGACAGAGTTTAGTGATTGCCAGGACTGGGGGTGGAAAAGAAGATGATGTAAAGGGGCATGAAGGAATTTTGGGGGGTAGTGGAACTGTTCTGTATCTGGTTGTGGTAGTGGCTGCACAACTGGAGGCATTTATCAAAACTCACAGAACCGTCCACTAAGAAGGGTGAATTTGCTGTATGTAAATTATACCTCATTAAACTTAACTTTTAAAAAATAAGAAGACAAAGTGCCTAGGTTAATGCCCCCAGGAAGAAAATATCTGATAGACTAATTTTCACTAAAGTCTTAATAACAATATGTTTTTCCCTCTAGCATTTTTACTTTCATAAAAAGAGCCTACAACTTTTTTGCATGAAAAAAAGGATGGCAGTGTGTGTATGTGTGTATATACATATTTGTGTTTAGTTGTATGTATATGTGTGAACACATATATACTTTAAAAAACTTTGAAAAGATACATAAGAAAATAACAGTGGGACAGTGGAGGCAGGATAGGAAGAGTACATTGAGAACCAGGTAAGAGAGAGTTTTCAATATAATTTGCATGTATATATAGGCGTCCAAACATACACATATACATCTGCATATGTATATGCATATACACACATACAAGCATACACCTACACACATATAATATGTATATAATTTTTTAACCATGTGAATGTGTCAGCTACAAAAAAAGTAATTTACCAAAAAAAAAGATTTAAAAGAAGGAAAATGCTCAGTCCCTAGGCATGATGGACTTTCTCTGTGAGGGGGTGGCATTCTTGTGGCAGCCACATCACGTGAGCATCTACTGACTCGATCTTTGCCCCACCCACCTGCTAATAAACTGAAGGTGAGACAGAACTCCTCCTAGGTGCCTGAGGGTAGCTGGTGTTCTGGTTCAGGGAGGGCACCCTCCTTTTCCCCCCAGACGTCTCATCCATGTGCCTCCCCAGGCCAGGAATTTCTTTTTAGTCTTTCCTCCCACAATGGGAGTAGGACTTCACCTGCAGATCCTACCTGTAGAAGTAATCGTGGACCTACATCATTCTTTGGTGTAAATGTCTGAGATCAGATTCTTTCCCAGAGACGGTTTGGGGAGGGGACAAACAGACCATATGAGGGCAGCTGAAACATGGGGTTAATTACTTGCTAGTCTCATCTGGGGTAGATAAGAGAGGAGACCTCTAGGAAGGACAGAGCGGCAGGGTCCTACCAGGTTTAGGAGTACAGGCTTTGGAGTCAAGCTCGAATTTGAATCTCACCTCCACCTCTTCCGAGCTCTGAGCCCCTTGTTGCCTCAGTTTCTTCATCTGTAAAATGGGAATGCTAATAGCACCTATCTCATGAGGGTAAAAAGAGATCAAGTGGATAACGCACGGAACACAGCGAATGACCTTCCTTAGGGGCTCAGCACCCAAGAACCCTTCCCTGCCACGGCTGCTTGGGCTGTCCAAAGGCCGCATGTATGGTTTAGGAGAAAGGGTGACAGACACAGGGGAGCAGTGACATGGAACAATACCAAGAACGAGAGCAGGGTGGTGGGGCTGACTCATCGGATGACTCACTTCCTTGCCCAGAGATGTTCTGAGCATCCACGGAGCTACTTCTCATACTCCTCATACCCTCTGTTCCCTTTTCGTGGGGGAAGCCCCACGGAAGACCTTCCCTCGCCCCAAAGAACGCGGGGAGCAGAATTTTGGAACTTCCCCTCCATATCTGGGGTGAAGGAGAGTTCAGCTAGCTAGACAATCACCTTTTAATTCATAACATAACAGTCCCCATATGATGCAATCATTTTAAGACAGAAGAGTTTTCACCCTTGTGTACAGGAGAGATTCTTAGACTTCTTTTGCCCCTTTCTAGATCATCACAGGAATATCTGGACACCAAAGAATGCTTGGAAAACACACCAAAAAAAGTATAAAGAAGGTGAAAAAGTTATTCGTAATCCTATCATTTAAATTCAATTACAGTCATGAGTTTGGTATTTTTCCACTCCTTTTTTCTCTCATTATTTCAATAGACAGTCAAGTTTATATTGTCTATAGCAGCAGTATTCAATAGAAGTATTAAGTGAACCACAAATGTGAAGCACATATGTAACTTAAAATGTTTCAGAAGTCTCATTAAAAAGAAAAACAAACCTGATTTTTTTTTTATTAGAACAGTTGAAGGTTTACAGAAAAATCATACAGAAAATACAATGTTCATATACCCCTCCTCACACATGCCATTTTCCCTATCATTAACACTTTGCGTTTGTCTGGTACCTTTGTTACAATTGATAAAAGCATATTATAAAAATTTTACTATTAACGGAAAGCATATCATGGTGTTTGTAACTAGCAGAGCTATTGTATGCATATGTCAATGGTTGAAATGGAAAATCTAAGGTCAAGTATATTATTGGAAGGAAAGCTAAAACTAACGTGGTACTATATATGACAGTAAAACCTCATGTAAAACACGTATATGGGTGATATTGCATATATAATACTGTTTTTACAAAATATAAATACAAATATACTAGAGAGAAGGAAAAAGAATAGAAGCTATATATGGTGGGGAAACATGGAGAGATTGAAGGGTGATGAGTTTTGTTTATTTTTCGTTTATTATTTTTGGAAAAAATGAAAGTGCTCTAAGAATGACTGAGGTGATAAATGCACAAATATGTGATTATACATAATACTATTATTGTATTTGGATGGATTTATGCTTTATTAATATGTATCAATAAAATTGATTTGTTAAAAAATAATAAGGGAAGCGGATTTGGCTCAACAGGTAGAGCGTCCACCTACCACATAGGACGTCCAGGGTTCAAACCCAGGGCCTCTTGACCCACGTGGTGAGCTGGCCCATTCACAGTGCTGATGTGCACAAGGAGTGCCCTACCATGCAGGGCACAGAGCAAGTGGACACAGAGCAGACAATGGGGTGGGGGGAGAGAAAGAAATAAAAAATACATCTTTAAAAAAAATAATAAAACAAACAAAAATTTACTATTAACTCTAGTCCATAGTTAACATTTGGATTCACTATTGATACTGTACAGTCCTATCTTTGTTTGTTTTAATTTTTTATTTCAGTAACATATACAGTAACATATACATAACCTAAAATTTCCCCCCTTTTAACCACATTTAAATACATAATTCAGTGGTGTTCATTACATTTACAATATTGTGCTACCATCACCAGTGTCCATTACCAAAACTGTTCATCACCCCAAACAGAAATTCTGTACCAATTAAGCATTAAATCCCTCTTTCCTACCCCCAACCTGGTCCCTCATAAACTGTATTCTAGTTTCTATGAATTTGCTTATTTTAATTTTTCATACTAGTGAGATTGTACAATATTTGTCCTTTTATGTCTGGTTTATTTCGCTCAGAATGATGTCTGCAAGGTTCATCCTTATTGTCACATGTATCTGAACATCATTCCTTTTTACAGCTGAATAATATTCCATTGAATGGATATACACATTTTGTTTATCCATTCGTCTATTGGTGCTTTCATCTTTGGGCTGTTGTGAATAATGCCGCTATGAACATTGGTGTGCAAATATCTGTTCAATTCCCTGCTTTTCAGTTCTTTTGGGTAAATATCTAAAAGTGGGATTGCTGGGTCGTATGGTAATTCTATACTTAAGTTTCTGAGAAAAACTGCCTGTTTCCACAACAGCTGTACCATTTCACATTCCCTCCAACGATGTACAAGGGTTCCTGTTTCTCCACATACTCTCCAACAGTTACTTTCCATGCTTATAATAGCAGCCATTCTAGTGGGTATGAAATTAATTTTAGTATATATTTTATTTAATTCACTATATCCAAAATATTATCATTTCAACATGTAATCAAAATTAAAAGTTTTAATGAGACATTTTATATCCTTTTTAAGTCCTTGAAGTCTGAGTTGTATTTTTTTTTAAAGATTTTAAAAATTTATTTTTATTTTTTAATTTTTATTCCCCACTCTCCAAGATGGCACCCTCATCTGTCTGTCTGCTTGTTGTCTGCTCGTCTTCTTTAGGAAGCACTGGGAACCGAACGTGGGGCCTTCCATGTGGGAGGTGAGTGCCCAACTGCTTGAGTGGCTTCTGCTCTCTGCTAGTTGCGGCATCTGCTGATTGTGGTGTCTTGCTGGTTACAGCATCTTGCTGGTTGCAGCATCTTGCTGGATGTAGCTTCTGCTCGTCTTCTTTAGGAGGCACCAGGAACAGAACCCACAACCTCCCATGTGGGAGGAGGGTACCCAATTGCTTGAGCCACATCCACTTTCCTGCATCTATATCTCAGTTCAGATGGGCTACTTTTCAGTGCTTAACGGCCACCCAGGGCGAATGGCAATGGTATTGAATAGTAGAAGTCAATAAAATTTCTATTTTGCTTATATCATATAACAGCTTTTGAAAAAAGTAACTTCTAAAAATTTAAATAACATATATGTTTTACCTAATTCCAAAGATAATATATCTTAGTTTGGGGTAACAACTGGAAACTCCCCATTCAGGAATAATTTGTCTTAGTTGTTTAATGTTATCTCTGTAGACATGATGATTGAACAAAATTGGTTGCATATAATATATACTGTATTATAACTGCTCTTTTTACTTACTGGCACATTGTGAACATGCAAAAACAACAATAACATTGACACTTCACATTTGATCCTCACCAAGGTCAGACATGTTCAAACACCTGTTCTCTCAGCAGTGGGATTTCCATCCCCATTTCTCCAAAGTGGAAAAATGGAGCTCGGAAAAGCAAAGTGATTTCCATTATTGCAAAGTTGGGATTCAACCCAGATCATCTGATTTTATCTCCAGAGCCTTTCATTTTCACCATATGGTCTCCTTCTAGAGGGAGGCAGGCAGAGGATCCAAGACATGCCAAGGAGACAATTTACAAATTAACTTTTGTAATAGAATTCTCAGTAAACTGGAGCCCTCTCTACTCATTATTTGCCTAAAAACCTTCCTTATTACCCAGGTAAATTCTCTTCCCCCTCCACACACATTCTCCCCCTGGACTGCGTCTTCTCCTTGGGGGACACCCTCTCCCACTCCAGGTTTTTCCTTCTCTTTAACTCTGGAAAAAGAAACCTGAGAGTCTTTCTAAGTGTTTCTCAACCTCAGCATTACTGACAATTGGGCCAGATAATTCTTTGTTGCGGGAAGGCTTCCTGTGCATTGTAGGATGTTTAGCAGCATCCTTCTACCCACTAGATTCCAGGAGCACCCTCCCTTCATTGTGACAACCCAAAATACCTGCTGACATTGCCAAATGTCCCCTGAGGGAGGGGGGAAATTGCTCCTCGTTGAGAACCACTGCTCTAAGTATTGTCCTTTCCCAAACCAGTTATTTGATGCTACCCAGGGACCAGGTGGAACAATTACTTCCTATCTAGATTGCAATCCCCATTAAGATAGGAAACTTTTCCCATCACCATTGAATCTCCAGAGCTTAGCACAGTGTGTGCATATAGCATTCATTCAACTAATGAAGGATGCTGATGATCTTTTATTTTGGAGGGGAGGAAAGGGGTCTTATAGTATGCTTTTCAAGGCCGAGCTAAATGCAGGTAAGACATAGCCCAGATGATGGTACCCTTTAAAAGAGCATATCCTTTTCTCTGGACATCTATGCATTTTGGATTTTGACAGTCAACCTCTTATTTTCTTATACAAACAGAATGATAAGCAACCTGAGCAATCACATTCCTGAACATCATGTTCATTTGGATCAAGCTCATATGCCCTATACTGGATTGAACACTTATTTCTATGAGACAAAGGAAAAGTAATTTTTAACACCTGAATCATATGCCATCTTTTGATCATATCATAATCAACTTAGCCATTTATCTGATTTGAGGCTTTTAGGTTGTTTCCAAGTTTTCTCACTTTAAATAACACTGCAATGAAAATCTTTGTGGGTGTATGTGTGTGTATGTGCTGAACATTTTTTTAAAATAAAAAACCCAATATCCTATTATGGAATCCAAAAGAATAAATCCCTTCTTGCTCAGCACACGAACTATTTTTCCCCTAGATTTTACACAGGGAAACTCCTTCTCTGATTCAGAAAACAAATCTCCAACATTAACTGAACTAATAGTATTATATTAACTTCCGCTCAAATTGGCCTCCATCTTTGTGAATGTAACTAGAGAAGAGTTTTGTAGACCGGCGAGTGGTCTGTCATTCCAGCTCTTTAATCTTCAGTGTCTTCCTCCATTAAATCAGAGTAACGATAGTACCAGATTCAAAGTTTCTTCAAGGATTGAGATAATGCATGCAAAGTACCTGGAACATGTTAAAAACAATGAAAAATAAAACAAGTGTAGTAAAAGGTAAATGATAGTATATAGGTAGTGGGGTATGAGGCTTCCCTGTAAAGTCTTTCAACTTGTCCATATGTTTTAAATTTTTAATAAAGAAATGTTGGGAAAACATAAGTGTTATGTTAGTTGATATCATCATTTTCTAAAGAGTGATGGGGCAAATATTAGAGAAAGTCAGGTACAGGGTAAACACATTATACCAAGCTTGAAATGTGGACTTTGTGCCGCGGGTATCACATTGAATTTATTTATATATCTTCCTTGAGTATAGAGAAGTGTGACCAGAACTTATGTGAGATGTGCGTGCTAGCAAGGACTGTTGGTTTTTGCTTTACCATCTGGTCTCAGAATATAAACTACAGTGTGGGGATAGCATATGCTGGGAAAGCAAACTTTTTTTTTTAGTTTGGGAAATTGAAAAATACATAGTTTGTTTGCCAAGTCAGTTTGAAACATTTAGAAAAAACATCTGATTTGGAGTCAAATGCACCTTTCTTGGCTACTTAGTAGTTGTGTGACTTTTGGGCTAGTCATCTCTCCTCTTTGGGCCTCAGTTTCCTCATCCGTAAAATGGGGATGACAGTAGTGCCTTCTCCATGGAGCAGCATGAGGACTAAGTGAGAGCAAACAAAAGCGTATTATGCAGGGCTTGGCATAGAGGAGGCCTGTTATGTCGGGTAATTTCCTCCATTATAAGGGGCAACACTTACAGTTTGTTTTGCCAGTGAATTGTTCAGAATGCTGCTCTGCTAATGTAACCAAAGGTGACTTTTCTGTTGAGGAGGTCACGCAGGGCTGAATATCCTGAACTGCCCACAGGCCAGTGTTGAAAAACTCAGCATATTGTTGTTCCGATTTCCTCCTATTCAGAGCCCCTGCACGTGGTGACTGGCTTTATGATTCACTGAGATCCCTCCCAGAAATTTCCCTTTGACCTTAAATGTGTGAAAATTCCATTCCTGGCAAGTGGAGCACATTGCATTGGGAAAGGGAACTGACCACATTTGTGTTTTGAATCCTCTGCCATTGGTTAACATTTGAGGACCCAAATTTATGTCCATCATCTGAAGAACATGGGCCTGCTGTAGCATATTATGAAATTTCACACAGTCCCCCTCCCAGCCTCCACCAGCTGCAGCACGAAACACATCCAAAGCCACATTCGTTTCCTGCAACAATCAAGGCCATCGCTGTGCTCTTGACATGGAAGAGAGGGAAAGAGGATGGCTGGTGCTGGTCTATATGGAGCCTTCATGCCAAGTACAGGAGGGCCCACTTCCTCCAGGCAGATGCATCCTTGCCAGATCATATGACTTGGGAAGCAGAGAGTGGTTCCCACTCACCCTCTCACTTGGTACCTTTGTGCAGGGCCCAGCCTGGTGGCTCCTGGGAATAGCATGGAGTTTGGACATAGGTGGAATCTGCTTTGATTCCTAGTCCCAGACATTTACTAGCTCTGTCATTTACTTAACCTCTCTGAACCTCAGTTTCCTCGTTTGAGTTAATGCCAAATTCATAAGATTGTGTGAAAGATTAAATGATACAATATTTAAAAACAGCACATGTGTGTATGTGTGTTTGAATAAGCATAAAAGAAAAGGTCTGGAGAGAGACACACAGATCGGTTAAAAATGGTTAGAATTTAGGGGTAGAATTAAAGGCAAAAGTTTGGATATTAATCTTTTTTTCCTTTAAATATTTCTGTTACGTTTAAACTTGTTTTAATCAGCCTCTATTACTTTTTTCAAGTGATATTTTTATTTTGGAATAATTTTAGATTTATAAAAGAGATGCAAAAATAGTAGAGAGAGAGAGAGCAGCTGTGGCTCAGTTGATTGGACTCCCGCCTACCATATGGGAGGCCCTGGGTTTGCTTCCCAGGGCCTCCTTGTGAGGGCAAGCTGGCCTGTGCCTGCGAAGAGCTGACGGCCTGCGCCCACAGAGAGCTAGCACAGCAATATGACGCAACAAAGGGAGACAAGCAGATGCAGAAGAACGCTCAACAAATGGACACAGAGAGCAGACAGCAAGCAAGTTACAAAGGCAAGAAGGAATTTAAAAAAATAGTACAGAGAATCTGTATACCTCTTACCCAGTTTCCCCTATTGATAATATCTTTCATTATGGTACATGTGTCAAAACTAAGATACAACATTGTTATATTACTACTAACTAAACTCCAGACTTAATTTGTATTTTACTAGTTTTTCACTAATGTCCTTTTTTTGGTTCTAGAATGCCATGTAGTATGTAGCTGTATCACATTTGAATTTGTATGTTTAATATATGTATATGTTTAAATTTATACATTGAATTTATATAGACATACACATACACAATTTTGAAATGAGAGTGTTTACATAAAGTACTTGACATACAGTAGGTTTTTGATGTTCCTAAATATAGGAGAGGAGGAGTGGATTTGTCTTAACTGATACAGCATCCACCTACCACATGGGAGGTCCAGGATTCAAACCCACCGCCTCCTGACCCATGTTGTGAGCTGGCCCACACGCAGTACTGATGCGTGCAAGGAGTGCTGTGCCACGCAGAATTGTCCCCTGCATAGGGGAGCCCCACGCACAAGGAGTGTGCCCTGCAAGGAGAGCCTCCCCGCACAAAAAAAGTGCAGGCTGCCCAGGAGTGGCACCGCACACATGGAGAGCTGACGCAGCAAGATGACGCAACAAAAAAAGAGACACAGATTCCCAGTGCTGCTGACAAGAATACAAGCGGACACAGAAGAACACACAGCGAATGGACAAAGAGAGCAGACAACTGGGGGTAGGGGGAGAGAAATAAATAAATAAATCTTAAAAAATATATATAGGAGAAAGAGCAGCTCAGAAAGTTTGAAAATGACTCTGCCATAAAGAGCTGTGCACCCTTGAGCCCAACACTTCCTCTCTCTGGACTTTGGTTTTCTTGTCTAAAATACGTGGGTAGGGCAAGAGATCACTAAGCCCCCTCTTTCTCAGTCCAGGCTCACCGTGTTTCAGGGGAGAAAAAATGAGGAAGTTAAAATAGGATGTGTTTTAAAACACAATTCTCAAAATTAACATCGATGCCATAGCTCCAAGAGTCCCTTTTGGCCTCATTAAAGAAAAGAGTATAAAGATCTGATCACATCTTCCGACTGGGGACTGCCAACTATGTGGCCACTGGGGATAGAGGTATTTGGTGATCTAATAGGTCTTTTCCATCTTCTTTTCTAGGATTTATTTTTGTCGTAAAATCCGGGACTGGGCCAGAGAGATTTTGTCCAAATTCTTTGAGAAATGAGAAACGTGGTAAATCCTGATTCTTTATTTTGCCCTACTATTTACAGCCTACAGATCTCTGATGAGAAAGACAGGACCTGTAGCTGTTCTCCATTTCTTACTGGCTGGATTACTCTCAAGTTCATGGCAGCCTGCCCAAACTATGCCAGTGGAGAGAGACTGAGAGAGTGTGATCCGAAATGGATACCGGTGCACCTTCCTACCTACCCATCTCTCCTAGAGTAACCTGACGGCTTTATACTTTCGTATCTGACTTCCTTTCCCCAGACCACTGACATGGACCTGTTTATTCAGAATAGTGTCCATGGCAGGGGAGTTCTACCTATGTTTCTGCTCATAGAGGAGGCAATGTTGTCATCATTTAAATCATTGCTGTAATTGGATTAATGTCTGTCTTTACCTGTGGTTCTCAGCAGGGGTGATTTTATCCCTCAGAGAACGTTTAGCGATGTCTGAAGACATTTTTGGTTTTCAAAACTGGGTGGAGCATTCTACTGGCATCTACGGTAAGAGGCAGGGATGCTGCAAAATAGCCAACAGTGCACAGAACAGCCCCCCGCAACGAAGAATGTTCCGTCCACATTGTCAGTAGTGTCAAGGTTGAGAAACCCTGCTATGGATGGGGAGTTCCAGGAGGACAGGGACTGTGTCTATTTGGTTCACTGCTCACATAGAGTCTATACAGAGAAGGTGTTCAGGGCACGGTTGATGACTGACACCTGTTTAGTCTACCCACTGGGGCTGGGGTGGTGTCAGAACTTCCTTCCCTGATGGCTGATCTCAGGGCTTAACATGCAGTAAATAAATGATTCTGAAAGAGTGAAGAAAGAAAGAATGAATCTATCCATCCATCCATCCATCCATCCATCCATCCATCCATCCATCTCCCCATCCACCCATCCTCCCATCCAGACTTACCCACCTGCACCTTACACAGCAGCACAACCATCTGCTATTAGGAAAAGAGAGTAAAATAGATTAAATATACCCCCACGCCAAGAGAACTTTGCTAGTGGTATCCTGACACCAGTTTTGTTTTCACCACTAACTAGTTGTGTGATCTTGTGAATTGGGCATGTATTTTCCTAGATCAGTGCTGGTCAATAGAATTTCCTACACTGATGGAAACGTTCTGTATATATACAGTCCATTATGGTAGCCACTAGACACATGTGGCTATTGAGCAATTGAAACATGGCTACAATGACTATTTGATGGAATTTTAATTTTAATTTTTTAAAATTTATTTATTATTATTATTATTTTAATTCCCCCCCCCGTGTCCCCCTCCCCCATTGTCTGCTCTCTGTGTCCATTTGCTGTGTGTTCTTCTGTGTCCACTTGCATTCTTGTCAGTGGCACTGGCAATCTGTGTCTCTTTTTGTTGCGTCATCTTGCTGTGTCAGCTCTCCATGTGTGTGGCGCCACTCCTGGGCAGGCTGCACTTTTCTCATGCGGGGTGGCTCTCCTTGCAGGAGTGCACTCCTTGTGCACAGGTTCCCCTACACGGGGGACACCCCTGCTTAGCAGGGCACTCCTCGCGCTCGTCAGCACTGCACATGGGCCAGCTCACCACAGGGTCAGGAGGACCTGGGTTTGAACCCTGGGCCCCCTATATGGTAGACGGATGCTCTTATCAGTTGAGCCAAATCCACTTCCCTAATTTAAATTTAAATAGCCACTAGAATGTAGTACGAAAATGTGTCCACAGTTCTCAAGCTTTTTTTTTAGAAGATTTTGGTATTCATATATATAAGTACCTTTTAAAAACATTAGTGTTGTGTACAGTTTTATATAAATATCTCTCTCTTTTTTTCATGATTCTACAACTTGGTGCTTTCACTTTTTCTGTTTCTGCTATCTATCTGCTTAGGTTTTTTTTTTTCCTGTTACAAACAATGTTGTGATTAACATCTTTGTATGTCTCCCTAGGTATCATGTGGCAGAATTGCTAGGTCATAGTGTGTGCACATGTTGCACATGTTTAGTTTCATTAGACACTGCCAAAATTGTGCCTTAATTTTCTCACCTGTAAAATGACAGGGACTCAGTAGTGATATCTAAGATTTTTTCCCTCAGTTCTAAAACCTAATCATTCTTGGACAATAGAGGTGAGAGACAGACTTCAAACTTTAGGTTTGTTCAGTCATATGCAGCGGAAACAGATAATATACAGCGTCATATGTTCCCAGTTGTTCCCTCTTTGTGTTCCTGGGAGGAGAAAGCTCCATAAAACATCAGATCAAATTTTCTTTTAATCCTCTAAGTAGTGAAGTGGATAGGTTTCTGACAGTGGAAAACTCCAATTATTCCATTACGTTAAAATAAATCTGTCACTAGACTTGGAAACCTAAGCTTCACTTGCTCAAATAGCTACAACAGTAAAAAGGTTTCCAAGCTACGCACAATTTTTCTAACTTCCCCCCCACGTGATTATGACTTAGAGTCATTTTATCCACTCACACCTGCTGTTACCCAATTGTTATATCAGTGTAATGAATGATAAGACAGAGATTATTAAAGGAACCCTATCTAATTCCAGCAAATACCTCATCTCTACTAATTTTGAATGTGTCACTTGTCTTTGGGCGGTATCCACAGTTCAGGGTATCAGAATACGCACATGTCCAGGCAAATATATATTCTATTTCTTAGAAATTAAACTACAATAGACCACAGCAGCTTGTCCATGACGCATGTCCACATGATTCCAAGCTCACCAGAGGGCTTTGATCAAATTATCTGGGTGGGGAGAATGTTGTGAAGACAAAACAGGCTTTCCCATCACCTATTTAATTATAGACACTTGGTATTGGGAAGTATATTAATAAGGATGTATATAAAATATGTGGGACAGCTCAGCATTGATTATACTAATATTCGTTAACTACGTTCAGAAATTCAGGTTAAGTTTGATACAAAACAAACCCTGAAGACAAAACAATATGATTTGATGGTTTTCTCCCATTATAGAGATTGCTTATTATAAAGACTTTGAAAATTACAGAAAGTAGAGGGAAGAATGATAGGATGATCCCTATTACTACTTTGGTGTAGTCCCTTCTCATTTCTTTTCTTTAGAAATTCTTTTATAAGTTGAGAAATTTTAAAAATACAGATACAAAGAAAACCAAAACACACACACCCATCTTTTTACCATCTAGAAATAACCATAATTTTTGTCATATTTGCTATCAGTCTTTTGCTTTCTTTCTTTCTTTCTTTCTTTCCAAAAGGAAAAAAACACTGCAGATAAAGCCAAAAGCACCCCCTACCATAAGGATGGAATCTTCCCTTCCAATACATTGGGGAAAAATAGAGAGAGTGAGAGATACATATATTTTGTACATAAAACAATACGTAGTATTACTTTGATTAGGTGAGAAAAAAAATTTACCCTTATAGTGTATTGTTTTGACATGTATCTACTGATACTAGATCTACTGTTTTGCATCTTAAAGTTCCTCTTGAGGAATGGGAATCCTAAATTCAATAGGAGATTATCCATCCTGCAGGAAAAGAACTTTCTTTAGTTATTTTGAAGGTAGTTGTCCATTCAAATGTTGAACAGAGCTTTGTAATGTTGGGGCAAATCCCTTAAAACATTTAGCCCTCATTGACTCTACAAGATGGATAAAATCCTCCTTATCCAAGGCCTGGCATTAATGTCTGAGGTCTTTCAAATATTCTTGAGAGGCTTGTATGACAAAAGACACATAAACTAAGGTAAAGACAAGCCACAGATAGGGATTTGCAACATGTGTAACAAACACAGGATTTGCTTCTAGAATATAGAAAAGATTCTAAGAAATCAATAAGAAGAAAAGATAAACAACCCAAATGAAAAAATGGGCAAAGGAAGCCAACAGAAGAGGAACCCTAATAGCCAAAATATTATTACCTCTGCAAAGATTCTCAAACTCGCTTGTAATCAGGAAAA
The DNA here is from genome assembly GCF_030445035.2 of Dasypus novemcinctus. NCBI lineage: Eukaryota > Metazoa > Chordata > Mammalia > Cingulata > Dasypodidae > Dasypus > Dasypus novemcinctus. The sequence goes on along the minus strand of NC_080690.1, from coordinate 20,498,081 downwards.
TGCAAACTCAAACAATGAGATACATACATGTAGTAAAAGTATAAAAACAAGCACGGGGATGACACACCAAGAGAATAGTGATTACTCTGGGAAGTTAGAAAAATAAAGGGATGGAGATCAGACCACAGTTTTATATATTTTTTATTTCGTTCTAAAAAATATGAATATAGGTAAATGTTGACATCCTTGAATCTAGGTGGTAGATTCATGGTGTTTACTTTCTATATGTTTGAAATATTTCCTATTTTTAAGTAAAACAAAACAAAGGGAAAAATTTTCATCTTGAGTTAATGTGAATGTAAGTATTTTCTTCAATTTCAAGTTTTATGTTTACTTTATTTCTCATTTATTGATTTTTGCGCTTTGATCCGCAGACTTGTCTGGAATAATTTGTACGTTGTAAACCCCAGGGATGTTGGTTGTTGTGGTTTAATTACCCTCTAGGGCCTAGAGACTAGGCATTTAGGCTTTGTTCGATAGTTATTGCCTCCCCGCCCCCCACCTTTTTTAGAAAAGCTGGGCATGTATTTAGATTAACTTGATGATAATCTCTAGATGTATTAGTCAGGACTCAATGAATTTACAAAGGACATAAAATTCAAGTCAAACAGGCTTTAACAAAAAGATGGAATTTTATTTGGCCATATAATGAAGAGTTCCCTGTTCGGGGTAGGGGCCAGGGTAGCTAGTCAAGCTTCAGGTACTTATGCTTTCAAACACCACTTTCTAGTTTTTCATTATTACATACATTATTGCAATAAGCATGTCATTTTATACACATGAATGGGAATTTCTCAAATCTGGTGAAGTCCCTGGGTTAAGAGGCTAGAACTTCAATTTTACCAGCTATTTACCAAGTTTCTTGCTAAAGAGATTTTTTTCTTGTTGCCAACTTATACTTCCCCTAGCAGGGTATGACTGTTTTTCATTTTCTTTCCCTTTATCATTATTAGCCTTAGAACTTTAGGACCTTAAATTATTTCTGTTTTCCTACTAGGTGATCAAAGTCAACATCAACGGTGATAAATCGTGTTGATAATATGTACCTCTGATATAATGTAATAAAAATAGTACTTTACCTCTGTGATCTTCCTCCCCCAAATCCATAACCCCAGGCTAATCATGAGAAAGACATCAGACAAACTCCAGCAGAGGGGCATCCTATGAAGTACCTGACTAGTACTCTTTGGAACAATCAAGGCCATCAAAAGAAAAGAAAGTCCAAAGAACTGCCACAGTCAAGAGGAGCCTGAGGAGACTTACCAAAAGCAAAAGGTATCCTCAAACAGCAAAAGGGCACTAGGTAAACGAAGGAATCTGGGTAAACTATGGACTTTAGTTAATAATAATGCATTAATATTGTTGCATTAATTATAACAAACATGCCATACTAACGTGAAGTGTTAATAATAGGGGACCCTGGGCATAGGATATATAGGAACTCTCTGTATTACCTTCACAATTTTATTGTAAATCTAAAACAGTTACAAAAATTATAGTCTATTGCAATTTTTCTTCTAGACTTACAAATGATATGAAACTATTTTCCTGTTGTTTTAATTTGAATTTCCCGGATTACTGCTGAAGTTGAGCATCTTCTCATGTGTATGGTGGTCATTCAAGATTCTCCTTGAATTTCTTTTTTTTAAGATTATTTATTTATTTATTTCTCTCCCCTTCCTCCCCCACCCCGGTTGTCTGTTCTCTGTGTCTATTTCCTGCGTCTTCTTTTGTCCACTTTTGTTGTTGTCAGCGAAATGGGAATCTGTGTTTCTTTTTGTTGCATCATCTTGCTGCATCATCTCTCCGTGTGTGGGGCACCATTCCTGGGCAGGCTGCACTTTCTTTCACACTGGGCGGCTCTCCTTACAGGGCGCACTCCTTGTGCGTGGGGCTCCCCTACGCGAGGGACACCCCTGCGTGGCAGGGCACTCCTTGCGCGCATCAGCACTGCGCATGGGCCAGCTGCACACAGGTCAAGGAGGCCCGGGATTGAACCGTGGACCTCCCATGTGGTAGACGGACGCCCTAACCACTGGGCCAAGTCCGCCACCTCCCTGAATTTCTTGTTCATAACCTTTGCCCATTTTTAAAAATTGGGTTGACTTTTTGAAAAAAGCATGATTTGTTGGAATTAGTATATATGTAGTGTACTAAATTTTTTTATGTGTAAATGAGTTACATATAACTTGTCCTTTGACATTTTCTAACTTATATTTTGTCACACAGATTTTTTTTTGTTTTAATGCAGGCAAATGTTTTTCTTTATGCTTTGTACTTTTATCTTGTTTAGAAAGTCTCTCCCTACTTTGATGTTATAAAGATATTCTACATTTTCTTCTGAAAATTTTTACAATGTTGCCTTTTACCTCTAAGAGTTTTAATCACCTTGAGATTTATTTTTATCTGGTGTAATGTAGGTAACTCATTAATTTTATTTTTGTACAAACAGCCAATTGTTCCATCACCATTTGTTGAGTTTTTCACCCTTTTCCACTGGTTTGTATTGCTATTTCTGTTTTATGCCAAGTGTCCATTTTTTTAAAGCTGTTTCTGGGCTATCTGTATCATTAATCTATTTGTTTATCCCTAGACAAATGTCACATTATTTTTTAAATTATGGCTTTATGGGGAGAGGGTATAGCTCAGTGGTTTGAGTGCCTATTTCCCATGTACGGGTTCCGGGTTCAATCCCTAGTACCTCCTAGAAAATAATTATGGCTTTATGATAAGTGTTTCTTATATGGTAGATTAAGTTCCCTCCTCTTTATTTTAATTTTTTCAAAATTATCTTGGCTATCTTTGACTTATTTGTTTTTTCATATGAATTTTAGGATCAATTTATTAGAGGCCATATTGGTATTACAGTGAATTTATAGATTAACTTTATAATATTGAGTCTTTCTATTCTTCTTTTGTTTTCCATTGTGTCCTTCAATGTTTTGTAAATTTCTCCTTAAAAGTTTTACACATCTTTTGTATATTTACTCAAAGGTTTCCCATAGTTTTTGTTGCTTTTATAATTGTATTTTTTAATCTTTAACAATAATATCGATTTTTGGATGTCTTTACCTGCAAGTTGCTGAGCTATTTTAATGTTTTGCTTGAATATCCTATGTAAACAAAAATTTCAACTGCAAATGACAAAGATTTTTCTCTTTTACTTTCCAATTCTTATTCCTCTTATTTATTTATTTTTTATTATTACATGGGCTTGGATATATAAAACAATATTCAATAGTAGGAGAGAGGAATGAATTCCTGTCTCATTTCTTATTTTAGTAAAACACTTCTAAATTTTCACCATTAACTGATATTTGCTGTAGGTTTGTTGTAGGGTTTGGGCAGGTGGTTGTTTCCCATTATCGGTTTATTCTTCTTATAGTAATAGAACCTCAGATTTTTAACTGGTCATATAGCTGCCTGAAATAAATACCTCAGCCTCCCTTGCAGCTAGTGGATATGGCTATATTTCTAAGTTTTTGAGCAACAAGAAATAGTTAGAAGTGGTACATGTCCTTAAAAAGAGGAGGTATGCCCTTCCTCTCCCTTTCCTTCCTCTTTTTCGTTGGTTAGTATGTATTCTTGTTAGCTGAGGTAGAATAACCACAAAATGGAAGGACAGCAGGAAATCAAAATAGAAGAAGCTTGAGATTTTTATGCTCTTAGAGCTAGTGTACTTAGCCTGATGTTACTCACATTCTTAGGAGTGAGAAATAAAATCTTTTTTTTTTCTTTTTTCTTTTTCTCCCCTCCCCCCGCCCCCCACGCCCCCAATGAGAATAACTGATTGAGGCAGGGAGAGACAGAACTCTCAATTTAGGATGAATTTCTTTAAATTGATTTGCTGGGAAGCAGATGTGGCTCAAGTGTTTGAGCTCCCGCCTACCACATGGGAGGTCCTGGATTAAAACAGTGAGCTGGCTGATGCAACAAGATGACACAACAAGAGAACACAATGAGGAAGACAATGAGAGACACAACAAAGCAGGGAGTGGAGGAGGCTTAAACGATTGAGCACCTTTCTCCCACATGGAAGATCCCAGGTTCAGTTTCCAGTGCCTCCTAAAGAGAAGATGAGCAGACACAGAGAGCACACAGAGAATGGACACAGAGAGCAGACAGTGCAACAATGAGTAGGGGGTAATAAATAAATAAAATAAAAAAATAATAAATTGATTTGCCCATGTTAATTATAAACTTTAAAGAAACAGAGGTATTAAAATAAGGCAAAGAGGGAAACCAATTTATTATTCATACATTAAAAATTTAGTTGAACTCTATTATAACTAATAAAGTTTTGAGAAGAAAATCCATAAATCTGCCACTGGAATGCAACTATTTGTATTTTTTACTACTATGTTTTGGTCCTTCTTCATATATTCTTGTTTTTTGCACACTTATGATCAGAATGTGTATACACTTTTTGCATTTTGAAGAGTTACTTATTTTTAAGGTTTAGGCCAGGCCACTTCAAATTTCCGTGTGAAAATACATTAAACTACTGAACACAACAAAAATAAGTGGCTAGAATGAGAGTCCCCTCCTGCTTGAGTCATAGAATGAAAAAAAATTTCAGAACTGGAGAGAGTTTTTTAATACCATCTTTGAAGACTGATTTAAGTATTTGTTTCTATGTAGTAGTTATTTGATGGTAGGTTTGGTAGAGTGCTCTCAAATCATAAAGTCCTTATATTTTGGGTTACATGTATGCCGTCAGATCTTAGTGATAAACTCAGTTCTAGTAAACCCTGATTTTTTCAACACTTCATCAATTACAGTAACTACTAGTAACATTTGCATTACAATATTACACTTTACAAAGCAAAGGACATTTTCACAATTTAGTTCATTTTCCCCCTATTATAATTCTGTGAGGGGGAAGGTACCATTTTGCAGAGGAGGAGACTAAAGTTTCAGAGGGTTTAAGAGATTTATGTATTTGATAAGTGACAGAGTGGAGACTCTAAACCAAAAATCTTCTGCTTTATCTACCTGCATCAGTGGCTTTTTGAGCTCCACCAAATCAGATAATGCCAGTCCTTTTCTAGTTTAAAATAGAAAAGTAATTAATTAATGAGCTAAACTTTCTCGATTATAAATTTTTCTCATGTTTTTTCTTAAATGGACAGTTCATGCTTGTCTGTACTAGATGCTGAAATAGGATGGTATCTGATTTAGCATGAAGTTATATGTTTTGTGATTTAAAATTTTTCTATCAGCATTTCTGCAGAAAGCTCAAATTTCCAGGTGTTGTGTCATGGGAATATAATTGAAAACCATTGCACTATGTTATGCTGAGTAAGCCTTGGAAACTGCAAGCCCTTTTAGGTCGCAAAATAACAATAAAGGGTTAGTGTGGGAATGTTTCACTCTCTTCCTTTTCATACATTGTTTCTGCTTCCAGCTCAACAATGTAAATTTTATTGAAGAGGGTCTCCAAAGGAAATAATCAAGAAAAGGCTATAGGCATAGGTAGAGCTCCAAGGATGTTCATCTCAGATGTATTTACAATGATTTTCAAGAAGGAAATAAATTAAATGCCAAAAGTTGGGGATTGGCTAAATACTTTATGCTATAACGGAATAATCTTCTGTCATCACACATTATTGGGAACCTTTATTGATGCGGACAGATGTTTACTCTTACATAAAGAAAGCAGGATAATAGTATACAAAATACAATCAATTTTTAATATGTAGTACAAATGAACATAGAAAAATTTCAGAAAGATATATTCTAAATGACTTCTGTGTGGTGGTTTACAAGTTTTTGAATAATTCTTATTTATTCCTCATTTATATTTCTATTCTAAAAGTTTTTTCAACGAAACACATATTGCTTTTGCAGTATAAAACCCCATGTAACTTATTTTTGATTAAAGAAAAAAACACTCAGTCCTGTATAAAGCATTGTTAAGCATGTTACCTGCTGCTTTCTTTCAATTTAGGGATGAAAGGAAGAGGAAATGGCTGTGTACGGAATTTAATTTAGACATAAGCAGAATTTCCTGAAGGTAAAACCTGTGATCTGTTAAAATAGGAAGGGGCCTAAGTGAAACAATTAGGTAAAGAGAGGTGGTCAGGGTGCTTGGCTACTGGGGATGTGCTGAATGTACAATGGTAGAAGAGGGGATTTGAAGGTGGAAAATAAAAGGCTTTCTAATGCTAGCTTCCTTGGAGACAAATTACCTTAGTAATGACTCCTGAGATACAGTTGGTTAACAATCATGCATTAAGGACAGAGTTCTGAGGAGAGAAAAGAAATGGAAGTTCGGATTTCAATTATTAATTCATTCATTCATTGCTCAAACATTATCAATTGCTCACTACAAATCCAGCATTGTGCTCAGCGTTGGGCTCTGCTCTTGACAAGTTTACAATTTAGTTTAAGAGATAAAACATGAGCATTTGAAATCATTTGAGGAGGATTGGAAGCTAGAAGAAAAACCAGGCAACTTATTCAGTTAAAGATGGAGTTCAAACAGGGATTAGTGAGAAGAGGTTTCCTGATGAAGATTTTAATTCAAATTTTTAAGAATGTTTCAGAGGGAAGATAAATGAGGTAATAAACAGAGCTTTTTATTAATAATCTGATCACTCACACATACTTATCACCATTTTGTTTATGAGCTAGACCTCCACTTCCCCAAAATTCTAGATTTAAAAAATATGCTCTCTTTCCACAAAATATTTATCTTTTTTCTACTAAGAAATGATTAGGAAAAACAAAATAGAAAGACTAGCATTACAGAATTTCAGAGAGGGAGAGACCCTTTGTCATAATGTAATGTATGGCAGATACTGTTAATTGTCCACACAGCATCTTTGCCAACTGACCCCCAATTTTGTTTAGGGCCTTGATATACTGTCTAAAACAACTCAAACGTTTGTCAGCCTCCCTTTCAGAGGAGGTGACCACATGACACAGTATCTAGAAGTAAGTAGAAGGCCCCAATGGGTCTTCTAGGAATCAGCCTTGCCCCTTTTGCCTGTCCCCCCTCCACCTCTTGCCCAGAGTGCAGACATGACACCCAGAGGGGAAGGAGCCATCTTACAAGCATGAAGGCTAAGGCCACTCCCCAGACCTGTGTGCCTGATGGCATTGCGGGGCTCCAAGACTAGCCCTGGATTGCCTAACTCCAGACATCTTGCCTGAGAAAAATAAATTCTCAAAACCATGGATTTAGATTGTAGCCAACCACAATTCCTGCCTGATAAATAATCGAACCTGTTTATTTTACAGAGAAGAGACAGAGGCCCAAGACATTTCCACAAATCTAGGCAGATTATATCGAGTTAAGACGTTTTCACTTTGAAGTGACAGAAACCCAATCCCAAACCTCCTAAACCAAAAAAGGAATTTACAGCTTTGCGCAGTGGCAGTGTCGTAGCCATTGAGCTGTATCCAAGGCACGATTATTGCTAATTGAAAACTTTTCCCAATACCTTGCGATGATGACTTGAAATATAGTTGGCATTGGCAATTTTGGACAGTCTTTTAGAGAGACTGAGAAAAAAGAAAAGGAATTTATCAGTTTAGATAATTACAAAGTTAGGAGAATGTCTAGCTGCAGGTGTGGCTTTCTCCAGAGACTCAGCTTCTGTTTTGTTTTGTTGGTTGTTTTCTTTCCTCATCTCTTGGCTCTGCTTCCTCAGGACGAGTCTACTTCAGACAGGCTCTTTCCTCTTCATGGCAAGGCGGTGCCCACAGCTCTAGTCTTACCCCATCTGCAATTAAGTCCAGAGGGAGGAAAGTCACCATATTCTTCTCAGGAGAGATGTGAATGCCTGCTGGGCATTCCAAAGTGGACATTCTCAGCCTAGTAGGTGCCATGCTAAAACCAGAATTTAGGACTGTTGGTTCCAAGTTCCTTCCCTTTCTACTTCATAAACAGCCTCTGATAGATTAACATAGGCAGGGACAAGTGACGTCCATTAGCCTTAAATACCTTATCAGATATTTCCTTGGATCATATGAATGATTACCTGCTCCTTTGGTAGCTCTGACCTTTGAGCTATGTGTGTACTGAACAGAAAATACCAAGTTTATCCAGAAAAAGTTAGAACCTTTTGGCACCATATCTAAAGAGGGCCCCCAACGCTGAAGACCAAGACTGATGTGGGGTTTGAGACTGATCTGCTCATGAACAGTAGTGCAGATTTCATCTTCATCTTTGCCTCTGGGGGAAATCTACTGGAGCAGCTCTCTATAGGCCTTTTGTTCGAGTTTTTCTCTTTCCGAATTTCCTTCTCTTTCATATTCTTGCACTCAAAAAGGTATTTAAGGGAGCAGAAGTGGCTCAAGCAATTAGGCGCCTCCCTCCCACATCAGAGGTTCTGGGTTTGGTTCCCAGTGTCTCCTAAAAAGAAGACCAGTACACAACAAACATACACAGCACAGCAAATGCAAACAATGAGGGGGTGGGGAGAAATAAATACATTAAATTAAATAAATCTTTTTTTTTTAAAGGTATGTAATAGCTACAAAGGACAAGTGATTGTCTTGTTCCTATGACTTCAATTCAGGTTATCAGGACTGAGTTCCAAGTTCCCTCAGCCTATTTTGTGCTGGTTTTTAAAGGTCTGAGTCCTTGGTCTAGGCCTTACAGACTGAACAGTCTATCATTTCCCAGCTCTTCCATGAATGGAAGGTTTGCAAGTTGATCCTTTTTAAAGACATCATGACCACCTTTTATTTATTTATTTATTTTTAAATGTCTGGAGACATAATAGATTTATTTTATTTACTTATTTCTCCCCACTTCCCTCATTGTTTGCATTTGCTGTGTCTGTTCATTGTGTGCTCATCTTCTTTTTAGGAGGCACGGGGAACAGAACCTGGGACCTCCCACGTGGGAGGGAGGCACCTAATTGCTTGAACCACCTCCAAGCTCCCTGTTGTGTTTCTCATTAGTTTTTCCTCCTTGTGTCTCTTGTTACACCAGCCTATTACATCAGCTCTCTGTCTTGCCTTGCTTTTTTAGAAGGCACCAAACCCGGGCCCTCCCATGTGGTAGGTGGGAGCTCAATCGCTTGAGCCATATCCACTTTCCACCTTTTATTTCCATAAGGCTTTTTTTTCCTTTTCAGAAGATTGTTGGCCTTTACAATTAATGAACTTCTTGCACATTTAGTTATTATAAAAGTGAGCATTTAAAGGCTTAAATGTTAATACTCTCTGAGTATGTTTGGAGTGAAAACTGAGAATGCATGGTCACATAGATTTGTGTCATCAATTTACTCTTTCACTGACTTTCAGCAAATTATGTGTACTTGGATTTCCTACTGGTGAGAAGTCTAGGATAATTTCTTCTCTGATTAGACTCTTTGCTGGTCCATGTATCAAAGTATAAAATCTCTTGGGTGATCCATGTTTAGTGCTGTTTGCTTCTCTGTTAAATATTTGTTTTGTAGGTTAAGCTATTGGACTCCAATAATGAAGAGCCTGTTGATAGATGTTTTAAACCTTCGTCTTACCATCTCCTTTTCTTGAATATTCTCAGACTTTTCTCTCTTCTTTACTTTATACATTTAAGTAGTTTCTGAGTTCTTTTTATTCTACTTCTACAATATCTGACATATACAACTTATTATTTTCCTTTTTTTTCCCCAGCTCTACTCTTCAAGACCTTATTGGTTCTTGGCTGGGTTCTCTTTCCAAGCTCTCATCTCCCAGTTTACTCACCACACTGCTGCTGTTACCTTCTTAAAATACAAGTATGGTCAGGTCATTTCTCTCTTAAAAACCTTCAATGGCTTCTCAGGGCCTATAGGATGAAAGACAAACTCCTTGGTATAATGTTCAAGGACTTTCACCTTCTTCTACTTACCTTTCCTCTGTCTTCCTCCACTCTCACTACCCCAATGTCAAATTCCTATTACAATATCAACAGATGGTAATGAGAACGTTTGTTTCATGTGAGTGCTAAAGCTATGTGCCCATAATATAAGTTATTTAGGGCAAGAATTTTCTTTTATTAATTTTGACCTTCCCAGGTATTATATAATCAAATGTTCATGATATGTCAGCAAGAAACTCATGGATATAATTCACTGTGATTGTTGCTATATAGGGAGTTTGAACAAAATGCAATGGGAACACAGAGGAGCGAACTCTTAATATTGCTTAGAAGGGTTCAGGATGAATTCATAGAGGAAGTAATATCTAAACTGGACTTCGAAGGCAAGTAGGAATTTTGTCTATGGAAAAACTGAATGAATAAATGAGTTAAAATTCTTTCTGTTCTAAGGCTTATATTTTATAATTAGATTCTAACACTCACAGGCAGATTTGTATGTCTCTTCCCATGCTTGGGGAAGTCCACATTTCCTTATTCAGCTGAAACAAATGTTTCACAGGTGGAATACATTATTTCTAAAGTTGGTCAAGTTTAGCCAATAACTTTACCTCAGGCCTTCAAGTCTACAGCTTGGTTGTGGTTGACCAATTCAACTATTTTATCATTACATCCTTAACCTAAGTATTTAACCATAATCCTCTGCAAATCTGAAAAAAAGACACTCAGTGTTTCTTTGACCATTTGCTGACAAAGTCCAACGAAGTCCAGGTATTTCTTAGAGTATTTGCCTCAACACATAATGGCTGTGATGCATCACAATGTAAACATTTGTAAGACAGGACTTTGCCCTTCAACTGTCTGGCTTCTTTAAATTCCCTGTAGGAAACAGATTGGAGTGAAGAGATATCAGCTGTGAGGAAGAATGGGCAGAGAAGAAAGAAAAAGTGATGTGTGTTAAATTGCATCCTTTCCTCTTCCTCTCAATTCACCAAAAAAGGAAAAGGACAATTTATTTCTAGATATTAATACATGCAGAGACCTCTAGCATAGCACCTCTCACAATGCATGTGTTTGTTTACAGGTCATCTCCTTCATCAGGCCGAGAGTTTACTTTTTATATTCATCTCTGAAAAATAATTGTATCTCCTGCACCTTGCATAGCACCTGGTCCCATTTGTGGAATGAGAAAAGAATGAGTTTGCTTCATACAAAAGAATGTTTTTGTAAAATCTTTTCTGGGTTATAGGTCTTTCTTTCAGGCAAGGACTCACATCCCAAGGAAAGATATGGATATAGACACAAGTTTACAAAATGTGTCTACAAGTTCAGGGACAGCACAGATGTCTCTGAAACAAACTCATGGATCTCAGGTTAAAAACCCCTGGATTAGAAAGGGTAATAGGAAATTGTAAAACTCTTACCAATTCCTACTCTTGGTCAAACTAACATCACAGTTGAAATGGGCTGCCAGACTCACTAAATATTATGATTAGATCTGAAAACAGCATCTTAGCAAACTTATGTGTTGGTATCAGGGCCAAGGTGAAAAAGGACGGACTGGCAGTTTGCATTGTCTAACCTGCCTAGAGCCAGGATGCCCTAGAGACATTATCTTCCTTCCTTTATTGGCTTGATGGGTCCAGAGGGTTCTGTTTCACTATTAAAATTTCTCATCCTTAAACCACCCTTTGAATTCCTCTAGCATTTGCCCTCTTTTCTCACTGTTCATGACTTCCCCCAGATTCAAGCTTATTGCTCTGTATTCCAGGACTTGCAACCATGCAAGATCTTGAGATACATAACTGTTCTCTACAAGACTTCAAATGAAAGCTCTGACTCAGGCCAATTCATAAAGTACAGAAGCACTCCACCAAAGTGAATTGATTTAGGCACTTTGAAAACTGAATGGAGTGAAATGGTCTAAACTTTATGGCCAATAGAATAGATATTAATTTCTCTTTCAGAAACATTTGCTAGAACATGTTCTAAAGATGAAAATTGACACATGCACATAATCAGATAAGAATTTGGTTACGATTTCAGCACAAATGCAGTCTGCTATTTCCCACCACTATCAATTCTCCATTTTTATTAAGGAGGGCTCCCAAGGTGGGGCAAAAATAATTTGTGGTCTAAACTTTTCTTTAGTCTATTATTTCAGTTGCTCTGGAAAATTTCCTTTCAAATTTTGTGTTTGTTTAGCAGGTTCTTTACAATATACATGTGACTAAAATTATTTTAACAGCCGTATTTGTATTATAATGACAGAATTCTATAGATCTTGTGACAACACATTCCTCTGTTTTGTATGAGTTTAATTCCTTTTCAGTGGTTGATATTTGAACCTCTTTCATTTAGAGTCCATCTAGCAACACAATTCACAAAGTGCCTAAACAGGTCCAGGAGGGGTTAAAGAACACACCACCAATATAAAACCTGCCACTCTATTGCGTAATCTACACAATCTCATAGTTGAATCTGGGTTCTTGTGAAATTTTAATCAAGTGACTAGGGAATGTGATACATGATTGGAAAGTAATATATAGAATTCTACAAACTACTAAATCTTCTGTATGTTTTGTTCCATGATAATATTGCAAAGAGAGGAAATTTCCAAATTTCCAAATGCTTAAAGTTTTACCTTTTAATGTGCACAAAAGAGTGCTTCTTATGAAGGTGTGTGTGAGAGTGGGGGGTAGTTTTTAAAATATGAAATTAGATTATTTCAAATACCAGATAAAAGGAGAAGCAATTAAAACAAATTACGACACAGGGAACTATGATTGGAAGTAGGTGTAGCATGTAATTTCCTAAAGGCACAATGATTATTACATTTGATAACCTTGAATATCATGCAGGCCATATAATATTTTATGATCAGAGCAGAATAAACACTGTTTACTAATCAATTTATTTGTGTCTTTAGTCACTGAAATTTGAAGGACAAAATAAAAATCTAGGTCTTTATGCCATTGCAAAGCATGGCCATGAAAATTGTCTAAGCAGCTTTAAAAAATGTATATCTTTAAAAGGACAAGGCGGGGGAGGGGGGGAGGCAAGTGAATTTTCAAATATCTATTCAGACATAATCACTGCTTAATGTAGGGTCTGATGAAGTGTGGGGTGAGCCCAAAGAATCCCAGTCTAGGGAAATTCATAGTTTAGGTCAAGTCACACTCTGGAGGAGCTCTCTTCACTTTCCTCTTACCTAAACAGGGGAAATATGATTAAGATAAACAACAAAACACTCTCATTGCAAAAAAAAGTCATGAAAGGGCAAAGGCGTGCTGAAGGAAAGGGGAAGAGGTCTAGTCAATTCTTGACTTGTTAATTAGGGTCAGAACAGTACTGGGAATTTCCTATGCCCTAAATTTGTTGAAAATGATTACATAGGTCTGAGGAAAAGGGATATAATCAGAATGATTCATACAACTTTTTAGTATTGGGCTCTGCCCAGTCTACTGCAATATCCTCTCACATGATGCATGGACTTATGGACATCCAACAGATGTTGATACTGATTCAAAAGCTATAGGATTTTGATAGGCCTTGGCCTATTAGGCCATGCGGATTTTAAATCTTCCTCTCTCAAATGAATGGGACTCGTACTAGTTATGAAGGGACTTCCCTTGGGACTTGTTACAACAGCATACAGTGGCAACAAGGATTTGAGGGTAGTTTCCCATTCTGCTTTGCCATCTTGGGGTTGGCTTGCAAAAGCTTTCTTACCCCTCTCAGGAAGAAAATGTTCACAGGGCTGATTAATTACTACACTGAATTCAGCAAAGATAATTGGGCAACCTAAATCAGATATTCAGATTTGGAAAGACAGGCTCTGATGACACAAGTTGAAATTCTAGGTCTGCAGGTAAAGCTTAACAAAAGGCCCCATCCCAGGGGCCACCCTCCCTCTGCTGAGAGCTTCTCACCCCATCCCCAGCACTCCAAGTCCAGATGAGGAATTCATGGAGGAGACTCTATAAATTTTATAAGTATATAATTTATTTATTTAAAGAATACAACAGGTTGGCACTTATTATTTGTAACTATGTTCGTAGATAAAATAAAACCAAAAACCGAAACCAACCCAAATAGCTTAAACCTTTGCCCAAGTGGATGCTGGCATCAATATTCCAAGCAAGATTAAAAATTATTTCCCAAGTTACACACCCTACACTCCAACTGATATTTTAATAACTTGCTTAAAAATTTCTCAGACATCTATGAGATTCAGGACACTGTTTGCAGTGTAGGTGAAAATTTGAAGTTTTTGCTACACAAACTTTTGGCCCCACGAACAGAATAGCAAAAACTCAAATGTGTTTTTCCTCCGTCCTTGCCTAGTCCAAAAGTAAAAAAAAAAAAAAAAAAAAAAAATTGTTTTGAGGAGTGGTGTTTACAGTTGCTTTTTTTAAATTTCCTGTGGAGCAGCCAGGTAGACCTATCCAATTCGTAAACGGTCTTGTAAGCCCCTACTCCGAAAAACCCCGGTGGCCCGCCTAGCACAATCCCAGAGATCGTTTTGTATTTTCTGCCTCGTAAGGCGGGGGTGAGGTCGGGTGAGGGTGCTACTTTAACCAAAAAACAACCAATAACTCGTGGTTTTTAGGATATGGCCTGCCATTTCCTAATTAAGAAACGAGTGTGATAGTTCTTTGGCCAGCTCAATTTATAGTGCTATGGAACCCCAAAAGGCTGGCTGTTCAAGCGATGAGAAACTTCGTCCCCTGCGAGACCCCAAGCCAGCCCGGCTCGGCCACCGCCCATCCCTCGGGTCCTTCTCTTCGCGCCAACACCTCGGCTCCCCCTTGTCGCTTTCCTGCGCTCAAATCTGCGCCGGGTCGGCCGCCCCAAGCTCGCCGCCACCAGGTCGGTGCAAATACCTTTTCCCTCCCCGGGGCCCCAGCGCGCGGACACCTCCCAGCCTCCCTCCCTGCCAGCAGGCCCTTTCCCGGCTGGGGCACAGCAGCCCCGGCCGCAGCGGCAGGAAGCTTAGCCCTTGTTGATGCTGTTCCATGGCGCGCCTCCCCGCCCTCCGGCAGCCGTCCGGCTCTTCCCCGGTCTTCGGCGCCCCCCTCCGTGCGCCTGCGCAGTGCCGCCCGGGGGGCGGGGCTCAGATTCCTGTCAGCCGCGGCGGCGGTGGCGGCGACCGTCAGTTTTCGCTGAGGAGAACACGAAACGGACCCGTTGGCTCTCCCCCGCTCTCTTTCCCCGCCCTGAACCCCTCTACTGGCTCGCCGGGAATTAATCCCCGTGGAGTTTTTCCACACCGCCGTCTGGTCCTCGATCCTCGGCCCGGTGGAAGTCACTGCCCTCGAAGAGGAGGCAGCCGCAGCCGCCCTCGCCTCGCCGCCCCCGGTTCGGTGCCCGCGGTCCCCGAGAGGAGGTGCCGCCGCCACCGCCGCTCCCCCCCTCCCGTTGCCCTCGGGCCGGGCTGGGTCGAGCTGCGATGCCCTCGGACTTCATCTCATTGCTCAGCGCGGACCTAGACCTGGAATCGCCCAAGTCCCTGTACTCGCGAGGTGAGTCAGGCTGGGGGCTGGGACGTGGGGGCGGGGAGACCCGGCCCGGGGAGAGCGAGAGGGGGTCCCCGTCGGGGGCCGGGGGGCGGCCAAGCCGCGGCCGGGATGGCCGCTCTCGGGGGCGGAGCTGGCCGGAGGGGTCGGGGTGATGGTGGAGGGGCCCGGGGAGGAGTGGCGGCCCCTCCCCCGCGGAGCCGCCGTCCGCGCGGGGCCCAAATTCCGCCGGCCCTCGGGTCTCTGCGGCAGCAGGCGCTGGAGTGTCTCTCGGCCCGCCTGGCCCCGCCACACGCCTGGAATGGCCGGCCCCGGCCTCCCGGCTCGCGGATCTCCGCTCCGGGGCCGCGGCGATCTTTGCGCGGCTGCTCTCGCCAGGACCCTCCTCCCCAGCAAAGTTGCCGGAAAATGGGCGGCGTGGCCTGGAGCCGGGTCTGGGTGCAGGATGACCATTTTCCAACCCCGGCAGGTTGTTAGTGCGCGGTGGTGCTCCCCTTCTCGCCCTCAGGCCTAGTCCACTCCCTCCCCTTCTTGGGACGGCCCCCCGGGCCAGACGTTTTCCTCTCCTCGTTACCTTGTCGCTGGAAAGGGCCCGAATTTTCTTTTTCATCTTCCCACCTCTTAGGCATTCTAATTACTTACTTCTTCCTCTCTTTTACAAAGATCGGGGTGCTCTTTCCGGATTAGTTTTAGTCCACTTCCCTCCCAGGGATACCTGCTCGGGCCCAGACGCTGTCCTTTGAAGAACATTCTTGGATGTTCGCGGGCTGGTTGCTGGGAGGGGGCATTAGATACAGATTCCCATTTTAAAACAATTTTGGCTTACTTAGGCTTGCAGGGAATTCCCAGCATCTGAAATATTGACACTTGAGCTGATTTCTACTGAAGTTAAATTCCTATACTGGACACTGGAAAAATGTGTCGGAACAGGTTCCCTGTGCAAGAGGCATCAAACCAAATGACTCCCACTGCCCTACTCATCACTTTTTACACCACGGGGAGGGGGCAAAAGACGTACTTGGGTTGTTAAATTCATTTCACCAATGTTAAAAATATGTCGCACTATGAACCCCCTTCCTGAGAAATTCAACGTTTCTTCAGCTTTTGCTGATGTGTGATTTCCACTCTATCCCTTCTCCCCAAAAGGAGGGACTTCAGCTTCACATTAGTGTATTTAAATTAAGTAAATCAGAGTGCGTTGGTTTACTCTGGAAGAGAGTGGACTTTATAAAGTGGACTGACCATTAAGTTTGTACACAGAGTCCTACTTAGTAACAGTAGCTATTGTCTTTTGCTCTGATGCCTTTAGTTAAGTCACCATCCTGTAGGATGCTTTTTCGGCATTACCTGAAGCAGTTTGAAAATATTATATAGTTCTGAGTGTCAAAAAGAAGGGACGTTAGCAAGAGATGATTCTTAGAGGAAAGCTAATGTGGTGCATTTGTGCACTAAAGATAGCAAGAAATTAACACCTTTTGGATAGTAATCAGATAATTTTTCATGAAACAAATGCTTTATGAAAATTTAGGTTTAGCATTGAGACCAATGTAGAGGCAATTTAACCTTCCTCT
This sequence comes from Dasypus novemcinctus, assembly GCF_030445035.2. Classification (NCBI taxonomy): domain Eukaryota; kingdom Metazoa; phylum Chordata; class Mammalia; order Cingulata; family Dasypodidae; genus Dasypus; species Dasypus novemcinctus. The sequence continues at coordinate 20,481,192 of NC_080690.1, read as the reverse complement.
TGCGGAGAATATATTCATAAATATGGGCTTTATCTCTTAAAAATACATGCCAGTTATATAAGAGATGTATGCTATCCTTGGCATTAAAAAAAATCATTCAGCATAAAAAATGCTTAATGCTTTTTGTGTTTTTCAGATTCTCTGAAGTTACACCCATCACAGAATTTTCATAGAGCTGGACTATTGGAAGGTCAGCAAAGTGCCATTTTAAAGCATATTGTGTTAGTATGCAAAGGCTTTCTCTGAAATGGAATTTAAATGAGAAAGTGTGAAACTTTGCAAACTCACACAATGTAGTTTTCTCCTAAAGAGCCTGATCCTTCTTTTAGAGCAGCTGTTTCATTGGAATTTATTGCTGGGTTTGATTTGCTTGCTGGCTGTTGAATCCTACTTTGAGAAGCCTTGGTGGGGGGGAAACCCACAAAAATCATTTAAAATTATGTGTTGGGTGTTCTACTTTAGAATTCCCGATCTTTATTCTAGCTTTTTGCATACAAACCAAATATAGAAAGGCTCAGACATTATGATCAAGAATAACTAAAAGAATGATACCAAACACATATTTAGTTTGAAAATTCAGAATTTAGAACTTTCATATGCTTAACATTTCTAAGTGTTATGTTAATTATTTACAAAAAAGCACTGATGTCATTACTATTACATTTTTAAGGATAAGGAAAACCATGTAATTTAGGGATGATCATTGAGTTAATGGTCGAGCTATGCTCAGAATAAAGCATTTTAGCAAGTTCTGGAGACATTAGTAGATTCTGTAGAATAATTTAAACAGCTAATAATTATTTTGCATTGTTTTTAGCATTTTAAAACATAAAATACTTTGTTTTGTTTTTGTGGTTTTTGAACTGAAATCACATTCATTATCTTTGAATCTTAGGGTTTTGAACAGCAAGGATGTTAATTTCTCCATTATGCAAAGGAGTAAACTTTGGCTGAAATTAAGAGACTTGAAAAAAGTAGTAGAAACCATGCCTTTTGTGTTTATTGCTTTCTACACAAAGCCAAACTGCTGCTCTAAAATATATATAATTAGTAACTTAAACATTTTGTGGTTCATTTTTAAAAGGCCTCAAATGTTTTAAGTCTGACTTGAATTTAGGCATTCACCTTCTTAGAGGCAGTCTGGTTTAGAGGGAGAGTCATATTTGTACAATCCCATCCATTTCCTGGGCAACAAACCAGAGAGTGTCATAATCTTAGAGATTATCAAGCAGGAGGAAAATGTAAAAAATTAAGCAAATATTTTTTATGGAAATACAGAGACTACTTAATATGTTTACATTTGTGCCTAAATAGTTTTGTAAGTTTTCATTTTTTTTGAGAGGATACTCATTATTTTATACTATATATAAAATGTAAAATGTATGATTATCAAGTTATATCCTTTTGATTTTTGATACAGAAACTTGTTTGCTTATATAATGAAGTAATTAATCTATGCTGAATTCTACTTTTTAACCTTTTGTTATAGACGTTTAAATAATTCACAAAAGTAGAGAGAATAGACTAATGAATTCCCACATTCCTATCACCAACCTTAAACAATTGTCAATATACATCTACTCTTGTTTCTTTTATCCTTTCCTACACACTATATTATTTTAAAACAAATGCCAGATATATTATTTCATACATAAATACTTCATATTATACTGACTTCTTATATTAAATTTTAAAATACTCTTATTGTCGGGCATATATATTCTAGTTTATTTCAGGAAAGTTACTTGTATCTCCTCCTGTTTTCAAGATATAGTACAGCAGGACACTACTACTTCTGGTATATAGTTCAGTTAGTCTGTAATCTTTGTTGATTGCAGGCCATGCAGTCAGTTTGGGTTCTAATCCTTGTTCCAACATTTGCTTGTGTGTGGCCATAGCCTAATCATTTAATCTTTTTTGAGCTTCAACTTCCTCATCTTTAAATGGAGACAATAAGAGTATCTTTATCATAGGTGGTTTTGAATATTATTTAAGGCAAATTCATGTAAAACCTTTAACCTTGCACATGATAAATGCTCAGTAAATGTTGTTTTTAAAAATTTTTTTTAAATTTAAATAAACATATATAAAACATATGTTTGTTATATATGTGCCAAGAACTTAAGTATGAATTCACTGCATTATTGTAACAACCCTTTGAGATATTTGCATCATTATCTTATTTTACAGTTGAGGAAACTAAGACATAGGGTGTTCAGTAACTTACCCACAGTTATACAGCTAGTAGTTTGTAGAGCCAGGATTCCAACACTAGTAGTCTTACTTCTGAGTCTGTGCTCTTAACTACTGTGCTATATGGCCTGTTTATATAATATGAAATATTGTCTAATATTTATGTATGCATGCTTTGCATCAGTAAATGTGACTTATATCTAATAATTAAGAACTAAGTCCAGATTGATGGGAATTTAAGTACTTAGTATCATACAATGTTAATTTTTTTTATGTTCTTCCTTTTGGAAAACAAAGCTGGAAAGCCAGAAGTTGGATACTATTAAGCTGTAAAGATGAGATTCAGAATATCTTTACCATTCAACTAAGTTTGCCTTTTTTCCACCTAGACTTAATCAATGCCAGTTCTTCCTGTTATCACTATTTTTTTTTTTTTGAGGGACTGGTTCTTTATTTCAAAAAGAAACTAATCAATTTTCAATATCAAAACAGTTGCATCTTTCTCCCAATTGGTCCCCAAAAGAGAACACACCAAAGGAGAGTACATTTTAAACCAGTAAGCTGCAGGATGCACACCTAACAGACCTCACAGAAACCTCACCAAAAAGGAGGAAGTGGGTGGGGAAAGGAATTGTAAAAGATCAGCACACTGCCACCCAGACTGTAGAGAGCATTCACAGCCAGATGGAGTGGGCGGTGCCCTCTAACCCCAAAGACCTGCTATCTTTTTTAAATTTAATGTCGTGGTTGCCTTACAGTAGAAAAAGGGGCCTAGCTGTTTCATGCAATAATACATAGCCATTAAAATGATGTTTCTGATGTTCCTGTAATTATATGTGAAACCCTTAATAAAATAAGTAAAGCAATTATGTTATAATTATATTAAAGGTAATTTATATGGGAAAAGTCCTGGACAAAGTATATACTACAGACTTTTACTTTTTGATGCTATTTTTGTATTTTCCCTACCTAAAGAATATGGTTTGGATAAAAAATAAAATGATTTACAATTAGGAAGTTAAAATCTGAAGGGCCTGGACAGAAGTTTAAAGGACAGGGAAAAAGGCACCCTTTATTATATATTTGGTACTGAGAATTATTCATTTTGGTTTACATTCTTTGTTTACCATATAAACAACTTAGATAAAAATGAAAGTAAAATGATATGATTAACCAAGAGGTCATTCTAGAAATATAAGAGTATAAAATAGGATCATAGAAAAGCACAGAATAAAAAGGAAAAGTAAGAATATAAGCAAAGTAGAAAAAATAGAGAAAAAAACAATGGATTAAAATTTTCAAAATGATTTTAAAAGCATGATTTAAGAGATTACATGATGGATCAAGTTAAAGAACGAGTTAAAAGCTAAATGCTATTATGATTCATGGTATGCATTAAAGATTTAAGATAAGATTTTTAAAAGAAAATATGAAATGTTCTGAGTTAGAAGAAAAATAAACTACGTTTTTTTTTTTTACTACTCTAAATCTACTTAGTGTGGTACCATACATTGTTATACTTTATATTTAAAGTTCACAAATGAAAATCCTAAAAATAGTAACTGTTTTATTGACTTAATGGAATATTTCTGAATAGCCATTAGGCCTGATTTGTTTCTTTTCTAGGGGCCTTATTTTATTTTATTTTTTTTTATAAAATCACCAACATTTATTTATTTATTTTTATTTTTATTTTTTTAAAAAAAGATTTATTTATTTATTTAATTTCCCCCCCTCCCCTGGTTGTCTGTTCTTGGTGTCTATTTGCTGCGTCTTGTTTCTGTGTCCGCTTCTGTTGTCGTCAGCTGCACGGGAAGTGTGGGCGGCGCCATTCCTGGGCAGGCTGCTCTTTCTTTTCACGCTGGGCGGCTCTCCTCACGGGCGCACTCCTTGCGCGTGGGGCTCCACGCGGGGGGACACCCTTGCGTGGCACGGCACTCCTTGCGCGCATCAGTGCTGCGCATGGCCAGCTCCACACGGGTCAAGGAGGCCCGGGGTTTGAACCGCGGACCTCCCATATGGTAGACGGACGCCCTAACCACTGGGCCAAAGTCTGTTTCCCTTCTAGGGGCCTTATAAGTGATTGTTGGGCCCTTGTCTGTTTGGTAGTTAGGCCATTGACTGCTACATGGTGATATGTGTGAAGATATCTTACTGAAAAGAAGGATTAAAAAAAACTATTTAATATTAAAAATAATCTGTTGAATTATTTTCTTGTTTAGTGCCTATTAATCACTATCCATCCATACCTAGTAAACTAAAAATATCATTATGGAAATCTTGAAGTCTGAACATATGCAGAAAGTTGTCCAAACTTCTTGCTTCTAAGATCCATCTTTTTCTGTAATATCCTACCATCTGATTTTATGTCTTTTCCTAAAGTTTGCATTCATTATTTTTATTTAATAGTAGACTTCTATTATTTATTACCATAAGAGCATAGTAATTCATAGTCTAATCAGGTGGTTCTTGGCTTGATCTTGACTCTACTATTAGTAGCCCCCTGAAACATGAAAGTGGTATTTTAGAAAAACATTTTTATTGCAGTCAATATTATACATTAAAAAATCAGTCATCTCTCTTTATTAGAAATAGTTGACTTGTGTTATATTTCCTATTAAGAATAACATAATTAGAAAAAAACAAAAGATCAAATTAATCTTTGAGAGATGTTGGGCCTGATTATGTTAACTTTAGATATAAAGTTATAACAGGATAGTTCTATTAACTTTAGAGAAGTAAAAGCAATTTGTGAATAGAAATGTTGCTTATTAACTTACTGTCTTTTCTTGTTAAGATTTTATTTCATGTTACATAAAAGAGTTTCATGCGATTTTTTTTTTTTTAATTTATTTTTTATTTATTTCTCTCCCCTCCCCACCCCCCAGTTGTCTGCTCTCTCTGTCCATTCGCTGTGTGTTCTTCTGTGACCGCTTCTGTCCTTATCAGCGGCACCGGGAATCTGTGTTTCTTTTTGTTGTGTCATCTTGTTGCATCAGCTCTCTGTGTGTGCAGTGCCATTCTTGGGCAGGCTGCACTTTGTTTTGCATTGGGTGGCTCTCCTTTCGGTGCATTCCTTGCGCGTGGGGCTCCCCTGCACAGGGGTGTTCCTGTGTGGCAGGGCACTCCTTGCACGCATCAGCACTGTGCATGGGCTAGCTCCACATGGGTCAAGGAGGCCTGGGGTTTGAATCGCGGACCTCCCATGTGGTAGGCGGACGCCCTATCCATTGGACCAAGTCCGCTTCCCTCGTGTGTTTTCTATCTGCTGTTGTCTTAAAAAACAAGATTAAAAAACTAGCAAGGTGTAATACACAAATTATAAACGTACTTGATGAAAAGGTAGAAATTTTCTTTATGGATTAACTACAGATAATGGGTTCATCTTTCAAATATATGTAAAACCTGATGGGATTAAGAATATATACATTTTTGATGATTTAAACTAAAAATAGATTTTTTCTTTTATTTTCAATATTTATAAAGAGATGATGATCATTGCCATTGCTGAGCCTTGAATATTTATCACTTCTTTTTCCTATTCAGAAACCATTGTAATTTAGTCCTTTACTAAATTTGGTACTTGGTTATGAAGATGAAACAAGGAGAGAAGTTTCTAATAGGGAGCTAAGTTGTTGATTACTTATATTTTAGTAAACTTAGTTTTATTTTTAAAAATCTACTTAAAGCAATCTTTGTAGGACATGTTAATCAAAAGAAAAATTTTGGTGGTTGAAGAGAGGAAAGAATATAGTAAATTCAGTGTTAGGAATAATCGAAAATATTTTTTGAACAATTATATGTCAGACAAATGTCAAGTAATTTATGTGTACTGAGCATTTTACAGATATTTTTCACATTTAATCCACAAAAACCCTTCCAGTATTCCCTGTTTCATAATGAGCAAACTGAGGTACAGAGGTACTTCTAATTTCCAGAGTCACATAGTAGAGGAGGCTAGAATTGGGACATTGACAATTTGACCTCAGATTAGACTGTTAATACTGACCCTTTTACGGTACAAACATTTGATAATTGGCACTTATACTTTAGGCCCTAATTAATATTAGGCACACTGTTCAGAAGCCTAATCTGAAAGAGTACTTTGTGTAGGATTCTTTAGCAGTTTCCATAAAGAAATGAGAATAATTCTATAAGCTACACGTAAGAGTCAGTAAAGAAAAAGATGATGGCCCTTTTGGGGAAGATTTTAACGCTCAATTTTAACAAATCATTGTATGGCTTTGGGGGGTGTCTTTAAGATTGAGCTGAAGCAAATGTTTGGCCAAACTGTCTCTGTCTTGGCTAATAGTACTCAGAAGGAAAAAGTAGGCGAAGGAAAGCAGAAGCCACCACCTTAGGAGAACTACTATAGAAATAGAGATACTGTGGTCCTCTTGATTTCTTTGTCAGTAGTTTTATGGAAGCAGTGAATTCATTGCCCCTTATATGTGTTGGTGTGTTTCAGAGCCAGACTAAATTTGAGAAGAAATGAGCAACAGAAGAAGCAATACTAATGGGAACCCCAGGAATTCTCTTTCTTGCTATAGGCGATCTTTGTTTACACAACTTCCTGAAAGTTCTGTGTTAGGAAATAGAGCTGGATTTTAATTCTAGTTTGGCTATGAGACCCTGTTAAAATGACTTAAACACCTCTTCTCTTCAGAAGTGACATTATTTTCAACCTTGTCTACTTAAGAGTTATGAGAAAGAACAGCTGAAATAAGGTTAGAGGGCTTTGAAACTGTAAAATGCTTTATGAATAGTGATATTTTGCATAGGACCTTATTAATATACTTTAGTTCTTCACTTCATTCTGCTGTGCCTTTTTTTTTTTAATCTGCCCCCTTCCCCCTAATGTCTCCATTTTCTCATGGTACTCTTCACATTTTGCTTGTTGATTTTACTATTATTTTTATATCCTTTCTTTAAAAAAAAAAAAACAAAAAAAACCCAGAACATCTTTTTAGGAGTATAGATTTGCACCTATCTTAAATGTTTAAGTTTTGAACATGTGTATATAATTTATGTAGTCATAATGAAGATATAGAGCATTTCATTCATTTCATAAAACTCCCTCTTGCTCCTTTGCAGATACTCCTACCTACTCCAGCTGCAGGCAACTATTGATCTGCTTTTTGTCACCATAAATTAATTTTGCCTTTTTTAGGATTTCATATAAATGGAATCATACAATGTGTACTCTTTTCTCTTTAACTTCTTTAAGTTGGAAGGTTATATACCTTCCAAAAGGGTAAACAGTATTTTTAAATGGACATAATGGTAATCTGAAATACTAAATTCTCTTATATATTCATATATTATTCTGTAATATAACCAAGTATAGATTTTTCAGGGATTAATTTTGATGTTTATGTGCAAGAATAGGTTGCTTAGCCATAATATTACTATTTATTCACTTAAAAATGAATTTACATATAGAGATTATATGTGAATAAATAGTTATAATATAGGGTGTTTAGTAACAATCTAGGTTGGAGAATGAAAATAGTAATACAGTTGACTTTTATTGAATAGGAAAATAATTTTGTGCAAAATATACCAGAGCATATTGTTTGCCCCTGTGCTTTATAATTGTAAACTGAAGTTCAAATGTTTAAAATTCCATTTTTAAAATAACTTGTCTTTAGAGAGTTTAGGCTGAAGAGTATATAGGGGGCATGTACTTCTTTACTCTGATATATAATTTCTATAGATTAAGCATACTGGTAAAACTGAATTTTTGCTTTTTGTCCTTTAGTCTTGTGCTTAGCTGTGTATTGAAAATACTCATTTTGAATAAAATTGACATTTGCTCAGTAGTCAAATATACTATAAACTATACTGCTAGTTTGTACATTAAGCATTAGTATTCAATATAATGGAACATTTAAATGTTTGTTGATGGTGGCTTGATTATACAACTGTTTGAGTCATTACAATCACCTGGGTAAATCAGCAGATCACATTGTGTTTTATGGCAAGGAAGCATCCAAACACAGGCTTAAGCTACATGCATCTGTCCTTCACAATAGAATTGTAATTAGAAGTCTTGGAGAATTTGTTAATGTTTCTCTTTTTCCAGTTTTAAATAGCAACTTGCTTGTTGGTTCTTCATTCTAAAACTAAGGTTTTAGATGAAGAAGTACTATTGTAAAATGAAATTAATGGTCATAAATTAATCTTTCCATTTGGAAATACTCAATTTCAAACACATAGATAAGAATAGGCAGTTATGAGAACTTTAGAAATACTATAAACTAAAAATGTACTTAAGTTTCAGTAAAATTATATTGTGACCTCTAAGCCTTTTTTTTTCCTGTATTTTTTGTTTTTGTTGGATTTTAGGCAAGTTACTTAACCTTTCTGTGACTCAGTTTGGTCTTCTGTAAGATGGCTAAAATAGACTCAGACTTGTTATGAGGTTTAAATGAGTTAATATTTTGAAAGCCCTTGGAATAGTGCTTGGCACATAGTAAGTGCTATCTATGTAAGTGTTTGTTAAATAAACAATAAAATAAAAATACTTATCCAAAGAAAATTGCCCCGGATGTAACCAGGAACCAGGATTTTAGTAGCATAAACTTCTGTACAACCAAATCAGAGGTTGCTAAATTTAGGCATTCAAAACACTGTGTTGCTGCAAGGTTTATCTTCCTAAAATACAAATCTGATCTTATTACTTGCTTGAAAATCCTTCAGTGGTGTCTCCATGGCTTTAGGATGAAATCCAAATTCTTAAAAACCTGCCTTCTGATTATCTTTTTACTTTTATTAAATTTTTTTTTGTTAAGATAAAATTCACTTAATGTTCACCATTTTACCATTTTAAAGGGTATAATTCATTGTACTTTTAGTATATTCACAATGTCGTACAACTATCACTAGTAATTCTGGAACTTTCTTATCATCCCCCTAAGAAAACCCACATCCATTTAACAGTTGCTCCCCATTTCCCCTTCTCCCCAACCCCTTGTAACCACTAATGTACTTTTTGTCTTTATATAAACGAATATTATATAATATGTGTCTTTTTGTGCCTGGCCTCTTTAACTGAGCTTAATGTTTATAAGGTTCACCCATGTTGTAGCAAGTGTCAGAACTAATTCCTTTCTTTTACTAATTCCTTTTTATTACTAATATTATATTATATGGATATACCACATTTTATTTATTTTTTCTTAAGTTTATGGGCATTTGGGTTGTTTCCACATTTTGACTAGTATAAATAAAGCTGCTATAAATATTTAATGAATATTTATTTTAAAGTTTTTGTGTGGGCATATGTGTTCATTTCTCTTGGGAACATATCTAGGTATGGAATGGCTAGATGATATGGTAACTTTGTTAACCTTTTGAAGAATTTGTTATGAAGTGGTTTCGATTTGCATTTCCCTAATGACTAATGATATGGAGCATCTTTTCATGTGTTTATTGGCCATTTGTATATCTTCTTTGAAGAAATGTCTACTCGGGTCCCATTTTTTATGCCCATTTTTTAGTTGGTTGTTTATCTTTTTATTATTGAGTTGTAAGAGTTCCTTATATTCTAGATACAAGTCCCTTGATAGATCATTTGCAAAAATTTTCTCCTATTTTGTGGGTTCTTCTTTTCACTTTATTGAAAAAGATGCACAAAAGTTTTTAATTTTGATAATGTGCAGTTTATTTTTTCTTTTGATGCTCATGCTTTTGGAATCATATCTGATAAACCATTGCTTAATTAAAGATCATGAAGATTTATGCTTCTGCTTTCTTCTTAGAGTTTTATAGTCTTAGCTCATATTTAGATCTTTGATCCATTTGGAGTTAATTTTTGTATATGGTGTGAGGTAGGGATCTAACTTCATTTTTCTTTTGCATGTGAATATTCAGTTTTCCTTATCATTTGTTGAAGAGACTATTCTTTCACCATTGCTCATGCTTGAGTGTCTTTTTGGGGTAATGAAAATGTTCTAAAATGGACTGTGGTGATGGTTGCTCAACTCTATAAAAACACTAAGAGCCATTGAATTGTTGACTTTAAATGGGTGAATTGTACAATATGTGAATTATATTCAATAAAGCTGTAAAGCTGTTGAGATATATATGTGGTTTAGGATGAATTTAAACAGGTTGTAAGGGTCGTCAAAACTGTAGAATTTATGTATGTGAGTTTTTATTATGTGGGGCTGTCTCTAATAAAAATAGATTTAAGAGTGAAATATACTTAATATTTGATGTAAAATTTATGAGACAGAGGTAATTGGTTATGTGGTGATATGTGGAAAGGAGATTTTTCAGTATCTCATTTAACAGTATATTTTAGTTGTCTGTCAAACTAAAGTATCTCATTTAACTGTATATTTAACTTTTCAGTATCTCATTTAACAGTATATTTTAGTTGTCTATCAATTCCTAATTTCTGTTATTTTCTACAGGGGACCCCAAATCTTTAGCTTTAAATATAAATGGGATGATGTAAATACCACTGAGTATGCCACTTCTTGGATATAACCAAAAGGAAAATTTTGATGAGCCAGATTAGACTACAGGTGACTTGGAAAAATTCTTGAAGCAGACACATTAACCTCATTTAGATTGGAAAATTTTTTGACTATTAATATGCATGGTTGATTCATTTTGTTGATTTCTAGAAAGCAAATGTTTATATTTAATGGTAGCAAGAAGATTGCAGTTTTCTGATAAATGTCACAGAATTGTGGCAGTGAGCCAGAAAGAAGAAATACTGTATTAGTGAAGTGAGACACACTTCTGTAGCTATGGAAACTGTAAACCCTACTAAGTCTCAAAAAGGTATTCTCTTTGTATTTATGTCATTAATTAGACATTGGTAGAGGTTAATGAGGACCCTGGATAACTGCTACATTAAATACAGGTATAATTATATTTCATTAAAGGGCCTGGTTAAAAGGCATTTTTAGGTAGTTTAGTATTTGTTTTGTGTGAACATTAAAGTGCTTAGTTTATTTTTAATTTGACTCTCATGGCTAAAAAAGTTTCTTTTTAAAAGAATAACATTTTCTTAGGTAATTGTCACAGCTCAAGTTGTAAGTTTATTTGAGAATAAATGAGAAAATGTGTACATGAATCACTTTAGTAAAAATTAAATTAATTTTGACCAGTACTTGGTTAATTACTGGTCAAGTGCACATTAAGTTGTATCTGTATAGATTTTTATGAATAAACAAACTATGTTTTAGACATAAATTAGATACTTTAATAATTTATAGTAATTATTATAAACTGGTTAGTGATTTTAATATACCAAGTAGTAATTTCATGATGGATACCCTGACCGGTCTGTATGGTTAATATTCCCCTAATTATAGAAACCAACTTATTCCCAAGACTACTCAAGATTAGGTTTGTAATCAGGGTTACCAGTATTCATTTTGGTGGCATTATAATCACTCCTGGGTTGGGGGGGAGGTAAGCTTTAGAAGGGAGATAACAGCTAATCCTAAAAATAGAAAGGTAACCTAGAGCCAGCAAAGATAGCTCTGAGCAATTGTGTCCTCACCACACTTAATTGTTTACTTATTTGTATGTCACTCTTAACATTGCCATTTTCCCTCAAATGTATATGTGTTGTATTCTCTTATCCACCTATATTAGGAAGTACTTCTTCAGCTTGCTACATCTGCTTATCAGGAACATCTCCTCTCATCCAGTGTAGAAGCAAATGGTGATTTCAAATCTCTCAAATCAAATAGATGTATAAGTGAAATCTAACAGTCATTTGTATTGTTTAAGTAAAATGAAATGGAAAAAGTAAATTGTGTGAAGTAAGCTCTTTTGGAAAAATCATTTTAGGTTGGAATATATAATCTTTTTTTAAAAAAATTGATTGTGGTATATCATTGATATACCATAAAATTTTCCTTTTCAACCATTTAACCATTATCCAGAACAGAAACTCTGTGCTCATTAAGTAATAACCTCTTCATTCCTACTTGTGCCCAGCCTCTGGTAACCTCTAGTCTACTTTCTGTTTTTGTGAATGTCCATACTGAATAGATATTTCATATAGGTGGAATCATATAATGTTTTTCCTTTTGTGTCTGGCTTATTTCACTCGGCATAATGTTTTCCAGAAAACTTATAGTCTTGCCAGTAGATTTGGAGATGCAAAATTAGAGAGAAGTTGATGAAGAAAAAGTTTTAAGCCTTTTTCCATGAAAGATATTAGAATATCCCCCACCATCTATTCTTGAACAAAGATAGATCAGTGCATTACTGGAGCGACCTTCCCTATGTTGGACCCTCCCCCTTTTCCTACCTCCTTTTAGTAGCACATTGTTCGTCTAACTTGTCTACTAACTGCATATTTCAGAGATTATGGATTTTAGTATTTTAGTAAGTATAGCTCTTCATAAAGAGACTATATGGTGTATCCTGTGAGAAAAATAGCATTTCATCCATCTAAATTAGTTTATCTCTGCTAATGTAATTGATTATTGTACTTGGAAGGCTTTTTGGTCATTGTGTCTAAAGTTATTCAGATTAAGGTTTTTTGAGAACCAACATGAAAAGGAAAACCAGAAAAATAGCTACAAGAAGGAGTGAAACAGGCATCCAGCATCTTTTGTTCATGGTAAACATTTTATCCATAACTGTCAATTCCTGTGCTTTTTGGTTATCACTAAAAAACAAGGAGAGCTGATGTAGCACAGTGGTTGACCACCGGCTTTCCACATACGAGGTCCCAGATTCAATCCCCAGCCCCAGTACCTCAAAAAAACACACCGAAGACATTCGGGGGAAACGGATGTGGATCAACCAATTGGGCTCCCGTCTACCGTATAGGAGGTCCCGGGTTTGATGCCCAGGGCCTCCTGGTTAGGGCAATCTGGCCCACGTGGCAAGCTGGCTGACGCAAAGTGCCGGTCCATGCGGGAATGAAGCCCCATGCAGGAGAGCCGCCCTGCATGAGAATGCTGCCTCGCATGGGAAAAGCCGCCCTGCACAGGAGTGCCAGCCAATGCAGAAAGCTGGTGCAGCAAGAGGATGCAATAAAAGACACAGAGGAGAGAAAAGAAGATGTGACAGAACGGGAACTGAGGTGGCACAAGAGAGTAATTGCCTCTCTCCCACTCTAGAAGGTCCCAGGATCAGTTCCAAGAGCTGCCTAATGAGAATACAAGCAGACACAGAAGAACACACAGCGAATGGATACAGAGAGCAGACAACAGGGGAAGGTGGGGGTGGGGTGGGGAATAAAAGTAAATCATAAAAAACACACACATTGGGGGAGTAGATGTAGCTAAAGTGGTTGGGTACCTGCTTCCCATGTATGAGGTCCTGGGTTCAATCTCTGGTACCTCCTGAAAAAAACAACAACACAACAAAACAAACAGAAAAACTATTGAGAAGAGGATTAAGAAGAAGTAACATTAAAATAGTCACCTTAAAAAAAAAGGGTTTTAAAAATCCAAAGCAGAATAACTAAAACCTAAACTCAGAAATTAAGAAGATAAAGTTTGATAAAAATAAGAGGGTTAAAAAAAGTTTCAGCAGTTAAGACAGCTAAGAATCAGAGTAAAAATAAATATTCCTAATTTTGGTATTTGTCTAAGACTGAATGGAAACCTTAGGTTTGCAGAGTCTACTTCCTGAAGGAAATTCAAATCACTCCTTTAAGTGTTTAGGGTTAAGGCTCTTGAATTCCAGACCCAGGAATTACAAGAGAAAGTCCTCATTATTTTGTTGCTAAGCAGCAGGAGGTTATTTTCCTTGATGCCTTGTAACTTTGTTTCCTATTATCTCTTTGTATATTTTGTCTTCCTTCATAGATGACTCTTTGTCAATCCAGGATCTAAAGAGCTCCCTACTTTGGCTATTTGTAGGTCTTAGTTACAGACTTTAATGAATGCTAAGTAAGAGGTGACTAAAAACTAGTATTCTGAGTGAACCAATAAATGGAAAAATCTTGAAAAATCAGACACTTAGGTGATGATATGCAACAAAGTGATTTCCTAAGAATTTTAGGTCTGTGCATTTAAAAACCCATTAGTCACACTTGAGGATTTTTCAGGGAGAGACATTTCACAATACAATGCAGTACTATTTCTTCTTTATATTGTTAAAGTAAAACTCAGTTGAATTTCAGTTTGCAAATACTATAAAATTGTTATTCAGAGTTACTTTGTCTTGGCTTACATGATTATAAGGGAAAATAAATCCTGAGGTTGTTTAAGTGAAATCATATTTTAAATTTAATGTTCTTTAAATTTCAAGTTGTGTTCTATATCTTTTTCTGACTTTTTTTTTTCTTCTTTGCCTGACAGTTTAGTTGTTCACAATAGGAACGTTTTTCCCTTGAAATTATTGTTCAGTTTTTTAAAGCATATTTTTAAAATGATTACTTTTGGGCCAAGGATAAAAAATATAGAGTCCTTATTGCTTCAAAAATATTGTTTCAAACAACTCTTAGCTAACATATCGCTCTCTATTGTTACACTCAATTTTTCATACATGAAAAAGGGTCACAGAAGTTGTTATGAGGCCCTGCCTTTAGAGCAGATCCAATTCCAAGGTCTAAAGCCAAACTCTGTAGGAACATTTAACACCTCATTTCATGGGGCCAGTACCTTTGTTCCACAACAATACTCTTCTGCTCTGGTCATATAAAATTTAAAGGCATTAAGGCAGTTTGAAAATAAAATTTTTCTCATCTATTTACCATATTCTCTCTCATGAGAATATGTTAATAACATAGAGAGGGCAATGTGTGTAGTTATTAAGGATGTGGACCTTGGAGCAAGACTGCCTGGGTTCGAATTCTGGTTCTTTTGCTTACTAACTATGTGACATGTTGACCTCTATGGCCTCAGTTTCCTCGTCTGTAAAATGAGGTTGTTAGCAGAACCTCCATCATAGGGTTGTGAGGATTAAATGACCTCCCATGTGGGAGACAGGCGCTCAACTGCTTGAGCCACATCCACTCCCTGGATGGTTTCTTTTCTTTATTTTATTTTTTAAGATTTTTGAAATTTATTTCTCCCCACCCCCTTGTTGTTTATACTTGCTGTATCTGTTCTTCTTCTTTTTGTTTATTTAGGAGGCACCAGGAAGTGAACCTGGGACCTCCAGTGTGGGAGGGAGATGCCTAATCGTTTAAGCCACCTCTCTTCCCTTCGTGATTGTGTCTCTCATGTTTTTTTCTTGTGTCTCGTTACATCATCTTGCCATGCCTGCCCATCGTGTCAGCTTACTGTCTTACTCCTCTTCTTTGGGAGGCACTGGGAACCTCTGCTCCCTGCTTTGTTGCATCTTGCATTATGTTTTTCTTCTTGTGTCTCTTGTTGTGTCAGCTCTCTGTGTGTGGCGCCATTCTTGGACAGGCTGCAATTCTTTGGCGCTGAACGGCTCTCCTTATGGGATGCACTCCTTGCGTATGCCGCTATGTGGGGGACACCCCTGCATGGCAGAGCACTCCTTGTGCGCATCAGCACTGCGCATAGGCCAGCTCCACACGGGTCAAGGAGGCCTGGGGTTTGAACTCCCATGTGGTAGGCGGATGCCCTATCAATTGGGCCAAGTCTGCTTCCCCCAATGGTTTCTTGATTTATCTAATTGTGGTAGAATACAGTGCCAAAGTTTCTTTGGGTCTGAAAACAAGAATTTGTACCAGTGCAAGAACAGCTAAAACTGCCAACCATTTCTTCTTTACTAATGATTCTACTGGCCAGGGTGTTTTGTTTTTGAGGCTCAATTTTTTTTTATTGTGGGGATGAAGATGAAGGGGAAAAGTTTAGATAGTTGATTCCAGACTGGCCACCATGGAAAAATTACTTACTGTTGTATCTGGTTTACAATTCTCTTCATTTGGCAGTAGCTGCGTAGTAGTAGGAAAATGTAATTTGTAGTCTGGAACATTTATCTAAATATTGGCTTTATCTTTTGCTAGTTATATTTCTTTTTATTTTTTTTAATACACACTTTCTCTAGCTAACAGGGTTAGTATGAAGTTTATATGAGATAATGCTTTACACTATGTTAGTACTTATAAACATCATTTGAATGTGAATCTCTAATGTGCTCTGGTTATTTTGCGAAAAAGTTGAATGTTTTTTATGAAGGAAAACAATTTTTCAGGATAAGTCATTTTTTTAGGATGTTTGAGATATTTTTGGTGGACTTAATTTTTTTTTTATCATGGTAATATTTATAACATAACATTTTTCATTTAACCATTTTTAAGTATACAATTTAGTGGTATTAATTACATTTACAGTGTTTTGATCCCATCATCACCAGCCGTTACCAAAACTTTCCCATCACCCGAAACATAAACTTTATTCCCATTATGCATTAACTCTTCATCACCCCTCCCTCTTGCCCCTGGTAACTAGTACTATACTTTCTGTCTCTATGGGTTTGCATATTCTAGCTATTACATATAAGTGGAATCAGACAATATCCATCCCTTTCTATCTGTCTTATTTCATTCAAAATGATGTCTTCAAGGTTCATTTATGCAGTGGTATGTATCAGAACTTTATTTCTTTTTAAGGCTAATAGACCATTGTATGTATGTACTACATATTGTTTATCCTTTCATCTTTTAATGGACACTTGTATTGCTTCTATCTTTTGGCTATTGTGAATAATGCCACTGTGAACATTGGTGTACAGATATTTGTCTGAGTAAATTCTCTTGCGTATATACCTAACAGTGGGATTTCCAGGTCATATGGTAGTACTATGTTTAACTTTTTGAAGATCTGCCAAACTGTTTTCCACGGTGGCTATACCATTTTAAATTACCACCAACAATGTACTAAAATTCCTATTTCTCTGCATCCTGGCCAACATGTTATTTTCTGTTTTTAAAATTTTTTTAACTTTAATTTTTTAATAATAGCTATTCTAGTGCATGTGAAGTGGTATCTCATTGTGTTTATTTTTATTATTTTTTATTGTGTTTTTGATTTGCATTTCTCTAGAAGGTACTGATATTGAGCATCTTTTCATTGTTTATTGGCCATTTGCATATCTTCTTTGGAGAAATGTCTGAAGTCTTTAGCCCATTTTTCAATTGGATTGTCTTTTTGTTGGTTGAGTATTGTAGGAATTCTTTATTCTGGATATTAAGTCCTTATCAGATATATGATTTGCAACTATTTTCTCACATTCTATAGGTTGTCTTTTCACTTTGATGATGTCCTTTGATGTATAAAATTTTTTACATTTTGATGAAGTCCAATTTATGTACTTTTTTCTTTTGTTGCTCATGCTTTTGTTGTAAACTCTAAGAATCCATTGCTTATTACAGTGTCCTGAAGATTTCCCCTGTTTTATCTAAGGATTTTATGGTTTTAGCTCTAACCTAAAGCTTTGATGCCTTTTGAGTTAATTTTTGTATATAGTGTAAGGTAGGAGTTTACTTTTCATTCTTTTGCACGTGGCTATCTAGCTTTCCTACCACCATTTGTTGAAAAGACTATTCTTTCCCCATTGATTGGACTTGGCACCCTTGTCAAAAATCAATTGGCCAGAAATGTATGTATGTCTTCATTTATATTCCATTGGTCTATTTGTCCTTATACCACTACCACCCTGTTTTGATTTTTGAAGCTTTGTTGTAAGCTTTTTAAAACCGGGAAGTGTGAGTCCTCCAACTTTTTTTTTTTTTTTCCAAGATGTTTTTTGTTGTTTGGGGCCCCTTGCCATTCCATAGGAATTTTTTTTTTTTTTAAAGATTTATTTATTTATTTAATTTCCCCCCCTCCCCTGGTTGTCTGTTCTTGGTGTCTATTTGCTGCGTCTTGTTTCTTTGTCCGCTTCTGTTGTCGTCAGCTGCACGGGAAGTGTGGGCGGCGCCATTCCTGGGCAGGCTGCTCTTTCTTTTCACGCTGGGCGGCTCTCCTCACGGGCGCACTCCTTGCGCGTGGGGCTCCCCCACGCGGGGGACACCCTTGCGTGGCACGGCACTCCTTGCGCGCATCAGCGCTGCACATGGCCAGCTCCACATGGGTCAAGGAGGCCCGGGGTTTGAACCGCGGACCTCCCATATGGTAGACGGACGCCCTAACCACTGGGCCAAAGTCCGTTTCCCTCCATAGGAATTTGATGATTGGTTTTTCCATTTCTGCAAAAAAAAAAAAAAAATGCTGCTAGAACTTTTATTGGGATTGTATTGAATCTATAAATAACTTCAAGTAGTTACTGACATCCTAACAATAATGTCTCCCAATCCATGAACACAGGCTCTCTCCATTTATTTAGGTCTTCAATTTCTTTTGGCAATGTTCTGTAGTTTTCAGTGTATTAATCTTTTATTACCTTGGTAAATTTATCCTAGATATTTTATTCTTTATGCTTTTGTAAATGGGATTGTTTTCTTGATTTCTTTTTTAAACTGTTCATTGTTAGTGTGTAGAAACATAAGTGATTTCCACATGTTGATCTTATACTTCATGATTTTGTTGAATTTGACTGCCAGCTCTGGTAGCTTTCTTGTGGATTCTGTGGAATTTTCTACATATAGGTTCGTGTCATCTGCAAGTAGGGCTAGTTTTACTTCTTCCTTTCCAATTTTTATACCTCTTATTTATTTTTCTTTCTTAATTGCTCTTGCTAAAACTTCCAGTACTATAGCATTGAATAGCATGGGTGAAAATGGGCATCCTTGTCTTGTTCCTGATGTTAGTGGGAAAGCTTTCAGTTTTTCACCATTGAGTAATGTTAGCTGTGGGTTTTCGTATACTACTGTTTTAGTTTGTCTGAGTTGCTATCACAAATACCACAAACTGGTTTGACTTAAACAACAAGCATGTATTAGTTTATAGTTTTGAGGCTAGGAGAAATCCAAAGTCAAGATACTGACAAGAGGGAAGCGGACTTGGCCCAGTGGATAGGGCGTCAGTCTACCACATGGGAGGTCCGCGGTTAAACCCTGGGCCTCCTTGACCTGTGTGAAGCTGGCCCACGTGCAGTGCTGATGCACGTAAGGAGTGCCGTGCTACGCAGGGGTGTGCCCGCTCAATGAGTACGCCCCTTAAGGAGAGCCACCCAGCACGAAAGAAAGTGCAGCCTGCCCAGGAATAGCCGCGCACACACGGAGAGCTGACACAGCAAGATGATGCAACAAAAAAGAAACTCAGATTCCTGGTGCTGCTGACAACAACAGAAGCAGACAAAGAAGAACATGCAGCAAATGGACAAAGAGAACAGACAACTGGGGCGGGGCGGGGAGGGGAGAGAAATTAAAAAAAAAAAGATATTGATAAGGCTTGATTTGTTTCTGAAGACTGTAGTGTTCCAGTGCTGGCTAGCAGCAATCCTTGTGGTTTCTTGGTTGTATTTCACATGGTGATGTCCTCTCTTTTCTCTGTCTGCTATTCCAATTTCCATTGACTTCCTGTTTCTCCCTGTGGCCTTCTCTTTATAAAACCTCTAGTAATTTGGATTAAGGCCCACCCTACCTCAGTTGTCCAGTCTTAAACTCAAAATAATATCTTCAATGGTTCTATTTACAATGGATTTACACCCACAGAGATGCGGATTAATATTCAGAATATGTGATTTTGGAGGTGCACATTTAACACAATGAATTTTGCAATGTTGAGGAACTTCCCTTTTATTCCTAGTTTTCTGAGTGTTTTTTTCAAGAAAGGGTGCTGGATCTTGTCAAATCCCTTTTCTGTATTATTTCATTCTGTTAATGTGCTTTATTACATTGATTTTTTCTTATGTTAAACCATCTTTGCATCCATGATATAAATCTCACTTGGTCTTACTGTACAATCCTTTTGTTATACTGTCAGATTTGGTTGAAAGTATTTTGATGAAGATTTTTACATATAAATATGGACTATTGGTCTGTAATTTTCTTTTCTTGTGACATTTTTATCTGATTTTGGTGTTAGGGTAATGTTGGTTTCATAGAGTGGGCTAGAAAGTGTTCCCTCTTTTTCAATTTTTTGTAAGAGTTTGGAAAGGTTTGAGTTAATTCTTGGAATGTTTGGTCAAATTTATTGGTGAATTCATCTGGTCCTGGACTTTTCTTTCTTGGGAGATTTTTTATTACTGATTCAATCTCTTGTTTTTGGCCTGTTGAGCTCTTCTATTTTTTCTATTTCAGTTTAGGTAATTTGTGTATTTCTAGGAATCTGTTCATTTCATCCAGACTGTGTAATTTGTTGGCCTACAATTTTTCACTATAAGCATCCTCTTATAATCCTGTTTATTTCTGTAAGGTCAGTAGTATTGTTCCCACTCTTATTTTTTATTTTAGTTATTTGCATCTGTTATGAATTGAATCTTGTCCTCCACAAAGTGATGTTCAAATTTGAACTCCCAGTCCTGTGGATGTAAATTGGTATAATACGGACCTTTGAAGATTTTATTAGTTAATGTGAATCCAAACTGAATCCGGGTGGGCCGAAATCCAATATAACTAGAGTCCTTTTTTTTTTTTTTTAAAGGTTTATTTATTTATTTAATCCCCCCCCTCCTTGTCTGTTCTCTGTGTCTGTTTGCTGCGTCTTGTTTCTTTGTCCGCTTCTGTTGTCATCAGCGGCATGGGAAGTGTGGGCGGCGCCATTCCTGGGCAGGCTGCATTTTTCTTTGGCGTTGGGCGGCTCTGCTTATGGGTGCACTCCTTGCGTGTGGGGCTCCCCTACGCGGGGGATACCCCTGCGTGGGGCGGCACTCCTTGCGCGCATCAGCACTGCGCATGGGCCAGCCCCACACAGGTCAAGGAGGCCTGGGGTTTGAACCGCGGATCTCCCATGTGGTAGACGGATGCCCTAACCACTGGGCCAAGTCCGTTTCCCTAGAGTCCTTATAAGCAGAGAAGAAGGTAGTAGGAGACAGAAGAAGACAGATAGCCATGTCAGAGGCAGAGATTGATTTATATCGCATTGCCGGCAAGCATGTATCAGAATACTACTGACGTTGGTGAAAATGTGGCCTGTTGACACCTTGATTTTGGACTTCTAGCCTCCAAAACTGTAAGACAATACATTCCTGTTGTTTTAGCCAGCAAGTCTTTGAAATTTGTTTTAGAAATCCTGGCAAACTAAGATGACATCCAGTTGAGTTGACTTCACTTTGAGAAAAGTAATGTTTAATGTTAACAAGCTGACTTATATGTTATGATAAGTAACAGGTAGAATTATTTGTATTATAAGATGGTTGGAAAGTAGATGATATACACTAGTATTGTAATGTACCTTACACAGATTTTGTGGAGCAACTTTAAACATTTTATTTAATCTTTCTGGATCCTGGGAGGTTTAGCTATCACCCCCATTTTACAGCATGTAAACCAAACCTCAAAATGTTAAAAGACTTGCCAGGTTAAAAAAACAAACAAACATATTTTGACCTCTAAACAGATCCTTTTTTCTCTAACCTCAGCCGACATCATTCTTTTACTGAGTGTCTGGAGATATAATGGTAAAAGACATAAATGTGAGCCCTACCATGGCTGAGTTTGGCTTCTTGGAGAGACAAACTAGTAAATAGTTAAAAATAGAACAATAAATGCGTTGAAAAGGAAACACAGGTTGATGGGGTAGAACAGAGTGGGGTATCTTTATGCTAGGGGATTAGGGTGGGCTTTCTTTTCTTTTTTTATAAAAAATTTATTGTGGTACATATATACAATATAAAATTTACCATTTTAATTACTTTCAAGTATACAGTGTACTAATTACATTCACAGTGTTGTACTATTATCACCACCATCCAATACCAAAACTTTTCCATTACTCTAAAAAGAAACTCTGTACCCCTTAATTATTAACTCTCCATTCTTCTCCCTTCCCTCCCCCCATCACAAATGGGAACCTGTAATAGATTTTCTGTCTTTATGAATTTGCATATTCTAGTTATTTTGTATAAGTGATATCTTAACAATATCTGTTCTTTTGTGTCTAGCTTATTTCACGCAACATGATCACCTCAGGGTTCACCTATGTCAGGGAGGGTTTTTGATAGGAGGTAACAGCCTGGATGGGATTATAATCCAGAAATAAAAAATAAGTCAGGTAAAGGTGAAAGGGCTGTATTGGGGGAATACAGGTGTTCCGGGTGAAAGGGAGACTATCATATTGGAAGATTTGGAGGGGAACAAGAGTTTGGTATGTTAGAGAATGGAAAGAAATTCAGTATGGCTTACTCATAGTGTTAGAGATCAAGGAGAGGGAAATGTGTAGTTGAAAGATGTGGTAAACCAAAACTGAGTAAGATAAGAGCTGAATTTACTGGAAGCAGGGATAGAAAGTAAAGGACTGCAAGTATCACAAAAAAGATGAATAAATGTGATAGAGATGAACAATAATGATATATATATATATATTTTAAACAAATATGTTGGTTTTTTTTTTTTTTTTTTTTTTAAAAGATTTATTTATTTATTTCTCTCCCCTCCCCCCCCAGTTGTCTGTTCTCTGTGTCCATTTGCTGCGTGTTCTTGTTTTTGTCCGCTTCTGTTGTCAGTGGCACGGGAATCTGTGTTTCTTTTTGTTGCATCATCTTGTTGTGTCAGCTCTCCGTGTGTGCGGCACCATTCCTGGGCAGGCTGCACTTTCTTTTATGCTAGGCGGCTCTCCTTACGGAGTGCACTCCTTGCATGTGGGGCTCCCCTATGCAGGGGACACCCCTGCGTGGCGCGGCACTCCTTGCGCGCATCAGCACTGCGCATGGGCCAGCTCCACACGGGTCAAGGAGGCCCGGGGTTTGAACCGCAGACCTCCCATGTGGTAGACGGACGCCCTAACCACTGGGCCAAGTCCGCTTCCCAATATGTTGTTTTCTATGCACAGTTAAAAGCACATGCTCCTAAATGTTGAAAACCATTAACGATGTGCTATTTTTCATGGTAAACCCTGGAGATCACCTTTGGCTATCAGATTAATTGTTTTAATTGTTTGTCCTCCATTCCTAGCCTGATTACCCTACTCTGGCTTGTCTAACTTTTTCTAACATGGGTCTCGAATCTAAAGTTAGTAGAGGGTAGATAACTAAGTGGAGCTGATTGCTAGACCTTAATAACCTCTTGTCCAAAGAAGTTATTAGGAAAAAACCACTGAGAAAGTAGGGGTGGAGGGGGTAAAAGTTATTGATATATTGCTTATGGCATTTAGTTATTAATTTAATTTTTAAACATAAATTTAAACCAGTAATCCACTGAATATTAAGATATTTTGGATAGTGCCCATTTATTCATTTATTTACTATGTGTTTTATACCTGGTGTTTGACACATAAAGAGGCCTCACCATCCGTTGGGCAGACAGACACGCAGTTTTAACATAGCTAGGTAAATGTTACTTTAAAATAATTATTTCATGCTAAAATAAGACAGCAAAAGATAGTGAGTTCAGCTTTGATTATGTGAAATTGAGCTGCTTTTGGGATATTGAACATCTACTATGCACTGAGCACTAATCTAGATGCTGGGATAAAGAAGTAAGAAAGCAAAGTTCTTGGTCACAAGGAGTTTATATTCTGGTGATTGGAAACAGACAATAAACAAATAATTATGAAAAATCAGGAAGTGAGAATAGGCAAATCCATAGAGACAGAAGGTAGTTTAGTGGTTCCAGAGGCTGGGAGGTTGGGGACTTGCTAAAGGTATGGATTTTCTTTTTGGAGCAATGAAAATGTTCTGAAATTAGATAGTGGTGATGGCTATACAACTTTGTGAATATACTAAAAACCACTGAATTGTATACATTTTATACGGATGAAGATTATGATATCTGAATTATATCTCAATTAAAAAGTGGGGAAAAAAGTAAGATTAGAAGGAATAAGAAAGTAATGGGGGATGCTGTTTTATATAGGGTGGTCTTAGAACCTCTTTGATAAGGTGACATTTGTACAGAGACCTATAGAAATTCTCAATTATGGTGATATTTGGGGAAAGAATTTTTCAAATGGAGGGACAGCAAGTGCAGAGGCATTAAGGTTGGGAAAGTGCTTGGCATGTTCAAGGAGGCACCAGCAAGGAGGATAGTGTGAGTGAAACAGAGGGGTAAGGAGGTGAGTTGTAGAAGATAAAGTGAGAGATGTTAGTGGGGATCATTGTAAGGACTTTGACTTTTATTATGAATGAGATTGGCGCTGAGGAGTGACATCATATCAATTAGGTTTTAAAAGGATTATTCTGTATACAGTTAGATAATAAACTATAGGCATAAAAAGGGAATCTAGGGAGATCAGCTTGGAGGCAATTCCATTAGTCAAGGTCAGAGAAAAAATTAGACCAGAATGATAGTGGAAGTAGTAAGAAGTGGTAGAACTGTGGATATATTTTGCAGGAAGAGCAGACAAGATTTGCTGATGGGTTGGATGTGGAGTGTGAGAGAAAAAGAGGAGTCAGAGTTAACACCAAGATTTTTCACTTGAGTAATTGGAAGAATGGAGTTCCCTTTATTAATGAGAGGGCAAAGGCTTGGTGGGCAAATGGGAGGAGGTAAGTCAAGAGATTGGTTTTGGAAGAATTAGGGGTAAAATGTCTTTTATAAGTATCCAAATTGAGATATTGAGTAGGTGTTTACATCTATAAATCTACAACTCGAGGTAAACATTGATAGTCATCAATTTCTGGACATCAGTGGAGTATAGTTGAGGTTGAAATTAACAAATGAAAAGAGAATAAGGTTGAGGATGTACTTCTCTGGGGAGAAAAAAATATGTAAGGGGCATGAAGAGAGGAGTAGACCAAAAGGAGTCTACAAGGGAAGGAAAGAAGTTTTCAAAAGGCAGAAGTCAGCAATGTCAAGTTGCCAATGTCAATTGTTAGGACTTTATTGTTAACAGCAATTTCAGTAGAGTGGTGTGGATAGAATCTAAGTTGGTTGAGTGATAAATGCAAATAAAGGAAGTAGAAGCAATTTTCGAAGACAATTTCTTAAACAAGGCGTACTCGTGAAAGGAAGGGCAGGTTGGGAGCTAAAAAGGGATACAATTAGTAATAAGAATCTTTCATGGAGTGAGGGAGTTGAAGATAAAGGACAGGGTATAATTGAACAAAATTTTAGAGGAACAAGGATGTACTAGTAAGCCAAAGGGGTGCTGATGCAAGATACCAGAAATTGGTTGGTTTTTATAAAGGGTATTTATTTGGGCGTAGAAGCTTAACAGTTACCAGGCCGTAAAGCATCAGTTATTTTCCTCACCAAAGTCTTTTGCCACATGTTGGAGCAAGATGGCTGCTAACACCTGCCAGGGTTCAGGCTTCCTGGGTTCCTCTCTTCCTGGGGTTCATTTCTCTCAGGGCTCAGCTCCTCTGTATTCTTCACAAGGTCAGCTATAGACTTTCTAGGCTTTGCCTCTCTCCACATGGAAAGCTGTGAACTATCAGATGACCAATTCTGTCTCTCTCTCCAAGGTTTGATTCTCTCCAGTCTCAGCTGCTCTTTCTCTGTGTGCTTGCTTCCTGGGCTTCAGCTCAAAGACTCCCAACTCTGTCTTTTGCCATGTCTTTTATCTGTGAGTCCCCACCCACCAAGGGGTATGTACTCAATGCCCTACTGATGTGGCCCAATCAAACCCTAGTCATAATTTGATTAAGTAAAAGTGAAACTTCAGACAGACCCATTTACAAACATAATCCAATATCAGTTTTTGGAATTCATAAATAATACCAAACAACTACAGAGGAAGAAAAGGATCTAGCACACAGATTGCCTCTTCTCTTGAGACCAGAGGGATGGAGGTAAGGGTAATTTATATCTGGGAAGGGAAATATAGGAAATTCATGCCCTGTAGCCTGTTTTCTCTGTGGAAAAGTAAGCATAGTGGTTTGCCAAGAATGAAAGAGATAGATGGTGGCTTTAAGAGAAACTTTGTGAGGAAATGTGTATATGTGGGTGGGGTCAGGGATATGCTGGCTAGGAATACTCTTAAAAAGGCTGCCTGAGCTACTTTTAGGAAGATCATAA
Source organism: Dasypus novemcinctus (assembly GCF_030445035.2). Taxonomy (NCBI): domain Eukaryota; kingdom Metazoa; phylum Chordata; class Mammalia; order Cingulata; family Dasypodidae; genus Dasypus; species Dasypus novemcinctus. Next base: position 20,455,094 of record NC_080690.1, on the reverse strand, counting down.
ATTCATAGTAGTACCAGTCTGCTTGTTTTGATTTTTTCCATCAAACAAAATGTAGAAGGTTCAGGAATGGTGAAGATGAGTAGTTAGCGTCATTCAGGGTATTATTAACAGGGTGAATATGGTAGGAAATCATTAGGGGTGGAGTAAGGGATACAAGACACAAACTCAAGTTCCATTTTTCCCTTTAAGTTATTCCCTATTCTTTTTCTTTTCTACTTCGTACTTCTTTTCCCTGCTATGTTTCTTTTCCTGCATTATGTTTAATCTGTTAGAATTTTTTTTCTATACTGGTATGGCTTTTTCCTGTGAGTAATAACAGCTAATATGTATATTTTTAAAAATGTTATGAATATTGTTCTAAGCATTTAAATTTGTCCTTTATTTCTAAGTTTCTTCTGTTATATATCAAGTTGAATCTTTCAAATTTGCATCTTTTAACTTTATCTTGAGAATGGAATTTTTTTTGAGGTGGATTGTAAATAAATAAGATTATCTGCGTGTTATTAAATTAAATCACATCCAAACCATCCTATAATTAGACTGTTGTAGTAAGTGCATGGGCTTTGGAATCAGAACAGATCTGGATTCAAATCTTCCTGTACTACTTTAGTTGCATGACTCTAAACCTCATCTTTCCAGTCTGTTAAATTAAGGGCATTTAAAGCATCTACTCATAGGATCATTATGGGGATTAACTAAGCCCTTTTCTTCATTGGGAGATTTTATAACTGAGGTGAAATAATAATTACTTTAAAACATTTGTTTAGCTAATTAAAATCCTTCAGTTTGCTGCAGTTTGTTGTTGCGCTTTTCTAGGATAAGGGAAGGTAGAGGAATTTGGGTTATCTTTTGTTTAATAAACCTTCAGAAAGAATATTTAATATAATCTGGAATAGTAAAGATAAAAGAAAATAGCCACTCAATGTTAAATTTTTAAAAAGGAAGGTGTGAAATAAGAGGAAATAGACTAAAGTGTTGCGCGATGATCTCGGAATTGGGATTTGAAATGACTTTATTTTCTCCCTTTTAATTAAAAAAAATCTCAAAATATTCTGTAATACTGGTTTGTCTTTATACCTCCTTTAGATCATTTATATATCCTTTTTTTGTCTTATCATTAAAAAAAAAAAGATTTATTTATTTCTCTCCCCTCCCCCCCAACCCCATTTGTCTGTTCTCTGTGTCTATTTGCTGCGTTTTCTTCTTTGTCTGCTTCTGTTGTTGTCAGCAGCACGGGAATCTGTGTTTCTTTTTGTTGCGTCATCTTGCTGTGTCAGCTCTCCGTGTGTGCAGCACCATTCCTGGGCCGGCTGCACTTTCTTTCACACTGGGCGGCTTTCCTTATGGGACGCACTCCTTGCGTGTGGGGCTCCTCTACACTAGGGACACCCCTGCGTGGCACGGCACACCTTGCACGCATGAGTGCTGGCTCATGGGCCAGCTCCACACGGGTCAAGGAGGCCCGGGGTTTGAACCGCGGTCTTCCCATGTGGTAGATGGACGCCCTAACCACTGGGCCAAGTCTGCCGCCTGTCTTATCACTTTTATAATGTGAAAGAAATGAAAATGTTAAAATAGGAGTTTTCGTGTACTAGAACATTGTAACTAACTCTGAAACTTTTATGATTCCATTTTAAATTTTTTCTCACTAATTTTCAGTGTTTATATTTATTATAATCCTCTAAATCCTCTTCAAGTTGGTCATACATTGTAGTATTTAAAACAGAACATGTTTCTCTATTAAGTTCTGATTCTGTGATGTGTATAATTGTAGGATTATCATTGCCTTCATATATATTCTAAATGAAAGAACTTTTTAAGGTTTGGACAATTTACCTGCACTGCCATCATATACAAGCAGTTTTTGGTAATGGCGAGACCTACCAGTTACAAATTCCCAACATTTATATTAATTATGTTAATTATTTATATTTACATATAATATTTGTTAATATAAGCAATTATATATATAATCAATATTAATAGATGACATTTGTTTATTTTTTTCTAAGAACCTGTGATAGTGCTAGGCATTTTCTTGGATTATCACATTTAATCCTCAGTACAACTACATGAATTACAGAAAGCATAAAATAGGAGAGGAATGCAGACTAAATTAACAGTTACTTGTCCAGAGGCATAAGAGACAAGCAGTGGGGCTGAGATTTAGCTCTCTAACCCTCACCTGACAAATCTGGTTGATGTGTCAGATTTACTCAGATAATATATATTTAAAACATCTTGCACTGCACTTGGTACCTAGTAAGTGCTCAAATGTGTTGTTTTCCTAGTGGGAGGATTGATTGCGTTAAATTATGAGGCATAATCCACCTGGTAGTCAAATATTGAAGTTTTTTTTTAATGCTGCTTCCTTATGTTACCTTCTGGAAGGTCCTGTTCCTGTCAGCCCTTGCCTACAATAGGCAGTTTCTTTCTCATTAAATTTGCCTGGGGAGAGGGGTATATAATCAAGAAAATGGAGATCCTGTTATAAGAGTTTAAATTCTTGCAAACTTTTTTCAGGAAAGACTCATCTTTTCTCTTCCCCATTCTATAACAAGACCTCAGTCATATCTGAAGAGCAGAGCTAGTGAAGGGATTACAAAGTCAAATTGCCTATAGGGCACAGACAGTATAATGTAAATCAGTAAAGTTGGGGAAATGGTACCTGTGGTAATTATAGAGCACACTCAAGGGATTCAAGGGGGATAGCAGTTACTCAGTTTCCTTCATTCTAGTTGGTAATATAGACAAAATGTTGCCAGATCTTGTGATTCTGTGAGAGAAGCCAGAAATCTGGATTTTTACATAATATCTGGTTGCTAAATGTTGACAACTAATTCAGAAGGTCTTAAAACACTGTGCAGGCCTGGGGAGCAGCTATAACACACATGGTTGAGTGCTTCCCATGTATGAGGTCCTGGCTTCAATCCCCAGTTGAATCCCCAAAAGCATTGTTCAGACCAAACAGATGACTTTGCAGTACACATATGTACTATAGAAAGTTTAAGATCTGAAAGTAAAGTTGTATATTTTGAAGTGAAATTAGAACCATCTTGAAATAGGCTTGAAGTATTCATTTAATTCCCTCTGGAATAAAAGAAATAATGCCCATGGAATATCTCAGTAATGCCCCTTTGAGGGCAGGAATTAAGACTTTCATTTATCTTAGTAGCTCCAATTGATATCTCCAGAGCTCAGTGATTCCTAGTAGTCCCTCAGTGAATGCGTGTAATTTAAGCAGAAGTGGCATCAGCCATAAAAAGAGTTTATAGGTTTATGGTAGAGACAGTTACAGATTCAGTTATTTGTTATAAAATAATGCAAATATATCATTTTAAATCATGTTAAGTAACAGGAAGGAAAACTGTAGGGAGTCATAAGAGTATATGTAACTATGTCTCCCACTCCCCCCACCAGATAGTAAATTCCACAGAGATAGATAAGTGTCTCTTTGCTCACAGTTAAATCACTAGCACCTAGCATAGTGCCAGACAGGTAGTGGATACACAATGAATGAATGATGTATGAACCGATGCTTCTACTTTGAAAGTATTTAGGATTACCCAGAGTTTTCTTTGAATTTCCACATCTCTTTATCTTTTTAAAATTTTTTAAAATTTTTTATTTTGTTTTTAAAGAAGCTTTAGATTACATAAATGTTACATAAAAAATGTAGGGGAATCCCATATGCCCTACCCCCTCCCCCTCCCACACTTTCCCACCTTAAGAACATCTTTTGTTAGTGTGGTACATTTGTTACAATTGATGAACACATATTAAAGCATTGCCGCTAACCATTGTCTGTGGTTAAAACTGCAATGGTGGGAATGTTCTTTTGGCAAATATAGCAGGGGAGGGTTCTGATGTTGGGCAGTGGGTGTGGAGGGATGGAAGGATATGCGGGATAGGGTGTACCTGGGGCGTACCTCAATGGACTATGTAAGTGTTCATCTTGTCATGGTGTATTATCGCAGTGGGTGGAGACCTGCACCGTAAACAAAAAACTATTATTGCAAGTAACTATGAATCTTATTTTTCAAAAATTGAAACTTAGTGGTTACCATAGTTCCTAGAGGAGGGGGAAGGAAGAATAGGGAATGGATGGAACATAGGGCACATTTACGACTTTAGAATTGTTTTGCAGGATCTTCAATATTTATCTTTTTTTGATTCTGTAATTAAATCCCCTTCAAATTAAATGTTTATGATAAACTTAAAATTTTTTTTTCTTTGTTCTTTTTAGTGTATTTGTATCACTCTTGTTTGGCATGTATGATGAGTTAGTTTAGAAACTCAGACACAGTTCTCTCAAGATCTGAATGCTTCTGCCATCATAAATACCATAAGAGCAAGTCTTAGGGAGTGCATTTACTTGGCAATCTTAGCTCATATATAGAACCATAACTGCAAGTTAGTCTAGGAAGTGTGTTTAGCATTCTAGATTCTGAAGGATGAAAGGCAAGCTATAAGAAAGTTGGAGTTAAGAGTTGCCAGATTTAATAGATAAAAATACTGGCTGGGAGCGGCTATGGCTCAAGCAGTTGAGCTCTGCCTTCCACATGGGAGGTCCCGGGTTTGGTTCCTGATGCCTCCTAAAGAAAAAACAGACAGACAACAAGCAGACAATGAGCAAAATCAAGGAGCCAATAGATGAAGGAGCCAGCCTGGGGTGGGGGTATGTGTGGGGGGTGGATTATTTAAAAAAAAAAAAAAAAATACAGGGCACCCAGTTAAATTTGAGTGTCAGGTTAACAACCAATAATATTTTAGACTAAGTACATCCTATACTGTGTTTGTGATATATTTAAATGTCTGTATGTGTGTGTGTATACTTTGTTTATCTGAAATTCAAACTTGACTAGGCATCTTGTATTTTGACTGGCAGCCCTAGTTAGAGTGGTTATTGGGTAAACAAATCCACGGTTTCTTTCCCAGTATTACTTTCTTTTGAAAATATTTCAGCAATATCATGGTAAACTGACTTGTGGGTAGACTTGGGAAGCTAGTTACCAATTAGAAAATAAATTCTATGGGAAAAAAATGTATACTGAATTCCAAACAACCAGTTTACATATGTAAACTTTTGGCACATAATTTGATTTTAGGTTGGGGGAATAGCTGCACCACTGCATTGTTAATGCATGTTTAGCTCTTATTTACCTGTGTAAATATATTTTTAGCCTTACTAGGACAATAGTAACTATTCTTATACTTTTTTACTTTGTTTTCCTTCCCTAAAGAATGAGCTCATTTGAGTAAGTAGAACTCTAGTTTTTGGTGCTTTTTTTGAAGTACTAGCTACATTGATAGATATTCCTCTGTTCTGAGGCCTTTCATATGAGCTTTTACTTGTACTTAAACTGTCCATCCATCTGTCCAACGAGTCAAATAAATATTATCTTGACTTTATTGGAGACACTATGGTCTTGCATGGTCTTCCCTCTATCTCACCCACTAACCTTAATTAATGCTAGCAAGGGGAAATCTCTTGATTATTTTAGCCACACAGTGCTTCATTACTTCTTTCATGTAAATACATATGCCATTTCTTTTTCTTGCCTCAGGGCTTTTGCTGTTCCCTCAGACTCCCTTGTTTCTCCATGCTCTTTGAAAGGCTGGTCCTTTCCTATCCTCAGGAACCCTCCAGAGACTTCAACTCTTCTCATAAAGTAGTTCCCATATTCTTCTTTTTAAGATTTTTTTTTTCTCTCTCTCCCCTTCCCCCCCGTTGTCTGCTCTCTGTGTCCATTCACTGTGTGTTCTTCTGTGTCTGCTTGCATTCTTGTCAGGTGACACTGGGAATCTGTGTCTCTTTTTATTGCATCATCATGCTGTGTCAGCTTTCCATGTGTGCGGCACCACTCCTGGGTGGGCTGCGTTTTTCACGCAGGTCGACTCTCCTTGCGGGGTGCACGCCTTGAGCGTGGGGCACCTGTACATGGGGGGCATCCCTGCGTGGCACAGCACTCCTTGAGTGCTGCAGCACTGCACATGGGCCATCTCACTACACAGGCTAGGGGGCCCTGGGTACTGAACCTTGAACCTCCTCTATGGTAGGCAGACTCTCTATCAGTTGACCCACGTCTGCTACCATCCCATATTATTCTTTAGTACAACTTCCTGTGTGTTTTCTTCTTTGTGCTTGTTTGTATTTATTTATAATTTAAAAAAATTATTTGCTTCTATTTCTATTTTTCTTATTATAAAAAAGGTCCTAAGGGAAAAAAATAGGTCCTTAAGGTCAGGGACCTTTTTTTTTAAATTCAATTTTGTATTCTAGACTCATGATAAATTACTTTTGAATGAATTAATCATCAACATAGCAATCATTGTATTACTACTCTATGCTAGGCAGTGTATTCTAGGCACATTATATACATTATTGACAGCCCTCACAACTATGCAAGTTATATAGGTATTAATATTACCTCCATATCATAAATGAGGCAGCTAAAACAAGGCTAACTATATTAAATTATTTACCCAAGATCACACAGCAAACAAGTGATATAGTTACCATGAAAGCCCAGTTCTAACTACTAAACCCTTTGCTGTTTTGTTACAAGATGCTACCTATCTCTTATTTATTGTATTAATAAATGACATTGGTATCCTGACAGAAGGATCAGTTACTTTGACTAGTGATTGTAGACAGTTCCAAAGAACTCTGTGGCTTTCTCCTCCTTCCCCATCTTTATGCAAAAAAGATTACAATAATACTAAGCATTTGCTATATATAGTATCTTATGATTTTGGTTTTCTGATCAAGCCAAATGAGATTTCATGTGCTTTTATTTATAATAATATTGACAACCACTTAATTCCTCAATTCTTCTGTATATATTTGGTGTGTTAAGCATTATAAATGTAGAAAAATTTCTTTCTTGCCTCTTAAACATCTTCTTTTAGAACACAACCACTGGCAAATAAAAATGATGAGATGCTCTTCTAGAGCTCATTGAAGCCATCCCACTGAAGTCCCTCAACTTCTTATTTCTTCATCTCAAAAATTATTTGGGTCTTCTTATTCACTGTTGTCTTTTTTTCTCTCATGTCAGTGGAAGAAATGCCTAATCTCCTGGACTTGATTCTGTATCATACCTTCCATCTCTTATATTTTTTATCTCTCCTTTTTCATTATTCCCTTTCATGTTATAGTTTTCTTCATAGCAGTAATTTCCAAACTGCATTTAAGAGTCTATGGATCCTACACTCTGGTTTATTGGACCCCACTCAGCTAACATGGAGGTGAAGAAGGTCAACCACCACACCAGGGAGCCAAGAGTGCCTACAACTGAAAGCAGGATAATTGCATCCAGCATCCATGTGGAATCTAAGCCCCCTCTTGATATAGATGTGGAGTGGACACAACCATTCTAAGGTCCACAGGATGGAGGAATAGAGTATGGATTAGAGTGGACTTACTGATATTCTATTCATGAACTATTGTGATTAGTAATTGAAGAAAATGTGGCATTGGTGTGGAGAAAGTGGCCATGGTGACTGCTGGGGGTAGGGAGTGGTAGGAAGAGATGTAATGTGGGGGCATTTTCGGGGGTTGGAGTTGTCCTGGGTGGTGCTGCAGGGACAGTTACCAGATATTATATATCCTCCCGTGGCCCACTAGGTGGACTGTGGGAGAGTGTGGGCTATGGAGTGGACCATTGACCATGAGGTGCAGTGGTGCTCAGAAATGTATTCACCAAGTGCAATGAATGTCTCATGATGATGGAGGAGGTTGTTGTTATGGGGGGAGGAGAAGGGAGAGGGGCTGGAGGGTATATGGGGACCTCATATTTTTTGAATGTAACATTGAAAAAATAAATAAAGACAAAAAAAAAGTTCTATGGAGTACCTCTACATGTAATGTAATTTTGAAAACATCCTGGTGCTTTGAAAGTTAGAAAAATTAGTATCTTATAGTAGTGTAATCCTGTTAACATTGCCCTAGAAAACTGTTTTGCTATATTCATTTCAATACTAATCTCAAATTCTTCACCATCTGGTTGTTCCTTAACCCTCTGTTAGCATGCGAGAGCATTCTCTAAGAAATTCATTTATAATTTCACAGGTATCAAATATGATGTTATCGTCGGAATTAAATATTTTATGTGTCCTTTCTTGGATCTTCAAGCTTTTCCTCATCATTAACTATTTCCCTTAACTGTCTTCTTCCACACAATAAAATATAGTAAACCCTTTATTTGGACCTGTATTAGTTATCTTTTTCCTTCTCTTTCAAAGGACTTTTTAAAAAAGTAGTCCATATTTCTGCTTATACTGCTTTTACTTCCTCACTTCCATTCTTTTTTTTTAAGGATTTATTTTTTATTTATTTTGCTCCCTTTCCCTGCACCCCCGTCCCATTGTCTGCTCTCTGTGTCCATTCACTGTGTGTTCTTCTGTGTCCGCTTGCATTCTTGTAAACGGCACCAGGAATCTGTGTCTCTTTTTGTTGTGTCATCTTGCTGCGTCAGCTTTCCATGTGTGCAGTGCCACTCCGGGGCAGGCTGTGCTTTTTTCTCATGGGGCGGCTCTCCTTGCAGGGTGCACTCCTTGCACGTGGGGCTCCCATATGCGGGGGATACCCCTGCATGGCAGGGCACTCCTTGCACGCATCAGCACTGCGCATGGGCCAGAGCACCACACAGGTCAGGAGGTCCTGACCTGGGTTTGAACCCTGGACGCTCTATCAGTTGAGCCAAATCTGCTTCCCTTTGGTTTACAACTCTTTGCCTTCTGACTTGTATCCCCATTACTCCATTGATACTTCTTTGACAAAGGTATCCAGAAATACCTTTTTGCCATATCAAATAAATGCATTATTCCTTACTTGAACTGAATGCGTCATTTTCACTTATGGTAGCTACTCCCAAGACTTATTTTTTTGACACTATACTTCTCTAGGTGCTCTTCTTTTTCTCTAGCTTCTCTTTTAGGAGGTACCAGGGATTGAACCCAGGGCTTCATACATGAGAAGCAGGTGCTCAACCACTGAGCTACATTTGGTTCCCAATGCAGGTTGTTTTTTTTTTTTCATTTGTTTGGTGTTAGGAGGTACCAGGAATCAAACCCAGGACCTTGTACATGGGAAGCATTTACTCAACCACTTCAGCTATATCTGCTCCCCTCTCTAGCTTCTTTCCTGACTTCTTTACTCATTCTGACTCTTTTTTATGGTCTGCCAGCAGCCTTATGTATTCCCACAACTTCTACTTCTCATTCATGCAGTCATCAAATGAGTGCCTGTTTGTGTAAGACACTGTGCTCTTGCTGAGGAAAGTGTGAATAAAACTGAATAGCCACTGTCTTCATGACCTGTGTAGTCTAAATGGAAATATAGATTAGTAAACTGACAAGTATGGAATCATGTGATTTGTATTCTGGTAGGAGAAATACATAGGAGGGATACCAGACTAACTAGAGGGGTCAGGGAAAGCTAACAATAAAAGGGGCTGTGGAAAGGACAGTACTTCAGACAAACAATAGCATTGGCAAAGACATAAAGGTAAGAGAGTGCTTTGCTAAAGTATTGAAAATCATTTTATTTTGATGCGAGTATGGAAGGAAAGAGGAGAATGAAGAGGGATAAGACTCCAGGGTCATATAAGCCATGCGTTCCTTACAAATCATGTTAAGGAGTTTGAGTAAAATAGTGCTATAATCAGATTTTATTTCAGGAAGATTACTCTGATTGCAGTGTGGAGAAAGGATTGAAAGCAGGGAAACCAATTTAAGAAGCCAGTGCTGCTATGAACAATCATATCTAGGTTTTATAAGAGATCTGAATCTGTGATAACTGTTTATTGCTATTGATTGGTATTATGATAGGCTTGTACTGTCAATATTACTAGCTCGGACTCATTTTCTTTCAAATAATCCTTTATTGATTACTCAAAACCATGACCTTTTCTGTCTCTGGTATTTAATTATAATCACTATAAATATTGTAAAGCCTGTTCTTATTCTCTAAATTTTTCATATATGTTGCTTCATTATTCCAACTAGATTTTCAGTTCTTTGAAGGACGGGGCTACTATACCTTTGATTTCTTTTCCATGGTCCTTTGTGCCTAGAGTACAAAGGGTACATTTGTTTGTGACCATGTGTCCAGAGTATTTTTGTCTTTTATAAGATTAAGACCATCTTTTTTCTTTTAATTTCAAAGGGCTTACCCCAGTGTCTTTTACATAGGACTCCTACAATATTTGTTGAATATTTAATTAAATAACTAGAAAATTCTTCAAATCTATTAAAAGTTGTCAAATAGAACATGATGATATTAATTCTTTATCCTCTCTGAACAAAGAACATACTGACGTGGGTTAAAATGACAATAGAATAACTTCTGCCTCTAGCCAAGATAGATTAACAGAGATCAGATTTATTACCCTTCTGCCTGAAGCAACCAAAACACCAGACAAAATGTATGAAACAATGGTTCTCATTACATTGAACTTCAGGCACTGAAGGATAGTGATCCCTGAGAGAGAAAACAAATGAAATGAGCCCTTCAGTTGCCCTGGCTTACTGCCTAGAGAAAGTTTCTAGGCTGTGGTGCAAGGAGGGTAAACTCAAGCCCAGTGGTTCCCCTAAATTGAGGAGGTGGAGCTAGGAATCGTGGGAGGCCAAAATGGCTAAAGTTCTCAGGGTAGAGTACTGGAAAGAAGAGGCATGAGAACAAAGAACTCTGGAGATGTGTAAAGGTTTTCCTTTGAGTATTCAGATGAGTGGTGATCACTGCTTGCAAGTAAGAAAATTACTCAAGGCTGGGGGAAAGCTATATGAAAAGATTAGAGCTAACAGGGCTGAGAGCTAAAAAAGGGATGGGAATGATGCGTGCTTGCACCAGTGAACATAGAAAACTTCATAATTTAGGGGACACTAGGTAGAGAGTGAAGAAGCGTCTTACCTCAGTAGTAGAGAAAAATTAGCACTAGATTAAATTATGTTCTGGTCCCACCTAACAAAGCTTAAAAACAAGAAAGGAAAGTATCAGTCTTAAAGTATCCAAGTAACCTAATCAGGTCCTAGAACAAAGCTTAAGCATATTTATAGGAATACAAAAATCTCCAGCACCTAACAAGATAAAATTTACAATGTGTGGAATCTAATAAAAAACCACCAGTCATGGGAAAAAAACAGAAATCCCAACACATGTTAAGAAAATTCAGTAAATTGAAACTGATACAGAAAGGACTTATAGCTTCTTTTTCCTTTGTCCATTGGCATTTCCAGGTTACCAACTTCTCTAACACCCAGTCCAGGATAAAAAAAAACTGAGGGAACTCACTGCCTTATCTTTTCTGGGTCCACAGTCCCTAGCTGGTCTTCTTTCTTTTCTCTACTTTTCAATCTTTCTTTTTTTTTTTTCCCCTGTGTATAATGTCCAGGATTTTTAACTGTATTTTGCATCTATTCCATCTTATTTCCAAAAGTGAATGTGTCTGAGACTTACATTTTTTGGAGTAAAAACAAATATTTTTTGCTGGGTCAATTGAATATCCATATGAGAAACTTTGAACTTTGACTTCAACCTCACAATACAATAAAACCAATTCCTGATGGATCATAGACATGAATATGAAAGGTAAAGCAGTAAGAATTCTGGAAGAAAATATAAACTATCTCCATGTCTTTGGGTCATGCAAAGTTTTCTTAAACAAGTTGCAGAAAAGGTTGATCGGATTTCATTAAAATTAAGAACTCCTGTTTATTTGAGACACCATTAAGAGAGTAGAAAGACAAGTCACTTAAGGGATAAGAGATTTACAATATGTATTTTTCACTTAAGATTTGTATTTAGAATATATAATGAATCATAGGTACAATTTTTTTAAAAAGGAAAGAAAATCCATTTTTTTAAAAAAAGATTTATTTTATTTATTTAAACCCCTTCACCTCCACCCCCCAGTGTTGCACTGGCTGTCTGTTCATCTTCTTTTTGGGAGGCACCAGGAACTGAACCTGGGACCTCCCATGTGGGAGGGAGGCACCCAATGGCTTGAGCCACCTCTGCTCCCTCTTGTTGTGTCTTTCATTTTTGTGTTTCCTTGTTGTGTCTCTTCATTATGTCATCTTGTTGTGTCACCTCGCTGTACCAGGCCTTTGAATCAGCTTGCTGTCTTGCTCATCTTCTCCAGGAGGCTCCAGGAACCAAACCCAAACCTCCCATGTGTAGGCAGGTGCCCAACTGCTTGAGCCACATCTACTTCCCAAAACCCAATTTTAAAAGGGACAGAAGACTTGAGCAGCTGCTTTAGGAGAAGAGATAGCCAAATGGCCAATAAACTTATGAAAAGGTATTCAAAATCAGGGAAATGTAAGTTTTTTTTCTTTCCCTTCCCCTTCCCTGCCCTGCTATTTTTGCTATCTGTGTCCATTCGCTGTATGATCTTCTGTATCTCTTTTTATTTTTGTCTTCTTATCTTTCTCCTCTAGGATTCACCAGGATTCAATCCTGGGAACCTCTCATGTGGACAGAGGTCCCCTGTCAGTTGCACCACCTCAGTTCCTCATCTCTGCTGTGCTTCACGTTGACTCTTCCCTTCCTCTCTCTTTTGTTGCGTCATTACCTTTTGTGTGACTCACTTGTGCGGGCTGTGGCTCACCATTCAGGCACTCGGCTTGCTGCATGGGCACGGAGCTCACCACATGGGCACTGACTTGCCGAGCGGGCTCTGGCTCACCATGCAGGCACTGGCTCATCATGTGGGGACTCTCATGGGCACTCGACTCATCATGTGGCACTTGGTCACCATACAAGCACTTGGCTCACCATGCAGGCACTGGCTCATCACGTGGGCACTCTCATGGACACTTTGCTTACCACGTGGCACTTGACTCGCTATGCGGGCCACCCACATGGGCACTTGGCTTGCGGGCACTCGGCTCTCCGCGCAGGCATTCGACTCAACGCATGGGCACTTGGCTCACTGCAAGGGCATTCAGCTCGTCATGCAGGCCCTGGCTCACTGAGCAGACATGCTTTTTCTTCTTTTTCATCAGGGGGCCTCAGGGATCGAACCCAGGTCCTCCCATATGGTAGGTGGAAGCCCTATCACTTGAGCCACATCTGCTTCCTGAAATGCAAATTAAAACCAAAATGGGGCTTCCACTTTATCTTCATCAAATGACTTAAAAAAAAATGATAAAAACATGTTGGTGCATGTTATATGATTCCATTTATGGACAATGTCCTGACTAAAAAAATCTATAGAGACAGAAAGTAGATTAGTGGTTTGCGTAGGCTGGAGGTGGAAGGAATGGAAAACAAATAAGTACAAGGTTCTTTTTCAGGTATTGAAAATGTTCTAAAATGAGATTGTGGTGATGGTTGTTCACTCTGTGAATATACTAAAAACCGCTGAAATGGGTGAATTTTGTGATAAGTGAAATATATGTTAATAGAGTTGAAAGAAAAAGAAGGATCATGTATTGTTGAGGTTGTGGCATAACTGGAACTTCCATATACCAATGTTGAGGGTGTACATTGGTAAAATATTTTGGAGAACTGTAGCGGTATCTACTAAAGCTGAATATATACATACCTATGACTCAGCAAATTTACATTTGGTGTATATGCAATATGTACACTTGTACCCATGCAAGAATGTTCATAACAGTTTTTGTAATAGGTAAAAACTAAACTCAAAAGTCATTTAACAGCAGATTGGATTATTATGGAATAATATACAGCAATGCAAAAAAAAAGAATGAACTGCTGTAAGCAAAAATATTGATAAATTTATAGGCATATTGTTGAGCTCTTTGTTATTCATTTCTAGACTATTCAGGGGAAAAAAGCAAAACTTAACTAGCAATATTTTAAAGACATAATAAACTTAGGCCAGTCTATTTGAGGTTGATTTCCTGCCTGAAATAATGATTATTAACCAGAATCACCTGAGGAGATTTAGAAAATTATACTTTTGGTGATCCTACCTCTGTAACCCAGACATCCTCCTTGAGGAAAAAAATACGTATCTCCATATGCTGTTCTGGTATTTCCTGTTAGCAACCACTATCTGAAATTAAAAGGCAAAAGTAATGAAGTTAGTCATTTGTTCATTGCCACTCATAGTAGACAATTACGTTTTCTCTCTGTAAACAATCAGCTTGTATCTCAGAGTGTGAGATTTACATGTTCCTTCTCTATTTTTGATAATCTTTGCATAGAGGAGGAACAACAAAGTGAGCTTTGTTGATTTCTGAAGTATTGACTGGAAGGAGGGGAAAAAACCATATTGTATAAATAGCAAAGAAGAAAACAGATTGGGAATATTTTGTTTAAAGCTTTAAAAATCACTGAAAATAAGATGCTAAGGGGAAACGACTTTGGCTCAACTGATAGAGTGTCCGCCTACCACATGGTCCAGGGTTCAAACCCAGGGCCTCCTGACCCATGTGGTGAGTTGGCCCATGCGCAGTGCTGATGTGCACAGGGAGTGTCGTGCCATGCAGGGGTGTCCCCGCATAGGGGAGCCCCATGCGCAAGGAGTGCACCCTGCAAGGAGAGCCGCCCCGCGTGAAAAAAAGTGCAGCATGCCCAGGAGTGGCACTGCACACATGGAGAGCTGACGCAGCAAGATGATGCAACAAAAAGAGACACAGATTCCCGGTGCTGCTGACAAGGATACAAGCGGACACAGAAGAACACACAGAGAATGGACACAGAGAGCAGTCACTGGGGGCTGGGGGGAAGGGGAGAGAAATAAATAAAAAAGATAAATCTTTAAAAAAAAAAAGACGCTAAGAACTGAAAAGTAATTGTCCATCAGGAAAGTTGGAAGGTGGGACATGGGTGTGTGTGGGGATATGGGTATTTGGGGTAGAAAATAATGATGTTTTTAGTTGTGGTAGGACATTCTGGTAATGATAGCAAGGAAAACATTTTGTTTTTTTCTATTGCTTTGTTTAGTTCTTTTTTTCCCCTCTCTAAGATTCTGAATATAAAATTGATTAATGTTTTAGGGTTGTTTCGTAGAATAAAGGTAGATGATTTACTCATTCATTTATATATTCATTCATTAAGCATATTATTGAAGTGCTCATTATGTACTAGGCACAATAATAAAGTAAATAAAATAGATGGAGTTCCTGACTTCACTTCTAATTGCATAGACAGGCAATGGTGGAGAAAGAATTTATCTTTTAGCCAGCTATCCTCCTGCTTGGGACCCAGCTTTAACCAGTCTTGGCTCTGCTAAGCAAGTCATAACCTTAATGGAACATAATTTCTTCTCTATAAAAACTGAGCGTTACACCAAATACTTTCAAAACTTGTACCTCTGAGTTCTGTGCTTTACTGTGAATTTTAGATTAATCCCTTAAAACTACATTCATTCCATTCATATCATTCTTGCCTTGCTCGTTTTATATTTCTTCTCTCCTACTTTTATTTTTCCCACAATAACACCAATGTCTTTATACAGATTCCATTGGTTACTTATGTGCTTTTGGTCTTTTTCTCACTGGATAGCAAGATTTTTGAGAATAGACACTCAGGTTTCTGCTCTATTGGGGAGCAGATATAACTTAGTGGTTGAATGCCTGCTTCCCATGTTTGAGGTCCCGGGTTCAATCATTGGTATCTCCTAAAAAAGAAACAAACAAAACAAAAAAGACTCTCATTGATGTGAGCGCTGCTAAGTGGTTGAGCGCTGCTTCCCATGTATGAAGGTCCTGGTTTCAATCCCTGGTACCTCCTTAAAAAACAAAATTATTACCCAGTAGCTTTCCTTAGTATTTTGACCACCTTAACAGCAAACAGCTCCTGTTGTAAGTACTTCTATGCTTATCAGTGGCACTGGGATCTGTGTTTCTTTTTGTTGAGTTGTCTTGTTGTGTCAGCTCTCTGTGTATGTGGTGCCATTCTTGGCCAGGTTGCACTTTCTTTTGCGCTGGGCGGCTCTCCTTACGGGGCACACTCCTTGCACGTGGGCTCCCCTACATGGGGGACAGCCCTGTGTGGCATGGCACTCCTTGTGTGCATCAGCACTGCTCATGGGCCAACTCCACACGGGTTAAGGAGGTCCGGGGTTCGAACCCCAGACCTCCCATGTGGTAGGCGGACACCCTATCCATTGGCCAAGTCCGCTTCCCTAAAGGTATTCTTTTTATTCAGGTTTGTTTTTATATAATTTCTCCTCCCTCTTCCCAGATCTGTCTGCCAGTGTCCATTTCGGTGTTTTAAGACTGATCTCAGTTGTCACATCCTCTGTGAAGCCTTCTCTATTTCTTGAAAAATAGTATAATATTAAAGATACACTTTTCTCCAATTGTATAACACTCCATACTTCTTTTAAAGCACATATTGCTTTATTTATTCATTTTCTTTTCTCTGATTGTGAGCTTATTAAGAATGATTTTATTTTGTATTTGTATCCCTAGTTCGGTATAGGAACTATATAAATGTTGAATGAATATTTAAATTAATTGGTATTCTTTCAGGTTGAAGGTGATCGTGAAAAGGATATGGCATAGCCAAAAATACTGGGCCTGTAAATGTGACAAATAAGGTGTCAAACAAGTAAACGTAGTTAGGGTGATAGCTTATTTTATTTTATTTTATTTTATTTTTAAGGTTTATTTATTTATCCCGCCCCCCACCCCCACCCGGCTGTCTGTTCTCTATGTCCATCCGCCACGTCCTCTTTGTCCGCTTCTGCCGCCGTCAGCAGCACGGGAAACTGTGGCTCCCCATGTTGCGTCATCCTGCTGCATCAGCTCCCCTTATGAGCCGCACCCCTCCTGGGCAGGCTGCACCCTCCCTCGCGCTGGGAGACTCTCCCTACGGGGCGCACTCCCTGCGAGTGGGGCTCCCCCACACGGGGGACACCCCTGCATGGCAGGGCACTCCCCGTGCGCATCAGCACTGCATGTGGGCCAGCTGCGCACTGGTCAAGGAGGCCGGGGCCCAAACCGCGGACCTCCCATGGGGCAGATGGCCACCCCAACCACTGGGCCAAGTACGCCACCTGATAGCTTATTTTTATATTCTAGACTTTGCTGTCTTTTTCTACCAAAGGACTTGATTTTATTTGTTTGATTGATTTGAACAGAAATAGTAATAAAAGTGAGAGGACAGTATAGATTATTTTTGATGGCCATCATCTGAATATGTAGACATGAAGCAAGCTTGTTTCCTTTGATATTTTTTGTATCTTTGAGAATTGAGATTTAACAAAGTAAAACTATCACAGAGCTGAGTTTTTGGAATACATGTTAATTAATTACTAAATTTTTAATGAAATATGTGTCTATGTATTTTTGGAACCATTTCAAACCTATAAACCAACTGTGAGTACAGTGTAAAGAACTTTTCCTTTTTCTCCAGAACCATTTGGAAGTAAGATACTGACATCGTATGACATCACTTCCCAATATTTTAATGTGTATTTCCAATAAACAAGGATACTTTCTATATAACCCCAGTCTAACCACCAAGATTTAAAAAATAACATTGATAAATTTCTTTTCTCTCTAATTCTCAAACCCCATTCAGGTTTTGTAAGTTGTCCCAATAATGTGTTTTATGGCAGAAGGATCCAGGTTAGAATTAGATGACCATTTAGTTATCGTGTCTCGTTAGTTTTGTTTAATCTGAGATAGTTCCTTGGTCTTTTCTTGGCTTTGATACTTTTGAAGGTGTTAAGCCAGCTGCTTTGTAGAATGTCTCTCAGTTTGGATTTGTATGCTTCCTCTTGGTTACAGTTAAATTATGCATCTTTGGTAGGAATATCACCAAATTCTCATTGCATCCTATCAGGTGACATATAATTTTGTTTTTTTTCATTACTGATAATGACATTCACTTTGATCACTTTATTAAGGTGGTTTCTATTAGAATTCTTCACTTTTAGTTACCAGTTTTCTCCTTTGTAATTAAATATTTTGTAGAGTTATACTTTTAAACTATGTAAATATCTTGTTACTATTCAAATGTCTAGTTTATTCATTACTTTTTTTTTTCAATGATTTATTTATTTATCTCCCCCTCCACCCCCACCCCCGGTTGTCTGTTCTCTGTGTCTATTTGCAGCGTCTTCTTTGTACGCTTCTGTTGTTGTCAGCGGTGCAGGAATCTGTATTTCTTTTTGTTGTGTCATCTTGCTGTGTCAGCTCTCCATGTGAGCGGCACCATTCCTGGGCAGGCTGCACTTTCTTTTGCGCTGGGTGGCTCTCCTTACGGGGTGCACTCCTTGCGCGTGGGGCTCCCCTACATGGGTGGCACAGCACTACTTGCACGCATCAGCATTGCGCTTGGGCCAGCTCCACACGGGTCAAGGAGACCTGGGGTTTGAACCGCGGACCTCACATGTGGTAGACGGACGCCCTAACCACTGGGCCAAGTCCACCGCCCCATTACTTTTTTTTTTAACAATCAATTTTATTGATACATATTAATAAAGTATGCAATTCATCCAAAGTGAAAAAGAATGCTATTTGGTAATCACATAGCTGCACATCCAATACTTTAGTCAATATTAGAGCATTTTCATTATTTCAATAGTTATAAATATATTAATAAACACCAAACAAACAAGAAAATTCTTTACCTCTCAATCTCTCTGTGATTCCCCTGCCAAAATTAACTGTTATTTCTGGCTTTTCTTGAACATTTATTTATTTTTTTATTGTCTTTTTTTAAAAAAAGATACATAGATCACACACAATGTTATATTAAAAAATAAAGAGGTTCCCATATACCCCACTTCCCACTCCACACCCACTCCTCCCACATCAACAACTTCTTTCATCAGTGTGGCACATTCATTGCATTTGATAAATACATTTTGAAGCACTGCTTACACGGTGTGGATTATAGTTTACATTGTAGTTTACACTTTTCCACAGTCTATTCAGTGGGTTATGGCAGGATATATAATGTCCTGCATCTGTCCCTGCAGTATCATTCAGGACAACTCCAAGTCCCAAAAATGCCCCCATATCACACCTCTTCTTCCCTCTTCCTACCCTCAGCAACTCCCGTGGCCACTGTCTCCACATCAGTGATACCATTTCTTCCATTGCTAGAGTCACAATAGTTCTGTAGTAGAATACCAGTAAGTACACTCTAATCCATATTTTATTCCTCCATCCTGCAAACCTTGAATGGCAGTGTCCACTCCACCTCTAAATCGAGAGGGGGCTTAGATTCCACACGGCTGATGGATGTGATTCTCCTGCTTGCAGTTGTAGACTCTCTCGGTTCCCTGGTGTGGTGGTTGACCATCCTCACCTCCCTGTTAGCTGATCTGGGTAAGTCCAACAAACTGGAAAGTAGGTGGTGCAACTCTGTTGAGGCTCAGGGCCCAGTTGGCACATGGCCAATCCAGAGATTCAAGTCTCCTGGGCATGACCAACCCCAGCGCCAACCACAGGTTCAGTAAAAGTGACAAAAGAGGCATACATAGAGAGGTCACATATGAGTCCAACTCCATCACACTCAGGAGCACAAATTCCAAAGTAGGGCCCACTGGCAAGGCACTGAACTGCAGAGCCATCTGCCATGATCATAGAACCTGGGTGTCTCCGTAGCCCTCAGGAGCACCACTACCTGGGGTTGTATCTCTTTGGCTGTCTCTGAGATCCTGCTGAGATGTGCATAAGCGCAACCCCTCTGATGACCTCCCGACTCATTTTGAAGTCTCTTAGCCATATGAACTTATTTGTCTTTACCATTTCCCCCTTTTATTCAAGGTCTTTTTCTAGTTTCATCACCAGCTGGTGATTGGTAGTAATCCCTCAGTGCCAGGGAGGGTCATCCCCAGGAGTCATGTCCCATGCTGGGGGCAAGGTAATGCATTTACATGCTGAGTTTGGCTTAGAGAATGGCCACATTTCAGCAACATCGAGGCTCTTAGGAGGTAACTCCCAGGCACCTTGCAGCTCTAGGCCTAGTTGAAATTCAAGCACACAGGCTCATAGCATAGTCATCAGTATCAAGGGCCCATCAATGGACCATCCTTCTTTGCTGGTCTTTACCCTTGCACTTGGGGGATTTTTGCTGTTCCTTTGGGGAATGTGACAGCGCTCCCCAGGATGGACACTCAGCACTCCCTCAGTTGTCGTGTGTAACTCTACCCACTATGACAATACTCAACGAATATCTGAACATACCTTTATACCCTATATGGATGCCCTGGAGAACTCCTTCCCACCCATGCATCCCCCATCAATGACACCCCACACCAGTGCTCCTCCCCTGCTGTAGTTGAACCCCTCTGTGATCCAAAATTTCTTAAAAAATGAAACCTAATATATTGCCAAATTCAGTTAGTAGGAAAATGAAATAGTAATGATAGGTTTAAAGATTAGAAATAGAATACATAATAATTTAGAAAAAGTAAAAGTAAGAAATAAATTGGGGTATTAAAAAATAAAATACATCATAAAACTTTCTTTTGATGTTTTGCCTTTCATCACTGTAATAGGTGTTTGTTGCCCTTTATGTACAGTAGCTAGGCAATCTCTTCCATCCCTTCCTCAGTGTCTACATAATTTAAAAAAAAATTTTTTTATTATGTCTTCAAAAAGTTTTAGAACACAGTAAATTCACATATACAATGTAGGGAACTCCCATATACTCAACCTTTTCCCCCTTCCCCAGCAATGATCTTTTTACATGTGGATGTTATATTTGCTACAGCTGATATACAGATATTGAAACATAGCTACCAACCATGGTTCCATTATGGTTTACCTTATGGTTTATATTTTAGACTATATACTTGTATAAATTTTAGTTCCATTATGGTTTACATTTTAGACTATACATTTTTATAAATTTTTGGGGAAATTTAACATGGCCTGCATCTATCATCACACAGTCTTGTGGAACATTTTCATTGCCCCCCAGTTATCCCCTCTTCCATCTATTCTATTCCTCTCATCCCATCCCCTCAGGGTCCACAGTGACAACCAAGCTTCACTACTTGAAGGACAAGAGTCATGGATACTTGCAACAATGCTGAGGGCCTGCCACACTGCTCTCTCCTCCCCCATTGGGAGTCACCCATTCTCGTGAGAGACACCCTCCCCTCTGTTTGAGAACATCAGGCCTCCCCAGGACAGGGGTGCAACACCTTCCTGCTCATAGTATGGGTCTCTACCCACTGATATAACACACTATGACAAGATGAGCAGTCCCACACTCCCTAGAAGCCTGCCCATGTGCGCCCTGTGCCAGATGCCCCCTGTCAAACACCTTAAACCAGTAACCCTTCCATATTGTATTGTCTAAAGAGTTTTCTCAACATTATAGATTCAACCATGTACTGACAATCTCCTGTGTTCACCTGCTTCCCTAGCCCTTCCCCTAATTCCATGGGCCATCTGATTCATCCTTCCAACCCTAGCCCTCCTCAAGCCTGTAAAGCCCCACCCAATAGTATCCCTATGCCCCGTCTTATCCCTTCACTGCACAACTATTTACCTCCACTTTATCATAGATTTCGCCCAATATATTCTCCCCTCCCCCCTTGCCACCTGTGCCTGCTCTCTGTTCTCTGTGCCCATTCACTGTGCATTCTTCTGTGTCTGCTTGTCTTCTCGTCTTCTCTTTAGGAGACACTGGGAACCGATCCTGGGACCCTCTGATGTGGGAGAGAGACATTCAATCACTTGAGCCACCTCAGCTCCCTGGTTTGTTGTGTCTCTCATTGTCTTTCCTTTGTGTCTCTTTTTTGTTGCATCATCTTGTTGTGTCAGTTCTCTGCTTGGCCAGCTCACCATGTGGGCTAGCTTGCCTTCACCAGGAGGTTCTGGGAACCAAACCCAATATGCCCCCATATGGTAGACAGGAGCCCAATTCCTTGAGCCACATCCACCTCGCTCATTACTGTTTTATGTCAGTATGGACTCTGATTTTTTTCAGTATATTGTAATCTATATTAGCATTACTTATTTTCATGCTTATATAATTTCATATTTGGCCAGAGGGAGGCCCTTCAAGCTGACTTACTTGTCCTTTTGACATATACCCTCTAATTATTTGAGTGCTTCCTTCTTTTTGGCAAAACAAGATTTTCCAGGCTCATACTGTGCTTTCCCTGAACCAGACTTGATGACCAATATTTCCCAAAGATGTGCTGGTTACTTCTGGTGTAGAATAGCATTTAGAAATCAAGGACTGGGTATTAGGTGTGCTTATTTTGTATGAACATGCTTTTGGGGTTCTGCTTTTCTGAGATTTTCAGAAGACAGAGCTAGGAAATATTTGTATATTTATGTACATGCATTCATCCATACATATATTTATGTCTGTATATTTCCCTGTCTATGTATTGACTATCATGTGTTCACACTGGTATCTCAAGTTGCAATTCACCACCACAGGGTCCCTTGTTTTCTCTTTCCGTGTTTGTAACTTCTTATTTGATTGTGAACAACTTAGTCCCCCTTAACCTTAATATATTTACTTATTTTATCAGTCTCCCTCTGTGTAATCAATCTTCCATTGCTGTTCCCACCTTTGAAAAGGGAATTCCTCTTTTAGATTCCCATGTCTTACATCCAGGCAGCAGCTGCTGTCCTACATGGATGCTCTCTTCATCCCAAGTGTGCTTTGACATGCAGAGCTGCTTTCCTACTCAACTGTAGAAGCCATTCTTACCCTGCTTGGGTTCTGACTCCCCACAGTGGGCAACCCTACTGGTAGATACCTACTTTCCTCACTCCTCCAGGATTTTGTTACCCTACTTCAGACCACTCTTTGTTTCTGCCTCTTACACTCCCATGGATGTCCTCCTCATCTCACTTGAACTCCAACATCAATACTGGGCTGCTTATCCACAGGAATGCTCTTTGCACTGCTTAGCTTCTAAGGCCCTACATGAATATGCTCCCCAGTTCTGCTTGCATTGCAACTCCCCATACTGGACTTCCCCTCTCTTTCCATTGGACATACTCTTTGTCTTTCCTCACCCCTGACACCCAACCCCAGGCAACAACACTAAGAGGACACCTCCTTACTTTTTGGTTTTTGATGCCCTACTCTGGACACCTGCTACAAGGACATCTTCCTCCCTGTATTCAGACTCTGCTTCCTTTGCTGGCCACCCTCCAAAAACTTTCTCACTTGCTTAGACTATGACACCCTGCACTATGCTGTCTCCTTTTTTTTTTTTTTTTTTTAAAGATTTATTTATTTGTTTCTCTCTCCTTCCCCCCCCACCCCAGTTGTCTGTTCTCTGTGTCTGTTTACTGCGTCTTCTTTGTCCGCTTCTGTTGTTGTCAGCGGCAAGGGAATCTGTGTTTCTTTTTTGTTGTTGTTGTTGCGTCACCTTGTTGTGTCAGCTCTTGGTGTGTGTGGCGCCATTCCTGGGCAGGCTGCACTTTCTTTCGTGTTGGGCGGCTCTCCTTACGGGGCGTCCTCCTTGCGTGTGGGGCTTCCCTACACAGGGGACACCCCTGCGTGGCAGGGCACTCCTTGAGTGCATCAGTATTGCACATGGGCCAGCTCCACACGGGTCAGGGAGGCCTGGGGTTTGAACCACGGACCTCCCATGTGGTAGACAGACGCCCTAACAAGTGGGCCAAGTCCGCCGCCATATGCTGTCTCCTCTTGATTCATTTCTTACCTCCCTCTCACTCTGACATCCAATGCTGGGGCTCCCCCTCCGCCATTCCTCCCAGGAATGCTCACCCTATTTGGGCTTTTATTCCCTGTGTTGTGCCACCCACCTTTATGAAAACTGCTCATTTTGCTTGGGTTCCAGCCCATCACACTAGACTTTTCCCCTTGTGTCAGGCTTCCCTCTTGCATGGATGCCCCCCTTGTCCTACTTGCTTGGGCTCCAGCATACCAAGCTGGGCCATCCCCCATCTAGATGTATTCTTCACCTGGCTTGGGCTTCAACAGTGCACACCAGGCTATCTTCCCACATAGACACTTTCTTCGCCTAGCTTGGACTCTGCACTTGGACATCTCCACTCTCTCCTCTCCCATTCCCTAACTTATGTTCACCTTACCCTGTTTGGGCTATAAAATCCCTCCCTGTGCCTCTCCTCTCCCCCCATGGATAAACTCATTACCCTGCTGGGCTTCTGACACCCAGCTCTAGGCCCTTCTTACCCCTCTGTCTGAACTCTACAGTTCCTAAAGCTCTGTTGAAAAAAAATATTCTTGTAAGGTTTTTAAAAATTATCAATAAACACCCAAAATGCCATATACTCAATGCTATATGAATCACCTATGACTTTAAATGTTTGGTTCCATCTAGGACAGACTTAGGTAATGTTTTCAGAAAACAGCAGATTTAAAATGTAGAAAGGGGTTACATCATTCTGTATATCATAAGTGTCAACTTATGTAGAAAATAATTATGAAGTTTTTTAAGTGAAAAATAATGTTTAATGAGAAAATATATGCTTGTGCTGCATTAGCATGACTGTGAAACTCATTATTTTTCTTATTGCCAAATTAACATAATTTATACTACTGTATATTATTTTAAAATAACTTACAAAACTAGGTTGTTTTAGAGAAACAATAATAAAATACGGCACAAGTGATATGGATAAGTAAATAATGTGACAGCAGACTACTAAATTGGCTTAAACTTAGATGAGAAAAAAAATTATTAAAACAGAGTATTACCTACCAGTTATTCTTGGACTCCATCATCTTTTAGAAACCAAATATCTGGTAGACCTGCAGCCAGTACGTTTTTTCCAGTACAGATGCCAAGTATGATGATGGTCAAGCCTGAAGTGTTTTCAACAGAATGAATACTCTGTCTCTTCAGTGCAAAATTATGTTGGCATGGTGGAGATGCCAGACACTCTGTTTTAGAATATCTGACATGAAACCATAGGCTAGGGATATGCCAGTTTATTGAAATGGTTAATAGATGGAAGAATGAGGCAATTAATTCCCAAAACATTTGTAACGACTTTTTGAATGTCTTTTAATACTTTCGGGTGCCTAGAGTAGCTTTGTATTTAGAGTTTTGTTGTTGTTGTTTTTTTTTATCCCATTTTTAAAACAAGATAAAGATGTTTATAAATGGATTTTTCAGGATTAAAGTGTTAGCAGCACCCATCAAGGAACATTCATTACTTGAATAGTATCTGTGCCGAACATTAGTTCACTTTTTGTTAAATTTCTTAAGACTTCCCAACATAACATACTATATTTTTTACCACAGATATTTCTGTTTAACTGCTTGCATGACAATTGAACAGAACTGTCTTTTTTCTTATAGGATTTATTTTTTATTTATTTCTCACCTCTCCCCCCCAGTTGTCTGCTCTCTGTGTCCATTCGCTGTGTGTTCTTCTGTGTCTGCCTGTATTCTTGTCAGCGGCACCAGGAATCTGTGTCCCTTTTTGTTGCGTCATCTTGCTGCGTCACCTCTCCGTGTGTGCGGCGCCCCTCCTGGGCAAGCTGTACTTTTTTTGTGCAGGGCGGCTCTCCTTATGGGACACACTCCTTGCGTGTGGGGCTCCCCTATATGGGGAACACCCCTGTGTGGCAAGGCACTCCTTGTGCGCATCAGCACTGTGCGTGGGTCAGTTCACCGCAAGGGTCAGGAGGCCCTGGGTTTGAACTCTGGACCTCCCATGTGGTAGGTGGATGCTCTATCCTTTGAGCCAAATCAGCTTCCCAGAACTGTCTTAATTACAGAGGTTCCCCCCCTTTTTATTGTTCATCTCTGCATAGAGTTGTCAGTAGTATTTGTTGCTTATAACTTTTATTTATTTTATTACCTGAAAGCAAATAAAGCAGTCTTGAGAAAAGTCATCAAGTCAGTAGGGTCTCTGACAAAAGTTGATCTTTACTCTTGGACCCCAGAGTAAAGACTCTTGGTCTTTGTCTTTCCTCTGTTCAAAACCCAAATTGAACACAGAATACAAGCTCTCACGTCAACATGGATCGAGGAGGGGGTGAAAATTCCAAAAAGGAATGATAATTTAGCAGAGTCCTTTTTATCATGTGTTTTTTTTTTTTAAGCGTCACAGCAACTCTGTGAGATTGGCAGGGTACACATCTTAATTCCCATCTTAAAAATAAAGAAACCAAGACTTTAAGAAATTAAGCTCTTTTCCCCCCAAGAATTCAGAGCTAATTATTGACAAAATAGGGAGTCAGATATTGGCTCCTGACCCTAAATTCAGTTTTCTTTGCATTGCATCACACTTGTGGCTATGACTGTGAGGGTGCATGCTTGCATCTGTGTGCTTTTGTGTACTTATATTGGATAGACAGAAATATAATTAAGAAAAATAGCTTTGGAATTAGATCAGTATGGCTGTGAATCTTAATTCCTGCATTTACTGCCTCATAATCTTTTGTGTTATTTTTATCTTTTTAAATTTTTTAAATGGACCCTTAGTGCAAAGAATTTCATTAATCATAATTCTTTGTTAATGATACATACTTAATTCATAGCCCTAATTTTAATAATTTTTATTTATTTTATTTTATTATATATTTCAAGTAGAAAGAACACCTTTGAGCCCACTGTCCAACTCAGCTTATTATTTTCTACTTATTTACTTTAGGAGGTCTCGGGAATTGAACCCGGAACTTTATACCTGGGAAGCAGGTGCTCAACCGCTTGAGCTACATCTATAACCCACCCCAACTTACTTGTTTTCCTACTTTGTCCCTTTTCCTTGTCTCCCCATCAGAGGAAATCACTGCCCCAAACTTTGTATTTATCATTCACTTTTTTTGTTTGATCACATACATTTTTCTTTTTTTTTTCCTCAAGATTTATTTCTCTCCCCTTCCCACTCCCTCCCCCCAGGTTGTCTGCTTTCTGTGTCCATTCGCTGTGTGTTCTTCTGTGTCCGCCTGTATTCTTGTCAGCAGCACCTGGAATCTATGTCTTGTTTTATTATGTCATCTTGCTGCATCAGCTCTCCGTGTGTGTGGCACCATTCCTGGGCAGGCTGCACTTTTTTCACACTGGGTGGCTCTCCCTATGGGGCACACTCCTTGTGGGTGGGGCTCCCCCACATGGGGGACACCCCTGTGTGGTACGGCACTCCTTGGATGCATCAGTACCGTGCGTGGGCCAGCTCATCACACCGGTCAGGAGGCCCTGGGTTTGAATCTTGGACCTCCCATGTGGTAGATGGACGCCCTATCCATTGGGCCAAATCTTCCCACGTACATTTTTCTTTTTTTACTATTGCTTAAGCCTCAGATTCTTCATTGGTAAAACCTACCTCATAGGATTGTTTTGAGATTAAATGAGAAAGTATATATAACAAGCTTTGTCTGGCTCCCCCAAAATGCACAATAAATGATAGCTGTAATTGTATTGTTATTGTTGTTATTTTGCTGAGAGAAGATCAATAATAGCATGTCTTTTTTTCTCAGCTATTTCCTTTGGTTTATCATCCTGGACTCTTCTGAAGGAAAGTGAGGGAGTATGGGGGGAGTGGGAGGTGAAGTAGATTCATATTTTCCTGCACTTGAGCAATAACAGAATGAAGCAGTCAAGAATGGGATTTGGGTGATCAGCAGTTAGGTCACAGAGTGCCAAACAGAGTAGAAAAAAAATTTGAACTGCACTATTTAATTAGCAGTTTTCTCCTTCTCTCTTACTTTCCTGTGCCCTCAGGATAGAATTTATGTCTACTTTGAGAGTGATGCAGTAAAGTGAAATTCTTCTATTCTCTCATAGCCAGTGTTGAAGAATAAAGGACTAAATTGACCCAGAAATAATCAGTGACATTAATGGATCAATTAGAGTTTACAGAATGACCAAGCAAACAAGCCAGCTGGTCAGTCCATCTCTGCATTGTTCACCTTTCCATCCAACACTGGGAAGCATTCATTTGCTTTCAGTTTTAGGAAATGATGATTTCTTTCCTTCATTTCCTCCTTCTCTTTAATTTGCCGTAGGCTCTGCACTGTTAAACCAATGTAAGACAATTTTTGATCTTCTGAGCCTGCTCCCCTTTCTGCCTAATTTCTTGTTTTCATACACTTTTATTAACAATTTATGTTAATGGAGTTATTTATTATACTGCATGTTATTGTTTTATTACATAGATATTTAAGCAGTGCACTTATATTGGGATTTTTTGACCTAAAGTTAATAATGAACCATTAAGTGAGACCGTTAAACGTTATTGCACACATTCTTAGCAAATTAAGGAAAAAAATATATGTAAACAGTCACCCCAATCTTGCCAGAGTGCAGAAAGGCTTCTTAGAAAATCAAAGTAAAATTACTTCTAGATTTAAAAAAAAAAGTGAATGATTGCATGTAAGCATTGCACAAGAATAGTTTTTACCAGATGTAGTATTAATCCTTATCAAATTTCATCTGATTCCTTTGGCAGCCGTCCATGATCTGTAGTGAATTATTGCAAACTATATATCCCTCTTAAGTCCGTGTCATTAGCAAATTTGATATTTAAGTTTCTGATATAAAATCTGATGAAGAAAAAGAAAGAACTTGATACAGTGGTGTTAATAAACACTCTCTTCAGATTGAACCTATACATTTTTGGGTGCTGTTGCTTAGAAGTCATCTATTTTATCATCTACATTTCTTCATCTCCCCCCCCCCTTGCCGGTTGTCTGTTCTCTGTGTCTATTTGCTGCGTCTTGTTTCTTTGTCCGCTTCTGTTGTCGTCAGCTGCACGGGAAGTGTGGGCGGCGCCATTCCTGGGCAGGCTGCACTTTCTTTTGCGCTGGGCGGCTCTCCTTACCGGCCCACTCCTTGCGCGTGGGGCTCCCCTACGCGCGGGACACCCCTGCGTGGCAGGGCACTCCTTGCACGCATCAGCACTGCTCATGAGCCAGCTCCACACGGGTCAAGGAGGCCCGGGGTTTGAACCGTGGACCTCCCATGTGGTAGACGGACGCCCTAACCACTGGGCCAAGTCCGTTTCCCTTCTTCATCTTATTCACAAGAACTTTTTAAGATTTTTCAGATACTTTACTGAATTTAGGATTACTATACGTGCAGCATTTTCCTGATTCACCAGTAAAAGTGCCTTCAAAAAGCAGATTAGTTTGACTACAGCTAGGCCTTCTGCATAATTTCACTTCTCACAGATAGAAGCTATGTGAACAGGTATTTTTGCCCATATAGTTTATCAGGAACATTGATAGACATCTTGCTTTCTCTTGTGCAATTCTTACTTGCGTTTGTTCTCTTTCTCTTTCTCTCTTCCCTCCTTTTTTTAAGTATAGATGAGAATGATGTATTGATTTGAAACCCTTTGTATAAGCAAATAGTCCAGTAGTTCAAGGGGCTCTTCCTTTTCTTGAAACAACTTTATAAGATATCTAAATTATATACCATAAAGTTCATGTGTGTTCATAGCAGTAATAGCTCTGAAGGTAATAGCCCCCCCGCAAAAAAGTTCACCCATTTAAAGTGTATAATTGAATGATTGCTAATATATTTACGGATTTGTATAACCATTACCATAATTTATTTTAAAACATTTTCAAAATTCCAAAAAGAAACTTTATATCCATTCTCTTTTTTAAAATCTAGAAGTAGTTTTTACTTTTGTTTTCTAAGAAGTCTTTCTTCAAGAAGTTGCCTTTCCATTGTGGGTTTCCCATTCTCTTTCTTTATATTCTGTTTATAAATCTAGAATTTCATTCCTTCCTTATCTATCTGAACCAATTTAAAAGACAACAAAAGAAAAATAGATATTACGGCAATCTGAGGTAGCTAGCCAGCACTTAATTAAGACTGTGTAGTTGTCATGGATTTAAAATTCCTATGCTTTTAGGAGTTCTTTCATTGGATAATGGAGACTGTAAAGTGCTTAATTTAGATTATATTTAGACTAAAGAAAGTAGTATTAGTAGTATAATTTCTATGCCTTTTAATCTTTCAATGTCTGATGGGAAACATTTTTAAAAAGGCCAGTGTATGTGATCGGGTTGTACAATTACAGCTTGAGGGAAACTCTACTGAGATATTGGAGTGAAAGAAGAGTTGAAATGGGGCTTAAGTCTTAGAGAGGTTATAATTTTAAAGTAACAAAGCAGCCCACTTCTGTCTGAAATCAGAGTTTATGCTAGTATCAGCTATATTAACTGCATCCCTTGGATAGCAAAGGTAAAACTTCTGGAAGGCCTGATTTCTTTAATTTCCAAATACTCTGAGCAATTACTCAGGAAAAAAAGGTTTTTTAATGAGTGAATCCATGCTTCCTACATCTTCCACTTGACCTTATATTTTACTTTGCTTTAAGGTGGCTTTTATTTGGGGGTGGGGAGACCGTGAATTGTAATATAACCAATTCTGTATTCAGTTACTTTCCTATGTACTTTTATTAACATCGCTTTTTAAAAAATTTTTCTTCTGTTATTTCTTGTTTCAACACTGCTTTTATACCATTGCATTTTAGGCTCAACTTTACACCCTTCTTTGTGAATGGTAGAGTGTTTGAGTCCACAGTTGTTTCAGTCCACAAAACAGTATTTTGTTTGCATTGATTGATTTATTTTAATAATTGGAGAAGTGGTAAACAGAATTGACCAGTGAAGTCTGTTAATGATTAGGCTATTACTAGGATAATTTTATTTTCTTGGCATAAATGTATTTAGATAGAGACCTTTCTCTTTTCATCTTTAGTGATAGGCTGGGAGGATCAAAGTATTTAGGAATTCAGTAATCAGTTAACTAAAAGTATTGTCTTTTACAAGGATAAAGTATCTTATAGTGCTATCTTTGTTTTTAATCACTTATGTAGATGGTACTCTTTAATTGTTAGAATGTTGGGGTTCTTGGAATATTAGGCAAGTCCTTTAATCTGTGTTCAGTTCTTTTTGAAAGTGGGTTTTTTTTGAAGTAGTAGATATAAATTTAATTATATATTATATATTATATAAAATACTTCAAAAGGTATGGTATTCTTTAATCTGGGATAGAAAAGTAATCATAGTCTAAAGGAAGGTATTGATGCTTTCTGATTTAAGAGTATCTTATGTGCATGCCATTTCAAGGTTGGAGATGCCTCAGAGAGTAAGATATATTCCCTTGAACCATAACATTCATTTTAGCTTCTTTAGGAGGGAAAATATATTATGATAGCATTGAATTAAATATTTGCTAACAGGTACTGGATGGAAGCACCTAGGCTAATGGGCTAAATGAATAAGCCAATTTAAAGATGATATAGGGAAGTGGTTGTGGCTCAACTGTTAGAGCATCTGCCTACCATATGGAGGGCCCAGGGTTCTATACCCAGGACCTCCTGACCTGTGTGGTAAGCTAGTGCACACACAGTGCTGCCCCACGCAAGGAGTGCCATGCCACGCAGGGGTGTCCCCACGTAGGGGAGCCCCACGCGCAAGAACTGCTCCCCGCAAGGAGAGCTAGCCCGCTCAATAAAAGCACAGCCTGCCCAGGAGTGGTACCACACACAGGGAGAGCTGACGCAGCGAGATAACGCAGCAAAAAAGTGACACAGTTTCCTGATCCATGTGACAAGAATGCAAGCGGACACAGTGGACACAAAGAGCAGACAACAGGGAGGGGGGAAGGGGAGAGAAATAAATAAAATAAATCTTTAAAAAAAATCAAAGAAAAAGATGATATACATTAGTATCTTTCATATGTAAAGATGATAAGTTATACTCTTATTACTACAAAAAAAGATATTAGACCATTTTTAAATTATTTGATATTTTTTTCTGTCTATTTTTATCCTGTTTCAATATTTAATACTTTTTTTCTGGGAACTGTTTTGTGATTAAATATTTTGAACATAAGGAATAAAGCCAAGAAAAATAGGGGACAGAACTAATGGAAAATCCATTCTTCATTTCAATAAAATTATATAGTAATAGAAAAATATTTGCAACATTTTTACAAAATAAAATCTTTACAACATTAATCATGTGGCATTTATTTTTGTGAACAATATAGTTCTCTGTGAGAAAAAAGACATACATTGTCATTTTGTGCACATGTATTTAAGTGGTTGACTGACACTCTTTTTAAATTTTTCTTTCCCCCACCCCCAACAGAATCTGTCTATGATCTTCTCCCAAAGGAGTTACAGTTACCTCCATCTAGAGAAACATCTGTAGCATCAATGAGTCAGACAAGTGGTGGTGAGGCAGGCTCGCCTCCTCCAGCTGTAGTTGCTGCTGGTATGCATTTCATTTTACTTTATTCAAGAAAACTAGATTATTATCTGGCCAACATGAACAGTGCTGACAAAGTTCATATCTAAAAAGAGTGTGATTTGAGGATTTGTTTTAGGAGGTTTAAAAATATATATTTTTAACATTAAAATTTTTCAATATAATTTTCTTCATGTAATTATTTCTTGAAATTTCATATTGGTACATCTATAAGTACCATCTCTTAGAATGGACCTTGTCTTCAAATACGGTAACCAGTTTAAAGCTGTTTTTGTTGACTGCACATATAAAGGTTAAATACCAAGCTATGGATAGAAAATCATATTTGAGACTATAATTTACAACTATTTTTTAAAACTTGCACACAGTGAAAAATGTTTTATTTTGTATAAATTGCAAAAGGACTCAAACACTCAAATATCTTTTCTGTTTATAGCATGTTACTATAACCTTTACCCTACATTTAAAAGTATATATGACTTTGTACTTATTTTAAATTCAGTTAGAAAATAGTGGAAGATTTGAATGTGATATTTATTTAAAGATATTTTCTTATAGCAATGAAAAAGTATAGAAAGTAGTGTTTGAAATTTACCATGTTTATTTTTACTAAGCTCTCAAATAATAAACTTTTTAATTATATAAAATTGGTTCAAAATTTTATTTTGAATTAGAATAAAAGAGTGAAAAACTAATAGAAAAAATCTCTAGTGACTAATTACTATGAGTACTTTCTATAATACTAGTTGGTCCAACTGTAATTCTTTTTTTAATTGAATTTATAGACTGCTATGTTTGCTTTATTAAAGGAAAACTTTTTTAATGTATTTTGAAGTTTTATTTGTCTTCCTAATTAGAGGTTTCTTGCCTTATTTGATACCTCTCATCTTTTAAAATCAAACTTAAAATCAATCAGAACATTTTTTTTTTCAGTAAATTCTTATAGTTTCAATAAGAGAGCAATGAAGTGGAAGGTTGTGATTCAAATGAGGATATTGGTACTATAGTAGAACTTGGGATATTTTTCTTGATTGCACTAAATTATGTACCATTAACGTTGTGTACCAATCTTTCCCCTGAGCTGTAATGTGCAGTATCTAGCCTTCTTGGTTGAAGGCCGGAAAACTTTAAACATGGCAAAGAAACTTATCAACCCTGCTCACTGTTCATGTGTTGCCAGACATTTTCTAACAGATTCTGTGGATTTAATTGTGAATTAGTGAACTATTTAGTAATCATATTGATAAGAACCTGGTTTCACATGATATTCACTAGGTTCTAAAAGTGTCGTTTTTTTTTTTTCTAGAATTGAGAGATTTAAATCTAGTTAAAAATTTTATCAGTGTAATATGAAAGAAATAAAATATTTCCTATGAAATATTTCACTTTAAATCCACAGGTAGAAATTGACTAACTGATTTCTTTTGTATCTTTTGAGATTGTTTTTTTAAAGACATGTTGAATTTGTATAGAACTAAAAGTCTGTTTCTTCTGTGCTTTTTAGCATCTGTTGACAGTAGATCCAGTTCCTTTTAAAAACTGAAGGAATTTTAGCTAGATTTGGGGAAAAAACAACACTTACTTTAAAATAATACCAACTCAACTTTAGAAGTACTTTTATAGAAATATTGAAAGTTCTTGAATTTGGGTTCACTAATGAAATATTAGTCCCTGCACCTCCATCATGTATTTCAGAAAATCCTCTCCAGATAATTTAAATGGAAAGCTATGAGTTGGAAAGTAATTGAAAAATCATGAAAAAAATAAGATATTTAACCAAAGGAGGTATTCTGAATTATAAACTTAGAAGTAATAAATTCTTATGAGATTTTGAAATGATCTCAATGTTGTTAAGATGGTAAAGAGATTAGGAAGGTAACCTTGACAGTTTCCTTATATTCAAATGCAGAAAATTTCTAAGCTCTAAAACTAAGTTTTAAATTTTTTATTTTAATTTTTAAAATTTTTGTATTATTTTTTATTAAAAAGCATGTTTTTTTTGGTTTGGTTATTTTTTTTTTCTAGGTACCAGGGCTGGGGATTGAACTCCTGACCTTGATGTAGGAAGCCAGTGCTCAACCACTGAGCCACATAGGCTCCTAAAACCAAGTTTTTTGTAATGCCTTTTTTACATAAATTTATTTTCAATAACAATCTATTCTAGGATTCTAATGTCTTCTTGGTAGAATAGCCTCTTTACCATATTCCATTATGATAAGAGAGTTTTAATTATAAATAATTATCATAGGGGAATTATATATAATGGGGGTCACATTTTTATTTGTCATATTAATATCGTTGGTGACAAAACTGTTAAAAAGAGATTTGGAATATCTTACTAGTTGCTCATTGTTTTCTTGGACAAAAATTAGATGTCTAGGAAAAGACACATTAAATTAGAATTCTGTGAGTTTTTTTTTTTTTAATCTATAGCATTTGCTGTTTAAATATGAAATGCATAAAAATGATTATTCTTAATGTAGTTAATTCTTCAGAGTTTTGAAGGAGCCGGATTGGCTGCTATCAGGTATGAGGGCCTGGTGGGAACAGACTTCTAGTTCTGCC
Organism: Dasypus novemcinctus; assembly: GCF_030445035.2. Lineage (NCBI taxonomy): Eukaryota > Metazoa > Chordata > Mammalia > Cingulata > Dasypodidae > Dasypus > Dasypus novemcinctus. The sequence continues at coordinate 20,420,437 of NC_080690.1, read as the reverse complement.
ATAAAGGTTTGTGTTTCACAAGTTCTAAATCAATTTAACATTTAGAGTCTGGGCATATGGGTGTTCATGGACAGTCTTTGTTACTTAATTATTACAAATCTGTTTCTCAGATTCACCAATCTAGATTTTTCTCCTGCGTAATACTAAGGAACTGAATAACTATGATGCTGCTAATCCACAATCCAGAATGTTAACCCTTTTTCTACCTCTACACTATTCACACTTTAAGCACACACCTATCAATAACATCTTTTTATCTTATGAGTCCCAGGTTTGGGCATGGGACACAACTTTTTCCATGGGCCAAGTGGAAGAATCTGGGAGGTTATAGTTGAGAATCACTAGCTTGAAATATGTCCTCTTCTACATTCTTGAGGCTCCTGTTTTTGTCCCAGTGGAAAGGTAGTTATAGTTTGTGATTCAATGTGCAAATGAATAAGAGCTTTAGAAATACAGGTTTTCCGAACAGTATTATAGGATCTTACTAGCTAAAACAGAATATTTTCATGAAACAAAAATAATATTCAAATGAACTGATAGCATGTTTTCTGCAAAGTAAGGAATTGTTCAAGAAGAGATGTAAATTGTGAAAGGATTCTTTCTGTTTGTTTGTTTTTTGGTGAATCTTATAATAGGTTATAAAGAACTAAAATGCAGATATTATTTAGGAAAACTAAAGCAAACCAACAGTTGCACCAGAATTTTTTTTATAACATTATTGAGGTAGTCACATATATATAATCAGGTATTGTTTTTAATCTACTTAAGTATCGATAGTTTTATCCTTAGATTGACTTAATTTATTTAAAATGTGAAATCTGTTACAGAAGTGAGCAGTAAACTTTAATCTTCATTTTAAAAAATAAAATCATTTTCTCATTTTATCCGTGACACTATTTTTTCTCTTTATTTTGGGAAATGGCTTACATTTATTAGTTTACATCAAAATATGATATTTTGCTAAGGGGACTGTTTCAAGCAAAAATCTCATATTAATTTCTTCAGAAATTTTTATTCTAATTCTTGAGCTGAACAATGAATTAATCAAACTGTAGATTTTCTCATTTCACCATTTTATTTTTTTAAAGATACATAGATCACATGAAATGTTACATTAAAAAATATAAGAGGTTTCCATATACCGAATTACCCACACACCCCACTCCTCCCACATCAACAACTTCTTTCATTAGTATGATGCATTCATTGCATTTGATAAATACATTTTGGAGCACTGCTACACACCATGGATTATTGTTTACATATCCATTCCATTCAGTGGGTTATGGCAGGATATACAATGTCCTACATCTGTCCCTGCAATATCATTCAGGACAACTCCAAGTCCCCAAACTGCCCCCATATCACACCTCTTTTTTCCTTCTCCCTGCCTTCAGCAACTCCTGTGGCCAATATCACCATATCAGTGATATCATTTCTTCCATTGCTAGAGTCACAATAGTTCTATAGTAGAATACCAGTAAGTCCACTCTAATCCATATTTTATTCCTCCATTCTGAGGACCCTGGGATGCCCACTCCACCTCTAAATTGAGAGGGGCTTTAGATCCCACAAGGCTGATGGATGAATTCTCCTGCTTGCAACTGTTGATTCTCTCAGTTCCTTGGTGTGGTGGTTGACCATCCTTATCTCCTTGTTAGCTGACCTGGGTAAGTCCAACAAACTGGAGACTTGCTGTTGCAACTCTGCTGAGGCTCAGGGCCTAGCTGGCACATGGCCAATCCAGAGATTCAAGTCTCCTGAGCATAACCAACCCCAGTGCCAACCACAGGATCAGTAAAAGTGACAGAAGAGGCATGTGTAGAGGAGTCACATCTGAGACCAACTCCATCACACTTAGGAGCACAAATTCCAAAGCAGGGCCCACTGACAAGGCACTGAACTACAGAGCCATCTGCCATGACCATAGGACCTGGGTGTCTCCATAGCCCTCAGGAGCATCACTACCTAGGGTTGTATCTACTTTGGCTGTCTCTGAGATCCTGCTGAGATGTGTGTAAGTGCAACCCCTCTGATGACCTCCCAACTCATTTTGAAGTCTCTTAGCCATATAAACTCATTTGTCTTTACCATTTCCCCCTTTTATTCAAGGTCTTTTTCTCAAACTGTAGATTTTATAATTCAGCCAGAGAATCTCAGCTCCTCTAAGAGTAACTCGTCAGTAATTCCTTTTATTGTTTTCATATTTTTACTTACAATAATTACATATTAGTGCTTTTTCAGAAGTAGTATATTTTCATTCAGTAATATACTTTGTAACAGTTGTAATGTAATATGAAACTCATACAGCATGTACAATAAAAATTCTGTTGAATATCTCCTTGGTGGATCATCGTAGGTTTTTAAGGCTGTAATTTAAATTAATGTCTTTACATGAAGTGATCCATATAACAGACTTGTATTTTGGGAAAATCTTTTAGAAAAGCATTATTTAATTTAATATTGAATTCTAAGCCACAGCAATGAATAAATTTCAAATATGTAACAGGTATTCTCTCAAATGAAGGAACTTGATTGAGTGTTGTTTACAACGCTATAGGAGAAGAAACTTAGAGAGCCATATTATTGTCCTGTAATCAAAGAACAGCTATGCTTTAATTCCTTTCAGACACCTTAATCACTGAAATTAAAATCATAGGAAAATGTCTACCACAATAAAATAATGTAAAAGATACAAGATAATCATGGCATCTGAATATCTCAAATGCCTGGGAGCCACATTTCTTTCATTTTTATTTTAAGAATGTATCTCTTTTTAATACCTTTCTGTAGGATAAAAGTTAATTGAAACAAAGAAAAACAAATAAATGAAAACACCAACAAAATTGATTGATCATATTAATAAAATACTTGGGAGTTTTAAAAAGAAGTTTATTTTTTTCCAGATTATAATAATAATGCATTTTCATAATCAATTTAAATATTAAGTCATACATTCTTGCTGGGCTAAAAATTGTTATTTTGTCTTTTGAAGGGAATTAATGAATCCCTCTTCTTAGATTAATAGCCGTTATTTTATTATTCCCTTTGGAATAATATTTGGAAACATTGAAAGTGAACAGTGCATTTCTGGGGAAAAAAAATCAGGAATATCTAACCTATCCTTTAGAACAAGGCTGTACACAAAATGAGATGAAGAATATGTTATCTTTTTTGGGTTCCCGCTATGCAATAGAAATTGTGCTAGACAACATGAATTTCATCAAATTTATGTAATCCTATCTTATTTAATCCTCCCACCAAAGACATCTCTCTTCTTTCCTCAGAAGTCTAAATTTTTTACTCTTTGCTACTCTACTCCAGGGAATTTAGAATTAGGTGTTATTACTTCAGTTAAGGAAACACAAGATCCTAGACTAGGCAGTATGTAGGATATTGAGTTGAAAAATTCATAGCCCTACCCATCTGCAAGTTTCAGATCTATAAGATGAGACTGTAATTTCTAGAAGAATGTTAATTTTTTTAAGGCTTTATTTATTTATTTACTTCTCCCCCTATGTCCCGTTGTCTGCTCTTTGTGTCCATTCGCTGTGTTTTCTTCTGTCTGCTTGTATTCTCATTAGGTGGCTCTGGGAACTGATTCTGGGACCTTCCGGAGTGGGAGAAAGGCAATCATTTTCTTGTGCCACCTTAGCTCCCTGATCTGCCGCTTCTCTTATTATCTATCCTCTGTGTCTCTTTTTGTTGCATCATCTTGCTGCGGCAGCACTGTGCATGGGCCAGCACACCTGCACTGGGCAGCACTCCTACACAGGGCCATAGTCTGTGCAGGCCAGCACTCTGCATGGGCCAGCTCATCACACAGACCAGCTTGCCTTCACAAGCAGGCCCTGGGCATCTAACCCTGGACCTCCTATATGGTAGACAGGAGTCCAATTGCTTGAGCCACATGCACTTCCCAGAATATTAATTTTAATAAAAGTGATTCACAATAACCAAATTGCTTATCCCATTGAATTTCTTCTAACTTACTTGTGTTAGAAAGTATTTATAGTTAGGTAATTTGGATATTCTTTACTTGACTAAAGAGCAAATTTGCCTTTGTCCACTCTCCCGAGTTAATTGATAGAACATATTTCCAAATTTTCGCCATTTGTGTAGTATACTGTTCCCAAGATTAAAGATAAAGTTCATTACTTGGAAAGGTAATTCACCTATGCAACCTACGTTATTGATGTTGTAAGCCAAAATTGTTAGTTGATCTTGGTAATTCCATATGGCCATACCCACTTTTCCTCAAAAGCTAGAACACTTCCAAAAGAAAGTCAAGTCCTAGTTACAAACATGTTACAAGTAAGTTTGAAAATCTCTATTCCTCCTTCTATCTCTTATATTGAAATGCTGTATAAATCTAAATGCATGCACATATGTGTACAGAATTAATCTGTTACTTTATTATTTATGCTAAAGTCTACATTATTAAAGCAAATTTAGGTCATAATTATCAATTCAGATACATTTGCTAATTTAGCAGGCCATTTCATATTAGAAATTATCATTGACAAAAAGGAAACATGGTCTATTATTGCTTTGTTTCCCTTTATTATTGTTATTTTAATAATATTAGCAACAACTTTATAAACATTGTGATTTATTCTATGTCTGATAGAATAGGGCATTTTTTAGTCACCTGAATCTGTAGAGCAGCATTTTTTCCCCCAAGATTTATTTTCTTTATTTCGCCCACCCCTCATACCCCCAGTGTCTGCTTTCTGTGTCCATTCACTGTGTGTTCTGTCTCTGCTTGTATTCTCATTAGGTGGCTCTGGGAACTGATCCCGGGACCTTCTGGAGTAGGAGAGAGACAATTACTCTCTTGTGCCACCTCAACTCCCTGTTTTGCCATGTCTTCTTATTTTCTCTCCTCTCTGTCTCTTGTTGCATCATCTTCCTGCGCCAGCTCTCCACATCAGCCGGCACTCCTGTGCAGGGCGTGGCTTTCCTGTGCTGGTGGTGTTCCTGCATGGGGCAGCATTCCGTGTGGGCCAGCACTCTGCATGGGCCAGCTCGCCCTTACCAGGAGGCGCTACGCATTGAACCCTGGACATCCTATATGGTAGTTGGGAGTCCAGTTGGTTAAGCCACATCCGTTTCCCGCAGAGAAGCATTTTAAAACTGGTCATAGATTCTCATTCATAGCCCAGGTACATATATAAAATACTCAATTTCATTTTTATGTTTATACAATTTTGCTTAAAGATTATGCACATAAGTGGGCTCGTTTTTTAAAATCTCACCAATAATACTTATTATATAAGCAGAAAGTACTGATACAACTAGTTGTTTTGTGAAATGAGTAAAGTTGTATAACAAACATTCTAGCTTGGGACAGGAAGAAGGAAAATAGGATTAGGGTAGGGTAAAGCAAAAAAGCTTTAACTGCATCTGTAATTTTTTCCCCTTAAACAATGAATCAAGCACAGTAAAATGGTAGCATTTGTTAAATATGGGTAGGGGATGTTGGTTTTAAACATTTCATAACTTATAAAATGCCAGATGGCAGATGATTAAAATAGTAAGTCTAAAATACCCAATAAACTATGCTCTTAAAAAGTGACAAATGTGTGGAATATATTAGATACTTGATGAATTTGTTTTTGGCCTAAGTAAGGGTGCATCTCACTTCATTTCTCCCTAAATGCAAGTGTATATCCATTGGCAATATTTTTTTTTCTTTAAAGATTTATTTATTTTCTCCCCTTCCCCTCCTCCTGCCCTGCTGTTTTTCTGTCTATTGTCTTCTCTTCTTATTTTCTCTCCTCTAGAATTCAGTGGAATTCGATCCTGGAAACCTTTGATGGGGAGAAAGTTTCCCTGTCAATTTCACCATCTCAGTTCCTGGATTCTGCTGCACTTCATCTTGACTCTCCCCTTGTAACTCTTTTTTGATGTGCCATCACCTTGCTGCATGACTCATTTGTGCAGAGCATTGGCTCACCATGCAGGCATTTGCTTACCACACGGGCATTCATGTGGGCATGCTTTCTCCTCTTCTTTTTCACCAGAGGCCCCAGGGATTGAACCCATGTCCTCCCATATTTTCAGCAGAAGCTTTGTCACTTGAGCCACATCTGCTTCCCATAGTACTTTTTTAGCGATATAAAATTCATCCTTCAGTATATTCCTTCATAACTAGGCAGTATTGTCAAATAAATTAAGTCAGGGAATGAATGAGAACACACCACAATATGCTAGGCCCATACAGCCACCATCTAGATTTTTTTAAAAAGCTTTTTTAATGTACACACATATAGTTTAATCTACTTTTGCCACCTATGAAATATGAAATTAAATTATAATGGACTTTGGAATAATAAAGACCTAATTTGAATGTTAATTGCTGTCATATTATTATATTATAGACATAATATTGAGGAAGTTAAATAAATTTCTAATACAATTTCTCCTGTAATTGGCTAATAATACCAACTTCCTCTTAAAGTTATTATGAAGATAAATATATAAAATACCTAACATTGCCTAACAATCGAGGATTGCTCAATAAATATGGATCTTCCTTTGCTTTATGTTTCTTCTTTCATTTATTACTAATATTTTTAAAAATTTCTTTATTCCCCTCCCCACTGCCTTGTTTGTGCTCGCTGTCTGCATCTATTCACTGTGTGCTCTCTGTGTCTGCTCATCTTCTTTTTAGGAGGCACCAGGAACTGAACCTGGGACCTCCCATATGAGAGAGAGGCACTCAATCACTTGAACCACCTCCACTCTCTGCTTTGTTGTCTTTCTTATTGTGTTTCCTCTTTGTATCTCCTTTGTTACATCATCTTGTTGTACCAGCTCGCTGTCTTGCTTGTGTTCTCCAGGAGGCACCCGAAACCAAACCCAGACCTCCCGTGTGGTAAGTGGGAGCTCAATTGCTTGAGCCACATCCACTTCCCTATTACTAACTTTTTTAGAAAACATAGCTTGTGTTTTTATAAAAAATCAATTTTTTAACCTTACTCTGATTTTTCTTTTCTTTACATTCTTACCCATTCTATTTTTGGCCTTATTTTGAAATTTGGCTTATCAGTCAAGATATAGCCACACAACGGCCATGGGATTTATGTTCTGACTCTTTTATTTTCTCACTTTGACACTTGTGGATCGCTTGTATATAAAATGAACTTTGAGAGACTAATGAGTTATAGGAAGAATAGACAGTTTTCAAAGAAATTGTATTTCTGTAAAGTTGAGTTCATTCTAAAATTCTCTTTGTACTTCTTTTTTTTTTTTTTAACAAGAGTGATAAAATTGCATGCTCTATTATCAAACGCCCGATTATCAAAACTTAGTAGGAAAAAAAACACAAAAAACTCAGTAGTGGGGGAGCAAATGTGTTTCAAATGGTTGAGCTCCTGCCTCCCACATGGGAGGTCCCAGGTTCAGTTCTTGGTGCCTCCTGAAAAAAACAAAAACAAACAACAAGCAAAAAAAAACAACAACTCAGAGAAGCCAGTGGCTTGGTGGTTGAGCGCCAGCCCCTACATACAAGGTCCCAGGTTTAATCCCTGGCCCTAGTACCTCACACAAAAAAATAAAAACAAACAAACGAAACCCCTCAATAGAGCAATTTGTGACTGTCTACTACTGAAACAATTTATTTTGTATACAATTGTGTTTAGTATGCTTTTTTTTTAAGTAATACATTTTCTTTTCTTTTCTTTTTTTTTCTTTTTTTTTTTTAAGATTTATTTATTTTATTTATTTCTCTCCCTTTTCCCCCACCCCCCGGTTGTCTGTTCTCTGTGTCTATTTGCTGCATGTTCTTTGTCCACTTCTGTTGTTGTCAGCGGCACGGGACTCTGTGTTTCTTTTTGTTGCATCATCTTGTTGTGTCAGCTCTCCATGTGGGTGGCACCATTCCTGGGCAGGCTGCACTTTCTTTCGCGCTGGGAGGCTCTCCTACGGGGCACACTCCTTGCGCTTGGGGCTCCTCTACGTGGGGAACACCCCTGCGTGGCACGGCACTCCTTGTGCACATGGCCCAGCACCACAATCCAGACCCAGATATAAAACTTGATTAATTAAATCAGAGGATTTCAATGGCACAAATACTATTTTGTGTCATAAAGGTAGTGGTGATACCTTTATGAATTAACCTAAACTATATTAAAAATATAGTGTATGATAGATAAAGCATTGATATTACTCCAAATAGCATCCATCAGGCTGTTTTTCCCTCCAATTCTTTAATGTATAATAATTCTGTTTTTATCTTAAAGTAAGATTACCTTTTGAGTGGGATCTTTGGCAGTTTAGTAAATGTAGTTATCAGCTAGTATAATTATTTATTTTTGTGTTTAAATTATTTGAGGTAGAGGAGTCTATCAGGACTTTAGTCACTTCACTTAAATATTGATCAGTGATGTACCCAGTGGTTCTTAAATAGCAGGATGATAGAAAGAAAGCATCTTTCTCTTCTAATAGGAAAATATTTAAAAACCAAATTATTTTTGTATCTAGTATATGTACTTAGATACTTTGACTTGGATAGGGCAAATGGCGTACTTAAGATGTTGCTTGTTAGGTATCAGGACACTTAAGAATTTTGTTAGCATTTTATTTTTCTAGAAACATTTCTTAATAATTATTCTGTGATTATGTATATTCATGGTACTCTCATAAGGTGTGAGTATTTTAGAAGAATTAAGATTAAACATTAGAGTATTTTATAACATTAGAACCTTGAATGGCAATTTGTTTGATAGACTCCCATAAGTCAATAACCCACTTTTCAGTTTCGGTAGTAGTGCTAATCATTTTTTAAAATATAGCCTCTAGGATCAGAAATTCTATATACAATAGTATATCTAATTAAAAAATATGAACTGGTAACTTTTTTGAGGAGGAAATGAGGAAGTATAGGGAGGTGACCTGATAAATGAAAAAATCCTTTTGCTGCTAAAATATAGATATTTCTTACAGCTTGAGCGTATTAGTCAGAATATATCTTGTTCCACTCTTAAAGGAATTTGGGTGAGGGCAATTTCTAAAAACACCAAAGAATGGAGAACATTCTGGTTTATGGATTAGATTGCATCAGTAAATAGGAGAACAAATTGGTGAATATGAGTTAAATATTTTGGATAAGGAATTTCCCCACATGCATTTATTTGGATGCTAATTAATTTTTAAAGGTTTGTTTTGAAACATTGCTTATTATAGCATGTAAACTTATGCTGGGTGGAAAAAGTACAATTGGGAAACTGAAACTGTTTTAAACATGTAAATTTAATGATCAACCCTACTTTTTTTTTGTAAAGTAATCTGGATTGCTTATTTTGTATGCTGGGATGCTAGCTGTTTTTTCTATTAATGCACTTAACTTGCATTCTAGCTTCGCCATTCAGAGACAGGCATCGTGTGGTGGGTTGTGTGAGAGTGTCTGTCAATAGTGAAGACAAATAGTGCCAGAGACACTTAACCCATCCAATCTCACCCAGGGTATAGGTCGGTCTCATTTTCAGACTTCTTCATAAGTCTGTCTTCCTCCCTCCCTCCTTCCCTCCCTCCCTCCCTCTCCCTCTCTTCCTTCCTTCCCTCCTTCCTTCCTTTTTTTTTTTCCTAAATAGTGGATTGATACTGATTGAAACTAAATCTTTTTGTGAAGTTTTATACTTTACATTAATTTTCTAAGAAGAAGAGGAAAAGTAGAAAACCAAGGTTGGCATGTAAGGTGTTAACGAAGCAGGTTTGCAGCCACTTTGTGTGTTCTAGATATTTCAATCTCTTGGCAACATGATTCTTGGCCTTATAATTTTTTTCTCTGAATATCTTTCTTCTCTGATCTGAAAATATGTCCTTATATATAATAACTTTTATCAGAAAGATGTTTAGATTTGAAGTCATTGTTGCCGGTAAGAAAAATGTATTATTTAAAAGAATCACTAAGGTTGAGCAATGTATATATTAAACCAGAAAGTGTTTCCAAACATCTTGTGTTATTTTTTTATGGTTATTTTCTAAACAGACTATAGTTTACTCCTTCTCCGTTCCACTATTGGTTCACTTAGCACACTTGCAAAATTTTATGGCTTTTGTTTTAATGGCCTTTTTAGGAAACTCAAGTGATCTTTCACTGATGTTGAAAAATTATAAAATATATGGACATATTTAAATGCAAGGCATCAAATTTTGACTTTGGACTCTTAGTTAAATATCATTTGTCATATATTTTGAATCCATGAAAGGTATTTGTTTCTTTTGAGGACTTTAATGAATGTTTCTAATTTCAAAGCTTTCCTTTAAAAGTTTGGTTAGTTCCATGTAAAGTAGCATCCCTTTTAAACATTAAAATAATACGGAAGTTAAAATAATTTCTAATTGACAAATCTAGAGCTAATAATTCTTTATTTTAAAATACAGTTTAAACAAGGAGTACATAAAATCAATATTGGTTTTTATATATGATACCCTTTAAAAGCTATTTTCATCTTTCTCATCACATAAATAATACTTGTAAATTCTGTAATATCTATTCCATGCATTTATTATCTGCCTCTCTTTTTTTAATCTCAACTCCATTGGATATTCATAGTGAACCTTAATGATTCCATATATTCTAAGAAGAAATCATGTATATGATTCACGTTCACCATCATTCCTGGAATTTGGTCCCCAGTAATTGGCTACTGCCAATAGTGGAATTATTAGATGTGGATATAGACAACTATAGGTGGTGATACGTCCTTCACTTAAAAATTTTAGCATTAATTTTAGAACTTTAGACTTAATCTGTTCTTTTGAAAGTCTAAATTTGCATTAATAAATTAGAATTGTCTCAGTTTTCCCTTTTGTTTATTGTGCTCTCGTGGTCACAGAAAATGCTATAGAAAAATAAAATTCCTCTGTGTATATTAGGCTAGCCTCAAAGATAATTCTTTCATTAAAAATAAATAAATAAAAATGTGTTTGCAATTAAAAAAATATAAAAAATGTGTTTGCATGTAACTTAGACAAGAGAATAATTTTAAGGAAAAGGGATAACTTCCAGCTTTATGAAGAAATTGGTGAAGGATTTAAGGAACAAATAAAATTATAAAATAGAAATAAATTATAACTATACTGCTCAGTGAAGAAATTCAAAGCATTTGTTAAAACATGTTTACATTAGTTTCTGTATTTTTAATATGTAGCAATTAAACATAATCTTTATATTCTTAAGAGAAAACAAGTAAAAATGGAAACTGAGAACCAAAAAAAAAAAGCAGTATGTGGGAGGATACGTAACACATTTTGCTTGTAAGAACTTTTAAATAAAAATGACTTTAAAAAAAATGACTTTATAGATAGGGCAGGATTATATTAGTACTTCAATTCTATAGAATGTCAGTTATGCTGTTTCATGATGTTTTATTTAATGAAATAGTGACTGAAAGGTCCTGATATATATTTTAAGTACTTTATAATATTCCCAGGAATATTCTCTCGTGCTTTTCTGGGAATGTTTCAAAATGACAAATTAGTGTTTAGAAATGTAAAATATTCTTGATATTACTACTTTTATGTATTTATTTTTAATTGCATAATATTAAAGTTTTTTATTCTTAGTAAATTTATGGATAAATACACAAGTAGGTAATTTGACTTATTTGAAGTTTTAAGAAAAAAAAATTAAAAGACACTTTGTAGAAATAACAAATAGTTATCTGCAAACCCTTAGTATTTTCTCTATATCAGGCAATGCTGTTGTAGTAATATATAGTCCAAACTCTCTGAGTGGTAAATACTTTTTTTTTTTTAAACTTGGTGTCCCCATTAAGGACCATTGATATATTTATTTGGCAATTTAACTTTAATATGATATGGCACACATATCAAATCTTGGCTCCCTATAAATCAATTTATTTAAAAATTTTTAAATTTTCACTACACACAAGGCATTATGATAGGTGTTGGGAAGAGCTAAGATGAGAAAGATTTTGTCCATGCTTTCAAGGGGCCTACAGTTTTTATCCTCTACTTTACCACTCACATGGCATTATTAGTGCAGTTAGGTGATCTCTTGCTAACCAGAATGTAAGATCTTTATATGAAAGATTTTATACACTAGTATCATTATCATCATCAAATCAACAGTGATACCATTATAAGAAGTTTGATAGTTTTAAAAATTACCTCATCTGTTTCACTCTTAAAATGAGTAGTATCTTTATAATTTAAGGACCATACTAAGATAGGCTTTAAAAAAGTAGTGTTTCTCACAGGATGCTTGCTGCTGTCTTTGACAGAGTTTATGTTTTCAGTTTCATAGTTCTGTGCTAATGAACTTTTTTATTTAATAAGTATATCCAGGAAACTGCAGGTAAAAATGCAACAATTGTGTGTTAGGTGTCCAAAGAAAATGTATAGAATATTTTAATTTATGTAGGGTATAATATCACAGTTTGGCATACCTGTCCCAGAACAGACATTTATGTGTGATTATTATATCAATTGGGTTTTATAATGATGTTTGTTCTGCTAAGATTTGCAAGATAAAATTATATTTACCTCAAAGAAAAATGCTAGGTTATATCTTGCATATTAACTTCATAAATCCCACATAATTTGCTTTTTGAGTTCATGATTGCTTTTCACCTGTACTTTGCATCTGTCATGGACAGGGATCCCTGAGATATTTATATTCTGCATTCTCAAATGCATGGTACTTAGATTCAAAGTGGTGGGGGGGAGTGCTTTATAGAAATACAAGTTCACAGCATTCATACTGCATGCTATGCGTGTTCCACTACAAATACTGCATGCTGCATACTTGTATTTCTGTGCAAATGAGGAACATAGGCTCATACACACACAAATTTAGTTTCCTTTTTGCCAATAGTTGGAACAGGTGGAGGAATGTTAGGCATAATACCTTGTCTATTTTTTCTAAAATGAATTCTTCAGTACTTTTCAAAAAAGAAGGAAAACATTTATATTTAAACCCAAAGTGGCTACAAATCAGCTCCTAAACTGTCACTGACATTAGCATTTAGATTTTGTAGTTTTTTCAAATCTTTAAAAATATTTATTTACTAAGAAAACATTGCATTAATGCATGATACAAAATTGACAAATTTTTCTTTAAATTGGAATGCAGTTTAAAGTGACTGAATTTTCCAATTTCAGCTACTGCATTTGTCAAGGATACAAACTGGAAAATGGAACTGGTATCATCTGATTGCTTGAGGTTCTTTGACTTACATAGCGGGGGAAAATCTTTCCACATGGCATTATGTAGATCACCTTATTGGTGGCTAATATTAGTGTGCTTTTCAACCTTGACAGCAGTTAAAAATTATGAGTATATGTAGTTCTTTCAAATAATATTAGTGTTTTGACACTTTTATTTTCCAATTAAAAATCAGATCTGTGGTACTTGGCTTTTGGTTATTTAAACATTGATGTTCTTACATTTCAGTCTTTACATTATAATTGATATGAATGTTGCAATTCCAGTAACTGGAAATTACAGTTTTAGGTTTTATCATACCCACTTTAAAACTGACATACTTGGCTATAGATAAAAATTAGTTTTAGATTTAAATATAACCTTTATTAGTCTGTCTCATGTTATCTATTTTTAATTTTTTGTATGTATTATAAACCTATATCTTGTACAAAATAAAATGGTTCTTCTAAAATTTTAGGAATAATAACCTCCAACCTTAACAATACTAGTATGCCTCTACAGTTATGCTAATAACCAAAGTATTATTTTCAATGAGCTGTTCTACCATTGCCACACATTTTGAAAAGATTATTTTAATATTTTTTTGCTGGGCACAATAGATTTGATAAATGGTTTTATGGAAGTCCTTTTTATAGAAACTAATTCTGATGCTGTCCCGAGATTTTCCTGCTCAACTCTTTTTTTTTGTTTGTTTTTTGTTATTATTTGTTTGTTTTAGATTTCAGCAATAAAATTTACTGTTACTCATATTAGAAAAATTCCCTTAATAGTCATAATCAAGCAAGCCTTTTAAAAACATTGATAACCAACCAATTGCTGAGTATGTAAGCAAGTATTAATACTTTATAAAAGAAATTCCTCTAGTAATCAGTCCTTTACTCTTGTCTTTCATTCCATGCCATGAAGGATGGATTTATTTATTTTAGATCTCATGGTTTTAAACCGATACTTCCAACTTCTGGAGTCCCTCAGTGGTTAACTTGCTTATCTTCTACAGGTCAGCATTTTCCAAATCAAATCTGTCCCACCTTTAGTCTCCCAGATTTTATAACCAATTCATAGTGACGGTACCAGTTCCATTTTGCCTCCAATTCAGTTGATTATATATTTTTTCTATTATTTCTCATTTTATAATTGATATCTGGAATAATCAGCAGCTCTTTTCTCATTTATTTTCTCATATTTTTATTCCAGGATTTGCCTCTGAAGCAGGGAGTGTCTGCATTAAAAATGACCTGTAGTTCTCTGCTTCATAGGTTAGAAACTTATTTTAATATTTTGTGGCTAAGCACAGTCCCACTTTTTCAAATTTTATAATGAATTATTTAATTGGCATTGAATGTGGACCACAAGCATATATTTCATATTGGGGTTTCTATATTACTTTAAATGATTAAAATTCAACAGAACATCGAGCTGAGACATTAAAAGCTTTATTCTTGCTTTACAGCTTAAAACATTAAATTAGATTTTAAAAATCTATTGATTATAACAGAAATAAAACAATGCTACTTGAGCATTTTTTAAAATTGCACTTCTTAGGCCTTGTATTGCTTGAAGCATTTATATTCTAAAACTTAACCAAATTCCAACTATTCATTTTGGGGAAAAACAATCAGTTCACAAATCACATTTTCAATGGGACTGCTAGCCAGCATAGGTGAAAACATGTATAGTGTATTTACTCTTGAATTGTACACTGCAGATGCTTCTTCAGCTCCCTCCTCTTCCTCCATGGGCGGTGCTTGCAGCTCCTTTACCACCTCTTCCAGCCCTACCATTTATTCTACCTCAGTCACCGACAGCAAGGCTATGCAAGTGGAGAGCTGCTCCTCAGCCGTGGGGGTAAGTAACAGAGGGGTAAGTGAAAAGCAGTTAACCAGTAACACAGTCCAGCAGCATCCATCAACACCGAAGAGACATACAGTCTTGTACATCTCACCACCACCTGAGGACTTGCTGGATAACAGTCGGATGTCCTGCCAGGATGAGGGGTGTGGATTGGAATCTGAGCAGAGCTGCAGTATGTGGATGGAGGATTCCCCCTCCAACTTCAGTAACATGAGCACCAGTTCCTACAATGATAACACTGAGGTACCTCGTAAATCACGAAAACGAAATCCAAAGCAGAGGCCGGGGGTCAAACGACGAGATTGTGAAGAATCTAATATGGATATATTTGATGCCGACAGTGCCAAAGCACCTCACTATGTGCTTTCTCAGCTTACCACGGACAGCAAAGGCAACTCAAAAGCAGGAAATGGGTTGGTATTCACATTTTTTCAAGTTCTATCACCATTATTCAAAATAAAACAAAAAAATAAATCATTCCCAACTTTTCTTAATTGCTCAGCTCAAGTTTCCTATAAAGCAAAAATGCTAACTGTAATCACTGAAATAAATGAGATTTTTTAACTTAAAATTGTCACATTTGATTGTAGAAAAACTAATATCAGTAATAGAATTTAGTAATAAGTATTTTATATGAATATAGTTAGGAAGTCGAAAATGAAGATAACCTGTTTTGGAATAATATAATATTCAAACAGATTTATCTTTTAAAAGAATTCAAAAATATTTTTACTCAAATAACTAGCAATGTAATGGCACCCGTTAAAACAACTTAAAATGTTCACAAACAGCTAGACTGTCTTCTCTTTTACATTATTTTGTCTTCCCATATTGTTCACTCTATTTCCATTTTTATGAGAATTTTGGACTTTATTTTTGTTTTTTCTCTTTATTTGATGAAAGTAAGGAAAAAATAAATTGGTGGTTTGAATCTCATTTAGATTTATATATTTTAACTTTTTCCTCTAATACATTGATTGTGCTATTTCAGGATTTAATTTTTTGTCTGTCATTCTGGGTTACTTATTTGGAGGGTGATATATCAGAATCATGGCACACATGCAAGTTTTCTTTCATCTCTGCAATTTCATACTGCTCACTAAATATATTTTAAATATATTTCAATAGTTGTATTACAAAGTGTTCACTGGTATAATGCAGAGTCATATGGCTCATATTTAACTTGTAATTCCTTTAGTACTTCTATTGTATTTTTTACTTTCTAGACTTTTTTTGGTTAAATTTTCCTATAAACAGTTTGGTGAAATTTAACTTAAAGGATTTTAAGAGATTAGCTTTTTGGGAGACAGTGTATGGTTCTTTAGTCAATTCCAGGATCTTGTACAATTTCAGATTGTCATAAAAAGTGATTGGGAAACTTCAGATTTGTTTCCTTCTTAATGACATCACTGATGTCTTTTAAGTTAAAAATCTGGTTGAATGTTACAGAGAATATTCTTAATGTATATTAAACTTGTCCATAAATATTCACTCACTACAATTTTAAAGTAACATCTTCCATTAAAGCATTACCTATTTGATACACTTTCTTATATACTCTCATTTAAAACTCCTTTGGGGTGACAGAGTTAAATAAAATTGAACATTTAAATGTTTTTTCATTTTTTGAAAGTGCATATCAAAAATACCTAAAAAAATAAGGTATACCCTTTCCTAAAATGTTGCCACTTAACAGAGTCAAGAATTACAGAACATAATATTTGAAGAACTATTACTTTATAAAGTTCTGGAATGTAAAACATACCATAGGAAAACTATAAGGTGAATATGCTTAAGTAAATGATTTGAGGTTACCCAGGGAAAGTATGATGACATTAGTCAAGGCAAACTCTCTCATGAAATAATTCATGGAGCAGAAACTCCATCAAGCCGAAGAAATGTCTAGTTAATAGGTAATGGAAATATATTTGACACTAGTGTATGGAAATCTTAAATTTTGAATTTATAAGAATTATATGGGGGAAAGAGTTAAAACACTTGTAAATATTTAGAGAAATAGGCCTTGAAAACAATTATTCAGAGCATCTCAAGCTAGAATCATATATTCTTCAATAATGGGAAAGATATTAGAAACATAAAAATGTTTTGAGAGATAAAATTGTAGCCTTAGAAATAACATGCTCTAAATTTACAATTTATATCATGCTGATTATTTAAAAATGTACTTTCAAATGTGTTATGCATTGCAGTCTTAAAGATGCCACTAGAAATCTTGATATCTTGTGGATAGAAATAGCGTTTTTATATAACTAAAATGTTAGAATTTATTAAGCGAATAACACTATTTTTTTAAAAAAAGCTCAGTATTTAAAGAGCCCTAGCCATATTAAATTTCTCAGCTAAATGTCCTGATAATCAATAGTCTCATGTCTTTTCTAGGTGTTCCTAGAAGTTAGGGTAAAATAATATCTGGATGTGAAACCTGTTTTAGGCATTTTCTAGTGAAAATTATTTTTGTCACATAGATGACTAGAAGGATTATGCAGCTTGAAGGGATTAGAATATCATTTTCAGATTTCTGAACAGAATATGCCAAGACAGTGGATTTTCCTTTTTAAGTGGCATTTGAAAGTAAAATCCCATGCAGTTACTGCTACTCTTTTTTTTTAAGCCATCATGCCTTAAAAAGTAATTTAAATGACTACTTTTCTAAAAATTTTTTGATGTCTTCATTATTTTACACATTTATGTATTTAAATATGTATTCCATTTTTATGTTTAAACTTGAAGAATAAAGCTAGTTTTAAATGTTTTATAAAGTATCATTTCAGAAATTCTTTAATTACATGTGCTATTCTTCTTTAAGCCATAATGTATATGTCAGTTTATTCAATATCTTTATCCCAAATGAGATATTTTATTTTACCAGAATGGTAAAACTCATTTTCATTTATTTACCTTCCTAAACATTAATAATTTTAATTTGCGTGTATTTGGAAAATACAGAAAAGTAGAAGAAAATAAATAACCTCAAACCTAGTTACTCAATACAATAGCTATTAGCTTTTTGCTGTGTTTTCTTTAAGTCTCTTTGCACACATATGTGGGGGATATTTATATAGTATTTATATAGTTTCAGTAACTATATTTGTTCAGTAAACAAATATTTTTGCTTTTATTTTAAAATAAGTATAAAAAGTAATATCATTAGAGAATCTCATGTGTAGGTGCTGTTCTATATATTAAGACCAGATGTCTGAATTTTTACCCAGATAGATGAAAATGAAGATAGGATTTTTTGCCCAGGGTTTTAGCTTCAAATTGATAATTTTATTTATAGACTTTATATTTCTGGGACCTTTTAAATACTTACACAGGTAATCCTTGACTTCATTATGTCCAGCTTACATGAATGGCGTTACTTGTCCAGTTAGAACTGGTCTTTCTCATCTTACTAGTATATAAACCTGTATACCTCTGTTTTCTCTTCTTTATCCCTCTCTTCTTTCTTTTGCCTTCATCAGTAAACATTTCTTTAGCATCTGTTAGGTTTCAGGAATTGCACAATGTTCAGGGAATATGAAGATGATTAAATGAAGTACATGCCCTCAGAACTCTCCTTCTGATCCTGGTCAGTCTTACTATATTCCTGTGCCGGTTCCATCCTTTCTTTCCTTCATTTTTCTGCCCCTTCCCTCATTTGCTCCCCCCAGGAACCCAGATTTTCCTGATTTGCTCCCTGCGGGAACCCAGAATCAGTGATTCTTCATTAAAATTTTCTCAGTTTGATTTACTAGATATATTGATATCCAAAAGAATATGCTACCTATATTTTCAGGGTAGTTTCTTTAGAACTTTTGTGGCTTCTTCCACTTTTCATGTTTCCAGTCTGATTAGAAAATAATGGTAATTAATAATGTAGCTTTATGAAACACATACATGTAATTTTAATAATTTATTTTGACTGAAAATACAGTGTGAAGGTTAGAATAACATTAGCTATTCTCATTCCTATTGTTTCCAGTTTATTACACTCAATCTTCCTCCTTTCCTCCTATACATATATGCCTTCTTTCTCTTCCCTATCCAACTTTCTTTTATTTTTGCATCATATAATTCAATTTTGTTACACAATTTTAAAAAGATATTTTGTTTATGGAATGTATCTTTTCTTCAGCTTTATTTATTTTGTCAGTAAGCTAAGTAGTTGTTCTTAATGTTATTGCCTAGTCTGTTTCTTCTTTTATCTTAGGTGACTTTAGAAAACTCTTCTTGATACTTTCTCCATGTTGTGCTTTGTCTTCTAGAACTTTGGAAAACCAAAAAGGAGCTGGAGTAAAGAAGAGCCCTATGTTGTGTGGACAGTATCCTGTTAAAAGTGAGGGAAAGGAGCTGAAGATAGTTGTACAACCTGAGACCCAGCACAGAGCTCGTTATCTGACTGAGGGCAGCCGTGGCTCAGTAAAAGATAGAACACAACAAGGCTTTCCTACAGTAAAGGTACTTATTTAGTAATATATGGAGAATTTTCTCCAATTTTACTTATGAGTTATTTTGGTTTTAATAAGAACATATTTATGTCTTATTATAAAGAGTTGCTTCTCTTTGAAGACAAATTTTTTTAAAAAGTGTAGTAGGATGGGGTTGTTTAACAAGTATCCCTATCCCTTTCAAAATACTAAATGCAGGAATTTTGGCTATTCACATGGTACATTCATATTAAAATATGTTTCATTTTATTATTTTTAATATACTTTTTATTTATTTTTAAAAGATACTTAGATCACACAAAATACTACATTAAAAAATATAGGAGGTTCCATTTTATTCTTGAATGAAAGTTGAGACTTGGAATCAGGAAACTTATATATATAAGGTTGACAATACCATTATTAACCCTCTTCACTCCCTACCACCCCAACCCATCCTCCCTCCCCCAAACCCAGAAAAAGTAACAGTAAGAAATTTAAATTATGCTTGTGTGAATATTTTTTTAGCCAGACATTTTGATAATTTGGTTAATATTTTTAACCTAATTCCCCTGACTTTAGGATATGTTTTGTCTAAGTTCATGTCTGGTCAAAAATATTGTTAGATTAATTGCCAAAGTATGATAGAGAATGATTGCCTGACCTTAAAGTTTATTTATTCATTTATTCAACCCCTTGATGTGACAGGTATTGTTCTAGGTTCTGCTAACAATTGTCCGAAAAGCCCTTACTGTGGATAGTATGCTTATTTGCTTGTGCCTCTTTTCCTCATTATGATCTCATTTCACAGAGATACAGCTATACTGGGATACAAAAGATGTGTGAGTTTTTTTAAGCACTTTGGTATATATTGTGCAAGTTATTTTGTGATTTTATGCATTCTGTATTAACAACTTCAATGTTTCTTTTAACCATAAAATTTATCACAAATCACCCTGGAAATATTTCTTTCCAAAGGCTGTTTTAAATATTTATTTTTCTTAAGCATGCAAATTATAATTTAATTTATGAAGGCTTGGTAGAGACCTGTAATGATTCATAGATCCTGGTTTGAACTAGCAGTTTTTCAGACCAGTTCATAATGGTTTGGCCCAGGACTTGATGATGTTGTATGTAGTATACATACTCTCATTCAATGATGAAGATGATGTAACTTAACATAGGTTAGTGAGTTTTTCCATTAGTGGGGTGGTGGGTCCTTAGTCACCCTCATGCTCCTTTGGTTGACCATGTAGCTTGCCATACTTCATAATGATCAGGATTAGAAATGCATCATGGAAATGAAAACCACTCATCATCTTGTTCTCCTTAACATCATAGTATTTTAAGTCTCCTTAGCATCATATCCATGGATCTCAGCAAGCATATTTACTATTGTCATAAGCTTATAAATACCTAAAGAACTGTATATCATTCTCATTTCATTGTACAAATAAAGTATAAAAGATAATTTATCATCTGACATCTAAAATTTTAATTAAAATGTGATTGTTAGAGTATTATACAAAGTTTTCTGCAGAAATTTAGCCAGCTCTACTTTATGAGAACATTTTACCCTTATTTTACTTGAGGATTTAAATTTTCTTTATTGCAATCCAGTTACAAACGTACGACTTGGTCTTAAATGTTTGATTTTACAATTAAATTATTTGAAAGTTTAATGTTTCTGCATGTTATCTGGTTCCAGCTGGAAGGCCATAATGAACCAGTAGTGTTGCAAGTATTTGTGGGTAACGACTCTGGTCGAGTGAAACCACATGGATTTTACCAGGCCTGCAGGGTAACTGGGCGGAATACAACTCCATGCAAAGAAGTGGACATTGAAGGCACTACTGTTATAGAAGTTGGCCTTGATCCTACCAACAACATGACACTGGCGTAAGATTTTGAGCATTTTATTAAAATATTTTAAACATTACAAGTAAAAAAAGATTGTTGCAGAATGGTAATGGTTTAAAAATTAAGTCTTGTGGCCATTTGCTAGAAACTTCCCATGGGTTGGAATGCTAGATTTTTGAAAAATCACTTGTTGGAATTTGAAATGTTAACATTGAAAATTAAAATTATGAGCAATTATATTTGCTTTCCAAATTTCCTCTTTCTTAATGTCTGCATTAGAAACTGTTCACCAGATTCTTTTGTTTTTTTTCCCCCAACAGATTCCATGAAGTGTTTTCTCCTATCTTGATGTGAAAAGCATATTGCTGCTCTAAATTTATCTTTATTTTTATTTTTCTATATTTAAAAAGTTATGTCCTTGGGGAGCAGGTATAGCTCAGTGGTTGAGCACCTGCTTCCCATGTACAAGATCCCAGGTTCATGCCCTGGTACCTTTAAAAAAAAATTTTTTTTATATGTGTATGTGTGTGTATGTATATGTCCTGAAACTGCGTAGTTTTCACTTATACATTTTCACTGGTTAAGAAATATTAGAGGTGTTAATCATTTAAATTTTAAAAATTATTTTTCTGTAAGTCTTTTGTTATGAATTAATCATAAATTTGAAAACTATAACAGCAGTAAATATACTGTTAAGGAGTAGACCTGTATTGTAATTATTTCTATTGAATAACTGCTAAAGACTACATGGTTTTGTTTCATTTTGAAAACCATTTTGAATAGATCTATAAGGTTAATTGGGAAAATGAAATTTTGAAAAATATTAAGTAAAAGTTTCTTTCCAGGCTTAGCTAGTAACTTTTGAAAATTTTAAAAATAAATGTATGTTGTGTGAGAGAAATGGATAGACATTCTTGATTATAAAAATAGTATTTATTGCAAGAATATGGAAAAAAACAATAATAAAATGCTAAAAACATAACTCTCAAAACCCAGCTGCCCAGAAATAGCCAATATTTTTATGTTTATCTTTCCAGCCTTTTTCCTAATAATGTTGTTTTGTAACCATCTTTTTTCTTAACATATCATTAAATATTATCTTACAGTTTTTTAATGGGTTTATAATAGTCTATCTTTTGGAGACAGCAGTTTTCCTACAGGATAAAATCCATTCCCTCTATTTTAATATCTAAGTTAGCTGTACAAAGAAAGAGGCTAAATTTATTTGGACTATCTCTTGTATATTATTACTTATGTTCAGATTTTAAAACAGTCGTTTATTTCTTTCCAGTTTCTTCCATTGCTATTATAAAGAAAAAATTGACAAGATTAGGAACTATGAATGTTTAGAATTTACTTTTTTGTACTTTTTGAATTTGGAACCTTATAACTATTACATATTCAAATATTAATAAGCAAATTTAAAAAAAATAAAGTTTGGTTAAGAGCATTATACTTTTTATACAACAGAGAGAATTAATAATTTTTTTTCCTGTATTAGTGTGGACTGTGTGGGGATATTGAAATTGAGAAACGCTGATGTTGAAGCCAGAATAGGAATTGCTGGTTCCAAGAAAAAAAGCACTCGTGCCAGATTGGTTTTTCGAGTTAATATCACAAGGAAGGATGGTTCTACTTTGACACTGCAAACACCCTCTTCTCCGATTTTGTGTAGTAAGTAAGAAAATGTGGAATTACGAAATATATGAAGATATTTTTCAGTTTCTATTAATCTTTCAGATCTTTCTAAATTTTGAATGTTTCACATCTGCCGGTTTGTGATTATGCAAAATTTGAATTATTTTAAAACGATGATCAAATATTCTAGACTTAGCCAAAAGGGGGTGGGTAACTGGAATAAAATTCAAAAGATGTGCAGTATTTTGTAGTTTCCTATTACATCTGTTGATTTAAAAGACAAGTTGAATAGGTTACCAGAGTAAACTGCAAGCCAAAAGATTTTCCCGATATATTCACCATGTAACAAATCGCTGTGGTCCTACCTGTTTTGCATTAGGATGTGAAAGTAAGACAAAGCAGAACATGACAAATAGAAATGAAATTCTTATTGCTAACCTTGGCATAGAAAGAAAATTAGTAGTGTGTGTTTTTTAAAAACTTCGATCATGATGTCATATATGCCTCACAGTATAGTCTAATTTCTCTCTAATGAATATTATTACAAGTAATAAGTAGGTAAGATTTTTCCTTTATATATCACTTATGATTTTCATTAAGGTTTATTTTCTTTGGTGTTGCTTCTTTTTAATTTTATTTTATATCTGAATTCAGAAGAACAAAAGAGAATTGTTCCATTTAGTTACATTTCCTGTTGGGTTGCTATGGGTATTATGACCTTCCTACCTCTATGACAGTTATGGAGCCTTATGTTATTGTGGGACCTCCCTTGTGGGTCCAGCTGCTTGAACCCTCCTCATTTGTTTTTGTTCACTGTCTTCTCGTTGTTTGCTTATCTTGCTCATTGTTTTTGCTCATTGTCTGCACTTTTTTTTTTCTCTTGTTGTCTGCGTGTTATTTTTGCTTGTTGTCTGCTGTTGTCTGTTTGTTTCTTCTTTCGGAGGCATTGGGAACCAAATCTGGAACCTCCAGTGTGGGAGGCAGGTGCCAAGTGCCTGAGCCACATCCGCTCCACTCTATTTTTAATTACTATGAAAAATCTCCTTTGTTTCTAGCATTTCCTTGGGAAATTTTATTGGTATTGCTTAATTACAAATAAGCTTTTAAAGTTTGTAGATTTCATGTCCATTCTATTATGTTCAGATAGAGACAGAATAATCTGTAGATAGTTTATTGAGTTGTTAAGCTTTTCTAATTGGGATGTTTCGACTTTATTGTTCCTCCCTTCCTTCATTAGTTAGTTCATTCATTTCTCCCTTTTCTATTTCATTAAGTTATTAAAGTAGGAATATGAAATAAATATAATCATTCATTTAGGCAAGAGTCTAAACCTCTTGATCTGTACACTGCTCCCAGTGGGTTAATGATTTTGATTTTTTGAAAATCCATCATCATCCTATGTAATATAATGTACAAAATGTGATTTTACTTGATCTTCACGGGTTCTAAGTAAATATAATACTCAGAGGTCTATAGATTTTTCAGATAATTTTGTTTTATTGTTTATTGTTTAATTGGTAACAAAATGTTGAAGATTTTTAAAATTACTTGTTTATTGTTTTCACTTAAACCTTAGACTAGATAAACAAGAAAGGTATTAATTTTAATGGTAACACCTTATCTCTATATTGTACTCGATGGTTATAAAGAGTTTCATGTACATTAGAATCTTAGGAAGTAAGTAAATGTTCTCCTGGAAATTGGAGTTAGACACATAAGAGTTAGAGAAATTAAGATGAAAATACCAGCTTTACTACTGATAAAACTAGTCCTGAATTAAACATACCTGTCCACCCAGAGAAAGCAGTCCTCCACAATTAAAGTTTAACTTTTTAAAGTGCACAATTCAGTTGCCCCACGCGCAAGGAGTGCACCCCATAAGGAGAGCCACCCAGCACAAAAAAAGTGCAGCCTGCCCAGGAATGGCGCCGCACACAGGGAGAGCTGACGTGGCAAGATGATGCAACAAAAAGAGACACAGATTCTAGGTGCCCCCGACAAGAATACAAGCGGACACAGAAGAACACACAGCGAAGGAACACAGAAAGCAGACAGCTGGCGGGGGGGGCGGGGGAGAAGGGGAGAGAATTTTTTTTTTTAAATCTTTTAAACAAAACGTGATATTCTGTTAAAATTTTTCATATTCATGGAATTAGATAGCAAGTTTTAGCAGGTAGTGAAATTGTTCATTTTTTTAAAACAGTTGCCCTTTTTTTGGAGGCTATATTTTAGTTCAGAGAAACAGTAGTGCATTCTAATAACAAAATTACCTTCCATAACCCACTGAATATACTGGGGGAGAGTGTAAACTACAATGTAAACTATAATCCATGCAGTGCATCAGTACTCCAAAATGTACTCACCAAATGCAATGAATGTGCCACAGTGAAATAAACAATAATAATAAAATTGTCTCATTGTCCGTGCGTTCAATGATTTATTCAATTATAAATGCACTCATTCTCAATCCTGAGAACTTATGATGTTCTTAAAATAAAGAAGACATGCCACTTAATTTGAATCTCCGGAATTGGGTTTAGGCATGTTTAGTTTAAGAAAGCTTCACAGTTAATCTGATGAGTAGCTACAGTGTGCCAGGCTCTAGAAATAAATAGATGAAATTTTAAGGAGCTTATAGTCTCGCAGACCAGGGAAAGAAACAGACAGGTACCTTTCAATTATAATGTAAGGGCTACTGTAGGTAGTGAATAGGGTACAGTGGAAACACAGAAAGGAAAGCATCTAATTCAGACAGCGTGGAAATGGTAAAACTTGTGCTTTGTCTTGAAGGATTAAAAAAAAAAAAATAAGGCAAAATGGTGTTTAGAAGAAGGTCATTCTGGGCAGAAGAAACAGTATGTAAATATATCCCATGAAAGGACATGATTGTTTGGAGGGGAAGGGGGACTAAAAATAGTTTGATGTGATCAGAGCAAAAAAGGTACACTTGAAGAAGTGGTAAGATTTTAGGCTAGAGACCAAGGCAAGATCTTTTTCGTAAAGAGACTTGTGTAGTGAGCTAAAGAATTTGAAGTTTATCCTGACCACTTTAAACTAGAGTCTTGGACTTAGTCTTGGGGGGTGATGGGGAAGAGAAGAGTAAACATAAATAATAATTAGTAAAGCAAAAGAACACTTTATTTTAAAAATTAAAAATATTTGTACCATTATGGGTTTCCAATTTGTGTTTATTTCCGTGAATATAACATTTTTGATAGGCTTGAGCAGTTAGAATAGAATAAGGGGTAAAAAGTCAGTAAAAGTAAGAAGGGCTAGAAGTGGAATGGGAGATAAAAGGAAGCAGGAAGATGAGAGGGAGGTAGAGAAGGAAGAGAGGCTAAAAGATCATAGGAGTGAAAGGAAGGGGAGGAAACAGATATTTGATCTTCCGTCTAGAGATTTTCAGTGGAAAGAAGGCCTACTGCCAGCATTTATGTTGGGCCTTGTGACCTTAAAAAAAAAAAATCCTGCTTCTAATTTTTGGTTTAACAACGGTCATTTTGTTTCTTTGTTTTTAAGGGGATGATAGAATCTTGTCCCCTTTTGCATTCCTGTTATCTAAAAATGTAGTTCTTAGCTAGTACAGGTATATACATTTATATATATTACATATTCTATATAAAACAAAGAATATAAATTTTCATACTCTTTCTGTATTCACCCTCCTATAGTAATTGTTCTGCTTAATTTGCAAAATTAATCATAGCTGTCTTAGATATAATATATATTAGATTTTATCTTATAATTCTTAATTGAACTAAATCTGACTCTGGATATAATATTTTTGTACTTTGTTTCTACTTATTCTACACAACTTTGGGTACAGTTAGTAATTTACTTGATCAGAAACAGGCATTTTTGTGTAAATTTTTTCTATTAAACATGTACTTTACACAGATATTATTACAGTTTTACTAATTCAATTAACAGATTGAAATATTTGCTTATTTTTCAGTATTCAGCTACTTATTAATTTTTTTCAGCCTTGTTTTTAAAACTTGTTTGAAAAGCATCTAAGAGCACACTTTTTATAATACCAGAGATAACAGCTTTTTAAAAATATAATTTATATATAATAAAATTATATACTATAGAAATATATATGATTTATATACTTTTAAAAATAATTTTTAAGCAATGAATTACTTTTGAAAGTCAACTTACAGATTGCTTGAAGATTAAAATGGGATAATCCTGATTTTAGTTCTGTTTTAGTGTGGAGTCAGTTTTATAGGTTAACCATTTAAGTTTTTTAAATAGAAAAGACTTATTAAAAGGTCAAAAGTTAAATCATCTTTAATAGCTACAGACTTGTTCTTTGTATAGTATCATACAAATGTGTAGAAAATAAATATACACTGTACCTTCAGGGAGGCCTCATTTGGTAGTCTTAAGCCTATAATATATAAAGGGGAAAAAAATGAGGGAAGCAGATGTGGCTCAAGCAATTGGGCTCCTGTCTACCATACAGAAGGTCCAAGGTTCGATGCCCAGGACCTCCTGGTGAAGGCAAGCTGGCCCATGTGGAGTGCTGACCTGTGCAGAGTACTGCCCCATGCAGGAGTGCTAGCGCAGCAAGCTGACACAACAATAAATGACACAGAGAAGAGATAATAAGAAACACAGCAGATCAGGGAGCTGAGGTAGCACAAGAGAATGATCGCCTCTCTCCCACTCTAGAAGGTCCCAGGATCGGTTCCCAGAGCTGCCTAAAGAGAATTCAAGCAGACACAGAAGAATACACAGCGAATGGACACAGAGAGCAGACAGCTGGGGTGGGGGAGGAGGTAGAAGTAAATAAATCTTGAAAAATGAGGAAAATTAGTTTCAATAATGAAGTGAAATTTTCATGTAATATTTGAAAATGGGGGGAAGATTATAGACTTTCCATTTCACTTTGTAAATGGAGTATATTCATATAATTTTGCACCTCGTATTTTCTAATCAAAACATTTTTACCATATTTTTCTTGAATTTTGAAATTGTTCCAAGAAGTTACCTTTAAATAAATCAGTTCAGTTAATTATTTCTTGGCTTTAAAAGGGCATGTAATTGCCAGTGTATGACCAAAACCCTTTCCACTGTGTTCATATATTAACCCTACAGATTAAATTCCCAAAAATTGTTAAAATGCCTTTTGCCATTTTAAGTATTTAAGATAGGATACTTATTTGCTTTTATCAATCATTTGAGGCTTAATGATCCTGTAGTAGCAAACAAATCCCACCACCACCCCTCAAAACTTCAGTGGCTCACAACAGCAATATTTACTTCTCACTCACTTTATGATATATTGACTATGGGTTGGAAGCAGCATTGCTTTATATTCTCTTCGTTCTAGGATTCAAGATGAAGAAGCTGTAATTACCTTAGACATTGCCATTTTCATAATAGAGGGAAAAAGAAATGGCGGAATCACATGATGGGTCTTAAAGCTTTTGCTTTCACATTTTGCTGCCCAAACAAGTCACATGACCAACCCTGATGTCAGTTGGGCAGGAATTACAACCTTTCCATTAGGAAGGGCTTCAAGGAGGGGCAGGGAAATAACACAATTTCCAACACTACATTCTTTTTTTAAAAAGTTTTTTCTTATATTAGAGTAGTTGTAGGTTTTCAGAAAAATAGTGCAGAAAGTATAGAGTTCCCATATAACTCCAGCCTCCATTGTTTTCCCTGTTATTAACATTTTCTGTTAGTGTGGTACCTTTGTTATAATTGATGAAGCAATATTGTTATAATTATACAACGAACTGTAGTCATAGTTCACATTTGTGTTCACTCTGTGTTCTACAGTTCTGTGGGGTTTTTTTAAGAGTTTTATTGTAATTTATATATACACTAAAATTTCCCACTTCATCTGCTTTCATTTATGCAATTCAGTGGTATTGATTTCATTCACAATGTCGTGCTACCAATGCCATCATCCTTTACTTGACTAAAACTTTTCTATCCCACCCAAACAGAGACTCAACCAATTAAGGATTTAGCTGTCTATTCTCCACCCCCACCCAAACCCTGGTGACTTATATGCCAATTTCTGACTCTATGAATTTGTGAATTCTGTTTATTTCATAAAATGAGATAATGCAATATTTGTCCCTTTGTGCCTGGTTTATTTCACTCAACATGTTTTCAGGGTTCATCCAAATTGTAGCATGTACCAGAACTCCATTCCTTTTTAATGTTGAATAATATTCCATTGTATGTATATATCACATTTTGTTTATCTGTCCATTTATTGATAAATACTTGGGTTGCTTCCGCCTTTTGGTAATTGTGAATAAGGCTGCTATGAATGTTGCTGAGCAAATATCTGAGTCAGGCTTTGGATTCTTTTTGGATATTTGTCTAGAATCCCACATACATTCTTGTAAAAATGAAATTAACTACTAAATATGTAAATATCTAAAGAGAAAATCTTGGTAATTTTCTCATAGTTAAGTAAAAAAATTTCATTAATTTAGAAATTGATGAGTTAGATAAGCCATATTTAAGCCTACCTTTGTAGTATATATGTTGTAAGGGTTTATTAAAACAACAGTATAATCTATTACAAAGTGCTTATTAACCTTAAGGGGACCCGTTTTTTAATTACCTAAGATGTGTTTATTTGCATAAGTTAGTTATCCCAGAAAGTGTTTTGGTGGAAAACTAGTCCTTAGAGGTGTCACTGAGAAAAAAAAAAGTTATGTTTCTGGAGTCAAATATGTTGAGAAAACTTTATACTATACCAGCCTTTTGGATATTTACAATGTACATCAGTATGAAAAGCTTAGAGAAATTCTTTTTTTTTTGTTTAGCTTTGCTTAACTCAATATATCCCACATTTAATTGACTATGGAATGTGTTTTATTAAGTAATGCCTATTAAATTTTCTTAAGGAATTCCTGGCATAAGGAAGTTGATAGGCTGATTACAGTTTATTCATTATATCTTAACTCAGTACTTATCAACCTCTTTGTTAATTTCAAAGGTGGCATTTTTATGTAATTGAAAAGTAGGTGCATTTTATTTTTTAACCTGGGTGTAGTGACCCCTCCCCCCCAGTGGAATGAATTATTCAGTTTTTGCATTTTCAGATATTCTTTTGATATTCTTTTGGGGCCTCTGTGCCTAGATCCTGAAAATTTCTCTCAGTATCACCAAGATATTACTTTTTGTCTCAGAAATCTTGTAAGACAGCATATTTGACATTGTTACATTTAGGACTGTGGGAAAAGCTTCTTTTTAAATTTAGTTTTTACCAATCAAAAGATACAGACTGACGGAATGGATAGAAAACATGAGCCATCGTATGCTGCTTACAAGAAGCTCACCTTAGACCCACGGATACAAACTGGCTGAAGGTGAAAGCTTGGAAAGAGATACCCTCGCAAATAGTAGCCAGAAAAGAGCAGTGGTAGCTATACAAATATCAGACAAAACAGACTTTAAATGCAAAAAACTTATAAGAGATATAGAAGGCCATTATATATTAATAAAAGGGACAATCCACCAGGAAGATAAAACAATCACAAATATCTGTGCACCTAACCAAGGTGCCCCAAAATACATGAGACAAACTCTAACAAAACTGGAGGGAGAAATAGACATCTCTACAATAAATTTAATTTTTAAAAAAATTTTTAGACAAAAACATGACCAAGTCTCTCTCTTTTTTTTTTTTTTTTTAAAGGAGGTACCCGGGATTGATCCCTGGACCTCATTCATGGAAAGCAGGCGCTCAACCACTGAGATACATCCACTCCCCAATGACAGTGGATGTTTTTTTTTTTTTTGGTTGGTTGTTTTGTTTTTAGGAGGTACCAGAATTCGAACTTGGGAGCTTGTGCATGGGAAACAGATGCCTCAACCACTTGAGCTACATCTGCTCCCTGAGTTCGTATATTTTTCAGTTCTGTGATTCATGTAATGAGAAAATGAAGATATGTATAATAAATTAAAACCTCTTCTTATTAATTCATTCCTTTAAAATCTTCTAAGAGCCCGGCTGTAAACTGCCAGAGCAGAAATGACTGCTGTGTTGCAGGGCATTGAGTGGCTCTGGTCGCGTGGTGCACGTGCTGGGCTGTAACCCAGGTCCCGTGACACTGCAAGGCACCAACACCTACCTGGTGGGGACTGGCCCCAGGAGAATCCTTATTGACACTAGAGAACCAGCAATTCCAGAATATATCAGTTGATTAAAGCAAGCTCTGACCGAATTTAACACAGCAATCCAGGAAATCATAGTGACTCATTGGCACCAGAATCACACTGGAGGCATAGTAGATACTTAAAAAAACATCAATAATGGCACTACATATTGCATTAAAAAACTTCCACATAATCCTTCCACAGAAGAAACTGTAGGAGATGGAGAACAACAATATGTTTATCTGAAAAATGGAGATATACTTGAGACTGAGGGAGCCTCTTTAAGAGTTAAATATACACCTGGTCACATGGATGACCAAATGGCTCTTCTTTTAGAAAAGGAAAATACTCTCTTTTCTGGAGGTTGCATCCTAGGGGAAGGAACAACTGCATTTGAAGACCTCTATGATTATATGAACTCCCTAAAAGAATTATTGAAAATTAAAGCTAATATTATATATCCAGGACATGGTTCAGTAATCCATAATGCTACAGTACATTTCTCTTAGAAATCTATAATACGTTTCTCTTAGAAATATCCAAGAAGAGCAAATTCTTGAATTATTTCATGGCAATGTAGAAAAATCATTTATAGTAATGGAGCTTGTAAAAAGTATATACAAAGATACTCCCAAGCATTTACATAAAGTGGTTAACTATAATTTCTTGCTTCATTTGAAAAAATTAGAAAAAGAAGGAAAAATATTTAGCACCATGGATTCTGAGAAGAAATGGAAAGCTAATCTTTAGTTCTAGATTAATAAAAAATTTATTTGTTTTGGTTTTTTTTAAGAGAATGGCATGTTAACTATGGATTATGTAGAGAAAATAGTGTGGAACATTGAAAACCCTAGATATACTTTAAAATATATGTATTCTAAAATACATAAGTTACATTATAACATCTATAATACAGATTGGTTATGTAATCTTGATCTTATTACATTTTACCAAAAATTATTCAGAATTCAACTTTATTAATTTCAGATTAAATTTCTTTAAAAATACAATTTATGTAATATAAATTGGATGTAATTCTTGAAATTTTATTACCAGTGGCCAGTAATACTATTTTCTATAGCTATTTCAGTTAATAGTACAGATTTCAATGAAATCTTTTTCTTATACCCTTATATGTATCTGTAGATATCAGCTTTATTTTTTCATGTTTTTATCAGTTATACTTAGGATTATATATTAGTTCTATAACTTTATATTATTTATATGTTCTTTTAATGGTGTCCTACAAATGATCCATGGAAATCAACTTATGGTAATTAAAAAATATGAAATTCCAAAAAAATAAAAAATAAACTAAAATCTTCCAAGAGCTATTAAAAATTTAATATTGACTTCTCTGTTTCTTTTCTCTGTCTTTTGTTAGGGTGAAAGTTAAGTTGCAGATTAAAGGAAGTTAAATGCAGGGATCAACAAAGTTCAGAACTGAATAACTAAGAGTTGATTTTAGGGAAGAAAGAAGTGTTTTTGGTTCTTTTTATTGACTGCTTTATTTGTACCCACAGCTCAGCCAGCAGGAGTGCCAGAAATCTTAAAGAAAAGTTTGCATAGCTGTTCAGTGAAAGGAGAAGAAGAAGTATTTTTAATTGGCAAGAACTTTCTAAAAGGAACTAAAGTAATTTTCCAAGAAAATGTTTCTGGTAAGTAAGGGTAATACAGGTGCAGAGATTGTTGCATGTCTCACTTTGTTAGAAAGATAAAGTAACAACTATAGAGTAAAAAAATGTTTCCAAAATATAGTAATTGACTTTTTATTTTAATCAGATGAAAACTCTTGGAAGTCAGAAGCTGAAATTGACATGGAATTATTTCATCAGGTATAATTTAAGCCATTTTATCATTTGTTTACTCTCTGAGAAATTCAGTTTTGTTTTGAATTCATCCTGAATCAAAAGATTTAATTTCTTCTTCATATGGGATTGATGTGAATCATTTACTTTCTTTCTTGGTTTTCTTAAAACTGAAACAGAATTATGACACTGATGCTAGGAGTGACCAGTTCCTCTATTTGAAAATTTCATGAGCATTAGCTTTATCGATTTTATTGAGTTCATTTTATATACTACAGAGAACATCAAAACTTAGCATTGTTAATTAGCAAAGCTTTTCTTTCCCACTGTTTATTTGCTCTGTATATTTGGGTTACTTTAACCTACTATATAATTAAATAAAAGGAAAACTAATATTTGTGAGTACCTGCTATATGACAGGTGCATTATGCTTGTTAAAGTTAACCTTTTTGCATTTAGAAGCACTATTTGTTACCCTTTTATTAAAGACTGTGTATTTATAGGACCTCTCTATGTATTGCTTTCCAAATTACAAGGTAAAAGAGCTTGAAACAAGGACAAGAACCTGACTTGAGAATCAGGGTATAATGCAGATAGGACCAAACCCATAGTCTGAGACTAACAGAAGAGAAGGCCAAATGTATGAGTAAGTCAGATAGAAGGCAGGGTTGAATTACAAATGCAGAAGAGTAGCTTATACAAGTAAAACTCAGAGATAAGGAAAGACTAGAAAAGCAGGGATGAAGTAATAAGTAAAATACCCCCAAAATTTAGGGTAAAGAGCAGACGGGGAGACAAAAGAGCATGTAAAGACAAGCAGAGATAAAAGAGATGAAAATTGGAGAATCTGTCGACTATTTTTTAAAAAGGTTAATTCCTATGTGTTTTCTATTTAGTTTTTATTCCTTCATGTATTAAAAAAGAAACTAATGAAAATTTAAAACAGTATTAAAATATAAAGTAGAGCCAAGACTAGCCTTGACTGAAGTTCTAGTACCTGCTTTGTCACCAACAATTTGTTTTCTAAGTAAAACAAGTCATTTTAGTGCCCCAGTTTTCTAATCTATAAAATAAGCTTTCACTAGATGATTTGAGGCTCCTTCTAACTCTGATGTTTTATTATTTCTTACATAGCTTGTTGATCAGACCATTCCCACTCCTCAAAAGCCAACAGTAGTTTCCCTTGGAGGACTCCTGGAGGTTAGAGGCAATGTATTGTGCCTCTTTAATGTTCCTCATTATATGAAGTAAAACTTATTAGTTCATTTATTTACTTTTGAAGAAAAGATCTCTGTGTGGTCTGAAGTCCCTTGTTCTTTCCAAGAACATTTCAAACTCTAATTTCAACAAGATTTTTAAATACCTATAGTTTTGATCCTGACTGAAGCTTAATTTATCCATGCAGTCCTTTTTTATCTTTTATTTATTTATTTTTTTCAAGTACCAGGGTCAAAGATTGAACCTGGGACCTCATAAGTGGGAAGCTGGCACTCAACCACTGAGCCACATTGGCTTCCCTGAGTTGTTTTTTGTTTGTTTGTTTTGCTTGTTGTTTGTTTTAGGTTTTTTTTCAGGAGGCACCAGAAACACTTGAGCCACATCCACTCCCTCCTTTGCTTTTAATATTCTGTTATAATCATTGTTCCTTACCTTATCCAGTTATACAGTTTTATGGATAAGGAAACTACTTCTGAAGATTGAAGGACTTGCCTTATAAATTATACAAAATATTAATAAAACACTCCAAAAAAATTATGGTCGTATCATGCTGTTTCAGGTAGAACTTAATATTAAGGATTCTTTCTCTCTCTCTTTTTTTCTCTCTTTCCTTCCTTCCTTCCTTCCTTCCTTCCTTCCTTCCTTCCTTCCTTCCTTCCTTCCTCCCTCCCTCCCTCCTTCCCTCCCTCCCTCCCTCCCATTGAAGCATGCAGAGTTATATTTTTAAAACACTTTTTTTCAGGGCAGTTATGCCAGCTACAATAGATTAAAGAAGAATAATCATAAAAATAAGATGTGGAATGGAAGGGAATTATGTCCTTATTTGGTGGAAATATATAGTTTTTGCAAGCAAGTATGTGAACAAACTAAATCATAATATGATATTTTATTAATTTTGTGGTTCTCTAGTTCATTTTTAAATTTTTATCTTTTTCAGAGAGAGCTTTGATTTTCATTTTTTCCCAGGGGGTTTTCTGGGAAGTGTTTACTTAGTGTGGAATCAGGGTTGCATTATAACATGAAGAATTCATCCTAGAGATTATATGAAAGAAATGAAATGGAAATTAAACATTTAGAGGGAAAGGTGATCAGAAAATGTATTTATAGAAAAGAAACTTTAAGAGTGGGCAATAAAAAAAAATCAGACTTACACATGAAAGCATAAAGGGCATCTAAATATTTTTAAATGCCCAAGAAAATGGTGTCATAGAAAAGACAATTTAAAAATAACTTTGCAAGTTGCAGTTATGAATGATTATAACAGCCATTCATTTGCAATGCCCAGATCACCTCACTGGGTATTAAACTTTTTCTGTCATATAAAAATAGAGATTAATGAAGTCTTGGAAAACATCTTTTGTTTAATGGGCTTATACTAATGTATGCCAAATGGTTATTATGTCTGGTCCTATTTTAACAACTTTAGATGAGTTCTGTATGAGCTTAATTGCCTATCAGAATATATATATGTTTTTAAGATAAGTTGATTTGAAAGAAGGCAAGAACAGATTGAAAATGGGGAGGTGACTTAAAAAAGGATTAGAGGGAATGGATGTGGCTCAAGCAGTTGAGCACCTTCTTCCCACATGGTTCGGTCCCCTGGCCATCCTAAAAATACAACAAAAACAAAACAAGCAAACATGAAAAAAAAAAAAACAACGCAGGAGAGCCAATGTGGCTCAGTAGTTGAGTGTTGGCTTCCCACATACGAGGGCCTGGTTCAATCCCCAGTCCCAGTACCTCAATAAAAAGGGGGAGGGAAGATTAGAAGCTAAAATAGATATATTAGAAGCTAGTAAGAGGTATACAATTTTATTTAACAATAATTTGTTTTACAATACATGAAGTTGGCCATTAGTGTATCAAAAATAGAGAATTATATAGATTGTTATTTCTTAATCTTTTGTCTTCTGCGTCATTTTTATGGTACTCTCAGAGTAAAAGAATAAAACATGAGAAATTAGTAGTAATTTGTGGGCAAATAGAAGAAAAATTGGGGATACTTTATAAAGAATCAAAAGATAACTTTGGAGAAGATGGAATGTTTTTATACAAATATGGAAACAGTATTTTTGAAATAATGCCAAGAAAAGATCCTCAGCAGAATTTGTGGTAACAAATAGACTAAACAGAGGCTTGAGAATTTAGAGGCTATATATTTTCAAATTGGCTGGATTAGTAATATGTTTTGTGTTTTTGGTCTTGTCTGATTACATATATTTCCCCAACTAAAAAATGAATGTGGTAATGAAAAATAATTTCATAGGACTGTGGAAAATATCTGGCCCCATAGCTTATAAAAGAGCTGAAAAAGTCTATCTGCTAGAAAAAGAGGATTATCTGGAATTAATGCAGATTTATCTTAAGAAGTTAAAATTCAGCTGCTCCTGTCATTTTACCCCAGAGAACATTATAAAACCAAAGACTTACCAATCCTTTGTGTGTTTTGTATGTATTGTAGTCCTAGCTCATTGGTAGTTAATTGCTATCAATTTGGGAAAGAAGTATTGAAAACAACTTTTGATCACTATTCACAATTTACCCAATTTTTAAATTCAAATCATTTGTTGACTTTCTAGATTTAGATTGTAGAAGTATGAAGAATTAATATTAAGATTTGATTTTTTAAAAGATTTCAAATTAGGTTTGCTTATACTCTCCAATATTGGAGTGGAAATACTTGGATAAAATTGCATCTCATTAGTATTAATCCTGTTACTAATTACCAAGAAACAAGTTTTTATTGAAGAATAATTTCAATTATAGGGTTTGCCAAACAATTTTAATACTGGAAGGATACTTCATAATCTACCCTTTCATCCATCTCTTTAACTCTAGACAGGACTGCTTCTGTGAGGTGGTTGCAGTGTTTAAACAAAAGGAGTGAAAAGAAGGGTAGACAAGATTCAAAAATTGTTTCTGAAAAGTTGGATCAGTGTAGGTGTAGTGTTGATGTCATATGCAGTTGAGTATGTGCTTTGAGGTTTTCCCCCCAATAACTGTAGATACACACACATTTATTCATGTTTTCTACCTAGCTTATAATTGTGGGTTTTTTGAGATTGCTAAGTGTACTTAAAAGGCATTTTGTTAATGCCATTTCATTCTTTATAATGTAACTTTATTTCAGAAAGTATTTGAAGATGGCTCAGAAACAGATTGACTCAGAGATTAAAATTTGATCTTTGCCAAATTTATCCCATGTTCTATTCAGTTGAATGACCAACTGTAGTCTGACTAAATAAAAAATGCCATCAAACTCACTTTACCCTCAGCTGTCAACTTTGGCCTCCTGCATACTAAGACATCAGTACAGAAGCATAATTATTTCGCCTGATGTTCCTTCTCATTACTGTAATGTCCTAGGGAAGAAGAAGAAAAGTCAAATTTGGTTTGTATTATCTTCCAAGAAGATGTAGTCCCCTTGATTTAAGTACTGGTGAAGGGTAGCCTGTGTAGCTCAGTGGTAGAGCGCTGGCTTCCCATGTACAAGGTACTGGGTTTAATCCCCAGTCCCGGTAACTCCAAAAAAAAAAGTACTGGTGAAGCATTTATGAATTATACCCTTTTCTTGTAAGGACACTTCTGCCACTCTGTCTTTATTTACTGGGGTTTGGATTAACTGGACCATATTTAAATGAAAATGGAAGTTGTTAGGAAGTAGTGAACTGCAGTGTGAAGTACATCTCACATAAAGGTTGTACAGAACATATGGTAACTGACCTTTATCTACATTGTGCTTGATGAGTGTATTTTTTTTCCTCATAAATTTATTCATTCCTTTTTTTGTCATACTTGAGTGCATTTTGCATAAGGTACTGTTCGTATTAGGGGAGATAGTGTAAAGAACAAAACATGCTTGGTCTTCCTGGAGCTCCTTATGATTGGAGACAGAAAACAAGTAAGCAATCATGGTAATTTCAGGTGGTGATAAGTGCTATTATGGAAATAAAATGTGTGATTAGGGAGGAGAGAGGTGCTGCTTTAAATAAGGTGGCCAGAGGAGGCTTCTCTGAGGAGTGGCAGTTGAATAAGATCTGAAATTTGGTAAAGAATTAACCATTTGAAGAGGTGAAGGAATAATATTCCAGTTGGAGAGAATAGCAAGTATAAAGGCTGTGAAGTGAAAATTAGTGTGTTAAAAAAGAAAAGTGAATAAGGAAGTCAGTGTGACTAGAGTGCAATGAGCGAGAAGGGAGAGTGGGAATAAGATGAAGTTGACAGGGCAGGGACCTTGTAAGGGCATTGTACAATATTTGGATTTTACCTCAAAAGCAATCTTAAGATTAATCTCTTGATGCCTGTGAACCTGAGCTTTAAAATACATTACTTTCAAATTTTATAGCTAACAGGAAAAGTACTTAATCAAACATTTTAACTTAATGACGATTGAAGTGATGAATGCACAACTATGTGATTATGCCACATACCATTGATTGTACACTTTGCATGGATTTTATGCTTTACTAACGTGTCAATAAAATTGATTTGTTTAAAAAAACATTTAATTCAAATTTTTAATTTAAATATTGCTTTTTTTTACTCTTATACCTCCTTTAAATTAGAATCATCTTATTGTAAAGGTTCCTCCATACCATGACCAACATATAACTTTGCCTGTGTCAGTTGGAATATATGTAGTGACCAATGCTGGAAGATCTCATGATGTTCAGCCATTCACTTACACTCCAGACCCAGGTATGTCAAAATGGAAAGTTTTGAACTAAAATGAATGATTAATTTCTAGTTCTTTCAAAGGAAATGAAGACGACCTGCCAAATCCCCCTACCCCCAAAAAAGTTTCTCAGTAAGATGAATTGATACTAGATTGTTTTAGAAATGGCATTATTTCCTAACAAAACAGCCACCAAACACTGTCTTTACTCTTATGTTAGGGGAATCATTTCTGCCTTTTGCTCTAATAAAAGAACTAGGAATCCTCTGGTGTTAGACTTTTTTTTTAAATTTATTTCTCTCCCCTTCCCCCCGCCCAGTTGTCTGTTCTCTGTGTCCATTTGCTGCGTGTACTTCTTTGTCTGTTTCTGTTGTGAGCGGCACGGGATTCTGTGTTTCTTTTTGTTGCGTCATCTTTCTGTGTCAGCTCTCCGTGTATGTGGCGCCATTCTTGGGCAGGCTGAACTTTCTTTCATGCTGGGCGGCTCTCCTTACGGAGTGCCCTCCTTGCATGTGGGGCTCTCCTCCGGAGGGGGGCACCCCTGCGTGGCAGGGCACTCCTTGCGCGCATCAGCACTGCGTGTGGGCCAGCTCCACATGGGTCAGTGAGGCCTGGGGTTTGAACTGCGGACCTCCCATGTGGTAGACAGATGCCCTATCCTTTGGGCCAAGTCTGCTTCCCTGATGTTAGACTTTCTGAAGATATATTACAGGTTACTCCTTAGTAAGAATTATCATTCATTGATACCTCTTATGTGTGGAAAGGTGAAAGTGACAATGTTGGAAAACTGTTAATAGTTTAGTTTGCTGGTGCATTTTGGGAGAGGCAAGAGATAAGTCTGGAGTATTAAGTGATAAAATCACAAAGAAAGTTCTATGCGTCTAACATTTTCTAATTTGTGCAATCAGAAATATCAAAGACTGTTGGTACATAAATATTTTAAATATAATTTTAAGCATTTAAGTAAAACAAGATGCTTAAGAAACCAGAGCACTAAGACAAACTGAAATGTTAAAAGTTTCAGAAGATGTCTGGCTAAGAAGTGTCTTATGAGTTGTTTGCCTACTTGTATTTAGTTGCCTGAAGAAGAAACAAGCCTTCTCCTGGCAGAAGCAGGGAGAACATTTTGGAACTAGAAACTCCTTTCATGTTCCATTGACCTAGGCTTGTTTACTGCCATGGTTACCATATGTTCAGTTCATTCTGATCTCAGGCATACTTCAGAATTAGCAGTTCTTCTCTATGTGCAATGTTTACTGATGTCTTATTCTCAAATAGTTTAGCATCCACTGAAGGAGAAGGTGAGGAAAGGTAGCAGAGAAAGAAAACCAAAGTAAAAAAGTGACAGAAACAGTGGTTAAGACAGAATTATAACTAGTTTTGAACTTTCTGTCTCTTAATTTATCTATTCCCTATTTTTTAAAAATCATTTCTGCATTTCGTTATATTGGTTACTTTGTACCGGTTTGCTACTAACGTGTGCCACAGTGTACTGCTAATGAAATTCCCTTTGGTATTTACCTCAGAATAAATGATCACAAGTAGAAATTTCAAACAGAAAAAGGCGAAGTATAAAAAAAATAGACTAGCTTAAACACAAATAGGAAAAATTATTGATTTCTAGTCAAAGACCAAATATTTGTTTTCTTTCTAGTAATCCTTATTTATATCTTTTTTTTGCTGCTCTAAAAAAATTGCTAATAACTCGATTTAAAAGGAGAAATTTAATTTAACTTAAACATTAATTGACGTTTCTGAATCAGTTTATTTTTTTTTCATAAATCATGTATGCAGGTGAATGGTGAATTTTTTTCTTGATGGTGTTATAGTATAATTGATGTTATAAACTTCTAATATCAAGCATCTGTTCAGTTGATATCATCAACATACATACTGTTGCAAGAAGAAATTTTTATAAATTGTTGTTTTTATTTTGTTTTATTTTGATAAATGGACATAGGCTTCTGCCCACCTGGAGGTCAATGAATTTTAGAGGATAGACTTGATTGTTAGGAAAACTCATCTTAACCTAGAATTTCTACCATACAAATAATTTAATGATGCTTTGTGAGAAAATATTCTAATTAAAGAACTTTAAGATACACATTTTGTTAAGATGAATAAATTAAAATAATCACATTTAATCTTTTTTAAAAAATAGCAGCAGCTGGTGCTTTGAATGTAAATGTGAAGAAGGAAATGTCTAGTCTGGCAAGACCTTGTTCTTTTGAAGAGGCCATGAAAGGTACCAAATTGATTCTTCTCAAAAACTAAATAAGTGATACTATGTTTTCTCTAGCAAACCTTAGTTTTTTTGTTTTCTCTTATGCATTTGCAATACTTAGCAGGCTATTTTCCATATTGTAAAATAATATTTAACTTTACTGAATGCAGAGGCTTGCTTTTCCAGCTCATTATTTTCCTTTATTCTTCATATAAGCATACTTATTTTTTTAACATATGTTGGCATGGAAGAGTTTTTGGTTTCTTTTTTAATTCCTCATACATTAAAAGAAATCTTAGAAGTATATATCAAGTATAATAATGTATATAAAATAGTCTTTAAAGCTTCTTGCTACCAATAAAATTAGTACTTGACATTGAAACTGAAGAGACCAAAATGTGAACTATAAGCATTTGAAAAGTTGTTTCAATTTCTTTGTTGTTTTTTTCTTCTGATATCTTTATTAATTCCCCTGCTAGTCCCAAGAGCCAGTGAAGATTAAACTATAATTATATCTTTAGGATGGTGTAATGAGGCCTAGCAGATTCTTTTCTTAGCTTATTTCTAATACTACCAGGGTATACAATGATGATGGCTTTTGTTCCTTTATATGTGAACATACCAATTACATTATGGCCATTGATATAGTCCTGTAATTCTGGCTTTTGCTTATATTTTTCTGCCCTGAAATTCATGAGTTAAATCAAATTAAATAAATTTTTAAATATTTATGTTTTCAAGAGGTATAAGATGCTTAATAAACTTTACAGATAAAATGAAGTTTTTCTACTGTCAATCAGCATTCACATATATACATGTTCAATATAGCTTACCATTATAATTTCTGACCATGAATACTTTCTAAAGTAGATTAGTAAAGAATTATGGGCTGGTAAATACTCTGCCAAGATTATCATATTCAATCATGGGAAAATTCCCATATCTATGGAGAACCACAACTAGCACTTATTGAATTGTATACTAAGTGCTAGGCAGTATACCAAGCTTTTTATAGGCATTATCTCATTTAACCTTCCCAACTCTATGAGGTAGGTGTCATTATTAATCTCGTTTCATAAATGAGGTAGCTGAGGTTTCAGAGAATTATGTGTTCAGGATCATTTAGCTAGGTTAGAAAAAGGATTGGTTGAGCTTCGGTATATAAGGTAATACATTCTAAGCAAAACTAATTCAAGGTATGTTTATGAAATGAATAGTACCATAATTAAGTAATTATTAAAGAATGTCAGAGATGTTTGTGATATGTCCTTTGCCAACCTTGAGGCATTTGTGCTTTTCTTTAAAAATCCCTTGGGAAGCGGACTTGGCCCAGTGGTTAGGGTGTCCGTCTACCACATGGGAGGTCCACGGTTCAAACCCTGGGCCTCCTTGACCCATGAGGAGCTGGCCCACGCACAGTGCTGATGCACGCAAGGAGTGCCATTCCACACAGGGGTGTCCCCGCACAGGGGAGCCCCACGCGCAAGGAGTGTGCCCCGTAAGGAGAGCCGTCCAGCGCAAAAGGAAGTTCAAGCCTGCCCAGGAATGGTGCCGCACACAAGGAGAGCTGACACAACAAGATGACGCAACAAAAAGAATCACAGATTCCCGTGCCGCTGACAACAACAGAAGCGGACGAAAAACAACACACAAATAGACACAGAGAACAGACAACTGGCGGGGGGGGGGGGGCGCGGCGGGGGGGAGCAGGGGAGAAGGGGGGAGAAATAAATCTTAAAAAAAAAAAATTCCTTGATGCTTCTTTCAGTTGCAGGGGGGTTCAAACACTAATCAAATCCAATGTCAAATTTCTTATACAAGAGTATGAATTGAAAGTTAAAAGATTTTGATAGTAGTCCTTTGATCAAAAACTTACTAAGTTAAAAATAGATAAGAAACAAAAATACATAAACATACACATTATTCTTTCTCACATTTCAGGCTTTCTTATTTTGGACCTGACAATTAACTTATCAACTGAAAATATGGTAAAGAATGTTTTTATGATGCTATGCAGTAAAGTTAAATTGAACACTACGCTCTCTTACCTGTATTTATAATTTCAAATACAGTATCGTTAATTAGAGACTCCCAGCTTGTTAAAAAAAGCATTAGTTTTCAGAACCATAAATTTTCCTTGACAAATAGTATATTTTTATAACTCCTTTAAATCAGAACTTGAGAATAATGCCAAAGTTTTGTTGGGGGATTTAATTGGGTATACTTTAATGAAGAAGACTGAGCAATATAAATGACTTCTAAATTTATATTATAGCAGTAATCCACTAAGTAAAATTCTTAAAAATAGTCATTAATTACAGTAAGATTTAGAACACCATATCCAAAGAAGATATGGCTAGATATTGGAAGCTTTCTCTCTGAAGTAAGCTTCTAATT
Organism: Dasypus novemcinctus; assembly: GCF_030445035.2. Classification (NCBI taxonomy): domain Eukaryota; kingdom Metazoa; phylum Chordata; class Mammalia; order Cingulata; family Dasypodidae; genus Dasypus; species Dasypus novemcinctus. The sequence continues at coordinate 20,376,999 of NC_080690.1, read as the reverse complement.
TCTTTGGGTGGAGGGGAAGGACAACTACACAACTACTCAGTGAGATATTAAGTTCAATGCCAAAGTATCATGATTCATTTTAAGTTTTATCCAACATGTGTGTATCCTTAAAAATAAAATAGTAATGCAAATTAAATGATAACATATAGTGCACAGTGAAAGCTACTGTTAGGTTTCTTAGGAATATTTCCAGAAAATTTCCTATGTGTGGGCAAATGTAGATATGCATGTAGACACTAGATAGATTGCTCAAGGATTCTGTGATACAAGTTTAGGACCCAGGGATAAAGTACTGATGGCCAGTCTCTGTTTCAACTTTGTAGGGAGTCATTAATTGGATAAGTGTGAAAATAGTTGAGAGCATTATACTTTCCTTTACCTGGTTATATCTATGTGGGAAGGCTTAGGAGCTTGGAGGAACCATTGAGATAATCTAGTTCAATCTCATTTTACAGGTAAATAAACGAAGGTTTAGAGGGATTAAGTGATTTGCTCAAGGTTATAAAGCTAGTAAATGACAGAGGTTGAAACTTAATAGTCCCCCAGATGTCCATATTCTTTTTTTTTTTTAAGATTTATTTTATTTATTTCTCTCTCCTTTCCCCCTCCCGCTGTTGTCTGTTCTCTGTGTCCATTCACTGTGTATTCTTCTTTGTCCACTTGCATTCTTGTCAGTGGCACCAGGAATTTGTGTCTCTTTTTGTTGTGTCATCTTGCTGCATCAGCTCTCTGTGTGTGCAGTGCCACTCCTGGGCGGGCTGCACTTTTTTCACAAGGGGCAGCTCTCCTTGCAGGGTGCACTCCTTGTGCATGGGGCTCCCCTACACAGGGGAAACCCCTGCATGGCAGGGCACTCCTTGTGCGCATCAGCACTGCGCATGGGACAGCTCACCACGGGTTAGGAGGCCCTGGGTTGAAACCCTAGACCTTCCATATGGTAGGAGAATACTCTATCAGTTGAGGCAAATCTGCTTCACCATATTCTTTTTTTTTTTTTTTTTTAAGATTTATTTATTTATTTATTTATTTCTCTCCCCTTCCCCCCTTCCCCCACCCTGGTTGTCTGTCCTCTGTGTGTCTATTTGCTGCGTCGTCTTTGTACGCTTCTGTTGTTGTCAGCGGCACGGGAATCTGTGTTTCTTTTTGTTGCGTCATCTTGTGTTAGCCCTCCGTGTGCGCGGCACCATTCCTGGGCAGGCTGCACTTTCTTTCACGCTGGGCGGCTCTCCTTACAGGGCGTATTCCTTGCGTGTGGGGCTCCCCTACAAGGGAGACACCCCTGCGTGGCACGGCACTCCTTGCGTGCATCAGCACTGCACATGGACCAACTCCACACAGGTCAAGGAGGCCCGGGGTTTGAGCCACGGACCTCCCATGTGGTAGACGGACGCCCTAACCACTGGGCCAAGTCTGCCGCCTCCATATTCTTTTAATTCTATCATTTCCTCCCTATAAATCTTGGTCCATATTTTAACCAAGTATATATATATTTGACCTAAATGCTGTTTGCTCTTAACAAACTATTAGTCAAGATTTTGTTAAGTTTTGAAAATTACCATTATTTGGCATGGGTGGAAACGAAAGCTGTTTAAAAAATTGATTAAATATGTTTATCTTATTTACCTTTTGGATTTCCTGAATTGGCTTAAAAGGTCTCCCCCAACTTCTAGGTAGTACACAGGCTTTACTTGTTCGTAGTTTTTCCTCCTTCACTAGAATATAATTTCCAGGTGGTAGGGACTTTATCGATTTTATTTATCACTGGATCCCCAGATCCTAGAACAGTACTGAAACATGATAGCGACTAAATAAATACATATAAAAAATGTAGGGGGAAGATTTGGTGACATCTCTCAGGCCATTTGATATTGTTAACTATTAAAATACAGTTGTGAGTTTTGGAACAAGATGGTATAGACTCATTTTTCACTGTTCCTCCCCTCTACATACATCAAATACCTTGGAAATAATTCCACAGACAATCATATGGATTGAAATATGGAAATAAAAAGGTGAACTGGCCAGGGACTTAAGGACTTAAAGAATCAACATCACAGTGAATTTCCTGGATTTTCTTTTTATCTCCCATTTATCCTGGACTGGATACTGAAGAGGCATGCAACCTAAAACCAACAACAATCACAGACAAAAACAAATCAATGCATAAACAAGAAAAGCCTGCTTTCTTTGGTCAAAGGACCCGGAAAGAGGAAACCCAGCAGAGACTTAGTGAGGAGACTCAAACCTAGTTGCATCAGTTGCCCTGCCAGCAGAGTTTTGGGGCCTACCCATCTTCAACGAATACTGCGAACAGCCACAGGCTCGATCTCCCCACAGCCGCAGCAACAGCAGAACCCGAATGGATTGACCCACCCTACAACCTATAACTGCCATCAGCTGTGAGTCTGATCTTCCCGCTGTGGAACCTAGGAGGGCCAGTGTGCACCAGGCCCCACGTATGCCAACAGTAGCAGTGGGTTGATATATCTACAGGAGCAGCAACAGCAGAATACAGGGGGTTAACCCGTTCCCTACCCCCCACTAGGTGGCAGCAGTCAGGTTCCTCTGCTTGCACTGGCAGTGCCCGCAGGCCTGGTATCTCCCTGTCCTTTCCCCAACAGCAGAGGGAGATCCAGATCTGGTAGCTCCTGACTCTCCACCCTATGGCAAAGAGCCCATGACTCCTGAACCTCCACCAGCAGCAGAAGTCAGGCCAGATAGATGGTTCCTTCCCACAGTCACACCAGCAGAGATAGATTGGGAAGCCCACTGGTGCACCAGGAGACCAGAGAGTATGCCAGGAGAAACACTTTCTTTCCTATAAGTCTAGCATCCCTCATCCCTACCAAATGATATCAGACAGCCAGAGAAGTACCTTCCACTTCTACCAATGGCACCAGCAGGAATGCAACTGGAACTCAGTCAGAGCCAAACAATAAAGCAGACTAGAAGAGCATTGCCAAGGGTCCAGAAAACTAAATTGTCGTTGGAAAGAAAGCACACAGAAGTAGACCAGACCTGCACAGGTTAAACAGGGTGACTACCTGTTAAATATGACATAGGTTGAAATAAAAGGATGGAAAAAGACTCATCATACAAATACTGTTTTTAAAAGCAGAAGTAGCTATTTAAATATTGGATAAGGTAGGTTTCAGGGGAAAAAATATTACTAGGGTCAAAAAGGGAAATTACATAATGATAAAAGTATTAATCCATCAAGAAGTCGTAATGATCCTAAATGTGTATATTCCAAAAAACAGAACTACAAAGTGCATGAAGCAAAAACTGATAGAGCTGAAAGGAGATATAGATACATCTATAGTTAGAGTTGGAGACTTCAATACGCCACTCTCACCAATTGATTATTGTAAAAAAATTAGCAAAGATACAGAAAACTGAAAGTGCCATCAGCCAATAAGATCTAATTGGCATTTGTAGAATACTCCAACAGCAACAGAAACACATTCTTTTCAAGCATTCATGCAGTATTCATCAAGATGGTCATATCCTGGGTCATAAAACAAACCTCAACACATTTAAAAGAATTGAAATCATACAGTATATGTTTTCTGACTTATAATGGAATCAAACTAGAAATCAATAATGGAAAAACAGGAAACTCTTCAAGTACTTGGAAATTAATAAGCATGCTTCTAAACAAACAATCCATGGGTCAAAGAAAAAGTTTCAAAGGAAATAAAATAATATATTAAACTGAGTGAGAATGAAATGTTTGTGATGTCAGGGCAAGTACTGCAAGGTATTGAGGTAAGTGAGGGGGATGAGGGTTCCATCAGTATGTTGGTCCCTGATTTGAACAGAGTTCCTTCCTGCAGGTTTGAAAGAAGAGAAAGAGAAGAAGCCTGTGTCAAAAATGGTTCCACAGTAAATGCTTTCACAGTGGAATTATAAACAGCTTCAGATTCCCCCCTAGCTCCACTAGTGTTTTCTTAGCATAGACAGCCAATTTTAACTGTGAAGGAAAATTTTTTATGGATTGTTATTATTTCTAAAAGATTTTGTTTGTTTTAGTGATGTTCCTGAACATGCTTAGCCTTATATTTCACATGAAACTCTCCTTTTCATATACGTGTGAAATTAGAGTGTAACGGTATATATATAGGTGTTTTGTTGTTTTTATGTGTATTATGGAAAGCATTGAAGTGGTACAGTATTTTATTAAAATGTATAAATGTATTCAAATCATATAATAAGAATGTTGGAAAATAAAGGGAAAAGTCACCCATAATTTCAAGTTATTAATAAAAAAGTTGTGAGATGCAGCTAAAGCAGTGCTAAAAGGGTAAATCCATGGCACTAAATGCTTTCATTAGAAAAGAAGAATTCTTAAATCAGTAATCTAAGTTCATACTGAAAGAAATTAGAAAAGGAAGAGCAAAATAAACCCAAGGCAAGCAGAAGGAAGGAGATAATAAGGGGAGAAATCTTAAAATCAAGAAATCTTGAAAACAAGATTAAAAGTAGAGAGGGAGGGAAGCAGATTTGGCTCAATGGATCGAGCGTCTGCCCACCACATGGGAGGTCCAGGGTTCAAACCCAGGGCCTCCTGACCCTTGTGATGAGCTGGCCCACATACAGTGCTAACACGCTCAAGGAGGGCACGTGGGGTGTCCCCCACGTAGGGGAGCCCCACGCGCAAGGAGTGCGCCTTGTAAGGAGAGCTGCCCAGCAGAAAAAAAGTGCAGCCTCCCCAGGAGTGGCGCTGCACACACAGAGAGCTGATGCAGCAAGAAGATGCAACAAAAAGAGACACAGATTCCTGATGCCGTTGACAAGAATACAAGCGGACACAGAACACACAGCGAATGGACACAGAGAGCAGACAACTGGGGGGACACGGAGGGGAGAGAAATAAATAAAAAATCTTTTTTTTTTTTAAAAAAAAGTAGATAGGGAGTGAATGTAGCTCAAGTGGTTGAGTGCCTGTTTCCCATGTAAGTGGTCCTGGAGATGGGTTCAAACCCTAGTACCTCCTAAAACAAAACAAAACAAAACAACAGCTAGTTCTTTGGGGGGGGGAATCAATAAAATTGATAATCCCTACCTAAGAAAACTGATAAAAAGAGAGAAGACACAAATCACCCATATCAGGAAAGAAATAGGTATCACACAGATCCTTCAATCATTAAAAAGATAAGGGAGGGGATCAGATGCAGCTCAGTGGTTGAGCACCTGCTTCCCATATACGAGGTCCTGGGTTCAATCCCTGGTACCTCCTAAAAAAAATTTTTTTTTTAATAAAAATAAAAGGATAAGAGAATACTACAATTGTCTTTACACTAACAAATTCAACAACATAGAAGAGATGAACAAATTCTTTGGATGCCACAGACTATCAAAACTGATCCAAGATGAAACTGATAACCAGAATCATCCTATAATCATTGAAGAAATTGAGTTTGTAATTATAAAACTCCCCCAAAAAGGTCCTCAGGCCCAAATAGCTTTACTGGAGAATTTTACTAAACTTTTAAAGAATTAGTGCAAATTTTTTACAATCTCTTCCAGAAAACAAAAGAGGAAGGAATACTTACAAACTTAATTTATGAGGGTAGTATTACCTTGAGATCAAAACCAGATAAAGACAATGTAAAAAAAGTAACTATAGACCAGTATCTCTCATGAACTAAGGCACAAAAACTCCCCAACAAATTTAATACCAAATTGAATCCAAGGTGTATAAAAAGAATTATACACCATGACCAAGTAGGGTTTATTCCAGTTATGCATGCCTGATTCAAATTCAAAGTAACCCATCATATTAAGTTAAAGAAGAAAAATCATATGATCATATCAATTGACATGAAAAAATATTTTACTAAATACCATTCATAGTGAAAACTCTCAGCAAGTTTGGAAGAGAGGGGAAGTACCTCAAATTGATACAAAGCATCTACAGAAAACCTACAGCTAACATCATAATAGTGAAAGACTGAATGCTTTTTCCCTATGATAGGGAATAAGGCAAGGATGTCTGCTCTTTTTTTTTTTTTCCCCAAATTCTACTCAGTTTATTCATTTTTTTAAAAGATATTACATTAAAAAAATGAGGTCCCCATTCGCCCCCACCCCACCGCTCCCCCCACAATAACACTCTCCCCCATCATGTCACATCCATTGCGTCTGGTGAGTACATCTCCGGGCATCGCAGGATGTCTGCTCTTAAACCACTCTTATTCGATATAATAGTGGAAGTTTTACCTATGCAATAAAGCAAGAAACAAAAACTGTGGGGATGAAAAGGAAGAAATAAAAACTGTCATTATTTTGTACATGACATGATGGTATACATTAAAAATCCCAAGGAATCTACAGAAAAGCTCCTAGAATTAATTGAGAGAATTCACCAAGGTCAGAGGATACAAAAATCAACTGCATTCCTATAAACTGACAATGAGCATATGAAAACTGAAATTTGAAACACAATATCATTTACAGTGGTTTCAAAGAAAATAAAATATTTAGATGCAAACTTAAGAAGTGCTAAAATTTTAAAATGCCAATGAGAGGAATCAAAGATAACCTAAGTCAGTGGAGAAAGATATGTTGATGAACATAATAAAGATGTCACTTCTCCCCATATTGATCTATAGCTTTGTATTAGCCAGGGATCTCCAGGGAAACAGAATCTACAGGATATATATAAGCATATAATATAGTAAATATTGTGAGATTTATTATAAGAATTGGCTCACGTGACTATTGGCCTTGGCAAATCCAAATTCCATAGGGCAGGGTAGGCCATAAGTTGGGAACTTCAATGAAGATTTCGGTGAATTTCCCAGAAGAAGCTGCCTGGCTGAAGTAGAGATGGAAATTCTTTCTGACTGGTGAAATCATCAGTTTTCCCTTTAAAGCCTCAACTGATTGGATAAGTCTTCTCTTGTTGCTGAAGGCAGTCTCCTTTGTTGATTGTAGATGTAATCCACCAAGATACAATCAACTGACTAATGATTTTAATTCATGAAATCCCAATCAGACCATTGCTTGCTTGACTAAACAACTGGACAATATAACCTAGCCAAGTTGACACATGAACTTAACCATCACAAGTTTAATGCAACTCCTATCAAAATTCCAGAATTTTTTTGTAGACATAAGCAGGCTTGTTCTAAAATTAATATGGAAAGGCAGGCACAAACCCTAGAATAGCTAAAACAATCTTGGAAAAGAATAAAGTAGGAGGAACCACACTACCCAATGTTAAGCCTTACCCATTAGTCAGTGAAACAGAACATCCAGAAAATCTGGAAATAGATCCCGGACAAATATACTCAAATGATTTTTCAAAGGTATAAAGGCACTTCTGTGGAGGAAAAATAGTCTTTTCATCCATTGGTGCTTTGTTAATTGGCTATAACTAGACAAAAAAAAAATGAACATGGGTTTAAACCTCACACCTTATATAAAAATTAACTTAAAAAGGGATCATGGACTTAGATGTTAAACTTAAAAGTATTAAACTTTTAGTAAAATAACATAGAATATGACACCAAAAGCATAAGCAACAAAGAAAAAAAATAGATAAATTGTACTTCATCTGCATTTAAAACTTTTGTACGTCAAAGGACATTATCAAGAAAGTGAAAAAATGATTTACAAAATGGGAGAAAATGTTTGCAAATCATGTATCTCATAAAGGTCTAGTATGCAGCATATACAAAGAGCTTACAACTCAAGAACAAAAAGATGAACAGTCCAGTTAAAAAAGGGGGACCCTTGCCCGGATAGATGGCAGATTAAGATGCTTCAGGGCTCCATCCCTACACAAAAGCTTTGAACGAACAGCAAGAACTGGCAGAAACATCTTTCTCAAAGCTCCAAAGGACAGTTAATGATTAACTGCAGTAACACAGCAAGCAACAAATCAAGAAAAAAGCTACTTAAAAACAGGGAAATGGATGTGGCTCAAGGGATTGGCGCCTGCCTATCACATGGGAAGTCATGGGTTCATTTCCCAGTGCCTCCTAAAGAAGACGAGCAAAACAGCGAGCTGACATGACAGGCTTGTTCATTATCAAAGTGACGCAGCCAGATGATGCAATGAAGAGACATAGCTGAGAGACATAACAAGCAAGGAGTGGAGATGGCTCAAGTGATTGGGTGCCTCACTTCCACATGGGAGGTCCTGGGTTTGGTTTTTGGTGCCTCCCAAAAAGAAGACTAACAGAGAACAGATCGTGAGGCAAACAATGAGGGGGGAGGGGCGAGAAATAAATAAAATTTTTTAAAATTAAAAAACAAAACAAAACTGTAGAATCTCATGGTGACCCAGCAATTAATACTTAATTAGTACAGAATTTCTGTTTGGGGTGTTGAAAAGGTTTTGGTAGTAGATTGTGGTGATGGTAGCATGACATTGTGTCAACTTGGCAAGTTAAAGTTTCCTAAGATGTTAATTTAGAAAAGCAAAATTTATTTGAATACTTGTGGCATTTTCTAATGAGAGGCTTGAGTTTTCTGGAGGAGAGAGATGCTCAAACAATTGGTCCTTAAAAAGTTTTGAAGTTAATGGATGTAGCTCAGTGGCTGAGTGCCTGCTTGCCATGTATGAGGCCCCCCAGGTTCAATCCCTGGTACCTCCGTAAAAAAAAAAAATGTTTTGAGGCTTATTATTGCCAAGCAGCCATATGCTAAGAGAAGAGTGTAACAGAGTAGCTTTAACCTCCTGGAGATTTCTATGCTATATCCTATGCCTTGCTTGTGTGGAGCTATGTAATTTCAGGGACCTTGGGAGGGTCATGAGGGGATATGAGGGGATAGGATGGTATGACTTGATAGTTGAACTGCTTAAGCTTGTTATTACTTAATCTGCAGTCTCAGGTCCACATCAGGTGTTCTCAAGCCAATGCTATTTCAAAAACGGAAGGGCACCTTTTTTTTTTTTACACCAGTTAAGTAACTCCTGCTATCATTACAGCATCAGAAAATAGACATTTAAGTCATGACTAATAGCACACTATAGAATACAATACGGGAAGTGGACTTTGCCCAATGGATAGGGCGTCCGCCTACCACATGGGAGGTCTGTGGTTCAAACCCCGGCTTCCTTGACCCATGTGGAGCTGGCCCATGTGCAGTGCTGATGCGCGCAAGGAGTGCACCCTGTAAGGAGAACCGCCCAGCGCGAAAGAAAGTGCAGCCTGCCCAAGAATGGTGCCGCACACACGGAGAGCTGACACAACAAGATGATGCAATAAAAAAACACAGATTCCCGGTGCCACTGATAAGGATAAAAGCAGTCACAGAAGAATACACAGCGAATGGACACAGAGAGCAGACAACTGGGGGCGGGTGGGAAGGAGAGAGAAATTTTTTAAAAAAAGAATGCAATAGTTGGTTATTTTTGTAATTTAAAAATTTTCCTTCTCTTTTTTTGTGTATGTGCAGCAATGAAAACTACTGGCTGTAACTTAGATAAAGTAAATATTCTTCCTAATGCCTTGATCACTCCACTCATATCAAGCAGTATGATTAAGAGTGAAGACATTACTCCAATGGAAGTTACAGCAGAAAAAAGATCTTCCCCTATTTTTAAGGTGAGCTACATTGACTATGTACCCCAAATCTTAACCTCACATATAAAAATTGATAAATCTTGAATGATTTGATTTCTTTTCCTCATGTTTCCTTTTTTACTTTCCTTTCACATTTGTTTTGCTTTGGATGTACTTAATGAATTTTCAGAGAAAGTGCTTTATACTCCCGCAAAATTGCCCACAAAATAATGTCCAATATGCATTTGTACAAGAGAGCAGTTAATATGTTGGTTGTGGAATGTGGGATATTATTGAAAGTGCTAGTTTAGTATTTTCAGAATTAAGGACATTTTAAAATTTCTTTTTCTTCCCTAGTCTTTTCCTGTAATAACCCCTCCCATTTTCAATTGTTCCCCCACCCCTTGATGTTATCAATGATCCATGAAATGGAGGTAGTTTTGAATTTGCTATTAATCCATGAACCATAGAATTAAGGTGTTCTTACTTACCCTTAATTTGCCTAAGCACATCAATTGGTGATTATTCTTCTACTCCCTTATTTGAATATCTTTGCTTATGTTCTTATAAAAAGAAATATCCTGATGACAATTGGACATCCTGTTATCACTGAGAAAAATAGTTTTGTACCTGTTTTCCAAGAAAGGAAAGTTGGCCCTGCATATTTTTAGAACAATAATACACTTTGAAGTTAACAGTATAGAATTCATTTACTATTTATATATACATATTATTTGTGTTTTGTGTTTTTTTTTTTAGACTACAAAGACAGTTGGATCAACTCAGCAAACATTAGAAAATATCTCTAATATAGCAGGAAATGGGTCTTTTTCATCATCATCATCTTCCCACTTGCCTTCTGAAAATGAAAAGCAACAGCAGATTCAGCCCAAGGCATACAACCCAGAGACCTTGGCAACTATCCAAACACAGGACATTTCTCAGCCTGGTACCTTTCCAACAGTTTCTGCTTCTAATCAGCTTCCCAATAGTGATGCATTACTACAACAGGCCACACAGTTTCAGACAAGAGAAACTCAATCTAGAGAGGTATTGCAGTCAGATGGTACAGTAGTTAATTTGTCACAACTAACTGAGACATCACAGCAACAACAGCAGTCTCCATTACAAGAACAAGCACAGACTTTACAGCAGCAAATTTCATCAAATATTTTTCCATCACCAAATAGTGTGAGTCAGCTACAGAATACTATTCAGCAGTTGCAAGCAGGAAGTTTTACAGGCAATACTGCCAGTGGCAGCAGTGGAAATGTTGACTTGGTACAACAAGTTTTAGAGGCACAACAACAGTTATCTTCAGTTTTATTTTCTACTCCAGATGGTAATAAGAACGTTCAAGAACAGCTTAGTGCAGACATTTTTCAACAAGTCAGTCAAATTCAAAATAGTGTAAGCCCTGGAATATTTTCCTCACCAGAGCCAACAGTCCATACCAGACCAGAAAATTTAATACCTGGAAGAGCTGAAAATGTTCATCCACAGTCTGAAAACACATTATCTAATCAGCAGCAGCAGCAACAGCAACAACAAGTGATGGAATCATCAGCTGCAATGGTGATGGAGATGCAGCAGAGTATCTGCCAGGCCGCTGCTCAGATTCAATCAGAATTATTTCCTTCAACTGCTTCAGCTAATGGAAACCTTCAACAATCTCCAGTTTACCAGCAGACTTCACATATGATGAGTGCATTATCTACCAATGAGGACATGCAAATGCAATGTGAATTGTTTTCTTCTCCTCCTGCAGTGTCTGGAAATGAAACTTCTACAACCACCACACAACAGGTTGCAAACCCTGGCACTGCCATGTTTCAGACATCAAGTTCAGGAGATGGAGAAGAACCTGGAGCACAAGCAAAACAGATTCAAAACAGTGTCTTTCAGACCATGGTCCAGATGCAGCATAGTGGGGACAATCAACCTCCGGTTAACCTTTTTTCATCTACAAAAAGTATGATGAGCGTTCAGAATAGTGGTACCCAGCAACAAGGTAGTGGTTTATTTCAGCAAGGTAGTGAGATGCTGTCACTTCAGTCTGGGAACTTTTTGCAGCAGTCTTCTCATTCACAGGCTCAACTTTTTCATCCTCAGAATCCTATTGCTGATCCTCAGAACCTTTCCCAAGAAACTCAAGGTTCTATTTTTCATAGTCCAAGTCCTATTGTACACAGTCAGACTTCTACAACCTCGTCTGAACAAATGCAGCCTCCAATGTTTCATTCTCAAAGTACCATTGCTGTGCTACAGGGCTCTTCTGTACCTCAAGACCAGCAGTCAACCAACATATTTCTTTCTCAGAGTCCTATGAATAATCTTCAAACTAACGCAGTAGCTCAAGAAGAGCAGATTTCATTTTTTGCAGCACAGAACTCAATTTCTCCACTTCAGTCAACATCAAACACTGAGCAGCAAGCTGCTTTCCAACAGCAAGCTCCGATATCACACATCCAGACCCCTATGCTTTCCCAAGAACAGGCACAACCCTCCCAGCAAGGTTTATTTCAGCCTCAGGTGTCCCTGGGCTCCCTTCCACCTAATCCAATGCCTCAAAACCAACAAGGAACAATCTTTCAGTCACAACATTCAATAGTTGCCATCCAAAGTAACTCTCAATCCCAGGAACAGCAGCAACAGCAACAGCAGCAGCAGCAGCAACAACAACAGAGTATTTTATTCAGTAATCAGAATACCATGGCTACAATGGCATCTCAAAAGCAACCACCACCCAACATGATATTCAACCCAAATCAAAATCCAATGGCCAATCAGGAGCAACAAAACCAGTCAATTTTTCACCAACAAAATAATATGGCCCCAATGAATCAAGAACAGCAGCCCATACAATTTCAGAATCAGCCCACGGTTTCCTCACTTCAGAACCCAGGTTCAACCCAGTCTGAATCACCACAAACCTCCTTGTTCCATACCTCTCCTCAGATTCAGTTGGTCCAGGGGTCACCTAGTTCTCAAGAGCAGCAAGTAACACTCTTCCTCTCTCCAGCATCAATGTCTGCATTGCAGACTAGTATAAACCAACAAGACATGCAGCAATCTCCTCTTTATTCCCCTCAGAACAACATACCTGGAATCCAGGGAGCCACATCCTCACCTCAACCACAGGCTAATTTATTTCATAACACTGCAGGAGGTACAATGAGTCAACTACAGAATTCTCCTGGCTCATCTCAGCAGACTTCAGGAATGTTCCTATTTGGCATTCAAAATAGTAAGGAACTCTTTATTTCTAATTTCTCATTACTTAAGTGTTACTTGATTGAAATGGCCAGGTTGTTATTATTAAAAGGATGTAAAATAATTTTAAGGGCACAGTTTGGAGTTAGACAAAATTGGGTTCAAGTCCCAGCTCTACCACTTATAGATTGTGAGATCTTGGGTAAGATATTTTACCTTTATGAGCCTCAATTTCCATATGTAAATGCTGATGATAATAATAATGTTCACATGCACACATACAAAAGACAGAGGACTTGATAATAAATAAGCAAAATTGTATGTTTATACTGCTTACAGGAAACTTCCTAAGATGGATTCAGGTACCATTCTGAGAAAACCTTTTTCTTGGGCTGCTGGGTACCTCACTTTTAGTCATATACTAGGTGGAAACAATAATAAATTTCACAGCAACTAATAAATAGCTTCTCATGTGTCCTAACAGAAAGTAACTAATCAGGTAGCTTTTCCATTTTAAATGTCTCTGCAGACTGTAGTCAGCTTTTAACCTCTGGACCAGCCTCATTGCCAGATCAGCTGATGGCTATAAGTCAGCCAGGCCAACCACAAAACGAGGGCCAGCCCCCGGTGACAACACTTTTGTCTCAGCAAATATCAGAGAATTCTCCACTGGCATCCTCTATAAACACCAACCAGAGCATCGAAAAGATTGATTTGCTTGTTTCATTGCAAAACCAAGGGAACAACTTAACCGGCTCCTTTTAATTGGATATGTAAGTATTGCATTTTGGCTTCTTATTGAAAAACATCAACAAGTTTTATTCTTTTTAACAGACTTGAGCTAGTTAATAGCACTGTTTAGATTTTAATCTTTTAAAATAGGGCTTTTTCTGAAGATGGTATTTTTTAACATTAGTCTGATTGATAGCTTATTGTCATAAAGTTAGTATTGGGCATTTCTTCTGGCTCTGAATCTTTGCCGTAGAATGACAGAATAGCTGATGAATGTGCAAAATTTGTGTTTCCTTTGTTCTAAGTATTGGATATGATCATGGCTCATTTCTCCCTTTCTCACAAAATGAATATTGAATGAGAAGTTTGTGGAAGAATAATTATGATAAAGTGTCATTTATCTTTCTGTAATATACTTTGGGATCTTTCAGGGTGATCGGAACTTCATAAATACTTTCACTCCCTAGTGACATATTTTTTTTTCTTTTATTAGAAATTCCATGAAGAAAATTCCAATTCCAAGATGTCCTGAGATCTTGTGGTTCCATGAAGATTTTTGAACTGTTACTTTAAAAACAAAACAAAACATGAAAGCTGTGTTTGAGTAAATGAACAGATGTTACTCTGACTGCAAAAGAGCACACCTCTGCTGCCTATTGCAGTGATTAACCACCAATATTAACATCTTCATATTTTATATTCCTAATAACAATGGGGAATGAAAATCGATTTGAGTAAGCTGACAGAATTGTAATTTTCTTAGGCACGATTTCTTTAAAAGTACAGTTTAGATTCATGGCAGGACCACTAAGTCATTATTGCTGTTAGAAAATAATTCATGTTATTATGTTTATTTATGTTCTTCATTATTTTCTTTCCTGCATTGTTTTAGTCAAGTAATGGCTTTTGAAAAAGTAAAGTTCAAATAATAACTAAAGCTGTGATTTTTTCAATATAAAAACACAGCTATTGGCCAAAGTGAAGGAATCTTATTTTCAGTTTTTATAGAGAAACTAAAGAGGCAACATTCTGACAAGCAAGCTGTATAAAGAATTCTACATGGACAAGAGAACTCTTTAACACAAAAGCAGACAACACAGTTATAAAACTGGGGACAGCTGGAATGCTGTTGATTTTATTTTTCAGAGAGTTGTTAATTCTCTCTGTTTCTACTAAGGGTTTAGCCATAACTGTTCATAGAAAAATAATTATCTTGCTCTATAAAAAATGAAGGGGCTAATATATGGTAAATTACGTTCTTACATCTTCTATAGTAGTTTAAACTGACAGTTTTTTGAGTCTGTTTTCCTCTTTGCGCAGTCTTATATTGGTTTTCTCTTTTTATATTCATCCATGTTATTCTTCCCTTCTTTTTTATTTTATTTTAGACAATTATTAATATACTACTGGCTTTATGACCCTGCAGCAACTTAAAGGAAAAAGACCACTTTGATCTAGCAATTCCTGCAGCAAAGGTCAGGAGAGTACCCTTTCAGGAATTGATTGGGAGTTAATTCCTGAGAAACAGTGCATTTTTTTTTCCCCGAACGGTGCTGTTCTGAAGTCTTCAAATTTTTCCCTCTAATAGGAAACTATAAATTTTAATAAAAAAAAAAAAAACCTAAAATTTCTTGAAATATCACTTCTCCCTGAGCTCTACAGTGAAGTAATTCACTTGTCACCTCAGTGCTTTACAGTTTGAAGTGGTCACTTATCTGATGGTTCCCATGAGCCTTAGGCTTTACAGGGTCATATCATTGACTTAAAATGAAGAATTAACTTGTGTTCCACCTATAAAGAGTAAAATAATACACTCCAGAATTTGCAGTTGTAGCATTAGTTATACAGTTTTGGGTGTTCTTGCCACCCATGGGATGCCTGCTTTTCACTGCAACCTGTTGTCTGGACACATGCTTATTTCTTATTTTCCTTTTGGCATGTAAACAGCTGTTAAAACAGCTTAAGGCCAAGTTGTATGTGGCTTCTATATGTTGATGAAATGATTTGGTATCCTTGTCTATTAGTTTTTTCTTTTTTAAGTGTATAAAAAATAATCTGTTAATCATTTGTTGAATGCTACTTTTCTATTGTTTTGTTATTGTTGTTTCTGTTACACACATTTAGTTGAACTGTGTGGAAGTGTGGTGTTGGCTTTGTTTATACAGCCAGATTCCCCCCCATCCCACCCCTTTTATGATGGTCTTCCTTGGTTCTTTGAATGTGCTCTTCTAATGTGTTTTTTTAATCTTTATTCTCATATATTTTTCCCTCCACCCAACTCTCTTTCTTTCTTTCTCTCTCTGATTGAGAGGCATTTAATTACGTTTTCAGTAGTACAGGCTTCTTGCCGATATGAAGGGAACTTTTCAGAAAGAGACCTACTCTGGGTCATTTAATTTTGAATACAGTTTTCAATCGTTCAAGTTTTGGATGGTTTATATCTAATGTGTGTTTCATTTTTTTGGAAAGCTATATTTTGTATTTAGGAAATGGTATACTATTTTGCTATTTGTACTAAGTGAGTACATTGGCATAAATATGGAAATTTATATATATACATATATATAAACTATTCTTTTTTTGCCACACATTTTTGTGGTAAATTTGTGAGTTTGTCTGATGTTCTACCACAACGTGGCGTCTGATAACAGTGAGGCGGGGTGGGGGGGGTTATTATGTCTTTATTGAGTATTTAAGTATCTTTAAAAAAAAAAAATGACCTGTTCATCTGTGGCCATTCCATCAGGCAGTACTGATACCTTGATGTTATTAGTGGGCTAAAGGCAGCTTACTGTGTGTTTGCTGGTTCCTTAACTCAGCAAAATGTTAGAGTAAGGAAACCCATTTAGACAGTTGTGTCAAATGGTGTTTCACAAGAATGAGCCATTCAGTCTTTACTCACTATATATTTAATATTTTATTATTGTTGTTATTGTTATTATTAATTGGCTTTCTTTATGCCTTTTATTTATAGACACTAAAAAACATGTTTGTAATTTTAATAACATTTTCCCCATCTTGTAATATCCAGAGCTACTTTATAAATTCTCTGAACCAAAAGCATTTTCTTTAATATATCTCTTCTCCCCTACCAGTACCAGGAAAAATTACCCAGTATAGTTCAGGTTATGAGAAGGATCAGCCACACAATCCAGTGCTTCGGTTTTAAAATGTAAAACCCTAACTCTAGAGCAGAGGTTCTTAACCTTTTTTGTTCCACAGACCCTTTACTAAGTCTACACTACTGTGTATTATTTAATCTTACCACACCTGCACCAACATGCCTCCACAAGAATAATGTTTTTTTGAATTTCAATTCAAGGTCACAGACTCCTTGTTAAGAACCCTTGCTCTAGAGAGTTAACTATGTCAGAGAAAGCTTATTCAGCAGTTATAAAAATAAGTAGAAATAAAATACTCTTAAGTTTATCTCTGAGTTTTTTGAAATTTTTTCTGAGAGATTTCAGAGGAGGCTCAGGAAATCATATTTGTTCACTAAGTTCCAATCAGAATGTTTGTTAACACTGTGCTATGAGTGGAGTGGGGGGCAGAAGACTGGCTTGTGTGCTGACTTTTGTTCTATTGTTTAGCAAGAGGTTTATCATTGTAAAATGTGCATTGCCAATGCCAAGTCACCAGGGACCAATTTTCTGTTTTATAATATCTAAGTTTAGAACAGAGCATACACCTGAACTGTAGTGGTTTGGATGGAGGCAGAAAACCCAGTTTTTATTTTAATAAATTTTGTGGTTATTTATATAAGGGCTGTGCTGTGCTACCATATTCTTATTCAATAATGATGACTTTTTTGTTTTGTTTTGTTTTGTTTTTACATTGTTAAATGTTCCTTACCCTTAAAGGCCAATGTTAAGTACAGGTATTGAATATATGATTTGGTTACAAAAAGCATTTGTCTTATTGAAGAATTAGCTCAGTGGTTGATACTTGTGTTAATAATGCAGTTCCCAGATTACTGTTACAAGTTATAGCTACATATGGAAGAGACTCGTGAGCCAGCAAAAACCTTAGAAACAACAGTTTATTAAATTTATGGCAGAAGGACCTAAATAAACTGTGAACCACATTTTCTTTATATTATTATATTCACTTGTTCTTGCTTTCAGCAACTCACGTTAATGCTTGGAGCTTATCTCTTTGTGTGAGTGAGTGTGTGTGTGTGTGTGTGTGTGTGTGTTTTCCTTATCATTCCATCATATATCCATACCAACATGGGAAAAAATAATTGAAGTCATATTTTGTTTCTGAGCTTTATCATGTTAGCCTTTGTAATTAGATTATCATGTTGTTCTTTAGCAAATACAAACTTGTTTTAGCCAGTCTCCCTATGACAGGTTTTTAAAGGGCTTTGTGTACTATAGAAGCAGTATTAATGAGGGGTTTTCCTTTCTTCCTTCTTTCCCTTCCCTCCCTCCCTCTCTCCTACCCTCCCTCCTCTCCCTTCTTTCTTTCCTTTTTTTGTAATATTTTTTATGTTGTAGTTAGGAAGTGATGTTTAAGCCATTATAA
Organism: Dasypus novemcinctus; assembly: GCF_030445035.2. Taxonomy (NCBI): domain Eukaryota; kingdom Metazoa; phylum Chordata; class Mammalia; order Cingulata; family Dasypodidae; genus Dasypus; species Dasypus novemcinctus. The sequence continues at coordinate 20,359,009 of NC_080690.1, read as the reverse complement.
ATATTTGTTTTAGAAAAGTGAAATTTTTCAGAAACATCTACAAATAAACACCAGATAAAAATGTTTTATTAATTAAAATCTCAAATTCACTGTAAATATTCACTAGGAGGAATCTGAGAATTTTCATTTTTCTGATGAAAATTCCTAATTATTTTTTTCTAATCAATTAAAAAATATATGGGTCCTATTAGCCTTACTCTGCTTCATGACCATAGACTTCATCCCTAACCAAGATAGTCATTTTGTATCTGCATGTCTTTGATTATTTGGAGGGACTTAATGAAAGAGAAAGACAGCATAGTTCAGAAGATTTACTAGAAAAATAGCTCACAGTATATACCTAGTAGGTGGGTTAGTTAGTACACTCTTATAACATATATTAAAAAGAGGTTTTCTTCATTGTGTATTTGTGTCACTAAAGCTAAATTGTGGAGATAGTGTTCATAATTAAATATCTTTTATAAATTGTCCCAGTGCTCTAATAATTTCTTTAATCCCCATTTAATTTCATGCCATGCTAGTCTCATTTATTAATAAAATTATGTTTTCACTCTACTTCCTCTTTCAGGAAATTTTTTAAATTGCTATTTTATATCTAAATTAACTGCTTATAGAAAAGTGCCTTTTTACTTTGGTAGTGCCCTCTTCCTACAATTTCAGTTTTCACTATTGCCAAAAACTGTAAACAAAGCAGTTTTTATAGGTCCCAATTTTTAGTTTTTCCATTTTATCCATTCTTTTCTTTATTTCTGGATCACCATAGAACACTTCATAAGCCTCTAATTCCCTTTAACATAAGAATAACAGAAAAGATGCATTATTAGAATTACTCCTTTGAGGGAGGGTAAGTAAAAAGTTACAGAACCATACTATTTTGACTTATATTAACTATAAATTTGGTTTCATCTCAACCAACTAATGATAGATTTTATGTGAATGCTATAGAAATTTTTACTATTTGTGAGACTCCTTGCACACAGATGTGTACAGATAAAGTTCAGGAAGGAAGTGTTTAAAGCATCTGCTCTGATCTTAATTCAACAGACAAAAAAACAACACTCAGACATAGTTTAGGCAAAGCCTGATAATGTCAATTTCTCTAATGAGATATGGATCAAGTAATTCATTATGGTGGACTTCTTGTCCATCAAAACCTCAGTTAATCTATCTAGGGAAAATTGTGTCAAAGAAAATGAAGTAGTTTCATCTGAGTTCCTTTAGAACTAAGATAATTTCTTTCAACCAGATGCAATAAATTGAGTGTCCCTCTGGTTTTTGTTCATTTTGCCCATGTTCTAGCTCCTTACCACAATTGGTGGTGTCTGAATAAAGGGCCATCAGCAACAGATCAGGATGATGGTTGGAGTAGAGCTGCTTTCCCTTTGTGAGTATTTCCATGACTGTTAGTGGTACCGAAGACTGCAAACCTTTATGCTGTATTCTTAATAATCTATTGATATAAAGCACTTTAATCATTCTAAATAAGCCAAGAATACTGTATAATGATGATTTCTTTTTAATGAATAAATCTTATTTAGAATACTTACGTTCCTTTTTATATTGGATAGCTAACTTGGTATGAGAGTTATGTGGATATTTTCTAAAATGACGCTATAGTAGGTATGCCTTTGAAATACCTGTAAGTATTTAAGTACATAAGGGGAGATTATTACACTCTAGCAAATCATTTTAGAGACATTAAAAATCTCAGCTTGCTTATCTATATATTTGAGAGTTAATTAAAACCAACCCTTTTCCTATATATTTCCCATGTCATATATAAGAATATTATAGTATATAGTTTTCTAAATACATATTTTTGGCTAAATCAGTGGTTCTCAAAATATGGCCCACCAGCCAGCAACACTGTCACCTGGGAACTAGTTAGAAATGCACATTCTTGAGTCCAGTCCCAGACATAATTAAATCACTGTTGGGAGTGGGACCCAGCAATCTGTGTTTTAACAAGCCCTCTGCATGATTCTAATGCACATTTAGGCTTGCAGATCACTAATGTAACCTATACATAGATCTAGAAATTTTTTTTTCACTCATACAAATACAGTTATACATTGTTCTTTAGTAAAGTCAGCATAACCTGGTTATCCATTATCATTTATCGGCAATGATAATTTGTTCTCAGTACTGCCTACAGGAATATAGTATAGTTTATGTACATATATGGTTAGTCTGATTATTGATATTCAGTTTAGTTTGGCATTTTCCTACCACTTAAAAGTTTACATTAAATGACGGAGTAATATACCTAGGTGCAATGTTCTATATGTCTTTTAATTGTTAGGACCTTTAAATAGTTAATATAATTGACGGGTGCTAATGTCTCCTGTATATCCATAAAATGGGTACATTGTGGGCAGTGATAGAATACAGGCTTTCTTTTCATTGCCCTTTACTTTACCAGCAGACCATAATTTTGCTCTGGCTAGACCAACTCTCAGCAAAATTGTCATTCCCTTCATTTATATTTGTATCTGAGGAGTAAGCAAGATGGCTGGCAGGTCAACATAGCACCTCATTTTATTTCTTATTTTCAATAAGTAAAACTTATTTAAAAGTAGCTTTCTTTGTATAAGAACTGATACAGTAGAGATACAGTTATCGTAGGGAGCATATGCTCCAGACAAAAGTTATTTGCTAAAATAAGTATTAAAATAATGCATTACATAATTTGGGCATTTTTCCCTTCTCAATTGTACATATCATGGCAAATGTAAACTTTTACTACAAGATAAGTAGATATGTTCATTTTAGCTTCCCTACATAATTTCAACACTTTATAATTGTTTTAATCTTCCACTGTTTACAAATAACCAACTAATTCATGAAAAATTCACATTTCAGAATAAAAGTATCTTAAATGTAAACTCACTTTATATCATCATTATGACTATATTTAATACTGGCAGTGGAAATACAAGTGGCTTACTCTACAAACTTTGGTGCTGGCATATACATAGGCAAACTGTTGGGAGATGCTCTAGTTATGTTCCAACTTTCTTGTTCCCCTTCTCTCTTCCCACTTTATTGTGTAATATTTTCTGTACTCAAAGTATTCTACCACAATTCTATTTAACTATATAATTTGTAATACCCCTTTAATAAGCCCCATGTTTAACCATAAATTTTGATCACCCCTGCCTTTTTTTTCCAGAAGTCATTTGCCTGATATGAAATATTTTGTAGGGATTGCTTATTATTATTATTATTATTATTAGGACAACATACACACACACACAATCTCAGATGTTGGAGAGTTGGTTTGGAATCAGACTTCTGTGTCCAACAGAGAACTGTCCTGTACTGAAGTGTTTGTGACTTTGGTAGCTGTAGACTGATTCCAGTGAAGCTGAGCTAATTTCTGATCTTATAAATGTATCATCTCACCTTGTTCTATTCCTAGTTGATAAGCTCCAAGTAGACGCTACTTGTTTGATAACTTTTATTGTTTCAGTCACTTCTTTTACTCAGTTTTTAAATAAGTATCCTACAAATATTTCATTAACCTGTTCTCAAGTGGTCTAGTTACCGTTCTGCCATTTCAATTTTTTATTTAATTTTCTTTGCTTGAGCATACTTATCAACCACTGAACTGCCTTCTTTCATTGTCCTGCAATGATGTAAGGGTTACATTTTTGTGTATATGGCTTTCATAGTTGGGATTTCAGAGCACTGATACCAGATGTTTTCAGTTTCTTCTCTGGGGGAATTTCATTTGCATCTATGTTTTTAGCTATCTGTGATAACTTGTTAAATATTAAAAAAGATATTTTGCTTCTATTGGAACATTTGTATACTCGCAACTATATTTCTGTAAACAGCTGCAGTCAAAAATAAAATATTGAAAGTTTTCATTTTGCAGTGGTTAGCTGTCTTTTGTTCTCAAACTTTGTGATTGAATTAATGTCCATAAATAAAAATACTGAGCAACACAAGTGTGTGGCTAAAATTAAATCATTAAGAAAGAGATATGAAATATGGAAATATTTTTGAAGTTACTTTGTGCCTACTATTTTGCCACAGTACAAATGACTTAGTATGACAGAATTTTTTTTCTTAGTTTAAATATATTTAATAAAGTAATATATACATATGGTAGTAAATCATGTAGTATAGAGGTGCTTTCATGTGAACCAAACTTCCCCTACCCCTCAGTCCCACACCCAGAACACCAATCTCGTTTTATTTTTAAAGATTTATTTATCCCTGCCCCACCCCCTCACCGTGTCTGCTCTCTGTGTCTATTAACTGTGCATTCTGTGTCTGCTTGTCTTTAGGCAGCACCAGGAATTGATCCTGGCACTTTCCCAAGTGGGAGAGAGGTGCTCAATTTGTTGCGCCACCTCACTTCCCTACTGCATCTCTTGTCTCTCCTCTGTGTCTCTTTGTTGCATCATCTTGCTGCAGCAGCTCTTCACTCGGGCCGGCTTGCTGCATGAGCCAGCACTCTGTGTGGGCCAGTTCTCCACGCAGGCCATCTCCCCTTCCCCAGGAGGCCCCAGGAATCAAACCCTGGACTTCCCATATGGTAGATAGGAGCCAAATCACTTGAGTCACATCCACTTCCCTCTTTCTATTCTTTTGGTAATTGTTTTCATGTGTATAGATTAGTGTTTACCAGGCTGTGGTACATATAACCAGGAGAGATACTCAAAATCACTTTGTGATATACATGGATGAACATTATTTTTAAACAAATGTATTAGTGCACTAGAAGAAACATCCACATACCAGACTGTGGGAGGAAAAGTGAGTCAGAGATAAGTATTAATACAGATGATATATAGTTATCATGAATATGGTATCTATAAATAATAGTTTAAGAAACACTGCTTTTTTTTTTAAGATTTATTTATTTATTTAATTCCTCCCGCCCCCAGGTGTCTGTTCTCTGTGTCTATTTGCTGCGTCTTGTTTCTTTGTCCACTTCTGTTGTCATCAGCGGGCACAGGAAGTGTGGGCAGCGCCATTCCTGGGCGGCTGCACTTTCTTTCGTGCTGGGCGGCTCTCCTTACGGGGCGCACTCCTTGCGTGTGGGGCTCCCCTACACAGGGGACACCCCTGCATGACAGGGCACTCCTTGCGCGCATCAGCACTGCGCGTGAGCCAGCTGCACACGGGTCAGGGAGGCCCAGGGTTTGAACCGTGAACCTCCCATGTGGTAGACAGACGCCCTAACCACTGGGCCAAGGCCGAAGAAACACTGCTTTGAACAGTATGTTTATATCTTATCAAAATTTTAGGCAGTATCTGTTGATTCTGTGAAAGAATGACAATTTTTTTTTAACATCCAAATGTATACTTCTCAATGATTTGTCACTCTGGGAGACCATATATTTCAATAATGCTGCCATTGTTCTAAATAAAAGTTTTCTTTTGGCATTTACTGACTTTGACAGCACTGAAAAGGAGTAATAATTTCAAATATGAATATGAAATTATATACTTCAGTCCAAAAACAGCATCTGTGAGTAAAAGACTGCTCTGAATATGGAACTACAATGGGGTGTGGCTGCCAAAAGTCTGATGCAATCTTGGGTTACATGATTTTAAAAGTGGTGTCCAGAACAAGGGAGATAATTGTCCTACTCTAAGCTGGTAAGAGCACAGCTCTGTCATCTTAAAAGGGACAAATTCTTAGCAGCTATATAATGAGGCCTAGAAGAGAATTGGAACATCATTTATCTCCAGGACACAAGAGTGTCTCAATAAGTAAAAAAGCTACTGTAGTTTCTCAACAGTAACACTAATGGTCCTACTTTCAGAAAGAGATATTGATTGCTACTCTAGTGCTCTATTTTGTGGTGCCACTGTCTCTGTTGCCACTGAGGCAATATAATATAGTGGTTAAAAGAATGAACTCTTGCGTTTGCCTGCCTGGGTTGCACTCTGGCTCCAACTTCTCCATTCCTCAATTTCCATAGAACCCTACTCACAGGGTTGTTGCAAGAGTTAAGTAAATTAATCCATGTAAAATTATGTAGTTCTTCTACACAGTAAGCAACTAATAAATGTTACCTTGTGTTAGTATTAATAAGACTCTGCTCCTCTTCTGTCTTTTGTGCATAGGATCCCATACCCTTTTGCTTTTTCAAGAACACACATTTAATTGTCCTCACTCTCCAGCAGCAAAACCTTTTCTCTTTCAGAGTAATTCCCATTAGCATAAAATTTTGCCACAGCTGTTTCTTCAAAAATCTAATAAACAAAAATTATTACTACACATCCCCCCTCAACACAGTTTCTACTTTGTCCTCCCTTTCTCTCATGAACTCACTGCAATCACGTTTCATCACACCACTCTACCACAGGTAGTTATCAAAATCAATCACCAATGGCCTCCACATTGCGAAGTCCAACAGCCCATTCTCAGTCCTTATCTTACCTGGCTTGTTAGCAGTGTTTGACACACTTGATCTCTGCTTTCTTGAAGCACTTCCTTCACTTGGTTTTCAGGTCACCATACACCCTCGCCTCTCCTGCTTCACTGGCTACAGCTTTTCACTCTTAACCTTGGAGAGCCCTAGAGCTCAATCATCAGATCTCTCTCATAACTCAAATACGAGGTGATCTCATCCAGTCTTGAGCTTTACATGCCATCTTAAGTGCTCCCAATGTGTATCTCTAGCCATAATTTCTCCCTTACCTCCAGGTTCATAGTATCCAACTGCCTACTTGACAACTTCACTTGGCTGTTTTGATAGACATTTCCAACATGCCATGTCCAAAGCCAAATTCTGATTGCACTCTCCAACCCTTCACTCTTGCTCCAAACGCCAGATGCTTCCTTATCCCCACAAATAGAATCTCCATTATTCCGGTTGCTTAGTCCTAAATACATTTGAGGTTTTTTTATCCGTCCTAGATCCAACCTCTCATCATATCTTGTTGCCTCGAACTTTGAAATATATCCAGAAGTCAACCAGCTCTTAACACCTCTCTTACTATCACCCTGGTCCACAGCATGTGTTGCCTAGACTATTTTAAGTTTCCCAACAAGTGTCCCTGCTTCCATCCTTGCCCCTTATATTGGATTCCCCACATAACAGTCAGAGTTACCCTTTTTTAAACATGTCAGCTCACATTACACCTCTATTTAAAACCTTCTAGTGACTTCCTATTCTTAAATTCTTAGAATGTTTAAAAGACCCTATGTGATCTGATTCCTGCTACATAGCTGACCTTTCATTGGCCTGCCTTTCTCTGCTCTTGCTACTTCAACCACCTTTCTGTGCTCTAACATGTTAAGCAAGCTCTTGCCTCAGGGGTTTGCATTTGACTTCCCTCCTGCCTGGAATGCTCTTTCTTCAGAAGCGACATGTCTTACTTTCACTTTATCAGATCTCTGCTCAAATGTAGCTTTCTCAAGAGGTTTGTCTTGATCACCCTGTATAAAATGAAACATCCTCATTTCATATCCTGTCTTCTTACTCTGCTTTACTATTCTTAGCACGGATCACCACCTGACATATTGATTTGTTCATTTAACTATCTTTCTTCGCTAGATTGCAAACTCCATGAAAGCAGGTGCTTTGTTTTGTTCATTGCTGTATCCCCATTGCCTGGAAGAGTGCTGGCATATTGACTGGATAAATCAGAATAAATTGATATGACATAATCAGATATATCAGAATGAGACTGCCTTGTGGCATTTGTTTACTGCCTTCTTTCTGTGATTTTCTTGGTTTCTACACCACTCTCTTTTCTGGCCTCTCTGGTGTGTCTTCAAATTCCCTGAGAGGATTTGAATAGGTGGGTCTATCACCATTCAGTAAAAAGCAGCCCTCTTGGGTTAGCTCTCAAGCCAAGTCACCTTATAGACATCTGGTCATAATTTATTATAGAACTTCTGATCCCATCTTACCCAGTAGAATTCCACCTTTTCCCAAATGCCTCTATCACTAGCCAAATCCAATAAGTGTGATGAGTCTCTTCTGTAGAAAAGAATTGTATGGATTTGATTCAGAACTTCAGAAATTTACACAAAGTTGCAATGAAGATGAAGGTGTACTGATACACAAAGCTTTCTTCCATTGTGGATATCGCAGAGGGAAAAAATATCCAGTGCTAGTCAGCATTTGGTAAGTGAAATTCTCTGGCCTGACACCATCATTTCCTTAGCAGGTAAGAGGCTGTTTTCAGTTCTACCCAACCTTGCTGGGCGTAATTGCTTGTTTTCTTTCAGTTTACCACAAGAGGGCGATATTTAATCAGGTTCAACTTGATTTACAGAATCAGTGGAAACGAGGAAACACTTCAACAATTTAAGTAGTAAATTAGATTAACTGTTCACCAAAGGTAGCAATCTAGACTTACAATTTTATCCCAAGTCATAGGAGCAGAACATATCCTTAAAAGAAAAGTTGCCAGTTTAGCAATAGTACAGAATATAACTTTCCAGAAGTTTGTATAGATTGGAAATAAAGTACTTTTTGTAGAAGGCTGACTACAAGACTTCAGTTATTGGTAAAATTTGTAAAATTATTTAGTGGTGGGAACAGGGGTGGTAGTAAATTAAGTGATTTTTATGGTCTCTCACAATCCCAAAATGATATAATTTCAAGTTTAGCAGAAAGTGTTATAAAATGATTATGGAATTTTAATGGTAATTAATACAAATTTTATCATTTTATTGACATGTTTTTGCAGCTGTACTCCCATTTTAAAATGCCTTATGTTGTTTTTAACTATTAGAGGTACTATTTCCTTTCTTGATTTCATTCAATGTAGCGCAGGTAGGGTATGTGTATATTGGTTTATTTATGAAAATATTAAATTAGAAAATTAGGATAAAAAAGAGACTTTAATCATTAAAAGATGTTTATGTGTTCTGTATACAAACAATAAAAGATGAAGGTAGAATAACATTTGCTTTCAGCAAATTAGTCATTGTGTAGTAATTAAAATCAATATATACCTCAAACAAGTATCAGATTACTAACTCCCAAACAAGTTAAGTCCCTTAGGTCAGACGGATTCAGCCATTTCTTTCTCTGAGCAATTTCTGCTCTGCCATAAACCATAGAGTCAATTAAAAAGAAAAATAGATAATTGAAGAGTTGGATGCTGTCTAGTCCTAAAAATTTAGCTCTAGAAGGATGGCCTTAAAGGATATTTTCTAGCATCTTCTCCCACCTTATGTCCTAAATGGCCTCTGGAGCCTAATCAGATTTTGGTCACACGGTGTGACAGCAATTGCTAACAGTCAGTTAAATTTAAAAATAAAGCTCTCCAAAAATGTATGAATGCAGTCTATTCTCTCTCCTATTCATTCCTCATGGAAAAAAGAAACCCAAATCTTAAAAACCAAAGCAAGTCAAAGAAGCCCAGGAAAGATAGCTATATATGGCTACATTTTAGAAGGAACGTAAGCCTTGTGAATCTTATTTTCTGGCTTTGATCTGGTTGTCGGTTGGGATGGACTTGCCCAGGTGATGGCCCACAGAAAGGCCAAATTTCTTGTTTTTCTGCTCATCTTGTACCTGTTTTTTCATTAAGAATCCTGCCTGAAAGTTTAGGTCAAAGAGGCTGCTTGGAGCAAAATACAATGGAGTCTCATCCCAAATATTCTCCAGGCGCTTCTTCCATCCTTCCAGGATCTGGATTCGGACATCTGCTGGAGTGTGCCCAATGCTATATGTCAGCTGAGGTTCTAAGACTTGGAAGCCACAGAAATGCAGAGTGCCACTCTGGGGAGAAAAAGTGCAGAAGCGAGTCACAGAACAAATCCTATACAGTTTCTACTATATACAAACAACAAAAGTTGGTCTGGGATTCTCAAATGAGACACTTCAATAAGAAGTCCTGAGGCTTCCTGGAGAATCAGTTCATAAATTCTCTCACCTTCTACTCTATACTTGCATGTTACCTATTTTAAACCTTGTCAGCTGTGTTCGACTTTAAATGAATCAACTCTTGAAACTGTGCCAGTCTGGGATCCTCTGCCAAAAGTGCCATAAGTTCTATTACATAAGGGATAATTTCAGCTTCTTGGCAGCTGACTCTTGCCAAGGCATGCAGATGTGCATTTTTCCACCTCTCACTCCAGATAACTAGATGATTTTTTAATAAATGATTCTTATAGATGACCGTTTCATTTACTCTTCTCACCAACTCCCTTCCTTCTAAGAGATTATCTTGATAGTCCAGTAACCATCAAAAAGCCCACTTCAGATTTCAGTTTTATTCATTTCTAAAACTGGCTGGACTAAGTCATTTCTTAAATTTTCACAGGTTCTAATATTCAGTGAGACTGCAACAGCAACTTGAAGAAAGACAGGAAGATTGGAGAGAGATGTCAGTCATCTGGAGAGAATCAGAACACATGGCCATACAAAACCCAGGTTCATCTGCACTAGTACTTGAACATGTGATACATGGACGTATTCTAGAAGTACAAGGGCCTCAGAAGACAGGCAATTTCCTAAAAGGAAGCTCCCTGTGGTTCTGCATCATTACTGTTCTTTCATCTGCACACCTCAGATCTGTTATCAGCTGCTATCTTGAGGTTTTGGATCTCATAGAAAGCTCAATTAACCAATTCCCCTGAAGGTTCATTGAAAATGAGGTACCTGAATTGGCCAGAGAATGATATTCATGTCCCCATGGACACCCTGCAGAGAGTACATGGAGCCGCTGCCACCTGTGGTGATGGAAAGTACTGTCTTCTTGTTCTTTAAAAGAAACAAAACAAAACAAAACTTCATAACCTTCCACATCTCCTTGGTGACAAGAAGTTAATGAAACAACCCCAGGGAAAAGAACAAACAAGTCTACCCTATTTGCTGTTTTTATTACTTCATACTTTGGCTCCTTTGACCTACACAAGATGACTCTGCAAATTTACCAGCCTAGAAGATGGTATACAGATAGGTAACCAGGGGCAAAACAAAGCAGGTCAAGGCTATCATGATAATGCAAAATCAGAGTTGACTGCTGGTTGCCTTACTTGCTATTTTTATCTGTCTCCCCTCAGTGATAGGCATGTATTAGATAAGACCTCTAAGCTAAAAGGTCTTGAATTATTTCTTGTGCAGTATATGGGTCTCAAAATAAAACGAAATACCAAACTACGGCAGAATTTAATTTTTTTTTTTAATTATGGGACATTTCAAGCACACATAAAGAAAACAGTATAATGATGCATCCATCACCCAGCTTCAGTTCTGAGTAGAAAACCATTCTAGTTTTATCTATTTCTCCCCCCCCCCCTTTTTTTTTCCTGGAGTATTATAAAGCAAATCCCATATATCACATTATTTCATCTATATCAACTTTATTATACATCTCTCCCAAAAGGCCTGGAACCTGATCTTAGTATCTAATTGTGCTCAAAACTCTTCCTCAGAACAGAATTTATCCAGAATCCAGTGGTTAGAGAAATCAGAACCATCTACCTACCCGGAAAGGTCCCTTATCATACATGGCAGCATAGGAGTAAGCAAATTCCCCTAAGAGCACTCGCTCAAACCAGCCTTTCAGAATGGCAGGGACTCCAAACCACTGCAGCGGGAACTGTGGGACAAAAGGCACCAAAAAGGTTAGGTCAGGGATGCCCCCAGTGCAGAAGAAACCTCTGGGCACTTAGCTGTAGCCCATGATGTCACAGTGGGGGAACTCTTCCTTCAGGACTTTGTCGTTCCTTGTGAGAGTTAGTACATTAAAGAAAAAAGAAAATTATTGCCCTTTGTCAATCAACACTCCTGTTTCTGCCTAAGGATACAATATTAGGTGTCTGAAAAAAAGTCACATGCAAATAAGATTTATTTATATGAAATCACATTTGGCAGTAAAGTCTGAATAGCAAGGATAGCAGGGAAGGTTTGCTTTGTTGTGTGATACCTAAATCAGTATTGTCCCAAGAGCTTGCTTTAGTAGGTATGGTATGAAAAAACAAGACATGTACCTTGTGCTCAAAGATGTAAATCATATCATGTAGACTAAACAAAACCAATCCCAAATGCAAACAAATGATCGGTTTCAAAGGGTTATCAGTGACTTCCCATCAGAAAGTCTTTCTTGGTCCCTTGTCCTGATACAAACAGAGTTAAGGACTACACCAATATTTCTTCTTCTCCTTGCTTCCTGATTTAAAGATAATGACAATTGGAATATATCCAGAGGGGGAGGGGAAACTAAGACAAAGTAATTTTAGGACTTTTATAGCTTTCTCCATTATTTGAAGGGTTGTTGACTTACAGAAAGGGGGCTAAGGAGGTAATGTTTTTGTTTGTTGTTTTGGGAGGTAGGGTTCTATGACAGAAAGAACACAGGACAGGGAGATATTTGTGTTCTATTCCTGAATCTGCCACTAATTAGACAAGCTAAACAAGCCCCCTAGCTTCTAAGTTTCCTTTGCTTCATCTATAAAAAGAAGAGCCTGGATGATCTCTGGTAGCGTCTCACATCCTCCCATCTATAACTCCAATTGTGAGAGGCCAAATCTACAGCATTCAGGATCAACGATGTTTTATAAAGGTTGTTTAGGGATAATTTGACCCCCTGTGAATGTTCTACAGTCAAAGCTGAAAATGGGATTTGTTGATTCGGTGGGTATTAAAGTTCACACTCCCTCAAGTTGTTCTTGGAGAAGAGAAAAATGAGCAAGGGCTAGCCCCTATGGCACCTTGTTATGAATTAAGGCACTCCTTCAAGGTACTTTTTTTCCATGTTGCAAGACTATCATAATATACAGATTTTTCTAGAATAAGACATTTTTTGGGAAACGGACTTTGGCCCAGTGGTTAGGGCGTCCGTCTACCACATGGGGGGTCCGCGGTTCAAGCCCCGGGCCTCCTTGACCCGTGTGGAGCTGGCCCATGCGCAGTGCTGATGCACGCAAGGAGTGCCCTGCCACGCAGGGGTGTCCCCCGCGTAGGGGAGCCCACACGCAAGGAGTGCACCCATAAGGAGAGCAGCCCAGCGTGAAGGAGGGAGCAGCCTGCTGAGGAATGGCGCCGCCCACACTTCCTGTGCCGCTGACGGCAACAGAAGCGGACAAAGACGCTGCAAAAAGACACAGAAAACAGACAACCGGGGGAGGGGAGGGGAATTAAATAAATAAAAAGAAATCTTTTTTTAAAAATTTAAAAAATTAAAAAAATAAAAAATAAAAGACATTTTTTGTCATCTGTCAGCAAACAGGCAGATAAAAGTAAAGTATGCAAATCTGTAATATGTACCTTGACTTTAGATGTGGCATTACTTTGCAGTATACAACCTGTACAATTGTACTAATAGTGAAGAAAACATATGCATCAAGTAGAAACTAAATATAAAGGCCATTAAAATCCTTTCCAATTCTAAAATATGATGATCCTGAGATGCAGAACTGAAAGCTGCTACAGCAGCTGCCTTGGCTCCACTAGGATGCAGAGAAAAATGTAGATCAAGAAAGCGGGAAACGGACTTTGGCCCAGTGGTTAGGGCGTCCGTCTACCATATGGGAGGTCCGCGGTTCAAACCCCGGGCCTCCTTGACCCGTGTGGAGCTGGCCATGTGCAGTACTGATGCGCGCAAGGAGTGCCCTGCCACGCAGGGGTGTCCCCCGCGTAGGGGAGCCCCACGCGCAAGGAGTGCGCCCGTGAGGAAAGCCGCCCAGCGTGAAAAGAAAGAGCAGCCTGCCCAGGAATGGCGCCGCCCACACTTCCCGTGCAGCTGACGACAACAGAAGCGGACAAAGAAACAAGACGCAGCAAATAGACACCAAGAACAGACAACCAGGGGAGGGGAGGAAATTAAATAAATAAATAAATCTTTAAAAAAAAATAAAATAAAATAAAAAAAAAAAAGAAAGCATCTCGGAAAGCGGACTTGGCCCAGTGGATAGGGCATCCGTCTACCACATGGGAGGTCTGCGGTTCAAACCCCGGGCCTCCTTGACCCGTGTGGAGCTGGCCCATGCGCAGTGCTGATGCGCGCAAGGAGTGCCGTGCCACACGGGTGTCCCCCACGTAGGGGAGCCCCACGCGCAAGGAGTGTGCCCCGTAAGGAGAGCCGCGCAGCGCAAAAAAAGTGCAACCTGCCCAGGAATGGCATCGCACACATGGAGAATTGACGCAGCAAGATGACGCAACAAAGAGAGACACAGATTCCGTGCTGCTGACAACAACAGAAGCGGACAAAGAAGAACATGCAGCAAAATGGACATAGAGAACAGACAACTGGGGGTGGGGGGGAAGGGGTGAGAAATAAATAAAAATAAATCTTTAAAAAAAAAAAAAGAAAACATCTCATCTTTTGGGGTACTGGCTAACAGCATGTGGCTTTGATTCATACCAACAGGCTTGGGGGTAGAATAAAGGACTTCAAAGGTTGGAGTCTTTGCAGCTGGATGAATAACTGCAAAAGCCTTAGAGGGCATCACCGTCATTGTGAAGTTTCCAGTGTCATATACTTTCCATGTTAGTATCAAAATGCTAGGTGGAATTAGTAAAAGCAAAGTCATTAAGTATAGCCTGGTACTTGGAGGAAGGATGATGGACAAGGTGCCCAGACAGGTCCAGTATATTCTGCCAAATGGTGAGGCAAATTCAAGGAGAAGAAAGGCCATAGTTTGCTGTTGAAACACATTAAAAGTGAGGTAAGGCACATTTCAGCCGGGAGGCTACAACAGCAGATAAGTCAATCCCTTATGCATCATACCATAATCTATGTAGGATGCTTAAGGAAAGAAGGAGAGAACTACAAAGTGAAAGATATCATCAATATACCACCACTAATTAAAGGGAAGATTAGGCACACAGAGGAGAACAAAGCTCCAGGCTTACATTTCATCAGTGCAGTCATGTTCATATACCCAAAGAGTAATATAGCCAGATCCATGATATCCACAAATCTGTGCAATACTGCACCTTTGAAGTATTCACTCATTTTCAGAAAATGTAGTAAAATTATCAAATGACTTCTCAGATCGCATAGTTAAGTAGTGACAGCTCTAGGGCAATAAGAACTCAGGTGTCCCAACACCACTTCTGGTGTCTTTCCATACCTGAAATATCACAAGGTCTGCAGCTTCCAGCTTCTTTTGTTCAGCCACAATATCTGGACTCAGACGGCCTTCTTTATAAGCTAGAACAGACTCAACAGGATACTGGAAGTTCTCAGCATCCTTCAATTTACCTGTAGAGAGGAAAAAGAGAGGCTGAGGACAGAGGGGCCCAGGTTGGGCCAGAGAACCCACAGCCAAGGAGTTTACAAAGATCTAATTAGAGCAAAGAGCTGATCTTACCGGTGATGTCATTTTTGGAAATGACGGGATTGAAGTTCATGGCATAGAGGTCTGACTCAGCGACTTCCCATCCTTTCTTCTTCAAAGCCTCGACAGCAGCCTCCTTCATGGCATAGTTGAAGGAAGTCCTTTCTGAGTGAGCCAGGATGATCAGTGCTTTTCTGACTATTATTGAGACACACACAAGACACATGGAAAAGATCAGTCAACAACCAGCAAAGTTTCAGCTACAGGGGGCCAGGATCCATACTACAGAATATTGTACTGTTAATAAGAATGAGTTAACCATATGCAGTGACCCAGAAAGATAGTTACGATATATTGTTCTTTTTCTTTCTTTCTTTTTTTTGCAGTACCAGGGGCCAGGGATTGAACCTACAACCTCATATGTTGGAATCTGGCACTCAACCACTGAGCCACATCAGCCTGCCTAAGTTGGTTTTATTGTTTGTTTTGCTTGTTGTTTTGCTCTTTTGTTTATTTTTCAGGAGGCAGTGGGAACTGAACCTGGGACCTCCCGTGTGGGAGGCGGGCACTCAACTGCTTGAGCCACACCTGCTCCTGCTATATTGCTAACTAATAAAAAGCAAGTGCATGTGACTTTGTCAGACATTAGGTTATACAACCCAGCCTCTGCTGCCAGAAATACACTTTCTCCTTAAAAGTACCAATTAATAAAGCAGTCGTTTTGATTCAGCAGGAAAAGTTACTAATAAATGGTGTTGACATACTTAATTAGCCATTTGCATAAAAACAAAATTATCCCCCTAGAAAACTATTATAGGTGTTAGAAATCAGTATAGTGGTTATCCTTCTCAGGAGGGCTAGTGACTGGTAGGGCACGCGAGGGGCTTTCGGGGTGTCGGCAGTGTTCTGTTTCTTGATCTGGGTGCTGATTACACAGGTGTGTGTTCAGTCTGAGAATTCACTGAGCAGTAACTTCAAACTTGTGCACCTTCTATGTGTCTATTTTATTCAATTAAAATTTTTTTAACTTATCCCACTAACATACTACATTTAGCAATAATTTTGGGATAAAGACCTAAATTTTTTTTAAAACTTATAAAATAATAGAAGATTAAAGGGAGAATTTATAAACCTCTGAGTGGGGAAGACTTTTTAAGAAAGAACAGAGATTCAGAAGCCATGAAGGACAGATAAAGGCACATAAAATTTTTTTTTAATGTGTTTAGCAAAAGGCACCATAAACAAAGCCAAAAGGCAAATAATCAACTAGGAGAAGATATTTGCAACTCTAGCCACAAAGGGTTAAAATCCCAAAGAATGCCTACAAATGAAGTAATTAGGAAAAGACAGATAATGCAATAGAAAAATGGGACAAGGATATGAACATGCAATTCATAGAGGAGGAAATGCAAATGACAATAAGCAAATGAAAAGTGTCCTGCCTGGCCTGTCAAGAAAAGCAAATAAAAATGAGGGATAATTATTTACCCACCAGATTGGCAAAATAATCAACACCAATAGTATTAAGACTAGGAAAACTTACATTGCTGGTGGGAATATAATTGCCTTGGTCTTTTGGGAAACCAACCCGGCTGAATCTCTTAAAATTTTAAGGGCACATAAGTCTTTGATCTAGCACTCCAACTTTAGGGAATCTGCTCTACAAACTAAAAGCATCGGGACATAAGGATATATGAGCAAGGATGTGTAATGCACCATTCTTTTCATTGGCAAAAATTAGGTATAACTTGGCTGCCTATTAATGGGAAACATTTGAATAAATTATGGAATACCCATAGCACAGATTATTATGCTGTTAACAAGACTGAATATTTATAGTGATCCAGAAAGATATCTGTGTTACATAGCTAATTTATCAGATAAAAAGCAAGTGAAAGCGAATCCATTTTTATTTTTTTAAAAAAAGAAAGAAAAGAAAACAAGCTACATATATATGTATATAGATCTGCAAGTATATGGTATGAGGAGAAAAAGAAGTGGAATTATCACATTGAACCATTAATAGTAGATATTTTATATAAATAAGAGGTGGCAAGGGCATAGAGGCAGAGGGGAATCTTGGTCTACCTTTTAGATTAATAAAGTTGTTACATAAGCAGACTTAATATTTTTCAATTTTTATTTTAGTAACATATATACGACCTAAAATTTCCCCCTTTAACCATATTAAAATATTTAATTCAGTGCTGCTAATTATAGTCAAAATGTGCTACCATCACCATTCTCCATTATCAAGACCTTTCTATCTCCACTAAAAAAAAACTGTACCAATTAAGCATGCTTTACTTGGCCAATATTTCATGAGTGCTTACTACTTGCCAGGCACTAGTGTTTTTGCATTCATTCTCAATAGTCACAACAACTCTGAGGCTGAAAAAGTTATTTCCCCCATATTAACTGAGGCACAGAAAAGCAACTGGCTCAGCTTTACACAGTAAGTGGTAAGTGGAGCTGGAATGACTTAAAATATAGAGATACATGTGTACATGCAACAATGTAATGGGAGTGAGTGAGGGCAGTGCCAGAGAAAGGAAGTTTATCACCATGAGTCCTCTTAATCATTTGTGCCACGATCTCCTCCCTTATTGACTATTAACAGTGGCCACTGGAGCTGAGAGAGAAAGCATCTGTAGCTATTTTGTAACACTAGCTGAAACTAGAAAGGCGCATTTACACCTTCAGTTGCTGTCCTGCTTTTGTTATTAATCCCACCTGGTATAGGCAGTGCCTCGAGTTAATTCAGGCAAGTGTAAACTTCAGCTGCCAGCCTACTAAACAGGGAGTTGCCTTAGTCCTTGGGTTTGGTGCTCTTTGAACTAAGACTGGTGGAATATAAATCTAACAATGATGTAAATACTATAGAAGTGACCTATCTGTTTGTGCCTAGGAAAATGGCAAGGATCTCCGGAGGCTGCCTCAACAAATTCCTGCCCCTTTCTGACTGACTCATGGATTTAACACTACTGGGAAAAACATGAGTATATTAGGCTCTGGCATGCATTTTCTTTGTGATTTACTGTTACATTAGTCATACTGTTTTTTACTGAACACTCCTTGGTCATTTTTCATTCTCTTGGAAGACTTCTTTATTGTCAGTATGAACAAGCACTTCCTAACGTGGTAAACCTATAAAGACACTTCAGAAAATGAGAAAGGCAGGATACCTACTCTTAATTTCAAGGAGCTCACCATTTAAATTGGCTATAGGCATGCCTGTCACCATAAATAAATAAATAAATACGTAAATAAATAAAGTAAGTAAGACTATTTGCAATGAAGGAAACCAACCAAAATTCAATCTTTGGAAAACCTAAGAACAACACAATAGAAAAATGGGCAAAGGCCATGAACGGCAATTAACAGAACATTCATGCTTATTTGCCAAAGGTAAAAGGTACACAGCAGAGGGTCTGCTATCCAAACTTAATAATGACATTATCACTAGCTCCAGGTCATTTTTCATGGACAAACGTGAGTTTTCTAGGCTTGGAGTCAAATAGATCCGGGTTCAGTTTCCGGCCCTGCCACATAACCAGCTTTTGAACCAGGAACAAGTCAGACTTTCAGAGAATCAATAGAGGTGATAAGACACATTCGCAAATAACTAGAGTAGAACGGCATTACTTTGATAGGAGAGGGAAGAGACGATGTCCCACAGAGGGAAACTGCTTGCTCTGGGGAGGGCAGACTGGAGAAGGCCTTCAGGCAGAGCAGCCAGTTGCACTGAGTCTTGAAGGACAAGCTGGAATATTCTCAGTACCTTCAGTTTAACATTCATTCCTGCTTGTCATGTTTGTCATTTACCCCTCTGCGGCTACCATATCTAACACAGCTCTGTCTTCCTCACAGCCGAGTGCCTTGCTGCTTACAGCACTTAGTGTAGCTTTGTCAAGGTATCTCTCTCCCCATACTGGTTTGCTCTCAGATCTCCATCCCGATGAAATATGCTCCCCAAGTTCTGTCTCACTTCTGTGTGCCCAAAAGCCCTTGTTCCTTCCCTACTGTCCTATGTTTCTCTATTTCCTCCCTAGGTCCACACCAGCCAACTCTTCTTTTCCCCTCCTGAATTGCTAATGTTCTCACTAGTCAATCCTCCCAACATCTCCTTCTGCTACAGCCGTAGCCCTTCTGACATTCACTCCACATTTGTTTACTGAGTGCTTGCCAGCACTAGACACTTGAGAGATGGTAGGGTACAAAGCAGACATGTTTTGTCCTCGGCCACGTACATTCTAGTGGCCAAAGCATCCTGGCTATACACTGGGAGCTGACCTCTGTTCTCTTCTATTATTCCAACATTCCTACCTCGGGCCAATCTGAAACTAAGAGTTTTTACTAACCTTCCAAATTATACTACACTTCTGTCAAGTTGCAGCTGCAGTTTCACTGATGAACAACATATAGTCAAACTGAATGACCAAACAAACAAACAAACAAATAAATCAAACTGGCAGGGAAAGAAAGGGATTGTAGTACTTCATTTTAATTCAGAACATGCCTAGCTATCATTCCCAGTAAAAGATCTATTACTGGCCTTTTTGGCAGGAGGAAGAAACAATCAAGGAAATGGTATAAGAAAGAAGGGGAGGCCCTCCAATCAGTTTCGTGTATTCTGACTCTGTGCCCTGGTCTCACTTGAATCCTCATGGGAAATGCATGTGAGTCAGATGCGTCTATTAATTGCAAACAAATGCCCTGTATGCTTCAATCAACCTCATGATTCGTTTAGCCAGGTAGAAGTAATACTAGTTATGTAAGCCATGTAAGCCATTTCCCTCATTTTCCACCCTACCCCTGACTATTTCTTTTAAGCCACACATAAATAGAGCATTCAATAGGACTGGAAAATAGGAAAGAGTTCCAGCCCTTGCATGGGTATGGGGGGCAGTGTCCCTCCAGGCAGCTAAAGAATGAAGTAGTGGGTCACAGCAGCTAACTTGCTTTCTGGATGCTTTATCGGCTGTCAAAATCCCCTTCGCCTGCAGTCTGTCCAAATACTTCTGCTCTGGGCCACCCATCTCCTGTTGGGCTTCCAGTCCCCAGCCTCCAGCCCTTTTCTTAGGTATTCCTGAGGTTTGTCAACTGCAGAAGCAACCCCATTTACTTTTAGCATGATGAAATTTATTATGTACGATGTAGGAATGTGTGTTTCCAAAAGGCAGAACTAGGGTCAGAGCGAAAGACTTTACAGAAAAACAATTCTGTCCCAGTTGTGGAAATTGCTTGCTAAATCATAGCGCTGTCCAGTTTGAGTGAGGCACGAGGAAACGAAGCTCCCTGCCTCTGCAAGTGTTGAAGCTGGTCTAGGATTTAGAGGCCATTTATGTATCAGGAAGTCTGTTAGTGACCGCTAAGCACCCCCACGCTTATGATGGAGCAGGGAGGCTCTGTCACTCGTTAGGCAAGAAACGGACCCAATCCCAGTTTGCCCAATCCAAGAGTCTCAAACTCAAATGCCTCCAAGACCAGGCCGCGGGGGACGCGGGTTCTAGTGAACTAACTACAGGGAGAAGCTTCCTGCGAGCCAGCCCATCAACCACCGGATCTTCCAATTTCCCTCCCAAAGCTGGGAACCCACATTTTTCAACTGAAATCGCCTCTTTTAATGTTAGATGTCAGCAACTTACTCCAAAAAGTTTTAAACGGGAGGCCAAAATGACAGGGGCCCAGATTTGGCCTTTGACGGTCCGTCTCGACCTCTATTTTGGAGGGAGGTTTTGCTTCAAAGGTCTGGTTTCCCCTAAACGCCCTCCAGCGTTTACGCGCGCGGGGAGGGGGCAAGCTGCGACCCTGGGGTGGAAAGAGAAGTTCCCTCCGTTACGCCGTCTGCTCCGGACTCAGCCCACAACCGTAACCCCTTCACTTTTTTCGTTATGAGTTAAGGAACAAAGTTCCGGGGCAAGCCTCGAGAGGCGCAGACCCCTCTAGGCGCTCCTCCGGACCACGGAGGGCGCCGGAGCCGGCAGCTGCCGGAAGCCCTAGGCGCGGTCCCGGGCCGCCGCGGCCTCGCTTACCAGCC
Organism: Dasypus novemcinctus; assembly: GCF_030445035.2. Lineage (NCBI taxonomy): Eukaryota > Metazoa > Chordata > Mammalia > Cingulata > Dasypodidae > Dasypus > Dasypus novemcinctus. Next base: position 20,337,755 of record NC_080690.1, on the reverse strand, counting down.
ATGGCTCCGGCGGCGGCGCGGGCGCAGCTCCGGAGCGCTGATTGGCGGAGCCGCTGGTTGCCGGGGCGACCCAGGCCGGGGCAGGTTGCAGAGGCGGCGGCGCAGGCTGCACGCCGGGAAGCGTCGCTGGAGCTGCCCACAGACCTGCCCCTACTTTATACCCTACCCGGCCCTGCCCACTTTTGCTGGGCGACCCAAGGGCAGGGCCGGAAGTTTGGGCAGGAAATTTGGGTCCCGGGGCAGAGGGCAAAAGGCTCCACAGCTGCAGTTCTAGGGAGGAGGGCGAGTGGGGAGGTGGAGGGTGGGGAAGGCAGAGGGCTCCTGGGGGAGGAGTGGGAGCCATGCCCAACGGGACCCCGTCCTCAGAACACCAGGGGTTCCAGGACGGTCTCCGAAAGAGTCCGGGGCTCCTTCCTGGCTCTCCCCAGCGCCGGAAAATCGCCTTTGCTTGGGATGGGAAATAAGAGGTGCGGGCGGCTGCGGCTTTGAGCCTCAGATTCCGCTGAGTCACTGTGACTCCACACTAGAAGGCTGAGGCCAGCAAGCCTGAGAGGACCGGGGACACTTGCCCCCATGGAAGTAAACGTGTTTCTTCCCTGGAAGGGTTCAGATTCTGGACTTGGGGGTCCATGGAAAGCATTTCCCTGGGTACCTCCCTACGGCAGCCCTTGCCACTCCCTGCCAGATGAGCAGGAAAATAATTGGTTATGCCTCCTCTTGTGAGGTCCGGGCCGAGATCGCAGCGATGGGGAAGCATTTAGAAACTAGCCACGACGTGTGGCTTTACACAGCCTTACCTAGGGGTACTTGAGTAAGTAATAGGTCAGATAAACACGGGATCAGTAACAGTGCCCGGCCATCCATGTTGGAGCCTGAGTCAAAGGAGAAATCAGTAACAGGGATCCTGTCTTTAATATATTGACATTTTATTGTAGACTTTCTTTTTTTCATTAATTTTGATTAAAAAAAAAAAAACCTTCATTTTGAAATAATTTCAACTTACAGGACAGTTGCAAAAATAATATAAGCCCCGTTCAGAAGAACTCCAACAGATCCCCACCTCCCTAGACTCCCACATCTGCCAACTTCAACATTTTGCCACCCCTGCAGCACCATTCCATCTATCCAGCCATCATCTGTCCATCTAGCTATCCATCTTTTTTTTAAAAAGATTTATTTATTTATTTATTTCTCTCCCCTCTTCCCCCACCCAGCTGTCTGCTCTCTCTGTCCATTCGCTCCGTGTTCTTCTGTGTCCGCCTGTATTCTTGTCGGCGGCACCGGGAATCTGTGTCTCATTTTTGTTGTGTCATATTGTTGTGTCAGCTCTCCGTGTGTGCCGCACCACTCCTGGGCAGGCTGCACTTTTTTCATGCTGGGCAGCTCTCCTTACAGGGCACCCTCCTGGCACTGTGGAGCTCCCCTATGCGGGGGATACCCCTGCGTGGCACAGCACTCCTTGCGCGCATCAGCACTGCACGTGGGCCAGCTCACCACACGGGTCAGGAGGCCCTGGGTTTGAATCTTGGACCTCCTATGTGGTAGGCAGTCACTCTATCTGTTGGGCCAAATCTGCTTCCTCTAGCTATCTATCTTTTGAGCACTTCAGAAGACGTGGCACATGTCATACTACTTGAGCATATACCTCCATGCATATTTCTTACAAACAAGGATACCCATCCATGCAATCACCTTAAATGTACTTAGCAAGCTCAAGAAATTTAACATTGATATAAAGCCTACGGTCTATACTGCAATTTTTTTTATGTCCCAACAATGTCCTTTTGATCCTTTTCTCCTCTATTCCTAGATCAGCTCCCACCCGGTATCAAGTGTTGTATTTAATTGTCATTATCTTTTTAGTATAGCTTTCTTTTTTTTAATTGTGGAAACAGGTATACATCAGTATACCATTCAGTGGGATTAATCACACTCATAATGTTGCAGTGGTCTCACCACATCCATTACTAGAATTTTCCTTTCACCCCAAACAGAAACTCGACACTCATTTTGCATTAACTCCCTATTTCACCTGCCCTCCACCCCTGGTAACTTGTAATCTACTTTCTGTCTCTGAGTTTGAATATTCTCTGATACTTTCCTTGTTGTTACCACAGAGCTTAAATTTAATAACCTAAATCGTAACAATCTTGTTTGCTTTGATACTAGCTTAACTCAATAGCACACATAAACTATGGTCTGGACCCCTCCATCCCTGCACCTTTATGTCGTTCTTATCACAGATTATATATTTATATATCCTGAGTCCCAAACCATTGATTTATCATATTTTATGCATTTGCCCTTTAGACCATCTCTACGGTGGTTTGGAGCTATGGACTCCAGAAACTCATGTCCTTAAACTTAATCCATTCTTGAGCGTGAACCCATTTTAAGAAGGGCCTTTCGATGAGGTTACTTCTGTTAAGGTGTGGCCCAACTGGGTCGGGTTGGATCTTAATCCTATTCTGGGAGCCTTATAAAGAAGGTCTCTGAGGAGAAAGACAGATGGAGCAGCCAGAAGCTGGAAGTTAACAGAATTCAGAAGAGAAAAAAGCCGGGAGAGGCTCCCTGAGCTTCCAGAAAGCAAGTCCCTGGAGAATGTGACTCTGTGGGAGAGTGCTACGGAGCCAGGCAACCATTTCAGTGGAAGTCGAGCTTGGAAAGGCAGTTATGCAACATCTGCGGAAAGTTCTCCTGTCTGATAGTCTCAACCCCTGTGAACTAGATACAAAGCCAAATTTCTTACAAAATTAGTATGAGCAGATCCTAATGGACAGCCCGGACTGAAAGTGACAGAGAAGGAACAAATTGAAGAAAGAATGTCTTCAAGGGCAGAACCATGGAAACTGAGGTCTGACTCAAAGACATCTCCTTGGGCCAAGTGAGTGGGTCCACCCATGTGTGTGGAGAGGGCAGGTCTGCCCCTGCCCTTGGAGGGAGGCCTTCTACCCTTTTGTTCAGGAAGAGTACTGCTCTCCCTGTGCTCAGAGAAACTGGGACCTGTGCCCCTAGGGTTGCAGAGAGCCTGGCCACCATGCCATCTCTATGCTTCAAGAGCATGGAGCATTCTCCCATTGTTGGGGAGAGCGTGGCCACTGAGCAAGCACTTGGAAGGGGTGGGACTGCTGCTCCATCAGGCCCAGAGAACAAAACATCGTTCCATAGATGACTCTTAGAACTTGAAATCTATGGGAGCTTGGCCAGCTGGGTTTAAAATTGTGTGGGACTTGTGACCCCTGTTTTCCTTTCAATTTCTTCCTTCTGGAATGGAAGTGTTTATCTATGCCTGTCCCTCCATTGTATATTGGAAACAGATAACTTGTTTTCTAGGTCAGAAGGTAATTGTGTCCTAGGACAGACCACACCTATAACACATCTTGATGAGCCTTTGTACTTAGCATTGCCACTGAAATGACTTAAATCTTTTGAGATGTTCTGAAAGAATAAATGTCTTCTGCATGGGGAAAGAACAGGGCTAGCTATGGTGGTTTGGAGGTGTCTGTACGCCAGACACGTATGTTTTTAAACTTAATCCATTCCTGTGAGTGTGAACCCACTGTAGGTAGGACCTTTTGGTGAGGTTTTTTCAGTTAAGATGTCACCTAACTCATTCAGGATGGGTCTTAATCCTATTACTGGAGTCCTTTAGAAGCAGGGTGAAACTCAGAGAGAAAGCCATGGGAAGCAAAAAGCTAAACTTCAAAGGAACGTGGAAGAGAAGGGAGAGGCCAGGAGAGGATGCCAGGTACACTGCTGTGAGACAGAGGAGCCCAGGATCAAGGATTACTGGCAGCCAATCCCAGAACGCCAGGCTTAAGGAAGAGAGCAATACCTTGATTTGTATTTCTCCTGGCCTCAAAACCATGAGCCATTAAATTCCCATTGTTAAGCCAACCCATCGTATGGTGTTTCCTTGAGCAGCCAAGGAAGCTGAAACACTGTAGGAAGTAAAAAGTAGAGTTACAAATCAAAGATACAATAGTACTGGTATTTATATTTAACCATGTTGTCGTCTTTACTGGAGATATTTACTTCTTCATGTGGTTTCAGTCATTTGTCTAGTATCTTTTCCTTTCAACCTGCTGAACTGTCTTTAGCATTTCTTGCAGGGTTGGGCTAATGGTGACAAAGTTCCTCAGCCTTTGCTTATCTGGAAATGTCTTAATCCCGCTCTCATTTTTGAAGGACAATTTTGTCAGATACAGCATTCTTGGTTGGCACTTTTTTGCTTCCAGCACTTTATGTTATCCCACTGTCTTCTTGCCTCCATGGTTTCTGATGACAAATCAGCATTTACACTGTAGAGGCTCCCTTGTATGTGACATGTTGCTTCTCTCTTGTGGCTCTCAGAAGTCTCTCTTTATCTTTGCTTTTAAACAGTTTGATTATAACATGGTATAGTGTGGGTGTATTGGGTTTATCCTGTTTGGAGTTCATTGAGCATCTTGGATGTATGTGTTGATGTCTTTCATTAAATTTGGGAAGTTTTCAGGCATTATTTCTGTGAATATTTTCCTTTTGCCTCTGTCTTTTCTCCTTCTGAGACTCCTCCATGAGTATATTGGTATATGTGGTGTCCACAGGGTTTTTCAAGCTCTATTTAGTTTTCTTCATTCTTCCCTCTTTCTGCTCCTCAGACTGAATGATTTTGATTTCACATGTCTTCAAGCTCATTGAATCTTTCTTCTGTAGCTCCAGTCCATTGTTGAATACCTTTAGGAAATTTTTAATTTCTGTTGCAGTTTTCAGCTCTCTTTGGTTCATTTCATAATTTCCATCTATCTATTGGTATTCTTTTTATGTTCATCTATCATTTTCCTGATTTCCTTTAGCTATTCAAGCATATTTAGGACCATTTTAAAAGCCTTTTTCTGGAATGTCCCAGGAATGAACATCCTTATTGATGGTTTCTAATGCTTTCATCTTCTCCTTTCCCTGGGCCATTGCCTCCTGTTTCTTTGTATATTCTGTAATCTTTTGTTGAAACCTGGACATTTTGACATTTTAGTGTGCTACCACTGGAATTTAGAATTTAAAGTGTTTGTTCCTTAAACTTATATCCAGTCAGTGTTATGCCGGAGCTTTCCTTAATTGCCAAAAGCTAACAAAAACAACAACGACAACAAAAGGAAAAACAGAACACACCTTTCCCAGTCTTTGTAGATTAACCTGCGGGAGTGCTCTCCTTCAGGCCTTATTCCTACAATGAGTTTGGAGACTAGCTCCAGGCCAAAGTACAAGGGGGTCTACCTGATCCTTTCTGCACATGTATCTTGTCTTGGGCAAGTGCATGTGGCCCTAGGGATTCCCCCTTTTACACAGTTCTAAACATCCCTCTTCCATTGGAAACAGTTTTCTTACAATCCCAGCACTGCACTGTGTGTCCTACAGCCAGTAATTCCTTGCCCCAGCCAGCACATCTTGACTGCTCTCCCACAGTATTCTGTAGGAAGTTTGGTGACCTGCCTTCTATGAAGGGCAAGCTCTGGGACAGCTAGTCCCTCAGCCCACCACCAGGCAGTTCAGGCCAGACATACATGCCCCTAGTGTGTGCACAAGGGTTACTCTGCTCCCTCTGGGACTGAGATCAGGAACCTGCCCTAGGAATGTGGGTGAGCTCCACGCTCAGCCTGTGATGGGGTGGGGGAGGACCAGCCAGAGTGCTGGAGATCCTACCGCTTTTAAGTAGCCTTTTTATTGATTTGGGACTTGCTGTTACTGTAGTCTTTTTAACTGCTTTCTGGAGCTTTTAGAAAGATTTTTCTGCCAGTTATTGCTAGCTGTTCAAAGCTTCTGTGAGAGATGGAGACTTGAAATGTCTTACTCCATGATCTTCATAAATTTCGGATTTTTTAAATATTGCATTAAAATATTTTTGGTCTTGATTACTGAGTTTTCTGGTACCTCCTTAAATTTTGTGATTGAGCCAATTGCCTTATTTCACCCTTTGCTGGCCCTGATTGTAAATGGATTATTTTTTCATAGTGGAAATATACTGATACTGTCTACAGCTGATAAATCAAGAAATAGAGGTAAGAGCACATTATTAGAAGGTGGCAGTCACTGGAAGAATTAAACACATGTTTTTGTTTCCTCTAGGATTAAAAATTGACAAGAGGGAAGCAGATGTGGTTCAGCCGATAGAGCATCCACCTACCATGTAGGAGGTCCAGGGTTCAAACCCAGGGCCTCCTGACCCGTGTAGAGCTGTCCCATGTGCAGTGCTGATGCACACAATGAGTGCTGTGCCATGCAGGGGTGTCCCCCGTGTAGGGGAGCCCCATTCACAAGGAGTGCACCCCGTAAGGAGTGCGAGAAAGAAGGTGCAGCCTGCCTAGGAGTGGCACCGCACACACGGAGAGCTGATGCAGCAAGATGACACAACAAAAAAGAGACACAGATTCCTGGGCTGCTGACAAGAGTAGAAGTGGACACAGAAGAACACACAGTGAATGGACACAGAGAGCAGACAACTGGGGGCTGGGGAAGGGAGAGAAATAAAAAATTTTAAAAAAAGAAAGAATTAAGGGAAGCGGATGTGGTTCAAGTCATTGGGCCTCTACCTACCATATGGGAAGATCCAGGTTTGATCCCTGGGGTCTCCAAAAAAAAAAAAGGTGTGCCTGCGTGGTGAGCCAGTGCCCACACAAGTGAGTCATGCAGCGAGATGATGATGCAACAAAAGAGAGATGAAGGGGAGAGCCAAGGCAAGGTGCAACAGAAACCAGGAACTGAGACGGCACAAGTGAGAAGGAATCTCTCTCCACATCAGAGGTCCCCGGGATCGAATCCTGGTGAATCCTAGAGGAGAAAAATGAGAAGAAAAGACAAAAAGAGAAATAGACATAGAAGATCACACAGTGAATGGATACAGCAACAATGGCGTGGTGGGGGGGGCAGGGAGGAAAACAAAAGAATTAAAACCATGCTTTAAGGGGTATGGAAGTTCAATGGAGAGGAAGCGCTGTTCAGGGAGGGCTTTTGGGGGGCAGATGGAATTTAAATTGGACCTTGAATGAGGACTAGTATTGTTTTTGAACATTTATTTATTTCTACACCCACCCCTCACCCCCCACCCCCCACCCATTGTTTGCATGCGCTCTCTGCTTGTTGTGCGCCCTCTGCTTGTTGTGCGCTCCCTGTGTCTGCTTGTTTTCTTTTTTAGGAGGCACTGGGAACTGAACCTGGGACTTCCCTTGTGGGAGGTAGGTGGCCAATTGCTTGAGTCACATCCACTCCCTGCATATTGCATCCCCTTGTTGCATCTCCTCATTGTCTAGCTGGTCTTCTTTAGGAGGCATCAGAAATTGAATCCAGGACCTCCCACACGGGAGGTGGGTACCCAAATGCTTTAGCCATATCTGCTCTCCTGGGGCTAGCATTTTTAAAGTGGTATCAAGTCAATTTTGAAACAGTATAAAATGCAAGAAAAGAAATCATGAGGGAAACTAGAAAATACCTTGAGACTAATGAAAATGAAAACACAACATTCTACAATTTATGGAATGCAGCAAAAGAAGTGCTGAGAAGGAAATTTTTAGCTGTTAATACTTACCGTAAAAAAAGAAAGATCTCATATCAGTGACCTTACCTCATACACTGAGGAAATAGAAAAGAAGAACAAACTAAACCCAAAGTGAGGAGAAGGAAGGAAACAATAAAGATAAGAGTAGAGGTAACTGAAATAGAGAATAGGAAAATAATAGAGAAAATCAACTAAACATATGGTTCTTTGAAAGATCAAGAAAATTGACAAACTTTAGGTAGAAAGAGAAAGGATGCAAAGAGCTAAAATCAGAAATGAAAGTGGAGATATTACTACCAATCTTACAGAAACAGAAAGGATTATAAGAGGATACTGAGAGCAATTGTATGCCAGAAAATTAAACAACCTAGAAGAAATGGACAAATTTCTAGAAATACACAAATTTCTTAAACTGACTGAAGATGAAATAGAATCTCAACAGATCAATAGCAAGTAAAGAGATTAAGAAATCAAAAGCCTTCCAACAAAGAAAAGCACCCATATGCACTGCCATGTGACAGAGAAGCCAAGGACCAAGGATGCTCATGAGCCAGCCCCAAAATGCCAGTCTTTGGGAAGGAAGTATCGCCTTGATGACACCTTTTTTTTTTCAAAGATTTATTGATTGATTGATTTCTCTCCCCCTGCCCCTCCCCAGCTGTCTGTTCTCTATTTACTGCGTGTTTTTCTTTGTCCGCTTCTGTTGTTGTCAGCAGCATGGGAATCTGTATTTCTCTTTGTTGCGTCATCTTGTTGTGGCAGTTCTCCGTGTTTGCGGCACCATTCCTGGGCAGGCTGCACTTCTTTTCGTGCTGGGCGGCTCTCCTTATGGGGCACACTCCTTGCGCATGGGGCTCCCCTACCCAGGGTCACCCCTGTGTGGCACGGCACTCCTTGTGCGCATCAGCGCTGCACGTGGGCCAGCTCCACACGGGTCAAGGAGGCCCAGGGTTTGAACTGTAGACCTCCCATGTGGTAGGCGGACGCCCTAACCACTGGGCCAAGTCTGCTTCCCTTGATGACACCTTAATTTGGACTTTCTTTACCTCAAAACTGTGAGCTAATAAATCCCCAATTTAATCCAGCCCACTGCATGGTATTTGCTTGTGCAGCCAGAGAACTAAAACAATCTATAGAGTAGGAGAAAATATTTGGAATCATACATCTGATAAAGATTTACTATCCAGACTATATAAAGAACTCCTACAACACAACAAAAAGACAAAAAAAAATTTTAAATGGGCAAAAACTTGAACAGACATTTCTCTAAATAAGATACACAAATGGCCAAAAAGCACATGAAAAGGTGAGCAATGCCATTAGCCATTAGGGAACTGTAAATCAAAACCACAATGAGATACCATGTCACAGTTATTAGAATGACTATTATTCAAAAAAAAAAAAAGGAAAATAAGTGTTGGCCAGGAGTAGAGAAATTAGAACTCTTGGACATTGTTGGTAGGAATGTAAAATGGGGCAGCTGCTTTAGAAAACAGTGGTTCCTCAAAAAGTTAAAGAATTACTCTGTGACACACAATAACACTCCTAAGAATTGAAAGCAAGGACTCAAACAGATACTTCCTCATCAATGTTCATAGCAGCATTGTTCACGGTAACCAAAAGGTAGAGACAATTCAAAGTGTCAATCAATAGATGAGTGGATAAACATAAAGTGGTATATCTGTGTTTGGTAGGTTGAATTACATACCCCAACAAATTCTTCATCTTAATCCATATCCCGGTGGGTATGACTCCATCATCACTAGGACATTTTGTAGATGTCATCTTTGGTTAAAGTGTGGCCCAACTGAATCTAGGTGGCCTTAATCTATACTACTCGAGGCGTTATGAAAAGAATTCAGAGGCCACAGGGAAAAGCCAGAAGACAGAGGAAGCTAGAAGAGCAGACACCAAGAGGGAGAGATTACCATATGATGGGCGCAGAGATACAAGCCGAGGCAGCCCACAGATGGTGGCAAGTCAGCACCAGCATGGGACAGGCTTCACGAAGAAAACATGGGGAAGCGGATTTGGCTCAACTGATAGAGCATTCACCTACCATATTGGAGGTCCAGGGTTCAAACCCTGGGCCTCCTGACCTGTGTGGTGAGCTAGCCCATGCGCAGTGCTGATGCGTGCAAGGAGTGCCGTGCCACACAGCGGTGTCCTCTGTGTAGAGCAGCCCCACACACAAGGAGTGCACCCTGCAAGGAGAGCTTCCCCACGCAAAAAAAAGCACAGCTGCCCAGAAGCGGCACTGCACACACAGAGAGCTGATGCAGCAAGATGACACAATACAGAGACACAGATGCCTGATGCCACTGGCAAGAATGCAAGCAACCATGAGGTGCAGCGGTGCTCAGAGATGTAGTCACCAAATGCAATGAATGTCTCATGATGATGGAGGAGATGGTTGCTATGGGGGGAGGAGTGGGGTGAGGGGGGTGGAGAGTATATGGGGACCTCATATTTTTTAATGTAATATTAAAAGAATAAATAAAGACAAAAAAAATAATAAGTCTAAAAAAAAAGAATGCAAGCAGGCACAGAAGAACACACAGTGAATGGACAGAGAGAGCAGACAATGGGGGCGGGGCAGGGGAGAAGGGGAGAGAAATAAATAAAAAATCTTAAAAAAAGAAGAAGAAGAAAACATAGCCTTGCCAACACCTTGATTTTGGACAACCCATTGTGTGGTATTTGTCATAGCAGCCAGGCAAACAAGATAACATGCAATGAACCATAGAAAGGCACGAAGTTCTGATACATGCTACAACGTGGATGATCCAGAAACAAAAGGATGTAGAATGAATGATTCCACTTACATGAGGTATCTAGAACAGGTTAAGTCAGAGATGAATTCATAGAGACAGAAAGAAGATTAGAGGTTACCAGAGACTGTGGGGTGGGGAGTGGGAAATTATTGCTTAATGGATTAGAGTTTCAGTTTCAGGTGATGAAAAAGTTTTAGTAATGGAAGATGGCAAGGGTGGCACAATATTGTAAAAGTAATTAATGCCACTGAATTGCACACTTCAAATGGTTATAACAGCAAATTTTATATTATGCATGTTAGCACACTCACACAAAACAACAGTATAAAGGGACATTTTAATAAAACAAAAACCCAGCAGTTGGCCAAACCAAACCACAGGATAGGGAAATGAACATTTCGAGAGTAAAATCTCAGGGCAAGGCTAAGAACCCTCCAGCTCTCAGGGTCGCAGAAGGAACAGGAGATGCACTGAGTGTGGATTTTGAGAAAGCTCTTAAGGGACCCTGTACTTCACTGCAAGGTTAAGGAAAGGACAGGGAATGGAGCATCCAGGAAGCAGCAGCCAGTTAAGCAGCCCTAGGCCTTAGGAACAAGGGTAGGAAAAGTGTTGCCAGAGACTGGTGAAGGCCAGGACTATGGAACGCAGCTGGTTCCCAGGAGCTGGAGCTGGAGCAATGCAGAGCTGAAGAGAGAGAGAAGGTTTTTCTCTCCTCCTGCCTTCTCAGCTCCTGCCAGTACCTTGCATTGGCCAATCCCAACCGGAAGCCAGAGGGCAAGGGAGTCCAAGTGAGGCAGTCCCTGAAGTTCAGCCTCCCAGAAGAAGGAGCAGGGGAAAGGAGGTTAGAGAACGTTAGAGAATGGGCCTGGGCAGACTGGAGGATAGAGAATGGGACTGGGTGGACTAGAGAATCACTAGCACAAGATCAAAGGAGACTTGGCATGTTTCAAATTTTGATCAGAACAAAGAGTTTGAGGTGGAGCAAGGAGAGCATTGTTTCCCATGACCACACGATCCCAAAGAATATCTTAGAAAAAGAAGGTGTAATGATTGTGATGATGAAAAGGATTCGCTTCTTGGATATTTGATGATTAAAGAATTATGGTTGGGAAGCGGACTTGGCCCAGTGGTTAGGGCGTCTGTCTACCACATGGGAGGTCTGTGGTTCAAACCCCGGGCCTCCTTGACCTGTGTGAAGCTGGCCCATGAGCAGTGCTGATGCATGCAAGGAGTGCCATGCAGGGGTGTCCCCCACATAGGGGAGTCCCACGCACAAGGAGTGCACCCCGTAAGAAGAGCCACCCAGTGCAAAAGAAAGTGCAGCCTGCCCAAGAATGGTGCCACACACACGGAGAGCTGACAGCAAGATAACGCAGCAGGAGACACAGATTCCTGGTGCCCCTGAAAAGGATAGAAGTGGTCACAGAAGAGCACATGGCCTGCGGACACAAAGAGCAGACAGCTGGGGCGGGGGGGGGGGGGGGGAAGGGGAGAGAAATAACTAAAAAATAAATTAAAAAAAAAATTATGGTTAATATTTCATAGATTTTGATATGGCATTGTGGTTACGTGGTTTATTTTTTTGTTTTGTTTTGTGTTTTTTTCATTTTTGTTATTCTTTCTCTTTATTTTTTATTTTTTTGTTTTCATTTATTTTTTTCCTTTTTTGGCTTTTTTTGGTCTTTTTGTTGTCGCTATGTGGTTTAAAAGTCTATATTTTAAAGATAAATACTGACATATTTACAGATGAAATTAGATCGTGTCTGAGATTGGCTCAGACTAATACTAAGAGGTAGGATGAATGAATGTAAAGAGTAAAAAAAAAGCGGGGGGTGGAGCAGATATAGCTCAGTGGTTGAGTGCCTGCTTCCCATGAATGAGTTCCTGGGTTCAATCCCCAGTACCTCAAAAAAAAAAAAAAAAAGTGGCCACAGTTGATGACTGAGGTTGGGTCAAGTAGAAGTTCATTATGCTAGTCTGTCTATGTTCGAACGTTTTCATTTTTTAATAAGTTGATAGGTGTTAGAAGCAGGGTGAGCCTGTTCTGCCCTGTGTAGCATAGAATCTCTGTGGTCAGCGCGTGAGATGCCAAGGAAAGGGGGCAGTCATTGAGCAGTTTTAGGTGCTCCCTTCCAGGTCAATCAGCCGCTTAGAACTTTAGTGCTGCTGTGGCAATTGAGGGCAGAGCTGACAGTGTCCTTTCCTAGCCTGGTGACGGTGAGGAAGGCGAGAGGACTCATCCAAAAAGAGAAATCCAACATGCCCCCACTGTGCCGCCCGCATCCTTTAGATCAGTACGTCTTCTTGCCTTCCTGTGTTAAATCACTTCCTTTTCCTAACAATTCTGACATAGATGTTTTTATTATCCCCACTTGATAGGTAAGAAAACTGAGGCACAGAGCCATTAAATATTTTGCCCCAGGTCTCACAGCAGTGCAGCTCATGTTGGTGGCCCTCGTCCGGTGGCGCCAACTCTCAGGGGGCTCCAGGTAACTATGACCCCCCTTCTTTGTCCCTTCAGCCCTTGGGGTGGGCATGGTTTTCCGTTGTCTCTATTCCCTGGGCGCCTCCCTGTCCTGGTTCAGTCCCTTCGCCCTGCCCACCCCTGCTTTGAACTCTACTCCAATAACCTCCTTTGACTGCGCCACCTACTTCCTGCCAGGACCCGGATTTACATGGTCAGCATACTGATGATCATTATCATCAACTTTGTTGAAAATTAGATAACCTAAATTGGTAGGATTCGTTTTTGGACTCTGGATTCTATCCCAATGATATATATGCTTATCATTATGTTACTACCACAATGTTCATTTGTCTTACAATTTTGTAGGTTTTCATTTTTCTACAAATGGAAGTTATATTTCCCTGTAGTCACATATACCAATACTTCTCTTTGGTATTTCTTCCTTTGATTTTATAACAAAAAAAATCTTTCATAGACTTGAGGACGCCTACATTGTCTCTTAGATCTGCCCCATCTCCCTCTTGAATTTTAAATTCTTTCAAACATGTCCCATCACCGAGTATAATTCAGAAGCATAATGAAGCATCATATGTAACTCCTTTCAACCCACTGGAGAGAAGATTGGGTAGGTGATCATTTACAAGTTTGTGGCAATGGATCTTGTGTGTGTGTGTTTTTCTCCACCCCTAACACTTTTTATTTTAAAAAATTTCAAACATACAGAAAAGTTGAAAGATGAGTACAGTGAAAAGCTTAGTTTCCATATAGATCTAATCATTATTGACATTTTGCCATATTGTGCTCTCCCTCTCTTTTTCCTTCTGCTGAACCATTTGAAAGCAAGTTGTAGAAATCATGATACATCACCACTAAATACTTTATTGTTTTTCAGTGTTTATTTTATTTTATTAGAGATGTTGTCGGTTTACAGAAAAACAATGCACAAAATACAGTGTTTCCATATACCCTCCGCACACACACAATTTTCCAGATTATTAACACTTTCCATTAGTGTGTTACTTATTTTAGTTTCTCAGTTGTTAAAACAAATACCATACAACGGGTTGGCATAACAATAAGAATTCATTGGCTCACAGTTTAAGAGGCCAGAAGGCTCTTGGGTCAGTATCTCCTGGCTGGCTGGCAATTTCTGGGGTTCCTTGACTTCTCTGTCACACGGCAATGCTCATGGCAGCATGTCTCCTTTCTTTTCAGGGTTCTATTAGTTTCCAGCTTCTGGCTGTTTCCCGTGGCTTCTTTCCCTGTGTGTCCAATTTCCTTTGCTTCTAAGAACTTCAGCTCTATTGGATGAAGGCCTGCCAGTGTAGGCACACCTCAACTAAGAACATCTTCCAAGGTCTTGTTTTCAGATGGGCTTATACCCACTGGACAGGGATTAGGACCTGAACATGCCTTTTGTGGGGGACTTGATTTAATGCTCAGCAGTACCTTTGTTACAACTGATGAAACAAGGTGATAATTATACTATTAGCTATAGACCACAGTTTACATTAGGGATCATTGCTTGTGTTGTACAATCCTATAGTTTAAAATTTTTTAAAATTCTAATAACATATATACAACCTAACCCTCTAAATACTTTTGCTATATCAATAGCTGCATCCCAGGTACCAGAGAATGTATTAATATGCTCAAGCAATGAAACCATATCTAGGACAGCAGCTGCAACTGGAGTCACCACCTGGTTAAATTTATGATAATCCACCATCTTCCTCCAAGATCACAAACTGCCATGAAGATAACTGAAAGACAAGCCATAGCCTGGGAAAAATGTTTGCAAATTATTTATCTGATAAAGGACTTGGATCCAGAATACATGAAGAACTCTTATGACTCAATAATAGAAAAGACAAAAGCCTAATAAAAAAATAGACAAAATATTTGAATAGACATTTTCCCAAGGAAGATACACAATGGATAATGAGCACATGAAAAGATGTTTAATATTGTCAGCAATTGGAGAAATGCAATGACATATATCACTACATCCCCACTAGGGTGGCTATAATGAAAAAGATAGGCAGTACCCAGTGTTGGTGAGGATGTGGAGAAATTAGAACCCCCATAAACTGATAGTAGGGATGGCAATACAGCCTGACTTCACATGTAAAAAACACTTTGGAAAACAGTTCGGCAAGGTTTTAAAAAGTTAAACATACACTTAACCATAACAATCCAGCAATTCCACTCCTACATAGTTACCTCACAAGGACTTGCATGTGAATGTTTATTACAGCATTACTCATAATAGCCAAAAAGCAGAAACCATCCAATGTCTATCAAGAGGTGAAAGATAAACAAAATGTTGGATACCCACAAAATGGAATGCTACACAGCAATAAAAAGGAACAAACCACTGATATACTCAATAAGAGGTTAAAAATTGTTGTCCTTTGGGATTTTGAAGGCATTGCTTCATGTTCTCCAGCCTTCGGGGTTGTTGTGGAGAATCTGCTATCTTCTGTTTCCTGATTGTCTGGATGGGACCTGCTTTTTTCTCCTTTTAAGTACCTGAGATCTCTTTATTCCCAGCATTTGGAAAATTCATCAAGATGATTATTACTGATAAGGCTAATGTCCCTTTTACCAGCATCCCAACTTCCTTTTCCCCACCTAAAGGCAGCTTTATACTTTATACTTTTACATACATTTATGTACCTACTGTAGACATGGTATCATAAATTTCTGCTTCTCTGAATGATCAAATTATATCATGCTATACTTATCAATGGCCTATTCTTCTAACTTCTTTACCCCTTCATGGAAGAAAAGTTAACAAAATTTATTCCTCCCAACCTGGGGTGGGGATGGAAATAATGAACCCTAGCTTATTGAGTACTTACTGTGCAATAGTAACTGATACATATTCATGTATTTGTATTAAGTTTTGTTAATCTGCAATGTAACCCTTTGAGGGAAATACTGTTTTAACGCCCATCGTTTCTCAGCTTTATTGAGATATAATTTATATGCTGTCAGCTCATGATTTTAAAGTGAACAATTTAGTGATTTTTAGCATGTTTTCCAGAACATTGTCATCACCTCCAAAGAAACCCCATACCATTAGCATTCACTCCCCGGCCCTGGCAACCACTAATCTGCCTTCTGTTTCTATGGATTTGCCTATTCTGGATATTTCATAGAAGTGGAGTCATACAATATTTAGTCTTTTGTGACTGGCTGCTTTCACTTTTTTTTTTTTTTTAAGATTTATTTTATTTATTTCTCTCCCCTTCCCCCTTGCTGTCTGCTCTCTGTGTCCATTCGCTCTATGTTCTTCTGTGTCCACTTGCATTATCTGGCGGCACTGGGAAACTGCGTCTCTTTTTTGTTGCATTGTCTTGCTGCGTCAGCTCTCCGTGTGTGCGGCGCCACTCCTGGTGGGCTGTGTTTTTTCACGCAGGATGACTCTATGCAGGGGTGCCCCTGCATGGCATGGCACTCCTTGCGTGCGGCCACCTTACCATACAAGTCAGGAGGCCCTAGGGATCAAACCCTGGACCCTCCATATGGTAGACAGATGCTCTATCAGTTGAGCCATGTCCACTTCCCTCTGCTTTCACTTAGCATCACATTTTCAAGGTTCATCCATGTGGCAGCATGTATCAGTACTTCGTTCCTTTTTATGTCTGAATAATATTGTACTTAGGGTTATACCACATTTTGTTAACCCATTTATCAGTTGATGGACATTTTTTTCAGTTGTTTCTGTCTTTTGGCTAATGTGAAAAATGCTGCTATAAACACTCATGTAGAGGTTTCTGTGTGGACATATGTTTGCATTTTTCTTGAGTAGATACCTAGGAGTAGAATCGCTGGTCAGATGATAACTCTAGTTTTTAAGATTTTGAAGGTCAGTCAAATTGTTTTCCAAGTGGTTGCACCATTTTACATTCTTAGCAGCAGTGTATGAGGGTGCCAACAACTCCCCATCCTCACCAACACTTGTTATTTTTCATCTTTTTTACTCTAGCCATGCTCGTGGGTATGAAGTAATATGCATTTGCATTTCCCTAATGGCTAATTGTGTTGAGCACATTTTCATGTACTTATTGGATATGTATATTTTTCTTTGGAAAAATGTCTATTCAAATCCTTTGCCTGTTTTTATGGGATTGTTTGTCTTTATGTTATTAAGTTGAAAATTCTTTATACAAGTCTCTTATCAGATATATGATTTGCAAGTATTTTCTCCCATTCTTTTTCTTTTTTAAAGATTTATTTTTTATTTATTTCTCTCCCTTTCCCTGCCCACCCCCCCACCAACTTGTCTGCTCTCTGTGTCCATTCACTGTATATTCTTCCGTGTCTGCTTGTATTTCTTGTCCGTGGCACTGGGAATCTGTGTCTCGTTTGGTAGCGTCATCTTGCTGCATCAGCTCTCTGCACGTGTGGGCCATTCCTGGGCAGCCTGCACCTTTTTCGTGCTGGGCAGCTCTCCTTACAGGGCGCACTCCTTGCATGTGGGGCTCCCCTATGCAGGCACTCCTTGAACGCATGAGCACTGGGCGTAGGCCAGCTCATCACACAGGTCAGGAGGCCCTCGGTTTGAACCTTGGACCTCCCATGTGGTAGGCGGACGCCCTATCCATTGGGCCAAATCCGCTTCCCAATTTTCTCCCATTCTTTGAGCTGTCTTTTCACTTTCTTGCTTCTATCCTTTGAAATACACACTTTTTCAATTTTGATGAAATCCAATTTATCAACCTTCTCTTTTATCACTTGTGCTTTCTGGTGTCATATACAAAAAATCATTGCCTGATCCAAGGTCATGAATATTTACACCTACGTTTTCTTCTAAGAGTTGCATAGCGTTAGCTCTGACATTTAGGTCTATGATCCACTTTTAGGTAATTTTTGCATATGATAGGGAATAAAGCCCCCCAGTTTACATATGCAGAAATGGAGATACTATGTGGTCATGTGACTTGCCCATGGCACAGTTAGCCAAGGGTAGAGTTGAGAATTTGAAGCCAGGTAACTGGGCTCCAGAGTTAACGTCCATCCACTTCTTGCTATCAGAATTAGAGTCAGAAATCTTGAATCTAGCCCCAGGTCAGCTGCTTCTCTTTAAGCCCTGGTTGTTTTATTTGCAAAAATGTGGGTTCAGGCTGTCTCACCTTCAAAGACCCTGGCAACTTTAATTTGCTGTCAGTACAAGATAGTGCAATTCCCAGGTCTTCTCAGAAGCAGGCCTCTGTTCTAGATGTGTGTAAGTACCGGGCATCACGTGCTGACTGAAACAGCATCTTCAAGGACTTCCCCCATCCCAGGCGAGGGCTGGGACCATGGAGCCAAGGGAAACTTTGTTGATTGTCTTCATTATCCAGAAATAAAAAGCAGGGGTAGGAGAATCCTCAGGAGTCGCCCCAGCCTCCCCCCACTGAGAAAATGGGAACAGCCTCATTAGTCACCTGGTAATATCCGTGTGGTGAGTGACTGCTTTCCTGCACAAGGAGAAGTCCCCAAGCTGAGCTGAGGACGATGGACTTTGTATATTAGCTCAGGCCTGTCTGGGGACCTGGCGTCTGTTGTCCTGAGTGGTCCCTGTGGATACCAGCCAAGCATCCTGGGAGACGGCAGGTTCTCGATAGAGAGAAGAGAAGAGTCTGCTCCTATATGCTTCTTCCCTCCTGTTCCACCTCCCTGTCTCCTAGCCATGACTGATGCCACCCAGAACACACACCATTATGCTGGACTTGCTGAGTTCGGGCAGGTCTGGCTGGGATTTTGTTATTTTATGTGTTGCCTGAAGTAGGTCATCCCTGTCTGGGCTTAGAATATGCTGTTTAAACTGAAATTTCTCTTTTTCAAAACACTCAAACTTTATTTCAAATTCAAAAAAAGAAAATAACAGGTAAGAGGCAGCTCAACAAGTTATGGAAACATTACCCCTAAAAAGTTCTGTCCAGGCACTTAAAAAAAAAATTAGAATAACTTATTATTCTAACAAAAGTACAAAGTGTGGAAAATTAGTGTATTTGAATCTTTTCAGAGTGGAGAAAATTTCACATTAGCAGATAATCTGTTTTTAGCACCCTTGAAAAGCACACGTAAAGAGAACAAGTATCCACTGAATTCATGGTTGGTGGTTAGAAGGGGGAATAGAAACACTGAAACAAAAGGAGAAAACACACAGGCTGGACAAGGAGGTTAAATTGAGGGTCCAAAGCCACTGACTATGTAGTACAGTCTTGTTCTCCCATCTCGTGGTGCAGCACCCATTAGTAGAGCTGTCCCGGAGGCGTGAGCTCGCCATGTGCAATCCAGCTCCATTCTTCTGCATGATGACACAGTTCACAATGTTTTGTTGTTTTTTTAAAAATTTCTCTCCCCTTCCCCCCCGCCAGTTGTCTGCTCTCTGTGTCCATTCGCTGTGTGTTCTTCTGTGACCACTTCTATCCTTATCAGCGGCACTGGAATCTGTGTTTCTTTTTGTTGCGCCATCTTGTTGTGTCAGCTCTCCGTGTGTGCAGTGCCATTCCTGGGCAGGCTGCACTTTCTTTCATGCTGGGCGGCTCTCCTTACCAGGCGCACTCCTTGCACGTGGGGCTCCCCTACGTGGGGGCACCTATCCAATGGGCCAAGTCTGCTTCCCTCACAATGTATTTAAATGGTTTCCCCAGCTTAGTGACTGGCTTAGAGTTTGTTCTACAAAATTTGTGGTCCACTGATTCACTTTGCTGTGTTAATAAACATTGCTACCAATTGCACTTTCTGTAGTCTCTTTTACAATGTTGCTTACTTCACCACCAACAAAAGCAGTCCCCTCCCGGGCCTGGTAATCCTCCATATTCCCTCCTGGGCCTGCCACCCCTGCTCCTCGCTGTCCAGGCACTTTTTAATTTTTTTTAAGATTTATTTTTTATTTATTTCTCTCCCCTTCCCCCCATTGTCTGCTCTGTGTCCATTTGCTATGTGTTCTTCTGCGTCCACTTGCATTATCAGGCGGCACTGGGAATCTGTCTCTTTTTTATTGCATCATCTTGCTGCGTCAGCTCTCCGTGTGTGTGGCGCTACTCCTGGGTGGGCTGTGTTTTTTTCACACAGGACGGCTCTCCTTACAGGGTGTACACCTTGTGTGTGGGGCACCCCTACGTGCAGGCACCCCTGTGTGGCACGGCACTTCTTGTGCATGGCAGCACTACACGTGGGTCAGCTCACCACACGGGTCAGGAGGACCCTGGGGATTGAACCCCGGACCCTCCATATGGTAGACAGACGCTCTATCAGTTGAGCCATGTCCACTTCCCATCCAGGCACTTTCATCTCATTTAATTCCAGCAACTAACTCAATTGTCCCTCCAGTGTTCAGAGAGATACACAGATGAACACATATTAATTAATGAATAGTGAAGGTCTCCTCATTAATGAAAAAAAAATGAAGAGAAAAAATGCTTAATCATATTCATATCTCACAAAACCAAACTCCATATTTTTACCTTTAGAATTAATACAGTACCAACTTTGCTTTTGCTACAAAAACATTACAATGTTGTTAACTATAGTCTATAAATTATATTAGCTATATTTTCCCATGTATCACCACATTCTTAATACCTTGTAGTAGAATATTTCTGTACTTATATTAACCACAATCCTCATTTACCACCAAAATCACTGTTACACATTCCCTATATTATCCTCCAGCTGTCCTCCAACTAACATTAATCTCCCTAGATTACTCATTTCAGCCACATTCATGACCATAAATTAACAGTGTTTGTTACACTCATTATATTAACAATGTGTTACCATCGAGGCCAACCATTACCAGATATTAACAATTGACCTTATTAAACATTCTAAATACATGCAGCATCATCTCCCCTTCTCAACCCACATCCCCTCTCCCACCAACCTACATTTCATAGTCCAACTATGTAAGTCTATTTATCTTATTTAGTTCATATCAGTGAGATAAGGCAATAGTCTTCCTTTTGTGTCTGGCTTATTTCACTCAATATGATGTCTTCGAGGTTCCGCCATGTTGTCATGTGCTTCCTCAATTGATTTCTTCTTATTGCTGAATAGTATTCCATCATATGTATATACCACATCTTGTTTATCCATTCATTGGTTGATGGACACTTAGGTTGTTTCCATCTTTTAGCAATTGTGAATAATGCCATTATTAACATTGGTGTACAAATATCTGTCTGTGCCCTTGCTTTTAGTTCTTCTGAATATGTTTCTAGTAATGGTATTGCTGGATTATATGACAGTTCTATATTTAGTTTCCTGAGGAACTGCTAAATTATCTTCCACAGATGCTGCACCATTTTACACACCCATCAGTAGTGAAGGAGTGTTTCTATTTCTCTACATCCTCTCCAGCACTTTAGTTTTCTGTTATTTTAATAATGGTCACTCTATGATTTGAGATGATATATCATTGCAGTTTTGATCTGTCTTTCCCTAACAGCTAGTGATGTTGAGCATCTTTCCATAGGTATTTTTGTTGCAAGTTTACACTGCTACCGTTTTCCACCAGACTGAGGCGTCCCCCAGGCCGGTGGGCTCAAACTAGTTGGCCCCGGGGGAGTGAGGACGGATACGGAGACTATGCACACTCCGGAGACAGGGTTCTGGACCAAGTCTAACTTTATTACGTAGGAACAGCAATTTATAGTTCAGGGCAATAGGGAAGGGGGGCTAGGCGGTATTTGATTGGCGGGAGCGAATCTATGCCCAAACAAGGAGAGGGTTAAGCTATGGGGGACGGTTAGGTTGATCACGTAGGCTGAGCTTTTTCGCGCCATACTGCCTGATTGGTGGGGATTAAACAAAGGGAGAGAGGCTCGGAGAGGAGGAAGAAGACGTGGTGTAGCTGGACAGGGCTTGGTTGCCATTCTGTCTGACTTCTTTGTTGCTCATGTTCTGGGTATAAAGTCCAATAAACCACCACCAACCACAAGATTTGAAGATGTTTCCCAGCATTTTCTTTTAGGAGTTTTATGGTTCTAGTTTTATATTTAGGTCCTTGATCCATTTTGAATTATTTTTTGTATAAGATGTAAGATAGGGGTCCTCTTTCTTCTAATATGGATATCCAGTTTTCCAAACAGCATTTGTTCTGACCCAGCTGAGTGGGTTTGACAGTCGTGTCAAAAATCACTTGATCAGGGAAGCAGATGTGGCTCAAGTGATAAGGCCTCTGCCTACCATACAGGAGGACCCAAGATCTATCCCTGGGGTCTCCTGGTGAAAAAAAAAAAAAGGAAGAGAAAGTGTGCCTGCATGGCGAGGCAAGCCAGTACCCATGTGGCAAGTCAAGTGCCCACATGGTGAGCTGAGTGCCCATGTGAATGCCCTTGTGGTGAGCCAGTGCCTGCACAAGTGAGTCACGCAGCAAGATGATAATGCAAAAAAAGAAAGAAGAAGGAGAGAGTCAAGGTGAAGCAGCAGAGGCCAGGAACTGAAGTGGCCCATCCATATCAGAGTTCTTCAGGATCAAATCCTGTTGAATCCTAGAGGAGAAAGCTGAGAGAGAAGACAAAAAGAGAGAAATAGATATAGAAGATCACACAGCAAATGGACACAGCAAAAACAGCAGGGTAGGGGCAGGGTAGGGAAAGAAGAAAGAAGGAAAAAAAAATCATCTGACCATAGATGTGAGAGTTTATTTCCAAACTCTCAATTAGTTCAATTGGTCAATCTATCTTTATGCCAGAACCTTGCTGTTTTTACCACTGTAGCTAGATAATATTCTTTAAAGTCGGGAAGGGATAGTCCTCCAACTTCATTCTTCTTTTTTAAAGATATTTTTGGCTATTTAGGGGCCCTTACCCTTTCAGATAAATTTGATAATTGACTTTTCCAATTCTACAAAGAAGGCTATTGGAATTTTTATCAGGATTGCATTAAATCTCTGGATAAGTTTGGGTAGAATTGACATCTTTTTTTTTTAGATTTTTTGTCTTTATTTTTTAATGTTACATTAAAAAAAATGAGGTTCCCATATACCCCCACTCCCCTCCCCCCCTCCTTCCCCCATAACAAAAACCTCCTCCATCATCATGAGACATTCATTGCGTTTGGTGAATACATCTCTGAGCACAGCTGCACCTCATGGTCAGTGGTCCACATCATAGCCCACACTCTCCCACAGTCCACCCAGTGGACCATGGGAGGACATACAATGTCCGGTAACTGCCCTGCAGCACCACCCAGGACAACTCCTACCCCCGAAAATGCCCCCACATCTCATCTCTTCCTCCCACTCCCTACCCCCCCAGCCACCATGGCCACTTTCTCCACACCAATGCCACATTTTCTTCGATTACTAATCACAATAGTTCATGAATAGAATATCAGTAAGTCCACTCTAATCCATACTCTATTCCTCCATCCTGTGGACCTTAGAATGGTTGTGTCCACTCTACATCTATATCAAGAGGGGGCTTAGATTCCACATGGATGCTGGATGCAATTCTCCTGCTTTCAGTTGTAGGCACTCTTGGTTCCCTGGTGTGGTGACCCTCTTCACCTCCATGTTAGCTGAGTGGGGTAAGTCCAATAAACCAGAGTGTAGGAGTTGCAAGTCTGTTGAGTTTCAGGGTCTGGCTCTCATATGGTCAGTCCAGAGATTCAGGTCCCCTGGGTATATATTAAACCCCAGCACCAACTACAGTTCCGGTAAAAGTAACAGGAGAGGATTGTGAACAAAGATCACATCTGAGTCCAGCTCCCTCATACAGAAACACAAACTCCAAAGTAGGGCCAACTGACATGGCACTGAACTCCATCTGTCACGACCACAGAACCTGTGGGTCTCTGTAGCCCTCAGAAGAACCAATACCCGGGGTTGTATCTACTTTATCTGTCTCTGGGACTCTGCTCAGGTGTGCATGATATTTATTCTTCCAGTCCATGAACACGGACTATCCTTCCATTTATTTAGTTCATCTTTGGTTTCTTTTAGCAGTGTTTTATAATTTTCTGCATACAGGTCCTTTATGTCCTTGATTAACTTTATTCCTAAATATTTTATTCTTTTAGTCACACTGTAAATGGAATTTTTTTCTGACTTCCTCCTCAGATGGCTCAATAGTAGAGTATAGACACACCATTGATTTTTTGTATATTCATCTTGTATTCCACCATTTTGCTGAAATTGTCTATAAGTTCTAGTAGTTTTGTTGTAGATTTTTTGGTAATTTTCTAAGTATAGAATTACTAATATATCATCAGAAAATAGCAGAAGTTTTACTTCTTCTTTTCCAATTTGGGTGACTTTTACTTCTTTTTCTTGCCTGGTTGCTCTAGCTAGAACTTTTAGCACAATAATGAATAACAGTGGGGAGAATAGGCTTTCTTGTCCTTTTCCTGATCCCAGCAAGAAAGCTTTCAGCTTTTCTCCATTGAGTACAATGTTAGCTGTGGATTTTTCATATATGGACTTTATCATATTGAGAAAGTTTCAGAGTGTTTTTTTAAATCAAAAAAGAAAGTTCTATTTTGTGATGCCTTTTCGGCATCTATTGAGATGATCATATGATTTTTCTTCTTCAATTTATTAATGTGGTGCATTACACTGATTGATTTTCTTATGTTGAAACACACTTGTATACCTGTTACAAAGCACATTTGATCATGATGTATATATATTTTTTAAGATTTAAAAAAAATTTCTCTCCCCCTCCCCTTCTCTACTCTCTGTGTCCATTCGCTGTGTTCTTCTGTGTCCGCCTGAATTCTTGTCAGTGGCACCGGGAATCTGTGTCTCTTTTTGTTGCATCATCTTGCTGCATCAGCATTCTGTGTGCGGCGCCACTCCTGGGCAGCCTGCACTTTTTCACGTGGGGCAGCTCTCCTTGCAGGGTGCACTCCTTGCATGTGGGGCTCCCCTATGTGGGGGACACCCCTGCGTGGCAGGGCACTCCTTGCGTGCATCAGCACTGCACGTGGGCCAGCTCATCATATGGGTCAGGAGGCCCTGGGTTTGAACCGTGGACCTCCCATGTGGTAGGTGGATGCCCTATCCGTTTGGCCAAATCTGCTTCCCCATAGTATCTTCTTATGATCTGTTTTATCTCTGCTGGGTCCATGATAATGTCCCCCTTCTCTTTTCTGATTTTATTTATTTGCATCTTCTCTTTCTTTTTATTTGTTAATCTAAGAGTTTATCCATTTTGTTGATTGTCTCAAAATAACAAGTTTTAGTTGTTGATTTTCTCTATTTTTTTAAATTCTCCATTTCATTTATTTATGCTCTAATCTTTATTCTTTCTTTCCTTTTGCTTGCTTTGGGATTGGTTTGCTGTTTTTTTACTAGTTCTTCCAGGTGTGCAGTTAGGTGTTTGATTTTTGCTCTTTTTCTTTTTTTTTTTTAGCTACCAGGGACTGGGGATTGAACCCAGGACCTTGAATGTGGGAAGCCAGCAGTCAACCACTGAGCCACACTGGCTTCCCTGAGTTGGCTTTTCCATTTGTTTTGCTTTTCATCTGTCTTTTTCTTTTTCAGGAAGCACTGGGAACCAAACTAGGGACTTCATGTGGGAAACAGGCATTTAACTTCTTTTTAATATAAGCATTGAGGGCTATAAATTTCCATCTCAGCACTGTTTTTACTGTATCCCATAAGTTTAATGTGTTATGTTCTTATTTTCATTTGTCTTGAGGTATTTACTAGTTTCTTTTGCAATTTCTTCTCTGACCCACTGATTATTTAAGAGTATATTGTTTAATCTCCATATAGTTATGAATTTTCCCTTTTTCTGCCTGTTTTTTAAATTTTTAAAAAAATATTTCAAAAGATTTATTTTTTTATTTATCTCTCCCCTCCCACCCCGCCTCACCCCAGTAGTCTGCTCTCCATGTCCATTCACAGTGTGTTCTTCTGTGACCGCTTCTATCCTTATCAGCGGCACTGAGAATCTGTGTTTCTTTTTGTTGCCGCACCTTGTTGTGTCAGTTCTCCGCGTGTGCAGTGCCATTCTGGGCAGGCTGCACGTTCTTTCGCGCTGGGCGGCTCTCCTTATGGGGCGCACTCCTTGTGCGTGGGGCTTCCCTACATGGGGGACACCCCTGCGTGGCATGGCACTCCTTGAGCGCATCAGCACTGCACATGGGCCAGCAGCACACTGGTCAAGGAGGCCCGGGGTTTGAACCATGGACCTCCCATGTGGTAGGCAGACACCCTATCCTTTGGGTCAAGTCTGCTTCCCTCTGCCTGTTTTTTAATTTCCAACTTTATTCCATTATGATCAGAGAAATTATTTTGTATTATTTATTTGTTTTTAAATTTATTGGGATCTGACTTATGTCCAAGCATATGGTCTATCCTGGAGAAAGATTCATGAGTGCTTAAGAAGAATGTATATTCTACTGTTTTGTGGTGTAATGCTCTATAAATATCCACTTAATCTAGTTCATTTATCATATTATTCAAGCTCTCAGTTTCCTTATTTATTCTCTGTCCAGATGTTCTATGTAATGCTAAGAATAGAGTGTTGAAGCCCCCACCTGTTATTGTAGAGACATCTATTTCTCCCTTCAGGTTTGCCAGTGTGTGTCTCATGTATTTTGGGGCACCTATGTCAGGTGCATAAATATTTATTAAAGTTATTTCTTCTTGGTGAATTGTCACTTTTATTAATACATAGTAAACTTCATCTAACAGTTTTGCACTTAAAATCTATTTTATCTGATTTTAGTATCACTACCCCTGCTCTTTGTCTATTGCTATTTGCATGGAATAACTTTTTCTAAACTTTTACTTTCAGCCTGATTGTTTCCTTGCATCTAAGGTGAGTCTCTTGTAGATAAGAAATAGATGGCTCGTGTTTTTTAATCCATTCTAACAGTCTATGTCTTTTTTTCTTTTTTTTTCTTTTCTCCCCCTCTCCATTCCCCCCATTGTCTGCTCTCTGTGTCCATTCACTCTGTGTTCTTCTATGTCTACTTGTATTCTCATTAGGTGGCTCTGGGCACTGATCCTGGGACCTTTCGGAGTGGGAGAGAGGCAATTACTCTCTTCTGCCACCTCAAATTCCCATTCTGCTATGTCTTCTTATTTTCTCTTCTTTGTCTCTTGTTGTGTCATCTTGCTGTGCCAGCTCTTAGTGTTGGCTGGCACTCCTACGTGGGGTGACTTTCCTGTGCTGGGTAGCAACCCCATGCATGCAGGGTGGCACTCCTGCGTGGGGCAGTATTCCTGCGTGCGCTGGCACTCCACATAGGCCAGCTTGCCATACAGGTCAGTTTGCCCTCACCAGGAGGCCCTGGGCATCAAACCCTAGACGGGAGCCCAACTGGTTGAGCCATATCCATTTCCCAGTCTATGTCTTTTAATTGGGGAGTTCAATTAATATAGCCTGTGCATATATTCAAAATTATCTAATTCTGTATCCAAGTGTGCCTAGTCTCTAGAAATCCAAGTAATTAATATAGGCCCTATAGGCTTTGAATGTTCAGAAAGGATGTAAGACTGAATGTGTATTCAAAGTTGCATCCAGGGAAACGGACTTTGGCCCAGTGGTTAGGGCGTCCGTCTACCATATGGGAGGTCCGCGGTTCAAACCCCGGGCCTCCTTGACCCGTGTGGAGCTGGCCATGCGCAGTGCTGATGCGCGCAAGGAGTGCCGTGCCACGCAAGGGTGTCCCCCGCGTGGGGGAGCCTCACGCGCAAGGAGTGCACCCGTGAGGAAAGCCGCCCAGCGTGAAAAGAAAGAGCAGCCTGCCTAGGAATGGCGCCGCCCACACTTCCCGTGCCGCTGACAACCACAGAAGCGGACAAAGAAACAAGACGCAGCAAATAGACACCAAGAACAGACAACCCGGGGAGGGGGGGAAATTAAATAAATAAATAAATCTTTAAAAAAAAAAAAACAAAAAAAAAAACAAAGTTGCATCCAGACGGAATGTGGGGGATATGCTAATTCAAGCTCACCTGAAATGTGGGGGTACGTTAATTCAAAACCCATCTGGCACTCAGCAAACATTTAATTAACAAAGAAAGGATGTTTCCTTTCATAAAAGCATCATTTGACTCCCCACCTTTACGTTGTCTGTATAAAAAAGACCCAAAATTCTATTTGGGACTTGGTTTTCATTAAGACAGGAGTCTGCCAGTCGAAATAGATCAACTTCCTTCTCAGAGTTCTTGTGTCCTGGCCCTCAATACCGCATACACCCGACTTCTCTACAACACAATCCATTAATATTCAGTGTTATCATTGTAAAGGTATTATTTACATCATCCATTTTATCCCTTGGCTTTCCATTGTCATATCTTACTATTGTCTGTCTTTTAACTGTCTCAGTTTCTCTTACTTACGTTGTTCATTTTTATACCCTTCTCCAGGGCTTTCACCCTTGCCTTTTCCTTGCAGGCTGTAACAGACCCTTTAATATCTCTTGTACATCTAGTCTCTTGGTAACATACTCTCTCAGTTTTTGTTTGTCTGTAAAGACTTTAAACTTGTTTCATTTCTGAAGGATAGTTTTGCCGGATAAGAATTCTTCGCTGGCAGTTTTTTTTTTTCAGTCCCTTAAATATATCATACCATTGTCTTCTTGCCTCCATGGTTTCTGATGAGAGCCTTATTGAGGCTCCCTTGTAAGTACTGCATTGCTTTTCTCTTGCTGCTTTCAAAATCCACTCTTTTTTTTTTTAGATTTTTATTTTTTTATTTATTTCTCTCCCCTTCCCCTCCTCCCCCCAAGCTGTCTGCTCTCTGTGTCCATTCGCTGTGTGTTCTTCTGTTACCGCTTCTATCCTTATCAGCGGCACTGGGAATCTGTGTTTCTTTTTGTTGCGTCATCTTGTGTCAGCTCTCCATGTGTGTGGTGCCATTCTTGGGCAGGCTGTACTTTCTTTTGTGCTGGGTGGCTCTCCTTACAGGGTGCACTCCTTGCGCGTGGGACTCCCGTACGTGGGGGATACCCTTGCATGACATAGCACTCCTTGCGTGCATCAGCACTGCGCATGGGTCAGCTCCACACGGGCCAAGGAGGCCCAGGGTTTGAACTGCAGACCTCCCATGTGGTAGGTGAATGCCCTATCCATTGGGCCAAGTCCGCTTCCCCAAAATCCACTCTTTATCTTTGGTCTTTGACATTTTGAATAGTAGATGTCTAGGTGTAGATCTATTTGGATTTGTTTGGGGTACATTGTCCTTGAATATTGATATTCATGTCTTTCATAAGAGTTGGAAAATTTTCAATCAGTATTTCCTCAAATATTTTTTCTACCCCTTTTCTGTTCTCTTCTCCTTCTGGGACACCTAAAATGTATATGTTTGTACATTTCATGTGGTCATTCAACTCCCTGAACCCCTGTTCAATTTTTTGCACTATTTTCTCTGTCCTATCTTTTCAAGTTCAAATGTTCTGTCTTCAATGTCACTTATTCATTCTTCTGACATTTCAAATTTCCTGTTAAATGCCTCTAATATATTTTTAATCTCATCTTTTGTGTCTTTCATTTCCATAAGCTCTGTTACTTTTCTTTGCAGGATTTCAAATTGTTCTTTATGTTCACAAAGTATCATCTTAATATCCTTAATCTCTTTAGTCATAGTTTCCTTTCTCTCCTTAAATTGGTTAAAGAGGTTTGTGTGAACATCACTGATTAGTTTTCTTAAATTCTGTGTTTCATCTTGGATTCTTGGTTTGTTCCTTTGGCTGGGTGGTATCCTCCTATTTCTTAGTATGGCTTGTTATCTTTTGTTGCTCTCTAATATGTTGGTGTTTTTACTCTGTTGATCAATTTCTCTCTCTTGCCTAGTGGTTTTATTTCACAGCTCTTATATTTTAGTTTAATGTTTTCTAAAACTTTGAGTTCCCTGTTTAAGTAATGAAAACAGAACAGGTTGCTGTTAATAGGGCATGGACCAGATCTATACTGCCTGGGAAAGAAATGGGAGAGACAACCCTTTCTTCCTTCACTTTCTCATCTGGCCAACAGATGGCATGCCTTGGCAAACCCTTCCATGGAGATAAATCCTTCAATTTCCACTAGGTCTTTTGAATCAGTGAGTTATGGTACTTACATTCAATGAAGAAAAACCACACTCAACCCTCCGCCACATCCTCCCTCTTCTCAGGCAGGAATATGTCCTTTCCCCTCTCCTTTGGCTGTTCAGCCCAGGTTTTACCAAGGCTGTTAGCCTCAGATGGGGGAGGGGAATGGGTGGGGTTCCCTGTCATGGGAGCATCAACTCATGGTTTTCTCTTCCACCTCTTCATGCATCTTCCCCAGTCCCTCCCAGACAATGCATGTGACACTCTCTTGGTCTTCAGGTCCCCAAAATGACTCCCTCAGATGACTTCTATGCCTTTTTCCCTATCTTGCAAGAGAGCTGCACCCTGCCTGAGCACTCTGATGCCATCTTGGATTGCTTCTCCCATTTAGTCTTTAATCACTTACTGAGCACCCTCCCTGTGCCTGGCTGTAGCAGTTTGATATAATTAAGGATTTCCAAAAGGAAATATTGGATTATGTTTGTAATCTGATCTGTACCTGGGCATGATTGAGTTATCATTAGGGTGTGGAGTCTGGTGGGTGGAGACTCACAGATAAAAGGCATGGCAAAGGACAAATTTGCAGCTTTTGATGCAGGGATTTCTGATGTTAGAATTTGATGTTGAAGACCCGGGAAGTCAGCACCCAGAGGAAAAAGAAGCCAGCACCAGGAAGGAAGCAAGCTTGAGCCCAGAGAAAAGCAAGCCCCAGGAACATAGGATCCAGGAAGCCTGATCCCTTGCAGATGTCGGCAGCCATCTTGCTCCAAATAGACTTTGGTGAGGGAAGTAACTTATGTTTTATGGCCTGGTGTCTGTAAGCTCCTACCCCAAATAAATACCCTTTATAAAAACCAACCAGTTTCTGGTATTTTGCATCAGCACCCCTTTGGCTAATACACTGGCTTTAGACAGCTCTTGGTTTATAAGGAGGACCACATACTCTCATGCAGAAGACAGGTCAGTGAGATAAGTGAGCAGGGTTCCCTGGGAGTCCAGGGTGGGCAGCCAGCCCAGGCCAAGGTCAGGGAAGTTACTCCAAACTGATTTCTCTTGAAAATGGCATTCATTTGTTGTGAAGCAATTTTATCTGATGGAGCCAATCCAGTCTGGGTGACAGATTATAGAATCTAAGGTATAGAAGAGACCCTGTTTTCAGTGCTGGATCCTCTGCTTCCCCACAAGCAGTACTTCAACTTTTGCTTGGACAACTTCGGGGATGGGGAACTCATTTTGTTATTTCCATGAGCGAACCAAAGGAAAAGTGAAGAAAGGGCATTTTCTACCTCTTGACTATTTTCTCCAAACTGGTCTGAGGTATTATTAAACACCATTCAGGATCTAGGCACTGGGCCATGTAAAGGGTGGATAAAGATAAATAACATCCACTGTATACCTACGTGAAGGGCATATAAAGATAAAACCCAACCCAACATTTAAAGAGAGCTAAGTAACTCTTAGTAAATGTACACCATGATTCTTTGTCATCATGATGCACAGAATTGTCTCATCGGTGTCTGAATTATATTTATCAGGGTTTATCTCCAAATACATGAACACACACATGCATGGTGATTTAGTCATGTTCATGATCTTCATTCTAAATTTCTTCCTTCTTGCCTGTACTTGGGTAAAAATACATAATAATTTGGGGGCTATTGTAGTGTACATCCTAAAGTTTTGCATACGTCATTTACCTGTGATTCTCCCACATGGCAATACATGGAGTATTTTTAGAAATGTCAGTAATGCTGTGATATTAACTGTATCTTATATTAAAGAAGATAGCAGTACGGCATTATCCCCTCACTATAAGTAGAAAGCAAGGATTGCTTACTGGTAGAGTACTGATACTGATCTAGCAATCAAAGCTTTAAGGTACAACTTATGTATATAAACAAGTGTTTATAATAAAGTGTTGCTTTATTATTATATTTATCACCCCTCTCCCAGATGGTTCTGTCCTCTATCTGCTCATTGTTTGCTTGCCTTCTCCAGGAGGCACTGGGAACCGAACCTGGGACCTCCCACAGGTACCCAACAGCCTGAGCCACATCCACTCCCCTATATTAACTTTAAAAATTGACATTCAGTGCCAAACATACATAATAGCAAATATTCATTGAGCACCTACCATATGCCAGGCATGGTGTTCTACGTGGTGAAGACAGAGTAGTGAACAAAATTAAGGCCCTGCCCTCAAGGAGCTGACACTCTAATAAGGGGAGATGAACAATGTAAACATATTATCTTTTCCAAAAATAGCCACGGCAATATTTTCAATCTCACCTGCCCTTCCAAACTTGACACTCCTCCCATCAAAATGTGGAATCTAGTTCCTTTTCCCTTTAATATGGACAGGCTTTCGTAATTGTCTCAACTCACAGAATACAACAGAAGTGATGCTGCATTACTTCCAGTGCTGTAACTGCCCATGTAACTCAGCCTCCATGTTGTGAGGAAATCCAGGATACACAAAGAAGCCAGTTGTGTTATGGCTGACAGCTCCAGCTAAGGTCTCAGTCTATAACCATTTATCAACCACCAGACATTTGAGTGAGTCTTCCGATAAATCCAACTCCCAGACTTCAGTTCTTCTAGCCGAAGCTCCAGATATCAAGGAGTACAATCTGTCCCACTGTGCTGTGTTTGAAACCTTGACCCAAGGTGCATAATAAATGGTTGCTTTACACTACTGAATTTTAGGGCAAAACACTATGTAGCTATAATAACTGGAACAGGGAACAGGTAAATAATAATGCCAAATGTTGATAGGGAGAAGTGTGGCAAGGGCAAGTAATTCTTCAAAGCTCGCTTACCATTCATTAAGTTGCCTTTTCCTTTATTCAGCATTCACTTGGTTGCTGTAAACCTTTGTTTTTTAAATTATATGTGTATCACTGGCAAAATCATTATCAGTATTAGTAAAGGTTTGTTTTCTCATGAATGGAATGGAATTATTCTAAGGCTACTGGCTGAGATCAGGAAGCAAGAGAGAAAGGAAGGAATTCAGGGGTGACATCAGAAATAAGGGTAAAGTTAACTGAGAAAACCTATATTTGACTGCCTACTCTATAGATTTCATTCTTTTAGGCACAATAAGAGGAAACAGGGTAGAAGAGAATTGTCCTGTGTGTTGGAAGTACAGTCCTTGCAGGACTTCCATTCTATCTGAGAGTTTAGCCAACTGTGAAGTTAGGGGGCACAGTGTCTACATAAGACTGCCCTGACTTATGTATTTATCTATCTATTTATTTATTTCTACCTCCTAGTTCCTTCTTCCCATTGTTTGCAATCGCTGTCTGCTCTCTGTGTCTGTCTGTTGTGTGCTCATTTTTTGGAGGCACCAGGAACCTAACCCAGGACCTCCTATGTAGGAGGGAGGCATTCAATGGCTTGAGCCACCTCTGCTCGCTGCTTGTAGTCTTTCATTGTGTTTCCTCGTTGTGTCTCTTCATTGTGTCATCTTGTTGTGTCAGCTCACTGTCTTTAGGAGGTCATCTTTACCACCGGGACCTGGATGGTAGGCAGGCATCCAACTGCTCGAGCCACATCCACTTCCCTGCCCTAACTTCTTACACCAACTGAGAATTACCCCATTGTGTGGTTAGAGGAAACAGTCTACAAGACAGCCCTCACTTCTCACACCAATTGCAAGTTCAGGGAGTTTTCCAAACTGCCCTCAGATTCAATAATTTGCTAGGACTCACAGAACTCACAGAAAGCTCTTAATAATGGTTGTGGATTATTACAGTTAAAGGATACATATTGAATCAGCCAATCGAAGAATCACGTAGGGTAGAGTCGAGGTAAAGTTCCAAATACGGAGCTTCTGTTGTCCTCTCCCTGTGGAGTCACAGGCAGCATTGTTTTCCTGGAATTAGTGAGTGACAACATGCCCAAAGTACTGCCAACCAGGTAAGCTCACCTGAGCCTCGGTGTCCAGAGTTTTATTGGGGGTTCATCACATAGGCATGATTGAGCGCCCAAATTGCTGATTTCAGTCTCCAGCCTCTCTGGAGGTCAACAGATACCGCAGTGACCCAAAGCTCCTGTCCTAAAAAACACTGTTGGTCTTTCTAATGAGGCCAAGTCCCACCCTAAATCAAACTGCTGAGTTCATCATGACTCAAGGCCTCCAGGAAAACAAAGACACGCCTATCATATATGAACAATTTAAGAGTTTAGGGATTACCTCCCAGCTCAGGGCAAAGGGTTTGTTCTCTTTGAACAAAGTTAAATATCTTACTATACACCCTCTTCTGTTATGCCCCAGGAGTCAAAGGAACATTCAGAAAAATCATATTGCACAATTGGTTTCAGCTACTCTTCCGCAAATGACTAGTAGGGGCCCACCAGCTTTTCTATTCCCTTTTTCTAGGGGTGTTGCATATGTGCTTGTTATATTCTCCCCTATTTTTTTGTATGTTTGATAAGAGTAGAATGAGGAGGAAGGAAGAAAAGTGGAAAGAGCAGAGGTGTGGACTCATACCAAGCTCTAACCACTATTTGCCTCTCTAGAAAAGCTGGGCTAAAGGAATGTGCCAACCCATCTATTGGTATCCAAGAGTATGAGTTTCACAAATTTGAGAGGAGAGGGGCACCAATACTGTTCAGCCTGCTTTCTAGCACCTCACAGGTGCATTTGCGGTATAAACACACACACACTAACTTGAAATACTGGCCTAGCTAGTCCTCACCTATGTGAGGCAAGTTCTTTAACCTTTTGCAGCCTGGATTGCTGGAGGTAACAGAACCTGTTCCTCATATCAATATTCTATGGACCAAATGGGCTAATGTACATTAAGTGGCTAACTCAGGGGTGGTAAGGTGGGTAACTGCTTGCATTGGTAGCTTTTCACAATGGGTTATGGGCAGTGGAAAGGAAGAATGAGGAAGATCTGTATGAACTGACAGGGAGTGATTTCCAGAGAAAAAAGTATACATAGTATACTCTCTTTTGTGGAAGAAAGAAGGGGAATTTAACACACACACTTATTTCTGCAAAAGGAAATACAAAAATAAATCAGAAACAAAGTGATTATCAGAGTTCAAGGGAGGAACAGGAGAGAATGGCATCTAGAGCTAAGGTATACCATTTACATAGTTTTAAATTTTGGAACTGTGCTGCTTCCTTTTTTTTCATTGAATGCCGGCCCTTCTATATGTGAAGCCAGAGCTCAACCACTGAGCTACATTGGCTCCCCTGAGTTGGATTTTTTGTTTGCTTTTTTTTTTTCTTTTTTGTTTTAAGGAGGCACTGGGGATCAAACCTGAGACCTCCCATGTGGGAAGCAGGTACTCAACCACTCGAGCCACATCTGCTCCCTCTTTATTTTCAAAAGGACAACATTAGATCAATAGGATGAGGTAAAATTTTTAATTGAATATAAACAGAAACAAATTTAACAAATGGGCAAGAGAACCATTCAAAAGGGAAAAAAAAATTTAAGAAACTTTTGAAGATAACACTGAATACATGCTGTATCAATCTAAGGCATTTTCAAGAAATCTTGTACTTGTTTTTGTGGTGACATGGACAGAGCAATACTGAAGCTATTTTGTGTGAATTTAGGTTTGAGCAAATCAGTCAATATATTGCTAGGGGCCAGGGTTTTCATAGTAGGTGAAGCCATGTACACACAGCAGAGGGGGAAACAAAAAAAGACCCTTTGTGTGCTAATCTGGAATTAGTCATTGGTATGTCCTGCTTTCCTATTGTTGCTGTAACAAATTACAAACCTGGTGGCTAAAAGCCCCAATTTATTACCTTACTTTGGAGGTTAGATGTCTAAGTGGGTCTTAGGGGGCTGAAGTTGAGTCAGTAGAGCTGTGCTCCCTCTGGAGGCTCTAGGGGAGAATCCATCTGTTACCTTTTCCAGCTTCTAGAGGCTGCTCACGGCCAACATCACTCCACCCTTGCTACCCCATCACACTCCCTCTAACAAGGACCCTCCTGCTTTCCTCTTCTAAGGATTATCTCCCAGTCCCAAAATCCTTCATTTAATCGTATCTCCGAAATCCCTTTAGTCATGCAACAGTCACAGGTTCTGGAATTAGGACCTGGACACCTGGGGGTGGGGCAGCACATTATTCAACCTAATTCATGGTATGAACTCCTAATTTTAGGACAGTTACAAAACCATTTCCTAGCTTTGTTCACTGAAAGGAACTAGAAGCAATGAATCCATCTAGTGCCTATGTGGTGCCATATTAATAAAAGCAGGAGAAAAGGCTACTTCCAGAACTGGTGCAGAAAGTTTTAGATAAACTCTGAACAGCTTATGTGAGAAAGTTATAAAGTGCTTAAAAACTGGGACAAGTCAGGAGACGGAAGCCAGATTGAAGCGGCTCCCACCAGCCAAACCTGGGACAAAATGAGAATAAGTGACAGAGTTGGATTATACTGAGTCCATGAGAAAACATACTGACATTGAAAAATCAACCAAGGACATAAAACAGTGGAAAAAGAATAAATTTAGAAATAATGAATTAGCTTAATTGATTCAGACAAGAATCATCCATGGATGCTAAAGCCACTGGGTGGAAGTTGGGGAACAGGAAATTTCACAAAGGGAAAAATAAAAGTACCTTTATGGTAGAGAAAACCAGCAGTTATCATCTTTACCAAATAATCAGTTAACATCCCCAATCAAGAGAAAAACTCATGAGGTCATAACATCACTCCTGTAGTATTTCTGCCCCAAATGCATAACCTGAAATCTAATTGTGAAGAACAAGCTGTCAAACATTCTACAAAATGTCAACTTCATGAAAGACAAAGCCTGAGAAACTGTTCCAGAATTGTGGGAATATTGCTATGAAGGGTAGTACTGGGGACAATCTGGCAAAATTTGAATACTGAGTATATTTTAGGTAACAGTACTGTTAACAATATTAAATTTCCTGAATTTGGTAATTGAACTGTGGTTATGTAAGAGCATGTCTTTTTCTTGGGAGATACACATTTCTGTTTGTGTAGAGCAGGGGTTCTTAACAAGGGGTCTGTGAGCCTGAATTGAAATTAAAAAAGCATTATTCTTGTGGGGATGTGTTGGTGTGGGTGTGATATATTTATTAAATAATACACAGTACAGTGTGGACTTAGTGAAGGGTCCGTGGTTTTCACCTGATTGGCAAAGGGGTCTGTGGGACAAAAAAGGTTAAGAACCTCTGGTGCAGAAAGAAAAAGCATATGAGCAAAATGTCAATAATGACGAACCTAGGTGAATGGCTATATAGGCTGCTCTATAATCAACTTTTTTTTTGATTAAAACTTTTCAAAGTAAAAATAAAAAAGGCAGATCTTAGTTCTACTACATTTTCTTGCAAAAAGATAGATCTACATGTATTCACCTTAAGTGCTAGCGTTCAAATTACCTGAGGGGGAAAAAAGCCTATTTAGTAAACATGCACAAAAGCTTACAAACATGTTTATTAGAAAAATATTATCATTTGGAAATTGCCCTTTTAAAGAAAGAAATGTTCCAGGGCACTGTTCTTTCTGTTCTCATCAAATTGTACCCAGCAAGGTAAGCACCCCGGCTCTCTGGGTGCTCGCAGGCCAAGGAATGGCCCCACCCCCAACAAAGCCCACATGCACAGCACGCAGCAGGACCATGTAAGGTGGATGGTTCTTTCCACCCAGATGGCTCTGGAAATGGCACTGCTGAGGAAATGCTGATGACGCTCCTCAGCAGAGGCAGAGCAGCAATCCAGTTTGCCCATGGGAGCTTCCACTTCACCTTTTCTTCACAAACTTCTTTCTGGAAGCATTGGGATTTAACCGTCTCCTCCCAGCCCCCAAGGTGCTGTCTCGGATCTGCAAGGTAGCTGACCGGCTACAGATGTCGTTCTCAGCAAAGGGAGACACCCCGGCTATGTAGTCAGGGGCAAACACGTTGGTTTTCTGCCTGGCCTTTCGGGAGAGTCGCAGTTGAGGGAAGCGCTGGTCCTCAGTCAGATGGGGGTTGATGGCATATTTGCCCCCTTTGGGAGTGGGAAGTGAATACTGCAAAGAGGATGACGAAGGGCTGTTAGGAGAACCGGGATCCATGTTCAGACCCGCCCCGATCCTGTTAAAGTAAAGCTTGCCTTCTAGGGCCGGAAGCAGTCCATGGCCACAATGGTCTCTCAGACTTTATGGCACAGGTACCTACTCTGTGCTAAGCACACGGCGTGCTGCTACTTCTGGTTCCTCGCTTTGACTCACAGAGGTGAAAAACGAGGTTCAGGGAGGTTGGGTCACTTGAACCCCTTTTCCTACTGCTTTCCAGAGAAAAGCAGTGACAAAAGAATCAACTTAAATACAAGGACTGGAGGGATGACAAGCTCCCCATCTCCCCAGCATCAACACCATCACGTGGGCTTCCAGGTACTCTGCAACATGGTCCACCTCAGGGGCCCAGATTTCCCCAGAAAACTGCCCTAACCAAAAACATCCCATCGAGTCGCACCGCTCCCCCAACACCTTGACTTATCAATGAGATAATTTTCAGCAAGGCACCTCCCACTAACATGCTCCAAATGCTTCTAATGTTCTCCAGACTTTCATGCCAACTTTTACAATGTCGCATCTGTATGCCCTCAGTACTATTATTTAGCATTTTTCTTTAAATCAACACATTTAAAAATGGATGCAAGTCAAATCTTCCCTAACACACAAGTAAATGATTAACTATTAAAATAAAAAGAGCAAGTTTATGTTCCAACAAAAATTCCTTTCTAAACAGAAACAAAGGAACCTAACTGCATTTCAGAAAAAAAAATAACAATCACTTTAAGGGGCTGCAGAGAAAAAAAAAGAACAACTGTTTGAGCACAGTATTTTAGGCTTATACCCTCTGCTAAAGACAAAAACAATTACATATAAATATAGGACTCTAAGCAGCAGCATTCTAAAATGACAATGTATATTCCAGAATTGAGCGAATGACTACATTATGGAAACTGAGAGATAAGGGCATTAAAAAGATCGTAAAGGGGAGGGCTAGAATGAACCCTGTGGTATTGAGCTAGAATTGAAGGTAGAAACTCATGGTTTTTAATAAAGAGCAATATGGAAATAATATTTACATGCACATGCATATATTTCTTTTTTGTCTCCTGGGGGCTAAGAAGGACTGATACCTAAGTACCATGATTACCCCCGGTGTCCACATCTTTGCTTCTAAACCTCCCTCCAAATAAGGAACTAGAGTTCCTTAGAGAAAAGGATGATCCCAGGCCTGGGAACGGGAAATTATAAAGCTCGAAACATCTTACTGTGACAGAAAATACATGTTCAGAGAATAACAGGGACCTGTCAAAAGGACACAGAAGTCAACACGAAGGGGCTTTCACTGACCAAATGTGGTGTTTGAAGGTATATGTACCCCAGAAAAACATTCTTAAAGTTAATCCATTTCTTTGGGTATGGACCCCTGGTTAAGCAGGACTTTCTGATGAGGCTACTTGAGTTAGGGTGCGACCCACTTCCTTCAGCATGGGTCTTGATCCTATTACTGGAGTCCTTTGTGAAAAGGAATGACTACAGAGGAAGAAAGCCAGGGAAACAAAAAGCTGAAAACAAGGGAACCCAGAAAAGAAGGGAGAGACCAAAAGATGCACCAAGTGCCTTGCCATGTGGCCAAAGAGCCAAGGATCACGGCAGCTGGTCTTCGGGAAGAAAGCATTGCTCTGATGATGCCTTGAAGCTCAGCCTCAGAACCGAGCTAGTAAATTCCCATTGTTAAATCCGAACCACTTCATGGTGCAACTTTAAGCAAGCCAGGGAATTAAAACACATGCACAGAATAATCTAGGCATCGAAACAATGCATGATGGTTAACAGACCACAGCCGACAGACTAAAGTAAGACTCCAGGAGTCCACACATAAGTAAATGAGGATTAAAGGATTCTCTTTTACTGGAGAATGCCAAATAATAAATATAAAAGAGATGATGGAATTAGAAAATCACCATTTGGCAATCATCACTGTAATATTCAGGCAACTTTAGTGAGTTTGAAAGTGTGATAAGAAACAATGTTTACTGTATCAAATTACTTTTTCACAAATTACTTATTAATTACAAAAAGTAACTTTACAGTGGATAAATCTGGCACAAACTATTTTAACCAAATGATCAAAATTAGTATCACTAAAAAAAAAAAGTATCAGTAGGAGAATGTGGACACCATCATGTACTTGACACAATGCACCGAGGATACACCACTTCTGGAGCAGGCCTACCAAAAACACATAGGAAACACCTGACAAACCCAAACTGAGGGATGGTCTACAGAACAGCTGGCTTCCACTCTTCAAAAATCTCAAGGTCATCAATGTCAAAACTACTGCCGGTTTAAAGGAGACATGACAAGTAAATGCAATGTGTAATTCTAGACTGGTTCCTGGACAAAAAAACAAGAACCTTCTTTTGCTATGATGGAGCTAGGTGGGGACAAATGGCAGAGTTGAATAACACCTGTAGGTTAGAGTACAGCTTTGTAGGACGCTAATTTCTCGATATGATACCTGTACTGTGGTTTATAATCAGTGCCATTTCAGGAAACACTAAGTACTTAGAGTAAAGGACTATCGTTTGTGCAATGTACTCTCAAATGGTTCAAGGAAAAACATGTACATGTATAGGTGTAAATGGGGAGGAAAGAATAAAGCAAATGCGGTAAAAGTATTAACACTTGGGAACTTGGATGAAAAGGCAAATGGGAATTCTTTGTACTATTTCTGCAACCTTTCCATAAACTTAAAAATATTTCAAAATAGAAAGTTAAAAAAAAAATTCCCCTCCTGTGCATGAGTGCTGTGCACCATGCCAACGCCCAAGGCGCAACGCTCGGGCACTCAGCGTCTCTCAAGCCCTCTCAACGTACCCCCCTTCTTCAGAACAGTCCTCTCCTTGGCGTTTCTGAACATTTACATACCCATTCCTTCTGGTTTGTGGAGCTTGGGGAGCCCTGGCCGTCCTTCGAGCCTCTGCACAATTCTAATCCACCATATTTCAAATGACCCCCCCATTGTGGAACCCCCCACATTTGGTCCTTGTTATTCACTGCCTGGAATTTACTGGCTATTTCTTATTAGAGTGTAAACTCTTCAAGAAACTCCTACGGAGGCCGTGTCCTGTGCTTTCTTCACCTCTTGGTGCTTAGATTACAGGCTCTCAATAACTTCCCCGTAGGAACAACTAGGTCTTTTTGTTCTCCCTGTTCATTTTGATTCTGGTGTTCAGGGGTCTTGCTTTCCCAAACTTAGGGCCTCCTGTTAGGGGAGGGGGAGGCATGCCACTCACCCGGAGGCCTCGCGAATTCAGCACCTTAGGGTTACGGGAAAAATGCATATGCAGAGTACCGTCGTCAGTGACAGTCACGGACACTTTCTTCAGGGTCTTGTTTCCACAATGTGAACAGAACACTCGGTTCATGTCAGATGTTGTCCTGTGAGACACAAAAGAGGATGCCCCATGCTGGA
Source organism: Dasypus novemcinctus (assembly GCF_030445035.2). NCBI lineage: Eukaryota > Metazoa > Chordata > Mammalia > Cingulata > Dasypodidae > Dasypus > Dasypus novemcinctus. The sequence continues at coordinate 20,296,523 of NC_080690.1, read as the reverse complement.
GCCACAGGCCTCAGAAGAGGAGGACGAGAAATGGGGAAAAGGCTGAACTACAAAGCACAAGTAATACAGAGGCCACTTGGCCTCACGCTGAATATATAAGCAAACTGCAGCGGCATTCCAAGCAAGTAAGCAAATATCAAAAACGAGCAAGAGAGCTGTTGCATTCATAACAAATTCTTACTAAGCAATGTCAGGCATTATTCATCAAAACAATCCCGAGGCTGATAGAGATGAGGAAAGTGAGGCAAGGTAAGGTAGCTTACTCCTGGCCACAGAGCAAGTTAAGCAGCAGATACAAACCCAGCCTGGCTCCAGAATCAATGCTCTTACATCATTGTGCTTTCTCAAGGAACATTATTACAGTTCTATTTTTTCTCCAAATGTCAGCCTGGACTGGACATTAAGCCAGGGTAGCTCCAAAGAAGCCAAGAATTTATTACCATGTGCTACAGAAAGAACCACTATAACAGCTTCAAAGGTCAAACTAAATACAGATGTTGAGAGCAGACCCAAGGCCTTGTCTTTATTCTGCCTGCTCAAGACCCAGTGGTGGCTGGGGAGCAGATGTGGCTCAAGCTGCTGAGTGTCCGCCTCCCACACGGGAGATCATAGATTCAGTCCCCAGTGTCTCCTGGAGAAAAAAACAAAAAACCAAACAACAAGCAAAACAAGAAGACCAACTCAGGGGAGCCAGTGTGGCTCAGTGGTTCAGCTCCGGCTTCTCACATATGGGTTCAATCCCTGGCCTCAGTACATCAAAACAAAACAAAACAAAACAAACCCCAAACCCAAAAAACAAACAAACAAAAAAACCCAACGGTGGACATGGGCAGGAAAAGGTGCTGCTGTCAAGGACCAAGCAGTAGCCCTGGCCCGTGCCTGAGGTCTCCATAAATCCTAAATGGTCAGAGCTGGGTGAAGCTGCTGGAGAAGCCAAATCCCTTTATTTGCAAGTCTCTGAAAGTTAACTAAGCACCTCTAATTACTCCTACACAAAACTATCCATTCTTTGAGGCTAATCCTAAAAGGGAGAACATTTCCAAGTGTTTATAAGAATGAATGTTAGAATTTAGGGGATAATGGTAGGTAGGACCCCCTCTCCCCCCAAGAAAGAAAAAACAACAACAACCCAGGCCTGGGCCGTTAATCACTGATTATTTTAAGCCTGCAGAGCACAAAGATTACAGGTGGCGATCCTCCGTGGAGAGCTACCTCGCTGCTTCAGAAATGTTTCACGCAGCCCTCCACACGAGGGGGCTCCACTAGGTGATGTACAGGATGGATGACAGATAATAAATCTAAACTGTCTGTGGAATGGCTGGAAGCTGTAAGAGTCGCCAGGTCACACTTCAACAGCAAGGCCGTACTGTAACCAGTGATCTTCCACTCCAGCCACAACATTAGCCCCCACCACAAGCATAACCAACTGGAGTCAAAAAAGCAATGGAGAGAAGGGGGAGGTAAAAAATCCAACAGCTGACCTCAGCTCAGCACCTCCTACGCCCCAGACATCACACACCAAGTCCTTTATAGGATTATCTCCCTAGTTCCTCATAACGACCTTTTTTTTTTTTTTTGAAATGCCAGGCCTGGGGACTGAACGGTCAACCACTGAGCCACAAAGGCTCCCGAGTTTGGATTTTTCCATTTGCTTGCTGTTTTTTTGTTTTGTCTTGTTTTTAAAGATTTATTTTATTTATTTATTCCCTCCCCCCACAGTTGTCTGCTCTCTGTGTCCATTCACTGTGTGTTCTTCTGTGACTGCTTCTATCTTTATCAGCGGCACTGGGAATCTGTGTTTCTTTTTGTTGCATCAGCTCTCCGTGTGTGTGGCGACATTCTTGGGCAGGCTGTACTTTCTTTCGCGTTGGGCTGCTCTCCATACGGGGTGCACTCCTTGCATGTGAGGCTCCCCTACACAGGGGACACCCCTGCGTGGTACAGCACTTCTTGCGCACATCAGCACTGCGCATGGGCCAGTTCCACGCAGGTCAAGGAGGCCTGGGATTTGAACCGCAGACCTCCCATGTGGTAGGCAAACGCCCTATCCCTTGGGCCAAGTCCGCTTCCCTTGTTTTGTTTTTAGAAAGCACCGAGAACCAAATCCAGGACCTCCCATGTGGGAAGCAGGTGCTCAACCACTTGAGCCACACTAGCTCCCCACGACCTTTTAAATTTTATACAAGAAGACTGTGAAGTAAGAGAAATTACACAACTTTTGAGAGTCACACAGCTAGTGGAAATAGAATCTGGATCCAGAGTCTGCTATTTTTTTTAAGTAGAAAACTTCAAATAAAAACAAAAGCAGACCAAAGAGTACAACAAACCCTCCAACTACCCATCATCCAGCTTCAAAGACTATCAACTCATGGCCCATCTTGTTTTATTTCTATCCCCACTTGTGTGTTATTTCAAAGCAAATCGCAGACATCATTCCATCCACAAATATGTCAGTACGAATCTTTAAATGACAAGGGCTCTTTGTTCCAGAACCCACACCCTTCACACAATGCCATTAAGATAGGGACTAAAATTATTCTCTGAATGGTCAGGTGAGAGATCAGTGGTGACCTCTGTCCCAGGGACGAAACCCAGTCTGCAAAGTAATGGCAAGGTAGAGGAAGTACGTGTATACAATGAAGTGTATACATGTGTATACATGAAGTCTGTGGAAGGGACAGGGAGAGAAGAGTGTTCAACAGCAGGAAACTGGGTCGAGATTACTGTCCACCTACTTGAAACAGCCGTGGCAGCGCAAGATGTAGCTCCGGGCCTCACGGATCAGCATGCCGTTCACTGCCAGCACGTGCAGCCCCATCTGCAGCAGAACGTTCTACAACCAACAAGTTCAAGCACAACTGAGCCCTCAGCAAAACTTACTTTTAATACTAAATACATAGTCACAGTTAAGGAAACATCATAAACCCTAGAGAAGCTCATAAAGGGCCTTTGCTAAAGAAAAGTAAGCTTCAGGATTTCTTCCAAGACACATAAACTGCAACAAGGACCCAGAATTCTCTCTTATTTCAATCTCTCTTAAGAGACATTTATTTTGTCAGAGGCATAGATACTAATTTCTGGGCTGGAAACCTTCTCTGAGTACCTAACTGAACAGAGATCATTCACATTGAAACAAAACCATCAAAGAACATGAATATTAAGCATTAAACATTTAAAATACTATGGAAATTTTGTTACTACATGACATGATTCTGTAGTTTCTAAGCAATGCAAAAAAATTACCAAAGAGCAAAGGTAAAGTTTCTAAGACCAGAAAAAAAACATTACTCAAATTTCTGTACACACCTGCAAACCTGAGGGGCCACTGCAGAATGAAAGCTATGACACAAAGCCCAGGGCTGGCCGACGGCCGCCCCACCCACCTGCATGGCGAAGTCCGTGGTCACACAGCCGACCCGCACATCGGCTGGGGCATCACAGTGCTCAAACTGCTGTTGGATCTGCTTAATGTTGCTGGGGGTTATCCACCCACCCCCGTCATCATCACTCTCATCTTCCCTGTCTTCAAGTTCATCCTCGTTGTCTTCCTCACTTGGAACGCCCTCATCTTTGTGGATCTGAAACGTTAAGAACTCATAAACTCCCCACTCATAAGAGAAGACACTATGTTGTCACTAGGAGATCAGAAATTAGGGCCTTACCAGTAGCTCCTGTAGCTCACGATCGATATTAGGCAAAGGGTTTCTCCAAAAAACAAAGGAAACGAATTCTGGGCTCTCAGGTTCACTGGCAGAGCATCCATGATTTGCCGTTTCTTGTGGGGTTTTAGGCTGAAGTTAACAGAAATAATAACTTAAAAGCCTGAAAACCGAGAGGATTAGAGAACAAATCATATATAACTTGTAAGTTAGATCAGGCAGAGCTGGACAAACTATTAGATTAGTCCAAGTAAATTTGGTTCACTGTAAACAGACAATTTGTGGAGATAAGACACAAAGCAGAAAGAGCACAAAGAACATGATTTGTGTACAGAGTTACCTTTGAGGGCAAATGGAAACCAGAAATGTGTAGAGGAGTTTCTGGGTGCTGAACTGATGAGCTCACTTTAATCTAAACAAAACAAAACAAAACCACAAAAAAAAAAAAGACAACTCTGAGCAAGAAAATACAGTTTGAAAGCAAAGAATGGTACTAAAAAAAACACAAAAAACCAAACAACTATTTCCCCCAAAGTTACTGAAATTAAATATATTGTTTAAAGAATCAGAAAATATAATTAAATAAATACAAAGCAACATTCAGTGATCCTACACCACTGGACAACTATTTTGGAATGTTTGCTTTTTGCCATTACAGATAAAGGTATAATGTATGTGATTCTTCGTACAACTTGGAAGTATCTTTGATTATATCTTCATGATAAATGCCTAAAAGTGGAAATGCTGGGTCAAAGGATATGCGTTTGATACCAAACATCTAACTCCTGCAGAGGGCAATTTTTAGGAATCAATGGGTAGAAAGATGTGAAATGGAAAACCACCTACCGATTACATTGCTTCAACAGTCACAAAGTCATCATTTACATAAAAATATTGCCCCCAACAAACATTCTGTTAACATGCAGAAGCCTGTATTTTAGATCCACTGAATTGGAGGACTCTAAGCCTGGTTGAAAATAAGTAAAGGCAGTTCCAGCTAGTACAGGAATGAGTCCACCTCACTGTGGATAACTTTAGGCAGATAGCAAGCAATTCTTGACCAATACAATTTAAAGCTGATTATTTACTTGATTTGAAACAGATTATTTATTAGGTTAATTATTTGGCTCACCAAACCCTCTGGCCTGGATAACACAGCCAACAGGGCCCAGGTACAAATCAGCAGTTTCTTCAATCTAGCCAAACTGGATAATACTTAAAAGCACAACAGGAACTCGGAGTTTTGAAGGTAGCAAGGGGTGGAAAATATTGGCAAGCACTTAGTGTTTACTTTTTTCTTACTTTCAGAAAGAACTCTCTCTATATTAAAAGGAAAAAAAAAAAGGCAATACAGGTCATTTTTATTTTCTGCATTTTTTCAAATGTAAACAACCCTTCCTAAGAACCTACAGATGAAGAGACTGAGACATTTCCCAACTGCAATGCATGAACCTTATCTGGATCCTGATCTAAATAAATAAACTTCCTCCTGCTTTACCTTTTCTGGTTCTTGTTTTAGATGAGACACCCCAACAAACTCTGCTTCCAACTGGTAGGTGAGTGCCAGAATTTGGATATCTGTGGCAGAGAGGCTGGGATAGTCTCCAGTTTTCTTTGAAAACTCAGTCACTGTAAATAAGAGATTTCAAACTTCAGTCAGAGGGAAAAAGCCATATGATCTTGAATAACCACAATGAAAGAAACAAGAGAACTTAGACCCAACATCCCATGAAAAATCTCTAACACTGTCATATCTATTTCTTTACTTTTTTTATTCATAGTTGAAAATTTTGTATCCTCCACCTCCAAGATTCATGCCTGTTTACTGTGAGGAAAAGAAAAAAGAAAAAACAAACCAAAAAAAAACTGAGTTGCTCCATAACATATATTGGACTGTTTTTGTTTATTTAAAAAAAAAAAAAAGGCCCAACACACAGCAAATGCCAACTATTATTACTGTTATTTTCCTGAGATGTGGACAATAAACACAACAAAACTGACACACTGAAGAAAGATGTCTTCTGCTACACTGGCACAAGGGAACAAGTGAGCATACTGTCACATTTCCTAAAAAGCGTACAATAAAAGCACCCCAAACTTACATACTAGGAACTGCCTTAAAAGCTTTCTGGGTTAATTAATCTGATCCTTAAGCCAAAACTATTAGAAAGGTTACATAACTTGCAAAGATCACATAGCTAGTAAGATGGTGGAGAGAGCCACATAAGTCACAGCATCCCCACTACCAGCCTGTAACCACAAAGCACTTCAGCTCCTGAGGACCTTTCCTGGGGCTGACTCCTAAACCAGGGAATACTTATTTAGTTTTCTTTCAAGTCTAATATAAAGCCTTTTAAAAAGCTACCTCCTTTTCTGGCTTGATGAGACTGGTAAGCATTTCCAGAACAGTCATCACCCTGTCGGGATGATGTAGTGAAAAAAAATGGGAGCGCAGACCTCTCCGTTCTTCTAGTTTGAAATCCCAACCGACGTATTGAGTGCATACAAAGCGCTAGGTACAATGCTGAGAGACATACTCCTTATTTAAAGCTACAACAACCTGGGGTAGATAGTATCATTATTCCTATTTTACAGCCGGGAGAACCGAGGCCTTCGAATCTGAGTGATATGCGCGATAGCACATAGGTTGTTACGGGCAAGTCCTGACCTTGCACTCAGACCTGGCCGACTCCAGCGCACAGAAGCCTCTCTCCCACCACGACCCGAGAACGTGCAGTTTGTAAATAAAGCAGCCCGTTTGCAACTCACACCCCACCAGGTCTGGTCTGCGCCCTGGGTCCCAACTGCTCTGTTAACTCTGTGGCGGACACTCACCCAGCCGCACGTACTCCGGGAAGGGCTCCTTGAAACGGAGCTCGTAGGGCAGGACTGCAAGCCGCCTGCGCGTGGCCTTGTCCCGAATCTCGCTGACCACCTCCCGGATGGTGTAGATGTTCTTCCCGATGTCCTGCGGAGAGAACAGCCCACCTCAGACCCGCCCGCACCACGCAACTCGCCGTCTGCCTGAAGCGCTCCCTCACAGCCTCCAGCCCAGGCTCCACTCCCTTCGGTCCAAGCTCTCCGAACCTGCAGAGCCGCGTCCCGCAGGAAAGCCCCGGCGTCAGCCACAACGTGCTCCACCGGCGCCATCTTGGCTGAATGAGGTTGGAGCGCGCTTGCGCACGGTTTGAGCCCGCCCCTGTGTCCCAGCGGGAACCCTGGGAATCGCAGAGAGCAGCCGCGACTCAGGGGCGCCTCCTGGCGGTCGCGGCTGCATATTCCACGTCACGACTACCCGCGCGCATGAGCGCCGCCGCCGCAAGCTCCTCCAAAGGGGACAGCAAGCGGGGTCAAAATCCGCTTCAGCATCTTCGCCTTGGCGTCGTCTTTGCTTTAAAATGTAAAACCTGTATATTCTCTCATTGTTAAAAGTCAATCAATACAGATAACCTAATTTAATTATAGAGAAAGGTACTATTTTACAGACAAGGGATAGGTGCTCAGTACAAATAGGGCAAACTAACGCGGCTAGTAAGTGGTGGAGTCAGTATTTACACCCGTTAGGCCGGACCGACTGTGCTCATATACTCCCTCCCACCATTTTATTTTAAGCAATTGCCCAAATCCTTCCTTCCCCAATCTTTCTTAACCTTTCTCACTGCTCAAGTCTCTTTAACCTGTAGAGTTCAATCTGTGGTTGCTGTGCTACCTGCCCAGCCTGAAATAGCAGTGTTGAAGGCTGTTTTTTTTTTTTTAATATTACATTAAAAAAATATGAGGTCCCCGTATAACCCCCACCCCCTCCCCCTACTCCTCCCTGCATAACAACTATCTCCTCCATCATCATGAGACATTCATTGTATTTGGTGAATACATCTCTGAGCACCGCTGCACCTCAGGGTCAATAGTCCACATCATAGCCCACACTCTCCCACGTTCCACCCAGTGGACCATGGGAAGACATATAATGTCTGGTAACTGTCCCTGCAGCACCACCCAGGACAGCTCCAAGTCCCGAAAATGCCTCCACATCTCATCTCTTCCTCCCATTCCCCATACCCAGCAGCCACCATGGCCACTTTCTCCACACCAATGCCACATTTCCTTCGATTACTAATCACCATAGTTCATGAATAGAACATCAGTAAGTCCACTCTAATCCATACTCTATTCCTCCATCCTGTGGACCTTGGATTGGTTGTGTCCATTCCACATCTATATCAAGAGGGGGCTTAGATTCCTCATGGATGCTGGATGCAATTCTCCTGCTTTCAGTTGTAGGCACTCTTGGCTCCCTGGTGTGGTGGTTGACCTTCTTCACCTCCATGTTAGCTGAGCGTGGTAAGTCCAATAAACCAGATGGTAGGAGCTGAAGTCTGTTGAGGCTCAGGGCCTGGTTATCATATGGTCAGTCCAGAGATTCAGATCCCCTGGGTATATATTAAACCCCAGCACCAACTACAGTTCTGGTAAAAGTAACAGGAGAGGCTTGTGAACAAAGATCACATCTGAGTCCAGCTCCATCACACAGAAACACAAACTCCAAAGAAGGGCCAATTGACATGGCACTGAACTCCATCTACCATGACCATAGAACTTGTGGGTCTTTGTAGCTCTCAGAAGAACAAATACCAGGGGTTGTATCTACTTTAGAAGGCTGTTTCTAACTTTTTTTTTTTCCATGTCTCAACCTTTTCAGTTTCTGAAGAATTTGACATTACTATCTCCTCTTTCTTACCTCCTCTCCTTCCTTGCCCTTGGTAACTGCTTCCCAGTGCAGGTCCCCCTGCCTCTCTGATGGCTGCCCCCTCTCCTTCACTGAACTCGCTTCTTCCTGACTTGGAAACATGCCTTCCTCCACCCCCACCAGCAGCACTCTCGGCTGCTTTGTCTAAATTCTATCCTTCAGCAATATTATCTAGCCTCAAGGCTTCAGTGATCACTTTACAAGAATGATTCCCAACAGTATGACAAACCCCTGTCTTGTTCGCCAGCCTGGCCATTTTAACCTGAAAACTTTTTCTGGCAGCTTCACTCAGGAGGAAGGTTCAACTCAGGTAATTATCCCCTCCTCAAACTTTCTTCCCTTTTTTTTTTTTTTAAAGATTTATTTTTTATTTCCTCCCCCCCTCTCAGTTGTCTACTCTCTGTGTCCATTTGCTGTGTGTTCTTCTGTGACCGCTTCTATCCTTATCAGCAGCACCGGGAATCAGTGTTTCTTTTTATTGTGTCATCTTGCTGTGTCAGCTCTCTGTGTGCGTGGCGCCACTACTGAGCAGGCTGTGCTTTTTTTGCGCTGGGCGGCTCTCCTTACGGGGCACACCCCTTGGGCGTGGGGCTCCCCTACGTGGGGGACACCCCTGTATGGCACGGCACTCCTTGCATCAGCACTGTGCATGGGCCAGCTCCACACGGGTCAAGGAGGCCCGGGGTTTGAACCGCAGACCTCCCATGCGGTAGGCGGACGTCCTATCCATTGGACCAAGTCCACTTCCCTTTCTTCCCTTTTTATATTTCCTATTTTATTTATTTATTTTTTAAAGATATATTTTTTATTTCTCCCCCCTTCACCCTCCCTCCCCCCCCAGTTGTCTGCTTTCTGTGTCCATTCAGTGTGTTCTTCTGTGTCCGCTTGTATTCTTGTCAGTGGCACAGGGAATCTGTATCTCTTTTTGTTGTGTCTTCTTGCTGTGTCAGCTCTCCATGTGTGCGGCGCCACTCCTGGGCAGGCTGTGCTTTTTTTGCACTGGGTGGCTCTCCTTACAGGGCACACTCCTTGCATGTGGGGCTCCCCTACGCAGGGGATACCCCTGCGTGGCAGGGCACTCCTTGCGTGCATCAGCACTGCACATGGGCCAGCTCATCACAGGGGTCAGGAGGACCTGGGTTTGAACTCTGGACCTCCCATGTGGTAGGCAAATACTCTATCAGTTGAGCCAAATCTGCTTCCCCCTATTTTATTTAAAGGCATTACCAGCAAAGGTGTTCAAGGTAGGAGTCACTGAGTCATCTTCACTGCTGCCCCTTCTCTCAACTTGTAGACTGCTAAGCCTTGTTGATGTCATTTCTGAGACGTTTGGGGGGTCTGGGTCCCCTTCACATCCATTCCCATTACTCTAATTAAGGTTTTTTCTTTTGCTCAGAAAATATAATCCCCTCAACACTGGTATTCTTGTTTCTAATTTCTCCTTCAACTGATCATCTTCTTGCCTCTAAATTGAGGGAAGATGTGGAACTGGACTCTATCATAAAAGAGGTTTATTGAAGTTGGCAGACAACTGTGAATAAACATGAAGAATGATGTAGGTCTGTGGCTTTCAAACTTGAGCATGTACCAGAATCACTCAGAAGGCTTGTGAAACCACAGACTGTTCAGTTTCTTATTCAGTAGGTCTGGAGGGGGCCTGAGAATTTGCATTTCTAACAATTTCCAGGTGATGTTGATGCTGCTGATCTGGGGGCCACACTTTGAGAACCATTGATTTACAGGAATAGCTAAGAAAAGAAACATCAGGCTTTGAGCCATTTATTTTCTAGTGAACACCAGAAATACATATTCATATAAAAAGTTTCCCAATACATTCTTGAAACTTTGTAGCTTTTGTCTTTTTGTGTGTTTTTTTAACAATTTATTTTTAAATTTATTTATCCCTCCCCCCTTGCTGCTTGCTTGCTGTCTGCTCTCTGTGTCCATTTGCTGTACGTTCTTCTGTGTCTGCTTGTCTCCCTTTGTTGCGTCATCTTGCTGCACCAGCTCTCCGTGGGCGTGGGCCAGCTGCCTTCACAAGGAGGTCCTGGGAAGTGAACCCAGGGCCTCTGATATGGTAGATGGGAGCCCAATCGAATGAGCCACGTCTGCTTCCCTGTGCGTGTGTTTTTGTCCCTTTTCCATGTCCTTGTAACAACTGGCCTCAAAGTGTCAAAGTGGACAGCAAAGTCCACAAAGCTTGAAAAGCCTCAGAAGGATTCCTGTTTATTCAATAAACATGTATTGAGGGTAAATTCATACCATGGGTTGGATGATCTACCAGAGTGATGAACAAAGTGATATTTTGTGAAGCATCTAGGAGTTTATGAAGCCAGATCTTGAAGGATGAATAGGGCAAAGGCATCAATTTATGAAAGTTCAAGGGGTGTTCAGGGAATTGTGAGTAAAAATGCTGCCTGTGGGTAGCACCGGGTACCTGGGGGCAGGGTCTCTTAGAGGTGAAGTGAGCCCCTGAGATGCTTTAATTTTCTGAGGCATAAAAAGCAAAGACATCTCAAAACACCATTACAAAAATTGTGGTCAATTTTAAAGTTTATATTGAACAAATTAATGCTTTCAGACATACATAGAAGGACTCAATAGGTAACTCAGCTGGAGATAGTATCAACTTTTACATGTGAGGCCTTTTATGAAATGGAAAGGTCTTGCTTATGTCCTAAGGAAAATCTCAGTTCATTTCCAGATTGGAAAATGTAGAGCCTATGAAACTATACGCTTGTTTAGCATTGACAATAAATAGCCTGAAGCCACTACTTACCAACCCCCTTGAAACTGCCACTTAGTGAGCTACTTTTCAGATTAGCCTCTCCCTTACTTGTTTGTAGAGTTTCTAGAAATTTCTACTCCTTTTTGTTCAAAAACCCACCTCCTCATGTTTATTCATAGGAAGCTTGCTGCCTCACGACATAAGTTACTGTTCCTTCTCCCCCTTGCAGTATCTGCTAAAGCCTGCTGTAACAGTTTGGCATTGTTCATGAATTCCAAAAATAGTTATTGGATTATGTTTGTAAACTGGTCTGTCGGAGGTATCACTTTTTTTTTTTTTAAGATTTATTATTTATTTTCCCCCCTTCCTCTCCTCCCACTCTGCTGTTTTTGCTGTCTGTGTTGTCTTCTCTTCTCATTTTTCTCCTCTAGGATTCACCAGGATTTGATCCTAGAGAATTCTGATGGGGAAAGAAGTTCCATGTCAATTGCACCACCTCAGTTCCTGGTCTCTGCTGCACTTCACCTTGACTCTCCCCTTGTCTTTCTTTTGATACATCATCATCCTGCTGCATGACTCAGCTTGCGTAGGGCACTGGCTCATCATGCGGACACTCGCATGGGCACTGGCTTGCCTCGCGGGCACACAGTCTCTTCTTCTTTTTTCACCAGGAGGTCCCAGGGATTGAACCCAGGTCCTCCCATATAGTAGGTGGAAGCTTGATCACTTGAGCAACATGTGCTTCCCAGAGGTATCACTTTTAATTGATAAAATTATGATTAGGACTTTCATTGGGCCACATCAGTAGGGCGTTGAGTCCCTGCCCCTTGGTGGGTGGGGTCTCACAGAGAAAAGACATGGTGAAGGACAGAGTTGGGAGTTGGGAGCTAAAGCCTGGGAAGTGAGCACACAGGAGAAGAGCACAAGGGAGTAGAAAGGGCTCCTTAGACATGGCAGAAGCCCCAGTGAGAGACAGAGCCATTCACCTGATAGTCTACAGTTGACCTTGTGAACAAAGCACAGCAACTGAGCCTGGAGAGAACCAGAGCCCCTGGAAGATAGGAACCCAGGAAGCCAGAACTCTTAGCAGATGTTGGCAGCTATCTTTGCTCCAACATGTGGAAATAAACTTTGGTGAGGGAAGAAACTTAAGCTTTATGGCCTGGTGACTGTAAGCTCCTACTCCAAATAAATAGCCTTTATAAAAGCCAACAGATTTCTGGTATTTTGCATCAGCACCCCTTTGGCTGAATAACACACCCTCTCCAACTTGTTCCAGTCACTGAGTATGCTAGGTCTCCATTTTAAGACCAAGCATAACTTGCAACTGAGCATGCCCTGCTTAACCCTGCCTTTCCCAAACTGGACTGGCCCATGTCACCTCGCCCCATCCTTAACCATGCCCTGTAGCTAGCTATTCCCAAACTGGATTGGCCCATATCATCTCATACCATCATTAGCCACTCGCTTAAGCCCACCTTCCCCAGACAGTATAAAACCCCAGTGCCCATTTTGTTTGGGGAGACTGATCTGTGGCTTCTTTCCAGTCTCCTTGTTGGTCACCTGTGCAACAAACTCTTTCTTTTCTTGAAATCCTAGTGACTCAGTATTGGCTTCTGTGTGCTTCAGACAAATGAACCCACTTGGTGGTAACAAGCCTATGAAACTCTATGCTTGTTTAGCAGTGGGCTAGGAGAAAGAGATACTTGACACAGTAGAAACACCATTTAAATTCAGTAACTATCCTTAGGATTCCCCAGGACTTTCCTAGAATTGCCTAGACTTGTCTCTACCTTTGCCCTTGTTTTTCTTCTGCCTGGAAGTTCTGCCAGCCAGTCAAGGCTTACCTGGTTTCCAAGAAGCAGGAAGATTTGTGCTTTTATTTCTCATCACACAACATATCTCAGTCCTACTACTCAATAAACAGTTATTATTTCTTGTATTGTAGTTTGTTGTGTGTCTTACTTGTCCAGGTAAATTGGAAGTCAAGGACTGTGTTTTAGGAGTCTTTTTCCTTAAATGAACATTTCAATTTATTTCTTAAAATTTGGAGGAAGGGGCACTTTTATGTTTATATATCTCAGACTTTTTAAATGTCTTTTTAAAAACCCTGTATTTTAGGACCTATGGCAATGATGTCAGTGCTCAAAAAGTGCTGATGAAATTTGTTCATTTGACAAATTAAAGAGGACTTGTGTGGGCCAGACACTGTTTTAGGAACTGAGATATAGCTCCTGCCTTCATACATTCTTGTTTTGGGAGACAGATAATAATATCTATACATATATATCCATATATTCATACAAAAGTCAGATAGTGATAAGTCTGGAGAAAATATGGAGAAAAAATAAAACAGGGAAGAGGCTGGTGGGAGAGGAAGGAAGAGATGGGTTGTAATTTTAAATAGGGAGATCAGGAAAGGCTTTACTGAACAAGATAGTTGAGGAAAGAGATAAGGCAGTGAGCTAATTGACTATCTGCTGAAGGAGCTTTACAAGCAAAGGGAAAAGAAAACTCAAAGACCTTCAGGTCAGAGTGTCTGGTGCAGAGTACAAAGGGAAAGAGCAAGTTGGAGATGAGGTGAGAGGAATGAGGGGGTGGGTGGGAGGATTATGCAGGGCCTGCTAAAGGTCATGGTATACTTAATTTTTTTAAAACTTTATTTTGTATATTTAATAATTGAAAATATAAATAATTAAAACTAAAAAAGAAAACACAGTGAATAAAAACATACATTTCTCAATTAGATGTCCTGGATACATATACAATTTTTTTTTTTAATCATACAATATGTTATACAATATATGTGGTTCCTAGTAACACAATCTTGTAGTATATTGTCCTTTTGTGTCTGGCTTGCTTCACTCAACATAATGTCATCCAGGTTCATCCGTGTTGTCATATACTTTACAATTTCATTTCTTCTTAAAGCTGCATAATATTCCATTATATGGATGAACCACAATTTCTTTTTCTGTTCATTTGTTGATGGGCACCTGGGTTGTTTTCAGCTTTTGGCAGTTGTGAATTATGCTGCTAGGAACATCAGTATGCAGATATCTGTTCGTGTCACTGCTCTTAGCTCTTCTGGATATATACCTAGTAGTGGTATTGCAGGATCATGTGGCAAGTCTATATTCAACTTCTTTAAGAACTGCCAAACAGTCCTCCACAGTGGCTGTACCATTCTGCATCCCCACCCACAGTGAAAAAGTGTTGCTATCTCTCCACATCCTCTCCAACACTTGTAGTTCTCTGTCTTTTTAATAGTGGCCTTTCTGATAGATGTGAAATGATATTTCATTGTAGTTTTGATTTGCATTTCCCTAATCATTAATGATGTTGAGCATTTCTTCATGTGTTTTTTTTTTGTTTTTTTTTTTTGCCATTTGTATTTCTTCTTTGGACAAGTGTCTATTCAAGTCTTCTTCTTTGGACAAATGTCTATTCAAGTCTTTTGCCCATTTTTTAATTGGGTCATTTGTTTTTTTATTGTTGAGTTGTAACATCTCTTTATATATCCTGGATATTAAACATTTATCAGATATATGATTTCCAAATATTTTCTCCCATCGATGTGGCTGCCTTTTCACCCTTTTGACAAAGTCCTGAGAGGTGCAAAAGTGTTTAATTTTGAGTAAGTCCCATTTATCTAGTTTTCCTTTTGTTGCATGTGCTTTGGGTGTTAAGGTCCAAGAAATCACCACCTACAAGTCCTTGAAGATGTTTCCCTACATTTTTCTTCTAGCGGTTTTATGGACCTGGCTTTTATATTTAGGTCTTTGATTCATTTTGAGTTGATCCTTGTATAGGAAGTGACATAGGGGTCTTCTTTCATTCTTTCAGGTTATAGATATCCAGGTATCCCAACACCATTTGTTGAAGAGACTGTTTTGTGCTGTTCATATTAACTTGGTAGGTTTGTCAAAAATGAGTTGAATGTATAGGTGAGGGTTTATTTCTGGATTCTCAATTCTATTCCACTGATGGATGTGTCTATTTTTATGCTAGTACCATACTGTTTTGACCACTGTAGCTTTGTAATATGTTTCAAGGTCAGGCAGTGAAATTCCTCCTATGTTGCTCTTCTTTTATTAGAATTGTTTTGGCTCCTTGGGTGCACTTTCCTTTCCAAATGAATTTGGTAATTGCCTTATCTAATTCTGTAGAATTCTGTAAATTCTGAACAGTAAGATGCTGGGATTTTGATTGGTATTGCATTGACTCTATAAATCAGTTTGGGTAAGATTGACATCTTTGTGATATTTATTCTTCCAATTGTCTTTCCATTTGTTTAGGTCTATTAAAATTTCTTTTAGCATTGTTTTGTTGTAGTTTTCTGCATATAGGTCCTGTACTTCTTTGGTTAAATTAACTCCTAGGTATTTGAGTCTTTTTGTTGCTATTGAAAATGTAATTTTCCCTAATTTCCTCTTCAGATTGTTCAGTAGTAGTGTACAAAAACATTACTAATTTTTGCATGTTGATCTTGTATCCTGCCACTTTGCTGAACTCATTTATTAGCTCAAGTAGCTTTGTCATGGATACTTCAGGATTTTCTAAGTACAGGATCCACAAACAGTGAGAGTTTTACTTCTTATTTTCCTATTTGGATGCCTTTATTATTATTTCTTGTCTAATTGCTCTAGCTAGAACTTTTAGTTCAATATTGAATAACAATGGTGACACTGGGCATCCTTGTCTTGTTCCCGATCTTAGAGGGAAAGCTTTCAACTTTTCCCCATTAAGTATGATGTTGACTGTGGGTTTTTCATATATGCCTTTTATCATATTGAGGAATTTTCCTTCTATTCCTATCCTTTGAAGTGTTTTTATCAAAAAAGAATGCTGGATTTTGTTGAATGCCTTTTCTGCATCAGTTGAGATGATGTGTTTTCCTTCAATTTGTTAATGTGGTGTATCACGTTAACTGATTTTCTTACGTTGAACCAGCCTTGCATACCAGGAATAAATCCCACTTGGTCCTAAAGTACAAGTCTTTTGATATGCTGTTGGATTCAATTTGCAAGTATTTTGTTGAGAATTTTTGCATCTATGTTCATTAGAGACATTGGTCTGTAATTTCCTTTTCTTGTAGTATCTTTATTTGTCTTTGATATTAGGGTGCTGTTGGCTTCAGAAAATTTATTGGGTAATTTTCCCTCCTCTTCAATTTTTTGGAAGAGTTTAAACAGAACTGGTGTTAATTCTTTTTGAAATGCTTGGTAGAATTCACTGTAGAAGCCATATGGTCCTGGACATTTCTTTGATGGGAGATTTTTGATCATGGAGTCAATCTCCTTAAATGTGATTGGTTTGTTAAGTTCTTATATTTCTTGTAGCATCAGTGTAGGTTAGCTGTGCATTTCTAGGAATTTTTTCATTTCATCTAGGTTGTCTAGTTTGTTAGCATATAGTTTCTCATAATATCCTCTTATGATTCTTTTTATTTCTATGGGGTCAGTTGTAACTTCCCCCCTTTCATTTCTGATTATATTTATTTGCATATTCTCTTTTTTTGTTAGCCTAGGTAGGGGTTTTCAAATTTTATTGATCTTCTCAAAGAACATGGTATACTTTAGATTTTACTCCTTTAGTGCACTGTGTGTGAGCTTTGCCTCACCCCTTCTATCTTTTGGAGAACACCCATTCAAATGTCACCAAATCAAGTAAACCTTCTCAAATTCCTCTAGAATAGAATGAGTAAAACTTCCACCAGAGGAACTAGAGTTTTTAGTAGTTTTATGGGTGTTATTAAAGTAGGCTTTAACACACTAAGAGAGAGACTAAGAACTGAGAAAGGCCATCTCCTGGATTTGGAATGGAATAGGTAAAATGGAGACTAAGTGCTCCACCACTTAAAATTTGCATGCAAAATAGGATCCATTAAATTTGAAGACCCCAAAAATAATAGAACAAGTAGCACGCAGCGCTTAAGGCTTACTAGGTAATTAGTATTAATTTTTTTAAACGTTTACTTACTTCATTTTTATTTTTTTATCCCTCAACCCCTGTTCTCTCTTCTGTCTGCTCATTGTTTGAGCTCTTCTCCAGAAGGCACTAGGAAATGAACCTGGGACCTCCCACGTGGGAGGTGAGTGCCCAACCACCTGAGCCACATCAGCTCCCCACAGGCTGTAGGGTCTGCAGCCTTGTGGCATCTGCTCATTTAGGCGTCTGCTCATTGTGGCAGGTGCAGCGTCCAGTTCGTCTCTTTAGGAGGCACCAGGACCAAACCCTGGACCTCCCATGTGGTAGGCAGGCACCCAAATGGTTGAGCCACATCTGCTTTCCTGATTAGTATTAATTTTAATCAATGATGACTTCATTCAACTTGCCAAAGCTGAGGGCCTAGGTCATCTGTAAAGAATGTTGATTTAAAATGTTTCTGCTAACATCATAAGGTTCTAACTATGCTTTAGATTAAGGGAAGGGAGAATGGTTTGGTGTGGTGGGGTTTTTATGGGATCCAAGCAGGGGTTTTTGAAGCTTTTCCACTTTAGCTCTCTATCACAAAAATATACTTTTCACATCTGCCAGTATTTTTGTGTTTCTAGAGCCTACAACAGGGCCTGGTACATAAGATATAGGATGGCCAGATTTAGCAAGTGAAAATACAAGAAGCCCAATTAAATTTGTTTCAGATAAACAACGAATACTTTTTTAGTATTTTGTCCGGCTACCCTACTAAGGAATGCCATACATCTTTGTTGACTTTATTAATTGAATTGCCGCCTCAGCTGTAAAATGGGGCTAAACGATAGTAGTCGGCTCCACCGGCTTGAAGGGAGGAGTAAAGGAAACGCCTTGCACTCAGTGAACCCTCAATTTCTATAATGCTTAAGGTGCATCCTGGAGGCGGAAAATCCTCCAATTAAAAAAAATACAAACAATGAGAAGGCCGGGCCCAGACCAAAGACTCTCAGCCAGGCCCGGGTTGCCCACACCTGCAATCTCGGCCAGCCTCTTCCGGGTCAGGTGACCGCACGCGGTCACGTGACCCGTCCCGAGTGCGGTCGGTGGAAGGCGGAAGTGGGAGAGGAGTTGGGCGCCGCTTCTGTGCCCTCGGCAGGTAATCAGAGCGGGCGCGAGCGGCGCGGTGGGCGCGCGGGCTTCGCGGGTCGCGCGGCGGCCGCGGGCGCCCGGGGCTGGGCCGGGGGTGGTGCGGTCCCGGCGCCGGGGGGCGGCGGCTTCCTGTGGGAGGGGCCTGGCGCGGCGGTTCCGGCCTCCGAGGAGGGGTGTCCCGGCTCCCGCCCGGGCGGAGTGGGCGCGCCGGGGGCCGCGCGTGGGGGCTGCTCGGAGGTGGGCTCTGAGGCAGCCCAGGGTGCGGCGGGGAGCGAGTCCTTCTTGATGCCCGGGGATGGAGAGGTGTGACCTTTGTGGAGGGATCGGGACAGGAGGAAGGGGTGACTTGGGACCGAACTGGAAGGGGGTACCCGAGAAAGAGCGTTTGGCTGGGAGGGTATGAGGGAGTAATGGCAAAAGATGCTTCCTGAGCCCCATCTTAGAGCCTCTTCCTTCCTTCCTCTTTGGAAGTGCTTGTTATCAGACACTTAGATTTCGGTCCCATTTAGTTGTTAAACTTCGGGAGGGATCACGGAGTCTTGATCATCTTGCTTTCGTCACACCCCCTTCGTCCTGCTTGGATAGGGTTTTCACTTCTTGAGAACCTAGTCCTTCAGGTCACCTTTCTTTGAGATTTTCCCAGATCAGGTCACTCTTAAGGCTTAAAAGAAAAAAATTGTGGATACTTTTCTCTGGTCGTAAAATGACTTTGAGTCTAAACTGTTGACCACGACTTAGCCCAGCAATGTAGTGACTGCTGAAATCTTGGACAGAGCAGCATCTACCTACATAGCTTTGCGACTTTTCTTCTTTCTTTGTTTTAAATTATTCAGGCTCCCTTCCCCTGTGACTACTTATCTTGACAAACTGTAAATAGATAGGGTGACTGAGAGGGCTATGTTGTGTTCCTTAGAACTGTGACCTATGAATCATGATTTGGACATGAAATACCTATGTTAAAGCTGCTCCTCTTTCTATTCGTGTTCACTGAAATTTGCAAATGTGAAATGAGTTTCATGAATGCAGTGTAACTGGAGTGAATGTTTAAACTGGACATTCACAGGATCCAGAGTCGTTTTCAGTAACAAGTAGGAAAAAAAAAACGTACTTTGCTCATGTATTATGAGTTCAAGTTTTGGAGTATTTGACAAACATTTAATAATTAATTTTCATAGCAGCCCTGTGAGTTAGGTTAGGAAGGTATTATTAGTCTTATTTCATATTTCACAAGACCTGAGAGAAACAAACTGGTTTTTAACAATTCTTTGTGCTTTCTTGTTTACTGGTCCCTTTCTCCCTACTAGACTGCAAATCCCCCCTCAAGGGCGTGTTTTATATCTTATTGGGCTACCAGCCTAGTGCCTGGCACATTGTGGGCACTTGGTAAATATTTGGTGAATTAATGAGTTTTTAAAGGTCACATAGCTGCAAGTGGTAGACAAAGGCTTTGAACTCAGGTCATCTCTCTTAGCTCTTCTCTTGTCAGACAAGCTTGCCCTTTAATGTGTTATTGGTACATATGGAAATGAACCCCTCCACGTGGGAGAAAGGCTTGGGCTGGCTTCTCTGTCTCACTTAATGACTACTTTCCCATCTATAAAGAACTTACACAAACATCTCATTTTATCTTCATCATGATCCTGTGAAGTTTGATGTTGTCCCCATTTTACAGAGGAAGAAACAGGCTGAGAGGTCCTGGCTTTAGGTCCCAGAGCTAGTAAGGGACCAAGTAGGGAAGCAAGCCCAGGCCTTTTATCCCCAAACCTCTTCTTTCTCGTTTATGGAAATGATTTAAAGTTCTATTTTAAAATAATTTTTTCAAGTATAAAAAAAGACGGCATTTTAAGGAAATGGCTACTGCAAAAATTGGGACTGTAGAAGGTGACTAAAAAACCCTATGTCATCACTGCATCTTCTTCCTGGGAAACATCTTCTTATTCAATGACTATTTGTAAGTGCCTGCTCTATGTGAGGCATTGTTGTAGAATTTCACTGTCTAGCACAGTAGTCACTAGCCACATGTGGCTATTGAACCCTTGAGATGTGCTGTAAGTGTAAAATACACACTGGATTTTGAAGACGTAGTATGAAAAACCAGGAAAATATCATTGATATTTTTATGTTACTATAATGATAACATAAATATAATAATACAATACAAATATACACTATTAATGGTAATATTTTGGGTTTATTATGTTTTTTACAATTATATTATTATGCTATGTTATAATACAATTTATTATTATATATTCCTTAACCTCTTATTTTTTAAAATGTGGCTCCTGGAAAATTAAAAATTACATATATGGCTCCCATTTTTGGCTCCTGTTATATTTTTCTCGGACAGCACTATTCTAGAAAGGGGGATACATCAGTACATAAGAAAGGCAAACATTCCTGCCCTTGGAGATCTGAAATTTTAGTGGGAACGGTAAAATAAGCAAAATGGATAGGTAAAATACATATTATATTGTAATAAAGCAGGCAAGAAGGATGTGGAGTGTTTGCTGGTTTGCAGTTTTAAATAGGGTACTTGGAAAAGCCTCCCTGAGAAGGTGACAGTTGAGTAAAGATCTGAAGGAGGTGAGGGAAGGAGCCACATGGCTGAACAGGGGCATAGTGGTCCAGGCAGAGAGAAGTCCAGGTGGGAAGTTCAAAAGCCCTAGTGAAGGAACACCCCTGGCATGTTTGTAGACTAGCCAGGAGGCTGTGTGGCTAGACGGGAGACAGGAAGAGGTAGAGTGATAGGAACTGAGGTCAGAGAGGTATTGGGAGAGAGAAGAGAGATGGGTGGATGGTATGGGATCATGTAGGCCATTGGAAGCACTTTGGTTTTCACTCAGAGTGAGTTGGGGTCATTGGAGAGTTTTGAGCAGTGTAATGACACAATCCAGCTTATATATATATATTTTTTAAAGATTTATTTCTCTCCCCTTTCCTGCTCCCCCTTACCCCCCACCCCAGTTGTCTGTTCTCTGTGTCCATTTGCTGCGTGTTCTTCTTTTTGTCTGCTGCTGTTGTTGTCAGTGGCACGGGAATCTGTGTTTCTTTTTGTTGCGTCATCTTGTTGTGTCAGCTGTCCGTGTGTGTGGCACCATTCCTGGGTAGGCTGCACTTTCTTTCGCGCTGGGCAGCTCTCCATACGGGGCACACTCCTTGCGCGTGGGGCTCCCCTATGCCGGGGACACCCCTGCATGGCATGGCATTCCTTGCGCATATCAGCACTGTGCATGGGCCAGCTCCACACAGGTCAAGGAGGCCTGGGGTTTGAACCGCGGACCTCCCATGTGGTAGATGGACGCCCTAACCACTGGGCCAAGTCCGCTTCCCCCAGTGTATGTTTTAACACACTCGCACTGATTGCTGTGTGGAGAAAGCGTTAAAGGGATCAAAAGTAGAGGCAGGAGAGGAGTTAGGAGGCTATTGCCATCATCCAGATGAAAGATGGACCAGGGTGGTGTGCTGGAGGTAATGGGAAGCGAATGGTGTTTGGATATAGTTTGAAGTGCAGCTGACAGCATTTGTTGGTGAATTGAGTTGGATGTAGGATGTGAGGGAAAGAAAGGAATCAAGGATGAACCCAAGGTCTTTGGCATGAACAACTGGAAGAGTGGAGTTGTCCTTAACTGAGAGGGTTAAGACTGTGGGAGGAGCAGGGTTGGGCTCAATTTTGTTTCTGTTGATTGTAAGATGCCCATTAGAATTTATGACAGTTTGAAGTTTTATGAATCCCAGAAAAAGATGATGTTCTTAAACTAATCCATTCCCGTGGGTGTGGGGACCTTTGATTGCATTAAACTCAGTTAAGGGGCCTTTGATTAGATTACTTGATAAGATCATTTTAGGGCTTTTGGTTGGGCTACAAAAGTCAGTGAGGCATGAGCCATCTTGGGTCTCTCCCCTCTTGCTGGGTTATAAATAGAGACACACAGAGAGATACACACACAGGAAAAGGGAGCTCTGCATTTTTTGATCCTGTGATGTGAGAGACGACTCAAGGATTACTAGCAGCCAAAGCTTAAGCACAAAGCCCCCAAGAGGCTGAGCCCACGGAGCAGCTCAAGGCTGCTCTGGGAGCTGGAGTCTGGAACATGGTAAGCCTGGAGGGGAAGGCAGGGACCTTGGCAGAGTTTGCCCACCCTCTTGCTTTACCACGTGGCAGCACAGCAGGATCACCAGCAGCCGACTTTGGTGAAGAAGCATCTCTTCTGGTGCCTTGATTTAGACATTTCATGGTCTCAGAACTGTGAGCCTTTACCCTATGTAAAATTCCCATTTTAAAAGCCAACCCGTTTCTGGTACTTCGCATTGGCAGCCCTGTGGCAAACTAAGACAGTCAAAGTCAAGGTGTTGTGGACAATTAGATATGGAAGTCTGGAGACAGGCCTGGGCTGGAGATACACATGTGGTTGCTGTTTGTGTGTGGATAGAAGTTAGTGCAAGTTACAAGACTGGGTGAGATTACCTAGGGTGTAGTGCAGATACATTTCCAAGAAGAGTGCTTCTTGCTAGAGGTTAAATTTTGAAATAAAACCTCAGTTTATACTGTTATACTAGTAAGTGTTGTATATACATCAAAGCAGTGTACTATATCTCTGGGAACTTGTTTTTTTCTCCTTTTTGCTTTTGATTTAGAGTCCCTTTTGAAAACCACAAGCTATTAGGTTACTTTTTTCTTGAAGAGGCTACTTTTCTAAGCATGCAACTTTGTACTGCTGCTAAAATCAATTTCACTGCCAATTTCTGGAATTAGTCTGACTTTCGGGATTGGTAACCAATTTAGAGACCTCAAGAAGGGATGAGTAATGGGATTTTAGAACTTTAAATTGTCAGTTTTACAAGCATGTATTGAGCACATATTGTTTGTCAGCTATCCCACCATTTTACAGATTAAAACAAACAGAACCTCACCCAGGTGAAGTGACTGCACGTGAGGTCATGCAGCCAAGAAATGGAGGAGCTGGGCCTTGAATTTTGTCTTCTGAGTCCAAATCTAGTACTTGCATCTATAAGATAGTATGGAATAGGAGTATGAACGTCAGCTCCCATTGGGATCAATCAGAGAGCTGCTTTTGGGGAACTGTGAGTCACTTTGGACTCTTACAGACTTTGGAATTTCTGAGAGGTGAGGAAAAAAAGAGAAGCACTCACTTCCCCTTTAAAAGAACTGATTGGAGTCTCTTTCTGAATGTTGTCGCACCCCTCTGCTGTCCCTTCTCCTCCAGCTTATAAACAAATATTCAGTGATTGAAGTGTTAACTATTTATAGGAAAATATCAAATACCAAGACTGTTATTTGATCTAGGCAAGCCCTCTTCCTCTGTGTCACCCATGCCTTTGTCTTCCTGTTTCGTCGCAAGTTCTGTTTTCCAGTCTCTTTCATTATTAGCTTAATTCCCCTGTGCTGCCAATGATATAACCTTTCTCCCTGCCTCCCTCCCTCTCTTTTTATATGGTTGGTCTTTGTACAGATGTCATATGGCAAAGTTTGGTTCTGTTTGATTGCCTTTTTTTTTTTTTTAAGGAGATACTGGGGCTTGAACCCAGGACCTTGTACATGGGAAGCAGGCGCTCAGCCGCTGAGCTACATCTGCTCCCCAGTGAAAGTTGGTTTTTTCGTTTGTTTGTTTTTAGGTGGTACTGGGGATTGAACCCAGGATCTTGTACATGGGAAGCAGGTGCTCAACCACTTGAGTTGCATCCACTCCCCATGACTACTTTTTTTTCCTTCTTCTTTTTTCTTTTTAAATATTTTCCCATGATTACTTTTTAAAAAAGATTTTCAAGTTCCTTTTATTTTTTTTAAAGATTTTAATTTTTTTTACTTATTTCTCTCCCCTTCCCCCCCAGTTGTCTGCTCTCTGTGTTCATTCACTGTGTGTTCTTCTGTGACCGCTTCTATCTGTATCAGCGGCACCAGGAATCTGTGTTTCTTTTTGTTGTGTCATCTTACTGTGTTAACTCTGTGTGTGCGGTGCCGTTCTTGGGCAGGCTGAACTTTCTTTTGCGCTGGGCGGCTCTCCTCACGGGGCACACTCCTTGCACGTGGGGCTCCCCTATGCGGGGGACACCCCTATGTGGCAGGGCACTCATTGTGCGCATCGGCACTGCGTATGGGCCGGCTCCACATGGGTCAAGGAGGCCCTGGGTTTGAACCATGGACCTCCCATGTGGTAGGCGGACACCCTATCCATTGGGTCATCCGCTTCCCGATTGCTTTTTAATATGGACCTTTGGAGAATGGGTGGTAACTCATTGTTGAAGAGAGAAAAGAAGCGAATAAAGAAGCATTTGTGTTGGAAAGAACTGGAAAAGCATCAGAGTGTAAGCAACTCTGCCTGTTTTACAGTGGGTTATCTCTAAATAAAATAACGGTGTTGGTGAGTAGTTCCTGGCTCTCTTCTACACAAGTCCTTTCATCTCAAGATGAGTATCCTACCGCACTGATGAAAGAGGCTGCTGATGTGGGAGGAGGGGAAGGGGGATTGATGGGGAGTGGGATTTATTTTTTAATGTAACATTTTGTGTCATCTATGTATCTTTAAAAAAAAAGGTCATAAAAGGTTAAAAGAAAAAAAAAAAAGGATGAGTACCCACTAGTTTTTTTGACTCAAAGCTAGATCAAGAATTTCGGGAACTGAAGTTCCTGCAATCCCAGAGCCTGTCATTTCAGCATCAAGAACTACTTTAGCTTGTAGTTAATGTTCGAAGAGCACTTAACTATGTGCCAGCTGCTTAACCTGAAGTCCTTTCATTTAATCCCTACAGTAATCTTATGCTGTAAATACTATTTTTAGATTCATTTATTGATGAGGAAACTGAGTTTTAAAGGAGTTAAGTTACTTGCCCAACATCACTCAAGGACTAGTGAGTGGTCAGGTCTCCTTACCTCCAAAAGGCTGATTTTTGGTTGCTTGATTTGAAAAGTTCCTGCTGAGGTTGGAATGTAAGAATATTCAGGTGCTTTAGATAGTCAGGAACTGTCACTTGCTAGAGCTGATGTATGGATGCTGGATGCGTATATCTGACATAAGTCTTGTCAAAAGCTCTTTAAGGGGAAGCGACTGTGGCTCAATCCTTTGGGCTCCGTCTACCATACGGGAGGTCCTGGGTTCGTGTCCCCTGGCCTCTGCGCTTTGGAGAGCTGGCTCAGCAAGATGACCCAACAAAGGGAGACGAGCAGACACAGAACAAACGCACAGTGAATGAACACAGAGAAGAGACAGCAAAGAACGGAACAAGCTGCAAGGGGGAGAGTATATAAATAAATAAATCTTAAAAAAAAAGGCTCTTTAAGGATTTATTTAAAGGGATCTCTCCTGGCAAGATGTCTGAGCCTCCTGAGGGTAGGTGCCCTGTGGTATTCACCTTTCTGTTCCCAGGGCCTGGCACCGAGTGAGGTTTATGAGCATCCGTTGAGTGACTCTGGCTTAGGCCTGGACAGGGTGAGTAAAAGGGGCTGGGAGAGGCACCATCAGAGCAGCTGGCTGCCTTCCTGCTGAAGGTGTCCTGGACCTTTATTTAGTGCACCCCCTGACTTCAAGAATCAACCCATCCAAACAACCCAAAATGTCCATCAACTGATGAATGGATAAACAAAAGGTAGTATACTGCACAACAGAATATCAGTCAGCTGTCAACAGGAAGTGAACCTTAACTTAATTCCATCTGCAGTAGTGACTCATGCTACATCATGGAGGAAACTTGAAGACAGTATGCTAAAAGGAAGAAACCAGACTCAAAAGGCCACATATTGTATGATGCCATTCATATGAAGTGTCCAGAATTGGCAAATCAGTAGAGACAGAAAGTAGATTAGTGGTTGCTGGGGGTGGGGGGGTGGGGAGTGACTGCTAATGGATGTGGGTTTCTTTGGGGAATGAAAACGTTCCTGAATTAGACAGTGGTGATGGTTGCACAACTTCGAGGAAATACAAAGAAACACTGAACTGTATACATTAAAAAAGTGAATTTTATGGTTTGTGAGGTATATCTCAATATTAATTAAAAAAAGAAATGAACTTTCCTGTTTTGAATGCACCCTCTGTGTCTTGTGGAGATGGAGCCAGGATTTTGGTACAGGCGACAGCAGCCAGTATGTTTCATCTTCAGGCTGTCACGGCACCCGTTGTTATTCCACTTGCCCCATTGTTTCCAACCGAATATGGTAAAAAAGAAAAAAAAATCCTCTCTGCTTTTATCTTATCAGATATTTTAAGTATCTCAAAAAGGACTGTTAGATCACTGTCACCTTTTGGGATATCTCTGCAAATTCTGAACCAGGGAGTGGGCCCTTGAAATGCTCACTTGTCCTAATGAGAGGGATTTGAGAATTACCACCCTTGTTAATAGTCTCTTCTCTTTTGATAGCCAGCAAAGTACAGGCAACGAAAGCTGGATTTTTAAATTTTATTTTATAGTTTAACTTTTATTATCACCAGTCTTTATCAATTCAGCTGTTCTATTGTTTTGGAAACATTGAACCAATTTTCCATAGGGTGATGTGACTTCCTTCCTCTTCATTCTTTTTTATTTTTATTTTTTGAGGTACCGGGGCTGGGAATTGAGCCCTGGACCTCTTATGAGGGAAGCTGGCGCTGAATCACTGAGCCATATCGGCTTCCCTGAGTTGTTGTTCTTTTTGTTTGCTCGTTGCTTGCTTTTTGGTTTTAGGAGGCACTGGGGATCGAAACTGGGACTTCCCATGTGGGAAGCAGGTGCTCAACCACTTGAGCCACATCCACCGCCCCCTCCCCCACTTTTTTTCTTAAGAGTTTCTTTTTTAAAAGTAAAGGTGCAAGGTCAGGATTTGTTCCCTTCAGGGCAGAGCTGTGGTCCTTGGAAGCTGGTAGTTCAGGTTGTATCGCAGTCTAACCTCTGGGCAGGAGGGCAGCTATCCTTTTGGTTGTGCTATCCACACAGGTCCTAGGGTGTGCCTGCGGAACAGCAGAGAAAAGAGGAACGTGGAGGGGAGGACGAACCCATCAAAGGAGGAAAGGAAAAGAGTGAGAGGGAGGAGGAAGTCTGGCGAACCCTTCATGGGAAGACCTTCGGTCTACCCGACTCTTCCAGTATAGCCCTGATTGTCTCATCCTGTTGCTTTTCATTAAAATAGACACCTTATTCTCAAAGCCTCAAAAGCTAATCAGTCATCCATCATTGTCAGTTAACAGTGGCACCACCAAATTATTTTAAAAGGGAACATGCAAAATACTTAAATACTTGTTTTCTTTATGTAGAAATAAAACATCATGGTATGTTTAGAATTCTGTTTTGTACCTGGAATCACAATTAAGAAACAAACAACAATTGCAGCAAGACCATGCCCCTGTAACTGCAGGGGTTATTTCTTTTCTTTTCTTTTTTAAATTAAGCACCTGTTTTTTTTCAAGATTTATTTTTATTTATTTCTCTCCCCTACCCCTAGTTTTTTCCTCTGTGTCCACTCACTGTGTTCTTTTGTGTCTGCTTGTATTCTTGTTAGTGGCACCAGGAATCTGTGTCTCTTTTTGTTGTGTGATCTTGCTGTGTCAGCTCTGTGTGTGCAACGCCACACCTGGGCAGGCTGCACTTTTTTTGCGTTGGGCGGCTCTCCTTATAGGGCGCACTCCTTATGTGTGGGGCTCCCCTATGCGGGGACACCTGTGTGGCACGGCACTCCTTGCGCGCATCAGCACTGCGCGTGGGCCAGCTCCACATGGGTCAGGAGGCCCGAGCGGTGAGTACACAAATTCAATCAGTGCAAAAATTGAATGTAGATAAGGTGCTACTTTTTTTAAGATTTTGTTTATTTTCCCCCCTTCCCCTCCTCCCGCCCTGCTATTTTTTGCTGTCCGTATTGTCTTCTCATTTTCTCTCCTCTAGAATTCACTGGGATTTGATCCTGGAGACTGCTGTTGTGGAAAGAGGTTCCCTGTCAATTGCACCACCTCAGTTCCTAGTTTCTGCTGCATTTCACCTTGACTCTCCTCTTGTCTCTTTTTTATTGCGTCATCATCTTACTGTGTGACTCACTTGTGCAGGCACTGGCTCATCACATGGCACTTGTGCGGGCACTCACATGGGCACGGGATCGCTACGTGGGCACTTGCACTCGCCAGGCGGGCACTCGTGCTCACCACACGGGCACTCGTGCAGGCACTGGCTCGCTGCACAGGCATACTTTTTCTTTTTCACCAGGAGGCCCCAGGGATCAAACCCAGGCCCTCCCATATGGAGGGGGAAGCTCTATCACTTGAGTCACATCTGCTTCCCCCCTAATTGTTTTATAACCACAGTAAACTAGTACAGAGAGCCACAGTAAACTAGTACACAGTAAACCAGTACTGCAAAACAACACAGTAACGTTTCAAAGATCAAGATGTTTCCTTAGCAAGGCTGAAGATTTCAGTCTGGTTTTTGCATGGGTCACTGGGTATATAGCACAGTCCAGGCTTAAACCGGATTTAAACAGAATAATGGCCACTTAGCTCAGGTAGAAGTAGAAGTGCTTGGCTTTATGTGTCATATAACTACTGAGGTTCCTCCCAACAATGCAGTGCAGGGTGGGTTGTCCTTATCAAACTCCTCCTTGTTGGGACTGTAGTGTCCTTTATGCTTTATTTCTCCAAGGCCTGAGTAGTGCACTCCACTAAGACATGTTGCATCTGCTCCAACATGTCTGCATTTTCATCACGGCCTTTTGGTCGCACATGGATATAGATATTAAAATTAAATAAAGGCTTCATCCTATGATCTGATTTGAAAAGAAATGTTTTTCCTTTTTGAATTTAAATTTCACTTAATCCCCAAATAATACATGCACATATTTTAAAAAGTCAAAGAGCGTCACAAGACTTATAATGCCAACAGCACTTCCTTGCTTCACCCTGTCTTATTCTTGATTCTACTTCTGTAGAGGGAATACTTGTAACTTGTAGCTATTTTCTGGTATTGACGTCTATGTTTCGAAATAACATCCTTATTCCATTATTTCTTAGCTTGTCAGTTTGACTTATCTATTGTCTTTCAACAAACATGAAGATTTAGCTTCTTTCTGGCTAATCTCCACATATACACATGGTTTTCAACCCTTATCATCTTCTGATTACAACCATATCACATTACAAATTAAATCAAATGTTTACACTATTATAATTTATACTGTCATTTACAGCTGAGCTACAAGGTGTATCAGGATTACATTTCCTTTTTTGTACAGCTTTTGTTTTTCTTAGAGTTATATATTGCCTCATTTTTTCATTGGCATAATTTTCTAGGTACTAATCACTAATTCAGCTCCGAACATATTGATGGAACTAAAATACTTCTTTCAATGCAATCAGTACATCATGCAATCTATCTCTTACATTTTACTTTTTTAGGGATGGTACCTCTTGTAAAGCCCTCTTAACTGGACTGGATGCTCTCTAGTCTATTAAAAAATATAGCAGACCTCAGAGATATTGTGGGTTTGGTTTCAGGCCACTGCAATAAAACAAATAACATAATAAAGCAAGTCATGCAAATTTTTATTTTCCCAGTGCATATAAAAGTTGCATTTATATTTATACTGTATGGTATACAGTAGCATTATGTCCTTAAAAAAGGGACAAACCTTAATTAAAATGTGACACAGATGCAAAGTGAGCACATGTTGGAAAAATGGTGCCAAAAGACTAGCTCAGTGTAGGGTTGTCATAAACCTTCAGTTTGTGAAACATGGTATATCTGTGAAGTGCAATAAAGCAAAGTGCAATAAAATGAGGCGTGCCTGTAAAGCCCTGGTTTTCTCTTCATCATTAGTTTAGGAATTCCTTTTGCCTCTCCCATGTGGCTACCCAGTTATTCTCTGTCTTTCTCATTTATTCCCTTGTTTTGGTGGAACATATCTCCTTTTAGTAGCTTACTAAGCAAAGGAACTTGGGAAATAAATACGTTTTTTGAGAATTTGTACATCAGAAAAAAATCAATGCTTTCCTCTCTTACTTGATCAATGGTTTTCTTGGTTATAGAATTTTAGATGGGAAATAATTTTATCTCAGAATTTGAAGGTATTGCACTGTATTATAGCATTCAGTATTGCTATCGAGAAGTCTGATGCCATTCTGGTCTCAGTTATTTGTAAATGTGGTTGTGAGCTTATATAGTCTTTTCTTTATTCTGATATTCTAAAATTTCATGACATTGTGCTTTAGGGTGGTTCTTTTTTCATCCATTGTTCTGGGCACTCAGGTCCTTTCTGTCTGGCAATGTATAAACAACAGTTGAAAATTTTTTGGTAACATTTCTTTGAAAATTTCTTTCTTTTTCTTTTCTGTTTCTGGTGTTCCTATAAGTCAGACATTAGGCATTTTGTATTAATCTACTATTTAAAAAATATTTTCTTTCCTATTTATAATTTTCTTTTTCTTTTTAGCACATATCCTCACTTTATTTGCTAGTTTTACTTCTGCTATTAGAGATGCTCTTTCCAAAAGCACTTTCTTGTTCTCTGAATGTTTCTTTCTTTTTAAAAATAACATTCTGTTCTTATTTCATGAATGCAGTATTTGCTACTATCTCTTTTGAGGATTTATTTTTTTTTCAGTTAAAAAAAATTAAGATACAATTTATGTCATAAAATTCAACCTTTTAAAGTGTACAGTTTAGTGGTTTTTACTTTAATTAAAAGGTTGTACAACCATAATTCATCACCCCCCCCAAAAGAAACCCCATGCCCAATAGTAGTTACTCCCCATTTTCCCCTCCACCCCAGTCCCTGGCAACCACTAACCCACTTTCTGTTCTGTGGATTTGTCTATTCTGGGCATTTCTTAGAAATGGAATCATACGATATATGATCTTCTATATCTGGCTTCTTTCAGTTAGCATGATGCTTTCAAGGTTCATCCATATTGTAGCATGTATATTACTTCATTCCTTTTTAGTGACCCAATAATATTCCATAGCATGGATATATTATATTTTATTTATCCAATTATCAGTTGATGGATGTTTGGGTTATTTCCAGTTTTGGACTGTTGTGAATAATGCTGCAAATTTTTGCATGGACCCATGTTTTCTGTTCTTTTGCATATAGACCTAGAATATATACCTGTAATTGCTGGGTCATGTGGTAACTCTATGTTTAACTTGTTGAGGAACTGCCAAACCATTTTCCAACCAACAGTGTTGTGTTATGAGGGTTACATGTTCTCCTCATCTTCTCCACCACTTGGTATTGTCTATCTTTTTTTTTCCTTAGGAGGTACCAGGGATTGAACCTGGGACCTTGTATATGGGAAGCTGAAGTGTTATCTCATTATGGTTTTGATTTTCATTTCTTTAATAATTGATGATTCTGAAAATCTTTTTGATGCTTAGTGACTATTTGTAAATCTTCTTTGGAGAACTGTCTATTCAAATCCTTTGCCCGTTAAAACATTGTGTCATCTTTTTGTTGGTGAGTTATAAGATTTCTTTTATGTATTCTGGATACAAGTATGATTTAAAAATATTTTCTTTCAGTCTATGTGTTGTCTTTTTACTTTCTTAATAGTGTCCTTTGAAGCATAAAAGTTTCTAATTTTGATGAATTCCAATTTATTTGTTTTTTTCTTTGGTTGGTAGTACTTTTGGTCTCATATCTAGGAAACTGCTGCCAATTTTTCGTGGAGATTTGTACCTGTGTTTTCTTCTATGAGACTGTAGCAGTTTGATATTTTTTATGAATTCCGAAAATAGATATTGGATTATGTTAGTAGACTGGCTTTTTCCTCTGGGCATATTACATTATTTTTGGATTCAGAGGTTTCACTTTCACTTGATTAAATTATGATTGAGGCTTTAAATGGGCCACGTTAGAAGTACTTCGAGTCCCCGCCTCCTTGGTGGGCAGGGACTCAGAGAAGAGCACACTGCTGAGCAGACAGTGGAGTTTTTTTTTAAAGTTTTTTAAATTTATTTCTCTCCCCTGCAACTAGTTGTCTGTGTCCATTTGCTGTGCCTTTTCTGTATCTGCTTGTCTTCTCTTTAGGTGGCACTGGGAACTGATCCGGAGACCTTCTATAGTAGAAGAGAGGTGCTCAATCTCTTGGGCCACCTCAGCTCCCTGGTCTGCTGCATCTCTTATTGTCTTGGCTCTGTGTCTCTTTTTGTTGCGTTTTCTTGTTGTGCCAGCTCTCTGCTCCAGCCAGCTTGCAGCATGGGCCAGCACTACTACACAGACCAGCACTTCACTTGGGCCAGCTCGCCACGTGGACCAGCACTCCATGTGAGCCAGCTCTCGGCTTGGGCCAGCTTGCCTTCACTAGAAGGTCCAGGGAATTGAACACTGGACCTCCTATATGGTAGAAAGGAGCCCAATTGCTTGAGCCACATCTGCTTCCCAGTGGAGTTTTTTTTTTTTTTTAATACTGAAGCCCCGGGAAGTAAACACATAGGAGAACACAGAAGAGTAGAGACGGATTCGTAGACATGGCAGAGGCCCCGGCAAGAGAGAGAGACTAATAGTCTCCAGCTGATCTTGTGGAGAGACCAGAACAGTGGAGCCTGGAGGGAAAAGAGCCTGGGAGAGACAAGACTAGTCCCAGCCCGCAGCTGAGATTGGAAGAAACTGGAACCATGGACCCTCGGGAGGTGGAGGAAGGCTGAACCCTCCCAGATATCGCCTGTCATATTGCACCAACACGTGGCAACAGACTTTGGGTGAGGGAAGTAACTTATGCTTTATGGCCTTGTGACTGTAAGCTTCTGCCCCATATTAATACCCTTTATAAAAGCCAACAGATTTCTGGTATTTTGCATCAGCACCCTTTAGGCTGACTAACACAGAGTCTATACCTTTAGCTCTTACATTTAGGTCTTTTAAACTATTTTGAGTTAATTTTTGTATACAGTATGGGGTAGGGGTCTGATTTCATTCATTCGCCTTTAGTTGATTTAGCTCCATTTGTTGAAAAGATCATTCTTTCCAACTGAATTGTCTTGGCACTCTAGTCTAAAATCAATTGAACATAATCATCTGGATTTATTTCTGGAGTCTAATTTCTATTCTGTTGATTTATATGTCTACCCTTATGCCAGTAACACAGTTATTTGATTACTGTAGCTTTGTATTAAATTTGCAGGAACTGGGAAATGGATGTGACTCAACCAATTGGGCTCCCGTCTACCATATATAGGAGGTCCAGGGTTTGATGCCCAGGGCCTCCTGGTGAGGGCAAGCTGGCCTACACGGAGTGCTGGCCCACACAGGAATGTGGCCCCGCGCAGGAGTGCCGCCCTGCGTGGGAATGCCACCCTGCATAGGACAGCCGCCTTGTGCAGGAGTGCTGGCCAACGTGGAGAGCTAGCGCAGCAAGATGACGCAACAAGAGACACGGGAGAAAATAAGAAGACATAGCAGAACGGGGAGACGAGGTAGTGCAAGAGAGTACTTGCCACTCTCCCACTCTGGAAGGTCCCGGGATCAGTTTTTGGAGCCACCTAATGAGAATACAAGCAGACACAGAAGAACACACAGCGAATCGACGCAGAGAGCAGACAACAAGGGGAGCGGGGCAGGGAGGGGGCTGCAGAAATAAATGAAAAATAAATCTAAAAAAAATTTACAGGAAGTGAGTCCTCCAACTTTGTTCTTTCTTCTTAAGATTGTTTTGGCTATTTTAGGGCCCTTGCATATCCATATGAATTTTCAGATCAGTTTATCTAATTGAGTTCTTCTGTTTATTTGTTTGGATATCTGGCTTTCATGTTCAGAGCCTTCTTCAAATGGTTGTTTGTATTTAAGCCTTAGGTACTAACAGGCTGTTAGGCAGTGCTGGGACCCAAGTGAAAGAAGGTAGCTGGGAGAAGTGACCTCTCATGTTCAGGAGGTCCACTTTCACTTTATCTCCCTGGATCAACAGGGTGCCTTATCCCATCCTCAGCTGTGCCTAAAGTCCTCAAGTCTGGCCTTAGTCTCCAGAGACTAAAACTCCACTCTTCTCCTTGCGATGGGGAGGGTTGACGCCTGGTTGAAATGGGTGGAGAGGATAGTCCGAGACTCCCATATAGGCTTTTGTTAGTCTTCTTCTTTGAAACCCACTCTTGCCCTCATGCTTGGAGGTACCTGGTGCTACCAGTTACCTATCCTGTCTGGGAATCTGCAATGTCAGTCAGCTTGTTTCTTTTTTTTTAAAAAAAGATTTATTTGTTTAATTTTTTATTTCTTTCCCCTTCCCCGCCCCCCACCCCCATTGTCTGCTTTCTGTGTCCATTTGCTGTGTGTTCTGTGTCTGCTTATATTCTTGTCAGCGGCACTGGGAATCTGTGTCTCTTTTTGTTGCATCATCTTGCTGCGTCAGCTCTCTGTGTGTGCAGTGCCACTCCTGGGCAGGCTGCACTTTTTTTGCACTGGGCGGCTCTCCTTACGGGGCACACTCCTTGCATGTGGGGCTCCCCTACGCGGGGACACCCCTGCGTGGCAGGGCACTCCTTGCTCATATCAGCACTGCGCGTGGGCCAGCTCCACACGGGTCAGGAGGCCCTGGGTTTGAACCCTGGACCTCCCATGTGGTAGGCGAATGCTCTATCTGTTGAGTTTTATCTGTTGAGCCAAATCCTCTAGCTTGCTTCTTTTTGACTTCTCCCATTGCAGTCAGGTTTCAGTTTCTACTCACTTGCAATTTTCCAAAATGTTGCAGCCATCTCTCATCCATTTTATGGGTTCATACCTTTTGGTTTGCTTACCTGTTGTTTTGATGGGCTTTGAGAAGACAACTTAGATACTAATAAAGGTGTGTTCAATCTGTCATGATTACTCAGAGCCTCTGGAAGAGTCTCAAAGGAACGAGTTGGTATCAAGGAAGATGGTGGTGTCAGGAATATTGTTTCTCTTTGGAACTACTGCTAGCAAAGAGCTTCTTTACTATATTCTTTTCCTAGAGTTTTATATTGCCTCATT
The DNA here is from genome assembly GCF_030445035.2 of Dasypus novemcinctus. Classification (NCBI taxonomy): domain Eukaryota; kingdom Metazoa; phylum Chordata; class Mammalia; order Cingulata; family Dasypodidae; genus Dasypus; species Dasypus novemcinctus. The sequence goes on along the minus strand of NC_080690.1, from coordinate 20,261,415 downwards.
TTATTCATTTGCATAATTTTCTATGCACATTTTCTTTGCATAATTTTAGTTTAGCTTTCTGATGCTGATCCTTCTGATGGCGCTGAGTACCATTTTCAGTGCAGTCAAATAGGCTGTGGCCTTCCGGAACAATAAGCCTGTGGCTCTCAAACCAACCCTATATTAGGATAACTTGGGGAACTTTTAAAAAATACAGCCATCCAAGTCCCAACCCAGACCAATGAAATGGGAATCTCTAAGGGTGGGATTTGGTCATCAGTGCTTTTGTTTTGTTTTTTAATTCCCCCAGATAATTTGAATGTGCAGGAAGAATTGAGAACCACTGCTCCAAGGCATTTGATGTTTTCTTTTTTTTTTCCTTTTTCTTCCCTCCCCCCCCCCCCCCCCCCACTGTTTTTGCTGTCTGTGTCTATTTGCTGTGTGATCTTCTGTATCTCTTTCTCTTTTTTTGGTCTTCTCTTCTCGTCTTTCTCCTCTAGATTCACTGGGATTCGATCCTGGGGACCTCTGATGTGGACAGAGGTTTCCTGTCAATTGTGCCACCTCAGTTCCTGGTCTCTGCTATGCTTCAACTTGACTTTCCCCTTTGTCTCTCCTTTGTTGCATCATCATCCTGCTGTGTGACTCACTTGTGCGGGCATTGGCTTACTGTGTGGGCACTCGGCTTGCCACATGGGCACTAGCTTGCCTGTGGGCACTGGCTCACCATACGGGCACTCACATGGTCACTCAGCTCGCCACGTGGGCACTCAGCTCTCCATCCAGGCACTCGCACGGGCACTCGGCTTGCTGCACAGGCACTGGCTCACCACATGGGCTTTCACATGGGCACTAAGTTTGCCATGTGGGCACTCAGCTCACCATCCAGGCACTTGCACGGGCACTCGGCTCGCTGCGCAGGCACTGGCTCACCATGCGGGCACTCACATGGTCACTCAGCTCACCACGTGGGCACTCAGCTCTCCATCCAGGCACTTGCACGGGCACTCGGCTCACTGCGCAGGCACTGGCTCACCACATGGGCTTTCACATGGGCACTAGGCTTGCCATGTGGGCACTCAGCTCTCCATCCAGGCACTCGCACGGGCACTCGGCTTGCTGCACAGGCACTGGCTAACCATGCAGGCACTCACATGGTCACTCAGCTCACCACGTGGGCACTCAGCTCTCCATCCAGGCACTCGCATGGGCACTCGGCTTGCTGCACAGGCACTGGCTCACCACATGGGCTTTCACATGGGCACTAGGTTTGCCATGTGGGCACTCAGCTCACCATCCAGGCACTTGCACGGGCACTCGGCTCGCTGCGCAGGCACTGGCTCACCACATGGGCACTCACATGGGCACTAGGCTTGCCATGTGGGCACTCAGCTCTCCATTCAGGCACTCGCATGGGCACTCGGCTTGCTGCACAGGCACTGGCTCACCACATGGGCTTTCACATGGTCACTCAGCTCACCATGTGGGCACTCAGCTCTCCATCCAGGCACTTGTGTGGGCACCATTTGGGCAGTTGGCTCGCTGCACGGGCACTCAGCTCACTGTGCAGGCACTTGGCTCACCACATGGGCACTCGGCTCACTGCGTGGTCCCTGGCTCACCATGCAGGAAGGCTTTTTCTTCTTCCCTTTCACTAGGAGGCCCCAGGAATCGAACCTGGGTCCTCCCATATGGTAGGCAGCGGCCTTATCACTTGAGCCACATCCACTTCCCTTGATGTTTTCTTAAGGATAATTTTACTAATGGGATAAAGTCAATTCTATCTCTTATCACTGTCATTCTCCACCTCCTTCACTTTCCTCCAACCATATCGGTCTCCTTTGTTCCTTGTACTCCCAGACATGGTACCATCTCAAAAACTTTTGTTGTTTTTATCTACTTTGAATGTTCTTCTCCAGATATGCTCAGTTCCTTCCTTCACCTTCTTCAGAGCTTTGCTTAAAAAAGTACATTCTCAATGAGGCCTTCCTGTCTACAATTTTTTTTAAATTTAAATTTTTATTTTTTAAGATTTATTTTATTTATTTATCACCCCCCCCTCATTGTTTGTGCTCGCTCTCTGCTCTGTGTAGCCATTTACTGTGTGCTCTCTGTGTCTTCTTGTCTTCTCTTTAGGAGGCATCATGAACCTAATCTGGGTCTTCTCATATGGGAGAGAGGCACTCAGCTCCCTGGTTTGTTGTGTCTCTCATTGTCTTTCCTACCTGCATTTCTTCGTTGTGTTATCTTGTTGCATCATCTTGCTACCCCTGCCTGACATACTAGCTTGATGTCTCGCTCATCTTCTCCGGGAGGCACCAGAAGCTGAACCTGAAACTTCCCATGTGGTAGGTGGGAGCTCAGTTGCTTGAGCCACATTCGCTTCCCTGTCCACACCTTTTACAATTTTAAATTCACTCTAACTTCCTGTCCCCCTTCAATGCCTTATTTTCTTCCATAGCACCTGCCAATTCTATAGTTCTCTTATTTATTTTGTTTTTTGTTTGACATCCCCTCCTCCCCACCCCTGAAATGCAGGCTTCATGAAGGCAGGAATTTTTCCCCCTTATGTATCAAGTTTCTATTGTGTAAAGAAACCAGTGGGTGAAGCTTCATTTATTCTTTCTCTGAAGGTCTTCTTTTCTGTGTGCATATCTGAGCTTCTGATTTTTTGCATCCTGAAGATCTTCTTTTAACCTTTTTGGACTTCAGGCATTCTGGCAATGGGTTCCTTCAGTTTTTGTTTATCTGAGAAGTCTATTTGTCCTTCACTTTTTTTTTTTTTGAGGTACCGGAGCTGGGGATTGAACCTATGACCTTGATGTGGGAAGCTGGTGCTTAACCACTGAGCCATATCGATTCTCCTGAATTGGTGTTTTCGTTTGTTTGCTTGTTGTTTGTTTTTGTTTTTAGGAGGCACTGGGGACTAAACCCAGGACCTCCCATGTGAGAAGTGGACACTCAACCGCTTAAGCTGCATCTACTCCCCTCTCCTTCACTTTTTTTTCCTAAACACTTTTTAACCCCCCCCCCCCCAGATGGTTCTCTTGTCTGTCTGCTCAGTTTGCTCACCTTCTCCAGGAGGCAATGGGAACCAAAACTGGGACCTCCCACATGGGAGGCGAGTGGCCCAACAGCCTGAGCCACATCTTGCTTCCCGTGGGCTGTGGCGTTTGCTGGCTGGTCGTATCTGCTTGTTTAGGCATCCGCTTATTGTAGAGGGTGCAGCGTCTAGCTTGTGGTGGGTGCAGCATCCGCTTATCTTCTTTAGGAGGCATCAGGACCTGAACCCAAGACCTCCCATGTAGTAGGCAGGCACCCAACTGGTTGAGCCACATTTGCTTCCCATCTCCTTCACTTTTGGAGGATAATTGTGCTGGATATAGAATTTTAGGGTTTTTCTTTTCTTCTTTTTTTTCTCCTTTCAACACTTTTAAATATTTCACATCACTCTTTTCTTGGCTTTCATGGTTTCTGACAAGTCTGTTGTAATTCTTATTCTCTTTTTTTTGTCTTTATTCATTTTTTTAATATTACATTAAAAAAAATATGAGGTCCCCATATACCCCCCACCCCCCTCACCCCACTACTCCCCCCATAGCAACATTCTCCTCCAGCATCATGAGACATTCATTGCATTTGGTGTAATTCTTATTCTCATTCCTCTATAGAGAAGGTATATTTTTTCCTCTGGCTTCGTCATTTTTTTGTGTGAAATATTTTATTTCTGTAATACATACAGGGAAGTACACAAATCATAAATATTAATATATAGCTTGGGGTAACTTCACAAAGTGAGCGCACCTCTGTAACCAGCCTATAGATCAGAAAGTAACAATCACAGCATCCCAGTAGCTCTCCTTGTGTTTTCTTCTGGTCATTGCCCTTCCCAAGGGCAGCAGTTACTGTGCTCGGATACTATAGATTAGTTTTCCTGTTTGAAAACTTTAAAGGAAGGAAATCATACAGTATTTCTTCTCCTTTTTTTTTTTTTTAAGATTTATTTATTTATTTTCCCCCTTCCCCTCCTCCCACCGTGCTGTTTTTGCTGTCTGTGTTGTCTTCTCATTTTCTCTCCTCTAGGATTCAGAAGGATTTGATCCTGGAGACCTCTGATGGGGAGGTCCCTGTCAGCTGCGGCACCTCCATTCCTGGTTTCTGCTGCGCTTCACCTTGACTCTTCCCCTTGTCTCTCTCTCTCTCTTTTTTTTAAGATTTATTTATTTATTTCCCTCACCGCGCTCCCCCCCCCCCAGTTTGTCTGCTTTCTATGTCCATTCACTGTGTGTTCTTCTGTGTCCACCTGTATTCTTGTCAGTGGCACCGGGAATCTGTGTCTCTTTTTCACTGTGTCATCTTGCTGCGTCAGCTCTCTGTGTGGGTGGCGCCACTCTTGGGCAGCCTACACTTTTTTCTTGTGGGGCGGCTCTCCTTATGGGGCACTCCTTGTGCGTGGGGCTCCCCTGTGTGAGGGATACCCCTGCATGGCAAGGCACTCCTTGCACGCATCAGCACTGCGCATGGGCCAGCTCCACATGGGTCAGGAGGCCCTGGGTTTGAACCCTGGACTCCCATGTGGTAGGTGAATGTTCTGTCAGTTGAGCCAAATCCGCTCCCCCCCTTGTCTTTTTTTGATGCATCATCATCTTGCTGCGTGACTCACTTGTTCAAGGCACTGGCTTTCCACGCAGGTACTCATGTGGGCACTGGCTGTCGCATGGGCACGCTTTCTCTTCTTCTTTTTCACCAAGAGGCCCCAGGGATCAAACCCAGGTCCTCCCATATGGTAGATGGAAGCTCTATCACTTGAGCCACATCCACTTCCTGGTATTACTTCTTTTGTTTCTGGTTTCTTTGTTCATTGTTATATTTGTGAGATCCATAATTGTATGCAGCTGTAGTTGTACTTTGTTCATTATCATTGCTATAAATATACCACACTTTAACTCTTCATTCTACTGTTGATAGTTATTTGTGTTGTTTCCAATTTGGGGTTATTCTGAGTGGTACTGCTACAAACAATTTTATGCCTATCTTCTGGTGAACACAGGTATGCTTTTCTATTGGCAATATTCCTTGGAGTGGAATTGCTGAGTCAAGGAATATACCTATACTAACATGGGGCAACTTTTTTTTTTTTTTTTAGGGATTGAACCCAGGACCTCGTATGTGGGAAGCTGGCGCTCAACCACGGAGCCACATTGGCTCCCCTGAGTTAGCGTTTTTGTTTGTTTGCTTGTTTGTTTGTTTTTAGGAGGCACTAGGAATCGAACCTGGGACCTCCCATGTGGGAAGTAGGCACTCAACCGCTTGAGCCACATCTGCTCCCCAACATGGGTCAATGTTTAATGAGGAAAAATAAGGATGGCAAAGGACTTCACTGATGGAGGAGGAACCATTGTAAAGACCTGTGATGGACAGTGCAGAGAGAATTCACAGTCATGAGTACTTTGAGATGGTGGAATTATACCATGTTTGAGAACTATAGTGGAATTTAGAATTGGAAAGAGGGATAGGAAACGAGAAGCTTTAGAGAAGCCCTGAGCTATCTTACAGAAGACAATTTTTTCAGTTAGAAGGGAATTCAGGGGAGCAGATATTGTACAAGGTCCCAGGTTTGATCCCTGGTACCTCCTAAAACAAACAAACAAACAAACAAAATGAAAAAAACAATTCTCATTGGGGGAGTAGATTAGCTCAGTGGTTAAGGGCCTGCTTCCCATGTTTGAGGTTCAATTTCTGGTACCTCCTTAAAAAAAAGAAAGGAATTCAGCCATAAGTTACAGAGGACTTCATTAAGTATCTCAACCAAATAGGGATTGGTTTTTCTCAAATACTGAGGAGTGAGAAGTTTGGAAGTAGGCATTTTACCTGCTTTGGCTCAGATCTAGGCTCTTCCGCCTTGGCATCCTTAGTATGTTGCCATTCGTATTCTAACCTGTTTTTTTATTTTTAATTTTTCCCTCTCTACCCCACATCTCTCACCTGTCTGCTCGTTGTTTGCTCGTCTTCTCCAAGAGGTACCAGGAACTCGCTCAAATTGAGAGAGAGCTTAGATTTTAAGGAACAGACAGAAGGAACTGTTTTACTTGCAGTTGTAGATACTCTTTGTTTTTTGTGATGGGAGTTGTCCATCATCATCATTTTGTTGTTTGTCCTGGGCAAGTCCAATGAACTGGAGAGTAGGTGTTGACTGCAACTCTGCTGAGATTCAGGGCCCAACCGTTCATCTGGACAGACCAAGGATTTAGGTCTCTGAGGTTCAGTAAAAGGGGTAAAAGAGTTGTGTAGGGAAGTTATAAATGAGTCTAACTCTGTTACATTGGGGAAATAGGTTATCATATATTCCAAGGTAAGGCTCACCAACAGAATGCTGATTTTATGGGGTTGTGTACCTTGCAATTTTTATGTTGAAAGCTGGACATGATGTATTTGGTAATAGGAACTAAGATAAAGAGAGCTTTAGGATGGGGCTTTATCTAATCTGGCTAGGAGTTGTTCTGTGTTTAATGATTGCTACAGCTGTAGGTGCCAGATGCTACACATTTCTCAAGTGTCCTTGTTTTTGTCTCCCCATTGTATTTTGGATTCCCTGTGAACTCCTTCTTAAATAGAGTGTGTGCCTTCTAGTTCTTCCAGCTGTAATCTACTGTTGATGTGGTGGTAATGTGGGGGGGTGGGGAAGCATTCTATAATCTTATGATTAAGTCTCAGTCATTTAGTGGGCCTGTGTGTCTGGGCTGGTACCTTCACACATGTTTCTTTTTTAGCTTCTCCCCTCCTCCCCTAGATAAGATAGGAGGGCTAGAAAGAGGGGACTGAAGTCATGAAAATGCCTTTACTCCAAGTGAAAGAAGGCTCTGGTAAAGTGTTTTATCCTGGAGAGTAGTCCTTTGTTAATAGAGAATCCTCTGGGCATATTTAATAATTGTTACTTTCCCCCTCATCCTGCCAGAGCCAGGAGGGGTTCTTTCTTCTCTTCTCTGGGGGAACCTTTCATGGCAGAGATTTTTTCCCATTTTTTCACTGATATATCCCTAGCACCAATAACAGTGCATGGTACCTAATAGATACTCAAGAAATATTTGTTGAGTGAATGGATGAATATGTTTCAGCCAAACTTTAGAGATTGTTTTACATGGATGTGGGAAAATTTCTCAGGTCTAAAATGATAAACTGTTGACATTTATCTGAGTGAATAGAGTTAATCCTTAATCTGGTGTTTACTTACTGAGTTTGGTTGTGTTTCTGAGTGTCTACCTAATCTAAAACTCCATCTAAAATGGGATTATTGTAGAGCAGTAGGTTGGGTTTTTTTTGTTTTTTTTTGTTTTTTAATTTCTCTCCTCTCCCGATGCCCCCACCCCCAGTTGTCTGCTCTCTGTGTCCATTCACTGTGTGCTCTTCTGTGTCCGCTTGTATCCTTGTCAGCGGCACTGGGAATCTGTGTCTCTTTTGTTGTTGTTGTTGTTGTGTCAATTCTCTGTGTGTGCAGCGCCATTCCTGGGCAGGCTGCACTTTCTTTCGTGCTGGGCGGCTCTCCTTAAGGGGCACACTCCTTGTGCGTGGGGCTCCCCTATGCGGGGACACCCCTATGTGGCACGGCATTCCTTGCACACATCAGCACTGCGCGTGGGCCAGCTCCACACGGGTCAAGAAGGTCCTGGGTTTGAACCGCAGACCTCCCATGTGGTAGGCGGACACCCTATCCATTGGGCCAAGTCCGCTTCCCCTTTTTTTTTTTTAAGAGGTGCTGGGGATTGAACCTGGGACCTTGTACATGGGAAGTGGTACTCAAGCCACTGAGCTATACCCACTCCCCGAGCAGCGGTTTTTAAGCTTTCTGACTGCAATCTTTAATAAAGACCTACATTTTATATTGTGATCCAGAACATTACATGTATATATGTGTATATATATGTATATACACATAAACACGTACATTTACTTGAATAAACTTTTTAATGAACTAATCCTATTATTTTATATATCATTTAAAAAATGCTTGTCAAGATTTAATAGAGGGTAAGTACAGCGAATAGTGTGCTTTCATATTTTTTTTTTAAAGATTTATTTATTTATTTAATTCCCCCCCCTCCCCTGGTTGTCTCTTCTTGGTGTCCATTTGCTGCGTCTTGTTTCTTTGTCCGCTTCTGTTGTCGTCAGCGGCACGGGAAGTGTGGGCGGCGCCATTCCTGGGCAGGCTGCACTTTCTTTTCACGCTGGGCAGCTTTCCTCACGGGCGCACTCCTTGCGCGTGGGGCTCCCCCACGCGGGGGACACCCTTGCATGGCGCGGCACTCCTTGCGCGCATCAGCGCTGCGCATGGCCAGCTCCACACGGGTCAAGGAGGCCCGGGGCTTGAACCGCGGACCTCCCATGTGGTAGATGGACGCCCTAACCACTGGGCCAAAGTCCGTTTCCCGTGCTTTCATATTTTTAAGAAATTTGGGTAGATCTACCAGACTTAGTTTTGTCTTTCCCCTCTCAGTAACTCCATATTTTCTTCAATGAAATTCTTGATGTTTCTATAACCTTTGGTTACATTTTAAACATTGTTTCCCCTCCTCCCTGCCTGCTGCAGCTTATGCTAACTCAATTTTATTGGAGTCATTTGGATGCAAACATTTCTAATGCTCTTAGCAGGGAAAAAACTACTTGAGTACATCTACAGAGTCATCTATTTGTGTTGCTGGGACAGGTAGAGAGTAAATTATGGGCCTCAAGTTTTGTAAACTTGCTTCAGTGGGTAGCTGGGAGATTTGGACCTCATGTCCATTAGGAATCATGGGATGTATTTTCATGGGATGCTGAGGCAATAGCTAATGGGATGAAAGTACTTTGGGACCTGACTTCCCTCTATAGTAACATATATGTATATATGTATTTTTAAAGATTTATTTCTCTCCCCTTTCTACCCCTCCCCCCCAGTTGTCTGCTCTCGTGTCCATTTGCCGTGTGTTCTTCTGCGTCTGCTTGCATTTTCGGTGACACCAGGAATCTGTGTCTCTTTTTGTTGCATCATCTTGCTGTCAGCTCTCTGTGTGTGTGGCACCACTCCTGGGTGGCCTGTGCTTTTTTTTTTTTCGTGCAGAGCGTCTCTCCTTGAAGGCGCATACCTTTTCATGGGGCTTTCCTACGCGGGGGACACCCCTGCATGGCATGGCACTCTTTGCGCCTGGTAGCACTGTGCATGGGCCAGCTCACCACATGGGCCAGGAGGCCCTGGGTTTGAACCCTGGACCTCCCATATGGTAGGCGGACGCTTTATCAGTTGAGCCACATTTGCTTCCCACATATTTTTTCTTTATACATGTATTAGAAAGGTTTTAGAATTCAAAAAATCTATCTTGTAATGTCAAGGTGGTATCTGCCTAATTAGATCTGGAATTCTAAACCAAAGTCCAATAATAACATGGATTATTGTTAATAAACAATGCACTTTCTGAAAGACATTGGAGAAATAAACCTTGTGGTATCACCCACCCTGTTTCTCCTGCTTTCGCAGTAGGCTTTCTTCCTTGTGAGCCTTCTTTAGAATTTATCTGATTGATTTCTTTGAAGTGTAGATCAACAGGTTTGGTCATTCTCCCATTTAACAGACCTTGTGGGGGTTTGGATTTCATTTTCTAAGAGGTAGAACCAAAAGCTAAAACAGCCACAGCCTTTACCTCAGGAACAAACTAGTTTAAAAACTACCCTCATTCAGGTTTCCTTTGGAAAAAAAAGAGTCCCAACAGACTTAAAAGATTTTGCAATATTCTTTCATTTTTAAAGTGTATAAATAATGACTTTCTAGCTTTTAGTGCTTTAACCCTTGTTATTGAAAGCCCCAACATTTTATTTATAATTATTAATCTTACCTTCATTACTCAAAGTATGGTCCTTTTTTCTCTTAAAATTATTATAAATTATGAAAAAGATCAAACATATAAAATGGTTCAGAGAATGAGATAACAAACTGTTGAAGTTGGGGGATACTGGGTTCTACTAGGTTTTTGGTTATGTCGCATAAAAGAATTTAAGAACATGCCAGTTTAGTTAGACCAGTAAAAAGAGTTTATTGAGAAATGAGAGAAAAGAAAAGAAGTACACACCCAGACGTGGATGTGGGCTACCTCTAGTAAAAGAAAAAGCATTTGGGGTTGGGACTGCCTTTATTTATTTTTAAAGATTTATTTATTTATTTAATCCCCCCCTCTCCCCCCGTTGTCTGTTCTCTGTGTCTATTTGCTGCGTCTTGTTTCTTTGTCCGCTTCTGTTGTCATCAGCGGCATGGAAGTGTGGGCGGCGCCATTCCTGGGCAGGCTGCTCTTTCTTTTCACGCTGGGCGGCTTTCCTCACGGGCGCACTCCTTGCGCGTGGGGCTCCCCCACGCGGGGGACACCCTTGCGTGGCACGGCACTCCTTGCGCGCATCAGCGCTGCTCATGGCCAGCTCCACACGGGTCAAGGAGGCCCGGGGTTTGAACTGCGGACCTCCCATATGGTAGACGGACGCCCTAACCACTGGGCCAAAGTCCGTTTCCCTAGGGGCTGCCTTTATTAAGACTGTTCTTCTCTCTTCCCCTTTCCTAATATTTCTAGCTGTTTGCTATTCTTTTTTTAAAAAAATATTTGTTTATTTATTTCTCTCCCCTTCCCCCCCGACCCTGGTTGTCTGTTCTCTGTGCCTATTTGCTGCATCTTCTTTTGTCCCCTTCTATTGTTGTCAGTGGCATGGGAATCTGTGTCTCTTTTTTGCTGCATCATCTTGTTGTGTCATTTCTCCATGTGGGCAGTGCCATTCTTAGGCAGGCTGCACTTTCTTTCGCGCTGGGCGGCTCTCCTTACGGGGTGCACTCCTTGCGTGTGGGGCTCCCCTACGCGGGGGACACCCCAGCGTGGCAGGACACTCCTTGCGTGCATCAGCACTGCGCATGGGCCAGCTCCACACGGGTCAAGGAGGCCCGGGGTTTGAACCGTGGACCTCCCATGTGGTAGGCGGACGCCCTATCCACTGGGCCAAGTCCGCTGCCCTGTTTGCTATTCTGACTGGTTTCTCCACCTGTTAGCTTTTAGAAAACCAATGATAAGGCCTTTTATTTGGAGCCACCTGGGACCAATGGGGAGGCCTGTTTGGAATTATCCGAGGCCTCTCCTTGACCCCAGGAGAGTTCCAACTGTGACCTCATGGCCAGGGTCTCGGCAGGGTCTTTCTGGCCTTGTTCTTAGTAGCCACATTCCCTCAGGGGGCTTCTGGGGTAGGTCTCACAGCCATGTTCTCTGCTGAGTCCCAGCTGTGACTTGTCTTTTCCTCTTTTCCCTATTTTAACCTGCCTCAACTCCCCTCTCTGAGAGTTTACACCCTTATTCTTAAGGATGTGCTGACGGGTGACGGTCATTCTTCTGTAGCTGCTTCCTGCTGGTTAGGGCAGTAGTCTCTACTTGACAGGGTGTAAAACTCTTGGGTATTATACTGAGGTTGAGGAAAGATGGGTCTGGCACCGTGGTTGGAACTGGATATAATCCCCATGTGACTAATATCTTGTTCTGGAAGGCATTGATTCCAGAAGAAATAAACTTAATTCGAATTTTGAAGACTGATGCCCCACTAAAAGGATAAAGAAGATGGTGCTAAGTGGGTCCAAAAAGGGGGCCAGCCATGATATACTGGACTATGAGAGAGAGAAAGTCCAGGTGCCTCCAGAGGCTGCATCCTCTTAAAGTTGGTGGGTCTCATCTTGAAGGTTTTGAATGCTGTCCAGGACTGTTACAGAGTGATTTACATAGAAACAGCATCCTTCCTTGAGAAACAGACAGATTCCCCCTTGTGCTGCTGTTAGCATGTTTAGGACTTGGTGATTTTGCAGCATCAAAGCACCAAAAGAGTCTGTTTGCTCTCTAAGGGTTTCTAAGGCACAGCTAGCTTCTTCTCTGCTGTTGGTTAACTCCAGGGAGAGGTTGTAGTAGACCTGCTGGGTTTGGTCTGAACCGCTAGCCCCCGTTCCCTCAGTGGTGGTTATGCCCAAGACAGCTAAGAGGGGGATGAGAAGAGACACTGCCCTTTTAGTTGTCATATGGTGAGAAACTACAGAAAATGGCATGGTGAGGTTTTCAGGACCATAGTAGATAGAGGGGGTGATGTATGCTAGTGAGCATAGACCAGTCCAAAGCGGGGCAACGAGAGCTAGGCCTTGTCTCCGCAGGGAAAGAAAATTCCATCCTGATAGTTTAAAGTAGTAGCAAATGTGAGATTAGTTATTGGTGAGCTGGAGCCCTTTTCTGAGCTTACAGTTACCAGCTCACTGGTTAATGTGCTAGCAGACAGTACCCCTACAGTACTGGGTGGTGTTTAGAGTCCCTTACTATTCCTCCCCCAGGCTGCCAAGCCTTGAGTGGATCTTTGGTGTTGGTAAGCATCGTGGCGAAGATGGGGTACTGGGTTTATTAGATGTCTGGCTCCCAAACTTGAGGGGAAGCTGTAAGCATACCTAAGTTATTTGACTGGCTGGGGGGCCATCCAGAAAGTATTGTTACAGGAGGTAAAATTAAGTTGGCCCAGGAAAGGTGGGGAGGAAGAGTGTTGGGAAGTGTTGGAGTAGATAGAGACGGGGAAGGTAGTGGACTGAAGTGTATAGAGGTCCCAGCAAAGGGAGAGAGGTAGGTGCTAAGGTGATGCTGCTAGCTTGGAGTGTTGTGAGAAGCTGGCTGATGGGTTGTGGGTATTCCACCTGCTCTGGGTGATATTGTGGCAATAGGCTGGACTGTGAGAGTGGCAGTTGCCCATTGCTTGGGAGCAGATGGCCAGGCCATGGATGTTTCTGGTTGGGACACACAGAACCAACCTGGAGATTTATTGGCTAAGTCAGCCGCTTTTTGGACAAGATTTTTTTTAAAGGAGTGTCTGACTTGCCTTCCCTTAACAATAGGATGATGTAGTAGAATATCTGAAGCTTCATTTGGGCTAGAGTTAGAGGGAATAGCACACAATTTATGACCTGGCTTTGACACAGACAATACTTTGTCTGTGAAGAGCTATTTCAGGCTGTCCAACGGCTGGCTCTCGAACATTTCATTGGGTGCTTCCAGTGAGCTGGCACGTCCTTGGACAGTGGACTTCACTCGGGATAAGTGCACCTCGCTGGCAACTCCTTTAACTTTAACAGCTGTGGGAGTATTCAAACCTAGAGAGTAAGGCCCTTCCCTTTTGGCTATAACTGGGAGTGAGGCTGTTCTGCCAGGTTTTGATCAGAACCTGGTCTCCAGGTTTAACTTTCAGTGAAGGTAATGCACGGTTAGGGCCAGGGAGAATTTTGTTCCCAAGCTCCTGGATGGTTTTGCTAAGTTTTTGCTAGGTTGGTTAAATGTTTGATGAGTGTCCGGGTCTCCTGATCCAGTACCTGGTCCTAGGTGAGGAAGGGTCACCCATAGACCATTTCAAAGGGGCTAAGCTGAAGTGGGGCTTTTGGAGCTACATGCAGCCTCAGCAAAGCAGCAGGTTGATTGGGGACCCAAGGTGATGTCGTTTCCTGGCATTTTGGTCAGAATTTGTTTCAGGGTTCTATTTTCCCTGAGGGTTGGGGTCTCCAGGAACTACAAAGATGATATTTAATTCTGAGGGCAGATGATAGACCTTGGGTTATTTTGCTAGTAAAGGCTGGCCCATTGTCACTTTGGAGGGACTTAGGCAATCCAAATCTGGGGACAGTTTCCTTTTGGAGGGCCTTAGCCACCTCATTAACTGTTTCCTTTCTAGTGGGAAATGCTTCCACCCATCCAGTGAAAGTACCTACAAGTACTAAGAAGTTCTTATATCCCTGGCAAGATGGCATGTGGGTCAAGTCTATCTGCCAGTCCTCCCCAGGGTATAATCCTCACAGCTGGATGGGGGGTTTAGGGAGGAGGTTTGTTAAGCCTGCCGTTGTTTGTGTTATTAATTGCACATAAGGAACGACTTTTTTGACCTCTTTGATTGTTTTTGCCAGGCCCTGGCCCTCAAAAACCCACTTGGCTAGCTGGTCAGGACGTCCCTTCCCAGATGAATGGTTTGGTTAAGCCCATAAAAGGACCTTCCAATGCGCTGCTCCCAGCAGGTCGACTTGAGCGTCCTGAACAAGCTATCTACTAGCCTCCAGGGTTGAACCCCAGGCTAGCTGCTTTAGTTTGCTCATCCTGGGCAAACTCTGGGGCCTTGGGTAGTAGGACAGGTTCTGGGATGAGGGCTCGGTGGGGGACTTGCGTTTGAAAAGGGCAGTTGCCCCACTGCTCTCAGGCAAGGTGGCTGTCCCTGTGCTGGGTTATCCAGGGGACTGGAGAAATAAGCTACTGGTTGAGAAATCTCGCTGTTTCTGGACTCACACTCTTAGAGCCACTTCCTTCTTTCAAGGCAGGAGTGGAGGAGGGGCCCTTCAGGACCTCCGGCATTCTGCTGGTAGCAGGGTGACTGGGTTGCTTGGGGCGTTTCCCCTAGCTGGAGCAGCGTCTGTTTTCTGGTACCCTGGGCAATGCATAACTGCTATTTCCTGGAGCAAAAGAATTTTAAATTGGGAGACCACTGCATAGCCTGCCCCTTTAATTCCTTCCCTGATAAAATTGCTTCCATCTGTGAACCACTCAAAGTCTGCAAACTTAGTTACATACAGACAGAAAGACTTGTTTAGGTTAGGAATTTCTGAGGCTGGAGGGCCAACTAAGGCCTGGTTTAAGGCATGGAAGGCAGTTGCTGGTCTGTTCACTGCTCTAAGGGTTGGTCATTAGCCCCTGCAATAGGGGCCGGGCTGTTTTGCCAAACCTGGGCATCCACAGTCTGCATGTACAGGGGAGAGGTTTAGTAAGCAGCCTAGACCTTGATTTTCCATCAACTCCTACTTTAGGGCACAACCAAGATGAAAGAGGTCTGGAGTGGCAGGTCAGGACTGGGCAAGTGGCTTCTGTCTTAATGAAGAAATTAACAGTCTTACCTGCCACGTCAAGGGTCACCCGAAGCTCCTCTTGGTTGGTGGTTCGCGGTTTTGTCCAGGGAGCCATGCTTACCTTGGGCCTCCTCAATCCTCCTGGGTTGCGGCGAGCAGGGCTTGGGGGGGAGCCCCGTTCCCTTTCTGGGTTTGGTGCACTCCCGGGCCCGATGGCCATCCTTTCTGCACCTGGGGCAAGGCCCTGGCGGATGCTGGCGGCGAGGCGGCTTGAGGCAGCCACATTTCCGGTGGCCAGCCTCTCCACACTCGAAGCAGGTTCCTGCTGACGGGAAGCCTGGACTTGGGTGGCCCTGAGGTGACAGGGTGCCTTTAATGGTGACTGCAAAAAGGTGAGCCTGTTCCCAGGCCTTCAGCCTACTGCTCCTTACCTTTTCCATCTTGGCAACGTGGTCTCTATTGTTGAGGAAGGAGAAGGCGGTTTTTAAAAGGGTATTCATGGGAGTCTGGGGACTCACAGAAAGCTTCTCTAGCTTCCTACGGATGTCTGGAGCAGACTGGCTAGAGAAGTCAGTTGCTAGGAGGCTTTATCCTTCATTAGAGTTAGGATCCTACGTAGAGTTAGGATCTTTCTTCATCGCCTGTACCAGCCTTCCCTGAAACAAGGCTGGGTTTTTGTCCGGCTCCTGAGTAATTTCCCTGAATTCACTATAATTGACCACTTTGGTAATGTACCTCCTCGTCCCTTCGAGGAGACATGCGACCACGTGGTCTCTAGCCTTCAGATCTGCCTGTCTCCTTTGATAGTTGCACCTGGGATCTGTATGAGGAACTGCTGCTGCTCCCACTGCGTACTGGCTAGGCTGTGGGGCAGCCCAGCCAGTCTATTGGCATGCCCTTGTGTTCCAGTCCAGATATCGTGCTTTTCCTCTGGGGTGCAGCAAATTGAAAGAATAATGTACATGTCACCCCATGTTAGTTCAAAGATTGTTGTGAGGTGGTGGAACCCCTCAGTAAATTTGGTGGGGGTCTCAGAACACTGACCTAACTTCTCTTTACACTGTGCCAGGCTGGCCATAGAGAAGGGGGCATGCATCCTAATGGTTCCTGTGTCCCCATTAGCTCTTTCCCTATAAGGTTAGAGACCCTCAGACTTCCTAGCTGGGTGGATTGAAGCTCCACTTTGGGTATGACCTGCCGGACTAGACCTCAAGGCATATGGGGCAGGTGCCAAAGCTCCTGCTAGAGGTGAGTTTAAAGGGGCTTCTGGATCTGGGGCCAGGTCATAGCGAGGTGGGCTACTAATAAGGGGTCATCTAAGATATCTGCTCCCTTCTTGGGAGGGGGCTTACTCTGTGTTCCAGGGTCTCCTCTTCCTTAGCACAGTGGACAAGACCCCCTGTAGCTCTTATTATGATATAGGGCTATAAAAAGTTGGATATAGGGAAAATCTACCTTTTTCCCTTCCCTTCCCAGATAGCACAGTAGGGCTATCTGGGGTATAGGGTTTAAATTGAGGTTCCCATTTAGCAGCCACTCCTGGCTGTCCTTTAACTTGTACTGTGGCCACATGGTGTTGCAGAGAGAGATTAGCTTCTTTCTTTTTAGACCATCAGTAGGCAGGTCGTCCCAGTTCCTGAGAAGACATCCCAAAGGGGAGTCTGCTGGAATGCTGGAAGAGCCGCCTGTTATCCTAGGGTAGGATAAACACATTTGTCATTCTGTGTGGCATCCCACTGCCAGACTTGACTGAACAGATTGCTCGCTGATCCAGTGCCCTGGAAATCGGGAGCCTTACTTGCCAACCTTATTTTTCTAAGAATCGGAGTCTCTGTTCTCTGGGCATCCCCAGAACCTTAGAGCTCTTGGGAGATGTCTGGTCCAGCTTGCAAACCACAGCACCCAAGCTGGGCTTTCTCCCTAGGGAAGGGACTAGCTAGGGACTTTTCTTTTAGACTACTTTGCAGAGGTCTTAGGAGATAGCCGTGAGCAAGCTCATCTCATGGCCACTCCCAGAGACAGAGTTCCACAGTTAAACCCGACATTAAAAGACCGTTAAGAAAACTAGGGATTAATTGTTCTACAGCTTGCCAGCAAACAGCTTTGGGGTCCCCAAAGGCAATCTCAGGGCCTCCCTAGGACTGAGAAGGAACAAAGCCTTAGGGCACTACCAAGGGTGGGACCCATGCCTCTCTATAAAATGCTTTTTAGTTTCTAAGGCATTCTAAAGCATCTCACAGACCCACAATGAGGACAGCAGGAGTTGGAAGATTAAAGGGCTTCTAATGAAAAGGAGTTAACTAGTGAGCTAAGGAAACGATACAATGGGTGATAGCCTTTCTGAACTCACAGGGAGGGCCTGGTAGGCTTCTGGTGAGTTCCTGCTCGACTCAGGGCAGCTGCCTAGTCAGGTCTCAAGGACGGTTTCGCCCGCTGCCCAGAGCTTCCTTGGATCTACATGGCATGGGGGCACGACCTGCCACCTTTGAAAAGGGAGCCGGAAGTGTGGACAGATGGAGTTTATGTCATGTGGGAACCTATCCAGGAACCCATTGAAAATGTCAGAAGGGGATGGTGGACAACCAAAGAGGGCACAGACAGGCTCTAATTAAAAGTTTAGACTCACCAGTCCTTGCCAGGTGTCGGGAGAGTTACCTGCCTCTAGAACTCCTGGCTGGCTTGCCAAGTGTAGCGGGTACTGGATTCCTCTAGTTTCTTGGCTGTGTCGATGCCAGTTTAGTTAGACCAGTAAAAAGAGTTTATTGAGAAATGAGAGAAAAGAAAAGAAGTACACCCCCAGGTGTGGATGTGGGCTGCCTCCAGGAGAAGAGGAGCATTTGCGGTTGGGACTGCTTTTATTAAGGCTGTTCTTCACGTCTCCCCTTTCCTAATGTTGGGGCAAGAGCCTGTTTGCTGTTCTGATTGGTTATCCCAGCTGTTGGTTCTTAGGGGACCAGTGATGAGGCCTTTTTATTTATTCATTCATTTATTTACTTATTTATATATTTATTTATTTATTTATTTACACACACCCCCCCCAGTTGTTTGCTCTCTGTATCTATTTGCTGTGTGTTCTTCTGTGACACTTCTATCCTTATCAGTGGCACTGGGAATCTGTGTCTCTTTTTGTTGCGTCATCTTGCTGCGTCAGCTCTCCGTGTGTGCAGTGCCATTCCTGGGCAGGCTGCACTTTCTTTTGCGCTGGGCAGCTCTCCTTATGGGGCGCACTCCTTGCACGTGGGACTCCCATATTTGCGCATCAGCATATTTGTGCGTGGGCCAGCTGCACACGGGTCAAGGAGGCCCGGGGTTTGAACTGTGGACCTCCCATGTGGTAGGCGGATGCCCTATCCATTGGGCCAAGTCTGCTTTCCTGATGAGGCCTTTTGTTTGGAGCTATCTGGGACCAATGGAGAGGCCTGTTTGGAGTTATCTGGGGCCTCCCATTGACTCCAGGAGAGTTCCAGATGTGGCCTTGTGGGTCTTGGCTGGTCTTTCCAGCTTTGTTCTTGGTAGCAGCCTTCCCTCAGGGACTTTCTGAGTGAGGACTCATGGCCACATTCTCTGCCTGGTCCCAACCGTGACTGGTCTTTTCCTCTTTTTCCTATAGTAACCTGCCTCACTGTGATTAAAAAAAAAATCTGGATTTAATCAATATTGACATTTTGCCACATTTGCCTGAGATTTTTGTTCTTCAGAAAATGAAATAAAACATCCAAGATACAGTTGAAGTTTTCTTGGTCTTTTTCATTACTCCCATACCCCTGCTTCGTCTGCCCCCACCCCAGAGGAAACTTCTGTTTTGAACTTGGTGTGGTTCTTTCTTGCCCATGTCTTTATACTTTTACTAAATTTGTGTTTGTCTATAACAATATATACAATTGTTTAAGTTTAAATGTACACCAACGATGTAATTAGGCTGCCATTTCCTTTTTTTCCTCTTAACATTATAGTTTGAGGTTTGTACACATGGATTAGTTTTACTTATTTCAAGTACCATATAGCATTCAATTTCATAAGCATATCACAATTTATCCATCTCCCCATTGATGGACATTTAGGTTGTTTTTGAATTTTTGCTATTATAAATTTTGCTATGAGGAACATCCTTGAATATGGCTGCTTCTGCCTGTGTTGGAGAATCTTCCCCTGGCAAATACCTAGAAGTGGAATACTAGAGGCTGAAGAATATGTATCTTTAAGTCTACCAAAAGTGATCAAGTGTCCTCTAGTTTGTACTCTCCTTGGAAGAGTTTGAGGCTTCTCATCAACATTGATACCAGACTTCTAAACTCTTCCCTAATCTGGTGGATAGGAAGCAGAGTTGATCTTTTTATCTACTGCTTTGCCAAAACAAATGTAGTCCAAGTGAGTAAAAACTTCATTGCTTTGGGAGTGGCTGTGGCTCAGGCAGCTGGGTGCCTGCCTCCCACATGGGAGGTCCTGGGTTTGGTTCCCAGTGCTCCTAAAGAAGACAGGCAAACAAGGAGCAGACAATGAGCAGACAGCAAGCAAAAAAAAAAAAAAAAAAAGCAGACAAGCAAAAAGACAAAACCCTGAGCAAGAAAGACAGCGAGCAAAACAAGCAGAGAGTGAGCAAAAACAAACAAATGAGTAGGAGCAGAAGTGGCTCAAGCAGTAGGCTGCCCATCTCTCACATGGGAGGTCCTGGGTTCGGTTCCTGATGCCTCCTAAGAAGAAACAAGCAGACAAGGCGCAAAAACAGCAAGGAAACAGACTAGGGAGCCATCTCGGGGTGTATGGGGGGGAAGAGTCTTGGTTCAGTAGCAGAGATAAAAACAACAACCACAAAAAACAACTTCATTGTTTTAAGTTTCAGAAAATGGATATTCAAGTTCCTTCATTCAATAACTATTTGCTGAGTTCCCACTAAGAACCAGGCACCGTTTTAGGCTATAGCAGGGAACAGGAGACTAACATCTCGACCCTTATGGAGCTTATGTTCTGTGGAAGGGGGGTGGACAATTAATAAGATAAATACAACACGCAGAATGTCAGTGATAAATGCTAAGAAGGAAAAATAGAGAAGCAAGGATAGTAGTGTGTGGGGGGAGGGAGGGTTGAGGGGATGATCAGGGAAGGCCTCCTTAAGAAAGTGACCTCTGAATGAATGCCTGAAGGCCGTGAGGGAACAAACCACTGGGGAAAGAACGTTCCAGACAGGGGGGATAGAAATGCAAAGGCCTGAGGTGGGAGCATATCTGACATATGCAGGGAACAGTGAGGAGGCCCTTGTGACTGGAAGGGGAATGAGTAAGGGAAAGAGAAGCAGGGCGGTGAGGTCAGAGAAGTGTTGGGGAGAGGGGCGGAGTATCATGAAGGGCCTGGAAGGTAATTTTAAGGATTTTGGCTTTTACTGTTAGATGGGAAGCCAGTATGTGGTTTTGAACAGCAGAGTGACAAGATCTCACTTACATATTTAACAGAAACCACTCTGCTGAGTTTAGAGAATAGATTGAAGGAGACAAAGGGTAGAAACAGAAAAAAACAATTAGGAGGCTTTTGTAATAATCCAGGTCATGGTGGGTTAGACTAAGATGGTGATAATGCAAAGTGGTTGAACTCAGAAATATTTTAAAGGTAGACCCTACAGGATTTCTTGGCAGTTTGGATGAAGGGTGTGAGAGGGAAAGGGGAAGTCAGGATGAGTTCCAGATTTTTGGCCTGAGCCACTGGAGGGTTTGCCACTGAGTTTGGGA
Organism: Dasypus novemcinctus; assembly: GCF_030445035.2. Taxonomy (NCBI): domain Eukaryota; kingdom Metazoa; phylum Chordata; class Mammalia; order Cingulata; family Dasypodidae; genus Dasypus; species Dasypus novemcinctus. The sequence continues at coordinate 20,240,823 of NC_080690.1, read as the reverse complement.
AGACTACACGAGAAGCAGGTTTGAGGGAGAATATCAAGAACTCTGTTTTGTCAAGTAGGGGAATGGATATGGGGGTTTGAAGGTCAAGGATGAGACACAAATTTGGGATTGTCAACAAAGAGATGCTATGTAAAGCCATGAGATAGGAAGAGAACTAAGAGAAGAGGTACAAGGCCAGAGCTGTAGACATTCTAATAGTTAGAGGCTGAGGAGTGGAGAAGGAGCCAACAAAGGAGGCTGAGAAAGGGCAGCCAGAGAGGGGGCAGGAAAGCGAGGCAGGTGCTGGATCCTGGAAGCCACGAGGAGAAAGTGGTTCAAGGAAGAAAGAGCGATCAGCTGTCAGGGGCTGCTATCGGCCATGTAAGATGAGGACTGAGAACTCACTATTGGATTTAGTAATGTGGAGGTCTAGAGATAGTGGGGAGAATAGTTTCCATATTGTATTCCTTTTGTTCTGGCTAACATTTTGGAGGTTTCCACTGCTACTCCATATGTAAGACTAAAGTAAAATGCCTGTTAACTTCTGGTCGCAAAAAAACTAGCAACCTTAAATCTTGTTTGGATACTAGAAATATCTTATAAACAAGACATTCATTTTTTTGTTTTGTTTTGTTGGTCAAACTTTTGAAAGAATATAATTGATTGACTTTACCTATGGAGAACATCAAAATCATTATCACTTAGCTGTAGCTACCTTTGATTTTCATATAAAGCTCTTCCATTCTTAGAGTAATGTAAGTAAAACCATATTTTAAGGCTGAACAACTCTTCGAAATACAAAGGGAAACCAGATATAAATGAAATGAAAGATGATATTAATGTTGTTGAACAGAATCTGAGTTTTATACTGTTTTTAGAGCAGTGTTGTCAGGCATGGTCCTTGGACCTCTGGGGGCCAAGGTCAAAACTATTTTCATAATAAAACTAACACATTATTTGCCTTTTTCACTGTGATCACATTTGCATTGATGGGTACAAAAGCAAAGGTGAGTTAAACTGCTGGTGCCTTAGCATGAATCAAGGTAGGGCCATCAAACTGTGCTAGAGTTAACCGTAATCTTCACCATAACACACTCTCAGAAAAAAAAAAGGCTAGTTTTACTTAGGAATGTCCTTGATGAAAGAGTAAAAGCTATTAATTTAATAGATCTTGACTCTTGAGCACGACTTTTTGACATTCCATGTGATGAGATAGTAAGCACACTTAAAGTCCTGCTGCTGCATACCAAAAAATAATGGTTCTTTTAAGAAAAAAGCATTTGTGTGATTATTTGAATTGGGAACTGGATTAGTTGCCTTTTTTTTTTTTTTTGAGAAATACATTTTTACTTGAAAGAATGACTAACAGACAAACTAAAATTATTAGATATAGGTATTTGGCAGATATTCTCTTGAAAATGAATTAAGTGAGCCTATAATTTCAAAGAAAACAACTAACAGTATTTGATACCAATGATAAAATAGGAGTTTTTCAGTGAAATCAGAATTTTGGGATACTTACATATTCACTCTCAAGAGCTTGTCAGCTTCCCAATACTTAGGCTTGTGTGGTGAGATCAGGGGTGACATTGACAAGTATGATTTTTTTAAAATATATTTTTTATTTATTTTTAAGAGATACATAAATCACACAAAATGTTACATTAAAAAATATGAGATTCCCTCTATGCCCCTCTTCCCATACCCCCCACTTTTCCCACATCAATAACTTCTTTCATTGGTGTAGCACATTGATTGCATTTGGGGAATACGTTTTGGAGCACTGCTACACAGCATGGATTTTAGTTTACACTCTCTCCCAGTCTATTCAGAGGGTTATGGCAGGATATATAATGTTCTGCATCTGTCCCTGTAGTAGTGTCATTCAGGACAACTCCAAGTCCTGAAAATGCCCCCATATTATACCTCTTTTTCCTTTTCCCTGCCTTCAGCAACTCCAGTGGCTACTGACTCCATATCAATGATAGAATTTCTTCCATTGCTAGAGTCACAATAATTCTATAGTAGAATACCAGTAAGTCCACTCTAGTCCATATTTTATTCCCCAATCCTGAGGACGCTGGGATGGTGAGGCCCACTCCACCTCTCAGTTGAGAGTGGGTGTCAAGCCCACATGCTGATGGATGGGACTCTCCTGCTTGCAGTAGACTCTCTTGGTTCCTTGAATGATTAAGAAAAAAAATTTTTTTATATTAAATAGTGAAACGCGTCAGAATTTGGAATATCTACGTAACTCAATGAACCAATATTTTCCAAATGACAAGTGATGATGTCACAAAATTATGTAGGAGTAAAGTATCCATTCAAAGTGTTAAGACTTCTGCTTTTAGCTAAGATGGAGCAACAGGAACTAGGTTTACCCTCCTGCCTGAAAAACAAACAAAATGCATGAAACAACAGCTTTCAAGATAGTGGACATCAGGCATTGAAGGAGAGTGCTGAGAGGGGACAAAGGAGGTGAACCCTACATTTGCTCCAGCTTACTGCCTTGAGAGAATTTCCCTGTGGCACATGGATGCGGAACCCAGGTAGAACCTGGCAGACTCCCTGAGTTCAAAAGACAGACCTAAGAGATTGGGATGACTAGAGTGGCTAGAGTTTACAAGGCAGATTTCCTGGAGGGGCGAGAGCTTCACAGAGTACTCTGGAGGTTTGCAGAGGGTTCCTTTTCACGTTCTGCTGAGTACTGATGCGCAATGTGTGTAAGAAAACTAGTCAATGGGAAGCAGATGTGGCTCAAGTGATAAGGCCTCCGCCTACCATATGGGAGGACCTGGGTTTGATCCCTGGGGCCTCCTGGTGAAAAAAGAAGAAAAACCATGACTGTGTGGTGAGCCAGTGCCTGCGTGGTGAGCTGGGTACCCGCGCAAGTGAGTCACATGGCAAGATGATGGTGCAACAAAAGAGAAGGGGAGAGTCAAGGTGAAGCACAGCAGAGACCAGGAACTGAGGTGGCTCAATTGACAGGGAACCTCTCTCCACATCAGAGGTCCCCAAGATCAAATCCAGTGAATCCTAGAGGAGAAAGACGAGAAGAGAAGACAAAAAGAGAAATAGATACAGAAGATCAGACAGCGAATGGACACAGATAGGAAAAACAGCAGGGCGGGGGGGCGGGGAATAAATAAATAAATCTTTAAAAAAAAAAAGAAAACTATTCAAGGCCAGGGAGGCGCCATCAGGCAGATTACATAACCTCATGATTCACAGGGCATTGGGTGGGTACACAGAAGGGCCTTGCCTCATTCATAGGGATAATTAGCCTAGAACTGAACATTGCTGCAGTCTCACTTAAATCATAAAAGCAAGATGTAGAAGGATTAAACTGTTCCCAAGTGTCTTAACTGTGCTCCGGAACAAACCAAGAGTATTTATGTGAATGAAGAAAAATCCAACTCCCAATATAGTAAAATTCACAATGCCTGATATCCAATAAAAAATTACTAGGTATACAAAGAAGCAGGAAAATACAGCACATAATGAGAAAAACCAATCAATCAAAACCAACCCAGAACTGACCCAGTTGTTAGAAGTAGTAGATAAGGAATTAAAATGGTTATTAAAACTGTAGTCCAGTGTTTAAAAAATTAAGTAGAGACAGGAAGCTATATATATATTAAAGACTTAACTCAAACTTCTAGAGATGAAAACTATAATGTGTGAGATGATACTATATGGGATGAATGGCATATTAGACATTGCAGAAGAAAAGATTAATGAACTGAAGAATAGCAGTAGACTATCCAAAATGAAACAGATTAAAGAGAATCATAAAAAAGTGAGCAGAATATTAATGAGATATAGGATAACTTGAGGCAGCATACTAGATGTGTGATTGGAGTCACCAAAGGGGAAGAGAGAGGGAACAGAAAAAATATTTGAAGATATAATGGCTGAAAAATTTCCAAATTTGATGAAAACTATAAACCCTCAGATCCTAGAAACTCAACGAGCCCCAAGCACAGGAACCATGAAGAAAACTACACTAAATCACACAGTAATTGTATTAGTTTGCCATAGAGATGCTGATGCAAAGTACCAGAAATCTGTTGGCTTCTGTAAAGGGTATTTATTTGGGGTAAAAGCTTAAGGCCCTAAAGAGTTCAATTCAAACTCTCACCAAAGTCAGTTGTCACGTGTTGAAGCAAGGTGGCAGGTGATTTCTGCCTGCTCTCTTAAGGGCTTCTTTATCAGTCTCTGGCAAGAGCTTGTTTCTTTTCAGGCCTTATCAGCTGCTCTGTTCTCTGCTGCTGCAAACTACCAGGTGAATGGCTCATCTCTCCCCAGGACCCCTGGAGCAAACGAGACGGAGCTGTCTCCTCTTCCGAGTCTGTGGAGCTCTCTCTCCTCCTGTGTGTCTTCTTGAGTGTATATCTGTTTTTCAGCCCACCAAGGGGATGTGGACTCAACCATGAGTCATGTCCTACTGAGTGGCTGACTCAAAAGCCCTTAACTGATTTAATCAAGTGAACTTAAAACTTTGAATTTAATACAGTCAAGGGGTACTACACCCAGAGGAACAGACCAGTTCACAAACATAATCTATCTTGGAGTTCGTAAATGATCCCAAATTGTCACAGTAATCAAATAGCTCAAAACCAGTGATAAAGAGAAAATCTTAAACACAGCTATAAAAAAACCTGTTATATACAGAAGAATAAAGATAAGATGACTTTTGTGTGATCTATTTATCTTTTTTTTTAAAAAAGACAATAAAAAATATATTTAAAAAAAAGCAAAATCCTCCAGATACTATCCTAAAAATCAAAGATAATTTAAAGGAAGTAAAAAAACATACTGAAAATAACACTTTATAAATATGTAGGGATGTAATGAAATAAGGAAACTTTTGTGTGTATATATGTATCTGAAATTGAACAAAAACTATTTCAAGTACGGGATATGCAAAGCAATAATATGAAAAATAATTTGAACAAGATTAATAAATACATTTCCTAAAAGCAAAGAAATAAATTTAAAAAATAATTTTGAGAAAAAAAAGATATGACAGCAGGTTTCTCATCAAAAATAATGCAAGCTAGAAGATAAGAGAGCAACATCTTTGGAAGTACTCAACCTAGAAATCTATATCTAGTGAAAATGTGTTTCACAAACAAAGGCAAAATAGTTTTTCAAACTTACAAAAACTGAAAGAATTAATCACTAACAGACCCATATGATAAGAGCTGTTAAAAGAAGTCCTTTAGGCAGAAGAAAAACGATACTAGATGGAAATATGGATCTACACAAAGGAATGATGTGCACTGTAAATGGTAACCACGTGAGTCAATATGTAATTTTTTTCTTATTATTTAAGTTTCTTCAAAAGGTAATGAACTGTTTAGACAAAAATAATAGAAATTTAATATGTGGTTTATAATAAAGTTAAGAGTAAAATGTGAGAAAACAATAGTACAAAATTTGGGAAGGGAGAAATGTAAGTGTACTGTTGAAATGTTCTTATCCTGTGTGTTAAGTGGTATACAATCATCTGAAGGTAGATGTGCTAAGTTAAAGATACATACCATAAACCCTAAAGCAACCACTGAAATATCAAAACAAAAAGATATAGCTAATCATCCAATAGAGGAGATACAATGGAATTTTAAAATATGCTTAGTCTAAAAGAAGGTATTAAAAGAAAAGAAGAAAGGGCAACAGAGGACAGGTGGGGCAAATAGAAAATAAAAAGCAAGATGCTAGATTTTAACCTAAGGATATCAATAATTACACCAGTGTAAATGACTTGAATACCCCAATTAAAAGGCAGAGATTGTCAGATTGAGGGGAGGGGGGAGAGAAGCAAGATCCAACTGTAATCTACCTACAAGAAACACACTTTAAATATAAAGTCATAAATAATTTAAAAGTAAAAGGATGTGAAAAGATACACCATGCTTACACTAGTCAAAAGAAAGTTGGAAGAGCTATTATTTTTTATTTTATATATATATATTTTTTTTAAATTTTGGGCAGCTATTATTACTATCAGACAAAGTACATTTTAAAGCAAAGAATATTACCAGGGAGAAAGGAGGTCATTTCGTAATGATAAAAGGGTCAAATACTCGAGGATATAAAAATCCTAAAAGTTTGTGCACCTAATAGCACAGCTTCAAAATACATAAAACAGAACCTAATAGAACTAGGAGGAAACAATAGACAAATCCACAATTATAGCCAGATGTTTCAATATCCCTTTCTAATTAACTGAGAGAGCGAGTAGACAGAAAATCACCGTAAATAAGGATATAAAAGATTTGAGCAACACTATGAGCCAACTTGTCCTCATTGAAATTTATAGAACACTCCACCCAACTGTAGCTGAGTACACACTTCCTTTTGAGTTTATTGGAACATTTACCAAGATAAAACAAGCCTCAATAAATTTAAGAGTATTCAAGTCATAAATGTATATTTTTGAACACAGTGGAATTAAAATAGAAAGCAAAATGGAAGACAGACTAATGAATTTTTTTTTAAAGATTTTTTAATTTAACTTCTCCCTTCCCCCTTGCTGTGACTGTTTGTCTTCCTTCTTTCTTTTCGAAGCACTGGGGTTGAACCTGGGACCTCCGATGTGGGAAGGAGGTGTCCAATCACCTGAGCCACCTCTGCTCCCTGCTTTATTGTATCTCTCATGTTTTTCCTCCACGTGTCTCTTGTTGTGTCATCTAGCTGCATCAGCTTGCCATGCCTACCTGTTGCACCAGTTCTCTGTCTTCTTTAGGAGGCACCAGGAACCAAACCACAGACCTCCCATGTGGTAGGTGGGAGCCCAATCACTTGAGCCACATCCACCTCCCCCAGTGGGTTTTATTGTAACAGAGAGTGGAAGTTCATTGATAAGGTTTCAAATTCCAAATTGTAGCTAACCTTTAAGAAACTGCTACTTGTCAAGTTTTGGTGTAGTATCAAAGAATGTCCACACATATCTGGAAAGCGTATGAAAAAACTCTTCCTTTTCCAACTACATATCTGTCTGAGGTTAGGTTTTAGTCTTATGTTTTAACGAAAACAACACATCACAACAGACTGAATGCAGAAGCAGGTATGAGAATCTAGCTGCTTTCTAGCTGTCTTGCAGACATTAAAGAGATTTTCAGAAATGTAAAAAGTGCCACTCTTCTCACTTAAGATATGATTTTTTTGTTTTGGAAAATATAGTTATTTTTTCATAAACCATGTTGTACAGATTAACAGGTAATCAGTTTATTTTGTTTAAATTAATTAATACATAAGTACTTAAAAAATTCTCAGTTTTAATTCCCAATATGATGACTACTGGTGGATATAATCCACATGAGCAAAAAGCTCCTTGAGGTTCCCAAACTCTTTGGAGGAGTTTAGAAAGAACCGGAGACCAAAAAGTTCGAGGACAACTGCTTTAGAGCTAGCTATAGTTTAAAAAATATATATTTTTTAACAGTTTGACCTTTTCCCAAATGCAATTCAGGTGGAATCTCAAAATGTTTCATATAGTTAAAGGCAATGTTTATCTGCATAAATTTGTTGTAAATTTAACTGAATAATTTTTTTGGGAGGCACGGGGTTCGAACCCGGGACCTCGTACATGGGAAGCAGTCCCTCAAGCATGAGAACAACATTGTTTTTTTTAACACGCATGGACACACACAAAATGGAAATTGGAGGTAACAATCACAATCATGTCTCTGGAATCCAATTTAGTTCTATAGGTTTTTTGTTATTTTTGTTGCTCCAATATTCAGGAGCAGTGGGGTACTTCAGGGAGGGGGAAGGAGGCTGTGGAAACAATCTCCCCTGGTGTGGTAGAGTATTTTACAGTGATATTGTTTGAATTGCCATCTGGTGATGCTAAAAGGCACATTGAGTTACTTTTATTATTGTTTTAAACTTCTCTACTGACACTGCACCTCCTTATTGCCAGCACTCCGGGCAGACTGCTCCTTCTGCACTGTACTCCTTCCTATGCCACGGTTTAGGAAATCCTGATTTATACAGACAAGCCACTGAGAACGTAACTTTTTTTTTTTCCTTTTTTCTATTTTTTAGTGACTGTTTTTAAATATAAATATAGCTATCTCTGAAATCTTGGGATATTCTTCATATACGACAAGAGGTCAGGAACAGCTTCATTCCTGGGTCTGCACCTCAAGGAAGTCACCTGTCAGCATGAGTTAATGTACTGATGATCTCCAGTGTGTCAAATCCGTTACGTAGTATACCTGAGAAGGCATGATAGAAGCCAAATATCTATGAATTCCTTGACCCACCCCTGTAGGTTTCCACAAAATACATGGACTTGGGGCGCTTTTCAGCTGGGTCTCGGTTCATATGAGGCTCAGTCATTCATTTACTTGTTCGTTCATTCATTCACTCATTCATTTTTGTCATCAAATGTGTATGAGTAAGTTCTCTGTGCCAGGCACTGTTCCAGGTACTGGAGAAACAGCAATGGCAATAATTTATAATCTCAATAATTGATAGAACAAGTGAGAGATTTAGTGACGATATAGATTGATTGGAATGACACAATCACTACCTAGTTACAATTGTAGAAGGCTCCACCGAATAGCAGCGATGCACATTCTTTCAAGTGTACTTGGGAATAGTCCTTGTTCTTACAGAGCTTACATTCTAGTTGATAGTTTCGACCGTGACTTTCTTTTTTTTATTTTTTAACAGCTTTATTGAGATATGAGTCACATCCATAAAACTCACTCTTTTAAGATGTACAGTTCAGTGGCTTTTAGTATATTCACATTTGCGCAAGTGTCATCTATCTAATGTTAGAACACTTTCACCACTCCCAAAAGAAACCCCATGCCTATTAGCCGCCACTCCCATTCCTCACTCCCCCCGGCCACTAGCAAATACTAATCCATTTTCTGTTTCTGTGCATTGGCCTATTCTGGATATTTCATTTAATGGAATTATATAATATTCCATTATTTTTTTGTGTCTGGCTTCCTTCACTTCATGTAATGTTTTCAAGGCTCATCCATGCTATATCATTTTTAAAATTTTATTTTTATTTTATTATTTATCCCCGCCCCCCCGCATTGTCTGCTTTCTGTGTCCATTTGCTGTGTCTGCTTGCGTTCTCGGCAGCACTTGGAATCTGTGTCTCTTTTTGTTGTGTCATCTTGCTGCATCAGCTCTCCTTGTGTGCAGCACCACCCCTGGGCAGGCTGTGTTTTTTTTCACATGGGGCACTCAATGCGGGGCACGTTCCTTGCGTGTGGGGCTCCCCTACGCGGGGAACACCCCTGCATGGCACAGCACTCTTTGTGCGTGGCAGCACTGCGCGAGGGCCAGCTCACCACACGGGCCTGGAGGCCCTGGGTTTGAACCCTGGACCTCCTGTATGGTAGGCGGATGCTCCATCAGTTGAGCCACGTCCGCTTCCCGGTGTTATACCATGAATCAGTACGTCATCCTTTTTTTTGGAGGTACTGGGGCTGGGGTTGAACCCTGGACCTCATATGTGGGAAGCAGGCACTCATCCACTGAGCTACACCAGCTCCCTCATTCCTTTTTATGACTGACTAGTATTCTACTATATGGATATATCACATTTTGTTTATTTGTTTTGTTAATTGATAGACATTTGAGTTTCTACTTTTTGCTCTTATGAGAATTGCAATTTTGAACATTTGTGTATGTTTTTGTCTCCACATATGTTTTCATTTCTCTTTGGTATATACCTAGGAGTGGAATTGCCAGGAACAGGTATGGCTCAGTGGTTGAGCGCCTGCTTCCCATGTATGAGGTCCTGGGTTCAATCCCTGGTATCTCCTAAAAAATAAAAAGGAATGGAACTCCTGACTCTTATTATATTTCTACATTTGTCATTTTGAGGAACTGCCAAACTGTTTTCCAAAGTGGCTACACGATTTTAAAATCTGAGCAACAATGTAAGAGGGCTCCAATTTCTCCACATCTTCATCAACACTTGTTATTGTCCTTTTAAATTTTGGCCATCCTAGAAGGTATGAAGTGTCATCTCATTGTGGTTTGATTTGCATTTGCCTGATGGCTAGTGATGTTGAGCATCTTTTCATGTGGTTTATTGATCGTTTATATATCTTATTTGGAAAAATATCTATTTAGATCTTTTGCCTTTTTTGAAAATGGGATTATGTAACTTTTTATTATTGAGCTGTGACTTTCTTTTTGGAGATGTTACATTAGATCCTCCATCTCCTCCTCCAGACTTTGAGCAGTCCTGTGTCTTTCCCAGGCTATCCAAGAGCTAGCCAGTTTCAATAGTTGCAAGACAGACAGATACTCTGCCGGAAGTATCATGGCCACAGTTGCTTGGACATTTTTATTTTCTTGCTTCTGTGCCTTTAAACTCAAATATTAAAATTGGGCTCAGTTCCTCTATCTTCTTAGCAGATATTTTCTAAACCCACTGCTGTGCTTGTCTTGCAGTTCCATGGTGATGATATGGCATCTGCCAGCTCCAGCCGGGCAGGAGTGGCCCTGCCTTTTGAGAAGTCTCAGCTTACTTTGAAAGGTGAGTAGCATGGTATAAAGTGCTTATCATTTTAAGTCTCAGTCTAATTCTGAGGGAAGGAGGTGGGATTATACCACGTCTTGGTTTAGAGAGTCCAGCTTTATGAAATAGCTTAAGAGTGTAACTATTCATTTCTATAGGATTATTGTATTGTAGCTAGAGTTCTTGAAGAAGAAAGAAAGAAAGAAAAGGAATTTATGGCTGAAATTGCCTAAAATGGTGATCTGTCCCTGCCCCAGAACTCAGTCTTTGACCTTCTCTTTTCTATCTATTCATTCCCTAAGTGGGCTCCCCTACCCGCATGGTTTTAAGCACATCAATATGCAGATCACCTCCAAATTTATATCTCTAGCCTGGGCCTTTCTTCTGAACTCCCGATTTGTATATCCAATAATCAACTTGTCAAGTATACTTGAATGTTGGGTAAACATTTAAATTTATATCCCCCAAATGGAGCTCCTGATTTTTTCCTTTCTTGCGATATACAGCCCATCTGCAAATTTGATTGTTTCTACCTTCAAAATGGATCAAAAATTCTGTTGTTTCTCACCACCCCCTCCTAGTCCAAGTTGCCACTGTTTCTAGCTTGGATTACATCAATAGCTTCCTCCCTTGGTTCCCTTTTGCTGCCCTTTGCCCTCCTTCAGTCTGTTGGTCACAGCACAGCCAGTGATTTTTGAAATGCAAGTGTTATTTATTTAATATGTTCACAGAGTTAAAAATTCCTCCTCCCCCCTGCCCCCAGTGTTCCTGCATGGAGGAAACCAATATTTTCAGTTTTCTGTGTATTCCTTCTGAGATATTTTATACATGTACCAGCATATAGTGTAACACTTTATTCAATGTACACCCTGTAGTGCTAGACTCTGCTCTGCACCTTCCTTTTTTTTTTTTTTTAATTTATTTCCCCCTCCTTGCAGCTTGCTTGCTATCTGCTCTCCGTGTCCATTCGTTGGCTTTCTTCTGTGTCTGCTTGGCTCCCTTTGTTCCATCATCTTGCTGCGCCAGCTCTCCACGGTCATGGGCCATCAGCTCTCCGCTGGCATGGGCCAGCCTGCCTTCACAAGGAGGTCCTGGGACATGAACCCAGGGCCTCCCATATGGTAGATGGGAGCCCAATTGATTGAGGCACAGCTGCTTCCCTTGCACCTTCCTTTTTTCATTTATTATATGTTGAGGATAATTTTATAAAATATTTAAAGAGCCTAGCATCCTTATTCTTTTTTTTTTCTTTTGTATGTCTGCATAGTATTTCATTGTATGGATTTACAGACCTTTCCTTAGTCTTCTTTTGATGACTAAGAAGAGTACTGCCATGAATATCTTGAACTTACATAATTTTGCATATATTTGAGTAGATTGTAAGGTAAATTCCTAAAAGTGGAATTACCGTGTCAAAGGGGATGCAGGGGAGCGGATGTAGCTCAGTGGTTGAGTGCTTGCTTCCCATGTATGAGGTTCCAGGGCCAGTCCCTGGTATCTCCTAAAAAAGAAAAGAAACAAAGGTATTTAAACAGAAGGAATATTTTTATGTAATCTTGAGAGCCATATATATAACCTTCCTTTGAAGGAACATATCTTCCAGCAATGTGGAGAGGGCCTTTTTCCTCACATCTTTACCAAGAAGTATTGTCAGAATTGTTCTTACCTTTTGTCTGTTGGATAAAAGATTGCTTTCTTAGTGTAGTTTAATTTTGTATTTCTCTATAAGTGATGTTTAGTGTCTTGTCATATGTTTATAGGTAATTTGTATTCCCTAGTCTATGGATTGCCTGCTTATATCCTTTACCCATTTCTTATTTGATTGGTGATCTTTTTTATTTTTAATGTAGTCTTAATTACATTTAATGAAAGTCTCAATTACTTGGAGTTTCATGTCTACTGCAGCCTTGTTTAGTAGGATAGATGGCTTAGAGGAGCTGTTCTGAACCTTGTGGTTCCACAGACCTCCTACTAAGTCCACACTATACTGTGTGTTCTTTAATAAATGTATCACACCCACACCAACACGTCCCCACAAGAATAATGCTTTTTTTGCAGTTGAGTTCAAGCTCATGGACCACTTATTAAGAACCCCTGGGGGAAGCGGACTTGGCCCAGTGGTTAGGGCATCTGTCTACTACATGGGAGGTCCGCGGTTCAAACCCCAGGCCTCCTTGACCCGTGTGGAGCTGGCCCACGTGCAGTGCTGATGCGCACAAGGAGTGCCCTGCCACTCAGGGGTGTCCCCATGTAGGGGAGCCCCACACTCAAGGAGTGTGCCCCGTAAGGAGAGCTGCCCAGCGTGAAAGAAAGGTCAGCCTGCCCAAGAATGGCGCTGCACACGCAGAGAGCTGACGCAACAAGATGATGCAATGAAAAGAAACACAGATTCTCATGCCGCTGACAACAACAGAAGCGGACAAAGAAGAACATGCAGCAAATAGACACAGAGAACAGACAACTGGGGCATGGGGGCAGGGAGAGAAATAAAATAAATAAAACTTTAAAAAAAAAAGAACCCCTGGCTTAGAGTGAATTGATCGAGTTTTGGACTTGGGACTACAACTTTTTATACCTCACCTAATAATTAGGAAGCCTAGGCCAAAATAGAAATCTACCCATGGCACCTGGTGGCATCCTGAGGTCCCCCTTTTGGGACCATATTATTTAGTACATACACTGACTTCTCAAGGCTCCTCTATTGCTTTTCTTCAGCATGAATTCTCTTACTAGTATGGAAGGACCTAACTTGATCCTGTAGTGACATCTCATTATATATGATTAATACCATCCAGAAAAAGGGCAGGGGGAGAAGGAGTATAATAATTTAAATCACATGACTGATTTTTCCTCCCAAGCATTTTCATTCATAGGACCTCTTAAATTACACGTAAGACGGTACTGTGGAGTTCTCTCAGCTTACATCTGTTCCCTTGTACCTCTCCATAATGTGATCCTAGAGTTTAAGATATATTTTTTAAAAATTAGATCAAGGCCCTTAAACATAAACCAACTATGTTTAGTTGGTTTTAAGCATAAAACCAACTATTTTATCTGTTACTTAGCTCAAGAGATACTAAAAAGTGCTGAAAGACTGAACACTGAAAAAGAGAGCACAACAAAACAAAAAACTGGCTGTTTGGAGGAAATTGAAGGACAGTATGACGGACACTGTTGTGCTGCCCTCCTAAGAGGTTTTCAAGGGTAGATTTTGGCCATATGCAATTTGCTTTATTCGTTGACTTTAAATATTAAATCCTATGTGAAGATGTGACTGCATTGATAAGAAACTCACATTTGTATTTCTTTTTTTTTTTTAATTATTTATTTATTTATTTTTAAATTTACATTAAAAAAAATATGAGGTCCCATTCAACCCCACCGCCCCCGCCCCCCACTCCCCCCACAGCAACACTCTCTCCCATCATCATGACACATCCATTGCACCTGGTAAAGTTCATCTCTGAGCATCACTGCACCCCATAGTCAATGGTCCACATCATAGCCCAGACTCTCTCACGTTCCATCCAGTGGGCCCTGGGGGGATCTACAGTGTCCCGTAATTGTCCATGAAGCACTATCCAGGACAACTCCACGTCCCGAAAACGCCTCCACATCTTATCTCTTCCTCCCGTTCCCCACACCCAGCAGCCCCCATGGCTACCGTTCCCACACCCATTCCACATTTTCTCTGTGGACATTGGATTGGTTGTGTCCATTGCACACCTATGTCAAGTGAGGGCTTAGATTCCACATGGGTACTGGATGCACTCCTCCCGCTTCTAGTTGTAGACACTCTAGGCTCCATGTTATGGTGGTTGACCTTCTTCAACTCCATGTTAGCTAAGTGGAGTAAGTCCAATAAATCAAAGTGTAGGAGCTGAAGTCTGTTGAGGCTCTGGGCCTGGGTGTCATATTATCAGTCCAGAGATTCAAATCCCCTACATATATCTCAAACCCAGCACCAACTACAATTCCAATAAAGTAGCATGCAAATCTTGTGAAAAGAGATCCCCTCTACATTTGTATTTTATACAACAGTAAGTAAATTTTTTAGATAAAATTGTTCTTATATTGAGGCTTTTATTTTGGTTTGTCTTTTTAAGAACAAGAAGCATTCAAAATTTCACCCCACAGATTAACTACAAATTCCAGAGGGGAAATGTATCTTTACAGTGGAGAAATCTTGCAGAATCACTTTAACCAATGGATTAAATTTATCGCCATCAATAGGAAGACAATCTGATGTGTACAATAAGAGGTCCACCATATAACCTATATAGTATTATTCTTTTTTTAAAAAAAAGATTTATTTTTTGTTTATTTCTCTCCCCTTCCTCCCCCCACCCCATTGTCTACTCTCTGTGTCCATTCGGTGCGTGTGTTCTTCTGTGACCGCCTGTATTCTTGTCAGCAGCACTGGGAATCTGTGTCTCTTTTTGTTGCATCATCTTGCTGCATCAGCTCTCCATGTGTGCAGCACCACTCCTGGGCAGCCTGCACTTTTTCGTGTTGGGCAGCTCTCCTTACGGGGCACACTCCTTGCTCATGGGGCCCCCCTATGCAGGGGACACCCCTGTGTGGCCCAGCACTCCTTGTGTGCATCAGCACTGCATGTGGGCCTGCTCACCACATGGGTCAGAAGGCCTGGGGTTTGAACCCTGGACCTCCCATGTGGTAGGCAGATGCTCCCTTAGTTGAGCCAAATCCACTTCCCTATAGTATTCTTGACAAAAATGTTTAACCTGAATCTCACCTGGTGGAAACCACTAGAAAAATGAGGAATTTGGGGCATTTGATGAGACAGCTGGTGAACATCTTCAAAACTCATTGTCAGGGAAGCAGCCGTGGCTCAATCGGTTGGCCTCCCATCTACCATATAGGAGATCCTGGGTTCACATCCAGGGCCTCCTTGTGAAGGCAAAGCTGGCCCGTGAGCCGCTGAGAGCTGGTGCAGCAAGATGATGCAACAGAAGGGAGACAAGCAGATACAGAAAAAAAAATGCACAGCAAATGGACACAGAGAAGAGACAGCAAAAGAAAGAAAAAGTCACAAGGGGGGGAGTAAATTAAAAAAACAACAACAACAAAAAAAACCAAACTCATTGTCATGAAACTAAGGGAAGGCATTCTAGATTTTAAAGGATTAAAGAGAAAACAACCAAATGCAATTTGTGCATCTTGATTGCTGGATTGGGGAAAAGAGCTATAAAAATATGTTTTGAACAACTGGGGAAATCTGAATATGGAATGGATATCAGATGATAGAGGGAATGACTAAATTTTTCTAGGCATGATAAGAGTGGTATGGGTAGGTGGGAAAATGTCTTTATTCTTGGGAGTTGTATTTTTTTTTTTTTAGATTTATTTATTTATTTGTTTGCTTGTTTATTTATTTTCTCCTCTTCCCCTCTTGCCACCCTGCTGTTTTTGCCATCTGTGTTGTCTTCTCTTCTCATTTTCTCTCCTCTATGATTCACCGGGATTTGATCCTGGAGACCTCTGATGGGGAGAGAGGTTCCCTGTCAATTGCATCACCTCAGTTCCTGGTTTCTGCTGTCCTTCACCTTGACTCCCCCCTTGTCTCTCTTTTCACGTGTCATCGTCTTGCTGTGTGACTCACTTGCGTGGGGCACTGGCTTACCATGTGGACACTTGCATGGGCACTGGTTTGCCTCACGAGCATGCTTTCTCTTCTTTTTCACTAGGAGGCCCCAGGGATTGAACCCAGGTCCTCCCATATGGCAGGCAGAAGCTCTATCACTTGAGCCACGCCTACTTCCTAGGAGTTGTATTCTGAAATTATTTAAGAATGATCTGTCATGGTGTCTATAGACAACTTACTTTCAGAAGGTTTACCAAGGAAAGCAGATGTGGCTTAGGTGATAGGATCTCCACCTACCGTGTGGGAGCACCTGGGTTCTATCTCTGGGGGCTCCTGGTGAAAAAAGAGAAAATTGTGCCTGCGTGGAGAGCTGAGTACCCACGTGGTGAGCCAAGTGCCCACGTGAGTGCCCGTGTGACAAGCTGAGTCCCCGTGTGGTGAGCCAAGTGCCTGCTACAGTGCCTGCATGATGAGCTGAGTGCCCACGTGGCATGGCGAGCCAAGTGCCTGCGCGGTGAGCCAGTGCCTGCGCAAGTGAGTCACACAGGAAGGTGATGATGCAACAAAAGATAGATAAAGGGAAGAGTCAAGGTGAAGTGCAGCAGAGAACAGGAAGTGAGGTGGCGCAATTGACAGGGAACCTCTCTCCACAGCAGAGGTCCCCAGGATTGAATCCTGGTGATTCCTAGAGGAGAAAGACAAGAAGAGAAAAAAGAGAAATAGATACAGAAGATCACATAGCAAATGGACCCAGGCAGCAAAAACAGCAGGAAGGGGAGGGAGTGGGGGAAGAATAAAAAGATAGTTTAAAAAAAAAGGTTTACCAAAAAAAAAAAAAAAAATAGCGTGGGTATGTTTATACACACCCAGAGACATATGTCATATATATATATCATGTGCTCTCTAATAGGGTAGCTTCTGTAGCCATGTAGAACTATTTACATTTAAATTAAAATAGAAGTTCAGCTCCTTAGTTACACTGTCCACATTTCATGTGCTCAGTATGCATGTGGCTCGGGACAGCACTGATATAGAGCATTTTCATATCACAGAAATTCTCTCGGATAGCACTGATATACTTTTATAGCTAGAAAAAAGCAAATGTGGCAATGTGGTAGCAATTGGTGAAGTGTATACCAATATTTATTGTTTTAGGCTTTCAACTTTTGGAAATTTTTAAAAATAAAGACTGCTAAGTGCAATGTGTGATACTGGATTGGGAACTGGACCAGGAAAAAAAAATTTTTTTCTCTTCTTCTATGATCGGAATTAATAGGACAATTGGCGAAATTAGACAAATGTTGAATTTCCTGATTTTGATAGTTGTTCTATGGTTATGTGAGAAAATGTCCTTGTTTTTTAGAAATAGGCCCTGGAGTAGTTAGGAATCGGGACACATCGTCTGCCTCTTACTCTCAAAGCTTCAGGAAAAAAGGTGTATGTATTTGAGAGAGTTTGGGGCAGTGGGGAGTGAGAGAATGATAAAGCAAATATAGAAAAAGTTAATATTTGAAGACTCTGGGTGAAGTGTATTTAGAAATTCTTTGTATTATTCTTCTAGGTTTTCCCTAAGTCTGAAATTATTTTGAAACTTTTATTTATTTATTGTTTAATCCCTCCCTCCTTGCAGCTTTTTGCTTGCTGTCTGCTCTCTGTGTCCATTTGCTGCATGTTCTTCTGCGTTTCTTTTTTTTTTTAATTGTCTCCCTTTTTGTTGGGTCACCTTGCTAAGTTGGCTCTCTGCAGCGTGCTGGCGAGCCTGCCTTCACAAGGAGGCCCTGGGCTGCGAACCCAGGGCCTCCCATATGGTAGACGGGAGCCCAACTGATTGAGCCACAGCCGCTCCCCTGAAATTTTTAAAGTAAAAAAAGAACACAAGGCAGCATCAGGGTAGTTAAAAGAACTTTGTGCCAGGAGCCCAAAGACTTGATTCTAGTCTTAGTTTTGCCTAAGCTGCATGACTTAGGATAAGTTCTTTCAACAACCTGGATCGCAGTTGACCCAACTATTAAATAAAAGGTTTGAACTTGTTGATTTTGAAGAACCTGTTTAGGTAAAAATTACAGGACTCTAATTATAACTAAGCTTTCCCGCCCTCCCCTCCCATCCAAGGGTCTTCATGCAGGTCTTCTCTCTCACCACCAGGTGGCCTCAGTTAACTTTGGACTTGAATATTTCATTTTTCTATTCTGAGCCATGTCCCAATGCCCGGAACCTTTATTCCTATTCCCAGTACCTTCCCTTGTGGCTTCTGGATCTTTGCCACAACTGTGGTTTTGTTTTTAGTTTGTTTGTTTGCTTCTTGACTTTCTCCCTACTGCTCCTTTTGGCCTGAAGAAGACAGACACTGCTAAAAACAATCTGGAGATGGATTTTCTTTGCCAAGGGCTGGACCCTTATAGGACTGTCACCTTTCAGAAGAGTCTTGGAGGGAGATGTGTGCCAACTCCTGGCTGAAGGGAGCTCAGGCTACGAGAGTCTCGGTACCATGAGTAAGGAATATCAGTTCTAACCTCTTGAATTGGGGCAGGAGGGAAGACGTCTCATCCCAGTGACCTGGAGTTACCACTGTGGATAACCTCTTCACAAGGGGATGCTTGTATTGCCCCAGGGCACACACTCGCTTACTTTGTGCTGTCAGTCTTGGCTTGCTGGTGCCAAATCAACTTCAGAAATGCTGCTACACAAAGGATGTGAACAGAAGAAATGCAGATAGTTAATTGGCACATGGGAAAAATATTCGTTCTCACTAGTAACTGAAGAACAGCAATAGAATAAATAAGCAAAGCCGGGTAATGATGCTGAGCGTGGTGGTTAAGGCATGGACTGTGGGGTCAGGCTCCCGGGTGCATAGCCTGGCTCTGGGCTCCCGGGCTTTGTGGCCTGCAGTCGTGACCTAGCTACCTCAAGCCTCTGCTTCCTCCTAGGTAAAATGCAGATTCCCTGCCTCATAGGTTTGTTGTGAGGATTCAATCAGGTAATATGTGCACAGCAAAATGTCTGTAGTAAGAGTTCATTAAATCTTAGCCATTATCTTCATAACTATTTTTTTTAAGGTGATACTGGGAATTGAACCCAAGACCTTGAGCATGGGAAGCAGGTGCTCAATCATTGAGCTGCACCTGCTCCCTTTCATACTATTTTTTTTTTAAAGATTTATTTTTTATTTACCTTGTTTTTCTTTATTTATCCTCCCTTCCCCCAGATGGTTCTCCCATCTGCTTGCTCGTTGTTTGCTTGCCTTGTCCGCTAGACACTGGGAACTGAACCTGGGACGTCCCACATGAGGGACAAGTACCCAGTGGGCAGAGCCATATCCACTGCCCATGGACAGAATGTCTGCTGGCCTGTGGGCCTCTGCTCGTTGCGGCAGGGGTGGTGTCTGCTTGTCTTCTTTTAGTAGGAACCAGGACCCCAACCCGGGACCTCCCATGTGATAGGCAGGTGCCCAAGTGGTTGAGCCACATCCACTTCCTAGCATACAGTTTTTCATATATAAGATTTGCAGAATGAGAAAACAGTGCTGAGTGCTGTGCAGTGTTTGGTGAAATGGGTATCCTCAGAGCTGTTGGGAGTCAATGAGCTTACCCTTTGAAGAGAGGAACTGAGCAGCTTTAAGAACTTAAAAAAATATTGATACCCTTTGAAGGAATACTCAGAAACATGCAAATATTTATTCATGTAATTTTCACAGAACAAAAAATTGGAAGCAACAACGAAAGAATGGTTAACTAAATTATGGTACATTCCTACAGTGGGCTTATATTGCAGCCAATTAATATTGCTTTGGGGAAGAGAAATTTTTTTAAAGAATTAGGGAAATAGAAGATGAAAATATGGAAGGCGATTTGCTAAAATTTTAACTGAATTATCACAATATTTTCAGATCAGGAGTGATTTTTTTTTTCTTCATACTTTCTTATATGCAGATTTTTTTTTTTAGAGTCAGGAAAAATAAAAACTTTAATTTTTAGAAGAACAACAAAAGCAAGAGCACCTGCCACGGGAAGCCATCTGGGAGCCTCTGACTCATCTTGGACTTTTTCTTTCTCCTCCAGTGGTGTCAGCAAAGCCCAAGGTGCATAATCGTCAGTCTCGAATTAACTCCTTTGTGGAAGTGGCCGTGGATGGACTTCCCAGTGAGACCAAGAAGACTGGGAAACGAATTGGGAGCTCGGAGCTTCTCTGGAACGAAATCATCATTTTGTAAGAGAATGTCCCTTCTTTTTGAATACGATAATATGGGGACAAGTGAGAAGGCACCCCGAGGGTATTGTGGGCGCTGGAGTTTTCCTGTGACGCCTCGAACCGCGCTGCCTTTGGTACCCGCAGCCCCTCTCTAGGTTTTTCTACATCACTGAGCTCACAGAATGTTCATTATTACCAAATGATTACAGAGTCAGCCTTGTGGGGTGTAAGGTACATGTGAGTGTCTTCCTGTTACTTCCCCACCCTCCCCCCAAAATGTCAACAGTATAGTTTTATCTGTTTTCTTCCAAGTTGGAGGCGTGACTGATCTGCTTGGAGCTGATGAATCAGGTATTTGTTTTCCAGGAATGTCACAGCCCAGAGTCACTTAGACCTGAAGGTCTGGAGCTGCCACACCTTGAGAAATGAACTGCTAGGCACCGCCTCGGTCAACCTCTCCAACGTCCTGAAGAACAATGGGGGCAAAAGTACGTACGACGAGGGGGAGGCCCAAGTGGTTCATTTGTGGGGGGCGGGGTGAGGCGTTTTGGGGCGAGCAAGTCCAGGGCGCCCAGGTAAACCTGGTGGTGCTGTTTTCCCCAGCGTCAGGGGCTGTGATGGACGCTGCCCGCCTCGCGTGCCGGCTGTGGAGCTTTAGGAAGGCTGACCATTCAGCCCCTTTTGTCCAGGGCCCTGGTGGTGGGGTGCAGCCAGGCGCCCCTCCATCCCCCTTTCCCTCTGCCCCCGTCCCTCTTCCCGATCGCGGGCGCCTGTGATACCTGGAATTAAACCGTCAAATGCCTCCAGCCTAAATCAGCGTCTTCCTTGTTTGTGCCCTAGAGCAGAACAAAGCAGCAGTTGTGTGTGTCTGGGGTGGCGTTACAAACAGTGCTCTGCGCTTAGTAGGCACTCAATAAACATTTACTGCATGTCGGAATGTGATGGGAGCTCCATCTTAATGATTCAGGGTGCCTCTGCTGCGTGGAAATATAAATCCTAACGACTGTTTATTGCTGTTTGTGGTCAGTGGCATAACCCGTGGCTGTGGTATTTGGACCCTCCCTCATAAAGCCTCTGTTCAGAGCAGGACCATATGTGGCGAATGCGTGCCGTGGAAAGAAAGGCCCCTTTTTCTCTTGACGTCTGCTGTCCAGAAAATATTTTCTGAAAGTGGATTTAGCTTGAGAGAGACGTGGGGGCAGGGAGTGTTGAGCCCAGGCACAGCAGGGCCCTTTCTTCTGGAGCCTGCTCCTTTCTGCTGGCCTCTTGAAAGGTGAGCCTCGCCTGGTCTCTTCCTTTCTGATGGGCCCACAGAGCTGGGGTATGACCCCCTCTCCCCAGCCTCAGGAATTGTTTAAGACGAGGGATGTGTCTCTATTTTAATTCTGCAGGGAACTCCCCAGTGCTTTTTCTTCTGAGTTGGTCTCTCCTTTCCCGAACACTAGCCTGCCTTTTATAATTTGATTATTAAGGAAGATTATATTTATTACATTATGTGGAAATATGTTTGCAAAAATTCTTATATTAGGATGCAGTGGCCACCATGCGTTCCCTTTTTCTTTTTCCTTCTTCATGGGTCCAGTCAACTTCATTTGTCCAGTCAACAAAAAATACATATCTTTGCTTTTGATTATAAAAGTGATTGAAAGAAAATTTGGAAATTACAGAGACATACATAGGCACACAAGAAGAAAATAAAGTTCACCGGTAAGCACAGCACTTAGTGATAATTACTGTTAACATTTTGATGTATACCCTTCTGAGTTTTTTTCCTCTGGGCACATCTATATTAATAATTAAGACATCACTAAAACAAAATTGAGATCATACTTGAACATATTATCATTATTCCCCACCCCAGATGGCTTCCTTGTGTGTTTGCTGATTGTTTTTTGCTCGTTGTTTGTGCTTGTTGTTTGCTTGTTGTTTATTGTTCATTGTCTGCTTGCTGTCTGTTTGATTTTTCTTTAGGAGGCACTGGGAACTGAACCCAGGACCTCCTATGTGGGAGGCAGGTGCTCAACTGCTTGAGCCACATCCACTCCCTGCTCTTTCGTTTTTGCTCAATGTCTGCTTGTTGTATGCTTGTTGTTTGTTTGTTTAGGAGACACTAGGAACTGAACCTGGGACCATCCATGTGGGAGGCAAGTGCTCAACTGCTTAAGACACATCTGCTCCCCTTGAACATATTATTTTGCAATGTAGTTTTTTCTCTTGAAAATATATCAGTATATCTTTAATTAATCTAAAATTCAATTAAAAATTTTTTTTTAAAGATTTATTTTTTATATATTTCTCTTCCCTTCTCCACCTCCCCCCCAGTTGTCTGCTCTGTGTCCATTCCGTGTGTTCTTCTGTGACCACTTCTATCCTTATCAGCGGCACTGGGAATCCGTTTCTTTTTGTTGCATCATCTTGTGTCAGCTCTCCGTGTGTGTGGCGCCATTTCTGGGCAGGCTGCGCTTTCTTTCGCACTGGGCGGCTCTCCTTACGGGGCACACTCTTTGCACGTGGGACTCCCCTACGCGGGGGACAGCCCTGCGTGGCACAGCACTCTTGAGCACATCAGCACTGCTTGTGGGCCAGCTCCACACAGGTCAAGGAGGCCCAGGATTTGAACCGCAGACCTCCCATGTGGTAGATGGACGCCCTATCCATTGGGTCAAGTCCTCTTCCCCCTTTCTTTTTTTTTTTTTTTTTAAAGATTTATTTTTTATTTATTTAATTCCCCTCCCCTCCCCTGGTTGTCTGTTTTCTGTGTCTTTTTGCTGCGTCTTGTTTCTTTGTCCGCTTCTGTTGTCGTCAGTGGCACGGGAAGTGTGGGTGGCGCCATTCCTCGGCAGGCTGCTCCCTCCTCGGCTCTCCTTAGGGGGCACACTCCTTGCGCGTGGGGCTCCCTTACGCGGTGGACACCCCTGTGTGGCACGGCACTCCTTGTGCGCATCAGCACTGCGCATGGGCCAGCTCCACACGGGTCAAGGAGGCCCGGGGCTTGAACCGCGGGCCTCCCATGTGGTAGACGGACGCCCTAACCACTGGGCCAAAGTCCGTTTCCCTCTTTTTTTTTTTTAAATCATAACGTTTATTGGAGTGTTATACAAAAATAAAATTCAATTCTTAATGACCACCTGGTAGAAGTCTATTATATGTCTGTGAAATTTAAGGTTGAATATGTGGGTAGTTTTCAGGATTTCACAGTCCTAAGTGGTGCTATGATAAACTTTAGGTTCATAGATCTTTGTGCCCCTCACTGAAAATTTCCTGGAGATAAATTATTGGATGTGGACTTGCAGGTTTAAACATATTTCAAGGTTTTTGACAAATGTTGCTAGTTTACCCTCCAGAAAAGTTCTACCAATTTATCTTCCCATTGGCAGTGACTGAGAATGCTGGTTTCTATTGTATGTTGGCATATATTGGGTGTTATATGTGAAAAAAATTTTGTCTATTTGATCATTGTTAACATTATGACAGATTTGTTCTCTATTTCTTCTTGGCTAGCGGTAAATTATAACTGTTTTGATATTTGGGCCTAGATTCTTCAATATGTAGCTCTTAGAAAAATAAAGAACACCTTCTTACATAATTACCACATCATTATCACACCTTGCAATATTAACACGGATTCCTTACTATTATATAATAGTCATTTTATATTCAATTTAACCATCTGCCTAAAACTGCCGTTTTGCAGTTGCTTTGCTTGAACCGGGATTTGGACAAGGCCCACACAATGCATTTTGTTGTTGTGTCTCTCAAGCCCCCCCCATTCTACTTTTTTTCATGCTGTGATTTGTTGAAGAAGATTGAATGCTTTTGAAATGCGTTTATTGCCCTGTTAATGTTCTTTGCTCATATTTATATTGAAGTGTGAGTTTTTCTCCTCTGATATTGAAAGAGCTCTTTATCTTTTAAAGCTGCTAATTTTATGTCTTATAATTTGTAAATGTTTTCCAGTTTTTCATTTGTTTTTTAATTTTGTAGCTTTTTCCCCACCTTTTTTCCATGAAGATTTTTAAACTTTTTGTAGTCAAATCTGTCATCCTTTATATTTCTAGCCTCTCTCTTCTCTCTTTTATGCTTTGAAAGCCATTCTCCATTCTGAGATCAATAAATAGTTACCTCTGTTCTAAATGTTTGTGATTTTATTTTTTCACATTTAATTCTACAATCAAACAAATTTATTTCAGTGAACAGTGTGAGTAGGGATATGTTTAATTTCTTCCGAAGTAGGTAACCGATTGCTCTAGTACTACTTACTGAATAACCATTCATTTCCCCAATGATTTGAATTGCTACTTTCAGCATATATTAAAAACATATGCATACTTGGCTCTGTTTGGAGGCTTTCCGTTGCATCGGTTGCTTTATTAGCCTTTTCAGATCACTGTTTTAGTTGTTGTAATTTTATAACAACTTACTCAAGGTTCTCTTTGCAAAATCTTCTTGCCTCTTCTTTTTGCCAGTTCCATCACATGAACTTTAAATTATTTTGTTGGGTTCTCCCCCATTTCCCACGCAGAAAAAAAATCCCTTGGAATTTTGATTGGAATCCTGTCATATGTAAAGCTAATTTATGGAAAATTTCTTTACTGATTTTTCCTATTTTGGAACATGGAATGTCTCTGAGTTCATTCAAATAATTTTGAAGTTATGTTTATATAGACTCTGTTTTAATTTTTAAAATCATGTTGACATTATTTTTAGTAGGATCTTTTCCTATTATGTTTTCTAAGTCAGTATAGTTGGTAGATGGTTACTGAATTTTATCTTTTCTTTTATAGTCAGTCAGTTTACTAAATTTTTTATATAGATTTTCAGTAGTTTCTTTTGGATTTTCTTGGTAGATATTTATGTGGTTTCTAGGACTGATTTTCTCATCCTAGAGATATTTATCCTTCTTTTTCTTGTCAGTTGCCCTGCAGACACTTCTGTTTTAGTGGAGATGGAATAGGCATCTTACCTTGACTAATAATGTGATGCCTGTAAGTATTAGATTGGGTGTTAATAACCTCTCATCTTGATTTATTAAGAGTTGGCTTTTGTTTTGTTTTGTTTTGTTTTTAAATCAGGAAGCATGTTGGATTTTTATCATATATCTTTTAAGTGACCATTGGGATAATTATACAATTTTTCTTCTTCCAATCTTTATATTAATTTCTCAATAACAGTCTTAGAATGTCTAGAGCACACCTAATTGCTTCTGGTAGATTGTTCTTTGAAAATTATTGCTAGAACCACTTATTAATATATTATTTCATTTTTTCCATTATATTCTTAAGTGGAATTGGTTTGTAGTTTTGTACTATTTTTGTCAGTTTTGGAATCAAGGCTTAGCTAATTTTATAAAGTAAATTGAAACGCTTTTCTAGTTCTGGAACAGACTCTATATAACATGGGAATTATCTGTTCCATGAGTATAGGAAAGAACTCACCCATAAAACCGAACTGGGTCTGGCATCTTTCTTTGAAATAATTCTTCGATGACTTTTTCAGTCCCCCCCCCCCATAATTATTGGTTTGTTCAGATTTTCTGATTCATCTAGAGTCAATTTGGTTAACTCATATTTTCTGGGAAAACTGTTTCATGAGATTTTCACATTTATTAGTATAAGGATTATAAAAAGGATTCTCATTTTAAAAATGCTTATAATTTTCCTCACTTTAAATTTTTGGGCATTGGTATGTTTTTTCACAATTTTTTTCTTGGGTAAGATAAAATTTTTATTTTAAATTTTTGGTTTTTAATTTATCTTTCAAAGAACAACTCCTTGGATTTATCAGTCATACCGTATTTTCTAATATATTAATTTCTGCATTTAACTTTATTAACTTTTTTCTACTATTTGCCTTAGATCTGTATTATTTATTCATTCATGCATTTATAACTACGTGTGTGATTTTTTAAAAATTTATTTTTTATTAGAGAAGTTGTAGTTTACAGAAGAAATGATGCAAAAAATACAGAGTTCCCATATACCTCACCCACATTATTTTCCCTGTTAACTAATAATCTGCATTAGTGTGGTACCTTAGTATAGGTAATAAAACAATATTATTATGGTCATATTATTATCTATAGCCCATAGTTTACATTTGGGTTCACTGTATTGTACAGTCCTAATTTTTGAAAAGGGATTTTTATTCTGGTATATATATGTAACCTAAAATTTCCTCCTTTAACCACATTCAGGTATATAAGGCCGTGGTGATAAGTACATTCCCAGTGTTGTACTACCATCACCCCCATCCAGTACCGAAACTTTCTATCACCCCAAACAGAAATTCTGTGCCAATTAAGCATTAACTCCCCATTCCCTACCCCCCCCCCGGCCCCTGGTAACCTGTATTCTTATTTCATATCAGTGAAATCATACAGTATTTGTCCCATTGTGTCTGGATTATTTCACACAACCTGATGTCTTTGATGTTTGTCCATGAGTTGAAAGTTTAGTACATTTATTTTGTCCTTTTTTGTTTAATAATAAAAACATTATTGCTTTGAACTTGTCTTTTTAAAAAATGTATCCATTTATTTAAAAGTAATAACGAAACAATATGTGTTAACATAACTATTTTCCGAAAAAAAAAATATAAACTGGGGAGATGAGTGGCATTGTTTTCCATTTTTGCAAATCTCTTTAATGTCTGGCATGATAGAAGACAGCTAGATTCTTATGCTTTTGTGTTGCAGTAGGTTGTTTTGGTTGAAGTTTGTGAAGAAAATCTGGCCTCACACAGGTAGTGGGAAAAGAACAAAATATTTTAATAGCCTTTTCAGATAATTGTGGATTTATAAAAAATAGATATTTCACAATTTAATATTTAGTAAAATCGCCTTTTTTTTGGGGGGGTGTCTACAATTCTAAGTTCTAACGTGTAGATAGATTCGTGTTATCTCTCACTACCATCATAGTAAGTATTCATAGTAGTTCACAGTAGTATTATAAGTACTCATAATAGTTGCAACACACCAAAAAACTCCCTTTACCTACCCCCTTTGTAGTCACACCCTCACCTGACTGCTCATGGCTTGGTAACTGCCTCCCTATTATGGCCTATGTCACTGTGGTTTTAGCTTTTCAAGACTGTCATATAAGCTTTGAACTTGTCTTTGATCGTTTTCCTCTGTATATTAAAAAAAATTTAAAGTGCACACATTTTAAGGGTTAGCTTGATGAGTATTTGCGAATGTTCGTCTGTGTAATCACCACTCTGAACAAGATATAGAGCATTTCCAGTGCCTCAAAATGATCCCCATGTCCCTTCCAGTCAATATCTCATCCTATGACCCTGACATAGCCACTGTTCTCTGTTAATTAGTTTGGACGTTCTCTGTGCCTGGCTTCTTTTGTCTGTGAGCATCCATATTTTCACATGTATTTTTTCGTTTGTTTTTTGGTCATTGTGATGTAGTATTCTGTTATATGAATATACCACAGTTTATTTCTCCTTTCTGCTGTTGGTGGGCATTTGGGTTCTTTCCAGTTTTTGGACATTGTGAACAAAGCTGCTATGTGTGTCTTATATATGCATTTCAAGGGCATATGTGTGCATTTCTCTTGGATATATTTCTAGAGGTTTGATTCATAGGGTTTTGCTTTAGTAGATACACTGTCAGTTTTCCAAAGCGTTATACCAATTTGCTATCACATAAATCGATGCTTGTAATTGCTGTTGTGAATTTTCTCTTGTGTCAATAGCTGTTTTGGGGGGATGTTTGTTACGTTTCCCCGTGGTTATGCTGTTCCTGGTGATGGTTGCAGCTCCTGCTGCTGTTGCCGGCACCAGTCTTAGCACTTTATGGCAATGGGCTGGCAGAAAAACGAATCCTCTAGGATAGGGGTTCTTAACCACGGGTCCACAAGATTTTAACTTACTACCTTTATTTTCTCTGGCCCCTAACTGAAATCTAGCATTTTCTTCACTTACGAATGTATGCAATAAATTACAGTAGTGTTCATTTCCTATCACATTACAGTTGTTGCATATTTTGAAAAACCGCTTACGCTCATCCGTACCTCGAAACTGTGGTACTTGTTAGACCCAACGCTGGTTAGGTGTCATAAAACTATGTGCCGCTACATTCCGAGAAGTGGTCTGTGGTTTTCACCTGACTGGCAAAGGGGTCTGTGGAACAAAAAAGGTTAAGAACCCCTGCTCTAGGATGACAATAATACAGCCATGTTTCTTGAAGCCTCTTATTTAGAGCAAGGCAGTGTCCGATGACGGTCACATAGAGAAGTGGTTAAGCACTCTGGAATCAGATTG
Organism: Dasypus novemcinctus; assembly: GCF_030445035.2. Classification (NCBI taxonomy): domain Eukaryota; kingdom Metazoa; phylum Chordata; class Mammalia; order Cingulata; family Dasypodidae; genus Dasypus; species Dasypus novemcinctus. Next base: position 20,212,273 of record NC_080690.1, on the reverse strand, counting down.
CCTGGGTTTGAATCCTAATTCTATCAGTTTTGTGAAATTGGACAGTCACTTAACTTGTATGTGCTTCTGCTTCCTCACTTATAAAATGTTGTTTTGAGGATGACATGAGCTAACAACAGTTCCTGGCACACATAAGTACGTTTTAAGTGGGAGGAATAACAGCAGCAGCAGTAGTAATTGTTATTCTGACTCCCCTGATACCTTTCTTCCCAAAGATGGAGAAGTTGAAATCCCAGAGAAGGACAACAGAGACCCTATTTCCTGATGTGGGACCTACTTGCCTAAATGGGAAGCAGCTCTGAGGTTGTCACAAGGGAAAATTCTAAGATTGGACAAATGCACACACTTTGGGGGTCTTGGAGTAGGGAGGCTGTCATTAACAGGGGGTGTTTTGGCACCATGGCCTTGACCCCTGCTCTCCAAATGGAGCTGCTGGGCTGGAAATGTGTCTTAAGCCTGAATACAGCAGGGTGAGTGGGTCCCAGTGCGTTAGGTGACTCTTTTCTCTGTGGCCTGGTCTTCCTGGGAAAGGACCTGATGGGCGGTGGTTGCCCTGTCTGGCATTCTTCTGCTCCATGAGATATAAGCCACTCTCACTCGCTCCCTTGTATTCCTTTGGGCGGACTTGAAACTCAGCTGGCTGTTTCATGCCTCCCTCCTGGCAGAGTGATGTGATGATGGAGGGTTTTCTTTAAGTCCCGCAGTCGCACAGTGATCAGCCCCAGCCAACGCGAGGACCTTGACCTGACTGTGGCTGCAAAGAGGACTTGACTGAGTACTGGTTTGGCTCTTATGGACAGGTCTCATCAACTCTGTGTAGAAGTCAGTTTTCGAGGTTAAATATTGATTTGAATTTTCAAATATAATCTCTGTTACCCAGCTTCAAAATTATGAGCATATGCCTACCCTGCTAGATTATTTTAATTTCTTTCTAAACTGGCAGCAGTTAGAGTTCAAGACTCAATTCTCTCTCGTAGCTCTCCTCCCCTGCTGCTGGTCTCATTAGCACTGCAGACCTTGGCACTACCAGACTGTCCTCGTTTCAAGGAGGAAAATGTAGCTTGAAGTAGACTATGTTTTTTTCTTTTTTATATTAAAGTAATTTCAAATTCAGAGAAAAGTTATAAGAATAGGACAAAGAACTCCTCTATACCCTTCATCCAACTTTTAATCTTTTGATTACTTTAACATTTTCTCCTTATTCTATACATACATAGACAGTTTTTTCCTAAACCATTTTAGAGTAAATCACAAACCTTGTGCTTCTTTACCCCTAAATAAAATATCTATTTCCTAAGAACAAGGACATTCTCTTACCACGTAATCATTAGGAAATTTGACATTTGTATAATTTGTTTTCTAATCCAGGGTCCTTGGGTCCTTATTCAGATTTTCTAATTGTCACAATAATGCTATTTATAGTAACCCCCCACCCTCCCAGCCAGGATCCCATGCATTTAGTTGTCATGTCTTCTTAAATCTAGATCAACTTCTCGGCCTTTTCTTGTCTTTCAGGACACTGTCATTGCAGAGTACAGTTATTTTGTAGAATCTGCTCAATTTGAGCCTGTCTGATGTTTCCTCATGTTTGGGTTCAGAGTATGCATTCTTGGCAGGAACCCCCAAGAGGTCATGTTATGTCCTGCTCAGTGCATTGTATCAGAAAGCTTTTGATTCAGTGTGTTTCGTTATTGGTGACATTAACTTTGATTGTTTGGTTAAGGTGGTGTCTGCCAGGTTTCTCCACCATGAGGTTACTATTTTTCTCTATAACTAAAAAGTAATTTATGGGGAAATACCTTGAAATACATATTTATCTGTTCTTTATCACACTTTCACCAGTGCATTCTTTGTACCCATTAATAATTTTTGCCTGAATCAGTTATTATTATGATAGCTTCAAGATTTTCTCATTTCATCATTCCTTCTACCTTTATTAATTGGCATGCTACTGTAAGGCAGAACTTTTCCTTTTCCTATGGATGTGCATGTATATGTGCTTATCAGTCTTACGGATTCTTATTTTAAGCAGTGGGTTATACTTTATTAGTCATTATTTTGATGGTCAAATCATCCCTGATTTGGCCAATGTGGTCCTCTTCAAGCTTGCTCCTGTATTCTTTTGACATGTCTCCATCAATATTTTTTTTCCAAGCAAAAGTTGGAATTTGCTATATGATAAAAATTTATTACATGGTGAAGGTGTCATTTGAATCAGAAAAGAAAGATGAACAAATCACTGGGTTCGTCAGTTAACCCAGTGGTTTTCAGAGTGTGGTCCCTGAACCTGCAGCATGGGCATCACCCAGGAACATGCTAGAAATGTAAATTCTCATCCTCTACCCAGACCTATTGAATCAGGAGCTCTGGGGGTAGGGCCCAGCAATCTATGTTTACGTAGAATCTGATGCTGCTCAAGTTTGAGAACCCCTAAGCTAATCACTTGGGAAAAATAAATTTGGGTACCTTCATTACACCAACACCAGTGAGGGTTTTCTTTATTTAGTTTTCTTTGTTTGTCTGTCTTTTGGTTGTTTTTAAGGAGATACTCAGGATTGACTTGGGGACCTCATACATCCAAAGCAGGCTCTCAACCATTGAGCTTACACCCTCTCAGCTTTATTTAGTTTTAAAACATCTAATCTTTTAATCAATCTGGAGTGTATTTCAGTATATGGTGTGAGGTGGGGATCTAGTTGTATTTTTTCCTAAAGGGTTTTACATATTTTCATATTGACAATACACTGTCTCATGGAGGGAGGGAGGGTCAGTGTCAGATTAGATACATCTCTTCTCACTGCTCTTACTTTTCACAACTTTCTTGACTCTTTCACCTTAATTTTTCCTGTCTAGATATAGATGTAGGTGTAGGCCAGCATGCTCACACGCACATAGACACACACCTATAAATCACACACACAGACGTACATATCTATGTCAATATTAAAAATCACGAATTGGTACTAAAACCTCCAGTTCCAATGTAGCCCCACAGGGTTCTTTCTAACCTTCCTCCATTGCATATGAGAACCCTGGCTGTCACCCTGTCAACATCATCTATACCTTTATTCAAAGATGAAGTGGACTTTGAAAAGCTCCATGCTTATGTTCTCCATTCTCTGTGTGTATCTCATTTTTTTCCCTACGTGTCTCCCAGATTAAAAAATAAGAAAGATAGGAAAAAGAAAGCAGGTCCCTATTTATTTAAAGATCTTGTAAGCAGAGGGTTGCTGCTGCATTTTACATCCCCAGAACAGACAGACCAGTCAAGAGCTCCAGCGGCTCCTCCCAGCCTCCTGCGAGGCTGCTCTGCCCAGTGGCCCGGAGGCTGGGATTTCAGGGAGGCTGGGATTTCAGGGAGGCATGTGTGACAGACAGTGCGGGCATTTATTTTAAAGTAAACACAGCACTGTTTTCCCAGGTTTTCAACTGAAAGATAAATAAAACTACTGAACGTTGGACCACGAGTCAGAGGGAAAAGCGAGGAAAGAAAGAAAATGTGCTCTTCAAGTAAAAGCAATTTTAAATCTGAATTTTAAAACGTGTTCACGGTTTCTTCAATTGAGGAGGAGGACAAGGGAGAAAGTGAAAGGCAGTTTGTGCCGGTCCTGTAAGCTAGCAGGGAACTGTTATTTGGAACAAAACTACAAACTCCAGTGCCTTGGGTAGATCAGTAGACATGGCTAAATCAGTCCTGTGTGGCCAGTTCATTATTCTTCTGTACTTGGTAAACCCTTAAGACCCAGTTACTTTGGCCTTGCAGAATGCTCACAGTAATATTAGATACTGAGAACTTGTAACTTGTCCCCCAAATTGAAAATGTTATAATTTTTTCTGGTGATGAATGTAAAAAAAAAAAAAAGCAACAACAAAAAACATTCTGCATGTTTATATATATATATAAACTCATTTATCCTACCTCATACTTATGGAGTAGATTGTATTGTCATCCCCTTTGGTGAGGCCAAGGTCACACGCTAGGAACTGGCAGAGTTGAGATTTATTTCAGGCCTCTTTGTCCCAGAGCCTTTGCCTGTAAATTCTGCCTTCTAATGAAGGATAAAATTAAAATCACTTGAAATTCTCTTATTCATAGCTGACTCTGTTAATATCTTGTTATATATTTATTAAGGGTGGGTTTTTTTGGTCTATAATCATATATATATGTATGAATGTGTATAATATATGCCTTTTTTTCCTAAAAGGGAACTCACTATACATACTGCTTTGTAACTTGCTTTTGTTCACCCATGTTTTCCCACATCAATGACACCAGCTTGTTTTTAATGGCTAAAATATGCATTTTATTGTATGAATACACCATAGTTTAAACACTCTATTGCTAACTACTTTTGTACGATTATAAGCAGCTCTTTTTGATAAATCCTTGTAAAGATATCTTTGTGCTTCTCTCCATTTTTTTCTTAGGATAAATTCCCAGGCATAGAATTGCTGGGTCAAAGGGCAGGCACTTTTTGAATTCGCTGCATTGAGACTGGGCTTATTTACACGCTCACCATGAATATCTGCACACCTGTTTCCCTACACCTTCACTGGCTCTGAGTTTTGACAGTCTTTTTTTTTTTTTTTAAGGATTTATTTATTTTTATTTATTTCTCTCCCCTTCTCTCCCCACCCTGGTTGTCTGTTCTCTGTGTGTATTTGCTGCATCTTCTTTGTCCACTTCTGCTCTTGTCAGCGGCATGGGAATCTGTGTTTCTTTTGGTTGCGTCATCTTGTGTCAGCTCTCCTTGTGTGCGGCACCATTCCTGGGCAGGCTGAACTTTTTTTCGCGCTGGGCAGCTCTTCTTACGGGTGCACTCCTTGCGCATGGGGCTCCCCTACGCGGGGGACACCCCTACGCGGGGGACACCCCTACGGGGGCGGGGGACACCCCTGCATGGCACTGCACTCCTTGCGCACATCAGCACTGCGCATGGCCAGCTCCACACGGGTCAAGGAGGCCCGGGGTTTGAACCGCGAACCTCCCATGTGGTAGATGGACGCCCTAACCACTGGGCCAAGTCTGCCACCTTGACGGTCTTTTTAACCCCTGCCAGTTTGCTAGGTGAAAAGTGATTTCTCTTTGTTGTTTTAATTTGCATCTGTTTTTGTTTCTTTTCTCCTTTTTCTCATAAGGCAGCTCCAGTTAGGCTTCTTCCCATGCTGCCCTACCGCAATTGCTTGTACAAAGATTGCCAGTGCCTTCCATATTGCTAAATACCATGGTCACGTCTCACCCTCAGCTCAGTCGACTTAGATTTGACACAACTAATCCTCACGACACACCCTCCTGGTTTTCTGTTTATCTTCTGGTCAGTCTTTTTCATCACCTCTGCTGATTTTCCTCTTTGCTTCTCCAATCTGAAAACTTTGGAATGCCCCAAGTGCTCAGTCCTGAGTGTCTTTGCTTACCCACTGCTGCCCTTTTTAAAAAATGTAATTGTGGTAAAATACATATAACAAAATTTCCCATTTTAACCATTTTTAAGTACGCATTTCGGTGGCATTAACTGCATTCATAATGTTGTGTGGCAGCTATCGCCACCATCCATTACCAAAACTTTTTCCTTGCCCCAATCAGAAATTCTTACCTAAAAATCTATAACTCCTCACCCCCCACCCCCTCCGGCCCTGGTAACCTCTATTCTACTGTCTGTCTCTATGAACTTCCCTATTCTAAATACCTCATGGACATGGAATCATACAAGGCTTGTCCTCTTATGTGTGGCTTATTTCACTTAGCATAATGTTTTCAAGGGTCATCATTTATAGCATGTATCGGCACTATATCCCTTTTAGTGGTTGAATAATAGTCCATTGTCTGGATATACAACATTTTGTTGAATATCCATTCATCCGTCATTACAGCTGGGTTATTTCCACCTTTTGGCTATTGTGAATAATCCTGCTGTGAATCTCTGCTTTCAGTTCTTTGGTGTATATACCTAGGAGTGTAATTTTGGAGTCATGTGGTAGTTTGATGTTTAACTTTCCGAGGAGCTGCCAGAAGGTTTTCCACAACAGCCGCCATTTTACATCCTCACCAGCAATGCATCAGAGTTTCAATTTCTCCACAGCTTTGGTAACACTTGCTTTTTATTTATTTATTTTTTAATTTAAAAAATAATAGCCATCCTAGTGGGTCGAAGGTGTTATTTCATTGTGGTTTTGATTTGCTTTTCCCCAATGACTATTGATACTGAGCACCTTATCAGTGCTTTTTTGCCATTTGTGTATCTTCTTTTAGAGAAATATCTATTCAAGTTCTTTGCTCATTTAAAAAATTGGATTATTTGTCTTTTGTTGACTTGTAGGTGTTCTATATATCTTCTGGATATTAAATCCTTATCAGATACATGACTTCCAAATATTTCCTACCATTCTGTAGGTTGTCTTTTCACTTTCTTGATATTGGCTCTTGAAACAAAAATTTTAAAAATTTTGAAGTCCAGTTTATTTCTATTTTTCTTTTGATGCTTTTGCTTTCAGTATCATATCAAAGACTGAGTCCACTTTTTAATATACACTCTTTCCTTTCATGATCTCATCTGGCCTCACGCCTTTACGTTCAGTCCGTATACTTGATAATTCAAGCCTGTCCTGGCAACCAAAGACTGTTTCCAGATTTCTAATCAGCATCCTCAAATTAACTATATTAATTTAAAACTGAGCTACTTTCTTTCCTACAGCTTTCCTGTGCCATAAACGACTGTACTGTGTGGTATGGGCTAAAAAATCTTCATGTCTTCCTTGAATTTTCTTTCTGTTACAACTCACTTTCAGTCCGTCAGCAAATCCTGTCAGCATTTCTTTTAAGATGTATTCTCAGATCTAATGCTTTGTGATTTCTGCTATCACCCATGTCCATGTCACTGTTACCTCTCACCACTGTCATGGCTTCCTAACTGGTTTCCCTGAAACTGCTCTTGTCTCCTTACATTATCTTTTTGAATCCAGGAGCCAGAATAATCTAAAATGTAAGTCAAATAATTTCCCTCCTCCAGTGGCTTCCATCACACTGAGAGTAAAAATTATTTAATAAGTCCTCTCCTTAGGGCATAAAAGGCTCTCCCTGATATTCCTTGTTGCCTCTCTGGCCTCACCTTCAGCTTTTCTCTTCCTCTCCCCAAATCCTCTTCTGGCCCCACCAGCCTTCTTGCTGATCCTCCAATCCCACGGTGATCTCCTGCCTCAGGGCCTCTGCTCTGTCTGTACCTTCCTCATGGAACCCTTTTCCTCCACCTGTGCTCCTGGCTTGCTCCCTTACTCCCGCAGTCTTTACTTCCTTGACCATACTGTTTTTTTAAAAAGCATACAATTCAATGAATTTTAGAAAACTTACTGAGTTATGCAGCTGTCACCATGAACTTTTCCATCACCCCAGTAAGATCTCTTGTGCCTGTTTATAGTTAATTCTATTACTTCTCCAGCCCCAGGCAACTACTAATCTGCATCCTGTCTCTATAGATGGCCATTTCTGAGACTTTTCATACAAATAGAGTCATACCATCTATGGTCTTGACCATACTATCATCATTGCAACGTTCTCCCTCAAACTCCCTATTTTCTTTCCCTGCTTTATTTTCTTTTTAGTAGTTACCCCATGGGACACTATATATTTTGTTTATTTATCTCATTTATTGTCCTCTGCAACTAGAATGTAGCCTCCATGGGGGCAGGCATTTGTGAATTTTGTTCACTTTTGTGCACCTCTCTACCTGGTGCCTATAACGCAAAAAAGGCAGTTGGAAATAACCGCGTGCGCACACACACACACACACACACACACGAGATGTGTTAAAAGACTGACTTGCTCTGCTGATTTGTGCGGATGAATGTTCTCTCTTCTGATTTGGGTTTTTGTTGCCAGTGTCATGGCTCAACTCCAAGGTAGAGAGAGGGACCAGGGCAGCACTGGGTGCCCACTCTGGGAGGATGCAGGCTGAATCCAGCCCTAGCTCCCAAACGTAGGCCTTTGTTTTATTTCACTCCGATCAGGTTGCAGTTACATCAGCGATTACTGTTTTCTTGATTGGCACCAGATGCCAAGGTTTGGGATTTAAAACTGTCTTTAATAGTCTCTGAAAAACGCTCTGTGTGTTGCTTTCCATCATCCTGCACCTCAGGCAGATATACCCAAGCCAGAACCTCAAGGAATTCTCTAAGAAGCCAAAAGCAACCCCCCTCTCCCAGTCCCATACCCCCAACTTCTAAAAGTTACAGCCGGACCCATTCCATGGCTTTGGTGTCAGCGTAGCACCGTTTGAAAGAAAAGGCCCTTTTAGCCCTGAGTCTCGGAAAGTAAATACCCAGGCCCCTGCTGCGAATGTTAAAACAAACCTGCTTTTCTGTGTCAAGGCTGAGAGGCTGCCTTGTTAAACCTTACTTGAAAGAAGAAAAGCTTTCTGTCAGGAATCCCTCCCCTGTACACGTCCGCCGCCTCATAGCCTGGGGTTTACTACAGCCTTTCGAGTGTTTGTAAATGTATCAGCTTTGGACTGAAAATCAGGTCTATCCCAGCCACTGGCGGAGGTTGCACCTAACATTCATGAGGACCCATGTTTGAGCAAAGAGTGAGTCTACCTCTAAAACAGCGCATTTCAGTCCATAGTGGACGGTTAAGGTATTTCTTAAGAGTGTCTCAACTTTGGATCAGGGTTTTATGTGAGAGGACATTTCCTTCTTCTCTATAGGGCATTTTCTTAGGATTTGTGAGACTTGCCTGAAGCAGGGGAAGTATATGAAGTTGACTTACCTGCATTCACACAGTAAATATTTATGGGTACCAGGCTGTGTGTTCAAGAGGAAGCCGTGGACCAGGCTGACATCCTGTCCTCTTGGAACCGAGGATCTAGAGAGGAAAGCAGATCGATGTTAAACAGATGAGTGGTGCAAACCATCAAGCTACGCGGTGCGGGGTGCTCTGGGAATGTATCTTGGGGGATTAACCTAGTCCAGGGGAGGGGCACTGTCGAGGATGTTTTCCCTGAGGAAGGAGAAGGAATTGCTCCAGCGAAGTGGAGAAAGGCATTCCTGAAGGAGGGAATAGCCTGGGAAGCTCTGAGGCAGGAATGAGCAGGTGGGTGACAGAGAGAGGGCGCCTGGGGCAGCCCAAGTGTGGCAGGCGGGAGCAGCCCAAGACAGTGACCCAAACGGCAGGGAGGAGGCGCTAGAGCAGCGCTGTCCAGGAGAAATGCAATGCGAGCCACATAGGTAATTTTGAATTTCCTAGTAGATGTGTTAAAAAAAGTAAAAGCAAAAAACAAAAGATGCAACTAATTTTAATGATATATTTTATATAACCCGATGTGCCAAAGTTATCATTTCAACAAGTAATCAATATAAAAAAAATATTGAGGCATTTTACATTCTTTTTTTCCTACGAAATCCAGGGTGCGTTCTGCACTTACAGGCACGATTCACACTGCCCACATGTCACGTGCTCAGTGGCCATGCGTCGGTTGTGGCTACCACATTGGACAGTGCAGCTCTAGAGGTAGAGGAGGCTAAACTGGGTTTTTGTTAGTATAGGATGGTGTTTGCATAGTTTTAGGAACATCTTCTGTTCCTCTGCAGCCTGCCCCACTGAGCCAATGTGCTATCCTCTTAGGGCCCGTGCTGTTTCAGATAGCCACAAAGCACTCAGGGTTGAAACTGACAGCTGTCGTAGGGATGAAATGGTGGCCCTGCGTAAAGCCCAGAACTGGTGATAGGAAAATGAAACCATTGCCTGGGTACGAGAGAGCGGTTTCCTTCCCTTTGCCAGAAAGAAAATGGAAATATTTCATCTGATGCTCGCGCCCCTCGTTTGCACCGGTGCTTTGCGAGTGGCTCCAGCCTGATTGTCAGTTCTAGTTGCCCCAGGTCCTCCTGGGGGAGGCACTGCAGCTGCTGCGATAGGATTAGGACCAAACCAAATTTATTTTGTTTGAGGGTTTTGTTTTGCCTTTTCCTTCAGTCTTCCAGGATTCTAGGGGTAAGAGACTTATTCTGGTATGTCTGGAGGGAAAGCGAGCCTGGACGCAGAGACGGCAGCAATTACGTGAGCTTCCCGGTTCGTGCCACTTTTAGGTTCAGAATGGAGTTTCATTTTAGTGCCAGGTGCTGGCGTGGGGTTGCTGTTTATTTACATCCAGGGCAGTGAAGCCCACATTTCTCAGAATATGTCTGCCCACCCACCTTCCTCCCTTTCTCCTTCTCTTTCTTAATTGATGTTTATTTACTCACATAGTACATGAATTCATTCTCTTGGGGGTGGGACATTACCAGGAAGACCAAGTTCACTTTGAATATGCCCATCCATTGATCCCCAAATCGTCCTCCATGGATAGATAGATTGCTTCTGTATATATTTTAAAAGGTCCGTGGAATACAATTAAGTGAAAACCAAAGGGCAAGAAATTTTGGGTCTTGGATGAACCGAATTTTGCATATATAATTTATATTTGTAGGTTTGTGCTAGTGTTTGCAAATAGATTGACTTCATATGAAGTTGTCCGTGGTCTATATCCTGGGGAAGGTTTGGTGTATGTATGTGGGTGTGTGATGGGGTTCAAGCTTTTCCTTTCTGTATCATTTGAATGTTTTATAGTGAGCATCTTATCAGTTGTTTTAAAGTATTATTTATGGTAAAGATAGTATTGCATAGCACTAATGGGAATTTTTAAAAACTCTTTATTATGGAAAATTTGAAACATAAAAGCAGAAAGGAGAATATAATGAACTGTCATGTACCCATTACCCAGGTTCAACGGTAATTGACACATGTCTACTTGTCTTTTACCTTTAGCCCTCAATTTTTGGGGGGAGTATTTAAAAGCAGATCTTAGACATCATGTCATTTTACTTGTAAACACTTCTATATTCAGGTCTAACGGATACGGAAATTTAAAAAGCATTTATCCACTATACAATTAATGAAAAAAATTTAAAGGCCTCCAATTGCTTCAAAATCTTACTATTCAGACACAAGTTTTCATATTTCCTTACCTTTTTCTTTTTTCTATTTATTTTTTAAAAGATGCATAGATCACACAAAATCCTTACCTTTTCTATAGTTGTTTTAACTTTTTAAAGATGTGGTTTTAGTAATAAGATGCATCCTATAACTTTGTGTTCTTTTTTAAAAAACTTAGTCTTGTGGTATGAATAATTTCCTGTATTATTGGACACTTCATAATCATTAACCCAGGGAAACGGACTTGGCCCAGTGGTTAGGGCGTCCGTCTACCACATGGGAGGTCCGCGGTTCAAACCCCAGGCCTCCTTGACCCGTGTGGAGCTGGCCCATGCGCAGTGCTGATGCGCACAAGGAGTGCCCTGCCACGCAAGGGTGTCCCCGGCGTAGGGGAGCCCCACCCACGCACAAGGAGTGCACCCGTGAGAAGAGCCGCCCAGCACGAAAGAAAGTGCAGCCTGCCCAGGAATGGCACTGCCCACACTCCCCATGCCGCTGACAACAACAGAAGCGGACAAAGAAACAAGACGCAGCAAATAGACACAGAGAACAGACAACCGGGGGAGGGAGGAATTAAATAAATAAATAAATCTTAAAAAAAAAAATCATTAACCCAAATCTTAATCATAGCATAATATTTCACTCATCTGAAATTGTAATTTTTAAAACACCAGTTTGTTAAAAGGGGAATTTTTTACAATGATCTTCTCACCAGGCTCCTACATTTTGTTGTGCTGAGAGCATTTAAAAGGCTTGCTTGTTCATTGAAAACCTGCCTTTGCGGTGTTTATAATCAGGGAGGGGTGGTGTGTTCAGTGAAGGTCCCCAAAGGCAGGGAGAGCAGGTGCTCTGTTACAACCAGAATCACCCTTAGGGCCGGACAGGACTTTCCCTCCCCCTAGGGAAGAGGAGCTCTGGCGAGGCAGCAGTAACTGATGTGAACTGACCCTTTATTCCAAAGATCAGCTCACCTAACTTTCCCAGATCTGTTTTCATTTCCCCTAGATCACTTTAAAAAATTTAAAATATACTATAGCTTGACAAACAGTCAGATTTACCAAGACAGATGAACCTTTGTATCCTGTTTTAAAGGGACCCTCTGTGGGTTCAAGAGAAACTCCATATATAATGTACCCTATAAGATGAATAGACAATCGTGTGTGTATGCTTTTTTTTTTAAGTAAAGGAAAATGTGTAGCTGGTAGCTTTGCCATAGAACACTGGGACTCTGGATCCAGAGAAGTGAGGAATGTCCTAATTGATGACTCTGCCACGCCTTTGCACCTCATCTATCCTCTCTTTCCTCTTGCGGGAGGGGAGCTGTCCCTCCTCTCCAGTCTAAGGGCAGACTCTCCATCCTTGCTCTGGAGCCCATCCTCTCCTACCTTCTCAGGGATTAGTTCTGGTTCCCTCCTACCACTCTGGCTGTTCCTCCTCTCTTCTTTGCAAGCTCGCTTTTATCCATTTGACTGTGAAATGTTAGTTTCCTAATATTCCATCCTCTTCTTCTGTGATCTCCTCCACTTCTACACTTCCCTTTATGCATAACTGCTATGGGCAAATGTCTTACAGATTTGGATCTCCAGCCTAGACAGCTCTTCTGACCTCCATACCCATATATCTGATGACTGTCTTGGTACCTTCTTGTGGAAATGTCAGAAGCACCTTAAAATCAACACATCCAATCCCAAAGTTATCATCTCTTCCCAAGGCTTGGTCTTCTTCCAGTGTTTCCTATTTCCTCATGTCCAGTCAAATTAGTTAGAAACCCAGGAGTCATCCTTGATACCTCCATGCTTCTTGCCACCTCTTTTTCTAACTCATTATCAAGCTTTCTTGATTTTTACTTTTTCAGATCTGCCCACTTCTTTCCTCTCCATCTCTGCCGTTCCAGTCCTGGTCACCAGCGTCTCTTCTCTCTGGGCTCCTATCTGTCTGCCTGTATCCGTCCTTAATTTCCTCTAGTCTGTTTCCCATACTGCATACAGTGTGCAAATGCAAAGCTGATCTTGTCACACCCTGATTAAAAGCCTTTAAGTATGTTGCTCTTTCTCTTAGGATAGAGAGAAACTCCTTAGCATGGACATCCTATAAGGCACTGCAACCTCTGGCCTCTACCTAGATACCCTATCACATTCCATTCCAGCCCCACTCATCTCTATTCAGTTTCTGGAATATATCTAGCTCATTGTGCCACAGGGCCTTTGCACGTGGTATTTCCTCTGCCTAGAATATTCTCTCCTCCACCTCTCACCTGCTAGCTATTTGCCTGGATAACTTCTGCTCAAAATTCAGATTACAACTGAGCTGTCAGATCCTCAGGAAACTTTTCCTGATACTGTGCGCAGGCCAAACACCTAGCCACTCATGGAGACATGTATCTCTTGCATGAAGCCTTTTTTCACTGTTGCAACTTAACATTTCTGTGTGAAATTAGTCAGGTACTTCTCTTTATCCCCCAGGATTGTGAAGTTCCTAAGTGTAGGCTTTTTCATTCTCCATTGGGACCACAGCTTCTATTATAGTGCCTGGCAGATAGTGGGTGCCTACAAGTGTTTATTCAATGAATGAATGAGAAAGAAAGAAAAAGGTTTATACACTGGCTTTGTACAATGAAGCTCTTTTCCCTGGAGGAGTTTTTTATTGCAACCTCCAGAAGTCCAAAATTTTATCTTTGAGATGGTAAAGAATAGATTCCCAGCAGCAGCACATGGAAGGGGCTTGACGGCCAAGGTAGTCTCTTCCTTATTATACTCTGTGCTCTAGAGACCCTGCTGAGGTGTCAGTGCTTGGGGATAGAAGGAGGTGGAGTAAAGCAGAGTCAACACTGGTAACCCAGCAAGAAATCCAATGTTTACAACCTGTGACTAGCTTTGTAAAAACGATTTCTCTTGATAGGCTATGGCTAAGATTGGAAGCCAAAGAGACATCTTAAGAGTAAATTTTGGAAGGCTCTGGCTCCTTCACTACAAAGGGAACATGAAAGAGCGCTCTCTTTAATCCTGGGGTAGACTCCAGCCTGTGTGTCTAAGTTACGGAGAAAGCAGGGAATGGAAAGGAGACTATTTGCTCTGTGCCCTTCTGGTATTTCCTCTGGTTTCGTTTCTCTGTGTACCAGTGTTTCTCAGTTAGGTGTAGAATGAACACTGACCTGTTAATGAATGCCCTGCTTATTTTCACTTTCTTCTCATGGGCCTATGGGATTGAGGGCAGAGGCAGACAGGAATAGGAGGTTTGTTTGTTCCACTGAGCAGCTCTTTAAGGCCAAATCAATCACATCTTCATTGGAGTTCAGACGCTTTGGACCTGAGATGCTTGGTTTCCCTTGAAAGTATCCTACTTTTGTGTCTTGTTTTATTTTTCTCTAAATTTCAGGCAAATACTTATATTTGTGTTTTGAGTTAGGAATTAAAAAAAAAAGAAAGCAATTTTCCCTTTTTGAAAGATGTGAGTACATGAACATGTGTTTTGGTGGTGTGATAAGGGGGAAGGGATAGTGATGATAATTCTAAAGTAGGTAGTGCTTTCACACATTACTGTGAAATTGTCCAGGCAGAGCTGGATTCATAATTGAATTACATTATAATAGCATGGTTTGACGTTTGCAGTTTATATATTTTTTCTGTTTTGTTGGAATAAGGAAGGCAACTTCCAGGCCTTATTTACCTATACTTATTAGTCTCATATGCAAATAACATATTAAGAAATCCCAGTCAAGAAAGGGAAAAAGTAACTCTTAGAGAAATATTACTCATCCTTGTAGCATGTAACATGTACCAGTTGCTCTCAATAGGAAATTATTAACCTGAGGCTTTAAAGTGAGGGAAAATTAGAGTAGGAGTTATTCCCCAAATAGCTCGATTGGTATATTTTCTACCTTTTTTGTATTTCAAACTGTATTTGTAATATTGAATTCCTGTACTTTTTTTTTTTTTTAAAGATTTATTTATTTATTTAAATCCCCTCCTCCCCCGGTTGTCTGTTCTCTGTGTCTATTTGCTGCGTCTTGTTTCTTTGTCCGCTTCTGTTGTCGGGCGGCGCCATTCCTGGGCAGGCTGCACTTTCTTTCGCGCTGGGCGGCTCTCCTTACGGGGCGCACTCCTTGCGCGTGGGGCTCCCTTATGTGGGGGACACCCCTGCATGGCACGGCACCCCTTGCACGCATCAGCACTGTGCATGGGCCAGCTCCACACGGGTCAAGGAGGCCTGGGGTTTGAACCGCGGACCTCCCATGTGGTAGACGGACGCCCTAACCACTGGGCCAAGTCCGTTTCCCCCTGTACGTTTTTAAGTTAGTTAGACACTGTGCTTAAGGTATGCTGGCTTTAAAAAAAAAAAACTAAAATAGAAAATTTCAAGCATATGCAAAAGAGGAAAGACTAGTGGATGAATTCATATGTACCTGTCACCCAGCTCAACTATCTATGGATGGCCACTCCTGTTTCATCTAATCTCCCACCCTACCCACATTGGGCTATTTTGGTATAAATCCCAGATATTTCTTTACAAATGTTTTAGTATGTATTTCTAAAAGAGAAAGACTCTTAAAAACCATAGCCATAAAACCAATTTCATACCTGAAATTCTTAATAGTAATTATTTAAGATCATCAAATAGCCAGTTGGTTTTTATGTTTCCCGTATTGTTTTATAAGTCTTTTTTCCTATTGCTGATTTAAGTCAGGATGCAGATAAGATTGATATGTTTCTTAAGTCTCTTCTTTTTACCCTTGCCAATTTATTGTTGAGGAGACAAAACAGTTCTGTTGTTTTCCACGTTTTAGATTTTTCTGTTTGTGTCCCTAAAATGTGGTTTAACGTGTTCCTCTTTCTTCTGTGTTTCCTGTAAACACATTGACAGATCTCGAAGCTTGATCTGATCCAGGATTCTTTTTTTTTGGTGGTGGTGTGTGCTTCTCTCAGGAGGGGTCTAATGTCTGGTTGTTTCTCCTTGTGTGTGGGCTTTTGAAGGGTTCTCCTGGCATGGTCCTAAATATTTTCCAAACTTTTTTTTACCAGATTCAATATCAAGCCCTACTGCTGTCTATTGACCTCCATGACTTAGTATTACCAGGTATTGTTTACTAGTTGGTACAGGTCAGAACAGAAGTCCACAGTCCTGTTATTGACATTTGCTGAGGTTAGCATGAGCCTTTGGCTTTTTCAGTGGAACTAAAGTCTCTTGCTAGTGGAATATATTCATTATGTATGTTCCATTTGGTTGTAATTGGATCTGGTTTCCTTCAGCCATGCTGTAGGTTGGCCCTTTTTGCAACCCCCACCTATGATTTACACAAGACTTTGATTCCAAGAGACTAGTGGGATGTGGGACCCGACTGAAGAGCTCTAGCAGGGAGTCCTGGGTCTTTCCCAGCAATGTGCCAGGGAGGAAATCAAGGTAGAGTCTTACTTAGACACCATATTCCTGGAAGACAGTACCAGCATCTTGGCCCAGGCCACACTTACTCTTGTCTGGGTTATTGCAGTAACCACATATCTGGTCTATCTGCTTTGCTCCACATCGTCCAAGTCAACACAGCAGCCAGAGTGATTGTGCTAGAGCATGAGTCACGTCACTTTCCCACTCAAAGTCCCCCCACGGCTGCCTGTATTACGCAGGGTAAATGCCATAGGCCTTGCCAGGGCCCCAAGGCCTCCCTCACAGGCCCAGTTACCTACTCCTGTACCTCTTGTTCCTCTCGCCCCTCCCCACCTCCCTGCCACTCCTCAGGCATGCCAGGCACATCCCACCTCAGGCCTCTGTGCTTGCTTTTCTCTCTGCCTAGAATATTCTTCCTCCAGACACACATGCTTATTCCTTTATGTCTTTGCCTTGTTGTCATCTGGTTATTCCGAACTCAGGCTTTTTCTCACCATCCCAAATCCTCCGTTTAGCTCCAGCACTCTCCATCCCTCTTCCTTCTTTCAGTTTTCAACACAGACTATGCAACTTCCTTTTCTAAAAAAAGTTGCCAGTTGTCTGTTTCCCCAGCTACAATAAAAATGTTCCAGGGGCACAGATCTTTGTCTGCTTTGTTCCTCCTGAATCCCAATAACTAGAAGTGTAGGTATTCAGAACACACGTGTTAATTGCATGAATTAGGAAGGGCCTGCTCGCTTGAGAGCGTTGGAGAGTTTCCTGTACTAAATCTGATACTAGTTATGAAAGTTGACTTACTACACCCATTTTCCCCACCAGTTTCTTGACTTTTGAGCAGTGCCTCAAAAGGCAGTAGGAAGACATGCTGGAAGAGAAAGGGCCTTTGTGGAGTTGTTGGTGTGGCTGTAGTGAGACCAGAGGGCCCCAAGGTGAGGTGGCTAATGCTGCTACTTATAACTAAGATTCCAGCCTGTTTTCTAGCCACACTTACCCCTGACAACCTCCCCTGTATTCTCAGTCTTTCACTCAATTAGCTAATGGTTTCTTTAGTCCCATTATGCATTGTAGGGCAACCCTGGCTCAGGCTTTTTTTTTTAAAGAGAATAATGGGGTGTTCTGTTCTCGAGGTTACTTTTTACAAATAACCTAGCCAATTAAAAAAAAAAACTTTTCCCGACATTTTATTATGAAATCTGCAAACATACAAAAGAACTGTTAAGAGTAGTACAACGAACACCCAAATGCCCTCCATCTAGATCCAACACTTGCCAACATTTTGTCATAGTTGCTTATCTGTGTATGTGAATGTATGGGTGTGTGCATTTTGCTCTGGAACCATTTGAAGGTAAGTTGCAGACATTGGGACACATGACTCCTAAAAACTTAGTCTCTTTGCTGATGCATCCACTTGAGAATAAGTTGTAGATCATCATTATCATCTGCTCTTGCATCTCCCAAGAATAAGATTGTTTTTACATAGAACCATAATGCTGTTACTGAGCCTAAGAAAATTAACAATCATTTCAAATACCATGTATTACCCAGTACACATGTACATTTCTCTAATTGTCCCAAGAATAGTCTTTTAAAACCCAGAGGCAGCCAAAATTTGCATTTGGTAGTTTTGTCTTTTTAGTCTCTTTTGATCTAGAACTGTCTCCCCACATGCCCTTTTTTTTTCCTTTTAAATGTATTTAATGACATGGACTTTTTTTTTTTTAAAGAATTATTTATTTATTTATTTCTCTCCCCCTCCCGCCCCAGTTGTCTGCTCTCTATGTCTATTTGCCGTGTATTCTTCTTCATCCGCTTCTATTGTTGTCAACGGTATGGGAATCTGTGTTTCTTTTTTGTTGTGTCATCTTGTTGTGTCAGCTCTCCGTGTGTGCAGCGCCATTCCTGGGCAGGCTGCACTTTCTTTCGCATTGGGCAGCTCTCCTTATGGGGTGCACTCCTTGTGCATGGGGTTCCCCTACACGGGGACACCCCTGCGTGGCAGGGCACTTCTTGCGCGCATCAGCACTGCGCGTGGCCAGCTCCACACGGGTTAAGGAGGCTCGAGGTTTGAACCGCGGACCTCCCATGTGGTAGACGGACGCCCTAACCACTGGGCCAAGTCTGCTTCCCAACTTGGACTTTTTGAACATAGGGTGTCCCCATTCTTGATTTGTCTGATTGCTTCCTCATAGTGTCATTTAATTTGTTTCTCTAACCCCTTATTTTGTGTAAATGGAGAGTAGGTTTAGAGGCTTGATAAGAATGAGGTTTAGAGTCTTTTGACAAGAGGACTTTAAGAGTGAAACTGTGTACTTCCTACTACATCTTCTCAGGAGGCTTTCGGCTGCAGTTGTCTTGGTCAACTTGATCACTTGGCTATGATAGTGATAGCCAGGGAGCTCTCTTTCTTTTTGTAAATTAAAAAAGTGTTCTCAAAAGTTTAATTAAAAAAAAAGACACCTCTCTTCCAGGCTCGTTTTGAAGTTGTCATGGTTGTCAGGTAACATCTGGGCCTTGATGAACATTAGAATTCTGCTGCAGATATTTAGTGGGTAAACTTGAAGGAAGATCTGAGTTGGAGCCTTGAGATGAGGCCAAGGAGAGAAAAATTCGACCAGGGCAAAGTGGCTGTCATGGAGCCTGTAATTAGCAGTGGGCTCTTCCGTCTTCCTGTTGAGCATCACCATCCCTCCAAGAAGGAGGGGAAAAATATGCTCCCACTCCAAGTATGAAATGATGGCCTTTAGGATATCAGGAAAGGAGTCAAGGAATTCCTCTAGAATTCTTATCCTAGCACATTTCTAGTAGTGTTGTACTAAATCCAAAAGGCTGGGCATCTCTAGGAGGTGTCCTGGACATGAGATGAGAAGACAGTTCATTCTCATGATCGTTATGTGGCTTATCTTGGAAAATTTTGTGGAGTTAGTTGCTGTAACCTATAAATGGCTCGGAAAGGACAAGAGAAGAGGAACCCTAACAAGAACACATTAGATTGAGAAAAATTAGCCTAAAATCAGGAAGACCAATAGAAAGATCATAAAAATGACAGGCTATTAGGAACTTAATTGATGCCATTTGATTCTTTACAACTGTTCTCTGAAAACGTGCTGTTGTTACTCCTATTTGCAGGTGGGGAGGCTGATGCTCAGTTTAAGTAACTGTCTTAAATGTTGCAGGGCTAACAGGTAACAGAACTGAGATTTGAACCCTGGCTGCCTGGCTGGCACCCCCTCCCCCCAAACTCCTGCATTGTCCTGCCTGCTAGGGACTTAGGCAGTGGATTTTGGCCTAACAGAGTAGGGAGTCACTCCTAGACTTTTGGAGGAATTAGGTCTCAAATTAGAAGTCTTTCGTTTGGGGAGCAGATATAACTCAGTAGTTGAGTGCCTGCTTTGCATGTAAGAGGTCCGGGTTCATTCCCAGTGCCTCCTTTTGAAAATAAACAAGTCTTTATAGAAACATTTGGAACTCACCATACCAGTCAGTAGAACTGATTGAAAAAAGCCGACTCAAAAAGGCATTGGAGAGATGAGTTACAGGGAAGGGAAATTAAGAGAAGGTAGAGATGCTCTGGGGAGGGTAAAATGATTTCTACCGTATAATAATAACTCCTTGAATGGATCCAGAATTTCTTGCTAAGGTCTCTGTTTCTTAGATTTGGGGCAATTAGTTTTTTTGTGTTTTTTTTGTTGTTGGTTGTTGTTTTTGTGTTGGGAGGTTGGAAGTTGTCTCTAGAAAGTGCTTAAATTGACCTTGGTGCTTATGGTGACATTATTTACATATACCTTGCCTTGTTCTAAAAAACAGGTAAGATAGCTTATAACAATACAATAGCAACCAAGAGGTAAAATTAAGTGGGTGGATTAGGGGGGTGGCCCTTTCCGGGTCTGGTTTTGCCCAGGGCTCATTTATAAGGTCTGGGGAGGAGTGCAGGGACTGGACTGCATTCCCTTTGGGAACTCATCATCCGTGCTGATTCTCTCTTGGTAATTAATGAACAGCTCTGACCTGGAGGTTGTAGCTCCTGGCCAGTAACTGGACCACGTTATTCTGTGTGGCCAGGCTCGGTGGCAGAGGAGGGTGCACAGCAGTTTCTAAGCCAGCCAGCCTTTGGTGCTTCTGCCTTGTTTCAGTTTGCTTTGTTTTTCTGCCACGGTGACCCAACTTTTTTGTTTACCCACAGGGCTGAATCTGCTGACGGCTCTAGGGGACTGGGTGACTGTGAGCCTCCTTCTTACCACAGTCACAGAAGCAGGTCTTGACGGGTCTGCCCTTGTGGGGCTAAACCAGAGCCGTGTGACTGCTGGGCTGACTTGACATTTCTACACGGCCTACCGACCCTTTTCTTTTTGCTTCCATTCTTTATAATTAGCTTGTAACTAATTTCTTATCCAGCACCATCGATTTCCCTGCTCTTTTCTTACAGTCCTGCAAGTATAAACAACAAAAAAAATTAATGATGTAGATATTAAGTAGCAATCATAATGATCTAAAATATTTCAAACAAAGAGCACATCCTGTCCTGCCTGCGCAGTACAACAGCGGTTATGGTTAGGCAGGCTCTCCCCCCACAGTCTTCTTTCTAGGCCACAAGACAAATTTGATGATGGAGAAAAAGATTGCTGGGGAAGCCAGAGTAGGTGAAATGGGAGTTGACAACTTACAGAATCTTAACTCAAGGTTGTTAGCTTTAGTCCATCCCTGTTGCCTTTTGTGCCCCACAGTGGAGAACACGCAGCTGACCCTGAACCTGCAGACGGAGAACAAAGGCAGCGTTGTCTCGGGCGGAGAGCTGACAATTTTCCTGGACGGGCCAACTGTTGATCTGGGAAGTGTGCCTAATGGCAGTGCCGTGACAGACGGTGAGTGCCGCCCTGCTCCCCAGGGCTGTGCCGGGACAGGGTGTGGCAGGGCTGGGGGCAGGGCGGAGGTGCCCAGAACTTGGTCGCGTCCCGGGTGTCTTGCTTTCGTGTACTGCTCAGCCAGGCCTGCCCGTAGCCAGCCCCCACTCTTCCTTGCATCCTGTCTCAAAATCGTAACATGGCTTCTCAAGTTCTGTATTCTGATAAAAGGACCTAATTAAATGTCCAGACTTTGTAAGCATGTCATGTTTGGTTTGAGAGCAGAGTAGGACATATCCTTTTGTCCCATATAGACTTTGGTAAATAAAACTTCTTTATCAAATGTTACTTTGCCCCATTTTTCTTCTTCTCAATATACGTAAGCTTCCTGAGGAGTTTGAGGATGTCTTTATGAGAAGGTTTTGGTTGGGAGAGGGGAGCTATGTGTGCTTCTGAAGTGGAGATACACCCTAGTAGATTACCTACAGAAGAGGGAAACTGGAGAGTGTCTCCTGCTCTGTCCCGGCAGCTTGTTTCTTTTGATCTAGTCTGAAATTAGTCACCTTTGTTTTTTTGTTTTTTTTTTTTTAAAGATTTATTTATTTATTCCCCCCCATTGTCTTTTCTCTGTGTCTGTTAGCTGTGTGTTGTTCTGTGTCTGCTTGTATTCTCATTAGGCGGCTCAGGGAACCAATCCTGGGACCTTCTGGAGTGGGAGAGAGGCGATCATTCTCTAGTGCCACCTCAGTTCCCTGGTCTGTTGCATCTCTTACTGGCTCTCCTCTGTGTCTCTTTTTTGTTATTGTTGCATCATCTTGCTGCATCAGCTCTCTGCATGGGTCAGCACTCCTGGGTGGGCCAGCACTCCTGCGTGGGGCAGCACTCCACACAGGCCAGCTCTCCGTGTGGGCCAGCTTGCCACATGGGCCAGCTCGCCTTCACCAGGAGGCCCTGGGCATTGAACCCTGGACCTCCTATATGATAGACGGGAGCCCAATTGTTTGAGCCACAACCCCTTCCCTGAAATTAGTCACCTTTGGATCTAGCAGGAAATTGTTTCATGAAGTCTGAGACCAAAATGGGTTAGGTTTCTCCATAATTTTTCTCATGAAATGTTTTGTTAAATGTCATGTAATTGTGGTGTTTTCCAGGCCCCAAATAGGCTTCAAGGGGGTGAGATTTGTTTTTTATTTTATTTTATATTTTATTTTATCTTATTTATTTTTATGGGGGGCAAGATTTGAAGTCTAATACAAGGACAGTCTGGTGGTATCGAGGGTTTAGATGGGCCTTGACTGCTGAGAAGAACCCTCAACTGGAATGAGTAAATCACTATTGGGGTACTTTTGGTCAGA
Source organism: Dasypus novemcinctus (assembly GCF_030445035.2). NCBI lineage: Eukaryota > Metazoa > Chordata > Mammalia > Cingulata > Dasypodidae > Dasypus > Dasypus novemcinctus. The sequence continues at coordinate 20,189,741 of NC_080690.1, read as the reverse complement.
GGAGAACTTGTATCGTTCACCCATTCAACATATGGGTATGTAAGTGAACAGGTTTAGGCCCTGGGCCAAGTGCCAGCCACGTAGTCGCAGGCAAAACTCATGTGGTCCCTACTCCCTGGAGCTTATAATTTATTTGGGGGGGTGGGGGGTGGGAAGGAAGGAGTGACTGAGATATCAAACAAGTAAATGCGTGCATAATTATGTGATTGTAATTTTGACAAACCCTATAAAGGAAAAATACAGATGATGTGAAATCCCTGCACTTTAGAGGCGTCTTATGTACATTGGGAGGAGGGGTGGTCAGGGAAGGTTTCTGCAAGGAGCCTGAGGAGGAGTTTGGGCAGGCAGGGGCGGTGGTGTGGGGTAAAGAGGTGAAGAGAAGGCAAAGGGGGAGGGTTCACGTGTGGCAAGGCTCAGAGCGGGGAGCAAGCTTGGCTGTGCTGGGAATGGAGGTGACCAGTGGGACTGGAATGGGGAAGCAAGTGGGCGGTGAGGCCAAAAAGACGAGCTGGCTTAGATCACACAGGGCCTCAGAGGCCTTGGCAAGGAGTTTTGAGCCTCATCCTAAGAAGCAGGAAGCTGTTGAAGGGTTTTTAGTAGAAAATTATCATGATCTGATTTGGGTTTTTAAAAGCTCTCTGGTTCCAATATGGAGGAATGCCCCCCATTCTTTGCCCCCCGCGTCTTACGCCCAGCATTTCTTCTCTGTCTCACATTCATGATGATGAAGCTCTTTAATGTATAAAGCAGTGTGCTTGTAGGTGCCATAGACGTTCCTGAAGGTCTTGGAGAGGAGGAGCTGTTTCCGAGGCCTGAGCCCCAGCGTGCAGTGGCACAGGTCAGGTCTCCCACGTTGTCCCTCTTCCTTCTCACGCTGGAGGCTGCGGCTTGCTGGACTGCCCATCCCCCACGTGGTGGGAAACTCTTAATGCGCAGAGCGAGTTCCCTTCCTGGCAGCCAAATCTCAAATTAGAGCTGACTTTCTTTATGTTTCTGTCCTTCCTTGTGATTGATTCCCTTTCTAGGATCACAGCCACCTTCAAGAGAATCCAGTGGGACAACAGCTGTCGCTCCAGAGAATCGGCACCAGGTCCCCAGCACAAACTGCTTTGGTGGGAGATCCCGGTAAGCTCCCCTTGTTGAGGAGAAGAAGCCAGGAAGATGCTTCCAGCTCTCGAAACATGTTGGGAAGTGGGGAGGGGCAATTTATGTTAGAAAATGCTCAGAACTCCTCCAGGGGTCTTATAATTGACTCAGTGTGTTGAGAAGGCCCAAAGGTACAACACTCAGGATTTGGGGAAGTGTCAGGGGTTCTTTGGTAAGGATTGGGACTGGCTAAATTGGTTATTCGGATAAAAGAAACTTTTGAACAGAGAACTTGGCTCTGCTTTCTTATACATCAGGTGCAGTGGCCACAGCTGTTCTTCCTGGCTACACCTAGAAATGCTTAGAGCAGTGGTTCTTTGTATGTGAAATTTTCTGTCTACATTTCTATTTTCCATGATCCCCTTTGGACTGTTGGCTAAGAACTCTTACACTGAGAGTCTGAGTGATATTGCACTTACATAAATGATTTACTTTTATTTACCAAAATTCCCATCTCATATCTGTGTTAATGATGCAAACTCACTTCTATAGCAATTGAGTTACAGGCAAGAGAAAAGCTTTAACCTTAGAGACGGGGAGGATGTTGGGACCTGCACATGTTGTTTATTACAATCTATCAAATTCCTGGCATTTTAAGGAAAATAATCATATTAATGCCATTTGTTGATCTTTATCATCTGTGGAGAGGAGGTGAATAATGGTAAAGGCCTGCCCAGACAAATTCCAAAGGTAATGGTTTGAAAATTGAGACTGATTTCAGCTAATACCATGACTTCTTGAACGATCCTCTGAAGACAGTGTTGGCCGCTCCAGATTTTGCTGTTTTGAGGGTTGGTGAGGTTGCAATGACTGATAGATGTAGGCTGCAAGAGAGTGCAGATATTTGGATCTTTTGTCTAGAGCATCCCTAGAAGCAGAGGCTCTCTTTTCTCCAAGTCTCTGCAAAGCTATTACCTTAACACTGTGAAGGCCACGTGGGTTTTTTTCTTTGACTTTCTGGATGGTCTCACAGTAGAACTGGAGAAAACAGAATCTCTTCAGTGGTGAATAGCGTAGGAGAGGAACACTTCAGCAGTGTACTCTGGGAAGATGCCACCTTCTGAGCTTTGGTGGGAGGAGCAGCCTTCGTGTATTTTTACATGACTTTGAAAATTTATATCAAACAGAACTGTTGTCGCTTGATTTGAAACTAGAAGGAAGAGTTCAACAACTCTTAACAACTATGTACTTACCTTCTTGACTTCCTGCTCTCTGAATTTCTCTAGGTGACAGACTTTTAAATTCATACATCCTGGTATGCTTTCTTTGTTGTAGTTCTTGTTGAGGATCGTTGACTGTTAAACCAGCAACCAGACTTTAGCATAAAATCAGATGCATTTTTGTTGTCATTTAGACTGGTTAATTATTATTTTTTTAATGTGTTTTATTTTTTTCTTCTTTATTTTCTTTTAAATGTTACATTAAAAAAATATGAGGTCCCCATATACCCCCCACCCCACCCATGCCACCCCTCCCACATCAACAAACTCTCCCATCATTGTGGCACATCCACTGCACCCAGGGAATACATTCTGGAGAACCGCTGCAGCACATGGACAGTGGTCCACATTGTAGTCCACACTCTCCCCCAGTCCACCCAGTGGGCCATGACAGGACACACAACTTCCAGCATCTGTCCCTGCAGCACCACCTAGGACAATTCCAAATCCTGAAAATGCCCCCACATCATATCTCTTCTTCCCTCTCCCAACCATCAGCAGCCACCGTGGCCACCCTCTCCACATCACTACTACAGTTTCTTCCCTTACTAATCACAGTAGTTCCCCAGCAGAACACCAGTAAGTCCACTCTAATTCATAGTCTATTCCTCTATCCTGTGGACCTGGGATGGCCATGTCCAGTCCCCCTCTACATCAAGAGGGGGTTTAGATTCCACATGGATGATGGATGTAATTCTCCTGCTTGCAGCCGTAGGCATTCTTGGCTCCCTGGTGTGGTGGTTGACCCTCTTCACCTCCCTGTCAGCTGGCCAGGGTAAGTCCAAGAAACCAGAGGGTAGGAGCTGCAAGTCTGCTGAGGCCCAGGGGCTGGCCATCACATGGACAGTTCAGAGATTCAGGTCTCCTGACAGACTGGTTAATTATTGATGGACAAAGTGCCTTCAGATCATTTAAGCCTCATGGGGTCCTCTTCAGTCTGCCTAACCACTGCAGCATTTTCCCAACCCTGGCCTCTGAGTTTTCTGGGCCCCTGCTGATCTAAGTATTTATTCTGTGTTCACAGGGAAAACCTGCTGCCATTCAGCAAGAAACAGGTTTGAGAATGTCCCCCAAAGGTGATCTCTTCTGCATCCTTAAGCGTCCCTTTCCCACGTTGCTGTTGCACTTATCAAAATCAGTGTGCACAAGTACTACTGAAGGTGGCAGCAGGGGAGTCCAGTGGAAAGAATGTGGAGCTTTGAAATCAGATGACGTAGCTTGAATCCTGGCCTGTCATTTACTGGCTGTGCGGTGGTAGATGAGTACTAAACCTCTTGGACCCTCGGTTTTTTCAGGCGTAAAATGGGGATAATATTGTAAGAACTAACTGAGATGGGGTATGTAAAGCTGAGGGTCTTGCACACCAGGAGTGCTCAGTGAAGGTGGGTTGTTTTCTTTGTGCCTGGAGACTGTCGATTGTGCCCCTGCCACACCTGGGAAGTGAGGCATCACCAGTGCATTCGCATCAGGGACTGTGGTTGGGAGGGTGATGACTCGAACCCTCGAGAGTTCAAGGACAGCACTCTGCTGTCCTTGCTTTCCGGGGGTCAGAGAGAATGATGGGCTTCTGTCTACTGGCTCCCAGACTAAATATTTAGCTTTTGCTCTTTGAAGGATAAGTTTTTCTTGGACTTGTGTGCCACTTACAATGATCAAACAAACGTACCCTGATGTGCCAGTGAAGGCAAAGGCTGCAATGCAGAAGCAGCCATTTCCTCTCATTCTTTCCCCTGCTTTATAAAGCTTCAGAGAGACTGGAACTGTGGAAGAGTTTTATCTTAGGGGTTCACCTATCCAAGTTCATCTAGCAGAGCCATCATTTGCCTGCTGAGCAATGGCTGCAAGTCCCATTTCTTAGCAGGATCCCTCCCACGCTTTTAGAACAATCAGGTGAGCCATCTCTAGTTCCTTTACCTTGTCTGTCACGGGGAAGCCAGGATGGAATCGCCACCAACAATTCATGGGGCATAAATCTCTTTGCAGATGGACCATGTTAGTATATAGTCAGTGGGTCTGGTTTGGTAAAAAAGAGTTAATATATCACAAATTGTGAGATAGTTCTACAGTAGAATACTATCCCATGGAAAAATGGGTGACTGATAGTTACTTCAAAATGGTAGAATCTCAGAAACAATGTTGAGCAAGAGAAGTAGGTCACAAAAAAAAAAATATACAGTACATTTTATATAAAGTTTAAAATGCAAAACTAAACAATATACTTTATATGGATACCTTCATAGGCAGTAAAACTATAAAAATTAAAACTGAATTAAGAAGAGTGGTTATCATTGCAGGGAAAGAGAGAGGTATTGGTACTGGTAGTGGTTAATTCTTAGCCTGGATGGTGGGGTCCCCAAGTGGTCATTTTATTATTCTTTCAATTGAATGTATGTTTAATATATTCTATTGTTTACATGGTATTTTTCGCAGTGAAAAAAATTTGTTTAAAAAATGTCTTCTGCCAACCTAAGGAAACCGAATAGTGATTGTGACTGGATTAGATAAATTGTTGTTTGCTATTGAGGCAGATGGATTCCAGAATCTAGGGTTTCTCCACACTTGATAATTACCACTTATTTTCATTCTGCCCAAATTTTATACATAGCCATGTAGCCTGTGATTCTGAATCGATGCTCTGTTAGCCCTTTAGACTGTGCTCCTGTCTCAGACCTGAGAATCTAATTTGGAAGGTGGGGGAATGGGTTCTAGAAGAAAGCTGGTCACGTTTTCAGGAAGGTGCCAGGTCATGTGTCCATCACAATAGCACTACTATCGGTGGCCACAATTTGGTGCTTGATTGGAATGGGGACCGTTACTTGCTGTCACCCAGGATTAGGCCTGGTAGCTGGCCATCCTGCCCTGTGTCCTTGGCCAGTGTTCCTTATTCCAGTGTAATAGTAGACAGTGCCTGGGATATTACAACATCTTCTGGGAGAGGGTGTGCTGGTTGGCACAGGGAGTGCCTCCCGTAACCTTTAGTAATTCACTGGTGCTTATTTTGCTGAAATGAGGGCTGGCTTTGGGAATCTTGCCTAAGCCAATTGAGACAATGAGATTTGAAGACCTAGTATGTACCTGGTATTTTGCACACATTGCACAGAGGATGCTGGAAATAGGGCCTCTACTCGCCACAGCAAGTTTACATGTAGTGTTTGTGGTAGAAGACATATTTATAAAACAGCCCAGTAAAAAGTACAAGGGCTATGAGGAGCTCAGAGAAAGAAATCAGTGTGTGGAGAGGGATGGAGAGCAGCGGATTGGACGGGATTTTGCAGAGGAACTGCTGCTGGTTGTCCAGCAGTTCAATATAGTGGCTTAGGGCTACTTCAGGGAGCTAAGCAGACCCCCTGGAGTGAGTGTGGAGGGAAAAAGAACCCAGCAGAAGGGACCCAAGCTGCCACTGGCAGCTCTCTTTGGAGTTACTTTTAGGTTAGAGATGGTTGTGAAGAGTGGAAAGCCAAATCTGAGTTCCTTTGTGGTTTGCTGGATTCTTAGTCACCTGTGATTTTTCCTTTTCCCTTCCCAGTGATTATAAGAAATTAGAGCAGGAGTTCTTAACCTTTTATGTTCCACAGACCCCTTTGCTAGTCAGGTGAAAACCACAGACCCCTTACTAAGTCCACACTGTGTATTATTTAATAAATATATCATAACCTGCACCAACACACTTCCACAAGAAGTGTTTTTTTTTGTATTTCAATTCAAGCCCGTGGACCCCTTGTTAAGAACCCCTGAATTAGAGGCATAAAGGGAAATCAGCTAATGGGTTAACCCATAGGAGCAATGCTCCTCCTCCAAGACCAGCGCCAAAGATGTATTTGACTTGAATAAGTAGCTCATTCTAGAAGCCCAGTAGATTTTCCGTAGTCATATAGGAAAGTGAAACAAACAAAAAAGGAAGAGAATGCATTTAATTAACTTTTTTTAGGTTCGTAACATTTTTATGAATGGATCTGAAAACTGTGAAGGGGGTCTTGGTTAAGAAGCTGTGATAAGGGACTTGAAGCATTTTCTTTTATTATGTTCATGTGTATGTAACTTATTTTGTGTGCGAGTGTATGAGTGCACGTGTGGTTGGTGTGAAGGGCTGGAGGCCTTGAATTTGCTTACATTCCCCATCACATGTCATTATTGGCCAAAGGTGGCCCGAATTGGCCTGCTAACAAGCTTCCCCTCAGTGATTCTTCTGTATGTAAAACTTCCAGAACCTCTTAGGATCGAGTCTCCATTCCGCTTCCTTTACTCTTTCCTTTTTCATCCTGGTTTGATGAAAACATATCAAATCTATTAATTCCCTTGCCTTGGCACTAATGACCTCTGATGATTTAAAAGAACTACAATCTCAGAGACTTCTAAAGCCCCAGGGTCTCTGGTGAGCTCTAAATAGCTCTAAATAGCTCATCAGCCGTGTCTGCAGACAGCCTATCCCAGAAAGGAAAGAAAAATAAACGAAACCGGGTGTGAGTCTGCTGGGAAAGCTTCAGGAAGTCCTGGGAGGGCCAGGAGAGAGTTGGAAAGCAAAGCTAACAGGGGAAAAGACGGGAGCTGAGCCTGGGTACTGGGCCGTTCTCTCAGTAATTGTTGGCCACTGCCACCCCTCCTTCAACTGAGGTGACTAAAAGCGACTTGGTTTGGAACTGCAGTTGTTTGGAGATGTCACTCTGTCAGCTTGAAATTGAATCTAGCACCTTGACAGTTTCCATTCAGGGCTCCCACCCACCAGCTTTTACTTACTATCTGGTTACAACTCCATTACTGTTACTGGGGAGGAGAAAGGAATAAGAAGAAATAAGTGTAATTCATGGATTCATTCAGTGATAACCGAGAACACAGGCCCTGTTCACAAGGAGCTTGCAGGGCTCTTTTCTGAGCAGTTGGCTCCTGTGGAATAGAATTGAGACTGGGGACAAGAGCCCCACTGCATTCTCAAAGCCAGACTTGGAAAAGTCATCATGGGGATTAATTACACATTAATGTATTAATTATATATCAACTATAATTATACTTCATTATGCATTAATATACTTTAATTTACTAAAGTCTATTTATTTCATAGGTCTTTTTGGGCATTTCTTTTATTTTATTTTACTTTTTTTTTTTTTTAAGAAGATACATAGATCACAAAAAATGTTACATTAAAAAATATGAGGTTCCCCCATACCCTACCCTCCACCCCCTAGGCATTTCTTTTGTGTGAGCCTAAAGAGGTGTTGTGGTTAGAAACTTTTCTGGCACTAGAAGGAAGTGAGGCAGATATCTACATTTGCAGGTAATCTAATATTCATTCCACAAACATTGGTTGCCAGGATCTGAGCTGGACTGTGGTGCTAAAAAGATGAAAAGCCTTGGTCCCTGACATCAAGGACGGTGGCATCTAGCAAGATAGTTTAATGTGATGGATCTCATAGGGGTGATGAGTACAAGTACAAGAAGGGCAGAGTGGAAAGTTTACCCAGATTGACCCCAGGGAGTTGGGAAGATCTCATGTTTGAGCGCAGCTTGAAGGAGTCTGCCAGATGAAGGAGGAGAGGGGAAGGGACGTCCCTCTGGACTCTGGCAGGTGGAACAGTGTGGGCAGAGGCAAGGGAGAATGAGAGAACTTGGCCTCTTCAAGGAAATATTATAAATGTTGTTTGGGAATGCTGATATGTAAGATATGAAGGAGGATCTCTGTAGCAAACTGTGGGTTTGTGGGCCAAATCCGGCCTACCACCTTTTTTGTGAATAAAGTTTTATTTGAATACAACCATACTAATTCATTTACTTATTGTCTACAGCTATTTTCATGCTACAACTGCATAGTTAAGTAGTTGCAACAGGGACTCTTTGGCCTGCAAAACCTAAAATATTGACTATCTGGCCCTTTACAGAAAAGTTTGCTGACGCCTGCTGTAGGTGTCAGAGGGCCTCTTAGGTTTTTCTAAGAATTTTAGACGTTTTCCTTTGGAGGTACAGAACCACTGAATTTTTATTTTATCTTATTTGTTTTTTCTTTCCCTTTTTTTATTTTTAAATTTATTTATTAGAGTTTTGAACAAGTGCCTGATGTATTATTTCTGTGATAAATTGTTCAAGAAAGCCTTCTGATGGATGAATTTGAAGCTGTATCTGTTAGTGTCTTAGTTTGCCCATGCAAAGCACCAGAAATGGATTGGCTTTTATAATGGGGATTTTACTAGGGGAAAATCTTACAATTCCAAGGCTGTGAAATGTCTAAATCAAACACCATCACAAATGCTTTCTCACCAAAGTCAGCCACTGGTAATCCTAGTGGTGAAGATGCCCATCTCAGCTGAGGTCCCTTCCTGCCCCTCCAGGATCTTTAGGTCTCCCAGAGCTCCTCTGTGGGCAACCAGGCACAGGACTTGTTTCTTTCTGGGCCTCCTCTCTAGTCTCTGCTGCTCTGCTTTCTTCCCGAGTTCAGCTGTGAGCTATCAGGCACATGGCTCCTCTCTTTAGCCTTGAGTGCTCGGGGGCCCAGCTTCTTGGGGGCTTCATGCTTAAGCTTTGGCTACTAGAGATCCTCAAGCCCTCTCTCACATGGCAGGATAAAAAAATGGTGGCTTCCTTTCTCTGTCTCTCTCTCTCTCTGTGTCTCTGTCTTTATAAAGCTCCAGTAAAAAGGCAGAGACCCAACCTGAGTTACACCTCACTGACGTAGTCCAATCAAAAGAGCCCCTACTCACAGCAGTGGATTAGTTCAAGAACATAATCTTTTTCTTTTTAGGAATTCATATATATATTTTTTTAGAGATTTATTTTTTATTTATTTCTCTCCCCTTCCCCCCCCCCCCCCCCGCCAACCCACAACAGTTTTCTGCTCTCTGTGTCCATTCGCTGTGTGTTCTTCTCTGTCCGCTTGTATTCTTGTCAGCGGCACCGGGAATCTGCATCTCTTTTTGTTGTCATCTTGCTGCATCAGCTCTCCGTGTGTGCGGTGCCACTCCTGGGCAGGCTGCACTTTTTTCCTGTGGGGCGGCTCTTCTTAGGGGGCAGACTCCTTGTGCGTGGGGCTCCCCTACACTGGGGACACCCCTGCGTGGCATAGCACTCCTTGAGTGCATCAGCACTGCGCATGGGCCAGCTCCACACGGGTCAAGGAGGCCCTGGGTTTGAACCCTGGACCTCCTATGTAGTAGACGGACGCCCTAACCACTGGGCCAAATCCGCTTCCACATTTTTAGGGATTCATAAAAGAACTTCAAACTGTCACAGGGTTCATGGCAGGAAGCAGGACCCACTCTACGTATATCAGAGAGGGATGGAGAACTAGGTGCTTACAAAAGCCATTGCATGGCCTGGAGCAATAGAAGCGAGGGGCCGCCACCTGGATCTTTGGTTTCACAGTAGCAGACCAGATGTCAGGAAGCTGCTGCTGCCCCTGCAGCCACCTCCCACCTATTTAGTGTAGGTTTTGCTCACCCTCTCATTGGCAGAACCAAGTTGCAAGGGAGTCTGGGCCTCTTCAAGCCCCTGCAGTGTGGGAGTAGGGGAAGGGAAGGATGTGGACTAGAAGAGGGTAGAAATATCTGACACAGTGAGGGCTGACACCAGACTCAGGGAAGCCAAAGAGGAACTAAGGAGGTAGGGATTAATGATCAGCCTTGGGTGGAATAGAAAGGAAACAGAAGAAATACCTAGGAGGGGTGATCGGTGAGCAGGACTGGGTGACTGAGTCATGAGACAGGCTGGAGGATACGGAGGAAGAGAGGGTGAATCCCAGGTTCTTAGCCTGTGATTTCATTCATGGAGATAAGACTTGCAGGTGGGGGAGGAGCTTAAGAAGCTAGCCCTTCACTGTCATTTCCTCCGTGATGGGTAGGCTTGATGTTTCGCAGGCTCTGTGGAACAGTGGTACCGTGTGAGTCTGGGCCAGAGCCATTCCTCGGAAAGGGTATCCATAGAAGGAAACAAAAACCAAAATTAAGAGATACAGAGCAGTACATTGTATTTCTGACAGTGAACTGCAGGGCCAATATAAGGGCACAGTTTAGGACATAGGAGTGATATTTTAATTTAACCCAGGGGTTCTTAACAAGGGGTCTGTGAACATGAGTGGATATTTAAAAAAAAACATTATTCTTCTGGGGATGTGTTAGTATGGGTATGATATATTTATTAAATAATACACACGTGAAGCGGACTTGGCCCAGTGGTTAGGGCGTCCGTCTACCACATGGGAGGTCCACGGTTCAAGCCCCGGGCCTCCTTGACCCGTGTGGAGCTGGCCCATGCGCAGTGCTGATGCGCACAAGGAGTGCCCTGCCACGCAGGGGTGTCCCCGCGTAGGGGAGCCCCACGTGCAAGGAGTGCGCCCCGTAAGGAGAGCTGCCCAGCACGAAAGAAAGTGCAACCTGCCCGGGAATGGCGCCGCACACACGGAGAGCTGACACAACAAAAAGAAACACAGATTCCCGTGCCACTGACAACAACAGAAGCGGACAAAGAAGAACACGCAGCAAATAGACACAGAGAACAGACAACTGGGGTGAGGGGAAGAGGGGAGGAGGGGGAGGAGAAATAAATAAATCTTTAAAAATAAATAAATAAATAATATACAGTATAGTGTGGACTTAGTAAGGGGTCCATGGTTTTCACCTTACTGGCAGAGGGGTCCGTGGAACAAAAAAGGTTAGGAACCCCTGACTTAACCAGATCTGTACCTGGATTCTAGGACTTCTCAGTCCTAGAAAATTGTGACTGAAAGGGAAAGGGTTTCGAGAGAAGTCAATAAAATGCTGATGGGTCTTGGAGAAATGGTTTTTTTTAGTCACGAGAGCTTGGACAGCTTGGGTATATGATGATGGAAGACCAGAACAGAATTGAATGCAAATGCTTTGGACAGATGTGGATGGCAAGGAAAGGGGATTGCTTAAGCCATGGTGTTTGTGGCTGTGGTTTGGTGTGATGAGGTTAGACTTTCCCTTCAGGATTCTGTTGGAACTGGATATGTCCTTTTGAAAGCACCAAAGCCTGTGGGTATGATGATGTGGGGTTTGATTTAGTGACTGTCGTTACGATGGCAAACTCAATAGCTAAATAGAACTATTCTTTTCAGATACTTAAACAATTCTTTATTTAAGTTTTTTATATTACATGGATAAAAATAGCCACAGAACTAAATATAGAATTTACATTGCTTTTTAAATATATTTCATTGGGCTTTGTGAAGTTATGAACTCTTAACTTACTGAAAATATGGTGAATGTGTTGGTCTCAGTACTCTTTGGACATCTCATCTTTATTTCCCATTTGTTTATTATTTTGGAAATGTATCTTCTGCCCCTACCATTCTGCTGAAGTCACAGCCACAAAGGTCTACCTCATCTGTTTGCAAGGTTTAGCACAGTGAACCAGTTCTGGAAATGTTCTAGGCATTGGCTTCTGTAACAGTGCAGAATCCTGGAATATTCCTCTTTTATTCTGATTTTACTGATCTTCATTATTTAAAAAATTAATTTGATTTATGCAAAAATATGTATGAATATATGACATAAAAGCAGGTTGCAGTATTGAACAGGGCAGTAGAGAGTAGTCATCGAGAAGTTCTTTAAGCAAAGATTTGAAGAAGGTGAGGGATTGAGCCCTGAGGATGTCTGGGGAAACTGGGCTGAGGAGTGGCTGTTGTACAGGTCTTAAGGTGGGAGTTGAAAAAGCAGCAGGAAGGCCAGTCTGGCTGAAGTGAAGAGAGTAATGGGTTAATAGAAGATGAGGCGACATTGCTAACAGGAAGAGCTGGAGATCCTACCTTGATTTCTGCTGTGTGTATTTCAAAGTTATTCTATGCAAATTTGGAATTGTTATATCTTACTGGTATGTTGAATTTACAACAACCTGGACGAATCTGAAGGGCATTATGCTAAGTCCAAGAAGCTAGACACAGAAAGTTATGTACTGCAAGAGTCCACTTACATGATATTCTGGAATAGGGACAGAAATTTGATCAGCTGCTCCTGGGGGTGGGTGAGGATTGGACTGCCAAGGGGCACAAAGAAAATTTGGGGGGCGATGGAAATGTCTGGATTGTGGCAGTAGTAACACGACTCTACACATTTGTCAAAACTCATCAAACTACTCTTAAATGGGTGGATATTACTGTATGTAATTACTACCTTTCTTTTAAAAATCATTTAAAAAATCCATTTTATCACATGGACAGATTCATGTAACCACCACCTCAATCAAGACACAGGACTATTCCATCACCACAAATAACTCCCGCATGTTACTCTTTGATGGTTACACCCATGCCCTTCCCTCCAACCATCCCTAATCCCTAATGACTAATCTGTTCTCTATCTCTATAATTAGGCGGTATTTCCTCCAACAGCATTTAACTGTATTATTATTATTTTTTAATCTATATGATAACTTCTGTCTTTAAACTGTCATTGTCATTTATGGTTTTTGTTTTGGTATCTTTAGAGTTTTCATCCTCTTGCCTTTTTTTAAAAAAATGTATTATGATCTTTTTTTTTAAGATTGATTGATTGATTGATTTCTCTCCCTCCCCCCACCCCAGTTGTCTGTTCTCTGTGTACATTTACTGCGTGCTCTTCTTTGTCCGCCTCTGTTGTTGTTAGCAGGACGGGAATCCGTGTTTCTTTCTGTTGTGTCATCTTGCTGTGTCAGCTCTCCGCATGTGCGGCGCCACTCCTGGGCAGGCTGAACCTTCCTTCGCGCTAGGCGGCTCTCCCCATGGGGCGCACTCCCTGCATGGGTGGCTCCCCTATGCAGGGAACACCCCTGCGTGGCAGGGCACTCTTTGCGCACATCAGCACTGCGCATGGGCCAGCTCCACACGGGTCAAGGAGGCCTGGGTTTGAACTGCGGACCTCCCATGTGGTAGACGGATGCCATAACCACTGGGCCAAGTCCGCTTCCCCTCTTGCCTTTTAATTCCTGTCCTTCCCTTTTTGTTTCTCATCCCTAGTCTGACCAACTTTCTACTTTTCAGACTTTCTCCCCTGCCTTTTCTTGGTCTCATTGAGTTAAAGGTATCTTCAGTTGGCTGATTATTTGGTAATAGAGTGTGAAACTCTGCATCCAACACTGTGAAGGGAAAGAGTAGGATATGGCACAGATAGTAGTTCTTATTTTGGGGAGGGGGAGGGGAAGGAGGAGGGAGTAGCATCTGGTTGATTTTGCTCCTTTTTTAAAAATTTTGCCTTAAAATTATTAAACTATAAAAACAGTTTAAAAAGTTTTATTTTAAATCGAATCATCTAGTTTTGCTTTAAAAAAGAATGATGAATAAATTGAGGAGTCCCGAGTTACTCTTTCCTCTTCTTTCTACTTTTTTTTTTGTGGGGGCAGGGGTGCAGGAGAGTGGTGCTGAAGGTCTCCTCCAAACGCCGTGTCAAGGGCCATGTATGCCTTATTCATTTTTATGTCCCTAGCAGAACCTAGAATAGTGCCTCGCTGCACGTAGCAGCAGCTCAACAAATATTTGGTGAGTTGAAAGCCTCTTGTGTTCTCGCTGCTATTTGCCAGAACCTCAGGGTGGGTCTTGCTACTGGTTTACATTCCTTGGCTCCCCGGCTCCTGAGATGTAATGGTTTCTGTGATCCCAGGGTGCAGGGTTTCAGGGAAGCTTTTTATCAGCACTGCCTTGTGCTGTCCAAGACTTAGCCTAGCTGCCAAAAGTGTGGTGGGTTTCCCCTGCCTGTCACGAACCTTCCAGTTTCAGCTGGTTTTTCTTCATGATTGATATTTCCACATGAGCCCTTTTCCTTGACTGCTCTTTTCAAATTCTTGCAGTTTTTAAGGTGAACTTTGGAATCAGAATTAAGTTGACATATAAACACATCTGGTTTGGGAAAAGAATGTGTAAAGTCAATGAACCCTAACTCTACCAGAAAAGAATGTTACATACCCTCTAAGAACAGTAATATCTGACTTGTATGCAGTTGTTCAAATTCCCAAGTCCTTGTTGAATCTTAAAAATGTGTGCCGTATAAAAGACATTAGGATCACTGAAATGCTGTTCCTTTGAGATGGGCTCTAGATTCTATAGAGCAGTACCATCACTGTACCAGACCCTCTGAAATTAGAGTTCAGTAGGTGATCGGCAAGAATTTGGGCTGGGAAGCAGATGTGGCTCAAGCAGTTGGGTGCCTGCTTCCCACATGGGAGGTCCCTGTTCAGTCCCCGGTGCCTCCTAAAAACAAAAAAACAACAAGCAAACAAATGAAAAAACTGACTGAGGGGAGCTGATGTGGCTCAGTGGTTGGGTGCCAGCTTCGCACATACAAGGTCTGGGGCTCAATCCCTGGCCCCAGTACCTTAAAATAGTAATAATAATAATAATTTGGACTGAAGCTATTCACCTAGTCTTAAAAGTTAATATCTGTATCCTCTTCTGTGGAAATACTTAAATTTATTTGTATCAAGAGGGTATTTTAGTTTTCTATTGCTGTGTTACAAATTACCACAAATAGCAAGGTGGTTGGCTGAATTCGGTCACCTGTGGTTGTAGGACCAAGGTTCTGGCCTCTTCACTAGCTATCAGCGGGGGACCCCTCTCAGCTCCTTAAGGCAGCCTGCATTCCATCTCATGCGGCCTTCTACATCTGCAAGCCAGCAATGGTACATGGACACGCCCTCAGGTTTGAACCTCTCTGACTTCCTCTTCAGCTACCAGCCAGAGAAAGCACTTTGTTTTTAGGGGCTCATGTAATTAGATCAGGCTCACCCAGATAATCTCTCTTTCTGAAGGTGGACTGTGCCATATAGCATAGCATAATCACAGGCATGACATCTCAGCATATTCACAGGTTTCAGGATTAGGGCAGGGCATCTTCGGCGGGGTCATTTTAGAAATTCTGTCTACCACAGAGGGTATCCCTTTTAATTCCCTTGCTTTATCACTTGCCTAGTCTGTATATGTTGGAGTGTGCTGAGAAGGGCAGCTAACACAAAATATGGCAAATAAAATTTGGTCAAATGTGGAGATGGTCTTGCAATTTTAGTATATGTATGTGGAAGTGAGTCTTATGAAATGATTTTTATTTCTAGACCTTGACATTAGAGAATGATGTCACATGAAGTTTAGGACTAGCCTTCCTGGAAGACAGTAGCTCTATCTGGTCCTGTCCAGTATTTGGCAGACCATAGATTCCATCTTTTGACGTGGATTCCATTCTTTAAAGGGGTGGGGGTGGGGAGCTGATGAGTTGAGTAGGTTGCAGAGAACACACAAAGGACTAGAGGTTACAGGCCAGAGAGTGCTTTTGAACTTGAGGGTTTGCTTCTTTTATTCATTCAACAAATATTTCTCTTTTTTAAAAATATTTGTTTTTTTTTTAACTTTATTTTCATTTAATAGTTGAAAATATAAATTAAAAAATAAAAAGAAAACACAGTTGAATAAATACATCCATGTCTCAATTAAATGTACCAGATACATATACAAATTTTTTTAAAATCATACAATACGTTACACAATATATTTGATTCATAGTGACACAATCATATAGTACAAATATTTCTTGAATTTCTCCCATGGGCCAGGTACTACGCTAGGTTCTGGGTATACAATAAACAAAACAGACGTGATGGTCCCTGCCCTTATAAGACTTGTCAGAGACAGATATCGAGCAAATCAACACACAGACTAATATATGCAAAAAGAGGTGCCATAAAGGGAATGATAAGGATGCCCGGAGAGAGAATGGAGGGGAACTTCCTGTATCCTGGGAGAAGGGGACATTTAGTCAAGATTTGGATAAGAGCCAACTGGGTGAAGAGTCAAGGGATCGTATGCCAGGCAAGTAGAAGAGCAGTGGCTCTGGATTTTCCTCAGTCAGCATTTAGGAGGATGTTTTGAACATACTCTTTTTGGAGTGGTTAATTCCTGCCTTGGCGATTTGTCGTGTCAGGACACTTAGACCTAACACTCTAACACACTCTCGTCCCCAGTCCCTTCAAGGTCCCAAGCTCTTTCAGTCTGGGAACTGCAGCAAGGGAGGTGTAGGTGGGTACGACGTGATGCCAGTCAGAAGAGGGTTTCTTAGTTTCCTGGGGCTGCGTGACAAAACACCACAAAATGGGTGTCTTAAAACAGCAGAAGGGAATGGTCTCACAGCTCTGCAGACTAGAAGGCTGAAATCAAGGTGTCTACAGGGCACTGCTTCCTCCAAACTCTGTAGGCAAGAATCTGTCCTCCCCTCCCCTCTGGCTTCCGGCAGCAGCTTGCCAGCAGTCCGGTGTTCTCCCCTGTGTCTCTTTGTCTGTGTCCAGTTCTCCCCTTCTTTTAAGGACATCAGCCATATCAGATTAGGGTCCACCCTCATTCAGTTTGGCCTCGTCTTAATTAATACCATCTCTGGAGACCCTCTTTCCATCCACGGACCAGGGTCGGACTTATCTTTTCGGGGGACACGAGTCAATCCTTAAGAAGGGTGAGGACACTCTCCTCTCACTGGTGCGGGTTGGTGCTCCTCATGCCCCATGCAGATCCCTACCGGGTTTTAGTGGAGGTTGGTGGCCCACGAGTGTTGTCTCCTATGCTGCCCGTACCTCGTAGGCCCTTGAACTTCAGGTTCCGAAGCGCTCCACTCCAGCACAAACCACATGCGGCTGCCTCTGTCCTCGGAGCCTCAAGTCGCCGGCCGCTGCCCTGCGCAGGAAGAATGAGACCATCTTCCCCTGACATTTAGCTCCCTTTTAAGTTTGGGAGAGTCTTTGAGGGTTCTTTTCAATTAAGCCAGACATACAACCTGGAAGGAGAATTCATGAATCACAGTTTGTAGAACCTTCTCTCTTCAGAGGAGTGCCACCATTGAGAGGACTGCTCTGTGTTCTGGGTTGAGCAAAAGTAAATCCATTTGTCTTTCCATAATTTAGGATGGCCTTGGCAGTAGTTTTATTTTTACCTTCTCTGTTATTTGTTAGGCTGGCAACTTGGAGGTAGGTTGTGGAATGGAGCCATAAATTACACTTCCAATGGCTAGAATTGTTCCATTTTAACTCTAATTGTGCCTTTCCCTTTTCACCTCTCCTCTTTACCCCCCCCCCCTTTTTTTTTCTCACCCACATTTGAGCGGGGAGGAAGAATTGAGGATGTAGGTAGGAGTTCGTTTACTCACTGCGGCCTCTGAGTGGTGGAAAGGGCCTCTTTTCTCATCACTGCTTCCCATCCCCCTCCCCGCTTCTATTTTAAGTGTGCTTCTTGCTGGTTCTGACTTTCTGGAAGGTGGCCCAGCCCCACTGTGTTTTGTTTCCATGTTGCTATTAAAAGACAATGCCCAGGGAAGGGTGCTGGCGGAGGGGGCAGGGCAGCGGGGGTGGGCAGCAGGCCCGGTGGTTCTAGGAGTGGTGGGCAAATGTTGATTCCTCAGATTAGAGTATGAGACAAGTTTTAAGTTTATAGGCAATTTTAGCTTCTGCCTGTGTTTTATTTCAAATGGAGGAAAGCAGTTATCAGTTGTTAGACCCTGAAACTTCTCTCTTGCTGGGCTCGGACGGCAACGGGCCTGAATGTGAAGTCAAAGAGCCCCCTGTTCATGTTCTGGGCCTCTTTTACCAAGACAGGAAAATATGCTTGGCAGCAGGTATCCAGCTAGCCATGAATTCTGACATTTGGAAGAGATATGTCCCTAGGCTTTGAAGAATCCTCACATTCATTAACACAGAAATGTTTGTAGGGTCCTGAATTTTGCCTAAATCACATACCCATCAAGGTCTTTTTTTTTCCTTCTCACTTGTGCTGTTTTTGCAGAGGCTGGAACATATAAATCACTTAAAAAATTAGGTCAGGTTTATGGAGATATAATTTACATAGAGTACAAGTCACTCTTTGTAGGGTACAGTTCTATGAGTTTTGACAAACACGCAAATCCTATAACCACTGCTACAATCAAGATACAAAATAGTGTCATTACTCCCAAAAGGGATCTGTTTTCTGTCCCTTAGTTTTGCCTCCTCCTCAATGTCATTAAAATGGAGTGTTACACTTTGTAACCTTTTGACTCTGGCTTTCATGTAGCACAATGTACTGGAGAGTCATTTGTGTTGTTAGAAGTATCAGCAGTTCATTCCTTTTATTTGCTGAGTAGAATTCCATGGCATGGAGGGACCACAGTTTGTTCATTCACCTGTTGAAGGACATTTAGTTTGTTTACTGTTTTTGACAATTATGAATAAAATCACAATAAACATTTGAGTACAAGTTTTTGTGTAAACACATATTTTCATTTCTCTTGGGTAAATACCTAGAAGTGGGATTGCTGGTTTGTAATGGTAAATGCATGTTTTAACTTCATAAGAAACTGCCAAACTGTTTTCTAAAGGAACTGTACCATGGTGTACTCCTTCCAGCAATGTGTGAGAGTTGCAGTTGCTTTGCATCCTTGTCGACACTCATTATTGTCAGTTTTTAAAAAAAGTTGATCCATTCTAATAAGTGTATACTTATGATTTTTTTTTAAAGGAGGTACTGGGGATTGAACTCGGGATCTTGTACATGTGAAGCAGGTGCTTAGCCACTGAACTATACTTGTGATTTTAATTCACACTTCTCTAATGACTAATGATGTTGAACATCTTTCCATGTGCTTATTTGCCATCTGTAGATACTTTTTGAAGTGTTCAAAACTTTTTGACTAGTTTTTGTACCATTTTTTTCTTATTAGTATCATGTCTTGAGAGTTCTTTATATTTTCTGGAGTGAGCTGTTAATCAGATATGTATTTTGCAAAGATTTATTCCCAGTCTATGTGTCGTCTTTTTTTCTTGATAGTGTCTTTGGAAGAGCAAATGTTTTAAATTTTTAGGACACCACGAACTGCTTTTTAATATCAATATTCATGTAAAGTAGATGATGTACTTACTGATCTCTTACATATTGAGCCACCACCAAATTTTGAATTTCACTTTTTAATTTAGCGAAAGTTTTGCCTTCTACCTGGAGAGCCATTATGGTTTGGGACTTTTCACTCCCCCTCTTCACCTCTTATGTTACCAAAACTAGGGTTGGAGTCCTTTTTTTAACCAAGAAAGAACAATTTTGTTTTGTTTTTAATTACTCTCCTTAAGCCATTGTGTCTGGGACAGTGGCCAGCAGCGTTGCACTGGGTGGAAAAGTTGGGTAGTCCGCTAGGCTCCCTCAATAGCCAGGTAACTCCCACACACCAGCATTGCAGGGTGCGATGCAAATTTGTGTCTAGGCAAAATCACAAATCAGCGTTCACTGAACTGTAAGCTCCTTGAGGTCAAGGACTTTTTCTGTTTTGTTGCCAGCCGCAGAACATGGGCTAGCGCTCAGAAAAGAACTGTGGGCTAAAACTCAGCGGCCTTCCTGAAGGGCGAGGCAGGATGTCCCAGGGCATCCAAGACTGGTTGTCGGGGTGTCGGCAAGGACCGAGGCCAACACCGTGAATGTCCAAGCCTGGAAGGCCAAGGCGGAGGCAAGAGCCCTCTCCTGGGGCCCTCATCCTCATCAGGTCCACTTTCAGGAGCCTGGAGAGAGAATTCCCAGGCCCTTGCCTTCCTTAGGGGGCCCCTGAGGGAGGAACTTAGGTCAGGTCCCACCAGCATTCTGAGAAGGACGTGCAATACAGAGAGCTGAACTTCTGTAACTAGGTGACTAGAAACCACTGGTGGAGTTCGGCCCAACTGGCATTGCCTGTCAGCCCTCTGCTGACTGCCCCTGGAGGCTGCCTGACTCCCCCCCCCACCCCCAAAATGGTGGGGGACTCAGACCAAGGCTGAAGTCATTGGCAGCCCTGAGGCCAGGCCATTTGTGGCAGAGCACAGCTCATCTCCACCCCATTGCCCCACATTTGTCTTGATACTATTTTGGCCTATGGTATGTGGTTTCAGCATTGGGGCCAGCGTTTAATCACAACACAATCCCATCTTTTAAGGGTTGAGTGAGTTCCCCAAAGGAGGAAACTGTTGAAGAGAAGCTTTTCCTCCAAAAGTTGAGGCATTCTCTTCTGAGTGTTTTATTTTAAAGGCAATACTGGAGTGAAAAACTGGGAACTCTAGATTGAGGGCAAGGGGATAACCTCGGGAACGGGTGTGTGTGGGGGTGGGGGGTGTAGGAGGGGCCTTTGGGGGTGGGGGTTGGTCACGGGCAGGGAGGCGGCAGCACGCAAAGTGGTCCCAGCTGCCCCTGGTTGACAGGCTAACCCCCGCTCGGCTCTAGCCTGTCATTCGGGGTGAGCCGCTATCATTAGTGGTCAAACATTTCTGAAAGTATTCTTTCTTAACCCTGACCACATGCCCTTTTCGGGGAAGGGAGGGAGGAGCCAGGGAGCTGGGAGGGTAAGGGGACCCACCCTGTTGCCAGGCCCAGCTGCTCTGCAGTGGGACAAGGAGGCCCGGTGCTGGACGGAACTGTGGGCTTGTGAGAGCCCACGCGTGGACGGGACTGATGCCGGGCCTTCCGTGCTGCTGCTCCCTGCAAAGCTCTTTTGTCCTGTTCAGGGAGTTCTTGACTGAAATAAACCTTCTCTTAACCAGTTCTTTCTGTCTCAAGCTCTCCGCCCTCAACACATATACACACAAATACACACATTCACCAGTTGCTAAAGACCACTTTCCGTTTGGAACTAGTTTATGCTCCCTCTGCTTTCGGAGTTGTGGTAAAATGCTTAATGCTAACATTTCTTCTCATGAAGTGGGGACTTTGAAATATTTTTCTTTGACGGGAGGTGTGCTTGGCAGCTTTTGATTTATGAAATTAGCTCAGGGAAAAATAAGGTGGAAAAAGAGAGTCCAGATTCCATCTTTATTTCCATAGTTCAGCCATATCCTCTCCATCCACTTTTAACTGCCACGCGTTCTAAAAGTATGAAGGGCTACACAGTTCTCTAGGTTTCGTCTTCTTTCTTTCTTTTTTTTGGAGTTTTGGCTAAAAAAAATCAATTTTGTTTTCTTTTCAAAAAGTTATGTATTTTTCCCCATAACATGAAAGTATATAAGCTCAATGAAGAAAGCTAAAAAAATCTAGAAAAGCACAAAAGGAAAAAACTAAAAGCATCCATATTCCCAACATTCCAAAGAGTATCACTGTTCACATTTGGTTTATGCCCATCTTGTCAGAAAAATCGGTTTCTTGTACTAAAGAAGGTAGTTGGTGGGGGTGGTTCCTGTTCCCCTGGCACCCCTATATTTGTTGGGCTGCAGGCCTGACCCATCATTTGGGGCTGGAGACTCTCACCATCAGAGATGTTCGTTGAGTGTGGATTCTCCCAGCAGAGGAACTTCCTCTTGTAGGTCTTAATTAATCTTGCCTTGGCCAAGTGCCCAGTGAAAGTATAACCTAAGAGGAATTCAGCTGAAGTGCAAGTCTCCCTGCATCCCCCAACCAAAGAGCACGGGCTCCTGAAGGAAGACCACATGGAATCGAGTCTTTGCTCTATCACTTACTTTCCACACAACTTCTCTATGTCTGTTTTCTCATCTGTAAAATGGGAATAGTAATAAGCTACCTCTAGGGTGTGTATTGAATGAGATAATATATGTAAGGTACAATGCATACCACGGTGTCTGGATCGTAATATTACAGCTCAAAGACTATTTGTATACATTACAGCTTACTGACTATTATATATATATTCATAGACATTACTTTAATCATTGATATTATTCTTTTTTTTTTTTTTTTAAGATTTATTTATTTATTTATTTATTTAATTCCACCCCCCCTCCCCCGGTTGTCTGTTCTCTGTGTCTGTTTGCTGCGTCTTGTTTCTTTGTCCGCTTCTGCTGTCATCGGCGGCACGGGAAGTGTGGGCGGTGCCATTCCTGGGCAGGCTGCACTTTTTTTCCCGCTGGGCGGTTCTCCTTACGGGGCGCACTCCTTGCGCGTGGGGCTCCCCTATGCGGGGGACACCCCTGCGTGGCAGGGCACTCCTTGCACGCATCAGCACTGCACGTGGGCCAGCTCCACATGGGTCAAGGAGGCCCGGGGTTTGAACCGTGGACCTCCCATGTGGTAGACGGACGCCCTAACCACTGGGCCAAGTCCGTTTCCCTCTTTTTTTTTTTTTTCAAGATTTATTTTTTATTTATTTCTCTACCCTTCTCCCCACCCCCAAGTCGTCTGCTGTCTGTGTCCATTTGCTGTGTATTCTTCTGTGACTGCTTCTATCCTTATCAGTGGCAGCGGGAATCTGTTTCTTTTTGTTGTGTCATCTTGTGTGTCAGCTCTTCATCTTGTGTGTCAGCTCTTCGTGTGTGCGGCACCATTCCTGGGCAGGCTGCACTTTCTTTCATACTGGGCAGCTCTCCTTACGGGGCGCACTCCTTGCACGTGGGGCTCCCCTACATGGGGACACCCCTGCATGGCACGGCACTTCTTGCATGTATCAGCACTGCGCATGGGCCAGCTCCACACGGGTTAAGGAGGCCCAGATTTGAACCGTGGACCTCCCATGTGGTAGACGGACGCCCTAATCACTGGGCCAAATCTGCTTCCCCATTGATATTATTATTACTGCCCCATGTCATGTGGTATAAATTATTCTCTAGGCCTCTGTTTCTCTGCCTGGACAGGGGGCAGCCTTGTCTTCACTGGATACTTATTTAAATTATCTCACTGTTGAAAAGCAGTATGCAATTAATAAGTAGAAAATAAGTAGAATAATCTTAGGGAAGTAGCTCAACTGAAGAGCAAGGAAGCTTAGAAATTTTCACCGAGTAAACATAATCAAGCCAAAGAAGGAACTCAGGAATGTGTCCTGCCTGTTGCCTTGTGATATATGAAGATGTCAGACATGTTTTCTGCTGCTTGATACCACTGTTTTCTTTCTTATATAGATCCTTTTCTGTGTTGTCCCTCATGTACTTGGATGGACTGAAAGTCTGCTGCAGGCATCCTTTCTAGATAAAGCATGCCAGCTTAGACGTTGACTTACGTTGTTTAATGGTCCTTGACTTCTGTCCCCAAGAGAACTATTTTTCTAGCTATAGAGAAAAGTGATTTGGATAAATTTTGTGCTCTTTTTGCCTAACGGGAGGAACAGTTCATCTTCTGTAGCCTGTCCAGTGATTCTTGTTTATTTCTAACATTTCAGCCCAATAAAAATAATGTGATGGTCACAGGATATTTTGCCAGTTATTTCAGATGTGGGGGCAATTCAGTGTGGATTTGTTTACTTCAAGTGGAAAAGTTTACAACAGGTAAACTTCTCACTCTTTGCCTTCTGTGCTTTTACCATGAAGGATACTTACCTGGGTCTCTCAGTTTCAAGTCAGCTACTGTTGAGTCAAGACTAGAGGGGCTATTAAAGGTCTTATTTCCCATTAATTATGAGAATGGGAACATGGTGGCTTAGGTGGGATACACTCCTTTCACAGTGACTTATGTCCATCTGATTTATACTTTGAACCCCCAGGACGCACAGACATTCAGGTGGTTCAGCCAGAAATACCACAGCAACCAGTGAGCAAAGCCCTGGCACCAGGAACCGGCATCGCCAGCCCACCAAGACCCCAAGCCACAATGGTTTACCCAATGGCACAGGTGAGTGATAGCACAGCACACCAGCCTGGACTGGAGCAATGGCCTCTAACCTGTATTTTTTCTTTGTTTTTGTTTTTAAAGATTTATTTTATTTATTTAACCCCACCCCCTTTCATTGTTTGTACTGTCTGCCCTCTGTGTCCATTTGCTGTGTGCTCATCTTCTCTTTAGGAGGCACCAGGAACTGAACCTGGGACCTCCCATGTGGGAGACAGGCACTCAATTACTGGAACCACCTCAACTCCCTGCTTTGTTGTGTCTCTTATTGTCTTTCCTCTTTGTATCTACTTGTTGCATCAGCTCTCCACACCTGCCCATCATGCCAGCTCACTGTCTTGCTTGTCTTCTGTAAGAGGCACCGGGAACCGAACCTGGGGCCTCCTGTGTGGTAGGCAGGAGGTCAATCGCTTGAGCCACATCTGCTTCCCTTTAACCTGTCTTTTTTTTTTTAAAGACTTATTTTATTTATTTCTCTCTCCTTCCCCTCCCCATTGTCTGCTCTCTGTGTCCATTTGCTGTGTTCTTCTGTGTCCACTTGCATTATCAGATGGCACCGGGAAACTGCGTCTCTTTTTTCTTGCATCATCTTGCTGCGTCAGCTCTCCGTGTGTGCGATGCCCCTCCGGGGCAGGCTGTGCTTGATATTTCACATGGGGCGGCTCTCCTTGTGGGGCACACTCCTTGGCATGGGGCACCCCTACACGGGGGCGCCCCTGCATGGCACAGCACTCCTTGAGTGCAGCAGCATTGCGTGTGGGCCAGCTCACCACACAGGCAGGAGGCCCTGGGGATCGAACCCTGGACCCTCCATATGGTAGGCGTATGCTCTGCCAGTTGAGCCACATCCTTGCCTGTCTTAATGTGGAGTTGGGACTCTGCCTCCAGTACAAAGACATGAAGCCAATTGGGTCAGAATATAGGGACAGGCAAGAGAAGACCCCAATACTATTAAATCAGCCAGTCTTCCAGTTGACCCATCTTCTTGACTCTGGCATATTCTGTATAGCCAAGGTTATTCTGTATATTACTGCACTTTTCTAAAGCCATTCCTTTGCACAGAAATAAAAAGTATTCATCTTTCCATTCATTTCTTACCAACATTGAATTTTATTCAGGGGGAACGTCTTATTTATACATTACATATTTTTTATTTCCTTAATTTAAGGAAATTATCAGACTTGGGACAAGGAAGACCCAGTGTTGCTTCTAAGAGCTGGTTTAGAGAAGATGGCAGCATTGTTAAATGGGTTGAGGTGCTGAACCCAGGGGGTGAGGTCCCCTTTGAGAGTGGACAGTTAGCCCTGACCCCTTACCCAGAAAACCTCTCCACACCTTGGCTCTGCTTTCCTGCAAGTGGAAGGGGGCAGACCTATTTAAAAATACGTCAGGGTTTTGTTTTTGTTTTTGTTCTTTTCATGCTTTCCGTCTGTCTCCTCAGGACATGGTTGAATTAGAAAGGAAAAAGGGGAGAAAAAAGTTAGGTTTCCTGTCTGTGAAGAGGATGGTGTGGCCGTGGCTGTGGAGTGTGTTATAGAGAACCATATGTGGTTCTGGGAGCTTCTCTTAGAGAAATAAGTCGCGTGTGGAGAAGGGCCAGCATTCACAGCGGGAAAGGACACACTGGCTTTGTGGGACCAGTTGTTTTCTGGATGCCCCCACTGACCCCGTTACTCTTCCAGAGGCCTGCCCTGCTGTGATAGTGCGTTCCCTCAGCCACCTCTGCTTTTCTTGTAAAGACTATTGGTAAATTGACTTTATGTGGTTGGTGATGGTCTCCAGTCGGTCTTCTTTGATATTGAAACAGATTCGAATTTCCCTGATGCTTACTTTTAGGTACCTTTGTTTATTGTACCTCCAAGGACATTACTGTTCCAGCAGACAAGGCAGGTACCAGCCAGTGTCTCTAACCCCAAACTGCCTTGGAGATGTTTTATGATGGTGTATCTGAAAGCCCAAACTGTTCCTAAAGCTCATCTGTGAAGGGCAACAGTTGCCTTTCGGGGATTTCTGCCTGTTAAAATATGAACGCCTTGGCCTCCACCTCTCCCCTCTGCTGTGGAGATGGCCCACCCTCACCTCAGACAGCCTGGACTGTGGAGCTTCTTTAATGTCCACCCAAAGGGTGCAGAAGGAGCTCCCCTTTAGTCTGAGGAGCAAGCAGAGGCCCCCTCCCGGCAGCCCGGACCTTGAAGGTGATTTGGGGATGTGGGTGCGGACTTCTTCATCCTTCAGTATGCTGCTGCTAGGACTGTGAGGACCAATTCCAGCAGGGATCTGGGCCTCCTCGAAATGTTTTCACAGACATACAAGATTTATTTAGCAAACTCTTTTGGCTGTGCCCGGCGGTTACGCATGTAAAAGATGTTTGCGGTACAAATGGAGCCAAGTTCCAGCCAAAATGGTCATTTTCGTGTTGCAACCGTAAAGTATCCATTTTTATAAAATAAGAATGAGTGGCAGCCAGTCTATATAAATATAATATTCCTAAGTTTCAAAGGTGGTAGATTAGAGAAATAGACTGTTAGTATAGCACTTCATTGAGGCTTGTGTCAAATGCCTTACTTTCTAGTACTTTATTGAAAACGTTACCAAAAAATTACATCTCTCACTCACCTTATATGTGATTTGCGTCGTAGAGGTTGGGAGGTACACTGGCTATGCTCAGCTCCTGACTCCTTACATATTAGCTGCTGACCCTGCCCAGGTGACTTTCTGGGCCTTAGTCTTCTCATTTATAAAATGAGGACAAGAGTTTATGTCTCACAGGGCTGTTGTAAGGAGTAAATTATATAAAATGTGTAGCGTGCTTGGCATGGTGCCTGACACAGTAAGCTCTGAATCAAAGTAACTCTTCTTTTTACAATGAATTTCATATCTATCTAATGTTCTTTTTTCCCTTTGTCATTTTTCTTTCTTACTTCCATGTATCTATGGGGTCTTCTATCTGTTTACCTTTCTTAGTGACCCTATACTATTTCATAGTCAATATACCCTAATTCTTTTAACCATTCCTCATTCTCGTACTTTTCCCTATTGTCAGAACATCCTGCTGTAAACATCATTGCTTACAGCTTTGTTTTTTCTTGGAAGGAGATTCTTGAGGCAAAGGAGATCAGTTTTTTAGAATGAGATCTAATGTGAATTCCTAGATTGTCTTCCAAAAGGATTGAAGTAATCATATGTTGAAAAGTATTGTAAAAATTTTGTGAAGTGTTATATGAGGTTCATTTTTCCCTGCAGCCTTGTAAATATTGGTCTGTCATTTTTGCTAACAGGTACTAAGTGCTACCTCCTTCTTTAAACCCTCATTGCATTTCTTCAATTAGCAGTTGCTCAACTTTCTTTTTTTTGATGTGACTTTTTTTCACAGTGTTTAATTATTTGTCTTTGGAGATTTGGAAGCTTCCATGATTGACATGTTATCATGTGTTTTTGTGTGTTTTTTTAAAGATTTATTTTTTATTTATTTCTCTCCCTTCCCCCTCCCTCAGTTGTCTGCTCTCTGTGTCCATTCGCTGTGTGTTCTTCTGTGACCGCTTCTATCCTTATCAGTGGCTCCGGGAATCTGTGTTTCTCTTTGTTGCGTCATCTTGTGTCAGCTCTCCGCGTGTGCGGCGCCATTCCTGGGCAGGCTGCACTTTCTTTCGCACTGGGCGGCTCTCCTTACGGGGCTCACTCCTTGAGCGTGGGGCTCCCCTACACGGGGGACACCCCTGCGTGGCAGGACACTCCCTGCGCGCATCAGCACTGTGCATAGGCCAGCTCCACACGGGTCAAGGAGGCCCGGGGTTTGAACTGCGGACCTCCCATGTGGTAGGCAGACGCCCTACCCATTGGGCTAAGTCCACTTCCCATCATGTGTTTTTAATGTTTAGAATGGTTAGTCCTGCCTTATTGATTTTCCTCTATGATATTCTTTGATAGATTTATAATTTTTCTAGACAAATTTTAGATTCGAATTCTTAGAAGTGGGTGAAATGTAAATAGGAATTGTGTTAATCAGTGTATTGACTGGGGAAGAATTTAGTCTTCCCATCTGGTACTGTGGTATGGCTTTGTCTATTTTTAAGTTTTCCCTCCCTTTTTCCCAACTAATTTAATTGTTTTTCTTTATGTAAGCCACCCACATAAATTATGAAGCATTTTTCTGGCTTTGGTTGCTTCTGTGAAACGCTGACTGATCAGTTGCTTACAACGTCTTTAATGATTTACTGTGGATCATATATCAAGAGCCGATGTTCAGTTTAAAAAGCTTCCATTGTTGGTGATGACTTCTATGTGCTCAGGTGAGGGGCTGAAAAGACTCGTGTGTATACACCAGTAGACCACACTACCCCACGCACACCCAGAGACCCTGGAACACAGTCAGGGGCACTGTGAACACTGTATTTCCAACTTCTGGTCTATTCTTGGCTAACTCTGACTAGAGTATGTCTTAGTCCTAAATGAATATCTGATTCATAAGGTCAAAATGTTTACCCAACATCACAGAGGGAACCTTGTGAAGTACCCACAGTTGCAGAAACCAGAGTCTATTCAACTGCCGTTTTACCTACTTACCTCGTTTACCCTCACATCTTGGTACTGAGCTCTTACTTCCCATACAGGAACGCCTTCTTCATTTCTTCCTTTTTCCATCCCCAATTGTTTTTACTTCATGGTCTTCTGGCTCTGAGTAATGGTCTGCTACCTGTTGACTGTGTGGAACTGCTGAGTGGTGCCTCTGTGAGCCTCAACTTTCTCTCCAGTAAAATGAGAATAATAATATCTACCTCATAGTGCTATGGGAGGATTAATGAGAAAATGCAAGTATATATGCTGAAGGCAATGTGGGATCTGCGGTTAGATCCTAGAGCAGAAAAAGGACGTTGGTGGAAAAGCTGGTGGAATCCAGATAAAATCTGAAGTTTAGTTAATCCTAAAGTACTCATGTTAATTTTTTAGTTCTAACAAATGTGCCCATATTATGTAAAATGATAACATGATGGGAAACTGAGGGAAGGGTATACCATTTTTGTACTATCTTTGCTACTTTTCTATAAATCTGAAATTACTTCAAAATTAAAAATTGTTTTAAAAAAGAAAACATTCTTTGCACATGTATTACACAAAGGTCAGCTATTTATTTCAAATATCTTTCTTTTGCTAGATTATTAGGTTTTATTTAACAAGTATTTATTGTACAAACATGTATTGAATATCATTTTGGTAAGCAAGACAGATGACATAAAGCAGTATAAGAAAGGACCCTGCCCTATCATCTGTTTCAGAAAAAGAGGTTGAAAAGACACTATCAGCTACGTACTGACACAGCAAATGTCACAGAGAAGTTGAATAGAAGAGACCGTGGGTGCTGTGGGTTCTGCCAAGGGAATAATCACTTTGGGCTGAAGGGATGGGGAAAGAGATTCAGGGTGGAGAGCTGATGGGAACAAAGAGGGAGGCAAGAGTGTAGGAGAGAGAGAGTGGAAGTAGGAAGATGGAAATAAGGGGATATAAGTTAGGTACATCAAATAACTAGGTTTAATAGAGAACACTGGCTATGTTGAGTAGATCTAAAAGGTAAAATATAGCTGTTCTATAAGGTATGGTAACATTGTAATTCCTTTCTTTGACCATCCAATTTTTCTTTCCACTTGAAGCCACATGATAACTTGAGCATGGTGCTCTGTTACTGATTTCCAGGGTGACCTTGGGCTGGTATTTTAATTTGTGTGGTCTTTAATTTCATCTTACTATAAGCTGTGATTTACCTCTGAGGTTCTAAGAATGTGCATCTGTATAGACATACAATCTTTGAGAACAGTAGCATCAGCACAGAAAGCTTGTAAACTCTAGGATACCCAGCTTTCATATTCCTCTATTTCCAAACTGAACTCAAGGTGCAATACTAAATTCTTAAACAGATGAGCTACTCAGTTGTCTCAACAATGCTGAGGTAGTCCTATGGACAGATACAGGCCTGGTGGGAATGCTTCTAACTTGACTTAGTGTTAATTGGAGGGTCTTCTCCATTGGCATGCCTTGAGGCTCTGCTTTTGCTCTTTTCCTAGTCAACAATTGCATAATAATTATATCTTGATAGGTAGTTTATATGCATTACTAAAACATTAAAAGTATAAAAGCTTAAACAGTGTAGGGAAAGTCTTCGTGTTCCAGTCTTCTCACCTCTATTCCCCTCCTGTAGAGGCAGACTCTGTTTATCTAGTTTCTTGTGTACCTCCCAAAGATAGTCTTTGAATATACAAGTATATGCATATATATTCTTTGAAAACATACACACACACACACACACAAATAGTACAGTGTTTTATACTTTCCCACCTAACTATTATCTTAGATAGTTTTCCATAGAACTCAAAGTCAACTTGAAGAGCTCCCTACCCCTCTGTCCACCCCCAGCCAACCCCAGCCAAAGAAGGGACAATTCTAATATTGATAAGAACAATAACTACAATGGATTGAAATATTTGAACTGTATTTAAATCCACGAGTTCATAATGGTTTTTAAACAAAACAAAATTTCATCATCCATTTTTGGAGGATGTGAGGAAATCAACTCATTATTCTGAAAACTGGCAAATAAAAGGAAAGAATCAAACATTTCTTCTTTGCCTTTCCTTTGCAAATTGAGCTTCAAGGGAGCCAAATAGTTGATAAGGGGAAGTTTCCTTTACAAAAGAATTCCAGCTAATAATTGAAGAAGGAGGGTTAGAATTAGAGTAGTTATGTTTTGCAATCCCCAGTGGATTTCGGCAATAAATATTAACGGCCATCTTTTAACATAGCAAAGATATTATGTTCCTCTTAGTGGAAGTACACAATTCTATCTATGTCATAAAAGTGGAATACATACAAAAGTAAGTATAATGAACCCATTAACCAGCTTCAACTGTTATTCACTCATGGCCATTTTTATTTCATCTACAGGCCCACCCACCTCTCTTCCCTTCACTTCCCTCTAGCCCTGTCTGATTGTTGCATTAAAAATTTTGATATTGCCAAACTGCCCTCCATAGAGGTTCTAGCAATTTCCACTCCTGCCAGCAATATGTGAAATGCCTGTGTTTCTTACACTCTTGCCAGTGTGTGATTAAATATTTTCATCACTGTCAATCTGATAAGTTAAAAAGTGGCATTTCATTATAAGCTTAAATTGCATTTTATGTACCATTGAGATTGAAGATCTTTTCACATGTTTAAGAGTAATTTGTATTTCCTTTACTGTGTAATGTCTGTTCATATTTTTTTATCTTTTTCTTCTTGATGAAGAGGGATTCTTTTCATATCAAAGAAATTAGCTTTTGGTTTGTAATATGAGTTGTTAATAATTTTTTTTGTAATTATTTTTCTTTCAACTTTGCTTATGATGTGTTTTGCCCTAGAGAACTTTTTTGTTTTAATGTAGTTCAATTCATCAAACTTTGATGACTTCTGGACTTTGTATGATACTTCAGAAAGTCTTCTCCACTATGAGATTAGAAAAATATTCACCAATGTTTTCTTTGGTTCCTCTGTAGTTTCATTTTTTATGTCCACATCTATGATCCATCTGGAATTTGTTTTGATATAAAGAGTGAGTTAGGAATACAACTTAATTTTCCCCCCATTAAACTACTCAGTTGCTCCAGCACTGTTTATTGAATTATCTTTCCTGCTGTCATTTAAAATGCCACTTTTGTCATATACTGAATTCCTACGTGTTTTTAATTCTATTTCTGTTTATTAAATCTATGTTTGCCTATTCATGTATCATTACAATGTTGTTTTGTTAGAACTTTATAATACGTTTTAATACTTTTGAGAACTACCCTCTCCATCCCGCTGCCCCACTAATCACCACCCTGCAAACATGCACACTTCTTTAGAATTTTCTTGGCTATTATTGCCTTTTTACTTTCCTTATAAATTTTAGAATGAATTTATCTAACTCTCAAGAAAAGGCATGATAGCATTTTTAAAATGCTATCCTTGTAGTAATATATATAATATATATATAACATATAATATATAAAACATAAATTTGCCATTTTAACCATTTCTAAGCATACAATTCAGTGGTATTAATGACATTTACAACATTGTGCTACCTACCATTCATTATGGTACTTTTAAAACTTGGGATTGAGTTAAATTTTATAGACTTGGAGAAAGACAATTGACATCTGTTTTGTTACTAATGTGGATGAGATAGAATAGTAAATATCAATATAAAATCTTGCATTGAAGTTGGGGAGACAGTTGAACAGGATTTAATAATTTATTAAACAAATCATCTAGTCTATGTACTAGACAGTGTTTCGTACCCTGGGGGAAAAGCAAATAAATCATAGGCAGTCCCTAGCCTCACACTCCTGCCATTTGGTGATCAAGCTTAACATCACATTATGCAAAGACATTTTAGTTTTAGTTGAATACCAGTCTCATGTTAGCCACTAGGGCGACATGGTTAATTTGGGTTGCTTTAGAGCAAGGGTTCTTAACTTTTTTTGTTTCATGGACCCTTTTGCCAGTCAGGTGGAAACCACAGATCCCTTACTAAGTCCACACTGCATTGAGTATTATTTATCTATCACACCCGCACCAACACGTCCCCACAAGAATAATGTTTTGAATTTCAGTTCAATCTCATAGACCCCTGGTTAAGAACCCTTGGTTTAGAGGATGTGCAAAGAGGGAGGAGAGGAACATCGTGAATGGTTCAGACTCTGGAGGCGGACAATCGGGTGTGAATTAGTTGGCAAGTTATTTGACCTCTTTGAGCCTCAGTTTCCTCAGCTGTAAAATGGGAGATGTTGATTGTACCTAACTCTCGAGGTTGCTTGTGAAGCTTTAATAAGGCACCTGGCCTGGCACAATTAACTGGGTTTACTTACATTGGTAATCTGACTCTGCTGGAGACTGAATTATGTTCCTACTCAGGAAAGGCAGAAGGAGATTGTGTCTAGAAGAGGGCAGCCAAATGGTAAGGAAAGGAGTGGCCTAGAAACAGGCTATTCAAGAAACATGGGGCTCTCTCTGCCTGGAGGACCCCGCACCAAATCTCGATGTGTATTTCTATCTTTCTCTCCCATTTCTCAGCAAGCTCTGTTCTTTCCCCCCATTTCCCAATAAATTCTTTTTACTGGCCTGAAAAAAAAAAGAAACATGGAAGAAATAGTAGGCCTTTTCACTAGAAAAGAGAAGGCTAATGAGAAACAGCGTAACCAGACATTTATTTTGTATTGCTTTGGGTAGGGCTGGGGGACTAAGGCCAGCTAGTGAGATTTGATGTAACATAAAAAAATTAAAAAAAACTTTCTGGGGAGCAGGTATAGCACAGTGATTGAGTACCTTATTCCCGTGTACGAGGTCCAGGTTTCAATTCCTGGTACCTCCTAAAAAACAACAATTACATCTGTTCAACAGAGGAATGTCTCTCTAGTAAGCTCCCTGTCAGAGGGAATGTCCAAGTAGAAGCCAGATAACTCTTTGTTAGGGAAACTACAAAATAAATTTCTGAATTAGGAAGATGAGGCTAAATGACAACTAAGGGTTTTTCCTACAAAATTCTAGTATAAATGTATATGAAATCACATCACATACATTGAAAATTCTCTGCATGTGGTGTATCCATTTTTAAAGAATTGTAATTCTTTGAAATCTCATTTGATCCTTTTTTGACTTAGAGACTATTGCAATGCCTTGGTACTTGTGAACATAAAGTGATCATCAAAGAAACGAAGAAATGGAGAAATAAGGAGACTGGAACTAGCTGATTTCATGTCTTTCTCTTTGCTTTTGGTTTCCTTGAAGACAAGTCCCTTAGCTTGGCTGCCCAACTTTTTCTTCTTCAGTATTAACCCTTGTTTTCTACTTTGAGCATGAATCTTTAAAACAGGGGTTCTTAAACAAGGGGTCTGTGAGCCTGAATTAAAATTCAAAAGAACGTTCTTGTGGGGACATGTTGGTACAGGTGTGATATGTTTTTATTAAATGATACACAGTGTAGTGTGGACTTAGTAAGGGGTCAGTGGTTTTCACCTGACTGGCAAAGGGGTCTGTGGAACAAAAAAGGTTAAGAACCCCTGCTTTAAAAGAACAAGCACATTATGGAAGTTTTCTGTCTCTTAGTATGTATGGAGCTTTTTGAAGGGAAGTGCTATTCTTTCCTATACACAAATGATAAATTTAAGAAAAAGTATGTGATCCTATAAAACCTTCACCTTGGGCTCGTTCCATACAGCACCAGCACACTGCCCAATTATCCTCATCTTCCCTGCTACTTTTTTGTGTGTGTAATAAATGTAAAACCATAGTATGTTTATAAAAACTGAATAACGCTATATAAAAGAGATAGTATTTATGTATTTATTTCAGATTTGTCCCTTGATTTCCTTTGGGCAGGTATTACTGACTTACTGTAATTTCCGAAGCTAGGTTTTTTTTGGTAAAACTTTCTGCTATCACCCGAAACACACCTGGTAACATTATAGGTTCTTTGTTGTTCGATGAACAACCTAGTAAATGTGAACAAAATTCTTAGTCACTCTTTAAAATATGATTTCTGCATTTCAGTGAATGATGAACCTGCTGCAGCCACTGACCCTGAAGAACCCTCTGTTGTTGGCGTGACGTCCCCACCCACTGCAGTGTCGAGTGTGACCCCAAACCCCAGTGCAGCCTCTCTCCCTGCTCCAGTCACACCAGCTGAAGGAGAGGAGCCTGGCCCCTCCGGCACTCAGCAGCTCCCAGCGGCTGCCCAGGCCCCTGATGCTCTGCCTGCTGGGTGAGTGGACTTCCTCGCCTACTCCCCCCAAAGACCGAGCTCCTTCTCCAGGGCCGAAACAATGCACTTATTTATTACCAAGTGGCTAGTCGTCTCTGGGGAGAGGGGAGGCTGCAATGCATGGGCGTGACGGAGGTGTGGAAGAACTGCTTGTTCTACATAAATCTTAAAAGGGATCTAAATCATCTGGGGCAGAATCAATGCTACCTTACACCGTGGGTTGAAATGAACAACTTAACTCAAAGAGTGTGGCTTTTAGGGAACAAGGAGCTCATTTTGCCCTCCTGAGTCGTTGGAGGGTGTGCACACAGATCCTGCCTAGAAAACAGCTTTTCTCTGTTGAAATTTTTCTTACCTGCCTGTGCAGGATTTGGGCTTTAGGCCCTGAATATTACTGTATCTTGTTCATCTCCCCATAGCTGGGGCTAATGTTAACAAGGCCTACCAGATTTCTTGCCATTCTTTGGTTTAGGATTAAATGTAACGGGAAATACCTTGGATGATAAGATTGGTTTTTGTAAGTCAAAGGACGTTCAAGCCTTACCATAGAGTGAGCGGAGATTAAGAGCATGGACTTGGAGACCAAAGATACCTGGGTTTGAATCCCTGCTCCATCCTGTAACTTGACCAAGAGACTTAGCAACTCTGAGCCCATGTCTTCATCGGTAAAATAGAGAGATTAATCATACCCATCACCCCAGGATGTCAAGAGGCTCAGGTAAGATGGTGTACACGAAGCACTCACCAAATGGTGGATGATAGTTTTGAAGTGGTTGTGAAGGAACCATAAAGGAGAGGATCACTTCTAAACTGGCCCACAGTCTTATCTCAGAGACTACTTATCATAGTCAGGGCCAGTCCCTTCGTGTCCTGCTGTCCACCCTGATTATCAGTTCAGTACCGAGGAAACCAGTGTCCATGTCATTTCAGTCACCATCTGGTCAGTGTTTGCTTGGTAATGGTGTGTGGGGGGAAGCTCCTCTGAAACTTTATAATTCATAAAGGAAAAGGGAAGGATGGATGGCCTCTTGCTTGATATATAATGTGCTGTATGTTTTGTTTTTTTTTTTCCACATATTCTTAAGCCACTTTAGAAAACCCAATTGTTAACACAAAAAAAAAATCCTAATTCCGAAGGAATATATGACTTTTACAAGTGTTAGTGGATCTCTAACACTTGGTGCATTACCTAATTCATACCTCTTAAAGTGTGTTGAATGAATGAAAAGTATTGCAAATAATTCTTAATACC
Organism: Dasypus novemcinctus; assembly: GCF_030445035.2. Taxonomy (NCBI): domain Eukaryota; kingdom Metazoa; phylum Chordata; class Mammalia; order Cingulata; family Dasypodidae; genus Dasypus; species Dasypus novemcinctus. The sequence goes on along the minus strand of NC_080690.1, from coordinate 20,153,880 downwards.
ACAAACTCTGGGGAGAATTGGGGATGCTGAGAGGTAACTCTGAGTAGTTTTTCTGCGAAAAAATTAATAACCCTTATTTTGAGTCCAACAACTCCCTACAGAAATTTCTTTTCTCTTTTGTATGTGGGAAGGAATACTCGAAAGACCTTAGTTTGGTTTTTAATTTCAAATCTGTATGCTATAATTTGGGGGAAGAGAGCAGAATCGTTTTGGCAGAAATGAAAGAAAATGGCCGCCTGTGTTCCCTGTGAGCTGTTTTGTTTCCACTGAGCAAATGCCTGGAAGGCCGGCTTCTCTTCTGTCAGTCACAGGCAATTAAAGCTAATGGCTCAACATGTCTTTATGTGGGGCGTGTGTGAGGGTTACTGTTCTTGGGGATTGGTCGCTTCCTGTTTCCAGGCAGCTGGAAAACTCCAAGCTCTGAAAAATCTCTTTATTCTAAGTCTGGCCGATCGAGGAGTCAGGGAAGCCCATTCCCCCTCCCTCATCCTGCCTGAGGCTAAAACACGTTTCTGAGGTAGTTTGAACAGCCATCTTTTCCCCAGGAGCGTTTAGAACGTGACAAGTCCCACGTGCAGGTCTGGGGAGACTGCCCCCCACTTTAACAGTTGTGACTGTCCTGAGAAGGGTATAGGAGATCCAGTTTTCTGGCCCAGGTGGGCTTCCAGTTGCCCCTCTCTGAGAGAACTTGGATACTCCAATACTTTGTGGGCCAAACCGGGGCCTGGAGAATGTCAGCTGTCTAACTGGAGATTGCCATTAGCACTGCTGAGTGAGGATGACAGGCTTTCTTTCGCTTTGCTGTTCTGCGGTGGCAACCCACAAAGCGTCCGCTTTGTACAGTGATCCTTCAAATTCATAGACCCAGTGTCCCCACCCCAGCTTATTTACAATTTCAGGAGATCCAGATGAGAGAAGTTATTAATTTATCCCTGGTGTCTTGGCTTTAGAAATCGAGGAACCGATCAGAGAGTGAAATCTGTCATTCTGATCCAAAAGCCAAGAGTCATCCTCTCTTGTGGTAGAGGGAGTTAAGTGCCATCACACAGGAAATGCATTTTCTCTTTCTTGAATTTACAGAATACCTTCGTCTCTTGTGAGGATATATAAATATAACTTCCATTTAATTGAGCATCTACTAGTTTCCAAGCAATATACTTCTTTCCGTGAACATTCTTTCATTAAACAAAATATTTTTTAGCACTTAGACATTTCAAGTCCAGAGCTGGGCATCCAAAGGCAATGCTGAACAGGAAACAGTCCTTGTACTCAGACCGTTTGGGAATGTTTGTTCTGGTCACTCTTGAGTTCTTCTGGGTGAATTTGCCCATTCCCTGACTTCCACTGGGATCTGATGCCAGCTCCCATACTGTATCTTGAGCCCATTGCTTTCCTGGCCTATTGCCCACTGCCTGGACTGTTCCACGGAGTTATCTTAATCCAAAGTCTTAAAACCAGCCTGTCTAAAATGGAATTCATCATCCTCTCCACCTCAACCTGGCTAAAATCTGGCCTCTACCCTGATAATGGTGTCACCATCCACCCAGGCTACTATCAGGCCAAACCATGCCATCCTTCCTTCTTCCTGACATCCATCTGGTCATTAAGCCTGTCTCTGTCTCTCTAGATCATGTTCTCCCAGCTCTTCATATTTGGGCATTTATCACGGGTGTAATTGAAACAGTGATTCATTGAGTGGCAGGGGCCTCCCCTGATACTCTAAGTGCCATATGGGCAGGGATCAAACCCTTCTTGTTTGCCTTGCAGGGTGCCTGCCATGCATGGGACCCCAGGGAATAGTTGTTAAATGAAAGAATGATTCTATCTCTTAAAAAACTCTAAAACCTGACCGCCTTTCTACAATGTCTTTGCTACATTCCAGATCAAATTATCATCTATCAGTTGCTCTTCTCCAATCTATTTTAACCTTTTGAAATTAAAATCTGAGCATGCCATCCTCCTATTAAAAAATGCTGAGGTGGCTTCCTATTGCCTTTAAGGATAAACCCTCAAATTCTTAACAAAGCCCTTCATGATATGACCCCGCCTACACTTCCAGCCTTGGAAGCCACTCTCCTCTCTCTAAGTTAGTAGTAACTTATTTTAGTTTGACAAATGCACCAGACTCTTTCCGGACTTAGGACCCTCCTGCATGCCATTTGCCATTTGTCCATTAATTGCTCTACATAGGCAAGTCTCAGCTTAATCAATAATTCTTGGAATCAATCCTTCTTTGATCCCTGGTACACGAGGTTAAACTGTGTGCTTCTATTGTAACTCTCCTCACACTTGTAATTACTTGTTTTGTGTCTTTCTGACCTGTTGGGCTGTAAACTCCAAGGTGGCAGAGAGCCAAGCTCAAAGTACACCCCCAAGAAATATTTGTAATGAATAAATGAATTTAAAAGCCATATTTTTCCCCCTCCACCTAGATGAATATTTTCTGCTTCTTTAATACCTCTAAGAAAGAGCAACTATGAGAAGAATATTGTATTTTCTTCCTATGGGCAAGAAAGTTGAGTGTAACACCATCAGTCACTGGGCTGACTGGCTTTGGGTTGAAACTAATCTCTCACAGGCCGCAGAAGCTCCTTCCTGCTCACTAGGGTTCATCCTGCACAGGGAGATGCCGTGTAGCATGTCTCCTCTTCGGGTAGGTGTTTCTGAGCCAAGCTAGATGACTTTCTCAGGGCCTCCAGCTGTTCCCTGCATCTTTCCTTTATCTTCTCAACTCCTTCAAGTTCCTTTACTGAGCGATGACAGATGAGGCTCACTTCGGGTTTTTAAGGGCTTTTTCCAGGTTGCCACATTGCCTTTCTGAAATTTGCAGCCAGTGGGATTTTTGTCATAGGTCACGCACGTCTGTGTGTTTTAAGGGCTGAAGGTACCAAAAGCTAGACTCCATGAGTGTGAATATAACACCCCTCAGACCTTTTCTCTCTCCCCCCAAACCCTCTTGTTTTCCGTAGCTTTAAGTTTAATTAGCATGAAAGAAGCCAACTGAAGGGTGTGGATTTTTCGGGTTGCAAATGTCCATTCAAGGAGGGGTTCCCAGAAGGCGCAGAAGGTGAAATAGTGAGTGGTCCAGGCAGTGGGCAGTGGGAATCAGAACACTTTGGTCAGCTGGTCCCACATCTGGATTTTGTCAGTACGAAGCCCACTTGGGGACCGAGTCCTCATTAACAGGCTGTGTATACATGGCTTAGATAAACGGCAAGGGCGCCCCAGCCTCTGCCGCTCGCTCAGTTCCTCACACAGAGGCACATTATTTTACCCTGGCAACCAGCACGCTGCTGTGGTTTCTTACATAAGGGAGGGCGTTGTGTTTGGACTGCCGACTTACCTCAGCACTGCCATTTCACGCCCTCCTTTTTCTCCCTCAGTCATTGACTGCCTTGTCCATTTCCTGCCTCCGAGTAGAATTAATTGACAAGGAGTGTTTTCTAGAGCTTTCGGATTTGCCACCCCCTCCACCCCTGTGCCCAAGTTTTGAGATCTAGAGCTACTCCTTCCAGATAGTCCTCCAGACATCAAGAATGACACCCTTGTAAGAGTTCTTTGATGTTTTGCTTACAGAGACACTTTAATAGATGATGGAATTTGGAGCGTCTCTGCTAAGCTATAAACCAGCTACTGCCATTTAATTTCATTCCAAACTCAATTTCAGCACTAGCCAAAGATTCTGACCCAAGGAGTTTTAAAACAGTGCTTCTCAAACTGTATGTGAAGAACCAGTTACCCCTGCTTTTTTAGCCATGTTTTAAAATGTTTTTCATTGTGGTATCCTATAGACAACATAAATTCTCTCCTTTTTACCTCTTTCCTGTGTACACAGTTCAGTAAATTTAATTTCACTTTTTTTGTTTTTTGTTTTTTTACTTTCAGTCTGCTTCAAATCCTTAGTTTCGTTCTATACCCTTTCAGTGAGATGAATCTACTGACCATATACATATTTGGCCGTGGTAGCAATGTCATTGTTAAGAAAGGTTTTAAGTGCTCAAAAATTTCTGTACTTTTCTGATTGTAAAACAGTAACAAACAGTTTGGGTCATGGACCAGACTTTGAGCAGTACGGTAATAAAGGACTATGCTGAGAGAATTTACCTTTCCCTCAGCTTGTTTTTCAGCTGAATAAGATTTAGTTCTTGACTGCAGGAACTATTGCATGCTTAGGTAATGCCAGATAGCTCTGGCTTCCTCCTTCTCCTCCTTCTCATCTCAGAATGTAAAACCGTTTCCAGGGATTCCACTGTTGTCAGAGGCAGTGTATTCATGCATAATTATTAATTTTCATTTTTACTGTACTTCTTGAGAGCCCCTCAAGAGCAGGGATTATTGTGTCCAGCTTGTATCCCCAGCACCTAGCATGGTACTTGGCTCCTAGGGAAATGGAGTGAGAAGTATTCGTTGAATGAGTAGATAAATAGTTGCTCATTCTCAATAGTATTGACAAAAAAAAAAAAGTCCTTCTTTTATAATCTTATAAAAGCTCATTGATGAAAAATTAGAAGAAAAAAAAAGATATAAGAAGGACAACAACAAACAAACAAATGCCCAGATTTAAGCATTCGTGTTTTTTATGTACTTTATATCTCTTTTCCTGACCATCAATAATAGCTAACCAGTATTAAATGTTTATGGGGTGCTGGGAAGTACTAAACATTGTACATGGATTTCTCATACAGTCTTCACAGCACTTCTGTGAGATAGCTACTTTCATCCTCATTTTGCAAGTGAGGAAACCTTAAGCAGTTTGTACAAGACTGCAAATATAGATGCACACGCATATATACACAGCTACCAAAATTGATTATTTCACAGAATGTGCCTTAGAAATTTATTGTAAAATATTCAAGCATGCAGATAATACCGGAGAATAATTTAAGGACTAGGAATACCTGTGGGCTAACAACCCCGCTTTATCAAACACAGTGCTGCATTTGCTATGGACCTCCCCACCACTTTTTAAATTTCTTGAGGAATCAGACTTATCTGTGCAGTCGAGCGTCCCTGTGAATTCCTCCCTGATCCCATCCTGTGCGCACAGACACCTGAATCTGCCTCCATCCATTGGAGCTGCTAGAGAGTTTTCTGTCATATGAATTTTTTTTTTTCAGTCATAGGAATAGATACAATTTTTGTCTATTCTCCTCTTCCTTTACTATTATAAACTATGGTGCAATTAATTTATTTAGTTGCATGGGTTTTTGTATATACTTGTGTCTCTAAGGTATTTCCTTAACCCAGGAATTTCTGAGTTGTAGGAGATGAAGATCTTCAGTTTTAGTAGATATGATCAAATTGTTTTCTCGACTCAGCTCACCAGTCACACTCCCACCGGAATACATCAGCTGTCGGCTGAAACCAAGTATTGTAGGACTTTTTCATTTTGGCTTGTCTGCTGGGTGGGAATGGTACCTCTTTGTGGTTTTACTCCTAATTTCCTTGATTGACATTGAAATTGAACTTTTTATTTTATTTCTTTGGTTTCTTTCTCTCTGAATTGCCTATTCACATATTTTTGTCCATTTTTCTATTTGGCTAATTGTCTTTTTCTCTTAAATCTGCAGGATTCCTTAAATATGTTGGATACTAATCATTTCTCAATTATGTACATTGCAAATATTTTCTCCCAGTCTGTGCCTTGTCTTTTCTCTTAAAAAAAAATTTATTGTACAGGAGTTTAAAATTTAGCCAAATTTGTTAATCTTTTGTGTCTTTTTGTACCTTGTCTAAAATCCTTCCTTACTTTGAAGTTGTAAAAATTTTACACACATGCCTACGCTCCATATTGTGTTGACTCTAATATTCACATTATTTCACATTTCAATTTCTCTAAAATCAAGATGTAACTTATAAACATTGGGATTTCAGTTTAATTGACAGTGTTTTATAATAATTTTACATTCAATGGCATTTTTATTCAGTGAAAACCAGTATATTTATATAATTTTAAAGAAAATTATGATTACCTTATTCATATTCATGTTATTATTATTATTTAGGTACTGCGCCTGGGGACTGAACCCAGGATCTTGTATATGGGAAGCCGGAGCTCAACCACTTAGCCACATCGGCTCCCTTGAGCTGGTTTTTTCATTTGTTTTGCTTGTTTGTTTTTTTAACTTTTTTAAGGCAGTACTAGGAACCAAACCTGGGACCTCCCATGTGGGGAGCAGGCACTCAATTGCTTGAGCCATATCTGCTCCTTCATGTTATTTTGTAACTTGCTTTTTCCACTTAGTATATTTTAACATCTGAACAAGTCAAATATTCATCTACAATATGATTTTCAATGACTAAATAACCATTATAGAAGTATATAATTTATTTTACTAATCCTCCATTTGGGGCATTTAAATTGTTTGCAGTTTTTCTCTTTAAGCCATGCTGTAACAGATAGACTTTTAGCTAAATCCCTGACATGTAATTATTTCCTTGGGATTTATCCTAGAAGTTGATTTGCTGAGTTAACAAGTATTCACATAGCAAAGGCTTTTGACCAAGTTGCCAAATTGCCCTCTGGAAAGAGTGTACCCATTTTCATTCCCACCAGTGTTTTTGAGGGTGGTCATTTCTCTACATTGCCAACATTACATCTGCAAAAAAATGTTAAGAATTTTTTTATAGACACCATCTCCTGGAACTGACTTGACTCTCTGTGAAAGCATATGTATCAGTGTTGCCAACTTCCATTGAAGAGCTCTGGGGACTTTTCCAAGGTAAAAGAAAATGGAACAGTTGAAGAAGAGGGAGAAGAAAAACAGACTTAATTCAGAGGCCTTGATAGGTGCTACTGTGCCATAAAGTGCTGGTTGTTGATATTTTTTAAAAGGAAATTAGTGTGCTTAGATTTAAAAGGTAGTTCAATATTTCAAAAAAGGTTCTTAGGGGAAGACTGAGTTGAACACATTTCCTGCCCAGTTTACCAAGGACCTACAGCAGCAGTATAAAACAGGGAGCAGGAGATGTGTCCCACTGCACACGGATTTCTGACTCATAAATGTAAAGGTCCCTACAAAGGAGATTAATCATATGGTTCACCCAGGAAGTGGAAAGGATTTGGCTCAGAGGCATTTATTTTCAGGAGCTTAAAATAAGAACACAGGAATTTCATGTGGTTTTTGCTTGTGAGGAGTTGAACTTCTTCCTAGGCAGCTTTAAGAACACTTGAGAGACATTTTTTCAGTGTATTCTTCTGAAGTTCGTTTTTTTTCCCCTAAGTAATCATCAGGACATACTTTCTTTAGGGTGCAGAAGTTGTGACTTTGCTTTCTGATCAAGTGTATTTTGATTGAGCATCATCTTACTGATGCCCAATGCCTGTATTAATAAAAGGGTATAAATTAAGAAATAAGAAAGCTAATAATACTTTTATTAAAATAGGATATTGGGGCATTTTAATATGTCATTTCATAAGGGAAATTTAAAGAGAACTACTCCAATACTAATTTCCTTTCTTGCCCAGCTTTAATCTCCTCTCAGCTTAGCTCTACTCTTGGTGGAAGTGTGATTCTGTCCAGACGTAGGGGAATTTGACCAGGAAGTGCTGATCAGGATGGTTGAACACATACTGTAATGACAGATAATTGAGAATTCGTTTCCTGAAGACCTTTTAGAAAATGTTCTATGAGCAAAATCGGTTCAAGTGGCCAATTTCCTTTTTAGATAGCAGAGTACAAAAATGATTGATGCCATCCTAATAATAGGATTGAGATTTTTAGCCTTTAACCTTTTAATGGTGGTGGAGACAGGGGAATTGGTGTGTGGGAGTGAAGGATACATAGCTGAACAAATGGAAGTCGAAATCCATAGGAACAAAGGTAATTTAGGCAAAGAAGAGTGCCTAAGGTTAAATGAGATTGGGGACTGCTTTTTAAGCACTCTTGAGTATAAAGGCACTGTGCAGTTCATGGTCCAACTGAATGTTTCTCGTTGAAGGCCAAGGAGCAATGTGTTAGGTGGGGACCTGAAACAAGCTTGATGCTTTGAACACTGTTTCTGAGAGCATCAAAGAAAGCTATTCAGTGGGAGAGGATCTGACCCATGTGACCAAGATGCAGTATTGAGACCCATCGGTAGTTTGATCGAAAAGCCTTTTAATCTCAGTGTGAAGAAGATGCTTATAAGGGCCTGAAACCTAACCTTTGACAGAGATGTGCTGATGAAAACGGTCGATGCCAGTATCATTTCTTGTCATGCGGAGACCAAACCAAGATAGTTGGAAGGCCTAATCTATGTAGGTCAGTAGTTACTGAGCAGAAATGAGAATCAGGAGCTTGTTTGACGACAGAATTGACCAACTGTGTGGCATTAATGAAGAAGAGACATTTGTATGAATTATGGATCGCCATGCAGGTAAGGGAGGAGTTGGGAGTTCTCTAAGAAAACCAGCTAGGCCAGGTCAAGGATTGGGGAGGATCCAGATGGACATTTCATCTGAGCAGGAGTCCAGTTTTAAAAGGAAAAAATAAAAAAAGGTGATAGAAGAAAGGTCTTGTTCCTCTGGTAACTATTTTTCTAGCTAAGCCAATTTAGAGGGTTCATAGAAGGACATTGAGCTTTGCTGGACAATAATAGTCCCTGAAAGAGAGACTTTCATTTCTAGGATCAGCTGGAATCAGCGATGGGATGGGTGGATCTTGTAAAGAGCACTTCTAACTCTTAAATATAAGGGCAGAGGACTTCAAGCTGATTTCAAGCTGATTTCCTTGCTGACAGTGTATGATTTGGTGGAAATACTACTGTGACAACTAAAGGCAATAACTTTATGGAGTTTTAAGTATTATCCCATCTTCAGATGAAACTATTAGCTGAAGTGTAATAAAACCAAAGTCATCTCCTTGCCTCAAGTGAAAGAAACATAAAAGAGGTGATAAAAAGTCAACACTACTTATGATATGAAAGTTTTAACAAAAGAATTGTTGGAATAAAAGAAAAATGTGTTCAGTGTCTTTTATCCAATTGCTACAACAAATGGGGGCAGCCCCACCCATATGTGGGCAGTTTTCCAAGTAGTGATTGCAAAACAAGCAAACTGATTTTGGTGGTGCGTGTGGCGCCCCCAATTTTCAGTATTTATCCTTAAGCCAAGTATCTATCTCAGGATTTTCCTCATTTCCAAATTCATATGAATAAAGAGAGTACTGGGTTTTCTACTCTATTACCGAGCAGACCGATGGAGTTGGGAGAACTGATGTGAAGCCTGCAGTATGTTAGCCTGCCTTCTTTGCTGAAAGGGCCCTACCAGAGCCCCACAGATGGGACACCGGCCTTTGAGGTGACAATATTTGTTACTCCCGTGTTTTCATTCAGAGGAAAAAGACAATTTAACTTTTTCCAGTGCTCATTTTCAGCTGTCTGCTCTTGCCAGAAGATTCTGCCCTTTTAATAAGATACTTAATGTAAGGATGAGGTTCTTCCTTTTGCATGGAGGACCCTTGACACCTGGATCAACCCAGTGGTATCCCTTACAGCCAGAGGAGGAATACCCTTGGGCAGGAATAGCCAGGACAGAAAATGTTCTTGAGTGTGGCTTCGTGCTGTTTGAAGCACGCTGGTCCTCAACTCAGCGGCTGATCCCTTTAGAGGGAGGGGCAGAAATGGAATCACCAAACCGCTTCACTCCACAAGGCTGGCCTCCCAGTGGTACAGAATGTGCACCTTCTTCTGGTAGATAGTATTTTAGCGGTGGGTTGTTGTAGCAGTTTTGTATTATTTATGAATTCCAAAAATAGATAATGGAATATGTTTGTAAATTGGTCTGTTCCTCTGGGTGTATTAGATTGTATTGGATTCAGAGGTTTCACTCTTATTTGATTAAATTATAATTAAGGCTTTCATTGGGCCATATCAGTAGGATGACAAGGCAGAGGAGTTAGGTGGAGTTTTGAGTTGGAGCCCTGGGAAGTAAATACACAGAGAAGCAGATACATGAGGAAAAAGAGAAGCCTCCATTAGACACAGCAGAGGCCCCGGGAAGAGAGACAAGCCGTTCACCTGAGAGTTTACATCTGGCTTTGTGGAGAAAGCAGAGCAGCTGAGCCCAGTGAAACAAGCCTGAGAGAGAGGAGACTTATCTTAGCCTACAGCTGATATAGGACAAAGCTGGGACCGTAGAGTCTTAAGAGGAAAAGGAAGGAAGCAGATGTGGCTAAAGTGATTGGGCTTCCATCTACCATATGGGGGGACCCAGGTTCGATCCCAGGGCCTCCTGGTAAAGGCGTGCCCACCCAGCAAGCCAGTGCCCACGTGGTGACCCAAGTGCCCACATGGTAAGCCAGTGCCTGCATAGTAGCCACGCAGCAAGATGATGATGCAACAAAAAGTGACACAAAGGGGAGAGTCGAGGCGAGATGCAACAGAAATCAGGAACTGAGGTGGCACAAGTGACAGGGAACCTCTCTCCACATCGGAGGTCCCCAGGATCGAATCTCTGTGAATCCTAGAGGAGACAATGAGAAGAAAAAACAAAAAGAGAAATAGACACAGAAGAACACACAGCGAATGGACATAGACAGCAAAAACAGCAGGGTGGGGGGAAGGGGAAGGAAAAAAAAGAGGAAAAGGAAGCCTGAACCCTGGCAGACATCGGCAGCCATCTTGCTCTAACACGTGGCAACAGACTTTGGTGAGGGAAGTAACTTATGCTTTATGGCCTAGTAACTGTAAACCCCTACCCCAAATAAATACCCTTTATAAAAACCAACAGATTTCTGGTCTTTTACATCAGCATCCTTTGGCTGACTAATACAGTTGTCATTAAAATGAATACCGTGGTCCCATTATAATTCCTGCCCAGCCCCCTACCTCAACGCGTGTGCTGTAGGTCTTCATTTTGACATTCAGATTGTGAAGGCACCTTTACCTTGTTCCCCAGGTGGTAGGTTCCCTTTAAATACCTGTTCACCTTCCTTTTCCTCCCTTTCTTCTGTTTAGCATGACACGATGAAACTCGTGGGCCTTGGAGTCAGAGCTGAGTTTGAATCCTACATAAGAGTCGCTCAGCTTCTCTGAGCCTCAGTGTCCTCAGTGACAATGGCTTTTCCCACCTGCAAGAATTGAGACAAGGAGTACATGAGGTCAAACATTAGCCCTTAGTTCATCATGGCTCCTCAGCGGATGAGGGTGCCTCCCTCCTCTCCCCTTCTCTTCCTTGAAAACCTCCTGTGTCTAAACTAGATTCTTGGGCTGATAAATGCAATACGCTAGTCCAGACCTCCCAGTTTAAACGAGAAATCGTATTGAATACAACTTGTATTTATTTTGATTATATAGTAATTTCTGCTGTAATTGACATATTTGTTCCTAAATATCACCACACTATGCAGATTTAGTCAGTAAAACCACAGGGCTTACGGGAAAAATGGGGCTAGGGGTACAACATGTGGTAGCACAGTTTCACACATATTGAATGGTGAAGGCATATATACACTATAATAAACACGGCATTTTACCTTGAAAAAGACCTGACATTTGCTTGTGGAAGTGGGTATTGGGAGGATTCCTGCTTGTGAGTTATTTTGTAGCTGTGAACGGATGGTTGTCTGAAATCAGACAGTAAGTTGTAATGGATGGGTGTGGCATGGAACACACAGTAAACAGAGGTAGCTGGTAGATGTGTGTGGGTTTTGTGTATTTTCCTGCAGCTGGGTTCATCTGGGTGAAGTTTTCTGTATTTACCTAATGTTTCTTGCAGAGAAAATCAGGCATAAGCAAACACAAAATTCGCATTAGGCCCGTATCGTCCCCTTATATATTAATCACATTAAAACAAATTTGTGTTTTTGAAACAAGTGTTATGGCAGAATTGACTGTATGTACTAGCTCCTGGAAAAGACTACCTTTCCCTAGGCAGCATCTCAAAGTAGAAGTAAATAAAATCAAAGGCAAACAGGACTGTTAAAGTTCTTTATTAAGTGGTAAGCATCATGTAATATAAATATCTGCATCATTTTAATAAGGTTTATTGTATTCTGGGTAAATGGAGTTATTGTCAGATGGTGTTGAATATGCAAAAAATGAGTGCGTGGCTGGGGTGGTCTTTGGCTCTATTTTGTTGTGATGGTGCCTGTGCATTCTGTCTTTGGATCATCTGCTACCTTGTCCTTCCACTGGGACAGATGATTTAGTTGGCAGTGCCACCCTCCCACCTTGATCTCATATTAACTTGTACACAGACTTAACCTTATGAGCAGAGTAGTCAGTAAATAACAGTATGCCATGTTTCTCGATTTACCCAATCCCTTTTTAAAAGATCTGTTTAAATGAATCCTGTATTCTAAAAATCAATGTGATCATGAATATATACGTTGCTAGGAGAAAAGGACAGTTGTGAAATCTGTTACCTTAAGAGGGGATGTAGGCTAAAAAGGCTGGGACATCCATAGATAACTTTAGGAAAGGTCCATGAACCCTCAGAAAAAGCATACAGATTTTTGTTGGTAGGTACATTTTGGAAGGAAATGCTTCTCCACAATTCATCTCCCTAAAGGAGTCTTTGTTCCTAAAATGAAAAATCCTTGGGATATAAATTCATATGGGTTGTTTAGGGGAATTTAGAAAGACCTATGGTATATTGATGCAATGAAGGGGGACCGTTATAGTTTCCTCAAGAAGCACTCCTTGGCACCACCAAGAGGGACAGCACAGGGCTGGCTTGATCACTGGGTCGGTCCTGCATGTCATCTCTGATGTAGCTTCTAACATTAGTCACACTAATGGTGGTAAAGTTCTTCTTTAATAAGGGCTTATACACTTCAACTTTGCGTCTCATGCTTCCCTTGACTTTATTTTTCAGATGGGAGCAGCGAGAGCTGCCCAACGGGCGAGTCTATTATGTTGACCACAATACCAAGACCACCACCTGGGAACGGCCTCTTCCTCCAGGGTAAGGCATGGACAGACAAGCCCTGAGCCTCTAGAGCTGGCACCCCAGACTCACTTGACTCCACTGCTCCCCGCCGTACCAGTCTGTGTATTCCCCCCGACTCTCTCCTCCTCTGTCTCTTTTTTCCCCCTCTGTCCACCTTCTACATTTTTCCTCTCTCATTCCCCTTCTCTCACATGCATTTTCTTGCTCCATGACTGGTGGCCAGGGGCCTTATTAAGTGCTAGTCAGCACTAGCATGGCCATTGGGTCCTAAAGGAAAGAGGACCGGGAAGCCTCCTGGACCACTGGTGTCCCGATGCTGTCAAGTATTTCACCATATAGAGACATCCCTATTATGGCCAGGTTTTCAGTCCCTTTCTGCAGAGGTAGCAAAATACCTCCGACCCAGTAACATTTATCCTGGGCCACTTGATTGATTTTCCTTTTCACTTTCCTTAATTCTGCTGCTTTCATTTCTCAAGACAGATTAGAATTTTTAGAGCATCTCTGGGGGGGAGGGTGAAAAAAAAAAGGAAGGGGGAGACTGAGGTGGAAAGAGTGTTGATGCATTTCCCAGTAGCCTGTGCCCAACCTGCCCCTGAGGGCGGCGGGCTGCTCCTTCCACCGGGCTTTGTGAGAGCCAAGCTGAGGACTGCAAAACCAGAGGATGAGTGAGGCTTCCAAGTGAGGGAAGACTGCCCAAGTTCTAGGAGTTTGGTTCCCTGTCTGCCAGGGACAGAAAGTTCTTTCCTCATGTGTCTGCTGGTCCTGAGAGCTTTCAAAAGGGAATGTATTCTGTTCTTAGGAAAGAATCACCTCCTGGTAAAGCAGCCGAGAAGGGCTCCTACATAAAATATGAAATTTTTTCCCCACCTTAGTTTGCAGAGGGAAAGGATATCTGCTGGGGAGGGTATCAAGAGACCCCCTGTGCCCTTTTGGTTCAGCCAGGCAAACACCACCTTACCTTCTGGTCTTATGGTTTTCCACGGATGGGCTGCCTTTAAGCTTCAGTTTTCCATTAGAATGCTTGTGTTTCCTTCTTTTTCCTTACCCTTCTGGAAAAGAAACTCATAATCTGTCATCATAAGTCCTCACTCTATTTTCTACTTTGACTGTAAGTCAAGTGAAATTACCAGTTAGACACTGACTTCTTAAGTTAAAAAATAAAATCAATTTATTATCGAAAAATTTCAAGCATATGCAAAAGTCGAGAAAATAGAATAATGAGCTCCCACATACTCAACTCCTGGCCATCTTTGTTTCATCTATACCAAGGTTGGAAACTACAACTTCTGGAAAAATTCACCCAGTCCTTTGCCCATTTTTGTAAATAAAGTTTTATTGGAACACAGCTAAACTCATGTGTTTACTTATTTTGTATAGCTACTTTCACACTACCATGGCACGATTGAGTAGTTGTGACAGAGACTATATAACTCTCAAAGCTGAAAACATTAACTGCCTGACCCTTTACAGAAAAAATTACTGCTCTATAACCCTCACTCACCTCTCCCATCCCAATCTAGATTATTTTGAAGCAAATCCCAGACATGATATCATTTTGTCCGTATTTCAGTATGTATTAGAGATGTTCTCGTATTAAAAATCAAGCCACAATATATTAAAAGTATTTTCTTTTTTTCAAAAAGATTTATTTCTCTCCCCTTCCCCATGCTACCGCCCCCAAAGGTATTTTCTTTTTTTTTTTTTAAAGATTTATTTATTTATTTAAATCCCCCCCCCCCCGTTGTCTGTTCTCTGTGTCTATTTGCTGCATCTTGTTTCGTTGTCCGCTTCTGTTGTCGTCAGCAGCACAGGAAGTGTGGGCGGCGCCATTCCTGGGCAGGCTGCACTTTCTTTCGTGCTGGGCGGCTCTCCTTACGGGTGCACTCCTTGCATGTGGGGCTCCCCCACGCGGGGGACACCCTTGCGTGGCACGGCACTCCTTGCGTGCATCGGCACTGCACATGGGCCAGCTCCACACGGGTCAAGGAGGCCCGGGGTTTGAACCGCGGACCTCCCATGTGGTAGACGGATGCCCTAACCACTGGGCCAAGTCTGTTTTCCCCAAAGGCATTTTCTTAATGTCATCACAAACCTAGTCAGTATTCTGATTTCCCCAATTGTCTCACAAGTATTAAATATTGACTTTTACGAGTACACATTGTGCACTTGTCCTTTGTGTGTTTGCATGTCTGTCGGAAAGCAGCAGCAGTTGCAAGTCTGCTGTTTGCTGCCTCTTACCCACTCTGGTGGGTAAGCCAGGTAGGCCTGGGCTGAGTGAGCATCTGGATGGAATCTAGATTAAGATATTTAATGGTGTCTTCTAAAGATGGCTGAGGAATTACTCCTAAGGTTTAAGGTTGGATGCTAGATCAAGCTCTCTTTTTTGCAGAATAGTTTTAAAGTTTTCCTGGGAGACAGCTCAGCTTTATACCCAGTATATCCTAGTCATTCTTCCTGAGTATTCGGCAAAGAGCTCTGTGCCGCTGGCTACTACTTTTACTGTGTAATAGTAGAGAACCCAGAGGAAACAGAATAACTGAAAGCTTAAGCCTTCATTGCTAATGAATGGGGAAAGTCCTGCCCCAGGAAAGTATCTCGATGGTGAGAGCAATTCTGAAACTACAGAAAGGAGCCGTTATTTCAGCAGGCCCTGATCTAGGCTGAGCCCAAAGATTCGCTTTTTCATGGCCATTTCCTCATATCTAACTCATGGGAAACTCTGTACAAGGGTCAGCCGCTTTATCAAGGAACAAAAAATATTGGCCCTGGAAGCTCAGGATAAATGCAATGCTTTGCTCTCCAGTGACTCTCAGGCCTGAGATGAGTGGGGAGAATGGTATCGTCAAGTGACAGGGGTGGGGAAGTAGATCAAACTCGGGCTTGCAGGAAGGTGTTCTAGGCTGGGGTGAGGGGAGGCAGTGGAGGCACCAGCATGCACATGGGAATGTAAAAGATATGTCTAGGGACAGAAGCATGGAGCGGTTTTGCTGGAGCAGAAGGTTTGCATGAAACGAAAGTTTTCAAATCGTGTCCAGCAAAGCCCTAAGGAGTGGGGATGTGGTGAATGTGACACCCACTGGAATGAAAGAGGGTGAAAGGGCCGACGGAGCCTCCAACCCCTGCTCTGTTTTTATATATTAGGATTCCTCATAAGATTTCATCTGAAATAAAGACAGAATTAGAATTATGCTGCTTAGAAGTTTGAAATTCACCAGTGCAGTCAATTTTTAATTACCTAAAGATTGAACATGTGTTTGTTTCCATTCTTCCCACAAACCCCTCTAAAATGGCAATAAAGGTATAAAGAAGTATAGACACTCAATGATAAAGGAGTGGAGAAAGAGCGTATGGGAGATGTTAATCCAAGTTTAATTGCTGATAGATAGATGGCAGAGCTGAGAGAGCTGCAACACAGCCCACAGTGTGAGGTATCCACCAGGAAGTCAGCCGGTTTACACTGTGGTGCCCTGGAAAGCCTCAGCAATTAGAGGCACCAGGGGAAGTGTGGAATGAGGCCAAGAACCTAAAGACCAGTTTAAAATTTGTGCAGGGAGCAGTTAATATTCCCAGGTTGTCAGCCTTCTCTCCCACCCCTTACACACACACACACAATATTCCCTGGTTGTCAGCCTTCTCTCCCACCCCTTACACACACACACACACACACACACACACACCCCTCCCCCCCCCCCCCCTACCTGCACACCTGCTACCTGCTGCCAGCCCTGAGAAGCTCCTGAGAGCAGCACAGGGGATACATGGGGATCTTAGTGAGCCTTGGGACTAGTCTGTCCCACCTAGGTTCACAGAGCTGCCAGTCAGCTTTTTAGTAGCTCACTTTTAAATGCAAATTAACAACCAAGGATCAGCAGACAAAAAAAGGAGCTTGGTGAAAACAATTGAGGGAGCTGAAAAAAACACCAACATGTAAAGCCACACTGAATAATATCATTAAAGATTCTGGGGAAAATACGGCAGCTGTGCAACAAGAACGGAAGACCATAAAAAGGACCAAGCAGAAAACAAGGCAAGTGGTTAGAAATGAACATATGTATATATGAGAGCGGTAATAAAAAATTCTGTAGAAGGGTTAAAGATAAAGTTGGAGAAAAGAAAATTAGATTGGTCCCAGGAGATCCCATATTTACATAGTAGCTCTAGAGAGAAGAACATAGAAATATAGGACAAGAAATTATCAAAGAAATAATTTTTAAATGTCCAGAACTGAAGGATATAGTGTCCAGAGTAAAAGGGCCCACCATGAATGAAAGCAGACCCACCCCAAGGCACATCCTAAAGGAATTTCAAAATGTCAAGAGAAGATTTCATAAGCTTCCAGAGGGGAAAACAAGGTACATGTAGAATCAGAACGTCATCTTTGTTCTCAACAGCAACCATGCAGCAGGGCCTTCAAAATTCTGACAATTCAATTTTCAGTCATTTTAATGCTCAAATGTGAGGGTAGAAATATAGGCATTTTCAGATGTGGGGTTTTGAAAAAGTAACTTCGGATGTATCCTTTCTCTGAAGCTATTGGATGATGTGTTCCACCAAACAGGAGGAAACCAAGAAAGGGGAAATCATGACGTGCGGGACACAGAAGCCTCAACCCAGGAGAGGGACCAAGGAAGCTCCCATGAGGAAAATGAGGGGAGATAACTGAGGACAGTATGTGGAGTAGGCCTGGAAGACAGCTGCCTACATCAGATGGAAGGTTCTGGAGAGGTGGCGCTAAGAGAAAGTGATACTGAGAGGGGAGCAGATGTGGCTCAAGCAGTTGAGCTCCTGCTCCCCATATGGGGAGGTCCCAGGTCAATCCCTGGCCTGGTACCTCAAAAAAAAAAAAAAGAGGCTACCTGTCCTATTAGGAGAATTAGTGATAGGTTGATAGGTTAAAGCATATGAAATGAGGACGTTCTTAACTCCAGGAAAAAAACAAATGTTATAAAGAAAGAAAATGTATTTATAACATTCTACATGGTCATAATACAAACTCTCTGTATCGATTTGTTGAAAATTATGATTTTATTTATTGGGAGGATGAAGGGAGGAGAGCACACTGGTGTGTTGGGAATGGAACAAGAAAACTAAATCCTCATCTTTGATAGTGGGAAGTCCTTAAGTAGTATCTAAAAAGGCAAAAAATCAAGAAATAATGGAGTCAGCATGTTATTTAGAAATATGGATGTAAATACTGGATGAAGCAGCTAGAAGTTGAAGTGGTTGCCTCTGAGAAGCAGGAATCAGTAGTGGGGAGATGGGGGAGGAGCCCACTGCTTTACATTATAACCCCTGCGGTACTACTTCACTTAAAACTATACAGACACGATTTCTTTGTTAAAAAAAAATAAAACTTTAAAAATCGCTAGTTTAGATGAATTATGAAAAAAGGTGGGAACATTCCAGATTACTGTGAGCCCTCAGTACTAACAAAAGGATTTTGACTCAAGGGCAGTGGGCAGCCAGTTGATGTTTTTGAGCAGGAGCATGACGTAAGAGGTCATCTAGTACAGTTACTCTGATGACAGTTTATAGACGGGGTGGAATTGGGGAGATTAGTTGAAAAACTGGTGCAGTAGTTGAGGTGTGAGGTGATACACCTCTAGATGAAGAAAGGGAAACATGAGGGCAGACAGATTGCAAAAAAAGAGAAGCACCTGGGTGACTTACTGGCCTCAGTAGGAAAAGAGGAGCTGGGAATGATGGTACAGTTTCATCCTTGGGAGGAAATCTGCAGGAGAAAAGACTCAGGTTTGGGGAGAGAATGGGACATTTAGTTGATATCCAAAGTAATAGCAGGTCATGAGAGAAAGGCAGCCTGGCAGGCAGAATCCAGACAGTATTTGGGAGCTGGCCAAGGTGACTGGGAACTGTTTAAAGAGAAGCTGTTTTTAGGGAGGTCTTGGGTAAAAAGGGTCATTGACGAGATGGCTAAAAAGTCAGCTAGGAGGCTAACCCAGAAAATTGAGGAAGGTACCAAACTGAGGTACAATAGCCGTGTGAGGAAGATAAGAATTCAGAGGCAATAATATGAGAAGGCAGTGAAAGAACAAAGATTCTCCAGCACTTTGGAATCATACAATATAATCCATATTGCTTTCCTTTGACCGTCAATCTTGTTTTCTTCAGTGGCATCTCTTTCTTTATTTTTATTTTTTCACCTTTTTTTCCTTTTCTTTTTCAAACTTATAATGGAAAACTTCACGCATACACCAAAGTTGAGAGAATAGTACAATGAATCCCTTGTAACTCTCGTCTGGCTCTTAAAATAACATTTTGTTGCATCTGACCTCCACTTTTGGGAGGAGGGGTCAGTGTGTTTTAAAGCAAATCCCAGACTTCATAACCTTTGACCGGTAAATAAATCACCTACATCTTTAACAGATGAGGTGTTTTGCTTTGTTTTTTTAAAGATTTATTTATTTATTTCTCTCCCCTTCTCCCCCGGTTGTCTGTTCTCTGTGTCTATTTGCTGTGTCATCTTCTTTGTCCGCTTCTGTTGTTGTCAGTGGCATGGGAATCTGTGTTTCTTTTTGTTGCGTCATCTTGCTGCGTCAGCTCTCCTTGTGTCCAGCGCCATTCCTGGGCAGGCTGCATTTTCTTTCATGCTGGGTGGCTCTCCTTATGGGGCGCACTCCTTGCGTGTGGGGCTCCCCTACGCGGGGACACCCCTGCATGGCAGGGCACTCCTTGCGCGCATCAGCACTGCGCATGGGCCAGCTGCACTTGGGTCAAGGAGGCCTGGGGTTTGAACTGCAGACCTCCCATGTGGTAGATGGATGCCCTATCCACTGGGCCAAGTCCGCTTCCCTTGTTTTGTTTTTTAACATAACCACAATACTATTAACCCACCCAACAAAATTAATATTTCCTGTCAGGTTATGGCATTCCATGTTCCATTTTCCCCAATTGTCTTAAAAATATTTTTGCACTTGATTTGAATCACTTCCAAACCCAAGGTCAACACATTGCTTTTGGCTGTGTCTCTTAAGTCTCTCTTAATCTATAAGTTCCCCTCCTTTTCTTTTTTTTCCTGGTCATAGGACCCTTAGGTCAGGAATATTTCAATTGCATGTAACAAAAAATTGAATCCAAATTGCTTTAAATAATGAAGGGACATTTTTGTCTCATGTAACTGAAAATTCTAGATGCAGACCCTGTAATTTCAAGCTTGATCTAAAGGCACAACAATATCACAAAGGACCTGACCTTTTTACATTTTTTTGCTCTGCCATCCACAGGGGCAACTTCATATTGTGTTTGGGTCCAAGATGGCAGCCAGTGTCTCCCAGGCCTGCATGCTTTCTCAGTGGCACCCAGCAATTTCCCCAGAATTCCTAGCAAAAGCCTTGAGATCCACCCTGATTGGCCCAGCAGAGGTCACATGCTCATTTCTGGTCCAGTCAATATTCAGCTTTCCCAGACCACATAGATCCCATAAATGGAAATCAGGAGCTAATGGCAAGGAGGGATTGGATGCTGCAGTGTCTGTTAAGCCCCAGAAGCTTCCATGATGGGGACCTGCCTGGCTGTGCCCCCCTGGAGCAGCCAAACTTCTCTGCCAGTCACCAAACCTCACTGTCTTTTGGTCCCTCCTTGCCGGCCATCTGGAGATTTCACTAGAGGTTGAGAGGTAGGATTGATGGTCACTGTACTCACTCTGAGTTTAATGTTTCCAGGTGGGAAAAACGTACTGATCCCCGAGGCAGGTTTTACTATGTGGACCACAATACCCGGACCACCACCTGGCAGCGCCCGACAGCTGAGTACGTGCGGAACTATGAGCAGTGGCAGTCGCAGCGGAGCCAACTCCAGGGGGCCATGCAGCACTTCAGCCAAAGATTCCTCTACCAGGTGAGAGGGCAAGGCCTTTCCATAAGGGAGAGGAGCCTCTGGGCCTCACATTATCTGTTGACCTGCTTAGGGAGCTGGGGAAAAGGTGGCTAGAGGTGCCAGTGCTCTGATCCCCGAGATTCTACTCACCACAGTGAAATTCCTCAAATTCCAGTGCTTCTAATTTAGTAATTCATTGTCCAGCCCCTGTGTTTAAGGAGTCAGCATGTCCGGATCTGAACTTTCCTTCTTCCAAACTGGCTTTCTTCTCTGACCCCTCCATTCAAGTCCATTTACCCTGACTTGAAACCTGAAGGTCACCTTTGACGTCTCCCGCACCTCACCTTTCCAGATCAAAGGACTCTCCCAAATCCTCCTCTTCCCATGGCTACTATCTTCTTCTGATCTTTTTTAACTGATAGATCCTCAAGGACAGGAGGGATCTTAAAGTTCATCTAGATCAGGGGCTCCCAAACTATGGCCTGTGGGTCAAAGTGGCCTACCACCTGGTTTTATAGAAAAGGTTTGATGGGAACATACAGAGCTTTGACTCAGAGTGTCCTAGAAGTAAAAGTTAAATGCTAAAAAATGCCTTTCTCTAGTTCTTTAGTCTAGAATACTAGTTTACAGTACTAGCATTAAAGTAATCTAAATGGTTTTCTCAACTCTTGTGGGGATTTAGAAAGGTTTTGGATGGAGGTGATGGTTACCTTTCTCCATGAAACAAGACTGGTATTGAAAAATGTGGCAGGAATCTTTTTCGGTCTGCTTTCAATGTCTCACTGTTGATTTTCCTCCCTCCCTGGATTTGGTTTTTCCTTCTTGTTTGCTATGGTGCCATGTCCTGGTTACAAGTAAGAAGGGTTGCTTTCATATAGTTATTTTGAGGTTTGGCTTTGGCCCAAGGTTTGACTCGGAAGACTTAAGAGCTGATACTACAGTAGCGGCTTCCCCTCCTCCTCCTCTCTTATACTGAGACCTTGTTCTTCTTCACTGCCCTGCAGAAAACATGAAATACAGTTCAATATGGAAATCCAGGGAATCCCAGATTGCAGTCGTTCCCACCACCCCTTCCTGATGTCTGCCTCAACGCACAGCTTTCTCAGTGTCTCTGAGTCTTGTTCCCCTTCTTTCTTATGCATTTTCCTTTCCTGACTTCCCAGTGTGCCTTTGTTGCTCATGATCATTAAGCACATTTTTGTTTGTTTCACCCTCGAAGTTTCACTTTTTCCTCTGTTGTGTGTTCCTGCTGCAGTTAATTGAGGATGCTTGGAGCAGTTGTGGACTTTGTGCTACTGAGATAGGACCCATGGCACAGCTGAATATTTCTGGGGCACCTCCTTCCCCCCAACAACAAAAGAATGTAGCCAGTGTCTGTAGCGCTGAAACTAATCATCGTCGCTCCTATTTTGTGGAATCCAAAACGTACTATCTGGAAACAGACAACTTGTCTTTTACTCTGCAGAGAGCACCTTCGGTTGAATTCTCAAGCATCTGGGTTTTGTTCTGTGTCCATTGGTACATCCTGAAAACAACAACAACAACAACAAGCCTGCCTTCCGCACTGTTATCTTTACTTTGCAGAGCCTGTCTTGCCCTCGGCTGTATTTGCTAGACATTCTTTATTTCTGAGTTTGTATCTTAAAATATTACTGGAACGTTGTGCTTAGTCCCCTAGGGACTTGAACTCACGTGAGCTCTCTGGCTCATGGCCTGCACCTCAGATCCCCCAAGCCGGGGACCATGACCAGGGAATGTTTTCTGATAGCGTTCCTTTCTGTTCCTAGTAATAATGGAAATGGTCTCATCTCTCAGAGCCACCTTTGCATCCCAAATTCTCTTTTCTGAAATCCTCTCATTCCCCTATCTCTGTACTTTTTAGGCTGTGCTCCCCGTAACTCTTTGGGATCTCTCCTTTTAGGGAGAAGCATGGTAGGAGAGAAGGGGTAGTTGGCTAGCTCATTCGAGGTATGGGGTTTTGGGGTTTGGGTTTTTATGGCTATAATGTGTAGCTCTTTTTCCCTTGTTTCAAATTCACTTCTGTTCAATTCTTTCTTTCTGACTCTCTTTTCTTAGTTTTGAAACAGTATTAGGGAAGAAATACCCAAAATACAGTCAAGTATATTTAGCCCTAGGAAGTAAAATCATCAGGAGCAGCAGCTTTCATTGATTCTGAGCTCAGTGTTTGTGTTTATCAGTCTTTGGTCTCTCTTCTTTTCCAGTCTGCCTCCTCCTCTTCTAGGCTTGGGGGCTCTGATAAGTGGAGAGTGGGACAATGCCAAGGAAATTTGTTTTAAAACTTTAATGAAAGATAAATGAAATTGTGCAGTTTAGGCTGTAAAAAGGGCAAGGATTAAAAGGACTGATGAATATTTTTCCTAGTTCAATGCTGGCCATGGAGGCCCTCAATAGAGACCTCCTGGCGTGTTGATTTGTAGATTTCAGCTTAAGATGTCTGTGCGCACACTAAAGCATACATCTTCAGATCGAACTCACCACTGGAGCACCTGAACGCTTTATAGGAGATTACCTACTCATTCTGAAAAAAGATCTGTGGCAACAATTTTGTACCACATGTTGCCTCTTTTACTTTCTTAAAATGTTCTTTTCTCTAGTTCTTCACGTTTGCAAGGATAGTGTTATATAACTCAATACTTACCAATTGCATTCCATTGTTTTGCTATCTGTCGTATATATCTGAAACA
Source organism: Dasypus novemcinctus (assembly GCF_030445035.2). NCBI lineage: Eukaryota > Metazoa > Chordata > Mammalia > Cingulata > Dasypodidae > Dasypus > Dasypus novemcinctus. Next base: position 20,130,465 of record NC_080690.1, on the reverse strand, counting down.
TGTTACTTTTCTTCTACTGCTGAATGTCTTTATAGCTACTGGTCTTATGTGTATTTGACAAAGACAAAGTTGGAGAAATTTGGGCATTCTGAGGTGCTGGCCAACACACCAAAGAGACCTCTGTGAAGCTGGGAACTTTGTTTCGGTAACGACCAGACATACCCGAACCGTGGCATGAATTTAAAGCATATCCTCGAGGTTGGCTGTAAGATGTCCTAAATCATGGGCAGCCCCACCTCCCCCCACCTTCGTGCAGTTGCATCCAGTGTGGGTAGGAGGTCCTTTGCTGAAAGGGGGCTCTGTCCCATCAAGGAACCTATGGTTTCAAAACTTAAACCTCTTTGTTGGAACTTGCTTGGATGAGGAGCCTGCACTGCCACCTTGGAAAGAAAGTTTCTCTGTCCTTTCAGTTGGGGGTAGAGGGAGGGCTGTGAAAGGGGGCTTCGTGGCAGTTGAGGTCTACCAATGTTTTCTCAAGCCGAGACTGAGCTCCATTCATCCTTCTGCCCGCGTGTGGCTCCGTCGCCCCCAGACGGGGCCAGCCAGACAGCCTGAAGTCTGCACTGAGAACTCGATCCCCTAATATAACGATTAAATTTTAGTAAGTGAAGTCAAAATGTTTCAAAAAGAAAGAAAGAAGGAAAGAAAGAAAGAACAATCCTTGTTTTATTTTACCATGAAGTTTTTGACAGCATCCCCCCTCCTCCAGGATATGAGAACTCTCGGCCCACTGCAGCCCTTCCCAGGGGACCTCACACCAGAAATAGGCAAAGGGAGGGGAGGTTCTAGTGTCAGCAGCGCCCCTGAAGCGCTAGAGCCGGTTCCTCCTCCTCGCCCCCGGCTCCCCTCTCCCTCGCCACCCTGCCCCTTGCCCCACCCCCCAGCCTTCCAGTCCGGCAAACCCGGAACACTGAGCAACTTCAGGTTCAGGCCTGGGAAGAATAAAGGTGCTTTGTGAAGGGGAAGGAAAACAGCTCCTGGGGGAGGTGAGGCGCTCGGGGGAGAGAGGCCCGGGGGCCAGGGGCCTGAATGTCCCTTCAGTCTGGGTCCCCGGCCGCACGGGCCGCTCGCTCCCGCCGCAGCGCGCGGGGACCCGGGGAGGTGGGGGCCGCCCGGCGAGGTGGAGGGAGGAGGCCCCGGCCCCAGCCAGGAAGCTCTGGGCGTGGGCAGGGCTTGTGGGAATGATTTCATTGGAAAGGCCTGCGATATTTTTTCCCCTCCTGTGTGTGGTTCTTGGAGAAAGTTGGAGGTGGTGGTTTCAGTCTCCTTGGCGGCGGCGCGCGGGAGCGGAGCAGAGCCCCTCGGCCGAGCCTGCCGGGAAGTCGGGCTCCCCGGCCCTCCTGCCATGCCTCGGCCCGGCTCCCTGCCTCCGCCGCGCTGGCCACCCTCACGCGCGCACCCCTTCCTCCCCTTCACTGCACCCTCTCCCAAACCTGTCCGGGCCCTCAGTGTGCAGGGTTCTTTTTTTCTTTTTCTTTTTTTAAGGACTTTCAAGAGGGGCAGAGGCCACCTAACGTCCCACTGTATCCTCTACAGAGTGCTAAAATGTAGACATGAGTCGTTGGCCTTTTTGTTGTCCTTTATCGATTTATTTTTAACCAGCAGCTTTTTTTTTTTTTTTTTTTTAACCTCTGTGTTCTGCTGTTTTCTTGTGTCTAGTCTTCGAATCCTTCGACGGACCATGATCCCCTGGGCCCCCTCCCACCTGGCTGGGGTAAGTGCTGCTCTCCACCTTTCTGTGCCCTCAACCTTGCATCAGCTGCTGCTCGCCATGCTCTGCCCTGCTCTGCCCTCCTCTCCTATGCGTCTTCCTCACTCCCATCGCTTGGTTTCCTGTCTTGCTCTCTCCAGCCAGAGCAATTATTGGTGGTGAAGCTCAAGGGTCAGCAAAGTGCTTGAGCTCTGCTGCGCCACTGTGGCATCCTCCTGCCATACATAGCTAAAGGAGCGGGACCTGCGGAAGAATCTCCAAGTGGCTGTGGAACTGTTGAGTTTTGGGCCTGAGTTTAGTGGAAGAATCTCCAAATGGCCGTGGGACTGTTGCGTTTTGGGCCTGACCTTAGAGATGTCTACTCAAGGAACCATCCTAACACAAAGACATTTTGATGTCTGATTCCCAAATGGATTTGTTTCAGGTCTGGGACTGTAGGATTAGAGGGAGCCGCCTTAACAAACCTTTATTTGCAGCTGAGATGTCAGGGGACTTCAGCCAAATTTTGACCAACAGAAACCACCTTTTTTACTGGGACCCAGCCGCTAAAGAGGCCAAGGGGAAGCGGAGAAGATCGTTGGGAGCACTGGGTGGACTCTAAGAAAGTGCATCCTGGCCAGCTGCTAATGCTGTGCTGGTGGTTACGCTGGACTCTTCTGGCCGTTCGTAGCTTAGCTGCTTCCCTGTCCCCAGCCCTTAGTGGGATTTGCCAATAATGAGTTAGGGGGATGAACACCCAGGACCTGGGAGAAGAAATCGCTGGCTCTTCTAGGAAGGAGTGGCCTTGCCAAGGGGTGCCTGAGCTGGTGAGGTCGGTGCATTCTACAGCTCTCTGAGCCAGGGCAGGGTTGGGTCAATACCGCAGGAATCCCTGGAAGCTGAAGCGGGCAGGTTTTGGAGGAATCGGCAGGAGACATTTCGTTTACTTGTTAGGCCAGCGCAAGATCACAAATGCTTGTTTGGTAGAGTTCACAAATAACCTGTTGGGAGGGAGTGCACTCACAAAGAGGGAAAAGCATGTACTTAGGGAAGCTGACAATGACAGAAAAAAAGTCTGGCCGGAGAAGGAGAGCTTTGGAGCTGGATCTTCTCAGGGCGGAAACGACTACTCCATGGTCATAATTTAAGAGGAACTACCATCACATTTCCAAGCACTGCAAGGGGGTTTCGAGTCCTTCTAGTGGGTAGATCAGTTAGTGAAGCTTCTGCACATTCCTTGATTTTCAACTAGGGAATCCCTTATGCACACAGATGACCCATCTGCCTCCTTAATGGATGAAAGGCAGCTCATATCTCAGATGTTGGCAGGAACTCAAATGTGAGAGGGTCAGACACTTGGGATCCCTGCCCAGGTAGGGGAAAATGCATCAGACGAAACAGGCATCTGCAATGCTTTCGGCAGCCAGGAGGCACTGTGCACAAGCCTGGAGACCCAGCGAAGGTCTCTGCTCTGTAGATGCCAACCAGATAGCCCTGTCAAGTGAGCTACTTCTGTACTAGTTCTGCACCAAAAAAAAGAGCCTTTATGGAGACTCAAAAACAGCTCCCAGATGCTGAGTGTGAAGATATTTTGAGATGGGAGTAGGAGCCACGGTCCGAATTACCGCTGTTGCTGAATGACCCAGAAAACACAAGACTGTACTGGTGTGGAAACTTCCTCCTCACAAATCCTCTGGGCTTTGTGTTGGTTTCCCCAGGGCTGTGGCCTGGGGAATGGACATAGCAGCAAAACCAAAGGTGAATTGCATTTATCGTGAGCCTGCTGGCACGTCTGCTGGCGTCTCCCCGCCCTTAGCTGCTGGGTCCCTGCACTGGCCGGGAGCCAGCACGGCTCAGGCTTAGCCACTCTTGCCCCTCAGCAGTTGTGACCCTGGGCGTGTGACTCGGTACTCTCACGTCTCTTTCCTCCTAAAAAGAAGTTGGGCTCAATGCTCATTTTTCAGGGCTGTTCCAGTCCCCAGACTATGAAATTGTGTGCAGTGGGGCAGTTCCAGTGAGCTGCCAGCAGTCCCCACACTGCGGGCAGTGCCAGGAATGAGGATGCAGGCCTCAGGTCTGCTGGCCAGACCCCTCACCCCACGGTCAGCTTTGACTTTGGCCATTGGCAGAGCAGCCGAGAAGGATCTTGTTCAAATCAGTAGCTTCTGGGCTGGGAGCAGCCCCTTGCCTCCCATCTGAAAACTCTTGGAAGGTCTTCCGCCTGTGAGACAGTCAACCAAGCTGTTTTGGGGTGGTTGAGGCTCTTTAACAATTTTAGGCATTTTCTTTTCTTTCTTTACCTTGGTCTGTGTTTTAAAATTTTCAGTCAGTAGTGGCTACCGGGGAAGGTAGAGAGTCAGAGGCAAACCTTGGGTTGCTACTAGGATCCTTGCAGCCTAGTTCTTGAGAAGTAGGGGTTGGACTCCTAGTTTTGCCCTTTTTTCACCCTCTGGCTTCCTTGTAGCTTCTGGAATGGATTGCTTTCATTTCTTTAATTTCGTCTTGTCATCATAAAAGAGGGAGTGCCATCAACATCATTTGTACTTAGGTAGAAACAGATCCGAAGGCTCAGGAACTTCCCAGGAGACCCCTTTTAGGTTCAGATTCTTGCTTCTAGTTTGGTCTCCCGTATACCCGGGGGTGGTGGCCCACCCTTCAACCCTCTCAAGGTCCAGAATCACCAGCTAGAGTAGGGTCTGTGCCTGGAGGCTGGACTCCCTTCCTTGGGGACCCCAGAGCCATCATCAGTGACCCAGAAATGGGTAAGACAATAAAGTCTGTCCAGAGGAGAGAGGAAGCATGTTTAAGCTCCCCCTGCCCCCCCAAACACCCCTGTCTCTGCAGCACACACTCAGGTGTGAGAACCAGAAGGGCACTGCCGTGTCCACAGCCCGACATGTGCGCCCACAGGTTTTGCTGGGATGGGAGAGTTTTAGAGCAAAACTGAGCTTTTAAGCAGGAGGAAAGAGATCCCGGGAGGGGGCAGTGGACAGAGTGGTCACCAGGCCAGATCTGCCGGGACTGGCTGGGGTGGGGGCAGGGGGGGCCGGCCGGGGTTGAGAGGGGCTGGCTGGACTTCCATTCTGTGCACAGCTGGATGCAATTACTCCTCTGGCTTCAGCTTGGCTGCTCCCCCTCCGTGTTGCCACACCACCTCCTTCCCTCCCAGAAACGGTAAAGACAAAACTTGTTCTCGAGTTAAAAATGTAGGTTTCCTTCCCAACAGGGAAAGCTTCCCTGTGTCCCTCTTGTCCAGTGACAGCCGTGAGAGAGCCAGGCTTTGGCTGGTTAAACTTCTCTCATTCAGAAATTCCGACCCGGCACCCAGGAGGGGGAAGCCCGAGGGGAAAGGACATGTGCTATTCCCTTTTTTATTCCTTCTCTCCTGGCAGAGAAGAGGCAGGACAATGGACGGGTGTATTACGTGAACCATAACACACGCACTACGCAGTGGGAGGACCCTCGGACTCAGGGGTAAGGACGCCGGCTGGGGGCAGGGCTGGGGCCCCTCTGCACCGCGCTTGCCCTGGCTCGCCCGAGTGCCTGGAGACCCTCGCAGGGTAGCCTTGGCCTCGACCGTCCTGGTAGTGGAGGGGCCAGGGTGCTCCTGATTGGCTTCCGAGAGAGGTAGAGGCCCCCACCCCCGTCCCAAGGAGCTCGCTTGGGGCACTCGGCGCCTCAGGACTGTCGATGGCCCCGCTCAGCACCCACGACCTGGGTGCTGCCATTCGCGTGTCCTCGAGGGCCACCCTCAAGGGCTTTGCAGGGCTTGGGTGGGAGCAGCCCCTTGAGGACCCTGGCCTCCTCCGCTCTGAGGTCCCTGTCGGCCCTTCACTAGTCTTTTCCTGTGTTTCCAGGATGATCCAGGAGCCAGCTCTGCCTCCAGGGTGGGAGATGAAGTACACCAGCGAGGGGGTGCGATACTTTGTGGACCACAATACCCGCACCACCACCTTTAAGGATCCTCGGCCAGGGTTTGAGTCCGGGTAAGGGCTTCCCGGCCACGTCAGTGCTGTGAGCGCCGGCTCCGTTGATCCCTGCAGAGCTGGCACGGGGAGGTGGGCTTCGGGGCGGCTGCCCGTGAACGTGCGCTGCTGCTCTCTACTGCCCTCTCGTGGCCCATTTTGAGACCGCATTAAAGGGGATGGCGGGGAAGGGGCCGTCCTTTTTTATTCAGAGTAACACGAGTATTTCTCTAAAAGCCAAGAGTCTGAATTTACTTCTAGTTTTTCTTTTACCCTTCAGATCTACAGTTTCTAATGACAGTCACTTTCCTTCCTTTGATGCCTTACTTTACTCATCTTTAACACAGCATCAGCTTTCCTGAAGGCTAACAAAGATAAATTGCTAATTTTTAAGCAATCACATGGATTCCAGACTATCTTTGCTTTTCCCAGGGCAAAGCAAGGTTCCCCCGGTGCCTACGACCGAAGTTTTCGGTGGAAGTATCACCAGTTCCGTTTCCTCTGCCATGTGAGTTCTGGTGTGGGCACCATGGCAGTTGGGGTCCCGTAATTATTTCGGCATGACTGTCTGCTAAGCAGGTGCTGGGCTGTCTGTATCTTAGGTCAGGACAAGTCACTGGTCTAGCCCTAAGCTGCTGTCTGAGGCTGCCTCGGTCTACTTTAACAGAAGGCGGGATGCATGGAAGCCAGCTGCCATTTCTACGGGACCCCCAGCTCCCTCTCCAGGCCCAGGGGCATGGGGGGCTTCTCCATACAGACAGGACACCAGATTGAAGAGTTGAGGCCCTGCTTTGAGTTCGTTCATTTGTTTTTTGTTTTTTTTTCTTTTCAGTCCAACGCCCTACCCAGCCACGTGAAGATTAGTGTTTCCAGGCAGACACTCTTTGAGGATTCTTTCCAGCAGGTGAGATGAGAGTAGTGGTGTCTGGGGTCCGCAGAAGCCCTCCTCCCACCACCCACTGCCCACCTTCTCCCATGTGGCCGGTTGAACTTGCACCGTGGGGTTTCCAGGGCCTGGGTCTCGGTGACCAGAGCCTGCTGGAAAGCAGGCTGTGAGGTCTCCAGAGGCCCGAGTGTCTCCTGCCCAGCCCACCCCCACCCCTGCACCCCCGGCCTGCGTGGACAGGAGCGTGGCAGGCTGGCCATGACATTCCGTCTCCCTAGATCATGAACATGAAACCCTACGACCTGCGCCGCCGGCTCTACATCATCATGCGTGGCGAGGAGGGCCTGGACTACGGCGGCATCGCCAGGTGAGCCCAGGTGCCCCCGGAGGGCCGCGCTGTCCCTGTGTCCCCAGGCCATGGGCCCTCAGCCAGAAAGCTGCCTCCTCCTCACTCAGATCCATTGCCAAAATCCTCCCGCTGCTGCCCCTGCACCTACGTTCAAACTACATAATCTGTGTGGCCAGCTGGAATTGGGCGCTGGAGCAGGGTCCTGGGGTTCACTGCCCCTTTAGTGACTGGGTCATGTGAGGCTGAGGGCTCTGGGGGAGGAGCCTGGGATGAGGGTGCTTTTACCAATCAGTATGTGACTGTTTCTGTACAACCAGTATGGATATCAGTCTACCATCAATCCCAGCTTTCTCTCCTTCATGGGCCACGGGAAGTCAGGGTGTCTCAGTGTGTATCTGACATGTCTTAAATTATACCACAGTTTCAAGGGCTTCAATCAGTACTAGGCTGCATGCCATGCACACAGGGTCAGTAGAATTAAGACGAATGTATCCAGAAAAAGAAGCCCGAAAGCATTCCCTTGCCCTCACCTCAGTCCTCCTCACCAAGTAAACAGACTGGAAAAATGTCACGTTGGAGGATGGGGCAGAAGTGCCCCGGCAGTGAGAAGGAGCGCGCTGGCCCCCGGCGCCCTCTCCGCCCGCTGACTGCTCGTGGTGTGGGCACTCTGCTCGCTTGGTGTGGGGGCGACTTGCTTCTGGTTCTGCTGGCTGGTTGCGTTGCCCTCTGCACCTGCCCCTCGTGGATTGATTGTTCTTTTCTCCGTGGTGACCTTCTCTCCAGGCTCTGCTTGGTGGGCTTCTGGTGTGGCTCCTGCCCTCTGTGTGTGTGTGTCTCTCTGTGTCCTGCCAGTGGTTTTACCCTATGGTAGGTTACGTCATGCTGTTCTACCACAGGGTAGAACCACGGACAGGATACCGGGGCAGCCTCTGCATCGAAGGACTCCTCGTCTGCACAGCCACAAACAGCCCAGCAGCGGGGGGACTGGCCCCCTGCTGGTTTGGCCTGAGCCTGAAAGAGCTTTTTTTTTTTTTTAAGGAGGTACCAGGGATTGAACCCAGGGCCTCATACATGGGAAGCAGGTGTTCAACCACTGGGCTACACCCGCTTCCCGAAAGGACTCTTGATTCTGGCTTGAGGCTTCTACACAGGGTGCAAGTAGATGCTAAGGCATGGGTGTGGGTTCAGATGCATGCGTGGAAGTATGGGAAAGGGTACAGCTATGGGGCCAGCGGTGATGGGAGGGCAAATGCAAGGGGCTCGGGTATGCAAGGGGAGTGGCTCTCTGTGCTGTGGCTGGTGGGAGCAAGGGTTATCTTCTGGAGGCAGCATGGACTGCAGCGTTTTCATAGATCAGGAGTTAAGAAAGTGTTACTGTAGATTCATGCTGCCTACTTGGGTAGGGTGTAAGCAGGGCGGCTGCTATTCGTACAGCACCTTTGCAAGATTTAGAAAAAGATGCCCTGCCTCAAGATATTTCCATCTGTTGGGAAATGGTTGTTATGTCCTGATTTTATCAGAAAAGACAGCTTGACTGCCATTTGCAGGGACATTGTTGTAATAAATATGCAAATCTATGATACTTTAATGCAGTGCCTTTGTGCAGTGCACAGCCTACACAACTGTGCATGGTGGCCCAGGGTATCAGGAGCTCCTTTGCCATTTGAAGCTCTGGATATTGTGATGTGACGTCTTGGAATGCACCACCTGGGAGCCGACAGAGAAGCAGGTTTCCCCAAGCTTCATCCTCTCATGCAATTGCCCTGCCTTGCCCTGAGTCTGGCCCTGCCCTGCTCACTGACCCCCTGTTGATACAGCTCAGCCCAGGCGCTGATCCCCCTGGGGCCTCGCTCCCTGGAACATGTGTCTCCAAACTACCTGAGAAACAGGCCGAGGAGAGCCAACGCCCAGGCAGGTGTGCGGGGAGGGATGCGTTATCCTTGTGCTGTCTCTCTTCTCCACAGAGAGTGGTTCTTCCTCCTGTCCCATGAAGTTCTCAACCCCATGTATTGCTTGTTTGAATATGCCGGCAAGAACAATTACTGCTTGCAGATCAACCCTGCCTCCTCCATCAACCCTGACCACCTCACCTACTTCCGCTTCATTGGCAGATTCATCGCCATGGTAAGAGGCACCCGTGGTTCCCCAGTCCCTGGTAACTTCCTCCTCCCCTTCCTCTTAGCTCTCCTGGCGGAACGTGCCAGAGGGCACCAGGGGCACCCGCACTTCCACTGAGGCTCCAGGAAGCGCAGCGGGCGAGGAAGCCAGACCCTGTGTGCGGACGGCCACCCCCGTGGCCGGATGCCACCTCGCGGAGGGCTCATAACCTCAAAATACAAAAAGCTGGAGATAGTGCTAGAGATACCAGCGCTTTCTCGGTGGCCACCGCGGGGTGTGGTTTATGTAGGGCTTGTCAGGGGTCCCCGGGACTTCACCTAACCTTCAACGTGCACCCAGTCCAGGGTGTTGGGTGATGGCGCTGAGTGAAACCGTAACTGCCCCTGCCCCCGGCTGCCTGTCTCTGGGGGCTGCCGCCTTCTGTCCCAAGCCTCCAGTGCAGGTGTCTGACCGAGGCCCTGAGACCTTCTGGAAGGGGATTTGGAAACCACACTAGCTCAAAACAGCCCTGGGAGACCGGTGGGTGCAGGGCGTGGGAGGCTTCCGTCAGAAGGCGGCGGATGGCTGTAGGGGGAGTTATAGCGTTTGTATTTATCTAGAAGAGGGAGACTGTGAACCTGAAAGGGGGGCCATGCCACGGGCCTCTGCGTGCAGTGCCTGGGAGTGGGGACGCCTGGGCCAGTGGGAGTCCTCATGCTCCTGCTGCCGTATTTGGTCGTTTGAAACGTTCCAATGCTAATTTCCGTTAGCTTCTTCCCTGGACTTCCCGAGTGCTCTGCCTTGCTCTGAGGGCCCCAAGAGCCCATGACTAAATAAGTCCCTTCCCGTCGTCTGGAAGTTCTTGGCCAAGGTGCCAGGCTCAGGAAGTGGGCACATTCTTCCCAGGTCCAGAGACCCGCCTGGCCCAGCGGCTGCCAGGACAGACCAGTAAAACCCTAGACTGTTACTCACCACTGGCCCGCCAGCTCTCGCTGCCTACAGCGTCTGCATTATTTTTGGCTGTCTCTGCCTCCCAGCTCTGTGAGCCAGTGAGTCAGGGCTGCCTCCTGGAGCTGTTTTGAACAAGTGCTCTCTGTGAGCCCGAGGCAGCTCTCTCTGGACCAGGGGGCCAGCCTCGCAGGCATGCTGGGCAGGTGGCAGGCCCTGAGATGGACTCCTGAGCAGGCTGGCTCTGTTTGATCCCTGACCTCTGGAGAGCGGGAAAGGAGTCCATCCCAAAGTCCAGATCAGGACAAAAAGTATTGCGTATCTCCCATTTGCCCTTTGGACCCCGGAAGTAGCTGGCGGCTCAGGTCCTGGCAGGGAAGTAAGCCAGGTAGCAGTGGTGAGGTTTTGATACAGGGGATCCAAGAGCTTGCCTTGAGCAGCATCTTGTGAGGGCCAAACATCTTTGTCTCTTCCTGCCTCAGGCTCTCTACCATGGAAAGTTCATTGACACAGGCTTCACCCTCCCTTTCTACAAGCGGATGCTCAACAAGAGACCAACCCTGAAAGATCTGGAATCCATCGATCCTGAATTCTACAACTCTATAGTCTGGATCAAGTGAGCTCCTTTCCTTGCTCAGCAGTTGGAGGAAGGGGTCTCTGGTATGGGCTCAGATACCCCCAGTGGCCTTTATTTTCTCTGCTGGAGTGGCCTCTACGCTCTCGTCCAGCCCTCCTAAGTGCTTGTGCAGATGAGCAGCATCTAGGTGCCCCTGGAGGGCATCCTAGAATTCTTTCCCTGCATCAGGAAGGTGTTCCCTCCCACTGTTCGGGGTTCTAGTCGACCTGTGAGTTCCGGGGTGTTGCATGGACACTAAAAGTGAGTGATGGAACAGGATCCAGGGCAGACCCTTCTAACCTCCCTCTTGGTCTCTCATGACCCCAGAGAAAACAACTTAGAGGAGTGTGGCTTAGAGCTGTACTTCATCCAGGACATGGAGATTCTGGGCAAGGTGACAACCCACGAACTGAAGGAAGGTGGTGAGAGTATCCGAGTCACGGAGGAGAACAAGGAGGAGTATATCATGTAAGTCTCAAGCCCCGGAAAGCTCCGTGGCTGGGGGCTGGGGGAGAGGGCAGCAGAGACACAGCAGATCACAGAGAAAGAGTTTCCCACCCTTGTCTCAGGGGGAGCCCTCTTCAGCCAGGCCCCCACGTGTGGCCCTTAGGTCACCGGGTATTTTGTATCTGCCTCGGATGGCTGCCCATGGCCGGCCACGTGATGATGAAGGTTGGGGGAACCAGAGCCCACACTTCGTTACTAGCCCCCGGGGTTATTCTGGGTCCCCCATAATTTCCCGTGTGGTAGACTTCAAGACTGCAGGGCCGAATTTCTTTGAAGAGGCATAAACCCTGGGTGCCTCCATTTTTCTCCTTACTGAAAGGATTTTTGTGTGGTGTGTGCCCACAGTCACGATGTCGCGTGTACACACGCGTGTCCATCAGGTCTCTCGGTGTCGCTTTTTAATCTCCACACTTCTACATGTCTCTGAAGCTGAGTCAGTGGTTATAGGAGGAGGAGGAGGTGGTGAAGGTGATGATGGTGGGGATTTTAAAAACTCAAGTGTTCCCAGGCTACTGTGAATTGGTTTTTTTTTTTAGGGGGTACCTAGGACCTTGTACGTGGGAAGCAGGTGCTCAACCACTGAGCTTCATCCATTCACCCAATGAGAGTTGGTTTCTTTAATTGTTTGTTTTTAGGAGGTACCAGGGATCAAACCCTGGACCTCGTACATGGGAAGCAGGCACTCAACTGATTGAGCTGCATCCACTCCCCTGTGAGATTTTAAAGGTTGTCCTTGCGGAACTTCAACACATTGGTTCCAGGAATGCCAGAGGTTGACTCTCTGCTGCCTTGTTGCTTCTGTGTGGGGCTAGCCCTGCAGGCAGGCTGTGAGTTGTGCCTGCGCAGTGGGTCCTGGCTCCACTAACGTTCAGCCTCTGGTTTCAGGCTGCTGACTGACTGGCGTTTCACACGAGGTGTGGAAGAGCAGACCAAAGCCTTTCTGGATGGCTTCAACGAGGTGGCCCCCCTGGAGTGGTTGCGCTACTTTGACGAGAAAGAACTGGAGGTGGGACCCTGAGCCCGGCTTCTGGGATGATCCTGCTCATTGATATTTTCCCTGCATACCCACAGAAATTCACCAATAAAATCTCAAACTTGATCCAGACAGAAGGCAGTAGGGCAGATAGTTTTGCTCTGGGTCTTCAGCACCCACCTCTCCCCGGGCACTTACTTTGAGGGCTTCTGTGTTCAAGAAAGCAGGGACTTGGGTTATCTATATTCCTAAAAGTGCCTACAAAAGTAATTTGTTGAAAATGGTTGGGATTGTTTCATTTGCTTGTGGCGTGGACAAGGTGTTCTGTGCCACTGAGCCCAGGGCCTGCCCCAGGGGGGAGAAGGCTGGCACTGCTTGCTGACCCACCTTCCTCTCTTAGCTGATGCTGTGTGGCATGCAGGAGATAGACATGAGCGACTGGCAGAAGAACACCATCTACCGGCACTACACCAAGAACAGCAAGCAGATCCAGTGGTTCTGGCAGGTGGGTCCTGGGGCCCGTCCCCACTGGGGACAGGTGCAAGGATCTTAGCAGTGACATTTTAGCAGTCATCCAAAGGAAATGGAGCTTCAAGCTCAAGGAACCTGGTTGTGCTATCATCTCCCTCATCTTTGACACTGTCCTTACTTCCCCCAACTTGCAAACGGAGAGGATAAACCCAACCTTGGAAAAAATGGAAAGAATGGAGACTGTTGCAGCTGGACTGTGGCCAGCTGGTGTGGGGGAATGGAGAGGGGGACCTGTGAGGCAGGAAATAACGTGGCCGTCAGCCATGGGATTTCCTTCCTGCCAGATGGGGCGGAAGACACGCGCTTGGCTCCAGAAAATCAGAAAGAGCTCCTCAACCTGGATATAACGAATCGATTCCTTTCTGAGTATGGCTTTTGTTGTTATGGAGAATAGTGTGCCTAAAAATAGAAATAACATATTCATAGTGTGTATATATACAGATATCTATTTTTTGCTGAGACTACTTTCATATGACATAAAATTCTCCATGGTAAGCATTTTAAGGTGAATAACTCAGTAGTTTTTAGTACATTCACAAAAGGAAAACTCATACCCCTTAAGCATTCATCATTCTTAATATATATATACTCCCATTCTTAGTGTATCTTAAAAAGCAGAACTTAGATGGGACGAGAATGCCTAGCCTGGAGGTGTCCCTGAGACCAGTGGCTGTCCCGGAGACTAGTGTGAATGTTCTATAAGCACAAGCTCTGAGGGAGAGCAGACCCCCAGCCCAAGCTGGCTCTTTGTTCTCAGCCTTCAAGAGGCCCTGGCTGATCTGGAGGCTCAGGGAGAGGCGTTGCATGATAGGGCAATGCGCCGAGGTGTGAGTGTCACCTGACTGGCTCAACTTGTGGAGTTCTAGGTGGTGAAGGAGATGGACAATGAAAAAAGAATCCGGTTGCTGCAGTTTGTTACTGGCACCTGCCGCCTGCCTGTCGGGGGGTTTGCTGAGCTCATCGGTACGTTTTCCCTCGTCCTGCTGGTGCCCTTGGGTGGGGGTGAGGACAGCTCAAAGAGAGGGCGAGGCCTCGTGTCTTCAAAGGAAGTTGAGGACCATGTGTCAGGGGGACGGGAGGGGAAGGGCTGTGGCATAGCATCCTGTGGCCGAGCCGGTCCCCGGGTGAGTGTCCTGCTTCAGAAGGGACGTTTTTGTTGACCTGTGGTGTTTTTTGGATAACAGGTAGCAATGGACCGCAGAAGTTTTGCATAGACAAGGTTGGCAAGGAAACCTGGCTGCCCAGAAGCCACACCTGGTGAGCTGCTAGTTTTAGTGGGAGGTGCCGGGAACCCCATAGGCTCCTAAGGGTCCTTGACTGGGGCAACTTCTGCACGGCTCTGGAGTGTTGGGCTGTAGAGAAAGTGCTGTAACTTGCTGAGGTGTCTCTGCCTTGGGTCTCTGGGTTTTGGGGAAGTCATCGCAGCAGTTATGTGCCCTACTGGCCACACCAGGTATTACCTATTGAAGTAGTTCACGCCAATGGGCCAGGAGCTGCTACCCTGAGTTCCACCTTCCCCACTGCCTTGCCCCTACCCCTAGTCCTGCCTCCTGCATGGTCCCTGCCTTGCACCTGACCCGCCCGCGCAGCCCCGTGGATGGCGCTAAAGCCGTGAACTGTTTCTTTAGAGCCTCGCCAGCCCCTGCTCTGACTGCTCCACTCTCATCTCTCGACAGTTTTAACCGTCTAGATCTCCCGCCGTACAAGAGCTACGAACAGCTGAAAGAGAAGCTGCTCTATGCCATTGAGGAGACCGAGGGCTTCGGACAGGAGTAACCGAGGCTGCCCCCTCCCTCGCCCCCAGCACACGTGTAGTCATGAGTCCGCCCTGCCAGAGGCCACTGGCCTGGCAGCCCTCGGGAGGCCCCCGCAGAGAGGGGTCTGCGGGGGGACCACACCATCGCCATGTTGTTGGCAGAAGAGCCTGAGCCCGGGCGGCCCTGTCCCCCTCGTGTCCCCCCCCCCCCACCCGGTGGCAGTCTGGAATAAAGCCCACCGGTCACCATTGCTCTCCGCAGAGCTCTCCCCTCCTCTCCCCTGAGACCAACGTGAAGTGTGCGTGAGTGTGCAAGGGGAGCACCCCGGCCTGCGGCTGCAGCGGTGGCAGCCGGGCAAGGAAGCCAGGCACTCGGGGCAGCTGACCCGGCCCGCGTCGGCCAAGGCTCTCAGCCAGTAAGAAGAGGTTTCATTTAAATAGAACTTTTCCGATAAGGCGTAGGAAAGGAGGGTCTGAGTGAGGGGAGCTCACCCCGCACCCTGAGCCCTGGAGCCAGGCCGTTCCTGCCTCCCTCCAGCAGGGCTCCGGCCGTGGGGGCCGAGCAGCAAGGACCCTCTTTCCACTCAGTGCCGGTCGGTGCATTTGTCTTTAGGAAATAAAGAGTAGTAGGAGCTGCGGGGTAACTGTGGGGTGGACACAGTAAACTCCCTTAGACTTTCTTTTTCCTTTTATATAAACTTGAAGCATTTGTTGTGTAGGTGGCCTTTTGTTGGGTTTTTGGTATGCTGCTGTCACTCTCAGTCCAGGAGCTGGCGTACACCAGGCGGGCAAGCCCAGCACTGTCGCTTCCCCTCAGGCTCCCACTGAGCAGTTCTGTGAGCTTAGGCAGGCCTGGCCCAGCGGCTCCGTTTCACAGTGGCTCCCTCAGCCTTGATGGAGAGCAAAGGGGTGGTGTCCTTGTAACCTTGCCGCCTTCCCCAGATACTACCACCAGGTAGCTGCAAGGGACCGGCACAGGGACCTGGTCTCCCTGCCAGCCACTGGCCCTCAGGAGGGCCTGCTAGTCCCCAGTTTGGAAAGAAGGGTGTTCCGGCCAGCCTCATGTGTGTTTTTCCTGCATAATTGGAGGCTTTTTTCTGCATGCAGAAAGCAATGCTATTGAAAAGCAGCCGAAGGGCTCTGAGCTGCTGCTGCAAGTAATCTGACTTGATATCTGGAGCTCTTGCCAGCCTGCATTCTGCCTCTTTCTAGATTCTTCAAGGTGAACATAGCTCACTGGGATGCTGCCCAGTGATTGCTGCCAACCCCCCGTCCAGGCCCCCAGGGTTCCAGTGCTGAGCAGCAGCTGCGTATTGTGAGCTTCCCTGAGCCCCAAGGCAGCCTCTCAGACCAGTCGTGGGAACCTTCTAGAATTGGCTTACTTTTCCGGGTCCTCATTCTTTCCCCTGGCCCAAAGAGATGCAGCCACATGTCCGCTTGTGTTGTGTGTGCTGATTTGAGTGACTCAGTTTATTGCAGCTCAACCTTTTATCTTCCTTCCAGTTGTTTGCTGTGTTCCGCTGCGGCAGGTGGGTTGGGGTGAGAGCTGCCGTGTGAGGTCTGGAAGCAGCAGGCTCGCGGGTGTTCCGAGTGTGTTCGTGTGTGTGCATCTGTGTCTGTAACTGAAGCATCTGTACGGAATGCCCTCCGGTAGCGCTGGGTTGGTAACCAGAATGTTTTGTAATACCCACCCCCTTGCCTTGGTATTGCCAGTTTCTTGTGCAATAAAAAATCAGCAGCTGTGGGTGGTGTCGGCGTGGATGTCTACAAAATCACTGTCCTCCCGATAAGAAGCCTCTGCTCCCCTCTAGACCATGCAGGCCAGGGCAGAGGCAGAAGCTCCCCGACCTTGCTCACTTTTGAGAAGTGTGGGCATGATGAATCAAGACAGCTACAGTTCCGGGTGTGCAGCTGAGTCCTCTTCCGTTGCCTTCAGCCCTTGGTCAGCTGCTTTACTGCACCTTTCAATGGCCTCTGCCTCCCCTTGCCAGGCCTGTGTTTCTTTGAGTCTGCTGTGGGGAGCAGCTCACCATCAGCTGCGACTGCAGGCTGAAATCAGCTCGGGACAGTGTTCTGGGCAGCCATCCTTTCATTCAGGAAATACTTACTGAGGTGTCCGGAGTTCAAAGAAGACAGAGTGTCTCCCTGATCTTGAGCTCATGGTCACAAAAGGGTTTGCCACCCACTTTTGGACAGTTGAGGTTTAAAGATAGGACAGATCACACAATGGTGGGCCTTAATGCATTTGACACAGAAACGACTTTGTCTCGCACCAGGCCGGGCTGTGATTGTGCCTCTTCTCACGAGAGGCCGAGGTGTTTAGACAAGGCTCGCTCCCTAGAGTTCTTCACTGGGGTTCACTCTCCTCTCTCGGCCTATTTTCATTTGACCAGCCATCGCTGTACTCAGGAAGAGTTACTGAAAAAAGTCCACATGATATACATACTTGTTATAATAAATTCAGATAAGACATGCTCAAATGGAAATTGGTCTTCCCCTCCCATTCCTAAGTAACCACTGCTCACAGGTTGCTCTTTCTACACTATTTTGTTTGCATTTACAATCAATATACAGATAATTTTTAAATTATACTTAAAATAGGATATTATACATGTTGAGCAACTCATTTTTGTCAAATGAGATATTAGGGGCATCTTTCCACATTTGTCAGGGTAGAGCTACTTAGTTCTCTCATGTATTTGTTTTTTCAAGGAGGTAACAGGAATTAAACCCAGGACCTCGCACATAGGAAGCAGACACTCAACCACTGAGCTACATCCACTCCCTAATGAGAATTGATTTTTCCATTTCTTTGGTTTTTAGGACCAGGGATTGAACCCTGGACCTTGTCAAGGGATGCAGGTGTTCAACCACTTGAGCTACCTCCGCTCCCCAAACTTCCTTTTTTTTATTAAGCAGTTTTACTGAGATATATTCACATCCCATATCATCTCTCCAAAGTGTGTAATCAATGGCTTTTAGTATAAACACAATGTTGTACATTCATCACCTCAAAACTTTTGAAACAATTTCATTACTCTGAAAAGAAAGACTTTACACCCCTTAGCATACCTTCCTCAGCCCTATATAACCACTCATCTAATTTTGTCTTTATAAATTGATTTATATTTACTTTTTATATAAATGGAATCATACAATATATAGTACTCCTTGGTCTTCTTCATACTTAGTTCTTTACTGCATGACATTCTATGTTAGGGTGGTTCTGTCACCTCCCCATCTGTGCACTAACAGGCATTTCTCTCATGTCTAACAGTTTACCTCAGTAGATGCCCTTGGGCAGGCTTGTGCCCTACTGCTGCTCTCTCAGTAGGGGAGAGTCTTGGGAATTGGATTGTTGAATTTATTGATTTGGTTTATTGATGTACCAGGTCCAGGGATTGAACCTGGGACCTCATATGTAGGAACCCGGTGCTCAACCACTGAGCTACATCAGCTCCCTTGAGTGTTTTTTTGTTTGTTTGTTTGCTTGTTTTGTTTGTTTTTAGGAGGTACTGGTAATTGAACCCAGGACCTCCCATATGAAGCAGGTGTTCAACCACTTGAGTCACATCTGCTCCCCACATCTTTATTTAAAATTTCTTAAAAGGTTCAAAATTCAAAGATACGGAGGTCCACAGTGTAAGGCCTCCTCACTCTTGTTCTTTAGCCAGTCTGATCCCCTCCTAGAGGCAACTACTGTTGGTTTCTCTTGCATCCTTCCAGAGCTACCTTAAAAATCCCAACAATTTCTGTCAAATTGCCATTTAAAAAGGTTCTTGCTTTTGTCAGCTGTGAACAATATCTCTTGCTGCTCATCAGCTTTGTAAAATGAAGCTATGAACTCCCCTATCTGTTCTTTCAGCTCTCCTTTCTCTTTTTTCTCTTTCCGTCTTCTAACCTAGGGCTGATATCTGCCTTTTTTACCCTCCCTCCCTTCCTCCCTCTGTCATCATAATGAAATCATCTGTATTTTTTCTAAAGTTTTATTTTAAAACTGAATAGCGGGAAGGGGATGTGACTCAAGTGATAAAGCCTCCCCCTACCATATGGGAGGACCCGGGTTCGATCCCTGGGGCCTCCTAGTGAAAAAGAAGAAGAGAAAGTGTGCTTGCGTGGTGAGCCAGTGCCCACGTGGTGAACTGAGTGCCTACATGATGAGCCAAGTGCCCGCGCAGCGAACTGAGTGCCCATGTAGGTGTCCATATGGCGAGCCAAGTGCTGCGTGGTGAACCAAGTACCCATACCCCATGCAAGCCAAGTGCCTGCGTGGTGAGCCCGTGCCTGCGTGGTGAGTCAGTGCCTGTGTGGCAAGCCAGTGCCCATGTGGTGAGCTGAGTGCCTGCATGGTGAGCTGAATGCCCGCATGGTAAGCTGCGAGCTGAGTGCCTGTGCAGCAAGCCGAGTGCCCATGTGGTGAGCCAAGTGCCTGCATGGCAAGCCGAGTGCCTGTGCAGCAAGACAAGTGCCGGCGCGGTGAGCCAGTGCCATGCAAGTGAGTCACACAGCAATATGATGACGCAATAAAAGAGAGACCAAGGGGAGAGTGAAGGTGAAACGTGGCAGAGAACAGGAACTGAGGTGGCACAGCTAACAGGTAACCTCTGTCCACATCAGAGGTCCCCAGGATTGAATCCTGGTGAATCCTAGAGGAGGAAAACAAGAAGAGAAGACAAAAAGAGAAAATAGATACAGAAGATCATACAGTGAATAGACACAGCAAAATCAGCAGGGCGGGGGAGGGGGAAGGGAACAAAATAAATAAATAAATACACATGCACAAAACTGAATACTCCACAGAAAACTGTTTACTCCAAAGCTAAATAGTATAATACAATTATTTCTTTCTTGCACAGCTCTTCCCTGCCTGGGTTTTCTAATTGACTCTTTTGCTTTTATTATGTCCTCATTTGTTTTTTGTACTCTGAAGTAAAGTAAAACTAGATAGGCAGGGAGGGCTTTCCTTTCCTCCCCTACACATTGTTAATAAATTCCTGACATAATTAGAAAAGATACGAAATCCTTTTGCAAGAAAGTAACTCTTTAGCGACAGAATCCTACTGGGACTCCCAGGTGCCAGTAAGACTATGTGTAGGTAGGACCTCATCAGTTCTGGAAAGTTGAGTTCTGGCTTCACCACTGCCCTTCTATGTCAGGGTCACATTACCCTTCTGGAAAAACTTACACTAAAGATCTATGTGCTTCCGTTTAAAGGGATGTGTACAAATAGCAGGCTCTCCTGGTTTCTGAACCAATATCAACAAGGCCCCAGCCTCATGCTGGGGAAGAAAGTAGAGTGAGCACCCAAAGCTATTACTCCATCTCATTTCCTTAAAGTCTACCCCATGGATCTAATTTCAAATACCCTTTTAGCCACATACCTCTGATACTGAGGCTGTTTCAAGTACCACAGTCACAAACGCACCTTGCCCCAGTCCACCCGTGCATGAGTCAAGCACCAATCAACTGACTCAGATTGGAGTGTATGATCTTTGTGGGGCAAACTTTCTATTATTTTTACCTTTTAAAGTAAACTCATGGTTTCAGAGCCTAACTCCAACTCAGCTGGTTTGTGATTAGAATCATTGGTTTCTTTTTGATCCTTGTCACAATTTTGGCCCCTTCAATTTGTTGTCACTTCTCCAGATATCTTTGGTGTCCTATAACATATTCTATTCCCAACTTGTGTTCTCTTGTCGCAAGTGTAGAATGAACTAGTAATAGGAGCCCTGGTTCTTTTTGGTGTAAAGGAGTATTTAGAAATCAAAATACGGATCAGCAGAATATCCCTGTCTACATAAAATAACATGACTTCAAAATGCTGTTTGACCTAATGTAAGGGGGAAAGGAAAGGAGAAATGAGTTTATATGGCTACGAGTCTCTAAAAAAGAGTCTGGAGGTTGTCAGAAGGATTGCCCTTATGCACAACTGAGCAGAGTCTCAGAGACAGATAAAGTAGATACAACCCCAGTATTGGTTCTTTTGAGGGATAAAGAGACCCACGGGTTCTATGGTCATGGCAGATGGGGTTCACTGCCATATCAGATGGCCCTTCTTTGGAGCTGGTGTTTCTGCGTGATGGAACTGGACTCAGATGGGATCTCTTTTCACAAGACTTTCATGCTACTTTACTGGAATTGTAGTTGGTGCTGGGGTTTAAGATATATTTAGGGGATTTGAATCTCTGGACTGATAATATGATAGCCAGGCCCTGAGCCTCAACAGACTTCAGCTCCTACAATCTGATTTATTGGACTTACCCCACTCAGCTAACATGGAGTTGAAGAATGTCAACCACCACACCATGGAGCCTAGAGTGCCTACAACTGAAAGCAGGAGGATTGCATCCAGCATCCATGTGGAATCTAAGCCCCCACTTGACATAGAGGTGCAATGGACACAACCAAGCCAATGTTCACAGAGAAAATGTGGCATTGGTGTGGGAAGGGTGGCCATGGTGGCTGCTCGGCGCGGGGAATGGGAAGAGATGAGATGGGGAGGCGTTTTCAGGACATGGAGTTGTCCTGGGTGGTGCTTCATGGACAACTACGGGACATTGTAGATCCCCCCAGGGCCCACTGGATGGAACGTGGGAGAGTGTGGGCTATGATGTGGACCATTGACTATGGGGTGCAGCGATTCCCAGAGATGTACTTACCAGGTGCAATGGATGTGTCATGACGATGGGAGAGAGTGTTGCTGTGGGGGGAGTGGAGGGTGGGGGCAGTGGGGTTGAATGGGACCTCATTTTTTTAATGTAATACTTTTTTAAAAAATGAATTAAAAAAAATCAAAATACGGGGTTCTATCAGAATGGCACAGTGAGTTCACAGTTTGATCAACTGCAACATATAATAAAGACACACAAAATACTAGAAGAGAAAAGAAAAAAGCCTGTTCAAGAGCAATTAACTCCATGGACTAGAAACAGAACAAAAACGAGAACGTTGAGCAAGGCTGAAGCTGTGGGCCTGCTGCATCCAGAACCTGGCAACAGTGGCTGCGAGTGCAGCAGCGGTGGGTAGAGGGGTCTACATAAGCTCCAGACAGCCCGGGCCAGGAGCCAGGCTTGCTGCTCCTGCCTGTTTGATGAAAACAGGCCAACTAGCAAACAGAAACCAGAACTGTGGCTGGTTTGCCCCTGGGCTATGGCTTTGAGAAAGATGGGAGCCTTAAGGAAGTAAAAACTCACCCTGCCAAACTGTCCCATTGATTCTACGCTGGATCCCAGATCTTCCTGGTTCCTCCACGCAAGAGCCCTGAGCTGCCATTTGAAGATCAAGTTCTAGAATGGACGCCCAGAGAGACAGGAGGAGGCAGCTGCAAAACTATCAAGCAGGAAAGACTTAAAGACAGGAGAAGAAAGGAAGAACAGCTTGCTCAAACCTTTCAGCTCTCCCTTCCTGGTGGTCTCTCTCCCTGGTCTTTGCTGTTAGGGGATCGGGTGGCAAATGGGCCTTTATATGGAGGCCTCAAATGTCACTGTTCAGGGGTCCTTCCTCCAGGGTGTCCAGTCTCCTGGCCGCCGGGGAGGATACCCTGCCTATGGCATTAAAGAATTGACGTTTTCCCAGTCCAGGCGGCAGATTTTATCTTTTCTCTCTATTCAAACCTGTGCCTCAGGCCCCAGCCTTGTGCTCTGACTCAGGCCCACAGCCTAGAGCCTGACTTGACCTCTGATCTGCAGCTGGGAGCCGGGCTGCATGGGGTTTGCAGGAGGGCTTGAGTGGCCCTCCCAGCTCTCTGCCCCACTCCTGCACTAGGATTCCCCAGGACTCGGCTCATTTCTCCGCTGCATCTCCCTCTGCAGTGACTTTGGTTAAACTTATCTGCTCTGCTCAGCCAGGTGCACTCCACTTGTTTTCCCACCTTGTAGAAATTTGTTGAGCTTACTTGCCCATCATTTGAGTACTCTGGCATGCTCTTGCCTTTGTGGCTGAAGATTTTGATAAAACGCTTTCTTCACTGTCATTTTATCTCTTCTGGAGAAAGGGAAGAGAAGGTTAATCTGCTCTCTCAGTTAACTTTATTTCCCTAGATAGAGTTCCTTGGGGATGGGATGGGGGCAGGGAGTAGCACGCAGCTGGTGACTGTGCCTCAGGGTCTGAAAGGGCTTGACCATCAACTTGCAGCTAACCGGCCTGTTTTACTAACTCCGCCCTCTGCCAGGCAGTGAGCTTCAGAACCCTCCTTGGCTAAGCTCCTTCCCTGTGAATCCTCTCTTTTGAGAATTACCACTTCTGCTCCTGCTTGCCACCTTCTAGAAATGTGTTGAATTCTTCTGTCTACCCCTTCGATGCCACCTCTCAAATTAGGTCAAATGGCTGGAGCAACACAGAAAACCTTTATTCATTCACTATCAATTGTTGGGGTCTGGAGAGGGATTGAGATCTTGCCAATCAGGCAAGATTAAGTTTATTGTCCCCAATCTCTTTCCTTCTCTCTGGATGCCTCCCAAGCTCTGCAGGATTTGTTTTGTTATCTCCAGAGACAACGGGTGACAGGACCTATGTAAACAGGGATATTTTACTTCTGCATTTTCCACTAACATTATATTCATTCTAAGATACTAGGCACCAGAATTTAAAAAGAACCTATTTCGCTTACTCTTGGTTACCTTGATGAATTCTTGCTCCTGTCTGTGGTGGGCAGGCTCCTAAGATGGCCCCCAGCAATGCCCCCTCCCGCCTCCACGCTCACCCCCTTGAGTGTAGGCTGGACTTTTACTCATCTCTAACCAATAGAACACAGCAAAGGACGTGACTTCCATGATTAGGTTCCAAAGACCTGTGCCTTACGTCTTGCTAGCAGACTCCATTGCCTTCTTGGCTTGTACAGTGTGAGGAAGCAAGTTGCCTTGTTGGAGACATCTGCATGGCAAGGAACTAAGGGCAGATGTGAGGCAGCAGTGAGGAGCTGAGGCCTTTAGTTCAACAGCCATTGAATCCTAACAACCACCCCCTGAGCTTGGAACCAACGCTTCCCTAGTTGAGCCTTGAAAATGACCACAGCCCAGCTGACACTTGACTGTAGCCTGGGAGCTACCCTATGTCCCCATGTCACTGCTCTCTCAGTTACAAGGTGGCAAGCAGGAGCAGAAGTGGTAATTCTCAAAAGAGAGGATTCACAGGGAAGGAGTTTAGCCAAGGAGGGTTCTGAAGCTCACTGCCTGGCAGAGGGCGGAGTTAGTAAAACAGGCCGGTTAGCTGCAAGTTGATGGTCAAGCCCTTTCAGACCCTGAGGCACAGTCACCAGCTGCGTGCTACTCCCTGCCCCCATCCCATCCCCAAGGAACTCTATCTAGGGAAATAAAGTTAACTGAGAGAGCAGAAGTCCCCATGTCACTGCTGTGCCTGGGCTCCTGACCCACACAAACGGTGAGATAACTGTTTCTGTTTTTGTTTTTTTCAATTTTAGTTTTTGGTGTGGTAACAAATATACAACACAGAATTTCCTCTTTTAACCATTTTTAAATATACAATATAGTGATAATCTAATTACATTCACAATGTTCTGCTACCATCACCACCATCCATTACCAAAACTTTTTCAACACCCCAAAACAAAAACTCTGCACCCATTTAGCAGTAACTCGTTTCCCCTCCCCTCATCCCTTTGTAACTTCCAGTGCACTCTCTGTCTCTGTGAATTTACTTAGTCTAGATATTCCATATAAGTTGGAATCATACAGTATTTGTCCTTTTGTGTCTGGCTTATTTCACTTAGCATAATGTTTTCAAGGTTCATCCATATTGTAGTGTGTATCAGTACTTCATTCTTTTTTATGGCCGAATAATATTCCATTGTATGGATATGCCAAATTTGTTGAATATCTGTTCCTCTGTTGATGCACAGTTGGGTTATTTCCAGTTTTGGCTATTATGAACAAAGTTGCTATGAACATTGGTGTATAAGTATTTGTTTGAATCCCTGTTTTTAATTCTTTGGAGTATACCTAGGAGTGAAATTGCCAAATCATACAGTATTTCTCCAAATACCTTTCTGAAAAACTGCCAAATTTTTGTCTACAATGGCTGCAAAAATGTGTTATAAGTTGCTAAGTTTTAAGGTGACTTGTAGCACTAGATAACTAATAGACCATTTTAGGTCAGATTAAATGTCCTTGGATTAGCATCTCTTCCATATTCTGAGTCCTGAATGGGATCCTGATTTTTAATAAATGAAAGGGCATGGCATGGAAATTATCTGTAGATGAAAAGTCACAGTAATCAGCAATACAGGCAGAAAGGTCTCAGTATCACTCTTCTTCCTTTCTAGGAGGGGCGGGGAGGAGGAAAGTACTGGGAAGTGGGAGGCATTTTAATCCCTGCTAACAGCCCATGGCCTGGTGTCGCTTGCCTGGCAGCTCTGATAGTCTTGGCAGCCTTGGATCTGGCCCATCCTGTGACTGTGGCTTCTCTGCCTTGGAATGTCATTAGTGCTTATCTGGGCCTCTAGCCAAACCCAATTGGTGAGAGTGATGTCCAGTCTCTCAAGGACAATTTTGGGGCTGTTTCCCATGTGGAGGACTGAGCAGCAGGGTGGCTGGTGCTATTCGCCTGAAGGATGGCCTTTGCAGCTCCAGGACTCTTGCTGGAGTTGGCTTAGGACTAAGCACATCTCCCACCTCAATACTGGCCTCCCCCATGAGCATCGGGGCCCTGGATGTGCAGACGTTGTATTGCTTCTTCTGGGGGGCGGCGGGGGGGATTAATTTGGTTTTATTTTTGGGTTTTATAGTCCTGGTTGTTTGCCAATACCTTGTATTTTAGGAAATTGTAGTCTGCTCACATTAGTTGTGGAAAAGAAATAGCCCATACATTGAACTTTGACTATTAGTATGTCCCTGCTCTCAAACAGGAGTAATGGTAGGTTCAGGGAAAAAGGTCTGCTTTAGATAGGGTTTTAGGAAAGGCATCTCTGAAGAGGTGTTTCATCCTAAAGGCCTGAAAGATAAGGAGGAACCAGTCAAGCAAAGAGTCAAAGGAAGAACGTCCAGGGTTGGGAATATCAGAACCGAGCCTGAGTGGGAAAGAGACCAGCATGTTCTAGGAAAGGACAGAAGGCTAGTGTGGTTGAGCAGGGTGGGTGAGCAGGAGTGGCACAGATGAGATTAGCAGGTTAGAGCAGGTCCAGATTACATAGAAACATGTGGGGGCCACAGATCAAACCCCAGGCCTTGTATATGGGAAGCTGGCACTCAATCACTGAGCCATACTGACAACCCTGAGTTGGTTTTTTTCATTTGTTTGCTTTTGTGTGTGTGTGTGTGTGTTTTATTTTGTTTTTAGGAGGCACCTGGGACCAAATCTGGGACCTCCCATGTGGGAAGCAGGCGTTCAACCAGTTGAGCACATTTGCTCCCCAAGCTTGGATTTTAATTCTAACAGCAGCAGGAAGCCACCTGAGGTTCAAACATGGGACTGGATGATCTGTCACATCAGAAAAAGATCACCTGACAGGTCTGTGGAGCATGGATTGTCTCGAGTTAGAAGAGAAGCAGAAAGAGGTGATGGCTTTGGGTTAGGCATTGGCTTTGGATATGGAGAGGAAAATGGACAGATTTTTGCTCTCTCTTGGAGGTGGAACTGACATACATTTGTGATGGGTTGGAAATGGTGAGTGAGGGGAAGAGCAAAGGGTGCCTTTAAAATTTTGGCTTGAGAAACCATGAGGATGGCAGCATTGACTCTGATGCAGATGACTGGGGGTGACTTAGATTTTTCAGGCTGCTATGACAAATACCACACAATGGGTTGGCTCAACAACAGGAAGTTATTGTCACACAGACTGGAAGTCCAAAGTTTGCTGCAGTCCTGGGGGTTGCATGGCTTGCATCTCTGCCTCCAGTCCTGCAGTGATCTCTCTTTCCCTGTGTCTGCCTCTTGTGGGTCTGCTGCTTCTGGCTTCTGGCTCCTGTTGGCCCTTAACTCCTGGCTTTGGTTTCTTCCCTTTATAAGGCCTCCAGTAAAATGGATTAAAACGCACCAATTCAGTAGGCAACACTTTAACTAATAATATCATTTTCAAAAGGTCCTATTTACAAATAAGTTCACACCCACAGGAACATGGATTGGGATTCAAAACAAGTCTTTTGTTGGGATATGAAACTTAACCTACCACAGTGAGGATGAACACTCTATGGAGAAAAATAAAGGTGAATTCCTATCTCTCACCATAAACAAGGTGAAGCAAGTTTTATAAGAGGCAAAGAGAACATTAGAAGATTCAGTGGCAGACAGGAATGTTCGGCCTATTTTTATAAGGTGGAAAGTAGGTAGAGGATTGTAATTGATCAAGCAGGATAGGGGAAATCACATCCTAAGACCCTGCAGAGCCATTTCATTTAGCAGAACCTTTGAGAGCCTCAATGTTTTGGGACAACAGGAAGGCAGAGATGATTCCTGGAACTAAAAATAGGTGGAATAGTTAAAAGTACATTTACAGAGGCATTGGACACCCATATCCTCTCCAGACCCCACAACGCCTGATCACCACCCTTCTCCCAGCTGCAGGAGACCAGAAGTTGATCCAGGCTCCAGGTTTAGGGACCCAAATCAGAGCAGAAGGCTGGTGAGAGACACTGGGTTGAAAAGTGGGTGATTAGATAAAAATCTTGAAAATAGAAATGGATGAAAAGACAATGTGAATGATAAAAACATAAAGCTAATAGACATATATGCATGAGCACAGATCTGGGACATTGAGCTAGGCAGGACTTCTTGAATGATCCATAAAGCTCTGATCATAAGGCAAAAAATTGATAGATATATCTACATAAAAATAAAGGACTTCTGTTCCATAAGGGCCCACAGATAAAAGTTACAGGCAGGGAAGCAGACTTCGCCCAATGGGTAGGGCGTCCACCTACCACATGGGAGGCCCGTGGTTCAAACTCCGGGCTTCCTTGACCTGTGTGGAGCTGGCCCATGTGCAGTGCTGATGTGCGCAAGGAGTGCCCTGCCATGCATGCCCCACATGCAAGGAGTGCGCCCCGTAAGGAGAGTCGCCCAGCGGGAAAGAAAATGCAGCATGCCCAAGAATGGTGCTGCACACACGGAGAGCTGACACAACAAGATGACGCAACAAAAAGAAACACAATTCCCAGTGCCACTGGTAAGGATAGAAGTGGTCACAGAAGAACACACAGCAAATGGACACAGAGAGAGACGACTGGGGGGAGGGGAAGGGAGAGAAGTAAATAAAAAATAAATATAAAAAAAAAAAAGTTACAGGCAGGTGAGATTGACAGAAGATATTTGCCACACAAAACTTACAAAGGATTTTATCCAGAATATTCAATGGATTTCTGCAAATCAACAAGGAAAAAAAAAAAGGAAACACAATAGGAAAAAATGGGTGAAGGATATAAGTAGCAATATACAGAAGAGTAAATAAACATATGGCCAACAGGTGAGAAATGTATATAAAAAAAGAGCCCCTGAAATACCAGTCATTGAACTATAAGGTTTCTAAAACTTGAAAAGCTGGATAATAGAGTGTTAGATTGTCAAGCATCAAAATAACTACAGCAACAGCAACAGTAGTACTCCTACATAGTAGATACTATGTGCAGGCTCCGTTCAAAGCCCCTTCCAGGTAGTATTTCATTTAATCCTCACAACACCCCTATAAAGTAGGTAGTTTTATCCCCATTTTGCAGATGAAGAAACTGAGGAACAGAGTTGTCTTAATAGCTACTACGTTGTAGATCTTGGATTTAAAACTGGACAGTGTGACTCCAGAGTCCATGCTCTAAACTACTGCTGGGGAAACTGTAACCCTTATGCACTATGAGTAGGAGTATAAATTAGAACAATCACCCTAGAATGCAGCCTGGCAATACATAATGACAGTAAATGTGCCTACAGTCTATGTTCCAGCAAACTCCTGGGTATGGACTTCAGAGAAACCCTTGCACAGGTCCTTATGAGAACATACAATGGTTTTGTTTATGGTGCTGGACAGCTGGAGCCAACCTAGGTATCATTACTAGAAGAATAGATAAATAAAATGTGGTGGATGATTACAATGGAATACCATGCCTTGGTTTATTAGCCGTGATAGGCTAAGTTTTGCTGCAATAACAAACAAACCAACCACAGTGACTTAACATAAGTAAATTTTATTTCTTCCTTATACAAAGTTCAATGCAGGGCAGGTGTTTCTTTCGGACATCTATTCTACTAACTCAACATGTCTCTCTAGTACCATGGAAGCGAAAAAGAGAGACTGGAGGGGTTTTTCACTGCCTCAGCCCATTCACATCTCCTTAGCTAGAACTAATCATAGGGTCCTCCCTAATAGCAAAATGGATGGGAAGTGTAGTTTTCAGTATGCCCAGGAGAGGAATATGAAATAGGATTTGGGGAACATATAAATAAAAGCAGTTAAAAGCTGTCAACTGTATGGATCTAACCATACAGCAATTAAGGATAGACCTTTAAAGCATATTTAAATTTAGAAATGAAAATGGTACATGTAAATTAAAAACACATGTACATTTAAAGTATCTAGGAATAAATTTAACCAAAGAAGTAAAGGATGTATACACTGAAATCTACAAAACACTGCTGAATAAAATTAAAGAAGACCTAAATCAATAGCAAGACATACTGTGTTTGTGGATTAGAAGACTTAATATTGTTACCCAAAGCAATCTACAGATTCAATATACTATGTACCGAAATTCCAATAGCATTCTTTGTAGAAATGGAAAAGTCAACCCTCAAATTCAAGTGGTATTGCAAGAAGCCCCAAATAGTCCAAACCATCTTGAAACAGAAGAACAGAACAGAGGTGAGGATTCACACTCTGATTTCAGAACTTACTCCAAAGCTACAGTAATCAAAACAGTGTGGGAAGCAGATATAACTCAAGTGGTTGAGCATCTGCTTCCCATGTATGAGGTCCTGGGTTCAATGCCCAGTACCTTCCCCCCAAAAAAAGAAAGAAAGGAAGAGAAAAACAGTGTGGTACTGGCATAAGGATAGACTGATAGATCAATGGAATAAAACTTAGAAAAGTCCAGAAACAGACACACACATCTATGGCCAATTGATTTTCAAAAAGGGTGCCGAGTACATGCAATGGGGAAAGAATAGTGTTTCAACAATGGTGTTGGGAACACTGGATTACCACATGCTAAGTAGTTGGACCTGCTATCTCACACCATACACAAATGTTAACTCAAAATAGATCAACAACTTAAATATAAGAGTTAAAACCATCAAACTCTTAAAAGATAACTTAGGGGGAAGCAGATTTGGCTCAAATGATAGAGCGTCCGCCTATCACATGGGAGGTCCAGGGTCCAAACCCAGGGCCTCCTGACCCATGTGGTGAGCTGGCCCATGCGCAGTGCCGATGTGCACAAGGAGTGCTGTGCAAAACACAGGGGTGTCCCCCATGTAGGGGAACCCCATGCACAAGGAGTGTGCCCCGTAAGGAGAGCTGCCCCATGTGAAAAAAGTGCAGCCTGCCCAGGTGTGGCGCTGCACACACAGAGAGCTGATGCAGCAAGATGACACAACTAAAAGAGACACAGAT
The DNA here is from genome assembly GCF_030445035.2 of Dasypus novemcinctus. Classification (NCBI taxonomy): domain Eukaryota; kingdom Metazoa; phylum Chordata; class Mammalia; order Cingulata; family Dasypodidae; genus Dasypus; species Dasypus novemcinctus. Next base: position 20,100,597 of record NC_080690.1, on the reverse strand, counting down.
TCCTGGTGCCGCTGACAAGAATGCAAGCAGACACAGAAGAACACACAGTGAATGGACACAAAGAGCAGACAACTGGGGGTGGGAGTGGGGGAAGGGAGAGAACTAATAAAAAAATCTTAAAAAAAAAATGTAACGGGCAAATCTTAACCTGAGATTCAGCCATGGATTCTTGGATAGGACACCCAAAGCACAAGCAGCAAAAGAAACAATGCATAAATTGGACTTCATCAAAATAAAAAACTTTTTTGCATTAAAAGATATTATCCAACTTGGCTGCCAGACTAGCGTAGTTGGTAAATGGTGCTGGTAGCAGGAAAATGGAATCCCTTGTTGGTGGAGCCATCGGGACAACGTTTAATGACTTCCAAAGAGCTGAGTCTGAGATGGACCTCCTTGCCCGACTTGAAGGCAGAAGTTCCTTGAAAGACAGAGAACTGTATCTGTTTGCTGATGAAGAATCACCTATGCATGGTGATATTTTTAAATTTTATGGTCCAGAGGAACAGGAAAAACAGAAATGCTTCATCGTTTAACAGTATGATGTATACTTCCAAAATCAGAAGGTGGACTGGAAGGTTGGTGCAAAAGGAATTGCAGTTTCTGACCATGAATTTTAAATCATTATAACTAGACTCAAACACATCTTTATTAATCAAAATAGAAACCATGGGAAGTGGATTTGGCTCAACGGATAGAGCATCTGCCTACCACATGGGAGGTCCAGGGTCCAAACTCAGGGCCTCCTGACCTGTGTGGTGAAGTGGCCCAGGCACAGTGCTGATGTGTGCAAGGAGTGCCGTGCCATGCAGGGGTGTCCCCTGCATAGGGGAGCCCCATGCACAAGGAGTGCGCCCCATAAGGAGAGCTGCCCTGTGCAAAAAAAGCACAGCCTGCCCAGGAGTGGTGCCACACACAAGGAAAGATGATGCAGCAAGATGATGCAACAAAAAGAGACACAGATTCCCGGTGCCACTTGACAAGGATGCAGGTGAACACAGAAGAGCACACAGCCAATGGACACAGTTAGCAGACAATGGGGGGAGGGAGGAGAAATAAATGAAATAAATCTTAAAAAAAAAAGGAACCATTACATTCAACACATTTTGCCAATGAGAAATAAGTTTGTTTATTCCTGTAGTGTAAAAATCCATGCTTCAGGATTTGATGAACTCTTGGAAAGCATTTTCTGCATCCTGCTGGTTGTGGAAGCGTTTTCCCTGCAAAAAGTTGTCAAAATGCTTGAAGAAGTGGTAGTTGGTTGCTGAGAGGTCAGGTGAATATGGTGGATGAGGCAAAACTGCATAGCCCAATTCATTCAACTTTTGAAGCATTGGCTGTGTGATGTTCAGTCAAGTGTTGTCGTGGAGAAGAATTAGGCCCTTTCTGTTGACCAGTGCTGGCTGCAGGCACTGCAGTTTTTGGTGCATCTCATCAATTTGCTGAGCATACTTCTCAGAGGTAACGGTTTCGCTGAGATTCAGAAAGCTGTAGTGGATCAGACTAGCAGCAGACCACCAAACAGTGACCATGACCATTTTTCGGTGCAAGTTTGGCTTTGGGAAGTGCTTTGGTCCAGCCACTGAGCTGGTCATCACTCGTTGTCATATAAAAGCCACTTTTCATCATGTCACAATCCAATTGAGAAAAAATTTGTTGTTGTTGCATAGAATGAGAAGACGACATTTCAAAATGACTTTTTTGATTTTTGGTCAGCTCATGAGGCACCCACTTATCAAGCCTTTTCACCTTTCCAATATGCTTCAAATGATGAATGACCATAGAATGGTCGGTGTTGAGGTCTTTGTCAACCTCTCGTGTAATTGTAAGAAGATGGGCTTCGATGATTGCTCTCAATTGGTTGTTGTCAACTTCTGATGGCCACTACTCTCATCTTCAAGGCTCTTGTCTCCTTTGCAAAACTTCTTGAATCACCACTGCACTGTATGTTTGTTAGCAGTTCCTGGCCAAATGCATTGTTTTTTGTTTTTTTTTAAAGATTTATTTTATTTCTCCCCACCCCCTCAGTTGTTTGTATTTGCTGTGTTTGTTGTATGCTGGTCTCCTTTTTTTTTTAAGGAGGTACCAGAAATCGAACATAGGACCTCCCATGTGGGAGAGAGGCACCTAATCGCCTGAGCAACCTCCTCTCCCTGCTTTGTTGCATCTCATTGTATTTCCTCGTTGTGTCTCTTGGTTACATCATCTCACTGCGTCATCTTGTGTCAGCTCACCATGCAGCCTGTTGCGTCAGCTTGCTGTCTTGCTTGTCTTCTTTAGGAGGCGCAGAGAATCAAACCTGGACCTCTCATGTGGTAGTGGGAGCTCAGTCACCTGAGCCACATCTATTTCCCCCAAATGCATCGTTGATGTTGCGAGTTGTCTCTGCTGCTTTACGACCCATTTTGAACTCAAATAAGAAAATCACTTGAATTTGCTTTTTTGTCTAACATCATTTCCATAGTCTAAAATAAATATAAAACAAACAGCAAGTAATGCCATTAGCAAAAACACATAAAGGGAGAAGTGCACTTTAAGATGATGTATGATATAACCATATTTATTTAAGAATGTATTCCAGGGAAGTGGACCTGGCCCAATGGATAGGGCATCCGTCTACCACATGGGAGGTCTGCGGTTCAAACCCCAGGCCTCCTTGACCCATGTGGAGCTGGCCCATGCGCAGTGCTGATGCGCGCAAGGAGTGTTGTGCCATGCAGGGCTGTCCGCCGCGTAGGGGAGCCCCATGTGCAAGGAGTGTGTCCTGTAAGGAGAGTCGCCCAGCACGAAATAAAGTGCAACCTGCCCAAGAATGGAGCCGCACACAGGGAGAGCTGACACAACAAAAAGAAACACGGTGCCGCTGATAAAGATAGAAGCGATTGCAGAAGAACAGACAGCGAATGGACACACACAGAGAGCAGACAACTGGGGTGGGGGGGAATTAAAAAAAAAAAAAAAAAAGAATGTATTCCAATATCAAATGGCAAGTTTCAACAATGCAAAACCTCAATTACTTTTGCACCAACCTAATAGAAGTCTTATTTATTGATACAGACTTCCACTTTAATATGCTTTTGTTTGTTACAATTTTTGAGTATAGACTCTCCCAAAGCTCTGAAGAGGTAATATTGCCTTGGAAGAATTTTTTTTGTGTGTTTACTACTGTAGTAGCTCTTAGTTACTTTTCATATTCTACTCACTAGAAACTATGTTTTGTAGTCACCCCTCTCTCTGCCTTTTGATTTTAGATAGCCTGTGAGCTTTGTACTGGATAGATTAGGTCAATGAGGGAGGAAGTGTTAACTTACCCGAGGCTACTTTGAAGAAATGTTTTCAGTTCTCAGAGAAACTAGTAAATGAGTGTCGCTTGGTTCTTTTTTTTTTTTTTTTTTTTTTTTTTTTTTTTTAAAGATTTATTTATTTATTTAACTCCCCCCCTCCCCTGGTTGTCTGTTCTTGGTGTCTGTTTGCTGCGTCTTGTTTCTTTGTCCGCTTCTGTTGTCGTCAGCGGCACGGGAAGTGTGGGCGGCGCCATTCCTGGGCAGGCTGCACTTTCTTTTCACGCTGGGCGGCTCTCCTCACGGGCGCACTCCTTGCGCGTGGGGCTCCCCCACGCGGGGGACACCCTTGCGTGGCACGGCACTCCTTGCGCGCATCAGCCCTGCGCATGGCCAGCTCCACACGGGTCAAGGAGGCCCGGGGTTTGAACCGCGGACCTCCCATATGGTAGACGGACGCCCTAACCACTGGGCCAAAGTCCGTTTCCCGCTTGGTTCTTTTTGCAGCCACAGAAAGTATAATGCAAAAAACCTCAAACTCAGCCGAAGGACCCTCTTCTGCCATTAAACATTGTTGTGATGCAGATATAGACTATAGACTTATCTCTGTAGGGTGTGGGAACAAATGGTATAACAGAATTTTTTTTCCCAAACCAGATGATTCTAAAAGCAGCACCCAGTTTTCTTTAGTTTCATTTAATTTTTAAAAAGTAGCAATTAAAAATTGCATTTTTAAAAATTATTGATAAAATGAGGTTGGGTTTTATTGATATGTATCATAAAATAGTCTTTTGTAGGATATTATGTAGTTTTTAAAAAGTTTTTTATAGGCTGAAGTGGTTTGATCCTAAAATTTTAAACTCTAGGTGAATTAACATAACTATTCTATATAGAATGGATTTGTTAAACTAGTACAGAAAAATTTCAGACTATTCTATTTCTAGATCACTGAAGGTTAATCAAAGTGATATTAAAATTAAACTTTGTATTAAACTTGCTTTAAAACTTAAAAAAAAAGATTATATATATACACACACACACACATTTCAGCCTAAAACAAAAAGGACATTTTCAAGAAAGTGAAAAGGCACCTTGACAACTTACAGAATGGGAGAAAATAGTTGCCAATCATATATCTGGTAAGGGCTTAATATTCAGAATATATAATGAACTCCTACGACTCAACAACAAATAAACAAACAACCCAATTTTAAAATGTGCAAAAGACTTGAACAGACATTTTTCTAAAGAGAGTTAACAAATGGCCAATAAATACAGGAAAAGATGCTCAACATCATTAGCCATTAGGAAATACAGGAAAAGATGCTCAACATCATTAGCCATTAGGGAAATGCAGGAAAAAATGCTCAACATCATTAGCCATTAGGGAAATGCAAGTCAAAACCATGATGGGGAGCTGTTGTGGCTCAAGTGGTTGAGTGCCCACCTTACACATTGGAGGTCCTGGGTTTGGTTCCTGGTGCCTCCTGAAAAAAAACAAACAAGCAAAACAAACGGAAAAACCAACTCAGGGAAGCCGATACGGATCAGTGGTTGAGGACCACAAGCCTCCCACATAGGAGGTCCCAGGTTCAATCCCTGGCCCCCGATACCTCAAAACAAACAAACCAACCCCATGAGATACCAGTTCATACTTACCAGAATGGCTATTGTTAAAAATAATAATAATAGTAAGTGTTCTAGAGAGCTGATGCAGCAAGATGATGCAACAAAAAGAGACAAAGATTCCGGGTGTCGCTGACAAGAATACAAGCAGATACAGAACATCACACAGCGAATGGACAGAGAAAGCAGACAACTGGTGGGGGGGGGGGGATAGAAATAAAAAATAAATCTTAAAAAAAAAAAAAAAATGTAGATTAGAGATGACCAGAGGATAGGGAAGGGGATAAAAGGGAGTTGTAACATGGTTGCTTCATGGGTATAGAGTGTTGGTAAATTTTGGAAAGTTTTAATAAAATTAATTTTTAAAATGTTTGCATATAGAAAATTATACTATATGTTCTTCAAGGATTCATGCATATCAAAAGATAGTTACTAACTCATTTGTTAAGTGGTTATCAACTAGGGAGAGGGGGGTGGAATGATTGTGGATATCAGGTTAAAAAAAATCACACAAGGGCCTTTTAAAAGCGATGATGAAAGTAGTCATGAACTGAGGAGTACAATTCTTGCAACTTCTACATCTGAGTTTCATCCTCCAACCAAGTAACTTGGACATCAGACTGGAATATGAATGAGGCAACAGGTGAGAATGTAAGTAGGAAGAATGGTTAGGCACCCATAGCAATGGGCCAGAAAAGCAGGATGAATGTTTGAACGTAGGTAGTGGCAGTGGGGATGGAGAAGGACAGATGTAAGTGATGTTCCATGTGGCAGGACCAACAGGTCTGGTGGCTGAATGTAGAGGTTGAGGGTGGGTGGGCAACCAGTATGACTCTAAGAATCTGGGTTGGATGGATAGTGGTATGGTTAGGATGTGAAATAAAGAGGAGGAAAAAGTATTGAAATTAGAGACATCACAAAGACTTAGGATCTTTTAATATTTAAGTGATAGATTGAGTAAGATAAAGCTCTTGAGAAAAGTGAGCAATAGCAGTTCAAGAGGGCCCAAGATACAATTTCTTCAATTGCTAGAGTCACAATAGTTCTATAGAAGAATACTAGTAAGTCCATTCTAATCCATATTTTATTCCTCCATCCTGTGGCCCCTGAGATGGTGATGGAGGAGAGGGAAAAAGAGATGTGATATGGGGGCATTTTTGGGATTTGGAGTTGTCCTAAATGATATTGCAGGGACAGACGCTGGGCATTATATATTCTGCCATAACCCACTGAATGTACTGGGAGAAGAGCGTAAACTACAATGTAAGCTATAATCCATGCAGTGCGGCATCGCTCCAAAATGTTTTCACCAAATGCAATGAATGTGCCACAATGATGAAAGCAGTTGTTGACGTGGGAGGAATGGGGTGTGGGGTATATGGGAACCTCTTATATTTTTTAAAGATTTATTTTTATTTATTTCTTTCCCCTCCCCCCCCCCACCCCAGTTGTCTGTTCTCTGTGTCCATTTGCTGCGGGTTCTTTGTTCACTTCTGTTGTTGTCAGCAGCACAGGAATCTCTCTCTTTTTGCTGCGTCATCTTGTTGTGTCAGCTCTCCGTGTGTGTGGCGCCATTCCTGGGCAGGCTGCACTTTCTTTCGCGCTGGGCGGCTCTCCTTATGGGGCGCACTCCTTACACGTGGGGCCCCCTTACAGGGGGGGCACCCCTGCGTGGCATGACTCTCCTTGCGTACATCAGCACTGCATATGGGCCAGCTCCACATGGGTCAAGGAGGCCTGGGGTTTGAACCGCGGACCTCCCATGTGGTAGGGGGACATCCTATCTATTGGGCCAAGTCCACTTCCCTCTTATATTTTTTAATGTAACATTTTTTGTGATCTATATCTTTTTTTTAAAAAGGCAATTAAAAAAAAAAAAAAAAAAGAGGGCCCATGAGAAGCAGGGAAGAATGCCATCCTGGAAGCATAGAGAGTCAAGTGAGGTAAGGGCTGAGAAGTGGAGGCTTTAGTGAGAGCTATTTCAGTGGTAGGGGCACAGGTTAGTCTGCAAGAGGTTAAAGAAGTGCCTGCAAGATGGAGAAGGCAGCAAACACAGATAGCTATTTGCTGAAGGTTGACAGGGAAAGGAAGGAGAGAGCAAGGGCATGCATGCATAAGATGGAAAAGAACTGAGTGTTTATATGCTGAGGTTTGAGAGCTTGTGGTGAATTTGGGCTTGAAAATGAGGAAGAGGGGGGATAATGGACGAACCAGGTATCTGTCTGTTTTGGCTGAAATAACATTTATCAGACTTTAGCTGTAGTGTCTATAGAACAGTTGGACATGGATGCTAAGCTGCAGAGAAACCATTTTCAAGAAAGTGAAAAGACTACTTGACAATGTACGGAATGGGAGAAAATAGTTGCCAATCATATATCTGATAAGGGCCCAATATTCAGAATACATAAAGAACTCCTACAGCTCAACAACAAAAAACAAGAATAGATTTGGGATCTTGAGCTAGGAAAGGACTTCTTAAATATGATCCACAAAGCACTAAGCATAAGGCCAAAAATTAACAGATTTGTCTACATCAAAATAGAGGTTCTCTAACTTTCATGTGTGTAGGAACTACATGGTGAGCTTATTAAAAACACATCTTTCCAGAGATTCTAATTCAGTAGGTCTGGGATAGAGCCAAGAACCTGAATTTTTTAAAAAGCTTCACAACTGGTTCTGATGTAGTTGGTGCCATACTTTGAAGAACTGCCATGGAAGTTTCAAAACTGGAAGCAAATTAACCAACTAATCAGTGCCTCTCCAGAAATGGAAGAGTCCTCCAACATTTTATAAAGATTTATCACCAACAATTATTTGCTGCTGTGTGAAAAGGGCTTTAGTTTCCTAGCTGCTAAAACAAATACCATATAATCAATTGGCTTAACAACAGGAATTTATTGGCTCATGGTTTCAGAGGTTTGAAGGCTTGCTTCGTCCTGGGTTTGGCATCTTCTGGCTGGCTGACACATCTTTGAGGTTCCTTGACTTTTCCCTCACATGACAATGCACATGGTAGCATCTTCTCCTTTCTCTTCTGCATTTGTTGATTTACTGTTTTTGGCTGCTTCCCATGGCTTCCCTTTCATGTCCAATTTCCTTTGCTTTTAAGGACTACAGTCATATTGGATGAAGGCCCACCCTCATTCAGTGTGGGCACACCTTAATTAAAACATTTTCAAAGGCCCTATTTACAAATGGGTTCACACTCACTGGACCTGGGGTTGGAATCTGAATATACTTTTTATGGGAAACATGATTAATTCCAAAAGGGCTGGTTTTAATGAACCCAGGACTACAAAGTTCACTTGAAAAGAACAAAGACAGGTACAAAATGAGAGCAACACTTATGGGCTGTGCTGTGGGCTTCTGGGGGATTCAGTAACAGACCTGAAGAGCGGTGGTCATGGAAATGGGCTTGGAGAGGGTGAGGGCATTGGAGCACTCTGCTAGGCTTGGAGCCACATTGTACAGGCTCACAAGAGCCAATTGTTAATTTTTCAGGAATTTTGCAAGTTGGTGGCTATACATACATAATTAAAAATTAAATGAACTTAAAATTAACTCAATTAGGGAAAAGGACCTGGCCCAGTGGTTAGGGCGTCCGTCTACCACATGGGAGGTCCGCGGTTCAAGCCCTGGGCCTCCTTGACCCTTGTGGAGCTGGCCCATGCGCAGTGCTGATGCGCGCAAGGAGTGCCGTGCTACACAGGGTGTCTCCCGCGTAAGGAGTGCACCCATAAGGAGAGCCGCCCACCGCGAAGGAGGGAGCAGCCTGCCGAGGAATGGCGCCGCCCACACTTCCCGTGCCGCTGACGACAACAGAAGCGGGCAAAGAAACAAGACGCAGCAAAAAGACACAGAAAACAGACAACCGGGGGAGGGGAATTAAATAAATAAAAATAAATCTTTAAAAAAAAAAATTAACTCAATTATATTTAAGGTAATTAATTCTCAAAGCACATCATTCCCTAATTATTTTATTACATTTTACTATCATGTGTGCTCTTGAGGTTATTTTTTGCCTACCATTATCTGTACGGTGGAAATACTAGAGTGCTGTGCTACTGTGCATCTCTTCCTAACTCATGTGGATAGCTTAAATCAGCCATGGTGGGAATATTCATCCCAGGGAAATTGGCAAAGGGGTAGTCAGCACTGCCACCTCCCAAACCCCCTTTTTCGAAAAGCTGGTTGTTACACATTTACCAACACACCACTGACTACAGTCTTTTTTTTTTTTAAAGGATTTATTTATTTATTTAATTCCTCCCCCTCCCCCGGTTGTCTGTTCTCTGTGTCTGTTTTGCTGCGCCTTGTTTCTTTGTTTGCTTCGGTTGTCGTCAGAGCAGCACGGGAAGTGTGGGCGGTGCCATTCCTGGGCAGGCTGCTCCCCTTCGCGCTGGGCGGCTCTCCTTACGGGGCGCACTCCTTGCGTGTGGGGCTCCCCTACGCGGGGGACACCCCTGCATGGCAGAGCACTCCTTGCGCGCATCAGCCTGCTCCACACGGGTCAAGGAGACCCGGGGTTTGAACCCCAGACCTCCCATGTGGTAGACGGATGCCCTAACCACTGGGCCAAGTCCGTTTCCCTGACTACAGTCTTTAAAGAAATGAGGAGCGATATTAGCAATGAGGAAACCTGAAGCATGAGCTATCTGATGGGCAGATAAAACCTTGTACATCCACCTCCTGAGCAGTAGAGCAAGGATGGAGGCGTGGCATCTTATGGGAACTTCAAATCCTTGCCTAGATGGTTGCAATCCAAAGGTAGAAGAGGCAGGTAGTGCCTTGGGAGGAGGCTCCCAATTCTATGCTGAACTGGCAATCACGTGGTTCTCCTGCCAAGAGATTAGTCAATGGTGCCATCTAGTGTCCTGAAGCAGACTGGCTTCAAAAAAGAAATGATTATGTTTATCTTCTTGATTTAGGTCCTGGAAACATAATAATTTCCAGTTTCCTATTCTCTCCGCATTTCCATTTCCCTACTTCGAGTCACTTTTACCTACTCATCCAGAATAGCCGTTCATTTTTTGAAAGATCTGAACTCTCTTGCTCCCAGGCAAATACTGGTAATTCCAGGAGTTGGATGGCACAGGGATCTCCAAATCAATTCTTGCCTATATTGTGTATGATTTGAGAGTTGTAAAATAGGGGAGTTGCAAAAATCTTTTATGTACCCCATAAATCAACATGCCCCATTTCCTTCCTGTTACCAGGGACAGAGGCAGATTGAAGTAGTTCTGCTAGCACGTTGTATGTAGTGTAATAAATGACCCTATCATTCACATCTTTTTGTTTTATAGACGTTTTTGTAGGAAAATGGTGGAAGAGATCTGTTTATAACTTCACAGTGAATGGATATCTCAATCTTTTAGGAGGACCTGAGTTAAGTAACTGAGTTTATTTTTTGTGTATGGTTTACATTCTCACAGCTGGAAGGTCCTCCACATATTAGAGTAAAATTCTGGGGCACCTAATTCTTGCCAAAAGTTTTATTCTGCACCTGGCAGAATAAATATGGTAGACCTTTTAATACAGGTCCCCATCCTTTTGCCCTTTTAGAAATTGATGGTCTGGGCAGAACTTAAAAAGAGCATTTATCAGTTAATTTGTTGGCTCTAGGCTATTGCACTTCTGAGTTTCCATCTTTCGATTAAGGGTTAACTAACCTCTATGTTCAGGGATATTTCAGATCTATTTTCAAATAGGAAACCTTTAAGGTAACACGTTTATTTTCCCTGCTTAAATCCTCAGAACCACTGCATCCTGGCTCTTTTCCTAGAGAAATCAATGTCCCAAGTTCCCTTTATTCTAAACATGATAGCTGAATCTCAAATATCTTCAATATTTCTGTGGTTTTGAATACAATATTTCTGTGGCTTGAACCATGGATTTCAAATCTCTTTTATTAGGAGATGCAACTGACTTTTGACTGCTGAAATGAAGTAAAACTGTTCCTTGTCTTTCCTATCACTTTTAATCCCAGAATCGTTAGAAATCTCAGGGTGACCCCTGTTGTGGGCCTGCTTCTATTTATGTAGTGAGCCCTTTATACATCATGCTGTCAACCCCAAATTCCAACTAGCTCCATGAAGATGCTTCTGATAGCTTTGAGGCATTAGAACATCACGAAGTGGTTTCTGAAATTCAGTTGACTTAATTTTTGGTGCTATTTTATCTTTGTATATATGTTGCATCACTGATAACCCATATGGTGCATTAAGGATTCTTTAGGACTTTCCGACTGCTCAGTTAAGGAAATTATTGACTACTGTGACAAGTGCTGAAATTCCTTTATTTGTTCTAATAAGATTCCTGTGCACTATTAAGGGGAAACTTTCATTCTTTTTATTTTTTCCTCTTTTTTTGTTACATTCAAAAAATATGAGGTCCCCATATACCCCTCTCACCCCACTCCTCCGCCCTAACAATCTCCTCCATCATGAGACATTCATTGCATTTGGTGAATACATCTCTGAGCACTGCTGCACCTCATGGTCAATGGTCATCATAGCCCACACTCTTCCACGTTCCACCCAGTGGGCCATGGGAGGACATCTTTTGTTTTATTCTTAACAACATTCCCATTAACTTTGGGGTCTGATGTACTTAAACTCACTATAGTATTAAATCAATGTGTCCTTATGAAAAGTTGCTCTAGGGACTTCAGAGAGGACCTACTCCAACCTGCCACTTTTTGGAAGAGGAGTCTGAGGTATAGACTGGAATTCAGGTTTTCTGGCTGGGCTGAGAGCTCTCCTCGGACAGCAGGCTGCCTGTTTTTATTTAAAGGAATGACATCCACTCTTTACTACTAAGATTCTAAGTCTAAAAGAATTCCTTAAGGCATTTTCAACAAAGATTGTCTTGGCAGCTTCTGAAAACAGCGGATCGCCACTACCAGAGTCAAAAAAAGACTAGAACACAGACTTAAAAACCAAGCCATTTAATTGTGTTTTCAAAGGTAAACAATATATGGAGCTGCATCCCAAGCCCTAAGGCCAGAGCTAGGGGTACCACAAGTCCCATGGTGCGATATTGCCACTGCTGAGTTATGAAGGGTCAGAACTCAAGGTGTTAATGAGGCAGAGGATGTAAGGAATTTATTTTATGCATGCTGCATAGCATTTCTGCACACCGCCAGAAACAGACCCCAAGTCTTTTGAGATGGGGAAAATACAACTCCTGGTTTTATAGGTAAAAAAATGAAGAGTACCAAAAATTTTAGGTTTACCGCTCTTCATTTTTCTCACACAATCTGAAGCTTGTGCTATCACATCCCCAACTCACACCAGCCTGAGCTGCATGGAGATCAATCCCTCTATCCATTCATTTCCACATATGCCACAGGGAGAGTGACATGAGGCAGAGAGCTCTCATCAATAAAGCTTTTTAACAAGCACTGACTGTGAAAAGAACCCTCTAGTGGCACACTGATTTAGTTTATAAGATTTTAATTTACAAATTAAAAAAGCTACAAGTTTCATTTTTTCTCCTTTTTCTCTTCTTTCTTTACATCACTCTTTTCCTTATCTTTTTCTTTCTCTTTGTCATCTTTTCTATCCTTTTTGCTCTCTTCTTTTTCTTGCCCTTCTTTCTTCTCTGCATCCCTGTTGGCAATCTTGTTGTTGATTAGGTTGTGCAGGGCTACCACAGAACGGATCAGTGAGGCCAGGTACACTACCACCATCTGGTCGTTGGTCTTCAGGTAAAATGCCTTGACAAACTCCTGCAGGCTGACATCTGGCAGCAGATTGAAGACGTCCTGCAGCTGGTAGATGATCTGGTGGTTGATGGGCAACTTGCCTGTGGCCACTTTCTCCAGGTAGCTCCTGATATCCAGAAGCTTGGAGTTCAGTCCCTTCAAACCATGGACCTGGTTTGTGATACGCTGGGAAAGAGTGCCCACTGTAGTGTCTTTGATGTCTCTGTAATAACCCACAACGAGAAAGGGCAGGAGAAAGTATCAGCATACCATATCATTACAAGGTTCTCAGAATCTAGAAAAACACCCAGGTTTGTGGGGACAAGCAAGGTTTTCAAAAGAAAAATGTTATTTCCTTTCCATTTGATAAGGATTCGGGTATAAATTGCCTTAATTTTGTTTTCCATTGGAGGTATATATTAACATGATAAGTATACTGGATACTAATTTTAAGCTGGTCAAAGAAATTCAATAAGAACAGAACATTTTAAACCACTTCCAGTATTTTTTCTATTTTATCTTTCTCATCAGAGGACATTTTTCAAAGGATAATAAAGAACCAAAATGAAATAATCTTCAATTAAACACAAAATGACTGTTTGGGTTAATGGCTCAGCTCTGCCAATAACTTTGTGTAACCCTGTATTATCAGGTTCCCTACTCTGACGTCCCCATTCCTAAAGAGTGTCATTTATCCCACTTGAGTTTCCAGAATGTTGTGAAAAGCTTCAATCAGTCAAGAATAGTTTTTAGAGCTTGGAGAAATCTTATTGGCTGAGAAAACTGGCTAGTGTTTGAAAAGGATATATACTGGAAGAGTATATGACTGCATTTATTTCACACATCTGTTCCTGTCACAGTCCACATTGGTTTTCAGGCACAGTGTGCTATCCACAGTCACACATCATAACTGAAGATACTTTAGGGACAGTCTAGTTCAACCAAAATTTAAAGATAAGAAAACGAAGGCCCAGAAAAGGGTCACAATTTGTTCATAATCACAGAACCCTTAGTGGATGAGTCAGGACTAAAAGCTAGGTTTCCTTACTCCTGATATAGACATATTCCTTATACCTTGCAGCCTCTTGGGTGGCAAAAGAGCAGGCTGGCATAGGGGAAAGCCAGTAAACAGGCTGGCAAAGGGGGTGGCTTTTGATTCTGATACTGAACCAAGGTCTCACCGTAACAAGTGTTCGACTCCAACTTCTTCAGCTTCCTCTGCTCCAATTTCACTGGTTACATGCTCAAATGTTTTTGAGGTTGGAGTTCCATCCTGGGAAAAGAGACTTAACTGCAGAGACATACTTAAAAACAAACTGCTATATGTTCCCTTTTACAGACCTTTCTTCTTTTGTTCTCTAATTTATCCCCCCTGGTCTCACAACACAATCCTTATGTCTCCTTTTTATCCTATATTTAAAAAATTGTGCTGCTACATGGGGTGTTATGTGCACGTATATGTAACCAGTGTCAAAACCCTTTTGGCAAAGGTAGGGTATAATGAACTTCAAACAGCTGCATCAAGACAAGGGATAAAAGCCATATTGCAAATGGGTAATAAATTTAGATCTTAAGCTCCCTGGCAGCAAGGCAAAAAAGGAAGAGGAAGTAAAGCTAAATCATCTTTTTCCAGATTTTTAAATGGAACATAGGATAAATGTTGCATGTATAAATCCAAGGACAGAATTTAATCTAGCTCAGACTGCAGACTGGAAATTCAAGATTGAGCTCTTTGGTAGGGAACATGGGTCTTTACCGAATATTTTGAGCTCATAACACAACACAAACATTTAAAAATCAAGTCCACCCCTACAACTTGTATTCAGTTTTCTTGGAAACAGAGAAAGGCTTTATTCTCGCAGCCTCTTCCACATCCAAAGCATAAGCGATTGAGTCACACAATAGGTACTGGATGCTGCAAAGCTGAAGCAGCTAGACATTCAGATATCAATCACACAGAGGGATCCTGCCATCTATTTCTTGGCAGCTTTGAATTACTCAATTTGAAAACCTATGATCTAGTCTATAGGGATTGAAAATCTTCAAGCAAGGAACACTGGCATAGAAGCAGCTTAACAGTGGGAACTACATTAGATTAAGACTTAGCTCACCAGGTTTTGCATTTACCTTGCTGTGACTTATCTCTAGGAAATGATTTGACTGGTATGCATCTCAGTTTTGTTTGTGAAAGGAGACTGCCACAGTCCTCTCTATCTCTAAAATTTATGATTCAGAAACTCAAGGGGGAGGTATTGCTGAATTTCTGGTCGACCAAGATGGCAGCACAAGACACTCCAGGATGCTGTTTCCCCATGAAATCTTTCAATAATCAGCAAAATCTGGCTATACACAGAATATCCTGAAAAGTCCAAAACAAAGCTACTGGAGGTAATAAAGCAATTCAGCAAAATAATGGGGTACAAGATCAACAGGCAAAAATCAATATATTTCTTGAGATTAAAAGTGTATCTTAATCTCAGGGGGTATTTGAGGCAGGATAGAACAGGGACCTACGGAGGAAGGGGGCAGAAAACCTGGTAAGCCACACAAACAGAAACTGGGGCAATGGCCTGCTAACTTACATTAGCCTGCTGACTCACACAAGCAAGTTAGGAAGGGGCAGCTTACAAGGACACACCCTGAGCTCATAGCCCATATACCCAACGGCTGCGCTATCAGAAGGCAGCCAGCAGTATCACTGCATGGCAGGAAAGGGAGAAGGGGCAAGAGGGGCACCACTACTACCCCCATCCACTTTCAGGTTACCTCACGTCGTGAACAGGGACCAGAAGCCAATCACTGCAGAGCTTCTGGATAGCTGCCAGAGGTCAATCACCACCAGACAGCAAACCCTACACTCCTAAGTAAATCAAACCACCCAATAAATTTTCCTTGCTTAGCCTCAAATATGTTAATCAGTGCAGGCCCTGGAGTCCTGTACCCTGATAAAACAGGGACCCCAGGGCAGAACTTTGCATTTCTCTCCCTTGAGAATACCTGCCTTCAACTCTGAAGGTGTACTTATGTTCTCTTGCTTTACAGTCCCCAATAATTTCCCTGCTTGTTTAATTGGAAAGAAAAAATCAGTATATTCTTTATATTAGTAATGAACAATCTGGAGAGGAAAGTGAGAATTTAAAATATTAACTAAAAGAATCAAGTATCTAGGAATAAATTTAACCAAGGATGTAAAGAACTTATACATGGAAAACTAGAAACATTGCTAAAAGAAATCAAAGACCTAAACAAATGGAAGGACATTCTGTGTTCATGGACTGGAAGACTAAATACTGTTAAGATGTCAATCCTACCAAAGCGTTTAACAGATTTATTTCAATGCAATTCCAATCAAAATTCCAACAGCCTTCTTTGCAGAAATGGAAAAGTCAATAATCAAATTTATATAGAAGGTTAAGCACTGAAGAGCCAAAAGTATCTTGAAGAATGAACTTGGGAGGTCTCATGTATCTCAATTTTAAAACTTACTACAAAAGCTACAGTAGCCAAAACAACATAGTATTGGCACAAGGACAGATACAGCATATGTAAAAATTAACTCAAAATGTATCAAAGATAATTAGAAAAACCAAAATTCTAGAAGAGACCATGGGAAAGCATCTTCAGGACCTTGTGTTAGGCAATGGCTTCTTAAGACTTTTATACCCAAAGCATGAGCAAATAAAGAAAAAATAGAGGGAAGCGGACTTGGCCCAGTGGATAGGGAGTCCGCCTACCACATGGGAGGTCTGCGGTTCAAACCCCGGGCCTCCTTGACCTGTGTGGAGCTGGCCCACGGGCAGTGCTGATGCGTGCAAGGAGTGCCGTGCCATGCTGGGGTGTCCCCCGCATAGGGGAGCCCCATGCGTAAGGAGTGTGCCCTGTAAGGAGAGCCGCCCAGCACGAAATGAAGTTCAGCCTGCCCAGGAATGGCGCCACACACATGGAAAGCTAACGCAGCAAGATGATGCAACAAAAAGAGACACAGATTACCATGCTGCTGACAACAGAAGCAGACAAAAAAAGAACATGCAGCAAATCGACACAGAGAACAGACAACTCGGGCGGGCGGGAGAAATAAATAAAATAAAATAAATCTTAAGGAGAAAAAAAAGAAAAAATAGATAAACGGGGCTTCATCAAAACAAACTTGTGTGTGTTAAAGAACTTCACCATGAAGGTAAAGACAACCTATAGAATGGGCGAAAATATTTGGAAACCTCATATCCAATAAGGGTTTAATATTCCAGAATACAAAAAGAAATACTACAGTTTAGCAACAAAAAGACAGACAACCCAATTAAAAAATGGGCAAAAGACCTGAATAGACATTTCTCCAAAGAAGATATACAAATGGCCAAAAAACACATAAAAAGATGCTTAATTAGCTGTTAGGGAAATGCAAATCAAAACCGCAATGGGGAAAGCGGATTTGGTTCAATGGATAGAGCATCCGCCTACCACATGGGAGGCCCAAGGTTCAAACCCAGGGCCTCCTGACCCACGTGGTAAAGCTGGCCCATGTGCAGTGCTGATGTGCGCACGGAGTGCCCTGCCATACATGGGTGTCCCCTGCGTAGGGGAGCCCCATGTGCAAGGAGTATGCCCCGTAAGGAGAGCTGCCCTGCATGAAAAAAGTGCAACCTGCCCAGGAACGGGGCCGCACACACAGAGAGCTGACGAAGCAAGACGATGCAACAAAAAGAGACATAGATTCCCAGTGCCGCTGACAAGAATACAAAAGGACACAGAAGAACACACAGCAAATGGACACAGAAAACAGACAACTGGGTGGAAGGGGGCGGAAGGGGAGAGAAATGAATAAAAAATAAATCTTAAAAAAACAACAACAACAAAAAAACCACCGCAATGGGATACCATTTCACACTCACTAGAATGACCATTATTTAAAAAAATGGAAAATGAATGTGGAAAAATAGGGACACTTGTTCACTGTTGGTGGGGATGGTGTAACCACTGTTGAAAACAGTACAGCAGTTCCTCAGAAAGTTAACTATAGAATTATCATGGAACCCAGCAATGCCACTCACTATTAGGTATATACCCCAAAGAAGTGAAAGCAGAGATTCAAATACATATTTCCACAGATTTTCACAGCAGCATTATTCAAAATTGACAAAAGATAGAAGCAACCCAAGTGTCTATCAACTGATGAATGGATAGTGGTACACATGGAATATTCAGCTGTGAAAAGGAATAAAGTTCTGATACATGCAACAACATGGATGAACCCTGAAGACATCATGGCAAATAAAATAAGCCAGACACAAAAGGTTAAATACTATATGATCTCACTGATATGAAAACTGTGTGTGTATGATATATGGGTATTCTATATTTTCTGCCTGACTTTCTGTAACCCCCAACTGCTCAAACTAAAAATTAAAATTTAAAAAGACCTATAAGGATATTTGCCAAAATGTTAATAATGATCATCTCTGGGTGGAAGCATTTTAAGTGTTGTTATTTATACGTTCCTGAATTCTCCAAATTTCCTACAATTATGTATTTCATTAATAACAAAGAAAATAATTAAAAAACAAGAAACCTTCAAGGTGCAAAAAACAAGATCAAGCTGTTGATAGTAATCAACAACTTTCTCTTTGTTATAGAGAAAAAGGATGTGTTGACTTGAAAATGGAAAAAACCACCACCACCCAATAAGTGACAAACCTAATCTCCTGAGCTCAAATCAAGGTGACTTACATCATGAACTTCTTCCACTGAAATATATGCTTCTGTGGGCAGCCCCAGGTCCTTCGGCTTCACATCAATAATGACCAATACCTGGCAGAGAAACGTATTTTAACAAACTTCCTCATAATCACTAAATAAGGGATTATTGAAGCCACTCTTCTGGTGATGATTACTGAAACTATTTCATCCATCCAATTAGAAAAGAGCCTGTGTTCATCAAAAATGAATTTACATTTCAAATTAATTTAATCACTTGCTCTATTCTTCACTCCCATCCATTAACAAAGCTGAGACGTGGTAGTTTGTGGTAACTAAGTACAAAGAAACTGGAATCAAGACAGCCAACATTTCAACTGCAGCCTCACCCACTTATTGGACCTTTCTAACCACTGTATGACTCACTTTTCTCATTTGTAAAGAGGATAACAACCACACGCAGTTATTGAGAGGGCTAAGCAAGATAATTCACATACATAGCATTTGGCAGGTGTTTTGTGTTTTAACTGTTATTTACTTAATATATTATGTACACTAAACAGAATACTATAAATTATCCACAAACTTACAGAGAAAAAGCAGTGAAGTGATTTATTACCCAAATCCTTCCTAGGACGCTCTTAGCTTGAGTTAGCTGGCAAAGACTATCACTCAAGAGTTTTAAAAATAGCACTTACTGAATTAGGGCAGTATCTTTTCATGAGTTCATTGATAGCGATGTCATTTTTGTGTAGTTTAGGGCCAGTGTGGTACCACCCAACTATTCTTTCTCTGGCTGGGAAGGGAAAAATCAGTGTGTTTTAATTGTTATATATAATGATTTATAACAACTCCCTGAAAACAGGATAAGAACATCAGTAGTTACGTCCTTTACCTTTCTGAAAATCTCAGACATCTATAAGATCTAAAACTCAGAGACAGAATTTTCAGAAAATAAACAGCATGGGAAACTAGAGACATCCATATCCCAGACTAGTGTAGAGGAGACTATACGTGAAACAACTAGTAAACAATTCCAAGGCAATATATACACAAATGCAAGTTCATGTCACATAAATTGTAACTGAGTGTTATGGGAATAAACATATCCAAAGCAATTTGGTTGCCATAGTGAAATAAAATGAAAATGATACAGTAAGACAGAAAGATGTATTTACCCTGGTAGTACCAAAGCTCTGGGGGCAGGTGAATGGTGGTTCTCTGCATTTTCCGATACAATCAGAGGGCTAGCTCACTACCCCTAAAATCCAGGTGATCTATTTGGCCTTACACTGTTACTCTCGTTTTTCATTTATTTTACCTCATTCCTCTACTACCACTGGTCTAACTTAAGTCTATCTAAGTAAAGGGGCTTTGACCTTAAACAAAGAAAAGGTGATTGTTAAAAAAAGAAAAAACACACCTACCCATCCATATAAATCAATGTCATACCAAAAGAGCTTCTTAAAAAATCAAGACTTACCATTGACTTTCTTAAACATTCCATACATGTTTTCTAAATAGTCATGGTCTAAAAACCAGACAGAATCATCTTTGTCATCTTCATCAAAGGGAACTAAAGAGAAAACAATGTA
Organism: Dasypus novemcinctus; assembly: GCF_030445035.2. NCBI lineage: Eukaryota > Metazoa > Chordata > Mammalia > Cingulata > Dasypodidae > Dasypus > Dasypus novemcinctus. Next base: position 20,080,702 of record NC_080690.1, on the reverse strand, counting down.
AGATTTAGTGTAGAGTGTTACAGATCTTGAGTAAAGGTCACAACTGGAGACAGGTAGGCCAGATCCGATCCACATGTGTTTGGTTTGTCCAACACAGTATTAAAACTTTTTTTTTAGCTGCCCTTATGATAAACTGGGAGATTACACATAAAAAAATCAGATTTCCAGCTTCTCTTGAATAATAACAAGATTTGGCAACAAATGGCCAGAGCCAAATAGCAGTTGACCCCTTAAAAAAAAGGACACGTGCTCTTGAGTTTGCTTATATAGGCCATAACACCCGCTAATACTTCCCATTTGGCAATTTACTTTATTGGTTGGTCCTGTTCTGAGGTCACTCCAGTGATTTTGTTGTCCTCTCTTGCTGATTTAATTACACAAGTAATAAATAGATGTTCTTGTAAAGATTCATGAGAGAGTAAAAGAGATACCCTCCATTTCCCCTCTCGCCCTTTCTATTACCATAGTTAATGTTTTAGTGCAGGGGGCGACAAATTACACCAACTACTTGTTTCTATAAATAAAGTTTTATTGGAATACTGCTACACTCATTTGTTATAAACGCAGAGCTGAGGTGCAACAGAGACTGTATGGCCTCTGAGTGAATAAATAATATTTACCTTCCAGTTTAGTGTATAGCTTTTACACCAGAGGTTCTTAATCTTTTTTGTTCCACAGGCCCCTTTGCCAGTAAGGTGAAAACCACAGACACCTTACTAAGTCCATACTATACTATGTATTATTTAAAAAATATATCACACCTGCACCAACACATCCCTACAAGAAAAATGTGTTTTTTTTTTAAAAATTTCAATTCAAGTTCATAGACTCCTTGTCAAGAATCCCCGTTTTAAACCCCCTTTTGTAAATCCAGCAATTCTGAAATATAATCTCTGGGCTGTAGTCAGCAATGAAAACAAGTTTTTTTTTTTTAAAGTTATGTGACATTTTAATCATGCTGAGAAAAATGTAAGATTTATCTTTTACCTGCAAAACTGTTGGATACATCTAATACTTTCTTTTGCCATGACCCCAAAAGAACACCAACAACACGCTTCTGGTTTCCAACCTTGCCTATTCTGAATGAGAAAACAGATGGTCAGTTTGTATAGGCACACACAGATACCTGGACCCAACAATTAGATATTCACTGGGAAATATCAATATTACAGATATGATTTGTCAGATCACCTGGGAACTAATACCACTACACAAAGTTAGGTTAAGTACCTTAATATGAAATGTTAATAAATATAAGTTATGCTACCACGTTCAACTTAACTTTTTCCTTTGCAGCTTTCCTTTCTTTAAAATTTCTTCAACTTCTTTATCTTCGAGTACGTTCTGGGATAAAGATGTTAGAGCAGAACCAGCTTTGCGGCCTGGCTTCCAAGTTGCCAACTCTTCTCTGCAGCACCTACTCCATGTCTACAAGCTCCACTAATAATTCTTTGTACTGTCTAGGGTGATTATGATCTAGAGGCATGTATATGCCAGTTGTGGCATCTCTAATTGGCTGAATTTGGCAGAAGTCAGAACTGAGCTGATGACTAACCACACTGAGAGGGGTGAATCACTGAAAGATTTATACTTTAGAGTTTCATCTCCACTTAAAACCTTCTCAGTAACTTTCTCCTGAGAAGCTGCAAGTGTTGTATTTACACAATCTACACTTCACTAGTTTTCAAGTAGAATTCTTTTAATTATGAGCAAACATGAGAAACAGACACAATACAAATCTATGTTCAAAGGAAAGACAAAAGCTACCATGAAATGAACTATATTTCCTTATAGTCACTTTTTTCACATTGGTTTAAGTGTAGTATTTTTCTTAATACAGTTTGGAAAATTTATAAAGGTTTACTAAACTTGGGGCTTGTATCAAACGAAGTTAAGGAATTAAGACCCCTAGTGTCTCTGAGTTTCTTTGAAATCTTAGGCACTGAGTTTCCACACTTCAAAGAAAACGTCCACACTCATCGGTTTTCTTTTAGCCTACAAAAATCCATTTGTGTTTTTAAAACCTCACCTTTTAAAATGACACAGCAGCTAAAAGAGACTACCTTCAGTAAATCCTTAATAAGTGTTTGTTGAATTTGTTAAATACAGTTGAATCGGTGCCCATCCCATTAGCACCTCTTGGGTCCTACAAGAGCAAAATATTAACTACTGTACAGTAGAAAAGTCTGCATATCCTGTTAGGCTGAGGGTCCCACAAAGCAATGGAACTGAATGGGGGACGTTAAACTTCATCAAGTCTTGAAATTTGTTTTTGCCTTTGGTTGAATTAGGAGTTGTACAAAATTAGTTGCAGCAGAACGAGCACTTAGAAACTATGACTTTGCAGTGGATGCTAACAAATGGATCTTTGCATTTGTCAATTCAAATAATTGTCTTGTAAAACTTCTGAACATGTGTAACAGGTCTAGCAAGATGTGCAGCTTGAGAACAAGCAAGGATGAAGGAAGAACACTTTCAAACAAAGGTTATCAGAATTACTGCAGGATGTTTTCTTTCTTTATTAATGCCCAAATCTCCAACCGGCTTCATTTTTTTTTTAAAGAAAAAAATTTGACACCTCATCTGCTTTTTAGGCTATCACCAAACCAGGTTCTCACTTACTTTCACAAGTTAAAACCACAGCCCATCCACGAAGCCCTTCAGGGCGCTGAGACCATAATTTCGGTGACAGCCTTCAGGCGCAAAGAGGCTCGAGTCTGAAGCGCTTTCCTACGAGACACCTTGTCTCCACGAGGACTGGAGGGGGGGAGCCGGGACGAAGGTCAGGGCTAACTGAAGCTCGTCCCCCATACCCTGGAGTAATCCAGACTTCGGGAAAAGGAACCAGCAGCCCACAGGGCGAAGAGGTGGCTAGAGCGGAAGGTCGATGCTCGATGACTCCAGCTGCATACGCCGGGGCTGCTCTGGGCCCCGCGTCAAGTCCCGGCTGTCTTGCGCCCGATTAGCATCCCCCGCGCAGTCCCCAGCGTGCCCGTGACTCAGCAGCGGCAGCGCCACCGGCTTTGCTAGGCCGCTCCAAGCCGTCCACTCACCGGTTGAAGTGATCCACCACACTGAGCAGCACCAGGGGATGGACCACCACCTTCTGCACCGCCAGCTCCGGCATCACGACACACCCCAGCCGCCGGGCCGGCTTCTTGAGACCTGCGAACACCGGCAACAGAAGCAGCTCCAGCGGCTCCCCCAGGCCAGACTCCTCCCCTTCCGGCCCCACCGTCGTCGCGCGGCCTCCTTCTTCCGCTCCCAGAGTGCTTCGCTCGTTGCGCCGGGACTGTCACTCCGGCCGCCATCTTGAGGAGGGGAAAAGGGCCGGAGAAGGGCGGGGCCGGAACGAGGGCCACGGGGGTCACTCGCCGATGGCTACGGGTGTTTCGGGTCTTCCAGTTAAAGGGAGACTAGGGACTGATAACTTTTTATCTCTCAGTATTGAGCCTTCACAGTTACATGCAGCAACAGCTTTTTCGCCTCAGTTCCTCCTCAGCTTACCCAATTTGAAGAGTATAGAAGGATAATAAAAGAAAAAAGTAAATAATAACTCGTATTTCCACTACCCAGAAAGTGTTCCCCAGAATTTCTTAGAGGAACTTTTTTTTTTTTATTTTAGAGGAACTTTAAATCTCTAGCATGAGGGCACGTGCTTAATGTTGATTTGATAATTTATCTCATCATCATTTTTATTGTCAGGGAATTTCCCCTTTGTCTTTTCTGTGGTCTCTTGGCCCGTAATCAGTGTGACTACCAAGTTTCCACCTATCTTTATATTACTTAACTATGTAACTAGGGCTAGAGGAATGAAATTTGTGTCAAGTCTGACTATACGGGTTGATTTTCCAACCAAAAAGTACTTAAGGGTTGAAGAAAAGATGGAAGGCAGTAAGGAAGTATGTTTTCATGTTTACTAGGAAAGAGAAGGCCAACGAAGAGGGAAAAAAGAAAGACAGCAAAATTAATTTGCAGAAGTAGGCAAATTATATTAATATACACATTTTTACTTATGTTTCATTTTAAGTTACCGTTTCAGTAAACAAAAACACTTAAACAACTTGAATTATTTACTTATTGTTTGTCCTGTCTTTAAGCAAGATTTATCTTCCCTGTATCACCAGAGAATAAGAATTTTGGTTTCTTATTCTTGTGTGTGTGGGGCTTCTTTTAAGATAGACTCCTGATTTCTAAATGTCAGAGGACACAATAATCTCTGCTGCATTCTTACCTGTGGGTAGTGAAAACATTACCAAAGATTAGACTCGGATTTGGCAGTTGATGGGAGAGTGATTTGAATATAATCAGGACTTTTAATGTCTGGGATGCAAAAATATCCATGTATTCTTTTGGCTTGGCTTTCTGCTCAGGTTTTCTGCTACACCTACCCTTAAGTAATGGCGGAGGTACATATTGTTTGTAATTAGTAAAATGTTATCTTTATTTTAAATTATAACTAGAAAAATAGGTCATCATGTTAAGGGAAAGAAAACGAATATGATTGAATCCGTTGAGTACCTTTTTTTGTAATATGGCATTCCTATTACAAGCACTCACAGGCATTTAATACTTTTAATTACTGTTTCTCAAACTTTGATTTGCTTACAAACCACCAGAGGATATTGTTAAACGATAGCTTTTGATTTTGTAGGTCTGGAATGGGACCAGAAATTCTGCATTACTAACAAGCTTTGCGTGAGGCCACTACTTTGTTACTAAGGCCTATAACATTTCTAAGAGGCAGGTATTTTTCTTATTTTACAAATGAACATTGTTACTCATATGGCACTCCCTTCATGGACTTTTCCTGATCATCTTACCTAAAATTCTTCCTTTCTTCCTTCCCTATTTTCTGTTTCTGCTTTAGTTTACTCTAGAATACTTGTCACTTTTCGTTTATTTTGTCTGTAGAATACATTATACTTACCTTTTTCATTGTTTCTCCTTCAGAATGTAAGGTTCTGTTTAGCTCATTTACTTGTATAGCTTCAATATCTTGAAAAGTACCTGGCACATTGGAGGCATGCAGTAATTATTATATCCATGAATAATTATATGAGCAAACTGGAAATAATAATAACAACGAAACCAACAATGAGGCTCAGACATCTGAAATAACCTTTCCAAGATCACAGGTCTGGTAGGGATCAAGTTAGGTTTCTGTGATTCTGGTACCTTTGCTCTTGACTGTGCCACTCTGAAGCAAAAGAATTGGGTTAATTTCATTAAGTTGCTGAGCTTCAAATTTTAGAAAGCAATTATGCTTAATGTCACATTGACATTGCAATTATAGAGACTAAGCAAGCTGTATAGAGGTAATATGAAAGTGACTTTGAACATAAAAAATTATTCCAGTTACACGTGGAAAAATGAGAAATTTCAGATTAAAAAAAAGAAGAAAAATAAATTAAAATCACCTGAACTCAACCACACAGAGAAACCCAATATCTACCATAGTCCAAACTACTATACCTCTTACAGGAATTTTAGCATTAGCTTCCTAACTGATCTCTCAGATCCCACTTTGAATCTCTTCCATTTTTTAAAAAAACTTTTTTAAGTGAAAATTTCAAGCCTACACAGAGTAGAGAGAATAGCTTAATGAAACACCATATTGAACTTTGAATCTCAGTCTTTTTCCTCTTCTGACCTGTAAATTTCTCTCCTCACAGCTAATCAATGGTTACCAGTTTCTGGTGACTCCTTCAGGAAATTCTTTGAAATGCACTTTTCAGCATCAATATATGTTATACATTGCTTTTAAAAAACATGCAAACAGAATTTAACTCTACCTAAAATTCTAAATCTAGCTATTTTAGTTGATAATGTATCATTAACACTTCTTTATGGTGTATATCATCATTAATAGTTACATAGAATAAATTTAATTTCTTCACAACATTAATCAAAGCTGATGAAGTACAAAAAGCATCAGGAAATGAAAAAATAGGATTTTTTGTTATACTTACAAGGCATATACTTACATATACTTACAAGGCAAAAAGTGTGTATATGTGTGTTTATGTGCATAGGAATATGATTGTTTTAATGAACTTGTGTATCTGTTCTAATGGAGGAAGCTGTATTTTATGTTTAATGGAGGTAATCTTTGAAAAGTTATTAATTTGCTTTCTATCTTTTGTCTTTTCTGTTCTAATGGAGGAAGCTGTATTTTATGTTTAATGGAGGTAATCTTTGAAAAGTTATTAATTTGCTTTCTATCTTTTGTCTTTTCCACACCAAATATTTACTCTAGTTTCTATACAAGACATTTATCTGTGGAGAGATGTGGGTCAAGATTAGTATTTGGTACAGAGTGAATTCAGAGAGAAAGAGGTAATATTTACCTCTGACATGCAAAATGGGGTTATTCAATAAGCCAATAGCTCTGGAAGCCAGGACATTTGCTCAAGAGATACTTTTCTAAATCTTTGTGTTGTCCTTGTTTATAACAACCTAACTTGGAGATCTCAGTTCACAGGGTCCTCCTAAAGTGTAGGGAAACTCCCTGTACAACATTAAAGTTTAGCTGGAGTCAGGAAGAATGTGAATTTGATGTAAAGGAGGTAAACAAAAACCCCACTCTCTTTAATACAAAGGGAACTGATGGGGAAGAGCAAAGTGATTAGATGTATGTGTTTTAATTTTTCCTTTTTTGGGTATTGGCAGAGAGAGCTGGAGGAGTTCCTGTCTTGTACTTTGGGATTTAGGAAGAAGATGTTAGATGGCCTTGCATCTTCTTGGGCATGGCCACATTGATTTGATAGCACATTTAAGGCTGGGGAATGAAGACTTTGAGGTTTGGCACTGATGACACTGTTGATTCTGGTGTGGCATGGACATGACCCACAAGTAGCAGGAGGAGATGGCTGTCATGGGGTGGGGTCTCAGCACTGAATTCAGCAGTGAAGGGTGCCTGACCCAGTCCTAACAGAAGTCACAGCCACACCTCAGAGGGGTTGAGGAGAGGACATCAGATCAGGAACACTCTTGGAGTAGCGTAGGCAAAAGAATGGGGCACAAGTGCAGCAGCAATGCCTCCAGTGACCAGGCAGTAAGAGACATTGCATCAGAGACCAGCAGACACTGGCCAGTGCACATCCAAGGGCCAGCATGAAGACTGGAGCCCCTTTCCTCCATTGTCAACAAATCCTGTAAACTTCATACCTCTCTCCCCATGTGCCTGCACTCTTTATAAAATTTAAATTAAAAAAAATTTTTTTAGGTGTGGGGGCTGGGGATTGAATCTGGGACCTTTTATGTGGAAAGCCGGTGCTCAATCAGTGAGCCATATCAGCTTCCCTGAGTTGGCTTTTTTTGTTTGTTTGGACTTTTTTTTTCTCCAGGAGGCACTGGGAATCGAAACCTGGACTGCCCATGTGGGAGGCAGGTGCTCAACTGCTAGAGCCACAGCCACTTCCCCTGCACTATTTCTTAGGGTGGTTAAGGAGGAGGTCACCTAAATGATGGAAACTGTTCAGGGATTAATTTATATCAGTTTGAACATTTACTTTTTGAAAAGTTATTTTTCCTATGCTAATCAGCATGTAGGGGCTAGTGAAAGAATCCAGATTTGTTATAGGCAAAATGAAAAGAGTTCAAGTTTCCTGCACTTTTGAAGGACAAGTTATGTGTGAGTTAAGTTTGTGACCCCCACATCAGCAGGTAATCCCCAAACGCTGTGCTTTCTTTTCCTTAATGAAGGCGATATGTGGAAACAAGGTGTAGCTGATTTTTGTGGGAAACTTCAGTGAGCCATTCTGCATTGCTAAGAATTTTGTATGGATTATCTGTGGTCATGCACAATCTGACTGATTGCTGGTTGATGATAATTGGCAATTGATTAAACTTTCTTAAGCCTGGACACTTCCTGAATTTCAATTCCAGACAGCCTTCTGCCGATGGGTCCTCTCCACCCCAAAGTCCCGTAGATACCTCAAGTTAAGCAAGAATTGGACTTGCCATTTTTCCTCAGACTTGCTCCCCCTCCTGGATTCCATAATTTAGCAGATCTCCCAAGTGGCCTGGTCTGAATGTCATTCTAGATTTTCCATTCCTTTATTACAGACATCTCCTTGGTCAGTTGGCACCTGCTCCTTCAAATGGCTTCAGATGCTCGTCATTTTCTGGCCCCTGAGCACTTTTCCAGCTTCTTTCCACAAAGCCGAACCATCAGTCATGGTGCGATTCCTGTGCGGTGCCATGCTTGCTCATGTGTTGGTACCTTACCATATGTTTTCTCTCTGCCTGCAGTGGCTTTCCCAGGGAACCCTTAACGCATCCTTTAAGTCTCAACTCAGACTTTGTGAAGTCTTTGGCCCCAGGGAAGTTAGACTCAAGCACTTAGCACATGATCTATTTTTGTACTTCTGTATTATTTGATCCTTGTTTATTTTCAGGCTCCCACAGTAAACTGAAGGACCCTTGAGGGTAGAGATTTTGTACTGTTCATCTTTGTATCTCAAAACAGTGCCAGACATGTAACAGCTCTCAAAATTAAATGCTTGTTGAATGGGTGAATTTTTCAAAGCTGTGTCTTTAGAAACTTCTAATAATTTTATGTTTCACGTTTTATTCTTTCCAGCATTGTAGATAAGTTAATATTTGTATTGCTAAGAGGTCTGATTCACACTGTGCTGACTTTTCAGTTGATTCCAAGTGTTTTTAATGTTTTCCTTTTGAATAAGCCTGTATGTGTACAGTCTAACAGTATCCTTCTTACAACTGAACCTCTTTAAGGGTTGAGTTTATGTTTATGACAACCTATTTTCATAGTTACAGTGATGTAGGATTCTTAATAAATGTAATAAAAATATAAAGTACCAGTTTAAAAAAGTATTCTGTGAATTCTCAAGCGTTAATATGAAACATTACTAGATAATGTTTCACAAAAAACCCAAGGAAATACACCAAATTGTTAGCAGTAATCATCTTTGAGTGGTGACAATGAGTAGTGTATTTTTTTTTTTTTTACTGTTTTGTGTTTTCCAGTTTTTCTCTAGTCACTTGTTATTGTTGTTGTTGTTGGAAATCACTGAAAATAGGTTTTCATATTAGCAAGATAGTAAAACAGAGTGGCTAATAGTGTGGGCCTCCAGAATCAACCTGTGTGTTTTAATGTTCCTTGTTTCCTCATCTGTCAAAGGGGATAATAATATACGGGGCAAGTGTACTAATGTACTTAGCCAGATTGCTGTTATTTGCAGGTTGTGGAGCCTAGCTCTGACCACCTGAAGCACAAAGAGAACTTCATTAACTCCTGCAACCAGCAAGTCCAAGGGCACTTGCTGGATCTGGGGGCTCAAATGATGTTTCTATCTCCACTTTTCAGCATCTTTGGGCATTTTGTCTCCATTTTCAGACCAGTTTCCTCTCAGTGTTAGGGAAATGGATCCACAGGTAGCCCCTGGTTTACATCTTTGAGGGATGAAAGTCCCTGCCTCTTCAAGTTTATTCATGAAATTTGATTTGCTTTGTTTGACCTGTATAACCACTATGCCCAGGGAATGATGTTCTCTAATGTAATTGTGCAGTTTGGGATCAGCTTGGATGGAAATGGATTCAGGACCACATGGAATGGGGGAGGAGAAAGAGGTGTTGTAACCAGAAAGACAGGTAAAATAACAAGTCTATTGTGTGATAGGAAGAGCTTAGCACTGTTACTGGAATATTGTAAGAACTCAATAGATATTATACTTGGTTATTAATAGAGTATTGGATCAGATCAATATTATTATTATATTTTATGAGTGATTATAAGAATTTTGTATTTTATTACCTGGCTTTTGTATTTTAGTTAAGCCAGCATAAAATGAGTTGAAATCCATCTTTTGCATATACTGGATTTCTTTATCCTTACCTTTTGCCTCAGATATTTTTTAGTTTATGAAAATGTTTTTTAAAATTCCTTTTTCTAAAATGTATTTATGATAATTTTTATTTTTCAAATGTATAATTGTTGACAGAAAGACGTGATTTGTTTAAAGAGCTTTTCCTTCAATAACAAACGACGGCCCTATGTGTTGGCCTTGTGTAACTGCATGGCCATTATGATTCTTGTTGTTGCTATATTTCACTTAACTGCAAATTAAAAAGAACTAAAAAAATTATAGCAGTTTCAGTTTATATCCAGGAAATAGAACTCTCTGTGGGAACACTAGCATGGTACAAATATGTTAGAAAATCATTTGCCACTGTGCTTTGAAAGCCTCTAAGACAGCTCCAGTGGAGCACAGTTCACCTCTCTTGGATGCAGCCCAGAGAGACTACAGTGCAGAGACTGTAGGAAATCTCCCATCTGAAGAGTTGATTTTCTTTCAGGATCAGTGTTTGGGGCTGCTGTGATTTAAACAAGACACTAAGATTGGCGCAGGAACACTTTAAACAGTTGACTATAAAAAGAAAACCCAGGGGGTCAGCATTTAGCCATGGGAGCTACTTTGGCTTGAGCTTCACAAGGCCTTTATTTCAAATTTACCTCTTTTTCTATTACATGTTCTTTCAGCTTTAATAAAAAGAATTCATTAAATTAACATAAATAAGCAAACAACTAGTTTCATCTCCTTAATGTTTTACAATATCTTGAAGGCCACTTTTGTCCTCTGTGTCCATTCTGATTCTTTTGGTTGTATAAATTAAATATGCTTTTCTTTTCTTTCTCAGTTTTACCTGACTTTTAGATGCATATTTATGAATGTAGTGTTCTATCAAATGAGTACAGAGTTTGAAAACAGATGAATTTTCATCTTTTTAAGGACAGAGGTATTTTTCTTTCCTTATTTTCTTCAAGATAACAAATTAAAGGAGCTTTTATTTTTTAAATTTGAAAAGCTGAGGAACTATATTAAATAACTGCTGTTGGAAGAAAAAAATTTACCCACGACCCTAATGTCACGTGTGGCAACAAGTTTCAGCTTTCTCCTTGTTTTCCATTTTTGGACACTGGTACAAATACACACACATACCTTATTTAGCTGAAGTTGAGCATTTTATTATTATTATTATTTTTTTAAACTTTATTCCACCTGGGATTTATTTATCATCTTTTTTTTAAAAAAGATTTATTTATTTATTTATTTATGCCCCCTGCCCCGGTTGTCTGTTCTCTGTGTCTATTTGCTGCATCTTCTTCTTTTGTCCGATTCTGTTGTCAGCAGCACAGGAATCTGTGTTTCTTTTTGTTGCATCATCTTGTTGTGTCAGCTCTGTGTGTGGGTGGCGCCATTCTTAGGCAGGCTGCACTTTCTTTCGCGCTGGGCGGCTCTCCTTATGGGGCACACTCCCCCTACGTGGGAGACACCCCTGCATGGCAGGGCACTCCTTGTGTGCATCAGCACTGCACTTGGGCCAGTTCTACACGGTCAAGGAGGCCCGGGGTTTGAACCATGGACCTCCCATGTGGTAGACAGACGCCCAAACCACTGGGCCAAGTCTGCTTCCTTGAGCATTTTAAACACCTATGAAAAACCATTGTGAGAAGAATTTAAAGCAAGTTGAAGAAATTTGACCCTGGTGTTCACTATGTGTAAGACTAGAGCAATGCTTGTCAACTGTCAACCGTCATTTTTTGCTTTATGCGGTAACAGGAAAGAGCAAAAGTCTTTTAAAAATAGGGACACCCTAATATAAAGTACAAAATTTTCTTATTTTTGACATTGACATCAAAAGAGAAGTAAGAGTTACCTTGGGTGAGTGGTAAGGCTTCATTATCAGTGACATTCTCTCAAGTCTTGGAAATACCTGCACTTTGTTCCTTATCTTGATATTCATTCTACCTTATATTAGCTTTCACCAAGATTATTGACGGTACCTCTTACCTGCTTCCAGCCTTGCCCTTCAAGCCATCCTCCACATTGCTGGCAATTTTTTTTTCCCCAGTGGCAAGAGCTGATAATGTTACTTCCTTAAAAATCCTTCAAAACTTCTCCAGTGACTACAGGATAAAATCAGAACTTTTTTTTTCATTTATTTTCTTTTAAATGTTACATTAAAAAAATATGAGGTCCCCATAATCCCCCCACCCCACCCAGGCCACCCCTCCCCCATCAACAAACTCTTCCATCATTGCGGCACATCCACTGCACCTGGCAAATACATTCTGGAGAACCACTGCAGCACATGGACAGTGGTCCACATCAGAACTCTTTAGGAAGTATCAATGCTCTTTCCAACCTGGCCTCAATCCGACCCTTATTTTCTGTTGCTCTGGCCCCAGCCAAACCAATCCAAAACTCCAACCCTTTAAAAGCAAGGGTTCTTAAACTTTTTTGTTCCATAGACCCTTTGCCAGTCAAGTGAAATGAATACTGTATTTTATTTATTGCATACATTCGTAAGTGAATGAAATGCTAGATTTCAGTTAGAGGTCAGAGAAAATAAAGATAATAAGTTGATTTTTTTTCAGTTAAAGCTCACAGACCCCTTGAAATCTTTCTGTGGACCCCTGGTTAAGAACTCCTCCTTTAAAATTGATTTCCAACTATTTGCTTTTCTCTTTACTTATCTAGTTCCTTCTCCCTGAGTTGCCCTTCCCCTCGATCCCCTTATATACTGGGAGAATTTCTAGGTCTTGCTTGAGGACCCCTTCTGTTGGAGCTTTCCTTGCCTTCTCCAGGTAAAGTTGTTCCTTTGTCCTTTGGGTCCCCACAGCATTCTGTGCATATTTCTATTACAGTATTCATCACATTTGACAGTAATGGTTCGTTTGACATGTCTCTTCTGTACTAGGGTATGTATGAAGGCAAGGACCACAGCTTAGTCATCTTTTTTGAAAAAAAAAAGATTATTTATTACTTTTTCTCCCCTCCCCCTCCTCCACCCCGGTTGTCTGTTCTCTGTGTCTATTTACTGCGTCTTCTTTGTCCGCTTCTGGTGTTGTCAGCGGCACTGGAATCTGTGCTTCTTTTTGTTGCGTCATCTAGTTGTGTCAGTTCTCCGTGTGTGCGGAACCATTCCTGGGCAGGCTGCACTTTCTTTCTCACTGGGCAGCTTTCCTTACAGGGCGCACTCCTTGCGCATGGGGCTCCCCTACGCGGGGGACACCCCTGCGCGGCAGGGCACTCCTTGCACGCATCAGCACTGTGCATGGGCCAGCTCCACACGGGTCAAGGAGGCCCAGGGTTTGAACCGCGGACCTCCCATGTGATAGACAGACGCCCTAACCACTGAGTCAAGTCTGCTGCTTAGTCATCTTTTATTGTTTGTACCTAACAAGAATCAGACATTTGTTAACTGTATTGAGTAATAGTATGCTACACAGTACGTGGACAAAATGTTGGCCAATGATCTTTGAGCATGCTAGAAATAATAATATTTTCTGTAATTTCCTATTAGTCTCCCTACACACAAAAACAAAACATCACAACACAAAACAAAATCCATACAAAATGAGCAAAGCTCTTTGATGAAAAATTTCTCCTGTCAGTGCATGTAATTTAAAATATGCCCGTGGTTTAGAATGTAACTGAGATGTATATTGAAATGTAAGTGAAAAATTACATGGACTACTATTGATGAAACCATTCAAAACCAAAATGGAAATTCTTGGTAGCTGTAATTTTTTTGAAAGGTACTATGTACAATTTTAAGTTAGTGTCAGATAACCTCTTCACCTTCATTTTTCTCTTCATAGTTTTTTATCATAATTTCTGAAGCTCCCCTTTGTAGTTAGAATTAAAAGTCTTGAGGCAAGTTCTTTAGAACTCTAACACCTGCTTAGGGATGAACTGGCAGGAGGAGGAATTGAAAAGCAGTGAAGAGTCTTTTCAATAAAGTACTTAGCATTTTAAATAGTAGGTGTTTGAAAAAAATCAAATTGAAAAAATATTCTGTAATAATAGTATTGGAAACTCTTATACCACCTCATTTAAGGAGAGGAATATGAAGCTGTTTAGGGGATTCATACCTCGAGTTCTCAAAAACCTTCATTTACAGAGATAGTTCAAACTTGATTTTGATCGAATTAAACCACTAAGAATATAGACTTTTGCTTGAGCATAGGTTTATATTTTTTCCTTTAAAATGCAAACCCTGTCCCTATGTACATCTAAGAAAAAGAATTCAAGGTGTTTAGAGTCTTTTTTCTAATATACCAAAACTCCTAGGGTAATGGTTAGAAAATTAGGAGTTTTGAAATAATTCCATTTTGGTTCTTATCTGCTATTTGATATTGAATATAACCATATTCGAGGTTAATGACAAAGTTTTAAAAAAGTGTTTTTGTCTGTGTGTTTAATCCTTAATAATTTTGTTTCATTCCCACTAATTTGTGTTGACTTTTAAGATTTAGACTGTCTGAGGTTGTATCTTTTAATTTTTAATCTTTTTGTTCTGTAACTAGAAGAAATTATTATAGTTTTTCCAGCAGAGGGAGACATCTGACCACGAACATGGTATTCCTACTTGCCGGGGATATTCTGTAGCCCGTTTTATCAATATACATAAAAAACTCAATGTTCAAATTAACTAGTTCAATAAGTAATTTAGCTCATTGATTTTTGGGCATATCCTAAGTGCCATTACAAGCTACGGATATTTTAAATGCCATTACCTAATAGAAGGAATGTTTTAAGCACCTTTTATTGATTTTATTACTGCTTTATTTTGCTGTCTTGGTTTAAAATCATTTTAACCACTCCGTAATCAAGAAGAAATATATCGTTGGTGAAATACAGTCAATTTCCTAAAAACCTTTGACATCGTTAAATAAGGAATTACAGTTGTTAAATCATGTCAGGCAATAACTGAGGGACAGAAAAGATATAAAATTTGGAGCAGTGGGCCAGCATACCAGTAAGCTGAACTGACCTCTAGCATTCAGATTCTGCATGTGACAGTCTTACACTTCAGGTTTGTGTATGGCTTTTACATCAGCAAGAAAGATTTAAAATCTCAGGTAGCAAGGAAGGTGGAAGAATGATAGCAAAATGTGATCCACGGGCAATTACAGTGCTTTTTAATGACATCTTGTGACTTTTGGTTAAAATGATTCTCTAAGCAATTTTGTAATGTCATTTGCTGTTCTTGGTAGATTATAATATATTGCTGTTCTTCATAAGAGAGAACTAAGGTGCTCAGAAGGGTTTTTACCAGTTCCTTCTTCTGCTCATTTGTTTTTATATTAGCAGTATTATTGTGCCAATCAGCTGGTAGACATATGGACAGGTAATATGGTTCAAGCATTGCTTCATCAAAGAGGTGCAGAAGTAGATAGTGAGCATGGAAACTCGATCCAAGCCTGCTAATGAGTTGATTGCATTGACATTTGGTGTAATTTAACTGTAGAGTGGCAAATATCAATACCTGTATATGATTTGGCAGATGGTTGTTGAACTGTGATTAGAAGTTTAGAATGATTCCCGGTAAAAGACCATCTGGCAGTAACCCAAGAACAGAAAACTGAATTTTCCCCATTAAATGGAATAGGTCCAGAAAGTCAAGTGTTTTGATCATTAATAGAATCTTTCCTTTTCTTTTAGCAAATGTTAGCTTCAAGAGGAAATTAATAATTATGCATAAGACTATTAAATGATCTTAGGGAGAGCTCTTTTCATTCCTTCAAATAAGCTCATATCTACAGTTGTGGCAATTATTCACCAGCAAGGAAAGAAAACTAGTTAAAATGCTGATAGGTGTCACTTCAAATATATTGGGTATGTTGGAAGCATCACTGTAGAATTAATCTCTTTGAGTCTGGAAACCAAATTTGATTGTAACATTATTGATTATTCTATATTATTTTATTAATTATATAAATGTGTTATAATATGAAAGAATTTAAACAGTGTTGTGTTTATATTATATGCAAAATACTGATGGTAGGTGTTAGAGAGATAAAGAACACTGAGACAATGCCTTCCTTTTCCACAGAGACGCATGGATGGACATGTACAATGCATGTCCGTTGTAAGAGTTGGAACAGAGGTCAGGAGCTGTGGCAGCACAGAAAGGAGCAATGAATTCCTTTGTGGGAGGAGGAAGTGTCAGGGAAGGCCTCATGGAGGTATCATTTGAAATAGGTCTTGAACAGTAGGAGATGAACCTTCAGTAGTAGGGAGACTAGCAATATAAAAGCAGGATTTGCTTTTGAAAAATTGTGAGTGAACTCTTTCAAAATAGAGATGTTGCCTACTTTTTTTCATTTTTATTATGAAATGTTAATATACAATTATGTGTTTGTGTGTGTGTATGTATAAGGTATAAAGAACAATGAAATAAATAAAATGTGCTCACCATCCATCTTAGGTACCTTTGAAGCTCTGGTGGGTTATTCCTCAACTGTTTTCTTCTGTTCCATTTTGGAATAGGCAATTTATTTAATATTCTTATACCCAGTTGCAAAGAGCACAAAAACCTGAATCTTTCAAGCCCAGAACCCTCTTATTCTTATTTTGGTTAGATTTATGTAAGAGGAAGTGAAGAAATGGGGTGATGTTTTTCTAGTGACTTCAGATTATGTGGAAAGCTACTTTTTTGGTGAGGAGGAAAAGGAAGCTTAGCTAACCTAAATGACTGTCAATATAATTGAGTAAATCACGAAATACTGTGATTTATTCATATTGTTTTCTGTTTCACTTGGAGCTTTATAGATTTTTCTTGTCCTATATATTAGATTGAGTGACTAAGCAAATCCCCTTCTGTTACAGTAGAGCCACATTCTTGGCCATGAGAACTCATTCAGAATTTTCATACATATAGACTTCCATGCCAGCAATTAATAATCATTTTTAGGTTTCTTCTGCTCATTTGGTTTTCTAACTATTTCAACAATAAGTATTTCAGAATTAGCTGATGGCCCTGTGCTTATTCCTCCATTTTCATTTCCTAGTTTCATAGGTGTCTTAGTTTCCTAGCTGCTAAAACAAATAACACACAGTGGGGTGGTTTAAACAACAGGAACTTGTTGGCTCGTGGTTTTGAGGCCAGGAGAAGTCCAAAGTCAGGTGTCAGCAAGGCAATGCTTTCTCCCCCCAAGACTGGTGTTCTGGGGCTGGCTGGCAATCCTTAAGGGTTTCTTGGCTTTCCCACCATATGGCCATGTCTTCTTTCTCTTTTGGGTTCTGTCGACTTCCAGCTTCTACTCCTCCCTGGTGGATTTCTCTCCACAGTCTTCTCTATAAGGCATCTAGTAATAGGATTATGACCCAGCCTGATTCAGTGGGGCCACACCTTAATTCAGGGATTCTTAACCAGGGGTCTGTGAAAAGATTTCAGGGGGTTTGTGAACTTGAATTGAAAAAAAAATCAACTTATTATCTTTTTTTTTTTTTTTAAAAGATTTATTTATTTATTTAATTTCCCCCCTCCCCTGGTTGTCTGTTCTTGGTGTCTATTTGCTGCGTCTTGTTTCTTTGTTTCTTTGTCCGCTTCTGTTGTCGTCAGCGGCACGGGAAGTATGGGCGGCGCCATTCCTGGGCAGGCTGCACTTTCTTTTCAAGCTGGGCGGCTTTCCTCACGGGCGCACTCCTTGCGCGTGGGGCTCCACGCGGGGGACACCCTTGCGTGGCAGGGCACTCCTTGCGCCGCATCAGCGCTGCGCATGGCCAGCTCCACACGGGTCAAGGAGGCCCGGGGTTTGAACCAGGGACCTCCCATATGGTAGACGGACGCCCTAACCCTGGGCCAAAGTCCGTTTCCCTATTATCTTTATTTTCTCTGACCTCTAACTGAAATCTAGCAGTTCTTTCACTCATGAATTTGTGCAATAAGTAAATTATAGTAGTATTCATTTCACCTGACTGACCAAGGGGTCCGTGGAACAAAAAAGGTTAAGAACGCCTGCCTTAATTAAAAATAACATCTTCAAACGTTCCTAAATTCCTCTTTACAATGGGTTCACATCCATGGGGTCGATTTAAGATTAAGATCATGTTTTTTCTTCTGTGGTACATAATTCAATCAGCTACAGTAGGATTTATAGATGAGTGCATTTTATATTAAAGGTAATGGTATGTTGAAAGAGTGGGTCTCCATAGTGGGTCTCCAAAATACAAACTGTATTTTCCCTCTCCCCTGTTAAACCTATTCTGTGGGCCAGTTTGTTGCCTGCCTCTGGATGAAATCTCAGGCATGGCCCTTAGCTTTTCTAGTCACTCTTAGGATTTTAAAAAGTACACTCTGATTACTTCTAGCTGTAAGAACAGTCTCATTTTAGTAATAAAAATGACCAGTCCAATGTAACTGTCTGACCTTCATTCAAAGTTCAAACCACTTTTCTGCCCAACTTGGTATTGACTTCAAGCTGAGAAGCCTACAGTAGGAGGTAGGGATGGGTTGGCTTCGCTGTTTCCCTTCCAGGTGCTTTTCCTCCCCACCCATCACATCGACAGGGGTGAATGAAGCTGGGGAGGAGGAGAAAGAAGGGACAAGAGACAAGGAAGATCTTAACTTGACAGGTATTATCCTGATTTGCTGGTGGTCTTCTCTGGCATTGGCAGATGTTCAGAGCTAGCTCTCTTGAGGCTCTTTCCTGGATTCCTCCTCTGGGAACGACTGGCTACAGCTCCTCTGGCTGTGTTCCAGGGGACATCTCTAGCCTCTTTCTGCTGAGATCACCCTGACCCTTTTCGGAACAGGCTGTCTTTTAAATTGACCCCTACTGGCTCTCTTTTACATAAGAGCCAATCATACCATTGTAGTGAGTATTAAATGAAATAATGAATGCAAAGCACTCTTCCTGGCATGTATTTGTTGAATAAATTAAGGAGTGATTTGCAGGGTAACCATCTATGTGGACACTTTACAAGCACTTTATAAACCTGATCGTATAATAATCCTTTGAGATAGATTTAAAGGGACTCATTTAAAAGGTCTCAGATACATTATTTCAAAGGTCACAAAGCTAGAGAGTGGCCTGGCTGGATTTGCACCTAGCTCTGTCCAAAGCCAGAGTATTTTTTGAGGTTGGCCCACTGCCTCCTAAAATAGCCTGGTGCAGGTCTTACTCCTGGAAATCTGGGGAACATCCATGGATCCTAGTGCCCATTCTACCATTACTTCCCAGTTTAAATGTCAAGTGTGCTGTAGATATACAGGCTCTCTTGAATTCTTTTACTTGGCCACTCCTGTATGAAATTTGGACAGACCAGGCTTCCTCAAGTTCAGGGACCTTGACCAGATTTTCTTTGGGAAACACAATAAGAGATTCAAGGGACTTCATCCTGATCATCCTGGTTTTCCTTCCAGAGAAGTACCTCAGTACTGAATAGGAGTTCAGAGACATGTGTAGCTCTGGGCCTCATGGAGTTGTCTCTGGATATGGGGAGATGACAGTGGACACATAACTGCATGTCTTTTGCCTCCAGCAGTTCAAGAACTGGCACCAAGTCTGAGCTGCTTTGTTGACTATCATAGATGATTTCCAGGGCTACCTGTTCATTTGGAAACCTTAACAAAGAGGGCTGAAAGAATATGGATTCTTGTTCACTCTTATTCACTGGGGAGGGTGGGTTAAAAAAATCTGCTTCAGAAAGAATTGGCCACAGTGGGACCAGGATAAGGCAACCCATGGAAAGGAAACAAAACCGCTGGAACAGTAGTTCTAATTTGTTTCAGTATTATGCCATTTAATGAAATCCTAATGTGAAAAGCTTGGTCCTGGTATACACTGCTATTAAATGTATACTTAATCAGAATGCTGTAAAAACCGATATTAAAATTAACTATTGTCTTGCCTTTTTAACTTTATGCCTATCTAGCAGCAAACTGCTGCAAGCAGAGAATTTGAAAGGCCAATTTTTTATTTGCTCTTGTTGCTTAGGGCAAAGTGAAGCTGGACCCCAGATTGTAAACTGGCCGGTTTATGGTTTTTTTTTTTGTGTGTGTGTGCACAGATAGTTATTCAGTCAATTTATATGGATTACTAACCTTTCTTTACTCTGGTATAGAGATATTGTCAGAAGAAAATGCACTCCACATTCTTTTTTTTTGGGAACTGTAAATTCACTGGTATCCTATGAGAATACTGACTCTAAGGTCTGTTTTTTACTCTATGGAGGATTTAGAGAAAAATCAGGAAAAGACATTTCTTGCTTTTCGTGTCTCGGCTTCCTCCCCAAGAAAGAACAGATAATAAAACCTGCCTTTTGGGACTTTGTAAGGCTGTTGTGGCAAAGTATTTTGAGCTCCTTGGAGAAAAAGGCTACACAGTGAGGTAGAATTGTTATTCTGAAATATGATTCCACGATTTCTGGATCCCAAGACCTGTGATTGAATGAGTAGCTGATTGATTCCATGGAATTTTGAATTCTCTTTCTTGACACTGAACCAAAGTTTGCTTTGGCTAAAAGAGGTAAAGCATGTAATTATGGTCAGAAACTTAATAATAAATCTACTTTAATGATGTTCTTTCTACTACATATCTTTTCTGGTTTTTATCTGAATATCCAGCTTATAAAAACTGGAAGAGTAACTGCAATAGAACCAGCAACTCAGTGTGAGTATCTGAGGCGGGTAAACTGTCTGCTTTTATTTTTCTACTGTGCGTGTTTTTTTGAAAATTAAGAAAAGGAAACAAACAGTTAAAAGTAGGGACATTCTGTGTGTGCTGCTTTTGCTACACCTTGAGGACTAGCAAAATCTTTAATATGAGACTTTATTTGTACAAAGCAAAACTTCAAAACCACTCAAAAGCTTTTCTTATTAACTGCTGTCAGTCCTGTGATTTACAGAGGCAATAAAGAACTAGAGGGGGCACATTTATCATGGAGTTCAGCACACCAGGAGCCATTTTCTCCAGCGGTAAAGGCAAGTGATAAAACGAGTTCTTTTGTTCTATAACCAAGACACATTCCCTGTTCCCTGTTCGCTAAGCTTGTGCATGCCCGACTTCTCTGGTGGCAGCTGGGTACCACCCCGTCCACACTTAATGATAAATTGTTTACATGAAAACATTGATGATTTACCTGAAATACCTGGCTGCAAATGGTGCTAATCATTTACCTTCAACACACAATAGTTATCTGCCAACATATATGTAATATTACTTTCCAGTTTACTTTGAATAATATTTTGAGTGTGTGTGCATGTGAGATTTCTTTCCTTTTAGAAGGGAGTGGAAGGGAATGTTAAATACTGTCCTTTATCTCAAGTTTGTTTTAGTAAAGATCAAAAAATTTACATTTTCAAGCTCAACCTTCTTGCTGTATCAAAGAAAGCTTCATCTGATTTTTGATGCTGAAAAGCCAAACCAATTCCAGTGCACATTTTCTCAATTCACTTTGTATTTGATTTTGTATTTTATATTCTTTGCAGGCAGGTATGATATCTACACTTTAAGGCTGTCTCTGAGCACTGATTACATGTTTGTAGACTTTTTTTTCCCCCACTTCATGGAAATTTTATTTTATTTTATTTATTTTTAATATATTTATTTTAAAGAAAATTTAGATTACATAAACGTTACATAAAAAATTTAGGGGACTCCCATATGCCCCAGTCCCTCCCCCTCCCACATTTTCTCACATTAACAGGCTTTGGGCTTAGCTGGACATAGAGACTACAACAACTTTGCTGTTTGGGAGACTTAAAAAATGGAGCATTTTTTAATATTCTGTAATTGAGCTCATCCATTATCCAATAGTATTAATTAAGCACTCACCTTTGCATGGCCATGTGTTGGGCACAAAGATGAGTGGTGAAAATGTCAATGACTTGGAACCCTAGACAATGGTAGTGTTTATACTGATGTGAAATGAGCACAAATGATAAATTGTGAGTGTTACTCTTAATAGAGCAAAGTTAAATGGTTAATCTAGTCTCTGAAAAAGACAAGGGCACTCAAGTGAATATCTCTTGGCATTTCTCAATTATATAGTAATTAACTATTCTCTGTATGGGGATATTAATGATACAATAATATGTTTACAAGACGGTAATAAGGCAGAGGACATGAAAAATCCAGGAAAAGGAAAATTCACATCAGGCCCTTTTGTGTCTTGTCGGCTGTTCTTATAAACTTTTAGCTGGGAAGGAATTTGGAGTGGTATTATGTGGGAGTTTCATTTATCCATCCATTCTTTGCAATGTATAATTTAGTGGTTAAAGTTATTCTCTTGTTCCTGTCACTATCGGTTTCTTTTCACAGGAAGGGGAAATAGGTCCTCCTGTCAGTAATTTGGCAAAAGTGTTGAAAAGAACATTATCCCTGCTGGAAAGAAAGCAAACCACCTCTGGTATGTGAGGGCCTGGCAGGTTTCACGGAGTGAGATGAGCCCAAGCAGGCAGCTGCCAGGGAGAGAGGGTTTTCTCAATTTTCAGAGATATTGACCATTAGACATTCTCCCTAAATTCACCTAACATTTTTATCAGAGCAAAGTTATCTTCCTTTACCCCTTAAACAAATCTATTGTTATGGAAGATATGGAATGGAGAAGAAACAAAACAAAACAAAACAAAACAAAAAAAACCCCAAACATTTGAATAAAGAAATCACATATTTTATGTACTTTGTAGCATGCACTGTGTATCTTTGGAAGGGACTGTAGCTGCTTGGCGGATGGTGGGAAATTGAATACCATGTTTCATGATATTCTTCTTATAATATTTCCTTATCCAGTGGGGAGAAGCTGTTGGGTGGCATGGGGAAGCACTGTTACCAACTTGAGCGTATGGAAGCCTGACGCTTTGGTTAACTTGGATGTCTGGGCACTATTGCAGAAAATATGCCATAATTGTTTGCTATGATTTTAGGTCCATACTGCACTGTTGGAAGGACAAACTTTTTACAGAGGCCTACTCCTTTATATGGCTTTGAAGGGAATTGCATTTTTATTTCTGACACTTATTGTATTGTAAAATCTCTAGTCTCTGATATTTAAAGGTGGAAACTTTTAACTTTCTCTCTTTAAAAAAAAAAACCCAACAAAACTTTAGGGGCCTTTTAGTACTATAGTCTCTTCAATAATCCGAAAGCTTTGAAAAATGAAATGCTTTATTTTATGAAGCAGCTTTGGGGTCAATTTTTTCCTAAAATATATGCTTTTATGTTGGGTAGTTTAAAGACCAGCTGTTAACTGAAACCAACCATCAACAAAGTTACATAAAGTTATGTTTCCTATTAGTCTTGTATCTTTCCTATTAGTCATTTATGAAAGGATACAGGAACATCTAACAGAACTCCAAACAAAAATTTGAAAAACAGATGTTGAAACCATATTGGCTTAATGGTTTGCTTTTTTTAAAATTAAAAATGAGGTTAGTAATTATTACTAGATTATGAAATAAGACTTACTTTGCTAACTTATAACAAAATTGTTAATAATAGCTTGCAGTTGAAAATTGATGCTTTACTAGAATTTCTGAGAATGAAAAATGGGTTGAAGTCTATGCTTGGGAGTGTCATGAAGGAGGAACTATGACATTTTTGATAGTTGGGCATGTATGAACCCCTAAAGGTGCATTTATTGTGTTGTCATGGTGAACAGTGAATTAAAAAAATAATAAGACTGTTCCTTGGGTAGATGTGACTTATTGGTAGTTATCTTTACAAGAGTTCCATGCTGACTTAAGTAAAGATCTTTGGGGGGAAAAAAAACAAACTTTATTTTTCAAATAAATTCAGCTAAGAGCCCACAGGCTTCCATGACACCACACTGAATTATTATTAATGTGCACTGCTGTGCGAATAATGCTTGCTGCTGTTTAACAATAACCCCTTCCTCTGGAATTTCAGGAAAGTGGTAGGAAAATGAGAGGCAGATTTAAGTGCTGCTGCTGAATTAAATGTGCTGGTTGATGAGCACAACATTTTTATCGTTACTTGTGCAAGGGAGTGTAGAAAGAAACTGTTATTCAGGGTCAGGTCACATGTGGGACTGGTGAGCCTGTTTGAGAGGCATTTTTGGCAAGCAAGGGCATTGCTCCTGGCCAAAAAAAAGGTTTGTTTAACCTCTTGCCTTTACCTTGGATGCCCCATTTCTCCCTAGGGTTATGTGTGATATTTCTTGAAGGCAGAGATATGTTCTTTTAAGGGTCTTCTTAGTTGACTTTGAGTCTACTATTAAAATCAAATATTGGGCACATCATTGTTCATTTGTGCATTTAAATTTGAATGTTTAGAGGACTTGCTTTGAAGTTCATTATTATGATTCTAGACACCTTTTTCACTTGGAGTTATTTTTTTGTCAAAGGCCCCAGCCTACATTTCCAAATTTATGTCCCACTATTCCCAGTTGTTTTCCGCCCCCCATCTCCCTTCTCCCCATATCCCTATCTTCTAGCCTTCAGATTATTTGCTATTCTCCAAATATTACCTCTACTATCTTGCCTGCGTGCCTTTGCTCTTACCTTTTGTTTGGAATTCTCTTATGCTAACTCCGTCTGTTGGAATCCTACCCATTCTATAAGGTCCAGATTATATTACATCACTTCAGAGAATGGTTCCCCAGTCCTGTGTATTATTCTTCCATGGAATAATTTTTTCCCCCTTCCTCCTCTTCTGCACTGAATTTGCTACAGGCTGCACTTTGTTCTTTGTGAATTGCCTCCTTTCCTTCCATGGGTGGTGGGCCCTGGAAGTTAGGGACTCTGTGTTTCTCATCTTTGTATCCTGCGTATGGTCTAGTATACCACCTAACACAATTATGCATGGTAGGCAGTAGATAAATGCTCAGTGATTGGAATTCAATCACAGCAATTGTAGAACCCATGGAGCATGAGGTATTCAAGAAATCCAGAAACTATTTATTAGTTATTTAATTGCAGTTCTTGTGAGTGGAGCTTAATTTTATTTTAATTGGAAGGACACATGACCATTAGGGTGACAAGCATCACCAAAGGATAGGATTGGTGAGTTCCCTTCTGCTGTGCAACACCTCTCTTGCTGCCTCTTGTGCCTTTGCAAATGCCATCTAAATATACTTCCTGATGGGGTTGAGAAATTTCAACAAACAATCTGAAAGCTTGTATTTTGGAGGGCACTTAAAATACTTATCTAAGGTACATTTCATACAGTTTTCAACTAATGTTTAACTTTTCATAAACTCACAGGGATTTGACAGGTCATCTGAAGCCACCACATTATCAGTGCGGAAATCTCTTTACACATTCCTAATTATATCTGCTTCAACACTTATGGGAAGATGACCAGTCTGATAATTAAAGGAAAGCTGGAGAGGGGGTATATAGTTTCTCCACATTTAAGTCACTTTTCATTTTCTAGGTTAAATGTTTCTCATTCCATCTACAACATGAATCCAGCTCCCATCCAATGCAGTTAATTGGTTCAGAGAGGGATACTTCATCAAAATCAGCCATTCTACTGCCCGGCCAGCAACCAACCCAACTTTCTCTCCCAGACATCTGACACAGGGATGTAGAAACTGTAACCAGTTAGCTGTGGGAAGTTGAGCTAAAGAATCAATTGGGGTAGAGGCCTGAGTCAGCACCATGGCAGAGCAAAGTCAGATGAAAACCAAAGTTTTGGTGGAGAAGAAAACACAAGAAGGGTTGCACAGGGAGATCAGAGACCAGAGACCAGCACACCCCCAGAGATGGATGGAGTGATAGCCTCAGGGGAGCTGGAGGTGGGGAGCCGCCTTCAAATGGCATCTGCTATAGTCTTACTTGGAACAGGAGAGAGGAGGCAAAGCAGTTACTCAGGAAGGTAATTAGCACTTATCTCTTGGGGCAAGAGTGGTTAAGATCATGGAATCTGGTATGAGATTGCTGGGGTTTGCGTCCTGTCTCTGTTGCTTAATATTGTGTGACTTTGGGCAAGTTACTCAGTCTCTTTCTGGGCCTCAGTTTCCTCATTTGTAGAATGTGCACAATAAAATCTATCTTATGGGAAAGCATTTCAGTTGGAATAGTGTCTGGCCCCCAAAATGTTAGCTATTGTTGTTATTGTTGTTTTTATCATAATTATTGTCATTATTAATTGTTGTGCTTATTTCGACATCTGAGAAATTATTCAGGCCTAAATAAATACTGGGAGCAATTAAAATATAGTTGTTAGGAGACGTGGATGTGACTCATCTGATAGAGCATCCACCTACCATATGGTGAGCCCATGTGGTGAGCTGGCCTATGTGCAGTGCTGATGTGTGCAAGGAGTGCCCTGCCACGCAGGGGTATCCCCTGCATAGGGGAGCCCCATGCGCAAGGAGTATGCCCCACATGGAGAGCTGCCCCACTTGAAAAAAAGCGCAGCCTGCCCAGGAATGGCGCCGCACACATGGAAAGCTGACACAGCAAGATGACGCAACAAAAAGAGACACAGATTCCCGGTGCCGCTGACAAGAATGCAAGCGGACACAGAAGAATACACAGTGAATGGACACAGAGCAGACAACGGGGGAGGGGAGGGCAGGGTAGAGAAATAAATAAAAAATAAATCTTTAAAAAAAATATAGAGAGATATATAGAGTTGTTAGGAGTATGAACTCTAGAGTCCAACTGCCTATCTGGTTTCGAAGCACACCATTTCCATCTGTGTGGCAAGAGTTAGAGAAGCTTCTTGGGCCTCAGTTTCCTCATTTATCAAATAGGGATAATAGTAGCACCTACTGCATAGAGTTCCTGGGAAGAGTAATACATGTAAAGCATTTATAAAAGTGCTTGTATAGAAGAGATGGCAATAAATATTGTTACTGCTGCTGCTACTGTTGCTATTACCTCTTGTGTCTTTAGCATGCATTTGAGATTTCATTAATACATTATCTTTATTAGACTTTAGAAGACCTAAATATATTTACTTGGATGCAATTCTCATTTTTCTCTTTGATGTTCATCTTTTGCTGATGTCGGGCTACACCAGGAGTATCCAGGGCAAGACCAGAGGTTTCTAATAGGCAGTAGAAAGTGTGGTTCTGAAGTTCAGGAAAAGGGTCCCCAGTGAAGGTAGTGATTTGAGTAGGTATAGCTGGAGCCACGGGGATGGACCAGATTGTCTTGGGAGGAAGTTCAGAGTGAAAAAAGGAGAGGGCCTGGGACAGATCCTTGGAAGAGGTTTTGGGGATGGTGGAGATTTTGGAGTACTGTAGAGAGTGACAGAGGAAAATAAACCTATTGGTAATACTGAATGTGATCAGATAAGTGATACTAATAGTGAACATGATCGAATATTATGTGTCATTCAGTGTCTAACTCTTATTAATTTATCTTCTCAACAGGTTTGAGGCAGATATTATTTTACTCCCATTTCACAAATGAGAAAATTGAGATACAGGAAAGTTATGAAATTTTCTCAAGGTTACTAAACTAGTAAATGATAAACCCAGAAATATTTGAATCCAGATAATCTGATTCTAGATCTCACAAGCTTAACAACTATACCAAACAGCCTCCAAGGGCAAGTTAGAAGAAAACAGAGAATTTAAAAAAGGACCAGAGGTAGTCTCAGCTGATATTTTGATGGTTGATCTCCATTTTTATTTCTTTCAATTTTAAATGTTTCTAACCAACAAGATATTCTTTAATAAGAATGGTTTCATGGTGCATTCAGAAGCCAAATGCTAAGAATTGAGAAATGAGAAGGTATTGGTCAGGGTTTGCTGCAGTAATGCTGCATAGGAAGCAACCCCTAGATGTGGATGGTTTACAACAATAAACACTTATTTCTTGTTCACGGATCTGTGGTTTGACAGTGGAGGCTCTGTTTCAGGGCACAAGATGGGTTCAGGTCTACTTCATGTGCCTCCTCATGAAACCTGTGGTTAGGTGAGGGTATGTTTTTTTCATGGCAGAGGGCAGACATTCCAAGAAGGACAGGCAGAAACATACAATGCCTCATAAGGCCTCAACTTGGAACTGGCATAATGTCACTTCTGTACATCTTCCACCGTTCAAAACAAGTTATGACCAAGCCCAAAGTCACGGAGATGGGGGGACATATATTCTTTCTATAAAGAAGCCATGGGAGGAATGGGAAGAGAAGGAAACATGTAATACAAATAATACAATTTGTACAGAGAGATAGCAAGTCTTTTTCAAGAAGTTTCATTAAAGGAAAAGAAAGATGGGGTAGACGCTAGATGGAGACCTCTATTCCCACAAACATGTAAATGGTGTATTACTGATGCGTTTCTACTGATAGTCCCTCAGAGCAAACTGGCTGATGGCACAGAATAGAGTAGGAACACCCTTCTCCTCCAGCCACACTCCGTGGCTAACCCTAAATTCCTCCTCTTTGCTCATGTCTGAGCAAAGAGACATTTGCTGATGTCTCTGCTGAATGCTTTTTTCCATTTTTCTTTTCCTGGACAACTGCTATTTATCCTTTAAGATTCAGTTTAAAAGTCACTTTTTCAGTGATACCTCTGTTTCCCTGAGGCAAAGCAAGTGCTTTTTCTCTTCTCTCACAGCACCTCTGTTTTAGCTTTTATTACTTTTAAAATTATAACTTCGTGTAACTCAGATATCAAGTTTCCCCCGTCCTTTGTGTCCGGCATCCCATTATCAGCTTAGGGCCTTATGCCTGCCAAACAAAAGCAGCCATACCCCCATAAAACCCCACATAACCATCATCATCACCTACTAAATAGATAAAAACCAATAGTGAACATTCGAGTTCACTTATATAAAAGTATAAAGAGAAAAGTTGATTTTGGAGAGCATTTACATCTTGCGCCAAGGCAAATAATAATTATAGAAATCCCTTCTAAACATTTCTGTTCTCTCCCCAAATTTCTTGGCAACTGGGCATTCTTTTCAGCCTGGCAGTGCCCAGTTGCTCTTGTTTTTGCAAGTCTTCTGGGTTATTCATTCTAGGTGATGCCATTGACACAGAGTATCATATACCTTGTGCTCCCTAGAGTTGTGTATCATGGCCCTGACCTGCTTATGTCTTCTCTTTTGCACATCAGCCTACATCCTCAGCACCCTCGACGGCTGTTCTTGGTTATGCAGATGAATTTGCCTTAGCTTCACTTCAGTCCTCCGATTGCGTAGTAGTGCTCAACCCAGAAGACAGAAAACAGGACCCAATGACTTTAGAAGAAGGTTTAGGGGCCATTTGTGGTTCTTTTTGGAGGGCCTTTGGTGGAACCCTACCCCTGGAGGCTCATTAGAGCATTTTCCAAACCAAGGTGTTACCCTCTCATGAGAAATTCTTATTGTAACTCTTATGATAATGCAGCTTTCTCCACATCATTACACCTGTCTACCTGACTGACTTTTTCCTTGCTAGACTATGATATTCTTTAAGGCAGGAATTTTGCTCTAGTCATTTTTTTTCCATTTAAAAATTTTTAATTGAAGTTTATCATTCATTTTTGTATTCCAGCATCCAAGTTGGTGCCTGGAACATGGTGAGGGTTTTCAAAATGTTGCCTGAATAACTGATTGCAATTCTCAATTTTCTTTATTTTAAATAATAATCAAGAAGCCAATGGAATGTGACTCAGAAACTAGTAAGTATGTTTCCACATTCTCCTGAACTAGAACTGTTATTTTATTGAACCTGAACCTGAACTAAATTGAAACAAAGCTTCTTGATATTTTCATTGTAAACCAGTTAGAGTTGCTTACTGGCTTGAACCAGAGGTAAACTGCAGTACTGCTGAACTCAGAGTGGAACTAATTTGAAAAACGTATGGTTTCTTTTCTCCAGTTACTTACTTGTTCAATCTATGAATATGAAATTGCCATTTCGTTGACAATGGATCTAAATATGTTCCTTCTAGTGGGAT
Source organism: Dasypus novemcinctus (assembly GCF_030445035.2). Classification (NCBI taxonomy): domain Eukaryota; kingdom Metazoa; phylum Chordata; class Mammalia; order Cingulata; family Dasypodidae; genus Dasypus; species Dasypus novemcinctus. The sequence continues at coordinate 20,051,075 of NC_080690.1, read as the reverse complement.
CTCAGGATCTTTTCTAAGAACCCCTGACCTAAGTTGAGTTATTCTATGAATCTCCAGAATATTGTGGAGAGTCTTATCTCATTCATTCATTCATTTATACCATGATTCCTTGCATTATTGCCAAAAGCCTGTACTAGAAAATCAGTTAGTGAGGAAATCAAAAGGTGGGATTTTTTTTTGGGGGGGGGGGGGTGGAGGGTAGAAAAACAAACTATATGAAGTTGGGAAAGCTTTTTTTCTAAGTGTTTGCCCAAAAAGTTTTGCTCATTTTACAGAATGAGATTATACTTAAATGAATAAAAAGTAAACTAATAATAAAAATAAAGATTATTTAGAAACAAATATAGTAGTAAACACAAATCAGATCTTTTGGAAGAAAGTTGGGTGAATTATAAAGGGAAAATCTTTGTATTTAAATTTTTATTAACTTTCTTCTTCCTGATTTATGAAAATTTACACTGGTTTACCATTCAGAAACACCATTCCCTTCCCCCCTTCAGTTATTTTAAATTGCTGCCATGGCAAACTAAAATCCAGTGGATAATTTCAGAATTGTGTCCTTTAATTTGACTATAGAGATCAGTCTATAGGAAATATTTCTTAAAAGTGTTTTTCTTCTGTTAAAAATAGTATATATGGTTCTAAATAGACTTATTTTATGTGACATGCCACCCTGTCTCATCCATTTCCACAATCTGGTGATAGCCACTTTAATTTTCTCAGGATATTATTAGAGTTTAGAAAAGGTTAATTAGTTATCCACTGATCTTAGTAGAAGAAAATTTTAAAAAATATAATATTTTAAAATGTCCTAGTGGGGTATGAAGGTAACACCACAAGGGGGTACTATAATTTTATCAAATTTGTCCTGGTGAGTTGGCTTAGAAGGTGAAATGATTAGAGCTGGCAGAGTTAATTTTAATATGCTAATACATTACAGCAAGTCGGGAACTTAAATAAAATGATGCAATTAATATACTTTTATGGGATGTAGAAAGACTTAGTAAGGTCATTTGTAGATTACATTAGAGCTGCTTTTAGACTTTCTGGGTTTATAATTCAGCATTCTTAAAAGAAAGCAGCAGATGTCTGATGTAGGCATTTTAGTAACCTTTGAATGAGGAAGTGAATGTCAATTGGTGTGCCTCTTGTCCTAGGTTCTTGAAATAAATTAACTGTCTGGTCTATCCTCTAAATACAGCTAGGATCAAACCTTTGGATCTTCATTTCCTCAGTGTTGCAACATGGAAAATATTGCAGTATGTTAATCCTGGAAGGGATTTTTTTGAAAGGATATTTAATCATAGAAGACTTTAGTTTCTTAACGTGTCTCTGAAAGTGATTCCACAATTTCCCTGGTAATAAATTTGAGTGGTTTGTAGTCCCTCTTGGCCAGACTATTTTCTTTTACTTAATCTGAAATCTTTGAAGGTGTTTATGTGCCAGAGGATTTAAAAAAAAAATGTAACATCCCAGTACTCTATGTGTTTAGATGTTAAAATGTATTGCTCATTTGCTGATCAGGGTAGACTAGGGTATTTGAAATAAACCAGTGATTCATCTTTGTGGAAGATTAAGTGTTTACAGACTACATATATATCTGTTAGGTATTTCATCTTTTGTCACATATTTACCCAGTGGCATAGGAAGAATGTTGGACCAATATTTAGAATCATGCTAGGATTATATGAGATAGGGTATGTTAACTGTCTAGTACAGTAGCTAGGGCAGTGATCAGGCAACCCACACCTTTCAGGGTGCTAGAGGTCCCCTCACCTCTGCCATGTTGCTCTTAATCTCACTGCAAAATGCAAGATTAGAAAGCTGACTTTGCCTCTACTTCTCAAAAAGGCACAGATGTTAGAATTTAATGGCTCAAAATCAGAACCGGTTTTTGACATTCTTCTATTCAATAAAATAAGCAATCTAAGTTTTAAGCATTTGCACTTTTCTCCTCACAGTACTAAATGCAAATATTTTTATTTTGTTTTTTTGAAAAAGTGACCCATAAATATTTTCAATTTCTCTTGAATTGTCCTAAATTGTAAAAGGTTCCTCATGACTGTCTAAGGGCATAATTTGGTGAATATTTTTCCTTTCTTATCCCCTTTCGTCTCCAACAAGGGACCCCTCTTTACCTGAAGGCCTAACTTGCCTACACCCTTAGAACGATTCTGACCTTGAGCTGTAGCAGTTGTTTCTTGAGATGTTCTTATTAATATGATCTTTTCTTGGCTTTTCATTGCTCATGCTTGTTTCTCAAATCCTTTGCCTAAATCCATATTCCTTGTGATTCATACTGTCTCATATTCATTTCCCTCTGTTCTCTGCTCTTTTAGCCTGATTTAATAGTGCTGGATGAGTGGCATTTCAGAACCTGAACTCTGCTTATCTACCTTCCCATTTATTCTGCCTTGCACTGGTCATTGTTGACTTGAAGACTCTTAGTTCCCAGTGTTATAAAACTTGAAGCCATGGAGATTTAGTCCCTTGCTTCTTTCTCTTTGACCTTTGATGTATTAGGCTTAATATAAATTTATCTTTTAAAATTTTTCCCCCATTTTTAAACTTTATTTGTACATTTAATAATTGAAAATATAAGCAATAATTAAAAAATAAAAAGAAAACACAGTTGAAGAAAAACATACATTTCTCAAATGTACTGGATACATACAAATTTTAAAAAAAGTCATACAATATGTTCATAATAAATTTGGTTCAGAGTAACGCAGTCATACAGTATTTGTCCTTTTGTGTCTGTCTTGCTTCGTTCAACATAATGTCCTCCAGCTTCATCCATGTTGTCATATGCTTTATGACTTCATTTTTTCTTACAGCTGTATAATATTCCATCGTGTGAATAAACCAGTTTGTTTATCCACTCATTGGTTGATGAACACCTGGGTTGTTTCCAACTTTTGGCAATTGAAATAATGCAGTTATGAACATCAGTGTGCAGATGTTTGCTTGTGTTGCTGCTCTTAGTTCTTCTGGTTATGTACCTAGTAGTGGTATTGCAGGGTCACATGGCAAATCTATATTAAGCTGCTGCTTCTTTTCTTAAAAATGTTTTTTAAATTTATTTTTAAAAGATACGTAGAACACACAAAATGTTACATTAAAAAATATAGCAGGTTCCCATTTGTCCCATTCCCCACCTCTCCACTTTTCCCGCATCAACAACTTCTTTCATTAGTGTGGAACATTCATTGCATTTAATGAATACATATTGGAGCACTGCTACACAGCATGGATTATAGTTTGCATTATAGTTTACGCTCTCTCCTAGTCCATTTATTGGGTTATGGCAGGATATATAATGTCCTGCATCTGTCCCTGCAATATCATTCAGGACATCTCCAAGTCCTGAAAATGCCTCTATATCACTCCTCCTTTTCCCTCTCTCTGCCGTCAGCAACTCCTGTGGCCACTGTCTCCACATCAATGATACAATTTCCTCCATTGCTAGAGTCACAGTAATTCTATAGTAGAATACAAGTTAGTCCACTCTAATTTATATTTTATTCCTTCATCCTGAGGACTCTAGGGTGGTGATGCCCACTCTACCTCTAAATTGAGAGGGGGCTTATATCCCACACAACTGGTGGATGGGACACTCATGCCCACAGCTGTAGACTCTCTCAGGTCCTTCGTGTGGTGGTTGTCCATTTCACCTCCCAGTCAGCTGGCCTGGGTAACTCCAGTGAACTGGAAAGTAGGTGTTCCAACACGGCTGAGGCTCAGGGCCCAGCTGGCACATGGACAGCCCAGAGATGAAAGTCTCCTGGGCATACACCAACCCCAGCTCTAACCACAGGTTCAATGAAGGGGACAGAAGAGGCATGTGTAGAGAAGTCACATCTGAGTCCAACTCCATCACACTCAGGAGCACAAATTCTAAAGTAGGGCCCATTGGCAAGGCACTGAACTCCAGAGCCATCTGCCATGACCGTAGGACCTGGGTGTCTCTGTAGCCCTCAAGAGCACCACTACCTGGGGTTGTATCTACTTTGGCTGTCTCTGAGCTCCTGCTGATATGTGCATCAGTGCGACTCCTCTGATGATCTCCTGACTCATTTTGAAGTCTCTTAGTCATACAAACTTATTTGTCTTTACCATTTCCCCCTTTTATTCAAGGTCTTATTCTAGTTGCATCACCAGCTGGTGATTGGTAGTAATCCCTCAGTGCCAGGGAGGCTTATCCCCAGGAGTCATGTCCCATGGTGGAGGGAAGGTACTGCATTTATATGGTGAGTTTGGCTTAGAGAATGGTCATGTTTGAGCAACATGGAGGCTCACAGGAGGTAACTCTTAGACACCCTGCAACACTAGGCCAAGTTGAAATTCCAGGTGCAACAGGCTCATAAGCATAGTCATCAGTATCAAGGACCCATCAGTGGACCATCCTTCTTCACTGGTCATTGCCCTTGCACTTGAGGAATTATTGCTGTTCCATTGGGGAATGCAGCAAAGCTCCCTAGGATGGGAACCCAGCATTCAGTTGTCATGTGAACCTCTACCCACTGTGTCAGTACTCAATGAACATCCGAACATATCTATATACCCTATATGCATGCCCAGATGAATTCCCTCCCATGCATCCCCCACCAATGACACCCCACACCAATACTCCTCCCCTGTGATAGTTGAACCCCCCTGTGATCCAAACTTCTTAAAAAATGAAACCTAATATATTGCCAAATTCAATTAATAGGAAAATGAAATATTATCGATAGGTTTAAATATTAGAAATAAAATACATAATAATTTAGAAAAACTGAAATAAAGTAAAAAAATTGGGTATTAAAAATGAAAAAAGAAAAATATTATTTAAAATATTATATTAAAATTTTTAAAAAATGTTTTGCCTTTTATCACTGTAATAGGTGTTGTCCTGTGCATACAGTGGCAAGGCAATCTCTTCCATTTCTTCCTCAGTGTCATACCTCTTTTTTTTTTCATTATGTCTTCAAAGAAGTTTTAGGTCACAGTAAAGTCACATACAGAATATAGGGGACTCCCATATACCCAACATCCACCCATTTTCCCCCTTCCCTAACAATGATCTTTTTACAAGTGGATGTTACATTTGCTACAACTGATGTACAAATATTGAAACATAGCTACTAACCATGGTCAGTAGTTCACATTATGGTTTACATTTTAGACCATACACTTTTATAAATTTTTGGTGAAATTTAACATGGCTTCTATCCATCATTGCACAATCGTGCAGAACACTTCCATTGCCCCCCATTTATCCCCTCTTTGGTCTATTCTATTCTCTCTCCCCCTCCCCTCGGGGCCCTTAGTGACAACCAAGCTTCACTGCTTGAAGGACAAGATTCATAGATACTTGCAACAATGCTGAGGGCTCGACACACTAGTCTGTCCTCCCCCATTAGGAGCCATCCATACTCATGTGAGACACTCTCCCCTCTGTTTGAGAACATAGGTCTTTCCCAGAATGGGGGTACACCTTCCTGCTCATAGCTCATAGTATGGGTCTCCATCCAATGATATAACACCTCTGACAAGATGAGCACTCACACACTCCCCAGAAGCCTGCCACAGGTGCATCCTGTGCCAAATGCCCCCCATCCAACACCCTAAACCAGTAACCCTTCCTTATTACACTGTCTAAAGAGTTTTCTCAACATTGTAGTTTCATCCATGTACCTGCGTGTTCACCTGCTCCTCCCCCAAACCTCCCCCCACTTCCATGGTCCATCTGACCCATCCTCCCAACCCTATCCCCCATCAAGCCTTATATTAAGCTTCTTTAGGAACTGCCAAACAGTCCTCCACAGTGGCTGTACCATTCTGCATTCCCACCAACAGTGAATAAGTGTTCTTATCTCTCCATACCTTCTCCAACACTTGTAGTTCTCTGTCTTTTTAATAGTGGCCATTCTGATAGGTATGAAATGATATCTCATTGTAGTTTTTTAAATTAAAAAAAATTTATTCAAGTATATCACTCATAAAGATACATAAACCATAAGTATATAGTAATAGTTGTGAAGTTACAAAAGAAACATACATAACATCACACAGGACTGTCATACCTCACCCTACCACCAATACCTTGCAGTATTGTTAAACATTTTTTAAACAATTTTTAAAAAGAGATTTATTTTTTATTTATATCTCTACCCTCCCCCTGCCCCCATGTTGTCTGCTCTTTGTGTCCATTTACTGTGTGTTCTTCTTTGTCCACTTGCATTCTTGTCAGTGGCACCGGGAATCTGTGTCACTTTTCGTTGCGTCATCTTGCTGCGTCAGCTCTCCGTGTGTGTGGCACCACTCCTGGGCAGGCTGTGTTTTTTTTTTTTTTCCACATGGGGTGGCTCTCTTTGAAGTGGTGCACTCCTTGTGCGTGGGGCTCCCCTATGCGGGGGACACCTCTGCATGGCGTGGCACTCCTTGCGTACATCAGCACTGCACGTGGGCCAGCTCACCACACGAGTCAGGAGGCCCTGGGTTTGAATCCTGGGCCTCGTATGTGTTAGGCAGACTCTCTATCAGTTGAGCCAAATTCGCTCCCCAACATTTTTAACTAATGATTAAAGAGCATTGTCAAAATATTACTACTAGACAAAGTATTTTCCCCCAACCCTCCCTATTATTATTATTTTTATATGATTTGTATATGAACATACATAAACAATAAGTGTATAATAAAAGTTGGGAACTTACAAAGTAAACATGTATAACATCATACAGCGGTCCCATATATCAACCCTCTACCAAAACCTTGTATTGTTGTGAGACATTTGTTACAAATTATGAAAAAACGTTGTCAAACTCTTACTAATTATAGTCCTTATCTTACATTTGGTATCTTTTCCCCCCAACCCACCCTATTATCATTTTAAAAATACACCTTTATGACAGAAGTTGTAAACCTACAAAACAATGCACATGTGCAGATTTCCAAAACAACACACTTCCATCAACACACCACACCGCGGTGGAACATCTGCCATAGACTATGAGATAATATCATTCGACCATCACCATGTCCATAGTGCACGTTCGGCACACATCCTGCATACTGACCCATCATCAACACAGTACATCTTTGGCATAGATGAAAGAATATTACATTATTACTGCTAACCACAGTCCATAGGTCACTCCATTTATATTTTTCCCATGCGTTTCCACATTCCCACCACACTGCAGTGGTGAGGTATGTTTGCTCTAGCTAACAAAGAACACTCTTGCATCTGTACCATCAGCCACAGTTCTCATCCACCTCTGGGCTTATTGTGCTATTCAGTTCCTAGATTATTCTCTAGCATTCTGTCATTTGGCATTTACATTCCTAGACTGCCTTTTTCAGCCACATCCCCATTTATAAACCACCTATTATTATGTGTTACCATCAACTCTGTACATTTCCACACTTTTACAGTAAAACTAATTAAAACTACATATATTACACATCAGTAGTCCATCTCAGTCCTCCTCTCATCTCCTTTAAGAATATCTTGAAGATATTTTCCTACATTTTCTTCTAGAAGCTTTATGATTCTTGCTTTTTATATTTAGGTTTTTGATTCGAGTTAATTTTTGGATAAGGTGTGAGATAGGGCTCCTCTTTCCTTCTTTTGGCTATGGATATCCAGTTCTCTCAGCATCATTTTTTGAATGGACTGTTCTGCCTGAGCTGGGTGGGTTTGACAAGCTAGTCAAAAATCACTTGACTATACACGTGGGGATCTGTTTCTGAATGAGCGGTTTGGTTCCATTGGTCTACATGTCTGTCTTGATGTCAGTACCATGCTGTATTTACCACTGTAGTGAGGAAAAATGACTTAAAGTCTGGAGGTGAGAGTCCTTTAACTTTGCTTTTCCTTTTTAAGATGTTTCTGGCTATTCAGGACTCCTTACCCTTCCAAATACATTTAATAATCATGCTTTCCATTTATTTTTAAAATGGAGGTGGAATTTTTATTGGGATAGCATTGAGTCTGTATGTCAATTTGAATAGAACTGACATCTTAATGATATTTAGTTTTCTAATCCATGAGCATGAAATGTTCTTCCAATTATTTAGGCCCTTTAAAATTTCTTTTAACTTTGAGTTGTAGTTTTCTGAATACAAGTGCTTAACATCATTGGTTAAGTTCACTCCTGAATATTTGGGTTTTATCTGTCATATTTCCTTTTCACCAGTCTTTTGACACTTTTAGTTACTTTTATTGATATAATCTTAATTTCTAGATTCACTTCCAGGCCTCTCTCTCCTGTTGTTTCTTTTTAGGGTCTAGCACACCCTTTAGTATTTCCTGATAATCTGGTCTCTTGGTTAGAAATTCTCTCAGTTTCTGTTTATATGTGAATATTCTAAATTTGCCTTCATTTTTGAAAGACAGTCTTGCTGGATATAAGATGCTTGGCTGGAAGTTTTTTTCTTGCAGTATCTTAAATATATCATACCACTGTCTTCTTGCCTCCGTGGTTTCTGGTGAGAAATCAGCACTTAATCTTATTGGGTATCCCTTATATCCCTTATATATTATGCATTATATTATATTTTGCTGTTCTCAGAATTCTCTCTTTGTCTTTGGCATTTGACATTCTGATTAGTATGTCTCAGAGTTGGTCTATTTGGATTTTTTCAGATGGAAGTACATCGTGCTTCTTGGACATGTCCTTTAATAAGGTTGGGAAATTTTCTTCCATTATTTCTTCAAATATTCTTTCTGCCCCTTTTCCCTTCTCTTCTCCTTCTGGGACACCCATGGCATGTATGTTTGCATGTCTCTTGCTATCATTTACTTCCCTGAGACCTTGTTCAATTTTTCTATTCTTTTCTTCATCTGTTCTTTTGTATGTTCACTTTCAGAGGCCATTTCTTCAAACTCACCAATCCTTTCTTCTGCCTCCTCAAATCTGCTATTATGTGATTCCAGCGTATTTTTTTAAATTAAAGATTTATTTTTTCTTTATTTCTCTCCCCTTCCCCGCCCCCCCCACCCAGTTGTCTGCTGTCTGTGTCCATTTGCTGTGTGTTCTTCTCTGTCTGCTTGTATCCTTGTCAGTGGCACTGGGAATCTGTGTCTCTTTTTGTTGCATCATCTTTTTGCGTCAGCTCTGTGTGTGTGCGCAGTGCCAGTCCTGGGCAGGCTGTACTTTTTTTCACACAGGGTGGCTCTCCTTACGGGCTGCACTCCTTGCATGTGGGGCTCCCCTACGTGGGGGACACCCCTGCATGGCATGGTACTCCTTGCATGCATCAGCACTGCATGTGGGCCAGCTCACTACATGGGTCAGAAGGCCCTGGGGATTGAACCCTGGACTTCCCATGTGGTAGGTGGACACTCTATCAGTTGAGCCAAATATGCTTCCCTCCAGTGTATTTTTAATTTCATTTATTGTGCCTTTCATTCCCATAAGATCTGCTATTTTTCTATGTATGCTTTCAAATTCTTCTTTGTGCTCATCCAGTGTCTTCTTAATATCATTAATCTCTTTAGCCATCTCATTGATTTTATTAAGGAGATATGTTTGAACATCTATGATTAGTTGTCTCAACTCCTTTATGTCATATGGAAGTTTATCTTTTTCCTTTAACTGGGCCATATCTTCCTGTTTCTTGGTGTGGATTGTAATTTTTTGTTGGTGTCTTGGCATCTGGCTACTAGAGGATTTATTCTGGGTGCAGTTTTTCTCTTTAGTTTAGGGCTTCCTGACCTTTCTCCCTTGCTGTTTGTACAGTAGGAGCCAGGGATGTAGTTGGTGTTATAAGCTGTGGAAACTCAAGCTGCCTTCATTGCCCCAGGGACTGATGAATCTTCTCCCAACTTTCTTCTTTTCCAGGCCTAGGGACAGAGTTACAGCTGTGTGTAATAATCTAAGTCATGCAGGCCTAGACTGTAGTTGCCCAGAGAAACTGATGAAGCTTCATGCCCCTTACTCCCCTACCTGGGGCAGGGATGGAGCTGCAGGTATGGGCAGCACTTTATGCTGTGTGTGACCAAAATGACTGTAGTTGCCTTGGTAGACATCTGATCATTCAGTCTGTGCCTGCCAAATGTACCTGCAGTTACCTAGATAGGCTGATGCAGGGCCTGCCAGTTTCCTCCTTGCCTGAAGTGGGGCTGAAGCCTAGGCTAGGGGTGCAGGCTAATCTGGGTGAAAGATACCAGTTCTTACTGTCACTGTGATTTTCAGTCAGCCTGGCTTCCCCTCATGCTGGGGGTGGAGCGAAAATGTTGGCTACCTGCCTTTTTCTGATGGACAGGTTCAAGCATTAGCTGTTCTTAGGGTTATACTTTAGTCAGCCATATTTACTAATCAGTACCTGAAATCAGTGGCCAACCATCACTTCCTCCCCTGTTTTTGGGGAATGGAGCTTCCAATTCCAGTCAGAGAATAGCTCTTGGGGTGGTTTGTGCTGCCAAAGTAGGATGATCACCAGCCTCTGTGGTGTGGCCTGTATTTTTCTGGAGAGGCTTGTGCAGGTCCCCCCCAGCTTCCTCCCTGCCAGAGGTGGGGCTGGAGCTTATGCTAGAGCTGCAGTCTGATCTGGATAGAAGAAGCCAGTTCCTCCCAGTCCTGTGATTTTCAGTCCATCCTGCTTCCTGTGCCAGAGGTGTAGTTAAGATGGTGGCTACTGGCCTCTTTCTGACTTGGACAGGTTGAAACTTCAGCTGTTCTTAGGATTATAACTTTAGCCCACTTAACTTACTAAACAGTAGCTGAAGTTGGTGCCCAACACTCTCTTCCTTCCCCATTTTTGGGAATTGTAGCATCCAATTCCAGATGCAGAATGGTTCTTGAGGCAGCTTGTGCCTCCAGTGGAGGATGTGCACTGGTCTCTGTGGTATGGAATGCTCTACTTATGAATCTTCTCTGCAGAAGGGGCAGTCTCCTTTTATTCCTTCAAGGATTTTGCATGATGGTCTTCTGGTCTCTTGGAGTCCCCAAACAGGTGCTTCAGATAGCTCTGGGTGGTTATGAACTGCCCTGTAGCAGGAGCTGACACTAGGGGCTACTTATTCCGCTGCCATCTTGCTGTTTCTCTGTAGCTTTGATTTGTATTTCTGTAATCATTAGTGATGTTGAGCATTTCTTCATGTGTTTTTTTGCCATTTATATTTCTTCTTTGGACAAATGTCTATTTAAGTCTTTTGCCCATTTTTTAATTGGGTCGTTTGTCTTTTTATTGTTGAATTGTAACATCTCTTTATATATCCTGGCTATTAAACCCTTATCTGACATGTGATTTCCAAATACTTTCTCCCATTGAGTTGGCTGTCTTCTCACCCTTTTGACAAAGTCCTGTGAGGTGCAAAAGTGGTTAATTTTGAGGTGGTCCCATTTATCTATTTTTTCTTTTGTTGTTCATGCTTTAGATGTAGGGTCCAAGAAACCACCACCTACTACAAGTCCTTGAAGATGCTTCCCTACATTTTCTTCTAGTAGTTTTATGGTCCTGGCTTTTATATTTAGGTCTTTGATCCATTTTGAGTTGATTCTTGTATAGGGAGTGAGATAGGGGTTCTTTTTCATTCTTTTGGTTATAGATATCCATTTCTCCCAGCACCATTTGTTGAAGAGACTGTTTTGTCCCATTAACATGGACTTCGTGGGTTTGTTAAAAAAATTGACCGTATAGGTGAGGGTTTATTTCTGTGTTCTCATTCTATTCCACTGATGATTTTGTCTATCTTATGCCAGTACCATGCTGTTTTGACCACTGTAGCTTTGTAATATGTTTCAGGCAGTGAAATTCCTTCCAATCATGCTTTTTTAGAATGTTTTTGGCTCTTTGGGTGCACTTTCCCTTTCAAATGAATTTGGTAATTACCTTTTCTAATTCGGTAAAGTAGGCTGTTGGAGTTTTGATTGGTATTGCATTGAATCTATTCATCAGTTTGGGTAAGATTGATATTTTCACAGTATTTATTCTTCAATCCATGAACACCAAATATCTTTCCATTTGTTTAGTTGTTTTAAAATTTCTTTTAGCCTTGTTTTGTAGTTTTCTGCATATAGGTCCTGTACTTCTTTGGTTAATTCTTAGGAATTAATTTATTCCTAGTATTTCAGTCTTTTTGTTTCTATTGTAAATGGAAATTTCTCCCTGATTTCCTCCTCAGATTGTTCAGTACTAGTGTACAGAAATATTATTGATTTTTGTGTGTTGATCTTGTATCTTGCCACTTTGCTGAAGTTATTTATTAGCTCAAGTAGCTTTGTTGTGGATACTTCAGAATTTTCTAAATATAAGATCATGTCATCTGCAAACAGCGAGAGTTTTACTTCCTCTTTTCCTATTTGGATGCTTTTAATTTTTTTCTTGTCTAAATGCCCTAGATTGAATTTCTAGTATAATATTGAGTAACAATGGTGGGCATCCTTGTCTTGTTCCATTTATTAGAGAGGAAAAACTTTCAACCTATCCCCATTAAATACAATGTTGGCTGTGGGTTTTTCATATATGCCTTTTTATCAGATTGAGGAATTTTACTTCTATTCCTATGTCTTGAGGTGTTTTTATCAAAAAAGGATGCTTGATTTTGTTGAATGCCTTTTCTGCCAGATTGATATCATGTTTTTTTTTCCCTTTAATTTGTTAATATGGTATATTATGTTGATTGATTTTCTTATGTTGAACCATCCTTGCATACCAGGAATAAATCCCACTTGGTTGTGAAGTATAAGTCTTTTGATATGCTCTTGGATTCAATTTGCAAGTGTTTTGTTAAGAATTTTTGCATCTATGTTCATTAGAGAGATTGGTCTGTAATTTTCTTTTCTTGTAGTATCTTTATCGGGCTTTGATAATAGGATAATGTTGACTTCATAAAATGTGTTGGGTACTTTTCCTTCCTCTTCAATTTTTTGGAAGAGTTTAAACAGAATTGGTGTTAATTCTTTTCAAAATGCATGGTAGAATTCACCTGTGAAGCCATCTGGTCCTGGACTTTTATTTGCTGGGAAATTTTTGATGATGGATTCAATATCTTTAAATGTGATTGGCTTGTTAAGTTCTTGTATTTCTTGTAGCATCAGTGTAGGTTGTTTGTGTATTTCTAGGGATTTGTCCATTTCATCTAGATTGTCTAGTTTGTTGGCATACAGTTTCTCATAATATTTTCTTATGATCTGTATTAGTCAGCCAAAGGGGTGCTGATGCAAAATACCAGAAATTGGTTGGTTTTTATAAAGGATATTTATTTCAGATAGGAGCTTACAGATACCAGGCCATAAAGCATCAGTTACTTCCTTAATTAAAGTCTATTTTCACATGTTAGAGCAATATGTCTGCCGATGTCTGCCAGGGTTCAGGCTTCCTGGGTTTCTCCCTTCCTCAGGCTTCTCTCTGGGTTCCAGATTCCTCTCTTCCCAGGGCTTGCTTCTTCCTGGACTCAGAGTTCCTCTTTTCCTGGGGCTGGCTTCTCTTTCCTCTGTGAGCTTACTTCCTGGGGCTCCAGTTTAAGGCTTCAGCATCAAATCAAAACTCCAATATCAAAAACCCCCAACTCTGTCCTTTGCCATATCTTTTATCTGTGAGTCCCCACCCTTGGTGAGTGGGGACTCAACACCCTAATGACGTGGCCCAATCAAAGCTGTAATCATAACTTAATCGTGCCCAGGTACAGACCAGATTACAAACATAATCCAATATCTACTTTTGGAATTCATAACCATATCAAACTGCTACATGACCCTTTTTATTTCTGCGGAGGTCAGTTGTAAATTTCCCCTTTCATTTCTGATTGTATTTATTTGCATATTCTCTCTTTTCTTCATTAGCCTAACCATCTTCCCAGAAGTGCAATTTATCTTTATGGTAAATAAAAAATAGATTATTGCAGATCCCCTTTTCTAATGAGTACATCCTCATTTAGGGGTAATGAACTATTGAGAACTAAACTCTAACTTCTGAGTTAACACCCTTGTGGAAAATAGAGGCCCTGTGGGAGCAGGTTTCTGCTTATGATGGTGGAACTTTAGATATTGATGTGGGAAACTATACTCTAAGTACCATGGCTGCAGGAATTAGGTTTATTTTGCTTCCAAGTGTTTCCCCAGTGCCTGGCTTAGTGACTTTCATGTAATAAGCCCATAAGAAATAGTTGCTGGATGAAGAAAATGAAGAACTGAGCCCTGTGCACTGGTGGGACTGTTGCATGACATACCCAGTCTGTTAGGGTGACTTACCTTAACCCCTTGACCTTCTTCTAGAACAAGTCCCTTTGGCATGGACCTGCAACATCATGTTGTGCCCAAGAGGATCACTAACATGTCAATTGTCATCAGCCATATCCTTTCTCAGGTATGGGAGATATTCACACTGGAGGTTGGCCTCACTATTCCTAAATTAAAAAGTCTTTTTTTTTCTTTTTTGAAAGAGCCTGACTTTTTTTTAACCCCCCCAAGATGGCTCCCTCATCTGTTTGCTCATTGTTTTTGATTGTTATTTTTGCTCATTGTCTGCTGTTTCTTTAGGAGGCACTGGGAACTGAACCTGAGACCTCCCATATAGAAGGCAGGCACTCAACTGCTTGAACAACATCCACTCCCTGCTCATTTGTTTTTTGCTCATTGTCTTGCTTATTGCTTTTGCTTGTTGTCTGCTCATTGTTTTTTCTCATCTGCTCATTGTTTCTGCTTGATATCAGCTTTAGGAGGCACCGGGAACTGAACCTAGGGCCTCCCATGTGGTAGGTGGGTGCTCAACTGCTCAAGCCACATCTGCTTCTCGATTTATCTTTTTTTTAATTGAAATTTATCATTTATACATGAATGTCCATAAACAATAAGTATATATGTGTACTTACAAAACAAACATGCATATCATCATACAGGGCCTGACATTTTTGATCAGCCCTGAAGACAGATTGAGGGGGCTGGAGTAAGCTCTTTGACTTTGCTCTTAATTCTGCCAGCTAACTTAGAGACTAATTGGCACAGAGTGGTGTCCAAATCTTTGCTTCCTGAAATGGGAGAGAATTGAGTACCTTATAGACTGTGGGGAAAAGAGTCTTAGGATTGAAAAGGGGAAATTGATGGGACAAAGACTCCCAGGAGGCAGGAGGTGATGGAGTTAGCATCACAAAGCCAGAACAGGGACACCTTTTCCAGAATCTCCTAAATCAGAAACTAGATTCCTTCCTTCCCTAATCTACCACATCCAGTTGACCACCATGAACTAAGTGTCTCCTTCCTAAATATCTTTTAAACTTTTTTTTTAAAAGGAGGTACCGGGAATTGAACCTGGGACCTTGTACGTGGGAAACAGGCACTCAACCACTGAGCCACATGTGCTCCCATTTCCTAAATATCTTGAGATCTAGTCCTTTCTCTTTTATCATTTTGTTGCTGTTTTGGCTCAGGCTTACATTCTTTGCAGCTTGGATTATAATAATACTGTAACATGCTGCATGAGAATACTCTAATACTCTAAAATGTATTTGTACAATTTACATGAATGCCTGTAAGAAATGTCCTTTTTTTCCTCCATTCTAGCCTGCCTCAATTGAATTTCCATCCTGCTGCCAGAAATAAGTTTTTAAAATGCAAATCCTATCACACAGATTCCCTGTTTAAAGAAAATCCTACAGTGATTCCCCATTTCCTCAGGATAAAATGCAATTACCTTAACCAGGAATCCAAGGCCCTTTGTGACCTCAAGAGAACCCACTTATTTAGTTTTACTTATTATTGCTCACCCATTGTATCCTAGATACCAGTCATACTTCCTGGAACGTATTAGCTCTTTTATCCCTTGTATTTACCTGTGGAGTTCCATGAACCTGAAATGTCCTTCTCCCCGATTCTGGGCTTTTCTACTCAGTTGTGGCAATGAGGTCCTGATGGTGGATGCCATCTCTCCTTGGTATCTGACTATGTATATCTACTCCCTATATGGCCAGAAGCAGTCTGCCTCCCTCTTCTTGTTTCAAGCACTGTACATTATGTGGGATAGGCACAGCATTTCCTGTTTTTCGTTTGTTTGTTTTTTAAATTCTTTCAAATGTGATGATTTTCATGATTCATTTAAGAAGTAATATTTCTAAATCCCACTGTAATTTTACAATACCAAAAGCTTTAGGAGAGTGGATGTAGCTCAGGAGATTGAGTGCCTGCTTCCCAGGTACGAGGTCCTTGGTTCAATCCCTGGTACCTTCTGAAAAAAAAATCACAAAAGGATTTCTACAGATTAGAGGTTGTTCTCTCAGGTTCATTGTCAAGGGTCAGCCTGTTTTATTTTAGAGGGTTCCTAAGGATAAGGAGATGAGGCTAAGACATTTTATATTTGGCAGAGAAAATGGGAAGAAGACGTATGGGAAGAAAGGGCGAGGTGATTATGTTAAAATACTTTGGAAAGTCAGATATACTTACTGGACACATTATTTTTTACATTAAAAGTTTTTCTTTTGCATCTCTTTCTGGAAATAGGTTTACAAATAAAATGTTTATTTTAGAATTTCTTTGGAGTCCTGGTAAGTGGCATTGGGTTATTCTTGATTATCTGTGTGAAGCTTTACTTAGAAGAATATAGTAATGTGTTTTTGAATCAGAAAAGACATGGGAATAAAAATAATACTTCAAATAATTCTCAATTTCTATTGAACAAGATCTGATACAGAGCAGAAATAATTAGAGTGATAAAGTCTAACTGGCACTAGTGAATTTGACTAAAAGCCAAGAGCAACACAGTCAAGACACTTATGTTCATGTTTAAATTACTCAAGTGCTTAATTGTATAATTTCAGTTTCAATTACCGAATGCCCTTACTTTTAAAATTAGTCCTTTGGGTATTAGCTGCAGATGTTGTTATTAAAGTTGAAAATCTGCTATTATGGTTTAGAGGATTAATGCAAAGTTGTTGGCATATGTCTTGTTTAATAAATAAGTTTAATTGTGCATGTAATCTGATAATTTAATAATGATGAATTATATTTTACAGAAATGTAGAATGTCTTTTTTTTAATCTTAGAATAAAACAAAATTATGTTTTGGGTTTTTTTTTTTTCTGGAAAAGCTATTTAATTATGAGAACATCTAAAATACCTCCTGTAACATATAAGCTCCTATAAATAGTGAGATTTACAAAGTAGATATTTCATTCAAACAGTCAGTTCTCCCTCTCCCCCCCCCATATAAAAGAGGGTGAGGGTAGGGAAATATGGGAGAAGTTAAATTTAACAAGGAAGTGATGTTTATACAGTTAGTGCTTTGTTAGTCTTTTCCTTATAATATGGAGTGTATGACAAAATAGGCTGTAGAGTAGATTAGTGTAGTTTTACTCCACGAGACATTTTCCTGTTTGGATATGAACTCACAGATGGTATTAATGTTAATGAGCTTTACTAGTCAAGAAATCCCTTGGGCTCATCCTGAATTACCGTGGGCAAAACCTTCTGATTGGTGTTATATTGTCCATGCATCCATTAGCTCTAGTTGTCTATTTGGAATTCTAGGGGAAAAAAGCCAACTATTTCAGATGAATATTTTAGAATAAGAAAATCTGAAATTTTAGAATTCATATATACTTTTTTTTTTCTGAATGAAATCAGCCTCTTAGTTGATTCTTGGATGAAATCTATGCATTAAGAAGGGTTGCTTTATTGACTTTTGCCTTTAATTGATGGACAAAGAAATTGAAAGACAAAGGGTTGAGGGGAGTGGATGGGGCTCAAGCAATTGAGCGCCCATTTCCCACATAGGATGTCCTAGCTTTGGTCCCTGGTGCCTCTTAAAAACAAAAAAACAAACAACAAGCAAACAAATGAAAAAACCAACTCAGGGGAGCCAATTGGCTCAGTAGTTAAGTGCTGGCTTCCCATATGTGAGGTCTCAGATTCAATGCCTGGTCGGTACCTCAAAAGAAAAAAAAAGTTTTGAATAATTTGTTTGAGAGAATATGACTGATGGTAGAGAATAAGGCTAAGTTCCAAGTTTTTTTTGCCTCTACTGCCCCTCCCTGCATTGTTATTTGGGAGGGAATGTGTGTGAACCAGGAACTCAATACCCCTCCTGAGACTTGGGCCCAGAATTTGGAATTGAGAATTTTGGGAATTTAAAAAGGTCTCACCTCAGCTTGTTACAGTGGCAATGAAGGAATAAAAAAGACAAAGAGAATGAGAGAGGAGACTTGCAGACAGGAGCTGCCATCCAAACCTTGATGCTATAAAGCAAATGGAAAAGTGGAAATTAATTTAGAAAAACGGAGAAAGCTGGGATCTGGCCAGTTTTCATCAAGAACCCCAGACTTTTGAAGCAACAAGGACCTCTGAAGGTGAGCTTGCAGGGAATAGCAGCAGGATTGGTTGAAAGTCATTCACAGGTACAGTTAGACTCTCTTCCTCTACTCAGCAGGTGAGTCCTCCTTCCTATTGGAAGAGTGGAGGTTACTCTGGAGAGAAGGATCCAGACCTTTGGTCTCTGGAATCCCAGTCATAGCGGAGGGTGGGATGATGGTGCTGAAATGAAAATGAAGATTAAGTTGAAATCTATGTGCCAAATGGGTGAAATCCCTAGTCTCTCCTCACTCTCAACTTCCTGAAAGCCCTGAACAGGCTTATTCGCCACTAGTTGGAGAATTCTTCTCTGGGGAAACTGATCCCAAAGAAAATACTTATAGATAATGATATTTCAGAGTCTCTCAATGAAATGGCCAGGGTTCCATCTGATCATCTTTGAAGCCAGTAAGTCCTGCCACTATGGATCTTCCAACTGGTTTTTCAGTACTTTACTCTTAAATGTGACTGGACAGCTAACAATCACCAGACATTTGAAAATGGCTGCAAAATAAAAGATAGAGAATATAATTATTATAAAAAGCCAGTTAGAAACTGGGAAATTACAGAGAGAGAGAGAGGAGAGAGAAACTAAAAACTAACCAACCAAACTGCTATTGATATTTAACAGTGCATCTATATATAATTTCATATAAATAAAACGTAGAGAAAAAAGAGAATTCTTGAAAATTAAACAAAAGATCCAAGAAAAAAGAAATATAGTAGAAGATATGGGAGATAAAGTTGAACAAATATCCTGAAAAATAGATTGAAAAGAAAAAGAGAAAAGATAAGAGAATTAGGGGATCCATCCAGAAGGATCTGTATCCACCCAACTGGAGTTCCAGGAAAAATGAACAGAGATTGAGAAAGTTCTAAAACATCATGCAAGAAAAATTCCAAAACCTGAAAGACCCTCAAAGTCAGATTGAAAGGGCAAATTGAATGCCTAACACAATGGCTAAAAGAAAAAGAAATGATTCATGCCAAGTAGATTATTATAAAATTTCAGGACACAAGGAATGGAAAGAAGATTCTAAAAACCTATAAGAAATAAATAGGTAAATAGAAAATTGAAATGACTTCAGACTTTTTAACAGCCTTGGAAGTTAGAAGACATGGAATAGTGACTTCAAATTTTTTGAAAAGGGGAGAGAAATAAATAAAAATAAATCTTCTTAAAAAAAAAGTGGAACAGGTTGTTTAAATGTTCTTAGTAAATGTTATTTGGCTTTCAAGGGTTTAATTAATTAGCTAACTAATTAATTCTTTGGTTCTGTTTATTTTTAAGTATTGAATAGATAACACCCAGCACCAATCAATACAGCTAATTTCCCTTCTGCTGGGAAAATTTATAACTAGGCACCCTTTTGTGGATGGAGTTAGCCCTCTGGTGGTCTAATTTTATAGGGTAGAGGTGAGTGTCTCCTATTAGGCTCCTCCCCTTGGAAAAACCCTAGGCTTGGTCTCCTGTCCCACACATACTTGCAGCCAAAGCAGATGGTTAAGGTCATGACGGTTTGGCAGGACCAAAATAGACTTAGGTGCTGGTTTGTATTTCTGAATTTTTGCTTCCACTTTGTTTCTGGTCTCTGGGGAGTCCTTATTTTCTTACCAGTTCAGTTATACATTTCATTTTTATTTAAAATTAAATTTTCAGTTGTTTGCAGTGGGAGAGTTACTCAGTATCTCTAGTCCATTCTGTAGGCAAAGGGGTGTGATTTAAGTAGGCCAATAATTGTAAACAATTTGGTTTGTGATGAACAGTGCGAAAACAGATTCCACATTTGAGATTGTTGCTGCCTCCCTTCACCCCTCCTCCTAGCCTTTGTTATCTCCCTTTTCCAGCCGTTGCTATCCTTCCCGCCAGTCCCGTCCACTTAGCCAACTCATAATCTGCCCCCTTTCTTAATCACCGCCTACTTCATAGCTGCCTGCACAGTTCCGCCTATCCACTACCACCCCGTAGTTAACCCGCCCCAATTCCTACCCCTCCCTTGACCCGACCTTATATAATCAAGTGTGTTTCCGCAATAAAGTAGACTAGCTCATTCTCACAGGCTGTCTCCGTGGTTTTTACTGCGCGTCCCCCACGCCTGGAGAACCTAGGCCTACGCGCTGGCCTAGGGGCTCACCGCCGAGCCGTGGAAGCCCGCCTGGTCCTCGTGGGTTGCTAACTTAGAGTAGCAGCCCACAGCAGGGGTTGCTAACTTAGAATAGCAGCCCACAGCAGGGGTTGCTAACTTGGAATAGCAGCTCACAGAGATGACAAAGCTCAGGATCAATCACCCATAATCAGCTGTAGTGGGTACTGTTGATGCCCAGTCCGTCTGTGCTTGCCAGTAGCTTAGGTCAGTCTCCTCTAAGTGGAGCCTTTCACCTTAAGTGTCCTCTCCTGTCCACCTTCTCCCCTACTGAGGATTTTCTCTGGTAGTGCTGGAGCATGTGGGGGCTGGGCACAGGTGCAACTTAGAAGGGGTCAGTCGAGTTTACCCTGTGGTCAATTTATGGCCAAATAGAGAGTTGGTAGATAAATGCCTCAACCTGCCTGTCCTTTAGTGCGTGGATTCTAAGGTGTATGTCCTGGAGGGTTCCTTCCAGACCAAGCTCTGGCATCCACAGAGGTAACCCACTTACAGATGAACCTTTTCTCCTTTTCCTATTTCCTCACTGGTGCCTTCTGGGGTCACTGCTCAAATAAACTACTTGCAACCTTATCTCAGGATCTGCTTTTGGGGGAACCCTAAGATACCAAATACAGACATAAACTTTTAACCCCATAAACAATGGAATCGGTCTGCATGGATTTTTTAAGCCTAAGAATTCTCCATGGGAATTTTCTTTGCTAAAATCAGAAATGACTTCTCTTTGAACTTAGCTTTAAAGAAAAAAATAACTTCTTGATAACAATTTTGGATTTATGAAGTGTGGTGTTTTGTGTCTAGTCTCATTTTAAAAAAGAGGAAAAATGCTGGTAAAGCTACATTTTCCTTTTTATTTTTCTCTATTTTATTTCAATTTTTGTCTTTTGAAATAATCTAGCAGCCTCCCAAACTATCCTATTAATTGACTCAGGAAGCAAAGTGATAAAATCTTTCTATAACTTTCCATAGATTCAGAAGTGATACCACGTAAGGTGATATCACAGTGATTCCTACTGCCTAAAAGGTGAGAAAACAAGGATATGTGTTAATGCAAATCTCTATACAACAGGAAAAGGGACTATTTTAATGTTGATAATGTTTCTTTTTCTTTTGTTTAATTGATCATATGTCTGGAACACAAGTGTTTTCATTTGTAT
Source organism: Dasypus novemcinctus (assembly GCF_030445035.2). Taxonomy (NCBI): domain Eukaryota; kingdom Metazoa; phylum Chordata; class Mammalia; order Cingulata; family Dasypodidae; genus Dasypus; species Dasypus novemcinctus. Next base: position 20,029,504 of record NC_080690.1, on the reverse strand, counting down.
GCTAGTTTTGTGGGCCTTCCTTTGTGTCCAGCGATTCTAACCCAACCTTACCTTTCATTCAAGACTTTTTGGAAGTTCCCAAAGTTGAAAACAATTGAAATTGTGCAAGCAGCTTTGATTTTTGTCAGGCAACTAGTAGTGGTTTGAGATTTCCTTGTTGGTGACACTAGAAGTTTTGAGAAGGGTTGAGTCACATGGAGAGGCAGCATAGCAGAGGCCTTTGAACTCAAGTAGCTCTGGGTCCCCATCCCAGACTGTGGCTAAGTGCATACACCTGGGCAAGTGTTATGTTCTTGTCTGGAAAACTCACTTTGCAGTGTAATTAGAAGGATTAAGTGAGATAAACCATATGAAATCTTAGATATTTTTATCAAGTACATGTAATAGAGCTCTGTATGTGTTGACTAACTGGTAAAGCAGAAACCTTGAAGTAATCTGAGCTCCTATTTCTATTTGTGCAAAAGTGACTCTAAGTTCTGATGAAATGTGGGTCTTGGATTCACAAATTTTGCATGGGAATATTTCAGACTTCTTCAATTTGGTGTATTAATACATTATTGGACAGCTTATTGCTGTCTTGAAACACCTAGTCCTGAAAAATGAATTCTCCCTCAAGTTGTAATTTCAACTTCTGTATCATTTCCAAAATCACTTTGACTGGGGGTTGTATTCTAAGTACCATAACAGCAAATATTTGATTCACTCTGTTCCTTTTGAAAACTCACTCTCGGCTCCGCTCCAGGATGAGTATTCTATTTCTAGGTTTACCTAGATACTGTACCTTAGGACCCAAATTTGAGAGTGGCCCCCAAATTATAATGTAGGCCCCCAAATGTTTTCTTGGGGTGCCACATGGCTCAGTTTCAGGGTAGTGTTATTTTTAGCAACAGTCTAGTTTTAAAGGGTAAATACGGTAAACTACAAATTGTTCTTAATGTAATCATGCCCTCTGTAAAGCATGTTGATTAATACTGACCCCAGGATGAGTGCCCGCAAGTGTTCTTAGGCACTTCTGCTTCCGTCATTTGAATTGCATACTTATGAAGAGTCAAGACTTTTCCCAAAACAATTTGCCAATTTCACTTGATAACTGTGATCTTGTTAAATATTATGTAAACTGGTAAACTATGAGTGAAAAGAAGTAAAGAACTGTTTCTATGAAAATTATATTGAATACTTTGAAAAAACTTGCTAAAAATGCTGTCGGAGTAGACGTTCAGTGTTGGAAAAATAATAAATCTGGAAATGTTCTGCTCTTATAGTGCTGTGCAAGTGCCTTTGTAGTCTTGCTATACTGGAAAGCACAGACAATGTATCTTGAGTGCAATTCATGCAAGAAAGACCGGGTGATATCCCAGTTGGTAGACTTACACAGAAAGAGAAGTCTTGGTTTTAAATAAAAAGTTTGGTGGTAGCAAATTCTCTATAGCTGTTAAGAGATGGCTTGGACTGTAGGGAATAATCAAGGTGTCTTCATCATGGTAGCGATCACAGTACTACATCTGGGGCTTAAAAATTGCCCTTTTAGGTTATTGACCAATCAACAAATCCTAGAGCATTTGGAAGTATGAGTTGTTTATCTTCACTGGTTTTCTTCTCATAAAATGTCATGGGTGAACTCTGAACAGAGAACTTGTTTTTCAAAAAGTTTTCTGTTTTCTAAAGAAAACTGTCTGTGAAAAAAATACTAAAATAATTCCTTCTAGCCATCACTCCTTCACATTCCAATTTTGAGGACCCTGAAGGAGATATAAAGACCATGTTTTCCCTGCAAAATGTAATATCCTTGATCCAGTCAGTGGATTAAGGAATTCTGAAATGTTATAGAAAATAAAACAGGTAAGGTTTTTTAGCTTTTATTTTGAAAGCAATTAAAGATGAAAATATAGGCAATAAAATTGCTGAAAGTCACTACATTATTTATAAGGTAGCTGTGAGAGATTGAATTTTTATACCTCCTCAAAGAACATGTTCTTTTTTTTTTTTTTTTTTTTAAAAGATTTATTTATTTATTTAATTAATTCCCCCCCCCTCCCCTGGTTGTCTGTTCTTGGTGTCTATTTGCTGCGTCTTGTTTCTTTGTCCGCTTCTGTTGTCATCAGCGGCACAGGAAGTGTGGGCGGCGCCATTCCTGGGCAGGCTGCTCTTTCTTTTCACGCTGGGCGGCTTTCCTCACGGGCGCACTCCTTGTGCGTGGGGCTCCCCCACGCGGGGGACACCCTTGCGTGGCACGGCACTCCTTGCGCGCATCAGCACTGCGCAAGAACATGTTCTTAATCCACATTTCTGAAGGTGCAAACCCATTTATACATAGGACCTTCTGAATGTTATTTTTAGTTAAGTTATGGCCAACTGAATCAAGGCCTTAAAAAAAGAAGAAAGGGAGGTCAGGAGTCAGAGAAGGCCGCAGAGAGAAGTCGAAAGTCAATGGATACAAGCCAAGAGCTTGAAGGATTGCTGGCAGCCAGTACCAGAACACTACAGACTGTAGGAGAAAGCAAGCCTTGCCGATATCCTGAATTTGTATTTCTTTCAGCCTTCAAACCATGAGCCAATAAATTCCAATTTGTGGTGTTTATGATTGCAACTCTGGCAAACTGAGACTGGAGCATTGGAGTAGAATAGAGTTTCCAGGTCAACATACACTGCATCTTGGAGAAAACTAGCCTGAAGTTGACAACTACTACAGAAAATCCAAATGTGGAATGTGGCTGATCTCAGACAACTCAAGGGTTTGAAGATTTTTAGGAAGATGGCATACAGCAAAAGCTTGAGGGGAGGGTAAAAACTTATTGGAAATGAAATTATGAACAATGCAGAAATCATATGCCATTACAAGAAAATATGAAGCTACATATGAAGAAAAAGATAACAAATCCAGAGGCAGAAAGTGCTCATATTGTAGCCAAGAAAGTTGCATATTGTACCACAGCCTGAATCCACAACAGTCACCAGTATGATAAATTAAATAGTGGAGAAACTACATGTGAAAATAGCATTCCCTCCTCTAACAAATTAATATTCATAGCATTCCCCCTGTAAGAAATTAAATAAAATCTATGATTAGATTTTATTAAGTGGTTATATATTTATACTTTAAACTAAAATAATGCTTATGGATTTAAAAATTATCTCCCTTCCTGTAGTCGTTTCTTAATTTTCTTTTTTTTCCTTATTTTTTTTTACTTTATTGAAATATATCACTTATACATAAACATACATAAACAATAAGTGTATAATTGTGAACTTACAAAACATATATAACATCAAACAATCATATATAGCATCTCACCCTACCACCAATAACTTGCATTGTTTTTAAACCTTTTTAACTAACAATTAAAGAGCATTGTCAAAATATTGCTACTAAACAAGGTAGTTTTCCCCTAACCAATCTGATTATCTTTATATCATTTATATATGAATATACATACACAATTAAGTGGATAGTAAAAGTTGTGAACTTACAAAGCAAAACATGCATAACATCATACAGGGGTCCTATACAGCAATCCTCCACCAACACCTTGCATTGTCATGAGACATTTGTTACAAACTATGAAAGAACACTGTCAAAATCTTACTACTAATCATAGTCCTTATCTTACATTTGGTGTGTTTTTCCCCTAACCCACCCTATTATTATTTTTTAAATATTTTTTTTTATGACAGAAGTTGTAAACTTATAAAACAATCATGCCCATGTACAGAATTCCCAAACAACACCACTCCATCAGCACACCACAATGTGGTATGTCATTTGCTACAGATAATATAATCTGATTGTTACCATATCCATAGTGTACATTTGGCTCACATTTTCCATACTCAGTATCAACACAGTACATCTTTTGCATAGATGCAAGAATATTACATTATTACTACTAACCACAGTCCATAGGTCACTCCAGCTGTATTTTTCCCATGCTTTTCCACATTCCCAACATCCTGCAGTAGTGATATACATTTGTTCTAGCTAACAAAGAACACTCTTGCATCTGTACCATCAACCACAATTCTCACCCACGTCTTGGTTTACTGTGCTATCCAGTTCCTAGATTATTCTCAAGCATTTTGCCAACTGGCATTTACATAACTAGACTACCATTTTCAGTCACATCCCCATTTATAAACTAGCTGTTACTTACTGTGTGTTACCATCCACTCTATACATTTCCACAATTTTACAGTAAAGCTAATGAAAACTTCTACATATATTAAATATCAGTAGTCCACTCAGTCCTCCTCTTATCTTCTTTAAGAATCCACCACCCACCACCAGGTCTTGAAGATATTTTCCAATAATTTCTTCTAGAAGTTTTATGGTTCTTGCTTTTATTTTTAGTTTTTTTAATCCATTTTGATTTAACTTTTGGATAAGGTGTGAGATAGGGGTCCTCTTCCCTTCTTTCAGCTATGAATGTCCAATTTTTTCAGCACAATTTGTTGACTGGATTGTTTTGCCTGAGCTGTGTGAGTTTGATAGGCTAGTCAAAAATCACTTGACCATACCTGTGAGAGTCTGTTTCTGAACAATAATTTGGTTCCATTGGTCTCTTGTGTCTGTCTTTAGGCCAGTACCATGTTGTTTTTACCACTATAGGATGAGGGTTCACTTTTTCTTTTTATGATGTTTCTGGCTATTCAGGACTTCTTACCTTTCCAAATAAATTTAATGGTCATGTTTTCAATTTTTTTTCTTTAATGCTGGTGGAATTTAAATCTGCTTATGAATTTGAGTAGAACTGACATCTTAATGATTTTTAGTCTTCCAATCTATGAGCATGAAATGTTCTTTCAGTTATTTAGGGCTTTTAAAATTTGTTTTAACACTGAGTTGCAGTTTTCTGAATACAAGTGCTTTATGTCATTGGTTAAGTTTATTCCTGACTATTTGAGTTTTATCTGTCATATTTTATTTCCACCATTCTTTTGACACTTTTAATTACCTTTATTGATATAATCTTAATTTCTAGACTCTTCCAGGCCTCTCTCTCCTGTCTTTTCTTTTCAGGCTTTAGCACACCCTTTAGTATTTCCTGAAATTCTGGTCTTTTGCTTAGAAATTCTCTCAGTTTCTGTTTATCTGTGAATATTCTAATTTTGCCCTCATTTTTGAAAGACAGTCTTGCTGGATATAAGATTCTTGGCTAGAAGTTTTTCTCTTGTAGTATCTTAAATATATCATACCACTGTCCTCTTGCCTCCATAGTTTCTGGTGAGAAATCAGCACTTAATCTTACTGGCTATCTCTTATACATTATGCATTGCTTTTCTCTTGCTGCTCTCGGAATTCTCTCTTTGTCTTTGGCCTTTGATGTTCCGATGAGTATGTGCCTTGGAGTTGGTCTATTTGGATTTTTTCAGATGGGAGTACATTGTGCTTCTTCAACAGGAATATCTAAGTCCCTCAATAGGGTTGGGAAATTTTCTACCATTATTTCTTCAAATATTCCTTCTGCCCCTTTTCCCTTCTCTTCTCTTTCTGGGACACTCAAGACACGTATGTTTGCATGCCTTTTGCTGTCATTTAGTTCCCTGAGACCTTGTTCAATTTTTTCCTTCTTCATCTGTTCTTTTGTATGTTCACTTTCAGAGGCCATTTCTTCAAGCTCACCAATCCTTTTTTCTGCCTCCTCAAATCTGGTATATATGATTCCAACATTTTTAAAATTTCATTGATTGCAGCTTTCATTCCCATAAGATCTATGTATGCTTTCAAATTCTTCTTTGCTCATCCAATGTCTTCTTAATATCCTTAATCTTTTTAGCCATCTCATTGAATTTATTAAGGAGATTTGTTTGAACATCTATAATTAGTTGTCTCAACTCCTTTATGTCATCTGGAGGCTTATCTTGTTCCTTAAAGAATGGGCCATAGCTTCCTGTTTCTTGGTGTGGATTGTAATTTTTTGTTGGTGTCTTGGCATTTGGCTTACTAGAGGATTTATTCTGGGTGCAGTTTTTCTCTTTAGTTTTAGGGCTTCCTATCTTTTCTCCCTTGCTGGTATATGCAGCACCAAGCATATAGTTGGTGCTGTAAGCTGTGGAGGCTTAAGCTGCCCTCATTGCCCCAGGGACCAATGAAGCTTCTTTCAACTTTCTCCTTTGCCAGGGGTAGGGACAGCGTCACAGGTATGTGGGATAATCTACATGCAGATCTAGACTGTAGTTGCCCAGAGAGACTGATGAAGCTTCACATCCCTTTCTCCCCTGTCTAGGGCAGGGATGGAGCTGCAGGTGTGGGCATCAATCTATGCAGTGAAGGTCCAAGATGACCGCAGGTGCCCTGGTAGACTTCTGATTTTCAGTCTATGCCAGCCAAAGTTACCTGCAGTTACCTATATAGGCTGGTGTAGGGCTCCTCGGCCTCCTCCCTGCCAGAGGCAGGACTGAAGCCTAGGCAGCCTGCAGGCTGATCTGTGTGAAAGAAACTGGTTCCTGCTGATATTGAGGGTTTCAGTCAGCTCGGCTTCCCCTCAGGCTGGGGGAAGAGTCAGAATGGCAGCTACTGGCCTCTTTCTGACTTGGGCTGGTTCACACCCCCGTTCCCAGGGTTATCTCCTAGCCAGCCAAGTCCACCAATTAGTAGCCAAAATTGGCAGCCAACTGTCTCCTCCTTCCCTGTTTCTGGGAAATGGAACTTCCAATTCCCATCACAAAACAGCTCCTGGGGCAGTGCATACCACCAGAGTAGGATAATCACTGGCCTCCACGGCTTGGCCAGTAATTTCCTGGAGAGGCTGCCACAGGTCCCCACAGCTTCCATCCTACTGGAGGTGGCACTGGGACCTAGGCTAGAGCTGCAATATGATCTGGATGGGAAGAAGTCAGTCCCCACCAGCATTGGGATTTTCAGTCTGCGCTGCTTTCCCTCGTGCCAGGTGCGAAGTTAAGATGGCAGCTCCTAGCCTCTTTCTGACTTGGACAGATTCAAACTTTAGCTGTTCTCAGGATTATACTGTAGCCTGCTGAATTTCCTCATCAATAGCTGAAATTGGTGACCAACTGCCTCTTCCTCCCCCATTTTGGGGAAGTGGAGCTTTCAATTCCAGCTGCGGAACAGCTCCTGAGTTGGCTTGTGCCTCCAGTGGAGGATGGGCACCGGCTTCGGTGGCGTGGAGCTTCTATTTACGAGTCTTCTCTGCAAATGGGCAGTCTCCTCCTTCCACTCCTCCAAAGATGTTGCAGGATGCCCTTCTGGCCTCCTGAAGCCCCCAAAGAGGTGCTTCAGCTAGCTCCAGAGAGCACTGGGTGTTTGCTAACTGCCCTGTGGCAGGAGCTGACTCTAGGAGCTCCTTACTCCGCCTCCATCTTGCTGGTTCCCTGTAGTCATTTTTAAAACAACCTGTGTACCACCAGCTCTGAGTCAGATAATAGGACTCCTATATTCTTAAATATCCTCTTTTAGTTTCTGCTGTTATCACTATTAGCTTTATTCTTCTCAATTGATTCAATAATGTAGATGGAAGCTACAATAGATAAAGTATTATCTATTTAGTGCTAAGAGGCATCCAGGGCCAAAGTAACTCAGCCCAAGCATCTTCCATATGACACAATAATTGCTCCAAAAACCCAGAGCTAGCATGGTCATCTAGATATATGAATCTTGACCCACATCCCTTAGACTGCATCAGGCAACTTCATACACCAGCTGGTCATGTAAGTATACATCCATAAATTGGCGACTGAATACTTTTAGGATAGCCCCCAAATTAGCCACCTTGGAAAATCTAACTAATACATTGGCACGATGCATCCCATAACTGCAATTACACATTTCATAACTGCAGCCTTGCTGATGCCAACAGGTGAGGGATGGAATGGCAGTAATTCTGTGGTCTAATAAAAATTAAGGGTTTGTAAGCCTCTAATCTATATGCAAGGCTTTTATATACTTCTGTTTTAGTTACCCTTTGTATCCTCCCCCTCCCCCCCCCACCTTTGGCTATTACAGAGTTGAGGAAATCCCTTGTGGATTATGTGAGTTCAGAGATATAAAGCAAACAAAGATCAAACTGACTTGGTTCTCTGCTTCTGCCATCTACATGACTACCTACCCCCTGCTTTCCTTGCACAATGAACAGGGCCTAATATGCATCCCATTACAAGCTACCTGGCTTCAATTAAGTAATTCAATCACTCTGTTTTGGTCATTATGCAGAAAGTTTTCCACTGGCTTCCAGAAATTGCTGATATTCCTTTGGGAGAACTAAATGAAGACACTGTATTAAGAACTTTAAGAAACCTGGCAAATGAGAACAACAGACAGTGGAAGTCAGCACATGTACAAAAGGAAGTAACAACAACCTCTGTCCCTGCATTTTTAAAAAATTCCCCTTTCCTGGTGATTAATAAAATGCTCATGTATTTTCTAATGTTTTTCTCGTGACATGCTGTATTTTAGTAGGCACATTTGCAGGCATAAGGCTTCTTTTATAAAAGATATGAATCATAAGATGGGATATCTACCTAAGTGTTTTGTTTTTTGTTTTTTAAATGCAATATTGAAATATAACAGCATTAAAACTATACATTAGTATCTGACTCAGCCTTCCTAGCTTTGAATCTGAATAGTAAGGTACTGTATCATTAGTAACAGAGATATGAAATACAGTTGACAATATGGCTATATGTCTTTGAGTTGAAAGGAATGAAGAATACAAAAAATTAAGCAACCTTGGTCATTATTGTCTTGTCTTTGTGCATCCCTTCAACATCAATCTATTATTGATGTCATCACCCTTCCTGATACCCTTTGTTTTCTTTTTTTTCTTGTCATTCTTTTTTTTTGTCTTTATTTTTTTAATGTTACATTAAAAAAATATGAAGTCCCCATATACTCCCCACCCCCTCACCCCACTCCTCCCCCCATAACAACCTCCTCCTCCATCATCATGAGACATTCATTGCACTTGATGATTACATCTCTGAGCACTGCTGCATCTCATGGTCAGTGGTCCACACCATAGCCCACACTCTCCCAAAGTCCACCCAGTGGGCCATGGGAGGACATACAATGTCCAGTAACTGTCCCTGCTGCACCACCCAGGACAACTCCAGCCCCTGAAAATGCCCCCACCTCACATCTCTTCCTCCCACTCCCTACCCTCAGCAACCACCATGGCCACTTTCTCCACACCAATGTTACATTTTCTTCGATTACTAATCACAATAGTTCATGTATAGAATATCAGTAAGTCCACTCTAATCCATACTCTATTCCTCCATCCTGTGGACCTTAGAATGGTTGTGTCCACTCCACATCTATGTCAAGAGGGGGCTTAGATTCCACATGGATGCTGGATACAATACTCCTGCTTTCAGTTGTAGGCACTCTTGGCTCCCTGGTGTGGTGGTTGACCTTCTTCAACTCCATGTTAGCTGAGTGGGGTAAGGCCAATAAACCAGAGTGTAGGAGTTGCAAGTCTGTTGAGGCTTAGGACCTGGCTATCACATGGTCAGTCCAGAGATTCAGGTCCTCTGGGTATACACTAAACCCCAGCACCAACTAGAGATCTGTTAAAAATAACAGGAGAGGCTTGTGAACAAAGATCACATCTGAGTCCAGCTCCCTCACACAGAAACACAAACTCCAAAGTAGGGCCAACTGAGATGGCACTGAACTCCATCTGCCATGACCATAGAACCTATGGGTCTCTGTAGCCCTCAGAAGAACCAATACGTGGGGTTGTATCTACTTTATCTGTCTCTGGGACTCTGCTGAGGTGTGTATAAAGGCGACCCCTCTGATAACCTCCTGGCTCTCTTTTGGAGACTCATAACCATATAAATTCATTTGTCCTTTCCATTTCCCCCTTTTATTCAGTTCAAAAAGCATTTTTAACTCCTGGTATTATATGTAGATTGAGATATTCTGCTGGTCCGAGTTGACCATTTTATTCAAGGCCATTTTCTAGTTACATCATCAGCTGGTACTTGTTAGTAATCCCTCAGCACCAGGGAGGCTCATCCCTGGGAGTCATGTCCCAGGCTGGGGGGAAGGCAACACATTTACATGCTGAGTTTGGCTTCGAGACTGGCCACATTTGAGCAACACAGAGGCTCTCAGGAGGCAACCTTAGGCACCCTGCAGCTCCAGGCCTTGTTCCCATTTCAGGTGCACAGGCTTACAAGCATAGTCAGTATCAAGGGCTCATTGTTGGACATTCCTTCTTTTTTGGTCTTTGCCGTTGCACTTGGGGGCTGTTGCTGTTCCTTTAGGGACTGTGGTAGTGCTCCCCTGGCTAGGAACTCAGCACTCTCTCAATTGTTGTTTTTAATTGTAACCACTATGAAAATATCCAAACATTTTTATGTACCCTGGATATATGCCCTGGAAAACTCCCTGCCAATCTTGTGTGCCCTGTCAGTAACATCCCACACCAGTATTTCTCCCCTGCCATTGTTGAACCTGTCTGTGATTCAAAACTTCTTAAAAAATGAAGCCCAATATATTGCCAGGTTCCATTAATAGTAAAATGGAATATAGTGATGAGTTTAAAGGTTAGATATAGAATACATATTAATTTAGAAAAATTAAGGTCAAGATAAATTGGGGTATCAAAAAATTTAAAAATGCAAAAGCTTTGTTTCTGATGTTTTGCCTTCCATCACTGCAATAAGTGTTGCCCTGTATGCAAATTGGCAAGGCAACTTCTTCTGTCTTTTCCTCAGTGTCTACGTTCTTTCTTTTTCTTTTCTTTTGTTTCCTAATTATTAAGCTTATCTTCACAAAAGTTTTAGATCACAGTAATTCATATATACAATATATAGGACTCCCACATATCCAACATAAAATCCTTTTCCCTTCCACAGCAATAATCTTTTTACATGTTCATACTCTATTTACTGAAACTGATGTACAGATATTGAGACAATAGCTTTCAAACAAGGTAACATTTGGGTTTACATTGTGGTTTATATTTTAGACTATACAATTTTCTAAATTTTTAGTTATCTTATATTTTAATTTATGATTTACATTTTAGCCTATCAGTTCCTATATATTTTTGGTGTAGTTTAACATGTCTTATATCCATCCTTGCATAATCATGTGGAACACTTCTATTGCCCACACAGTTACATTGAGTCCATCTATTCAATACCTCTTTCCCCCTCCCCTCAGGGCCCACAGTGACAGTCAATCTTCATTGCTTGAAGGGCCATGTTCAGAGATACTGGCAACAGTGTTGAGGGCTTGACATGCTCAACTGCCCTAATGCATTGGGAGTCACCATTTCTCTCAAGAGATACAATTCCCTCTATTTGAGAACATCAGTCCTCCCTAGGATGTGGGTATACCTTCACTCTCATTATATGGGTCTCTATCCAATGATATAACCCACTATAGCAAAATGAGCACTCACATACTCCCTAGAAGCCTGTACTGCATCAGATTATTCCCTTTAAGCATCTTAAACAGGTAACCTTCCTTATTATATTTTTTGAAAAAGTTTTCTCAACATTATACTCTCAACCAAATACCTGACAATCTACTATGTTCATATGTTCCCCCACTCTCCCCCCAATTTCTTGGGCAATATTACCCATCCTGCCATCCCTAACCCCCCTCAAGTCCGCAAAGCCCCACCCAAAGGTAACCCTATGCCCCCATTTTATCTCTTCTTTGTACAAATACTTACCTCCAGCTTATCATAGATTTCACCCATGCAGTTGTCAGCTTGCATCCTTCCTCTACCCCCCAATTTCCTTTAAGCCTGTCATTCAGTCTCTAGTTCTCTGAGGCAGCTTGGTTTACTTATTTCATATCATTGAGGTCATGTAATATTTGTCCTTCAATGCCTGGGTTGCTTCACTCAACATAAGGTTCTCAAGATTCATCCATGTTATCAAATGTGTTTGTAGTGTATTCATTCTTAAAGGTGAGTAGCATTCCATTGTATGTATATATCATATTTTATTTATCCATTCTTCTGTTGATGGGCATTTGGGTTGATTTCAACTTTTGGCAATAGTGAACAATGCTTCTATGAACATTGGTGTGCATATATCAGTTTGTGTCCTTGTTTTTGGTTCTACTGGGTATTACCCAGCAGTGGAATTGCTGGGTCATATGGCAAATCTATAGCTAGGTTTTTGAGAAACTGCCAAACTGTCCTCCAAAATGGCTGGATCCTTCTACATTCCCACCAGCAGTAGATGAGGGTTCCCATTCCTTCACATCCTCTCCAGCATTTGTAGTCTTCTGTTTTTTTCATAGCTGCCAATCTTATGGGAGTAAGATGGTATTTCATTGTAGTTTTGATTTGCATTTTCCTAATAGCTAGAGATTTGGAGCATTTTTTTCATGTGCTTTTTGGCCATTTGTATTTCTTCCTTGGAGAAGTGTCTGTTTAAATCTTATTCCCATTTTTTAAATGGGTTGTTTGTCTTTTTATTTTCAAGTTATAGGAGTTCTTTATATATGCAGGTTATAAGTCTCCTATCAGATATATGGTTACCAAATATTTTCTCCCATTGTGTAGGCTCTCTTTTCACTTTCTTGACAAACTCCTTTGAGGTGCAGAAGGCTTTAATTTTGAGGAAGTCCCATTTATCTATTTGTTCTTTTGCTGCTCGTGCTTTTGGTGTGAAGTTCATGAAGTCGTTTCCTATTACAAGGTCCTGTAGATGCTTCCCTACACTGCTTTCCAAAGTCTTTATGGTCTTGGATCCATCTTGAGTTGATTTTTGTATAAGGTGTGAGTTGGTAATCCTCTTTCATTCTTTTACATGTGGATATCCAGTTCTCTAGGCACCATTTGTTGAATAGGCCATTCTCTCCCAGTTGAGAGGATTTGATTGCCCCTTCGTTTTCAAGATCTTCAGTTTTACCATGTTAGAGCCCCAGACCATCATGATTCCCCTATTTTAGAACATTTCCAACTTACTGTTATTACAAACATTTTAGTGAACATTCTTGTACATAGGTCATATGTTTTTCTAGAATTGCTATGTTTTAGTTGATTACATTTTAAAAGATCTTTTATTTGTAAATAGATCAGATACAGAAAATCATATAAAACAAATGTATGACTTAATAAATCATGAAGAGGAGCACCTTTGTACCCACTACCCAGGTCATGAAATTGAACTTTGCTAGCCACTCCAGAAGCAACTCTTTGTGCTCCATCCTGAACACAGTGCCCTACCTCCCCTTGTGGTTTTATCACTCAAGGGTACATCTCTGTATACTCTAATGTACTTTCAGTCATTTAATAAATTGGGTATTTTTAAAAAGTCATAATCTAGGAGTTTCCCTTTTATCTCTTTTCCTTAAAATCTATTTATTGGAGAACTCTGGCTACTTGATCTGGATTTTGTGACTGTGTACTTATAGTGTAGGTGTACATGCCTCAATGTCTTCTGGATTTCTTGCCAATTGACAGCTGAATAGTTAGGCTTGATTGGATTTAAGGCACAGTTTCTTTGGCAAAACTGTAGGTGGTGGTGTTTGGCACATAATGTCTGGTTGTCTCTTTTTGTGATGTTAGTGGCCGTTCATAATGTATCATTGATACGGACTCGTGGATTGAAACTTACTCAATAGATTTCCATTCTTATTGAAGCTCAAGTTGTCCCAGCTTTGGCCAATGGAAGCCTCTTTAAATTTATTCCTGAGTCTTTTTGGCATAACCCTGTCTTTGATAGTTTTTCTGCTATTTTAAATAGCAAGACGTTTCAGGCTCATTTTGTTCCTTTCCTGCCTCAGCCCAGCCCTAGAGTTGTCATTTTTCGGGCAAGCGCTGGCTTTTAACACAAAGATCTGAGCACTTGGGATGGTCATTGCTATGTTTCATTGTATAATTTCTACAAATATGCCTGCTAGAATTTTGATTGGGATTGGATCTAAGATCAATTTGGGGAGAATTAGCATCTTAATATTGAATTTTCTAGTCCATGAGCCTTCACATATTTAGATCTTCTTTAATTTCTCTCACAATGTTTCATTGTGTACTGGTCTTGTACTAGTTTTCCCATTTATCCTGATGTTTCATATTTTTTGATGCTATTATAAATAGTATTGCTTCTTTAATTTTATTTTATGACTTTTTTCTTGCTCCTATGTAGAAATACAATTGATTTGCTATTTATTGACCTTGCTGGAACTTGGAACCATGCTAAACACGCTTATTAGTTCTAAAAAGCCTTTTTGTAGGATCTGTAAGATTTTCTACATAGATGATGATGTCATATGTGAATAAAGACAGTTTCACTTCAATATTCCAATCTGGATGCCCTTTATTTTCCTTGCCTTATTTACTGGCTAAGAACCAAAGAACAGTGATGAATAGAAGTGGCAAGAGTGGACATCTTTGTCTAATTCCTGATCTTAGGGGGAAAGTATTAGTCTTTTACCATTAAGTATTATGTTAGCTGTAGGTTTTACATAGATGCCCTTTGTCAGGTTGAAGAAATTCTCCTCTTAGTTTGAGGGGTGTTTTTGTTTGCTTGTTTATTTTTTCTCTTTATTTTTTAAATGATGCAATGGATGTGTCATGATGATGGGAGTGAATGTGGCTGGGGGGGGGAGTGGTGGGGTGGGGGTGGTGGGGTTGAATGGGACCTCATATATTTTTTTAAATGTATTATTTTTACAATCAATTAAAAAATATATATATAAGAGGTCCCCATATACCCCCCAGCCCCTCACTCCACTCCTCCCACATCAGCAACCTCTTTGATCATTGTGGGACATTCATTGCATTTGGTGAATACATTTTGGAGTGCTGCCGCACCACATGGATAGTGGTTTACACTGTAGTCTACACTCTCCCCCAGTACACCCAGTGGGCCATGGCAGGACATACAATGTCCAGCATTTGTCCCTGAAGTACCACCCAGGACAACTCCAAGTCCTGAAAATGCTCCCACATCATGTATCTTCATCCCTCTCCCTACCCTCAGCAGCTACTGTGGCTACTTTCTCCACATCAATGCTACAATTTCTTCCATTACTAATCACAATAGTTCCAATAGTAGAATATCAGTAAGTCCACTCTAATCCATACTCTATTGCTTGTTTATTTTTGTTTTAAATCAGGAATGGCTGTTGAATTTTGACAAGTGGTTTTTCTGCATCTGAGATGATCATAGGTTTTTATTTTATATAGTGAATTACATTGAATTAAAAAATATTAACATGGTCAGGATGTTTTATCCCTTTTAGGTTTTGCAGCATTTAATTCATTAAAATTTTAAGAATTTTTGCATCTGTGTTTATGTTGGGTATTCGTCTGTAGTTTTCTTGTAATGCCTGTCTGGTTTTGTCAGGTAATGCTGACCTCATTTGGGAAGAAACGCTTTTCTTTACAAATTTTTTTCAAACTTGTGTAGAATTTGTAGTATTTCTTCCTTAATGTTTAGTAGAATTCACTGATGAAATGACCTAGAACCTGAGTGTTCTTTGTGAGAAAGACTTTAACTACAAATTCAGTTTCTTTTTTTCATTTTTTAGTTTTGTAAAAGATACTTACATCACTCAATTTCTTTAATAAATTTGTTACTAAAATTATCCATTTCTTCTTACATCTTTCAAGGAATTTGTCCAGTATTCTAAGCTGTTGAAGTTAGTGGCATAAAGTTGGTGGTGTTTTAAATTATTCTTTTGATATCTTTAGAATCTGTAGTTATGTTACCTCTTAGCCCTGTTATTGATAATTTACATCTTTTTCTCTTGGTCAGTGTAATTAGTAGATCAGAACAAATAATATTACCAGGGATAAGAGGTTTATTTCATAACGATAAAAACTTTAGTTAATCAAGAAGACATTAAAAATCCTAAATATTTATGTGCCTATTAGCATAGCTTTGAAATACATGAAGCAAAAACTGATAGAAATGCAAGGAAAACTGGACAAGTCTACAATCAGATTTCATCAATTCTCTCTCAATCATTAATAGAACAAGAAGACAATCAGTAAGGATACAGAAGACTTGAATACTATCATCAATCAATTTTACCTAATTTATAGAGTGTGCACCCAGCAACAACAAAATGTATATATTTATCAATTGCATATGAAACATTTGCCAACTTAGGCTATACCATAGCCTATAAAAGAAGTCTCAATAAATTTAAAAGTATTCAAATTTCACAAAGTATGTTTTCTAACTTCAGTGGAATTAATTTAGAAATCAAGGAAATAAAAATATCTGGAAACTCCCCAACTATTTGGAAGTGAAACAACACCCTTCTAAATAGTCATGTGTCAAAGAAGAAATAAAAAAAGAACTTAAAATATTTTGAGCTGAATGAAAAGGAAAACACA
The DNA here is from genome assembly GCF_030445035.2 of Dasypus novemcinctus. Lineage (NCBI taxonomy): Eukaryota > Metazoa > Chordata > Mammalia > Cingulata > Dasypodidae > Dasypus > Dasypus novemcinctus. Next base: position 20,013,230 of record NC_080690.1, on the reverse strand, counting down.
GAGTAGCAAAATTTGCAAGATGTAACAAGTAATGCTAGAGGAAACAGCACTAAGTGCCCATTTTAGGAAAGAAAAAAAGCTTGTATTCAATGACCTCACCTTAAACTTTCACCTGAGAAATGAAGATGAAAAAAATAAAAGCTAAGTGGGAAAGGCAAGGGGAGGAAACAAGTTTAAGAACAGAAATCAGTGAATAGAAAACAGAAAAAACATGGAGAAAAACAATGAAATCAAAAGTTGGTTTGAGACTTCCAGGAAGATGGTGTCTGAATAGGTAGTCAGGGCTCTACTCTCACAAAAACAAAGGAGGGAGGGCAAAAGTCTATCTGAGGGAGTTGCTTTGGGGGTATGCAGACCAGGAGAGTGCTGCACATCATCCAGGAGGGAGAGGAATAGAGAGACAAAGAGGCCAAACAAAAATGAAAACAGTTACTTGCCCTGGTAGCTGGGAATGGCACATATACAAAGGCAAATAGTCTTGGCAAAACCCCTGGCTCACTGCAGCCAACTGAGTTGGGGAAGGGGGGTCTGGCAGAGAGTGGAGAGTGGTCTTTCTTCAGTGAGTTTGGCCAGCTGAGCCCACTTTGAAGCTCAAAGGCCCTAGCCAGCATTGAAGTGGCCCCAGGGAGAGGGGAGAGGGGATCTGATCAGGCAGGCTGTTACACCCAACTGTCCTGGGAGAGAGAAGAACTAGGTCAGTGAGAGGTAGGCAGAGACAGGCTCCTAATCAGCCTGGGAGAGAAGGAAGCCAGGAGAGACAGCCAGCAAACTGTTAGAAGTCCAACTTGCCTGAGGGAAAACAGAGCTGGGAGAGCCAGATAAGCTTTCAGAAGCCTATATAACCTGTGGAGTGGTGTAGTTCAGTGTAGGAACGCATGCCTCTCAAATACTGGGTCCTTGGTTCTTAAGGGATCCAAAAGAGGGATACACTGGGTTATCAGGCGCCCAGCTGGCACCTGGTGACAGCAAACTTTTTTGTTTTAGGTTTTTCTGTTATTTTATATTTTTTATTTTACTTTTTAATTCTTTATTTTATTTGCTAAAACCAGGTACCTTACCTGTGGAGCGCAGGCTCCAGAGTGACTGATTGATTGATGAGCCCCAGCAGCCTGACATGGTTCCTAAGGGTCTAAGAGGGAAGCCCATTTTTCCTGCCTTTTTTTTTCTCATTCTTTGTTTCCTTGTTTCTTTTCCTTATTTTTTCTCCTTAGTTTCTTTATTTCTTTTCTTTCATTTTTCCCTCTTCTGTTGCTTTTCTTTCATTCTGCCTTCTCCTGTTTGGTCTTCATTTTTTCCCCCTCTTCTCCTGTTCTCATCTTTCTGGTCTTTTGTTCTGCTTTTTTCTTGTTTCATCTTTTTATTTCACCTTTTTCTTTTTCCTTTGAATTCTTGATTTTTCACTCTTATTGATTTTTTCCCCTGGCTCTCTCTCTCTTTTTTCTTTTTTCTTTTTCTTTTTTTCTTTTTCTTTTTCTTTTTTTTTAATTTATTTAATTCCCCTCCCCTCCCCTGGTTGTCTGTTTTCTGTGTCTTTTTGCTGCGTCTTGTTTCTTTGTCCGCTTCTGTTGTCGTCAGCGGCACGGGAAGTGTGGGCGGCGCCATTCCTCGGCAGGCTGCTCCCTCCTTCGCGCTGGGCGGCTCTCCTTATGGGTGCACTCCTTGCGCGTGGGGCTCCCCTACGCGGGGGACACCCCTGTGTGGCACGGCACTCCTTGCGCGCATCAGCACTGCACATGGGCCAGCTCCACGCGGGTCAAGGAGGCCCGGAGCTTGAACCGCGGGCCTCCCATGTGGTAGACGGACGCCCTAACCACTGGGCCAAAGTCCGTTTCTTCTTTTTTCTTTTTAAAGATTTATTTTATTTCTCCCCACCCCCTCACTATGTCTGTTCATTGTGTGCTCATCTTCCTTTTTTTAGGAGGCACTGGGAACCAAACCCAGGATCTCCCATGTGGGAGGGAGGCACCTATACACTTGAGCCACCTCCACTCCCTGCTTTGTTGTATGTCTCATTATGTTTTCCTCCTTGTGTCTCTTGTGTCTTATTGCATTAGCTTGCTGCACTAGCCTGTTGCATTAGCTCAGTATCTTGCTCATCTTCTTTAGGAGGCACCAGGAACTGAACCCATGGACCTCCCATGTGGTAGGTGGGAGCTCAGGTGCTTGAGTCACATCTGCTTCACATCCTGGCTCTTTTATGTTTCCTTTTCTATAGTCTTTTTTATTGTGCTATTATTCTTTTTCTCTTCTTCTCTCTTTCCTTTTCTCTGGCCTTAATATTTTTTTAAGGGAACACAGATAACTTCAAGGATATAGAATAAGTGGAACCAAGTGTCAAAGAGGAACCTTAACAAAAAACAAAACAAAATATAAAATCCTAGAGTAGAAAAAGAAGCTAGCCATCTACTAATCACATCAAGATAAATAGATGCCTAAACAACAACAAAAAATTATAAGCCATACTAAGAAACAGGAAGACATGGCCCAGCCTAATGAACAAACTAAAAACCAGGAGGAGATACAGTATGTGAAACAACTAATCAAGGATGTCCAAACAAATATGAATCAACTTAATGAGTGAAGGAAGAGATAAACGATATTAAGACACTGGGAGGACATTCTTAAGAAATAGTAAACATACATAAAAAGGTAACAGATCTGATGGTGATGAATGGTACAATGCAAGAAATTAAAAATATGCTGGAAGCACATAACAGCAGATTTGAATAGGCAGAGGAAGGAATTAGTGACATTGAAGACAATACATCTGCAATCAGACTGATAGTAGAACAGATAGATAAAAAAATAGAAAAAAATTCAGCAGAGAATTGAATGACAACATGAAATGCATAAACATACAAATTATAGGTATCCCAGGGAGAGAATAGAAGGGAAAGGGGGCAGAAGGAGTGTTGGAGGAAATAACGGCTTAAAATTTCCCAACTCTTTTCCTGTACATGTCCAGGAATTGCAGCAGATTCTAAACAGTATAATTCCTAACAGGCTGACCCCAAGACATATACTTATCAAACTGGCAAACTCTCAAAACAAAAGGAAAATACTGAAAGCAGCAAGAGAAAAGAGATCCATCACATACAAGGGAAACTCAGTAAGATTAAGTGCTGATTTCTCATCTGAAACCATGGAGGTCAGAAGGCAGTGGCATGACATAGTTAAGGTGATAAAAGAAAAAACTGCCAGCCAAGAATTATGCATCCAGCAAAGCTGGCATTCAAAAATGAGGGAGAGTTCAAAATATTCACAGATAAACAGAAATTAAGAGAGTTTGTCAACAAGAAACCTTTCCTTCAAGAAATACTAAAGGGAGTTGAAAGGAAAAAACAGGAAAGAGAGGTTGGGAGGAACAGGTAGAAAGGATTATTGGTAAGAATAACAAAAAAGATAAAAAGAAATAAAAGCAAAATATGACACATAAGTCTAAAGAAAATATGGCTAATGTAAGTAATGCCTTGACAATACTAACATTGAGTGTTAATGGATTAAATTGTCCAATCAAAAGACACAAGTTGGCAGAATGGAGAAGGAAATATGACCTATCTATATGCTGTCTATGAGAAACTCACCTTAGACCCAGGGATGCAAGGAGGTTGCAAGTGAATGTTTGGAAAATGATTTTACATGCAAACAATAACCAAAAAAGAATGGGAGTAGCTATACTAATAGACAAAATAGACTTTAAATGGAAAACTATTGTAAGAGACAAAGAAGGCCACTATATATTAATAAAAATGGTAATCAGTGAAGAAAGAAAAATCATAAACATTTAATCACCTAACCAGGGTGCCCCAAAATATATAAGGCAAACAGTGGAGAAATAGATGTCTCTACAATTATAGTAGGGGACTTTGAGACACCATTATCAGCATTAGACAGAACATCTTGATGGGTGGCCAATAAAGAAACAGAGACCTTGAAGAATATGTTAGAGGAGCCAGGCTTAATAGACATATACAGAACATTGAAACCAAATGCAACAGGATATACATTCTTCTCGAGTGTACATGGATCATTCTCCAGGATAGATCACATGCTAAGTCACAGAAAACTCTCAAGGAATTCAGAAAGTTTGAAATTATACAAAGTAATTTCTGATCACAGTGGAATGAAGCTGGAACCAGAACAAGTACAAAGATATGGAAGTTAAACAACACACTCATAGACTATCAGTTGGTCAAGGAGGAAATTGCAAAAGAAATCAGTAACTACCTTGAAACATATGAAAATGAAAATACAACATATCAAAACCTATGGGATGCAGCAAAAGCATTGCAGAGAGGGAAATTAATAGCCATAAATGCCTGTATTGAAAAAGAAGCAAGAGCTAAAATCAAAACCTAACTACATACCTGGAGGAACTAGAAAAAGAACAACAAACTAATCCCAAAGAAATCAGAAAGAAGGAAATAAAGATTAGAGCAGAGTTAAATAAAATTGAGAATATAAAGAAACACTAGAAAAAATTAAAACCAAAAGCTGGTTCTTTGAGAAGATTAATAAAATTGACAAACCCCTTAGCTAGACTAACAAGGAAAAAAAGAAAGGTGATACAAATACCCCTCCCTCATTTTTTATTTTCTGTATCACCACTTATCCCACAGAAATAAAGAGTATCATAAGAGATACTTTGAAAATTTGTATGCCAACAAGATGGATAACTTAGATGATATGGACAAATTTCTAGAAACACACAAGCAGCCTACATTGATGAAAGAAGAAATGGATGAAGTCAACATACCAATCACAAATAATGAGATTGAATTAGCCATCAAAAACCTCCCAACTAAGAAGAGTCCAGGACCAGATGGCTTCACAGGTGAATTCTACAAGTCATTCTGGAAAGAACTAACACCAATTCTGCTTAAACTCTTCCAAAAAATAGAGGTGGATGGAACATTGCCTAACTCATTCTATGATGACAATATCACCCTAATACCAAAGTCACATAAAGATACCACAATAAAAGAAAACTACAGATCAGTATCTCTAATGAACCTGGATGCTAAAATCCTCAGCAAAATACTTGCTAATTGTATTCAAGTGCACATCAAATTATGCACCATGACCAAGTGGGTTTCATCCATGGTATGCAAGGATGGTTCAACATGAGAAAATCAGTCAATATAATATACCACATTAACAGATTGAAAGAAAAAAAATCACAATCATCTCTATTGATGCAGAAAAAGTATTTGACAAAAATATAGCATACTTTCTTGAAAAAAAGCACTTCAAAAGATAGGAATAGAAGGAAGACTTTCCTCGGAATGATAAAGGATATATATGAAAAATCCACAGCTAACATTGTAGTCAATGATGAAATGCTAAAGGTTTACCCCTCTAAGTTTTGGAACTAGACTAGGGTACCCACTGTCACTGCTCTTATTTAACATTGTGTTAGAAGTACTTGCTCAAGCACTTAGGCAAGAAAAAGACATAAAAGGCATCCAAATTTGAAGGAAGATGTAAAAATTTTACTATTTGACAATGACATGATCCTACACATAGAAAGCCCTGAAAAATCTACAACGAAGTTTCTAGAGCTGATAAACAAGTTTAGTAAAGTGGCAAGATATAAAATCAACATGCAAAAATCAGTTGCATTTCTGTATACTAAAAATGAGAAATCTCAAGAGGAAATCAAGAAAAAAATTCCCTTTACAATAACAACTAAAAGAATCAAATACCCAGGAACAAACTTAACTAAAGATGTAAAGGACTTATACACAGAAAACTACACAACACTGTTCAAAGAAATCAAAGAAGACCTAAATAAATGGAGGAATATTCCATGATCATGGACTGAAGACTAAACATCATTAAGATGTCTGTCCTACCCAAATTGTTTTACAGGTTTAATACAATCCCAATAAAAATTACAACACTATTTTTTACTGAATTGAAAAAGCTGATTATGAAATTTATTTGGAAGGGCAAGGGGCCCGGAATAGCTAAAAACATATTGAAAAAAAATGAAATTGGCGGAATCATGCTACCTGACTTTAAAACATACTACAAAGCTACAGTTGGTCAAAGCTGCATAGTATTGGCACAAGGATAGACACACTGACCAATGGAACAGAACTGAGAGTTCTGATATTGATCCTCACATATATGGTCAACTGATATTCGACAAAGCCACCAAGCCCCCTTAACTGGGAGAAAATGGCCTCTTTAACAAATGGTACTTGGAGAACTGGATATCCATACCCAAAAAAATGGAAGAGGATCACTATCTCATGCCCTATAAAAAAATTAACTCAAGATGGATCAAAGATCTAAATATAAGAGCCAAGACTATAAATCTGGAAAATAATGTAGGAAGCGATAAGTATAGGAAATTCCCATATAACACCCCCACACACCTAAACACATGGTTTCAAGAATGATGGCTTTTGGAATTTCAATTCAAGCTTACAGACCCCTTGTTTGTTAGGAACCCCTGCTCTAGACACTAGGTGTCACAGCCCCAGAGGATACCATTCTCATGTGCAGGATCTACAAATAATTTTATTGAAATTGAACAAATAACACAGCAGTCTTCCTAGGCTGGGGGCCACCCTCCCGGAGCCAGATCCCACACTCTAGAAGCACACTGCTTGTACAGTAAAGAATTAAAAAAAAAAAAAAATCCTCCCTATAGAGAAATCAGACTCTGCCCCAACACTATCATGGACTAGACTATTTACAAACCTTCACAGTTATTATTCCTTTTATGGTTGCTCCGTCCTTTCTGTTCCTACCCTACCCAGTGCACAAAGGGCAGGCACTCCAGGACTTTTCCTTGACTTATCCGGAAGGGGTGGGGATACCGGAGGGGGAGGGTTGGAAGGCTCCTCAGAGGTACTGGCATCGGCCCTGGGGTGCTGTCCCTTTTCACAGGGTGGCGGACGGTTCCCTTCCCATGGAAGGTGGGGGGTGGGGCTGGTGCAAAGGCGAGGATTAGACAGAGTAAGCGGAGTGGAGCAACTCCCCCTCAGTCAGGCACCCACAGCCCTTCCTGATCTCCGCCTGCACCCCTCAACTGGGGGGCCAATGCACTAAGCTAGCTGCAGTCGGGAGGGGTCAGCTCAGCCCTGGGTGGAGAGAGAAGCCTCCCACCACTGGTCCCTACTCCCACCAGCAGCCAGCAAACTGTCCAACTCATCTGGAGGTGGGAGCAGATGGGCAGGTGGGTGGGAAACAGACTGGTGCTGCCCCAGACTGTCCAACACAGGAGAAATCGAGGTAGCAAATGGCTGAAATGCTCTGACAAGGGGGTAAGAGAAGCGAGGGAAAGGAAGTTCCCACTCGTGCACAGCCCTCACAGCCCCGGGGCTGGAAGGCAGACCTTGATTGTAAAGTGCTGTAGCCCCTAGCGGGCTGGGCCTCAGGCAAGCTCGGAAGAAAGCAATCCAGGCGAGGGCACAGGAAACCCAGCCACCCTCAGCAGGCTATACCTTGCCTTGCTCCTTGCAGAGATTGCCAGGGAGGGTGGGCTGGTAACTCCACCGTTAGCCCTCACCAGTCATCCCCCCTTGTTCACACACAAACCAGCACCCCACCCACACTGCGGGACTGTCCCGCTCACAGGTGAAGATTCCAGCCCAGCAGTTTACTCAGGGTGGGCCCCAGCCTGGGCTCCTCAAGGGAAGCCATACCTTGAGCCTGGGGGTTTCTTGCTGGGGCAGGAGATGCTTGTGCCTGCCACCCCCTGGCCCCCAGGCTCACATCTCATAGAGGATCACAGGGAAATCCACGTGGATGCGGGGGGGGGGGGGGGGGGGGGGATCCAGCTTCACGGTGCCCTGAGGAATCAGGTTCTTACGCACCCGCTTCAGCTTGGCCCGCTTCTGCCCGTTCTTGGTGACGATTGTCTCCTCATAGAACCCGGGAGCCAGAGCCCCATCCTCGTCATAGAACACGGAGCCGCGGCGCGTGAACACGAAGGGGGGTGCGGTTCCGCCTCGCCGCCGCACCAAAGCTTGCTCAGCGCCTGCCGCGCCGGGAGCCTCCGGGCCGCCGCCCCCGCCGCCGAGGCGAAGGGCCAGAGGCCCCGCGCTTTGGAGCCACTGGCGCCCATATCGGGGCCGCCGGCGCACGGCGGGCCCCGCAGCCACTCCGCCCTTACAGCGCCGCGGTTGTCGCCTTGCCCTGCCTCGGCCTTCGCTCCCGGGTGCAGCCGCCACCTTCCGCAGGCTCCTACAAGATCTTAAGTTAGGAAATGGTTTCATAAACCTTACACCCAAAGCAAGAGTAACAAAAGAAAAAAGATAAATGGGACCTCCTCAAAATGAAAAACTTTTGCACTCCAAAGGAGTTTGTCAGGATGGTGAAAATGCAGTCTACTCAACTGGAGAAAATATTTGGAAAACATCTATCCAATAGGGGCCTAATATCCAGCATATATTAAGAAATCCTACATCTCAAAAATAAAAGACAACCCATTAAAAAATGGGCAAGCGATCTGAGTAGATACTTCTCCAAAGAAGAAATACAAATGGCAAAAAAGCACATGAAAAGATGCTCAACATCACCAGCTATTAGGAAAGTGCAAATCAAAACTACAATGGGATATCATCTTATACCCATTAGACTGGTGGCTATTACAAAAACAGAGGACTACAAGTGTTGGAGAGGATGTGGGGAAAAGGCAACCCTTATTCACTGCTAGTGGGAATATAGAATGGTGCAGCCATTGTGGAGGACAGTTTGGCGGTTCCTCAGGAAGCTAGCTATAGAACTGCCATAAGATCTGAAAGATAGGTTTACAGGAGACAGAAAGGGAGTGGAGGTTTGTGAGCCAATGTCCATGTTGGCAAAATCTATAAGTTGAAGTTGTGTAGCTGTGTAGTGGATGGGCGTGACAGTGGTGCAGCAATGCTATTGGATTTGGTGATGCTGGTCTCTGAAGGGGGTAGGGTGTCGGAGTTGGGTAGGTCTATCCATGGAACTGGGTGGAGGGTTGGGGGAAGGATCAGGTGAACTCTGGGAATTTGCAGGTCTGTGGTTAAAACTACATTATCAGGAACGTTCTTTTGGCAAACATGGCAGAGGAGGATTACTTGTATAGGGTGCCAACACCTATGTGGGGGGAGCATATAGGACGGGGGCACCTGGGTCAGGCGTCTATGGAATATGTAAGCACTCATATTGTCATCGTGTGTTATATCAGTCATTGGTGACCCACACAATAAACAGGAAAATATTGAACTCCCATCCTGCTATGTTCTCAAATAATGGGGCAAGAGTCTCTCAAGAACATAGGCAGTGCCTAATAAAAGACCAATTTGTCAAACCCTCATTATTATTGCAAGTAACTATGAAACTTAGTCTTCAAAAAGTGAGACTTAGTGGTTACTATAGATCCTGAGGTGAGAGGGAGGAAAGAATAGACTAGTTGGAACATAGTGCATTTTGGGAGAATTGGAATTATTCTTCATGATCTTGCAATAATGAATACAGGCCATTCTAAACTTTGTCAAAATTTATAAAATTATAGGGTCAAAAATGTAAATCATAATGTAAGCCATTGACCATGGTAAGTAGCAATGTTTCAATATTTGTACATCAATTTTAACAAATGTACTATCTGCATGTAAAATGTTATTAATAGGGGAGAGGGGAAAAGGGGGAGGGTATTGGATATATGGGAATCCTCTATATTCCCTATGTGACTTTTCTGTAACCTAAAGCTTCTTTGAAGATAAAATGAAAAAATAAAAAAGACACTGGGGGAATATATGGAAGAAAATGTCACCGTATGTACAACACAACAGATGTTACAGTAATAAAAGACAATGTCTAAAAAAGTTTTTATTAAAAATTAAAAAAAATTGTACTTTACATGTTACCTTTAAAACTATCATTATTATTTTATTTTCTTATTGTTTTTATGTGGTTATTTTCTTGGCTTCATCTTTGGAGAGGTTTTGGATCATGGAAGGGTCACAACTGTGGAAGGGGAGAATCATTGGTGCAGGGTGTTGGTGATGGGGGGATGCATGGGAGAGGGTTCATCTGGGGCATGCCTCTAAGGCATATGAATGTCCTCAAGTGTTTTTGGGACATTGTCATGGTGGGTGGAGATCCATACAGTAACTGAAAGAATATCAAATTCCCATTCTAGGGAGTTTTGCTATATTCTCTAATGGGACAGCAAGAATCCCCTGGGGTACAGGGGCAGTGCCTAGTGAAGGAGGACAGACTATTGTGCTGGACCCTTGAATTGACGATTGCTCCTGTGAACCTTTTCTTTTGAAACTGAAATTTAGCCTAGTATTATAGGTTGCCTAAGAATTATTCCTGAGGGTCTCCTTTTTGCTCAATGGTGGCCTCTAAGCCAAACTCAGCAATTCACTCCCTTCCCTCTGGTGTAGGACATGACTTAGGGGATGAGCCTCCCTGGCACGGAGGGATTATAATCAAGCACCAACTAGCAATGCACTTGGAAAAAGTCCTTGACCATAAGGAGGAAATGGTAAGTACAAATGAGTTTTTATGGCTAAGATTTTCAAAGTGAGTCGGGAGGTCATTCCAGAGGTTACACTTATGCACATCTCAGCAGGATCTCATTGCCTGCCAGTAAATAGTGCCTCAAACAGTGGGGCTCCTGAGGGCTTTAGAGATATCCAGACACTATAGACAGGGCAGACATCTCAGGAGTTTGGTGCTCTGCTGGTGAGCCTTATTATGGAATTTATGCTCCCCAGTGTAACAGAGTTGGACTCATTTGTAGTTTCCCTACGCGTGGCTCTTCTGCCCCTTCTGTTTGAACCTATAGTTAGTACTATACTTGATAGGCATATGTCCAAAAGACTTAAATTTTTGTTTGTCTATGTGCCAGTTGGGCCCTGCATCTCAGCAAAGTTGGAACACCTACTCTCTAGTACATTGGACTCACCCAGGACAACCATCAAGGTAATGATGACGAACAATGTCCATCCCAAGGAACAGCAAGAGTCTGCAACTGCAAGCAAGAGACAGTTCTATCCCTCTGTCCTCATGGGACCTAAGCCCCCTCTCAATTAGAGGTACAGTGGGCATCACCATCCCCAAATCCTCAGTATTGGGGAATGAACAATCAACTAAAGTAGACTTACTATTATTTTACTGCAGACTTATTGTTATTTTAGCAGTGGAAGAACTCATATCATTGATATAAAGGCAGTGGCCACTAGAGGCTCTTAGGGGAGGGAGAGCAAAAAATAGGTTATATGGGGGCATTTTCAGGAAATTGGAATTGTCCTCCATGATGTTGCAATGAAGGATACAGGCCATTATGTATTTTGTCATAACTCACAAAATTGTGCAGGACAGAGTGTAAACTAGAATGTAAACTATGATTCATGGTTAGTGGTGATGCTTCAATATGTGTACATCAATTGTAACAAATGTACTACAGTAATGAAGGATTTTTAAAAAAAGATTTAATTAATTAATTAATTCTGCCCCCCCCCCCCAGCTGTTTTTCACTTGCTGTGTCTGTCTTCCTTGTTTCTTTAGGAGAGACCGGGAGCTGAACCTGGGACCTCTGATAGTGGAGGGAGGTGCCTAATCATTGAGCCACCTCCACTTCGTGCTTTGTTGTGTCTCTCATTAAGTTATTTCCTCCCTGCATCCTTTGTTGTGTCATCTTTCCGTGCCTGCCCATACCATGATTTTTCTTCTTGTATCTCTTGTTGTGTCAGCTAGCTGTGCCTGCCCGTTGTGCCAGCTTGCTGTCTTCTTTAGGAGGGACTAGGACCTGAACCAGTGACCTCCATGTGATAGGGGGAACCCAGTCACCTAAGCCACATCCGCTTCCCTGAAGGATGTGGGAAAGTGTTGGAGGGGGAGGGAGTAGGGCTTATGGGATCCCCTATATTTTTTACATAATATTTATCTAATCTAAAGTTTCTTTAAAATAAATCAATTAAACAACAACAACAAATAGCTAAAAAGCACATGAAAAGAAGTTCAACATCACTAGCTATCAGGGAAATACAAATCTTCTATATATTGAACTGGCTGCTATTAAAAAAACAGAACTGCAAGTGTTGGAAAGGATGTGGAGGAAAGGGAGGAAAGGGAATACTTATCCACTGCTGGTGAGAATGTAAAATGGTACAGCCATTGTAGAGGACAGTTTGATGGTTCCTCAGGAAGCTAATTATAGAACTGCACTGTGATCCAGCAATCCCACTTCTGGGTAAATACCCAGAAGAATTGAAAGCAGGGATACAAACAGATATATGTACATCAATACTTAGAGTGGCATTACTCTCTATTGCCTAAAGTTGGAAGCAACCCAAGTATTCATCAGCAGATGAATGAGAGGATAAGCAAAATGTGGTATATATAAAAAATGGAATATTACTCAGCTGTAAGAAGGAATGCAATATTAACACAGGGGACAACAAAGATGAATCTTGAAGACCTTATGTTGAGTGAAGTAAGCCAGGCACTGAAGGACAAATATTTCAACCATGACCTCACTGATATGACTCAAGCAAATTGAGCAGACTCACAGAGCTAGAGTCTGGAAGGTAGGTTATCGGGAGACAGAAAGGGAGTACAGTGTGGTGAGCTGATGCTCAAAATGGGCAAAACCTATGATAAGGCAGAAGGGGGTGTTTTTGTGGTGGATGGGGTGATAGTGGCACAGTGATGTGATTGGGTAAGACAGTGCTAGACTGTGAAGGGGAATAGAGTGGGGGGTTTGGGTTGGAGTATCCATGGAACTGGGGGGAGTGCTGGAGGAAGGAACAGGTGAACTCCGGGGATTTGTATGTCTGTAATTAAGTCTACAATTGTGGGACTGTTCTTTTGGCAAATATTGCAGGGGAGGGTTACTGGTACAGGGCATCAGGGGTGGGGGGATATGCAGGATAAGGCACACCTGGGGCATGTTTCTATGGAATATGAAAGTGTTCATCTTGTCATAGCATTATATCAGTGGACAGAGACCCACACAATAAACAAATATCGAACTCCCATTCTAAGGAGTCCTGCTCTGTTCTCAGAGGGACAAGAATCTTTCAAGAATATAGGTATTAGGCGGTGCCTAATGGAAGAAAACAGACCAATATTTCAATCTTTCAATATTATTGCATGTAAATATGAACCTTATTCTTCAAAAATTGAAACTAGTGGTTACCATAATTTCTAAAAGGAGGGGGAAGCAAAAGTAGAATACATGGAATACTGGGCATTTTTAGGCATTGGAATTGTTCTGGATCTTGCAATGATGGATACAGGCCATTATACATTTTGTCAAAATCTATAGAAGTGTATGGTGCAAAATGTAAACCATAATGTAAACCATTGACCATGGTTATAGCAATGCTTCAATATTTGTTCATCAGTTGTAACAAATGTACCATACTCATTTAAGATGTTATTAATAGGGGGTAGTGGGTGAGGGAGAGGGGGCCGGGTATATCAGAATCCCCTATATTCTCTACATGACTTTTCTGTAACCTAAAGCTTCTTTGAAAAAATGAAAAAAAATAAGACACAGGGGGAACATGTGGAAGAACTTATCACTGTGCTTAAAAGATAACAGATCTTAGTGATGAAAGACATGAAATTTTAAAAAATTTCTTATTTTTGTATTTTCCTTGTTTTTAGAAATTTATTTTTATCTATTCGGTTTTTTTTTTTGGCTTTGTTTTGGGGGAAGTTTTGGATTGTAGAAGGGTTACAACTGTGATGGAACAATCACTCGTGTGGGGTGTTGGTGATGGGATACACCTGGTACATGCCTCTATGGCATATGAATATGTTCATGTGGTCATGGGGTGTTGTCTCAGTGGGTGGAGACCCACACAATAACCAAAATATTGTATTCCCATCCTGGGAAGTCTTGCTACATCCTCTAATAGAGGAGCAAGGATCTCTTGAGTACATGGACAGTGCCTAGTGAAAGAGGACAGACCAATATGCCAGGCCCTTGACATTGGTGATTGTACTTAGAAACTTAGCTTAGTATTATTTGTTGCCTACAAGTTATCTCCTGAAAGCCTCCTTGCTTAAATGTGGCCTCTCTCTAAGCCAAACTCAGTACATAAACACACTATCTGCACCCCCCCTCCCCGGTGTGGGACATGACTCTGGGGATGAGCCTCCCTGGCACTGAGGGATTATTACCAAGTGCCAACTAGCAATGCATTTGGAAAAAGATCTAGACCAAAAGGGGAAAATATTAAATACAAATGAGTTTTTATGGCTAAGATATTTCAAGTGAACTAGTGATGCATTTGGAAAAAGACCTTGAACAAAAGGGGGAAATATTAAATACAAATGAGTTTGTTATGGCTAAGACATTTCAGGTGAATTGGGAGGTTATTCTAGAGGTTACAATTATGTAAGTCTCAGGAGGATCTCATTGACTGCCACAGTAACCAATGCCTCAAGCAAGGGGGTTCCATAGGGCTCTAGAGACATATATATGCTATAGGCAGGACAGACAATCTCAGGAATTAGGCACTCTGTAAGTGGGCCTTACCTTGGAATATATGCTTCCCAATATAACAGAGTTAGACTCATTTATAATTTCCCTGCACAGGGCTCTTCTGCCCCATTTATTTGAACCTATAATTAGCAATATACTTGTTAAATATATGTCCCAAAGACTTAAATCTTTGGTCTGTTCATATACTGGTTAAGCCCTGAATCTCAGCAGAGTTGCAACACCTATTTTCCAGTTCATTGGACTTGCCTAGGACAACTAACAAAAGGATGATGATGGACAATGCCCATCCCCAAAAACAGAGTATCTACAAAGGAAAGCAAGACAGTTCCATCCATCTGCCCTATGGAATCTAAGCCCACTCTTATATCACCATCTCCAAATCCTCAAGTTTGAAGAATGAGCAAACATAAGGGGGAAATGCAACTATGGACTAAACTAGACTTATTACTATTCTAGCAAAGGAAGAATTTGTAACATTAATATAAAGGTAGTGGCCACCAGAAGTTCTGAGGGAAGGGAGAGGGACGAATTGGTTCAGCATGAGGCATTTTTGGGACATTGGAATTGTCCTGCATGACATAGCAATGATGGATACAGGCCATTATATATCCCGTCAAGACCAATAAAATTGTGTGTTGCAAAGTGTAAACTATAAACTATAGACTGTGGTTAGTAGCAATTCTTTAATATGTTTTCGTTAATTGTAACAAATGTACCACACTAATGAAAGATGTTGTTATATGGGGAAAAGTAGGGGAAGGGAAGGGAGGGTAGTATATGGGAATCCCCCTATGTTTTCAATGTAACATTTATGTGATTTAAAGCTGCTTTCGAAATAAAATTTAGAAAAATTTTAAAAGCTGATTTGAGAAGCCTCTTTCTTACCCCCACCCAACCCTTCTAAAGATAGTCAAACAGTGCTCTTAAAACTGAAGATTGAAGAAAGTAAAGATCTTTGCTCACATAGAGCTTGTGTTCTAGTAGGATAAGATTTTCCCCCCAAAGAATCAAATAAAAAAAAAATCTAAACAAAAAAAGTGCTATGAAGAAAATGGAGATGACATAGAATTTGTGGTCAGAAAGGCTTCTGTCTGGGTGGGGAGTTGGAGTCACACTTGCATAAAGTGTGAATGAGGAAAGAAGGAGCTGGTTGGGCCGAGATTTGGGAGAAGAACATTCAAGTCAGAACTAAAGACTGATACAAAAAGGCCCCGTGGCAGGCAGAATAATGCCCTCTTCCTACACCCAAGGATATCCATGTTCTAATCTCTAGAACCTGTGAATTATACCGTGCTTACATGGGAAAGAGAAATGAAAGTTGCTGATAGAATGAAGTTTACAAATCAGTTTACCTTAAATGGGAAGATTATCTTGGATTATCTGAATGGAACCAATGTATTCACAAGGGTCTATAAAAATGGAAGGAGGGGAAGCAGATGTGGTTCAAGCAATTGGGCTCCCATCTACCATATAGGAGTTTCAGGTTTTGATGCCCAGGGCCTCCTCGTGAAGGCATGCTAGCCTGTATGACGAGCTGGCCCATGTGGAGTGCTGCCCCACACAGGAGTGCTGCCCCATGCAGGAAAGCTGGCCCATGTGGAGAGTCGGTGTAGCAAGATGACACAATAAAGAGACACAGAAGAGAAAGAATAAGAGACACAGCAGATCAGGGAGCTGAGGTGGTGCAAGAGTATGATCGCCTCTCTCCCACTCTGGAAGGACCCAGGATCAGTTCCTGGAGCTGCCTAATGAGAATGTAAGCAGACACAGAAAACACACAGTGAATGCACAGAGAGCAGACAATGGAGGGAGGGGAGAGAAATGAATAAATATTAAAAAAAAAAAAAAAAGGAAGGAGGAGGCGGAAGTTAAAATGATGTGGTATGAGAAAGACTGTACCTGTCTTTGTTGGCTTTGAAGATAGAAGAAGGGGGCTATGAGTCAGGGAATCCAGGTGGCCTCAAGAAGCTGGAAATGACAAATAAGTGAATTATTCCATAAGAGTTCCCAGGAAGAAATGTTGGCACCTTGATTTCAGCCCAGTGAGAACTGTTGGGTTTCTCACTGTAAGATGATAAATCTGTGCTGTTTTAACATAGATCTATGCAGTAATTTTGTTATAGCAGTATTGGAAAACCAATACAAACCTAAGGTAGGACTAAGCTTGGTTTTTCCAAGAAACCAAAAGAAGGGTAGAAAATGTGGCTAAGGTCTCATTCCTAAAGTTTTTATTTGTGCTATTTGTGCATTGACTTCTTGATCATACTTACCAAAGTTTTATCCATTTATTGTTTTTTTTTCAAATTGGTATTATTGAGTAACACTCTTTTCACTATTAATTACATTTTGCTTTTTAAAATTCTGTTTTCTGTGGGTTTATTTGTTTTTCTAGTTGTTAAGTTGGATCTTTAATTTTTAGTCTTGCTTTTTAATAAATACATTTAAAGGTATACTTCTGATTATTGCTTTAGCCACACTTCCAGATTTTGTCAAGAAATGTGTATTTTCTTATTGTCAGTCTTAAAATCATTTGTAATTTTAATTTTTCCTTTTTTAATCTACATATTTTGAAGGACATGCTATAATTTCCAAAAGATTAGATTTTTAATTATTTTTTTACTATCTTTTGGATGTTTTAAAATTCCATTGAATTGTCATCGATGAATGTGGCCTGTGTGTTTTCTGCTTTGGAAAACTTTTTGAAAATTTTCCTTCTGGCATAACGAATGTTCTCTTTGTTTTTGAGAGAGCGTGTTTTTTTTTTTTGTTGTTAGAGTCAAAATTCTATTTATCTCCATTAGATCAAGCTTGGTATTTGTATTAGTCAATTTCTCTATATCTATACTTTAAAAAAATCTATTTGTGTTGATTTTTAAAAGAGAGGTGGATTTAAGGATTTAAGTCTCTACTGATTGTGGCTTTGTCAATTTCTGTTTCTGTTTTTATCAGATTTTATTGTATTTAACACAAAGCTCTATTGTTAGGTGTGTAAAGGATGATAATTGTTATAACTTGGCAGATTTTATCTTTTACCAATATGAAATATCTTTTTGTTGATTTTACTGCTTTTCTGTATGAACTCTATGTTGTTGTTGTCTGATATTAATATTGCTACACCTGTTTTTTCCTGCTGTGGAAGATACTTGTTGCCTAGCCTGGCATTATTATACTCTTCCTCTTTAGTTAAAGTAACTGGATTTTAGATGGAAACATTGCCAGTAAGAATAAAATATTGCATTTTCAAGTCCAACTGCAGCTAGCTATAACTTCGTGACTAAGGTTTTTTTCTGTGTTTGTGACACAAAATAATCCGCATTTATTCTCTCTCATTTTCTGTAGATCAGGAATCCAGGCGTGGCTTAGCCTGGATTCTCTTTTTCAGGATCTCTCACAAGGCTGCAATCAAGGTGTCAGCCAGGGTTGGGGTCTCATATGTAGGATCCATGGAGGAGATGCAAGGAGAAGCATCTCCTTGTAAGCTTCTGTGGTTGTTGGCAGAATTGGGTTCCTTGCAAGCTCTTAGACTGAGGGACCAGTTTATTCCTGGCTCTTGGCCAGAGGGTACCTTCCTTTCCTTGCTGTGCGTTCCTTTCCAACACAGTTGCTTGCTTCTTTAAAGCTTGCAAGCTGAGAAGACGAGTCTGATAGCAAGCTAGGAATCATAATCTTATAATCTAATAACAGAAGTAATATCCCATCACCTTGCCATGTGATGAGTTTTAATGAATGAGTTGTAAGCAAAAGTGTTGTATGGGGCTTTTGAGAGGTGTCCTTAAAAGGGAAGAGCCTTCTCCCCCAACCCCCACTTTTTCATCTTGCTGCCTTGAATGTAGCTGTAATGACTAGGTCAGCAACAATCTTGGATGATAAAGTACAAACTATATTGTTTAATTTCCTGGCTGCTAAAACAAATACCATGCAATATGCTAGTTTATACAATGGGAACTTATTGGCTCTGGGTTTTGAGGCAAGGAGAAGTCCAAAAGACACCACTGAGATGATGTTTCTCTTACAAGACTGGCATTCTGCCTGTTATCCTTGATCCTTGACTTTTCTGTCACTTGGCAGTGCACGTAGCAGCCTCTCCTAACATCTTTCTCTTCAGTTCCATTGATTTTCAACTTCTGACTGCTTCCTTTGCCTTTCTTCTCTGGGACTTTTTCTTTATAGAGAAGACCTCCAGTAATAAGATTAAGACCCATCGTGATTTGTTTGGGCCATACCTTACCTGAAGTAACCTCATCAAAATGTCTTATTTACAAGGGCTCACATCCATAAGAATGGATTAAGTTTAAGAACATGTTTTTCTAGAGTACATAGCTCCAAGCTACCATGCATGTGTTGAGGATGGTGAAATAGAAAGGTAGAAGTCAAAGTTCCTGGTGACATGGTCGAATTACCATACCATATTTGACCTTGACTGCCTGCCACAGAATTCTTCTATTTGAGGAAGAAATAAACTGTCTTGTTTAAATCCTATTGCTTGGACTATCTTTTTCATTCCATTCCTAACATATCCATTATAATGTATTTTAGGTATATCTCATTTAGATAGCATCTGACTAATTTTTAACCTAGTTTGTGAGTTTGTCTTTTTAATTTTTTTAAAGATTAATTTTATTTATTTCTACCCTTTTGTTGTTTGTGCTCTCAGTCTATTCTCTGTATCTCTTCATTGTGTACTCTCTGTATCTGCTCCTCTTTTTTTTTTTTTTTTTAAAGAGGTACCTGGGGACTGAACCCAGAACCTTCCATGTGGGAGGGAAGTGCCCAATTGCTTGAGCCACATCAGCTTCCTGCTTGTTGTGTGCTGAGACCAGCTCGCAATAGGTTTGCACAAAGGGAAGGTGATGTAGAACTGAAGAAATGAAAGGACAGAAAGAAAGACACAAGAGAGGAAACAAAGATGGGACCAGGGGACTTCACAGCTTTTGAAACTGAGAGCCTGAACCCTAGTTTCCCTATCCTATTTATTTGAAAGCTAATGAGCAGTTGTGGGCTACAGGAAGCAACTTGTAACATCTTGTACAATAGTAGGAAGCAACTTGCAACAACTACAATAAGGTAATTTACAATAACAGGAAGCAACTTAGAACATCTTGTACAGTAATAGGAAGCAACTTGCAACATCTACAGTAAGGTAATTTACAATAACAGGAAGCAACAAATAGGCAGGCCAGTTTCCCTCAACAATTGTGATCTTATTATTTTTCCTTGTCGCACCATCTTGTTGTGTCAACTGTCTTGCTCATCTTCTTCAGGAGGCACTGGGAACTGAACCCTGGACTTCCCATGTGGTAGGTGGGCACCCAACTGCTTGAGCTATAGCCACTTTCCAAGAGTTTCTGTGACAGGAATTTAACTTAGTTATATGTATTGTAATTGTACTGACAAATTTAGTCTTCTGCCTATCATCTCAGTTTTTTTTTCAATTAAATATACTTCTTTTTTGTTTCCTTTTTCTCTTTTTTTTGTTGAATCAATATTTTTTTTCTTCCAATTTTTCTTGTCCTTTTATTTTCTCTGGTGTTCTAGAAATCACATAATTTCTAGAGTATCTCTTAATATTCATGCTCAAATTTAACTTTTTCTCTAGTGCATAAAATTAATAGAATATGTCTTACTTGTGTTATTAGAGAAGAATCTCAATCTACTTCTACTCTTTTCCCTATCCTGTCACTTCTTATATTAATATTATCTTGGATTTTAATTTTAAATTGTTATATTTAAAACCAACAATTATTTAAACTGAACTTATATTTTTGAGTTTTTTTTGCTTAGCATGTTTTTGTCTGCCACAACTTCCTCTTTGTCCTTTGTGTTCTTACCTCGATTCTACTGTAATCACATTACGATAGTTAATTAGTATATTCATTCGTGTCCTTGCTACTTTGTGGAAAAAGACTCACTTTTGTAACTCTGGAGTTTGGTGTGTAGTAGACACATTGTAAGTCTTAACTGCCTGAATGTGAGCCCCAGCCCTCCATCTCACCCCAGCCCTGGACCTGCTTCACTGTGTATCTATGTTACCCCATTCTTGCTCATCTAGACCTGTATGCGGTACCAGCAGCACAAGGCTATCTGCTTTCCTTGGACTGTGCTCCTGCAGACTTTGGAGTTGGCAGAAAACTTAGAGCAGAACTCAGGGGTAAAAGGAGCTCTTGAGAGAGGAGGCATGTTTGCTTCAGTTAGTGCTGAAGGTTATTTCCCTCTATGTTTATGTTTATGGTGGCACAAAATCCTCTACAAGGTTGAGATGGCAGAGGGATAGGAACACAAATGGAGGAGCATCTATGCATTGAGTATTAACATGCTGGAGGTGAGAAAAGAGGAACTATGCATCTCAGGTCTTAGGTTTGGGAAGAATCTTTAGATGGTTTATTTAACTGGGTATGTTTGAATGTGAGAGTCAAAGGCAGGATAACTCTGTAAACAATGCTATCTGCTGATTAGTCCAACCATGTTTTAATTGTCATTCAGAGTGAACACCTTATCACATTGGGTTGACTATTCTATAAAATACTAGATGTGTTGGGAAGTTTACTCTAGGCCTACATTTTACATTTGTTAAATTTCATTCTATTACATTATCACCAGGGATACCATATTAACTTTTTCCCTCTTTTGTTTATACCTTTAAGGCAGTTCTTGACTATTATCATGGCTCCTCAGCCAACTTGTTTCTTTGGCTGGGCAGTTCATTCTAATTTTTATTTTTGTACTCTTTATCTCTTTTGTTCTGACCCTATTATTTCTAGGCTTTTTTGGTTTTTGTTTTGTTTTTTTCCTTATCTCTTGCTTATGTCTATGTATCTCCAGGCTTTGTTTCATAGGCTTAAGAGTTCTTTACCAATCCCTTTTGCTTTCTTTTTACTTAAGGTGGCAATTACTACCAGGAGACCAACAGCAACATTGTTGCAGCAGAGGACAAATTAGGACAATGACCTGGAGCCCAGTACCTTAGGGTAGTCCTACAGTCATTCTTGGAGGACGACCTACATTAAAGCAAATCCAACCAGCCATGAGATAGCCTTGCTTTTTCCTTTTTTGCCTTTTCTCTCCCTCCCTCCCGAGTCTCCTGAGAACCTTGGGGAGGACACACACAATAGAGACCTGCAGCTTCGGGAAGTCACCCTGAATTTGATTACTAACACTTAACTTCGGGAAGCGGACTCATCCCAATGGATAGGGCGTCTGCCTACCACATGGGAGGTCCGTGGTTCAAACCCTGGGCCTCCTTGACCCGTGTGGAGCTGTCCCATGCGCAGCGCTGATGTGTGCCAAGAGTGCCCTGCCACGCAGGGGTGTCCCCCGTGTAGGGGAGCCCCATGCTCAAGGAGTGCACCTCATAAGGAGAGCTGCCCAGCACGAAAGAAAGTGCAGCCTGCCCAAGAATGGCGCTGCACACATGGAGAGCTGACACAACAACAAGATCACACACACACACACACACACACATACACAAAGAAACAGATTCCCGGTGCCGCTGATAAGGATAGAAGTGGTCACAGAAGAACACAGTGAAAGGACACAGAGAGCAGACAAATGGAGGGGGGAAGGGAGAGAAATAAAAAAAAAAAACTTATTAAAATTAAAAAAAACAGAAAACAAAAACAACACTTAACTTTATCACCAGCAAGGAACCGAGGAAAAAGAAAGCCAGATCAGAACTTTCAAAGAGTCTGTAGGAATGTGATGTGTGTGTATGTGTGTGTGTGCGTGCATTTTGAAATGCATTTTCCTATAGTGGAATGCTCAGACCTAGTTGGCAGAATTCTTACTTTTCTCTATGAAGTGCCCAGTCTCTGAACTATGTAAAAGATTCGAACATTTAAAATCTATACTCACCTGAGATTTTGTTCAGAATAGCTTTATGAATATTCATGTCGAAGTATTTAACCTCAGGATGTGAAATAGTAATATCTCATCTGAGTTTGACATCTCTGATTTTTTTCAGCAACAGAGAAAAATTCAGTGTTATTTTCCATGAGGGGCATCATTTGGGCAAGCTCTTTGGGTTCAAGTTCTAAAAGTTCAGTTTATTCTCTCAATTTTTTTGTTTCCTACTATGTGACAGGCAACATTTATAAATGTATTTCCATTGTTTTTGCTCAACAGTGACTTCCTATCTATACAGGTTTGACAAGCAAATAATTTTAAAGGTCAATTCCTATTGTAAATATTAGTGTTCTAACTTATTAGTATTAATTTTTTTGTATTAAGATTTGTTATGAAGAGTACAAATCTAGAGATTACAGTGCTTATCTGTAGAAACTATAAAGAAGACAGACACTATGGTGAATAAGCTAATGAAAACAAGTATGAGCAGAAGAAATAAAGTAGAACTGGATTACAATTCCATTATATATATATATATTTTTTTTCCAATAAAGATTTATTTATTTATCTATTTTCCCCCACTCCCTCCCTTGTCTGCTCTCTGTGCCCATTTGCTGTGTGTTCTTTTGCGTCTGCTTGTATTCTCTTTTGGTGGCTCTGGGAGCCGATCCTGGGACTTTCTAGAGTGAGAGAGAGGTGATCATTCTCTTGTGCCATCTCAGCTCCCTGGTCTGCTGTGTCTCTCATTAGGTCTCTCCTCTGTGTCTCTTTTTGTTGCATCATCTTGCTGTGCCAGCTCTCCGCATGGGCCAGCACTCCTGCGTGGGGCAGCACTCTGCATGACCCAGCACTCTCCATGGGCCAGATTGCCACACAGGCCAGCTTGCCTTCACCAGGAGGCCCTAGGTATTGAGCCCTAGACCTCCTATATGGTAGGTGGGAGCCCAATTGCTTAAGCCACATTGGCTTCCTCCATTATATTTTTAGTTTGTATTTTGTTTTTTGGTAAGTTTTTTAGAGTTCAGAGGGGTTTTTCTTAAGAAGGTAAGACATAAATGCAGTGGAGGGAAAAAAACTGCTAAAAGGTAGTGTTGGGTTTTTGTGGTTTTTTTCTGCTATTTGTCTTCCTTTTTAAAATTATAAAATAGTAAGTATTCATTGAAGAATTTAGAAATAATGGATAAATTGAGAAAATAAAAAATACTTGTACCCTATTATTGAGAAAAACCGTTGTTTTTGTTTTAGTTTATGTTCTTTCAATCTTTATATTAAAAATTCAAATATGTATACCTGACAAAGGCAGAATTATACTGAACTGTTTTGTAATCTGCTTTATTTTAATATTTTGACAGCTTTCTTGACATCATTTTGAGTAGCTGCATAATATTCTATTAGATATGTTACAAATTGTTTAAGTATATATTTCTGATATTTAGGTAATTTCTAATATTATAAATGACATTTAAATGAACATTCTTAAAGTTAAAATTTTGCATTTCTATTGTTTCCTTATCTTTAGATTAAATTCATATAAATGGAATTGCTTAATCAGAGTATGCATATTTTAATACTTTAGATAGATACTATCAAATTTCTCTCCAGAAAGGTTGTGCCAGTTCATGCTTACACACCCTTCTTAAAGCTGATTATTATTATTAAAATATTTGCCAATTTTATAGGGATAAACCAGTAACTTTCTAATTTTAACTAATCTGAAATTCTACCTTAATCTTATATGAGGTATAATTCTTGATAAAGAACAAAAGAACAAAAGAAAATCTACTTCTATTTGCTGTGGGAAGATATACAACCCCTTCAACAGAAACTATTATTTCATGTGAAGGATTAATAATAATTCTGTGGTTGTAGAAATCATTGACTTGGTAGGGTATCTCTCTCTTGAGACACAAATATTTTTTCCACATCTTTTTATTGTAATTAAATTTATTGTGATGGGATTTTACCTGTACATAATTAATCAAATTCACATTTAAAAGTTAATTGTGGGTTTGTAGAGAGATGCTATCCCATGAGTCTAATGACTGTGATAGTCAGATTTGGAATCATAATTAGAATAGAATGGGGCACCTTGTGCGTAAACTAACCAGGAATAAATAGATTGCTTTTATCTTTTGGGTTTAATTCTAGATCAAGAGAAGAATGGGAGATAGAACGAAAGGATAGTAGTTCAACCAATAAGCAGTATTTATATTCTTCTAAAAGACTTGCTATTATGATAATGAAAATGTCAGTTTAGGTTGTGATATTAAAGTCCACTAACATGTACTGGATTGACCTCACTGGCTCAATTTTGAACTCTGTTATGAGGTTATGTCCATTTGTTTTGGTAGCTTGGTTGGAAGACCAGCCTGGGTATTGGGAATTTCAATGAAACTATAGCCTGGAAGTGTGCTTGTGCCTACTTATTTGAATGCTACTGGAAGTCTGTGTCTTTTCAGTCATACTTTCTACTGAGAATTATGATAGGTAATTGGCAAAAGCGTGACATTAGATTATCTAGTTTACTTGTTTATCACTGTTAAAACTCCAATAATGTTTACTTAAGATGATTACTGCTTCACCTATGGCAATAATTTTTTGGTCTTCCCCCATCCCAGATTCAATGTACTGAAGAATATTAAATTTGCTGAATTCTATACAGGTCATATCCCATCATGCCAAAATCCTGTTTAAAAATTCTTCCCCTGCCTACAGAATTACATAGTGATCTTTTATCTTCCAAAGTCCACTGCAATAATGGCCATTGCTTATCTTTCTAGTTTTGTCTTTCATGATTCATCTACAGTGTCTTCTACCCTTCTCTTCTGAAGGGCAGAAGTCTGACTGACTTTTCTACCATTTTCACAGAGAATCTTAAGATATAAGATTTGGGAAGAGATCTTTAAAATCATGTACTTCTGTCTCTGACATCTAGGTGAAATGATCTTTTTGATTTTTGTGTACTTTATTTTTACACTCTTTAAAACAGTATTTATCACATTCTTCCTTATTTTAGTTGTTTATGTACTTGCCTTATTCCTCTTATAGATTAAAAAGTACTTGGGATCAGGCACTAAGTTTTCTTTGCATTCCTTGTAATACCTAGTACAGTGCTAGGTATACATTAGGTTCTCAATAAATGTTTAAATGAAGATGTATTAGGAAAGTATCGACACTATTATTAATGTGGTTTTTTCTGGGTGCTTAATTATGAAAGACAGTAAATTTTGGCATCAAGAATTTCTCATTTTTGTAAGTGGAAACCAAGCTATATCTTTCCTGAGTCTTTTCAAAGGTAATTTGTAAAACTATATATTTAAAAAAAACGGATGTAACTTCAAGTTTATTAAAAAAAGAATTTGCAGGGAAAATTACCATTTTAGAAAGCAGCATTTAAGTTTGTCCTAAGAGATGGCAGTGAACATGAAGTATGGAATTTTTTTATTCACTCAATTTCTTGATTCTGTCAGTAGCATGTCCCTCCACCCCCACAGAATTTAAACCTCAATTTTTAAAATAGTCAACCAGTGACTATATTTAATCCTTTTAGACAACAGCTTGTAGATTCATTGCTTTTCTTCTAGTTCAATTTAAGCACCTCCAGGATGGACTCCCTTCCTTGCATATGCTTGCACTCAGGGCACTGGAAATACCCTTCAGATTGGTCTGCCAAAATGTCACCAGTAGACCCCTATCTAGAAATCACTTTTTGTGGATGAAACCTAGATTCAAATTTAGCAATCCATGCTCTTGGTAATATGGTTCATTCTACCTGTGCATACTATTTTTTTTTTTTTTTAGATTTATTTCTCTCTCCTTCCCCCCGTTGTCTGCTCTCTGTGTCCATTCACTGTGTGTTCTTCTGTGTCCGCTTACATTCTTGTCATGTGGCACCAGGAAACTGTGTTGCTTTTTTGTTGTTGTTGTGTCATCTTGCTGTGTCAGCTCTCCGTGTATGTGGTGCCATTCCTGGGCAGGCTGTAGTTTTTTTTGCAGGGACAGCTCTCCTTGCAGGGCGCACTCCTTGCGTGTGGGGCACCTCTGGGGAACACCCCTGTGTAGCATGGCACTCCTTGCACACATCAGCACTGCACATGGGCCAGCTCACCACACAGGTCAGGAGGTCTTGAGTATCAAACCCTGGACCCTCCATATGGTAGACGGATGCTCTATCAGTTAAGCCACAGCTGCTTCCCTGTGCATACTATCTTGTCTTTTTAAAAAGATTTTTTAGTGTTTCTATTTGAATTACTTTCAAACTTAAAATAGTTACAAAGATAATGTGCACCATACAGAGAACTCTAATTTAACCCTATCTTCCCAGAGAACCAGATCTACCAATTTTAACATTTTGCCGTATTTGCCGTATCATTCATTCCATCCATCTGTCCATCTGTCTGTCTCTCTAGTTATCCAATTAATGAACACTTGTGCATACAACATGCTCCTTGAATACTTACTACTGCCATGTACATTTCCTAAAAACAAGGATATTCAATTATGTAGCCACCTTAAGTGCAGTTAGCAAGCTTGGGAAATTTAACATTGATATAAATCTTACAGTCTATATTCCACTTTTTCGTATGTCCCAATAATGTTCTTTTGAACCTTCTCTCTTCCTCTCTTTCCTTGTTATATCCTGTCCAGGATAATGTATTGCCTTTTATTGTCATTGTCTCATTAGTTGCTTGGTTTTTCTTTTTTTATTGTGGGAACATATGTACAACATAAACTTTCCCATCTCAACCACTCCCAAGAGCACCATTCAGTGGATTAATCACTTGCACTGTGTTGCAGTATTCTCACCATATCCCATTACTAAACTTTCCCATCTCTGTAAAACAGAAACCCTACACCCATTTTGCATTAACTCCCTCTTCCCCTTGTCCCCTGTCCCTGGCAACCTGTACTCTAATTTCTGTCTCTGAGCTTGCATATTCTCCAATATTTTTGTTATATTTACCATGGGACTTTAAATTGTTGAATTTAAATTAACCTCATTTGCTTTGATACCAACTTAATTGCAATAGTGTACACAAGCAATGTTCCTATGCCCCTCTTTCCCCCACTTTTATGTAGTTCTTGTCACAAATTACATGTTTATACATGAATATACATATATATGAATTCAAAACCACTGAGTTACTACATTTTATGCATTTGCCTTTTAAATTTTTTAGTAAGTAAAAAGTGGAGTTACATACAAAAAATAGAATAGTATGGCATTTTTATTTACCCCTGACATTACCTTTACTGGAGATCCTTATTTCTTCATGCAGCTTTGATCTATCATTTGTCTCTTTCTTTCTTTCTTTCTTTTTTATAGATTTTATTTATTTATTTATTTCTCTCCCCTTCCCCCCAGCCCCGGTTGTCTGTTCTCTGTGTCTATTTGCTGCATCTTCTTTGTCCGTGTCATCTTGTGTCATTTCTCCTTGTGTGCGGTGCCACTCCCGGGCAGGCTGCACTTTTCTTTTGCGCTGGGCAGCTCTCCTTACGGGGTGCACTCCTTGCGCATGGGGCTCCCCTACGCGAGGGACACCCCTGCGTGCCAGGGCACTCCTTGCGCGCATCAGCACTGCACATAGGCCAGCTGCACACGGGTCAAGGAGGCCCGGGGTTTGAACCGTGGACCTCCCATGTGGTAGACGGATGCCCTAACCACTGGGCCAAGTCTGCCGCCATGTCTCTTTCTTTCAACCTGCAGAATTTCCTTTAGTATCTCTTGTAGGGCCAGTCTAGTTGTTACAAACTCCCTAAACTTTTGTTTATCTGGGTATGTCTTAATCTTGCTCTCATTTTTGATAGACAGTTTTGCTGGGTACAGAACAATTGGTTGGTAGTTTTTTGCTTTCAGCACTTAAAATATGTTATCCCATTGCTTTCTTGCCTCCATGTTTTCTGATGAGAAATTGGCACTTAATCTTATTAAAGTTTCCTTATATGTGACAGGTCGCTTTTCTCTTGCAGTATTTAGAATTCTATCTTTACTTTTGGCATTTGAAAATTTGATTATAATTTGCTGTAGAATGGATTTCTTTGAGTTTATCCTGTTTGGAATTCATTGAGCATCTTGGATATGTATATTCATGTTTTTGGTTAAATTTGGGAAGTTTTTAGCCACTATTTCTTTGACTCTTCTCTCTGCCCCTTTCTCTCTTTCTTCTCCTTCTAGGAGTCCTACAATGTGTATATTGGTATGCTTGATGGTGTCCCACAGGTTCCTCAGGCTATGTTCACTTTTCTTCATTCTCCCTTCCTTCTGTTCCCCAGTCTAGATGATTTTAATTGTTTTATCTTCAAGTTCACCAATCCTTTCTTCTGCCAGCTCCAATCTACTTTTGAACCCCTCTAGGGAATTGTTAATTCTCTTTCTGTGGTTTCTGGCTCTGTTTGGTTCCTTTTCATAATTTTTATCTCTATTGATATTCTCTGTGTTCATCTATCATATTCCTGATTTCCTTTACTTTTTTTCCACATATTTTCCTTTAGCTCTTTGAGCATATTTATGACCATATTTAAAAAGTCTTTGGTATGTTCCAGGTCTGGTCCACTTCATTGATGTTGCCTTTGCCTGGGCCATTGATTCCTGTTTCTTTATATGTTTTGTAATCTTTTGTTGAAGCCAGGGCACTTTGATATTTTAATGTGTTATTGCTGGAATTTGAGGCATCTGTTCCTTAAGTTGGTATCCAGCTAGTGTTATAAAAAACATTCCTTGAATGCCAGGAGCTAACAAAAAGAAAGAAAGAAAGAAAAACACCTTTCCCAGTCTTTGTTGATTGACATGTGTAAGTGTTTTCCTTCAGGGTTTATCCATGCAATGAAAGTAGAGAATAGCTCCAGGCCAAAGTGTAGGGACATCCCTGCTCTTTCTACTCATGCTTCTTATCTTGTGCATGTGCATGCAACCTTAGAAATGTCTGCTTTTTTATTTTTTTTAAAGATTTATTTTATTTCTCTTCCCTTCCCCCCCACCCCCCACGGTTGTCTCCTCTCTGTGTCCATTTGTTGTGTATTCTTTGTCTGCTTGCATTCTTGTCATCGGCATCGGGAAACTGTGTCACTTTATTTTGTTGTGTCATCTGCTGTGTGAGGTCTCCATGTGAGCGGTGCTACTCCTGGGCGGGACTGTGCTTTTTTCATGTGGGGCAGCTCTCCTTGCACATGGGACACCTGTACACAGGGGACACCCTTGTGTGGCATGGCACTCCTTGCACACAGCAGCACTGCGTGTGGGCCAGCTCACCACATGGGTCAGGAGGTCCAGGGTTCAATACCTCCATATGGTAAGTGGATGCTCTATCAGTTGAGCCACAACCTCTTCCCAGAAATGCCCCCTTTTCCTTAGGAAACAGTCTCCTCATGGTTCAGAGTACTGCACTGTATGTCCAACAGCTAGCAATTCCCTCTACCAGGCAGCACAACTTGGCTATTCTTCCACAGTGCTCTGTAGGAGAGTTCTGTGAGCTGCTGTAGCAGTTTGGCTTTGTTTATGAATTCCTAAATTAGATCTTGGATTACATTCGTTAAATGGTCTGTTCCCCTGGATGTGCTCCCCTTTGATTGTATTAAGCTCAGGGGTTTCACTTTCACTTGATAAAATTAAGATTAGGGCTTTGATTGGACCATGTCAGTAGGACATTGAGTCCCTGCCCCCTTGGTAGGTGGGGACTCACAGAGAAAAATGACACAGCAGAGGAGAGAGTTTGAGTTTTGATGCTGGAGCCCTGGGAAGAAAACACACAGAAGGAGAACACAGGGAAATAGAGATGGCTCCATAGACATGGCAAAGGCCCTGGGAAGAGAATGAACTGGGTAGTCTACAGCTGACCTTGTGAAGAGAGCAGAGCAGCTGAGTCTGGAAAGCAATGAGCCCCAGGAAGAGAGACAAGCCTTATGCTAATCTACAGCTGAGAAAGGAAGGAGCTGGGACCACAGAGTCTTAGGAGGAAGAGGAAGGCTGAACCCTCATGGAGTCTGACAGCCATCTTGCTCCAACATGTGACAACAGACTCTGGTGAAAGAAGTAACTTATGCTTTATGGCCTTGTGACTGTAAGCTTCTAGCCCAAATAAATACCCTTTATAATAGCCAACAAACTTGTGTATTTTGCATCAGCACCCCTTTAACTGACTAATACAGCTTCTTTCTACACACAGGGAAGTTCTGGGTTGGTGAGTACATCAGGCCACCACCAGACAGATTGGGTCAGAAATACAAGCTCCCAGTACGTTCTCTGAAGCTGGGACCAGGGAGCCACACAGGGAGTAGGGCTAGTGAGGGGCAGTGGAGGAGCCAGCCAGGATATTACAAGATCCTATGCTTTTAAGTAGCCTTTTTCTTGATTCAGCAGTCACTGTGTTATTGCAGCCTTTTAACTGCTTTCTGGAGCTTTGAGAAAGATGCTTCTGCAAGTTCTTGCTAGTTGTTCAAAGCTTCTATGGGAGAAATAGTCCTGAGGCTCCTCACTTTTCCATCTTGATTGGGGCAGAGCTATCTTGGTCTTTTTTTTGCAACAAGCACTTTTTCACTTAGAGACCCATGTTTGAGGGTCCTTCAAAATCCAACACACTTAATCTTTTTATAAGCCATCCCCAGTTTGCTCTGTATGGAGCAGGTTCTCCCTTCCTTCTTTCTCTAGTCTTTCTCGTACCGGGTCTTATTCCCTCCCTGGAATTTTCTGATGCTCCAGACTCGACTTTCTGATTAATCATGTATTGCTCATTAGGGCCTGGCTGCCTAGTTGTTGCATGTTCCTGGTCTCTCCAAAAGACCAAATCCTTGGGCATGGTTGGCACTTGCTAATTCTAGTGATGTAAGGCAGGAATTCACAATTTGTGATTCTTTTTGTTACCCTGTGCTTATCATGGTGCTAGGAAAATCTCAGTGAACATCTGAGTACTTATAGCTAGGGAAAACATTCTATCCACAACAGATCATACTGCCTTTCAAAAGTCATAAGAAATTTCCATAATAATTCTATCATAATGGATTTTTCTTTTCTTCTTCCCTACTTATAAAATTCCCTTTTTAAAAAAAACCAAAAACTTTGGATCCTATTGAAGCACCTCTCATATAATTTCATAATACATGATAAAATATTTGCTTTTTTAAAAAAATTTATTTATCTCCCCTTTCCCCCCTGCCCCAGTTGTCTGTTCTCTGTGTCCATTTGCTGCGTGTTCTTCTTTTTGTCCACTTTTGTTGTTATCAGCAGCACGGGAATCTGTGTCTCTTTGTTGTTGCGTCATCTTGCTGCATCAGCTGTCTGTGTGTATGTGTGCGGCGCCATTCCTGGGCAGGCTGAACTTCTTTCGCGCTGGGCGGTTCTCCTTATGGGGCACACTTTTTGCGCATGGGGCTCCCCTACGCGAGGGACACCCCTGCGTGGCACGGAACTCCTTGCACGCATCAGCACTGCGCATGGGCCAGCTCTACGCGGGTCAAGGAGGCCCGGGGTTTGAACCGTGGACCTCCTATGTGGTAGAAAATACCCTATCCACTGGGCCAAGTCCGCTTCCTGATAAAATGATACTTGGGTTCCTCTTATGTGTGGCCAGGACAGGTTTGTGCCTAAACCACAGTGTAAGTTAGGTGTTGGACTTGGGCAAGAAATGTGGGATCAGAACCTCTAGTCCTTGTCTCCTTCTGTCATTTTAAACTAACTTCTACAAATTTTTTTAAAAACAACTTAAAGCAACTTAGGAATCCTTTGATTTTACAGGGATTGCTGATTGGATGTATGTAATTCTCTATCCCAGGATGGTTCTGCCCAGAACAATGCCCAGTAGCAGTCCTGAGGGATTTCACCACCATTTTCTTGGTGGAAAGATAGAAATACGGCCAGGGCTTTCTGATACTGACTTTGAATACTCTACTCTCTTTTTTCCCCCTTCTTTTCCTATTTAATTTTTAAATTCCTATTTATTTAAAGTATATTTATGTAGACATCAAAGGATTATTAAAAACGAATCATTGCAAAATTTTCCTTGTCCCTTATAGTATAACACCTGATTTATCTCTACTTTGTTGTTCAGATTTTATGTTTTATTTTGGCATGCCATTTAACAGCTAGTAAAGTTTGAACATCAGGGGATCCAACCGTGACAGTAAATCTCACATACCATGGAAAAAGCCATCTGCAACTTTTAAAAAGCCATCATATTTTTAACTATAGAGAACTCTGTATTTTCTCCACAAGAGGGCAGGAAAGCCTGGCCTGTAAATATAATTTTTCAAAAAAAAAAGTCTTTATTGGAAGAAGTGCTTTATTTTCCATACATTTAAAATATGATGCTTTCCCCTTTAAAAAAAAAGTTCTATGAGTTGATGTTTAATGTTTCTCTTATTTTCTTGGCAGTTGCTCTTCAGCATTGCCCACCACTTCTTTCGTCCTAATCATAGAATCTAACTGTGGGATTTAGTGTTGCTGTGCTACTGTTATCAGTGCCTGAGGCAGCTTGTTTCCACTGACTCATGATTCTATAACTTTAATACATACACAGGGAGAGTGAAGGAAAAGACCAGTGTTTTAGAAGATACCTCTGCGTATGTGAAATAATGCTTGTGTCAAAGGAAAACAAAAATCAAGTAAGAGTTAAGGCCAGTCCTGATCACATACATACATTTGTACTTTCTTCTGCTCGTATTCATGTTTATCTTTCACTGCTTTCCACTGGCTCCCATCCCTACCCTCTTTTGTCCTTGTCCTGTGAGATTTAAATTATAGGCCAGGCTGCAAAACCCATCTAAAGCTGTGATATAAAAAACTGAACATTTCTGTCTTCTGGATATCACAACAGGGTTGGCTTTACAAGTTGTGTCCGACGGTGCTGGGATGACAGTGAGGAAGGCATTTGAAAATTCAGTTTACTTTCAACAAAATACAGTTGGGAAAATATTTGTATGATTCAGGTTTGTGGGCTTAAAGCTCCTTGATTACTTAGTACCAATTGAACTTTTCCTTTCCTTTTTTTTTTTTTTTTAAAGAGCTAATAGACTATTTGAAAGATAAATTGTATAAAACAATAATGCATTAAAGACTCAATTTTTGTTTAAGGCCGATAGTGATTCCCCCCTGTAGGGCATGAAATTAAAATGTGTGCACAGAACCAAATGATTGCTTCAGTATCATGTTCTTAGTGGCAGTTGTGCTCTTGAAGTAGTTAGTGCTGCTGAAATGAAGTGAGGTGGAATAATGCAGGTGGCAAAAGATTGATTCAAAGAGGATGTTTATACAGAAAAATTGACAACTACAGGCATGATCAGTTGGCTTTGGCATAGCCTAGTGATATGCATGGCATAAAAGATGTGAGAAAGAGATCACAGACTTAATACAGGGACTTTCTGTGCTTGTGAACTGCAAGTGTAACTAATGTCACTAACTCCCATACCACAAATATAAGCAACATGGCCACCCACACGTACTGTTTGTTATGATGTGGCTACCCAGAAACAAACAAGTCATCTGCTCCTGTTCCTTTAAGTAACATGATGGTTTGCAGCCTAAGGAAGGGTTTGCTTGAGAAATCCGTTATTGTTTTATTCCTAGTTACAGATACAAATGGCCTCATAAGTTTGGCAAAAACTTGGTACTGTAGAACTTTTAGCAGTCCTAGGAGCCCACTTCAATCCTGTGAATGCCTTATGTCTCTTCTTATAGGCCTATCTTCTTTTCAAATCACAGTGGACGTTATCTGTTTTTCTTTAGAAGTAACACGAAATGGATGGTATAGGTATGTATGTATATTTCACTTTGTAAAATATGTTTTTTCTTTTTCTTTTATATTATAATTCATTTTTGCCTGAATTTAATGTAGTTAATCTTGGTTTAGTGAGTGATGTCATAGCAATTCTGGCTTCCTTCCAGCAGGCAGCCCTTTGCAGAGGGGAAAAATGACAAAGTTGACTAAATTTCATAGCACAATATGAAGAGGAATGCACTAAACAGACTTTACTCAAAGGAAACATGAGGAAAAAATCTTATTATATGATATATATAATATGTCTTTCATATTTGGAAAGAAAAGTTAATGTCTAGGAACTTCCTTTGATTCACTGGCCAGAAGGATTTGTGTCGCTCTGCAACTCCTCCTCCCATCTCCCAACCCCAGTCCAAGTCTTTAGATTTGAAATGATTTATTTACAGAGGAAAGAACAGTACTTTGATATGTTATACCAATATTAAATCTTTATGGGGCTTAAAAATATTTATGAATGTGTAAAAGTTATGAAAGTAAATGTGTTTTGGGTTACCTG
Source organism: Dasypus novemcinctus (assembly GCF_030445035.2). Classification (NCBI taxonomy): domain Eukaryota; kingdom Metazoa; phylum Chordata; class Mammalia; order Cingulata; family Dasypodidae; genus Dasypus; species Dasypus novemcinctus. The sequence continues at coordinate 19,978,678 of NC_080690.1, read as the reverse complement.
GTAATCAGATATAGTATGAATACAAAAACAGGAATTTTTGTAAAAGGAAAAGACAAAAGGAATATACATATGAGTAGATTTGTAAAGTTTAATTTTAGGATATGTGCATTTATCTATTTTGTGTATAATTTAAAATACATCTTGTAAAACATAGGTTTAATACACATATGTACATTTTAGAATCATGATCAATCATAATGTAAAAGCTCCAAGAAAATTTCATCATAACTATTTATTCCTAGTCATTCAAAAGTGTAATAAATTTCTTGCAGTAAGAAAAAACTTTTGCAATCTGTTCTTTATGAAAAAAGATGATCATATGGAGAATTTTGGACTTTTTTGTGCATTAGTTTCATAGGAAGAGAATTTTTATTTGCTCTAAGATTATTCAGGCCTTAGTTTATAAGAAAAAAGCTTCAATAAATTTACATAAAATTGCACATACTAGCAGGATACAAAGGGAGAGGCCAAGGGATAGTTTAAGTTAACCTAGAAGTAAAATTTCTTCTATATCTTTTTTAACTTCATTTTTCTAGAAGCATCTACAGTGCTCAAAAGGCTAAACACCCTGCTGGCAATATCTTTAATATATCTGACACAAGTTAAGGAAACTCCTCTTCTTTTTTTTTTTTTAATGTTTTTCAAGGAAATAAAAGGCCCCAAAACCCATTATTCCAGAAGATCAAGGTTGTAAATTATTTTTATTTTTTTATTTTTAAAAAGATTTATTTTCTTTATTTATTTCTTTCCTCCCCCCCATTGTTTTGTGCTCATTGTCTGCTCATCTTCATTTTTTTTTTTCTTTTTAGGAGGCACTGAGAACCAAATTGGGGTGCTCCCATGTGGTAGGCAGGCACCCAAGGGCTTGAGCCACATCCACTTCCCCAGTTTTATTTTTGCATCTGAGATTTGTAAGCACAAAAGGACACATAAAAAACTACATACATCCCAGTCTTAATACTGTTGTCAGAAAAGGGCTAAAGAGGTATAAGACCAAAGCTATTGAAAAGAAGCAGTCTTCCTGGTTCCCCTTCTTTCCCTGCCCCTTTTATGACTTTTTAGCTCATCCAGGGCCTGAGCAAATTAAAGCCTCATGGACTTCCATTCACTATTGGACAATTGGAGAGTTTCCCCAGACAGCCAAATTTCCTTATGAATATCCTTATAATTTTACCACTTCAGATTATTTCTAGGCTACTTTTATTTTATTGTACTTTTTTTAGAAAGATTTATTTATTTATTTATTTATCTCCCCTCCCCCCCACCCCGGTTGTCTGGTCTCTGTGTCTATTTGCTGTGTCTTATTTCTTTGTTTGCTTCTGTTGTTGTCAGTGGCACGGGAATCTGTGTCTCTTTTTGTTGCGTCATCTTGTTGTGTCAGCTCTCCGTGTGTGCGGCACCATTCCTGGGCAGGCTGCACTTTCTTTCGCGCTGGGCGGCTCTCCTTACGGGGTGCACTCCTTGCATGTGGGGCTCCCCTACGCGGGGGACACCCCTGTGTGGCAGGGCACTCCTTGCGCGCATCAGCACTGTGCGTGGGCCAGCTCCACATGGGTCAAGGAGGCCCGGCGTTTGAACCGCGGACCTCCCATGTGGTAGCCGGACACCCTAACCACTGGGCCAAGTCCGTTTCCCTCTAGGCTACTTTTAATTGTCGAACACTGTAGAGAATTTCTGTATACATATTGGGCTGACACAATCATTTAATTTATACAGGAAATGCCAGTTTTGATCTTGATCCCATTGTCCAGGGCGGAGAGTGGTGGTGTAGTGAATCCAAGGCTCGTTTTGCAGTTTTATTCTTGCCATTGGTGCAATAACTGTAGTTTACAGATTTTAATTATAGTGAAAATTAGTGTATGCGTGGTAGTTTTTTTTTAATTGAAATTTTAGTTGTTTAAGAATCATTGCATTGGGAAGCAGATATGGCTTAACAGATTGACCATCCACCTACCATATAGGAGGTCCAGGGTTCAAACCCAGGCCTCCTGACCTGTGTGATGAGCTGGCCCACGCACAGTGCTCCTATGTGCAAGGAGTGCTATGCCACACAGGGGTGTCCCCCATGTAGGGGAACCCCACGTGCAAGGAGTGGACCTTGCAAGGAGAGATGCCCCGCATGAAAAAATAAAAAGTCCAACCTGCTCAGGAGTGGCACCGCACACATGGAGAGCCGATGCAGCAAGATGACACCACAAAAAGACACAGATTCACGGTGCCACTGACAAGAATGCAAGTGGATGCAGAAGAACATACAGTGAATGGACACAGAGAGTAGGCAATGGTGGGGGAAGGGAGAGAAATAAATAGGAAAAAAAAAAGAATCACCACATCAGCGTTTCCTTTATTTTCTCATGTAGAGTTTGGAAAACTTGTATAAAGTACACCCATTTCTTCTCCTAAATCTTGAATTTGTATTTAGGATGACCATTCTTTTTTTTTTTTCTTTTAGCTCTCCATGTATACAGTGCCACTCCTGGATGGGCTGTGCTTTTTTCACCCAGGGCGGCTCTCCTGCAGGGCACACTCCTTACATGTGGGGCACCCCCACGCAGGGGCACCCCTGCGTGGCGCTGCACTCCTTGTGCAGCAGCTCTGCGCCTGGGCCAGCTCACCACATGGGTCAGGAGGCCCTGGGTATCTAATCCTGGACCCTCCATATGGTGACAGACGCTCTATCACTTGAGCCATGTCCACTTCCCAGGATAGGCATTCTTGAATGTAGGTGATGATTATCAGGGATCTTGGGGGTTTTTACACTGATAGTGTCAACTGTGATTCCACCATCTAGAGAACTAGAAAATAAAATAGAGAAATAGAAAATAAAGCCTGGACTAATTAAACTAGTTATATGGAAAATATACAGAAGAGCTACATTTATGACACTATTAAGGCAATGTGTATTTTATTTCTACAAATCAAGATGTGCTTGGTATACCCCTGGAAGCACAGGTTTTAGAGTCAAGAGAAAGGTGAAATGCTAGAATGACTGAGTCACTGCTCAGCTTTAACCATCAAATTAGGTTTGGGGGAAGTCACACGAGGTAGTAGTCTTAAGAGTCAGGCTTTATAGAGAGAGATCGAGGTTTGTCTAATCCCCAAATTCCTTTTGCATTATTGAGAGGTGAGAAAAAAAGTTTTGAGATGGAACCAAGTTGGCATCATGGGGGAAATCCCTCAGGAACCCAACGATGCCAGGAGAACAGAGTGTAAATTCCACCAGCTGAGGACTTCAGTAGGCAGCACTGCAGGAGGAAAGAGGCGTTTTTGTGGAGGTCACAAGACAGAGAGTCCATGAGACAATTCAGGGTCCAGCCCTTTTACCTCCAAATGTAAAAAGAGTATCGAGTACTCGCATGTACCCTTTACTAAGATACATCAATTTGCTACTTTTGCTTTACTATTCTCTCTCTCTCTCTCTCTATATATATATACATACATATTTATACACACACATATGAGTACACACACATATATATTTTCTTTGAATAATTTGAGAGTAGGTAGCCTAAAACACACCTCTTTACTCCTTAGTCTATCTGGATGCATTTCCTAAGACCACAGATTTCTCTTACATAGTAACATCAGATTCAGGAAGTTTAATATTGATACAATACTTCTATGTAATCTACAGCGCATACTTCAGTTTCATCAGCTATCCCAACTGTGTCCCTTATAGCATTTTTTCTCCCAATACAGCATTCAGTCCAGGGTCACCTTTGCATTTAGTTGTTCTGTGAGACTGAGTTTTCTTTGAAAAATTCTAATCCCACTTTTTTTCTGCACATACCCAACCTCCATTTTCTAGAGGAGGACTTTCAGAGCAATTTATTCTTGCATATTTATGTGTAATGCACATTGATCTTGATACATATATCTTCTATCCATTCATTATTGTTTCCAAACATTCCCAAGTCAGCCCTGTATCTAGAGTTGTGAATGACTTCATCTTTATCCTGCATACCTAGTTAGCCTTCAAGTCAAAGAGAAAGGGATTTTTTTTTCACTTCTGTAGCCTCAGAGGGTACCCTAGCGAAGTTAGAAGAGAGAATCAGGCTCATATATTTTAAGATAGTAATAGTTACATTTTTTTAAGGATTTATTTATTTCTCTTCCCTTCCTTGCCCCTTCCCCCCATTGTCTGCTCTCTGTGTCCATTCACTGTGTGTGTTCTTCTGTGTCCGCTTGGATTCTTGTCAGCAGCACCTGGAATCCGTGTCTCTTTTTGTTGCGTCATCTTGCTGCGTCAGCTCTCCGTGTGTGCTGCACCACTCCTGGGCAGGCTGTGCTTTTTTTGCACTGGGTTACTCTCCTTATGGGGCTCACTCCTTGCATGTGGGGCTCCCCTAGGCGGGGGACACCTCTGCATGGCACTCCTTGCGCGCATCGGCACTGCGTGTGGACCAGCTCATCACACAGGTCAGGAGGCCCTGCGTTTGAACCCTGGACCTCCCATATGGTAGTTGGATGCTCTATCAGTTGAGCCAAATCTGCTTCCCATAGTAACATTTTATTAACATGGTCTAGGCACACACTTAATAAACACTCTCTTAATCTTTACAGCAAACTTATGTGCTAAGTTAAAATCCTTTATGAGGCTCACAGGGCTCCCATGATCTAGCTCTTTCCTATTTTCCTGCCACTTGCTCCCAATTCTCCACCCACCCTAACCCTTAAGTTTTTTAAAGGACTATGTTCTTTTCCATCCCAGAGTTTAAATACTTACTCTTGTCTTTGCCTGGAACATCCTTCTCACTAATATTTGAAAAAGCTTAGCTTCTTAGAAGATGAAAATTGAGAAGGGTCTAGGGACAGTTTTTTCTGTGCGTTGTTCTTATTGTTGTTGATGTTGTATATTTTAATGGCAACCACATTTTATTTTATAAGCTTAGGGAAAGAAAGAAGACAGGATGAAGATATAGAGGAGACATAACTGACAGAGGAAGGCTTCTGAAGAGGTGGGCAGATGAGATACAAGATACAAGTGAAAAGATTTTTGTACAGCTAGGAAAATTCATTGATAGGTATGCCAGAAATTGAGGAAGTTTTGCTCTGCTAGCCTCCGTTTTTTGCTGTGAAATAGGAAGCTTCGTTATTTACTTGAATGCGTAGAGTGAGGAGGCTAGGCAGAAGGTGAGGGTGAGGGTGTATGGACAGTAGGATTAAGATATAAGTTTGGGGAGTCTGGGGACATAGGATACCTGTGTCTTCTTTCCTAGGCAAAGGCAGTGGAAAGTAATATGATTCTAGAAGTTTCTTGTACCTAGCACAATGTCTAGCAAAATAAATGTCTACATAGGGTGCCTGAGGGAGCACCATGGAGTCCTGACCTATTGGGGGAAGAGTAGAGTTTTCCTGTATGGCCAGAGTGGCACAAATGTAGTATGGGCCTGAGGAGGAGGCAGCCGTGATATGTAAGGGCTGACCGCTTGGAAATGAGAACATTTTGGAGGATGTCAGCCTGATGAATAACAACTGAGGACCCAATGGTTCTCCCCTATGCCTCAACCCTTTCTAAAACATCTAATGGGACATGATAAAAATGCGGGCATTTTTCTTCTGAACCCATATGCCCTAAGAAAATGTAATTGACTTATAAATAATACAGAAAATATCCTACAAGTCAAACCCTCATTCAGTTATCTCTTAAGTGAGAAACACTTCTGAATGTTAGTGTTAAAAGGACTGAGTTGGTTGAGGAGTTTTTACTGAGAATTGAAACTGAAAAAAATGTGTAGGATAGAAATGGAAATCTTTCCATTATGAGACTTTGGAATATAGACCTTTACTTTTTACTTTCCAATAATTTTCTGCCTGAAGCAATGATATGTCTAATTAATAATAATATTCTATTAAGTAGTGTGATTAATCTGAAAGATCATTATGCACAAGTAGATTGAAAAGCAACCTTAATCTCCTAGGTCTGATTTATGATAAAATAAACCTGAATTTCTATTCAGAGAGATTTTTCCCCCTCCTTGTGATGTAACATGAAGGTACATTCTATTTCGATGATTCTTTTGGCATGTGTTCTTTATTATATGAATAACTTAAAGGAGACTTCCAAATAATACCTATTCAGTCCCCATTTAATTATAATTTTGTATAAGCTATTTGTATGTTATTGCTTGTACAGGAATATATCAGTTACATAACATTTCTGTTGTTAGCTTCATAGGGGGCAAAGCTGTTAATCTTGATATGTTACTAGTAGAAACAAAGATTTGGGAGAAATCACATTGCAAAAGACCCTGCAGGATATTTCAGCGCAAATCCCAAGGCTTAAAATTTTGCCTGATTCCTGACCTGGAGAAGTGGCGGTAGTGTTCTTTTTTGTATGTTCGGTGACTGAAAACAACATAAACAATCTTGCCTTCTAAAAGGGCATCATTTTTAGAGAAGCCCAGGTATTTAAGAGTTGTTTTTTGAAATTTTCATTTATGGATAGGAAGATGTTTGATAAGTGTTCCCACTGCCAGGGAACACTGAAGTATAGTGGTTATGCGCTTGGGGACTTCTCGGCTTTGGGTCTCAGCTTTGCCACTTACCAGTAGTGAGACCTTGGACAAATTGCTTAATGCCTTAAGCCTCAGCATCCTCATCTACAAAATGGGGAAATTAAAATATCTATTTTCTATGCAGAACTGTTTCAATACATGTGCCTCTTGAACAGAAAGTCTATCACTCCCTTGGTCCTGTCACCTCAGACCTGCAGTAGGGAAACAAACTTCATCAGTGATGATATGTGCTACGTAGTGAAAAAGTCAAGGAGGTCAAAAGAGTTGTGAGAATTAAAGTATATGATGGATGTAAATCATTTATCTCTGTGTCCGGGACCTCATAGCCATGAAAGCCAGAAGCTATAATTACTTGCTGCAGTTGGAAACTTGTCAGATTTTCAGACAGTATCTAAGTTATTTCTAGAGACTATTTTGTCTTTATTTAATTGATTTTTACCTGAAATTTTATCATACAGAGATTTACCCATTAGCTAAACATAGGAGGCATATGGTAGTTACCTAAATTTCAAAATAATACTTGTCAAGTGTAATATTTTATAACTTACAAAACATTTGTCACATATCATTCTAATACATGGTCACTACTTATGATGATGAATTTTAACATTTGATTTTGGCTAAACTGATTATCTTCACGCATCTTGATCAATCACCAAATTTTGAAAATTCATTAAAATGACAATTACATGCACATATGCATACATCTCCCATTTATGGATTTTTTTCTGTAAAACACAACACTGCCTAGATATTGATATTTAGAAATGTTGATAGAGATTCAATAATTAGTACTGTTGTGTAATAAAACCTATGACTGGCACTGGAATAGTTCCTATAGTTCCTTCCAGTGACTGTAATAAGTGTGAAAAAGTAGTAAACAAAAATCGCAGAAAATTTTATAATTTAGGCAATGTCAGTGAAATTTTAAAGTATTGCTGGAAAATGAAAAAACATTTCTGAGATGCCAAGATTAAGATACAAACTTGAAACTAAAATTTATTTTAAACTATGCTAAATATATCGTCAAATGGAAGTTGTTACTTAGAAGACAGAGGACAAAGTAGAAATTTATAAACATGAAGTGTATGCTTTTAAAGTACATTGAAGCTGATGGTAATGTTTTCATTACAAATATTTATCTGTTCCTGAAGTGTGTATACATCTGATTGAAGTGCTTTTTGCATAAACAAGCATGAGCACGTGTAGACAGTCTTGGTCTTAAGAGTAGTCAGCTATAATAGAAACTCTCCCCATGACAGATGAGGACATGGAGACCCAGGGAAGTAAAGTAACTTGCAGTCAGAACTAGTGCCCAAGCGACTCTAGTGAAATTTCTGCTGCCTCTGCCTCACTCCTTTTCTGTGGATGATTTCAGGAGCCCCGAGAAAGCCAAATACCCGGCTGATTTTTTTTATTTTTTTATTTCTGTGATCAGAGGTTTCTATCTTTTGGTTTTACCACTGGTTGGTAGAGTGCAAGGAGCTCAGGCTTTAAAGCCAAATGGATTTGGGTTCAAAATCTAGCATCAACACTGAGGACTGCCACACTGTACCTGCTAAGGGACACCATTATAAGGTAGTTTAGAGCCAAGATAAACAAGAAGCTTAGGTAGGGTCAGTCTTTCATGTGCCTTAAAAATTCTTTAGGAGAATCTGAGCTGGATTTTGAAGGCTGAAATGAATGGAAGTTTTCCAAAGTGGAGATCATGAATTAAGAGCCATTCTGTAGAGGGACACATAAATGTGAATATATTGGTTTAGTCAGTCTCATAAACATGCACAAATTGTGTTGTTGAACTTCAGAAATTGTGGCTATTGGGACTCTCTGTCACTCTCCTTTGGGAAGTTTTGGTCTCCCTAAAGCTCCTGAGCTGAAGGCCTGGCCACATCTGCTGACATGATAAGCAGGTAATGAACCTTTGAAAACTTACTAAAGGGGAAAAGACTGCAAGCTAGTCCTCCATTATCACCTACAGGGTAGGAATGAGGAACGAAGGGCTGCTCTCTCCACTAGATGAGCGTCCGCATCCCTGCTCTGCTCTTTGTCTGATGTTGGTGGAAACTTGAATCCCCCCAACTCCACCTAAACTCTCAAATTCATCAAGAATCTCAATGATTTCAAGTCCAATTGTATTGGGGATTGAACCATGTCCCCTACAAAAGGCATGCTTAGGTCCCAACCCCTGGTCGTGTGCATATGAACCCATTGGTAAATAAGACTTTAATGGATATTATTAGTTAAGAAATGCTCACACTGAATGAGGGTGGGCCATCATCCAATATCACTGAAGTCCTTATAATCAAAGGAAATTGGATATGGATAAGAGAAGCCATGGGGAGCAGCCAGAAGCTGGAAGTCAGCAGAACCAAAAGCAAGGAGAAGATGCTGCTATGTGAATTGCCATGAGATAGAAAAGCCAAGGAACTCCAAGGACTGCAGCAGCCAGCCCTAGAACACTACAGACTTCAGGGAGAAAGAATCACCTTGCTGATGTCTTGATTCGGGTCTTCTCTTAGCCTCAAAATCATGAGCCAATAAATCCCTATTGGTTTTAGCAGCTGAAAACTAAAAATAATGGTTACTTGTATATCCTTTCATGTACTCATCTTCTGTTTTCCTTTTGGCTTTCATGAAATCACATTTGCTCCTGGTTTACCCCTACTTCTCTAGGTTGCTGCTTCTTGGTCTTTTTGATAGTGTCTGCTTTTCTGCCTGCCTCTAAGTGTGGGGGAGAGCCTCAGGGATCTCATATCTACTGGGTCATCTCATTCAGTCTGAAGACTTTATATCAATACACAGAGAGAGATTCCCAAATTAATATCTAGTCCTGACCTATCATCTGAGTTTCAGACTCATGTACACAATTGGCTACTTGATAGCTCCACTTTGATGTCTAAGAGGCTTCTCAAGCCCAATTTGTCCAAAACAGAATTCTTGATTTCCCTTTCACAGCTTGTTGCTTATGGAGTCTTCCCCATCTCAGTTACTTTATCTACCAAGTCCTTAAAACCAAACCCAACCAAACCTCCAAAAGGGACCCTTAAGATGCTCAAGTTTTCTCACCTTCACTGCAAATTTTCTGGACAAAAGTACCATTATCTCCAATCTAGGTCATTGCAAGAGCCTTTGAGCTGGACACTCTGATTCTTTTCATTTTCTAATCTATTTCCCAGTTGACCTTCAGTCATTCCTTGGCTTAAAACCTAAAAGAAAATTCCATTCTACTTAAAACAAAATCTAAATTCTTTATCTTGGCCTCTAAAGTCATACATAACCTGGTACTGCCCACCTCTGTGATTTCATCTTGCTGGTCATGCCGCAGTCATCTTGGACACCTCTTCCAGACTTGTCCTTTCCCCAGAGGCTTTGTGCTTGTGTTTTCTCATTCCTGGAATGATTTTCCCTAGATCTGGGCACAGCTTTATCCTCCTCAGCCTTCAAGTCTTGACTCAGGTATTTCATCTTTAGAGAAAGCTTTCTTGATCACCATATAAAGTTGCTGACCCACCCCAAGTAACTACTCTTCACATTTCCTTATTTTATTTTCTTCAGAGCATTATCTCACCTAATATCACTTATTCATTTGCCTACTAATTTTCTGTTTGTCTTCTCTAAGTTTGCTGAGTTTAGTTCTTTTGTGTTTTGTTTACTCTGTTTTTGCGTATTTAGAATCATTCCTGGCATGTATTAGTTAGTGTAAATAACTGTTGAAAGAATGAATGAAAGGGTGAATATAACTAATATAAAAAACCTGGAATTCATCCTCTACTCCTCTCATGCTCTTGCTTTCTGGTTCCATTCAGTGACCAAGTCCTGTAGGTTTTTTTACTCTTGACTTTTCTGAAATCGTTCCTTCTTCTTCATCTCTGTATGACTGCCTTCATTTGTTCCATCTTCACCTACCTGCTCTTCAAGCCTCTGGTCAAGGGCTGTCTTCTGTACATAATTTTTTCTTTTCTTCCAGGAGATATCAATCATATATTTCATATATTCTTTGTGCCACCAAGATACTCCAGACCTGCTTCCACATATAAACTCTAAGGCCTTATCATACTTACTTTTTAATATGTTCGCTGTACTGTAATCCACTGGGATACAGGGACTATGTCTTTCTGTTTTTTGGTTTTTTTTTTTTTTTTACATCTAACACCTAACAAAACGCCTGTCATATGGTTGATGTCCAATAAATGCTTGACAGAAGAGGATGAGTGAATATAATGAACAAGTCTGGCTAAATGGGGCCATATGAAAATAGCTATAATAAAATACAAATCTAAAATTTAGATTAGAGTAAATGATGTCCAATTTGTAAAGTTAAAAAATAGTTTTCTCATTACAGGTAAACATCACAGAGTTGTGTTTGATAAACTTGTTTAGAGCTCACTGTTTTCCATCCCAATATCTTCAGTTTTAGCTCTTACCATTTTTTCTGAGATAATTATATATATAAAAAAACCCATACATCACTATGTTTTCCTTATAGACATACAAAAATAAAGATGATATAGGGCAAAGAACCCCATGATATAAACAAGTTTTAGGATTCTTTTTTTCCCTTTGTACCATTTGGTGTCTTTGCATATGCTTCACATATCTAAAACAATTTAGGAAAACTAAAAACATTCACACATCCTAGGACCATAATCTAACCTTGGAAGATTTGCGTTTCATCCTGATTTTTGCTACAATACTCACGCCATGTGCACCTTTTGTGTTTCTAAATATTAAGATCAGAATATATATATCCATATTGGTTAGTGAAATATAGGAAGCAGACGATAAATATACAGTTGATTTTACATGTAATTTTATCTCTTTCCATCAAGTGTAACAATATGTTGAATTTGCCATGGGCCTTTAAAGCTGCAATGTTGTGAAGAACTCTGCATGAAATTTTAAAGAGACTGGACCTTTCATCTGTACAACAGCAGGACACCTTGCTATAGGGACGAGAAAGGAAGAGAGAGAAAAAACATTTCTGAAGCAATAGTGAAAATAACAGCAGAAGCAATTATTTTATCAAAGGTTGATTTTTTTTTCTCATATATATATGTATACTTTTTTTTTTTCTTCAAATTTCTTAGCTGGAGATTGTCTGCCTTGTTGCCTTCATCTCCTGGAGTATGTTTAATTTGCAGGTTTCACATGGTCAAAATGGGAAAAATCGTAAATGAAAAGTTGTTTATTTTAGAAGGTGATGTTATTGATAATAGCATTTAAATGTATTTGCAAGGAATCTTCAAGTTGGGAATGATGCAAAAATTAAGTTTGGCATTCCCTAGAGTCTCCTTAATCTGTTTATCTGCTTGGGGGAGTGAATGATGCTGACATGTTTTCTTCCTGATATTGCTTTCTCCCCTGGTCCCCATAAACACCAACACAAACTTTGACTGCTCTAGGAGAATTGCATCTCTCCATCCTTGGGGCTACTGTCAGCATGTTGTCTTTTTATTTGGAGTGGGTGAGACTGGGCACTCCTGGCCATGGGGCCGGTCAGTACTAGGTCTTGTGAAATGGTTATTATTTGACTGGCTGTGACACTAATCACACCAAACCAAATAACCAAATCAAACTTTTTTACTGAGATCCTGAGAAATCATCAAAATGAAATGCCTGACTTTACCCTGGGCGGGATCTGAACCTCACTCAAATGAAGCTTGGGAGCCTCGAGAGAGCTGCATCTTTGGAGTGGAGAGGATCATGTATCCCTCTGGGTATTAAACTTGATATTTTCTTCCCTGTTCTGCTATTTGTTTGCTCTAATCTGTTTTTTTTTTTAAAGATTTATTTATTTATTTATTTATTTATTTATTTATCTATTTATTTATTTATTTCTCTCCCCTTTCCCCCTCCCTCCGGTTGTCTGTTCTCTGCGTCTATTTGCTGTGTGTCTTCTTTGTCCGCTTCTGTTATTGTCAACGGCATGCAAATCTGTGTTTCTTTTTGTTGCGCCATCTTGTTGTGTCAGCTCTCCATGTGTGCAGTGCCATTCTTAGGCAGGCTGCACTTTCTTTCGTGCTGGGTGGCTCTCCTTACAGGGCGCACTCCTTGCGTGTGGGGCTCCTCTACGTGGGGGACACCCCTGAGTGGCAGGGCACTCCTTGTGTGCATCAGCCCTGTGCATGGGCCAGCTCCACACGGGTCAAGGAGGCCTGGGGTTTGAACTGCGGACCTCCCATGTAGACGGATGCCCTAACCACTGGGCCAAGTCCACCGCCTGTCTGCTGTCTGTGTCCATTCACTGCGTGTTCCTCTGTGACCACTTCTATCCTTATCAGTGGCACCGGGAATCTGTGTTTCTTTTTTTGTTGCGTCGTCTTGTTGTGTCAGCTTGCACCATCTTGTGTCAGCTCTCCGTGTATGCAGCACCATTCTTGGGCAGGCTGCACTTTCTATTGCGCTGGGCAGCTCTCCTTATGGGGCACTCTCCTTGCGCGTGGGGCTCCCCTACACGGGGTCAGCCCTATGTGGCAGGGCACTCCTTGCGTGCATCAGCACTGCGCATGGGCCAGCTCCACATGGGTCAAAGAGGCCCAGGGTTTGAACCGTGGACCTCCCATGTGGTAGGTGGACACCCTATCCATTGGGCCAAGTCCGCTTCCCTCTTTTTAACTTAATGAAAGTGTACAGTAGATGTGATGTTTAGTTCTAACAATAACTGCCATAACTGTGACTGTGAAGCATTAATTTAAAAACATGACAGTTCTTCAACTTAAAAGAGTTAGCTTTTAGTTTAGATTTCTTGTATTTATCTTTATTTTCAAGTTAGTTGACTTTGCTTGCAATTTCTGATTTAAATGACTAGTATAATTCTTATAAATGGTTTGGCTTTGTAGAAAACCAGTCCTAAGACTGTTTTATTTGTACTATTTGGCGGTGAGGGCACCTAGCTGACATCCTTTCTCTTGGCTTCTCTCGCTTCTAGTGATCATGATGGCTTCTGAGTTCAGTCAGTACGTAGGGGGTTCAAGCACAAATATTATGGCTGATGTTTCCATTTATAAAGTTATGGTCTTGACCAAAATTTAACTCAGAATGGAGGGTGAATAACGTCAGAGTCTAACTTAAAAGAGTAGCATATATAAAGTTGGTAATTTAAGAAAGCCAAGGTTATTTTCTATTCTCAGTTCTTTCTTACTTAAGAAGCAGAGAAAACTTGAACATTCTATATATTTATGGATTAAAGAACTAGCTTTGTCTGTTTTCTTTCTGATTTTTGTACATGTACAAAAATTATGCTAATTGAAATATACTATTTAATAGATGAGCAGTGTATCATGGTAGAGCTCTTTGTGGATGCTGGCTCCAGAATCTTGTCTGAATAAGAGGATGTCTGCTAAGTAAAGGCGCCCTATAGAGATGTTTAAAGCCAAAACTTCTAGAAGTCCATACTGTCTTTATTGGAGAACATATTCATATCTTCCAGACTAGTAATTAATCACTTGGTGGAATCTTTCTGAGGAGAGTTGTGTGTTCATAGAGGATTTTTTGTACTGCCAGAAACCACAAAGCAAGGGTACAATTAAAATGCCAATTTAATTTATTATATTGAGGCAGGGAACAGGAATGTTTAAATGATGTTAACAGGGCCAGAATTTCAGAATCACCTTTTTAAAAATAGAAAACAAATGTCTATCCCCCTAAATTAAATTCTATTAATAACATGTTTCTCTAAGTTGCTTGGAAGCAAAATAAAGCTCTTGACACTAATTAAAAATTGAACATGTTGTATCATTTGTTGTTAATGTGTAGGGGAAATACACTTCAAAGTGATCTATTTATGAAAATTAAATGAGGAAAATTGCCTATTAAGCAAATGTTGCTTAATAAGACTGCTTTTCTTAGAAATGTAGATTCTTAAGTAACTAAAATGTTTTTATATTCTAATAATGGTTTCTATTTTTGATCTGCTCAGAAATTGTCTTTTTGAATTTTTATATTTCCAGACAGAATTCCATTGTCACAGGCTTGCACACTCTAAAACCAGGAGGGCTTTCATATATTTTGGGGTGTTAAGTAACACACATTTGCAAAGAGTATTTCATCTAAAAACGGCTGTGGTTAGGTGCATGGATCTCCTCCAAATACCTCTACAAGTTGAGGAGCCAAAGGGTCCCATTTGCATCTTTTAACGAGCTCTCCTCTAATGAATGCTATATTCTATGTCTCAAAACTGCACTTTCCTGCTTTGACATGTAAACTAGAAAGAGCTGTAATAATGGGATAGTCATTTGTCTTGCTGTACCACAGCAAGGGGGTTCTAATAGCGTTACATCTGTGAGGACCTCACATGCAGATAATATTCTGAAAAGCTGCACTTCTCCAGTGTCGTGGGGGAAAGGCAGTTTCTTGCCCTGGGTTAGGTTTTGATTTTCTTTTGGTACTGGTACAAATGCATTTGACTTGGGTCTTCAAAGCTGATATTTAATAAAACTCTTTAGACCATGTAAAATACTCTGTTCTTAAGTGAATGACATAAATAAACCATAATGATGTATGTTATCCCTCTTTATGTTTTTGTAGACCTTGATAGTCCCATTATGGATGGGAATTAACAGACCCCTGTTGGACTTGATAACTCTGGTGATAGGAGTGCAAACTGAATGAAACTCACCCCCATATCCATTTAGTCACCAATTTCTAGAAGTTCTGCTCTTCAGTTTCTAAATCTCTCTTGCCTTACTCCTCCCAGAGTGGCTCCCAAAGTTCTATCACTGTAATCATTGAGTTGCTTGTTTATCTCCTTATAGGCTGCAAATTATTTGAGGGCATGAAGCATATCTTGGCTATCAAGTCCAGCACACAGTAGGTGATCAGTATTTGATATGCGAAAAAAGGCTTCTTACAAATAATTTATTTCAGTCTTTTTCAATGAGGGGTGATTTTTAACTCCAGGAGACATTTGGCAAGGTCTGGAGACATTTTTGGTTGTTACAATTGGAAGTGTTGTGCCACTGGCAACTAGAGGCCAGACATGCTGCTAAACATCCAACAATGCACAGAATTGCAACAATGCCAATAATGTCAGGTTGAGAAAGCTCGATCTAATTTTATTTTCAAAATTTTCTTAAGTAGATGGACAGATCGTAGAAGTTTCTTCACTCTAGATATAAGAAAACAGACTCAGAGAGATTAAATGACTTATCCAAGTCCATTCAACTAAGTAAAGGACCAGAAATTAAGCTGCAGGCCCTTGATTTAAAATCTAAACAATATCTAGACTAAATTTCAGTTACATATGATTATTTTGACAGTTAACTTTAGTTATCTGGATAATTGCCTTAGATTTTAGCCTTGAAAAACTGCCCATATTGTACTCAAAAGTAATACTCAGAAATTAAGGTAGAAAATACCTTGTGTGCTTGTTTGAATAGTAACTGTAATAGGCTTGTAGAAAACATTTGAATTTTCTAGATTTATATCTTCCCACAGAGAATTTTTCTAGTGAAGTCGATCTATCCATAAATGGATCCTATTAACATAGTTCTAGAAGATTAATGTTATTAAATATTTTTGTATTACTAAAACTGAGAACTAGAACATTTGAAATGGCCATTAGGATTTTGGGCTCATGCCTAATTAATTAATTTTTTTTCATTTGTATAACCTGGGACCTTGTATGTGGAACGCTGGTGCTCAATCACTGAGTCACATCAATCCCCCCCCCCCCTTTTTTTTTGGTTTCTTGTTTGTATTTTGTTTTCAGGAGGTACCAGGAACCTAACCTGGTACCTCCCAAGTGGGAGGTGGGAGCTCAACCACATCCACTCTCACCTAATTAATTTTTGTAAACTTTCTGAGGATACACAGAACAAAGCTATTTCGAATGCATAATTTGTTTATCATTTGTTGTAGTTTTGAAATGAAAGTACTATGCATCTATACCTAGACCATTGTATATTGTTTGGTCATTACCCCTCTAGAAACACCAGTAGAGGTGAAATAGGAAAGATGCAGAAAAGGGTAACTAAATAGATCTAGGGGAAAAAGAGTTGATTAAAAAAAAAAAATAGGAGTTACCGCATGCAAGAATATTTTCGGTATGCAAGACTCAGAGAGAAACAGATATTTAGGACATTTGCTCTCCTTATGGAATGTTCATATAGTAGGTGTGTATGTGTATATTTATTTATTTGTATAATAAATAAGATGAGGAAGCATGAGGGCCAAATGAATGGTAATAGCAGGGTACATAGAGAGGAAAAGTATTTTATATTGCTGAAGCCTGGGAAGGAATTATTCATTAAAAGATGCAAAATATGAATCTTTAATCCAAGTTTGAGACTATAAATCATGAGCATTGGTTAAAAGAATATTTTTGATAGATTAATCTAGATTGTATTTCTTTTTTTTATGTATTGACAAGAAAAATATAACTCTTTTCTGGAATCTCTGACCACATTTTCTTCTTGATATCTAGATGTTAAAAAAGTAAATATCTTTATGGAACTGTTTTATTTACCGTTTAAAGTTCTTTCATACCACTGAGTCCTGAACTTTGCAGGCACTGAATTTTGGGAGGTTTCTTAGGGTTCCATGCCATACCATCAGAGAATTA
The DNA here is from genome assembly GCF_030445035.2 of Dasypus novemcinctus. Taxonomy (NCBI): domain Eukaryota; kingdom Metazoa; phylum Chordata; class Mammalia; order Cingulata; family Dasypodidae; genus Dasypus; species Dasypus novemcinctus. Next base: position 19,961,599 of record NC_080690.1, on the reverse strand, counting down.
TAAGCCCTTTCTATATAAAAAAATCACTAAGCCACTTAAAGTAAAACTTAAAGAATATTTAGAAGAACTGGGAAACCACTTTTATCTTCACTGTATCTTTGAATGTCATAGTTAACATTGCATGTAAACTTCTGGTTTCTTCAAAGTTGGGAAGGGTGACTAGTCCAGAACTGCAGAGTCAAAATGGTGAAAAGATAGTCTTACAGGAAGATTCAGGTCTGTTTTCAAAACTGAAAATTCATAATACAAAATTATACTTTAGTTTATAGTAGACAGGAAAATATTTGCATGATTCCAGTGAGAGGCAGAAGTAAATTGCTAATTGGCAGCACTTCTGTTTTGATATTTATTTATTTATTTATGTACTGGGGCCCAGGGATTGAACTCCGGACTTCATATGTGGGAAGCTGGAGCTCAACCATTGAGCTACATCAGCTCCCCAGAGTTGGTTTTTCTTTTTCGTTTGTTTGCTTGTTTCTTTTTTGGAGGCATGAGAGACCAAACCATGGGAAGCAGGCGCTCAACTGCTTGAGCCACATCTGCTCCCCATTATTTATTTATTCATTCTTTTATTAGAGATGTTGTGATTTTACAGAACAGTCATACATAAATACAGAATTCCCATATACCACCTCACCACCCAACACTTTGCAGTGGTATGGAACACTTGTTGCAACTGATAATAGCACATTTTTATAATTGTACTATTAAAATTCATGATTTAATTTAGAGCTCACTGTGTAGTATAGTTCCATGGATTTAAAATTTTTAAAATTCTGTGACCATATATATAACCTAAAATTTCCCCTTTAATCATATTCAGATATGTATTTTTTAGTGCTGCTAATCAAGTTCACAATGTTGTGCTATCATCACCACCATCCATTTCCAAAACATTTCCATCATTCTAAAACAGGAACCCTGTACATTTAAGCCTTTACATCCCATTCCTATCCCCACCCCATCCCCTGGTAACCTATATTCTAGATTTTAACCCTGAATTTGCTTATTCCTTTCAAATTGGTGAGATCATACAATATTTGTACTTTTGTCTGGCTTATTTTATTCAACATGATGTCTTCAGGGTTCATCCATGCTCTTATGTGTCTCAGGACTTCATTCCTTTTTACAGCTGAATAATATTTCCTTATGTATATACCACATTTTATTTATTCATTCAGTAGTTGATGGACACTTGGGTTGCTTCTATCTTTTGGCAATTGTGAATAATGCCACTATGAACATTGGTGGGCAAATATCTGTTTGAGTCCCTGCTTTCAATTCTTTTGAGTATATACCTAGTAGTGGGATTGCCAGGTCATATAGTAATTTTATAGTTAGCTTTCTGATGAACCAGCAAATTGTCTTCCACAGTGGTTATACCATTTTAAATTGCCACCAGCAATGAATGAGTGTTCCTATTTCTCCACATCCTCTCCAATACTTATTTTCTGTTTTGTTTTTTTTAAGATTTATTTATTTTTTTATTTCTCTACTTCCCTCCCTACCCCGGTTGTCTGTTCTCTGTGTCTATTTGCTGCATCTTCTTTGTCCACTTCTATTGTTGTCAGCAGCACGGGAATCTATGTTTCTTTTTGTTGCATCATCTCGTTATGTCAGCTCTCCATGTGTGTGGCGCCATTCCTGGGCAGGCTGCACTTTCTTTCGTGCTGGGCGGCTCTTCTTACGGGGCGCTCTCCTTGCGCGTGGGGCTCCCCTATGCGGGGACACCCCTCCATGGCACAGCACTCCTTGCGTGCATCAGCACTGCACGTGGGCCAGCTCCACATGGGTCAAGGAGGCCCGGGGTTTGAACCGCGGGCCTCTCGTGGTAGACGGACGCCCTAACCACTGGGCCAAGTCTGCCACCCTGTTGTTGTTGTTATTTTGTTTTGTTTTTAACAGCAGCCCTTCTACTGTGTGTGAAATGATATCTCCTTGTGGTTTTCATTCGCATTTCCCTGATGGCTAATAATATTGAGCATCTTTTCATGTGCTTTCTGGCCATTTGTATATATCCTTTGGGAAGCTGTCTGGTCAAGTCCTTTGCCAGTTTTTTAATTGGGTTATTTGTCTTTTTGTTGTTGAGTTGTAGGATTTCTTTCTATATTCTGGATATTAAACCACCATCAGATATGTGGTTTCCAAATATTTTCTCTCTATTGTGTAGGTTGTCTTTTTACTTTACAATAAAGTCCTTTGAGGCCAAAAAAAAGTTTTAAATTTTTATGAAGTCTCATTTATCTTATTTTCTTTTGTTACTTGTGCTTTGGGTCTAAAGTCTAAGAAACCACTGCCTAACACAAGCTCTTGAGATGATTCCCTATGTTTTCTTCTAGGAGATTGATTGTTCTAGCTCTTATATTTAGTTCTTTGATCCAGAGTTGATTTTGTATACAGTGTGAGGTAAAGGCCCTTCTTTTTTATTTTTATTTTTTAAAAAATTATTTAGGAAGTACCAGGGATTGAACCCAGGCCCTTGTATTATACATGGGAAGCAGGTGCTTAACCACTGAGCTACATCTGCTCCCCTTTAGTATTTCTTGAAGGGCAGGTTTCTTGTTGACAAACTCTCTTAATATCTGTTTATCTGTGAATATTTTGAACTCTCTCCTGTTTTTTTTTTGTTTTTTTTGTTTTTAAGATTTATTTATTTATTTAATTCCCCTCCCTCCCCCGGTTGTCTGTTCTCTGTGTTTATTTGCTGCGTCTTGTTTCTTTGTCCGCTTCTGTTGTCGTCAGCGGCACGGGAAGTGTGGGCGGCGCCATTCCTGGGCATGCTGCACTTTCTTTCGCGCTGGGCCACTCTCCTTACGGGCGCACTCCTTGCGCGTGGGGCTCCCCTACGCGGGGGACACCCCTGTGTGGCACGGCACTCCTTGCGCGCTTCAGCGCTGCGCATGGGCCAGCTCCACACGGGTCAGGGAGGCCAGGGGTTTGAACCGCGGACCTCCCATGTGGTAGACGGACGCCCTAACCACTGGGCCAAGTCCATTTCCCTCTCCTGTTTTTGAATGCCAGCTTTGCTGGATCCAGAAATCTTGGCTGGCAGTTTTTTCTTTTAGCATCTTAACTATGTCATACCACTGCCTTCTCAACTCCATAGTTTCAGATGAGAAACTAATGCTTAACCTTATCGAGCTTCCCTTATATGTGATGGATCTCTTTCCTCTTGCTGCTTTCAGTATTCTCTCTTTGTCTTGAATATTGGACAATTTGGTAAGTGTTATGTCTTGGGGTAAGCCTGTTAGGGTTTATACTGTTTGGAGTGTGCTGTGCTTCCTGGACATGCACATCTATGTCCCTCAAAAGAGTTGAGAACTTTTCAGCCATTATTTCCTCCAGCACTCCTTCTGTCCCCTTTCCCTTCTCTTCTCCATCTGGAATGCTTATAATGCGTAAGTTTGTGTGTTTCATGTTGTCATTCAATTCCTTGACTCCCTGCTGAATTTTTTCTATCTTTTTATCTATCTGTTTTACTATCTGTGTAGTTTCAGATGTACCACCTTTGACGTCACTAATATTTTCCTCTGCCAGTTCAAATCCGCTGTTATGTATTTTTGTTTCCCTGCATCGTGCCATTCATCACCATCAGATCTGTTATCTTTTTTTTTTATCCCCACTCCTTATGGCTTTTTGCATGCTGTCTGCTTTCTGTGTCCATTCGCTGTGCGTTCTTCGGTGTCTGTATTTATTTTATTTCCCCTCCCCCTTGTGGCTTGCTTGCTGTCTGCTCTCTGTGTCCATTTACTGCATGCTCTTCTGTGTGTGTGTTTTTTTTGCTTGTCTCCCTTTTTTGTTGCATCACCTTGCTGAGTTGGTCCTCTGTGGTGCCTGCGGGCCAGGCAGCTCTCTGCAGCATGCGGGAGAGCCTGCCTTCACAAGGATGCCCAGGGACGTGAACCCAGGGCCTCCCATATGGTAGACAGGAGCCCAACTGATTGAGCCACAGCCGCTTCCCCAGGTCTGTTATCTTTTTATATATGTTTATGATTTCTTTAGTATGTTCCCCCAGTGCTTCTTAATGTCCTTTATCTCTTCCTTCATGTCATTAAATTGATTCTTATTTGTTTGGACATTCTTGATTAGATGCATTCTGTATCTTCCCCTGTTTTTTAGTTTGTTCGTTAGACTGGACCATGTCTTCCTGTTTCTTGGTATGGCTTGTAATTCTTTTGTTGGTGTCTAGGCATCTGATTTTCTTGTTGGGCTTATTGAGATGGTTAACTTCTCTTTCTACTCTGGAGTTTTATTTTGTTTTGTTTTGTGTTAAGGTTTCTCTTTGACACTTGATTCCACTTATTCTATATCCTTGTAGGTGTCCATGTTCCCTTGAAAAAATATTAAGACCAGAGAAAAGGAAAGAGAGAAGATGGAATACTAGTAATAATTTTTAAAAAACAATAGAAAAAGAACTATAGAAGAGCCAGGAAAAAAAATAAGGTGAAAAATCATAAAAAATACAAAGGAATATGAATTTAAAAAATGAAACAAGAAAAAAATAGAATAAAATAAAAGACCAGAAAGATAAGAAGAAAAAAGTGAAGCCCAAACAAGAGAAATGCAACAGAAGAGGGAATAATGAAAGAAAGAAAAGAACTAAAGAAACGAAGGAGAAAAAGGAAGGAAAAGGGGGAAAAAAGAAACAAACAAACAAAAATCAACCCAGGAATAACAGGTTTCCCTTTTAGTATCCTAGGAACCATCTCAGGCTGCCAGTGCTTATCAGTCAATCCCCCTGCAGCCCATCCTCCACAGGTAAGGTTTTAGAGAATAAAATAAAGAATAAAAAAATAAAAAATAAAAAAAATTATAAAATAACACATCAAAAAATGTAAAACAAAAAAAACCTCAGTCTATAACTTCCCTCTCATGAGGTGCTGACTGGGTGCCTGAGAACCCGGTGGATCACTCTCTGGATCCCTTCTCTTAGGATGTACCGGGATTGAACCAGGGACCTAGTATATGTGAGGCAGACATTGCTCCACTGAGCTATATCCACTCCACAGGTTAGGTAAACTTCTGAAAACTTATCTGGTTCTCCCAGTCCTCTTTTTCCCCTCAAGTGAGTTGGGTTTCTAACAGTGTGCTGGCTTTGTCTCCTGGCTTCCTTCTCTCTAGGGTTGTTAGGTGCCTTTACCCCCTCACTGACCTAGTTCCTCTCTCTCCCAGGGTGGGTAGGTATGACAGCTTACCTGATCAGAGTCCCCCTTCCCTCTCCCTGGTGCCACTTCAGAACCATCTGGGGTCTTTTCCCCCACTCTGTTCCACTGACCTATCTCTACTCACCCTTACACCTCTCTGTCTCTGAGTTTGCTGGGTGCCTAACTCATACCTCTTTACCTTTCAGCTTCCTATGGATAGGTCTCTTTCAACCTCCAGTTGCTGGTCTGGCTACAGCTGAGATTCAAAGTGGGCCCAGCTGGCCAAACTCGTTGAAGAGAAAACATTCTCCAGACCCCTCTTCCTCCCAGGGAGGAGGACTTTCTTTTGCCTTTCAGCTGGCTGCAGTGACCCAGGGGTTTTACTGAAGCTATTTTCCTTGAGGGTGGGGTTTGTGTGCTTTTCTCAGCTGCAGGGGTGAACAACTCATGGTTTGTGTTTGGTCTCTTTGTCTCTCTGTCCCTTTCTCTGCTGGATGATGTGCAGCACTCTCCTGGTCTGCAGATCCCAAAGCAGTTCCCTAGGATAGCTTTTTGCCCTTCTTCCTTTGTTTATATGATAGTGTTGAGCCCTGCCTACCTACTCTAACACCATTTTCTCTTTCTCATTTTAAAAGAGAATCATGCTGGGTATAAAATTCTTGGCTGGCAGTTGTTTTCCTTCAGCACTTTAAGTATTTTAACCCACTCCCTTCTTGCCTCCATGGTTTCTGATTAGAAATTGGCACTCGGTCTTATTGAGACTCCCTTGTATGTAACACATTATTTTTCTCTTGCAGCTTTCAGGACTCTCTTCTTATCTTTTGATTTGATAGTGTAATTATTTTAGGATGGGGTACACCAGTTTGGTGTTCTCTGAGCTTCTTGGATGTGCATATTCATGTTATTTGCTAACTATGGGAAGTTCTCTGTTATTTTTGACTATTCTTTCTGCCCCTTTCTCTCTTTTTTCCTTCTTCTTGAACTCCCATCATGCATATATTGATGCACTTAATGGTATCCCATAGCTGCCTTAGGTTATTTTTCCTTTTAATATGTCTTTTTTTTTTCTCTCTGCTCCTCAGCCTGATACACTTCAAAGTGTCTTACCTTCAAGTTCGCTAGTTTTTTCTTCTGCCAGCTCCAATGTGCTCTTGAAGCCCTCCTGGGGATTTTTTATTTCAGTTATAAAGGTCTACACCTCTATAGTACTATAGTACCGCTTAACTCCTTTTTAAATATTTCTATCTCTTAGATTCTCATATGTTCATTTATTGTTTTCCTCATATCCTTTAGTTCTTTTTCTTTACTTCATCATCTTGAGCATTGATAAGATTATTTTTCAAGGCTTTGCTCAATATGCCCACATTCTTGTCTTCTTTATTTGTGTTTTCTGTATTTTTATCTTCTTCCTTTGAATAGGTCATATTTCCTGTTTCTTTGTCTGTTCTTTTGTTGTACACTGTACATTTTAATATTTTAAAATGCTAACTCTGCTGTTTACTATTTGGGATATGTCTCTCCTGATTTTGTATCCAGTTGTTGATAAGACAGATTTTCTTGAGTTTCGGTTCTCCTATCAGGAAGGTCTACCCAAGGTGAAGGTACTGAGCAGGGTTTTCCCTATCATTCTGGGCCTCTATCTTGTCCTGGGCTTTTGCCTGTTAGTTGTTTTGGAGTTCCCTCATTTACAGGAGTTTGGTATCCTCTGTTTCCCAGGGGAGAAGCCTTCTTTTCCTGGGTATTTGAAGCTGGCAGGCCTTTGTCTCACACTATCTGTGTCTATATATATATTTTTACAGTCTTTTTGTTGTCTCATGCTACTTTTGCCTGGAGGGCAAATTCTTGGAGGATCATCACTCTGGAGAGGACTTTCCCAAGTCAGTTTTTCCCAGTCAAAGCAGTCCAGGGGCCATGTGGGGACACAGATCTGCTCCAAAGCACCTAGGGAAGAGCATCATTAAGGGTGCCTAAAGCTCTCCAACAGCTCCCCAAAGCTGAGCTTTCCAGGCCTGTCTGACAAATGTAATCCTTCACCTAACTGTCCCCGGAAGCCCTACATCTTTAAATCTCCATTGCTTTCACACCTGATGGGGAGGATTGAAACAATGGCTGCCCTCTGTGCTGGGAGCCATAGACAAAAATTTACTAATCAAAAGTGGCGATCAGTGATTGGTGGTGCCCACCCCTGTTCTTGGGGAAGAGGACTTTTATGTTCCTTTCTATTACCAATAGCAATCCAGGGACTGGATTCTGTGGTGGTCTGCTGCGAGAGTGGGGGATAGGCACTGTTAACTGCTGTGTGGAGAGAGCAATTTGCAGTTCTTTACCATAACTTATCAGCCTCTTTCTCCTGCTCTTCCCTGCATGCTGTGTAGTTTCTTCTGGCCTCTGGAAGTTCAAAATAATTGTCTAATAGAGATCCCGCTTGTTTAATAGTTGTTCTGGTAGAAGGACTGAGTTCTGGAGCTCCCTACTCCCCATCTTCCCAAAAGTTCCCCTCTGCTTTGTCTTTTAAAATCAAAAGAGGGAAGCAGACTTGGCCCAGTGGTTAGGGCATCCGTCTACCACAAGGGAGGTCTGCGGTTCAAACCCTGGGCCTCCTTGACCTGTGTGGAACTGGCCCATGTGCAGTGCTGATGCGCGCAAGGAGTGCCGTGCCATGCAGGGGTGTCCCCCGTGTAGGGGAGCCCCACGCGCAAGGAGTGCACCCCATAAGGACAGCCGCCCAGCGTGAAAGAAAGTGCAGCCTGCCTAAAAATGGCGCCACCTACACGGAGAGCTGACACAACAAGATGACACAACAAAAAGAAACACAGATTCCCTTGCCGTTGACAACAACAGAAGTGGACAAAAGAAGACACAGCAAATAGACACAGAGAACAGACAACTGGGGTGGGGGGGGAAGGGGAGAGAAATAAATAAATAAATCTTTAAAAAAATCAAAAGAAAGGTAACATTAAATTGAACATCATGAAATTGCCAATATTTGAGCTTTTTACCCCAAATTTGTCAGTTTCATGGTTCAACCTAGAAGTTACTAAACTCCCTAGAAATTTAAAGAACTCCAGTTTTGAAATTAGCAGTTAAATGCTATGATTACATTAACAAAACTTCGCATTATGAATATATTAGTAAAAATATCACGTTTGTGTTAAAATATGTCATACCCAGGAATATCAACAAACACGGTGAATAGACTGTTGGCAACCAAATAGTTAAACTGTCAAACTGATCCATAGCAGAGTACAATGCTACTTTTATTTAAAAATTATAAAATACACAAATCTCAAGTAGATTTTAGGAAAACACAGGTAACTTGGTGATTTTGTCTCCCAAATCTTATTAAAAAATATTTCAATTCAGGTTGTTTAAAGTTCTGAGTTTAGCAGGAGTGTTTGAACATATTTTTCAAAAAAGCAAAATTAAACAGACCCTGAGGCGACATTATTTTACACTGAGATACAAATATTTTTTTAAGCTCATAGAATATGGCAGCTGAAAGGGTTAATTTTAAATTTCAGTCAAACTTGTCTAAATTGTAAATAGTGGAAACCATGGTTTCCAGATCATTCGAAGTCTGAAGCTGAATAGAGGAATACACTGTATCCCTGTAAGCTGAGCTGGTGTTTGCCAGAACTAGGAAATAAGCAAAGGTTGTTTTCCATGTGTTTGAGACTCCCCCTTTTATGCTATTTAGTGTTCACTCTGTCACAACCTATTTTCAGAAAAGCATCTCAAACTTATTCACAGCAGAGTAAAATGATTTGGATTTATGCTATGACCATTCTCTGAAGAAGATATGAGGAGACTAGAAGCCATGGCACAACTTTACAAAAGTTGAAGTCATTGTGATGGCTTAGTGTAGAGAAGGAAAGACCTAAGGGGTGTGTGTGTGTGTGTGTGGGGGGGGAACGACTTGAAATTTAAAAGGCTTTTGGGTGGGAGTGGATGTAGCTCAGTGGTTGAACACCTGCCTCCCACATAAGAGGTCCTGCCAGGTTCAACCCCTGGTACCTCCTAAAAAACAAGGCTACTGAGAGGTGATACACACAGAGTGTAATATGATATAAAGTACACTAATAATGAAACCAATAGTTATAAAATGGAAGAAAGATTTAGTCTATGGCCTCCAGAAATAAGAAATAGAAGACATGGGTGGTAGATCCCAAAAGACAGACTCTAGTTTGGTGGAAAGGAAAAAATATTTGAATAGAACTTTCCAGAAATGCAATGGGCCAACGGAAAAGTGGACTCTCTAATCTGGAAGTTTGAACATCATCCAGGTCTGGCATCCCCTGGTCACTCAGACTGGGTGAGGGGCTTGTTAAAAATACTCCAGTTGTTCTGACTTAATAGGTCCTGGTGTCCCTTGGAATCTGTGTTTTTTAATCAGTGCTCTATGTGATTCAGCTAGTCTATGAAGCAACATTTGAAAATCACTGATTTAAATGATCACTTGATGAAACTATGGAATTCAGGATCAGATGGAAGACTGGGGAAGATGGTTTCATTTTATTAAATGTATTTTTAAAATATTGTGTGTGAACTTCCCTTCAACATTTTATTAAGAGCATTTCCAAACAAACAAAATTTGAAAGAATTTTACTGTGAACATGCAAATAATCACCACTTAGAATCTCTTATTAAAAACATTTACTATACTTGACTTAGCATGTCTTTAAAATTTTTAAATTATATACAACATGAATTATCTCATTTAACCCTCCTTCAAGTATGCAGTTCACTAGAATTAATTACATTTGCACTGTTGTGCTAAAATCAGCACCATTCATTACCAAAACAAAAACTGTCTTGGTTTGCTAGGCTGCTATTACAAATATCACAAACTAGTTTAGACTTAACTACAGGAATTTGTTGGCTCACACTTTTTTTTTTTAAAGATTTATTTATTTATTTCCTGCCCCGCCCCAGTTGTCTGTTCTCTGTGTCTATTTGGTGTGTCTTCTTTTGTCCGCTTCTGTTGTTGTCAGCGGCACGGGAATCTGCGTTTCTTTTTGTTGCGTCATCTTGCTGCGTCAGCTCTCCGTGTGTGTGGTGCCATTCCTGGGCAGGCTGCACTTTCTTTCACACTGGGCGGCTCTTTACGGGGCACACTCCTTGCACGTGGGGCTCCCTTACATGGGGGCACCCCTGCACGGCATGGCACTCCTTGCGTGCATCAACACTGCACATGGGCCAGTTCCACACGGGTCAAGGAGGCTCGGGGTTTGAACTGCAGACCTCCCATGTGGTAGACGGACGCTCTAACCACTGGGCCAAGTCTGCTTCCCTGTTGGCTCACACTTTTGAGGCTAGAAGAAGTCCAAATCAAGATATTGGCAATGCTTTTTACCTGAGTCTGTGGTATTCTGCTGCTGGCTGCTGATAATCCTTGGAATTACTTGGCTTGTATATCTGCCCTCCTTTCACATGGCAATGCCCTTTCCTTTCTGGCTTTTCTTTATAAGACCTTCTTTTAATATGGATTAAGAGCTACCCTGATTGGGAAGTGGAATTGGCCCAGTGGATAGGGCGTCTGTCTACCACATAGGAGGTCTGTGGTTCAAACCCTGGGCCTCCTTGACCTGTGTGGAGCTGGCCCATGCGCAGTGCTGATGCATGCAAGGAGTGCCGTGCCATGCAGGGGTGTCCCCACATAGGGAAGCCCCATGCGTAAGGAGTGCACCCCATAAGGAGAGCCGCCCAGTGCGAAAGAAAGTGCAGCCTGCCCAGGAAAGGCGCTGCACACATGGAGAGCTGACACACAAGATGATGCAACAAAAAGAAACACAGATACCTGTGCCGCTGACAGTAACAGAAGCGGACAAAAAAGAACACTCAGCAAATAGACACAGAGAACAAACAACTGAGGCAGGGGGAGGGGAGAGAAATAAATAAATAAATCTTTTTTTTTTTTAAAAAAAGAGCTACCCTATTCAGTTGGCCACACCTGGACTAAATATGACATATTCAAAATATTCTATCTATAATGGGTTCACACCTACAGGGAAGTGGTTAAGATGAAGAACAGAGCATGTGTTTATTGGGGTAGGTAATTCAACTTACCAGTTTGCCCTCTAGACCCCAAAAGACATATTTTCCATAATAGATTAATTTTGCCTTTACTAGATCTTTATATAAGTTGAGTCATACAATATGTGTGCTTTGTTTCATTCAAAATAATGTTTTTGAGATTTGTTCATGTTGTTTCATGTATTGTTTATTTTTATTGCTGAGAAATAACTATGTTTTTTTGGTGTATTTACAACATGCTAGACAAAGAAGAGATGCTGAGCTTACAATGGTGAGCAAAACCAACCCTGGTTCCTACTCTGATGGTGCCTATAATTCCAACCTTAGATGTGTTTCTATTGTATTAGAAATAGCCTCTCTTTAGGTATCCCATGAATCTTATAGCACATATTTGTTCAAGAAGTTCAAGGCATCTAGTCTTTAGAGCTTTATTTTTCTATACCTCCACTTCCCTTTTTAAAAAAAAAAAGATTTATTTTTTATTTCTCTCCCCTTCCCCCACACCCCCAGTTGTCTGCTCTCTGTGTCCATTCACTGTGTGTTCTTCTGTGTCCGCTTGTATTCTTGTCAGAGGTATCAGGGATCTGTGTCTCTTTTTGTTGTGTCATCTTGCTGCATCAGCTCTCCATGTGTGCAGTGCCACTCCTGGGCAGACTGCACTTTATTCACATGGGGCAGCTCTCCTAGCAGGGTGTACTCGTTTTGTGCATGGGGCTTCCCTATGCGGGGGGCTTCCCTAAGCAGGGGACACACCTGCATGGCATGGTACTGCTTTTGCTGCATCAGCACTGTGCTTGGGCCAGCTCATGGGTCAGGAGGCCCTGGGTTTGAACCCTGGACCTCCCATGTGGTAGGCAGTTGCTCCATCAGTTGAGCCAAATCCACTTCCCCCACTTCCCTCTTAGTCACAGAGGGAACTAAATGAACTGATCAATAACATAAATTAGCTTACATATGGGTAATCACTCATAGCTATATATGTTTTATGGACAGCCTCAATATGCCCAGTGAAAAACAAGAGGTACATAGACCTAATACTTCTCTATGATGACCAAGGGGCAGGTAGTATTTCACCAGGTTTCTTTCAGCACAGGGGAAGCAAAGCTCAGTAATTATTGGGGATTTCCTATACTTAAAAAATTATAAATTACATACATAATTTAGAACCAAATGACCCAAGTATTTATCCTAATTTTGGGGACCAATCCTTTCAGAATTTTCAATAAGATGTTATAGATTCTGAAAATACAAGTAAACTCAAGAAGAAAGGAAGGGTGAAGTTGGGCTGTGGATTTAGTTTTTACATGCCTTTGCATGTGGTAGGACATTCGTTGTCCTGCCTCATTTATGTGAATACATTGTTGGGAAAGGGACCCTGGGACCAAGGCAATGACTAGGAAGGATGAAAATGTGCACTGGCACCAAGGGGTAAAGTTGATAAGTAATAAGATCAGTGACTGGAAAACTGAGAGAGGTGTGATGAGATTCAAGATAGGTATCAAATTGGGCCATTGAGGAAGATATTTGAGATAGAGATTATACCTTTGGTGTATGGTTTGAGGTTGAGTCAAAGAACTTGATTGGATGTTCCAGTATTTCTCATCTTTTAAGCTCAGATTCTTAGTTTCTTTAGGCAATGTACTTATTTTCAAGAGCACACTGGCAAGTCCTAGTCTTTTGAGTGGTACTGATTTTCATGAACTAATTATTTTACTTATATGGTAATTTGATAGGCTAAACATTACATTTATTTAAATGTTCAGCTAAACTAATAATTTTGGATTAATGTTCTTTGATTTAATAGATAGTGGTGTGAAAGTCTGGTGCTTTCCCCTTAAGTATGATCCTAATAAAAGAGTAATTTGCATACCTGATAATAATTTTTACTTTGGCTTTATCAAGAGCTTTGTTTGTTTTCACATCTTTTAAGGTTGCTTCTTGTCAGAGCCTAGAATGTAGCATATGAAAAGAGTCCTGAGGTCAAACTAAAAAAGTCATATTTCAGAAAGCCTGTCTGAACAAAGGCAGTGCATGAAAGAGAACAGGCCAAAGACTGGGGAATAAAGTGGCAGTTGAAGAACCAGAGAAATGAATAAGTAGATCGTAGAAACGCAGATATTGCCATGGGCTGGGACAGCTATGAGGCCAAAAAGGCAAAACTGAGATCAGCAGAGAAGAAACAGCTGAGAGTATGGATGGTGAGGGTAAACTCAACAATGGGCTCTATCTCGGTTTATTGTATTTTCACCCTTCTTGGACCTGGGATTTAAAGTAGCAGGGAAGAACTGGCATTCCTAGAAATTTTAATTATACTAATGTTAGTAACCAAACATTTTATTGTCCATCTGTTGTGTATGAAATACAAAATAAGCACATTGCAGACCTTATTTTTTTTTTAAGATTTATTTATTTCTCTCCCCTCCCCCCACCCTGCCCTGGTTGTCTGTTCTCTGTGTCTATTTGCTTTGTCTTCTTCTTTTTCCGCTTCTGTTGTTGTCAGCGGCACGGGAATCTGTGTTTCTTTTTGTTGCGTCATCTTGCTGCGTCAGCTCTTCATGTGTGTGGCACAATTCTTGGGCAGGCTGCACTTTCTTTTGCGCTTGGCGGCTCTCCTTATGGGGCGCACTCCTTGAGCATGGGGCTCCCCTATGCGGGGGACACCCCTGCGTGGCATGGCACTCCTTGCGCGCATCAGCACTGCACATGGGCCAGCTCCACACGGGTCAGGGAGGCCCGGGGTTTGAACCGTAGACCTCCCATGTGGTAGATGGATGCCCTAACCACTGGGCCACGTCCGCTTCCCTGCAGACCTTATTTTGAAGATTCAGTATCTGTGGAGAAATAGACAAAGGGCCCATATGAAATTACAGATAACAAAACAATACATCGATGAATATAAAATTATCTGAAATTCAATATGTAAGTGCTAGGGAAAGGAAATATTGAAGTGGGCGAGGATCCATGATTTTATTTTTCTAAATGTAGAGCCAAACCTGCAACTATTCATCTCTTGCGAGGCTGTCAGCTGTCAACAATTTCAGAAAAATAAAAAGTAGAGAAGGCAAGATAAAAAGTTTCACAAAGTTAATTTTAAAATACTTTTATATTTAAGTGTTATGTCCTATTTTTTAAAAAAAGTTCACCCATACCATGGAAGTCCTACAAAAGCAAACCTTCCCAATTCAGGAGTATTTATTGAATATCCATGCTTTATCCAGTACTCTGCTAGGTGATAAAGACAATATTTTTTAAAAAGGGGTGTGTAGGTCTCTTTCCTTAATTTCCATAGTCAAATCAGAGAGACAAAGATCTGAGGAAACATCAAATACACAATATAAGAAAACACAGAAGATAAAATGCAAAGATGAGCATTGCAATTATTTTTATGGTTTTAAATAATAAGTAATATTACTTTAGTTTTTTAATTTAGCTTTCCCCCTCTAAATGTAATTTCTTTTTTCTCTGCCTGTCTTCAAGGTTTTCTCTTTCCATCTTTGGTTTTCACCAGTTTGACTATGCTATGTCTAGGTGTTTTTTGGTTCTTGTGTTTTGTTTTGTTTTTTCTTCTTTCTTCTTTAAAAAGAATAAAGTCCTGCTTGAGGATCTCTGGAATTCTCAGATTTGTGGTTTGTTGCTTTTAACTAATTTTGGAAAATTCTAAGCTAATATCTCTTCAAATAGTTTTCTATCTTTCTTTTTTTCAACCTTCAGTGACATATAAATTACATCGTTTGATATTATCCCACAGCCCTTAGAAGCTCTATTCTGTTATTTCAAAATTTTTCATATTTTTATTCTTTTTTCTCTTTGTATTTCAGTTTGAATACTGTATACTGATCTATATTTGGTTTCACTGATTCTTGCCTCAGCTTTGTCACTGCTAATAGTAAGGTGAAGGAATTCTTCATCTCTAATATTTTGTTCTTTTTAAAAAATTTTTATTTGATTGTCTTTTTTTAAAGATACATAGATCACAAAAAATGTTACATTAAAAATATAAGAGGTTTCCATATACTCCATACCACTCCTCCCACATCAACAACCTCTTTTGTCATTGTGGCACATTCATTGCATTTGGTGAATATATTTTGGAGCACTGTTGCACCACATGGATTATAGTTTACATTGTAGTTTACACTATCCCCAAGTCCATTCAGTGGGTTATGGCAGGGTATATAATGCCTTGTACCTGTCCCTGCAATATCATTCAGGACAACTCCCAAGTCCCAAAATTGCCTCCACATTATACCTCTTCTTCCCTCTCCCTGCCCTCAGCAATTCCCTTGGCCACTGTCTCCACATCAATGATACAATTTCTTCCATTGCTAGAGTCACAATAGTTCTATGGCAGAATACCAGTAAGTCCACTCTAATCCATATTTTATTCCTCTGTCCTGTGGACCCTGGGATGGTGATGTACACTCTACTTCTAAATCAACAGGGAGCTTAGATCCCACATCACTGATGTATGTGATTCTCCTGCTTGCAGTTGTAGAAATTTTCAGTTCCCTGGTGTGGTGGTTGACCATCCTCCCTGTTAGCTGTCCTTGTTTTCAGTTCTTCTGGGTACATACCCAGCAGTGGAATTGCTGGATCATATGACAAATCTATAGCTAGTTTTTTGCAGAACCACCAGACTGTCCTCCAGAATGGCTGGATCCTTCTGCATTCCCATCAGCAATAGATGAGGGTTCCCATTCCTCCACATCCTCTCTAACACTTGTAGTCTTCTGTTTTTTTAATAGCCACCAGTCTAATGGGTATAAAATGGATCTCATTGTAGTTTTGATTTGCATTTCCCTAATTGCTAGTGTTATTGAGCATCTTTTTATGTGCTTTTTAGCCATTTGTATTTTTTCTTTGGTGGAAGCCTCTGTTCAAATCTCTTGCCAATTTCTTAAATGGGTTGTTTACTGTGGGTTTTAAAAAACTGTAGTGGGAAGCGGATTGGGCCCAATAGATAGGACATCTGCCAACCACATGGGAGGTCTAGGATTCAAACCCAGGGCCTCTTGACCCATGTGGAGCTGGCCAATGAGCAGTGCTGAGGCATGCAAGGAGTGCCATGCCACGCAGGGATGTCCCCCATATAGGGGAGCCCTACATGCAAGGAGTGCACCCTGTAAGGAGAGCCGCTCAGTGCAAAAAAGTGCAGTCTG
Source organism: Dasypus novemcinctus (assembly GCF_030445035.2). NCBI lineage: Eukaryota > Metazoa > Chordata > Mammalia > Cingulata > Dasypodidae > Dasypus > Dasypus novemcinctus. Next base: position 19,945,263 of record NC_080690.1, on the reverse strand, counting down.
CCCAGGAATGGCACTGCACGTGCGGAGAGCTGATGCAACAAGATGACGCAACAAAAAGAGACACAGATTCCGGGTCCCGCTGACAAGAATACAAGTGGTCACAGAAGAACACACAGAGAATGGACACAGAGAGCAGACAACTGGGGTGGGGGTGGGGGGGAAGGGGAGAGAAATAAAAACAAAAAACAAAAAAACTGTAGTATTTCCATTTGACTAGTTTTTATAGTTTCCATTTCTCTGAAATTTGCTATTCATTTTGTCCATCTTTTCCACTAGATCCTTTAACATTTAAATCAAAATTATTTTAAAGTCCCTGCTTCATAGTTCTAACATCTAGGTCATCTCTGCATTTGGTCATATTGATTGCTTTATCATTTAACAATGGATGGTTTTATCTTGCTTTTTTTTTTTTAAATTTATTTATTTATTTATTTTTACTTAAAATTATTTATTTTTACAAATTACATTCAAAAAATACGAGGTCCCAATCAACCCCACCGCCCCCACCCCCTACTCCCCCCACAGCAACACTCTCTCCCATCATCGTGAGACATCCATTGCACCCAGTAAGTACATCTCTGAACATCACTGCACCCCGTAGTCAATGGTCCACATCATAGCCCACACTCTCCCCCGTTCCATCCAGTGGGCCCTGGGGGGATCTACAATGTCCTGTAATTGTCCGTGAAGCACCACCCAGGACAACTCCACGTCCCGAAAACGCCTCCACATCTCATCTCTTCCTCCCATTCCCCAAACCCAGCAGCCACCATGGCTACCCTTCCCACACCCATTCCACATTTTTTCTATGGACATTGGATTGGTTGTGTCCATTGCACATCTATGTCAAGTGGGGGCTTAGATTCCACATGGATACTGGATGCACTCCTCCTGCTTTCAGTTGTAGACACCCCAGGCCCCATGGCATGGTGGTTGACCTTCTTCAACTCCATGTTAGCTGAGTGGGGTAAGTCCAATAAATCAAAGTGTAGGCGCTGAAGTCTGTTGAGGCTCTGGGCCTGGGTGTCTTATTATCAGTCCAGAGATTCAAATCCCCTAAATATATCTTAAACCCCAGCACCAACTACAATTCCAATAAAGTTTATCTTGCTTTTTTTGTGTCTTATAATTTTTAAAATGAAGGTATGTAGAAGAACAGAAGAGAAAGCAGTAAATTGTATTTTTACTTGGCAACGGGCATGTTTCTTCAATCATGCCATCAGGACTTGAGCTGGATTTATTTATTTTTGTTGTTGTTATGGTTACCTTTAGTTCATCACTGACCTCAGATTTCCTCAGTGGTTGCTGCTCTAAATTTTTGCTTAGAGTGTGACCTGGGGAGCTAGAGAGTTTTTTTTTCTTCTTTTCTCTCAGTGTACCTGTTCTACCCTGCCTGCATGAATCCTCAGAAGGTGTCTCTCTTCATGTACTTATTTCTCCCCAATGTTAGATGCTGTTCCTTGTTAATTGGTGCTAGGCCTGTGGTGGGGGAGAGAGGTTCTCTTTTGTCTTGGTCCAGCCTCATTCTAAGTAGGCCATGTGTCCCTGGGACTTGCGGTTAGGGTTTTCTGAGAATTCCTGCCCCTCTTCTCCATGGCAGCTAAACTCAGATTTAGTATTTGTAGCTGGTCTAAGGTGGGAGAGCATTTCCTGAGTCCAAGAAAGTTTCCTCCTTCTCCACTCCAGAGGCAGAAAGTTTTGACTTCTGCACTTACGTGGGAGGCAATGGACCTTTGCATGGACTCTGGGGGATGGGGTGGAACTTTTAACTATTGCAAATTGCCATGTAGAGCTACTCTTGCCCTTTAAGGATTTGATTAAAATTGTAGCTGATTTCTTCTTATCCACTTGCATGGTAACCACATCTTTTGCCCTTGCTCTGCCAAAGGCTAAATGTTTGTATGTCCAGTCCACTGCTTGAAAAGGCTTGTCCCTTTTTGAAATATGACTTCACCTCTTTGAAGGGCTAAAGAATAGTTACATGTTAGTGGCAATGTAGAATGGTACAGCCACTGTGAAGGACTGTTTGGCAGTATCTGTGGAAGTTGAATATAGACTCGACATCTTCCATCATGGATTCCGTGTGTTGTACAGTCCCATGCTTTGTACAATCCATTCAAAGTGTGCACTCAGTGGCTCTCATTTTCATTACAGAGTTGTACTGTCATCACCTCAGCCAATTTTAGAACATATTCATTATTCCTAAAGGAAAAATCCCATACCCCTTTATATCCCCTGTTGTCCCTTAGAATTTATATATCTTCTTTTCTGTTGCTACAAAAATATTACAATATTACTGTTAACTATTGTCCATAAATTATATAAGTTGTAATTTTTCCATGTCACCATATTCTTAACACTTTGTAAAAGAAGAACATTCTTGTATTTATACTATTAACGACAATTTTCACCCACCACTGAAATCACTGTTATACAGTCCCTAGAGTATTCTTCACCTTCCTTCAATTGACATTTACATCCACAGACTACCTCTTTCATCACAATCACATTTATAAATGAGCAATGTTAGTTTATACTCTCTATAATGTGTTACCATCAACTCTATTCATTTCCACACTTTTACACTAAACCTTATTCTACATGCATTAAACATCATCTCCCATTCTCAACCCACATTCTATCTCCTAGCAACCTATACTCTTGAGTTTACCTTTGTGAGTTTACTCATCATATTTAGTTCATATTAGTAAGACTGCACAATATTTGTCCTGTGTCTAGCTTATTTTATGCAACATAATATCCTCAAGGTTCATCCATGTTGTTGTATCTTTCCTGATTTCATTTCTTCTTACAGCTGCCAGATAAAGAATTCTTGGCTGGCAGTTTTTCTTTCAATACCTTAAATACATCATACTTCCTTCTCACCTCCATGGTTCCTAATGAGAAATCAGCACTTGGTCTTATTGAGATTCCCTTGTATGTGATGCTGCTTTCAGAATCCTCTCTTTATCTCTGGTATTTGTTATTCTGAATAGAAGGTGCCTCAGAGTAGGTCTGTTTGGTGTTGCCCTTCCTGGATATTGATATTTATGTCTTTGATAAGGGTTGGGAAGTTTTCAGTCATTATTTCCTCAAATATTCTTTTTGCCCCTTTTCTATTCTCTTCTTCTGAGGCACCAATAACATGTATGTTTGTATATTTCACATTGTCATTCAATTCCCTGAGACCCTTTTCCATTTTTTTCCTTTCTTTTCTCTTTCTGTTCTCTTTTCAAGTTCAGATGCTTAGTCCTCCAAGTCACTAATTCTGTCTTCCATCAATTCAAATCTTCTGTTATATGCCTCTAATGTATTTTTGATCACATCTATTGTGTCTTTCATCCCTATAAGCACTATTACTTTTCTTTTTTTTTTTTTTTTAAAGATTTATTTTATTTAATCCTCCCCCCCCCCCCCCGGTTGTCTGTTCTCTGTGTCTATTTGCTGCGTCTTGTTTCTTTGTCCGCTTCTGTTGTCATCAGCAGCACGGGAAGTGTGGGCGGCGCCATTCCTGGGCAGGCTGCACTTTCTTTCGCACTGGGCGTCTCTCCTTACGGGGAGCACTCCTTGCGCGTGGGGCTCCCCTACGTGGGGGACACCCCTGCATGGCACGGCACTCCTTGCGCGCATCAGCACTGCGCATGGGCCAGCTCCACACGGGTCAAGGAGGCCCAGGGTTTGAACCGCGGACCTCCCATGTGGTAGACGGACGCCCTAACCACTGGGCCAAGTCCGTTTCCCACTATTACTTTTCTTTGCACGCTTTCAAATTGTTCTTTATGCTCACCAGTGTTGTCTTCTTTTTTTTTACGCATTTTTATTTTTTGGATTTATTTTTATTTCTTTCTTTCCCCTCTCCCCCCAAGTTATCTGCTCTCTGTGTCCATTCACTGTGTGTTCTTCTGTGACTGCTTCTATCCTTATCAGCGGCACTGGGAATCTGTTTCTTTTTGTTGCGTCATCTTGCTATGTCAGGTCTCTGTGTGTGCAGCACCATTCTTGGGTAGGCTGCACTTTCTTTCACGCTGGGCGGCTCTCCTTATCGGGTACACTCCTGGTGTGTGTGGCTCCCCTACATGGGAGACACCCCTGCATGGCATAGCACTCCTTGCGTGCATCAGCACTGCGCATGGGCCAGCTCCACGCGGGTCAAGGAGATCTGGGGTTTGAACCATGGACCTCACATGTGGTAGGTGGATGCCCTATCCATTGGGCCAAGTCTGCTTCCCCCAGTGTCTACTTAATATCTTTTATCTCTTTAGTCATATTTTCCTTCAACTCCTTGAACTGATTTAGGAGATTTGTGTAATTATCATTAATTAGTTGTTTTAAATCTGGTGCCTTGTCAGGATTTTGGTTTCTTTGGCTGGGCCATCTCTTCCTGTTTCTTAGTATGGCTTGCGATTTTTTTTGCTGATGTCTAGGCATCTGAATATGTTGGTGAATTTGCTCTGGTCAGTTTCTCTTGCCTAGTGATTTTGTTTCACAGCTTTTCTTTGATTTTTGGTGCAATTTATTCTAAGTCTTTAAAAATTGCCCAGCTTAAATGATCAAAATAGGTCTGGGGACTCACTAATGGGGAGCAGCTCTGCTCCAAGGGGCTGAGATGAGAGATTTCTAAAAGTGGTTTTTCTCTTTGTGGTTTCCCAGCTGGCTGGCTAGCAAACGGCATGTGTTGGTGAATCCTGACATAGCGGTGTCTGTTTCAACCTCACTTGCCGGTGATTCTGGTATGACCAAAGCCAAGATTCAGTCAAATTCATGGATGATAAATTATTCTCTGCTCTCCACTGCACCCTCCCTTTCCCCAGGGAGGAAGGCATATGCTCCCCTCTCCGTTTGTTGTAGTGAGCTTCAGGTTTTATCCAGACTGTTCATCTTGAAGACCATGGGGGTTAGAAACTCATGGCTTTTGTTTTGGTTTCTTCATGTCTCTGATGCTTGCCCTCCTGGAGGATACACAGCACTCTCCTGGTCCCTTGGACAGCTTTATGCCCTTCCTCCATTGTTTTTGTGTGAGTGTTGAACTCTGCCTACCTACTCTGATGCCATCTCCTGGAAGTCTAATTTGTTGTCTTTGACTCATAGGAACCCAGTTGTCTGGATTACAGTGGACACCAAAGAAAGACTAAGTGTTAGTCCCTTTTATGAATGAAACACTTATGAAATAATAATAAAAATGAAATAATTTTTAAAAGTTCTTAATAAAAAATCTTAAGTTATTCGTTGCCACTAAAAGTTTCCATTAATTAGGGGCAGAGGATCTTAGTTAGACATGACCTGGACATTAAGAAGTTTGCTTAGGTCTTTAATGAATTTAGTTTAATTGTTCTTTGATGTTGGATCATAAGTATATATAGCTGGTAGGTCAGAATTTAGGAAAGTAAATATTCTTCCTTGTTATTAGAATTCAGAGCTGTTCACTGAAGAGTTGTTACTTACATAGAAAAATATAGCTATGTAAAGAAACCTGTTTCCTTTGCTACTTTGACTTAAAACATTTAATTTGATTTGATAACCTCTTAGGCACTTTGACAGTTTGAAGTTCTTTTATGAATCCCAGAAAGAAAAAGATTTTTTAAACTAATCCATTCCTGTGAGTTTGGGGCCTTTTTTTTTTTTTTTTTTTGATTGTTTAAAACTTTATTTTTAAAGAAATTTTAAACAGAGGTTTTTGTTTGTTGTTTTTTTCCCTGTCTGGTTGTGTCATTGTCTTTTTGGTATGTCACTTTGACACATGGGGGCTTGCAACTTGCCACACAGGTCTGGGATGCCTTTTTTCTTTTTTTACCAGGAGGTCCTGGCGATCAAACCTGGGTCCTCCGTGTGGTAAATAGGAGCTCAATTGCTTGAGCCACAGTCGTTTCCTTAAAGAAATTTTAGATTATAGAAAAGTTACATTGAAAATAAGTAGATTTCCATGTACCCCACCCCCTCCCCCTCTTACCTTTTCCTCTTATAATAACACCTTTCTTTAATGTGATATGTTTGTTACAATTGATGAACATATATTGAAGCATTGCTACTATGGTTGATAGATTACATTATGGCTTACACTTTGCACTGCATAATTTTATAAGTTTTGACAAAATGTATAATGGCCTCTATCTGTCATTGCAGTATCATGCAAAACAATTTGAATGTCCCCAAAAAAGCCCTATATTCCACTTATTCTTTCCTCCGACTCTCCTCAGAACCTTTGGTAACCACTGTCTTTATATCAATGTTAAAAGTTCTTTCATTACTAAAATGATAATGTCTACTTTGGTCCATGGTTTATTCCCCCTTATGTTTGTTCATTCCTCATTCTTGAGGATTTTGGGATGATAATGCCTGTTCTTCTTCAGATTGAGAGGGGCCTTAGATCTTATGGGGCAGATGGAAGGAACTGTCTTGCTTGCAGTTCTATATATTCTGCTTTTTGGGATGGGCATTGTCCAGCATCATCATTTTGTCAGTTGTCCTGGGTAAGTCCAATGAACTAGAGAGTAGGTGTTGGCTCCAACTCTGCTGAGATTCAGGGCTCAACTGGCATATAAACAGACCAAAGATTGAAGTCTCTTAGACATATATTTAACAAGTATAGTGCCAATTATAGGTTCAAATAAAAGGGATAAAACAATCATGTGTAGGGAAATTATAAATGAGTCTAACTGTTACATTGGGGAAATAGGTTATCATATACTCCAAGGTAAGGTCCATGGACCTTGCTGAGTTCATGGGATTGTGTGCCTTGCATATAGTGTCCAGATGTCTCTAGACTACTCAGGAAGCTTTGTTTACTGTAGCAGTTAGTTAGATCTGCCTGAGATGTGCGTACGCTTAACCTCTGACCTGATCTTCCCATCTCACTTTGAAATCTCTTAGCTGTAAAAACTCTTTTGTGTTTAAAAATTTCCCCTTTTTGTCAAGATCTTTTTCCAAATGCATCACTGGTTGGTGCTTGGTAAAAATCCCTTGGTCCCAAGGAGACTCATCCCCGGAAGTTAAGTTCCCGTGCTGGGGGGAAGGTAGTGAGTTTATTTGCTGAGTTTGGCTTAGAGATAGACCACATCTCTAAGTAAGAAAGTTTTTAGGAGTTAACTCTTAGGCAATACATGTTGCTGGGCTAAGTTTCAATTTTATAAGAATAAGGTTCATAAGTGAAAATATTAATATCTAGGGTTTAGCATATTGGTCTGTTTTCTTTTATTAGGCACTATCTATGTACTCTAGAGATTCTTGCCACTCTACTAAGAATGTAGCAGGACTCCCCAGGATGGGAATTTAATATTTTGTTGGTTATTGTGTGGGTTCCACCCATTGAAATTATACCCAATGATCACATGAACACATTCATATTCCATAGAGGCATGCCCCAGGTGCACTCTACCCCACACGCTCCTCCATGACCAACACACTGCACCAGTGACTCTTCTCAGCCATAGTTGCCAAAAGAACATTCCCACAATTGTGTTCTCAACCACAGTCCTCTACCTCCCCAGAGTTCACTTATTCCTTCCTCCAACCTTTCCGCCCTTCCCCAGCTCTATGGATAGCCCAACACCCCTCCCCTCCCAACCCGTCTCATACTAACAGTCCAGCATACTAACAGTCCAGTCACCCATGTCCACTGTCAAACCTCCCCCCCCACCTTCCCAGATTGAGCACCAGCTCACTACTTTCTCCTCCCTTTCTATCTCCTGGGAGCCTATCTTCCAGACTATCTCTGAGAGTCTGCTCAGTATCCTTAGTTCATATCAGTGAGATCATGTAATATTTGTCCTTAAGTGACTGGCTTGCTTCACAGAACATAAGGTCTTTGAGATTTATCCATGTTGTCACATGTGTCTATACTTCATTCCTTCTTACAGCTGAGTAATATTCCATTGTATGTATATACCACATTTTGTTTATCCGTTCCTCCACTGATGGACACTTAGTTGCTTTTGGCAATTGTGAATAATACCCTGATAAACACTGGTGCACATATATCAGTTCTGTTCCTGCTTTCAGTTATTCTGGGTAAATTCTTAGTAGTGGGATTGCAGGATCATATGGTAATTCTATACTTAGCTACCTGAGGAACCACCATACTGTCCTCTGCAGTGCCTGCACCATTCTACATTTCTACCTGCAGTGGATGAAGGTTCCTAGTCCTCCACAACCTCCCCAACACTTGTAGTTTTCTACTTTTTTTTTTTTTTAATAGCATCATGAGGCCTTTTGATTGGACTCTGTTAGTGAGGTGAGCCAGCTTGGGTCTCCACCCTCTTGCTGGGTCTGATATAAATGAACACAGAGAGAAAGGAAGCTGCCATATTATATTGATCCTGCCACGTGAGAGAGAGGACTGCAGGAAAACAGAGAAGCCCTGAGAGTTGAGAGAGGTCCTGGAGTCTGGAACCAGCAGAGTAAAGAGGCACTGAAAGAGGCCCCCAAGGGACCCATTGAGAAGCTCAAGAGATGAGTCATATGCCTGATAGACCACAGCTGACCTTGGAAAAATAGCAGAGCAGTCAAGACTGAGAGAGGAGGCCTGGAAAGAGACAAGCCCTATGCCTGGTTGCCCATTCCTGAGTTCTGGGAGTTAGTAGAAAGTTGGGGGTGCAGGCAGGGACCTCGGCAGAGATTGGTGGCCATGTTGCTTCGCCGTATGGCAGGACCCTGAGAATGCATGCCTTGATTTGGATATTTCACCACCTTGGAACTGTAAGCTTTTACCCTAAATAAAATCCCCATTATAAAAGCCAACCCATTTTTGGTTCTTTTCATCGGTAGCCCTTTGGCAAACTAAGACAGGCACCATCTCTATCATTCCCCCTCATATATTCACTCTTCCCTCCAGTAAACCACAAGTTCTTTGACCCCTGTATTCTGAACAAATAGGAAGGAGGACAATAAAATAGAATTCTTCTGGAGCAAAGTAAGCACTTTCAAACCAGAGTCTTGATGTGTATATTGAAACAATTACAAGGAGCTGTAACTGGCCCTCTCTTAAAGCCGTTTGGCTCATTCTGGGATCATCTTTCTTTGAGCAGATTTTTTTCTTCCTTGAATATGTACCAACATACCTTCTAAGTACTGAAGGGAATAATTCTAGAACCTCATGCACTGAATCCAGAACAAAGTCATCTAAAGTTTTAACAAATTAGAATGAGAAAGAAATTTAAAATTAGCTCTCTGCCATATAAATATAATTTAAATGAAATGCTTCTGAAGGAGCAATGAAATTGGCTGGATTTAGCATAGGTACATGTTTGGCAAATTTTGGACTTAGGTCTTAGGGAGTGTAGTTTGATTCTTGGCATTAGTGTAGTGAAAAGAAATTAGAAAGCACCTTATAGGGAAGCAGACTTGACCCAATGGATAGGGCATCCGCCTACCACATGGGAGGTCCAAGGTTCAAACCCTGGGCCTCCCTGACCCATGTGAGGCTGGCCCATGCACAGTGCTAATGCACACAAGGAATGCTGTGCCATGCAGCAGTGTCCCCTACGTAGGGGAGCCCCATGCGCAAGGAGTGTGCCCCGTAAGGAGAGCTGCCCAGCGTGAAAGAAAGTGCAGCCTGCCTGAGAATGGCACCACACACACAGAGACCTGACATAGCAAGATGAGGCAACAAAAAGAAACACAGGTTCCCGGTGCCGCTGATAAGGATAGAAGTGGCCACAGAAGAACACACAGCGAATGGACACAGAGAGCAGACAACTGGGGGGTGGGGGGGGGGGGGGGGGAAGGGGAGAGAAATAAATAAAAAATAGAATCTTAAAAAAAAAAAAAGAAAGCATCTCCTAGAATTTAGGTTATTAGTGAATCAGGCAAACTTTGGGCTGATTGCAAGGATGGATTATAAGGAAATAGGCTACTAAGCAATCATGTCACAGTATTTGGAAATAAGTAGAGAATCTACTGTAAGTTCATAGAACTACTCTTTCCTCTAAAAAAAGTTGCTTTTTTCCCCTTACATTTAATATTTGTAAAATGTAATTCATAGTGAATGTTTATATATCAATTCCTTTAGTTATAAAATAAAAAAATAAAAGTGAAACAATGAAGAACTGATCCACAGAGGTAATAGATATATGTGAAGTGGTCTTTGGGTTAAGGGATGCTTATAAAGGAATTCAAAAGGATAACATATCAAAAAGTGACTTCAGAAGGGTGGAAAGTATTTAAAAGTCTAATCACTATCATATAATAATTTCAATATTTCTCAAATGTAAAAGATGTAGTAAAAGTAAATTATGATGTTCTATAGCTTCAATGCAGGTTCATTCAGAGAAGAAAAACAAAAAGGCCCTTTGTAAAATATGGAAACCATCTTGAGTTAAACAAATGCCAGATAAAATTATAATTGTAAAAATGAGATGTCGACTATCGTTATTACAGTGGCTGTGTTGTTTCCAATAACAATTTGGCATTTTATTTAGTCTGTAACAATCTACAATTGAAATATAAAATAAAGATTTTTCTTTTATTTCCCTCTGAAGTTTTGTGCCAAGTTAAGCAGAACTGAATGAAACATCTGTGGGTGATTAAAACTGGCTTTCCTATGGGGTTTTGAATAGAAAGTAAACATGGATTTTATCCATAGTCAACAGCATTTACAAATGTAAAGGGAGGAAGCTACTGAGTTATTGAAGAATGAGCTGCTAGAGAGGATATAGAAGTATGCAACGGCAGATGGTGATAATTAGTTCCATACGGCGAAAGGCTTCTATAAAAAATAAAATGACAGTGAACTGATCTGGCTGGGTGATATTTTATTGAAGCAATCTTTGTGTATTCTTTCCTATCTTTGTCTTTCTAGAATAGTCCCATCTAATGAAGCGAAGCAAATGTGACCAAAATATGTGAAAGTTTGTTTGGGAGTCTATGTTGGTGCTCACGAGTGAGAAACTCCACTGTATGGAGTTATCCAGAATGGTGACATTCTCCACTGAGCACCCATCCATCTTTTCTACCTGAGTTTTAAAATTACCTAGTGTTCCCCTGCTTAATTGTATTTTGTGTCATAGTCTCCTAACATTTCTAGATAATACAGGGTGGTGCCTAAGAACCATGGTTTTAATGCCAGACTGCCTAGATTTGAATTCTGCCTCCCTCTCTGACTAGTTGCATGAACTCGGGCAACTACTTAACCTTTCTATGCCTTAGTTTTCTCATCTGTACAATGGCAATGGTTGTAACTGCCTTAGTATTAATATATTATACAACCTAATGGTAGACTTGTGAGAATTAAAATGAATTAATATACATAAAATGTGCCCATCAGAATCAGCTGGGAAGTTATTAAAAATACACATTCCTGGGCCCCATCTTAGACCTACTGAATCAGAATCCCTATGCTTTCTTTTTTTTTTTTTTTTCAGTTACTTTTTTTTTTCTTTCTAAGTACTTTTATTTTTTTATTTTTTATTTTTTTTTATTGACTTTGTAATAATATTACATTAAAAATATATATGTGAGGTCCCATTCAACCCCACCCCCCCACCCCCCCTCTCCCCCCCCAACAACACTCGTTCCCATCATCATGACACATCCATTGGATTTGGTAAGTACATCTTTGGGCACCTCTGCACCTCCCTATGCTTTCTTGATCACATACCGCCATCAGTAAGAGTGTTTTGCTAATTTACCTTCACAATAGGCTTGTTCATGCATTTAGTATCACTTAAGCCACATCTGCTTCCCATGTATACATTAAAAAAAAAGATTTATTTATTTCTCCCCACCCCCTCGTTGTTTGTACTTATTATGTCTGTTTTTCTAACTTGTTTCTTTTCTTTTTTTCCTATCTGGTTGCATCATCATCTTTTTGATGCGTTGCTTTACTGTGTGCTGGGGTGTGGGGGTGTGGGGAGAGCTGTGACATTCCACAGCTCTGGAATGCCTTTTTCCTTTTCTTTACCAGGAGGTCCTGGGTAGCAAACCTAATTGCCTGAGCCACCTCTGTTCACTGCTTTGATGTGTCTCATTGTGTTTTTCTTCTTGTGTCTCTTGTTACATTATCTCGTTGCATCAGCTTGACACGCCTGCCTGTTGGGTCAGCTCACTGTCTTGCTCGTTTTCTTTAGGAGGCACCAGGAACCTCCACTCCCTGCTTTGTAGTGTCTCTCATTATGTTTTATTTTTCTTCTTGTGTCTATTGTTGTGTGAGTTTGCTGTGCCTGCCTGTTGTGCCAACTTGCTGTCTTCTTTAGGAGGCACTGGGAACCGAACCAGGGACCTCCCATGTGGTTGGTGGGAGCTCAATCACTTGAGCCACATCTGCTTCCCTAGTGTATAAATTTTATAGCATACACAAAATGGGTATTTCAAAAGAGCCAGATAAATAATAAATATAAAAAGTTGTAACATCTTCTTCCCATATCCCAGTGGGTTAGGGTTAGGAGGTCATTGGTTTAGAGTATGTTTCCTGAGTTGAACTAAACTGAAAGGAGTAGCACCAAACTCAACTAGCCCAAATCTTCAGGAAAGAACAACAACACAGCCCCAGAGCTTTGGTAATCAGTTTCTGCAGACCCCACGCATGTGTCAAGGGCAAATGTGAAATCCTGTTCCCAGTTTCTCTGTTTTGCATTTCAACAACACTTTTGTTTCCTTTTATCCCTTTGTTCTTTGTACTTTTTTATATTGCCAACCAACTTACTATTTGCAGTTGTGACCTTGGAAGTATTCAAAACCTTCTATCTGTTCTTAACCACAAATATCTGTAGTTTTCAAAAAGACAAAGCAAGCCCTTTGCTATTAATTGTTAATAAATGTTTCCTCACTTCCACCTTATTTCAATTTTCTTCCAATTGGCAGCAGTTGCAGCAGCTCTTTTCGTTCTGGGTCACCAGTGGCCCTGCTTGAGTTAGGCTGTATCAACACGCAGAGGTGTTAATCTTCCTTCGTTCCCTCTTGAAGCCTTTCTCTAGCCTGATAATTATCCACCGTGGTAACAGCTCTTAAGAACATATTCTGTCACCTTGAAATCAGGTGGGTTTTAGTTGAAAATTCAGGCACGTTTTTAAAGATGTTGTTTCTTTCAGCTCTGACTAGTGAGGGAGAATTTGGATTCCCATTACCCTGCATAATGTGGGATGTGGACATTTTATTCAAACATATAATCCTTGTCTTTGAGTTTGGAGAGGAGGAAGACTGCTACCTGGAATAGAGGAAACACAGGATGTCACTACAGAAAAATGACATAAGACCCTAAATAATAGCAATAATCACTTTCCACGTCTTACCATGTTAGTTTTAGGATTCACATGATGCCCTATGGAATGTCTTCATGATTCTAAGTGGCTGCTGAGGTTTGAGCAAAGTTTAGGGTACCCCTTATTATATAGATGCATTAGCTATACATTAACATTGATTATATATGGTTATTGAACCAAAATATTTTATTTATGTCCTTAGAATCAGATCTTATAACCAGAATAACTTCATTACTAAATTACTTGTAGATAAGCTTGAATTGGGTCTATAATACATACTTCTTATACTGTTAATACGTTGAAGAGAGAAGAAAAATCATTGCTACTTAATGACACCAATTTTGTGGCAAATATCCAAGAACAACCATATGGTACTGGATATCACTATTTATCTAGAGAGTTTTAAGAATAGGATTTTAATTTGTATATCCCATATATCCCATATACTGATGAGCATTTATAAATAATTTGGATGTAATAAAATATGCACCAGAGCAAAGAAAAAGCAGAGAATTCAATCTTTTGGGATTCTTTTAGGAACACAATAACAGTCTAGAATTAAATCTTCCCCACTTCCTCCCCTAAAAGTCATCCAAGGAGAAGGCAACACAACATAGAGTCAATGAGGAAGTGATGCTTGACCTGAGTGATGAGGCGTCAGCCATTGAAGATCTGTGGAGGAGACCATTCCAGACAGAAGCAATGGTAGTTGCAAACGCCCTGGGTAGAAATTAGGTTATATACTGGAGAAACCGAAAGAAGACTTTTAGGGCTTGGCCAAAGTGAGGGGTGGGGAGAGTGTTAAGAGAGAGATGCAGGAACCTGAATGTGCAGGGGCTTGTAAACCAAAGTACGGGATCTGGACATTATTACAATGATGAATACTGGAACATTTTAAGCAGAAGAGTGACATGATTTACTTCTTTAAAAGATTACTTCGTTATTGGAAAAATTGGTGAAATTTTAATAAGGTCTGTAGATTAGATAATAGAAAAGTATCACTGTTAATTTCCTGATTTTGATAATGATGCTCTGTTTATGGAAGAGAAAGTCCTTATTTTTATGAAATACACTTGAAATTATTTAGGGCGAAAGGGGCAAGATGTCTCAAATGGTTCAGAAAAAACGTGTGTGTGCATGTGTGCAGGCATGGAGTATGGGACGGAGTGAACAATAAGCAAATGTGATTATTTCTGGGGAACTTGGGGATTCTTCAGTTCTTGTATTGTTCTAATGACTTTCTCCCTGCACCTGAAATCATTTCAAAATAAAAAGTGAAAAAGGAAAAGATCATGCTGACCTCTGTGTGAGGAATGATTTATAGGCGGGCAAGTATGGAAGCAGAGAGACCAGTAAGAAAGCTATTGTAGTGGCCTAGGAGGGTAATAATAGGGCTTAGATTGAGCTTGTAATGGTAAAATAAAGAAAAGTGGTCAGATTCAAAATATATTTTGTTGCTTTGGACTTGTTCACAAGTATATGTGGTTGGTGGAGCAAAGAGAGGAACGATCTGTGACACTGAGGTTTCTTGGCTATGGGGTTGCTATTTTCTGAAATGGCAAGAAAGGATTTTTCAGAATATGGAAACATTCTGATTTTTGAGGTTTTGCGTTACTGGACTTGGTGGTAACGGTACTTACAACCTGCTTTTTAACAAATTTACTCCTATTCTGACAAAACAAGGGGTTGGTTCAGCTCCTGGAAGAGTCAATTAGTTTTGCTCAATTTCATTGGTGGGAGTCTCTGTCTTTGTAAGAATTCACCATTTGTTGCAAGAGAAAAAGTTAAGTGAATGGATTAGTGAAAATTTAGTGCCATACTTGACAGAACAACTCAGAAAAGTACCTAACTTTTACTGCTGTGTCAGGAACATGATATTTGCATAAAATGGCAATGATGCAGAAGAATTTCAAGGAAATATATTTTTAGACTATGAAAATGATATGTACTTGTGTAATAAATTCAAACAATATGGAATTAAAAAGTGCAATTTTCCCTCTTCCCTAGTTCCATGCCCCAGAAATAACCTTCCTTCGCTGTTGGATGTTCTTCTTCCAATGTTTTCCTAGCCTGTACAACACCACTCCCCAACTCTCATCCCCCTACGTATATAGTTTTGATTCTTTTGATAATTAATAGCATTCTACTAAAAAAAAAAATCTATTGCTCTATTGCTGTGTAACAAATTTCCCTAAAACATAAGGGCTGAAAACAAGAAACCCTTATTTTCTCACAGCTTCCTTGTGTGTCAGGAATCTGGGTGTGGCATAGCCAGGCCCTCTGCCTCCAGATCTCTCAGGAGACTGCCATAAAGATGTTGTTTGGCACTGGTCTCATCTGGGGGAGAGATCTGCTTCCAAGCTCACTCACATAGTGGTTGGCAGGATTTAGTTCTTTGTGGGGATGTTGGACCAAAGGCTTCGGTTTCTTGCTAACTGTAGGTTGGGGACCTCTGTCAGTTCTTTGCCACGTGGACCTCTCCCTAGGTCAGCTGGCTTTCATAAGGGTCAGAAAAGGGAAGCTACCATCTTTCTGTAACCTAGTCCCATCACTTTTGCCACATTCTATTCACTAGTAATGGACCGCACTGAAGAAGAGGGAAACACACCAGTGTGAATATGCTGGGGGTGCCTTAGGCGCTGCCCGCTGCGGGGGCTATTCTGTGTATGTAGTTATGTATCTTCAGTTTTTCATTTAAAAATGTGCTGTGAAGAATGGTACAGCCATGGTGGAGGACCGTTTGGCAGTTCCTAAGGAAGTTGAATATAGACTTGCCATGTGATCCTGCAATACCATTACTAGGTATGTACCCAGAAGAACTGAGAGCAGAGACATGAACAGACATCTGCTCACTGATGTTCATAGTGGTGTTATTCATGATCGCCAAAAGTTGGAAACAACCCAGGTGTCCATTAACTGATGAATGGATAAATAAATTGGGGTGTATGTACACGATGGAATATTATGCAGCAGTAAGAAGAAATGAAGTTGTGAAACATATGACAACATCGATGAACCTGGAGGACATTATGTTGAGTGAAGCAAGTCAGACACAAAAGGACAAATACCATACGATTACACTATTATGAACTAACTGTATTATGTAAATTCATGGAGTTAATAATTAGAATATAGAGCACCAGAAAACGGAATGAGGGTAGAGAATGGAAAGTTGAGAGTTAATCTGTGAAGAGTTGTTTGTAAATCTTTGGAGATGAGTGGAAATGATTAGAACATATCGTGGTGTTTGTAACGAGCTGTACTATTGTATGGGTAGGACAGTGGTTGAGGAGGAAAGTCTAAGGTCATTTATATTGCTAGAAGAAAAGCCAAGAACTGTAACATGGGACTGTATAAGATGGTAAAACCTCATGTAAAACATGGATATGGGTGATACTGCATATATTAGACTTCATTTTATAAAATGTAAATACAAATATACTAGAGAGAAGGAAACAGAATAGCAGCTGTGTATGGCAGGGGAAGCATAGAGAGATTGAGAGGTAATGAGTTTTATTTGTTTTTTGTTTATTTTTATTATTGGAATAATGAATGTTCTCTAAGAATGATTGAAGTGATGAAGGCACAAATATGTGATTACATCAAAATACCATTGATTGTACACTTTGGATGGATTTATGCTTTATTAATATATATCAATAAAATTGATTTGTTAAAAAAGAAAAGATGATATCTGAGAAGCACTTAAGTGCCGGGTATACTTCTAAGTGCTTCTCAGGACTTTACATGTAAGAATTAATTTAACCCTCCTTTGACTTAGAGATCCACAAAGGAAATGTTGGAAAGGCAAGGGTATTAAAAAAATATGCTGTGAATATCTTTCCATTTTAGTATGTACGGATCTTCTGTAGTTCTGGGTAGATTGTTGTGCAGTGTTTAATTTTTAATGGTTGCAAAGTAGGGCTTTGTATGATTGATTGCAATTTATCAATTCCCAAATGTTAGAAATTTAAGTTTCCATTATTTTTACAGTGAATACTACATATTCCTTTGATATTAATGTAAGCATTTTCTGTAGATTATTAGAAATGTATTACTGAACAAAGGGCATGCCTAAATTTGATAGAAATCACCAAATTGCACTCCAAACAAATTGTAGAAGTTTAAAATTCTTTTGGAAGTATATGAGATTTTCCTCACACACTCACCTGGATGTTAACAATCATTTAAGACTTTTTGCCAATATCTTAAACAAAAACAATATTTCATTGTTTTAAAATTGCATTTCTTTAATTATTAGTGAAAATGAATAAATTTTCATATGTTTATTTGCCATTTGTATGCTATTTTTTCTAATTTCCTGCGCTAGTTCTATTTTTTCCTTGCCCTGGAATAGTCTACATAACAAGGTTTGTTAGAACTGAGACTTACCCTAACTATCTCATATTAATTGCACCCTCTGGCAGGCCCATTCTCTTACTCGTTTTTTTTTTTTTTTTTCTATCTGCATTAGTTCTCTATTGCTTTAAATAATGCACATTTATTCTCTTACAGTTCTGGAGGTCAGAAGTTTTAAAAATCAAGGTGTTAGCAGGGTTGGCTCCTTCTGGAGGCTCTAAGGAATAATTTATTTCCTTGCCTTCTCAGCTTCCAGAAGTCACCTGAATTCCTTAGTTTATGGCTCCTTCTTCCATCTTCAATGCCATCAGCACAGCATCTATAACTGTTTTCCTCTCCTTATTTCCCTTGCACTCTTTCTGACTCTGATCCACCTGTCTCCCTCTGTGATTACATGAACCTACCTGGATAACCCATGATACTCTGCTTGGCTCAAGGAGTTCAGCATTCTCACCTTACCTTAACCCTTACCTTAACCTTGCCGAGTCCCTTTTGTCAAGTAGGGGTATGTATTCACTGGTTCCAGGGATTAGGATGTGGATATCTTTGGGGGGCCATCATTTAGCCTACCAAACTATATAACATATGATATATTTTACTTATCCTTTTATTGTCTGTATCCTACCTCCATCCTGCAATCACCACTGTAATGTAAATTCCAGGAGGGCAGGGATTTTTTGGTTTGTTTTGTTTACTGCTGAATCTCTATCATTAAGAATAGTGTCTGGTATCTTAGATGTTCAACTGACTTTTTGGGATGAATGAAAGAATACATGAATGACTAAAACCATCTGGACTGATGACTTTCGGGGGTTAAACTACCATTTCTATTATTTTGTGGTTATCAGTATGTTTACATGTTATAGCTTTCCTTGAGTTGTTTTTGGTCACTTTTATTATAGTAGAAATAATCTATTTCATCTAGATTTTCAGCTTTACTGAAACCTAATATTATTGTGTAATTTAACATTTAAATTTTTTCCTATTTGTGATTATGGACTTTTTTTCTTATTATGGCCTTTATATCATTCTTAAAGTGCTCATTTAGGATTTTGTTCTTATTTTCTTAGTTATAATTACCAGAGATTTGTTTATTTTGTTGAAATGACAGATTTTGGTTTTATTTTTCAAATGCATGCTTTAAAAAACCAATTTTCACTTTTATCTTGATTGATTCTTCTACTTTATTTTAGTTTATTTTATTGTGTGCTTTTTCCTAGCTCTTAGGGTTATATGCTATTTCATTTACTATCTTTTTTGTTTACTAAAAAATAAAAAATACCTTCCACTGTGTGCTGCTTTGGTCCCATTTAATAAATTTTGACATGTGGTATTCTCATTGTCATACATTTCTTTTTTTCCTGGGGGCTGAGGATTGAACTTGGGATCTTATATGTGGGAAGCCAGCGCTCAACCTCTGAGCCACATTGACTTCCCTGAGTTGGTTTTATTGTTTGTTTTGTTAGCTGTTTCTTTGTTTTGTTTTGTTTTTTTTCAAGAGGCATAGGAACTGAACCTGGGACCCCCTCATATGGGAGGTGGGTGCTCAACTGCTTCAGCCAATCTGCTCCCCTACATTTCTTTTAAAAACATTTTATTGTGAAAAATTTCAAACATACACAAAAGCAGGAAGACTAGTATGATGAAGACCCACTCTTAAACTACCAGCCTCAAAAAACACAGCTGATTTTATTTATCCATACCCTACTTCTCCAGTCTTCTGGGTTATTTTAAAGCAAATCCAGATGTATTATTTTATCTGTAAGTACTTCTATTTGCATTTCTAACAGATTAGGACTCTTAAGTAAACATTATTCTCTCCCAATGAAAAATTAACAATTCTTTTGTATCACTTAATATCCATTCAGTGTTTACATTTCCCCACTTATCTCTGAATATCTTTTTAAAGGTTGGTTGGTTTGACTCAGGATCCAAATAAGATCCACACATTGCATTTGGTCGATATGTCTTTTTTCAATCTGTAACAGTCTTTCCTCCTCCTTGCTCTCTGCTTGTTTTTGTAAAGAAATGGGCCTTTGTTCTATAAAATTTCCTCATTCTGGATTTGGCTGATCGTAGCCCCATGGTGTTGCTTAATGTATGTGTTTATCCCTGTAGTTCCTGTAAACTCCTGGTTATAACTGAAGGTTTGATCAGCTTCAGATGAGTTTAATATTTTTGGCAAGAAGCTCTCACAGGTGGTGCTGTGTACTTCCTATTACAATATTACCCCAATGTCTGATTGTTTATTTTCTTGTGATGTGGGCGCAGGGATTTCCAGAATGATTCATCCATTATAAAGGTCCCCAGCAGTCTTAACTAATGGTTTTAGCAGCCATTGATAATTATTGCCCAGATAAGTTATTTCACTAGGGGTTGTAAAATGGTGATTTTCTATTCTATTATTTCTTTATATCAGCTAAATATTTTCCTGAAATAAATTTCATAGAAAAAGGCAGTATAAATTCTTGAATCTTTTACTTACCATGTTCCAGAATAATGAGTTGGTACTCTAGAAACCTCCAGAAGTGACCATTTTAAAAAGTATTATTATAAATGCATAGATTTTCATGTTTCATGTGTTTAAATCCATTTAGTCATCACTTTTTTTGATGCTCACATTGTCCCATCTTTGGCAAGTGGGAGGCCTGTTGCATTGATTTTTAGGTCCTTTTTTGCATGACACTTCTAGTCTTTGATAGCTTTCTTGTTTTCTCATACAACAAGACATCCCAGGCCTATCTTGTACAATTCCTGGTCCAGTTCTGGAATCTGTCATTTCTCTAAGAAGTTCTGGTTCTTATTAGACTTCCCTCTAATTTCATGAATTTCTAAATAGTCTATAATTTCAGTTTTGAATGTTGAGTTATTCAGAAGAGTGTTTAAAGATTTCTAAGTGGTTAGAATTTTGACTTTCCTTTTGTTGTTAATTTCTTTATTTCATTGCCCTGTAGTCAGAGAATGCTGTCTGTATGAATTTCTTTATGTTTTACCATTGGATTCATTAAAAAAATGTTTTATGGACATTTAAAAGGAAGTCTGTAGAGTTATTAAATCAATTCTTAAATTGTTATTCATAAACTTATCTACTTATTCAGTTGTTTTTTAAGAGAGCTATATTAAAAAAACCTGCTATATATAGTGGTTTGTCAATTCCTCTTTTATATCTAAAAACATTTTAGTTACTTGTTTTGAAGGTATGTTATTTGGTATGTAACAATAGGGTCTAGGTAGAAAATCTAATTGATTGACATCTATAAGATGGGTAAGTTGACACAATATAAGATTAATTTTTTTTCTCTTTATTAAGCATTTGTCCCCTCAGAGAGCAAACATGGATTTTTGCTTTTGTAGAAATGTGATTGAGTTTTATTGGTAGCTCCAGGTGGAGCTGAAGATGTCATACTGGGGGAGTCAGGTTGCTAATCAGTTTATGCAATAATTTAATAGTATAGTAAAATGCAAATAATTGAGTGAATAAATGAGAAACAATTGGATGGTGGTCAATATAATTTATGCACACATTTCTTTTTAATGCTGCTTCTTGGTTATCTGGTCATCTGAAGGAAACAAAGACATTTACAGGTGAGTGCAACAAAGATGCCTGAGGGTTGTGTCTTTTCCTTCCCTGGAATTCCGTGAAATTATAAGAATGTCTACATTATGAAAGCCCCTTGTATTCCTGGAACACTCCATGGTAAGGCTGGCCGCACTCATGCTAAGGTGGGAAGTGTGACAGGTGCTGTTCATGTGACATTTCAACACACTAGTTTGTGGCCTAGAAAAGAGAGTCTGCCACCTGTGAGTCTCTTTCCATTTCAACTGTTTAAAAATACAATTTCACACATTCTTTCATTTTATTAATGAAATGCTATGTTTCAAACTGAGGGGCCTGCCAGCCAGGTGGAGCTATAATTATGCCTGGGCAGTTTGCAGCTGTGCTTGGTTATAAAGCTTCGACTAAAGAAAATAGAATTTGAGTTGCTTTTATGCATCTCATAATATTTCCCCAAATCAGCACATTTTTATGACAGTTAAATAATTTCTAAAGAGACCACTGGCTTTTTTTTCTTTCTTTCTTTTTTTGGCCAGGACGTTGAAAACTTGGTGCTGAAAATCACCTTTTTCTTGTTGTTGCTGTTACCTTTAAGCAAATCAACCCTAAAAGTACCCTCTTTTCTAGTAAAATCCATTTCTTTTTTGATTCACCTTTTTTCTCCCACTCACAACTACCAATTTTCTGTAAATCCAGTTAGTTCTAACTCTGAAATAGATCCAGGACCCAGCCACTTCTCACGTACAGACTACTATAACCCTCGTCCAGGCCATATCATTTCTTGCTGGGACTGCTGCTACAGCCACTTGCTGGATAGGCCCCTTCCATGATATATTCTACATCTAGCCAGAATAATATCTTGAATAGGTAAATCAAGTTATGCTTCTCCTCTGCTCAAAATCTCTTCTGGTGTGTCTGATCACTCAGCGTAAAATCTAAAGTTGTTGCTGTGGTCCACTGAGCTTTACCTGATCTGAAAAAGAAGCCCCACTGCTTCTTTGCCTTACCACCTATTTCTGGTTTGTGGGCTGGTCCTTGGACATACCGAGCACAGTCCCACCGCTGGGCTTTTGCATTAGCTGTTTCCCCCACCTGGAATATCTTTCTGCACATATGTGCTTGGTTTGCTCCCTCGCTTCATTCAGAGCACACAAATTTCATCTTGTCTATAAGGGAGGCTTTTCCTGAAATAGCCGCCTTCCCATAGGTTGCTCTCTGTCTCTTTATTTCTATTTATTTTTCTAAGCACATATTTCTATAGTCATGGAACTAAAAGCTACAAGAAAGCAAAACTTTGCTTTGTTCATGGTACATCCCCATGCCTAGAACAGCGCCAGCTACATCATAGATATCCAATCAAAATTGATTAAATGAACACACAAAGGCCAATGCCTGCTGAATCTCCTGCACTTGGACTTGGCATCCTACTTCTAGGAGAGTCACAACCCAAATTCATGCTTCTTGAAAGCTGGCTATAGTATATTTGAACCACTTCTTTTGGGAATACAATCTTACTATGTACAGAATGGCATACTGAATAATACTTTCTCACATTTGCATGATCTCTTACCATTTACAAGTCCTTTACCATATTATCTCATTGAATTCTCACATTATTTTTCTCATTTTATAGTTGAGAAAGTGGAAACTCATCTAATGCAGCAAAGTTAGGATTCAAACCCAAGCTTTTTAAGCTTGGAGAATGTTTTCTTCCACAAATCCCCCTGACTCAAAAGGTGCTTGGGCCCTTTTTATATAGATAACCTTTCCCTAACTTTAAGGACACTGATATACTTTTTATCTGAGAAGAATACTTCAGGCATTAAAGCTTACAGCAATTGGGATTTGAAGTGGTCCTCTTTATTTAAAATTATCTCTAGCAAGAAAAAAGATATGAAGAGCATGTTCCGAGGCTTGGTTGAACTGTGCCTACTTGCTCTTTGCATGGCAGCTGGGTTCCAAGCAGGTGCATCCTGGAGGTGAGTCAAGAGCTGCATATCTCTTAAGGTCCACTCTCTGAAGTTGCACAATGTCACTTCCACCATGTCTGGCCTGGTTTTGTGATTTAAGTCCAGACTTAAGAAGAGAGGAAATAGACTCTATCTCTTGATGGAAAGTGGTAAGGTCACATTGCAAAAGGTGTATGGAATGGGAGATATGGTTATACCCATATTTGGAAACACAATCTATCCCTAGAAGTAATTCTGAAAAACTGTCATGATTTTATCACCAGTGGAGAATAGAGAGCTTTTTAAGACAATTGTGATAATCACCCTTTTGAAAAATTGTGCATTTTCTTTGCTATACTAGATATTGAAGAAAATTTTCACCTCTGAATAGTACATTCCTAATTAGTCAGCCATTAGGTCCAAGAGATTAATTGTTTCTCTTGATTGTGACAACATTGATAATACTTTCACAAGAAATAATAAAAACTGAATTGTGGAATTATGGTGAGTTTTCAATATTTTGTGTATATAGCTAGCGTTTGTACTTCACAACAGGATTTAACGAAGCTAATGCTATACCATTTCTCACAAGAAAGCTGAGGCAAGAGAATGTAGACCAATCATTGCCATTCATTTCCATTAGTAGAATAAAATTAAGGTAATATTAGAACCTATGCTACTAATACATAATCTTGATATGTTCAATAAAACCAGAAATGGAGACTTGATCTGTTGTTATGATATTGTAGTCTTACCAACTCGAAAAGCTATACTCATACAGGGGTTATAAATTCATTATTTTTCTTTAGCATTTAGAAATACTTCTAACATACTACTTGGCACCTGGGGGAACTTAAATATTTGCAGATTTGGTATATTATAATATCCATAAAATCAGCTTTGTCCTAGAAATTTCTTTTTAGGGGGAAGAAATGAAGTGCTGTGATTAACTCTAACCATAGTTTCTTAGCAGACATACTTTTTGCAGGCACATGTCTATATGTATACATGTGTGTGTATATGTATCTATATGTGTATTTATATATATAAAATATCTAATCATTGTTTTAACTTTCATTTTATCACTTATTTGAAAATTTTGGCATTCTGGTATCGCTTTTATTTCTTACCCTATTCTGTCTCTCTCAGTTTACCCTCCACTGCTTGGCAGGACACTCCGTCTGGAATTGCTGAGTTAACAACTTCCTCCACTGTGATCATGTAATTCTAATCTTTCCCCTCATGAGAGAACTTATTGTGAATTCTAAGCCCAAAGCTGCGTATCTCCATTTTGTCTCTGAACTTAGTTCCAGACACGTGACAAATGTGGTCAAACTATTTACAACAAATGTCCACAGGAGCATTCCTACTAAGCAACTGGGAAACGGGTTGATTCACAGAAAAGTTTCTGTTTGACTTGACTGTCATAAACAATGAGATCACAAAAGTAAATATTCCACATCTGGCTGTCTGGATCCAACTTGCACGGATATTTCTGGAAAGAAAGAAAGAAACCATGTGGATCAGTCAGCATCATTTTGTCCACATAATTATAATATTTTCTAGGAAGTTAAACATTTTTGTTGTTGTTGATTCCTTGAATAGCTTTCACTCACATAATAAGTGAGCAGTCACTGAATCAGCATAGAGTAGGCAAATTAAAGTATTTGGATGTTTCAGTATCATATGGGGAGTCTTGTGGAGAAGCAAACATGTAATTAGTAAGTTCACAGGTTGCAATCTTGGCTTACTGCAAGGAAACAGTTGGTTAGCTTCTTTAGTATGTCTTTTTTTAATTAAAATTTAAAAATATTTTTTCAGAATGTCTTGTGTTTTATTCTTTCCTTAATACAGGGTATTTTTTAAAGATGCTTTTTAATAAGAGAGAAAAGAGCTTGTCTGAATTCCAAAGTATTTCTCAATATTTTATTTCATAATAAATCTAGGTACAAAAATGCCAACTTGCTTATCTTCTTATGCAGTAATCAAACATTCAAATAGTTAAAAACTTCACCAGTAACTGTTAGCCATAGAAATATAATTCAGTTAAAGTAAAAAAAAAAAAAATCAAGAATTATCCTAATAACAGACATGAATATGTGTTAAAATATATATATATTTTTCTTCAAATATGGTTGCATTAGGGATAATCTATATTTGTTGATTCTTTAACATACTATTTGTACTTCAAATACTTTTTCTCTTCTTATAATGCACAGTAATAAAAGGTAATATTATATTTGGAAGTGTGTTGGCAAGGGAAACTGGTGGAGTTAATCCAATAACTTGGAGCTCCTTGGAGGAAAGGCACTGTAGAAACACAAGGTATTATCATCACTATTATTACTGTGTGGCGCTGGAAACCCTGCCTGCCCTTTATAAGTCTGGCCCTTTAATAAAGGAATGCAGAATTGCCATAGCAGGAGTTGAAAGAGTTTCATGTTTTAAAAAATATACACAGCTAGGTAGTAGAAAAAACTAAAAAAAAATTTTTTAAGAAAATGGTTCACTTATCTTTCTTGTTACTGTTTCTCATTTTTGAAGATAATGCTATCAGCGATTATTTTCCAGGTATAGCATGTCAGTGAAAATCCCAGTGCTTAGAGATATTAGTGGTCAATCTGGAAATATGATGCTTTAAAATAGATTTTGTAAAGCACTGTTTTTTGATATTTTAATAAACAGAGACTCTAAGATGCACAGAAGGATACCAAGTTTTTATGTTAACATTTGAACACTTGTGAATAGGCATCATATACTTCTATACTTTGGCGTAGGGTGTGTTAGTACGGAGGAGGAAGTACGTGTAGGGGATAAGGGAATCATTTCTGGAGTCAGACTGGTCTCCACTCAAACTTTGACTACTGGCAATGTGTCCTTTAAGATCATTAGCCTCTCTAAGCATCAGTGTCTTCATCTATAAATTGGGGATAATAAAATTACACAAAAGTCAGTGCCAGCCACCTATATGAGTGCTCAAAAATGGAGCCCCTTATTATTGTCATCATCATTCCAGTTAAAGTTGACCTAGAACTATACTGGTAGTTCTAAATATTAATCAATATAATATTAAATTAATATTAAATATTACAATTTACAGATATTTATGTCATGTCTGGATAATTCAAATAGTTGCCTTCTACTTTCTGCTGCTGCTCACTTTTAGGATTTTAATTAGCATCTGCACCAGTGAATAAGAGGGAGAAAGGAAAGGTCATAAAAATTAATTCCTCAATTTTGATAGCTGTTAGCAATTACATTCAGAGGTGAGAAGGAAGTTTTCCTTATAATAAGTGTGTTGGCTTGCTCTAAGTGTATCCTACATAAATATTAGTCTAGTTAAGGAAATGAGAGGTATAAGTTAAAATCATGCTGGCTAATTAGCCAGATATTTTCATCTTTTTGATTGCATCAGTATGAGTACTCTAGTTACAAATTTTTTTTTGGCTATCATGTTATAAATGATCTCTTTAGGGCTATATTTTCAAAGTTGCTTTAGAAATGTTTCAGGACTGATTTGCCAGGTATCCGTGCTAATTCCACTTATAGTATTTCAGTTATCCTGTAAATAAATCAGAGGGAAATGTGTTTCACTTATTTCTTTCAGCAGATACCTGTCTTAGGAGAGGGTATTTTAGTGTTCCCACTTAACTATAGATAAAGACAGCAGAAATTACCTAAGTTTATTTGCATATGTGATTCTGTGCTTGAAAATAATTGAGGGCAAACATTCTAAGTATGATGAACTTATTTAGGGTGTGAAAACAATGACTTTAAAACTGTGTTGGCTCAGCCACGTGTCTGACTACAGCTTTGATGGAAATACTGGGCTAATATTGGAAGCCACGAATTTTATTACTACGTCCTTCTCAGTAGACATGTCTTGATTCATCTGAGAGAGGTGATGAACCTAGTTCTTATTTTAAGATGGTATTTAAATTTAATGCAGATAAAAACCACAAGGTAGCTACACCTCACTGGAGACCAACAAATTCCCATTTCTTTCTTTTAATTCTTTTTAAAAGGAATACATATTAGTTCCTGGGCACATCTCTCCCTATACAATTTCACTTGTCCCTCTCCCCCCGCCATACATACATGTACATCTACTTATAGTCATTTACTTGGTTCTTGTTATTCTCTTTTGTTTAAATTATTTATTCATTCTCCCTTAATTTTTCCCTTGTATTCTCCCTGCTGGTGTCAAATGAATTCCTCTTTCTGCAAAAGCTCAGCAGGAAGTGGATTAATGCAGCAGGAACACAACTAGAGTAGTGTCAGGATGCTGGGGTGACCTCTGTATTTGAAAATAAAAGAATTGAAAAGTATCCAGCAGCTAAAAGTCAGGGGGAAAAATCTTGAGGCATGTTGTTCATTTCCAATTGTGGAAGTATTTGCAGCATCTCCAAGGTAATCTCTGAGAGAAAAATAATAAATAAAAACTTAAGAGAAGATAAAACAGGCAGAAATGCTGAGTTTAGGATCTGTTTGAACACATTTTAAGATAGCAACTCACAAGCAATCTGGAATATTGAGGTGTGAGGTTAATATGAATGGAAATGGAACATTGTCCCTACCCCATCCACTTAGATTTTATTTCCAGCAGTGAGAATCTCCTAAAAAATAGATTTTCTAAAGATAAAAAGGGTTCATGTTTCTGGCCATCCTTCATCAGTGGCAGGCTGTGATGATCGGCCATTGCAAGGGTATCCTTGCTGCCGAAATCAACAGCAACTTAGCCATTATTGAAAGAAGTCTATTTTCTTTCCTCCTGGGTCACTTGTGTGCCAAAAGTATTTTTTTCCATGACTAATATTCAATGGAATATCTGATGTTTAAAAACAAGATTGCTTAGTCTTACAATTGTTATTAAATTCTTTTCCTGAGCTATAATGCATAGGCTTTGATCTAAGGTCCTACCGTTGCTAGAAGGACTTGTGTAATTACGATAATGTGCACTGCTCTTTTTGCTATTCCTATAGGGAAAATAAACCCCACATTAGTTCCCTATTAGTACCTGACTTGGAGAAGTTAAAAAGCACCAGAAAAAGGTTAAACAGAGTCAAGTACACATAAGAGAGCAGTGGTTATTAGTGTTCAGGGAGCCATTAAAAATTTCTGCTTATATAGAAGAATTTATTGGTGATCCTGCTTCTGGCTGCTTTATGCATTTTAATAAAGAAGTAAGATGTGTGTGTGTGCATGTGCATGTGTGTGTGTGTTTGCACACATTTTATGGCTATGCTTGACTAAGGACTTTAGCTATTTAGTTCTGTCACTGATTTCATCCTTGCTTCACTCCCCTTGCCCTCCTACCCCCAAGTCTCTTTTCTTTTTTTTTTTTTTTTTTTAAAAGATTTATTTATTTATTTAATTTCCCCCCCTCCCCTGGTTGTCTGTTCTCGGTGTCTATTTGTTGCGTCTTGTTTCTTTGTCCGCTTCTGTTGTCGTTAGCGGCACAGGAAGTGTGGGCGGCGCCATTCCTGGGCAGGCTGCACTTTCTTTTCACGCTGGGCGGCTTTCCTCAGGGGCGCACTCCTTGCGCGTGGGGCTCCCCCACGCGAGGGACACCCTTGTGTGGCACGGCACTCCTTGCGCGCATCAGCACTGCGCATGGCCAGCTCCACACGGGTCAAGGAGGCCCGGGGTTTGAACCGCCGACCTCCCATATGGTAGACGGACGCCCTAACCACTGGGCCAAAGTCTGTTTCCATCTTTTCTTAACTTTCAGTTTCCCAGACACTATTACAATTCTGGAAATCCACCAGTCCCTTTTTTATTAGGGCATTGAAGGAAGAATATGCCTATTAACTCTATGGACTTTTTTTCTTGGTACATATATTTTGGGAAACTTTTTACTTTAGCTAGATATTTGGAGGTAATTATCTAGAGACATAACTAAATATGCAGTATCATGAACCAAGGAAATTTTGCGATATTGTGTATTTTCGGTGCTTTGAAATATTTTTTACACTTTGTTTAAAAAGATGCATGTTTATGATATAAGGAAGTGACTTAACCTATGCATTTAACTCTTCTTTCCAAGTTCTTGTTGAAATGACCAAAAAATATACAATTAGAGAAAAAGTTGTAACTGTTGAAAACTAGGATACAATGCTACTGATGTTGAGAAACTTGGAGAAATTTTTGTAAAATATTCTGTAGAAAAGATTAAACTATGGAGTGCATTGACTTACATGTGAAAGAAAGTCTTTCTTTCTTGATAAAAGGAACAGACCCTAAGAAGAACCTTATTGTGAGGTTAGAGTGTCAGGGTGAAGTGTCAGGGAGATGAGGGCAAGAGTGGACTTTAGGATGGGAAGAAGCAAGAACAAATATTGGTTTGTTATATATACTAGGCAGAGCAGTGCTTAGCACTCATCCTTAAGTCATACCTAGAACGCATGTCTGTCTCAGTTAAGTAGAACTTGCTGCTACAGCTAAACTCCTAACATTCTCTTTTGGTGTGATCATTTTAATGCCTTTTCATTGTTGTCAGAGCACATACTTTGTATGATTTGAATCCTCTTAAATTTACTGAGACTTGTTTTACAGTCCCAAATTTGATCTATTTTTGTAAATGTTCCATATCCACTTGAAAAGAGGGCATATGCTACTACTATTGGATGGAGTCTGTTGGGCCAATTTAGTTGATTGTTATGCAAGACTTCTCAATCCTGCTGACTTTCTGTTTACTTGTATCAATTGTCAAGAGATGGATATAGAAATCTCCAACTATAATTGTCTATTTCTCCTTGCAGTTCTGTCAGTTTTGCTTCATGTATTTTGAAGCTGTTATTGATTGAACTAAAGTTTAGAATAAAATTGACTCCTATATATCTATGATATTGTTTATTCTGAAATCTACTTTGAGAATAATATAGCCACTCAAGTTTTTAGTTTTGCTATATCTTTGCATTCAATGTATTTTCTTTTTGTAAGTAGAACATAGTTAAGTATTGCTTTTATGTCTAATCTGACACGCTCTGCCTTTTAATTGGGGTATTTATACCATTTATACTTAATGTGATTACTGATATGGCTCCATTTACTCTTTGTTCCCTTTTTCTTCCTCCTTTTGGATTAATTGAATGTTCTCCTTTGTTATTTTATTAACTATAACTTTTTATTTTCTAATGTTTTAGGGGTTTACAGTATATATCTTGACTTATCACAGTCTACCTTTGAATGACATTATACTATTTCATGTATGTTATAAAAGCCTTCCAACAACATACTTCTATTTCTTTCTTTCTGACCTTTGTGATCCTGTTTTACTTTTATATATGTTACATATCCCATACTAGAGTACGATTGTTTTTGTTTAAAAGGTCATTAAAAGAGATTTAAATAGTAAGAAAAAACTCTTACATGTTTACCTACATATTTACCATTTCTGGTTATCTTCATTCCTTTGTGTAGATCTACACAAGTGTCTTAAACTGTCTTTCATATATTTTGACTGTTTTTTAGTTGTTTAAATAGTAGGAGTATAAATCTGGTTCCTGTTAGTCCATTTTGTTTGGAAGCGGAAGTTTCTATAATTTGATTGTAATTAAATTTGCATTTTTATTACTTTTTCTTCATAAATATGGCTTTTCTATATTTGGTGCATAAAAGTCTGTGAATGTCAGAAAGCGGACTTGGCCCAATGGTAGGGTGTCCGCCTACCATATGGGAGGTCTGCGGTTCAAATCCGGGCCTCCTTGACCCATGTGCAGCTGGCCCACGTGCAGTGCTGACGCATGCAAGGAGTGCTGTGCCACGCAGGGGTGTCCCCCGCATAGGGGAGCCACCCACGCAAGGAGTGCGCCCCATAAGGAGAGCCCCCAGAGCAAAAGAAAGTGCAGCCTGCCCAAGAATGGTGCCACACACAGAGAGAGCTGACACAACAAAAAGAAACACAGATTCCTGGTGCCACTGATAAGGATAGAAGTGGTCACAGAAGAACACACAGCGAATGGACACAGAGAGCAGACAACTGGGGGGGGAGAATAAATAAAAAATAAATCTTAAAAAAAAAGTCTATGAATGTTAAATCATCTTTGAAAATTATGCTTATCATAATTTTACATTTTATTTTATTTAGTACTTAAATTTATATTTCATCTTTTTTTGCTAGTATCATTTCTTTTCTTCCTTTACTTTGTTTTCTCTCTACCTGAAATCTCTTTGACCATCCCTTCACTTGATTTTATCATTAAAATTTATTTTAATAAAATCATATTACAAATTGAATACATATTATTAGACCTGATGCTGTTCCCCAGTAGCAATTAATTTTAACAATTTTAGCTGTGCTGCAATTGATTTTTTTCCTGTTTTAGACATCATCAATGCACTTCCTACTAATGTTGATGAGAATTAGTATTCTTATACCTTTTCCCACTCCCAGCACTATAGCTATGGACCGTTGTATTCCTTCTGAGCTCTCATTATAGCTATGTCATGTTTGGTTAAATCAATAATCAGAATTTTCGTTATCATGACTACATAAATATGCATGGCTGAATCATTTTTGCGTGCTATGCTGACATTATCTTGCTTATTTATACTTTTGTTTTTCCTGGATTTGGTGATTGTTTTATATTTCTTTTTATTTTATTTCATATATACCTGTCACTAATTCAACCCTGTGTTCTTTGTTGAGTTGCAAATATGCTTAAATACTGCAAATACTCTCTCAGCGCCATTTCTTTCTTTACACATTCCTTCTGGAACTTTCCCTCCATGTGCTTCAGTATAGACCGGTTGCTTTCCAAGCCTGCTGCTCAGTTACCAGCCTGCAACTTCCCTCAACATAATCCTGTGAATTCCTGTCACCAATCCTTTGTGTTGGTTTCTTTATTTTCTGTATTCTAACGTCTTCCTCTTTTTTGTTTTAAGCCCTCATTTTCATTTGTTGCATACTCTAGTAGTTTCCTAGAAGCAGTGTGTAGGAGGTAAATTTTTGGAGATCTTGCATGTCTGAATATGTCTTTACATTCCTAATTTGATTAATAGTTTCACTTAGTAGAGAATTATGAATTGAAAGTTAATTTTTCCCTCAGATTTTTTTTTGGGAAAATGCTAGCTTCCGAGTTCCTGTTGGGAAATCAAGTGTAATTCTAATTTTTTTATCATTTTTAAAACACCTATCTTTTAACTTGGAACATTTTTAGGTCTTTTCATTTTTCAACAGATGATGTACCTTGGAGAAAGTTTCCTTCCATTCATTGCATTGTGCACCAGTTGGGCCTATTTAATTTGAAAACTCAGGTTCTTTAGTTGTAAAAATTTTTATATCATGAGTTTGATAATTTCCTTCCTTCCATTTTCTTTCTCTGGAATTCATATTAATACCTGATCTTTATTCAGAATTTAATATTTGGCACGCAGTGTTCTAATGGTTTTACATGTATTCATTTGAAATAGGTATCACTAGTACCTACATTTTCCAAATGAAGAAATTGTGTTCAGAGAGAGGTTAAAGAATTTGTCCAGGGTCATACAGGTGAGAAATGGTGGAGCTGGTATTTGAGTCCTGGCTATGCTGGGTGGGGGTAGGGACTTTAAGTTTACACAAACTTTTAAATGCCCTGAACCTCAACCTTCAGCAGTACCTGGTACTTCTCCTGGGCCCTTCTGGAGTTGTGCAGCTAAAATTAGCTTACTCTGCTGCTGGCCTGAGCTTAGTTTTCTCTGATCTGCTAAGTCTACTCGTCTAATACTGCTGTGGTCAGAAAATATACTCTGCATGGTTTCAATTCTTAGATATTTATTGAGACTGGTTTTATGATCCATCCAGTATTTCTATACTGGTGAATTTTCCTTTTGCATTTGAAATGAATGTGTGTTCTTCTTGTAACACTTTTATAATAGAAGAAATTTTACAAAAGTTTTTTTAAAATCACCAATCCTGAGATTGCTTATGTTGGCCAGATTTAGGCAGAATGGCAAAACCATTGATAGTTATCTTTAGCTCCCCCAGGGGGATTATTTATTCCCATTAACCTATCACCCAAAGTTCCCTGTTATATTTATCTTCTATTGGTATTTTTTCCCAGCTCATTTTTTAAAAAGATTTATTCATTTATTTCTCTCCCTCCCACCTCCCTCACCCCCCCACCTCCCTCACCCCCCCCACCCGCGGTTGTCTGTTTTCTGTGTCTATTTGCTGCATCTTCTTTGTACGCTTCTGTTGTCAGCAGCACAGGAATTTGTGTTTCTTTTTGTTGTGTCATCTTGTTGTGTCAGCTCTCCGTGTGTGCGGCACCATTCCTGGCAGGCTGCACTTTCTTTTGCACTGAGCGGCTCTCCTTATGGGGCACACTCCTTGCTCGTGGGGCTCCCCTACGCGGGGGACACCCCTGCATGGCAGGGCACTCCTTGCGCGCATCAGCACTGCGCATGGGCCAGCTCCACACGGGTCAAGGAGGCCCGGGGTTTGAACTGCAGACCTCCCATGTGGTAGACGGACGCCCTAACACTGGGCCAAGTCCGCCGCCTCCAGGTCATTTTTCATACCCGTTCAAGAGACTATTGTGACTTGTGAGAACTTTTTAAGATTGAACTTTTGATATTTTAAAATTACACCTCCAATTCATATCCTAAAGGAATGGGGCTATTACGTCAGCATTTTAGGCCTTAGGAATTTCATGGAACCAAATTGTCTACTTCTATACTGAGTTATACAAACATACTGACTGTGAAGCTGGTCCTCTACTCTCTATTTTCACTGCCACAGTGAATGAATGACGTGAAAAGACTAAATCTAGTAACTGAATTTCAGGTACCTTGCACAAGTCCTTAATGCTGGAAGGATGGTTCCGTACCTCACTCTGTATATTGAACATTATTAGCAGACAGAACATCATATACAAAAGCCCTGTTGTGGAAGTGAACCTCTTTTACTTGAAGATATAAAAGGGCCAATAAGCTGGAAGTTGGAGAAGCACAGGAGATAGGTGAAGCAGATTTGCATGATATTGCATCTCTGTTAAAGATTTTGATCATTATCTGACTTACACAGATACAGCTTTACCTTGGAAGGGATTTAAATAAGGAGATTATGTGTTCATTGCCTTGCTTCAGAGGGAACACTCTGGCTATAGGGTAGTAGATTGATTGGAGGGGTACAAGAAGGCATGTAGAAACAGAGTTGGGACTTGCTTGCTAATATCTAGGCAAGAGATGAAGGCAGCTTGGATTATGTTAGTGATGGTGGAGGTGGATAGAATTGGATAGATTAAAAAGATTAAAATCAACAAGACCTGTTCATAGATTAGATATGAGGAGCAAGAAGGAAGGTGTTAAGAATGAGAATGTCCCAACAGGCAGACAGTGCATGGTGTTTATAGAGCATTAACTAACGTCCTTCCACAGAATGCATATTTGGGAATTCTGCCCTCTTAATGACTTAACGACTAACAAATCTGTTGGTAGTCTAATAACATTTAAGTTCTACCTTCTTAAATTCTAACAACTAGCCCAGCCATTGCAAGCTCAGAAGGCTTAGTAGTAAAGATATCTATTCTGTGGCTTAGACTTGGTTAGAAAAAAATCTGTTAAAAATGAATATTAAAAATAAAGGGGAAAACCCACAGCTAAAATAGTTAATGGTAAAAAATAGAAAACTTTTCTCCTAAGTTAAGGAACAATACGAATTTGTCTGCCCTTGAAATTTTCATTCATCATTATCCTGGAGGTTTTATCCAAGAAATTTGGCAAGAAAAGGAAATAAACATGATCCAGATTGGAAATGGAGGAAAATTATCCCTATTTAAAGTTGATGTGATTTTGTATATTGAAAACCCTAAGGAATTCACAAAAATACTATGAGAGCTGTTTATCCAGCAAAGTTGTAAGATGTAAGTTCAATACACAAAAATCTATTGTAATTCTGTATGCTAGTAATGATAATCAAAATAAAATTAAGAAAACAATTACACTTATAATAGCATAAAAAAGATTAAGATACTTAATAAATTTATAACAAAGAAAGTATAGGACTTGTGCACCGAAAATTACAAAACATCACTGAAAGAAATTAACAAAGACTAAATAAATGGAAAGACATTGCATGTTCCTGGATTGAGAAGCTATACTATTAAGATTGCAATAATCCCCAGATTGGTCTACAGAGCCAACAAAATCCCTATCAAAATCCTAGTAAGATTTTTTTCTTTTTGCAGAAATGGACAAGCTGATTCTAAAATTCATATAGAAAAGGAAGGGATCCTGAATAACTAAATTAATTTTGAAAAGGAAGAGCAAAGTTGGAAGACTCACACCTTCTGATTTCAAAACTTACTAGAAAGCTACAGTAGTCAAGACTATTGTAAGAATAGATAATATAGACCGATGGCATAGAATAGAGGGTCTAGAAATAAGCCCCAGCATTTATAGTCAATCAGGTTTTGATAAATGTGTCAAGGCAAGTCAATGGGGAAAGAATTGTCTTTCCAAAAATGGTGTTGAAATAACTGGATAACTACATGCAAAGCAAGGAAATTGTACCAATACTGCATACCATGTACAAAAATGAACTAAAAAAGGATGAAATACCTAAATGTAAGAGTTAAAACTGTAGAAGAAAACATAGATGTAAAGCTGCATGACCTTGGTTTAAGTGATTTCTTAGATATGATACTAAAGCCCAAGGAAAAGTAACCTGGATATCATAAAAATTAAAGACTTTTGTGCTTCAAAGGGCACTATCCAGAAAAGAAAGCCAATACAAAGAATGGGAGAAAATACTAAATCATATCTGATAAAAATCTAGTGTCCGGAATATATAAAGAATGCTTACAACTCAACAATAAAAAGGCAAATAACCCAACTTAAAAATGAGCAAAGGATTTGAATAAATCTTTTCCCAAAGAAGAAATACAAATGGCCAATAACCACACAGAAAGATGCTAAACATCATTAGTTATTCGGGAAAGGCAAATAAAAATCACAGTGAGATATCATTTTATTCCCAGTAGGATGGCTATTTTAAAAAGATGAAAAATGATAAGGGATGCCAAGGATGTGGAAAAACTGGATCTCTTATACATTGCTGATGAGAGTGTATAATGGTGTAGCTAATTGGGAAAACAGGCAATTTCTGGAAAAGTTAAACATAGTTATCATATGACCCAGTAAATCTACTCCTAGATTTATACTCAAGAGAACTGAAAATATATGTTCACACAAAAACTTGTACAGGGGGAACAGAGGTGACTCAAGCAGTTGAGCGCCTGCCTCCCACATGGGAGGTCCTGTGTTCAATCCATAGTCCAGGTACCTCAAAAAAAAAAAAAAAGGAATGCTCATAGCAGCATTATTAATAATGCACCAAAAGTGGACACAGCTCAAATGTTGATCAGCTAATGAATGGATATATATAATGTGATATATACATACAGTAGAATATCATTCAGCCATAAAAAGGCATGAAGTCCTGATACACACTACAACTTAAATGAACCTTGAAAACATTATGCTACATGAAAAAAGCCAGTCACAATAGGTCGCATACTAAATGATTCCTTTTGTATGAATTGTTCAGACTAGGCAAATAAAGAGAGACATAAAGTAGATTAGCACTTGCCAGGCACTAAGGGAAATGGAGTGTGAATGCTACTGGGTATGAGTTTCTTTTTGGGGTGGTGAAAATATTTTGGAATTGGATAGAGGTGATAGTTGTATAACCCTGTTACTATTCTAAAAAACCATTGGAGTGTGTACTTTATTTCTTATAAACAGGTATAGCAGTTTGATGTGGTTACGAATTGCAAAAATAGATATTGGATTATGTTTGTACTCTGATCTGTACCTGGACCTGACTGAGTTACGATTAGGGATTTAATTGGGCCACATCATTGAGTCCCCGCCCCTTGGTGTACGGGAATTCACAGATAAAAGGCATGGCAAAGGACAGACTTGCAGGTTTCTGATGCTGGAGTTTTGATGTTGGAGTTTGATGCTGAAATCTTAAGCTGGAACCCCAGGGAGAGAGACAGAGCCATTCACCTGATAGTTTACAGCTGACCTTGTGGAGGAACCAGAGGAGCAGACCCCAGAGGAACCCAGGAAGCCTGAACCCTCACAGATGTCAGTAGCCACCTTGCTCCAACATGTGGAAATAGACCTTGGTGAGGGAAGTAACTTATGCTTTATGGCCTGGTATCTGTAAGCTCCTACTCTAATAAATACCCTTTATAAAACCAACCAATTTCTGGTATTTTGCATCAGCACCCCTTTGGCTGGCTAATACAACAGTTAAACATCATGTTCATTTATTGGAAAACTCAAAAGATGTTAGTGTTTCATAAATTAATCTATAGATTCAGGGAGCGGGAGTAGTTCAGTGGTTGTGTGGTTGCTTCGCATATACGAGGTCCTGGGTTCAACCTCTGGTGTCTCCTTAAAAAAAAAGAAAAAAGAAAAAATTCCTGATTTATAGATTCAACAAAATTCTCACAAAAATTCTAGCAGTTTTTTTTTGTGGAAAATGAAAAACTTATTCTGAAATTCATATGCATATGCAAAGGTATAGTAATAGCCAAAGCAATCTTGAAGAATGGCAAACCTGGAAATCTTATACTTCAGATATGACAATATGCATTATAACTATAATAAAGATGGTATGGACCAAACTCTAAATATAACTTAAAGTTTATACTAAGTTATTAATAAAACTGACCAGTAGAACAGAAGAGAGAATCCAGAAACCTATACATGTAAAGTAAACTGAATTTTGACAAAGGTGATACTACAGTGTAGTGGAGAAAGAATTATCTATTCAATAAATGCTGTGGTTCAATTGGATATCTGGATGGGGAAAATATATCTGGAACTTTACTTCACACCACTCATATTTTCAGGTTTAAATGTGAAATATAAAAGAATAAAGCCTTTGGAGGGAAAACACAGGATCATATAACATCTTTGGAACTTTGGAATAGGCAAATATTTCTAATACAGGACCAAACCTCCCCCCTCCTCCCAAACATTCACCACAAAAAAAGATAAATTGAACCCTATTGAAATTAAGAACTATGTTCAATAGAAGATACTGTGAAGAGAGTAAAAAGAGTGGTAAAAATATTTACAACACATATGTCTGAAAAATGACTGATATCCAGATATATAAAGAACTATAAATGAAGAAGTAAAAGACAATCTACTGCTGAATAGAGCAAAGTCTAGCATAGGCATTTTTCAAAAGATGTGTCTGAATGGCCAGTAAATAGTTGAAGGGATAGTAAGCTTATTCATCATCAGGGGAATGCATGTTAAAACCACATTGATAGCATTCCTTCCTGTTCAATATTTTGGAATAGTTTAAGTAAGATTGGTATTAGATCTTTGAATGATTGGTAGAATTCATCTGTGAAGCCATCTGGTCCTGGACTCATTCTCTGAAGCCAACATCACCCAAGGCCAGATAAAGACATTACAAAAAAATAAAATAAAATAAAAGAAATAAAATTATAGACCAATTTCTTTAATGAATATAGGTGCAAAAATCCTCAAGAAAATACTTGCAAACCAAATCCAAATGCACATTAAAAGAATTATACAACATGATCAAGTGGGTTTTATCCTAGATATGTACGGGTGGTTCAACGTAAGTAAATTAGTGTAATATACCATATTAATACATAGAAGAAGAAAAATCAGTTGATTTTCTTGACAGATGCAGTAAAGGCATTTGACAAAATAAAGCATCCTTGATAAAAACACTCCAAAAGATAAGAATGAAAGGAAACTTTCTCAACATGTTAAAGAGAATATATGAAAACCCTACAGTTAACATAGAACTCAACTGTGAAAGACTGAAAGCTTTCCAGCTGAGATCAGGAACAAGACAAGGATATCCATTGTCACCACTATTACTCAACATTTTGCTCGAAGGTCTAGCTAGAGCAATTAGGCAAGAAAAAGAAATAAAAGTCACCCAAATAGGAAGGGAAGAAATAAAACTTCCACTTTTGCTGATATGATCCTATACTTAGAAAATCCTGAAAAATTCTCAACAAATCTACTAGAATAGAAAAAAGTCAGCAAAGTGGAGGGATGCAAAAATCAATTGTGTTTTTATACACTAATAATGAGCAACCTGAGGAGGAAGTCAGAAAGAAAGTTCCATTTACAAGAGTGACTAAAAGAATAAAATATTTAGGAATAAACTTAACCAAAGACATAAAGGACCTGTACTCAGAAAACTATAAAACATTGCTAAAAGAAACCAAAGAAGACCTAAATAAATGGTAGGACATTCTATGTTCATGGATTAGAAGACTAAATATCATTAAGATGCCAATTCTACCCAAACTGATTTATAGATTTAACACAATCCTGATAAAAATTCCAAAGCCTTTTTTTGCAGAATGCAAAAGCCAATTATTAAATTTATTTGGAAGAGTAAGGGCCCTGAATAGCCAAAATACCTTTTAAAAAAAGAACAAAGTTGGAGGACTCAAATTTCTTGATTTTAAAACTTATTACTTAGCTACGGTGGTAAAAAACCACATGGTCCTACCATCAAGATAGGCATATTGACCAATGGAATCTAATTGAGAGTTCAGAAATAGATCCTTACATCTATAGTGAAGTGATATTTTCACAAGACTATCAAACCCACCCAGCTGGGTCAGAACAGTCTATTCAACAAATGGTGCAGGGAGAACTGGATATCCATATCTAAAAGAAAGAAAGAGGATCACTATTTCACACTTTACAGAAAAATTAACTCAAAATGGACCAAGGACCTAAATATAAAAGTTAGAACCATAAAACTCCTAGAAGAAAATGTTGGGAAACATCTTTAAGATTTTATGATATATAGTGGTTTCTTAAATGTTATATTGAAATCACTAACAGCAAAAGAAAAAATAGATAAATGGGGAACTTCTTAAAGTTAAAACACTTTTGTGCTTCAAATGACTTTAAGAAGGTGAAAAGGCAGCCTACTCAATGGGAAAAAAGTTTTGGAAGCCACATATTGGATAAGGGTTTGATTTCCATGTTATGTAAAGAGATCATGCAACTCAATGATAAAAAGACAAGCAACCCAATTGAAAAATGGGCAAAAACTTGCATAGACATTTTTCTGAAGAGGAAATACAAATGACCAAAAAGCACGTGAAAAGATGCTAAACATCATTATCTGTTAGGGAAAGGCAGATCAAAACTACGAGATATCATTTCATGCCTTACAGAATGGCAATTATTAAACAGAAAACTACAAATGCTGGAGAGGATGCAGCCAAATGGGAACACTCTTTCACTGTTGGTGGAACTGTGAAATGATAGTCTTTGTGGAGGACAGTTTGGTGGTTCCTCAGGAAACTAAATATAGAACTGCTTGCTGTTGGATCTGGCAATCCTGCTACTAGGAATATATTCAGAATATATTCAGAAGGAATATATTCAGAAGAACTGAAAGCAGGACACAAACTGATATTTGTACACTGATATTCATAGCAGCATTATTCACACTTGCCAAAATATGGAAACAATTCAAGTATTCATCAGTCTTTCAATGGATAAACAAAGTGTGGTGAGTGTGTGTGTGTGTGTGTAGGAGTGCATGTAGCGCAGTGGTTGAATGTGTGTTTCACATGTATAAGATCCAGGTTCAATCCTGGTACCTTTTTTTAAAAAATGTGTGTGTGTGTGTGTGTATATGATGGAATATTATTCAGCTGTAAGAAGAAATGAAGTTGGGATGCATGACAATATGGATGAAAACCTTGAGGATATTATGTTGAGTGAAATAAGCCAGACAGAAGACAAATATTTTATGGTCTCACTAAGATGAAGTAAATAGGAAGAGTAAATTCATGGAGTTAAACTATTGAGTATAGGTTACTAGAAGATAGAATGTGGATTGAGAAGAGGGAGCTGTTGCTAAATGTATGTAGAATGTTTAATAAGGTTGATTATAAATGTGTGGAAATGAATAGAGTTGATGGTAATACTTTATAATGAGTATAACTAACGCTGATTTATATCGTGACCATGGCCAAAAGGGTAGTCTAGGGAGGTTAATGTCAATTGAAAGAAAGCAAGAGGATAATTTAGGGACTATATAACAGTGATTTCAGTGGCAGATGAGGATTGTAGTTAATAGTACAAATACAGGATACTTCTCTATTACAAGGTGTTTAGAATATAGTAATGCATGGGAAAAATACAACTAATGTAACTTATAGAATATATTTAATAGTAATAATGTAATATTTTTGCAGCAATGATAAAGAAGGTACTATATTAATTCTAAGGATCAACAATGAGGGCATTTTTCCCTTTGGCGTAATGAAAACATTCTAAAATGGACTGAGGTGATGACAGCACAACTCTGATGAAGCTGAAAACCACAGAATGTACACTTTGGATGGATTGTACAAGGCAGGTGATGGTATAACACAGTGAACCCTGTGGTGGATAATGGAGTGTGGTTAACATTACAAATAAAAGAACGTTCTCTCAGAAACTGCAATAAATATACAGTATTAATACATGGTGTTAATAATAGGATGGTTTGTGGGAAATTACACCAAATATAAGCTATGGACTATAGATAGCAATAATATTGTGACAATGTTCTTTCATTGTTTGTAACAAATGTGTTACAACAATGTAAAAAAAACACCCCACACTGAGATACTTTTATAAACCAATCAGAATAGATGAAATTTAAAAGATGGAAAATACAAGTGTCGGTCATGCTATAGAGCACCTAGAACTCTCATTGATCGCTGGTGGGAATGTAAATTGGTATAGCTCTTGGAACACTGTTTGACAGTATCTACTAATGCTAAACATATATGTGGCTTATTGATGAGCAATTCACTCCTAAGTATATTCCCAACAAATATACATGCTTATATGAATCAAAATACACTTACAGGAACATTCTTAGTATTACTAAAAAGGCTCCAAACTGGAAAATACCCAAATGGCCATAAGCAATAGAATGGATAAAATAAAATATTAATACAATGGAATACCATATGCAATTAGAATCACCCGCATCTATTTGCAACAGTATGGATGAATTGCACAAGCATAACATTAAGTGAAAGAAGCCAGTCACCATAAGTACATACTATATGATATACTCTATGTTCTCATTTATATGAAGCTGAAAAACAGGCAAAGCTGACTTATGTTAGAAATCAGGATATTGGGTACTCTTGTGGAGGTGAGTTAGGGACTAGGAGGACACGTGAAGGGGAAGGGCTTCAGTCATGTTGGTAATATACTGTTTCTTGATCTGGGTGCTGGTTAAATGGGTTTGTTCAGTTTGTGTATACATTTCTGATTTTTCTGTATTTATATTATACCTCAGTAAAGTTAAGAAAGAGAAAACGATCAACTGAAAATATAAAATAAGAAGGTAGAAATATGTCCAAATGTGTGGTTAATCATTATAAATACAAGTGGACTAAAATCTCTAATTAATGGAAAAAGTTTATCAGATTGGACAGATCATGGGTGTGTCTGGAGCCTATGGATGGGGAAATGTAAATTTGGTGTTCCTTGGTAGAGTTTCCACTGGGCCCCATTTTACCAGTTGAATTGGTGGTGTGTCCTGCCCCTCACCTTCTTAAGAATCTGTTATAGGACTCAGGCAACAAAAGGGTCCTCTGAGAGGAAGAAGGTCAATAAAAATGAAGTAAGGACTAGAGGGCTATCTTATAACAAACTTCAAATAATCAGAGGTTATTAAGCTAGTCCTTAAAAGAAGAGAATCAATAAGTAACAAATTCCCTATGGACAAAATATGTGTTCAACTTAAATGTATCAATAAATCTCAGTCCCAGAATCCTGCAAGAGCAGAGGAAGCCATGTATTCAAAATGATTTTTATGTAAGAGGTTACCATTGATAACAAAGGATAGGTATCAGTCCTTGATCAGAATTTTAAATGCAATACATTAAAAATACAGTGTAAAACAGAATGGTAAATGGTACCATCTTTACATCGCTATAGGTAGTAAGAGCAATTCTTGACATTGATATGTTTCTTAATTAACACTGCTCTTTACAACTTTCCATTTCTGTCTTTTGCATTTCATTTCAAACAAATTTAAACTATAGTGGGCTCTAGCATGTTATCTGTCTTTTTCAAAGAAGGAAAAGGAAAATGTCCAAGAACAAATATATCCTATGGTGTTTGATCCCAGCAGTGCAACATCATGACATCTGCCTTTAACATATCCAACAAAGACCAGGAGGGAAAGCTGAAATGTGTATATTTGAATATGGAGGTTTTTGCTTCTAGATAGACAACATTATTAATAACCCCATATGGAGAGGATTTTCGATGAGTAATTTCAAGTGAATAGGACATAGAAGCCATTAAAAGAATAAAAGGACAAAAAGTTATTTCTTAAGAAGGACAGAGAACATTTATATTTTACTTGATATATTTTTTTCTGTTCTTGGCATTTAGTCCTGCTTATTTCTCAGAATTGTTTCCTACTGAGTTCAAGTGTTTCTTTATACTTTGTGATTTTTGTGACTTCAGTTATTTTCTCTGCCCTCTAGTTAATTTTCTTTTCCGGAATGGCAATTCTCCTATTACCCTATATAATTTTTATTTTCTAATCAGCCTCCATTCTTAGGTTAATTCTCTAGATATCCAATTTATTAAATTTTGTGAGAGGACAGGGAACGAGATAGTGGTAGTTGTTTTTTCTCTCTGTCTGTGTATGTTTTACCTGGGTGGATTTTACTTTATTTTGTGGTATGCAGGCTTGTCCTTAACTGGGAGGAAAGCAATTGTCTAGCTTTTCCTTTATATCAATAGAAAGATTGCAGTTTATATTTCTATTTCTAATATCTTTGATCTGCTGCTCCAAATGTTGTCATTCAGATGAGTTGACTTGAATGGTTATAAACCACAGAAATATAATTAATGTCAGTGTTGTTTCCAGCAATTATCTCATTTTAAAGAAAACATTGTTGCTAAATTTTTAGAGAATATGATTATATAAAGGATGCTACTGCTGTATCTTCATAGAATATAGAATCAAAGAATGCAGAATTCATCTGGAATAATAAATTGTCAGAGTCCCTGTCTGTGGTTGTTGGAGAAAAATCAGTTGCATGGAAATAGGCAGGAATAAGAGAGAATAAAGGATCAAACCAACTGGCTGTTGAGAGATCCATAGGAGCAAGGCTGCCAGTGGACTGTCTGTCACCCCCAAAGCAGTGGTTGATATTGAAGTCAGGAGTGTGCATAGTGAGAGCTGATGAAATTTAAGGTCCATAGG
The DNA here is from genome assembly GCF_030445035.2 of Dasypus novemcinctus. Taxonomy (NCBI): domain Eukaryota; kingdom Metazoa; phylum Chordata; class Mammalia; order Cingulata; family Dasypodidae; genus Dasypus; species Dasypus novemcinctus. The sequence goes on along the minus strand of NC_080690.1, from coordinate 19,900,953 downwards.
TCAAAGCTAGTAGGCCACATGGACTGCTGAGTCAATGAAGGAGTCAGAGTCAGGCATCTTATTCCAAAGGAAGGAATCAGCATATGGAAACAGGTAGCAAAAACCAGGTAGTTGTCTGGGCAGGTGGTCCTGGATCAATACCTAGCATAGATACAAATTTATCTGGCCAAAATTGTCTTTTTTAATATTCTTTATTAGAGAAGTTGTAGGTTTACAGAAAAATCATACAGAATATACAAAGTACCCATATACCACCCTATTATCAACACCTTGCTTTTGTGTGTACATTTGTTATAGTTGATCAAAGAACTTTTTAATAATTGTACTATTAATTATAGTCTATGGTTTACATTAGGATTTACTGTTGTGTTGAACAGTTCTATGATTTAAAAATTTTTTAAATTTTATTTAACCTATATACAACCTAAAAATTTCCCCTTTAACCACATTCAATATATAATTCAGTGCTGTTAATTAGGTTTACAATCTTCTGCTTCCATCACCACCATCCATTACCAAACTTTTCCATCAACCTAAATAGAAAAAAAATCGACCGAAAAGAAGGCCTCACCCCCAAGAATTGGATAGTAAAAAGAGCTTAATAGAAAAATCTGAAATGAAAGTAGATGTAAATACGAAAATACCAGTGATTATTACATCAAATATGAATGGGCTAAATTAAGGGAAAAAAGTTATACTGAATTAAAGCAAAACAAAATCTAACCATGCACTAATAAATAAAAGAAAGCTTGTGAAGTCATATAAAAGTTGAATAAAATTTAAGGCAGTAACATTACTAAAGTTAAAGAGGACTGTTTCTTCTTCTTAGCTATAAAATATTCTGTTTACCAGGAAAATATAAAAATTAAAATTTTCTGTGCATCTAATAAAGTCTCAAAATATATAAAGCAAAAATTGGAAGAACTTCAGGGAGAAATAGAAACCACAATAATACCTCTCTCAGTAACTGGTAGGTCAACTAGACAAAAATATATAATATATGAAAACTATTCTCAACAATTGCAAGTTTATCTTTTCAAGCACGTATGGAATATTTATGCAAATTGACTATATTCTGGGCTTTAAATCAAGCCACAGCAGATTTCAAAGCATTCAGATCACATCGTCTACATTCTCTAACTTTGATACAATCAATAATAATAATAAAAAATAACTAGAAGCACCCTGTATGAAGTTATCAGTGTTCAGTAAGGAGCTAGAGAACACTTTGGGTATTTCAAAGAGGAAGAATTTACAAAATTTGTTGCTAAGGCGTTGCAAGGGCTGGAAGAACAAAATAGCAATGCACTCTCACAGAACTGATTATTGCTGTGACCCAGGACACCATTGCCATGCCGTTGCTGCTCATGTCATCACTGCGGAAGCACTGCTAAAGGCCTGGGGGAAAGGGGTTTCTTCCTTCCTTCTGCCTACCAGTCTTCTACTAGTGGCTTCCACAGAGCAGGGGAGTATGGGAAAGGTATGGCAGGCTTCCAGCCCTGGCTTTATAGAGGACATAACTGAAGAGCAAGTGAAGGACACAGACACTACTCAGCACAGTCCACCCCTTTGACTATTCAGCATTCACATATAGTCTTTTTTCCCCCTTTCCCTCCCCCTCTCTGCTTTTTGCTGTTTGTGTCCATCTGCTGTGTGATCTTCTGTATCTGTTTCTCTTTTTGTCTTCTTATTTTCTGTCCTCTAGGATTCACCTGATTTGATCCTGGGGACCTCTGATGTGGAGTGAGGTTCCCAGTCAATTGCGCCACCTCAGTTCCTTGTCTCTGCTGCACTTCACCTTGACTCTCCCTTTGTCTCTCTCTTGTTGCAGCATCATCTTGCTGGGTGACTCCCTTGCGCAGGCACTGGCTCACCGCATGGGCACTGGCTTGCTGCGTGGGCACTTGGTTCACCAGGTGGGCACTTGGCTCACTGTGTGGGTACTCTTGGCTTACCTCATGGGCACTGTCTCGCCATGTAAGCATACTCTCTCTCCTTTTTCACCAGGAGGCCCCAGAGATTGAACCCAGGTCCTCCCATGTGGTAGGTGGAGGCCCTATCACTTGAGCCACATCTGCTGCCCACATATACTCTTACATTGAAACACTCATACAACAATGAGAGAAATAACTTCGTGCTGCTGCCTAACATGTTGAGACTATCTGTTGTACAAACAAGGATGTGCTTGCCTTCTCTCCAGAATAGAAGAGAGAAAAGTATATCATTAAATTTTTGTCCAGGTGATGTTAATTTCTCTTCTAATTCAACAGCAATCTCACCTGGATATCCTGTAACCTAAAGACTAAATTGTAATGTATCCACTACCAACATGAAATAAAATAATAGGGACACGTGTGCAGCTGGCCCATGTGCGGTGCTGATGTGCGCAAGGAGTGCCCTGCCACGCAGGGGTGTCCCCCGCATAGGGGAGCCCCACGCGCAAGGAGTGCACCCCGTAAGGAGAGCCGCCCAGCGTGAAAGAAAGTGCAGCCTGCCCAGGAATGGCAGCGCCCACACTTCCCATGCCGCTGAGGACAACAGAAGCGGACAACGAAACAAGACGCAGCAAATAGACACAGAGAACAGATACCTGGGGGCGGGGGGAATTAAATAAAATAAATAAATCTTAAAAAAAAAATAGGGACATGGAAGAGGGGGAGGGAGAAAAGATTAGTATATACAGATATACAGATAAACAAGGAAAAATATGCTTGTCTGCTACCATACAGTTAACTTAGAAATCAATAACAACAAAACTTAAAAGAGCAAATGCTAGGAAATTAACAAACAGCTTTCTAAACAGTCAATGAGAAAATTATAGTGAAAATTAGAATTGATAATGAAAATATTAAATGTCAAAACTGGTGGGATGCAGCTACAGCAGAACTTAGAGGGAATTTATGGCATTAAATGCAGGAATAGAAAACAGAAAAGTATAAAAGTTAATGAGAAGCTTCCATCTTAATTAAATGCAATGAAAGTACAAGAAAATAAACATAAAAGCAGAAATAGAAATAGAATAGAAATTGAAACTGAAATCAAACTTTTAATGAAGAGGATCTAGAAAGCTAAGTAAGTTCTTCAAAAAGACTATCATTATACTTGATGAAATCATAGTGAGGTTGATTAAGAAATCCTAATAATGGAATGCTACTCGGCTTTAAGAACAAATACACTACAAACACACGTGATAACATGGATGAATCTTGAGAACCTTATGCTGAGTGAAGCAACCCAGGCATTGAAGGACAAATACTACATGACCTCAATGATATGAAATAAGCAAGCTGCCTCAGAGAGCTAGAGACTGGAAGATAGGCTTACAGGAAATTGGGGGGTGGGGGAAGGATGTGAGCCGACGTCTGCAGGGGTGGAATCTATGATGAGCTGGTGGTAAGTATGAGCACAAAGAAGAGATAAAATGGGGGCAAGGGGTTGCCTTTGGGTGGGGCTTTGCGGGTTTGAGGGGGGCTGGGGCTGGGCGGATGGGTAATAGTGCCCAAAAAATTGGGGGGAGGGTGGGGCAACATACGAACATAGGAGAGTGTCAGGTGTTGATTGAGAGTAAAATGCTGAGAAAACCGTATCAAAATATAATTAAGAGGGTTATCTGTTTAGGATGCTCAGAGGGGATGGTCTGACATGGGACGGACTCCTGGGGAATGTCTGAATGCTCATTTTGCCAGGGTGGGTTGTACCATTGGGTAGTGAGAGTGGGGGTGGACCCACATCCTGGGGAGGACTAATGCCATCAAAAAAGAGGGAACTGTATCTCTTGAGAGAAAAGATGGCTCCCAGGGCATTAGGGCAGTTGAACAAGTCAGGCCCTGAACACTGTTGCAAGTATCTCTGGACGTGGCTCCTCGGGAAATGGAGATTGGCTGTCGCTGTGGGCCCCAAGGGGAGGGGAAAATGGATGTTGAATGGATGGAACCAAGGTAAATGTGGGGGTAAGAGAGGAGTTTCGTGAGAGTACACAAGGATGGATATAAAACATGTAATATTACACCAAAAACATATAGGGGATGACAAACTAATAATGTAAACCATAATGTAAAACATAGGATAACTGAAAATTTAGAAAACTGTATGTCCTAAAGTATGGACCACAATGTAAGCACAGATGTCACCTTGTTTGAAAGCTATTGTCTCAGAGTCTGTACATCAGTTTAAGTAAATATGATATGAGTAAGTTATAAGAATATCGCTGTGGAAGGGAAAAGGTTTTATGGTGGATGTGTGGGAGTACTGTATATTGTATATATGAATTACTGTGATCTAAGGCTCTTGTGAAGAGAAGCTCAATAATTAGGAAAAAAGAAAAGAAAAAGATAGGATGTAGAATTTTTCCAAATCAATATGTATTCTATATCTAATCTTTAAACCCATCGCTATATTCCATTTTACTAGTAAGGGATCCTGACATTATATTGGGCTTCACTTTTCAGGAAGTTTTGGATCACAGAGTGGTTCAACAATGGCAGTGGAGGAATACTGGTATAGGATGTTATTGACAGGTGATATATGGTTGACAGGCAGTTATACAGGGCATATGTCCAGGGTGCATGGTAATGTTTGGATATACTCATAGTGGCAACAATTAAAAACAACAGCTGGGGGGGTACTGGGTTCCTGACTGGGGGTGCTCTGTCGTGGTCCCTAGGGAAGCAGCGGCAGTCCCCCAGGTGCAATGGTAAGGACCAGGAAGGAATGAGGGTCCAACAGTAAGCCCCTGATACTAATGACTATGCTTGTGAGCCTATACGCCTGAAATAAGAACAAGGCCTAGAACAGCACTGTGCCTAGGAGTTTCCTCCTGACAGCCTTCATGTTACTCAAATGTGGCCAGTCTCGAAGCCAAACTCAGCATGTAAATGCAATGCATTCCCCCCAGCGTGGGACATGACACCCGGGGATGAGCCTCCCTGGCACCGAGGGATCACTACCAAGTACCAGCTGATGATGCAACTAGAAAATGACCTTGAATTAAAGGTTCAACACGGACCAGCAGAATATCCCTGTCTACATATAATAACAGGAGTTAAAAATGCTGTTTAACCTAAAGTAAGGGGGAAATGGAAAGGACAAATGAATTTATATGGCTATGAGTCTCTAAAAAAGAGTCTGGAGGTTGTCAGAAGGATTGCCCTTATGCACACCTGAGCAGAGTCTCAGAGACAGATAAAGTAGATACAACCCCAGGTATTGGTTCTTTTGAGGGCTAAAGAGACCCACAGGTTCTATGGTCATGGCAGATGGAGTTCACTGCCATGTCAGTTGGCCCTTCTTTGGAGCTGGTGTTTCTGCATGATGGAGCTGGACACAGATGGGATCTCTTTTCACAAGACTTTCATGCTACTTTACTGGAATTGTAGTTGGTGTTGGGGTTTAAGATATATCTAGGGGATTTGAATCTCTGGACTGACAATATGATAGCCAGGCCCTGAGCCTCAACAGACTTCAGCTCCTACACTCTGATTTATTGGACTTACCCCACTCAGCTAACATGGAGTTGAAGAATGTCAACCACTACACCATGGAGCCTAGAGTGCCTACAACTGAAAGCAGGAGGATTTCATCCAGTATCCATGTGGAATCTAAGCCTCCTCTTGACATAGATGTGCAATGGACACAACCAATCCAAGGTCCACAGAGAAGGTGTGGCATTGGTGTGGGAAAGGTGGCCATAGTGGCTGCTGGGTGAGGGGAGTGGGAGGAGGAGATGAGATGTGGGGGCGTTTTCGGGACTTGGAGTTGTCCTGGGTGGTGCTTCAGGGACAATTACCGGACATTGTAGATCCTCCCAGGGCCCACTGGATGGAACGTGGGAGAGTGTGGGCTATGGTGTGGACCATTGACCATGAGGTGCAGCGATGCCTGGAGATGTACTTACCAGGTGAAGTGGATGTGTTATTATGATGGGAGGGAGTGTTGCTGTGGGGGGAGTGGTGGGGTGGGGGCAGTGGGGTTGAATGGGACCTCATGTTTTTTTAAATGTAATACTTTTAAAAAAATGAATAAAAAAAGAAATCCTAATAATCAGGATTGAAAAAGAAAACTACAGATGTTTTGGATATTACAGTGATAAGAGACTATAACGACAAACTTCATGCCATAATTTAGAAAGTTGATAAGACATAGACAAATTTTTAGAAAAACATAATTTATCAAAACTGACTAAAAAAAGATATCCAATATGCAAGCAGTAGCAAAATATTAAAGAAATAATATTCCTATAAAGAAAATTCTAGTTCCAGCAAAATCTGCAAACATTCAAGGAAAAATAATTCCAACTTGCTCAAACTATTCCAAAGCATATGATACCAAAACCTGACATAGATTTAGACAAAATTATAGACCAATATTATAATGAAAATACATGCAAAAAAATCCTGGTTTAACTCTAGAAAATCTGTTCATGTAATTTTGTAATTTATCACATTAGTAGATTAAATGAAAAAAGTTATGCAATCATCATAATAGGTACAGATAGGACTTTTGATAAAATCCACCAATTGGAAAATACTCTGAGCAAATTAAAATCAGAATGGAAGTTCTTTCATTGATAAAGGGTTTCTCCACGAAGTAAATATTAATCATCTTATATAATGGTGAAACTTTGAAGCATTGTGTTTGAGATTAGAAAAAGATGAGGATGGTTCCTACAACTTTTTTTTTTTTTTTTTTAATTTTTAAGGCAGTACTGAGTATTGAAACCGGGACCTCGTATGTGGGAGGCAGGTACCCAATCACTGCTCTATGTCCTCTTCCCCACAACTACTTATTCAATAGTCTACTGAAGGTCAAGTAAGTACAAGAAATAAAAGTTATCAGGACTGGATTGTAGGAAAGAAAATTGTCACTATTTACAGATAATATGATTGTGTAAAGTATAAAAGAATTCACAGACAATTTATTAGAGTTAATAAGTGAGTCTAGAAAGGTAGTTGAATACAAAATCAATATACAAAAATCAATATACAAAAAATTGCATTTTTACATGTCAGCAACAAACATTTGGAAAATGAATAAAAAGATTCTTACAATAGCATAAAGATATAGAGTACTGAAGAATAAATCTAACAAAAAAAATACAAGACCTTTATGGAAAAACTGTAAAATTTTATTGAGAGATATTAAAGAAGACCTAACTAAATGGGGAGAAAAGTCACACTTATGGACTGGAAGATTCAATATTTTAAATATGTGACTTCTCTAATTGATCAAGATCAATGCAATTGTGTTTAGAATGCACACAAATTTTTTTCCTTTTTGTGAAATTTGATAAGCTACTTACAAAGTGTATATAGAAATGCAATGGGCTGAGGATAATCAAGATATTCTTAGTGACAAGAACAAAGTTCAGGAACTTGCCTAGGGAGATCAAGACTAAAGCTATAGTGATTGAGACCTTCAGTGCTGTTACAGGGATAAACAGCTATAGAAGAGCTCAGGGAGTCCAGACAGAGACCCACACATATTAGGATATTTGACACATGAAAGAGGTGATAATACTCATCAAAGGAGGGAGGATGGATCCTGTTACATGGCACTGGGACAGCTGGGAATGGATATAGAGGAACAAAAAAAAGTTGTACCCCTGTCTCACACTACACACAGAAGTTAAGATCAGGTTAAAAACCTATTAAGTCTTTAAACTACAGTTTTTAAACAATAAAGCATTTATATAATATAGGAGATTATTTTTGTGACCTTGAGATTTCTTAAACAAGACACAAACCCTAAGCATCAAGGAAAAGATTGGTGTATTTGTCTACATTAAATTTGAGAATTCATCAACAAAATTGACCACATTAAATTTGAGACTTCAGGGAAGCAGACTTGGCCCAATAGATAGGGCGTCCGCCTACCACATGGGAGGTTCGCGGTTCAAACCCTGGGCCTCCTTGACCCGTGTGGAGCAGGCCCATGTGCAGTGTTGATGTGCACAAGGAGTGCTGTGCCACGAAGTGGTGTCCCCTGCATGTGGCAGCCCCATGTGCAAGGAGTGTGCCCCATAAGAAGAGCCACCCAGTGTGGAAGAAAGTGCAGCCTGCCCAAGAATGGCACTGCACACACGGAGAGCTGACACAACGAGATGACGCAACAAAGGGAAACACATTTCTGGTGCCACTGATAAGGATAGAAGTGGTCACAGAAGAACACAGCGAATGTACACAGAGAGCAGACAACTGGGGGTGGGGGGAGGGAAGTGGAGAAAAAAATAAATTTGAGATATCATTAAAAAGCTTGCATGAAGAAAGTAAAACAAAATAATAACAAGCAAAAAGTGCTGCAAGCTTGAAGAAGATGTATTTGTAACACAGAATCTGATGAAGTACTAGTGTCCAGAGAATATAAAGAACCTCTCTGTGATGCTGGAACTGGGACTTCAGAAACTACTTTTCCCAAACTCCTTGTCAGTTGGGTTCTGATTAGTTTCTGCAAATAGGGGTTTGACAGGGACCTCTAAAGGGTGGAGGGGGAGATGAAGTATTTCCTTGTTCCTGCCAGTGTGGCTCCAGCCACAGCGTACAGTTGTCTCTAACCTCCAGATTCTTTCAGCACATCCAGCCATTACTAACCCTCGACTGGTTTTAGAGAGCCCTGCCCTGAGGCTCTTTGAATTACATTCTTCCCTATGGGGCAAGGAGTCTGGTGTGTGATTACTTGGAATCTTGTCCTCCATCTACCTTTTAGGTTGGGTAATCTGTAACCCTGAAGTTACCTGCTTAAGATGCTCTGGATCCATCCTTCCAAGTGTAGACCATGCCACTGGTGTGCATACCTCTTGGTCTAAAGGGTGGCTGTTAGAGTAGAATTGTGAATGGAACTTGGAAGAGCAGGCTGGTGTAATCACATGCATGAACTTGAATTCCCTAATGGTATGGAGGGCATGCAAAATGGGACTGGATAGTGGGCTAAAGGTCAGAAACTAGTGTATGGCTCTCCCTGGGTGCTGCTACATTTTGGTCTGGAACTTTGAGAGGTGCTTTTTGCGGCGGCTTGCTCGGTCGGTAGAGGTGGGGTCTGGCTGCAGACGAGGGGTCGGTCCAGCTTTGGACGAGGGGTCGGTCCCGCTTGGGACGAGGGGTCGGTCCCGCTTGGGACGAGGGGTCGGTCCCACTTGGGACGAGGGGTCGGTCTGGCAGCAGACGAGGGGTCGGTCTCACAGGGGTTGCGCGGTTCGGCTGATGGGGTCGCCCGGCAAAGCCGTCGACGAAGGGGTCGCCCGAAGAAGCAGGCGACGAACTGGGGACAAGGGAGGCCAGGCCCTTGTCGGGGGCTCTCAGGACTGGAGGGCGCACTGCAGAAGAACTACCGCGGAGACAAGGTAAACACGCAAGTCCACTTTATTGAGGGAGAGGCAACAGTTTTATAGGGGCTGGGGAAGGCTGATTGGTCGGAGCCACGCCCTGTTCTGATTGGTTGCTGGAGAAAGGTCAGTGGGAGGTACTGGACGGGGGAGGGGTGGTGGTTAGGGATTGGCTGTCGCTGTTGCTGGGGAAAGGGGCAGGGTTTAGGGATTGGTGGCTGCTGTTGCTGGGGTGGAGGGCAGACTTGAGTTTCCCGCCCACGCCTGGCTGTTGCTGCTGTCGGGGGAGGGGAAAAGGGCAGACTGGAATTTTCCGCCCTGCGCCTGCGCAGGGAGAAAGAAGAAGAAGGGTGCCGCCCCACAGGCATCGTGTGGCGCCATCCGGGAGGAGGGGCGGCCGCGGAAGCATGGCTGCCGAGAAGGGGAGACCCGAGGGCACTCTGCGCCCATGCCGAGCTTCCTTCAGGGGTGGCGGTGAGTTCGACCAGCCACCCTATTATGGGGGCAGCGGCTTGGCCTGCCGCGGCCGCTTCCCCGCCGGGCCAGCAAACCACTCTTCAGCCCGAGGGGTGACCGCACTTTTAATTACATTCATAATATTGTGTTGCATCATTACCATCCATTACCAAAACTTTTTCATTGTCCAAAATAGAGAGTTTATACATCTTAAGCCTAAACTCCTTATTCCCTACCCCCACCCTTTCCCCTGGTAAATTGTATTCTAGATTCTGACTCCATGAGAGTTTTCTTATTCTAATTATTTCATATCAGTCAGACTATACAACATTTCTCCTTTTGTATCTAACTTATTTCACTCAACATGATGTCTTCAAGTTTTATCTGTTTTGTTGATGTGTGTCAGGAGTGTGTCAAGACTTCATTCAATTTATGGCTGAATAACATTTAATATTCCACTGTGTATATACCACATTTTGTTTATTCATTTATTCATTGACGAAAACTTGAGTGGCTTTCAACCTTTGGCAACTGTGAAGAATGCTGCTGTGAACATCGGTTTGTAAATACCTGTTCAAGTACCTGCTTTCAACTTTTTTAAAAAAAAATATTTATTTATTTATTTATATCTCTCCCCTTCCCCCCCACCACCCCGGTTGTCTGTTCTCTGTGTCTATTTGCTGTGTCTTCTTTGTCCGCTTCTGTTGTTGTCAGTGGCATGGGGATCTGTGTCTCTTTTTGTTGTGTCATCTTGTGTCAACTCTCCGTGTGTGCGGCACCATTCCCGGGCAGGCTGCACTTTCTTTCACGTTGGGCAGCTGTCCTTACGGGGCACACTCCTTGCACGTGGGGCTGCCGCATGCAGGGGACACCCCTTCGTGGCACAGCACTCTTTGTGCGCATCAGCACTGCACATGGGCCAGCTCCACACGGGTCAAGGAGGCCCGGGGCTTGAACCATGGACCTCCCATGTGGTAGATGGACGCCCCAACCACTGGGCCAAGTCTGCCTGCTTTCAACTTTTTGGGTATATATCTTGTAGTGGAATTGCTGGATCATATGGTAGTTCTATAATTAGCTTTCTGAGGAGCAACTAAACTGTCTTCCACAGAGGGTGCACCATTTTATATTGCCACCAGCAATAAATGAGTGCTTCTATTTCTCCACATCTTCCCCAACATTTACTTTCTGTTTTTTGTTTTTGTTTTTAATAGCAACCATTCTAATAGGTGTGAAGTGGTATCTCATTGTAGTTTTGATTTTCTTTCCCTGATGGCTAATTATGTTGAGCATCTTTTCATGTGCTTTTTGGCCATTTGTATATCTTCTTTGGAGAGATGTCTGTTCAAGTCTTTTGCCCATTTTTAAATTGGGTTGTCTTTTTGTTGTTGAGTTGTAGGATTTCTTTATATATTCTTGATATTAAATCCTTATCAGATATATGATTTCCAAATATTTTCTCCATGGCAGCGTTTTGAGTAGAGTAGAACCCCAACTTATATTTTTAAAGCAGCATTTTGGCTGCCACATTGGGAAAAGACTTACTTGGAGGAAGAGCCATATTGAACAAAAGAAGCACATCTCTAACAGATGGAATACAGTATATGTTTGTTTACATGATAAGCCAAAGCAGACAAACTAAACAATGTACTGCCCAGGGATACCTGCAAGTTGATAAAATTATAAAGAAGGTAAGGGAAATAGCAATATAAGAGTTAGGATAGATGTTACCCCTGGGGGAGAGTAGGGGTGTCATGTGGGCAGGGCATGCAGGAGCATATAAGTCTCCATGTTCTATTTCTTAACGTGGGTGAGTGTTTCACTCGTAGTCACTCTGTTAATATTTTTAAATTGTAAGTTTATGTTTTAGACATATATTTTATATAAAAAAATAAAAAGAGCTACATAAAGACAGTCCCATCTCCCCCAAATAATTGCTTGAACTATTCATTTACACAAAAGGTTGGTATTTTTCTAAATGAAAAGAAATTTTCAGCTGTACTTGAATATCTTGAAAATGTAAAAAAAAAAAGTATCAATGAGTTATTTGGATATGATTTGTCCCTGGCATGTAGATGTCAACTTTTGGCTTAAATAACAGAATGAAATGGAGAATTTGCTATCAGCCAATAAATTTATAGGGTAAAAACTGACAATTTAAATAAACATGCTTATAAGTCAAGAAGTAGCTGTTGAGCAGCTGATACATGTGCAAGAAAATTTGGGAATATAGAGTATTACATAATCTAGTTAGCAAGATGAGCAATGCATGAAATAATTGATTACCTAAGACACAGACAATGTATTATTAGTTGTTAAATTGTATGGCACCAGATAAAGTGTTGACAGTAATATCTGAGTTTCCGCGATGTATCCACAGATACAGTCCATGTCTTTATTTTAGAATCAGTGGTAACATTCAAGTACAGAATTTTATAGTTGATTTTTCATTATTACATTAGTGGAAAAAGTATGCAGAATGATTTACTATTGGGCATGTATATGAATACTGAATATCTTCGATATTTAATAATTTCATAAATACTGCAGGCAGTGTACTCAGGTTTCTCTTCATGTTTCTTCATCTGCATTTACTATACTCATGTTCCTTCTCCTTAGTAGATAGGTGCAAAGTAGCCTTAGGGGAGCAGACCATTCTTGCTGCATTTGTGTTTCACATGTTTTTGGTGTGAATGCGTTTATTAAGTGTTTTAGCTTATAACATCACCTCCTGGGTTATACATAGTATAAGGAATCAGGAGATAATGACTACTACAACTTTAGTAACTTTTAATTTCTTCTGGTTAATTATTTAAGAATATGAAAACAAAATGAACTGGTAATTGGGAGTTGTTTTCATTAAGCAAATTAAACTTATCATGTAAAGTTGCTTTGGGGGAAACTTTTATTTTTACTAGTGCTTTGCTGGTGCCATAAGATACTGATAGATTATATTTAAGTGAGTTAATATATTTTTTGCTAGTTATTAATTACTATATTATATACTGATATATAAAATTTAGTAGGCCCAACCTGGAGATGCCCATACTAAGGAATTCCTTACCTGGTGGCAATTGTAATCTCCCCAATTCATGAATTGATTTAATAATACTCTCTGAGATTTAACCAAATTTTTCTCAAATTTTTATAAATGCTATTATTTTAATACATATTGCTGATTCACACACATGTGTAATTGAGTCTTGATAGTTTTCCTTTGGAGCTCTAGAAAGAAGGAAAACCATTTCAAAGTGTAATAGTCATATGCACCCTTCCTTTAGGTATCTATAGCTGACAAGATCCAAGAACAAAATTGGCTATGGTTGTGGGAAAGGGTTAAGTTTAATTTTCACAAAGGGGCAGCCGGAGCTGGCTCTGCTGTTGGAGGAGGTAGGGTAGGGGTTCTAGTGGCTGTGGTGCGCCTAGAATTTGAAAAGTGGTGTGGAAATGAGGGAGGGCCAATGGTGAGTGCTGGGGGTGGGGCCAGAGTGGGGAGAGCCAATGGTGAGTGCTGGGGGTGGGGCCAGAGTGGGGAGAGCCAATGGTGAGTGCTGGGGGTGGGGCCAGTAGCGAGAGCGCCAGGGGTGAAAGGTGTACTGAGCCCACCTAGCCCCTTAGAGTGTAGGGAACCCAGGAGAGGGGAATCAGAGTGGGAACATGTCAGTTAGTTAGAGTTCTCTGATAGGCTGTAGCCCCTGAAGTACCCAATCAATGGGCAACAGGGGAGGGACCAGTGTGTTAGGTTTAGGTTATAAAAATCACTGTTTCTTGTTGTTTGGGCAGCGGCCATTTTATCCAGGCCCTGCCCCCCTTATTTCAAGATCCTGAATAAAATTCTTTTCTCCTCCACAGTTGGGTGAGCTTTTGTTTTGTTACAGGTGCAGCTTTCTTTCTAACATGGTGACTTCTTGACATGGTCATACTTTTTATAAATACATTTTTTTAAAAAAGATTTATTTTTTACTTATTTCTCTCCCCTTCCCCCCCTCCTCTCCCCCTCCTCCCCCCACCCAGTTGTCTGCTCTCTGTGTCCATTCACTGTGTGTTCTTCTGTGTCCACTTATACTCTTGTTGGCAGCACCTGGAATCTGTGTCTCGTTTTGTTGCGTCATCTTACTGTGTCAGCTCTCCGTGTGTGCGGTGCCATTCCTGGCAGGCTATGCTTTTCTCATTCTGGGCAGCTCTCCTTACGGGGCACACTCCTTGTGCGTGGGGCTCCCCTACGCAGGGGACACCCCTGCGTGGCACAGCACTCCTTGCGTGCATCAGCACTGCGTGTGGGCCCGCTCATCACATGGGTCAGGAGGCCCTGGGTTTGAACCTTGGACCTCCCATGTGGTAGGCGGATGCCCTATCCTTTGGGCCAAATCTGCTTCCCTAAATACATTTTGAGAAGAGAAAAACTTCTTTTGTGCTGTGCTTTGATGTAAGGCTAGAGCTCCCAAATAAATGGCATATTTTAGTGAACTTTGCAAAAGTCTCACTTCACTATAATGGTGACTTAGTTCTTTGTTATTTTGGGGGTTGCTTTGAAATATTTTGTTCTTGGAAACATTTGCAAGGCCTGTTTGCTTTTTTGCTAAATTCTCTCCAAACCCTTTCCCAATCCTGGTCATCCCACTCTACCAAGTTGTCTTAATACTGAGAATTATCCAGGCGGGAAGGTGGAAATAGGGAAAGTATGGCCTCAGAGGAATGTGTTTATCTTTTGCTTTATTTTATTTGACATTGTTTTGGCCTTAAGCAAAAAGAAATTCGCTTTTGTGATTCACTTGCTTATATAAAGGAAAAAGAACTTTCTGCCCTCCCCCTTTTTTTTTAAGAAAAGACATCTTTAATAATTCTGTTTTAGGATTTCTTCAAGGTATGACATATACCCTAGATTAAAGGCATTCGTATTGTCAGCAGGAAACTAGCCTCAATTCATATTAATGCCTGTAAGAGTCGATTCCTTTCCAACAGTATTTCTAGGGATGAAATTAACAGCAAGGTGCAACAGCTTGCAGACATCAGAATAATAACGGGCCATCTTGGTGTCAAGAGTTGGTTTGAAGCTATATCTGCTTGGGAATTAGAAATGTCCTGAAGGGTTTATAGAAACTTGGGTGAGTATAACCTTGACTTTTTCTCTCCATTTGTTCTCATTGGGAAATTTAAGCTGCAAGTTCTGTTCTGTGTTTAACTGGGCATTCCTTTCAGTATGCCAAAGTGAATAGCAATTATATTGGCTGGCCATAGGTCTGTGTGAATAGGGTTTAAGAACACAGCATGCCCTGAGGTAATGATGTTTAGGCAAGTTGAAATTCAGTGGGAATGGAGGATTCTTTGGCACCCATCCATAGGGTACTCTACAACTTTCAAACTTTTTGAGATATTTGGTACGAAGTTGTAATTAAAATTTACATAATAAACAAACACTTCCCATTCTGTTAAGATTCCTGGAATTTGATTCATATTTCAATAGCCTGGAGAAATTTTTCACCTTCCTAGACCTAAGGTGTCTTAAGGATCTCCTTGAAAATAAGGGTAGTTTCACTTTCACTTTCACCATGCGTCCCTAGACTGCTCAGAAATAACTGTGGAAAGTAGGACTAAGTGAGTGTTCATTGGCTTAAGGTAGGCTTACGTTCCCATTTTAATGTTACAACTTTTACTGAAATCATTGTCCCTTTCTTCTTCCTCTTCCTCTATTATCATCAAGAAAAATTCATTGAGGGTTTGTGTTAGGTCTTATTAACTGGCTACAGTTTCAGGTTTGAAAGTTTCAGGTTTGGCTACCCCGCAAGTCAATTTTCCGTTTGTTTTCAGAGCCATTCCCTTCCCTTCTTCTTTTCTTCTCTGCATTTCTGTACTATATGGCCCACACTTGCAAGCTGTGTTTCTCAATTTCTCTTGCTAACTGGTTTCCAGCTAGCTTTTGGCAATGGGAGATCCTGGCAAAAGAAAGGTGGAGAGGAAGGGAGAGGCTGAGGCAGGTTTTCCTGCAATGGCTGTGTCTCCTCCCTGCTTCGACCTCCCACCATACATTAACTTTCACAGGTCCCAATTTCTGTTGGAGGCCCTGGCTCTCGAGTGCTGACGAAAGGACCTCATCTCTTTGGCCCTTCTGTTCAAGGAACGATAGTGACTTTTTTTCCCTACCTGACTTTCTTCTTTCCTAATTGAGATAAAATTTACATACAATAACATTCACCCTTTTAAAGTATACAATTCAGTGTATGTTCATTAGGTTAGACAATCCTTATCACTAATTATAGAACATTTTTATAATTCCTGAAAGAAACTCCACAGCCATTAGCAGTCACTTCCCTTCAGCCCCTGGTAACCTCTAATCTGCTTTCTGTCTCTCTGGCTTTGCCTATTCTGGGCATTTCATATTAATGGAATCTTACAATATATGGCCTTTTGTAACTGGCTTCTTTCATTTGGCATCATGTTTTCAAGGTTCATCCATGTTGTAGCATGTATCAGAACTTCATTCCTTTTTTTTTTTACAAGGACATACTATTTATTATACACACATATATATAACATATATTATGTATATAAATTATATATAATAGCAATTTTGTTTTCTAACTGTCGATAGCACACTGAAATAATTCTTACTTAGATTAAGCTTTGGAAATTTTTTTTTCAATTTCTTCTTTAATGAATTAAGTTCCGGCATTATTTCTGGGACAGCTACATAAAAGTCTGCATGAATTTCATCATCCAAAATCTTCTGAATCAGATTAGTTCCCCCACATATACAGCTCCATTTTCTTCTGCCATTTTAATCTCTGATGCATTTCCTGTAAATACAGCAACTTTATTGATTTCTGAGGTGAATGGGTATGGAAAATTAAGAACACTGGCAAATCATTCCACTTTTTTCTTTTAACAGCAACAAACATCTGTTGGGCATCTGAATGTTTACAGAACAAGGAGAAAGAGATGTCTGATAAGCCATCCTGGAAAGACTGTGCTTCTGATCACGTATCAGGACTCTACAGAGGTGTCTTATGGCCGCAGCCATGTTGGCCATTCAGGATTGTGTCAGAACTTCATTCCTTTTTATGGCTGGATCATATTCCATTGTCTGGATAGATCATTTTTGCTTATTCATTCACCAGTTGATGTACTCTTGGGTTGTTTCTAATTTATGGCCATAAACATTCATGTACGAGTTTGTGTGTGAACTAAGTTTCTGTGTTTCAGTTCTCAAGGGTATATGCCTAGGAGTAGAATTGCTGGATCATATGATAGTTTATTTAATGTTTTTAAGAACTAGATAGTGACTTCTTTCTGTGGCAAACCTACATTGGTGTCTCACTGTTCTTTGGACATTGGCTCTTTCAGCCACGTTTCTTAAGTAATTTCTTTTATAAAACTCTTTTAAAATACCTGGCATGGAATCTGTTTTCTTGACTGAACTCTGACTGAAACAGTTTTATGTTTATTATACATGGAAGTCAAGGCTCCTCCCTGGACTGCCCCCAGGTTTCTTTTTTGCATGAAAGATAATGAAAGAAACCACCAAGTTATTAGCATTGTGGCAGAGTAGTGTGCTTGGTTATTTCGATTTTGGGATCTTATCTAGTAATTTGCTGCTGTCCCTAAACTACAAGGCACTGGTGTTATCTTTTGAACCCTTCTGGTTTCCCCAGAAGTCTCCAACTTTGAGTGTAAGTAGTTCGTTTGGAAAGTGTATTCAGGAGAAGAGTGGATAAATCAGACAGGGAAGGGAAGGCAGCCGAGACAGTGAATGAGCAGGTCACCATTGAGGACAACTGGGGCTTAATCCTTCTGAGGAATCTGGGGAAAGTGTACAGATATCCTGTACACATGTCAATATGCCGTCCTACCTGAGGGGTGAAGAAGTGGGGTTACTAACTGTATTTCATTTGTCATTGGTTAGGATGGCTCCCCAGGAACTGACCACCTGCATTTCCAAGCACTTCCTATGGCCAGAGAAAATCCTCAGGCAGACTCTCGGGTTTTTGCAGGAAGAGGCTGTGTATAGGGGGTGGGGGTGGGGGTGGGTCAAGGGCCTTGAGGATAGGGACCTTGCATTTGTATTTTTAGATTTTACTTGCGAAAAATAAGAACTAGTTGATTTTATATGTTCACGAAGGAAACTACTCAGGGAAAAAAGTCTTCTGAATCATATCCAGGAACTATCATCATATATATTTTTAAATTTATTGAAGTATATCACTCATACATAAACATACATAAACAATAAGTGTATAGTAATAGTTGTGAACCTGCAAAACAAACATAATATAACATCATACAGAGCTCTCATACTTCACCCTACCACCAATACCTTGAATTGTTGTGAAACATTTTTAACAAAGGATTAAAAAGCATCCTCAAAATATTACTACTGGAAGCGGACTTGGCCCAATGGATAGGGTGTCTGCCTACCACATGGGAAGTCCGTGGTTCAATCCCCAGGCCTCCTTGACCTGTGTGGAGCTGGCCCATGTACAGAGCAAGGAGTTACCCTGCCAAGCAGGGGTGTCCCCTGCATAGGGGAACCCCACGCGCAAGGAGTGCGCCCTGTAAGGAGAGCCACCCAGCACAAAAGAAAGTGCAGCCTGCCCAAGAATGGCAATGCACACATGAAGAGTTGACACAACAAGATGATGCAACAAAAAAAGAAACACAGATTCCCGGTGCCTCTGATAAGAATAGAAGTGGTCACAGAAGAGCACACAGCGAATGGACACAGAGAGCAGACAACTGGGGGGGGGGGGGGCGGGGAAGAGGAGAGAAATAAATTTTAAAAAACTAAAAAAGAAAAAAAATATTACTACTAACCGAAGTATTTTACATTTGGTGTATTTCCCCCAAACCCATATTATTATTATTATATTTTTATATCATTTATACATGAACATACATAAACAATAAGTGTATAGTAAAAGTTGTAAACTTACAAAGCAAACATGCTTAACATCATACCATACAGGGGTCCCATACATCAACCCACCACCAACACCTTGTGTTGCTGTGTTACAAATTATGAAAGAATATCATCAAAATCTTACCACTGTATAGTCCTTATCTTGCATTTGGTGTATTTTCCACCCAAACTACCCTATTATTATGTTATATTTTTATGACAGAAGTTGTAAATTTACAAAACAATCATGCACATGTGAAAATTCCCATACAACATCCCTCTATCAACACACTACAAAGTGGTGGAACATTTGTTACAGATTATAAGAGAATATCATCAGATTATTACCAGGTCCATAGCATACATTTGGCATACTTTTTCCATACTCCCCCATTATCAACACAGTACATCTTTGGCATAGATGCATGACTATTACATTATTACTGTTAACCACAGACCATAGGTCACTCCAGTTGTATTTTTCCCATGCTTCTCCAATAGTGATATACATCTGCTGTAGCTCACAAAGGACACTTTTGCATCTGTATCATCAACTACAATTGCATCTGTGTTTACTGTGTTATTCAGTCCCTAGATTATTCTCTAGTTTTCTTTCAGTTGACATTTACATCCCTATACTACCCTTTATGGCCACATTCAGATTTATAAAACAGCTGTTACTCACGATAATGTGTTACTATCAACTCTATACATTTCCATACTTTTACAGTAAAGTTAATTAAAACTTCTACATACATTAAGCATCAGTAGTCCATCTCAGTCCTCCTATTTTCTTTAAGAATCCACCACCTACCACCAGGTCTTGAAGATATTTTCCTATATTTTCTTCTAGAAGCTTTATGGTTCTTGCTTTTATATTTAGGTTTTTGATCCATTTTGAGTTAATTTTTGTATAAGATGTGAGATAGGGATCCTCTTTCCTTCTTTTGGCTATGGATATCCAGTACTCCCGGCACCATTTGAATGGACTGTTCTGCCTGAATTGGGTGGGTTTGACAGGCTTGTCAAAAATCACTTGACCATAGATGTGAGGGTCTATTTCTGAACCATTAATTTGATTCCATTGATCTATGTGTCTGTCTTTATGCCAGAACAACGCTATTTTTACCACCATAGCTAGGTAATATGATTTAAAGTCTGGAAGTGAGAGTCCTCCAACATCACATTTCCTTTTTAAGATGTTTCTGGCTATTCGGGACCACTTAGCCTTCCAAATAAATTTGATGATCCAAATAAATTTCCATTTATTTTTTAAAATGCTGGTGGAATTTTTATTGGGATTGCATTGAATGTGTATATCAATTTGGGTAGAATTAATATCTTAATGATATTTAGTCTTCCAATCTGTGAACATCGAATGTTTTTCAAATTACTTAGGTCTTCTTTAATTTCTTTTACAATGAGCTATAGTTTTCTGAATACAAGTGCTTTACATCATGAGTTAAGTTTATTCCTAAACATTTGATTCTTTTAGTCACTATTGTAAATGGAATTTTTTTTTCCTGACTATCTCCTCAGATTGCACATCACTGGTGTCTTTTAAAGTCTATTTCATCTGATATAAGTATAGCTACTCAGGTTTTTTGTTGTTGTTGTTACTGCATGCATGGAATATCTTTTCCAGCATTTTACTTTCAATCTATTGGTATCCTTGGGTCTAAGGTGAGTCTTTTACAGACAGCATATAGGTGGTTCAAATTTTCTTACCCATTCTGCCAGCTTGCGTCTTTTGATTGGGGAGTTTAATTCATTAACATTCAATGTTATTAGTGTAAAGGCAGTTCTTATTTCACTCATTTTAACATTTGGGTTTTATCTGTCATATTTTATTTTCTCCACTGAGACTTTTATTTACTTTTACTGGCATACTCTTCATTTCTAGACTCTCTTCCAGCCTCTCCTGTCTTTTCAGACTGTAGCACAGCCTTTAATATTTCCTGCAAAGCCAGTTTCTTTGTTACAAACTGCCTCAGTTTCTATTTATCTGTGAATATTCTAAACACACCCTCATTTTTTAAACACAATCTTGTTGGATATAAGAGTCTTACCTGGAAGTTTTTCTCTTTCAGTATCTTATATCACTATCTTCTTGCCTCTATGGTTTCTGATGAGAAATTGGCACTTAATCTTATTGGGTATCCCTTATATATTTTGCATGGCTTTTCTCTTGTTGTTTTCAGAATTCCGTCTTTGGCATTTGACACTCTGATTAGTATATGTCTTGGAGATAGTCTATTTGGATTTATTCAGATGGGAGTACATCATGCTTCTTGGACATGGATATCTATGTGCTTTAATAGGGTTGGAAAATTTTCTACCATTATTTCTTCATATATGCCTTCTGTCCCTTTTCCCTTCTCTTCTCCTTCTGGGACACCCATGACATGTATGTTTGCACATTTCTTGCTATCGTTTAGTTCCCTGAGACCTTATTCAATTTTTTCCATTCTTTTTTTCATCTGTTCTTTTTTTATGTTTGCTTTTGGAGGCCATTTCTTCAAGCTCACCAATCCTTTTGCCTCCTCAAATCTGCTATTATATGATTCCAATGTATTTTTTTAACCCCCCCCCTTGCAACTTGCTTGTTGTTTTGCTCTGTTTGTCCATTCACTGCACGCTCTTCTGTGTTTTTACTTGTCTCCCTTTTTGTTGTGTCACCTTGCTGAGTTGGCTCTCCATGGCGCTTGCAGGCTGGCCGCTCTTGGTGGCATGTGGGTGAGCCTGCCTTCACAAGGAGACCCCGGGACACAAACCCAGGGCCTCCCATATGGTAGACAGGAGCCCAACTGATTGAGCCACAGCCGCTTCCCCCAACGTATTTTTAATTTCATTTATTGTGCCTTTCATTTCTATAAAATCTGCTATTTTTCTATGTATGCTTTCAAATTCTTCTTTGTGCTCATCAGTGTCTTCTTGACATTCTTAATCTCTTTAGCCATCTCATTGAATTTATTAAAGAGATTTATTTGAACATCTATGTTCAACTCCTTTATGTCATCTGGAGGCTTATCTTTTTCTTTTAACTGGGCCATATCTTCCTGTTTCTTGGTGTGGATTGTAACTTTTTGTTGGTGTCTTGTCATCTGGCTTACTAGAGGATTTATTCTGGGTTCAGTTTCTCTCTTTAGTTTAGGGCTTTCTTGCCTTTTTTCCTTTGCTGCCTGTGTTGTAGGAGCTGAGGATGTAGTTCATGCTGTAAACTGTGGAGCCTCTAGCTGCCTGCATTGCCCAGGGACTGATGAAGCTTCTCCCACCTTGCTAGGGGTAGGGACAGAACCACAGGCGTGTGTAATAATCCAAGTTGTGCAGGCCTAGACCGTAGTTGCCCAGAGAGACTGATGAAGCTTCAGGCCCCTTTTTCCCTTGCCTGGGGCAGAGAGGAAGCTCCAGGTGTGGGCAGCAATCTATGCCATGCGGGTCCCAAATGACCGCAGTTGCCCCAGTAGACTTCCAACTATTTGGTCTGTGCCAGCTGAATGTACCTGCAGTTACCTGCACAGGCTGGTGCAGGGCCAACCAACTTCCTCCCTGCTAGAGGTGCGACTGAAGCCTAGGCCAGGGCTGCAGGCCCATCTGGGAGAAAGAAGTTATTTCCTACCATCACTGTGATTTTCAGTCAGCCCGGTTTTTCTTCATGCTGGGGTGAAGTCAATAAAAGCTACCTCCCTCTTTCCAGCTTGGACAGGTTCAAACTTCAGCTCTTCTTAGGGTTATACTTTAGCCAGCTGAATATATTAATCAGTAGCTGAAGTCAGTGGCCAACCATCTCTTCCTCCCCTGTTTTTGGGAAATGGAGCTTCCAGTTCCAGCCACAGAATAGCTCCTGAGGCACTTGTGTCACCAGAGTAGGATGATACCTGCCTCCACAGTGTGGCCTGTAATTTCCCAGAGAGGCTGGCACAGGTCCCCCCAGCTTCCTCCCTGTGGAAGGTGGTGCTTGAGCTTATGATAGACCTGTAATCTGATCCAGATGGAAAGAAGCTGGTCCCTACCAGCCCTGTGATTTTCAGCTCGCCCTGCTTCCCCTTGTGTCAGGGGCAGAGTTAAGATGGCGGCTACTGGCCTCTTTCTGACTTGGACAGGTTTCAAACTTTAGCTGTTCTTAAGATTATACTTTAGCCTGCCAAATTTACTAATCAGTAGCTGTAGTTGGTACCCAACCATCTCTTCCTCCCCTGCCTTTGGGAAGTGGAGCTTTCAATTCCAGCCACAGAGCAGGTCCCTAGGCAGCTTATACTGTCAGTGGAGGATAGTCACTAGCCTCTGCGGCATGAAGTGCTCTACTTATGAATCTTCTCTGCAGATGGGCAGTCTCCTGCTTCCATTCCTTCAAGGATGTTGCAGGATGCTCTTCTGGTCTCCTGGAGCCCCCAAACAGGTGCTTTAGGTAGCTCTGGGTGATTATTAACTGCCCTGTAGCACAAGCTGATTCTAGAAGCTCCTTGCTCTGCTGCCATCTTGCTGGTTGTCTGTCTTCATATTTTTATACTGAAATCTTCTTTCAGTATTGGTTGACTTCTCAATTATTATTTTTTAGAAAGAACCATAGATCCTCAATTTAGTAACCAGACCATCTGCTGCCTGTCAACACATGGTAAAAGAAGCCTCATAAAAATACAAAGTAAAAATTATCTTGATGCCTTTAGCTGCAGAGAATAGAACCTAAAAGGGAAAAAGAAAATTTCACTCCCAAAGTTTCCATAGGTACAAAACACAAGGCTTCAGAAGTCCATGAGAAATGACAGATATTAAATGAAAAGATTGAGCAAAAACCAGGAAGCTGTGGGGAGTTTCTTAAAACAACAGAGCAGCAGATCGAATATGTTTAAATCAAGTTTTAAAAGGCAGTGATAAAAATGTAAACCAGTAGTTGCCTCTGCATCTTCTAACCAGCAGAATAGCAATCATATCTTCTCCTTTGGATCAAAGCTGCATTTTCATTAGTTTGAAAGCAAGGTGATGGAAAAGTAGAGAGTTTTAAAAATTATTGAAAAATGATATGTAATGGGTTAAAGTTACTGGCATTTGGGAGACTTCTCTCCTATTCTTGAATCTACCCCAAGGCTCCCTCAGGTCTGGGCTGTGGCACATCTAAACCTTTATAAGGACTTTATAGCACGCTCTGATCATCTATGCAGGTGACAGAAATCTCTGTTAATTACTAAAGAAACTTTACTATCTGCCCTGCTTCCCTTCTTCCTCTCTCCTGAACCCCCACCAGCTTCCCCTGGCTGCTCGTCTCTCCATGGATTTCACTGCCTCCCAGCTGCCTGGATTTCCCAGACAGAGGCAGCCCTGGCCTGGTGCCTGAGGCCTGTGCTGCGATCTGGAGAACAGGTGCCGTAGGAAAAGTGAGGCAAGGCTGGAGCCTCCAATTCCAGTTCATGCCCCCAAGAGATCACAGGGTGTTGATGCTAGAAGCTGTCCCACCTGGGCTGGGGCTATGGTTCCTCCTTTTCTGGTGACTGTAATCTTTAGCAAATCCCATCACCTCTCTGGACCTCAGTTTTCCAGGTTATAAAGTATGGATGATAACAGTTGCTCCTTTGGGGTTGCTGTGAGAAATTAAATGAAAAAAAATGCGCATTAATAGTTTCATGCAGTGCTGAAAAAATGGTAGGAGTTATTTATAATACCCAGGCCTCTGCAAGGCATCCTTTAGCCTTCATCAGTTCAATATCGAAAACCTTCTCTGGTTATGAACCTACCCGAAGAACCCAGGTGAAGAACTTACCCAAAATAGTTTGAACATTATGGCAAAATACTTGGAAGACTTGCCAAAAGGTCCTCATACCAATTTTTCCAATTCATAGGGCAGTGCTGAATTTATGAGGAATCTTTCTTCCATGATTTTTCTTTTATTATGAAATAACTTGACAGTTTCTGAAGTAGAACAGGCCCTGGTGCTCTTGTCAGAGGGCTTCTAGTGACAAGAGAATGTAGAACAGAAATGATTGCAATAATTTGGAATTGAGTCTCAGTGTACAACTGTATTGTTGAAGAGGGTTAAGTTTCTTTGGCTCTTTTCAATTATGTGCAGGTTAAGTCAGGATTCTCCCTGCTGGTCAGGGAGAATGTCCTTTGGTGTAGAACTTCATCTTTTTAAATGGAGTCAGGTTGAGTCAAATATCTTTTTTTCCTATGCTTTCTTTTAAAGTTTTTATTCTAGTAACATATATATGACCTAAAATTTCCCCTTTTAACCACATTCAAATATAAGAGTCAGTGCTGTTAATTATTTTCACAATATTGAACATTATGAATGATCTTTGATTATAACTGGTCAGAAACAGTTCCATTCTCATCATTGATGAACCTTTTTTCAGGTATGTATTTTTATAAATCAGTCTGATTTACTATTTCATCTATTTCGTTGTTAAATTTTTGTTCATTAAAATTTTTGATAAACACTTTATTTTCTGGATACTTTATAGTTATGACAAGTGATACTGATTTTCCATTTATGGTAGTGGTGTGATATTTTTTAAATAAACAGAAGAGTGGGGAGCTTGTAGATATGGGAAAATTGTGACAAGTTTTTTGGGACTACTGAAGTTTGGGAACACATATCCCTGCATCCAAACCCTTCAGCATGGCCTCTGTACTGGATTGAATAGTACCCCATCCCCCTTCCCCCCTCACCCCTATTTCATGTGCAAATAGAACCTCAGAATGTGACCTTATTTAGAAATAGGGTCTTTGCAGGTATAGTTAGTTAAGATGAGGTCACACTGGATTAGGGTGGGCCCAAAAACCCAATGCGTGGTGTCCTTCTAAGAAGACCTGTGAAGACACCCAGGGAAGAGGTCCGCATGACAACGGAGGCTGAGACTGGTGTGTTCAGCTACATGGCAAGGAACACCAAGGGACGCTGGCCACCGCTGGAAGCTGGGGGAAAGGCGTGTGAAAGATTCTTCCCGAGAGCCTTTGAACAGGGGTTCTTAACCCTTTTTGTTCCACCGACCTCTTTGCCAGTCAGGTGAAAACCATGGACCCTTTACAAAGTCCACACAGTACTGTGTATT
Source organism: Dasypus novemcinctus (assembly GCF_030445035.2). Classification (NCBI taxonomy): domain Eukaryota; kingdom Metazoa; phylum Chordata; class Mammalia; order Cingulata; family Dasypodidae; genus Dasypus; species Dasypus novemcinctus. Next base: position 19,875,242 of record NC_080690.1, on the reverse strand, counting down.
ATTTAATGAATATATCATACCCACACCAATACTTTCCCACAAGAATAATGTTTTCTGAATTTCAGTTCAAACTCACAGGCCTCTGGTTAAGAAACTCTGCTCTACAAAGAACCAATTCTGCTGACACCTTTACTTCGGATTTCTGGCCTAAACTGTGAGGGAATAAATTTATTTTAAGCTAAGTGGTTTGTGGCAATTTATGTCAGCTGTAGGAAACCAATACAGACTCCCTTCCCAGACTTGCCTGTTATACTGCCTATTATATATCAAGAACAAGTGTTCTTGATATTTCCTGAAAATGCATAGCACTTCCATGTTTCTATTTTGGACCTTCTTTCTCTGATTCTGCTATTCGCTCTGTCTGGAATGTGCCTTATCCTCTCCCACTCCCTCTGCTTCTCTCCCATTCTTCAGTAAATTGTTTGTAGGTCCTGCTCAAATTTATCATCTTAGAGATTCTTTCCTCCACACTCCTCCTTCCCCCTACTTCATCTGTGCACAGCTTTTCATTCCTACCCAATACAGCATTTATTGCATCGTTGAATTTCTCTCTTCCCACAGTGTTTTATGTAGTTAGCTGTTAGTGTGTCCTCTAGTGAATTGTGAATACCCTGAGGTCTAGAAGATTTGATAGTCTCACGACTTGGAACTGTGACTGGTACATAACTGACTTTCATTAAATATTTGTTTAATAAATTAATGTTTCTTTTCATTATTTTTGTTTTTGTCTTTTTAAAGCCAAGCCTATTTTTTTGTTGTTGTTGTTCTTTTTGGAAGATGTGTGCAGAAGTGAATGTGACTTTGGATGTAAAAACAGTGAAATCAAAAGTTACATCTTCCTGGCCTGGCTGTTAGAAACTGCTATTTAAAATTTGTTTAGCTTAGAATTTATTTTATTTTATGAAGTTAAATGATGGACTAAAAGAAATAAGCCAGTAAATAACTGTGTTGGAGTTATGGAGAGTGAAAGCTGCAGTGACTTCATTGAAGGCTTTAAGAGCAAGGTCACAACAAATCAGAGAGATATTTTCACCTAATTAATTGAGGTGAGTGCATGTTATCGAAGGCCTGAGAAGCTTTTATGCCCAGAATTATTCTTCAGGCCATCTCCTGCCACAGTGTGTGGGAAGTGGGTCAGAGACACGGTTTGTGGGAAGAGGTGGAAGACTAATTTTTTATTCCATATCAGCTGAAGGTGATAATAAGACAGCTGAGTCATTGAAAGAGAAGGAAGAGGGAGTTGTATTCTAAGGAAAGAAAGAGAATTAATACAAAGTGAAGAGGCCAAGCATTTCAAGGACTGTATGTCTATTGAATTATCTTGTGTTTTTAGAACCATTTTCTGGCATCACAGCATTGACTACTGGTTATGATAATAAATTTATTATTCATAAGAGGGGGAAAATCCTGACTCAATATGTTCTTAAACCATAAATCAAATCCCAGTGAAATTATGAAATTGAAAAGGCTTATTGTAATTATTCTCTTAAATATTGGTTATATAGGGAGAGAAAAAAATATGAGCAAAGTGGCTTTTGGTAATAAATCCAAGCTTCCTGAAAATGAGATATAAGCTGCAAGTTGTTTTTTTATGGGATCTGTCAGATTTTTAAAAAATAATTCTTTTACCTATACAAAGAATCACCCTTTGACTGGAAGATTTCTGGCGGCTCTCACTGGCTAGTTCCTGTTTTGTTGCTACAAACAGTGAATGTGGGTTTGTTGTGCTAGAGGATGTTTCTGCTCTCTCTTCTACTTTTGGGAATGATAGTTATTTCCACTGTTTTCTAAAATTCCTAGTGTCCCCACCCACCAATAATAATTTATTAAGAGTGGAAAGAAACTTCAATTAGCAGCTTCTGACAAGTTTAGGCTACAGGTAAATACAGTTGTTAGTTTGAAGTTTTAGCCTTGAATTGCTTATTATCTGTTGCCCAAAACTTAGATTCATATGATTATTTCCCATGATTCTGAGGGTGTAGTGGGCTTATCTGGGCAGTTTTTCTGCTTCATGTGGTTTCATTTGTTACCTGGCTGTATTCATTTGGCATCCTGGCTGGGCTGGAAGGTCCAAGAAAGCCTCACTCACATGTCTCCTGCTTTGGTCCGTTCATGTGGGTAGCTTGAGCCTCCTCAGAGCATGATGGTCTCAGGTTAGTAAGACTTTTTTTTTTTTTTCTATTGCTACAGGTTTTAGGAGGGAAAGCAGCCACTTCCAAGGCTCACGAAAGAATAGGGCTGGATCTGGTACAGTGTCACTTCTACTCAAGTTACACGGGCAACTCATTTTAAGGCTTCATTTGTCAATGGGGAGAATGGCTCATATAGGCCGAAAGAAATCCTTTGGTAAACAGTAAATTCCTCTCAAAACCCCAGTACTCAGTACTGTCACATTTTATAAATTTGGTTTTCTCGTGTATCTTTAGCTCTCTCTTTTAAAAAACAATCTTGTATTCACTTCCCAGTTCCAACCAGTGTTTTCTGGTCCTTTAGGAAACATGGTCCTAATGATTCTTAATAATTGGTACTGTTTAATCAGGCCTTATTATGTGCGTAGCACTGAGTCCCATTTTTTATGGTATGTGAGCAAATCCTTATAACTACCCCATGAAGAAGTTATGGTTTCGAATTTCTTATTAAAAAAAACAACAAACCTGAAGCTTCAGGCAAGTAAGAAACTTGCCCAAGTTCTCATAGCTCATAATGTGATAGACCCTACATTGGAACCTAGAGATTTCTGACTTCAAAGTTGGGGTTTTGTACTGTAACATGATCGTTTTTTTTAAGTTAAGTATGAAGTTTCTGTTTCAGAATGCTGTCAAGTACATCTGTACTAGACTTGTTGGTTTCCCTGAATTCTCCCAGAATTCCCCCCAAATAGACCTTTCTATTCTTGGGAAGCAGAACAAGACAAGGTCGGTGAGATGTCTCCATTAATGGGACCTTTCTGCATTGGAAGCTTTCTGATTTATGACTTCTCTACCAGCAGAACCATTTTCAGGACTTCTACAGTTCCTCAACATCCTTTCTCCACTACCATCATTAAAACTCCCTTCCCTTGTTCATATACCCACCTTAGTGGAATGGAAGCCACGTCCACTCCCCAGGGCTCAGGGTTGTCTTGCTCGATATGAGCATATCCTAACTATATTTTTGTTGCTGAAGTCTTAGACTGCAGCTCTCCCCTATCCCATACTGCTTTTAACATTTTTCTCTCTATCATTGGTTTTAAATAATTTTGTAATGACATGCATTGGTTTTGTTATTTTTTTTTTTTGTGCTTGGAGTTGTTTGGAGAACCCTAAATCTGTGGACTCAAAAGTTTTCATTCAATTTGAAAAAATATGGCCACTGTTTCTTCAAATATTTATTCTCTCTCCCCTTTTCAGGGAAACCAATTATATTATATTTGGCCACTTTTAGTCTCACAGCTCACTGTTGCTTTGTATATATATTTTATCTGTCTTTTTTTTCTCTGTGTGTTCATTTTGAATAGTTTTGCTATGTCTTGAATTTAATCTTCTGCAATGTCTAATCTCCCATTAATCACATATAATATGTTTTGTCTTGAACAGTGTAGTTTTTATCTCTACAAGTTCAACTTTTGTCTTTTAAAAAAAATATCTTCCATGTCTCCATCTGACATGTTTAATCTTTCCTCTAGTTTTAATGTCCTTGTCTATTCTATCATTGGGTCAGTTTAGGCTAATTGATTTATTTCCTCATTATGGACTTTATTACCTTGTAATTTTGAGTAGATGTCAGAACTGAAACTTTGCTTTTTGGGTATTAGATAGTTTTGTATTTATAAGTACTGTTGAATTTTGTTCTAGGAAGTCTTTAGCTTATTTTGTTAGGCAGGACAAGGGTTGCTTTTGTTTAGGGTTAAGTTTTTCCCCACCACTGAGACAAGACTTTTTAAAATACTCTATCTGATGTCCTGTGTGTTATGAGAGTTTTGAACTCTGACTGTTGGAAACAAGCACTATTCCCAGTGCTTTGTGAGCTCTGGTCACTGTTTCCTCTAATCCTTTTGAGTGTTTTCTTTCCCCACACTTGGATAGTTTCCTCACCCGCACGAGCTGCTCAGTACTGAACTGAATATCCAAAGGGATCCCTCTGACGTCTCCCGAGTTCTTTTTTTTGTGCAACTTTACTCTCTTCAGTTCACTGTTCTGTGAACCCTAGCTTTCTTGGGGACCCTGTACTCCCGGCTCTGTCTCACTCTGGGAGACTGCAGGTCTCTGCCTAGATTTCATGTGCTTGCCTGCAGCCTCTCTCAAGGCTGGGCAGTGTAGAGTTTACTGCATTTGTTTGCCTTCTTTTAGGCATCACTGTCCTTTGCATAATGTTCAATGTCTTGGTGCCACTGTTTCATATATTGTCTTTCTTTAAAAGTTATTTCAGATGGGAAGATAAATTGGTTCCCTATTACTTCATCTTGACCTACAGTGGAAGCATTGCTATTAATATTTCAGTATGTGAACAGCTGTACCTCTAGTTCATTCCATTTTAAAACCATAGAATCATGTATATCAATATATACTTCTGAACTTGGTATTGTTAGTCCTTTAAAATTGGTAGGCTATTCTATATTATAGAATATATTTCTTTATGTAATTCTTAATATTTTTTATTCTAGAAAGCCCTTTGCTCCTTTATAGAAGTTTTAGGTTAATTGGTCAAATTTTATTAAAATCACTATTAGAAACAGCATTGCATCATAAATAAATTTGAGGACATTGACGTCTTAATGATAATTGCCCTCTACTGCATATGAATAGTATATATCCATCCATGTAATCAGGTTTTCTTTATTGTGGTCAATGATGTTTTGTAACTTTTCTCCATAGAGGTCATGTATATAATCATTAGGTTTATTCATAGATACTATATTCTACTTTCAAAGATCATTACATTTCAAATTGGTTACTTCTGGTATAGCAATGTTATTGACTTTTATATGCTGATTTTGTTATCTAGAATCCTTTCTGAGCTCGTTTAGTTCTTTTAATTTATCTGCATATTCTTTTGGATTTTTCTATGTCTATAAATATGGAAAGTTTTATATTTTGTGCTCCAATTCTTATACCTTTAATTTATTTTTCTTTTATTATTGTTTAAGTTTGGATGTTCATTACACTGTTGAATAAAAGAGGTGGTGGGGAAGTAGATGTGGCTCAACTGATAGAGCATCTGCCTACCATATGGGAGGTCCAGGGTTCAAACCCAGGGCCTCCTGACCCGTGTGGTGAGCTGGCCCACATGCAGTGTTGATGCACACGAGTGCTGTGCCTTGCAGGGGTGTCTCCTGTGTAGGGGAGCTCCACATGCAAGGAGTGCGACCTGCAGGGAGAGCCAACCTGCGTGAAAAAAGCACAACCTGCCCAGGAGTGGCGCCACACACGTGGAGAGATGACACAACAAAAAGAGACACAGATTCCCAGTGCCGCTGACAGGAATGCAAGAGGATACAGAAGAACACACAGCGAATGGACACAGAGAGCAGACAGGGAGGGGGGAAAGGGGAGAGAAGTAAATAAAAAATAACTCTTAAAAAAAAAAAGAGGTGGTGGGTATTTTTTCTTTATTACTATGTTTTTGAAATTGTATATACATGTAAATAAAATTGTCCTTTTATTTTAAGTTTCCAATTTTGCTATCCTAAAGTTGTTCACTATATTCTTTCTACTGTCTGTGTGATTAGGAACTACTTCTCATTTCTTATAGCATACAATTTTCCTTTTCTATATTAGTTTTGCTAGAGGTTTGTCTATTTTATGTTTTGTTTTATTGATACTTTATATTTTCTTTTTAGTTAATTTTACTCATTTTTATTATTTTCTACTTTATACTTTTTTTTAGGTTTAGCATATTTGTTCTGATTTTAGTTTGTTGAGTTAAAATTTTATTTTTACCACATCTGTATGTTCATCTCAGACCATATATTTCTCTTACAAATTTTGACATAGGGGAAACGGACTTGGCCCAGTGGTTAGGGCGTCCGTCTACTACATGGGAGGTCCGCAGTTCAAACCCTGGGCCTCCTTGACCCGTGTGGAGCTGGCCCATGCGCAGTGCTGGTGCGCGCAAGGAGTGCCCTGCCACGCAGGGGTGCCCCCTGCGTAGGGGAGCCCCACGCGCAAGGAGTGCACCCGTAAGGAGAGCCGCCCAGCGTGAAAGAGAGTGCAGCCTGCCCAGGAATGGCACCGCCCACACTTCCCGTGCCGCTGATGACAACAGAAGTGGACAAAGAAACAAGACGCAGCAAATAGACACAGAGAACAGACAACCGGGGAAGGGGGGGGGGATTAAATAAATAAATAAATCTTAAAAAAAAACCCACAAATTTTGACATAGGGTATTTTCATTGTTGTTCAGTTTTAAATATTTCATAATTTTCATTGTATTCTTATCTTTAATCCATGAATTATTTAGGGGTATGTCTTTAAGTTTCCAAAATATGTCTTTGTTGTCCTAAAGTCATGTTTTATTGTAGCTATCTAAATTGAATTGTGGTTATATAATGTGTTTTGTACAGTATCAAATTTTGGATATTTGTAGAGGCTTACTTTGTCACCAGATAAATGGTCAATTTTTATAAATATTTCACAATACTTAAAAATAATGTGTATCATCTCCTTTCTGGCACTAGCTCAAACATAAATTTCACAGTTCAAAGTTCCTATATCCCTGCTATTTTTCTATTTATATCTTTCCATTTTTTGATAGAGATGTGTTTAAAAAAACCTACACAAATTTGGATTTATCAGTTTTTCTTTATAATTCTGCCCATTTTAGATTTTTACCTTTAGAGGCTATATTGTATTAGGGGTATATGAGTTAATAATTTGTGTGTGTATATAATCTTCATGTGCATTTTCCCTTTTATTCCTTTTAAAGCTTTTTAAAAATTTCTTCTATGAGAAAAAAATTATTAAAAATTACTGAAATTACTACTCTACCATTTTTCTTCTGATCAGCATTTGCATAGAAAATTTTTTCCTACATGCTTATTTTCAGTCTTTCAAGGGTCATGTTTTCTAGATATGTTCCTTTTAAGTGCCATATAGCTGAACTTTATATTGTTTTCTCTTATAATTTCTCCTTGAATAAGAACAAAGTTTTGTTACTAGTCATCACAAGGGATAGGACAGGGAGTTATAAAAATAGCTAATGTGGGGGGAAATCATGTTTAAGAACTCTTACAGAGGTCTTGGCCATGGATCCCAGTTTTAATGGGTTCTGACTTCCTGTCTTGAATAGAAGTGGGCAATCCAGTGGCTCCCAATCAAATCATCTTTCCTCTTGCCGTATAGGCCTGAAGATGCTGATAGTGAAAAATGTTGCTTACTTTCTCAATGTGGGAAGAGACTTTTCTGGCACCTTGACCCATACAGGTCTCTTAGGGCATTTATGTACAGTTCTATTTTGTATTTTGCTTTAAAAGTTATTTTTAAGCAATATCAGGTTCGAAAGCCCTCTCTCAGTGTGTAGATTTTCCATTTGACTCCATATTCTTTAGTTTATGAGGTCACTCTTTTGGCTAAACTAAATTTAATTGATCAATGTTGGGGTGAAATATTTTTATTCTAATAGACTATGTGCTGTTCAGTTCTTTATAAGGAATACAAGGCATTCTGCCTATTATATAAAAATAAAATAATTGTGTTTTTTTGTGAAATGGCATAATTAGACAGTGGACATTTGTATTTTCCTATTATCGGTTCAGAGCTGCAAAAAATGGAAGCAATTTATTTCATCTTGGTAATGCTCCTCCTTTCTGGTCCAACAATTTATCAGAAATGTTAATCCAGCAGGCAGTAAGTGGGGGTGGGGAGAGGAGAGAAGAGAGGGGATTTAAAATTAGCCTGGAAATATTGCACAACTCATTAAAAATGTAATCATGCATAAAATGAGATCAATGAAAATTTATCTAAAAGTGCAAGGAAAAGGCATTTTCTAGTATGATACTGGATTTAATAGACTGGATTTTAATTTAGTCAGTTTGCTACAAAAAAATCCCTCTAGGCTAAATAAAACAGTTTTCCCTCCCAGTTATTGTAAAGACAGCTAATTTCAGAACCCTTCCTTCTGATATTCAATCTTATCTCTTGCTGGGTACTGGTTTCAGAATATTGCAGAATTTGTTTTCTTTACATTTTCCATTACTGCTTTCACTTGCATGATAAATGATTAGAAGTAGAAACACGGGAAAGTATGCAGAACGTTTCTTTATTAATTTTGTTTAAATTAGAGTAACTTTCTTATACATATGCCCTCCCTTTAACAACCAAAATATGTGAAAGTTATTATAATTTTTTTTTATAGCTGGAGAAATGGGTTACACATAGTTTGCCCTGCACTTTTCATGTAACATTTTATTTTGTTCTTATGTTTATAGTTTACATTTTGGTTTCTGTTTCACGCTTTTAACAATATTGATGAGCTTTTCTCTTAAGAAACTCTGTGTTTAAGACTGAACCTAAGTGACAAGGGTTTATAAAGTGTTAACATTGATGAACATAGGGCCTTGGAGATTTATTTTGCAGATGGTATTGTCATATTTCTTAAACAATTAATAGAGTTTTAAAATTGGGCCTCATTTCATTCTTCTGCCATTTATATCTTGGATGATTTTCTAGTCTAATAATTTAGAGATGTGAAATGATGTAACAAATGAAATGCATTAATGAAAATCATTTGTCTTACTTCCCCCCCAGGTTCTAAATGAAAAATAATATAACTAAAAAGAAAAACTTGCCTGGGCAAAAATTGTTTTGTAAACTGTCTAAATAATTCCTGCAAAACTTGTCTGTAAGAAAAGGATCAGATATGATTATCTTAGAACCATTTGTATAGATAACTTTTCTTTTTTCTGTTACACAAATGTTCCATAAATAATCTTATTGTAAAAACAATTAAACAGTACAATTAATTGAATGTCCCTCTTGATCATTCCTTCTAAATTACTCTCTTCCTTAATAGTAACACACTGTTTAATGTCTATCCTTTCTGATATTTTCCTCTGTATAAGAGATATGTGAATGTAGACATAAATTAATTTGGATTTTTATTAAATTATTCTAACATAAAAAGTATCATTTTAATTTTTCTGCATTTTGCTTATTTTACTTAATGTTTTGTCTTTGAAATTTTTCTATTTCAGTTCATAATGCTCTGCTTCATTTCTGTTTAACTGTTGCACTCTATTCCATAACACAGAACTAGGAAGATCTGGAAACAGCCTCAGTGTCCATTAACAGGTGAAAGGTTAACCATGGCAAACAATAAGGCAATAAAAATCTTTGTATATGACTTTGTGGACAAGTAGAAGTGTTTCTCTGAGGAAGATTCAAAGAAGTGGGAGAGCAGGGTCAGTGAGTGCATTTAAATTTTCCTTTGAGTACTGTTTTACCTAAATCCCACAGGTTTTACAATTGTCTCATTGTCATTCATTTCTAAATAGTTGGTAAGTTCTGTATTGATTTTTCTCTTAAACCTAAGAGTTATTCCCAAGGGAATTTTAAAGTTTCTCAGTCTATGGTTTTTTGGGCTATCCTTTTGATGATGAATCTAATTATATTTCATTTTGATCAATCAATATGGCTTATATGATTTCTGTTTTACAGTAGTTGAAATTTTCCTTCATGGCCTTTTGTGAGTGCTCTTGGCTATTTGAGAATAATGACTTCTTTATTATGTTCAATGTTCTATTTTACATCCATTAGATCAAGCTTGTGAATTATATTATTCAAATAATCTATATTCTTACTTTTGTTCCTCTCTTTATCTGTTGGTTCCTGAAAGCTGTGCTGTCAGATAAGCCCAGAAGTTCATGTCTTAAACCTTGGCAAGTTTGTGTGTGTGTATGTGTGTGTTTGTGTGGTACTGGGGCCAGGAATTGAACCCTGGACCTTGTATGTAGGAAGCTCAACCACTGAATCACATTGGCTCCCCTGAGTTACGTTTTTCATTTGTTTGCTTGTTGCTTGAGTTTTTGTTTTTAGAAGGCACCAGGAACCAAATTCAGACCCTCCCTAGGAAGCAGGTGCTCTACTGCTTGAGCCACACTGGCTCCCTGGCAAGTTTTTTTTTAATCCTTTTAGTATGTTTGCCAAAGATTCTGTTTTTTTCTTGATACTGAGAATTGGTTGGTGTATCTTTTTTTATACTGTTATCCTCCCCCTTTCTGTGTTGTTTAATTTAACAAAAGCCTCAAAAAATAGCTTGTAGATTTCTTTATTGCAATATGGAAATGTATATCTTTCTGGTAAAAAATTAGCTAGTGATAATTCTTCATCCAGATTTGATTTCCAATGTATTTGGGCTTATTCTTATGTCGTCTTATTTATGTTTCTATCATTCTATCACAGTATGCCTTTTTGTTTGCTTATTTCTCCTCCTTATGCCTGTATTTGGTTGATTGGATTATTTTGTTTCATTTTCTTCCCTACTGGTGGTTTGTAAGTTATACCTCCAATTTCTATTCTTCTAGTGGTTATACTTACAATTTTAACATGTGTATTTATTACATGTTTTCTATTACCTTATAGACTACCTCTACTCTGTCCCTGAAAAACTAACCACCCAAACAAACAAAACTCATCACCTCTCAGTCTCTGTGCTTCCCCGGCCACACATAGCTGCTATTCTCTTTCCTTCTCTCTAGTATATTTGTATTTATATTTTGTAAAAACCATCTTATATATACAATATCACCCATATGTGTATTTTACATTAGGTTTCACTGTGCTATACAGTCCCATGTTACATTTTTTAGCTTTCCTTCTATTAATATAAATATCTTTCAGCTTTCCCTTTCAACCACTGTCATACCCATGTAATAGCTCTGCTAGTCACAGACAGCATGATGTGCTCTCACCATTTCCATTCATTTCAAAAGATTTACAAACCCCCTTTTAACCAATTATGCATAGTTTAACCATCAGCTTTCCATTCTCTAATCTTATTCTATTTTCTGGTGACCTATATTCTAATTATTAATTCCTTGAGTTTACATGATATAGTTAGTTCATAAAAGTGCAATCATACAGTATTTGTCCTTTTGTGTCTGGCTTGCTGTACTCAACATAATGTCCTCCAGGTTCATCCATGTTGTCATATACTTCATGACTTCATTTATTTTTTACTGCTGCATAATATTCCACCATGTGTAGATACCTCAATTTGTTTATCCATTCATCACTTGATGGACACCTGGGTTGTTTCCAACTTTGACTCTCACAAATTATTGTCACTATGAACATTGGTGTGCAGATGTCTATTTGTGTCACTGCTCTCAGTTCCTCTGGATTTATACCTAGCAGTGATATTGCCAGGTCACATGGCAAGCGTATGTTCATCTTCCTTAGGAACTGCCAAACAGTCCTCCACAGTGGCTGTATCATCTACATTAATCAATATTTATTTGATTTTTTTTGCTCATTTGCTTTTTATATCCAGGATCCCTCTCAAATTCTCTCTTTTCTTCCTTTTTCTGGAGTATATTCTTGAAAAATTCTTGTTAAGAGACAGTTTGTGTACAGTGCAATTGAGTCCTTGCATGTTTGAAAATGTCTTTCTTTTGAAAAATAGTTAGACCTACCGGAGGATTTTACTTTCAAAATTGTTTTCTCTCAGAACCTTACTCCAGCTGAAATCTGATGTCAGTTTGATTCTTATTTTGTTTTAGGTTATTTTTTCTTTTGGAAAAAAATTTTAAAAATTGTATGTGATGTATTAATTCAAAAATCAAAATCATAAAAATTATGCCAAAAGAAGACTTGTTCCCGTCTCTCTATTCCTCCCTCCATAGTTGATAATTTTTATTAGATTCCTGGTTATCTTTTTAGTGGCTCTTCAATCAAATGAAAGCAAATGCAAATGTATAATTTCTATCCCTGCCCCTCTTTGTTACATAAAAGTAGCATAATACATGAAATTGCTTTCCATCTCGCTTTTTTTCACTTAACAATATAATATCCTGAAGATCTTTTCACATCAGTGAGTAGACCTATTCCTTACTCTTTTATTTAGTTGCATAGTATTTCATTGGTACCCGTAGTTTCTTCAACCAATCCCACTCTTAATGGGCAGATGGATTGTTTCTAATCTTTTGCTATTAAAAATAATGTTATAATGGACATTACACATATGTCTTTTAATATGTGTGTGAATACATTTGTTGGCCAGAAATTGAATTGCTGGACTAACAGGTAAATGCATCTATATTTTTGGTAGAGTTTGCCAGATTCCCTTCCTGAATTCTAGGTACTCTTTTCTTTTTTAATTCTTACCATTTATTGAACAGCTGTCATTCACCAAGTACTGCGTTAGGTGCTTTACACTTATGGATCTCTAATTCCAAAAACCATTCTTAGGTAGACAGTTAAAACTGTTTTTTCACGGAAGTAGAAAATGAAGCTTAGAAAAACGGAGTGATTCATCCCAGGCCATAAAACTGTTGAATGGTAGAACGAGGTTGAATCCAGGGTTTTTTCCCCCACACCACACAGTACTGGGGAAAAACAGCAGAACAAATTGCTCTTGTTATATAGTTAAATATCGTCATAAAACCCCTGATATGGCCTAGAATTTTGATATGGTAATGTCTTTCTTTCACAATGTTAGTAAGCTATTCTTATCCTAGTTCGAAGATTTAGAACATGCTACTTAGAACAAGAAGCCCTCTGATTCAAATAAAAAGCATGGTCTTCTTTTGTTTAGATCTTCTTTAATTTCTTTTAGCAACGTTTTGTGGTTTTCTGAATATAAGTCCTTTATATACTTGGTAAATTTTTTCCAAGATATTTTATTCTTTTAGTTACTATTGTAAATGGAACTTGTTTCCTGAGTTCCTTATCATATTGTTCATTACTAGTGTACAGAAACACTACTGATTTTTGCATGTTAATCTTATTTTCCACCATTTTTGTGTAACTCATTTATTAGCTCTAGTAGCTTTGTTTTAGATTTTTCGGGGTTTCCTGAATATAGGATCATGTTATCTACAAATAGTGGAAGTGTTACTTCTTCCTTTCCAATTTGGCATTTTCCAATTTGCCTTTTATTTCTTTTTCTTGCCTAATTACTCTAGCTAAAACTTCTAGTATAATGTTGAATAACAGTGGTGACAGTGGGAATCTTTGTCTTGCTCCCAGTCTTAAAGGGGAAGCTTTCAGCTGAGGGTTTTTCATATATGCCCTGTATCATGTTGGGAAGTTTCCTTCTATTCCTATCTTTCTAAGTGTTATCAACAAGAAAGGATGCTGGGTTTTGTCAAATGCATTTTCTGTACCTGTCGAGATGATCATGTGATTTTTTTCCCCTTAGATTTGCTAGTGTGATGTATTATATTAATTGCTTTTCTTGTGTTGAGCCACCCTTGCATACTTGGGTAAAACCTACTTGAACATGGTGTTTAATTCTTTTAATGTGCTGTTGGATTTGATTTGCAAGTATTTTGTTGAGGATTTTTGCATCTATATTCATTAGAGTAATTGGTCTGTAATTTTCTTTTCTTGCAGTAACTTTATCCAGCTTTGGTAGTAGGGTGATGTCGGCTTATATAATAAGATAGGTAGTATTTTCTTCTCTTTGGTTTTTGGGAAAAGCTTGAGCAGGTTGGTATTAGTTCTTTTTGAAATGATTGGTAGAATTCCTCTGTGAAGCCATCTGGTCCTGGGCTTTTCTTTTTTGGGAGGTTTTTGATGACTGATTCAATTTCTTTACTTGTGATGGTCTGTTGAGGTCTTCTATTTCTTCTTGAGTTAGTGTAGGTAGTTTGTATGTGTGTTTTTAGGAAGATGTCCATTTCATCTACATTTCTAATTTGTTGGCATACAGTTGTTCATAGTATCTTTTTTTTTTTTGAAAAGTGAAATGTACTTTAATTATCTTTAATAGGATGCTCCATGAGACTTTCAATTTTTATCTAGTTAATATATGTGCATGGTGCAAAATACAAAAGGTATAAAAAGGGTGCAAAGTAATAGGGGACAGTGACTTCCTTCCTTGCTCTGTCCCTAGACACTAAGTGTCCCAGCCTTTATCCCTTGCCCACTGCCTAGAACAAGAGCCACTGGCCATTGTTGAATGCAGCGAATGGGAGTTTAGGTGGATCGACTTGTTTGATTCTCACAGTAACCCTATAGGAAGATATTATTATTCTCATTTTGTAGATGGAGAAACTAGGCTCAGAGAGGTTAAGTGTCTTGTGCAAGACCACATATTTAGTAAGCTGCCCAGAGTCAGCACCCTTAGCTATCAATCCTTCTGCCTCTTGAGCGTAGTATCTTTTTATGCTATTTCTTATTTCTGTGTGATCAGTGGTAATATTCCTCCTCTCATTCTGATATTATTTATTTGCATCTTTTCTCTCTTTTTTCTTTCTCAGTCTAGCTAAGGGTTTGTTGATTTTGTTTGTACCATCAACCACAATTCTCATCCGCCTCTTGGTTTACTGTGCTATTCAATTCCTGGATTATTCTCTAGCATTCTGTCAATTGGCATTTACATCCCTAGACTACCATTTTCAGCCACATCCCCATTTATAAACTAGCTGTTGCTCACTGTTTGTTACCATCCACTCTATACATTTCCATACTTTTACATTAAATCTAATTAAAATTCTACATACATTAAACACCAGTAGTCCCTCTCAGTCCCCCTCTTATCTCCTTTAAGAACCCACCACCTATCACCAGGACTTGAAGATATTTTCCTACAATTTCTTCTAGAAGCTTTATGATTCTTGCTTTTATATTTAGGTTTTTTATCCATTTTGAGTTAATTTTTGGATAAGGTGTGAGGTAGTGTTCCTCTTTCCTTCTTTTGGCTATGGATAACTAGTTCTCTCAGCACTATTTGTTGAATGGACTGTTCTGCCCAAGCTGTGTGGGTTTGACAGGTTAGTAAAAAATCACTAGACCATACATGTCAGGGTCTGTTTCTGAACCATATATTTGGTTCCATTGGTCTATGTGTCTGTCTTTATGCCAGTACCATGCTGTTTTTACCACTATAACTAGGTAATATAAAGTCTGGAGATGTAAGTTTGCTTTTCCTTTTTAAGATGTTTCTGGCTATTCAGGACCCTCACCCTTTCAAATAAATTTGTAATTGTGTTTTCAATAAAAAATGTTGGTGGGATTTTTATTGGAATTGCATTGAATCTGTATATTGATTTGAGTAAAATTGACATCTTTACGATATTTAGTCTTCCAGTCCATGAGCATGGAATGTTCTTCCAGTTATTTAGGTCTTTTTTTTATTTCTCTTAACATTGAGTTGCAGTTTTCTGAATACAAGTGCTTTACATCATTGGTTAAGTTTATTCCTGACTATTTGAGTTTTTTCTGTCATATTTTATTTTCACCACTCTCTTGACAATTTTAGTTACTTTTATTGATAAAATCTTCATTCCAAGACTATCTTCCAGGCCTTTCTCTCCTATCTTTTCTTTTCAGGCTCTAGCACATCCTTTAGTATTTCCTGAAATTCTGGTCTCTTGGTTAGAAATTCTCTCAGTTTCTGTTTATCTGTGAATATTCTAATTTTGCCCTCATTTTTGAAAGACAATCTTGCTGGATGTAGCAGTTTGATATGGCTATGAATTCCAAAAATAGATATTGGATTGTATTTATAATCTGATCTGTACCTGGGCCTGATTGAGTTATGATTAGGGCTTTAATTGGGCAACGTCATTAGGACCTTGAGTCCCTGCCCCTTGGTGGGTGGGGATTCACAGATAAAAGGCATGGCAAAGGACAGAGTTATGGATTTCTGATGTTGGAGTTTTGATGTTGGAGTTTGATGCTTAAGTCTTAAGCTGGAACCCTGGGGAAAGAAACAGAGCCATTCACCTGATAGTTTACAACTGAACTTGTGGAGAGAGGCAAAGTCTAGAAAGCCTCATAGTCTACGGCTGACCTTGTGGAGGAAACAGAGGAGCTGAGCCCAGAGGAACCCCAAAAGCCTGAACCCTCACAGATGTCAGCAGCCATCTTGCTCCAATGTGTGGAAACAGACTTTGGTGAGGGAAGTAACTTATGCTTTATGGCCTGGTAACTGTAAGCTCCTACCCCAAATAAATACCCTTTATAATGCCCAGCAGATTTCTGGTGTTTTGCATCAGCACCCCTTTGGCTGACTAATAAACTAGATATAAGATTCTTGGCCGGAAGTTTTTCTCTTGTAGTATCTTAAATATATCAGACCACTGTCTTCTTGCCTCCATGGTTTCTGGTGAGAAATCAGCACTTAATCTTATTGGGTATCCCTTATATGTTATGCATTGTTTTTCTCTTGCTGTTCTCAGAATTCTCTTTTTGTCTTTAGCATTTGACATTCTGATTAGTATGTGTCTCAGAGTTGGTCTGTTCAGATTTTTTTGGATAGGAGTGCATTGTGCTTCTTGGACATGGATATCTAAGTTCCTCAATAGGTTGGGAAATTTTCTACCATTATTTCTTCAAATATTCCTTCTGTCCCTTTTCCCTTATCTTCTCCTTCTGGGACACCCATGACACATATGTTTACACAACTTTTGCTGTCTTTAAGTTCCCCGAGACCTTGTTCAATTTTTTCCATTCTTTTCTTCCTCTGTTCTTTTGTATGTTTACTTTCAGAGGCCATTTCTTCAAGCTCACCAATCCTTTCTTCTGCCTCCTCAAATCTGCTATTATATGATTCCATTGTTTTTTAAATTTCATTTATTGTGCCTTTCATTCCCATAACATTTCCTATTTTTCTGTGTATGCTTTCAAATTCTTCTTTGGGCTCATCCACTGTCTTCTTAATATCCTTAATCTCTTTAGCCATCTCATTGAATTTATTCAAACAAGGAGATTTGTTTGAACATCTATGATTAGCTGTCTCAACTCCTTTATGTCATATGGAGGTTTATCTTTTTCCTTTAACTGGGCCATAGCTTCCTGTTTCTTGTTGTGGATTGTAATTTCTTGATGGTGTCTTGGCATCTGGCTTACTAGAGAATTCATTCTGCATGTAGTTTTTCTCTTTAGTTTAGGACTTTCTGCCCTTTCTCCCTTGCTGGTTGTGCAGTAGGAGTGCAGGATGTCCCCAGGGACCAATTAAGTTTCTCCCAACTTTCTCCTTTGCCAGAGGTAGGACAGATTCACAACTGTGTGGAATAATCCAAGTCATGCAGGCCTGGACTGTAGTTGCCCAGAGAGACTTATGAGCCTTCACTCCCCTTTCTCCCCTGCCTAGGGCAAGAATGGAGCTGCAGCTGTGGGCAGCAATCTATGCAGTGTGAATCCAAGATGACTGCAGTTGCCTGGGTAGACTTCTGATTATTCAGTCTGTGCCAGCCAAAAGTACCTGTAGCCACCTGGAAAGGCTTGTGCAGGGCCCACCAGCCTCTTCCCTGTCAGAGGTGGGGCTAAAACCTAGCCTATGGATGCAGGCCAATCTGGTGAAAGAAACTGGTTCCTACTGTCACTGTGATGTTTGGTACTGGCTTCCCCTCAGGCTGAGGGCAGAGTCAAAGTGGCAGCTACTGGCCTCTTTCCAACTTGGACAGACTCATACCCTAGCTGTTCCCAGGGTTACACCCTAGCCAGCTGTGTTCACCAGTCAGGAGCCAAAATCAGTGGCCAATTGTCTCCTCCTCTCCCATTCTTGGGAAATGGAGCTTCTAATTCCAACCATGAAATAGCTCCGGGGGCAGTTTGCACTGCCAAAGTAGGACAATCACCAGCCTCCGTGGCTTGGCTGGTGATTTTCTGGAGAGACTGGTGCAGATGCCCCCAGTTTCCTCTCTCCCAGAGGTGGCGCTATGGCTTAGGCTAGACCTGCAATCTGATCTGGATGGAAAGAAGCCAGTCCCCACCAGCACTGTGATTTTCAGTTCGCCCCGCTTTCCCTCGTGCCAGGCATGGAGTTAAGATGGCAGTTACTGGCCTCTTTCTGCCCTGGTCAGGCTCAAACTTTAGCTGTTCTCAGGATTATACTTTAGTCAGCTGAATTTGCTGAATTTGCTCATCAGTGTAGCTGAAGTTGGTGCCCAACTGTCTCTTCCTCCTCTGTTTTTGGAAAGTGGAGCTTTCTATTCCAACTGTGGAATAGCTCCTGAGGTGGCTTGTGCCTCTAGTGGAGGATGATCACTGGCCTCTGTGGCATGGAGTGCTCTACTTACAAATCTTCTCTGCAGATGGGCAGTCTCCTCCCTCCAAACCCTCAAGAATGTAGCAGGATGCTCTTCTGGTCTCCTGGAACCCCCAAACAGGTGCTTCAGCTCTCTCCAGATAGCTCTGGGTGTTTGCTAACTACCCTGTAGCAGGAGCTGACTCTAGGAGCTCCTTACTCTGCTGCCATCTTGCTGATTGTCTCACCACATGGGTTTTGAGGAGAAATCCACACTAAGTCTTTTGGATGACCCTGATCACTTTTCTCTTGCTGCTTTCAGAATTCTCTACCTTTGGCATTTGGCATTCTGAATTGTATGTGACTCAGAGTAGGTCTATTCAAATTTATTCTGGTTGGAGTACATTGTCTTGGGTATAAATGTTTATGTCTTTTATAAGGGTTGGGACATTTTCTGTCATTATCTCCTCAAAGATTCTTTCTACCCTTTTTATGTTCTCTTCTGAGAAACCAATAACATGTATGTTTTTGTGTTGCATTGTCGTTCAATTCCCTAAGACCCTGTTCCATTTTTCCATTCTTTTTTCTTTCTGTTCTCCTGTCTTTTCACATTCAGATGCTCAGTCCTCTAAGTCACTAATTCTGTCTTCCATCAATTCAAATCCACTCTTATATGCCTCTAATGTATTTTTAATCACATCCATTGTGTCTTTCATTCCCATAAACTCTGTTACTTTTCTTTGTAGCCTTTCAAAGTGTTCTTTATGCTCACTCAGTTTTTTCTTAATATCCTTTATCTCTTTAGTCATATTTGCCTTCAACTCCTTGAGTTGGTTCAGGAGATTTGTGTGATTATCATTGATTATTTGTTGTAAATCCTGTCTCATCAGGTTATTTGGTTTGTTCCTTTGGCTAGGCCAACTCTTCCTGTTTCTTAGTATGGCTTCCAATTTTTTTGCTGATGTCTAGGCATCTGAATATGTCGGTGAATTTACTCAGGTCAATTTTTCTTGCTTGCCTAGTGATTTTGTTTCAGGACTTTTCTTTGATTTTTTTAATTCAATTTATTCTAAATCTTTAAAATTGCTCAACTTAAGTAATCAAAATAAGTCCAGGGACTCACTAATGGGACACAGCTCTGCTCCTGGGTGCTGGGATGAGAGACAGCAGATGGCACTTATTGGTGAATTTTGCCATGGAGGTGTCTGTTTCAACCTCTCTTGCCCATGATTCTGGTATGGCCAGAGCCAAGATTCAAACAAATTTACTGAAGAGAAACCATTCTTTGCTCTCCACTGCACCCTCCCTCTTTCCAGGGAGGAAGATGTCTGTTTCCTTCTCTGTGAGTTGCAGTGTTATCCTGGCTGTTCACCTTGAGGACTGTGAGGGTTAGAAATTCATGGTTTTTGTTATGGTTTCTTCATGTCTCTGATGCTTGCCCTCCTGGAGGATACACAGCATTCTCTCCTAGTCTGCAGATCCCTTAAGTAGCTCCCTTGGACAGCTTTTTGCCCTTCCTCCATTGTTTTTGTGTGAGTGTTGAGCCCTGCCTACATACCAACTTCCCGGGAGTCTAATTTATTGTCTTTGACTTGTAGGAACACAGTTGTCTGGATTATAGTGGATGCCAAAGAAGGACTAAGTGTTAGTCCCTTTTCTGAACTGAAAGACATAAAATAATTATAAAAAATCTTACATTATTTATTGCCACTAAAAGTTTTCATTAATTAAGAACACAAGATCTTAGTTAAACTAACTACAGACATGACCATGACATTAAAATGTGCACTTAGGTCTTTAAAGAATTTAACTTAATTGTTCTTTGATGTTGGGTCATAACTGTATATAGCTGGTAGGTCAGAATTTAGGAAAGTAAATATTCTTTCTTACTATTAGAATTCAGAGCTGTTCTCTGAAGAGTTGTTACTTACATAGAAAAATAAAACTATGTAAAGAAACCTGTTTCCTTTGCCTCTTTGAGTTAAAACGTTTTATTTGATTTGGTCAGGCATGGGTTGTACTGAAGCTATCCACCTTGTGGGTAGGGGATGAGCACTGTTTCCTGCTATGGGGTGATTAACTCACAATTTTTGCTTCAACCTCTTTGTCTTCCTGTCTTACTTCCTCCTGGATGCTACATGGTGCTCCCATGGTCTGTAGATCCCCCAAACAGATGCTTGGGAGAGCTACTGCCTTTCCTCTGCTGATTTTGTTAGGTGAGCCCACCTGTCCCTATTCAGTCACCATCTTTCCAGAACTCTCTAGGTACTCTTTTATAAATTAGGGAGATTAATTTTGTGTTATAAATTATAATTTCCTCCCCTCCCCAAATTAGTCACTTGCCTTTTAATTTTGCATACGGTGTTTTTTTTTTAAAAAAGATTTATTTCTCTCCCTTTCTCCCCCCACACCGGTTGTCTGTTCTCTGTGTCCATTTGCTGCGTCTTCTTTGTCTGCTTCTATTGTCAGCGGCATGGGAATCTGTGTTTCTCTCTGTTGCGTCATCTTGTTGTGTCAGCGCTCCGTGTGTGTGGCACCATTCCTGGGCAGGCTGCACTTTCTTTGGCACTGGGTGGCTTTCCTTACGGGGCGCACTCCTTGTGCATGCGGCTCCCCTACACGGGGGACACCCCTGCGTGGCTCGGCACTCCTTGCGCACATCAGCACTGCGCGTGGGCCAGCTCCACACGGGTCAAGGAGGCCCGGGGTTTGAACTGTGGACCTCCCATGTGGTAGACGGACGCCCTAACCACTGGGCCAAGTCCGCTGCCCATATGGTGTTTTTTGCAAGCAGAAAAATTTGGATGTTATCTAGTCAAATTAGGACTCTCATATGATTTTTGACTCTTATTTATAAAGGTCTTTCCCATTCTATTTTAAACTTCTTGTCTGTCTAGTACTTCATTTTTTCTTTTAAACTTTTAATCATTTTGGATTTTATATTTGTGGAGAAGGTGAAGTAAGAAACCAACTTAATCTTTTTCCCATACTGCTATTTAATTGTCCTGACATGATTTTTAAAAATGTCCTTCTTCATCTCAGTAATTTGAGATGTCACTGTTATTATATACTAAATTCCTGTATATGTTTTGGTCTTTTTCTGGATTTCCTGTTCTGTTTCCCTTGCACCAGTTGCAAATTATTTTAATCAGTGTGTTTTGATATCCAGTAGATCTATTTTTCCACCATTTCTCATCTTTTCAGAGTTTTCCTATTTCTTATGTTTTTTCCATTTGAATTTTAGGATCAATTTGTCTAGTTCCAGAAAAAAAAAGTTGATATTTTCATTGGATTGTTTTAATTAGCTTAAGGAGAATTACCCCTGAGTCATACTTACCAAGAATACAGTATCTCTTTTTTATACAGACTTTATGTCCTATTATAAAGTTTTCCTCATATCATTTGGTCTTGCATATTTCTTATTAAACTTGTTTCTTGCTGTAAATGGGGTCTTCCATTCCATTCCATCGTTTTATTTTATAAAGTACATTGATTTAAAAAAAGAATGTTACATACTGCCATCTTACTGAATTTTCTTATATTTTGTGGTGTTTTTTCAGTTGATTTATTGGGTTTATGAGTATAAAATCACATCATCTCAATACAGAGATAGTCTTTGTCTCTTTCCATTCTTATGTTTCTAATTATTTTCTCTGGTCTAATTGTGTTGGTTCAACACAATGTTAAATATAGGGGTGATTGTAAGCATCTTTGTGTCTAACTTTAGCAAGAACACTTCCAATATTTTTCCATTAAGTCAGAAACTGGCCTCTGGGCTGATTGTGTGTGCACACACATGTTCGTGCTCACCTGCAGACAATTTCCATCCATCCTGCAAGCTTACGGCCTCTCTGTGCTTGGGCAGAGTCTCTAGCTGTGGAAGAATGTTCTTGATCCTTGCACAGGGCAGACTGCACATTGATGGTAATATTGCCTCTTGAAGTGATCCCCAACCAATGAACTTTGTAATTCAATTCCAGCTGCCCTGCTCCTCAGGGGAACAATTCAGAGGTGTGTTCTACAGTGTCTCTCAGAGGATCTCTAGTGGAATTGTGCACCAGTTGTCTACAGTAATAACCTTTTAATCATCCTTCCTTAGCTTTCCTTTTTTTTTTTGCCTCACTTCCCTACTTCCTTGATGTGCTTTCTGAGATCACCTCCCAAATAAAAGACTTGTTCCCATATCCTTGTCTCAGGCTCTTCTTTTTGGGGTACTCAAACTAAGAAGTATACAGTGCATCCTATTATATTGCATGCTTTTATTTGGATTGGGATTTGAGTTTTATCACAAGTTTTTCATCATCTCTGGACATGGTTATATGATTGATCTTCTTAGGTATATTAGTATGATGAATTGTATTCACAAATTTCCTGATATTGAACCATCCTTCCATTCCTCAAACAAACTCTCATTCCAGGTCAAATGCGCTGCTGAATTCTTTTTACTAACATTTTAAGATATTTTGCATTGTTTTTCATAAGTATGATTTGCCTGTAGTTTTGTTTTTTGTTACAGTCTTCATCAGACTTCATCAATATTATTTTTCCTTCATAAAAATAATTTGTAGTGCTTTTTACTTTTCTATGTTTGAAACAGTTTTAATAGCACTAGAATTGTCTAACCTTTAAATGTTTGACAAAACTTCCTTAAGAAATTGCCCTGTAGAACTGCCTAATCTTGTACTCTTGGAAGAGTTGAGTAACCACTTTCAATATTTCCCTATGGAAGTTCGTTTATTAGAATTTCTATCTCTTTGGTTTTTAAAATTATATTTCCTAGAAAGGAGTCATTTCATCTAGGTTTTCAAATTTACTTACATACAGTTGTGCAATAAAGTCACATAGTAGTTTCCTGTTTCCTTTTTGACATTTATTTTGTGAATTTGTTCTTGTTTTCTTCTTAATAGTAGGTTAGCTAATTACTTATTTATTTTACTGTTTTTCCCCACATTACCTGTTTCCTTGCTTGCCTATTATTTATTTATTTATATGTTTGACTGTTTTCTAACTTAGTGATCCTACTTTAATCTTTTTTTCTTCTTTCTTTTCTTTTATTTTTTTTAAATTTTTAAAAAAGATTTATTTTTTATTTATTTCTCCCCACCCCCGGTTGTCTGCTGTCTAGGTCCATTCACTGTGTGTTCTTCTGCGACCGCTTCTATCCTTATCAGCGGCACCGGGAATCTGTGTTTCTTTTTGTTGCGTCATCTTGTTGTGTCAGCTCTCCGTATGTGTGGTGCCATTCTTGGGCAGGCTGCACTTTCTTTTGCACTGGGTGGCTCTCCTTACGGGGCGCACTCCTTGTGCTTGGGGCTCCCCTACACAGGGGACACCCCTGCGTGGCAAGGCACTCCTTGTGTGCATCAGCACCGTGCATGGGCCAGCTGCACACAGGTTAAGAAGGCCCGGGGTTTGAACCGTGGACCTCTCATGTGGTAAGCGGATGACCTATACATTGGGCCAAGTCCGTTTCCCTTTATTTTCTTTTAAATATCACATTCAAAAAATATGAGGTCCCCATATACCCCCCATCCTCCCACGCCACCCCTCCCACATCAACAAACTCTTCCATCATTGTGGCACATCCACTGCATCTGGCGAATACATTCTGGAGAACTGCTGCAGCACATGGACAGTGGTCCACATTGTAGTCCACACTCTCCCCCAGTCCACCCAGTGGGCCACTACAGGACACACAATGTCCAGCATCCGTCCCTGCAGCACCACCTAGGACAACTCCAAATCCTGAAAATCCCCCCACACCATATCTCTTCTTCCCTCTCCCCACCATCAGCAGCCACCATGGCCACCCTCTCCACATCACTACTACAATTTCTTCTCTTACTAATCACAATTGTTCCCCAGCAGAACCCCAGTAAGTCCACCCTAATCCATACTCTATTTCTCCATTCTGTGGACCTGGGATGTCTATGTCCGTTCCCCTCTACATCAAGAGGGGGTTTAGATTCCACGTGGATGATGGATGCAATTCTCCTGCTTGCAGATGTAGGCATTCTTGGCTCCCTGGTGTGGTGGTTGACCCTCTTCACCTCCCTGTCAGCTGGCCAGGGTAAGTCCAAGAAACCAGATTTACTTTAATCTTTATTAATTCTTTCTGTTTTCCTCTGGTTAATTTTGTTGTTCCTTTCTACATTTTGGGGTTTGAATGTGTAATTCATTTATTGTTATCCTCTTTTTTCTGATATAAGCAATTAAGGCTATGAAATAGTATGCAAAGTTCTCTCTGCAAAACTGAGTTATTTAATGGAGAGACCTTTAATGAAGTTCTCTTTGCTTACTAAAATTACTGGTTTTATTGCATTCTGATAATAGAATTCTGTATTTCTATTTCTGGGATCATCCTTTGTTTGCTCTGTGTGAAACTGGTCTCTTTTCATGGTTGTTTCATGGGCATTTGAGATGATATAGTTTCTGTTTTCAGAGAAACTGTTTTAATCCATGCACATATATTTACCTTATTAATTATGTTGTTTACATCTTCAGTATTCTTTTATTTGACTACTTGATTTGTCTGGGGATGCCAGTTGTCAATTAAAATATCCTATTAATATTTTTCTAGATGTTTTTCCTTGTGTAGTTTTGCTTTATAAAAGTTGCTGCTGTACTGGTATATAGTTATCTTTGGCATTCTGAAAACTTGCCACGTTTTTTTTATGTGTTTGGTAGATAGGTGTGTATTGATGATACTCTCCCATCTCATTCTCTGCTCTCTTCTTGTTTCAGTTCTTTAGAAAAATGTTGGAATTTCTGGATTTATCCTTCAAATCTCAACTTTTCTTCCTTAATTTCTATAGAATTTGTGTTGTGTTTGGTAGAATTCTTTGACCATATCTTCTAATTAAATGTTTTGATTTTCAGCTTTGTCTATTTTGCTTTTTAGCCTACCTACTGAGGTTTTAATTTGAGTGATCTTTTCATTTACTTTATTTCTGATTAATATTTTTATCATTGTTTGCTCTTGTTTTATGTATATAATGTTTTGCTATGTGTTTTGCAAACAATGGCTTTTTTTGTGATATGATTCTCATACCATAAAAATCACCCCTTTAAAGTGTGTAATTCAGTGGTTTTTTAGTACAACCATCACTATATAATTCCAGAACATTTTCATCACCCCAAAAAGAAACCCCTACTCAGCAGCAATCATTCTCTCCTCTCCCCAGCCCTTGGTAGCCACTAATCTGCTTTCTGTCCTTATAGATTTGCCTATGATGGGCATTCCATATAATTAAAATAATACAATTTGTGACCTTTTCTGTCAGACTTCTTTAATTTAGCATCATGTTTTCAGGGTTCATTCACATTGTAGCACGTATCAGTACTTCATTTCTTTTTATTGCCAAATAACATTCCATTGTATGAATATACCACATTTTATTTATCTATACATTCATCACTTACTGGATAGTTGGATTCTTTTGTACTTTCAGGCTATTGTGAATAATGCTGTTGTGAACATTCATGTACACGTTTTTGTGTGGACATGTTTTCAAATCTCTTGAGGATATACCTAGGGGTGGAATTGCTGAATCACATGGCAAATTATGGTTAATATTTTGAGGAACTGCCAAGCTATTTTCCAAAGTGATTATACCATTTTACAGTCCCACAAGCAATGTGTGAAATTTCCATTTTCTTCATGTGCCAATATTTTCCTCTGCTGGTACATTTCTTTCATGGTTTTGGCTTTCCTAAAATATTAAAAAAATATATTTTTGATTGTGTGTTCTTTGTAATGGGGAATCCCTGGTGGTTGTTTTATACCATTAGTTTTGGGATCATTTATTATGTAGTAATAGATAACTGAAATATATATATATATATTCTCTAAAATCACAAGTAAGCAGAATGCTCAGAAAGTGGATGAACAGGCATTCAGAGACAAGTCAGTGCTCATCCTGGAATGTGGGCGTGCAAAGGCAGAAGCCAGGCCCGCCCATCTGGATAAGCATGGCGGGACTTGGGGGTCAAGGCCGCAGGCATGGGCTTGCCTGGATTTGGGAATGGCCCGAGCCTGACGAGGGCTCAAGTTTAGGAAAGCAAAGTGAATTATAAACGTGAGTGACTGTGGGGCTGTGGACCACAGTCCAGATGTGGTGTACCACAGTCAACCCGCTGGACTTGTCTCTCCTCCCTGAGCCTGAGATGGAGGTAATGCCCTCCTCGGCATGCGGGGGTGGTGAAGCCCTATCAAGACCACCTGAAAACAGAGGAACAGGGACATTTGTTCTTCCTCCCACAGCGTTCACAGAATGCTTCTTAGAAACGATATTTAAATCCTCCAATAATTTGAGAATTCACCTTCGAGGATCAATGGTACCTCCTTTGAATTTTTCATGCCCTAGGAAATGTTTTTAAAGGTAATCTGTGGATAGTAGTTTTTAATGTACTTTATTTTTTAAAAAAGATTTATTTAGTTAGTTCTCTCCCCTCCCCTCCTCCAGCTGTCTGCTCTCTGTGTCTATTTGCTGTGTGTTCTTCTGTCACCACTTCTATCCTTATCAGCGGCACCAGGAATCTGTGTTTCTTTTTGTTGCGTCATCTTGTTGTGTTAGTTCTCCATGTGTGCGGCACCATTCTTGGGCAGGCCGCACTTTATTTCGCGCTGGGCGGCTCTCCATATGGGGCTCACTCCTTGTGTGTGGAGCTCCCCTACGCGGGGGACACCCCTGCGTGGCACGGCACTCCTTGCGCGCATCAGCACTGCGCGTGGGCCACACGGGTCAAGGAGGCCCAGGGTTTGAACCGCAGACCTCCCATGTGGTAGACGGACGCCCTAACCACTGGACCAAGTCTGCTTCCCTTAATGTACTTCAGATAATAAAATTTGATGTGTATTCCTAGGTGGTCAGAATGTAAACATTGTTTTCTAGGTGTTTCAATGTTTTATTAAATAGTCACCAAATAATTATGGATATTAGTCAGAATAATGTGGTTTCTAAACTGCATGGGCCCCACTGACTTTAACAAATTTTGGAATATGAATTTAAGCATTTTACTAAGTGATGCATAGGGTAGTATTGTAAAACACTTTATAAAACGAAGTTGCTGGACAGATTATTAAAATCTAGGTTTTGTTGACCTGTCTGGGCCCACTGCATTTGACATTCATGCTATTTCAAACTCGTGGCTGTTCCCACAAATCAACTTTAATGCCCCTCCTTGGTAACTGCCCCCCCCCTTTTACTATCCTCTCGCATCTTAATAACCTCATTTATATCCATTTTGAACCATCTTCCCCCAGTGAGCATTACTTCCAATCTTCCGTCATAGCGGAAATCTCAGTATTTCATCATTTTAGTCTTGTCACACAGCTTTTCCATTTCACTTTCTGTAAGGAGGCTCCAAGATGGGTCTCATCTCAGAAAATTGGCATGCAAGTAAACAATTTCTTGCTCAGGAGCTCTAAATTCTATTCTACTCTGCACCACAGGACAGACAAAGTAGCCACATATGTTTCATGGAAGATTGATCACATATCCTTATGCTAATCACATCACCCTTTTGAGGTTTGCTATATATTTACATGTTTGTTTTTTTTTTCAGAGTAAGCACTTCCTTTTCAGGTTGGAAACTCAAATCTCATGTCACGTTAATGTCACAAAACCTCTAATATTACTCTGTAAAAACAGTGCATTTTCATTATTCCAATAACAAGGTATCTTAAACTTTTGCAGTTTCTTGTGGTCACTACAGGAATATGGTAATAACAGTACATTTTTTCCTTTAGGATATTTATGTGCCATAATAGTGGTTGAACAAAATTGATTCCTTTGCTTTGTGGATTAATATTTTCTCTCTTTTCCCTGTAAGATTTTTTTTCTCCCAGTGGTTGTTTCATTAATGTATCTGCAGAGATGGTCCATAACATGGCCCTGGTGCCGCTGACCTCTCAGTATCTGAGTGCCTCAGGCCTGTAATATGGGAAAACTAGGAAGTGTGTACTTTAAATATCACTTGCAGCTGTCAGAATTTGACCTAAGAGTTGGCAAAGTGCTTTGAGATTCTGGGAGAACAGCACTTTGTAATACATGCATGGTGTCATTATTGCCATCTTGTGATGTATTTCATGTTACTGTGGATATCGATGCAGATTATGTCCACTGCGTTCCCCATCTGTTCTCTCCATTATCTCCTTAAACATTCCCCTGGATGGGCTAGGTGGGATTTGCCTTCCTGGTGTTGAGTACTCACTACTTTTTTATTTCTGTCAGCCCATCTTTTTCCAAATGGATTGTGAGCTCTTCACTTATTATGGCCTCCAGATTCAGGTTGCTTTTACAGTTAGATTTACTAATGATTACTGATCTGTAACATTTTTGTTCTCTAAAAGAATGGAAAAAGAAACTTTGCCAAATTGTGCAATTATTTAAAGACAAAGCATATGGGGTCTAGCAGGAAAGGATTTTAAAATTCATATATGGGACCATATATTATATTATATTTACACAAAATTTGGATAACTTCGTAAAAACTATGTTTAATCTCTTATATATTTATCCTGGTGAAGTTCCCATGCTGCATCACAAGCATAAAGTGCCAGTGACATATTAAATCTGAAAATGATGGGTGGGGACAGGAATGGAAAACATACTTTTCAAAAACAGATTGCTGGAGTTTTCTTCTGTTCTAGAGATAAGAATATAGGTACTCCCGTGTGGTTCCTCCTAGGAATAATTCAATAAGCACATTTTCTTTTGGTAGAAAAAGATTATCCTACTGATTCTCTAAGGCTTTAATTGTGTTTCTGTTCTATACACACACTTGGCAGATAGATTTTTATGGAATTTTTATGACTGAAGGATGTTATGATATTAACATTTGACATAAAATAGAATATTAGACTTTTTTTTTTTTTGGTTGCAAGCAATAGAAAATATAAGCAAAAAAGGAATGTAATGGCTCACATTCCTGAAAAGTCTAAGTTGGTTTCAGATGCATCTGCATCCAGGAGTTCAAATCAGAACACACCAAACTCTCACTGCTTCTTTCCTCTGCTTTCTTGTGTGTTCATTCTCTTCAAGCTCTTGCCTGTGTTGGCAAGATGGTTCCTAGCAGCTCTAGGCTGATAGGCTTTTCCCAGATGAAAGAGAGCATCTGTATCTTGGATTCACTAGCAATGTACCAGTGACTAACTTTGATTAGACTTGGGTTATATGCCCATTACTGTGATTAAGGGGATGGAAGAGGCTGATTAGGAAGGTAGAGATTAGATCATATGCCTGCCCCTGGGCCTGGAGGTAGAAGCAGCTACTTCCAAACCACAGGTCCACAGGACTGGACTGGGATAATTTCTAAAGAAAACCCTGGATGCAAGATGCCGGGAAGGCAAAAACAGCTGCAAATGGTGACTCAGAAGTCTTTCCCAGGGCATGGAAGAGCTCCTGTGCATATCAAGAAAAGCAATATACAGAAGGAAGGCTGGATCCTTTTAGTTACAGTATGTTATGGAATAGCCAGAACTGACTCCTTAATTGTGATGTATTGTATTCTCTATGGTTTAATATTTTAAAAATAATGATTCTTTACATTCACATTTATTTTTTGCTCCAGAGTATTAAAATAAGTCATTTATTTGGTATTCAAGGATAAATGATTAGTTATAAGCAAAACCTTAAAACTTGACTGGCTTAATTGGGCTTTGTTCGTTATCCATTGAAGCTTTACCTTTATTTTTTAATCGAAAAGTCTTTAAGGCAGAGAACTTCACGTCCATAAATTTTGTGTTTGCTCTGTTTGACTTGAAACTGAAGAAGGTGAACCCATTAGGGATTGGGAAAAGTACTGGCATTTGCAAACTAAACTACAGAGAGTTGGATTTAAAGTTCATCTGTGAATATAATTTCCTCACAATAGTTTCTCAACACACAAACATTGTTGAGACTGAGTCTTATGGATATGGAGTTGACATTCTTTTGGTAAAGAAGAAGCGAAGGAGAACAGAGAAATCATCAACTAGCACTGACCTCTAACCCTCCCATTACTATCCTTTCCTTACCAACTGGGGGAGGATTTGAGTTCTCTGGTGGTTGGTGTGTGTAGGCAAAAATCTCACATCTGGACGGAAGGAAACATTTTTGATTTTTAGGTAGCATCTTCTGCACTATTTATGGAGGAGTAAATTCCAGGGCTGCAAGAATGTGTGAGGACATACCCATTCTGATATAACAAAATCAAGGCCTCATTGAATGTTAGAGGCAAGAGGGAGTTTTGAGATCATCTGGTCCCAATCTATTTATAAAAAAAGAGTACGTTGTTCAGAGATAATGTGACTTGTCCAAGATCTCACTGGTAGTTTTGGGTCACTGTGAACGATTGATGGCAAAGGAAAAAGCATGACATCGGAGTTGGACAGACCAGTGCGTAGTTTCCAGCTCTTCCTCCTAGTGTGCAGACTTGAGGTGGTTACTCAACTTCCAAGGGCTTCTTACAATGCATTGTCTAGTGGGGCATTAAAGGTGGTAATTAGATAAAGCACAGACTGGAGTACCTGGCACGTAGTGTGTGCCCAGTAACTACTAATAGGCTTCTCCCATACTAGGGAATGTCTGACTCCCTTTAAATGAAATAATTTCATGGCCATCTTGCAGTGTCCTTGTAAACCTTCACTTCATAAAACCTAGCATGATGTTGTTGATTGGTTAATTTGATTTTTTAAACCAATCCTTCTGCTTGAAGGTAGGAGATAGGTTGGAGTTCATATTTACTCAGTTATATTAGGTACTTCATGAATTTAACAAATCTTTTGCCATGAACATTTCACATTCCAAAATAGAAGTCAACACGAATATAAATACAAAACAATATAGCCACATGTGACACAAAGAGATGCAAAGCTTGCCTGTCTTTTAAACATGGTCTGCCTGTCTCCCTCTTTCACTCTCACACCCCAGGCTACCTGTAGCCATCATGGGATTCCTTCAAAAGCTAAGCTATGTCCTGCCCTGGAGCCTTGCACTGGTTCTTCCCTCCTCCTGGAATGTTCCTTCTCCATTCTGGTTGGCACCTTCTTGTCCTTTAGGTCTTCACAGAAAGGCCTTCATAGACAGCCAATCTGAGATGGCCCCTAGCCCTTCTCTTATATTATTTTTCATCGTAGCTCTTGTTATTTATTTGTTGCTCCACTTAATGATTGATTGATTGCTTATTGTCTAT
Source organism: Dasypus novemcinctus (assembly GCF_030445035.2). Classification (NCBI taxonomy): domain Eukaryota; kingdom Metazoa; phylum Chordata; class Mammalia; order Cingulata; family Dasypodidae; genus Dasypus; species Dasypus novemcinctus. The sequence continues at coordinate 19,843,955 of NC_080690.1, read as the reverse complement.
TTCTTCCCAATATGCTATTTACTACCTGAGAACAAAGACCTCATTGCTCTTGTTCCTCATTGCATATGCATGCAGTACCCGGCACATAGGTGAGCTAGCAGTGCATGTTTTGGATAGGAAGTGAGTAGTGAAGGAGTGAAGTAGTGAAGTAGTGAAGGAGGAATGCACAAGGCATTATGGAATGAGGTCTGGGCCAGTATTTTACATTACTTTTACTCCAATTGTGCAACTTTGGGAGGTAATTTCACCTTTTACATCCTAATTGATTTTCTGATAAAATAAGGAGATTAAATTAGACCACACTAAAACTTCAGTTTTGCCATTCTGTAGTTCTATGTCTGCTTTCTTCCATGCTGGACAATATAACAAGAATTTAACTTTATACGTAAAAGTGATTTTTTAGATGGCTTCTGTGTGACAAAGCACAAACTACATGTCAGGCAAAGTAGCCTTCTTAGAGGACGGGACAATAGATGAGGAAAAGGCATTATTCAAGAAAGAAAGAATTGCTTTATTTAGGGCCAAGTATTCTGCTGGTGGAAGAACTCCTGCGAATACTAAAGAACATTTCTGATGAAGTAGTTGTGCAGTGAAGGGATAAGACAGGGGTGTAGGAATACTATTGTGTTGGACTTTGCAGGCTTGAAGGGGGCTAGGGTAGGGAGGATGGGTCCGATGGTCCATGGAATTAGTGGGAGGGTTAGGGGAAGCAGGTGAACATGGGAGATTGTTATACATGGTTGAAACTATAATGTTGAGAAAACTCTTTAGAAAATACAATAAGGAAGGGTTACGCATTTAAGGTATTTGAGGAGGGGGGCATCTGGCACAGGGTGCACCTGGGGCAGGCTTCTAGGAAGGTGAGTACTCTTCTTGTCTTAGTGTGTTTTATCACTGGGTAAGGATCCAAAAATGAGTGGGAAGGTATTATACTCCCATCTGGGGAGACCTGATGTTCTCGGAGGAGGGTATCTCTTGAGAGCATGGGTGGCTCCCAGTGGGGGACGACAGACTAGTGTGTCAAGCCCTAAACATTGTTGCACGTATTGATTGTCACTGCGGTCCCCAACGGCGGCAGGCAGAGGAATAGAGTAGATGGAAGAGGGTAACTGGCGGGCAGTGGAGGTGTTCTGCATGATCATGCGGTGGTGGATGCAGGCCATGGTAAATTTCATCAAAAATTTGTACAGGTGTGTGGTCTAAAAAGCAAACCATAATGTAACCAAAAATTTATGAAAGTGTACAGTCTAAAATGTAAACCATAATGTAACCATGGTTGGTAGCTGTGTTTCAATATTTGTACATTAGTTGTAGCAAATGTAATATCCACATGTAACAGATCATTGTTGGGGAGGGGGGAGGAGGGGAGGATGTTGAGTATGTGGGAGCGCCCTGTATTCTATATGTGACTTCACTGTGACCTAAAACTTTTTTGAAGACATAAAAAAATTTGATATTGCAGGAACATATGCAGGACATTATATATTCTGCCATAATCCACTGGACTGGGAGAGAGTATAAACTATAACATAAACCATAATCCATGCTGTGTAGCAGTACTCCAAAATGTATTCATCAAATGCAATCAATGTACCACACTAGTGAAAGAAGTTGTTGATGGGGGAGGAGTGGGGGATGTGGGGAATGGGATATATGGGAACCTCTTATAATTTTTAATGTAACATTTTGTGTGATCCATATAATTTAAAAAATAATAAAAAAACATAATTACTTATCCAAATTATTCCTTCTTATATACTTAAATTTTTTTTTGTTATAGTCTCACACATATACACATAACATAAAATTTTCCATTTTAGCCCTTCAATGGATAATGGCATTTAAGTATATGCTTCTGTGGTACTAATTACATTCACAATGTTGTATTACCATCACCAACATCCATTACTAAAACTTTTTCATCATCTCCAACAGAAGGTGAAAATCTGTTATCCTGCTTTTCCAGCTTCTTGAGGCTTGTGCCCTCTTCCTCCATCTTCAAAGCCAGCAGTAGCCAGTCAAGTCTTTCTCACATCATATTTCTCTGATACCTTTCTATCTCCCACTTCCGTTTTTAAGGACTCATGTGATTAGATTGGGCCCACCTGGATAATCGAGGTTAATCTCTCCATCTCAGGATCAGGTGATTAGCAACGTTAATTTCATCTGCTACCTTAATTCCCCTTTGCCATGTTGCATAACATATTCATAGGTTCCAGGGATTACGTTGTGGGCATAGTTGGGAAGCCATTATTTTGCAAAACCATATGTTCCTTATGAGAAAAAGAACAATCCCTGAAGAAAAAGAGAGTCCAAGGCATCTCTACCAAAACGAAAACAGTGCATGTCCTAATATGTAAGGACAGCCATATTCTTGTTTTTATTATTTAAGAAGTAAGGTGATAGCTTCTGCTCCTTCAATTTATAGAATGGCTACTATATAAGTACTATCTCAAGCTGCTGGCTAAAACTACCAACAGATGGAAATTTGTATTCCAGATTTCAGGAAACCATTTTGATCCTGAAACTCTTTTTCTTAGTCTACCAGGGCCATCTTCTATGAGTTGAATTGGTAGAATGTTGACTGTTCCATTTACATAGAGATGTTCATAGAATATTTTGACAAGTTTGATGTGGTTGGAAACCTTTTGCTCTGCAATTCTGACCTAAAGTGATTTCTGCAAGAATCTACAAATACGAGCAACCACACAATGCAAACCTATTATATTCCCCTGTGGGACATCAAATGTGAATTTCTGCTTTGTTTACATGGTAACAAGATATACCAAGGAAGGAAAAGTTAACTTCTGGCTCTGATTCATCACTTTTATTGAAGTTAAATTCTTTTGTTTTAATGCACACTTGATTGAGCAAGCATTTATTGAAGCAGTTATAGTTTGTAGGAGAAGGAGACAGTTGAAGAAAGAACAAATGAATCTAATGTAAATCAAATACTTAGCCCTTTTATAGAAACTACAAAGCCTTAAATGTGTACTCTTAATGGTAATTTTTACAAAAACTCCAGTAGGAAGCTTTGACAGTGATTGTTTCAGTGGGGAGATGGGTTTTTCCTTTCACATGCTAATCACCTGCTCCTGGTGATATTTTTTTCCTTGACTGCAGTCATAGAATTGAATAATTTATGGAATGAATTTTGTAAATTTATTGTGTCACAAGCAGGTTGTAATTTCACTAACAGTTCACTTAAGTTATTAAGTTAAAAAAAATATGGTTGATAGGATAGTGCATTTGGAGAGTTCCCCCCTCCAGCAAGTGCACATCTTATATATTTTCAAAACAGAGTATTTGCCTAATTTTTATTCAGAATCTGATATGAGAGAAGCAAGAACACATTAACATAAGTGGAATTGCATTTGCACACTATTGTTGAATTTGGGAGTCGTAAACAAATTATTGAAGATTTTATAGAGAAAAAACAGCATAAAACTGCTCGGTGCTGTGGCCTTGCTGCCATTGTTTCCTATTTGCTTCTGAGTGATTGTCCCCAGCTTGCCCACCAAGGAGACGTGGTATAAAGGTGAAGACTCTTCTGGAAGGGAAAAAGTCAAATTAATTCCTCTACATTTTGCTTCAACTTTGAGATTAAGAAAACTGCAGATTATCACTCCCCCAGTTCTCATCCAATCCAAATGGACTACAAGGAGAATAGGGGGAAAAAATCTTTAAAAATCTCTCGCAGGGTTATCTGATTGGCCTCCATCTATGATCATTGCAGTCTCAGGGCTTCCCCTATAATGGCTATTCTGCTGTGATAAGAGGCAACATTTGGTCACTGCAGAAACCTCTGCATAGTTTCTGCCCCTAATGCTTCAGCATTCAGGAACCACACATTTAAGGTCTTCTGTTATTTACATTGAAGTTTTTCTGTTGACCTTGCCAGTGTGAATGAATTTCAAACAAGTCTTTTTTTTCTCTGTGTAGATTATTTCCCTAGGGTCCTGGTAGGGGTTACTTTTTAATTCCTCTGCGAGTCCCCTCTTTTCTTGTTAGTGTCCTGAGGATTTGCTTTCTATTTTCCACCCTCTCACCTGGTGTGCGCCCTCCTCTCTCCATAGCTACTTTGGGTAGGCTAAACCCTGTGCAGAGGATACTGGGTAATAGTCACTAATACTGAACAGGAATATTTTTTAGCCCTTCAGAATAGAAATTTCCACTGCCTGTTACATAGAATATGAAAATGTGATGGGAAAGCAGGTCATAATTAACTAAAATTTGGATAGGACTCCGTATGTCTTAACACATTTATAACTGGGGAAATAGCCTCCAAAAATTTCCATGTAAAGAAATACAGCTTGTACTTTTTATTGGCTTATGATCTTGCCTTAGATTGGGTAGGAACTAAGAGTCTCCAATATGAAAGAAAGGGAAGGAGACTTGCCTTTCATTTCTCTTGGGTCCACCATGGCATCTTATATTTTCTCTTCTATCACTGATAACCTAATAGTTTTTAAGTCACCAACATAATGTATGGTCACAAAATAATGAGACTGATTTAACAATCCACATGGGAAACTCAGACTCATTAATTTGATCACATTTCATATATCACTGTTAGCTTTTCCCTTGGTTAATTGTAAATGGCATACAATGCCTAGTCTCTTGCTCTCCAAGGAAAAGGTATCTGTTTTTAGTGTGCTGGTATATGCTTTGATCTGAAATCAGCTCAGGGAAATTATAATTCCATGTGGTTATATTTGTCTAATATTAGGTATACATTCAGTCTACAAATATTTTTTGAACACATACTGGGTATTAGGTACCAATCTGTTTACTGGGGAGAGAATGGTACCTAACACGGGGTCTGGCAAATAAAATGTACTAGATAAATATTGGCAGAACAAAGGAATAAATGAATGGTATTTGAGACTAGGACTATTATCCTAATAAGCATATGGAGAATTCATAGGTATCTGCGTATTTAGGTTTTTGGGGCAAACCTGTGTCCTTGCTACTATGTCTAGTCTGGGTAAGAGTCTCAAGTTTGGTTCAAATAAAAAGGATTCTATTGTGATTAACAAACAATTCTTCTATTAATCCAAATCCATTGCCCTTTTTTATGTTAACATTATTTATGTCTATTTACTAAACCTTTATTGAATGACTGCTGTGTGCGAAGACGTCATCCTTGGCCTCCGTGGTAATACGTCCTTAGGGGTTAGGGAACTGGAGAGACTGGGATTCAGTACCTATAGGACTTGGGTGTTGTTTTAGTTTCCAGAATGCTATGACAAATGACAGACATTGGGTTGGCTTAGGAATCGAAGTTTATTGGCTCACAGTTTCAGTGACTAGAAGGCTTGCGTTCCCCCCAGAGTCAGTAGCATCCTGCGTGATTTTTACAGGTAATCCTTGGGATCCATGGCTTTCCCATCACATAGGGATGCCCTCTTCTTTCTCTTCTGGGTTCCCACTGACTTCCAGCTCTGGCTCCTTTCCATGGCTCTCTCTGTATAAGGACTCCAAGAATAGGATTAAGACCCATCCTGATGCAGGTGGCTACACCTTAACTAAAAATAACATCTTCAAAAGGTTCTATTTGCAATGGATTCATACCCATAGGAATGGACTAAGATTAAGAACATGTTTTTTTTCCTGGGGTACATAATTCAGTTTGACACAGGTGTTGAGGCCCAGATGGCATGCTTTGGGACAAATTAGAGAGCAGGAGGCAAAAGTGCTAGGGTGACATTTTATCCCTTCTGTGACTCACTACATTGGATAGGTGAGCAGGAGCAAGCATTCAAGAGAACAAACTATCAATTTTTTTCTGGTAAAAGACAAATTTCATACCACTTCTGAGCAGATAAAAACTTTCCTGGAACATTCCCTATGGTTCTTATTTTTCTGCCTTGGGTCATTATTTTTCTTCCTCTGTGCTACTGTCTGTCTGTCTGCCCTTCCAGACCAATGCTCTGCCCAGTCCACCTTGATCTGGGCCCTGGGAAGTTGACGCTTCAGGACTCCATCATCCAGACGCTTTTGCTCAAGTTCTGTAGGCATTTTTACAAAGAATAAAGCAAGGAACCTGCCATCCAGTAGTTTTTAATCTTTAGGGATAGAAAGCAAGTTCCTGAAGAGATAGAAGATGAGAACAATGCACCAGAAATACCAAGTGCTGTGAGGGGAAAGAAGGTTCCAGGTGACCTGAATCATGTGTGCTGGAAATGGGTTGGGTGGAGGGGGGAAGATTAGGAAAGGTGGTATAGTAGAGCCAGCCTGTACCAGCTCTCTGCATCCTACTGTTACATTTTCAGAAGTTTGGCCGATTGGTTGATGATACCTTGATAGCTTGATTCAGTGGAAACAGTAATCAGCCAACACTACAACTCAGGGCTTCCTTAACCAAAGCAGGTTGTTGAACACTCACCAGCACCTTCCTGGATGTGGAAAAACATGTCTCTGAGGTGAACTTGGGATGGGAAAAGGAAGGCTCTCTGGGTAGAGGACTCAGCATGAGCCTGGGCAGGGAGATAAGAAAGGACACATTTAGCGTGCAAGTGTGTCTCTCTGTGTGTAGAACAATGCAAAGGTCAGTATGATTAAAGGGTAGGAGAAACTCCGGGGAACATTATGAACCTGGGAAGTAGATTATAAGGTCTTGAATCTCACAATATGGCCTTGAATGGGCAATGAAAGGATTTTGCACTTTGTTGGATAGAGAGTAGAGAGGCATGGAAGATTTGGAACATGGGAGTAGATTATCAGAGATGATGTACAGGTTGTTTAATATGTCACCCAAGATCAAGATTACTGAGTCCTCTGAAACTCTATCTCATATTCTTCACGAGCAATCAGTTTCAAGTCTTATAGCTCCTATTTCCACAATTTATCTTCATTCCATCCCCTCATTTCCATCGCCACTGGGGAGCTGTTCTTGGGCTACAGGAGTGAGGTTTCTGTCTTTAGAAGGCCTTCTCCATATCAAGATTATATTTTTAACATTTGTAAAAGTATAAGGTATGAGATAAACGATCTAATTTAATCCTCCCACTCCCAGTGATTAAGTAGTTATACTGATTTATTGAGCTAAGTCATCCTTTCCTCACTGATTGAAAGACCGGGACACATACAGATCATAAAGGTTAAGAATCAAACTGATATCATGTATCTTGTGCTTTTCCCAGTGGGTTCTAATTATGCCTCCTTAACATGTTATAGATTCTTTACTGTAGAGTTTTCTAAAATATGGATAAATGGATTTGCCCTAATTTGGTTTCCCCAGAAGAAGATTCTGAGGTAGTCTAGGCATTGAGGAAGAGAAGGGAAGGGAAGGTGGTGAATAAATTGTGGAAATTTGGCTTTGGTCTTTGTGTAATAAGAACTGTACTAGCTAACAATTACATAGTACTTCTTATGTGCTAATCACTATTCTAAGACTTTTACGTATCTTAACTCATTTATTCTTCATTAACCTATGAGATGCTATTATTCCCATTTTGCAGATGAGGAAGCTGAGGCAGAGAGAGAGAAAGTCTGCGTCCAAGATCTCATAGCTAGTAAGTAGCAGATCTAAGGATGTATCAGACTTTCATAGATGTTAGGGCTGATTATCCAGGGGGAAATATTCTTTACCTGGTGAAGTGGTTCAAATCCAGGGCTTCTGAAATTGCACCATTGGGGGAAAATTGGTGCGGTTTCCTACTCTTCTGTTCTTTAGTACTTGAGTGTTTGTGACAAGCCAAAAATGACCCTTAGATATGCAATTCTAGTTTGAAACAGAATGGGCAATAATTCCCCCATAGAATCCATTTTCCTAAATACTGGCAAAAGGAGAGTGCCTACCCAGATGACACTGTAATGGGTTTGTCATAATGCTGTATGTGGATAAGGAATGGAGGAATAGGAATCAAAACAAAACCCTTTTGCTGGTTTTGATTTATATATTTCCTGCTGCTTTTTCCCATCTCTTTGTATCAAAAATTAAAATGAAGGAAACATTTCCACCTTTCATTTTTTAATTCAAAATACTGTGCTCGCTTCGGCAGCACATATACTAAAATTGGAACGATACAGAGAAGATTAGCATGGCCCCTGCGCAAGGATGACACGCAAATTTGTGAAGCGTTCCATATTTTTGGAACGAGTGTTGTTGGGGGGGGAGAGGGGGGGTGGGGGGATGGGGTTGAATGGGACCTCACATATATATTTTTAATGTAATATTATTACAAAGTCAATAAAAAATAAAAAAATTTAAAAAAACAAACAAACAAACAAAAAAACCAAAATACTGTTAGGACCCTGATGTTGTCAGAATGTGTTTAATTTTTAATTCACATTTCATTCATTAGTCTCATTGATGTAATGGTCCTTAATCACCCCAGGAAATGGGCTAATAACCTCCTAACCTGAGAAAAAAGAGAACACCCCTTGGCTTAGGTAACCGTTTTTTTTAAAATTGTCTTTAAAAAAAAATAAAGATACATAGATCACAAATAATGTTACATCACAAAATATAAGAGTTCCCATATATCCTACCCCCAAATCTACCCCCCACTCCTGCCACATCAACAACCTCTTTCATCATTGTGGCACATTCATTGCATTTGTTGAATACATTTTGGAGCACTGATGTACCACATGGATTATAGTTTATTAGGTGACCATTTAAATCACTATTAAAAATAATTTAGTCTATTTCTTGCCCTTTCTGCCCATACTATTTTTGTGTTTTCCATAGTTGCATTGGTCATTAAAATAAGTTGTCAAGGCATTATTTTAAAAATAATTACAAATGAGTTACCTTAAATTAGACCCAGTTTGTACAATAACAGGAAGAAGACAAAGCATTTCTATTTCATGTACCTGTATTTAAATTAGAATATTGTCATTTGTGATTTGAAATAAATACTAAAATACTTATTCATATGTTAAGAACAGTATTAATATGTTCCTTAAGCACACTAACTAGTTAATCTTGTAGAAATTTATGTAAAGACAATAATGGAGTTTGAGAAATGTGCAAAAGTTGTTGGGTAAGAAAGTTTGTCAAACCAATGTAGTCCCCATTAGTATGTATCATAAAAATTACAGTTACAGCTAACATTTTGTATCATTTAGCATTTTGTGTTAGCACAGTGCTCTGTACAGTGTAACATGGGAAAAAGCTTGTTGAATGGATGAATACATAGATGAGGGTTTTTAAATATATTATGACTCATGAATTAGACTTGAGAAGTTAAAAAATGTACTCTCCTAAAATCTAGTGTTGAGATAAAAATCAACTTGGTTATTACCATTGACAGTTTTTTGGAAACTGGTTTGCCTTGTAATGAAAAAAATTTTAATTTGTTCATCAAAGGCTTCCCCTTATTCATTCTTCCTTCCCTTTTTCCCAGACACCCTTTGGATATACACTGACTTGATTATGTCCACCCCCCTGTCAGGCTTTGATTTGAGAATCTAAGAGTATAAGAATTTCTCTTCCCATTGGGTCAAATCTTATTCTGTTTTGTTTTGTTTTGTTTTTTGTTTTGCATAGAGTAGCACTGGCAACCTGGGTAAATCACCGATGATCTCTAAAATCTGATACAGCTCTAAAGGTTGACAGTTGCACTAATTTAGTTACTTCTTTGTGAAATATAGCCTAATAATTTTATTGTGAAAAAAAAGCGCCAACAATAATTCCTTTGGTATTTATTACCTTGTGTTCTAGCTGCCTAGATGGGATTATAAAGAAGAAAATAAAACAAACCTTGAATTCATCTGACCATCTACAATTGTAGACTAGGATAATGAAGAATGAAAACAACGACACAAGATAGAACTGTGAACACCAGAGGTCAGAAACACAGAGAGCAACAATGTAATGTTATGCAATTTTAAAACAACATTTGGGAGAGAATTAATTCTTAATGGTTATTTCTGCCCATATGCCATTGGTCCAAGCTTATAAGGTACATGATTTCTGATGACTAATTTGATGAAATGTTTCATGAGGATAAAACCCTCCTATTGAGAGTTATGTACATTGCTTGAATTCTTTGAGCCAGTTGTTTCTTGTGATGTAGACATCTTTACAGTGTTCTTGAAGTTGAGGGAGTATTGATCAGGTTGCCAGCATTATAGATCTTTATTCAGCTACAGTGCTGCTGAAACCAATGCAGAATTGTCTTTGAGAGAAACTACTGTCCCATAAAAATTTTAAGAACTGGAGTAATGACTATTTGTTTTGATTATTTTAAGTGCTGATTTTTTTCTGAAGTATGGTACAGGAGCTGACCTCTTAGAGTTCTTTTCAGAAGTGTGATTTTAAGATTCTTTGCTGTAAAATACGAACCAAATCTCTTGCAGAAATAAATCAACAAGGGACTCGTAAGTGTTCGTTGTTTTACATCTGAGAGTCTTTTGGTGCTCTGAGGATAAAGACTGGCTCGTTGCTGAGAATAAAGGGTTTCAAGGCAGACCAAATAATAACCAGCTGGCCTAAAGTAAAGTTTATGTTCTAACCCTTTCCTTTATATCCCCCAAAGAATCTGTGTTTGCAGAAGAATTCAAAATGAATTTGCCATTAGTATAAGACTTAGTATCCTCTAAATCTTATCATAGGAAACCAGAGAGGAAGCTTAGAAAGACAATAGGAGGGAGGTACAAAATAGCAAAAGTAAGTGAGAACCAAAGAAATTTTACAGGCACTGAAAAAAAACTGTGGACTGAATGATTTTATTTTTTTAATGTTGAAGACGAGACTAGACTTTTACCTAAAGAAAAATCCATAACTAGGAAAATGAAGCTTGATAATGTGACTCTTGTGTGATTTTTTTTTTTCCACATTAGTTTGTCTTTAATAAAGAAAAATGATGTGCTTCCGGGGGAAGGAGGGTTATAACCTTGAACAAGATGGCTTGTGTACAGTCCTTTGAACACAGTATTCTGCAATATTTAGCTGCGTAGTTGAGAGGGCACCATGACTGCCAACTTCTAGGCAAGGACAAGGTTTGCTTTGGTTTCTTTTTGAGAGAGATGTATCTGCTGAAATGGGGGATCAGTCTTCATTTTCATGAGGAAGTTTCACCTTAAGCTTTACTTTTTTGCCTCCTGAGGATTACATATCCAGCACACCTGGGCAAACTTTGCTTCGCTGTGAGCCATTTGCTGCAGCCTCCTGCTCACATGTGAAGTAGAATGGGGCTCTGAGGCTGGCACAGAACCAGGATTTGTGGGGTCTAAAATATATAGAATTTTCAGGGCTGTCTTAAGAAAATACAAAATGAGTACAAAGCTAAGCATGAAAGTAAATATGTATATTGAGAAAAGAAATCTCAACAAAATTACAAAGCTTAAAAATTGGAAAAATACAACAAAAACCAGAAGATCAGGAGATTGATACATAATTTTTTTTTTACTACTGCCTCCTTACAGTTTTTGCATACTCTTAACATGACAGTGTTTTAAAATATTGTTTTTTATTGAGAGAAAAGAAAATTTAGTATTTTTTTCTAGCATGTTTGCTTGATTTTTATTATTGATCCTTCTAAAAGTTTATTTTAATTTCCTAACACTTTATTGGTAATTTATATAAGTTTTTAAGACTGTTTTGGATTCAATGTTTGAAAATTGTTACCAAGTTTCTTTTATATATGAACTATAAGATTTCAAGGCATTTCAAGTTTTCTCAGGGGGTGAGTAGTCTTGGTCTTTGAATTGACAAAAGTTGTTAATCAGTTCGTTCTTAGTGTCCTTGTTGCAAGTGACATTGTAAATTTTATGTTATCTTTTTCAATGTCAGAACTTCCTGTTGAATTAGCAAGGAATTTGATCTTTTCAAATGTATTCATTTGAGCCCCTTCACTTCATTAATTTAATAATCAAATAATCCAACAGTGTATTCTTTACTATTTAATATTTATCTCTTCCTTTAATGAATTACCACTTTGAAATTATCTAATTTTTCTTTTTTGCTTCCTGTGCTCCATCACCCTCTATGCTGTTGCACATCCTGTTCCTTCTCTCCAGAATACTCTCTCTACCTATCATCTGGCGTAGAATTTTTTTAAGAGTGTGATACCATTTTTTTAAATTAGAGAAGTCATGGGTTTGCAGAACAATCATGCATACCACCCTATTATTAACACCTTGTATTGATGTGGTACATTTGTTACAATGAATGAAAACACATTTTTATATTATAACTGTACTATTAACTATAGTTCATTGTGTTGTGCAATTCCATGGATTTTTTAAAAAATGTATTCTAGTAACATATATACATAACCTAAAATTTCCCCTTTTAACCAAATTCAAATATATAATTCAGTCTTGTTAATTATGCTTATAATGTACTACTATGACCACCATCCATTGCCAAAACTTTTCCATCAGAGCTCAAATTTTTTCATACAATTCTTTTCTTGGTGCCAGAATAATTTCTATTGATTTCAACTTTTACACACTTCAGTTTTTAAATGTGAAATTTCATTTCTTTAAGAAATAAATTTAAAGATGCCAAAAGAAGATACCTTTCATGTACATCCAAATCAGGAGTTAGTAATTTGTCCCTTATTTTATCGAGACATTATAAAAATCTTTGTAAATTATAGGTAAAATGGTTTATTTAAGCTTTCCCATTAAAAAAAGAAAAAAAAAAGTATGCTGTATCTAAAACTGTATATACTATATCATTCCTGACAGGAGGGAGATTTTATTTTGACTACATGTTGATTATGCTTTAACATATCTCGGATTTGCAGATTTTGCCAAAACATATTGCTAGGGCTTCTCCAATGCTTTGGAAGGTGCCATGTAAGTGAGGGGCCCTGAAACTTAAACTTTAGCTTCATGGTAAAGATGCCTCTGCTGTAAAAATGAAACACAGTTTTGCATGTTCTACCCAGGTCTTCTCTTGGTCATCCATATTCATCTCTTTCTGGGGCATACTTTTTCATATGTTACCTAATTAATTTTGGGTGGAATCTAAATATTTTCTAACATGCTTTACTTGTTATCTCTTCTTTTTATTTTTTTTCTCTCATGGTTCCTTCTCTCCATGTACTTTTCTTGAAGAAACCTCTCTTTGGGTATATGTAGCCTCACACTTATGCAATTTTAACTTGAGGGTGAAGCAAAGATCTTTCTGTTTCTTGTAGTTCTTGAAAAATGGTTCATTTGTCTTTTGGCTTTGGTTGTTTCAGAGGCTGACATTCCTTTAGGGTTTCTTTCAACTTTAAAAATCATTTACATATTTATTTTGTTGATTTTTTTGTTTGCCTTTAAGTTATTTCGTGTGATTTTAATTGAATTTTTCATTATAGCTATTAATAGGTTACACATACAAATTTGCTTTCCCTAATTGTGTAAAAGGATATGGCTATTAGGATGATGGTATATAATCAAAGATTTGCCAAATTACCATGTGTTTTCACTGGTGTGTGTAAAACTTCTAGGTCTTGTTGTAATGGGTGCTATAGTTCAGGAAGGAACCTTGTAGGGGCAATTTGAGGGAGTTGGGAGATGGCTGACTTTTCATTCATAGCAATAAAAGTCTCAATGATGGGGACATAGGATACTACCTAAGTGATGAAGGCCAATGCCTCCCAAGACCCTATGGCTGCCTATTCCTTGAACTATTGTCTATAATTTGGAGAGATGAATTCACTAGCTTTAATGCTAAGCTAGATGGTGGTTGGGTGTCATTTCCTAATAAAGAAAGGATTAAATTTTTTCAATGTAGTCAAGTTCTTCTTTCAGAGATAAATTTGCTTATGTCTATTTGTCTGGGGAAATAATATTTAAAGACCTTTTAACAGATGCTTTATAACTAGGAAAGCAGTATATGATTATTGTGATTTTTTTTCAAGGTTATCCTGTTAATTCAAAAACTAAAATTCTGTTATTTCCCGGGAAATTGAATGTAGTTCAGATGTGAGAAGCCAAGTGAACAGCATATATTTTCTCACTGTATTACTCTAATCTCTTTCTTTAGGTCAAGGTTAAGCGGGTCTAGAAAAACAGACATCTGTGTTTGTAATGCAATAAAGTGTAATGAGTGTGGCGACTTTTTCTAATTTACCTCAGCTGGATATGCAAATGAAATGATTAAACTTATAACCCATAACTCTATGGGGAACTGATGGGTAACGAAAGTGCAGAGTATTTACTGTAGCTAATGGGAAAGTTGTTAGATGATAGGACTATAATATGTTCTGTTTGCAAATGTACTAAAGAGCTAGTTAGCAGTGTAAATTAGGATTTGGTTATTTAGGAATAACCTTCAAATTGGCAAAATTAGCCCCAACTGCACGATTTAAATTTAAAAAAAAGTCATTGGTTTTATGGTGTTTGAATTTACTAACATGTAGTCTCAACATGGTGATAATGCATCTGTGCAGTTTACTAGTTCTTTATTTTTGTGTAGTATTTTTCTCCAAGGAACTCAAAGTACTTCACAATTATCAATTAGCTAATCCCATAACATACCTGTTACAAAGGCAAGGAACAGAGTTATAATAATAATAACCAATAAATATAAAAATTATAGATGCAACCATTTACCCAAATTCTGTCATTGAAGACTCAGAGTAAAATGTATTTGATCTTAGCCCAGGGTTAGAAAAAACACAATGATTTTCATTTGTGGCCAGTTTTAATTTTTTCATTTTATAACCTATGTCTCTTTAAATTCTCCAGACTTCAGTGGTCACCCTCCCCCTTTATGCCCAAATCACCTGCCCTCAAGTATCCTATAGTCACAGAAATAGATAAGTAAACAGTTGCAAAACAGTGTGAGAGCTAAATACATCATGTTAAAGAAGTCACTTTTCTGATTGAGCCTGAAAGAGGACTTTATATAAACCATTCATGAACTCCATGAACTCATGTACTTTATAGTTTGAAAAGGCCCAATTTAGTCCATATTTCCTGCATGAATTGCTTATCTATAACATCCTGCTTGACCAGGGATCATCTGCCTTGCGTACTTCCCACCGTAAGAAGCTAGTGGGTATATGAAACTACTAATATGAAACCATTTGAGCCTATAAAAATGGCAATTTCATTATGGTTCATCCTTATAAGTTCTTATCTAAAGCCAAATCTAACTGTATGTCCCATTGATACATAGGCATACTCTCAAAACTATTCCACGGAAAAGATTTAAATTCTTTGCACATTATTTTGATATTTCACATCTCTTTTGTTTTCTCTTTGAAGTAGTAAATGTAAGAAAAGCAACGTCAACCTATATAATTTCAAAATGATGTCCCTATAAAATGATCTATAGATTTACTGGAATTTTCTCTTTTGATTTTCTATAGACCCACATAACCATTAAAACATTAATGGTTATATAATTTCAAAATGATGTCCCTATAAAATGATCTATAGATTTACTGGAATTTTCTCTTTTGATTTTCTATAGACCCACATAACCATTAAAACATTAATCATTATGTGGGCTGCTGTTAGGAAGAATGCTGTTAGCACATAAAAATGGTCCCAAATGTTACCAAGGCAGGGATACAATTTTTTTTGTACTATATGTTACTTATTCTAAGATCATATTTCATCATTTTGGAAGTCAAGATACATCTTACAATTGATGGTGTGTTTATAGCATTTTTTTTTCTTGGTGCTACAGATTTTATTTTATTTATGAAATCTATAGGTGACCCTAGCCCCTGTGTGGTACCTCAGGCTTCTCAAATGTGTATATTTTGGGCCAAGAATTAATAATACAGAGGTAAACTCCTTATCCAAGCAAAACATCCCAGTTTTATACCATTTGCAGACCCTCCAACACAATATCCTACTTATTCTCTGTGACTTGATGTGGGAATGGGGGATTGGAGGAATTGAGACGGGGGGGGGTGGGGGGCAGGGAGAGAAAATTATCAGAAGAGATGAGAAAAATCAGCTTGATACTGCAGCTTTCATTTTTAAAGGTGGAACGGTTTCTATATTTTTCCATTGAGCTCCAGGCATCTTGTGCCTTTCCAAACATAAGCTCTGAAGAATTTAGCATTACTGAAGATGTTGATGCCTGGACCCTCCTTGAAGTCCAGGTTCAATAGGTCAGAGACCTCTCATGTTATCCTGCAGCAGTGGATAGGTGGTCCCCAGATTCTCATAGGTGGTCCCCAGATTGGCAGCATCAGCATAACTTAGGAACATGTTAGAAATGCAAATTATCTGGAGCCAACTCCAGAGTTGCATCAAAAACTCTGGTGCTGGAAACGGACTTTGGCCCAGTGGTTAGGGCGTCCCTCTACCACATGGGAGGTCCGAGGTTCAAGCCCCGGGCCTCCTTGACCCGTGTGGAGCTGGCCCATGCGCAGTGCTGATGCATGCAAGGAGTGCCGTGCCACGCAGGGGTGTCCCCCACGTAGGGGAGCCCCACGCGCAAGGAGTGCACCCATAAGGACAGCCGCCCAGCGCGAAGGAGGGAGCAGCCTGCCAGGAATGGCGCCGCCCACACTTCCCGTACCGCTGACGACAACAGAAGCGGACAAAGAAACAAGACGCAGCAAAAAGACACAGAAAACAGACAACCAGGGGAGGGGAGGGGAATTAAATAAATAAAAATAAATCTTTAAAAAAACAAAAAACAAAAAACCCTGGTGCTGGGCCCAGTCATCTATATTTCAATAAGCCCCTCAGGAGATTCTGATTCAAGCTGGAGTTTGAAAACCACTGATCTTCAGGAAAGGCGAAAATCAACAGGACATGGGCTATCATGGGTGATTGTGTTTAATAGAAGAGGAAGCATAGACAAGAGAATGATTATAAGATTGTTTATTCCTAAGCAGCTATGACCCCAGACAAAGCACAGGACTTAAACAGGCAGCCCAGGACACATCTTTCTTCAGAAGGAGGAAGTATCTGAACTTGTTTGCTGCAGTTGATGCATAACTCAACTTAACTCAGGTGTGAGGACAGGCGCAGGTTTCTTAGGAAACATTTGCCATTGTGAATGGCCCATATATATGGGGGCCATCAGTACTTTGAAGGAGTTCTTCCAAGTTTTGACAATTTGATCCCAACTATCACTTTTTTTTTGTTTATTTTTATGGTGTTTGTTATGTAGGTTAGTAGACTTGATCAGTGGATAATTTTCTGTTTTTTAAAGAAAATTTATACTATCAAAATGAGTCTGTTACAGGCACTCCCATGAAACTTTAGTCTGAGATTATCCCTCAGATGTCTCTTTTGCCACTATAAAGCATTTTCTATTGATGTTAGTTTTGGATTGGTTTTAATTGATTTTTCTGCTCATTGTTCATCTTATTTTTCTGCTTCTTTACATGCCTGCTAATTTTTTGTTGGATGCAGACATTATGAATTTTTCTTTGTTGGGTGCTACAAATATTATTGAAGTTTGTTCTGTAATGCAGTGAAATTACATGGAAAAGTGATTGTTTTGTTTCTTGCTTTTAAGATATGTTGGGCAGGACCACAGCTGTGTTTAGTCTAGGCTTCTCAACTCCACCCCCCACCACTGAGGCAAGACCCTTCTGAGTACTCTGCCCAGTGCCTCTTGAGTTACGAAGTTTCCCAGACTGGTGAGTGGGCACAGGCACTGTTCTGAGCCCTGTGTGAACTCCAAGTTCTTTTTCCTCTAATCCTTTCAGGTGGTTCTTTCTCTAGTCTCAGGTAGTTTCTCACATACATGCATTGGTAAGGTCCTTGCTAACAGCTCCAGGAAGAGCCTCTTGCGATCTCTGGGATTCTCCCCTTTCTGGTCCTCTGCCCTGAGAACTCTGGCCAATTTGAGATCCCTAGACCCTCAAATAAAATTTGTGATTACAAATAATTTAGGTTAGAGAGCTATGCCTTTTCAACTCAGAGTCACTGAACTCTGCCTAGACATGCTCTCCAGGCAGTAAACTGCAGCAACTGTAGGACTTATTTTGTTTCTCCTTTGTCAGGGATCACTGTCCTTTGTTGCATGATGTCCAACGTTTTGAACATTGCTGTTTCAGATCCATTGTACCATTTATAGTTGTTTTAGGCAAAGGGGTAAATCCAGTCCCTGTTACTCCATTTTGGCCACAAGTGAAAACTCTTATTGATTTTATATAGTGTCTTACTTTTTTAAAAAAAATTATCTTCATTTAAAAAAAAATCAAAATACTGAATCAAGCTTAGAGAATATACAGTTAAAACACTAAGTTATAAAAACAATCCCATTCTGACCATAGAATTTTCAGTCAAATAAATGTATGTGTGTAAACATACACATTTATAAAATTCACTGCTCAGGATAAAAGTTATATTCATTGTAACAAAATCATCAGTGGAGAGGCATCCCTTTTCCTGGATTCCCTCCTTAACCTCTCCTTTAGTGATGTTTTCTTTAAGTGATTACACACTTTAAGCCAAAGTCAAAGCAAAATGAGGATGACAAACCTTTCATAATTCTTTTCTTTAGTTTTCTTTTTCAGTTTTCTTTATAACCAATCCCCAAAGAGCAAAGTTTCCCAAGTTTGCTCATGTAGAAAACACACCCAAAGAAATTGGTGAGAAAACCCTTGAATCTGACTAAATGCCATGAAATAGGCTTGAAATGTCAGGTAGGGCTGGGGAAAATACCTGAGTCAGATAAAAAGTGAGAAAGAAAATAAGAAGAGATTACAAATAATTTAGTTTAGCTGGGCTTAACTCTTAAATAATAAGAATGTTTAGTTTCTAGTTAAAAAATTGATTTTGCTCTTCACCTTTGGGAATAATACAGAATCTAAACATAAAAAGGGAATTAAGTTACTTAAAGTGAAAAATACTCAAACCACACTTAAGTTTGAAAAACTGTTTTACTGAAAGATTTGCTGGTGGGTTGATACAAGGTGTTTCATGGATTTGTGCTACTTTGTATTATTCATAAGTACAGCTAACCACAGAACATACATCGTGGTAAGAGTCACTAAAATTTGCCTGGAATCAGCTTCTTAAGTACAGACATAGTGGTTGGGGGAGAGTTAATTTAATTTTTTAAGACTTGACTTGCATACTAATTCAGAATGTAAATGTCACAGTTTGCAAGCTTCAAGAGTTACAGTGATTATTCTACAAGTACCATATTTGAATAATCATAACACTTTTTTCATTATAGAAGAGAGCAGATGATCATTCAGTCAGCCATAAGTACTCGAAACTACATTCCTTTTCTCAGGAATCCAAATTGTTTTCATCATAATAAATATGCCATTTGTGATTGGATGTTAATTACAAAATAACATGGTTTCCAGTTTGGATCTGATATTTGAATACATGCATTTGCAAAGCATATGCAAACTAAAAGACTCACTTTCTTTCTTTATTTTTTAAAGATTTATTTTACTTATTTCTCTCCCCTCCCCGCCCTTATCTGTTTTCTGTGTCCGTTTGCTGTGTGTTCTTCTGCATCCACTTGTATTATCAGGCGGCACTGGGAAACTGCGTCTTTTTTTGTTGCGTCATCTTGCTGCGTCAGCTCTCTGTGTATGCAGTGCCACACTTGGGCGGGCTGCGCTTTTTTCATGTGGGGTGGCTCTCCTTGTGGGGCGCACTCCTCGCAAGTGGGGCACCCCTACACGGGGGCGCCCCTGCGTGGCACGGCACTCCTCCTGCGTGGCAGCACTGTGCGTGGGCCAGCTCACCACATGGGTCAGGAGGCCCTGGGGATTGAACCCTGCACCCTCCATATGGTAGGTGGACACTCTCAGTTGAGCCACATCTGCTTCCCTCACTGTCTTAAAATAGTTCACAAAATGGCGTTTGAAAAGGATTTTAAATTAGATCTGACTTAAGACAAATATTGACTACTTTGTCATTGTTTCTTATGCGAATGAATCTTTGAATGTCTGAACTGTTCTATAAAAGGTAATTAAAGTAAATCACTTCTATGACTTAATTAATTTGAAAGTTTATGCTAGATTAAGACTATTTATTTATAAATTAGCTAATACAGTGGTTCTCAAAGTGTTATTCTGCAGATCGGCTGCATCAGTATCGCCTGGGATACTTGTTAGAAATGCAGATTCTTCAGGCCCACCTCAGCTCTACTGGTTTAAAAACTCTAGGGGTGGGCTTCAACCGTCTGTATTTTAACAAGCCCAGGGTGATTCTGACATGCGCTAAAAGAATGATTCTCTAACTACAAGTAGATACTAGACAAGCTGCCTTTTGGGGAGAGAATCATGCCTCTTACAAAAGGCACATTCATGTCCCAACCCTGATCCTATTTGTAAAAAGGATCTTTAAAGATGCTATTAGTGAAGAGTGCCTACTCTGAATGAGGCTGGCCTTAATCCAATATGGCAGAAGTCCTTATTGGCAAAAGAAATTGAACATAAAAAAAGGAAGCCACGGGAGCAGTCAGACAAAGGTCCATGGAGAAAGGAGAAAACATCGCCCTGTGCATTGCCATGTGACAGAAAAGCCAGGAACCCCAAAGGCTACTGACCAGTCAGACGACACTGACCCCAGGCGGAAGCCAGCCTTCTAGCTCTGACACAGTGAGCAAATAAATTCCTGTTGTTAAGCCAACCCATTGTATGGTATTTGTTTTAATAGCTAGGAAATTAATATACTGCTTTTTCCGAAGATTTTGCCCAATGGTCATTCACATGTCTGAAACTCCTACTATGAACCTGGTTTTGAGTTGTTAGTTGAAGCTAACTAGAATTTGAACCTATTGAGAGTGAATAAGTGGAACCTTCTCAAACCATTCTCCCAATTTAACGCCCAAACGATCATTTCATTGCTTTAGATGGAAAGTAACTAATTTATCTATGACTTCTAAACTGTAAATCAAGTTAACCAGAAGATTTTCATTTAATTGGATCAAATTTGATGTTTAAACTCACCAGAACTGATCTGAATGCAGACATTTACTTTATCTTTATCTACAAAACAGGGAAAAGAAATAACTTGATAGTTATTGCTTCCATCTGTACTATTTCCAGTTTGCATTTACTGCCATGCTCTACACTTGCTTTTGCTTCAACATCTTTTATTTAAAAATTGGTGTAAACTAGAAGAATGGGGGGAGCTCTTCTCTCTAGGAAAACTTAAACTGAGAGTAGGCTATTTCAAAGCCAGGAAAAGGGAGAGAAAACCCCCAGTGTTTCCCTCTTGCCTGCCAGGGGAAAAGAAAGACCTTTGAAAGGTGAGTTTGAGAAATTTTCCACCTTTGTAGGACAGAAGTTTCACAAATTAAATACCATATCATTTTAAAGGGTTGATAGTATTATGAAAACTTATAGTTGTACACAGTGAAAGAAAATCATGGCTTGTGATGAGAAATTTCTCCTTTGAGTTTCAATGAAGAGTATTAACTCTCTTTGAAACTTGCAACAAGTATTGAGTATTAATATTATGAAACTTAATCTGACATTTAGGCAGTTGTCACATTATTTTATTCATATTTGGATGGACACTTGACATTTATGGTCTGAGAAGCAATGTAAGTTAGTGGTAGCTAAACCTTAGCAGGTACTTCAGACATATCCAGTATTCTTATTTGTATTCACATGTAGCTGGTATATGCGTGTAGTTTCTGAAAAGTGGGTTAATTTTCGTAACTTTTGTCTTCTGGATTAAACATTTTAAGGTAGATGTCATAAGTAACAAGGTTGGAAAAACAAATCCTAGGAGGTAAATAGGGAAAATGGTTGGGTAATTTTTTCTGACGACATCTTGTCTGATCATCACTGGATGCCTTGCAATTATGTTTTTAGTTTGGCAATTAACTGCTATTAAAGACATCAATTATGGCTTCCAGGATTCCCAATATATAATAAATACAGTTTTTAAGGGCCTATATAGCACTATTGGTTTAGAATTATAAATTTTTATAGCTGTATGTGCCTTCCTTACCTATTTTGTTCAGGATATTTTCCCTCTATATTGCTATTACTTGTAGGATTTTTTTTCTTTTAAACTTTATCCCTGTTTTTTTAGTGGGAAGGTGAGGAATTTTTTAGTCTCTTCACTTATCTTCCTGTCCCACATCTATATATTTCTCTTATTTTTATTCTCTAAAAATAGTTGTCAGGATTTTAAATAAATTAATATCTAATGTTTATATTATTGTGACTATGTAAATTTTATTCTCACCTGAGTCACAGAATGCTCCACAATTAGATTTTCTTTTGGGGGCCCCATGTTTGTTTTTCCTGGAGATAATTTTTCCTTTTTCTTTCTTATTTTGTTAGTTTTCCAGATATATGTCATTAAATCATTCCACAAACTTTCCATCAGATCCACAAAACTCCACTGAATGTGACAAATACATCAAGGGGCCTAACAGTTAATTTTTGGTGATGGCAATGGCTGGAGACGGAGCTGGGGTTGGGGAAGAGATGCCGCCATGACTTTGGTGTCCTCCTTCTCTAACCTGAGCCAGTTGCTTTCTAGGCCAGTTGCTCAGTCTGGGCACTCAGGGACTGCCTTACACCATCTTCTTAAGAAGTTTCCGCAATTCAGGATGGTAGTAAGGAAGGTGGTGGTGTGCTGAAGTAACCCATGTCTCTGGGAGCCTGCCCTTTGCAAATTTTAGAACAGTAGCAGAAGGCAGGAGAGAGGTACAACTGTCAAATTCCTCCCATACCCTGGCGCCATTCACTCTTGCTGTCCCACTGCTTCTCCTTACATCTGTGTTGGGTCACCCTCTTTTTCCTGTCCTTCCTTCCACCCTCCGATCCCTTTTTCTTTCTTTCACAGGTTTATTAAGATACAGTTCACACCATACAACTGAAATCTAAACTGCCCAGTTCATTGGTTTTAGGATATTTACAGATAGGGGCCTCTAATTCCTGAGCCCCTCTAGGATGCTCTAAACTGCCCAGTTCATTGGTTTTAGGATATTTACAGATAGGGGCCTCTAATTCCTGAGCCCCTCTAGGATGCTGAGGTGTGAATCATCTCGGTTCTCTCTGAATCTGCTTGTGTAGACACCTGTGTTCAATTTGGGCTTGTCAGAAGCACCCAGAGGGCTTGTTAAACCACAGGGCTGGGCCCCACCCCTACGGTTTCTGATCAACAGGTCCAGGGGGAGCACTAAGAATTGCGTTCCTAACAATTTCCTAGGTGTTGCTGAGGCCGCTAGTCTAAGGGCCCCACTTTAAGAACCACATCCCGATAATTTCCTTCCTGACATTTGTTTCCTAAAACTGATGTATTAGAGGAGTATGCCAAGGAAAAGAAAGGAGGAAGAAAGGGAGGTGAGGGATTCACTTCCACTATTCATCTACTGTGAGTCATTCTAGTTACTGGTATTTGAAAAAGAGGACACTGGGAGTTTTGAATAGAAGTTTGTCCAATGAAATTTAGAAGAGGTGAGAGAAGCTGGGGAGTGACCTGGGACTGAGGGCAGCAATCCTGAGGCTGTGAGAGGATGGACACGGAGTTAGGAAGGGTTCCTCAGATCCTGAGTAGGTAAATAGAGATTACCCAGGATTGTTGTTGCTCTTCATTTCTTCTTCCTCTTCTCCCTCCTTCTCTTCTTCTTTTTCATTGTCTTCTCCTACTTTTAATCCAGCTAATCTGTATCTCAGTCACTTTGTGGGGCCTGGGAAGAAATAATGAATTCTGAGTCATAAAATTGGAAAGGGATTGGATGAATAACTGAACACAATATAGTTACTGTTAGTTTATGCATCTGCAGAAAAGCAAACTGAATCTACAAGTAGCTCATAGAACTTGCATGGAAATTGTTGATCTACTCCAATCTGTTCTCTCCCTGCTGTGTCTACCCTTGGGTAGTCCTCTCCCGCATCAACTGTAGGCTTGTCTGTGTGGCTTGCTTTGGCTAATAGGATGATAGCAAACATGATACAGAGGCTGAAGAAGTACTTGTGCATCAGGGCTTACTACACCCTACAGGTATTGAGAACCCTCTGCCATCCCGTGAATGAGCCCAGGCTAGCTCTTGGAGATGACAAATTATTAATACATGGAAAGATACCCAACCATCCAAGTCATCCAGCTGAGGTTGCATCCTGTGGGTGAGGCCATCCTACATCTCTTAGACCTGATCAAGCCATCTGAGATCACAGAGTCACCAGAAATAATAAATGTTTAGTTTAAGCTACCAAGCTTTGAGGTGGTTCATTCTACTGGAAATTAATAATTCCACAGCTTGCATTTTATATTTTTGCTATATGAAGTATTGTTCATTTTATCTTCACTTAATGTGCTACCTTTTTTATCTTTTAATGAAGTTCCATAGGTTAGTCATTGTATTAGTCAAAGGGGTGCTGATGCAAAATACCAGAAATTAGTTGGTTTTTTATAAAAGGTATTTATTTGGGGTAGGAGCTTACAGTCACCAGGCCATAAAACATAAGTTACTTCCTTCATCAAAGTCTTTTCACGTGTTAGAGCAAGATGGCTGCCAATGTCTGTGAGGGTTCAGGCTTCCTGGTTCCTCTGGGCTCAACTCCTCTGTTTTCTCCACAAGGTCAGCTGTAGACTGTGAGCCTCTCTAGACTTTGCCTCTCTCCACAAGGTCAGCTGTAGACTGTCAGGTGAATGGCTCTGTCTCCCTCCCTAGGGTTTCTTCTTTGTCTAAGGAACTGTCTTTATTCCTCTGTGTTCTTCTCCCAGCTCAGATTCTCTCTTCCCGGGGCTTCTCTTTCCTCTGCATGCTGACTTCTTGGGGCTCCAGCTTAAGACTTCAGCATCAAACTCCAACATCAGAAAACCCCCAACTCTGTTCTTTGCCATGTCTTTTATCTGTGAGTCTCCACCTACCAAGGGATGGGGACTTAACGCCCTAATGACATGGCCTAATCAGAACCCTAATCATAACTTAATTATGCCCAGGTACAGACCAGATTACAAACATAATCTGATATCTATTTTTGGAATTCATGACCATATCAAACTGCTAAGGTCTTTAAGATTGTGGTCTCTGTATTTGGAGTATCTAAGTTTAAATTTTGATCCATGTATTGGCCACATGGCTTTGCATAGGTTACTGAATATTGCTACATCAGTTTCCTCGTAAGAGAAATGGGTTGTTGGGAGGATTAAATGAGAATGCATGAACAGTGCTTAATATAGTTTTTTTTTTTTTGGTAATAAGAAACTGTTTTTAGAGAAGGTTCAGATTTACATGAAAATTACACCAAAAGTATAGGGAATTCCCATACTAACTCCCCTCCCTCCTCTCCCCCCCCTCCCCTCACAGTTTCCTGCTATTAACATCTTACATTATTGTGGTACATTTGTTATAATTGATGAACCAATATTGAAGCATAGCTACTGAACAAAGTCTATGGTTTACACTTTGGGCTGAACAGTTTTATAGGCTTTGACAAATGTATAATGTGATGTGTCCATCATTGCTGTATCATACTGAACAATTTCACTGTCCTAAAAATGCCCTGTGTTCTACCTATTCATCTCTCCCTATCCCTTCCAAACCCCTGGCAACCACAGTCTTTATATCAATGTTACAGGTTATTCTGGTAGGTCTTGACACATAGTAAATGCTTATTAAATGTTAACAATTAGAAGTGGTATGAAATATTTATACAGGTACCCTTGGTACTTTTGTTCATTGACTATTTTTCTATAAACTTCTATGAAGTTTTGCAAATGTCATTTCTACTGTGAAATGGATTTTCAGGAATAAACTTGAGAGTTGATGAGAGCATTTATCATACTTTTTCATTCATCTTTTTTCCTCCCCAGGCCATGACTCCTCCAGGGCAGGGATCATGAACAACTGTTCAATTAATTCTTAGCATGGTTTCTAGCATGCCATAGACACTGGAGTTGAAGGACTGGAGTTAGCAGGAGGTGGAATCTCCAAAACTTTGCATGGTCTTGACAAGACTCCCAGTCCTCCCTCCCTCAACACTCAACAACCCATCACACTCGGACCTCTACTTTGTGGCCATCAGGATCCCTTGCAACATATCTTTATCCCTGTTTACGGTGCTGATAAAGCCGGAGCC
Organism: Dasypus novemcinctus; assembly: GCF_030445035.2. NCBI lineage: Eukaryota > Metazoa > Chordata > Mammalia > Cingulata > Dasypodidae > Dasypus > Dasypus novemcinctus. The sequence goes on along the minus strand of NC_080690.1, from coordinate 19,818,060 downwards.
GTTGAAGGCATTTGAGTTCATGACCTCTGACCTGAACACCATCACACATGAAAGCTTAGTCACATCTCAAAATCTCCCTGTACCTTATGGTAACTTTCCCAAGGCACCCCACAACTAATGAGAGATGGGAGTCAGGAGATACATTCTCTGTCCTTCCCAAGCTTCGGTGGGTCAATGCAGGTCTACATGTCAGCTCAGAGTGACCCTGGCAGGATTGAGTCCCAGTTGCCCAAGGCAACACCACTTGTTAACACACCCTTTTGGAGTTGTCTCTTTCCCCCTGTTCCCTCAAATATGCTTCCCCAAGATCACCTACCAAATAAACTACCTGTGTGCCAGTCCCTGCCTGCTCAGGGCTTGCTTTCAGAGGACCCCAAACCAGGAATCTTTTCCCAAAGAGCAGTTAAACTAGAACGGTATTATATCCCTCCTTTTTGGAACCTACTAAAGATTTATTTTTCTGTTGCAAACAAAATCAGAATTACAGTTGGCAGGGTAAGCCCACGATTTTCTCATTTCATGGACTCCAGAAATCCCGGGAGAAATCTTGAAATGTCAGATGTGTTCATTTGTTTTCTGGATCACCTCCAACCCCTATTCATACATTACACAAAATATCCTGCCCATATGAAAAAACAAGTTCGAAAAACTGAAACAGAGCAGAGTTGAGAAATCTTTCTTATTCAAAGTGACTGCAATTGTGTGGAGTAATGTACCAACCAGCTAGGAAGAAATCTCTGTCCTTACATTATGCCTTGAACACAGTGGGTACTTAATATATTTCTGTTGAATTATGCTCGAGGATCTTACATTCTAATTAAGGCGGCAAGACATACACTTGATAGTTAAGTAATTTTTACAGGTGTTATTTAATTAAGGATAATAATTAATAAAATAAGTAATAAATGCTTAGTCATTGCTCTGGGGTCTGGAACCTGGAGTGAGTACAGCAAAATTATAGAACTGGTTAAAAATGATCTAGTTCCTGCTCTTGGTTTTACAGATGCTGAAACCAAGAAAATTTGATAAAGAATCCCTTCTCTTAGTTTAACATTCATAGGTGATTAAATCTAGTTCAACTCTGTATCCAGAGCTGTGCTTAGAACATAAACCTCATTCAAAGAATGAGGTGTTACTAGGGGTGATAGCCTAACCCCCTGTTTTTGGTGTTTAGCTACTTTTTTTGTGTGCTTGATGGGAGGGAAGGGGGCTTCTAAAAAGTCTAGGTAATGTCAGGGTATGCTATTAGTGCTTTTTTCCTCCTGCTTTCATCAGCAAAGAATAAAATAATGTAAAAAGTCATTCATTTCCTTTCCTGCCCTCATTCCATGAGTATAACCAATTTAACTGTCCAGAAATGCCCAGGCAAAGAAGGAAAGGAATTAGGGGAAAACCCTCAAATGTGGATGTGCTTATGATATGTTCAGAGGACAGCGTAACAGGATGACTTTTTCCATATTCATATCAAATCAATTCATGTCTTTTCCACTGACCGGAGTTGGTGAGAGGCTCTATCAGTTTTCATACAGTCTCCCTTGGGTTGTGTCAAGAGCCCAGGGATTTTACCGTCAGGGTCATATAGAGAAGAGGTCCCTGGTCAGGTCTATCACTGTCACCACAGAGGCTGTGCCCTGAGGTCATTCCAAGATCAGCTCTCTTGGTGGTATCCATTCCTCCCCTTGCCAAACTTGTTCATGCTTCCCAAGGCTGTGGCACTGAGTATGGGCCATGGATTTTTACCCAACCTGGCTGTCACTTTCAAGGTACTGCCACCCATAACACGTGCTTTCTCTTTTTTGGGGAACCCATCCTGCATTAAAGCAGGATATCAGAAATACTAGGCCTCGCTGTTCAAGAGGAATGAGGGAAAGGGAGGGAAAGAATGCCTTGGTATTTATTTAATTTTTGCTGATAAGTTGATAGGAGGAAAAAGTTAAGATACTAATTAATTTCTCTATACCATCAAAATGGAAGCCTCTTTTTTTGCAGAATATATGAGAAAAGTTATGATGGAATGAGATTAGAGAAAAACCTTAATTACCAGGTGAGAGAAAATTGGAATTGCCTGGATAGGAGTATTAGACATTTTCTTAAAAAGACTGATACATTTTCAGCAGGGTACTGATGTAATGAAGTCAATATTTCAGGTGGTTTAATCTGGTAGTGTTTAGGACAAATTAGACAGTTTGGAATTGTCGGCTATATAAGGATATATGTCTTGAAATAAGGTGCCAGGTTGCAGATAGATACGTGAATGGGTGGATGGGTGCTATACGTATAAAATACATACTGGATTTTGAAGACTTAGTACAAAAAAAAAATGACTAATATTTTTTGTATTGATATATGGTAAAAAGATATTTTAGATATATTGGGTTAAGTAAAATATATGAAAATTAATTTCACTATTTTGACTTTTAAAAATGTGGTTACTTGAAAATACTTGGCTCACATTTTATTTCTATTGCACAATACTGGTTTTATTGTACACTACACATATGTGCATATCCCCAGTAATCACTGGTTGATTATTTCTGAAATTTAAACATCCTTCTTAACAATATAAAAATCCTAGCACATTGAAAAAATGATGATCAGATGTAGGAGGTATGACATACATTTTGTGACTGGGAGGTCATGTCCTATACAAAACATGTTTAGGAACCATTGATTTAATTGTTTTAACTTCTCATTATGGTATGCAACTCAATTTCCCATTTTAACCACTTTCGAATGTATGATTCAGTGGTATTAATTACATTCACAATATTGTGCTACCAACATCCTTTACCAAAAGTTTTCATCACCTCAAACAGAACCTCTGCACCCATTAAGTAATAACACCCTATTTCTTCCTCCTTGTGGGCCCTGATAACGTGTAATCTGCCTTCTGTCTCTATGAATTTCCTTATTGCAAGTGAGGTCATAGACTGTGTTTTTGTGTCTAGCTTTTTGCATTTCCCATGATGTCTTTTAAGGTTCATCCATGTTGTCGAGTGTATCAATTTCATTAAAGTTTCATTGTATGTATATGTCACATTTTTGTTCTATTAATGGATACTTGGATTGCTTCCACCATTTGGCTATTATGAATAATGTTGCTGTGATCACTGGTGTGTAAGTATCTGTTTGAGTTCCTGCTTTTAATTCTTTTGGGTTTATGTCTAGAAATGGGATTGGCAAGTTACATGCCAATTCTGTGTTCCCCTTTCTGAAGAACAGCCAACTGAATTTACACATTGGCTCTATAATTTTATAGTCCCACCATCAATGTACAAGGGTTGCAACTTCCCTGCATCCTTATATTCTGTTTTTTAATTTATAATAGCCATTCTAGTGGGTATGAAGTGGTATCTCATTGTGGGTTTGATTTGCATTTACCTGATGACAAATGATGTTGAGCATCTTGTCATGTGCTTTTGTTTATCTTCTTCAAAGAAATGTCTATTCAAGTCCTTTGCCCACTTTAAGATTGGGTTCTTTTTTTGTTGATAGGTAGCAGTTATTTATATACCTTGGTATTAAACCCATATCAGATATATGGTTTGCAATTATTTACTCTTTGTCTAGATTGTCTTTTCACTTTCTTAATAATGTTCTTTGATGTAAAATAGTTTTTAATTTTGAAGTCCATTTTATCTATTTTTAATTTTGTTGCTGGTGTTTTTGGTGTTTTATGTAAGAAATCACTGCCAAATCCAAGGTTGTGAACTTTTCCATTATGTTTACTTCTAAGAGCTTTATGGATTTAGCTCTTATGTTTAGGCACATTGATACGATTTTTAAATTCATAAGTAAATTCTATCACTTCTTTTGGAAGAACAGCTTTCACTTTTGGGAGGGAAACTCATAATATTTACGTTAAAAATCCATTTTATATTTTATCATTTATTCCTACTTCTAGATGTTTCTGCCAGATAGTTGTATGAATTCAAGTTTGGTTTTTATGATGGAGACCAATCCCCATAGACCCAGTGACTGATGTCCCCTGCAGCTGAACCTGTCGCAATCTCACATAAGCGGTAGCAAGAGGGAGACAAAGAAGAAAAGCAGATGTTAGTTAGACACTCTACTTTATCCTGCCAATAACATTTTTAAGATTGAGCTTATAGTGCCTGAATGTTAAAATTCTTTCGCAGATCCGAAATTAACCAGTGCTCTGTGTTGTTTTAATCCATTCCATTGCAGTGGCTTTATTAGATTAAACATCCCGTTGAGCATCTGAAGAACAGTGGGATTATCACATTTCCTTTTGAAAATCCAGTAAAGAGAAAATAAATGGTTAACAAAACAGAGTAAATTCAGTTTGCAGGTGTTCATAGGCGATGCAACTATTGGTAGAATCTGAGTGTCTCTATTATTCCTTGCCTGCAAAATGCCTTTTAAGTAGGCCAAAGAAATTCTTGAAGAAAAAGAAATCACGGTGGCAGAAGTTGCTTTTCCCCTTTTTTGATGTGTTGCTAATTGCATTGTGCTGACTGCAGAGACAGTGCGATGAAAATCTGAAAACTTTATTTTGTTAAGCTTTACTTGTGACTACACCCAGGGTGTGCCAATAACAGTTCTTTATCATCTGTATCTCCTAGAGTGTTGACTCTTAACGATTGATTTTTTTTTTTGGCAAATCTAATTAACTATTTGAAGTATTTCATCAAGCAGTACCCGGTTACTACACACTTGGTGGGTGGCTCTTTGAGATTCTCTTAAAAACTCGGTTATGTCCCAGCACTCGAAAAATTCTTGTCTGCTGGAGCAATTTGAATTTTGTTATTAGTGTCTGCTGGAAATCATAATTCAATAAAGACTAACTCATTTAAAAATGTTTCACACTGTGCATGCATTAGGTAACTTGGGTAACTTAGGAGACAGAAAAACATACAAATGTTAAGGTCTGCACAGGAAATTGGAATGGTACAATTTGAAGTTTTTTGTGCTTTAAGAAGCTGTAGCCAAACTGGGGGGAGTGGGAGTGTCTGTTTAAATCAGTGACACAAGTACTCTTTTCATTTGCTCCCCTTAATATACTAGTACTTTCTACCACCCCCCAAAATTCCAGCTGGTGGGTATAAAAATACCTTCTATCTACATTTAAAATAATAATAAACAAGAGGTCCTGTGTATCTCTCTGTGTGATCTGCTTGTATTTCCCCTTGAATGGGGTTCTATCTGTCTCCTGTCCTGCTTTCTCCCTTTCTTTCCCTTGTTCCTTTTAAGGACATGGGAATATTGCAATTGATAATATGGTCATGCCATAGGGGAATGTACCTCCTGCTCAGGCTGTTATTTTAACTGCATCTGCAGACTGCAGCTGCCGTGGCCTCTGAAAAAATCTGGGTCCTTATGCAACTGTAATTCTTGAACAATGAATTCTTCCTCACAGGCCACTGTACTTTTTCACTGCTGCTTAGCACCGTCTGGCATTAGTCTTCCCTGCCATTTATTTGCTGCCCAAGTTCACCATTTGACACATGTAGGAATATTTAAACAATTTTTTTTCCCCCAAAGAAGTTTGTTTCATGTTTGGAACCACGGGGCTTCCTGCTGACTTCACAGGACCCCTCAAACTCTTCCCTCCTCTCTTCTGTGTGCTGCTTCTCTGTGCCCACCCCACAAGTCCCTTCTCTTTAGTACTAGGTCCCACACACCGTTTTCCACTTACCTCCCAAACTGGGTTAAAAAAAAAACATCTTTTACCAATTCTCTCCCTGCCCATCTCGAGTCTGAACCTCTTTAGTTGTTTGCAAAATATCAGTAGAGTTGAACTTCCAATTTCTACCCCCCCTTTTTTTTTACAGTTTCTAAATGTTTTGTCCTTTTATGAGATGTAATATCCCTTGCTTTTAAAGTTAAACCTATCACACAGCAAATGAACACAGAAAGCAGACAACTGGGGGGGGGGGGGGCGCGGGGGAGAGAAATAAAAAAATAATAATAATAAAAAATAAAGTTAAACCTAGCACATAGAGAGACTGTTTTCCTAAAATTTAGAAAAAATAAAAATACATGTATTATATTTTAGTGTTTAACCCACTTTTGTTCTCTAAACATTCTTAGGTATTTGAAACATGAGGGACCCAACCTGATGTGATAAATGAAAGGCTGCAACCTACAGATAAATAAAAAGCAGATTATGGTTCTTAATTCTTCATATAGACACATTATTGTCTTTTGAACTTCTTTGTGCCTATCAGACTAAATGAAGTGTGGTATGTAGAGATAAGTATTGATGGAGACAAGTTAGTTTTCTTTTCTCCTTTAAGATTCAAAAGCAAGTAAATCCAAATAATTGTTTTTCCTTTAATGATTGCATGAGATTTCTCATAAGTCCTTTAAGAGAAGAATTAAACTAAAAAAAGAAACATAATGTTACTTTCTGATTAGTGAAAATGTCCATCCTAACATTCAAGCTTCTTGTCAGTTAATATTTTTATGGGGAACTCCTGGTGCCTTTTCTTTTTAGAATAATATAGGGAGAGCAGTTGTTATGTTGACATTAAGCTGTATTGGGGAAAGTGGGTCCTTACTCTTCACATCTGTTCAGTGTTTCTGTTGCCTTTTATTTTCTAAAGTGTTACATATGGAATACATATGTCTTTCTGTTCCAGTACCACAGGAAAAAAAGGGGAGAAGTAAAAAGAGAAAAATCATGAAGAAATCAATAAACACCTGTTATTCCCAGATCTGCAGTTATTTGGACTCAAAAGTGCCTGCAGGCAAAGTTAAAACAAAAATCCTAGTATGTCTATATGCCTTCATAGATTTCTCTTAGCCCATATGAGGGTTTTTTAAATTTTATTTTATATTTATTTCATTTTGTTTCATCTTGTTTTATCCCAGAGTGGACCCTTCACCTTCTGTTATTTTACTGCCCTGGATTTGTTCTCTCCAATGTGTACTTCTCTTTCCCTATATACCAAATTTTGTATTCAGCCAAGTGAGTTGTTTTTCTTTTTTCCACACTGCTCTAGAATGCAGCCTTACTTTAGCCCTCACCACTATCACAGCAGGTTTCCTAAGTTAGATTGCCCCCTGCTGCTTCTGTAACATTAAAAATAAAGCTCAAAATAAAATATGTTTGGGGACCTACATTATTAAAGTAAATGTTTGGTGAAATACGTTGGAAATTAATCATTTGAAAACAGGTTCACATATTCATAGTAGTTGCTTTGTTGTGTCATATGGAGATTTTAAACGTGTTTGTGTGTTTGCCTTTGCATATGTAGACAATTCACACTTTGCCCCTTCCCACGGAAGGTTAGCTATGAATTAGAAAGTGTTGTTTTAAATAATATGAATCATATGATGTGCTTTTTCCTTTGTTATAGGCAGTGTAATTCTGGCAAATAGGTTCCTACCTAATTGTACAGTATATCATTTCTTTAAAAAGTGAATATGCTACCTTGAACTCCTTCAGGGCTTTGTTTTTGTGTCTTAGTACAGTGCCTTATGCACAAAAGGCACTTATTGTTTGTTAATTTCATCAAATTCATTCATTCAATAACGAGAATAAAAATCACTCAAGTTTCATTCAAATTAAATTTTGTTAGGTTTAGTACCCAGAAGAGTAAATAACATAGCTAACACGTTGACAGAAGTAACTCCCGGCAAAGGTACAGAGAAATTTTAACAATCCCTAATGTCAAGGACAGATTCGACTTTAGGGACTTCTGTTGCTGACTTGCAGAATTCGCTTTCTTTATACTGCTCTTTCCTTCTTTCCTGGCTCACATTTTATATGTTGCCTTGATCTTCTCACCTGGTGCCCCTCCCCCAACCCACATGCGTTTCTAGGATATCACATTCACTGCTTTGGTTACTACACAGGTCCACCATTCTTTGCTAAACCTAACACTGACCCATCATTCTTTGCTAAACCTGTAAGTGACTTGAGGGCAGGAACCAAGTATGATTCATTTCTGCCTCCCAGAAATGTCCATTAAATAGCTGACTTTAAAAATGGGATTCTAATATCCTCCAAGAAAATAAGCATTTAAAAATGTGAGAAAATAATAAAAATGGAACTAAAATGATAGTAGATGGGGTACCTAGTTTCAGAGATGAACCAACTAAAAACAAAGGATAACAATGAAGTCTAAGATTATTATGCTGCCGATGGAATAGTTTTGGTAATGGATAGTGGTGATGGTAGCACAATATTATGAACATAATTAATGGCACTGAATTATATTTTTGAATGTAGTTAAAAGGTGCAACTTTAAGTTGTATATATGTCACTCAAGTAAAAAGAAAAAGAAAAATCAATGGAATTGCACAACACAAATAGTGAACCCCTAAGTTAAACCGTAGATTATATTAGTAGTAAAAAAAAAATTTATATGGTGCCAAAGACAAATCCATGGTGCAAGGTTCTGGTAAACAATGAAAACATGAACTTAATCATGTTTGACTGTCATACTCTTTTCTCTTCTTTTCCACTTATAATTGTTACAGCATCTGTATGTACATATCCTGGCATTTCTTCCTCTTTTCCCCCTAGTGATGATGCCACTGGGTCTGACATTCTGAGTAACCAGCATTATAATGGGCAGCTTGATTTTAATAGCTATCAGAATTATGAGGCTCAAGGGTGGGACTGAGGGATCCTGGCCTCTCTTTCTTATCTAGATGCCATTGGAGAGTGTAACCATATTCCACACCTTTTCTATCACTCTCAGCCCTGACATGAAAAGGGTAAGTTCCTGGGGTGTGTCTATGGGGATAGTGTGAAAAGAGGCCAGACTCCTCATGCTGGTCTCTGCTTAACCAAGAACACAAAGGTTCACCCTCTGCAGCCCCAGGGATGTCCTCTGACTCTTCTGGTTTTAAATACGTGCAAACGACCTTTTACAGAATCATGTTTGATTTTTTTTTTAACCTTTTTTTACTTTGGAACCACTAGACTCTTCCATTTTTACTAGTCTAGTTATATAACATGGTAACTCACTGGTTTTAACTTGTACTTCTCTAACTACTAGTATGCTATAAATCTCATTATATAATTTTTAGCTATTGTGTTTCCTCTTTTGAAAAATGCTTGTTCATTTCTTTTCCCCAGTTTTCTAAGTTATCTTTTTCTTATCTATTTATAGAATTTTCTTACGGTCTGGGCACAAATTCTCTATCAGTTATGAGTATGCAAATTCTTTTTCCATTCTGTGGCTTGCCTTTTCATTCCCTTTATGGTAGCTTTTGATTTAGAGTGGGTCTTAATTTTAATATGGTCCATCAATCTGTTGCTTTATGGTTTGAGGTTTAAGGGTCTTGTTCAAGAGATCTTCCCCTACAATGAAGTCATAAAAATTTTCCCATACTTCCTTCTAATTTGAAAGTTTTGCCTTTCACAGTAAAGTGCTTAATCTACCTGGGATTAGTTTTTATGTATAGTATAAGGTAAGGATTCAAATTCATTTTTCCCCCAAATGGATAATTATTTAACCCAGTACCATTCATTAAATACTCCATCCTTTCTCCACTTGTCTGCAGGACCAACTTTGTCATCAGTCGAGTTTTCATAAATGTGGGGTTTGTTTCTGAGCACTTTGTTTGGTTCCATTGGTTTATTCATCTATTTTCTGCTTTTATTGTTTCTCTTTCTCTTCTATTTTCCAAGACAAAAGAAAAGTTGACCTTGAAAAACCAAACCATTGTTTGTAAAATGGCCTTAATGTGTAATACAGAAAGAAGCAGCTGGAAAAATATTTGTTTAAATTACTACATAAATGTGTTAGCTGTTTTTAAGCATAATTTTGAGTGCGCTAATGCCAGTATAAGTAATCTTTTGTTATCTGAACTCATATATCAACCATCCAGTCTTTGAATATTGCAGGCTCTTGTCTGTAAGTCTTGAGTGAGTTTTTGTCATTGTGATTCAGTTTCCTAAGTGGAACTGCTAGAACTGTTGGATTTTTTTCTTTTTTATATCTCTATGCTGAAATGCATATAGAAATAATAAGTAATGTTGTTTCCACTAATGAAAATCCAGTGGAATCTCATTATATTTCTGATATTGGAGAAAGATGATGACACTTGCTTTGTTGCAAACTTTCTGGGTTATGGTGTGAGAGATACCATTAGTATATGGGAAGCATGAGGGCACATGCATTGATACATTATAACTGGATCCCTGCAACAGTGAGATACATTATCATTGTTATTTTTTATTTTTATATGAGGTGAAATGTTCTAAGAAAAATTTAAGATTTTATTTTTTGGCAAAGAATTTCATAAAAACAGAATCATCCATTAGAAGATTAATATGGCAGGTTTCAGGAGTACTCACTTGGCTATTAATAAAAACATACATTTTCATTTCAATCTGCGGTAACCTATATATACACTCATATTCATTTGAATAAATCATGGAAAAAATGGTGACTAAGGGATCCACACATCTCAAAGGTCTAATGTAATTGTAAACTACTCAGTCTTGGCTCTCTAGCAAAGATAATATGAACTGAAATTTTGTTGATGTATGTAGTAGTGCTCTCTTAAATCACAGCTGTGTGTGTACAGGTACACCCATACAGATTTCAATAGATTATGCTCTCTATATATTCTATAGAAATTTATGCTCCAATTTTTGTGACTTCATGAACCATTCAACCTATGAATTGAATTGAATTATTTTCTCTTGCTGAAGAGAGTTGTTTCTCTTTCAAAGTTACTTTTGTTTCTAATTTTTAAATACGGTATATATTTTTCTGTTAGCACTATCACAACCAGCCTTATTTTAGACATGACGGTCATTTTAAGAAAGATTTCGTTAGACACATGATCTCTAATGTAGGTGCCAGGTAGGAAATCACCATTTGCTTGCTAACAAGGAATCTAGATTTATATCCTAGGCAGAAAGGCCACTGTTCCTGCCTGCAGTCCTTTCTCATTTAAATGCATTCTGTGGCCTGCGGGGATCTAGCTGAAGCTGTTTTGAGTGAAGGACAGCACCAGTGCAGTGTCTGGTTTATATGGACTTAAACTGTTTCTTCCTAATTTCCCAACTTTTCAAAAGGGAAGAATGTTGGTGTCTTTGTCTTTGCATAAGGTACAAGGAGCAGGAGACCCACTTGGACTGAAATTTCCAGTTCCACATTTTAGTGTCCTTACTATAATCAAGAAAATAAGATCCAAAGCAGAGTTCTCAAGATGTGGTCCGTGAACCAGCAGCATCAGCGTCACTTGGTAACCTGAAAAAAAGATGTATTGGAAAGAATTGCAGGTGCGAACAGTAGCACCTCTACCAAGGATATAAATCCAGGTACCTTAATACTCAGCAGTTGGTGATTTTTCTGCCTTGAAGGTTCCTAAATCAGAGATCATCCATTTAACAGTACCTTTCTTAAAATAATCATGATATCTAAAATAAGTCTGGTTGTGATATCGATAAAAGAAAATAATAAACACCATTTGATATTTATATTGATTTTCTATTGATATTATTTATATTACATATTGTATAATAAATATTTCTTTAATATTTAAAAAATTAGGAACAAAACTAACTTTGAAAGAAAACTACTCTCTTCAGTCTCCCAGACTGACTAAATCAGAAACTGGGGGTTTTGCAAGGCCTTCTGGTGATTGTGATGTATGCAGATTTGAGACTGCTGGTCGAAATTATATCATTAGATATTTAACTAAATTATCATATGGTAATGCAAATTAAGCACTTCAATGTACGTGATACTTTTTTAAGTAATTTTTGTTCATTTATCATTGATAAGGAAGAGAAGAAAATGTTTCTAATTTTTTTTTAAATCATTTTTTTACATTATCATTGCTCCACTATTTTTTCTTTCCTAGCTAATTTTTTGTTGTTATTCAGTCTCCTGTTGTTTTCAGGTATCATAACATTTTATCACTTTTGCAACAATTCACTTTTCTATGTGAACGATGCCATATTGAGTGCTTTGGAGAACAACAGAGGTGGAGAAAACATGACCTCTTTCTTTAGGGAGAAGAAAACGTAGGAGGGCACTAGCTACTTAAAGTTCTTTACAATTAGAAAACAGCATAGACAGGGAAGAACCATCTGGATTGGAGTAAACGAGCTTTTTGCATGAAATAAGTTTGTAGAAGAGTATGGCTTGGAACTGATGAAAAGGGGAATAAGTATCCTAAGTAAGCAAAGGGTCATGGGAAAAACAGAGGTAAGAATAAGTTTACATTATTGGGAATAAAAAAGAGAGACTGTATTGAAAGAAAGTAGATGTTGAGGTAAGAAAGGTGGGAATTAGATTGACAGAGGTCACTATTTACAATGCGGAGACATTTACTCACCATGATAGGAAATCCCTCGAGAGTTTTGAGCACTGGGATTATATGAGAAGAGTAAAAGCTATTGAAGTGTGTTATTCTGGCAATGTTGATTGACTTGCAGTGGCTAGGGATGGAGCCAAGAGAATGGTTTCCTTAGACATGTCACCCTCATCCATATTAGAGGTGTCAAATGACAACTCAGGGATCTAAAGAAGAGTTTTAAATTATGGTAAGGGGTCTTTAAAATGTTGATGAAAAATTTTAAATTGAGATTTACAGCTTCATACATGGTATTTTTTTTAGTTGCCATAGTGGAGGCTTTAAATTAACTTATCTGCAGTAACCATTTGTGTTTTTACAGGAGATGATCTAAGCCATTGAAAACCATTACAGCAGAGTAGAGTAGATGAGAACTTTGCAACCTGACTTCCTAGAGGAGTATTTGGCTCTGCCAATTGCTGGCTGTGTGACCTTGTGCATTTACCTTCCCTCTTTTTTCCTCACTTTCCTCGTCTGTAAAATGGGAATAATAATTATAGAACCTACCTGATAGAGTTGTTGTGCAGGCAAAATGAGCGCCTGTATGTAAAGTACTAGAACGGGGCCTGCCCATGGTAAGTGCTACCATCACCGCCCACCATCACCATCCTCTTCTTACTCATTATCTGAGCTCATAGTTTGATTTCTCACTGAAGTCCTATAATTTCAGCAAAGTAAGGTCAACCTCATCTTCAGGAAAAAATTAGAGGACACTGCAAAAAATCTAGTTATGACCAAGGTCATCTAAAATAGCTATGAGGCTTTTTCTCCTCCTGTTTCCCATTCTTCTTCCCCTTCCTTCCTCCTCTTCCATTTGCCTCCTTCTATTTATTCTTCCTCCTCCTTCTATCTAAAATAGTTCTAAGCCCTTCCCTAGGTAAGCATAAGCTCTAGAGTCAGTTCTTGGCTACAAATTCTAAAGGAAGAAAAAAATTGCAATAACAACCCCAAATGGTATATAAAGACACAGTTCATTATGTGGCAGTCCAACAGGGTGTGTAGCTTTTCAAAGTTACAAAATTAATCCATCAGACAACACATTTTGTCTGTAAATTATTTGAGAATTCAGATTTTAAATAATTGATCTCTGTCTTTCAAGTTTATCTCCACATATAAGCCTTTAGTTAGCTGTAGGCCAACTTTTTTTTCAATGCTGAGAATACCATGGTTGCCAATTAGGTTAACCTCTGGGCTTGCCAAGAGTCACCACCACATTTCCATGCCTTAAATGCCAACCCTACCAGATTACTGATGCCTGAAAAGGAAGCTGACTCCATGGCATTATAAGCTCTCTGGACCTTAGGTCTTGCAATCCCTTTAACACTTACCTGGATTTAATGTTGTACATCACCTCTGGGGGAGTCAGTCATTCATACAACAAATGGCTATTGAGTGCTTACTATATGCCAGGTACATTGTTCCTAGTAGTGACTAAGACACAGTCTTTACCTTCAAGTGGTTTCCAGTCTAGTAAGGGATACAGACAATTAAAGCACCTACTGATGTTTATCACCATTGGGATAGTTCAGGGCAAATATTTAGGAGGAACTTGTGATAAGGTCTTTAAAGGGGCTCAGGTGGCAAGCTGTGGTAAGCAATTTGGATGGCAATGGGGAGCCACTGAAGAGAGCCACATGCTCACTGAAATTGAAAGTAAGCCTCCAGTCTCTCTTTTAAAAAATATTATCTACTTTGCTTGATTCTGGATGTTTACAGGATGTCTTTGCAATGGCTATAATGATATGCTTTCCTAGTTACAGAATGAATTTACAAGTATTTAATTCTCTAAAAGTAGCTTGGGAACAGATTTTTCTCCCAGATTTTCCCATCACTTTGGTGTATGCGGGGGAATACTCAAATTCTGAAGAGGCATAGAAATGGCAAATAATGAGATCTGGATGAAATGTTTCATTGTGCTCAAATTTTAAAAGCATTTTTGTTTAATTTATTAACAAAACTGGAGTTTGTTCAGATCAACAAACATTTGTAAGTAGGGGAAACTACCTTTGTGAGAAATTAGAGCATTTTTCTAGAACTTATTTTTTTCAGAGAAAAAGACTGTATGTCACTAGTGCTGTTAGCCCATCCAGCAGTTATACTGTGCTCAGACGACAACTTGGTCCTACTTGGTTTATTGTGGGAAAGCTAAAATTATGGGCAGTTTAGTAATGCTGTCTGATAGTCGGCAAAGTTGTGAACAGTCATGGAAATCAAGGAAAGATAGTCCAAGTATCCTTTCTTTCTGTTTGTGACATGTTTCAGACTTGTAGCCTCTGATTATTACCCATCCAGGACTTTATTACACCCGAGGGACTTAAGCCTTGTCCACATGATAAGGCTTCAAAGAGTTACTTGTTCTTTTTTTTTTTTTTAACAAAAGCAACAAGACCCATAATCTATATAAAGCAAACTCTTGGTTTAGAGCATTAAATACATTCTCTTATTGACTTTAAATTCTTTGGTATTTAAAGGCCATGATATTACATTGAAATGGATTTATGGGAGGCATGAAGGACAGGATGTTAGATTAAAAAAATGTTAGCTACGTATTTGTATACTTTTCAAATATGTGGAAATATTATTCTGGCCTTGTTTTGTTATAGGTGGTTGTGGTCTGCCTTTCTGAATTTTCTATCCTACTATTCATTAAGGATTTCACTACCACCACCCTTTGGATCATTTCTTTTGCTAAACATTCTTGGCTATAGCTTCTTCCCAAAGGTGATTCTATTCGTCGTCAACCTGATACATAGCCAGATGCAGAAATCCCTAAGTAGAGTCTTTTAGGACCCAAATAAACCTCTCCCCCAAATAAACCTACATCCCCCATGTCGTTTGCTGCTATCACCTGAAGTTTTCAATGAGTCATTCCTCTGAGTTAACAAACACCGCTGAAATAAATGCAAGGAGCTAAGAACTGAGCATCAAGGAAATAAAACTTAAATCTGGAACAAGAAAGGATAGTTTGGGAGTAAATACTCCCTGTAGAGATCAGGCCTAAGTGGGGGTGGTAAGAGGCCAAATTTAGGGAGCATTCAGAAGTTTGAAAGGGAATACACATTTCAATGACTTCGTAGTTCTGTAGTTTAATCTCACGGAGGTGACTTACCATCTTGAGATTCTCCTTGTGTGACAGTCTAACCTCCCACTGGTGAATGAGCTTCACAAGGACAGGGTCTATTCCTTTACTGGTGTTTGTCAGGCAACTAGTTCCATAGCCTACATGATGTATGCTCAATAAATATTTGTAACTGAATGACTAACCTGGTATACAAAGGCTACTTTGAAAATATTTTTGCTCTACATCATTAAAGCTACTTTGCCAGTTATTTTCTAAAATGTTCTTATTTTTTTACCCTAACCTTCAAGTGATTTTTAATAAGGTTCACTGTAATTAGATGTTAAGTAGTTACTATACTTTTTTCTTCTTCACTACTTATAATACTCAGTATCAGATGTTTCAGCAACTAAACAAGCCTATTTATTACAGGAATCAATCAATCAAGTATTTATTGACTACTTTCTTTGTGCCCAGGAATTAATTATTTTTTTCTGGAAAAGGGAAAA
This sequence comes from Dasypus novemcinctus, assembly GCF_030445035.2. Taxonomy (NCBI): domain Eukaryota; kingdom Metazoa; phylum Chordata; class Mammalia; order Cingulata; family Dasypodidae; genus Dasypus; species Dasypus novemcinctus. The sequence continues at coordinate 19,802,199 of NC_080690.1, read as the reverse complement.
GGCCAATCTGTTAATTCATATTTTATTTTTCTACTTATAGGAACCTAAGGCAAGCAATTAAGACTTTTACTATTTGGAGATGCAAATATGCATGATAAATAATAGTCATCATTTTAATCTTTCAGATTTCATTTTATGGTTGCATTATGACCATTTGTCTGATGTATTTAATTTTCTAAATTTCTGTTACATGAAAAATGGAAACTGTATTGATTTAACATCAGAAAAAAGTACAGCAGTTAATATAAAAACGGCTGCATCTAATTTTGTTAATAAACTATAAATGGTACAGTAAAGACATACAGTAAAGATTTCAAAGCATTGGGAATCCACATGTTTCTCTAGCATTAATTATGTAGTTTTTTTGTCAGCAGCATAATTCAACAGCGTATTTCCACTTTATTGTTTTTCAAAGTGGACCTAAAATGTTAATATAATATGGAAAAATTTTCCTGGTGAAATGCAAAATGATCTAGGGGGATGTAATGTTTGCATTATAAAGGTAATTCTTGAAGAGCCATTTAGATGTGCAGACTAGATGCTCTGGTCATCTCCACTATCCTCAACCATGAAATTGAAAGATTTTATTAATGTCAGTTGACATGCATTTGCCATTATCTATCATAAATTCAAACATAGTTTGTTTTTTCTATCTCTGAAGTAGCAGACAAGTTTAGTAGAGTGCTCTGGAACTATGTGTCTCGTGTGACTCTTGGTTCCTCCCTTTATTAGCTGTTTCATTCTAATCTCTGTTTCCTCATCTATAAAATGGGATTAATAACTGTAGCAACTCATAGGATCACTCTGAGGATTAGATAAATTAGTGCAAATAAATGTTTAGAACAGTGACAAGGAAATAGTAGGTGTTCAATAAATGTTAATTTGAATTTCTATGGCTAGATCTTTAGGAATTTTGGCTCCAATGAAAGAGTAATGTTAGAGGGCAAAGAAAAACAGTTCATGAACAAAATGTAATGGGCTATATTTGTCCGGCATGTAATGTCTTAGAAGAGAATTAGTTCAGCCTAATGATATGAACAAAGACAGACCTAAAGGTGAGAAAGAAACTAGGGTTTCTGGAGTACAGAAAGTGGTTTAGTTTTATAGGAGCCATGAGAGATGAGGCTGAGTAAGTAAGCAAGGGCTGAATCCTGAACACTTGGTGAAGAACATGGCTGTTATCCTGAGTACAATGCGAGGCCCCTGAAGGATTTGAAATTGGAGAGTGACATGATGAGATGAGTGTCAGTGATGGTTCGATATGGTGGGTGAGAAAGCGCTGAGGACAACGGCTAGGTTCCTGGCAGTTGCAGGCCAGGGCAGAGCCGATTCCCCAACTGGGAACCCAGTGTTGTGTGGGCCCCCATTGTTTACAGGAATTGTGTGGTAGGACAGAGCTACTACTGTCTGGGGTGAGACAGTGTCACAGGCAAGGTTCAGGAAGGTATGCAGAAGCAACTGGTTTATGATAAAAACAGATGTAGGCTGCATGCTTGGCCCAGTGGCTAGGGCGTCCGTCTACCACATGGGAGGTCCGCAGTTCAAACCCCAGGCCACCTTGACCCGTGTGGAGCTGGCCCATGTGCAGTGCTGATGCGCGCAAGGAGTGCCCTGCCACGCAGAGGTGTCCCCACGTGGGGGAGCCCCATGCGCAAGAAGTGCTCCCCGTAAGGAGAGCCACCCAGCACGAAAGAAAGTGCAGCCTGCCTAAGAATGGCACTGCATGCATGGAGAGCTGACACAACAAGATGACGCAACAAAAAGAAACACAGATTCCCGTGCTGCTGACAACAGAAGCAGACAAAGAAGATGACGTAGCAGTTAGACACAGAGAACAGACAATGGGGGGGGGGGTAAATAAATAAATAAATCTTTAAAGGCAAATCGGAGGCCCTTTTCCAGTCTGAGATTTTCTTGAGCTGATAATTCCAGGTTCAGAAAGTGCCCTTCATTGGCATCTTTTCCCTCTGGGGCAGGGAACTCCGAGGAACTGAAGCAGAGAGTTATTTCTTATTTGGCCACACCTGTTTTTGTGACATATCTAATTCTTGACCCTTAAGATTTCTTTTAAACCCTTCTGAAACCTGGAGCATTTTCAGGTAGGGTTTTCTGCTCTAGAGATGTTAGGTTGAATTGGGCTAATTGATAAAGTAGCTTTCTAATTTTATAAAGTTGAGGTTTTACAAATCATTGCAAAACTTCTATGGCAAAGCACAAGTTTGAATGCCATGTGAACTGCAGCACTGGTAGGCAGGGACTAAAAAATTAATGTTCATAAATTAGCAATCTAACCTTTCATGACCTGGCTAAGAATGGTAGGAATAGTTCATTTGCATCAATGAAATGTGAATCTTTTTTTTTTCAGTTTGTTTAATATTAGAAATTAAAAAGACAGTGATTCAAAGCATTTCAAAATATGTGAAACCTTTTTAAGGTAATCATTAAAGCAAACCTCACTGAAAGTAAACATCTCTCAGGCTTCTTTGGTAGACAAACCATGGTGATGAGAATGAAATTAGCACTGGAAGTATTAAAATATTGATAGCAATCATAACATGTCCAGGCTTTGCTAATTAATAATTAATTTTACCTTGAAGGTAACTGTAAGAGTCAGACTTTTTTTTTCATGCTTTCACTTGGCAAGAATGTTGGACTTTTTCTCCCCTCAGTGTTTTCAAGTCTCTAGCAAATAACTCACATTTTGTGTGGCTAGTGGCTGGAATATGTGTGACTTTATAAAATGGAAAAAAGAGGAATTAGTTGTGAAAGGCTTAGCGAAGTCATGACTTAGTCATCTCTCAAACTGATTTCTATGGGGGATCAGTGTGCCATTTCCTGTTGTCACAAAGTGCCTGATTTTAAAAATTGTGGTTTTCAAGGGTCACATCCAAAAACAGAGGGAATGGTCTTCATTCTCTGCATGCTGATGATTATAAAGAGGTTACAGGGATGTTTGTTTTGAACTCCTCCCAGTAACGTGAGTGAACAACCTTCTTGCTGTGTTGTATTGTGAAGTTTAAGGAGGTTATGTTGTCTAACCTTGGCCTCACACGTGGTAGCAATGCTACGTCCAAATTTGTTTTATACTGCTAGTAGTTTTCTATCCAGAAGTCTCCACCAGCATTAACTTTATGCTGCTTTTTTTATTTCTATGAATGAAAAATTGCTAAAACATTCAGTCATTCCTTCAACAACCATTTACTGAGTGCCTAGCAAGTGCCAAATGCTGTTCTAGAGAAAAGCTGACTTCAAGTAAACTTGTGGCATATTAAATGGTTATTAAAGAACATTACTGTATTTCCCATTTTCTGAATGTTCTAAAATGGGACAAAATATAGTCTTTGGATCTTATGTTTCTTCTTAATGAATGGTCAGTCCCTTTCTATTAAAAGTATTTACTTTGAGTATGAACATTCTTCACTACTTTGGTTTATATCCATTAGTCATAGAGTCATCCCTGACTCCAGATTTGTGAAATGTTTTATCTTAACGTATTTGCTTAGGTGTAACTATAGGAAAAATCTAATTTTCCTAAGTGATCCTGTTCAAATGTTTGAAGATAGTACCTGGCACAGTGAATGGAACACACATTTATTAAATGTTGAATGTGCCATATTCCCAGACTTGAGAATCCAGCCTTGTTCAGTTCTTGTTTAGTGACTTGCCTTCTCTTTGGTGCTTTTTTGCCTTTGTTTTACTCTTAGTGTCCCAACTCAAATAAACTCAGACCATTTAATCTGCTTGTTACTACCCAGCCCATAAGTAGAAGTTTTCAGAAAACTGTAATATTAATGTAAGACTTACAAGTATTGACTGTTTTGAGCAAGAAGTCAGAAATAGAAGGGAGTATTTTTATCTGGGTGGCTAGTTTTATGACTGAAGGTGAGGCTACTGATAATGTTTCATAAACCATAATATTTACTATTAATAATTGTTTGGCTTATAATATTTCTACCAACTCCCAATCTACTGATCCAATGACATAAATGGTGAGACACTTGCCAGTGAGCTGGCCACCTATGGCTTTCTGTACTTACACATGAGATTTATGTAGTCATGCCAATAATTTAATTTCTACTATTTTAAGATCAATAGACATTGTCACATGTGAAATGCAAGTGAGCTAGAATTTATAATAGTCTGCTCTTTACAGTTACAGAGAGGAGAGTATCTGTGAAAACAAAGGCAAAACAACCAAGTATATTATTTATCATTTTTCCTGATTAGATAGAAAGCATAGTTACAGATTATTTGTAACAGTCACAATAGAGTTCCCAATGTAAGTTGACAAGAAATACTATAATGTTTTATATCCAACCTTTCAAAACCCTGTTAATTATGCATAAGACAATGCTCTTCAATAACATCAAAAGTAGACAAATTAAATCATAGTTTATATTCCAGAGCCCAACATACATCTATTATAACTATGCATATGGATGCGTCTATCCCCATTTCTCAAAATCAATTTTTCATACACTATAATGTGATATCATAAACGAATATGAATAGTATTGCATAGTGAAAGAAATTGTGCAAAAAAGACCTTAGCTTTTGAAAGTTATAAACTTATTTCATTGACATGGAAGGGACACTTTCTTGACAACCTCTGACAATGGAAGGAGAGGTATTTATCAGCTACTTACGCTTGTCCTTATTTCATTAAATAAGGCCTCTAATAAATGTCATCCACTGCAACATACTCAACATGCTGCCATGGCAGTGATAGTATAGATAGAAGTGTAACTTTGTGATGATACTTCCTAAAAGTATCAGGTTTATTTGGAGAAGGGAGCTCTGGCTTCCTGCAAAGTGAGGCTGGTTATGACAAGATATCCAGGGCATATGTGCATATTCCTTTAAGTTTGAAGCATTCTAGAGGATTTTTTTTTTTTTAGAGGTAAAAGAAGAAATGCATAGCATACATTTAAAATGACTTAGTAAATGATATGATTTGACAAAATGCACATTATTGTAGTTAGCTAAGATAGGTGGCCAATTGAATGTTCCCGGAAATGTAATTGTCTACATGCCATTTTGTAAGGCCCTTTCTGATAGAGCAGCAAAATGTACCTTTTTCTTTCAATATCCATTGGGTAAGAAATATATCCATTACTTCCAAATGATGACTTTTTTTCCTGGCTACTATAAATGCTGGTGAATGGTAATTTATAATAATGTGTATTTTTTTTTCTATTTTTGTAGTTGTGAATTTATTTTAAAAATACAATGTGTTATCTTAAAATCCATTCTAAACTCAATATTTGTTTAAAAAGGGAAGTATGATCTGAGAAAGAAAACTCATCTAAATAGAGGATAGTTCTAGTCATGAATTTTATAGGGAGGATTTCAAAACATGAGTGGAAATATTTTCTAAGTTTTCATTGTTAAAAACTGGTTAATACTTTTAAAAACTCCATTTTATTAACACAATCACAAGACACCCAGATATAAAAATAGGGTCATCTCTATTACAGAAATGTTATATTTTAACTGGAAAAAGTCATGATTTATACATGGTCATTTTATTTTACAGTTCTAGAGTATAAACTCATGAACCAAATTATGGAAGGATATTTTCTCTATCTAGTTTATGAATTTCACTCTTTCTAGTAAATGTTAAATATATTTTCTCACTTAAATATTTTTGTGGGAAAAACTTTCCTGTACAAATCAGAAAGTAAACTTAGTAATTTTTGAGTTGTATCTTCCACGTTAACCCAGCGTCTAGATGTAGGATATCTCTTCAGGATACACAACTAGTTATGTTCCTAATTAAGCACTGTCTCTACTAACTATGTGACCATGTGACCTTAGACAAGTTATTTAAAATCCCTCTGTGCCTCAGATTCCTCACCTGTAAAATGAAACCAATAATAGCACTTCCCTCATTAGATTTTATACAGATTAAATGATTTAATGTGCCTCCAGTAGGGCCATTCATTTAATCTAAAGCATTGGTTATTCTAAGTTATGCTATATTTATAAATTCTGTAATAATTAAAAATACTTTTCTAATGTATGCATTTTCATTAAAATATATACATATATTTTCATTGAAAAATGCGGAAAGACGTAGAGAACATTATAAAAATCACTTATCATTCCCCACAGAGATCATCACTATTAACATTTTATTATTAATCATCCCATTCTTAGCAACCCTGTTTTCTTTTTGTTAGTATTTGCCTAGCATACCTTTATCACTTTTAATTTCAACCTTTTAGTGAAACTTTTGGTATCTCTCTAATAAACAACATATAGTTGGGATTTTAATTTTGATTCAGTTTCAGTCATTTGTATTTACTGTGGTGATTAATACTTAAACCTTTTTTACTACCTTTCTTTTCTGTTTGCTGAACTTTTTTCTTTCTTACCTTTGGTTGAATTATTCATGTCTTCTTTATCTCTCTTGCACTTTTTTTCCCTCTGCTCATTTGGAAGTTTGCATTTTACTTTGATTCTTTCATTATTTACCCTGTAATATTTAACATTCATACTTAACTTTAGATTTTCCTAACCAAGTGTAAAGCTGATGAAAATTCTGTCCTGCTCTTAAATAAGAACCCAAGAACCCAAACTTCCTCTTCCCATGCTTCATGTTATTTTGTCAATAATTTCACTGTTTTAAAATTCTCCAAAATTAGTTATTGATTTAGATTTACCAGTTCTTTTGCATGTTATTATTATAGCCTATTCCTTCCTGTAGGATTGATTTTCCTTCTGCTTGAATACATCCTTTAGTAGTTCTTTCAAAGGCCGTCTCTGTTTAGCAAACATAATCTTTATACCTTTGAAAGTCTTCTTCTTTTGTCTTAACTCTTAGATGATTGTTTTGTTGGGTATGAAATTCTAGGTTATTAGTTGTCCCTCAGTGCTTTCAAGTTCCTATTGTCTTTGTTCATCTATTGTGGTTGGTAAAAGAGGACTGCCGTTGGTTTGACTGTAGCTTCCACAATTTTTTTTCTCTCTTTTCTTGGTGTTCTATAGTTCCACTATAGTGTTTTAGTTATGGCTTTGTCTTTCGTCTGAGAGGTGATGATTTTGAAGGTTATTTAATAATTGTATAAGACTCATAATAAATTCTTAGATGTAAAAAAGCAAGTACTAAAATAATATATATAGTGGTACCTTAATTTTGTAACAAGAAAATAACAGAATAAAAGTGGGAGTCCCTTCCAGATAAGATAGCAGATTGAACTAATGTGTGAAGTCTCTATTTCCACTCTAAACACGTCTAGAAATTCTAGATAAAATTTAAGGAAGATTTTCAAAATTAATAGCTGGACCTGAAAACAAGAAAGGTCAACTTTTAGGAGTCAGAAGCAAAGAGGGTCCCTCGGTGGTAAGTGGGAGTTAAGCTATTGTGTTCCCCCTCAGGGGAATCAGATGGAGGTAGATTTTATCATTAACACAGAAAGTCAAGATGGCCAGTCCGGGGTTGGCTTCCTAAAGTAATGAGCTTCCTCCATGAAGCAAGAGAAGGCAGTGAACTTGAGCTACATAAACTTCTCCCATCAGCCTGAAAATAAGACTCGCTTCAAGGTAGGATGGGAAGCAGAGTCAACCATGACAATTTGGAACTTATTAAATCATGATTTCTTAGTAGTTATTTTTCCAAGCATGGATTGTATCATTTATGTAGAAATCGTCATTGTTGCATATTAATACTTGTAATTTTTTTGCTATTATAGGTACTGCTTCTGTGAACACCTTTATGCATAAATCTTTGTAAGCTTCTCTGCCAGGGCTACCTTCTTTGAAGTGGAAGAATTACTGGATAACAGGGTAGGATCTTAATAATTTTAATTACTTAAGTAATAGTAATGAAAGTACAACAAATGTGTTATGACTATTCTGAACATTAAGAAAGCACAGGATAAAATGTTAAGAGGATGATAAAAGTGTAATGGAGTAGAACTTTCTGCTATAATAAACTTCAAATTTCTGTTTCTTTAATCCATTCATACAACAAGTATCTGAGACACGACGTTGAGGGCTGTAAGGAGTGGGTGGGGGCTGAAAGATAAGACATGGTTCCCATTCTTCAGAAAAATTTAGTTGAACTCTTAATGAAGATAAATAGAATCACAATAAACTCTAATAAAAAGGAAGACATAAATAAGTAATATACTAAAGGTAACAGAAAAGTGCTGTGGGATCTCAGAAAAGGAATCTAGTAATTCATTTGGGAGAGGGCCATATTTATGTAGTAATTCATAACCTTCAAATGGCAAATAAGCAAACACCTTTACGTAGTCAAAACCATAATGAATATATCTTTGTAGTCACCAGGATGGTTGTACTTAGAAAAAATGGAAAATATAATAAGTGTTGGCAAGGATGTGGAGAAATAGGAACTTAGGTATATTGCTCGTGGGAATGTAAATTGGTGCAGCCTCTGTGGAAAATAATTGGGTAGTTCCTCAAAAAGTTAAATATAAAGTTAGAGTATACCCCAGCAACTCCGCTCTTCAATACATACCCAAAAGAAGTGAAAACCACTACTCTAACAAATACGTGTATAGGCATGTTTATAGTAGCACTACTCACAATAGCTGAAAGATAGAAACAGCCCAAATGTTCACTGATGGATGAATGGATAACAAATAGTGGTATAGCTATAGAGTGGAATATTATTCAGCGATGAAAAGGAGTAAGGCACTGAAACATGGAACAATGTGGATGAATCTTTAAAATGTTATCCTAAGTATAAGAAGCCAGATATCAAAGATCACATATTGTATGATTCCATTTATATGAAATATCATAATAGGTAAATCCAGAGAGACAGAATGCAGATTGTTATTTGCCAGGAATTGGGGAGGAAGGGAAACTGGGAAGAAACTGCTTAATTTGACAGGATTTTAGTGTGGAATGGTAGAAATGTTTTGGAACTAGATAGAGTTGGTAGTTGTACAGCAATGTGAATATATAAAATGGCACTGAATTGTTCACTTTAAAATGTTTAGTTTTATGTGAATTTAAATTCAATAGTTTTTAAAAGTTTAGGCAACAGATGAACACATGGTTATAGGAGGAATAACTGTCTCAGTTAATAATTTTGTGTACGTGATTATCTTAGTAAGCATTCCCTTGCATGAGTTAATTGCCCCTTAACAACTTCCAGGCCAAATATTTGCCACCACGTCAACAGCCAGAACAACACAACCAATGTTGTTCAATAGCTTCCCTACTGCAGCCACACCCTAACAGTCATTCCCAACAGAAACTTCCATTGCCCTGATTTTCCACCACCCTCATATGTGGCTGTGTGCCTTGGAGGAGGCTAGGCTCATTCCCAATTAGAGGATTCCAGTTAATCCAAGTCAATCACAGAGCACTCCCCTTGCATAGACATGTTTCACAGATTTTGCAGGAGGAAAATTTGCTGGGGGATTTCTTAAAAAGACTTTCCCACTTTTAAAGGAAGAAAAAGATGAGATAGTCCATTCACAGGTCATTGTTGGGTCTGGATGTTGTACTTGGAGTGACTGCAGTCCTCTTGCCACTAGCTTGAGGATGAAGTTAACACATGGGAGTGTAAGGGAAGGGTTAAGTTTAGTTTTCGCGTGAAGGTGAAGCCAAAGCCGCCTCTGCAGTTGGAGGAGAAAGAGAAAGGGTTCTAGCTGTTTTGGTGCCAAAAATTTGAAAAGTGGTGCCAGAGTGAGGGTGGGGCCAAAGTGAGGGCGGGGCCAATGGTGAGAAGCAGCGCCGAATTAGAAAAGCATTGCCAGGAGTGAAAGTGGCGCCAAGGTGGCTGGAATGTAGGGAACCGAGCGGGGACTCAGAGCGGGAACCCACCTAAGTTAATTAGCCCTCTAGGATAGGCTGTGTAGCCCCTGAAGTACCCAATCAGTGGGAACGGGGGAGGGACCTGTGTGTTAGGCTTAGGGTATAAATGTCATTGTGTCTTGTGGTTTGGTGTGCTGCTCATTTTATCCAGCTCACACACCTGCTCTTGCAAGAACATTAATAGAATTCTTTTCTCCTCCACAAGCAGGTGAGCTTTTGTTCTCTTACAGGTCCAGCTTTCTTTCTAACAGGAGAGAGAGAGAGCCCTGACACCTGGAGTCTGCCCTACGTAATACTGTGATAATAAAGGCCTGTGAGGATTGAGTTGTGTTTTCTCTTACCTGAAGCCAAAATCTTCCTAACTGATTGCAGGAGTTTAAGTGCAGAGGCCTCAGATGGAACCCTGGAGATGCTATTGTCATCTTGGGACAGTCCTTGAACTCCACTCAAACGTCTCATGCCGGGATGCAGACAAGGTTCTAGGTGACTTGGACTGTTTACCTACTTTTAACCTTTGGACAGTTCCTGGGATATAAAGATAGAAGGGCCCCATGTAATTGTCTTCCCATATTACAATGTCTCTTTCCAGCCCTTCTCTCCCAGCCTGAACTTGGGAGATGAATAAGTGATAGGATTTTCCTGTTCGTTTTTGAATGACCTAAACCAATAGACCTATTGATGCCGCACTGTACTGCTGATACATGTATTTCCTATTACTGTCTTTGCTCTGAAAATTAGGGAAAAATACATAATGAAAATTATTTCTGGCCAAATATAATGAAAAGCACAACTTTCCAATATGTGGCGAGAGCTTTTATTCATTGCCCTCCTTGAGCATTCTTCCTTTTGTGCTGTCTTGTGTCTTGACCATACCTCTGTCATTCACTCAAATTTTTTAAGCATTGAATTTCTTATGATATCCAAATGATCAAAAACCCTCCAACAAAAGAAGTAGTAATATTTCAGATTAAACTGATTATATAAATCTATAAACTTTTAAGTTGGAGATTTTTAATTGGAGATTGTGGGTGATGGTTGCAATTTGAGGTCAGCTTCAGCAACTGATGCATTTCCCTAATTTGTTTTAGATTCCCGTTGAGAGACTTCTGATCCACACAACTAAGTAGTTGCAAATATGAGGATTTTGCTTGTTTGCTTAAGCAGCTTGTTTTGCAATAACAGAGTTCTTAACTTAAATAAGAATGGTAAGAGATACTTTTTATTCAAAGTTTGTAGGAAAGCAAGCCAGTCTTGTACAATTTAATGTTTGGAAGTTTATACTGTGTTAAGATTGGCATATAATCTTGAGTTTGCATGTTTTTAAATATCCATTTTAGGAATAAATGCTGTATTTAAATGATGAAATTAAAATGGTGTTGTTTTTGTTTTTGTTTTTTTTAACCCCTCCTGGAAGTATCCCAGCACAGCTTGAATTTGAAGACCCCTGCTTTATACAACTGTTTTTAACAGCCCTTCTTGCACCACATAGCAATTGTTTAATGACCTTTCAGTCTCCCTTGAGCCGCTTGAGGGCAGAGATGGTGTCTTTATGTCTGTGTGCTCTGTGCCCTTGGTTTTAGGCATTTCATTCTACCTGGCTGCCCCATCCTTAGAGTGAGAGCTTTCCAAAGCAATCTTCTTCCTCCTCATGGCATAGTGGCCGGCGCATAGTAGGTCTCCTGAAAGAATTGCCTTAGAATCCAGGAAACGTTTCTTTGCCTATTCTGGTCATTTCAGTTTATAAAACACCAAATTAGGGGTTAATCTTAACAGTGCATATGCATGCCCATTTATAGTACCTTTTGTTCTCTTGAGGTACAAGATGAAGGGATGCGTATTGTTGAAATTTAGAAAGTACAGGAAAGTACAAAGAAAATAACCACCATGACCCTGTGATATATTTGCATTTTCTTCCAGTCTTTCTTCCCACCTTTATTAGTTATATAAGTGACATCTAAATAGAGTTTTACGTCCTACTTTTTTCACTAACATATTGTAGGCCATTAAAAGTTTTCATAAACCTAATTTTAATTACTTTGTGACATATTCCATCTTATGGAAGTACTATGGTTTAGTTAACCCATTGTTTATCATTAGACGTAGTTTCTAATCTGTTTTTATAAATAATGCATTAAATAATACTTGGATATTCTTGCATATAATATGGCAACTGTGGAAAGATGTGTTTAGGATAAATTTCACAAGGAAAAGTTCAAAGTATGAACATTGTCAAGGCTATGATTATATATTTTTTTGCTTTAGATAAATTTTTAAATGTGCCTTTGATATTGGGAAAGAAGGAATATCTATCTGGTTGCAGTTGGATAATTGTTGATGCCTCCGAAAATGAATGTTCCTATTAAGGATTTTAGAATTTAGATGGCAGTAAATGCAATAGCTCAGTTAGATTTATCAAATTGGGCGGACTACAGAACCAGGCCACCGTGCGATTTAAGAGAATTGGCTTTTAGACACGACATCTTGAGTCTCAGTTCCTTGGGGAGGCCATCATGCAGCGCCTATTTGTAACCGTGATTCTTGCGGGATTTACATTTCCTGAGTTTCATTTGCATCTGACCTTTCCCTAAAGAGAAAGGAGCCGGGAACCTGGTGGGGGATGCACTCACCACCGCAGAAACCAGCACCCATTTCCTTTCCCACAGGCTGACCTCGAGTCAAGGAAACAGTCCTGATTTCTCCTCTCAATTTTGCAAAGCTTTTAAAAAGATCCCATGTGCGGAAAGACTTGATAGAGTAGGAATTTCATTTTGTTTCATGGAAAGGATAATATAGGTGAAATGTTGAAACAGAATTCTTAGATATTTAAACAAATTAACCTATTTACCCAGAAGCAGGACTGATTTCAGGGCCTAGGAAAAAAAAATCACAGATCATTTGCAATTCATACATTATTATTCAATTTAAAGTCATATCCTTCTTCATCAAGATCATAGCAGCTTAATGCTAAGAGAAACATCCAAGGGGCTTGAATGGAATTTTTTTTTTTAATGTAAAGAAATGGCACATATGCTTTTATAAATGTTTAAATTTTTTTTATTCTTACAAATCTGCTTTTCACAGTGGCAGACTTGCAGCTGTTAACTAATCCCATAACGAGCAGTATTTACTCACACATTTTCCAAATTAAATATGGGTACATTCAGGCCTGGCTTAAGCTCCTATAATACAGACACTTTTCCTACTAAGGAGAAAAAAAATTAAAACCAAAATCGCCCCAAGGATCATGAGCACTGTGAGAGAAATGAGAAAAAAGCCAGGGAAAGGGGGGATGTAAGTGGCTCTGCAGAATGTCCACTTGGGGCAGAGTGGGGAGGAGATTGCAGGGACGGTTAAAGAAAAATGCAAGTCCCTGAGCAGTGCTTAGAAGATCTGATCGGTTATCCAGAATAAGTCATGCTTATGTTATTAGGATCTTCGTATTAAAGAAACGTTGTTTGGGCAAGCACTGATGACTGTTCTTCTCTGGGAGGTGTTAAAAAATTTTTTTTTCAGGATTGTTGTATGATTTCTATTTGCCTTCTTTAAAATTCTTTCTCAGATATTGAAGTAATATTTTAAAATCTTCACTATAATTTGGATTTAGTTCAATACAGTTTTTGAAAATAGGAAATTAATTTTGCACCAAGCTAAAACTTAGATTGCTTATAGGGTGGACCGAGCATCGCCCCTAGCCTGCAAATTTTTGAGAATCCCATTAAATTTTATTCTGGAGTCCCTTACCAGCCGAATGTATTGTTTCCATGGATACAATTAATGGGGAAAGCAATTTATAAGACGGATGTAAAAAAATGAGCACTTCTTCAGCCCCCCTGCTGGTTGCATTTAGAGACCAGAGGACGTCTGCTCTTGTGGGGATGGCAGAAGCTGGGTGGTGTGAAGAAGGCAAAACAATGAAAGCAGAAGTCAGAAGTGTCGTTTCAAGTATAAGGAATTACTTCTGAAGACTTTATTAGGAATTGGAAAATGTCACTAAATTGTGACCTCGTTCACATACTTTCTATTTACAGGATCTTCTCCATGACCTGCCCCTCCGCCCTTTCATTCCATAAAATGCAGATATCCCTTTTCCTTTAATTGCTGGAACATTTTTTGAGTGCATGGCACAAGACAAACCCAAGGTAGGCTGAGAGCCTGGGTAAAATGAAGGGATGCGCTTACGAGCTCTAGCTCTCTGTAATTAATGATTCCTCAGCATTTCCACCACAGCACTTAAGTTTTAGGTGGTTAGAACTCAATCATTAACATTTCTCTTGATTAGCATTTTAATATATTTTTTTGAAACACATAGGAAGTGATACCAATATCAGTTTATAGCATTTTCCAAAGCATTAAAGTGAAATAAAGGAACCCCACAGCCCCCACTCCAGCTCCAACTCTAGCTTCAGAGCAGAAGTCCAGAGACGACTCTTGAAATATTCATTGCCCTCCTGTACAGTATTCCTGTGCAGGCATTTGAACGACTATTCAAGTTTTTGTTGATCCTACTCTAAATTTGGGGAAGAAATGAGACTGGAACAATTCTGTGTTCAGTTTAATATAATGTATAGCTTGTGACAAAAACATTGCCATTTCATGTGACTGGAAATATGGGATAAACTAGCCTTTTTAAAAAAAGTGTGTACAAATATATCTTAGGGTGGATAAATGCAGTTTAATTGCTTATGAGCAAATCCATTTCAGAAACTATTTGCTTATATTTTCAGCACCACAGCTAAACTCATTTTTGTGACTGCCTGAAATGGCACTGTTAAAAAGATGTTTTTCCCTGCAGAGGGCAGTCTGCCTCTACAAAATACACATAGTCCTGGGCAGCATTTGAGTGTAGAGAACAAGGAGGTATAATTATTTTTTAAGCTATGAATGTAAATAATTATTTTTCCTTGGGATGAGGCTATGGGAAAAATGTTTTATATTAGAAAATTATAGATTGTGTATAGCTTTATGCATGTGTTTTCTTCTTGCTCTTTTATGTATTGTCTTACTGACCAGTTTTTTTTTTAATATTGAAGGCATTTTTGAATAAGCATTGAGTGAGAAAGATAACAAATACAGTCCCCAAAGGAAGAGAAAATGATAATCAGGAGAGGAAGAGAAACATCAGGTTCAGTTGTAGATTAAAATATGTATTTATATTAAGAATTTGAAGGCCTACAAATTGTACAAATACAGAGAAAGCAAAACATACCATACCACCTGATTTTTAAAAATACAGAAATTAATTTCTGTTTAAAGAGGTTTTTATCTGCAGCTGGAGATATTTAACCTGAAAAATGTTAGGAAATAGGTATTTCTTTCAGTAATATTTCTCTCCTGTTTGCTGTATGTCTCTGTCTGAGAGGAATGGATTAAATAGAGGCAGTTATTCCAAAGGAGAATCGGAACCTTTCAAGAAGAGGCACTGAAATGCGAGTAACTGATGCACAGATAAATACGAGACAACAGAATTCCCAAACAGTTCAATCGCTGTTTTTCTGGAGATGTTTCACTTTCTGCTGACCATGGGAAAAGTATTTAGAGATATTATTAAGGCTTATTTTAAGGATATGTGAAAAATGATCAAGCTGCATTTATCATTTCAATAAAACGGCTTCAGTGGACAAAATAAACCTCCTTCCTGGTGTAGAAATTCATAAACTCTGGAAATATATGGTTTTTATTTATTGAAAAACATGAAAAAGGAATGTGTAAGACACTCCTAAAAAGCGTAATAAGTAATATAGGAGAAAATGCTAGAAACTTATGCCTTGGGAATATTACAGGAATCTGCAGCTCGCACTGATTTTCACATCGTGAATGCAAGTTTGGAAATACCTTTGAGAATTTCTTTTTTGCTGCCTTCCTGCCTATTTACTTGCAAGCTTTTTCTCAGCTCTTTTTCTAAAGCAGTTTGAAAATGTGATTTTGTGACAATGATTTTGTAAAGTGCAATTTAGTTGTTTTTCTTTTCACTAAATGTTTCTATTAATGTGCAATTATTATATAGCAAGATAAGCTGAAGAACACGAGCACAAAATTTATTGTCTCTAAATGAAGAGGAGGAATTGTACAGTGGTTTAATTTTTGAAACTTATATTTTTGGAGCTGGCTCTCAAATCGTTCAGCTTTGTAGTTTGCAATTTATGACGGCTGTGGTCAAGCCAGGTGAAGTTAGAGCCGCAAAATGGCAGGACAATTACTGCAAGGGGAGATGGTGGAGGAGTCCTGTCAGTTCCCAATGTGAAATTTAATCAGGTTACATAGAGTGATGTGATCTATCTTGTTAGCCCATTCTCAACTATTTTGAAAATATAAATTATAAACCTTTCAAATATTAAAACATATAAGAGGTTCAGAACTGCAGAGATAGTGTCCAGAGGTTTGTTTTGTTGCTATAAATTTTATTTCAGCAAGTTTATTTTGATCAAATGGCCCATTCTATGTTATGTTGATAATGTATACAATCATGTTTGTTAGTGTCAACTATTTAGAAAGAATTCCATTTTTAGCAAGTTTAGGATCAAATAGCCTATTTTATATTATATTGACATTGTTCTGTCCTATCATAGTTGTCAAAGTTGACATATCTATTATGAATTCTTTACCAGAATCATAGAAACAAGGGTAAAATTTTTGCATCCATAAAACTAGTGTATCTTTGAGGGCTGTTTCTCCTTGTGCTATCATTAACAGTTGTATTGTTTTTGCCACCGTAGTCTAAACAAATCCTAGAGTTATTTGTTGCATCCTTTTGTTTTAAATGAACACTACTTCAAACTCACTGAATACTAAAAATTAAACATGGTAACAGAATGTACAAAGTACTACTTAAGCCTTCCAGATATTTAGACGAAAGAGTTATACTGTTGGATGGATTGGTTATTTTTCACTAAAAATTAAAGACTTCAGCCTATGAAATTTATATGTGTTTTTGTCATCCATATTGGTACAAGAATGAGAATGATGCACACACTCTCTCTAGCACCACATGTATATATAAAATACATAATACCCTTTACTACAAACAACATGGCTAGTGAGGTACACCTGATCATCCATTTGTAAATTAGTACTCTTGCCTTGTTAACTTATATAGTCTATCAAGTATATCAGGCATATTACAGTATTCGTACAGCTGGATTAGCCTTGCTGTTGTTGATATCTTGGGAACAACATTTAGAGAAAAGGGATGGACAGCTTTTACGTGGCCTGGAATTTTAAAATAACGTTTTAACTTGTATATGTAGGAGCTACTAAGTGGATCTTAACACCTTGATATTTTCTTTTTAAAGACTGCCTTAGAATTTTAGTATATCTTGAAATTACGAAAAAGTATACTAAATCTTTTTTTTTCCGGTCATCTCAAGAAAACTCAATTGAACTCACATTCACAATTGATTTGAAAAGCAGAAGCATTCAGCGCTGTGGTTACCTCTCTGTCGTGCATCTGCCTTGTACTATATTTTCTTGCCACCTTCCACAGCTGAGTGCAAAGAAACAGTGGGAACTCTGATTTTTCAACCATCCTGTATCTTTGTTGCTACTAGACTCTTAATTCTGCTTGAGTTTATAATATTTGCATTTGCTCTTATTACACCAAAAGAAATTCCTTGGAATGTCTACTCTCATTCCTTTCATTTGCAGATGAAAGGCAAATTGCAGAATTTAAAAAAATACTTTGTGCTTAGGACCATTCATCACTCTCCCTGTTTGCTGGGTCTTTGTTTCTCTTTCATGCGGCATATATCGCATTATGTTTCTGAACCTGTTGTGGTTTTTTTTTGGTGTTTTTTTTTAGCATTTTCCTTTTGTAATTTATTAAAATAAAAATATTTTCAGTTAGCAGAAATCCTATTGGTTCTTCTGAAAATTTTGTCCCACACTCCTTTGCAGGACAAGGACAGATTGACTGGGGCCAAATTCTGAGCTTTGTTTCTTTATAAGGAAATCAAAAGTATAATTGTTAAAACCCGGTATGTCCTTTGATGTCTGAAAAGGAGAATTAAATTGCTGATGGCAAAGCAACAGGGGATATAGATAGAGTGGATATGGTGCAGGCCCTCTGGATTGGGGGTTTGTTGTTGAAAGTAAAGGGAAATACTCTTTGGATACCCAAGCGAGTATGCATTTGACAGGTAGACCACAGTTCCCACCAACTACAAGGCAAGGGGAATTGCAGAGGAATAAATGTCCTAAAATGATCTCTCTGGCCATTCAGTTTGCTGCTGTCAAATTCTTTTTTAAAAGACTTAATTTTCAAATGGTGGTGTAAAAACACCCTGATTAAAATTTAGAAGTTGGAATATCAGCTACCTAGCAACTTTTGCCCTTAAAAATCTTTCTATTCTTGAGGCCTTTTTATATAGCAATGTGCTTTTTCAGTATTGTTCATTATATAAGGACTACTCTGTTTGACCTGTGTTTTCATTTCTAACTCTGTAGAGAAATAGCTGGAAGTTTCTATTTAATTTAACTAGTTTCACTTTATGGATCTATTAATAACTAAATGGTGTGTCTGGTATGTCTTGATTTGGGACTTGTGGTGTGACCATTCTAGATTCCTGAATTTAGTAAAGTTCTAAGCCATGGCCAGAGGTTTGTCTTTCATCTGAATATTCAGACAATTTTGCCTTTTACATTTTGCTGGATGACATATGACTCTGAGTATTTTAGAGTAGATGTGTGAAGACAAAAGATTCCATGAAAACACTTCCATTTTCCAATTTTAATTGGGATGCAACAAAATAGATAAAAAAAAAATAGGGCTGAGAATCCTGACAAAACCTAGTGGTGTGCTTTGGTGGACAAATGGTTAAAATATACACTCATTGGAGTATGAAGGCAGTTCTTCTCTGCTGTCAGATAGTTTGACCAGTGTCAGGCTATCCTGACGCGTGCAGCATACCTTCATTGCATCATAAATAAAACAGACAAATTACTTTTTTTTTTGTCCCTTGGATGAAATAAGCACCATGAGAGAGGAGGGGAAAAGATTAAGGGAGGGGGGTGATTTGGAGGGTCTGCGAGGGGAGTGAAGAATTAGAGGGGAAAGAAAAAAAAGAGAGATCCTTTCAGCCCCTCTATGAATCTCGGCATGGCAGCTGAGAACAATGAGAAAACCAGGCAATTACCTAGAATCCTGTTCCCTTATCCAGACATAGAAAATATATTCTTGCACGAGCCTTCTTCCATCCCCCACCTCCATCGCCTCCTCCCCTTCCCCCGTCTATCTAATTCAGTTCTTTAGTGGAAGGCCCAGCAGATGTAACAAAGGGAGAAGGGTTTCTGATGATGACTGGCCTCTTGGGACTGGAGGGCCCAGGACTTCCAGTGGAAGACTGCAGTGGGAATTAAAAAAAATTTTTTTTTAAAAATTCTGTGCCCTTACAGACTTCAGTAACCTCCGAAGCCTCACCAGTGAAAAATGAGCAGAAAGGTATTTTATAGCCTGAACTCTTCCTTGATTCCCTGAAAATCAAGTGGTGAGGACATTAAATCACCTGGCCCAAATGCACCAAGCTGACATATCCCTTCAGTCTTTAGAAATTCCACTCTAAGGTATGAATAGGAATTCTGGGCTCTGAGATGGTTTCATATAGGAGCTTTCCTCCATCCCACTAAGATTTCTGTTTTATTATTTAATTTTTATGGTATTACAAAAGGTTGCCCCTGCCCAACATGTTCCTTTGCTTAGGCACCAGCAAATGAAGATGCTGGTTTCTTTGGTAATTTGACATGCTTTAAAAGAGTGACTAGAAAGTCTGTCCTTTCACCCTTCCTGTGCCTGAATGCCACAGCACTTACAAACTGTATAGAAGGATCAGAAGTAAATAACTGCCTCCCGGAGGACTTTAGCTTTGGGATGTGTGTGGCCCATTATATTCTGAATGGGAAATATTTGATTAACTATTGAAGAATGACATTTAAGTGAGACTATGTCTGAACCCCTGTCATTTTTATTCAAAGATGGCAAGAGTGGGCCTATATGTAATTCCTTGTATTGCACATCCACATCCACCTCCACCCACACTTAACAAGACTTATTTTGAATTGTCTTGAATGGTGCTGTTTTGTAACACACCATCCACACTCCTTGTTGTGACCAGTCGCTCTTAGAGTGAGATAGCTGCCTGAGGTTAGGGTGTGCTTGGCAGCTACTCACAAAAATCCCCCTCTACACTTCCTACTGTGGTTGTGCAAGTACTATACAAACGCAGATACCTTGACTTTCCAAGAGCAAGGCTTACTCCATTACTCAAGCTAGTGCTTGAAAGAGCTGAAAGTTTCTTCTTGGAAAAACAATTAGCAAAATGTCAGAGACCAGGAGATTGCCAAGACCACCTGCCTACATTAGTCAAATGACACTTGTTGGCATTCACTGGTTTATTTAACCTTTTCCTGTAAATAAAATAGATCTACTGGAAATATTATTTCAAGAGGTGTTTTGGTACTTGATTTCAAAGTATACGCAAAGTGCTTTCACATCTATGCTACCTTAGACTGTGATTTACGTATTATATGGCTTTCACACTTTCATTTTCACAACTTGGTTGTGTGTTTGTGAGTCCACGAGTTTGGAGGAGCTGGGACCCTGCGTTCTACTTGTCTGCATTATCCTGTAGGATCCGGAGGTTTAGAGTTGGAAGTTTGGGGATTCAAGTTCCAGTTTTGCCTCTTGCCTGGTGTGATCTCGGGGAAATTCATGACTCTTATTTACACTAAGCCTCAACTTCCTTATCTATAATTTTGGGAACAAAAATTCATTAGTAAATCTAGTGAAATTTAATAACATAAAAGTAGAACATATCACTTGGTGTACTACAGATGCTTACAACTGCTAGCTATAATTATTCCATTATGTACTCATAAATATTTGTTGACTGAGGAAGCAGTTAAGTCAAGATAAGCCTGGACTAAGCAGCTGTTTCCTCTGGAGGGTTGTATTGTTTAGGACAAACTCCTAAAATAGAGGTATCTGGGTAAGTACTAGAAAATATCCTAGGAGATGACAGTGTTCAACTGAAAAAAAAAAAAAAGTCACCTGAAGCAACTTAAATTTCCAGTAAGAGCTTTTCCCCTTTCTCCATGTAAGTCACATCTGAATTTAACTAAAGATCCAAAACTCAGTGTTGTGACAAATCACAGAATGTATCAACTGAGTCACCAGTGCAATTTGTATATTTATATAGCAGTTTCATTATTTTTTTAAAAAAGCCAATTCTTTACTAGTGTTTTTGTCTGATATTTAGACCAACTTAATTGGCTCCCTCTAAAGGTCCCTTGAGTGTCTCCTTGCCAAGATTTATATACCACTTCTATTAAGAATAACCCTTCGTTAGCTGGAATCACCTAACTTTCTTTAATTTCTATAAACTTTGTGCATTTAAAAAAACTTCACCACAGTTAAGGTTTTTAACTGTCAACATGGTTCTTTTCAACCTTACTGATTCTTTAATTCCCACTATCCAACTCACTCATCTTATTATAATCACCCTTATTCCCCATGTTTAAAAGGGGAGGAGGATGTGTGCCTTTTAAGAGGCATCCTATTAGGTAGAGCCCATGAAGCTGATCAGAATGGCTTTTACTTACAAGTCTCAAGTATGAATCAAAATGAATAAAAGGTAGAGAAATTCCACAAGTCAGGCAGAATGAAGGGAAATGACCTTTTCCAGTAATTTCAGTACAATCATTGTACTGAAACAGTTGCCCCCAATTTGTTTTGCTAGGGATTGAAGACACCCTGGGAGAATTCCAGTCTACCAACTCAGTAAAACCCAAGACAATCTCCTTAATTACGTGAGGTTAAATTACTATAAAATTGTTATTGGAGTGAATAATTTAAAAAACATGTCAAAGGCAACAACTCTGATTTTACCCTCACATTATTGTTTTCTAAAAGTATTTAATTAATCAAAGTTTTATTTGAAAAATTATTTTAACTTTGGGAGAAGAGTAGAAGCAGAAGGAAAGTGTTAAAGATCAAACTTTATTTAAATATACATTAACTTTTAAGATGCTCTGTGGGTGTTTGTTTTTTTAAATGTTAGAGGATGACAAGTAATTCTAGAAGGACATGAGAGGACAGGGGGTGCCATATAATATTAAGATCAGTTTTGTGAATCAATGCAATGTTTTTCCTTTGTATAACTTAAAGATTTGTAAAAACCTGTCATCTCGCTGCTCTTTGGCTGCATTTTACATAATGCCTTCAGCATCATTGATACCAACCTCGATGACACTATTATTGCCATTTACAGTCCAAGCTAGTGATATTAACCCTGAATGGATTTAACAAAATAAATGATAAAGATTTTAATGCTATTAACAATCGGTAACACTTCTTGACAGCACAAGAAAAGAATAGCCTGCCATTAGCCAGCTTAGACTCTGCAGTCTGTAGACGCAAAGATTCCTGGTCCTTCATTTGAGGAACCTTACTTTCTTCAAGTGGCTCTCCCCACCACACTTTCATATGCTTTTTTCCTACCTTCCCTTCCTTCCTCCCTTCTCCACCACCCTTTCTCCTCCTTCCTTCCCTCTCCTTGTTGTTTCTGCGTGTGTGAAGATGCGTTCTTCCTGATCTCTCATCTTTATTGCCTTGCAGTTATTCTGTTGTCATTGTCTGGAAATTGACCATCATCTAGCAATCACGCGTATGACTTCTGCCAATAAACCTGCTGGCTCTGCCTCTCTTTGCCTTCGGTAGCTAGTGAGTTCCTCACTCCCACAGTCTTCAGCTTCCACCTCACCACTCTCCATCCTCCTGCAGAGGCTTCCTGGGGTTCTTTTTGAAATGGATGCTAGCCTTTTGTTCCCATCCCACTCAGAGCTGCTAGGGTCAGGCAGCTAGCAGCCTCCCTGGGGCAGTGCTATGATGAATTTTGCCCTGGCCAGGCTGTTTAAGAACTCCATTTCAGTGTGCCAGCTTCCTCAAAGATTGAAAAAAGCTGAGATGAGCTTTTCCAGAGGCTCCACTCAAGTTTTAAAATGCCCCAAATTCCCGTGATCTCTAAATTCTGTGTTAGTTTTTTAAAACCATGCCTTCCCAATAAAAATTAGATTTCTTTTCCCTTGAAAATAACTACTCTGTGATCCTGTTGTCTGACCATTCAAATTTTCCTGGGATCCATGTTGGCTGTTTGGATTCTGTATTTTTTTATTTAAAAAGTGTTCAAGTCCTGTCAGCGCTTTTATTGCTGGTAATCAGTTATGTCTCATCTTTGAAGTCATTCCCATGCTTTCTTCTTTTAAAAGTCATAATTATTATAAAGAACACTCTCAAGTAATTTTTTAAAACTCTAGTCATTTCCTAAACTTATAGAAAGTTGTCCAGACTGAGTGAGTTTTTTTAGAATGGTGAACCAGTTATTTCAGTCCAAATTATGTATCTAACAGTGCACTTAAGTGAAAACTTGTTTAAATTCAAATACCTTTCGTTTTCTTTTATGATATTAAAATGTTCTATTTCAAAATTATTTTTCTCTTTTTCTATCTACATATTTGAGTTGTAATGTGGCCATAGAAACGGTAAATAGTTGTCTTTTCTTGGGACTACTTATGTAGAATGACAAATACTGCGGTGGACCTTCTTGTGTTAGTCATGAATGAGAAAACATTTAAACTTAGTTTGTGACTGTGTGCATAAGACTCTAGCATATCAGATGGTGTCTTTTCAAATCAGGATGTGACTTTCAACTGAACTTCATGGAGTTGACCTCCAACTTCTCTAGGACCAAGGAACAGGAGAAAAGCCCATTCTGTGGATGTTTCCCCCTGGAGGTGATGAGTGTTCTCAGGAAGGATAACTTGGGCCAGCGCTAACAGCTCTGTACCCTCCTTCTTATCCTTTCTGGTATTCATTAAGCTAATATACTGCTGCCTACATGGGGCACCTTCTTTGAAGGTGAGTACAGTTAAATGCCTATTTAGGCATGTCACGGACTAACCAATGCAAGAAGGTGCGTGAAGTGGGGCAGAGAGAGAGGAAGAAAAAGAAGTGTTGCCATATATTTTTTAACTTAAAAATGCTCCTTCTTAACAATCCTTTGCAGCTGGCAGAAGGCTAAGGTTTCTCGCACTATGAAAGGAAGTCAGACCATAAATAAACCAGTTGAGCACACCTGGAAAGAATAAAATGCCTTTCTAGGCTTTACACTGTGCTTCGAATGGATACCAGTCTGGTGAGTGCATTGAACTTGTGTGGAAGAATGTGTAAATGCCACATTAGTATAAAGCTAGAGAAATGTTTCCATTTTTAATCTCCAATTTCTAAACTAATGGTTTACCGGAGAAAATATGGAAAGGCATTTTTCAAAGTATCTGGTATAATAGCTTGCCATTATATTTAGGTGATGGACTTCTTTCAAAAAGTAACAACAGACTCAGACAAAAAGATATGGTACTGACCAGATAAGACTGACCATGTTTCCAGAAGTTGTCACAACTCTCACACGTATGGATCTAATTCAAAGAGCAAAAATCAACAGTATATTCCTCATCTGATGTGCATAAAAAGACCTAATGTGAGCCAGTGGTTCTTAGCTGTTTTACCTCATCCCTTTCAGGACGTTATTTAAGACTTTTTATTGCTCTACTGGTCAGGCATACGCGGATGCAGTTCTTATGTTGGAAATCCTGGAAGCTTCTGTTTAACCACGTGGCTGTCAGTACTGACTGTGAGCTCCATCCCAGCTGGCCTGGGCCTTCTGCAAATTTTAAGGTGGGGTACTCAACGTATTCAGAAGTTAGGCACAGCTGAAACAAGTCAGCAAACTTCTGGCTGTGTTACTTCTGTCTGAAAAGAGTGTGTTCACAGCCTCCCTTATCTGCACGGTAAGGTTCATGTCTAGACCACAGGGGTGGAAGGGGAGCACATTCTATTCTAGGCCTGGACAGGATGGTGGAAAAGACCTGTGCCAGGTGAAGAAAAGAAAGTTGGTGTTGCACAACACATTCCTTATTCCACTAACTGTATCCTAAGTCTAAAGTCCAGGTGGTAAGTCAGCTTTCCTTTTGTTACGTCTCTAGCCACTTTTACAGGTTCATGCCAACTACAAGTTGATGGTTTAATAATGTTTTTAAACATTTATGGGTATAACAGAAAAATAAAAACAAGCATGTGCGAGTCTGGTTGCTCATTAGTCATACTGTTTGGTCCGTTTCATGTTTATCTGCTAGTGCTGTCTCCTTTTACTGACAAAGAGAGATGCTTCTTGTCTCTCTGCCTGGTCCACCTGATTAACACACGCCGGTGAGGAGGCAACACAACCAAGGAGGACCCATGGAAGGCAACTGAGGGGTTTTGTTAGAGAATGTATTAATCTTCTTTACCCAGGTAGTCTCTTCCAGTACATGGGCTCTGCCTCCTGTTGTGAAACCAGAAGGAGATGAGAAGAAACAAATAGCTATGAAGCGCCTGGTATTTGCCAGGCATTTCCACGACCAGATGGTACTCATTTTTTTTTTCTGTAGTCACTGTGATTGCGTCTTTGTCTGAAGGGGTTTTCTTTGACTGCTGTCTGACTTTTTCAGGGAATCATTATCTCTTTCTGGACCTGCATAGACTAACATTTCCTGATGATTATTTTGTGCCAGATACTTTGTTAACCTTTTACTTATCTTAAAAAACTATTCAAGGAGAGGAAAGACGAATATTTGACTTTAAAAAAAAAATCAGCCTAGTAAGTCCTCTTAAACAGGAGAATAGGAAGGAAAAACAAAGGAAGAAAACTTTTTGTCAATTTGTTTTGTGGAAAAAAAATTGCATATTTTGATCTTCATTTATTCATTCATTGTTTCATTGAGTTACTTTATATTGGGTGATGTTCTTTATGGTATCACAGGGGGAATAAAAGAAATTCAAGTCATGGTCCTTATCCTCAGAAAATGTATATCCTAAGATGCATCATTTATTGGAGTATTTTGAAATTTTCATGCATGTAATAACTGAATTTTCTATATTAATTTTTTGACAGAGTCAAGAAACAAATGAAAATGTTTGCCTTATTTTTTCAAAATAATAGTAATTCCTCCTGAACATTAGAAAAAAATCCCTTTTCCTTGCCCAGGTCCATTGTAATACACCTTGGCAGACCAAATGCTGGAAATACTTGCTTTCTGATAAAGATGGAATTCACTGTTAATAAAGTTGCAAGACATCCAAAAGGAGAAGAGTAGCATTTTTGCAGTAATGTGCTGCTAATGATTAGAATGTTACTTTTCTGATATTATTGCTTAAATTTCCAATGGTGCAAATTAGACCTTTAAACCTTGCCTCAGCATAAGCAATAATTGAGGATATTTGGTGGTTTTTATCCACATGGGAGAATGTACAACATAATTCAAAAGCAGCAAATCTCTGCATTCTGTTTATTTTTATTACAATTTTTTGTTTCAATATTTTGAGGAAGGATGGAATGGTTAGATAATATTTTCTTTAGTGACCAATAACAGAGATACAAATTTAATAAGGAAATAAATAGGATAACATACATTAATAAGCATTTCTTACATTTGAGCTCAGTTTTTGCTCTTTTTCAGCAATTTTTAGCTCTTCATAATAATATTGACTGATTTTGGAAGTATGCATCATCTTTCTCATTTTATGGTCTATTTCTTTGTTTCTTTATGCCAAAGCATTTTTAGTTCATCTTTTATTTAGTTCCTTTTTGGATAAGAATCAAACATGAGGGTGAAGGGGCCATATTATTAGTTTGTTAGGAATGTCATATAACACATGTGGGTATTACATGTCACGGTGTTATATATAAATCTCTCTACAGGATTTATAACTTTACTGTCAAAATTCACCTGAGGGTGACGCTCTGTAGGTAAGAAATCTTAATTGAAGAGAGATTTAAAAAACCAAAGCTTAAAGAAAACACCAGAGAGTGTTTCCAATTTTCCTAAGCACAATTTTTATATTTGTATTCCTTCTAAAATGGAACTATGATTTTTAACACTAAATTTGACAGGCAGTAAATCTAATTATGAAAAGCATATGAAAAAATATATAATGTAAGAAAGCCGGCATCTAAATATTTTGCTTTCACGTTTGTGGAATATTTGTTAACAGAGTTTCATAAGGATTTTAAAATCATTGCATATAACAATTATACCTCTAATAAACTAATTATATATGTTGTTTCTACTCTGTAATTAGGTGTAATTACACTAATTGCATAAACAGACGATAATCAACCCAAAATTACTTTATAAAACAAGAACATTTACACAACAATAATGTCATTAAAAAACATAAGCCCTCAAGAAGGAGACAAAGCAACCACCACCAGGAAATTCAGTTAGGGATTAAGTGTCTAGTACTGTAGGTATAATAGGGACGCTGCCACCTTCCCATTACCCTAATGCACTCCATTCCTCTTAGATATAGTATGTTTAAATCCTGAGCTGTGAATTTCTGGGCCTTTGTGCCTTTGTCTCGCCACCTTAACATTTTTAATGTAGTTTTTGTTGTGTAAATCTATATAAGTGCCATCACCGTCAGCGGTGACATCTGATGGCACCAGGCCGACCCAGTCTGCATGTATTAGGGCTTTTTGTGTTTGTGCAGTGGAACCTACTTAAACAAATTCCATTTGAAGGAATAAACCTGTAAAAGGAATACATTTTCCCTGTTCTGAAACAATAGCTCTGTGCTGAATGGATGCCCATGAAAAGAGTAAATCACATAGAAGGATAAAGTTCTTTTCCTCCAAAAGGCGAGAGGAAGACAATGATGATTTTGACCTATTGAGGAAATTAATCTCTTGATTTATCTGTTTAATGTGCACACCAATCTAGAACACATGCCAGGAGGCCGCCTCAAAGTTATTGCTAAGTTTTGGGTTGTTCTAAAAGAATTTCAAATCACAAAAGCAGTATCAAGAGCTCAACAATTTCACACAAAATCAATGAAGCCCCTTACCTGGCAGGCATACTCTAGACATTCCTTACATAGCTCGTTGATGTTTAGCCATTCTATCAGCCCCAGACACCTGGGGACAATCCCTGGAGGAATGAGGTTAGAGGTGAGATCAGCTTCCACTAAAATACAGTATTTATTAACCTTTTGGATTGTTTGTGAACAAAAGTTTAGGAACTCTAGATCTATTATTAGATATATCTTGGGATTTGCTCTGTTGGCAATGAATGTAGAACTTTAGAAATGTATAGATCCTTGGGCCTATCAGATCCTAATACTTGGGGACTCCATGCCACATAAAAATTCAGTGTCCATTGTCAGCTTAATTTGTAGCAGAGCAATTGGCATATATTTAAAAGCATTTAGGACATTTTGAAAATTTGAAGATGCCAACTCTGCATTCTAGTTTCTTCATCAATTAAAAAATTTAGCTGAACAAAAGCATTTAAATATTATCTTCATAGTTTCTCTCACAACTGCCAGCTGCTGATGCAATGTGGACATATAGGTGCTCAATAAATACTTGCTTAATGAATACATAGAGGGGTAAAAAGGAAAAAGGTTTTGGTGGGTTTCTCCAAAAGCAAAGACGGATTGTTATTTTGGCTAAAGTCTTGGTAATGTTTCTTAAGACTTATAAAACAATAATACTTGATTTTCTCTGATTTTACAATAATATTTATTATAAATTTTTTAGATACTGCAGATGGGTACAAAAGAAGAAATTGAAAGGCTATGAGGCATGCTGTCATTGCTCCCCTGAAAGGTTAATTTCCTACCACTGCTGGGAAAAACAATGGGTCTTTTAATTTCTAAAATATGTGTTAATTTTATGGACAAAATATGGCTTTTATGTATCATCTCAATTTTAGAAAAACATTTTTCACTTCCATTTTATTTTGTGATATATTTGGTGATTTGGTAAATCTCTATTATTTGGACGCCTATCCTATATTTGGGATAATTCCCAGTGTTATGAGTCTTAGTGAGATTTTACCTCCCATGTTAAGAAGTAAAAATTTCCAAACCTTCCTTGTAAAGAGAATACAGTCCTGTGTGTCCCAGGTTTTGCTAGTAGGATGGTCCTGATTCAGGGTTGAGGTAATCATGAATAATGCATTTTCATGACAGTTATTGTAGAAAGATCGAGTTCCCGAGAGTAGTATTAGCAGTTCGGTAGTGGCATCCCATGTTTACTGATGGAGTGTGTCTGCAGGACAGCCTATGTTGTCTAATACTCAGCAGTGGCAGTAGTGATGTCCTCATTAGATTAGATTTCCGGTGTGATTTTAGACTTTACGCCCAGCTCTGTAACCCTAATCCTGGTTCTTAAGCTTGCATGACAGTTCTGTGAACTAGACAATATTCTTTTTATAATAAGCTTTTGTTTTTACTTAAATAAGCCAACATAAGTTTCTGTTACTTGTGACTCAGGGCATTAATTGATAACTAAATGGGCACTAGGACTGGGTGTTTCTAAAGTGGCTGGACATTAAAACAAAAGAAAAGAAAAACCAGAATAAGCTCAAAGTTCTGAATTCTTGGCTATAGGTAGGAACTGTCTATCACAACACCCAAAGAGAATTTTCTCTCTTGAAGCCACAGGACTGAGAAAATTCAAAGTAAACTTGAAGTTCAAACTCAAGGTTGCTGAATTACCAGGTCAGTTGAATTCATAGTCTAATAAGGTGTAAAAGGGCACTGATTAAGAGTGAAACCTCAGAATTGGAGTGGGGATATAGGGAAGTATTCCAATGATTCAGAGTACACTGAACCACTAACTCCCACAGAGCCTCCATTGTTGGCTGAACAGTCTTTTTGCTCTGCTTTACTTGAAGACCCCAGAGAGACATCCTTGCAAGGAGAATAAAATCCACACGTCCCATTCCCAACATCATGTGCCATCCTCCCCTGTATCTAAGGACAGATCCCAGCATGCCTGGACAACCAATTACAAAGTCAAATCCACAATGTTTTGTTAGATTTTACTCACAAAAATGTGATGTGTGTGTAAATGGAAGGTGAGAGAACAAGGAAGAAAGAATGTACTTTTGAGTTTGGCTGAAGTTACTGATATGGATATATATGCCACAGATTTTGGATTCAATGTGGTAGCTGAAATAAGAATGCTCAGAGGCCTACTAGGCATTCAACCACTCAGTAAATTGGAAGTACTGAAGTGGGTTTATCATATTTGCTTAACCTCTTTGTCCTATAAGATACATTTAGAAATACATTAATGAGAATATTCCAGGTTTTGGAAGAGTGGTGAAGAGGCCATTTTTTAGGAACCAAGAATGCTGGTAGGAGACCCTGTAGGGCTCATAATTGCAGTGAGATTACATGGCCCCCAGGGAGGCAGGGACTAAGTAACAGTCAGAAACCACTAGAGACAAGTTGGATATGGCTATCAAAATATGCAGCAAAACTAGTGTGATAATGATTTAACCAGGTTTCAATTTTGGTAGTACCTGGGATTAAAATAGATGGGCATCCCAGTTAGGTTCTACTTAATATGAATAACTGAAGAGAACTACATATCTGAGAAACAGGCCTGAATTGAACCACCATAATAATCATGGCCTTTTAACAAAGTCCAAAACCTATATATGTTTAGGGTTTGGGAATGTTTTGTATGAAGGGGAGTCCATATACCCTGAGAGGGAAAAATCTATATCTCAGTTAGTGTCTATAAAACTCCTTATCCTTTTAAAAGATACCTAATCCATTTGCTAGGGAAACAAGGAACTAGGGTAAGGGAAATACCTAGACCATTCAGAAATTATTAGACATTATGTCTGAGCTAACCCTGTCCTGAGTTCTGTCAATTTGGGTTTTATAGAATTCAACTGATGGAGATTTAACCCAAATCTGTCTCGGACTAGGCCCAGTGAGATCCTGAATACTTCCTTGGTTTATTTCTTGAACTTATGAGTGTGTTGTTGGAATGTATATCATCAGCAATGGTAGAACCGTATAATGGTTCCCGACATTGTGTAAATGCCACAATGTCATTGTCCTGGGTAAAACCCCAGAGTTCCTCTTACTACTAAGAAAGTGATTTAGAAGCAATACCACACTCCTTGGGGAATTGTAGATCTAAGTGTTATCACAGGTGACTCGAAAGAGGCAGGGATATTGATTCCCATCTCTCGCTCTCTTTTTTTAAAAGATTTATTTATTTCTCTCCCCTCCCCCCTCCTCCCTCACCCCTCACCCTCCACCCCAGTTGTCTGTTCTCTGTGTCTATTTGCTGTGTCTTCTTCTTTGTCTGCTTCTGTTGTTGTCAGCGGCATGGGAATCTGTGTTTCTTTTTGTTGCGTCATCTTGTTGTGTCAGCTCGCCATGTGTATGGCACCATTCTTGGGCAGACTGCACTTTCTTTTGCACTGTGTGGCTCTCCTTGCACGTGGGGCTTCCCTACATGGGGGACACCCTTGCATGGCACGGCACTCCTTGTGTGCATCAGCACTGCGCATGGGTCAGCTCCACACTGGTCAAGGAGGTCTGGGGTTTGAACCGCGGACCTCCCATGTGGTAGACGGATGCCCTAACCACTGGGCCAAGTCCACCGCCCCCATCTCTTCTTGATATAACTATCTAATACCACTAAGTATTGGAGAAGGCTGGTGGATTATCATAAGCTTAATAGGTGGTGACTCCAGTAGTATCTGGTATTCCAGATGTGGTATCTTTGCTGAAGCAAGTGAACATAGCCTCTGGCAGCTGGTGTTTTGCTTTCTCTTGACATGGATAATAATATACTTTTACCACATTACCTCAGAGTTAGGCAAACTTTCTCACTGTGAGCATAATGTATTCTCTAGGGAACTCAGTCACCTCATTAGCCCAAAGAACATTAAACTTTTCCATTACATTAGTGACTTTATGTTGATATGACCTGGAGAGCACACAGTAGCAGACACTCCAGATACTTTGAAAAGGCATATTGCATGCCAGAAAATGGGAGATATACCCATGAAAATACAAAGGCCTAATTGATCAGTGAAATGTTTGGAGGGTCCAGTGGTCCAAACCTTCCAGGCTATCTCCTTCAAGGAAAAGAACAATTTGCTGCAGTTTGAATCCCCTACCATTAATAAAGAGACAACAGTGAGTGGGACTCTTTTCATTTTGAAGGAAGCATATACCACATTTGGCCATACTTCTTAAAACCACTTCTTATTAGGTGCAGCAGATGCTTTCAGAGCCTCACCTTTCTCCTCACTCTTATGACTTCAAGAAAACTTCCTACTGCCAGCAACTGTATTCTTTTTCCTAAGGGCTTTCTCTGGCTGCCAACACATAGTTTCTTGCCCTTTACTCGGTGTCTGGACAGACTGGAGTGCTACATGGAGCCTATACTGAGCCTTCTTGGACGGCCCCTGGAGTTTGTAGTTAAAACCATGCTTTTAGTAAAGTAATTGTTCTATTGAGAAACAGCTCTCAGCTCACTTTAAGGCCCTTGTAGAGACTAAATGTTTAACAATGTCATACCAGGTAACAATGCAAATTGAATTGCCTAATATTAGATGATTCACTTAGCCATCTATTTGGATGTGCCAAACTGCAATTAATTTTTGAGTGGAGGTAGCGTTTTGTGGGATCCTGCTCCAGTAGCTTTTTCTCAGTTCATAATTATGGTCTCAAAGAGAAGTTCCTATGACCAGCTGATTGAGGGGGAAAAAATTGAGCCTTAATTACAACTGACTCCACATGATAGGTTAGAAGTAGCCATAACTGTACTATTTTAGTGTTGCAAATACACTCGGTAGTAAATTCTACATGGAAACAAAGTTGACTTGATTACTGTATTGCTGAATGTGTGGTCTGCTAGCTGCAGTCCCCGTTATGGTTCCATACCCAGTGGGCATTACCCATATGTCAACTACATCAGACTATATCATCCTGGAGCAAAAGTAATTTTGAATTTGAATTTGTTTTCCATGCTTGTTGTGCTTTAGCCAGCCCCACCATTTTTAGATTCTCTGAAGGCTTTACTTTCCATCATGGTATGCCACATCAAATAGTTTCTGAACATGAACTCATTTTACATCAAAGAAGTAAGGTAATAGGTGTAGCACATGAGATTCGTGAAATTTCCCAGAAGTTGCAATGGAGTCTATGACATAAATTTTTTAGCTTTGCAGCCTCTGTGGTTCAGAAAGGAATACAAAGGAAGGTAAGAATGGATGCTAAGGGCCAATCAGCCATGTCCTGCATTTCATGCAATCACCTAGAATGGTAGAATGGCCTATGGAAGACACCATTATACCTCCAGGTCTGTGGCTACTTTATGAAGTTGAAGATCTATCCTATGGGGTGCAATGTAAGGTTTGAACTAGTGATCATTATGTGATTCTGTTTTTGATATCTAGAATATATTAGTTTGGGAACTAAAGAGGGAATAAAAGGTGATGTGCCTCTCAGAGATACAGTTACATGACCTACTCACGAAAGCTTTACTTTCCGTGTCACTCAGGACTCAGTGCAAGAAACAGAAATCACCCTGGGTAACATAGGCAGAATGGGCTTTAATACAGGTGCTTATGAACTCTTTGAAAAGCTAGAGGAGTAAGAATCAAGAGCCATTTCTCAAACAATTGAGTTCAAGAAAATTCCCTGTAGCCAAAATTCTGGAATCAGAAAGTTGAAGTGAATAAATGGTTGAAAGGCTGAATGCGTATCAACCATATCTGTAATATTTCCCATGTAGCAACTTTAGAGGCTTAGTGCCCAAATAAGATTGCTTTCATCAAGGGAACAGCAGTGATTCCACTGAATTGGGAGCTGAGTCAATCCACCTGATTATTTCAGAGACTTGTTATGTGACTGACAAATATGTGAAAAAGTGTTTCAGGATTGGCTTGGGAGATGGTTCTTACCAAAAACGTTACAATAGCAGCAAGAAAGAGTATGGATGTGTGTAATGAGCTGGCCCACACACAGTGCTGATGTGCGCAAGGAGTGCTGGGCCACTCAGGGGTGTCCCCCGTGTAGGGGAGCCCCACGCACAAGGAGTGTGCCCCATAAGGAGAGTCGCCGTGCCTAAAAAAAGTGCAGCCTGCTCAGGAGTGGTGCTGCACACATGGAGACCTGATGCAGCAAGATGACGCAACAAAAAAAGAGATGCAGTTCCCCAGTACTGCTGACAAGAATACAAGTGACAAAGAAGAACACACAGCAAATGGACACAGAGAGCAGACATCTGGGGGCTGGGGGCCGGGGGAGGGGGAGTGGCGGGAAGGGGAGGGAAATAAATAAAAAATAAATCTTTAGGGGAAAAAAAAGAGTATGGATGAAATCCCTGAGATCCTCTGGGGATGTCTTATATACTATTTTAGTGAAAATATTAACAAAAGACTACAGCATAGGCAGGACCACCACCAATATCTCACATTTCTCAGGAATGAAGGTTTAGTTCACCATATTGGCAGAAGCCTGGCCAGTCGAGGAGCTGGCTATAACTGAAGGGACATAGAAGGAGTAGTGGAAAAGGAAAGTAAAAAATACCAGCTGTAACATCATGTCCAGTTGCAGACCATAGCATCAATCCTCTATTTTCTTATTTACAAGTCTCATGTATGTTTATGTATTTCAGCACATTTTTTTCTCCTCCTTCCTTTGAACTACTTTATACTGTGGATGATAGTATTAACTTTAGAGTTTAGTCCATAGATTACAACACATGGGAAAGTGACAGTACTGGAGAAGACCTCGGACTTGTAGTTGGATGCATTAACTGAAAGTCCTTTGGGTTGTCCACCTTTAGAGGAGGCATGCGTATTTTTAGTTAGATAAGGATAATTGTATTACACCAGGCGAGAAGATTTCTTGGGAAATGAAAGAGAAGGAAGAAGAAAATCCTAGGTTGAACTTGGACAATCCAAGGGTGATCTTTCATGAATGTTTATTATCCTTTTTGGCCACCTGGTATCCTGAATCTCTTTCCATATCTTGATTTCTCCTTCATTTTATGGGTCTTGTTAGGGCAATCCCAACTTCTTTTGAAGAATAGCTGAAAATGCCAGTTAATTGTTTTTCTGTCCCCCATACCCACTCTTACCCCCTTCCAGCTGAAGTGCAAGAGACAACTCTCCTAGAGTCATAGGGAAGGAACACCCTCAAGGTAATCTCTTTAATAGGGGCAGTGGCTGCAGAAAGACTGGGTTCCTGGGACAGCAGTGATGCTTCAGGGATGCCTGAGAGCATCCCATGTGCCCTGTTGTATTCTCTAGTGCTTAGAGGTGACAGCAGTGGTATCCCCTCTGGTCTGATTCTGCGGTGTAATTTGGAGAGTCATTTGACTGTCTTATCCAAACCTGGTTCTCCAGACCTGGGAGGTCTATGAATTACTCACTATCCTTTTTTAATTAGCCATAATTGGTTTCTGTTGCTTACCACTAGACTATCTGACCTATCCAATGATATAATGAAAGGTATGTAAGAACCTAGGCTGGGAAATGGGCTGCCACTTATTGGCTCTATGACCAGGGACATATTATTTAACCTCTCTGAGTTACATTTTCCTACTCTGTAAAATGGGAATAAAAATTTCCCATTTTAGCATGAGTTAATAGGTGTGAAGATCCTTAGAGTTGAGCCTGTCACTTCTTTGTTTTGTTTTGTTGTTTTTAAATAAGTGGTACCATTGGAAGATTCAATGTTTAAGCATAGAGTAACTGTGTTCTTATTATGGTATATCAGTATATTTAATATTACTTTTATGAAAGTGTTCTGGAAATAGGATATTTGTCTTGCTTGTTTCAGAATTGAAGTGTTCTTTGCTTTTTGTTGAGTCAGTTTCATAGCACATTGTTTAAATTTCTGGAAAACACAGAGTGGCAAGATGCACTATTATTCTGATTGCTGTTACAAAGCCTAATAAAATTGGTGAATTTAATGAGTATGCCATTTGGGTGAAGGGCAGCATGTATTTTTTTTTTCCAGTTAGGTCATTTTATTCTTACAAAGGAATGGTATATGGTATTTTAAGGCATAAGTATTAATAGTTAAATGACCATATATCCCTACCACTCAAGCCTCCTGTGTGACCCTCCCCAAATCTTTCTCCCTGCTTTCCAGTGAGAATCTTTCCCTTTAAAAGAGTAGTTTTAGTACATATGTATAAGTCCTTAAACAAAATAAT
This sequence comes from Dasypus novemcinctus, assembly GCF_030445035.2. Lineage (NCBI taxonomy): Eukaryota > Metazoa > Chordata > Mammalia > Cingulata > Dasypodidae > Dasypus > Dasypus novemcinctus. The sequence continues at coordinate 19,766,332 of NC_080690.1, read as the reverse complement.
ACTCATTCTTCATTCTTGAATTTTATGTAAATGGAATCATATTCTACATAATGCTCTGCAAGTTTTACTTTTATTTCTTTCACCTGTTTGTAAGATTCATCCATGTTGATGTGAGCTATAGTCCATTCATTTCCTTTGCTGTATGAATATATCATTCTTTATTCATTTTACTGTTCATTTCTATATTCATTCTATGGTGGCATTCTATTTGTTTTTGGATTTTTAGTGTAACAAAGAATATTGCTGTAAATATTCTTATACCTGACCTCTGTAATTGTCTTATGGTATAAACCAACAGTAGAAATGCTGGGTCATGGGGGTATGTGTGCCTTTAGCTTTATTAATTGTTTTCTTATTCTCAGGTGGATTCTCTTCCTCCTCCCCCTCCTCTATTCTCTCTTGTTTTAATGATGAAATAGGCTCTTTAATCTCATTGAGACTACAAGTTAAACATTCTCCACAGTTTCCTGCATTAATCTTTTCATTAAAGCTATTTTTTTTTTGACTTCTCAGTTGTTTTCCCTGTTTCAATTAGCTGATAATCTTCATGAGTCTAGTACTTTTTCACTGTTGCCTGGTATTTTAAAATTAAGAATGATATCTGGTGATTCCCCTAAAGGCTATGCTTTAACCTCACCAGAGGGCATTGTTAAAAATGCAGACCCCTATGCCCTACCTCTGGAGATTCTGATTTAGAAGTTCTGGGGTAAGACCCAGGAATCTTATTTTTTAAAACAAGTGCCTAATACTTTGACACTACTAGTCTGCATAGACCAGAGTTTGGGAACATCTGATCTGGGATGTTTGATAATTATAGTTAGTGCAGGCTCAATCTGGCTGCAGTTATATATATTTTCTGCCCAGTTTTTCTCATTAGAGTGCTCTTCAAGCATATCAGTTGGTGCATTTCTGTGTAGTTCTTCCTTCATCCATCCATGAACAGTAGGTGGGAGCAGACCATCAAGCATTTCTTCTAGAGGTTGGTTGTAGTGGGCTTCTTTACGAGTATACCATAAGCAATTAAACACACACACATAAGCCTGATGTCTTGTCCTTAGAATGCTTCTCACACCTTGACTCTGGTTGTGCTCGTGAGCCCTGTTTGTGTTCAGTATCCTGTGCCTTACAAGCAGTGACGCTGAGTCTGACTTCAGGCATAAGAGATGAGTGGATTGCAGCAGTTACCATTGCTGCTGAAACAGCTGCAACTGGTTTTCTAGCTTACAAAAGATTGTATGTTAAAGATTGTTGCAACAAAGCTATGGTGACCCTTCACAACCCCAAGCTAGTACGCTTTTAACGTGGAGGATTTGGGAGATAAAGCTGTGTACTAACATTGTTGGAGATCCAAAAAGTTTCCACTCTGTGAACTACACAATGAAGAGACTGGAGACAACGTGGGACATATGATCATCAAGAAAAAAGAAACTTTAATGGAGGATTTGGATGTTGCAAACTAATTTGCATAATGTTACCTGATTAATTAGAATGGGTATCACTTCTATTTTTAAAAAAATATATTTATTTCTCCCCCCCCATTGTCTGTTCTCTATGTCTATTTGCTGCGTGTTCTTCTTTGTCCGCTTCTGTTGTTGTCAGCGGCACGGGAATCTGTGTTTCTTTTTGTTGCGTCATCTTGTTGTGTCAGCTTTCCGTGTGTGCGGCGCCATTCCTGGGCAGGTTGCACTTCCTTTTGTGCTGGGCGGCTCTCCTTATGGGGCGCACTCCTTGTACGTGGGGCTCCCCTATGCAGGGACATCCCTGTGTGGCATGGCACTCCTTGCGCACAACAGCACTGTGCATGGGCCAGCTGCACATGGGTCAAGGAGGCCCGGGGTTTGAACCGCGGACCTCCCATGTGGTAGACGGACACCCTAACCACTGGGCCAAAGTCCGTTTCCCTCACTTCTGTCTAATTCACTTCCCCTAGATTCTAGATGTGCAGCTTTCCATTCATAACATTTGCCGTGCTTGTTGGAACATCGCAGTGCACATTTGTTTAAAGAGCAAAAAAAGGAAAAACCAACGTCATGGACTATGAGTTATTTTGTTATTTTAAGGACCTATTTCTATAAATTTAAAATAAGGACATTAGAAAATAGGTTTTTCTTTTTCATTCTTTAGAATATAGTTGTATATTCAAGTTAACTTATTAAATTATTCTTGAAATCATATATATGTGGATTGTACTTGTAAATTTCAAGGAAAAATTATTACCTCTTCCTATTACTTAGTTAACCTAGAAAGTAGATTGGTTGTGGCTAAACTACATTAATTTCTTAATACAATCTAGGAAAAACCTTGTTTTGACCTTGATTTTCTTCTTGACAGTAGTAACAACACTAAGATAATGTGGTTTCTGTGTTTTCAGTTTTCAACTGAAACAAGCTATGAATGCCATTATGTTTAGTTATGAGTGAGCCAGGTTAAAAATGAAGGGGTGGTAACTTCTTTGTATTCATCTTTACTGATATTTAATTGATCCATTAAAGGAACCAGTAGTGAAAATTTAGATCAAAGTGATATTAGATTAGTAATGAATCTCTTAATATGTAACGTTCTGGAATCCTAGCCCAAGGAGCAGCAAGCACTTGAACTGGGAACACTGAAGGAATTGGGAGAGGACATATGTCATGGCTCTTGAATGCAAAGTCACACACACATCCATGACATCAATAGTAGTCACAAGCCTAGATCAAAGGTGTGGGAAGATTTTTTCCTCATTTTGGCTAATATAGCACGTGGCTGATACTAGTAGAGAAACTATTTTGAAGAGAAAATTAAGAATTATATCCTCCTCTGAATTGTGCAATCTTTTTCTTAAAATCAAAAATTTGAAGATAAGTGTTTATGTAATATTCTTCTTGAAAGACTGAGACCAGAAACCTTGAATTCATTAAAAAAGAGTATCAAAACTGAAAATAACTAGGAACAATAAATGAATTAAAACAGGAGTTAAATATATGTTTAAAGTGAGATTATTTGGGTTTTTATAGGTTAGAAGGAAAAAAAATGACCATACATGATATATATTTAAGTAAAACATTATCTGAAATTGGCAATAGTATTCAAACAGGTAAATGTACCCATTATTTCTTCTATTGAATTCTTAGTTGTAGTCAATGACAAGTTTCCTCGTGCTAAAGTCCAGTTATTTTGTTTTATATATATAGAAATATATATATATACACACACGGATATTTTAAAAATATGTAGTTGTGCATTACGGTGTTTATGTAGATAAAGTTCATAGCAAAATTGTGTACACTGGTTTCACATACGCTTTATTTATTATTTATTTATTTATTTATTTATTTATCTATCTATCTATCTATTTCTCTCCCCTCCCAACCCCGGTGGTCTGTTCTCTGTGTCTATTTGCTGCGTCTTCTTTGTCTGCTTCTGTTGTTGTCAGCGGCACGGGAATCAGTGTTTCTTTTCGTTGCGTCATCTTGTTGTGTCAGCTCTCCGAGTGTGTAGCACCATTCCTGGGCAGGCTGCACTTTCTTCCGTGCTGGGCGGCTTTCCTTATGGGGTGCACTCCTTGCGCGTGGGGCTCCCCTATGCAGGGGACACCCCTGTGTGGCACAGCACTCCTTGCGCGCATCAGCACTGCGCATGGGCCAGCTGCACACGGGTCGAGGAGGCCCAGGGTTTGAACCACGGACCTCCCATGTGGTAGGTGGACGCCCTAATCACTGGGCCAAGTCTGCCACCCCACATGCAGTTGTGACATACATTTGAAAGTGACTTTAAGGCACATCATCAACCCCAAATCTAAAGTTCTACAAATCAGGATTTGACCTATCAGATTCTTAGGAGAAATTTTCTGCATGCTCCTCTCCTAACCCCCACCCTTTTTTTTTTTTGATAAGTGTGAGTGGATCAACAAAAGGTAATTTAAAAGAAAAAACCTACATAACCTACTTTTCAAAATTTCTGATAAACATTCTTTACCCTGGAAACTAAACTATCCTTAATTTTGAATTTGATATTAGAAAAGTTGTAGGTTTACAGAAAAATCATGCATAAAATACAGAGTTCCCATATATTATCCTATTATTAACACCTTGCATTACAGTTATTATAATTCATGAAAGAATATTTTTATTGTACTCTTAACTATAGTCCATCGTTTACAATATTTTACTTTAGCATTTTGATAGTCCAAAATAATTAGGTAAATGTATTTTCAGGTTCATGTTAAAATTCTATTGTATGCTTTAGATCTAGAATTCCTGCAGGATATTAAAACCTTTTTGTGTTACTTAGTTCATCTAAAAAGTAAAGTAAATGTGATTAAGTTAATGTGAATTTTTTTTCCACACAAAAATCATTGTGCATGATTCCTGTTCTAATTACCTTACATTCTAATTGATTTATCATTTGAACCTACAAGGTAGGTTGCCAAATTAGCTATTTTTTATCAGTAAGTGTGTCCCCTCCTTCATCACTCCCCTCATCACCACTATCGTCTTTTTTCTTTTTTATCATTTGTGTTCCAGTGATTTCTTAAGTAAGATATTTTGCTGGGGTGAGAAGTTATTCAGTTACAAAGAAACTTGTTTTTCAGTGATTAAAGTAACATTCATTTGTTCACACACACACACAAAACTCACATACACATACATATATACATAGATAAAATATTTGGATTTTAAATATTTATTTTTAGTTAATTTATTTTTATTTTATACTCCATTTTCAGAGGGAAAAATCCTCTACAAGACTGCCCTCATTTCAGATACGAGTTGCAAGTTCAGGGGTCCCGAGGGCCACCTTTACTTTTGACTAGATGGCTGCAAATTCAGGGGACCTTATAGACTCCCTCTGATTCAGTAATTCAGTATACCAGTATAACAACTGTTCAGTATAACAATGGAACAGTATAACAACTCAGATACTCAGGAAAGTGCTACAATTATAATTCCAGTTTTATTATTAAAAGGATACAAATCAGAATCGGAAAAATGGAGAGATGCATAGGTTGAGGTCTGGGAGGGTCCAAAATACCAGGTTTGCATCATTCTTAGGGATGGATTACGTTTCTGGCACTTTAATGTGCGACAGTACTCAAGAATGTTGCCAACTTGGGAAGGTTACCTGACCTTCAGCATCCTTAGTTTTTATTGAAGCGTCATTAACTAGACATGATTGATTAAACCATGGACCAAGTAGTTGAACTCAAGTTCCAGGCCCCCTCCCCTCCTGAGAAGTCAGGCTGATTTCACGTGGCTCAAAGCCCCAATCTGCTAACCACATGGTTGGTTTTTCTGGCAAGGCCAGCATCCTTTTTGTTTGCATAAACTATCGAGGGACCCATTGAGAGTCACCTTCTTAGCATAAACTCTCTCTCAGCTGTGGTCTGAGGGATCCACCATGGCACTCCTATCAGTTAGGAAATTCCAAAGGATTAGGGGTTAGTAACCCCTAGGAGTCAGGACAAATGCCAGACCTTTCTTTGGAGACGAAATTTCTTACCGTACACTGATTAATAAGCTAACAATTAAGGCAATTACTTTGCCTCTGATCACAGCTTTAGGTACATCTAGTAGTAGTGGCATTATCATTGTTGCTATTTCCTAAATAATCTGAGTGCTGTTATAATTTCTTAATTAGAAGGCTCTAAAAATGTTCATGTTGTTGAAGACACTCTTGTTGTTTTGTTTTGCTTATGCTTAAAGGCTTATTGAATTATGGATAGATAATACAGAATGTTTCTTATATAATTTCTGCTATTTGAAATAGTATTTCTTTGTAGTTTTTTCATGGTGAAATGGTGTTTATAGTCCATGAGTATTAAAATACTTGTTTGTGTGGGGTTAACTATATATATTATTCATATTTTGACTTATTTGTTAGATTTACACTCTGGTGTTGTGTTTTTAAGTTTTTCTTGTACTTATTTTAAATTTATTTTTCCATTTCAAAACATTGTTAGTGTGGAAATGTTACTGACTGTTACCTCTTCAGTATATATTGTCTCTTATCAAAATGAGACATGATGCTTGAAAAAATGATGCTCTCTTTTATGCTTTTTTTCCTTGAATTTTGCTTTTACTGATAGTAATATAGGAACTATCACTCTCTTTTGGGTTTATGTTCGTCCGCTATATCTTTGTCCTTTTATTTTTAAGTTTTGGGTCACTTTGTAAGTACATAGGAAAATTTTGTTTTCCTTTAAATCCAAACTAAGAATTTTTGTCCTTTGATGGGAGCTTTTAACTCATTTGTATTACTAAAATTAGTAGGTTAATCCATATTACTATTGTTGTTGTTAGAGCTTTTTTATGTAATGGATTACTGCTGTTTCCTGTCTTTTGGAAAATGAAGTGTGTATTATTTGTTTTTTTCTCTTTGCCAATGTTTTGGAAGTTATATATCCTGACTTTAATTCTATAGGAGGTGACCAGGCTTTTTCAAAACATTGATTACTAAATATATTTTTTCTAATTTTCAAAGCCCATCAAAACAGTAGCTTAAATAAAACACTAATTGTCAGCATTCTCTGACTGCTATTGCTAATATGTTATGGGTAGGGGAAAGAAATCTTTTCTGGGTCATAGCCCGCCCCCTGATTCTTGCCAGTTACCACAGGAACCATCAGGGGAAAGCAACATCCATTGCTGCAGGTGAGAAGAGTGCAGGCTCAGCCCCCACCCCCACCCCCTGAGACAGCTCTCTCATCTGTCTGCTAATTGCTTGCTGTCTGCTCTCTGTCTCTGCTCTTTGTATCCACTTGTCTTCTTTAGGAGGCACCAGGAACCGACCCCAGGACCTCCCATATGGGAGGTGGGTACCCAACCACTTGAGCCACACCTGCTCCCTGCTCATTGTGTCAGCTCACTCATTGCATCAGCTCATTGCATCAGCTCATCTTCTTTAGGAGGCACCAGAAACCGAACCTGGGACCGCCCATGTGAGAGACAGTCGCCCAACTGCTTGAGCCACATTCACTCCCCAGGCTCGGTTTTTGTGCAGATTTTATATAGCTTTTTTTAATACTGTTTAGTATATCTTTAAAGAACATAATGTATCTGTTTCTAGAATAGCCTTCCCTTTGTTTGCTCTAAGTGAATAAAAATGTATTGGAGCTAGAAAAGATTCAGGAAGATTAAACTAAAACAAGACTGTTGAGCAGTTTCCAGATAAGGCAAATTTTTAAGCAATAGATTTATAGTTCCAGTGATAGGACAGAGCTCTGAGCTGAAGGAAGCTGCCTCAATGTAAATTTTGTTTTTAACATAATGTATTTCTTTTTAAAAATCCCATTAATTTATCCAAAATATTACATGCATCTCTTTGGCTCATACAAAAACAGGATATGGAGATTAATGCCTCTTTCACCAGAGATATAGAGATTAGCCAAATTTATTTTTATTGTGGTTTTGCTTTGTACCAGGCCCAGGCTAAATACTCGATTTGGAAATAGTCTTTTGAGTTAGAAGTGACCAAAATGGTTCAGATCTTCACAAATCTATCATAATTCTTTGAGTTAAATTTACCCCAAACTGTTCTTAGCTTATGTTTTTCTAAGATTCCTAATGTCCACATTTCTTCCTTGGAGATTGTATGGACTGGAAGAAAATGAAAAAAGAAAACTTTTTTATTTTTATCCCCCCCCCCCCAGTTATCAGCTCTTCTGTGTCCATTTGCTGTGTGTTCTTCTGTGACCGCTTCTATCCTTACCAGTGGCACTGGGAATCTGTGTTTCTTTTTTGTTGTGTCATCTTGCTGTGTCAGCTCTCTGTGTGTACGGCGCCATTCCTGGGCAGGCTGCACTTTTTTCGCGCTGGGCGGCTCTCCTTATGGGGTGCACTCCTTACACATGGGGCTCCCCTATGAGGAGGCACCCTTGTGTGGCAGGGCACTCCTTGTGTGCATCAGCACTGCGCATGGGCCAGCTGCACACGGGTCAAGGAGGCCCGGGGTTTGAACCGTGGACCTCCCATATGGTAGGCGAATGCCCTATTCATTGGGCCAAGTCCGTTTCCCGAAAACTTTTTTAAAAAAGGATCCATTGACTATTAAAGCAAATGAGAAATGGAGAACTGATTTGCTAGCGGTATAATTAGGATTTTTGGTCAGTTCAGTGTGGCAGTAATAGGCATGTTGTGGGAACCCTGTAGGTGAGAGTCATTTTTCTGGAATTTTTCAATAAACCAGATAAGTGAGATGGTTCACTTGTGGTTTTGGTAACAAAAATGTGAAATATCATATATATATACATTTCAGGACTGTAACTTACCATCATATTTTGTATATTGGTGATGACCCAGTGAAAGACCCAGTTCCTGCAATTTTTGTTGTTGTTGTTACATCTGCAGACCTCAGAGAGATATTTTGAGTTGTTTCAAAAGGGGATTTTGACTGCCTTATGCATATGTCAACCACTTTGATGATAGGTCAATGTTTTAGCCATGGGAGGATATTACTAAGTAGATTGTTTGTATTGTCAAGTGCTGTGTTCTTAAATAAAGTACTTGTTCCCCCAAACCTGTAGGTGAGGCTCTTCTGGTAAGAGTGACTCTTCAAAGTACATTTTAAATGTGAAAGTACTTGACCAAAGATTTCTGACGGTTGGTAAATTCATATGAAAGTAATTATGCTAGGCTAGTATGTTAGTCACTGTGAAAAAAAATTTATAAAGTCTGTTCAGAAAATAGTACCCCCCCCCCTTCTTTTTGTATTTTAAAGAAAAAATGGAAGTCAAGTTTTGAAATACTACAGTCTTTTTGGATGTGGCCCAGTGGGAGGAAAGCAACATATAGAAAAGAGTTTCAGGGTATTTATGTGCCTTCACAAATAATATACTTTTACAAGTTAAAAAGTCCTGACTAACTTTGTCTATGTATTTTTTGGCAACCTCCGCATATCCCTAGTAGCTGATGAGTTATGTAATTTCCGTGTGCTCCAGTTCTGAATCAGAAATGGTGTAGCTTGTAGTTTGAATAGTAGCTCTCAGATATGAGTATCAGTCCACAAGGGAAACAACCACATGGCAGACAGCTTTGAAGGTCAAGTTGTTCACATTATGCCCATGCTTTCTGTTTTTCTTTCCCATTTTGCTACCTTTTTATAAGGGCAGATAACTTAGTTGGTGATTTGCCATGGTGTTCTTCATGAGTATAGTGTTTTGTTCACAGTCTTAATTAAGAAAGTCATTCCAACAGGCCTGACAATGCAGAGTACTATTGGATGAAGCCCATATGATTTTATTTTTTAATTGAATTGTGATTTTTTTCCTGGGGGCTAAAGTAGCAAAAGGAATCTGTTTCTGAGAAAATTTGGGAAACAAAGAAGGGTTTTCAAGTAAGAAAATGAACATGGATTTGAAGCAAATGAAAAGAGGGAAAAGCAAAATGACTGCAAGTGTTTCACAAATCTCAAGGCATGTATACTTATTTATGTTCCATTGTTTGTGACATAGCACATGATATCCCCCAGGACTGGTCCCTGGAGGGAACCTGAGTGTACCCAGTGTTATCCATAGTGCGATGGGCTATGCCAAAAGTTTAAAGAGAAACACATGAATCCTGGTTTGCCACAGTATCTAATCAGATCCTGAGTAGTGGGAGAATGTTGAATAGGGGCAGGAAAAAAACACTGGCATGTCTTTTGTTGAAATTCAATCCCCTTGTTTTCCCCCTACATTCTCTAACAGTCTTGAAAACTTTTCAATCACTTTTTTTAAGGATGCAGTGAATTTTATCACAACTTTGTCAATCAAAACCACATGTGCTTGCTCCACAGATGACAGAGAATAACAAAATCATATTTGTTAAGACCAATACTCAGGTAATAAATAACTGGGATGCAACATGAAATCTAATGTTCTTCACAAGAAACAATGAATGTTGCTGAAAAATTTAATTTGGAGAGTAAAACAAAAGGTGCCTTTGTGTTTCAATGACTTTTTCCCCCCATCAGACCAATTCTGTTTTTCTGTCTTGAGGCTGTAATTAGAAGGACTCTCCAGCAAGCTCCCTCACACTCACGTGGTGTAGGCTGAACTCCTCATGTCAATGGGTTGTAGTCATGATGATGTTTCAGAGCAGGGCTCAGCAAACTTCTGCTTGTAGGCCAAATCTGGCTCCCAGGCCTGTCTGTGAATAAAGTTTTATTGGAATAGAGCTGCATGCATTCATTTGCATATTGCCTATGGCTGCTTTCTAAAGGAAGGGTTGAGTTGTGACAGAGACTGAGTGACTTGCAAAGCCTAAAATAACTACCTGACCACTTAATAAGAGTTTATTAACCCCATTTTAGATGACCAAGAATATTCAGACAAAATGCAATGAAAATAACCCAGGGCCTCCTGACCCATGTGATGAGCTGGCCCACATGCAGTGCTGCCACGTGCAAGAAGTGCTGTGCCACGCAGGGGCGTCCCCACATAGGGGTGCCCCATGTGCAAGGAGTGCACCTGCAAGGAGAGCTGCCCCGCGTGAGAAAAGCACAGCCCGCCCAGGAGTGGTGCTGCACACACAGAGAGCTGATGCAGCAAGATGATGCAACAACAACAACAACAACAACAACAACAACAAAAGAGATGCAGGTTCCCGGTGCCGCCTGACAACGCAAGCGGACGCAGAAGAGCACCCAGAGAATGGACACAGAGAACAGACAATTGGGGGGGGGGGAGGGGAGAGAAATTTAAAAAAACAACAACAAAAAAACTGACTTCTGCAGAGCAAGCATTAAGAATTGTGATAACTTAGAAATATTTCCTTCTGATTCTTGTGCTATGACTTTAAAAAATATATATTTTTGGTGATAAAAGGCAAACTCATCCTGTGTACATGACAAATGCCATCAGCATCCCCTCGAAGATCCCCATGCTCTATTACTGAAATTGTTTGCTCTTGATTTTGGCTTTGGTAAGTAGCCAGACTCTGTATGCTCCTACTCATATCCTGGTTCTAAAAGTACCTGGCCACAACCCAAATGCATAGTAGCTGCTTTAAGGAGTTTGGAAACTTCAAGTCCCTCCTTTGGTATCATCCCTGTGGAATGGTTTGCTCCAACATTTGAATCCCAGGGTGCTTAAGGACCAATCACAGCCTTGCCTTTAGAAAGTGATGAATGTTAGGGTGTCATTTTGTCTGTTTTGATTTTTAGCTTTGGAACCCGTTTGATTTTCGGAATGCTATCATCAATTTTAATAAGATTGAGCAAAGAGAACAAAAGAAATCGTATCTTGAATAAGATCTTTGATCACTTAATTGATGAATTAAAGACTCTCAAAGGCTATGCACCAGGCGGAATGCTTCAGATTTACCAGTAATTTTAGAAGCGCTTTGTTATTAGTTCCTTATTTCCAGCCGTCCTGTGAAAGGTATTTCAAAATGTATATTAAAGTCAAAGCCAAGCTGTTGTTCTTCTCCAACAGCTACAGAGCTCCAGGGAACTTTTCTAGGAAGGCCATGTCAGAATATTTGGAAAGGTTAATTCATCTCTAGGTGATAGGAACCAGGTTCTGTCCATTTGAACTAAAAGAATGGCTAGGGGAGGGGGACAAAAATGAGACACTGGGAAAATATAAAGGCTACATAACTAGAGAAAATAACCGTGAAATGCATAAGGCCTGTGGGCCTTGGCTTAAAAGAAATCAGGCTGGGGGCAGTTAAGAATTTTAATGGTAATATAAAAGGTCTCTCCTCTGATTAGATATTTTCAGGTGATTAATGCTCCCCGCCATCCCCTGCATCACTGTTGGTAAGTATGGAGATGGTAATAATTTCAGCAGGCTGGTTTGATTTTGTGTTTCACTTACCTAAGAAAGCTGAGATGGCAAGTCGATTTCTCAGCAACCTCTCCCAGTTCTGACTTGTGTGTCTGAATTACAGAACATCTTTTGAACTTGCCCCTGACACTCAGTGAATCAGCAGAAGCTGCCATGGCCAGGGAAACTCCCGGGCACCAGGGATTACTGGTGCCTTTGTGCTTTGCAGCATGAAGAGTGAAGGGGAAACAAACCGATGTGCCCTCTGTGCATCTTGGAGGCAGGATAAGAGAAACAGAGTCTTCTCTGTGCTACATACCCATGGCCAAGATATTGACATGTTTCAAACTTGGGGACCAAAGATTAACTGGGGCTTCTTCACCTACTTTTAGAAATGTAACAAAGAACACTGACCTGGGAGCCAGAGGCTTGGTTCTGGTATGGATACTTAAGTCCATATTCTGAATCCCTCTTTAATTTTGATATGTTGGGTATCTGAACCATTACATTTGCCAGTGGCAGAGACACACAACTGTAAAATTTAATTGGCCATTATTTAGTCTCCCAGGGCTGTGACAAACTACCATGAGCTGGGTGGCTTAAAACAACAGAATGGTGTTCTTACTGTTCTGGAGGCTAGAAGCCTGAAATCAGGGTTTCTGCAGGGCCATGCTCCCTTTGAAGTCTCTAGGGAGGAATCCCTTCTTGCCTCTTCTGGCCTCTGCTGGTGGCTGACTGTCCTTGGTAGTATAGATGCATCACTCTGATCTCTGCCTCCACTTAGCATGGTATTCTCCCCTGCATGTCTGTCTCTGTGTTTCTCCTCTTCAAAGCATATCAGGTCATTGGATCCATGGGTCACCTGTATCCAATACAATCTCATCCTAATTAATTATATCTGCAAGAACTCTAGCTCCGAGCAAGGTCATATTTTGAGGTTATGCTGTATATGAACTTTTGGGGGACACTATTCAACCCAGTGCAGCCATTTTCTTGGGAGTAGGCTATGCCTTTCTGCTGTTGGAGAGGAGACTTAGATACATTGTGTCATGCCCAGATGCCTCTGAAATACTTGGACTCCAACTGGAAATGTGAGTTTAGTTTTGGGGGCCATATTTTAAGGGGTATATTACAAATTAGAATATATACAGGATAGTGAGGCTTGAAATCAGGTATTCTTTCATTCAGTTTTTTGTTTGTGTGTGTGTGGTTTTGTTTTTTTTTTTTTTTTGAGTATTTATCCTGTGTATCGGCCACTGGAAATACAACAGTTGGAGAGAGATAGGGAGCCTACCCTAATGGAGCTTACAGTCTGAAGGGGAAACCAGAACAGGTTTACCAACACACACACAAACTGGCTAGCCTCCTGGGGGAGCTATGATAAATAGGTTAGGGTGGGTGGGGTACTAATTTAGAGAGATGGTCAGAAACAGTGTCTCTGAGGAAATAATATTTAAACTGAGGGCCAAAGGGGGAGGAGCAGGGTGAAGAACATTTCAGAATAGAGCAATCGTTCTGAGATGGGAAGGAACTGGATATTTTCTGGCAGCTGAAAGTAGCCTGCTGCCACTCAAATGCAGTGAATGAGATGGGGGTGGGACTGGGGAGAGTGAGGTAGCATCTGAGAGGAAGATTTGAATCACATCATCCAAGGCAGAGCCATGAATAGGAGGCTGGATTTTCTTCTGAATGTCACAGGAAACTGCTGGGATTTCAAAGGAGTAAAATGATCTGCTTCATATTTAGAAAGACTCCTCTTGGCTCCAATCTGAAGATCCACTGAAAAGGAGTGAGGGTAAAAAAGGGAACGGACCATTTGGAGAGAGCATTAGCCCAGGGAGAAAATTATTTTGGTAGCTGAGATGAAGGAAATTGGATGGATTCATATACACTGAAAAGAAAAAGCTGCTCTTGCATTGGACTGATGGTGCTGGTGAGGAATGGAGGGTAATAAAGCCTGAATTTCACATGATTGCCATCTGATGTGTTAAGAAGAGCATGGAAGAACAGGTCCAAGGAGGGAAGCAGGGAGAATCAAGAGGCATGACTGGAGACACTGGAGATGTTTAATCTGGACAGGCAAAAACACCGGGGAAGAGGAGTGCTTGACCATCATCTTTAAATCAGTGGCTCTTAACAATTTGAGGGAGTTCAGATTCTTTTAGAATATGATGACAGCTAAGGACCCTCTCTACAAAAGTGGCTCATATGTTGTAGCAGTTTGGCATTGTTTATGAATTTCAAAAATAGATATTGGATTATGTTTGTAAATTAGTCTGTTCCTCTGCGTGTGATTAAATTACAATTAGGGCTTTGATTGGTTCACATCAGTGGGACGTTGAGTCTCCACCCCTTGAGTCCATATGGCAGAGAGGAGAGGGGACTTTTTTGGCTGGAGCCTGGGAAGTAAGCACACAGAGCAGAGCAGCTGAGCCCAGAGAGACTCGAGCCCCAGGGAGAGAGACAGAGCTTGATAGTCTACAGCTGGCCTTGTAGAGAGAGCAGGGCAGCTAAGCCTAGAGAGAAGCCCCAGGGAAGAGAGCAACCCAGGAAACCTGATCTCTTGGCAGATGTCGGCAGCCATCTTACTCTAACATGTGGCAACAGACTTTGGTGAGGGAAGTAACTTAGGCTTTATGGTCAGGTATCTGTAAGCTTCCACCCCCAAAAATACCCTTTATAAAAACCAACCAATTTTTGGTATTTTGCGTCAGCACCCCTTCGGCTAACTAATACATACGTCTAACAAGGAATACAATTTTAAGTGATTCATGGACCACCAAAAGTTGATATATGTATTGTGTGTGTTTGTTTGTTTGTTTTTGAATGTGGTACATTCATTGCATTTGATGAGTACATTTTGGAGCATTGCTACACAGTAAGGATTATAGTTTACATTGTAGATTACACTTTCCCCCACTCCATTCAGTGGGTTATGGCAGGATATATAATGTCCTGCATCTGTCCCTGCAATATCATTCAGGAAAACTCCAAGTCCTGAAAATACCCCCGTATCACACCTCTTCTTCCCTCTCCCTGCCTTCAGCTGCAGCAACTATCTCCACATGAAAGATATAATTTCTTCCATTGCTAGAGTCACAATAATTCTATAGCAGAATACTAGTAAATCCACTCTAATCAATATTTTATCCCTCCATCCAGAGGACCCTGGGATGGTGATGTCCACTCCTCCTCTAAATTGAGAGGGGGCTTAGATCCTACATGGCTGATGGATGGAATTCTCCTGCTTGCAGTTGTAGACTCTCTCAGTTCCCTGGTATGGTGACTGACCATTCTCACCTCCCTGTTAACTGACCTGGGTAAGTCCAACGAACCAGAGAGTAGGTGTTGCAACTCTGTTGAGGCCCAGGGCCCAGCTGGCACATGGACAGTCCAGAGATTCAAGTCTCCTGAGCATAACCAACCCCAGCACCAACCATAGGTTCAGTAAAAGTGACAGAAGAGGCATGTGTAGAGGTCACATCTGAGTCCAACTTCATCACACTCAAGAGCACAAATTCCAAAGTAGGGCCCACTGGCAAGGCACTGAACTCCAGACCATATGCCATGACCATAGGACCTGGGTGTCTCCATAGCCCTGAGGAGTACCACTACCTGGGGCTATATCTACTTTGACTACCAAAAGCTGATCTATGTTTTGTTCATGGACCTCAGCTTAAGAACATTTCTTTTAAATATATAAAGAAGTGCCTTTAGGAAAAGGAATCTACCTATTAACAGCACTATTCATTAGCAATCTAGATTCAAATCCCTTAAATTTCCTGTGTCTCAGCCTCCCAAAAGATGAGATGAATAATGCCTGTTTTATTAATTTACATAGCTATTCTAAGATTTAAGTGAGACAGTGCTTTCTTAATTAATATGACCCTGTCACTGCAAATACTTTTAACAAATGGAGCCAAAGGGAGCTAGATATGGCATGAGAT
Organism: Dasypus novemcinctus; assembly: GCF_030445035.2. Classification (NCBI taxonomy): domain Eukaryota; kingdom Metazoa; phylum Chordata; class Mammalia; order Cingulata; family Dasypodidae; genus Dasypus; species Dasypus novemcinctus. The sequence continues at coordinate 19,750,660 of NC_080690.1, read as the reverse complement.
GAAGACATTTTAAAATTTGGACCGTTCTATAGCCAGAATGGACTATGTAGTGAGATAGTGGTTCACAAAATTCTTCAAGCAGAATCTAAATGATGTTCACAACAAGGTTGGCAGAGGAGGACCAGAAGCTCTCTAAAGACCTACCTACCCCATGGTTGGTCTTCCCAGAAGCCTAATTACTTGCAAGTGTGTATGGTTCAGCAGGGAAGTAATTTGTTTTATGTGGCGCTAAATAAATGACTTAATGAATACTTGAGTTATAGTGGCCATGTTGGGTGGCTGCTCCAAACCCAAACCACAGGCCTCTTTGCTCTAATTGCCTTCATCTAACGGTGGCCAGGTGATACACATTCTGGGCAATAAGCAAGCAGAAGTCTGTCTGTGGGACTTCTGAAAGAGCTTTTGTTTTTCTGATGAAAAATATCAGGCTTAAGTGTTGAGCATATTTTGTGCTTTCTTTTCCTTTTACCTCCTTCTGCCTTTTGTCCTACAATATGGCACTGGTGCCAGGAAATGAAGCAGCCATCTTGTGATCATCAAGTAACATGAGAAAGAGATAAGAGAATCACAGAGAATCTGTCCCTGACCCAACTGGGCCTCTACTTGACCTCATTTGGCCTCTGGGCCAGAGTAAACTATAGCCCACAAGCTGTACAACTTACCCATTTGAGGTATATGTTTTGTTTTGTTTTTTGTAGTCATAGGGCTGTACAACCATCATCACAATCTAATTTTCAAACGTTTTGTTCTCTTCTTCCCCCACCAAAAAAACCCTGTACTCATTAGCAGTTATTCTCCTCTTTTGGGTCAACTTTCTCTATTTTTTTTTTTCTTTCTATTCTCTATTTCATTTATTTTCATTCTTCTCTTTATTATTTCCTTCCTTTTTAGGTTGGGTTAAGTTTGCTTTTCTTTTTCTAGTTTTAAAGATGCAGGGTTAAGTTATTGCTTTGAGATGTTTCTATAATATAAGTGTTTGCAACTCTAAATTTCCTTCTGAGTAGCATACTATAAACTTTGGTATGTTGTGTTTTTGTTTTCATTCATCAAAGCATTTTTTAATTTTTCCTTGTGATTTCTTCTTTAACCCATTGGTTATTTTGGAATATGTTTTTTATTTCCACTTATCTGTGAATTTCCCCAGATTCCTTCTATTACTTATTCCTAATTTAATCCCATTGTGGGCAGAGAACATACTTTGTATGGTTTCAAAATTTTCAGATTTATTGATGGTTGTTTTATGGCCTAGCATATGGTCTATCTTGGAAAACGTTCCATGTATACTTGAGAAAAAATGTATATTCTGCTGTTAGGTGGAGTATTTTTCGGACACATTTTTCTTACAGTTGGTTTATAGTATATTTTGAGTCTCTTTCTTTTTTTTTAAATTTATTGAAGTATATCACTCATACATAAACATACATAAACAATAAGTGTATAATAATTGTGAACTTACAAACCAAACATACATAACATCTCATTTTACCACCAATGACTTGCATTGTTTTTAAACTTTTTAAACTAATGATTAAAGAGCATTGTCAAAATATTACTACTAAACAAAATAGTTTTCCCCTAACCAATCCAATTGTTATTATCTTTATATCATTTATATATGAACATACATAAACAATTAAGTGTATAGTAAAAGTTGTGAACTTACAGCAAACATGCATAACATCATACAGGGGTCCCATACATCAACCCTCCACCAACACCTTGCATTGTCATGAGACGTTTGTTACAAACTGTGAAAGAACACTGTCAAAATCTTACTACTAATCATAGTCCTTATCTTACATTTGGTGTGTTTTTCCCCCAACCCACCCTATTATTACTTTTTAAATATATTTTTTTATGACAGAAGTTGTAAACTTATAAAACAATCATGCACATGTACAGAATTCCCAAACAACACCCCTCCATCTACACACTGCAATGTGGTATATCATTTGCTACAGATAAAATAATATCACCTGATTGTTACCATGTCCATAGTGTACATTTGACTCACATTTTCCATACTTCCTCAGTACCAGCACAGTACATCCTCAACATAGATGCAAGAATATTTATTATTACTACTAACCACAGTTCATAGGTCTCTCCAGCTGTATTTTTCTCATGCTTCTCCACATTTCCATCACCCTGCAGTAGTGATATACATTTGTTCTAGCTAACAAAGAACACTCTTGCACCTGTACATCAACCACAGTTCTCACCCATGTCTTGGTTTACTGTGGTATCCAGTTCCTAGATTATTCTCAAGCCTTCTGTCAATTGGCATTTACGTAACTAGACTACCATTTTCAGTCACATCCCATTTATAAACTAGCTGTTACTCACTGTGTGTTACCATCCACTCTATACATTTCCACACTTTTGCAGTAAAGCTAATTAAAGCTTCTACATACATTAAACATCAGTAGTCCACTCAGTCCTTCTCCTGTCTCCTTTAAGAATCCACCACCTACCACCAGGTCTTGAGGGTATTTTCCAATACTTTCTTCTAGAAGTTTTGTGATTCTTGCTTTTATTTTTAGTTTTTTGATCCATTTTGAGTTAATTTTTGGAAAAGGTGTGAGATAAGGGTCCTCTTTCCTTCTTTCGGCTATGGATGTCCAATTCTTTCAGCACCTTTTGTTGAATGGATTGTTCTGCCTGAGCTGTGTGAATTTGACAGGCTAGTCAAAAATCACTTGACCATAGATGTGAGGGTCTGTTTCTGAACCATAAATGTGGTTCCATTGGTCTCTTGTGTCTGTCTTTAGGCCAGTACCATGTTGTTTTTTACCACTGTGGGTAGGTATTTTGATTTAAAGTCTGGAGATGAGGGTTCACTTTTCCTTTTTATGATGTTTCTGGCTGTTCTGGAATCCTGACCCTTCCAAATAAATTTAATGATCATGTTTTCAATTTTTTCTTTAATGCTGGTGTTATATTTATCAGAATTGCATTAAATCTCTATATCAATTTGAGTAGAATTGACATCGTAATGATATTTAGTGTTCTAATCCATGAGCATGGAATATTCTTCCAGTTATTTAGGGCTTTTTAAATTTGTTTTAACAGTGAGCTGCAGTTTTCTGAATACAAGTGCTTTACATCATTGGTTAAGTTTATTCCTGACTATTTGAGTTTTAGCTATCCTATTTTATTTTCACCATTCTTTCGATACTTTTAGTTAATTTTATTGATATAATCTTCATTTCTAGACTCTCTTCCAGGCCTCTCTTTCCTGTCTTTTCTTTTCAGCTCTAGCATACCCTTTATTATTTCCTGAAAATCTTGTTTCTTACTTAGAAATTCTCTCAGTTTCTGTTTATCTATGAATATTCTAATTTTGTCCTCATTTTTGAAAGGCAGTCTTGCTGGATATAAGATTCTTGGCTGGAAGTTTTTCTCTTGTGGTATCTTAAATATATCAGACCACTGTCTTCTTGCTTCCATGGTTTCTGGTAAGAAATCAGCACTTAATCTTATTGGATATCCTTTATATATTATGATTTTCTTTTCTTTTGCTGTTCTCAGAATTCTCTCTGTCTTTGGCCTTTGACATTCTGATGAGTCTGTGTCTTGGAGTTTGTCTATTTGGATTTTTTCGGATAGAAGTACGTTGTGCTTCTTGGACAGGGATATCTATGTCCTTCAATAGGGTTGGGAAATTTTCTACCATTACTTCTTTAAATATTCCTTCTGCCCCTTTTCCCTTCTCTTCTCCTTCTGGGACACCCATGACACTTATGTTTGCACGTCTTTTGCTGTCATTTAGTTCCCTGAGACCTTGTTCAATTTTTTCCATTCTTTTCTTCCTCTGTTCTTTTGTATGTTTACTTTCAGAGGCCATTTCTTCAAGCTCACCAATCCTTTCTTCTGCCTCCTCAAATCTCCTATTATATGATTCCAATGTTTTTTAATTTCATTGGCTGCACCTTTCATTCCCATAAGATCTGCTGTTTTTCTATGTATGCTTTCAAATTATTCTTTGTGCTCGTCCAATGTTGTCTTCTTTTTTTAAAAAAGATTTTATTTAGTTATTTTATTTCTCTCCCCTTCTCCCCGCCCCACACCCCATTTGTATGTTGCTATGTCTATTTGCTGCGTCTCCTTCTTTGTCCACTTCTGTTGTTGTCAGCGGCACGGGACTCTGTTTCTTTTTGTTGCGTCATCTTGTTGTGTCAGCTCTCTGTGTGTGCGGTGCTATTCCTGGGCAGGCTGCACTGTCTTTCGCGCTGGGCAGCTCTCCTTACTGGGTGCACTCCTTGCATGTGGGGCTTCCCTATGTGGGGACACCCCTGTGTGGCACAGCACTCATTGCACACATCAGCACTGTGCTTGGCCAGCTCCAAATGGGTCAAGGAGGCCCAGGGTTTGAACCACAGACCTCCCACGTGGTAGACGGATGCCCTAACCACTGGGCCAAGTCCACTTCCCACCAATGTCTTCTTAATATACCTAATCTCTTTAGCCATCTCATTGAATTTATTAAGGAGATTTGTTTGAACATCTATAATTAGTTGTCTCAACTCCTTTATGTCATCTGGAGGCTTTTCTTGCTCCTTTAACTGGGCCATAGCATCCTGTCTCTTGGAGTGGATTGTAATTTTTTGTTGGTGTCTTTGCATCTGGCTTCCTAGAGTATTTTTTCTGGGTGCAATTTTTCTCTTTAGTTTAACGCTTCCTATCATTTCTTCCTTGCTGGTTGTGCAGTAGGAGCCAAGCTTATAGTTGGTGCTATAAGGTGTGGAAGCTCAAGCTACCCTCATTGCACCAGGGACCAATGAAGCTTCATCCAACTTTCTCCTTTGCCAGGGGAAGGGACAGCATCACAGCTATGTGGGATAATCTACATGCAGGCCTAGACTGTAGTTGCCCAGAGAGACTGATGAAGCGTCACATCCGTTTCTCCCCTGCCTGGGGCAGGGATGGGGCTGCAGGTGTGGGCAGCAATCTATGCAGTGCAGGTCCAAGATGACCGTAGTTGCCCTGGTAGACTTCTGATTTTCAGTTCCTGCAGTTAGCTATATAGGTTGGTGCAGGGCTTCTCAGCCTCCTCCCTGCCAGAGGTGGGGTTGAAGCCTGGGCAGGCTGCAGGCTGATCTGCGTGAAAGAAACTAGTTTCTGCTGACATTGACACTGAGAGTTTCAGTCAGCACGGCTTCCCTTCAGGCTGGGGGCAGAGTCAGAATGGTGGTTACTGGCCTCTTTCTCACTTGGGCTGGTTCACAGCCCCCTGTTCCCAGGGTTATCTCTTAGCCAGCCAAGTCTACCAATCAGTAGCTGAAATCGCCAGCCAACTGTCTCCTTCTCCCCTGTTTCTGGGAAATGGAGCTTCCATTTCCCTTCACAGAGCAGCTCCTGGGGTGGCTCGTGCCACCAGAGTAGGATAATCACTGGCCTCCGTGGCTTGGCTGGTAATTTCCTGGAGAGGCTGGCACAGGTCCCCAGCTCACTCCCTGCTGGAGGTGGCACTGTGGCCTAGGCTAGACCTGAAATATGATTTGGATGGGAAGAATCTGGTCTCCACCAGCACTGGGATTTTCAATCCACCCCACATCCCCTCGTGCCAGGCGCAGACTTAAGATGGCAGCTCCCGGCCTCTTTCTGACTTGCATAGGCTCAAGCTTTAGCTGTTCTCAGGATCATACTGTAGCCCACTGAATTTCCTCATCATAGCTGAAATTGGTGGCCAACCATCTCTTCCTCCCCAGTTCTGGGGAAGTGGAGCTTTCGATATATGCCATAGAACAGCTTCCAAGGCAGCTTGTGCCTCTAGTGAAGGATGGGCACCAGCCTCCATGGCATAGAGTGCTGTACTTATGAATCTTCTCTACAGATGGGCAGTCTCCTCCTTTCACTCCTTTAAAGACATTGCAGGATCCTCTTCTGGTCTCCTGGAGCCCCCAAACAGGTGCTTCAGCTAGCTCCAGAGAGCTCTGGGTATTTGCTAACTGCCTTGTAGCAGGAGATGACTCTAGGAGATCCTTACTCCACTGCATCTTGCTAGTTGTTCTCTATTTCTTTTTTGATCTTCTGTTGAGTTGTTCTAGTCATTATTGAAAATGGGGTTTTGAAGATTTCATTTATTGTTGAATTTCCTACTTTTTCCTTCAATTCTGTAAAATTGAAGTTTCTGCTTCATGTATTTTGGGACTTTGTTGTTAGGTGCATATGTATTTCCAATTGTTATGTATTCCTTTGGATTGCTCCTTTTATCATTATGAAACGTGCCTCTTTACCTCTCGGAAAATTTTTCTTTTTTTTTTTCTTTTTATTTTTTTCCAAATCATTTCTTCTTTTTCCTTCAATATTCTTTATATACTAAGTTTACATTGAAAGATTATAATTTTTATTGTACATAAGTGAAAAACCTTTTTTCCCTCTTAATATGAGATTATAAATATACTGTATGAAATCATCATAAAATCAGGTATTTCCAATTAGGACATAATTCTTAATTATCCATGTATTATATATAACTAAATTACTGGAAATAAACACAAACCTGGATATACTATCATGTAGTGTCATTTTTCTTTTTTTAAAGTCTATTTTGTCTGAAATTAGTATAGCCATTCCAACTGTTTTATGGTTCTTTTTTGCATGATATATTTTTCCCATTTTTTGCTTCAACTTATTTGTGTCTTTGAATCTAAAGTAAGTCTCTTATTGACAACATATAGTTAGATCTTTTAAAATACAATCTGACAATTTCTGCCTTTTGTTGGGGGGGGGGGGGTGGATTGCTTAATCCAGTCACATTTAATATTATTATTCAGATGGCTGGATCTTTTTGTTTTCTATGTGCCTCATGTCTTTTTTTGCTTCTTGATTCCTCCTTTACTGTGTTCTTTTGTATTAACTAGATACTTTCTGATATGACATTTTAATTACTTTAGTGCTTTTTAAATTATATCTTTTTTGAATTATTTTATTAGTGTTTGCACTAGGGTTTACAATTATAACCTTAAGGTAGTAGAATCAACTTCAGATTTATACTGATTTCCTTCCAGTGAAATCTGGAAACTTTACTATTATATAGGTACATTCCTTTCTCTCATTTTTGTATTGTTGTAGTTATATTGTGTCCAAATATGTTAAAATCCCAATAATCTATTGTTATTATTAATACTTTATACAGTCTTGTCTTTTAAGAAGCCAAGAGAAGAAAGGAAAGCAGGTATGTATTTATACTTAGTTAAATATAAATATATTTTTAAAGATTTATTTTATTTATTTATTCCAACCTCCATTGTTTTTGCACTCACTGTGTGCTCTCTGTATGTTCTTCTGTGTCTGCTTATCATCTCTTTAGGCAGTGAACTGATACTGGGACCTTCTGGAGTGAGAGAGAGGCACTCAATCTCTCATACCTCTCAACTCCCTGGTCTGTGGCATCTCTTATTGTCTCTCCTCTGTGTCTCTTTTGGTTGTGTCATCTTGCTGGCCAGCCCTCTGTGCAGGCCAGCACTCCACATGGGCCAGCTCTTCATGTGGGCCAGATCTCCGTGTGGGCCAGTTTGAGAACTCCGTGTGGGCCAGCTCGCCTTTCACCAGGAGGCCCCAGGAATCAAACCCTGGACCTCCTATGTGGTAGACAGGAGCCCAATTGCTTGTACCACACCTGTTTCCCTATAGTTAGTTATATTAATATTCTTATTTGCTCTTTCTGGTTCTCTTTGTTTCTTTGGATTTGAGTTACCATCTGGTGTCATTTCCTTGCTCCATTATAACTTTGTCTCCACCTGCCTCTTTTGTGCTATTGTCAAATATAATACATTTTTATATGTTATAGGCCCAACAATACAACTTACATACCTAATGTTTTATACTATGGCTTTCAAAATCAGTTAAGAGCAGATGTGATTGTATTGTCTTTTGTAATTACCTATATAATTACCTTTACTCTTGTGCTTTTAAAAAAATTGTATGTATTGAATTACTATCTAGTTTCACTTTACGTTCAGTCTGAAGATCTTCCTTTAGCATTTCTTGTAAAGTAGTTCTGCTAGAAACAAAAACTCTCCACTTTCGATCATCTGGGAATACCCTTTTTACCTTCATTTTGGAAGGATAATTTTGTTGGATGTAAGATTCTAGGTTGATAGCTTTTTACTTTGAGCTCTTTAAATATGTCATCTCATTGTCTTTGGTCCTTATTGTTTCTATGAGAAAGCAACCTTAGTCTTACTGAGGTTCCCTTGTGTATGACAAATTGTTTTTCTCTGCTTTCAAGATTTTTTTTTTCCTGTATGTTTGGCTTTTGACGTGATGACTCTGTCTGGGTGTGGATCTGTCCTACTTAGAATTCATTGAATTATTTGGTATGTAGATTAATGTTTTCCATCATATTTGGAAAATTTTTAGCCATTATTCCCTTGAATATTTTTTTTCTGTTCCTTTCTCTTTCTTCTCTCCTTCTGGTGCTTCTATTACTTGCATAATGATGCCCTTAATGGCATCCCACATTTCTGTGAGGTTCTTATAATCTTTTATTCTTATTTCTTCTTTGTTTTTCAGATTGCATAATCACTATTGATCTGTCTTCAAATTCATTGATTCTTTCTTCTTCTAGTTTTACTGTTGAGGCCCTCTAGAGTATATTTCATTTTGGTTATTTTACTTTTCAACTCTATAATTACCATTTGGTTCTTTTTAATAGTTTCTATCTCTTAATTGTTATTCTCTATTTTATAAGTCATTCTCATCTCCTTTTCATTCTTTTATCATAGTTTCCTTTAGTTCTTTGAGCATATTTATAGTAGCTGCTTTGCAGTCTTTGATTACTTTGCCACCTGAGTCTCTTAAAGGCAATTCCTCTTGCCTGCTTTTTCCTTGTGTATGGGTCATATCTTTCTGTTTCTTTGCATGTTTCATAATTTTTTTTTCATTTTTTATTACAGAAGTTGTGAGCTTACAAAACAATCATGCATAATGTACAGAATTCCTGTACACCACCTCTCCACCAAAACCTTACATTGTTGTGGAATATTTGTTAAAGATTATGAAAGAACATGATCAGACTATTACCACTAACTATGGTCCATAGCATACACTTGGTATATTTTTCCATATATCCTCTATTATTAACACTATGTATTAGTAGTGTAAAATTTGTTATAGTTCATGAATGAACACTTTCATATTTGTACTGTTAACCACATTCATCTTCTATAGCATGGTTCACTGTGTTATGCAGTCCCATGCCTTGTACATTCTATCCAAAATGTACACTCAGTGGCTCTCACTTTAGTTACAGAGTTATGCAGTCATCAACCCAGTAAAACTTTCAACATTTTCCTTAGTCCAAATGAAAATATCTCATACCCCCTTATTATTGACTCTTAGTGTTGATATAGTACCTTCTTTGACACTGATTCAAGAATCTTATGATTCTGCTGTTACCTATGGTCCACAGGTTACAATAGTTGTATTTTTCCCATGAATCACTGTATCTTTACCACCTGGTAATAATGACATACATTTGTTCTAGTTCATAGAAGAACATTCTATATTTGTATTATTAATGACAATATTCATTTACTTCTGGGTTCACTATGTTATTCTGTCCCTAAATTATTCTCTAGCTTTCTTTCAATTGACATTTATTTCCCAAGACTACCCCTTTCAGCCACAATCCCATTTCTAAACCTACCATGTTAGTTATACTCACTATACTGTGTTACATCAACTCAATCCATTTCCACATTTTTACAGTCAAGCTAATTGAAAAATCTACATACATTAAGCATTAGTACCCCTTCTCAGTCCTCATCCTATCTCCTAGAAACCTATAGTCTAGGTTTTAACTCCATATGTTTATTCTTCATGTTTAGTTCATATTAGCAAGACCATACAAATTTGTCCTTTTGTGTCTTCCTTATTTCACTTGGCATAATGTCTTCAAGGGTCATCCATGTTATTGTATGTGTCCCAATTTCATTTCTTCTTACAGCAGCATAGTATTCCATGGTATGTATATACCACATTTTGTTTAAATGATGGACACTTGGGTTGCTTTCATCTTTTGGCAATTGTGAATAATGCCACTTTGAGCATCTGTGTGCAAATGTCTGTTTGCATCACTGTTTTCAGTTCTTCTGTATATATTCCTAGTAGAGAGATTGTTGGATCATATGGTAGTTCTATATTTAGCTTCCTGAGGAACTGCCAAACTGTCTTTCCCAGAGGCTATACCATTCTACATTCCCAACAACAGTGAAGGAGTGTTTTTATTTCTCCCATCCTCTCCAGCACTTGTTTTCTGTTTTTTTAAAATAATGGCCATTCTGTGAGGTGCGAGGTGATACCTCATTGTTTTGATTTGCATTTCCCTAATAGCTAGTGATATTGGACATTTTTTCATGTGCTAGTTTGTCATTTATATTTCTTTTTAGAATAAGTGTCTGTTTAACTCTTTCCCCCTTTTTAAATTGTAGTGCTTGGGAAGGGGATTTGGCTCAACTAATAGAGCATCTGCCTACTATATGGGAGGTCCAGGGTTCAAACCCAGGGCCTCCTGACCCATGTGGTGAGCTGGCCCATGCACAGTGCTGATGTGCACAAGGAGTGCCATGCCATGCAGGGGTGTTCCCTGCATAGGGAAACCCCACGTGCAAGGAGCACACCCCATAAGGAGAGCCGCCCTGTGTGAAAAAAGTGCAGGCTGCCCAGGAGTGGTGCCACACACATGGAGAACTGACACAGCAAGATGATGCAACAAAAAGAGACACAGATTCCTGGTGCCACTGACAAGAATGTGAGTGAACACAGAACACACATCAAATGGACACAGAGAGCAGACAGTGGGGGGGGGGGGAGGAGGGGAGAGAAATAAATGAATAAAGTAAATCTTTAAAAAAAATTGTATTGCTTGCTCTTTTATTGTTGAACTGAATGATCTCTTTATATAGCATGGGTATCAAGCTCTTACCAAATATGTGGTTTCCAAATATTTTCTCCCATTGACTGTGTTGCCTTTTCACCCTTTTGACAGAGTCCTGTGAAGCATAAAAGTGTTTAAGTTTGAGGAGGTCCCATTTTTACATTGTTTTTTTCATTGCTTGTGCTTTCAGTGTAAGGTTTAAGAAACACCCACTTACCACCAGGTTTTGAAGATGTTTCCCTAATTTTCTTCTAGGAGTTTTATGCTTCTCACTTTTATATTTAGGTCTTTGATCCATTTTGAGTTAGTTTCTGTATAAGGTGTGCAGCAGGGGTCCTCTTTCTTTTGGATATGGATATCCATTTCTCCCAGAACCATTTATTGAATTGGCTGTTCTGCCCCAGCTGGGTAGGTTTGTCAAGCTTATCAAAAATCACTTGACCATAGATGTGAGGGTCTGTTTCTGAACCATAAATTCAGATGGTTTATATGTCTCTCGCCTATCTGGCTTCAAAGAATGAGTGTGTTAATATACTTTCCTGTTCAATTTTTTTTTGAAGGGTTTGAGTAAGATTGGTATTAAATATTTTAGTGCTGGGTAGAATTCACCTGTGAAGCTGTCTGTTCCTGGGGTTTTCATTTTGGGGAGTTGATGACTGTTTCAATCTCTTTGCTTGTGATTGGTCTGCTGAGGTCTTCTATTTCTTCTAGGGTCATTGTAGGTTGTTCATACATTCCTAGGAAATTTTCTATTTAATTTACATTTTTTAGTTTGTTGAGGTATAGTTGTTCACACTATCCTCTTATGATCTCTTTATTTCTGTGAGGTCAGTAGTAATGTCCCCATTTTCATTTCTGGCTTTATTTATTTGCATCTTTTCTTTATTTTTCTTTGTCAGTCTAGCTAAAGGTTAGATGATTTTTTTGATGTTGAAGAACCAACTTTTGGCTTTGTTAATTTTCTCTATTGTTTTTTTTTTGTTGTTGTTTGTTTGTTCTCAGTTTCATTTATTTCTGCTCTAATCTTTGTTGTTTCCTTCTGCTTTCTTTGGCCATAGTTTGCTGTTCTTTTTCTAGTTCCTCCAGCCATGTAGTTAGGTCATTGATTTTAGTACTTTCTTCTTTTTTAATGTAAGCATTGAGGGTTCTAAATTTCCCTCTTAGCACTGCATTCCATAGGTTCAGTTATGTTGTGTACTGTGTATTTGTTTTCATTAAGATAGTTATTGATTTCTCTAGCAATTTCTTCTTTGACCCAGTGATTATTTAATAATGTGTCATTTATATCCATATATTTGTGAATTTTCTCTTTTTCAGCCTTTTTTTTTTTGATTTCCAGCTTTACTCTATTGTGACCAGAGAAAATGTTTTGTATAATTTTGATCTTTTAAAATTTATTGATTGGAAGCAGATGTGGCTCAAGTGATTAAGCTCCCACCTACCACAAGGGGGGTCCCAGGTTCAGTTCCTGGTGCCTCTTTTGGAGAAGGCAAACTGGCACAATGGGCAGGCATGGTGAGCTGATGCAACAAGATGATGCAACAAAGAAACACAAAGAGGAAAGACAATGAGAAACACAGCAAACCAGTAAGCTGAGGAGGCTCAAGTGATTGAGCACCTCTCTTCCACATGGGAGGTTCTAGGTTCAGTTCCCAGTACCTCCTAAGAGAAGACAAGCAGACACAGAGAGCACACAGCAAGTGGACACAGAGAGCAGAAAGTAACCACAAACAATGGGGGAAGGGGAAACTAATAAATAAAATAAATCTTTAAAATTTATTGAGATCTGCTTTGTGACCCAGCATAGGGTCTATTCTGGAGAGTGATCCTTGTGCACTAGAGAAGATTGTACATACTACTGTTTTAGGGGTAATGTTCTGCAATGTCTATTAGGTTTAGTCCATTTATCATATTATTTAAGCTCTCTGTTTCTTTATTGATCTTCTGCCCAGATGTTCTATCCAATAATGAGAGTGGTGTACTGAAGTCTGTTTCTCCCTTCAGTTTTGCCAGTGTTTGCATCATGTAATTTCGGGCATCCTAGTTAGGTGCATATATAAATACATTTGTGATTATGGTGAACTGCCCCTTTTATTAGTATATAATGACCTTCCTTGTCTACAATAACAGTATTGCTTTTAAAGTCTATTTCATCCAATATAAGTGTAACTACTCCACATTTTTTTTTTTTTTTTTTTGGTTACTATATGTGTGGAATATCTTTTTCCAGCCTTTCATTTTCAACCTATTTGTACCCTTAGGTCTAAGTCGAATCTCTTATAGAGAGCATATAGATGGCTTATATGTTTTTATCCATTCATAGGTCTTTTGATTGGGAAGTTTAATCCATTAACATACAATGTTACTACTGTAAAGGCAGGTCTTACCTCACTCATTTTGATCTTTGGGTTTTATCAGTCATATCTTGTTTTTACCACTCTTTTTATACTTTTGATTACTTTAATTATATAATCTTCATTTCTAGACTTTCTTCTAAGCCTTTCTCTCCTGTCTTTTCTTTTCAGGCTGTAGCACTCCCTTTAGTATTTCTGGCAAAGCCAGTATCTTCATTAAAAACTCTCTGTTTCTGTTTATCTGTGAATACTCTAAACTTGCCCTCATTTTTGAAAGACAGTCTTGCCAGATATAAAATTCTTGCTTGGCATTTTTTTCTCTTGCATTATTTTAAATTTATCATACCATTGCCTTCTTGCCTCCATAGTTTCTGTAGAGAAATCAGCATTTGATCTTATTGGACATCCCTTTTATGTGAGTAAATTTCCTCTTACAGCTTTCAGGATTTTCTCTTTATCTTTGGCATTTGACATTCTGATTAGTTTGTGTGTTGGAGTGGGTCTATTTGGATTTATTTAGATGGAAGTACATTGTGCTTTTTGGACATGGTTATCTGCTTCCTTCAAAAGGGTTGGGGAATTTTCTACCATTATTTCCTCAAATATTCCATCTGTCCTTTTTCCTTTGTTTTCTTCTTTTGAAGCATCCGTGATATGTATGTTTGCATATCTCTTGGTGTCATTTCATTCCCTGAGACCCTGTTTCATTTTTTCCATTCTTTTTTTAAGATTTATTTTTTATTTATTTCTCTCCTCTCTGCCCGCCCCCGCCCCCCGTTGTCTATTCTCTGTGTCCATTCACTGTGTGTTCTTCTGTATCCACTTGTATTCTTGTCAGCAGCACTGGAAATCTGTGTCTCTTTTTGTTGCGTCATCTTGCTGTGTCATCTCTCTGTGTGTGGCACCACTCCTGGGCAGGCTGCACTTTTCTCGTGTGGGGTGGCTCTCCTTATGGGATGCACTCATTGCATGTGGGGCTTCCCTATGTGGGGGATACCCCTGTGTGGCACGGCACTCCTTGCGTGCGTCAGCACTATGCGTGGGCCAGCTCACCACATGGATCAGGAGGCCCTGGGTTTGAATCCTGGACCTCCCATGTGGTAGGTGGACACTATCCATTGAGCCAAATCTGCTTCCCTCCATTATTTCCTTCATCTATTCTTTTGTGTGTTTGCTTTCAGATGCCCTGTCTTCAAGCTCATTAATCCTTTCTTCTGCCTCTTCAAATTTGTTCTATGCCTCAAGTGTATTTTTATTTTCACTTATTGTGTCCCTTCTGCCCTGTCAGGGGTGGGGATGGACCCACAGAAGTTCCCAACACTCTAGTACATGCAGGCTGAAAGCACCTGCAGTTGCCTGGAGAGGTTGGTGCAGGTCTCCCCAGCTTCCTTCCTGCTGGAGGAGGAACTGGAGCCCAGGCTAGGGCTGCAGTCTGACCTGGGTGGAAAGAAGGTGGGTCCCTACTGTTACTGTGATTTTCAATCAGCCCTGCTTCCCCTCATACCATGGGCAGAGTTAAAATGGAGACTGTTGGCCTCTTTCTGACTTGGACGAGTTCAATCTTTAACTGTTCTTAGGATTGGACTTTAGTTAGCCTAATTTACTAATTAGTAGCTGAAATCTGTGCCCAACTGTTTCTTTCTACCCTGTGTTTGGGAAATGGAGCTTCCATTTCCAGCCAGAGTAGCTTTTGAGTTGGCGTGCCATGTCAGCAGAAGATGGGCTCCAGCCTCCACAACATGGAGTGCGCTACTCTCAAATCTTCACTGCAGATGTGCAGTCTCCTCCTTCTGTTCTTCCAAGGATGTTGCAGGATGCTGTTTAGGTCTCCTGGGTACCCCAAACAGGTGATTCAGATAGCTCTGACTCACTACTTTCTGCCCTGTAGGACAAGCTGTCTCTCGGAATTCCTTGCTCTGTTGCCATTTTGCCCCCTCTCTTTTTCATAAATTTTCCTTGAAACCTGGACCTGAGTAGAACTACTATTACATGGAACTAGGGTGAGATTTAAAGGGCATGACTCAAATACCACAGACCCTTTTTGTTCTTACCAAAATTTGGGTGATTTTCTTGAATGAATGTTTCTCCATTTGCTGTATGCCATTAGGACAATTTCCAGAGATTTGAAGCGATGATTTTAATAATTCTCACTATTTAAATTATTGTTTTTCTGGGGAGGTTTATCAAGTTCTTTTCTTTGTCATTCTGGAAGTCTACCACCTGTTGTGTTTTTTTTTTTAAGATTCATTCATTCATTCATTTCCCCCTTCCCTCTACCCTGCTGTTTTTGCTGGCTGTGTCCATTTGCTATGTGATCTTCTGTATCTATTTCTCTTTTTGTCTTCTCTTCTCATCTTTCTCATCTAGGATTCACTAGGATTTGATCCTGGGAACCTCTGATGTGGAGAGGGGTTCCCTGTCAATTGCACCACCTCAGTCCCTGGTCTCTGCTGCACTTCACCTTGACTCTCCCTTTCGTCTTTCTTTTGTTGCATCATCATCTTGCTGCATGACTCACTTGCGCAGGCACTTGGCTTGCCACGTGGGTACTGGTTCACCACATGGGCACTCATGCAGGCACTTGGCTTGCCACATGGGCACTCACATGGGCACTCAGCTTGCCATGCGGGCACTCATGTGGGCACTCGGCTTACCATGTGGGCACTTGGCTTGGCACACGGGCACCCACATGGGCACTTGGCTCTCTGTGCAGGCACTCAGCTCTCTGCACAGGAACTCGGCTCACCATGTGGGCACTGGCTTGCCATGCAGGCACACTTTCTCTTCTTTTTCACCAGGAGGCCCCAGGGATCAAACCCAGGTCCTCCCATATGGTAGGTGGAGGCTTTATCACTTGACCCACATCCGCTGCCTTACCACCTATTTTTGTTATGAATGTTTTATTGGAACGCAGTCAAGTCTTTTAGTTTATGTATGGTCTGTGACTGCTTTCGTGCTACAGTTGTAGAGTTGAATAATTGGGGCAGAGACTGTATAACCTGCAAAGTCTAAAATGTTTATCTGGCCATTTATGAAGATAGTTTGCTGACCCCTGTTCCAAACCAAGACCAGAGAGTTGCTTATCTCTATGCTTCTTGTAGAACAGGGACCTGCAAGGAAAGAGATGGTGACAATGAGGAAAGGGAAAGGTGAATGAAATTGCCTATCTTAGGAGTGTGGTGACATCAAGCCCACCAGTTGCCTGGCACAAGACTCCATTGGCTGAGTTCTTGCCAGAAGGGCTAACTTTATCCTGATAGGCATTTAACACCTCATCTAGAGGCTCCTATTTGCTTGTTTTTCATCTTGGGATTCTTGCCTTGTGTCAAATCAGATAAAATCCATTTCACATAAAAACCAGAGAATTGCCTCCATATCCAGTGCCTTAAATCTGCTATCCTCTCTGTTGTCTTCCACTCTTGCATCTTTTATGAGTGTTTTTGGTTCTTACCCATTGCTTTAAACTCCTAGACAACTTTCTCTGTCTTACTTCCCTACAAATTTCTTGGAATCTAGTGTTGTCCTTAAATCTTTATTTTTGTCTGTTTGAAATCACATGTCATTTCACATTTTCTGAGGATTTTGGGGGTCTTACTTTCAAAGTGAATTATCAAAATCTTGCTGGCACCTCAGACCATTTTCTTTCCTTTTCATCTCCATTTTGCTTATAGCTGGGCATTTCCCCTTTTCTCTCTTTCTACATCACCAGAATGCCCCAGCTGTGGTGTGTAAAAGACTTTTAGTGAAAGTTCAAGGGCAAAGAAGGGTGTGTGGTAGGGAACAGCTTGAAATTGATACTAAGTCTCACTTCTTCAACCAGTTAGGACTTCTCAGAGGCTCTTTTACTCCTCCTCAAGCCCCAGCCATGTTGCTGGTCTGCTGCTTCGGTCTGTCTGTCTGTCTCTCTTGAGTCCTTTGTCCATATTTCCTTCTCCTCATTCCAGAGTCCTCAAACCATTTCTCTACTCCTGCTCATTTTTAAAAAATTTCCACCCCCCTCCCCACCCCCACCCCAGTTGTCTTCTCTCTGTGTCCATTCGCTGTGTGTTCTTCTGTGACCGCTTCTATCCTTATCAGTGGCACCGGGAATCTGTGTTTCTTTTTGTTGCGTCATCCTGCTGCATCAATTCTCTGTGTGTACAGCGCCATTCTTGGGCAGGCTGCACTTTCTTCGCGCTGGGCATCTCTCCTTACGGGGCACACTCCTTGTGCGTGGGGCTCCCCTATGAGGGGGACACCCCTGCGTGGCATGGCACTCCTTGTGCACATCAGCACTGTGCACGGGCCATACTCCTGCTCACTTTTAATCCTCTCCCTTTACCCCTACCAGGGGATGAATGAAGATTCTTCTTTATTATGTAGAGAAAATTTTCCCAGACAACAAGGAGAAGCTTTTTATTATAAATTTGTCTACCTTTGAACTGGCAAGTATTTTGAATATACAGAAATGTATGAGACTCATAAATTGCTGTGTTTTAAAATTGGGATTTTCAGAGCTTATCATTTTGGCATATTTGCTTTAGATTGTATCTCTTATAGTTTTCTTTACCTTGAGGTGGGCTTGCTACCTCATCAGTGGTTAAGAGTCTACATGCTGAGTGTGACGATGAGAATATTTATTCTCTACCAGGCCCAGAGAAAGTCCCCAGATTTCATGATCTGTCTTGTGTGTTTAAAATTCCCGTTCTGTCAGCTTTGTATTCAAAGACATTTTCCAAGTTCAAAATGAAAAGCTTTTCTGTCCATGTAAGCAGGCCCATTTGTAGATGAGTCTTTCTCCATTTCCCAGGTGACTTTTTTAAAAAAATGCTCCCCCCAAATGGCTCCCTCATCTGCTTGCTCATTGATTTTTTTTTTTTTTTCATGATTTGTGCTCGTTCTTGGCACTCATTCCTCATTGTTTTATCTATTTATTTATTTTTGCTTGTGGGCTCGTAACTGTTTTTTCTTTAGGGGGCATTGGGAACCAAACCCAGGACCTCCCATATGGGAGGCAGGTACTCAACTGCTCGAGCCACATCCATTCCTCAAGTGGCTTTCTAAAATATCATTATTAAAGTCCCTTAATAGGTACACCTTGACGTTCCGTTTTTTTATGTGAGAAAACTGAGCTTTGGAGAAAGAGAGAAAAAACACTGAAATCAGCAGATGGAAAAGATTAACATTCAAAAGGAAGGCCTAAGAATATGACTACCATACTTTTTGAGAAATTATGCTCAGTTTTCTTATAGTTACACTTAAATTCCAGGGAATCTTACTGCCATCATCTTTAACATTGAAAAGATTCCTGTGAGGCTGTATGTCTTTACATGACTAAGTTCCAATATTTCATAGGTGCTTGAATCCACAGAGGAAATCAGAGCAGCAGAATATGAAGAGATGAAAGCAAATGTAGATTTCAGCAGAGGACTGGAGACAACAGAGTTCATGGATTCTTTGGCAAAGTGATACCCAAGAATTTTGGAAAGAAATATAAAATTGGGGTTTAAAGATGGTCAAGTTCCAGGGAAAAATAGAAGGATCTAAGATGAGAAAGGGAAAAAAGTAAAAATATATACTAAACTTTTTCACCTAAGAATATTAACAATATTTCATATTTATTTAATGTTTTATAGCTTTTAAATATTTTTACATTTATTATTCCATTTGATTACGGCAATAACCCTGAGAAATATATATTTTTTCTCAATCGTATTTTGTAGGTTAAAAAAAAAGAAAAAGAAAAGAAAGGGTGCTACTGAAGGAAACCCTACATGAGTCCCTCTGGGTTTTGCCCTGAGCAGATGAATTGGAGTCCCCATCAGGATGGCATACAAGGTGTCTCAAAACTGCCTTCCCAAAGCAGAGCAGCAGACGTTTTTATGAAATCAAACAGGGGAGGGTAGAGTGGTTACGGTCATACTGGCACATATACACAAGTGTGAGCCTAGTTTTGAAATAACCATAAACAAGGGTAAGTTCAGTCTAGAATCACCATCATAAGTATACGCAAGGGTGAGGCTAAGTCCAGAGTAGCCATAAACAGGGGTGAGACCTGTTTAGTATGACCATATGAAAGCAGTCTAGGATAAATCCAGCCAGTTCTGGCAATTTCACATATTAACCTTTTGCTATTTTATAATAAGGCATCTGTATAATGAGTTTGTAATCATAATTATTTGATTCTTAACCCTTGGTTACACTACCTTTCACTAATCAGTTGTTATGTAATAGTGAATTTACATATTTATTTAATTGTTACTGTGGTAGAAGGCAAGAGAGGTTTGATTAGTTGCGTATAGAAAGGCCAGGAATCAGGAATAACTTTGAGAAGGAAAAAGTAATTTATTTACCGCCGGTAGGAGCTTTCTGTTCAAAACCGGAGCCGGGAATAGAGTTTTGGGTACTTTTTATACAGATGATACAAGGGTGGGGAGTCAAATGGTGCTTTTATGAAAGAAAATGGCTTTTCTTTGTTAGTCAAGTGTTTGTCTGAGTACCAGATAGGTTTTGAATTAACATATCCCTCACATTCCAGGTGAGCTTGAATTAGCACATCCCCCACATTCCAGCTAAGTTTGAATTAACATCTCGCCCACATTCTGTCTGGATGCAACTCTGAAAACACATTTAGTCTACATCCTTTTTGAACATTCAAAGCCTATAGGGCCTACATTACTTAATTGGATTTCTAGGCACACTTGAACACAGAATTAGATAAATTTGAATTCATGCACAGGCTATATTATTACAACATGTGCAGTAGATATTACAGCAGAGGAGACTGAGGTTCACAGAATCTAAGTGACCAACTCAGGGTTATGCATAGTAAAGAAGAGCAGGGGCTCAAATGTTATTCTCCTTCCACCTCCAATGTTAATTTCTAGAAGTTCTTAATCTGAAACTACAGATCTGTGCTATCCAATATGGAATTCCATTAACCATGCTTAAATTAATTAAAATAAAAAATGTAATTCCTCTGTTATATTAACCACACTTCAGGTGCTCAAAAGCCTCATATAGCTAGTGGCTACCTATTGTTCAGTGCAGCCTGTGGAACATTTCCATCATCACAGAAAGTTCAATTGAGCAATACTGCCATAATGTCTTTGTTACATGTGCATGTGCCAAAGAATGAAAAAAAGAGTCAAGAAAAGGAGGTTAACAGAACAGAAAGCAATGCCAGTGAATCCACTGTTTTGTTTATGTGTGTGTGTGAAGCAAATTATTATTGAGTATGTAGACAGTAGGCAAGAAGAAAAAAGGAAAAGATCCCTTCGTCTCAGCATATGGAAAGTAGCAGAAGGTTGTGGGGAGGGTGTCTTGGTAAACGTGGTACTGAATAAGCATTTGAGTGTCTGTAGGATGCTTAGTTCTATGCTCTGTGCTTGAGGGTACATATTAAAAATAGACATGGTCTAGTGCACGGTTTGTGGATCCTGTGATTTTTCAGAACTCCCAGAAAAGCTGACAAAGAATTGCCTCATGCACTGCACAAGAACCATGCAGATAAAAACCATTCATACCGTCAACACCGTCATACAGAATATTGGCTATTATTTTCTCCCTCAACAAATGTGGGAGATAGATTGCCTCAAGCAAAATAGTATTTTACACATGGTTTCCCAAAAGCCCTGTGCATATTTAGAGCTCTTCTCAAAATGTTTGCATTTGTTCTTCCAGGAAGAAATTTGCATGACATTTTAGAATTGCATTCTGTCTAGAAAGCAAATCCTGGCTTTTCATATTTAAATTCAAAGCTTTCTGATGTAAAATGTGCCAGGAAAATGTATGTTCCAAATTAGGTTCTTCTTACAGCACAGCAGACTTTTTTTGACCATTAAAATCATTTTGGGGAAAACTTCCTCACATAATGTTATTCTTCTTCCTTAGCTGAGAAAACCATTGATGTTGCCTCGAGGAGGCATCAAGTCTTCTACTTACAGAAGATTGAATTCTGTTTCGATGGAACTTCCCAAACAGACACATGCTGTTATTGGCTAGCCACTTGATGTCACAGTTGCTTCAAATAAAGGTTATTAATAGAGTATTGGCAGCAGTCATAAAAATGTAGTTGATAATAAATGCAATTAGTAGAGATTGGTGAATTACTTATGTTAGATAAAATGACTCCTGGAAATCCCTCAAATTCCAGACTGACTTTGTTGGACACTGTCATCAACGAACACCACTATATCTGAGCATGCCTCTTGCTCATTTCCTTAAACACTGCTGTTTGTAATAGGAACGCATAGTCTTAGAAACGTCCTCTTTGAAAGAATCTAAAAGATTTTGTTAGCTATGCTACTGTTAATTTTCAGAACATATTAATACCAATATGCTTTAGAAGGTCTAGTTATTATGCAGGGTAGCAAAAACATTATTTTGATATTGTGGTTGACTAGGTTGACTTGGTATCACACCTATTTCTACTTGAAGAAGTGAGAATTCCTTTTGCTATGATATTGAAGGTCCAGGAAAGAGAATTTTTGTTCAGCCCTTTGATATTTAGGCAAGTTACTGCCTAAACCGATGGGACAAGTAGTTATAAATCTTCTCCTTGAAGATTTTCATAAGTGGAACCAGAATAAACTTGCTCAAAAATGGTTATCAGGGTTATAGCATGCTCAGAGCCATAATCTTTAGAATTTTTCATTTCTGGTCCTAATTCCTTTTTTCAGGTGTCTATAAACACTTGCTCAGCATCTTTCCCTTTAAAATTCTGCAGTGAAGAAATCTCTTTCTTTCTTACTAACCATTGTAGAGTACCTAGCCTGACTAACTGTAATGTGACTAGACTCAAGCAGCATTTATGATCTGGTGGTAGAAATAAAATCTGAATAGCTATCAGTGGGAGCAAAATCAGTGGTGTGGTTACTTGGTGTGGGAGATTGTTGTGGTCATGTTCACGCAGCACTCAAATGGACTATGGACTTGGCTGGGTGACTTGCTTTGACCAGGGAGATAGTAACAAATGTGACAGAAGCAGAGACTTGAAAAGTGCCTGTGCATTTGGGTGTTCCTTCTCTTGTTGCTCTTTAGAACTCTAAATACTATGTGAAGGAGCCCAGGCTAGCAAATGAGACACACAGTCCCAGCAGAGATACTCTTAGGCCAACCAAGCAGTCAACCATTTGGCCTCACCTGATTCACCAGCTGATGGCAGAGCTAACCCAAGGTGACCTAACGTAGCTGAACAACCTGGACAACCCATGAAATACTCAAAGAACTACTTTTTGGTTTTGTTGATCTCAATTGATTTAAAAAATATTACCTAATTTCTGCTTGTATCTGTCTGTTTCCTTCCCCTTACTCTCTTTGGCTTCGTTTTCTATCTTCTTGAATTGAATGCTTATCTTATTATTCATCAGTCATTTAAAGAGGTTGAGAAACCTTGCTTTAGAGGAAGAATTGAAAAGACTTGGTGACGGGTTGGATGTTGGGAATGAGAGAGTCAGAAAGGATCACAGATGAGTTTAGAATGCACGTTGATTGGCATTTGCTGGGCTATAAAGATCTCTGATGGGTTGACCTTGTTCCTGTTAGTTCAGGTGTTTCAGAAGTCTCTGATAAATCTGCAAGTAGTATGGCAGGTGGTAGGTAGCTTTTATTATGTCTTTGTAAACAAGCCTAACAGCCCTGACCTAACAGGAATTTTAAAAAATTTAAATGAGATAATACATGTAAAGCATTTGATATACATATTAAATGTTAACTCTTTTTATTATTGTTAGGCAGATACAGTGCAGATCTCAGTTGGAGAATTCTTTCATTGAAGACCATGATAGGTCTGGCATTGCCTCCCACCAACGTGGGAAGCAAAGGCTCAGGGTTTAGTTAGCTATAGTGCACCCTCAACCTACCTCAGGTCTGCTGAACTCATTACCCTTCATTTTTTACCTAGTTTGTGTTTTGTATTTAAACTGTGTCCTTGTCATATTTATTGGATCTTGCCCCAGAGATGCCTTTCTGTTCTGAATATGAACAAATGGAGTCACCGAGGGGTTCACGGACTCAGTGATAACATTGAAATTATAAATCTGTATTCTGCATTCTTGTCTAAGATTCCGAACACTTGAATTCTCCTGAAAATTTCCCAAGTCATTTAAAACTTGAAATGAATTTTTTTTTATATCCTTTTATTTTCAGAGAGTAGGATTTAACTCATGTTCCTGTGTCCCCTCCAATTACAAACTGGAGATCTCTGGGGACAAACCCAGGACTTGATCTCCTGTTCTCTCTAGTTGTAGCACCTGATGCTTTGTCCCACAGCAGCTTTCTTGGCTCTTTGTTCTTGAATTCCATTTCCCTTCAATTCTGTGAAATTGTAACAGAAAGTTACTTTTCTTTCTGTTATAAGAAACTGTTCCCCTTTTCCCTTTTGGGCTCTCTCAATAATTATGATTCTTTATTTTAACACATTGCACAAGCATGAGGTCTTGTATTTGTACCAACACTTGGTGCTTTTCATTAGCTCCTACTCTGCTTTCAACAGGAATTCCCTTAATTCTCTTTGAGGTAGATGGAAGGGACATCTCACTTCAAGCCCTATAGCTGTAACAGTATATTGGACGGTGCTGGGTGCCCTGCTGGTGCCCATCCAATAAGCTCTAATGCTGATGAGAATGAGCATGTCAGGGGAGAGTCATCCGTCAACTCTCTCTGTCATAACAGTACTGAAGCACAAGGACTGTGGCACAGGACGCAAACCTTCCCATTTTGTGTGGTGGGCTGCGCGGTATACTGGCCACGGGCTCCATTAGTTAAATCTTGCTGAGAGTAAAACATCACATTCCATCTTCGGTTATTGCATCTGATTATTGCTGGCCAAAAGAACCTAGTGTATCTATTCCACTGACATGTTACAGAATTCTGGCTTGATTTGTCTGTCCTTTACAAAGTACAGACAAGATGGGCAGCAGTGACACTTCTGCCCCGTAACATAGCTAAAGACATTGCACATTGGGTATATGAGCTTTGTAGCTTATGAAGCGGACCTTGCCTCAAGTAGGATCTCTCTTGCAGCAGAGCAAAGTTGAAATGCCAAAATGTTTGGCTTAGTGGCCATTTATTTCATTATCTTTGGGTCTAGGAGCAGTGATCCAATGACCAACTCACCAAAGGAGATGCTAAACCTTCCTGGAGATGGCCTTGTGCAGTTCTGACCTTGTGGGGCATAGAACTGAGTTTCTTTTCCTGGTTTTGTGAAAGTCTTCACCTTTTTCTGCTCCTTTGATAGAAATTATGTGTTAAATTAGATAAGGTGGCTGATTTTATTTAGTTTCTTTTAAAAAGTTATGTTTTGCATTCTCCACTTAAAAGCACCCCTCATGTCACTCACACAAAGCCTTTTTATTTGAGTGGGAACTACTATGAACTCTACTATGAACTCTTTAAAAAGACAAAAACAAAAGCAAAAGAACAGTGATGACTGTGTTCTAGCACTGAAATAATTTTGAGATGCCATAGTGGGCTTTTAGCCTTATTCTTCAAGTGCTTTAAGGAAAAACTGATTATAGTTGCTTCCATGGCTGCTTCCCTTTAGAGCCTGAAATTCTTTAAAAGCACCTTCCAGATTTGAGCCGTGGAGGGAAATTCTATCTGGGCAGTTCTGTGCTCGATTTGGGAGTGGTGCTAATGGGGAAGGGGGCTGGGAGCTGAGATTCTTACAGTTGGAAGAAATAACTACTTAAAGCAAATGCTAATGATTTAAAATGTTATTCCTTCTGTGCTTTTAGGAAAAAAAATAAAATTAAAGTAATAAAGGCTCACAGCCTGTACCTCATCTCCAGTCACTCTGCTGAAATTCCCAAGAGGAGCTCAGCTCCCCTCTCCTCCCTTTAAAAATGGTGGACCTGGAACCACTTACAGGAGAGGTTTAATAAGAGGCAAATGTGTTTTATATTTTGTATCTTGTTAAGTGAAAAAAGATGGATTCTCACAAGTAGTCTCTTGGTGCAGATTTGAGTGGTCTGTGCATGCAAACGTGGGGATGCTTCGCCAGCTAGCATCTCCGTTCTGGTCCCCCATGGCTACTTAAAATCCCTCCCCCCATGCCACTCCACCCACCCCCCAGAGCCGGCAGAGATGAAATTGCTTCATTTGGAGAATGGATCTGCAGATCCAGGAAACTTGTTTCTATCTGATTTGCTGATAATTTACTCCTCATTTGATTTATGGGTGAAAAACGAAGAGTAGGAAAAATCCTGTTTCAGCTCACATAGCCCTTCCTCAAGGAAAGAGAGATTGCTGTGCAGGTTGGAAAAAAATCATGATTGAAAGCAAGTGAAAAAATTAATAAAGATTTACGCAAAGGTTGCACATTTATTAGCGGAAATGCAGGGAAAACCTTGCACCTGTGAGAAAGCTTAAAAAAAAAATCACTGACACACAACACTGTCTTCACTGAAAGTAGCTCATTGGAAACTGAGGGAGAATGATTTAGAATTATTTATATTTTATTGTAGATATATAATTTTACAATGAGACACATTCCCTTTCTAGTAATTTTTTTAAAAAATGACCTTTGGGTGCCAGATAGCGCCATTCCTGCTGTCTGCTTCCACTATTCAGCGTCGAGGACGCCCATTATATCTGTCTTTGATCCGGAGATCTGGATTGCTAAAACTGATGGCCACAATTAAAGACAGTCCTGTTGAAAACCTGACCTCTGCCTGCTCTTAACTGCATGTAAACTTTTCAATATGGATGTAATTTGGTATTAAATTACCCATGCTTTATTGCTTTTTAGTACAGCCCTGTCTGTTGCCTTTTCAAGATAAAGGTAACATAAAAGAAAAATTGTGGTATGTCTGCATAATTATGTAATTATAAACTTGTTTTCCTACATTCAGAAAACCCTTTGTGTGTGTGTGTGTGTGCATCTATTGAAAAGTAATAGGCTGGTAGGATTTGAGAAGAAGCATTTATGCTTTTTTCCCTCCTGATCTGTTCAACTTAGACACATGCTGTACAAGATAGGTCACTATATTTAACTATTCTAATCTTGGCTTTCAGAGGGTATTCTTGATTTAGAAGTGCGGTGGGTTTGTAAAAGATGCTGTTCCACTTATTCTTTAGAATTGGCCAAACTAGAATGGAGCTTACGCTAGACCTGTGAGACAAAACCTGCCTGTTCCTCCAAATATGGGGCCCACCACAGCACCATGATAATATCCTCAATGTCTGGAAGGAGTTCTTCCATTATTTAAACCTTGATATCCTTGAAATTAAAAATGACTGCTGTGATTTTTCTTTCTAGCATTCTTGTTTCTGGTAAATTCTGCTCAGGGGAACCAGGATCAAGCTGGAAAGGCTGGGGCAGATTTCCTTTTTCCATTAGAGAGCTACCTGTATCTCTCTGTTCTGCCAGCCACAGCTCTGTTATTTCAGTGATGAAGAGCAAAAGCTATCATTAGAATTTGATATAGGTTTCCAAAACTGCGTTTTCTGAATAGAGACAGAATATCTGGTTGAAGGAATGGTTGAAATCATAATCCCATCATAAAACTTGGAGGAAGAAACATTCTGAGGCCTCTGGAAGTGTGCAATGATTCTGCGTGTAAATGGAATTTTTTGAGCTTGCTTCGTCTCCTTGTTAAATGTTCCATGGCAAGATTTTCTAGTAGAACTACATAAAAAGTCAAGCAGATAAGAAACTGGTATCAAAACAAACATCCCAAAGGAAGCCAAACATGCTAGTCTAGATAGTTTAAAACATAATAAAGGAAAGGGTTCCAACTGGGAGGGGGAAATATCTGCAGGACTGAGGCCTGTCCATCTCTCCCTCCTTGCCAGAATCACCAGTGAGCTGTGTCTGATCCTCTGCTCCCTCCATCTGATCCTCTGAGCACACTGAAGAACTGTGACCCAATCGATGTTATAATTCATCTGGTTGCCCTATAAAAATTGCATCCCGTGGAAAACATGCGCTACATATACTTTTATTGGCTTTCATGCAAAGAGGCAATTCCAGAATATCGAGGAAATGTGGAAAATAGATTCCATCCTAGGTTTAACTTTTTTCACCCCCAGCACAGGTTGCTTTAGGGACTGAGACCAAACAGGAGGCCCAGCCTCAAGTAACCTTTTGTCAAGCTGCCATTTGAGTAGGGTTCATCCTTTGCGTTCATTCCTGCACCAGGGATCTTCTTCCTTCTGACACTGCTAGTAGTAATGGTGAGATGGCTGGTGCATTAAATCATGTGGGGGTTCAGGCTTTGACGAGGGGGCTACATCTGAGCTGTCCAACATGGTAGCTACTAGCCCCAATTGGCTTTTGCTACTTAAATTAATTAAAAACAAATTTAAAAATTCAATGATTCCATCACAGTAGCTTTCTTTCAAGTGGTCAATAGCCACTTGGGGCTTGGAGCTACCATCTTGGACAGTGCAGATCTGGAAATCTTCTATCTGTGCCTCTTGGACAGCACTGGGCTAGTTAGACCTGGAACCTCAGCTCTGCTCTGACCATGGCCAAGTTGCTGTACCTAAGAGTATTCATATGTAAAAAGGGAGTAATAGTAGTACCCACTTCCTGAGATTGTTGGGAGAATTAAAGAGATATTACATGTGGAGCACTTAGTAAAGTATTTAGCAGAGCACTGTCCAGTTGAACTTTCTGTCCTGATGGAAATGTTCGGTATCTGTGCTGTCCAAATGGTAACTGCTAGCCACATTTGGCTACTGAACACTTGAAGTGTGGTTCATGTGACTGAGAAACTGAAGTTCTAACATTGTTTAATTTTAGTTAAGATTTACATGTAAATAGCCACATGTGGCTAATGGCTACTGTACTAGACAGTGAAGGTCTAGAACATGTAAGGTGCTGGGTAGGCATTAACTTTTATTTTCATTGGCTCTTCCACCAACTTGTAAAATGTGGATAATGATACAGCATGTGTCTGAGGCTTAAATGAGAGAATTTTCATGAAAGTACTAAATAACTGTGAATTATTAGTTTCTTTTTCTCACTGCATTAAATTCATTTACAAATATGTCTTAGGTAAACAGAAAAGTTATGGATAGGAAGGTGTTATGAAATAATAAAGGGCCAAATAAGCATTTGTCTTCTATTTAAATGTCCCAATAAGTTTGAATTGTAAGAATGTTAGGAAGTGTGAGTTCAAGAGACTAGTGAGAAGTTCGCTATTTTTCTTTTTGTCCCTCTTAATTTCATGTGTTATTAATATATAGGCCAAACTTGGTATTTTAAAGAATGCACTTGGATTAGCTGTGTTATTTTCTGATGTCGATAATTTAATCTGGCAGTATTCTTACTAATCTTTGCATATAGTCACAGGTTTGGGGAAAACCAAAATCTTGTCTGTGTAAATGCAGCTGCTTAAAACTATACAATTGAAGAGCGTCTCTGTGGTGCCAAAGTAAAGGGTTTTAGCCAAATCTGCAAAGCAAGCAGACCTGCTTTTGATTTCCTTATTTGCAGAATTAATTTGGAGCCATTTCTACAATATTCCACTTAGTATTTCACTAAATACCCTCTTAGGTCATTTTGTGGGAGTTTGTCTTACTGTCCCAACTAAATCCTAAACTTTTGAAGGTAAAGCCCAGAGTTTGTTCTCATCCTGCATCTAGCACAACACTGCTGTGTATTCCATCAATATTAGTTGATATGTTGTTGATATTTTGCTGCTGCCTTTTTTTCATGTTCCCAAATTTTATTATGCAATTGTGACTCGGTGAATACACACAAGGCCCTCTGTGGCAATGAATAATGATTCTGCATTTATTTACACTTACAAAACCTCTGCTGGTTTTGTTGTTGCATCCCAAAGGCTCTGATGCTTATGGAGTCTGATTTTAGAAAAATCAGATTGCACAGGGTCCTCAGTATTACCTATCACCACTCTTTAAAGAATATTCACCTATTTTACCAGTATAGACACAACCTAACCTTTGTAATCTTAGGAAAAGATATCATTTTATCCTGAAGCATTTAATAAAAATTACAGTGCCTATTTAAAAAAAAATCATTATCAGTTAAAATTAAGTATGCAAGAGAAGATGCAATTTGGGATATTCTTTAAAGATTTTTTTTTAAAGATCTGAGAATAATTTAGCTCCTTGTATTAAAATATTCCACAGACTATGCTTTAATACACACATACACACACACATGCAAATTTAAACTTTTTTTTTGAAGTTCACAAGACACACCAATTGTAAGTGAGATGTGCCTACTCATATAGACTTGGGCTTGAAAGCAGAATTTTAGAGTCGAAAAGGACCTTTGAGCTCCAATGGTTTGATACTACAGAGGTTAATTAACTGATCCCATGGTTACTCAGCACCAAAATCGGGTTCAATTCAACTCTGAAGGGCTGACTTTACTTGCCAGTGTAGACCCAAGACATGATTCGCTGAAATGAAAATGTACCGTGGGCTCAGCACTAGTTTAACCCCATTTGTTACAATTGTGCTACTTTGTGGACCCTCTGCTACTTTTTTATTAATCCCTACCTCCTCATTGAGATTACTTTATTTAAATGTCATCACCCAGCTCTAAAATATGCTTTCAAAATAAAAGAGGTGGCCATGGGATACAATGTATTGGGAGGAAAAAAGAAAGCAGTGGAAGCCCACTTCTGTTTGATATGTAGACATGTTACAGTCCCCTGGGACCCTGGAGGGGGTACTGAGTCAGGCTTCACAACCAGGCCTGGACATGATGCCAGCTGTGCACAGCTTTCAGAGGGGGACTGCCATCGCCACTGGCAGGGTTGTGCCTTGGAGGCATTTGGGTCATTGATGAGTAAGATCAGAGAAAAGGCATGAAAAAGTGAGATGAAGCAAAGGGGTCTATAAACTAAAGTCTTATGATGCAAGGTGGGGTGGGGGAGGTCCCTGGCATTAGACAGAGAGAAGCTAACAGTCAGTTAATAAGTTTGGGGTGCTGGTGACTGAAACCAGATCACTGGTGCCTGCCAGCTGGAGAGGGGCGTTATCCCAGGTGGATGGCGACCTGGTCAGATCTATTACACTGCATGCTTTAGTATTCATTTCTTTCCACTACTGTTCACTTTTTGCAATCTTTTGTCAAAAGGCAGTAAAGGGTTGGCCTTTTCTCCCCCATGTGGATACTGGTAAAGGCAGAGACTCATGGTGCCAGCCTTAATTCCCCAAAGAAAAGGAGATCCAGATTTATGTGAATACCTTTAGTTCTGAAACAAGAAAAGATAAAACAGGTTGCATTCATGTATTCATGAAGCAGGCAGTGTGTGTTGGCGAATTCTGCACAAATTCACATATTGTTCCATCCCTCTTATTTCTGAAGACCCTGTGCTCATTTTCCCTCAATAACATAAAAGCAGTTTTAGCACAACCGAATTTTCAGATTTAAAACTAGGTATTCACAGTTCAAAAAATATCCTTTGTGTGTGTATTTGTGGGCAACAAGTTGATTAGAAGAGCATGTGATTCCAACAGGAACAAAAGTTTTTTTTCTGGTTTATGAGATTTTTTTTTTATCAGTAAAACTAAAGGACGTCTTCCAGGAGCTAGGAGAATTGTGGTCACAGGTCAAGATTTTGACAT
Source organism: Dasypus novemcinctus (assembly GCF_030445035.2). Lineage (NCBI taxonomy): Eukaryota > Metazoa > Chordata > Mammalia > Cingulata > Dasypodidae > Dasypus > Dasypus novemcinctus. The sequence continues at coordinate 19,719,889 of NC_080690.1, read as the reverse complement.
CTTGATAAAGATGGTGAGCTGCGACTAGCATCCAATTTTCCTTTCTTGGTTTGTATCACTTCTCTTCCTTTTCACTGATAGGTTTCTATCTTTGATATCTGGGATGACATCTTTTATGGGGATGAGGGAAAAAGAACACTGGGTCTAGGATGGTGGTCCTCAAATGTTTCTATGTACATAAATCACCTAGGGGACATGTTAAAAAATAGAAGCCGATCGTGATTCATTAGGTCTGGAATGCAACTGGGGAATCTGCAGTCTATACAAGGAGCTCAAGTGATTCTGAAGTGTGGGCACACTTTGAGAGATATTGGTCTGGAACAGTAGTTAGCAAATTACAGCCCGTGGGCCAAATCCGACCATTTTCTTAAATAAAGTGTTGTTGGAACACAACCAGACTGATTTGTTTATGTGTTTTTCTTTGATGTAGTTGTGACAGAGACTGTGTGGCCCACGAAGCTTAAAATATTTACTGTCTGGCCCCTTACAGAAAGAAATTACTGACTCTTTGTCTACGAGGTGTTTTTTCAACTTTTTGCTATATGTAAATACACACACATACACAAGCATCTACATATGTGTATATATATACTTACACATACATATATATATACACATACATAAATATGATATTTAAAATGCCTAGTATTATTTTACCCCTATCAAAGGTACATAAAAAGGTGGAAATTTGACTCAAGGGCTAGATGCTGAGTGCGGTGTTTTTCTCAGCTTTTTATAGGGGAGGACTGTCACGGAGGGGTTTGTAGTGTCATATCTGCAGTTAGACAGACATGAATCCAAAAACTGGTTCTGTTACCTATTAGGCTTGTGCTCATGGATAAGCTACAGCTTTCTAACCCTCAGTTTCCTAATCTGTGAAAAGGGAATGACTCCTCATGGGGTGCTGAGAATTAAAAGAAAGAGTGCAAGTAAAGTGCCCGATGTTGTGTCTAGCACAAAGCAAGCACCCAATGAATGCTGACTCTTTCCATCACTTGCATCTCCGCTGGGGTTGCAGTGCTACTGAGCTGTGGGATATGGAGACCAGCAGATGATTTCCACAACGCCTGTTTCAGCCAGCTGGCTGGACTGATGACATGGCCCAAATTCAGGACTCTGGACAGCCCAGACCTCTACTCTGTTGATTCTGAACCAGGCATTTTGGAGGCATGAGCTTCTTATTAAATGTCATTTCCAATTTTCCCCTTGAATACACAATTTCAAGGAGGTGCTTGCACCTTTGTAAGTGGTTATTCCAATAACCTTTAAAAAATATTATTTAATTGTAGCCGTGAAACCCCATTCCCCATCAAAAGTTCCATCAAACAACAGAGCCAATGTATGGTAAATTAAGATAAGAACTGTGAGGAGCTTGCTCACAGTTAGACGCTTGCTTCAATCTACAGTGAATCACTGATGGTAGATACAGTACAAAGGCATATTTTGTAGGCAATTGTGAAAAGATCCGCTAATAGTCAAATGATTTTTTTTTCTTGCTGCTCTGTTTCTTAACCACAGGCTAAATAGTAAAAAGAAAAACTAACAGAAAATCTGAGATTTAAGTTGAATACTATCATCATCATCATCATCATCATCACAAGTTGCTCCTGGGGGCAAGGCCACCAGTGGGTCCCTGGGAACACCTTTCTACCTTTTCTCTAGGTCAGTGGTTCGATTTCACTCCACTAGCCCTGAGAACATTTTTGATTGTCACATCAGGGGCAGGATAGAGAGAGGGCTCCTGGCACCTGGTATGGGAAGGCCAGGGACATAGCTAAATGTCCTCCTGTGCACTAGACAGCCCCACAAAGAATCTTCTGGCTCAGAATGTCAGTGGTGCTGCTTCTGAGGAACTGTGCTTTATGGGGAGAGAGCCAATTTGTCTTGTCCCCAGACTAGCTCCTGGCGTAGGTACCAGCTGATTAGTAATTACAACCAATTTCCTGCCTTGAGGACTTCTTTAAAGATCTGCCTTCTCCAAAGATTTTCTTCCTCTTGTGCACTGTTGCTGTGTTGATTGCTTTTTTTCCGCCTTAAATATATATATACCCCAGAACATATGCAATTTGAAAAAGTAAAATGTACTCACCTAGGGAGAAATTATTACAGAGAAGGAATGATTCAATTAGGATATAGTCCATGTAATTTTGGAGGTGAATGAGTCCTTACCTTTGGGGTCATCTAGTCTAAAACACTGTGGTTGTTCTAGATGATTTCAAATGGCTTTCAGAGAGACATTTTAAATGTTAATAGTTACATAATTATTTTAATATATTAAAATATTTTAAAATATTAGAAAAAATATGGTTGACATTAAAACTTTCTACTAAAGATTAATTTGATATATTTAAGCTTAAATATATATTAGTGAAGATATTTAAGTAAATTAGGTAATACATTAATGGTTCAGGACATGTAAAAGTCCTTGAAAGTAACATGCAAATTTCTGAAATTTGGGGACCTCTAATGTAGTTCATCTTCTTTATTTTACACCTATAGGTAAAGATGATTTAGAAAGAACTGTGCCAGTTACCTATAACAGTGAAACAAAACACCTCAATGTTTAATAAATCAGAACAATGGTTAAGGGAAGCAGATGTAGCTCAATTAATTGGGCTTCTGCCAACCACATTGGAGGTACTGGGTTCAGTGGGCAGGCATGGTGAGCTGATGCAACAAGATGATGCAACGAGAGATACAAAGAGGAAAGACAATAAAAGATACAATAAACCAGGGAGCTGGGAAACGGACTTTGGCCCAGTGGTTAGGGCGTCCGTCTACCATATGGGAGGTCCGCGGTTCAAACCCCGGGCCTCCTTGACCCGTGTGGAGCTGGCCATGCGCAGTGCTGATGCGCGCAAGGAGTGCCTTGCCACGCAAGGGTGTCCCCCGCGTAGGGGAGCCCCACGCGCAAGGAGTGCGCCCGTGAGGAAAGCCGCCCAGCGTGAAAAGAAAGTGCAGCCTGCCCAGGAATGGCGCCGCCCACACTTCCTGTGCTGCTGACGACAACAGAAGTGGACAAAGAAACAAAAGCAGACAAAGAAACAAGACGCAACAAATAGACACCAAGAACAGACAACCAGGGGAGGGGGGGAAGTTAAATAAATAAATAAATCTTTAAAAAAACAAAAAACAAAAAACAAAAAAAAACCAGGGAGCTGTGGTGGCTCAAGTGATTGAGTGCCTCTCATCCACATGGAAGGTCCCAGGTTAGATTCCTGGTGCCTCCTAAAGAGAAGACAAGTAGACATGGAGAGCACACAGCAAATGGACACAAAGAGCAGGCAGCAACCCCAAACAATGGGGGTGGTGGTGGTAAATTTTAAAAAATGGTTAACATTTATTTTGCTCACTCATCTGCAACCGGGAATGGCTCATCTCTTTTCTGCTCAGCATCAGTTGGGATGGCTCGTAGGCTAGGCTCTGGAATCTTTTGAAGGCTCACTTATATGCTAGCTGTGTTGGGACCTCAGCAGGGACTGTGGCCGGAACATCTACAAATGGCCTCTCTATGTAGCTGCTTGCCTTCCTTATAACCTGGTGGTTGGATCCCAAAGGTGAGTATCTCAACAAGACCAAAGAGAAGCAGTATTGCCTTTAATGACTTAGCCTGGAAGTCATACAGTATCACTTCCGCTATAGTCATGGGGGTGGAAACATGGATCCCAGCTCTCGACAGAGGAGTGCCAATGTACCATCATAAGAATGGCATGTGGGATTGGATATATTGTCACCAACTTTGGAAAAAATAGGCCACAAGTGCCGTCACATATGTTAGTATCATTTATTTCTCGTAACATCTTATGTGATTCCTTTTACCACCTCCCCCATCCCTGCCACTTCCCAGATAATAAAATTGGGACTTAGAGAGCTTGTATGACCTGTTTGTTAACACATAGCTAGTTTGTGGCTGACCCTGGACTGAATTTTTTAACAGTATCTTTTTAAAGACAACCTTGAATAGGAAAGGTATCTCAGTAAGTACCTTCCCTTCAAACTATTTTCTCCTCAGCAACATCATTGGGACTCTATAGCTTTGAAACAACATTAAGAGCAGTTTTGAAGTTCAGAGAAGATACTATTCACGAGGTTGCAAAGTTTTCAGGGACCCTTCTTATTTTTCTCCCATCCTCTTATCAAGGAGATTGCCTTCCTTCCATCTGGGACCATCACTGTGCAGCCCAGAAGGGGCCAAGATATCCCTTCAAAACATAGATTCCCCTCAAGGTTTCCCCCAAGTGTTATCAGATCCTGAGACAGAGTTAAACAAGAGGCTATTTCTTATTTTTGGTTTGGTCAAGCAACTTAATTTCTTTTAGGCACTAAGACTAGAAGGTCAAATTTATTTTCCTTATGAGACTGATTATGTTGACCTTGTTTTCCTTGAGCCCTTAAAACTTTGCAAATCTTAATTGTGAAAGATTTCAAAGTTAGGGAATAAAAAAGTAATACTCACTACTTCCTACCCAGCTCTAACAGATCTTTGCCATATTTATTGTTTCACTTGAAAAACGAGGGCATTACAGACATGGCCAAATCCCCTCTTTCCCTCCTTACAGGGATCATTCCCAAGGGTGTTTTTGTTCTTGCAACAGAAGTATGTGTCTAGAAACAATATGATGTTTTAAATATATATAAATACCTACTTTTTGTTCCACATTGTATTTTTGAGATTTATTTCTATTTAACCTTTTAGAAATAATTTATTCATTTTATCTGTTGCAGAGTATTCCACTGAAATACACATACCAATGTATCCCTTCCTATCTAGATGTACAATTAGGTTGTCTCTAATTCATTTTTGATGTTATTAAAATGCTATAGGAAACATCCTTATAACATGTTTTCCTAAGCATGAACAAGTATTTCCACAGAGTTGATCACTAGAAATAGGCTATTTCATCTTTCTCTTTATAAGAATTGCCAAATGTTCTCCAAAGTGCTTGTACCAAATTTCTTCCCCCAATTATATATAAAAGTTTTTACTTTTCCTTACTGACACTTTGTGTTATCAGATGTTTTTTTTTTTTTATTTTTTTAACCAATATATGGTGGGGTTAAGATGGCATTGTGTTATTGTTTTAATTTGCATTTCCATGATTGCGGTCTTTTCATAAATTTGACTTCTTTGGTATCTTGCCTGTTCAAGTTTTTTCTTACAAATGTCTAGAAATTCTTTATATGTATCTAGGTACAAATACTGTGCTAGTTATATGTGTGGCAAATATCTTGTCAGTGGCTTGTCTTTTCACTGTGGCTTTTTTTTTTTCTTCTTTGTCAGATAGAAATTTTAAAATTTCAATACCACCAAAATCATCAGCCTTTTCCTTTATGATTTGTGCTCTTTCTTTCTTGTTGAAGAAGTACTTCTCTACCAGGATGTTGTAAAAATATTCTCCAATACTTACTGCTCAAGTTGATTGTTTTGCTTTCTCATGTTTAGATTTTCAGTCAATGTGCTATATATATATATATATATATATATATATATATATATATATATATATATATATATATATATATATACAATTTTTTGGTGAGGAAGTTATCTAATTTTCTATTTTTCTAAACTGATGGCTAATTGTCCTAGCACCATTATTCGAATAGTCCATCATTTCTCCCATTGATTTATAATGCCCTCACTGTCCCATGTCAGGTTCCCATATGAATATGAGACTATCCTAAGCTTTCCATGTTTATCTCTGTGATAACATTAGGTGGTTGCAATTATTGTAGATTTATAAGTCTTGATATCTGGTGGGTAAGATCCCCCTTGTTATCCTTCTTTCTGATAATTGCCTTGGCTATCCTTGACTCTTTACTTGCATATGGATTTTAGGATCAGCTTGTCAATTGCTAAAAATAGTCTGTTGGGATTTTGATTGGTATTGCACTAAGTTTATAGGTTATTTTAAGGTGAATTTCCATTTTAAAATAAAATCTTCCCATACATGAACAAAACAGGCTGTCATGTATTCAGTTGTGTTGAGTCCTTCAGACTCCTTCTTTCTTCTGGTGATTGAGTGTGGGGATCAGTCAAATGTGCTTTTCTGGAAGCATGCACTGACTCCTTGCATGCCCACCTGTCTCCAGAGCCCAGGAGCCATGGAGGAGGGCTCTGTGGGTGTGGGGCTCCTCATCCCCTCTTTGGGTTAGCCCGTTGCTCAGAACTTTGCTACTGGAGTTGAGCTGCTCTGATGGGGACAGTGTGGGGAAGCAGGAGTTGGAGACTGAGACTTAGGCAATAGGGCTGAGGAAGAGACCAGGGAGTCCAGCAGTGGTGAGTGTTCAGTCATCTCCTGGGTCCATAGCGCTCTATTTTCTGGTTACAATATGTCTGTGCTTTAGAACATAGTCTTGAACTAAACTGCTTAGGTTCAAACTACTGCTCTACTGCTGAGAAGTCTAGGAATGTTAATTTATTTGTCTTTGATTCTTCAGTTAAGCAGGGAATAGGAAGGGGTGGTTGTGAGGAATAAAAGAGGAAATATTGCTCAGTGCTGAACTCTTTGGGGGTTGCCTGCTGCCACCATCTTCTTTATTATCGGTATTGGTATTATTTTACTGAGCCATACTGAGTTCAATTTGTTGTTTTCCTCTATGGGCTTTCTTTTGAAATGAGATTCTTGGGACATACTCTGTCTAAACTATGACAGTTTGACAGTGTCTATTAGCATATTCAAGGTTTTAAAAATACCTGTAGTAAAGAAACAGTTTAATCTGTATTCAGCCAATGTTTCCCAAACCCACTTGTCCATTGAACTCCCCTTTTCCACAAAGAATACCTATTAACAGCAATATAATTACTATATTTTAGAAGACAATTTGAGGAATAATCCTTCGGGCATTATTGGCATATAGTATCCAAGAAGATATATTCTTAGTGGGGAGGTGGTGGGTGGTGGTGGTTTGAAAACAGAGATTATGTAAGTAATTCAGACTGACATTGGTTCAAAAATAAGTCCCTTATCAGTAAAAAACAAAACAAAAACTGAAAACCACACACACAAAAATAAAAAATATTTGAAGTCTATAGAAAAATGTGTGCCATACATAAACCCAACAGCTCCCACGATTACAGACATCTTCACGTATGTGTTGCTTAAGAAGAGGGGGAAGGAATAGTTTTTTAAAAAGTAAAAGTGTCATCTTTTTGGTGCCAATTTTGCAGCCTGGTACAGAGGTGAAATTTGATTCATTTTGTAGAAGGCCCATTGGACTTTTTCCTAAAGGCTGGTTTATTTATCATAGTTCCTGTACTGCTTTTGTTTTTTCTTCAAAAACCTCAAATTGCAATTGGGAATGGTATTTTGGGAATGTTGGGAATGCTGCTGAGATGTGTTCTGATTTTTTTTTCCTTCTCTTTTTCCCTTTCATGTGTAGTTTATTTCCTTAGCCACATTCCCGATCAACAGCAGTCTGTGAAATTGTTCCAGTTCTTGCTCTAATAAGAACAAAAGGCAAAGACAAAGCCAAGGAGAGGGGGCTCTGTGCTGCCCCTCCCCTTGGTTTAATTTTGCCCTCACACTTAACCAAGCTGAGGGAGAAGGGGGTTATGCTAGGTGGTGACCAAAGCAATTAGCTCTTTATCAAGAAAAGTAAAGCAAAACCAATTATCAACAGGATTCTCTTTGTTTTCGGCAAGGTCCTTTCTTAGGATGGCTTCCCCAGCCCTCTCACCCCTTTGTTTTCTCTCATGGCCTTTTATTATAGTAAGATGGCATCATATTGGGGGCCTCCTGTTGGACGAGTTTGAAAGCTGCAGTGGCAGGGAGTGGTGGGGAAGGTGTCACAAAGGAGGAACCAGAGCTGAGGCATAAACTCTCAGGGAGGGGTCATTGGTCTTCCCAGGTGTTCGTCATCAATTTTCCACAATGCCAAGTCCTCCCATTAAAGTGTTTTATCAGATAAAATATAATAAAACTCAGATTATTTGCTGGTAAACTGTAGATCTCCAGTTCCCATATGTTAGAATAAGATTTCACTTTTGGAATCTTAAGAGCAATTATTTTATAGGCTTGATTTCCTGTGGCTTTCATATACTTCCTTCAACACAGTCATGCTAAAAGTTAGGAATGTTTTGTTGTTTTACAGTTTTAGTTTTATGAATGAACTGTAATAAATGTTTTCATCTCTTATTTTTTAATAAAAAACTTCACGATACTATTTTAAAAATCCATGAATTACTCTGAAATCCAAGTTAAAGTAATAATTTTTGGCTTGTCTGTCAAAGATATATTTTTATGGGAATCAGTGCTGTACTTTACCAGAAACATTAAAATACAAAATGAGGCTTGTTTTTCATTAAGAAAGAAAGGAACTTGTAACACTTGCAATACGTAAACATTGTTGCCTGGTAAATTATAATCGGATTGCTGTTGGATTACACATTACACTGTGCTAATGCTAAAAGACCATTTTCCAGTGATGTCACTTTAGTCTTTGAGTAGTCAGGATCTGTTACTATTAAAAGATGCTGGATTAACAATTTACAACAGACCAGGGAGTGACTGGGGAACGACTGGCTAGAATTGTAAGGAGTCACTTCTTCTTATTGAGAAAACCTTTCAAATGTTAGATTTTAATTTTGTCTGGCATAAGATTAATTAAACACAGACCATTTTATTAATTTAAAAAAGCATCTTCAATGATGCAGAATTCACTTCTCTGTTTTCAGTTTGACTTTACAATAGGCTCAAGTAAAGGAGAAGTTGAACCTCCCAGTAGAATTTTTCTCTTTGTGCATGCCTGTTATCATTGCAAAGATAAAATAAGAAGTGAAAGGTCATATAAACTGTTTCTAAAGCAGATGCTTTTTATTTTATACTCTTTCTTTCTTTCTTTTTTTTTTTCTTTTCTCCATTGTGGTGAACATCTCATTGAATAAACACTGGGGACAGGAGGCAGCTGTGCTCCCAATATGCCCACTAGTGGGTGCTGCAATGCTTCCAACATTCTGTGTATTTTTATTTGGGCACAGTATAAAAAAAATCATATAGTAAATGGTGAGTTTCCCTTTCGAGCTGATGTCCTGCAAGAAAGACACACACACATACACAGATGGAAGACTCTATCTGCTGAAATTATTCAGTAAAATTTTAGAATGGAATAACATAGCACTTAAGATTGTTTTTCAGTTTTTGCTGGCATTCATTTATATTTGTCACATTTATTCTTATTTAGAAGGCATATTCCTTGAAGTCCACATTATGCAGAAAGGTAAAGGTACTAAATGCCATGGTACAAATTAATAGTATTTATTAGGAGAAATTCCTGCCTTTTTCTATTGAGGAAAAACATTGAACATGTTTGGTTGATGTAACTTTGAGTACAAAGCAGCGCAGTTGTGGGTAAGATTTCTATATGATATTTAGGGGAGAATTTGATGCTTTAATAAGGGAATCCTCTGTCTCTCTCATCCATCATCCACCATCCTCATCCATCCAAACACCACTGTAAATTTGTCAGAGCCTTTTCCATATTCAGTACTTGTATAAATAATGGCTGCTGTGATTTGAAAAAAGGAAACGTGCGCTTTCTGACTGTGTCTGATATATCTGATATATCTGATCAAAGTCATGGCAACGTCTCATAGTTTTTGTTTTGCATCGCTCAGCCTCAGTGCATGTGATTTAAGCCCCAGAGCCAAAGGACATTTTTGTATGTTGACCCTTATTGTGGTTAGTACTTGTCAAAATGAAACTAGTTTGGGGGGCTTTTCTACAGCAGATGAAACACAGCCTTTCTCCATTACTATGCTTTTATCATTGCTCACTGCCTCTCCTCCTCTCCTTTACTGTCTTAGGGATTATGCAGGTTCTCTGCAATATTCTGAAATTAATCAAAGCAAGTAAACCCCCATGCCTTATTATCTATCATGGGAAGAGTGGTTCCCATAATCCAGACAGCTTTGTGATGTTGTCCAGTTGTGTAACTAGAATTTTATTATCTTAAAAAAATGTTCTGTTTTTTATGTAATGAAACCTTTTCATGTTAAACTTGTATAAGCAGTGGATTTCTCCATGTGAGTGTGACAAAGGATCTGAATTTAACAGATAGATTATTTCCTTTATGTAAATAAGGAACCAATCAATGAACAATGTCCATTTCTTTCTTGGATTTTTAGCTTAGCAGAACAGCTGTATGTCCTTAGTGCAGTTTGGGTCATAGCAGCTTTCTATGCAATGAGATAGGCACAAACTTATGGGATGCTTGTTCACTCTGGACCTTGTGTTCTATCTCATTTTCTTATAATCATGCTCTACAAATTATTTTTTTCACTGTATTAGTGACCATTGTACAGATTGCAGACACTTAGTTTGATTGAAAGTAATAAAAAGAGATTATCCACTGAGTTAGTTGAGTGAAGGTTCTGATTTGACCCACTGCCTGGAGAGAAAAGAATTAATCTTATAAACCCGACTCACTTTTGCCGTGCCTTGAAAAATCGCCAGGAATGCATTAGATCCTTTTTGTCTTAAGTCCAATTGGAGCTGGAGGTGGACAGATCAAATGCATGAACCAAATAGATGGCCGTCTGTAAGTTCTGCTTTGAGTGGTATCTTGAAGTATGATGGGGCCTCTTTCTTGCTCTCTGGCTGGAAATTCCTACCACCATACCTGATGAATTTGGAGAGCAGGAGGAGGGTGGTTTTCATTTATCAAGAGTAGTGTTTGTGCCAGGCACTATTTTAGACGCTTGCTTTATTTTCGGATCTTATTCTCATGAAATGGAATATTATTGCACCAATTTTATGGATGTGAAAACAGGAAGAAAAAAGTCCTACAACCAGTAGGTAGATGACTTGAATTTGAAACTCAAAAAAAAAATTTGCCCTTCCAAAGCATTTGCTCATAATCAACATACTTTCTGTCCCCTCTGAGATGGCAGAGGAGAAATCATTATTACCAGAAGATCATGCAGCATGCCCAGCTTTGGGCTGCGCAAGGAGACACTCAGAAATAATGAGTGCATGAGAAAGTATGTAACTGAGGTTCAGGGGAGAAGCTTTTGTCCTTTCTAGGAGACAGCAAAGTGAACTGGAGAGAGCATAGGCTGGCTTTGGAGCCATCCACACCTGGGTTTGTGTAGCTCCTGACTTTTCCCTTTGTTGCTTCTGTGATTAGGAGCACAGTATCAGCCCTTCTGAGCTTCCATTTCTTTCTCTACGGCATGCCTTCTAGGTTGTTGGGAGCAAGGGAGAAGAAGCCCCAAAGGCAGATATCACCATAAAGATGGGACGAGTCACCTAGGGTGGGAAATTGCACATTGGGAATTGTATTTGGCACTAAGAAGGAGCCCTGAGGAATAGCTTGCCCTGTGAAATTTCCATATTTCATATTAGAAGAATCTTAAGGCACCTAATCCAAATGTAAATTCCCAGATTAGAGGCAACAAATAGTAGGATATTAAACCTAGCTCAATAACCTTTGAACCCAAAAAAGATAAACCTTCCCCTAGAGTTGTTTTCAGGATAAGCTTTGGGCAAAACGATAAAGTAGCATCAACCTGGATTTTTATTTTAGCCGTCTAATTTCCAGGGAGCATCTGGAACAGCACCAAATAGTCAACACCAGTCCTGCTTTCCTTTCATGCAGGAGGCACTGGGTGGGCATCTCTTTTGTCCATTTTGCTTTCCTTTTTTCCTTCAGTTCTATCCACTTGTAGGAAAAGAGTGAGAGAAAAACAAATAGGTGCTGGAAATTGTTCCTTTCACTCTAATGTTTCGGGTCATACTCTTTGAGGGTATTTTCCTTCCATCGTTAGCCTTTCTGTCATTGTTGTTTTTGATTGTGGCAGGCCATTTCCCCAAGGTTGCCACTGTATCACTTTTCTTTATCTTGGAATCTTTTAGCATGGAAAGAAGGAGGGACAGGGGAAGAGTCAGGTTTGAGGACAAGAGGCAAAACGAAGCGAGCTGGAGCTGGGAGGGGACTCTGGGAAGGCCCTCGTTCTGCAGATTAGATTGCCGAGAGCTGCTCTGTGGTTTGAACCGAGATGTCTAGAGGGCAATAGATAAATGGATAGAGAGGGACAGACAGACAGATAGATAGCTCTGTGGAGGCCTCTTGCGTGTGTATGAGTGTTCGCATGTGTGCTCAGAATCCAGTGTAAATCACTGCCAGTCTTAAGGCTGCCTTTATCATTCACTGGCTAAATAGAACGACACAATCGCAGGATCTTGTCTGCCTGGTTCCAGGGTCAGAAGGACTAATTTTCACTAAGAAAACTGGTTAACCACTGCGTTTTCTGGCAGAAAAATCTCCCTAACTCAGGCTTTAGGTACAAGAGAACCAGAAACTTGGTGTCCTGGTCAAGGACTGAACCTGCTTTGGTTTTTGTCTAGTCTCTGGCAAAACCCTGAGGGGCTCAGGTTTGTGGGTGGAGATAGTGATTTAGTTAGTGTCCCCTTGATTTCCAAACTTTGCAAGGTCATGTGGGCTGCCCCTTCCGGTCCTCAGGCGTGGCTTTTGGGGTGTGATGTGAATAGTTCCATTTCATTGGGGGTTGGCCTGGCAGCCAGAAGAGCCATTCTCGCTGCTTGCAAACCTCCTCTGTCTCTTCCGTTCTTGTCCCTCCTGAGCGCAGGCATTCGACAAGGAAGGAATCAGAGGGAAAGTCCCTTGAGTCAGCTGTGGCCCTTCTTCCTCCATTTCCCTTTTCCCTTTTGTCTGAGCCAGAGCTGAGCTACTGGTCTGCAAGTTGTTCTGCAGATGGCTGGGCAGCAGACTTCCAGCTGGGCTGATTTAGACTACCAAGTGTTTGTGTTTGTCTTTGACAGCCAAGACGGGGAACAGGAAAGCTGTTTTCATTGGGATCAGCCTCTGTCGTTGCTCCAAAGGCAGTTGGTTGAACTGCTGTGCTGCTTTCTAGAGCCATTATGCCATTAAGGGACGTTTGGATGAAGGACAGATGTGTTATCTAGGAAGGAATCCTGGTTCTTCTTCCGAAAACTGTTTGGGCCTTGCCTGTGTCAACAAAGGAAGCAATGTTCTGTCTGTGTAAAGACTGCTTCTGGGGGAGGAGAAAACCCTAGACATTAGTCTTCCTCTGCTCTGAAGCAAGTGTCAGTTAATATCCATTTTACAGGTGAGGGAATGGAGCATTGAGAAGGTCAGTCGGTCAGCCCTTCTCAACCTTGAATGGATTTGCCTGGGAATCTTGTTAAAGGTCCAGATTCTGGAGAGGGGACCTGAGAATCTGTATTTCTAACATACCCTGTGGTGGTACAGGTGCTGCTGATGTGTGGTCCTTACTTTGAGTTTCAGAAATGTGGATTATCTAGGCCTATAATTGAGTTAGTAAGGAATTCACTAAATAAGCCTTCTTGTCCGTGTCCCCAGGAAGAAGATTGATAAACAGTATTCTAATCAAGACTAAATCCAGGTGGCAGACTTGGCCCAGTAGTTAGGGCGTCCGTCTACCACATGGGAGGTCCACGGTTCTAAACCCTGGGCCTCCTTGACCCATGTGGAGCTGGCCCGTGCGCAGTGATGATGCGCGCAAGGAGTGCCCTGCCATGCAGGGGTGTCTCTGTGTAGGGGAGCCCCAAGCGCAAGGAGTGCGCCCCGTAAGGAGAGTCTCCCAGCGCGAAAGAAAGTGCAGCCTGCCCAGGAATGGTGCCGCATTCACGGAGAGCTGACACAAGATGACACAACAAAAAGAGACACAGATTCCCTTGCCGCTGACAACAACAGAAGCGGACAAAGAAGATGACACAGCAAATAGACACAGAGAACAGACAACCAGGTTGGGGGTGGGGGGAAGGGGAGAGAAATAAACAAATCTTTAAAAAAAAAAAAGACCAAATCCAAATTATTTCAAAACACTTAGTTAAAATATGGAGGATACTGTTTACTGGTTGTTTTGATCATAAGGCATGAAACAACCATTTTGATTGGTTTGGTTTTAGCAGAAATATCTAGTTAGATTAGTTTCATGTAGCCTTAACTATAGTCTGCCTTAACTAACACAGGCATAAGGAACTATATCCAAGAACCAGAAACTCAGTACTGCTTAAAACAGAAGGTAACTGTCAGCGTTTAAGTTCTTATTTTGTTCCAACTAAAGCCTATATGTTGTGTGTGTGTTTGCGCGCGTGTTTGTCGGGCCAATGTACCCTGTGCCTAACTGTACTTTTGTCTATTTCTTTATAACATTTTATCAGAGTAGAGTTGGCCCTTGAAAAATCCAGTCTTTCCCATTTGCTGCTACTCACAAGGAATTCACAATTTGATAACTCACACATCTGTATGGAAGTGTATACTGCTGCCCCCAGCTGCAGTAGTTTTTGCCTTTCTCCTTTCCAAAATATGATTACCCAGGAGTTTGTAATAGTCATGTAATAGCGAGCAGGTGTAAGAGGAAATGCAGTAATTTTGAACAAAAGGAAGAGATGTAAATTGCAGCATGAAGGATTTAAGTTAGATATCCACATGCAGGGCAAATTCCCTTCTGCCAGTAAGAGCAGTGAAATATTGGAACATGGGATTAAAGCAGAGTTGTGGCACATTCTCAGGCTGTTTGAAAGAAAAGGGCAGGTGGTTTTATTTCAATGCTCCTATACAGCTCCTCTCAGAGGGAGGCGAATGAATTCTGCAATTGCTCGAGATCATTTTCAGTGCTGTGATTCATGAGAGATGAATTCTGTGGATAGCTGATTAAAAACCATGTCAAAAGAGCCACATATTCTAGAGATCCTTTTTGATCATCCTGATTGATATGGGCTGTTACTTGGGGGTGGGAGTGGGGGAACATGGGGAGAGAAGTTTCCAGCAAGAATTTTTTAAGATCAGTATTTCATGTAATGTCTTTTTTAAAGATGATTTTTACCTATACCTACAATGATGATAGAAATTGTCTTTCTCAAGGGCTTCAAAAGATGATGTAAGTAGAGTATCAACTGGAATAGTCAAGGAATCCAAAGGCCGTCAGATATTCTTTCTCCCAAGACTATTTGGAATCTTCCAAATTTTAATAGTCTTTATGCAATAGTCATTTATTTTCCTTTCAACTGGAACTGAAAGTTGGAATTTCAACTAGAAATGCCTGCAGGCATTGACTTCCTTTACTTCGAACGACTTGGTGCATGAGGCAACGATAAAGGATGTGCACACATTGGTCCAAAATTGCCACACCCTTGTCATTTTTGGTGTTATACCATATTAAAACTCATGGTTTGAGAGAGAGTGACAGTACCTAAAAATAATGAAGGTTAAACTTGCCCAGCTTTTCAGAATGTCCTGAAAAATAAAATATTATGTGTCTTTTAAATGATGAATGGCACCTTTCTATAAACAGCCTCCTAAGATCGCTCTCTCTCTCTCTCTTTCTCTCACACATGCACAATCACATAAAGATGAGAAATGGGCATTTGAGTTTCTAGTGAATATTTTCTAGGTCCATTATATACAGGGTCAGCAGCAGTGAACGTTCAATAAAATTCACAGCAGGCAGATAGGAATGTGGAGAAATTCTACAGACCTTTGGGAGTCAGATATCTCGAACATCAGGAAGGTGAGCAAACATGCAGCTTTTGAAAGAAAGGATGAGGAAGGCGGAAAAATAAGACAGGGAACCTAACAGCAGTGGCAGGCTTATATTTTTAAGATTGCTACATGGGGTGATATGTGGTACCTGAATTCCATACCATTTTCTATTGTTGGCTTTAGCGCTATCACAGAATCCACCTGTCAGTGAGCTCACCCATCAATCAGGCATGACGTGGGCCGAAAATCTTGTTCTGTGGTGGTGATTGTTTTTGGTTAGTAAATCCAAGTTACCTAAAGGTAAGCCAAGACAACATTTTGTTCTCATCTGCTTGACAGAATACTAGACTAGTGAGATGTGGAAAGAAATAGAAACTTTGTTTTTAGAACAGTTTTCTTCACAAAATCCTGGAAATTTGGATTTTGCCAACTGAAATTGTTCCAAAAAAGTGTTCCAAAGTTAAAAAACAAAAACTGCACACACAAATAGAGAATGACATACCCAATTATCGTTTATTGTAACCACCATTTCTTAAAGGAAAAGACATTTTAACACTGAAAGCATAGGAAATGAAGGATTGGCCTTTATGTGAAATAAATTTAGTTTCAGAGAACCTCAGGGAGAACAAGTGAAAATTTTATCATGGATTCATCCTAGACCACTCATGGGGATTAGGGAATCACTGCCAAGTACTTGGGGAGCAGATGTGGTGCAAGTGGTTGAGCATCTCTCTCCCACATGGGAGGTCCCAGGTTCAGCTCCCAGTGACTCCTGAAAATAAACAAACAAACAAGCAAAACATATGAAAAAACCAATCCAGGGAAGCTAATGTGGCTCAGTGGTTGAGTGCTGGCTTCCCACATAGAAGGTCCCGGGTTCATTCCCTGGCTGGTACCTAAAAAAACAAACCAAAACCCCAAGTACCTATTTAGAAGAGGATCTGCTTTGAAAGATGGGGTGATTTCAGGGGGCCCCTTGACTGTCAGTAATCTTCACTGATGAGACATATTTCTTTCAATATAAGAAACATTTTTACAGATGTCTTGTAAATGATATGAAGTTCACACCATTTTGACTGAGCCATTCTTTGAAGAATTTCCCAGGATCCAGTTTTATTGTTTGGTTCTTTTCCCAAGCCTTAGCAATTCTGTGGTCCTTTAAAGTATGGAAAGACAATAAAATTTGCTTCTTCTAGGAAGTCATATTATGTCTAATCTAAACTCTGCCCTCTTTTCCATTATTAAAAACAGGAGATGACTTAGCTATTTCACTGCAGAAATTTATGCATCGTAATATATAAAATGAGAAATCTTTCTGTTACTATTCTATAACTCTTAGTTTCAACTCTTCACTCCTAATTACTTTGTATAATGTGTGAAACTTTCTGAACCAAGAAGCCTTGGTTGAGAGGAAATGAAATGAACAATTTGAGAATTGAAAACTAGCTGCAGGGGGTTAGGGGGTATATGGGGACCTCATATTTTTTAAATGTAACATTAAAAAAATAAGGACAAAAAAATAGCTGCAAATGTTTAAACTAGTTCAAGAATCATGTACTTATCTTCCATTTTGTATTTTGCTTGGGTATAACGGTCCAATTTTTCACCCAGATTTTGTGTTTGTAAACAAATGCTGGAAATGAAGTAAGTGTCCCGGTATAAGCTCCTTTTTTAACATTATAACCATTTGTAACAATTGTTTTACAAGAGAAAGTCAGGCCTGAGTCCATAGTAACCACATAGAATGCTACAGGAGAAGAATTTGAATACTTCACTTAATAGATGAGGGGCCTGAGCAGTGGTGGAGGGAGATGGAGGGATTCAAGTTGAAACGGAGATGTATGAGAAATGGTACAACGGCGCAGAAGTGGAAAATTGAAGAATATGACAGAGTTGAAAGGTATCCCAGTATTTCAGATGAAGCTTACCGATTCCTCCCAGCAATATGTAGATTGCAGTTGGAGCTCAGTCATTGGTTTTGCATGTAATGTGTTTCACAGCCATTGGGAGATGCCAGCTGTGTGTGTGTGTTCTGTTCTTTGAATGGACAGTACTAATGAGAACCTGCACATGTTCACTTCCCTGCACTCGCAGTGGTAACTGCTATGGCCTTAAAGGGCCTGGGCCTCGTAAGGGCATTTCTAGGCTCATTGCATCAGGGGCTTTTTGGTTGAGTTTGTGATGATAATTTTGGCAAAGGAAGATTTTGCTCAAAACGTTTGCTTATTTGAGTATCACATGGACTTCTCCCACAGAGAACCTCTCCCAGGTCCAGGCTTGTATCCCTGGAAACTCTTTTGTCTTTCTTGGTTCAATCCTTTTAAGCATGTACTGCTTTGGCTTAAAGGCAAATTAAAAAGGTCAAGCATCATTGAGTTGACCTTAAAGGAGTAAACAATTAATCTAAAGATCACAGTGTAGTCCTTTATTAAGCTCAGTTTTGTGTGCTTTTGATTGTTTGGCCAGCTCGATACCAATGCCTTCATGTACTTAGTTCTTTGTAGAACTGTTTCTCCCCTCCACTTGTGTTAATACAGATATTAAGTCTAATAGTACCTACTTAGCATAAACAAGAAGATAAAAATGATTTCTATGATCGGAATGTTTGTTATTTAGCATTAAGCATCTTCCAACTCTCATGTGTTTTGCATTTTAATCCACTCAGTGCTTGGTTTGGGGATTGCTAGATTAGTTTTAATCCCCTGTCTAATAGTGGAGTGTTGGTGAGATTTATTACACAGGCAGGGTTTGGTTCTTGGATTTAAGAGGGCTCACGTGCACTCTTCATGCATATTAAATTTGGGAAACCACCGATTAGGTATAAAGATTGGGGATACATTCTTTATCTCAGAATGGTTCTCCTTAGGCACAAAAGTGCAGATAACATTTATTGCATTAATGAAAAGAAAATTGATTACAAGTGTTTCTCTCTTTTGGGGTCAGACTAATGGTCTCAGAATCTGTTTTGTTTTGTTTTTCCCTTTTAAAATGTGCCCTACCATCATTTCAAAGCATTCTAGATGTTTTCTTTATTTCTTGGGAAGCTATCTCCAGAGAGATAAAGGCCTTATTATGTAATGGACTCTTCTCAAGAAAAATGGAAAAAGTTGAGTACTACCCAACCAGGGAAATAAATATTTTCAGAAATCATAAGAAAAATGTGATAGCTCATTATTCCTGGGGAACCTAATAATAGCCAAATTTTCTTCAAACTGATACCTGAAACCATTCATTTTGAAGATTGGAGGTTTATTATTACTATTTTAATGTTTAGTATGTTTCATACAATGTGAAAACCAAAAAAATATAAGATCCTGGTTAATAGAAAGCTTTAAAAAAATCACAGTACTGTGAGCCTCACATTTTGGAATTAGTGAGTAAAATTAGTACAGAAAGAAAATTTGAGGTGATGACAATTTAGGTTCTTGTCCTATGTTCCACTTATGTATTTTCATCTTGGAGAAGAGAATGGAGCATATTATGTAGTAATGTGATGAATAGACAGAGATTGGGAACAACTTGGGTTATTGGGTAGAAAACGTAGATTTTTATCGTGTCAAAATACCATCCAGTATTTTGAATATATCTTACCCACAGAACTTGAACTTGCATTTGACAGACTTTACCTGAGAGACAGGCCATCTGATTTAGCTTGTCTTCCAAAGCTCCCCTCCCGCCCCCTTCAGCTCTGATCCCTCAAAGTAAGAAAGTGAGTCTAAGTCATCTATGTAGTCTAATAAAAAAAATAGGGGTACTCAAATGAAGGCAAAACAGTTCAGCCTACTAAAGAGCCATATTTAAAACTTGCAAAATAATGCTTGTTTTTTATGGTTTGAGAGCTCAAAAGAGTCTTGTGATTTTTATTTTTTCCTTCAAAATTTGACTTTTGGTTTCATTTTCAAGTTTATATTTTATTCATTAAGTTTGTTTGGTGCCAGCTATGAATAAAAGTGACCTAAAGTTGGTATAATTGGTTTCCCTGAGAGAAAAAAACAAGTTAAAAAAATTTGCTTTGAATGTTATTAATGCTATGATTTAGTCACATTTAAAATAATTTTAATATATGAATTTAATAATATAAATAAATGAACTTCATGGTAATTGCACCAAATTTGGATCTCCAGTCTAGCTTTTTAACATTACTGAGACTCAGGTGTGGATATGTGGTTGTATCTAGTATTCTTTTTTAAAAGATTTATTTATTTATTTATTTTTCTCCCCTCCTCCCCACCCCGGCTGTCTGTTCTCTGTGTCTGTTTGCTGCGTCTCCTTTGTCCGCTTCTGCTGCTGTCAGCGGCACGGGAATCTGTGTTTCTTTTTGTTGTGTCATCTTGCTGTGTCAGCTCTCTGTGTGTGCGGCACCATTCCTGGGCAGGCTGCACTTTCTTTCGTGCTGGGTGGCTCTCCTTATGGGGCGCACTCCTTGAGTGTGGGGCTCCCCTATGCGGGGAACACCCCTGTGTGGCACAGCACTCCTTACGTGCATCAGCACTGCGCATGGGCCAGCTCCACACGGGTCAAGGAGGCCCGGGGTTTGAACCACGGACCTCCCATGTGGTAGACGGATGCCCTAACCACTGGGCAAAGTCCGTCACCCATAGTACTCTTGATAGTACCTTTTGGCTCTAAGATTCTGTGATCCTATGAGATAATGCCAGACATAAAGCTGCAAGCCTATTAAATTTCTGTTTTGGATTTCCATGGTAATGCAGACAATTTAAGGTTTGAAATATTTCGTGTTGAATAAAACATTAATATGATGGTAATATTTTCTTTTGCATGATCTCACTACGCATTCCATCACCACCCAAATGTCAGTTCTATGAGAGAGGGGCATGCCTGTCTTGCCCATGCTAGAGCTTAGAACAGGGTCTGTGACATGCCATGTTCAAATAATGAAAAAAATGCATGAATGCGTGCATGGATGGGTGGATAGGTCTCTGGAGAAGGGGTGTCTGAGTCTCTTCTGAATAAATACACAACTTCTTGATATACTCCACAGACTTAAGGAATGTGTACTTTCTAAACATTGGTGAGTGTAATTCATGGTCAGCCAGACTACACATAAGGTTCAAGAGTAGGGTAGAGCAAGAGTTTGAACCTGAGGATCAAAACTAGTGTATAAGCATATAAACACATTATAAATTTCAGTCACGCAGGCAAAGGCAGTAAAAATGGACATTTTATACATTTTTGAGAGAGTTTTTAGATGAAAAATATTTACCATATACCATAGAGCAGTGCTCTGATAAATTTACATGCCTATGAATTACCTGGGGATCATAGGAAAATTCAGAATCTGATTCTGTAGGCTGGGGCCCCAAATTCTGTATTTCTAACAAGTTCCAGGTGATGCTGATGCGGCTGGTCCAGGGACCACACTTTGAATAGGAGGGCTCTAGCATAATACAAAGTGCCGTGGATGCATGCATGTGTTCATTAAAATCAACAAGAAAGTGCTATCCAGCCTTCAAGGCTGTATGAAATTCACATTCTCCAAGAGGTTTTCCCCAATAAATAACTCAAATAATTATTGTGCATCTGATATTAAAGACCAATGACTCTGCTGTCTCTTTGTCTCTTAGAGGTCTTTTGCCATATTATAATTTGGAGGGCATGTATCTGTTAAACACCATGGACTCCTGTCTATAGTCATTATTTTCCTGATCTTAAGAAGCTTACAATCTTTGGGAGGGAACTGGGAAGCCATCGGGAATATAACTTACTGTGCTACATTGCTGTGACAGGGCTATAGTGTGCTACAAGGGACTATGGGAACAATTAATTCTTGTTTTAAATTGTGAAGCAGTCCATACATATAAAAGAGTATAAAATTATGTGTATATGAAACTTAAAGACTAAGAGTAAAGTGAATACCCATGTATCCATTTTATTTATTCTGTATCCCCTGCCCTCGTTCCTGAAGATAAGTAAATATCCTGTGTTAATTATGCCTTTCATTTGCCAGACATTTTTACAATACCTTTGCATGCGTAAATGATGTATGGTTTAGTTATGCATTGTTTTTTACACTTCATATAAATAGCACATATTCTTCTGTGATTTGCTTCACTCTTTGTTCAACAGTGTATCTGAGATTCATTATCTTGCCTCCTGTGGCCAATGGTTCAAGTTAATTGCTGTATATTATTCCACTTTGTGACTATATCACAATTCATCCATTCCACTGTTGATAGACATTTGGATTGTTTCCATGTTTTATTCTTGTACATGTCTTTTGGTATATATATGCAAGGATTTTGCTAAAGAATATCTAGAAATGGATTCCTGTGTCATAGACTATGAACACCTTCAACTTTACAAGATAATGCCAAACTTTAAAAAAATGTGAAATGGTCATACCAATTGACATTTATTCTAACAGTGTAAGAGAGTTCCTAATGTTCCATATTCTTGCCAAAATTTGGTAATGTCCAACTTGATATTTTTGCCAGTCTGGAGAGTATGAAATAATATCTTATGTTTTTTCTGATGGCAAATATGATTGATTATATTTGTATTTATATATAGACCTTTTTATTTTCTTGTTTATTAAATTCCTCCTCTTTATCTACTTTTTTTTATTGGGTTTCATATTGTTCTTTATATACTATGAATACCAATCCTTTTGATGGTAACATGTGTCCCAAATATCTGATACCAGTTTTTTATTTTACTTCCTTGATTTTTTAAAAAAAGGTCTCAATGTGGACAGCCAGGTTCCAAGTTCTTTTTTTTTAAGATTTATTTTATTTATTTCTCCCCCTCCCACCCCATTCCTCCTGTTGTCTGCTCTGTGTCCATTCACTGTATGTTCTTCTGTGTCTGCTTGTATTCTCATTAGTCAGTTCCAGGAACTGATCCTATGACCTTCCAGAGCGGGAGAAAGGCGACTACTCTCTTGCACTACCTCTGCTTCCTGTTCTGCTACATCTTCTTATTTTCTTTCCTCTGTGTCTCTTGTTGCATCATCTTGCTGCGCCAGCTCTCTGTGTTGGCTGTGCGGGGCTGCTTTCCCATGCTGGGTGTCATTCCCATGCAGGGCAGCACTTCTGTGCAGGGTGACATTCCCGTGGGCTGGCACTCCACATGGGCCAGCTCTCTTCGTAGGCCAGCTTGCCCTCACCAGGAGGCCCTGGGCATTGCACCCTGGACCTCTTATATGGTAGATAGGAGCCCAGTTGGTTGAGCCATATCTGTTTCCCGCTTGATGGTTTTTTAAAGTGAATAAATTCTTAATTCTAAAGCAGTCTAACCTCTTAATCTTTTTATTTATTTATTTTTAATTATAATCAACCTTTTTATTTTTTTGCATGCTATGATTCTGGATTCTCTGTTCTGTCTATCCCTGTAGCTATAATATTTTTTTCAGGACTGTCTTGGCCATTTTTTATCATTTGCTCTTCTAGTTTAATTTTAGAATCAGCTTCTAAAATTCCATTAAAAACTCTGTTAGCTAAACACATGGAGTTAAAAAACAAAATTAAGGATATTGGAGATCAGTTCAGAATATTTAACATACAGTGAACAGAAGTTCCAGAGAAAGAGAGCAGAGAAAACAAAATTGTATATATATATAAACTAATATGAGAAAATACCCCAGAGCTGAAGGGCATAAATTTTTAGACAAAAGTACCTACAATTGCCCAATAAATAAAAAGACCTATACCAAGATACATTATCATGAAAATAGAGGATACTCAGGAAAAAAAGAAAGATATTGAAAAGCTTCCAGGGAGAAGAGAAGGCAATCTAAAGTAGAACTGGAAGATGGAGGGTTCTGAGAGGAATATCTTTATAAAATGTTATGATAGATTACCTGATGTGCTTGAACAGAATGAGAGGAGAACTGTATTTCCAACAGCGAGTTTAAAAAGAAATAAACAACTAGAAAATGAAAGCTAAAGAGGAAAAAAGGCCATTATCAATTCAAGGGAAAATTAAAAGTTATACAAGAAAGGTAATATACTCCTTGGCTCAGCTGTGATTAAATATTCATGGTAATTTAAAGACTGAATGCTGATTTAACTAACTTTGTGATATAGCAACTCTATCAGGAGGATGGGGTAGAAAAAATGTATGCTGGGCAAAAGTTGTGTGAAAAAGGTAAATCCTCATCTTTCATAGTTGAAAATTAATTGATAATATCTAAAACTGAAAAATCAAGAAATAGTCTAGCATGTTTTAGAAATTTGTAGTTAAATATTAGAAGCAACAGTTAAAATGTTGCAGTGATTGTCTCTGAGAAATAGGAAATGGATAGAGGAAGGAGAATAGAGTGTTTCATTATGATCTTTGTTGATCTATTTGACTTTTAAAACTCTATACTTGCACTTCTTTGATAAAAATTTTTATTTGCATGTGATGTACTACATTAATTGATTTTCTTATGTTGAAACAACCTTGCACACCAGGGATGAGTCTCACTTTATCTTGGTGTATAATTCTTTCGGTATGCTGTTGGGTTCAGTTTGCTAGTATTTTGTTGGGGATTTTTACATCTACATAAGAGACATTGGTCTATAGTTTCTTTTCTTGTGGTATCTTTATCTGGCTTTGGTATGGTGATTAAGTTGGCCTTACAAAATGAATTAGGGAGTGTTCTCTCCTATTGAATCTTTTGGAAGAGTTAGAGCAGAATTGGAATTAAATCTTTTTGGAATGTTTGGTAGAATTCCTCTGTGAAGTATTCAGGTCTCCTGGGCCTTTCTTTGTTGTGAGGTACTTGATTATTGAGTAAATCTCTTTACATTAATTGATTTGTTGAGATCTTCTATTTCTTTTTGAGTCAATGATAGGTAGTGTGTGTGTTTCTATGAATTTGTCCTTTTCATCCAACTTATCTAATTTATTGGCATATAGTTCATAGTATCCACTTATAATCCTTTTTGTTTTAGTGGGGTCAGTAGTAATGACTTTTGGTACATTGTATTTTCATTTTCATTTGACTCAAAATCTTCCCTAATTTCACTTCTGATTTTCTCCTTTTTAAAAAGATTTATTTTAGTTATTTATTTCTTCCCCCTCCTCACTGTTTGCACTCACTGTCTGCTCTCTGTAGCTGCTCATCTTTTTTTTTTCTTTAGGAGGCACCAGAAACTGAACCCAGGACCTTCCATGTGGGAGAGAGGTGCTCAATCACTCGAGCCCCCTCTGCTCTATTCTCTGTTGTAGCTCTCATTGTGTTTCCTCTTTGTGTCATCTTGTCATATCAGCTAGCTGTGCCAGCCCATCCTGCCAGCTGTCTTTCTTGTCCTTTCCAGAAGGCAGCGGGAACTGAAAGTGGGACTTCCTATATGGTAGGTGGGCACCCAAATGCTTGAGCCACATCCCCTTCCCTGATTTCCTCCTTAATCCATTGGTTGCTTCAGAGTTTGTTATTTATTTTCTGTATTTTGTGACTTTTCCATTTTCCCCTCCATTATTGATTTCTTCTGTGGTTGGAGAGCATTGTATGATTTTAATATTTTTGAATTTGAGACTTGTTTTGGGACCTAGCATATGGTCCATCTTGGAGAATGATTCATGTGTACTCAAGAAGAATGTGTATTCTGATTTTGTTGGGTTGAATGTTTTATATATATATATCTGTTAGGTCTAGATGGTTTACAGTCTCTTTCAAATCTTGTATTTCCTTATTCATCTTCTGACTATTCCATATATTATTGAAAGTGGTGTATTAAATCAATAATTAATAATTATTAAATGAATGCAGAACCATCAATTTCTCCCTCATATCTGTCAGTATTTGCATCATATATTTTAGGGCTTTTCTGTTAGGTGTGTATATATTTATGATTGTCACATCATCTTGTTGATTTATCCCCTTTATTTGTATATAATGACCATATTTGTCTCTTTTAAACAGCTTTTGACTTAAAGTCTATTTCATTTGATGTTAGTATAGCTACCCCAGCTCTCTTTTGATAACTACTTGTGTGGTATATTTTTTCCATCCTTTCACTCTGAACCTACTTGTATCTTTGATTTTAAGATGAGTCTCTTGTAGACAACATATGGTTGGATCGTTTTTTTAATCCATTTTGCCAATCTCTGCCTTTAGAGAGTTTAAGACATTTACATTTAAAGTCATTAATGATAATGCAGGACTTCCTTCTGCCATTTTTCTATTTAGTCTTTGGATGTCTTATATGTTTTTGTCCCTCAATTCTTATATTAATGCCTACTTTTATATTTGATTTTAAAAATTATACCATATTGCATTGCCATTCCTTTTTCATCGGGCATATTTTCCATCTATTTTTCTTGTAGTTATCATTGAGTTAATATTTAATATACCAAATATAGCAATCATATTTGGTTTGATACCAACCTAACTTCAGTAGCATACACATATACTTTTCATATAACCCTCCATCCCCCACCACTTTTTGTACGTTACCACTTATATATTGTACAGTATATGCACAAAGCATAGATTTGTCATCACTTTTTATTCATTTGCAATTAGTATCTGTAGGAAATAAGTAGAATTATATAACAAAAAATACACTACAATAATACCCACATTTATAATTACCAAATGGTTACCTTTACCACAAGTCTTTATTTCTTTTTGCTACTTTAAATCACTGTCCAGTAGCCTTTCATTTAATCTGAAGAACTCCCTTTTAGGCATTACCTATAGGGCAGGTCTAGTGGTGGTGAAAACCCGCAGGTTTTTAAAATCTGGGAATGTTCTTACACCATCCTCCTCCCCCTTATTTTTAAAAGAACATCTCTCAGGATATAAAATTCTTGGCAGTAATGAGGTGGTGTCACATTTTCCCCTGCTGGAGCAATGTCAGTGGAGGCCTCTTAAAACAGAAGACTTAAATAAGATGTAGAGTCTTATAACACAATATCCAAAATGTCTAAACATCAATTAAAAATTACTCATCATACCAAGAACCAGGAAAATCTCAACTTTGATGGGAAAAGACAATCAATAGACATTAGTGCTCAGATGACACAGATGTTAGAATTATGTGATAAGGATTTTAAAACAGTCATAAAAATGCTTCATTGAGAAATTAAGAACATGCTTGAAACAAATGAAAAAATAAACTCATCATAGAAATAAGAGATATAAAGAAAACACAATAGAAATTTCACACCTAAAAATACAATAATGGAAATAAACTCAATGGATAGGCACACAACAGAAGTGAGATACAGAGGAAATAATCACTATACATGATAATAAAACAACATAAATTATCCACCCTGAACAACAGAGAGAAAAGAGACTAAAAAACAAAACAAAACAAAACAAAAAAAGCCACAGGGACATGTGGGACTAGAATAAAAGATCTAACATTTAGGTCAATAGACTTTCAGAAGATGAGAAAGTTATTGGGGCTGAAAAACTATTCAAATAAATATGACTGAAACCCCCCAAATTTGGCAAAAGACAAAAAGCCCTATAGATTCAAGAAGTGGAGTGAACTCAAGATAGGATAAATGTAATGAAATCCACAAAAAGGCACATCATAATAAAACTTTTGAAAACTAACAACAAAAAAATGTTGAGAGTAGTCAGAGAGAAACAAGATAGTATTTATAGGGGAAAAAGAAGTTGGGTAACAGAGGATTTCCCATCAGAAACAATGGAGGTCAGAAGGAAGAATATATATTCTTTTCAAGCACCAGGCAACATATACCAGGATAGACATTTTCCAAGTTCTGAATGAAAAGAATAATCACCCCAGAATTCTATTTCCAGTAAAAATATCTTTGAGGAATGAAGGGGAAACCAAGAAATTCTTAGGAAAACTAAACAAAACAAAATAAGGGAATTGTTTGCCAGCAGACCTCTAAAAGATGGCCAAATGAGGCTTTCTTAACAGAAAGGAAATGATAAAAGGAGCCTTGAAACACCAGGAAAGAATAAAGAACAATGGCTAGAGCAAAAATATGTGTATAAATACAGTGCACTTTCCTTTTTCCCCTGAGTTTTCTCAATTATATTTGATTGTAGAAAAAATATATACTGCCCAATATATTAATATTTTCCAGTAAAGTTAGAAGTAATATTTAAAATCTTTTATAAATGAGGAAGATAAAGTGACATAAAGGGGGAGGTACTGTGAAGGTTATGTACTTTACTTGAGCTAGTAAATGTCGATAACAGTGTAAGTATGTGATAAGTGTGTACATATAATTCATTACCTAGAGAATATACTAAAGAAGCTATATAAAGAGGTACACTTAAAAAATCACTGAAGACAAATCAATATTAAATTCTAAAAAATGTTCAAGTAACCCACTGGAAGGTAGATAAAAGAAAACTAAGAAGCAAAAAACAGAATGAGCAAACAATACAAATAATGAAATAGCAGCCTTTTGCCATAACATATCAATATCAATAATTACATTACATATAAATAGCTATATACACCAATTAAAACACAGAGATTGGCAAATTACCCAACTGTATGCTGTTTAAAAGAAATTCATTTCAAATATGATATAGGTAGATCAAAAGTGAAAAATGAAATAAAATAAAAGATATACCATGCAAATGTTAATCAAAGAATTTAAGAATGGTTAAATTAATATCAGATAAAGTACACTTTAGATCAATGGAAATTATCAGAGACAGGCATATTACATAATGATAAAAGGGCCAATCTACCAAGAAGTAATAATTGTAGATGTGTATGAACCAAACAACACAGCTACATAAAGTGTAAAGGAAAAGTTAACAGAACTGGAAGGAGAAGTAAACAAATCCACAAATATGTTAGAGACTTCAACACCCTGTCTCAAAAATTAATAGAACAACTCGACAGAAAATCAGCGAGGATATAAAAGAACTCAACAATACCACTAATAGTATTTAAATGGCATTATTGACACTCTACCCAGCAGAATATATAAATCTTTACTAGCATCATGTAACATTTACCAGGATAGATCTTGTGTTCTAGGGCAAATCTCAACAAAATGAAAAATAAATTAAATCATACAAAGTGTACTCTCTGACTACAGTGGAATCAAATTGGAAATAAATAATAGGAAAATATCTAAATACAATTCTAAATAGTTGATGGGTCAAAGAGGAAGTGTAAAGGGAAATTAAAATTACACAACTGAATTAAAATAAATATATAACATATTAAAACTTGTAGGACACAGCTAAAGCAATGCTTAGAGGGAAATTTATAGTACTAAATGCTTATATTAGAAAAGAGGAAAAAGAGAAAATATCTCAAATCACTAATAGGCGCTTCCACCTCAGTTAACTAGAAAAAGAAGAGCAAAATAAGCCCAAAGCAAGCAGAAGACAGGAAATAATAAGGATTTTGAGAGGGAAAACCAATAAAATAAAAAACAGTAAAACTATACAGACACTCAATAAATAAAAAATCTCATTTTTTGAACAGATCAATGAAATTGAGAGAACCTATTGGAAAAGAGTTGGCATTACACCATAAGTTGAACTCACTCATATACTGAGGCACAAAATCTCCACTTCTGGCTATGAATGCTCAGAGAATGTGTTCCTCACAAGTACCTGGAGACGTGATCAAGAATGTTCACAGTAGCATTGTTTGTGTAGTAACCTCAGGACAGAAACAATTCAAATGGCTGTCAACAGTGGAAGTGGTATATTCACACACAGCAACAGAAATGAATGAACCATGGCTCCATTGACAAAATGGGTGACTCTCATAAATGTAATGTTGAGCAAATGAAGTAAGCACTGAAGAATAATGATTCTACTAGTATAAAATTCAAAAACAGGGAAGATTAAATCATGTTAGGATTAATACAGAGATAAACTACATAGGAAAACTATAATAAAAATACAAGGGGGGAAGCAGCTGTGGCTCAATCAGTTGGGCTCCCGTCTACCATATGGGAGGCCCTGGGTTCGCCGCCCGGGGCCTCCTTGTGAAGGCAGGCTTGCCCATGCGCTGCGGAGAGCTGACGGCCATGTGCCATGGAGAGCTAGCGCAGCAAGATGACCCAACAAAGGGAGACAAGTAGAGACAGAAAAAATGCACAGCGAATGGACACAGAGAAAAGACAGCAAAGAAAGAAACAAGCCACAAAGGAGGGATTAAATAAATAAATAAATAAATAAATAAATCTTAAAAAAATACAAGGGGATGACTATTTCAGTGGTTGATTATCTGAAAAGTCAGGAAACGGGCACCTTTTATGGGTTTGTGAAAGGGAAATAATGGCAGGGGTGGGAGCGAAACAGGAAGACATTGGAGGGTGGGGCAGGCTGGTGCCTATGGGACTAGCAAAGCTCTATCTATGTCTTAACCTGGTTGGACGTTACAGGACTGTCTCCTTTATAATTTTTCTTTCAAGTAACTGTGCGTATGTGTGTATATGCATGTGTGTATTTTACAGTTCTGTATATGTCGTATATTTCATGGTCAAAATGTACGAGTGTGTCTTATGCATCTTTATTTCTCTCACAGTACTCATTTGGAAATTGCTGAAAAAAGAATATGATTGTGGAAGCTACCAAACATGGCTTCTTTCAAAAGTAGTTTTTTATTGTTTCATCTGTCTACAAATTTGATGGTAATTATCAATATTAATAAAATTAAATCAGTTCATTACAAATTTAGCACAAGGCTGTACTAAAGATTCATGAGGCATTAGAACTAACCCGTATTTTCATTTCTCAGAAGCTTAGTGTTGTTGACATGTATTTTTTACCTTGGGTCGTCATCATCATGGGTGACTTGCATGTGGGTAAGCCCAAAATGCCCCCCCAGTGCATTGTTAGGAAACCCCTACCTTTGTAACCCTGAGTCTACCTCTATTTTGCCATTTAAACATCCATTCTTTCCTTTGGGGAACAAAATTTCCACATAAAAAAGGCAACAAAATAGCAATTATGTAAATTGAATGGAAGAAAACCCGTAGTGTCCTTTTTGAGGTGATTTTCCCTGTAATGAGTGTTGGAGGAAAGAGGGGAATGGGAGGGACTAGAGGTTAAAAATTGGAAACTGTGTATGTGTATGTAATAAGCTTGCACAGAAAGCAGATGCGCGTTGTGAAAGTCATGTATAGAGGCAATAATCTGTGACAGATAAATTTACATAATATTCTTTCAGGGCAAGTTCTCCATTTTAAAAAGATGGTGAAATGCAGGCGGCATGCCTGACTGTAATGAATCTAAATCAGGTAAATAATTTGCACTCTCAGATTATGGCCCCAGATCCACACTTGCTTAATGGATCTATTATAGCTCAGAGGGTAAAGGGAACTGAAGTTCCCCTGACGTGTGCTTATGACATAAGTGAAAACACCGCAATTCAAAGGACTCAATGGTACTGATAGGCATTCACAATTTTGATCTTGCAGATCATAATTAATAACTGATTCATTTGTAAGTAGAAGAAAAATCTCTCTCAATCACTAAATGAATGGTGTGTTTAAAACAAGTTATACATACACACACATATACCAAAACTGACTAAGAGGACTATGGGTAAAATGGGATGATCTATCCTCCCTGCGGTGGATCTGTGCCAGAAGATAAACATTATGTAAAACACACATCAGTGACCTCTCCATCCTTTTCTCTTCTTTAACAGTAAATTTCCATTAGGTACTGGGATGCCTCCTGGTGAAAGAAAGAAAAATAACACAGAATGTGTTTGTCCCATGTGATGTCATTTAAAACAGGATAGGGCTAAGATCCTGCTGCCTTCCTTCCATTGAATGTGATGACAACTTTTACATTTTACATTTTCCTTGTTTTTATTTATAAACACTTTCCTTGACTATTATTGTCTCTATTGCATTCCTATAATTGAATTGATTTTATTCATCTGCTTGTAAATTGGCACTGGTGGTCTTTGTGTGCACACATACGTATGCACAGCTGTGTATCTGTGCGAGTGCATATCTGGTGCAGGGAAGTGCTTGACTTCAGCAGCCGTTGATACCAGATTTATGGTTTCTAACTTTTATTCCAGTAGCCATATGCTGTTGCAAAGTCCTGGCTTGGATACTTAATACCCCATCTCTGTTACATGAGTTTCAATTAACCTGCAAAACCTTCTTGGTTAGTGTAATGATTAACTAGCGCTAGAGTAATTAACTGTCTATAATTACTACACAAAACAATTTAAAGTATTGTTTCATGAGTGGAAATAAAGCTTTAAAACTTGTTTCTTTCCTTCGAGTGCTGTATGTGAATTACATTATCTTTTGTGTATGCGAAATATATATATATATATTTAAATAAACACATAATACTGGAAGGGAAACCAACCATATCATGTACCCAAACCACCAGCATTGTTGCTTGTTTTCAGTCCTTTCGCTTTTTTTTTTACATCATCAATATGGATACAAAAAAGAGATGGGCAAAGAAGAATATTTTAACTAAGTTTAAAAAAGAAAAAAATGCAATTTATTGGTGAGTGTGTCTCATTTGTCAGGGTATATCCCTGTTTTCAGATGCAGGTGACTGTCAATTATCCTCACATATTTATTATCATAAAATGCTTATTTTGAATTTCTTTAAAGAAAGGGAAAAATCTATATACATGCTCACACAAACATATAAAGGGCAAAGCGAAGAGCTCTCTCAAGGGTAGGCTATTACTTGTCCCTGCTAGGAGGAAAAGGTTTTCTCAATGGGATTACGTCCTCTCTCATAACCTATCAGCTGTCTGATCAGAAATTCATAACGCAGCCCATCTATCGCTCAGCTCGGCCAGGGTTGCAGGATTGAATTTAAATAGGCAAATGCCAGACTTGGACATTGACATTCTCTCTGTCTCTCTCAATCTTTCTCTCTCTCCTGTCCTCCTCCCAATCATGTTATCTCTCTTCCTTTTTCCTATCTTTAAAAAAAAAAAAATTCCTCCACACATACCACCATTTTATATTAGGCATGAACTAACCTGATGAGAACTTATCAGGAAATGGAGGATGGATGGTGAGTGGAGAGGCAGACACAACAAGAGGCAGAGGGAGGGAGGAGGAATGAGATGGAAGATAATTGTAAATTGTTGCTGTCATACCCTTGCTGGGACAGTAAAACCTGGTTGCCTCTTTTTTTTTTTTTTTTTTTTTTTTAATTTATAAGGAAATATTTCAGGATGAGTTGCTTAGCATGTATCCATACCCAACCAGCAAGATATCTGTGTATGAAATTTACACATTGTCCCCTATTCTACCCCTTATTTATGTGTGACTGATAATGAAGAAAATGCATTTGAATCTGTACATTGTTAATCTTGGCTTCTTTTGGTTGTGTGGCTAGCCAGGGTGTAAGTCTACAGAGATGTAACCTATTGGCATTTAACTGTGGTCTGATAAAGCAGTAATTCAGATTCTCTTTTCCCACTCTCTCTGGTCACTTTTCCCCATCCCAATAAATACGAAATCAGATTTATCTTTAAGTCCAAAAAAAGCACAGTGGAAGGAAAACCTGCCTAACTGATAACACATTAAAACTATCTGGAGAATGTTTAAAGTTGAAGGCTTTTGTGTTTGGACAGATGCGTGGACGTTAATCGCCCTGTTTGGAGTTTGCTGCAGATGACTAAAAAGTGAAGGTTGCTGTGAGAAGAGTGCCTATTGTCCTGCCTTTCTTCCCAAAAGAAAGTAGTAAAAGCCGTTCAGTTTTGTCAGGCTCTCCTCCTTTTCCCTTCCCAATAGTTTTTCCGTGGGCAGAGAGTAAATCTGGAACTAGGAGTTTCGTTTTGATGTTGGTGCTGAAATCCCTCTTCTCATGGCTACTTCTGTAGAATTATGTCCCTTGATTTTAATGTTTCTGTCAGTAATGCTTACTTAAAAATAAACATTTCGTAAGTATTTATTTATTTTTTAAAATCACCCTCAATTTACTGGTATTTAAATTTATCCCAGAGGGTGAAATCCAAATAAATTTTGTCCATACAGGAAACATATGTAACTAAGACCTCTCAGCCTTAGTAAAAATTGCTTTCTGTACCATGATGTTATACTATTCCTGTCTGGGAAAGAACAGCATTATATACCAGAAAATGTTGCTAAATACATCTATTTTGAGAATCATTTTTATTTATGTGAATTGGTATAGCCTCCTTTCTATGTCAGGACATTGAAAACTCTTTGACTTTAACTGACGAGGAATTTGATAACCAGCAGAAAAAGAAACAGAGATGCTGACATCAGTTGTTGAGTTAACCACTGTCACAGGAGGACTTGAAGAACTTCCTTTGTTATTTTGTTCATTTTCAGATGTCTCCACTAACATGTGGGCACTTGACACACGGAGTAGTCAATTAATGCAATATTTGGTCCAGTTGCTACAGAACAATCTTAATTTAAACTGAACAAACCAAAGACCCAAATAAGTATCCTTCCTTCCAAAGTTTCCATTGATAAATAAGAGGGCCCCATGCTTACTTTCATTGCTGTTTTCTCCATTGTTTCAGAGTCTGATGAGCCCCCAGATGTTACTATTTCTCAGGAAAGGCTAAATCATACATTCCTGGCTTTTTGCATATTCACAGAGTTGTACAGCCATCACCATAATCAATTTGAGAACATTTTCATCACCCCCCAAAAAATTCCCCATACCCATTAGCAGTCACTCTGTTTTCTTCCAACTCTCCCAGTCCATAGCAACCACTAATTTACTTTGTCTCCATGGATTTGCCTATTCTGGATATTTCATATAAATGGAATCATGCAATATGTGGTCTCTTGTGACTGACAGGTGCAGCTCTGAACATCTGCTGAAGACACTGAACTTCTTTGGGAATCCAGAAAGATGCACATTTGCACAAAGAGGGAGAGCAGGTTTGTGGTGATTGTCCCTCCTGAGGCCCATGGGCTCCCCATGTAAGGCATTGCCTTAAACATTTATCCTTATGAGCCTGAGCAGACAGATTTAGGGGAGAAGTAGTTTGGCAATAAAAAGAAGACACTTGAAGCTGACATGTGGGTTGCTGTGTGTTCACTGCCCCAGAATTTTCCTGTTTTCCAATAGTATTTATTCTCTTCCTTATTGCATTTTGGTCAGAGAAAAGATCTTAAGAATCTACCTTTTGTTCTACCAAAGCTACAAACGCTCATTACCTTTTATTCCTTCAGTGATTGCTGGGATTCATGTTTAAGTCATATATTTGTTATTGTAGCCCTACAGCAAAAACTAAAATGGCATAGATCGAAGAGAGGTAAAGATCACGAAAAGAGTTTTACACCTTAAGTATTTTGCCTTTTAACGAACCTCTGCTATAACCCAAATAAAGGTGGAGAAGACTGATTAACGTTTTGACAGTCCCTTAGGAATTTTTTTCCAAGTCCATAGAAGGAGAGGGAGAAAGATTAATAAATAAACAAAAGTCAAAGGCAGCACTCTGAAGGTGCTTCTTAGGGCTTGCCTCTTTACCAAAAGGCCACAGGTTATCTCCCCTGCCTATTTACACACATTTTTTTTTTTCCTGTTGGCTATATGACTACAAGACAGTTGGTCTAACTCTGTTCAAACTTGGTATGCATTCAAGCCTGCCCCTGAAGCTATCAGGGTTCCACTTTTAGATTTGAATCTTTCAGCAGGCATGTAACAGCCTGGTATCCTTTGTAGACCTTCTTTGCTACCCAGGATTCGTGTATTTGCAGACTGCCCATTGGGCCATTCTTAAGATTATTTCTCACCCACATTCTCTCATTTCCTGCTGCAGACTAACAGTCTGGGCTTCCAAGAAAGTTGCCTAGAGAGACGCACAAGCAGACAACTGTTTTTCCTTCATGGTTTTATCCAGAAGGGAGTCAAAACACAATTCACACCCATCATACTCTCTTAGTTCTTCGGGAAAAATAGTTAGGTAATGCATGGTGTTTTTCAATGGACCTTTACTGTTTGATTTCTTTTCTTTGTTACTTCCTCCCTGCTTTGGTTGTTTTCTTTCTTTCTTTTTTTTTTTAACCCCGGGAATCTTATTTTTATTTTAAGAGCAACAGAATTTGCTGGAAAACCAAGTGTACAGACAAAATGTATCTTTTTCTCTATAATATTATAAGTAAGAGGTACTGGGGGAACAAAGGACAGAAAGCATGATAAATTAGTTTCTCATTTTTAGCTTAAAGCCAGGGTCTAAGTCTTTCTAGAGACTGATTATAAAGAAAGACTGGGTTTTCCAGTACTTTGGCAGGGGTGGGCATACACCTGGAGTACAAAGCCTGCCTTCGGACATCACTGCACCGACCCCGCCCCGGCCTTGATTTTATAACTTAGAAGCTGGCTCATGGCCATCCCAAGCTTCCTTTAAGAGGCAAAAAGCCACAGCCATGGCAACTGGCATTTCTTAGTCCAAGGACACCCTTATGAGTGATTTCCATTAACACAAATCAAGCTTTCTTTTTTCTTTGCTACAGGGTGTCGTATAGAAATTTTAGAAGATCTAAGAAAAGGAAGAAATTCATGTGTGTGACTTGAGTACACAATTCAAAAGTTGCCTCCTGAAATTAGGTAAACTTTGGTTCTTTTGACTTCATGAAAATGTCATTGATTCAGATAATCATTTGAGAGAAATTTAACAACACAATGAATGTAAGGGTCACCCAAATAGCAACTGACATTATTTTGTCCTTTGAGATTTAAATTGATATTCTAAGGCATCAACTTTATGTACTGTAGGAAATCCAAAGCCCTATGCCAATGCAGTTCATTTCTGGGGTGTGGGTTTTAGGAATGCGTCTGGCTCTAAGTGCGTGCTTCCAGTAAGTTCCCACTCTCCACATTAACCACACTCCATATTGCTATTTTTGGGGAAATCTTTGTATTCCATGTAGATATGGAATTCATCCATTGCCTTCATTTCCTGCCATACTACTCACCTAAGATGTATTGCAGCAGTGGAATTTGTTAAAGATTGCGGCAAAGGAAGAAGCTTGCTTTGCAGTGATACACACGATTTAGTAATGAACATTAGGGAGTTCTTTGACCTCCCAATGCTGAAGATTTCTCACTGAACATCTTTCTCCGGTTTCTGCCATGTTGCCTAATCACTTCTTTTTCTTTCTCTATTCCATTTCCTCCTCATTTCTTCCTTCTTCCTTTTCATTTCCTAATGTCTATGTTTTCTCATGAAAACCAGCTTAGTGCTTGTTTTATGGCTTTTGTCTTCCAGTTGAACTCATCTTTCAAAGTGGCATTTGAAAAGATTTACTGCTTGCAGGTTTTGTTTTTTCAACGATTATTCTGCATAGCTCTGTAGCTTTGTGAAGTATTAATAGATAAGGAGAGAGTATGATTAAGGTAGAGTAAAATCAAGCCACTTTTTTTTCAAGAATAACTTGGGGGGAATCTTGTCACGTTTCCCTGGATGGTTCTGGTCGTGACACTAAATGTATCATTTATTGTTTTTATATTGTATCAGTGAATTGACTTGAACTCACTGAAGTATTTCCACATAATTTTTTATTTATTTCTCCCTGCCCACCTCGTCTGTTCTCTATGTCCTTTCGCTGTGCATTCTTCTGTGTCTGCTTGTCTTCTCTTTAGGTGGCACTGGGAATTGATCCTGGGAACTTCCAGAGTGGAAGAGAGGTGCTCAGTCTCTTGTGCCACCTCAGCTCGCATAAATTCTTAAAGCAGAAAAGTAAGTTGCTCTTTTCTCCAAGACTAGGAAGCAACTGAGGCTACAGAGAAATAAAAAAAGGAAGGAGGTGTTTAAGTG
Source organism: Dasypus novemcinctus (assembly GCF_030445035.2). Classification (NCBI taxonomy): domain Eukaryota; kingdom Metazoa; phylum Chordata; class Mammalia; order Cingulata; family Dasypodidae; genus Dasypus; species Dasypus novemcinctus. The sequence continues at coordinate 19,682,741 of NC_080690.1, read as the reverse complement.
TAGAAGATAGCTACTAAAAAAATATGAAAAGGTGTTTTTGCACCCTGCTAACCAGTAAGAATGGTGTCCGCCGAAGTAAATATGAAGAATTTCTCAGGCTACTTGTGAAGTTTCATAAGCAAATAAATGCACTTTATAGATAACAAAATCGGAAGAAAAAAGTCAAACCCATGGGAAATATAATTTGAAATTTCTTTTAAGAAATAGCCAATATTTGGCTACATAAAGTACATAAATGCTCAGTGTTTGAAAAATTCACAAACCTTTAAAGAAAGGTACTGCTTCTTAGATGTCACTAGATTCTTTTCACAAAGCTATAGCACGACAGAAACAATAAATGAAAGTATAAAAATAACATTTTATTTTCAGTATTAAATGAAAAGATCAAAGACAAAATTTCTGTTGGATGAAACTAGATTGTTAGCCATGGCTTTACTCTTTATGGTTTATTTTATTTTATTTTTTAGGCGGTACCAGGGATTGAATCCAGGACTTTGTACATGGGAAGAAGACGCTCAACCACTGAGCTACATCTGCTCCCTGCCCTTTATGTTTTGATTCTAGTAAACCTGTATCCAAAATTTTGCTTAGTGGGATTTCTGACAATTAAAAATCAAATGTACAAAATCAGACTTGAATGTCTTTTTGAGTCTGAACGACAACATTTTCATGTGCAATTCAGATTCATTTTGCTGGTCAGAAGCCTGCTGGTTTTGATCTGTATTTCTATACCAGTGAAGCTTCAGTCTTTTTGGTTTGTAAATCCTGGCAGGAATTACTTTGGGTCACCAACATTTTCATGATGTCATCATATAGCTCCTGATGATAACTCCTGGACTTCTCATACCCACCCATATTGTCACATGAATATTTCAAATTGATGAGGGTATGAAATGTAAGGCTTAATCTCTTGTTCAAACATCTTGAAAGGTCTGGGCATATACTTTTGAGAGCACCCCAATGGTGTTGAAAACTAGTTTAGTTTGGCATGCAAAAGAACCAGTGGATCTATACCTTTGACACAAACATTTCCTTCCATTCAATAGGCTCCTTTGGAAGGTATGCTGTAAAATAATACCCACAGTGTGCAATCCTTAAGAGTTTTTATAAAAGAAATGTTCTATAAAACAGAAAGAATGGGAGTGCTTGAGGACTCACCATTAAATTGAAAACTGTTAACAAAGCTACTTTGTGTCTTAGTTTCCTCATTGCTAAAGGTAATATTAATGCCATGCAATAGGTATGCTTAAGCAACAGGAATTTATTGGCTCATGGTTTTGAGGCTAAAAGAAGTCCAAATCAAGGTATCATCAAGGTGTTGTGCTTTCTTCCCGTCAACTCACAGTTTGGAGCTGGCTGCTGGTGATCATTGGTTCTGGACTCCTCTGTCACAGCCTCTGCTGGCCTCTACCTTCTCTTCTGGGCTCCTTCGTTTTATTTTTTTTTATTTTGTTGTTGTTGTTTTATTGTGACCTCATGAAGATGGCAAGATATTTGGTTTTTTGTTTGTTTTTTTTTAAAGATTTATTTATTTTTATTTCTCTCCCCTTCCCCCCCCACCCCAGTTGTCTGTTCTCTGTGTCTATTTGCTGCATGTTCTTCTTTATCCACTTCTGTTGTTGTCAGCAGTATGGGAATCTATTTCTTTTTGTTGCGTCGTCTTGTTGTGTCAGCTCTCCGTGTGTGAGGTGCCATTCCTGGGCAGGCTGAACTTTCTTTTGCACTGGGCGGCTCTCCTTACAGGGCATACTCCTTGCACGTGGGGCTCCCCTACGTGGGGGACACTCCTGCGTGGCACGGCACTCCTTGCATGCATCAGCACTGCACGTGGGCCAGCTCCACACAGGTCAAGTAGGTCCGGGGTTTGAACTGCGGACCTCCCATGTGGTAGAAGGATGCCCTAATCACTGGGCCAAGTCCGCTTCCCGCAAGATATTTGTTGAGCATGGTCAAAGTCATGCTCTGAAATGAGCTACATTTGGTTACTCTATTACAGGAAGGATACTAGGTTCTGACCTCAGACTCCATGCCCTTGCACTGAGAGGCTGGAGAAGGTCCCACTGAGTTTGACTGCAGGGACAATCTTCATGATTCTGGGTTCCTTTGAATTCTAGCTTCTGGCAGCTCCCTCTGTGCTTCTTTCTCTTCCATTCCGTTCTACTTATAAAGGACTCCAGTTATAGGAGTAAGATCTGTTCTGATTGAGGTGGGCCACACCTTAACAGAAGTAACCTCATCAAGAGGTCCTGCTTACAATGGGGTCACACCTACAGGAATGGCTTAAGTTTAAGAACATGTTTTTCTGGGGTACATATCTCCAAACCTCCACAGTTTGGTAGAAATGCCCCATTTCCTGTATCTCTGATTCTCAAAATCTTTGAATATCTTTTCTCTGTGTGTATGTATGTGGATGTGTGTGTGTGTGTGGTGTGTGTGAGGGGGCGGGAGTGGGAGAGGTGTTTATTGCTCATGATAGATGTTTGTTTAGCTGACAGATCCAGTGAGCAGCATTCTGTTTATGGTCAAGGAAGACAGAGAAACAAGAGCTACCACACAAATTAACCTGTACTATGTCTACCATGCTTGGTCTGATATAAGCACTTCTAGAGAGATAAGATGGATTTGTCAATCACAAGATATTCTGAACCTTGGCATGAGAGGTTAGCTGATATTAACAGCAGTATTTGGATTATTCTGCAGCATTATAAAACACAGAACTTATGTCAAGTGTTTTCAGTTGTTATCTGTAATTTTTCATTGCATGTGTCAACTTGGCTAGGTTATGTTATCCAGCTGTTTGGTCAAGCACACACTGGCCTGATTGTTAGTGCCAGGGTATTTTGTAGATGGATTTAAATCATGAGTCAGTTGATTGCATCTATGGCTGATTACATCTACAATCAACAAAGGAGATTGCCTTCAGCAATGAAAGGAGTCTCCTCATCCAATCAGTTGGAGCCTTAAAGGGAGAACTGGTGATTTCAGCAGTCAGAAAGAGTTTTTCTCTCTATTTCAGCCAGTCAACATCTCCTGGGGAATTCAACATCACTTTCATCAGGGTTTCTGACTTTCAGCTTCTCCCAGGGAATTCAACATTACCTTCATCAGATTTCTAACTTGTGGCACCCCCCCTACAGAATTTGGACTTGCCAATCCATACAGTCATGTGAGTCAATTCCTATAATAAATCTCTTCATATTTTCATACATATGTATATATACAGATAAATACATACACATGCATACCTTGTTGGTTCTGTTGCTTGGGAGAACTCTGACTAATATGTTATGCTACTCATTAACTCTGATATTCATTCATTCTTTCTTCTGGGCTAATGTATTTATCATAATGCTCCTGGACGTATCTGTCTGTATGTTGTCCTCACTGTGGGTAGTTGAGAAGAAGTTTTCATCTTAGAGAATGTGATTATTTGTACATCCTGTGCAGTTGGTGACCTGTAATTCAAATAAGCTCCCTGACCCATAAGGAAAGCTATAAGTGACAACCACTCTGGAAAGTCACTGTGTTTTTTGTTGTTGTTTGTTTTTCCCCTGTGCCAGAAGGAGATGGACATAGAGTAACTTTAGCCTCTAGAGCTGTAGTTCTCAGTTACTGTGGAGTAGTAGGTTCCTTTGAGAATCTGATGAGAGTTATGCACCTTGCGCTCTACCTACCCCCAAACACACACCAAATTTTGCAAAGAAATTCAGAGGATTCTTGTACTTCTTGAGGCTCATCAAAGATTAAGCCTTAAGTATCAAAGTTAAGAGTCTTTCATCTAGAGGACACACATACTGGACATATTGCCTATTAGGATAGAAATCTACTTTTGATAATTGTAAAATTGACTATAATTCGCGACCACTGTAATTTGTGTCTCTTGGGCTTTACTCCCCCCTTCCCCTTCCATATACTGCTTCAGAGTCTTCTCCATTTTCTCTCTGATATTTGTCCTCCTCTAATTCTCAGCTCTCTTCTCATAAGGGTCTTGATCTGCATACATTTCTTATCCCAGTTTTCTTGAATTGAAATCTCTTTTCCTTTTCTACTCAACTATACTTTTTTCCTATCTCTTTCCCATGTGCCTTGATTCCTTTAGGGGACTTGACAAATTAGATGGTGGCACTCAGAGGAAACAGGCTTAAAAAGGGGTTATATAATTTTGGTTGCAGTCATTGTTCAGTATGCCAAAAAATAATGATCCCAGTTTCATTTGTCAATATCAAAACGGAAATAAAGAGAACAGGGAGAAGATGTGATGGTGACATTTTACAGTCACAGAAGTTTTGATGTAAAACAAATAATATCGATGTTTTATCAAAATGTTTAATATGTCACTGTGTTACATAAATTTTGATCCAGAGAAATGAAGCACTGACTTGGTTTTCAACAGTGTTTAACAGAAATTTTCAGTTTTTTTTTTTTTAATTTTTTTATTTTTTATTGACTTTGTAATAATATTACATTAAAAATATATATGTGAGGTCCCATTCAACCCCATCCCCCCACCCCCCCCTCTCCCCCCCCCCAACAACACTCGTTCCCATCATCATGACACATCCATTGGATTTTGTAAGTACATCTTTGAGAAATTTTCAGTTTTAGGCATGAAGGTCTGATTACCCAAAATCAGGTCTTTAAGTTATTTAATTCTGTGCCACATTTTAAGTAGACTCTGTTGAAGTAAAAAAATGAAAACCAATGAAGTGCCCCTTTCAAGATACACCTTAGAATTAAGCAAGATAAATCAATGGAAATCAATAGACTATTAGAAGCACCGAGAAAGCAACCTGGCAGGAGAGCAGTGAAGTAGTGAATTAACTTTCCACGCCAGAATCAGTATATTTCTACCACAGTCCTGGGGCTCTATGGGCTCACTCAGGTGACTTATCTACCTGCAGTTTCTTGGTTTTAATAATCTGAGGCCATGCTCTTGTGTATTTGCTGTGTGGTACCATCTACTATGGGGCTAGATGTGGGGACGGAATTTGCTTTTTTGAACATAGGCTCAATCAGGCCTGAGATCCAGGTATGTATGAAACATATGTAAAGATTCCAGGTATTGCATGTTTTCTTAAGGAATGCTTGGTGGAGTTCCACCAGCTATAACTGGTGATTATGACTCAGTAGTCTGAATTTTGTACATCATTTGATGGCATTTATAACATCCACTATCTAAACAGCTGTTTAAAATATTAGATTAATGAAACTCTATAAAAACATATGCACTAAGAAGCCTCTCATCAAATGTATCTTTGGAGAAGACTGATGTCCCCTCTACTTCCATTTAATGCCAGGTTTTGTCCACCAGGCAAAGGAATGATATGGTGTATAATAGGAAGGATTTAGGTTTCAATAGAAGGAATAATTTGGTTGTTGTTATAAATCACACTAGATTAAGAATGGTTAACATGAACTTCCTTTTCTGGAAGTCTTGAAACCATGACCATGGTTTCTCACCTGTCTGGAATGGTTAAACGGGGCTCTGCCGAAATACCAGAGAATTGTTTAGTAAACTGAGAATAATCTATTTTAAAGAGTTCAAAATTGATCAAGACATTAAGGCGCTCTTGGTTAGAGATTTTGATTGCTAGGTTGCCTATGTATATTTTAGAGTACATTTGATAGCATTTACCTTACGCTTATGAGTGCCTCATGAGTAATTTTGTATTTACGAAAGCTACTGTGTAATGTATTAGACAAGGAGGCAAGGGAAGGGCCCATGCCCTACATAAAAGAGCAATGCCATTTGTGCCTTTATAGTCTTTGTAATTTTGGTGGACATTTTATTGTGTTTTTTCTGTTATTAAAAATCTCAGGGAAGCCGACTTGGCCCAGTGGATAGGGTGTCCGCCTACCACATGGGAGGTCTGTGGTTCAAACCCCGGGCCTCCTTGACCTGTGTGGAGCTGGCCCATGCCCAGTGCTGATGCGCACAAGGAGTGCTGTGCCATGCAGGGGTGTCCCCCGCGTAGGGGAGCCCCACGCGCAAGGAGTGCCCCATGGGGAGAGCCGCCCAGCGCGAAAGAAAGTGCAACCTGCCCAGGAATGGTGCTACACACATGGAGAGCTGACACAGCAAGATGATGCAACAAAAAGGAACACAGATTCCCGGTGCCACTGATAAGGATAGAAGTGGTCACAGAAGAACACACAGGGAATGGACACAGAGAGCAGACAACTGGCGGGGGGGGGGGGGGGCGAGAAATAAATAAATCTTAAAAAAAAACAACTCACATACACAGTTTGATGGCAGAATACAAAACCAAAGACTTAATCAATTGAATGAAAGGAGAATTCATGACATAAATAACAAGAAAACTTTCCTTGATGGTGTCAAAGAAGAATAAAGATGTTCAGATTTTTGCACACTTTCTAGTTAAGATATAAACTCATCTACAACTCAACTTCAGAATCCTTTGTTGAAGATGACTCTTTATAAAGTAAACTTCAATAATTTAAGTTGGTGGATGAGCTAATGACCTGGAATTGTGAAATTGAGGGCTGGCTATTTCATGCTGCAAGAGAAAGTGTTTAGCTTGAACCTTCTAATACCTTTTTCCCCGCTGTATTAATGATTACATTTATTGATAATTGCTGTTGTTCAATTATTTTTGGCCTAAAGATGGCAGTTTTGTTTCCATCTAATTTTATTAGATGCATTTTTGCAATCTATAAATGCTAATCCTTCCATGCTGTAGTTTCTCCATTTTAAAATGGGGATAAAAATTACACTTCATGACATTGTTATGAGGATTAAATGAGATTATAGATGCAACATGCTTAGTATAATGCTTGGTACAATAAGTGCTCATGAGTGTTCACTGATTTCATTATTGTTATCAAGATTTACGAATAAAATAAATAACCCATTGTATTTGTACAATCAGCACTTCTACCACATTAAAAAGAACAACACTTTTTTTCTTTTGGTGGTTTGAAATGTGTAGCAGTCACTGGAGAGTGAATGAAATCTGTCCTCAGTAAAACTGCTTCTGCATTTTGGTGCAGAGACCACTACCTAACTCAGCTCTCTATTCTTCATGCCTGGGAAATGTTTCTTCCAAAGTAAGTGCTAGTACATTGAATTGGGTTGCATTGAACTGAGTTACTCTTAAGTTACAGAACAATTTCTAATTTCACCTTATTTTTCAAGAAACCTCATTACAATAGACACACATAAATTAGGATACAAAGGAGTGTTTTTCAAGGTACCTGCAAAAAGGTGGTCATAGTTAGAAAATCTCATACAATAGTAACTAAGTTATCATTAGATATGCTGAAAAACAGAAAGTCACCTGGGGTCCTTGGGGTCAGGGGCACTCAAGAGGAAGAGTTTGGTCGCTGGTCAGGTCTGTGCCAGGCCAGCCCAGGAATCATGCTGAGGGGTGACCTTTAATTACGAGACCTCCATGAACTCGGATGAGTCTACTTCCATTGCAGCCCTCGTTAGAGAACAGAAGGCTGCCTGGTAGGAAGAGGCTGCACATCCCCAGTGCTTCTTTTGAAGAACCCAAACTGGTTTTCCTTAAGATGGTGATTCTCAAAAAGAAAAAAAAAAAAAGAATTTTCTTGGACACCTGGTATTGATCTAAATTATCTTTAGTCATTTAATATGGCATATTGCTTAAATGTGGACAAACATTAAATTAGGCATTAGTTTCCTATGCACAGCTATAAAATTAAACTAAATTTACAGATAACTATATAATTTACTATTTAAACCATTAAAGTTTAAATAAACAACATTAATGTTCTCCGTGATGTTTTGCTGACAAGTGCTGATGGTAGATTTCATAATAAAAGTATTTTTTCATATTTGAGGTTTTACTTGTTAAGCAGCTTCTTCGGATTTTGAATCTGATGGGATTATAATTTTGATTCTTTTCATTATCATCATTAGTTTTCCTTTTACCACACCGAATTCATTTTAAATCACTGATCCGTCATTTCAATGAGGCAGTCAGTTTAATAATGAAACTCAAAATAAAATATAGAAAAAGTGCATTTTAATGAAAAATTCTTTACTATTATCCTTTGTGTTTATTGAAAATGAATTTTTGTAAGTCCTTATGTATAAGTATGGTGTTCTCATTATTAATTTAAAATGGGAATATTTCAATGGGACTCTGGGATAAAGGTTCTTTGGAATTTGGCTTGCCTACATTAGTGTATGCCATGTGATGATTCAGTTTCCTACTGTTTTTCTCCATTCCAAATTCCATGACACCTTTGTTCCTACAATGTCCTATGAAGTCATTTGGCAAGAACCTATTATTATATATTAAGTCAGCCTTTGCTTTTTTTCTCATTAGATGTTAACTATTAAATGAGCACATTAATCTACTGTATAGTCATTTTCATGATGTCAAATTAAAGTCTCAATTTATTAAATAACTTAAGAATCTAGATCTTATTCTGTGAAAATGTCTCTCAATTGATAATTATCACTGCAAATGAGAAGTTTTGTCTTTATGGTATCAAAATTCCACATGACTATCATGACAGAAATGGCATGAGTATTTTGTATTTGGATTTTTCAATTTTGTAAAACTAGTGTGTCACATGAACATGTTGTTGGCATGAATGAAATGAGGGGCCAGGACTAAAGAACTGAAATGGAAAGAAGGCTCACTGGAAAACTGATGTAACCGCTACCTTGACTGTTACATACGGTGATTTTTCAAAAGACAAACATGGGAATCTTTGTTACAAAGGGTAATGTGTCCCAAGACATTTAAAAATTGTGATAGTGTTGCAAATAACTTAATCCAGCACAAGAAACTTAAATGGCTGAGCCCTACCCAATTTGTCAATTGGTACTTTATACTTAACTTTTTAATTGCTAATTTTAGTTGTTTCCAAAACTTCTCATAAACAGTATAATTCTGGGGTAAATGTTTACTCTATGGCATTGATTTGTCTTAAAAACAAACTGCGTGTGGGCATGTGTGTGTGTGTGTGCACGTGCGTTTTAAACAGTAATTTTATGTGAAGGAACAATCAGAAGAGTCAGAAAACCTGAGGACCAATGCTGGCTGTGCTATTTACTACGTCAGAGATTTTCGAAAAGTCAGGGTCTGCAAGCCTTTTATCCTTCTGCATAAAATGGGAAAAATGCTGCCTGACCTGCCTTCTCAGGGGGTTAGTTGTGAGGAAATAGTGTACGTTTTCTGCACTTTGAAAGGGTGTACCTTATGTGCATACCTGTTGTTTTATTAAATACAGGTCCAAAAGGAAGGGAATGGGGCTCAAACTCTTGTATATTTGCTATCATTTAGTTTCCCATTGTTTCATCTCTGTCAACAGCTCCACCCATTGTTCTACTCTTCAACTGTGTCATTAAAAATTTTTTAGACATCAGGGATTGGCAAACTATGAGCTGAGTCCTGCCCACTCCCTATATTTGGAAATAAAGTTTTATTGGAACACAGCCATGCTCATTCAGTTACTTATTTCTCTATGGCTGTTTTTGTGCTACAACAGCAGTTGAATAGTTGTGACAGAGATTACAAGGTCTGTAGAACTAAAAGACTTAAACTGGTCCTTTATAGAAAAATTTTGCTAATGCCTACTACATGTCAGTATCAGGACCAATTATCATCCAGTTCTTTCTGGATACTAAATCCTTACTTGGTGGACATTACCTTGTTTAAGGTCATACTCTCCTGTAAAGAACTAAGTATTTGTTAGTAGGCTGAAGGCTAACACTTTTTCTACTGATTCGTGTGTTAATGATGTGTAGTCTTGGGGTCTTGTTTTTTGTTTCTTTCATTGGCTCAGTACTTTAAAAGAATATTCTCAGTGACTTGAATGATGTACTGAAAATTTTGGTCAGAAATCTAGGCACAATTTAAATCCAGTTCATTACTAGGATACAACAGTATGTGCAACCTAATGTGTCAAAAATTTTTATGCTCTAATAGCACAATGAATAATGTAAATCACCAATCCGGCAAATAGATAATGTGCAAAGATGAGCTATAGTAGATAAGTTCACATTTTAATGCACCTATTTTTTCCCATTTCTAGATTTTTGTGTTTAAGTTTTTGGATTGGTATGCTATATTCAGGTGAATTGGAAGTATCAAGGGAGAGAGATGGGGGATTTGGCAATTTCTGCAAGTTTACTTTCCATAATTTAGAAAAGCCAGAAGTGTCTCATTTAAAATATAGAATTTCAGGGCTGAATAGACCTCAGAAATCAGCATTTCCCAAACTTTTTTTGACCCATGGACCATTTTCATAGTAATTTATAATCTTGCCAATCCTTTTAGGGATTTTTAAAATCAGTTCATCATTTTTGATTAGCATATTATTAAGCATTGTATTATACATTTCATTTTAACACAGCACTGTATTATAAATTTCACTTTAATGATGGCATATGTAAACAAATTTTGCCCTTTTTTATGCAATGAGTGATAAAGGCTTTTAAAATCACTTTAAAGAAATTTTAAAAGGAAAAAGCATGATTTGTCAAAAAATAAATTGAAAAATGGCATTATTTTCATAACTAGTTTTGTAGTTTTGGAATGGAAATGTAGATTAGCATAATAAAGAGGTAAGATTGCTTTCATGGCATGATATTTGAAATTCTTACATTTTAAAGTATAAAAATTTATTTTTGTAATTTTTGCATTTGAATTATTTTTGTAATTTTTGCATTTGTACTTTAAATGATGAGATCAGGGAGATTTAGAGTTTCCTTTCTCTAAAAAAAGTCATATAGACTGGAAAACAAGCCAATTTGGATATAATTGTTTATATATATGTACATATGTGTATATATTTATTTCATTTTAACATTTTTAAAGTACTAGACATATATGCTTTTTAAGAAGTTTGATCAGATAAATGTATCTTATGATCCTCGTTAGGCAATTTGGCACAGTTACTACTATTTTAATCTCCTCATGAAGCTTCATTTCAAATCTCCCCTCCTTTTTCTCTCTTTTTTTGTATTCACCAAAGGCTGATCATGATTATGAATTAAACTCCCCGTGACCAGGAACACAATAACTTAAGACCATGTGGTGACTGGTTGGATGTGCACACCCAAATTGTCACCCCCTGCTTCATGCTTACTCCACATATACTTAGAGGCTCTCAAACACTTCCATTTTAAGAGGAAAAGGTCTTGAAATTATTGCATTTTTATATTTTAAAGAGAAATGAAAACAGGTTATTTCTAAGAGTCTCATGACTTGCTCATTTTACATACAAGGAAATCAGGGCCAAGAGAAGTTAAATGGTGTTCTCGAGTTTTCTCAGTAGGCTAATGGCCAAGGTAGGCTAAGAACACAGTAATCCTAACCTTCAGTGCACCCTTCATCTAGCATCTTGCTGCCTGAGTGCATGAAATTTAATAATGGTACTGTGCCCTGCACAAAACAAGAGAGGTAAACCTGGCTCACCCATTCATTCACCCCAAAACATGCATCATATTCAAAAGCTATTATTTAGCAGAAGGAAACCTGTCCAATTATTTCTTAGACGTCTCTTTTGAAGATGTTGATTCTTAATGTGCCCTATTTTTATGATATACCAATATTCTAATGGTAATTAACTCAAATCACAGCAAATACTTGTTCTGTGGAAATCATTTTGTAACAAAGTGCACTGAGCCTTAAATAATGAACAGTTTATTGGAAGCAAGCCATTGACTGAACATTTGCAAAATGACAAAAGAATTTGGAGGATACCATAGTGCAGTAGATAGATCTCCAGCATAAATAATTTTTCTCTGAAACAATGTGGAATAGATCATTGCTACAGATTTAGACTGGAGATTAAGTGGAGTCTGTTTGAGCTTGTGTTTTCTGTTGGTCTTTCTAGTAGAATTCTGTACAATATATGTGTCTGTTTCTAAAGTTGCTTTGGTCTTGATTGTTTTTCCTACAAATTATAATGAGGGAAGCAGACTTGGCCCAGTGGTTAGGGCGTCTGTCTACCACATGGGAGGTCTGTGGTTCAAACCCTGGGCTTCCTTGACCCGTGTGGAGCTGGCCCATGTGCAGTGCTGATGCACACAAGGAGTGCCCTGCCACGCAGGGGTGTCCCCCGCATAGGGGAGCTCCACGCGCAAGGTGTGCACCCCGTAAGGAGAAGCCACCCAGTGTAAAAGAAAGCACAGCCTGCCCAGGAATGGCGCCGCACACACGGAGAGCTGACACAACAAGATGATACAACAAAAAGAAACACAGATTCCCGTGCCACTGACAACAACAGAAAGCAGACAAAGAAGAACACGCAGCAAATAGACACAGAGAACAGACAACTGGGATGGGGGGTGGGGAGAGAAATAAATAAATCTTTTAAAAAATTATAACAAAAGCAACCTTTGGTATCATCTATTGATTGATTGCTTGACTGGTACATTCATTCATAATATATTTATTGACTTGTAGTTCTTCCCCTCCATGGTTAAATTTGTCAGATTGTGCTACCACCCAACTCAAGACTACAGTGTGTCCTTGGAGATTGTTTTAAGGTACTATTTTACTACCAATAGGAGTGGGAAATTTCCTGTTTTTAAGGAAGTATGTTGTTAGCCTATAGTGAAGAAGAAATGCTGGTATACAAGGGGATGCAAAAGATCAGGGAAGCATTTAGAAATTTACTTTGGTCAGAATACGTGTTTTTATGAAAGGGAAGTATGCCCTGGGTCTCTGTATTTAGATGTTGATATTGTTCAAGCAACATTTTAGGATTTTAAGGAAAACTAACCAGCGATTACTCTGTCCGGCACTTCTTCTACTCATCACTGGTGGCTGCATTCATTCTTTATGGAGACATGGTGCACGTGTGCACATTCCCAAAACAAGTTTCTTTCAAGTAGATCACGGAGAAATATTCTGATGTCTCAAACTTTCATGTTATTAAAACTATATTTACTTTAAAAAAATAAAAAATATATTTAAACTATATTTATCAGCATCAAGATTCAAAACACCCCAAGTTGCTTTTAATAAAGTAATCCCTGTGCTCATTTGCCCATTGTTTAACTCTTTAGGATCAATTGTTATAATGACCATTATTTGAAAAGATAAATTTCCTGATGTTGGGAGTATATGGCTTGGAAGGGAACCATCTCTTGTAAGATTTTGCCCTAAAATCCTAATTAAACATCCGTTCTCTCGGGTTATGTCATAAACCACACATCTCTTCAATACAACTGGAGGTAATAGACTGGGTGGAAGGTGGTATCTCCAACTTTCCAAATCCTTAAAGATTTGATAATACCAAACTCTCCTAGCAAACCGAGTTATTAAAATATTAAAGCACATCCTTTAAAAATATATGCTGTCAAAATACTAAATGTCCTCTTCCCACTACCATTATTATGAGCCATGGAATAACCTGGTTACAGAGTACAGTCTTACACATGAAAACTTATGGGTGACTCCTCACTATAGGTAACTCAATGTCACGCTGACCTCGCTACCCAAACCAAGCACCTTTGAACAGTATTTCCTATTCTTTGACCCTCAGATGGAGTTAGGAGAGAGGGAAGGAAATATAAAAGTCTAAGATCAGGCTTCTTTACTACCTCAGTGGGAGGCACCAAGCACAGATCATTCACGTGGCTATGTTGTAAAATCGTAGATTTTTAATATCTGAACTACTGAGTACAAACATAACATTTCAATAAAAATAATGCTGAGTTATTTATCTTCACCAAATATTCTCTCCCCCATAGAGGATGCAAGCTGTCTCTTTAATAATGCAAAGGAGCAGTAAATTTCAAGCTGAGGATGGGCAATAACAAGGAGAGAGATCTCCACACTGCCCTAACGTCAGTGGAGTGGCTTAGCAGAGCACCTTATTAGTTCTAACAGGCTGGTTAGCACCGGGTCACCTCTTTGCCTCCATTTTCCCCCAGCAGGGTCACTCTTCTCTGGGCTATCTCGGGGAGGAGAGGAGTGGGGGGGAGGGGGGAAGGAATACATTTAGAGCATCTCTCTTCTCCCCAGCATTTAAACCTGTTTATTTTTGTCACCCAATTGTGGTATTCTCATTCTCTTTCTCACTTCCTCCCCATTCTCCTTTTCTCTTGCTGCTCCATTCTCCCTAGTAATATGTCTGTATACATTCTCTGTTGAGTTAACATAAAAGCCTTATCAATGCTTTTCCCCCCTCATTGTTTCATTTTTAGAAATCATTGAAATAAGTGTATTTATAAATCTGTATTTAAACGAGTCTACTATGCTAAAACATTCGCTGGAAGTAGGGACCAGAAGGGCTACGCTTCCAATGAACATGACCAACTAAGAAATAGGAGGGAATGTAGATGAACGCGTGTGTGTATACCTTTCACCATCTTAAAAAATTGGGATCAATCTATTTTTCTAAGTCAACCACATTTTAGAGTTGTGCTTAACACATTTTCACAAAGGAAAAAGATTAACTACCTTCTTTTCAAAGTGTTTTTTTTCCCTGCTGCCTTTGATTTGTTTTTCCAACACAGATACCGACATCAACCCTTTCTCTTTCCCCAGCCCCCAACCCCCATCCAAAAATGAATGCAAAGAAATACTATTAGGCTGTCTGGTTATGTATTTTTTATGAGGCCATACAAGACGCTGCCTGACCCCTTGCAGCTCATGTTATAACCGCACTGAAGATGCTTTTCATTTGGGTTTTGCTTTTCAGCCTGGATGACCTCTATTAAATAAAAAAAAAAGGGGGGGTGGGGGGGTGAGGGCGGGAGGAGGATGGCCTAATATGTGACCCCAGGGACAAGTCGCTTCACGGATTACGTTTAATTCATATGATAATATTGAAATATAACGTGCCTGGGTCTAATGTTTTGGATATTTTCTCTTTTTATTTCAGGCACTCATTGATGAGTCTTGTCATAGGTGTTTTCCATCAATTTTGAATAGAGAGCTGTACCTTGTTCACTGGGGTCAGATTCTTAAAATTACCTTTTTTCCTCCTCTCAGAAATCAGGCAATGAATACTCTTTTCGTACTTTTGCTCAGAGATGCAGAGAAATTAATTTTTCTAATGTGTGTCTGCCAAGAGTTCTGTTTCAAATAAAGAAACTATCGTTATTTTGGCATTTCCTTAACCCACCCTTAACAACTGACCCCCAAACTCTTTATTAGTGTGAAGGCTAACATCTTTTTAACTCCTTCTTTCCACCACTGCAAGGTCAGTTATACATATATCATGACATTCTCTGCTATATAACACACGGTCCATATATATACTGTGATACAGATTTTTACATTGTATTTATAATTATCCTGCATTTTACAATGCTCATATTATTCAATATTGAATGCCCACTTGTGGAAAATTTTAAGGGGCTTATACCTTAGCTGAAGGAGTGTTTGCTTTTTCTTTCTTTTTGCTTTTATAGTGAAACATGGTTCATACTGTTTACGTTTAGGAGAAATGGTCAAGACCAATTTGCAAAAGCATCCCTCTGGCCAGTTTCTAGAATTATATTTCTGTTAAAGTTTCTCATGGCATGAGATCCCTTTTTGTCTTTGCTGGTTTAAATGGACAGATTGAGAAATGGAATTAGACTATGAGCCATTCATTGTATTTTGAAAATGTTTTTATTCCTTTCACTTAACAAACTAGCACTTAATTTCTCGGAATCAGCTGCTGTTCATCAGTGTCGCAGCGTTTCACTTGTCTTCGAAAGCAGGTTTCTTGGAGGGACGGTAACATTTCACCAGAGCTAATAAAGTCAATTAGGATAATAATATACAGTAGGCCACTAGAAATCAATGCATTTTACACCAATCATTCTATGTTTTTAATTCATACCAATCTTACCCTTCATAAGGAATATGTAGAGATAGCTATTATTACCTATATCAGTTTGCATATATATATTTAATGGCAATTTTTCTTTTTCTTTTTTTATTTAGGTGTTGCAAGAAAAAAAGCAAGAAAATTTGTGGACATGTTCACACATTTTCATATCCACAGAAGTACTGATGAAAACTGATCAAAGCTGGGAAATTCATTGCAGCAGCTGAAACCCTATCTCGAGCCAGTCCTTCATTACCCAGGTATTGCCACAAATGTGAATCAGCAAATAAAGCCCTTGGCTGCCTGGCCCCCTTTGCCATCAGAGAGCAGCAAAGTGGATCCGCAATGGGGTTTCCACAGTGACTCATAATTTTCCTACATTTGTTTGTATCACAATCTTAACATTTTTGACATCTGGGTTACTGGAGAAAACGTCCGTATGTCTCTGTGTATACATATGGTACATATATTTTTGTCTTTGTTAGTCACTGTATATGAGAGAGATGTTTTAAAAACAGACTGAAGGTTCTCCTTTGTAAAGCATTAAGCTGTGACCCAACCCTCCTCTCTTCCCTCCCCCTGAAGCTCTGGACTTCGCGGTGTCTCCTTGACTGCTAGCTGAACATGGAGTTGTCTTTTTTTATTTTTTTTTTCATAAACCCAGTCACAACACAGAAAGAGGAGGAGGAGGAAGAGAGGGAGAGAAAGAGTGAGAGTGAGTGAGAGGGAGAGAGAGGGAGGGAGGGAGAGAGGGAGAGAGACAGGGAGAAAGAGGGAGAGAGAGAGGGAGAACTAAAAACCCTGAAGGATGGTTCTCAAAAATTCTAAAGGAACCACAGGGAATTCCTTTTAAGAGCAACAGAAAGCAAGCTAGCTGAGGTAAGGCAGATGTGGACAGCCTTTCTTTTCTTCTCTTTTCTTCTCTTCCCTCTCTGCCTCTCTCTCTCCCCCTCTCTCTGCCTCCCCCCCTCCTTCCAGGCTCTCTCTTTTTGCCTATACATTCAAATGTTCTCTTCCTCCCTCTCTCTCCTTCCTTCTCCTGAACTGTTTCTTTTTGGATGGGGAGGGTAGGTGGTTGGGGAAGCTACCTAACTTCTTGCCTGCTTAAGCAATCTGAGAATGGAACTTCTGTGAATATGCAAATAGGATTGCCTGGGCCGCCTGGCTGACACGTGTACGTGTTGTATCCTTCTCCCCACCTCCCCGTCTTAGCGTCTGATCTTCAACAGATTGCTGTTGTTTCTTGTGATCACCAGCACAGCGTGCTGGAAGGAGAGATGGGGGGAGAGGTGGGGACTGGAGGGAGTGTTGTGGGGCTGGAGGCATGAAATCATGACATGATTGCTGTGACTTTTTTATATTAATGTGTGGCTTTTTTCTAGCTCATTTGCATGTCAAAGTGGCGGAGGTGTGAGGGCAGAGATTAGTATGGAGATGACATAATGATGCAATGAATTAAATGTGATCACTTCTCCGAGATCTGAGCGGGGGTGGGGTGGGGGGAGCCTGAGAGGAGGGGGGAGCCAGCAAGGCAGAGGGAGTGTGAGAGCAAGAGGGGAGCGCTGCTTCTGATCTCCACCACCCAGATGATTGATGTCACCAGCTAACAGAATGCATCGTTTTATTGTGATGATGGTGATGGTGGTGGTGGCGATGCTGATTGCGATGATTACACTTATCATTAGTGTGAAATTTGAATTTTAAGTGGTCAGTGCTGGAGCTTTAGTGCACGTGATTGTTTGGTCCAGAAGTGCAAACCCTTTACTGTCAAAATTGAACGAACGCCGCTCCATGTTGGCTTTTATTTAAAAAGGAGGATGCAACATACAGGAAAGAGCAGATTACTAATTTGTGATTATTACACGGTGGGCTGGAATACCAAGGCTTTTCACGTAGCTTCAGTTCCATTCTGAGTATGAAAAAAAAGGTGGGGGGGATTAAAATCTTTTTATTAGTACAAAAAAAAGAATCTTTTGCTGGATCGGTGAGGTGGCAAGGGTTTCAACCGCCGACAAACAAAACAAAACAAAACAGAAAAACCCATACACACACAATTTCATCTCTAGTGTTCAGTGTTATCTCCCTTTAATAACAAAACCAAACCAGACTGATTGCTGAACAAAGCAAATTCTCAGGCGGCTAGTTGCAGGTCTGAATGCAGGAGTAAAAACTGAGCCCCCCCCTCAACCTTTGGCTAGTTTGTATGCAACACCTGCAAATGTGCATGGAGTAATTGTGAAAGGATTTGTGCGGGAGGAAGGGAGAGATTTTCTTTCTTTTTTTCCCCCCTTTCTGTAATTAAAAGAAGAAAAACAATATAAACACAAACTACAGAGGGTTTTAGACTTAGCAGAATTATTTGCTTTAGAAGCCAAATTCATTCTGTCTGCCAGTAACTTTTCTTCTGATTAATCTTATCTACTGCTTCTTTAGGAGGATCAACTTCCTACAGTATAGACAAATCAGTATAGAAATGTAGGACTAATTGTTATGTGTGCAATAACTCTGATGATATAAATGAGCACTTAAGAATCCACAGAACATCACTAACATTAATTTATTGAAAAAGAAAATCCAAAGTAACCCCATTACTTTTTCCCTGTTATTGTTAAGGACTTTAAATGGATTTCCTAATTGGATAATTTTATTCACAAGAATAATACACAAATGGAAAACAAGCCTTAACTCTGGGGGGTGGGAGGGGAATGGCCTGCACGAAGAGGAAGAGTATTAGAGGAAACCACTTTGAGCTTCAAAAAAACCTGGCACTGTGCTAAGAAAAAGGGCCAAGAGTATGGAGAACAGCACCCATTTAGGAGACCCAACCGACCAGCTGGGGGTTTGGGAGGGGGCGGCGCACAAGGGTGCTTTACATTTGTTCAAATAATATGATGGACAAACCTGTTTGCTTCTTCTTCCTGCTATTAAAACCAACGTCTATCATTGTTGCCCCTCTGTGATCATCCATATTTAAATTTTGTCCTGTCCTAAGTTGTCCTAAGGATGCAGCGTCACATCGTTGCACTGTCGTTCCCACTCCATCCAGATCTTGGGAATTTTCTGTCCACCCCAGTTCATCTTCTTGGCACTCACATCCTTCTTCCCTTTCCCAGCTGAAGGTAGCTGTGCTTACCACCTAGGTGGGAGTTTCACGGTGTGCCCTGCGTGGATAATCTTAAGAGACAGGTACACTGCATCCTATTCTTCCTCCCTTTGCCTGCCAAATAAATGGCATGACAGAAGTCGGACGGAGAAAAGTTCTTGGGCGCTGGACTGCAGCCGCTTCCTGCCTCCCATCAACACCTGTGTCCTTATTCTCTCTCTGTCTCCAGGTAGTACTGCGGCCTCCTGTCCTGCTTTCTCCTGGCCTTAGTCTTCTATGCCAATAAAGAAGAAAGGCAGGGATGAGGATTGTTACTATTGATCTGCCCAAGGGGATCATTAGGCATCGGTATCAATCTACAAATCAGTGGGCCTGTGTTACTAGCTTGGGCAGTCATTGCCAATTTGTTCCTATTAGATGGTGGAGCCTGGAGGTGTTTGATGAGCAGATTGGGTCTTTATCTCAGCACTGGAGAGCGTGCAGGCTTGCTGCCAGCAGCAGAGGCTTACGGGAGATTTTGTGCTTTTTTGGGGGGCGGGGCGGGGAGGCACAGGGGTTCTTATGGATATTATTTTTCAGTCTGAAATCTGTCTGCACCGAATGAGACTGCTAAGCGGACCCCACCCCACCCTCATTGAACTGTGTCTAGTTACCCTAGGCCCCCACCTTGGTCCCTCCAGCCCTAAGATTCCCCCACCCCTGCCGTCTACCAGTCTACCGACAGAAATGGCCTCTGGGGTATTCTTTTGTGATCCTTTCTAGAACCTGCGACTGAACAATTGAAATGTAAACACTTGTTCTTTCCCTCCTCCAGCTCCTTTGCTACTAGCAGTGTATTTGCTGTTGAGCAGGTGACATTTTTAGCTGATATTTTCTCTGTAGTTCAATTAGATAAAGTAAAAGTTAAAGCTCTGGGTAATTTTGTTTGGGGAATCCTATTTTCCTTTTCTCTTTGAATTGAAATCTAGAAGGAAATGTGCTCTTTTCTCCTTTTTCTCTCTAATCTTTAAAAATCATTCTTTGTCTCCAGTCTTGGGCTTTGAAAGGGTAACATCGACTGCGAAAGCCGTGTTCTCTCATATGCATGCAGATTGGAAAAATAAAAATTATGTTTCCATGGGGGGAGGGAGGGGAAAGGATAACGAATGAATAAGCACAATTTATGCCGTTACCTCTGCTATCATGACATTTCCTCTTCATTATTTTGTGAAAACCTCAATTTTAAACCGGGCTTTACTCATTCCTGACGTGAGCATTATTCAGTATAAATATCTGTCCATGGCCAGACCTCGGTGATGCTCCCGGTGCCATTTCAGCTTTATAGCTTTCGGGCGGGGCGAGGGTGGAGGGAGGAAGAGAGGCGAGGGGCGGTGGGCCGAGGGGAGGTGGGCCGATGCAGATGGGGAGGGAGGGGACCGGGCTGTGTCCTCGGCCACTTCCTGGAAGCTCTCTTTTTCATCCTGCCATTGAGTTTGTTGCTTGGGAATAATAACCTGAAATTCCCAGCGGGAGGAGGGAGGCAAGGGAGGTGGACAGAAGAGCCCAACCTAAGCACTTCAATTTTTTTCAACATTCCAAAGGGGCAAGAAAAAAAAATGTTTTTTTTAACTTGAGTGTTGAAAATGAGAAGGAACTCTGGTTCCAGTGGACACCAATTTTCTAGTGTTTGGGGACAGTTTTTAGTTACCCAATACACTTCAAATAACTATTAAGAAAAAAAGAAAACCTACATTTTAAAAACTGATTATCACTGTTTTGTTAGTTTGTTATTTTACGTTTTCTCACCTGTGCATTTTTCCCCCTACCCGGCCCTGTTTCAATTTGTCCACTCTAAAGAAGCAGTCACTTCATTTCATCTGACAAGAGTCTGCTTTTTTTTTGATGCTGTTGAGCAGCTCACAGAACTTCACAGAAATACATCTGTGTGGGGTATATGATTGTTGGAAGTTAAGCCATTTTAATTTATCATAAACCAGACATCCAGCCAGCTTTCATCTTTGCAGGACACATACAGAAATCGATTTGGAGTGGACTCAGAGAAATGTTTCAAGAGTTTGTTTTGCAAATATTTATAAGCCTTTTTCTCTGGAGCAGAGTCTAATTTCAAGTGGTCACCATACTCTTAGGAACAGAGTTCATTTCCAGACACATGCTGCTAAAATCTGTTTGTTTTATTGTGAGAGTTGGGGGTTCAAATTTGTTTTGCTGCCAACACACTGTCAGAACTAGAGATATTTGTGAATAAACTGGTTATTTTATTAACCCTCAGGCTTCTTCTCCCTTCCCCATTTTCTGAACCCAGTGAGAACTTTTAAATGAGTAAAATGAACAACCCAGGTGCTCACTTTGATTTTGTGCCTGAGGGACAGAAAGTGGACTGCTTTGCATTTCTTTTTAGTAGAGAAAGGAAACTCATCATTTTCCCATCACATAAGGGCTTGTTACTTCAGGGCGCTGACAGTATGTTGCAACTTTATAGAAACTTTTAATCAGCCAGAGTCTGGCTCTTTAGCTAGGACATTTATAGTTTCCAATCCACCAAACCCATGCAGGAAGAACTTTGATTTCTCTCATAGAGTTAGAAAACATTTTCATTTCTTAACACACTGTTTCTCTCTCCATATATCTCCCTGGTTTTCCTTGTTTTATTTAGTGAGGCTTCATATGTGCCATTTCTCCATGAAACAATTGATACATTCTCAGCACGCTGTTGAGAGTAGAAAAAACTCTCTAGATTAATGGTCAGTGTCGCACACACGCACATTTGTGTTGCGATACTACAGAGGGGCTGTGAATTACTGACAAGATCTAGAATAATTCCTAATGCTGTCGAAGGCTTCATTTTCTCCTCGGCATGATGGATGAGGCATAAGAAGTGGCTTTCTGAGATCATTATGTGCATCATTCTGTTAAGTGTTATTAAAGTCCGTCTGTCTTAGGCAGCAGAAACAGTATCTTCACCCTTCTTTTGCTGGTGTTTTAAAAACGGTATTTGCAGAGTCCTTTTTCCTAATGTGAGCTTTTCTGAGACTATCTGACTACTAATTTGTGCCATAAAATTGTTGAGGATTGTATTTTTCTTTCTGCTTAAAATTTGACTGACATTAATCCAGAAACAAATTCTGACTTATTTTTAAACGTTTAATTAACATTAGATGCTTCAGAAATGTGTTTATTAAACCAGAGGAGATGTGGAAAGTACCAGAATTGGGGGTGTGTGGGTCTCAGTCTATACCCTCAAAGAGATTATAATAGTCTTCTATTTTCTGGGTTCCAATTATTTGAAATATCATCGACTATTTTGTTACCCTGAATTGATTGTGTAAGAAATAGGGTGACTGTGAATTGCACAAATATTACACAGAATTCCTCCCCCATGGGCAGTTGTATTCAGAGCTGACAATGCAAAGACATGCATATGGGAATGAAAACTTTCCTCTACCACTGCTCAGGGGAAGTTTGTGTTTATAAACTGTGCGTTTGGAAGGCAAATTTCCCTCAGTCAATTGGGGCACTTGCTGCTTTCAAATGGGGTGGGTGAAAGAGGGTCTGCAAGTGAAAGTGGCATGGAGTCTTTAATGGGGGCAGTCAAGGTAGATTACAGATGGCTCATATTAAATCTCAAGCAATTTCACCCAAACAGAAGAATTTACTTTAAAGGTTGGTAACCTTTCTTTAAGGGGCAGATTTTTCTAAACCCTGAGATAATAAAATACAGTCTACTTTACAGAATATTTCCATTATTACCTGGTAGTCTTTCCCCCACCCCTATCACTTTTTTTTTTTTGGTTATTGTTTTTGAACAGTTTGATGGGGCACCTTTAAAGCAGGAAGTCTTATCTCAAGAAAAAAGAAACAAAATGAAGTAGATCTTCACACTTTGTTTTAAAAGCATTACTTTCCCTTTTCAGAGATTCGCTGAGACCCAGAAAGGCTCCCTTTAGTACTTTTAATGGAATTATATAAGTTTGATGCACAGCTGGGATAAGCTCAGCCATCCACAGCACAGCTAGTTTTTGAACATTTAATTTTATATTTGAATAATTCTCCAGATCAGGCTATAATCATGAATGTCATATAAAAAGATTTTTAAAAAATAAATTACATTATTTCACAGATGTGCAAATACTTCTGAGAAAAAAATTACATTGATCAGTTTTTAATACCCCCCTGTCTCACCCTTCAGTCAAAGGGAAAAATAGCTTTTTTCCCATCTTTGTCTTCAGAAAGGTGCTAGATTGTAAACATCTGAAGGAAATGAAAGGGGGTTGGCCAGTCCACCCCAAACTCTTTCCAGATTTTCAATCCTTTCAGCAGCAGCCTTCAGTTTTCAGAAGAGAGGGAGGGTCTGGGGGGGGGGGGTGGCTAGAGAAAGGAGATGTCTCTGTTTATTATTAAAATTTAAAGTGAAAAGCATTGCTGTAACTGGCTAATTTTGAATCTGCTAATTTAGAGGACTTGAACAACAAGAGGCAAAATTTAGACAACGTGTGCACTGTGGTGATTTGGGAAAGATAAGGCATTTGCAGCTAATTAAGATCTAATTCTGGGATGAGGACAATAAGCAACAGATGACTATCATTTCTTTTACAGTGTCTGAAACAATAACGTGTAGATATTTAATTGAAAAACTATTCAGACAAACACAATCATTTTTACATAGGCAGAAAGATGTTATTATTCTTTAACTTGTGTTTCTGAAGCATAGTCTATTTATTTCAGTTTAAATAAAGGCATTTCAAAATTTGTGTATTTTGCAAATATCGTAATCTTTCCAGAAGCAACAGTTGGAGTTGTGAATCGTGGTCATTTTGGGAACAGTCACTGTGGTAGGGCTGACTGGACAAGTGCTTTTGAATCTGAAGCAAACAATTAAAACCCTTGACTGTGTTGATTTATTTCCTTTTTCTTTTTTTTCTTTTTTAAATCAATGGCTCCGACTGCGTACTATGGCATGGCCTTAATATCCATATGATATTTGGATATTTGATATGTTATCATAAAGATATTCTGAAAGTGGAAAAAATTGCATTAGCATTTGGTCTACAGATAATAATTTGGTTAAGCTGCAGTTTTTCTGGACTCTTTATTGCCCCAACTTAACTATTTTTTTCAACAAAAACATGGAGAATAATATAAAAAAATAAAGCAAGGTGTTGTATTCACATCAGTAGGTATGAAATCACAATTGTCCCTTTGTCTTTCAGAAACTGTACATGCCAGATGTCCTATGAGAAAAATAATCTAAAATGTTGGGTTTATTTTCAATATGCGAGTAGTATGAAAATATGCAAGCTCCGATCACAGCGTGCTAGAAACTACTCCACAAAAATGTGTAACGAAAGCTGTTACTAAAAGTGCGGTTCATGTATTGGAACAGCTGTGACAGCCTGATACAGTTTAACACTTGTTCAATTATAAGGAGAAGAAATTCAGAAGGGAACTTGGTTTAGATAAGAATTTTAAATAATTCCTGAACTTTCTGAAGTAACTTCTCCTTTCAGTTAAAGTAGTAGCTTTTCCCTAGTTGTCCCCTTCTCCTTTCCTATATTTAGTGTTCAACTCACTAATAGAGACTCTGGAAGTAAAAGCTGACCTTGACTTGACTAACTCCCCTGTCCAAACGCTGCTCATATGTTTTATGTTTTTTAAGGGCTGGGCTGGGTTTACAGCTATTTGCAAATTATTTCAGGTGTCTGCTCTTTTATATTCACTTACAAAATTGCAAAGAAATCATCTAGTAGCTGGCCACACTTCTCCATTACACCTATTTCTTTTTTTGGTTTTCAAGTCATTCTACTGTGCTTTTCTGGCAGAAAGGCTGACACACTGATACCAAACCTTTTAGTTCTGGGAATTTGAGCACACATTTACTGTATTCTTTTTGTTTGGTAAGTTCTTGATTGATGGGGGTGTGTGCATGATTGTTCATGTGTATTATGTATGTTATATTTATTCGCATGTATGTATGTATGTATATGTGTCATTGTGTTTTTGCTCCATCTAGACTCATTCCTCAAGTAAATGAATACGTAAAGAACATATGTTCCCATGTGTAAGATTCCTTTTGTTTAGCTTAACTTTGTATTTTCTAAACTGAGTTGTCTCTTCAGTTTTTTAACGTATGTAGGATTTCATTCGTTGATACTTTGTATTTTGGGAGTGACATAAAATAAAATAGTGTTTTCTTGATGGTCTCAAAAATTAATACCTCAATGTCATTTTGACGTTGCCCCCTCCCAAACCCCTAATAACGAAAACCAGCCTTTAAGCTAACAGAAAACATTTACTATTTTTCAGTCTGAAAGTTTATTTTCTTCATAACCTTGATCAAAAATAATAATCTCAGACACTAAAATGACAACAATGACGACGACAACAACCACCACCAGAGGGTTTATGACCAAAGCCTGCTGGGAGACGGCCATGAGCCGTCTGCGTTGGTACCAGGGGAACAAATGCCCTCATGCCTCCATTTACAGACTTGCCTGTTTCAGCTTCATAATTTCCATTACCTTTTTTTAATTTAAATCTTTGAAAGTGAATGAGAGAAACAAAATACTGAACTTTTTTCGAGTGGTTTTCAGGGACACTTAGGGTCCAAGAAGCTCACAAAAAGGTCTGTGCATTAAGAGTTGGACTGGAAAGGGGAGAAATGGTGAAAACTATCTTTTTTCATTTTGTAGTGGTTGGTGTTAGCAATTTAAAGTAGGATCCTGGAATTTCCAGACCCCAACTATCTTCTAAGTCATTTCTGTACCTGGAATAAAATGTTGCTGTAGAAATTATTGACATAATGGTCCCCATGAGGACTCATAGCCATCAAAGTGAAATCTCACAATAAATTCAGAGGCCACCTGGAGAACCACCGTTAAAGAGCTTTTTAGAGGAGGAAAAAAAACTTTAAAAGCTTAATTCTTCTTAAATATAAGTTCACTGATCATGTTTCTGTACCACTTTCCTAGAGTTTAGTTCTTTACTTTTAGCTTTGTTAAATAATCCTTTAAAGCTTTTTGACAGCAGAAAAAAATGCTGTGTTTTGTATAGATGACATCACTAGCCAAACCCCAGCCACGTTGAAAGTCAAGAGGTTACCAAGCAATACACCTCGGTCGGGATTTCTGCATGTCTCAGGGCACAAAAGCCTTAAAGCAGGAGGTGGGTCTCCATGCTCTGCGGGACAAACACTCCTGCTATAATACGAGAAGAATTATTGATCAGTTTGGGGGAACATTTTTTTTTTTTTAAAGCTAATTGGTCTTTGCAGAGTCGAATAACCTAATGCTGTTTTACACTTAGCACTTAGGCGGTGCTTTTCATCTTCAAAGTGCTTTGAAAACATTAACTAATTAATCATTAGCTAATTTAGCGGCTGACGATAAAAGTTAAAAGACTAAAGCGGCCAGATTTCACCAGCGTTTTGTGCACAGATGCCCCTCTGTGGAATGGAAGGGAGTGCCCCTGCCTGGAGGGCTGCTGTGGCGGGTGGGCTGCCAACTGGGGACATTTTTAGGGGGACACCGCTCAGGTAATATCTGTAGTGTTCTGAAAAGAAATCCTTTCAGTCTTAATAGGTCATGGCCATTTTTCCTTTTAACTGATAATGAAAAAAAAAAAGCTCAACTTAGTGTGGGAGTCTTAGCAAATATTCAGAGTATACAGAGATGGTGAAATTTAAATGTGTGATTACTGACATCCCTATTTCCCAAATAGGTAACAGTGGGACAATAAAGGTACTCTCTCTCTGAGCAGTAGTCATGATGGGAAATATGGGATGAGTGTGAGGGATCTTTACCTGTGAACCTTCCTGGGTCCATTGCACTGCAATCCATGCATGCTGTCCTGGAAATCTAGCTTAATTCAGGAAACTTAATGCGGAAACATCAGAGAATTTCCTTGCATGCCGTGACAAACCAAACGCTTTCCCGGGGGCTTGTCTGCTCTGCGATGTAGCTCCATCCATTATGTGAACGAGATGTGAAAATAGTTGCTTGTTTCTCTGAGATATCAGCAGACCGCACAAGCTGAGTTTCTTAAAAAATTCGGGAGACAGTTCATCTATAGACTATTCTGAATGGGTGAGTATGTGTGGTCCAGCTCCTTTAAAGAAAGAAACACTCCACAAAAGCCACCAGCATTAGAGAACGTGGTGCCAGAGACTGCGTTTTTCAAAAGTGAATATATTTTGCATTGCATTCAATTTCTTTGCAGCCAACACCCCTTTCCTGCAACAAAGAAAAGCAAGATTTCGGAATATTAAAAATGTCAAATGTTAAAAACGGAGTAGTGCTTTGTTCTTGTCTATTATCACCAAAGTGTTGGTAAACAAGGGGAACAGAGACTGATGTTTAAAGTTTGCAGTGTGAGCTCCACCGTAAGATTTCTGTCTTATTGAAAACTTCCCCATCATGCAAACTTGGCTTGTCGATAGTAATAGGCAATGGAAATAAATACACAATGCACGTCTAATGCAGAATATTAGTTACCACAAAAGTAATCAGTACTCTGTGGAGGAATTTAAATGGAGACTTCGCACACACCTCCTGGCATGGTACTTGGAAGGCTTTACTCCTGGTTGTATGTATTTTAGGCTAATGCAGGTCTTTACAGTTCTAAGCCTGAGCTTGCCTCCAGTTTTAACTTCACTAGTTCAGTTGAATATAGGCCTCTGTCCCCTCTCCTCTCGTCTCCACCACCTTTTCTTACCTTTATCTCAAGCTCATCTTTTCTTACAGAGAGATCCATTAAAAAAAAATCCACAATGAAGTTTCAAAGTATGTCCCTAATTTGGAAACTAAAATTTCATACCTTCCAGGAGTGGATGTGGCTCAAGTGGCTGAGTGCCGCCTCCCACATGGGAGGTCCCAGGTTCAGGTCCCCATGCCTCCCCAGAGAATAAAAACAAACAACAAGCAAAACAAACAAACAAAAAACCAATTCAGGGAAGCCGAAGTGGCTCAGCGGTTGAGTGCCAGCCTCCCACATACAAGGTTCTGGGTTCATTACCTGGGCCCCCCGCACCGTACCTCAAAAAAAAAAATTCATACCTTCCATGTTCAGATTTTCTATTTGTATGTGTGGGTGCTTCATATTTAAATAGTAACTGTTTTGTTTTTTTTTGCATGTGGACGCTTGAAGCTCCTTACACTTTGAATAAACTAACTCCCCGTCCTTCTCCCGTGCCCTCCACCTAAAAACCCTTCTGCTTGCTTGAAGAAATTCTTGTAATGATGGCAATTTTTCCCCTTTTGGGGCAAATCCTTCTGACAGCTAGCCAACCCTCCCATTTTGCTCCCTCCCCTGATCCCATCTTGTGGCAGAGATCTATGCCAAGGTCAGGGGCCCTGCTTAGCCCTGAGGTTCAAGGAGTGATTGAATGGAGATGGCCACTCCCCTGCTCATACCTACGCCACCATATTCTTTTATCTTTTAAAAATATTACTTCATGCATCAGCTTGCAGGATAGGGAATCACATGAGAAGTAATTTCTATAAAACTGAAACTAGTATCCTCTTACAGGGTAGGCAATGGGGGTTGGCAAGGTGTCTCCACCCCCCCCACACCCCCCTGCCCAGGGGACATCCGCCAGAGTCAGAAGACATTTTAGATGGTCATAGCTGAGAGGTGGTGGTGCTAACGGCTCCTGATGGGTGCAGGGCAGGGATGCCACTAAACTTCCTACACTGCACAGTAGCCCTCCTAAGGGAGTGTATTGTCTGGTCCCAGATGTCAAAAGTGTAGAGGACCAGAAAGGCTGCTCTTGGCTTATGCCAATGCCATGCTTAAATACATTGGCAGCAGCTTTAAGTAGGCACTTATTTCCTTTTTGATAGTGCTTGTAAAATAAGTTGTTACTTAATTAGGGTCATAGTCCCTTCCTGCTTTTGAAACATTGCTTTCCTTAACTTGAGCAGTCTCATCTAGCAAGTGGGAAATGTGGCCCTACATTCTTTCCATTTCTCACTTTAAAAAATCATATAGCAAGCCAGCCAGCATGAGTGGGAAGAGGGCAGATGAGCAAAGAATGCATTGGTGGAAATGGGAGAATGGCTTGCAAAACCTTGATGGATTTTGATTTTTTTTAAGATACAGGAGATTCTGCCACATATCTAGCATAAGAAGGTATTAGAAAGGACTTTCTGCTCATGATGTCAGGGTCTTCCTGTGACTTGGCTCTTTTCCACCCCTCCTAACCAGGCCAGTCCGCATTGCCCATTATGGCTTTTGGGATTAAAAAAGGCTTCCATGAAGCGGAGTCTAACACAAACTACTTGTAAAAATCACAAGCTAGAGATTGCAGAAAAGGACCCCAAGGTCGCTCACCGCTGGTGATTATTTTTCTGGGTGTTGTTAACTTGGAACTCAAGAGTAGGTGAGGGAACTGAAAAAGAGAGGCCTTAGTCGGAAATTAAGAAGCAAAATGTGGGAGGAGATCTCAGAAGCAGAACATAATGCTCTATAATAGAAACCGATGTCTCGAAGACGATATTATTATTTTTCTGTTCTTTTTTGAACAGTGCGGGATGCAGGAGTGGATGTCTTTCCAGTTAACTATCAGCCTTTTAAACTACCCATCCTAACTACAGTTGAACTTCACCTTCCCAGTAGATGGCACTGTAGTCTGTTCAGTGGTGGGAAAGCACTTTCCCTTAACCAATGAGACTTTAATTTTTTTCAGAGCTTCTTCCTTGATAATGTGCCCCCTCCCCCTCTTGCATTAAATACTAGCTTGAGGTTATAAATAAGAATCTTGTTTTCGCTAGTTACCTGTAACTCTAAAAAGGATGAATTAAAAAAAAAAGGTATAGTAGATAATTTAATATCCTTCTATCAAATGAAAAAAAAAAAATAGGCCAGATCTAGGATTGTGGCACATGGATAAAATATGCAAGCATGTAATATTTCCATTCCATAGTGTTTCAAAATGAGGGCTGCCCCTGGTCTTACTAAGTACACTTTTCTGTATTAATCCATTGTACTTGCAGCATTTCAGTGTCAATGTGGAGAGAAGCCTTTAAAAAGTTTTATTCTGTGTCAAAATTTTTCAGACACAATATGTTTTTCTTAAGTGAAACCATAACAAAATTTGCATCCTCTTTATTAAATAATTGCTTTAAAACTCTGTTTTTCATCATTCTCTCTGGGTTCCATGTGTATTGTATGTGGGACAAACAGTCATGTTTTATTTTTCTTTTGGGGGGGGCTTAATTATAAATATTACTTTCATGGTGTTCTGTTTCCTTCTTTTAAGCCATTAAACCTAAAAATAACAGCAGTGATTGATTCAACCAGGGAAGGCTGTCATTGCCTTGTGTTAGAAAATGTACCTATATGCACTGTATTATTATTTACTATCTTGTTTACTATGAAGTGAGGGTCTTTGAAGAATAATCAGAATATTAAGCTGGATTTCAAACAAAGATAGAAATGACGATAAGAGAATAGATATATCGTTTTTGAAAAGTCTAATGAGGCTTTACCTATGTAAAATACCTTTTAAAATGAAAGAGGTTGGGTTATATTAACAATTAAAATCGAAATGGGTTCCAATTTCTTTTTACAGATGGACTTTGAAGATGAAAATACCATATTTGTGGGTCTCTCTGTGTGTTTTAACCGAATCTGGGTTGTTCCTTAAGATTCTTTTTGTGAGGCTTCCCTTTTCTCTTTTTACAAGATTTTGCTAAATCCTTAAAAACTTTTCTCCTCCCCAAACAAAATCCCCTTTTCAGTGAAAATAAACTATTCCTCTGATAGTCATTTGCTAATAATATTTGACTTCCATTTATCAATGCTGTTTCTTTCCATTATTTTTAATCACAAGATTATGAGCTGTGTATTTAGTTGTTATTTAAGCTAAGTGGTGTCTCTGTTAGCTCAAAAAAATAATGTCCCAATATCAGGATTAAGTTTTCATCTGTATCAACTGGCTTAAAAATACCCAACTTGATTCCTTTTGAATTAACTGAGTCTTATTTTCTTTGCTTTTTTTTTTCTTTCTTCAATATCACCTATCACCATAGTAACCACTAGCTGTCAGTTCAGTTTCTGACATTTTTCTCATTTGGTAAGATTTCCGAATTGCCATCCTCCCTGCCAACATGTCACGAACAAGAAAAAAAATTGCATGAAAAATCTAATGGGTGTCTGGTCTGATTGTCCTCATTCGTGGCAGGAAAGACAAAAACTGATGAATTGTGAAATATATTCAGAGGGATTCAAGAAAGCAAGTGCCTGGGACCCCCCCTCACCCCCCAACCTCGTTTTCATTTTGTTATGCTTGATGCACCATACATGCTTACCCTGACACTTGGGGTTGTAGAAATTTAAGATTAACAATTTTTACACTCGCCCTGCTGATCTTTTACCTCTACCTTGTTTTTTAAAAGTCATCATTAAAAATAAATTTACCAAGGCTCATATTTAGCATGATTTCTCACTCATATCATAGATTTTTAGTGAGTCCAAATTGGCTTCCAATATTAAAGATGTTGTAGTTGCAAAATGTACAGCTCTGGAGCCAGATGTGGACTGAGAATCCACGTGGCGGGGATTGTGCGTGTGTTTGGCTGTTTGAAAAAGGACATTTTGAAAAAATGGCCTATTTGAAAAAAGAAACAAAGCTCATGCTGGACCTTTACTAGGGCTTTGTTTTCATGGTGAAGAAAAAGTAAGTGAAATGCTGTATTTTCTAATGCTCTCCAGCATTCCAGTTCAACAAATGAATGGGGAATTGCTTCCTAAATGTCTGACTGGGTAGTTGAGGAAAGGAAGGATTGCAACACTTGGGTGGGAATTCTTTTAGATTGCCAGGCTTGCTATAGCAGAAAACAAACAAAAACAAAAAAGGGAAGCGACAATGTCCTTAAGCTGATGCAAATATGTAAGTTATTGAATATATGTTGAGATATGATCTAAATATATGTCTAGTATATAGATCTTATACTATACACCTAGGCATAGATGTATACTATGCAAACTGTCTAAATACAAGCAACTATATTAATATATTAGCATGTACTTGCTTGTACACAGACATTGTTAATATATCCTTTAGCTCTTTATCCATGGTTTTGATAAAACTTAGGTGTCTTTCCAGAGGTTTGTTTTGAGTTAGATCAATCTTATAGGATATTTTCTCATGACTGTCTGCAAATTCAGGCTCAGCAGCAGGAACTCATTCCAGAAACATAAAGATGATTTGATAAGCAGCTGCAGAATCCAGTGCCTTCTTACTAACGGTGGACAGCCCTTGGATCATGCATGCAGACGTCAGGATGTTTCCATTTCACATTTCATATGCTGTGGTTTTAGCTCCTTTTAAAAAATTCAAACACTGGACGGTTTGGGGGCGTGTTGTAGAATTTATTGCAGATTTTTATTCACAAGTATATTTAAACATTCCATATGGCTAAGAAGGAATGGCAAGGCCCAGTGAAAAATATCTCCATTAAAGACCAAAGTCTCTTAATTTCAAAAGCAAAATCACGTGTCTATTTTTGAAGCAATTTATATGAATGTGAAAACATTTAATGTTCAGTGTAGGCGGATTGATAACATGATTTTGGCATTGATGATTAATGGCGTGCCAGAAATATACATGCATAAGTGCATACATATGTATATGGCTATTGTGTGTGTGTGTGTAAAAAGAGCAATTTTGGTTCTTCCTGTTTTTGTTATTTGATTCTTTTTAAATTTAAACACTTTGGAGAAACCAAATGAATAATGCCTGAATGTTTGCTGCTATTATTATGAACAGATATAACCCTTGAGAAATAACTAGAAAATTGATATTGAATCTCAGTGTATATTTCAAACTCATATTTGGAAGTGGAAAAATAGAAAATAGTTTTTTGAATAGTGGCATATAAATTTACCTCCTAAAAGAAAAAAAGCCAGAAAAATATAAATCTTTTAATAAGAAATAATAATATTGATATATGCTGTATTTTAAAAATAAATGGTGTAAACAGAATATACTTTAATGCCTTTATGCTTTATAAGATTTATAACGATAATCAACAAACCCTTGTAACTGTGTTTGCACCTTGTGTGCCTTCAGGCCATTGGATCTTATAGTTAATTGTATAAATTCCATACACTATGGGAAATTATGATGTATCATTTATATTCAGCACGTGCCATGTATATAAATATTAAAATATGTTAGCAGAAAAATGGCTGATTATTCCTTAAACATTTTGTGATAAATCTTATCTTTTTATGGGTTGGGTGGGGGAAACTAAATATTTTATGTTATTTGGAAATATTCTTTAAACAACCAAGATTTATTATTATAGTTTTAAACATTTATAACTGCCTTAAAATATTTTGAGTTTTAGCTCATCTAACAGCCATATACCCGGGTAAAATTATCTTTGTATGCAGCATATACAAGCCATTCAAACTTTGCTGTTCTGTATACAACTGTACTACTGTTCATTGCTGTTGAACTTATGTCTATAAAACACCCATTTGTGGATAAGTTCAGAGTTATATGAGATCACTAGTATAAGTCGAAATAAGAATACCATATTATTGTTATGCGCAAGGAGGTTTTGAAATCTACATAATATAATTGTCATCTTTAAAGAAATCCTTTTGATTTATTCTAGACAGTGAGACAGAATATATGTGAACTTTTGTATGTGACTCCTCAATTTGATTTTCAGTGTTTATTTGAGGTTTAAAAATGTGGGTCGTATATATTCAATCAGGAACACGCAAGTCGAATACACTAAACTCTGACGTAATACCAAATGTAAAAAAATTAGAGTGATACATATTTATTGAGACCGATAGATATGCATGATGAATAAACAAACACAGGGTTGAACTGTTTTACAAATGTATTTGGCAACTGCCCGTAGCAGTGAGTGTGTACATTTTGAGGGGAGGAAATGTCAGAACAGAGTCTTGTAAATACATGCGGCTGGAAAGAATAAAATAAAAAATGATGGCTAGTGCTGACAGGCAGACTTGGGGTGTATGATATACTTTGTTCATTTGATTCTTAGAACTCAGTCGGGGGTTAAATTGGAATCCAGACATCAAAGAAGTCTTCTACCAGACCCAAATTTTGCCCGTATAATTTTTTTTCTTACAGTTGTCATAATTTTAGCTAATTTCACAGTGCAATAAATTTTTACCGTTTGAAGTCTTTTTTTCTTCTTAAATATGCACACAGTATGTATATAATATATCTCATGTGACTGCCCACACTCTGGATATTGGGTACACACACATAAAGATGATAGACACACACATATGTATATTACACACGTGCCTGCACATACACATTCACAGATGGAGAAAGAAATGGCGCAGGCAGCCTCTGCATTCTGATGACCCTAATCCCGAGGTATTGAAGAGAAAAGGCTATTGCAATACCTTTCTTTCTTTTTTCTTTTCTACCTTCTCCCCACTCCTGCCTGTTGTATCTGAAAATGTTGGAAGCATGTGGCGCTGCATATTTGGAGGTTTTGCAGATTTTGGTACGATTTTTATCTGAAGGTCAGGGCTGAGGAAATACATCAGGTTGGGATGTTTGCCGTTTGCCATTTAGCCTTGCTCCTCTTATCAGATCATTTTGTCACGTGGGCCACAAATAGGGATCTCCTCTAAAGAGAGGGTAAAAAAACCCCACAACATTATTTTATTCGTATGGCATTTTTTTTCTTTTTAAAGAGTTGCAACAGTATTTCTATGTGTACTTAGCCTTCAACATTTCTGAGGTTCATTGACTTATGATTATGCTTCCTTTTACAATTTGCATTTCTCAAATAAAAACGTTAAAGGGAAATGTGTTTTTTTTCCTTGTTAAAAGTAAAAACCGTGATAAATCACA
This sequence comes from Dasypus novemcinctus, assembly GCF_030445035.2. Lineage (NCBI taxonomy): Eukaryota > Metazoa > Chordata > Mammalia > Cingulata > Dasypodidae > Dasypus > Dasypus novemcinctus. The sequence continues at coordinate 19,648,014 of NC_080690.1, read as the reverse complement.
TCCATGAGGTTGTGCCATTTCTGAGCCATTGGTGTGAGCATAACAAAAACTACACTTGATTTTGCCTTAATATGCCATTTATAATAAAGAAACACTTATAAATTAGGGCAGAGAAATTTTTTTTTTTTTTTGCTTATGTTTTTCATGGGTCTAAGAAGCTCGTTTAGTGGTTGAGGAACTCTCCGGTTTGCAAATGAGCTATGCTGGCCAATTTGCCACCACCCCCTCCCACACCTCTGCCACTAGAGTAGTTAAACAAGCTGGGGCTCCATTCTACAAAATTAATATTGTTTTTTTAATGGAAGCCCCAGATGGAGAAAGAGTTTCATACAATGAATGGTGTGAATTTAATTTAACTGTCCATTCTCCATCACTTCATATACTATTTAAAGGGCCTGCAGAGCCAAGGAAAGTGAACTTCCTGTCTCATGGTATCAAGAAAGGATCTCAGGAAACGGACTTGGCCCAGTGGTTGGGGTGTCCGTCTACCACCTGGGAGGTCCGCGGATCAAACCCCGGGCTTCCTTGACCCGTGTGGAGCTGGCCCATGTGCAGTGCTGATGTGTGCAAGGAGTGCCCTGCCACGCAGGGGTGTCCCCCGCTTAGGGGAGCCCCACGCGCATGGAGCGCGCCCCGTAAGGAGAGCCGCCCAGCGCGAAAGAAAGTGCAGCCTGCCCAGGAATGGCGCCGCCCACACTTCCTGTGCCTCTGATGAGAACAGAAGTGGACAAAGAAACAAGACACAGCAAATAGACACAGAGAACAGACAACGGGGGGGGGGGGGGGGGGGGGGCGTTAAATAAATAAATAAATCTTTAAAAAAAAAAAAGGATCTCCTCCCATTTGCATGGAGAGGGATTAGAGGACAGGAACCAGCTTGGAGAATGAAAGTCATGAGGACTAAGTCTCGGCCATGGCTTTTGGAAACCAGGTGGGAGATGCCTATTGGCTTTTAGGGTTATTGGGTAATTAATTATGGTTCTAATTCTAACCAGTCATTTACCTGCAATTAAAAATGAGAATATGGGTCACAGAGTTGGCGGTAAACTCTTTCAGCTGGACCTTGGGAAGACCCTAGGGTGACTTCCTTGTGATGGGCCTGTCATTTGTTATCAGTACAACTACTCTTTAAAATGATCTCCAAGGAGTAGATCTCGTTGGGGGTTCTCAGAGGAAGCCCAGTTTTCATATCCCTAAGCATCTATGTGGTTCAGGTTGGTCAGAAGCTGCTTCTTGCTTTTCAAGGTGATTATTTATTTTGTTACTTATTCAGAGCTATCTTTGTGATGCTCTCCCTATAAACTGCCGTCCAGTAAGGACTTGATTTTTCTTTTTGTTTGAGGGGTTGGTGAGAGGCTCCCAGAAGCTTTGTTATGCTGTTCTTTGCAAAACATAAACATTTGCTTTCCATCTTGATGTCATCTTTTCAGGTTGCTATCTGATCACTAATTTATCTCACCATTAGCAAATTATGGTAGATTACTGCTTGGATGTATTAAAAGCACCAAGGAGCTGTGGTCCTTGTGGCTATTTCGGGCAAAGTCATAAGCACACTTTTTTTTTATTGTCCTCCTAGGGAGCAGAATTTGAACTTAATATTCCATGAAATAAGCCATTGTAATCACGTTGGGTTAATAGAAGAAGTAAAATTGCCTCTCCTCTCACAAGACATTAGAGCAAGGCTGCATTATTAAAGTTTTCTTGAGGACAGGCATTTTAAAATATATCCTCAGTGGCTGACGCAGGTCCTTTCAGTGTGGATGACAGTTTTTCAGATTGTAATAGGCTGCTTATTCCTGGCCCACAAGTTTGCAATCATTTCTTCCTTTCAGGCCAGGCTATGACACAAGGGCTAAAATCTGACATAACAAAGTATACCATGTGCTGTGTAAACCTCCATTCGCTAAGTGGCTTTATGAAAATTTGTGTCAATAGGTAAACAATTGGAATTTGTAAACACCATGGTTTAGAACTTGTCTTACCATCCATCCTACCTACAGATGCCTCTGTTGGGTGGCTGCCTTTGAATCCACAGCCCACTATTCAATAGAGAGCAATCGTGGCAGCCCAGTAAGGGTGAGACTCTCTCTTTGACCTACAAATTGTTGAGTTGATATGAGACATTAGTCAAAGTTGGTTTTTTTTTTAAAACTTTGATAGCAGGTAGTACTAAGCCTTATGGGGAGCTAAGTTTAAGTAAAGGTTACAAGAAGAGAACAGCTGAGCTCCTTGAGTGTCTCTCTTCCTCCACACCCTGGTTGCTGTTCCACAGCTGAGAGGACATGAAATAGAATCAACATGTCCTTCCTAAAATCGGGAAGACAGGCTTCTTCACAGATTTCACCACTTCGTAGTTTTGAAGTAACATTGAATTTAATTTGAATTGGGCTATATCTCTGAGTGTATTTTCCTATTAGAGACTTTATAAGCAAGGAAGAGGAAAAGGAGTTTGCTCTAGAATACTTTATAAGTGCCATTTTCCAAGTCAGATCTTGTCCAAGCAATGCAGAGAGAATAATGGTCATGTGTCTGAGTATTTCTCAGCTTCTTAAGAAAAAGAAAGCGTTTTTGAGGGTTGGGGTGGACTAGTTTGAAGCTGGCTTTGGCTTTTTCTTCCTTCCATCCTTGTTTTGGATTCTCTTTCCTCACGGCTTGTCTCCACTCCAAATGACTGAACAGACGAGAGACCTGCTGCACTGGTGGCGATGCTTCATGGCTCCAAGGATTGGCTGGAGGCAATGCTTTGTTACCGGCATTGCCTTCAGCTTGTTAGTTGAGAGGGAATACATAACATGCATGACTTTTCCAATGCCCAGTGGCATAGGGGAGACTCTCTCAAGGTCCCTTCATCACGTGAATTGCGAGCAGCAAAACTCCATTGTATATAAACTGAGGACTGGGAGCTTACTTTATCCTTAACTGTGATGTGTGAAGAGTTATATTTTGAGGGAGATGGAAAACAACTGAGATTTTGTCCTTCCTATATATGCTCAGTATTTGAAAATAGCTCAATAAGCAGTCACATGCTTTATTTTTTGGTAAATCAGGAAGCTTATATACCCTCTTGGATGTTGAGCACTGAGAAGGGGATACAGGGGAATTTGATTTACGTAAACCAATATTTAATGAGCATCTACTTTGTACCAGGCACTGTCCTAGGGCCCTGAGATCCCAGATGAGAAAGTATTTTGTGTCCACAAGAAACTCGTTAAAACATGATATCACGACCTCCCTCTACACAAATAGGAAGCAGGATTTGAAATTATTTTGAGATCCTTTTTGGCTTTTCTTCAAGCCCCACCCATAATGAATACTGCTGCCTCCACAGACTTCTGCTTCAGATCAGAATAGTGGGCTCTACTAGCTAGTGTGCCAGAATTTATAGACAGAAGCAAGTTAACAGTTCCCTGTTGTTGTTTTTTCTTTTCCCCAGTGTATGTGTATGTGCCTATTTCTTTCCCATGATAATCCTTAAGTACAGTCATGCAAATATACAAATAAGTTATGGACGTATAGCCTATGTATGCTAAAGCGCTTCTCCCGTTATCTTTTGCTCGGGCAAGCCCTTTGTAGTGGAGTGTATTTTATCTGTGGTGCATAAACAGTTAGCCTTTTGCCTGTGTAACTTTTGCTTCAAGACAGTTCTCTGCAGTTGCTTAGCTTTTTGGGTATTGACATAATTCATTCTAGGCTGATAAGTTTTAGCCCTTTTCCCTAGTCAAATGGCATCTAAAATTTAACTAAACATTCCCCTCCGTGTTTACTCTTCGAGGTTGATTTGGGTAGTCGGGGCTGTTTGCTTATTCATGAGTCGTATTTAAAATGCTGTCTTTTCTAAAACACCCTGTAGGTTGCTACACTATGAAATTTGAGGCTCTGCTACCAACTGTGTTTCCAAAGTTGTACAATTTATGTGTGCTTTGGCCATGAAAAGGTTTTTAAAAAAGTGTTGTAAACATTACTAGTTATGGGGAGGTTAATGTGACATGTTCTTAAGAAGCATTGACCTAGACTGAGCTATCCAGGGCTTTCACAGAGCACTGGGCACTTTCATCCTAATTTAAATTTAATAGGACAACATTTACCATTTTCAAAGGGTAGAACTTCCAAGGAAGGGAAATGGTATAAAGAAGATTATGAAATCATGAGAAAGAATAAAAGTATTCTTTAAAATGCAGATCAATAGCTGGCTTAAAGCCCTTAGATTATAAACTGATAATGCAGAGTATTGAAATAAAAATATGGAGCCTCAGTATATGATGGAACAGGAAGGAAAAGCTGGGTCGTTCAGAAGGAAAAAAAAAGGGTGTAGAGAAACCATTCAAAGTACTCTGCATACCGTTTTTACTGGGACATGTTCTGCATTTAAATGAAAAAACAAACAAACATGAGTTTAGGGAAATGGATGTGGCTCAACCAATTGGACTCCGGTCTTCCATATAGGAGGTCCATGTTTCAATGCCCAGGGCCTCCTGGTGAGGGCAAGCTGGCCCATGTGGAGTGCCAGCCCACACTGGAATGCCGCCCCACACAGGAGTGCCCTGACCTGCATGGGAATGCTGCCCAGTATGGAAAAGGCGCCCCATCTGGGGAAGCTGCCCTGTGCAGGAGTGCTGGCCGGCGCTGAGAGCTGGCACAGCAAGATGACACAACAAGAGACAGAGAGGAGAGAAAATAAGAAGACATAGCAGAACAGAGAGTTCTGTTCTCTCTACCACTCCGGAAGGCCCCAGAATCGGTTCCCAGAGCTGCCTAATGAGAATAGAAGCAGACAAAGAAGAACACACAGTGTATGGATGCAGAGAGCAGACAAAGGGGGCAATAGGGATAGGGGAGAGAAATAAAATAAATCTTAAAAAAAACAACCCAAAAACCATGAGTTTAGTTAATATTCTTAGATTTGGGGTAGTGTCTGAGGAGTTCCCCTTACTGCCAGATACATTTTACTTTCATATGATAAAATGAAGAATTGCAGACAACTCTTACAGGGGGTAGGAGAAAGCTTCTGGGGACACCATTTAACAACTGTTATATAGGCATACAACTTATCACCATCAGTGAGTTATATGGGCATTCATATTCCACTATCAAGGTTTTCACTCTCTCTATTAGTTTTGGTTCTTGATTACAAATGCTGGACAATTAAGTAAAAGGGGATTTATTAGGGGAAAGAAAGGGAGCTTAGAGCATCAATAACTGGCCAGGCTTAAGGAGGGGGCAGGAGCACGGGTGCTCCAGAGGGCTGGAGGTATGGAAAAGGACGTATGGCACCCATGGCCAGTGAGAGTGGTCTGGCCAGCTGGACCAGATGAAGGACCCATCAACCTTCTCTCTGTTCCTGTATTGCTTGCTCAAAATGCAAAGTGCTGTGAGAGGGCATCTGATGGGTTAAACTTTGGTCACACCAGGCCCATCCTAGTGAGGATCAGGCCACCGAATGAGACACAGGCTCTTGGAGACGTACCTTCTCAGCACACCTACGTAAATGGAGCAGAGGTCATTATCTGTGGAAATCAGGGTGCACGTGGAAGGGGGATGGACACCAGATGCCCAGAAACCAATACCTGTCCACTACACATTTTTATTTATTAAATAGTACTTGCTAAATATGACTATTGCAAAATTATAAGTGCTACATGAATCAGTTTATAGAGAAAGGGTACCAGTCTTTTAGGCACATTTAATTTTTATTTTTTAAGATTTATTTTATTATTTATTTCTTTCCCCCTTTCCCCCCATTGTCTCCTCTCTGCGTCCATTCGCTGTGTGTTCTTCTGAGTCTGCTTGCATTGTCAGGTGGCACTGGGAAACTGTGTCTCTTGTTTTTTTTGTTGCATCATCTTGCTGTGTCAGCTCTGTGTGTGGGTGGTACCACTCCTGGGTGGGCTGCGCTTTTTTTTTTCACACGAGTGGCTCTCCTTGCAGGGTGCACTCCTTGCACGTGGGGCACTCCTATGTGGGGGCGCCCCTGTGTGGCACGGCACTCCTTGTGCATGGCAGCACTGTGCGTGGGCCAGCTCACCACATGGGACAGGAGGCCCTGGGTATTGAAACTGGGACCCTCCATATGGTAGACGGATGCTCTATCAGTTGAGCCATGTCCGCTTTCCACATTTAATTTTAAGTGGCCAGTGCTAAGAAGTACAAAGCTAAAACATGGGTGATAAACTATCTTGACCTTCTTGTAGTAGGTAGTAATTGAACCAAGGTGAAGGCCATGTCTATTGTCCTTCTTGTGGTTACCATGATGCCAGGTAACCTTTTGTGTTAACTTGTGGTGAGCCATCTGCTTCATCAAATACCTGATATTTAATCACATGAGTAAGTGAAGCAGACCCAGGCTTGGAATTTGACTCTGTCCCACTAGTTCAAGCCATAGACTTCAGTTCCCTCATCTGTAGAATGGCTCATGATAACTCTGTGGTGTTGGTTTGAGGATTGTATGAGAGATCAAACATTAAGCATCTGATACCTTAGCTGGCTCTTAGAAAGTTCACAATAAATGTTAGTGTTGCAAGCTCTGAATTACTCACCCCATTATCTACTCAGTTTACCGTTAGGTTCACCTACGTGTGAAATGGAGAGTTCCAGGCTGCCAAGAGCTTCTTGTTTCTAGGATCTCTGTCTCTCTGTCTATGGACTACTTCAGGACCACGAAGAAGTGCAGGGCAGCTTGAAGCCAGGTATTTAATGTCTCCAGGGGCAACTCCAAATCAACGGGGAATGGGAAGGGGAGTCAGCGATAAGCGCTCCATTTCCCCAACCATTGGTGGGACAATTCTGAGGCTTGTTGTTCTTGGTTCCCTCAAAGATGCCTCAGCAATAACCAGCTCACTAATGCACCTGTATTGGGTTTTCTCCTTTCTCCTCCCTCGCTTGTGCTTCCTGGGTTTACCTCCCAAGTATCTCCCTATACCCAAGCTCTTGAATCAAAGCTTTGTTTAGAGGGAAACTTAACTGTTAGTTGTTTCAAACTGTCATACTCAACTGGGAAATAATTAAAGGAAGGAACAACAAGACGGATAAAATCCATTCTTGACAATAAATACTTTTTTACCTTATTTGTATATGCCTGGAGTAAATGAGGAGACACTAAAAAAGACGAAAATCATTTGAGACCAAAACTCTTTAAAAAGTATTGGACTTCTTATAGACTTTGAGAAGAGAAGAGGAGGGAGTGATAAGCTGTTGATATCACTTAAGGAAAGGTGCTTTCTAAAACTAAGAACACAATGGCCAAAGCCATCCGTAGGGCAGTAGCATATTCTTGGACAAAACTGAGTCATAGAAGTTTGGATTTTCCCAAATTAGAACTGAGGACACTGTATTTATGGCCTGGACCTGGGAGTGAGCTGGAGAAGGAAATTAAGAGTGTGAAAGTGGATAATAATGAACAAAGCCCCCAAACTGTATTAGAATATCAGGGGAGGTTGGGGGCTCAGTCCCCAGAAACCAGGAGCTGAAGAGCTTCATAAACGAGTACATGGTGTTCAGGTTTCACAGACGTGCCGTGTTCACCCTCACTGAGCTCTAACTCTACTTGTCTTTCTCAGACGGCCATGCTTTAGAATGAGATTTCCTCTACCTGGACTATTTTCACACACTCAGGACCTTTCATTTGCTTGCCTCCTTATTATTTTAAGACCAGAATTGCAGCAGTTAGCATTTTCTGCTTAACAACTCTAAAACGTAGTCGCTTAGCTCAACAATCATATGGTTGCTCATGATTCTGTGGGGCCACAATTTTAGCTGGGTTGCCCTAAGACGGTTCCCTTGTGGTGTTGAGTGGGATCACTCATTTGTCTGGGCCTTCAACTGGAAAGGCTAGAATGGCTGGATTTTTCTCTCATACATCTCTTATCTGCAAGGAGATTAACCTGGGTTTCTTCACATGACGGTAGTAATGTTCCAAAGCACGAGAGAAGAAGCTATTAATATAAGGCCTCCTAGGGACGAGCCTCAGAACTCACAAAGTTTCAGTTCCACCACATTCTATTGGTGAAACAAGGCTAGCCCAGATTCGGTGGTGGTGGTTGGGGATAGCCATTACTTCTTGAGGGGAAAAGTTGCAATGGAATGCAGCCATTACAATCTATAACACTGGTTCAAATAGTATTTCCTTGGGGTGACCTAATAACTTCCTCACCACTCTGTCAGGTCCCCCTATTTTTTTTTCTTATATCAGTCTGTACAATTTCTTGTCAGTGCTTATCTAATAGGCTACTATACATTCATTATGTAATTATTATCTGTTTGTCGCACTCTAAACTCCGAATTTATCATTTATCTTTGGCATTTAGCACTGTGCCTGGCATGAAGTTGGTACTCAGTAATTGTTCCTTGAGTAAATAAAAAGATAGCTTTGGGGGCAGGTATAAGATTGACTGAGGTGGTAGAGAAACTATTCAGGAGGAGATTACAGAAATTGAGTTTGGAAACTGAAAGAAGTCCTTGGACTTTATTTGCCAAGGTCAATTATAACTAGAGCTGTGAAATCAGAAGCAGCAAGTTCTGATACTAGATTTTAAGACATGCCAATAATTTACTAGGAATATGTAGAATACGTTTCAAAATATAATGAATTCTTTTGGAAAGCTTAAATAAGGCAAGAGTACAAAGTAAGAGTAACTAAAAAAGCCTTGCCTTTGTAATTTGAAGGTGGAATGATTACATATAGCAAGATTATTTTTCTGTTATATGCATAATAACCAGAGTTTAGTAACTATTCAGAAGTTTTGAAACTCATAAGACTGTCCAGATTATGCTTCATCCATGCACTTATTTACTTTTTCTCAGAACAGCTATTGTATTCCTCTGACATGCTAGGCACCATGCTAGATGCTTTGCAAGATGTAAAGAGCATAAGAAAGGTTCTTGCATTAAAGAACATAGTGAAGACCTAAGGTAGGCACACAAATAACTATTTAATAACATAGTAAGTGATCTGTGTGGTAAAGAAGGCCTGTGAAAAATAATTTGAGAATTTAGGGAATGCTCAGGGGAACTGGTCATCATCACTAAATGCCTTTGGACACAAGTGTTACTTTGGCCAATGTAAGCCATCTGACAACCTTAAGCAAACAAGATCCCTTTCTTTTTGGGGTCCTACCATTTGTATTCTTCAGCCCTGATCCTTCTGGGTCACCTTTCATCTGTGCCTGTCTTCTGGGCTCTGCCCTCCTGATCCTCTACTTTCTGCCCATTAACTAGGCATGAAAACTTAATTTTCAATATCCCAGTCCTTTAAGGGCCTGCTTCTGCTAATTTGTCCAAGGTGTACCAACCAGGGGTCTTTTGGAGATAAGAATTTACTCTAAAGTTGTAGGACTTTTAGATACCATAGGCTGGTGGGGAAGAGGCTTTGGTGTAGGTAACTTCCTTTATATCTTTCTGGGATGATGGGATTACAGTGCGTGAGAGGTAACAGCCAGGAAATTAGCACATAGAGATGATTCTTATAATTGGTCAAGTGCCAAACCAAGAATTCTCATCTATCTATTTGACGAGGTTCTTAGTTATACATTGTAGATTCCATTCTCGCTAGTTTAATCACAGATTCATTAAGAAATATAGACAGCTCATAGAGTCACTGAAAAGGCCAAATATATGGCCTTCAATTTGAGCCTCCAGGAAGGAGCAACAAATCCTAGAAACACAGCACAGGATAGACCAGCCAAGGGAGCTGCCATCTTTACTGTGATCAGGAAGCTGATGTCAAAGCTACTGGCTCCAAAACCCTGCTGTGTACACAGTCATCTGAGCCTACAAAATGTAAAATCTTTCACTGGGAAGGTGGGGTAATTCACTGTAGGGAACTCTCAAAATGTGGAAAGAATCTCCCAAAGATTTTGGGAAGCAACAACTGCAAATGTTTTCCCACAGTATGAGTCACACATAGTGGATATTTCCCTTCCCTGTGAATGATCTCATTTAGACTCAGGTAAGTATCATTATCTCCTTTTTTTTTAAGATTGAGGGAAAAAGCACAGAGAACAAAATAATTTGCACAGAGTTAGTACTAGAGTTGAGATTAAAATCTAGGTGAGTCTGACTCCACAATTCCCTGATTTCCTTTTTTTTTTTTTTAAAAAGATATGTTTTATTTATTTATTTTTCTCCCCTTCTCCCCCCCACCCCAGTTGTCTGTTCTCTGTGTCTATTTGCTGCATGTTCTTCTTTGTCCGCTTCTGTTGTTGTCAGCGGCATGGGAATCTGTGTTTCTTTTTGTTGCGTCATCTTGTTGTGTCAGCTCTCAGTGTGTGCGGCGCCATTCCTGGGCAGGCTGGACTTTCTTTCGCGCTGGGTGGCTCTCCTTACAGGACGCACTCCTTGCACGTGGGGCTCCCCTATGTGAGGGACACCCCTGCATGGCAGGGCACCTTCTTGTGTGCATCAGGGCTGCACATGGGCCAGCTCCACCCGGGTCAAGGAGGCCTGGAGTTTGAACCGTGGACCTCCCAGGTGGTAGACGGATGCCCTATCCACTGAGCCAAGTCCGCTTCCCTCCCTGATTTCCTTGGCATCATTTTTCTTCCCTCTCTTCTGAAATTGTCTTAAAAAGCAATGATCACATAGAGACTCAGTTGTTAAGCAAATAATTTTGATTCTAATATTAGGAATTCTTAAGAAATACTCATGAACATGTATCAGCAGTGTTATTTCCATCAGAGAGCCTAGAAAAAAGGAATTAAGAAAATATTGCTCCCCTCCCCAGTGAAGAACCTTTGCCTAGGAATGTACACATGCAAAAGTGGAGAAGGCATGGGGTGGGGAGGGCAGTTGGGGTGGGAGATTGGTCACTGACACGTGCTATTTGGGTTTTTATGATAGAGCTGTGCTAATGTCTTTAATCACTTCCAAAGAAATGACAAGCAGAGTTCTGCAACAAGAAGGCCTGCACTTTTATCAAGTGCTAGTGTCTTTAGGAGACAGCATGGGAGAAATATAAAACAGGCCTGGGGAAGGTGCAGAGTCTGCTTTGTTTCACATTTTTTTTCCCACCAAGATATAAGTGAGATCTTTCTATAAAGACCAAAATGGCTCCACAAGAATTGCCATATTAGACAAGAGGTCTTTTTACTTTTTATGCGATACATTTGTATTGAAAACACATGTTGGAGGACAAAGTAATTTTCTTTATAGACAATGAATCTTAAAACTGGTTTGAACATTTTTTTAAAAAACGCAAATGTTTTACCACTCCATATGATTGGTTGGTGGGACTAGAAAAATTGCAAAAAGAAAGGGGGGGGGGGTGTTGGGGAGAAAGAAGAAAAGCAAAGCAGAAATTGAATGGAAACGTTCAAAAGGGACCACAGAAGCCCTCCAAAAGCCAGTGATTGCAACGGTTGGGAAATTTTAGTTGTAGTCACTCCATACTTTGGAAAAATTTAATTTATCATTTTTCACAATGTTAGTAATTTGTTAATTCACCAGTTTTTCAATCAGAAAAGCAAGAAATCTCTTGAAAAACTCTTTATGGTGTTCTTGCTTCAGAATGACCTAATACCAGGTCCTTCTTTGCTGTTGCCTGCTTGTTCGCATCCTGCAATGATCAAGGCAGTATCTTTAAACAAAAGCGAGAAGTTGCTGTGACCTTCACTGTCAGACTCAATTTGAACTGGGCCACAAGACTTTGCATTTTATTTTTTAAATTAGCCATTCCTGTCTCTTGGTGTTTGTCTACAAGCTGCTCCTGCTGCATGAAAAAGACATACAGGGGGCTGCTTTTACTTCTTAGGATGTTATCTTCATTCCTAAATAAACAGTTCTGTGCTCCCTTTTATAAATACTCTGAACCAAATTACAACTTGCTGACAGCATGCAAGTTTTATATTTAGGTTTTATTAATGTATGAGGCAGTTTTGTCTTTGAGTCTTAGTGATCATGGTTAACTTTTTCCCGTTTTTCTCTCTCCTTGTTAGAAGAGAGCATGTTTTCTCTTGTTGGCTTTTTTCATTTTGTTTTGCGTTGTTTTGATGTCACCTTTCTCTTTAATTCTCAGGTGTTATTTTGTTCACAACCACTGGAATCGTAGATTCTAAATTCCGGAAGTGAGGCTGGACCTGGAGACCCTCTGCTCCAGTCCTCCCAGAGCCAAAGGAAACTACTGGGGGAAGTGAAGAGACTTGCTCAGGGTCAGGCATGGTTGAAATGGGACAGGAATCTGGGTCTAGAAACCCTCCATCTGAATCTCTTTCCCCTGTGCCACATGGCTATTATGCTGGGAGAGGGTGGTTCTTTGTCCAGGTGGGACTGTCAAAGGTTTGAGATGGGTCATAAAGCCTTTAATTTGCATAACTTCTCTGACATCCCAACCGGATTATGTGCTGATAATATGATTTACGTTTAGCAAATGCTCTTTTACCATTTTGCTTGGCTTGGGGATGTATATCATTTTATGAAGTAGGAAATATGGGACATTCCAGAAACTAATTTAGATGAAGAGGACCTGTGAATGGCTCTTCAGGAAACTTTAAACGTAATTCCCCATCTCAGGCTGAAATTTGGAGAATTCTCCTCTATTTAGTTGCACAATTCTTCTCCAGGGAAAAGACAGGGATTTACAATCTCCTTGGCCTTGTATTTCTTTTAGGCTTCAATAGATAAGCCAGGTTTATACACATAAAGTAGGAACAAATAATTAAGAGCTGGAAAGGAGAGGGCAGATGATTGTAAACTGTTAATTCAATCTGGAAAAGCTGGGTCAGAATCAAGTCTCATCCTCCTTTTCTTCGCATCTTACGTGCCCCATAATTTACTGAGTGCTGTGGATTATTATGGTGCTAAAAATCCTATCATCATGACACAGTCCATCTGAACATCCTGTATTAAAACCAAGCTGTGCTCACCTCCCATTTGCTGAAGCTCCTAGACATCTTTTGTGATAGCTTTATATTTTTGTATATCAGAAAGTTTAAAGTTGGACACTCCCTCCCAAATGCAAATGCCGGATTAATCCATATGCCATCCCTTTCAAGCGGCTGAGACAATGTGTGGCAGTATTTTAAGAGGGCATAATAATGCTATGTGGGGCCCTAAAATATAGAGTGTTACAATTCATAAAAATGGAATCATTTCCTTTCAAAATGGCAAATGTGGTTTCAGTGCTATTGAGCCCGACTCCAGCTATTGTTACTCATGGAAATCGCCTGTTGTCATCAGAGCATCTAAGACCATATCAAGATCAGCAGCTGCTCTCCCCAGAATGGTGCATCTTTCAATATTCAGGCCTGCCCAGGGGTTCTTTGACATGCCTAAGCACCTTTCTATTTCATTTATCATTCTCAGACTTGTAATATCACTGTTTCCTGGCTTTGTACCCACCAAGCTTTTCTTGTGTAGGACGCCCAGACCTTCACGTGCAGGGGGAAAGCAGGCATTACAGGATGAGCCCCATTGCTAGGTTTAATCAGGGACACACTTTTTCTTCCTGCAAGATGTCAAAAGTATCAGCCTCTGCCAAAGGACCTGAGGACCCTGTTCCTGAAATCACATGGGAGGAGAATCTTCGTGGACTCCCCATTTTGTTAAAGTGCAGAACAATAACCCTGGTGCAACATACTGTAACATACAGCATCAGGCAGCTTCTTTTAGGTTTCCTCTAGTAGTTCTTTAACTTTGAACACATGAACCAAGTTTCACAGCACTCTATTGTAGACTATGTCAGGATATAATCTATAAGGAGAGATATTGCTGCTCTATTTTTTTTTCTTCATTTGTCAGTAATTAAAATAAAAAGGTCTAAGATCAAAGGGATGAGCCAGTGGGATTATTTCATACTAAAGAGAGGGAGCATGTCATTTCTACCTAAGAACACTTGGCATCTTCACAAACAATCACTTTCTCTACTGGTAAATATATTTAGGGAGAAGTGCATTTAGATGCCATCTTTAGTCATTTATTCTTCAAACTGTAATACAGCACATTTGGGTTTTCGTATATTGCATTTTAAAACTAATGATGCATTCATTCTAGAGCAAATCTTATTTCTAAGTCCTAATTTAATAGAATTAAACTCTGAGTTGAATTGGTTTTATGAGATAAAACTCTGAAGTTGATAACTGCATTTAGGAATAGTTCAGGTATTGAGTTTCTAATTTGCTTCCTGAGCATGGAAATCCCTCAGATAATCAATATTGACTACCTTTAATTGGTAGGAAAGGCTTGCACTGAGTTTTCTATCTCCTGCTGAAGGCAGAGCGCCCTTGTACGCGGGCTGTCTGTGCTGCTCTCTGATGGTCACAACTGAAGAGTCCTGGGCTAGAGTTGGTTTTAAGTTTGGTTTCTGTTCCTGACCACTTGGCCATAGCTATTGTCAACTCTGTGGAAACTACAGTAGGGCATGAAAACTTTTCTCCTCTATGCCTCTATGCCTGGTCTTACAGAGTTCCTGGGTTTAGTTTAGTTTTCCTTGAGGACTGTAAATTCAATCTTTACTGCAGACATTGTTATTTCCATTGGACGGGGGCAGGCTGGTCAAGAGAAGATCAGGAGCTTTCAAATGGGTGGGGACATTTCTGATTATGGTAGGACACTTTGTAAATCAGTTCTAGTACCTTTTGAAAATGAAAACCCTGCTAATTATGAAATGAAGTATTCACAGATGCTTCAGGCATTTGGAAATGGATTTCTTCAAATCCCTTGAAAATCAGAAGCTGACTTTTTTGGGGGGTAGGAAATATGTTTGAAATGTGAATGTAAAATGTAGCCAAATGTGTATTCCTCTTTTGGAGTAGAGGGCACCATTCATCTCATCCTTGATCCACATCCTCTAAGAAAGAACTTTTTTTTTCCTTGCCCATCTGGGTGAGATATTATTTATAGGAATGAAGTTTGAATACTATGGAAATGCTATTGCATCCAACCTCATTTTTCAGAAATCAAGCAATTAATATTTTCTTTTTTCCTAATACCAAGATAATACACATTTAGTGTAAAATGTTTTTTAAAATTATGGAATAGCACACAAAATACAACAAAAAATGTAGTCCTACCACCTAGAGATAATCACTGCCAACATTCAGGGGTATATGTCCTTCTCTTTTTCTTATGCATATTTCTGCCTTTGTAGTTTATGAAATAAAAATAAAAATATGCATACTTTATTGTAAACTGCTTTTTAAATTTAAGGTTATATTGGAACAGTTCCCCCATGTTATTAAATACACTTTTACATGAGTTTTTAATTGTTCCACATTATGGGTGCACCATAATTTATTTAGCTGATCCCCTATTATTGGGTATTTATCTCCTTCAAAATTTCTTGGTATTATAAATAATGCCATGATAGGTGGCCTTGAGCATAAATATGGTAAAACAATTTTTTTTTTTAACTCAGTACTGTTTCATATATATGGAAAACCTTGCCTGAAATAACCACACTTTGTGATGCTTTGACTGGATATTCTCTGACTTTATTTTGCCTCTATTTTACATTTCAAAAACTCTCCATCATGATGATGAAATGTTTTATATGTTTAAAGTATTTGTGAAGTTTAGTTTAGCTCTTTAAGTTCTGTGCTCTAGTAAATATGTTGTGAGGTTGTTATACATTCTAGAGATGCCTAAATCTGTGTCTTTTATTTTCATCTATAAATTCGCATTCATTTTAAGGTGCGTGCTTAGAAGTGAACTAATCTCAATTTAGGAGAGCTTTGGTGTTTGTTTTGAGTTTATAGCAGTGTTCTTCCTCCTCCTCTGGAAAATTCCCCATGTTATTGGCGCTTCACCAGCTGCTTCTGTGGCCACCCGCTTGCCATGCCTGTGCTGTTTGTGGCTTACAGAAGTTGGCTTCCTCTCTGATAGTTCAGAAAGGCCACTGAATGTGAAATCCAGCGGAAAGTCTGGGAAAGTAAATTATGGCTTGGGCACATTTCAAGGCAAGTAAATTACATTTTGTCAGCTTCATTGCCCAGAGTTTCACACATAAATGTGAGACATTTAACTACTCGCATTTGACAATTAAAAAAAGACTAACACCTTATTAATGCAAACAATGTCTGATTCAAATGACTGCAGACAAGCAGTCCTTGCTCTTTTACTGGGGGACAATTGCTGGTTTTACTTAGGTTCATATTATTTCTCAGAAGAGTTTAAGGTGCTTTTATCCCCCCATTTTTTTCCGTATTAGTTCAGAAATACTGATGTTTCTCTGGGAAAATATTGACTTGCAGAGACTAAGAAATTTGGAGTCCTTGTCCTAAAGAGCTGGTGCATTCTGATTTATGTACTATCAATGTGCATGTTGTCTTTTAAAAAAATTATTATTTTATTTATTTCTGTTCCCTTCCCTCCCCCCCGCCCCATTGTCTGCTCTCTGTGTCCATTCGCTGTGTGTTCTTCTGTGTCCGCTTGCATTCTTGTTGGCACCGGGAATCTGTGTCTCTTTTTTTGTTGCATCATCTTGCTGTGTCAGCTCTCTGTGTATGCGGTGCCACTCCTGGGCAGGCTGCACTTTTTTCATGCGGGATGGCTCTCCTTGTGGGGTGCACTCCTTGTGTGCGGGCCTGCTCACCACATGGGCCAGGAGGCACTGAGTTCGAACCCTGGACCTCATATATTGATCTCCTATCAGTTGAGCCACATCTGCTTCCCATGCATGTTTTCTTGAGTCTGTATTCAGGTATGCCTTCTTTAGCAGCAGTGTCCTTGTGCTTTTATAATTTTTTTATTTTAGCAAATTTTCATTGTCTTTTTTAAAAAAGATACATAGATCACACAAAATGTTACATTAAAAAATATAAGAGATTCCCATATATGAGGTGAGGATGGTCAACCACCCCACCAGGGAACCGAGAGAGTCTACAATTGCAAGCAAGAGAATTGCATGCATCAGCCATGTGAAATCTAAGGCCCCTCTTGATTTAGAGGTGTGATGGACATTGCCATCCCAGGGTCCTCAGGATGAAGGAATAAAATATGAATTAGAGTGGACTTGCTGGTATTCTACCATAGAACTATTGAAACTATAGCTAGTTTTTTGAGAAACCACCAAACTATCCTCCAGAATGGCTGGATCCTTCTGCATTCCCACCAGCAGTGAATGAGTGTTCCCATTCCTCCACATCCTCCCTAACACTTGTAGTCTTCTGTTTTTTTTGAGAGCTGCCAGTCTTATGGAAGTAAGATGGTATCTCATTGTAGTGTTGATTTGCATTTCTCTAATAGCTAGTGATTTTGAGCATCTTGTCATGTGCTTTTTAGCCATTTGTATTTCTTCTTGCCCAATTTTTAAGTGGGTTGTTTGTCTTTTTATTTTCAAGATATAGGAGTCCTTTATATATGCAGGATATTAGTCTCCTATCAGGTATATGGTTATCAAATATTTTCTCCCATTGGGTAGGCTGTCTTTTCATTTTCTTGACAAACTCCTTTGAGGTTCAAAAGGCTTTAATTTTAAGGAGTTCCCATTTATCTATTTGTTCTTTTGCTGCTCTTGCTTTGGGTGTGAAGTTCATGAAGCTGTTGAACTATGGCAGGGGAGGAATGCTGGTGTGGGGTGTTATTAATGGGGGACACATGGTTGGGAGGGAATTCTCAAGGGCATGTATATAGGGTACATAAAAATGTTGGGATATAGGTTGAGTATTTTCATAGTAGTTACAATTATAAACAACAACTGATGGAGTGCTGAGTTCCTAGCCAGGGGAACTCTGTCACATTTCCCAATGGAACAGCAACAATCTGCCAAATGCAAGGGCAAAAACCAGTGAAGAAGGATGGTCCAATGACAAGCCCTTGATACTGATGACTATGTTTATGAGCCTGTGTGCCTGAAATTTGAACTACGCCTAGAGTTGCAGGGTGCCTAAGACTTACCTCCTGAGAGCCTCTAAGTTGCTCAAATGTGGCCACTTTCTAAGCCAAACTCAGCATGTAAACACATTACCTTTCCCCCACTGTGGGACATGACTCCGAGGGATGAGCCTCCCTGGCACCGAGGGATCACTACCAATCTCTAACTGGTGATGCAACTAGAAAAAGACCTTGAATAAAAGGGGGAAATGGCAAAGACAATGAGTGCATGTGATTAAGAGTCTTCAAAAACGAGTCAGGAGGTCATCAGAGGCGTTGTGCTTACACATACCTCAGCAGTATCCCAGAGACAGCCAAAGTAGATACAATCCCAGGTACTGGTGCTCCTGAGGGCCACAGAGACACACAATTTCCACAATCATGGCAGTTGGCTCTGGAGTTCAGTGCCTTGTCAGTGGGCCCTACTTTGGAATTTGTGTTCCTGAGTGTGATGGAGTTGGACTCAAATGTGAACTTTCTACACTCTTCTGTCACTTTCACTGAACCTGTAGTTGGGGCTGGGGTTGGTGTATACCCAGGAGACTTCAATCTCTGGACTGGCCATGTGCCAGTTGGGCCCAGAGCCTCAGCAGGGTTGCAGCTCCTACTCTCTGGTTTGTTGGACTAGCACAGGCCAGCTAACAGGGAGGTGAAGCTGGTCAACCAACATACCTGGGAACCAAGTGCCTACAAGTCCAAGCAGGAGAATCACATTCATCAACCATGTGGGATTTAATCACCCTCTCAATATAGAGGTGGAGTGGACATCACCAACCCAGGGTCCACAGGATGGAGGAATAAAATATGGATTAGAATGAGCTTACTGGTATTCTACTATAGAACTTTTTTGACTAGTAATGGAAGAAACTGTAGCATTGATGTGGAGAAAGTGGCCACGGTAGTTGCTGAAGGCAGGGAGAGGGAAGAAGAGATGAGATGTGGGAGCATTTTTGGGACTTGGAGTTGTCCTAAATGATATTGCAGGGACAGATGCTGGACATTATATATCCTGCCATAATCCACTTAATATACTGGGGGAGAGTGTAAAGTACAATGTAAACTATAATCCATGTGGTGCAGCAGTGCTCCAAAATGTATTCACCAAATGCAATGAATGTGCCACTATGATGAAAAAGGGTGTTGATGTGGGAGGAGTGTGTGTGTGGGGGTACGGGGTATGTGGGAACCTCTTATATATATATATATATTTTTTAAAGATTTATTTTTTATTTATTTCTCTCCCCTTTCTCCCCTCCCCAGTTGTCTGCTCTCTGTGTCCATTTGCTGTGAGTTCTTCTTCATCTGCTTGTATTCTTGTCAGCAGCACTGGGAATTTGTGTCTCTTTTTCTTGTGTCATCTTGCTGTGTCAGCTCTCCATGTGTGTGGCCCCACTCCTGGGCAGGCTGCACTTTTTTCACACTGGGCAGCTCTCCTTATGGTGCATACTCCTTGTGCATGGGGCTGCCATATGTGGGGGACACCCCTACATGGCATGGCGCACCTTATGCACATCAGCACTGTGTATGGGCTAGCTCATCACATAGGTCAGGAGGCCCTGGTTTGAACCCTGGACCTCCCTTGTGGTAGGAGGATGCTCTATCCGTTGAGCCAAATCTGCTTCCCTCTTATATTTTTTACTGTAACATTTTTTTGTGATCTATGTATCTTTAAAAAAAAGACAATTTAATAAAAAAAAAGTATATAGACTCAAGGCTCAGATAATTAACAAATTTTGACCTTTGTGAATGTACAGAGGGATAGTGGGAAATCATGCTGGAGGTGGGACAATTCTTCATTGTGAGGGATTCTTTTGGATAATTCTGGATGTTTAGCATTCCTGGACTTGCCCACTAAATGTCAGTAGTGCTCATCCATCATTGTGACAATCAGAAGTGCCCCCCAAGAATTTCCAAAATGCTTCCCAACTCAGAGAGTGACACCATGCTCAGGAGAACGTTGTGGAAGATAATGGTGACAGGAAGAACTGGAGAAATAGCAATCTGTAGCCAATGCTTCCACTTTTAAAAAGTCCCTGTGATATCCAGTTCAAGCACAAAATATATCAAGTTATGTTGTATATTGATATATATATATATATTTTTATATATTTTTTTATTGACTTTGTAATAATATTACATTAAAAATATATATGTGAGGTCCCATTCAACCCCACCCCCCCACCCCCCCTCTCCCCCCCCCAACAACACTCGTTCCCATCATCATGACACATCCATTGGATTTGGTAAGTACATCTTTGGGCACCTCTGCACCTCATAGACAATGGTTCACATCATGGCCCATACTCTCCTCCATTCCAATATATTGATATATTTTAACATACAAAGGTAAAGGTACAATTTTTATCTCTTCTGTCCCCTTTGAAGGGTCTTTTTAAGGAATTAAAAGAAAAGCCCCATTTTGAAAACTTAATATGTACCAAGTACTATGCTAAGCAGTTTTATGCATTATTTGTATTTAAACCCTTACCTGTAACTTTTGTTTTAATTAGAGCAGTTATAGGTTTACAGAAATATCATGTAGAAAGCTTGGACTTCCCATATATCACCTGTCACGTGCAGTTTTCCCTATTGTTAACACTTAGCATTAGTGTGGTGCCTTTGTTACAATTAATGAACCAATATTATGATAATTATATTATTAAGTATAGGCCACAGTTTACATTAGCGTTAGCTCCTTATGTTGTACAGTTCTATGGTTTACTCCCATCCCCCATTAACTTATATGCAACCTAAAATTCAGTGGTGTTGATTATGTTTGCAAAGTTGGGCCTCCATCGCCATTATCCATTGCCAAAACTTTTCCATCACCCTAAACAGAAACTCTGAGCCAATTGAATATTAACTCCCCATTCCCCATCCCTACCCAGCTCCTGGTAACCTGTATTCTAGTTCCTGGACTTTATGAATTTGCATTTATTGTTTATATACATTTGTCTTTTTGTGTCTGGCTTATTTCACTCAACGTGAGGGTCTGCAAGGTCCATCCACATTTTGTTTATCCACTAATCTGTTGATGGACCCTTGTTGGGTTGTTTCCACCTTTTGGCAATTGCGAGTAATGCTGTTCTGCACATTGGTGCACAAATATTTGTTTGAGTCCCTGCTTTCAATTATTTGAGGCATATACCTAAAAGTGGGGTTCCTGGGTCATATGGTAATTTTATACTTACCTTTTTGAGGAATTGCTAAAATATTTTCTGCAGCAGCTGCATCATTTTACATTCCCCAAAATGTATGAAGGTTCCTATTTTTCCACCTTCTCTCCAGCTTTTATTTTCTATTTTTTTAAACAAATCAATTTTATTGATACATATTAATAAAACATATATCCATCAAAACAAGTATATAATCAATGATATTCAGTATAATCACATAGTTGTGATTTTCAATCATTTTTAGAGCATTTTCATTATTCCAGTAATAATAATAATACTAAAAAACAAAAACCAACCAATCAACCAAACAAAACTCACCATCTCTCAATCTCTGCGCTTACTGTGCCACACATAGCTGTTATTCTGTTTCCTTCTCTCTGGTATATTTATATTTATATTTTATAAAATCAATCATATATATATCACTCATAATTATATTTTGCATGAGGTTTCACTATGTTATATAGTTTCATGTTAATTTTTTAGCTTTTCTTACAGAAATGTAAATATCTTAGGCTTTCCCTTTCAACCACTGTCATACCCATATAATAGCTCTGCTAGTCACAAACAGAGTGATGTGCTCTTACCATTTCCATTCACTTCCAAAGATTTGCAAACAACCTTTTAACCAATTCTGCACAGATTAACCATCAGGTTTCCATTCTCTAACCTCATTCTATTTTCTGGTGACCTATATTGTAATTATTAATTCTGTAAGTTCACATAATATATTTAGTTCATAATAGTGCAATCATACTATATTTGTCCTTTTGTGTCTGGCTTGCTTCACTCAACATAACGCCCTCCAGGTTCATCCATGTTGCCATATGTTTCATGACTTCATTGCTTCTTACAGCCTAGTAATATTCTATCATGTGTATACACCACAATTGGTTTATCCATTCATCTGTTGATGGACACCTGGGTTGTTTGCAACTTTAGACAATTGTGAATAGCGCTGCTATGAACATTGGTATGCAGATGTCTGTCTGTGCCCCTGTTCTCAGTTCTTCTGGGTATATACCTAGAAATGGTACTGCCAGATCACATGGTAAGTCTATATTCAAATTCCTTAGGAACTGCCAAACAGTCCTGCACAGTGGTTGTACCATTCTATGTTCCCACCAATAGTGAATAAGCATTCCTATATTTCCACATCCCCTCCAACATTTATAGTTTTCTGACTTTTTAATAGTGGCCAGTCTAATAGGAGTGAATGTTGTTGTTGTTGTTGTTTTTAAGGATTTATTAATTTATATTTCTCTCCCCTTCCCCCCCACCCCAGTTTTCTGTTCTCTGTGTCTATTTGCTGCCTGTTCTTCTTTGTCCGTTTCTGTTGTTGTCAGTGGCATGGGAATCTGTGTTTCTTTTTGTTGTGTCATCTTGTTGTGTCAGCTCTCCATGTGTGCAGTGCCATTCCCGGGCAGGCTGAACTTTCTTTCGCGCTGGGTGGCTCTCCTTACAGGGCGCACTCCTTGCTTGTGGAGTTCCCCTATGCGGGGACACCCCTGCGTGGCATGGCACTCCTTGCACCCATCAGCACTGCGTGTGGGCCAGATGCACACAGGTCAAGGAGGCCCAGGGTTTGAACCATGGACCTCCCATGTCGTAGACGGACGCCCTAACCACTGGACCAAGTCCGCTTCCCTATTGTTTTTTAATAGTAGTCATTCTAATGGGTGAGAAATGGTACTTCATTGTAGTTTTGATTTGCATTTTCCTGATAGCTAATGGTATTGAGTATATTTTTCATATACTTATTGGCCAATTGTATATCTTCTTTGGAGAAATGTTTATTCAAATCCTTTGCTAACTTTGAAATTGGGTTGTTTGTCTTTTTGTTATTGAGTTGTAGGGTTTATGTATTTTATTTTATTTTTTTATTTTTTATTTTTTTAAAGATTTATTTTTATTTATTTAATTCCCCTCCCCTCCCTCGGTTGTCTCTTTTCTGTGTCTTTTTGCTGCGTCTTGTTTCTTTGTCCGCTTCTGTTGTCGTCAGCAGCACGGGAAGTGTGGGCGGCGCCATTCCTTGGCAGACTGCTCCCTCTTTTGCGCTGGGCGGCTCTCCTTATGGGTGCACTCCTTGCGTGTGGGGCTCCCCTACGCGGGGGACACCCCTGTGTGGCACGGCACTCCTTGCGCGCATCAGCACTGCGCACGGGCCAGCTCCGCACGGGCCAGCTCCACACGGGTCAAGGAGGCCCGGGGCTTGAACCGCGGACCTCCCATGTGGTAGACGGACGCCCTAACCACTGGGCCAAAGTCCGTTTCCCAGGGTTTATGTATTTTAAATACTAAACCCTTATCAAAATATTTTCTCCTATTCTGTAAACTTTCTTTTTTACTTTTTTGATAGAGTCCTTTGATGCACACAAGTTTTAAATTTTGATGAGTTCCATTTATCTATTTTCCCTTCTAATACTTCTGCTTTTGGTAGGAAGCCTAGCATAAGGTCCTGCAGATGCTTCTCTATGTTTTGTTTTAGAAGTTTCAGAATTTTAGTTCTTATGTTTAGGTCTTTGATCTTTTGGTGTTAATTTTTGTTTATGGCATGAGGTAGGAGTCACCTTCATTCTTATGCATAAGGCTATCTGTTTTTCCTAGCACCTCTTGTTGAAGACTGTTCTTTCCTCACTGGGTGGACTTGGCACCCTTCTCAACAATCAGTTGGCTATAGGTGTGAGGGTTGATTTCTGAGCTCTAATTTGATTCCATTGGTCTATGTCTGACCTTGTGCTAGTACCACAATGTTTTGATTACTGTAGCTTTGTAATAGGTTTCAAAACAAGGAAGTGTGAGTTTCCAAGATGTTTTTGGCTCTTTGGAATCCCTTAAGTTATCTATATATATCCCATATGCCACCCTATTTTAACACTGAATTGATGATTGCTTATTTTTATAATTGTACTATTAACCACAGTAACTTAGGATTCACTGTGTAGTGTACTTCCATGGATTTTAAAAAACATTTATTATGTTACCATATATACAGCCTCACAGTTTCCCCTCTAGTCACATTCAGACCAATATTTCAGTTCTGTTAATCATGCTCACAATGTTGTGCCACCATCACTATCACCTATCACCAAAACACTTCCATCATTCTAAGTAGAAGCCCTGTACATTTTGAGCATGGACTTCTCATTCCCTATGCCTACCCCCAAACTCTGGTAACCTTTGTTCTAGATTCTGACCCTATGAGTTTACTTATTTTAATTATTTAAATCAATGACATCATACAGTATTTGTCTTTTTGTGTTTGGTTTATTTCACTCAACATTATGTCTTTGAGATTCATCCATGTTATCACATGAATCTGGGTTTCATTATTTTTTTAGGGCTGAATAATATTCTATTGTATATATAAACTACATTTTATTTATCCATTGATGGGTTGATGGACACTTGGGTTGCTTCCATCATTTGGAAATTGTGAATAATGCCACTATGAACACTGGTATGCAAATAATCTGCTCAAGTCCTTCCTTTCAAGTTTTTGGATATATGCTTAGTAGTGGAATTGCCAGGTCATGTGGTAGTTTATATTTAGCTCTCTTAGGAACCATCAAACTGTCTTCCACAGTGGCTGCACCATTTTACATTGCTATCAGCAATGAATGAGTATTCCTACTTCTTCACATCCTTTCCATTTTTATTTTTAAAATAGCAGCCATTCAAATGGGTATGAAATGGGTGTGATTTTGATTTGCATTTTCCTAATAACTAATGATGTTGAGCACATTTTCATATGCTTTCTGGCCATTTGTGTTTTTTTTTTTTTGATATCTGTTCAAATCTTTTGCACATTTTTAATTGGGTTGTTTGTCTTTTTGTTAAGTTGAAGGATTCCTTTATATATTCTGGATTTAAAACAATTATTGAATATATGGTTTCCCAATATTTTCTCTGATTGTGTAGGTAGGGGTTCTCCTCATTTTTTTTGCAAACGTGGATCCATTTTTTCCAGAACCATTTGTTTAAGAGACTAGTCTTTCCCACTGAGTGGTCTTTGCCCCTTGTCAAAATCATTTTGTCCTAAATGTGAGGGTTGATTTCTGAGCTCTCAGTTCTATTCCATTGGTCTGTCTGTCCTTGTGCCAGTACCAAGCTGTTTTGATTACTGTGGCTTTGTAATAAGTTTTAAGATTGGTAAGTATGAGTCCTCTAACTTCATTTTTTTTTTTCAAGATGGCTTTAGCTATTCAGGGGTCCCTTACCCTTCCATATAAATTTGGTGATGGCTTTTCCATTTCTGCAAAGAAAGTTGTTGGGAGTTTGATTGGAATTATGTTGAATTCATAAACTGTTTGAGTAGAATTGACATCTCAACAATTTTTAGTCTTCCAATCCATGAGCATGAATGTCCTTCCATTTGTATGGGTTGTCTTTTATTTCTCTTAGCAATATTTTCTACTTTTCCAAGCCCTTTACATCCTTAATTAGATTTATTCTTACATTTTTTATTCTTTTAGTTGCTATTTTTCTTGATTTCTTCTTCTGATTGTTCATTGCTTATGTATATAAACACTATGGATTTTGGGTGTTGATCCTGTACCCTGCCACTTTGCTGATTTCATTTATTAGCTCTAGGAGCTTTTATGTGGATTTTTCAGGATTTTTTGCATATAGAATCATATGTGCAAATAGGGCAAGTTTTACTTATTCCTTTACAATTTGGATGCCTTTTATTTTTTTATTCTTGCCTAATTGTTCTGGAAAGAATCTCCATGGCAACATGGAAAAACAGTGGTGACAGTGGGCCTCCTCTCTTTGTGACTGATCTTAGAGGGAAAGCTTTCAGTCTTTCACCTTTAAGTAGAATGTTAGCTGTTGGCTCTTCATATATGCCTTTATCCATGTTGAGGAAATTTCCTTCTATTCCTAGTGTTCTAAGTATTTTTATCAAGAAGTCATGCTGGATTTTCTCAAATGCATTTTCTGCATCAATGGAAAAGATCATGTGATTTTTTTCTCCTTCTTTCTGTTAATATGTATTACATTAATTGATTTTCTTATGTTGAAACAACCTTGCATACCAGAGATAAATCTCATGGTGGATAATTCTTTTAATATGCTGTTGAATTCAGTTTGCTAGTATGTTTTTGAGGGTGTTTGCATCTATATTTATAAGAAATGTTGGTCTTCTTTTCTTTTTTTTTTTTTTTTCTTGGGATGGTCTCAGTCCATTGAGACATACTGTCTTCTTTTTTTTTTTAATTTATTTTTTTATTGACTTTGTAATAATATTACATTAAAAATATATATGTGAGGTCCCATTCAACCCCACTCCCCCTTCTTTTCTTTTCTTGTGGTATCTTTATCTGGCTTTGCTTTGAGGGTGATATTGCATCATAGTATGAATTAGGGAATGTTTTATACTCCTCAATTTTTTGGAAATGTTTGAGCAGAATTGGTATTAAGTCTTCTCGGAATGTTTGATAGAATTCCCTTGAAAAACCATCTGGTCCTGGGCTTTCCTTTGTTAGGAGGTTTTTGATCACTGATTTAATATCTTTACTAGTAACTGATTTGTTGAGATCTTCTATTTCTTTTGAGCCAATATAGGTGATTCATATGTTTCTAAGAATTTGTCCATTTCATCGAGGTTGTCTAATTTATTGATATACAGTTGTTCATAGTATCCTTTTAAAGTACTTTTTATTTCAGTGGAGTTGATAGTAATTTTCGTTTGATTTGTGTTGTGTCCTAACTCTTTTTTTTAATCTGTCTGTCTAGCTAAAGGTCTTTTCAAAGAACCAACTTTTTGTTTTGTTGATTCTATTGTTTTGTTTTGTTTTTTTCTATTTAATTTGTCTGTGCTCTAATCTTTGTTATTTCCTTCCTTCTACTTGCTTTGGGTTTAGTTTGCTCTCCTTTTTCTAGTTATTTCAGTTTTGTGGTTAGGTATCTGGTTTGAAGTCCATTCTTTTTTAATGTTAGCATTTAAAGCTATACATGTCCCTCTCAGTACTGCCTTTGCTACACATCCTATAAATTTTGGTATGTTGTATTTTCATTTCCTATTTTTGCTTGTGATTTCCTTTTTAATCTGTTGGTTGTTTAAGAGTCTGTTATTTAATTTCCACATGTTTTTGAACTTTCCACTTCTCCATGGTTATTGATTTCTAGGTTTATTCTATTGTGGTCAGAGGCTATACTTTGTATGATTTCAATATATTTTTAAATTTACTAAGACTTGTTTTGTGACCCAAATATATGGTCTATCTTGGAGAATGGTCCATGTGCACTTGAGAGGATTGCATATTCTGATTTTGTTGGGTGAAGTTCTGTATATGTCCTTTAGGTATAGTTGATTTAGAGTATCATTCAAGTCTTACATATCTTTATTGATGTTCTGACTACATGTTTTATTCATTATTTAAAATGATGTGGTAAAGTCTCCTACTATTAATGTAGAACCAACAATTTCTCCTTCAAATCAGTCACTATTTGATTCATATACTTTGGGGCCTTGCTGTTCAGGGCTATGTATTTACATTTATTATATCTTCTTGTTGAATTGCCCCCTTTATTTGTATATAATGATCATCTCTGTCCCTTGTAACTGTTTTTTACCATACTATTTTATCTGATACTAATATAGCTACTGCAGATCTCTTTTGGTTATTACTTGCATGGTGTGCTTTTTCCATCCTTTCACCCTCAACCTACTTGTATCTTTGACTTTAAACTGAGTCTCTTGCCAACAGCATATAATTGGGTCATGCTTTTTTATCCATTCTGCCAGCTTCTGTCTTTTGACTGGAAAATTTAAACCATTTACATGTAAAGTCATTATTTGTAATACCGGACTTTCTTCTACCATTTTACTATTTAGCTTTTGTATTTCCCTCACTGCCATTAATATTCACTTTTATATTTGATTTTTTTGTGTGTGTCATACCTTATGGAAAGCCTTCTCATTTCTATCTGGATATATTTACTATCCATTTTCTTTGTGGTTAACCTGGGGCTGAAAATTAAAATTCTAAGTATATAACAATCGTATCTGGTTTGATACAATTTAACTTCAATAGCTTGCACATAAGCTTTTCCTATACCCTTCTCCCTCCCCCCCATTTTATTTCTACTAGCTACTACTTACATCTTTATATACTGTATGTCCCAAACTATAGGTTTATAATTACTTTTTATGCATTTTCATTTTTCTTTTTTCTTTTTCTTTTTTTTTTTTTAAAGATTTTATTTATTTATTTAATTCCCCCCCCCCCCCCCCCCCCCCGGTTGTCTGTTCTTGGTGTCTATTTGCTGCGTCTTGTTTCTTTGTCCGCTTCTGTTGTCATCAGCAGCACGGGAAGTGTGGGCGGCGCCATTCCTGGGCAGGCTGCTCTTTCTTTTCACGCTGGGTGGCTTTCCTCACGGGCGCACTCCTTGCGCGTGGGGCTCCCCCACGCGGGGAACACCCTTGCGTGGCACGGCACTCCTTGCGCGCATCAGCGCTGCGCATGGCCAGCTCCACACGGGTCAAGGAGGCCCGGGGTTTGAACCGCGGACCTCCCATATGGTAGACGGACACCCTAACCACTGGGCCAAAGTCCGTTTCCCTCTTTTATTTTTTAAAGATTTATTTTTATTTATTTAATTCCCCTCTCCTCCCCTCCCCCGGTTGTCTGTTTTCTGTGTCTTTTTGCTGCGTCTTGTTTCTTTGTCCGCTTCTGTTGTCGTCAGCAGCACGGGAAGTGTGGGCGGCGCCATTCCTCGCAGACTGCACTTTCTTTTGCGCTGGCAGCTCTCCTTACGGGTGCACTCCTTGCGCATGGGGCTCCCCTACGCGGGGGACACCCCTGCGTGGCGCGGCACTCCTTGCGCGCATCAGCATTGCGCATGGCCAGCTCCACACGGGTCAAGGAGGCCTGGGGTTTGAACCGTGGACCTCCCATGTGGTAGACGGATGCCCTAACCACTGGGCAAAAGTCCATTTCCCGCATTTTCATTTTTCTACCTGTAAGAAGTATGAAGTAGAGTTACATACCAAGCAATACCTACAATAATACTGGCATTTATAGATACCCAAATGATTACCTTTACTGCAGGTCTTTATTTCCTTTTGCCACTTTGACTATTGCCTTTCAGTCTGAAGAACTTCCTTTTGCATTGCTTGTAGGGCAGGTGTAGTGGTGATGAGCTCCCTCAGATTTTGTTTATCTGAAAATGTCTTCATCTCTCCCTTAATTTTGGAAAAAAACTTTCTGCATATAAAATTCTAGGTTGGCAGTTACTTTCTTTCAGCACTGTAAATATTTCAATCTATTGCCTTCTTGCCTCCATAGTTTCTCATGAGAAATCATCACTCATTCCAGTTGGGACTCCAATCTAGTTAGGACTCCATTGTATGTATCATATACATATTGCTTTTCCCTTGCAGCTTTCAGGACTCTCTCCTTGTCCTTTGCATTTGATAGTGTGATCAATATATGATGGAGTATATTTTTCTTAATTTTTATCCTATTTGGTGTTCTCTTGGATTCTTGGAAAGTTCTCTGTCTTTATTTCTTTGACTATTCCTTCTGCCCTTTTCTCTCTTTTTTCTCCTTCTGGGAATTCCCTAATGTGTATATAGATGTGCTTGATGGTGTCCCATAGCTGTTGTAGGCTATTTTTGATTTCAACTTGTCTTTTTACTTTATGCTTCTCAACTTGACTCATTTCAAATGCTTCTCTTCAAATTCACTGATTCTTTCTTCAGCCACCCCCAGTCTGCTCTTGAAACCATCCTTGATAGTTTCTATTTCACCTATTGTGTTTTCAACTTCACTGGTTCTGTTTCTTTCATTTTTAAAATTTCTATAACTTTTATAGATTCTCATATGGCTCATTCATTATTTTCCTGATACCTTTTAGCTCTTTCTCTGTATTTTCCTTCATCTCCTTAAAGATTTTAAGATACTTTTTAAAAAGGCTTTGTTTGGTATGTCTATGTTCTGGTGTTTTTTATTAGTCTTCCCTGGATTTTTACCCTCTTCCTATGAAGGGGACATCATTTCCTGTTTCTTTGTTTGTCTTGTATTATTTTGTTGCACAGTGTACATTTTAATATTTTAAAATGGTAACTCTAGGCTTTATTCCTGGAGATGCATCTTTCTTGATTTTGTATACAGATTGTAGTAAGAGAGATTTTCTTGAGCTTCAGCCCATCTACAAGGAAGGTCTACCAAGGTGAATGCAGCGTGCAGAGTTTTCCTTATTTTTCTGGGCCTATGTCTTTTCTAGGGCTTTTGCTCCTTTGCTGTTCAGGAGTTCCCTTCTTTCTAGGATTTTGGTTGTCCCATCTGTTTCCCAGAAGACAGTCTCCTGGATATTTGAAGCCTGCAAGCCTTTGTCCCACACTGTTTGCCTCTGTAGTTTCTTATACTCCTTTTGTTGTCAAGCTACTTTTTCCTGGAGGGCAAATTCTGATAAGAGGGCATGCTGAAGAGGACTTTCCCACCTCAGTCTTTCTCAGTCAAAACAGGGTCAGGAACCCACAAGGCGGTACAGGTGGGCTCTACAGTGCCCTGAGGAGAAAATCACAAAGGGCACCAAGAGCTCTTTGATTAGCTCTCTGTATCTGGGCTTTCTTGGCCCACCCAGCAAATGCAGCCTTTCAACAACTGTCCCCTGCAACCCCGAGGAATCATACCATTCTTAAGTCTGCACCTCCACACCCCTGTTTAGTGCAGTTTGAAACAATAGCTACCCCCTCAGGGCAAGGCTCCTGCAAGCCAAAGTCACTTAT
Organism: Dasypus novemcinctus; assembly: GCF_030445035.2. NCBI lineage: Eukaryota > Metazoa > Chordata > Mammalia > Cingulata > Dasypodidae > Dasypus > Dasypus novemcinctus. The sequence goes on along the minus strand of NC_080690.1, from coordinate 19,617,303 downwards.
CAAAAGCCATGGTCATATTGGCTATACTTACCACTCATTTTGGGAAAGAGGATTGTTAAGTCCAGTTCTGTTACCAGTGAGCCAGCTGGGTGCTGCTTTCCATGGTAACCTGCCATTAGAGTGGGGGATCAGTGCCAGTAGCCACTGCATGGAAAGAGAAATTTACTGTTCTTTATCATAATTTATCAGGCTCTTCTTCCTGCTCTTTCCTGAATGTTGTACAGTGTTCTTCTGGCCTCTGGAGTTTCAAAGTAGTTATTTCAGACAGTACCTGCCTATTTGGTTGTTCTGGTGGAAGGACTAAGTCCTGGAGCTCCCCATTCCACCATCTTCTCACAATCCCTTCTGTGTGAATTTGATGATTGACTTTTCCATTTTTTTGAAGAAGGCTGATAGAATTTTGATTGGGATTGCATTGAATTGCATTTTTAAAGACATTAACATTTTCTCCACTTAGCAAATGAGAAATCAGAGTTTTAAAGGGTTAGAAGTTCAACAAAATGTACCCCACTGCTTAATGTTAGGTTAAGATTTCAGTTCAAGGGTATCTCTGTCTTCCAAGGAAAGAATATAACCACCATCACAAAAATGATAACTTCAGGAGATTATATTTGTGGGGTTTTCCCTTCTTCTACAATTTAATGGTAGATTTTTAAGGCTAATCCAGTGAGAAGGAACTGTTGAACTGTCCTTCAATATGCTTTAGGAATGTCTCAAATATGATTGTTCCTCTTATAGAATATTTGGGCTCTGATTCTCTTACATGTTATGCCCTGTTGAAGGTTTTATCATGTACTATGTTTTAGTGATTAATATCCCCCCTCTGTAGTGAATTCTATATTTTAATCTATGTTGAGCTCTTTGTAGAAGAAAAAAGTTTGTAACCATGTTTTGACAGCAATAAGACAGACTAACTCCAAAGCAGAGATATTGTGGGCTTTTGTAATTGTGCTTAATCACAATATATTTCAACAAAAGGAAAATTTAGAAAGAAGGAAAAAAAGTGAAGGAAGGATAAGATAATGGAGTTATACAGACCTCTGTTTTGCTCCAGAAATCTCCCCCAATTGGTGAGTCCCGTGTTGTTTTTTTGTTGTTGTTTTTTAAAGATTTATTTATTTATTTATTTCTCTCCTCTCCCCCAGTTGTCTGCTCTCTTGTGTCCATTCGCTGTGTGTTCTTCTGTGACCGCTTCTATCCTTATCAGCGGCACTGGGAATCTGTGTTTCTTATTGTTGCATCATCTTGTTGTGTCAGCTCTCTGCAAGTGTGGGGTGCCATTCTTGGGTAGGCTGCACTTTCTTTCACGCTGGGTGGCTCTCCTTACTGGGTGCACTCCTTGTGCGTGGGGCTCCCCTACACGGGGGACACACCTATGTGACAGGGCACTCCTTGCACGCATCAGCACTGCACATGGGCCAGCTCCACATGGGTCAAGGAGGCCTGGGGTTTGAACCACAGACCTCCCATGTGGTAGGCAGATGCCCTATCCATTGGGTCAAGTTCGCTTCCTGAGTACCATGTTTTGATAGAGTAATGGGCATGTCTCTATCATGTGCCATCCACATCCCCTGGGATCCTTTTTATGGTTTGGTTTCCTATCCCCCAAATGCTGCTGATGGGGCTGCTGCTCACATCCCCAACTTTCTCCAAGAATTGGCCTTGGGTGCTCAAAGCTGCTTTGTCGTGAGGTACTGGGAATTATAGCCCCCCAACTATGCAGTCCTGGTAACTTATGGGAGAACATGAGGGGGTGTAACAAAGCCCTGTTAACAAAAGCCCTCTTCCCTTTCCTCAAGGTGGGGCAGGCTTTGCCAGGCAATTTATGTCCTAAAGCTCATGATGGGATCAGAGTGAAGCTAGATATCAACCAAAGCCACATTCTTGATAGCTCTTTTCCCTTCCTTATCCTGCTACCCTTGATTCCCTTCTCCTAAGGGTTCTCACTCACTTAATCATGGGCACAAGAACGCCCATCTCAAGAGTGTTTTTATGAAATTCTCATTTACTAACCACTGAGTTGGTGAATCATTAGTAAAGGAAACCATAGTCTCCAGGAATCAGCATAGGTTACTAAAAATAAGTCTTATGAAATTAATCATAGTTCTTCTTATATGAGTTCTATCTCACTAGAATAAGGGGACATCCTGAATTTTCAGCAAGGTTGAAAAGTCTCATTTATCTTTGTAGATGATGTGGAGAAGTATGGATTGGCTGGTGGAATATGGGCAGTTGAATAACTACTCTCTTAGCAGGTTTTAGTAACCAGTAAAATAAGCACCCTTATTTTATAACCACTCTCAAACTAGAAATTATATTGACTTTCCATAATGCCATTATTTTTTTATTTTTTATACTTTAAAAAATTAAAGTTAATAGATCACAAAGAAAGTTACATTAAAAAAAAATGAAAAACATAAGAGGTTCCCATATACCCCACTCCCCACCCCCTCCATAATGCCTTTATTATTTTTTTATCCTCCCCCCCTTTGTGACTTTTCGCATACTGTCTGCTCTCTGTCCATTCGCTGTGTGTTCTTCTGTGTCTGTATTTTATTTCCCCTCCCCCCTTGCAGCTTGCTTGCTGTCTGCTCTCCATTCACTGTGTGTTCTTCTGTGTTTTTCCTTTTCTCCCTTTTTTGTTGTGTCACCTTGCTGAGCTGGCTCTCTGCAGTGCTTGCTGGCTGGGTGGTGCTCCATGGCGTCTGTGGGCCGGGCAGCACTCCCTAGTGCTTGTGGGCCAGGTGGCACTCCATGGCACTTATAGTCTGTGCAGCTCTCCACAGCATGCGGGTAAGCCTGCCTTCACAAGGAGGCCCTGGGATGCGAACCCAGGGCCTCCCACATGGTAGACGGGAGCCCAACTGATTGAGCCACAGCCGCTTCCCAATGCCTTTATTTTTAATCAATAACTTAGATGAAGACATAGAAAGCATACTTCTCTAATATGCAAACTGGCATAAAATGAATATACAGGCTATCAGAATTATCACACCAGGCAAAAGCCTGGGTTAAAATGAAGCAAGGTACAATAAGGATAAATACAAACTTCAGCATTAAGGTTCAAAAATCAACAGCATATGAGCAGGGTGTGAGAGATGTAGCCAACATCAGCAGTTCATATAAAAGTGTGTAAGGATTTGCATTGACTTTACATTCACTCTGTGCCTGCCAAAAAGAGCAACTGTAACCTTAGACTAGGTTAATGGATGTGTAGTGTCCAAAACAAGGGAACTGAATGTCTCCCTGTATTATGCACCGATGAGTTAAGTCCATATCTAGGAATTTTTGAAAGGACAGTGATAGAATTATAGTATATACAATAGTTGTTTACAAGAACTATGGTGTCTGTGGAATTAAAGAATGATTAAATTAAACAGTTGAAGAAAATGTTGGAAGACTTCTTAGGGAAAACTTAGGAATTTCAAGTCCTGGAAGGAATGTAATTTGGAAGTAGAATTAGGTGCATGCTGGGTTGTTTCAAAATGGCAGAATTAATATATTTGGGAAGAAGTTTCAGAAAATGTAGAAGCTGATTCAACATAATGAAGAACTTTTATATAATTTTAGTGCCATTAAAAATGGAATGGACTGCCTGGTGAAGAAAAATTGATAGTTGATTATCAGGTTGTTGCCAATGGAATGAATGCTTTGTGTAGGTGATTTGATTAGATGGTATCTAACGTGCGTGGAATGAACCTATGATTTAAGAAATTCTGAACATGTGATGTTCATTAGTGTTTGATTAATATGAACTTCACAGTGACTTCTAGCACATTGCCGGATCTCAGATGTTTTGCAGTAGTCTGTTTGACTCTGTGGAACTATGTGTTTCTTAAGTTATATGGCCTTAGATTATTGGGTTTGAAGGGTATCTTGCATGTTTCATGTTCTGTGGCACATGCTATGGGAAGCACTTTTCTAAAGGATTAGATGGCTCCTGTTTTTATGCATTAGAAAGCAGGTAGCATTGTTCTCACTTCATAAGAGCCTTTTGCTTGGACTCAGGCTTTAGCACAGACCAGTTGTAAACAATTAAGTAGGCTGGAAGTATGGAGCTATCAAGATTCCCTGAGGCAGTCTAGCTTTTGCTGTCCCTGAGTTAAACATGAGCCTATCTATGTTGTCCCTGTTCCGAGATTAGGACCAGCCTTAGCTGGTATTTAGAGAAATGCTGTCCCCATTAAAATGATTTCATGTCTAGACTAGCTTCGACATACAGACGATAGAAGCAAAATGAGTTCCCTATTCCTCTGGGTCTTATTGATATTACTAATAATGATAAATATTATTTATCAATCACTTACTATATGCCAGGCTCTGAACTAGGTGCTGCATATACGTTATCTCATTTAATTTTCACAACAACCCTGAATATTAACTTTTATTATTCCCATGAGACAGATGACTAATCCAAGGACTCAGAGGCTAAATAATTGTTAAAGGTCACTCAGTTAATGAAGGCAGATCCAGGATTTAACTCTAGATTATCTGACTCTAATCACACTTTTAACCGACTGGACTCCTTGACTCACCCAATTGGATGATTCCACCCTGGCGAAGATGAGTCAGACACCAGCCAAATGACCCTTCTCCACTAAGACTGAGAGGAACGTTTTCTCCAGCGGCCAACCAAATTCACCTTTGACATGTGTTTTTGCAGTGTGATGCTAGTATCCCTAGGACAGGGAGCAGTGTTGTCCTTTAGAGCTTTTAAAGTCCTAGAATCTTTGAGAACCAAGGAAAAGGGTAATGGACAGACAGAGAAAAAGCTGTTTCAGAATATTTTTTAAAATATAAAGGCACCTGGCTTAAAAGTTTCATACAAGAGGTCAGTTTATTTTTTTTTTGGGGGTATGGAAACAAACACTAACAATGTTGTTGATAGAGTGTGGAAATTTGTCTTTTAATTAAAAGTGCGTTTTAGTTTAAGGGAGCTTAGTTTTTCTCCCCAGGTTGTGAGGTTGGCATCTTTGGATGAGAAATCCTAGCTTCCTCTTCAGGAACATCACATATTTTCGCATGCACAAGTAGGTAGCAAGAGGGCGCCCAGATGTTACTGTGAAGAACTAGGGGCCTGTGCTCATTCATGCATATTTACAAGGTAATTAGTAGTCCATTCATTCATTAGCATGTTTATGGGGCCACTCCCAAAGCCTCTCAATTGCTGCTTAGAGAATAGACAGCCAAGTGGTGAAACACTTGAGTTAAACAAAGTCACAGCTTAACTTAGTAGAACCCACCAGCCCTGAAACCACAACTAGTTTAGGAACTCAAAAGTGACTTGTCATTCACCCCAGAATGAGATATTTAATCAGTTCCCTCATGTTTTCCCTACAAAACTTAGGTGGATACTCAGGAATGATATTTCAGATATGAAAGTCTTCCATGTCCAGACAGAAATTTCACTGTTTTCTCTTTTTTTTTTGTTTTTTAGTTGCCTTTTCTTTAAATTGAAGTATAATTTGCATATGGTCAACTCATTTTTTGGTGTAAAAGTTTATGAATTTTGATGAGCACACAGAGCCCTTTTATCACCATAATCGAGATATAGACCAATTTCAAATTTTAAAAGTAAAGAGTCTCTGAATTTTGTCTATTTCAAAATCACTCGAATTCATCTGAATTAGACATGTCCTATTCCATGGAGCCAGAAAAGACAGTATTTTAAGAAAGAAGGATTAGTTGGGGCAAGGTTTTGATCCATGCCAACACAGGTGGTTGCAGGAGCCGTATTTGGGAAATTCTGACAAGCCAACATTTCTCACTCGAGTGATAACGTCATCAGAAGGTAGTAAATGGTTCTGCTGACTCATAATTTGTTTTGGCTGAGTAATCTATTTTCTGAAGTTTTTTGTTTATGTTTTGCTTTGTCTGTAAAATGAGGATAATGTTTCCTTCTTACACAGTTTGGTCTAAGTCAATGTCATTCCTGCCACCCCTTGAATAACTGGGTATGGACCTGTTTACATTTAAAGTAAATTCCCTACCTGAGGCTGGATTCTCCATGGAGCAAGGTGCTCCTTGCACAGGCTGCTTTGCATTCCCAACAAGCTCTTACTAGATATCAAAGAGAGGCAGTTTGTAGAACCTGTGTTTTTGAAAATCTGTCCCTACATTAGATCTGAGAGAAAACACATCTAGCTCTTCAAATCATCTTCACCCTTTAAAATCCTTTCTGAATCTTTGTTTTTCCCAGTTCCAGGTACTCTATGAACACGCTTCCTGTGGTTGAGTGCGTATTTCAATATTTAGTTCCTTCAGTTATTTCAAAATTGCTTCAAACTCACTCCTTCAGGAAACCTCCACCCAAACTAACCTTTTGGAAGAGCAGAGGGTATCAGTACACAGCTTACAAAAAAGAAGAGTTCCTGCTGCCTCCCATTTAATTTTCTTTTTATATTCTAGCAGCCTTTTACTTGTTCTCCTATTGCCCGTGTAGAGGCAGCATAGTATAGGGTTAAGTGCTCCATTTTTAGAGCTGGACTGTTCTATTTGTCTATATCATTTATCTATCTCTCTATTTCTTTCTATATATATATCTAGGTAATCGATTATCATTTATCAATCTTTCCAATCTATTATCTATCCATCTATCTACTACCTATTTATTATTATGTATCTATCATTTATCTCTATCGTCCATCATCTTTATCTATTTCTATCTGTCCATCCATCCATCCATCCATACATACATACCTTGGGCATGTTATTTTAGCTTTTCAGGGTCTCAGTTTCTTCATCTGTGACATGGCGGGTAATAACAATGCTGCATAGGGCTGTTATGAAAATTAAATGCTAAACTGTGCGGACAGCACCCTGACTAGTTCCTGTCATCTAGGAAGCCTCTGTAAATATTAGCCTCCAATTTATGACCTCCTTTACCCTTCACCCACATTCTATTCACAAAAGCAGGGTCACCCTTCCTCATTTGAGACTTTCTTCAAATCCCACATTCAGTCAGGTCCAATATTGGTAGCAGAATAGCTGTTCTTTTTTCCCCTCCTCATTACATTCATTTCATCATATCTGGAACTGGTGTACATGAGTTACACCTCATTATATAGCTCTCTTTCCTGTTTGTGATTTATTTTTCTCTCTTTACTGGTGCTTTTCTTGCATTCTTGTAGTGGCCCATTCTTTTTTTTTTTTTTTTAAGATTTATTATTTATTTCTCTCCCCTTCACCCCCCTCCTTGTCAGCTCTCTGTGTCCATTCACTGTGTGCTCTTCTGTGTCTGCTTGCATTCTTGTCATCGGCACCAGGGATCTGTGTCTCTTTTTGTTGCGTCATCTTGCCGCATCAGCTCTCCGTGTTGTGGCACTACTCCTGGGCAGGCTGTGGTTTTCTCATGCGGGGCAGCTCTCCTTGTGGAGGTGCACTCCTTGCATGTAGGACTTTCCTACATGGGGGACACCCCTGCGTGGCATGGCACTCCTTGTACACATCAGTACTGCATGTGGGCCAGCTCACCACATGGGTCAGGAGGCCCTGGGTTTGAATTCTGGGCCTCCAATATGGTAGGCAGCAGCTTTGTCAGTTGAGCCAAATCTGCTTCCCAGCCCATTCTTCTTGAGCACGTGTTTAGGACAATGATTCTGAGTGAGAAGGTAATATTACATTGCAGTCATTGAAGGGTATGTGGGTTGTTACTTATAGAAGGGGGATAGCAACCTATAGCCATGGGCCAAATTTTGAAACTACAGCCTTTTTTTTGCATGGTCCATGGCTGTGAATAGTTTTTACATTTTTAAATGGTTGGAAAAAAATCAAAAGAAGATTTGTGCCACATGAAGTTTACCTAAAAGTGAAATTTCAGTATCCAAAAAGTTATATTGAAATACAACTTCTCCCATTCATTTCAGAATGGCCTATGACTGTCTTCAGCCTACAACAGCAGATTTGAGTAGTTGCAACAGAGATGGGATGGCCTGCAAAGCCAAAAATATTTACTGTCTGGCCCTTTACAGGACAGCTTGATGACCACTGCCTTAGAGTCTTATTCTAAGCATACCCACAGATGAAAAACTGGGCATATTGTAAAGAGTTGGAGTTGAAAGCAGATTTTGTTGAGAAGATAGTCTTTGTGGAACTATTGTCTCTCATTTTCAGTATTTTTTTTTTGATGCATTTAACATATTTCCTGAGGTGTGTTTTAAATCAGTTTGCTTGACACTTCAGGTCCGTTTCTGGATTCTCTGCCCAGCTATAAAACTAGATCATGTCTTTTTTTTTGGCAAAATTTTTCGTTGTCTTTTTTTTAAAGTTACATAGATCACACAAAATGTTACATTAAAAAATATGAGAGGTTCCCATATTCTACTCCCACTTCAACAACTTCTTTCATCAGTGTGGCACATTCATTGCATTTGATGAGTACATTTTGGAGCACTGCTACACCACATGGATTATAGTTTACATTGTAGTTTATAATCTCCCCCAGTCCATTCAGTGGGTTCTGGCAGGATATAATGTCCAGCATCTGACCCTGCAATATCATTTAGGACAACTTCAAGTCCAGAAAATGTGCCCATGTCACAGCTCTTCCTCCCTCTCCCTGCCTTCAAGATCATGTCATTTTTGAGTACTGGACTTCACAGGACACAATTCTTGTTCTCCATGGTAAAGGCTTTGTTTCTTCATGAACTGTGGTAGTTCTTTTCTGAATTTCTTTTATTAATGTTCAAAACCAGTCCTTTTGTACTGAATATCTTCACACGTTTTTAAACAGTGCAACTTTGGGCTTTTCAGCTGTGCACACTGAAGGAGCCTATGCATTGTCTTTCTATTGGTATGATTGACTCGTTCCTTAAATAAAACTCCAGCTTTTGTTCCTCGTTCCCCACTAACTGCCATATTCAAATAGTTTGTTCTTGTCAGAAATAACGTAAGGTTGTGCCAGTTATTCTGCAGTCTTGCAAACAATTAAGCACAATGTTTACAATATAAATTGAAACCTATTCTTGAAAAATTCTGCAAAAACAAAGAAAGAAATCCAAATAACAAAATGGGAAAAAAAGAAATCAGGCAGTCCTTTATTTGGTACATAATATGTTACTGAAAACTTGTCCAAGAGTTGAACAATTGGTTCCCATGCTGTGCAACGGGTGTTCCATTTGCAGAGAATTAAAAGAAAAAGTCACAAAAGGACTAATTATGATTTGGACTGGCTAAGCCTTCCTTGGGTTATGAGAGCTGGGGCATGGCAGTGGTTAGGAAAATGACAGATTGCCCTGGATTTTAGAGAAATTGAGCCAGGCTTCTATCCTGACTGCAGCTATTGGTTGGACAATTTCTACACTGGGATGTGGTAGATCTCTTGAATAAAAATAGGGAGAATTAAAAAAAAAAATCTTTCCAGCACTTTACTAGCAGCATGGGGCCTTGCCTACTCCTTTTTGTATATACACATGTGTGGTTCTCATTTGATTCCCCAAGGGAAAACCATGATGGGGTAAGATGGCATGTTGGGACAGGAATGGGATGCAAGCTGGAGACTATACCTCTAGCAGAAAATCTCAGTCCAGGTATGTCACTCCTGGCCATGTGTGGTCTACTTGCCAATTGCAAAGGCAGTTTGTAGCAATTTGATATCATTTATGTATTCCAAAAATAGATATTGGATTCGGGGATTCCGCTTTTACTTGATTAAATGATTGGGGTTTTGATTGGGCCATGTCAGTAGGACATTGAGTCCCTGCCTCCTTGGTAGGTGGGGACTCACAGAAAAACCACACCAAAGAGAAGGGAGGTTGGAGTTTTATGCTGAAGCCCGGGAAGTAAACATTACAGGAGAAAGCAGAGCAGCTGAGCCCAGAGAGAAACGAGCCCCAGGAGAGACGAGACTTATCCCAGCCTACAGCTGATAAAGGAAGAAGCTGGGACATAGAGCCTTAAGAGGAAGAGGAAGGCTGAACATCAGCAGCCATCTTGCTCCAACAGGTGGTAACAGATTTTGGTGAGGGAAGTAACTTATGCTCTATGGCCTGTCAACTGTAAGCTTCTACCCTAAGTAAATACCCTTTATAAAAGTCAACAGATTTCTGATATTTTGCATCAGCACCCTTTTGGCTGACTAATACACAACTCTTGGAGTCCAATGCTGGAGGGGCACGCCCTCTCCACAAGATGCTGTGCATGCCCTGACAGCTGTCTGGGGACCTGCCCTCCCACAGCTGCCTTTTGCCCTGGGGGCAGCAGGCAGTTACGTTGTAGAGTGGCTTGCGGTCATTGATTTTCATCTAGAGTATAAACACTCATGAGACGGGATTGAAATCTACACATTATAGTATTTAAACATTTCATGAAAGATTGACTTCTCCATGGTACCTCCTGTACTACCTCCCCCAACTACTGCGAATCAAGGTAAAATGAAATTTGGTGTTATAATAATTGAAACAGCTTTGTAGGTAAAGTTCTCTTTCGGGTAAAGGTTTGTCTTTCAGATTTCTTCCCCTGCTCCTATTCTTCCCCAAAGAGCCCCTGGGCAGGTGGTGTAGGATGAACCTGTGATGAAGGGTGGGTGCAGGGGGAGACTGTGGCTTACACATGCAGGTCCTTGTACTACCTGCTGGACCTTCTTGTCTACGGCACTGCCTTATAGCTGCCTGGTTGTGAGATACCCTGTGGGTTCTAGAGCTGTACCTGCAGCTGGGAACTCCTGGGTCCTTCTCTCTCAGCTTGGTTGGACCTGGACTCCTCCCAGCAGACTCAGCCCCTCCTTAGTCCTGACCATGAGCACCTCCCTGAGGTCTGGTAACCCTAATTCCTGGTTCAGGCCATCTCCCCTGCTGGCCATGATTCTCAAGATCACTGAATACCTGCTGTGGTAATTTACCCACTTGGTAATTTTCCAGCCAGTCATCAGCCATTTCCTGGGTCCCTTCACAGAGCACCCAGCAATTGGGGATATTTTCCTTGTAGCACGTTTGTTGAACGGGATGCTGGAAAGCTAAACTGAGGCTCTCCTTCTGGCGATTCTTGCCACCCCTCCCCCCCCAATTTGACTCTTCTCAGCACATCCCAAGTTGGTGTGGGTTGAAGATCAATCATGGAAGTAGTCTTCGCCGACTCAAGCACCTAATGGGAAGCCCCTTCTCTGCTTTGGCTTTCTCCTCTAACCTATTTAACATGTCCCCGTCCCTCCCCTCCCCAGGGACTGCAGCCTGGAGATGGAGGTCAGGACCTACGTTTTTCACCATCTGCTTTCATATTGCTTTACCTGGTGTCCAATCACTTCTCTGGGGTGGGAGAGATAGGCTTTCTGTTTCTTCTTACTTTTTGTTTGGAATATTCCCCTTCATTCAACCTCCTCCTTCCCAAGTGGGTACTTTCCCTGCCCCCTGCACCCCTGGGGCTAGAAGAGTAGAATGGCTGGCTGCCGAGGGACGTGATTTATGGGGAGGAGGAATGGAAATTACATCAATTCACTACTTTGAAAATATTATTTTGGTTTTACTTCAATTCATGTATGAAAGGCAGTTTAAAGGTCCATTGTTATAACGTGAGACTGCCCAGGTTGTACAGGAATTGACAAGGGATTGTCAAGAACTACAACTACCCTGTATGGTGAGCTTATGAGCTGAGGACACAAAAGACTTCTGTCCTTGAATGTGGTGAGCCCAGCACAGTCTGGAACACAGGGAACATTAAATCCTCCATTGTCAGAAGATGATACTAGAAGGTTCTATATTGAAGGAAATTGTTGTTTTGAGAAAAAGCCAGCCAGTTCCTGGAGATCAGGCCAGGGCAAATTACATTGTGTATACAAGTGAAATTAGATCGGAATGAATATCCAGAGCAGTCGTAAAGGTAAAATAGTCATAACTTTCAGATGAGGACTATAGGTAGAATATTTAGAAAAGCAGTGCCACTGTACTTTTTTTGTGGTGGTGGTAGGGTTTAGGGAATGGGGAAGGGGGCCCTCTTAGAAGCAAGAGGAGGTATCAGGGTATCTTTTTCTGTTTCCCTTCTCCCTTCTCCTCACTTCCTGCCACTTCCATCCCTACCTCTCAGGGCCCAGTGGCCTAAGTGTAACATTAATGGTTATACATATTCATTCATTCATTTGTTCATTCATTCATCATGTATAATATCTGCTATGTGTCAGCTACAGGGCTGGGAGATAGAGAGACAAGGATTAAGTCTGGATTCAGCCCATATGCTTGGGCAAGAGAACTGACTTGTGAGAACCTAAGGGAGCTGTTGAGCAAAGAAGGAGGATATCTTTGGGAATGGACAGGGGAAGATGGCTGGACGGTCTTTGGAAGTGGGAAATGAGGAGAAGAACAGACAGGGCAAATGTTGCTGGAATGCAACAAAGGGAATCTGACCAAAACTATCAGGAAGTGCCTGGTACACAGAGTGTCTCCTGCAGGAACTGATTTGGACATAGTCCTGAAGGTAGGGTTCAGGCGTTGGGGCTGGCTGGAGTACTGAGCCCATTTACCATAAGTCTCCTCAGGACTTGTCCACAGTGAGAGGCTAGCAAAAGTTCATGGGTATGGGGCCATTTCAGTGCTTTTAGTTGCTTCCTTTCACCTTTTCTTTGACTCAGTGATGTGAGGAGAACTTAATTCTATGAATCTATTACCCTGCATTCTAGATAGCTTCACAAGGATGAGAACAAAATATCCTTGAATACAATATCCCATTCTATTGACATTTTACTAAAACGACTCACTTTTTCATTCACAGGAAGGGACATGCAGGGAATACTTTTCAACTTGTCAGCCCCTCACATACTCATCTCCCCTTCTGAAAGGTTTTGAACATGTAACCCAAATATTGTGAAGCCTATTCTCAGTGCATTTTCCAAGACCTAACCAAGGCTTTGTGGTTTTGAGTTTTTGTGAACCAAGGCTTCCCAAAAATACAAAAACTTTCTGTTTTCTTAAAGCCAGAGCAATGCACTGTGTGCCAGGTAGCTCAGTTAGGGAAATTACAAGGACCCATGAGTGTTAGTGGCAATTTTCTGGGATGCTCTCCCATGCCTGTTCCTGATAGGATTTTGTTCTGATGTCATCCTTACCTATCTTTGAATAGTTGGCTCTGAGACCATGAGTGTCCGTGGTCTTCTGGTCTTGGTACTTGTTTTTAGATTTTCCCTAGGGACTTTTACCTGAATTCCTCTTTCCACTCAATGAAACATTGCAAGAAGTTTCTTGAGGAACTTCTGGCTTCAGAGAACTCCATTGTATCCCTGAGCTGCCAGGACATATCACACACGTACACACACACCTGCACACACACACCCTAGTAGAAGTAGACCTGCAGAGCCTCACTAAGCCACAACTCTGCTTTTGCCCCCTTTCTGCATAGACTGATGTTTGGAAGCATCTCTTTTTTTTCAGTCAGACTAGAAAAGACCCCACCTATGCTTTTGGCATTTGACTCCTGAATGGGAAGACTACCCTTTTAAATATTACCTTCCACTTTGCAAAACTCTTTCAAACTCATTATCTCTTTTAGCTATGTGGAGGCTCTACTAGGATTTGATGGGGATTCTCTAAGTTATTCAAGGCTGATGGGACTAATTTTCATCTGGTATAATTTATATAGGCAATTTGCATTTTTTTTTGAGCAGGCAAAGGGAGCCATTTTCTCTATGATTCACCTATATACTAAATTTTATTATAATCCATTAATAATTAGAGAAGATATGCTCATCTTAAAAATCTTTTATCTGCCATTCTGTTTCCAGATAGTGCACAAAACTGCACACCAAAATTAAGGAGTACCTTGGCTACACCTTTGGCCATATTAGCCAAAAACAGAAGGAAAGTTTAAGTCCTAATGGAAGATGGGCTTTCTGGACCAATCTGAAGTACTTTAGATACACCAGAAATTTGCCAAATTCGGTCAAGATATGACAATGCTCAAACGCTTTTAGTAGAACAAACGCTCATTGCTAAGCTGTCAAATTGAAATGGAGACAGGGAAATCCTAAGTGGCTGAGCACGTGATGTATGAGTGCATGTGTGGCAGGGGCTCTGGAACTTTATGGACAATCTTCTACCCTTACACCTTTGTTAAAAAAAGGAACAAATTTATTTTGGAAATAAAAGGCATGGGGAATGGTATTATAACTCAACTGATGTGTGCATGCTTCCCAAGAATTCTTATGCTTAGTGACTTCAATGCATGATGGTGGAGAACTGTTTGAGGAAATGTGAATAGATTTGAAAAGCAAAACTATTAAAACATTTAAGGTGGTTTGTGCCTTTACCCCTTTACCTCCAGTCTCTGACAATGTCAAGGTTTTACCCCAGTAGATGCATGAATCTTGGGCATAGAAAACCACAACCTGTTGGACAAAGGTCAGTAATGATGTGGTTTTGATGTAGCTGAAAGAGTTGAGATTGAATATAAGTTCAGGTTTATGGGATATTTTATCAGACAGGTTAGGCTAGATCAAACAATCACTCCAAAATTATCAGCAGTTTAAAACAACACAAGTTCAGAACTGACTTGTGCTTGATTATAATATTCCTTGTGTGTGAGAATGAGCTTCTGTTCATTGTTGTCATCCCGGATTCAACCTGTCAGAACCCCATTTTGTTTTTGACTTTTTATGATAGTTACATATATGCAACTTAAAATTTCTCATTTTAACCATTTTCAAGTATACAGTTCAGTGGCATTAATTATATTCACACTATTGTGTTATCATACTAACTTCCATCACCTCAAATATTTCATCACCTTAAACAGAAACTGTGTACCTGTTAAGAAATAATGCCTCGTTCCCCTCATCCCTCCACCCCCTGGTAACCTGTAATCTACTTTCTATCCCTATGGGTTTACTTATCTAGTGTTTCATTTAAGTGAGGTCATACATCTTTTTGTATCTGGAGTATTTCATTTAATATTATGTCTTCAAGGTTCATTCATAGTTAGGTTTGTATTAAAATTTCATTCCTTACTATGGCTGAATAATATTCCATTGTATGTATATTTGACATTTTATTTATCCATTTATCTGTTGATAGACCCTTGGATTGCTTCTACTTTTTGGCTATTGTGAATAATGCTGTTATGAACATTGGTGTACAGAGATCTGTATAAATCCCTGCATTCAGTTCCTTTGGGTTTATATCAAGAGGTGGGATTTCTGGGTCATATGGTATTTCTACAGTCAACTTTCAGAGAAACTGCCAAATTATTTCCACAGTAGCTATGCCATTTCCTAATCCCACCAACAATGTATAAGGATGCCAATACTTGCTCTTCTGGTGGGTCTGAAGTGGTATCTCATCATGGTTTTGATTTGCATTTCTCTGATGGGTAATGATGATGAGCCTCTTTTCATGTCCTTATTGGTCATTTGTACATATTCTTTAGAGAAATGTCTGTTCAAGGTCTTTGCCCATTTTTAAATGAAGTCATTTGTCCTTTTATTGTTGAGTTGTAGCAGTTACAAGCTCCATCTTGCGATAGGCTTTAACAGTCTCAGAGGCAGGGAAAAGAGAGACTGTGATGATCTATCCATGTTTAAAGCTTCTGCTTGTGTGTGACCATGTCAATTCTGCTCACAATTCAAAGGCTAAGGCAAGTCACATGGCTACACCAGAGTTCAACTGCAGTTATATTTGAGTATCATTTTTATTCCCCTTGCCTAAGAAATGACCCTTGACTTCCTCAAATCCTGAATCTATCCCACTTAAAGTATCCTTCCTCCCACACAGAAAAATGAACACGTTATAAAATTCATTTCTGTATTTAACAATCACTCTAAGTTTTAATTGATTCGGTCTAAAGTATTTGTTCAGTTTTTTTTTTTCTGATGTAGGCATTCTAGTAAATGCTACCCTCAAGTTGCTTACTGTCTCATGAGGTGACAGACTTTACAGACAAAACCTTGCAACATACGATGACTGGTCCAATGGAGAGGGGTTCAATGTGTAATAGGAGCATGGAGAAGATACTCCCAAGTCTGCTTGAGGACACTCAAGACAGTTTACTTATACTGGAAGAAAATTCCTTATGCTACACTTTAAATCACTCCCTCTCTCTTTTGGTCTGAAAATTGTTATAATCTTTGAATAAAAGCTTTCATGTCCTTGAAATAAATGCCATTCTATTTCTCTCCATTTTCTTTTCCATGCAAAGTGAGATTGGTTCTTTTCATTTCTGTATATCCACTTTCTTTTCCTTTGTGGCCCTTCTAATTCTACCTTACTCCTAACTCAGATATTAAAAAATGATGATAGCTCAAGAAGTAAGATGCATTTTGTTGAGACTAGACTGCAGTCAGAAAACTCCCCAGATGACTTCAAGGGAGTTCACAGTTCACAGTGTGGGTGTTCAATCTAATATTCATAGATAGTCCATTCCAACCCTGCCCCGCACCCCACTCACCCGCATATTCCAGCACCGTTGGCCCCAGGTCCTGTAGCTAACACCTACTCTCCAGTTCATCAGAAATCACCTAGGATGATGATAGACAGCACCCATCCCCCAAAGCAGAGATTATCTACAACTGCAAGTAAGACCGTTCCATCCATTTTCCCCATGGGATCTAAGTACGCTCTCAGTCAGAAGCAGAGTGGGCATTACCATCCCCAAATCCTCAAAACTGAGGAATATACAAACATAAGGGGCGGATGCAACTATGGACTAAAGTAGACTTATTATTATTCTAGTAATGGAAACACTTGTAACATTGATATAAAGGCAGTAGTCCTCAGAGATTCTGAGGGAAGGAGAGGCAAGAATAGGTGTAACGTGGGGGCATTTTTGGGATATGGAATTGTTTTACATGATATTGCAATGATGGATTCAAGCTGTTACATATTTTGTTAAAACCTATAAAATTGTGCAGTGCAAAGTGTAAATACTATAGACCAAGTTTAGTAGCAATGGTTTAATATGTGTTCATTATTTGTAACAAATTATCACACTAATGAAAGGTGTTGTTAATGGGGGAAAGTGTGGGAGGGGGAGGAGGTGGGGTACATGGGAATCCCTTACATATTTTAAAATTTATTCCCTCCCCCCCTCTGCTTGCACTCGCTGTCTGCTCTCTCTGTCCATTCACTGTGCATTCTTTTGTGTCTGCTGGTCTTCTCGTCTTTTCTTTAGGAGGCACTGGGAACTGATCCTGGGACCTTCCAACATGGGTGAGAGGCACTCAATCACTTCAGCCACCTCAGCTCCTTGGTTTTGTTATGTCTGTCATTGTCTCTCCTCTGTGTCTCTTGTTGTTGTGTCGTCATCTTGCTGCACTAGCTCTTCGTGCAGGCCAGCACTCCTGAGCAGGTCAGCATTCTGCATGGGCCAGCTCTCTGCATGGGCCAGCTCGCCTTTCACCAAGAGGCCCCAGGAACTGAACCCTGGACCTCTGATATAGTAGTCAGGAACCCAATCACTCGAACCACATCTGCTTCCCTGTAGTATGCTTTAAATTCAGGTAGCACAATTCCTCCAATTTGGCTATTCAGGGCCACTTGTCCTTCCAAATACATTTCATAATTGGCTTTTCTAAGTCAGTAAAAATGCTGTTGTAATTTTTATTGGGATTGTGTTAAATCTGTAAATTAATTTGGGTAGGATAGACTTCTTAATGATATTTAGTCTTCCAGTTCATGAACATGGAACTTTCTTCCATTTGTTTAGGTCTTCTTTGATTTCCTTCAACAATGTTGTGAAGGTTTCTGTGTATACATCCTTTATATCTTTAGTTAATTTTATCCCTAGATATTTGATTCTTTTAGTAGCTATTGTAAATTGATTTTTTCTTTATTTATTCCTCAGATTGTTAATTATTAGGGTACAGAAATGCTCCTAATTTTCTGTGTTGATCTTATATCCTGCCACATTACTGAACTCATTTATCAGCTCTAGAAGCTGTAATTTGTAGATTTTTTCAGAGTTTTCTACATATAGACGCATGTCCTCTGCAAATAGTGAAATTTTTACTTCTTCCTTTTCAATTTGGATGCTATTTATTTTTCTTGTCTAAGTGCTCAAGGAAGTACTTGTAACACAATGTTAAATAAGATTGGTGACAGTGGGCATCCTTGTTTTGTTCCAGATCTTAGAGGGAACACCTTTAGCGTTTCATCATTGAGTAAGATGTTAGCTGTGGGTTTTTCATATATACCTATTATAATGCTGGGATGTTTCCTTCTATTCCTATATTTTGAAGTGATTTAATCAAGCATGTTTTGTCAAATGCTTTTCCTACAAAATAGAGATGATCATGTGATTTTTTTTCCTGATGATCTGTTAATGTGGTGATTTTCTTACGTTGATTGATATTATGTAGAACCATCCTTATATACCAGGAATGAAACCCACTTGCTCATGGTGTATAATTCTTTGATGTGTTGTTGAATATGATTAGCAAGTATTTTGTTGAGGATTTTAGAATCCAGGTTCATTAGAGAGATTGGCCTGTAGTTTTCTTTTCTTGTGGCATCTTTATATGGCTTTGATATTAGGGTGATGTTGGCATCATGGAATGAGTTAGGCAATGTTCCCTCCACTATTATTTTTTGGAAAAGTTTAAGCAGATTGTTGTTAGTTTTTCCAAAAATGCTTGGTAGCAGTTACCTGTGAAGTTATCTGGTACTGGCTTTTCTTAGTTGAGAGGTTTTTTTTTTTTTTAAAGATTTATTTTATTTATTTATTTCTCCCTACCCCCCTATTGTTTGCACTTACTGTCTGCTCTCCATGTCTGTTCATTGTGTGCTCTCTGTGTCTGCTTATCTTCTTTTTAGGAGATGCTGGGAACCAAACCCAGGACCTCCCATGTGGGAGGGAGGTGCCTGGTCACTTGAGCCACATCTGCTCCCTGCTTGTTGTTTCTTTGTTTCCTCATTGTGTCTCCTCATTGCATCATCCCATTGCATCATCTTGTATCAGCTTGCTGCTCCAGCCCATCAAGTCAGCTTGTTGTCTTCTTTAGCAGGCACTGAGAACTGAACCCAGGACCTCCCATGTGGTAGGCAGGCACCCAACTGGCTGAGTCACATCTGCTTCCCAGTTGGGAGGTTTTCGATGACAAATTCAATCTTGTTACTTGCGATTTGTCTGTTGAATTCATCAATTTCTTCTTTCCTCAATGCAGGTTCCTTGTGTGTTTCTAGAAATTTGTCCATTTCATCTAAGTTATTCATCTTGTTAGCATACAATTTTTCAAAGTATCCTCTTATGATACTCTTTATTTCTGTGGGATCAGTGGTGATATCCCTTCTCTCATTTTAAATTTTATTTATATGCATCTTCTATCTTTTTTCTTTGTTATTCTAGCTAAGGATTTGTCCGTGTATTCACCTTCTGAAAGAACCAGCTTTTGGTTTTGTTAGTTTTTTCTAACTTTTTTTAATTCTCAATTTCATTTAGTTCTATTCTAATCTTTGTTATTTCCTTCTTTCTGCTTGCTTTGGGATTGGTTTGTTCTTTTTTAAATTCCTCCAGGTATGCAGTTAGGTCATCAATTTTCACTTTTTATTCCTTTTTAATATAAGCATTTATGGCTATAAATTTCCCTCTGTGCACTACTTTTGCTGCATCCCATAGGTTCTGATACATTGTGTTCTTATTTTCATTTCTTTCAAGGTAGTTATTGATTTCTTTTGCAATTTTCTCCTTGACCCACTGATTGTCTCAAAGAGTGTTGTTTAACTTCCATATCTTTGTGCTTATTCTAGTTCTCTGTCCCTTATTAATTTCCAACTTTGTTCTGTTGTGGTCAGAGAAATTACTTTTTATACTTTCAATCTTTCTAAATTTGTTGAAACTTGTTCTGTCACCTAGCATGTAGTCTAGCCCAGAGAATGATCCCTGTGTGCTTGAGAAGAATGTATATCCTTTTGTGTTTGGGTGTAATGTTCTGTGTATGTTTATTAGGTCTATGTCTTCTAATGTATTATTCAAGGTCTCCATTTCTTTATTGACCCTCCATCAAGATGTTCTGTCTAATGGTGATATCGGTGTATTAAAGTCCCCCACAATAATTGTAACAGCATCTATTTTTCCCCTTAGTTTTTCCAATGTTTGCCTCATATATTTCGGGGCACTCTGGTTAGGTGTTTAAATGTTTATGATTGTTCTTTCTTCTTGATAGATTACCCCTTTTATTAAGATAATGTCCTTTTTTGCCTCTTACAAAGTTTCGCATTTAAAGTCTATTTTGTCCAATATTAGTATAGTTACTCCTACCCTTTTTTGTTTTATTTTTGCTTGTAAAATCATTTTCAGACCATTCACTTGCACCCTTCTTGCATTCCTGGGTCTAAGGTGAGTTTCTTTCTTTTTTTTTTAACATTTCTTCCCCCCCCCCAGTTGTCTGTTCTCTGTGTCTATTTGCTGCATCTTCTTCTTTGTCCACTTCTGTTGTTGTCAGCGGCATGGGAATCTGTGTTTCTTTTTGTTGCGTCATCTTGTTGTGTCAGCTCTCCATATGTGCAGCACCATTCCTGGGCAGGCTGCACTTTCTTTCTCGCTGGGTGGCTCTCCTTATGGGGTGCACTCCTTGCGTGTGGAGCTCCCCTACGCGGGGACGGCCCTTTGTGGCATGGCACTCCTTGCGCACATCAGCACTGCACGTGGGCCAGCTCCACACCGGTCAAGGAGGCCCAGGGTTTGAACCGTGGACCTCCCATGTGGTAGACGGATGCCCTAACCACTGGGCCAAGTCCGCCGCCAAAGGTGAGTTTCTTATAAACAACATATAGATGGGTCATATTTCCTTATCCATTCTCCCAATCTTTGTCTTCTGATTTGAGGGTTTAATCTATTAACATTCAATGTTATTACTGTCAAAGCAGTACTTATATTAGCCATTTTGAACTTAGATTTATATATGTTGTATTTTGCTTCTTATTTCTCTTTTTATCTTTTTAGTTATTCTTACCAATAATCTTCCTTTCTACTCTGTTTTCCCATCCTCTCTCCTATTTTTTTCCTTTCAACCTGCAGAACTCCCTTTGGTATTTCTTGAAGGGCAGGTTTCTTGTTGATAGACACTCTTAATTTCTGTTTATCTGTGACTGTTTTGAACTCGCCCTCATTTTTGAATGCCAGCTTTGCTGGATATAGAATTCATGGCTGACAGATTTTTTTTTTCTTTTAGCACCTTAACTGTGATATACCACCGCCCCCTTGCCTCCATGGTTTCAGATGAGCAACCAGTAGTTTAATCTTTTTGATCTTTCCTTGTATGTGATGATTCTCTTTTCTTTCCCTGCTTTCAATATTCTCTCTTTGTCTTGCATGCTTGATAATTTGCTAAGTATGTCTTGTGCTAAGCCTGATAGGATTTATACTATTTGGAAAATGCTGCACTTCCTGGAAGTATATATACATGACCCTTAAAGAGCTGGGAATTTTCCAGCCATTATTTCCTTCAACACGGCTTCTGCCCCGTTTCCCTTATCTTCTTCCTCTAGGATGCCTGTAATATGTATGTTTGTGCATTTTGTGTTGCCATTCAATTCTCTGAGTCCCTGCTGAATTTTTTCTTTTTATCTATCTATTCTACGATCTGCGTGATTTCAGATGTACTATTGTCATCTGCTAATAGTACAATAGTACGCTGCTAATTCTTTTCTCTGCCTGTTAAAATCTGCTGTTATGTGCTTCCAATGCATTTTAATTTCTTGCATTGTGCCATTTATCACCATCAAATTTGTTATCTTTTTACAACTTTTTTTGTATGTTCCCTCAGTGTCTTTTTAATATCCTTTATCTCTTCTTTCGCTTCATTAAGTTGATTCATGATATTTGTTTGGACATCCTTGATTAGTTGTTCCATGTTCTGCGTTTCTTCCTGTTCTTTAGTTTGTTTGTTATACTGGGTCATGTCTTCCTCTTTCTTAGTATGGCTTGTAATTTTTTGCTGGTATCTAGGCATCTGTTTATCTTGATAAGCTTATTCAGATGGATAACTTCTCTTTCTTCTCTAGGGTTTTGTTTTGTTTTGTTTGTATTAAGCTTCCTCTTTGACACTTGGTTCCACTTATTCTATAGCCTTGTATTTATCTGTGTTTCCCTGAAAAAAATAGTAAGACCATAGAAAAGGAAAGAAAGGAGAAGAGAAAAAGAGTAAACAAATAAGTAAATAAACACAAGATGGAAAAGGAACCTTAAAAGAACCAGTAAGAAAAGCAAAAATAAATAACTAATGACACTGAAAAATAAAAAATAAAAATGATTAATAATTTTAAAATGTGGAATGAAAAAATGAAAGAAACAAGGAAAAAAGATAGAATAAAATAAAAGACCAGAAAGATGAGAAGAGTATAAAGAAAATCAGGACCCAACAAGAGAAGGCATAACAAAATAATTGCAATGGAAGAGGAAAAAATGAAAGAAAGAAAAGGAATAAACTACGGAGAAAAGGGACAAATAAGGAGAGAGAGAAAAGCAACAACTACAAAAGAAAAAAAAAAGCAACAGAAAAAAATTGGCTTCCTTCTCAGGCCACTAGCAACCATCTCAGGCTGCCAGTGCTCATCAACGACTCTCCTTGCAAGCCAGCCCTCCCCAGTAAAGTACCTGGATATAGAAAAAAAGAATAAGGAATTAAAAAATAAAAATAAAAATAACAAATCAAAAAATTTCAGTCTAAATTCCCTGTCCTAAGGCTACTTGTCCTTCAACTCCTGCTCCCTACAGCTCCTGGGGTACCTTTCCCCAACCTCCTTATCATTCAGCCAGGTAGGTTTTACTTTTTTCTTTTTTTAGGAGGCACTGGGTATTGAACCAGGTCCTTGTATATGTGAAACAGGAATTTAACCACTGAGCTACACAGGCTGCAACAGTTCTGAAGGCTTGTCATCTGCCTGCCCTCTTTTACCTTAATCAGCTAGGCTTCTAATGTTTTGGTTGGCCTCTTGACGCTTCGCACCCTGCTGGACTATTAGGTTCCTGTTAGCTGGCTCCCTCACTGACCCATTTCCTCTTTCTCCCAGGGTGGATGTATCAATCCACCCTCCCCCCCTCTCCCCCCTTCTCCCTGGAGCTATTTCAGTGCTGGCTGGCATCTTTTTTTCCCTGGTCCACCTGCCTGATTACCCCTTCTCCCGTACACCTCTTTCTCCCTGAATTGGCTAAGGGCTGGGCCCCCAAACCAAATTGTCCCACAGCTTCCCTCCCCCTCAAGAGTCTGCTGGGTACTAGGACACTCATCTGGCTGCCCTGGGTGGGGCGGGGAACTTAACTCACTCTAGGAGCTGGCTGAGAGCTGGTCATCCAGCCAGGTTACTTCCCTGGTTTCCCTCACCGCTGAGCCAGCTTTTGTGGTCTGTCTCCTACGGGTTCTCTCCCCTACCCTTCCTGGCCTACTGGGTCTCCCCTCTCTAGCTACTCTCTCCAATTGCCCCCACTGTTATGCAGCTCTTCTCTTCTGCCAGGTAAACCTGCCTACCTTCCTGCAGTTTCTAGTGGAGGATTGCAGTCTGCCATTCTCTATTTTGCCATCTTAGAGCTCTCTAGACTGCTGGCCTTTCTGTTTCTGAACTCTTAGTTCAATTTCATTGGTCTGTATGTCTGTTCTTGTGCCAGTACCATGCTGTTTTGATTACTATGGCTTTGTAATAAGTTTTAAGATTGGGAAGTGTGAAACCTCCAACTTTGTCTTCTCTTTGAAGATCTCTTTGGCTGTACTGGATCCCTTATCCCGCCATATAAATTTGATGATTGGATTTTCCATATCTGCAAAGAAAGCTGTTGGAAATTTGGTTGGGATTGCTTTGAATCTATACATTGTTTTTGACATCTTAACAACATTCAATCTTCCAATCCATGAACACAGAATGTCCCTTAAAGTATTAGGTCTTCTCTGATTTGTTTTAGTAATGTTTTGTTCTTTTCTGTGTCCAAGTCCTTTATATCATCTTTGGTTAGACATATTCCTAGATGTTTCTTTTAGTTGCTGTTATAAATGGAAAGTTTTATTGATTTCTTCTTTGATTGGTCATTGTTAGTGTCCAAACACTTCTGATTTTGGGGTGTTGATTTTGCTGAATTTGTTTATTAGCTCTAGGAGATTTGTTGTGGATTTTTCAGGTTTTCTATATAGAGGATCATGTCATCTTTTGCTTGCTAGTGGCCTCATGACTTCCCCTGTTTACAAGAATTTGAATATCCCTTTTACTCCCCAGGAAACAGACCTCCCTCTCCCTGTTATTCCACTGCAATTTTTAAAGCAGCTAAGTCTCTGCCAAAGGCTGCCTAACCCACTATTTCTTATACTGTTTCACTGTTTCAAGCTGCTTTTCCTTGGAGGGTAAATTCTGGGACGAGGTGCTTACTAGAGAGGAGTTTCCCACGTCAGTCTTTCTCAGCCAGAACAAGGCTAGGGACACTGGAAGACAGACTCCAAACTGCCCTGTGGAGGGGATAACAAAGGGTACCACGAGGGTGTCAGGTACTTCTATGACTCTTTCCTCCTGTGGTTCCTTGATTTGGCACTTGCCCAGTAAATACTACTCTATAACTGTTTTCCATAGTTTTGAGGAATCACACTGTCTTTAGGTCTCCTTTGCCACTTTTGCCCAGGCAGGTTTGGAACAATGGCCACGCTTAAAGTTTGGACCCAGTGATCTAAAGTAGCTACTCTTTAGACTGTACAGTCCTAGACCTTGGGAACTAGGTCTTTATATCCCATGCTTGTACCAGAAAGCTGAAGCATGGGCCAGGGTAAAGTACCTCACTGTGAGGCTGGGGAATGGGTTATGGTAGCTGTTACTTGGAGAGTATAATTCATCAGTATTTACCACATTTTACTAGCCTCTTTCTCCTACTCTTCCCTGGATGCTGCACATTGTTTTACTACATTCCTGGGTTTCAAAATAGTTGATCCAGGCAGTTCTGCCTGTTTAATAGCTATTCTGGTGGAGGAACTGATTCCTGGAGCTTCCTACTACTCCTCCATCTTCCTACAATCCTGTTTTGTTTTTTGTTGTTGTTGTTTTTTTTATAGCTGGGGATTAATAATAGAATTGTACCATTTGCTACCAAAACCAATTTTTGAATCACTTTCAAGAGCAACCTCCTCCCCTCTTTTACTTTTTCAACTCTTTCACCATTCTACAAACCATCTGCAAAATCTAAAATAGGTCACTTTTGCTAACTGTTAAATGCAGTAGTTGAGGCAGGACTTGTTGGGGAAATATTTCTCCATTTCTAATATTTACTTCCATGTGAAGAGGTATCTGTTAGTGTACTTCCTGGAATCTCTCTGCCTCAGTAGATGTGGATTTAACTAATAGGAAAATTTGGGAAGAATAAGCAAGGCATATGGCTCAGCTCAATGCTTCTTCCTCTTGGGACCTGCCTTGCCTCTGAGAGCACTTGATATGCTGTGCCACTGCTGAAAAAAGTCTTCTTACTTCTGGGGTTCACCTATAAGACACTTGACTTCATTATGTCTCGATGCCCATCTGTTAATCTTTATTTCCCTATTTTCTCAGAAGCTGGGTAAGAAGGAGAGGTGTTTTTACTGAGGACCCATTATACCATGAGGATTAATAAATGTGGTTCATGAGTCAGGACCAAATAGTTAGTATCTTAGGTGGTAAAAGGATGAGGGGGTAAGTGAGTCCAGGCATTTCAGAATCAACCTCAAGTCTGCTTCATCCTCTAGTGGCTCATCATGGTCAGTTCTTCCAGAAAGACTTCTCCAGTGACTTGAGCCTACCACCAATCTCGCCTTCCTTCTCTTTTCTAGAGCATCAATCTACCATATGGCCCATTTGGCATAATTAATTTCCCTGGATCTCAATTTCTTCATTTTAGAGCATAATATATCCTAATATTTTTTTTTGCGGGGGGGGGCAGTAATTAGTGAAATAATATATAGGTAAAAATCATTTAGTACCTAACATACTGTAGGTACCCAATACATAATTATTATTCGTTATCATCTTTGTAGTTTGGCATAATTTTATGTTTCATGTGATGAAGATCTGAGCTTCCTGAGGACAGGAACTGTGCTTTGTATTTCTTTTTCCCATGTTGTGAGGAATCTATAACCTATTGTAAATAAGTTGTACAATGAATTGCTAGAAGCCTACTTAAAACTGACCTGAACCTATTTTTGAGAATTTTTGAAAGTCCACTTTGGGTCAGAAGTACTTCTGTTTCACTCTATTTTTTACGTGTAGGGCTGCTTTAGACATTCACCTACTTAATAAAACATTAAATTTGGCTGTCAAATAACCATGTCTCCTTACCTCAAAATCCTCCCCAAACCACTAACACTTATCCCTGGACACTGTGATGAGAGAATTCATGAGAAAAATATTTAACAACATTTCTCAAAGAAATTATAAATTTGCCTGGTATGTGTATGTATGTTTATCATATAATACTCACAGATGAGCAAATAGCAAAGAAAAAATATCGAACAAAGCTTAACAAGGACCTTGCTTTATCAGAATTTAGATATCATAATATGCTTTGTAGGGAAGTGGTTGTGGCTCAACTGATAGAGCATCTGCCTACCATATGAAGGGTCCAGGGTTCAATCCCCAGGTCTTCCTGACCTGTGCTGCCCAGGGCAGTGCTGCCGTGCTCAAGGAGTGCCATGCCACACAGGGAGTACCCCACATGCAAGGAGTGTGCCCCTCAAGGAGAGTCGCCCCATGCAAAAAAACAGTGCAGCCTGCCCAGGAGTGGTGCTGCACACATGGAGAGCTGGTGCAGCAAGATGATGGAACCAAAAAAGCGACACAGTGCTGCATGACAAGAATGCAAAGAGACACAGAAGAACACACAGCGAATAGACAGAGAGCAGACAACGGCGGGGGAGGGGAGTGAAGGGGAGAGAAATGAATTAAATAAATCTTTTTAAAAAATTAAAAAAAACGCTTTGTGAATAAATTGCATGTCTTGCATTTCAATCTTTTCTACCCCTAGTCTTAAGGAATGAGTACTGTGGGGTCTTCATGATATTTCTTAAACATAAGTTAGAATTTCTCATAAAATAATTATAGGGGATTAGGTTCAAACTAAACTGGAACTCTTTAAGAACTATAAAGAGGCTAAGCAACCTTAGTATACAGCAGTGACCTGGTAGGTGAGTTCCATCTGGTATGAAAAGAAATGGCTTCAAGAGTGCTTCAAAGCAGATGCAATTGCAATCAGGCTAGGGCCAATCCTGGCCAGATGGACAAAATGGATATCCAACTGTTTGTCCATGTCCCTGAAGGAAAGCCTACAGTAAGCAACCTTTCTACCTCCTTATCACTTCCCAGCTTATTTCTCCTTGGCCCTTCTCTCATTCTTCCTTTCACTTCCCATGTCAATGAAAGAAACAATGAGTTGAAAATAATTATTCTTGGTGGGAGAGTTTTACAAGAGAAAATTGTGGGATTGCCAATTATTTTATAATTAGCTATTGGATTAACTGTGACAGAAAGTAAGTTGAGCAATGAATTTTCAAGAGGCTGTAGAATCTGTGTGCAGTGCTGGTAAAGCAATTCCTGTTAATGCTAATGGGCATCGTGCAGATGAATCACTGAGTGCTATACACACTCATCTTCCAAAACTTCACTCTTCTAGCTGACATGTTGCCCATTCCCATCTGTTTCTTATGCTCTAATAAACGATAGCACTAATTTATTTAGCACTTCTTGTCAGAGTCCCCAGGCTGCTGTAACCCTGCAGGGATTCTCTGCCAGAGTGGGGTGACCTTAGAGTGGACACGTGGCCAGCTGCTGATGGACATGAGTACCAGACTCTGAAATAGGACTTTGCCTTCAGGGATGCTCACCATAAACAGTGTGATTTTTCCATTGCCCTTTTCAAATCCCTTTAGCCTTGAGAATGGAAAATTTGGCCCATTTCTCCAGGGCTGTGAATACCCTGGGAATTGCTTGCCCATAGAGGGTCTAGCAATGTTTGTAGACATTTTATGTCTTTTGAAAATGTTTATAGGTCTTCGGTTGGGTCTTCTGGAAGTAACCAAAGGGAAAGAGAAATATATAACTTTATGTTCTTGAGGATAATGTAAATCTTTGCCCTAGTTACCAGTCTGCCACATGGCCAGATCCATTTCTTCAATGCATAGAGATGATGGACCCAAGAGGAATCAGTGCAGTTGGCTGGCTTGTCCACGACCAATTTCTTTTGGGCTTAAAGCCTTGTAGGAGACTGTTCTTTTGCATATTCATGATTAGGGCAGTATTCCTTTATGCAGTATATGAAAAAAATTTGACATACAGGATTGAGAATGCAGTTCATTTAAGAAGTTAAAGGCATTCCTTTATTTCTAATAAATTAATGCTTTGAATTTAGACATTTGAGCCATATGCAATTTATCAGTTTGACAATTTGTAGGTATTAGAAGAAGAGAGGCAAATATCAGAAGCTTTTTTCCCCACATTTTTTTTCTTTATTTTTAGAGGAACTTTAGATTACGTAAATGTTACTTAAAACATGTAGGGGATTCCCATATCCCCACCCCCTCTACCTCCCACACTTTCCTCCTTTAACATCTTTCATTAGTGTGTACATTTGTTACAATTGATAAACACGTATTAAAGCATTGCTACTAAGCATGGTCTATAGTTTATATTATTGCTTACATTTTGCACTGCACAATTTTATAGATTTTGGCAAAATATATAACAACTTGCATCCATCATTGCAATGTCATGCAGAACAATTCTAATATCCTCCAAATGCTCCATGTTACACTTAGTCTTCCCTCTCCTTCCCCTCAGAACCTCTAGTGACCACTGTCTTTATATCAGAGTTATAAGTTCTTCCATTACTTGAATAATAATGTCTACTTTAGCCCAGAGTTGCATTCCCCCTTATGTTTGTTTGTTCCTCAGTCTTGAGGAATTAGGGATGATGATGTCCACACTGTTTCTGATTGAGAGGGGGCTTATATCCCATGGGGCAGATGGATGAAACTGTCTGCTTTTTGGGATGGGTGTTGTCTGTCATCATCACCTGTGAGTTGTTCTGGGTGAGTCCAATAAACTGGAGAGTTGGTGTTGGCTACAACTCTGCTGAGATTAGGGCTCAACCAGCATATGAACAGCTGGAAGATTTAAGCCTTTGGGGCATTTATTTAATGGGTATAGTGCTAATTATAAGTTCAAATAAATGGGCAGAAGAACCATGTATAGGAAAATTGTAAATGAGTCTAACTCTGATATATTGGGGGAAATGGGTTATCATATATTCCAATGCAAGGCCTAACAATGGGGTGCTGATTTCCTGGGGTTGTCTGCTCTATCGTGTCTAGATGTCACTAGAGCCCTCAGGGGCACCTCTCCTTGAGGCATTGTTTACTGAGGCAGTCAGTGAAATTGTCCTTAGATGTGCATAAGTGTAACCTCTGTAACCAACCAACTTTGAAATCTCTTAGCCATAAACTCATTTTTATTTAATATTTTCCCTTTTTGGTCTAAGTCTTTTTCCAAATGTATCATTAGTTTGCACTAGGTATTATTCCCTTGGTTTCAGGGAGGCTTATCCCCAGAAGTCATGTCCCGTGTTCAGGATAAGTTAGTGAATTTATATGCTGAATTTGGCTTAGAGAGAAGCCACATTTGAGCAACAAGGAGGCTTTCAGGAGGCAACTCTTAGGCAATATATACTACTAGGCTAAGTTTCAATTTCCAAGAATAAGACTCATAAGTACAAACATCAGTATCAAGGGTCTGGCATGTCGGTCTGTTCTCCTTCACTAGGCACTGCCCATGTACTCTATCAATTCTTTCCACTCTATGAAGAGAATGTAGCAGTATTCCCCAGGATGGGATTTCAATATTGTTTTGGTTATTCTGTGGGTCTCCACCCACCAAGACAATACCCCGTGACCATATGAACACATTCGTATTCCACAGAGGCATGCCCCAGGTGCCCCCTCCCCACACATCCCCCATCACTGATAGATACCCCACACCAGTGATCCCCCTGCCACAACTGCGACCTTTCTATAATCCAAAACCTCCCCAAAACAATGGCAACAACAACAAATAATAATAATAAAATAAAAAATAAAAAATTTCATTGTACATTTCATCACCATAACATGTTATCTTTTATGTATATTAACGATTTCTTCTCTGTTTCCCCCAGTGTCTTTCTTTTTTTTTTTTTCACTTTATGTTCCAAAAAGCTTTAGGTTACAGAAAAGTCACATAGAAAATATCCCCCCATATCCTCCCTACCAATAACATCCTACCTGAGTATGGTACATTGTTACAATTGATGAACAAATATGGAAGCATTGCCACTAACCACAGTCAATGGTTGACATAATGGTTTACCTTTTGCCTCATATACTTTTATAGGCTCTGACAAAATGTATAATGGCCTGTGTCTGTCATTGCAAGATCATGCAGAACAACTCCAAGGCCCTAAAAATGTCCTATGTTCCATCCATTCCTCCTTCCCCTTCTCCTCAGAACCTATGGCAACCCCTACGTTTCAGTTTTTAAGAATAAGGTTCATAGTCACAAGCATTGATATTGAGGGCTTGACCGACTGGTCTGTTTTCTTTTATTAGATGCTGTCTATGTACTTGAGAGGTTCTTATCCTTCTACTGAATACATAGGAGGACTCCCCAGGATGGTAGTTTAATATTTTCTTATTTATTGTGTAAGTCTCTACCCACTGAGATAATACCCTATGCCAAGATGAACATATTCATATACCATTGAAGCATGCCCCATGTGTACTTTTTCCCACATATCACCCCACCACCAAAGCCCTGCACCAGTGACTCACCCCTGCCATATTTGCCAAAAAAAAAAAAAACCAAAAGAAAACCAGAAAACATAAAACAAAAAAAAATTCTCACCATTGTAGTTTCAACCACAGACCTACAAATCCCACACCAGAAGCTTTAAATACTGAGAGAATCCCATACATAGGCTTCTTTACAGAAAATGGGACCAAAATATAAGTGTGTGTAGGAAGAAATTAGGATGAGAGGTGTAGAGTTTCACTTTTTGTGTACCATCAGATTTCTAGATTGCTATAGCTAACCCCTTCCTCTTCTGGCAGTTTTGAAGTTATTTTGAAAGGAAATAAAGAAAAGAAGATTTGCTTTATAAAGTTCAGAGCTGAGTTTCTCAAAGTATGCTTCAAGCAACCCTGGCCTTACAATATGTTGTTGGAAAAGGAGTCTGTGAGCAAATGAATTTGAGAAACACAGCCTAAGTTTTTCTTTCTCCTAGAAACTTAAAGGCACTAAAGTATATTAAAGGCTCTGATAAGTCCTGCAATAAAGAAGCCTGTTTAACCTAATTCAATGTAATTTTATTTAATTTTATTATTTTTTTGGAGGTACCAGGGATTGAATCTGGGATCTCACACAAGGGGAAGCAGGCACTCAACCACTGAACTACACCTGCTCACCTGTTTAATTTACTTTATCCAGTATTTTCCAAATTCATTTGAACAAAATGTGTCATTTGTTTTCTGCATCACATCTCTGCATGATTCTTTTTAGGCAAGTCTTTAGGAGATGCCAATATAGCATCAACTTTCCTGGAATATAACTATTAATATTTTGTGGAGCAAAATACGCCTCAGTGCATAAAACCTTGTCTTGTGTCATTTCTGAGGTGCAATTAAAAATGGCTATCATGTACCCTTTTCCTCATGTGACTCTTTGCATCAACCAGGGGATTCCCAAAAAGACATACTCAAGCTTCCTAGAGGCAGTTAGGTTCTAGAACACTTTTCCTCTTGTTCCATGGCTTCAAATCCTGCTGATCCTTCTAAACCAGTCAGCAACTTTTTTCTGTAAAGAAAGGGCCAGATAATAAATATTTTTGGTATTGCAGGCCTGATGGTCTCAGAAGCAACTATTCAACTCTGCCATTGTGGCACAACAGCATCTATAGATAATACATAAATGAATATGACTGTGTTCCAATAAAACTTTATTTAATAAGACAGCGAGTGACAGAATGTGGCCTGTGGGCCATAGTTTGCCAGCCTCTATTCTAGATTCTGTAGAGAGGGAATCTCCTTCTTGAAGCCTTTTTTGAGGTTCCAGTCTCTATTTCTGCAGCAGTAGTTAGAACCTTTGTTTAGCATTTAATTTGTTCTGCCTGGCCAGTAATCACTTGTTTATACTATCTGGAGGGACAGGATTGTCTTTTTCTCTCTCTAGCATCTCTTATCAGGCTTTCCCTTCTTTTTTCTCTGGCCTCTCTGGCTATTCTTTAATTCTTCAAACACACTACCCTCCCTACCTTTACACACAGTTTTCTCTGTCTGCAATACTCTTTCCCTATCTTTCTTCTTGCCTAATTAACTGCTAAGTTGGCATAAGATCTCAAATCAGTCAATTCTTCCATGACCTCATGGATTTGGTAAAATTGCCTCATTATATATTACTCAGAACTTCATGCACTTTTGGCTCAAATGCAGTTTCCTATTGACTTTTTCTTTCTTTTTAAGATTTTTAAAATTTTTTATTTATTTCTCTCCCCTCCCCCTTGTCTGCTCTCTCTGTCCATTCACTGTGTGTGTTCTTCTGTGTCCACTTGCATTCTTGTCAGTGGCACCTGGAATCTGTGTCTCTTTTTGTTGCATCATCTTGCTGTGTCAGCTCTCCATGTGTGCAACACCACTCCTGGGCAGGCTGCACTTTCTTTCATGCTGGGTGGCTCTCCTAAAAGTGATATGGACTTCCAGCTGTGACTCTCTCTGGCATCTAGAAATTTATAAGTTATGCCTCATGCCACATTGTGGCACTTTCATCCAAATATTTGATTTCTTTTTAAATTGACTTCAGCTAAACCTGCCGAGCACAAACTTTATAATAAATGATAGAGAATGATTCCTTTCTATTTGGGAAACCTTCAATATCTAAGCAGAGCAGAACTCAACTGTCCAGTTTACACCTAAACGTAAAGCATTATAACTTCCTTTAGTATTTTTTTAATAATAAAAAAAGAGATAGCAAAAGGTATCTTTTCAAAGACAGCAGACCTGAAAAAAATCACCAAGTGGAAAATTCTGAGTTAAGATGCAATTGTATTATTAATTGTGTTTTAGGGCCTTTTTATAAAAGTCTTAACATGGTGAATTTGGGATGAATAGTTGCTTTTCCTTTGAAACTCTGGCATCCTAGCTGGAAGAATCCTAATGTGACCGAACTATGGTATGTTTCCTGTGCCTCTGGAGAAAAAAGCCTCAGCCCGTGTGTGACAGTGAGAGGACATCAGAGCTCCATTTCTGGGTTCTCATTCCCAGTCTCTCCCCTGATGTGAACAAGCTTCAAAGTAAAAGAGGAAACAGATGCTTGAAGGGGCACAGTCAGGAGAGAGAAATCTCACCCAGGCTGGCATTGGAATTCTGTTAGAATATTTGGGTGACATGTTGTTCTGTCCAGTGATGGTGATGCCAGCAGAGACATCTTTCTATGTGACTGATGGTTGCATGAAGAGTCAGGCATGGAGTCCCCTTTGAAGGTAATACCTCGGCTGTGCTCAAAGGCAAACTTGGAATTTAGATCCCTTTGGAAGGAACCTCCAAGCCTCAGGAATCCCCAGGTGTCGGGCCTTTGGGCTACGTCCACTCTAAGACACAGGACCTAGGGGATGTGAGAATCTCAGAGGCCGATGAGCAGTATGTTTGCAAAGGTCAACCCATATATGCGTGTTTCAGCCTAGAATGCTTCTGACTTCCCACTAAGCCCAGTCCCCTTCCTTGTGTATTCTTGGTCCTATGTCCATGGGGAGCAGGAGAAAGGGCATATCTGACATGACTCCCTGTGGGTCTCAATTTTCAGGCACATGTTCAGGCAGAGGCTAAATGTAAAACTTTGCCATCTCATACGTCCAACTGCACAGGCCAGACAC
Organism: Dasypus novemcinctus; assembly: GCF_030445035.2. NCBI lineage: Eukaryota > Metazoa > Chordata > Mammalia > Cingulata > Dasypodidae > Dasypus > Dasypus novemcinctus. The sequence goes on along the minus strand of NC_080690.1, from coordinate 19,583,511 downwards.
AGGCTATAGGTAGGTCAGCATTTTTGAATGCCTTCTATATGCTTGCATTGTCCCCGGTGCTTGACTACTGCACATTATTTTAAGTTGTTTTAATGATGATAATGGGTATGAATAATTCCCATTCTAGAGTTGAACACTCAGAGGCACAGAGAATTTGGGATTGACTGAGGCCACCCAGGGTATAAAAGGTAGAGCTGGGTTACTGAGAAATAGGAAAGGTTAACGATTAATTCTTTGGGGGAACTGGTGTAGCTCAGAGGTCTGAGTGCCTGCTTCCAATGTATGAGGTCCTGGGTTCAGTCCCTGGGACTTCCTAAAAAAAAAAAAAAAAAAAAAAAAAAAAAATATATATATATATATATATATATATATATATGTATGTGTGTGTGTGTGTGTGTGTATGTATGTATACATAAATAAAAGGTGACTGTTAACAAAATTAAAAATTAAAAAAAGATTAATTCTTTGAAAGACTGCTTGGGGTTTTCTGGTACCCATGCTCCTTTAGAAATGCCACCAAAATGGCACCTGATCCATATCCCTGCTGCTTGGGTTGCTGGCCACCTTTTCAAGGCAAGAGACATTTATTCCAGTCCATGGGGAAGAGTGAAGGTTGAGTCTATTATCTCAGTAATCTGTGGTCACAGGAAGGAGTTCTCTGAGACCTTTTGATGGAGAAACTTTTGATGGAGCTACCTCTGCTTCCATCTCTTCTATCTCAGGGGCAAAGCTGTTTATAGTTTAGTGGTAAAATTAAGACTCTGGAGTCAGACTGAGTTCAAACCCAATTTCTCCACTTACTGATTGTGCCACTTTGGCCAGTAACTTAAGCTCTTTAGCCTTCATTTATTTCCTTAATCAAATGGTTGCCTCCTAGGTTGATTGCAAGGATTCAATGTGATAATAAATGGAAAGTTTTGAGCATCCAACAAATAATGATAAGGTCTGGTAATTCCAGAGTCTTTGGGAAATCCTTTGATCAGGGCCACCTTTAGAAATCTCAATACTTTTGGCAGTGTAGCACATTCTCTTTAGTGTCACAAAAATATCAATTCGTTGGTGTTCAGTTATTCATTGCTATATAACAGACTAACTCAGTGGTTTAAATCACCTGTCATCTCCCATAATTCTGTGGTTGATGGGGCTTAGCTGGGCAGTTCATGTAGGGATCTCTTATGTAGTTACAGTCCAGTGTTGCTGGAGCAGTGTGCAACTGTAGGTTAGACTGGACAGAGTGACCAAGATGACTCATTCACAGGGCTGGCAGTTGATCCTGGCTATTAGCTAGAAGAGTAAGTTGGACTGTTCGAACTTAGCATATAAAAGCAATAACTTCCGCCAGTGTGGGACATGACTCCCAGGTATGAGCCTCCTTGGCACCAAGAGATTGCTACCAAGTACCGACAAGCAATGCATCTGGGAAAAAAACCTTGACCAAAAGAGGGAAAAGCTAAAGACAAATGAGTTTGTATGGCTTAGTGAGTTGGGAGGCCATCCCAGAGGTAGTGCTTATGCACATCTCAGCAGGATCTCATTGAAAGCCAAAATAGATAATACCCTGAATAGTGAAGCTCCTCAGAGATATGGAAACATCCAGACACTATAGTTAGGACCAATAGCTCAGGAATTTGGCCCCTTGCCTGTGGGCCCTAATCTGATATTTATGCTCCTCAGTGTGACAGAGTTAGACTCAGCAGTGGTTTCCCTCTGCATGACTCTTCAGATCTTCTATTTGAACCTATAATTAGTACTAGAGTTGTTAGTTGTACATCCAAGAGACTTAAATCTTCGTGCTGTCCATGTGCCAGCTGAACCCTGAATCTCAATGGAGTTGCAACACCTAATCTCCAACTCAAGGGACTGACCCAGAACAATTAACAGGGTGGAGATGATGGACAAACAACATACCAAGGAACCAAGAGTGCCTACAACTACAAGCAAGAGAGTCCCATCCATTGGATGTATTGGTTTGAAGCCCCCCTCAGTTAATGGTAGAGTGGGCATCACCATCCCAGAGTCCTCAGGATTGGGAAATGAACTTTGGACTAAAATAGACTTATTAGTATTCTACTATTGACTTGTTGTGATTCTAGCAATGGAAGAAATACCATTGTTGTGGAGACAGTGACTCATGGATGTTCTGGAATTAGGGAGAGAGAAATACAGGTGTAATAGGAGGCCATTTTCAGGACTTGGGAATCATCCTGAATGACATTACAATGACAGATACAGACCATACATATCTGGCCATAACTTACAGAGTTAAATGGGAGAGAGTGTAAACTACAATGTAAACTATAATCCATGCTTAGTGGCAATGCTCCAAAATGTGCTTATCAATTGCAATGAATGTACCACACTGATGAAAGATGTTGCTAATGTGGGAAAATGTGGGAGGTGTGGTGAGCAGGGAATATGGGAATCCCCTATGTAGTCTCTGTAACATTTATGTAATTGAAGTATTTTAAAAAATTAAAAAAGTGGGAAAAAAAAGTTGGGCTGTTGACAGAGCACATTCATGTGACCTCTCCATATAGATAGTGAATCTCACAGTAGGCCAACTGGCTTATCAGTGTCCCTAGGAAAAGTGCCATTCCACGCAGTAGAGGGCAGAAGCTGCCAAGCCAGTTAAGGTTTATGTCAGCTGGCACTGTGTCTCTTCTGCCATATTCCATTTTGTTCAAAGCAATCATAGGACCCCTCATGATGGCGTAACAAACTTCACCTTCTGATGGGGCATGGCAAGGTCCCATGCAGAAGAACTTGTGGGAGATGTTGTTACAACTGTCTTTGGAAAATCTCATCTGCCATAGTTGGTATACAAGAAGATTTCAAACTGTAATGGTTATCAGTGGCTTCTTGGATTTAAGCATGGGGTGTTCTCTCACATCAGTCCATTGGATTGAATTATAATATAGTAACATCTGAATGTGCTCTCTTCCCACCTGAGAGCCATCATCTCTGGGAACATGGCTCTGTGTCATGGGTCTTTTTTCTATTCCTATTCTTGGCCTATGGCGAGTACTTCTCTTCTGTCCACCTTTGTCTTAACTGCAATCCTTTTGAATTCCTGGAAGTCTCTTATTGATGCTTCCCTTTGTAGTGGTTATGAGGACTAGGGGCAGTCACATAGTTCAGCCTCTTGAGTGTTAGAGCACATAGTGGCCCAAGCTGGTGCTCTCAGAATCCCAAGTCTTTAAGCCTATGGCTTAGGAAAAACTGTTAGTGAGAACCTGACAGAAAGTCTTTGAGTTTCTTTTTCTAACCCAGTTAGAAAAAGGCAGAAAGCTTGCCCCCAAGGGACATTTGACAATGTCTGGAGTAATTTTTGAGTGTCACAGCTGGGAGTGGCTGCTTCTGGCATCTATGGGTAGAGGACAGGGACACTGCTAAACCTCCTACACTGCACGAAGTTGTCTGCCCCTCCCCCAACAAAGAATTTTATGTCCTAAAGTGTCAGTATTAGGTTAAAGAATTAGCTGGCTTAAAGTGCCAAGTTTGAAAAACTCTGGTTCTAACTTCAGCTATTCTTGCCAAAGAAGAACATTTTCCCAGCCCACACTATTCAGGTGGAATTCCTATCATTGCTATGCCATTAGTAATTCACTGCATTACAGTGACTAGCTCATCATCATACCATTTATCTTGTCTCCAGACAGAATGAGCTCTCATTTATGTGGGATATTGGAAGAGCTTCTTGGGCATGGAGATCAACTGTGTTGTACAGATTCCCAAAGCAAGTATCTTAGTTTATGTGTGCTTCACTGGTCATGCCCCTGTATAGTTCGTATGAATTAATACTTGTCAGGGGATCAAGTCAGGTTTTCTTTGTACTTGTGTGTGTTTTTGTCTCAATGAAACTCTGGAGCTTCCTGAACGTCTCTGAATAATCAGTTTCTAGCTCTTCACTGCCTGTAAGGAAAAGGCCCAAATTGTGAGCAATTAAAGTTTGAAAACAAATCCATAGAGCAATTTGAGAAAGCACCGCAGAGCCATGAACATTTTCAACACAATGTGTACTTTCACCCCCACCCCCATTCCTTGACTGCATTTGCTGTTAATCGTCCTTCATTTCACCAGCAGGAACCCAAAATGAATCTCTTTAGGACTCGTAGTTGAATTACAGCAGCTGAGTGTGGGCATCTGTTTATTTTTAATGCTTTGATATAAAGTTTAGCAGAGTTGCTAGAGGTTTGAAACCCCCACTGAAACTTCCCTGGAAGAGCAGGGGGTTTGAGCCTCGCAGAGTCTTTAGCTGATCACGTATGATGATGCTGTGTTGGTGAGAAGGACTCTCATCATACCATTTGTCCCCAAACTTGCTCAACACAAAATCCAGTCATTGCTATGGTCATGGGGTGGGGGCAGAGTTAATGTCAAACCAGTGTGACAGGCAAATCACTTTGCCACAAACTCCCATCAAAGCTGAAATCCCATCTGTTTTCCATTTTTTCTTCTTGCAACAAGAGGTGCTAATTGACTACATTGCCCCTAAATATTTGCTTTTTTTCCTGCATGCAGTAGGATCTCTGTTTTAGCATACGCACTTGCAAATAATAAAATAAATCAATATTTGCTAATGTTAGGATGCAGCAATATCCCCCAGATCTGGGAAGAATGATTTATAGACTACAGCATTTCAAGCCTGACCCGTTCGGGTCTCAGAAAGCACTTAAAAAATAAATTTACCCTGGCCTCTCTCACCCCATTTCAAAAAGGGTGACAAAGATGAAGTAATTTATAAGTCACACTTTTATTAATGCTTTTAACTTTCATACACTTGGCTTTGTTGGCCTTCGAGTGGCATGAGTGCAGGCCCTGGTTGGATGGTAACCTTCGGCACGTTGAGGGGGTTAGGTACAAATGATCAACTCATAAATAGGTGCTGGGCTCCACATTATCCTGCCGTAAATTCACCAGACCTTTCACGTACATCAAGTAAGAGCAAGTTGAACTAGGCGTACTGCTCTGAGTTTACAGACTAATGCAGTACTAATGAGTATCTGGCCAAAGGGTTCCCAGAATGATGGCTGGCACTTTGCAATGGGAGAGGCAGACCTTGTAACACAGGAGTCGTGGTGTCCAGGCCTTTCTCTCCAAAAGAACCAAATGAATGTTCCAAAGCTGTGGGACTCCTCCTTCCCAGCCAGGGCAGGAAAATGAGGAATTGACTTGAACTTCATAATCTACCTGTCAAAACTGTGATCTTGAGAGTCACCCTTAGGGTGTCTGCCACGTTAGAAGGAGGATAGGTAGAGAAACTCTCTGAAAGATGATAATAGCCACCTATTTACTTGAAGTCTTTAAAAAGGAGTCTGTTGTGGTTTGCAGGATTAGTGATGACAGGGTATTGACCCGTCAGAGCAACTTTGAGAAGCAGCAAACCGCTGCTTTTCTCCCTCCCTGGAATCTGGTGAATGAGTCAATGTACTACATTGATTTGAGCAGAGGGAAAGAGAAAAATGACTGAAATTACTGATACTGTACTTTAGAACTGCTTTGGAGTTGACTCCTAGCGTGAAACTTTCAGGAACACCTTGGACTGTCAACTCAAGAAATTACATGTTCCAATGCATGTGGCTGCATGTAAATAGTCAGCTCTGTCACCCCTCCCTCACCAGTTTGGAAGCATTGGAAGTGTCTTGATAACTCTCCCTTCTCTCCATTCTCAAATACAATGAGTCACTAAGTCATGCTGTCAAAATATCTTCACGTGTATTCCCACAGCTTCTGGACTACCCTAGGCCTTCAATGTCTCCAGGCAGGAATAGGAAACCATCCCCAAACCACTACATGGTTGGGTTTCTCTCAGTCTTCTTCTTCCTTTTGTCAGCTCTCTACTCATAAACTGGCAATAATGACCATTTGCCTGCAGAATTAAGTCCAGTGTTCTTGGTCTAGAACAAGTACCTATGGCTCTCTGGTTTCTGCCCAATCTCAACCAATTTTTCAGCTTCATCTTCCACATTCTCCTTCACAAACCTCCATTCAGGTCCTGAAGTCCCAATCTCACCTCCATTACATGCTCTGTTCTTAATTCCTGCCTGCTGAGCATCCTCTTGTCTATCCAGGTTCTGCCCAGCCTTCACGACTCAGGTTTTTTTTTTTTTTAAACCCCTTTGTGAAGACTTTTTTGGAGCAGGGATTGGCAGGCTTCTTCTGCAAAGCCCAGACAGTAAATATTTCTGGCTTTGTGGGCCATACAGTCATTGTTGCAGTTGCTCAACTCTGCCATTGTAGAGTTAAAACACACAGAAAATATGTAAATGAGTATGGCTGTCTTGGAATAAAAAGGTATTAATAAAAACAAGTGGTGGGTTTGGCCCATGGGCCTAGTTTGCTGATCCCTGATTTAGATACATGGTCGACTCATCTTCCTATGAACTCACATGACATATTTAACCCTTTCTTATGCACTTCCTTTTGATCATTTATATATGAGGACTACATTGCATTATTTAATGTTTCACGATTATTACCTTCATAATTAGATTATATGCTTCATAAGGACAATAATCAAGTATAATATTTCCTATTCTTTCTCTGACCATGAATACCCAAAGCCTGGCAGAGATGTTTAGTAAATATTTCTTGAACAAAAGATAGCAACCAGATAATTTAATGTAGACTAACAGAACTGGTCTGCCTCACCATTATACATACATATTTGTTGTCACTTTCCTTTTGTTTTGTTTTCTTCATTTTAACTTTTGTGCTAACTGGTCTCCCAGGTCCAGATCCTAGCCTCTTCTCTCCATCCCATTCTCTACCATTTTATTTTTACAAATAAAGACACTGAGCCCAGGAATGTCTAGGGTCACACATTTCAGTTGCTTGGAAAATAGTAGCTTTCCCCAAGTCTCCTGATGCATGTCTATTTCATCACAGTGCCTTGGAAGAAATGCCACAGTCTTTATGAGTTTGGCTCCACTGGGAATTAGAAAATGGATAAAACAGTAGATGAGATTTGGTCCTTACAGGTTCTTCCAAATACATTCTGCACAGCTGACACAGTGTGAGATGTCCTGGTTAGGGTGATAGGATTAAATGAAAGTGTACCTGTGGACCTAGGATGTTTGAGTTTTTAGAACTCCTGCATCAAGTTCTGTTGCTAAGTTCCAGTTTACACTAAGGTTAGATTTGGCTACAGAAGTCACCAACCCTGGTGAAAATCATTCTGGATATATTTGTATCAGAAAGAATAAACAACCATATTACTCAGCTTGGAAGTGTGAGCTTTGGAAAAATATAGCCAGGTGCAATGTTTCATCACAGAAATAAGGAAGTCAAACGTGATGGGATTTTACAAATAATAATAATAGGCACTTTTATAATTATTATTCTTATTATTCTAATATTTCATTGAGTGTTTGCTATAGCCAGACATTGGGCTAAGAGCTTGCATGTGTTCACATCCATAAGCTTATGCATCCATAAGGTTTCTGGTATTCTTCTATTATATTAGAGAAATATTCCTTAAAATTGGTGATTTCTACCCTACTTTTAAGTATGGTGATTTTGGTCTTAACTCTTCAAAGATTTTGGGGTAATCTGAATTGAATTCATATATAAATACTAGCATCTCATATATGTGGGATGTGAGCTGTACTTTTAAGAAGTTGTGAATTGTGTTAAGATAAAAAAAAAAAAGGATGGTTTTAACCTTCCTTTGAAAAACACCTATTATATAGTTTTAGATTGTATAGAAAGAAGCCTTTGCTTCAAGTTCACCTGCTGAGCAACTTTTTAAGGCACCAAGGTTACTTTTTCAAATAAATCCAAAATGACCATAACCATTTTGGTTATGGTTCTGGATCTGATTGGCTATAAGGAAAGCTAGAGATATTTCTTTATTTTTTATTTTAAGGTTTTGGAAACACTTACTATATGTTTGAAGTGTCTTTGTGGATATACAGTAAGAAAGAGGCTCTACTGGGCTACAATTATTTTCTCAAATGCTAATTGTCAGTGGTGGGGAAAAGAAGTAACTCCTTGTTATCACTTCGGTTTCCTTTAAAATATAGATGCTAATTCAAAAAATTGAGTTTACAGATTCCACTTGCATTTCTGTCCCCTTGCCCTCCCCACTATTATATATACTTTTAATTGCAGACGTTACTTTGCAAAGAGGAATAACTGGGCCAACAGACTCCAAGGTGATGATTAGAGAAGGCAAAATCACTTACAGCTCAAGGGTGATACCCAGTAATAGAAGATTGAAAGAAATGAATTGCTACAATGAGTTAAATTAAATTCAGCCCAACTAATAGTGGATTAAGCAAACATTACAAATTAAAACCAAAGCTCCAGACAAACAAGGGAACAAATCTTGAACAAATAATTTGCCGTGAGACCCAGCTGATAGCCATGATCTGTGCCTTTGCTCCCTGGAAGGAGTCCTTGACTATTGGAGGATTTAATGGGCCAGATACACAGAAAAAGGAAGGAAGTCTTGCTAATCACCATTGGCACAGATACTGGACTTCTGGCTCAGTGAATAACCATGGCTTGCAAGGAGAGTCTGCCTCAAAGAGCTTGAGGCTGGTGAAAGTCCTGAAATGAATGGAAAAAAGTCTCTAGGTTAGCAAGGGAAGGGAGGTACGGAGTCCACTGTTTTTGCTTTTTGTTTTCGACTGCATTCTTTGCAATTTTTTCTTTTTAAAAAAGTTTTATTGAAATATAACATGCATGTAGAAAATTGCACAAATAATAAATATATGGCTCAATACCCAAATCAAGAAACAGAACATTGGCAGAATCACAGAAATTCTACCCTTCTAGTCATTATTCCCCCAGGGTAAATGCTTTCTTGCTCTGCCATTGCAATCCATCTAGTTGAGAATCCTGGCTTACTTATCAGTGACTCTGCCCCACCATCCAAATTGTAACTTAAAATGAGAATGAGAAAGGGGTGGGGGGTAGGAGGGAGCAGAGGAAGAGGGAGACTGTACGCTCTAAGAAAGGTGTCATGTACTCCTGGTTTAGGAGCTGCATGTTTGCGGTGCCAGGAGGAAAGACTGGATAAACCTAGGTGTTTAGTTTGCCAGCTCTGTTTAAAGTAGATTCTTTGGAGACTCAAAGCTGAGCATTCACTAGTAGGACTAATACCTACCACTTAGTGCAGATAATGCCTTACAGACATTAACTAATTATTTCATTTGGCACCCTAGTGAGAGGTAGATGAGTATTATTGTCTCTGCTTTATAAATTGAGTTAACAGGCATAAAGAGATTAAGGCTGCTCCCATATTGGGAGTTTGCCCAAAGAGTTGCTTGCTGCCTTATCTGTCTCCTTTGAGCCCAGTGTATCCTTAGGCTACCTGGCAGTCTTCATTTGTTCATCCATTCATTCATTTATTCAGTTACCAAACATGTATTGAGGTATTTTTCAGATACTGTGCGAGGCTGCCTGAACATGGCATAGTCTATACTGAAAGAGGGATCATTCTCATAGGGGTAGATTTTAAATTCCTTTAGAGGGGAGGCAAGTAATGTCGTCATTAGGCCTAGTAGAGATGAGGCTGTAGGGATGGAGAACTTCGGCAAACTGAAGCATTCCTGCTCCACCTATTTTTATAACTGGCTAACTGTCCAAATAAACATATCTATGATCAGGGTAAAACAATGGCAGCCAGTTTGCAAGACCTGTTAGAAGATGAAGAACATAACTTGCTATAGTGTCGTGTGGCAAATACTGAACCAGAAGTATAAATACAATGCAATGGGAGCACAGGGAGAAAGCTATTAATGATGTCAGGAGGCCAGAGGAAGCATATCAGGTGTAGACAGAAGGGGGAGGACGGATGCTGGACGTTGCATGTCCTGTGGTGGCTCACTGGGTGGACTAGGGGAGAGTGTGGACTACAATGTGGACCACTGTCCATGTGGTGCAGCAGTGCTCCAGAATGTATTCGCCAGGTGCAGTGGATGTGCCACAATGATGGAAGAGTTTGTTGATGTGGGAGGGGTGGCATGGGTGGGGTGGGGGGTTATATGGGGACCTCATGTTTTTTGAATGTAACATTTAAAAGAAAATAAAGAAGAAAAAAATAAAAAGAATGGAATTATACAAAAAATAAAATAAAAGAGTACAAAACAAATAAACAAACAAAAACAAAACAGATTTACAATGATTAGGTCTTAGAGTTTGAAGCCAAGACGAGGTTCATCGTATGCTTGGATCCCTCCAGTGATGGGACCTTCAGTACCTAGAGAACTCACCTCCTTGGGGAGACCCTGATCAGTGGATGAGTGGGAGCAGTGTGATGGTGAAGATCATCACAGGCTTGGGAATCCACCTATCTGGGTTTGATTCCTAGACTCCACCACTTAGTAGCCATATGACTTTGAGGGTAGTTACTTACCCTCTCTGTGCCTCAGTTTGCTCATCCATAAATAGTGATAATAATAGAATTGTTGCAAGTTAAATCATGTGACACAAACCCATCCCTGCAAAATGAAGTGGTACTGCTTAACCAAATGGTCTCTGGCTATTTTTAATAAACCGAGTTGAGGCTCTTGTCATCCTGGAACAACTCTAGCTGTGTTCAATGTGTAAAACTCTCCTGAGCTTTTTATCAGCTTCCGAAATGGTGATTAACTGATGAACCCCCAAAAGAAACCATCACAGCAGAGTGAATAGTCATTGTGAAATAGAAAGTCTTCTGCCTATTAGAAAGGGCAGGGTCCAGAAATTAATTCTGATGGCTTTGTCAGTATCAGCCACTAACTATAGAGTTGATTTGTCCTGGGAAGTTTTTTATTTTTATTTTATTAGAGAAGCTATAGGTTTACAGAAAAGTCATACATAAAATACAAAGTTCCCATATACCACTCTATTATAAACATGTTGCATAGGGAAATTTTAAGCTGTGCTTGTCACTTTCAGATGACACAGAGAGAAGCAACTAGAGTGAGCCTTGCACAAGGTGGACTCAAGTCTCAAATTGAGGAATCCAGTTCAGGAAAAAGGCAAGAGCTCCATCTGATCTCTAAAAAACTAAGCCAACAGTACACTCTAGATTGCTTTTCATCATATTTAAAGGACAATGATATTAATTAAATGTCACTGCAGGGTGGGAATTCTCAGACTTTACCACATTATGTATAATGAGGGATAGAAGAGAACTATGCTCTGAGCTTTGTATCACAAAATGCCTTTTCATTTGGCGTATTTATCTGCAAGTTTCCATAGAGTGCCACTAAGATGATTGTTCTCATCTCAGTTCTTTGGATATTCATATTATCCCCTTATTTTTGGATGGAGGTATGAGGCCCAGAGAAAGGAACCATTTAGGATCATAGAATTTTAGGGCTTTGAAAGACTGTGGAGATCTTTTAGTTAACACTTCTTACAGATTAAGGCACTCATACTCAGAATAGTGAGTGGTTTACTGAAGATCATGCTCAGAACAGTGAATGGTTTACTAGTTAGTGATAGAGTCTAGACTTGAAACCATTCCTAAAACTTCCCTGATAGTTTATATTCAAGCTCTTCCATATTTTAGTTGAATGAATGTAGTTAAGTCTTTTAACCTTTTTGAGATTTCATTTCTTTTCTGACAGGGATAATAGTACTAAGTACTATAACTCATAGGGTTGCATTAAGGCTCGAATAGGATAATGAATGGGAAAGTACTTTATAAACACAATATACTATATAAAATGCTATAAAAGTGTAAGATATTGTTACTATTGCCTGAAGTAAATTCAGCAAGATAGTGGGAAGTCAATAAATAAAACTCAAATAAATCACTGGATTTTAGAATTGGAAAGAACCCTTAAAAGTCATCTAAGATAATAGCTAATTGAAGGCTGCATTACATGTCTTCATACTAAATCAAAGATTCTTTAACATGTGTACTCATGAACTTTCTATGTAAACAGAAGTCTTATACATCTGATAATCCTCAAAAGAGAACTTTCCATCAGCGGCCCACATATTCCCAAGGCTGATCCACAACTCGATTTATTAAAAATAGCCAGAGACCATTTGGTTAAGCAGTGCCACTTCATTTTGCAGAGATGGGTTTGTGTCACACAACTGAACTTTCTTTCCAAGAGCAGCAGGCTAAATGGGGAAGGAGAGACTTCAGCAGAGCTTAGAGTAGCCTGGAAGAGAAACCCTGGGCCTCAGGCCTAGGATGTCGTCAGGCCTTAAAGAGGCCTGCCTCGGTTCCGGCAGCCCAGGAAGGCAGGAGTCTGCACTGATGCACGTTACGGAAACTTGAACGGCTTCTTTATATATTCAACCTTTCTCCTGATATTTAAACCTATTAAACAACAATAGCAGCAATAAAATAAGAATCTCAACACAATCACTTTCCTTACCAAACTGGGATGAATGAAATTCAACAGGATTCCATACAACATTGATTTCTTGGTTAGTCATGCCAAAGGAGAAGTTGCCTCATTATAATAAAAAATGCACTCAGAGCCAAGGATGTAGTTTGAACCATCCCCTCTTCTTCCTCCAGAATGTTTTCAAGAAGGAAACGGAACTTTTCAATGTATGTATCCCTTCCTGTCCTCACTCCTCTCCTAATTTCTATTAACCTTTCTAGGTTAATATTAAGAGAGTGTGTGACTAAACTGAGAGCTTGCAAGCACAGGTATTGAACCCTGGCTTTTAATCCTGGATCCTCCATTACCAGCCATGTGATTTGGAGCAGGTTAAAGTCCTTGAATGTAAAATGTTGGTAATAATCGTACCAAGCTCATAAGGATTGTTGGAAAATTAAATGAACTGAAATAATTCATGTAATCTGGCACTGTGCCTGGAATGATGCCCACTCGAAAAGTATGTTGGAAAGAAAATGGAAAGCTCGAGTCCTGGGTGGAGTTTGGGGGGGTCTTCTTTAAGAAAATAGTTTTTAGTTGCATTTAGCAGATTGCAGTGGTGCAATTAGCTTGATGGCTGTAGATATTTCCAAAGCATAGTGTCTGGATTTGTCCCTAAATGTGGATATCATTGGATCTGAATACTCCTGGACTGAAAACAGGAAGGAAGGGAGAAGGAAAAAGGATGGCAAGAGGAAACAAATCAGTGAAGGGTAGCAGTGGTCAGATGGACTTCTGTTAGTCTCAATTCGGCAGGAGAGGTGGTCCCTCAATGGTTTGTAAATAATAATGGAAGAGTATGAACACACATAAGTCAGCTTTTCTGGCAACTTCTATGCTAATCTAGGTACCCACACCTCAAACACCAATAGTTCTCTGCTACCTCCCTGGAGATGCTCCAGCTGGATGTGCCGCTTTTTTCTCTGAATTCAAAGTGCTTATTTCTACCATTTAAAGTTGTCTTTTCCCATGTTGAATCCTCTCCTAGAGTAGCAGTTCAGTGACATTTTCTCCATCTTCTTCATCCCAGCATGTGCTGGGTAGAATTGGGTAGAATGCTACTGTTCACATAGGCTAGGTTCAAATCTGCCAGCAGGATATGATGGTTTCCTTTCAGTCGAAGACCCAAAATAATCCCCTAACAAAAAGTCAGGCAATGCCACAGCTTGGGTATGGGGTGGGGGGAGAGTGAGAATGGTTTGGGGGGGGGGCATGTAAGGGGACAAAAGCTCCCCTTGGTCCCATTCTCCAAAAGTGGCATCTTTTCACCAATTTTAAAAAGGTATAACATTTTATATGAAGGTTGCTAAGGTGATGATAAAGAAGGGGAAGCATAAATCAGTCTGGTCAAAGTGTGGCTGGTGAGGCTTTGAGACCTTCCAGTAGGATGTCACAGAGTGGCCCTTTCCATGTCTTTCCCCCCACCAGCTAGTGTTGTAAACTGAGACCTCTTCTCCCCACCCCCAATCTTGTCCATCTCATGAAAACTTGGCTCTGTATCTACTCAGGGGCCAACCCACTTTTCTCCATATTGCCCACAGAGCTTCCCCTGTACTTGACCAAATTAAAGGCCAATGCTTGCACTCACGGCCCCACCGCCCTTCATGACCCAGCCCTGGCTCCATCTTGCCCTGCACAGTTCATGTGGGCTTCCTTGCTGTTCCTCAAAGGTCCTGTCTTAGGGCCTTTGCACTTGCTTTTCCCTTTGCCTGGAATACTCTATTCCAAATTTTTACATGGCTGACTCACTCCCTCATTTTATTCAAGCCTCTGACCAATCGTCACTCTTCAGAGGCCTTTCCTGGGCACTAGTGCTAAAGAAGTACCTCAGTCACTTTCTGTCTCCTTACTTTGCTTTACTTTTATGTGTACAACACTAGGTGTTATATCATATGTGCAACTTCGGTTGTCTGCCTCCCAACAGAGTGTAAGTTCCACAAGGGGAGGGACTTTGCCTTTTCTGTGCATTGCTAGAGCAATGCCCACTGATCGTAGCTGTTCAGTAAGTGTTGCATAAATGAAGAATGGGTGATTTTAACTCAGTTAACAGTGTGAAAAGATGAAGGCATCATAGTCTTTGCTTTCTAGGAGGTTGCAGTCTTGATGGGAAGATAGACTTGTAAGCAGATACCAGATATGTGGAAAGATATTTTTGAGAAAATTTTACAAGTACACTGATAGTGTTAAGGAAGGGTGTTTTTCCAAGCATGGCTGAGAGACACAACCTATAATATGGTAACATTAAGTATACTCACTTGTTTGAGACTTGAAGATACAAATAACCATGCTATAAGGATCTGGGTATATGTGTGTATATGTGCATTAATGTTTGGGGTCATATAATATTTTATAGAGTTTAGAGAACACAAAATGACTTTGCAGTGATGTTACAGTATGTCAGAAAGCTGAAGAATTCCTGTCAGTCCCCCCAAATGAAGTAGAAGCATCTGCCTTTTTCCCAGGTGGGACCAGGCATTGTACAAGACCCACACATTTTTCCATAAGAGACTCATATTTGCTATGATGCTAGAAGGTTCTAATAGGACTTAGAAGGCTGTAAATTATATCAAATGATTTTCAATTTACAAAGCTATGTTTTTTTAAGGATGGGGAAGAGAGAAGTGAGGAGAAACTTTCTTTGGACCCTGAAATTATACCTTCTTTTAACCCCACTCTCTCTCTATATTTTTTCTTTTCTTTTTGAATGCTTACTGTTCATTCATTCAACAAACATTTACTGAATATTAACTACATGAGTAGTGCCATGCTTAATTAGGGAGCCCCTTTTGGTTGGATTACCATCTGCAGATCCTTGCTGATAAGCCTGCTAGAACTTGGCTAGAACTAGGCTTTTTTGTTTTCACTTGTTTGTTTTTAGTACTTTTATCTTATTGCTGCTGTTTTATTACATCCTTGCTGTAATGAGTCAGATAATACAGAGGTCTATAAACATATGTAAAAGGAAAAGTAACTAATGCCCCACTCTTCTTCCTCATTACTAACATCCCTTGTAATTTATCTTTCCAGTAATTTGATGGGTATCTGTCTACACCAATATCTATTTCTGTACCCCTCCCCACACACACAGTCTGCCTTTTTTTATTTTACAAAAATGATATGATATCACACAAATTACTCTGAAATGTATTTTTTTAAAAGTTACTAATATATAATGAACATCTTTCTAGATCTTGCTCTTTTTAGAACTTCATCATATTCTGTAGAATATTTCCCTATTCACAAACCTTTAGGTAAATTGAGATTTTTTTCCTATAATATCCAAAGTTTAAATAAACATCCTCATACTTTTTTGAAAATATATTGGTGCTTTTACTCTTGTTCAATAGAGTCCAATAAATGTGAATATCATATCAAAATGTAAATGCATTTATAATTTTTAATAAGCACTGCCTTATTGTTGTCCCAAAATTTTGTAGCAATTCATTTGTTCCTTCAACAATATGAGAATGCTTTTGGCCGTAACACTTGTTAGGGACAAAATATGAAACCGCATTGTTGTTTTCATTGCATATACTTGACCCTTGCTGGAGTTGGGCATCTTTCATACATTTATTGGTTGTTTGACAATGTTCTGTAAATTCCCTGTTCATATCCCTTTGCCTTTTTCTCTGAGTTGTCTTTCTCTTATTGATTTGTAGGAGCTATTTGTGTATTAGAAAATAACTTTCTTGGTTGTATATTATCTTGTTATAAAATTTATATTTCATCATATACATATATATACACATGCACACATACTTATTTTTATGATTTCTGAATTTTTTGGTTTCATTAGAAAACATGCATCTTCAAGCTTTTGAATGTGGTACCCATTCAAACATTTGATCTTGATAAGCCTGAGTCTTTGGGGAAGAACAATGTTCATTTGTGGTGCTTTGTGGCTACAATGCAACATTTTAGAGTCTGGTGCTGTGTTGCATTTATGACAAATGTCACCATCTGTGTTAACCTCTTCCTATTCACTCTTCTCCTTGATTTTAGTGTAGGTTTACCTGCCAGCCATAAAACCTTGTGTCCTATCAATGACTGGGATGCTTTTGCTGCAAAATGTTTGGGACTCTCTGAATCACAATAAGAGACTATTAAAAGTAGCAGTCACTAAAAGATAATTTAGCATTTCCTAAAACTGCAAAGTCATTTGTTATTCTGGGAAACATCCACATCAAAATATTCAGAGTTTAGCACGGGACACAGTAATCCACTACTTCCTCACAGAATCTCATCTCCAGTTGCCTTTGCTTTGTCCCCTCTTTAGCTTTCTTTCATGAATAGGTCACCAGCATTGCCAAAAACATCTGACACTTTGGTACTGTCACCTGAAAGTTTGATTTTATAAGGAATGGATTTAACTAAAATATGCCATGTATGTTACTTCCAACATATTGTTAAGGTATTTTCACAGTCCTGAGATTTGAGGACTTTAGCAGATTATCCTGGAAACAGATTCATTTATTTCCCCTGGTAAGACTAATATACTGTACTTTATAAACAAAGATGGCTTCAGAAGGGTGCATGCTTTTAGATGAGCTGTTTCTCTAATGGGGAGGATGGATACAAATGTGTAGATTTCCACATGCACTTTCCCTGTCTTTCTTGTGACTAAGCTGGTAGAGAAAGCCAGAATGTTAGAGCTACCAGAAATCATTTACGAGAAAACTGAGGCAGAGAGAAATGAAATGACAACCCACGCTGTCATACACAAATAGTCTTTGTTGATTAGTGACAACCACAAACACAACAATAACAACATTTACCCATGGATTCTGATAAATGGTAATGGGATCCAGTAGACCCAGCAGCATGTCCCACTCATCACTTCTAGAAACTAGTAAAGGTAATTCAGAGCCATAGACCAGAGCAAGAAGACCATCTGGATCTCATTATCCACTTTACAGCGGTGAAAACATAAGCACTGGGAAATGAAGGGATGTGCCCAAAATTGATGAGAATTGGTAGCAGTGTCAGAACTTGAACTTACATGCCCTGGGTATCTTGTCTTTCTTTTCTTGCTACGTCCTTACATCAACCTTCAGGGTGATACAGTTAGTTGCGGGAGTAATTTTTTTTCAGTTGATTATAAAGATTGAAGACCAGCTCTTTTGGGAGGGATCAGGATCTATTGCCATCCTCACATATACACCCTTAATCTACCTTCCATTAAAGAGGATTATGTTACCTTGTTTGTTTATTCAGAAAATGTGCATTGGTCAGTCCCTATGTTGGAGGCTTAATAAATATTTTTGGATTTATATTGAACTGATTTGAATTGTTAAGGTACCAGAGGTAGGGACCTATGTGACTAAGATTTTGTTTTTATCAGAGGATAAAAGATATGTCCTGCTAAAAATAAACAAATTCCTTTTAAACACTTCCACTAAGACAGACGATATATAATTGAATATAAGAACAAATAAAAGGCACCTGGAAAGCTTGTTCCAACTTCTCTTTTATTAGAATCTAAGTGGTAACACTCATTTTTAGACAATGCCATTGAGGTTGGTTTTCTTCATTATTAGGAAGCTGTAGTTATTGCACTCCTAAGGGAGAAGCCCTGGGTTTATACCTACCAAGGCTGGCAAGAGACTGAAGAACTGAGACACACTTTCATAGAGTCAGTGTGTTAGAATCATCTTCTGAAAGTGAAGTGTCCCTTCCCTGTGGCCTGCTCTCTGGATGGGGATGGGCAATTTTTCTTCCTTGGCTCTATACCCCGAGCATAGACTTCAGCCCAGGAAATGCTGTCCGATGCCTGAGCAGGTACCCAGGGGCAGCTGAAGGCGGGCAGCTCAGAGGATGATATGGTGGATGTTGTGTCTGTGAAGCCAGAGGCCACCATCCTTGAGGAGTCCTGACCTTTCATTATTTTGCTTTTAATTGGCATGAGTAGAAGAAGAAAAAGAAAAAAAGCAGACCATATATTAGAATAAGAGTATGGACCAACGAACATCTCACATGCACCACAACCAGAGTGTCTAATAAATATATTCATATGACTTGTGAGGTTGTAATACACCTCTCAGTGATGATTTCTTCACCAAGTTGTTGTTGTTGTTCTCCTCCTGCTCCTCCTTCTCCGTCTCCTCCTTACTTGTGTGTGTTTTTGTGTTTGATAATGAAGGGAAAAAACCCATATTGGGTCTTCTGATTCTTTTCATAAGGAGAATATAATTCTTTTCCTCTCCCACATCCTTCATAGCTCTTAGCTGGAAGCACTTTTAAAACCTGGAGACAGAAAACTGCCCTAGCTGCATCCTTCTATATTTCCTAATCTGCTTGGAAGGTTTTGAGGTGGAACTCTGGTCTGAATTGGGTCATTTTCCTGGGTCCTTCTTCCTGAGAGGAGGATGAAATAGGTTTTCATCCCACAAGAGGCCCGGCATGGAGTCTTCAGTGTCTCGAGGGATTGACAGAAGCAGCAGGTACGCAAGGAGCCTAGGCACCAGCTTCCTGAGCAAGCTGAGGTCGTGCCTCCCTTGCCCTCCTCTGGGGAGGGGCTGGAGGGCTTTCCCAGTGGGAAAGGCAAAGGAAAACGCCACACTTCTGGCTCTGCTCTCTGGATGCTTTACAGCCACATCCTAAATGTCTGATGTTGTTTTCTCCTGCAGTAGGGGGCTTACTTGGGAATTCACCTAGGGCTTTAAAATAATACATTGCTTATACTTACATAATATATTTTTTTAAAGATTTATTTTTGTTTGTTTCTCTCTTCCCCCCCGCCCACCACATTGTCTGCTGTCTTGTGTCCATTTGCTGTGTGTTCTTCTGTGTCTACTTGCATTCCCAGTGGTACCAGGAATCAGTGTCTCTTTTTTGTTGTATCATCTTGCTGTATCAGCTCTCCATATGTGTGGCACCGCTCTTGGGTGGGGTGCGCTTTTTGTGCTGGGCAGCTGTCCTTGCAGGGTGCACTCCTTGCGTGTGGGGCTCCCCTATACCGGGGACACTCCTGTGTGGCACAGCACTCCTTGCGCATGGCAGCTCTACGTGTGGGCCAGCTCACCACACAGGTCAGGAGGCCCTGGGTTTGGACCTCCCATGTGGTAGGTGGATGCTCTATCAGTTGAGCCAAATTCACTTCGCTGTGAATGAGTTTTAACTTCATATATCAAAAACAGAATCATGCAAATGAATATATGGATTTGGACCCTGGACCTCCCATATGGTAGGCGGATGCTGTTGAGCCACAGTTTTGTCTCTTACATATTATCTTAATGTCTTCCAAATACTTTTATAGATATTAATTGTATCAGTCCTTTGAAGTAGCTATTAATCAGTGCTGATTTATAGATAAAGAGACTGAGGGTCAGGGTAGTTGTGTGTGTGTCTTGGGGTTGTATGGGTGATGGGTACAGATTCAGGTTTCCTGTGCGAAAAGAAGAGTATTTCTACCTCAGCTGGTTGGTTCCTCTGGATTAGCACAGCATTCACCACGGGGTGCTTATATCTCCTACCACAAACTTGGAGAAGAAACAACAGGTTCAGAGAAAGTTTTGAAGATGTTTGGTATTTGGAGCAGTTTCCTTTGGGGGACATTGGACATAGGGAGTGTTTGTATATTCTGATTGCATTCTTATGATTATTTTGCAGTCCATTTGCGGACCCCAGAGAATTTATACCTCAGACATCAGGCAGGGTTTGAGTCCTAAAACCCCTAGGTAAGCTTGGTAACCCCTCACTCCTATCCAACTATGTCCTTTGCCCTTTGAAATATTTCTGCAGGTTCCCAAAGAGCTTCAGCATTCCTGTGGTTATCTCTGGCCTCCAGGCTCATGTTTCTGTTGATCTGGTTCATCTTGGAAACCATCCTGATGTCCTCTTTCTGTTGTCTGCATTGTACAACACAGTCAAAGAACTCAGCCATCTTCCTTAATTTCCTTCAGACAAATCACTTACACAAGCTGTGTGTGTGTGTGTGTGTGTGTGTGTGAGTGTGAAGAATGTTCTGAAGTTTGGGAAGACAGGAGAATTCACATACCACCATTTGGCCCCTTTTGCCACGTGGGTTCCCATTTCCTCCCTACTTTTGCATGTCTCTCCTCTCCTCCTCCTTCTTTCTTCACTTACTCCTGCTCCCCCATCTCCTGGATTTGAATGCATTTCACTTTATCTACCTCTTTTGTTTCCTTGTGACCCAGGCCCTCAAGGTCTCACTTTACCCAAAGCTGGTTAATAAAGATAATTTCCTTAGAAAGATAAGTCCCCCACCTAAGAGGAATTCTGATGTCAGCTGAGATAATTTTTCCCCAACCCACCATGTACTAGTGAAACAACAAGCAAATAAAAGGACCTAGGCTTAGATGTACAATTGCTTGCAACATTCTAGCAGTAATAACAATTATATTAGTACTCTGTATTTACTTAAGGTTTTCAAGTTTTCAGAACAATTTTACTACATATTAGCATATTTCATCCACACAGTAAATCATATTTTCCTTATTTTCATATGAAGAAATAGAGACTAAAGAAGAGTCCTTGATTTTCCCAGAGTCTATCCCAGGATAGAGCACAGATTCCCTGAATTTTCTAGAGTGCTTTCTCTAGCATATGAGTGTGTATCCAACTCTATACCAATCCTTGACTCCATGTGGATTGGCTTTTGTGTTTTATTGTCATATAATGAATCATGATTGAAAGCTTGAGTCATCTTTGGGCAGCACAGATTTTTCTTTGCCCCAGCTCTCCCTGAGCTTTAAATTCTGAGGAACTGCCTTCTGCTTTTTGACACCTCTAGATATTCAACCAACATCCCTGGTAGGTCCTTGGTTCCCAGCCTTTTGTCATTTCCCAGAGTTCCAGAAACACTGTTGATGAAGTCTATGCCTTATAGAAGCAGGTCTTGAGGCTGCTTGAGGGGTGTGCCCTGGGGTTTTAAAAGTTGGACTACTTTTCTTTTACCATTGCCTGCTACAACTTGTCAGCTGGGCCACATGGATAGTATTTAGTTTCTTTTCCATGGGACATTCTTTCAACCTGGAAACTCCTCGGCACATAGGATCAGTGACGTGTTATAGCCTCAGTGGGGCAGGGGTTAAAATTCTTTTACCCCCAGGATTTCATGAACAAGCTGTGAGCCAGTTTTTGGTCCCCTTTGCAATCTCTTTATGAAGTTGTCCCCACGCTCGCTCTCAAGCATGCATTTATCTGGACCATTATAGAACCCATCAGCAGAGGCACCATGACCTCTGACTGGCCTCTCTGTGCTGATGCCCTGTCAGGCACTCCAATTACTAGAATGTGTAGAGGCGACCACAGCTTCCCGAGCCCCTCTCAAGCTTATAGCCATGTCAGGTCCTTACCTCCTTTCAATGGCATCGGGTGACTTCTAGAGCCTGCCAGCATTTTTCTTCTCGTGTGACATGTGTACTCATTCTGAAATGAAAACTACAAAGCTGTGGTTGGTCTCCCTTATTGGAAAACTGTAATTTTCCACTGCCTGGTCTTTTCTCCTTGGATGATGGGCTGTAGGAAGGAACAGTGAGAATATGATGTGACTAGTTAATTTCTTTACTACAAGCAGCATTATTTTTTTCTTACGATATTTCTGAGCTTTTCTGCTTCTTACAGACCTCGTCTTCATCCCAAAATTGGCAATAGTTGTATAAAAGGTTTAGTGGTTTGGGTAATATTCTGTTTGTTAATTTTTTTCTAAGCCTCACTAAAAAAGAAAAAATGTTGCTATGCTTTGCATTTTAGAGGCAAAGAAAATTAGACACCTGTTACATAAGATACTCATGACATTTTATAACAGGTGTTTCTGCTGGAAATTATGTCCAAAGCTATGGTGTTCCTTACTGGCATGGTGATTCATGCCAGGGTTGTATATTAAACTCCTCTAATACCAAACTCAGAGATACATTAGGTTGAACCCTAGGAATTTGCTGCTTTTGTAGATCAAAAGCAGTCAGATGTTGGCAGTTTCCTAGGGTTTGAGCTATATAGGCAGCACAAGGCAAACCCTGATACAGAACCTGGAGGTCATCTAGTCTAGCCTCCTGTCTCCAGACAGGGTTGCATTTCAGTCATGCTCAAACCTCTTGATTCACATTCATTAACGTTTTTTGTTTTTGTTTTTGTTTTTTTGCCAGAGAATGAAATTCCTAGTGTTGTTCTGGTTTAGTTAGAAGAGAATTATCAATATCAAAGCAGGGATCAGGTTGTTCTGGAAATTCAGCAGGGGTGGCAGTGATCTCTCCTCTTTCCGATCTTGTAGGATGCCGTGTACATCATATCACATTGGGAGGCACGATTGGGGGTTTAATAAAATAGAAAGCTTAGTTTTTCCTTTCACCTCGGACCAAACAAGCCTGCATTTCCACATGCATCAAAAAGCAATGAAAACCAATTCTGGTTTGCAACTTGCTTGAGGTCATGTCTCAGATCTTAGCCCTGAATATGACATTATGAGCTGTTAAACAGTCTGCCTTGCCTACATTAGCAGGTGGATCCTCTAAATGGGAAAAAGGTATCTGCTTTATTCAAGCAATGGGATTTCCAGACAAAGCAATGTTCGGGACAAACAGTGGGCTCTCGATGGAGTGTTCCTGATGTGTGTTTCCAAGGCACATGCTCAGGGTATCTACTTTCCCTCCTAGACTCCTTGCAGCCAGCTGTCAGAGCTGCGGCTTCTTCCCAGTCCTACTCTCTGTCATCGTGTAGCCAAGAAACAGCCAGGGCTCAGAGTTGCCTTGAGACGTATCTATCCCAAGGACTGAGAATCCTCTTCAACTGGCTTCATGTTGCATTGCCAATAAAAATGCAGCAAATCAGTCCTGGAAAGGCAGGATTTTTAGATATTGAATATTTTTTGTGTGTGTGATGAAGCGCATGGAGGCACACTCTCTTCATTTCCCTTGAAATTGAACCCAGAGAACCTTTGTATGCCATGACGTCATTCCGACTTGAAAGGTACAAGGTTTGGGTATGAGATGTATAATCATTGAAATTTCGATGCAGTCTGTAAACTGTTTAAATGAGATAGAAACACTGTCATAGGCCTCCTAAAACAGAAAAGGTATAGAATAATTGACTAAATGGGGAAGATGAGCAGGTTGAAGTCAGAAGGCCGAGTTCAGCTCCCATATCAGCCACTCATACATATGTGTCCTTAGGCCACTCTTTCGGCTCCCTCACCTACAAAGTGGGGTCTCTTCACCTCTCAGGACGGTCCTGTGGTCTTAAAATACAACAGTGGGAACAAGCATGCTTTGAATAAAGAACGCTACAACCTGAAGGTGATGGGTATCTTCCAGCCTCCCAGGTCTGGTTCTTATTAAGCCTCAGATGTCTTTGCATGATTAGACTAAGGGCTGGGCTAATATGCCCTCGAAGTGAATGTTTTTTTTAAAATTGATGAGTGGCTTTGAGCTCAGTTTCTAACCCAGCCATTGGGATGCAGCTGTGGTGGTGAATTGTTGAAAGGGCTCTGGAGCCCGAGCTCGGGGACCCTGTTACAGAAGATACTCATTCCCAAGCTGCCTTCTATTCCTAGCCTCCTGCAGCTTGTTACTGAGGGAATTCAGTCCCAAACCAGTTTTCCAGGGTCTGATGAAAGCCTTAGCCTATTTAAATCACTTTCCTGTGGCCTTTAACCTAAAATGATTATATTTCGGGGGAAGAGAGGGAGCTGCAGAGGACAAGACTGCTGTCAGAGGACAAAATCAAATTTTTATGTGATGTTGCTGCATTAAAAGGGCCAATCTTGTGTCATGTAACATGTGAATAATGGCCCTAGCGTGTGATGTCAAAATTTTCCACACGCCTCATAAATAAATCCAGCCACACCCCTCCCCCAACCACCACCCAAAGGCTATCCGTTTTTGAACCTCAGCTTGCATCCCAAATTAAGAATGTGTTCAGAGTCAAGGTTAAAGGTACAGTATCCCCTTTCAAAAGGCACATTTCAGTGTCTTTGCCCAGCACGATAAATAACATTTGAAACAGGCTGTCAATTGTCAGGACTCCTCCTTGTCTTCTTTTTCAAACCTAACTTTGCTAAAGGTCTGATCCTTTGGAAAGAATAGAGGCTTTATTAGACCAAGACTTGATGAAATTTTCTTTAAAGAAAGCCTCTTGAGTGAGCTCCCCAGGGGGAAAAATCATACGGTCAAGTAGTCCAGTGGTCCTCCAGGGTGAAGGAGCTAGATATAGCACAGCTGCAATTAGCCGTAGCAGCACCACCAAGCACGGCACTTTTTATTGCAAGAAGCATATTTTCATCTGAGACGTGTCTGCTGCATGGAGATACCAGGCACAGACACTGACATTAGTCAGAAAACCTGAAATGTTGATGTTGTTTGGCCAAGGAAACCCTGCCCGGTCAGGATCCACGGTGGCCAAGGTCGATGATTTTCCGACATAAGAATCAAGCTCATCCGTGGGGCCAGCTCACCTATTATGGTCCCCTTTATTTAATCTTAAAGGTGGGTCAGTGGTAAACGTACAGGGCGGTCTTTCAGCAAAATTCGGCTTTGTTGAAAGCTCCTTTGCTGAAGCAAAACTGCCTCTTTATTCTCCGTTAAGGACAGAAGGCTTTTTGTTGTTGTTTTTTCCATTTTCCGTAGGGTCAGGAGGAGGAAATGGGCAAGCGCAGGATGGCTGAGAACCAGGGTGAAGAGCGGGAGGGGAGATCCAGCTTCATTTTCATAGCGGCGCAGGGCCCCCGCCTGCCCTCTCCATCCATCCCTCCCTTCTCTCCCCACCTCACACACAAAGGCAGCATCTTTCTCAGATAATGCCGCGTGTGTCAGAAGCGAACGTTCTGGGAATGTGCATGGTGACCTGCTCTGTGTAACAGACGTCAACCCCAAACCATACAGAAGTCGCTACATCTGTTTTGGCTTTGTTCGCAGCACGGAGGGGAGGGCGGTGCACTCTATGGTCAAGGGCCAAACTACATGTCATATTTCATTACCTTCATTAGCTACTACAGAAGGCTGCGTTCAAAGAAAAGGTTGGTATTAACTCTTGATTCGCCAGCTCTTTTAACAACCATTTTTACCTTCACCCACTGCTCGCTGGTCCTCTGTTCAGGCTGTAGGCTCTGATTTAACTAAACTGTAAATCAGCCCTTAGGTCCACAATTTCACCCTCTTAACTTAAAGGAGACAAGCTACTGTTTTATCCTAGGCAGCTACTTACAGGATGGCTGAACATCTGGAACCTATTAGGACAAATACTAGAGTAAACCCAATGGGGAAAGCATAGTTAGAATTAATAAAACTTTCCTCTCTTATTTTGTCCACAGTTGTCTTTTTCTTTTCCGTCTTACATTATTTTTGTGATTTACTATGGCCAGCTCCTTTCTGGGAATCTTGGTTGCTGGAGTGAGATAAGATCATGTTTACTGCTGCGTATTTCTGTGGGATGTGTTTTGCTCTGTTAGGACGCCATTGCACTCACGTAGTCCCCACCCCTGGAAATAGGAACCCACGCCCCCATATTCGTGTGGCCTTTCTTAAGGCAAGCTTTACAATCGTTGAAATAAAAGTGAGCAAATATATAAAGTAGATATTTTTTACTGTGCAGCTATAAAAATGGTCAGTTTTCATGCTGCATATTGAATGCATCACAATTCTAGTTAAAATCATCTGTGGCCAGCACATGCTGTTATTTAATATTATGAAAAATGGCCGTTTGGCCAGCATAGGTCAGGACACACCTGGACTGTGGAATTAAGAGTCTGGAATTTTGTTTCTTTGTGCGGGCTCTGCCATTGATTTATCGCCTGGTATTAGACAAAGCTCTTGCCCTTAATTCTCCCATCTGTAAACTACAGATGATTATACCATCGCAGAATTCTATGAGCTTGAACGCCCTCATTTAAGATACTCTGAAAGGCCTTGGGAAGACAATACCTTAGAATACTACACCACTTAAAGCACGACTTCTTTCATTTTCGTGAACACGTATTTGAAAGATCTCAATCAGTGGTTTCCAAAGAGTGGTCACGGGACCAGCGGCAGCCACGTCACCTGGGAATTTGTTAGAAATGCAGATTCTGGGCCCCAAGTCCAACCTACTGATTTTTTTTTTTTACATAGGCAATAGTTTATTAAAGCACAAGCAATAAAAGAAAAAATCGATTAATTGGACTACATCAAAATAAAAAAAATATTGTAACTCAAAGGACACTATTAAAGAATGTAAAAAGACAACCCACATATTGGAGAAAATATTAGCCAATCATATTTCTGGTAAAGGACTTGTATCTAGAATATATAAAGAATTCTTACAACTCAACGAGAACAAAATAAACCAACCCAGTTTTAGAAAAATGGGCAAGGATATGCAAAGTAGACCCAGTGATTCTGATGCACATCGATATGTGAGGATTGCTGATAGATATATTTGGCTTTAAGTCCAGGAGTCAAACCCACAAGACTTGACCAGCCAAAACAGATATTGGAGATGGAGCTCATCTTATTTGCTGAAAGCCTCTCAGGCCGATAGGGAGCTTGGGTTTGGTTCAGTTCTGACTTTTGGAGGCTATCAATGCAAAATTGCTTTTCTGATTTTTATGAGTTTTACAATTTTTGTTGAATATTATTGGCAGGCAAAACTCAGAGCCTACTTTGTAGGCCAGTTTCTGTTTAATGATGTCTTGGATATAGTTTATGATGCCAGGAAAATAAATGTATGATGAAGATGAACAACCACCACCAGAATTAGGCCACATAGCTTAATTTGGAACTCAAATGCACACAGAGGCTGAATGATGCCATAGATGGCATCTAGAACTTTTCTGGAGCTGGGATGCTAAAATGAAGCTAGTTGTTTTTCAAATTATACCTTTGTGGTGGAAAGAGGAAGAAAGGCAGAGGGTAATATTTAAGGTGAGAGTTGGGAGGATCTCTGTGGATGAGTTGCAAGCATCTATTCTTTCCCATTTTACAAGAGTTATTGTAAAATAAAAACTAAGCACATAATAAATATCCACATGTATGATTGGGTTTTGTAAATCAACAGCATTGTGTGAATTATAAATGCAGGAATATATGCCATAAATTGGCTTTTAGTATACATCTTTGTGCCTATAATGACTGTTTTCATAGGAAAAAAAATCATGCTCCCTTTCTTATCTCCTTTTTGTGTTTCAAATTTTCACAAGATCCAGGACATAATCTGCATTTGGAAGAAGGGCCAACAAATATGACAATATTTTCAATTTTTAACCTCAAAACAGTCAACCCCGTTTTCCCTCGTCTAAATTTGTCCCTAAGTTTGATCCTGCAATGAGACCTTTTGCATGGAGTGTTTCAGCCTGGAGCAAATTTTTATGGCTGAATTATAAACCCTTGAAAATAGGGGTTTATGATGGAAACGCTGACACAACCTTAACTCTGGTGGCAAGAGTGCAATGCGATAATAAATGAGGCAGAACAGCAAAGTGCTGCTTTTAATTTATCATTTAGTAGGAGAAAAAGGCCTTGTTTACTTCTTCTTTTTCATCTTCTTCTTGGCTTCTAAGACTTGCAACCATTATTTTGAAATGTATTTTATAATAAAACCTTGGTAGTTATGTTGCCTAGGGCTTGAGTGTCCATTTCAGAAAGACAGAGAGTGAGAGAAATTTTTGAAGCCCAAAGAAGCATATTGTATTGACTGATTATATTTTGACTGCAAGGTTGCTGCTTTGCAATATGTTTATTATAGAATAGATCTGCTACTGTCGTGATCCAAAAGCACCCCATATGGATGAACTTATTTTAACATGTCTAAATAGCAGCAGTGAAAAAAAAATTAAAATGCCTCTAGCACTTTTTATTCCAGACATTACTGTGTTTTGAGCACACAGATTATATCCTTTGATGTCAGTTATCCCATGTATTTCTATTTTTTCTCATTTCCCATATGCCCATTTTGTGGATAGTGAAACTGAGGTCATGAGCTACTGGCGGGATTTCCATAAATCCGGGTCAACTCTTACTAGGTTTCTGTATATTTAGCACTGGAATGGGGACACCAAACAGTGCAAACCATGTACTCCAGGAATTCATAGCCTAATGGGCAAAGTAAATATATAAACAAAAATAATGGTGTAAAACGCTGTAATGATAAAATCCTGTTGTGAAGTCACTTCACAACATGGATGTGGCCGAACCCTTCCCTGACTCTGTCATTCCTATTTCTTCAGAGAGGCCCAAGGATATGAAATCTCTTGTACATGACTGTGCTGGGCATTTTATACTCTCTACCCTTCTTTCTGTACCTGGGAAGGTCACCTTTAGTACTGCCACACCTCTTTCCCTTACCCTATAGTTTCTACTTGGATTTGACCAATTGGAGGGCTCAGTAGAAGAATGGGAGGCAGAAGTGGTTGTATTTCTCTATTGAAGACCATATAACCCCATGTCTACAGCCCTTTTCTACAGTAACTGCCTTTGTGAGATTTTGGTGACCTGCCTCTCCCTTGACCCTTTTCAACCAAGGGGTGGTAACAGCTCCCTGCTGTTGCTAGACCCAGGGTGCTTCATTATCCCTTCTGGGTGTCCCTAAACCCAGCTGACAGTCCCTTCATTCAACTTTCCCCAGTTATACCATTTGAGGTTGTGTCGATTATTTCCTGCTGTTCACTTGGCTGGTTGAAAAACTAGATGGTGCACACATGATGTGCACATGCACACACACACACACTTGACGAAAACTGTGACGGTGTTTAGGCAGAAACTTTATAGATCAGGTCCAGTCCAATGTTGGGATTTGTGGTGAGTTTGTTATGAAGTCACTTCTTTTGATTCCTAGGCCAGATAATGTATTCACCATGGAAGGTGGCAAGCCCCTGAAATTACATCAGATTTACAACATCATAAACTTTCATTAAGATGAAGCTACATGAAACTTATTCCCTTTTATTCCTAGAAGTAAATAAATGTTACTGGAATACCTAATGAACCCAGGTCTCACCCAAATTGGTAGTTCTGGCATGAAGATGTTAAAGAGGATTAAACCAAGAGCCGTATTTAATGCCATTCCAAGGGACATTCTGAGTAGCTGAATGGTACTGGTATTGTTGCCATCAATTTTCTTCAGTCATCCAAAATAGGACACATGAGCCTCATGTCAAGTGTGATCTGCACTTGCACCCACCATACAGATTCCTGAGTGATTTTAATCATACTACGTCTTATGCTTTATTGAAGGGTTCACACTGTTGGGTTGCTTTCTTTCTGATATTGCACTGGATAAATCAGTGGCGATGTTTCCTTAGCATTCCAGAGAGGAAATCTCCCAGTGATAGGATACAGGTGGTTAGCCAGGGGTCTTTTAAGGAGATGTAATTCAGAAACATGGCAGCTCGAACATATCTGCTTATCTGTGTTCTCTCTCAAAGCCTCACTAAAATGACAGTTAAGGTATTAAAAAAAAAACAACAACACCATAAAATCATAAAGGCCAAAAGAGGAAGTGATGGCAGATAAGAAATAACAATAAGTTTTGGTCACTGGAAGACAACTGGCCTGTTGGTAACTGATTTGGTGGTTGGTGGAAAGATGAAACTACATGCATGTAAAAGGCTACGTGAAGGATCGAGCCAATCTGCAGTGCCAGAACAAGACCTATGTGGCTGTTGGAGGCAGTGGGTGCTTCTGTGGGTGTGGGTAGGTCTGGAAACAGGAGAATTGGTTGGAAACTGCCTAAGAGACAGTTGATCTTCTAGACTTGTCCCCATGTCATCCTACATGAGAACTCCCTTTCCAACCTCATCAGAAGCCTGGGGTCTGAAAAGGCTCTGACCCAGGGGACAGCAGCACCAGCTGAGTGAGGAATGCTATCCTGTGTATGTGGGGATTAAGTGAAAACCTATGTACTGTATGTAAGATCTCCTTTCTCCTATGTGCCTCCCGGTTTGGAGAATGCTGTCAGCCAGGCATATCACCTCCAGACTGGAGAATGGAAGATTCCTTTCTAAGGACATTGACCAAGCCAAGAGAAAAAAGCTACAAATACAGGCAGTTGGGAGCACAAAGAAACAACCAGGTCTACTCTGAACACAGAGGCCTCCAGCCCCACATAGAACTTCCAACAGCTTTTTAAAATGTGTTTCATTTTAAAAAATATCAATGAATAGACAGCATTCCACCAGACATTTAAGAAACCTTTTGCCATGAAAATAGGGACAAACAGGAAAAAAAAATGGAGCTCAGGGGAAACAGAAACAACACAGAAAGCAGAAGAAACAGTAAGACAAAATTAAAATACTCAGAGAGACAAGAAAAGTTTCCACATTCCTGAAATAAATGTAGGATGCTATTAAAAAGGATCATTCAAGACTACCAATTACCCAGAAAAAATGTGAACACTGTGGAAATTTCATATAAATACAGATTAAGATTTTCAGAGAGGAAAACCGTTCCAATCTATATAGCATCAGTTTTCTCAATAGAAGTTCTGGAAACTGTAAGACAATAGAATAATGTCTATGAAATGTTGAGTAAAAAATATTTCCAATATAGAATTTAATATCCAGTCAAGATGATACTAAAGCATGAAGGTAGGATTTATGCTCCCCACCCCATACCCCTTTTCCTTGGATGTTATTGAAGAATGTGCTTTACTGACAAAGATGGAATAATCCAAAAAAGAATATGTAAAAATCCAGAAAACACAAGAGGAAGGCAAATGGAATTCTTAGGAAATAGTTAAGAGACATTTCAGGATCACTGCTGGGCAACAAGACATAGGGCTCTAAGAAGAATGTATCTAGGGGGAAAATAGGAGTAGGATCATATATTAGTCAGCCAAAGGGATGCTGGTGCAAAGTACAAGAAATCTGTTGGCTTTTATAAAGGTAATTTTTGGGGGGTAGAAGCTTACAGTCACAAGGTCCTAAAGAGTCCAACTCAAGGTACCGTAAGTGGTACTTCCTCACCCAAAGTCATTTGCCACATGTTGAAGCAAGATGACGAGCAATGTCTGTAAGGCTTCAGCCTTCCTTCGTCCTTTTAAGGCTCCCTGGTCCCAGCTTCTTCCAATCTCAGCTCAAGGCTGGCATAAGGCTTGTCTCTCAGAGCTTCTCAGCTCTCTGTTCTCTTCAGCTGCAAACTATCAGGCTCATCTCTCTTCCCAGGAACTCTGCCTTGTCTATGGAGCTGTTCTTCTCTGTGTATCTACTTCTATGTTCTTGATTGAGTGCCCAAATATATCTAGCTCACAAAGGGGGCAGCAACTGAAATTAAGTTGCCTTAGTGACATGGTAGAATCAAAGCCCTAATTTTAACATAATTTAATCAAAGCCATCTCAGCTGAATCTAATACAATCAAAGAGGAACAGACCAGTTTACAAATACAAGCAATATCTCTTTTTGGAATTCATAAATAATATCAAAGTGCCACAGATAGACATATTCACAGGAAATTCATAAATTTGGATATAAATTAATGGTAGTTATGTAGAAAACCAAGTAAATGAAAAACAAACAAGCAAACCCAGAAATATTAACTCCTGGAAAAACAAGAAGTTGTGTAAGAAAAGAATCAATCGCATGGCTTTTATGTGAATAGTGTTTACATAGTAATAAAATTACAATGTAGATAGCAAGTATTATTTTAATGAAAATTTGTTTTGTAACTATATTGGGAGAATGTGTGTATGTGCAGGGATTGTAAAAATCTAAATCTTCACTTACCATGGTATGAAGTCCATAGATACTATAAAAAAGCAAAACCAAAATAATCAAGAGATATCAATTTAAAGCAGGGTAGTTAGAGACATGGAGACAAATACCAGAAGAAGCAATCAAAAGTGATAAAGTGGTTTGTTCTGGAGAGCAGGAATCAGGAATAGGAAGTTTGGAAGTGGTTGAAGCAGAGGACTATTCCTCCTTTGAGGGCTCATAGAATTATTTGGCTTCTTTCAAACTATGTACATATATGTTATTTTGTTAAAAATGAATTGAAAAGCAGTTCTGGAAGAATCTGGCTTTTTCTTTTCCTTTGCTTTTTGGTCATGGATAAGGAAAAGACCCATACTTTTCATGGATTGGTAGCCCTTTCTGCATGCCAGGCATAGGCCAAACACTCCTTATGCATGTTCTCATGTAATCCTCTAGACAATCTGGACATGTTGGTTCTTTATTTCCATTTTACAGAAGAGGGAATAAAGTTCAGAGCTTAAGTAATTTTCTCAAGACACACAGTTTGGTATGACTCTAGAGCCCACATCGTACTTGTCTCCTTTTCTCCATCAGCTGTCTCTCCCAAGACAAGCAAACATCATCCTCTGACTTGCTCTCCCGCTTTTTAGTGAGGCTTTGCCCATGCCAGTCTTCTTACCTAGAGGACATATTTTGCCACTTTTCCTACCTCCCTCCTTTCCTTGCCTCCTGAACAGTCCAGCTTTGTCAGCTTCTACTTCTTAGGAAGAGCAGTAGCCTGGTGGGGGTGCTGCTGGATGAATAAATGGAGTCCACAGTCAGGTAAACCAAGTGCCTAGGACAGTGTCCTGTCTACAGCTGCTTGACCTTAGGCAAGTTATCTCAGTTTCTTTAGTTTCCTCATTTGTGAAATGGGAATGTTAACTACTTTATTGGAGTCTTGCAAGGATCAAATGAATTATATGTGTAAAGTGCTTAAAGCTATGACTGCTATTATTATTTGCAGTAAATACTGTTGACTGATTTTCAGTTGACTAACATTTGGACAGAAAGTTTATGGATCTGAGTGTATAATTCATCTGTCTCTGTCTTAGTTGGCCAGGGTTGCTGTAATGAAGTACCACAGACTAGTTGGCTT
Organism: Dasypus novemcinctus; assembly: GCF_030445035.2. Taxonomy (NCBI): domain Eukaryota; kingdom Metazoa; phylum Chordata; class Mammalia; order Cingulata; family Dasypodidae; genus Dasypus; species Dasypus novemcinctus. The sequence goes on along the minus strand of NC_080690.1, from coordinate 19,550,422 downwards.
AAACAACAGAAATTTGATATCTCCGTTCTGGAGGTTAGAAGCCAGAAATCAATGCTTTGGCAGGGCCAGGCTTCCTCTAGAAGGGACCATTTCATACCCCTCCCCTGGCTTCAGGTGGGTGGCCAGCAATCCATGGTGTTCCGTGGCTTGTGGTGGCATAACTCAATCTCTGCTTCTGTCATTTGGCCTACTCTGTCTCTCTGTCTGTGTCCCTATTTCCTTTCCTTATAAGGACACCAACCTTTAACTATTTACATCTTTAAAGCTCCTATTTACAAATAAGTTTACATTCATAGGACTGGGGGTTAAGACTCGAATATGTCTTTTTAGGGGACAAAATTCAATCCATAACAGTGACCTGGAATAAAATATGAAACTGTCCTAGATGCTATAGGCCATAAACTTCTGTCCCACTGCATTTCCCTCAGGTTAAAAAAAAAAAAAAAAAAAACAAGGGAGCAAAAAATTTTGACTGTTGTTTACCCTTGGCCCCCATTCCTTCCTTTCCTAAGTGCCTTGAGTTAAGTTTTCCAGAAATAAGGTATGCAGTGGAGATTTCTCTGCAGGAGATTTTGGGGAAATATACTTGTTAACATCTCTAAGAGAGGGAAGGGGGTAGCGGGATTGGGCGGACAGAGAAAGGTGATGTGGTTCGAACAGAGGCCTCAGCTGATTTGGGGAGCTCTGAGGTTGGGCTGGTCCATTAAGAGTTGTCACAAATGGGTGCAAGAAGACTGGATTATTATACCCCACATATATTGGTCATTGGATATGGGATGTGCCCAGAGTTGGCTCTTTGGCCAGGGAACTTCCTGGGGAAGGACTTGTCTGTGAGCCATTAGCAGCTGGAAGAATGAATACCTGAGACCTAGAAGGAGGATCTGAGCTGTTCATGATAGCATCTGTTTCATTGCCTCTTTCTCTAGCACTTAGTACTTTTATGCTGCCAGCATCCAATGTTGGATAAAAGGTAGTCCCATAAACTCAGTGACCCTAAAGTTTTTACCCACATGTTAGAATAGGTTAGAATATGCTATGGTAGCATATTAACTCCCAATTTTCAGTGGCTTATCCCAACAGGAGTTTATTCCTAATTTGTAGCACATTTCTCATTTATCTCAGTAATGGAGGAAGTTCTGCTCCACACAATAATTCAGGGACCCATGCTCTCAGGTCCACCAACTTTCAACAGACTATCTACAACCTGGAACACAGTATATCATTTATTTCTGAGGAGAGAACCAGAAGGTCCTATACCAGCTTTTAATGTATATTACCAGAAGCCATACATATCAGTTCTGCTCAGTGCCCACTCCCCAGTCCCAATCATTTGGCCCTATCTAGCTGGAAGAGAGCTAAGGAGCCACAGATATTCAAAGAGCAGCAGTGGCCTCTGCCACTCTATACTCAAGAATATTCACATTCTCAAAGGGGTAGGATGGCAGATGAATATCTGCCACAGAAGAGAACTGGATTTGAATGTTTCTCCCAAATCATACCCTAAATTAGGCTTCTCAAATTTCTATTCATCAGTTGGTTTCAGAGAATAATTGGACTGCTTAATATTGCATGTAAAATTTTGCATGTGTTACATATTTTCCTGGGGTAGAAATTCTATAACTTTTAGCTCATTTTCAAAGGCTTATGTGACCCCCAAATAAGTTAGAAGTCTCTGTCTACTGCATCAGCACTTGGGTTCACCTATGCAACAAAACAGACAAACTTTGCGGACCATACAGTCTCAGTTGCAACTACACAACTCTGTCATTCATTGCGGACAGCCGTAGACAATATCTAACCAATGGGTATGGCTGTGTTCCAATAAAACTTTATTTACAAAAATGGACAGCAGGCCATAGTTTGCAGAACCCTGATGTGCACGAACCATTCTCAAAGTGTGATTGCAAGGCCAGCAGCCACACCGTCACTGAGGAAGTTGTTAGAAGCACAGATTCTAGGACACCGCCCAGATGTGCTGAATCAGAATCTTTGGGGGGTAGGGGGTTCCTATCCTCTGAGTTTAACAAGCCCTTCAGGTAAAATTCTGGCTAATTCTACAGTACTAGAATCACTGATCTTGCTAGAATAAGCTTAGTTATTCCCAGGTTTGTTCAGACATGGCCTTCTTTTGCTCCGGTAATGAGGCGGGGAATGCTCACTGGGACAACTACTTTAATGCCTCACCTTCTCCTTCAAAGTCCCCAACTTATATTAACCCCCTAATTTTCCTAAGAAAATCATCCTTTTCTGTTTTGCTCAACAAAATAATTGCTGAAGCTTTTAATACTGAGAAGAGAAAGTTGTTGCTTTTACATGCAAGTCGTCAATATTTTTATTGAGCAACTGACATTTCCTTCCTTGTATACCCAGGGACTTCTTAGTAAATAACAAACAGGTTATTTGTTATTCAAAAGCAGCCTTGGAATAGTAGTAATACTGAGGTTTTATGTTACGCTTTCATGGAAGTCAGTGTACACATATATCCACTTTTTAAAATATGAAACTATTTCCAAATTGAAAGAAATCAAGAAAGATGAGTCAGCATCAGGATTCAAGTGGAATGAGCCTTGCTGGCTCATGGAAGTCATGCCTCAGAGACCTAGATTCAGTGAAGGGAAAGAAGACAGTCTTAGGAAGTCTTAGAATAATTGTTTCATCAGAGGTCATCTCTGTGGCTGTACAAAAGGAGTGTAGCTCCAGTTCTGTTTTCACTGTTGACCCATGCCTCTCTTCCTTAAGTTTTCATTTGTGTAACTCTTTGGTTCAAGATCCACGTAGACTACGGCCTTATCTTTTCTTGTTGGGCCCAAATGTCTCATCTTGAACATGGCAGATCTTCTGTATTGTTTTAGTAAATGAGAGAATGAATGAATGAATCAATGTGCATAATTTTATTTTTAAAGATTTATTTATTTATTTCTCTCCCCTTCTCCCACCCCCGTTGTCTGTTCTGTGTCTATTTTGCTGCGTGTTCTTTGTTCACTTCTGTTGTTGTCAGCGGAACTGGAATCTTTGTTTCTTTTTGTTGTGTCATCTTGTTGTGCCAGCTCTCCGTGTGTGCGGCGCCATTCCTGGGCAGGCTGAACTTTCTTTGGTGCTGGGCGGCTCTCCTTACGGGGTGCACTCCTTGCGCGGGGGGGCACCCCTGCGTGGCGCGGCACTCCTTGTGTGCATCAGCACTGCGCGTGGGCCAGCTCCATGCAGGTCAAGGAGGCCCAGGGTTTGAATCGCGGACCTCCCATGTGGTAGATGGATGCCCTAACCACTGGGCCAAGTCTGCTTCCCAATGTGTGTAATTTTAGAAGGCAGGAAAGGCAACCTCATTCTTTGGGTTTTCTTCTCAATCACATGCCAGAATCTTTTCTTTCTTTTTTTCCCAGATGAATTATACACAATGCTGACTTGAAAATTAACTTCTGGATTGTCAGTATAATTGGACTGTGTGTCATTCCAATATGATATCAGATCTACTGAATTTACTCTGGCAGTCTTTGAATATGTGAATTTGAGCTCAGTGAATAACAAAAAGAGTGACCCTCATAATTCCCAAGTTATATATTTTTTCAAATGATGGGAGGCTCAGGAATGCTATAGTCATATGACAATTTCTGTCTTTAAAACACAAGACGTGGGTATTGCCATCACATGGAAATTCCAAAGGCACCTCAATCCTGGGCAGATCTGGGTACACTCAGGGCTTATTCCAGAACAGACAAATCACTTGATGTTCACAGAGAATGTTCCAGTTTATCTCCCCAGAGCTTGCTGTTAGCCTTTTCCTTTTCCACTTACTTATGAATTTTCCAGTTATAAAATAAACAATATTCCACAGAAGAAAAAGAATCCCTCCTTTCAGGTGGAAAGGTGCCTTCCCATCTTTGCTGCATTATCATTAATTGATATGATAATATCCTCCTTTCATTAATCAAGATTCCCTACCTTATTAAGATCCAGAAAAGCACCTTCCCGTAAGCTCCCCCAAATGAAGCCATCTTGACTTTCATTAAGCTCGTATAAAACTTGTTGGCCATTATTTTTGTATTGACCTGGTTTCTAATTTTATTTTGAACCATTGATTCATCCTGCGTTGCCATTTAATTTTCACTAATTAGATGAAACAGTAAGCTCTTGGAAGGCAAGAGCAATGTTTTCACTTCTTTGTAAATCCTTCAGCACTTAGCATGGGAAAAGGCACAGAGTTGGCAAATCATTGTCTCTCTGATTAGGTAATAAGGGAATACAACGGTGGGCCCTCTCAAACATTACTATTTTCCCTCAGTCTGATTTTTTGAAAATAGAACTCAGCTTAAGACAGGAGAATAGACACTGCTGCTAACTTTCAGGTGATTATTGTGATGTAATTTTAAAGCAGCATTTATAGAATACTTTATGTATATTTAACTTTTTATTTTGAAATAATCTCAAACTTACAGGACAGTTGCAAAAATAACATAAACCCCATGCAGAGAATTCAAATATATCCCCCCTTGACAGATACCTAGAGTCATTAATTTTGACATTTTGTCACTATTTCCATACCTAGCTATGGTCTATCATTCATCTATCATCTATTTATTTTCTGAACATTTGAGAACAGTGTACATACATGGTAATCCTTGAACTCATAATACTTACATGTAAATTTCCTGTGAATAAGGATAGGATATTCATTTGTGTAAGTACCTTAAGTGCAGTTATTATGTTTTAACATTGTTAAAAGTTTTTAAGTTATTAAGTTTTAACATTGTTAAAAGTTTTAAAATTTTAACATTGTATAAAGCATACTTTCTATTAATATGTTTCCATTTTTTTATGTCCCAATAATGTCCTTTTGAACCTTTTCTCCTCCATTCTTTGTATCTGCACAGTATCAGGTATTGTATTTAATTGTCATTATCTCTTTAGTTTATGTTTCTTTATTTCTTTTTTTTGTATGAAAATAAGTACAGCATAGACTTTCCCATCCCAAACCCTTCTCAGCATACCATTCAGTAGGATTAATCAGAATCATAATGTTGCAGAATCCTCCCTACTATTCCTTACCAGAACTTTCCCTTCACCCCAAACATAACCCTACTTTTATTTTGCATTAACTCCCCATTGCTCATGCCCCACACCCCTGATAACTTGGACTCTAATTTCTATCTCTCTGAGTTTTCATATTCTCTGATTTTTTTTTGAGGTTACCATGGGGCTTAAATCAAACATTCTTAACCTATAACAATGTCTTTTGCTTTGGTACTAACTTAATTTCATTAGCACATATAAGCTATGTTCCTATATTGTTCCATCTCCCCATCTTTATGTAGAGCTTCTCACGAATTATGCATTATACATTATGAGTACCTGTTTTAGTTTACTAAGCTGCTGAAAGCAGGTACCATATAGTGTTGGCTTTAGCTATGAGAATTTATTAGTTTACAAGCTTACAGTTTTGGAGCCAAGAGAAATGTCCAAATCAAGACAATACCTTCTTCCTGAGGACTGGCTGCCTGAGATCCTGGACTCCTCATGGCAAGGCACATGGAGGCATCTGCTGGTCTCTCCCTTCTCTTCCGGGTTTCTTTGCTTTTTGCTTCCATGGTTTTCTCTCTTTGTATTTCATTCTCTTTTAAAGGACTCCAGTAAAAGGATTAAGACCCATCCTGAAAGGGGTGGGTCACATATTAACTTAAGCTCCTAATCACCCAAAGATCCTACTTACAAGGTGTCCATACCCACAGGAATGGATTAACTTTAGAACATATTTTTCTGGATTACATACAACTTCAAACCACCACACTCCACCCTCTGGACCCAAAAAGATATGTTCTTTCCATATTCAAAATATATTCATTCCATCACAATATCCCAAAAGCCTTAAATAATTTCAGTAACTATGTTAAGAACAAAATCACATCAAAATCGATTATAGGTGTAATCTGTCCTGGGACATAGCTTCCCTCCAACTGTGGACCTATGAAACCAAGAGAGCAAGTTATCTGCTTCCAATACAAGGGAGAGAGTCATAGGATAAACATTCCCATTCCTATAGGGGAAAATTGCAAGGATCCCAAATCTTTCCAAAACCTGCAAGGCAGACTTCATTGGATTTCAAGGCCTGAGAGTCATCTATAGATATTACACATTTTCATGAATTAAAAAAAATTATTCAAGTAACATATATACATCTGAAATTTCCCCTTTTAAGCACATTCAAATATATAATTCAGTGTTGTCAATTACATTCACAATGTTATACTGCTATCACCACCATCCAGTACCAAAATTTTCCATCATCCCAAATAGAAACTTTGTAAATCTGACACCTTAGCTTTCTATTACCTACCCCCTAATCCATTCCCTGGTAACTTACATTCTATTTCTGACTATGAGCATGATTATTCTAATTATATCAGTGAGATCATACAATATTTACCCTTTTGTATCTGGCTTATTTAACACAATAGCACATCTTTAAGTTTCATCCATGTTGTCAAATGTATTAGAACTTCATTCCATTTTATGCCTGAATAATATTCCATTGGATTAATATATCACATTTTGTTTATTTGTTCATCAGTTGAAGGACACTTGGGTGGTTTCCATCTTTTGACCATTGTGAGTGGTGCTTCTGTGGACATCAGTGTGCAAATATCTGTTTGAGTGCTTGCTTTGCATTCTTTTGGACATACAGCTAGAGGTGGGATTGCCAAGTCATATTATAATTGTATATTTAACTTTCTGAGGAACTGCCAAATTGCCTTCCACATTACCTATAACATTTTACAGTCCTACCAACAATAAAAAATTTTTCCTGTTTCTCCATATCCTCTCTAACATTTGTAATTTTCTGATATATATATCTTTTACTAGCAGCCATTTTAGGGAATGTGAAATGATATATCATTGTGATTTTGATTTGCATTTCTCTAATGGGTAATGATATTGGGAGCATCTTTTCAAATGCTTTGGGGGCATTTGTATATCTTCTTTGATATACAAATATCTATTCAAATCTTTTAAAATTGGGTTGATTATCTTTTTGTTGTTGAGTTGTAGGATTTCTTTGCATATTCTGGATAGCAAACCCTTATCTTATGTGGTTTCCAAATATTTTCTCCCATCATGTAGATTGCCTCTTTACTTTCATGGTAAAGACTATGATGCACAAAAGTTTTAAATTTTGATGAGGCCCCATCTATTTTTCCTTTTGTTGCTTGTGCTTTGGGCATAAAGTCTAAGTAACCATCACCTAACACAAGGTCCTGAAAATACTTCCCTATGTTTTCTTATAGGAATTTTATAGTTCTGGCTCCTACATTTGTGTATTGGTCCACTTTGACTTGATTTTTTTTTAATATGGTATGAGGTAGGGGTCCACCTTTGTTCTTTTGCATATTGACATTCAGGTATCTCAGCACTATTTGTCAAAGAGACTATTCTTTTTCTATTCAGTGGACTTGGTATCTTTGTCAAAAATCAGTTGGCCAGAAACATGAGGGTTGAATGAACTCTCAGTTTGATTCCATTGGTCTGTATGTCTGTCCATGTGCCAGTACCATGCTGTTTTGATTACTGTGCCTTTGTACTAAGTTCAAGATAAGGAGGTACATGTCCTCCAACTTTGTTCTTCTTTTTCAAAATGTGTTTGGCTCTTTGGGGCTCCTTATCCATACAAATAAATTTGATGACTGCTAACAAAGAAGATGGTTGGAATTTTGATTGGGATTGCACTGAATCAGTAAATTGTTTGGAAAGAATTGACATCTTAAAAATATTTAGTCTTCCAATCAATGAACATGGAATGGCCTTCCATTTATTTGGGTCTTTGATTTCTTTCCACAATGTTCTGCATCCAAGTCCTTTACATTCTTGGTTAGATTTATTCCTAGATATTTGATTTTTTTAGTTATTCTTGCAAATAGAAATTTTCTCAATTTCTTCTTTAGTTTGTTCATTATTAGTGTATTCAGAGATGACTGATTTTGGGGGTGTTGATTTCATACCCTACTACTTAACTGAATTTAATTATTAGATTTGTTGTGAATTTTTTATGATTATCTGTATATAGGATCATGTTGTACAAACAGGGAAAGTTTTACTTTGTCCTTTCCAATTCAGATGCCTTTAATTATTTTTCTTTTCTAATGCTCTGGCTAGAACTTCCAGTAAAATGTTGAAATAGTGGTAACAGTGAGCATCCTCATCTTGTTCCTGATCTTAGAGTCAAAGCTTTCAATCTTTCACCATTAAGTAGAATGTTAGCTGTGAATTTTTCATGTATGCCCTGTATCGTATTGAGGAAGTTTCCCTTTATTCCTAGTTGTTAAAGCATGTTTATAAAGAAAGGGTGCTAGATTTTGTCAAATGCCCAATGGCATCAATTAAGATGGTTGTATTTTTTTTTCCTTCATTCTGTTAAGGTGTTATATTGATTCTAGTTGACCATGGTGTATAATGTTTCTAGTGTGCTGTTAGATTCATTTTGCTAGTGTTTTGTTGAGGATGTTTGCATTTAAATTCACAAGATATATTGGTCTCATGTTTTTTTCTTGTGGTACCTTTATCTGACTTTGGTATGAAGGTAATATCGGCTTTGTAGAATAAATTAAGGAATATTCCCTCCTCTACAATTTTTTAGAAGCGTTTGAGCAAGATTGGTGTTAATTCTTCTTGTAATGTTTGGTAAATTTGCTCTGTGAATCCATCTGGTCCTGGGCTTTTCTTCTTGGGAGTTTTAAAAATTCCTAACTCAATCTGTTTGCAGTAATTGATTTGATGAGATCTTCTATTTTTTCTTGAGTGAGTACAGGTATTTTTTGTGTTTATAGGAATTTGTACATTTCATCTTGGTCATCTAATTTGTTGACATGCAGTTGTTTATGGTATTCTCTTATAGTCCTTTTTATTTCAGTGGAATTAGGAGCAAAATTATTTCTGATTTTGTTATTTGCATTCTCTTTTTTGTCAGTCAATCTAAAGGTTTTGTCAATTTTATTGATCTTTTTAAAGAATCAATTTTTTTTGTTGTTGATTCTCTTTATTTTTTTTTGGGAGGGTGTGATGGTATTTCATTTATCTCCACTCTAATCTTTATTATTTCCTTCCTTCTGGTCACTTTTGGTTTAGTTTGCTCTTCTTTTTTTAGTTCTTTCAGTTTTGAGGTTGTCACTGATGTGAAATGTTTCTTCTTTTATAGTGTTAACATTTAGAGCTATATGTTTCTCTCTTACCACTCTGTTTCTGTATCCCATAAATATTGGTATATTGGATTTTCATTTTTATTCACCTCAAGGTAATTCCTAATTTCCCTTGTCACTTCCTCTTTAACTCATTGGTTGTATAAGAGTATGTGTTAATTTCCACATATTTGTGAGTTTTCCATTTCTCCTTCTGTTATTGATTTCTAGGATCATTCCACTGTGGTTGGGTAAGATATATTATATGCTTTCAATATTTTTAAAATTTATTGAGACTTGTTTTGTGACCTAACACATGGTCTATCTTGGAGAATTAACCATGTACACTTGAAAAGTATGTGTGTTCTGCTGCTGTTGAGTGAAGTGTTCTATATATGTCTGTTATGTCTAATTAGTTTAAGTTTAGAGTATCATATAAGTCTTCTGTTTCCTTACTGATTTTCTTTTTAGATGTTCTATATATTATTGAATTTGGTATATTAAAGTCTCCTACTATTAATGTAGAGCCATCAGTTTCTCCCCATGGTCTGTCAATATTTGATTCATATATTTTTGGGCTCTGCTGTTAGGTGAATATAAATTTATAATTGCTCTGTCTTCTGGTTGACTTGATTCCTTTATCAGTATATAATGACCTCCTTTATCCTTTGAAACAGTTTTTTTTTTTTCAATTTAAAGTCTATTTTATATGATATTTGTATAGCTACTCCAGCTCTTTTTGTTACTACTTATATGGAACAATTTTTCCATCCTTTCACTTTCAACTGGCTTATGCCTTTGAATTTAAGTCAAGTCTCTTGTAAACAGCATATAGATCAGTTGTACATTAACAAAAAAAATCCATTCTGCAAATCTCTGCCATTTGAATGGAGAGTTTAATCCACTTACATTTAAAGTAACTACTGATAATGCAGGACTTTCTTTTGCCATTTTGCTATTTAGACTTTGCATGTCTTATACTTTTTTATCTCTCAGTTCTTCCAGTAATGTCTACTTTCATATTTATTTCATTTTTTTGTATTGTACCATACTGAGTCCCTGCTCATTTCTTTCTGCATATAGTTTTCATATATTTTCTTTGTGGTTATCATGGAGTTAAAATGTAACATCATAAGTATATAATAATCATTTTTAATTTCATACAAACTTGACTTAATAGTCTACACAGACACTCTTCCTATATCCCTATCTGCCCTCACCTTTTTTTTGGTACTTGGTACAAATTATATCTTTGTACATTGTATGTTGAAAACAATAGATTTATAATTACTTCTTTTTTTTGTCTTTATTTATTTTTTAATGTTACATTAAAAAAATATGAGGTCCCCATACACCCCCCCCACCCCCTCACCCCACTCCTCCCCCCATAACAACAACCTCCTCCATCATCATGAGACTTTCATTGCACTTGGTGAATACATCTCTGAGCACCGCTGCACCTCATGGTCAATGGTCCACATCATAGCCCACACTGTCCCACAGTCCACCCAGTGGGCCATGGGAGGACATACAATGTCCAGTAACTGTCCCTGCAGCACCACCCAGGACAACTCCAACCCCCAAAAATGCCCCCACACCACATCTCTTCCTCCCACTCCCTACACACAGCTGCCACCATGGCCACTTTCTCCACACCAATGCCACATTTTCTTCAACTACTAATCACAATAGTTCATGAATAGAATATCAGTAAGTCCACTCTAATCCATACTCTATTCCTCCATCCTGTGGACCTTAGAATGGTTGTGTCCACTCCACATCTATATCAAGAGGGGGCTTAGATTCCACATGGATGCTGAATTCAATTCTCCTGCTTTCAATTGTAGGCACTCTTGACTCCCTGGTGTGGTGGTTGACCTTCTTCACCTCCATGTTAGCTGAGTGGGGTAAGTCCAATAAACCAGAGTGTAGGAGTTGCAAGTCTGTTGAGGCTCAGGGCCTGGCTATCACATGGTCAGTCCAGAGATTTAGGTTCCCTGGGTATACACTAAAGCCCAGCACCAACTGCAGATCCATTAAAAGTAACAGGAGAGGCTTGTGGACAAAGATCACATCTGAGTCCAGCTCCATCATACAGAAACACAAACTCCAAAGTAGAGCCAACTGACATGGCACTGAACTCCATCTGCCATGACCATAGAACCTGTGGGTCTCTGTAGCCCTCAGAAGAACCAATACCTGGGGTTGTATCTACTTTATCTGTCTCTGGAACTCTGCTGAGGTGTGCATAAGGGCAACCCCTCTGATAACCTCCTGGCTCTTTTTGGAGATTCATAGCCATATAAACTCATTTGTCCTTTCCATTTCCCCCTTTTATTCAGGTCAAAAAGCATTTTTAACTCCTGGTATTATATGTAGACTGAGATATTCTGCTGGGCCAAGTTGACCCTTTTATTCAAGGTAATTTTCTAGTTACATCATTAGCTGGTACTTGGTAGTAATCCCTCGGTGCCAGGGAGGCTCATCCTTGGGAGTCATGTCCCACACTGGGGGGAAGGCAACATATTTACATGCTGAGTTTGGCTTCGAGACTGGCCACATTTGAGCAACATGGAGGCCCTCAGGAGGTAACTATTAGGCACCCTGCAGCTCTAGGTCTTGTTCCTATTTCAGGTGCACAGGCTTAAAAGCATAGTCATTAGTATCAAGGGCTCATTATTGGACCTTCCTTCTTTTTTGGTCTTTGCCATTGCACTTGGAGAATTGTTGCTGTTCCTTTGGGGACTGTTCTAATGCATTTACATTTTAGCTTCTTTTGTATGTAAGAAGTGGAGTTACAATCTCCCAAAATACAACCCAATATTACTGACATTTATAATTATACATATGGCTACCTTTACCCAGAGCCTTTGTATTTCTTTTTGCCACTTTGAATTGCAGTTTAGTGTCATTTCCTTTCAATCTGAAGAATTCTCTTTCATGTTGCTTGCAGGGCAGGGCAATGAGCTCCCTCAGCTTTTGTTTATCTGAGAATGTCTTAATCTCACTCTCATTTTTGAAAGAGAAATCTCCCTGGATATTAAATTCTTGGTTGGTAATTGTTTTCTCTCAGTAGTTTAAATATTTCAACCTTCTGTTGTCTTGCCTCCATGCTTTCTGGTGAGAAATAGGCATTTAATCTCACCAGGGCTCCTTTATACATGACATATTGCTTTTCTCTTGTAGCTTTCAGCGCTTTCTCCTTGTCCTTTGCATTTGACATTTTGATCAGTATGTGACAGGATGTACATCTCTTCGAGAGTATACTGTTTGGTGTTCCCTGGGCTTTGTTGCTGTGCATATTCATAACTTTTGCTAAGTTCTTGGGAAGTTTTCTGTTATTATTTCTTTGACTATTCCTTCTGCCCTTTCTCTCTTTCTTCTCCTTCTGAGATTCATGTAATTCATATATTGGTGCACTTGATAGTGTCACACATGTCTCTAAGGCTATTTTCACCTTTTATTATTTTTTCTTTCTGCTCCTCAGCATGACTTATTTCAATTGTCTTGTTCTGCCAGCTCCAATCTGCTGTTGAAACCTTATGGGGATTTTTCATTTCAATTATTATGGTCTTCAACCTTGGTAGTTATATTTATTTCCTTTTAAACTTTCTATTTCTTTATTGAGATTATAATATCGTTTATTCATTTTTTTTTCCTGATATTCTTTAGTTCTGTCTCTGTATTTTCCTTCATCTCCTTGAGCCTATTGGAGATCATGTTTTTTTTTAATGTCTTTGTCTGATATATCTACAGTTTGGTTCTCACTGGTGTTTTCTGAATTTTTATCCTCTTCATTTAGATAGACCATTATTTCCTGTTTATTTGTTTGTTTTGTAATCTTATGTTGCATATTATGTATTTAAACTTTTTTTAATATTAGCTCTGGGACTTAGTCTCTGAGCTGTTTCTTGAGTTTGTGTCTAGGTAGTAATATGACACTCATTTCCTTGAGTGCCAGGAGCTAGGAAAATCAAACAAACAAATGCCAAAAACACCTTTCACAGTCTTGGTGTTTTTTTTTTTTTAAAGATTTATTTATTTTATTTATTTCTTTCCCCTTTCCCCCTCCCACCCCAGTTTCTGTTCTCTGTGTCTATTTGCTGCCTGTTCTCTTTGTCTGTTTCTGTTGTTGTCAGCAGCATGGGAATCTGTGTTTTCTTTATGTTGTGTCATCTTGTTGTGTCAGCTCTCCATGTGTGCGGTGCCATTCCTGGGCAGGCTGTACTTTCTTTTGCACTGGGCAGCTCTCCTTACGGTGTGCACTCCTTGCATGTGGGGCTCCCCTATGTGGGGGACACCCCTGCGTGGCACGGCACTCCTTGCGCGCATCAGCACTGCACATGGGCCAGTTCCACACGGGTCAAGGAGGTCCAGGGTTTGAACTGTGGACCTCCCATGTGGTAGATGGACACCCTAACCACTGGGCCAAGTCCACTTCCCCTTTCACAGTCTTTGAAAATTGGCTTTATGTTTGCTGGTGCTTTCCTCCAGAGTTCAGCCTTCCAATCAGAATGGTCAGCCCAAGGTGAATACAAAGTGTAGGGTCCTCCCTGTCTTTTCTGGGCCTGTGCCTTGTCTTGGGCTTGCGCTTACTTGTTAGTGGCCTTAGGAGTTCTGTGTTTACAGGAGTCTGAATGCACACCTCCCCCCCAATTTCTTTGGTGTTCCACTGTAGGACTTAAAACAGGCAAGTCTTTGTCTCAGGCTACCCACCTCATTTGTTTTTTACACTGCCCCAGGCTCTGTTCACTTTTCTTCATTCCTTTTTTTCTTTCTGCTCCTCAAGATGATTTCAGTTCTCTTATTTTCAAGCTCACTGAGTCTTTCTTCTTACAGCTCCATCCTATTGTTGAACACATGTAGGGAATTTTTAAATTTCTGTGACTGTGGTCTTCAGTTCTGTTTGGTTCCCTTTCTTAATTTCCATCTTTCTGTAGATATTCTCTTTGTGATTATCTATTGTTTTTCTGATTTCCTTTAGTTCTTTGTCTGTGTTTTCCTTTAGCTCTTTGAGCATTTTAGGACCATTATTTTAAAATCTTTTTCTTGTCTGATCACCCACATTGATGGTCTCTACTGCTTTAATCTCCTCTTTCTGGGTCATTGCCTCCTCTTTCTCTGTATGGTTTGTAATTTTCTGTTGAAATGTAGACATTTGTGTATATTTTAACTTATCACTGGAATGCAGACTCTGAGGCATCTGTCCCTTAAGCTCATATCCAGCTAGTGTTATGACAGAGCTTTCCTTGAATGCCAGCAGCTACCCTCCACCCACACACCAAAATAAATAAAAGAAGGGAAAAAAGAAACACCTTTCCCGATCTTGTACATTAACTACATTTGGTTGCATTCCTTCAGAGTTTATCCATACAATGAGTTTAGAGAATAGCTTCAGGCCAATATGTAGAGGCTTCCCTGGTCCTTTCTGTGCATATATCTTGTCTTGGGCATAAATGTTTGGTTCTAGTTCTCCCATTTACATGGTTCCAAGGTCTCTTCTTCCCTAGGAATCTGTTTCCTCATTGTCCCTGGGCCCTGAGCTGTAAGCTGTCCCTTGTCCCAGGAAGCTCTGCACTATAAGTTGTCCCTTGTCCCAGGAAGCCACTTGACTGCTCTTCCACAGTGTTCCGTAGGAGAGTTCTGTGAACTGCCTTTTATATTTAGGGTGATTTCTGAGGCAGCAAGTCCTTTTGGCCACCGCCAGAAAGATTTGGCCAGACACACATGCTTATAGCATGTGCATGAAGGTTACTTTGCTTCCTCTGGGACTAGCAGGAATTTGCACTGGGAGCTCAGGTTAGCTCCACACTGAGCCAGTGAGGGGCCAGCCAGGTCACCAGGAGATCCTATAGCTTTTAAGTAGCCTTTTTCTTGATTCAGCACTCACCCTGTTATTGCAGCCCTTTAACTGTGTCCTGGAGGTTTGAGAAAGATGTTTCTGCTAGGTCTTGCTAGTTGTTCAAAGCTTCTGTGAGAGAATGGGACCCTGAATCTTCTCACTTCACTATTTTGATTGGGTGAATACTTTATATCCAAAAGTGTTTTCACCACTTATTTAACACTCTCAATACTTTTGTTGACAAGGGAAGGTGAATTGTTCCCTAATTAACAAAGAAACTGAAATCTCACAGAGTGATTCAGTGTCTTGCCTGTCACATGGTGATTGAACTAATAAATGTAAGAACAGATGACTGATGTCAAATAGAACCAGAATTGGAACTATTTCCATTTGCCTTTTGACTTGAAGGCTAATGGTATTTTTATTTACTTTTATTTTTTAACTCCCTTTATTAGTAGGGCCAGCAGTTAACGCAACATCTCTTAGATGAGAGCCATTGCAAAGGAGTGGTTTGGGGAGCTGCCGCTCTTCCTCAGCACTGGTCATCTCCAGGGTCTGCTCCACTTCCTGAGAATGAGCTTCTGACATCAGCGTTGCCTCTAGCGATCAGCTTTGCCATTTTGTAACTATTCATCTTACTTAGTCCTTTCCAGGATGCTTTTAGGTCCCTTAAGCTAAAGAAGAAAAAGAATGGAGAGAAAGTAAGAAAGATAAAGGGATTTAAGGAACTACACCCAGGAGTTAGTGTGAGTTTACATCCCAGTGTTGCCACTTGCACTAGGTGGGCAAACTGAGTGGGTCACCTCCCAAGTCTGTTTCGTTATCTGAAAAATGGAGATAACATGTGAAATGGTACCCACCCATAGCAGCTGTGGGAATTGGATGAGGGAGCATATGTTAAGTACTTAGTACTGTAGTTGGCATACATTAAGTGCTCACCAAATATTAGCTATCATTATTACTGATAGAGTCAGAGAGATGCACTGAGAAAAAAGGGACTTTGGAACAATATTGTTCACACTGTGGAAATGAATGACGATTTGCTTGATTGCATTGGGTTCCTTTTACCTCAGCTTTCTAAAGGAGACTTTATGGTTCAGGAAGCGGTGAGGAACTGGGCCTTGCCTGCCATGTCACAGAAAGGAAAATTGTGACAAGACCAGAGCAATTAAGACCCCCATGTTAGATGGTATGTGCTGCTTCCTACAGAGCTGGGCAATGCTAGGGAGTGAAATGGGAATGCAAGACCTGCTGTACATTCACAGAAGAGGAAGAGGATTCCTGCTGCTGGATGCTGCCTTCCCTTCCAGGAACAGGCGACTGGCCCAAGCCAGTTGCACAATGTGTAAGGATGTAAATCCGATAATGTCATGCTTTAAAAAATAAAGAAAGGAAGCCGTGCTGATTGCTTATATGGACAGCTGGCACACCTTAAGAAGTGAGAATGGTGCAGGCGGGAATGTAATAAGGCTGGGGAAAGTGGCAGCATGAAAGGGATGACCTTTATTTGCAATCATGGCTGAGATTTACAGTTTATTACTGATAGCTTTTATAAAGAGCCATTCAGTTCAGAGGTGAGAGGTTTGTCATCTGGAAATGCAATTAACTTTACCTTATCCCAATCCCCCTGGTCTTAGTGTGAGAGCAGCACTCCAGCACTTCAGCAATATCGTGATTTCCCCTCTAATTTCATTTCTGTCTATTGCATCCCCAGGTCCCTGGCATTAACGTGATTGCATATTTTTACTATTATTATTTTTTATTATTGCTACTCCCTGTCATCAGTAGCCAGAAGGCACTTGTGTATTATTTTTTTTTAAGATCTAAATTATTTGATTCTGAATGAGGAAACCTCAAAGCATAAAGCCTTTTAAACCACAGCAGTTAGAGTTGCACACAGAACTGAGATGTGCTGTCTTAGGTGTCTGAAATTAATTACGGAAATGGAGAGGTTGTATAAAGGTGGAGGTGGCGTTTTACATTAAAGATGGGACCCTGAGCACTGAAGCCCTTGCAGTGCCATGCACCTTGGTGATAGACACATCATACATAGAAAGGCGCCGACTCGCCCATGCCTGCTCAGACGCATGAGCGTGCGGGGGAAGCACAACACGATTTGAAACATGAAAAAATGAAAGCGATTTTGGCACCCCTGCTGTGTGTGTATGAGAAGTCCCGAAAGGTCTATTTTTGTTCCACAGGTTCAGTTTTATGGCCCTCTTTTGTCTGTTAAGTCAGGTCTGCAGGAATTTAAGAGCCAGACACAAAAGCAAGAATTTAGTACTTTTTGCCAGTTGGTTTAGGTTATTTGAAATATAGCCTAGTATATTTTCCACCCTAGGCTGCTGCCAGATACATCAGAGAGGGAAGTGGCTCCAGAGTCCACATCCTCAGATTTCTCAACCTCTGCAAGATTGAGGGAGAGGTGCGGGATTCTTTTGGGGGCCCCACCACTTAAGGCCACATCATCAGAGGCTCTGGCACACGCCCCCTCCCCCCAGAGAGCCCCGACACCTGCCTTGTAAAACCCTCGGCAGTGTGACGTTTTACAAATTCCTGAGGTTCTATCTGAAAACTATTTCCTCTGGGGTAAGGTAGAGCAGAATAATTACTACCCCTGTGTTTTTCATCCCGACTTTATAGTGGCTATTATTTTCATCAGTGTTAGAGGTTAATATCCCTATTTTTCCCCTCCACTGCCTAAATATAAGTGGGGCTCAGTACACGGCCGAGCCAGGTAGTGAAGGAAATAGCAATGCTTCCAAAAGAGTTTCGGATTAGCTGGTCTGAAATGAGTGTATGGGCCCTAGGGTAAGAATTACCCTGCTGCTGCTGATAGCAGATAGATTTAAACCCATAGTATTTCTTTTCTCAGCTGAGAGAGGTCGGGTTAAAAGATTCAGAAGGTGAACAGAGCATGAAACGATGCGCTTATGTAACTATATTGGCACTACAATAGAATGGCATCACTAAGAATAAAAGCATCCAAGAGCCATTTTTAATAGGAAGAAGGAAAAGCAAAGACACCTCAGATTGAACGTCCTTAAAGAACTCTTTGCAGTTAAAGCATGGTTTAAGGTGCTTAACTTCAGGAACCGTGCTAAACTTGAAAAGCATAGACTCCACTGCCCTTTCCCATAGAAGTGCCTTTAAGATTAACTTTTGGAAATCCCGTTTTAAATCTTATTTGTCCCCAGGCTGTGTCTATGCTCAAAGAATGGAACTGGGGTGCAGGGGTAGTGAGGAGGGCAAAAACGAACAGAAACAGGGAGGCCATTTAAAAGGCTCTTGAAGTCTTTCTGAGAAAGAATCTTGGCTTGGACTAGGGTGCTGGCAGTGGAGATGGAGAGAAATAAATGGATAGGAAATACATTTTGGAGAGAGGGTCTAAAAGATGTACTTAGGGATTGAATATGATCAGGTGCTAGTAATAGGGGGCTCACAGTCAAGAAAATACTTCCAGGAGCAAATGCATCCATTCAAATAGTTCTAAATGCTACAGATCTAAAAACCATTCCCAGTGAAATACCTTTGTCTGACTCTGATAAACTGAGGCTGTACTCAGTGACCAGCTGCTGCTCGGGGATGTTCCCCAGGTGCTCCTCAAGCAATCGAGGTCTCAGGCTGTGGAATTCAAGGGTGAACACCCATACCCTTCACAAATGGCACCTTCTTCTGGGGTTACTCAGAATTGACATCAACAATGGAGAGCGTGGTTTTAAAAGGTTCAGCATGGCGGTGAAGTCAGGGGTTTACACTTAGGAAGAACAGAAGCCAGATACATTATTTATTTTATTTGTTTACATTTATAATTAAAATTCGTTGACCATGTAAATCAGAGCCTAATGCTTCTCTGCTCCTGAGGCTTCCCGTCCTTTCCATGGTCTCCAAAGTCCTACAATCTGGTCACCACCTGCCTCTTTGACTTCCTCCACCAGGTGTCACTTTAGTTTGAAGAGAGTAAAGTTTATGCCTCAGGACCCTTTACTTTACAGGCCTTTCTCAAAATCTGGGAGGGTCCCTAGGAAATATATATGTGTAATTATATTTTCTCTGTCTTAAAGAAGACCCTCCAAATTGCATAAGCTTCAGGCCCCTTGAAACTAGCACTTACCACTATCTACCACTCACCCTCTTTCTTACTTCTCTCCAGCCACATTAGCCTTCTTTACATTCTTCAAACAGACCAAGCTCATTCCTCTCAGGGCCTTTGCACTCACCCTTCCTCTAAAGTGTCACATGGCTTGCTCCCTCACTCTGCTTACATACCTCCTTCTGATGGCTCTCTCTCTGCATTCATGCTTGATCCCATTTCCTGCTTTAGCACTTTTCACTGACACACTATTATGTGTTTACTTGTTCATTGTTCTTCTCATCCATGACATCTGGACAGGGACTTTGCCTTATTCACTGCTTATCCCCAGAATTAGGACCAGGGTCTTGCGTGTAGCTGGCACTCAACAGATGTTTGTTGAATGAATGAACGTGGGGGATCAGCTGTCTCCATCTTCACCAACATAGAAAGAGTTAGATGAGAACTGAAAATGTAGTATGTGGAATAGAAAGAGCTATTGACTGCCCAGTGGTGAGGTATGTGGAACATAAAGAAGTGGCACCCAACATCTGGAGCAGCGTTGTCTTCTAGAACTTTCTATGATGGGAATGTTCCATATTTCTGTTGTCCAATATGGTAGCCTCTAGCCACATGTGACTAGTGAGTACTCGAAAGGTACCTAGTGAAACTAAGGAACTAAATTTTAAATTTTAACGGACTTTAGTTAATTTAATTTTCCAAAGCCATGTGTTGCTAATGACTCCTATAATGGATAATGCGGGTCTATTGACCCAGAATTCTTTCTCTCGGATAGCATGACATAGCTAAACTCCAGAGCAGAGACCCGAAACAAATGTTCCTGAGTTTAGATACTGCTCTAGATCACAACAAAGTGCCAGTGTGTGACATGAATCATGTTTTTCAAGATACCTTGAGATCCTCCAAAAGAAGGGCTTTCTAAGCCTAGTATCTGATATTCAGTGATAATTAGATTTTTTAGTGACAGCCAGACCAGAGAGCCAAGAAATACGTAATCACATACACACATATACATACACTCTACTGCATGCTTTTATAAACAAATGGCCAGGTGAACTATACCAATTAAAAATAGTTGCTGCAGGCAAAAGATGAGGTGTAGTCATCATAAATATGAAGTTTCATACTCGGGCAGGGATGCAAAAAGCCTGAACCCAAACTGGAGCAAGACTCTGAAAAACACCTAGGCAAAAAGTTGATGATGAAGGAAATACGGGTTTTCACGGCAATGCCAGATCCACTTCCAAGCGAACGTTATGTGGCAAAGGAAGTGGAGGTGGAGAATTACATTGTTCTGCCTTGGCCTAAAAGATTCTAAGCACATCTGGAAAGTTAGCTATGGTTTACATCCCCACAGTTTAAGAAGGAAATAAAATGTAGAGGAAATAAAAGAAAGGCCACAAAAATGATATGAATGTTGGAGGAGCAAACTCGAGTGGACCGACTGAAGAAGTAATTTATATCCTCCAAAAATAAAGGTCTCCGTGGGGAAGTGGTTGCAGTCTATAAATACCTTCAAGGTGACCATATAAATGAGAGAAAGGGACCAGTCACCATCCCACAGGTTGGCAGGACCAGGAGCTGTGGCCTAAATCTAAGAAAGAAACAATATTGTAGCCATTAGTAAAACATTTCTTTTAGGCAAGAAGGGCTAGTCAGTGGGCAGTTTTCTCAAGGGAGAAGAGCCAAAGGCCATTACTACACTCAGAAGCTGATCGAATGAGATAGTAACAGAAATAAAAGGAACATCAGAGCAGGGACTTATGTCCTCTGAAATAACTGATCTGATAGGTCTGCAAATCTGCCTTTGGCTGTGGCCTATGCATGAGGCCTTAGAGAAAGGTAAAACCTCCTTGTGTTATTTCTCCAGACATGCTGGAGCAAAGTAAGTGAGGAAAATTCCCTCCTGACAATTGCTTTAAATAGGCCCCGAGTTTGAAGTTTTGTGCAGTGTGACCTCATTTGCCTGTCTAGATTCTTAGCTTCTCTGGTAAGTATTGCTGTGGGAGTTTGAGGGAAGGGTCTGTGAGGCCGACTGTCAGGGCATCATCCTGAAGTCTTCTGTTTTTTTTAAATTTATTGAAGTGTATCAAGCATACATAAACAATAAGTGTGTAGTATTAGCTGTGAACTTACACAACAAACATATGTAACATCATACAGGGCTCTCATACCTCACCTGAAGGCCTTTTGATTAGGGGACAACCCTGTGGTACCACATGGAATATCCAGGATAATCCTGGCCCTGCCCATTCCATGTGGACAAAGCAGGGCTGTGGTTATACTAGCCGTGATCAAAATGCTTGAATTTACCCATCACCTTTTTTCTGAGGACTTAGAGAACAAATATACATTTGTAAATGAGTGAACACTTTTATATAGACTGATCCAAAATGGGATTGGGTAGATAGACCCATGTAACTAAAATGGCGGGTAGAATGGCAATATGCAATGACAAGGTACTGACAGATAACTGGGGATCTAAAGGAAGGATGGATATGGTAAGATTAAGTAGAGTGTTAAGGAAAAGGTGACATTGGAACTGTATTTTGAAGGATGCAGAGCATTTGGTAAGGTGGATGAGGGAGAGGAGGTGCAGGGTTGCCTGTAGAGGGAGAAAAATCTATAGAGCAAGAAGATGGGTATTCCCAAGGTTTTTTTTAAAATAGGAAACATTATGTAATTATTACTAGCTAGACATTAAGGGCAAGGAAACAAAATAATAGTAAATATGTTTGGAAAGGTAGGGTTGTGCTGGATTGTGGCGGGTGAAAGAAGTTAAGATCTATCTTTACTGTTTTCTAAGGAGACACTTCTTGAGCAGAACTGGAAGTGTGGGGATGAGATCAGCAACTCCCCATGGAAATTTGCGTGAGTCGATTTGCAGTAGAAATTTTGTAACTTGGCCAAAGGTAGTTAGAAATGTGGTGTACAAGGTCACAGGTGCACAAAGACATGAGGTTGGAGTGTGGAAGGGAGTTTGTCTTGTTCCTACCCATCCCCAAGAAGAAAGAGTAGGGGCTGACCTGAATGAGGATAATTTCAGTAGGGCACCTGGTGCATAAGCAATGACAAGGTGACAGATTTTGCCACAGATTATATATCAGTTATCTACTGCCATAATGTGCTGTGCAACAAACTACTCCAAAACTAAGACTTAAAATAATCATTTATTTCCACCTCCAAGTGTGGTTCAGCTGGGATAGCTCTACTACTGGCTGGAGGTAGCTTTGCTTCTTGTTGCAGGTCTGCATCACATGGGTAGTTAGTTCTTTGTGTTCCTTCAAACACATTTTAAGCAAACAAAAATTTTGAACAATTATTCAATCTGCTTCAGTCTGTTCTCTTGATCTGGGTAATTCATATCTCTAATGCATGCAAAATATGCATGACTCAGGATCACCGCTGCTGATATGACTTCTACATAGCACCAATAATTTCTATTGCTTGCCTGTATCATACCATATGGAGTAGTGGGTAGGAAGTAGAATTTTTCACCTCTGATTCTTCCCACCCATACCATATGGAAACATATTTCAGATTAGCTCAATGTTTAATTTCACCGAGCTACACCTAATACCTCTTATTTACTTCTTATTTCTTGTAGCCAAGCTTTTGTCTTAGCTGTCAAACTCAAGTACAGAAACCTCACCAGTTGTCTCTCTGAAGAGTATCTTACTTGAATTTGCCATTTAAGTACCTTTTCCACAAATAAAATGACCCTGGTATCTGCAATGCAATCTCCTCAATCCTCTCCCCTGAGTGCCCTATCCAAGTTTCTACTACATATTTATTTGGACGTTTTCAACCTTTTGAAGATTTTCAAAGATTTTGAAGGAACTTAAGCTCTGGAAACTGGAGGGGGTGAGAGACACCATTGTAGTCAAATGATTGTTGCTGCTGCTGTTGGTTTTGTTAGCCATGGTAGAAATTTTTAATGCATGTGAAGTTGCAGTTAAGTGATAATCACAGGCATATTATTAATATATGATCAAATATGTTAATAAGTATGTATTAGCAAATGCACTAATAATATCCCAAAGCATTTAAAAAACAAAAACAAAACCATAGCCTACTGAGCAGATGTCAAATCTGATAGATTCATTGCTTCAGAAAATTTCAAACTAGTATATTGGAAATCACTTGAGTTCCTAAGTTGGTAAATTAATTTGCTTTGACAATCTTTAATTTTTGTAAGAAAAGCCCTATACTTAATTATTTTGCTATCATTTCCATGTTATATTGAATGGTACAGTTATATCTATTGTGTTCCACTGCATTACAAATCTTGTAAACTACCTGATTTATTTGGCCAACATTTTCTGGCTGGCTGTTATGGCTCAAGCCCAGGGTTCTTGTTGTAGTCATTGGCAAACATATTATTAGATTTATATTCATAGCAGAAAATTACTCCTTTTGATGACTACAAATGATCTTACGTGGCTTTAAACTCTTAGTGGCCTAATTCTACCAGCTGGTAAAATAATATCTTTCATATCATACCTTATTTGGAGAGAGCTTTCATATGCATTATCATCTTACTATTCCCCTTTTTATATAAAGGAACATGGACTCAACCATCTTGCCAAGAGATATGCAGCTAGGAAGCAACAGGGTTGAGTTTCAAATTTCCCTCTTGTGAAGTCAACTGTAGGGGTCTCCAGGACAACTTACCACATTCTTCTATTGCTCCATGAATGGATTTATGACGTATCTAGAATAACCTTCTCTTTGCTATTACAGCCAGTAACTTTCTTCAATTCTGACTATATGTACTAGTGTTCCTGATAAGCATCTTTCCTCAAAAGTGCAACACCTAAAATGCTTTTTCTTGTTGGAGACATTGTTAGTTCTGATTGTTGTAGATTCATTTATTTGGCAAATATTTGTTGATTGCCTGTTGGTTTTTCTAAAACTATTTTGATTTTTCTAATTCTTGCTTTTGATGTTTCCGAATAACTGCTTAATGATTTGCATGTGTCAATCAATTTGTTCAGCCAATTTCTCTTCACTTGCGTGCAACTGGATTAACTATCCAAATAACTTAATTGTTGAATCAGTTTTGATCAATTGTTGCTCTGGGTATTCCTGTATTGAGCAAACCTGATAAGATCTTTGCTGAACGTTGAGGTCTTCTCATTCTGTTGACTTTCCTGGGAGATTTATGTTGCCACCTTATTCATTTTCTCATTTATATGCTGTGGGGATAATTTTGATCCCATTATTCTAATTGTTGCTGCCACTATACTGTGATGTATATGCTCTATATACCATATTCCAGTCTAAAGTTTCCTCTAGCTATCAAAGCTCTGTTATTTAGATAACTTTCCTTTTAAGAGCCAGATATCTTTGGAAAGTTGGGTTTTTGAGCAAGGTCAATAAACCTAAATGCCACCATTGCTGCAATCAGATGATTTTTCAGCATATGTGGCTTTTGCAAATCCTCCCAGCCCTCATTCACAGACATTGCTGGTGCTTCCCTTGTCAAGTGCTTTTTATCTTTGCAAGGCCTATCTCCACCTTCTTATCAGAAGGGGACTCTTCTTTTTTTGGTGGTTATATCCCAATTTTTGTGCAGCATTATCTTTGATGACTTCCATTTCCACTTCAGTTAGCACAAGTCTTTTCAGCAAGACCCCATTCCATTTGCACCATTTTGCTCTTTTACCAAGTTGTTGTCAATTGAGAATTTGGCTTGATCAATTATCCTGTGCATTTCTTAACCAAGTATCTCTTTTCTTTTTCTAATTGGATTGGCTCCAAATAGCTATGTTATATTTTCATTGTTTATTTAATATGCTTTTTGATTGCTAGATGTCTTTTATTCACCGAAACCTTTGGAAGGGGCTCATTTCAATATCATACTTACCTTTTATATCTCTTATGTGTGAGAGTGATATTATCTAAGGGTTTTGGTTGTTACTGATAAATATTGGTTCATTAATACATAATTGTTGGTAATTCTAGAAAGACAATGTCTTAGTTTTCTAAGGATGTTGTAGCCAATTACCACAAACGTAGTGGCTTAAACAATGCAACTTTATTATCTTATAGTACTGGACATCAGAATTCTGAAACAGGTCTCACTGGGCTAAAATCACAGTGTCTGCAGGGATGCATTCCTTTCTTCAATCTCTGGAGGAAAATCCATCCTCTGCCCTTTCCACCTTCTAAAGGCTGCCTGCATTCCTAGGCTCATGGTGTGCCTCCTCCATCCTCAAAGCTAGCAATAGCCTGTTGAGTCTTTTTCTCACGGACCCTCTACCTCCCTCTCCCACATTTAAGGAGACTTGTGATTACACTGTGCCCACTTAGATAATCCAGGATAATCTCCCTATTTTAAGGTCAGTTGATTAGCAAACATCACTCCATTGAAAATCCTAATTATCCTTTGCCATGTAGGGCAATATTCATAGGTCCTGAGGATTAGGATGTGACTATCTTTGGGGCACTATTATTCTGCTTACTACAGGTGGGGTTAAATTGTAACCTCTGAGTGCATCGTTCTCATGAACAATATGATGTCACTAATTTATTTCTTCATATACTGCAGACAACTTTTGCCTTAGGAGCTGTGGCTGCCCATTAGGGAGGGAGGCTTATTGCATACTGCAACCAAATAAATGGTTCAGGGAGTGAGACAGGGGGATGGGGGTCATGGGCAATGACCCCAGTATTCTTCCATGTTTCAATTCCTGAATATATCCTGTAGGATAATTGGTTTGTTCATATGTCAGAAAGTCTTGAACAAAAATATTTGTCCTTTTACTATATTTAGCTTCAATGAAGAAGTATTTCAGTGGTTGACTCATAGACATTCTCAATTTACATTTTAAGTCGCTTTTCAGCTGTTACAGATTTCTGGACTGTCCCTGATTTTCTGTGTTTATAGAAAACCAAATAACTGCCTGATCTGGAAATCCTGAGGATAAATATAGCTTCTCATGCCCATTAAAATTTGAATAAGAATGGTAACGTGGTACTATTAATTCTGTAAGCATTTGATGAATTTGTATAATATACAGTACACTACAAACTAGCATAACACTATTATGAAATGTCATTATGACATTTTTCCAGGTCATATTTTCAGTCAATGTAAAAGAGCTCATTAGGGGCCTACCAGTCTGGGGTGCTTTGCTGGGTGGATTACAGATTTATTTAAATCCTCATGAAGTTTATGATCTAAGACAGATGGACACAGCATGGGATAGAAGAAACGTTGCATTCAGTCCTGATTCTGTTTCAGCTAGATCTATACCATTAGGAAAGTTTCTTGATAGCTATGGACCTCAGATTCCCAATCTACCATGTGGAAGGTTAACCAAGAATCTCATCTACAAGTAGAAGTAAGGTTGGTTGTTAGATAAATGAAAATACAGGATACATAATTAAATTTGAAATCCAGATAAACAAAGAATACTTTTTTAGTATGTGTCCCAAATATGTCAGGGTATATACTTATGCTAAAATTATTCATTATTTGTCTGAAATTTAAATTTTACTATGTGAGATAATGTGGTTTGTGGTACACATGCTGTTATTCTTCTCTTCCCTCGGCTATAAGAGGCATATATCCTGTTGTGTGAGAGTTCAGTTTTTGAGTCCCCTCAAGATAATGCTTTAGGTAGCCATTACCAGTCACTTAGGGTTGGCATGGATGACCAAATCCTGGCTCAATAACATTCGTGGGGGAAACGGACATGGCTCAGCTGATGGAGCGTCTACTTACCATATGGGAAGGTCCAGGGTTCAATACCCAGGGCCCCATGACCCATGTAGTGAGCTGGCCCACACACAGAGCTGCTGTGTACAAGGAGTGCTGTGCCACGCAGGGGCACCACTGTATGGGGGTGCCCACACGCAAAGAGTACACCCCACAAGGAGAGCACAGTCTGCCCAGGAGTGACCCTGCACACACGGAGAGCTGACTGCAGCAAGATGACGCAACAAAAAAGAGACTCAGTTTCCCGGTGCCAACGAGGGTACAAGCGGGCACAGAACACACAGCAAGTTGACACAGAGAGCAGACAACGGGGTGGGGGGAAGGGGAAAGAAATTTTAAAAATAATAAAATAAATCTTTAAAAAAATATTTGTGGAATGAAAGAGTGTTTGGTATCCCTAATTTGATCTATTTTCTTTTTTTAAAAAAAGATTTATTTATTTATTTATTTATTTATTTCTCTCCCCCCCCCCCCCAGTTGTCTGTTCTTAGTCTTCTTCTTAGTCTGTTTCTGTTATTGTCAGCAGCATGGGAATCTGTGTTTCTTTTTGTTGTCATCTTGTAGTGTCAGCTTTCCATGTGTGCGTTGCCATTCCTGGGCAGGCTGCACTTTCTTTCCCCCTGGGCGGCTCTCCTTACGGGCCGCACTCCTTGTGCGTGGAGCTCCCCTACGCGGGGGACACCCCTGCGTGGCAGGGCACTCCTTGCATGCATCAGTACTGTGCGTGGACCAGCTCCACATGAGTCAAGGAGGCCCGGGGTTTGAACCGCGGACCTCCCATGTGGTAGACGGTCGTCCTAACCACTGGGCCAAGTCCTCCACCCTGATCTTTTTTCATTTTATATCTACAGTTTGATGATTCTGTAACATTTACATAGTGTAAATAGAAATAAAGACAAACAGGCATGTATTAATACAGACAAGCACAAAGTTACGGGCAAACCATAGAGAGATTGGCTGAATGTTGATATAAGGCTTAAGATGACACAATACCTCCCTTTTCCTATTGGAAAGCAAAAGCTAGAAATGGAAGGTAGGATTTCAGGCATAGCTTGGATTTGAAGGGTGTTACATTGGAGAACTCTCATCGGGGTCAGTCTCAGTGAGTACTAAGTAACAGCATGAGAGTAACATTTATGAGGTTTTCCCCTGGGTAGTTTCCATTTGTTCTTCCACATCTGCTCTCCTCCCTCTTTTGACCTGCTTTGTGCCTTGTGAGGCCAATCCACATATGGACTATATCAATGGGGTCCCTGGCTTTCTGATTTCCAGTTGGATTTGGCACATAGAAGGGAGGCCTCATTAAGAGTGGGAGGAGAGTAAGGTTGGGGTATTTATTTCCTAGTATGTGGCCAAGGGCTGGTTACATCCCTTTATGGAAGATCCCAGATCCTTTCTGAAACACTAGGCTTATAGCTGTTCTTCCCAGGTTACAGAAATTACTCTGCCTCATGCCCCTTCAGGTCTAGAGATAGTAATGGCTCCCTGCTATAGCTAATCCTAAGGTGCTACACACTTTCTTGTTTCCCTAAACCCTTCTCTCACCCTTATGATTTGTCTCTTCATTAAACTCTCCACAATTATTCATTTTGAGTGTGCCATCTGCTTTCTGTGGCACTATTATTAGCTTATTATATAAGAATATGGGGCTCACAGAGGTTAAGTCACTTATCTAAGATCACATAACTCATATGTGGCATAACTGAGACGCAGACCCACTATCTGCAAGTGAATCTCAAAGAAATAAGAGAGAAGAGAAAGTATGTTGGAAGATCCACAGAGGAATCTGGTGATGGCCTTGGAAACATGTAAGTTATTTTTCTCAATTGCCCTGAAAAATAGTCTAACGAAACAACATATACCATCATTTATTTTGCCTCTCTTTTTCCACTTTGGGAATGTGAGACAAAGAACATCTCTTAGTTGTTCATTCTTTCTTAGTCCTTCAAAAACTGAAACCTCCCCAAAAGTAGGGGTAATCTCTGAATTTTATGATTCTCAGTCTAGTGTTCTGTACTCTAAAAACATGCTATCATCACCATGTTCCCTAAAGTCCAAATTGTTTTACCCCTTGAACAAGATCTTTCTGCTGAACATGAAGGGATTCTTGGCATGGCATTATATATCCGACAAGCCACATGGTGTACTTAACACCGGGTACCTCCTCTGTCTGAGTTTGTGATTATGAATGGCTTGGAATTAAGTCACCTTTCTTGGATCAGACCATTTCCCTTGAATTTCCTTGACTCAGCTCACTGGGGCATAGTGAATAGGGGTAATCCCTGGCTCCCATGTCCCTCCTGAGCTTCAGTCCTCTTGTGAGTGATCTATGCTTTGGATAGCCTATGGGGCTCATAGAGGTTAAGTCACTTATCCAAGATATATCCTGTTGTGTGAGGGTTCAGCTTTTGAGTCCACTCAAGATAATGCTTCAGGTAGCAAATCACTTAGGGTTGGCATGGATGATGAAATCCTGGCTCAGTAATGTTTGTGGAATGAAAGAGTATTTGGTATCCCTAATTTGATCAGGTTAGCAAACTGACCTTTCTGCTTCCAACCACCGTTTTATACATCCTGAGTTCACTCTACTTTGCTCTCATTTCCCACCAAACCCATATTTCCAGAGCTTCTGCTTAGCTCATGCTCAAGCTCTTCTCAAGTTATGCCTATTTCTAACTTCCTACTTTATTCCCATTGGTGCTTGATATAAAGGGTTAGGATCCATTGATGGCTCCCAAAAGCAAGACTGATATTGACAAAGTAGGAATGTGATTCTTTATTCCTGGTGGTACCCTCCAAAGATACAGCATATCCAGAAATGCCTTTGGTGGATGCATAACCAGTCATCCTGGGGCATTGGCTGAGCCATTTCTTTGAGCAGAAGAAATTTTAAGTTTTTATGACTTAAAATGGTGATAAAACAATCCATCGTGTTTCTGAGGAGAGTTAGGAGTTTTGCTAACTAAGAAAAGGTAGCTGCTGCATGCTTTTAATTTAGCTAATTTTATAAAACTGGATTTTATTCATGCTGTGATTATAGGGGCTAAAATGACCTTGAAAGTGTATGCTTTTTCTTTCTTTTTTTTTAATATTTTATTTTATTTTATTTTATTTTTAAAATTTATTTTTATTATTGATTCTGTAAAAATATTACATTAAAAAAAATATATGAGGACCCATTCAACCCCACCACCCCCACCCCCCCACTCCCCCCCAGCAACACTCATTCCCATCATCATGACACATCCATTGCATTTGGTAAGTACATTTCTGGGCACCTCTGCACCTCATGTTCAATGGTCCACATCATGGCCCATACTCTCCCCCATTCCATCCAGTGGGCCCTGTGAGGATTTACAATGTCCAGTGATTGCCCCTGAAGCACCATCCAGGGCAGCTCCAAGTCCCAAAGACGCCTCCACATCTCGTCTCTTCCTGCCATTCCCCATACCCATTAGCCAACATGTCCACTTTTCCCATTCCAATGCCACCTTTTCTCTGTGGACATTGGATTGGTTGTGTCCATTGCACCTCTATGTCAAGAGGAGGCTCAGATTCCACATGATACTGGATGCAATCCTCCCGCTTTCAGTTGTAGGCACTCTAGGCTCCATGGTGTGGTGGTTGTCCTTCTTCAACTCCATCTTAGCAGTGTATGCTTTTTCCATGAAGGATTTTCTTAAGGGATGTGGAGTTGGAAGAGCTTTTTTTTCTTTCAATGTCATATGATCCATCTGTGCAAAGAGATTCTGCTGTAGGGAATATATTGATGCTAGGTCTGGAGCTTTAATTTTTACTTTTTTCTACCATTCTTAGAAACTCAAATTTTATCAAAATGAACTGAGGGTATCCCTATGGCTTTATTCTAAGCACCATGCATAGGGCTCTGCCACACTAGCCAGTTTTATATGAACCTCCTGGCCAGAGCCATGGTGTGGCTGAGATTCAGAGCCAGGCTTCTGAAAATCCATCCTCATCCCAGAGTCCCTGTAGTCGGCATTGAATGCCTTTCACAGAGAGTTGTACCAAGACTAAATCCTTTATGTTTCATGGAATTCAAACTAGAACTATTATTTTTTTAGTTTGTGTGGACCTAATAATTGGGGCAGCATTTGCCCAGGTTACTTTGGACTGGTGACTTTGAACCAAAAATATACTGAATGACTCTGGTCATGGCTGAAATGAAATGTAGCTGTTCCAAGTTCCAGGTGTCCCCCCCTACCCTTCCTCCATCTTTGAATTTAAAGTCTAAGATGAAGGCATTGGGCCCAGTAGCCATCAACAGGTGGTGCTCAGCCTTACTCAGACTTGCAACTCTTCTTTTCTTCCTATCCAATGTAAATCAGGTAAATTTCCCGAAGGATAGCTACGTTGATATTTAGAATCAGAATTGCTGTGGTCTTTACCAAAAGATATTTTCCAACACACACTCTTTAAAAAAAAGTAAAGAAATGTCAGTAACTCAATAAAATGTTTCCCATTCAAATGAGAGAAATTTGCATTGCAAAAGTTGCCACTTTTTTGCTTTGGTACATCTGTCTTTTTTTTGGCAGTGACTTGGGTTGCTTGGGGAACCCATAAGACAAATCAAAGAATGTGGATCAGATTTTTTAAAAAGAAGTAGCAGCATTCCCCTGGGAGCAGGAGGAAGAAAATACTGGGATTTGAAGGAAATCAGGTGGCTTGTCTATAACTGAGAAAGAATGAAGAGGAAGGAAATGCAGAGGAGGAAAGGGGCAAAATTAAGAAAATTGGGGACAGCATTATGGGAAAAAAATGGGAACGTAGGAGAGTCTTGGGGATAGAACTGTATTAGTTGTGCTTTCAATCCAGACCTTGGAATTACCCCAAACTGCGAGAGTTATCTTCTGGGGGCACAGAACAGAATATTTAAAATCTGGTGCCTCTTAAATCCAAGATGCATAGGTGCCAGAGAGATAAGAACTGCAGATGGAGATTAACTTGGGCAGAAGCAGGGTCATTCAGAGTTCCTGTTTTGGGACCTTCAAGTCACTTGTGTTCTTTCACTTTAATTCTGATTTTAGTCTCTTGTGTTTGTTGTGATGTTTCCTGGGATATCTATTGTAGACATCGGAGAGAGAGTTTTGCTTTTACGAGTTTTCCCAGCTGCCCTTTAGGATGCTCTTCTTCCCTATACCTTCCTTCTGGCCAAGATGGGATTTCCTATAAGCATAGAGGCCTCTCCTTCCTTCCCATTTTCTTACCCTGAGCCAGAGATCATTCCCTTTTGTATCGGCTGTTTTCCTTGGAAGTGTGAAGCTTTAGTTTTAATATTTTATTGTGTGCCTGACCTAATTTTACATCGTCAGTAAGATCACTATGAATTCTCTGCTTCCCCATGGAGGATACAGCTCTGCCTCCTCCTCTCCTCTGCGGTCTATCATTGTGCTGGAAGATAGAGAGCCTGGAAGGTTCTTTTCCACACTGTATAGCTCCAAGAGCTCCAAGAGCAAATTTATTTATTTATTTTCTATATTAAAGATCCCTCATGGGGAGCCAAAGATTAAATCACAAGCAGAAACCTGATTTGAGGTTTAAGGCAGGATGGCAGCAGGCAATGTCAAAGAGCAAAAGCTTTGGAGGTGGGAAGTGAGTAGGAATTGAAAATTTGCTTCCAGAAAGCTCTGCTCCTCCATCTGTCCTCTCGACCCACTGGCACATGCTGAGTGCACGGCTTGTGAGTTAGTTTTCTATTGCTGTATAACAAATTACAAACTTAATGGCTTAAAACAAAACCCAGGTGTTTTCATACCATTTCTATAGGTCATAGTCTGGGCATGGCTTAGCTGGGTTCTCTGCTCTGGATATCATGAGGCTAAAATCAAGGTGGTGATCAGGCTGCATTCTTACTTGGAGGTGCAACTAGGGAAGAGTAGTTTTTAAAACTCCCTCAGATTGTTCACACAATTCATTTTCTTGAGGCTATATAATAGAATTCAGGGCAGCTTGCCTGTTTCACATTTAGCAAGAGAGAGAGTCTGTGACTTATGGTCTCTGACTTCTAGATCCTCTTTTAAAGAACTCACCTGATTTGGTCAGGACTACCCATGGGAATCTTCCTTTTGGTGAACTTCAAGTCAGTGGCTGAGAGACTTGAATTACATCTGTAAAGTCCCTTCATCATTTCCATATTTTCTTAGTTAGAAACAAGCAACAGGTTCTGCCATACGAAAAGGGAGAGGATGATATGGAAGTCTGACTCTTTGGGTATCACTTAAGGGTGTGTCCTCCTCATGTCATCAATCTTCCAAGATGCTAGAGTCCCCCAAATCTCATCCTTATCCCCAACATATCACTTTAAGCACCCATATCTGTTCAAAGGGGGAAGGAAAAGAAATCTGTGTCAGAATAAACTGCATTTCCATCCTGTTTAGCAGAGTCATTTGTGAGTTCACATTTGTGGGTTCATGAGGATAATAACCAAGAAATGGGAATGAATTAGAGTTTGTTTAGAATTAAATTTCTCACTCAAGCCCATTAAGTCACACTCTGATTTTTTAAATAAAATTTATTGAAGTATATAATTCATACATGAACATACTTAATATGTGTGTAGTAAAAATTGTGAATTACAGAACAACAAACATGTATATCATCATACAGGGCTTCCATACATCACCCCACCACAACACATTGCATTGCTGTAAAACATTTGTTGCAAACTATGAAAGAGCTTTGTCAAAATATTGCTATTAAATATGGCCTATGTATTAGTCAGTGTTCTCTGGGGAATCAGAATCAACAGGAAATATCTGCCAATAGTATGAGATTTTATATTAGTCTCTCAGATGACTGTGGGGATGCACAAGTCCAGGTTCTGTAGGCAGGCTGCAAACCAGGGGCTCCGATAACAGTCCAATGAAGGTCCTTGATGAGTTTCTGGGAGATATTGGCTCTCCAAAGATGAGCTGGGAAATTCTCCCTGAATACTGAAATCATTTCTCCTTTTAAGGTCTTCAACTGATTGGATAAAGCGTCACTCATTCCTGATTGACGTAGATGTAATCAGCTCTCTATGCAGTAAAGTCACAGATGACTGAAGTACATAAATGTCCTTGTATTACAGTTAGCCCAGTGCTTGCTTGACCAAACAACTGGACAAAATTACCTGGTTGAGGTGACACATTAGCCTAACCATCACAGCCTATATCTTACATTTGGTGCATTTTTCCCCAAACCCACCCAATTATTTTTTTATTTTTAAAAAGATTTATTTCTCTCCCCTCTCTGTCCCCCCCCTCCCCCCCCCAGCCCATTGCCTCTCTCTCTGTCCATTTGCTGTGTGTTCTCCTGTGTTCACTTGCATTCTTGTCGGTGGCACTGGGAATCTGTGTCTCTTTTTGTTGCATCATCTTGTTGCTTCAGCTCTCCGTGTGTGTGGTGCCACTCTGGGGCAAGCTGTGCTTTTTTCACATGGGACAGCTCTCCTTGCGGGGCGCACTCTTTGTGCATGGGCCTCCCCTACTTGGGGGACACCCCTGTGTGGCAGGGCACTCCTTGCGTGCATCAGCACTGTGCATGGGCCAGTTCGCCACATGGGTCAGGAGGCCCTGGGTTTGAACCCTGGACCTCCCATATGGCAGGCAGGCGCTCTATCATTTGAGCCAAATCCACTTCCTCCCACCAATTATTAACACCCTGTATTAGTATTATACATTTGTTATAGTTCATGAGCCAACATTCTTATATTTGTCCTGTTAACCACAGGCCATCTTCCACCATTGGATTCCCTGTCTTGTACAGTCCCATACTTTGTACCATGCATTCAAAGTACACACTCAGTGGCTCTCATTTTCATCACAGAGTTGTACTGTCATCACCTCAGTCAGTTTTAGAATGTTTTCATTACTCCACAAGGAAAACTCCCATACCCCCTTATATTCTCCATTTTTGTCCCTTAGAATTGATAGAATATCCTCTTTGCTATTGCTGCAAAAATATTACAATGTTACTGTTTGCTATCATCCTTAAGTTACATTACTTGTAATTTTCCCATGTATCACTCTATTCTTAACACTTCGTAAGAGAAGAACATTCTTATATTTAAGCTATTAATTACGATTTTCCTCCACCACTAAAATCACTGTTATACATTCCCTAGATTATTCTCTAGCTTCCTTTCAATTGACATTTATGTCCACAGACTACCTCTTTCAGCCACGATCACCTTTATAAATCAGCAGTGTTAGTTTATACTCACTATAATGTGCTACCATCAACTCTATTCATTTCCATACTTTTACAATAAATCTTATTAAAAAGTCTACATACATTAAACGCCCGCTCCCATTCTCAACCCACATTCTATCTCCTACTAACCTATACTCTTGAGTTTACCTCCATGAGTTTACTTATCATATTTAGTTCATATTAGTGAGACCATAGAACATTTGTCCTTTTTACATTGTTTTTTAAATTGTTCTAATTATGTGATTGCCTCAGACTTTGGAAGACTTGATGAGATTTGGTATCAGCCTTCTCTGAGGCCTTTAGCACATGATAAATCATTTTCAAGGGGGGAGGATTTTTTTTTTTTGGTAATTAAGAAATTATATTTTAAAACATTGTGCCCTGTGCATTGAAGACTTTGATTTATTTGAACCCAAGACAAGGCAAATAGATTAAGGGACATTTCATTTCCAATACATTTGGGAGGAAAGATTTGGGGGAAGGAAGCCCACTTTCCAAGTTATTTTTCCTATAAAATTGAGACAATCCTAAATATCAATTATGAGCTTGGTATTCAGAGTCCTAAAGACAATTCTATGTTCAAAACTCTTTCTCTCTCCAGTATACTTTCTTCCTCCACAAAACTCAAATGGCATAACCTAAAGGAGAAATGGGTATGTAATAAGGAAACTATAATAACCTATAGAATGGATACTTGAGCTGTTTCTGTCTTTCAGCAAATGTAAATAATGCTGCTATGAATATTGGTGTGCAAATGTCTGTTCACATCACAGCTTTCAATTCTTCTGAATATATTCCTAGTAGAGGAATTGCTGGGTCATATGGTAGTTCTATATTTAGCATTCTGAGGAACCGCCAAACTGTCCTCCACGGAGACTGCACCATTTTACAATTCCACCAACAGTAAAGGAGTGTTCCTATTTTTCCACATCATCTCCAGCACTTACTGTTTTCTGTTTTTTTTTTTTTTAATGGCCATTCTATGTGATGTGAGATGATATCTCATTACTGTTTTGATTTATATTTCCCTAATAGCTAGTGATATTGAACATTTTTTCATGTGCTTTTTAGCCACTTGTATTTCTTCTTCAGAGAAGTTTCTGCTTAAGTCTTTTGTCCATTTTTGAATGGGATTGCTTGTTCTTTTATTGTAGAGTTGTATGATCTCTTTATATAGAATGGAAATCAAACCCTTATTGGATATGTGGTTTCCAAATATTTTCTCCCATTGAGTGGGCTGCCATTACACTTTCTTGACAATGTCCTTTGAATCACAAAAGTGTTGAGGAGGTTCCATTTATCAATGCTTTCTTTCATTGCTTATGCTTTCAGTGTAAGTTTTAAGAATCTACCACCCACCACCAGGTCTTGAAGATGTTTCCCTGCATTTTCTTTTAGAAGCTTTATGGTTGTAGATTTTTAAAAAATTTCGCTCGCCTTCCCTGCCCCCCTCCCCCAGTTGTCTGCTCTCTGTGTCCATTCACTGTGTGTTCTTCTGTGTCTGCTTGTATTCTTGTCAGTGGTATCAGGAATCTGTGTCTCTTTTTGTTGTGTCATCTTGCTGCATCAGCTCTCCGTGTGTGCAGTGCCACTCCTGGGCAGGCTGCACTTTTTTTGTGCTGAGCGTCTCTCCTTACAGGGCACACTCCCTGCGCATGGGGCTCCCCTATGCAGGGGACACCCCTGCGTGGCATGGCGCTCCTTGTGCACATCAGCACTCTGCATGGGCCAAGTCATCACACTGGTCAGGAGGCCCTGGGTTTGAACCCTGGACCTCCCATGTGGTAGGCAGATGCTCTATCCATTGAGCCAAATCCACTTCCCTGGTTGTAGATTTTACAGTTAGGTCTTTGATTCATTTTGAGTTAATTTTTGTATAAGGTGTGAGATAGGGATCCTCTTTCTTTCTTTTGGCTATTGCTATCCAGTTCTCTCAGCACTGTTTGTTGAAGAGACTGTTCTGCCCCAGCTTTGTGGGTTTTACAGCCTTGTGAAAAATCACTTGACTGTGGATGTAAGGGTCTGTTTCTGAAACATCAATTCAGTTCCATTGGTCTATGTGTCTATCTTTATGCCAGTACTGTGCTGTTTTTTAGGTAATATGATT
This sequence comes from Dasypus novemcinctus, assembly GCF_030445035.2. Taxonomy (NCBI): domain Eukaryota; kingdom Metazoa; phylum Chordata; class Mammalia; order Cingulata; family Dasypodidae; genus Dasypus; species Dasypus novemcinctus. The sequence goes on along the minus strand of NC_080690.1, from coordinate 19,513,282 downwards.
TAAAGTCTGGAAGTGAGAGTCCTCCAACTTTACTTTTCCTTTTTAAGATGTTTCTGGCTATTTGGGGCCTCTTACCCTTCCAAATAAGTTTGATAATTGTCTTTTCCATTTCTTTAAAAAATACTGGTAAAATTTTTATTGGGATTGTATTGAATGTGTATATCAATTTGGGCAGAATAGTCATCTTAATGATATTTAGCCTTCTAATCCATAAGCATGGAATGTTCTTCCATTTATTTAGGTCTTTTAAAATTTCCTTTAGCAATGCATTGTAGTTTTCTGAATACAAGTGCTTTATGTCTGTGGTTAAGTATATTCCTAAGTATTTGATTCTTTTAATGTATTGTTGAATTCGATTAGCAAGTATTTTGTTGAGGATTTTTGCATCTGTATTCATTGGGGAAATGGGTCTGTAATTTTCTTTTTTCATAAAATCTTTATATAGCTTTGGTATTAGGGTGATACTGGCTTCATAGAATGAGTTTGGTAGTGTTCCTTCTTGTTCAATTTTTTTGGAAGAGTTTGGGTAAGATTGATATTAACTCTTCTTTGAATGCTTGGTAGAACTCACCTGTGAAACCATCTGGTCCTGGCAACGGGGAGTCGTTTGATGACTGTTTCAATCTCTTTACTTGTGATTGGATTGTTGAGATCTTCTGTTTCTTCTAGGGTCATTGTTTGTTGTTTGTGTGTTCTTAGGTATATTTCCATTTCATCTACATTGTCTAGTTTTTTAGTGTACAGTTGTTCATAGTTCCTCTTGTGATCTCTTTTTAATCCTGTGGGGTCAGTAGTAATGTTCTCATTTACGTTTCTGGTTTTATTTGCATTTTCTCTCATTTTTTCTTTGTCAGTCTAGCTAAGGGTTTGTAGATTTTGTTATTCTTCTCAAACAAACAACTTTTGGGTTTCTTAATTCTATTTTTTTTAATTTTGTTCTCAATTTCATTTATTTTTACTCTCATCCTTGTTATTTCCTTCCTTTGGTTTCTATTTCCTCCAGCCTTGTAGTTAAGTCATTGATTTAAGCTCTTTTTTTTTCTTTAAATGTAAGCATTGAGGACTACAAATTTCCCTATCTACACTGCCTTCCCTGCACCCCATACATTCTGATATGTTGTGTTCTCATTTTCATTCATCTTGAGATATTCATTGATTTCTATTTCAATTTCTCCTTTGACCCACTGATTATTTAAGAGTATGTTGTTCAATCTTCATATATTTGTGAATTTTCACTTACTCCACCTGTGGTTGATTTCTAGCTTAATTCCATTATGATCAGAGAAAGTGCTTTGTGTAATTGATGTTGATGAATTTATTGAGATCTGCTTTGTGACCAATATATGGTCTATCCTGGATAAAGATCCATGAGCACTTGAGAAGCATGTATATCCTGCTTTTTTGAGATGCAGGGTTCTGCATAGTCCATTTATCATATTATTAAATCTCTCTGTTTCTTTATTGATCCTCTGCCCAGATGTTCTATCCAATGCTGAGAGTGGTGTTTGGAAGTCTCCAACTATTATTGTAGAGACATCTATTTTACCCTTCGGTTTTGCCAGTGTTTGCCTAATGTGATTTGGGGTGCCTGGTTAGGCTGTTATTTCTTCCTGGTGAATTGCCCCTTTTAAAAATATATAATGTCCTTCCTTGTCTCTAATTACAATTTTGCTTTTAAAGTCAATTTCATCCAATATAAGTATAGCTACTCCAGGTTTTTTTTTTTTTGTTTGTTTGTTTGTTTGTTTGTTCATTATTGCATGCATGGACTAGCTTTTTCCAGCTTTTCACTTTCAATATATTGGTATTCTTGGGTCTAAGGTGAGTCTCTTGTAGACAGTAGATGGCTCATATTTTCTTATCCATTCTGCTAGTCTGTGTCTTTTGATTGGGAGTTTAATCCATTAATGTTCAATGTTATTACTGTAAAGGAATTTCACTTCACCCATTTTGACCTTTGGGTTTTATCTGTCATATTTTATTTTCACCACTCTTTTTACAATTTAATTACTTTTACTGATATAATCTTCATTTCTAGACTCTCTTCCAAGCCTCTCTCCACTGTCTTTTATTTTCAGGCTGTAGCACTCCCTTTAGTCTTTCCTGCAAAGCCAGTCTCTCGGTTACAAGCTCTCTTTGTGTTTAACTGTGAATACTCTAAGCTTACCCTCATTTTTAAAAGACAATCTTGGTGGATATAAGATTCTTGGCTGGTAGTTTTTCTCTTGCAGTATCTTAAATATGTCATACCATAGTCCTCTTGCCTCCATGTTTTCTGATGAGAAATCAGCACTTAATTTTATTTGGTATCCCTTGTATGTGATGTATCACTTTTCTCTTGCTGTTCTCAGAATTCTCTCTTTGTTTTTGTCATTTGACAATCTGATTAGTGTCTTGGAATAGGTCTATTCAGATTTATCCAGATGGGAGTATGTTGTATCTCTTGGATGTGGATATCTGTGTCCTTCAATAGAGTTGGGAAATTTCCAACCATTATTTCTTCAGATATTCCTTCTGCCCCTATTCCTTTCTTGTCTTCTTCTGAAGCCCCCACGACACATATGTTGGCACATCTCTTGTTGTCATTTAGTTCCTTGAGATACTTTTCAATTTTTTCCATTCTTTTATCTGTCCTTTTGTATGTTTGCTTTCAGAGGCCTTGTCTTCAGGCTCACAGATCCTTTCTTCTGCCTCCTCAAATCTGCTGTTCTATGCTTCCAGTATACTTTTAATTTCTTTTATTGTGCCTTATTCCCATAAGTTCTGCTATTTTTCTAGGTATGCCTTCAAATTCTTCTTTATGTTCACCCAATGTCATCATCTTTTTTTTTTTTTTTTCTTTTCTATTTGGTTGCATCATTGACTTTTTAGTGTGTTGCTTCACTGCCTGGGGTCCTGCACCTCTCTGTGCCACATGTCTGCACAGGTCTGAGAAACATTTTTTTCTTTTTTTGCCAGGAGGTCCTGGAGAATGAACCCAGATCCTCCATATGGTAAACAGGAGTGCAATTGTTTGAGCCACAGCCACTTCCCCCAGTATCTTCTTAATTTCCTTATTCTCTTTAACCATCTTGTTGACTTTACTAAGGAGATTTATTTGAACATCTATGATTAGTTGTCTCAACTCCTTTATGTCACCTGTAGGCTTATCTTGTTCCTTTGAGCCATATCTTCCTGTTTCTCTGTATGGGTTGTAATTTTTTTTTTTTTTTTGGTGTATTGGCATCTGGCTTACTAGATGTATTTATTCTGGATGCAGTTTCTTTCTTTAATTTAAGGATTTCTTGCTTTTTCATGTTGGTTGTGTAGTAGGAACCGAGGATGTAGTTGGTACTGTAAGCTGTGGAGGCTGATGCTGCATGCATTGCCCCAGGAACTGATGAAGCTTCTTCCAACCTTCTCCTCTGCCAGGGGCAGGGACAGAGCTCCAGCTATGTGTAGTAATCCAAGCCAAGCCAAGATCATCTGTAGTTGCCAAGAGAAACTGATCCCACTGGGGCAGGAATAGAGCTGCAGGTGTGGGCAGCAAACTAAGTCATGTGGGTCAAACCTGACTGCAGTTTCCCAGGTACACTGATGTAGCACCAATCTTCCTCCTCCCCTGCCAGACATGGGGATGGATCCTCTGGAGTGCCCAAAAATCTAATCCTGTGAGCCCAAAGCACCTACTGTTAACCTGAGAGGCTGAGGAAACAGAGCTCCTCTCCTATCCTATTGGGGGTTGAGGATGGAGCCACAGGTGTCCAACTATTCAGTCTGTGTCCTATCCTATGGGGGGGGGCCAGAACAGTATTGAAGGTGCTCAACAAATATGTCTGTGCAGGCAGAAAGCACCTGAAGTTGCCCAGAGGGGCTGAAGAAACACAGCTCCCCTTCTATCCTATTGGGGTGTGGGGAACTCCAAGTATCTGACTATTCAGTCTGTGCTGGCTGAAAGTGCCTGCAGTTGTCCAGAGAGGTTGGTGCAGTTCCCCACAGCTTCCTTCCTGCTGGAGGTGGGGCTGGAGCTTAAGTTAGAGCTGTAATCTGAACTGGGTGGAAAGAATCTGGTCCCTACCATCACTGTGATTTTCAAGGGCAGAGTTAAAATGGCAGCGTTGACCTCTTGCCTACTTGGACAGATTCAAACTTTAGCTCTTCTTAGGATTATACTTTAGCCACCCAAATTTACTAATCACTAGCTGAAGTTGGTGCTCAACTTTCTCTTTCTCTCCTGTTTTTGGGAAATGGAGCTTCCAACAGCTCCATGGAATAGCGGAGGATAGGCACCAGCCTTCATGGCATGGAGTGCTCTACTCATGAATTGTCCCTGCAAATTTGCAGTCCGCTCCTTCCATTCTTTCAAGCTTGTTGCTGGGTGTTCTCCTGGTCTCCTGGACCCCCATCTAGGTCCTGGGTGATTACTAACTGCCATGTAGGATGAGCTGACTCTTGGAGCTCCTTACTCTGCTGCCATCTTGTCCCTCTCTGAAGAGGAGAAATTTACCTTACTTCTAGTAATTTATATTTCTTCCTCCTTTTTTCCCCCTTCCTTTTTACTTCTCTAAATCCTCTCACAGTTTTGGCAATTGAAAGTTGTAATTCCTAAAGCCAGTTTTGGGAGATAGCCATTCTGTCCTTTCTTTTAACAGAAATTTTCAGCTGGGTAAATGAACTTCCATTATACATTTCCTAATTTGATTTGCAGCTAGATATGGCCTTGTGACTATTATCTGGTCAATGACAGGTAAGTAGAAGTGATTTGTGCAACTTTCAGTTCATATGCTTAAAGGAAAGGGACATGCCCTCTACTTCCCTTTTTGCCCTTCTTACTGGCTAAAGTGAAGGTGAGGAAGGGAGTGGGATCAGCCATTTTGGCTTATGTAATGGAAGTCATGTATTAAGGATGGCAAAGCACCAGGAGAGAAGTCTGGGTCCCAATAAATGTGGAGTTACCATAGCCACCATAGACTTTCACATGAGGGAGAAATAGATTCTATCTTGTTTAAACCACTGTTGGTTTTGGTGTCTTGGTTAGAGCAGCCTAACTGAAATCACAACAAATGTACTGGCTTTGAGACTGTGAATCACAGATGGTATTGGGTGACATCATAGTGGATGAGAGCACAGGCTTTGGCACTAAGCAGACCTGGATTAACTTTCAGCTTGACTCTACCACCCATGTCCGTGGCGGTTTCCTCTTCTGTAAAATGGGGCATAATAGTGACTGCCTCACAGCATATTGTGTCAAATCGAGGGATGAAGACTCAGTAGTGTACAAAATAAATTTGGTCTTACAGAATTCAAGGGCCAGAGGAGGAAATAGGTAAGTCAGCAAATGCAAAAATAATTCCAAATTGTGAGAAGTGCTGCAAAGGAGCAATGGAAAATTTTAGGCAGGGGCCCCCTTAGAAGAGTGGAATGAGAAGGAAGCAGCCATGCATATCACATCTCAGTGGTCCCATCAGATACATCTACATGTCTAGACCCATGAGGGATCACTCACCCTTATTCTGGCTCTTAGTAGAATGACAAATACTTATTTGAAATTTGGGTTGGGTTGATCCTGTCAACCAGACTATATTCCCCATGAGGGCACTGTCTGTCTGCCTTGCTCATTGGTATAAATATGAGGCACCCTGATAGTAGCTGAATGAAGAATGACTGAATATTAAAAGCCTGGATAGCACATATTCTAAAAGAGATTTAGTCATATTATCATCAAAGAGGACTGGATTGTATCTAGGCTATTGAGATGCTATCTCCAAGAACTCTGTGGTGATGTTGTTTCATATAATTAATATTTACTACTGAATTCTTAGCATTTAGCACAGTGCTTGATATAGAGTGGATATTTAATAAATATTTGTTGAATGAATGAATGAGTTTTTCATAACATTTCATTTCTCACAATTAGAAATCTCAATATGATAAATAACCTAGCAATTAGGGCTGTCTGAAGTGGAATGAGCCACTATGGGAAGCATCAAGTTCCCTGTTTTTGGAGGTATTCAAAAGAAAGCTAGAGAATAGTTTAGGATATTGGGGAGGGTATCACAGGGAATGGGGCCATGTCTTCTGAGTGCCTGCCAACTCTGAGAGTGTATGTGCTCTAAACACATGGATAGTTTGTACCAGAGGCATTTGAAACCAAGTTATTCTTAAACAAGTCTGCTGAAATAAACTCGATGCTCTGAAATTGCTTAAACAAATCTTTATGAAGTATAAGGGTAAATCAACCCCATCTTCTGTCCCAATGAGTCACAAATTATGACTGGCATAATGTTTTCCTTGTGCTTCTTGGACATAAGGAAACATATGAAACTGTTGAATTCATGGGAAACCAGAGACAGAGCTCCTGGTCCAGGTTCTATAACTTTGTGGCAGTTTATCCTGCACTGAACCCTCCAAGTCTGTGCTCCATCATGAAAGTTCCCACATTATATTATAATGATCTCTTTGGGGATCTGTTTCAACCCCTAAACTATGATTTCCTTGTGGGAACAGAGACACTGTCATTCATTTTATCTCATTGCTTGATACCATGCCCAGACTTGGTGGGTGCTCAATAAATATTTGAGTTAAAAAAAAATCCCTACTATTCTCATAGGGAGACAGAAGAAGAAATATTTCCCTGATTTTCATAAATAAAGAAACTGAATCATAGAAAAAGAGTAAATTGCCTCAGTGCTGGCTTCCATTGCTGGCCTTCTGGGTATTCCACATCTGGCTTGGCTCTCTTATGTCCCTATTAATAGTTAGTGGTTGTATTAGTCAGCCAAAGGGATGCTGATGCAAAGTACCAGACATCTGTTGCCTTTATACAGGGTATTTATTTAAGGTAAAAACTTAGTTACAAGGCCCTAAAAAGTCCTTCTTAAGGTACGTAAGAGGTACTTTCTCACCAAAGTCTGTTGCCACATGTTGAAGCAAGGTTGCCGATCTCTGCGAGGGTTCAGCCTTCCTCTCTCTCTTAAAGCTCTGTGGGCCCAACTTCTGATCTCAGCTATAGGCTGGAGGGTTCATTTCTTTCCAGGCCTTTTCAGTTGCTCAGGGCTCTGGTCCCTGCAGCTGCAAACTATCAGGTGACTGACTGACTCATCTCTCCCCTGGGTGTTAGCTGTTTGAGCCGCCCCTTTCTGTCATATGGCAGGACCGAAATGGCCAAATTTTCACCTCTTGTGTGTCTTCTTGAGTGAGTGAGTGTTTATAGCAGCCCACCAAGGGGGCAAGGACTTATACTGAGTTATACCCTACTGATCGAATCAAAGCCCTAATCTCAACATAATTTAATCAAAGACATCACAATCAAAGGGTATCATGCCCAGAGATTACAAACATAATCTTTAATCCACAAAAGAAGCTTTTCCATAGATACAAGGGAACCCCATGGAATTAATATGGGATGAGGGTGTGAAATGGACTTATTTCTGTCCCACTTTGTTTTTCTGTCCCTGCACCATTGCATATGAATGTTGTCTCTATCATCATCACTCCCTTCCTTTCCATCCCAGACTTACTCATCTTTTCTCATTACTCGCTTTCAGAACCTCTTCACCCTTCATCATTTCAGATTCCCACAGCCATTCTTGGGAAGAGATTCTGAGCATCTGTAAGCCAGCATTTGTTCCTGAATTTCCTTACGGTGATTAATGGGTAACACCTGTCCTGTGGATTCCCTCTTGCACTCTTACGATCGGATTTATCACTGCAGTAGTTTAACCATAACTAGAAAAATGTAGCTCTCTAAAGTCCCTATAATGTTGAGGTTCCTAATGTGGTTTAAGTTATTCCTTGCATCATAAATAAAGTAGACAGTGCTATTATAGACCAATACTCTGAAAAGAAAAGGTACCAAGATCATAAATAATACACACAATAGGGGTTTGAGTAGACTCATGAAAGTGCTCGAGGGGAGAAGTGGAATCCTGAGATAAGATAGGGGCACAAGTAGCTTCTAAAAAGGCTTTGGATTTTGGGGCCCAGACATGGAGACAAATGTCATCTTATCTGTGAAAACATTTCAGCCTCAGCTAACCTAATAGTACAGTCAAGGGGTTTGCATCTCGTTAGAAGTCAAGGTCTACTTGGTCTACCACCCTTAGAGAGGGACTAGGAGGAGGCATCTGCTCATGTATTTTTCTTGTCCTATATCCCCCCTCCCCATTATTGCCAGTAAAGAAAAGAAAGCAGTAGCAAGTCCATGTTGCATAAATGTGGGGCATTCTAGAGTGAAAGACCAGATTCCTGTAAGGACCAAAAGTCACATTTGTGATCACATATTTTCCCACTTATTCTATCCCATGTCAGTCATTCCGCTAAGGGTGGCTGCAATTTTTATTGGATTAGACCTATCAGATTATATTTTACAGATGAAGAAAGTGCTACCTTGCCAACAAAGCAGTTTCCACTTTACCTTAAAGGTCTCTTGTTCTCTCTGCTTTGAGGGAAAGAGAAAAAGAGAGTGAGAGAGCATGTGTGTGGTGCCCTTTATTTGCCTTTTATCTTAACCTGGGAATACCTGGTCTTCTGTTTCCTTCCTTCTCATGGAACTCTCATTGATTTTCTTTAAATCAAACAAGCCACCATCACAGACTCTTACAAAGGAAAGTCAGTCATGAAAGACCCCTGGGCTTGGAATAGAAGCCAACCCAATTTTACTTGCTGGTGAGCTTCTCTAACCAGTGGGCAGTGGTCATGTGGTGTATGCTGTCAGGACCCAACGGGAGCTGGCTGTTGTGACCTGCCTTGCTGATGACAGGTTCTATTCCAATTTCATGATGAGGTGGCCTGTCAGCTACCCGTAGGTGTCTCATTCTTTAATTTTTAGAATTTAAAAATTGCTCCCAACTGATGGATTAGTCTCTTACTGGCTTCATGGATGTGGGTGCCCTGCACCTTTTTGATAAACACCTGACTCCAGGCTTCTGCTTTTCTTTCTGAGAGGTTTGATTCTTTGTCTTTGGCTGAAGTTGGAGACTTAGGCAGACTGGGAGCCACCAGGACAATTCCTTCTATGGGATGGCAGGATTCCCAGCCTTCTAAATCTTATAAGCATACTGTATTATTTTAAACAAACAAACAAACAATTGAATTGTTAGATGTGTTCATACTAATAAGTTCCAGAAGTTCTTATAGGATTTTTAAAGAGGGAAATATAGGGTAAAGAGTTACATATTATTTCTTACAAAATAATCCAGGCCCTTGTTCTTTATTGATATAACTAAAACGGGATTAGTCGGATGAATTACAAAGTTTCTGGAATCATAAGGGAATTTGAACTCTGGGATTTCCCCCTTCTTTCTTCTCCTCTCTATTTCCTTTCCTCCAGTTCAAATTTATATATTTCATTATATTCAACTTCAACAGACTGGGGTTTTAGGCATGGGGCCTTGGTTGGCCAAAGGGAGAAATGTAGGGAAATAATATAAAATGTTTGAGTAGAGAAGGACCTTAGAGATGAGCCAGGCCTTACAGACAAGTGGTTAAGCAAATGGGATCTGGGTCAGGTTACCTGGATTTAAACCATGATTTTGTAACTGTGTAACTGAGGATGAGTTACATCAACTTTCTGAATTTCAGTTTCTTCTTAAGTAAAAATGGGGATGATAATAGCATCTACGTCATGAGGATAAGTTGAAGATTAAACAAAATTATGTAAAGTGTCTGACTCGCAATAAATGCTCAGTAAAAATATAAATCATCGTTGTCATCGTTTAGTCTAAACTGGCTTTTCGGAGGAATGGCAATTGGGGTTCTGAGGGATCTGCTAAATTTGCCCAGGAGCTCAGAGGTGTAGTCAGAGGGGACCTAGGTGAAGCTTTTCTTAAGTAAATAGCATATTGTGTAATTTTTGAAATATTCTTTCACTAATAAACACCCCCACTCCCCTCATCTTTAAGGGGTTTGTTGCTGATGTCACATTTGCCTCTTCTTCTAAGTGAGACAAGGCATATAGAGAAGATCTTACTCCCAGTTAAGATTCCTAAAGCAAAGTTTGATCAGAATTCAGTCTGAAAAACAAACCGACATTTGTGTGAGCGCAAAAGTCAGATCAAGGAAACATTTGCTTGTTTAATGACTTTTGTCTTATTACAAACAAGATTCTTGTAGTAGGGTATTGGATGGCACCTGGTGCAGCAAGGTTTGCTTAAGAAGAATGATGAACCAGGCATGCAGGTATATGCCACGACCCTCAGGGGCCCCAGGGTGATGACTGCTAAGCAGCAGTGGCCTGTGACCATTAAGGCATAAGATGTGCAAACCTCTCTCCACCAAAAGTGAAGAACTTGGTTTCAGGACAGAATTCTTCTGCATCCTTCCTTCCCCTTTGCCATTAAAAGGGAGAACGATTTTGGGTTGATCTTACCATATTTTCTTAGGTCTACAACATACCCAGAGGGGGAAGCCTATGAAAAATAAGATAGTAGACTAAGCTCTAGAACTTTTTTTGAATGGAAACATTTATAGTGGATTGATATGGTTTCTGTAACTGACCAATCTAACCATAAATCAATATGTTTTGAAGCATCTACTATATGCCTAGTGGAATGCAGACCACACCTGGTCTCAGTTCTAAAGGAATTCACAGCCTGGTTGGGAAAGATAAAAATACATGAAACATCTCGAGAACAGTACAAGAGAGTATAAAATTGAATAAATGAATATACATGTACTTGAAAATCACTATACAAATATTATTTAGCATTATTGATGTTTCCATGCACCTGTGTATGCTGTGAAAATGAGAGCAGACAAGACCAGTGACGGTTTGTAGAAATAAGGGGACATTTCTTGGAGAAGGTAGGACCTGAGTTGGACTTTTAAAAGGCAACTAGGATACAAAATTTTCAGAGAAGAGGGAATCCCAAGAAAATATGCAGAGAAAGGAATAAGGTTGTATTAGTTGGGATGTAAGAAAAGTCACCTGTCCCTGAAAGAGTTTTTGAACTGAGATATAGTGGAAGATGAGTTTGGACTGGATTTGTGGACATTTATATTATCCCAGTATTCATTTCCTCTTGCTCTGGTATCACCTCAATCTTCCTTTAGGAAACAGCTCTTCCCCACTCAGTCTATGTAGTTTAGATGGGGCTGATTCCTTCTTCTGGCTTCAGGGTTGGATGTGACCATGGTTGGCCAATCAGGGTATTTTGTCCCCATATTGATTCATTCAAGATTTGGCATATGATGCAGACCTGGCCAAGGAGACTCAGCTCTTGGAGGTTTTTTTTTCCCCCTTTTTTTTTTCTGGGATTGATAGTTGCAAAGAAGATGAAGCTTGGAGCTGGGGGCTACCTCTGAGAAGAGGAAGTCCATCTGAGAATAAAGTCAGCACACAGCAAAAAGAGAAAGAGTGAAAGAGAAGAAACTGAGACAGAGAATAAGTCTGGATGTCACTGTTAAAAGTATCAGGATCCAGTCGTGCCTGAAGGAAGCTCTGCCCTTGGAATTATAGATTGTTTAAGCCCATCCCTTTCCCTGTGTTTTCCCCTTAGGTAGTTCGCGTTGGATGTTGGTACTTTACAGCCCAAGGGCAAGCACACTAAGTAGGTGCCCTAGTCAAGGAAGTGTGAATACAAGGAACAGAAACCCTCCTGAACTAGGAGTTCGTTATCAACCAGAGACCCATGAGCAATTTAGGTGTAGCTTCAGGAGAATTGGAATTAGAAACTGAAAACTCAAGAATTAGGGCTGAGGGAAACGGACTTTGGCCCAGTGGTTAGGGCATCCGTCTACCACATGGGAGGCCCACGGTTCAAGCCCCGGGCCTCCTTGACCCGTGTGCAGCTGGCCCATGCGCAGTGCTGATGCGCGCAAGGAGTGCTGTGCTACACAGGGGCGTCCCCCGCATAGGGGAGCCCCACGCGCAAGGAGTGCACCCATAAGGAGAGCCACCCAGCGCGAAGGAGGGAGCAGCCTGCCAAGGAATGGCGCCGCCCACACTTCCCGTGCCACTGACGACAACAGAAGCAGACAAAGTAACAAGACGCAGCAAAAAGACACAGAAAACAGACAACCGGGGGAGGGGAATTAAATAAATAAATAAATAAATAAATAAATAAATCTTTAAAAAAAAAAAAGAATTACGGCTGAATGGATTTGCTTATCTCTTTTTCTCTCTATCCAACTTCTTCCCCTCTTTCTCTGCTTACAGATCTTGCTCATGGCCTGGCATGATGGCCTCGACCTTTAACTTTGTTCCCAGTGTCTTAACCATCCCAGGTTCCCAAAAATTCCAGTTCAAAGAATAGAATCCAATTTGCCTGACTCATCTTTCCTCACCAGGCCAGTCTACAGATTCTGTCCTTGTACAGTGCGATCACTATAAAGTCTACAGGAAGTGGTGACTGTATAGACATAGCAGCAAATGTCTTTGGTACAGGTGAAGGCAGACATGATAAAGCTTCCCCTCAGACGAGGGTGTCTGGACTCAGGTGAGGTTGTGGTAGTGAGAAGCCAGGGATCTCAGACAATAGCTCAATCTTCATCTTGCTCGCAAGACCCCTAGTTTCCTATTTGGGACATGAGAAGATAAGGCTACAAACATATACATTTTAGAGTAAGGAAATAATTTTAAATTTGATTAAGAAATTATTTAAAATACATAGGCATTAGTTTCCAATCTTTGTAGGTACGAGGACAGACATTTTAAAAGCTGATCCGCAATGTTATCCATTGATGGAGTATGTATGTGTATTTTTTAGAAATAGGGTGGATTATGACACTCTGTTACTTAAAACCTTTCATTGGTTTTCCATTATACCCTGCTTTTTCTACTTATACTTCTCTATTCTAATTTTTAACCATATATTTAAGTACTATTTGTTAAATCATTGTGCTCAGTACTGAGTACAAATGAGCACGGGGTATGTGTTCAATGAATATCTGTTGACTATATGAATGAGTGACTTTGTGCACATGGATTAGAGGGTCTTCATGCAATAGCTCCTGAATTCCTCCCAGAGGTCCACTGTCCACAGACTTTGAAAAATGGTTTTGAGGCATACGTAGTTTCTGAGAATCCAAGTCTGTTTATCACTTGCAACAGAGTCCCTGTGCTTCACTTCGATGGATACAAGAGGCTGCCATTCTATGAGATTTCTAATAGATGTGACTACAGATATTTCTTAGAACAATGCCCAGGCCAGTAGACCTCTAGGTCCCATTTTTTATTTTTACGCTTGGTAGATGGTTATCATAGTCCCCTAGGTTGTTATTTAGTCAAATTAAGTTCATTTCATCTCCTATGCCTTTCCTCATATTTCACTCCCTTTGATTCCTTTTCCTTTTCTTTTCTAAATTCCCAATGAAGCATCATATTACCCCTAATTGCCTACAGTGTACCAAGTCTGGTCTCACTGCTGACACATGGAGACAGACCCTCTTAGCCATGGTTTGTGATGCTCCTGTGTGCACAACTGATCATTTTACTAGCTCAGAGAATTGCTGAACTGCAGTGCTTGCCTTACCTCCTGAATGCTCTTTACCACTCACTCACTATTTTCTTAGTTTCTCTATTACTACCATCTAGGAATCCCCTTCAAGTTAAATTCCATCTTTATATTTGCTCATCCCTAGATATATCATCTGCATTTCTTCAGCTGGTGCCTCATTGTGTTCTTTTTAACATCTATTACTAACATCGACGCATAGCTGGTATTGTATGCCAGTCTCCAATTGCTCTTAGGAATACCTCCCAATTTAGTGTCATCTGCAAATGTGATTACCATGATAATAGTAATAAGATCGTCTCCTCTCTTTCTTGGTTCTTAATAAAGTTGGTAAAGTAAAGCTGTGTATCTCGGCAGACTGCACCTTCCAGACCCCTTCTTACAGCTCTTTCAGTCTCTGCTCATTGCTGGGCTTGGTTTGGGGCCTGTTTTTACTTCCCATCACAGTGCTGACGGAGCGTCCCTGACTTCTCTTCATAAAAGGACTCTTCAAATGCAATTTGCCAAACCTAGGGAAGCTGTCAGCCTTGCCTTTTTCCCCCTATTGGGTTCCTTCCTCTTCAGTTCTATCTCAGAAGTAAGGTACACCCTCTGACCCCCCAAAGGAGATTTATAAACTGTTAATTATTGAATTACTGACTGACTGACGGAATGAATGAATGAATAAGGCACTCAAGTATTAGGCTGCCTACTGACCTGAAGTTAGTGGGCATGGCTTGGATGTCAAGGAGATGGTTACTTCCCACTAGTTTTATATAAGTCATGGTATTCTATGGGGCAGTCCAGTCTACTTCTGCATCAGGCTGCCCTTCAAGTAGGGAACTCCTGCCATCTTCAGGACCAACAGATGAAATCTTGCTTTTCCACTCTGAACTTAGCCCTTGCATTTATCCATTACACGTAAAAGTCAAATATTATGTTTTGTGTTGTATTCTAGTGCACGTGGCATTGGTGCCCTACCTGATGACCCTCATCTCTTTCCTGGGACTCACATATAGTCACACATAGTGCAACATTGGAAAGGGTTACACAGTGCAGTTCAACTATATTGGTAATGCTTTATTTCTCAAGCTAGTTGGTCCTGGCTGTGCTATTCTACATTTCTTTTTTACTGTTTTAAATATTTTGTAATAAAAAAAAAAGACATGGGGTCTGCCTTCAAAAAGCTTACTGTGTATCAGGGCAACCTTGCAAAATAAACAGCTGTAACAAAATAAGGAAAAGCACTGCAGATGAGATATGTCTACAATACTGTGGCTAGCAACTTAAACATGGTTGGAGATAGTGGTGGTGTTATTGGAGGTGGTGGGGAAAGGATTGGTGTAAACAGGAAAACTTAGAAATGATCCTTAGGCTGGGCCTTGAAGGAAGAGTAAAATTCACCAAGCAGATGGAGAAATAAGAATGTTGTAGGCACAGGGTATGAACAGATAAAAATACGTAGTGCATTTGGAAAGTGGTAAGTGGTCCAATATGGCTGGAGTTATGTGTATTTGGGGGCAAGGGATTAGTTTAGAAAAGTGACTTTGGGAGGGATTATACATGTCATTCATGCCAGGCAAACAAGTTTTTATTTTATTCGGTAGGCTCAAAGCCTTTTAAACAGGGGAGTAATATGATTAGATTTATATTTTAGAAAGTGTAGGCAGCACCATGAAAAGATGCATTATTAAGGGTGAGCTCAGAGGTAGGAATACTGGTCGTGACGGTTATTTAGGTGGGATGCCGGGAAGACCATACCAAGCAGAGGGGACAGAATGTGTAACAGCACAAAGAACAATAGCATGAATTCATATGAAAGACGTGAATTTTAAGCCTTCAAAAATATTTGTTGAATGACAATGAATGAATGAGGCTGTAATGGGGTTCTGTTGGAAACTTTTTTTTAGGGTGAAGTGGGGATGATCATCTAAAATGATCTAATATAATTCAGACTCTAATATAGTTTGGAATTTTAAAAAAGCTATACCTTATATGGTATGGAGGGATTCTTTTTGGTTTTTTAGTAAGGATGACATGCATAAAGTTTAGTTTTAGGAATATTTAATCTAGGTATAATAGATTAAAGCAATAAGAGAACAGAAACAGAGACATGTTTTGCTTTGGCATGGAAGATAAGTAGTTTTTGTTTTTATATATTTTGGATATATATAACAAAATTGTTTATTTTAAACTATAAAGTTTATTCTTTTTGCCTGTTGTCACAGTGTCTTTGTATCTTTTCATTTCATGTGATGGAAATTCTCTGTAAAATTTTAAAATGTTAGATACTAAGTTTCCAAAGAAAATGCTGAATTGGCTATTCAAAAGGATCCTACAACCTATTTCATAGTATATCAAGCCTGTCTGCTTTTGCTCTTATTTCATCTAGTTGTAAAAAAGGGTAGGGACCTTTAGAGGAAAGAGTTGGCAAGTATCATCCAGCTTTGGATAACAAAATAGTCAGTATGTTTGCCAGGAGATGGACATTAGATCCCAGATTTTTCTCTGAGAAATCAAGGATGACTACCAGTTTTGGAGCCATAGCGACTAAGTGGTATTCATGTTGTTTAATGAGATGTGAAAATGAATGGAGAAATACTTTGTATATGTGCACATGTATGCATATGTGTTTGATTGGAAAAAGGGAATTCTCTTCAGCAATGTAAAATATGATATTAAATTTAAGGCACCTTTTAGGGCCTGTCTGGAAATATGTATTTGGGAGTAATCAACATGGAGATTTTTGTTATTGTCAAATCCATAGGACTGGTGAGATCACCTAGTGTGTCAGTCAGGGTATGTTAGGTTTTTCTGCAGAAACAAACAAACCTTGGGAATCTCAGTGATTTAATTTAGTAAAGTTTATTTCTAAACAAACAAACCTTGGGAATCTCAGTGATTTAATTTAGTAAAGTTTATTTCTAGCTCACTCAGAGTCAGATGAAAATGTTCCTTTGCAGAAGGTTCTCTGAGCAAGGATCTTAGGAATCTGAGCTTCTTCCACTGTGGGCCTCTACAAGCAGTAGTGCCAGGATCTACCCCAAGACTTCTTGGGGAGAAAAGTGTGTTCCATTTGTTTTCCATTGTTCCAATTATTTTTGTGATTAAAAAAAATATATTGATAAAGACTAAAATTTAATTTTAAAATTCTTTGAAAGTTAATAATCTAAAACACAGTCCTACTTTTGAAAAGTATGTTGTTTGTCAATTCCAAAAAAAGCTAGTCTCTTAACAGTAGACAAGTTTAGACTCTGGATAATTAGATATGTGAGGGATTTTGTTCTGATTATTCCAGGGCATTTATTATCTTGCCTAAGGAATGAAACAGAATGTTGAATAATTCGGTTAATTTAACATTGATGTTGGGGGAGCCAAAACAGAATCATGCCATTGTCTAGATGGCTGCCTCTCCACTGCCTTGATATTTTAAGAAAATTAGCCCTTGGTACAGGAAGTAGTCTCCTCAGAAAAACTCCACTCAGCAGAGAACATATGTCTCAGTGGGCTGGAAATAAGCCATTGTGTTCCCGGGAGGGACTTTTCTAATCCGTTGGCCCTGGAAGATAACTCTGTATGTAATATTCTGTCAAGAGACTACAAGGGTGCCATATTTATATATCATACCTGGGAATGGCTTAAAACTAAGTGCTATCAAACCTGCTTTTGTTCTGTAGAGAACAAAGAGATTTATAGCAAAAATCATAAATAAGAGACAAAGGAACTCTGAAGTTTCTTTTTTCTTCGGCTTGCCTTTCCCTGTTCAGTGATAGAACAATTTATGAATCTGACAAATCCTCCCCTAGATAATGGTAAGAGTAACATAGTGCTCAGCTGAGTAACTCCAGGACACTAAAGTTTATTAGACTGTGGAGCAACAGCAGCAGGACTGATGCAATAATCAAATGACATGCTTGATTTGGGCTCTCAGTCTCTCCCTTCCCACCCCATTCCCCATTTCCCCTTCTCCCCTTCCCTTCCTCCCGAACCTGAGAAAAAAACTAAATAGAGGGAATTTGAAATTGAATAGGTTGGAAGTGTAGACTCCGTATTTCCGCAAACAACGTTCACTCAGAAAGAACGAGAAGTCTGTGCCAGAGGTTTAAATGAAAATAAGGAGCCTGGTCATAAACACGTCCTGATGGAATTTTTGGTTTGGATCTGGGTAACCTAAATGGTGGAAAGGGAAGCCTATTTCAGCTGCTCATTCTTAGGCCAATCCTGAATTTCTGGAACACCAGAAGCATGACCAAAGGATATCAATACCTTGAGTTGAGCACACACTGATGTGTCGGAGTTGGCAAGAAGACATAAATTTAGGCTATGGAAACAAACTATATTGTGCTTTGAATACTGTGGAATCCATAGGGTATGCTCATTGTGAAAGCAAAGCTTTTCAAAAGCCATCTAATCCTGAGCCTCAAAATGGCTGCCAGAAGGGTGAATGAATGGGGCTGTCCATTTGGGTTGGTTTGGGGAAACTGAATTTTAGTGCCTTCATGGGAGATGTCATAGCCATGTTCACAGGACTGCCCTTCTTCCTATTCTACAAAACAGGTACATTAACTCCTGGCCCATGAAGGCCTTTGTGTAACTTTAACATCCACCTCTCGCTTCTTAGTAGGACCACAGAGTGATTCCTGATTCTAGTCCACTTCTAAACTGCCTCCACCTTCTCTGCTCTTAAAATGATTCAAGTCAGTGAAAATTGTTAAATGTCACCATTGTTCAGGAGACACTGAAGAAGTTAATGTTTTACAAGGAAACTACCTGGATTGGCACCCAGCACAGGAGACCTTCAGCCTTTTCAAGACAGTGAAAGAAAAAGGTCTCTCAAATATCAAGAAACATACTTTATAACCAGAATAGTCTGTGATGAATGGAGTAATAATATTCCACCCTGCCTATAAAGAAAAGTGGTATGGACATTATTGCTTCTTTGGACACTGGAGCAACTGTATCACTCATTTCTGAGAGGTTGTCAAAAAAATTGAAGGGTTTAAATATATGGCCTTTTACAGGAATTGCTTCAACAATAGCTTATGCTACGGAGTCCACTGAAGTTGAGGTTGCAACAATGAATTTCCTGTTGTGTGATGTAAATTGTGGGCTATTTGCAAGATTTAATCCAATCTGTTTGGGGTAGTCCTTGAAAAATTGAGTTCCCGCTACATTATTTTATAGGTCAATACCAAATATTCTGTCTCAAAGCAGAAATAATGGAAGTAAATAAATTAAAAAAAAGAAATCATAATATTTGGAATGCAAAAGCTGTCAGAAATAGACAGATCTTGAAGCAAATGGGCTTTGCTTTGTGACTCAGGTGGTAGTGAGACAAGGAAGTCATCCAAGATTGATGCAAAATATCAGCAAAGGCTCCAGAAAATGGGGACAACATAGATGCCATCTGGATATGCATAGTAAAGCAAAAGAAGAGAAATGAATGTATTTTTGTTCTTTGAGTAGTCACCCTCATAAGGGACACCAGGCTATTATACCTGTCTAGACCATGTACATGATCTGACCTGAATGAGAGCATTTCAGAAATACCAGGGTGAGGTAGGAGAAAATATTTACTGACATAGATAATTGAAAGCTCCACTTCTAGACTGTCAGTTTTGTCAGCTGAATAATTGTATCTGAAGTCTGAGTAAACTGCATCTGTAGATGAGTTGTTCAGATTAAATGGTGTCACCTGTAGTCATTGACAACTCCCTGTGTCTTCTCTGTCAAGCACCATATGCACACACCAGAGTCGTATCCAAAGGCTACTGGCAAACATCTTTAAGATAATGAGGACAAATTAATAACTACTTTTGTACGCCACAAGGGATCATGCCATTTTAATGTTATGCCCTTTGGGTGAACAAATGGGCCAAAGATGTTTTAGATAATAATGAAGAGTGTCTTACGAGGATTAATTTGCCCAACTCTTTGCTGAATTGACATCGCATGCAAGCTGGTTTGATTTGTTGGGGCTGTGGTGGGAATGGGCTCTGTGGAAGTAAGAAAAAAGTGAGTTTAAGTTATGCGCTATAAGATTATTATTTAAAAAGGTTGTTGTTCTAGATTCTCATTGAAGCAACTTCTCATGGGGTCACTGTGTATGACTTTGAAAACTGTGCCTTCACTCATCTAGACTGCAGTCTAGATGTCCCCTGCAATTGCCTAGAGCACTGTTAGTACAACTGTTTGCAGTGGCCCTGATGGCCTCTCATGACTGCCCATCTTATCTTTCTTGGTGACAGTGTGTAATCTAATGAGGAGTGAAATCCCCTGTTGGATTAACAAGAATTTGGTATCCAACAGCAAGGATTTCTGATCATTCTGATAAGGAGCACAGTGATTTCCCGTCCCCCCCCCCCCTTTTTTGGTTATATATGGGAATTATATTTGTATGTGTATGCTTTTTAATAAAAAGAAATATAATTTTTAAATTATCATATTTTTCTACATTAAAAGTATAGATAATTGCCAGTACTGGCTAGGAACAGGAAACTATGCATTCTCTTAGATTGTTATTTGGTAGCATAAATTGGTAGAGCTTTTTCATATTTAGGGAAATTTAGAAATAGCTATTACATAAAAAATGTTCACATCCTTTTGCCAATCAATCTTACTTTCAGTGTTCTAACAGAAATGCTCCACAAGGATACAAA
The DNA here is from genome assembly GCF_030445035.2 of Dasypus novemcinctus. Classification (NCBI taxonomy): domain Eukaryota; kingdom Metazoa; phylum Chordata; class Mammalia; order Cingulata; family Dasypodidae; genus Dasypus; species Dasypus novemcinctus. The sequence continues at coordinate 19,493,211 of NC_080690.1, read as the reverse complement.
TATATGTATATGTATTATCTCTTGTAGTTTAAAATGACAGAGACAGATAGACAGACATATCCAAAAGAGGGAATTTGATTAAAGCAGCTGCTGAATATCTGTTTATATCAGGGGTTCTTAACCTTTTTTGTTCCATGGACCACTTTGCCAGTCAGGTAAAATCCACAGACCCATTACTAAGTCCACACTATACTGTGTATTATTTAATAAATATATCTCACCCGCATCAACACATTCCCACAAGAATAATGTTTTATTGCATTTCAGTTCAAGCTCATGGACCTCTTGTTAAGAACCTCTGGTCTATATTGTGGAAAGCTATAAGATGGTGAAAGAAGGAAGCAGAAGGTCTGCTTATTCAGTGCACAACATGGGCAAACCTATGTGACAGCTCTGTCTGTTAATAAGAACTGACAAACAAATAGATTCAAGATATATCATTAAATGGGAAAAAGCAAACCATAGTATAGTATGAACCCATTTATATAAAAATAAAGTAAATAAAATTAATATACACATATCTCTATGTGTATGTAAATATATGTGTGGAAACATTTCTATGAGTAGACACTAAATTGTCACCTGTGATGATCTCTGGAATATGGGATTATAAAGGACTCCCATTTCCTGTAATACATATTTCTGTATTTTTAAAAATTTGACAATGAGCATCACATTTGTAATTAGGAAAAAACCCACAAAAACCTGCTAGCATCCTAACCAGAATGCATTTTGGGGTTTTGCTTGTATTTATGATCTCGAATGCTCCTGGTGATGTGTATCCCCTAGGCAAGGAGCTACAAAGTCCCAGACTGGGTGCCGAGACCAGTTCAGAGCTGATTTCTGGATCTGTAGAAAGAAAGGAAACCTGATTCTTCTCCAATAATGATGACCACAGTCCCTTCAGTGGTTACTTGTTCTGCCTGCTTGAACCCAAATTTTGATGAGACTTTGCTGTACAAATTCTCTAGAACTGACATTTCAAATAAATAGTCACAACCAGGTTGACTATAGTCATCCTACCCCTCCTCTCCATGAAATCTTTGTAATTTTTATATGTCACTGAAGGACCAAAATTATTCATCAATGGAATATTTTACCTTAATCTGATTGAGAAACAGAATCTACCCTGTTGTCTTGTAAATGCTGGTCCTAAACCAATTTGGGTAGAGGTCACCTGTGAGAATCTAACGGAAGCTATGGAAACAATAGTCAATCTATCAACATACCCTCTTCTAAAATGATTTTGTACATAATGTTAGGGGCCCTATGCCCTTTTAGTGACATTCCATTAAGAAACTATTTTTATAGGTGTTTAAAATTGGGTGAACCAGAGAGAAGTATAATGGAAAGTAATACATGTTTGTGTTCATATGCACGTTTAAAAATAGCTGTGACCAGTGTGAAGGTAGTCATAGAATGATCGCTTTCTTCTTCAAAGAGTTAAATAATGAACCATTCCATGTTTGTGCTTCAGAAATTTCAGGTGGTTATGGATTGACGACCACTATGTTGGTGATATGCTACTTCTTAATGTGAATCTGCAGGAAAAAATTCTGCTTAATCTTAAGGCCAGCTTTTCCTGGTTTGTTTTCATCTTGTGGACATTGGGGACTTTATAAATGACTTAGGTTTTTCTGTGGGGCTGTGTTGCTAGAAAGCCTTAGAACCAAATCAGTGGTCCATTTGGAACAAGTACATAAGACTCAGGGCCATTTTGTACTAATCCCTCACTGGATCCATTTTTATATTCTTACCCTTGCGTTTTTCTTTCTTGCCTTCTCACATCAATTTCTAATTTATGTTGCCTTGTGTTCTGAAGCCACTGTAGGAATAAGGAAGGATATGAATACATATAGTGATAAATAAATACTGACTATCCTTGAAATATGGCATTTTGTTTCCCACTTGAAGTATGAGGGTCAAGCTTCTCTTGGGGCTCAATGGAAAGTGCAGGGCTGTTGTAAGAAACAAAGTTATTCAGTTGCAAAAATCTGTTTTTGCTTTGTTTTTTAATGTGATATCTGAACAGTTTCTTTACCTCTTACACCCACTTCTTCAACAGGTATACGACATGAAAGGGCAGAAGCTATGGAATCTCTCTACCTGTAAGAGGAACTGTAGACCTGCTTTGGGAGCATGGAGGAGGAGGGGCTGCAGGCAGAACACAGGCTTCCAGGATTCAGAGACTCAAGAGAACGCGTCGTGGCGTTTTCCTAACCGCCATGTTCTGTCTCCTTTTGTCCTAACTCAGCTAGTGGAATGTGGTGTTTTTATAAAACCAGTTCTTCTGTACATGGTCACTGTCTAAATATCTTGATTAGGAGGGGCCCGTTTTCATCCTTTCATGCCCTATCTACAACAGCATCTCAGTAAGCAGTACAATTGAAACCCCTTCTATTTTCTCACTTAATACAAAAATAGGTGCAATAACCCTGTCTCATTGGCCACCTTAAAATCAACCGAGGCAACCTCAGAGAGTCCTTCACGTGAGGGCCTCATTCTCCCCATTTATTCTCTTGCATCCATAACAAGGGGTGTGATGGAAGGCAAGAGGCTGCTTCCTTCAGGGATTTACTGCAAGCTGAGAACCGGGAGCTTTGCAGTTCTTTGTCCATTGAGTACAGCCTCCCTGGTACTGATTCCTGAGAGAAGAGCAACTGATATATGCCGTTTAATCTTTAAAATAAAGTAACCTTTAACATATTTTATATTTCTATTTTACTTTTTTTGAAGCCATTCAATGCACAGTCAAATGACAACCGCACCATTATGGAGGCCTCCTGCTGAAGGAAGTACATGGCAATTGTTTTCTTTTTGTGGTTTGGGAAGCTAAGTTTCTAAGAGAGACCTGGTACCATTAGCCAGCAATGGATCTGAGATAGAATAAAACTCCCCTATCGGCCATTCATAGCTCCACGCAGCAGCCCCCAATGACGGTCAGAAATCCAGTTGAAGAGTTATTCATTTTTACAGGGAGAATCTCTCCCTGTAGAAAGTCCAACTTGCCCAGCCTACCCAAATATTCAGTTACTTCAGTGTGCATTCGATGGTAGTTAGGAACACAAAGCAAGCTGAGTGCCCAAGGAATGTGTAGAGGAATGTTAATTCTAGGAGCGACCATAACTTGATTTTCTCGTTTTCCTTGAGTTTAAAGTCTCAGGCACAATATTACATTACCAAAGTTATTTGCATTTGAAATATAATACCTGGGGGTTGATATTTAATTAAATTACAGTGCTACCTCCAGGCTGCAAGGAACTAGGCTGGCAAGCTGTGTGGATGGTGCCAGCAGTACCTTTGAGCCTTTCCTGCCTGGTATGACAGTTAGACAGCGGTGCCCCAGTGAGGAGCTGGAGGAGGAAACTCAGAGGGTCGCCAAGCGCACAAGGGCCCAGCACACAAAACTGGGGGTTTACACTTACAAATGGAAAGCAAAAAGCGGAAGCCTGAGAGCTAGTGGAGCGTGGAGCAAAGCATTGCTTTTCTTCCTATCTAGAGGCTTCCACATTTTCAAAAAGTTCCTAAGGAGGAGAAAGGCCCACCCCAGACCAGGTCAGCATTTTTTCCTAGAGGGAATGGACATTGGTTCTTTGGCCTTCATAGTCAACGTGGTTGAGAATCTTTGTAGCCATATTACTCTTTTTCCCCACCCTCTTGAGACTCCCCAGTGGTCATTAGACAGGAGAGGTCACTAAAGGCCCCAGTGGTTGGAGCTCCTGCCCCCCATGCCTCCCGCGCTCCATGGACTCACCAAACAGGAATGGAGGCAGCAGCTACCACTGTGAGCACAGAGCTCTAAGCCGTCTTATCTCCTAAAGCACCAGTTCTCAACTGGGGGCAATTTTGCTTCTCATGGGCCATTTGGTAATATCTGGAGACATTTTCTATCATCACATCTGGGGTGGTACTACTGGCATCTAGTGGGTAGAGGCTAGGGAAGCTGCTAAATAACCTACAATGCACAGGACAGGCCCTACCACAACAAAGAATTGTCCAGCTCAAAGTGGCAGGAGTGCCGAGGTCGAGAAACCCTGTCCAAAAGCAAGACGAATTTATGAAAGAGTGGATGGATTCCAGCTACAGAGTTAGCTATTACGATAGAAAGTAATCTATAAAATGCCTTGCCCCACTGTACCTTTCAGGGTCTAACTGGGAAAATAGAAACCACTTTGATAGTTAAAAGGGAGCCCATCCAATGTAGGTATTTGGTTGTACAGGTTTTGGAGAGGCTGAGAAGCAGGCTGAACAAGGAGACAAGCCAAAGATGAGCAACGGCTGGAAGCCACTGCCTGTATTTGCAGATAGATAAAGTGAGGAGGTGGTGTCACTCATGCCTAGAGACAATGGTAGCTAAAACCCCAGCAGGCCTGCCTGGTGGGGCCTAGAGCTACAGAGGAGAGGAAGCTTCTTGAGGTACAACCCAAGGAACAGAAAAGGGGGCAGAGATACTCTGATTTTTCTTTTTCTCCTGTCATCCGATCTCCCACCATTGTATCCTATTAGCTGAACCCTAGCAGAAAGCCAGCCAACATGGCAGCCTATGAAACACAGCCTGTAGGTCAGCCTCCTGTGAGACAGAGCTGAACAGGGGAAGTGAGACAAATGGCTTCAAGTACAAACAGGCCCAGGACTGGCACATGCAACTTTATAGAGCCCTGTGAACATTCCAGAGGGTGCACCAGAGCTGAAGGAACAAGGATGCTTTTGGACTGATACCCAAAGAGTTCCATGTTCTATCTGCTACTGCTTCACCATGGAACATCATCTTTCCTTATGTCTTGGAACTTTAGGCTTGAAAGAATATCCTAGCTCTTGAGACAGAGAGGGTACACTCAATTGCTATCTTTTCAATCCACTTTGTAAACAGCAAACATCATATGTTCGGGGCCTTATGACATGATGAAGAGGTTAGTGTCTCTGTGCAGACAGCAAGCTTCCATGGAAATCCAGGCTAATGGGCAGCATACACATTGCTAATTTTGCTGTATGTCTGGCAAGCTCAACCCTGCATTGTCAGGCTGCGGCTCATTTTGGTGGCAGTGTTTTGCTTGTTGCTTCACTCAGATGTACCCTCTCCATGTGGCCTGCCCCTCTCTAAGCTGGAGTCAGGCTGAAAGGAGAAGGTTGGTGGAGAGTTGGAGGACCTGCTGTGATGGGGTTTATTTTTCCTTACAATTGATTTTAAGGATCTCAACAAAGCAAAGCAATTAATATATTTGTTTTCTATTTGAACCGCCCAACAGGCTCCCACCCTCACAGCGATAAAAGTGATAGATTTTTAAGAGGGTCTTCTTTAAGAAAATTTTGTAGATGCTTAATTATTTTCGTCCCACTTTTGATTATCTGTACTAATAGAGATGTAGAGGGCACAAATCAATAAAATCTCTTGATAATACAAAAAAAAAATCTCAACGTTGCCATTAGTTTTGACCTCCTCCCCCACCAAACCTTTTATCAGAGCTTCTAAAAAGTGCCTCTGCACCCCCTGGGCTCTCAATATATTCCACTTGTTGACAGACTGACTGATAAAATTGTCTGATTTGAGTTTTATCTCTTTTTCCCTTCTCCTGCCCACTCTCTGGGGGAGGTGCTAATGAGCAGTGAAAGAACAAAACCACAGGAAAAAGAGACTGCAGCAAAGCCAGGGTAACACACAAAATGATTAAATAGCTCCTGTAGCCCTGAAACTTTACTCTATAATGTCGGCTTTGTGGGTTGTTTTTTTTTTTTTCTTTTTTCCCTGAAATAAATGGAAATAACTAAAATGGGCCAAGTATATGGGACCTTACAGCCAGGACCCTTGGATTGATGCTTTGAATAGAATGGTATTCATTATCTGGGGAAGGACTTTTAATTGTTAATCTTTACAAATGACATTGATTTTACTACCAGTGCTGATAAAATGCTCAGGCATTTTCTTAAACAAATTCAGGGTACCTGAGAATTGGGACAGTGGCCTTCCACTAGGGATGACTACACATAAGAGCTTGGGGACCAAATTAAAGTGTTTTCTTTGTTTTGCTTTGTTTGTCAAACATATTAATCCAATATCCAAAATGGGGTGGCAGATATCAAAGAAAATGACCGGCACGTCCCCAACTGTATATCCATCTTAGCCCATTTGCCTACCTTTTCCAAGTCCCTCTGTGCTTTAGGAATTTGGCAGAACTGACAATGAATAAAGCATATGTTGATGTGGACATGGGAACCCTTAAAAGTCCCAAATTAACTCTCCATGAAGGAATGACATTTCCTCTTTCTGAAAGAGAAAACCATTGCATTTTCTGCTCTGCTTTTAATATTTCTTATAGTAGATTTTATTTCAATTTGCCAGGTATCATTTGAAAGCAATTTCAAAAACATCAAAGTGGCTATGAAATACAGCATTTGTAGCCGGCAGGTGGCTTATAAACAAACTCAGGAACCACCTGGATTTGAGGAGTTAGCATGATGTATCAAGGTTCAATCAGAGAGCAGAACCATCATAATGATTAGAATAAGGGATTTGTTATAGGGTTTAGGCCTGACACAATTGTGGGGGCTGATTGATTGGTCCATGGAGGCCACTGCCTCTGTATCTAATGTTGACTCTGAAATTGCCAGTGGCCACTCACACCAGCAGTTGGGAAGAAAAGCTGAAGGTGGACAAGAGTCACAATGAACTAGAAACTCAGGCGGGCAGTTGAATCCACGAACACAAGCTGAAATCTCCATTTGTCTCTGACTACTTCTAACCTCAAGTGGGTGACAGGTGAGGGAACATGGCACCCTTTACCAAGGAGTTGCTCATGTACCCAGCCAAGAACTGAGATGGTGAAGAGCAGATCCAACAGGAGCTAGAGGGGTGCTTTTTCAACTGGATAAGCTAGCTGATCTTCAATGTGTATGAGCTGCAATTGTGTTTGGCACCCATTCAGGTACATCAACCTTGGGAGCAGAAGATAATGTGGTTGCTTCACTGTGGAAAGCTAAGTAAAGAATTGCCACATGACCTGGCAGTCCCACTTGCAGTTATATACACAAAGAATTGAAAATAGGGACTCAAACAGGTTTTTGCTTATCAATGTTCATAGTAGCATTATTCACAATTGCCAAAGATGTCGCAATCTAAGTGTCCATCAACCAAAAATAGATAAAGTGTGGTATGTTCTCACAATGGAATGCTATTCAGCCATGAAAAAGAATGAAGCTGTGGTACGTGTGACATATATAATTTAAAAAAGAGCTTCATTGAAAAAGTCTTTGCACAATTTGAGATATTCTAAAACACAGTTATAGAATTTCAAAATAAAATCTTGTACATCATTTGAGCGCTCAACATTTCATATGTTCAATTTCCTTCTTGCTTTTTGGGGGATAAATTTCAATGTGTTCTTATTAGTAAATTATGTTTACAATAATTGCCATTCACTGAATTCTTCAGGCTGAAGATTTTTAAATGATCTTTTATTGAATACTTTGATAAGAATTTTCTAATTGATTTTTGACAAAATGCAATAAAAATTTAGAGGACTCATTTGTAAATAATACCATTTAGAACATTTAAGTGGATTTATAAAGTAGTTTTTCAAAGTTTCAAATCTAAAGACTGATTGATAAAAAAGTACCCAATTAATGATGAGTCACAAAGAGAGAAAAATTACATAGCCATGCTAAAAAATAATTTTTTGTTTAATTTAATGTCAGTTTAATCAGAAAACCTTTGTACTTTAATTAATTTAATTTTGGGTATATAATAATGTAGATTTTAACATCTATTTTAATTGACATCTAAAATGAGTGAAATTAATTTAGAAAAACAGTCATTTGATCTAAAGGAAAAGTCATAGTTGACAGAGTGATATTCTAAAGCATCTTCTGTAGCTTTCCATATTAAATCATCATTTTTTGGTTATAACTACTAATTTTTTTAAAAGTAGAAGCCTATGCTTCTTCAGATTTATGTCTTTTTTTTTCACATAGGGTGATCTACTATGATCACATGATGGATGATAAAAGTCAAAACACATTTTATATGTTACATACTCTCATTAACTCTCTTGAGAAATAGAAATTCAGAACTTGATTTTTCTTTAAACGTACTTTTGCAGTTTTGAACTCACTGCTGCTTAAGGAGTTGTTGCAAAAATATAAAGCATTATCAAGTATGAAAACAAATAAATAGCTGTAGATTTCCACTGTATACTAAATGACAAAACCCAATAACAAGTGCACACAGACCATTTTCTATATAATCTGAAAAAGGACTGCTATAATTTCTCACTTTTCCTGCTGCACCCATCACCTCTGTGTGTCTTGAACCTATACAAGAAGTCAGCAGAGGAAGTGGTAAAAATACGTTTTTCCCTTACCACCAGAGACCAGAAGGAGTTAGTTCTCCCTAAATAGAATAAGGAATTTGTTCTATTTTATCATTTTATCAGCCAGTGCCCTGATGGCTGTCTTTGAAAAAGAGGTATGAACTACCCTTGGAAAGGGTCTGGAAAAGAGATATGGGTCAGCACTGGTCATCTTTCAGATTTAACTACATATTAAGGTGAGAATTCTGTTACCACACACATATCTCATCCACAGTTAGATAGCACCATGCAGAAGATGTAAGTACAAAGTGCAGGTCTTCTAGATCCATTCTGGATTTTTTTTTATGCAACAATTACTAATAATACTTCATAGATAGAAGAAAAAGTCAAGACAAATGCTAAAACAGATGGGACACCAGTGCAACAGCAATAACCTGGAATTGTCCTTGGAAAATCAGGACATACAGTTACCCTTCTCAAAGGCAAAACATATTTTGTTTGTTTGCATGAACTTTGTTAATTTAAAGAACTTGCAGCAAATTTGCTCAACTCTGATCTTCCTTTGTTAGGAAGCAGATCATCCCAGGAAATCTTTGGTGAAACCATCAGAAGGTAGTAAAAGAGTATGCTCTTCTCAGCAACAGAGACTGGGTGTTTAATAATAAGTAAGTGTTGAAATTCTGAGTCAGCCTTCCTTGTCATTCTTGGGAGAGTTGTTCCCCTTTGGACTTTGATATCATCAACTTGAGATGATTTTGAATGTTACATAGTCTAGAGGGTTGTATATGTGTATGTGTATGTATATGTATATACGTGTATATATATATATATATACACACACACATATGTATTTTTAAACTGACTTAATTGGTAGAGATGAAAAATGAAAGTAGTTTCATTCAGTTAGAATAATTTCTAAAATTATAGTGTTTGCTGCACATAAAAACATATCAAATCCTGAAAACTCCTGTGAACTAGGGTTCATTACTTTAACAGATCGGTAGGTACTTGAAACAGAAAAATGACTTTATTCTGCTGGCCTACTTAATAAATTGTTACCCATTCAACATATGCCCAGTTCCACTTATACAAATGTGTGTCTTTAGCGCCTCTCTGAAGAAAGGATCTTCTCTTGCAATTTAAGCCTAAATGATGCCTGCTTCCAAGATTATGTTTTGGGTTAAAAAATTTTTGTTTAGTTTTATTTTGAACATAATGCTCCATTTGCATTTTCTTATTGTAGCCTGCCACACACTATTTCAGAAACTTTCCTTGAAGAGTTTGGAGAGGCTTTTTTCCCCCATTCTGAACATCATTGGTTTATGTGTGTGAGCTGCTGTAAAGTGCAATGATTGCTTAAAAACACTATAGTTACTTTAAAAAGATGACTTTGATTGCGTGTTTTTTGTTCCCATCACAATAACACTTTGCAGGTGATTATTAAATTAGAGATTTTCTTTGTTTTTCTAACAAAAAAAAAAACAAAACCCTTTTTATGTCAGCGCCAATTATGAGTGGTAATTTTTCACATTTTACAAAAGATTTTTCTGTCCTACCTCCATGCCCCTCCCCCAGATAAAGAAGGGCTTTGACATTCTATGACAGGGAGGGTTTTTTTTTTTGCATACACAGTGCTTTTGACTTTTCTTTTTAAAAAAATCTGTTGACTCTATTGAAATGTGACAGGACAATATTTAACCTGAATAGAGGCATGTTGACTCCTCTTATTAAAACTGACAGTTAAGGACGTTTCTCTTTTTATTCTTTCTGATACACGCAGACAAGTCTTCACTGCTAACTAGTATACAAAATCAAAAACAAAAAAATACCGAGCAAAGAGATGAATACCTTATAAACAATATATGAATGACAATCGCAAGTTTAATCTAGCAAAGAAACCTTTTTTTATCCTTTAAGAAAATTAAAGCCCTTTCAAATTAACTTGAAATATGAAGACAGACTGACATCATTAATTTTCAAGTGTTCGCTCTTCTTCCCTGGCTGCCTCTCCTTTCAAAAATATGGAAAGTTGCTCTAAGCCCCGGACAGGACTACAGCGACATCTATGGAGAGCATCTGCGGCCTCATTTGAGTCTTGCGTAGAGCTTGAAGCTCTGTGCCTTGTTCCTTGGAATTCCTCTGCCTTCTTTACTCCCTTGGGGCAAAAGTGGAGGTCCTGGAGATTGTCCTTGAGTACTATACTGACACTTGGTATCTCTGTTCCTAAAAAAAAAAAAATCTCCAGAAACATCAAGCTTTAGAGTTATTCTTGTTGGAGCAATAAAGAGCCTCATTAGCATGAATGAGGCTTAAGTTCCTTTCAGTTCTGCATGGAGTGGGCCCTTGGGGAGAGTACAATTAAGGCCCTGACGCCAGCTTTCAGAGAGAGACGAGAACCATATGGAATTTGCATGGCTCCCGGTGCTTACCCACTCTCTTTGGCTTCCGTGCACTGTGGAAGGAACTGTTTGATTCCTTATGTGTGCTGCACTAGGTTTTTTATGTGACATAGGCAAACTGTCCAGCGAGACTAAATTTGGTGGGGGGTGGGGCAGGGTATTATACAAGGATTAATGATGGCGTAATTTTTGTTGTGATGGGATTTGATCTGTAGCAAAAACATGGATGAAATTATTTATTATAGTGCGCCCAAAGTTAACGCCTCTTTTCCTTTCCATACTGAGGTTTCTCTCCTCTGCATTTATCAAGTATGGATGCTTCAAATGGCCACCACATTTTTCAACATGTTTATTGTGAAGAGTCATAAAAATAGCACTTCTTTCCATGGCAGCCTTTGGTGTTCACCATGCAGAAGAATCAGCCTTCTCTATATAGATACTGACCTGTCCACTTTGTCTTCTGAAATTTTACCCTCTTTGTATTTCTCCAGTTATTCAGAAAGGGAACAGGTAGGAAATGTGGTCAAGGCAGACTGTGGATTGTACCGTGGAAGCAATTCCAGATTTATTGTCTCAAAAAGAGGGATCGAACAGTGCCATGGTAAAGGAGACTATCCTCAGGTTTGGGGTCCAAAAGGCATTGGAAAACTTTAAAAAGGTATGTGTACAAGTTTTAGTTTCTGTCCATTGTATGTGTCAAGATTGAGGGAAAGGTAGGAGGCTGCTGAGTCTTTTAAGGAGTCTTAGTTTGGGTTCCCCTAAAAGAAGACCTGGAGCAAAGATTTGATGCAAGTTTTTCATCTGGGCAGTGGTACCAGGTGGGCTGTAAAGGCTTGAGGGAGGGAGACGGAGATGGGAAAGTAGCCAACTATGGATGTGGTAATGAGTACGTTAGCAACGTGGGCAACTGGAGTTTCTTCCTGTTGGGGATCCTTTCAGAGCCTTCACAGAACATCCTTCTGAATAGCCCTATTGAGGGACAAGAGAGCTAGAATATTTACTCACAACTCCTATGTTTCATTGGTTGAGGATCACTGTTGGGTGTTAATTGGCACTTCAGGTCTTTCTTCTGTCCTGCCAAGCATACTCCTTCAGCTAGAGAGATGCAGAAAGGCAAGGCAGATGGGAACATTGGCAGGTTACCTACAGGGAGGTCTGAAGGGATATGGGGGAGACACCAGCAGCCTCTGGTGCATGTGGTTCATTGACATGATTTCGAGAATTAAGTACTGTTACAACTCTATGAATGTGCATGTGTGGTGAAGAGGGTGGATGTTAGTTATTCTTAGCATGAAGGTGAAGTATGTATGTATGTGTGTGTGTAAGCATGGGTGAGTATTACCACTCTGACTGGTAATACTCCCGGTACTTACCCACTCTCTTTGGCTTCCATGAACTGTGGAAGGAACTGTTTGATTTCTTAAGTGTGCAGCACTAGATTTTTTATGTGACATAGGCAAACTGTCCAGTGAGACTACATTTGGGGTGGGGGGGGGGGGCGGCGGCAGGGTATTATACAAGGATTAATGATACGGAGGAAAAATTGTCACAAACAGTAGGAAAGACCTACAGATTCCTGAGTCATCTTTTTGGCTGTTTTAGCTTTAGCTGAATATGAAAGGCAAAAAGAAGAAACCCATTAACTAGATGATACAGCTGCCAATCAATCACAGGGCTATGTAGGAGTCTGGGTTATAGACCACAACAGATTATGTTTTCTCTTTATTTCAGCTACCACTAGCTGTAAGACCACACTGTCTAATAGAACATCCTGTAAAGATGGAACGTTCCATATTTGGGCTAATATATTAGCCTTTAGTTACACGTGGTTATTAAGTACTTGAAATGTGACTAATATGACTTAGAAGCTGAATTTCTAAATGTATCTAATCTTTTTTTTTTTTTTTTGGAGGTACCAGGCATTGAACTCAGGACCTCATACATGGGAAGTGGGTGTTCAGCCTTTGAGCTACAGCTGTTCCCCAACAAGTGTTCGTTATTTTATTTTATTTTTTAAACAGATTTATTTATTTATTCCCCACCTCTCCCCCCCTGGTATTTTTGCACTTGCTGTCTGCTTTCTGTGTCTATTTGCTGTGTGTTCTTCTGTGTCTGCTGGTCTTCTCTTTAGGCGGCACTGGGAACTGATCCTGGGACCTCCTGGAGTGGGAGAGAGGTGCTCAATCTCTTGCACCACCTCAGCTCCCTGGTCTGTTGTGTCTCTTGTTGTCTCTCCTCTGTGTCTCTGTGTTTCTTTTTGTTGCGTCATCTTGCAGTGCCAGCTCTCCACATGGGCCAGCGCTCCTGTGCAGGTCAGCACTCTGTGTGGGCCAGCTTGCTGCATAGGCCAGCACTCTACGTGGGCCAGCTCTCCGTGCAGGCCAGCTTGCCTTTGCCAGAAGGTCCCAGAATTGAATCCTGGACCTCCTATATGGTAGAAAGGAGCCCAATCACTTGAGCCATATCAGCTTCCCCAGGAAAGAGTTGATTATTTTATTTGTTCATTTTGTTTTTAGGAGGTAACAGGGATCAATCCTGGGATCTTATACATAGGAAGCAGGTGCTCAACCACTTGAGCTACATCTACTGCCTATTAATTGAAATTCAAATTGTCACATGTGGCTAGTGGTTTTTGTGTTGGATAATGCAGATCTAAAATAGTTATCTGTTAGCTTTTCTCCTATGAGTCCAGAATAGTCAACAGCTAGGGGCTGCTCCCTGACCATCAAGGAGCTGGTTCAACTGGCATACCAGGCAGAGAGTGAGTCCTGGGGTTGTCCACACTAGAAATAGCCAGAACCTTTTGGGAAACAGCAAAATCTAAGGCTGGAAGTGACAGAAAAGCAGATGTTGAGGTTGAAGGTGAAAAGTAGAGCCACTAATGAGAGGCAGAGCCAGGGAAGCTGTAGAAGCTGGATGGGAAGAGAAGAAAATCTGGAATAAAGCACAAAGGGTCCTGGGCTTTTGCTGCAACTCTGACAATAAGTGGTCTCATCTTTTTCTTAAGCCACCAAAGTCTTATGTGATAAAAGAAAAACAGAAAGTTGTTAGCTAAAGGTAACTGCAGCTCTTCTAATTTAAAACAGTCTCTCTGTTAGATTCATTTAGTTTAGGATAAATATTGTGCTAAGGAAAGATCCAAACTCCCTTTCAGGGAGGGTTGTTTCTCTCTTCTTGAAGCATTTAGTCCCACCCACACATCTGGGTACAGGGGAAGAGTATGACTTCTCAATGACAGCTGACAGAGAGTGGTCCCCAGTATATATCTACTCCTAGGATCTCCTCTTTGGCCTGGACAGCATAGGCAGGCTTCTGGCATTCAGTGCTGTTGTCCACTGAGGGGAAACTGATTCTAGCTTGTCTTTCCAGGCTCTGTGTTGGTCTAGCCATTGCTTCTGGTTCCCTCCATGTATGGAGTCTTCTGGTATATCTGTTCTCCCACCAATTCTATATCTGCCCCTGGGGAGGCATTGGGTGGCCCTTGATTGCCTTTATTCTGGCACGGGCTCTGAGAACTAGGGTGCTTTCTCTGGTCCTGTGGTTCTCAATCGGGAGTGATTTTGCCTCCCTGCTAGGGGACATTGGCAATGTCTGGGGACATTTTTGGTTGTCCTAGTTGGGTGATGGGTTGCTATTGGCATCCTAGGGAGTAGAGGCCAAGGATGCACAGGAGAGTCCTCCCAGTCTTCACAACAAAGAATTGTCTGGTCCCAAATTTCAGTAGTTCTGAGGTTGAAAAACCCTTTCTAGTCCATCCTTTTAGATACCTCCATCACCGATTTCCAAACAATCATTTGGCAGGAATATGCACTTTTCGTGCCATGCCTAAAAAAGGTACTACTTCAGGAGACTAGCAATTTGCCTGACTTTTACCTGAGAATCAAAAGCAATGCTCTTTTGATTGGAAGGAACACCCCATGTGCATTCGAAGGAACACCATACTTATATGAAAGTTTCTGACACCCCTTGCTTCTAGTCCTTCTCTGGAGTTTTGACCCCAAAGGGGCAATCAGGCCACTTGAATTTGATCTGTTTTTCACTTTCTCTTCTACATTTACCCAGCTCCATGGCTTATAGATTTGTGTCCTTACAGGCTTGACTCTGTCAAAATGAGCTTTTACCTATCCACCCTTCCTTTGAAATAATTAAACTCATTTATTGAATAGACAGTGAGCAGAATCCATTTAAGGTAAAAAATTAAATGTTTTAATATTTTCAAAATATCACTCCCATTATATCATAGCTGATGTTACTATAGAATTCGTTGTTGGGCATGTGATACAAATGCATGTCACGCTGGCATAAATGTTTGGAGTCTGAGTAGATGTCCTAATCAGTAGACTGAATCACTCACGGGTTGAAGGGGAAGCTTCAGTTCCCTTCTCAGCAGCACTACACGTCCCTAATTCCAAGTAACTTAACCATGTCCTTAGCTATGTTTCCAGTGTGGTTGCTGATTGAGAGAACTAGAGTAGGGGTAGGGGTGGGATGTATCTCCTCAATGCTTGTCCATTCCAACCCCCTCTCCCCCCCTCACACACACAGTAAGGAGAAACAGTGCTGATAGGAGGAAGACTCCTGCCTTCTTGGGGCTCCCTGTGGCCATCTTGGCCTTTGCCCAATGATGGGTGCTTGTTGGCTCCAAATTTATAACCTCCTGGGCCATCCCAAGTGCTTTTCCTTTGGCAGCGTGATGTAGGAGAGCTGTTGGCATGCGAGCTTGAGCTCCCTATCTCCCTTGTTGCTGCCTCGAGGAAACAAAACCCTCTGTGGCCAGGGCTTGGCAAAGCACAGAACATTTGAAATCAGGCTGGGCCAAGAAATGCAGATCTAGCTCTTTTTTTATATATGAAAAGCCTTTTAAAATTCTTTAAATTTGTTCTTCAAGAAGAAACAAACCTTTATTAGACCCTTTGTATTGCTGTAAATTTGATTGACCAGATGTTTGTCAGATTTAATACATGCTGTTTAAAAAGTTGTTCTCTATGTCTTGACTGAGGCCCTTTCTGGTGAGGAAGGAGCAGGCTTATAGGAAACAATGAAATCATTTTTTACACCTTACAGATGCTGTAATCCCATTACAGACTGAAGTGTTTAAACTTCTTGGTGTTATCTTGCTTTATTTTTATGTTATGAGTGATTCTGGAAGGAGAAAGCCAAGGTAAGCAATTATGTGAATGAGGCATTCCCAAAGGAGAAATACTGGGGTTGAGGTGGGTTGGGGGCATTGGTACATAGAATGATGGAGGGTTGTTGAAGATTTTTGGAGTTGTGCTTTAAGGATTTTTCTTATTCAGCTTGCTTTCCAATCCTGGCTACTGGCTAAAGCCGAAAGGCCACTGCCAGATCTTTAATTAGCAATAACAAACTCTTGGACCAAAACTCAGGAAGTTGCTAGAGGAATTTGAGGCAAGTTTCTCTCTAGCTCCACTAAAAAGAATATGGCTTCCATAATCCCCTAAAGTTTGCCCCAAAGAGCAGGCAATTAGTGTGTTTTTCAAAAGGGTGGCAAACAATTTCCTGCAAGGGCCAGGAAGATAATGTAAATGACAAAAGAAGGCTATCTACATTTTATTACTCCCCTCCCCCCCACTGATAGCAGTATTAATTGCTTTTTTCAATACCTGTAGCATCAGGGTGTTCTTGGGTTCTGCCATCTTCCTTGCCCTTCCGTCTGCCCTATGGCTTCTTTCCCTTCAAAGCATAGGTCCTTAAGTGTTGGATAAACCTTTGTCCTGCTAGTTTTTCTTACATATGAAGAAATTGTTTCATAGGTTACATAGCTCATTGGATTAATAACTGGGCCTATAACCTAAACACATGAGAAATAGGCTTTTTTAAATTACAAAAGTGGTATAAGTGAAAAGAAGAAAATAGAGATTATCCCAGAACTATTTTCATGGGAATAGCACTGTAAATATTTTAGTATATATCCTTCGCATCTTTTTTTTTTTTTTAAAGATTTATTTATTTATTTAATTCCCCCCCTCCCCTGGCTGTCTGTTCTCTGTGTCTATTCGCTGCGTCTTGTTTGTTTTCTCCGCTTCTGTTGTCCTCAGCGTGGGAAGTGTGGGCGGCACCGTTCCTGGGCAGGCTGTACTTTCTTTCGCGCTGGGCGACTCTCCTTACGGGGCGCACTCCTTGTGCGTGGGGCTCCCCTACGCGGGGGACACCCCTGCGTGGCGCGGCACTCCTTGCGCGCATCAGCACTGCGCATGGGCCAGCTGCACACGGGTCAGGGAGGCCCGGGGTTTGAACCGCGGACCTTCCATGTGGTAGACGGACGCCCTAATCACTGGGCCAAGTCCGTTTTTCCCTATCCTTCGCATCTTTTTTCTAATTCTCTATTTGTTTGGGATCCTAATGTCTGTGTTGTTTCATAATCAGTGTTCTCATTTCAACAACACAACTTGAACATTTTTTCTTTACTCAATAATCCTCAATAACAATTTTTAATGGCTGAGTAGCATTACATTTTATGGCATAATTTGTATTTATGGTTAGACATTTATACTCTCATTTATAATTTTTCAAACAGCTCTAGCAAGAATACCATTGTAGCTAAAGAACCCAACTTCTGAATAATTTGTTTCTTTCATATTTACCTAGGTCTCTAGTAGACTCCCTACACATAAAACAGAAATCCAACTCATCCTTATTCCCCCAACTAAACAATCTGTAAATTGTTCAGGGAATTAACAGTGAAAGATAATTCTGTGGTCACTTGGAGTTGTGTTTCTCTCATAGTGGGTGTTATCAATCTAAAGCAAAACTGAGCTACTTTGGTAAAGTGGAGGACAAGTGGTTATCCATCAAGAGAAAGGATAACTCTTGCACCATGTCATTTGCCTCATCATTTAGCTCTAAGGCCACACAAGTGTCAGAAAGCCATGTGAATATTAAGTTCAATACTGAGACAGGTGGAAATGGAAGGGAAGATTTTGGAATTGACCATCCAAGTCAACTATCCTGTTTGGAAAGAGATGGGATATGTTTATTTCTCTTAATATCAGGTTCAATTCTCTCATTTTATTTAAATAGAGTCTTAAAAGAAAAAATAAAAAAGGCAAAAATACCCTTTCCAGGTGATTTAGAATATCTTTGTGTTAGATCCAGTTTGCGCAAAAATGTTGTGAGTCTTCCTTGTGAGCCTTTCTTACCTAGATTATTGGAGGCAATTTCATTAAATGTGTCATGGTTTATATTTCCATTCAGAATCTTCTTTCCATATAGCTTACCTTTACAATTTAGTTCTTCCTTAGGAAAAAATACACTTTTCTGGGGATCTGGGCGTATCTAATTTTCATGCCATTGTATTTCATGGACTACTCTGCCTACTGCACTTTGAACTATTTTCTCTGAATGGGAGATGAGAGAAAAGAACTTCTGCACTCGAAAGAAGTTTAATTTTGCTGCTGAAAGAGTCGTAGGCAGGATAAGAGGATTTCTTGGTTCATAAAGTCAAGGTTAATTTTAAGGCTACAGCATTGGTGTCCCAGGAGCTTGAAATTGAACTCCGATGGTTGGAATTTGCTTAATTCACTTTACATTTTTCATAACCCCAAATGAGAAATTCTCAAGGCTTTTTCTACCAACTGGATGTCGCATCGCCCTTCTTTGTTTCTTTGAACCATCTCTATCTGGAATGAGAATTCTTGTTTATCGTCTGTTGCTACACTAGCCTATAAGTTCCACAGGGCATGGCTCTTGTCCATTTTGCTAACAGTTATAGGCCCAGTACCTGGTTGAGCCCTAAGCTTATAAAAAGTGCTTTATATCTATTGAATGACCAAACTGGGCAATTTATCAGTACCACTATTTACACTGACTAAGAATAAATTCCCTTGGTCATGCACAGTTTCCAGAACTGAGATATTGTTCTCATAAAGGCTGGGTCTAGAGTGGGGGAACAAAGGAGTGACTCCTTGCATGCATTTTCAGAACCACTAAAGAAATAAAGTCCTAGAAGGACCAGGGGGAATACCTTGCCCAGGTGTAGCTTGAAAGGAAGTCATGGTCCAGAATGAAACACAAGACTGCCTGGAAACATTTCTGCCTTGGGGATGCCTGCTCTGTGCCAATGTACTCAGTTACTTTTATACAGGCTGACTTGACACCTGATTAGCCCATTATCTTATATCTTTATAAGCTTCTTTTCATTGAATATTTTCTCTTTTGTATTAGTGGTAAAATTGCCCTCTCTGATAATTTAATTCCCTTTTTCAGTTCCTTCGGGCTTGTACGGTTAACAGCTAGAAAAAGAAGGAAATAAAAAGAAAGATGATGCTTCTTTGTTTTGGCCCTGTCATACAAAAGGGATTGTATATCCTGTACTTATCCCTCACGCAGATCTGATTCCCCTGTCATTCTTTTTAATTAATATTGCTCCAGGCTTAATAATTATAGTTAATTAATAATTGAAATAAAATAGAGTAATAGTTTATTAAGCTATCCCTTGAACTGAAGGACCTGGGGATCCTTTGTGGTAGAGAGGCACAGCAAAAAGGTCTAGGCTCTGTCACTGTAGACCATGGCCTGCCTGGCACATATTAGGTGCGCAATAAATATTTGTTGATTGAAATTATTAATCTTTTTGTACTTGTTTGACCATCTATACAATGGGAATAGTAACTTTCTAGTCTTGTTAAGAGGATTAATGAGGCTGTAAATACTTAGTATATTTCCTGGCATATTCTAAGCATTCAAGAAATGATAACAACCACCACAAGCAATGTTCACTATGCTGCTGACAAAGCACAAGAGAGCCTTTCCACAATTCCTGCGAGGCCCTGACTTAAACAGAAGCCCCTGAATATAGAGTAGATACAGGTGAGGCACAGATAGTACCCAGGTGGATGCATCAGTTAGGATGAGCACATGGGGCAAACATCTTAGTTCACTAAAATCGATACATACTTTAGAGATCAGCAAATTCAAGAATTATAAATCCAAGGGTTGATAAAGGGGCCAGGCAGGATGACCTAAGACAATTTGGAGAAGTGAGGATTGTGGTGAAGTGGAAAGGGTAGACTCTGCCCCGAAGCACGCAGATTAAATCTAAAAATACCACTTGGCCCAACAAAGCAGGTCTGTGGGCCATATACAGTCCCTTGCCTGTCAATCTGCAGCCAAAGAATTAACCCAGTGCCTTTATTTTCCCTATAAGAGAGTTAAAGAGATTAACTGGGAAGAGTAATTATTTCTTCTTGGAACAATCAAAATAAAAGTGAACCCTGTACACTGTATTTCCTATAATTTTATTGAAAGAAAAGGGTCATTACTGAAATTTTTGAAAAAATACTGGAAAGTACTCAGAAGAAAAGTACCTAAAATATTATCACACTGAGATAGCCCTTATTGACATTCTGTGTATAGGGTCCTAGAGTTTCTTCAATGCAGAGATATAGTCCTAGAGGCATCACAGAACTTTATAAAACTGAGATCATGCCATGTAGTTTGTTTTGTTTGACTCAACATTATAGCGTATTTTCCTGTGCCATTAAATGCTACTTTAAAAGGATGACTTCAAACGGCTACATGACATTTTATCACATGAATGTACCACATTTTATGTCACCATTTAACATTTAACCACTGAAATGGACTTTCAGATTATATATAATTTTTACTCTTTTAAGTAGTATTGTGATAAAATCTTAGTATATACATGTAGGTATAATTCTCTGGTATTCAGAGTCATTCACAAACACTGAAGTTCTTAGTAAAAAATAATGAGTAATTTTAAGCTCATTGATAAATATTGGCAGATTGCCACCCAGAAATGCTATACCAATTTATACCTCTGCAACCTGCATCTGGGACCCTTTTCCATACTAGAGATTGTCATTGAAAAATGAAACAAACCAAACTTTGCAGGTGTATTAGGTGGACAATACTATATTCTGTCTTATTTTCCATTTCATTGATTATTATTGAATTTCTTCTTTGTGAGTCTTAATTTAATGCTCTTGCTATTATTCTATGGGTTACTCATTAGTTCCATAAATATTTATTACATACCTACTATACACCAGGCCCTGTTTTAGGCACTGGGGAGAAAGCAGGGAAGGAAACAGTAAACATCTGTCATTGTAAGAATTAAATGAAATAATGTCTGTAATACTCTTAACCCAGTAGTGTCTGGCTCCTACAGGACTTCAGTAAGCTATCTACTAGTCATCCTTGGTGTATGCATAAGAATCTATGTTCTAGTAGCATCAGTTGCTATTTTGTAGCAGGGTATTTCTGGTTGCTTTCCTACATTGAGTCGGCTAGCAATGATTTCGAAGTTTATGATGATGACTGTGAACCGCATATAAATATATTTCTGGAAAACCCAATTAAATATAACGCAACCAGATCCTAAAATGCCTGCAGCCACCCTGGTGCCTTCTAAAGGTGAGGGGAAGTGTAAGAGGCAAAGTGAGAAGAGATTACTTAACTGACTGTTTAACATATCTTACTTTGGCAAATTTTGCAAAAATATTGGATTTTTTTTTTTTTTTTTTTTTACCATGGTCATTCCCATGGCCTCAGAAAGTGAGGGGCCCTAAAGTTTAAACCTCATGGCCTATGAATGAGATAGATATGGAGAGCTTGAATAGCATTATTCAAACTCCATGTTCAAGGGGGAATGGTGAAATACACTCAAAGGTGAAAGTTCAAAATCACAAGGATTCTTGTTTTCCTTCTTGATACATGTATTAGTCAGCCAAAGGGGTGCTGATGCAAAATATTAGAATTCTGTTGGCTTTTATAAAGGATATATATTTAATGTAGAAGCTTACAGTTACCAGGCCGTAAAGCATAAGTTACTTCCCTCACCAAAGTCTGTTGCCATGTGTTGGAGCAAGATGGCTGCTGATGCTGCAAGGGTTCAGGCTTCCTGGGTTCCTCTCTTCCTGGGGCTCATTTCTCTCTGGGCTCAGCTGCTCTGCTCTCTTCACAGGGCCAGCTGTAGACTATTAGGCAAATGACTTGTCTCTCTTCCCTGTGCCTTTGCCTGTGCTTAGTGGAGACTTCTCTTCTTCCTCACGTATCTGCTTCTCTGTGTGTTTATTTCCTGGGCTCCAGGATCAAAACTCCAAACTCCCTTCTCTGTGGTGCAGTTTCTCTGAGTCCCCACCCACTAAGGGCATAGGTACTCAATGTCCTACTGATGTGGCCCAATCAAAGCCTCAGTCATTATTTAATTAAGTAATAATGAAACCTCTGCATCTAATATAATATGATATGCCCAGAGGAACAAACCAGTTTACAAATATAACCCAATATCTATTTTTGGAATCTGTAAACAATTTCAAACTGCTACAATATGAAAGCTTTTCTAATTCAGTATATAGCCCCATGCTTTAGTTGAGCGTGTGGTGTCAAGGCTGACAAAGAACCTACACAGCCTTAAGTCAGAATCACAGGTTTTACTCGACTAATCCCACCCCTTACCCTGATGTCAATGTGTTTTCCATATGGTCTGCTACGGGATGGCTAGCTTTTGTTTATAAACATGATTCAGTTCATGGTTAAGGCTCAAAAGGCCGGTATCCAAATGAATTCCAGGTCTGCTGGTTTCACTGGGACCTTGGTCCTCTCAACTCGTCGGTTTGCACATGTTCCTGCCAAAGACAGCATGGATGTAAGCAGGGAGGGACTTGTGCTTTTAAAGGTTTGTTCTTCTAACTGGAGGGAAGAGACATTGGGGATGGGGGCAGGGGAGGGACTAGAGAAAGGATAACATGTTAGATGTAGAATTTATACCAGAATAAGTGTCCTTTCAGGAAAGCACCACTTGGAACAAAACGTCACCAAATCTTCGCCTTTTACCAAGAGCTCACTGGCCACTTTTCATTCTGCAGTTTGATGGCCGTTGAGCTACTTGTCTGAGCCAGAGGTGTGTAGGCTGTATGTAAAGTGCTGTGTAATTGTGCAGTTTCCTGTTGTCTGCCTTTGGAACAATCTCATAAAAATCTTCAGCGGCTAGCACTTTTCATGGCTAATGAACTAAGGAACTGGGAATGAGATCCAGAGCCAGTTCTTGGCTTTGATTTTCTATGCCTCAAACAAGACTGTGTCTAGGAATTGGGGGGTAGGGGGGCTTGGCCCAAACCCTCAGATGGAGGACTACAGACTATAGACTCTGACCTTCCTCCAGACCTGCTGGGAGAGCTCACCAGTGACCAGCCACGGTGGGCATGAAGGGCAAAAGGCTTGTTTGATCCTCAAGAAGGCATTTAGGGTATTTTTCTCCTCTGTTTTCCATGGATTTCTAAGAGGCCCTTTCTAATTCCAAAATATTTGAAGTAAGGAGCATTTACATTCACATGCTAATCAGGAGTCAAATGGGTGGGAGCCTCGGCCTCTGGTGAATATTGAGGGCTACAGTGGGGGCAGGAGAATCAGGAAAACTTCGGGCACAAAGGAATGGCTTGGAATGGAGACTGGTCATCTCTGCCAAAGGCTGGTGGTCTACTCAGAAAGGAGTATCAGAGTAGATTCCATCCAGTGAGGCACACATCAACAAGCAAGCAAGCAAGCAAGCAAGCAAATACATATCCACTCTTCCTTTATTCCATCCTAAAGACAATGTCTGCATAGGCTTTAGCCTCCTGGGGAAGAATGACAGTGAGCTGGAGCTCAGGTACAACTGCAGTAAAAATATTTCAAATAGGTCCCAACTAGATCTCCTTGTCTTTCATTTAGTTTTCTTTCTGAAATACTACAGATTTCCTTTCCTTTTCTTCTGCTGGTTTATCGTGCTTACACTTATTTCCAGAGAAGGACGTCACCATTCTTTCATATGGCAAGGTGAAAATAATTTTATTTTCATCACTTCCCTCACCTCCCTCCACCCCAACTTTGTGATGGATTTACTTGAAAAAAAATAATGACGGGGCTTCACAAACTGGCCTGACAGTTGTGATGGGGAGAGCGAGCCGGCTGAGTAGGGATGGTGAGGCATCTCTGTACCTATTATGGCAAAAATCGATAATGCTTTCTGTAAATTGCTCCTCCCAAAGGAGCCGAACAAATGCAGGAGACAGGGGAAGCCATCATTCTGTGTGAAGGCTCTGCACACTTGGATCAGTGCAATTATGAACAGGAGGGTGATTTGGTCTGCGTGCGTGTATGTGTTCCGAGTAAGAATTCTGGGGGAGGGAGGGACCTTATTCATCATAAAAATTTAATTGCAGCCCTCTTGTCTCAGAAAGGTGTATCTTTCTGCCTGTCCTTCCAAAGTGGAAGCCTGAGTCCGAATGACCCCAGTAAACCCTTTAGAAGTTGTGATGGGTGTATTAAGGAGAAGAGCCTATTTAATTGTTGATCTCCTGGCTGGATATTTCTTGTTCTGGCACTTTCTGGAAACTCTCATGCAAGGGCTTTGGGAATTCCAGACTGGATCTATGACTGTAAACAATCTTGGATGTTTGGGCTGTGTCCAAATTATCTTAACGTTTCAACTCTTGTCTGAGTAATCTTTGAAAAGATAATATGCACAAGTTTGTTAGGGGCCATTTTTTCCCCAGGATTATGACTTCCTCCCAACTCACCCCACTTCCTACCCACAAAATACAGAAGGGAACTGGAGTCATTTCCATAATTATGATTTTTTTGACCTTTACCCCACCACCCTGCTCTGCCTCCTTTTTTCCTAGCAGGAGGAGTCAAAAAATCAATTACTGCCACCAAACACCCGATGATGGAAATAGCTGACAGATGCCAGTAATATAATTTTTCAATAGATTTGCTGGATTATGGAAGTATAACACCTGGAATACAAAGGTCTTATGCAGGTTGTTGTTGAAATGAATATGATATAGAGGAAATCTGCTCTATTTGGGAAGATCACTGGATTTGGGGCGGGGAGGACCTAGGTTTGAGGATCAACCACGCTGCTTCCTAACTCAATGGCCTGCAGTAAGTTTTGGCCCCAATGTCTTCATCTATGAAATGGGAATGGTAATATCTCTTTAAGCTTTCTCACGAGTTGTGAAAAAGTTGTACTAAAATCCATTGCCAGCATTAGAGCACATAAAGATATAAATTATTATCAGTATTCAAGAAGATAAGCAACGTCAGGCATAGATGGTCCTTAGGTGGGAAGGCCAAGTGGGTGTCCATGGCCATATTGTGCCAGCACAACTGATCTCATCTGACTGTGGACACCATTCCTTAAGGCCTGTTTCTATGGAACACAAGGCTAAAAGAAACCTAGATTTCAAGTCACGCTGGCATTGAGCAGGTACACGAAGGGGAGTGAAACTGTGGAGATGCAAATAGTTTGAATTTTAGCTGAGCCATACAATCTGAGAAGACCACATTTTCCACAGCCTCAAACTTGAGTCAAGCAAGAAAATCGGGGTCCACACTATAGCCTCAAATGAGAAGTAGTTGCGTCTTTTAGGGCATGCAGAGGAACAGAACATGCTCTTAGAAGACACTGAAGGGATCTCAAGGAGAGACCTGGATTTTATATAAATAAATGAGACTCTGGCATAGTTGCCCATCATTTTGTTAAGCTGTTTTGTATAAATTCATGGGGAAAGGGCTAAAGGGTGAGTGTGTGAAAGGAGTCAGTCTGAATCTCTGACTAAGAAGTAAACAGCTAAGGGCAGATGGTGAGACAAGGGAGAGAAATGAGGCTTTACCAGGGACTCCACAAAGGCTAAAATTTTAGAAATAGAGGGGAAATGGACACTTTGGAAAGCATTACAAATAATCGCAATCATCATGACCCAAGGAAATAACACTGTAGTGGTTGAGCACATAGTCCATTGTTCAGGAAGTGGGAGTAGAAGTTAACAACATGTTGAAACGAGTTAGGCAGACATTTCCATACTATAAAGAGTTTGAATGCACAGGCAGGTGAGTCAGAAGGAGGGAAGTAGGGTACTTTGATGGACACTTGGGGAGATAGTTTGTAAAACAGAGTCACAAATATCCAAGGAAGGAGTGAAGCTAATAGAATCCAACCAGGCTGGTAGAACTCCAAGATGGAGCCAGTCACTGTAGGCAATGAGCCTGAGAGTAGAGGCAAGTGGAGTCACCCAGCCACAGGAAGGGACTTTTCAAAATGAAATGTTGTCGGTTGGCTGCCCCCTGCTGGAAGCAGCTTCTTCCCTCCTGGATGTGGACGAGAAGGCGCAACAACAGGAAAAGAAAACAACAAACAAAACAAAACAAAAAACTTGACCTATTAAAATCAATAATCCCAGGATCCGAATATATCCAACTGATCTGAATAGCATATTAATAGATGGCCAAAATTGTCTTTCAAAACCTACTGATGTGGGTCACCCAAGCAGCATGCTTCCAGTTGTTAATAATTAAACTGAGCATCCTGAGGAGGAATCACTGTGGATAACTGTAGCCAGTAAGTACAAGTCTGGCAGCCCTGTGTGCTGCAGGTCAGAAAAGGGCAGCGAGGAAGGTATCATACATCAAGCTGGTGCCAGTGGCTGGGTATCAGTGATCTGCTTCCTCTGGCTGTACTTATTCTTCGGATGGGAAAGCCTTCTAAACAAGGCTGTGAATTGGTTTTCATGCTCGCATTGACAGATTGGGAAAGCAGTTTGTTCTACCAAATTTAACAATGATATATCATTATCACAACTTTGGGGGAAATCTATAAAATCAATAAGTTTGTAGCCTGAACAGGATTTGTATCGCTCGCTTGCTGTGCTGGTGTCAAAGCGTGAGCGTATGGATTGAGTCACAGCCTGAGATCAATGGAATTTGTGGACAGTAAGCTCAATAACAAGCCCTTCTGAAAAGAAATAGATGTAAAAAGCAAATTTACTAGAGTATAAAAAAAAAAAAGCTAATATCTTTTCCGCGCCTGGCTGTAAAGTGCTGTTTGGCTGCCGTTGGCTGTGGGTACTTTGAAAGCTGTCTAGGGTATGTGCTTGCAATGCTGAATGCTACCGCGCCAGCTTCATGCATTGCATGTACAGTTGGGTGCTTCTATTTCCAGGGTTTGTACTAGGAAACTCGCCAAGAATAGGAGGAGGGGGAAAAATAGCCCTTTATATTGTAAACTGAATAAAGAATAAAAACAGTCAGTGTGTCTGCTGGGGAAAGACCACGGTGGCTTTATTTACTTTGTGCTGGTAGGACTTGCTAATGGAGAAAAATAAAAAGGCATAATTAAATAGTTTAATGAATTCGCAGCTCTTTTGTTTGAGTGGGACGGGAATGTGTGTTCCAGAGAGGCCTCACAAAGAGCTTGGCTGGCAGTGAGTTAAAAGTAGGAAATCAGTTCTTTGAAGGCATTTTTATACTTCATTATCCCAGCATGTAAAATGACTTGTACTAAACGATTGAGGATTTTATTTTTCACTCTCTCTCTTTCTCTCTTTTTTCTAAACAATAGAGCGCATGGGGTGGCTGGCGTCTAATTCCCCTGTGGGTCCTGAAGCCAGAAGATCAGCTGGTCATCAGGATGGTGGGCCAGTCCCTATATTTGGGCAAAGCACCAAGAGGAGTCCACCGGGGGAGCCCACGTCAGCGGCCAGCAAACCCTCGGCCTTACACGAGCCAAGCGAGTGGGCGCAAATGGCTGATGAGCTCTCCCTCACGGGGGAGAGTTCCTGCCTATGGCAGGGCTGTGAATTGGACTGGCCTTTATGTTGTGTTTTCTGAGCAGCCGAGATTACTTATCCTCTCCTCTGGTGGTGAAACAAAGGGAACCCGGGGGAGGCAAAGCCCAGTTTGGAGAGCTTGGACTTTGATTCCCAGTCCTGACCTGGTTTCTTTCCGTGCCATGACGGGAATGCAGCTGGCTTCTTTGGAGAAGCCAGCTGTCTGTGGCACCCAGCTAGGCCCCACAGGGGACCGGATTCCCGTGATCAGAGAGGCCAGAAGGGCTCTGACAGAGGCTGGGGAGAGAGAGGTGCGCTCCCAGGAGTCAAGGGTCAGACAAGGCTTATGCTCCCTGCAGTGAGAGGTGGAAAGTTGAGCTCAAGAAAGGTAAAATCAGCCGAGGACTTTGGGAGAGCAGATTTCCGGGGCTTGAACTGAAATGCTTCCTGATGGCCCCCTGAGGAGGAGACCAAAAGTAGCCATTGCCCCTGAGGAAGTGAGGAGCAGCTTTGGCCTTCAACCACGAGGCCCAGAGGGTAGCTGAGAAGGAGCCCATGGACTCCTCAGCCAGACACAGGCCTTCGATTTTAACGCACTGACTGATTACTTGAGCTCAACCTCACAGCCTCCGTGGATACAAAGCTAGCAGAAACTTAGGCCCAAGGTAGCCACAGGTTTGCTAAAGCTCAGAACCAGTCCTGACTACTCTTCCCCCATCTCGCTGTGCCCCCCAAAAGAGCAAGGTGTAAAGAAAAATAGTCGGTTGATTATTTTTTCAGTAACTTGATTATTTTAAGTGCTTGACAGGTTCCTGCCTTGTCTCCTACCCCCAGAAGCACAGGGCTTCCAGGGAGTGTGGCCAAGCCTACCACTCAGCAGGGGAGGCACCTGAGACAAGCAGGGGGTACCTGCTGGAGAGCCCTCCATAAGATTTGTTCTCATTTCTTCCAGCCAGTGAGAACCCTCTCCTGAGCTTTCTGTCATGGGGCTTCAAAGGCAACAGAAAACCAAGCCGGCTGAGGTGGTTCTAGGTGATATACCTAATCCATCTATGGAGAAGCAGGGCCCTCTTGGGTCTAAAAATAATTATTGCTTCTTTTTATCACCCTCTTCTATATTTATTTTTCTTCTCTGCTGTAGTAGCATTTTAGTATTGCTTCCAAGTAGGGCGCCCACAGCCTGGTTTGCTGAGCTCAGTCTTTCCCTGTCTCAATAATGTACATCCTTCTATCCCCCCACTCCCGGAGGCCAACTTCGCTTTGTCCTTTTCGCGTCACCTTTAACCTGCCGGAGTCGGCTGCCAGCAGCAGGGAATTTCCATTCAGTTCTTTGCCAGGTTCAGAGATTTACATTCACAAAGCCCCTCTATTCCTTTAACTGCTCACATTTGCTTATAAACAACACTTGCTGTTTGTTTCCTGTTAAATTTTACCTCATAAACATATATTACTTTGTGAGTCCCAGCCAATAATTGTTTAATCCTGCCTTTTTTTATATACCTATAATGCATCAACTATAAACCCAAGATTTAAACTTTATAGGAGGAGTTTTCCCCCTCTCTGGAGAGCTGAAGGCCCATTTGTATGGCAGTCTTGAAAGAATTGGACCTCTATACGTGAATACCAGATTCGGAATGCATCTTTGGGGTACAGACCGTTCAGACAAACAAAGAAACCAAAAATGGAGGAGCTCTGTGTTCTAACACCTTCTTTGATTCAGGTACTGAAACCTGGGAAAGAAATTACTTTAAAATTAGCCCTAACTTTTGAATTATAGCATTTCTTTCAGCATAATGACCAGGGTATGTGGTAATTTACAGGCAGTCCCCGGCCTTGCTGAGTAGCAGGGAAATGCTGTGGAAGTGACTGTTAATATTGATCACCGAGGGCTAGAGAGAGTTGGAGACCCTCAGCACTGCCACTTAAAGTGGGCAGGAAACCCAAATTGACCAGTAATAAAGTGTTTGAGGTTGTACAAGGCGGCTCCTGGGGAAACCGCCTGCTTTGAGAGGGGAGGCTGGGGGAAGAGAAGCTGTCAATTACTCCTGTTTGATGCCCAGTTACTAAACCCGGACTGGAGCGCTATGCGTGGTGGCAGGGAGGACTGGAAGCAGGCGTGGGTCTGGATATCTCTGGAAAGCCACCTTTGACAGTGTAGGCAGCAGATCTGGGCCTCTTTTTGCTTCCCTCGTAGGGCCTGAAGCTCACCCGCTTTGGCACAGTTTTCTTTTGTTGTAGGGGAAGGGATAAAACTTTCCCCCCTCTTGATGACTGAACTTTGCTTTTGGCAATTATTGTAGTTATGTGTGGGAGAGACTAGAATTCTAACAGGTAGCTTTAGGGATGAATATTGGCTTCTGTTTTGGGTTTTGGGCATAGTTGATTAGGGATTTAATGTATACCCAGGGGACCTGAAGCTCTGGGCTGACCATGTGATAGCCAGGCCCTGGGCCTCAACAGACTTGCAGCTCCTACACTCTGGTTTATTGGACTTACCCCACTCAGCTAACATGGAGGTGAAGAAGGTCAACCACCACACCAGGGAGCCAAGAGTGCCTACAACTGAAAGCAGGAGAATTGCATCCAGCATCCATGTGGAATCTAAGCCCCCTCTTGACATAGATGTGGAGTGGACACAACCATTCCAAGGTCAACAGGATGGAGGAATAGAGTATGGATTAGAGTGGACTTAACTGATATTCTATTCATGAACTATTGTGATTAGTAATCAAAGAAAATGTGGCAATGGTGTGGAGAAAGTGGCCATGGTAGCTGCTGAGGGTAGGGAGTGGGAGGAAGAGATGTGATGTGGGGGCATTTTCGGGGGTTGGAGTTGTCCTGGGTAGTGCTGCAGGGACAGTTACCAGACATTGTATGTCCTCCCACGGCCCACTGGGTGGACTGTGGCAGAGTGTGGGCTATGGAGTGGACCATTGACCATGAGGTGCAGCGGTGCTCAGAGATGTATTCACCTAGTGCAATGAATGTCTCATGATGATGGAGGAGGTTGTTGTTATGGGGGGAGGAGTGGGGTGAAGGGGGTGGGGGGTATATGGAGGCCCCCCCAAAAAAACCCACACCACTTCGGCTTTTTCCTAAAACTTTTATAGCATGTAAGGAGTTTGCATTGTCATGCTAATAACAACAGTCTAGACCACGAGCTCTGATTTAAGTGCTTAGCATGCACTTTTAATCCTAAAAATAACCCTGTGGGAGTAAGTACTATTATTATTTTACTAAAGGGATAATATATGATAGTAGTTTCAATAATGCTTAGGAGAGATGAACTAGAACATTCTTGAAACAAGACCATGCTACAAATGAAGGGTATCTGAGAAATATTTCTTTTACCCCCACTAAATTACTGCTGGATTTTGTAATAAGTTTCCTTTAGTGAACTTGTGTTATACCCTCCATCATTTGGGGCTTGTGTTGTTAACCTTCCAATTCACTGGGTTTTTATTGCTTTAAATCAGTTGCATATCCTTGGGTGAGTGGTTTAGTTAGGGCTAAAATAGAAAAATCAACCAAAAATAGATGATTGTAATCAATTTAGATAAAAAGATAAAAAAGTATTGATAAAACGGATACTTCAATTAATTCTATGCTAATTCTACTTTTTTATACATCCTACCCCTTGTCACTCAAGGGTTCTTTAAGTTATATATCTTATGTAAAGCCATTTTGATCTCTTCTAATCCAAGCATACAGGAAAAAAAGTATACAGATTAATATCTCAAACACCTAGCTTTTTCAAACCCAAACTTATTAAAAAAACTTTTTATTTTGAAATATATTCAAACTAATAGGACAGTTACAAAAATAATACAAACCCCAAATAGAAAGATCCAAAATACCCCCAGCCCCCATATACAAAGATGAACCAATTTTAACTTTTTGCCATGTTTGACATATCGTGGTATCTATTTGTCTGTCTGTCTACCTGTCAATCTATTTTCGGAACATTTGAACGCAGGTTATATATATCATGCACCTTGAACACTTAATACTGTAAATTGCATTTCCTAAAGACAACTATATACTCTTATGTAACCACCTTAAGTGAATTTATCAAGTTCAAGCAGTTTAACCTTGATATAAGGCTTTCTGCCTATATTCCAATTTCTTCAGATACCCAATAGTGTCCCTTTGAGCTTTGTCTCCTCTTTTGCTAGATCCCTTCCAGGATCATGTATTGCACTTAATTGCCATTGTCTCTTTCTTTGCTCTGTCTTTTATGTTGTTTATTGTGGGAACATATATGCAATGTAAACTTCCTCATTTCAACCATTCCCAATCATGCAATTCAGTGGAATTAATCACATTCACGATATTGTGGTGCCCTTACCACCTCACCTTATAAAGACTTTCCCATCTCCCCAAACAGAAACCCTATACCCATTATGCATTAACTCCCCATTCCCCTATCTTCCACCCCTGGTAACCTGTATTCTAATTTCTGTCTGAAATTCTAATTTCTATGAGCTTGCATATTCTCAGATATTTTCTTTATAGTTACCATGGGGCTTAAATTTCACATCCTAAATCTATAACAATCTCACTTGCTTTGATGCCAACTTAATTTCAAAGAACATAAAACTATGTTCCTGTGTTCCCCTTGCCCCCACCTTTACGAAGCTCATGTCACAAATTACATATTTATGCATTATGAGTCCAAAACTTCTGATTCGTCATTACATTTTATGCATTTTTCTTTTAGATCCTGAAAAAGTGGAATTACAAACCAAAATACAATAGTATCGGCATTTATATTTACCCACGTCATTACCCTCACCAGTTATCTTCATTTCTTCATGTGGCTTCCATCTATTGTCTTTTGTCCTTTCCATTCAGCCTACAGAACTCTCTTCAGCATCTCTTCTAGGACTGGTCTATTGGTGACAACTACCTCAGTTTTTGTGTATCTGGGAATGTCTTAATCCTTCCCTTATTTCTGAAAGACAGTTTTGCCAGATATAGAATTTTTGAGTGGCAATTTCTTGCTTTCAGTACTTTAAATATGTCTCTCTACAGCCTTCTTGCCTCTATGGTTTCTGATGAGAAACTGGCACTTAATCTTATTGAAGCTCCCTTGTACATGGCACATTACTTCTCTTGCAGCTTTCAGAATCTCTTTATCTTTGGCATTCTACAATCTGATTATAATAGGCTGCAGCATGTATCTACTTGTGTTTATCCTGTTTGGAATTTGTTGAACACCTTGGATATGTTTATTCATGTCTTTCTTTAAATTTGGGACATTTTCAGCCATTATTTCCTTGAATATTCTCTTCCTCCCCCCTTCCCTTTCCTTCCCTTCCCTTCTCTTCCCTTCCCTCCCCTCCTCTCTCCTCCCCTCCTCTCTTCCTCCCTTCCCTCCACTCCTCACCTCCTCCTCCCCTCCCCTCCTCCCTTTTTTTCCTCCCACAACATGTATATGGTATGCTTAATGGTGCCTCACAGGTTTCTCAGTCTCTGTCCACTTTTCTCCATTCTTCTTTCTGCTCCTCAGACTGAATGAATTCAGTTGTCTTATCTTCAAATCACTGATTCTTTCTTTTGCCAGTTCCAATCTGTCCTTGAACCCATTAGGGATTTTTATTGTGGTTTTCATCTGTTTGTTTCCTTTTCATAATTTTTATCTCTCTATTGATATCTTTTGAGTTCATTTATAATTTTCATAATTTCCTTTAGTTCTTTGTTCATGTATTCCTTTAGCTCTTTTAGGACCATGTTTTTTAGAGTCTTGTCTGAAATGTCGCAGGTCTGTTCCATGTATGGAGGCATGCCACCATACATGTGTCCTGATAGTTTCTAATGCTTCAATCTTCTCCTTTGCCTGAGTCATTGCTTCCTTTCTTTGTATGTTTTGCAAACTTTTGTTGAAACCTAGCCATTTTGATACTTTAATGTGTTATCACTGAAATTTAAACTCTGAGCTTTTATCCAGCTAGTTTTATGGTATTTTCCTTGAATGCCAGGAGCAAACAAATAGAAAAAGAAGGAGAAAAAATAAAATACCTTTCTCAGTCTTTGCAGTTTGACCCATACAAGTGCTTTCCTTCAGAGCTTATCCAAACAATGGGTTCTAGGAGAATAGTTCCTTTTCCCTGCCTGAGTCTTGTCTGTCTGGTGGTTGCACATGTGTCTTACCTGGGGTATGTACATTGGTCCTAGGAATTCCCCTATTTACATGGTTTTCCCTAGGAAAATTTCCTCACACTCCCTGGCATTTTGCTGCATGCCCTATAGCCATCAGGACTTGACTGCTCTCTGTAGGAGAGCTCTCTAAACTGCCTTCTACAGGCAAGGTAAGTTCTGGGA
The DNA here is from genome assembly GCF_030445035.2 of Dasypus novemcinctus. Taxonomy (NCBI): domain Eukaryota; kingdom Metazoa; phylum Chordata; class Mammalia; order Cingulata; family Dasypodidae; genus Dasypus; species Dasypus novemcinctus. Next base: position 19,459,611 of record NC_080690.1, on the reverse strand, counting down.
CAGCAAGTCTCTGAGGCCACCACCAGACAGATTGGGCCAGATGTACATGTCCACAGTATGTGCCTGAGGATTACTTTGCTCCCTCTGGAACCAGGACCAGGGATCTCCATTGGGAGCATAAGCCAGCTCCATCCCAAGCAGGTGAAGGATGTGGAGGGGTTAGCTAGGGCACCATGACATCCTACTGCTTTTAAGAAGCCTTTTTCTTGATTCAACACTCACTCTGTACTGCAATCCTTCAGCTGTTTTCTGGAGCCCTGAGAAAGATCTCGCCAGTCCGAGTTGGTTGTTGAAAGCTTCTGTGGAGGGACCAAGTCCTGAAGTGTCTCATTCTGCCATCTTGATCCCAAACCTGCACATTTTGCCACATTTGTTTCAGACCTTTTTTTCCAACCTATAAAATGTCACGGGTCATTTGAAACCTCCTGTGTGCCTCTTCCTGATCTCATTTCATTTTCTCCCCAAGAGTTAATCACTCTCCTGAATTTGATATTTATCATCCTCTGCATGTTTTTCTTTTTTTAATTGCATGTATGCCACCATAAATGGCATGGGGCTTTGTCTTGAGTGTTTTTAAATTTTGCTTAAATGTTATCATACTGTATGTATCCATTTGCAACTTGCGTTTTCACTTCTTATTAAATGTTTAAAATGTCTTCTCATTGATATGTTTAACTACTGTACGAGATTCCAAACCTCTGTTTTCTAAGTAAAGCCACTATTTTCTTTTTCAGAATATGGATAGACTTATAGTTTGATGGCTTTAAGCGAAGGGATTACTCTGAGTGGAGGAGGTATAGCTTAAATTACGAAGGAAAAACAATTACCAAGGGATCTGGGCAGAAAGGGGTTTTTTAAAATCAGCTTGACAACTTCAAATAAGGTGAATTTTCAATTTCTTCATCTTTGATTAATTCCTTTCACAGGGAGCTATATAATAAAATATAATGGCTTCTAAATTAGGTTGTTAACTGCCAATTCAACATTATCCAGTTTACTTGGATTGAAATGGACATAACATTGATTCAATTCAACAAATATTAGTTAAACATTGACTATGTGCAATACACTGTGCTAGGAGTGCCATGGGAGAAAGAAATTACTAGTAAAGTAAGAAATAGCATAAGACAAGTAAGAAAAACACCAAACACCAGTCAGAATAAGAACCATAGAAGAAGTTTGACAAACCATTAGAGTCAAGAAGAAAGGGAAAGATTTAGGGTTGGGGTGGATAGGAGAGGAGATGGCATATGAGGTAAAAGTCGGCATATGAGATAGCCTTTGAAGGATAGAGAACTACATGTCTTGTGAAGAAACAGCTTAGGCAAAGGCACAGAGGTAGTAGTAAACTTCTGGACATTGTCATGAGACCAGCAAGTAGGATAGTTTGTGGGATCTTCTAAGGCCCGAAGGGGAAGAGGTAGGTTTGGGTAGAATGGGAGGTTGGGCTGAACCCCAGAGAGGCTTGAAAGTTGGTTTGAGGAGCCCTGTCTCTCCTTTGTAGCCATTGTGATGCCATTCTAGCACGTTGGACTATTACTCCACGAGTTACTTATAGGTGGCTTAGAACTCAAAGAGTGGAAGCTAATCTACCTGGGAGGCATTGAGAGAGTACCTGTGGATAATGGGCCTGGACCTTTACACTTCAAAGGAACTGGGGCAAACAAATCAAGGGGGCAGTTGTCAGGCCCAAATGTATAGAATGGCTGATGGGAAATGCATACAAGGGAAAGTCAGAAGTCAGGGCTTCTAAGGGGTCCCCCAAAATGCTAAAGCTGATTGCTAAATTTTAGGAATTTTGTGAGTTGGTTGTTAACTACAGCTACTATTAAAATTTGAATTACATGCACTTACAATGAAGCAAGCACTATTAAAAGCAAAGGTACCTTGAATGAAGGGGGGAAATGGAAAGGACAAATGAGTTTATATGGCTGTGGGTCTCCAAAAAAGAGTCGGGAGGTCATCAGAGGGGTTGCTCTTATGCATGCCTCAGCAGGGTCCCAGAGATAGCCAAAATGGATACAAGCCCAGGTAATGGTTCTTCTGAGGGCTACAGAGACCCACAGGTTCTATGGTCATGTCAGATGGAGTTCGGTGCCATGTCAGTTGGCCCTACTTTGGAGTTTGTGTTCCTGAGTATGATGGAGTTGAACTCAGATGTGATCTTTGCTCATGAGCCTCTCCTGTTACTTTTACTGAGGTTTGGTGTATGCTCAGGGTACCTGAATCTCTGGACTGTCCATGTGAGAGCCAGACCCTGAGCCTCAACAGACCTGCATCTCCTACCCTCTAGTTTATTGGACTTACTCCAACCAGCTAACAGGGAAGTGAAGAAGGTCAACCACCACACCAGGGAGCCAAGAGTGCCTACAACTGCAAGCAGGAGAATTGCATCCATCATCCATGTGGAATATAAGACCCCTCTCCATATAGAGGGGGAGTGGACATAACCATCCCAGGGTCCAGAAGATGGAGGAATAGAGTATGGATTAGAGTAGACTTACTGATATTCTATTCTGAAACTATTGTGATTAGTAATGGAAGAAAATGTAGCATTGATGTGGAGAAAGTGTCCATGGTAGCTGCTGAGGGTAGGGAGAGGGAAGAAGAGATATGATGTGGGGGCATTTTCAGGACTTGGGGTTGTCCTGGGTGGTACTGCAGGGACAGTTGCTGGACATTGTATGTCCTGCCATGACCCACTGGGTGGACTGGAGGAGAGTGTAAACTACAATGTAAACTACTATCCACATGGTGCAGCCGTGCTCAAAAATGTATTCACCAAATGCAATGAATGTGCCATGATGATGAAAGAGGTTGTTGATGTGGGAGGAATGGGGTGAGGGGGGTGGGGACTATATGGGAACCTCATATTTTTTAATGTAACATTAAAAAAAATAAAGGCAAAAAAAAGAGAAATCAGTCATAAAAATAATAAATAAATAAGGTAAAGGTAATCAACCACCACTTCCTAATTTTTTACTGCATTTTACTCTTCTCTTTGTTCTTGTCTTGAGCTTATGTCTGTTTTATCTATAAGGGGAAATGCTATGTACTGGTGGCTGCTATCCTTCTCTTCCCAGCTCTGTGTTCAATGAAGTCATGTTGGTAGCTTGAAATCAGCCATGGTGGGAATATTTACACCACGGAAATCAGCAAATGCTAGAAATCAGGGCACCCTCAGCCTCACTCTCACGCTGAACAGAGGCTGTTGTTAAAGATTTACCAGCACATTACTGTAGTGGTAAATAAAACTCCAGCCCCTTCACCCTCAGCAGGGGCAGCTCTGAGGCATAGCTCTATACTGGTTCCCAGTGTTCCCCAGCATGATTAAGTCCAGTTTCCCACAATGGATAACAAATCATTTTTGGCTGCCTCCCCCTTACTGTCTCACCATCCCACTCTACCCACCCCCAACAGCAGTTCCTGGATCACTTCTAAAATAAACTACTTAACAAGAGAATCCTTATTTCAAGGTCTGCTTCTGGGAGAACCCAAACTATGACAAATACTAAGAATGGCTTCTCTTTCTGATGAAGGGAATTGACAAGACAAGGACAGATGATGTAGATGACCCAGTGGGTGGCAGCATCTTGGCATGTGGAGTACAGCGCTCTACGGGAGGTGCTGGGGTTTAATACCGACAGGCTGCTTCTCTCGATGAAGTGTAATCATCATAACTGTAAAACAGTTGGCTTCCAACCTCATTTTATTTTTCAATCTTACGTTTTCTCTCTCCTATGTTTGGGCGCACTCTCCAAGCGCAATTTCTTTTTTATTCCTTGGAAGAACAGTAGTATGGTATACAAATGATTTTTCACTCTTCAGGAACTGTGAGTTCCAGTCCCTCCAATATGTACTGCTTGATGGAGAATGTCACTTAATAACTGCATGTCCTCTCCCCGACTTTTGCAGCATTGGGATTCATGTGATATAAGTGACCAAACAGTGTTCACGTTTTGTATCTGGAATTGTATAATCTGGAATTGTATAACGTGCACTTCTCTGTGGCTGCTAGTAAGAGGCAAACATTGCTTGTGTTCAGCTTGTATTTACAGATATATACCACTTTCTACTATGATCTTCATTCCATTGAGTACCTTTCAATATAGTTGGGAGGGATGAGAGTTAACACCACAGTTAGAATCAGCCTGGTGGCATGGCCATCCGATGCGCTCTTTCATCTTGCTATTTATTTTTCTACTCTTAACTCACTCTTCCTTGTTATGCCTGGGATCCCTGGAAAACTTAGCACAGCGAAGCAGAACATTTTTAGTGCATCTTAAACCTGAAGATTGCCCGTCTGTGCTTTCCTATCCATCTACCTGGATATCCACCTTAATGTACTTTTGTTTAGTTATTGGAAAGTCCAGTCCAGTGTCTGCCCTAAACCTCCCGGGACTCTTAAATCTTTCTTACTCATGAAATGATTCAGGTAGCCACAGTCTCCCAGTCTCTGCACACTTCTTTATTACCAGTTCATTATGGATACCATTTCATGGCTCTTTCTGCCGGTGCTATTGGAAATTATAGACCTTCCTCCTATAAACTTCCCCCTTCCTCCCCCCACATCAATTCTTCTGCTTTCTTCTGCCTTTGGATTTCAATTCCTATTTGAATCCACCAAATCCATTTTTAATATTATTGGCCAATTAATACTTATCTTTTAAAAGAATGACTCATTTTGTTTTCTGAGCTGGACTGTTATTTTTAATGATTGCCTTAATGGTAGCCAGGATGCCCCTGCCGAGGGAGGCTCTTTCTTTCTGTCCATAATGAGGCAGACCTCATTTGCACTGTCCTGAGATTTATGGAGGGACTGGAGGTGGGGGAGGCACCCTTCCAATTTAGTACATCTTAAATGAACTGCTCCCAAAGCAAAAACCAAAACCAAAACAGGGCCACACTGTATTGTTTAGTTTGATGTTTATTGAGCTGTAGAGGGGTTTGCTGACTAGTCTAAGATTGGTCGGCAAGAGTTATAATTTCATTTGAATTGCTCTTTTGTGTTCTGTTTACCCTTAGCTCTTTCTCCTTTTTCTCTGCCACCACCACCACTACCACTACCTCCTCTAACTGAGCAATCTAAATGTTACCTCATATAATTATTTCTATGTAATTAGGTAGTTATGGTTGCTCATTTCACTATAACTTGAATTTTTTGGTGGGAATGAGGTGAAAAAAGGGTCTCTCTACTACATACAATTTGGAACAGTGGCATACGTTTTTAGATTCAGGATCTCAAGAACATTTGTGATTTCATAGAGACTCTATGTTTACTTATTGCCCTTTTTTTTGTGGGGAAATTGGTAGAAAACTTGAGTCAGTCTTCCACTGAGGTGTCACTTAATTTCATATATGGGATCCAGTCTCCACATTCTGTGTTGTCCCATCTTTTCAGGCCGTATGATAACAACCAATACAACTGACTCTTCATCTCTGCCACTGGAATACATTGTGGAGGGGCTGGTACCCGCCTGGGTGGGAAAGTTATAATTTCAGTGATACCAGTTTCACACAATTTACATTAGAGGTGAAGGTCAATTTTGAGGGAAGCTCCCAAAAGCTACTGTTATCTGTTCTTTGCTCTCGGTTTACCTGTTTGTGAATCCTGGAAAGAGAGAAAACTCCACCTTTCATAATGGTTTTGAAATGTTGCTGACGAGGCCGAAGTTGTTTTTGATATATATGCCAGGCAAGCTGTGCAGAAACTACCAATAAAATACACCCCCAACCAAGCCCTTTCTCTGCGCTACACCCTAACCTCTCATCCTCAGGACTCTGTGGCTGTGGCTCATCCTCCTCCCTTGCTTTTGCAGCCTTTCCCTGCCCCAATCTTGCTATTGCGAAAGTGAGCAGAAGAGGCGAGGTTTTTATTACCCTGCTCCTAATGCAGACTCGCAACTTAAAGAAATTGCTGCTCACGGCAACACTGCCCTCTCTGCTTCCTTGATTTTGGAAATGAGGCATTTCATCTCTAACCATGGTGTGGAGACTATATAAATGCCTTTCACACAATACAAAACACCAGCTGTATAAAAATTCTAATATGTTTTCATTAAAATCCCTTTTGTTTCTTTCTTCTTGCTTCTCTTGATAGGTGCAGTGATAGGAAGCTCCTATATACCTAAGACTTTTTTTTTTTAAGACTCTAACTTCAGAATATTTTCAATATCTGCAACATTATCTTTTGAATAATAATTACCTCTTATATTAAATTATAAGACAGCAGGATTCAGGATTAGATCTCTCCATATTATTCTAGTGAAGGAAATTATGACAGGGGTCATTTTTTAGAATTATGTAGCAGGGTAAAAGGTCCCAGGCAGCATTAGAAGGCAAAGGCATTTATAATTAAATTGTAATTTAGGCCAGTGATTTATCGTTTTCTCAATGAAAAATTTGGTGCTGCCAAGAGATCCTAAGAGGAACTTTAGTGAGATACAACTTAATGAAATAATAAAAAGAAAAATTATTCTGGAATAGATTGTATTACAGTGGCAGAACAATTGCAGCCTGCCTTCTGTGGATATTTCCATTATCAATCCTGTTTCCCTGAGATTTCTAATTTAACTCTGATTTTCTTTTCGGGATAAAATGTGGCACAAGAATTTTGAGCATTATATTTAGAACACTTTTGAAGACTTAAAAACAATTAAAATAATTTGTTTTTGATGTTCACAAACACATTTGGAAGCATTTGCCAATTTGCTTAAAAGAGAATCAAATTGAAGAAATGCTACTTTTTTAACAAAAACAAAAATCCTGATTAAAAAATATAATAGATTATTTTCTTTAGCTTGTTTGTTGTTGAGGCTTATGTCCATGAGGCCTCTGATATTTCTTTCCCTTCCCAAATAAACATCTGCATCGCCCTGTGTGAGGTGTGGGATCTGATTGACAGGATTGACAAGATGGACATATGAATACACAAACCGGAATATGAATCATTCTTCTGTCATAAAATAAAAATTTTGAAAGTGAGGGCAAGTTTAAAAGTAAAAGAGTGGCACTCTTTGCACACACACACACACACAAGCCTTCTTTTACAAGCTTTTGCTATAAAGTGGGTAATTTCACAAAATTAATTTTGACCAATACTTTGCCTCATGATAAAATTAATATAGTTGATGTTTGAGCTGAGAGGTTAAACAGCTGAATGTTTTTTTTAAAAAAATTAAAGTACATCTTGCATTGTGGTGCAATACTTGTATTTATCGTAATTCAAGTTGTTCACTTATTGTTATGTTTTAATTGTCTTCATAGAACCTTGATTGCTTTAATGATCATGATGATGGTTCTTTAAAAATAATCACACTAATAAACTTTTAATGGCATGTGTTTTAAATTGATTAAAAATGGTCTAAATATCTGTTTATCCAATAGTCTATAATAGCTTCTTCCCTAAATACCTAATCTATTGGGTAAATAACGTGCATTTCAAAAAGTGCACTATGTATTTACATAATAGGCCTTTAGGTGTATTAAGAAAACAACATGTATTTTACAAATTCTTTAAATATATTTTCTTTAATAGCAGAAATGGTTACCATTCATTAAGTAAATAGTACACACTTGAGGAATTATCTAAATGCATAGATACAATCTTTCAAAAACCTATTAAGCTTTATCTCAGGGTCTGATCACATAGTTTAAGTTTTGTATTTTTTATTTCTTAAAATTATATTGGATGGATTTGGAGATTAAAATTATATTGGGCGGCAGACTTGGCCCAGTGGTTAGGGCGTCCGTCTACCACCTGGGAGGTCCGCAGTTCAAACCCCGGGCCTCCTTGACCCGTGTGGAGCTGGCCCATGCGCAGTGCTGATGCGCGCAAGGAGTGCCATGCCACTCAGGGGTGTCCCCATGTAGGGGAGCCCCACACGCAAGGAGTGAGCCCCATAAGGAGAGCCTCCCAGCGCGAAAGAAAGTGCACCCTGCACAGGAATGGTGCCGCACACACGGAGAGCTGACACAGCAAGATGACGCAACAAAAAGAAACACAGATTCCCGTGCCGCTGACAACAACAGAAGCGGACGAAGAAGATGCAGCAAATAGACACAGAGAACAGACAACCGGGGTGAGAGGGGGGAGGGGAGAGAAATAAATAATAAATAAATATTTTTTTAAAAATTATACTGGATGGATTTAGAGATGAAAATTTTAGGGAAAGGTGCTACCTCAATAGTATAAACTTTTCAGAATGGAGCTGTGTTTTTAAATTTTCAGTATATGCTGTCTAACAATGTCCTGAATACCATTTTGATATTAAGCAGAAGTTTCTGGTCCTGTGTTCTCCCTCTCTCCTTCAAACTTGAGGTAGGTTTGGCATGTGATGTTGGCCCTGCTACTCCTCTACACGCAGAGGCCAGCAGTGATTAAAAGCACAGGCTAGCAGCATGACCTTGGACAAGTGACTTAACTGTTTTCTCATCTGTCAAAAGAGGAATAATAAGAGTATCTGCCTCAGAGGGTTTTTAAGTACATTTAACGAGTTCCTACATATAAGGCACTTACAACAGTGTTTAACATACAGTAAATACTAAATGCATGTTGCCTAGTATATCTGTGTACTTGTGATTATAGATCATGACTGTCTTTACTGGGTAGATTCCGAATTTTTAAAATTAAAGATCTGTAATAAAAATGTGGCAATCTACATTTTGACCTACATATGAAAAGCTTTAGGAAGTGAAGCCAGTAAAGAATCTCATACCACTAGGGAAACTGATAACAGAAAGCAGTCCACAAAAACATTGTTCTTTTATTCATGTGAAATGTTAATCTGTGATTTAAATATTCTGTTCCCATGTCTTTTTTCTTTTGTTTTACTTTTTATTTTGAAATAATTTTAGACTTACAGAAAATTTGCCAAAATAATATAGAGTTCCCACATATCAGTCAGCTTCTCCCAGGCTTCCCATCTTGCCTAACCGTGGTACAATAATCAAAACTAAGAAATTAACATTGATACAACTAATTAATCTAGACTTTATTCAGATTTCACTGGTTTTGCCATCAATGTCATCTTTCTGTTTCCAGTCCAGGCTACTACATGGCATCAGTTTCCATGACCCATTCGTCTCCTCCAATCTGTGACAGTTCTCCAGTCTTTCATTGTCTTCCTTGGCTGACAGTTTTTGGGAGAACTGGTCAATTATTTTACAGAATGTCCCTTAATTTGAGTTTTTCTGATTTTTTTTTTCATAATTAGCATGAGGCCAAGCAATTCTGGCAAAAATACCACAGAAGTGATGTGTCTTTCTCAGAATATTATCGCAGGGGGAACATGTGATGTCATTGTATCTTATAAAGGTGATGTCAACCATGATAACTTGGTTATCGTGTTCCTGCTGCCTTCTCTACTCTAAAGTTGCTATTTTTCCCTTTGTAATTGATAAGTATTTTGAAGGAGATATCTGGAGGTTATGCATATATACTGTTTCTTCTAAAAATTTCACCCACTAATTTTAGCATCCATTAGTGTATCTTGCCTGACACAGTTCTTACTGTGGTGTTCTCATGGAGATCCCAGTTTCCCTCATTTCTTCCATGTTATATAAGGGGAATTCTTCTGAAAGGGAGTGCTGTCCTGCACACTTCCACCCATTTTTATTTTGGGGGGTATTTATTTATAACATTATGAGTTCATAGATACTGATTTTATTCTATGGGTATAAACCCAAATAATATCATTATTATGTGGCTCACTTGTTCCAGTTTTGGTTGCTGGGAGTTATTTCAGGTTGGCTCCTGTGTCCCTTCAACATGCCCACATACTGTTTGTAAGCACATACTTTCTGGCACCACAAGATGCTCCAGGATCATCTTGGATTTCAGGAGTTCCTTTAATGCAAGAATGGTATTTAGAAACCAAGATCTAGGCTCTAGATGTGCTCATTGGTTCTGTGGTGTCATTGCTTATAAGTACTCTCAGTGGACAAAGCTAGGAAATGTGTATATACATTCACACACACTAACCCATACATATAGCCACATATGTATTTGTTAATGGAGCCAGAAGTAATATAGAAATGTCTCTAGTTTCTTTCAATGACTATAGAAGAACAGTAATGAAAAGGATTTTTATAAGATAATTAGTATGTTTATATATGTAGAAAAATGAGGTAAGACAATTTTAAAGCTGGAATTTAGCAAGTATCCATGATACCAGTGTTGGATTTTAGGCAAAGTCTTGATTCTTTAGTATACAAAACAGAGGCAAGAACTTCCTCATAATCCTTGCACATCAGTGACTTCGGGGGACTTGGTGATAAATCACCTTGAATTTCATTGTCAGGTATTTGGCAACTTGGGAGCAATATCAAATCATTCATTTAGCCATAAAAATGGAGTAATTGAAAGAATGTTTCAATAATTGGATGACAGTTTCATGTCATTTTGCCATCTGCCTTTTGAAATCATGGCTTGTTTCTATTCAAATATACATGAATTTATGAAAAATGAGTGATTTCCAAAACTTCTTTCACTCCATAAATATTTTATGCACCTTGTGGGCCTCTGGCATTTACATGATCTCCCCTTTTCTGATTGTTCCTTAGGGTTAAAAAATGTTAAAAATTCAGAAATAGACATTCTCCCACAGAATAACTCTATGCATTAAAGGAAATGATCTCAGAATTATTTTTTCTAATATTTACCCAATTTTTCCAACAAAATCTCTTATAAATAATTAATACTGCCCTTTCTCCATTTCCTACATGTTTTTTCTTTTTCTTTTCTTTTCTTTTTTACATTAACTATCATGCCCATTTTTCATGGCCTTTAAGCAAATAGCTGCTATGAGAATTAATTGCTATGTGCTAGATATAATGGTCACTATTGATTATTGTACAATTTAAACTTGGAGTTTACTAACACTTTATTCCTACCTTATAACTTGTGTTCAATAGTCTCTCTACTGGAAATTTCTTGAATGACTGAAGATATGAAAACTATAAACAAAATGGATGAATGGAGATGAAGGAAAGGGCTTTTGTGTGGGAATGCTGTGGGAGAAGGAAAGTGACTAGGGAATAAATCAGATTGCCACAATCTGATGACTTTGATTGGGCTGACATTTCACACAAGCCCACACAAAGGGACACAATGATTTTAGAACTGAGCAATATGCTAGTTTTAGTTCCTGATGGTGTCTTAAAAATCAAATCATATGAACAGATTTCCAGGTTAAATAGCTGATTAGATTTCAGGTAGCTTAACATACCTTTTATCTAAGGCTCTTGGATTCAGAATCCTTAATCCAACCAAGTGTTCATTCCCTTGGCTAATGAACAGCCTCCACACAACAGCAAGTATCACAGTGTCAGCTCCAGGAAGAATCACTGCTACTCCTCTTATATCACCCTCTTTACAAACTGAAAGCCAAGTTAGTCACTGTGGCAGACCTTTTGGGTGCCCTGCCCATACCCTATGGGTACTCACCTCTACACTGAAGGCTACTTATTGAGAACAACAGTGGTTCTCTGCCTAAGGGTTTTTTTTGTGTGTGGCTGTTTGCAGCATGTAGAGCAAGTGGAAGTGCCAGAGTGTTGGTGCCAAGGCAAGTTGCCTCCCATTGGTTGAAATAACTGAGGTGTGAATTCATTATCTCCCAGAGTCCTCAGTGGGTTTAAGTTCCAACTTCCCACTTACTCAGTGCATCCTTTACTGGCCTCCTTCCTTTCTCTGTCTCACTCACTAACTCCCGGTGTCCTAGTTTCACCTTCCAGATAAACTGCTTATATTCTAACCCTTGTCTGCGTCTTCTTCTTTCCTACCCTTATATGTCTACTTTGCTCTTCTGACTTTTGCCTAGCTGATTCCTTCCTGCAGAGCCCGGGGATAAACAAGGTGAGCAGGAAAGACTGTGGGGATGCTGGACAAATGGGTATCACCGTGAGCGGATGGGAAAGAGGTAGCATGCATCTATTGAGCACCTGCTGTGCACCAGGAACTGCACTGTTAGGTGATGTATAAAGGTCATCTTGTCTCACTTTCTTGACAACCCTGGAGAAGGGAAGGTAGGTGGTAGTATCCCTATTTTGAAGATGAAAAAATGCCATGCAGAGGGCTTAAAGGATATACATGAATTTCCAAAACTACTAGCAAATGGAACTATGTTTGGAATGCAAGCTTTTGCCCTTTCCTCCCTGCTCTGTTTCCCTTCTGGAGAAAGACCCATACCAGGAGCCAGAAAAACTTGGGTTTGAATCCAGATCTTCTGTTTACTAGCTGTGTGGTCTTGGGCAAGTAGTTTAATTCCTCTGAACTTGTTTCCTCTTCTATAAAATGGGAAGTGACAAGTAAGGGGTGATTACTATTGTAAACATTTTATGTAGTCTCAGGCTTTAGGTACACGGATATCATCATATTCAGAGAGAAAACAAAGTACTGATAATGTTTGACTGAAAGGGCTCATGAGAACTACTCCCCAGCTGGGCTCAATCCATGTGTGTATATGTGTGTGTGTGAGTAGTTTACCCTTAAATATATGACTCTTTTATAACCACTTGTGTAAATAGCTCTGCAGTAATGAGACAGAGTTGTGTATCTGAGCAAGTTGTCCTTGTAGCAGCCAAACTGTGGCTCTGAACTGCCTTTGCCTAGAGAAGCGCTTGACTTGTCAAGCTCTTGGGTCAATCATGGCTCTTTTTTCTCATGGGTCAGTAAGTGACTTAATCCTACTGTGGCCTTTTGTTTCATATTTGTCACTGTCAAGTTGGCTCTTTATATTGGAAAGTTTCCAGCCTTCATTATCATAATATAAAAAGGAGAGATTTGGGGTGGGAGGTTGGGCTAATTTCCATTGAGAAAAGTTTATATTCTCAGCACAAAGCTTGGAAGGTGCTTATAGGAGGCCATCCTTGCTCTCAGCTCTTATCTGTTCAACTAAAAGAACCTGCAAATATATGTCTTTTAAAAAATGAACTCATGCTTTTGAGTCTGCAGAACTGAAGACATAACTTTGTCCAGATTTGGTCCATTAAATTGGTAGGGTTGATAGCAGAGCTCATTTTGGTTTAAAATTCATTTATAATTTTCTTTTTTTCCTCGCTCAACTCGGTAGCCATTTGTAGGTGTTTTGTAATCCATTATGAGACATACAAACTCATTGATTGCTGCCCTTTGTATTTGTGAGACAGGCCATGGAAGATGGGCATTTTATTTGGGGTATTTGAATTTGAATTATCACTGAAAGAAGGAACCTATTTACATTAACTTGCAGGACTTTCCTTTATGTGACTTGAAGAACTCTAGACTGTTGCTGTAAAACAGAGGCCAGTGCCAAGCTTTTCTTCCTCCTCATTCCTGGGGTCTTTACAAAGTGGAAAAGACCCAGTTTTCCTCTTACCTTCCATAATGCCATGTATATTCTCACTGCACATTTTCTTGCCTGTTATGGGGCCAGAGCTATCTGGGAACACTGCATGATGCAGCCCATCAAAAATGTCTCAAAAAACCCTAATCCAAAGTGAACCTTCTATAAATAATAAACAGCAAATAGTCTCCATTTATTTATATTAACCCCCAAATAGGTCAGGCACATTGTTGAAAAATGCAAACATCACAATAAAACATATTCCCTAGATGCAGAGTTTGATGTGTATGTACAGATTTTCTGGACATGGTACAGAAAAAAATAGCCCACACCTATGCTTCACTATTTAAAATATTTATATATTTCCTCTGAAAAGTGCTACTTTTGAAGAGCTATTTATTATAAGGCGATAGAGCTCAAGGGCTCTCTGTTCTAGTAGAAGTCCTTCTCATTTCCCCCTGATTGCTGAATAGTTACTGCTAACTTTACTCTCTCAGACCTGTGGAGTACTCTAGAGAGTTGTAGCTGTTGCCAAATTTTTCGTTATTTCTTGCTAAACTACTTGGCAGTCATCTGCAATCCTCTTTAGTTTCTTCAATGGGTCTAATTTCACATGTTAAGAATCTTATTGTTTGCCAGCCAAAATAAAACGGCATAGTTCAAAACTATTCATACAATTCAAAACATTTTTTCATTCAGAGCTTAGTCAGTTTGCCTTTCTGCCTCCATCGTATGTTAGCTTCATTTCTTTCCTGCCAAGAATAATTAGACAATTAAGTGCTGATGCTCTGGAAATGAAATGGCATGTTTTCATTGAAATTCTCATCTATAAAAATACCCACTCTAATTCACATCCCCTCCTTAAAATCGGATGGGTAAAGTGTTCCATCGTGAACTCTAAAGTATAGACCCAAAGTATTTGTACTTGGACAAAGACATGACACTGTAATTCAATTGAGAAATGACAGCAATTTCTTTTATCCAGGGAAGAGTAATTCTTGCAATTAAACATATACAGAGGCAAACTTCTTTACTGTGCTATCATCCTCTGACCCTTTAAAACCTAGTCAACTCCTTTAAATCTTCCTTTAATTTCCCTCCCTTCACCTTCCCATTCCCTAGAAATGCAGTAATGAAGAAATGAATGGAAGCCCAGTTTGGTTGGGATCTGGCTGACTTCACTCATGAAATCAGACGAGGATGTCATGCCTCTCTCAGCCTTATACACAGAGTCCCCTCTATAGCTTCCCATTTGAAGTTTGCACTGATCTCTAGATAATCTAACAAAAAATAAAACTTTTCAAGTTTCTTCTCCTCTCCCTCCACCACCCACAGTCCCTGCCCTTCTTTCCTCACACACTATCATTTCCTATTCATTAAAAGGTGTCAATAAGTCCAGCCCACTCTCAGAGAGGAGAATTAGCTTTTGCTTAAGGGGTAGAGTATAAAACAATTTGTGGAAATATTTTTAAGCCATCAAAATTCCGGAGAAGGATGTTAGGCAAAGGAGTGTCAAGGGATTTTCTATAGAAAAACCTTGATCTGCAAATAGGATGCGGAGTCTGCTGATTCAGAGATATGAGCTTATTTGATTATTGCCTCTTTTATTCACTAAACTGAAATCCCCATTAAGGCAGGGACTATATCACCATTGATTCCCCAGCACTTCAAACCCTTTGTATATAAGAGGCACTCTGTAAATATTTTTAGAATGGCTCAACCAATGTCAATAGCTTAATAAATGAAAAATTAATGAAGAATGAGTGATTAGGTTATATAACTTGAGATATAGCATGTCACAATGGTTAAGAGGATGCTTTCTGGAATCAGATGGTTTGAGTTCAGGTCCAGGTTCTACCATATTAGATTTTCTTGGGACGTTACTTAATCTCTCTAAGCCTCAGTAGGAGTATTGGTAGAACCTAGCCCCATTGAGTTATTGTAAGGATTACATACATGATAATGATTATTAGACACAGTACTTGGTACAAAATACACAAATTAAATGTTAGCTATTATAACTTATTAATATTCAATTGTTCCAGCTATTAAGGCGTAGAATCAAGATTTGAGCCCATGTCTGTCTTATTCTGAATGTTGCAGTCTTAACTTCTACACCTTGAAGACTGAAGATAATATTACTCTTCCATGGGTAGAAATGGTTAAGCTCTTTGTGTCCCTTCAGTCACTACTTAGATAGAAGGATTGTAATGCTTTGTTTTTAGTAAGGCTTGGACTTTTTTTTTTAATTCAGTTGTGGAGCAAGACCACGGAGCCCTTTGAGGTTTGCTGGCTTAGTAGGTTTTTCTAGGCTACCAGAAGAGTAGCAGCAGCAAGAACCCACTTCAATTTGCATTTGCTAACCCAGAAACCCCTTGTAATTTATGTTGGTGTGCAAGTAAGAAAACTTTAATTGCTTATGGAAAATGTCTACAGAATCCAGTCTTACACAAGGAAAATGAATGGGTCAATATTCCAGTCATCTATGAGTAACAAACCACCCCCCAAAATTAGAAGCTTAAAGCAACAATTTGTTTACCCATCTTTAAGTCAGACATTTGTACTGGAATCATCTGAGCAGAGTTATAGGTTTTGTTGGATGGCTCTAGTGGGGATAGATGGTCTGATCGGCTCCTTCTCAGGTCTGGCACTGCTGCTGGCTGTCAGCTGAGCCACATGCCACCAACATTCCAGCATTCCAAGGGAAGCCAAGAGAGGAAAAGTCCCAAGCAGCCGGCACTTGCAAGCTTCTCCTTGAATTACATTTGCTAATGTCCCAATGGCCTGTGCAAGTCACCTGGCTAAACTCAGCTTCAAGGGTTGTCAAAATAAAGATCGTTTCTTGCTGGGAGAGTTGCTGAGTCAAGTTACAAAAGGATGAGGGGAAGACTCATTGTGGCCACCTTTGCAAGCAATTACCACAGTATGAACAGCAGTTTCAAGTTCGAGTTTGCAAGTGTGAAGCAAGTCCCTAAAAATCTTTTGAGGGGTTTACAGCTCAGAATTATACTTGGCATACATATTGATTTGAAAAGTTCTTCTTATGTAGCCACTACAAGTGGGTTAGCAGGTGACCATCTAGTTACCGTGAGTCATCACTGAAAAAAATGCACACGTCCTGGGCACCAATGTCGAGATGCAAACAGAACTAAAAGTCTGCAAATCTAACTTGGAGCTGTTAAGACAGATACAAAAGCTTGTTTATGCTTCTTAGATACTGTATTGTCTCCAGAGCTGGGTAAGCTTTGCTAATGAAACCTGATAGTCTATTTCCCATGGTTTCTTAAGAAAATTTAAAACCCAAGGAAACTCTCAGAAATGTCATTTATTTCATCTGACATAACATAAAACTCCCTATAGGGCTTTCTCAAGGAGCTACCATGCCACTCTAGCCCACTTCCCTCTGACTTCTGGTCCCTCCACTACACATCTAAGTGAGTCAGCTGTTTAGACGTGGGTGTGGGGGGCTGGGGTTTGAGCTCCCAAATTCTCCCACAGCCAGTGAAGCCTTTGAATGAAGCTTGACTTGTTGCTTCACCTGTAGGACCAGAAAACATGCTGCTGCCTTCCCTGTCCATAGTCCTTACCTTGCAGCTTAGACCTGCTCAACATCAGAATCAGTGACCCCAGGAAATCAAATCAGGGGCCATGTGGCTACTCTTCAGGGATGTTTTCAGTAAATTTAGAAATGTGAGGGTTCCTTAAAATCAGCCTGCACCATGGCACAGGGTGATGTAATATCAGCAGCGTACCTAATAGAGGAATAGAACCTTAAGAGTTTTAGGTATCTAGAATTTATTTTAAGAATTTGAATGGAAATAAATCTAGCACTATCAAGATAACTTCTCCTAAGTTTGCACCTCTAAATTTAATTTATTATGTCTTGGAACAACCTGCATCAAATCATTTCAAGTATTTACTGGATCGTTTTCTATGGGTTGATTTGCATACCTCATTAACCTTTGTCTTGGCCATAATGCTATATGTCCATTGAAATGTACAAGCTGTTTTGTAAGTTTGGAGTTTTAACTTAAAAAATAAACCTCACAATCTTAAAGACAAAACTACAAATATTGTGGAAATGGT
This sequence comes from Dasypus novemcinctus, assembly GCF_030445035.2. Classification (NCBI taxonomy): domain Eukaryota; kingdom Metazoa; phylum Chordata; class Mammalia; order Cingulata; family Dasypodidae; genus Dasypus; species Dasypus novemcinctus. Next base: position 19,442,203 of record NC_080690.1, on the reverse strand, counting down.
CAGGGAGAACAGAACAATGATCTTTAACACTAATAATGACTAAATCTAATGACGGTATTTCCCTTTCTGATATACACTAGCAGAAAATTCACCAAAGGACCACTTTGTAGCTTAACTTTCATTTCTTGACATTTAACAACATAGTGTAAATTTATCTACTGTTATAAGAGCCAGACATTTGAAATAGAAAAGATACCTTAAAATAAAAGGTACAGTATGTCTTTTCCAACATCCTGTTTTTCTCTGAATGGAGATGCTAACAATTAAGCTCCCCCTCTAAGGTGTACAGAAAAGGGCTCTATTCTGGGTAAAAATAATGAACCAGAGTGGCCAAGACACCCCAAGACTGCTTGGCTGTGCTATGCTCCTTGCCTTTGTGCTCAGGCTGGCTTTTCCCTCTAGACGCTGGGGCTCTCCTGAAGATGGGTTTCGAATCCATAAATGTGTGCTATAAATTTAGCAGATATCCTAGTGAGCCTCACATGAGTCCCAGGATGCCCTCTTTTACAATTAGCACAGTGAGTTCAGCCTGCTGAGGGGAAGCCCCGAAGTCCATCATAAACAGAGAAATGGCTCAGCATGACTGAGGACCGAAGACCCCTGGGCACTGATCACCCTGGGGAGTTCAAGATCCAGGTGTTGATCTCCTTTGGATATATTTTCCTAAACATCCTGGAAAGCACACAAGAATCCCATAAGAACTTGTTGGGTTTGTCCATTGCTGTAGGTCAAAGTTTTCTAAAATGTGTTATGCGGGACAGGAAGCCCATTACACTCAAGGAGAAGAAGAGAAAAACCTGTTGGCAGCTAGAAAGGTTTGAGTATGTTATTCTCTTGGAGATTCACCGTAAACATAAGCATGTTAAAGGCCCCGAGCAGTCCAGCAGTAAAGGTAACTATCTAATTATGTTTAAAAACAGCTTTCCCCGTGCAAATGGGAACCCAGATTTCCTTTTCTTCTGACACTAACAACATTCCACGCATTGAGGATGCTGCTTTTGGTATTCTAAGTTGTATGTTCACATTAAGACAGACTCTTAGAAAACATCTGAATCTCATTATGTTGACTCCTTGCAGAAGAGCATTTACTGGTTTAGGAAAACATTTAGGATCATTTCAGGAAACTGCTGCAGGGAACTTGCCATTATATTCATTGTGAGCCTCTCGTTAAGCATGTAATTCTTGCTGTCATATAATGGAACCATCATTAAAACTCACACAGAAATTTTTATTTTATGTATTGACCCCAGCATGCACATTGCCCTCTTTGCTTTGGCTACTAGGATGCTCAGAGATACCTATTAACTGTATGGGTCTTCTTATTTTCTTATCTTTATTTTCTTTTTTGTTCCTATATCCTCATGCTTTTTAAAAATTGTCATCACACATACACAATGCACATATATGTCATATCAAATTATAATCAAAATGATCACCACCAATAATAAATCCCTAGAACTGGGGTTGGCACATTAGATCCCCCTTCTCTTGCTGTAATAGTCACTGCTTTCCCACTACAAGGGCAGAATTGAGTAGTTGCAGCAAAGAACACGTGACCCACAAAACAGAAAATATTTACTAACAGGTTCTTATGGGATTCTTGTGTGCTTTCCAGAAAAGCATGCCAACCCCTGCTGTAGATATTAACATGCTGTTCTCTCTGCCTTTTGCTGCAAAGGGAGGTGTGGGGTCATATAAAATCCCTGAGACATGTTCCATAGTTAATCTTGTCACTTTTAGCCCAGGTTTTGGCTTTAGCTGAGGACTATAAAATTACCAAAGGAATTTAGGACAGTATGGATATAACGTTAAGTCACCGAAGAGAAAGTAGAATGGCATGTTTAAGTTGTCAGGTTGTATCTACATTTGCAAAAAGTTATACAATTGCTGATGACTCTGATTAGATTTTGTTTTATCAGTGGTCACCAGCCTGTTCCCTTCCCCAAATGGGTCTCTAGAAGGCTGAGAGGAGAATGACTGTGGGCTTTGATCGATTCTTAACGTTTCAAAAATCTAATGATAATTGAGCATTCACCCATAATGCTTGTTTCAAAATGTAACAACATTTTAATAGCTACCACTTGTTTACTAGACAAAATTATAATGAAAGACACCCGTGAGAGGAGAGATGGTAGACGTTTCTGGTGTATAGTCTGTGTCCAAAAATCATACAATTTTTATTTACCTTTCTTTTAAATCTGTATTAAATATGAATTATGAGCTGCTTAGATAACATTTTTTATGACCATTCCAAATAAAGGCGGTTTGAATTTTCTTCTAAAAAGTATGTGAAGTTTGAGTAATCTTTCTTTAAAACAACATTCCTCTATGCCTTTTAACTAAAGACCTTAAATTTGAATGCAGTTTATACACTTAGGGATGCGCCAGTCAGTAAGTCTAGAGAACAGGATCAGGTACCTCTCCTGGGGTGCCTTTTGTCTGAGGGTACCGATGTTAGACTACAGTAACTTTGCCTGGTACTTTTTAAAGTGTTCTCATCTTTTTAGAGGTTTAGGAACACTATCCAGAAGCCCAAGGCTCACATTCCTCTAGGCTCCTGAATGTTCTAAATTAAACTTCATTCTCTACCCTTTGATTCTCTCTCTTCCCATTTTTGGTTAATCCCATTTCTAATCTTAATCTCCTCATACTTCCAGGAACTATAATTTTAATGAAATAATCCTTTTTAAGGGTCTTGTTTGACTTTTAAAATTTACTTTAGATTTGCTTCATTAATTCGGTGGGACACTTCTACCTTGGTTTTAGAAAACGATTCTTAAATCTGATGTGTAGAGTAACCAGAAAGTGGATGAATCAGTAGCCGTTTGTTGCGCTTCATATTAAAAGACAAGTTGTCCATCTGCCCCATGGGATCTAAGCCCCCTCTCAGTTAGAGACAGGGTGGGCATCACCATCCCCAAACCCTCAAGATTGGAGAATGAAAAATAGACTAAAGTAGACTTATTATTATTCTATTACAGACTGATTACTCTAGCAATGGAAGAGCTTTTATCATTGATATGATGGCAGTGGCCACCAGGGGTTCTGAGGGGAGAAGAGGGAAGAACAGGTATGGGGATGTATTAGTCAGCCAAAGGGGTGCTGATGCAAAAAAACAGAAATTGGTTGGTTTTTATAAAGGGTATTTATTTGGGGTAGGAACTTACCAGGCCATAAAGCATAAGTTACTTCCCTCACCAAAGTCTGTTTTTATGTGTTGGAGCAAGATGGCTGCCGCCGACGTCTGCCAGGGTTCAGGCTTCCTGGGTTCCTCTGTGCTCAGCTCCTGTTTTCTCCACAAGGTCAGCTGTAGACTATGAGGCGAACGGCTCTGTCTCTCTCCCTGGAGCTCCAGCTTCAGCACCAAACTCCAACACCAAAACTCCAACATCAGAAACCCTCAACTCTGTTCTTTGCCATGTCTTTTATCTGTGAGTCCCCATTCACCAAGGGGTGGGGACGTAACGCCCTAATTATAACTCAGTCATGCCCAGGTACAGATCAGATTACAAACATAATACAATATCTATTTTTGGAATTCATAACCGTATCAAACTGCTACAGGGGCATTTTTAGGACATTGGAGTTATCCTGCCTGACATTACAAAGATGGATACAGACCTTTGTGCATTTTGTCATAACCTATAAAATTGTGTGGGGCAGTGTTAACTAGAATGTGTACTGTGGTCCATGGTTGGTAGCAATGCTTCAGGATGTGTTCATCAGTTGTGGCAAATGTACCCCACTAATGAAAGATGTTGTTGGTGTGGGAAAGTGTGGGAGGGGGAGCGGGTGGAACATTTGAGAATCCCTATTTTTTTTAATATAACATTTATGTAATCTAATGCTTCTTTAAAAATAAAAAAATAATTAAAAAAAAAGAAACTGCCAAAAAAAAAATGTTGTTTCCTATTAAAATACTTTTTCTTCCATGCACCCCTAATTTACATACTCATTTTGATCTCAGAATAATGGAACCAGCTTCAACCATCTTTAGCCATCTCACCCTTCATTTCTCTGCTTAAAAATTTGTAATAAATAACAGTTTCCTCTCTCCTGAAATACCAGAAAGCCAATGTTCTGGCCTGTCATTGGGTAGAATAGCTAAAACCTTTCTAGTCACTTTCTGCTTGTGGTATTCTTGCTGGATTTCAGGATTTATTTCTTCCTTTGCACTCATTCTTTTCAGAGAGCGTCTCTTACCTCTGCTCTTTTACCTCATGCAATCCTGCTCGCTTGACCCTGATGATTATATGTGAACCACAAGAGTTTCCACACAATATCTGAGGCCCTTATCTCCAATCTGAAACACAAATGAGGCAAAGATATACCTAAATTCTGAACTCTTTGCAAAAAGGATGTAATTTTAGATTGACCGCTGTTTTTATTAGCGAACTTGTAGTTTCACGGAAAAAGCACACAGAAAGTACAGAGTTCCCATATACCGCCCTCACACACAGAGTTTCCCTATTATTAACACTTTGCATTAGTGTGATACCTCTATTAAAATAGATGAAGCAGTATTATTATAATTGAACTATTAATTATAGTGCAAAGTTTATACTAGGGTTCATTGTTTTTGATGTCTAATTCTATGGCTTCTTAAAAATTTTATTGTCATAATATACAACCTACAATTTTCATTTTAACCATATTCAAATACTATGTTCAATTTGGTGGTTTTAATTACACTCAAAATGTTGTGTAATATCACCACCATCCATTATCAAAACTTTCCCATCACCTCAAACAGAAACTGTCCACTAATTAAGTATTAACTCCCCATTCTCTACCCCTATCCCAGTCCCTAATAACCTGTATAATTATTTCTGACTCTATTAGTTTGCTTGTTCTAATTATTTTATTTCAGTGAGATCGTACAATATATGTCCTTCGGTGTCCGGCTTGTTTCACTCAGCATGATGTCTTCAAGTTTCATCCATGTTGTCACATATATCAGAACTTCATTCCTTTATACAGCTGAATAATATTCCACTGAATGTATATACCATGTTTAGTATTTCCATTCATATGTGATGGACACTTGGGTTGTTTCCATCTTTCCACAATGGTGAATAATGCTGCCATGAGCATTGGTGTGTAAATATCTGTTCATGTCCCTGCTTTTGCTTCTTTGGGGGTATATACCTAGAAGTAGAATTGTCTGGTCAAATGGTAATTCTATATGTAGCTTTCTGAGGAACCACGTTTTCAACAATGGCTGCAACATTTTACATTACCACTGAAAAAGAAAGAGTGTTCCTATTTTACCACATCCTCTTGAACATTTATTTTCCACTTTTAAATAGTAGACATTCTAGTGGGTATGACACAGTGTCTCATTGTGGTTTTTGTTTTCATTACCGTCATGGCTAATGTTGAGCACCTTTTCATGTGCTTATTGGCCATTTGTATATTTGTGTGTCTTCTTTAGAGAAGTGTATATTTAAGGCCTTCTTAAGGCGTTTTAAATTTTCAATTTTCTAATTGGGTCATTTGTCTTTTTGTGATTGAGTCGTAGGATTTATTTATATACTTTGGATATTAAACCCTTATCAGTTACAGGGTTTCCAAAGATTTTCTCCCTTTCTTTATGTTATCTCTTTGTTTTCAGGATAAAATCCTTTGATGCACAAAAGTTTTAATTTTAATGAAGTCCTATTTATTCATTTTTTCTTTAGTTGCTCATGCTTTGGGTATAAAATCTAAGAAAACATTGCCCAACACAATGTCCTAAAGATGCTTCCCTGTATTTTTTTCTAGAATTATTATTGTTTTTGTTTCTATATTTAAGTCTTTGATCCATTTTGAGCTAATTTTTACCTGTGTTGTGAGGAAGGATGCCACCTTCATTCTTTTGTGTAAGGATATCCAGTTTTCCTTGCATCATTTGTTGAAGAGATTATTCTCTCCCTATGGAATGGACTAGCACCTTTGTAAAAAACGAATTGGCCAGAAACAGGAGCGTTGACTTCTGAACTCTAAATTCAATTCCATTGGTCTATATGTCTGTCCTTGTGCCAGTTCCCTGAGGTTTTGATTACTGTTACTTTGTAGTAAGTTTTTAAAAAAATGTTTTTATTAACCCCAACTGTATGGTTTGGGTAAAACCACATTTTTAAAATTTTTATTTTTATTTTTATCCCCTCCCCCCATCTCCAGATGGTTTCCTCAGCTGTCTGCTCATTGTCTGCTCATCTTCTTTAGGAGGCTCCAGAAACTGAACCCAGGACCTCCCATGTGGGAGGCAAATGCCCAACTGCTTGAGCCACTTCCATTCCCAGTGTCACTTGGTGGTTGCTATATCTGCTTGTTGTGGCATCTGCTCATTGTGGCAGTTGCAGCATCTGATCATTGCAGTGTCTGTGCTTTGTGCCTGTTGCAGCATCAGCTCATTGTGGCATCTGGTGGTTGTGGCATGTGCTCATTGCAGCATCTGCTCGTTGCAGCATCTACTCATTGTGGCATCTGTGGTGCCTGTGTTCCTGCTGGTTGCAGCATCTTGCTGGTTGCAGCATCTGCTCATCTTCTTTAGGAGGCACTGAGAACCGAATTGGGACCTCCCATGTAGGAGGCAGGTGCCCAAATGCTTGGGCCACATCCACTCCCCTCTAATAGTTTTAAGATCAGAAAGTGTGAGACCCCCAACTTTGTTCTTTTTCAAGATGGCTTTGGCTATTCAGAACCCTTTATGTTTCCATATAAATTTGTTGATTGGCTTTCTATTTCTGTAAAGAAGGTTGTTAGAATTTTGATTGGGAGTGCATTGAATTTGTATGTCACTTTGGGTAGAACTGACATCTTAACAATATGTAATCTTCCAAGTCATGAACACAGATGTCCTTCCATTTATTTAGATCTTCTCTTGTTTTTTTTAGCAATGGTTTATAGTTTTCTGTGTCCAAGTCCTTTACATCCTCGGTTAGATTTATTCCTAGATATTTGATTTTTTGTTGCTATTATAAATGAATTTTTTTCTTGACTTTTTGTTCAGATTTTTCATTACTAGTGTACAGAAACACTACTGACCTTTAAATGTGGACCATAACACTTGGCTAAATTTGTTTATTAGTTCTAGTTGTAGATCATGTTGTGTGCAAATAAGGAAAGTTTCATCCCTTACTTTCCTTTTTTTTTTTTCCCTTTCTCTTGCCTAATTGGTTTTGCTAGAACTTCCAGTACAATGCTGAATAACAGTGGTGACAGTGGACATTTTGTCTTGTTCCTGATCTTATAGGGAAAGCTTTCAGTCTTTCAGCATTGACTAAGATGTTAGCTGTGAGGTTTTCATACATGCCCTTTATCATGTTGAGGAAATTTCCTTCTATTCCTAATTTTCTAAGTGTTTTTATCAAAAAGTGTTGCTGGATTTTGTCACATTTCTTTTCTGCATCAATTGAGATGATTGTGTGGTTTTTTCCCTTTGTTCAGTTAATGTGATGCATTACATTAATTGACTTTATGTTGACCCACCCTTGCATAGCTAGGATAAATTCCACTTTATCATGGTGTATGATTCTTTTAATATGCTGTTGGATTTTGTTTGCTAGTATTTTGAGGACTTTTGCACCTACAATCATCAGTGTTACTGGTCTGTAATTTTTTTCACTGTGGCCTTTTTATCTGGCTTGGTTATTAAGGTGATGTTGGCCTAATAGGATGAGTTAGGAAGTATTCCTTCCCCTTCAATTTTTTGGAAGTGTTTGAGCAGGATGGGCGTTAATTCTTCTTAAAATATTTGATAAAATTCACCAGTGATGCTATCTGCAGTGGGTTTTTCTTTGTTGGGTGGTTTTGATTACTGGTTCATTCTCCTTACTTGTTATTGGTCTGTTGATATCTTCTATTTCTTTTTGAGTCAGTGTAGGTAGTTTGTGAGTTTCTAGGTGTGTAATCCGGGTTACCTAACTTGTTAGCATACAATTGTTCATAGTGTCTGCTGATAACCCTTTTTATTTCTGTGGGGTCAGTAGTAATAATTTATGAAATTAGTTATTTGTGTCCTCTCTTTCTTTTCTTTGTCTAGCTAAAGATTTGCCAATTTCATTGATCTTGTTGAAGAACCAGCTTTCATCTTTATTTCCTTCCTTCTGTTCATGTTGGGTTTAGTTTGCTCTTTTTTTCTCTTCCTTCAGTTATGAGGATCTCTAATTTGAGAGCTTTCTTCTTTTTTAATGTAAATTTAGAGCTATAAATTTCCCTCTCTGTGCTACCTTTGCTATAACCTATAAGTTTTGGATTGTTGTGTTTTCATTTTCATTTGCTTCAAGATATTTCCTAATTTCTCCTGCGATTTCATCTTTGACCAGTTGGTTTATTAAGAATGTATTGTTTAATTTCCACATATTTGTGGATTTTCGAGTTCTCTCTCTCTCTGCTATTGAATTCTACATTCATCTCCTTATGGTCAGAGAAGATACATTGTATGATGTTTTGTTTTGTTTTTAAGATTTATTTTATTTATTTCTCTCCCCTTCCCCCATTGTCTGCCCTCTTGTGTCCTTTCGCTGTGTGTTTTTCTGTGTCTGCTTCCATTCTCAGCAGTACTGGGAATCTGTGTCTCTTTTTCATTGTGTCATCTTTCTGGGTCAGCTCTCTATATGTGCAGTGTCACTCCTGGGCAGGCCACGCTTTTTTATGCTTGGGGCGGCTTTCCTTGCAGGGTGCACTCCTTGTGCGTGGGGCTCCCCTATGTGGCGGACACCCCTGCATGTCATAGCACTCCTTGCGTGTGGCATGACTGCATGTGGGCCGGCTCACCTCATGGGCCAGGAGACACTGGGTTTGAACCCTAGACCTCCTATATGGTAGGCGCACTCTATCAGTTGAGCCACATCCACTCCCCCATTGTATGGTTTCAATACATACTTTTTAACTTTACTGAGACTTGTTTGGTAACCTAACATATAGTCTATCCTGGGAAGTGATCCATGTGCATTTGAGAAGAATGTATATTCAGCTGCTCCTGATTGAAGGGTTATATATGTATCTGTAAGGTCTAGTTATTTTACAGTATCACTCAAGTCTTCTATTTCTTTATTGACCTTCACTCTAGATAGTCTATCCATGATAGAAAGTGGGTGTATTTAAGTCTTCTACTATTAATGTAGACCTGTCTATTTCTCCCTTCAAATCTCTCAATATTTGATTCATATATTTTTGGGCTCTGCTAATATGTGCATATAAGTGTATAATTTGTATGTTTCCTTGTTTAATTGACACTGTTATCAATATACAGTGTCCTCCTTTGTTCCTTCTAACAATTTATGACTTAAAATCCATTTTTTTTATATTAGTATAGCTATCCTACTCTCTTTTGGTCACTATTTGCCGGGAATGTTTTTCCTGTCCTTTCACTTTCGATCTAATTGAGCCTTTGAATTTAATGGAAGTTTCTTGTAAACAGCATTGAGCTGGGTTTTGCTCCCCCCCCCACCCCTGCATTCTGACTGTCTGACTTTTTACTGGAGAGTTTAATCCATTTACATTTAAAGTAACTGCTGATAATATAAGAATTTCTTCTGCCCTTTTGCTATTTGGTTTTTGTAAGTCTTATACATTTTATGTTCCTCTATTCTTCCATTAATGTGTACATTCTTTTTTAAAAAATTTTGTACTGTAGGAATTTTGAGTCCCTTCTCCTTTCCTTCTGTATGTATTTTTTCAGATATTTTCTTTGTGGTTTCTATGGATCTTAAATTTAACATCATAAATCTATAACAATCATTTTTGATTTGCTACTAGCTTGACTTCATAGCATACACACTATGTCTATGCCTCTCTATGCCTTCGCCTGCTTGTTGTACTCATTACAAATTATATCTTTATACATTGTATGTCCAAAACCATAGATTTATCATTCCTCGTTATGCATTTTAGAAGCTATAAGAAATAAGTAGAGTGACATACCAAAACATACAATACAGTAGTACTGGCCTTTATAATTACTCATAATACATTTACCAGAGATGTTTATTTCTTTATGCTACTTTAATTCACTGTCTAGTGCCCTTCCTTTTCAGTCTGAAGAATTCCCTTTAGCATTGTTTGTAGCATAGGTCTAGTGGTGAGGAACTCCAGTAACTTTTTTGTTTTTAATCTGGAAATGTCTTAATCTCTCCATTATTTCTGAAAGATAGTCTTACTGGGTATAAAATTTTTGCCTGGCAATTGTTTTCTTTTAACACTAAATATTTAATTCTACTGCCTTCTTACATCCATGGTTTCTGATGAGAAATTGGCACTTACTCTTAGGGGCTCCCTTGTATGTAAAACACTGGTTTTCTCTTGCAGCTTTTGGAACTCTGTCCTTATACTTATTTGACAGTTTGACTATTCTATTTCTGATTATGGTTCTCTTTGAGTATTTTCTGATTGGGGTTCTTGAATGTGAATATTTATGTCTTTCATTAAATTTGGGAAGTTTTCTGCAATTATTTGTTTGAATATTCATTCTGTCTCTTCTCCCTCTCTTCTCCTCTGTGATTCTTATAATGCATATCTTGGTACACTTTGATGTTGTGCCATGGTTCTCAAAGGGTCTGTTCACTTTTTTACATTCTCTTTTCTTTCTGATTCGCAGCCTGTCTTATTTTTTACTTCATTGTTTCTTTTTCTGCCAGCTCCAATATGAAGTTGAAAACCTCTAGAAATTTTCATTTCTGTAATTGTGATCTTCAACTCCAGAATTTCTGTTTGGTTCCTTTTAAAATTTTTGTCTTTATTGAGATTCTCGTATTGTTCATTTATCATTCCCCAGAGATACTTTAGTTTTTTGCTCTGTGTTACCTTTATCTCCTTGAGCATATTGAAAATCAGATCTTTTAAGTCTTTGCTTGGTGAGTCCAAAGTCTCTTCTTTTTTTGTTGGTGTTTTCAGAATATTCATCTTCTTCATTTATTTGGGCCATCATTTTGTTTCTTTGTTCTTTAATCTTTTGTTGTACACTGTACATTTTAATCTTTTAACATGTTAAATATGAGATTTAATCTCTGAGCTGTCTGCTCCTTAATTTTGTGTCCCACTGGTGATATGATAGCTATTTCTTTGTGTTCTAAGACCTAATAAAAACAAACAACACAATGCAAAAAACACTTTTCACCGTTTTTAAAAATTCCTCTGTGCTGGCTAGTATTCTACTTCAAAGTTTAGCCTTCCTATCAAGAAGCTCATCCTCAGGCAAAAGTACAAGGTCCTCTCCATATTCCCTGACACTGTGTCTTGTCCTGGGCTTGCATTCTTGGACTTAGGAATTCTTCCATTTACAGGAATCTGAATGCCCTGTCTACTCCCAATGAAGCAGTCTCCTCTCCTCCTGCATGCTCTATTGTATGTCTTGAAGCTGGTAATCCTTTGCACCAGACCACCTTGACTTAAATGTTTCTTATATTGTTTTAACTGTACTTGAGGTGCTTTTGCAAGCATCTTTGTAAGCATCCTTGCAAGTTCACCCTAACAGTTAGGGTAAGCCAGAGACCAGGGTCTGCCTACCACCTGATAGATTGGTACCTACTTACAGGCACCCAGTACACACAGGGATTACTCTCCTCCATCTGGTATAGGTCCAAGGACCCTCAGTGAGAGTGCCAGCCAGTTCCATGCCATGCTGGGAGGGAAAGGAAGAGGGACTATCAAAGGCACATGTAGATTCTGCTATAGGTTTCTTTTTTTAAATTGTGCTTTCTTGATTGAGAACTCACTTTGTTACTGCAACTCTTTAACTATTTTCCTAAGTTTTGAGGCAAATGGTTCTGCCAGTTGCTGTTAATTGCTCAACAATTCTTTGGGGAAATGGAATCCTGGAGTCCCTTGGGTCACCATCTTAGTCAACTAGAAGGCCTGGATTGGCAATTTTGTTATTAAAGTTGTATGTAAGGAGTAGGCAAATTTCCTCAATATATCCCTGCCACTGAATTTCATCTTCAACCTAGAACTCCTCTGTAATTATTCTTGGAAAAGAAATTTCACATCACTTATTTTTTTAAAACTTTTCCCAGACAAAGACCAATGATAAAATCATGAATGCCTTTAAGATATTTCCTAAATAGAATTTAAACTACTGATAAATTAAAATATATCTATTATTAGGAATTTATTATTTAATGTGAAAAGAATTCCTATTACCACCTTATACCTCTTTGGAGACAATGAGTACTTCCTAGGCTTCCTTTTTGATTGGAAGCATCACCTACATTTTATGATTGGTGAAGGAGTCAATGTTCATTCTAGTCAAGACTTCCAGGTTTTGCAGATTTTTGTCAACTTCCTACCAGTTTTTTTAAAAAAGCTGAGCACACATTTACTCTCAATTCTTCTTGATCATTTTTATTGTTATTTTCTGGATCTTTCCTTTAAACCAACCTTTTTTTCATATTTACAGGCTTCTGGATTTCTTGAATTCTTCTGAGCTGAAAGAAGAATAAATTAAAGAAGAACATTTCAGTTGGTATGTATACACATCCTAATTGGAATGCTCTAGACGTTACCCATGGAATATTATTTTGAGTGTTTTGTCAGATTTCTCTAGACAAAATAATTTGGAATGCGTGTAACATAAAAATAAGCCATTTAAACTTCAGTGACTTTACTTTAAAACCTTCTACATATTTTTCTAACGTTTTGGCTTGGATTTGACTTTGGTTATTAGAGTCGTAATGCCCTCTGCTTGATGTCGCATTTACTACCTATTTAATTTTTGGTCCTATGTAGTGAATTGATTTTCTAAAGCATCTATTGATATATAAGCAGGAACAATTGGAAATTTCTAAGGGAGACACTGTCATTTTGAGTCTTGAGCTTTGATAATTTCAGTAGTTAGTTATGGCTGGTCTTGGTGAGTACTGTGTTGATGACTCATAGCTGTGCTCCTTGTAGAGATTGAGCATAATTATGGATCCCCAATGTTCTAGAAATAAGTGAAGCACAATGATAAGGAAATCCACAGACTAGTAAAATAGGATGCTGCTTGTTTGTCAGAATTCATATCTATGGTGGTTGTGGATGGTTTTGAGCATACGGGCAAATGTATTCACCAGAAAACTATGGAATATGTTTTCCCACATAAGGGAAAAGAAAGAGAGTTGCGTGTCAAGGTGTGTTGGAGGCAAAGCCAAGTTAACATTTGCTATTCCTGAGCCTCTTTGCCATCCTCAGAGGGAAGAGGTGTTCCCAGGTTACTCACAAACTTGGGACTGCTATTGGTCAGTGTGGTGAAGGTATCAGACATTCATTCTGATAAAGTGTTGAATAGATCGGATGGTTGGAATCAAATGCCTTGAAAAAATGTTTTAGAAATCAGAGCTGATTCTCATTTAAAGTAAACAACAATAAGCCCTACTCCAGAGTTTGGCTTATTACATTCACCATTTTGTTTTCATTTAATTCAAATATATATATATATATATATATATATATTTTAAATTGTTTATGAGCACAAGCCAAACTTATAATATTAAAAAGTCAGTGTTCTTGGCCATGATATTTGATCTGTGATGCCTGGTTACCTGGTGCTCTCATCCTGATCATCAGAGCAATATGTGTTTAGATGGAGTGCTAACATTTGTGTACTTTGGAGCCCCAAACACTTGAATTTTCCAACAATGAGTACATTTGGCGTTTCTCTCTGTGTGTTAATGGTATGGACTGATTTTACAAAATCACTGCAGCAAGTTGTAAATGATGTATGAAATGAAAAATTCCTGTCCAGTGCACAGAGCAAATACATACAGTTCTACTCAAAAACTGCAGAGCTGGGTTATTTGTTTTAATATTTCCATCAGATGTATAGTGATTTTTTTGTGAGTCCTTGCATCCAGATACTTGTCACTGTCACGTAGCACAGGTTTCCTTTATATATATTTATATTTAATGGATTTCAGTGTTGTATAAGTACATTAAAGTTAAGGGAATAAGGCATTTTAAAATATTTTTTGAAAACAATACCAGTATTATTTTGAAAAATTTGGGAAATATTGAAGAGCTCAAATGGTAAAATTAGAAATAATTTAATCCTGCTATAGAGAAATATCCATGATTTACATTTCATATATATCCTGATTATTGAAGAGATTTTTAAACTCTTAATTTTGCTTAATTAGTCAGTTTGAGGATAGCTTTAGATAACTTTTTAAGAAAGATGCATGACTGTTTTGTTTTTTGACTCCATACATTTGTGAGGATATTTTTCTATTCTTTGTTTAGATATATAATTCCCAAGTTGCACCGTTTCCTCTCAAAACTCTATAATTTTCTTATATTTATTTCCATATCAAGGAAGAAATCTGAAGCAAGGCTGATTTTTTCCCCCATCATGTTCAATTGCTGTATTTGTGTATGTGTTTCTTTGCATATACTGTTGCTGTGTTTCCATGCCTGAATGTTTGTGAATCTTTCTTTATACCTGTAACTCAAAAAATTTGACAGGACATATCTAAATATGAGAATGCCTTAATAATAGCCATCTTATTCCTCCATATTCACCAGAATTGTTTTCAGTTGATGAAAGGTTTCATCTTTTATAGTTTAAATTGTTAGTTTTATTCTATATATCACCTTGAACTTCTTTTTAGGAACCCCAGTGATCTACATATTGAAACTATAAGTTCCATGAAGGCAAGAACCGTATCAGTTTTGTTCAATTCTCTAAACCTGGGTATTTGGGTACAGAGCTTGGTATATATTGGGCCCTCAGGAAGTACATTTTTTAATGGATAGATCAATGAATGAATGAATGAATGAATGAATGAATGAATGAATGACAGATAAGCCCCAACTCTAGCCTTCTTATCTATTTTCTTCTCTCTGATAATTTTCATCTAAGGTTTTCCACTCTTTTTAGGGAAGTTTTGGGAAATGGGCCTTCCAAGACATAATAAAACTGAAGGAAAATATACTGCCCAAGACACTTAGGAGCTTGCTTAGTTTGTTCCTCAAATCCCCTTTCCTTATCTCCTCATGAGGATATGGCTTTAACTGAGAACCATGGAAATCTCATTAAGTTTGAAACATTCCCTTTTATCTCAAAACCAGTTCACATTCTTCCAACATGATATAATTAAGTCCATGTATAAGGAAGAGGAAGTGCATCTAGAATTGAGCTCAGAGCCAAAGGCCTCTTGTTAGCAGAGAATGTCACTTCTATCTGACTTGCGTCCATGTTAGTTAGCTTTTTTATTTTTATTTTATTGTTATGTCAGTTAGATTTGCTGTATAACAAACCACTTCCAAATTTAGTGGCTTAAAATTGCAATCCTTTATCCGTTCATGATTCTGTAGACCAATAATTTGGACTGGGCTCAGTAGGTAGTTCTTCTGTAAGTCTCACCTGGGAATACTTACATTACTGTGGTCAGCTGGTGGTCAACTGGGGGCTGGTTGATCCTGATAGTCTCTCACATGTGTCTTATGTTGAACCACATATCTGAGGGTCCCAAAATCAGTAAGAGAAGGCAAATTCCAAGCACAAGCACTTTTCAAGTCTCTGATTACATCTCTTTTGCTAAGGTTCCGTTGGCCGAAGAAAGTCACCTGGCCAACCCAGATTCAAGGAGTGGAGAAATAGACTCTACTTCTTGATTGGAGAAACTGTCATGTCATACTGCAAAGACCCGGATGCAGGGGGAGAGCTAATTTGTGGCCATCTTTATAATATACTGCATTCCCATTAGGGACTCTTGAAACCAAGGGAATCTGTACTATTCCTGATTATAGTGCTCTGTTCCTGGGTGTTTTTTATCAAGAAATGGTGCTGGATTTTGTTAAATAGATGTTAAATTTTGCATCTATTGCAATAAACATATGGGTGTTTTCCTCTGTGGCCCATGCTGTGTGTTGGGCCCTAGGGAAACAGGGCTTTCTGCTCTCAAGCTCACTTTCTTGTGATGGGGAGTTGGATAAATAGGGATAATAACTTTTATTTATAGCAGGCTGTAGAAACGCAGATGAAGAAATGAATAATTCTGTCTAGGAGATTGGGCAAGGCTTCACAGAAAATGTTGGTGCTGAGTTTTGAAGGACAGATAGCCAATTTTAGAACATAAAATGTTTAGATATTTGTCAGACATAAAATGTTCCTGAAACATTCATCAGAATATACAAAATACTGCTTTAATGTGTGTTATTAAAGTAATTAGTCCTATTGGTACCTATTTCTGAAGTTTGGAAATGTTAATATATGTCTTTAAAACCTTAGGATTATTTGATTTTATTTAAGGGTGAATGATCATTTCTGAGAATTGGTGATGTTGTTGGTCTTTTCTTTATTTCCTAGGCTCTTCATACACACCTTGGTCTCAAAATTTCTTATTCCTTCCTCTTTTTCTGGCTCTGAATAAAATCAGAGTCCAAGATGGAAATAATTCTCCAAGGGTGCTGTAGTAGAGATGATATGATGGATAGTGTTTTTCTAATGGATTTTATCTGCCATCAAAATCTCTCTTCTATCTACCACTTGGTCCTTAAACTATCATTGATTTGTATTTGCTTTTGTTACCCATGTTTCTCATTATGCAATTGTTTTTCTCAAATCTATCCCCCATTCTTGAGTAGTACCAATTTTCCTCAACCAGTCTTTCTGTCCTTAAAATAAGCAGAAGGATGACACTGTTAAATGAGCCAGTAAGTGAAGAATGGCATGTCAGACATTCTTTCTCTCTCTATATATATATATAACGAAAGAGATGTATATAGGTTAATGTATGTATTTATAGAGATGGATATTACAGCTATTTTATGATATTTAAGACTAAATGCCACTGTTCTATTTTTTTTGCAGAGTAAGTCTAAACTTCCCTTAAAGGAAAGCTGAGAAAAGTAGTAATTTGGAACTAGTTGGCTTAACTTAAAAAGCTCCCCTGTGACATCTGAGTGTGTTTAGTGCAATTGCTTTCTTAGACTTCCTCATTAAAATATTGACTACTCTTTTTTCTTCAGTAAATGCTAATCCTGGCTCCCATGTACATGTATTTACATTTCACTGCAGGCAGCCTGCCAGGTTAGAAATAAAACCAATTTGTTAATATCACTATTTCCCTTTCAGCAAAGAAAATATGCATTAAATTAAAGGTTTTTTAAAAATAATAAGAAATGGCTCCTGTTGATAGCAACCATTTATTTGTCTCTCTGGCTGACTTATGACGGCTCATTTATACCTACCTGCATTTCTTTGCTCATCTCAGCTCTGGCCATCTCTGCGCTAAGTGCAGGATTCTAAAAGACCCTGGTCACAGGGCCTGGTGTTGACTTTGCCCCCTTCTCTTCACCTTTTCCGTTGTCACCTTTGCCAGTCCTTGCCAGCATCCATCCAAGGGTACAAAACACTATTTTTAAAAGAATGTGAGCAAATGCAGCTAATCCTGGCCAATAACATGCTACTGTGCTTGAGCATTCTCCCCAGAAACCTTGGAAATCTTCAAACTGCAAGAGGGTTCCTATTTGATTTATGATTCATAAGTGGATCAGCGTTATTAAAATCCACAGGAGCCCTTTGTTCATTCAGTCATTCTGAGGGCCACCCATCACGCACTTCCATACACTATTTGCACAAGAACATCCTCCTGGAGCCCATAGCTGTTTGTTAAATAATCCTTCTGTAGAAAGCAACTAATTATACAAGTGAACATCAAGTAGTATTAGTAACTATAGAATCTTTTTGCATGTTGGGTTATCTAAAGTTGCACAGTCAAGTGAAATTTCAATAAACGCAAATAGGTTATTAACCTTATTAGCATACTTTGCCTGGCTGGGTGCTACTATTTACTGTGTTGAATATTTTATTTATAAAATGGGTTGATTGATATTTACTATTATTCCTGTAATCCATATGGAAAAAGGAGTCATTTCCAAATGCCACTGCATAGTTTGGTATTGGGAAAAGTTAAATCCAATGTTTAAAAAATGGGGTACATATTTTATTAATTTCTCTGTTTTTTTCTATTCATTATGTCTCTCCTCTTGTTTTTCTTTCTGGTCAATGGTTACCTTTGTTCTAGAAAGATTGGAAGTACAAGGTTATATTGGTAATCTTAATGTTTCATTTCTAATTTGTAGAAACTATTTAAGAAAAGAAAGATTTGGCCTAAGTGCTTGACTGATCGCCTCCTTTCCATTTTTATCTTGACTGGCTTAAAGATTTGGGGTCCTCAGCTTTTTACTGCAAAGATTCCAAGTTAGGAGTGTTCCTCTCTTGAGCACTTTTGTCTTTCATACTTATTCCATTTTACTCTCATTCTTTTTAAAGAAAACCATTGGCCTCTTTCTCACATCATTGCATTTTTAATTGTATAGCAACATACCCATTTCCTAAATCCTGTACAACTTGGAATAGGGTGCATCCCAACAGCCTAATGGTCTTTCTGGTATAGTTTTTGGTCCTGAAATCAGTCAGTGTTGAGATACTTCTCAGGGAAGATACAGCTAGCCGTGCACTGTTGTTGCGTGAGGGAAGAAACCACCTCATCTAGCTGGTAGGCAATTTAGGCCCTGAAGCATGAAGATTTCATAGCCCTTGTAATATTATCTTTCCTATGTCACTGCAGGTGTGGTTTTTGTTTGTATAAATATTTACTCTTCTATAAAACTTATTAAGCTGTTGGCCTGAATAGTATTTTTGGCAGCAAGTTCCCTCGGTTGAAGGGACAGTCAAGTACAACAGCTTAGCTGAAGATCAGTTTTAAATAAAAGGTGATTTTGAGAGACTAAAAAAAATACCCTAGCAAAGCTGTTTGGAATTCAGCTATGGCATTTCCCAGTAATGCTGCCATGGTCTTGGTAGCCCTGAGCTGGCATCTGTGAGACTGAAACAAGCTCAGGTGAAACTAAACTGAAGGGAGTTAATATATGTTTTACTCTTGAACTACTGAAGAGGAAAAGCAGATAAAAGATACGGACAATGTTCATCACTTTCCAAGCATTCAGGCCTTCACTAATATTTCTGCACGTCTTTTAATCCATGGAAATATTTCCCCATATTAGTCTACCCAAACTATTTCTAATTAGTTGGCTTCTTTTAACTGAAGTCTGTTTTCATCTTAAAACAGATGAGCCTCCCTAAGTCTCTTGGTCAGATGGAAGGACCAACCAGAACTTGTGGTGATGTCTTCTAATTCCCTTCAGACGGCAATGTAGACATCAAGCAGAGGTTCTCCAGTTAAATTCAGTTATACCAGAACCACGTTAGAAAAATTGAAAATAAGCAGTTGGTTTTATTATCCAGCTGTATGTGAATTAACTCTGTGGTTGTACATTTCTTTGGTTTCCTGGATATTTATAATATCTAGTACATTTGCCCTTGAACTTAATGGACATATACCATAAAATAGTCTGGCATACATAGGCATAAACTGGATTAGAAACTGATATGGATGTCAGTCTCTTTTGGTAGACCGAACATAGGAAGCTTAAAATTCTCAAAGAGGAAAAAATGAACATGTTATTAATAGAACATAATCTGTGGGATATATAACAAAGTATTAAATTATGTAGAACTATATGAGCTAAAGGAATTCAGAGAAAGAATTGGTTATTGTTGACCAGAATGCTTCAAGAGAAGGAAGTACTTGAACTGAGTGTTTAAAAAACCTGAGATTTGGAAAAGGAGAGTGAAAGTGAGGGGTAAGATGATGGTGAGTAGTATGAGCCAAGGCAAGGCTCCTTTCCACAATGGCAAATCTTCAGGGTAATAGGTTCTGTGGCCCCTAGATTCTCATCTAAAAAACTGTTAATAAGATTAAGTATTGGCCCAGTCCACATTGTATGGAACTGAATTTAGTGTTAATTTTTCTTTTATGGATTTTAACTTTATTTATACCATTCTTTTCAGTATTCCCATACCTGTAACATTAGGGTCCAGTATTTTCTTAAACACTTTTAACTCATCTTTGCTTAGTAAGTCTTTAGCTTCTAAAATAAACCAACAAACTGCCATACATATTGGTGGAATGCAA
The DNA here is from genome assembly GCF_030445035.2 of Dasypus novemcinctus. Classification (NCBI taxonomy): domain Eukaryota; kingdom Metazoa; phylum Chordata; class Mammalia; order Cingulata; family Dasypodidae; genus Dasypus; species Dasypus novemcinctus. Next base: position 19,422,263 of record NC_080690.1, on the reverse strand, counting down.
AAGGGTACAGCCAATTTGGAAAACTGTTCAGCAGTTTCTTATAAAGTTGTACCATATGACCCAGCAAACCCTCTTCTAGGGATTTACCCCCAAAGAAGTGAAAATGTGTGTTCACACAAAAACCTATACTTAAAAATTTATAGTGGCTTTATTCATAATCACCCAAACCTGAAAACAGTCCTTTGACTGTTGTATGGATTATCAAATTGAGGTCTATCCATACAATGGAATATTACTCATCAATAAAAAGGAACAAACTTCTGATACATGCAATGATATGGATGAATCTCAAATGCATTATGCTAAGAGAAAGAAGGCAGATTCAAAAGTCTCCATGCTGTTAAGTCCATTTACATGGCATTCTGGAAAGGATAAAACCATAGGAATAGATCAGATCAGTGGTGACCAAGGAATGAGGCTGGGTGGGACAGGTTGACTAAATGTACAGGAAATTTGGGGAGAGTGATGGAATTGTTCTGTATTCTGGTTGATGGTGATTACATGACTATATGCATTTGACAAACACATAAAACTGTACACTAAAAAGGATGAACTTTACTGTCTGTAAATTATACCTTGATAAGCCTGACCAAAAAAGTGGCCAGTGGTCTGATTTTCACAGCTCTGACATAATCACCTTACATTGATTCCCTGTTATAGAAATTTATATCTCTACATAATAACATCTTCCCCTCCTGGAGACGTTTGGTTCATAAACTTCCATCATCCCTTGAAGGATATTTTTTTTTTAAATTCCCTCATATTTTGGGGGAGATGACCAAAGCCTAATATTGATGGTAAGCTCTCTCTTTGAAACACAAGGTTTTATGTGTAAATAAGGAGCCACTATAGAGGGATTGGCTATTTCATATACTAATAGTGACTCTTTTGAGACATAGATCTGACATGATGGAATCCCTTCTAACTTCTCTGTTATGTAATGGACCTGTTGGTTTTATAGAGTGTGAAAATTTGAATCCTTTAAACCAGTTAGCCCATCTACTTTTTCAGATTGGGTAAACACTCTGGTCTACCTTCTCCAACCTACAGCTTTGGCTGCTTCCAGGTTATTAAAAAAAAGTCATAAAATTGGCTAAATGGTCCAATAAAAGATCATTTATTCCTCAACGATGCAAATAATCAATTTTTCTATGGTTTAAAACATTATTTGTATTTCATCTATTTCTAAAATGGATTTGAAATGGCTCATCTTTAAATTAGATATTCTGAAATTTATTCATTTTGCTAGATTGCAGTCCCAATTGCACTTCCTTCACTGTGTAAGAACAATCTCTTTTATCACCTTGGGCAAATCACTTGCCTCTTTCTGGTCTCAGGTTCCTCTTCTCAAAAGCGAGGGAGTAAAATTCTGAAAAATCTTTGCGTTGATGGTCTTTAAGCTCCCTTTAGGTTCCCTTCCACTACATTTATCATGCTCTATTTAATTACTTACTTGCTTATTCATCTTCTACTTTAGAGTAGAAGTTCCATGAGGGCAGGGACCTTGCTTCTTTTATTCACACTTGTATCCTTGTCAGGCAGGAGGCACTAGCATAGTATTTGTTGAATAAACGAATAAATAATGAATAGTCATCTCTAATGGACATGATTCTGCTGCTGACTACATGCTTATGCCATTCTGTATTTTAAGTTAAATAAAATATCTGTGGAAATAGCTTGACTAAGTATAATCAGTCTGCAAAATAATATTGGTAAGGAAAGGCAAAGTTACTGCTGTCACAATTATTTTTAGTTTTAGTATATTTGAGTGCTATGGTAAAATGTCTTCTTTGGTACATTGTATATTTGCCTCTTTCTTTTATTTGGGATATAACCAGGTGCCAACTTCTTCAAAGGAGTGTTTCATACAGTTTTTGTTGTGTCTCATCTTAATTGATACTCAAATAGCCCCCAGATTTGAGGTCGGTGATTTTTGACATGTGAATAAATATAATTGTTCCTTGGGATGAAAAATCTAAGATGGCAAATACTATGGGATTTTAAATTTAAGTATATATTTGCAATTATTTGTGGATATTGTTTGACTTTTTTTTTTAAGATTTATTTATCTCCTCTCCCCCCCCCCCCACCACTGTTGTCTGCTTTGTGTGTATGTTCGCTATATATTCTTCTGTCTGCTTGTATTTTCATTAGGTGGCTCTGGGAACCGATCCTGGACTTTCCTGAGTGGGAAAGAGGCAGTCATTCTCTTGCGCCACCTTAGTTCCCTGTTCTGCTACATCACTTATTGTCTATCCTCTGTGTCTTTTTACTGTGCCATCTTGCTGCACCAGCTCTCTGTGTGGGCCAGCACTCCTGCACGGGGCAGCACTCCTGCATGGGGCAGCACTCCTGCACGGGGCAGCACTCCTGCATGGGGCAGCACTCCTGCACGGGGCAGCACTCCTGCACGGGGCAGCACTCCTGCATGGGGCAGTACTCTGCGCAGGCCAGCACTCTACACAGGCCAGCCCTCTGCGTGGGCCAGCTCACCACATGGGCCAGCTTGCCCTCACCAGGAGGCCCTGGACATTGAACCCTGGGCCTCCTATATGGTAGGCAGGAGCCCAATTGCTTAAGCCACATCCATTTCCCTTGATTGACTTTTTTAACTAATTGTAATCACTGGATCAGGGACTAGCATTTTAAAAGTAGGTTTCTGGGAGAATATAAATATGTGTCGTATATAGATCTTTTAACTTTAGTTAAAGTTGAAGTGTCTTAATTTATATATAAGACATCGATGCCATTGTTGAAGTCCAGTTTCTCTGTTTACTGTAGTTCTTTGTCCTTTGAGGTCAGTACTGAACAGTGCCTGGGCATCCCAAGAATTTCTCCCTAGAAAACAAAAGTGCCAGACATGCAGAAGAAAGTGAGCAGTACTGTTTGGCAAAATAATGTTTCTCTCTTAGCTGGCGGCAGTGTGCCAGGTTCATTTTGGAAAACAGTGGCTCACAAAAGGATTTTCTTTTTCTCATTTTTTTTTTCCTTTTCTACTTTTAAACCACTTTCCCTTCCCAATGCAAAATTATTTTTAGCCACTTCTCTCTGAAAACACTTTATCTATTTAAAGAAAAATTCAATCACTATGCCATGTTTCCAAACTGGGCACACTTCCTACAACCCCTCTAGTTGGGCAGCCTGTTGCATCTTTTGAATACATGTTGTAAGTGTGAAAGAGCATGAGGTTGGGGCAGGAGTAGTTAAATGAATAGAGGTTTTCCTGCCCCAATAAGAAAGAAACTCCTGTCATATCCTGAAGCCAGTGAAGTTCCCAATTAGTACAAGCACATGTTGTACAAGTACATGTTGTTCCTAGCACAACATGTCGTGATTTTACTTTAGGATCTACTATTAGAGTTTAACTCTGATTCTGTGGCTTATGCGTTCCAAAATGCATTCATTCTTTTGTTAACAATAATTTATTCAGTGCCTCCCACATCCCAGACACTTTCTGAGTCCTGAGGATGTATCAATATACAAAATGGGCAAAACGCTTTCTCCCACATTGATTTCTCTTATCCTTAAAGTCCTGGGAAACCAGGAGGACTCTCAGGTAACATTCCCATTAGGAAATGAGAGAGAGTTTGTGGATTTCCTCTGAGGTCACACATGAAGTTCTTGGCAAGATCAGAACTGGAAACCAGAGCCTTGTGCTCCCAGCTAACTGTGCCATGAACTACACCAGATGAGACCTCTAAAGGAGGAGAGTGGTGATTAAGGGATGCTTTAAATCGGTGCCTGTTGCATTTGTCCTTGGACTTTGACCTTCCTAAGGGCACTCACAGCTTGCCTTTGAGAAACGACCTGCCATTTTCAAACAGCATCAAGGCGAGTCAATTAGCTGTAAGGATGGGGAGCAGGGTATTGAGTTTTATATTTTCTTTTCGTGTATTTGGAAAGGAAAAAATATATGATTTAGAGAGGTGTAAAATGAAAACACTTTTCTCAAACTCTTATGTCTGTCGAGACACTATTAATCAGAGTGGCTTTTTCTCCCCCATCTCTTTTATTATTATTATTTTTTTTTTGGAAGGGGAGGGATGACCCTGCTGGGTTTTGGAGTATGCCTATAGCAGCTTTTAGCAAATCACAATCCCAGCAGTAGGTTCAGCTTTGAAGAAAGATTTACAAATCTCTCACTGCTTTATAAATATCTGCATTTATATCTTAAAGAAGAAGAAGAAAAAGCCCCTCACGGTTGGTCTCAGCCTCCTCGCCCTCCCCCCCCCCCCACTTCCCCTTTTCTTGCTTTCCTCTTTCAGAAATTAAAGATTGTGATGTGTGCAGGAAATGAGGGTCTATAAAATTGTGATAAAATGTTCCTGCAAAATTGCCTTTGAATTTTCGCCTTGAATTGCAGGCGAAATGAAATTGTTCGCTTTCAGCATTGCTTTGTTTTTGACCCCTTTTTGTGAATTCTCAAAGGAAAGAAACATATTCCCATCTTTTATAGTAATCAAATTTATCTGGCATCTCTCAGCCTCTTGAATTACTTATGCTAGAGTTGGCCAGCCTCAGGAAGGCTGTGGCTGGTTTATTTATTTATTGTTCTAAAGTGAGGGTTTTTGACATGAGGTCCCCACATCATCCTAGGGGAGCCTAGGAGAAAAATCGAAAGTGCTTTCTGATATGGCACGTGTGGACTATGTAGCCATGTGCATACGCATCATAAAGGTAAAAGACGTCTAGCTAGTGAAAAATAATAGGGGGAACTTCTATTTAATATTTTCACATTAGAGGGAAAATGCCTTATGCCACTCATGTGAAATTATATGTAAAAAGCAAAAAAAAAAAAAATTCTAGGGAAAGGCTTTGCATTTGCACTAAGGCTCTAATAAGAATAAGTTGTAAACTTGTTTAATAACTAGTTGGTTTTAGCAATTAAGATTTCTCTGAGTAACAGGTGATTTTATTACCTGGAAGCTGGGGAAGGGTGTGTAATCTGATTCTCTCTTTCACATTGGAATAGAAGGGCCAGAGACTGACCATGTCTGTCGCCTGCAGGAGCAGTTTGTCAAGACTAGTTTTGCCTGAGACCCTGAGTTCTATAACATGACTCATTCTTTCTTTTTACTTCTGGTCCCTCGTGTCTATACTCACAAAATCTGAGGCTACAGGTGTAAACCTGCAGAAATCAGATCTGAGTTTCTAAACAAAATCTTTATGTGGAGAAAACAAAATAAAATACACGTCTCAGGGAGAATACACAAACAGAGTTTTTTAAACCTCTACTGGGCTCAAGTTAAAAATTAGCTAAGAGAAATTAATTTTTGAAACCACCACGCATGCCTCATACATTCTTTATTTAAACCTATGCTTAGAAAACTTTAGGTTGCATTCAAATGTTGAAGATCTCTCGTGCTTATAAATTTCTAAATTGCAGTGAGCTAACTCTGAAAAGCTCTAAACAAGTTATTTCAATTTTTTTCTATAATTTTCTCCAAAATAGGCAAAATATGTTTGTCACAATCTACAGTCTACAAAGCTTTTCATTGTTTTTCAGGTTTTTTACTAATAAAATTTCTTAAATGAGAACTTAGATAAAGAATTTGGATCTTTCTTAAAGTTATTCATATTTATCAGTAAAAGGTCCATATAACTTTAAAAATATATGAAATGACGACCCTTAGGATAAGGTGTGCTATGTGCAATTTGAGCCTCTTTCAAAAATTCTTTACTTCTGGGACACTGTGGGGATTTCAGAATCACTAGAATAAGGGCTAGTGTGCAAACCATCCTCTTAATAGATAGGTATCTATATGGGTATCAGCATCTTAGAACAAATTTTAGGATTAAGCACAAAGTCAGCAAGTGCAATGTAAGTGGGAATGTTTGCATTAAGTTAATTAGTTTATTTAGCATTAGATTTCCTTTATAAATATTTATTTTAACAATCATTTTCTATGACTTGATTTCCTATTACTTTAGGCAGTCAAAGGAATCAGCTAAACCACCTGTCACATTTCATTTTTGATGAAAAAGAAAAGAAAATGGTTTTCCAAGAAGATCTAGATGCAAAAGCATAAGTTTTCACTGCATTTTTCATGGATCTACAAAAATCAAGAGAATGTAGCATCCTTTATGAACCAAGTACAACAGATCGGCAGCTTGCACTTCAGTTTCTCCTTTTCCCTTATTGAAAAAAAAATCTTTAACTTTTATATAAATACTTTAATCCACAGATTCTTTAATTGCGGTAGTCAGGGAAAAAGGAATGACCAATATTTATTGGAAATAACGTTTCTTTTCTTCTGTCCCCTTACAGAAGGCAACACAAATAATTCTCTGGTTCGGACACAGTAATTTAAATGTGTCCAGTTTTGCAGTAGTGCCTATGAATCAATTTAGCGTGGGTTTGTTCACATCCAAAGAAAAGTTAAATGCTGACTTTGAAAGAAAAGAAACGTTCCGTAGATATCCTTTGCTTTCAAAAAACACACGTTTGACTGTGATCCTTAAAAGCTTTTATTGAACTATTTTCTTTTTCTGTGTGCAAAATTCACGAAGGGCTTTTCGATAAGCCCTCATCATATTTTCCCTAGTCTGTCCTATTTTGCCTTAGGGAAATAAACAGCAACAGTGTTCAATTTCCCATTCTGAATGTACATGCAAAAATAGGGAGCTTTTATTACAAGGAAAGAAATCAAATCATTGTCACCTAAAGTGCTAATTATGTCTGATAAATGTACGGCATACACTTAATGCAAAGAGAGCTTAGGAAATGATACACCTTCTGTAATTACAGTGACCAACGTAGCTCCATTAATCTACATTTTTTTTCAGTCCACGTTCATTTGAGTAGCTTTATTTTTATTAAATGGCTTTCTTCAGCTTCAACAGACACACTTGCTGTTAATAGGGAAAGTCACCTGAGGTAGTTTGGAACTGCAAACAAGAAGAAGGCGTGGTCCATGCTCCACACCCCAGATGCGTGCCCTCAGACCCACGCAGGTGCAAACTGGAAGAGTTACCTGGCTTCTCCCACTGGGGGCCTGGAAGCTGCAAACTGAGAAGAGGCCATGCCATTCTTTGCTTACCTAATGAATTTGTGCATCCAGTTAACTAAAAATACTGTATTTCTATTTCAGGACGCCTGAAATCACCCACAGCCGACAACAGGCCCTTTAGTCCCCTCCCTGGGGACGTTAATGACCTTGGGAGCAGGCAGGCTGTCCTCGGAAGTTCTGGTGATAGCACCGAGGAATTACTTCTCGTCCCCTGTGTTTCTTCAGGAAAGAAAGCCACCATTCTTCTCAGAGCCACACCGTCCGTGGCCTCTAATAGAACCCGACACCCTTATACTAATGAAATAAAAGCAGGTTTTAATTAGACTGAAGGAAGTTGATTTTCTGTGAAGCCGCTTCAGAAACCCTCTCCCTCCAGAGTCCTCCCGCAGAGAAGGTTGTTTCTCAGACGAATGTGGATTTGGCTGCGTAGGATGTCGCTCCCGAGTGAATTCATGCCTGTCGTGGCAGAATGTGATGTTCAGATTTTTGTTCGGCCCTATCACCTCTCTGGGTTTTTGGCTATTAAATGTATAAGCAGCTTGGGTGCCTGCAGAAGACCCTGCGTATCCGCGCAGACTGCCTCATCATCCATGAAATCCACCCAAATCTTTTTTTCTTTCTTTTTTCCCTCCTTTTCCCTTCTTTCCCAGTCTCTTTCTCCTGAACTCTCCTTAACTCTTTCTTAACCACTCTCATGTTTCTCTCTTGTTACCGTTGCTTTCTTTTTCACTTTAAATTTGTAACAAAAAAGCACTAGTTGTAAAATTTGTATTTTGAAGACAGTAGAGAGGCTTAAAATTTCTTTATTTCCTCTTGATTGCCTATCTTAGAATCTTTGTGAGTATGGGGGAAAAATTAGTGCTACTCGATTTTTTTAAAAAGTTCGTGTTAGATACTGACTTCTCCATTTGTTTTTACTTTTTTATCAGAAGTCTAAAGCTGCAATTCAAAGTTTTGGTTATTACACAGTTAGGCAAATAGGTCAATCTAGAACATTTACCTAAAATATTTTAGGTAATAGTTTCATGTAGTCTTAATTATTTTTGCACTAAATTTTTAAATTGCCAATTTGCTTAAGGCAACTCCTAATTTTTTTTTTTTTTTAAGTGGCAGAAGATTTGATGTCATTTAAATGATAACCTATTTAGGCTTTTCGGTTGAGTTCTGATTTTCATAGGTGGGATGATAGGTCCTAAAAAAGATCCTTAAATGAAGAAAGTTAAGATTTCCATTTTAGCTGAGAAAATTCTCAAAGTATGAGAAATATCATTAAAAAATTTCAGTGAGTTTAAAAGACTAGTCTTTCCTCAAGTTCATATATTCTAGTTGAATTATAAGGGTCTGAGTATAAATGCAATGTTATCAGAATCAGAAGAATAAATGCAATGTTAATTGTAATGTATACTTGCATTATCACACCAAAAGTTACATCAACTTCTCAGTGATGTGGTAATTAGCTTTAAAAAACTAAATAAAAGTTTATTTCACAAAACCCACTTCCTAAAAACAATGAAGGACTTATACACTTAATTTTCTAATTTACACAGTTTGTTGTTGTCACACATAAATCAAATATTAAAATATTAGGACTAATTTCACTCATAGAAATATGCCTAAGAGAAATAGAAACATGTCCACACAAAAACTTGCATGGATTCTTCGTAGCAACATTATTCATAATAGCCAAAAGGTAGAAACAACCCAGGTATCTAGCTGATGAATAGATAGACAAAATGTGGTATATCCTTACAATGGAATATCACTTGGCCATGAAAAGGAATGAAGTACTGATACATGGATAGACCTTGAAAATATTATGCTATCCTAAAGAAGCCAGTAACAAAAGACCATGTAAAATATGATTCCACTTACATGAAATGCCCGTAATAGTCAAATCTATAGAAACAGAAAGTAGATTAATAGTTGTAAGACTGCGAGGGATGAGAGGATTGGGGGAGATCCTCCAAGGGGTATGGATTTTCTTTTTGGGAAGATGAAAATATTCTAAAATTGATGGTGGCAATGGTGGCATGGCTCTGTGAGCATACTAAAAGTCATTAAATAGGTGAGTTGTTTGGTATGTAATTAATCTCAATAAAGCTGTTACCAAAAAATTAGGACTTGTGTGTTTAGTTTACATTCTAAAACCTAATGACAAAAAGAATTTGACTATTTTTGAGAAAGAAAACCATTTGTGTTTCTTTTTGAGAAAGAAGACATTTCTTCTTTTTTAAAAAGATATATTGGCTAGAGTAAAATTTCTGGCATGACACTCTAGCGAATATATTATGTACATAGGCATTCTATTCTAGAACTTGCATTTTTTAGTAACAGAAATAATTTATTTTGTGAGTGAATCTGCAAATAATTTCTTTATGTTGATAAAACATTTTGATATAAATTATGCTTGAAATTTAGCAAGTGTGAGAAGAGAAATCAGAGTTTGAGCCTGTTGTTATTTTTTTAAAAACGTATATATACATTTTTATACATTTAAATTTGCATATATTAGTTTGATTTTTAAAACTTTTTTGCATGTGAAATACAGCATATGTTCAGAAGAACATATAAAACGTATATTCAGTTTACTAAATAAAAACTGAGTAAACACCCATGTATCTACAACCCAGATTAAGGAACACTACATTCTCTGCTGCATCCTCAGAAGGCCCTGTGAACTCTTCCCTAATCCCAAACCTTCCTTCTTCCCCAAAGGTAATCTCACCGTGCCTTTGGAGATAATTATTTTCTTGCATTCCTTTAAAAATTTACCACATACGCATGTATCTTTAAAGAATATAATTAAATTTTACCAGGTTTTGAACTTTTTATATATGGAAAAATTAATTATGTATCATTTGTTACTTGTTTTGTTCACTCAACACTGTGCTTGCAAGATTCATTAAAAGCAAGGGCCAACAAACTTACTCTTTAAAGGGCGAGATAATAAATATTTTTGACTTTTCAGGGCATTGGATTTCTGTGGCAACTATTCAGCTCTACCGTTGTAGGGTGAAAGCAGTTATAGATAATACATTTTTAAAATGGGCTTTGCTATGTTCCAGTATAACTTTATTTCAACAAAAATGGGCCATATCTAGGGCTATAGTTTGCCTGCCCTGAATTTAAGAGATTGTATGGTTGTAGTTCATTCATTTCATTATTGCATAGTATTCCATTATATATTTATACCAAAATGTATTTATCCATTCTATTCTTGATGGACATTTGGGTTATTTTCAGTTCAGGATTATATTAGGGTACTGTTGAGAAACAGAACTGACAAGATATATATAGTTGGAAACACAAGTTGGAAACTCAATGAATGTGACTTTGAATTCCCCAAGAGAAGGGGGCTGGCTGAAATAAAGATAGAAATTCTTCTTTAAGGCCTCCAACTTATTGGCTGAGGAGACTCCTTTCATTGCTGAAGGCAATCTCCATTGTCGCTTGTAAATGTAATCAGCCATACTGCAATTGATTGACTAAGGATATAAATCCAGGAAATACCCTCACAGTAACAATCAGGCCAGGGCTTGACCAAACAACTGGATGCCATAGCCTAGCCAAGTTAACACAGGAAATTAGCCATCACAGGAAGCTTACCAAAAATACCACTAGAAACATTCTTATACATTTATTTTGGTGTGAATGAATCAGAGCATTTACATAGGAGTGAAAATACTGGGGTAGAGGGTATGATATCTTCAGCTTGATTTTTTTTTTTATTAAAGAGATAGACTTACAGGAAAATCATGCAAAAAAGTTCAGAGTTATGATATACCCTCTTCACACAATTTTCCCTATTATTAGCTCTTTGCAGTTATGTGACACCTTTGTTATAATTAATGAAATAATATTATTGTAATTATGCTATTAACTATGGTCCATAGTTTGGCTCTTAAATATCAAGTGATTTTTCAAAATGATTTTTTTTTCAATTTTTGGTACCACAAGCAGTGCTTTAGAATTCCTATTACTGAATATCTTTCTCAATTCTTGGTAATACCAGAATTTTTAATTTTGGCCAGTCTGGGATAATGGTATCATATTGTGATTGCTATTTGCATAAATATGATTATTAATGCAATTATGCCCATTTTCATATATTTATTCTCTTTTTAAGTAAACCTTTGGTTAGATTTATTAATCATTTTCAAAAACTTTTATTATCATGAATGGTATTTTAAAATTTTATTTTCTAACTGATTATCATTGCTGATAGATAGAAATACAATTAATACAATTAGTTTTTGAATGTCAAATTTGTATGACAAAACTTGCTGGAGTCTCCTACTAATTCTAATAATTTGTCATTAGACTATTTTAGATTTTCTACATTTGTAATTATATTACCTGGGGATAATGACAATTTAGCTTCTTTCTTTCTAATCCTTATGTACGTCTTCTTCTTGTCTTACTATGTTGACTGTGACCTCTCGGAGAATGCTGGATATAGGTGCTGGTAATAAGCATCCTTATCTTCTTCCTGACCTCAAGGGGGAAAATAGGCAGTATTTTATCATTAAATACAATGATTGCTGGAGAGCAGTTTTGGGGGTAGATATCCCTTGCCTTATTTCTTTAAAAATTCTTTTAACTGCTAGACTTTTCCCTTCTTTTCTTTTTTTAAGATTTTTGAAATCATAAATGTGTTGTTGAATCTTATTTGGAGGCAACTTACTGAAGTTATCATATAATTTTTCTTTTTAATCTATAAGTGTCATGAATACATTTATTTACTGAAGTTAATATCACATTCCTTATATAAAATCACATTAATCATAACATCCTTTTTATATTGCTATAATTAGTTAAGTAGTAATTTTTCTTAGGACTTTTACATCTATGTTTATGATTGAGATCAACATAATTTTTCTTTAGTGTACTGTCATTATTAGGGGTTGGTATACAGGTAAAATTGACCTCAGAAAAAGAATTAGGGCGGATGTTCCACTTTTCCTATTTTCTGGATTATTTTGTATAAAACCGCTTTGGTTTGATTTTGTTCTTGAACATATGCCAGAACTCATTGTGAGACTATCTGAGATGAAGTTTTATTTGTGGGAGAATTTTTGAATTCTAATTCAATTTTCTCAATTGTTGAAGGACTATTATCTAGCCCAATTTGTTAAGTTTTCTAATAAATTTTGTATGTAATGTAAAGGTTTAATTATATTAAGATTTTTTTTTTTTAATTTAATTTCCCCCCCTCCCCTGGTTGTCTGTTCTTGGTGTCTATTTGCTGCTTCTTGTTTCTTTGTCCACTTCTGTTGTCGTCAGCGGCACGGGAAGTGTGGGCGGCGCCATTCCTGGGCAGGCTGCACTTCCTTTTCACGCTGGGCGGCTTTCCTCACGGGCGCACTCCTTGCATGTGGGGCTCCCGCACACGGGGGACACCCTTGCGTGGCACGGCACTCCTTGCGCGCATCAGCACTGCACGTGGCCAGCTCCACACGGGTCAAGGAGGCCCGGGGTTTGAACCGCGGACCTCCCATATGGTAGACGGACGCCCTAATCACTGGGCCAAAGTCCGTTTCCCATATTAAGATATTTTATAACATTATCTTTTTAATGATTGCAGTATCTATAATCATGTTCTACTTCATTCATAATATTACTTAGTTTTAGTGTCTTTCATTTTCTTGATATGCATGACTACATGTTTTACAATTTCATTATTCTTTTCAGAGTCAGCTTTTGCTTTTTTGATCCATATTTCTATTTTTTTAATTCAGTTTATATGTTTATAATTTTCTTCCTTTCACTTTCACATACTTCCTTTTTTGCTATTTTTAGAAGTATTTTTTAGAATATTTGGAAATAGATGATTAATTAATTTTCATATTTTTCCTGAGTATTTACATATGCAGCTATACATTTCCCTCAGTGTACTGCTTTAGCTACATCCCATAAGTTTGACTGGTAGCATTTTAAATTATCATTCATTTCTAAACGCTTTCTAATCTGTATTAAATTTCTTTGTTGACGCATGGATATTTTGAACTGTGTTATTTGATTTCCAAATTTACTTTGATTTTCTATTTTTGTTTAATGATTTCCAGTTTAATTAAGATATAATCAGAAAACATGCACTATATGATTGCAGCTCTTTAAACTGCGTTGAGACTCTTTATGGATCAGCATATGGGCAATTTTTATAAATGTTCTATGTGCTCTTGGAAAAAAATATTTTCTACAGATGTGGGTATATTGTTCCCTACAGGTTAATTAGTCAACTTAGTTAACCCCATTTTGTAAATCTTCTGCATCCTTATTGATTTTTGTCTGTCCATCCAACAGTTACCAAGAAAGGTGTGAATTGAATCTTTATCATTATGAAGTAACTATTTTTATGAATGCTTTTTGTTCTAAAATCAATTATGTTATTAATATAGTTATACCATTTTTTGGTTGATATTTTTATGTTGTATCTTTTCCTGTACTCCTAGCATCAAATTTTTGTGTCCTTATGTTTTAGATGTGCCTTTTGAAAATATCACATACATGGATTTTGTTTGTATCCATTTTGAAAATGTTGGTTTTTAATTGGAGCTGTTTGTTCATTTAATTTAATTTAATCAGTGTTAAATTTGAGTTTAAATTTACCATCATATTTTGTATACTCCATTTGTCTTCCCAGTTATGTGTTTACCATTCTATTTTCTTGTCATCTCTTGATTTAATTATTTTTGTCATTGCATTTATTTATTCTATTATTTTGGACATTATTCATTCTGTTTTTATTCTTTTATTGATTTTCCTAAAAATGGATGCAAGTATACTTATCAAAATCTGAAGGTAATCAATACCTTTATACTTTATCAAGATGAAAGTACTTCGACTACTTTAACTCCATCACCTCTCTTTCAAACCTAGACCATTTTATTAGCATGTGCTTAAGTTTTTAAAAAAATTGTTATTAATTTAGTAGTCAACATTTGCTTAAATCAATCATTTACCTCTTTCTTGTATTTTTTCATGTATCTCAGAACTTCCTCCTGGGGGTACTTGTACCTTTTCCTAAATTATTATTTCATTTAGTGCAGAGTCTTCTGGTGGCAAACCCTCTCAGTTTTTATTTGTTTGAAAAATATCTTTATTTCCTTCTCACTCTTTATAATGAGTGTGACTCCATTTTTTTAAAGTTTGACTGCTGACAATTTTTAATTCTCAGCCATTCCTTTTTACCTCTGCTGAATATCTAGGTTGCTGATATGAAAGCCTGGGTGCTCTCTGGTGCTTCTGGGAGATTCATACCAGGGAAACCCTATCCATGTGTGGGAAGCTTTCTCCCAACCCTAACCGCTAAACACAATTAAGGTCTAAGTCAGCTTCCTTTCCTTACTCTCTCAAGTTATTTTGGACCAGCCTTAATTACGTTCTCCCCAGAAAACCTCAATTGTATAACTAATAAGACGTTCCATACCCTTTTGGTGTGTGTATAGCAACATCAGTCTTGACATACAAGCCAATTTTTGATGAGCGTTCATCTAGCTTGCAGGATGGTTAAAACACTCTTAAAAGATATTTTCCCTTGGTTTAGAATTCTAGTTTCATAAGCATTTTCTTTCATTGTAATGAAAACATCATTCTATCATCTTTTGGCTTCCAGTTTCACTATTGAGATGTCATATATCCATCTAATTGTTTCTCCTTTGAATATAGTTTGTCTTTTTATTTTTTTCTGCCTGCTCTTATTTTTATTCATTGTTATGGTGTTCCATGGTTTCATTATGATGTTTTTAGATGTGTATTTCTTTCTTCCTTTTTTCTTTAACACTGCTCAGAATAGAAAGTGCTTCTTTAACTCTGAAAAAAAAACTGTTGTCTTTCTTCACTTCTAGAAAACTGTGTGATCTCTTCAAATATTGCCTCTTTCCCATTCTCTCTATCCTCTTTCTTGAACTCCCATCAAATATGTGTTAGCCTTCTCACTCTATGATCCCATGAATTTTCTATAGTTTCCTTCTTTTTCTTCTTTTTTTGTGCTGCATTCTGGATAATTTCATCTGACTCATATTCCCATTTCCTTATTCTCTCATCAGCTGTGTCTAATCTGCTATTAAAGTTATATATTGTAGTTTTCAAAATTTCATTTAGTGTATATTTTTTATTTCAGAAATTCTATTTTATACTTTGTCAAATCTGTTAGGACACATTTTATAGTCACCTGCATATATTTCCAAGCTTAATTTTTATTTTTTATATCTTGATAAGCATAGGCATTTTATAATCTATGCCTTATAAAAAATTCAGCATCACTTGTGATTATTTTCAGTAGCGGATTCCAATAACCTAGGGCTTGCCCTACTCTCAGAAAGAAGTTTTAAGACTGTTTTTTGAAAAGAGGCTCTTATTTGATCCATCAATTCAGGTTGTAAATAGCAAACTCTGTTCAGTGCCAATGACAGAAGATACATGATCAGAGCCTACCATTTTAAGATTCTGACAACCTGGTAAACCATTAATTTGCACAATGAGTGGTTATGGTCATTTTCCTCACTTTAAAGCTGAGCAAACTAAGGAACAGATGAATAACATGCTCATTATCACACTTTCATTTTTAAGTTTAGAGAGCTGTACTCAAATCCAGATCTGTCTGATCACAACCTGTGTTCCCAATCATACATATATTTCCTCTTACCAATTCAAAAGTACTCTAGCTGCTCTTTTATTTTTACCTCTCTGACTTGGTTTTTGGACTTCTATGAATTATTTCTACACACAGCCGCAGTAGGTATGAACTAGTGTTGTTGGGGCTAGCCCAGCTATCTGCCGTTGGCCCCAGAAATGTGAATACTAGCCATTAGGAAAGGTTAGCTATGTCCAAAGAGTCTAACTGACTAGAAAATTCACTGCAACAGAGATGCTGTCCCAATCTCTGTGAGTAACAATTAAAGTCCATAGATAGAATAAAAACAGGTTTAAGACGTTTCCTTAATATAAAATTTGTACATATTCATTACAGAAAATAAGAACATATAAATGAGGAAAGCCAAGAATTTCAAGATCACCAATAATCAGACCTAGTCAAAGAGAATCACTGGGAAATCCTCCCAAACTCCCTATGTATATACACACACTCAATGTTTACATTTAAATTCTAAACTGGAATCATGCCTTGCATGCTGCTTTGTAGCTAGACTTTGGCTGCATTGTATCATGTGCCTTAATTATAATTACATGTTGAGTAGGGAACAGTATAGATTGAGACTAAAGTCAAAAAGTCAGAAAGCCTTTTCTAAGCTTCACTTTGAAAAAAGAGTATAATATGGCTTATTTTTCTAACTATTTTCTATTATGCAGTAAATCATTACCTCTGGAATGTCATTGTAAAGAGAGAACACTTGTTCTCTCTGAAGCATAGATATTTATGGTGGTTAACATAGAAAGTATTGTCCTGAGTCTTTAGGGGCTATTGTGATATTTTGTTCCTGTTGATTTTTTCCTGTTGAGTATAGTAGTTATTTCAAAGCATGTAACATTGAAAATGATAACCATAAAGTCCAAATGAAAAGATATTTTCATCTAAGGAACTTTCTAATATATTACTTAAAAGCCCAGAAAAATTTCCTTTTATTTTCATTAAAGATTTGAACATCAGAAAATGTTGAAGGGCAAAGTTACCCACCCTAAGAGTGGAAGTGATTTTGGAAGGCACTGGCTGATAGGTGCAAAGAGGTTAGTATGTTTCTAATCAAGGAGTTATAAACACCCTTGGAAATCTTAGAATGGACATTGTCCATCAGAGGGACAAGTAAATCTATAATATTCTCATTTTATATTAGTGAACTGCTGTGTAGTTTTTAAAGTTCTTTCTCATGCACAAATTTTTCTTGTCCTAACTACACAATTTATAAGAGATGAACTTGGACATGTCATTTAATCTGTCTGAACCTGTTTCATTAATTGAAAAATAGTAGTTTAGCTTATTTTGAGGTATTTATTATTACTAAAAGAGTGTGGAGTAGACACCACCCCACGTATATCTTTGTACACTTGATTCTAGTAGAGAAAATTTTATAATCAAAGGGCATGCATATTTAAAATTTTGATAAACTGTTGTCATATTATCCTTAAAAATGTAGCATCAATTTACATTTTCACCAAAAGTGAAAGACCATACTTTTTGACATTCAGAATTAGTACTAACATTTTTTCAATTAGGTGGATTAAAATATTGCATTATTTCTTCATTTATTTTTTTGTGATTTTTGGTGGGTTTGAGCATATTTTTATATGTCTAAGGTCTGTATTTATTGCTTGTAAACTTTGTAATTTATTACCATTTTTCTATTTGGGTGTTTGGTTTCTCATGGTTTATAAGAGCCCTTTAGGGGTGCGTATAATATACATATTATGTTTATTTAGAAATATGTATGAACAGACCTCGAAATTTCTTCCTTCCTTCTCCTCCCCCTCCCCCCCCCCCCCTTTTTTTTGTCTCCTGCTTCTTGACTGTGATCTGGGAAAACTTTAATCTTTTTCTAAGTTCTATGTTCTTCCAATAATTTTTGAATTATTTATTCCTTGAAAGTTAGTAAAACCTGTGTAGCCATTTGTCCTGATTTGCCTGAAACAGTTTTTATTTAGCTTGCTGTCCCAGCTTAGTTATTAACAGCATCATCTTTCACTCTTCATAAAAGCATAGTTTGGAAGATAAGTTAAATGGAATTCCTGGGATGAGTCACTTATAAAAGTGGCTGATCCTTAGGAATTTGGCAATATAGAGCTTTCATAACTTTCTATTTTTCCTTTGGTTATTGTCTGTTTAAGTTGTATGTTTAACCACTTTTTGAGCAAATTTGGAAATTTATATATTCTCCAAAAAATCGTTTCAAGTGGCTTCTGAAATTCATCAGCATACAGTTGCATGAACCACTTCTTTCAAGTCTCTTGTAAGTGTTATCTCATTTTGCCTCATGCATATCTGTAGATATGTCCCTTTTCTATTTCTTAATATTAATTTTGTCTTTTCCCAGATTTGTTTATTTTATAGATTGTTAGAAGAATGAAATTTTCATTTAGTATATGAAATTTAGTGTATTTTGGTTTGCTATTTCATCAATTTCTGCTTTCTTTGTTGTTATCTTCTTGTACTAGCTTTTTAAATTAAACATTCAGTTAATTTTTCAATCTTTCTTATTTTCTATGAAATGCCATTTAAACCATAAATTTTCCTCTAAATACTACTTTGGCCACATCTCTTAGATTTATGAGGTGTATATTCTCATTGTCTCATCTCTGATCAGTTGTGATTTCAATTTTGATTTTACAAACAGCTTTATATGTATATAAATAAATGTATATCTTCATTATTTTAAATTTCCTCATAGCATTTCATTAAAAATATGCACCATGCTTTTTTAAAATCCATCATCTAATTTTGGACTTTTATGCTTTTTCCAATCTTTCATCATAGCAAGCAATGTTATAAAGGAATATATGTATTCACTGGTTCATTAATTAATTTGTTTAGAATAAAATTTTAGGAATATAATTTTTTTTTTAATGATTTGTTTTTATTTATTCCTAACCCCCCCCCCCCCCGGTTGTCTGTTCTGTGTCTATTTGCTGCTTCGTCGTCTTTGTTTGCTTCTGTTGTCGTCAGCGGCACGGGAATCTGTTTCTTTTTGTTGCACGGGAATCTGTATTTCTTTTTGTTGTGTCATCTTGTTGTGTCAGCTCTCCGTGTGGGTGGCACCATTCTTAGGCAGGCTGCACTTTCTTTCACATTGGGCGGCTCTCCTTACTGGGCACACTCCTTGCGCGTGGGGTTCCCTTACACGAGGGACATCCCTGCGTGGCATGGCACTCCTTGCGTGCATCAGCACTGCTCATGGGCCAGCTCCACACGGGTCAAGGAGGCCCGGGGTTTGAACCGCGGACCTCCCATGTGGTAGGCGGATGCCCTAACCACTGGGCCAAGTCCGCTTCCTGGAATATAATTTCATTGAAAGTATATGCCAGTTGTTTTAGTCCTTTATTTTTTTTTTTTTTTTTTTTTTTTTTTTTTTTTATTATTTTTATTTAATTCCCCTCCCCTCCCCCGGTTGTCTGTTTTCTGTGTCTTTTTGCTGCGTCTTGTTTCTTGTTTCTTTGTCCGCTTCTGTTGTCGTCAGCGGCACGGGAAGTGTGGGCGGCGCCATTCCTCGGCAGGCTGCTCCCTCCTTCGCGCTGGGCGGCTCTCCTTATGGGTGCACTCCTTGCGCGTGGGGCTCCCCTACGCGGGGGACACCCTGCGTGGCGCGGCACTCCTTGCGCGCATCAGCACTGCGCATGGGCCAGCTCCACACGGGTCAAGGAGGCCCGGGGCTTGAACCGCGGGCCTCCCATGTGGTAGACGGACGCCCTAACCACTGGGCCAAAGTCCGTTTCCGTTTTAGTCCTTTAATACACATTTCAAAACTACCAAACATAAGATTATATAAATTTTCAAACTTTCCTCAGGAGTGTGTGAGAATGTTTCCTTCCTCACATCCACAACACTGAGAATTTCTGGCTTTAGGCTTTAAGAGAATGAGTTAGAATTCCTTTCATAGAGACGAGGGCACATCCCAACCTCAGGATTTGCCATTATGTCCAAAGCTGATAGGATCAGAAGAGGGGGAATGAAATCATGGAACTGAAATGTCCGCCCCAGAAGGACCCTGAAAATTCATCTCGTGATTTTTGCAGCTTTATTTTTACATATCAGGAAATTGAACCAAATGGCTTTTGGATGCATTTTTTTTTCCTTTTTGTCTTTTCCTATATTAAAAACAAATTTCTCAAGTAAATGCTCTCAAAGCATTAACAATTAGTGCTTTTTTAAATACTAGCTGTCTTATTTATTTTTATAAAGATAAAACATGACATATGTATACATCTTGAGTGATAGGAAAGAGAAAGAAGTACTTAGAATAAAAGTTAATGGTTAAAGATATTCATTAAAATGGAATGAACAAGAAAATATATTCTACCTTTTCTTTTTTAAGCAATTTTATTGAGATATACTCACGTATCATAAAGTCCATCTAAAGTTGTACATTCAGCTTTTGGTGTATTCAGAATGGTGCATCCATCACTTAGTCAATTTTAGAGCATTTTCATTACTCCAAAAATTAAAAAAAAGATCCTATATTTTCACACTTCTAAATAGAAAAATAAGCAGAATTTTAGCAGCAAGGCCCTTTCTGTTCCCTGGCAGCTTGGCTAAAATCCATCCTCTTAGGGACTAGATGTAGCTCAAGTGGTTGAGTGCCTGCTTCCCATGTGCAAGGCCTCAGGTTTGATCCCTGGTACTTCCTAAAGACAAAACAAACAAATGAAAAAGCAAACTCTCACTGGGGAGTGGATGTAGCTCAGTGGTTGAGTGCCTATTTCCCATGTATAAGGTCCTGGGTTCAATCCCCAGTATCTCCTAAAGGAATAAAAATATCCATCATCTTAGCCAGATAAGATTCTGGGGCAAATTTAACAGTAGACCCTGCTCTTCATCCCTACTTTCTCCAAACTGTGATCAATTAATTTATCCTGAAAAGTAGGTTAGGTATTCAGCACTATTCAGTTATTGATTCACTCATTCCTCCATTAAATAAGTCTCGATGACCTTTGTTCCAGAGCCTGCTGTAGCTTCTGTGAAGAACAACATTAAATCACACATATAAGCCCTGACAGTGGATATCACCCATATTTGTGTGCAGTGCTGTGGAACACACAAAAAGGAGAGCCCCTAACTACTTGGGGGAAGCTGAGGGCAGTGTCGCAGAGATGGCCAGAGAGAGCAAGCCATGTAAAGTCATGGAGATGTGAAAGGCTGAGCACTTCTCAGCCAATTGTTGATGAGGGAGTGGAGAAGAAATACAGGCTTGGGAATATGTTAAGTTTGAGTACCTTTGAGATAACCACAGGGAGATTTACAGTTGGAAGTATGCTCTGGAGTTTCAGAGCAAAGAAAATAAGGTTTGGGAGCCATCAACATGTGTTTGCAGTTTAATGCCTTAACCAAGAGTGTGTATGTAGACTCAGAAGAGAAGGAAATTAAACCAGAACTCCAAACCACCCATGTCAAGTATCAAGCAGTAAAGGAGAAACAGGAATGGTATTCATGGGTGAGTTTGGGGGAGCAACATGGTGGGTAGGTTGTGGGTGTGGCCCAAAATACAGAAAATTAAATTAACCTTAGGCCTGAAAAACAGGCCATTGGATTTGCTAATTAGGAGATAATTCTTTTTAGTGTGATAAGGACAAAAGCCAGACAGCAAAACAATTTTGAGTAGAAGACTTGGAAGGAGAGAGAGTGGATTATTCTTTCAAGAAGTTTTGCAGGGGAAGAGAGAAGGAGGGGGAGAAGAGGTAGAACTAAAGAACAGAGCAGAAGGAAATTGGCTTGAGAAGGAACTCAAGCTGGTTTCCCAGCAAAGGGCAGGTGAGTACAGAGGTAAAGAAGAGATGTAGCAAGGAGATAGGACTTCGGGGTCTCTAAGAACTCCCTTCCCAAATTCCTGAAACATTCCCTCAGCATTACCCTGGACCCCACATGAATGGAAACACTGGAGTTTCTGGAAAAGAGCCTTTGGACAACTTTTCAGGTTGAGTTTTGAAACCATTCTTTAG
Source organism: Dasypus novemcinctus (assembly GCF_030445035.2). Taxonomy (NCBI): domain Eukaryota; kingdom Metazoa; phylum Chordata; class Mammalia; order Cingulata; family Dasypodidae; genus Dasypus; species Dasypus novemcinctus. The sequence continues at coordinate 19,400,652 of NC_080690.1, read as the reverse complement.
CAGGGAGAAAAAAGGTAACTTCACCTTAATGGAACATGAATTGAAAATATAGTTCAATATGTTGCTGGTTACAAATGAATGGCATTTTAAAAAGCATGTAGTATAATACTTTACATCATAGCCAAAGCAGTAGGTATAATAATTTTATGCATCAGAGTCCAGTTCACTTATTAAGTTCATGGTCATCTTTGGGTACTGATTATAAAATCTCACAGCATAAATTTTGTTAAAATAGAGCAAAGGTAAAGCATTACCCTTAAAAATATCTCCAGAAAAGTGTTCATTTGTTTTTGTAATCCTGAAGGACTGATTTCATTTACAGTTTTACTTTAACTAATACTCATTTCCAAAAAATTCTATGAAGAACTAAATCTCTTGATGATTTCTTCATTTACTCCTAAAGACTTTTAGTATGTGCTATAGTGCAAATGACTTAAAATTGTTTTGCCTGAAATAATGTTTTTAGTTCTTTTGCAAAAAGTGCTGGCGGAGTGTCCAGATATCAAAAGCTCTGTGCTTAGCACTCCTTTTACGTGACCCTAAGAGTTAAACTGCTACACTGGGGGATTTTTCTTTAAAATTAATTTAACTGAAAATCTCTTCAAATTGTATTGTTGGCTTTGGTGCAGGGCATGAAATAATTTTCCATTGTACGCCACCATTCCTCGAAGGTCAGACTTTGAATTGGGCTCTTACTGTCTTGCTGCAGAGTTTCCAAGCTACGTTAATTTTGGGTCTGCCATTGATGGATGGAGCAGTTTGAATTCTGACAAGTAGCAGGCTGACTTGAATGACCTGCGGAGGCAGATGTCAGCCTGTTATTTCATGCCCGTTTGTCAGGAAGGAAAAACAGCGCCTGCTCAGGCTATTCTATTCTGGGGTGCCTACGTGAAAGTTTGCAAACATGTACTACACATAATATAGGCATATAGGTCATGGGGGCAGGATGCTTGTGGTATTTATATAATACACTAACACATGAAGGAGCACACGAGTGGCATGTGTACTATGTATGTGTTGTTTGATATTTTGGTATATATATATTTTTAACTTGGTAATAATTTTTGTTTTTTAATTTTTTTAAATTAGAGAAGTTGTAGGTTTACAGAAAAATCATGTGAAAATAGAGTGTATTTTTGTATCAATATTTTGTGTGGCCATAAACAGAGGTATGTATCATTGAACAAATACACTACAAACTGCTTTCTAGGGGAGTGCAATGATCCGTCTTTGTATATGCCATCATCATTCTGTGGACATGTATTCTTCCTGTTGATGTCATTGAGCATCTCTGTATGACATAGGTTCAAGGAGGGCATGTGTGGGTCCTGGATGGCAAGGAAAGAAACACTGTGGAGTTGGCAGTATGAATCTGGGATGGAAGGAGATTGGTGAGGAAGGAAGGGGGGAACCAGAAAGGGACAGAGGATAGGCTCTGTCTGGATTCCTCAAAGACTTAGAGCAGAGCTGAAGCAAAGGATCAAGCATGGAGTAGAAATAGTCTTATGAACCATCTAATAAAGTTGAAATGGATTTTCTTTGAGATTCAGAGCTGCTTGCTTCAGTGACTTGCAATTGCTGGAGGTCACAAACCATGGTGAACTGTGGCTATCCAGGCCTGTGGACCAGCTTCCTTACTTTAGCAGCTGACTTTACTTGAAGTAACCAACCAGGGTGAACTGTTCTCAGAAACCACCTGGATTCCATGTTCTCCGAAGAGGAGTTGGAGGAGGAGGTGTGGGCTGGGCCTTCCTGGCCCAGGCCAGAACTAACTTTACCTACTTCCATTTATATCTGGGGATTTTACAGAGGCCAGTTTGCAGAGACTGGATTTTGTTTGCTTATTAACTTATATTTTTATAAATAAATGTACACATAGAGATTTTAAAAGTCAAAAAACACTGAAAGGTTTATAAATACATACAACTATTCCCTGGTCCATCCCCTACCGACCACTAATGCTATTCCCCAAAGGAAACAACTTTCCATTCATTTATCTGTCTCTTCTGGTATTTATCTCCATATTTCTAAATAATGTTGCTATTCCTTGATTTATCCATTTAGATATAATCTATGGGCTTCTATTTTGGTGCATGAGAATTCAGCTCTCATATTTATCATAACCCTCTTCCCCTTTCTCATCCTGTCCAGATCAGTATTTAGGTTCCTATCTTTATGCTGAGTATAATAATGTGTTCTATAGTTCTATTTTCTTGTGCAACTTTTCCCCCCCATAATATCTTAATTTTCTTCATCTTCTCAGTGATTCTTTTCTTATGCTCCAATACCTTCTCAGTAAATCCATCCATCCAGTCATACCTGTCAGATTATATCAGTTGTGTCTTTCAGAAGTCCTGCCTCCACTCCAGTGTAAGCAGTTACTTCCTATGCCATTTCCCTTTGCTTTCAATCCTTTGTTGTCATCTTGAGAATACCATTTCTCTCTTCCCTTTTTTTGGGGGGGTTGCTTTTCCTGAATTTTATGCTCTCTTGTTTCTCAGTTCATTCCCTTATTTTATTAGGAAGCTTCACTGGTAGTTTTCTTAAAAGACATGAGTTGGGCAGTAAATGTTTTGACAACTTAAATATCTGAAAATATCTTTTTTCACCCTCAAACCTTTTCCCTGGGTATTGAATTTTAGTATAAAAATAATTTATCTCAGATTTTTAAAGCCACTGCCCTGTTGTCTTCGCATTTCCTGTGCTGCTATATGGAAGTTGGATGCCATTCCTATTACTTTGTATGCTCTGCTTTTCCCCTATGGAAACTTCTAGATTCTTCTTTATGTTTCCACTATTTTGAATTGCTCAAAGATGTGCTTTAATATGGGTCTATTTACCTTCAATGAACTGCACACTTGGTTGGACCATTTTCATCTGAAGTTTTTGTTTTTGTGTTCTGGGAAATTTTCCTGAAATATTTCTCTGATGATTTCTTTCTCTCTTTTTTTTTTCACCCTCTCTTTAGAAATTTCTGTTAATCAGATGTTGGATCTCTCTCCTGGATTTATTTTTTAATTTTCTTTTATTTCCCTTCTATTGCCTTTCTGTTCCACTTTTTTGGAAATTTCCTCAATCATCTTCCTTCCATTTGATTGGATTTTTTAAAAAGTTCTGACAACATAGTATTCCAGATTTTTGATTGTTCATATATGTAGTGTCTGTTCTTGTTTCATAATATAATGTAATATCATCTCTTAACTTTCTTGAGATATTGCTTATTTTTTAAGGTTTTCTTTTGTTCCCTTCATTGCTTCTGTTTCCCTTGAGATTTTTTGTTAGTTTATTTCAATCACTGTCTTTCAATTTTCCCAAATGTCTGCTGTGACTCTTTGTGTTCAAGAGGGTAGCACTAAAAAAGTTGATGACTGGGATTCTCTATTGTAGAGTGGGGCAGGGAATGAGTGTTTTCATCCAGGGGACTGTTCAATTTCTCTAGAGAAACCTCTCATTTCTTGCCCCAAGGTTATAATCCTGGCTGAAAGAAATCTGAAAACCTGGTAGGGGCTGGGGTCTGGAAACGCTGCTGTTCAGCTTGCAAACTTTTACTTAATGTTTCATTCCAAGGCCCATGTTATCTGAGTCTAAAGCCATTGCAGTATTCCTTAAAATATACCCTCCAGCTTCTACAGAAATGAAGCAGGCGTAGTCTCCTAGATCTGCAGGAGGAAATAGGGAACCTTGAGTGCTAATTGCTCCTTGCTCAAACTTTCAACCAACCCTCAAACCTTTTCAGGATTCTGCAAGGCAGTTCAGTTTGCTTCTCATCCCTCAGCGGAAACTTATTTCAGTTTCATCTGCTCTGCTAAAACAATTATTACTTTTACCATGGCTTGCAAGAAAGTAATCTCTTGTTGAGATTGGTGATATTTCTCCATCCATTCCTGTTTTCTTTCCCATTTTCCTTTACCCTGTAGATTTATGCCTTTTATTGTCTTATTTATTATTATGCCCTTTTTGTTCTATTTTGTTTTCATAGTTTGGTTGGATTGGGTGAGGAAGCAAAGATAAATACATGCTTAGTCCTCCAAGTTTAACTTGAAGTCTATGAGGCTTTGCTTTTAGCCCTACTTTTAATGCCATTGGATTTGTACAAGGGAAATTCCTGATTTAAGAAAAGAGAAAAATCCTCATTTCTCATTCTGACCTTGTCACTGCCTTTAAACATAACCAAGTAAGGTAGCTGGTTTCTGTTTTAATATTATCCTTCATGAAAGGATATTATTAAAATCACTCTTCTTTCAAGAGCATGTCAATATGGAACTGTTTCAATGACTGCTGAATCTCAATGGGCTACCTTAAACCTGTGGCTTAGAGATTCTTGGTTTGGGAATTTCTATTTGTGGACAAATGGGTTTATTTTCTTCTAAACTTATTAGTGGCTTTTCTTGCATAAACAACAATGAAAAAACCAAGGAAGGAAAAAAAACCTCTCCATTGCAATACTATACCAGAGCAGGAGAGGAGGTATTTGCAGATCCAGCCATGATTGTACCTGCACATGTTACTGTGGACTTGATGAGACTATTGACACAGGTTCTCAGATGTTCTACAGTAGGTTCTTGGATATGAAGAAGAAGGAGTAGGAAAAATGAAAGAAGTAGAAGAATCCTGCACTTACACCTACCTATAAAGGACAATTGCATGGTATTTTCCTCCATGGCTTCTATTCTATGAATGACAAGTTCACCTACAAGTTTTCCTACAAGGCTAACAAATTGCTTAAACTTTTCCTTCATTTCCCCTCCCCGTTTCCCTAGTTTCTTTTCAATAGGCCCTAATGAAGCATCAGTAACTCTCATCAGAGGTAAAGTCCATAATCTGAGGCCTAACTTTCAGATATTTTCTTTTCTTTCTTTTCTTTTTTTTAGGAGGTACCAGGGTTGAACCCAGGGACTTATACATGGGAAGCAGGCACTCAACCACTGAGCTACATCCGCTCCCTAATGAGAGTTGGTTTTTTGTTTGTTTCTTTGTTTTTTAGGAGGATTGAACCTAGTACCTCATATATGGGAAGCAGGTGCTTACCCACTTGAGCTACATCTGCTCTCCCAGATGTTTTCTTATTTAGACAAGTGTTTTAGAGCATAGCTACAATGTTAGGTGAACAAAAGGAGGTTCCAAGCATTTGTTGAATATTTGTGCTCTGTGATGAGGATGTAGAGATGAATAAATTATTGATCCCTGCTCTCAAAGGGTGACAGTCTAGTTAGAAACACATTTTGCCAGATAGAGCACCAGATATGAGGTGCTCTAATAGAGTTTTATTAATTTATTCAACAAACATTCGTTAAAGGCATGTTATGTTTAAGAAATACTAAACACTGACATGCAAAATAGGACCCTTCAAATAGCTTGCAGTCATTTGAAGTCACTGAAAGGACCTAGGGCAGTTATAAGTGAAAATCTTCAAACCATGTATATAAATATTGAAAAGCTACAAGTGAAAAACAACCTGTTAAGATATTTGCAATTTTGCAATACCTAACTAATTTGATTCCATTCTTGCTGCTTGATAATCAATTTGTACAAAGCAGACATATATAAAAATATGTATCAGGTTAAATCAGTTACTTGCCTAAAATCAAATCATTCGCCTATTGATTTCCAGTTTGAGAGATATTAAAGTCAACCTTTTATTGAGCATTCTTACACATATATCTTTAGTCAGATTCATGATTATTTCTATAGAATAAGATTCTCTAAGAGTGTGGTCATTTTAAAACTCTTGAAAGATATTGCTACACTATCCTTGGGATGCATGTCTAAGTTCACATTCATACTAACAGAGGATGAAAATGCTAGTTTCCCTGTACCCAGCTGATACCAGATAGTCTTAGTCCTTAAAAAATATTTACCAATTTGATAGATAAATATGACATCTCCGGGTGAAGCTGACCTTGTTATAATAGCATATATTACCATTTAAGTACAAACATGACTTTGTCTCAATTTATTTAAATCTTCCTTTAGGTCCCTCTGTAAAATGAGGTACCATAAAATTCTTATTAAATAGATTTCTAATAATTATGTCCTGTAATTCCCTTTCTAAAAGGTATGTTATCTTTTTTATTTTTTTGTAACTGGTTATTGCTAAATGACAGGAAAACATTTTTTTATATATCAACTGAATTTTGCAATTTGCAACTTTTCATAGTTTTCATAGGTTTTTGATTCTCTTAAATTTATCACTGACAATTATGTATTGGCAAACAATGACAATTTTGTCTCTTCTTTTTCAATTTGCATACCTCCTAGTTATTTTTATTATCTTATTACTTTGTCTGGAACTTGCAAAACAGTGTTTATTGGTAGCAATAATTACTATGAAATCCATCCTTGTTTTTGTTTTCAGGTTTTCGCCATTAAATTTGACATTAGCTTTTAGTTTCCAATAGATATCTTTTATCATGTTGGAGGTATATTATTCTTTTCTAGTTTATTGTAATGAGTTTAATTTTGAAGGTAATGAGCTTGAGGGGCCTGGAGATATCCAGTTGGAGATATCAAGATTAGAAAAGACCTCTGACCAGGACTTTCATTATGATATAGGAGAGTTTGTTTTCTGGGAGTAGAAGGGAAAATTTGGGAATAGACAAGCTTGCCCATGGAGAGTGTATAAAATGGTATGGAAAGGTCAAATAGGATGAGGAGTATAAACAAGCTACTCAATTTCATTATTCTGAAATCATTGGTAATATTAAGAGAAAATATTAACCCTATCAAAAACAGTTTGAATACCTATTATAGAGGAGCAGAGGTCAAATTACAGCAGAATTGGGAGGAATACACATTGAGAAAATGGAGATGCCAATATAGACAACTCTTTCAAGTGGTTTCATGGCAAAGACTATGAGTAAAATAGGTTAGTAGCTTCAGGAGGGAGAAGAGTCAAAGGAAGAGAAAGACATTGTTGATAGAAGGAAAAAAGAAGTTGAAGACAGGAAAAGGGGAATAGTTGATGGGATGGGTAGTGTGGAGAGGTCAATAGGAGACAGACCAGGTCATAGGGTGAAAGGTCACCTTGGGAATAGAGGAGGGAGAGGAAGAGGGAACTCTTCCTCTGAGGTGAGAGAGAAGGAAAGGTCCTTTCACTTCCAGCTGATCACAAGTTTATCAAAGGTCTAAGGCATCAACTCTCCACATACAATTTAATAGAACACTGGACTGTGTGTGTGTGTGTGTGTGTGTGAGAGAGAGAGAGAGAGAGAGAGAGAGAGAGAGAGAGAGAGAGAGAGACCTTGAGAACCATGGAGCTCCCTGTCCTTCTGGCAGAAAGTTATGCGGTTATTAAACAAATAAACAATTGGCTTATCCAATGGTCTCCTGACTTCAGGAAGAAGGAATATCAGTGAACAACGTAGTACTTTGCCAAAGTACATCATATGCCTATTTCCACCAGTAAAAATTCCTGGGAGTTTCCTACCTTCTTTTTATAGTTATACTATATAAAGACCTTTGCCTGAACATCTTTTTAGGGAGGAAACATTGACAAGATTGCACAGGAATAAAGTACTGTTGACTGCAGTGTGAGTTTTCTCCTCCACATCTTCCACCTCTATCCATCAACCCAAATTATTATCTTTATAACTAAATTGCTTTTTAATGAGAAACTACTCAAAATTTCTTAAAGGAAATAATTTTGGAAAGCAGAAACCACATAGGTTATATCATTGTTAAGGTTTTCTTAGACCTGTACTTTTTTTTTTAAGATTTATTTTTTATTTATTTCTCTTCCCTTCCTCCCCCCACCCCACATTTTCTGCTCTCTGTATCCATTCGCTGTGTGTTCTTCTGTATCCACTTGGATTCTTGTCAGCGGCACTGGGAATCTCTGTTTCTTTTTGTTGTGTCATCTTGCTGCACCAGCTCTCTGTGTGTGCAGGGGCGCACTCCTTGTGCGTGGGGCTCCCCTATGCAGGGGACACCTCTGTGTGGCATGGCACTCCTTGTGCGCATCAGCCCTGCATGTGGGTCAGCTCATCACATGGGTCAGGAGGCCCTGGTTTTGAACCCTGGACCTCCCATATGGTAGGCAGACACTCTATCAGTTGAGCCAAATCCACTTCCCAAACCTGTACTGTTTTTGCTTACAAATTTTAGAAGCTAGTAAACACACACACAGATGCATATACCTCTTGCAACAGTTTATTAATAGGTTTCCTGATGACCTGGATTGAAAGTTTTGAGATTTTACAATGGAGCAAGTAGTCGCTTTCCATCTTATTCCTCTCTTTTTCATCTGATGCTGCCATCAGTGATGCGGAAGATCTTCCTCCCTCTAGGAAATCCTCCCATCAATATCCAAAGACTAAGTCGCACCTACACTCTAGGCCCTTCGTGTTGGTTTCCTCAAGACACACGAGAAAGGAGACCTTTGCATGCCCTGTACTTCCTTCTTGTAGGACCCATATGTGCAACAGAAGTTAAATAGCCTGCTGACACAAAAATCTATGAATACTGGAACACTCTATCTATAATTTGTAAAAACTGTATCAGCAATTAGTCTGGAAAAATATACCAGCAGTTAGTGTAATGGGTTATGAATATATATAGCTGAGTTGCCTTTTTCATAACTACTTTTTTTCCAATACAAAATGGCCCTAGACTCATTTCTTAAATTTCAGCTAATTCTTCACATAGTCACTTTAAGGTGTAAACGTCTGTGAGGGAAAGTGGTAGAAATGGGTCTTTTTTAGGATAGAAGAAAATCACAATGCTTAAATTTATGTTCACTGGTGAAGGATGAGCTCCTAATTTCATATGAAATATGCATTTCCTTTTTACACTATTGACATCATACAGTATGTATATATGAGTATGGCTCTGTCTCTTGTATATATATCTTTACATACATATATGTATAGATATAGAATTTTTATCCTGCATTGATTATATAACTTCCTATTTTGATCATTTCTACATGCCATAAAATGCCAATAATATGATTTTAATCACTTTATAATGTTCCCTCTTACAGATGCATTATAATTATTTTACTATTCCTCTGTTGTTATACATGTAGGGTATTTTAAATATGTTACTATATAGAAATGATACTTTTAGAAACATCCCTAATCTTTTTCATTCTGTTTCCCCCCCCCCCCCAGTGGGCAGTTCTTGGTAATAGAATTATAGAATCAAAGCTATTTCCATTTGTAAGGCTTTTGATACATATTGCTGTTGCTTTGAAGAAAGACCAAGTCAATCTGTACATTGACAAATAGTATGTTTCTTTTATTCCTTTCAAAAATAACTCCTCTAGTTATAGAAAAATTGTTATAAAGAACAATGCACATCAAAACCATGGAACCATCCCCAGCTAAAGAAATAAAACATTGTAAGACCTGAAGCTTTAGGTCATATTCCTCACACTTCCCTCTGAATGTGACCTCTTTCCTGAGTATTATATTTACCATGCTTATAGATGTCTCGGTATTTTCCCTACATTAGCAATTCTTTAACATTTGCTAATGTGACAGATGACAAAACCAGATTGCATTATTAATTTAATTGGAATTTCTTTGGTTACTTGTGAGTTTGAACACACTTCATGCTTTCTTGGCCATACATAATTCCACTTGAGTGAATTGTCTGTCCTTTTTAAAATTGGCCTTTAATTTTTCCTTGTCAATTTCTATATCCATTATATATTAAAGAAATCAACCTTTAGCCATATTTGTGGAAAACACTTTTGTTGTCTTTTAATTTTATTTAAGAAGATTTTTGAAACACAGAAATTAAAGTACTACAAAGCTATCAATCTTTTCATGTTAACTTTTTTCCACTATATTTATGCTCATAAAGTCCTCAAATGTCCAGAGTTCACATAGTCATACAATTTTTCTATTAGCTTTATTTTTTTGTTTGTTTTTTGCAGTTTTGTAAAGACAGGCACCTACCTGCATAGATTTAATTTTTAGGTGCTGATAGGGCAAGAACGAGCTTCCATATGTTATGTCTGTCACAAATATCCATCTCTAGTGACAGTGCTGCTATCAATATATGTTCCTCTCCCATTCTAATGTGAACACTTTAAGGGCAATAATGATTTCTCATTCCTTTGTCTAACTCCATGCCCAGTACTGACCCCCTGGAACACAGGAATGGCTCAGTAAGTGCTTCTTAAATAAGAGATTGACCATCGTATGCATATCTTACTTGCAGTCTTCTTAGTGAAAACATTTATCAGCCTTTTGAAATTTATCTTTGGGTTTTTTCTTTCTCCCCTCCTCCTTTTACCATATTTTATTTTTCATTAGATCAATAATTTTATGGAAATTTGTTCTCAATTTATTTAAAACAAGTCATATTTCTAATTAGAAATACAATACTTGTTTGTTATAGAAAAGTACAAAATGTAAACACAAAGAAAAAATTTAGAGCCTGTTTCTTCCAACCCTGAGATAACAACTTGGTGCTGAATTTTCTAGTCCCTCTACTGGGCATAGATTTGTAATTTATATATAGATAGAGAAAAATGATCTCTAGATAGATGACAAATAGATTAAATAAGTAGATAAAATGGTACCTACATGGGGATTATGTGTTTTAAGTTCTAAAACCCACTGATCTAAGCTAGAATTTCCTTTCTTTGGTAGCATTTATTTTTCTCTTGAATGCTCCAGCTCTGAATGCTCTATACTGAGTTGTTGAAGAAGATACATATTTTAACATATGCAGATGAGGAATTACTATTCCTAGGCAATAGTTGGTATTTGTGGGCCTGTTGGTTTCAGAAAGACTTTGCATATAGATACTTGGAGATCTGGGTAAAATTCACACCTAAAATTCATACCAGACCCAAGACCCAACTCTGAAGATTCTTTTTGGCATCCTCAACAACTCTGAATGGTGATTTCTGTTCACCTATCTTAGGAATCACTCTTCGTGGTTCCTACCACTGCCCCAGGTTGAAATGTGTTCTCAGGGAAGGCTCTGACATCAGAATGCACAGCATCAGTTTCAAGTTAGTAAGGCTTAATGTATCAGCAACTAGACTCATTACAGGCTTAAAGCAAACAAAAGAAAACAGAAGTAGAAACTCACTTCACCTCTTTCTCTGGAGAGTGGTTCTTTATTGCATAGCCATCCCTTCTCCCAAAGATATTAGAATTTTTTAAATGTTTAAATAGCAATGAGATTATAATTCTTCTAGATAATGACCAGGAAATTAAAAGTTAAGCCTGACACTCTGCCTTTAGCTCGGACTGTTCTTACTTATTTCCGTGAGTGTATGATTTAGCAGAGAGGCACAAGCTGGGCTCTGGGTTTCCTGACTGATGCTCACCTATGTCACAAATTTGCTGAAATGCAACTTTAAAAAAACATTAACGAGCTATTGTATCTTAAAAATATGATAGCAAGTCCATTCCTTAGATTTGATCCCTTTGTAATTTGCTGTCTGTCCATCTTTCCTCTCCTAAGTACAGAGTTTGGTGAAACCCAGTATCCTGGAAGGTACTGTACAGCACCTGGAGCCATTTGATAACATAAAATTGTCGTCAGTCACATTATGGCAAGGTGAAGTTGACATTTGAAACATTACGTATTTAATTTTGCTTGCTTTAGGAAAATAATATAGGTGAAGTGAGAGCCTGAAATAAACAAGACCTATTTCTTCTGAGAGCCGGTTCTCCCCCTTCCAAATAATCAGATTAATTTCCACCTTCCCTTTTGACCGTATAATTGATGTTTCTGGAGGTGGAGTTAAATTTGGAGACTTTCATCTGTCTTGATTTTCTTGCTTAATGTAAACTGTTTCAAAGAAGATTGGAATTAGACTAACATTTTCCAAAGTGTCTACCTTTCAGTCTCACTGAAAAACCCCTGGAATTTTTTTCAGTGTGCTGAAATATCATGACACCTGTCTAGACCAATTAGAGGGAGAGAGAGTGCTTGCAATAGAGATGATGGATGTGCTGGGAATGGTTTTAGTGACTCATTAGCCAAATGCTACAAAGATATAAAAGTTTTTGTGGTTTTTATTTTCATTTACATCAAGAGCCTGCTTAAACCTGTACCATTCTTTCCATTACCTCTTTCTTGTGCGGTTGACAGAAACTATCTGTTCAAACCACGCCACACTCCTTCCATTTAGTATGCAACTGCCTTGTAGCTTGAGCCTTTTTAGTTATCCTAATCACATTTTTAACTAGTAGGATTTCCAAATCGGAGAAGTGGCAGAGATTCAAGTATGCTTTAAATTCATCTCTTTATGTCCATTTCCAAGGCACAAGTGATGGAAACATCATGGAGTTTTTTTGTGTTTTTTTTTTCTTTGCATTTCTTTTAACTTCATATCAGTTTATGGCTTTCAGGTTTGCTGTGTCTTTTATTACCCTCACCCAGCCTCCATCTTCTTCTCGTTCCCTCCTGTGATTAGTCCTGAGGCAGGTGCTTCTTTCTTTGGTGCCTTGGAAAACACTAGGCCTTCCTTCATATTAAGTCCACAATACCATAAATGACTTTTCAATTTGGAGGTGGAGCTTGCTCTGCCTTTAATGTGAATCATAAACACCAGCAATGCAATTTTAAGAAGGTGATTTCTTTTTCTCCAGGAAGGAAGGAAAATAAAATCTCTGAATCTGTGGTAGTCAGACTCCCCTGCTTACTTACTCTGAACAAAGGGCTGGGCAATCTCCATCCTTCTGAATACTGTATGAAATGCTGGGCAACATACAGAGCAGGGTTGGAAATGGAGAAAGTGCAGCGGGAGATGGATTGCATCTCTCCCAGTATTTATGTATCGGCGGCCTTGTTTGTGCACACACACACATACAGCACGCGGGAGGTGGGAGGAATGACTGGCTATTGGTACAGATTTATATTTCCCATCACTGCTCTCTATCCTTTGGGATCAACTTTGTCACGGGAACACAGGCGGGGGTTTATTACAGTGTGCGACAGCAGGTGTGGGGCTGTGTGTGCAGTATAGATTCATTGTTCTTCTGTATCAGGATTTACACAGCCACATACCCCTTCTTTCCAAGGGTTCGCTTGGTGCATGGACATTTATATATCCACGGTCTGGGTTCTGCATAATACCCCTCGAGTTAGGGACACAGTTCTATACATCTGGGCGAGGGTAGGGAGGGTGATCAAACAGATTTGAATACAGTAGAAAGAAATGGGGGAGATACCATGAAACAGGAAATTCAGAAGTTTACCAATATAATTCAGAACAATTAAAACAGACACAAAAGCTCTTTAAAGCTATATATTTAGTCAAATCAAGTGTTATTTATTGAGTAACTACTATGGGTAAGGCAGGCCTAGAACTTGGTACTCTCAGAAACACAGGAGGATTTATGGAATGGAGAAATTTCAGCTTTTCAGGATTTTTAGGATTTAGATTAGTCAGCCCCGCCTCCTCTGGTCCCCTTGTTTTATGGCAAAGAAAATTTGTTTAAGATCAAATAAAAGCTCATTTGAGCCAGAGACCATCTGGTAGACTATTCTTCATAGCTTAAAAAAAATAGAAATGCTTTATGAATGGATGCTTTTTCTATAAATAGCTCCATAAATTTGAACCCCAGAAATCCTCAAAATTTTTTGAGTTAAGAATTGAAACAAATTTGAGGGGAGATTGGATAACATAGTAACTTGAAAAGATTATAACACCACCCAATGATATATTTGGTAATGAAGAAAGTTTATAAATTGCTTTACTTATCTTCAGAGATGTTAATTAAAGGAATAATGGTTTGGAAGTGGAAATTTGGGGGTAGATATTAAGTAGAATCATTAAATAGATATACCCAACTTGGGGGCTATGCGCTGGATACCATGACCAATAAGACAAAAATCCTTGATCTCAAGAAACTCATAATTCTAGATGACTTGCCCTGGTTCTTATTTTCTTCCTTCCTATGTCATCTCCTGGTACATTTACCACTAACAATAGTTTCCCTAAAGCATGGCAAGTCCCTCCCAGATGTGATCATTAATAAGTACAAATGGTTTAGAATGACACCCAGTTCAGGTTTATGCAAGATTTTTCATTCAAAAGAGCTGAAGTCAAAAGAATCAACAGTCTGATTTCTCTTAACAAACTGATCAGTACATTTTGATTGCTCCCATCTCTGTGCCTCAAACGTCCCAGCTGGAAAAATATGGTAAGGAATTTATGATGTTCTTTTCCACTAGATCAACAGACTGCTCTTGCTGGAATGCAAATCTGATTAGGTCTCGCCTGCTTGGTCTCTTTTCTTTGCATAGCATATGAAACCCTTCCTGGCACGACCCCTGTCTACTTCTTCAATTTTGTCTCCTCTTCCCTCCATCTCTCCCTGAAATCTTACAATTATAATAGTTCATGCAGCCTGGATTCATTTTGCTATTGTATACATCTGTGTCTTTGCATATGTCTTGCCCTTACCCTTTAGCAAAATTTCCTCTGCTTTACCTGATCTTTCCACTTGGCAAAATCCACTATTATCTTAGTTTACCCAAGTTGCTATGGCAAATGCTGTACACTGGTTGGCTTAACAATAAGAATTTACCGACTCTTAATTCCGGAGACTTGGAGTCCAAAATCAAGGTTTCAGCAAGACTTTGCTTTCTTCTTGAAGTCTGTTGCTTTCGGCGCCTTGGCGTGCCACTATCTTTGGGGCCGCTAGCTAGCTTCCATATCTGCCTCTTGTTTCTTATGAATCACTCTTTCTCCTTGTGTCTGCTCTTCTGGGTTCTGCTGACTTCTGGCATCGGCCTTTGAATTTCCTCTCCTTACAAAGCCTCCAGAAACACACATTAAGTCCCACCCTGATTTCATTGGCCATAGCTAAATATGTTCTTCAAAGTGTCTAGTCACAAATGAGCTCACACCTGACTCTCCTTAGCATATTCAGCAATACTGTTTACAAATGGTTTATAAATGGGTTAATACACCAGGAAATGCAGATTAAGATTAAGAAAATGTCTTGGGGCGGGGGGGCATATGCTTCTAGTTCATAATCAGGACAGTAGATTTTTATTTGTTTTCATATCAATCATCTCTACAATATTAGGATGAATTCTTTGATATAAAGAGCAAAGATATTTATTTATACATCAGAAGTTCTTTATCCCTTCATCTCCTACACCCAGAGTCTAGCATGAAATAAATGCTAAGTAAATATTCATTGGGCTGAATATTTTAAGAAACTTCTTTGGCTGAGGGAGACTGTCCAAGTCAGATGAAACAACTAGAAAGCAAAACAATGCAATACTATCTTATGAAGGCTTGGAATTCCAAATATGAACATCACCATGTTTTAGAGGCATGTACAGCTGGCAAAGGATAGGAGGGCTGGTGAGATTTCAGGGAAGGTAGAATGCCCGAGATGGACGCTGAAAGGTTGGAAGAGTGTTTGGCAGGTGGAATGAAGGGAAGGCCTTGCAGAGAAAAGCAGCACAGGCAGCAAAGGGCAGTGTGGGCCATTCTTTGGTGACCAAATAACCTAACATTTCTCAGATGGTTCCTATTTCATGCCACTTAATTCTTTTTAATTTTCAGTACATTGTAAGCCTTTTCATAGAAATAGATTTACAAATCAGAATATATATCCTGGTTTTAGGTCGGAAAATGGGGCAACCATTTCCTATATGCATAGACATTTAAAGGGGGAAAATCTTATGTTTTCTGGCTCAAATGGATTCAAGGAAACCAGAACAATGAAGTTTTCTTTTATGACTTTGCTTGGATTCATGCTGCCTGTTCAGCTGCTTCCATTCTGGATATAGGGGCTAGTCCCTGCCCAACAGGAAGCGAAGACCAGCAAATGTGTCGCATGGCATGTCCCGTAAGTATGTTACTTAGTCTCACAGTAGTGCCATTTGAGAATTTCATTCCATGGGGAGCAGAGAGCCTTTGAGCCTTGCTACTCAGTGGTCCTAGGACCAACGCATTAGCATCACCTGGGACCTCGACAGAACCACAGCATCCTCAGTGCTGCCCTGGGCCTCCTAAATCAGAATCTGCATTTTAACAAGTTCGTCAGCTCATCCTGGTGCAGCTGACCTGCAGACCTTCCTTAACTTTGAGTAGTGAGACTTGACTCCTTTTTCCAGCCAGAGTCCCTCATCTGACCACAAAAACACCCAAATTGGTATGTGACTAGATAAATATCCTAGATGAAGAGAGAAGATTAATTCCTCGAATGCAATGGTTGCCTTGGAGAATCAGCATTTCATTCTGGCCTGAAGCCCTGGACAAGAAAGGAAGCCAGAATCCAGTACCTGAAGGAGAATCCAGATTGTTTCTATTATGTATAAATTTAGTTGAGTGTGAACACATTGAACTAGGCAGGTGTGAGCTGTAATCTGACTGCGAGGTGTGTGCCTTCTTGTTGGTAAAGTGTTATTATTATTATTATTCTGAATTATCAAAAAACACAACCTGCTTTGTGCAAATAGCAGTGTTCTACAAATTCAGCAGACTTTGCATGCCTGATTTACAAACCCAAATGGTGCAGATCTAGCTGTGGTTGCATAAGTAAATAAAAGCCTGGCACCTGTTGTTCATAGCTCCATGTATATATTATATTTAAATGACTTCAGAATCCAAAGACATTTTTCTCAGACACCTAACATAAAAATCGACTCCCCTGCCACCCCCTAGAGAGTGTAGAACAGCCACTGGAAATGTGGTAATAGGAAAGATGAAATTTTTCCATGCTCTGGGCCCATGAAAATGGGGCCATAATCGACACCATTTGGCAACTTTCACCATTAGCACTCATTATGACAGTCATAGCCATCCTGCACGTATAAGTGTGTGTAAGATTGGATCTGGGAAAAGAAGAAATGTCTTTGAGCAAGAGGCAGCATTTGGCCTGACTACCTAGAGTAAGAAATCAGGGAAAGCTGAGGCACATTAACAGCCAGGGACTTCTTACGGTGACCTCCTACAAAATTGGATCAGGCTTTTTTTTTTCCCTGGCAGTTGTATTAAGCTCGCACATTTGATGAAATGTGCTTATGAAGCCAGCATATTTGACTGCTTTCTTTCCTTTTTTTCTGGGGGATAGATTCTTTATTATCTGCTGAATTCATTTCACTCTGTCAATATTCTATAGAAAAGTGATGGACATTCTATAATTTTGACTTTTATATTAATTCATAATTTTGATGGTTCTACCTTAGGGCTCCTATCTCTCTTACAGCCTTTCCTTCTTCTCTCACTCCTGCTCCTGCCTCTTGTTGTTCCATCCAGCAGCGGAGTTTATGACAGCAGCAACTCTCTGTACTGCCTTAGCACATGGCAGGTCCTTTTTCATATTAAATCCACAATAACAGCAATGAAATTCAGACTTATAGCTGGAAATCAGCCTATTTGTAATATAAAGCATAAACATTGGAGCATTTGAAGAAGCTAAAGAATTTTTTTTTCCAGTCTGTATTTTCCTTTTCTTGGAATTTCATGACTTGAGTCCCAAACAACTGTTATTTTAAAATTTTCTGGCACCAAGTAATATAATTGATAATAGTGTTTAAACAGCATCTAATATCATCCAGCAGAGTGCAAAGTGAACCATCCTAGGACATGAGCTTAAAAAATTGCATTAACACTTAGACAAAATGAAATTTTTATACTTGATTTGCTCATGGTTGGACGGATGCAACTAAACACAATTTGAGCTGTCACTTTGCAAAGGGGAAAAAAATATGCAACTTTGGAATGTTTCAAATGAGCCCAATATTAGATTCTATAACTCAGAGTGACACTGGAAATACTATTTGCAACATGATTGGTTCATTAATATTTGGTAATTGTAGTACATCATTTTAAGGGGGAAATAAAATGCAAACAAATGTTGCAGCTTCTAGTCAGTCACTGCTTCTCAACTGCCACCACTAGGAAAGGTTTGGGAGCTAACAGATATGTTTTGGGGAGGTTATATTTTCCCCTCCCCATTTTCATTTTGGAAGAATAATTTTCATCATAAACCAACATGTCAGACAAAGCATCTACATTTTAAAAAAATATTATTCTACGATTTTCCACATGCACATTTGATGTAAACCCTGGAGGTGTATTCCCTGAGTACCTATTACCTCCATTTTAGGGAAATTACATTAAATTATTAGTGACAAATTTACTTGTCTGCCGATGTATTTTTCTGGAATTTTACTACAACATCAATACTTGGCTGTTTTATATGGGCCCTCATTTACCTGTCTTTGAAGGCAGCCACCCCTTGGGGAGCTCTGTCTGTCACTAACAGAAGCTGGAAAGACTCTAAGTTTAACATTCCCGGTTTTGAATTAGATGGGAAAATATGTTGCACTTTTAAAATGTAATGGGCCCTTCTGAATTTTACAATTAGGCAACTTGCTTGACAATCCACTGTCTCACTTTTTGGACAGGGATCAAACACCACAAATCACCACCAGCTACTAATGTAGGAACAATGGACATTATCTTTAAGTATATAAAAATGTCTGCCAGATACTGACAGCAAAACAAGGGGTAGGTGTTCAACTTCTCATGTTTATTTTAGGGGAATTAGTGCAGAGCAGATTTAAGGTGGAAGCAAATGGGCCTTAACTTCAGGGGCTTTCTCTGACACGGTACCCGTGAGTGATCAAAGCTGCTGGAGGATGGAGGCCTCCAGGTGGGGAGGGAAAACCAGATGTCATCGGGAAACTCAAAGAATTCTCAGGAGAAGGGACCTGAATATGCTAGTTATTGTGTTTTATTTTTTCATCTACGTAAATATTAACCTTTGCACCTAATTCTATATCCCTTTCTCACAGAGAGCTCTTCAAATTATATAAATTACAGACACCCATAACCTGGATCTATTGCTAAATTAGAATGTTATCGTTCTTTGCACCCTGGCCTGTGAACAGAGTCCTGGTAGGCAGGGAAAGTATGTCCGTGTCTGAGCTATAGAACACAAGTTACTTCTAGGCCTGTAGAGTTATGCTGAGGGATGTTATAAGACAGGTCGCAGTGAAGTATAAGGGAAATTGAAACAGAGACAAAGGGGAAATGATGAATAATAAGTAAGAATGTAAGTCCAAGGAAGGCTGTGTGTTCCTCACCCCACTTTCCCCTCACCGTGGAAATCTTCGTTGGAATTTACTGAAATGATGCTTGGCCCGGGTGACATTTAAAGCCCTCCTGTCCTGTGCCGCATCTGCTTCCCTGATTTGTACACCTGTTCTTTCTTTGCTCTTCAGAAGTTGTTGCTGGAATAGTTCAGTATTTCCAGTTGGAGATCTGGGGTCTTACAGCTGGTCAAGAAACTCCTCCGTCTTTGCCCTGTTAAGACTATACTGACAATTTGTTCTCGTAGATATTTAATCTGGAGGTAAGGGTTGTGCAGGCATAGTTGTATACTTTCTGAATTCTCGGGAATTTCCCTTTAAAGTAGGTATGTTCATATAGTTCAGTCTTTCTCTATTGCCTATTCTCCCCATGCCCACAGCAGCCAGGAGCCGCCATTTTCAAAGGGCTTCTCCTTCCCTCCCCAAATAAACACAACCATTTAGATCAAATTAACTAGAATATCTGTTTCCACTGACCTAAATTCATCCTCTGCTATGACTTGGGAGGTTTGACCTTAATTAAACCTCTATTTTGCCAGAGAATGAGACTGCTGGAGGGGAAGACCATATGAATTTCTACTTTCATTTCAGGTGGAACATTTGTAGCACCTGGGGACAGATTGTTAATGAAATATTTGTTTTATCCAGCAGTGCTTTGTCGAGACCTGGAAATTTGGCAGTTTGGCAAGTCTAAATGGGAAAGAGTAGTAGATAATGTTACAGAAGTGAGACAGTGAGGGGTTGGAACTCCTGAAGGAGATATAAGGGGTAATGGCTCAGGGCAAAATGGAGGAGACTTATGGATCATATGAAAGTAGGATCTCTTTTACAACTTCCTTCCCAATTTCCCTTCCTCAATTAATAATTGTCTTTGGTGCTAGACAAATAAAATGCATTATTAGAGTTCGTAATCACAGTTAAGCTGTGAGATAGATACTATGTTCCCCATTTTACCCATGAGGAGACCAAGGTACAGGGAGCTGTAACAATTTGCTTAAGGTAATCTAAGGGCCTAGCCAGGTTTCCCATCCAGTTATACTTCATTCAAAGACCCCGGCCTATTCTACTGTGCTCAGCTATCCCCTACTCATCTTTTAATGCTGTGCTAATTCAAAATGTTTACTATTAATTCTTTGGCCAACTTTAGAATCTCCTGAATAGTACTTTGTAGCCTTTGAAGATATTATGAAGTGTTGTGTAAGGAGCAATTAATTAATGAAGATACAGTCCAACTAACTTTGGTCCCTAAGACACTGCTTTCATTTAAGGGGAAGGGGATACATGATGAGCTTGGGAGGGAAAAGCCAAGCTTGCAGAAATTAGGGCAAACTTAAGCTTCATCAACTCTAGCAGTCAGGCACTATAAGTTCAAAATGGAGACTTTTTATTCAAAGAAAGTGCTTAGAAATTGCTAGCTGGCCCTAACTGTTGAGACATCCTTGCTAACAACTCCTACACCTCCTCACAGAACAGCTACTGATGCTTCATGAATACTTTAAACCAAACAGAAATTTCATGAAGAAGATTGAGGTTGGTAAGTGTGGTGGACTGATTTGTGTACTCCAGTTTGGACATGTTCTTGGTCTTCGTCTGCATTCGTCTGCATACCATTGTAAATAGTATCTCTTCAGGACGTTACTTCAGTTAAGGTGGGGTCCAACTGAACCAGGTTGGGCTTTAATCCAGACTACTGGACTCCCTTATAAACAGAGTGAAAGTCAGATGGAGAGAGAGAGAGAGGCCACTGGGAGCAGCCAAGAAGCTGGAAGTCAACTGAACCAGGAAGAGAAAGGAGAAGATGCCGCCATGTGCATTGATTGCCACATGCCAGAAAAGCTAAGAAACCCTGAAGATTACAGACCAGCCAGAAGAAGCTGATGGGAGGAAGCAAGTCTTCCTGCCTCTGAAACCAAGAGCTGATAGTCTTGTTGTTAAGCCAACCCGTTGTATGATATTTGTTTTAGCATCTGGGAAAAAAATACAATGAGTGACAGACACCCAGTGGAAATGTCATCAAAGCCTTTCAGTTTTGTTTTTCATTTATTGCCCTAAGAGCAATATTTATGTTTCTTTGACACTTGAAATCAATGCTTCCATTTATAAATCTCAGTCTGAGAAACAGATGTGTGCTATTAAGTTTGTGTATTTGTTCTTAAGATGCTACCAAAATAGGACATTATTTTTCTGCCACCTCCAGTATCCTAGGTACTCTCTACCCATCTAATGCAGTTGTCGCTCTGGGAATCTAAAGGCAGCCTGTGGGTTAAATTAATCAACTGGATAATGACTATTTTTAAGGTCTACTAGAGTGCTAGGTATTTTGGAGGTACAGAAGAAATCTAAGCCATGTTCCTGCAATTTAGCCAGAGAAACAACTAAGAGTAAGGTACACAGGGTAGCATACAATAAAAAATTGAGGGGTGGGCTACACAGTATTTTGAGTTTGCAAAGAAGTGGTGTGATAGAAGCAATGATATGTGGGATGGTGGGTGGGTGAGGGGTATGGTTTGGGGTTTAGTTGACAAACGAATGATGAGAAGCATTCCTGGTGAGAGGTACAGAGAAGGCAAGAGTTTAGAAGGTCCAGCAGTTTCCAACTGAGCTGGGTATCAGGAAGAAGTGAAAATAAATTTGGATAGGTAGGCAGTGGACTCTAAACTTCGTAAGGTATTAATCATGAGCCATAGAAAGAGTTCAAAAAGGTAGAACTATTGATAGAGAAATCCCAATAGCTTTACAAGCTTTTATTTTCTAAGTTCTGCTCATTTTTATATTTTGTGTAGCTTTGGGTAGAAATTTGGAGAGGTCCTTATCTTGAGCCTTCTAATAAGGCAGCTTTTACATTTATTTTTTTCTTATCTTCCCATCTTAAACATGCACGGATATGGGAGCTAACCAGTGTTCTAATGGTCTAGGACATTTTTTGTTTGTTTGTTTGGGAAAATAAGTAAAACACATGACTTATTGAGTGCTATGTACTTACATGGGCTTACAATCATTCTTAAAACACAGACCTCACTTAGTGAATTACAAAACACTATCTTGATTAGTTTTCTTTTTTGTTACTCTTTAAAAAATTTTTTTTAAAAAGATATTTAGATTACGTAACTATTACATAAAAAATATAGGGGATTCCCATATGCCCTGCTCCCCACACTCCTGCATTTACCCCCACTAACAACATTCTTCATTAGTGTGGTACATTCATTGCAATTGATGAACACACTTTGGAGCATTGCCACTAAGCATGGATTATAGTTTACACGGTAGTTTACACTCTTTCCCACACAATTCTGTAGGTTTTGGCAAGATATGTAATGGCCTGTATCTGTCATTGCAATGGGTCTAGGACACTTTTTATTTAATATAAGTTCTTTTCCCCCCCATGAGCATCCTCTAAATTATCCATGGTAGTCAACTATAACATGTCATAGCCCCATCACTCTCATGCCCCTTGTCACATCACTAGGCCAGTATTCTGGTTCAGAAAATGTTATCTAAACAAGTGAGGGAAGTAACAGAGAATGGATGGCTGTCTAGGATTGAAAAATTGCCACTGAAGACATAATGGTGTCCAGTTGAATTCTTTGGCAGCAGTCTTAGTTTGGGGTACTGTTCAGTCTTCAGAGAATTAGAAGAATTTGTGTTTTGCCTTTTTAAAAAATGTAAAGCCATTTATCTCAAGTGGAGCCTGTCTCAGGTATAAAATAAGGTGGTTAGAGTTCCAGCCATCTGTCTGTGGTTTGAAATTCATGAGTCTTTTTTTTTTTTAAGATTATTTTTATTTATTTCTCTCTCCTTTCCCCCATCCCAGTTGTCTGTTCTCTATGTCCATTTGCTGTGTGTTCTTCTGTGTCCGCTTCTATTCTTGTCACCAGAACCAGGAATCCGTGTTTCTTATTGTTGCATTATCATGCTGCATCAGCTCTCTGTGCACACGGCACCATTCCTGGGCAGGCTGCACTTTCTTTTGAGCTGGGCGGCTCTCCTTATGGGGTGCATTCCTTGCATATGGGGCTCCCTTATGCAGGGGACACTCCTGCATGGCACGGCACTCCTTGTGCACATCAGCACTGTGCATGGGCCAGCTCCACATGGGTCAAGGAGGCCCGGGGTTTGAACCACGGACTTCCCATGTGGTAGACGGATGCTTTATCTGTTGAGCCAAGTCTACTTCCCTCACATGTGAGTCTTTAAACACTGCTTCTCAGTTCTTTACCCCTTTTGTAAAATGGAAGGAAAAGATTCAACTTTGAATATTGAACTGTTATTACGAGCTGTCGCATCTTGAGTAAGTTACTGAAGTTCTCTAAGCCTCGGTATCTTTATCTGTAAATGGAGAATGATAATAATCTTCTACTCCATATTCCATATGTTTATTATTTTACAAATTACATATACCCATAAAGAACCTGGCAGAGTACCTGGCTCCTGGTAGAAGTGATTCTCTATCTTTGCATCTTTATATGGAGAGAATTTCCTAATCCTGGGTGGAATTTAATTTGATGGAGAATCATCAGTAGGCATTTAAGAATGCCGGTTGACAGTGATGGTGATCTTGCCTCTAACAGGCTGGGTAATTCAGCTATGAGGAGCTGTCCTAACTGTGGAATACTATAATGATGATCATTATTGACTGAAGGAGAGACTCCAGACAGCACTGTTAGTGTCCAGTTGTAACAGATTCATTTGCCAGGCAAAAGGAGGCCCTGTGGATTGCATGGATTTTCCGTTATGAGTGATCTGACAGCACCTGAACATTAGTTAATGGCTTAGAAAGAAGTGGCTCTATTGCCATATAGGCCAACATTCAGAGCCAAGAGAAGTCCACAGGCAGCCCTGCCTTGGAAGTCAAAGAGAAATGACACAAGGACATTATTTAAGATACCCAAGTGAGATGTTTATGAGAGGAAGGGGTAGCATCTGGGGAGATGAAGGAAGGCACAGTCATTCTCCTCATCTGAAAATATGTCAATTCTAATGATTTGAATGAGATTATTTATTTTAAAGCAGAGTAACATTTTTAGTGCCCTCCCTCCCTATTGTAGACTCTCCCATAACATGATCGCCTATAAATGAGGTTCCTTCAGTGATTTTTCTCCTGCAAAGACAGTTCTGATGAAACAATAATTTGACTAATAATAACTCAAATGATTGTATTTAACTTAACTAGAAATTTTAACAAAGAAACTATATTTTCAGGCATCTAGGTTTCATATATACATCTCTGTAAAGCAAACTAGAAATCACTCCTCCTAATAAAAAAATATTGACATAGATGGTACGTTTTTTTGAGACTGCTTTTCATATGTTGTATCATCTTAAATGATTTAATTTTTAAATTATTAAGGACTATTTATTTAAAATACAAATAATTATATTCTATGTAGGTATATACCAAATTTACCTGCATGTCCCCTGTGTGTATTTCAGCAACTTCTCTTAGAATTCACATCTTATATTTGTCTTAAATATTCATTGCCTTTTGTTTGCCCTTCTCTCATTCCCCACCTCATTGTAAGGGTTTGATTCAGGATCTGGCTGCCTGAGTGGTCTGCAGCTAAATTCCCACCTTACAAGGAGCCCGTCGTCTAAATTACAGCTGATGGGAGAGCCCCTTTCTCCCAGTTGTAAGGGTAACTTACATTTCCAAATGCTGGGGAAATAGGAGTTTAGTTTTGAGCAGAAAGAACTTCTTGTGTATTTGCTGTTTACTAACTCTTCTGCACCTAATCTCTTATTTCAGCTCAAGATGGAGGGTTTATGATTAATACAGTTGGCGCAGAAAATGGCCGAGTGCGTGGCTTCTTTTAAATATATCATGCTCAGTGCACACAGGCGCTGAGCATCAGTTAGAGAGAAGTGACAGCAGACTTGACCTTTCTCTCTGAATCGTATGTGGAAAAAGGGAATTAGCTTGCTACAATAGTACTTGAACTTGCTTTAACTTACCACTTTCCTCTTTAGAAGGAGAAATGTACATCTGAAATGTGAAATCACCTTCAGGCCTCATGTTGTTTAAAATGAAACTATACTTCCTCATAATATTAAATCCGATGTGTCTTTCAAACGAATTTACTAAGGCTATCGTAAATAACATCTTTTTCTTTCTTTCTTTTTTTTTTAAAGAAAAAAAGAACAGTATTTACATTTAGTGTGGAGATACATTTGATTTAAATACATTACGTATATATAATTTTGCAATGGCTATTGAGTTTTCCCAGGAGAACATATGAACAATAGGTCCACTAGTGAGGTGTGAGTTATAAAAGGTTTTAAATTGGCTTCCCTGAAACTGGAAACCAAATAAATAGCTATGGAAAATGCAAAAGGAGACTGAGAAGAGTTTTTTCTTCTATAGTTGCCAATTACTGCTATTAGGACTAATATGCTCTGCCTATACCTGAAACAGCTGTGATTGACACAGACCTCAGCCAATCACTGTGTTTCCTTGTCAGCTGTCATTTGCCTGTGATCAATTGCCAAGATTTTAGACAAACTTGAATGGAAAGTAAAAGCACATTGTTGCCAGAAAGCTCATCAGGTAAATATGCCATATAAAGAAATATATCTTCTTTGACCTCTCTGACATTTTCAAACTGTTTAAAAGCTGAAGTTAATTCTTTCTGATGGCCTTTCATCTTTTGTTGACAATAGAGAGCTCCAGAGTGGTGACAGGGCTTGTCAAGTGGGACCATCTTATGAAAAACCATATCCTCCACATCTTTCCATCCAAATATTCTACTCTAAAATAATTGCATTTAAAATTCCATGTAGCTTTTATGTCTCCCCAAACTATCCTGGTATGAAACAACACGAATTTCTTCTTTCAACCCGCTTTAAGTTTCAGATTTTCATTATTGCTAGTTTAAAAATGCATTATACAGATAACGTATGAACATAGAAGTGATAAAACTGTGGCTAGAGTGAGCAGCTATGATTTGTTCTGCGGTGTCTTTTATTTGTAGCTACATGCTTGGAAGGTATTTCTGCAGGCTTCAGTCCCTGTTCTGTCTCTGTATCTCTGTACATTTTGTGTTCAATCTGAGCAGAATAAAATCCTGTTTCTCTAAGGCACCAGAGATCCTGGATTTGGCTCTGAGATGATGTGAATCATCTGTTGAATATTTAGAATTGTAACACTGTGTTTTAGTTATATCTCCCGAACTCTCTTTAATTTGTGATTCGGAGGATCCTGTAATTGACAGGCAATTGTAAGCAGAGAGTGGTCTTATCACATATTTCCATTGGATCCCGATGCATTTAAAGAAGGACTTTGCTGGGAAACCGACTTTGGCCCAGTGGTTAGGGCGTCGGTCTACCACATGGGAGGCCCGCGGTTCAAGCCCCGGGCCTCCTTGACCCGTGTGGAGCTGGCCCATGTGCAGTGCTGATGCGCGCAAGGAGTGCCATGCCATACAGGGGTGTCCCCCGCGTAGGGGAGCCCCACGCGCAAGGAGTGCACCCATAGGGAGAGCCGCCCAGCGCGAAGGAGGGAGCAGCCTACCGAGGAATGGCGCAGCCCACATTTCCCGTGCCGCTGACGACAACAGAAGCGGACAAAGAAACAAGACGCAGCAAAAAGACACAGAAAACAGACAACCAGGGGAGGGGAGGGGAATTAAATAAATAAAAATAAATAAATCTTTAAAAAAAAAAAAAAAAAAGAAGGACTTTGCTGGTTTATAGATAGAAAGGCAACTGCTCATCACCTGTTGACCAGCCATCTTGAGACAGGTAGTGATGTTGCAAGGAACTAGGAGAGATTTTGATTTCAGAAATGTTTCTTTTCTGACAGAATTTGCACTTGGTCCCATGAATGCCAAAAGCCACAGACTTGTACTTTTTCTTTTCTCACAAGATCTGGAATCCTTTCTCAGCTTCTGAACAAGTCCTGTCCCAAGGCATCATTGCTGGCCTTTCTAGCCCTGTTGTCTTGGGACACGCCCTCACCTTGCGTTCACCTATTCCTGCGCTCCGGTCTTCTTTTCCATTAGGTCCAACTCCGGCATTGTACCTCTAGTTGTGGCTATATATATATATATATATATATATATATATATATATTTACATATAGCTTTGCCCCCTTAAATAAGCTATTTAGTTGAATTTGCTCCAAGAGAGGATCATATTTCGAACTGGAAGGGAAAAAGGTTGTCCTACTCAAACCAGTTTTCATTGTTAAAACATGGCAGACTCACCTCCCATTCATAAAGGTGAGGCAGGGTTGCCAAGCCAGCCTCCCTGTGCATCAGTCAAAGGTTCCAGACTCAAGCAAAAAGCGCCCAGAAATAAGATCCTTTCAAGATCTTCCCTGATTTAAACCTTGAGAGAAAGCAATAAAAGTGAAGATGTGTGTTCCCCTTCAATGTTAGCTTTTCTGTTAGATATATGTTGCCCGTAGAATCTTTTTTTTTTCATTTTAAGCTTTTACTCCAGAAAAAAAAAAAAAAAAAAAAAAGGAGGAAAAGGGGGACCGAATGGTATTTTCATCTTTCAAAAAACCCACATTAAAAAAAAGAAACGGTATATTCAAAATAAGAGGATCTATTTCAGAGCTGGAAGTCTACCCACTCCTTGGAAAATTGCGTTCAGAATCTGAGGTGAATTTTACCTTGCATGTAAATCCCCTAGTTTTATTTTTCAGATGATTTCCACGAAATGCTCCTGTGTCGGGGGCTGACCAGTCAGATTCGCGCCTGCGCGGGCTGCGCCTCCATTTGCCACGTCGCCTGCGCTCCTCGCCCCGCAGCGCAGACGTTCAGATGGGAAGCGTTGCTGTGCAGCTTTCCTCCCCACCCCCGCCTTCTCGTTCCTTTCTTTTGTCAGAAAGTACACTTAGTATTTTCTGTCCAGACCTAGCTCTAACTAAGGTTATTACATCAACCTTCAGAATTAGCTCTTCCTCTCAGGCGGGAAAAGATGGAGGCAGCCAAGGGCCCGGCGTCACTGCGAAGCTTGGTCTTCGGATCTAAAGAAAAGTTCTAATAGAAAACAGCAGTGGGCGGCGGGTGTCAGGAAGGTTAGGGTTCAGATCCCAGAGGCTGATTTCATTAGGACATTAGCGGTGCTGTGACCCTCCCCTCCCCCGCCTCGGCGACAAGAGCCCAGGCCTGCGCTGTTTCTGCAAGATGAATGGGACCGAGGCTGTGTACACAATGCCACTGCCAAGACGCACAGACGCAGGCACCGGGGCTGAATACCAGGCCCGGTGAAGCTGGAGCACAAAAGCCCCCACAGGCTGGGCTCTGCAGGATCTCTCCAAGTAGCTCTACCCCTCCCATTCGGGATCCCCAAAGGTCTTCATAGGGTCCTGTTAGGTGATTTTTAGGGAGGACCCAGGCCTTAACATTCCTGTACCTGGGTGATTTCTAGCGGATTCACTCTCATATAAATGAAAATGCACCTTCATCCCCCAGAGAGCAAATCACAACCGTCCTGCTTCGAGAAACTTCCACCCATTTTCCTAATAATGACACTGCTTTGTTTTGCTCTTGCGCCAAGGTCACTGTGAATCTCAGAATCCTGCCTCACCTCCAAAGAACAAAAGCAAAAACTAAAAACGTTGGATTTTCTTGATATAAATGAGAATAGATGAGCAGCCAGCATTTCTTTCTTTGTGGCTATTTTACTCAGAGGTTTACCTCTCCTTAGAACATTAAGACAGTCTCTTAGGGGAAGCCCTGAGTTGATCCCTGCTGAGGGAACTGTGTTTTCTTGGGTTCCACATGAGCCTCAGCTTCCCAAAAGGAAGATGCAGCCTGGAAGATTCCAGTGAAATTGTCTTGACCCACAGACAATCACGATAGTTAGGATTTGGTTTTCTGTATCAAAGATTATACCAGTATTAATCTTTTCAAATCTAAATTTTAATTTTCACTACTAGAAATGAAAACTTACTTTGTGCTTTCTGTTTTCCAAATTCTAATTTAATAGAATCAGACCCCTCACTTTGATATCTTATTAGCCTTTCATCTTAGAGAATTTTCTTCTCTTACAATTTTTTCTTCTTAGAATATTAAAATGTTAGCAGTTTCATCAGAAATATCCTTTCACCTTCTCCTTTCTCTGACTTAGATCCCTTCCTTTTTTTTTTTTTATATCATTGAATTTTTGCTTCCTTTTTCACTGTTGCTTTTCTCTGTATTCTCTTCTTGTTTGCAGTCTTTTTTTCTCTTCTTTTTTTAAGATTCAGATCTACTGTTCCTCTGTTTCCTTTAGGGTCTTTAGAAAATTATTCCAAAATGAATTCATTGTTTTACAGTTTATATCAAAAGCGAATTGTTGTACCATGTTTAAAGAGTGTGTTTCTGTGGTGTGGGAATGCAGTTAATTTCATTAAGCATTTGCTTAATAGTATCAGAATTATTTTGTGACTTACCTTGTGGGTCTAAAATTCCTAGTCAGCAAGCAATACTTATTTACTAATCAATGACAGGATGTGCCTCATGCCCTCTCAAACTCCATTTTACCCCCAATAGAAATACATTGCTTTGTTTTTGTTTTTAAATGGGTTTATTAAGATATAATTTACATACTATAACATTCATACATTTTAACAGTCTTGAAGGAAGCAGGGCTTCCTTCTCATTCAACTGCATGACTTTATTTATTATTTGAAACTGGAAAAGCTACAAAATATGATCAAATAGAAATCTTAAAACATTCTGGGAACCCCATTCTGTTTTAATGCATAATTTTCCTATTACAGCAGCGTGTTTGCACCTCTGGAGTTAAGGTCATGGCAGCGTTTGCATTATAAACCCTTTTTTTCAAGGGTTTATAAATGCAGCTGCTTTTGTTTGCTCAGGACTGAAGCTTGCCTCATGAGGTTTCAATGCAATAGAACAGCTTTTTGGGGTTGAGTTTTCTTTAACTAAATTAAAATTTTAAAACGCCACATTGCCCTTTAAAAAATTATTGCAAGTGTCAAAAAGCCTAGGTAGGAATTTCTCCCTGAATAACTTTTTCTATATATGCATTTTTAATTGCCTTTCGTTTCCAAAAATTCTCCACCGTGCTCAGTTTTTGATTGATGTTATGCCTCAAGTATTTACAAACCTAAATCCAATTCTCTTTATAAACGAAAAACCACGTTATATACAATTACTGTCTTTCAACATTATTAGCAAAATTATTTTTACAGTGCATAATATAGCCCAAAGATGGCTTGAAAAGGTAGCACAGAATGTTACACCTCAGAAGAAGTTATATATATTTATATATAGAAAGAGAGGGCGTGAAAGAGAGAGCATATTTTCTAGGAGAGTTTAAAATATTTAGAAAAAATTTACATTTTTGGAATCATAGTTTGCTCTTTTCAGAACAATAAAAATGCGTGGCAAAGGATGCAGAAACCACCTAAATTATTAAATTGGTTTTAAACATTAAAGAAAGAAAAAACATACGATGAGATCACTAAACAAAACACAATATTAGAATGTCAGTTAAAATGAAGTGTAATTGAGAATCCTGACTTTGTTTGCACACAATTGCCAGAAACTTCTAATCAGACCTTCACTTAGTAATTTTAGGAGGTGTTTTCCTTTTCAATCACAGGGTAAAATGGGGCTGCCTAAATATCACCTTATGATTCAAAAGTCAGGTTTCATTTCGTTAATTTTATTTATTAAAAAAAATTATTTACTATTTTCATGTGAAATTAATCTCTTATGCAGAAAAGATGAATAAAATCAAAGGCACAAGAGTGGTAATGGATATTGTATTTCAAAATATACAATTTGAATGGAAGTAGCTCTTCTTCCCATCCACTCCCAACCCCCTACCCTCCCACCCCCAGAAACGATTTTCCTGCAGGTGCTTTTCAGGGTAGATTTCAAGCCCTCACAATCAGTGATTGCTTTTTCTCTCACATCTGTGTATTGTCCAACCCAGCACACGTGCCTAGCAAAAAGGTTTGTTGAATGAAGAAATGACTGTGCACTGCCTAACTGAGAAGACTCAGGGGACCTTATGGACAGCGATCAAAAACTCGAAAACCAACAATTTTTCTAACCACCTTCCCACCTCCTGACTTCCAAAAACAAAACAAAACCGGCAAACAATCAGAAAGGTTTAATCTGAATTTACGAGACCGTGCAGGACGGTGACAGCCTGCGTTGATGTTTCAGCTGTTTCAGCTTGAATTGAGGTTCCAGCAGCGGCCTGACAAAGGCTACACCAGGCACGAGAAAGAGGTTGTCTCAGAATCTTCCTGACAGAGGCTGTGCTAGCTGTCCTAACCCCGAAATATGGAGTCCTGAAATATGGTGGCTTGACTCCCCAACCCCGCGAGCTGTGGACAGTCCTTTGAATGCAGAATACATTTAACTAAATTAAAAAAAAATTGTAACCAAATAAATAGAATCCTAAACTGGTGTTCAAAAAACTAAACGCACTTGTTCCTGCTAAGATAGTTGATAATCCTTTTCTATCCCAGTCTGATGATTTTCACTGGTAGATTCTGTTTCTCGTCCTGTTTCTTTAACCAAATATTGTTTAATTTAATTATACTATAAATTTAGGGACATTAAAGGAGAGGGAAAAATAATTTTATAAATTCAGGGCTAACAGGTTTATCCGTTTATCTGGAGTTTCCGTTAACAGACTGAATTAAGTGTTCATTTTTCCTAGGGGTAAACAAAAAACAAAGCCTCTGAGTGCTTTCATTCTCTGTAAAGTGAAGGATTTTCAGAGCAAGAAATGTACAAAGCAGAAGGGGGGAGGAATGCAAAATGTTTTATATATAGCGATATCTCCCAAACAAATATGCTTTTCTATACTCTACATTTACATGTGTGTGGAGGAAAAGGGAGACACAACACCCAGAAAGAACACAATGATGGAGGTGTGAAATCATCTCCTTTTGGGAGTGAATGCGCCAGATTTTCATTCTGGAGTGAAAATGAACCCAGCGTTTCCATCCTCCCTTCCCACCATTTCCCATTAATCCCTGAACAGTTTCCCCCCTAAAGTTAATGCTATTAAATATGGGCAGTTTGGCCCCTGAAAAATCCAGAGCGCAGGGTTCCCTAAGAAAGAAGTAACATTCCTGCTTTTGTTTTCTCTCTCGGTCAGCGGTCAGCGGGGCAGGACGTGTTCCTGCGTGGCCGAGATGGTGATGATGAGACTGGAAACCTGGCTGCCGCTCCACAGTGCCAGCCACAGCCAGGAACCCATCGCCTGGGCAGGGCCTTAAGCCCCACACCAGTCTAGATAAATATTTACAAAATGTTAATGCATATTTATACACTTCAAATTGACTGCCTGATGTAACGACTCTGGAGCAGTTTGAGAATAGTGCCTCGTCTTTCTACACAGGTGGCTAGAATGAAATTACGATTTGACTTGGGTTTGCATTTTGAGATGTGTAGCTCTTCTTATCTGGCATCTTGAGAAAGTCTCCAGAACAGTACCTTCGAACAGTTTCTCCTTTCTCCCCTCTCCTCCCTCCCTCTTTCTAACACTTCCCTTCTTCCTTCTTTCTCCCCTCCCTCCCCTCCTTCCTTCCTTCCTGCCTTCCTTTTTTCCCCCATCAAAGTACCTATGATTTTCCTGTTAAGCAGTCCCCAGTAGGTAAAAGGAAAATCCAGTCTGCATTATTTTTGTTTAAGTTTTAATATAAAATTAAAATGATAAAATTGTAGGTGCTTCCAAATCTGCCTGCTGAAACAGTCTGTTTAAGTCAGGGCATTCTAAAGGAAAATTATTTTTTCCATTTTGGCAGCACCTTCAATTTCCCTTCTGCTCCTCTAAGGGATGGTAATGAAGGGTTTTTAATTGATCCTTGCATTTTTTCAAATGGAAGAAGTGTCAAATATTTGTATTTGTCTTGATCATTTATTTTCCAAAAGTAGGGAGTAAACACTGTGAGAATGATACATGCACATTCTGTAGATGGTTATGATTAATAAATTGGTTGTATGATCAGAAATCAAATGATGGAGAGATGATGATGATGAGCAAATCAAATGGCTTTGCATGTCTTCTCACTCCTGAAATGGCGTTTTCAGAAATTTTGCAAGAGTGTTTCCAAACATCTGCTCATTGAGACTTGAAAAGCAAAAGGATTCACACCAATCTAGAGAGGAAGAAAACACCAGATTGTTACAGAGTTTACATGTAATTGAAAAGTTGGCTACTGCTGTAATTTATGAAACTTGGGCATCCACTAGGGCTGAGGAGAAAATACATGGGAGATAGGGCGTAAAGAATAATAAATAGTAATTAAGAAATGCTAATTAAAAATTCAGTTATGTGTATGTTCAATGGGCAGTTTGCATGGTCAAAGTCCCTGTTTTGTTCATTTAAAGTTTTTTGTTTTTGTTATTTTAATTTGTATTTGTAAAACTCCATTTAATGCTGATTAAATCTGGAATCAGAAGCCATAACCAAGACGTCTCCTTGTAGACTGAAGCTGACAAACACCCTACGTCCTGTATCCTTTTGAAGATAGAGTATGAATCTATTTGAGGGTAATTGCTTTGTGTTTAGTCATTAGTTAGTATAGTGTCACTTAAAATAGAGGAAAAACATTTTGTCTGAAAATTTTTCCTGTTGCCTGCTTTGGAATAATAGCGTTAACTCTTGAGCATTTTTTTTCAATTTCATAAAAATGAAAAACAATTTATTTCCACTTTTCAATAATCTCTGAATTTGAACAAATAAGCCATCTCACCTGGTCTGTATATCTGTAATCTGTTTCTTCAAAGCAGAGAGAGTCAGCTGAGTTAAATTCAACACACGTATATGAAGAGTCTACTATGTGCAAGTATTATTAGGACAATTAAAATTTAGAGTTTCCTGTATACACTATCCTGGTTGTGTTGGGTGGGGGCAGTCTTATCATTTGGGGGAATGTAAGGCCAATTCCAGAAAAGTACACAGGAAAATAGGGGTGGGGGATATATGGAGTTCATGGAGCAAAAGATGTTCTCTGGGACTTAAAGCCGTTTCCTACACATTTTGCCCATCTCTATTCAGTCTATGTGGTAATTGCAATGCCCTTTCCCAATGTAAGTCCTTCTATTCCTTACATGAGACTATTCAGCATTTCCTGTAACCCTTTGTGGCCATTCCCAGTTGAGATCACTAAATTGGTTGTGGATTAGCTTTCTTCAAGTAATGCAATAATAATACCTTTTGCTGGGATGGGCATTTTAAATGTCTCCTAGATACCAATCACAGGCTAATATGAATACCTAGAATTTTCCCCATTTTGTAGGAAAAGTGATTTAGATTAAAATCACATGGAACGAAAGAAGAACTCAGACTCTCTCATTCTTAGCCCAGTGCTGTCTACTATCCTAGCCAGGGGTGGGTGAATTGTAGTTCATTGGCTAAGTCCAACCTGACTCCTTTTTAATAATTACCTGGTGAACTAAGAATTGTTTTTATAGTTTAAATGTTTACATTTTAAATGGTTATAAGAGTACCTACAGAATAGCCTTGATTTTGCCTCTTGGCCCACAAAGCATAAAATATATACTCTTTGGTCCTTTGAGAACATGTTTGCAGATCCCTTCATCATTCTGTACCCTACCCACAGCCCCTAGACCATTCTTCTCCAATACACTATCCCCTAAATCACCAGCCCCCATGAGATGATCAACTCTGTAAGCAGACAACCATTCTTCTTTCTTAAAAGCTTTAGCACATGGGGTACAGGACACTGTGCATGTTAGAATTTGGCTACTACTGTTTGACCGTTTCACTCACTCAGACAAACCCAAGTACAACAGCTACACCTGGAATCCTGACCTAATTTGGGGCTAATGTTAGAACTAGGGGGGCAGTAGAAGTGTAAAAGACCTAGCTACTTGAACATTAGTATCTGATTTCCAGTGTAAAATTAGTTTCAGTCAAACTTTGGACCCAGCAATTGTGTTTTGTCTGTATTCTTGCATCCTGAAAGAGAAGAATAATGTTTATCCTGCTTAATCTTCAATCCCCTCCATGATGAGGCAATTCATTGAGTTTCTTTTTAGTTCTCTTACAGCTATTGCTGTTTTTTTAATTCTGGCAATAGAGAAGAGAGTGTTTACTAGATATGGGTTCCATTTTAAGAGTATCTTGAAAATTATGTTATATAGATGACCACATCTGCCACTGGTAGATGTTTCCAACGTTGAAAACTTTTGGATCTAAAGAATTAGTGTTTAGTTAGTTTTGTGTTTTTCTTGAAACTCCAGAGCCTGAGAGCAGCCATTAAAGCAGAGAATGACTTTGTTGGGCAATGAAAATCAGGGTGGCAGAATTGGTACTCCTAGCCTAACAATCCACATAAAGGGTGGATCCAAATAATCATGTTAAGTGAATTAGACTTAAAAAAAAAACAAATGTGAATTATGCTGCTATGAATATGGCCATACAAGTATCTGAAGTCTGCTTTTAATTCTTTTGGGTATATACCAAGGAGTGGGATTGCCAAGTCCTATAAACGTAAGTAAGTCTATTCTTAACTGCTCAAGGAATTGCCAAGATGTTTTACACAGTGGTGGTACCATTTTACATTCCCATCAACAATGCACAAGTGTTCCTATTTCTCCTCATCCTCTCCTACACTTGTTAAGTTCTATTTTTTGACAGTAGCCATCCTACTGGATATGAAGTGATATCTCATGGTGGTTTTGATTTACATTTCCCTAATGGCTAATGATGTTGAACATCTTTTCATGAGCTTGTTGGCCATTTGTGTATCTTCTTTGGAGAAATGTCTGTTTAAGTCCTTTGCCCGGCATTATTCATAATTGCCAAAAGGTGGAAACAACCAAAGTGTCTACCAACAGATGAGTGGATAAACAAAATGTGGTATAAACATACAATAGACTATTACTCAGCTGTAAAAAAAGAGTGACATTGTGATACATGGATAAACCTTAAAGACATTATGCTGAGTGAAATAAGCCTGACACAAAAGGACAAATACTGTATGACTCCACTTATCTGAGGTACTTAGAATAGGCAAATTTAGAGACAGAAAGCATAATAGTGATGCCTAGGGGCTAGGGGGAGGGAAAGAAGAGTGAGTTATTATTATGAGAACAGTGTTACTATTTTGGATGATGAAAAAGTTCTGACAATTTACTTAATACCACTGAATTTTACACTTAAATACGGTTAAAATGGTTTTATGCTATGTATATTTTACCACAATGGAAGTGTAGAAAAGGAAAGACTATGACATATATAGATGAAAAATGGGTTTCCTCTAGCTCGAGAGATTTAAAAAACTGTCTAGATCTGGTGGTGCACCGGCATCCTAGCAGGCATGGGGTTCAGGATTCTTCCTGTGCTCCTTAGCATTACGGAGAGAGCACCCAGTGACTCCTAATCATGACGGATGTTTACAGGGCAAGTTGCTAGGCGAAGGCATTTCTGACTAGCTGGCCTGTTTCCAGTGGACTAGATTTGATATTGCCTGGGTAGATGTTTGAGGGGCAGGAATGATTTCTTTTTTAAAGACAGAAGGTACTCCCTTCCCTAGACTATAAAGTGTAACCCAAAGAAAAAAATTTGGAAAATGTTTTTTAAAAACTTTTTAATCCATAATCCTTCCATCCAGAGCCACCCAGAAATAACTATTTTACTGCATTTAGCTTTAGTTTTTATTTTCTGTTAATGCATGTAATTTTTAAACAATATTGAGATTATACTATATTTGGTTTCTGTTCTGTTTTTTTTTTTTTCTTTAATTAATGATATATCATGAGCATTTTTTTCCCTGGACATTTTTTAGTAAGCGTGTTGATGGCAATATATTCCTTCCTGTAATTATATAATAATTTATGTATTCATTCTTCTTGTGTTGGCCACATAACTCATTCTGAGTTTGTTCATTTGTTATAATAAATAATATCGCGATACATTTTCTTAGAAGGGATTTCTGGAAGTAGGATTACTGGTTTGAAGGGTAAACTCTTTTCAAGATCCTAGAAAGTCCGTATCAATTCATATTCTTATCTGTTCTCTATGAGAGCTCATTCTCACCAAATTTCAGTATTCTTAAGTTCTCCTCCCCACCATGGCTCTCTTGTCTGTCTGCTCTTTGTGTCTGCTCATTTGTCAGCTCGTCTTCTTTAGGAGGCACCAGGAATCAAACCCAGGACCTCTTGTGTGGGAGGCAGCCATATCTGCTCCCAGTATTCTTAAATTTTAATCTTTGCCAATCTAATGGCTTAAATAATTTCTCATGTATTAATTAAATTTAAATTAAGTTTTTCATGGGCTTTTTATCCAGTTTTCATACATTTGAGAGTTATCAGTTCATGTCCTTTGCCTGTTTTTAATTGGAATGTTCATTCTTTCTTTCTGTTCACCTGCATGAATATCTTAAAACTATTAGGTGGCAATAATATATAATATTATTTTTTTAAGGATAGTGAAGGGGACCCATTGGAAACAGTCAGAATTAGGAATTCATAGAATTGTGGTCTTACATGGAAGACTTAAATCAATATGAATGGTTCTTCCTAAAAGCATGTATTTGGGGTGTGGTGTAGGAGATTACGGTGACCCCCACTGTAGGACAAAAGTCTAGGTGCTCCCCCCTGCACTTTAGCATGGCAGCTTATCATCTAGGAAAGGTATTTGCTTCCTTGTCTCATCATATTCCTTTTCCAAATAGGAGCACCTAGTTTTTCCGCCTGGGCATTGAGCAAGATAGATTCCTCTCTGTGTCCAAACTTGTTGCGGCCTGCCAAATTAAAACAATTAAAACACTCCTAGAAGAGAATATTTTATTCATGAACTATTGTGATTAGTAATCGAAGAAAATGTGGCATTGGTGTGGAGAAAGTGGCCATGGTGGCTGCTGGGGGTAGGGAGTGGGAGGAAGAGATGTGATGTGGGGGCATTTTCAGGACTTGGAGTCGTCCTGGGTGGTGCTGCAGGGACAGTTACTGGATATTGTATGTCCTCCCATGGCCCACTGGGTGGACTGTGAGACAGTGTGGGCTATGGTGTAGACCATTGACCATGAGGTGCAGCGGTGCTCAGAGATGTACCAAATTCAATGAATGTCTCATGATGATTGAGGAGGTTGTTGTTATGGGGAGAGGAGTGGGGTGAGGGGGGTGGGGGGTATATGGGGACCTCATATTTTTTGAATGTAACATTAAAAAAATAAATAAAGACCAAAAACATGGAGAAAAAAATAAATACATAAAACAGTAAAGGTAGGATTGGAAAAAAAAAAAAAGAGAATATTTTACATAATAAATCCCTCCACCCAGATTTTAAAATGTCAACATTTTCCCCATGTTTTCTTCAAATAAGTTTTTCTTATGCCCTCCCTTCCCATGTCTTCCCCTCCCCTCCCCTTTTCCTTTCCTTTCCTTCCCTTCCCTTCCCTTTTTCCTTTCCTTTTTCCTTTCCTTTCCTTTCCATAAGAAGTCACAGTTCCTAAATCCCATTCTTTCCCCTGGCTCTGCTGAGTTGCTGTGTTTTGTCCCTGACCGTACATGGATAAATAATACTATGTATAAAAACAGAAATCAAAGCAATTATCTATTAAATGTTGGTTGGGGTACTATGGGGGATTTACAAAAGCATAAGCCTGCTCTCTGCCCTCAGTGAGTTTTATTTTATTTGAGGAAAAACAAATGATTTTATATGAGGAAAAATGAAGCTAAAAATAAATACATGGCAAGTTAAGATAGAATGCTGAGCAATTGTTAAACAATAATACAAGAAAACTTTTTAAGCGTCACAAGGCTTAAGTGTTGTGAGATGAATTATGCTTGTTAATAAAAACACAACATTTTAAGGAGAAATAGGCGATCATTTATGGTTTTATGTTTTCCTCATATATCTATTGACCGCCTTCCCAGGGCAGGGCATAACGCTAGGTGGTAAGGATAGCTTGCAAGTCTGGAGTCCAAGTTGCAAGCCCTCTGTGCTGGTACGTGGTGCTCCATGATGAACCAAATTCAGGTTATACGCCCACTTTTCTGGAAGGCCTTAGGCTTAAGCTGTGCTGACAAAAAACAAGTCAGATTGTGTAGGTTTCAAGATCCACAATGCAATCAGGAGGGAGACCATGGTCCATACCCTAAACCAAAAGATACGGCAGCCACGGAAATATGGGGAAAGGACAATAGAAAAAGGAACTGAATCAGTCAGGGCTCTCCTGAAAAACAGAACCAGTAAGATGTGTGTATATATGTGGGTGCGTATGTGTCTATGTCTATGTGTGTGTGTCAGAACATATATATGTTAAGGTATTTATTTTAAGGGATTGGTTCATGCTGTTGTGGGTGCTGATATGCCTGAAATTTGATGGACAGGCTGGCAGACTGTGAACTCAGCCAGGACTTGATGTTGCAGTCTTGAAAAAGACTTTCTTCTTCTCTGGGAAACCTGGTTTTGTTTTTAAGGCCTTCAGCTGATTGGATGAGGCCCACCCACATTATCGAGGGACGACTCCTTTGCTTAAGTCTACTGAAGGTATCTACAAAATACCTTCACAGCAACACCTAGATTAGTATGATTAAATAACGGGGTACTATAGCCTAGACAAGCTGATACATCTAATTAGCCATCCCAGGAAAGAAAGGTCAGGTACCTTTGTAATTCCAGGATTCTCCAAATTAAAGTTTCAGGTGT
Source organism: Dasypus novemcinctus (assembly GCF_030445035.2). NCBI lineage: Eukaryota > Metazoa > Chordata > Mammalia > Cingulata > Dasypodidae > Dasypus > Dasypus novemcinctus. Next base: position 19,361,013 of record NC_080690.1, on the reverse strand, counting down.
CATCTCTTGTAATTTCTTCCCAGGAACAATGCTACTTCTTTAGAAGCCAGCAACCCATTTGGATCTTTCTCTGTAGCCTCTTGTCTAACCTAGTTAATACAGCCTTATCTAGATTTGGAGATTGGTCTAATTGGTATGCATGGGTAATGTATCCTACAATCTAATACAAAGAAATGGACTTCCTTACAAAATACTGCAATGGTTTCATGTACAAATAAGATGCTCAATGTCTACTTGTTGACTCCATTATCCATCAATCCCAGCCCTCCTAACCTTACATCAATACCATGAAATGGGGTGGGGAGAACTAGGAAGGAAGTGCCACCACAATCAGCAGTAGCTGTTAGGTTAACATTTCCAGCAAAATCCTAACATAAATCTTCCAAGAGTGGGAAATGACCTGTCCAGTTGACAGCAACAGGCTCAAAAAACTCAAAATAAAAATGCTCTTCTCTAAACAAAGGCCTCATCTTTCTTTGCCCTGAAAGTGAGCCTCATTATGCCAGGTAGAAGTATATTCACTAGTGAGTTGTTAGAGTTTTTTTAGATGACATTTTAATCTTGAATTTATTATTCATTGTGTAAACCACTTATATAGTTCTCAATCAGCTGCCATCATTTTTGATGATCTGTACTAATGGAGGGAAGCAGTCGTGGAGAAAATCCAAAGCAATTTACAATCCAAATGCTGCTAGTGTTTGCTTGTGAAATATAATGCCTGGTTTTCAGCTACCGACAGGGCCAGTTTTGAGGGTGTACAACCTGTGCAATCACATGGACTCCAGGACTCTGATGGGCCCTCTGCTTGATTTAATTCTCTGCAGTCACTGTCTTGGAATTCTTAAGCATTACTGAACAAGGTGCCTCCCATTTTCATGTTGCACAGGGCCTGCAAATTATGTAGCTTTTGCAGAGGAATTTTCCTGGGTGGATCATAATATGGCCATGCTGCCCAAAGGACATCCATACTGACCAAAGGAGGACACTTCCAAAGACAGGGTGGGTGAGCTGCAGTCCAAATTGGGACCTCCTTCTGGCTGACACCCACATGGCTCATGGGGAGCTAACTGATAAGGGCCCAGAACAGGCAGGTGAGGTGTGACATATGACATCAGACTTGAAAGCTGACAAAGAACAAACCCATCCTCTATGAGAAAATATGGAGAAACCTACCCTATAAGGTAGTATTTAAGAACTGTAGGACCAAGAAAAGCATTCTAGAATCCCAGGGTGAATTCTACATCTTGACCAAGAAAAGAAAGTAGATGTGAACTGAGATTTATTAATAGAAGGTAGTGTGAGTTGACCTAGCTGGGCCATAAAAATCTGTCCTGAGGAAGGCATTACAGAGAAAGTAAAAGTAGATACAAATCCCTGAGCTCTATGTTGCCAGGAAGAAGCTTTACATTTCTGCCTTTCCCTAACTACCCTGACCCCCATTTCTGAGCTACACTAGAAACCAAGGGTCCTGGGGTACCCTGGAAATCTAACAGGAACCGTTTACCCCCTCTGTCATATTGAATAAAATTTAGAAGTAATCCATCCTTTCTGTACCCCATAATGAAGAGATGTTTTGAGGTCACTGCTGTCCATTCCTCATGCCTGCAATGACTGTGATAAAGTTGCTCTCCACACCAGAGTAATGCAATGCAGGGCTCACCATTCATTCATTTATTCATTTCACAGTTACTGAGCTTTTCACTCAAGGGCTGTACTGAATGCTGTTGGAAACACAGATTTTAAAACAAACATTTACCGCTCTCAAGGATCTTGCCATTGTGTGGTGAGAAAAAGCACACTAATAGGTATCCTATAAATGCAAAGTGATAAGACTATTTAAAAACTATAAAGATCAAATGCTGTGGAAAGTCAGAGAGTAAGATTAGGGAAGACTTCATGGAAGAGGCAGTTGGGCTTTGCACAAATTGGACTATGAAGTGGAGATGTTGCCCTGATGGACTATGGAAAACACCATGAACCAAGGCAGAGGAGAGAATCAGTGGGCATGTGTAGGAAATATAATTATATATACTTTGGCTGGAGAAAAGAACATGTGATGGTGACCAGTGTCCAGACAAGAAGGCTGGATCAGATTATGAGTCATGAATGCCTGACTAAAGCATTTGAACTTTTTCAGCTTACAATGAGGAGTCACTGAAGTTTTTTTTAAGGGAGGTAATAGATTGGACTTTATGCTTCAAGTAGGGTCAGTCTGGCAGAAGGTTGTAGGAAGCACTCATTCATTTATTTCTTTGTGCCGCACATGTTTATTAAGTATCCACTGGATGATGAGGACTATGGTAGGTCTGAGAGTAGGGTGGTAAGTTATATTGGTGGTCTCTAGCCACCCAGAATTTACTGTCTAGGAAGAAGACAGAGAAATAGCCAATAGAAACTGAGTGCTATGATGAAACGTGTTATGCTAAGTGTTATGAGAACACATAGAAGAAGCACTTATCCCAGCCTTGGAAAGTGTTTCAAAAACAGTGATGTTAAAGCTGATACAGGACAGGTGGTTGTTTTGTAGACAAAAATGGTCCTAAGAATATCCCAGGTGATATTAGTGATGGGCCAGAGGTCAAAGCCATCAGGTAAGGCTGAGAGAAGTTCCCTGCAGGAGGAAGGGTAGTGGTTGAGAATGGTCAACAGGGTGTGGATAGAGGTTGGCAGGACAAAAGGGGACAGTGGGGGGAAGTCAGAGATGGACAAAAGGAATAGGAGGTTTAAATTCTATCCTGGAGATAATGCCATAGGCAGAGCTGCATTTTAGAAAGACTCCATAGGTATTTTTGTGGAGAATAGAAAGTATTGGTCTGGAGAGGAAAAATGGTGGACTGGCATAAGGCAGTGGCAGTGTGAACAGAGAGAAGAAGCCTGAGAGAGATATTTAGGAGATGTACTCTACTGGAACTCGAGATGGATAGGATGTAGAAGTGAGAAAGAGCAAGGTGTCAAAGACGACCCTGAGGCTCAGACAACCTGATGAACGGTTAGGGGAGTGGGGAAGGGTGAGTGTGGGAGGAAAGATGGTAAGTTCAATTTAAGTGAATTTGAGGCTTTGGGGAGATGCTTAGGAAGAGACATCCTATAACAACTTGATATATAAATGTGAGTCTCAGTCAATCTATAGGCTCAAAGAACAGTGGACTAGATATCAGCATATTGATGGTAAGTGATACCGTGAAAGTGGATGGCATCATCCAGGGAGTGTGAACAGAGTCAAAAGGAAAGAGGGTCTTGGCCAGAACCTTGGAAGCATGAACAGTTAAGGAATGTGCATGGCCAATGAAGTGGGAGGAACACCAGAAAAGAATGACTTGGAACTCAAGGGAAGAGAATATTTAAGGAAAGGACTTGCTAATTTTTTTAATGCATCAAGCAAGTTAAGGACTGAAAAATGTCCATTGGACTTGGCAACCAAGAAGTTCTTGGTGATGTTTGCTAGGGGACGGTGGAGAACATCATCTTGTCCATAAGATGTACTGACCAGAGAGTGGAGGCAGAAATTTATAAGATGATTAATAGTCATGTATTAACTAACATACATGGGCTTGCTAAGATGATGATGATGGTGATGTTATTTACCTCAAGAGAGATACAGAGGGAGGGGGAGGGATAAGCACCATTATCTGCAGTGAAAGCATTCTGAGTGACACCTACAAGCACCCCTAAGAGGCCTGTGCAAGAGTTTCTCTCCGGTATTGACCAGATATGGGACTGCGGAGTCATGGGGCATAAGGAAAGTAAGTGTGACTAAGGACTCCCAGATAGCTCTTTAGAATGGCTCTCCCATTTTATACTCACACCCATTGGCAGTGTATGAGTTCACATCTTTGCTAACTCTTGATGTTATTACACTTTCTTATGTTTGGCAATCTGATAGGTATAAAGTGGCATCTCACCATTGTTTTAAAACGCATTTCACCTAATACTAGTTCTAGATTATTTCTCTGTGGATTTATAAGTATACAAATTTTCCCCCTACTCTAATTACCTATTCATATCCCTTGCCCATTTTTTCCTATCATTTTCTCATTGCATTATTCTGTATGTATTTTTTTTCTACTTTTTAAATTTTTTAAAAAGATACTTTGATTATATACATCTTACAGAGAATTTATAGGGGATTCCCATATGCCCTGTTCTCCACACCTCCCACATTTTCCCACATTAGCAACATCTTTCATTAGTATTTGTGTATTTTTTATATTAAACCTGTGTTGGTATTATACATTGCGAATAGCTTTCATTTATTAGTAGTATAATTTTGATATGATCAGATCCGTACATATTTTTGCTTTATGATTTTTCTCTCCCCCTTCCAACATCACACATTTCCTCATTCTTTTTCTTTATGCTCATACTTTTACCTTTCACCAGAGGTCACCTTTGAATATGGTGTGACAAGGGATCCAGTTTCTCCCTGTGATGAATCAGTTTCCCCACATTCTTTTTTGTTTGTTTTTTCAAAGATTTATTTATTTATTTCTCTCCTCCCCCACCGGTTGTCTGTTCTCTGTGTCTATTTTCTGCATCTTCTTTGTCCTCTTCTGTTGTCAGCGGCACGGGAATCTGTTTCTTTTTGTTGCGTTATCTTGTGTCAGCTCTCCGTGTGTGTGCGGTACCATTCCTGGGCAGGCTGCACTTTCTTTCGCACTGGGCAGCTCTCCTTATGGGGCGCACTCCTTGTGCGTGGGGCTCCCCTACGCGGGGGACACCCCTGCGTGGCAGGGCACTCCTTGCGCGCATCAGCATTGTGCATGGGCCAGCTCCACATGGGTCAAGGAGGCCCAGGGTTTGAACCGCGGACCTCCCATGTGGTAGACGGACACCCTAACCACTGGGCCAAGCGTGCCGCCTCCCCACATTCTTAAATATACTAACTGGTGTATAGTAAACAATACACTGGTTCCATCAGTCTGTGTGTCTCTGTCCAATCCTTTCTGTCTTTGTGTTATATCTTTATATACATAGAGGAAGTCCTACATTTTTTTCAATGTACTCTTTGATATAAACTTTAGTATAATATTGCTAATCTCCTTTGAAAGTCCTGTTATAATTTTGATTGAAATTAGATGGAATTTATAGACTAAATGCAGGCCGATTCACATCTTTACAATATTAAGTAGTTACATCCATGAATAGGCTATATCTCTTCCCTTATTTAGATCTACTTTGTATTCTTTAATAAATTTATCAAATTTTCTCTATTAAAGTCATGACTTTTTTGTTAGGTTTACTACTCAATGCATTTTAGTTTTGGATGTTATTGTGAATGACCTCTTATTTTCTGTTATATTTTCTAGGTGGTTATTGTTGATAGAGAAATACTATTGATTTTTGTGAGTTGATCTTATATCTGGCAAAATTGCTAAACATTTTTGTTAGTTCTAATAGTTTGTCTGTTGTTCTGTTGGGTTTTCTATTATAGATGATCATATCATCTGCAATAAATGACGTTCTGTCTCTATCCTTCTAATCTTTACAGTTTTAGAATGAGCTGATTTCCGTGGGGTGGAGGCAGAAAGTAATTTTATTCTTCAAATTATCCCTTCAAACTTACTGTAGTGGGTTAAATAGTGACCCCAAAAGTTATGTCCAAGTCCTGACCCCTGGTACCTGTTAATGAGAACTTATTGGGAAATTAAGGGTCTTTTCAGATCTAATTAGGTTAAGGCTATATAGATGAGCTCATCCTAGATTTAGGGCAGGCCTCAGATTCAGTAACTGGTGGTGTCCTTATAAGAGAAAGAAGATGAAGAACAAAGATACACAGAGACATAAGAGAAAGCCATGTGAAGATGGAGGTAGAGATTGGAGTAAGCCAAGGAATGACAATGATCACAGGAGCCACCAGAAGGTAGCAAAGGCTCATTGAATGGATTCTCCCTCAATTTAAGCCTCTATATCCATAATAACTTGTTAGAGCAGCTCTAGGAAGCTCACACAACTACTTTGTAGACTTAACAGCACCATCCCCGGAAGAAATCTTGGCAAGGACCCATAGCTTTACAAGCCACTCTCTGTTTCCATCCCACTTCTGGAGGTGTTTACACTGTTCCTGTTCTAACTTCTTGAGTTAGATGTTTAGCTCCTCAGTTTTCAGTCTTTCATTGAATATATACATTTAAGGTTATAAGTTTTTCTCTAAGCCATACTTTTGCTATATTCTTCAAATATCAGTATATGTTTTATTACCATTTAGTTCTAAATGTTTCCTAATTTCCATTGTGATTTTTTTGAACTATGACATATTTAGCATTGTGCTTTTGTTTATAAGCATAAGAGTTTTATTGTTGTTATTCTTTTGTTATTGATACTGGTTTATGGTCTGAGTACAGGGTTGAATTTAATCTTTAGCCACATGAATAGCCACTTATCCCAGCACCGTTTATTGAAAAGTCACTCCATTTTGCACTGATATGCAGTCTTACTTCTATCACATACCTAGAGCTATCTATTTCTGGATCTTTTTCTAGACTGTATTCTGTTCCACTGGCCAATTTATCTGCTATGCACCCAAATTATGCTATCCTAATTAATATGACTTTTATAAGCATTCTAATAGGGCAGGTCCCACCTACCTCTAGTCTTAGTTTTGTCTTGATTACTCATAAATTTCCATTAATGGACACTATTGATTGGGCTTTTCAATGAGTTTGCATAGGCTCCATAGATCCATTGGCAGAAATTATTGATATTTTTTTTCACTATTTAGTCCACTTATCTAAGAATGTATCATAGTTCTCTTTATTTAGGTCTTTAAAAATTATTCCAATAAATGGTCAGATTTATTTCTAGGTGCTTTGTGTACTTATGTTTTTATAAATGGGTCACTAAAAAGTTCCATTTTATAGCCATTAGCTGTATTATATAGAAATAAAATTATTTATTGTATATTGAGTCACTGTGATTGCTAAATTATCGTATTAATTCTAATAATTTCTTTAGATTTCTTTTAATTTTTCCCTTAATGATCATATCATATATGAATAATTTTGTTTCTGCCTCTCCAATCATTATACCTTTTATTTTTCTTCTTACCCTGGCTGTGACTTCAAGTTTAATGTTGAATAGGAATGGTGAGAACAGGCATTCCTTCTTATTTCCAATTTCAAACAGAAGGCTGTCAATTTTTCATCATGAATATATTTGCCAAAGGTTTTGGTAATGCCTTTTATCAGGCAAAGGGTATTTAATTCAATTCATAATTTACTGAAAATTCTATATTGAATAGAAATGTAATTTCATGAAATTATTTTTTGCATCTATTGAGTAAATCATAATATTTTTCTCTTTAATCTGTTAATGTGGTGGCTTAGAGTAATTTTCTAATGTTAACAAACTTTTCATTTCTGAGATAAAATTCTACTTGGTCATGTTATTTTATCATTTTTATAAATTGCTGGATTTGATTTGCTAATACTCTAATGAGAATTTTTGCATCTATCTTTTTTTTTTTTTGAGTGATATTTCTTGTAATTTTCCTTTCTCATAATATCCTTATCAGCATTTGGTATCACGGTTTTGCTAGCCTCATAAAATTAATTAGGGCATATTTGCTTTTTTCTGTAGCATCTCAGGATGGTTTGTATAATATTAAAATTATTTGTTTCCTGATTGTTGGTAAAAACTCATTGGTTGGTGAAGCCATTGAGGCCCTTGGTTTTCTTTGTGGTAAGGTATTCTATTACTGATTCAATTGTGCCTTAAATGTTTATGCGAAGTTTAGGTTTCCTTTTTCTTTTGAGGTCAGTTTTTGTAAAATGTATTTTTCTGGGAATTTGTCAATTTTGTCTACCTTTTCAAATTTGTTGACCTAAAACTGTTCAGTAGGTCCTCCTGTTATCCTTTTGGTACCTGCAATGCCTATAAGTAATGTCCATTTTTGTTCCTAATACTATTTATCTTTTTTTCTTGATTTGTCTTACCACTGGTTTGTTAGTTTTATTATTCTTTTCAAATAAATAACTTTAGGTTTTGTTGACTCATTCCACTATGTATTTGTTTTCAAGTTTCATTTGTTTCTGTTCTCATTTTTATTATTTCCTTCTTTCTACTTTTTTACTTTTCAAAAATTTATTATGGAAAACCTCAAGTACACACAAAAGTAGGGAGAATAGCAAAACGTACCCTCGTGTCTATCACATAGCTTCAACAACTATTGACATATGATTGATCTTGTTTTATCTCTACCACTAATGACTTTCTCTCTGCCTTTAGAATTATTTTGAGGAAATAATCCCAATCACCCGGCCATTTTCTCTATAAATATTTTAGCATATATCTTTAAAATATAAGAACTGGTGAGGTCTTTCTCTTACATTTTATTTTGGAAATTTTCAAGTATTAATATATAAAGATAAAGAAAATAGCATAAAGAACTTTAGTGTACCTATTGTTCAGCTTTAGCAACTATCAATGCACACTATCTTGTTTCTGTATATCCTCTCATCCCCCCACCCATATTATTTAAAGCAAAATCTGAACATATTGTTTCATCTGTAATTATCTGAATTTATCTGTAAAAGCTAAAGACTGCTTTATAAAATTATAGCCACACCAGCACTTACACAGCTAAACATTATTATTCATGTTAATTCCTTAATATTATCAAATATTAATTCTTTAATAGTATCAAATATCCAATGTTCACATTTTACTCTTACAAGTTTTTTTGCTGTTTCCTTGAATCAAATCCAAATCCATACATTTCATTCGCAGATATGTCTAAATCTTTTTTAATCTGTAGCTTTCTCCTCTCTCTCTCTTTTCTTTATTTTTGTGTTTTCTTTTTGTTGATGTTGTTGTTGGTTGGTTGGTTGTTGGCTAGAGGAAACTGTAGATTTCCCTGCTGTGATTTACTCTTTGCATCCCTGTTGTTGTCATTTAATGTCTTCCATTCCTATATTTTTCTATAAATTGACAATTAGATCTACAGACTTTATCAGATTACATTTGATTATTTTTTTCAAGAATACTGTATAGAGTGTGAGATATACTTCCATTAGGAGGCAAATGATGTCTGGTTTTCTTTGTTGTTCTGTTAATACCATTGATGATCATTGCCTAAATCCATTAATTCATTAGTAGTTGAAAAATGGCAATATTCTATCATTTGCCTTCTTTTTATTATTTAGAATACTTAATAAAACAAAACAACTTCTTTTAAAATATTTGTTTACAGATAGTTTATATTGGAAATGCAGGACAAATACTTGAATATTGTCCTCTATTTACCAGTTTTCCAAATAATGAGCTGGTTCTCTAGGCTCCTGTAATGATGGCCAATATCATTAACAATATTTTTATGACCTCATGGATTGAAACATGTTGATGTGTTTCAATGCACTGGAGTTATTTTTGCTACTGATGCTGCTCATGTGGTCCCATTTGTGGCCAGTGGGAACCCCTCTAAATTGGCTCATGTGTTCGTTTGATATGGCCCCCATCATGCTGGGCATTCTCCTCGTTTCCTTTCTGCATGATAATATGTTCCATGCTCATTTTGTACAATTCCTGCCCCAGACTGGGAATCAATTATTTTTCCAAGGAGTCCCTGTTCCTTTTAGTTTTAAATAATAATTAGAGACCACAATCTGAACGGTAGACCTGCTCATTGATAGCAGGTTGGTCACGGTTTTGGGGAGTTTTCAGTGGATAAAGTTAGGAAATGGTTTGTTTGTTCAGAAAATACTTTATGAGGCGGCGGACTTGGCCCAGTGGTTAGGGCGTCCGTCTACCACATGGGAGGTCCGTGGTTCAAACCCCGGACCTCCTTGACCCGTGTGGAGCTGGCCCATGCACAGTGCTGATGCGCTCAAGGAGTGCCCTGCCATGCAGGGGTGTCCCCCGCGTAGGGGAGCCCCACGCGCAAGGAGTGTGTCCGTGAGGAGAGCTGCCCAGCACGAGAGTGCAGCCTGCCCAGGAATGGCGCCGCCCACACTTCCATAAAAAAAAGAAAATACTTTATGAGTTCTTACTGATACTTCCAGTTGAAATTTAGGACATGGGGTTTGTGCTAAGCTTCACCAACCATACATTTGCATGTTGTTTCTCCCATTCTGAAAATCCCTGTCCCAATATGATTACTTATTTTCTTTATCCCACAATATACATGCAAAAGTCTCAGCATAGCAATACCAACACTACCACCAACATGATTATTAAAAACACTCTGAATTTTTTTTTAGAGTATCTTCCAGACATACTGTCAACTTATTGTGTTCTTGTTTTGTTTTGTTTTGGTTTTTTAAAGGTTTATTTATTTCTCCCCCCCTTCCCGCCCTCCCCCCCTGTTGTCTGTCTTCTGTGTCTGCTTATATTCTCAATAGGCAGTTCCGGGAACTGATCCTGTGACCTTCCAGAGTGGGAGAGAGGTGATCACTCTCCTGCACCACCTCATCTCCCTGTTCTGCTTTGTCTTCTTATTTTGTCTCCTCTGTGTCTCTTGTTGCATCCTCTTGCTGTGTCAGCTCTCCATGTCGGCCAGCACTCCTGCACAGGGTAGCTTTCTCATGCTGGGCGGCATTACCACGCAGGGCGGCACTCCTGTGCGGGGCGGCATTCCCACATGGGCCGGCACTCTGTGTGGGCCAGCTTGGCCTCACCAGGAGGCCCTGGGCATCAAACCCTGGACCTCCTATATGGTAGACGGGAGCCCAATTGGTTGAGCCACATCTGTTTCCCTCAACTTACTGTGTTTTAAAGACACTTGGAATAGTTCTTCTCTGAGAGGAAGTTACACAGTTAGGTTCACTTGTTTTATTTTACTTTCAATTTTTAGAGATTGTATTTTCAATTCAATGTCATTTTATATTTTTGCCAGGGTCCAAAGTGAAATCCACTAGACAAGGTATATTGAAAGCTAGCATTAGAACTTCTTTTCCTGTCTACTCTCTTCCCTTTTTCCCCCTATAGGTAACCATTACTCTTAATTTTATGATTCACCCCCCTGTTGTTTTCATTGTGTGTGTGTATATGTACATATATATGTTTAAATCAACTATGCATCATATCGATCCTCCTTCTTAGATAAATGGAATCAAAACATATATGCTTTTTTCCACCTTGATTTTTTCATTTAAAGATATAAGTAAACATTTAACCATAACACAATAATATCATTATCTGATCTAAAACTTTAATAGCATTCCTTTAATATAATTGAATATAAAGTCACTGTTCAAATTCCCCCAATTTTCTCATAAAGGTCATTTTTGAAAAATCAATGTTTATTTGAACAAACCTTTACCTCTTGCGTTCTATAGGTTTCTTCTCTCTCTCCCTCCCTCCTTTCGCCCCCTTCCTTCTCTTCCTTAACCCCACCCCCCACACCCCCTGTCTCTGTTTCTCCCCTGGCAATTTATTTGTTTAAGAAAAAACAGGTCATTTGTCATGTAGAATTTCATAGTGTAAATTTTGCTATTTGCATGCTTTGGTATTATTTAGCATGTTCCTCTCTCTCCTGCATTCCCATACAATGGTAATTAAATCTAAAGATCTTCTAAGTTTTTTAAAAAATACATTTTGTTCTTCTTTTTCTACTTTCTTAAGATGGATGCTTTTTTCATTGATATTCAGCCCTTCTTCCTTGCTAAAGTAAACATTTAAGGTTATGTATTTTCCTCTAATTACAGTTATACGTGCATTCTGTATATTTGAAATGTAATTCAGTGTTTTCATTGTCATTCAATTCTAAATATTTTTAAATTGCTGTTATGATTTGTCTCTTTTACTTATGGGTTTTCTTCTTTACAAAAGTTTCCAAAATTCCAAACTCATGGAATTTTCCCCTAAATATTTGTTATTGATTTCTAGCTTAACTTAAATGTAGTCAGAGAATATAGTCTATGATTTCAGTTTTTTAAAATTTACTAAGATTTGCTTTGTCATGTACAAAGGCCATTTTGTAAGTGTTCCATAACCACTTGAAAAGAATGTGTATTCTATACTTTATATTTAAGTTGTACTATATGTAATTGCTGGTTTGGGAGGTCAAGATGAAAATTCTGCATTTTTTGAAAAGTAAGTTTGTTTATTTTTTACTCACAATTGACAGCTTTGTTGGAAAGAAATATTAAAAACGCTCTATTCATTTTTATAAAATGTGGCACTTTCAGGAAGTAGATGTAGCTCAAGTGATTTGGCTTCTGCCTACCATATGGGAGGACTCAGGTTTGATCCCTGGAGCCTCCTGGTAAAGGCTTGCCCATGCAGCCAACCAGTGCCTGTGCAGTGAGCCAGTGTCCATGCGGAGCCAGTGCCCACGCGACAATCTGCACAGTGAGCCAGTGCTCATGTGGAGATCCAAGTACCCACATGGAGAGCCACACAGCAAGATGATGGCACAACAAAAAGAGAGACAAATGGGAGAGTCAAGGTGAGACACAGTGGAAACCAGCAACTGAGGTGGCGCAAGTGACAGAGAACCTCTTTCCACAACGTAGGTCCCCAGGATTGAATCCTGGTGAATCCTAGAGGAGAAAACAAGAGGAGAAGACAAAAAAAGAAATAGATACAGAAGACCACACAGCAAATGGGCACAGACAGCAAAAACAGCAGGGTGGGGGGAGAGGGGAGGGAGAAAAAAAAGGATGGATTTTATTGTGATTATTGTGATGGTTTTGATGCATGTTTGTGAGCTCCACCAACATCCAAACATTGTCCAGGTCACTTGTACTTGTCATAAAGTCAGTTTTGTCACAGATTATGATTCATTCTAAAAATGGCTCTGTGACAGTAAGCCATGGGCATACCTCTAAACATCATAGTTTTAAAATTTGTCAGTGTAATGTCTAATTTTTTCACTTTCGCTATTGTAGTCAGGTGTCTTAGATCTCCAATTGTGATTTGTGATTTACCTTCCACTATGGCTCTGAATTGATCTTGCAAAAGGAGTTGGGTCCCTCTGAGATCTTTAAGACTAAGTTCCCCAGAAGATCATTTTAAACCACAGGCAAAGTATATTTTGCTTGGCTAATCAAGCCTGTCCCAAGGCCAAATTGATGTTTGAACTCGTTTCAGCTGTACCATGTCTGTTTAACTTAATACTGAAAATAAAAGATTTAGGCTTAATTTCTCAGGTTCCTATATATTAACTGTTGAAGAATATTGAAGGTTCATAGGAATCAGGTGTGTGGCCATTAGGATTTTTTTGGGAAGTAAATACATCTGAACCTCATGGAGTGAGAACATATTCACAGGGTTCATATTTCAACATGGCCCAATCTGTATGTTGATCATATTTGAAGCTTCTTCAGAACTCCCTTAGAAAGATACCCTTGTCCCTAAGGTTTTGTGCTGTAATTTTTTCTTATACTGATTTCTCCAACAGACTGTGATTCCTTTTGATTTCTATATCTCAGAATTTTCCAGTCTTTGTTTAGATCCATATCTTGTCTCATAGAATAATTATTCTACCATTCTTTTGAAAAACAGTGTGTCAGTTATTTCAATTAGAACTTCAGAAGATGGGGAAGTATATGTGTTACATGGGTGTAGTACACTATTTTTAATAGAAAATTTGTTTTAAACTTTATGATAATTTAGTGAGATAGATGGTAATGCAAACATTAACCCTTTATAGTTTTTTTGGTAATAGAATTAATAACTATGCCATTAAAATACTTATTTTGAAAAATTCAATGTTTATACTTATCACACCCAGGGACTAATTACCTATTTGAAAATAATAACAATCCATTTATGTAATCATTTTTTTGATCCTGTAAATGATTTTAGATGTGAACAGGGAAGTCAGAAATATACTCCTTACATAGACAATACACCAAAGTAGAAATAATTCAACTTGGTTCCTAACTGCTGTTGTTGAAATGTTATTGCAGATAGGACTTTAGGAAGAATTAATATATTTCATGTGAAATAATGCACATAAACACAGATGAACCTTTCTTTAATTGATGTGAGCAGTGTATTCTCTATTTTGTGGACTTGTGCTAAATTATAATAGAAAATAGTCTTCTACTGAAAATACTTGGACAAAGCCATTAGTCTGGCCATTGTTTAATATCTCCGGTTGAGAAAACAAGAGTTTTAAGGCAAGATGGGTATTTCTTAGATATGCCCACTGAACAAGCCTAAAGGTAATGATAACCCAAAAGTAAGGAACATACCTAGTATACAGATTGGGGTGTCTAAATACCACTCCCCGTCTAAAAGGAGCTAGTGCATCTTAAAGGATTGGCTGGTTCCAGTTGGTGGCAGGAAATGTATAAGATTACAATACAGTATCTTCTCATGCTGGAAAGTCAAAAAGCTACCCCCAAAAGGACACAAGAATCAACAAGGAGGGACTGCCATTAGTGACAAATGGGACACCATGATCATCAAAAAAAATAATGAATGGTTTGAAACACATTACATTCAATGATAAAAAAAGAAAAAAAGAGAGAAAGAAAGAAAACTATCACCACTCACTGGTTACAATTAGAATTAAAGCCTTCCTCTGAAAATTGGCAATTTCAAGGAAAGAAATAAGCAAGCATTTATCCTGTCTTTCCTTTGGGAATTGTTATTACTGGATAAATACATTATCCCTGTTAATGAGGCACAGTTCTCTTAAACAGAAGAATTCCAAATAAATATAGAAATAATAAAATTATACAATCACTATTTTGCAACCCCTATTGAAATAATTGGTGCTTCGTAACAGTAAAGACAAGATTTTTTCATTTAATCCTTGTAACATAGAAATATATAAGTTTTCTTAGACATTGTCTAAAGAGTAACACATACACACACACATACCTTGAACTATATGATCTCTAAGGGCCCTTTTGGCTCAAAAATTCTATGAATTGGTGATTCTGTAAGTCTTTTAAATGTCTATAGAAAATCAAAATAACCAGTTAATACAGTGGGGAAAAAATCAATCAAATCAGTTGTCTGACAGAAGTGCCTATTTAATTCAGTGCCAATGTTTTATCAAGTAGCCCCAGGTAGACCAGCTTGAGTGTTTAAAAAAATAATCTTGGCAGCATCCTATGAATCTACGCTTTGTTATATCTGTGAAATGCCAAGCTTGAGCAAAGCTCCAACATTCATTTGGTCTATCACAATGATCAATGCTGATTGCTCAACAGTCACTTTGGCCACACTGATTGATGTCAATCAGAAAGCTCAGCAATGGGGAAAAGTTTAGCCTCTGCATATTGCCAAGAATCACTAAAACAGCTACCATGGCTTAATTGGGAATAGGTTTGATATTTGACTTGGAATTCTTTGTAACCACCATATTTCCTCCATACAAATAATTTTTTACATCTTTGCTCAGTTATTAAAATACATGGAGTGATAACTATAAAAGTATGCAGGATGTAAAGTCCATAGCTGGCCATTGTTAAAATTATTCATCTCTTTTGCAAGACGCATATTTTTGTCTCTTTTATCCTCTGGAAAATAAATTCAGGATTTTTAAGACAAAGTACAATGCCCCCCCCCCAATCATAAAGAAAGAGAAAGCTGTTATCAATAGTTTTCTTGTGTTTTTGTTCTCACAGAGCTTTTTAGGAGGTTGGAAGTGAGGGGAGATGGACAGATGAGTAGAAGTGTCTAAAGAAATAAGAAAACGTCTACTGAATTCTATACAATGTATGATTTTTAAAGTTAGACTTTTTGATTTGAGATAATTGTAGATTCACATGTAGTTGGAAGAAATAATACAGAGAGAGCCCATCGACCCTTTACTCAGCATCCCCCAATAGGAACCTCTTTCAAAACTATCTGGTACCATATCACAACTGGGATTACAATGTACAAATTTTAAAGAGTTTATGGAGATGCCAGAAAGTAAGGAAAGAAGAAAGGAAGGGGCCTAGATGTGATTTTTGTGTGAACTTCATTTCAGATTTCCTACCTGTCTCTAAGAAAAGATATCCAAATTATCATCTTTAATCGGAAATGAGCCATCCTGATGCTTTCTCTTTCAACAATCATATATGATTCTGTATGCAAAGAAAGTGTTAATGTACTCAGCAATCCCACTTAGAAAGAAGCATATACAATATGACTCTGCATGTGTTCCCAAACCCTTCCCCCTAAAATAGAGTCCCCACATGTCTCAAGATGCAAACCAAAGCATATTTACCATAATCTAGACTGAACTAAAAGATCCCACAGATTGCCTCTGCTGTCCAATGAAATTTTAAACCTGTAATGCATTTGAATGTTACAGGGAGGACTGTACAAAACATCTCTCTGCTTGGGACATAGAAATTGTTCAAAGAGAACAGTCATCAGGGTGTTAGCTGGTCCCTGGTCATTTACTTTTAACAGACTTTTACTTCCATGCATGTGACTATGACTACGGAAGAATAATTTCTCTTCTTTTCTCCCTTTTGTAATAATCATTTATCCAAATACTTGTGCAAGATGAAACCTGCTGCAGCCAGAAGTGCATTATCTATTCTTGCCCACTGCTCAGGTCCTCGGTGGTGCAAGCGTGTGCATGCGCCAAGGGTAAATATTTGACCACTGTTCAGCCACCATCACACAGCCCTCGAGTGACCCTGCATTAATTAGCTGAGAATTTCAGGGCTTTGAATCTGATTGAATCAAAATATTGTTTTTACAAGTTGATGAAGGCTCTTGATTGATGTGGGCCCTGCTGATTCTTTAAAGGATTAAATTGTATGTACAGATCACAGAATCCCGGCTGTCACTGCTTAAATGGGGTTTGTTTTTTAACAAAGCTAAAAAAATAGAAAAGGAAAAATAAAATGGTGCCGTGATATGTGTTTTCCTCCCAGTGGGTGCTGTGATCCTTTTTTGTGCATGTCCATCTGTAAATGAAAGAGAATTAGAAAAATTGAGGGAAATGGTCAAGAGGAAAAATCAGCTAGAAATAAAGAGGTAGAATAGAAAGAAAGAAAGAAAAAAAAAAAAAAAGAAATGGATAAGGGAGGACAAAGGGGCTTGGCTTCCAGGCATCCTGAAAACACGCTCTGTTGTTAAAAAAAAAAAAAAAAAAAGCCTGGCACATTTTACCCTGGCTCCAAGAGGGGATCACAATCATCAGGGTCTGAACTGGTCAAGGCTTAGAGGACTTGAACAGCGCGGAGCATCTCCAGTGAGACCCACTCACATGGCCCAGGTCGCACAGCTCTCTGCCTACTGAACCCAAGAGCGCATGGCATGAGTGAGAGGTGACAAGACCCAGCATCAGGCCCTTGTCCAGAAAAAGGGCGAGACAAGAAAATCTCCAGGGGGAAACTTGCAGAAATAAAGAACGAAGCAGGAGAAGCACAGATTTCCTCTCTCGAAACTCTCCCACGTTAACGGGAGATATCCACGTCCCCAAATCAGGCAAGTCAAAATCTGTTGCCCTCTATATTTCTCTTACTCAAGACCTCTTCTATCGGTCCCGTATTGATGTTTTTTCCACCTGCAAATTTACAAAACTTTAATCTAATTTCATTGTGCACCTGTTAACTTGAAAAATGACTTGTTCTCATGGACTCTGTGTTGTGTAATGAATCAAAACCAATCAGCATACAGAAGAAACAGTAAAGTGGAGTACAAATCATCTGTACCCAGAGCAGGGAGATTGCTAAAGGACTTAGCCAGCAATCCCTTATGCAGCTTTTGAGAATGAACCTGTGGTTTTTCAAAACTTCTGGAAACATGCTGCTTCCTCTAGGTTCCTTTTGGGACAAATTAGCTGGAATCCTGGATGCCTTTTGAAATTTTATTCTCCTTTCATGTGTACCATGAAAGTGTTCCTGAAACTTGGTGAACCCATAATGTGTTATATGTTGGGTAGAACATAGCAGCAGGGAATTAATGGCATGGAGCATGAAGAAGGGGAATCTATAAGAAGTAAAACTGTAAGAACCTATGGCTTAGTTTCAAAAAATCCTACACACAAAACTGCAGGAGGACCATTTAAAATAGTGTCAATAAGTGCAACGCAGTATCTTTAAAATTAAACACATAAACACAAACATGGAAGAGAGAACAGGGAGCTGTGTAGGATAGGGCCAATGGGGAAGATCACCTGAGGAAATGGGTCTTTAGTGCAATCTTGAGGGAGATGGGAGATGTGAATACAATGAGAGCAAAGGGAATGTTCCAAGTGACAAAAAGAGAAGTCACTAGAGATCCCAGCAGTTGGTGAATAAGTGGCTTAATTAAGGCAAAAGAATGGTGTGGGTAAAGGAGCTAACAGGCAGTTTAGGGAGGTGGCGTCTTACAGAGGACCTCTGATCTTACACTGAGAAGCCCAAGGAGCAGTATTGAGACTCACTGTAGAAATCTGGGGAGAGAGATGGCTGGAGGAGAGCTCCATGTTTGAGCACTCTTTTTACCCTTTGGCATTGAAGCTATTGGATGCACACAGTCAAACTTCAATTTCGTGTTTCTTCAGTCTGGCTGGTTATCAGTATGATTTGGGGAATTAAAAAAAAAAAAAACGGGGGGTGGGGGGAAGAAATACATAAAATAAAGCTTTAAAAAAATAAAAATAAAAATAAACAAGTTCCTGATCTCCATTCTCAAAGAATTTGATTTAGTAGGTCTGAAGTAGGGTCCAGAAATACATATTTAAAATGCTTTAGGCCAGTGCTTCCAAACTTTAAAGTGCATACAAATGATCTTGGGATCTTGTTAAAAGGCAGGTTCTGATTTAGTTGGACTGGGGAGGGGCCCGGGATTCTACAGGTCTAGCAACCTCCCAGGTGCAGGATGCTGCAGGTCCCTGGACCACACTGTGAGTAGCAAGGCCCAAAGTATTCTGATAACCAGCTATACTTAGGCCACTTTCTGAGAGGCTATAAGGTCCAAGGAACAATGTAGGTGTAGTAACCTACCTGGATAAAATTTTACATCATATCTTTAAGCAATGGGAAATAAAGAGGTGATTTTTTTTTAGAAGGACTGAACGTGACCATAATATAATGAGACTATTTCTACTTCTTTTTTTGCATCACAGAGGAAGTCAGTCTCATTGTACTTTAGATTGCATTTAGTGAAAAGAGATAAAAAAATCAAAGTCTTAAAGTTTCCTTGGAATATATAAATAATGAATTATTCTTCTAGATGATTCTTCCTGTTTTAAAAGCCACACTGGCATAATTTCAGAAGAAAGAATGAGGAAGAGGGAAAAGAGAGGCACGAGAAAGTAGGACTGGAGAGAAGCAGGCTGGACAATCATTGTGGCTGTTGCTTGACGAGGGAAGAATATATCTATATGTGTAAGAGAGGAGATACAGATCTGCACCTAAATTATATCGATAAATTACACGTGTCTATATCCATATCTATCTATCTACATCATATTTCTTTATCTCTATATCCATATTTACATATTTCTGTATATCTTTATCTCTATATCTGTATCTATGTCTGTGGAAAAAGAACTGGAGCTGGTAGAAAATAAGCCATTTAATTCTAGCGTAATAGTAATAATAATCATAAAATTAACCTTATCTGAAACATGCTGGTGACAGGCAGCCTCCCAAGCACGACACGTGCTTAACAACATTTTAAAATCAAATATGGCTACAGCTAAGATCCTTGACCATCATTTCCCACCTTCTTTGTGGTGAATACAGAAGTCCATCCTCCTTTTGCAGGCAAAAATCTTGCTTTTTTTTCTGTGAAAGGCCAGGGCTTCTCTCTGTATGGGGCCTTCATTCCCCTCTCCAGACCAGCCCGTGAAGAATAATACAGCTGCACCCACACCAAGTTTGGAAATGAGCTTTGAGCCTTCATGGCACTCAGATTCAGGTTACATTCACTTCCCTTCAAATTGGGGAAAGTCATGATGGGCTTGTGTGTAAGGGCACACGAGAGAGCACGAGAGTGAGGCATGGACTTCCAGAGGCTGCCTGCAGCAAGTTAAATATTCTTGCAGAATAGCAGTGCATAAAATGCAATAAAACACCCACCCCCATCACTATAACGCGCCTATTATCTTGGGCTCAGGTGTGTTGCATGAATATACAATAATGGGGCTAACAAGATGGTTTGGGGTCACGAAGGGATAAACCATGGTGTAATCCAGCTCTGAAAGCTGTTCTGGTAATGAAAATTGTAGTGCAGTCTTGTGGCTAGTTTTGTAATAAAGATATACAAAGATGAATATAGGTTTCCAGGAATTAATCTGAGAGCATTTGATCCAATTTATACTGGAGTGGCTGCATTGAAGGCAGCTCAGTAGACAGGATTCCAATTTAGGTTGATAGAGTGCTTTGGGATCCCAGGGAAGAAGGGTTCTCTGTAATTGGAAGATGATTTTATTTTTGAAATGCCCATCTCTTGGCTTTGTCAAAGGCCACGCATCTGTCTGCCTCGCATGTGAATGCAGGCAGGCTCAAGCTTCGAACCCCGTGGTGCAAGCTTCTGGTTTGGTATTCAGCCTGACAGACAGGCTTCCAGTTTTGTTCTTTCAGAAGGGACCTCAGGACATACTGTGTTTTATATTGTTGTGATTGTTCTGTGGACCAAGCAACATTAGACCTACAGAGAAGGGAGGCTCAAGACAGCTTTATGTCACCTTCTCTTTCCCCCTTTTGTTTTTCACCTACTAAAAGTAACCAGGTTTAAGGCTCCTAAGACTGTTCTGTCTGTATCCAGGAGATTGGGTCTGAGAAGTGTGTGGAAACCATTCTTACTTTGTCCTTCAAAGTGTGTCATTCATTCTCTGGCATATGGCCAAGACAGGGACAGACCTGGAGACAGCTGAATTCAGGCTGTGGCTCTTCGGAACTGGTATTCCTGACACACTCTTAATAAAAGAGACTCAATTCAACCAAAGAATATTGACCATGTCCATCTTATTGTAGTGTTATCTGTATGATTCTCTGAGCTGCCAATTCAGGGAAAAGTTTCCTATAGAATATTTATTCAAAACCCATTTGATGCTTTCCGTTGACTTTTCTTTTTAAGTGGCATTAGGGAATTATTCTCCTCAAATCCTGCATGGGTGGCTGTTAAGAGAGGCCTGCGTTAAAGCTCCTGTTCTGCTAAGAGGAATCAGGAAGCATTTGACTTCTCTCATAAAACACCTGGACCTCTCCTCTTATTTCTAATTTTATTAATGTATTTCCACTGATTTAATTTTTAACATATATGAGTTTATTGTACTGAACACATAGAAGTTTATGTAGTAACAATTCACCATAAAAGTGCATTGTGGTTACCTGAACACCTTTTAAAGTCCAGTTTGAAACACTGCCATTCCAACAATCAAAAAGTTTATAACACATTTTCATTTGTGCTATGAATTATCACTTAGGATTTTTGTGTCAGTATTAGAAAAGTTAACTATATAACTATTTGTTGCATTGTTTGGAAATGAAAAGTAATTACTACTGAAGGCTTTTTCATTTTTAAAATTTTAATTCTATTTTAATATGTTCCTAAATTGTGTATATTGTCCTGCATGTGATACACATAAGGTGATGAAATACATGAACTGCCTTTAATAACGAGTTAAAAAAAGAAAGAGTTGTGTTCGGCTTTGAATAGCCCACAGCTAAAATGAAGGATACACTCTGCAGCCAATGAACCTGGAAAAAGTTTAATCATTTAGCCTGCAGTTTTCAACTTAAGGCATTTTTAGAGGACTTTAATATATATCTCCATACCTTGGAATTTGCTTATTACTTATATAAATCACCTTTTTGTTTAGCACAAAAGAACCAAGCTTTTTAGTTATTCTGTGATACTTTTATACTAGCTTAGCTTAGATTATCTTTGATGGGAGGAAGGAATGGTATTTCTAGATGCAGAAAATGAGAAAAAAATGCGTTTTCAATTGTCAGTAATATTTAATTTCTATCAACAATTTCTTAATTGTTCTTCTGAAAAGAAAGCTTTAATGTGTCAGCCTAAATTATAATACAAAAGAAATCAGAAATTATGCTGTTAACATTTTCCATTTTCAGATATTACTGGTTAGATTAGAGAAAATTATTCCTTATAATTTCACTATAGAAAAGCTATATGTCTAGTCATATCACTACATCGAAATGAAATTAAGGAGAAACAATTTCTTAATACAGTGTTTTTAGATTTTTTTTTTTTTTGGAGAATGAAAGGTTGCAGCATCTAATTTTATCCATGATTTGTCTTTATTAAAAGCTCTTGTCAGGGAATTAAACTTTTTAGGTCTGGGCATTGCCTTAAAAATGTAAACCCTATCATGATGTTGGTCTTATAATAAACATTAGACTGATTTTAATTTAAAGAGATTTATAAGTGGTTCTCTTAGGAATTTTGTTGTTTTATTCACCAAGTTGGTAGACCAGTAGAAATACTAATGACGTTTAGCTTGCAAGTTAATGAAAAATAAATCCCCTATTGAAATAAACTAGATATGTTTTTTTTTAAATATAGAGAAATCAAGATCATGCTAAGAAACTTTTCAAAGAGAAAAATGCAACTAAATTTCTTTCCCACATTTTTAAGGCTTCTGCATAACAGAACTCACCGTTCATTGGGGATATCTTGCTTTCTTAGAATTTACCAATCCCATTTGGTGAGTGGGAAATTTTTTTAATGTGATATAAATGTCTAAGATAGAAAAAAAAATGGAAGGAAATCAGAAAAGCATTTTAATTTTAAGCATCCATATATATATATGTACCTTAAGAAATGGGCCTATTGTTTCTTACAGGAGAAAAAATACTTATGAAAGGATACTAAACCACTGTGTATTTAATTTCAGATGAAAGTTGCAAAGTAGAAACAAGCATCTTTTAGGGAAATATTAGGTGGGCAGCATTTGTGGTGGGAAACCTAAGGATTTCTCTGAACATGTTAACTTTTTTTGGATAAAAAAAGTCGATGAAAGCTTAGGGCAGAGCAACCCATATTTCTTAACCCAAATTTGTAAGGAGGCTTTGATATCTTTATCTTTAATGTTTCAAAGGAGCTTTGTGAAAGTCCAGTTTTTGTAAAATGGGTACTTAGGAAGTATCAGATCACAGGAAAAGTAGACTTTTAAATATTCAAGGAATATTTGTTTTTTAAGTAAAGCCTGGAAAACTGCCTGACATGCCTATTTTTAGGATACCAAACATTCTACCTTCTCATGTTGGAGGCAAGGCAAGGACAATGGGCGATTAGGAAATGATCATTTTGTTCTTTTCCTTTCCCAATATGCAGATTAAGATAATAAAGGAGACAGTGGATTCCTTGGGGGAATTAACTGTTCCTCTCCAGCTCCATCCCGGCATCCAAAGCATTCGTGTGCTCTTCTGGCCTTTGCCTGGGAGTGTGCATGTTTGTATACACAGGTTTCACTGGCAGACCTAATTTCAGAATACATAATGCATGATTTTGAAACCAATTTGTTATTGTAATAAAATATTTTTTAGGAATGCATGGAAGTACTTGAGAGGAGAATGTTAAATTATACATGCATTGTGGCCGAGTGGATTCATTTAGCTCAGTCTGCAGGTGAATCTCCCCGTGACCTTGGCACTTGCTGGCTAGTATAGAATAACAATCAAAGCTAGGATTGGAAATCCAACCATTTCCAAATATTAACAACTTCTTTCAAAGGAAATGCTGATTTCAGCATTTATGCTAATGGAACATCAGTATCTCTTTCAGAGTTTTTCGGGGAGGGGGAGAACAACAACAACAGAAAGCAGCCATAATCTTAATAGGATTAAAAGCCAAGCTTTTTATTTTCAAAATGCTAATTTGTTTTCTGCATTCTGTTTTCAGGTCAGGGTTTGTTATTCACTACCCCAGAATGTACAGGCCACTGAAGACTCAGACCATTGCATGGAAACCACAGGAAAATGACTTAAAAGGTTTCTGTATGAAAGGAACTCTATATACCTTCCAAGCACATTTCCTCTTTTCTTGTAAGTCAGCTTGGAAAGAGCAGCCAGTACTGGAGGTGGGGGTGGGATGTGCTTGCTTCAGGTCCCTGGCCTGACTCCTTCATACTTACCTTCCACATTGGGAACAAACTTTAGTCATTAGAGGGGCATTAATTGAAGCAGCCTGTGACCCATATGAATCAGATGAACCGCCTGGGCCGGAGAACTTTGGCTGTGAAGTTGAGTCGCCCCAGGCACATGACATTCTGTAATCTGCTTATCTTTCAGGCTTTCCCTGGCAGCTCACCATGGCTTTCCGCACTGAACAGTGGGGCCTAGAGAGGAGGGCAGAACTGAGACAATAATTTACCATGTAATTTGTTTTGAGATTCCTTTGATAGATTTTGCCACCAAAGAAATCTGCAAGAGAATGGGGCCCTCAAATCCCCATGCCAGCCTGATGCTGTGCCCGGCAGTGCCCGAGGTGAATGGGACTGGCATTGACTTCCCTGGGTTCAAAGAAGGCTTCCCCCGCTTCTCTCTCTGAGTTCTGCTTTCCCGTCCAAATTGGAAGGAGAGACGTAGAAAATTGAGTTCCACGCAGGTTGATGAAAACCGGGTGTAACAATCCAAAGAAGCGGGTAATTTCAAGTCCAGGTCTGTCTTGCAAATGAGGTGGCCCTTTTGGGGTAATACATGTTCATGTTTTGGGCCAGCAGGTGTGCTAATGCAAATCAGGTTTTCTCTAGCTGCCTTATTTAGGTGATGTTACAAACGGAAAGACTATTTAAATGCCCACAAAGACATTTTTTAAAAAGTTATATTCCTACCTTCAAAACCCTTTTTGGAAAACTGGGGTAAAATCAAAGGAAAAAGCCCCGATGCGTGGGGTTTTGCTCACTTATGCTTTTAATAGTTGTTAACTGATCTATAAACTTACTTTTCTGAGAAAAGAAACATAAAGGAATTTGGTAACTAAAAAAAAAAGAGGGGAGAGGAGGGCGCAGAGACATTCCATCCAGCTACTGAGAGAAACTGGATTGGCTGTTTCCCGAGGTGCTTTGAATGGCATTTGCAGTATTCAGCTTTCTTTCCTTTCCTTCCCTACTTTGATGGAGAATATAAATATTGGGTCTTTCTTTATCCTGCCAGAACAATTGGTTTGGTTAGGGTTTGGTTGGGTTTTTTCCTGTTTGAAGGAACAGCAAATGAAAGGGAACGGCATCACCTTCATTTTGCTTAGTACATTGGTTTATACTCAGAGTCCTTTAAGGGGAAAAAAATTCTTCAATTACCATTTCTCACCGAAACAAAGAGTTTCTTCTGTTCAAGGCTCGTTATTGAAAAATTCTAAGGCATATAACATCACAGCCTGTTGCCATGAAAATGATTTGTGAGTCATGTCTTAATTAAGGGGGCACTTAGGCTAGAAAATATGCAAGCAAATCCTGACTTAGAATGGAACAAAGCAAATGGATGAAACCTGCAAACGCCCTCTCCAACTTTAAAAGGCATTCCCTGTCTCCACGTGCTGCTTGCATATGTGCTGTGGGACTGGAGGAAAGATCCTGGGCATTGTTTCAATGGGACAACCTTGGCAAATGGAAATATTTTGCTTAGAGAACATGTGCCGGAAGATGGCTGATTTTATACTGTCAGAGGAAGTCCCTGCTGAGTGTCCCAAGGAAAGTAAATGAGGCTCTCTTCTAGTGATGACCATGCTATTTCCCATCTTCAAGCACAGAGGAAAAGAACTGGGGTTTCAATGTAACATGGAGACAATTTAAAGGGTGAAAACTTGAGGATGCTTGGAAGGATTACCCAGTACAGTGGGTTGAATAGTGGCCCTTCAAGGCCATCTCTACCCAGACTCTCAGAATATGATTTTATTTGGAAATAGGGTCTTTGCAGATATTAATTAAGGTGAGAATCTTGAGATGGAATCATCCCAGATTAGGATGCACCATAAATCTAATGGCTGGTGTCCTTAGAGGAAGAGGAGAGGAAGTGGAAATACATAGAGGAAAAGGCCATGTGAAGAGGGAGACAGAGATTGAAGTGATGCTACCACAAACCAAGAGATGCTTGGGGCCACCAGAAGCTGAAAAAGGCCAGGAAGGGTCCTTCCCTAGAGCCTGCAGAGGGAGTGTGGCCCTGATGACACCTTGATTTTGGGCTTCTGGCCTTCAGAACTGTGAGAGAAGAAATTTCTGTTGTTTGAAGCCACCAAGTTTATGCGAATTTGTTATGGCAGACCCAGGAAACTAATGCACCTAGAAATATAGCACCCGTGTTGGGTATTTTAAGCCTAACAGGAGATAAACCTAATTTTTATTTGTGTTCTGCAGAAGCCTTTTGTTTCGGCCTGTATGGCATATGCTGTTAGGGCTCAAACAGGTCCCAGTGCCAACTGACCTGCAGAAACAGAGCTAAAGCTGGTGTCAGGAGAGAGAAAAATGGGAAGCCGCTTCAGGAGAGGCTGCTCTGAGGGTCTCAGGGTAGCTCTGGTCCACAAATGCTGTGCCCCTGATTGAAAAGGAAGCTTAGGCAAAGGGTTTTCTAACCAAACAGATACACATGCAAGTATTCCCAGAACTGGTGTTTTCTCCTAAAACCAAGTGAAATTTGTGTCACCTTTCAGGCCCTAGAATTGGCCCCAGGGTTCATGAGAGCAAGAAAGGTTCCCTACCCCTGACCTAGCATGTGGGTGGGCAAACACTCTAGTTACGTTGGTATATTAGACCAACCTTAGCTCGAGCTCAGAGGATTCCATGGCAGCCAAAGTTGGGGGATGTATTTACATACAAAAGCAACTAAACTTACAGGCAAGAGTAAGAAAAGAACACTAAATCTGGATTTTGAAGGAAGACCTAGGTTGAGCTGTGTAGTCTTGGATAAGCCATTTAACCCATGGAAACTTGTTTTCTTCTATACAAAATGGGGCTGGCTTATTCTCCCTTGGGTTTTAAGGAATAAAGGAGATAATGTGTATTAAGATTACTCAATTACTTAAGGCCCTACAATCTGAAATTTTTAAGGTAAGCTTTGGGGGAAAGGAAGCAAGTTAATTTTTTAATTTTTTTAATTGATTTTTTTTTTTACCCCTTAGCACCACCTTGTGTCCATACTCTGAGAACAGCATAATTTTAGTGTTCTATAGTACAAAGTGGATGAGAGATTACCAAAGAATTCGCTAGAGTTTTCTTCTTAACACCTTCAATGTAAAAAGCAAAGGAATAAAATTGAAGTATCTATGACTCTCACCCTTAGAATTAGCATCAGATACAAATGTTTGTCAGTAGATGTTCTCCTACCTCTCAGAAGGCGTGGCATTGAAGAGATATTTCCAAACCCATCAATTCCATTTGTATTTTTCCTAAGAGAACAAAGAAGTCCCCAAAGTTAAAAACATTGCTTAACTACCAGCATTTAAGAACCTAATGTAGAATTGTCAGAGTTTTGGAGAATCTACAATCTAATTCTTATAATCTGAGCAGACTTGACCACTGGGCATACAGAAACTTCAAAAGTATGATTTTCAAATATGAGAAAAACAGTGAGTAGGCTAGAAAACTGACCGAGCTGAAAGTCTAATACCATGGTCTGGCCAGGGGCCCCAATTTGAGAGTACGATGATGTGTCAGCTCTATTCCATGACCTTGTTTGTCTTGAGTTTGAACTGGAGGCATGGGATGGGATGGAGGCAGATGGGTCGGATGGAGGGAGTAAAGGACCCAGAGTCTTGGGACCTTGAAAATAATGAATCCGAT
Organism: Dasypus novemcinctus; assembly: GCF_030445035.2. NCBI lineage: Eukaryota > Metazoa > Chordata > Mammalia > Cingulata > Dasypodidae > Dasypus > Dasypus novemcinctus. The sequence goes on along the minus strand of NC_080690.1, from coordinate 19,333,445 downwards.
GTAGCCATGCTGGAACTTGCATCTCGAAGTGGCAGTGTAGTTGATAACTCATGGCATTTGAGAGTAGAGGGAGAAAGTCTCACCTTCAAGGGATAGACTTGAGTTCAGCAATAGTGGAATGGAGGAATTGAGGCAAAGGTGATAATATCTGAAGGAGACTAGAATGTAAACCAAGATCCAGTGTGACCACAGAGTAGGGGTAGATGCTGTGGTGCAGTAGGTCTGCAGGCAACAGACTTTGGTCCAGGGAAGCAGGGGTTGTGGCAGAGAGTAAAGAAGGGGGTCAAGATATATTGTCAAGTTTATTTCCCTTTGACTCAGGATGGAGCAAGTTGAATCCAGAGGTCAAAGGCCTTGCAGAGTTATTATGGGTCCAGGCAGATGGTGACTAGTGACAAGGTAAGGGTGATTGCTTGCCTCACCCTAGTCATGGCCCTGACTGAGTGACTTGAAATCATGCTCTGACTTACAGACACAGTATATTAAAACTGCCCTTGGGCCATCCCTGGAATATGTCTTATTTCAGATTATAAGTCAAACCTTTCTTGAATAACCTCATCCACTTACTGTTTTATTATAAAGGAATTCCAAAGAAATGTTTTGAATTGCTTCAGGATCCAATTTATAGGTCTTCATCTGGCATGTGGTTATGTCATTTCCTTTCTGGCTGCTTTGTCTTTACATACAGACTCTAAGTTCTTTGAGGATAGGGTCTATATCATTAAAAAAAAAAAACTCTCTTGGAAAAGAAAATTCAAGAACTCAAAAACAAAATACCCAGAGAACCTAAGCCTGAGGCATGACTGATTCCACAGGGCAATCAGTTGCCTTCAGCATTTTCATTTTGAATGGCCAAATAGACAAGCTGGAGGCAGGGTGAGGTGGGTGGTGGTCAGGATGGAGGGTGAGAGGAGGCTAGAAAGGTGATATTGTACTTAGATGATTGCTGTTTCACTCAACGTGGAGCCCAGGCAGTAACCAGTCACACCCCTAGTACTGTAGATTGTCAAGGGTGATATTAATACTTGTAAAAACTGGACCTTTAGAACTACATATTCAGAATCTAATCACCCTTATTTAACATCCACTCCATCGACCAAAGCTTGGTCTTTGTCTTCATTTGTAAAGGCTCTGGCTATCACTGCTTAACTGAAATTTTCCAGAGCAATATTTTGAAACACTGGCATTTGAGCTGCAACTGAATGGTTTACAGTATTTCAGGCAAAGGTCTCCTTTATTGGAAGCAAGGATTTTCCGCTTATCTTCCTGTAATGGTACAGTAGCTTTGCTAGGGGGTGGATTCTGAAGTATCACTTAACAGCAATCCATTTCCTTAAGATTCTTGATAACATGGTTTGTATTTCACCATTAATCAATAGGACCAGTTACATAGCAAGGCTCTAAAAAAACATAGAAGCATTGGATTTACCCATACTTTAAAAAATATATATATTGTTTCTTTTTTGCCGACCCTCTCATTGTCATTTTAAAGTCATTTTTGAAAAGGATGATGTCTTCAATGGCAAGAAAAGTGAATGAAGATGCTTCGCATGGCCTCTATTTAGGGGCAAAGCTTCCTTCTAGAATATTTCAGAGACTACTCTGACAGCAATACCTAAGCAAGGTGTTATCCTGGAAAATCCTAGGAAATATCAGACTTAAAACACATGTTTCAAGAAATAGATAAATTTACCAGACTGTCTTTGAAGGAAAACTTTAATGACCTTATCCCATTTGAATGCTGAAAAATATTTCCGCTCTTATCAAAACAGTTGCTGTATGGATGTTTATGTTACTCTTTTTTTTTTTTTTTTAAGCTAGTTATTTTTTTCTGAAGCAGCGTTAACAAGTAAAGCAATGGCTGAGGATCCAAGATGCATTCTGGAAACTTGTTTCGCATTTTTCAAAGTTGAAGGGCAAAGTTATTCCAGGGTACAGAATGGACAAGACAGTAATAGCTCAGTCATTCCAATGCCCAGAGAGATGGGTCAACTACACTGGGAGGGCCTGGAACAATGAGAATTGACTTTTGATTAAACTTAGTGTCATGGAATGTGGTATTTTTTGTTTTCTTTTCAGTAATAATCCTACTTTAGGTAATTAAATTTTATTGTAATCTGAAGGGAAAAGAGAAAGAAATCAATGGGGAAAAATTAGTTGTCTTTCATAAAACATAACAATCATAAACCCTCATTATTTTGAATTTGATAAATTTCAAATTTATAATAATTTAACCTGATTAGCCTGGATTTTAGGTTTTCTTTACATTGATTTTCTAAATATGAATTATAGCAAATTATGATGGTGTACCTTTAAACTACTTAAGTAAATAAATTGTTCTTAGTGTTTGAGTTAATTAATTTTGATATACCAGTATTTAATGCTTGTTATCAATATAAAATTTCTAAGGCCTTCCATTTAGTTTTAAAACACTTATTTTTAGATATTTAGGTAATTGTATATAAAGTAAAAGTGGCAAAGTTCCTTTTTTATTAAAAAATAATTTCTAAAATTCAGGTATTTCATCAAGCATGACCTCAATCCATCATTCCCATATGCACATGTTTGGAAAGTGAAACATATTACCTGCCTAGGGTCTACTATCATTAGAAAATTCTAGAACTCTAATCTCATTCTTCTGAAAATCAAACTGGTTTGATATCAGAATAAGGTTGTAAAATTTAGCAAATGAAACAACAGAATTCCCAGAATTTCAGATAAATTACAATTTATTTTTAAAATAAGCTTAAGTTTTTAGTGCATTGCCTGAATATATACTATATTCTATATTTTACCTGGCAGCCCTAATTAGGGAGAGATTGAGGTTATGTTTATTCCTTTTCTCTAATGATTTCAAACTATTGTGCCTATTTAATTAACTAGACCTTTCCCAAGGCCTCTGTATTTAAAACAAGGAACAGAGTAACATCTCCCAGTCTCAAGGACATGGAGTATTTTAACTGGACCAGACTCTGACCCGATGAACACTCCTGAAGTCGAAATGACACACTTAAGTGCAAGTTCAGAGGTTGTGTATAATGACTTGATCACAGAACACAGCTATATCACTCTCCCATCTTCTGGTGGAGATCCTATTTTTAAATTACAGATAACACTCATCTGAGCCATGTGCTGTTGATCCAAAGTAGACATGAGAGACTACTACTGCATCTCCAAGTCAGGACCACTCCCTGAGCACTTTGGAATTTCCCCAGGGATTGTATCATTCTGAACTGGACCCATTCCAAACCCACCTGGCAATTAAGATGATAATGCTGATGATTCAGACTTTATGAAGTACTGACTTGATGGGATAACATAAGAAAAGAACTACAGAGCCATAAATGTAGAGAACAAGTGTGAAGTAAAGGGGAAACTTGGCATCAAAAACTGTTTTAAAAAATCAGCCCTGTCAGGTTCTTTTCGATAGCACTGCATTGGCTTCTGAAAGGACTTCGCAGCCAGACCAAACACTGATGATGGGTTCTCTTCCTATTTCCTCTGCTACCTCTATGTAGGAGGGGAAAGGAAGAGGGTCCCATTTTATAGTGTGATATTTACTTAGAGAAAATACATGGAAAATCATTTCTACATCTGTAGTTCCTGAAATAGGCCATGAAAATATTCCAGCAATTGGGAAATCAACAGCGTCTTGTGACTTACTACACATTTGGTGCAAAAACCAGACAGTGGAAACCAAGTGAAAGCAAAGCAGGGAAGAAACTTGACCGACAAGTTCCTGGTGGCCGTGGCACTGGCTTTCCCACTCACCCCATCCTACCCCAGGTCTTTGCTGGATGAAATGTCAAGGGAAACAAGCCCTTTTAATTTTTCTACTAAATCTAGCTTTTAATAACAAGCATCCTGGAAGAGGAACAGATAGTATTTGTCTTATGAAACGTAACAGCCAGTTCCCTTCCTGAACACAGACCTGCTCACGGGACTTTGTCATGGGCTCAGGCCTGACAAGTTTGCAGATGCTCTGGCTTGTTAATTAATCAGATCCAGATGCTGCTGCTTAACAACTCTCTTACAGACCTCATATCCCTTACTGCAGAGGACATGTGGGGCAGGGGGAGTTGGGGAAAGCCCAGGTCTACCATTTTATTCTGAGACATTTGGCCATGCTTTCTTTATAATTCTGCATTTATTTCAAACATGGAGCATTTGCCCTGGCCTGGGATGGGAGGGAAGATGTCTATCAGACACAGTTGCTTAAGAGATGCAGCGTGTAGACCTGCCCACAAGGAGTATGTTGGTTTTCATTTCCATTCTTCATTTTTTTGATAACTCATTAGGTAGCCCAATACCCCTTAAGTTGAAATTGGAAGGGATGCACAGACCCGAGAGATCTGAAACGGGGTAATTTCATCAATGCCCAGTGTCACAGGGCTATTTCCACCAGAGAGATTCACCATCTATCAGTGATCTGCCAATGAACCCCTGACTTTTATTTGGAAATGTGGGGAGGGGAGACAGAGAAGGGAGAAGAGGAAGGTTAAAAAAACAGAGGAATTCTCTTCTGTGTACTTGTGCATGGGGTGGGGCAGGGCATTGGTGAATGGAGAAACCATTCTCAAGGGCTTTGATTTTATCTCTTTGCTCATCCTACTGCCCTGCCATTGGCACCCCAATTACTTTTTTTTCTTACATTGATAGTGCATATTTGCATATCATTGTTTTTCTTTTTTTTACTTTATTTTGTACATTTAATAATTGAAAATATAAACAATTAAAAAGAAAAAGAAAATAACAGTTGAGTAAAAATATCCATTTCTCAATTATATGTACTGGATACATATATATTTTTTTGAATCATACAATATGTGAAACAATATATTTGGTTCATAGTAATGTAATCATACAATATTTTTCCTTCTGTGTCTGGCTTGCTTCACTCAACATAACGTCCTCTAGGTTCATCCATGTTGTCATATGCTTTATGACTTCATTTCTTCTGACAGCTGCATAATATTCCATCATGTGACTACACCACAGTTTGTTTATCCATTCATCTGTTGATGGACACCTGGGTTATTTCCAATTTTTGGCGATCGTGAATAATACCACTATGAACATCGGAGTGCAGATATTTGTTCATGTCACTGCTCTCAGTTCTTCTGGATATATACCCAGTAGTGGTTCTGCAGGGTCATGTGGCAAATCTATATTCAACCTCTTTAGGAACTGCCACACAGTCCTTCACAGTGGCTGTACCATTCTGCATTCCCACCAACAGTGAATAAGTGTTCCTATCTCTCCCCATCCTCTCCAACACCCAATTACTTTTTATTAACAGCACTGCAGCTTTCTATATTAATGGGCTTGTTCCCATCTGCATTTGCAGTGTTACTCCAGGCATTATGATAAAATCCTGAGCCTCAATACTGTTTGAAAAGGGAAAGAATTGCCCAGTCACCACATGGGGCTGGTATTTGGAAATGCTTTCCTGTAGAAACTTCCAGGTGCCTTTGCTCTCTGTACACGTGAATTGTTTATGAGTCAAAATTGTCCTCATTTATAGGGGGTCTGTTTTCTTTCTTTCTCTCTTGAAGAAACCTGCTATCCAGTGGGCTGTAAAATGGAAAATAAAGATCAGAGGTAGTGGAAATAATATAATGTACCTGAGTAGAAACATTAGAAACCTCCCATAAAATGTAAGGCATTTAGAAGTTTTCACCCTATTATTTCACCAGGGCCTGTAGGGAAGCTGTTCTCCCTAAGAGTCCTTTCGGCTTTGTTCTGGGGACATCTTCCTAAATCCACATTCCCCATTCCTGTAGCTCTTAGTTAGCTTCCCAAAGGAAAAAGGCCTTTTAAGGACTGCTTTGGAAGAGGAAGAAATCAAAATTTGGTTTTCTTGGTTGTAATTGCTTTGACACAGACAGAGATGCCATGTGTCTACTGAGAGAGTCCCAGATGGCTTTGGCCTCCACCGGCCCATCTAGAATGGTGTGCTTTTTGAATCTATCCTATAAGCATAGATTTTTTTTCAGCCCATAAAATTGTCTGACAGTACAGTAAGAAGATTGTTGTTGTTTTATTTTCCAACGCCCCATTTCTCTCTGCCTTATAGTCTTACTTCTTTGATTATGTCAGGTAACCTTTGTTCACTGGGTATTTTATACCTTCTGGGCTGCTCCATTACATTTGTGTTCCTAATGGTTTGTCTCTAACTACAGCTGACCAGTGAAAGGGTCACTCAGGCCACGGGTCCCAATTCATCCTGCCCATCCCTGAGTCGTCAGCCATCTCAGCTCCCTGGGAACTTCTGAAAGCCAATCTTGTTTTAAAACAAATCGATCATGGAGCATGTTTGGTAAGTTGGATGAGATGGATGGGCAAGCACCCACACTCACCACTAGACACCAACCCAGTTTGAATTGCCATCTCTCAGAATACCTTCCTTTGGTCCTTGTGTATCATTTTTCCTTTCTATCCTCTTCCTCCATCCCCTCTCCCCTCCTCACCAAAAAAACCCCAATAGGTTTTTCTCGAGAGAACAATAAGCCTCAGTCTTTGGTGCTGGTCCAGAGCTCCGAGGGGAAGTTAAGGTCAAACTGGCAGCCTGTACAGCTTTCTTTTGAGGCAAACAGATGGTGAAGGTTAAATGACAGCTCTCTGACTGCCTCTTTTGAAGTAATTGGAGACAATTTGTATTTTGAATCAGAACTTGACCATTGTCAGAAGGGAAGAAGGTTAATATGGAAACGATTTTACATTAGCCCTTGTTTCTTACGCTGCCCACCCCCTCCTTACCCCACCCCGTTTCTTTCTTTCCTTCGAATCCTTGTTTCTTTAATCCTTGCTCCAGGCAATTGGTGAGATCCTCTCTGGGCTCTGGGCTCGGCGTGCCTCATTTTAGGTTGTGGCTGTTAGGAAAGCCAACAACAGCTTATTAAAGCCAGTGATAATCTTTTCTACTGATGCATTGTTGCTTTCCAGTGGTCCAATTAAGGCTGCACATAGGAAAGAAGATCTGGTAAACCTAAGGCTCTTTACCTAGAACAGTTTGCAAGCAAATGCACAGACTCCTTCCTTGTTTCGGCATCTGAACATAAACTGACTTCATATCACTGAATATAGCGTGCCCACATTTAAGGAAAAGGCATATTTGCCTTTCAGTGCCAGCCACTCTCTCTCGCCAGACACTTAAAAAAATTTTGTATTTTAATTTCAAAGCCTAGCTCTGGGCCCCCCTCCGATGTGAGGCATGGCATTGTTTACCTCTTGATTATATCCTTTCAAGACTTGACAGTACTTCCTGAAATCTCACTGGAGTGGGGAAGGAAAGAAAGCCTCTTTAAAATAAGAAATGCCTTCCTATTCTAGAAAAGAGACTCAAGAGACTGACACATGGATTTTCCCTTTTCCTTTCCCCATCCTAAGTCAGCAGGTTCATAAGTCAAAGGGAACAGAAGTTTGATATAATTGTCAGTCTCCAACCGGGGGGAAAGTGGGTGTAAGAGAGGCTGCCTTCTGGAGGGGACCATGGCATTAATTGGGCCAAGTAAAGACTGCACCCTCAGAGTGGTTCCAGGTACAAGAGACACTCAGGTGAAGGGCAGGCGCATTTATAACATCCTGACTGGTTGGCATTAGACCAAGGTGCACAGGTGGTGAGCATGGAAGAGGCCCAGTTTCTCAGGCCAGCACGGTCCCCGGCAGCCTTCTCTAGGGGATGCTAAGACAGGTACCACGCCCCCCACGTGTCAACAGCAGGAGGGAAAAATGACCTCCAGTAGGTGAGGATGAAACAGTCACTCCTATTTTGAGGTCCGAGATGTTAGCTATTAGGAATATTTTGCCATAAAAAGAACCTTAGCATAATGACCAATACAAAAATAAATAAATAAAAGTCTACTCTATGCCACCACACAAAACTTGAATCCACAGAATCCAGAGTAAAGAAAAGGAAGCAAAGACCGAGGGCTGTCTGTCTACAGCAAGTTTAAGTGCTGTTTGCTTTGGAAGTGCCAAAGGCAATATTGTATTTTATTCATATACATTTGGTTTATTATGAAGCACATTTTTTTCACTAACTTGGAGAAAGGAAAGAAGATATTGTCGTGCTATCCATGGCTGCTCCTTAACCACCCAAAGTAAAGAAATGGCTGCAAAACCTTTAGAAGCAATTCAAGTACCTCCGTGGCTTTCATCAGATGTTCTGTACAAGGAAAAGAAAAAAAATCGTTCTATCTTTTTATTTTTACTTTGCTTTAATCTTATTTGATGATGTCTCAACAGGCTGGGACATGCTTTCTTGGATGGCAATTTCACTGCACCATATGTGTCTCTCACAAGATAGCAGAGTGAGATGAGTCTTGGCAGGAAGAGAGCTAAACACATCGACAAAGAAAAGAAAAAAATTATTTACTTAACTCCCTGTTGCCTGCATACATTTTCCCCCTTGGTACCATGACTCCCGGTGCAGCAGCTCAGACTTAGTTACAAACAGCTGTGTAAAATGCGGGCCCCCATTTATCACTTTTTCTGATCATCTGTCCCAGTTTTTCTGAAAACCCACATTAAGCATTTCAGTGACCGGATGATGAAACAGAGTGAAAGAAAAGAGAAAATCCGGTTCTCCCCTAAATTCTCTGTTGGGGAAGCCCCAGGCCTGCTCCTAGAAGTGGCAAAACTCCTCCTTCCCCACCCTACACTCGGGGAGCTCCTCCACGACTAGTCAGGAGAGATCCTCGTTTCCAGACACCTTGTCACCATTTTGCCCTCAAGTTTGCTCTGGACTTTAAGTTGCCTTTAAAGCCATCACAAACTGATTAACTTGACCAGACTGTGCAGGATAGATTGCAATCTAATAACTGCCAAATAAACATAAAGAAGTTGTTGCAAGTGACACTGGAGTTGACCACTTGGCTTTGGCATTGGCAAATGGCTTTCTTATGCCAAAATTTCAACACTTTCATCACAGGCACCAAAGATTGTTTCAAAGGACAGGCTGAGCCCTGGTTCTGGACTCTTGGTTGCCTTTAGATACGCGTTGGGGACTCTGTCACACGTAAAGTCAGATGTGCTACAGCACTTGGTGACAGTGCTGGAACCATGGGATACTTACGTTTGACTGATGCTTTAGGAGAATATCCTAAGTGACCTCATTGGTTGTAAAGTAGCCACTAGAGAATTTAGGACAAGTATTAGAAAGAACACAAAGAAGAAAGCTCAATAAGCTGTTTCAAAATGTGTCGAGATTTAGGTGAAAACCAAAACATTTTTTTTTAAAGAAGCACACAAATAAGGAACACTTTTCATGAGCCATAATTCTGGGGGTAGGGGAAGAAGCTCCAAGACTTCTTGGAAAATTCCACCTAGAAAAGTAGAACTTTCAAACATTTGGAAGCATTGTTTTATTTGGGGGAAATGACCATGTTTAGTTTTCCATGGGGCAGACAAATGGATGACCTTGCACTTGTCACACCTTGGATCCAGTTCACAGGCAATGTGTTCAGGCAAGTTAGCAGAACAGGCGAGATATGACAAAAGGTGCTTGAAGAATAAGGTTTCCCTGGAATTCTCAGGCTATGGCTGTGAGTGGAGGCCATGAGGAGGAGACTTGGGTTTTAAGAAAAGAAAGTTAAATTCAGATTAGCTGCCTTGAGATGTGCATCTTGACTGGTGCGATATTTTTCTAAGAGTCTTACAGGCAGAAGGATCAATCTAGATCAGGAAAATTTAAGTTGTTTTTTTTTAAACACAAAAAGCAATTGAATGCTTAGACAAGTATTGAATGTTTCTTTTGCTACTGGACAAAATGCCTTTCTTCATTTATACTCGGGTCCTCAGAGAACAGAGTTCAGAGATTTTGGTCTCGTAGTTCTCAGAAAAATATCTAAGATATTATGGTTGTATAGAACCCTCCCAACTCTACTGATTTTTTGGCTGGATTCTAGTTGTGGTGGGAAAATGTGAATGTAAATGCAGAATTGCAGTTTCTAATTGTCTTAAAAGTCAAACCCCAGGCCTCCTTGACCCGTATGGAGCTGGCCCATGTGTAGTGCTGATGCGCACACGGAGTGCCCTGCCACGCAGGGGTGTCCCCCGCGTAGGGGAGCCCCACGCACAAGGAGTGCGCCCCGTAAGGAGAGCCGCCCAGCATGAAAGAAAGCGCAGCCTGCCTAGGAATGGCGCCACCCACACGGAGAGCTGACACAGCAAGATGACGCAACAAAAAGAAACACAGATTCCCGTGCCGCTGACAACAACAGAAGCGGACAAAAAGAAGAACACACAGCAAATGGACACAGAGAACAGACAACTGGGGGGGAGGGGAAGGAAAGAGAAATAAATAAAATAAATCTTTAAAAAAAAAAAAAAGCCAAGCTGAGGGAAGCAGACATGGCTCAACTGATAGAGCGTCCATCTACCATATGGAGGGTCCAGGGTTCTATCCCCAGGACCTCCTGACCCGTGTGGAGCTGGCCCATGTGCAGTGCTGTTGTGTGCGCAAGGAGTGCCGGGCCACACAGGGGTGTCCCTCATGTAGGGATGTTCCCCGCGTAGGGTGCCCCACGCGCAAGGAGAGCACCCCACAAGGAGAGTCGCGGCACTTGAAAAAAAGTGCATTCCACGCAGGAGTGTCGCCACACACGGTGGGCTGACAGAGCAAGATGACGCAACAAAAAAGAGATGCAGTTTCCTAGTGCTGCCTGATAATGCAGGCAGACGCAGAAGAATACACAGTGAATGGACACAGAGAGCAGACAATGGGGGTGGGAAGGGGAGAGAAATAAATAAAAATAAATCTTTAAAAAAAAAGTCAAGCTGATTTTATTAATTCAGTGGGTTCCATGTCTTAAGTATTTTCATTCTCTGCACTGGAAATTTATATTTGCATCAGGAGAGAATAATCAGTTCTGAGTGAACTGGCATAATGTTAGTCAATATGGTTTCCATGACTAATTTTTCAGTTACTAGTGGTATACTTACTAGGTGTTAAAATATGTATAGTACATAATAGATACACATTTCTCTTAATTGTGCACTTGCTTGGTTTTACAAATTGAAAGGAAGAGGTGGGAAAAATTCCCGAAAGCAGGGTGGAGAAAGGATATTACTGGCAATGATGTAATTTCCCTTTGGTATCTTGTCCCACTAAAAACTCAAGATTGCCCCATTATAAATAAGAGATCAATGCAATTTATTACTTGAGTCAGGGCTCTAGTTTGAAGTCTATTCAGATAAAGATGAGTGAAACAGCAACCATGTGCACAAGTGTGTTTTTTTTTCTCTCTCTCTCATGCACACACACACTCACTCACCAGACAGATCTATTCTGGGATTATTTATTTTCTCCCAACATAAAACATCAAGATGGAGCTAGCAAATGTCAGTGATAGTTGTGTACATGTCCTGTATACACAATATCAAGGGTATCTTGAAAGAAAAATGAGTTATTAAAAAGCCTGTCCCAAAAAGCGAACCAAAAATATAAACTTGGAGTAAACCCTGAAACCACACAAACCTCACTTTCAAGCTCGAGAAACAGGATATGAAAAAGCGGGGAGTGGGCGTGTGTTTTAATTTCTTCAATTTCTTTGGGATGAAACAGCACTTCGATATGAAAATGAGACATCACCAGCATGGTTTGATAAAGTGATTCCTTTTAGAGAACTAATTCTAATTTTCAGCAAGCTCAAAATGTTTCAAACTGCACCAGAAGGCAAAGCCTATGAAGTCTGTGAAAGTCTCTCAAGTTCGGATACTGTGAAGGAGACAATGAGAACCTGACACTGACTCCACCCCCTCACCCTTGGTTAAGCATATTGCACAGCTGCTTCCTTATTTATCACAAGGGTAGTTAATAGTTCAGTAAATAGATTATCTTCTTAATTAGATTTTTACTTTTAAGACAAAACAGACGCATAATTTGGTCAAATTAGTTCGCCCATTTGTACTAACTTTTTTTTTTTTTTTAGGCTAATCATGCACTTAATAACTGGTGGTGGTCACAGATGGAGGGCTGCCACTGGATTTCAGTTTTTGATGGTAGGGGCCACGTCAAAATTCCCTCTGAGTTTCCCTTCTAATGCAATATCAGTTAATTCTCAGGAGGAATACAGACAAGGTGTTAAAACTAGGATAAAAGCATTGTAATACCAGAAAATCTGCTCTGTCAAATCAGAGGCCTTTTTGCTGGTGGGAAAGCAGAAAAAGTAAACAGTAGCAATCTCTCGTGTAACAGAAGATTTAGGTGTAATTTGTTTAAATAGTAGCAATAATGATTATTAATTCACCCTTTGAATGTTAACAAAGACCTGGTTTTTGTTAGTTTGTGCTTTAGATTCATTTTTGAGCTTGAGTTTGTTTTAGGCTAATGCTCCCGGCACTGGGAAATGCAATTAGCTTTAGTTTCTCTCTCTCCCTGCCCCCATCCCCAACCCTGCCCCCAAATATATTTGATGTTTGGTAATACAAAATAAAATAATTTCCTTCCAGAATACTGCCTTGAAAATATTGTGATCCCAAGAGTGAATTTTTGTTGAATTCTTCTTTACTTCCCTAAGAAACAATAAGGAATTCTTTTTGTTCTTTGCCACAGAAGGTATAACAAATGGATTTCAAAATACCTGCACTATATCAGCGGTGCTTAGAAGAAAGAGAAAAATCAAAGCAAGAAATAAAAATTACAAAATGGTAGAGAGCGCCTGGCCACTTTATCCTCATTGTTGAAAAATCGGGGGAAGGATCATGGCAGCTAGGTTTTCTCCCTTTAACCCTGGAACGTTCAAACTAGCTTTAGTTATGTTTTATCCTGTTTGGTATAAAAGGGACAGACTCCCTAGAGGATGTGACCAGAGGGACAGCAGGCCTTCTCCGAAAGGCAGTCCCTTCCTGGGCCTGCTGTCAACATCGGCAAGAACAGGGTCCAGCTTGTCCCATCAAGTTTATCGTCCACTCCATCAAAGGGTCTAATGGTCAGCAGAGGGGGCTAAATGTGTCCCCTGTGACCTGACATTAACGGAGTGGACTTGTTTAAGTGTTACTGAGGGTGTCTCAGAATGATTTGGACGCCAATACCCGTTTCCCTCAATGAGCAGTCAGTTGGGTCATGACTCAATACAGCTTTGCTGTGACACGGCCCAGCCCCAAAGTGCTCCTGGGGGACGTGGCCTCACCTCGGAGACCAGAGGACAGAAGGGCTGATCAATGCCTCTGACAACAAGTGAAACAATCACCTTTTCCTTCACCCCTCCACCTCTCTGCACCTCCCAGCCCCTAGCTCCCCTGACCAGCTTGAAAATGATAAAGATAAATTGTTTTATCTAAACATAGAGTCTGACACTGAGGAAAGACAGGAGTGAGGAGAACCGCCCGGTTGGTCTAGCGCCTCAGAGCCCAGCTTTGTGCCTCTCGTGTAATTCCGATAGGGGAAAAAAATCAGTCTGTGTGTCAGACGTGGAGCTCAGCGGATCCGGGCGGGGCGGGCAGGAGGGGGGACCTGCCAGGAGTTTCCGTGAATATTTTCTCCTCAGATTTAAGCTGGCCTATAAACATTAGCTTTGTAACGTTGAGGCACAGGGCATTTTCTGAGTTTGGATTGGGATCTTGACAAAACCGTATGCACAGGAAATAAATTTAAATTATAAGGTTCTTTAAAAAGCAGAGTGTTTTTCAAAAGGAAACCAACAATGTAATACTGATGTGAGAAATCTTTAGAAAGGCCTGGAACACTTTTAAAAAGAAGATTCCTGCAGAGTTCTAAAATAATCATTTAAACCATTTTTGCCTTCCTATTTATTTGGATTTGAAACAAAACTAAAGATGATAGAAAAATGTAAATATTCTCTGTTAAGATTGTTGTTTTTTTCATGACATTAAAATATATATATAAAGCTGTAATAAGGCCCAACCAAGAACTGTAGTGTGTATAAAAATACATATGAAAAATACTTTAAATGTATTTGAAATACTTTAATATAAGTAGATTAAAATATTTTGAAATTATTTTCCATTTCCTAATGCTAGTATCACTTTTATATTGATTTCAAGGTAATATTTATTTTTGAAATAATTTTTAAATCATTTTCTTTAAAACATTTCTATTAGATTAAGACTTATGCTCCTCATCTAAGAGAATGATTATTCCTGAATACTTAAGAAGGGGAAACAAACTATATCCAAAGAAAATTTAATTTCAAAGCAACAACTTTTGAGCAATCTCTAAATGTCCCTTTTGTAATTTTGGAGTAGTAACTAAAACCAAATAATTTTTTTGTTCTATTTTTTAAAATATCTGGGTTTCTTGGGGTTTTTTTTTTTTTTTTTGGTTTTCTTTTTTTGGCTAATGAGAGCTCTCTCTACTCAGATTTTTTCATTTGCTGAAGCAAACTGGGATTGTAAATCAATGAGAAAAGAGTCAAATGGTTTTATTTTTGAAAGATAATTGTAGTTTACTACTGCATTTTATCACTTGATGTCTAATTTGTTTAAATATCAATTCAAAGGCACATTTTATTTACATAATTATTTATATAAGTTATCTCTCCTTCTTGGCTCTTTTAATCATTTTTTTCTCTTATGCTTATACTTTCCAGTGAAGCAGAGTCAATGCTTTGTATATACAATGTTTCTGTGAATTGTTTCAAAATTAGTTTATACTATTAGTTGCTTAAAGATCATATTTAAAAAGTGTACATATTTTTGTGGGTTATTTATAAGAAAAGATTGAAGTACATTTTATTCTTGGCATGCTGGCATTAACAACAGTTTAACATCTTCCTTTTTGGAAGCACAAATATTTATTATATAATTGTACTTAAAAATAAAAGAGGCTAAATACCCAAAGTGTCAGAAGTCAAGCTTAACAAATTTAAAAGCAATGAAATTGAAAACCCAGTTCAGCACAAAAGGTCTTTTTTTGAATTTAGTGAAAAGCTGTTGCAAGAACTAAAGAGGACAAGATCGGTGCCTCTAGTACTCAGTTTATTAGGTCCAATGCTCGTCTTCAAAGGAATATCACAGCCCTGTGGCATTTAAGGATTTAGAGGAATTCTGAGAATTTGAGTGCTTTTTGCCAAAATGGATTCTGTGTGCACTTGAGCTATGAAAACTGATTTAGGATCTTTTGCTCACTCTTTGTTCTCTAGCTATATTTATGCATGTAGATAACTCCAAAATTCTCAGTCTGTAAAGACATAAAAAGCAGGGGGGAGATGGCCCTAAATAAAAATGATACATGCTAGCAGAAGAAAAATTGGACTCCTGTGTTTGCAGGGAGGAACGTGCAGGTATGGTTATAAGGCTGGCCACCAAAGTAAGAGTCTGTAGGTTTTCAGATGCTAAAGCAGCATTGAGACTGTCTTTATTTGCTCAAAGGAGAAAAAAAAAGATGTCTTAAAGTAACATGGGACATTTTCTCTGGTCCGAAGTTCCAAAGTAACCAGGAAAACCGTATTTTTCTTGCACTTTAGAAATAACAGTAGCTATAAAACTAGTGTGTGGGGACGATCATGAGTGCCTGAGTGACACGCCGAGCCAGGACAGAGCCAGGACAGGCCACCAAGGCGGTCTTGGTTAGTGTCCATCAATGACAAGTCCCTTTCTTCATTCAGGTTTCAAGACGGCACAAAGCCAACCCTGTATTTAGAAAACCAAACCAAATGCACTGTCAAAGATGCTTGGGGAGAGCTATTTTTCCCCCTTTCCCTCCCACCCTCTGTCCTTTCCTTGTGTCCATGGGTGAAACCTAGTCCTAAGTTTAGGAAGGAAAGAGGCAGGGACTCTTGAGAGCCCTACTGTTGGCATGAGGGCTTCTTGCTCCCAGAACTAAAGGAATAAAGCCAAAAAGAGGGAATGTTTCAGAAGAGATGCTGAGCGGAAAGGAGTCTGAACTTTAAACAAAAAGAATGAAGTAGGATTTCATTTAAACCAGAACATTATTTTCTTTTCTTAGCTTTGATTGCATATAACACATTGCACAGTTTTCTTTCTTTCTTTCCTTTCTTTCTTTTTTCATTTAAAGCCAATTTGGTAACATGGGGCTTGCTCTGCAAATATAAAAATAGAGCAGTACAATAGCCCATGTGCAGGAGGGGAGGAAATGGGGGGCATGTACCCTAACCACGCAGATCACTGAATTTTTACACAAAGAACAAATCTCCCCATCTTACATTGTCATTAGGACAGAACGATTTTTTTTATCATTTCAATATAAGAAAAGGACCCCTCTCAAGATGAGGTTCCTGCTTTTGCAATGTTGGCTCTGTTATTATTATAAAATGTGGTTAGATTCTCTGCCTCTTATGTTAACAATGGCGACAGGGGTAGGGGGTGGGTCGGAGGGGCCTGAAATGACAGAATGAGGGACACACAATAGGATGGCCGTGACTCTGAACAAATAAATAAAACATGTGAATCGCATTCTCTGCTCGGTCTCCCTCTCCCCTCACCCCCCCCCCCAACTGTGATTAAATTTGCTGTGGTCATTTCCCAAATGTCTGCCTGATTTAAAAAAAAAAGAAGGAGAAGAAGGAGAAGGAGCAGAAGCAGCAGCAGCACCCTGAGCCTTTTCTCACCCTGTGGTTTAAAGCAAGGGCCCTTCCCGTGGCTGGCAATCTCCAGTCCTGCCAATCACGGGCACTTGCACAGACATGCCTGCCGCTGTCATTAGTGAAAACGCCCCACATCTGATTGCTGTCCTCCCCCAACCCCCCAAAAGGAAAAACAAAAAACAAAACGAACAAACCCACCAACCCTATAACACCAACTCTGCCCCCTTAATAAACAGCTACCCAAACTACCCCGGCATCACACTGAAACGCTAGACTCCCGGGGTTCAGTAATGGGATTTCTCATACCCCTTCCTACAACCACCAACGCAGCTTCCCAGCAACCTATTGGATGCACAGGGGGAGAAAAAGAATACATTTTAATAAATCGAGAGGAAAAAATGATTTTGGTCCTCTAGCCCTGTTCTTTAGTAATAGAAAAAGGTGAGGTTGTTGAGGGGGAAAGGGAGGGGGAATTTAATATTGCAAGAGATAATAGCAACTATGTTAATATCCGGAATTTTCAATGTACCATAAGTACATTTTGTTTTTCCTTTTAGCACGATTTATAATTAAAGATTTTAATCTGGCTTCACATTGAGTTAATAAGCCCTTTGATTGATTAGGATTCATAAAATTGCCATTTCCCGCTGATGCTTTGTGTTTCTGGGGATGTTCTTTTGAAAAGCTGGGTTAAGGTGAACAGGAAGCAGCCATTGTTTAGGCTGAGCTGTGCCAATTCTGGGAACTCGGAACAGCTTTATTCAGAGTTTGTCCCCTGCAATATCTTGTTGTTCGGCCAAATTAATGCAGATAGGATCTGTTGGGCTACAGTTTAGTGATTTTTAGGGAAAAACTTTTTTTTACATTTTAGCAGGTGTTCCATACAATTTCTGCCTCTCTTTCCTGACCTCTTCTTTGGCTGAAAACAAAAAACAAAAAACCCGTGATGAAATAGTATCAGATTGATAAATAAAATGTTGCAAAACTGTTTCAAAGATAAAAGGGAGAAAAGTACAATCCAAATACATATGAATGCAGGAAACCTAGGAAAACTGGGCTCCGATTTTTCTTTCAGAAATTCAACTTCAGAGGCTGTGCATCCAATAAATTATCCTTTTGCATTAATGGCCAGTACTGCAATATGTGGGAAGTGTCCACCTTCAGCTAAAGGGGTGTCTTAGAAATGTAAACACAAATGAATAAATAGGAGAGAGAAGCAGAGGGAGGGAGGCAGCACGGCAGTGTTCGAATGCTGTTTATCAAGTTAAATAATATAGCCTGCCACCCCCTCCCTCCAAAACCAAACCAAAATTAAGAGCAAAATCAAGAAACAACGATAAATTCTGAGAAGAATAAAAGAAAGCAAGAAGGAAAATGTGAGAAGGAGCAGGTGATTTGAAATGTCCTGTCAAATGGCCCTTTTTCTTCAGTTTATTGTGCCCTGCATGTCTATGCGGGGGTGTACAAGATAATTCTTGTGCGCCCCCCCCATACCCCTTATTTTTAGCAGGGGGAATAAAGTGACTCTGTTCAGCTTCCAAAGGGCCTCGCTGTGGGGACTGAACCAGAGCAAATCCCCTTTGTGTTTCTTGCTCTGAAGGAAGCAGCCATTGTTGAATGTGGGCGCCTCCTGGGCTGGGGGCAAAACCTCTCCAGAGAACATTCAACTCGTTTTAGAGCTGATATGACCTCTGCTCTCCTGTGGCCCACACCTAATTTACTTGGCATAACCAGCATCTTCATATCTTTTTTAATATCCTACAGATGTTCCAAAATCAAACATTTTAAGAGGTAGTGAGAAAAACTAGAAACCACGTCCACAGTCGAGGAAGCTTCCAGAAAGCCAGTCTCCGGACACCACTTGGAGGGAGGGGCTGGGAGGGGAGCTCACCCCGTACTCCTCACACCTGGACCTGGGTCTCTGCCGGGCATTTCTCTAGAATGTGAGAACTCCATCACACTCCCTGTATTCCGAAGAGCTCCCTCCAGCAAGCATCCTCCCTCCTTTCATCCCTCAGTCCCCGTCACACGTCCTCAACTCCACCCTCCACAGCAATCTGTCCCCCTTCCCCAGCCCCTCTTTCCCGTTTTGTTTTTCTCCATAAGAGAGCAAACACCGGCACAAAGTAGATGACAGCCAAACCCGTGGAAGGAGCCCAGTCGGGTTTACACACACACAGCGATGTCCCCCCTTTCCCATCACGGACTTCGGGAATTCCGGACCAGCAGGCCTGATTGGTGGGCTTTTAAACGTCACTAATGAAGCACATTTACCCTCAGGGGAGAGGAGCGCCCTCCTCGCAGCCAAACAGAGTGTGCCCTGATACATTCCATTGAAAACAAAAACAAAAACACAGAACTGACACACAGATTAGTGGCAATGCAGAAATGAAATATATTGAAAACACACTCCCTTGTTTTTTTTCCCCTAACTCAGGTCCTAAGTAATGACAACAGAGAAGGAATAATTCCCGGTGCAGTGTCATACAGCAGTTAAAGGTACCTTGGAATGAATGTCAGCTCCTTTCTACCTTAGTGTCAGCCGATCGATGCTTCATTAGGGCCGGATTGTCTTTTGACCATGCAACCTTGAAAACAGTCCCTTTAATTACCTATGAGGAAGTCGGGGACCCTCCTTTTCCCCTGTCTCCCTCTGTCCCTTCCCTCCTCTCCTGTGCTCTCTTGCATTTCTCTCTCTCTTTCTCCCTCCCCTCTTTCCCCTCTCCCCCCGCCCCATTCACCAGAAGAAAGCTCAGGGAAGTGGGGGTGGGTAGATGGGGGTCACTCACGTTTATTCAAAGTCAGCCTGAGTACATCACTGCCTGACAAGAGAAGCTAGGAGGAGAAGAGCAGGTGGGGGCAGGGGACTTGGGCAGAGGGGAAAAAAAGAAAAAGAAATATCGGAATCCTGAGGTGAGAGGGCAGGGTTCAAGTCCAGACTACAGATCTATTGAAGAGGTTTCAGCCAGGCAGGCCTCCACTTGACTTTCTCATCAGCCAGCTTTATGGATTCTCAGCTGCTCCCTTTACACCATTGCTCCTTACATCTTCCCGCTACTAATTACCGGAGATTTCTAAATAACGCAGAGCCCGCCTGCCCATGCCTCCAAAAGCATTCTGGGAGCCTTCATCCAGGTCGTGAGGAAAGGGAGGACTTGTTGGCTAAATATTTGAGAGGGTTGTGGGGAGAAATATATAAGGAGCAGCTCAGCTCAATTTAATCCCTCCGGTCAAAACCGAAGGTGCTCCAAATAATTGTAGGCCTGGCAAGTGGAGTATTGGAAGAAAGTGCATAAATAATCGTATTTGTTATGCACTATTAAAAATTCAGAAAGATTTTAAATTCAAGTGATAATCTGGTCATCCTGAGGGATAGGCTTGTATTTAATAGCCAGGTGTTTTTACCTATTCAATTATGATGAGAAATATTCTAATGAAGTCATAAACCTCAGCAGAGGAATGTTAATCACCTGTACACGCTCTGTTAGCGCTGTGTTGAAAAACATACCTGCCCAAGCTGAGTGTCCTCCTAACATGGTAATTCAGTATCGCCTTCTTCCCTTCAGTGGTCCCCAGGCACCTGGAAATATGACTAAAGACTACGTAGCTCATCTGACAGTCCTATCGTCTCTCCGGTGGTGGTATGTCTATCTGAGCAGAGAGCCAGGAGTCAAGAATGGATTTCTCTCCAAATTGCTCCATCCCTCCCCCCATCACACACACACACACACACACACACACACACACACACACAGTGCTGGTTTAGGGTTTCCATTTAAAATACAGGGTGCCCAATTATATCTGAATTTCAGATTTTAAAAAAAGGTTTTTTTTAAGTGTAAGTATGTTCTGCGCAATATTTGGGTCATACTTAAAAAGTTATCTGTGGCTTCTGAAATTAAAATTTAACTGGGTGTCCTGTATTTTTATTTGCTAAGTTTGGCAACTCTACGCAGGTTCCTCTTAAATCCAGGTACTTCTTGTAAACAAATGAGGGTACCCAGTGATTTTTGAGTCACCAATTAAAAAAAAAAACATATTCATAAAAGGATTTGTTCAAACGTTTTTGGATCTAGTTCTGACACTGAAAAATGAGATGTTACATTCTGTGCAGATTCCTCTGCCTTGTCAAGAGCTATTTCATTCAGTCTTGACATATAAACTCCATCAATTCAAGTGGTTACAATGGGCAGGTGCCTGCCTATTCAGCTCAGTTGTATAAAAACGAGGATGCCGGATAAAAAAAATTCCCACTGCTGGTTTACACAAGCTCAGGTCACGCTGTCATCTCCCCCCCCACCCCCCCCAACCCCATATCAGGCCAGCCCTGCCCTGGCTGCGTCCAAGGCATGTGTGCACACCCCTGCTCAGCCCACGCTCAGCTCTGCATCTTGTGTTTTCCGGTGCAGCAACTAGCAGTGAGCGACTGCACTCACTAGATCCTGCTATTTGAAGGTGGGCGGGAAAACGTGCCCTCAACCATGCTCAGGACTTGATCTCCCTCAAGGAGCTGTGATGTCACTACGTTTATGCTAAAAGAACCATCAAACAGAAGAGCAGGAGAGCAGGCTGAGCGGGGAGGCAGAGGGCAGTGGGAAACATCCTCCCTTGCTTGCATCACCAGCTGGACTGAGCAGTCTCCATGCTGGAAGTGCCCCCTGCAAAGAACACCCAGGGTGGCAGGAGCTGGCCCTCAGGCTGGCTGTCTGCTAGGAGGCCAGAGGGCATTGTCACAGGCTTTATTTCGTTTACTAAATAAATAGAATGATTAGATTTCTATTTATGTCATTTTTTTCCATAATGGATGTTATCTTTTTGAGCAGTTTTAGGCTTATAGGAAAATTGAACAGAAAATACCTAAGGATTTCCATATACTGTGACCCTCCCCCCATGTTTCTCCTGTTATTAACATCTCACATCCACGTGGTACATTTGTTCAATTGATGAAAGAAGATTGATGCAATATTAGTAACTGAAGTCCATAGTTTAGCTTAGGGTTCACTCTGCCGTACGGTTCCCCGGCTCTTTACTAACGCATAGTGTCATGGATGCACCGTTACAGCCTCACACAGAACAGTTGCTCTGCCCAGAAAGTCCCTGGTGCTCTATCTATCCATCCCTCCATCCTTTCCCCCAAACCCCTGGCAATCACTGGTCTTTTTACTCTCTCTCTAGTTTTGCCTTTTCCAAATGTCATACAGTGGGAATCATACAGTATGCAGCCTTTCCAGACTGACTTCTTTCCCTTAGCAATGTGCATTTGAGATTCCTCCTTGTCTGTATATGTGTTTTGTCTGTATACATGTTCTTAATACTTTATGGGGGAGGCGGGGCATGTGAAATCTCACATATACATTTGCTGGACCCAATATAAATATTCATAAAGGCAGGAATGTACTCCAGAATGCAGATGGCCAGGTAGAGAATGAGGCACTGGGCCAGCTGGCCTGGGGCTTTTGAATAACTCCTGCCCAGTGGGCAGGGGGCAGCATACTAATTTCTGGGAAGATCAGGAGAAACCTGGTCTTTGAGATAACTGCCAGCACCTATTCCAAAGGAGCATGTTGTTTGCACGGCTCCATCACCCACCACACTGATGTGCATAAGCAAAGCAAAGCATGCTCACAGCTTAGTCTGTGCACAGCTTGGCTCAGCTTCCCCTGATCTCTGCGGTGGCCTTGGCCAGCCTCTCTGTGGATTCTGCAGGCAGCTGGCTCTGGAAATGTGCAAAATGGGGCTCATGGTCATGGTTGCAATCAAGGTGTGCGTTCATCAACAGTCACAGTACTTGACCTAGGAAATAGGAAAGGTGATGGATGATAAGACACTTTTCAGAATGGTATTCTTTTTAAAGGGGGAGGAGAGCAGGTGGTAAACAAAAACTTGAAAGAGAAAAGAGAAAGTGTGTGCGACTTCTTGTGAGTCAGAAAATGGAACTTTCTCTCTAGGAGAAAAAAAAAATTCTTCTCCCCTGCCTCCTTACTGATGATGAAATGACTTGTCCTTTTTCTCTGTTAAGTGGGAAGGCAGGGGCAAGGACTGTCTTCTTAGGAAATTTTGGTGAGACAGAACAGTAGGATTTGGGGGCTTTGGGAGTCTGAAGCAAAAAACAGTTATCTCCTTTACAGGGTTTCTCATTAAGAGAGAGGACATATCGTCCCTGAAAGTAGATTATAAAATAGGCTCAATTATTTAAAGGAAAAGAGAAGCATTCCACAAGTAAAGCAGAGATGCGCGGTTTCATTTCTACTGATTTAGGAATTCAACGAGCCCAAATGTTTGTTGTGGTGGTGGTGGTTTTATTGTGGTAATACATTTACAACTCAAAATGTGACATCTCAACTACTTTCAAGGGTACAATTTGGTGGTATTAATTACATGTGCATTGTTGTGCTACCATCACCGCCATCCATTATTGAAACCGAATGGTTCTGAACACAGTTTTCCCCAAGGGCTGTGGAAGTCATTTTCCTCTTGGGTCCAAAGCACATGAAAGCCAGCAGGCCAAGGAGAGTGGATTCTGTTGAAATACAGCACAGCTACATTCAAGATTACGCCAATGAGCGCCAGAAATATCACGCGGGTATCAGCCGCTGAAACATGTAGCTTGTCGCTGCAGACAGGACAAATGAACTTGGGCAATATCTGGAAGACAGACCTCTGCTTTCCGAGCATCACAGTCCACGAATTCCTACTTACATTCCCATACGCGTGCGTGTGGAGAAAAACAGTTTGTCTGTGTATACTGGGCGTCCAGAAGCAATTTCCTGCTGCAGTGAGTTTAATGTATTCAGTAACCTTCTGTTTATTTGGGTATGATTGGCTGAAAACCCTTGGCAAGCCTCGGCATCCGAGTGTAGGAAAGCCCCGGCTGTGTGTGGACACGGAGCCTCCCCTTCACACACCACCGGCCCAGACCCACACAGGGCCGCCGGCTGTCTTTACTGCACAGCATCAAATAGGGCAGCGAGGCTGCCTGTGCTCCCTTCTCCTTTTATTGTCCATGTTATCGAGGAAACCTATAAAAGTTCCCTCTTTTGATATCTTGACCCACGGTGTTGCTCGCGTGCTGCTTTGTGGTTTAGAGATTTAAAGAAACAGAGAGGGAAAAGGAGTGAGAGAGAGAGTTTGCCTTAGGTGATAAACAGCAGTGCAAGGCCAGAGGCCCTATGACGAGAAAAAAGCAGCCGCAGAAGTGGGGGCGGGGAGGAGAAGCAGCAGCAGCAACCAGGGAGTTTGGAAATATTTGGGGGCTGGGGACACTTAAAAGAGGAGGCAGGCAGGGGGTA
Source organism: Dasypus novemcinctus (assembly GCF_030445035.2). Taxonomy (NCBI): domain Eukaryota; kingdom Metazoa; phylum Chordata; class Mammalia; order Cingulata; family Dasypodidae; genus Dasypus; species Dasypus novemcinctus. Next base: position 19,309,648 of record NC_080690.1, on the reverse strand, counting down.
TGTGAGTGAAGGCATAAAACCAGTTTCACTTGATAAAAATATAAAATAGAATTCCAGGTATTCACAAGCTCATTTACACTCCAGCTCAGATGCAGAGACAGGTGTATGAAACCCATTTCCACAAGGCCTGGCTGTCATATGAGAAACACTGGGAAGGAAACCCACAGGTACGCTTGCTCAATTCTCCCACTCTGCAAAGAGAGAAAATGCTGTTTTGATAACCTAGGTTATTGGTTGCTGTTTTCGGTGGGACGTTAAAATTACCGGCTGTCATTCCCCCCATGCAATTTCCCCTGCCGAGCTCACACCTTCTCAGATGGACCTCATTCCCGGGTCCCCTGCTTCATCTGTTGCTGGTGGGATTTCTTCCCGTAGGATGCCTTGGTGACTTAGATCTGCACACTGCCATTAATGTATTAGGGTGGCCACAGCAAGCTTCCTGCGGCTCGTACTGCATGCACGTACAAGACAATATGGTTATTTTTTTTAATGGCAAAAGTAGGTGCTTTGCTGCAGTTGGGAGTTTTAGCAGTGACCGGGATAGGCAAATCTACCTGCTAAATTTTTTTGCAAATGCTTCTACAGGGGATGTCAGGCTAGCCAATAAGTGAGACTAAACTGTCATGACTTCTCTGTGTTGGCAGACAAATGTGTGCCAGAAGTGAGGACATAGGGGCTATGTGAAGAATACAACCACTTGAAATGGTGATGGCAACACATGCATTTGGTTCTTTCCATTGTCCATCCCCTCTGACTCTTGCTTTGACTAGAGGTAGGATTGTTTCCTTGGAAAAGAGAGACAATGTGTATCACTTTTTCAGAGAGATGTGATTTTTAGAAATAAGTGTTAAGGTCTTTGTGTCTGGGAGGCAATAATTATGCCCATCTCATTAAGTATAGCTTCAGAACTGGAGTTTGGACTTAGTACTCAAGTGGAAGGCAACTGTTTCCTTTTTCAAAGACTTTTAAAATTAATATTCCAGCAATCCATAGTGAAGTTTTTTCCAAATCTTGTACAGCAGAAGAAATAGGAGAAGGCATAAGATAAGACACTGGAGACCATAACATGATAGGTTTCCCATTTTTAATTCTAGGCTGGCTAGTGAGAAAACATAACAAAAACAAAGATGGGTTTATAATTGACAAAATAGGTACATATGCCAGGTGATAATGTACTCCTCACACTCAACACTCAGAATGCTCCCATCTGATCACTGGAGACCCTGCTGCTTTAATTTTCACAGTTTACTCGGGGCAGGGGGAGAAAATCAGAAGGCAGAAATGACTGATCAAGACCATTCCAGAAAACTTATAAAGCAGTTAGCCCATATAAGAACTACTTAGAATGAAGATAGAGAGAAAAATTATTTTAAGCAATGGCCTTTCCAATCCTACATCAGTTATTCCCAAATTCTTGTTTGGGCAAATTCGAGATACTATTTTGTGGCTTCAAAATCCATAGGAATTCAACAATGCCAAGAGTCTAAAAATGGTGAGCTGTGGCCCCTTCACTGGGTTTCAGTTTTTCCCGGTAATGTGTGAGAGAAGACTAACTCCTCGTACTAGCATCATCTCATGGGTTTCCTGAAGAGTGGTTGAGCTTCTTCAGGTTGGATGGGCTGATCTTAGACCCTTAGATGTTGGAACCTCATCAGAACCTCTGTATTTGTAGGACTCAGAGGCTACTCCCCTAAGTCACTGAGAAATGACTTTGGAATAGGAATCAAAACACAAGGAAACATTCCTGAGCTTTCTTCTGGTAGAACTGGAAATAGTATTGGCAGTGCTGAACTCTGAGCCATCAGTAACTGAAATTTTGAAGATAAACATCAACCAGAAGCATCAATGTCTACTTAGGGCTTAGGTATGCTGTGCTGAGTGAAAAAATTCTGTTGGTAGTAACCGAGACAGGTTTCTTATTTGCGCAGCACGCAATGAGATGGATAACTTATTGCTGATCTTTTGGATGATCAGGTCAGATAAACCCTAAGGCAAATTAACATGGAGTTGAAAGGTAGAATTGGCCACTGCTCACTGTGTGAGTTTTTCTTTTTTTAATAAGGAATGTCATTGAATTAACCTATGCAAATATATCTTTCCAAATAATAAAACACAGATCCCTTATTTAAATGTATGCCTACCATGTTTTGCTTTCATTTTAATAACAGCAGATTAGTTCATTCAGTCATGGACCCTGAAAACTTAGTCCTCTGACATGCAGACTCCTTGCATGATGCAGAAATGACATAGAGAAAACCACATGAGGACAGGGACAGCTTCAGAGACAAACCTAACCTAGAGCGGCGTTTCCCCCAGTGTGCTCTCAGTATCTCTTGTGAAGGCACATAGAGGAGCATTTTGTAGTATTTATTCTAAAATATATTAAAATATAGTTAGCACATTAAATCTGATTTTGTAGGTATTTTGGCTTAGGTTGCAGTTAAACAAGGTTATTCTTTATGTAGATTGAAGGAATTGTGTTTCTTTTCTGTAGTACATTGATTTTGATGATACACTGTTATGTCAAGAATCATAAAACTGGTTTAAGAATGTCTAAAGTTGACAAATGATGGCCTTTTGGGAAACACTGGTCAGTATAAACCGAAGAAGGAACCTCCAAATTTTTCACTAAGATTATATTTTACTATCTTCTCCTGTGGAAATTTCATATTCTGAAAGATTTTTTTCAACTTATACAAGTACATTCGTTGTTCGTTACATGATGATTCATTTTTCTATTTAAACACACACACACACCTGTTGATAAGGCAGTGTTACTGACTGAACTGAGATAATTCCTGCCAGATAAATTGACTAAGTATGCCCTTAAGATATTTGAGGAAATTGCAGGTTGCAATTTTAAATGGGATGTTGAGGGCAAAACATTGAGAAGGAGAGAGTTGAGCAAAGACTCCCCGGAGGTAAGAAAGTTAGCTCTGTAGAATTCTGAGATAAGGGTGCTTCAGGCAGAGGGAACAGCACATGCAAAGACAGTAAGGTGGAAGTGTACCTGATGTGTTAAATAAACATTGCTGGGACCACTGCAGCTGGAGTCTAATGAGTGAGGGGAAGAGAAACAGGCAAAAAGGTAAGGGAGATGATGTTGTTAAACCACCTTTGTAGGTATTTTGACTTTTACCTAGAATGACAGGGGAGCTTTGAGAGCATCTGGAGCAGAGGAGACACATGATCCTAGCTAGAATTTAAAGGGTTCAGTCTGGCTGCTGAGTTGAGAATAGACTGCAGAGGGGCCAGGGCAGAAGCAAAAAGGCTACTGCTGTAAGCCAGGTAAGAGACGATGTTGGCTCTGATCAGGACGGCAGCCGTGGGGTGATAAGAAGTGGCCAGGGTCAGATTCTGTGTACATTTTGAAGGTAGGTTCAAGAAGACTTCCTGATGGATTAGATGAGAGGTATAAGAGAGAAGAGATAATTCAAAGATGGCTCCAATGTTCTTGTCTTGCACAACTGAAAGGATGACGTTGCCATCAACTGAGATAGTTAAGGTTAATGATTAAGGTTCAGGAAGAGCAGATTTACAGAAAAAAGGCTACTTTAGCTGATTTTCAGATGTCAATTTAAAAATCCCAGTGAAGACATTGAGTGACCCATTGGAATTTGGAGGAGAGGTCTGGGCCAGAGATAAAAATGAAAGCGTCTTTGAGACATAGATGATATTTAAAGTCATGAAACTGAATGAGGTCACCAAGGTGATGGTAAATAGAGGAGAAGACCAAGAACCAAGCCTAGGATCCTCTACGAAAGGATTGCTGAGAGGAGAAATCAAAAGAGGTGATTGAGAAGGAAATTGTGAGTGGGGTGTCCTGGAAACTGAGAGAATGTCAAAGAAGAGAGATGGCCAGCTGTGTCACATGCTACTAATAGGCCAAGTAGGATGAGGACTGAGAATTTGCTATTGGATTTAGCCAAGTAGAGGGCATTGGTGACTTGATCAAGGCAGTGTCAGTGTAGCAGTGATGTGGAAAGCCTTATTGGGGTGTTGTTTAGAAGAGAATGGGAACAGAGGAACTAGAGACTGTGAAAATAGACAACTCTTTTGAGGAGTTTACAAACAAAAGGAGAAGTAAAGAAAATGGAAGTAAAGAAATTAATGAGGATAAAGGAAGGTTTTATTTCATACTTTTTAAGATGAGAGGAATAACAGTGCGTTTTTATGCTCCTGGTAATGAACCAGAGTGGAGAGAGAAAAATGGATGGCACAAGAGAAAAAGGAAGAATAGTTGCAGAGATAGCCTTCAGTAGGTGGGGGGTGGGGGTGGGGGAGCAACTAGCATGCAGTGAAGGTATTGGCTATAGACAAGAACATGAATAGTTTATGTATGGTAACAAGAAGAAGGCAGACTGTGAAAATGCAGGAGCTGGTTAATGGATAGAAGTTGTAGTCTAGTCTTTGGAAATTCATTCCTATAGCTTTACTTTTCTCAGTAACCTAGGAAGCAAGGTCCTCACCTAAGATTTCAGATAAAGAATTAGGCATTGACTGTTTGCGGACAGAAGGAAAGAATATCATAGTCATCTTGTCATCCTGGAGAGTGAGATGGTCAATGGATTAGGTAAATACAATACAATTGCCAGGTAACATGAAAGGTCCACTTTTAGGTTCATGTTCACAATGTGGGGATAATTATTATTCCCATTGCAATTAGGAAATTAGGCATAGAGAGGTTGCTACTTGCCTGAGTTTGCACCACTAGTAAGTGACCAGGCTAGGATTCAAGCTTAAGCAGTCTAGTACCAGAGCCCATCCGCTTAAGCACTATGAGATATGTTTCCAGAGTTAACTAGTGAGTGACTGTGATTTCCTCTTCTAATGATGACAGTTACTAAATGTTACAAACATAACAGTATTCTATCTATAGGATGTAGCGAACCCACAGTTCAGATCCATTAAAGGCAATATCCTTAATTAAAAAGATAAAACAAATCCTGTGTAAAAGTGCTCAGGTAAGAAAGGCAGTGAATAAATTCTGGATTCGTGTTATTTGAAGGCAAAGTTATTATTGAAAGGTTTTCAAAATTGTTTGAATAGTAGGAGGTGTTGACCTGGAAGGTAGGAAGAGACTGGTCTAGGCATATTGGGCCACCAGGGTATGTTAAGCAGTGCTAAGGGGCATTGAAGGATGGCCAGGGCTCTGCCAGGCCTGAGCCCAATACCAACTAGACCTGGAACTAAGATTCCCATTTGGAAAGGTGAGATAGCTCAAGTCTTTCAAAAGGCATGCAATTCACAAATTTTCCAATAAATAGTGATGGTTTGAAGTAAAAACCTATTTGGCACACTTGGCCATAAATAAATAAAACCCCTGTGCCATCTCTTCTGGTTAAGCAGCAGCATTAAAACAGCTTTTAGGTTTTCAGCTGGTGTGTTTCTCCCATACAGAACTATCCCACATGGTGGCTGGATGTTTGGCCTTGACCAATGAGGAGAATTCAGTTCAAATCCACATCCAGTTATCAAGTATTTTCTGTGCCAGACACTGAGGTTATAAAGACAAATAAAATGCAGTACTGGCCTCGTGAAGATCATAACGTAGAGATAATATAGATAAATGAACAGGTAAGCATTGTGCAGTGTGAAAAGTGCAGTAACAGCTGAAGATACAAAAGACAGCACCTCAGAAGGCATGGTGAGCTTATCGTAATTAATGAACTTTCCAGAAAATAAAGGAATGTGGTTAGGGTTTAAATCCTACGTGGTACTCAAAGAGCAGTTCATGGGCCAGTAACATCAAGCATCATTTTGCAACTTTATGTGCACATTACAGTTTGAGAAGTTCTGGTTTAGAGAACTTAAAAGTCTGTCCTAAATCTTAGGATAACAGAAATAGACTTCCTGCCATGGAAACAAATCTCTGGACGTTTTCAACTGCCAAACATGATGCGATTGTCCTGTCCTCTGAAAACTCCCTCTGAGGGTTGATTCTTGGATAGGAGGAGAGTCCTTTTCTAAGAGTCCTGTTGCCCGGTAGCTGCACATCATCACATAAACTAAGCTTGCCTAATTAAGCCACTAAGAAACAGGCGCACCGATTGGGATATAACAGCAGGAATTGCAAAGGACACAATTATTTTCTGCACTTGAAATCAGAAATCTAAAGTGTGAACATTATTTTCCACTGAATTACTATCTAGGTGAAGGAATAAAGTTCTGTGCCATCAATTTCCTCAGAGGTATTCCTCTTCAGTCTTTTTTCTTGGAGATTCTGATGGGTGTTTTCCCATTTGTCCCCTGGATACTGGGCACTGGCCAGAAATGATATTCATCAAGCTGGCCAGCTGACCTCAGCAGACTCAGAGAAGGCCAGAGCCAAGCCAGTCTTCGCTGCCTTGAAGGGCACTACAGCTGGGGGGCTGCCAGCAAAGCTTGCCCTCCCTGCCTGGGTGGGCACCATGCTAAGCTCCACTCAGTGGGAGGCTGGCTGAACACATCATGCAAGTAAGACCTGCTGAATTGGCTTCTTTCAAAGGCCCAGAATATTTTTTTATTAATCCTGTTCCTTGGCATCAAACTCCCTGGTTTCTTCTCCTTTCTTGTGTGCATATGTGTATGTGTGTGCACATCTTATGAGCTTACCTGAAATTAATAGCAAATCCTTTGACCAGGGCAGCTTTTTCCTTAGCAGCCACCCCATCCAATGGGCAAAGTTATCATCCACATATAAAAGGATATAGATCCCCGATACATGTTATTCTGTTTTCATAGCAAAGAAAAACGGCTCGCCCTCCAGCCTCATTGTGTGTGTTGTTTTCATATAATGCGTTTATGCTGTGTGGCCTCCTCCTTGGCATGCTCATATTTTATTCTTTGCTGTCCTCAAGGAAACCCTAGCTTATTAATTGTTAAACATGTTAAGGAACTAGGGATTCATTACATGCTGTTCTCAATTCAGAAGGTTGGACAGCCAGATGCCTGTCCTGTATCCAGGAGGTTGATGCTCAGCAATGTATCATTATAATGTAGCTGGTGTAATGAAGCTGAGGTCCTGGGTGTGATTCCCATGGTGCCAGTTACCTTGGCTCTCTGGCTGCAGACCGTAACTCTATCCTGATAGTGCACTACAAATGTATGGCAGTGGTCAAAGAGGGCCTGAAAGCAGTGATGACCAACACATCAGTGATACTCAAGGAACAAGAACTCACAGCTAGTGAGTCAGTCAATTCTTTCTTCAAGTTACCCCCAGCCAGAGGCAAATTCTCCCACCTCTGACTTCCTACTGCACTTTTCTATTCTTCATGAAATTTTTTACATACAACTTTAGCTTCCAGTCATCAGCGTCCATGTATTATCTTCTCTCCTGGATTGTCAGCTCCTTGAAGACATAACCCAGGTTGAAAACATTTTTACATCTCTTACACTCCTCTTGCACACTCAGGAAATATTTGTTAAAAGAATGGATAGAAGGATGGATGGTTGGAGAAATGGATCAATGAAAGGGTACATAAGTCACCTTTGCAAATTTGTTGGCTGGCACCACTATTGATATACCTTATTAAAGATACATAACTGAGAGACGTAAAATATACTGTAATAATAATGCTTGATAATGATGCCATGTCTTCCATAAAACTGATGAATCTGATAAGCTAGTACATATTGAATATCCATAATACACTGATAATGCATAGAATCTCCCTTCCCACTTGCAGAACCATATTGTAGTAGATATTTAAGTCCTTTTTAAAGCCTTTCCAGGAGGCTGCTCCCATTTTAGAGAAAATAAAACTAAAACCCAGGGCAGTTGAATTATTCTGCATAACATCGTATAGTACATCGTATGATCAGTGGAATTAATCGGTGTATTTTTTCTCTGTTGCTGCATAATAAATTACCCCCAAATGTAGCAGCTCAAAACAACAAACATTTATTATCTTAGTTTCTCTGAGATAATAATGCCTCTGACTCAAGGTCTTTCCTAAAGCTGCAGGCAAGGGGTGGACCTGGGCTGCTGTCATCTCAAGCCTTGGCTGGCGAGGCTCTGCTGGTAAGCCCACTCAGGTGGCTGTTGGCACATCTCAGGTCCTCCCTGACTTTACTCTAGGGACATAATTCCATGCTACTGGGCCTCTCCAGTGGGCAGCTCAAAATATGGCCTCTTGGTTCCTCCAGAGTAAGGACTCCAAGAGAGTACAAGAGAGGGCAAGCAAGAAAAAGTCAGAATCTTTTTGTAACCGAGCCTTGGGAGCGACATCCCATTGCATTTGCTTCATTCTGTCTGAAAGAAGTGAGTCACTACGTCCAGCCTACCCTCAAGTAGAGGGGACTCCGCAAGGAGGCAGGGATCCCTGAGGGTCAACTCAGACACTGCCAACTACAGAGGGTACCCAAGGCTCCCAGAAGCTTACTCTTGCCTGTCTGTACATACAATATTGGGTCAGAAGGTGGTGCCAAATATGAGATCATAGAAGCAACCTGTCTCAAAAGTGAAACCTCTTTTCTCCATTTTGACAGAATGCAAAGATAATGTGGCTACTTGCTAGCAAAGTTCTACCAATAATACTTCACGTCCTGAGTGGCACCTAAGCCTCCTAACTCCGTGCCTGAGCTCCGTTTAATAGATGGCAATGGATTTGGGGGAAATTCAAATAAAGGTATAGTCGCAGCCTGTATCCACAGGGAGCACCTTAGGCTGGGCCTCCTGAGAGGGCAAGATTGGTTTCTTAAAGGGATCAGGGAGAGAAACAGTGAGCATGTGGGTGGGGGAAGAAAAAAACCTTGCTAGTTGGTGGAAATAAAACCCCACTGGGAAACTCATGTTGGAAATGAATGCTTTGAATTGACTAAAAGCCCCTAGGAATGTATTCCTTCGTGTCTCTTAAAGCAAGGATTTCAGAATTGACATTATCAAAGAGATACGGTATACTGGACAAAGTACAGAGGGTATGCTTAAGGCCCCTTTGCTTCAAGCGGTCATCTGCCCTGAAAGTTTACTGCTATTGCCAAATCTCCTTAAATCCTTAAGCAAGATAATGACATTTTATTAAAGAGCAATTGCTAGATTATTAGCCACTGGGCTTAAAACACTGCAGTGTCATCCTTTCCCTGTTTCCCTTGGCTCAGATCAACATGGTTTAAGCGTCTTCTGATATGTGAAGTTCATAGCAAGTAGTTCTCTCCATCCCCACTCAGAATTAACCAATAAATTAGAATAACTAAGTGAGAAAGGGTAAGACAAAGCAGTGCCAAAACTGGAGGCCGGGGCCTAGGTCATTTTGAATATGAAACGAAGCATGCTTTATGTTTCTCTATTTTATAGGTTTTAAAACAAAGCTAAAGTATAACATTAAGGATCAAGGTCAGGATGTTATCTTTTGTGGGGTGGATGGGGTGGGGGTGGTGAGGTCACAGCTTATGTCAAAGATGTGGCCCCTCCTTTCTCTAACATTTATTTTCCTGAGCTTCTGTCTAATTAATATAAGGCCTTGCTCAAGCACACTGGCCCTCATTGGGCCTGTTGCTCGTTAATCAAGCGACCCTTCTAGCCTTGGGTAATGACCTTGAAAGAATATATCAGCCCATGATGGCGGAAGTGAGGAATTAAATTGTTTCTCTGAGTGCTTATGGTCATTGCTGACAATTTATATCTCGCAGCTGCCCTGGGCTGGCCATGCTGGCCATTGTGCGGCAATCATTTTCCTGCCCGGGAATGGATTGTGCGCCGGACAGGGACCAAGCTGGCCTCCCGTGCATCTCCATCTTTATGTTATTTCCCCTCCCCACCCCACCCCCACCTTCTTTTAATCACGTCTTTGTTTGAGAGGCAGGGATCGTACAAAGTTAAAAGCTTTGTCATTAAGGCCACCGAGAGCCGAAAGCTTGGGGTAAATCGTGTGGGCTCTCCCCGGCTTTGTCTCCAAGCACGTTGTAGTGCGCCTCTGCTGAGGTAAGGCTTAAGTGGGAAGTATCTTGAGAATTATGTTAGCGCAAAGCTCATAAGAGAAAAATTACTGGAAATATTAAAAGACTGCAAAGGGTGGATTGTGTACAAGTGATTAAGTCTGAACCCTTTCTGGGTCTTTCCAGGAGGTCAGGGAGATATTGGCTGTTGGTCCTGAGGGGAATAGGCAAGAACAGGGACTTCCATTCTCCTACCTTTTATGGTATCTATTTAGACTTAGTGGTATCTTGGGGTACTCTGGTGTCCAGCTAAAATTATACCCTTGTACCAAGATAAATGTTATCTGTATCTGAAATTAAGAACCGTATATCCACTCAGAGTCCATGAATTTTTTTTTCTTCCTGTTTTCTCGAACCGAAGTGAATGTTAAGAGCTCTTTTCCAATGAGAAAGTCTTTTTCATTGTCTTATTAGACCACAGTTGGGTTTGCAAAATAATTAAGAAGGAGATTCTTCCCATTTGCTAAAATTCGGCCAACAAATTCAAGTTATAACCACTAGATTTTGTATGTGAAGCTTTAGAAATCTAAAGGCGTTGCTTTGATTTGTCCTGGGGTTTCTCTTGTATATACACATTCAATAGTTATCACTAAATGTATGCATTAAAATTTGAAAGAAGAGAAATCACAAACAAGAGTCTTCAGGAGTGGGGAGAGAGTGAAATGTTTATAAAACACTGTTAAATGTTTAGAAAACAGTCACGAGCTTGGCCTGTGATTCCTTCATCTCCCTGGCTCCTTGCTTGGTGCCTGGGTCTGTTTGTAGTTATTGAGCATCACCTTCTGTGTACCGAGAAGGTTCCTTTTTCCTCTCGTCTATATGGTTTGAGTGCTGCTGCAGGTCACACCTCACCCTGAACTTGGGAACCATCCTTATGTGACTGGAAGCATAAAGTGGTTATCAGAAGGGAAAAATGACAAGAACTTCTGTCTGACTAATATTAGGCCTTGCTCCAGCACCCTGGCCCTCAGTGAAAATAGGAAAAATATCTATTCTGCCTTTGACCCATCTGGAAAAAGACCAATATAACTATGGAAAACTAAGAGAGCATACAACACAACTGCAAAGGAAGGCCAATTAATAGAATACAACTGCTACTACAACATACCACATATGTGCTGATCCTAACAAGATTTGCATCAAGATATTTGCCCTGTAAGGAAAGAACTCATGAAAGGCGAGGGCCACGTCATTTTTACCTATGAATTCTTTACCACACTAAGGATAGTGCTAATATATTATAAGCACTAAAGGAAAGAAAAAAAAATACTTGTGCTAAGTGATGGAATTAATTCAATCACTCAGCGGTCAGGACACCTGAATGGAGCCAGTTCTTCAGCTCTTCGGGAAATTCTTGCCCTCCTGTCTCTCTGTTTTCATCCACCACTCACTTGCAAGATAGTTCCTGTTATCTGGGCATATCAGAGTCTACAAATCTTAAACAAAGGAGTTGGCTTGGTAATCTCCATCATTCTTCCTAGCATGGCATTTCTGTAATTCTAGAGAACTGCCTGCCCCTTGCTGGGAGAGAAACCCAAGTGATAGCAAAAGAACATGTTTATGTTTAAATGGTGGTCAGAATTGTCTGTGCGCCTTGCCCATAATCGGTGCCCATAAAGGTGGCTTGTAATGTTTGTGGAACACATAAGATGGCAGGTAAGAAGTCATTCCATTCAATGGGAACGGACTTGGCCCATTGGTTAGGGCGTCCGTTTACCACATGGGACGTCCGTGGTTCAAACCCAGGGCCTCCTTGACCCGTGTGGAGCTGGCCCACATGCAGTGCTGATGCACGCAAGGAGTGCCCTGCCACGCAGGGGTGTCACCTGCGTAGGGGAGCCCCACGCGCAAGGAGTGCACCCCGTAAGGAGAGCCACCCAGCACGAAAAAAAGTGCAGCCTGCCCAGGAATGGTGCCACCCTCACGGAGAGCTGACACAACAAGATGACACAACAAAAAGAGACACAGATTCCCGTGCCGCTGACAACAACAGAAGCGGACAAAGAAACAAGATGCAGCAAATAGACACAGAGAACAGACAACCGGGGTGGGGGGAGGGGAGAGAAATAAATAAATAAATCTTAAAAAATAAGTCATTCCATTCGAATCGGTCTTCATACTCAGCCTTCCATCCATACTTGGCCATCCTCTTTCCCTTACTTGAACATTAATTCCTACTTACTGTGGCTCCTGGCCCAGGCACAGCTGCCAGGGTCTCTTTTCTCTAATATATAGTTCTAGTATTAAGGCTGTTATTTACCTGGAGAGTTTTGAAAACTGAAATGAAACTTCCGAAAGTTTTGAAAGTTTGCCTAAATTCTCAAAATCAAGGGTTCTTCACCTTTCTCCCTCTCAGTGAGTTGGTGGGCTTCCAAAACAGTGGTGGGATTTTTTTTTTAACCATCCATGCTTCTGTCTTTTCATAAAGGGAGGTCTGAAGTACTACATTGAATAGTGTATGTTTGCTTTTGTTAATAAAAGATAGAATTCCTTCTGGATAGGAACAGCTTCTTCATTAGGAGCATGCAACAGGCAAGGCAAAATCAAGGAGAGGAAATGTCATTTTTTCCTCTACTCATCTTCCATTCCTTCGTGTTTCAGTCAGGGTTCTCCAGAGAAACAGAATCAACAGGTATATGTGAGTGTGCATGTGCATAAATGTGTATGTACACATATGCATGCATGTATTTGCATACATTTTTATGTATGTTTATGTGTGTGTATGTATATGTATATGATATACATAATTGTAATAAATCCCAAATCATTTCATAGTATGTCCAATGCACTCCTATATTACAGGAGAGGAAAGTAGAAATAGAAGGACAGTTAAATCCCTTTCTTTGAGCCTACAGTGGATTCAGGACACAACATCACAGGAAAGGAAGGTGATCTTTGGTGCACCCCTGTTCCTCCCCCCAGTCTCCTGACCCTCCTGCTCTGGAACCCAACCTGGTCCAGCTGCTTGTTTGATTATTCCACTCTCCCTGTCTTCATTTCCCAGAGTTCCCAGAACAAAGTATCACAAACTGAATGGCTTCAAACAACAGAAAGTTATGGCCTCACAGTTCTGGTGGCTCCAAGTCGGCAACCTGTAAGAGAGAATCGCACCTTGCGTCTGCTTCTGGCAGTTTTCCAGCATTCCCTGGGTTTCCATCCCTGCCTCGGCTGTCACACAGGGTTCTCTGCTGTGTCTGCCTGTGTCTTCTCTCCACTTCTGTAAGAGCACCAGTCATGGTGGATCAGGACCCACTCTGCTCCATAGGATCTCATCTCATTTGCCTGATTCTACCTGTAATGAACCGATTTCCATAGCAGGTCACGTTGTGAGGCACAGGAGATTAGTACTTCAACAGATCTCTTTGGAGGTCACAATTCAACCTTCAACTCTCCGTCACTTCGATTCATTCCCCATCTTTCTGAATCCTAACTGTGCCAGCCCCTGGCACTGGCATGAGAAGATGCATAAAATGTCTAGGAGCTCTTCTCATTCCCTCCGCAGACTGGTTTCAAGAATTTGCTGAACAAGAGGACCACAACATATTTAATCTTTATACAACCCTTTGAAGGAAAGTGTATTATGCCAGTTTTATGTTATGCCTTTAACTTTCCCAGCAATATTTTTATTTTTTTAAAAAGATGCTTTTTAATCCAGATGAATTTCTGATTAGTTCCCAATTTTTCACAATTTTTGTTTTGTTTTGTGTTTGTTATTCTTAAAAGCCATGGGCACCCGTGCTCTGATTTAGTCTACCAAACTTCATTGACTGAATAATAATTCATTCTTCTCCCTATGCTCATTAAGTGAAGACATAGATAACTGCCAAACAGAGCTTCTGTGCATTATTAGATAAGCAAGGCATTCATGCTAACTTGCTATGACGTTAGCCAACGAGAAGGGAGCATGCCATTTTTAACAAGCCTTATGAAATCTTTCAAGGGGAAAATGCTACTTTTGCAGACTCTCAGGGTTCTAAGCACCCGGGGCTAGAGACCATTGCTTTTATTAGTGGCACTTTAGACACTAGAAGGTGCAGGAGTGAAAACAATCTATGTGAGAGTTCACTGTTTTGAGTGAGTGTCCCAAGTGTTAGGGAGATCTGTTATTTTAAGTTTTCCCACTTCTCACAGATTTCGACCTTTCTCCACTTTCTCTACCTTTTCTCACAGCAGACTCCATGACAGTAGCCAGGAGCAAAGTGAAAGATGTAGACCATGGGGCAATATAGGGCAAGCCCAGGATCCAGTGTGAGGTCGAGGCATTCCGCCCCCACCACCATTCTTCCTGTGGGGCTTAATTGTTACGTAAGTAAGAGATGGCCACTCTCCTGATAGACTCAGAGTCATTGGTAGAATGTCTAGTGGCAACTTATGAAAGAACAAATTACCGTCACTATTATTATCGCTGTTATTATTAATAGCAGTTCATATTCACCGAGGTTAGTTATGTGACAAACTCCATTGTTAACTCTACAACAACCCGTTAAGGTAGATATTATTTTCTGTGTTTTATCTGTATCTTACAGATGAGTTTTCTCAACTAGAAAGTGGCAGTACTACACAGTGGCTGCCAACAAACGACCACGAGATACTTGATAATGGATGGCTAGGACTCTGTAGCAGTTAGATATGATTATGAATTTCAAAAATAGATATTGGATTATGCTTGCAATCTGGTCCGTAGCAGGGCATGATTAAGTTATGATTAGGGCTTTGACTGGGTCTTGTCATTAGGGCATTGAATCCCCGCCCCTGGGTGGGTAAGGACTCGCAGATAAAAGGCATGGCAAAGGACAGAGTTGGGGGTTTTTGATGTTGGAGTTTTAATATTGGACTTTGATGCTGAAGCCTTAAGCTGGAGCCCCAGGAAGTAAGCTCACAGAGGAAAGAGAAGCAAGCCCCAAGAAGAGAGGAACCCTGAGCCCAGGAAGAAGCAAGCCCCGGGAAGAGAGGAACCTCAAACCCAGAGAGAAGCAAGACTCTGGAAGGGAGAGACCCAGGAAGCCTGAACCCTCACAGACATCAGCAGCCATCTTGCTCCAACACGTGAAAATAGACTCTGGTGAGGGAAGTAACTTATGCTTTATGACCTGTATCTTTCAATAAATACCCTTTATAAAAACCAACCAATTTCTGGTATTTTGCATCAGCACCCCTTTGGCTGACTAATACCAAAGAGTGGGGAAGTCCTTTTGCAATTACCAAAATGTTGGAATGGTTTTGTAAATGGGTAAAGGATATTTATTGGAGGAATTGTGAAATGCTTGATGGAAAAGGTCTATCACTTTGAAGAGACTGTTAATAGTAATATGGATGCTAAAGAGACTTTTTATGATGCTTGAGAAGTAAATGATGAAACTATTATTGGAAACTGGAGGAAAGGTGATCCATGTTTTAAAGTTGCAGAGAACTTAGCAAGATTAACTCCTGGTGTTTTATGAAAGGCAGAAATTGAAAATGGCAAGCCTGGGCATTTAGCTGAAGAAATTTCCAAAGTAAACCTGGATAATGTGGTTTGGCTTCTGCTTGCAGCTTATAGCAAAATGCTAGATGAGAGAGATATACTGAGGACTGAACTGTCAGGCACAAAGAAACAGAAACTAATACTGGAAATTCCAACCTCTGGAAATCAAGCTCCCAGATGAAAGTGCCCCATAGGAGGACTTAACTAAACTTGGAACTTGTAAATCAGGATTGAAGATGCAGTTATCTCAGAAAGACTTGTGGAATTTCTTACTATCTGATGGCTTGGACCTCTGCTTCTTGCATGCTAAACCAACAAGTTTTTTGAGAGAGCTGTATGAACAAAACCACTGTCAGCTTGGACTAAAAGGGATTTGGAAAGGAGAGATTGAAGGAGAAACAGCTTTAAGAGGAAAACCATGGAAGCTGGGAACTGGAATTAAGACATCACCTTGGGCCAAGAGAGGAACTCCACCTATGTGTACAGAGAGGGTGAGTTTGCACCAGCCGTTGAAGAGGGAGGATGTTCCCACCCAATGTTCTGGGAAAGTTTTGCTGCCCCAGGGCACAGAGAGAGTAGAGCACATTCCCCAAGGATTAGGGAGGTTAAGGTCAGTACCCCACAGGTCTGAGAATGGTGGACCTGTTCCCAAAAGTTAGGGAAGCCAGGTGGTCAACTCATTGCTCTGAGTGGGTTGAGCCTGTCTACCAAAAGTTAGGGAAGGCCAGATTGTCAACTCATTGCCCTGAGAAGGTTGAGCCTGTATGTCAAAGGGTGGGGGAAATATTATCTTCACATCAGTGTACTAGGGGTTTAAGACTATAACCCAAACATTGGGTAAGGTTTGGCAATCACCCCAACACTATTGAAGGGAGAGGTCTGGAGCTTGTTCAACATCCAGATGCCTGATGTGGGTGGAACCAAGAAATGGCCATTGGGCAATCCTGTGGAAAAGATGGGTTCCCATAAGGCCACAAGGAGAAGAAACCATCATCTTAAGAATGACTCTCAGACTGAAATCGAATGGAGGATGTCCTGCAGGTTTACTGAACAGTAGAAGACCCTTGACTCATATTTCCCTCCCAATTTCTTCTTATTGTAATGAAAATTTTTATCCTTTGTCTGTCCTTTTGTGTATTGGAAACAGATAAATTGTTTTGCAGGTTTCAGAGGTCAATAGCAGACAGAACTTTGCCCCAGCACAAACTTTATTTCTTTCTTTAAATTGATTGTGATATGATTTAGTACTTCCATTGTTACTGATTTAAGGTTTTTTCAAATACTGTAATGTCTTTTTGGAATTCAGAGGGTGGACTATAGCAGTTTGATACGGTTATGAATTCCAAAAATAGATATTGGATTATGTTTGTAATCTGGTCTGTAGCTGGGCATAATTAAGTTATGATTAGGGCTTTGGTTGGGTGGAGACTCACAGATAAAAGGCATGGCAAAGGACAGAGTTCGGGGTTTTTGATGTTGGAGTTTTAATGTTGGAGTTTGATGCTGGAGCCTTAAGCTGGAGCCCCAGGAAGGAAGCACACAGAGGAAAGAGAAGCAAGCCCCAGGAGGAGAGGAACTCTAAGCCCAGGAAGAAGCAAGCTTCAGGAAAGGAGGAACCCTGAACTCAGAGAGAAGCAAGACCCTGGAAGGGAGGGACCCAGGAAGCCTGAACCCTTGCAGACTTTGGCAGCCATCTTGCTCCAGCATGTGAAAATAGCCTTTGGTGAGGGAAGTTAACCTATGCTTTATGGTCTGATATCCGTAAACTCCTACCCCAAACAAATACCCTTTATAAAAACCAACCAATTTCTGGTATTTTGCATGAGCACCCCTTTGGCTGCCTAATACAAATTCCCTAACTGCTTTGAAAAGCAGGGAGTAATTAAGGATTTGTTTCTTTGTTTGCTTTGGTTTTTCCTTTGTTTCATTTTGGGTTTCTTTGCACTAAAATATTCTGAAGTGCTGTATCTGTGGTATTATGGAATTCTTAAGGGTCCAAAGTTAATTCACATGCTTTGTTTTATGATAGTTTCCTGGTCCCTCTAACCTTGATTGAGAGTTGATATCTCCCTTCTCTTCAGGAAGATTAACTCATGCCAAAATACTACTGATACCACTTCATTATTATAATTATCTGTGTCCTTTTAATCTTATATGATTTATGGACTCTTTGAAGGCAGAAGCTATATCTTCATAATCATTTTTAGTGTAAATAGTACGTGCTAAATAAATATTTGTTAAATTAATCTTAACTATATTTGCACTTACCTCCATGGATGACTCAGTTTATTCATTCAATAAACCTTTATTGCATGTCTACTATGCACATTCATTAGGTACCAGGTCTATGTAGGAAGAAAGAGTGGAGACCTTAGACTCTTCCAGAGTAGAAGGGGCTGGGAGGTGAGAAAGTAAGGTGGGGACTTTGAAAGACAATTCAGTCACTCTTCTGAATCCATTGAAAAAGGAAAAGTGATACTTAGGAGCTGAAATTTATCAAGACAATTATTTTATAAGCTTTTCCCCAAAAATCTCTTTAAGTGAAAGCCCTAGGTCAATCTTTGAATAAATTTAGAAAAACTCTTAAGAGAGATTTGTTCAGCTGTGCCTTTATCATTTTAGATTTCATCCTAGATTAAAACAACATATTAAATTAGAATTCTAATTCTAATTTATAGAATTTGGTGCAATTTATGGAAAGTTTCATAAAATGGAAGTTTCTGCAATTATGGAAAGACACAGTACTGTTCTGTTAAATCTTTTTTAAAAAGTGGGATATGAAACAACACTTTTAAAATGGGTTCATTATCTAAAAGAAAACCTTGCTCTTCCACTCCAAAGTGTGAAAAAGTGCCTGACATCACGTTAAAGCAGGTTTATAGTGTGAGTCTCTACGAACCAACCTCAATGGCAGCAGTTTCTATACTTTCTTTCATCTTTAAACATGTGATTTGCCTTGTACCTAAAACACGGTAATTTTTATTTAAGAAAGTATTGTACATTTTACTACAACTACTATACTAATAAACTAACTTCTTTTCCTAGAGATTTTTGGTTTGAAAATGAAATAGCCTTGATTCTTAGTGGTTTTTAAGCAATATCACCTAAATAAGTGAATGTAGTTGATTACTCAAAATCATTTCTTAGTGGCAAGTAGCCCCTAGTAAAAGTAGACGAGGTGGATTAGTAATGCTTCACCCCATTCTGGTGGGAGCGCAGTAAACAGAAGTGTTGGGTCTGCCTTCTGGGCCCTTCCACCACTGAAATCCCTGGGAAGAGAGAATGAAGTGGAGCAGAAAGACAAGACAGGTGGCAAGTGCCCAGGAAGAACAAAGGACAGAGAAAGGTGGTCTTACTTAGAGACTAGAAGTTGGAAAAGGAAGAAAGTCCAAATAACCAAGGTAAAAGTGGGAAGTTACATGGGTCTGAAACTAGGATAATTTATGAATGCAAAGAAACAATGGACCTGAGATAGAGGAGAATGAAAAGGAGTTAGCATGGAAGGAAATTTTTTAAAAAGGAAAGCAAGTAAGAATTTAGGAAAAAAGATATTAGAGAAATATAGGGGGAAAAAGATTTTTAAAAATTTCAAGAAACTGGTAAGATATTTAATCTTAGATAAATAAGAGGGAAAGAAATGGGCCTATAATCTATATTTTTTCCAATGGAAAGTTTTTGTCTTCTGATTTACCAGTAGTTTTGACTGTCATAAATAACCATCAATTAAAAATACTGGAAAAAATTAGGCTTGAGCTCAAGAAGACAGGTCATGCTGAATTCCCTTTCTCCCTCAGAATTTGGGGGCTTGGAAATATTTACATCCATCTACTTATATGAGACTTGGTAAATTCACAGTTTCCATTAGCAGACAACGAACACCATTTAGTGCCTTTGAGACTTTCCTGGACTTTGCAAAATCTCCTTGCTTTTGCTGCCTTGCCTCTTATGTGCCACAGAGCTCTCTCAGGGCTTTTTGCTCTGTGGCGTAATGGCCATGGTTCTGTTTAGCTGGGAAGACATGTTAACCTTTTAATGGCAAACTGGCCACCACATGCCCATCTGATGCTTTTCAAATATCTCTTCAGACTCAGAAATGAAGGCAAGCAATAGGGCAGAATGGGAGGAAAAAAAATACTTAAGGGCAATTTCGGTTAGATAAATGAAAATATTTTTTCTAATAGCAAACTGTGTTAAACCCTCAACTTTGTTATTGAAAGAATTTGCTGCAACTCCCTCTATGGAGATCTTTAAAAATTCTTGTCTCTGTGTAGTGGTTAAATGTTAGTTAGGGCAGGGTCTCCCAGCTGCCCAGGCAGATCTCTCCTGGATCCCTTGAATGGAAAATTAATGGTTATTTTCTTCACAGAAGGTTGGGAACCTATGGATAAGGCGACTTCTCAGAATCAATCATTTGGCAAAAGCAAATTGAACAAAACAATAAAAAGGAACTAATGGAAAGGTAATAAAAGTAAATCCCAGAAATAGTCTTCTTTTTTCAGGGAAATAAGAACTGACCACGTGAAAAAGTAAATAACATTTCTGAACAATGGCTGCTGGTCTCAGACTATTACTATAAATAGTCAATCAAGGGGAGATGGATCTCAGTGTCTGGAACAGTCAGTATGGTAGATGCTCCACAGGGCTGCCCATATCCCTGAGACCTACACTGTCCCAAACAGAAGCCATCAGCCATGTGGACTATTCAGCACATGAACAGAAGTTAATTCTAAATGAACTGTGCTCAAGTGTAAAATACATACCAGATTTCAAAGACTTAGTAAATTAAAAAAAAAAGGTAAAACATGAAAAATTTGTTTGTGTTGATTACATGCTGAAATGATACTATTTTACCCTGCGGTAATATATTGGGTTGAATAAAATATAATAAAATATATGTTTGAAGTTAATTTCACCTATTTCTTTTTTACCTTTATTAATGTGGCTACTGAAAAACTTAAAATTAAAATTACCTTTGTGGCTGGCATTTGGGGCCCACATTTTATTTCTCTGGGGCAGCACTGCTTAGACCTTAACTAGTTCAGGAGCTTTCTCTTTGTACCCTATGGCTTTTTCTAGAGTTGTAGCAGGTGAAAGAGATTGTGGCCCTTGAGCAATAACTTTCAGGAGTTGGTGTATAAACACCCACCTTCCTTGCCCCATAGGTGGGAAAATTCTCAGGGGTGCGTTTTACACTATTTCCAGAATTTTCCCTGTAGTTGTCCAAGGTGGTCCCACACTCTTATCTTCCCAAATAAACCACAAGTTGAGATAACTAATCCAAACTAAGGCAGTCAGGACAGAGGACTGTTGGATTAGATAAAGTGTTTGAAAGGTGAATAGGATTTGTGCAGGTAGATGGAAAGCAATATTCACATATACATTTCTTCATCCATGAATTTCATTGGTGAAAGTGGAGAAGGGCAGATACCATGAAGCCATAGATATGGCCATGCCCGTTGGAGGTACATGAGATAACAAATATTTCTAGTGCAAGGGAGGTGAGTGGGAGATAGAGGTGGAAAAATATGCAGATCCCCTAATATGGGTGTTCTCAATTGCTTTGGAATCCTATAGACCGTAGGGAGTGTCTTGTTGAAGGGGTTGCACAGTGGAAGCACATAATCACTGCATGTTTTAGGATATAATTCTCTAATGGGAATATGGAGATGACATGAAGGGAGATTCTAAAAGAAAGCAGGCCACTTCAGCTGGTTCACCTAGCTGTGAGACCACGAAGTCCTCAAACAGGGTGCTAGCAGGCAGATGAGCCCTAGATGGGGAGAATAGTGATGTCAGTTCCTTCCATCGATCCATCCATCCATCCATCCATCCATCCATCCATCCACCCACCCATCCATATCATTCAACATATTCAGTGAGCACCTAGTATTTGCTAGACACTACTCTAGGCCTTGGAAATATGTTTGAAAGCAAATCAGAGACCCTGCCCCATGTAGAGCTCACATGATGAAAATGAAGGAAGGGGAAATTGTTTGGGGGAGAAAGCAAGGATTTTGAATTTAGATATGTTGGCTCTAAGGTATAATTTCCAAATGAAAATGCCTACTAGCCAATAGACGTTTTTGAATTGACATTCCAGAGAAAGGGTTGAACTGGAGGTATGTTTGAGCATTACCTGCAAAGATGTAGTATTAGGACATTCTAATCATCAGCCTATTGCAGTTAATGTCACATGTCACATAATAGAACATTCAAACAACTTTGCATACAATGTAAAGCCAGTAAACTTTATGTATTTGAATTTATTTTTTTGCATGTTATGCTGGTTATGTTCATGTATCAAATTGGCTAGTTATGGTATCCAGTTATTTGGTCAAGCGAGCTCTGGCCTGATTGTTACTGTGAGGGTGTTTCATGTATATCATCTGAAAGTTGATTTCATCTATGACTGATTACATCTACAATTAACAAGGGAGATTGCCTTTCACAATGAGAGAAATCTCATTCCAATCAGTTGCAGGCCTGAGAACTGATGATTTCTACCATCATAAAGAAGAATATCTGTCTCTACTTCAGCCAGTCAGCTTCTCTTTGAGAATTCATCAAAACCTTCACTGGTGTTCCCAACTTGTGGCCTGCCCTACAGAATCCAGACTTACCAATCTCCATGGTCATGTGAGCCAATTCTTATAATAAATCTCATTTCTATCATAAATCCCACAGGTTCTCAACCTTCTGCTTCCTTGGAGAATCCTAATATACATATGTATGAGTGTGTTCATCTCTTGTGTACAGTAACACACACACACATACACACATACACACAATGGTATTCTAACCAAGCAGCTCCCTGGACATTGGCCATTGTAGAATGTAAGGCCTGACTACAAAGGAGGCTATGCTGCTTTAACTTTCTCTGTACAGCTCTAGCTAGCAAAAGACTGTTTAATGCTGTTATCTCTTCTAGCAGAGATCATACTTAGTGTTGGAATTTTGTGTGACTTGTTTAACTTTTCAAAGTGTGTTCATATAGGTCATGGCTTTGTATTCTTTAAAAAAACCCATGGGTCAGTGTTTAATGATGATAATGAAAAGTTAGCAATAGAAGTGCTGACATGCTTTCCCTTGCTTTCTGTCTTTGAATGTAAATTTATTTCATTGGGATTGTTTAGTTCCATATTATGTCAAATGAATGGTAAATGACCAGTGGAAACAATGTGCTTGCATTGCACAGGATGTAATATTTTGACTGACTCTACATCATCTTCCAGATGGACTTGTTTGACTGATTCAGCCCATCAGTCCAGCCACACAATCATTCCGTTTAAACAGCTGGTCAGATGATCAAAATGGTTAGACATAGATGCAGCTCAAAGAAATATCTCCCAAATACAGTCTCAGATTCCCCCATGACAGATATTAAATGGTCCCAGATTCCCCTTAGCCATAAATCATTTCAAGGGATTGTTTTCCAGCCTCTTCTCCATTATGTACTTCTAAAGAAACCATATCCTCAGATACTCATATTTGTTCTCCCTCTCCTTTCTCTCTTCTGCTCTGTCTCTCTTCTCTCCCTTCTTTCTGTTTCTCCATTCTAGTGTAATCCCTACCTCGTCGGCTTCAGACCTCCACTCCATCTTTGTTACCCAGGAATCCCTTTACATATTTGAATGGCTTATCATTAGCCAGTACACTCTGTTCCAATTTAATGTGGTGTGTCCTGCACATCCCTGAGTGCACAGAATTCGTAATTGGCAGCCTGGGAAGCTTAACAAAAAGATGACAAGACTTGCTGAGCCTCAATTGTGCTGCCCTTCTGCACACACAAATCCGATTTAGGTCAATGAAAGTTATGTAGATAAAGGCATGGAAAGGGGGTCTTCACATAGCAGATTTCCCAGACTGGATGGGATTCAAAGCATTCCAGGAAAAGCTTCTGAAAAGTGTTTGGAAGCCATATCTTGCAGTGAATATGCTAGAATTCTCTTTATTTTTATTTATTTCTCAAAATGTGAATCCTTTTCGTTTGTGAGAAGAAAAGAAAACAAAGAAATTGGAGTAAAACACCACAATTGTAAAAATGACTAAGACCAGCTCAATTGTCATGATGTTTTTTCTGTCATCACATGTGGGGGAGAGAAAGGAAAGGAGGGGAGAGGAAAACAGGAGCAGCAATCCTCGTAAGGTGGTCAGGTACCTGTGCAATTTATCTCATTTCTTCATTTATTAAAATGCTGTTGAGCTCAGTGTCCCACCCCTGTCTAACTTTCCACCTCTGATTTCCAAGGAGTGATCAGAGAGGCATAGAATACTAAACCCCCAGAGAGCCTCGAATCAGGCAGACCTCAGTGACAAATGGCAAATGTGCAGCTTCTCTGAGCTTCAGTCCATCACTTGTAAAAAAGAAAACAGGGATAATAATACCAACCTCATAGGGTTATTGAGGATTGAATGAGATAACAGATGCAAAGTATGTTCTTAATCAATGGTTGTTGGTATTAGTCATGGAAGTATGGGATGATAATAAAAACAATAGTTGAGAATATTCAACTTCCTCACATATAAAATGGCAATAAATAATAATAGGACCTAATTCATAGAGTTATTGTGAGGAATAAATTTGAAAACAGATATAAAATGTAGGTTTATTATAGTGCTTGGCATGTCATACACCATCAGTGAATGGTAGCTGCTGTTGTTGTTGTTATTTGCCTACAAAATATGTATTCATCCTTCATTATGGCTAAAATATCATTTCCTTTATGAAGCCCTCCCTTGTCAACACCTCCTTATTCTGTGGAATTAATCACCCAGTATAGCCGAAGAGAAATAATGACTTGTTTCCACATGATGAATCCTTCTGCTTATTCAGTGGGATAAGATATGCATACTCTGGGCTCAGTCTCATAGGTCTGCCCAGATGTCTCTTTCTCAGGCTTCCTCGTTTCCAATTTTCCAAACTTGCTACTTCAAGGTTCCTAACTAGCCAGGCATTTGCAACTGCTCAGGAGTCTTTGTATATCCTTATCTCAGACTATGCCTGCTTCACACCAAATTGGCGACCAGGTATACCATTTGGATCTCTGCCTTATGAGAGAATGACCCATTGCCACTTTCTTGTGGACCACCCTTAAGTGGGACCATTAGATCATTTACATTTCACTCCAATATATTGTGTCAACATGTCCATGAGCCAGTCCCAAGTTCTTTCCTCCTCCATCAGCTTGCCACAAGGAAATCTGCTCACCATGGGGCAATTTCTGTGGATTGAGGAGAGGTGTTAGTGCAAACAAATTTAGGAGGCATGGCGATCTATACCTACTATTTCCATTGTAGTATGGAAAGTTGGTCTTCCTATTCAGTGAATCAGTGGATATAATAATACCCAACTCATCAAGGGCAACTCCAGTCACATAGTCACTTGGAGTACCAAGATCAGTGTCTTAGTCACTATCAGGCCTCAGTTTCACACCAGGAACTGCTTTTCAAGAGCTGTCACAACATCAGCAACACCATGATTCTTAGCCATCTCCACCGATCCCCAATTGCCAGTCCAGCCTTACTGCTCATTATATAACTATCCATTCCCTTCCTTAAGTGGTTAAGCACCACTGTCTGGCCTCTGTCATTCCCAAATTCTATCATCCTTATTGAATCTAGGGAACTCCATTCCATAGTGGCATTTCCTTTTGTCCACCCTGGTCCACAGTGGACAGCCACTAATGATTTTTGCAGAGATGTCAGTGCCCATCTCACTAGTGTATTCTATACTGACTTAGTGAAGAGAGTGTTCCCTGGGTCCTCCCAAGCAGATAGTGAGTTCTACAGCCTTAAATAAGAAAATCTCTTCTAGCATTCCTACTTTCTGACCCTCTGATTCTTTCCTAAATACCATGTCATTGTATTGACTAGAACATAGAAACTTCCAGGAACCAGTCCAGGTATATTAGACTAATTGGCTCCAGGCATCTTAGCCAGGTCATTGAATACTGAGTCATAATAGTTTCCTTATGCCATTCAATTCTTCCCCTATCTGCCTTATCTTCCAACTCTTCATTCCAGAACCCTTTAGATCCATTCTTGTGGATGTTCCATTCTCTACTACACCATGTCCTATATTTCCATCTGTATATAAACTATTCTCCCTAAAGCAGGTACTTTATTTTCTGACTTAAGTCCTCCTAAAATCTGACCCTGGTTATCAGGCTGGAGTCAATGAATGGCAGTGGAGGTGAATCCTGAGGAGCACAAGCTTGATCTTACAAGGACCCACTTAGGTGAGTTCTTTGCAGGGTCTCTAGGTCAGGAGAGGCCACTCTCTTATAGAAAAGGGAATGGCACTGCTTTTTCCAGCTGTAAGAGCTGAGGGAAGTCCAGAAATTCAGATTCTCAGGATCATCCACCCAAATTAATGCATTTTAGGTTTCAAAGTCTCAGTCTTTTCTGACATAGGAGGCCTATTGAGACTGTGATCTCCTTTGCATCTCTTTTACCCTTGAAGTTAGATCTTGGACAAGATTTTCAACTTTATCTGCTATGTGGCTATAGGAGATGAGGTTTTCCTCAAATCCTGCCATAGAGACCTCCTGGTTTTCATGTTTTCATAGCTGCCTTGTATCAACAATTGTCTAGGGAAGCGAATTTGGCTCAACGGATAGAGCATCCGCCTACCACATGGGAGGTCCAGCATTCAAACCCAAGGTCTCCCGACCCATGCGATGAGCTGGCCCATGTACAGTGCTGATGCATGCAAGGAGTGCTGTGCCATGCAAGGGTGTCCCCCATGTAGGAGAGCTCCATGTGCAAGGAGTGCACCCCGTAAGACGAGCCGCCCAGTGCAAAAAAAGTGCAGCCTGCCCAGGAGTAACACTGCACACACAGAGAGCTGACATAGCAAGATGATGCAACAAAAAGAGACACAGATTCCTGGTGCCACGACAAGAATACAAGCAGACACACAAGAACACACAGTGAATGGACACAGAGAGCAGACAACTGGGGCGGGGGGAAGGGGAGAGAAATAAATAAAAAGTAAATCTTAAAAAAAAATAGTCTAACCTGAGTTTATCACTTTTTGAAGCCCTATAAAACAGTTAATAAGGCATTCATCTCCATGATATTTATAATTACCACTGCCCCAGGCCGTGCAAGTTTCAAAAACACCAGGAAAACTCATACTTCACCTTGTGCTTGCACATCATCCCAATCCACCACAGGTGAGAATCTTAGTAATTATGGTCATGCTGCATGTCCAGGCTATCACTATTTTACTTCAGGCACTAACTGCTTTGGACTGGGGTCTCCTAAAAAGCAGACCAGAGGTATTATTTGGGAAGTGATCTCAGGAAATAAATGAGGGGACACTGTGGGAAAGATACATGGAATAAAGGAACGCCTTTATATGGTGGATTGTCAAGTTGGCACGGCTATGAGTGATTGGTGCTTAATCCCACCTGTAGCTTCTGAGGAATTCTTGAAAATGGGTCTCATAACTGTCTGCCCAGGAGACAAAACATAGAAGCAATTTTCCATTAACTTCCATTTTCAGTTGGTCAGCTTCTGGGTGGCCACACCTGAATGTTGAGCAGGTTCCCACAGGTATCTCATTTCACATCATCAGAGAAGTACCAGGCATAAGGCCAAAGGTATGATGCACAGCCCAAGGCAAAGCACACTCTGCTATACTTGCACAAATCTCATCAAAGTCTGTGCATCACATTACTTACTGGATTAGATGGTAGGTAAGGCCGAGAGGACTTGAAGTGGTGCACACAGGTTGCCCTGGCCAAGATCCCAATGAAGTCTACCACGAAGAACCTTTCCAAACCCCAAGGTATGGACTTAGGAGAAGTTGACCATGGCAAGTACATGGGGCACTGAATGTCTTCCCAGAGGAGAAAGTGAAGGAAGAGACAAGATCCTCCTGATCTGTCCAAGATAAATGGAAATCTGAACTACATTTATGTTTTTGCAGATTAGATATTGCACAACCCCTGCACTGCCATTCTTATCTCCATGATGCAAATTGCTCCCCTTGCAGTTGTCCCACGCACACTAGCTTAGGGTGATCTTTCTAACTTGGGAGGTGATAGAACAAATTGTACAAAATGGTAGTCCTCAATCTTCAGATATCATGGTTTAGTTGAGGCCTTAGACAAACAAATAGAGTACCATGTGATTGGTGTAATAATTTGTGGTATACATGAAATGCTATGAGAAAACAAAATAGCAGGTGATTAAGTACACAGGGGTTAAGGTTGGAACATTCGTTCAATGCAAATTTTTTGAGCACTTACTGTCTAGATGCTGGGCAAACTGGATAGATGGGTCCCTACTCTCATGGAGTTTATATTCTAGTAGGGGGATGCAGACAATGTGCAAAAAACTCAAGAAGGAAAATATCAGATAATTGTAAATGCAATGAGAAGAGTTAAAATAGGGTGATGTAATAGCAAGTGGCTGGATAATGACTTTAGGTTTGTTGATCAGGGATGTCTTCCAGAAAAACTGCTATTATATTAATAGCTGAGACCAAAATGACAGGAAGGAGTCAGCTGTACCAAGCACATGGGAAAACGTACTTGAGGGAGAGAAAAATAGAGCAAAGATTTTGAAGGAACAGGTCAGGCATGTTTGAGAGAGGGAAGAAAAGCAAGGGACCAAGTTAGGATGGTAAGAAATGAAGAAGGAGAAGTAGTCAGACTCCAGATCACACAGGACTTTGGAGGCTGACGTTTATTCTAAGTGGGCTTGGAAACTTTGAAGGGACTGGCTGATGGCTTGATGGGGAGGAGGAGCACAGTGAAGAAAAGATGAGAACTGGGGATGGTGGCATGGTCATACCATTTACCGTAACAAGGGTGCTCAGGGTTTTAACGGATAGGTAGATGTTCTTCAGGTAAGGGAAGGGAAGGAACATTTTATAAAGAATGAACAGAATTTATAAAGACAAAATGCAAAAACGGTCTGTTCTAGTAGCAACCATTGGGACCAACTTGTACACATGAGAGGTATGATCAAAGTCAAAGTGGTTACACCAGAGAAGGGGAGACCTTGGAAATATCCAATTAATTATTACAAGTTTTATGAACATGCATTTTTCTGTGAAACTGCATCTGGAATTGATTTTATTCATTGGCACCAGATTTTTTCCATCCATCAAAGAGTCTAAAATGTACCTTGAGTGTTATTATTTGAACCTTTATACATTCAGTACAGGGATAGATATCTCTTCCCAAGATTTATTCAAAAGACATCACAGACTCTCAGCATGGTTCTTATTCTGGTAGAAGTGTCAAAGACACACAGTCTCCTCTGATAAAGGAGGAGAGATTTGCAGTGCTTCTATGGCTGCCATTTAACACCTGTGTCTCACCAAGCCACGGTCTTCATTCACATATGGACAATAATGTAATATTGTATCTGTGCACATTTCCAATGTGTACTATTCTCTCTGGACTTGTTTTGCCTATTTTTGATGATGACTTGTTGGAGAATAAATTGAATATGATTCAGGGTTGCCCAAGGTTCGGCCCACACTATTTTCCTTAACTGGTACCAGGTGATAAAATAAAAGCTTTGTTTTTATGCTCTGTTCTACCTGACTCACATGTGCACAGTGACCATCCTGAAGGAGCACCTGTCCCTGCTTGAAGTATAACATTCTTTCAGCCATATGGAGCAATCTGTGGTGAAATATCCATATCTTTTGCCCTGGAACATGTTTGTTTGTTTGTTTTTTAAGGTGTTTATGAAGAGTACCAAAAAATAGCCTACATAAAAGGTGGACATTTTCCCAAAAACACATTAATTGCACTAAGTTTTAATGTTTTCACATGCCCCATCTTACCCATTTCATTGATGAAGAAGTTGAGGTCCAGGAAAAATAATTCAGCATCTTGGTGCAGAATGAATTCACTAGCCTCTTTGTGTGCCTTGATTAGATATTCCTAGAACCCCATGGTGATTTTAGTGGATCTGGTTAGCTAATAGGATCAGTGGACATTTGAGGGAAGTCATTTTATGTCAATACCAAATTGTCATCCTTGAGCATTTTCTAAAGGACTACATTTATTTTCCTTGTCTCCCTGCCTTGATCCTAGCACCTTCTGAGCATCTATTATGTCTAGGTCCTAATCTAATTTAATTTCATGAAAATTTTGTAAGTTCAATATAATTTCTCCATTCTATTGATGGGGTGGCTGAGGATCAGACAGGTTGAAGGACTCATCCAAAAATCTCACAACTAAAAAGTGGCAGAGCTGAATTTCACTCATTCTCTGACATTAAATTCAATGTTCTTTCTACTATGTCAGTGTCTAGGACATACACGGATTGTCTGGTTTAGGTGGTTCTTTTAAGAGTCACTCTGGAGTGGGAGGTATTTTGTATTGAATTTAAAGGAAGACGGCCTTCAGCCCATAAATCCAACATCTATCGTGTATATAGTAGGAACAATCTACACGCCCTGTTTTTCCATTTTATTCTCCTTCTCTCTCAACTAATAGTTTCACTCCCCTCTCTCAAAAGCAACCACCTAAATCAGATCGTGCCCACTTAAAGAAACCAAAAAAAAATCTGTACACAGACAATAGAACAAAAAGGCTTCTTAAAAACTGGAATGGGTATGGAATATGTCCTAAGAGTATTGATATGAAACTGAAGAATCTAGAGGCAAAGGGAGCTTCCGTAAAGGAGGAAACACTTCACATCTAAGCCCACTGAAGGAGCCCAATGAGAAGGGTCATGTTGGAAGTCTTTATATAATGCTGTCTATTACACGCTGCACAGTTTAGAATGGATTTCTGGACACGAAATACACATTACCGCCTTGGCTCAGCCAGGAAGAGGGCTCTCTCAGGCCGCATGCATATTAAAGTGTGTAATCTTGCCGTTACTATGGGGAAATAATTTACAGGCTCATACAACCTGCTGTCTCCTGTCATCTGCTGGGACCTTGTGGTTACTGGGGCTACATGTGGGGACTTAGCTACCGAGTTAATGTCACCTACTGGGTAAAATTGCACCTAAGCAGAAGGAGAAGGCTGATTGGTCTTGGTCAGGGCTACATGTGGTGAGGGCTTAACTAAGAGAAAAGCCATCTGAATCCCTGCAGCTCCTGGCGACGGGGTGTCAGAACCAGGCCTGACACAGAGACCTGCTTGGGTCTCATAGTGTAGGTTCCCTCTGGCTGCTATACAGCAACCTTCTGTTAGCAGGTCTGTGCTAAACTTCGGAGCATTTCCTTGGAACCCTGTGTTAACCTAAGAATGTGAATATTCACCAGTCATGAGAAATCTGGACGCCAGGCCATATTTCCCATAGTTGCTGTTTTATTTTGAGGGGAGCGGAGTTCGGAAGTCATGGGAGGCAGAGGGAAGTAAGAGAGAGAAAATGGGGGAACCCATCCATTAGATTTCCTAGGTGTCCTTGAATACCTGGGGCAGGTCCAGGCAAAATGGCACTGTGGGTGTTCGGGAGCTGGTAGTGCTTTGTGAAAAGATAAACTTGCCATTAAAAATCTCGTCATCTCAGATCAGATAGGGCTTTAGGCTCAGGAGATTCTCCACAAGAACCTGTCTACAATGAATCAGCTGTGGTCTTAAGCAAATCTCTTACGTACTGTAGGTTTTCTGTTATCTGCAAAACAGTAAAATTTGAACGAGATCAATTTCCAGGCCCCTGTCTCCTCTGATTCGAGGCCTGCCGTGATGGAAATTCCTGGGTCTCTGTCGCCTCAGTATCTTGCACACATTGCTCTGCACACATTTCCTTGCACATAGTAGGAACTCGACAGCACTGAGTGGAAAAGAAAGGAAAGTCTAGGGGCAAAGTGCCCATTCTGATGCGTTGAGCAGGAAAGATACTGTACCAAGGAGCCTGTTTGGTGGTAATCTGTCCCTGTCCCCTGGTTGTGCCGTGAGATACCACAAGTTTTTCATCTTGAGAACAGTGACAGTACATTTCAAGGCAGGCAGGAAAGTCTTTCAATGTCAGCTGCTGAGAGGCAAAATCTGGGATTCTGAGATGACCAGGTGCAGATACGGAGATTTACAGCTGGTGCTGGAAGTTAAGTTTTGAGCCTGAAGAGTAATTAAGTGTTGGATTCTTTAGATTCACAGCAAAAGAGACTGGAATCTCTTCATTCATATCATGACTTGCTGGGGCTTCTGATTTTATCTATATTTCTTTTATGCCTCTTGCTTTGTTTTCAGTGTGCTTCAGTTTTGGACATTGTACCAGGGAGACTGGCTAGGGAGCTAGTGAATGGGTTTCCTAGGAAAAGGAGACAGATAGCACCTTGACTTTGCAATCAAGCCAGATGTTAGAGTTCAATTATTGAAGGGGGTAGGGGAAGAAGCCAGCTAAATCGAAAGTGAGCAAATGGTCAACCCACCATTTGTGCTCTGCCTTCCATAAAGTGACGTCAACCTTCTCAAAGAGGCATAATTTTTTTAATTTTTTTTTATCTCCACTATCAGGTGATGCAGTGACTGGCATTCTGCATCTATACAGCAGAGCTGGGAGGATATCCGTATATATATATATTTATGTTTATTGTATTTTTTCGAGCACGTTTGTCTGAAAAGGCTTGGGTTGATTAATATTTTCCGCTGTCCGGTAACCATGGCAATAGGGTCAGCAGATATAATACTTAATTTAATCTTCCAGCTGCCTCAGTGTGCTTCACTGGTGTCCCGAATAATAGAAAGCCTTTTGCCTCTCTCTCTCTCTCTCTCTCTCTCTCTTTCTCTCTCCCCCCACCACCCCCGCCCCTTGTATATTATTATCTTTGCCAGTAGCTCCCTCACATGACCCGAAAGGAATAAACTGGATTTTTTCCCCTCATTTCATTTTGTATATGCACTTTAAAATAAATTCCTGCGTGATTCGGCTTTCCACCCGAACCAGGTCCCCCTTCAACAACCCAACCATCCTCTTCCCCCCTCCACCGCCGCTCCCCACTGCCCCCCCACCCAACACTCCAGCAGCCAATCTCCACGGAATGACAGGAAACGTGGGAAGATCCTGATAGCTTTCATAGCCGCACCGTAAGGTTTATGAAACACACTTCTCGGCCAAATGAACCCATGCCGACTCTCCTCCCCGCCGCGGACCCAGGCGATTGGCTGAGAGCACCTTGCTGGTCCGATTTGCTCTCCAGGTGGGTTAAGTGCATTGCTTTGTCTTCACTTGGCCCAGTTCCCTTGTCATATCTCTCTATTTTCTTTCTCTTTCCTTTCTTCTTCCCTCTGATAATTATTTTCTCGTTAAGCTACCATGTTTTTGCACACACTCAATATCGAATTGGTTCTAGAAAAACGGAGAGATTGGTTTAGAAATCTAAGTAGACTTTTATATAGGAACAAATCAAAAGAAAAACAGTTAGGGGAGTATCAGGGGGTTGAGGTTTGAGATTGATATTTTTGTTTTTCCCGCTCTCAAAAGCCTTGATATGAATTCTCTGATTTGAGTGCGCTTGCTTCTTTCCCCTTTCTGTTTATCATCCTGCCACGGTTCATTCCACAGCTCTTAAAAGAAAACAATAATATTAAAATAATACTTTCTTCCCAGAGTTGGGGGAGGGTGGGAGTGGGGAGGGGGTAATTAAAAGAGGTGGAAAAAGAGAAATGGTTGGAATAGAGGTTAAAGAAAACTGTAACAATTTATTTCCACTTCTGTTTATTTATTAATCGGACTTTTATTAATCCTGTCACTGATACATAGAATCAGCATATTTTCCCTATGTGCCCCCACTCCCACCTTATGTTGCTGTTTGGGAATAAAGGACAATTTCCAGAGCAGAGCAGTGCTGATAGTTAAATAAATGAGGAAATGCACAAATTCCACTCTTATTTCTTCCTCTGAAGAGTATAGACCCTAGTTCACTCAATCAGGACTTCTCCTTTTTCTATTTAGAAAGGGCAGTTCAAAAATGGAACAAAAAATGCCAAGTGTGTAGCCATTGACTTTGGTCTGAAATTGGGCCAATTCAGGTAATTACATTTTCCCTAAATGGAGGAAGTGTCCCCCACCTTTCTTTGATGGTGTTTTCACCTAGCTATGTATCCAGTATCTTTCCTCTTCAAGGACATTCCCTTTTCCCTTTATTTCCCACCCCCCCCCACCCCCCCTTCAGGCAGCAGCGCATACAGTTAAATCCTAACATTGTCTCTAATACATTGGTCATCAAAAGCCGTGGGAGTGAGGGTGGCTACTGGAGGAGAAGGAAAGCGCGGCTGTCAGGCTCACGTAGGTGCCATTGTGGAGACACACGTGTGCAGTCAGTGTTCCTTCAGACACATCTCATGTTAAGCCATGAGATATTTCTCAGATAGATCCTGTACATGTGAATAGTTACGACTTAACGCGTCCAGAAGCCCTCAGTTGTCAGTGGGTCCAACACAGCAGACATCCTCAGAGACGAAGGCCCCTCCAAGTTCGCCTTGGGCTGCTACTGCTGTTTACCTACGTGACCATGACAAACAGGCCCTGGAACGTGACCACGAAGAGACCCATGCAAACATCTGCATCTGGATATATAGACAAGAGCCGTGGCTCATCGCCATGGCTACATAGACATCGCAGATGGAATTGTGGATGGTCCCGGGTCACAGGCTCTGTGGTGTGGACGCTGACCCCCATTTTAGTGGTGTAGCCTCTAGTTCTGATTAGAACATCCCTTGCGAAAACTGGAGAGGAGCCAGCAGTCCCAGGTGAACAGAATGCAATGGAATGGCTCACCCCAGTCCATGGAGTCACAGGACACCAGCGCCTGCGCTATGAACTGTGTCTAACACTATGGGGCCAGTATATCAAGGAAGCGCTTTCAAGTTACCAAGGAGCCAAGACAATCTGAGTTTTAGCTCAATTAATGGAGTCTCTTTTAATAATACACAGGGAAATGAGGACAACTAGGAAACAACCTCATCAGCACACAGCCAGGGCTCAAGAAAAACGAGAACCTCATTTGGGGAAACTCACTGGTCTAGCGCAGCCGCCTTCATCCCATGGAGGTTACCAGATCATCAGCTCACTCTTAGCGGCTGAGATCCACTGTTCCTATTCTAGCACACGCTCCAAGGCCAACACTCCACCCATCTCTGTCTCTCTCCACTTCTGTTTCTGTTCCTCCTACTGGCACCAGTTCTTTATTCCCTCCTCCTTGCCTCTGCTGACTTCTGTTCCCGTGTGACTTGCACCTTCTTCCCATGTGGTTCTCAGCTTCTGCACCATCAACCTTCTTTTGCATCCCTGGACAGGTTTGAAATCCACACTCCCCATGATCAAAGCTCAGAGGGCTTAGTCCCCGTGCAGTGTGGAGCACCTTCTTGGGCCAGGCTGTTTCCTAGGCCACTGCCCCAGCATCTGAGAAGGCCTTTCGTCGGGAGTCCATCTCGGGTGCTTTGGATTGTGGCCCACTGTTGTGGGCACAAGCAACAAAGGACACATTGCAGGAAAATAGCCATGGTGGGCCCTCAGTCAAGACCATTAATCACAAATGTTCCAGGGTCCTCAACGTAATATTGCCTGGCAGGTCTTGTGTCACTGGACACAAGGCTTCATCAGAGGAAACCAAGGCTGCTTTCCTTAATGGCCTTTCAGAAGTTCCCATTTGTATTCAAAATGGACTAACCACAGGTTTCCGGATCTACCACCCCCTTTTGCCTGATCAGTGACTTTTAGTACTGTATCTTCAACCACTTTTCAGTGGGTTTACCTCCTGGTGGAAAGAAACCGTAAAGGGAGATAACCTGCTGCTTGTGGGAGGCGAGCTTCAGCAAAGTAAATAAATGGCTCTTTGTTTGAAAAAAAAACAAACAAAAAACCTACTTACCAGTGCCCAAGTCTTTCCTCCTCACAATCCCTCCCTGAGGAGTAAGGAAGCAGCTTTTAGGGGCTCTTCAGGCACGGAAGGGGCAGTTGCTAGCTGTGGTCTGTGAGGCCAGGTGTGGAGCCCAGAACCACCATTTCCAAGCGTGGGGGACAGGCTGACTCTCAAATTCCATCCTTTCCTGCTTCTCTCTAAGGTTTCCTTTAATTTTTCTAATTAATTTTGAGAGCTCTTTGAGACATTTTCCATTTTGTTCACAGTTTGAGTCCGGCTCTGAGGTGTTCTCAATAAATGCCGTGGTGTCTTTGGCAGAATTCTTTCAGTGTAATGGATCCTTCGAAGGAGACTCATATTCCTGTTTAATTTAGATGCCTGATCCGATTGTCA
Source organism: Dasypus novemcinctus (assembly GCF_030445035.2). NCBI lineage: Eukaryota > Metazoa > Chordata > Mammalia > Cingulata > Dasypodidae > Dasypus > Dasypus novemcinctus. Next base: position 19,274,087 of record NC_080690.1, on the reverse strand, counting down.
GTTTCAATCCAGCGATGGCTTTGATTATCGACAGCGACCCATAAATCATAAGCACTCACAACACAGTTCAGAGAAAGGGGAGGGAGACTGCTGGGTAACTGTTTCAGAATTAAGGAGTTCATATACGACATAATTTCTTCTTGGGATTTCCTGGAGTAGCTTTCCTTCTTAAACAGTTGGCTTCTTTTATGCTTAAGACAGGAGCATTCCAGAGTCTCAGATAGTGTGTGTTTATTTTGAAGGAAAGACAAAACTATGGAAATTGGATTCTAATGAAGAATTTTGGGGACAGTATTGTTTTCTGCTTACTTATTTCCTTGTAATTGTCATGATTGCTGCTTGTAACATCCGTAGCTTCCATTCATAAAGTTTCTATCTGGGTTTTCACAAACTTGTCTTAGTCCGCTGTAGTGTAAAGCTGTGCGCCTGTCATGTTTGGGCATCAAGTAGATATTTGTATCATAACATAAGGAACTAAGAAGGCGATTCAGCTGTTTTTCCAACTGTGTGACTTGGAAAGATCCAGTATTCCACAGTGTGGAAAACACAGATGTCCTCCTCCACTTCAGAGAATGCCTGTCAATCAATTGCCACCTGCTCAGAAAGGGAAGCGCCAAATGCAAAGTGGCAGCTTGTCACCAACTTCCCAACCTCAAACGCACCAATTCACTCCTGCCCTCTCATGCAAACTCATTTGCAGCCTGCACAAAACGCCTTTCTCCCTGGCATGGCAGCACTTCAGTGGATACCCCTGCAACTCCATTAGCTTCTGTTGAGTGTGACCCAAGAGAGGAGATCATGGTCACAAGGAACTGGAATGGTGCCTCTGAGTTTCTCCTGCAGGCCATCCAATCCCCTAATTTATATTCTCTTTTTCTATGTGGCAGTTTACGGGCTCACTAACCTCCTACACAGGATGCCAAATGAGATCCTTGCTTAAATAAACCAGCTCAGTAGTTTTGCTCATGACTCCAACCCTAACTTCAGGTCATAAGCACGTGACTCACACATTTGGAGGAGTGACATTGCTAGGGGTGGAGGTGGTACCTGTTCCTTACTTCTTGCCTACAGGGTTGAGAGGATGCTGCCAGCGCCATTGGACCCATCCCTCACATTGAAACGGAAACCTTATTCCACCAGCTATGGGAACTGTTGGAGGCTGACAGTTCTCAGCTAAGCCCACTCTCGAGTAATTCCCTGGGGGTTAAACCCCCTTCCTCAGGGCCAGCCTGCACCCCGTATCTGGAGCTCCCTCTCAGGGGTGGCCTTTGTTTTGCCTGCATCACAATTCAACGTCTTCCTCCACCCACTCCTGCTTACTCCACCCCTCCCAAGGAGGTGTTGAGCCCAAGCACAGTCCTCAAGAAACTGAGTGCATGAAGTTAACCCTCTCAGAGTCTCCATTCCCAAGACCCACCCCATCAAGTCCTTCAGGGTGCAGCCCTGAGGCAACTCTAGGCGTTGCCAACAACTGTCAAATTTCACAAAAATGCCCATCCTTAAAAATGATGGTGTAGTCATCCTCCTTCTGTAAAGGAATCCCTTCTTCCACGGATTAGACTTGAGGTTCCAGGTCCTTGGAAAAATGATTCATTTTTCATTTTTGATTGATGTAAAAGGAGAGACAAAACTATGCAAATTGGATGTTAGTGAAGAATTTTTGAGAGTTTATTTCTGATTACTCATTTCCTTTTAATTGCTGTGATTGCTGCTTGTAGGATCCATAGCTTCCATTCATAAAGTTTCTATCTGGATTTTCACCAACTTGTCTTGGTCTCCTCTCACATAAAGCTGTGTGTCTGTCATGTTTGTGCATCCGGTGGATATTTGTACCATAACATGAGGGACTGACAAGGCAATTTAGTAAAGAGCCCAAGTCTTGAGTGTGTGGCTTACAACTTCATTTTTCATATACACAAACTCATGTAACTGCCACCCAGATGAAGGTGCCAAACACTTCCAGCATTTCAGAAGGGTCCCTCTTGTGCCCATTAGTGTTCACCTACCAAAGGCAAACACTGTTCTAACTTCCATCCACATCAATTAGTTTTAAAATGATTGTGGTGCACGTTTCGAGTTTCTCCCTTTCATTTATAGTCTTTGAAAGTTGGTGAGTGCTGGTGAAGGACTCAGCATTTCAGTTATGCTTTTTAAAAAGCAATAAATACATTTAGGAGGAAGCGCGCACAAGGAGAAACTCACAACTTGGTATTTATACCAAGCTCCTAAATGTATAGGCAATAGCATTGTTCATGTTGTGCACACGTGTAACTGTACAGCATCTATAGTTTGCAGAGAAATGGCTGCATACTGTTACCCCACCAAGATGTCACATCACATATAACTTAGCAGGATGGTGAGGTTAGAGTTGGGAGAGTCATTAGGCTGTGGTTTTGAAGTTAAATTAGGATAAGCAGTTTAATCTCTGGATCTATTGCCAATTATTTTTTCTAAATGAGTCACAAATTTTACAAGGCATCACGATGTATTCCTTATAACCCTTTCTTCTTTCTCCAGTGATACTGGAAGTCCCTGTCTTTTTCTAACCATGTCCTTTGGTTAGAAACATTCAGTCTCATTCCTTCTAAAGCTTGTTGCTGGGATTCCCAGGGAGTTTCAAGTAGCATTTCTTGCCATGTACATTGGAGACTTTCTTTTTCTAGGGGGAAGAAAAAGATTCTTTGAAATAACTGTGGTTGCAGCAACTTCCTCAGATGTTGAGTGACTGAGGTCTGGCGAGGCTGGAGACAGATTTGTATTTTGTTCTTTGTCCCCATATTGGTCAGAGATGATAGCATAGACTCCCAGCTTTGCCCCTGAATCAGCCAGAGCCCAGCCAGCAAAAGGGAGTCCATGTTTATGCAAGGAAGTTAATAGGGGGTCAAGTTACAAAGGCATTGGAAGGCTGAAAAGCTAAATTGTGCGTGTTGAGGCTACCCAGAGACTAGCAACAGCAGGAAGCCATTACCACCCCCATCCTCGAGGAAGAAGGGAAGAGGTAGGAGCATGGAGCCTGGGTGCCAGCACTACCTGGCTGCAGCTAGAATCTCAAGTCTGTCTGGCAGCAGTTGGAGTCACGGAGAGGAAGCAGTAGCTTCCGGTGTTGCTCCTAAAGCCAGGAAAACGGGAAGAGATGGGGGAGAAATACCAGGCTTCTCCCTTTCGGGCTCCTGCGAGTGCCTCCCATTGGCTGATCTGCACCAGCAGCCTTTTGGCAGGGGAGCTTGGGAAGTGTAGTTTGCACACGAGAGCCCCCACACTAGGAAGGAAGGGAGGGACTGGATCTGAGAGTAATAAGCAATAACCCCTTTCTCATCCCTCATTAATCGGTGAAGAGAAAACCTTCCTACCAGTTTAGTGCAGAGTTAATTTTTTAAGATGCGTTTCTAAACAAAGCAAAAGGATAAATGTTTAGTGAATCCTTGTTTGCAGGGCCCGGGAGCTTCTAGCAGGAGTCTGTGCTGAAGGGCTCCGTCTCCCTGTTGGCGAGTTAACGGATGCAGCGCCATACTCCAGGATTTACAGGCTATCGCGGTTTCATAAATCAGTGATGTGCGCGCTGCGTGTGAGAGTCTGCAAATTTTAAACTAATATGTCGCTCTCTTTCTGTCTAGCATCATATTTATGTTAAGGCTCCATAAATCGTGTTCTACGTTCCTGCAGCACAATCGGGATGAAAAGTGATCTAACCAACAATAAGAAAGAATGGAAATTAAGATGCAAGAAAACAAAATGAAATAAAAATTCATTGGCCCAGCATTTAAAGCTGCTTATTTCAGGGATGTGCATTTTGGTTAGGGGGAACAGAACAGAGTTTTTGGCGTGCATTTTTAGCCACCTGGCTGCTGAGCAATTCAGCCTGTCTTTGCAATGTCAAATGAGCCTACTGTCAAAGTGCTAAGCATTGCTGCTGGGCCGGAGGTGATGGTGGTAAGCTTCTGAGCCTTAACGTCTTTTCAGGGGCAAAATCTCCTGAGCGCTCGTTGGGACCAGGGCACTGTGGTGCATGGTAAAGGCACAGTACCCTTCTGGGAAGTCAGATTTCCAGCTAGCAGGTGAAAACAGAGGGGGACTCCAAGGAAGTACTTTTCAGGCTTAAGCCAGGAATTTGGCTGTTTCCTGGCTAGCTTAGCAGATCAGAACCAGGTAGATTTCAGCAGTTCCATTTTAGCCAAGACATTTTTGTCATACAGATTTTACTGTACTTTGTGTGCACAGACTTTCTCCTTTTGTATCAGACTTTTAGAAGGTTTGAATGTGCCAGAGCTAAAGAACAATCCTGCTAAGTGATTCACTTGGCTGGCTGAGGGCAGTGATTTAAAAGGGAACCCACCTCGATCAAAGAGCATCTTCCTTTTCTTTGGGGGCATTTGCTTTTCAAGTTTGTTTATTACATTTGAAATCCTACTGAAGCATCAGGTTATGCATTAGACCAAAGAATAAAAGATAATATTTTAACATGCTAAAGGAATTCTGCCAGCCAGTCATAAGTATCAATCCATCACAATTATTAGAAACAATGTACTCTGCAGTAGTAAAGAGCAGCAGCCACTATGCAGCCTACACTAAATAAATTCCCTCTTAGACTGGCTGTTTCCTCCCCTTCCCAGGCAAAGGCAGAACGTGTTTACACAAAAGAGAACCGATGAGAGGTGGAACTCAACACCACACTGGATTTTTAGGATAAACCTCCAAGTAGAGCTTGTATCAGCACCCCAGGTTCCCTCTTAAAAATCACAGGTTGGCCTTGGAGTTTGGAGTTTAATATGCATAGAACAGGATTATAATAGTAATCATTACATATGAGCATCAACAAAAACAGATCTGTGGGGGAAGGAGGCAAATTGATTCAACCTAGAATACTGACCTTGCCTGAGTGTGCACCTATGGCTACCCACTTTTGTTTCTATTTGTTTTCCTTTCTTTTCCAGCCATGTCTTCATTAGCCGAGAGAGCTAATCCATGCTGGAGGCAGGCCCTCTTTCCTGTAGCCGTTTGCTTTACGTAAACCAGCTAGCAAACCGCTCCGTTCCTATTGATGTAGACATTACCACAAATCGCCACTTAGGGACCTGAACGAATTGACTAACTGGTTTCAGATCCAATACACATAACTTGATCAGACACAAAGTTTAAGTACACTTGCAGGCGTGCCAACTGCACCTACCGGGAAGTGACTCTTTGGCTGCCAGTTTAAAGAGGCCCTAAGGGAAACCCAGGAGGAAGGCACGCAGACCGAGGATAAGGCAGCAAGGCTGGAGGCTTCAAGGAAGAAAGCTGCCCAGGGAGGAAAGAAATGAGGCATTTCGAGCAGGAAGGAAGACAATTTCAAAAGCCACACGGACACTTCAGTCCAGGGTGCACTTGCTACAACTTCCGTTAATTTGGCTTTTTATCCTCCCTTGCAGCAGCTCTGAGGTCTTGAAGATGGAGTGTCAGGTCACATGGGACATGACTGAACTCAGATCAGAAAAGCCTCAGCTGGCCACGGTCAGCTGTGTGTGCATCTGCCCAGGAGACTACCACACACCCAGGAACAATGGCTTTTCAGCTGTCCTCTCAGTAGCCAGTAAATTGCTCGGGTAGAGCTGGGGAAAGGCCCTGGGGAAAAGGAACCGTGTCAGGGACCTGCTCAGGCCTGGGCTGAGGACCACGCAGCCTGATCTTCCCGTGCCCAGCATGCGAACCCAGACCCGGCTAGGTCACTGGCCATGCCGGAAGCGTTACCTCGTATTTCTAACCCAATCCAACAACTGCAGCATTAATTGCTTCTCTCTCCTTTTGGGTTGTAAGTTTTGTTTTCTTCCAGTCAACTTGGAAGCAGGAATGCTGTGTTTCTATAACATGAAGCTTTCCCTCTGAATATTACATAGCAGAGTTTAGGCTGGATGTGCAAGTAGAGTGTCTGGCTAGGGCTGTAGCCACAGAAGTTTCTGGAAAAAAGATTAATGAGAAAAATCTGTCAGTTCATCTAATGGGCATGAAGCTGTGTGAGTAAACGCATGTGTAATGGGGTGGGGGCAATATTGATAAAGCGAACCAGATAGGATCCTGGTAGGAAAGGGAATTAGAGTCTATTAGATGCAGATCATAGGAACAGCTATAAAACACTAAGAGACTCAAGAAAGCCTCCTGAGTTCTAACAAGGAGGAGGAATTTATTGTAGAGTAAGAGGTGGATATTAGTAAACATTAAGGAGAAAGAGTGCATTATTGTGGAAAACCTTAAAAATGGAATGATCCTGGTTTAAACAGAGATAAAATTGTTACTTGTTTTATTATAATATAGTTACATCATTATATGTATATTTTAATAATTTTTATTTAATTATTAATTTGTTTAATGTGTATTTATTGAACACTGATACTATGTACCAGTCAAGGCACTGTGATACAGTGAGAAATAATACCACCATGGTTGGTGACCAAGTAGAGTTTACAGCCTCACTCATAACAGTTCTCTAAGAGCATGTTATGAAGGCATTTGACTATGAAAGCTTTATCCTTAGAAACTGAAGTAGTTTAATATTAAAGATGACTTTAAAAGTGATATAATCATCATAATAACAAACAATGTAACACATATAGAGCATCCATGTGCACCAGGCACTGTGCAGTGGGATCTCTATGCATTCTGACATTTAATTCTCACAACCATTTTATAAAGGAAAGGCTCTTAGTCCCAGTTCACATTTTTTTAAAATTATTTATTTATTTTTAAAAATGACATTCAAAAAATATGAGGTCCCATTTAACCCCACCGCCCCGACTCCCCACTCCCCCCACAGCAACACTTGCTCCCATCATCGTGACACATCCATTGCACCTGGTAAGAACATCTCTGAGCATCACTGCACCCCATAGTCAATGATCCACATCATAGCCCACACTCTCCCATGTTCCATCCAGTGGGCCCTGGGGGGATCTACAATGTCCCGTAGTTGTCCGTGAAACACCACCCAGGACAACTCGACATCCGGTAACCGGCTCCACCTCTCATCTCTTCCTCCCATTCCCCAAACCCAGCAGCCACCATGGCTACCCTTCCCACACCCATTCCACATTTTCTCTGTGGACATTGGATTGGTTGTGTCCATTGCACATCTATGTCAAGTGGGGGCTTAGATTCCACATGGATACTGGATGCACTCCTCCTGCTTTCAGTTGTAGACACTCTAGGCTCCATGGTGTGGTGGTTGACCTAGTCCCAGTTCACATTGGTGGTTTAGGAAAGACCGCATTTTACCCTTTCCACTCAACTGTGCAGTTTCCCTCATGGCAATGTGGAAGTTGGTCCAGGGTAGAGAGACTTGTGCTAAGGAAACCAATGAGGGGAACAACAGTAAACAAATTATGATTACTATACTATGTGAATAACAGTATACACCCCTCTAAGAGCAGAACAAGGGAGATGGAGAGAAATGTCAAATTCAGGAGTCATTTCTCAGTCAAAAATCAGCAGAATTGGGTGGTGTGTGGAATTGTGAAGGAGGAGGAATTGAGAGCAACTCCTTCAATGTTTCCAGTTTGGGTGACTGGAATGGTAGGTATCAGTGATATTAGATAAAGTGGAAGGAATGATGGAGTCAGAGGTAAGAGAAGGCAGTAAACTCATGTAAGAAGATAGTGTGACATCCAGATCAACATATCTCATAGGTAGTTGGATATATGGCATTTGAGAGAGGTTAAGTTTAGATATGTGAATTTGGGAGCCATCAACAAGGGTGCCAAGGAAGTTGGAGTACATAGCTGCAATTTGGGCAGCTTTTTTCAAAAGCACTCAATGGGCATGACAGGCAATTGGCATCTCTTGGACCATCTGGTAGACCAGGGCTTCTCATCCTTGGCACGACTGGCATGTCGGGCATTATGATCCTTGGTTTGGGAGCTGTCTTGAGTATTGTAGGATATTAGCAGCCTCCCTGCTTTCTACCCACTAGATCCCAGTAACAACCCCCTCCAGCTGTGACAATCACAGTCAAAAATGTCTCTACACATTGCCAAATGTCCCTGGGAGACAGAATTGCTCCCACTTGAAAACATTATAGCAGAACAAAGATGCTTTATTCTAGTCCATATGACTATCCATAAGCAAGCATATCATGATATACATAAATGTAATATACATATTATGTATGCCTGTGCAGACATGCAATGAAATGTTGACTTTTGATAAATTATTTTAGTTTTGTGGCAGAGACCACTAACCATCCATGTGCTTTCTTACATTTCTGAGTTATCCCGGCAGTTGAGTTAGAGCTATATGTATAGTTCTAATGAGTAACATGTGAAAAAAAGAGGTAATGTGTATCATTTCTGGGCTAAAACAGATAAAAGCCAGTCACCTCTTCTCTCTCTTTCTGCCTGCCACAGTAAACTTGGAGTATACCAGATGGCTTACTTCAAGAGAGAGAGGAGCTGCCTGACTTCAAATAGATATGTGTCAAGCCACTGAGGTTTAGAGTTTTATTTGTTACTACAGCAGAACCTGTCAGGTAGTTGACCCTGACTAGTAGAAACTCCACATAAAAGACAGGATGAGCAAGAATATTTTAATGGGGTTTTTGCCAAAGGTATATACACTTTATAGAAACATGACAAACACATATAAATTCTACATCCTGTAAAGTAATGAGATAAATGATAGTCACAGTAAGAAATCCAACATCTTGTTATAGATTCATTCAAAGAAATATGAGTTGAACCTCTGTAGTTCCCTAGTTTCAATGGAGTTTTTCTTTTCTCCTTCTCCTTCCCACCTTCTTTTCCTTCTTCTAGTTCTACTTCTTTTTTTTTTTTTTTTTTAATACACAGAGTGATTCTGTTAAATGGAGCTTGTAGCAATGAAAGGTGGAGTTAAGTAACATATCAATTCAGTCTGGATTTTAAATGCACCATGTACACCCTGAAGCTAATTTTCATTAGCTTCATTAGTAATTTTCATTAGTAAGGGAATCACCTATGTTTTTTTCCACCACAAGTTTAAAATTGAAAAAAAAAAAAAAGAAAATTTTGCAAGAGGAATTGGGAAAAACTTTACAACTCTGTGTTATTAAAAATATTTCAAGCTCTTCATGTCTTTGGAAAATATTTTTCTGTAAGCACTAGGGTTAATATGACAATTCTTGAACTGGATATCTTGCTAGATGAAGCAATTGATAGTATTCCCGATATTATTGTAAGCATGTCTGCTGACAGTATTGCCATTAACTTTAAGGTGCAAGGTGTAAGAGTGTTAAGACACTCCCACAAGTATTTGAATAACCGCAATGAAATTTTGTGGGATTTGGTTGCATAACAGAAATTTGTAAAAATTATATAAGTAGTGCATCTCACGTTTTTCCACTTGATATATTTCATATTTATATTGCATGAATGGAGACACTGATACCATTTTGTGATTTTTTTGAAGTGTAGTTCAGATGAATTTTCACATTTTGAAACACAAGATTTCAGTGAGTGATCCCTGCTCTTGAAAGAATGCTAATGATGTTGCAGTTGCTATGAGCTTTGTTTTATTCAGTTGAAAATACCATTATGTGAAAACTTTGTTTTAAGCATTCTGATTCAGAACTTTTGTTCTTTTCATAAAGTGATGTTACTGTTTTTCCCCATAATGCTATTCTTAAAAAGTAGGGGGAACTTATTTTGAAACCAGAAATGATTTGGGAAATTGGCTCTTAGAACTGAATTTAGAAGAAAGAGAGATTTCCACCTTAACAATACTGCTTAAAGAAAGTTGTATAAGAAAATTGCTAGCAGTAGTATTCATTGCAATTTGGATCCAATGCATCAAGTAACAAGGGTGTGTGATGTTAATTGTTGAATTATTCCAGACCTTTGAAAGGCAAATCTTAGGGCTTCTATGAATTATGCTAGGTATGTTTGGAAAAAAGCCCTAAAAGGGATGATCTGGAGAAGAAATGGAATCATTTCTATGTTGCTCATCTCACTTTGTCATAAAATGATCTTTTTAATGAACTTTCAGTTCTTAAATCATATCTTAATGAGAACTTGCTAGCCAGATGGGATAGAAAGAAAGATCAGAGAGAGTTGAATGTGTGTATAGATTTTCATCAGGAATACATTAAAATTCCATACAAAGGAAAATATAGAACAGCCTTCCTTTACTACCAGATTGAAATGCTGTGATCCAGAGGTCATTTTCCCTGATTAATATCTTTTAAGGGTCATAAAAGGTATCGATAACTATTCACATGGTGAAATGTTTCTTGATAATCCAAATGAATTACTCAGAAACTTTGAGAAAAATCTGGAAGACTAAACAACAATGGAATCAATAATATTAGTTATAATAATAGCAGTAATTAAGAGTTTGCTGGATACTATTCTAAACACTTGGAATGAATGATTTTCTTTACTCATCACAACAACCATATGAGATAGGCACAATTATTATTAATATTTTGTATCCTGTCTGTTAAAGCCCTGTTGCTCAAAGCAAATCACATGGCCAAGTCCAGAGTTAACATGGGAGAGAATTACACAATGACATGGATGATTCATTGGGACCATTACTACAACAATCTACCACAGACCTTAATAAATGCCCTCCTGGGGTTGATTCAGAAGGCATTTGAGTGACTCCACCTCACAGCGCCACTCCCAAACTCTCCCCCTTAACTAAAATATCTTCAGTCTGATATTCAGTTCTCTCATCAGTGTGGCTTCTTCTCCAAACTATATCCCTATAAACCTCTTCAGAGCAGAATGTCCTCTAGTCTAGCCACTGTCCTGATTCCCTGTCTCTTCCTATTTCTTCTAGGTCAAACTCTTACTATTTCTAAATAGCTATTTCAGCTTAAAGAACACTATTCTTCTGCCAAACTCCAATCAACTGTACCATTTCCCATCATTTCATTTCTGCTATTGCAATGATTTTATATGTCTTATTTGTCCAAGCATGTTTTATGTGCTCTCTCTCTCACCCACACACACACATACAACACACACCTGAGATATAACTACTCAGTAATCTGAATTGAATTGGGTTTATGGTGAAAGGAATTTGCCTCAGTTGTTTGTGAATTCCTTGCAAGAGTTGAAATTGGTTTTCTTCTGGTTCTGGGTAAAGCCCGCAATCCTGAGGTGGGCAGAGCCAAGCACAGGGCACAAAAGGATGTATTCTTTGCAGCATTTGCAGATAAGACAAAGTTCACCTCTGAGGGGGAAATTAGGAGAGAGAGGCCCCAGATTCTGCAGGGAGCAAGGAAGGTAATGGGCTAGGGTGAAAACTGCACCACAAAATCCATGATGTAAACAAGCACCATCCATTTAATATGATAGTTGGAATACACATGGTCCGTCTTTATATTGAAGACTCACTGGGATTCTAGATTGATGACGGGCTTTCTTGGAAGCAGAATTTCCCAATGCAAAAACAGAGGGTAGGGGAAGAACTTACTGTCAAGAGACACTTTCAGTCCTCAATAAAGCTTTTGGGTAATCAGATGGCAGTCATTCAGCAAGTGCTTATGGTTCAACCTCTTTAGGCCAGGCACTGCGCCAGGCCCTGGGAGCTAGAAAGAGGTGGCCACTGCTCTCCTGGAGCTCATAGCCTTGGAAAAGTGAACAGACAATTAGAGAGCTTTGTGCTAAGTTCTAGCATGGGGCATTATGAGAGCACACAGGAGGGGGCTTCACCTAGATTTGGGGAGTCGGGAGGAAGTAGCAGCTAAGCAGAGACCAGAGGGAGAGAGGGAGGAGTAGGCCTGAGAGGCGTGTGCACATGTGTCTTCATCTGTGTGTGCATCCATGTGCATGTGTGTGTGCAACCATGCCCAGGCACATTCCAGTGGGCGGAGGAGCAGTGTCCGAGAGAAAGCATGTTTGGTTCAAGCCATCGAAAGACATTGAGTGGGTATGAAGTTCTTTGGAGGGAGAGAGAGGAATGAAGCCGGAAAATTGTCCAGGACACCAAACGCCACAGGTCTTGCGAGCTGGGTCAAGTCGCAGACCCAGAAGAAAAACCTAAATGCAATCACAAACTGCAAGGACCTTTTCATCAAAGAACATTTTTCTCTTTAAAAAGTTTCTTTGTAAATACTCGAGAGCTCTCTCTCTCTCACTCTCTCAAATGAGAGTGCATACCTGGGTTGTACCTGACAGTTGAATGTTCTTCATTTAAAACTAACAAGGAATGGTAGGAGGTAGAGGATGAGGCTACGTGGTGAAATGCTGGACCAGTTACTCTCCTGTCCCCTGCAGAGGGCCTTAAACGTCTCCAGCACCATGGTCCAGCATCATGGTCCACTACTTCTCCACCCTTTCCCTGAAATACCCATTGGTAGATCTGCAGTGACATTGCTCAAGCAATTTGTCATTTCCGCTTCCTCACTTTTTCAGCCCTTTATTTGACTTTGCTATGACCTGATCTATTTTCAGTTTTTCTCATGTTTTTGTTAATTTTCCACATGTGTGCAAGTAGCCATTAGTTCTCTCTCTGCTCTTCAGAGGACAAAATTGGCAGGATCCTTTTGTAGCCTTGTCTCTGAGGATACTTCAAACCTTATAAAAATTTCATTTTTTCTTCCTTCTGGGAAATGCCGTCTGATTTTAAAGGTATGTATGCAGCCGGATCTTTCCAGTTAAACAAGTGGAAGGTCCCTATACCTTTCCATGTTTTAACATTGTACGTTTTTATGAAATGTGAAATTAAAAATAAAATGCAAAAGAAATGCTTGAAAGGTTCCAAGGTGACTGAAGGAACATAATTGAAAGACATTGTATTTCCAGAGAGGCCTTTTTTATCGAAGGCATTCCTCTGACAGAACAAACAGATGCTAAAATAAGGGGAATGGGGAATTGGAAGTTGTTTTAAAGGAGAAAATGCTTTTGGAAGGCTTGGCCCTTCACCTGTCCCCTCTGATGCCATACCTCTCATCTGGGGCACACTTGGCCCCAAACTGACCATTCCCCTTTGCTCACCCCAGCCGCACGAAGAGGTGATGTCATCCCAGTGTCGTCTGATATTCTGGTGGCCCATCTGGCCACCAGACACCCACTTCCCTGGGGACACGGAATTAGGAGCTCAAGGAAATGCCCAGGGTGAAGAACGTCAAACCTTTTCAAAGGATGAGTTTGGGTTGTAGGGCATCATGATTGGACAATTTCATGCTGGCATCATGATTTTTAAGAGATTAGAAACAGCCAGAACTGCAGAATCTTCAGGAGGGAGATGGAGTACAAAGCCCAGCTATGACATACGAGGCAGTGTTCTCCGGACCCTAATAGTAAGGAGAGGATCCTCCTTGGAACAAGCATTTTCTCTACATACGTTCAGAAGACTTTCTCATCACTCCAGGTTCTGGGCAGCAATTTTGCCCCAGGATCAACGCACCTTTTTTACCTGCAGACTCTGGGCACTGGCACCGAGAAGGGGGCTCCTGACAACCATTTTGTCTTCTATCCCCCTGTAAACTTGACATTCTTGTAATCAAGTCCTTGCACCGTCTAGTGGGGAATTTCAGACTGTTTTCTTATTACTAAATGGAGAGGTATTAACAACACAATGCAGAAATTAAAAAAAAAAAAAAAAAAAAAGACCAGGGAGGAAGGGGGGAGAAAAGAAAAGACAGCCGCCTGCTCTTTTCTTCTTGGTATTATTATTTGTGACAAAGCCTCGGTCCATTTTTCTTCATAATTTGCAGGACTCCTAATGGGAACAGCACCTCCCAATTACCATGGCTGCCACAGGCTAATTTGGTTACCCTCCGGATCCACAATAGCGAAACTGTGTCGAGCCTTTGTCGATATTTGCATACTATACATACCAGGAATGTAAAACAGCTGCCTGGGCCCTCTCCCACTATCATGGCAATTATGGGTCATTAGCTCCCGCCCCCCTCTTCCCTTTTTCTTGTTCTCTTCTTCCCGAGTCTGGTAGGCCGTGGTAGGCAGCTGATGGATTTGCAGAGACAAGAAACGGGAGAGCGGAGCTGCGAGGCCTATTTGTTTCGAGTCGGAGGTTGACGAACTGCCACTTGGAATACGCTCACACAGCCCTGCGCTTTTATTTCTTGTTTACCTCCTCCTCGTCGTCCACGCCCTGCCTCCGCTCCCCACCCGCTTTCTTTCCGGAAGCCCCTCGGAGGGTCAGTGCCCGGCCCCGCACGTGTCTGTGTGTCCGCATTAGTCCCGGCCCTTGGCAGGCTCCGGGCGGCCCCCGGTCGCGGCGTGCGCCCGCATCGGGTGCCCGGGCCACGCTTGCTCCCCAACGGAGGGACCCAGCCTCAGACGCGCGCGGCGAGCCGCGAGCACCCAAGCTGATCCACTTCAGGAGGCGGGGATGCTTGACTCTTAAATTTTCTTACTGAATCGTAGCCCCATGGGGTAAAGGGTTAAAAAGAAGCGAAGGAAAGGAGAGGGGCTTTAGCCAGGACTCGCTCTTCCTTGGAGCAGTGTGCAGTGTCCTGCGGTAGTTAATGGGAAGTTATGGTTTTGAATATAATTTTTTCCCCTTCAAGCTGCTAATTTTATTGACAATATGGATAGATTGAAAGACCCAAAGCTTTTGTGTTGTTTTGTTAAAGCAAATAAGTGAGGCACAAATGTAAATTACATCTCCAGGTTCACATTAGAGGTTTGCAAATAATACTGAGCTAATGGTTATTGCAAAGGAAAATAGCACTGGGATCAATATTCTATACAGTGCAAGGCGATACCTCTCTCTCTTTTAATCACCTCATTGCAGAAATGGCATTGAAATTTGAAATCTCATTTTCTCCATTTGTACAAATTGAACATAAATCACTATGAGTGAGGGGAGGTGGCAGGCGGCTTCACTCTTGGCGGGATTGCATTACTAATTAGTGTTGGGCCCAAGAAGTGCACAGCCTGGGAGAAGCTTCCCTGGACCTCTGGCCAGAGGCAGGCGGCTCCGGAAAGCCTGGACGCGTGGGGGAGGGGCCCTGCCTCCCAAGTGGGGAGCGAGTGAAGCCGAGGTCAGCCCCGCCAAAGAAGGGAGACAAAGGGCAGAAAGCATACCCGACCTTCACGTGCTTCTGTAATTTCCTGAGCCGGCTGGCTGCTCCCTGCCAGGAGCCTCTTAGGTTCCAGTGGGGTCAGAATGTAGGGGACATTGCTATCCCTGCTAAGAAGCAAGCGAGATGTCAGCTCCCACCCTTTGCCTTTTCTGTGGGTGTAGGAGCCGGGGCCCCAGAAGATGGAAAAGACCTGCTCAACCTGAGCACTGCCATGTCATCCTCCCAAGCCCACCGCCTGCCCAACGACTCCAAGGCCCCCTTCTTTCTCTTTGCCCTGCCCTTTCCTTCCTTCCTTGACTTGGATCCACTTTTACCCAGTGGCTGTCACAGCTCTAAACTGGGTGATAGAGATTATTAACAAAGGATCTTTAGAGATGTCAAAGGGCCGCTGGTATTGTACCCACTTCAGCTACATTTTCTCAAGTCCCTCCAATGTTATTTACATCATACTTGGCTTCTTGGCCCTGGGATTATCCTGGGAAAAGAGGTCAAGATGTCCTTCTGCCTCCCCAGGCTGAGTTATCTCATGGCTGTGCGTTTCTGGGTGAGAAAGAGGGAGCCTGAGATTTGGTAGCAGGGGAAGGCAGAGGAGCCAGCTGTCAGCTCCTGCCCAGGAACTGCAGGGTTTAGGGCTTTGTTCTTGAAGATCTGGAAACTTATGGCTGAAGGACGAGTTGTGCAGACAGAGTCCCTGACTCATCTTTGCTCTGGTCACTTGCCCTCTCACTTGGAGTAAATAACGTTCTGCTGGGTGATTAATGGAGGATATTCAGTTCATTAAACTTGATACCTTAAGAGCAGGATGGACTGGTAAAATATTTATATGTCTGTAGCCAAAGGCTGCTTTCATAAGGGCCAGTGTGTGCAGATTTGCCAAAAGTGGGACGAGCTAGACTCCATGAAGGCGGGCCTCGGGAATGGCTATTGACACTAGCCATTGGGTCACCATTAGAGTGGAGAAAGGCACTTCTCCCTTTCCAGCAAGAGGAGCCCTTTAAAAGGCCATGGCGGGCCCTATCACTGCTGACCGGTTGGTCCAGGTGCTCTCCCAGCCAGCCAGGCTGCCTCAAATGTTCGAGGCACACTTCTAGGCTCCGCCACCTGCTACTTCTTCCCCCTGCCTGGGGAGAAAAGAGAAGCGGCTCCCGGACTAATCAACATCCTGGGTATTTTCCATCCCTTTTCCACATCCTCTGCAGTGGCAGTAGGAGTTAAAAATAGGGGAGGTTAGGGGGAAAACTGGAAACAAGGTTCATTACCTAAGGTTTCTCTTGTCCATTTCAATAGATGAAAGCAAAAAAGCAAAACCCATCCAAACAGTAAGCAGGTGGCAGCCGCTAATAGAGAAGAAATAAAAACCTTTTAGAAATCAGAGCCAACTACAAAAAACACTGAGAACGTGAAATGAAATTTCTGAACAATCAGTTCAAAGGAAAGGGTGTTTGAAATAAGCCCTTAAAAACATTTCAAATACTGAATGAAAAAAATATATATATATATCTTTTTGAGATATTTGAAGCCAGGATGACTAATCTAGAGAAAGGACTTTGGGGAGTCTACTTTAAAAAAAAATAAAATAAAAAAATAAAAAAGAACTAATCAGTTCTTAGAGGCAGTAGCACTTAGAGAACCAAACCATAGATCAGGTACACATGGACAGGCCAGATTGTCAGTCCCAGGTCCACCTACTGGGTTGACCTGGGGCTTTTAACCTCTGCGTGCCTCCATTTGCCCAGCTATAAAGGGGGGTTACTAATGGGCATGCCTGCTCACCCCCCAGGTCCCTGAGGGGCTATAACCAGATAATGAACCTGTTTCTATTGAGGGAGAATGAGTAACAGCCGTTTTGTGACCTCTACCTTTAGAGCCAGCCAGGTATCCTCCCAGAGGCCTTTGGGGAAGCTGTCCCTTTTTTGGTGAGTTTCAGCGTTCGTTTCTTCACTCATTCATTTTACCTTATGTAGCCTGCTATGTGCCAGGTTCATAGCCTGATGACAGAAATGAGGAAAAGTTTACCAAAAGAACCAGGCAAGTTAACAGGTAACCATCAAGCAGTGTGGAAGCGTGCATGGGATGTCTTGGGAAGACCGCCTTGGCCAGGCTCCCTGGAAGAGGCGATGACCAAGCTGACTCCTGACAGAAGGGCAGAAGCAGAGGGTATCAAGGCTGGGCAAGGCATCTGAGGCTGTGGGGGCAGCACATGTGAAGGGGGAGGGGGAGGAGTTCTGAGAATGCCAACGAACCTTCTATGGTAGGGATATTGGATGAGAGGAGGAAGCAGGAACTTTAGCAAAGGGTGTTTGTGGAAGTTAGAAATTGCTTTCAGCTGCCTGGAGGTCAGCAATTCATTGTTTTGGTAGTTCTTCAGTCACCAGCAAACCAGTATCATTTTATTTTTCAAAACTACTGTCCTTAGCAGGTTGCTTATTCAAAAAGAAGAAGACTGGAATTGACATGGATTAGGTACCAAGCAGGCTCTGCCACGGCCTTTCCCAACAGAGGAAGGCATTTAGATTTTAGCTCGGGTGTGGTCTGTGACCATTATCAGGATGCCATTGGCATTCAACTTGTATCCACACCCTATCAGATGTTTGCACCTTACTTATCCGTTTAATGAAAGGGCTGGGAGTCCTTAGGGAGAGGCAAACAGAAGCTTTAATAGAAGAGAAAAGGATGAGAAATTGAGAGACTTGCTTGAGTGAAAATAAAAGCCAAGAAGCATAAGACAACCCAATCTGCCAGGGAATTCCTGGTTATTCCTATTGTTTATACATTCTAGTTTAGCATTTATCTCAGGTTTTACTTTTATTATTATTTTTTAACAAAATGTGATTATTAATTGTCACGTTAAAATAAGCCAGAATGGGTTAGGTAGACCTCCATTTCGCCCTGGCGAACTCTTTTCTAGTGACTTGTGAGAGGCAAGTCCAGAGAACAGAGTTCTCATTTTAACTCATGGTTAAGTCTGAAAGACAACCAGGGGATGGCCCATCTTTTTTTTTCTGTTCTGTTCCAGTTGCAAGGTAGCTAACAGCCCCTTTCCAAGTTCAGCATGCAGCGTGCTTGCTGATGAACCAACTGTACGTGGTCATGAGCTTGTAGGGTTAGTAACTCCTCCTGGACTTGGGTGGTGGCTGATGTTGCTGTGGCCTATGCTGGGACCAGCAGGGTACAGGGAGCCACTATGATACCAGTTGTCAGGGTCCATGTGAAATGTGGAAACCTATAAGGTGTGTGGGTAAATATTGGTAATGTGCAGGAAGTAGAGGCTGAGCAGGCCTGCTACAAAATAGAGAATAGTCTGAATTCTCTCAGAATAGCAGTTTTGTCATTTATATGAGATAAATCCATAACGATTTATTTTATTATTTGGTAACACACTTCTATTTTGAAGTCAACTCTTTTGCAGCAACAAGCTAAAAAATAGACCCAAAGTGCTGAAAAAATAACTACTGAATTTCCATTTCTTAAGAAAGTTGATGATGATAAACGTGTAGCTTGCACAGGATGTTTATCTTATCATCCACTGTAGCAAATGGCCACGTGGAAAACAAGACAAAAACGTGCTGACGAAGCAGAAGCATCTAGTTTTAAGAATCTGTAGTTATTTTAAGATTCTTCCATAGATGATGATTTCACACTTGAATCTGCAAAAGGTGGATTTACAGTACCCTCTGCAAAGCCTCCTTTTTTGTTTTTATCAAATGACTGATTTTCCTATATTTCACTCATTTTCATTCCAAGTTTTCCTATGCATGTGCAAAACATGATCACAGTTAATGTGTTGACACTGAAGGCAGAAGGAAAGCCTTGCAAACAGGTCAAGGCTGTCAATTTAATCAGTGTTATCAGATGCTTCCAGGTAAAGTTTCTAGAAGTTCATGCTGCCGAAAGGGAACCATCTGACCATATTATGAAGAGTATTGTAAAATTCATTTAGGAAGTTTAACAATGAAGGTAATGTGATGATAATGCACATTCGAATTTTGGTGAAGCACTGTTTCATGGTCGAAGCAATGTTATTACAAAATTAAGATACCTAAGGAACAGAAATAGGTTTGGAATTTGTTTTGGTGTTCAGGTAATTCATTTCTTTCCACTAAGCTGCGATGTTAGATCAATTGAAATAAAAGCTCTCATTGTTTAAATTTACAAATATTTTTGGATACTCTGTTAAAGTAACCAAACCATAAAATTTTGTGATGAAAATGATGTTAAATATATTAAAAAATAAACAAACAACTCTACGACAGAATGCACTCTTCTTTGCTGCCCATCATAAATGGGGTTTTAGAAGATTCTGCCCCTTTGAAGAACTACTTTGTAATTCAACAGATGTGTTTGTTCTGCAATCTATTAAACTTCTTTTGCTAACAAATCTGTAAATTTTGGTTATATTTTATTCAATATTAGTTAGAAAACCTTATAAAAGTATCCAAAATTGGAGTATTCAAAAAACTTCATTTTAAAGCTTTTAACCAATTGCAACTGTTGAAAACAGCTTGTAAACAGGAAGACTATGAAATTTATCCCATCAGTAGAAAGGAAAAAAACTGAACAAATTGAATGTTGAGAGCTCAAAAATTATACGAGATTTTATTTTTTAAATTATAATTGTTCTTTAGAATATTTTGACCTGTGGGGAGAATCTTTTGCTAGCATTCCCATTTTAAACTGGATGAAATTATATTTTTGACATAATGGGAGGAAAGTGAAAAGATTTTGTGGTTTAGAATCATAAGAAAAGACAACTTATTTGAACAGTTTTGTCCTGCAAAAATGTCTGTCATAGAAGTCCCTGCCAAAGATAGGAACTTGGGGATAATAAGACAGTCTCTGAGAAAATATTCTTGCTACAATATTTATACATTTTAATATAAAAAAAATAGAACTGAACTAACAAGGCACCTCATTAACTTTGGAGAAAGCATTTTCTCAATTGAAAATTTATAATCTACAGGGGAGACTCAATTGAAGTTGTCAATAGTTTCATTGTTATTAACAATAAAATACAACTTTAGTGCTTTTTTGTTTGTAATGCTTTAAAAAGTTTAAAAATACAACTTCAAAGATTACATGCAATTTTATGAAACAAAAATTTAAAAAATAAGTCCATGTTAAAAGTGTGCAACCTCTAGGAAAATAGTATAGTGTAGTATTAGAAATAGCTATGACTAAAAAAATCATTATATCATTATACCACACCCAATTATTCTGTTAATGGTATAGTTTGATATTCAGATAGCATATTTAATGAAATAAATTATTTTTATTTTGCTTTAATGAACACAGGTATATATTTATTTGTAGAAATAACCACTATAAAAAAACAGATTTGAAATAAAACTATTCTATAGATCTACCAAGATAATAAAATCTATGTATTGGTCAACAAATTGATATTTTAAGTTACCTAATTTTAATTATTCTTAGAATTCCCTTTTACTCTCACAAACGTCCTGCTTTAATTGATAATGATGTGGCCTCCCCAGCAATGGAAATAGAAACTGAGGAGAAACTCAGCAAGAAGAGATAGAAAGCAGAGTGAAGGCTTGGGGAGCAGAGGGCAGCCAGAAAGGCTAACCATGGAAGCACTGGGAGAGGCAGCCTCCAGGGGACTGTGGTATGGCATGCTGCTCAAGAGGGAATCCCTCTTCAGGACCTCTCAGGGGTGGGGGTAACAGGGAAGAAGCAGTAGTGAATCACTGAAAGTGTCCCAGTAACCTCAAAATATAGAGTCCCTCTGGTGGTAAATTATTTGCCACCTAGAGAAGCAGTGCTATCAGTTATTGATGCAGCCACTTCACTCAGTCATTCACACATGCATCAACTCTATCAACCAAGAACGTTAACTGAGGGCTTACTATGTGCCAAGCACTTAGTGATGCCCCAAATGGAATAAGACAAAACTCAAGGAGTGTGTAATCTAGTTCTGGAAACGGGCAGGGAAATTGGGAGCTGTAAGTCAGAGAAACTAGTAGAATGGAGGCCTATAGGAGGCCCATAGGGGTCCAGAAGGAACATCTGCCTGTGAAGGGGGACATCTGGGAAAGCTTTTCAGGTCCTCCAATAGAATCAAGCCTCCTCTTGCTGCACCTCCTCAGGGAACACTGCCTCATCTGGTAGAACTGTCTATCAGAATGCAGGCCACTGCTCTTTGCTTTTAACGTTTTTAATAATAAAAGAAGAGCAATATATAATGCAGACCCCAAAGAATGATTCCTTTTGCTCCCTGGGTTTCATTCCTGTCTGGTCTCAGAGTCCTGAAAAGACTGTTAGGACCCGGTAGCTGTCTCCTATTCGAGGTTCCTTGTGTGTTGTTTTTGGGCACAGAAACAAATCCAATTCAAGCAAATAATGCTGTCATCAGGAGCTTGTACAGGCGTGGGGCGGGGGAGTCCTGGCCAATGGAGTGCTGTGTTTGAAATGTCATGAGAGCTTCAGAAACATTTGTTTCTATTCAGAAGTGTTCATCTGATGTTTCCCTGACCCATGCAGTTTCCCAATGGGCTTAAGTTCCCATTTGTTAAAGAAACAGATGGAAAAATCAGTTCAACTTGTGTTTGATTTAGCATTTAAGACAGCTTTCCTGAGACGGTTGAGTTTAGACATTGCAGATTGGGACAAATTATATTTAGCAGGCGTGCAAGGGAGCAGAATCCTGTGGCCGAATTAGAGAGGGGGAAGAAGGGACAAAGGAGCACTTCCTTCCCAAATTCACAGAATAAATCAGTGGGTGCCACTGGAAATGAAACCCTGTGATTCTACTGTGGACTCAATGAACTTGGGTGGGATGACCTCAAGTAGGCCAGGAGAACCTCAACCATTTTAGGCAAATTTTGCCAACTGCTGTTGCTATCCCAAATATCAACACCTTATTTCTGCCCTCCCCCCCATTCAAATGGATGTGACTCCATGCCCAACCTAATGTAGGTTACAGTTATCTGATACAGTTCCATTTAAGAGAGCTAAAGAGCACCCCTAACTCACAATAATGCCCCTGTATTAGTCAGGATTCTGGTAGGAAAAAGATGGCACACTCAGTGGGTTAATTTAATGAAAAGAGTTGAATAATGGGATGACCTACAGAAGTGAAGGGTAAAGGGAGGAGAGAAAGGATGATGGGGAAGCTCAGAGCTTTGAAGTGCCAAGAGGAGGAATGGTAATCCTAGACTTTGTGAGACCTGTGGCTACAAGAGCCTCAGGAGCTGATGCAGCTCCTGCCAAAACCATGATGAAGCAAGGAGGGAGCTGAGGTAATCAATTCCCTGACCTCTGACCTCCTTCTGGTGCTACTAACTGGGAGGTAGAGGACAAGGGCATCTGGGTGATGCAATCTGTAGAGGTCAATCTCCTGGGACACAGTGGAGAAGGATAGAAGGAGGGGGGTGCATCTACAGGGTCATATAGAATAGCCAACACACCCCTTATTTTTGAAATACCCTCCCAACTCAGGCACTTAAGGTCTGTCCAAAACCCAATATTCTGTTCCTCTTAGGGGTGACAGAATTGGAAAATGCACCTTTCCAGGATGGTGGAGCTTTTGGCAGCAAACTAAAAGCTTTGTGTCCCCAGGAAAATCCACAGTGTGAACAACAGCCTAGAAGGATTGAGGTCCCTGTTTCTCCCAAGTCTGCTAGATGTGACTCTGTACTGTACCACCATAGAGAAGATAATCCAAGAGCTATTCCTATGAATCCTTAGATTTCCCATTTTAATAGAATTTTAAAACAGAATCTTGAACTAAGAGTCAGGAAACCAGTTGGCTGTGGAAGTTTTAATAAACCCTCTCTATGAGTATATTTTTCTCATCTATAAGTGAGGAAATTGTGTTGGATGGTGGTTTAAACCCCTTTTAGCTCCAAAGTTCAGTAAATCAAAACCAAAAGACTTTTAGGAGGAATAACTATGCTTATGTAGGTGAAGATCTGAAGCATCCTCAGGAACGAGCTCATAGAGTGGCAAAAACTAGTTCTAAAATGCTCTGGGCACTGGACTAGTTGGATATCACATTGTCAGAATCAGCAGGTGGGTAGGTGGTTTGTCACCATGGAATGTCCCCAGAGCCCAGGCCTTGCTGGCTAGCCGGTTGTGTAAAATGTGCTACACCCCATGTAGGGAATTAAACTCACAACTTCTATGTTAATGACACTATCACATTTAATCCTTTCACATGTCTTAGCATGCTCCCAGGGTAAAACTAACCCTAAATATTCAGGCAACTTCCTTTTTTTTTTCCTTATTTTTTGTTTTCTTTTTTCTTTTTTCTTTTCTTTTCTTTTCTTTTTTCTTTTTTCTTTTCTTTTCTTTTCTTTTTTCAGGCAACTTCTTAACTCTCCCATTTTCCACCCAGGAGAACAGACAAATTCGAGTCTCCCTTTTATGAGTTCCTAACAGTAGTAAAATGTATATCCTATGATTCTATCTAATCTAGTCTCTAAAGCTATCAGAACCCATGAAGGGACCACCAGGGCCTTCCTTTTACAACCATGGTCCAAGTCAGTTGGACCTGCAGTGAAGGGTAGACGTGGAGATGAATGAGGTTTAGGAAGATAGTATGATTCACAGAATGAGGTCTCTCTTGTAGGCTTCTGACAGACATAGGGTATGAATAACCTACTTTGGCCCATCTCTTTACTTGTGATTATAGACATGCAGATAGCACAAGTGAAAACCAGCCCTCAGGAAGATAAACCTGTGCTCCAGTTGATATTTTGTAAAAAACAGTGCCAAAAGCAGCTGCCAGTTACACATCCAAAGAGCAATCAAGCTTCCTACATGGCACCATTAATTGTTGACTATGATAACATCTTGTTATCATTTTTTCTTTAATGAATTCCTTAATAAATATCACTGATTCTAAGTGCTATATTACTTCCTCTAAAGAGAAATATTTAAGACAACTACAAAAAGGTATATATAGAGAGAGAAACGAAGAATTCATGTCCTAAATCAGACCTGAACGCCATCCTTAGAAATCACAAACCACGTGATTGTGTCTCCTTCTTTGAGTGATATGCTCACACGAGCTTCTTGGGCTTCCAAGAATATGTAGCTTTGAGGACAGAATTGGAAGCTACAAGTATATGTTCATCCCAAAAGTAGGACACTGGACTTTGAATTCCAAGAAATTTACTGAATCGCATAGGAAACCATGATGAGAAATAGATAAACAATCTCAGTTTGTCAGCATCCCATGTAGGGAATTAAATTCACAACTTCCATGTTAATGATACTTTCACATTTAATTTCCTGTGTGCCACACCGAAAATGTATCTGTTGAAAGTGGAATTTCACTCCATAGAGCTGTCTAATTAAGCGAATGCTTGTGAGGTTGTATCTGTCACAAGTGTCTGTAAGCTCATTTAGAACTATAATTTGGGGGTAAAGGTGCAGAGGGAGTTGTGCCATGTAGGATTATCACTGCTTCCTCAGTATCATTATTGCTATTAGTATTTGGCTACCCATTAGCACTCAGCATTAATTATTCATATTAATAAGAGCTGTGTTAAGCACCAACCGGTGCTCTCTGCCGTGCTCAGCATGGCCTTTTCTATGTTGTCGACTTAGTGGATGGCACACTAAACATGAAGATAGGTGCAGACCAACCAGTAAGGAGCAGCCTAGATGCAGGTGAGGGAGGTTTCTATTAAAGGCAGAGACTTACTCTTGTCTCAAGACAGCCTTGCATAAGGAGACAATGCATTGGAGCCCCATGAAAATAGAAAGTGCATGCTTTTCTATAGGAAAATTGCATGAGTCTTCAAGAAATGCTACTTAAAGTGTGCTCCAAAGGCCAGCAGCATCGGCATCGCTTGGGAGCTTCTGAAAATGCCGAATCTCAGGTCTCATCCAGGACCTTCTGAACAAGAATCTGCATTTTCACAATATCCCAAGGCATAGGCACATTCAAATTTAAAAGCTGCTGTTCTAAAGCAATGGCTCGCCAGCTTTGCTGCACATTAGGATCATGTTGGGAACCCTGAAAAGTCCCAACACCCAGGCTTCACACCAGACCAACAAAGAAGGAACTGCTGAGGGTGGAATGAGGAATCAGTATTGTTTTTCAGAAATCCCAGGTGATTTTAATGGGCAGTTTGAGAACCTCTGATCAAGAAGATTTTGTGAAGCAAGGATTAACCTCGAATCCTTTGAGAACTTCGGGAATTCATCCTATTCTAATCCTTAAACAGATCTGAAACCCCACTATGAATGTGGTGGATCTATACCAACCTGGACACCTCCTTTTGACAATACCCCCACTTCATCCTCCCCCTACACTCCCCAACCACTGAGGAGCCTTGCTGGTTCTTCTTGACTCAGTGTTCTCATTCTGCCACACTGCAGTCCACTCTGGTCTTTTGCTGTTGCGTGTTCTCACCTCCAGGTGAGATCACCTGTTTAGGACTCCTCTGCTCGCAGGTGACCTCTGTGCTTTTCGAAGTTTTAGATATCTAACGGAGGTAGTGGAGCTGGGTGGTAGGAAAGACTGTGGAGCCTTGCTCTGTGCCCTCATGCACTTTAATAGTGGCCGTCTAGCTCTTGCAAATTTAGGGAAGACTATTTCTTAATGTTAATGTGATGATGCTAATACCTACCTTATACCTTTGCTTATTAAATTCTAAAGCACTCATCACATGGCTTCTTATTTCCTTCATCTCCTTATGTGATCAGGCCAGAAGGGAGGCCACTGTCCAGGAGGGCAGTTGATAAGATCAGAGCAGCTCCCATGGGAAGGCAGAGTAGGTAGAAAACTGGATTTGTGGCTGGAGCATTCTGAAGAGACATTCTCCCCACCTTTGAGGGGGATTTCTAATCATTCTCCAAAATCCTTTCTCCTCCCTTTCATAGTAATGTACTTCTGCTGGGTGCACTGCTGCCAGGAGAGAATAAACATGTGTGTCAATTTCCAGGAACCTCTCTCTTTTTTTTTAACAAATTTTATTGATACATATTAATAAAGCATAAATCCATCCAAAGTGTACAATCAGTGGTATCTGGTATAAACACATAGTTGTGCATTCATCACTTCAGTCATTATTAGAGCATTTTCATTTTTCCAATAATAATAATTATCATAATAAACAAAAAACAGGCAAACAAACAAAACAAACCTCATCACCTCTCAATCTCTCTGTGCTGCCCCCTGCCACACATACCTGCTGTTCTGTCTCCATCTCTCTGTTTATTTGTATTTACATTTTGTAAATACAATCTTATATATGCAATATTACCCATATTCTTACATCATATGAGATTCCCTATGTTATACAGTCTGATGTTACATTTTTTAGCTTTCCTTGTAGTAATAAATATATCATTAGACTTTCACTTTCAACCACATATATAAGGTTATTACATCATACCCACATAATAGCTCAGCTAGTTACAAACTCTATGATGTGATTTCCCCATTTCTATTTATTTCCAAAGATTTACCAACAACCTTTTTACCAGTTGTGCACAGATTAACCCTCAGCTTTCCATTCTCTACCCCCATTCTATTTTCTGGTAACCTATACTCTAATTATTAACTCCATGAGTTTACACAATATATTTAGTTCATATTCATGCAATCATACAGTATTTGTCCTTCTGAGTCTGGATTGCTTCTCTCAACATAATGTCCTCCAGCTTCATCCATGTTGTCATATGCTCCATGACTTCATTTCTTCTTACAGCTTAATAGTATTCCGTCATGTATATACACCACAATTTGTTTATCCATTCATTGGTTGATGGACACCTGCGTTGTTTCCATCTTTTGGCAATTGTGAATAACACTGCTATGAACATCAGTGTGCAGATGTTTGTTCATGTCACTGCTCTCGGTTCTTCTGGGTATGTACCTAGTAATATTGCCAGATCACATGACAAGTTTATATTCAGCTTCCTTAGGAATTGCCAAACAGTCCTCCATAGTGACTGCACCATTCCCCATTTCCATCCAAAAGTGAATAAGCATTCCTATCTCTCCACTACACTTGTAGTTTTCTGACTTTTTAATGGTGGCCACCATTCTAATAGTTGTGAAATGATATCTCATTGTAGTTTTGACTGGCATTTCCCTAATTGCTAGTGATGTTGAACATTTTTTCATGTGGTTTTATCCCCATTTGTATTTCTTTTTTGGTCAAATGTCTATTCAAGTCTTTTGCCCATATTTTAATTGGGTCATCTGTCTTTTTATTGTTGAGTTGTAGTATCTCTTTGTAGCGGTTTGATATTTTTGATGAATTCCAAAAGGAAATATTGGATAATATTTGTAAACTGATTTTTCCTCTTAGATTATATTGAATTCATAAGTTTACTTGATTAAGTAATTATGTAAACCTCTTGTGCCAGTAGGGCATTGAGGGTGGGGACTTACAGATAAAAGGCATGGCAAAGGATGGAGTTGGAGGGCTTTTAATGTTGGAGTTTTAATATTGGCGTTTGATGCTGAAGTCTTAAGCTGGAGCCCCAGGAAGAGAGACAGAGCTGTTTGCCTTATGGAGAGAGGCAAAGCCTAGAGAGCCTCATAGTCTACAGCTGACCTTTGGAGAAAACAGAGGCACTGAGCCCAGAAGAACCCAGGAAGCCTGAACCCTCGCAGACTTCGGCAAATTTAGGGAAGACTTCTTGCTCCTACACGTGGAAATAGACTTTAGTGAGGAAAGTAGCTTAGGCTTTATGGCCTGGTATCTGTAAACTCCTACCCTAAATAAATACCCTTTATAAAAACCAAGCAATTTCTGGTATTTTGCATCAGTACTCCTTAGCTAATACAGTCTTTATATATCATGGATGTTAAATCCTTACTGGATATGTGATGTCCAAACATTTTTTTCCCATTGTGTCAGCTGCCTTTTCACCCTTTTGACAAAGTCCTTTGAAGTGCAACAGTGTTTAATTTTGAGGAGGTGCCATTTATTTGATTTTTCTTTTGTTGCTCATGCTTGGGGCATAAGGTTTAAGAAGCTACCCACCACAAGATCTTGAAGATGTTTTCCGACATTTTCTAGGAGTTTTATGGTTGTTGCTTTTATATTTAGATCCTTGATCCATTTTGCATTAATTTTTGCATAAGGTGTGAGATAAGGATCCTCTTTCTTTCTTTTTGATTTGGATATCCAGTTCCCCCAGCATCGTTTATTTAATATACTATTCTGGCTTATGGTCTCTCTTATTTCTATGGAGTCAGTGGTAATGTTCCCCCTCTCATTTCTGATTTTATTTATTTACATCTTCTCTCATTTTCTTTGTCAGTCTAGCTAAGGGTTTGTCGATTTTGTTGACCTTCTCAAAGAACCTACTTTTGGTTTTGTTAATTCTCTCTATTTCATTTGTTTCTGCTTTGATCTTTGCTCTTTTTTTGTTGTTCTCAATTTCATTTATTTCTGCTTTGATCTTTGCTATTAATATTTTTTTCCTTTGGCTTGGTTTGGGATTAGTTTGCTGTTCTTTTTCTAGTTCCTCCAAGTGTGCAGTTAGATCTTCAATTTTAACTTTCTTCTTTTTTAAAGTAAGCACTGAGGGCTTTAAACTTCCCTTTCAGCACTGCCTTTGCAGTGTCCCATTGTTTTTATGTTGTGTTCTCATTTTCATTCATCTCAAGATATTTACTGAATTCTCTTGCAATTTCTTCTTTGATCCACTGATTATTTAAGAGTGTATTGTTTAGTCACTATATGTTTATGAATTTCCCCTTTTACATCCATTATTGATTTCCAGCTTCATTCCATTATGATCAGAGAAAAATTTTTATATAATTTCAATCTTTTTAAATTTGTTAAGACATGTCTTGTGACCCAACATATGGTCTATCCTGGAGAAGGATCCTTGAGCACTTGAAAGGAATGTATATCCCGCTGTTTTGGGGTGTAATGCTTTACAAATGTCTTTTCATTTATTATATTATTCAAGCTTTTTGTTTCTTTATCTTCTGTCCAGATGTTCTATCCAATGCTGAGAGTGGTATATTGAAGTGTCAAACAGTTATTGTAGAGAATTCTATTTCTCCCTTCAGTTTCACCAGTGTGTCTCATGTATCTTGGGGCACCCAGGTTTGGTGCATAAATATTTATTATAGTTATTTCTCCTTGGTGAATTGCCCCTTTTATTAATATATAATGACCTTCGTCATCCCTTATAACAGCTTTGCATTTAAATATTATTTTATCCAGAATTAGTATCATTACTCCAGCTCTTTTTTGGTTACCATTTGCAATGGAGTATCTTTTTCCAGCCTTTCCCTTTCAACCTGATTTTGCCCTTCCATCTAAGATGAGTCTCGTGTAGACAGCGTATAGATGGCTCATATTTTTTTTAATCCAGTCTATCAGTCTATGTCTTTTGATTGGGGAGTTCAAGCCATTAACATTCAATATTATTACCGTAAAGGCATTATTTACTTTGTCCATTTTATCCTTTGGCATTCTATTGTCATATCTTAGTATTGTCTGTCTTTTTACCCTTTAATTTATCCTTCCTAATAATCTTCATTTCTACATCCTTCTACAAGTTTCTCACGCTTCTTTTTTCCTTTCAGGCTGCAGTACTCCCTTTAGTATCTCTTTTAATTCTGGTCTTTTGGTAACATACTTTCTCAGTTTTTGCATATGGAGACTTTAAACTCACCCTCATTTTTTTAAAAAAGGTATTTAGTTTACATAAATGTTACATAAAAAGTGTAGGGGATTCCTGAATGCCCCCCTCCCTACCTCTCCCACACTTTCTCACATTAGCAACGTCCTTCATTAGTGTGGTACATTTGTTACAATTGATGAATACATATTGGAGCATTGCCACTAAGTGTGAATTATACTTTACATTATAGTTTAAACTCTCTCCCACACATTTTTTGTAAGTTATGACAAGATATATAGTACAACATCATTCAGGACAATTCCAATGTCCCAAAAATGCCACCATATTACACCTATTTTTTAAAAAGATACTTATGTTACATAAATGTTACATAAAAAAATATAGGGTATTCCCATATGCCCCGCTCCCCACACCTCCCACATTTTCCCACTTTAACATCATCCTTCGTTAGTGTGGTACATTCATTGCAATTGATAAACACATTTTGGAGCATTGCCACTAAGCATGGATTAAAGTTTACACTGTAGTTCACACTCTCTCCCACCCAATTCTGTAGGTTATAGCAAGAAATACAATGGCCTGCATCTGTCACTGCAATGTCATCCAGGACAACTCCCAAGTCCCAAAAGTGCCCCCACATTACACCTATTTTTCCCTTTCCCTGCCCTCAGAACCCCCAGTGGCCACCCTCATTTTTTTTTCTTCCCCTCCCCATCCCCTGCCCTGTTGTTTTTGCTGTCTGTGTCCATTTGTTGTGTGATCTCCTGTATCTATTTCTCTCTCTCTCTCTCTCTCTTTTTTGGTTTTCTCTTCTCATCTTTCTCCACTAGGATTCACCGGGATTTGATCCTGGGGACCTCTGACGTGGAGAGAGGCTCCCTGTCAATTGCGCCTCCTCAGTTACTGGTCTCTGCTGCGCTTCACCTTGACTCTCCCCTTCATCTATCTTTTGTTGCATCATCACTTCTGTGGGCACTGGCTCACTGCACAGGTGCTCAGTTTGTTAACACAGGGCACTTGGCTTGCCATGCAGGCACTATGTGGGCACTTGAATCACCACGCAGGCACTGACTCACCACGTAGGCACCCATGTGGGCACTCGGCTGGCCACACGTGCCCTCATGTGGGCACTCAGCTCACCGCATAAGCACTTGGCTCACCACGCGGGCACTTGGCTTGCCATGTGGCACTTGGCTCACCACACAGGCACCCACATGGGCACTTGGCTCGCTGCTTGGGCACTCGGCTCACTGTGTGGGCATTCAGCTTACCACATGAGCACTGGCTTGCCATACAGGCACACTTTTTCTTCTTCTTTTTCACCAGGAGACCCCAGGGAGTGAACCCATATCCTCCCATATGGTAGGTGGAGGCCTTATCACTTGAGCCACATCCACTTCCCACCCTCATTTTTGAATGACAGTTTTGCCAGATATAGAATTCTTGTCTGGCACTTTTCCTCTTTCTGTACTAAAATACATCATACTACTTTCTTTTTGCCTCTGTGTTTTCTGATGAGAAATCAGCACTTAATCTTATGTAGATTCTCTTGTATGTGATGCTTTGCTTTTCTCTTGCTGCCCTCAGACTCTCCTCTTTAGCTCTAATATTTGCCATTCTGAATAGTAGATGTCTTGGAGCGGGCCTATTCAGATTTATTCTGTTTAGGGTACATTGTCCTTTGTGGATATTGATATTGATGTCTTTCATAAGAGCCAGGAAGTTTTTGGTCATTATTTCTTCAAAAATTCTTTCTTCCCCCTTTCCATCCTCTTCTCTTTCTGGGACACCAATAAAGCGTATGTTTGTCATTCAATTCCCTGAGACCCTGTTCCATTTTTTCCATTCTTTCTTCTCTCTGTTCTCCTGTCTATTCTAGTTCAGATGTTCTGTCCTCAGATCACTAATTCTGTATTTGAGCAATTCAAATCTGCTGTTATGTGCCTCCAATGTATTTTTAACATATTTTTAAAAATATGATTAGATTACACAAAATGTTACACAAAACAATATAAGGGATTCCCATATGCCCCACTCCCCACACCTCCCACTCTTCCCCACATTAACAACTTCTTTCATTAGTGTGGTGCATTCATTGCAATTGATGAACACATTTGGACTATTGTCACTAAGCATGGATTATAGTTTATGTTGTAGTTTACACTCTTTCCCACTCAATTCTATAGGTTATGGCAGAATATATAATGGCCTGTATCTGTCATTGCATTATCATTCAGGACAATTCTGAATCCCCAAAATGCCCCCATATTATATCTCTTTTTCCCTCTCCCTGCCTTCAGCACCTCCAGTGGCCATTGTATTCTCATCAATGATATAATTTCTTCCATTGCTAGAATACCAATAAGTCTATAGCAGAATATCAGTAAATCCACTCTAGTCCATATTTTATTCCCCAATCCTGAGGATTCTGGGATGGTGATGCCCACTCCACCTATAATTGAGAGGGAGCCTCAATACCATATTGCAACACCTACTCAGCAGTTCATTGAACTCACCCAGGACAACTAACAAGGAGGTTAGGATGGATAAACACCATACCAAGGAATCCAGAGAATCTACAGCTGCAAGGAAGAGAGTCTTGTTTGATGAATTTTTAATTCATCCATCAGGTTTTTCATTCCCATAAGCTCTATAACTTCCTTGCAGGATTTCAGATTGTTCTTTATGCTCACCCAGTGTCTTCTTAATATCTTTTATCACTTCAGTCATGTTTTAATTCAATTCCTTAAATTGACTAAGTGGATTTGTTTGAGTATCATTGATTAGTTGTCATAAATCCTGTATCTCTTCAGGGTATTTGGTTTGTTCCTTTGGCCAGACCATCTCTTCCAGTTTCCTAGTGTGGCTTGTAATTTTTTTCTGATGTCTAGGCATCTGAACATGTTGGTGAATTTATCCTAATGGTCAATTTCTCTCACCTAGGTTTTTTTTTTTTTAACAGCTCTTCTTTGATTTTTGGTTCAGCTTATTCTAAATCTTCAAAATTGCTCAGCTTAACTTGTCAAAATTGGTCCAGAGACTCACTAATGGGGTGCAGATTTTCTCTGAAGAGAAACCTAAAAAAGTTTTTCTCCTTGTAATTTCATGGCCAGCCAGCAGATGGCTCTGATTGTGAGAACTTTTCATGGAGGATGTTTCTTTTAACCTCTGCTTTCCACTGTTTCTGGTCTGGTCAGAGCTGAGATTCAATGTGGGCTTTCCTGACCAAATGCACTGAAGAGAAGTCCTCTGATGCACACTCCCTCTTCCTTTCCAACACTGAAAGGGAGGTAGACATCTGTTCCCTTCTCAGTCGGCTGCAGTGAGCCAGGGGTTTTATCTAGGCTTAAGAGTTTGAGGGTGGGGGATGGGACTCTTTATGGCTGTGGTAGGGATTTAGTAACTCATATTTGTTGTTTCAGGTTTTTCTTCTCTCTGTCCCATCCTGGGAGTTGCATGCACTGTCCTGGTCTGTTGACCCCCAAGACAGGTCCTTTGGATAGCTTTTGGCCCTTTCTCTGTTCTTTTTGTGTGAGAGTTGACCCCTGCATACCTGCTCTAATGCCTTCTTCCCAGAATCTTCTCCAGGAACCTGTCTTAAGAGGTTATGCCTGCTCTTTTCTACCTTCATCTTTGTCCCTTCACTAACCCTGTTACTTGGAACATAGTGACATAGACTGCAGTCATCTCATGCCACAAAGATGGGGACTATCCCTTAGGCATGCTGAAACAGTGAATTTATAAAGGGCCATGGTTCTTGAGATGCAGAGTCATGGGCCACTTCCACTTGGACTTTGTTTTTGTGAGAGCAAAATGAATTTCCATCTTGTTCAAGCCACCGTTGCTTAGGTCTGCCTGACACTTGCAACCAAACCTAATCCCATCCCATTCACCACCTAACATTTCTCCTCCACTGGCCAAAATTCTACTTCTCACAATTTATTTCTCAGAATCTTAAAGCTTTGTGTCCCTTATTAGGAAAGATCTGATAAAATACATATTCCATAGAGTGAGATAACAGCAAATTTTTATAAGAAACCTTCTTAGCAGCTTGTTCAGTCCTAGGGAGGCAGGCAGACAGCATCGAGGGGCTGAAAGGCAAAGGTAGAGAGTGGAAGAAAATCTAGCTCTTCATCATTCTGCCAAATGCTCTATTGGGACAACTTGTCTTAGAGCCACCAGGACATGGCTGATTATCTTGGCTGCTTCTTTCTAATATTTTTCCAACTTTTTATTATGAAAAATTTCAAATGCATACAAAAGTTGAAAAAAAAATGTTACAGTGAACGCCTGTATGCCTACCATCTACATTCAACCATAAACATTGGAATGCACTTACTTTATCAAAGATCTATATATCTATTCATCCTTTTGCCTATCCATCAAGCCATCTTTTTAAAAAAGGTATTTCAAAGAAAGTCATGGACAATGGTTTGCTTCCCCCTAAATACTTCTTTCCTGTCTAAATTTTGTTCATTTTTACAGCTTCCTCTCTGTTTCTGTTCAAGCCCATTTCCTTGTTAAGGAAGAAGAACAGAAGTTTCAGGGCCAAGAATTGTGACTTAGAGACCTACATAGGGCTTCTCTTGTCTTTTTTTATTTATTTATTTGTTTATTTGTTTGTTTGTTTATTTATTTCTCTCCCCTTCCCCCACCCCCACTCCGGTTGTCTCTTCTCTGTGTCTATTTGCTGCGTCTTCTTCTTTGTCCGCTTCTGTTGTCAGTGGCACAGGAACCTGTGTTTCTTTTTTTGTTGTGTCAGCTCTCTGTGCGGGTGGCGCCATTCCTGGGCAGGCTGCACTCTCTTTCGCGCTGGGCAGCTCTCCTTACGGGTGCACTCCTTGCACGTGGGGCTCCCCTACGCGGGAAACACCCCTGCGTGGCACGGCACTCCTTGCACGCATCAGCACTGCGCATGGGCCAGCTCCACATGGGTCAAGGAGGCCTGGGGTTTGAACCGCGGACTTCCCATGTGGTAGACGGACGCCCTAACCACTGGGCCAAGTCCACCGCCAGCACTTTTATTTAAAGAGCTCCATGTCTCCTTCCACTTTGGTAAACACTGGCTTAGAGACCAGGGATGAGGCAGGTTGGGGTTAGTCCCTCCCAGTGTCTCTTCTCCTTATCACCATGCCCTCTAGACCACAGTTCAGGCCATTAGGCACTCTGTCCTTGCAACTTTGTTTCATTATGCATTTGGAGTAACATTCCCCTATCTCACCTGCACTTTGGGCTACAAGTGGAGGCAGGAAAGGAGAGAAGGATTTAAGAAAGGGGAGAGAAGGGAAAGGTTGTATTCAGGTCAGGGGGAAAGCACAAGCAGAGACCCACAAGAGAGAATTTGCTGACATATTCTGGGACGAGGGTAAGATTTGTCACCTGTGGTGACAAGATTGTACAGGTAGTGGCAGCAGTGAGGTAGAAGGGCAGGCTATCTGTCGAGACCTTGAATGCCCAGCTAGGGCATCTGGACTATAGGCAATGGGCTGCCAGAGAATGAACAGCCATAGAAGCAACAGACATAAAGGGCCCTACTGGAGTTCCAGTCTCCCAGTGAATCCTCTGTGCCTGGGGGACACAGGATGGGAGGAAGTGCAGGGAAGGGTGGAACCCAAACCAGTCTTAACATGGGAGAACAGATCCTCTGGTTCTGCCCTTCAGTTACAGGAGGGAAAACATGAGAGCTGAAGACTTAGCTTGGCCGTTAGACCCTAAATATAGTTTTAGCCATTCATCCTCTGAAAGAAAATGGTTTAATTTTGCTTCTTGAGCTGGCCTGTGCTTTACTGCAGCCTAAGCTAGCAATAGGGAAAATAAATATTACTAGCAACTCAGAGAACTGAAAGCATAGAAGCATGGTGAATTGTTCTCCATGCTTTTGGCAAGCACTGGACACTAGCAGCCAAGAGCAGCCAAGCTGGGTCGCCCTGGTCCCTCCAATGACCAGGCTGGCCCTCTCTTGGTACATTCGTGTCCAGCCTTGACTGTCCCGTGAAGGCGAGGCTCTGTCATGTCCCTTCCTCCAAGGACCCTGAATAAAATCAACAGAGCAGTGACCTTCAGTGGTTGGGGGATGTACCAGGAAAATGAAGTGTTCCATTTGGACAAAGGAAAGATACGGAGAGAAGGACTGAGATGCAGGTCAGGGCCTAAGTCGGTCCCCAAGCCCCTCGGCGTGACCGAGCCCCGGCACAGCTGTGGCATTAGCAGCCGGTGTTTGAGGCATAATAATAATTCTTCAGATCAAAGCAGCTCCGTCTTTAGACAATTATAGTAAAATTGAAGCTCTCCTCTAAAAGAAACACATGCTCTTGGTTGTTTTCCCCTCTCCCCCCTCCTTATTTTATTCTTTATGAACAAATTGGTTTTCAGGGCTATAGAAAGAACCGATTGGAAGCTTAAATTCTCACTGTCTGCCCAGGGGTGGATTCGCAGGGTTGGACATGTAACATCTGAAAACTGACTTTTTTTTTTTTTTTTTTAAATTGATATCCAAGAATAAAAGAGAGACTGGTAGGAGAAGCTGATCAGGAATGAATAAAGTCTCCTTTTAAGCTGAAATAACTCCCTCCCCCCATTTTCCCTCCAGAAAAGCCGGACTGTAATTGCTTGCAATCACTCGGCAAAATTGTCTGCTCGTATTTGCTTTTTAATTTTGTATAATCTGGTCCATTTCATTCTCTCTGCCTTTGAGCTTAACCTCTCTCTCTCTTCCTCTTATTCATTCTCTCTTCCTCTCTTTAATTCTTCAGGGCTGTTTAAAAAAATTAGGAATAATTTCCAGTGATATTTGACGGCTTTTACTAAGCAAAGGTACTCAGGGAAAAATATTTTATTTATTTGTTTGTTTGTTTGTTTATTGGGGCTGAATGGAATGGATCTGAGCTGCATCTTTGTCAGTGTTCACGTCTGTGTTCAAAGCATTATTTAACGCATTAATACTGTTTCTTAAGATATGGTAGACATTTGGATAAGTAAATGGACTGACCCCAAAGTGAGCAAAGAAGGAACTGAAACAGGAGAGATGACCTCCCAGAATAAACGTGTACTGTTCACTTCGGGTTTCTGAGCCGGCTTGTGTTTGCTGGCACTGACACGTCTCACTATAATGGAAGCTCCTGTTTAGCACATGGTGACAACCACACTGCTGCCACCCCAACTAGTATCTATCCTTGTTTTTTTGTCTGTGCTGTATTTATGTGGGAGGTGATGAATCTGGAAGGAGATGTATCAGTTGGTATTGCTTACTTTCCAAGAGTCTACAAGGTGAGAGGGAAGTGAGAGGGATTTGGAAGGGGAAAAAGCCCAAAGGAAAAGTCCTCAATGTATAGAAAGGACAAAAAAGGAAAAGGGGTGAAGATCAGGTGTGTGTAAAGGAAAAGCAAATAAAATGAAAAGCACAGGTTATACTAAAAGCCATGAACTCTGCCCAGCTTCTAATCTATGCTTACTGTCAGTGCCCTGTTTCCTGGTCTCCCAACAAAGAAAGTGGATGTCAAGAGAAAGAACTTTAGCTGAGCAGCCTAGCTAAAACCTTGATCCTTACTGTGCATGTTTCTCCTAACTCACTTAACTTCTGTGCGATTCAGTTTCCTTTTCTGTAAAAATTGAGATGAGATATTACCTTCCTTGTGGGATTGTTTATATGAAATAATAAATGAAGTGCTTGGTGGGTGCTTGGCCCGTTTTAAGTGCTCAGGAAATGTTAGCTATCATCATAATCATCATTGTCACCATGCCAATTTAATAGCAAATCATTTCAGGGTTTAGTCAGCATTCAACCAGAGAAATAGATAGTATGAATATTACATCTTAAAGGATTTATTATAGACATTAGTCATTGCACAGTTGTGGGAGAATTTGGGGAAGTAAGATCTGGAAGAGGAGTGGGAGGAGAAAGGCACTGGTCCAGATGGTTTCCAAGGAGAATTCTACCAAATTTTAAAAGAAGAATTGATAACAAGTCTATACAATTTAATCCAGAAGAGATAAAAGGAGAGAACACATCCCAATTCATTTTATGGAGCTAGTATTATCCTGATACCAAAATCAGTCAAATACAGTCCAAAAAAGGAAAACCACAGACCAATATCCCTTGTGAATATGGATGCAAACTCCTTAACAAAATATTAGCGAATAGAAGTCAGCAATATATGAAAAGACCAAGTGGAGTTTATTCTAAGGATAAAAGGCTGGTTCAATATTAAATTATAAACTAATATAATCTACCATATTAACAGGGTGAAGAAGAAAAATCACATAATCATATCAATCAATGCAGAAAAAGTATTTGATCAAATTCAAACCCATTCATGAATGAAACACTCCTGAAAATTTTAATAGAGAAGAACTTCCTCAAATTGATAAAGAGCATTCACAAAAAACCTACAATTAACATTATACTTAATGGTAAAATACATTGTTTTTCTTAAGATGAGGAACAAGGCAAGGATGTCCACTCTCAACACTCTTATTCAATGTAGTGCTGCAAATACTAGCCACTGCAATAAGGCAAGCAAAGGAAATAAAAGGCTCACAGATTGGAAAGAGAGAAAAGCAATTATTCTTATTTGCAGAAAACATGATTGTCTTTGTAGAAAATCCCACAGAATCTAAGTCAAAGAACAAAAGCAAACAAAAAAATCCTAGAACAAATAAGTGAGTTCAGCAAGGTTGCTGTGTACAAGATAAGCATGCAAAAATCAATTGTTCATTTCTAGATACATCTAAATAAAAAATACAATACTATTTACAATTACTCCAAAGAAAATGAAATAGTTAGGTATTAATCTAACAAAGTTTGTCCAGGACTTATATGCTGAAAATTGTAAAATGCTGATGAAAGGAATCAAAAAAGACTTAAATAAGGAGAAAGACATACCAGGCTCATGGATTGAAAGACTCAACTCAGTAAAGTTGTTGAATTTTCCTCAAATTGTTATTCAAGTTTAACACAATTTCCACCAAAATCCAACTAAGTTTATTTGTAGAGTTCTCTTTGAAAGGTCCCACAACTGGAAATAACCCAGATGTTCTTTATGGGTAAATGGTTAAACAAACTATGGTGCATCCACACTATGAAATTAAAAAGGACAAATTATTATTAACATTCAGCAACCTAGATGGAGCGCCACAGAACTATGTTGAGTGTAAAAACAAATTAAAAGTTATATACTGTATGATTCCAGATTAGTGGTTGCCAAAACTTAAGGAGGGGGTATGGTGGGACAAAGGAGGGTGTGGCTATAAAAGGGCACCATGAAGGATCCTTATGGTGATGGGATGTTCTGTATCTTAATTGTGCCAATGTCGATATCCTTGTTAGGATATAGCTTTGCCAGATATTACTATTAGAGGGAACTTGGTAAATGGCACGTGGGATCTCTCTGTATTATTTTTTAACTGCCAATCTACAATTTTCTCAAAGTAAAAGTATATTTAAAAGAAAAAAAGACCAGGAGCTCAACATATCTCATGACTCTACAAACTCTTCCACATTTAGAATCAAGTAATATATTTATTTTCTCAGGGCTACTGAGTGTGTGTGTGTGAGTGTGTGTATGTAGGAAATTTATTACTCAGAATATCTCAAATACGTGTCTACTCTTTCATCTTTCCCTCCCTTAGTGATACCATCAACAGGGTAAATTAGTGTGGTAGAAAGAGGGGAAATGCTACAAAAGGAGATGGATGAGTTTGTTTCATTAGCTCTTGTAATTAGGCAAATGGGCAAGTCAATTAGAACAATACTGCCTGGGATATTTATTCTCCCTCCCATTGTAGGCATGTTCCAGTTGTTACTAATATGAAGCCTTATTGTCATGTTTCAATCATGTTGATTCCCTAATTATTTAAAGCAAGGAAAAGAGAGCATTTATAGATCAGGTGATTGGAAATCATTGTAAGTGTTTTTACCAAGAAGTAAAAAATATATAATATAAATGAATAAGAAAATAAGATAAAAATTAGGAGTGAGGCATGGGGAGAAGTGATCTGGAACAGGCAAGAAGGAAGTAAGAGGCATCAGGACTAAAAACAGGAGGATTAGAGAGAAACCCAAAGATATTCTACTTATCTTAGGTAGCAGGTTACCATTGTGGGTTGGAAATGTGTATCGAAAAGGAAGAGAGAGAAAAAGAGAGAGGAGGGAATGGGGGCAAGGTGGAAGTTGGAGAGAGGGAGGAAAAGAGATTTCTGTAAGGATAGACTTTTTTTAAAGTTAACTAAATAATGAGAGAACAGAAAAATGCAAACCAACAGTCATTAGACTTGGTGTCTATTGTGGGCAGAGATTGTAATGATGCTGGCCAAAATGGTTTGAACAACTTTCTGTGAAGCAAGCACAGAAGAACCTTTCAACAACAACGTCTTTAAGCTCCCTTTTTGTTTAGGCATGCCACAGTCTTCCCGAACTGAGATGGAAGGGAACTATAATACAAGTAGATTAATGTATCTATTCTGAGTTGCCTGTATGCTGAGAACTTTCCATGCATTATCTCATTTAGGCATCACTCTGCAGTAGGTGTTACTCTCTCATTTTATTGGCATATGAATGAGGTTCAGAGAGGTTAAGCAGCTCACCCAAGATAATTCTAGTAAGTAGCAGATCCACATATAAGGAAACTTTTCACTTCCCACAAAACAATCAAGCCCAGAGGCTTTAGGGCTTGCAGTGGTGGGAATCCATGTTCATACCTGGTGCCCAGGATTTTCTCTCCCAGTGGGTTGTCTCATCATTATTACCTTTTTACCTACCAGGCTAGTTTCAAGGGGGATTCAACCTTGTGGAAGAAAACTGCTGAATTTTCCCCAATAAAACCCTCCAAAATTGGAAGAGGACTATGTTAGGGGAGGGAAGGTTGTTTGCAGAAGAGGGTATGGAGTGGGTCTTCCAGTCTTCTCAGGAATACAAGGTTCAGCCACTTTCCACCTGGGATGGATCCCCCTCCATATCCAACCTAAATCAATCACAGATCAGTGGATTTCCTCTCACCTGAATGTTATCTCTACCCAGTTCCATCCCAGAACCTAGGATCCTTCTACTACTCCATACTGAAGGGGAGCTATGGGGCTACCCTCTGACTGACCATACAAGTATTTTACCTGGAATGTAACTGCAATATTTAAATGGGAGCGAGGGCAGACAGTTGTTTGTCCTTAAAATGTATGGAAAAGATTTTCAGTAGTTGATGGCTTAATAATGCTTTGTTAAATAAACAGCCAAATGACGCTTGCTTAAGTACTTCCATCCAGACAGAAGGTAGAACACCTGGATGCCATTCTCCAGGACCTGATATTGTAATTTTTGAGGCTGTGATTTTCGTCAGAATGTTGAAGCACTTTTACTTTCGTCTTAATGTTGAAGTACTTTGAGAATTGCCTGGGAAGAGATGGAAGTTTGTGATGTAGAAGCACCTACTCTCCATCATAGCTGGCTGTGTTCTTTTCTATCAAAACACATTATTCTATATTTTGACAATCTTTAGCAGTAAGTGTTTTGCGCAACGAAAGTAACATTTGCCAAGGAGATTCGATTGTGGGTGTGGATGTGTTCTGGTGGATGTCGCCCCCTTGATACTTCATTTTGTCTTTATCTTTTTGTTTTGCATAGTGTGGAAGGGGATCTTTATTAACTACCTGTGCCTTCCTATGCTGCAGAAGATGAAAAAGGAAAGCAAGGGAGGGAAGGAGGAACCTCTTCGCTTTGGAAATTAATCCGAGTCTCCAGCGACTTTAATAGTTCGAGAAATTGCAAACGGTCTTTCTTTTCTTTTCAGGGACCTGAAAAGGGAAACGAGGAACGAAGATAAAGTGTCCCCGACTCATGACCCTGTCAGGTTCTCAGGGAAATAAACATAGAGAAGGCTGCAAGACCCTCTAGCAAAAGAGGCAAAGGGCCTGGAGAAGAACGCTGTCAGCTACTTCCCCCATTAAAGGGTGCGTTCCTCTGTCACCCAGTTGCTTCCTGGAGCTGTTCAAGAACAGCAAGCGTGCTTTCCAGAACTGGAGGGGTCTGAACAGCAGTTCTTCCCAAGTAAGTGATATTTCTTCAGATTCTAAGAAGCCTGAAGAGCAAACAATAAGCAATGCAATGTCGTTTGTCAAGAGGCATCCCCCACCTTGGTTTGTGCCACACATAGAAGCAAAGCTGGGGGCATCTACCAGCCCAGGTGAGAGGATTCCTCTGATTGGAAGCGTTCATGCTCCCCCAAATCAAGAGTCCCTCTATTAAAATAAATTGGTAACTGCTTCTCTCCAAACAAACCTTTGAGGGCAAAAAAAAAAAAAGTAATATATATATTTCATATATATATATGAAAATTACATGTGTATTTTCTCCTGACACAGTTTTTAAAGCTGTTAGTAGTTGATTTACAATGCTCATAATATTCAGCTTTTCATTTGAAATTCTAATAAGTCCTTTGAAGGGGGTGGAGCTTGTTAGAAAGTAAAGGGAATGAAATTTCTTCATTGGATTGGGAGGCTTTTGTTGACTTTTTCATGAATGACCCAAGTCTTCCTTCAGAGTCACCTTTCCTGCTGTGGAATGTTCCCCAGTTAACAGGGGCGTTAAAAGTGATTCTGGAGTTGGAAGTATTACCCTCATATAGGGTCTATTTTACTTTATTTTCCACCCCTTAGTTTGCTTATTTCTTTCATGTACTAATTAACTGACTGAATTATCTTTTCCATTCTCCCAAGAAACTGTCCTCTTCGTCCAAATTCTAGAATACAAATGCAAAGCTCCAAGCATTTAGAGTGCTCAGATCAGGGGTTCCGATTTTATGGACTAAATACATTTACCTTTGTTCCAAAAGCAGGTGTTGGTTGGTATGAAAATCAGGTCTGTCTAGGTCTAGGTTTCTCTCAAGAGGCCACACTCTAATTTTACTGCCTCCCTCCTCTGCGCTGGGCACCAGATAATGCCACAGAGGTTTAAGAAAAAAGTCATGTCAGAATTTGGAATGACGAGCTTCCATTTAGAAATCATTTTTAAATCAGCAGCATTTTCTTGGCATAGAAGGTCTAATTCTCATTTGGTCTGACCTTGGAGAAGACAAATCAAGGTCTTACTACCATATGTCCTAACACCCCAGCTATCTCAATACTGTTTTCATAAATGATGAAAAATCTTGAATATTTGCCTAACCTTATAGAGAGTTTGTGAAAAGAGAGAATGTAACTTTGTAAACCAGATATATCTTTTTCATGTGTTTGTAGTCATTTCTCAGTCCTTTCCCTTAGCCATACACCCCTTTTTGCTTTGTGATGACCTTCTAACTTAGATAAGGAAATGATAATTGTGAAGTTTATAATGGGCTGAGGAATAAGTAGAAGGTAAAGAAATGGAGGCAACATGTGGAGATGGCACCTTTGTGAGAGAGAAAAGAAAGGAGCTCAGGTTTGCTAATTAACCTGGCTAAAATTTAGAGAGAAACTTCTGGGTTTGGTGGGTCTATTTATTATGTTAGGAAATTCAAAGAACACATAGGATATCCCCGTGAGATATTTAATCCCTGGGGTTGTCAACAGGTTCACAATTCCTAACTTTTTTATGTCTGCTGAGGTTGCTTCAAGAACCTGCCATCTTTATATCATTCATAAAAGGGCTTCTGTTTGAATAAGTCTCTGTCTGAATTTTCTCTCCAGAAGAAAAAGTAACAGGTTCCTGAGATAGAGGCAAAAGCCATGGTAGGATATTCTAACTTCCTAGGATGTTCTGGTTATCAAATGTTGCTTAACAAACTACCCCCAAAACACAGTGGTGTAAAACACAAGTGATTTTATCATGCTCATGTATTCTGTGGGTCAGAATTTGGTTGCAGCACAGTGAGGCACCTCATCTCTGCTCCACGATGTCTAGCTCAGTTGAGATGGTTCAAGATGTATAAATCAGCTGATCTGGGGCCATTAGACTAGAGATTCTCTTCTCCATAAGGAATCTGCTAGGGTTGCACTATTCAAAATGGTGCCTTTACTTACATGTCCAGTGCCTGGACTGGGATGACCAGAACAATTGATGCGTGGCTAGTGTTACTCTATCTTCTGAAGGATAAATCTAACCAAGGGAAAAGCTCTAGACGTGATGGAATCAGGTAGCAAAAGAGGATCAGAGCTGACCTCTCTGAGAAGGAGACATTTAGTTCAAGTCTTAAAGAATGAGCAGAAGGAAACAGTGCCCTGAGTGTTGATTAAAAAAATAATAACATTGATAGAAAGGCAGTACTTTGTGGTAATCTCAGTATATTCCCCAAACCCTTACTCCGTTTGAAATCCTGAGGGTTTATCCTTTCCTCCAAGTTGAAACTTTAGACTCTAAACATAAGCGTCTCCATAAAGGATGTAAATCAAACACATGAATTACCATGCAGTCTTTGGTCTTCACAAGTGGCTTAGTTTAGGAGTAGAAATTCCCTTTCCAATGGGAAGCCTCCAGAAGAAACTATTCTATATCAACATGCACTGGTTAAGTGGGAAGA
Organism: Dasypus novemcinctus; assembly: GCF_030445035.2. Lineage (NCBI taxonomy): Eukaryota > Metazoa > Chordata > Mammalia > Cingulata > Dasypodidae > Dasypus > Dasypus novemcinctus. The sequence continues at coordinate 19,230,014 of NC_080690.1, read as the reverse complement.
GATGCATGGTTGTAGGACTCAGTCCCTCTCCTCTCCATGAGACAATATTTCCAGCACCTTAACAAGTTGGAAAAACATTGTACCAACTTAGGTTTCCCTGCATGCATCAGACTTTTAGTGTCTTTCAGCTGGCTAAAAGTGTTCATTATATTTTTAATGTGATTAAAAAATTAAAATAAAATAGTGATTTTATACACAGACATTGATGAAAGATGTGTTTTTAAAGCAGTAAATTAAAATCTCATTAATATTTCAGTAAGAGTATTTGCACTTATCTGTTCCATCTCTATTTTTGACCTATGACTTAGAGTTCACAGCATGAAGGAAATGGTGAAATCTGTACACCATAAAATGTTAATTATAAGTAAATTACAGCACAAACGTTCAATCAGCCACATTAATTCTACATAAAGTGAATTATTGTAGCAGAAAATTTTAAAATGTGACTGAATTTTGTAATCGTCAGTCTCCTTCTTCTAGCTCTTGCACCAACACTGATCCTCCTGTGTTTATCCTAGAAACTCTGAGGTCCTTGTGTGGTTAAGCTCATTGCACTTACTGTGTTTTGAAAGTTAAATGTGGTATGCCGTTCCCATCTCTCGAAATGATTCTGAGTTGTATGTAATTCTGTTTGCCCCATGGCAACTTAAATGGAAGCTTTGATATTTTTCAAGCAGAGAATAGGGCTTCTAAAATGAAGGTGTTCTATTCATCATATGGAATAATTCTCTCTTAGAATAATTTGATCAAAATGCCCCTGTATGTGTATGTGTGAATACAATTGTATGTATGTGTTATAATTATTTTTTTCTGGCTTTAGGTCTATTGTAAAGTTACAAAGTTTTTGAATTTTTTTTTTAAGTTTTTTTACGTGCCCAAACCAATGGATCTTCTATTTGGAATCATTTCTCAGTATCAGAGAAATGCTGAAGGAGTAAAAAATCTTGCCAGAGAGTAATAAATATCCATAATAGCTTAGAAAATGATTAAAATATGCAGAGTATAGGTGTTTCATTCTGTCAACTGTGTTAATTGTTCATTAATAGCAAAAATACGGGTGCTTCCCTGGACAATAATTCCCCTGTGTATTCATTTTGTAATTAGAATTAGGGATGCTCCTCAATATTGACATGAGATCTAATCCAGTTACTAGATAATAGTAGGTACTGCACACAAGGGAAAGCCACGGATTTTTTTCAAAACACCCAGGAAGGGGGGAAAATAACTAAGCCAAACAGCAACAATCATTTTATCACTTGGTACAAATAATAGCCAACTGAATTCAAGAAACATGAAGTCTGAAGGAATTGCATAGCAGTGGTTACCCACTCCTCATTGCTCTCTATCCTAAAACATTTCGTCATGGATTTGGCCTGCTTCTCTCCACTCATCAAGGTCCAGTGTTTCCCTTGTGGCTCTAGGATGTTTATGTCGGATGTTTAGATCACATTCTGGTGGATCCCCATTTCAGGTTAGGAGTCAATGGTTTTCAAGTCAGAAGCTCCAAACTCTTTCCTGGTGTTGTCTCACTCACTGTGGTAACAACATTGCTCCAGGTATCTACTCTGTGACCTCATGAGAAGTTTATTAGTTAGCAGAACACTAAGCATGGTGCATGTAGTTTCCCTGTCAATGTCTGGCTTCTGTACTAAGGATCAGTCTTCACATTAGCTGAATGTAGAGTCGGCTTTCTTTGCTCTGATAAGTTATTCCGCCTAAAACCCATGAACCCCAACAGAAGGCTGAAACAGCCAAGAAAAAAATAGAAATGCTTTATAGAATACATTAATAAGGAACATGCAGAATCATAGTATTATTAAGAGAAAAAAAAGACTCCTACTCTGAGAGGGATGAGAGAAGGAATTTCCAATTTGCTAATGGCAGAAGCTGTTAATCTGTAAGTGTATTCAGCCCTTGGTGAACCCTCCTTTAATATGCTCAGAAATCCTAGAGGATTAAAATATCTGATAGAGTCAGCTTTAGGGATCTGGCACCACTATGAGACAAGGAATGTCAGCTTCCAGAAGGCCAGATCTTCTAAAGAAAATATCAAAATAGTCAATGTAGTAAGGCTAATTGACAGGTATTTTAATTTTAAAATCATCGGCAAAATTATGAAAAAATAAAGATATTACAATGCTTCTATTATCATTTTCTTCCCCTTTTGTTCTGCCCAAGCTCACAGTCTGGGCTCCCAGTCTCTTCCAGCCTCTATGACCCTTTTCTATCATGTAGAAGAGCATAAACCCATTCACAGGGTGTTGGAACCCTATATTTTTCTTTTGTAGATTAATGACTTTATTGTTTTTGTAAAAATTACACAAGTTGACTTTATAAAATTTTAAAATGTGAAATACAAAAAAGAAATCAAATGTCACTAAAAATTTCACCACCCCAAAATGCTCATCTTTCAGATTTGGTGAGCATTTCCCCAAAGCATTTCTTCACCATGTTAAGGTAGTTTGAAATTATTTTATGAATCCCAAAAAGAAAAAGGTTATGTTTGTGAACTAATCCATTCCTGTGGGTGTGAGACCCTTTCAACTGGACTATGTCAGAGGTTGAGTCCCTGCCCTCTTGCTGGGTCTAATAAAAACAGAGACACAGGAAAAGGGAGCCACCATATTTGATCCTTTCAATGTGAGAGAAAGGACTCCAGTTTTGCCCACACTGAGCTGCAAGGAGAGAAGCCCTTGAGAGGCTCAAAGAGCTGAGACCCAGGAAGAGATGAGCCATATGTGTGATAGCTTACAGGTGAACTCAGGAAGAAAGCAGGGCAGCCAAGACTGATACAGGAGGCCCCAAAAGAGAAAAGCCCTATCGTTGGTTGCTCACAGCTGAGCTCTAGGAGCTGGCCTCTGAGAGAGGAAGGCAGAGACCTCGACAGAGATCTGCAGCCATCTTGCTTCACCATGTGGCAGCTGAGTTTGGTGAGGAAGCATCTCTGCTGCTGCCTCAATTTGGACACTTCACAGCCTCAGAACTGTAAGCATTTACCCCAAATATGTTCCCATTATAAAAGCCAGCCACACTTCCCGTACTTTGCATCACAGCCCTTTGGCAAACTAAAACACATAAAAGCAAAGAGAGAGAGGAGGGAGAAGAGACAGAGAAAGTGAATTGGCAGGCTCAAAGAGAGTGAAAAATACTGAGATTTTAAAAAGGGATTATATATGACAAAGATATATTAAGAAATATTAAATTTAATGGTACTATATTTGTTATATTAGAATTTAACAGAAATAAAAGGATATGAAGGAAAGAATTGCTGAACCTTGGAAAAATATTTTTCACCAGAATATAGAGGAGCTAACAAAGTTTTAAAAAAAGAGTAGAAAAACTAATTGTCTAGATCCATTATAGTTAGCTTTTTCCCCATTAACTTTCATGTTTCAGTATTATGCAATATTGACTGGCTCCCTACTGAAAGATCAGAAAATTAGCCCACAGTTGCCCAGTTACCATCCCCTGCCTCCTGATGTTTATTAGTTATTATTTTACTTTGCCATGGTTTGTAACACTTGTCATCTTGTTCTAAAACCATAAATACCCCGTGTATTTTGTCTTATTTCTGTAGTAAATAATTGAGTTCTTAAATCAGTTTTCATTATCCATTTCTCCATGATTGTGTTTCTTTTATTTTGATTTTTCTTTTACTTGGATGAATTTTCATTTTTTAGTAGATTTTTAGAAAGTTCTTAGGTGCTGTATTCCAAGCTCTTACATGCTTAAGAATGTCTATTTACTTTACCCTCAAGGATAATTTAGCTATAGGCTATGCTAAATTTGTGTGTGTTGGGGCTAGAGGTGGGGAGACTGGCAGTGTGTTAAATTAACATCTTGCCATGGTACAATAATGGAATCCAAAATAAACATAACTCATTTTAAGAAAATATGATCTAAGCTTATTGACTTGTTAGAGCCCCCTCTGAGTGCAGGCATGGAAAATCAAATAAAAATAGATAAAAAAGAATGAATGAATAAATGAAGAAACACCTTACCTAAAATTAGGGGAATCACATTTTCTTTCCTTCAGAACATAGTAGGCATTTGGCTATTATCTCCAGGCCCTGAGTATTATAATTTAATCACAAAGATGTCATTCATATTTTCTTTGATTGGTAGGTGGGTTCCTAGGTATCATACACATACTTTTTGAATGTTTGAAAATCTCTCACTATAGTAATTGTATCTGAACCTCACTTGACTGGCTATTATACTCTATAGAGCACAGGTTTTTTAAAATATAAGAACCTTATAAATATTGCTTCCTTATTCTCTGGAATTAAATTCCATAGTGAAGACTGAGTGCCACCTAATTTTCCCATTTTTACAGAACTTGCTTTTCCCCCCTGAATGACTAAAGGATATTTTCATTAGCTTTTAAATTCAGCAGTTAGGCCGTGGTATGCTCAGCATCAACCAATCTGTATTTTTCCTATAATACACTGTATCCAGATTGATATGTACATTTCTTCCTCTTCTAAGGGACATTTTCCCCTCATATGTCTGAATTTTTTTTTTTCCATCTCTTGCATTCTCTGTTCTCGGGATATCAATTATTCTTTCATTTGCTATCACCTTCTCTATTTATTTCTTTTTCTCTGCTGATTCTTTTTCTCTGATAATCTGCTGAGATTATCTCAATTCTTTTCCCTACGCCAATAATTCTACTTTCAATAATATCTATTCTATTCCTACCTGTCACTAACTTATTTATTAGGTCTGTAATAATGTTTTGATCTTCAATTTGTCTCCTAAGCGCGCAGCCTCTTTTTAATATCATTCTATTCTTTTAACAACTTAACGTTTAGTTCCTACTTCAGTAAATTTGTACCATAGTAAACTGTTCTATAGCAAAAAGAACTCAAAAAGAAATTTTGTTTTTCCTCGAGTTATATTTTATTCTTCCATACAGGGTATCCTCTCCTTTGCATGCCTTCATGCCTTTTTTGAATTCCTTTCCCTTTCTAACCTTAAGGTGTAATTTTGGGGTAGGGTCTCTTAGAAGACACTTCTCCTGGGTGCGCTCTGGTCTTGATTTCTGCCCCTCTCACACACACATACACACACAAAGCTGTCAAAACCAAAATTCAGGTTTGCTGATTTAGCAAATATCCTCCTTGGCAAATGTGCTTGAGGGGAAAAGAGGCTCCCTGCTCCCCTCTTCTTTCTGGATTCTGGTAGTCCCTTCAGTTTTGACCAGCACCTTGATCCCTCATCAGCTCTTCAGTGCTTTTAAGGACTTTTTGTCATGTATCCAGCATATGGAGTTGTTTTCAATGAAAGGTTTGGTCTGAAAGAACTAGTTTGCCATTATTGAAAGTAGAAGTCCCTTTGTGTTCTTTTTTTTTTTTTCCTTGTTCTTGCTTAATATGTGAAGCTTCATCCAAATCTATTTGCACTGATAACTATTGGTAACTTCTTCTTGACTCCTTCTCTGCCTAGCCGAGACCTGTTCTTCCTTGCAGCAACAGTTTAATATATTCTATTATTTTGTCTATTCCCTGAGTGCTTTCTTGGAAGGGATTGTTTTGATGAGCAGTATACAGGAGAACCAGGGGCTTGACTCCTTCTCCTGAGATTTTGTTAAATATACTTTATCAGGGTTCATCTCACCTACTGGGAATATATCTTATTCCTCTGGAGCCCTCCCTGCAAAAATTTCAATCCCTGGCAGTTTTTCCTTCCTCAAATAAAACTCTGAGGTCTTAGAAAACAGTTGAAAGTACTTTACTGACTCAGTCCAAGGTATCTAAGTACCCCTTCCAAACTATGAGGTAAGAGAGGAAAATTCCAACTATTTTATCTACTCCTTTCTACTCATTCTGGGGTTCAGGGTACACTTAAAAGCAGTATTGTGGCACACCAAAATCATCTTTCTCCTTCATGCAGCTTATATATATATTTTTTAAGTTTATGGCTTGAGGCAGTATCTTTTTCTTTGTTTGACTGTTGCTGGTAAGCATTTTGCATAGTTTGTCACTACTTCTTGTTCCTTTTGTTAAATATCAGAATGGGGATATTCTGATACACGAATTCATTCCACCCCCCAATATAAAATTCAGCATTTTAATAGAAGATACCTGGAGATATTGATACTATACCAAATGAATGACTTGTGGCTTCATTTGGGTTCTCTCAGAAGTAGACACAAAGACAAGTAATCAAATAAAAGTAATTTATTTGTAAGGCACTCTCAAGAACAGTAAGAGTGTGGGCAAGTGAAACAAAGAAGAGAAGGAAGCTACCACTGTGGCAACTGGAACTTAATTTCACTGTCGCTGAAGAGATCCTGTAGTTCTTGTGGAGGCCAGATAAATCTACCCCCACCCCATCCTTCTTTCAATAGATTTTATAAGGACAGTGTACTGATCTCAGTTTTAAAAGGGGCTTTTTTTTTTTTTTTTTACTACTCTACATGTCATGTTTTGGAATGGAGTTCCACAAATTCATTCCTTTCCCTCCACATGAATTATCTAACCTAGTTGTCAAAAAGTGGTGAGTCGCTGGCAGCAGACTTGGCCCAGTGGATAGGGCATCCGTCTACCACATGGGAGGTCCACCGTTCAAACCCCTGGCCTCCTTGTCCCATGCGGAGCTGGCCCATGTGCAGTGCTGATGCGTGCAAGGAGTGCCCTGCCACGCGGGGGTGACCCTGCATGGGGGACCCCCATGCACAAGGAGTGCGCCCCATAAGGAGAGCCGCCCAGCGCAGAAGAAAGTACAGCCTGCCCAAGAATGGTGCCGCACACAAGGAGAGCTGACACAACAAGACGATGCAACAAAAAGAAACAAAGATTCCCATGCCTCTGACAACACCAGAAGCGGACAAAGAAGACGCAGCAAATAGACACAGAGAACAGACAACCAGGGTCGGGGGAAAGGGGAGATAAATAAATAAATAAATCTTAAAAAAAAGAAAGTGGTGAGTCACATTAAATCTAAGAGGAAAAAATTAAAGAGTTCTCCAAGCTCATTGACTAAGGATGTAGAGAAAAATTACAATTTTAAATCAGTGAAATTGGGGGAGTTAGGTAATCTATTTTGCATATAAAGTATATATATAGAATATATATTTTAAAAGGCAAGGGTGGTAATACATGGGGAAAATAAAACTAATGTAATTTATGAACTATAGTTACCAACAACATTGTGTTGTTTTTGTGGCAGAAGCAATGTTGATGCTGTATTAATTCTTAAGGTAAAAAGAGAATATGGTATTTGCTTTTGTGAGATATGGATATGACTAAGCATTTTTTTCTCTTAATTTTTTTTTTCATTCTTTAGGAGATCTTGACTATGTCATTTACTAATCTGTGTTCATCTTTGTATCTTTCTGAATCCTAGAGGACAACTGAGTTCACAGTTGGAATTAGATAAAAGTGCCTGAAAAAGACATTTTTAGGAGTAATGCCTCCATAACTCGTTGAGATGCCTTTTTCTGTTCTTTTATTTTTATCAATTTGAAATAAAGTTGTTAAAAAAAAAACAAAAACAAAGGCAAATGTACTTTAGAAGTCCCATCCAAGGGATCAAACTTGTATATTCATGTCATAAGGAATACCAACTTGTTCATTTCATTGTAGGCAGAAAATTTATACACATTAGAAATTATTCTTTAAGATTCCTAAGTTTTCTCTCTTTTATTTTATTGAAGGAAAGCTAAATCTAGGATGTCAGGTGGTGGTAGAATGAATGTATTATGTTTATTTGGCTGAAATAAGGGAAAACCAAGGGGTAACTAAATTACCCAAATATTCAGTGGACTTTTCTGAGGATAATTTCTGAGTAATTGTTCTTCATTTCCATAGAGGGAGGGACTGAGAGAGACTGAAAGATAGAACAGGAGGGAATATAAAAGAGAGAATGAACACATCAAAGTCATGAAGCCTTGAAATTCTGAACTTTGCTTTCCATTAGCAAGAGATTTGGTCAGACATAAGAAATAACTTCTTGTTAGCCAGAGTGATAAATCGTCAGCATGGCTTTCTAAATGATCTTGGTGCAGTATCCATTTCTGGATTCTTTTAGAGAAGAAACTACTGTCTTTCATGAAAGGTTTATATGAAAGGTCCAGGTTAGGGTTTGACCATTATTATAAACTACCAGAGGCTGTGATTATTCTCTGAAAGAGGACTGTCTATTGTTTTAAGAAAATGCATTCACAAAAGCACATCTACGTAACTTCCATCACAAAGCCATTTTTCTTTGCCAAATTTCTTAGTCACCATGTTTTTATAATTATCTCACTAAACATTTGGATTATGCCGTATGCTTGCAAATTTATTTCTTCCCTCTCTTTATGTTTCGTTGTCACATTAAGTTCCAGATTCATCCTTTCTTTTTCAATGTCTCTCCCTTCCCCGTCTTCACTTGGAGTGACCCGTGTAGGTCACTAACATTTATTTTCCTTCTAGGCATCTTTAAAACACGGCCCGCCTTCGCTTTTTGGGGTTCCTCATGATATCTCTTCACTCAGAACTGTCATTTGCTTCCTGCCTAACCCAGGCCCCCATTGAAGAGAGCCAAGCATGGAGTCCTCTTAGGAGAGAAAACATCATGAATTCCAAGACTGACTCTTCAGATAAATTTCATTCACACAAAATATTGCCTTCCATCATTTCCATTTTCAAAAAGTCCACATTTTAGAGAAACTTTTATATTTATTCTTGTGTAGTACCTTACAGTTCACATAGTATATTTGCAGACATAACTTTGCTTAATGCTTGCCAAATTTCAAGTCAATTGTTTTTTTAAGAAACTGAGACTTTGACAGGTCAAGTAAGTAACTTGGTCAAAATTACACAGCTAGTAAATGGTAGAGCTAGAATGTGAACAAATTGTGAAGATAAGCATTGTTCCTCACTCCAAATGAAGGATGGCCCATGATACAGTAGAGCTGATTTTTCCCCCTCTGAACTGAACTTTCATGTGCTCTCTGCTGATCTGCACCATCATCTCTACCTAGCCAGGTTTGCTCATGAATCATTACCACCACAACCAAACTGTCCACTCTGGGAAGGCAAGATCTGCCTGTACTTTCTGTTTAGTTATGGTGTTTGGGGAACATTAGTTGATTGATCAGTTAGATGGATTTTTGTACCAAAGGATATGGTGTAACTCTTGGCATTTAATTTTCCAAAAATATGTGTATAAGTGACAGGGAATTCATGATGTTGATCAAATCCTTTTAGACAAAGATTGGGAAAGGATATGCACAAAAATAACCCTGTGGATTGACATTATATTACAATAATTATAATTATTATACCCTGTATTTATATAGCATCTCTCTCTCTAAGGAGCCTCATAGTCATTTGTAAGCAGTGGGCCTTATCCTGCTGCTAAATAGAAAATAAATTGCTAATCTCTTGGAAGAGAATTAACTCTTTCAGGGCACTGGGGTATCATTTAGTAAATTAGTAATCCTCTAAATGGCACTCCAGATACGAAAGATCTGCCATATAAACCTGGAAAGTGAACATGTTCCCAGTGCTTAAAAGAAATCAGGGCATGCCTAAGAGAAATCAGACAGCAAGCTTAAAATATTTGTAAGGTACTTATCTCTCTCTTCTAATAACTTTGTGTTCATTCTCATGGAATCTGTTTGTGACTAGAGCTGAGTCTATTTACTAAAAGCTGGCACTTCTGATCTTTTAATCTACTAATATGAGAGCCATAAAGGGGAAAAGGGGCAGATGATAGGAAAAACTAAGTCATGTTGTTTATATCTGTGGGACCAGTGACAATTTGTTCAGCTAAACAAATTTTGAGACTGATGGATTTTCTCAAAACAATTCAGAAGACTATACTTGATGGTTCCCGAGGTCCTGAAAATGTTCATCTACTACCAAAATAGTGGTTAGCGAGTTGGAATTAACCTCATGAATCTCCTTGGAATTACTGCTAAGGTAGATAGGAGCACAAGCTCTGAATTGACAGTAGCTTTTTCCAGCTTAGACATTCAAATCTTAATAGTCAGAAATAAGGTTGAGGAAGCTGACACAAACTCTGAGATGCTGGAGATTCTTCATGGTGGGAGTAGAGAAATAGGAATGGTTAACTGAACAGGGCCATTTTATTAAAACAGATCAACTCTGGTCTTTCTCTCTTGTGTATATATTATTTTCTGTCTCTTGCACTTTCCTCACTTGCTGTCTTTAAGGCATTATTCCCGAAATTATGATCTGATCACCTCATCCCATTTAAAATGTTTCAAATTCATTCATTGACTCAAATACCTCTTGGCTAGTCCAGGTGTTGCTATACTGAATTCTGACTGTAATTGTGTAGCACATTATTGATTGTTGAGACTTTCAGTTTATGTGCAATGAGATAGGATTTGGAAACTAGTGGTGTGTGTGTTTGTTTTTTTTTTACTTTCTGATTTACACTGCTGGGAAGCAGGTTGGCTGGTCAAGTGGAGTACTGCCAGGCAGTTTGGCAGGTCAGTAAAACATTCTGTGGTTATTCCTCAGGATTGTGTAGCATTCCCATCAGAGTCCCCAGACTTTGTTCCCATGTACTTATGAACGTCCCACTTGACTACTCACCAGGATCCTTGATTCTCCACATCAATTCCTTGCACGGGAGTTAGTTTTTCTCTATAGCCTAGTCCCTCCCCTTTGGTTTTTCCTTTTCTCTTCATTCCTTACTGACAGCCAACTGCCAGGGGCCATTTTACACAAGCCTCAGCTTTTTAAGGTAAATATGCCAAGTAAGTCCAATTTCAGCTATCCACACTGAGCCCCTCAAACTCCTAGGAGCATCCTTAAAGAGAAGAATCAGCAGGCTGCTAAAAAGAAATCAGAGTAGATCAGCAAAATGTCTTGAAAGGGAGAAGGATGAGACACATATGCCAATGGCCTTGAGTTTCCAGTAAGCAACGTGACTGGCGACAAAAAATAAACACTAATGGGAAGAGTGTGTATTCAGTCTAATTGTATAATTGCAGGTTGCTTTCTGTACATCAAACAGAGATTGAAGTAATCTATCATCAGGAAGTATACCAGTGGTTTCCCTCATGCATACCTATGCATTTTGCATTTAGTTCCACTCTGGCATGGTTAAAAGTCCAAATAAGCCAGGCTTGAGGATTATAATCCCTTGATAGCAAAATACTATCTCAAGATGAAGGCCAGTTGACTTACTGCTCTGAACTCCAAGGTAGCAAAAGGATGAACAAAGCAGGCATGAGAAACAAAGCTACTAATTCATCTCCCAGGTGGCCCTTTTAATATTCCAAACTGTCTTTAATCATCAGGTAGTAGGTTAAACTGAGAAGCCCGGTCAGCAGTCCTTCTGCTGACTGACTTAACTTTCTAGTAAGTTATGAAGCTGTTGGACTTCTCACCCCACTCTACTGCTGACACTAGACCCTCCGAGACTTTTCCAGGAAAGAACAAGCTGGAAACCATTAATTTCCTTTAGTTTGGAGAAGTGGACAAAACCCCAGAGGTTTTATCCTATGATGGTGCGAGACAGATCTGCTCTCCTGTCTGAATCACCATCCCTTCTTTTTCAACGTTATATTGCTCCCAGGTTTGCACTATCCTCAACAAACAAAAGCCCCTGGCATCTCTGCTCTAAGTCTCTTGTCTTCTTTGTCCCTTATCCCAGATGCCACTTCCTGTGCTGTTTGTGACTCTGATTTCCTCTCGAATGAAAAATACCATCACATTTTAGGCAGGTATGATGCTTCTGTGAAGGTAAGGTGGCATTTGAGCTACACTTGTGTGAAAATTATTCTCAAGTTTTCAAGATGAAGCTGGAAATACTGAAAGAATTTGATGCTCTGGATATTCAGATTTAAGACAAATTTAGTAATAATAATGAAGTAAAGGTTAACATTAATACATTATTATTTTTCTACTTTTATAAATCGGATTTTTAAAATTTCTTGAATTTTGTACAAGTCAGAGGCAATACACAAATAATAACATTATTTGGATTAGTATTTATTATTTTTTCCTGTCAACATAGGAAATTACTAATCCACCAGAATATAAAACACACTTGGATGATTGCTTTCATATAGTTATCTGCATTTTGCAATTTGCTTCATACCTTCTTCTTTCACAATCTTGTGGCTTTGGTTCAAACAACCAAGTCTGTTTTTAGAGTTATTATGAGTTCCTCATGATTGATGGACTTGTTATCCTGGGGACCACATTATCAGCAACCTCCCTTCTGCAGAGAAACATCTTTACCAGGGAAGAGACAATTTTTGTTTTCCCCTACTTGTTGTTAATCGGACTCTATGATAATGTTATCAAGCCTTCATCCTTTCTCTTTCTTGACGGGCTGGAATTCTCTGGGGATGAGAGTTGCAGGCATGAGAGAGCAATAAACTGGGGCCACAGAATTTGGCAAATATACTTTTGACATTCCCTTGCCTCAGACATAAAACTGATGGGCCCACATTTGTCATTTAGGCCAAACCCAGAACCATTTGTTGTTCACCTCAAGCCCTGCTAGGGATATCCGACTCAAGAAAAGGATGCCAAATAAAAGCTTGAATACTTACATTGAAAGAAAATTTTGCCCTTACTTTTATTAATACTTTTCCTCCTGGTTTAAGAAGTGGCATAATGTTTAGAAAGCCTGCACAAGGATTTGCCAGGACTGCTTTGCTCTGAAAATATTTTGAAAAATCAGTTGACATTAACGTACAGTAGATTAAAAGGTATAAATAGGGGTCACCTATGAAATAGTAAGATTTGAATGTCTTTTGGTTGTTGTTTTTCCCCACGTGGAAATAGTTTTATCCTCCAAATAAGGGTAAATATAGTTATTTTGTACAAATATTAATAATAGACTATCTCATTTGTGCAGAATTTGCCTACAGCAATGTTGACTACGTGGAACAAAATAAAATTTTTTTTAAAAACCTCAAAAGTAATGAAAAGAATCTTGCAAATAACAGGTATTGCAGAAAAATGTACACATTAATACTGATTAGGTAAAATCTTTTGCATATCCTTATTCAATGTACTTCAGAAATACTTCACTAAAATATTTAAAATAAAAACAGTGCTTTGGTGCTTGAAGGGATAAGCTTCAGTTTTCTGCCACATTCATACATAAAAGTCCCTCATATCCAGACAATGCCAGATAAACAGACATTGCTGTACATGTTTCCTAAAATTAATTTATAAATTCCTCCAATGTTTTTTGCAGTTTGAAATTAAAGGCAGTGACCTGGAAGGGAGGTGGTCATCTGTTCTTGCCTTTGTTGCTACCTAGTTGTGTGGCCAGTCATTGACTATCTCTGGCCCTAAATATTTTCATCTGCAAAATAAAGCATTGCCCCCAAATTAGATTTCTACTCTTTGTGAGAGGGTAAATGATGCTCATACCGCAGAGGGTCCAGTTGGGCACATCAGGTGGGTTGGTGGTCTCAAGCCTTCCCCAGAGGAGCCTTCCCTAGAGCCCATTGGCCAAGCATATGGGAAGCTTTAAAGAGAAGCAAGACCAGCGCAAATCAACCACAAGACATCAGTGGGGGAGGGGGACGGAGGGAGGGAGAAAAGCGTGCTTTGGAACACAAGATAGTCAGTCAATGTCACTTGAATGCGTTCTTTGAGTTGGCGTCCCTTGGAATCGTTGGTGAAAGCAGAGACCTGTTCTGTTGAAAGCTCTGTGATGCCTTGAAGGAGAAGGTGGAATTGTTCTGGTGTCCATTTACCAGAGTGTGGCCATTCTCCCCACTTCAGCCGGGATGTTGCCTGACCTCACTGTGCTGAAGGCCTCAGAGAGCCCAGTGTCACCATGCAAATGACGGGCCCTGCACACGGGCAGCAGCAGGATTCCCAAAACGCCGTCCTGCTGTCCCCAGTAACAGCAGCAGTAGTAGCCCTCACGGGCTCTCTGGGCCTTGGGAGGTTTCGCCACCCATTCAGCAAGCATTAGTAGACACCGCTCTGTTGGGGACATGACTGCTGGGAGGGGATGCTCTCGAGGTCGGAAGGGCAGCCCGGGCTTCTGCAGCAGATATCACTGAGGGGGCCAGAACAGCGGATTCCTAAGGTAGCTCCAGTCCCTTGTTTGCGAGTACCTCTGAGACTCTACCCAGCACCTGAGAACTTGAACAGAGAACTTGAACAGAGGCGAAGTTCTGCTCAACAGGGGTGCTGCTACCTAATACCCTACCAGGCCCAGGAGAGCCTGCAGGTCCCAACGAAGAATCATCTGCTCCAAAATGTCAAGAGGGCCAGTTGAAAACCTTGTTTTTCCTCCTTTGTACTAACACTTCATGCAGGTGTGACATAGGAAACTAGAGATACCACCCTTACTCACCAGGACAGAGAACGTTGTGCCATATGGCCTTCCAAGTTAACAGTAAGGACGATGCTGCTCGGGTTTTAGGTACATAAATACTGTCACTTAAAAGAGCTAACCTGCATCAGGTCCTCTGCCTGCCGGGCACTGTTCCAGCATCCGCCAGCTATCTGAGCATTTCATCCACATCACAGCTCCAAGGGGTAGGTATGATTTTCTTCCCCAACTTACAGACCATTTAAATAACCATGCTGGCAATTTACTAGAAAGTGTCAGCCAAACTGTGTTTCCCCAGCGTGGTGGTCCCCTCAGGGAAAGGGCCCATCCAGGAGGGCCTGTCCGAGTTGATGGCCTTGCTCTCGACTCCACCGTGGCCCAGCGCCTGGAAAAAGGAGGGCCAGCCTCTGCACCCCCAGACGTCCGCCCTGCCTCTCGAGCTCAGGCCTGATTACATAACCTGACCACCTCAGAAAGCAAAAAATATAAGAAATTACAAAACCACAGACAAATCGCCACAGCACAAGGTCAAGTGGAAAGGGCTTGGCAAGGATCCCGTGATTCCAAGTATCTATTATAATAGATCATTAAGTCCCCAAAGTCTGTTTTCTTGCCTCAATTATTCAGACAGATGCAGATTGTTTTTAAATTACCCAGATAATTGGGGCAGGGCAGCCTTGACCTGCTTCCCTAGGATTTTAGTGGATAAACTTAATGAGATGGACTAATTAGTCCTTCAGCCCCCTGGTTCAGTGGCCTTCGCGTCTTCAGAGGCATACCACGGACCTGCCATCCACCTTTTATCTCCATCAATCCTCACGTATTTACCAAAGGCCCCAGGAGTGGGGCGGGAGCCGTGCAGATCACTCAATTTGTCGCAGCGCATATTTTCAATATTATGATAAGAAGACAAGGGACTCTGCATTTTGTCAACTTGCAAGTCCAAGATCGATTGGCAAATAGATGGGCCTCCTGTACTCTGAATTAAAGCGCGTTTGGCAGTTTATTGACAGTTGATAACCACTGCCCACCAGTCCTGAGAGAGTTACAAAGGTGGGGTCAAGGCAGGCCAAAGGCACAAAGGACACCTCCTGCCCTGGGAGCCCGCCCCCTCCCAGAAGGGACACACAGGTCAATAACGAAGCCACCTGTAGAAGCTGCAAGCGTTCCCTGTCCTTTCTCCCTTCGGGCCATGCTGTGGCAGACCCCAGAGCCCCCTCGCCCCTCCTGCTTGAACCCTCCTGCTGCCCCAACATCCTGCCCGTGTCCATGCAGCGGGGCTCCACCGAGCAGGGAAGGAGGCACCGCGCCATGGCAGGGTGGGCGCAGCTGGCATCCCACTGCAGCCCCGGCGCCTGAGGCCCTTCAGAAAGGGGCTGCACACACAGAGCCTGCCTCCACCCCATCACCTCCGAGAGTGAAGGACACAGAGGCAAAGGAGCTGGCTGTCTTCAAGGCTCCCCCAGGAGCTTCGTTCTTCCTGTGCATATGCAAACCACTCTTGGCAAGTAGAAGTTTAATTAAAAGCCTCTCAGAATGCCTCTCCAGCTGGGGTGGGCCTCTGTCACCAGGAGGGGCCTTATCAAGTGGATTTGAAAACATACAAATGATAGGCCTTGTTCCCAGGAAATGTCATCTGGTTTCTGCCTCACTCAGTGCCTTGCTGAGGGGGGGGGAGGAAGGCTGGATGCCTGTTTTTGATGCAGTATCCATTGTCTACCTGAAAGATGCAAATGATATTCAAATTTAGTTCCAGTGTACAGGCGGCTTGCATATACCCCACGGCAACCCTCAAGCAAGTGACTAATGGGAACATGTGTTCTTTCTATTTTTATAAGGAGGGGAGAACAAGGGGATGGAGGGCTGAGCTTGTGGGGTTTGAAAGCTCTTCTTTCAGGGGACATGCTGCCATCTGTAATGACAGTAAGACCCAGTGGCAGCGCTGCTGCGTCAGCCCTGACCTGCCTGGGTACTGCCACCGAGGCGCCTGAGCTGAGCAAACGGCCTTACCGGGCCCCTCTGTCCCGAACAGGAGAGGGACAGGAGGCTCCGCAGGGCTCCTTCCTACGGCTTGCCCCGGTGTCAGTCTCGGCAGGACCCCACCTCATGGAGCTCTTGTGGAGGAGGATCCCCAACGCTGCCCTGCACGTGAACTAGGATGTCTGACCATCCCCACGTCAGGTCGGCAGGGGGGCTTGAAGGTGTCCTGAAGAGATCCACGCCTGAATTCAAATCCTCCTCCAGCCCACATTGGGAAAATCAAAGCAAAACAAAACAAACCCAGAAGAATGATGCCGTCCAAGACCATGTTAGTATCAAAAGTCTTTGTTTGCTGCTGGGTTCCTGTTGCTGAAAGTACTGAGAAGGCAGGGGTGGCCCCCCATGTCCTGACTGCCCCTCTTCATACCTCAGTCAAGTGGGCAGGAAACCTGTGGCAAAGAGGATGAGATGGGAAAATAAAAGCTCTTTTATGTGAAAACTGATCTCTTGTTAGGACAACAACAGGGTGCAAGTCTTGCAATTCTAGGGTTTGGAGGGACTGAAGCGGAGCTACTGGAACAGTGGCCATCAGCTGGGAATCTTTTCAGAGAAGAGGTTTGGGCTCTGGACCCTTCACCCCACTGTAAAATAAGTTTATTTGTTTTATGTTGGATATCTCAATATCCAAGACTGTAGCTGGAGTTAGGTGCTAACTCCAGACAATTGATAGGAGCTACCTAATTGTTGATGAGGAAGATCCTACAGTCAAGTCCAAGACCCCTGGAAAGGAGGGCTGGGATGAGTCCACACCAGCCTGGAGAAAAGGCCTAGCGCCTGTGTAGGCACCATGCCTCAGCTTTTCTTGTCTCTTTTTTTTTTTGGTGGGGAGGGGGGTCAGGTGAGGGAACAGTTATAAGGTTTTAAGAAGTTTAAAGACCACCAATGTATTTTCTGCCATTAGGATTGAAATCTTCACCCAGACCTAGGCAGAGGTACATTTCGTTTTTAAAGATAAACTTCCCAAGTGCTCAAGAGGATCCATTACCAGCTCAGCTGTTTTGAACAAACTCCTGGTATAAGGAAACCAACCAGTCTCCTTAATTAAAAAAAAAAAAATCCTCCCATTGCCGAATGGAGGAGAATCTCGGGGAGGAGCTGAGATCCACAAGGCCTGGTTGCTCTTCCCGCGTGGAGCCCCCACCCCCGTGCCATCAGCTTACACACTGCGGCCAGGATGCCTAGGGAGCAGGGGCTTTATCAGTTTCAGGTGCCTTACGTTTCAGGTCTCATCCCTTTTGACCAAACTTCCAGGACTTTCTCTCCTAGAATTGTACAGCCCAATACAGCATTATTCTAAACAAACAAAAAAACAAAACTGAAACTAAATGTCCAACAATAAGAATTAATGAGATTTATAAATAATGGAACATTTATGAACTGCATTTATATATGAATGGAATATTAGGAGGCTCTTAAAGATCATGTTTCTTAATATATTTTGAAGGCTATGAAGTAAAAGAAGCAGGATACAAGTTATGGTATATATGTTAGGTATATACCAGGGGTGTTGGTGGTAAGGAGGGATATATAAACATATTTTTAACAAAAATAGGTGGAAGAATATATAGAATGTTGGCGGGGCGCTCCCTGAATGGTAGGATGATATGTGAATTTTGGGGCCTTCCTGTAACTTTTTTCTATGTTAAAAATTACTTTTATAATCAGTAAACTTTTTTTTTTTTTAAGATTTATTTTTTATTTATTTAATTCCCCTCCCTTCCCCCGGTTGTCTGTTTTCTGTGTCTTTTTGCTGCGTCTTGTTTCTTTGTCCGCTTCTGTTGTCGTCAGCGGCAGGGGAAGTGTGTGCGGCGCCATTCCTCGGCAGGCTGCTCCCTCCTTCGCTCTGGGCGGCTCTCCTTATGGGTGCACTCCTTGCGCGTGGGGCTCCCTTACGCGGGGGACACCCCTGTGTAGCAGGGCACTCCTTGCGCGCATCAGCACTGCGCATGGGCCAGCTCCACACGGGTCAAGGAGGCCCGGGGCTTGAACCGCGGACCTCCCATGTGGTAGACGGACGCCCCAACCACTGGGCCAAAGTCCGTTTCCCTAGTAAACCTTTTTTTAAATTAAGAAATTTATTAGAGAAGTTGTGAGCTTACAAAACAATCATGTAATGTACAGAATTTCCATCTAACACCCCTCCTCCAACAAATAATTTTTTAAGACGCACAGTCCCCTATAAAAATTTGGGTGTCTTATTTTTAAGAGTTCTGTACCAAAGTCCCTAGAAACAAATAAGGTGTCTCAGAGCATCTATAAGGGTAAAGTAAAGTGAGTTTTCTGTTGATATCCACTTGGGGTTAATATCCAATTTTTGTAATATGAGTTAAAAGAAATGCACTCTTTTTCTGCAATGAGGTATTTGGCCTTCTTTATCTGGAAACTTGTTTCCATTTTCCATTTCTCCTTGCTTGTCATAGTAAAGCGGCAATAACTGTGACCTGTAAAACTGGCCATTGAGTCCCCACTATGTGCCAAGCAATATACTAAAAACAGGAAACCCAAAAGTGCTTAGGACAGAATCTCATCCTTTTAGGGACCTTTTAGTCTAACAGAGGCAGAGAAGTGTGTTATAGTCATTGGCCACCTATTGCATGCCAAGTGTCATCCTAGGACAGCCCTGCAATCTAAGCACTGCCACCCCTTGTAGAGACGGAACAATGGCCCATCTGGGGCTGAGCAGGCAGGTGGCAGGCCGGAGAGGAGGGACTCAAACACAGACCTGTCTGTACTTACTTCTGTTAGAACTCTTGAACCAATTTGGAATAGAAAAGAAAAGAGTTAATTCTGCCTGAAGAAAGTAAGTTCCACGTGGAAAAGGATTTTTTGGGTCCATTTTGTTTCCTGCCATATCCCCAGCACCTAGGATAGTACCCGGCAAGAATGCAGGGTGGGAGTAGTGTAGCCACCTAGACCCTGCTAAGTTTTCCTCTACAGAAAGAAGGGACCAGGTGGGTATTTTGTAACCCGGCAAGGGGCATGCCCTGACCTCTTTAGAATGCTAACTCAGGCCGGTGGAGGATGGATTAGAGCAGACAGTGACTGAGTCAGTATGGGGCCACCACAGCCATTCATCTGACAGATGAAGCAGTAGGTCTGTATCTGCAGGAAGGGCACGATGCCAAAGACAACTCAGGTAACTATTAACAGTCTTCAGCTCCTTATAGAAGGTCCTAAGTATGACCAGAGCATTGGATTTCATTCCTTGAGCCACTTCTAAGCTCATGAGTTTAAATGGAGAGCATGGTAGGTTTGGGGGTTGATGACGTGTCGTGATCCACGTTTATTCTATCAGTCTGTCTAGTAATCTGCTTATGGTGGGTGACAGAGAGAAAAGGCAACAGATGGAGTTAGAAATGGACATGACCCCACATTTGCTCTGCTGACTCCCCTTGGCTGAAAGAAACGCAGCTATTTTCTTGCCCTGCATGTCTGCTGACCCGGGCTCTCCTCAGTGGTTGCTGGTGGTGGGGGGCAGATGCATCCTGATGGAAGAGGATGGCTCGCGGTGGGGGGCAGGTGGGGGGTAGCAGGAGGGTGTCGCATTGTTCGCCCGATGAGGAAGGAGCAGAGGGAGGTGTTTTCTTCGGCCATAATAAGATTGTTAGGGTCCCTTCCTGGTCTGATGGTTGCCGGGACTGATGAGGCTGCCAGCGTGGCAAGCTCACTCTTCTTAATTAGCGCTAATGCAGTTGAGGCTGTTTTCTTAGCCTGACCAAAGGGAATAGTAATTAATATGGTGGGGGAGACAGACGGAGAGTTCAAGGCCAGCATGTGTGCCCTCGACCCTGGGGTCACCGGGGAAGAGGAGCTCTGGGCTGCGGAGGCTCCCATCTAGGGGCCTGGAAGACAATAGCCCGGCTCCCGCAGGCCTGGACAAAGGCCGGCGCTAGTTCTCAAGCCGGAGCTGGTGGCAGCCTTCCCACTGCTGAACACTTCTGTCCTTCCATTTCTGGAAAGGGGACTGGCTTACTGGCCTCCCGGCGGAGGTGTGGGGATGCGATGTCTGCATACGTGTGAGTGTGCATATGTGTTTTAAGGGCTCATTTCCCCCCCAGTGTAAACTTCTAAGATCCCAGAGCCTGAGGAGGAGGCTCTCTTCTCACTGCTGGTCTGTGGCTGTTGTTGTTGCTGGTTGAGGCTAGATTTGTCACACACACACACCCAGATAAGCAAAACTGCAATATTCGTTTGCCCTCAAGCCTGCACAGCCTCGCAGGCTGGATGCTTAGGAGGGAGCAGGGGCTTTTGCAAGCTGGGGAGGGGCTGTCCTCTGGAGGCAGGGGAGGTGGAGGCCTTGAGCCAGGGCTAGTGATAACTCCGCCTCCAGGGAATCCCCATGGAGAGAGGGTAAGGAGAGGGATCCAAGGGACTGTCTCACTCCTTCGGGATGACCTTGGCACTCACAGACGGATGACAGGTGGACGGATGGCGCCGCGAATATGTAAAAATACGAGGCACTTTCAGAGCCTCTTTCCAGTTTCGAGATTCTGATCCTCCCGCGATGATTTCAGTTCTTTCAGATCCTGCCCTTATTTTCCTTAGGCTGGTTCCTTTTATTTTTTCCCATTAATTAAATATTGCTGCCTAACTCTTTCAGGTCAGCTGCAATGTCACCCGCCTCAGCCATGAATCACGGCCCAGCTGACATTTTAAAAATGGCATCGCCTGGGCAGTGAATGCAGGCCAGACACCCAAGCACAATGGCTGGACACCGTAAATTACACTAAAAGTCTAATCAGAATAATCAACACGCTGACATCTTTATGCATGTGGGCAGAATGCAGGGAAGGGAAATGTCCCACCGTGTACTTCCTTGAGATTTCACTTGCAGCAGATTCTGGTGTTTTCTGAAGCTACAGAGAAAATCTCTGGGGGTCTCTTTTGAGTACTCTGCAACCTCTTCCCTCACAGGTTCATTTTGTGATAAGAACAGATAGAACGAATGCCTCTCAATGCTGTGTTGGTCTCTATGCAGCTCCTGCAGCATAGCCATATATATTTTTTCATGCGAACATCCCACATACACATATCTCTTCATCAGTACAGGTACATTCGAGTGCTTCTCAGTGCTTCTTGCTCACAGACACACACATGCACCGTGAATATGATTTAGAGACATTCTGAGGTGCTTCTGTCTGCAGAAATGCATTCAATCTCTTCCACTGTAAGAACGATTTTCATAATTCTGACCCAGATTCTTTCCTGAGCCCCAGGAATTGGCTTTCCTCAGGCCATACAGGACAGTCACCATCTGGCCCAAACCATTCATCACTCTTCTCACTCCCTTTTCGTTTTTGATCTTTTCCCTTTTTCTGCCTGAGTCCTTTGCCCGTGTCTCTCAAACTACACACACACTTCTTTTCTCTGTCATTTGCAAACAACAACAACCTTCCAGAAAGGCTTGAGACCCTGGGCCCCTCCTGGAGGGTTAGTGCTCACTGGCCCACAGAGTTGTGGGCAGACCTGAGTGTAAATGCTGTGGGCTGTCTGAAATGTGTGTGTGTGTGTGTTTGGGGGGGGAGGGGGCGGGTAAGGCAAAAGAAAGGGGTAGGGGGTGAAAGAAGAAAAGAAAGAAGGGAGGGAAGGGAAGGAGGCTGACTGAAAAAGAAGTTGACAGATAAAAGCAGATCTTGAAAGACCAAGAAGCAGTTTACATTTGGCTCTAATAAGTTTCTCAAACATTTACTGAGCACCTGCAGTGGGCTAAGATTGGACAACATGTGGCCCCTAAGTCTGGTTGTAAAGACCTTAGATGCTACCTGAAATATTCCCATTTTTTTTCACTGATGACAGGAGAGCCATGTGGCTAATCTCTGTATGCTAGTTTCTCAGATGGGTAAACTGAAGGAGTCTATGCTGGGAGTGGTGCTGACACTCTAGTGCTTCTTTTGTTATACCCCACAGGGTTTGACCCTGTCCTGCCACATCCTTGGGTCCTCCCATAAATCCTGTCCCCCAGGAAGTCCTCAAACCCTTGGATTCCTGGACTTAAAACATGGACTCTGGTTTGAGTTCTGGATTTTCTGCTCACCAGTAATAGTACCTTTGTCACTTGGCCACTCGGATCCTCAGGATCTTCATCCATAACATGGGCTACGAGCCTTTAGAATTGTTGTGGCGACTAACTGTGGTGCTAAAACATGGGGCATCATTGCCTGGCATAGATAAGCAATTAGTAAATGTGATCTGGGTGTCCAGGCTGGGCCGTCTGGGCGCCCCCAGGTGGCCCCAGCATAAGCCTGCAGCCTGAGCCACCGTCCCGGCAGGGAGTTGCACATAAAAGCACCAAGGCCCCACAATATTGTTGCCAGGAACATACTATGGGCAGCTTCTCTCTGCTAAGTTGCCTATCACCAATCGCTCCCCAACAATTTGTTACAATTTGTTACAGCCAAGCATTTGTTCAACAGGCACTTGTTTCTAATGGAAAGCACTAGATTAGGTCCTGTGGGGCAGGACAGGTGAGGTGGGAGGAAAGAAAGCGCAGTGGGAGAGACAAATCAGGAGTGGGGGTAGGGACAGACAGAACACATCCTGCTGGGGACCTTTACCCCGAGTTATGAGACCACCACGCGGCTGGGGGCTGCCTATGAGGACTCCAACTTAGGACATCTCGTCCAGGGCTGCCACGGGAACGATCTCAGGGGAGGGAGGAATGACATCATCTTTGCTGCTAAAGAAAAGCAGTGATTGGATTTGAGGTGGCTAGTTCACACCACCAGTTCAGACTTTGCAATCAAGCCAGTAGGATACAGAGTTCCTTGAAACAGTAAGTCGCTGTGGGGGATTCCATTGTAATTCTGTGAATACATATATTGGCAATGCTAATGTTTGGGCCACTCTGCTTATGAACACCCAGGTAGGGGGAACAAGGAGTGCAATGCCCGAGTGAGCAGAGGCCCCTAGCGAGTGACAGTTGTGATGGCTCCTGTTTAGTGAGCACTTACTGTATGCTAGGCAGTGCTTTGGGCACTTAATGCAACTGACCTCATTCCAGTTGCACAGCAATACTAGGGTGTAGACAATATGACCTCTGTTTTACAAATAAGGAAACTGAGGCACTACGAGTGTACGTGAATAGGGAGCCTGTACTGGCCCAAAGCCACCCTATTAGTTAGTATGCTTTTGGCTAAAAGTGGTAAACATCTGCCTCCACCTGGCTTAAAGAATAAGAAAAAGTACTACCTGACCTAAAAACAAGCTTAGCGGTAGCGTAAGCTCACAGGTTGTTCAATTCAGTGGCTTAGCGATATCTCTGAGGACCCAAACTTCCACCTCTCCCTAAGAATGCTGTCCTGGTGTGTTGGTTTGCCCTCATTTCATTTCCCCTTGGGTTGCAATATGGGCACAGACATTTCAGGTGCTACATTGAGACACCACACTGTCCAGAGAGAAAAGGAACCATCCATTCCTGGGACTCCTAACAGCACAACCTTTTCCCAGAAGCCCCAGCAAACCTTCCTTCATTTTGCTCAGTCCAGAACTGGGTCATACAACCTGACCTAACCCAGTCACGGACAAGCGCCTGCTTGGGCTAGTCGGTGCACAGAACAGCGGTGTGTGGACAAGGACGGAAACCAGGGCAAAACCGAGAGGAGGAGGGGGACCCGGGAGTGGAGAAGGCAGCTGACAAAGCCACAGCCAGAAACCCAACTATCTGATAGCAACAGGGGGAAATTCGTTTTTGGTCTTTAAAAATGGTGTCTATCCAGGACTTACCAAAGTTACAGGACTTCCGAATCACTGTTGTTGTTTTCTCCCCTAACACCTACCTATTGAATAACTGACGGAAAATTGCCAGTTTTAGTTTTTCCTCAAATTCATAGTAATCATTGGAAATTGGGAATGACATGGAAAGTCGAGGAAGTTAGGAGGATGATTGCAGGGGTCAAGAGGAAGGAAAAGAGGGGACATGCAGAGGAAGCACTGCATATGCATATTAGAAAAGAAATGTAGTTGTGATTTGGCAATTCGATCTACAGGGCAATAAGTCCAGTTCTAAACCTGATGCCTGGAGAAGAAATGGCACCTCTGGCCCAACGTGAAGTTGAAAGGGAAAGTTGCTTTGTGCAGGCAGATGGACTTAAGTTTGGAAATGGTCTCTTTACTCTTTGTATGAGACTCTGAAATAACTAGTTCACATGTTTTTCTCTGTGCTAATTGGGAGCCAGAGCAATGAAGAGGAAAATAGACAGAGTAGTCCATTTGGCATTTACTACAAGAGAATGAGTTAGCATGAATGGGGGGAGCGGGTTGCAACCTGACTGCCAACCTCCAAAACTTTATTGTCAGAAAATTTATGATGTGATGGAGTCATTACTATTTGCAAAGAAAAGAGGCCCCATCCAAGTATCTAAAGAGGAAAACATCTGCAGAGATGACCCGATTCTTTCCAAATAAAATTGACCATCTTCCTAAAACAAGCTGTTTTGTTTTCTAAATGGGAAAATAAGATGTTTGGATCTGATGCAGAAATAGATCAAAAACAAGGATGCCCAGGAGAATAAATACAGGCCATGTTTGCCCCTAAAGCATGGAAGAAGAAATGTATTTTGTTGAGGGGAGGCCCCAGGAAGATGGCGGGCCTTGTTGCGATCTGTGATTCATGCTGGAATTGTGCAGGCTTTCCTGGCAGATTGAAGGAGGTGGCTCCACTTGGAGGAACTTAGATCAGTTCCATTTGTGACTTTCCTGCATTTAAGAAAGGTAGGGCTTTGCTCACCTAGAATAAGGCCAGATAGATCATTGCCTCCAGCCTTGCCCTAGGTGTGTGTGCTCCAGGAGAGAAGAGGAATTCCTGCCCAAGCTGATGTCCTGGAGAGATGAAGCTGTGGTGCCCCACCTATTAAGAAACCGAGGGGATCTGCAGTCACTCCATAATAGAATTCTACTGCCAGCCAAGCCCAGAAGGGGGGGTTATGGCAGATCTACAAAGATGAGAATTTATTTAGGCTCTTCTGCCTTGAATTTCTTGTCTTTTTTTCTGTTGGTTTTTTATTGGCATAAAGTGCTTTATATTTACTTTTGGGCATTTATCACTTATGACAGGGATGTTTAGATGATGACTGTAAATGAAATATGTATGCATCCTAAAGATATTTTTATAATTTAGCGAAATTTTATCTCAGGTTCCTTCAAAATCATCTGCTCAGTTTATGTCTTGCCAGCACCACAAAACATTTTACTAATCGTATCCTAATGTGGGAATGAACATGCATTACTTAAACATACCAAATATATGAACATATAAATAGTATTTAAAATACTTCTTAAACTATAAATTATGATCACTATGTTAAAATACCTATTTCTAGAGAAAATTGACTTAAGAAAAATAGCTAATCACAGTACCCTATGAAAGTAGCATTTTTTCAGTATCATTTAATTTTCAAGCCAAGAGATTTGGGTTGTTGTTTCATTTTGCGTTCCAATCTTTTTTTTTTCCATTCATTTGCTGAACAATCATCTTCTAAAACATCCCACTTCTGTTGTGGTATCAACTGGCGGGTTACCAAAAAGATGTAAATGATTTAATTGAATTAGTTTAATTAGGTAAATTAACAGTTAAGCATATCGCACACAAGCTTGTTCTGTTTATACTACATTATGGAGATAATTTAGTGCAGAAAGAGAATGGGCATGACCAAAATTCCAATGCAATGAGCCAGATTAGCTGGCAGAGGAAAAAAAATACAAAGATAACAGTTGCTGGAATTAAATCTCAGTAAATAATTTATGTGATGGGTTTATTATGTAATTTGAGTCACAGACAACAACCAGTTGATAGTCAACTAATGTGCAAAAACATTGCTACCACCAAAAGTGTGAAGAAGACCAAAGTGTTTCTGCCCTTTCTGGAAGTATATCACCAGGAAAATTCCAGCATTCCTCTGTAATTCAGACAAATTGAGGCAATGCAAAGCAGCTTGATTAGGCAAAAATCTGAATTAAAGCAGAGAAAACAACCACAGTGTGCTTGGTTTCGAGTACATGCTGTTGAATCAAATTAAACAGGGTTCCTCAACCTCAGAACTATTGACATTCTGTGTTAGATAATTCACTGTCTTGGGGATTTGCCCTGGGCATGGTAGGATGTTTAGCAGCATGCCTGGTCCCTACCCACTGGATCCCAAAAGCACCACCTTGGTTGTGATGATCAAAAATGTCTCCAGACTGGCCAAAACGAGGTGGGCGATGGGGTGCAAAATTGCCCTGGCTGAGAATCACTGCAAGAAAACCACTGAATGTTATCTAACAAGGATCTTTTGGAATCCTGCTTTAGTGAATTATTCATGGTGACTTATAACTTTCATAGCGCTTACATAGAATGTTATATAAAACCTGAAAAGTATTTATTACCTGAAATATTTTAAACATCCTCTTGTTCTTTCTCATTCAGCCATCCATTCATTCATTCCACCAGCATTTATTCAGCATTGACCAGATAGTCTCAGTAGATGCAAAAACTACAAAACGCCTTGTAGAGCGAACAGCTGTAGGCAGACCTGTGAAAGAATCACAAACCATCTGATAAATACTGGTAGGTATGGGGAGGCTGAGGCAACTATGAGCGTTTATGAGAGAGCACCAGCCTTGGGTAACTTGTTTTCAGTTCTGTGTGGAAGAATGCGAGGCCAGAAAGTGGGGCAGGGGCTACCACCAAGGCATCAAAGGAGACTTTAGCTGACCTAGTGGCAGTATGAGAAATCAACAGATTTTAAGCAACGAAGTATTGTAATGGTAAGGGTGGCCTTTCGGAAAGAGCAAAGATTTTTCAAGTCACACATACAAGTTAAATCCTGACTTTGTCACTTACCAACTGGGTCAGATCTCTGAGCTTTTGGTCCTTATCTGTAAGATGGAGATAATAATAGTGACCCCAGAGGGAAGCTGCAAATCTTAAGTTAGACAGAGTACATAAAATGCCCACATAGTATCTGCCTCATAAAAGTCACTCAGTTATTATCAGTTCCCTTTTGCTTCATTAGCCAGTTCTTCCCACGTTCCTCTTTCCTGTGAAGGATGCAATGGGAAGCACACGTCTATGATGTTAGCATTCCCCAACATCTGGATTGTATTGCTGAACGTCACTGAAGTTGTCCAAAACCTTGCCACTGGATTTTGTTTATTCTAAAGCTGAATCGCTTAAATCCCTTAAATTGATAACGTCAGTTTGACGTCCATGTTAATCTTCCATGACATTTTAGGATCTGGAATCCGGAGGTGGCCTCTCTCACCACATCCACGGATCCAAAGCCAAATGTGGCCATTGTTACCATGGAAATCAGGCAGAACATAGAAAAGTATCTACTGTGAGAAGTGCTCATTTTCTATACAAAGGGATTTTAACTGTTTTGCCAAGCAAGTTTCTGGTAACAAGTCTTGAAATCCGGCATTTTCAATTTTGTTGGAAAAACAGCAACAACCAAACAGAGAGGAAGGGAGACCTGTTTTGCATTTGGAAATTCCAACAAAACCACATTCCCACCCCTTTGGCAAATTTATCACTAATATACACTGGGCTTTGGGTAAAAAATAGAATGTAGAGCTAAGCTATTTTCTTGGGATTATAACATGTCTCTCTCTCTCATATACATTCCCCACAGTGATACATCTATAAATGAAGAGGATATTTCCAAAGCATGCATTTCATTGCCAGAAACATATAAGCATAATGTAGTAAACACCCTGGACACAGATGCCCTCTCTGCCCCTACTTGCTGGGCACGATCTTCTTGTCCCTTACTGTGACAACCTCGCCACAGCTGGATCAGGATACCCCATTCAAGGTGACAAGGCAGGAAAGCCTCTGGGAGTGCAGCCTTCCCTGTGGCTGGCCTCAGACCCCTGCCTGCCCTGACAACATTTGAGGTCAGTCCCTATTCAACTGCCACTGACTCTGCCACCAACCGCTGCCAAAGAGGAAATCAGTCGGTATCTTCTTAACCCTTTCCACACCCAGGGACTTATTCTCAGAAGTCTCTTCAACCTGAGGTTGCTGTGGCTCTAATGACTTGTGAGTTCAAATTTATCCTGAGAGGGAAATGGTAAACTCACAGTGTCCTAAGGATTTAGAAAGTTCTAGGAGGAATGGTCAGATGCTGTGTTACATCTCCATCACATTACCTACTCTCTTCCCTCTTTCTGTCTCTCACAACATTTTTCTTTCCTTTTTTAAAAAGCTTTATTTTGAAATTATTTGGCTTAGCAGAAAAGTTGCAAAAATAGTTCAGAGAGTTCCTATATACTCTTCACCCAATTTTTCTTAATGGTAACTTCTTATATCACCATAGTACAATTATCAAAACTCAGAACTAAAATTGAGACAATACTATGAATTGACTACAGGCTTTATTTGGATTTCACTGTCGTCTTTCACTAATGTCCCTTCTCCATTCCAGGATGCAATCCTCGACCCCACGTTGCCTTTAGTCGTCATGTTTCTTTAATTTCCTCCAATCTGTGACAGTTTCGTGGTCTGTCCTTGTCTCTCGTGATCTTGGTACTTTTGACCAGTTATTTTGTAGAATGTCCCTCAAGTTGCTATGTCTGATGTTTTCTCATGAGTAGATGAGGGGCCTGCATTTTTGTCAGGAACACCCCAGAAGCAATGTGTCCCTCTCTGTGCGCCACGTCAGAGGTACATGACGTGGATAAGTCTTACTACTGGTGATGCAAGCTTTAGTCACTTGCTTAAGATGGTGCCTCCCAGATTTTTCCATTGTAAAGTAACTGTTTTCCCTTTGTAATTAACAAGAACCCTGGAGGAAATACTTTGAGACTATGCTACTATTCTGTTTCTTCCCTGATTTTCTTCTGCTAACTTCTAGCATCCGTTGAGTGGCTCTTGCCCTCAACAATTATTACTGCAGCATTCTCATGACGATTCCTAGTTCATTCTTTGCTCATTGATTCATTGGAACTCCAACAACCTTTTGTCTTAGTCAGCACAGTATCTCTATCCTTGCCTGTAGGATTTTGTCCAGCCTCACCCTCTCATTCCTAAAAAGGACTCTACAGACACTTTTCAGAAATGGAAAGGAAGAAAAATAAAAACAATAAACAAAGGAATAAAGGAGACTGGAAGAATTCTATTCCAGGCTTGCCATGTGACTTTGAAAAAGTCATTGAGTTTCAGTTTTCTTCTGAAAACGAAGGGACAAAGCCATCTCTAAGGCCCATGCAGATTTAAAACACTATTATTCCCTGACAGGAGGTCCGCTCCTAAGAGAATCTGCAGCTGGTACCACCAAACTGCCCAAGAGTGAGACAAACACAAGGCAGCAACAGCTAAAGAAGGGGGAATTCAAGGAGAAGGGGAGGAAATGGCCCATGAATCTTTTACAAGCACTAGGGATACTGACATTAATAATACTTTACACGCTGAGAACTACATTGGAGGGAATGTTAAGGTTTGGGGAGGAGGCAGCCCCATTTGGGATGAGGTCTTTTATCTTTGCCTGGCCCTTGAAAGAGATGAGTCAGCCCTTTTCTCCCCAGATTGAAGACTTCATAGTGTGTGCATCCACTGTCTTTTTCATTACTCTGCATCGGGCTCAATACCCATTTAAGGCTTAACGGTTGCAGAATTACACTGGGTATAAAACACAGTTTTAAAGGAGATAACTTAAGAGTTGAAAGTTTCATTCTCATCCTCTATATAAAGCTCATGAAAATAGCCTGGCCTTAAGACGAAAAATCCGCTAACTCTCGTCTAAGCTAAGTCTGCTTCTACTGATTTGCAACCAAGAGCTAATTTTGAATGATATTATAAATATTAGAAATTACTATTTATTTTGTATCTCTTGCTAAATAGCTTTAGAACCCCAGACCTCCTTTATTAAAAAAAAAAAAAAAAAAAAAAAACTAGGAGAGAAACTTTTGTGAGTATAAAAGGGAGGGTGGGCTCCTAGGCATGAACCGTGAATGCTGAATTGGGTAAGACGCCCCGCAGTGACTCAGGAGCAGTGATCGCTTCTCTTACCTGGAGAGAGAATTCCAGAGATGAGTGAACTCAAAACTAGTCCCCAACTCATTTTATTTGAGCCACTCCTTATTAAAATCCTTCCCCTAACTAGTTTGTTCTCAGACCTTTTAGCAAGTAGAAAGCAGCTCTGGTTTGGGATCCTCTGTAGTAATGCCCCGTTTTTACCTCAGAGCTTTGGAAATTTCACTATAAAACTGCCTTCTGTAATATCACTTGGACTATTATAGGGAACGTAGGGTTTGAAAACATGAGTGACCAATTTGTCACCAATGATGATGGAAATCCTGTGTTATTGCTTCAACAGTAAGTTTGGCTCCTTTCTGGCAAGAATCCATATTCCTCTCTGTCATCGCTGTGTCTCTAATACTGATTACAGGGCCTAGCACACAGTAGGTGCTCAATAAATCTCTGCTGCAGAACAAATGATTGATTATGGAAAGTATCTCTGTATGGGTTGCACCCTAAGTATATCCATTCTGTTTACTATTGTGGTGATGGTTGGTGATGGGTGTGATCTAGCAGGAATTACTGCACTTGGAGGTCTATACCTTATATTATTTACACAATACTTTGTGACACTATTTTTCAAAATGTGTTTTTGGAAAGTCAATAGATACCATTTAATAAAAGGGTTCTGTAGTTGGAGGTTGACCTTGGAAAGGCCTAGCAGTTTTCACTTTGGGTTTTTGTTTTTAACTTGGGGACTTATCAGAGTCTTTGAAGTTGGGACTCAACAGAAGAGTCATAAAATATTTTACTGAATCTGCTTTCTGAGATGCATGTTTCATGTCATTAACCAAGTGAACACAGTTTCAGAAACACTGTATTGTAATACACAGAGCCTTTATTTTATTTGGATAAGTTGCCCTAGAATTTTTGATTTCCTCTTTTTTGGAGCGTGGACTAGGTACTTGGGAAAACTTCAAAATCAAATGTACAACATGAAAAATATATATAAACATTTAAATAATTGTTCAGTGCATGAATGAACAAATGAATGAATGGATGGATTTTTCACTGTATCGGAATAATATTTTTACCTAAATCATATAAGGATTAGCATCATTGTCACCAATTACCAAGAGAGTTCTTGAGATTTCCCCAAACGACGAATATCCTCACGTGTAACCCTTTTCACCCCTTGTCATCCCTCCCCCATATACAGCCACTCATTACCTTTCGCTACTTGCACTAACTTCTTAACTGGTCTTTTCACATCTGTCGGGCTGCCCTCCAGCCCATCTCTGTCTCAGCGACCGTGTACCCAGGACCTCCTACAATACGGTCCCGACTCACCTCCAGCCTGATCTTCTACTCCTCCCTTCCATGCCCACCACATTCCAGCCCAGTCCAGACCCCTCCTCTTTCTTGAGTACACTCTGAAATTTCTCACTCCCATTCTGCTATTTCGTTGTTTCTTCTCTTCTGGAATGCCTGGGGAATCCCACATCATTTGTGGAAAGGGCTTCTCGGAATATTACCAGTTTTTTCGCTTCTTTTCAAACCACTCCCTTCGTGAGAGTATCTCAAGTCCTGCTCTTTTCTGAGTCTCCCTGGCATTCTGTTGTATTACTCAGAACCCCCCAGTATGCGATCAGTTGCCTCTTTACTCCACCTTCCCATGCACACCCCCTCTGCATCATAAACTCCTGAAAGGCGGCATTTCCCTTTTATTTCGGTACCTAGCGTAGCTCCTTGCACACAGGGGGCACTCAGCTAATATTTGGTGAGTTGTGCACCCCTCTTAAGATCTATAATTGCATCTGTATTGCTGCTTTTCAACAGAGCAGCGCAGAGCCCTGACCTAAGAACACAGGTCATGCCCTAAGAAAGCTTAAGTTCCAAATGGGAAGCCCAATTATCTTCTCGAATTATATAGCCAAGCATCAGTTTACTAATGGGCTACGTTGCCGAAGTTCATTTGTAAGGCTGTTGTTCAGAACCCGTGTTGACTTTTCCCTTCGAAACTGTATTATACACGGAGGTCGCGTCTCCTAGCCAGCCCACAAAAGCCCATTTAACTTGTAATGTGGCTAAAGTCCGATACTAATAGCAGCCCCAGGGGTTCACCGGCTTCTTCGCTCAGGCCGTTGCCAGTCTTAACACTACAGACCTTGCCCTGAGGCAAAGTACAAGGCAGGGAAGGGATGGGATAAGGGGCACCGTCTCCAGCAGCTGTGGATGATGGAGGGCAGGGAGGGAGGAGGGGAGAGAGACAGCTACTGTAGAAGGAGGCATGTAGAAGGCAGGCGGCCTCGGGAAGCTAAGCTAGGGCCTCCGGTCTGGTCTGCAGTGGCTCTGCATGTGTAATGGGTACTGTGGGACCCTAACAGAGACTGACATTTATTTCCACTATGCCTGCCTCTGAGCTGTTCCATTGCTCTTCCTTCAATTTTAACCACAGTTGAAGCTAACTAAGTACAGCCACAGAGAAACCAAGGAAAGACTTATTTCAGCACAGGGAGGCTCCTACTTCTAATATAGACCGGAGGCCACAAACTCAAATGCTAAGAGGCTGGACAGGCGGTGGAAATGGGCAAGGCAGAACGGGAAGAAGGATTTGGGGGAGTGGGGCAAACTGCAAAGCACATGCCCCGTCTACAGGGAGCAGCCCCTTCTCAGCATCTGGCAGACTTTTGCCAGATGTTTGAAATATTCAGCTTTTTTCAAGAGAAGCTATGAATCTGAATTATTATGTACCATCTCCTGGTTTTTGTAAGTTGACAATTTATTTCTTTTAAATATTATGTAAGGCACACACACACACATACAAACACATCTATGAGGCCAATTCCATCTGCACAATCTTTGTTGTAAGGGTTATATTTCACCTTATGTGGTCTGGAAAAAATATTATAAATAGAATATTTGTAGGTAACTTCACATATTCCCATTTGATGGACATTAAAATTTCAGAGATGTTTTCCCACAGAATAAGATTTTTGTTCAACAACACATTTGAAAATCATATTGCAGGGATTGGCATACGTATATATTTCAAGGGGCAAGTGTCAATTTCTGATGAAATTTTAATAATAATGCACCAACCTTCTATTACATTTACTTGCTAATTCATCTAAAGCCCATGGTAAAATGACTCTGAAGATTGAAGAAAATTTTGGCCAAGAATTGGGATACTTTTACGCAGAAACTCAGGTCAGCATTTCCAAAGTCAACTCCAGTATAAGGCTATTCTCATTCTCTGCAGAGACTTTATCACAGAACTCTCTTTTTAAAGTTCTCAGCCATTCTATGGTAGCCACTAGGGTCATTCAGCTGAAGTCCAGGGGCCAGAAGTTCTTTGGCTGTGGTCTGATCGGCCTTTGACAGTGTCCCACTAGCATGAAAGCTGTTTGGCTGGTGGCCAACAAAGATGGATTGTGAAGTCTTCAGTGCCACCAGCAGCTCTATCCAAGAGGGCAGCGGTGTCTGTCTCATGTAGAAGAGGTCTGTGCTGTTTTGCTGTGGTGTCAGACTGGAAATCAAAAGCATGGCATATCGGCTCTAGGTGCTAGATCCTAGCTCTAGAACTGCCACTGTGAGCTCTGACAAGTCACTTAACCTCTCTGTGCTTTTGTTTTCACATCAGCAAAAATGTACCCATCTCATGAGGCTCTTAGAGGCATGAAGTGAGATGGTGCTTATACAAAGCCCATCACTTGGTATTTAGTGGGTGAGTCTTAGTTTGCTGGCCTGCCATAACGGAGTACCACAACTAGGTAGCTTAAAATAACTGCCTTTCACTATCCCCCAGCACAGGAGCTGAAAGTTTGAAGCCAAGGTGTCAGCAGGGCCATGCTCCATCTGAAGTCTGTAGAGTTCTGGTGATGGCTTGCCAGCAATCCATGGTTTTTCCTATTTCTTCTCCATCACATGACCATCTTCTCTGTGTCTCCTACTAGTTGTGTCAAGTCTCCTCCCCTTATAAGGATACCAGTCATTCTGAATTAGGTCCCATCCCAATCCAGCCATTTTAACTAATAATATCCTCAAAGATCCTTTTCCCAAACAGAGTCATTCACAGGACTGGGAGTTAGGTCTTGAATATATCATTTTGGGGAACATAACTCCATCCATAACAGATAGTAACCAGCATGAATCTTCATTCTTAGTGGCATCATTAGCATCATACAAGGATATAGCCTCTCTTGTTTGGTTCCTCCGCTCAACAGCTATTGCCTTTAGACCACACTGGTCCAGGAGCAGGAGATGTAAGCACCCTAGGTAGGCCTATGGGTACAAACTGGAGACAATTCTTAAAATGAGAGGTGCAAGGGAAGAATTTCCTTCTAGGTTTTGTATTCCAAGAGTCAAGGTGTCTTAACCCTTTATTCAATTTTACCAAATGTAACTATTTTTTTTCCCCTCTGGGCATGTCCAGGGTTGATGATTCAGCCACAGCGTGTCTTATTCATGCTCAGACACATCATAAAGTTCTCCAGGGAATAATAAGCTTTTAAAAGGCAGAGCATGTGCTTCTGTCTTGTAGTCTGCTATGCCCAGCTTGGCACTATAAACAAAAGGGTACTAATAAGTTGCTTTTTTATCAAGTAAATGACTCCTTTTAGGTGAAATTCTCATCTAGGAGATAAATCAACACTTCTCATTTCACCATGGATGGCCTTAACCAAAAAAGTCTCTGTACTAAATGCAGAGAATGAGCTGTTTAAACTAACAGTGTGAATCCCTTGCACAAAGTCATGTTGAAATGAATGGGAAGAGAGCCAACCTATTATGGAATACTGGTGCTTATGTCTGCAAAGTTTGATCAAGCCCGGCATATGAAGACAACTCTGGTTGTCTCAGCTGGTGTTTGACATGGCTCATCCATCCTCTTCCAGGGAACTATTTGGACAACACATGGACTCCATGTGATGCCACAACTGTTTCCCTCCTGAGCAGAGGCAGAGCAGTTCTTCAGAGACCTGCTCACAACAGCACGGAGGCCAGAGGTCTGACCCTCTGAGTTACCTAACGGCAATGTCAAGGCACCACTGCCCTGCCTTCAACCCCAAAGGGCCCCAAGTTGGAAACTGGATTTCCAAAACTCTGTTCTGCTTTCACTCCTCTCATTCCCAAAGGAGTAAGTATTCCCGGCTCAGAGGCAGCTTCCAGACGTTGGCCACATATCCAACAATAGCGCTGCTGGCAGTTGGAATTCTGAGTTGCCTTTATTTTTTGGCTGGAGGGCACTAGGGATGAAAAGGAAGAGTGACTGTGTCAATGAGAAACCAGTAGCAGCTGCATCTGTTGCTGATTAGGGTTCCTGGCATCCAAACCCCTTTCTTTGTCTCCTCAAGACCCTTTCAGGGATTCGGGCTTGTCCTGCTTGATTTCTTCTCCCTGAGTTCACCCTCTCAGGTCCATTCTGCTCCATGTCATTCTCTCCACATATCTGTTTTATTGAAGATACAACAATAGATTCCACTTTTCTCTGTATCTGCTCTGATACCACTTAATGCAGAAATGCCTATAGGGGTCTTGGAATGAGCAACTATTCTCTTAGGTCCCAGGCCAAATCCCTCCACTCAAGCAGAAAAAGCAGCTGCACAGGCTTCTGGAACCAGAGCTTCTTCCCCCACACCCTACCCCATCCATCTCTCCGCTCCCAACCATCTTTCCACTCCCTTCCTTTGCTGCTCCCCTCTGGCCCAAGTCTCCCAGTCCATCAGAGGAGAGGGTAGGTGCACTTCCCTCAACTTCTGTTTGCCCCCTCCCCCCCAGCCTGTGGGAATCAGAGCTTGGGGTAGGAATCGATAAAAGCGAGTATTTTGCCATAAAAAGAATCTAAGAGGACAATGGAAGGCCATCCATGCTATTCTCCAGCTATCTGTCTTTGAAAAGGAAGATCCGGCCAAACCTACAGAACTTACTGCCTCTGGAGTTTACTCTATTTCACTCTGTGCAGCATGGCCTTGTGTATGAATTAAAGATTAAAGGCAGCGTAACCTGCATTTTGCTATATCTCCACACATAGTAGAGGGAGAGAGTGTGTATATTCGGTATGATCTCCTGGTTCTAACACCAGACTAGGAGATGGGAGATGAAGAGGAGATGGAAAGGCCAGCGATATCTTCCTGACTCTGCCACTCCATCTTATGACCTCAAGCAAGTCACTAGACTGGTCTGTGCCTGTCTTTTTCATCCAAAGAAGGAGTATAATGACATCATATCAGTGGATTACTGATGTGTCTTCTTCCAAGCCCTGTGGATGTTGGAGTGGTGATGACATCATTATACCATGTAACAAAGGACACAAAGTATGGATCACCATTCAGTGGAAAGCCAGCATTTGAGCTCCTCCCTCATTTTTAAATATCATCAATTTTAGACAGTGCATAGCTGAATTGTAATCCTAGGTGCTTCTACCCACCAAGCACAGCAGCTACCTTTGCAATCTTTTAGAACAGGGTATTTTAGTTTCCATGACTGCTCAAGTAAATATCATGTAGTGGGATGACTTAAACAATGGGAATTTATTAGCTCACAGTTTTGGGGC
Organism: Dasypus novemcinctus; assembly: GCF_030445035.2. Classification (NCBI taxonomy): domain Eukaryota; kingdom Metazoa; phylum Chordata; class Mammalia; order Cingulata; family Dasypodidae; genus Dasypus; species Dasypus novemcinctus. Next base: position 19,193,205 of record NC_080690.1, on the reverse strand, counting down.
TAAAAGTCCAAATCAAGGTGTCATCAGGGTGATGCTTTCTTCTTTGGTCCTTGGCTTCTCTGTCACATGGCAATGTAGATGGTGGCCTTGCCTTGAATTTCAGCATCTGGCTGCATGCTATGGCTTCCTTTCTGTCTGAATTTCATTCTACATATAAAGCACTCCAGTAAAAGGATTAAGACCTATCCTGATTAAGATGTTAGTGGAGGCATTTTCGGGACTTGGAGTTGTCCTGGGTGATGCTACAGGGACAGTTACTGGACATTGTAGATCCTCCCATGGCCCACTGGGTGGACTGTGGGAGAGTGTGGGCTATGACGTGGACCATTGACCATGAGGTGCAGCGATGCTCAGAGATGTATTCATCAAATGCAATGAATGTCTCATGATGATGGAGGAGATTGTTGCTATGGGGGGAGGAGTGGGGTGAGGGGGGTGGGGGATATATGGGGACCTCATTTTTTTTAATGTAATATTAAAAAAATAAATAAAGACAAAAAAAAGAGAAAAAAAAAGTTGTTAATAGAAGTAACCTCATCACAAAGGTCCTACTTTCGATGTGTTCACTACCATGGGAATAGGTTAAGTTTAAGTCCATGTTTTTCTGGGGTACATACAGCTCCAAACCACCATACAGAGGTTCCCAACCTCTGCACAACTGACATTTTGGGCCATTATCATTCTTGTGGCAGGCATTGTAGGAAGTCTTGTGCAATTAGGATGTTTAGCAGCATCCTAGCCTCTACCCCCTGGAGGCTTATAGCAGCCCCCAGTTGTAATAACCAAAACGCACTAAATCTTACCAAAAGTCCCATGCAGGGCACAGTCACCCTCCACTGAGAATCACTGTTTTAGAATCAGCCATCCTTGGAAGAGGCATCACCAAAAACCCTGATCCAATTAGTTGTCACTCCAAGCAACTGAGACACACATGCTTAGGTAAATTCTCTGACATACTCGGGAACTAGAATGCCACTAGAGAACATAAACCAGTTCTAACAAAAGCTCAAGAAGATAAGGCTGCAAAGGAAAATACATCCCCAAGCCATTCTCTGTGACTTTGCATCCTTCATGCCACTAATGTCTTGTTAATGCAAATCATGGACCATTGACTCAGTAAAGCCCACTCCGCGGCACTGGCATTGTAGTAACATCTGCTGGACTCTCAGCACAGGCAGGATGTGAGCAGGAAAGTATTTTACAGATGCATGTGGGTTAAGTGTGCCCATTTTGCTCTGAATCTGTAGTTGCATGTCTATGTAACAAGTGTTAAACAGAATTTATTACATTCCATATGAATGTATAGGCCTGGAACAGCTACATTAAGCTGTCAGTATCTGCCAAAACGAATATGTCTTTAGGATGATATTTCTTTAAATATCAAATAGTAAAAAGATGGGAGCAGGCCCTAAAGGTGGATACTGTTATCTGTGATCATTGGAAATTGTCTTCAAGTCCAGCAAGGAACCAACTTGTCCTGCCTCGACTATAATTTTGTGATAGCTCTTTTGGCTTCACAAAAGACCCCAAGGGAGGGCTTTGTAGACTGATACTGTGAACCTTCCATTCTTTCCCAAAGATCAAAGAACCCAAATGGTCAATAAGTTCCATGTGCAAAATCAGAATCACTGGCAAAAAGAAGTGACTCTTGGTGCCTATATGTGGTTGACTCTCAGATAGAAGAATTAATTTGGAGCTGTCTTTGCAGCTGACACTAAACAAAGCACGTGACAGGGCATCCTGAGCCCAGCTTCCCAGTCTAGATGTGTGTTCTGTTACCTCCTCCTAGGGACAGTGGAATGCCCCCTCCACCTCTTACCCTTGGTGCACACCCCTGCAGACATCAACACTGGATGCCTCTTGGAAACCACATTCCTAGGAGGAATTGTTTGTGTGGCACTTTCCAACCTCCCCTGGAGCCAAGGGAAAGATTTACATTTTGCTGTCGGTGTTCAACAGGTCCTGGCCATTTCCTCTCCTTTCAGAAAGACTCCAAATGAACATAAATCTCACTCCAGCTCTGACAGCCTCCAGTCATCTGTTTACCAAAATAAACTTTAAGCATACATTGAAAAATAATTCCTAGTGAAATATGCATCCCCATGGCATTCAAGCCTGGTATTTAATGTCTTTTTTATGGTTAATAATGCATCAAAAGCATCCCCGGTCTGAGGCTGTCATTACATCACATACATGATGTGCAGTGCCCATTCCAATGACTAAAAATCTGGGAGTCAGTTTTTATTTTTTAAAATAATAATAATGTATAATTAAAGTGGCCTGTTTCTCCTCCATCTGTATTTCTTTTTAATAAATCTATTGCTTAATGAGATCAACCCATTGAAAATACCTAGAGAGGGTCTTTGCCTTATACAGCTAAAGAGATGTTCTATATAAACAATTCCAAAACCCCCTCATTAGAAAGGGTTCTGTTTGGAAAGCACCTTAATTATCTTTTTTTATTTTATGTTTCTTTTTTGATAAAATCATCCAAAGATCCAATAAAATAGTACAGCTAACCCTCATCTTTCCTAGCAGACATGTGTATTTCAATCAAAACATTGGCATTCATATCTATTCTGGTTCCCTAAAGTTACCAAAAAAAAAAAAAAAATCAGGAAAGTCCCGTTTCCTCTGTTAATTGCAAAATGAACTATCTCTAAACGAAAGTCAGTCTTTCTCATTTCCAATCAGCTTTGGTCATCTCCTGCTGAGAATAGTATGGGTGGCAGTGAAGCTGCGGGTGGACGTTCTCTTCCCCAGTTGTCTAGAGGCTCATTTCATCCTTGCAGTACGTCTGCCCCGGGCCCCCACCCGGTCATCTGGAATGACCACATTCACTCCCAGAAGTGATTCTTTTGCCACCTCGGACCATTTCAAACGGTCTGAAGATGATGCAGCTCTGTGGAGCTGACAGCTTAGAAGTGCTTGAAGGCTAGACAGCTTCTGCTTACCTAGATTTGTGACTCTCAGGACCCAGTGAGCTGATCAGATAACGTATGTAAAGTGCTTATTAGTATGGTGCCTGGCACATGACACCAGGCAGATGGAACAGGATTCTGATTTGGAAAGGCATAGAGCAAGGTGGCTGTGGAATCAGGGTTAGTTGGGATCTCCTGGACTCAGTTTCTTTATGTGTAACATGGGAATAATAACAGAACCTCCTTTACTCTCTTAGATGGTTATTAAAACAATTAAAATGCAATAATATGTATAAAGGATAAAGAACTCGATGAATGGTAGCCATTAGCTGTAACAATAACAACAAGAATTGTAATTAGCCCTACATATCCTCCTGGATTTGCCAACACTTACGTAATGTGATTTAATAGTTTCGTTTCTGGTCCCTTCTACCCAAGATTCAATACTGATGGAGGATTCATATCCATAGCCAGATTCTTCTTCAGAGATCCTGAGAGCTCTCCGCTGCCACACATCTGGTACATGCATGTTTTGATGAGTAGGGAAGGAACTGAAGGACAGTTACTTGCGTGTCTTGCAGGTTCAACGTTTTGATAGTTAGTTCTAGGAAACCATTACAAACCACAGAAGAGAAGTTGCATTCAAACCCTCCTTTGTGCATGATCAGCAAGCTGCTGGTCCAGAAACCAGAAAGTCTAGGCTTGTTGAGGTCGAGCTGAGAGAGCTGAGGTTGTGGGGTGAGGGTGCTCCTCGGGTGGCATTAGCTGCTCCCTGCTTCTGGACGCTGCTCTCCTGGCTGCCCCGACAGAGCTCTTGGGAGCCTGGATCCTCAGAGTATTAACTGACCCAGGAGGAAGCATTACCGCCTCTTTTTCTTAGCATTTGGTGGAAATCTCCAGGCTTTACTGTGCTCTGAATTTGTGGTATTCCCAAAGGGACTTCTACCCTTAAAACAAGTTTTTCTTCCATCTTTGCTGTAAAGGGACATGCCAAGATCCAAAGGCCAAGTCAGAGGGTCTCTGAATACCAACAGAGCCAAAACAGTCAGAGCAGTCTGCCCCCGGGCTTAGTCACTGTGCTTCCCCTCAGTCCTCCCCTTTAAATCTCACTTTCTCGGCCCCCACCTCCCAGGGGCTGACAGGTCTCACAATCTGGAGACAAATGCTGCTGGCTTTCCCTTTCAGAGGTGGTTTCAGAAGTTACCATTTGGTTGTGTTCTCCATTGGCTTCTTTTCAGCTCTTTGCTCCCTCGCGGCCGCCTAGTTCAGTTCCTTTCTTGGTTCCCCTATTGTCTGACTCCACGGTACTTTTTAAGTGTCAAAGCAAATTTGTGTTTCCAGTAGTTGCACCTTTTGCTTTTTGCCTTTTTTTTTTTAATTGCATACAGCCTCCTTAATTCTAATTCCCATGGAAAACTTAAGTGTATCCGTAAGAAAAGGCACATGCACGCACAAAAACTCAGCCAGCAGACTCTCCCGTGCCTTGGCACACCCTGGCAGACATGCAATTGCATACTGCAAAGCTGGCTAATGTTGATGCATCCAGGTTGGAAATGACAGGAGATTGTGGAGGGCCAGTCATTTAATGAACCCCTGCGGGACCAGTCTCGGTTACTAACAATTTCTCTCCAACTCATCAGGCAAGGGACTCGCAGCCCTCCGTGTTTCACTCCATCACGTCCCCCCACTGCCCCCTTCTTCTTGCTCTACACAAACAAACCAATTACAGCAACGGATATAAATTGGACCCCTTTTCTGAAAATGCACCTTCAATCTTTTTTCCACCTTTCCCTACTCAGCTCCAATCAGCCTGCCCACATGTTAGACTGCGTATAACACTCGCGCACACATCCACACACACATATGCATGTATATGCACGTTCTCATGTATATTCTTTGTCACACAGATCGCACAGGCTTCTATTCTTGGGCCAGCCTGGTTTTAGCTGTCTCTGTATTCTCCTAATCTACCATCTGGCGGAATTCAGGTTCAGAGTCACTTTAATTTTTCACCTTCCTTTTTATACTAGAGCTAATCCAAACCCTCACCACCCTTTGCCATACCTCAGCCAAACTTCCAGATTTATTCTTGGACAATGCCCTGTGTAACTTGTACTGGGATGATTGTGCCCTCCATCGTAGTTATCACTTGATAATTGAGCTTAGTGGCTTTGCATAAAGACCTATCCTGCTTAAACAAAGCTATTACAATGGTAGATGTACAAACTCGTGTAAATTAAGGAGTGAGAAGTTGCTGAGTTGGAATTCGAGCCCCCATTAATAACTTAGCCCAATGATTGCCTCCATGTCAGTGCTATCAAAGATGCTCCTGGGCTGCGAACCATTTGTGAGCAGTGCTCAACAAGTTAAGTGCAGAAATTCAGAGCAAGAGTTTAGAAACTTTCATAGCTATCTGACATTGTTGCAATAGTCAAGCAGCATTTTATTTTCTAGTAGTTCAGTTTTTATGTAATTTACAAATATATCAGTCCATATAGGCTTAGACATTTTTTTTAAAATTTCTTTACGTCCTTCACAACAGAAAAGTTGAGGGCTACTCCCCATTATCAGGAAGATTTTCAAATTTACCTACCAAAACAAAGGGTCCCTAAGAATAATTACTTTGTTTCATTTAAGTGTATGCTTACAGACTGATGGATGGAGTGGATGGTATGATAAAGAAAAGGCAGGAAACATTAATGCAAATAGGTATCTAAATAACGTTTACCAAGAAATGAAGATAAACCAGTAAATGTTGCTGTATGGGGAATGATCATACCTTGCAACAATTCTGTTGTGTAATAACTTTTGGGCAACAAATTGATCATGTAAAGTTACCTTAGGTCCTAGTATGTTGGCCCTCCACCCATATTCTAGAGACTAAACTCTTTTATAATGCTGGAATCAGGTTCTCCTGCTGACCTGCCTGTTCAAAGCCTGATGCGGTTCTTTGTCCGAGGACATTGTTAGTCCTTTGGCATCTACAAATCTCCACGGAGTCAAACCTCATTCCAACAGGAGTCTATGGGCCCTAACACTACACACAGAGGAACAAACATTTCAGAAAGAGACTTTTGCTCCCTCTGGCATGCGGAACAATTCCCCAGTTATCTCTGCAGAATGATAGGTGGTTATGACCAATCATGCTGGAGAGATTTTTAAAACAATAACAACATCTTGCGCGTTTATCAGCACCCTTTCCCATTTCCAAGGCTCGCCCACCCTGATCGGTCCCCGCGATCCGCAGAGCCGGCCAGCGAGGGCGAGCCGGCGGGGCCCACTGCCCGCACTTGGAGCGGGCGGCTGCTCCCAGCGCCCACCCCGCGCTGCACGGCGCTAGCTGAGGGCCGTGCAGGCTCCCGGGGGATTCCCGGGGAGGGGAAGACGCTCTCCTTGCGGCCATTTTTGCATTGTATCAGGCAGGGAGAATCTCCGAGGGGCTCCGGTGGATTCCGACAGTCCGCGGGGCTTGCGGGGTGGTTTTTAAAAACCAAATACCCATGGGTTTTAGCAGATGGGCTGTGACTGGAGGCAGGAGGGGGGCAGAAAGGGAGCACCGGGCATTAAAATGACAAAGCGCTTTCATTTGTGAGAACCATCAGAGGAAGGTGGAAACGAACATATTTTCTGAGAGAAAAGCAATTTCGCAAGCGCTGCCTTGTGTACAGATGAGCAGGACAGCGAATCGGCTCGGGATGGCCCCCGACATTCCAGGGAAAGACAGATGATGGATGTTTTCTCATTATGTGGGCTGGAGAGGGCGTTTTATGCAAAATTCAAAGAAGGGGGGAAAAAAATCCCACTTCCTGCCCCACTTCCTTTCACAGGGGCCTTCCTGAACTGCAGCCAGCAGGGGCAATGGAGCTGACCCAGAATTACCCAGAGGTGAGGGGGTCATTTCTGGGGCAGTTAAAGGAGCCAAACATAGCCGAGGCCTATTGGCTATAAATGATGAAGTTCCCTCTGGGAAAGACACAAGGTAATAAATGACTTTTGCAGCAATTAAACGCCAGAGCTAAGGTGAGCCTTCAGCTCCCGCGATGCTATCCCTTTTTTAAGAACAACAACAAAAATACCAACTCCGAAGAAACTTTCCCTCTCACCAGCGACTCGGTGCTTGTCTGGTTTTTCTATCAGTGCACCTTCCATGGCAACTCCTTATGGGTTTTACAGATCAAATGTCCAGGAGGAGCTGAGAGGGTCCCGTTCCATCTTGCATTTGCTAAAATGCATTCGGAATCACATTATTATAGATTATGCAAGATTGGACCATGGCCGAGATGAAAATGTAGCCCTTGATGCTTCAGAGAGAAGGAAGGCAGACTGACCCCTTGGAGACTGAGTTACTGGCTCTTTGTTTTTCCACAGATCTACTTGCCTGAGGGAACAGTTCAGCTATTCCTTCCTTTTAATTCCTGTCTTGTGGGAGAGGTGAAAACATGAAGTAAGGAAAGAATATCCCTGGAAACTCATATACCAACAGCCACACACACACATACACACACACGCTTGCTTACACACACACACAATTGAGTCAGTGTTTTAGAATTTTATGTTGAGTTGGCAGCTTGCTTATGAGGAGAGAGGAACAAGAATTACAGGTAAGGAACTCACATCAGCTTTGATCAGCTGAGTGACCCCAGGGAAATCACATAACCTCTCTGGTCCTCAGTTTCTTCATCTGAAAAAAAAAATGAGGCTTGGGATTTGATGACCTTTGTGATTCCTTCCAAATTCAACAATTTCCTTCTAAAGGAAAGCCCCACTCCAGAAGGTTCATGAGTTTTGCAGGACTGTGTGTGTGTGCGTGTGTTTGCACAGTCCCAGCTGTGCACAGGAGATAATGCTACAACTCCATCCCATCCCCTCCCAGGTCCAGCGTCTATGGGTGTGCCCTCGTCTGTCTTTCCTTTAGCCCTCTGTGCACTTTTAATGGCCCCATTGTATTCAGACAGCTACAGCTTCTGAAAATGATCATTAGAGTGCTGTTGCAATGACACCTCTCTCAAGCCCCAAGCGCCCGTGCAAACCAGCACTCGATTCCTGTTGGAGGCAGCCAAGGTAGCCACAGCCCACTCAAGCGTGCAGAGATATTGGCTGCATGCTCCGGTGCACTGTAGCCTGTCAATACCCCTGAATAAACTAATCAACCTATTTGCACCTTCATAAAAACTCATCTTGGAGTCAATGAAATAGGTGTGGTAGAGACAATACCGACAGCAAGTGGCCTGAAAAGAAGAAAGAGAAAAGGGTTGTAAAGAACATACTTGCTGCCTTTCCAAAAGGAGGTGGTGCCATGTGCCCAGAAACTTGGACAAAGTTACAGAAATGCCCAGGGCGCTCAGGAGACTGCAGTTCCCTCTGCTTTCTTCCCCGGGGCCCTGTGTCCGTCTCAATACTTACACTGAGGCCTCATAGGGAAGAGATTGCCCCTGTGCTAGAACTTTTGCAATTGCTGTTTAGTAGAAACAATACTCTCCTCCCTTTCTAAGAACTAATTCCACAAAATCTTGATACTCAGATTCCAAACCTTCCCTTTGACTTTTTTTCCAGGACTGCTTAAGACTCACTGCCACTTACCAGCCATCTGGTGACAGTGAAGGAGCAACACTGGGTCAAGGTTGGAATGTTACGGGAATTCCAGGTTAATGGAGCCAGGCCCTTCTGTACTGTACAGGAGGCCGCTTGATGTGCCCTCAAAGACTCTACTCCCCCACACATCCCCAAATCAGTAAATGGCACCACTGCCCACTTGCTCAAGATAAGAACTCTCCTGTACCTCTCACTTCCAATCCGCCAGCCAGAAGAATTGACTTTACCTCCAAATCACATCCTAAATCCAGCCCCTTCCCTACCCCAGTCCCCACTGCTCATATCCTTGTCCAAGCCACCAGCATTGAACCACTGCAATAATCACTTCACTGTTCTCCCAGTTCTATCTTTGACCCCAGTGGTCTGTTTTCTGCACCACAGCCAAAGTAATCTTAAATATGCCGTCAAATGTTATCTCTTTCTCCATTTCTCTCCACACATCCACCTCTCCCCCTCCCCATGGCTTTGTATCACACTTAGAACTGGCTCCAGACTCCTTACTCTCACTCTGCCGCCTCTCCAACTTCACCCAGTACCACTGTCACCTTAACTCATTACACTCATTACACTTCTTCTCTTCCTCAGGCACAAGTTATCTTCTGCCTTTGAGCCATGGACACTTCCATCTGTACAAGTCCCCAGATCTTTGAATGGCTGACTGTCCTTATCATTCTGATCGCAACATAAATATAAATAGTATCTTTTCAGAGAGCTCTTCCCTGATTACCTTTGGTATTTATTGTCTGTCTGGAATATAAGCTCTGTGAGTGCAGAGACTGATATTCGTTAAGCTCAAAAGCTGTGTCCAAAAGGCCCAAGAACAGAGCAGCTAAAAAAATGAGGAAGGTAATTTCTTCCCCACAAGACAACTCTTTACTTTCTTTACTTTACTTCGTGTTGTTCGGCCATTGCTGCCATTTGCAAGATCAAATCTGGGTCCCTGGTGGTTCCACACAGTGGAAAGTGATTCGGGAAGTGGCATTATATTAACTGTCTTAAGGTCTGGCACAGAAGCAACTCACATCTTCACCACTCACATGCCGTGGGTGAAAACACAGGACCCATATGGCCACTGCAAAGGAGACTGGGAAATTTAGCCTATCTTTGTAGCCAGGAAGAGGGCAGAAGAGATTCTGGTTGAAATTGTTAAAATGATCTCTGCCACAATCCCCAACATGCAGAACTGTGCCTGGCACTTAGTCTGTGTTGAGTGAGTGAGTGAGTGAATGAATAAATGAATGAATGAATGAATGAATGAAAAAAATATATATAGGGTGGTGGACTTATATATGCCCAGTGGTTATAGGGCATCCATCTACCACATGGGAGGTCTGCGGTTCAAACCCCAAGCCTCCTTGACCCGTGTGGAGCTGGCCCATGTGTAGTGCTGATGCGCTCAAGGAGTGCCCTGCCATGCAGGGGTGTCCCTCGCGTAGGGGAGCCCCACGCACAAGGAGTGCGCCCTGTAAGGAGAGCCGCCCAGCGTGAAAGAAAGTGCAGCCTGCCAGGAATGGCATCGCACACACAGAGAGCTGACACAACAAGATGACGCAACAAAAAGAAACACAGATTCCCGTGCCACTGACAACAGCAGAAGCGGACAAAAAAGATGCAGCAAATAGACACAGAGAACAGACAATGGGGTGGGGGGGTAAGGGGAGAGAAATAAATAAATAAATAAATCTTAAAAAAAAAAAGAAAAAGAAAAAAATATATAAATGAACCTCCTGACTTAACAAAGTAGACATTTCATTTCAATTCCCCTTTGAAAACTATCAACGCTGCAAAATGCAAAGGTCTTAGGAAGACAAAATATAGCCTTCTCTGGTGTGCTCTTTCATGGCACGCTTGTACCATGGAAGGCATTCCTAAATAAACTAATCTTCAATTATAATGGACTTGACCAAATTCTCCATCTAGTCCCTCGTAAGGCTATACCCATCATACAAGCTAGAAAAGAATGGGGAAAGGTTCCCACTGGAAAACTAATGGAGGATATTGTACCTTCAGTTTCCAAGCTCCCTGTTATATACATTTCCTCTCAATATACTCAGATATATTCAGTATTCTATCAATGTCATCCTCTTGTAAGGTCCTTCTAGAAACTTCTGAGCTGTTCCCCTTGGGCTTGGTTGGTGTCTAGGCCTGGAGCCCATTTGACACCTTCTCGTCATCCTGGGAGTTTGTTTCTCCTCTCTGGAGTATTTGAGTCTCTATTTCCTATATCCCATCTCATTTTATCCCAACCCAGGAGTAGGTATTATTATTAATTTCATCTTGCATGTGAAGCAAACTGAGGCATTGGGAACCTAAGTGAAATTTCCCAAAGTCACTTGTGGTACTCACAAATGGAATGGCTAGACCTCAAATCCATGCCTGCCTGACACCAAACCCATGCCCTAAATTACTCCCTCAGCCTTCATGGCACTCCCTTTGGCAGTACAGGCTAAGAAGGCTAAGCAGTGGAAGCTGGGGTCCCCAGAGGTGATTAAGGGCCTTGTGTAGGAAGTGCTTCCCAGGTTCGAGCAACTACTGCAAAATTCCAATCCCAAAGCTCTTTTACAGGCCCTGATTCACTGTTCCTAATGGCAGCTTCTTATTCTAGGATTAGAGGATAAAAAAAAAGAAAGAAAAAAGAAAGCTCTGGTCATGTGACACTATTCTTAGGCCTTTAATGTCAGAAATAATGATAGTGTTAAATTGGAGCTCATTAGCACTGAATGAAACTTCATTGAACCATCTCTTTTTTTTGGGGGGGGAGGTGTTGTAATGATTCCTCCCCCCTTTTTTATCCTACCTCCTCCTCAGTAGCCCTGACCTGGTTCACCAGGAGAAGAAATGAGTGTTTGGAGTGGTAAATTTTTAAATAAAAAAGATGCCTTTTCACTGATGTAAGGAAAAGAGTCCATCCTCCATTGTTCTCACCAAATGCTGGCTGTTCCTTTGTCATGAGCTCACAGACATTTTCTGAGCTCCTTATGCCACTAATGTATCCCCAGCAGCCACGATACATACTTAGGACATTATTTTGAGCACAGATTTTCTCATAATGAATCTGACAATCCCGTTTTATGATTTGTTGAGTGATTAATTCAAAATATACTGTTCCCTAGAACCAGGTTTCCAGTGGAATCCCTGCTATGCCTCCAGCCACTAGTACCAGGCTTGGCATGGCCATCCTCAGAGGGTACCAGGGGTACTACCTTGTATGTGGCACTCCCAAAAGACAGCAGCCAGTCTCTGCCTTCTGCCCACCCCTGGAAAGATCTTTTTGCAAATTGGAAAAAATATGTATATTTTCTAGAAATAAGATACCACTCTTTTAGAGCAGGGGTCAGCAAATTTTTTCTTAAAGGGCCAAAGAGTAAATATTTTAGGCTTGACAGGCCACATGATCTCTGCCATGTTTACCTGATTCAGATTACCAATGAGTCATCTGTAAGCCAGTAAAAATTTATTTGCAAATTAGGCAGTGGGCTAGATTTGGCCCAGAAGCTATGGTTTGCTGGCCTTTGCTTTAGAGCAGAGGTTCTTTTCCCTTCCCTTCCCTTCCCTTCCCTTCCCTTCCCTTCCCTTCCCTTCCCTTCCCTTCCCTTCCCTTCCCTTCCCTTCCCTTCCTTTCCCTTCCCTTCCCTTCCCTTCCCTTCCCTTCCCTTCCCTTCCCCTTTTCTTTTCTTCCCCTTTTCTTTTCTTTCCCTTTTCTTTTCTTTTCTTTTCTTTTTTTAATTATTTTTTTAAAAGATATTTAGATTATACAAAATGTTACGCAAATAAATATAAGGGATTCCCATACGCCCCACTCCCCACACCTCCCACCCTTCCCCACATTAACTTCTTTCATTAGTGTGGTACATTCATTGCAATTGATGAAAACATTTGGAGCATTGCCACTAAGCATGGATTATAGTTTACATTGTAGTTCACACTCTCTCCCACTCAGTTCTGTAGATTATGGCAGGATATATAATGGCCTGTTCCTGTCATTGCAATGTCAGTCAGGATAATTCCAAGTTCCAAAAATGCCCCCATATTACACCTCTTTTTCCCTTTCCCTGACTTCAGCACTTCCAGTGGCCACTGTCTCCACCTCAGTGATGTAATTTCTCTCTTTGCTAGAATACCAATAAGTCTATAGTAGAATACCAGTAAGTCTACTCTAGTCCATATTTTATTCCCCAATCCTGAGGATTCTTGGACGGTGATGCCGACTCCACCTCTAATTGAGAGGGGATTCCATGCAGCTGATGGATAGGACTCTCTTACTTGCAGTTGTAGACACTTTTGGTTCCTTAGTATGGTGGTTGTCCATTCTCACCTCCTTGTTAGTTGTCCTGGGTGAGTCCGATGAAATGGATACTAGGTATTGCAACTCCATTGAGGTTCAGGGCCCACCTAGCACATGACCTGCCCAAAGAGTCAAGTCTCTTGGACATATGCCTACCAACTCCAGCACCAACTATAGGTTCACATAGAAGGGTCAGAAGAGGCATGTGGAGAGAAGTCACATCTGAGTCCAACTCTGTCACACTCAGGAGAACAAACTCCGAAGTAGGGCCTACTGATGAGCACCAAACTCCAGATCTATCTGCCATGACCATATGACCTGGGTGTCTCCAGAGCCCTCAGGAGCCCCACTAATTGGGGTAGTATCTACTGTGGCAGTCTATGAGATCCTGCTAAGTACATGGATAAGCGTTACCTCTGGGATGACCTCCCGACTCACTTCAAAGTCTCTTAACCATATAAACTCATTTGTCTTTACCTTTTCCCCCTTTTCTTAAAGGTCTTTTTCCAGTTGCATTGCTCATTGGTGTTTGGTAGTAATCCCTCAGTGCCAGGAAGGCTCATCCCTAGGAGTCATGTCCCACACTAGGGGGAAGGTAATGCATTTGTATGCTGAGTTTGGCTTCAGAGAGGGGCCACGTTTGAGAACATGGAGGCTCTCAGGAGGTAACACTCAGCACCCAGCACTAGGCTAAGTTGCAATTTCAAGAGCAAAGGCTTATAAGCATAACTGTCAATATCAAGGGCGCATCAATGGACCATCCTTCTTCACTAGTCATAGCCCTGCACTTGGGGGATTGTTGCTTTTCCATTAGAGAATGTGATAGAGCTCCCCAGGATGGGAATTCAATATTGCAGGGATGTGTTGGTGTGGGTGTGATATATTTATTAAATAATACACAGTATTATGTGGACTTAGTAAGGGGTCTGCAGTTTTCACCTGACTGGCAAAGGGTCTGTGGAACAAAAAGTTTAAGAACTCCTGCTTTAGAGGATGCTGGAAGGCACAAGAGGGACTTGGGAATTAAAAGACTATGCAAAGGCCACTGATGTGCTGGCATCACATTTCTGTATAGCACACTGTATTAGTTAGCTAAAGGGATGCTGATGCAAAGTACCAGAAATCTGTTGGGATTTATAAAGGGTATTTATTTGGGGTTGAAGCTTGTAGTTACCAGGCCATAAAGTGTAAGTTACTTCCCTCACCAAAGTCTGTAGCCATGTAGCGAGATGGCTTCTGACTTTGGCTCCGTGGTCCCAGTTTCTTGTAATATCAGCTATAGGCTAGGGATAAATCTTACTGTCTCCTGGAACTTGCTTCTCTCTGGGTCCAGCTGCTCTATTCTCTCCACAAAGTCAGCTGTAGACTTCAGGCTCTCTCTCTTCCCAGGGTCTCTGCTGTGTCTATGGCGCCATTTCTATTCCTCTGTGTTCTCCTGCCTGTTTACTTTCCAGGACTCCAGCTCAAAACTCTAACTCCTCTGCCATGTAGTTTTCTCTGTGAGTCCCCGCCCCTTTGGTGGACAGGGACTCAATGTCCTACTGACATGGCCCAATCAAAACCTTAATCATAATTTAATCAAGCAAAAGTGAAATCTCTGAACCCAATACAACCTAAAATGCCCAGAGGAACAGACAAGTTCACAAACATAATCCAATGTCTATTTTTGGAATTCATAAACAATATCAAACTGCTACAAACACGTGTGTTGTGGGGGGGTACACATTTGCATGGGTGTTGGTAAGGAGAGAAAGAGACAGAATACATAGTATGCATTCACACAGAAGGATAAAACCTCTAAGGTGTGGTGGTCAGAGTCTGTGCAGACTTGTTCTATGTCAAGGTGATGTAAAGGCTTCAGCCCCAGAGGTACCCCAAGGGAAGTAGTACACAGTGTCTGAAATTCCTACTGCTTGATAGTCTTTGCTTTGGGCTTCTTCTTTATGAAAGATAAAGGCCTAACAAAATGTAACTGCTCATTGGGAGGGAAAACACAGTACCCATAGTAGATCACATTGACTAGTGATCTCAAGTCCTTTGAATAGGAAAGTCAGGCCAGGTTGGTGCCTGCTGCATTGTAGTCCTCAACTCCTAGGCAGAAGATGGCCAGGTTGCAAACAGAAGGAGAAGGTGTGGGAGGGCAGAGAACTGCTTTGCCTGCATGGCAGGTTTGATTAGGCATAACCATTCATCTGCAACTCTGTCCCCTGGCCCTTCCCCTGTGGCAGTCTCGGGGTCATTTTTAACAAAATATTTCAAAGCAGCTGATGAGCATTTGTGGAGGCTAGGACATTTTTGGTTCTTCAAGCGGCATTGTTACATAGCTCAAGGTGGTTAAAATATTGTGCATTCTAAGTTTCATGGAGTCCACAAGTATGTGGCACCTTGCTATTCCCAGCTCATTACCCCTTTCTGTCCTCTGGCCATGATCCTTGACAGCTAACCATCCCTTCTTTCCAAATGCATCCCTTTCCTTCATCTGGAATTTAAAAGCCTCCTGGCCACAGTAAAACTCCACTTCAGACCTGTCCACACACATATATTTCCTCAAGCCCCCGAGAAGCACCGCTGCCGCCATTTACTGCTGCTTTGTGTGTCCACGGCGGCCATTTTGTCACCTCCGAGGAAAGGGATAAACAGGCTCCCCTGTTTCTTCTGAAGTGCACTGTGTAGTACTGATTTTTCCCAATCATCTCTAAATAGAGGTTTCTCTCCCCCTCCCACCAGCTCAGCACCCGAGAGCGCAGTGAGCGTGCCCTGCATTTGAAATCTGACATCTTTCTCTTACTCATTCACTCTGTCTTCAGCTTGGCAGAGCGCTTAAAATTGGTATCCCTTTAACTAGGCAAGCTATTCTTCTGCTGAGAGATGACCTTTTACACAGAAGATAGGGCTGTCATAAGTGATCTCTGATATCTGGAAGTTTCCTCTGTATTCCGACAAGGTACAGTGCCACACAGAAGAGCAGCGGATGTTTGCAAAATGTTTCTGTGCAAAGTATGTTAAAAATATTATATTTCTTCATATGGATCCAGATAGATTATTATCAGCCATTCAATTATCAATATAATTGAAATAATATTTCAATTATTATTGAAAATACTGCCATCCCTCATGAAGTACAACTGTCCAATTGTTTTAAAAAAATGAAAAGAAAAATTTTGTTCTATTCAAAGGCTCTTAGGGAAAAATCATTGAAAACAGGGAAATTTTCCATGGGTTTTGTAAAACTTAATTGTAGACTCTCAAAGTTACAATTTTAAATAATTCTTCCCACAGAGTTGGAGAATGAAGACAATGAATAGCTTTTCATTCTCCAAGATATGTTATCCTGAATTCTCCAACTTTACTCTTCTTTTCTTTTTCCCCCTCCCCCATCCCCCAAACTGCTGTTTTTGTTTTGTTTTGTTTTGTTTTTGTTGTCTGTGTCCATTCACTGTGTGATCCTCTGTGTCTGTTTCTTTTTGTCTTTTCTTCTCATTTCCTCTTCTAGGCTTCACCGGGATTTGATCCTGGAGACCTCCAATGTGGGAGAGAAGCTCCCACTTACTTGCGTCGCCTCAGTTCCTGGTTTCTGCTGCATCTTGCCTTGGCTCTCCCCTGCATATCTCTTTTGTTGCATCATCATCTTGCTGCATTGCTCACCACACAGGCCTGGTCGGCACGTCTTTATTAGGAGGCCCAGGAGATGGGTCCTGAGTCCTCCTATATGGTAGATGGAAGCCCAATCACTTGAGCCACGTCTGCTTCCCTTACCCTTCTTTCCTTATCAGAAACCTGACATCTGATTTTCCTCCCTAGCATAAAACATTATTTGTTGTTGAGTTGTTTTTTTTTTTTTTTTTAATTTTTAAGCCTCATTTTAGTTTATTTCTGCTCCCCCCACCCCTGCCGTCTGCTCTCTTGTGTCCATTTGCTGTGTGTTCTTCTGGGTCTGCTTGCATTCTTGGCAGTGCCCAGACTCTATGTCTCTTTTTGTTATATCATCTTGCTGCGTCAGCTCTCCATGTGTGTGGTGCCACTCCTAGGCAGGCTGCCCTTTTTTCGTGCAGGGCGGCTCTCCTTACAGGGCACACTTCTTGTGTGTGGGGCTTCTCTATGTGGGGGACACCCCTGCGTGACATGACACTCCTTGCGTGCGGCAGCACTGCACATGGGCCAGCTCCACACAGGTCAAGGAGGCCCTGGGTTTGAACCCTGGACCTTATATATGGTAGGCGGACACTCTTATCAGTTGAGCCACATCCACTTCCCTTTTTTTAATATTAATCCATTTTACCAATCAGTTGTGGGATTCAGAAAGCAGAATGAAATGCAAACTTTCCAAAATGCAAAATGATAAAGATTTGCTTGCACATCTGGGCATCACATTTGGTGTTAATGAGTCTTAACTTCAGGGCCTGTCATTTACTCAAATAATATACATACCATGGGTTATCAATATACCAAGAAAACGTTGGCTCATGCAAGCCCATGTAATGTGTTCACAGATGGAATGGAAATACTGAGGATGCACTGAAGAGCAGCTCTTCCCTGTTTTGTCAGTTAAGCAAGAATCCTGAGACAGTGGCTCTTGGAGTGAAAATAATCACATCTCTTTGCTACCTAGCCCTTTCTCCAAACTGCTGGCAAAATGGATTCTAAGGTCATTCCCAGTTTATGTGAAGGAGATCATGTACAGGCTTACCCTCAGAATGATGCCAACTGGCCAAAGAGAAGGAATACCTCCATGGTATGAGACTTATGGCTATCCCACGCTACGCCAGGGTAGGACATCAGAATTCAACGGTGATAATGACCTCTAAGAACTAGAATCTTAAGGTCTGAGTGTCACCCTTTATGGCCACTCTAATCTCTGGAATCCCTTTTCTGGCTTCAATACATATGACCTGCTTTCCTGATTCTCTAGGTCGTTGCCTAAGGACTGCACATACCTCCCATGCATTTGCATTGAGTGGCCACTTGCCAGAAACAAACCTAGAACAGGTCCATTGCTATGACTTATGACTGGAATTCCAACATTAGAGTTCCTCAAGTTGGGTCAAGGAAGAAATTGCTCTCTGCTAAAATGCAAATACATACATAATATTAATATTATGACTGATAATTTTTAATTTGTCTTACAACTAACCACTATACACATTGTTTCATCTCCCTATAATAACCCAACAAGGTAAACATGTTAAAGATAAGGAAATGAGGTTCAGAGAGTTTGAATTTCTTATCCGTAGTTACACACCTACTAAGTACTAAGCCTGGGATTCAAATCGAGATCTTTGATTTCAAATTCTGAGCATATTCCAACATACCTGCTTCCTGTGTATTGTCTAAAAAGACCCTTTCTGATGTTTGTTAGCTGAAATCTATTTTGTTAAGAGACAGTTTTTTAAAAATGGGAATGTTAGTTAATTTAGGGTTGAGAAGATGAGAATAGGACTGAAAGATACGAGAACATGGAATGGTGGTAAAGAAAACATTACCTGGTATAGATTTTCCTGAGACGACCTACCCTTCAGAACCCCAATGTTTGCGGTTCTTCATTCAGTTGACTTGAAACAGGATTCTTGAGTCCTTTTCCTGGGGTCTTTCTTCTGCAAACTGAGTCAGGCTAGAGCTAAGAATCTCTTTGGATGCAGGTCGTATGGTTATCGTCAGTGAGATTGGCCTCATCAGGATTAGTGTGTGAGATAGCCAGAACAACACAGGTCCCAGCTCCAAGAGAGGCAGCTGTTTATTACGAGCTCCTTCTGCAGACATGCCAAAATATATTCAAGCCTGCAGGAATCTCAAGAAAATGCTCTGTGAATGGCAAAAGTGCACATGGACCCAGATGTTCAGCCCCAGCCAAATGGAAAGTTTTAGTAGCTATTCCCATCAGGACTTCTTTTCAATTGCAAGGCACAGAAAGTTCAACCCCAAATGTCAGAAACAGAAAGGGAATGTATGGACTCACATAATGGAAAAATCCATAGGCAGGTCTACTTGGATAGGTGGCCTGTTCAGGGATAGAGTTTGACTGGAGACTTACCCAAGATCACCAGGTTTCTTCTCCCCTCCCATTGGTTGGAACTGTCTCCTTCATACTGAGCTCTCTTCAGGGTTATGAGATGGCTACAGCAGTCCAGATCACTCATTTCTTTTACTTCAGATGCTCTTGTAAAGAGTAAACATCGTTTTCACCAAAGTCTGGGCAGAAGTCCCAAGAAAACTACTGAGTCACATGCCCATCCCTGAACCAATCACTGTGATGCAGGAGGAATACAAGATGCTGATTGACTCTGGCCTGGATCAGTTGCTGTATCCCTTGAATCACTGAATCGAAAACCATGTGAATCGAAAGTAGAGGAAACAAATATTTCCAAATGGCTCTCATCAGGAAAGGGGTGAATGGATGCTGGGATCTAAATGCAATGAATGTCCACTACAGTATCTGTCTAACTTTGTGACTATTCACAAGTATGTGGATGCACAAATGAAGGGAGAATGTGCCCAGTCCCTTCCTTTGTCATGTGCTGCTCAGCCTGTGTCAGTTAGAGAGGCAGATGAGGCAAGGAGAAAGGATGCCCAAGCCTTTCTTTGATTGTGGCTTACTAATTTTAGGTGATGCTTCATGATCAAATTCATGTCTCAAACATGGTTGCTATTTTTTTATCATGAAATTTTTTTATTGTCTTTTTTTAAAAAAATACATAGATCACACAAAATGTTACATTAAAAAATATAAGAGGTTCCCATAAACCCCACTCCCCAGGCCCCCCACTCCTCCCACATCAACAACCTCTCTCATCAGTGTGGCACATTCATTGCGTTTGATGAAAACATTTTGGAGCACTGCCACACCATATGGACTATAGTTTACATTGTAGTTTACACTCTCCCCAAGTCCAATCGGTGGACTGAATGCAATAACATTCAGGACAACTCTAAGTCCCCAAAATGCTCCCTTTTCACACCTCTTCTTCCCTCTCCCTGCCCTCAGCAACTCCCGTGGCCACTGTCTCCACATCAATGAAACAGCTCCTTCCATTGCTAGAGACACAACAATTTCATAGCAGAATACCAGCAAGTCCACTCTAGTCCACATTTTATTGTTCCATTCTGCAGACCCTGGGATGATGATGTCCATTCCACCTCTAAATTGAGAGGGGGCTTAGATCCCACATGGCCAATGGATGCAACTCTCCTGCTTGCAGCCATAGACTCTCTTGGCTCCCTGGTGTGGTGGTTGACCATCTTCACCTCCCTGTTGGCTGACCTGGGTAAGGCCAACAAACCAGAGAGTAGGTGTTGCAACTCTGCTGAGGCTCAGGACCCAGCCCGCCCATGGACAGTCCAGAGACCCAAATCTCCTGAACATACTCTAACCCCAGCATCACATGGTTGTTATTTGATGTTTATTGGTTTATCATACTTAGGTTTTGTTTTGGGGGAAAAAAGTGTCCTCGGACCTTGCCACTCAGAGTGGTCCACAGGCCAGCAGTATCGACATCACTGCTGGTGGAAGCTCATTAGAAATTTAGAATCCTGGACCCCACCCCACACCTGCTAAATCTAGGTAGTGGCTGAGCAGGGGTAAACAAACTTTTCTGTTAAGGGGCAGACAGTAAATGTTAAGGCTTTGTGGGCCATATTTATGTCTGTCACCCTGCTGTTGTAGCTCAAAAGCAGCCCCACAGATGACATGTAAGCAAATTGGTGTGGCTGTGTTCCAATAAATCTTTATTTGCAAAAACAGGTTGTAGTTTGTTGGTCCCTGGTCTTCTAGACGATCAGACAAGGTGATAGGGATTGAAATCATCTGGTTCTCAACTTGACTTTGGATTAGATATACCAAAGGATGACTAGAACATGCCTCCAAAATAAACTGTCTGTTCATTTGTTTCTTCAAAGTATCTATTAAGCACCTACACTTTGGCAGCCATTTAGGCAAAGCGAAATCAAGGGCATCTGGAATTTCCAGCACCCACAATGTGGCAGGTACTCTCCCAAAAGCAAGCACTTTTCCCAGAGTGCAGAAATGTGGGCTTGTTTACAGCACAAGGCCCTGCTATTTCATTCAAGGCCAGCGTCTTTGGCAAGTGGGGGCTCATCGTGCCCATCCCCTTGGAAGACCAGACACAGGCCCAGCCAGGGAGAGTAGAACATCCTCATCTTGCCAAGGTGCAGCTGTGAGGTGCAGAGTTGCAAGAGCCCTAATGCGACCTTCCACCCAGTTCCTTCAGATCCACTTTCCTTTGCTTGCTGCCCAAGGGATTTCAGGCAACAGAGAGGCCACCACAAAGATAAGCCACACAGAGTTCCGCTGCCTGATACCTGGTCCCTTTGCGCCAATGCTATTCTCTTCTCTTTGCAGCAAATGTCAGCCCGACTGCCTCACTGCAGCAGCTCACATCTGTGTACATTCTTTCATTTTTCTCTAGAGATTCCTCCTGTTCAGGATGGTTTTTTTAATTCTACATTTGAAAACACAGAGGCAGTTCACAGAGCCCAGAGTTACCTGAGTCACCAGCTGCAGACCCATTGCTTCTGTGTTGCCTCCATACATTGGCCTCAGGCCCTCTAAAGCTTGCACAGGGAGGAGGGACACCTCTCTTTGCTCACTGCCACTCCAGCTGTCATTCCTGAGTAGGTGGACCAAGTTTTGAAACCCACTTCCTAGCTGAAGAAAAGCTAGTTGTTATGTCACTCTGACCACTTGTCAGTTTAAAGGTCTTTGCTCCACACGTGGAAAAATGACTCACACCCAGATTGTTGGATACCCCAAACTTGAAGAGCAGAGATTATTCAGTGCAGACTTCCCACAGCCAGGGTTTGTCAGAGTCGCCCTGTCATTCTCACTCACCTCTCCCTCCCATTCCTAGCTCCTTAGGCCAAGAATTCACCAATTCCTCAAGACTGCAGCATCTGTTTGCCTCCCCTCTCCACAACCAGAGGCAAGAATAACCATCAGAACAGTCAGTGGGCAGGTGTGGCAGGATTATCTCAGGAGTCACCTGGGCCAGAGCAAGCTCTTGGCTTCAAAGGACCCCTGACAACACATTTGTGTAAATTGAAACACTTGAAAGAGTGGTTCCACATTCTGAATCAAACCTTCTCTCAAAGAAAGGATCAAGGAGTCAGTTCAGGGACCCTTTGTCTGGATGCTATAGTGGAGTATGGCATAGGTGTTTTCATCAAAAATCAGCCCACGTTTATTAAGCAGCTAGTGAGCCTTCTCCTGGGAGTTTGCTAAAAGTCCTCTCTGGTCTCTGATTGCACAATAGTCCCCCAGCCCCCACAAACCATTCTTCACCCAGAAGCCCAAGTGGTCTTTTCAAAAACATAAATCAGATTGCTCTCCCCCTCAAAACCTTCAAGGACTTCCATTTACACTGAAACTAATATCTACACCTTTTGCCCATTTTTCAATCGGGTGGTTTGTCTTTTTCTTGCCATTTGGTCAGGGCTCTGAAGATTATAGTCATCTCTGGGACACTTTTCTCAAACCTATTGTTTGCCTTTAGACTTTGTATATAGTCATATGTGTCCAACTTTTCTTTTGTGGTTTTGGGGATCCCTGTCTGGATTCTGATGGGTGCCCTTCTTAACAGTCAGACAAGTAGTTCACCTGGATTTTTCCTCTGCGAGTTTTTGAGTGTTTATATTTTTATGAGCTGTTATTTCATCCAGAATTTGTTTTTTTATTTGGTCAGAGACAGGGGTCTAACTTTATTTTCCTCTAAATTAGGGTTGAGAAACTATAGTCTGTGGGCCCGTTGCCTGTTTTTATAAATAAAGTTTTATTGAAACACAATCACAGTCATTTATTTAGCTATTTCTATGGCTGCTTTTTACACTTATAATGGCAGAGTTGAGTAGTTATGAAAGAAATCATGTAGTCCACAAAGCCTAAAATATTTACTACCTGACTCTCTACAGAAAAAGCTTGCCGACCCCTGCTCTACATGGCTAGCCATTTGTGCCAGCACAGTATATTAAATAAATCACTCTCCCCCTTGAAATTAAATTCTGTCTTTGTCTACATGAAATTCTAATATGTCCTAGGTATTTTCCATTCTGTTTCACTGATCTCTTTGTCTATATCTCTGCCACTACTAATTTTACTTGATTACTGTGACTTTTATATCTGGCAAGGCATATCCCCCCTCACATTTCCTATTTTTCATTCTGTTCTTAGCTGTTTTCATCTAATTATCTCGACATTAGAATTCTTTTTCTAAGATTTATTTTTTATATCTTTCTTCCCCCTCTCCCCCCACTTTCCCCCATTGTCTGCTCTCTGTGTCCATTCACTGCACACTCTTCTGTGTCTGCTTGTATTCTCACCAGGTGGCTCTGGGAACCGATCCTGGGATCTTCTGGAGTGGGAGAGAGGTGATTACTCTCTTGTGCCACCTCAACTCCCTGTTCTGCTACGTCTTCTTATTTTCTCTGCTCTGTGTCTCCTATTGTGTCATCCCACTGCTCCAGCTCTCCATGTCAGCTGGCACTTCTGCGCAGGGTGGCTTTCCCCACATGGGTCAGCACTCTGCGTGGGCCAGCTCGCCATGCGGGCCAGCCTGTCCTCACCAGGAGGCCCTGGGCATTGAACCCTGGACCTCCTATGTGGTAGACGGGAGCCCAGTTGGTTGAGCCACATCTGTTTCCCTACATTAGAATTTAAAATATTTTCATTCGATTACAGAAAAAATGAAAAACTTTCGGAATTCTAATCAGAATTGCATTAAATGTATATAGGTATTTTGGGGAGAATGGATATTTTTGTGCTGTCTTCCTATCTAAGAAAATGTCTTTTCTTGTTTTGGGCCATTCAGTAACATTTTATAGTTGTATTCAGGTAAATCTATACCATACTTTCAAGGTTCAGTAAAGACAGAAAACCACACCAATAATGTAAACAGGGAAAATTTATATAAAGAATTAACTACTAAAAGGGCTAAAAAAGAAGACTCTAAGTAAAAGAGAACTAGCAAATGTAGGAAGCAGCTACTATCTGTAGAGCTAAGAGAGACAACAAAGGATAGAGCTGGGAACTTAGATGAGGGACACATGCAACCCAAGGCTGAAATTCAAGCCTCATTACAGAGGGTAGAACTGCCACAAGAATGTATGGCCTAGGGTTCAAGTTCCTGTTTTGTTAGATTTGTCTCTAAATATTTGTATAGTTTTCTTCATCTCTATTGTAATTTTTCCCCATTCTTATTTCTAGGTGCTTATTCCTAATAAAGAGTAAAACTATTGATTTCCTAAATATTTATCCTTACTATCTTTACTAAATTCCCTCATTTGACTAGTGTTTCATTAGAATACCTTGGGTTTTCTAGGTATTCAACCATATCAGTGCAAAAGAGAAATTTTATCTATTTTTCTCAATATTGATGCCAATGATTTAATTTTCTTGCCTCAATGCATATACTAGTTTCTCCAAAAATTTCAACTTAATTATCCATTCTAATTCATTCTTTTAAAATAGTAAATTCTTCTCTGTCTTTACTTATTTTTGCATTCTAGGAATCTCCAATTCTGAAAGATATGTATAGTTGTCTCCAACTCTTATTTATATCATTTTAATAGTATGTTTAATGGTTTTTTATATATATATTTAGCTGTTATGTTGTATGGTACATACAGATGACTATTATATCTTCTTTATACCTGTGCTTTTTAACATTACATAATATCAATTTTCATTTTGTTCTATGCCTTCAACCTGAGATCCAAACTTTCTAATATCCATATTGCTACTTTTGCTTTATTTTTGCTTGTATTTACCAGGTTGCTGTTCTTCTAGACTTTCAGTTTCAACTCGTCTTTCCCAGTTTCTCATTGTAGAACTAGTCCCTCCTGAGTTTCCCCAGAAGTTTCCATAATTGCTGGGTTTTGGACTCTAACATCTATAGTTGTTTCCTGTGGCTCTCAGAAACATCTAGAAATGACCTTCAGTCAGAAGTAAGATTTGCACATACACTCCGCTCTTTCCACTTTAATTTACCCCTTAAATGGCACTAGAGTCAGTGCCCTAAAGAGTGTGTTAGCAACTCATTGCCCTGGACAGGTCTGACAACTTTCACTCAGGTTGGTCTAACCTCTTGCTTAATGCAAAGACAGAAGTGACCAGCAGGATAGCCTTCCTTTCTGCTGTTTGAACAGGAACTTGATGTATTGTATTCTGGCTCTGTGGCAGGCATGTTACCTACTCTTACGTATTATCTTGCTTAAACCTCACAATCACCCTGGGGAATATATTATTATCCCGAGTTTGCAGATGACAAGAGTTAGGTGAATTGTTTACAGTCCGTAAACAACAGAGATGAAACTTGCTCTTTATTCTGTTTTACTCTCTACACTACACTGCTTTTCCCTTCTCCAGAGTTTACTAGCCCCTAATTTGTTTGGCCTTCATTTTTTTCTGTTAATACAGCTCCAGCCTGCGCTGAGAATGGAGTTATGGGGTAACAGAGGCAGAAAGGAAAAGCAGTCCAAAATGACTGAATAATGACTACTTTACCAACTTCACTAGGCTGGCGCTGAATGATGCTGCCATGTCTTCTCACTCGTGCCTAGTGCCTTAATTCCTCCATGGCTAAGAAATTAAATAGTTCCATTAAACCTCTGAAGAGTCAGTTGAAATCTTTCATAACAAGGTTGGAATTATGCAGATATAAGGAATAAAAATGTTATCATCTCCAACTTGCCATTGACAGATCTTTCTCCATGTGATCACCAGAATCTCCGCCATGCTGGGTTCATGGGACTGAGCAAGACACAGTCTAAAAGTAACATAGGATGTGCTACCTTCTTCCTCGAAAATTGTACACTTCAGTTGGGATAAGAGCTCCGTCCCCCCAACACACACATACACAGGAAGAAAAAAAAAAGATGGCACATGGCCTAAGTGCTTCAGTAAGTGCCACAGAGGTGGAGGCAATATTGTCCCAGGGAAAGATTTAAAGAGATTGTGCTCCTTGAGCGAGGCATAGAGAAAGACAAGAAACTAAGCAAGTTGAATTGTAAGAGTAATGAGAGCAAATGCGTGGAGGAAGGAATGTGTCGCATAGTAAAAGACCATTGAACTTACCAAGCTGGACAAGGCCAAGGGTTTGCGTGAGAGGGATTATGGTCGAAGGTAATACTGGGAATAGTTTGATGCAGATCATGCTCTGGGTAAAGACTTTGGACCTTATCTTGTGGGTAGCAGAAGCATTTGAAAGTATTGGAGCAGCTGTACCAGGTACACAATAGTTGCTTACTGATATGTTTCACAGTGGTATACTGGTGGATTAGAGTGGTGCAAAATGGAGTAGTTTAGTAACTGGAACAAGGACAAGAACAAATATTTCACGAAAGAAAAACCTTAAAAGGCCTATAATCATGGGGAAGAAAGTATTTAGCTTCATAAATTGTCAAATAAATGCCAATGAAAACAACTGTGAGGTACCATTCTTCACCTGCTAAATGCAAAAAGATTTTTAAAATAGTGATTTTCAATGTAGTCAGAGAGAATGATCTTGACTCTTTCGTATGTTGCTGGTGAAAGCATAAGACCTTGTAGGAAAGAATTTCAAAATGTGGACAAGATTCTCCAAAATATTCAAACCCTACAATCTCCCTCTGAAGAATTAAACCCAAAGAAATAAAAGGAATTTGTTCAACATTTTAGATACCAAAAAAAAAACTTCATTGTAGTGCTGTTTATAATAACAAAATTTTTTAAAAATTAAATCAACTTAAATGTTAAAAGTAGGGGATTGGTTCAGTTAACCCATAGTACATTTAGGAAGCAGACTTGGCCCAGTGGTTAGGGCATCTGTTTACCACATGGGAGGTCCGTGGTTCAAACCCCGGGCCTCCTTGACCCGTGTGGAACTGGCCCATGCGCAATGCTGATGCGTGCAAGGAGTGCCGTGCCACGCAGAGGTGTCCCTGCATAGGGGAGCCCCACACATAAGGAGTGCACCCCATAAGGAGAGCCACCCAGCGAGAAAGAAAGTTCAGCCTGCCCAGGAATGGTGCCGCACACACGGAGAGCTGACACACAAGATGACGCAACAAAAAAACCCACAGATTCCCATGCCGCTGACAACAACAGAAGCGGACAAAGAAGAACATGCAGCAAAATGGACACAGAGAACAGACAATGGGGGGGGGGGGGGTTGAAGGGGAAGAGGAGATAGATAAATAAATAAATAAATAAATAAATAAATAAATAAATAAAATAGAGGTGGTAGCATAAATGTTTCTGAGAAAAATTGGGTTTACTTTGATGTTCTACAAAACCCAAGATATCAAAGGTCAATCATTCTTAGTCCATATATTGACAGCTTAATAAAATATCTTAGATGGAACAACTCCTTTCAGATCGGTTTTGTAAGTATCAAGGAAAAGACATCAGTTACTGAGCAGAACATCGACATTAAGATCCTGCTTGCAATGGGCACGTGTGCCGTGGGCCAGCCCCATGTCCTCTGTATATACATCCAGACATCCAGGGGGCTCATCTTCCTCCCCCAACCATGAAATTCCATCAGTCTCTCAGGCATATTTTCCTGAAAATGTGAATTGCCATGCACTATAGCTGCCCTCATAAACACCATGAATTAAGACTTCAACATTGACTCAAGCCAATGGTGAAAGAAGCACAGCATTGCTGCCCATGTAACAAACATTAAGGAGTCCCAAGTTGTTGTACTTTCTTAGCAGAACCAATAAATGACTTAGGGGGGCTTCCTTCCTTCCATGAAAATGAAATGAATTAAAGTACAGCAAGTAGGTGGTAAAAGCCTTGCTAACATGGCTGAAAATTCTATGGAAGAGCTGATTGAAGGTCAGGGAAAGAAAATGGTCCAAGATCTAAAATAATTTTTCAAGAGTTCTCTACAATGTTAGAGAATTATGAGTCAGTATTGATCTCAAATTTAGTGAACTGTTTTAGGATTTAAAACTGTACCTTCAGCAATTATGATTTGACAACAGTATAGATAGCTCATTTGGTCTATACTCCCCCAAAATGTATACAGTATAACAAGGCAGCTGTCTATATTTTTAAAAATAAAGCAAATGAAAAATAAACCAAAATTTGTTTAAGTTATCTTTGTTGGGAGGGGGAAATAGTGTGAAGAGGAGAGGAATAGATATCTTTGAATATACCTTTTTTATAAATTTGACTTTGGAACTGGGTATTTACATTTTTATAAAACAAAATAAAATTTTTAAAAGCCATCCTTAAAAATCAAAACCAAAATGAAATAAATGAACCC
This sequence comes from Dasypus novemcinctus, assembly GCF_030445035.2. Classification (NCBI taxonomy): domain Eukaryota; kingdom Metazoa; phylum Chordata; class Mammalia; order Cingulata; family Dasypodidae; genus Dasypus; species Dasypus novemcinctus. The sequence goes on along the minus strand of NC_080690.1, from coordinate 19,165,150 downwards.
AACTGTGTATCCAGTGTGTGGCATGATCACATAGAAAAGAACTCTTCTAAGTGACTTTAAAGCATAGTTATTTGATGTATACCACTAAGAACAAAAAGAATTGGGAAAAAAAATTAAGTTGTTTTCAGTAACTGCACTGCAGACGGTTGTGTTGTCATTGTTATTCTGTGATTATTGGGTGTATAGTATGGGGTAAAGTGAGTATCAGATTAGTGTCACTGAGAACTGAGAATTTTTTAGCATGGGAAAAATGAGACAGCTGTAAGATCAATAAGGCTAAATAAAAACCTTGTCATTTTGAATCTGAAAGGGAAGTAGCAGAATGAATTTAAGCTATATTTTATCTTAAATATATATCTATATATTTTATATAATTGCATATATCAAATAATGTATGCATATGTAGGTATATATATTGTATATACTATACATAATATATAAATTATATATAATATAGTACATATATAGTACTATATAGTACTATATAGTATAGTATATATACTATATATAATATATTTAAAATTTTTGCTGTGTTCACTGAAAAGGTCTAGAAACAATGATTAATCCATTAGCAATCTAGATTTTGGTCTCTAAGTACTATTTCTTGTTAAAAGGATCCTAAGCTCCTTGGTGAAATGGCTTATTGCAGGTCAGGGACAGGAAATATATGATAAACCAGAAAGCAAGGATGCATGAATCAACTTGAAAAGGCTCCCAGGGATCAAAGATGTGACAATGTGATTACCAATAATAATAATAACCACAATGAATTTCAATGGATTGAAATACTACAAATCAAATACATTTAAATTCATGAGTTCATAATCATCCAAACTAAGCAAACAAGAAACTCCATCAATAGTCACCTTTGGAGGATGTTTGGGAGCCTACTCATTATTTTTGAAAACTGGAAAATAAAGGAAAAATGAAGTGTTTATTCTAACTTTCCTATATAACTTCTATCTCAGGGTAACAAAATGATGAGAATTTTTTCTCTAGAGAAGCACTCCAGCTTTTAAAAAAAAGGAAAGAAAGAAAAAGAGGAATTTGGAATGATAGAATTAAAAGATCCCAAATTTTGGAATCCTTGAAGAATTAATGGATCTAGGCAGTGATCATCAGTGACTTCATCTCAAGGAAACAGAGGCAACCAGGCATTGGACACCTCCGATGGAGATACACACTACCACCCATGGAGTGATGGGGAAATTAATCAGAGCCAGCCTATGGATCTAAATGCCAAGTTACTGGAGCTGGAACAGCAGAACATGTCAACATCGCAAGGGAATGCAATCAGCAAAATTCAGACTCTGTGAAACTTTAGGACATGAGACTCAACTTCAACAGCAGCAATAAGAAATTCACAAGGACAAAAAGATATTGGAAGGTGACTCCATTGATTAAAGAGACCGAAAAGACCTATCAACCAATCATGATATATGGAGCTTATTGGATCCTGATACAAACTTTTAAAAAATAAAATTTATGGGACAATGTGTAATTTGAACACTCACTAAAGTGGATACAATATTTGGTATGCTAAAGAAATATTTTAGGTGTGATAATGGTATCATGGTTGTGTTTTTTAAAATATGTATAATCTTTTTTTTTTAAAGATTTTTTTTATTTCTCTCCCCTCTCACCCCCCCACCCCCACCCCCCATTGTCTGCTCTCTGTGTCCATTCGCTGTGTGTTCTTCTGTGTCCACTTGCATTCTTGGCGGCACCGGAAATCTGTGTCTTTCTGTTGTGTCATCTTTCTGTGTCAGCTCCCCATGTGTGCAGCGCCACTCCTGGGCGGATGTACTTTTCTTGCTTGGGTGGCTCAATGCGGGGCACACTCCTTGCACATGGGGCTCCCCTACAGAGGGGACACCCCTGCGTGGCACGGCATTCCTTTCATGCGGCAGCACTGCCAGTGGGCCAGCTCACCGCACAGGCCAGGAGGCACTGGGTTTGAACCCTGGACCTCCCATATGGTAGACAGACACTCTATTAGTTGAGATACGTCTGCTTCCCTATGTCACTATCTTTTGGAGATGCATACTGAAATAGCTATGAATGAAATGATGACCAAGATTTACTTCATAATTATAGGATGAGGGAGAGTAGAGGGGTTGGATGAACCCAGACTGGCAATGTGTCGACAATTGTTGAAGCTAAGTGATAAGTACAAAAAAAAAATTTAAGACCTATTTTTACATGGTCTACATATTATATAGTGTGTATATATTATGTAATTCCACACATGTCATTCTTTAAGAAATAACCTACCCCACCCTCTCATGCTTCACATTTTGCCCCATTGCTCTTTCCCTTTTCATCTTTGCCAACAGTTTTCCTTGCTTCTGCTCCCAAAAGTGATTTTGATGGAACATTAGAGGACTAGAGAATGACACTAAACTGCTGTATCCCAACTTATTTTGTGGATGTTCCATTCTATACCCATTCTCAACCCAAGAGGACATGTACTAGGTAGCCTAATTTTGCAGATCCCATCAATCTCAGGTGCAGTAATATAATGTAAAGCAGAGTTTTTGTAAAGCAGCATGACATCTTTCAATAGCTTTGTTAAGTCATTTTAGTCCAAAGTTTACACCATCATTAGTAGTCTGAAGGGTTAACATAAAATGTTCAGTTACACTTTATTGTACCCTGTATATGGAACGCGTATATGGTAGTAATGAAAGAGATTGGAGTTTGTGAAGGTCTCTTTGTAAATTTCTAACCAAAGAATTATTCAGAGGGATGGCCTGAGGCACAGAAGAATTGTGTCATTTACTGCCTCATTTTGTCCTCTGAACATGGATAGTCTTCTGTACCTGTCCTTAGCAAAACCTGTACTTTTTGCTTTTGTTTTGCCACTCTTCTCTACCTGGACTGGCAGTGGTTCAAAGTTCTGGCCTTCAGGAGTTGAGCGGGGATGTCAGAGGGAGAGGACCCCCTGTTCCCACATCGTGGTTCCGTGAGACCCCTACATGGCTCTCTCTCAAACAGGAGAATGTTAAAAGGCTCTTCCCATCTTGCCCAGCATGGGCCAGTCCCCCAATGGCCATTTTCCACTGCATGTATTTGGCTCTCAGGTCAGTGGGGGTTAGAACACAGTTGAACTCACCTCATCTAATCCAGCTCACCAAAAATTCCTGACCTGAGAGCTATGCTTCATAACAGCCAATGCAGCTAAAGCAGGGGGCCGCGGAATGAACAGCCAGCCAACTGGTGAGAAATGGAAGCTGAAAAGCAGTCTGACAATCTCCCTCTATTCAATTAAAGAAAATGGATCTAGAGACTGGAAGCCTCCTGGCCCCACAAACCTTCAGTCCCCAGACCCAAGTGTCTAATTCTTAACACGAGAAAAGTTAGGAGCCTCAGGACCAGTGGCAACTACAAGTCTGTCTCTGGATGGTCAACTCATTAAACTCTGTGAAAGCAATTTGACAGCATCTGGGACGGGTTTTCTCATTAGGGGTGGTATTGGCACTATTATTTGTTTTAGCCGGGAAGAGGTGTGTGTGAAGGTGTCTGCATGCGAGGGTGCATGTTTTAGACAAAGGTGTCACTGAGACTGTGTGTGTTATGGATGGGTGTGAGTTTTTTGAGAGTTTTCATTACTATTTTTGTTTTGTGTTGTTTCGACTGAAGAAATGTCCCTAAGCCTATTAGTTCTATTAATCTGGAAATTCTTTGCTCCTCTCCTATGTCGCTGGAATCATCCAAAACTTGGTCCTTCCTCCAAACCAATTTGATTGTACTTATTCCCAGCAGCCAAAGAGAATCATCTTCAAATTTTACATTTTCCTTTCCTTTTACCTCCAAGAGCAAGTTGTCATTCTGATTAAACAAAGCCTTTATTACATGATGCAAAAAATAAAACATTTGAATTACTTTGACTAAACTCCAGTTTAAATTAAGTCTTGCAAATAATGACTTGAGTATAAATTATTTACCCATTAAGACTTGAATTGGGGTGGGGGGGAGTCAAATATGTTTTCTGGCAAGTGCTTCATGATAAATTACTTGTGTAATTAGTAGTAAATGTGTTATTTTTATAATTTCCATGTACAATAAGCAGAACCCAGCCATTTCTGTTTCATGTGTTCTTTTTAAACCCTTTATCTCCCTTAAAAAAATCTTGTTTAATAGATCACAGACATGATCTTTTAAACTGTTTTCAGTAGTTATGCAAAATCTTCACAAAAGTACTGGTGGGCAGACTACAGGGACTTCTTGACTTTAATCAGCCATGAGAGTAGGCAGGATTTAGAAGTCATTTCTCAACTCGGGATCACCTGCAGAAAATGAAAAAGTCCCAGGGAAGACTGCTGAGTGTAAAATGCCATTGTGTACATAGACTTTTATGGACTCTGAAAAGCCCTTTGACTCCTTGGAAATAGAAGCTATGTTGGAAGTGGAAAGAGTAGAAAAATTCGTGTGACATGTGCATGTGAACACAGCACTGATGTTTAGGCTTGAAAAAGAGTAAAGAGGTCCAGGAAGAGGGCTCATAGCCACTGAAAATCTTAACTGCTCGCCCAGAGGGGCCGGGCCGAGACCTTGAATGGGAGGGAAAGGGCGCCCGAGATCAGCGAGAGAGACTTTGAACTATTTGTCAGCGACATTGACTTCAGAGCCCCAGACCAGGCAGCAATAATCCAAGAACTGGAGGAAGGTCTGGAAAATGGTCTCAACCTGAGGATGAAGAAGCTGTATGTAATGGAAGCATGATAAAGGCTAACAACTGTTCCGGAGACGCTGTCCCCATGGACCCCGCTAGTGTTTGCTACAGCAAACCAAAATCGGCAAGGAGGGTTTGCAAAAAGTGCGCTGGTTTCTGTTGGCAGGTGGAGCTTCCAAGCGGGCCTGCGGCTCTGCTCACCGTGTGACGGAAGTCAGCTCCCTTAACTTCCCTGGGTTTCAGTTTCTCCACCCAGAAAGTCAGGACTCAGAAGGACTGAACTTAGGAGCCCTTGCAGAGATAGCATTCTATAATGCAACAATGGCGTGCCAAGAGGGAAGAGCCTGACTTCCCAAAAGGATTCCAAGAGCACGATCTGGGGGAGCTTTTTTCCTCACTTGATTCCTTTGCGCCTTGCAACTCTTGGTAGCCAGCCACCAGTGCGCCCACCATAGACTGTCCAGTAAATATGGAAGAACCCATTACGTCTGAGTCGGCTGGACGAAGAGAAAGAGAATGATTTGGGCTTTCCTGTGACTGGCTGGGAATATATAGGTTGAGTTTCAAAGCAGCCGCGTAGCAAGAGAAAAGAAGCCAACTGTCACCTCCAGAATCCAAGGTTGCCCTTTGCTGAGATCAGGGCCCTGGGGTGTGCATGGTGACCCTGGGATAGAAGCCTCTTCCAGGTGAAGGTAAGAATGTGGCAATCTCACGGAGGGCCCCAGCATAAATACATGGGGTGGGAGGTGGAGGAGTTACAGCCAGGAAATTTGAGTTGAGGCTGCATCCTATTATGGGGTTAGCATGTGAGCTTGACTGTACACCCAGCCAACCACTCCTGGCATCTCTGAGCTTCCTATTTATGTTCGTGTACCACCCAATTAACACCCTGTTAATGGCTGCACACACTCACTGGCTTTGCCTTGTCACCACTGCCCTGTAGCTCTTATCCCCCACCTGCCTTCCCATGTAATAGAACCTTAATTAATACTCCTATTCAGGCAAAACAAAATCTGTTTAAAAAAAAAAATTCAAATGGTTTTGATGAGAGGATGCATGCAACTTGTCAAATGTAGCCATTCTGTCATTGGCCCGAAATAGACACCCAAGTGAGAATGCAGCAGAGTTACAGTGACATGTGCCCAGTGGCATGAATGCTATCACCACTCAGTCAATTTTCTGCCTGGACTTGAAGTATTTCCAAAGAAAGGCTGCTGTTGTGCATCCATTTTTGCTGGTGCTGGTCTTTTCTGATTAGGAAGCAATCAGAAACCAAAAGGTTGGGGATGGTGTGCGGGAGCTCAGTGTGAAAACTTTGGCCCTGATGTTGCCGTTTCAAATGAGGAATAATTCCTTGTCTAATGGTATAAGAGGAATATTTCCTATCTCCATTTGTGTGTGCCATTGAACTGACAGACTGACCAACTGATATACTGAAACAATTACAATTCCACGGGATAAGTTTCAAGGACCTTGGCTCTTCAAATGCCCTGAAGGTAACCTCAAAACAAAAAAGGACCATCCTAATTCTAATTAAGTTGATTTTTGAAATACTAAAATACTAGCGTTTGTTTGGTAGTGCAGTGATTCTCAATCCTGGCTATACAACAGAATCACCTTGAGCTTGTCGATTATACAGATGCCCAGAGCCCAGCTCCTGGGATCAGAACCATCAGAGAAAAGAGTGTCCACCTGCATTTTTAACAGGCTCACAGGTGGTTCTACTGCTCAGTCAGGACATAGAACCGCTGGCTATTGTGGTGCTTTTTTGCAATTAAATGAGGACTTTTTTGTCCATTCACTTTTTTTTTAAGACTTATTTTATTTATTTCTCTTCCCTTCCCCCCGCCCCCGCCCCAGTTGTCTGTTCTCTGTGTCCATTTGCTGCGTGTTCTTTTTTGTCCGCTTCTGTTGTCAGCGGCTTGGGAATCTATGTCTCTTTTTGTTGAGTCATCTTGTTGTGTCAGCTGTCTCCGTGCGTGCGGCGCCATTCTTGGGCACGCTGCCCTTTCTTTCACGCTGGGCATTTCTCCTTACGGGGTGCACTCCTTGCGCGTGGGGCTCCCCTATGCGGGGGACACCCCTGCATGGCACAGCACTCCTTGCGCGCATCAGCACTGCGCAAGGGCCAGCTCCACACGGGTCAAGGAGTCCCGGGGTTTAAACCGCGGACCTCCCATGTGGTAGACGGACGCCCTAAACACTGGGCCAAGTCCGCTTCCCTCCATTCACTCTTTTGGTTCTTCCTACAACCCGTGAGGCAGGAATGGTCTCCATTTTATTGATGAGAAATCAGAGAGCCTCGAAAAGTTCCACCACTTTGCCCAAGGCCACAGAGATGATGAGGAGCCACGCCAGCCAGGACTCCCACCAGCAAGGCCAGTCATATGGGAGTGTGACCTGGGCAGTCAGTCTGGGCCCACGTGCAGAAGAGCACTGTGCTTGGTTCAATACCATGCTGCCGCCATCTTGAATTGTTGGTAATTTTTGAACAAGGGCACCACATTTTCACTTTGCACAGGGCCTTGCAAATGATGTAGCCAGTCCTGCTTTCTAGACCTGTGTGCTGTGTTGCTTCAGATATATTAAATCCATGCTAGGTGGACTGTGTCCTTCCAAAGTGAATCCCTGCTTTAGAGTCATTGGCTGAAGCGTGCTAGGATAGCAACCTAGGAGAGAAGGATAATGATGATAATTACAATAGATAATAATACTGCCATTTATTGGGCACTGTTATGAGCTTTTCATAAATCAATTCACCTAATACAACCACCCACTATGATTATCATGTCCATGTTATAGATGAAGAAACCGAGGCACAGAGATGCTAAGTACAAAATCACAGAAGTTGTATTGGGTATGTCTTTGAGGGTGGATTCTGGAGCTGGCTTTTCCACATTCAAATCCCAGCTCTGGCATTTATCAGCTGTGTAACCTTAGGCAAGTTCCTTGACATCTCTGAATTTCTATTTCTTCACCAGTAAAAGGGAGATAATAATAATTGCCTCAGAGAATTGTTTTGAGGATTAAATAAATTAATATGAACAAAATACCCAGCACATGATGGCTGCTCAAAGGATGTGGGGTCCTTTAACAACCTTTGCATTCAAGAATGTTACCCATTACATACTGAAATAGGTATTAAATGGTACCTTACTTAAGGATCTGAAGTGTTTTCATAGCACTGGATAATATAGTCAAGGTGCAATTAGCCATACATTATGATATTTTTAAGTGATTCAAGTGACACTTCTTAAGTCTAAGTGTAATCTTGCCCACTTTAGCATTTATCATAGTTTAATAACTACTGAATGCTATTGAATTAAAATACTATTCTGTCTGGGGACATGTTGACCCTTAGCATGGTAGAGCTCGTCCAAAAGCTCTGCTTGAGTCTAGAAAAAGCAGCTCACCGGAGACAGCTGAGCACTGCAGCTCCCGCTGGAGTCCCCGCACCACCGCAGGGATCACGGCCGGCTGCTTCACAAGCAGCAGCGGTAATTCATCCACCCGCACTGTTCACATGGGAAAGGATAACTGGAAATGAAGACCTAATAAAGTATGGCTGGCCTGAAGATACTTGGTTTCATGTGGACAAAGCCTCTTTGGCTCATGTAAACTTAATTACCTAAGGGGAGAAGATAGAAGACCTTCTAAAGGAAGTGCTGTCGGCCTTTGCCCTGCTTGGGAAGGCCAATAGCGTTCAAAGCTGTGAGCTAGACAGCCACGTGGTCCACACACCGCGGCGGCGTAACCGGAGGAGAACCACTGGCGTGGACGTGGGACAGCTAGGCTTTCACAGGCAAAAGGATGCTAACCTTGTGACGGGGGAGAAGAAAGTGAGGGAGATAATGAATCGATTAGAAAAGACTGTCGTGGGGTGGTTCCTGGCAGCAGAGGAAGAATGCAGAGACTGGGAAGAGAGGAATGGAAAAGAAGCCCAAATTCAGGAAATGAAAAGGAGAGAAAAAGAGGAAATGAAGAAGGAGAGGGAAATGGATGAACTTGGGCACAATTCATCATTAATGAAAGTTGAGATTTTTGTCTTCAAAGTAAGACGACAGTGATTCAGATGAATTCAAGTGAATGGTGAAAAGGACCTTTTAAAGATGTAAATTTAAGGACAGTTGCAGACATTTTGATTTCAGCTACATTCCGAATGACAAAAACAACCAACCAAAATTCCACCTTCATTCTATACAAATTTTAATTTTGGAGATTTTTTTAAAATCCCTTTTTTTCTGAGAGAAAATGATCATGTCATATTGACCCTTTGAAAACTCAAAGACAGCATTTAACTTTAGGAAAGCGAAAATATTTTGGCTACACTTGTTCTTGAGATGGGCTTTAGAAAGAACCAGCTCTGAAAAGTACTTCTGTTATTATGGTCTTTCCTTAAAAACAGATATCTTGAAAAGCTTTTCATATTCTTAATAGATCTTCTCCTGTGTTTTTAAAAAAAAAGAATGTGTTGGTGGACAATATTTGTGAATGTTCCCCCTGCCACCCAATTTCCTGATTAGAAAAAAAAAAAAAAAAAGAAGCATAAGGTTTTGAGGATGATAGTAAGATTTCCAGAAGATTACTGGCTTCAATATTCATGTACCATTGTGTTGTCTTAGTCTGTTAGCATAGTTATCCTCAGGCTTTCAGCTGGTCCTAGCTTCTACATCCTTGCTTTCTCTGGGTGACAGTCTCCATTTTAGTTCCATTGTATTTAAAGAAACAGTCTGTTTTAATCAAGGTTGGTTGAGCCTTCTGGGAGTTTTAAGCTGAGCACCCAAGCCACATATATTATAACTCCCAGGCTCCAGAGTCATTTCTCAGCACTTAGGCAGGGAAATAGGAGAGGGATGCTCTGTGAGTCATTTTGGAAATGTAGGTTACCTGATTTTAGACTTGGGGTATGCCGTGAAGCAAAAGTCTATAAAACTGTGATTTTTAGAAAGAATTAAGCATTTTGCTAGCCAGCCAAATTTGTTTACTTACCTTGAAATAAGATTTATTTTGGGTTGACATGTGAGGGTTCAAATTTCTCAGTCATAGACTCAGTGATTTAAGATGCAGCGTTACACTGGCATGAGCCATCAGCTGCCCCATGTGATTCCAAATGGAAGATATAGTTCTTCTGGCAGAGTGTAGGGAAATCCCTGTACAAAGAGAACCTATGAAACGATGAAGGGGAAAGGAACAAAATTTGCAGGCAAGAGGGATACAAATTCATATTAAGCCACACCCAGAGCTCTCTACACAGCATTCTTATTCTTAAATGTTTTCTATTCTAGCAAAAATCTCCTCCAAGAAATATTTTACCTAGAACAGCACTGTGATACTGCGGATTAAACCAAAAGACTTTAATGTTTCAATATATGAAATGCTCCAGCTTGACTTGAGGGTATGTGGTCTCCCAGGCAGTGGTCATCGTGGTTCAACTGTCTCATGGGACCTCTGTCTTATGCATCACGGATTTGGAGCCAAAGTCTCTGGGAGCCCAGTTCTCCCAATGATCATTACCTGGGAGACAATTTAATATTTTATAAACTTAATATTTGAATTCCTTGAGACTTAAGACCTTGAATGAAAATTGCTCACTGTATGTAGAGAAAGAAAAAGTGTATGTTTATACTCACAATTAGTATTATATCCAGTTGAGGGAAGGTTGGGTCCCAGATGCAAATTATTCATAATGTCAGCTGCCAAAGTGGAATCCTTAGACAAGAACACTTTTCAGCTATCTCACAGAATTTTAGAACTTTAGAATCTCAACCGCAAGGACAGGTAGTATGCATTACAGTAATTTAAACCGTCCTCCGTAGTCTTCACATGGCCCTAGACCCCTCTGAAATAATGAAAGCTTGGAGCACTTATATCATCCCAGAAAAAATACACACATGCAGTTAAGTGCACACACACACACACACAATTTTGCAAATAATATCAAGTGATTTGGGGGATCCGTGTGTGGCCCTTTGGACTCTGAGCTCCAGGAATGGTCTTTCCTGCCTCAAAACAACCTCAAAGACCAATGTCAGACAATGTCTTTCTCTTTCCATCCTTCACTTTCTGTTGCTTCTTCCAGTTAGAAACCAAAAGGGGGAGGGATTTTGTTTTCTTTAGTCTTGTTTTTACTTTCCACTATGTCATATCATAAGCCTTTTCCACATTGCTACAAAATCTTCATAATGATCATTATTAATAACTGCATGGTATCCTATCCAATAGCTGCCTCAGAATTTTTGTGAATACTCCCTTTAAATGTCTGCTATTTTAAATAACATTTTGGCAAACAATTTTCCAACAGCCTTTCCCATTCCCCTTTCAAGCTGCCAAACTTTTTTCCATTCTCTTGAAGTGTCTAAACATCATTTTCCCTCATTTTCTTGATTTAATTATATTCATATCTCTTTTTCCTGCCCAAGCAGAAAGCAGTGCCTTTCATTTTAACCTCCTCAATTAGATGTTTGATTGTATCCTACTTGACTCCTGCTGTCATTCCTTTTTATTATCCTTGTACCTTTTGTTTTGCCCTTTCCTGGACTCCTTCCCTTTAGCCAAGAAGTCCAGATCGTCCTCCTCTAGATAAAGCGCTCCTGCCTCTATGAATTTGCATGTACTGGTTCCTCTTTCTGGGATATCCTTTTCTCCCACCTGCTCCTGAGAATGTTTATCAAATATTAGACAGAGAAAAGACATCGTTTGATAAGGTGACTCTAGGGTTGGAAGGGGATAGGTGTGGCTTTCAGTGAGAGCTGGATATGACAGGGAGCTGGAGCCAGGGGCTGATGTGGCTCTGTGCCATCTTTCTGGATATCAGCCTCTGCAGAGATTTTTGGCACACATACCAAGAATGTCCTGAGAAGCAGATGTAGCTCAACTGATAGAGTGTCCACCTACCATATGGAGGGTCCAGGGTTCAATACCCAGGACTTCCTGACCCATGTGGTGAGCTGGTCCACGCACAGTGCTGCCACATGCAAGGAATGCCATGCCATGCAGGGGCAGGAGAGCTGCCCTGAGTGAGAAAAAGTGCAGCCAGCCCAGGAGTGGTGCCGCACACATGGAGAGCTGATGCAGCAAGATGACACAACAAAAAAGAGATGCAGTTTCCCAGTGCCGTCAAGGGTGCAGGTGGACACAGAAGAACACACAGTGAGTGGACACAGAGAGCAGACAATGGGGGGAGAGAGAAATAAATAAATAGGAAATGTCCTAAACTCAGTAGCACAAGTTATGATGACATGTCAGGCTGCTTGCTGTGCCCAGGGGTTCACCAACCATCTCACCTGGGCTAGGTCATGCTCCCCTATTAGCACATCCTGTGCTCCTCCTTTATGACCTTTGGCTAGGTTGCCATTATTTGTTAGCATCATTATGCATATAATCTCTGTCTTCTTGGCCAGACTGAAAGCTCTATGAGGCCAGGGAGCAGTTTTTTTCTGATTCATGTTATGTATACCCCCTACCAAGCACAGAGAACTCAATATTTGTTGAATGGCCAAATGAATGATGGGATTTAAATGAATGGAAAAAAGAAAGATGCCAACAAAAAGCAAATGACAGTCAAGGAAACACCTTGTACCAAAGATGAGATGGCATTTGTAATAGATATACTTACCCATAATCTTACTTGTAGTTTCTACCTATGGCGCTAAAAGGAAATCAGTAATTTTTAGTGTTAAACAGAATGGGATAAATTTCTACAGGTCCATGAGGCCAAGGATGCTGTCCATCTCTCTTATTCATTGTATCATGGTGATTAGCAGAGCACAAATTATACCTTAAGTAAATATTTGTTGAAGGATGGATGGAAGGCATCCATTGATGCTTAAAGATTCATCAATCCATGCTACATTATTTGAGAATGTTAGATAATTAAGATATAGTCTAATTGGGCTTTTTCTTTGTGTTTCATTTCCCTTGTATTTATCATTTTTCTCTGCTTCATTTAGAAATAATTGAAGTAGCAGCAAGATAAGTTTATTTTACAATATTCATTAACTCAGCAAATATTTATGAAGTACCTGCTCTGCCATGCACGAGGTTAGGTGATGGAGATGTAATGGGGGAGAAGACATTGCACCACATCTGCTTTCATTGAGCCTACAGTATTGAAAATATGTTGGCTAAGCAAGTCAATAGAATTTGGAGCTGTAGTTTCAGATACAAAGCAGTTAGCTTTTGCTGCATAATAAACCACCCCAGAAGTTAATGACTTAAAACAGCAACGATTTATTTAATACATGATGCTATGGGTCAGCAATTTGGTCTGGGCTCATTGGGAGTTCTGCTGACCTGAGTCAGGCTCCACTGATCTTAGCTGGGATTCATTCATACAGTGAGCTGCCAGGTTGGCTGGGGCTGGCTGACTGTCAGCTGGGACCCCTCCATTCCATTCCATATGGCCTCTCATCCTTCAGCAGGCAAGCTCGGACTTCTTCACTTGGTAGTATTGGAGTCCAAAGAACTTGTCAGTGGGAGCAGCAAGGTCCCTTAAGGCCCACACACTAGATCTTACAGTGTCACTTTTGCTATATTCTGTTAGTCAAAGCAAAGCACACAGTCAACCCAGATTCAAATAATTGAGAAATAGACTCCACCTCTGATAAAATGAGCTACATGTGAAGCGACTGTGGCTCAATCAGTTGAACTCCCATCTACCATATGGGAGGCCCTGGGTTCACGTCCCGGGGTCTCCTTGTGAAGGCAAAGCTGGCCCGTGCGCTGCAGAGAGCTGACGGCCGTGCGCCGTGGAGAGCTGGCACAGCTAGATGACACAACAAAAGGAGACAAGCAGATACAGGAAAAACATGCAGCGAATGGACACAGAGAAGAGACAGCAAAAAGAAAAGGAACAAGCTGCAAGGGGGGTAATAAATAAATCTTAAAAAAAAAAAGAGGTACAAATATTGTGGTCATTTTTTCAATCTACCACAATATTTTTTGCTAAAAAATTTTTGCCAAAAAAAAATAGAATCATTTAAATCTCTATCTTTCTTTTATAGTTTTCAATTGTATATGAGCTAAGTGTGATATTTACTGAAATAGAGAACTGCCAGGAATTTTATTTGGCAACTCTTCATTAATTGTTTTAGTTTCCTTAGTCAGATAGCCTGTCCACCCTCCCCAAAGTTCCACTCTGGGGTGAGTTATTGTTCATTTTCACCTCCAGGAAACAAGGAAGGCTTCACCACTTTAAACTTGCGAGGGCAGAGCTACTGGCTGGTGGGCAGGTGTCCTATTTGCCCTGCAACATCTTGCATAAAGCCACGCACCTCGGGCATGCTTCAGATACTGAAATATCAGATGAATTCATCAATGGTTCAAGATGTTTCTTTGTGACTTATTTGCAGGATATTCAACAATCCTTCTGAGCACTCTGTGAAGTGTGGGGTGTATTCTGGTGAGGCCTAACACCCATTAGACACTACTGCTGTAAATTGGATGCGCCAGCCCCAGTGAGCGGGCGCCAAGGTGTGAATTAGCTCGAGATGCTTTCGACTGTTCCTCTGGCCTCCTGACTCTGTTCCCAGGCCATCCCGTGACAGACCAAGCCTCCAGGCAGCGACCCTGACCTTGGCTGCCACGGGATTGGTAGGTTCCAAAGTAGGTAGCAGTGGGGAACTGTGGCAGTTCCCGCGTCCCATTAGCAGATTGACAATGCAGCAGCTCTCAGAATGCTGTCTCTTCCGATCGCCCTCCTCGGATGTAAATCCTCCTTTGGTAGGGAACACGGTGAGGAACAGAGGCCCTGGAGAGGTGAGGAGGGCAAGGAGGCATGGAGCCCAAAGTGGAAAGCCAAACCAGTTTTGGCTGCCATGATTCTCCCAAACTGTGTTGTAGCAAGTTCTCCAGGAGGAATTTCACCTCCGTGAGGATATGAAAAATGAAACTTGACTACCAAGGGCCTCTGGGAACCCGTCCTTCTTTAAGGATTTTTAGAAAGAGAAGCAATACATTGTTTAGGTTGGTTACAGGATGGGGGCAGAAGAATGGATGGTCTGGGTATGGGCACATTTTTCAAACAGTCAGGGATTTAGGGAGAAAATCCCTCCTGTTGGCCAAACTGGTGCCATGAGCTATGGGGGAGATTGCTGACCTCCTCTTCAAATAAATAAAGATGGTCACTATAGTGCTGTCCCCAAAGTTGCAGTAGAAAGTCAACTCAAAAACCAGTGTTATCTATAAGTGTATATCTGTGTATGTGAACAGTGGGAAAATAAAAGTGTTTGATGGATGGACATCAAAGTCCTAATTTGCTTACCTCTACAAGGAGGCTGGATACCAGGATTGGGGATGGTAATCAAAGGGAAATTCAGCTTTATCTGTAATAGCCTATTTTTTTAAAAAGAAGAAAAATGGATTCATACATATCTTGTGTAGTTAACATTTTTATTTGAAAAAGAAAGTGAGTCATTTCTGCATCTATTTCTGTGTAACCAGACACCTCAAGACTTAGTGGCTTGAAACACAGTGGTGTATAATTTGCCATGATTTCAGCTGGGCACTTCATTTCCAAGTGGTAGAGCTGATGTCTTTATGCACTGCCTCCAGCTGTGAGCTCCAGGGTCTCTCTCCACATGGCCTCTCTTCATTTAAGCCCAAGCTTCTTTGCCACATGGTGGCCGGCTTCCAGGGGACAAATCCCAAAGCACAAGCACTTGTCAGGTCTCTACATGCTTCATACTTGCTGACATCACATTAGCCAAAGGAAATCATATGACCAAGCTCAGATCAATGTGTGAGGGGACAAAGAAGGGCGTGAATACCCAGGCGTGTGGTTTGTTGGGAGTCACCGATACCGTGGTCTGCCATAATCTTTTTAGATATTACAGACCAAATGATTCTCTTGGGTACAGGGCTCTTGAGTATGTGGCAATAGTTGAACTTTCCAAGGTTTGATGAGTTTTCCTAGATTTCATACTCAAAACTATGCAACTTCTCACATTTGCCCTTCTATGTGTGTTTTTGCTTTTCCATTGTCTCTCCCTTTCTCTTCCTCCCTCCCTTATCCAGGAACTTTTTCTAAATGGGTGTGGGGTGGCTCATGACCATCCATTACTTTCTTCTGTATTATTACTTGAGCCATCCCATCGGAAAAACAGCAAGGCCCTCTAGAATGACACTGTGTTTCCAGCAGCTTTCAGAGATTTATTAAAAGGGACAGCATGGTCTTCTAGGTTCCTCTTCAACATATAGGGCTCTCAGTTATTCAGCAGTTATTCAGCAACCATATCCCAGGTCCTATCATTAAGGCCGTATTCTCAGGGGTTCATGGTGCCAGCTCTGGACAAGCTTTGAATTCAGGCTCCGCAATGTGTGTTTTCTTCGGTCAGTTCCTGTGCCTCAGTTTCCTCATTGGTGGTTGCTAGGATTATATAGGTGCATATATGGGAAGCAAGAATAGTGCATGGCTTGTGGTATGTGGTCAAGAATGATTAGTCATTGTTGTTGTTGTATTGTTACTGCTATTATTATCACCCCAGTATCCTGTTTAATCCTCATGACCACCTCATTTTGTTGTTATTAACTCTCTCATTGTACCTATCAGGTACCTGAGGCACAGAGAGGTTAGGAACTTACCCTAAGTCACTCAGCCAAGAACTGGTAAAACCAGGATTCAAACAAAAATCTGCCTCACTTCAAAGCCATGCCCACAACCGCTGCATGATATCTTCCTCAGGTTTACAGCCCCTAAAACAAGGTAGGTTCCGGTGGTTGAACCTTACTTAGTCTTCTACCAATAGTTGTTTGATCATTTTTTAAAAATCCCATCTAACAAGACCTGCCCCCATGATCAATACCCATCCACACTGAATCTTTAATGCTCTGTCTTATCAAATTAGCAGTTTCCACCACGTCTCAGGATGGAAATCAATGTTCCCCTGACCTTAAACACGCACCAACTTGCAAACGAACATGCCTCGTGCATCAGTGGCCTGAGGTGAAGGGAGCCCCTCTCAGACACATCCACTTCACACAGGGGAGGAAGCGGCCCCAGACACAGCTGTGATGACAAGTCCTGAGGAGCGAGCAGTGGGGACCCTCCACCAGGCAGGGCTTTCCCTTCCATACCTCCAGGGCGTGAGGGGCCTCCAGATGTCCCCGGCACACTGCACACATCCAGCAGCCTCTGGCCTCCACTTGATTCTCGCACTCACCCCTAACAATAGGAGCCCTCTCAGCCTCCAGGCTCTCCCCTCTCAGGCCTCTGTCCTCAGCACCTCTCAGAAATATTCCGCAAACTTCAAAGTTCCCCTCATCCTCTAAGACTGAGTCTAAGCTTTCATCATTGGTGGGCAAGCGTCTGCCTCCAATGGTCTTATTTTCCCCCAGCACTCAACCTGCATTCCACTTAAACTCCTCTCCTTACTTTTTTCTCATCTTAATCTCCACCTCTGGTTCTATGCTCATTCAAGACTCCTTACTGGAAATCCTACTCTTCTTTCGCTCACTTGGGGTCTAATAATCTTTCATGCCTAGTCAAAGTCTCACTATGATATGGTCCAAGAGTGTCTAGTCCATTTTTTTTTCTTTACCTTCTCTACTCTCCTTCAGTTTTTCAAATCTGAAGAACATGATTTAGCACTTGTCTATTATCTTCTCTTGTCTTCCTTTGTGACCTGTGGCATCTCCCTATGCAGGATGCAAGATCCTTAATTTTCCAAAAAGCATATTTTACATCTCTTATAATTTTCCTAAGAATAATAATAAATAGCATTTATTCCATGCTTACTGTGTACCAGGAAATGTTTTAAGCAATTGACAAGTTTTTCTTGTTTAATGCTCATGATCATTTCATAAGGTGGCTCTTGTTATCACTTCCATTTTGCAGATCAAGGTCACATAATTGGCACAAAGTCAACACCTGATGAGCAAAGGACCAGAATTCAAATCCCAGGAGGCTGACTTCAGAGCCTATGCTCTTAGCCACTCTACTGGGGTGCTTCCCACAACTTTACACATCTGTATTTTACAGCCAATGCCTCTTGTGAAATCGTGCCCTAAAGCATACACATTTTTGATCTCTATCAATGTCACAGACTCTATGGAGTGACCACATATAATGTTGAGATATGCCTCATGTTAGTTATCTATTGCTGCATAGCAAATTTTTACCCCAACATCTAGTGGCTAAGGACAACATTTATCATCTTAAAGTTTCTATAAGTCAAGAACCCAGGTGCCCTGGGTGTCTCTGGCTGTAGGTGCCTCACAAAGCTGCATTCACTGTCTTTGCTGAGGATGCAGTCATCTCAGGGCTCAAGTGGGGAAGGATCTGCTTCCAAGCTCACTTTCCTGGTTGTTGGCAGGATTCAGTCCACTTGGGTTGTTGGACTGAGGGCATCATTTCTTTTGCTGGCTGTTTGGAGGCTGCCCTTATTTCTTGCCGTTTGGCTTCTCTATTGGGCAACTCAAAACATAGCAGCTGGCATCATCAGAGCAAGCAAAAGAGAACACTAAGATGGAAGTCACAGTCTTTTGTAACCTAATCCTGGAAGTGACATCCCATTACATTTGCTGTATTCTACTCTTTGTAAGTGAGTCATTAGGTCCAGTCCATGCTCAAGGAGAGGGGCTTACACAAGGGCATGAATACCAGGAGTTGGAGACCATTTCAGGAGCCACCTAACACAAATCACAACAAAACAATTAGGAAAGACTTTCCTGAAGATCTGGCACTTAAGCTGACACCTGACAGATGACTTAGCTGGCCAAGATGTGTGAATGGGGTGGGGAAGCCAGTCAGAGGGAAGAGATTGCAGGAAGCCCTGGGACAGGAAGGAGTTTGGCTGGTTCAAGGGACAGTGAGATGCTCCATGAGACTGAAATGCAGGGGGTGAGGGAGGAAGAGGTCCAAGATACAGCTAGGATAGGACCTTATAGATGGGTCAGGAATTTTCATCCTTCTCCTGAGAGTGGTGAGAAGTCCCTGAAAGATTTGAAATTGGGGCATATGAGTATGGAAAATGTGTAGGAGAGGACCAGCATGAGAAAGGGTAACAAGCTGGAGGCTATTACATTGTCCAGGGGAAAGCTGATGCTGGAGAGGAAGAAATATGAGTTTGAGATATAATTTGGCTGGAGAATTGAGACTCATCAGTGTGATTCAGTCAAAGCCACACAATGTAGGCAAGTATTCAAATTCCAAAGTACTAGCAAGTTCCTCTCAGGTGAGACCTGATTCTTCCAACATATCAGTCTACTGTCACAGGTGAAGCAATCATTCTTAGATTTATTTTAAAATCTGAAGGAAAGAGAACCTTTGGGGGTAAGCATCCTAGGACTGAGGCCTCACTTCTATGATAGGTCCCTCTGCTCCACTTTATTTCTCCTTCCCCTCTCTGTCTCAGGCAGTTCTAGAAGGCTCTAACTTTCCCTCTTCACTTTTTACTTACCATCTGAGATGGCAAGTAAGTTTCCTTCCAGAGGACATTACCACTGCTTCCCCATTCCTACTTCTTCCTCAGTGTTTATCATTATTACTAATAACACCTGTATCTTAGCTTGGGCTCCCTGGAAATAAAAGCAAAGACAAAAATTTGAGAAGTTGTCTGCTTAGGTGGTGAACTCTGGAAACATTGGCAGGAGAGTAGGGAAGGGAGAAAGACAAGACAAAGAAGTCAATAAAATGTGTGTTATCAAGCACGTTTCCACTGTGGGCAACTGGAGCTTAACCATGGTGGGAATCTCTGAGAGTTCACACTGGTCCCACCAGGGGCGGAAATCCTGGTCCATCACTGGCTGATAGATGTTTCCCCACCCTGTTAGCCCTTTGGTCCCTCCCAGCACAGGCCTGGTGGGCTCCCACGCTGGAAGTCACAGGGGGTTTCAGCAAGCAACCTTTTGGTGTAGGGTGAGGATAAAGAGGACATGAGTGTGACATAACAAAACCTAATGATAGGGACACCTAAAATACTTTTAGTTGTAATTAGCCTATTTAATCGTCACAAAAAAGCTAGCTCAGTCCTTGACACATAACAGTGCTCAATAAATGTTAATTAACCTTGTCAGTATTGCCATCATGTTGCCCAAGGTCCCTCAGCTTGTAAATGTCAGAGCTGGGATTCACACCAGGTCATCCAGTGCTGAGCCCATTGGTCTTTAGACTGTAGAACAAGGAATGTGTCACTGCAATGAGAGGCTCCACCTCAGCTGTGGAGGCAACTAGAAGAAAAAGGTGGAGTGGGTGACATGAAGGATTGGCTTTGCCAACTTCATCATCTTGCTTGCATCAGTCCAATTAGCAGGATTTGTCTAATACAATTATAAAGAGGAAAACACCGGAATGACCTCTAGTGATACACATGAGACTGCAGAAAGAACAAATGATGGTGACAAACAGTACATACAGACTGCAACTATCTGGTCTAAAGTATCTGGTCACATACTAACTTGTGTTTGCTTCAGAGACCAAACTCACTCACCCAAATGGGTGTAGGGAAAATCCACTCTTAAGGAAGTGCCCATTCAATGAAAAACTGGTTGATTTCCTTTGTAGCATTTATGCTCAGCTACAGTCTCTTCTTTTATTCCAGAGCCTTGATGTTATTTCAGAAATGTGGGCTTCTCAAATGGATTCCAACTGTGGAAAAGGAAGATTGCTGGAGAGGCAATAGGCAGAGAGAAAACACAGGACTTGGGAAGAACAGTGGCTACAGCTCTCTCAGCCACCAGCTGCATGACCCTGAGCCAGAGAAAGGGAGGGTTGTGAAACCAATATCTAATATTCCTTCTGTGGCCCAGGCACTGTCCTTGGCACTTTCATGAGCTGTTGAGTTAATGTGGGTGCAATGATTCCATAAAATCATCATCCCATTTGTACTGGATTCTGAGATGCTAAGCAACTTGTCCAAGGTTACTCGGCTATTAAATAAAGTGAGCATTTTTAACTTTCGTTTTTACTAAAGTCAAGAAATTTTCATAAGTACATTAATGAAATATTTCCAAAGAAATACTGAATATGTTTGTCTTAAATATATACACTCCAATTGACTGAGGGCTCCAGCTCAAGAGTTGATACCTAATTCTTGTGTGTCAAAAATCACCATGGATCTTAGATGATCTAGAATATACTGAAATCCACAGCTGTTTTGATTTTTTTTTTAAACCATAATGAAAAGCCAGTACTCCTACTTCATCCAACATGTTTTACAAGCAATAATAAATTCAGATCCACTGTATTATGCAACCCACATCTTTGGAAAGAAACATAAAACAGTGAAATCCGATCAGTAGAAATATACACATTTAAAAGAAATACACAAAGCACTCGATTTTATTAAAACTACTACTTGAGAAAGAAACCTCCTTTCCACAAATAGCATAAAACTGTAGAAGAATGAAGAGGATTTGGGAATGCTTTACAAAAACCTAATTCCAATTGTATCTTCCCCGAGGGCTGTGGCAAAGGGCGTTTCCTTCCCTCTCTGGGATATCCCTGTCTCCCTCCACGATCATCACATCTGGGTGGGGATACCCGCCGGCCCGGCTAGAAGCTGGTACTGGTTTGCCTGGAAGGCTGCATTTGGGATTTGGAGCATACAGTTCCGTGGGAGCTGAGGTTCAGCCCCAGCGCCTCTGCCACATCTTTGCTACTGGAAAAGGGGCGGTTAGCCTCGCCAGGACTCCTGGGGCCTTATATTTGACATCAGTTCTAGAATCTGGGCTTGTCCTAATCATTTGAACTCACTTCTGCCTGATTCCAAAGTCCTTGCTCTTTCCTCTCTGCTATGCCTCAGTTTCCTTATGTGCTCTTTAGGACTATTGTCTCAAATGTATAGGAAGTGCTTCTTTAAAGTATGCTTTTCTCTACTCATGGCTGTAGACTACTGGATGAAGCGGATCACCCCAGCTTCCGCCCTGCTATGGGGAGCCCTTTGGGGAAGAGTTGACAGTGGAATGTTCCACCTCCTGTGCCATTTCTGCACAAAGCTGTCACCTGGGAGAAGGGCTCCTCATCATTCATAAATCAATGGGACAGAATCTGGTTCTGACCAGACAGTTAGCAAAACCCAAATGGAATTTTTGAAGCCAGGTTTTCCTTTATTATTATTATTCATGTCAGGAGTCCACTGGAAAAATCTTTATCTGCATTAAAACACACATAAGAAGGGGAGAGAAGAAAAGGCAGACACGAGCGTGTCCTACAAAGCCTTTCTTTGAGCCCAGCTCTGTTCCTCTGTAAAGTTCTTTGCCGCGCTCTCCACAAAGATGGAATCTGGGTTCAAGGTTGAATTGAAGCTGGCTCCTGATGGAATGGGTATCCCCTGAACACACCTCTAGGAGATTAGCCCGTCATTAAATATTTGTAGGATAACAGGAGAAGCCTAATTTAGTTTTTGTTTCTTTCTCTCTGTGGTTTAATCACAGATGAAAGAGACTAATAGCACTGCAGAGCTTTCTGGTGATCAAAGGCCAATCAATCCTCTTTGTGGAGTAATTAACTATTTGCTAAACTTGCAGAATTGATTTCCATTTAGGGCTAAGAGAGAGGGTTTTAAATGAAGACCGATTCACCAGGCGAGAGGAGGGAATCTCGGGGTTGATGCCAGGAGATACTCAGGGTGATGAATTGGAATCTGCTAATTAGAGACTGAAAAATACAGCCAGAACCTGACCCTATTCAGGAGCACTTTGGGGGAAAGACAGGCGGGAGGAAGGGTGGCTGGGCCGCTGTCTTTATCTGCCAGGCAGCTGTGCACACTTGAAGCAGGGAAAACCTGGCATCCTGTTCCTGGCAAAAAAAAAAAAAAAAAGGCTCCAGTGCAAGCCGACGCAGGGCTGGGATGGAGATGGGATGCAGGTGGCAGGGAGGCCAGCGTGCAGATGTGCAGGTGACAGGCGTGGGGGAAGGGGGAGACTCCCTAGGGTGAGGGCTCCACAAGGGATGCCCTGCAGCACGGAGGTGGGACCGTGGCCCCTGTGCACCCTTGAGATTCTGCTGGGATGCTTGAAACTTGCCCTTGCAGCCAGTCAAGAATTTGGATCCTACAGAGGCTCCGAGAATCTGAGCAGGTGAATGTACTTGAGACCTTATAGTAAAAGTTTCTGCCAGTGAAAACAGTAAAGACTTAAGACAATGTACTGATGCCTCTGGTTAGGATCGCCCCGTAAAATATAGAATGCCCCCTTAAATTTGAATTTCAGATGAACAAGTAATATTTAGTGGAAGGATGACCCAGGTTATTTGTTGTTTTAGTATGAGCGTGTCCCAAAATATTTGAAGTTCTGACATTCAACTTTAACTGGGTGTCCTGTATTTTCACTTGGTAAATCTGGCAGTCCTACCGTGGTTAGAGCTTGCCCCTCTGCTTACTGAGTTATAACCTCTCAGCGCCTCAGTTTCCTTCCCCATGCATGAGATTCACAGTAGTAACGGATCATTTTGCTATGAAGATGAAATGAAATAACTGAGATTGAAGCACTTCATACAATTCAGTGCCTAGCACATTTTATGTTCTCAGTAAATTTTACCTATCATCACAGCGAACACTGTATTTGATAAATAAATATTATCAGTGTATTTCTCTCTTATCGCCTCCTCGCCTTTTTCCTCCACCTCCTTCCTCTTTCTCTTCCTCCTCCTCTCTTTCCATCCCGCTCCTTTTCACTTTTCATGGCAAGTTAGCTCTGCACCAAGAGTGTGGACATGGCCGCATAAACCGCAGCCCACCTTCATTATCCTGCCACAGAGGGACAGCATGGGTGTTATAGGCTGACTTGTGTCTCCCCAAAAATGTTAGGCTGAAATCCTAATCCCCAGGACATCAGCATGTGACCTGATTTGGAAGGAGGGTTGTTACAGATAGAATTCAGCAAGTTGAAATGAGAGGTCTGCTGGGAGGTGTCCTTCCAAGAAAGGCAGAACTGGATTGAGACAGACAGACAGAGTCGTGTCACAACTGAGCCAGAGATGGCAGCCCGAGGACTGCCAGCCACTGCCAGATTCGAGAGAGGCCAGGAGCAGGTCCTTGCCTGGAGCCAGCAGAGGGAATGTGGCCTCCCTGACAGCTGGATTTCCGGATTCTAGCCTCCAGAACCGTGAGGCGGTAAAATTCTGTTGTTCGAAGCCACCAACATGTGGTCCATTGTTACAGGTGCTCTGGGAAACCAAGACGGTGGGTGAGCAGCTGTGAACTGCCTCGACTCAGTCTCTGATCCGGGCCCTGCTCTTGAACTTGTCTGGGCCTCTGTTAATGCACAGGATAGGTCAGTAATGTCAGGTGCCAGAAGAAATGAGCTGAGACAAGGAAAGTACTTAGAAGAGTGTCTGGTCTGGCATGACTCAGTGCAGAAATGTTCGTTCTGGTTAGGACACATGAGCCAAGCTGGATGCTGGTTTGACCCATGGGAGCAAGTACATGGACGTGGGTCCTAGTTTTGGGTTTCACGGTTCCACTATGACCAGAGCAGCTCACACTTCTGTGGCAACCAAAACAACTCTGGTGAGATGGAGCTCTAGGTGGCTTTATTTTAGTGTTCGATGAAAACTGAGGACACGTCTTCTGTCCCACAGACCAGCTGTAACTGTTCCTTACTGCTAGCCAAACACTGCCTCGCAGCAGGTCGATTGTGATTGAACAGTGTTTCTTGAAAACGTAGATGATCGATTTCCCCCATGGCCACAGCCACCATGGCCTTCGTGCCACAGCCTGTGTGGATTCCCTCTGGAAAGAGGTCAGGGCAGGCTGGGGGTGTCCCTTCTGTCCTCTGCTCTGCAGCTCCCTGTCAGCCACGTCTCGGCCCCTGGACTACACGGCTTCTGGGAAAACAGCACAGCTTCAGCACAGGCACGGGTTGAGACCCTTGCCCGGAACCAAGCCAATTTAGGGAGGCCAGGCTGGGTAGTGTTTCAGATAATTGATTAGAGGGCCATGGATTTCATAGCAGGTGAGGTCCCGGATGAGGAAACGTTTCAGGAAGGCTGATCCTATTATACGTCCCCTGTACTGGTCCTTAAGTAGCTGATCGTTTTCTTTACTTTACACCTCTGTGTGTGCCAGGCACAGTTACAAAAGCTTTGCAAACACTAACTCATTTTCTCCTGATAATAATCCAATGCAGCAGGTACTATTATTATCCCTGTTGCACAGATGAAGACATACAGGTACAGACAGGTTAAGCTATTGCCCAAGTTTTCACACAGCTATTAAGTAATCACTTTATGCCAACTCCACGCATGGTTGCAGAGGACACCATTGGACAGTGCGGGGTGCCTGGTGCCGGGAGCTGGGGGCTGCTGCCTTAGACCCCATCCTGCCCTCTCTATAGGTGAGGTGCCTGAACTAAAATGATTTGTATATTACCAGCATGGTGATTCTCCAGACAAGAAAAACATAAAGGGTTGTCAAGGGATGGGGAAGTGATGAGTAGAAAGAAAAAAGTGGCCTTTTAGGTTCACAGCTAGTTCTGCAACCTGGGCGAAGGTATTTGGTTCAGCTATCCCGGCGATGGAGTAAATGTTATCCTGTATATAACAGGCATGCCAGGTTTGCTTAAGGTTTGGAAGGTTTTGTGACTATTCGGCTGGAAGCTCGAAGGTCATGCTATTGTTAGGGTCTTTTTGGGAGTGCACTGTGTTGCTCTGCTGGTAAGTCACCCCACCAACCTCCCCCTGGCCTGCCGGACACCCAAGGGTAAATGGAGCTGTGCTGCCCAGAAGCCTTTGGGGAAAGGAAGAGGTTAAACATCATAGCTTCTAAGAAGCACTGGGTTTGATTCTTTATTGTAAATTGAATTCACCTATCAAACAGCCAGGACTTGATATTCACTGGCACATAGGCCACGGCCTCCAATGCCTCCGCAGCCCCTTGTAAACAGGAGCACGGCCAGGCCCACTTACGACTGAGCGGCACGAAATTCCCTTTGCTCTTTAAATTATTTAGAAGAGGGAAGAAGAGAGGCCGGGGAAGAAAAGAAAAAAAGAAAGGTGTCCCAAATGACGTCTGGAGAAGGCACCTCCGTGCTGGCCGCAACCTCTCCTGAGATGACCAGCAGCGTTTAAATGCAGGGGCTGCCGTGAACTGACTCGCTGCTGGATAATTACGTTAGGGACCAATACGGCCTGTTGAAAATCAATTCTGTTGGACCAGTGTGTTTGTTCGGAAAGCCACTCAGCCAATTCAGGAGTATATTAGGCAGCAGGCCCAGTGCGGTGACCTCCCCCCGATTGGGGTTGACACTTGAACGAAGGCGTTTGTCCAGTTAAAGGACAGTACTAGCAGCAGGCTCTTATCTCCCCTAAATTGGATTACTCAGATCTGCTTGTTCTCTTTAAAGATAGCTACTCTTGGGTTTTTTCCCCCTCTCTTTCTATCTGTCTGAGATGGTTACCTAGTGATTACTGTTTAACTTGCCATCCTTATGTATTCTCGGACAGTTAACACTTAATGCCACTAGTGTCACTTCCCTTTCCGACCTGGGGAAGGTCATCTGATGCTGACACCTCCATCTTTCAGGTCACTGGTTGGACTGTCAAATGGGTTTAGATCCAGATGGGCTGGGCTGTGTGTTCTCTTGTGGAATTCGTGATTGGCAAGCCTGTGATGTGCTCTCCAGGAAGCAGAGCATAAGAGAGCGCAGACGACCTTTACGCACTCCAGTTCCCTCCAAATGAATTACACCCAAGAGGTTTGGCTTGGCTTGAAGACTTGCAAACCTGCTCACCAGCCAATGTCTCATGAGCGGCAGTGCCACACGGCCACCGTGCCTGCGGACACCTGCTCTCTCCAGCCCTCTGGAACATTGTAGCCCTTGGCCGGTGGGGATGCAGGAGTAATGACGCTTGAAGACGGTGCCTGTGAGAAGCCTGAACAAAACCATCCGGGGGGCCCACTCTATTGGTTTGAGTCTTCACTCCCCGGAGGTGCAGCAGCTGCCTTCTCAGCCACACCCTTGGCTGTGTAAGGTGTTGAGCAGGCACCGAGAAGCCCGGGGTACCCTATGCACATCTCTTGAAAGAACCTAAGAAAGACTTATTGCCACAATTATGGTTCTTTTAATGACACATAAAATTAACCACTCCACATATCCATTGGCTTTGACAGCTGAGGATTTCACTGTGATAAAAGTGAGGCCACACACACGGCGAGTAATTTAATCTCCGAATCCCAAACTCTGTCAACCAACTAGGCTGTAAGAATGAGCAGCATCATTTTCTAATGAAGCTATAATCAGGCTGCTCCCTTACCCAGAAAGAGCAGATATTTTTGTCCTGAATGGAGAAGGTAATCATCAAGGGGAAAGGCTTTGAATGAATCAGATATGATGCCAGTGCAGCCTCCTACAGGTCCGTTGTAATTGGAACCTAGGCTGATGGGAACTCAACGTCACCCTCAGACTGATTCACCTAAAAGACATGTGGAGTCAGGCAACATGGCTTCTGAAATAAGTGCCTGGAAAGAAGCCACAGAGAGCAGGCTGGAGCTTTTAAGGACTCACTAAATGTGAGCCTCCTGAAGGCAAGTAAGGTGTCCTGTTAACCCTTCCACCCTCAGCACCTAGATCGGACACCTAACAGGTAATCAAAGACAGAGAGAGGAAAAAGAAAGAAAGAAGAGGCGAGAATGGAAGGGAAGAGCACAGAGGGAGGGAGGAGGGGAGAAAGAGACAGAGACAAAGAGAGGTGGACAGAAGGGAGAGAGCAGGGGAGAGAGGGAGGGAAGTGACGAGAGGAAGAGGAAAGGGAAGGAGGGAAAGATGGAGGAGGATAGATAAACTGACACTCTCCCCAAGCTTCCTTACATGTAAAAACTGATTGGTCATATCTGTACCCCTTATCTCTTGAAATGGTTGTGAAAATTAAGTGAGCTCGTGCTGCTGAAAGATATGGTACAATCCCCTTTTACCAACGCAGCTGCTAATAATGCCGCCTGCGAGAGAGCACTAAGCACAGTGCGGGATTACACAGATCGTGTTTGATGCTGATGATTGTGCTCTTGACTAGAGGGAATTCTTCTGGACCGTTAGTTCTTCGAACAAGGTGTCAGGATTCCAGAAGTGACACCAGGGACTCGGAAAGAGGGAGAATGTGTAAAGGGCATCTGTGGGATTCCAAGAAAAAGTTGTTGGAGGCAAGAACAATAGACCCGCCCACGCAAGCTCCCTGGAGGGATCCCGGGCAGGAAAAGTTTAAAAAATGCTCCTCAGGAATCCATTCTACTTTAATCTGTGTTGTTTATGTTCCAAAAGGAAGGGCAAGAAATGCAAGATCTTGCGGACCCCAGACAGGATAATAAAACCATCCCCATTCGTGCTTCAGATGCTTTTCAAAGTATATTTCCCCATGTGTTTTAATAAAGTCATTGATTTTCCACCAAACCAATGCTGCAAAAAGATATCTGATTCCCAATGTAAGTGCATAAGCCTCACCTCAAATGGATAAGAATTCATTGGACTTCTGACGGCCGAATTGAGAGTGCCTTGGCCACGCATCCATCCCAGCCTTGGTGAGAGCTGCTTGTCACAAGGGAATGTTCCTGTTCTTACTTGGGAATGCAGGCCCCTGAAGAGCCCCAAATGACTGGCAAGGGTTCAATCCAAAGAGCATTTGAGTATGTTGCTTGTACCAATTTGGCTTGTGTGACTAATTGCACCGTGTGCAGAAAATAACACCTGCAAAGATCAGTCCATCCTCTGAACGTCAGACCCTCAAAGTCAACCACAGAGCTCTCTGGGTGAAGCCCATCAGTGGAAACATCAAACGCAGCTTCAAGTGGAAAGTGTCTGAGGGCGAAACTTTAAAGATCAAGGAGAAGGCTAAATTGAACCAAAATTCTTTCGGGGTCTGAAAAGGATGGAGGCTGGAGTTGGGGGCTGTTTGGGGTGGGGAGATAACATACCCTGAAGGTGAAGGACCCTTGCCAGAGAGGTGAATTAACTCATTACAGAAAGACTCTCATGGAATTGGAACCATTCTCAGTTGGATGGGAGAATGGGGACAATATGGGCTTCTCCTAAAGACCTATTTTCCAACCAACTTCAAGTAGGCTTGGAGGAGCTGAGTACTTGGGATGTATTTACATGGGGTATGCTTTGACCACCAACTAACACAAACGTATGGCAGTTTCATTGTTAGCAGTCTGTCTGCCCAGGTAAAAGATTAGCAAACAGATGAGAGGTCTTGGTTGTAGTGAGAATGAAACAGCCCACACTGGTCTTTTAATAAGTATTTGTGAAGGCACTTTTTCTTTCCTTAACCAGTTGACTGCCTAAAGAACAAACCTGATATTCTGCCAGCTTTTTAAGAAAATACTTAAATATCAAAAGTTTTCACTCTTTTGTGTATGTGTACAAAATATCAGCTTAAAGCCAGATGGGAGTCAAAGTTCTTGCTTAACATACAAAGGCTTATGAGTTTTATAGGGTTTGGGACTTTAATCTACAAAGTATAATTTAATCCTCTTTGAGCTATCTGCACCGTGGAGCCCTGGTTGTAAATAAACTACATGGTTACAGTGGATGCAGCCACAGCTGCCTGCCTCCATCACTCACCCTTAGTAAATATTTCTGCAAAACAGATGAAATTAACTACTGTAACAGATAAATAGAGAGTGTAGTTCTCAGAGCAAATGTTTTACCACGGCAGTCATGCTTAAACACAACTGATAGCTCTGAGTTGATGCTGGCCACCTGCCAATACCAATGACGTTCTCTCTGGCTGAGCCCTGCTGCACTGGTTGCCAGTACCTGCCTCTGTGAAGAGTAGAGGTGGCACAGAAAACCACTGGGTAAGGAGGTCATGTCTGAGGAGCAGGCTGAAGCCTGGGTGTATCCAAATGGGGCAGATGTTGATGTGCATAAACTGACTCTGCAGCAAAGCTATGAGCACCATTGCAGATTGATTGCAGGGATGTCCAGTCCTGGGCTGCAAGGCCCAAGAGAGTAAGGGAGGAAAACTAAGAAAAAGTATCAATTCCTTTGGGGCTGATGTTGCTCCTGGTGAAAGGAATAACTGCAGTTGTGAGTATTGCTGTATTGGGATGTAGGATCTGATGGGAGGCATTTCTTTGGGATGACACAAGTTTGCTACCAACTGGCAATCTTGGACTTCAAGGTCATTTGAAAGAGCAAACATTTCCTTGAGTGTGTCTCCTCTATAAACTTGTAGTATCACAGAGACCTGACTCTGAATCTGGGTTCTTACACCTAGCTGCAATGTATCTTTGTGCTAATTGTTTCATGCTTAATTTCCTTCCCCTGTAAAATGGGAATGATCTGTCTCCTTACAGAATATGACCATGGGATTAATTGGAATAATCATCATTGTCATCATCACACTTAAATTATGATGGTGGTGGTAGTGGTGGTGGTGGTGGTAATAATAAATGATTAACATTGTGGTACGGGGAGTAGAGGCTCTTATATATGCCCTGGGATTTTTAGGCTGTTGATGTCTTTGATTAGAGCTGTGGTCCCCATTTCTAGTGCCTGAAGTTTAAGATAACCCAGGAGTACCCTGTCCCACAGCTTTGTTATTCTCCATAGCTGTTTCCACCCACCAGTTCCTCTTTGTGTCAGATATCACAGGGCTCGATTGTGTAAGCAGAAGCTGCCTGTCTTCTCCTGTGCTCCCCCAGACAAGTGGGCCTGTGCATTCCATGGTGGGTAACCCAGAGGATGGGGGAGAATCCCAAACTCTCACAGGTGTGTGAATTCTGCAAAGGCCTGGTATTCAGATGTTTAATCAGGAGGCTGGGAAATGTCCAAAATGCAGGCAGATTCGGATATCAGCTGGATCCACATGCCTGCTCTGGACATCTGAACATGATGCTGAAGTGGGGGCTGATTCTGCCAGCAAGCTCTTAGCACTCTGCAAGGAGAGGGACTGATGGTGTGGTATAGGGTCCTGTGCCTACAAGGAAAGAATTCTAAGCGTGGGAGGACCTAAGATAAAGGTTCAGTTCCTCCATCCTTGCCTGAGAAACATCCCCCGGAGAAATGAAAGAGAGCACAGAAATGGTTCATAAATAATCCTGATTTTCTTATGGCTTGGTTTCACAACTCAGAACCAAGATGGTCCAAATCCTAGCCACATTGAGAGATCTGAGGCTGAGTCATATCCCTGCCCTAAAGGGCGACAGGACCCAGAGCTGGGGTTGCTTAGGGAGGTGACAGCATCAGAGCAGCATTTGTCACTTCTCACTCCCAGATTAACATCATATTTGAAAATTGTTAGGGCTAACTGGATAATACTTTTATAAAAAATGCAAGCTTTAGACTTCCAGTTGACTAAGATAGCAGCAGAAGTCATTCTAGGATGCTGTTCCCCCACAGAATCTTTGAAAAACAAGCAAAAGCTAGCAAAACCATCTTCCCCAGAACTCTAGAAATCAGCTAAAGGGTTGCAATAACTGGGCAAGTGCCCAAACAAAAAAAATGTAGCTTTGAAAATGGTAGGAGACGCTCATGACACCCTTGCTGGTCCCTCCCCCACCTTCCTCCACCCCCACACCTGCTCTGTGCTCCCATTGTGTGTCCCTAGATCTGTTCTAGAAGGAACTGAGTAACCCCTATGTGCACATTGAAGTGCCTGTGTATTGGTGCCAATCTATTGGGTGGCAGCATAAAAGACTGAACTAGGACACTTGTCTCTGGTTCACCCTCCCAGAACTTGCTCTGCAGGCAGAAGTAGCTTACAAATAGCTAAATCAGTATAAGAAACAATTAAGTCAAAGTGTCCTGGGCAAAGGAGGGGGGAGGCTCTATGTCATAGGGACTAGAAGGGACTTTTGGATTCCTGTAACTGAGAGAACTTCTAAAGCATGAACCCAGGAAAATAAATAGGCACAGAAAGGAGGGAGAGAACTCTGCATTTCATATTCACCTTGGGCTAATCTTCTTGAAAGGAAGGCTAAGTGCTAAATGAGAGCAGTAGCCATTGCAGAGCCAATCTGTAAACAGTGTGAAAGGTGTGTGTTTTGTTTTGTTTTGTTTTTTTGCATTGATTTCTTTGTTTTTGTTAGCAATTGCCTCTCAAGGAAATCTCTGTCATATCACTAATTAGACAAACTTAAGGAACAGAGAGCTCAGGGGCTAGATCCCAGAGTTACATATTAAAATTTCAAATGTATAGTGTACAATAAAAGAACACGAGACAAACAAACAAACAGGAAACAATGGCCCAACCAAAGGAACAAGATAAAAATTCAGAAAATATCAACAAAAAAAGACAAGACTTTGCACTCTCCAAAAATCTTTTTTAAAGACTTTTTAAAATTTTCAGTCAATATGCTCAAAAAGATAAAGGAAATCATGAATAAAGAACTAAAGGGTATCAGGAAAATGATTAATGAACAATATGAGAATCTCATTAAAGAGGTAGAAATTATAAAATGCAACCAAACAAATAATGGAGTGGAAGACCACAATATCTCAATTGAAAAATTCCCTAGAGGGTTTCAACAGTAGATTGGAGATGGCAGAAGAAAGTATCAGTGAACTCTAAGGCAAGAAAAATGGAAATGATTCAGGCTGAAGAGCAGAAAGAAAAAAGAATGAAAGAGAGTGAAGGGAGCCTAAGAGAACTGGTAAGATACCATCAAGCACACTGATATATGCATTAATGGAGTCCTAGGAGGAAAAGAAAGAGAGAAAGGGGCAGTAGGAATATTCAAAGAAATAACAGCAGAACTCAAAGAGAACCATGCCAAGACATATACTATTCAAACTGTCAAATGTAAAAGACAAGGAGAGAGTTCTGAAAACTGCAAGATAAAATCAGTGCGTCATGTACAAGGGAACCACAATAAGATTAAGTGCCAGTTTCTTGTCAGAAAGCAGAGAGGAAAAAAGGTAATGGGATGAAATATTTAAAGTGATGAAAGAAAAAAATTGCCAACCAAATTTCTTTATCCAGTGAGACTGTCTTTTAAAAATGAGGGAGAGATTAAGACTTTCCCAGATAAGCAAAAACTGAGGGAATTCATCACCCCTAGACCAGCCATAGGAGCAATGCTAAAACGAGTTCTTCAGACTGAAAGGAAAAGTTACTAAATAGCAGATCAAAGAGGCATAAAGATACAAAGACTTCCAGTACAGATAATCACATGAGTAATTGTAAATGCCAGTATAATTGTATTGTATTAGGTTGGGTTTTTTTTTTTAATGTAACACCATTTTTTACTAATTATAGGTTCTAAAATGCAAATATGTAAAAAGTAAAAAGTGATGATAGCTCTAAGGTTTTAAAAATAGAATGTACATAGATATAAGTTGTAACAAGTACAACCAAAAAGGTAGGGGACTAAGGGGCATGGGAATTGTGTTTGTTTATGCTACTGATGTTAAGTTGATATCACATAAAAAATGACTGCTTTAGATGTAAGGTGTTAAATTTAAGCCCCATGGTAATCAAAAAGAAAATACCTGAAAAAATATATACAGAAAGAAATGAGAAGGGACTCAAAATGGTACAATACAAAAAATCAAATAAATATGAAAGTAGGTCTTAATGGAAGAACTGTATGACAAAATAAAAAGCTATAAGACAAAGGTCAGATGGCAAAATGGCAGAAGAAATTCCTACATTGTTAGTAGTTACTTTAAATGTAAATGGGTTAAACTCTCCAAAGAAAAGGCAGAGATTGGCAGAATGGATTTTAAAAAGCATAACCCTATTATATGCTGCTTTTAAGAGACTCACCTTAAATTCAAAGACACAAGTAGATCAAAAGTGGTAGGATAGAAAAACACAAAGCATGCGAGTAGTAACCAAAAGTGGGGTGGCTATATTAATATCAGACAAGGCAGACTTGAAGTAAAAAACTGTTAAAATGGACAGAGATGGTTGCTTTATACCAATAAAGGGGTCATTTCAACATGAAGACATAAAAATCATAGCTATATATGCACCTTATGGCAGAGGTCCAAAATATATGAAGCAAAATATTGACAGATTTAAACAGAGAAATAGCCAGTTCTACATTAATAGTAGGACACCCCAACACACCACTTTCAATCATGAATAGACAATCTAGACAGAAGATCAATAAGGAAATAGAAAGCTTGAATGATTAACCAACTAGACCTGAATGACATATATAGAACACTTTACCCAACAGCAGCCGAATACACATTCTTCTCTAGCGCACCTTGATCCTTCTCCAGGGTAGACCATATGTTAGGTCACAAAATAAGTCTCAATAAATCTAAAAATATTGAAATCATGCAATGGCGGTGGACTTGGCCCAGTGGTTAGGGAGTCTGTCTACCACATGGGAGGTCCACGGTTCAAACCCCGGACCTCCTTGACCTGTGTGCAGCTGGCCCACATGCACTGCTGATGCGCACAAGGAGTGCTGTGCCATGCAGGGGTGTCCCCTGCATAGGGGAGCCCTATGCACAAGGAGTGCGCCCCATAAGGAGAGCTGCCCAGCATGAAAGAAAGTGCAGGCTGCCCAGGAATGGTGCTGCACACACAGAGAACTGACACAACAAGATGACGCAATAAAAAGAAACATAGATTCCCATGCCGCTGACAACAACAGAAGCAAACAAAGAAGACACAGCAAATAGACACAGAGAACAGACAGCGGGGGGCAGGGAGGAGGGAGAGGAGAGAAATAAATAAATAAATAAAATCTTTAAAAAAAAAGAAAAAAGAAATCATGAAATTAATCTTCTCTGACCACAATGGAATGAAGCTAGAAATCAATCACAGAGTAAGAATTGGAACATTCACAAATGTGGAAATTAAACAAATCACACTTAAACTACCAATTGGTTGAAGAGGAAACCATAAGGGTATCACCCTTGAGATGAGTAAAAATAAAAACACAACAAGCAAAATTTTATGGTATGCAGGAAAGGCAGTGCTGAGAGGGAAATTTATAGCTCTAAGTGCTTATGTTAAAAAAGAAGAAAGATCTCAAATCAAAGACTTAACTTCACAACTGGAAGATATGAAAAAAGAGCAAACTAAACCCAAAGCAAGTAGAAGGTAGGAAATAACAAAGACTAAAGCAGAGATAAATGAAAAAGAATTTTTAAAAATAGAATCAATGAAACCAAAATTTGGTTCTCCAAAAAGATTGATAAAATCAACAAACCTTTAGCTAGACTAACAAAGAAAAAGAGAAGACACAAATAAAATCAGAAAAGAAAGGGGGCACATTACTACTGACCTCACAGAAATAAAAAGGATTATAAGAGATACTGTGAATTAGAAAACCTAAATGAAATGCACAAATTCCTACAAACACACAAACTACCTACACTGATTTAAAAAAGAAATAGATCTCAACAGAACAATAAGAAGTAAAGAGATTGAATCAGTAAATAAAAAACCTTCCAAAAAAGCCCATGACCAGATAACTTTGTTCATGAGTTTTACCAAACATTCCAAGAAGAATTAACACCCATCCTGCTTAAATTCTTCCAAAAAATTGAAGAGAAGGGAAAATTCCTAACTCATTCTATGAGGCTAACATCACCCTAATACCAAAGCCAGATAAAGATACCACAAGAAATGAACGTTACAGACCAATATCCTGTACAATTATACATGCAAAAATCCTCAAAAAAATACCAGCAACTGAATCCAACAGCACATGAAAAGAATTATACACCATGATGAAGTGGGATTTATCCTTTGTATTGCATGGATGGTTCAGCATAAGAAAATCAATTAATGTAATATACCACATTAATAGAACAAAGGAAAAAAACACACATGATCATTTCAACTGATGCAGAAAGGGCATTTGACAAAATTCAGAACCCCTTCTTAATAAAAACACTTATAAAACTAGTCATTGAAGGAATCTTCCTCATCATGACAAAAGGCACATACGAAAAACCAACAGACGTCATGCTCAATACTGAAAGACTTAAAGCTTTCCCTCTAAGATCAGGAACAAGACAAGGAAGCACACTCCCACCACTGTTATTCAGCTTTGTACTAGAAGTTCTAACTAGAGCAATTAGGCAAGATAAAGAAATAAAAGGTATCCAAACTGGAAAGGAAGAAGTAAAACTTACCCTATTTGCAGACAGCATGATCTTATATACAGAAAATCCTGAAAAATCCACAGCTAAGCTGCTAGAACCAATAACGGAACTCAGTAAAGTGGTAGGGTACAGGATCAACATCCAAAAATCAGTAGTGTTTGTATACTAGTAATGAACAATCTGAAGGAAAAAAAAATCAAGAAAGAAATTCCATTTACAAGAGCAACTAAAATATCTAAGAATAAATCTTACCAAAATGAAAAGGACTTATATACAGAAAGCTACAAAACATTGCTGAAAGAAATCAAAGATGATCTAAATAAATTGACCTAATTCATGAATTGGAAAAATAAATATTAACATGTCAATTCTACCCAAAACACTTACAGATTCAATGTAATTCCAATCAAAATTTCATCAACCATCTTTACAGAAATGGAAAAGCCAATCATAAAACATATATGGGGGTAAAGGGCTCCAATGAGCCAAAGCCATCTTGAAAGAGAACAACAAATTTGGAGGACTCATATTTCCTGACCTTAAAACTTGTTGCTAAGCTACAGTAATCAAAACAGCATGATACTAGCACAAAGGCAGACAGATAGACCAATGAAATTGAATTGACAGTTCAGAAATCAACCCTTACATTTATGGTCCACTGATATTTGACAAGGATGCCAACTCCACCCAACTGGGAAAGAATGGTGCTGGGGAAACTTGATGCCCATATGCAAAAGAATACCTCATACAATATGCAAAAATCAACTCAAAATGGATGAAAAACCTAAATATAAGAAACAGAACTAAAACACCTAAAAGAAAACATAGAGAAGTGCCTTTAGGACCTTGTGTTAAGCAGTGGTTTCTTAAACTTTATACCCAAAGCATAAGCAACAGAAGAAAAACTAAATGGGACCTCATCAAAATTAAAAACTTTGTGCATCAAAGGACTTTATCCTAAAAGTAAAAAGACAACCTACTGCATGGGAGAAAACATTTAAAAACCACATGCCCAATAAAGGTTTAATAGTCAAAATGCCTTAATAAATCTTACAACTCAATAACAAAAAGACAAACTATCCAATTTTAAAAATGGGCAAAGACTCGAACAGACATTTCTCCACAGTAGATATACAAATGGCCGAAAAGCACATGAAAAGAAGCTCAACATCATTAGCTCCTAGAGAAATGCAAATCATAACCACAAGTAGCTACCATTTATACCCACTAAAATGGCGATGCTTATTTTTTAAAAATTTAAAAGTACAAGTGTTTGGATATGGAGACATAGGAAACTTATTCATTGTGGGAATGTAAAATGGTGCAGCTGCTATAGAAGACCGTTTGGAAGTTTCTCAGAAAGTTAAGTATAAAACTACCATATGACCCAGCAATCCCTCTTCTGGTATATTCCCAAAAGAACTGAAAGCAGGGACTCAAACCGATATTTGCACACCGATGTTAGAATGGCATTATTCAAAATTGTAAAAAAATGGACATAACCCAAGGGTCCATCAACAGATGAATGGATAAACAAAATGTGGTACATACACCAGTGGAATATTATTCAGCCACGAAAAGGAATGAAGTCCTATATGTGACAACGTGGATGAATCTTGACATCATCATGTTGAGTGAGATAAACCAGACACAAAAGGACAAATATTGTATGATCTCACTGATATGAAATAATTAGAAGAAGGAAATTAATAGATAGAAACTAGAATACAAATTACCAGGGACAGGGTAGGTTAAGGAATGGGGAGTTAATGCCTAATTAGTACAGTTTCATTTTGGTGTAATGGAAACATTTTGGTAATGGATGGTGGTGATGGTAGCACAATACTGTGAATGTAATTAATAGCACTGAATTATATATTTCATTGTGGTTAAAAGGGAAAATTTTAGATTGTATATATTTTACTAAGATAAATTTTTTTTAAATACATAGGATTGTACAATACAAACAATGAACCCTGATGTAAACTATGGACTATGTTTAACAGTCTAATTATAAGATTGTTGAATCAATTGTAACAAAGGTACCACATGAATTCAAAGTGTTAATCATAAAAATTGTGTGTGTGAGTGAGAGGGTATATGTGGGAATTCTGTATTTTCTGCATGCTTTTCTATAAACCTACAACTTCTCCAGTTTAAAAAAAGGATTTATATCCAGGGCTATAAGAAAATGCTATTAACTGGGAACCAGATTTTTTGTAAACATATAATAAACAGATGAGATAAACAGACAAGGAATTCCATGCTCTGGGCAGAGAAAACAGTTTTTCCAGCCTCGAATACAAAAACCCTAGGGACCCAACTAATCTTTTCTTGGGTAAGTGTTTAAACTGAGATGTAACAGCTCTCAAAGACTTATGAGCAATTTTTTTTTACTTTTTATTTTTATTTTCAAACTGACAAAAAAAAAAACGCAGTGTAGTATAAAGAACTCCAGGATACCCTTTATCCTCCTTCCCCAGTTATGTACTTTTTGCCCCACTTGCTTTATCATTCAAGCCTTCCCTCCTCCCCACCTCTCTCCTCTTTCCCTCTTTCTCTCTCTAGGTACGTATAAGTATATAAATGTATATGTGTATATGCATGTATATGTATACACACATACATATATACACACAAATATGTGTAATTTTTTCAATCATTTGAGATAAGTTGCTGACATTGTGCCCCTTTATCCCTAAACACTTCAGTGTGTATTTCCTAAGACAAAGGTAATTATTTTACATAGTCACAATACAGTTTTCTCAATCAGGAAACTGAATGTTTTAGAATACTGTCAACTAATCCACACTCCAAATTCAAAATTCACCCATTGGCCCAATAATGTGGTTTAGCCAGGAACACATATTGCATTTAGTTGTCACAGCTCCTTCATTTCCTTTACACTAGAATAGTTCCTAAGTCATTCTTTATCTTTACCTTTTCGTTCCCTTTCTTTAACCTTGACATTTTCAGAGAGTACAGACCATTTATTTTGTAGAAGGTTACTCAATTTGGGTTTGTGTGATGTTTCCTTATGATTAGATCCAGGTGATGAATTTTGGGCAGGAACACCCCAAAACACTACATCTTTCTCAGTGCATCAAGTCAGAAAGAACACGATGATGGCTAGTGCCAGGATTGGTGATGTTATCTTTGATTGCTTGACTACGGTGGTGTGTGCCAGATTTCTCCACTATAAAGTTACTATTTTTTCTTTTGCAATTAATAAGAAATTTGTGGGGAGATACTTGAGACTATCAAACTTTCACCCACCAGTTTTAGCATCCATTGGCAATTCTTACCTGAATCAGTTATTACCATATTTACCAAATGCTAATTTTATGCTTTCTTTATTCTTCTACATTTATTTGTTCAGTTCTATGGCAAGGAGGAACTTTCTTTTCTCCTCATTTATCTGTTTGTTTGTTAATTCATTTATATCTGTATAAATTCGTGGATTTTATGGATTATTCAATAGATTGTAATCCAAACTATCTTTATGTATTTTGATATTGAAATTGTCCCAGAGTTGGACAGTGGAAGCCTTTTCTGTCCTTTTAACATCTCTTCTTCACTTTTTTGAGAAATTTATTACCTTCTGCAGCAGCAAGCTGTTCAGGCTTGGTTATCTTATACCTTTTCTACCCTGGAATCTGTCATCTCTCCAAGAAACCCTGTATACTTTTAGTGGAGAATGGAATTTTAAAATGAAAATATGGGCATGGGTCTCCCTGGGCATCGGGGCTCCTGAAGTGCCATTCGCAGGGCCTCTCACCGGATATGTATGTACGTACGTGCATCTGTATATATGTGTGTGTGTGTCTATGTGTGTATGAGAATGGAACTTTAAACATAGAAAATATATATAAAGCATGAGTTCATTCTGAAACCTTCTATTCTAATTCTAACCCTTCAGCATTCTAGCCTTCCCTTTTTGAATATTTGGAGGAAAAAAAACTACTTTCCAATAGTGAGACACCTAGTTTCCTTTTTCTTCAATATGTTTCTTCATTTGCTCAATTCTAGAATACACAGAGACTCAGAAAGTAATTTTTGAACTGCTCACACATAACACTGTAAAAAAGAAACTGACTAAGTAGAGTTCAATATTTCTTTATATTAATACTTCTTTTTGTCTTTAGACTGAGTGTACCTAGTCAAAATACTGTATACACTAGTTCCTTGGGTTATTTCTCCCTCCTCACCCAACCCTGCTGCCATGCAGTTTTGTAATTCATTTGAAAGACAGCTTGGTTCATTTGTTTCTGTTAGAGGCTTTCTCCCCATCCTTGTGGATATTCAAGCATGTAAAATGTTAATATACTTATAGAAGCCAAAACTAAATAAAAAGGCGTATTCAGAGAAGTGTCATTGCCACTCCTAAACTTCCCACTCTGTCCCACCCACCCTTTGCAGGTAACCAATCTCATTCATTTCTGATTTTCTCCACAAACATAAATAGAAACAAATACTGTTTATTTCTCTTCTTCCTTATACAAAAGAGAATATATTGTAAATGATCTTTTGTACCTTGTTTTTTCTCCTTAGTAATACATCTTGGAAATCACTCCATATCAGCTCATAGAGCTCTTTTTCATTCCTTTTTATGGATATATATGCATTATGTGGCTGTACCACAGTTTATCCAACCAGTCTTCTAGTTGTGGGCATTTACAATGTTTCCAATATTTTGCAATCACAAACAATGCTGTAATATGTAACCTTGTGTATATGTATTTTCATAGTTTTGGACAGGTATCTTCAGAGCAAATTCCAAGAAGTGGAAATTCTGGGTCACAAGGTATAGCACATAAGTAGTTTTGTTAGATATTGCCAAACCTCCTTACCTAAAGACTGAAACCATTTGTATTCCCTCTAAAAATGTGAAAGTATCTGTTCCCCATTGCCTTTGCCAACATAATATGTTATAAGATTTTTAAATACTTACTGGTCACATAGATGAGAAATATTTCAATGTAGTTTTAATTTGCATTTACTTCTGTATGAAATTGAATTTTTCTTATATTTTAAACGCTTTTTTGTATCTCTTTTGTGAGTTGTCTGTTCATGTACTTTGCCCATTTTTTAAATTAGAGAAGCTATGGGTTTGCAAAACAATCACACATTAAACACAGAATTCACACACACCATCTCACTACCAACACCTTGCAATTGGTGTGGAACACTTACGATTGATGATAACACTTTTTATAATTGTACTATTACTTAACAGTAGTTACCTTTGTTGCAATTCATGAAAGATGATAATAATAGTTCTATCGTCCATTATTTACAATAGGTATATTTTCCCATATACCATCTTATTATTATTATCAACTTGTGTTAGTATCATACACTTGCTATTCTTCATGAAAGAACAGTCTTATACTATTACAGGTACATTTTTCTATTGGGCTTTTGGTATTTCCCTCCTCAGTATTTAGAATAAATTAACCTTTTATCTGTGGTACTTGATGTAAACATTTTCTTCCATTTGTTGTCTTTTGATTTTGCTTATGATAGTTTTTTTTCATGCAAACTTTTTAAAAAGTTATGCAATCTAATTTATTAATCTTTTCTCTTTTTTGCCTCTGGATATTGATTCAATTTAGAAATCCTTTCTCTATACTCAGGAATTTACCCATATTTTCTTACAGTTCCTGTAAGGTTCTTACAGTTCCTGTAAGGTTCATTTTTCATATAGATCTCTTATCCAATTTTGGTGTATATGGTTGGAAGTATGGCTCTAACTTTATCCAAATGGCTACCTAGTTATCCTAACACCATTTATTTAAAAGATCCTCTTCACTCCAGTATTTGAGATGCCATCTTTCTTATACCCTAAATTTTCATAAATACTTGGGTGTATATCTGAACTTTCCCAAAAGCCCATCTATTTATTTAGGCACAGTACCATGCTATTTTCATTCTCATGAGCAAGTTTGATAACTTCCTCTGGGTACTTGTTCTTTTGCTTACTTTCAGGAAGTTCTTCCTTGAATCTAAATTTCAATCTCTCCCTTCGGAACTTAAGCCCATTTCCTCCATGAATTCCCAAAGTTCTCTTTGTATCCTTTCCCCTGATTTGTCAGGTGCTATGAGCAATCTCCTTTTATGCAAATGTGGCTGCCGCTTTCTGCCCCAGAGGTGACTGCCTCTCATCGACAGCCCTGACTGCCGACTTTACAAGTAATTTGCTGAGTTTGTCAAGCACTGCAGAATCATGTAAATGCCATTATCATTTTTGTCATCATCATCATCAACTGAGGCATCAGCTGTTTCCCATCTTTCACCTATTGTTTAGAGCAAATGAAGTAGCTGCTGATGTTCAGAACAGAGGTTTCATCTGTGGAATATCCAAAGTCATGAACCCTTGTAGGTTGATTCATGTCTTCAAGATGTCAGGAAGGCTAAGGGAAACATCGTCATACGCTGCCTACTCTTCGTGGTGGATAAATTGATTTATCTCACAAGAGTTAGATAAGCAGCACCTCCCACTACCCCCCTCCCCAAAATGAATTTTCTGTCCTTCTCTGGGTGTGATGGCAAAATGTTTGATTGAAAAATATTATATTTATAATTTTAAGAAATAATTATAAAAACAGTTGTTGACTTTATGAGCCTATTTCTCCCATTGTTCTAAGGTAGAATACAATGTTATATGGGTAGGAAAATTAACACATATTGGAGTCCCTTCAACATATATCTGGTGAACAATTGTTCTGTGTGAAGCATTGTAGCAGAACCTGGGAGAGTTTCCCAGATGAATGAGACAAGATCCTGTCCTCCAGGAGTTCACTCACAACTGAAGGAGAAAATGCGAGAAGACAGATACAGGCACAAACAAATTCATTACAGGGCAAATGAGAATGGCTTGGGAATGCAGAAGAACTCTTCATTCTAGGGACTCTTTAGAAGAGATGAGACTTAAAACTGGACTCTGAAACATAGGTTGATGGAACAGGAAAATAATCTGGCATTTAGAATAACTTAATCAAAATTATAGAGACAGACACAAATATTTGGTTGAGCCACATGAAATGGCTGTTTTGTAGGTCAAAGCAGTAAAATATTGATAGTTTCATATGATCCAATCTAATATGTCATATTTGGGAATACTGTAGGCTGGTTGTAGACCTAATAGAATTTGGAGGGGTCAAGAGATCCTACAGTAGGAAAAATAACTGGACCAAGTTGTGGGATATTTTGAGTATTTATGTGAAGAGGTTAACCTTTATTTAAATAGATACTGGTAAGCAATGAAGGTTTTCAGGAAAAGATGTGACTCATTTCATTATTTATTTTTCAAATATTCCTTAAGTCCCTGTGGCGGGCAGAGCTCTCTGGCAGGGAGGGAGAAGCTCTAACAACAAAGCCATGTTTAGAAAGATAAATGTGGCAATAGTATGCATGGTGGGCTGGGGAGAGGACAGATTGTAGGTGAGAAGACCACTTAAGGGCTCCAGGAACTGAAGGGCACATGAGGGACTGAAACATGGATGTGAGAGCAGACAAAACAGATGGAAATGAAAGTCATTCCAGAAATGGAATTGCACCAGAGATGGTGATAGAATCGATGTAAGGGCAATGGAGAAAGGGTGGAACCAAAGTCTCTAAAGTGCCAACTCAGAAGAACTGTGAGGCTCCCAATGACAGCCAATCATTCATTTATTCATTCCATGAATATTTATTGAGCACCCTATCCTAAGATGAGCTCGGAACGTAGCAGGGAACACAATACACACACACTTCTCTAGGGTGAAGAGACTGGCAACGATGAGCAAATAAAGGTAGGATGCAATGACAGAGAGTGAAGCATGCTTTAGGAGAAAGTCAGACAAGGTAAGAAAATTGGGAAGTGGGAGGAAATGTTGTCACATAGAATAATTGTGGAAGC
Source organism: Dasypus novemcinctus (assembly GCF_030445035.2). Lineage (NCBI taxonomy): Eukaryota > Metazoa > Chordata > Mammalia > Cingulata > Dasypodidae > Dasypus > Dasypus novemcinctus. The sequence goes on along the minus strand of NC_080690.1, from coordinate 19,121,627 downwards.
ATCATGGAGAAAGTGGCACTGGGGCAGAAATCTGAATGACAGGAAGCAATGGAAGACCTGGGAGAAGGTAGTCCCAGGGAGAAGCAACAGCAAGGACAGAGGCCTTGAGGCAGGTAAAAGCTTGGAATGTTTGAGGAATAGCTATAAGGCCAGGACAGCTGAACTGAACTGAGGGTGGGAAACTAGTAGGTGATGTAATGGAGTGGTGGGGCAAGAACATGACATGGCAAGGTGTTTGGATTTTATTTTGAACATGCTGGATCCTCATGGAAAGGGATGACTGGACTAACTTTTTAAAATTTAGCTGGCTCCTTTGTTGAGAATTGACTGTAAAAGGACAAAAGAGGAAGCAGGAAAGAACTGATGTGATGAGGGTGGGGAGAAGTGGTCAGATTCTGGGTAAACATTGACATTAGAACCAACAGAAGTTGGAGATGGGGTTTAAGGGAAAGAGGGGAATAAAAGATGACAGCCATTTCCCATGATGGGCAAGTCAGAGAGGGGTTCAGGATTTGCAGAGAATCAAGGTTTCTGATTTAGATATGGTATGTATGACATCCCAGAAGAAATCCAAGTGGAGTGACTTAGAAGACAGTGGAGCCTGAAGATTAGGGGAGAGGTTAAGGCTGGAGATCTAAATGTGGGGTTTGTCAACATATAGATGCACTTGAAGCCCCGGCCCAGACCAGACACCTCAAAAGCGAGCATGAACAGAGAAAAAGGGGGAGCTTGATGATGGGACTCTGAGATGGTCAACATTTACAGGGAAAGAAGAGAAGGAAGAAGGAGAAAAGAGACTCAGAAGGAGGGGCCAGTGAGGGAGGAGAAGAACCAGGACAGCATGGTGTCCTGGAAGCCACAAGAAAGAAACTTTCAAGAAGGAGGGGTGATCCCCTGTGTCAGTGCAGCTGAGAGGTCGTGTAAGAGGAGGACAGAGAATTAACAAGAAAATTGGCAAAAAAGAGGTTATTGGGACCTTGAAAAAAGCAGTTTCAGTGGAGCAGTGGGAAAAATGTCTCAGGAAAGAATGGGACATAAGGAATTAAATAGCAGTATAGACCACCACTCTTTTTAGAATATTTATAATAAAGAGGAAGAGAGAAACAAATGGAGTAGTTTTTGTTGGGGCATGTCATAGAATCAAAGAAAAGTTTTTAAAATTTTATTTTTAAAGAAGCTCTAGATTATATAAGTGTTACATTAAAAATATAGAGGGGGAAACGGACTTTGGCCCAGTGGTTAGGGCGTCCGTCTACCATATGGGAGGTCCGCGGTTCAAACCCCGGGCCTCCTTGACCCGTGTGGAGCTGGCCATGCGCAGCGCTGACGCGCGCAAGGAGTGCTGTGCCACGCAAGGGTGTCCCCCGCGTGGGGGAGCCCCCACGCGCAAGGAGTGCGCCCGTGAGGAAAGCCGCCCAGCGTGAAAAGAAAGAGCAGCCTGCCCAGGAATGGCGCCGCCCACACTTCCCGTACCGCTGACGACAACAGAAGTGGACAAAGAAACAAGACGCAGCAAATAGACACCAAGAACAGACAACCAGGGGAGGGGGGGAAATTAAGTAAATAAATAAATCTTAAAAAAAAAAAAAAAATATATAGAGGGGTTCTCATACACCCCATTCTCTCCCCTTCCCACACTTTCCCACATTAACAACATCTTTCATTAGTGTGGTACACTTGTTACAATTGATAAACACACACTGAAGCATTACTACTAACTGTGGACTATAGTTTACATTATAGTTCACATTTTGTCCCACAAAATTTCATAGGTTTTGACAAATGTATAATACCCTGTATCTGTCATTGCAATGTCATGCAGAACAATTCCAATGTCCTGGGAATGCCCCCATGATACACCAATTCTTCCCTCTCCCTCCCCTCAGAACCTCTAGTGGCCACTGCCTTTATATCAGTGATAACAAGTTCTTCCATTGCTAGAATAATAATAATAAGTCTATATTAGAATAGTAGGTCTACTTTATTCCATTGTTCATTCCCCAATCTTGAGGATTTGGGGATGGTGATGCCCACTCTTCTTCTAATTGAGAGGGGGCTTAGATCCCATGGGGAAGATGGATAGAATCATCTTGTTTGCAGTTGCAGATACTCTCTGTTTCTTGGGATGAGCATTATCCATCATCTTCCCCTTCTTAGTAGTCCTGGATGAGTCTAATGAACCAGAGAGTAGGTATTGCAACTCTGCTGAGATTCAGGGTTTAATAAGCACAGGAAGAGACCAAAGATTTAAGTCTCTGGGACATATATTTAACAAGTACTGTGCAATTACAGGTTCAAATGAAAGGGGCAGAAGAGCCATGTATAGGAAAACTCTGAATGAGTCTAACTCTGTTGCACTGGGGAACATAAATCCAAAGTAAGGCCTACTGACAGGGTGATGAATTCCTGAAATTGTCCACCCTACTTATAGTGCCCATATGTCTCTAGAGCCCATAGGAGACCTGTTGTTTGAAGTACTGTTTACTGTGGCAGTCAAGATCCTGCTGAGATGTGCATAAGCATAACCTCTGGAATGACCTCCTGACTCACTTTGAAATCTCTTAGCCATAAAAACTCTTTTGTATTTAACATGTCCCCCTTTTGCTCAAGAACTTTTTCCAGATGCATTGCTAGTCAGTGGTGGGTAATATTCCCTTGGTGCCAGGGAGGCTCATCCCCAGGAGTCATGTCCTATGCTGGGGGGAAGGTAGTGCATTTATATGCTGAGTTTGACTTAGAGAAAGGCCCCATTTGAGTAACAGGGAGGCTTTCAGGATATAACTCTTAGGCAATATATAATACTAGGCTAAGTTTCAAATTCACAAGAATAGGGTCATAAATACAATGTTCAATATCAAGGGCCTGGTGTAATAGTCTGTCCTCCTTCACTAGGCACTGCCCACACACTTGGGGGATACTTACAGCTCTATTAGATAATGTATCAGGACTCCCAGGATGGGAATTTAATATTCTTTTGGTTATTGTGTGGGTCTCTACCCACTGAGACAATGATCCATGAATGCTTGAACATATTCATATGCATTAGAGGCATGCCTCAGATGCACCCTTTTCCCTCTTCCCCCATCACCAACACTCCACACCGGTGATCCTTCCCTGCCATAGTTGTGATCCTTCTGTGAGCCAAAACAAAGCCAAAAAATAACCAAATAAAATAATAAGAAAATAATAATAGTAAAAAATAAAATACAAAAATTTAAAAATTTTTTAATTAAAATAAAAAATTTTTATACCTTGTGTCTGTCAACACTGTAAGATCTGTTATCTTTTACATACAGTGATGATTTCTTCCATGTGTTCCTCCAGTGTCCTATTTTTTTCACTTTATCATCAAAGAAGCTGAGGTCACAGAAAAGTCACATAAAAAAATAGAGAATTCCCATATACCCAACACCCTCCCCCTCTCCCAACTCTCTCCTATTAATATCATTTTACATATGGATGATACTTTCGTTACAATTGATGTACAAATATTGAAGCATTGCTACTAACCATAGTCAATGATTTATATTATGGTTTATATTTTGCACCATACACTTTCATAGGTTTTCACAAAATTTAAAATGGCCTATATCTGTTATTGCAAGATCATGCAGAACAATTCTAATGCCCCAAAATGCCCTATGTTCCATCTATTCTATTCTTCCCTTTCTGTCCCCTCAAAACCTATGGTAACTATTAAGTTTCAACTTTTGAAGAATAAGGTTCATAGCTACATGCAATAATATTAAGGGTTTGACATATTGGTCTGATTTCTTTTATTAGGCACTGCCTATGTTCTTGAGAGATTCTTGCCTCTTTAATTGAGAACATAACAGGACTCCCCAGGATGGGAGTTTAATATTTCCTGTTTATTGTGTGGGTCTTCATCCACTGAGATAACACACTATGACAAGATGAACACTTTCACATTCCAGAGAAGCATGCCCCAGCTGGGCCCTGTCCCGCATATTCTCCCACCCCCAACGTCCTGCACCAGTAACTCTCACCTGCCATATTTGCCAAAAGTACATTCCCACCCTTGCTGTTTTAACCACAGACCTGCAAATCCACAGAGTTCACCTACTCCTTCCTCCAACCCTTGCCCCAGTTCCATGGATAGTCCAACCCAACCCTTCCACCATACTCCCCCTCACAGTCCAGCACTGTCAAACACAATCACATCACCACACCCTGACATCCCCATCCACTGCCCCACCACAGCCTTTCACCTTATCATAGATTTTGCCCATATTGAGCATCAGCTTACCATCTTCTACTCCCTTTCTATCCCTGTTAAGCTATCTAAGAAACATTATTTTTAAAAAAGGGCCACCTGATATTATGCCGTGTGCTGAAAATAATGATTAAAGTAAGAATGAAACATGATTAGTCAAACAGGGAAGAGGGGATGAGATTAAGAGCACAAATGAGGACATTGGGCTGGGACAGGCACTGGAGGCCATTCATCCATTTAACAGAGATGCAGGAAAGTGCATAGAACTTGCTGTAGAAAATGAGGGAATTTTCTCCTTATTGTTTCTGTTTTCCCAGTGAAATAAGAGGATCTTATTTCTCCATCTCAGGATGGAGAAAGTGGTATTGGAGGTTTGAGGACAGAGCAGAGGGCATGAAGCCATATCTTAGAGAGGGGAAAAGTGAATGGACTAGAGAAGTAAAGTAGAATCACTGGACGGGACTAAGAATCCATGTGAGACCCATGGTCATAAATGAAAAGATCATTCAGCCTGGTTATGTTGTTGTCTTCAACCCATTCTGCCTCGTGTCTACAGGTGTGAATTTAAAAAATATTTAAGCAGAGTTAGGATTTTAATAAGCAGGTACAGTGGAGGAAAAGAGGGACAAGGAAGCCGAGGCTATACACAAGAGGAGTTTTAGTTATGAACCTTGGAGCCTAAAATGGGTAAGGGCAAAAGTGAAACATGACACAGATGATGGCCAGAGAAAAGGGAATAGAACCCCAAAAGGGACTGAAGACTTGTTGAAGTTAAAATACTAGAAAGGATGATCTGGGAAAATAGAAGATATTGATTTTAAAAAGCAGGATGCTTCAAATAGAGAATTCTAGAAGTGATGAAGTTTCTTGTACTGACACAGGTGACATGGGGGAGAGGAGAAAAGAATTGTTAGAAGTGAAGGAGTCAGCCAACTGAGAAGCCAGAGGTTTCGATGAATTGTCTAGATGGATTATAAGATCATCAAGAATAATGGCAGGTAGTTATGGTAAGAAAGACAGTAAGCCAGGCAATAAAAGATTTGTGAATCAGCAAATGTGCTATGGAAGATGATCAATGACTGCAGAGAGGAGGAATATGGGTGACACAGTGTGATGGCATGTACTTAAAGGAAGTTTGGGGGTAGGAAGGGAAAATAGCCTGGAAGCAACAGTGGGAGCAATGAGGACACTCAGTCAAACTCTTGGCACTGTGGAATATGGACTATGGAAGGAAAAAAATCAGCACTTGAGGCGGCTACAGGAAAAGCTGTGGCCTCCAGAGAAATCTGGTAGAAGACTGCACAGGAAACATTTAGAGGAGAGGTTAAGGTGATATGGGGTTTTGCTGGTGACAGATCATGAGTTCCAGAGAGCATGGGTTTAAGAATTTGGGGTGGGGGTAGGGTGTGTTAAGGAAGTGTGGCAGATAGATTCAGATTAGAGAGGAATAAGCATGGGGGGACAAACATCTGGGAAAAGATCTAGGGGTCTGGGACTTAGAGGTAAACTGAGGCAAACAGGAATGTAAAACATGGTGGCATTGGGCCTGATCGTCTTATAGGGAAAAGTTCTGAATTATACCTCATTCTTGGGAGGTCCTTTAGCAAGCAATAGTGGTAGGAGGTGGTGGTCAGACCAGGAGGCCAAGAAACCCTGTGAACCTAAATCTTCATGGGTGCCATTAGAGCTGGAGAGGGAGCTCTTGAGTAAGTCAATGAGTAGTGGAAGTTTGGAGAGACAGGATAATGAGAAGAAAATTTGACATCGTGGCCATTATAAATTTTGTAAGGGCTAATGGCCCTTGACAGTAGAGGGGCTGAGGTTGCAACAATAGCAGAGAATGGATTCTATAGTAGTGAGTGGAAGGTTTTAGACCCAGATTTGGTAGGAATGTTTACTAAGAAACCTACCACCCATGCACTTTGCATAATGCCTGATGCTTAGTAGGGGATTAGGGTTAGTTCTCTCCTTCTCCATCATCTTCTGTGGTCTCCAATGTCCCCTCTAAATGCACACAGATGGACTCCATGAGAGTATAGATGTGAATCAGTATAGATTCATCTCCAGCTGCTAAAACAACTTAGCACACATGCACCGCTGGGGATAGCTAGAGTCAGACAGGGTATAGAGTTAGAAGAAAAGGTATTCATAATGTGTAGTTTGTAATATGTGGTACAGACATTTCAAAATCATTGCAAAAACTTACAATCTTGAGTCCGGCTTTGGGAGAATTGGGTGGTAAAACCTTTAGCATATTTAGGAACATTATTGTAAGTGCTTAGAATTTAGCTGGAACAAATGTTGGTAAGACCCTGCTCTCGAATCGCCACTGGCAGCCAACAGTAGGAATAGCTTCAGTTTATTTAGTTATTTGGTTTATTTGGTTAGAGTAACTTTAGTTTGTCTTGCTCACTTTATCAGGTTGTAAATGCTTACATCAGTACCTTAAATGCATCAATTAAATGAGAAAAATATTTTGCAGCAGAACTTCACTCCTAGTAATAATAGGTAGATTCAGAAAAGAGACACAGTATAAAAGATAAGCCCTTCACCAAGTTCTTTATCACTTTGCTGTTTGAACCGCTAACTACTCTAATGTTTGCTGAATTTGGAGTTTTTAAATTTCTGGGAAGTTTGAAGTCATAGGGGAAAAAATTGTCTCCATTTGTGTGATTCCTTTGTTTTCTGGGGGAAAACTCAGGTCCTAACATTGGTTAGATAGTATTATTACTGATCACTACAACAGTTTGGCACTCTTTATTTTCATTTACTTTATTAATCTAGGAAAAGGGAAAGTATTATTTATTTCTCAATTTTCCTGGGGAAAAAAAATCACACTTGAGATGTTTAAAACCATGGTTTGGTTTCTTCACATAATAATTGGGTACAATTTACTAAATTAATTTGCCTTTAAATGTTTTAAACCTTACCTCATATAGAGCTGCCTTGGTTTTTGTTTGTTTATATGTTTGGGTTTTTTTTGTCAATGTGAGAAGCAAACTTAAGAACAAAACAAGCCATCGTTAGGAGGAAACAAAGAGAGTTCTTTTTCAAGCAAATTCAGAAAGCATTCATTTTCCTAAAAGGAATGAGAAAGAAAGGAAGGAAAGGGGATCCAATTTTCCAATTTAATGGAGGATCACAGGACTGAGGAGAAGGAGCCAGGTTCAAACTTCCCTGCAACTATGAAATCTTTCCACTTGCCCCCATGCTTCTGTGTTGGTGCCTCTTGAGCCAGCAGCAACTTATTTGTAATCTCTCCAAGCACAAAGTGGCGACTGGGACCTCTTGAGGAGCAGGCAGAAAAATGGTCCCTCTATCAACCCCAGGGGCAGACGGCTATATAGGAAGTTCACAGAGGTGAAGGCAACATGTCTCACTTCTTTGAGTTGTGAGAACTGGTCTCTTGGAGGTAAAACTGCTTTCCGTTCTTGCCTATAAGTTTATTGTTCTGTTTATCCTCACAGTCAGGATGGTTAATGAGCTTTCTTCCCTTGCCGCTTTTATGCCCTTGCCATGCCATCCCTTCCCTCCTTAATCTCCTGCAGTCTGTCCTCTGTCCCTACCTCTGTCAAAGCAGACCTCCCACAAGTCAAGAAATTCAGCAGCCCCTTCTCAGTTCTTATCCTGGTCAGCTTCTTCACACCATAGAGGCATACAAGAGAGCTGATGACTCTTCCTGGCCTCCTCCTCTCCCTCCTTAGAACCTCTCTCTTTCTCTGACTTCTGAGACTGTCTCCTGGTTCTGATTCCTTATGGGTTAACCCTTCTCTATTGTCGTTTTCTCCATCCACCTTCGGAATGTAAGCATTTCCCCAAAGATTCTTCCTTAAATTCCTCTTTCTCTGGCCTCATCCTGGACATTCTTTTTTTTATTTTATTTTTTTTATTTTTTATTATTTTTTAATTTATTTTTTAAAAAATATTACATTCAAAAAATATGAGGTCCCCATTCACCCCCACTGCCCCCACCCCACCACTCCGCCCACAGCAACACTCTCCCCCATCATCATGACACATCCATTGCATTTGGTGAATACATCTCTGGGCATCGCTGCACCCCATGGCCAATGGTCCACACCATAGCCCACACTCTCCCACATCCCATCCAGTGGGCCATGGAAGGACATACAATCTGGTAATTGATCCTGGACATTTTTATCTGTTCATTTTTATGTGCCTCATCTTCAAAACAGCATCTCCAGTCTTAACCCATTTAAAAAGCTGCTTGCTAAATATCTCCACCTGCACAACCATCAGGACTTTTAAACCAATAGATATAAGATGAAATGCAGTAGCCTACCCTCAACCTGCTCTTCCTCTTATGGATCTTTTCTCTCCTAAAGTTACTACCATCTTTTTTGTTACTCAAGATAAAACCCCCTTTGGTTTCCTATTTTCCCTCATTCCACATCCAATTTATTGTCTATGGCTAGTCCTATTGTTTCTCTTTTAAGTACTCTCTTATCTGCCCTCTCTTCTCCCATCACCTTTGTTGTTTACCCCTAGTTTAGAACCTTCCTTGTCCCTGGGTATCTGAATACTTTCTTACTACCCTGTTCACACATACACCCTCCTGATTGCTACTTATCAGCCCATCTTGTAACCCACCATCAAATGAATATTCCTAAAATAAGACCCTTATTAGAACACAATATTTTTAGGGTAAGTAATGTAGAGGAGATGATGGATGGATGGATGGATGGATGGATGGATGGATGGATGGATGGATGGATGGATGGATGGATAGATGGATGAATGGATGGGTGGGTGGGTGAATGGATGGATGGGACAGAGGGAAGGAAGGAAGAAGAGAAAAAAGGAAGTATCAGACAGGAACCATAGACCTATTTCTAGGTTTGTTGCTAATTTGGCCTCTGAAAGAATCACTGACCTTCCCAATGACTCATTTTTCTCTTGGACACATGAAAACCCTTGCCACCACTCCTTCTGCATAGTATATAGTCTTCATTGATTCCCCGAGGGCTTTGGGAGCCTTTCATGGAAAGAGATTGCTATGCATTTATTAATACTATCGCCTCATTGCTTTTGTTTGTGATTTTGATTAATGCCAGGGCAAAGTAAGTATTTGCTTATCAGATGGTCCTCTTATATCTGGTAGAGTGAATATTCTTAAACACCAGCAGAGGATTTAGTTTTTCTGCCTGACCAGATAAATTGTTTTGCAAGAACTTCAAAGAAGTTTTGCATGGTAAATGAAGTTGAAAGAGGCAAGCAGAAAATTAGTATGTTTTTCTGTCCGTGGTTGCTTAACCAACGACCTGTATTACTGGCAAGATATACAATCTTTTGTGAATTAGATTCTCAGAGCACCATAGGCAGTGAGAATGAGCAAACCAAGGTTCCCAATTCATCCTAATGGGAAAAAGGGGGCAGGTTAGTCCCTAATCTAAGTAATTTAATCCCTAATGAAACAAAGTGTGGATTCTTTCCTATACCTCAATTGTAGCTAAAAAGTTGGTTATATAATCCCCTTTGCCCCTATATAAAAGCCCAGTATATAATATCTATCTCTCTATAATGACCTCTGTTTACTTAATACTTCCAATTTCCCCCCAATCCCATTTTTATCATCTGATTTTATTATGAAACCCAACATTTTGAACATATCAGAAATATCTCCCCACCAGCCCTTCCTTAAGAAGGAAGCTTGGGAAAGAGAATCAATAAGGAATCTTAACTGCTCAAGTTCTGTAAAATGCCCCTTGTCCTAAGCCACTTACCCAGGTCACAGAATTGCCTGTGATTAGGTGAATTTAGGAAGATATATTGCTTACTTCTGCCTTGTTTTTCTTCTGGTGCATGAGGCAGTACTTTTAACCACCAGTTCACCAATTCTGCTCCCACATCACCCTGGTTTCTCTCTTCCACAACCAAGGGCTCTGCTGCTGAAGTTTTATTATGGGACCTTTCCCCAACTCCCAGAGACAAGATATTGAATAGAAATGTCATGATTTAAAATCTTCCCCCACCCCAATCCTTCATATTGTCCTTAAACTTTGATGTTTTATCTGCACTGAGTTTGTTTCAGATGACTATAAATGTAGCAAAATTTGCATATTTTGTCTTTTTTAATTTGCTATATCATCCACTCCTGTTCTCCCCCCCAAAGCACCAAGATTTCTAAGTATCTTTGCTGCTGATATAAATTAGAGAGTCCCTCCTCTTAACTATAGCTCATGGATAGATCGTGACCCTCCTGAGACCAAAGTGGTAGATGGACCCTGCATATAGGCCAGCTACTGCGGTTTTGTTCTATGGCTACAGAAGAACAGGGATTCCAGGCAAAAGACCAGAGGTGACTCCACACAAAAAACTGCTCTTGTAACATGGGGAGATGCTGAACTCATTGTTTCTAGTCATCTTTCTTGCATGTTTTCTGCTCTTGGTTTGCCCTTTATACAAATGTTGTCCACAGTTTTTCCATCAAGTATAGCTAAGATTTTCCATGCCCAGGAAGGAAACTGAAGCATAGGAATTCATCAGAAAGACAAAACGGGAGCGAAAAGGGAGAAGTACAAATGAAAATGTTGGATGTTACTCTTCCTTTCAGAAGGAAAAATATAACAGGATGGAGAAACCGTGGTGTCCTAAGCCTATTATGTTGGTATTTGTCTTTGAGTTAGTTCCCTCTCCTTCACCAAACCACAATCACAAATATTAAATAATGGTCATCCTTCCCAGCATCATCATGCCCTTGCCCCCTCCTCACTCAGTGACCACTTTAGCTAAAGGTACCCACATCCATCCATGACCTGTTACCTCTTCCCTGCTCAAGCCAGTTTTCAAAATTCAGTCAGGCCACCTGTGCCCTTACATACACCCTTAAATAACAACCAAGACTTTAAAATGCTGACGTTTGTCCCTATCACCTTCCCGGTGTGAAAGCCAATGCAGTAGACAATCTACCAGTTCATGCATGGATTGCTTGCCTCCACTTTCCATTACTTACTAACAAATTCACTTCACCTACTACCCTTAACAACCTCCACAATCCACCCCCTCTTTAATATTCTGTTGACCATAGCCTAACATCATCCCAGTAACTACATCCTACCTGCCCAGATTAATGATGAAATCCAACTCTTTCACTGCCTCCACTTCCTCCTCTCCTACCTAGTCATTAGCTGCTATCTGGGCCACCTGGCTATTCCCCTGCCCATCAGTAGGTGGCTCAAGACTTTCTTCTCTCTCTTTCCCCATCCTGCTCCAAGTGTTTGGCTCCCTCTGCTCCTGGAGCAGCCTGCTTAGGACGACCCTACTTGATCCCCATTACATTCCTCTGGGCTTGTCAAAGGTTTGCATTATGTCCCTGAGTAGCTGGGGCAAGCCACGAAGAGTAAGCTTGGCCCAGCCCTAATCACGACAACTCCAGCCCCAGTGAAAGATGAGTAATAACAACTGCTATAGCCAGTCCCACAAGAGCCCACTGAGGACGTTTGTTTTGGAATAATGAATATGGAAATTTGGAATCCATAATAAACTGCAAGCAGTCTTTCAACTCACTCGTGCCGAAAATTTGCCCTCGCCTTTCCCATAACTTGTCACTTGTGTTTTTTATTGTTCGATATGTAAACAAGGACAGGAAAGCCTTTGTTCCTTGGTGCCTACTTAGATTTGCCCATTAATCCCAAACCCCCTCCCTTCCCCACCAAGGCATGCAGGATTACACAAAGCAAAAGTCATTAATTTTTATCTCTGACTATCTGTAGGGTTTTTAATGTGGCCTGGCTTGCTTATGCACCACCAATTACATGTCATAAGTGCTTGTAGATGCTGGAGCAGTATCATGGGCTGATGAATCACTGCCTCCTCTCCTGATTAGTATGCAAGGGGCCGTGCTCCTCTTTGAGCAGCTGGCATGCCAATGAGGATCTGGCTCCGCCGGTCAAGGCATCTGGACATGAATTCAATATGGATTGCTTTAATTAAATGGCTAAGCACACAAGACGCTAAGAAACAACTCCATCATTGAGTGAAACTTGAAAATAGAGTCGACACAAGCAAGAGAGTGGAAAGGGTAGGCAGATTTTTCATCACCACTGCCCACTCCACCTAAAATCCTCGAAATCCTCCTGTGTGAAACACAATCACTTACTAAATGTGTGGTGAATTGTGGAATCCACAGTGAAAAACGGGGGGTGAATCTAACTCATCATCCTTAAATTTAGAAATCAAAACAGCAGAGCAAAACCTACTCTTCTGCCCTTTGTAAAGATTCTAACTGTGCACTTGCTTGCAAACTACTGGTGAAGCTAATTAAAGAAGGAAGGATGCAGTTGGAGGTAGGTGGCAAAGTCTGAATATACCTGTTATCAAAAGTCCCTGGAGAACTAGCCACTGGAGCTTTTGCAAACATCAGGAGGACCAAGTGGCCCATCTATGTGCTGACCCATGAGGAGGAGAAGGCAGAAAGCAGCATGGGTCTTCACTGTCCACTTGGAATGGATTTTGCACCAATCAGAAGGATGAGAATCCTCCAGATCATGTTTGCCTTCAGCCTATCCTTTATTAGTCTATTCAAGTAGAAAACAAATGGAATATTTTCATAAGGCAGTCAATGTTGCTCCAATAACCCTGGTTTGATTCCTCTGATCATTTGTCTTTAATTCTGTTGCAATTTCCCTTTATTTCCACCCCACATTCTATCAGCTTTGGCTGTATATTTCATTGGAGGTGAGATAGAATAAAGGGAAAGAGTGAGGACTCTGGATTTCAGACATCTCTGGACTCCAATCCCAGGTTCATTAATTCCTAGCTATAAGATCTTAGGCAAGTTGATGGACTTCTCTGAATCTTCTTTTCCCTATTTCAAAAAAAAAAAAGTGAATAACACCTACTTCACAAATATATTGTGGAGAATTAATTAATACATGCCAAGTCCATTACGTTGTAGCCTTTCAAAAATATTTATTATTGCTGTTTTTGTAGAATGTGGTCTTGTCATGTAGTCATGTGTTACCAAATACAAGAAATACCTGTTTCCTATAATTGCCACGATTTACCTATATACACTGCAGGTGTTTAAAGAGGACCATTAAAATAGATTACTAGGCAACCACCGCCACTCCAGTTTCTACCCATTCTCAATTTCCCATCAACTGACAATTGGTAGCTTCTATTGACAGTAATATGCACTACAGATGGACCAGGAGTTTTATTTTCTTTTTTAAATAATTTTATTAAGACACCATTGTTTTAAAGGCCCTGAGGCACCTTTGCTTTAAAAATATATATTTGAAAATGGTAAGAGAGACTCACATTCTAGCTGGTGTTCCTCCCTCATTCTGAGCGGAAAGGTTGATGACTAGAAAAGGAAGTTAAATGCTTGCGCCTATGCTCACCCTGCCCTACACAGTGCAATCTCTGGGATTTTATAAATCCTTGGAGGATTGGTACATTCCATGCCAGCAAGGCCATCAACCAGGGTAAAATGACAAAAAGAAAACTGTCCAAAAAATACTCAGTTCAGCCATGCATGGAGATTATGTGAAATTGCAATAGTAATCTACCGCAAAGACTCACTTCCAGAACAACTCACCATTTTATATTATTATCTGAGTGATGAGGGAAGACATTTGCTGAATCTTGTCCTTGGCTTTTGAGTCTTCAGAAAGGGGAAGTACAATGCAGCTTCTCCTTGGAACATCATCGATTCACCAGCCAGGTGCTACCGTTGGAAGGAAGCATGTTACCCACATGTAAAGATGGCTGTCATAGGCAAAGTGAACTAAAGCCTGTGGTTTGATCTAGCCACAGCTCATCAACATTTCAAAATGGTCTCCTTTGGGAAGGTTGCAGCTGGAACAGAAGAGGGTTTTTTGGTTGAGTACTGACTCTGAAAGATGGAAGTGGGGTTAGGAAGTGAAACCCCATACCCTAGGCTCAAGGAGCAATTGGGACATTGGCTGGCAGTCATTGCAGTAGTGTGTGGAAGCATGGCAGTAGAAATAGTCTACTTGGACCTTAATATCAGCTCATATTCCACAGACTGTCTCTCCTTTTTCCAAGAGGGTAAGAGGAATATAGAACATGTACAGTCCTCAAGAACAAATAAGCCAAAAAGGCTGATCAGAAAAATACTGTGCCATCAAATGAAAATCAGAAAATAGTTTGACCGTTAAAATCCATGACCATTTGTATGGCATCTTCCTTGCTACATTTTCTATTTTGTGTTATTTAGACAAAGCCTTTCAAAGCTATATATGTTAAGAACTAAGATACCAAAATATAGTCCAAAATATGGAGTTTGATGAGTGTGGCAAAGGAATTTGTTAATCTCCGAGGAGTGTTAGTATTAGGTGTTTTAATATGCTAATGGATATGCTAAAGGCTAAATTAGGGTTGAAGTTTCTGTTTTCTTTTTACCAGCTTTATTGAGATGTGATTCACATACCATAAAAGTCACCCATTTAAAGTAGATAATTCAAGAGTTTCTAACACATTCACAGAGTTGTACAACCATCACCATAATTTGTTTAGAACATTTTCATCACCCCAGAAAGAAACCTACTACCCATTAGCAGGCACTCCCCATCATTCCTAATCCCCACCCCACCTCACCCCACTTCCACCCCCCTCCAGGCCCTGGCACCGACTACTCTACTTTGTCTCTATAGATTTGCCTATTCTGGACATTTCATATAAATGGAATCATACAACATATGGTCTTTTGTGACTGGACTTTTTCACTTAGCATAATGTTTTCAAGATCCATCTATGTTTAACACATGTAACACATATCAGTACTTCATTCTTTATAGCTTCAGGTTTAAAACTCACATGCACATACCATCCATTGCACTGAGAACTGAAATGTCAGCTCAAACTGGATTCATAAACTTGCTGACAGTTGGACATTAGCCCGTGATTGGGCTTTAGGCTTTACATGGATGATTCCATTTCTTCTGGTCCACCATTTAGATTCCTTCCCGCTTCCCAAATTCTTGAATGGCCCTCATATGTGATATGAGGTATTACTCCTCATGGTTTATCTAGGTTAGGGATATAAAATGCCATTGAAGAAAAAGGCTTTTTTTAAAAAAAGAAGTGATTACATTAGAGAGTCCCAATATTCTGGATTTTGGAAACTTTTTTTTTTCATGGAAAATTGCCTGGGGAAAAAAAATAACCAAACATTGTATAAGGAGGTGGGTATGAAAAAGGAAGTACCCTGAATCAGGTGTGAGAATCTCTGCACCTTACTGCTAGTCCCACCACTTCAAACCTGAAGACTGTGACCATATCACTCAACCGCTCAGCTTGTCGCCTCATCTGTAGAATGACCATGCCTCTCTAAGACTTCAGACCCTCAGCAGCACTCCGGCTCCTGGAGAATCAAATGTCAATTTTGTAGCAGAGTCTTATGAGGCTCCCACAATAGGGTCTCAGCTCAATCTCCAGCACCACCTCCGTGTGCTGTGTATTTGCAGCATTGGGCCAAACTCCCTAGCTCTCGTGCACGTGCTCTGTCTCCTACTTCCTCCAACTGGCATGCCCTTCTGCCTTTCTCTTCCAGGAAAACTCCTTCTCATCCTCCAAGGTGCTACTCAAATGTCCCACTCCCCTCTGGAAATCTCTTCTGAATTCTCCAGGCAGAGTTGCCAAGCTCACCCCAAGATCCTAGGGCACTGAGCTCTTTCCTCAGTGAGAGTCATTATCATCTTATGCCATAATGATTTGTTTTCACATCTGCCTCACCACTTCCTGCATCAAATCCCGACACCTAACACCATGTTTGGGCCATAGTAGACCCCCATATCTGTTTGTTGAACTCAGAAATTAGTTTGAGAAAAATGACCTCATAGTAACCATCCACTTCTCTCCATCCTCATGTCACCATTGACCATATTGCCTCTTGCCCAGACTACTGCTGAGTCCCCCCAATTTCAGACTTCCTTCCTGAATCCATTTGCCAGACAGAAGTCAAAAAGGTTGTGAAAGGGTTAAATGAGACCTAATTCTAAAAGTACTATACAAATATAAGGTTTCTAATTGTTTAATTTTATGCCTGTCCGATTTTGATCTCTAGAATAAAAGTGATCAAGAGAAGGGTAAATGTTGCGTCCCTTGAGATAATTGGAAATGCTCTGGGCTGTCATAAAACCGGGACTGAGAACTACAGGATACTGATGTTTGCTCAATCTTGTGCTCCATATGGACAGCCAGGAAACTCTAAATTGACCCTTCCCATCCTTATGGGTATGTGCTCCAGAAATTCTAGAATTCCTGCCAGAGGCCCTGGAATCAGAGTCCAGGTGAAGCCTCACTGATTTCTCCACCTCTTGAAGCTTTTGTGGCCTTTCCCACTGATGCCACACCTCTCCTAAAATCAGCAGGAAGATTTCCTTCCCTTCATGTCATTGTTGCATTCTCTGCTCCCTTTCTTCAATATGCTATACGAAAGCTCCTGGACTCACTTTACTTATTCAGTTTCTTTTGTGGACAAACTACCTCATAACGTCCTCTATCCATGATCTTCCCATAAAACTGGCCATATTCTTTCTTCTGCCAAAATTTTTGGCATCTTCTCTTGATAAGCAGTGCAAATAAAAGTATGAAATCACCAATACACTTGTGAATCTAATGTTTATAACTATCCAAAGAAGAAGCTGCTGGAACAGCATGCCTATATCCAATTCTGTCCATCCTAGATTAGGGCACAATCTCTTGCCTAAACCTACTACAAAAGTCCTTTGTTTTTGTTCTTCCCTCCTACTACTTATTCTCTACATAGAAGTCAAAGTGATCTTTAAAAAAAAAAAAATGAAATTAAAAAAAAAAAAAAAGAATCAATCAGGCCCCCTCCTTGCATAAAATCACAGACTGTCTACATAGCATTTGAAGTCAAGTCCAGGCTTCCTAACATAGCCTACCACCTCTACTTGATTTTTTTTCCTAAACTTCCACCTCATCTTTTACTTCTTTTCCCCATCACAAACAAACCAATCTCTTTCCCACCTTAGGATTTGTTACTAGCTATTCTTCTGCCAAGAATATTCTTCCTCCAGACCTTACCACAGCTAACTCCTGCCTGCCATTGAGTTCTCAAGTTAGATGTCATCTCTTCCGATTAGAATATTTCTACCACCCAACCTAAAGCATCTCACTGTATTGGTCAGGATAAGCGAGGCTGTGCTGTGGTAACAAACAACACCAACATTTCAGTGGTTTAATAGAAAAAAAAAAAGTTATGTCTCCCTCACTCAAAGTCAGCTAAGGGTCCAGTAACTCTCCAAGGCTGCTTCCCTCCATGCTTTGCAATCCATGATCTCACCATCTAAGCACAAGACCTCCCCCATGATTGCCACAGCAGGGTCAGAGAATTCCGGAGTGTCTCACATTGGAAATTAAATGACCCAGCACAGAACTGATGTGGGTCACATCCATTCACATTTGCCTAATGGAGACACGTGGCCATGGCTAACTTCAAGGTGGGTGGGAAGTACAACCTTTCAAGTGTCCAGAAGTAGAGGAGAATAATAGATCAGCCCTACAAGCCTACAGGAGCAAACACACCACTGATGATTTATCCATGATGTTTACAAATTGGGCTGAGCCTCTTGCCCTCCCTCCAAGAATGACATTGATACTTCAGGAGAAAACAATCCAGCAATAGCAAACCCTGACCCCATAAGTGAATTTCAACAAGACTTCTCTCTGATTCAATCATTGCCATGGGTATTAGTCCACTCATGCCCACCTGGTCCATTAGATTTAGTCTGGCTACATTTGGCTTCCTGCCCAACCAAAATGCTCATATCAGTCACTCTACTGACCTTTCCACTGATGTTACAGATGCCCCTATCCATTAGACTTTCTCCTGGACCAATACCAACCAAGTATGTCTACATACTGGGGCCTGAGACAGAAATACCTATTGAGGGAAGTCATCAAGGTACATAGACCCAGTACCTGGTGGGATGCTGAGACACTTCAAGGGAGCCCCTGTATCCTGGAAAAGATTTTTATATACCCTCAGGTAAGCCCTATCACCTTTGCTATTGCCCAGTGTTCTTCATGAGACAAGGGACAACACCTGGGGATAATTGCCCATCTTATCCATCCCTCTACCCAAAATGTCTATTTGGTCCTTCAGAGCCTTCACTGGTCTTAGAGGTAATAGACGACCCTCCTCCTCCACTCTTCCTGACATTAGTCCCTATAGTCCTTGACTCTTTGTAGACTTGACCATTACCTCCAAGCTACCTAGATCCTCAGTCCCTTTCTATCTACTGCTTTACCTTAAGACATGCCTACTCTCCTCTAACCTGGAAAATTCTCCACTCAACTTTGCCATTTACTCGAATCATCATCCTGTGTCCCTCCTTCGTTTATTGTCACACTTTCTTTACCTTCCACATTCTTGTTCTGCTGAGCAATAGCACCAGATACTGTGTGCCTCTGCCACCCCCTTACTTCTTGAAAACCCACTTCTTCCTTGGCTTCAGGAATCCCACACTTTTCTGGATCACACCCCTGCCTCTCTGCCCACCCTTCCTTCCTACTGTTCTAGAATAAGACCAGCCATTCTAATTAGATGGTTCTCCTTGTTGTCCTTCACACACCAGTACTGCCTCGGTCCTCCGTATCTTTGCTCATGCTGTTCCCCCTACTCTTCTCAGCCTTTCCAGATCCCATGAGACCCTCCTGAAGATCCACCCTTTCCAATAATCCTTCCATGGTTACTGCAAGCCACCAGGATCACTCTTCTTCTGAACCTAAGCCATCTAGACCAGGAATTGCCAAACTTTTTTGGTAAAAGGCCAGATTGTGAATATTTTAGGTAGACTATACAGTCTCTCACATCTACTCAAAAGAGCTGTTGTAGGGAGAAATCATCCACAGATGACATGTAAATGAATGGGTCTGTGTTCCAATAAAGCTTTATTTACAAAAACAGATGGCTTGCCAACCCCTGATTTAGACCACCTTTAACCTTCCTCTCTTAAATAGCTTATCACTTTTCACATGTGAACCTCTTATTTTCCAACTCAATCATGAACTCTTTTTCATACTTCTTAGTACATTGACATGCTCTTAATGAGAGTCTATAAACATGAATAGGTGTCAAGTAAATAGAGGAGTGCATGTGAAGACAGGCCTTACAGTGGTCTCTGGTGTTAGACACCATGTAACTGGGTCACCCAGCACAGCTCCCAGCACACAGTAGGAGCTCAGTATTTTCTGATGTGGCTCTTCCTGTAAAAACCACTTCCCAAATCAAGGGCTTTGGAGAAGTCTGGGAACCAAGAGTAATTATGCTATACAATAAGGAGCCACAAAAGATTCCTGTGCCAGTTCTGCCACAACTGAGGGAGAATATACCTCTCCTAAGGTTACCTATTCTGATTTCAAGATCGCGGCATCACCTCTCACCACTCTACCTGACGGGACCGTACATCACGGCATGCTGTATAACCTTATTATTCTGTTATGGCACATTTAAATGGGAAAGTTTCTTTAAACCTTGCTGCCTTGCCATTAAATGTGTGAAAAGTCTATCATAAGCTGCAAAAAACAGTCAGGAGGCTTCCTTCATCTGCCTTCTCTCTTCTCAGCGCTTTCCAACTGATTTGATGCACGTCTGGGCTCCGCCCCCCTGCACCCCTTGTCTTTATTATGCAGAGCAGGCTGGTGGATCCGGCAGGTCAGCCAGCCCACCCTTCTTCCTTCTCGCAGTTATGTGCCTGAGCAGCTAATGCTGCCTGCTTCGCGGGCCTATGCAGATCTGCCAGGCTGTGCTGCTGGGCTTTGATGCCTTTGGGTTGGGAAATCACGAGTTTTATTCCCAGCCTCTACCTCCGGGATTTTTATGTGCTTAACGATTTCGTACACTTTGTAGTTATTTCGGTCCTCACGAGGGAACATGAGCGTAGCTGTCATGGAAAGTTGATAGACACCAGAAGCTTTCTCTCTCTCTCTCTCTCTCTCTCTCTCTCTCTCTCTCTCTCTCTCTCTCTCTCTCCCCCACCCCCCCCCCCCTGGCTTTCTGCATCCAGTTTACCAAGCTTATGAGGAGATGCTCATCCCCTGTTTGTGGGAGAAGGATAAAGCTGGTATTTGAGAGGAGGCAATATGCAAAACAAAAGGAAAGGCATTTAGCAGGGGAAGGCAAGCTGAGTTGCATGCCAAAACTGCCTTTCTGGGGCCTTTGAGGGAAGCAAGTCTTGGGGATAAAAAGATGCCCCAACTGTGCCCTGTAACATACTCTTCCAAAGCAGGTGAAACAGCCATTGGCCTTACTGTCCAGGAGCTTATTATCTGAAAATCAGATTCCTCTATTGCTCAAATAACAGTGGAAAACAGCACTGCCTGACACAGACTAGGTTACCAGGAAATAAGAGTAATTAATAAAATGTACAAGCCATGGATTGGGCCTATCCTTTTGCAACGATTACTTGGTTTAATCCCCTCAACAATCTATGGTGTCCTCATTTTTCAGATTAGAAAACTGCAGTTCAGAGAGGTTGCCCAGCTAGTGAGTGGCAAAGTCCAGGCTCTTAAACCCTGAGCTGTTGGCTCCCTGCAATAAGTTTGTTTATATAGACTTATAAGGAACCCAAAGCATGTTGCGGAACCCTAGAAAGAAACTTGAGAGCAATGTTCTGCCTCCTAAGACTCAGCAGATACGTGGCGTTGGGAGGGGAGAGGAGGACATTGATGAATGCTTTTGGCTTTGTTCCCTGTCCCAGCCCTCAGCCCCATCGGCTTGTGCCAGAGTTCCCTGTCCCTCTTCTCTGCCAGATCAGGAGCTCGTGGGGCCCCGGGCCCCCTCTGCCAGCTCCCACACATCTAGACCATTGGCATAAAGTAATTAGCAGGTCAGGGGTTGACATGAAGAATGGAGCCCTCCAGCTGTAGGGCCACTGTCCAAAAGCAAAACGAAGATGCCAGGCTCATCCTCTGCTGTGTCTCCAAATCAGGAGACATTTGTGGCTTCAGAAGCCTTCACTTCTCTTTATGGTAGTGAGATTTTCAAATAAAGCACAACCAGGGAGAGAGAGGTGGGGAGCGTGGCAGAATGAGTGAGGAGAGCAGGAATTTCAGGGACTCGGCATCCCACGGCTTCGATATCACTCAAAGCCCACAGAGGATTATATAACCCTGTAATTCCTGGTTGTCTCATATATATGTCACAGCAGTGTTTGCTAAACAGCAGAGAGAAACTAAGCACGGGTAGGCAGGAAGGGTTGGTGGGATAATATCCTCAGAATTATCGCCACCCTCTCAGCGTCAGCAGAGAAAAAATTGTCACGATGTTAAAAGAAACACGAAACCAGCATTTTCAAAGGCAGTCTCCCCACTAGCTCGGATGTGGTACGATGTGGATCTGTGCCTGTCACGGACTTTTATATTCAATAAATAAATGCTGTGTAATTTGCTACCCTTGTCGTTAGTGTTTTATTAAAGTGATAGGAGCTTGGCTATTCGTAGCTGTGGCAGCACATAGGTTTGGTTTGGTTTACCGTTGATGCTTTACAGAGCCAAGGTACAGCAGGTTCATTTAGAATATATTATGATGGGTTTGTTTTTTTTTTTAATAAGGGGTCATTAGCCTGATGCAACAATTTGGACACTGAATTCTACATCCAACAAAGCTCATTGTCCATCTTTCCAATCTCAGGCCCACGATTTAGATACAGAGCTGAGGATCTTGCTTTTCACAGTTATTGTAGCCCTGTGGTTTTTCCCTCTTTCGGACCTCCAACCTTTTCTCCCTCATTTGTGCTGGATGCTAGTCTCTGTCCAGCTCTCTCTGGAGATAAAGACTCGCTTTAGCATACAGCACGCTATCCTTAATGCAACCGAGTTCACTCTCATCATTTTAATAGTGGACCTAAGGTATGTTGCCATGTGAACAAGCCATCGTGTTACCATAGCAACCAGCCAGATTGCAGCACACCAGTCTGAGGACTGGACCTTTTTTTTTTCCTCTCTCTCTCTCTCTTTCTCTCTCTCTCTTCCTCGCCTGGGCTTTTTCTTTTGTTAAATTTGCTCAAGTGCTCACAATAGGAAGATTCAGTCTGCTTTTTCAAGCAGGGTTTCGTTTAAACCTGTAAATTGTTGTATAAACAGAAAGGCCAGCGTGGCACTAGACTTACTTTCAAAGACGACTTGATGAGGACTTGAATCTGGACCCCACCCCTACTCTCTGCTATGCCTTACAGTTTGATCAAAAAAGAGATGATCACACGTATTGGTGGCATTTGGACTTCGCCAGCCCCCCGCCCCTGAGTTTCTTCTTAGCTTCCCCCAGCAGGACTCCGTGACTCTCTCGAATGGGCCTGGTGACCACAGCTAGCCCTCAACTATGCTCGGAAGCGCTTTACAGTTTCTGAGCTCCGTGGGACCTGAATTAGACCCAATTAAAGACGTGGATTCTCCTCGCCCATTCCCTATTGCCGAGTAACCTGTGCTGATTCCAATTCCAACCACTTGGGGCGAGCAGAGATGTTGAAAGGACAAATGATAAAGGGACATGCGTGGCGTCCGCCTGCCCATATTCGTCAATGCTGCTTGGCCTTTGGTGCTCCTATCCTCCTCATCTTTGTTCAGGGAAGCATAAAGAATCATTCTTCCAGGGCCTCACATCTTTTCCCATTTTATTCTCTGCTCTCTTGCACATGGCGCATCTATTACCTGCTCCAGTCCTCCCGCGTCCCCCCGCCCCCTCCCCTGCCCTCCACAACTCCCCTCCCTTCCAGCGCCTCTTCTCATCCCTGGCATTTGCCACTGAGCTTGTGCTGACAAATGCACCAACAGGCCAGGCTCACCTGGGGGCCCACCCACAGCCTCAGCTGCCGGCAAGCCTTGGGTAGGGTAAGTTGCCCTCCCCGGCCAGAAGAACCAGTTCAATTTGGTGCATAAAATTACAGCCAACAAGCTTCAAATAATGCAGGACACTCTCATAATTGATTTATGCAGGGGCGCTGAAAGTTCTATTACCTTTTGTTTAGCTCAGGGGGCCTGACTCTACGCAATCCATTGCTGAAACTAATTACAAGATATAATTAAACTGTGACACAAAGATATTATACCGTTAGTTTACTAATGACACCGCGAAGCTGTACCACCAGCACAGGACAGTGATTACGCTTCATTTATTATTTATCCTTTTGCTAAATGAGACGCTGACATTTTCAAAAATTACTTTGAGGTTTCTTAATTGTCGGCAGCAGGATGGACTAGAAGGAGATCTCCTTCCTCTTAGTTACTTATCCAAACCTCAGAAGCATTATTAGCCAAAAGAAAAAGGGGGAAAAAAAAAAGTAAAAACAGTCACCCAAGAGTAATAAGTAAAGCCTAATTGCATCTCTTCAGGCATTTCTGAATTTTTACAAACAGCAGTCCTCAGCGGATGGGGTTGCTGACCCGGGGGTTGAGCCCAGGCAAGAAAAAGCTTTGTCATGGGGGTGAAGGGGACTCATACTCTCTCCCTCGGACAAGTGCAGATGGCCCTGGATGTGTGGGAAGAGAGCAGGCCGTGAATGGCTGGAGGGAGGCTCCAGCCTCTCCCAGGAGCCCACTTCAGCAGGCAGAGAGCAGGTAGGGCTCCGATGTTTTATTTTTGTTGTTTTCACAACTTTCCCTCTTACCCATTTCCCCAAACCAGACCCCTTGTTAGCACTGCTGACGCAGGCTTTTGCATGGGAGACAAGTTTTCCAGGTCTGCTTACGGCCAGGACTGGGGTGCATGTGTGCCTCTGCGCTGGCCTTCTCTTTCGCCTCCCCCATCAGTGGGAGGACCCCAGGCCAGGGCTCACGTGCCCCAGCAGGGGCTTTTCCTTTGCTCTAAGAAGGAAAGCTTCCTTTTGCCTTGCCCTTAACCGTGGGATTAATCCGGCTGTGGTCGGCAAGCACCCAGGAGGAGACTGGGAAGTAGAATTCCCTCTGTTGGCTATCAGGACTGGAATTCTCTGGGCCCATTTATTTGCCATCCCCACATCTCCGTCCATGAACCTTGCTTTATTACCCTCTCATTTATCACATTCTCAGGACAATAAAAGATTAATTTACTGGCTGCCGTTTGATGAGATTTTGATGCCGCGAGTGTACGCGCGCACGGTTGTGTCTCCTTACGGCTCATCTGGGTCAGGCATCCGACGAGGCACCGCTGGCCCCGAATGGCCACTAACCTCTCGGTAACCCCAGTGGTGATGCAATCACTGCAGCCGCTGGTCGGCTTGAGACAGGGTTTAATTTCTTCTGAGTGTAATGGCATCCGGCATCTATAATTATGCTATTTTCTCTCCTGTGCTGATTAAATACGATTTACCCAGAGAGCTAAATGATGAATATTTGAGTGGAGTGTGTTGAGCCAATAGCTGGTAAAATAACCACGATAAATAAACCTGGAGGGGGGCGGGGACTTGGCAGAGGTTATGACTCTTCCAGGTAGCATCAGCAGGTGCAAGGGGAGAGAAAACAAGATGGATTCTAAAGCCAGAACAATAGCCGCCAGCTTTTGTGGGAAGGAAAAACAGCTCTGAAACCTGAAAATCTCGCCTTGGGATCTTACTGAAGCTCAGCAGCAGTTATACAGTCAGACCTACCATCAATAGTAGTGTTTCAGAACCTTCCCCCACCCCGTAAGAATAATCTTCATTCCATAACATAGATCTGAGAAATGAAATTCACTATCACCTCTGTCCATTGCCCCCAGCCTGCTCACTGCATGTCTCCTGTGTTTATTAAAATAAAGAGAGAGAGAAAGAGATTGGCCTGGCTAGTCTCAGGGTTCTTCCTTCCATATCAAAGAGTCTCATGGTTTGAATGAAATGTCTGCACACACTTGGACAAGAACCTGATTCCAAAATCAGCCAGAAAACCTTATGAGCATTTACCTCCCCTTTGCCCAAGAAACAAACCAAGAATCTTTAGAGATGATCATTCCTTTACCATCTCATAATTTTATGCAAGTTTATGCCTTGACTGTTTGAATTTACTGATCAGGAATGCAGCATGAACCTGGAGGCCTAAGCAAAGCAGTCAGAAGTATAGGCATGTGGGCAATATAAATCAAATCCTTCATCAGCAAAAATCTACAGAGGCCACCAAAGTGCTGGACAGAGTTAGAGCAGGAATTCCCAGGAAGTGTAAGACAGGGTCCTTTCTTTCAGGACACAGAGATATCTTTTGGTAGAAAAGACCTACATATGTAGAACCATTCGAAAATATTCGCAGTCATTTGAAAATAGCATCTAATAAGTTTTGGGTCAAATGCTAATGATTACGTAAGCCTTCTGAAGTCAGAGAAGGAACTCGTCATTGGGTTGGGGGCAGCAGGGAGGACCCAGTGCAGTCAGTGACCCAAGAGATGACAGGAAAGGATGTTGGGAGGACAGATTTAGAGACCCAAGAATGGAGGCGTAGATGCTACAAACGAGAGGTGCAACATATGGTAGATTAAGTGGTACACCCCAGCTTGGACACGGTCTTTGTCTTGGTCCGCATTCTGGTGGGTATGGACCCACTGTCAACAGGCTGTCTTAGAGATGTTACTTCAGTTAAGGTGTGGCCCAGCTGAATCAGGGTGGGCTTTATTCCAGGCTACTGAAATCTTCTATTACCAGAGTGAAAGTCAGAAGGAGAGAAGCCAGGGGGAGAACAGCCCAAAGCTGGAAGTCAAGAGAACCTGGAAGAGAAAGGAGAAGACACCACCTTGCGCATTGCCATGTACCGGAAATGCCGAGGACCAAGGTTCTCCAGCAGCCAGCTGCAAAACCAGGAAAAAAGCACTGCCTTGCTGACGCCTCAATTTTGAACTTTTCCTAGACTCAAAACCTTGAGCCAATAAATTCCCATTGTTTAAGCCAACCCATTGTATGGTTACTTGTTTTAGCAGCTAGAAAACTAAAAACAGCATATACCTGTATCCAAAGCCCAGTGCCCCATGGCCTTTAGATTTTATTTGGTCTAGACCCCACCTTTTCTCCACATTCACTTTGGCCTTTCTCAATGACTTTCACTGACCTCAAGAAATAGGTTGTCAATGGCCTAATTCTCCTCTGGGGAAAGAAACATGCTGTCTTTGATAGAATGTCTAGGGTTTGCGTTAGACTAGAAACTCTGTTTTTCCCTTGGCATCTACCTTCTTTGTGATGAAACATCCAAGAAAAGAGATTGTCCTCCTGGCGGGTACGTATGGGCACCTGTGAGGGCAACTCACAGGCAACTGAGCAGCAGGGACTGTGGATGAGGCTGTGCCTTGTCTTCTTTTGCTTTTCAGCCTTTGCGTATCCTACTTTAGCAGTAACACCTTCCTCCTTGCTACTCCCAGGAGGGCTGCAAATGGATTTAAAAGCTTCTCTTACACATAACGTAACCGGGAAGTAAGTGGGCAATGACATCCTCGTAGGGAAATATTCTTTGAGCATATGTTGATGCATACAAAGAAAACACCATTTCCTTAGGCACTTTGCGTTTGTTAATCATTTTGCTTTCCTTCCTTCTTTTGCTAGCCTTGCTTTTTTCTTTCTTCTTGACTGCTGAAAGCTCATATAATAAAACCATTGTATTTCTGTTTGGGTCTCTTTCAATGCCTTTTTTTCAATATCTGGTCCCATGGCATGTTTTTGTACTGCTTTTGTCTGTGTTGTCTTTTTGTTTGTAAATTATGTGAAAGATGAATCACTGAAAGAGAATATACTTTGGATAGTCCAAAGAGATCCTGGGATAACAGAAATCTGGCAAAAGTGAAATTTAAACTGAGACTAGTATCAGGAGGCTTTTCCTATCAGTGAAGGGTTTAGAAAACCAAAAGTTAGAGAAATCTCATCACAGGAGTTACTGAAATCAGGGCCAGACTTCAAACCTTCCGGGGGGAAAAAACAGCGCACATGCGTCTGTGTTTTCACCAGGTGGGAGCAGCCAGGAAGAAATTTCATGTAGTTGAATTACTTTAAACAGTCTGTATCCGAAACACAAATTATCTGACTAGTGTGGGGGAAGAGACAAGACAGTTTCCTCTGACTTATGGAAAAGAGAAATGTCCTCGGTAAATCCTTTTTCAATTGAATTAAATGCTAACAGGAGGAAGTGAAGGTATTGGGTCTTCTCGCCTTTGATCTGTCAAATATTGAGAAATGTCCTAAAGTGACAGGAAGGAGTATAGCGGCCATTTGGTGAGGGGATGAGCCCGGAGGTATCATCCTTCATCTCTAGCCAGCATCTTCTCCTGTCTTAGGAGGTCTCCGCTATGAGTCCTGTAAGCTCCCATTTCCCAGACAATGAGAGCAAGGAGCTCCAGACAGCTTCAAGCAAGAACCAGGCAGAGTGTCCATCCTCGCTCTGCCACTTGTTAGTCATGTGGCCTTGAGTAAGTCATTTGATGTCTCTGGATTGAGCCTCTATGAGTTTAAAATGGGGGACACAGTTGTACCTCCCCAGCGGGGTGTTGTCTTTGCCTGACGTGCAGCTTATGCTACCCAAGGGTTTGTGGCCATCACCACAAATGACGACAATGACAACTATGAGTACTCATGTTACTCATGCCACTCATGCCACTGCAGAATCTGATATACCAGGTTTTAAAGTCCAGCTTCACGTTGTGACTTTGAGCAAGTTCCACCTGCTACCTCCCCAATCTTCATTTCCTCATCTGCAAAATGGGAATGAAAGGAAGAGGCACCTCATAGGGGGACTGGAGTCAATGAATTTACATAGAGGCAGCATTTTGAACTCCATTTGCCACCGAGTAAGCACTATGCAAGTGTCTGTTATTGCAGTTATGATGATGATGATGATGAATATTCTTATTACTATCACTACTACAGAATCCATCGCATTTATCAGCTGTTGGCCTTGGGCGAGGCCCGCAATATGCCTTTCCCCCTCTGAGAAATGGGGTTGACATGTAACAGTATCTTCCAAATGAAGTAGCTGCAAGGACCAAGCTAGGCAGAGCCTGTGAGGCTGGTAGCCCCTTCCCTGGCCGGTGGCCATGGGAAGCCCTCAGGGAATGCTGACTGCTACGTGTTTGTCCACAGTTGCACTCTAGGCACTGGAAATGCATTCGTAGCAACACTGCTGTCTCATTTTCCCAGCTTTCTGTTCTCCCTACAGAAACCCTGACACACTGTCATGAAGCCAGTGATGGGAACTGTATGCCCTCCCAAGTTAGCCATCCCATTTTTGGACAACTTTTAGGCTTAGGAGAGCTTTCTCTTTTTGTTCAGAAATTATGTGAAAGAAGATGGGTTATCTGTTATCATCAGCAATTAGCACTAGCTCCATTCTCTGGGCCCAAGCAGAGCACAGCTCGTCCCTCTTCCATATGACAACCCTCCAAATATTTGAAGACAGCTCTCATGTCTATCCTAAGCATTATTGTCATCAGACTAAACATCGCGAGCTCTTTCACCCTTTCGTCACATAGCACAATTCCCAAGCCCCTCCTTGTCTTGGTTGCTCTCATCTGGACCTACTCCAGGTTTTCAACTCACCCCCCCCCCCCCCCAACACCCCAAGCACTGCATTCAACACTCCAGATGGGCAAACCTGCCCCACAGTGGACTGTGGCATGCCTCATCCCGGTAATATCTTTCATTGGTGTTACGCTAAGGTTGCAATAGCTCTTAGTAACCACATCAGTCTTCTTCTGCTTTATTTTGAGCTTTGATGGACTCCAGCTCCATATATACAAATTGGGCATAAGCAAGACCCTCCTCATCCTGCCATTGACAAGTGAAGCTTTGAACCTATGTGTAAATGCCTATGTACATTTCATCTTCTTAAGATTGCCCTGTGGGGAAAAGGACTTTGGCCCAGTGGTTAGGGCGTCCGTCTACCACATGGGAGGTCCGCGGTTCAAGCCCCGGGCCTCCTTGACCCGTGTGGAGCTGGCCCATGCGCAGTGCTGATGCGCGCAAGGAGTGCCCTGCCACACAGGGGTGTCCCCCGCGTAGGGGAGCCCCACGCGCAAGGAGTGCACCCATAAGGAGAGCCGCCCAGCGCGAAGGAGGAGCAGCCTGCCGAGGAATGGCGCCGCCCACACTTCCTGTGCCGCTGACGATAACAGAAGCGGACAAAGAAACAAGAAACAAGACGCAGCAAAAAGACACAGAAAGCAGACAACCGGGGGAGGGGAGGGGAATTAAATAAATAAAAATAAATCTTTAAAAAAAAAAAAAAGATTGGCCTGTGTGCCAACTTATTGAGATGCTTCGAAAGAACGTTTATTATAACTTTATTAGAAAATGAATCCATGCTGATTGTAAGACATTTGGGAAGCAGAGAAAAGTACAAAGTAGAGAATGAATATCATTTATATCTCGCCATCTAGAGATAACCATTCTTGTCATTTTGGTGACTTCTTCTCAGTCCCCATTTCATTTGTATGTTTGATGTGTATAATGGCACATTTGTTTTTACAAAATTGGAATTGCACTGTACATAGTTTTAAATCCCTTTTTTTCATTTAATATGGTATTGTGAGCAATTTCCTACTCCATTAAATAGTATTTGAAAACATGACTGCCAAGTGCATCCTATGAACATATGGATAGTTCTAAATTTTTCTAATCATTCCTCGATTGTTAGAAATGAAGATTATTTATGAAATGTTGCTGTTATAAATAATTCTAAAATGAGTATATTTGCCTCTATCAGGGTTTCTAACGTCAACACTATTGACATTTTCATCTGGACAACTCTTTGTTGTAAGAGGTGGTCCTGTGCATGGTAGGATGTTCAGCCCCATCCTTGGCTTCTATTCCTCAGATGTCAATAACACCTCCTCCCAGCTGTGAAAGCCAAAATTGTCTCCAGCTATTGCTAAATATCACTTGGGGAGGTGGGGAACTACTGATCTGTATCTCTTCATTGCTTAACGGAAAGAGGGGACCTATATGGGAGCAGTCCACCTCAAACTAAGAGAAAGCATTATCAGTAGAGACTTAAAAACAATAATAAAACCAGCTAAAACTTGGCCTGCTTATTGTTATTGTAGTGCTCTAGTAATTCTAAACAAGGTCAGTGAAAAAATTCTCCTTCCTGCCAAAGCAGAATGCTCCCATTTCCTCCTACCCCTGCCTGCCACCGGTTTGCCATTCTCTTTTCGAAAGAATCCCAAAAGTATGCTGTTTATACTCCCCGAAGTCTTACAGAATTTTAACAAAAGACTTCTGTCACTGAGTTTTGCTTATTTTATTTTGCTTACAATCTCCCAGATTGTTGCAGGTCCCCAAGCTGTTGGGGATAAGCCCAGGAGACTATTGCTGTCGTTTGAATCATCTCATCCTTCTGTTAAGTACCATTCCTTACTGGATCAAGTTTGAGGTGCCTACCTCCCTCTTCTTTCAGGGGTGTTATCTGCTAGGTTCCTGGGGCCACACGTCTGAGGGTCTGGGTCACCCTTCCTAGTTTGCCACCCTATCTGAATCACACTGTGACTCTAAAAGGAGTCCCTGTATCCCAAAACATGTTCCCATTCTAATACTCTTCCACTTAAAAATAATTTCCACTTAAAAATAAATCTTAATTTCCTGCTAATCAAATGTGAACATACCATCGAACTTGATTTCCCACAGTCCCCTGATAGGCTCCCCTGCTACATTGGACCAGTCTCTTTGCTGACCTAGGAGCACAACACTAGACATCATGGTTTCGCATATGTTGTTCCACTTCCTCAGAATGCCCTTCTTTGTTCCCTACCCAAACACTGTCCTCAGTTTCTCAAGTTCTAAAGCCTCATTAATATCCTGCTTCTTATCCTAATTTTGTGGCCTGTATTGTATCATAGCATGTCACATCATTTGACATATATATAATTTTTTTTTCTCTTTTTTCTAATTGTTTTAGTAGCTTAGTCCCTTGTAGATAATTGGAATATAAGCTGACAGAGGGCAAAGATGTCTTAGATTTCTATATCTTTTCAAACATGATTCTAAAATACTCGGTAAAGTTAACGATAAATATATAATTTGCTCTGTTCCAACATTATTTTACCAACTGTCTCATTTCCTTCCTTAGGGATTTTGTAGATAAAATGTCTCCAAAATTCAGTGCAAGAATTAAAAATATGAGTGTGTGTGATTTAGGTAGCTAATTTAACCTTAAAATTAACTAGTTAGACTTTCAAACCTAAAGCTCAAAAAATGTTATCAAAATTTTCCAATACTTTTGTATCTGGCATGTATTATCTACAGGAACCAAAGGATCAGTAATTATAATAATTCTAGGTACTGTTTTTCACCTTTACTTGTTTCTACCCTTCAACAATCAGAGGCAAGCCATCTTTTAGCAGAAATTGTAGAAGTCATGAGAGCTGGCACATTTGGGGGTGAGTGCTGACTCTGCAGAATCAAGGAGCTTCCTCAGTTTCTGTTCATATTCTTGTAAAGGTAATTGCTAATCTTCTAGATGTCTGGTATTCATTTCCAATATCTGGTACTCATTTCCAAATGTTATCCCATAGTTTATTTTACCTAAAAATAATGACTTCTTGACCTTTCCCCCAACTTTTCAAACTCAACATTTAGGAAATTATCATTACATTGGGGTTTAAAAAAATTAAGCAAGATTTAAAACTATAAATTTTTACAAAGTTAACAATTTTGCTTAAGAAGGCAAAAAGGGAAGGAATAAAAGCATGGATGAGAGAAAAGAAAGATATCGTAGGTAGGTTTCTTTTGAGAAACAAGCATATTGTCATTGTTTATCCATCTGTAAGATCCACTGCCTTTGGAAGTCATGGGGTAGCCAAGGAGAAAAAAATTCCCTTGACTTGGTTGCTGGCGTGAGAGAGATTCAAAGGACTGTCCTAGAATGGACCAAACTCTATTCTGAGAACATGTTTTTTGCAGAAAGAAGCAGATTCTCCAGTTCAGAGAAACAAGACAGTTCTTTAAAATCATCCTCCAAAAGCTCCTTGACCAATAACCTTCAGTGTTCTCTGTCCTCTTGGGGTCAGCTCAGATTGATTTAGTGATGAACTCCAACATTTTCCTGGCTTCTCCACTATACTAGCACATTTCTGGTTTCTAAATATAGGTCAACCCAGGCAATTAGGAGAGATCTTCCGTTTTTGAAAGGTATTCAGCAGGCAGAGAGCCCAGTTTACAAATAAGTGATCATATGTACAACGTTTGGCCTCAGATGACTTAACAGCCCAGGACTGCTACTTTATTTAAACATGTTGTGATATAAGAGAATCTTCTGCACTTTTATCTCAAAGGCTATATTAATCACAAGAAACTTTAATTTCCCATTAAAAAAACGGGTTTGTTTGCCAACCTTGAAGATCACCTTCATTTTAAGTTGCCAACTTTGTGGTCTTGCTGCTCTTGCAGTGTTAGAGGTGGACCAAAGTGTTTTGGATGAACCCATGGTTCCACTTATCAGTTGGCCATTAGAAGACTTAATCAGCAAAGGTTTCCATTTAGTCCTCACCTAATGCCACTTCTTTTAGTAATGTCCAAGCCAGCAAACTGATCACACACTTCTCTGGGAAGCTAGAAATGATAGCTTGTCTTTGACTCTGGGTAGAACATGATTTAGGAGGCCATTACTCAAGGTCAATATTTCACCTAAGCAATGGGATTCCCTTGGAGCAGGGCCTAGCAGTTATCATGGGAGCCTAGAAGGTCATTTGGTCCAGTTCTTATATTCGCAAAGAGTCTCAAATAGTGACTCTCAGGGAAACGGA
Source organism: Dasypus novemcinctus (assembly GCF_030445035.2). NCBI lineage: Eukaryota > Metazoa > Chordata > Mammalia > Cingulata > Dasypodidae > Dasypus > Dasypus novemcinctus. The sequence continues at coordinate 19,088,724 of NC_080690.1, read as the reverse complement.
CTTGGCCCAGTGGTTAGGGTGTCCGTCTACCACATGGGAGGTCTGCGGTTCAAACCCCGGGCCTCCTTGACCCGTGTGGAGCTGGCCCAGGCGCAGTGCTGATGCGCACAAGGAGTGCCACCCCATGCAGGGGTGTCCCCTGCGTAGGGGAGCCCCACACGCAAGGAGTGCGCCCCGTAAGGAGAGCCACCCAGCGCGAAAGAAAGTACAGCCTGTCCGGGAATGGCGCCGCCCACACTTCCCGTGCCACTGACGACAACAGAAGCGGACAAAGAAACAAGATAGACACAGAGAACAGACAACCTGGGGAGGGGGGAAGCTAAATAAATAAATAAATCTTTAAAAAAAAAAAATAGTGACTCTCATCACTATCTCCAAATGAGATGATACGTTCCATCCTTTAGATTTAACTATATTAATGCATTGAATGGAAACATTCAAACTACCACGATTTTTGAAACTCTGTTTTAACATTATTGAATGTTTTTAACATTTTAGGAAACAAAAACAAAATAGCTGGAAGCAGATTGGGTCTGGATTTCTCCTGGATTTGGAGTCCACATGAGCACCTTAGGGAAAGAGAACAGTACTGTGCACGATAGAACCTTTGTAGAACCAAAACCCTCATGACCCCATTGCCCAGCATGTGGTCCAGCAGCACCAGCAGCCTCAGCCTGGGAGCTTGTTAGAAATGCAGAATCTCAGGCCAGGCTCCAGACTGACTGAACCAGAACCTGCATTTTTAAGATCCCAGGTGTACTTTAAGTTTGAGAAGCTCTGACTTTGAAGGCTGTTAAAGTTTTGGGTTATTATCAGACTGAGATTCTATGGATATTGGTGCACACAGAAGCTGGTTCTATGCCTGGTAACTGCCAGGGCACTTACTGAATTTTACCCTCTCCAAAGATGAAGCAATGTATAAAATGAATTAATCCACCATTGTGAGATAGTAACATATCAAAGCCATATTTTCTTTCTTCCTTTCCTGCTCTCTCCCATGGAAATGGATATGACTGGTGGGTTAGCAATGCAGAAACTTCCTGGGACTTGGAGCATTTCAAAGAAGCACAAATTCTGGGGCATGGCAGTGGTGAATTTTAGCTTCAGCACTACGAGGAGGTCTCAAGTTGAAGATGGTAACTAGTAAAACACATATACTGCAGGTGGACCCTTGTTTCAAGGTCAGCAAAGACATACAAGTCCAGGGAAATGTGGAAATAAATGGATTGCTATTCCTAAGACTCAGTAGTGTCTTTCTTCCTCATCTTTAGCTTTCAGATCAGAAGACCTCATCTTGGATGTCATCTGTAGACTATTTCAGAATCCATCATCCCCTTTCATGGACCAATTGCCTAGAATCTGACAAGTAGGATGATGTTTGAAAACAGATACCTATTGTCTCTTACTGCCCAAACTTTGGCTTTTCTCTCAACCCAACAGCTTTACCTGGTCAAAAGCCCCTTTCTGCATTCACCCTGGTGAACTGTTTCCTTCTTAAGGGCTCCAGAATTCCCGAGTATACAGCCAACTTCCTTCCACCTACTCACCGCCATCACATCTGCAGCCCACTCCACCGTGAGAGGTTCAGCGTGGCTCTTTCCCCCCATCTTGGGCCATTTTTCTGAGGCTGCTTTTTTTTCTCTTTTTTTTTTTTTTTTTTTTTTTGTAATTTTATTTGTGGTCCCTGTCATTCTGCCAGGGCAAGGGGGTAAAGAGATCTGACACTAAGTGCGGGGAAATGCTGAATCTGGAATCTATCTTCCAGACGGCACAAGAATAAAAATTCATGGCAGGACAGCAGCTGCTGACACACTCCCCAAGACATATTGCAGGTAGCATTATTTATTGTGGCAAGGAGTTCATAGAAGTACTACCTCAAAGCACCCTGAGAGATCCTAAAAAGCCCATCTCCCATCAGGTGAGGCAGATTTATGGAGGCTGCTCTTAAGGGGTCAGGCGGGAGGCTCAGGAAGCAGGCTCCTTACAGAAAGCCTGGATTCTCTTAACATATTCAGTGCAGTTTGATTGGTTCAAAGGAGGGCTCGAGTCTGTAATGTTGACCATAAAATTGCAGTGACACGCTGCTTTAGATAAGAGAGCTGGAGAAGGGGGCAGGGAGGCTGTGGGCGCAGGAACCGCCAGCGCCGGCAACACCCAGGCGCGCACTCATATTTTAGGCTAACGTGAGGGGGGCGTGGGGGTGGATGGGAACGGACAGAAGCGCGTTCACACAAAGGAACGCTGCGCCCACCCGCCTGCACACTGCGGACACCTTGCCTCTGTGCATGCAAAGCCACGTGCACACAGACGCACGCGGTGCGCCAAGGGGCGCACGTGGCTACCCGGACAGAAACAGCATGACAAAGCCAGGCCGGTCAGTGGGACCCCACCATTGTCCGGGGTTCCCCCGGGGCAGGGCCTGCTTTCCCCAGGACCCCGGCCGACCGGACCAGGTGTCTCACAGGCTCTTCCTCAGCCCATTTAAACGGCCCGTTCCCCGTGCTGCCGCGCCGACCAGTCCCGGAGGCACAAACCTCGCAGCCCGTGCCCCCCACCCAGGCACAGCCCCAGGTGAGGGTCTTCCGTCGCTCCAGGCGGCCGCAGTTGATGGGAGGCTGCCAGAGAAGGGAGCCCAGTTCCTCTATTCTGGAATTGGCCATATCTGAGTAAAGTAAACCACGGGGAGGTGACTTAGGTGGCTTTTTCTGAGACTAGAATTTTCGAACCTATCTTAGACGGGGGCGGGGCGAGGGGGGGGGAGCGGTGCTTACTGACTGTGGAGTATGTCTCCAATAAGAATTTGGTCGTCCTGGTCCATTTCTACTGATCACGTGTTGGTGGCACCACATTTTCTTTTCTAGTCCAAACGGGTGGCCTCCTCTGGGAGGCTTGGTTGAGAGGTTTAATTGCTGTCAACGTTAGAGAGATGGAATAGATAAGGGGAGGAGATGGCCACCTAAATAATTTAGGTGATTATCTTTTTCTGAATTATTCAGTGAGGACCTAAATCGTTCTATAAATTCACATAAAGGTAGGTTTTTGGTTTGAATTATACAGATAATAGCCTTAATTCTTCACTTCGCTCAAGCCCGTGGGTCCAGTTGTTAAAGTGACTTCGTCTCCCTTTTTTGAAACTGACCTCACCTAACCCCTGATTCCACCTGTTTTGAAATGTTCCTCCCAAGCAGGAGACCTCTGTATGTGAGGCAGGTGTAGGCCCGTCTCGGTCCGTAGAGTCCTCCTCTATAACGTGAATGTGGGACGGTGGAAGACTCCTCTACATTCTAATTGGAGTAGGGACGCTGATAGAATTGACCCATACTGCTTTTTCCTCCTTCAGAATCCTGCCCATCCAGAGACTCCCTGTCTATCATTTGCAAACTCTGCTGATCTCTCCCACCCGTGAGTTTGAAACTATCAAATATCAACAACTGCCGCCATTTAAGGCTAACTGCCCGCAGCACCTAGAACCAGATGCGGTTACTTTTCTATTTGGCTTCCCTCTCGAGCCTCCTTGCCAGCGCTGTCCTGAGGGAGGTGGTCACTGACTTCTGCAATCCAGAAGGATGTTCAGCTGCTCAAATGGTCATCCTTGCCCGTTGGCTCCAACAGTCGCTCCTCCGAGTACCACCGTTGACCCCTGGAGGCCCAGTGTTTGACCTCATTAATACAAAAGGGGAGAAAGCTAAGTGAGTGTTTTCACAGACTCCTTTTTCTCCAGGCCAACTGGAGGTTATCAAGGCCAGAGGCTGCTCTCTAGTTCATAAACCTGCTAGGGTATTCGGAGTCATGATTCTCTTATTCAGCTGTCGGTGCTTTTCCTAGGGACGGCTAATCCCTCAGCGTGACTGGTGGAAGCCACAGTATTGATTTCTGTGTCTCTCTAAACCTCAGTTGTGTTCAGCGCTTGTTAGACATCTGAAGGAATATCCAGTGGGCTCTGGGGGCAATTTAAGAGCGAGGCTCAATGGGCTGCTCTTAAGAGAAGTTTCTGTAAGGTTGTCTGGCAAGCCAATTGAATGGGTTTTAAAACGGGAGAGAAAAGGAGTGAGAAAGAGAGGAGACAGGGAAGAGAACAGAGCAAGATCAAGAGGAGGGAGAGAAAGGAGAGAAAATAGGAGAGAGAGTGAAGGAAGAAAAGGAGAGAAAAAGAAAAGGAAAGGAAAAAGAGAAAGAAGCAATCACGCTCCTCATAGAAATCTTTAAGATTTTTCATCTTGCTGCCCCTTTCGTCTCTCTCTCCCTCTTTGTTAATCAGAGTATTTTTCATTTTATGGCCAACCCCCAGTGGAAAGAGAAGAATGTGGGGCTGGGCTGGGCGTGCACTTGCAAGTCCGCAGGGCGTACGGGTGGAGGGCCACGGCACTGCATGGGCTTTGTTGAGGCCATGGTATGTGCAGCATCCACAACCCTGCATCCAGGCTCCCCCTCTGCCTCTCTGCTCCTCTGCAAGGGGGAGCAGATGGGGGCTGTATTAATCAGGGTTCTTTTGGGAAACAGAATCAACAGGAGATCTCTGTAAATAGTATGAGATTTATAAGAGCCTCTCACGTGACCATGGGGCTGCACAAGTCCAGGTTCCGCAGGCAGGCTGCAACCAGGGGCTCCGATGAAAGCCCAATGCAGGTCCTTGCTGAGTTTCTGGGAGACGTTGGCTGTCCAAAGACAAGCTGGGAAATTCTCTCTGAATGCTGAAATCACTTCTCATTTTAAGGCATTCAACTCATTGGATAAAACGTCACTCATTGCTGAAGGCAATGTCCCAGGTCGATTGATGTAATCAACCATCTATGCAGTAAACTCAGTGATGACTACAGCCCATAAATATCCTTAGATTACAATTAGCCCAGTGCTTCCTTGACCGAAAACTGGGCACAAGTTGAAAATTAGCCTTAACCATCACAGGAGCTATAAGAAAAGTTGACACAAACTGCAGAATTCTCTGCAGAGTTACTATTCATCTCAAGGGAGCCTCTTGTGAGAAAAACAAACACTGGAATAAAGTTTCCAAGGGTTATAATCACAGGGTGAAAGGCTGGCTCACTGAAATAAGGCATCAGGAACTTGACAGTGACTTTTCTCTGTCCCTCAGTATCTGAATCCTTTTTTAAAACTGATCCATCAAGATATGCAGGCTGCAAGCTCCAAGGTCTAGCTAGGCCAGTGGTTCTCAACTGGGGGTGATTTTTTGACCCCCACACTGGGCAATGTCTGGAGACACATTTGATTGTCATGACTGATAGATAGGAGGTGCTCCTGGCATCTCTAGTGGGGAGAGGTCAGGGATGTGGCTAAATGTCCTACAGTGCACAGGGCAGCCCCACCAAAAAAAGTGTCCCGTTCCAAATGTCAATAGTGCCACCATTGAGAAACCCTGCTTTAAGCCATGAAAAAGCCTGGTTTCTCTTTTTTTTCTGTCTGATTTGCTTCCCACTTTTACCCAAAGCCTTCCTTTCTTTAGACAGAAGTACAATAGTCACATCTAGGGCATTTAAAAAAAAAAAAGAAGGAACAGCAAAGATACAAATGCCCAGGCCACACCCACCCAAATCACCTGAATCAACTCCTTTGGGGGTGGGGCCCAAGAATCTAGAGTTTAAAAAAGTTATCTATGTCATTCTGATACGCAATCAGATTGAAGATCCCTGGAGGAAGATAGGTGGCTGCTTCAAGACGTTGTCAAGTGTTAAAGCACATATGCAGATTTTTTACAATCAGAAATCTATTTCTTGAGTTCTAGAGTTAGAAGAAGGTCCCCAAATCTGACACAACCCAAACAATCCATTTCCGTCTTACCAGATGCTCCAGAATGCAGCCACAGCAAGGTGACGCTCAGGCCCTGGTGTGCTCCGGGTGGGCTCCGGAGGGACTTGTGCAGGCGCTCACATGCTATTTGCTGTACATTAGAATCATTGCATCCATAACAGCCTCCTGGAGTCTTTGTTTTCTACAGTGGGGTTTTGGAGGAGTCCTTTGTCTCTGCCAGTGGCCCTTGGAACCTTTTTAGGAAGGGGACCATAGCAAAGGAATTACATCAAATTTGCTAACTGAAAAAGGGCAGAGCAGTTCATGGTGGTATATAAATCATCGTCAAGATAAAGTAGAGACTTCAGGTGATGACATGGATCATTAAGATTTGTAAAATCTGTTTTCTTCCTTTTCCAAGTAAGAGGAAGGGGTGGGAGGTAGTGAAAGAGAGAGAGAGAGAGAGAGATGGCCCCAGTTGTTTTTGGTCATTGTCCCAGTTCTGAGCTTTGCCTGTGGAGCTCTGACCTACCAGCACTCAGTGCCTCCCATCACCAAGGCTAATCCCTATAAGGTGGGCAGTGGTAGAACTGGGGGCATCCTTCCTAACCAGGGGCACATGGCAGCCATGCCCGGGCCTCATCTTGGCCTGCTCTTCCTGGGCCATGTTCCCTTACTGGTTTTCCTCTGCAGTTGGCAGCATCCTCTCCTGCCCCTCCTCAATTACCTTTCCTGAGACTCGAGCCTGCCCCTCATCAAGATTTATATCGCCACATTCATTAGGTGATACAATACTGTCAACAGAATCAGCGGTGGCAGCTCCAGCCTCATTATCTCCGTGGTTAACCCCTGCCTCCCCAGTGCTGGTCCTCGACAGGGATTTTAAATTCAAATTAAATTTTAATGCAGCAGCTTTGATGTTGGAGGTAGAGCTGCCTAGTCAGGAGGTGGCTGGGGTGGAGATTCCATTGTTATGCTTCCTCTCCCGCTTATAAACGCCAAGCGAAACACCCCTGGAAAACACTTTTCAGGAGACTGAACTGCAACCTTCTGGTACTGTAACTTCTTTCATTTTCTTGTTGGAATAATAAATTAAGGAACTTATATTTCAAACGTATAGATCATAGCAGATTGTCTAAGGACTATAGTATTGGGGCCCAGATGTTATATGTGACAGGAGGGATTAAGGGCTCCTGGCCTGTAAAACCATCATCTTCATAATTCATATTTAGAGAGGAAATTAGTCACTTTAGAGACTTTTTGACATTAAAAAGAAATAGCACCTTTGTCTGGGTCTTTATTTCCTTGTTGTTCTCCCCAAGCTCATGGATATTATTGTTTGAGACCCATCAAATACACAGAGTTTTAATTTTTATGCACTTACAAACGCAATTGAAATTGTTCCTGCCATATTGGAAGCTCTGGAAAGTAAAGACCTTGTCTTATTTCAGGCGTTATTATAAAATAAACCAATTTTCACTACGTAACTTCACATATGGTAGGTGCTTACTGAATGTACTGCATCCTTCACCTCCCTTGCCTGGCCCCCCAGCCCTATCCCAGCCATGATCCTCAACAAATACTTGTCGGCTGATATTGCTTAGTCCAGCCTTGGCAGTTAACAGCACCACAGCTGGTTATTTCAATCACCTGGTAACCAGAAATCCAAACTATGACCTGTGAGCTTTTTACCTAATTGCCTTCAATAGTTTGTCTTAAAATTATCGATTGAAGGAGTAGACAAAAACGTAAATGAAATAAAGGCTAAAATTTATTGAGTCATCACTAGGTTCCAGGTACCATGCTAAGTACCTTCTCATGTTATTTATTTGGCAGAACCATCCAACAAGTTAAGGTCTTACTCCACAGACCCTTTTCAGAGGAAGGCATGGAGGCTCCGAGAGGTTCTCTAACTTGCTCAGGGTCACATAGTAAAAGAACAACAAGACTTGAACCTGGACTGGACTGCCTGTCCTCAAAGCCCACACAAGTCTCCATATTCAACCTATCATTTCTCTCATAAAATGAAAAGTCCACTAGTGATCAGAGCCACCTCTGTCCTGCACAACTCCTACCTGCTAAAGCAAGCAGGTCTCAGGGAGAAGGATTTGACTAACTTCCACCTTTAATCCTCTATCCTACGTTTACCCAGTACTACCTAGCCAAGCCATAGTATAAGGAAGAAAGCAGGATCTGTATGTTTGTTGTCAGTGCACATATTTATAGGCAACTCACTGTATCCATGTCGGAGGAGGAGTGACCACGGGTCTGGGGAATGGCAAAGCCTCTCCTCATCCAAGTAGGTTTGCTCTGGCAATGGCACTGACATCACTAGGGACAGGATGGGCTCCTCATTAAACACATGAGCTCTGAGATCTGGGTTTGCATCCTGACTCCATCACTTGTTAACTGGGCAATCTCAGGCAGTTGCTTAACTTTTCTTCTTTTTTTTATTTTATTTTGTCCTTATTTATTTTTTTAATGTTACATTAAAAAAATTTGAGGTCCCAATATACCCCCCACCCTCCTCACCCCACTCCTCCACCCATAACAACAACCTCCTCCATCATCATGAGACATTCATTGCACTTGGTGAATACATCTCTGAGCACCGCTGCACCTCATGGTCAATGGTCCACATCATAGCCCACACTCTCCCACAGTCCACCCAGTGGGCCATGGGAGGACATACACTGTCCAGTAACTGTCCCTGCAGGACCACCCAGGACAACTCCAACCCCCGCAAATGCCCCCACATCACATCTCTTCCTCTCACTCCCTACCCCCAGCAGCCACTATGGCCACTTTCTCCACACCAATGCCACATTTTCTTCGATTACTAATCACAATAGTTCATGAATAGAATATCAGTAAGTCCACTCTAATCCATACTCTATTCCTCCATCCTGTGGACTTAGAATGGTTGTGTCCACTCCACATCTATATCAAGAGGGGGCTTAGATTCCACATGGATGCTGGATGCAATTCTCCTGCTTTCTTAACCTTGGTTTCCATAACTTTTTAAAAATGGATACTAATCATACCTGCTTCATATGTCTATTTTAAAGAATTTAGTGATATGATGCAGGTAAAGCATTTTGAATAATACATGGTCATGGTAGGTGCTTAATGTTTATTATCATTACCAACATCATTGTTGTTATCATTCTTTCTGAGGCAAATCAATGCAGAGAATCTACCCATAATCAATATCCAATACAGAACAATTTATCTTAGGCAACTAATCAAAGACATGGATTCTATTCTATCTCTGAATAGGAGCTTGAAGAATAGTGGAGGATGAAGCAAGAAAGAAAGGATTGAAAGCATTGTTGCCTGATGAATTTGTTAGACCTCCTAATGTACAAGTCAATCTTGAACATGCCTGAAGAGAGTCATTTTCTAATTGTGCTCATATACATTATCTTCACATTAGGACAGTACCATCTGTCCTTGGGTATGTTTTCCAAGTGAGGCCTAGAAATGCAGCTGCTTGCTGTTAATTTCCCATACCACGGGTACAGAAGGCCCATTAGATTTCTCTCGGCCTTCCTTCCCGAACTTTATTTCTGCAATGTCATAATTCAGTTGTAACATTGCACTTACACATTATCATTCAAGTCTTCGCTTGTAGTGATGTTTTTAAGTGAGAGAGTTTGGACATTGTTATGCCTTTTCAGTTATGTCTCCTAAAATGAAATTTAGCCGGTCATATGAACCAGTTGCCTGAGTTATGTCCAAGCAGAAAGCACAAAGGTCAAGATGCAATGGTGTGAAACACACACACAGAAGGGACGGTAATGGAAAGGCTAAAACCATGAACCCCTCTGAGGCTGATGTGTGAACTGTGACTGAGTCACAGGCGCCCACTGAGGGAGCCACGGCAGTGACTGAGGGGCCATTCCTGCTGCTGGTGCAGCTGGAAACAGGGACGGGAGCTGCAGACAGCGATTCTGCTCCATGGGTGGAGAAGGCCACTCAGCCATGGAGGTGTCTATTGGGTAAAGTCCAGCCAGAAGCACTTGCCTCCCTCTCTCCTCCACCTTTCTTACCTATGCATCTCCTTCCTCCTGACAGCCCCTTGCCCTCTCCGTCCCTTGGCAAGGTGTGAAAAGACAGCCACTGACTTGTCCTCCAGCCCCGTCTCTGACCCAGGCCTAGCCCCCTCACTCACCCTCGGTAACCCGCCCCCCAACCACCCCATTGGTTATTTCACAACAGCTTCACGTCTAAGTCATTAACCAAAACGCAAATCGATTCACTGACATCCTAAATGTTGTTACCTTCTTCTGGAAGTGGACACTGGGCAGCCCTAAGAATATTGCAGATTTCTCAGAGAGAGTTTTACACACTGCAGAAAGTTATAGAAACTCAGGAAATTTGGTGAAACCCAACTGTATAGTTAGAGCTGAATTCTCAGATCCAATGAGAAAGGTTTGTAAGTATACTAATTCAACCTTTAGAAAATCCTACAGCTTTTGTTAGATAATTTCATCAAACTTCTCCGTCCAGTAACCAGCAAATGCTCAGGTACAACCAAGTTCTGTTTTCTGTCATTTCCTCAACCACTCTTAATGTCTGTGTTAAATGGCAAGGAAGTTGGACAAAGGAAGCGGGAGGAAGCAAAGGTTTTTTGTGGTCCCCCACCTGGCTCTGTCCGTGGACAGTTCAGAGTTAGACATTTGGCCATTCTGGAAGTATCCAATATTCATCCACAAAGGAAAATCATAAGAGCCCATATTCCCACCTCTTCCCTCTTGCCTCTTTTATGATTCATATGAGCTCTTCCATTTGAGTTCCTTGCTCCAGGAATGTTGCAAATAGCATGCAAATTAGCAACATCTCCCTATATTCTATGTCTCCAAATTAAGCACATTTTCCATTTCCCTACTTTCTAAGTATAAGAATGTTTGCTCATGTTTATAGAAAACATAAGTACAAGAAATACGTCAACACTGGGGGAGGAGACTGCTGGCTTATATGGGAGATGCTCTCAGGCTCACAGGGTGGCATCCATGGCCTGGGTGATTTTACCACCTGCCAGGACAGGGTTCTCAGCCTTACAGATAAAGTCTGATGACACCCACATTCCAGGAACGGGGCCATCTCTCAGGGGAAAACTCTCTTAAGTTAGTGGAATCAAACAAGAGCAGTTTACAAATTTACAATGAAAAATATAACCCACAAAGTTATTATCCCAACACAACCAGCTCTGTCAGTATAATAAGGCTCAAGGGAACCCAAATCATAATCAAAATGTAAATATTTTAATTTATAGTGATAAATAACTGTCCCAAAGACTGGTGCTTGCAGAATTTTAATGCTGAGTGTTGTTCTTATAGGCAGATCAACTTAAAAAACCAAGGAATAATCTAAAGGTTTTCTAGTGAGCTTTGAGTCTGGTCAAAGTAAGACAGATTAAATGAATGAAAAACAGATGGTCTTTCCTACAAGACCAGATATCCAGATATTCAAAGTCTGTTGGCCAACACTTGCTGAGCCCATCTGCCCACTGGCTTTTCCAATAAGATTCTAATGTCACTCCAGGTCCAATAAATAATTTTTACTAGGTATAGCCAATGTTTGCCTCCATGAATCTCCTCACTCTATGCTTCTGTGGCTGACCAACCTTGCTACTGACAAACATTTTCTTCTGTTAAATATTTGGACACATCCAATTGGCATGGTCATGCTGGCCAATGCAATAATCTGTCTTTACGAAGACTTTGCCCACAGAGTTAAACTTTAAAGTCAACACTCCTTTCATTCATTTCCCTCACTACAAAATTTTGGGGGGGATTTTGTCACTATTGCCTTCATACACAAATAGCAAAAATTAGAATAGAATAGAACATAGTTAATTAAACTATGGGGACATAACAGACTCTGAGATCTTAGACATACTATTTATAGTCATTCTTGGCTCTCATTTAAATGCATCATCCCCTTCCTAGAAATTTCTATGAAGTTCTTAGTTCTGATCCTGAAAATCGGTCCATCTTTACCATGCTGGCTTCACTCAGGTTTCTATGGGTTGTTTCCAGGTCTGGTGGGGTTTGGAGATACTTGTATGAGTTCTTCACTCAAAGTTTCTAGCCTTGCTATGGTTCCCACATCTATCTATGACCCCAGTGTCTGGCCCCATCTTCCCACTCCAGACCTGTGCTCTTCCTCCTGATAGGTTTTTCTACAACACACACCAACTGATTTTTTTTTTATTTCTCTCCCCTTCTCTCCTCCCCCATTGTCTGCTCTCTGCTGTGTGTTCTTCTGTGACTGCTTCTATCCTTATCAGCGGCACCCAACTGATTTTTTTTTAATGCTGACCCTACCTTCAGACACAGCTCAGTGTTTCTGCTCTATTGTTCCAAGGTAGTTAGGGTGATCTCTCTTCACTGATGGACACCGTCCAGGATCCTAGCCACACTGCTTTGGTCTCTTCCATAACTCTCAGCAGACCATGCTGTCCACCTTTTTCAAAATTCAGGTTCCTTGCTGATCATACCCAAATAGCCTATTTCCAGCCTGATGAATATCTTCCATTTTCAACTCACACAAAGAAAACTGACTGATTGCTGTACCTTGGGTTCCAACCTATCTGGGCTCCAGTTGCCAGCTCTGCCCATGGCCTTAATCTCTCCCTGGTGATCCACTGGGTGCCCCTCCTTCTTATTTATACCCCATATGGATACACCGAAGTCCACAATAGAAGACTGGCCTCAAAAGGAGAACCAGGCAATTCCCCAGTGTTTCAGGAAGATATTTTTGCATAAAACTTGGAAGGAGCTGATGGGCATAAGAGATGATTCCTTTTTAATTACTGCCCTGTTTGCTCTAGAATTTAAATATTGTGAGCTTTTATTTTAAGCTCCTAAATATTCTGTCAAAATGCATTGAGTATATCTTTAGCATACAACTGTCAAAGCATTCTAGATTTTGGATGGAAATTAAAACTGGAGCCCAAACACTTTACAGAAAACACTGCAATATCCAGTCACCTTGGAGTGGAGAAGGCTGGAGCTCGTGGCAGGCTCTGAATCCCATCACTGCTGGTGTTAGACATCTTGGACAATCTTTCTTGAGAACGTCTGTAACCAGTGGTAACTCCTTGGGTAGCAGTCAGTACTGCAAACTGATCACAGCTAAGGTCATTACCCTGCTCTGATTCCACTTCTTTCTACTGCTATTAATCCATTTCCCTTTCCTTTTAGCTTTACCAATGGCAATGAGGAATGTTTGTTTGGTTTGGTTTGGGTTTAATTTTTAAGTTTTTTCCCCCACCTGTGCAGCTATGTGTAAGATACGTAACAAATTTATACATGAATCTCAAACAGCATCTCAGGACCTCCTTTACATCAACACTTAGAAACTTCAGTTCTGGGAATGCCCATGCCTACCCAGAGGGGAAGACAGAGGACCCATCAAAGTATTTTTGCAAATATAGGTAAAGCTTTAAAAAACAAAGCTAAAACCAAAAAGCTTGGCACCTGAACATTCTACCAGGATGTTGGAAACCCAGGATATTGGAACAGAGCTTTCTCCAAAGCCAGGTTCTGTTAACCTCAGTGGGGTCTAATGGATCTGTTAGGTGAAATGATCGAAATCATTTTCACAAAAGGATTTTCACAAAAGCATAGAGAACTTTCTTGAGTTGGCCGTGATGGTTTCTGGCAGGTCCTGCTTGCAGAACACAAACAGAGTTAAAGGTATTTGCCTAGTCCTTCAGGGTGGACACACCTGTTTGCCAGGTGCTCAGAACTCTTAGGGTGGCTGTTGATTAGAGAGAAAGGAAGAAATGAAGTGAACAGATGCCAGCCATATTTCAGGCTTTCTGATCAGGGGTGAGCAGATGCTTTCCTGAACAACTCCATGTTGAGATGTCACTAATGTAAAAATTAGTGTTTTTATCTGCCAGAATGCAGGATTTACATGATGCCTTGCACGTATCTCCGGAGGACTGGGGTATAATCTCACAACCAGCAAGGAGCCAATAAACCTTCATTCTGGGGAAAATTCAAGTCCAAGGAAACTAAGAGAGCTTTCCTTCACTGGACACTGCCCAAACTCCTCCGACCCATGTCAGAGAGCCCGCTCCCATTTTGGGGTCTGTGTGTCTCTCTCAGTCCAGCCTGTGGTCTTCTGTCTGCCCTTTGATGGCCTTTGTGAGTTCAATCAGCCCTAGGCAACCCGTGGAATTGGTGGAGGAAGATGAGGTAGAGTGGAATCTAGGTAGACTTACCCTGAGCCAGTGTGCGGTAGAAACCCTGGTGCCATCACAAACAGCTGGGGTCAGCCCCACAGGGCCCTAGGGAGCAGGGGACATTGGCTTCACGAGCTGCACCTTTGTGCTGTGGGATTAGTTTGTGATGGCAAGAGAGGTCAGCCTGATAGCCCGGAAGGTCTACCTAGACTAGAGGTTTTACGGCTTACGAGCTCACCTGGTCTGCTTGGAAAGTCACTCTGCACTGGTCAGAAGGTTCTTGTGAGGCTGTTCCGAAGGACCACATTTTCTCTTCTTGCTCTCCACATTCTGAGTTTCCCATTAACTCTTACATGATCCTCCTGGGTTTGCCTTGAAGAGGATTTCATTCCACTGACCAGATTCCTTTACCTTTCCTCCCAAACACAGAGCTGAGCCCCAAGCCCATCTGATGGAACTTGAGAAAGCAGAGGCCCAGAGGCTAGCAGCTCTGGGAATCCCCTTTGCCACCCTCCTCTACCCACCCCAAAGCCTGTGGAGCACCAGGGAAGGGGGCAGGGCTCTGGTGGAAGTGCTCCTGGGGGCAGTTTGTCCTGCTGTGTAACACGCTAGCAGAAGTGGACTCACCTTCGTCCCAGGTGCTGGGCCTCAGGCCCAGGTGGGCTCCAGTCTACCCCTCCTTCCCTGAAGACTCTCTCCCTTCTAATAGCCTTCTTGGACTACTGGTTTTTGCTTAGTGCTACAGACAGCTTTCCTCTGGGTACCAGCTCTCAGCTGATGTTTCAGGTTTGGAACATTTTAAGCTTCGATGGAACCACAGGGCATGCTCTCATTCCTTTGTATTCATGGGCTCCTTCTCACCTCTGGGCCTTTGCACAGGCTCTTCCTGTCGGTGGAACAGCTTTTCACCTGGTTCATGCTGATTCATCCTTCCTAGCTCAGCTTCACCACATTTCTTCATAGAAGCCTTCTCTGACCACTCAGATGAGGTCCAGTTTCCTGCTCCGGTTCTGATGGTGCTAACCACTCTGCAGTTGTACGCGCATTTCATCGTGTGGTTAATCTCTATGCAGGCAGGAGCATAGTCTATCTGGGCTCATCCTCAATTCCTCTGTGCCTAGCACCGTGCCTGGCCTACAGGAGACATTCAGTTAGTGCTTGTTGAAGGAATGACTAAATGAATGAAATGATTTGCAATTTACCGAAATGAGCTTATCTTCTTAGCTCCTATATGTGTGTATTTGTATTTATACTCTGACGAGTACCTATAACTTCTACTTTATAATCCTCATCCTAAATTGATCCTCCAAAATTATCTTTACCCAGCACAGGTGAATCAAACAAGGGGCCTAACAAAGCATCCTTTCCCAGAGGGCCATGTGGGGACTTCTGCAAAGCCCCTCCCTATCCTACTGTCCCTCATCTGTGGTTTATGTCCACATCTTGATTCACCTGGTAAGTTCTTTTACTCCCTCTGGTTTCCCCCAGAATGGCAAATGACTGTCTGGTTGAATCGTGAGCTGGCATTGACCAGTAGAACTGAGTGGCTGCTACACTCGGCTTCGCAGGGCCGCCTAGAGGGTGTGGGGAAGGACAGGCGTGATTCCTGCGAATGCCACCTGCAGTCTGTGGATGATGCTTGGGGTGAGGGGGCCTGGCCAGTCAGCCTGGGACCTTACCTGGGATTAGAGAGCACCAGTTCAGAAAGATGCCTTAATTGCCCCACCCCCTCCTTATTAGAGATGAGTATCTGGGGCACATCACCCAGGGTGTGAAGCCGGGTGGTTTTTCCCTCCATATTGAAATCAAACAGCTGGTTCCTCTGAAGATGCTGTCTTAAATCACCACTCACATCCCACCGGAAGGGCGGGGTAACTGCTGATGGGGGAGCTGCAGGCTTCCTTTGCCCCACGGCCGTGAAGAGCTGGAGCACGTGTGTTGTGATAGGGTTTGATGGACTTTAAATCGCCAACCACATGCTTGATTTGTTCCCTTTGGAGGGGTGTGTAACCAGGCACAGACCTTCCTCCTCACCCGCATGGCCCTTTGAATATCCTATTTCAAATAGGACCAGGCTAGCATTCAGAGGGGCCTCTCCCCACGTTAGGATAGAAGCCTTATTCCATCCTTGCTCTCTGTCCATCTGCTACATGCTTCCTCTTTGAAGGACTGGGCTTGATTCAGTACTTTTGAGACTTGGTGACATTAATGTATCTGTTTAATGTAACACCAAGTCTTTATTAAGGGCATCCTAGATCATAAAAAAGGCATAACAAGACTCAAGGAGGGTTTTCCCCCATTGAAGATAATAGCAGTCAGCCTGAAGACGAGCAGGGTCACAGAGCCACTCTCTGATTGGTGGCTTCTGCCCCGCATTGACATTTCTGCCGTTTCATCAGAAATTCTAAATAATCCATGTGAAAATTGATGGTTATTTACTGAAGATATACGCACTGCATGTGTCTGTAATGCACCGAAGATGTAATCTTGGCTCTTGGAGCTGCCTTTGTGTATGGATGCATTGGCTGCACCACTGCAAAAGTCTTCCACGAAGCAATCCAAGACATCTGCAGGGGAACCCGAGTTAGCAGGTGACAAAGCATGAAGGCTAGATAACATGAACACTAAAGAAACACATCTCTCCTGTGGACAGAAGACAGAAGGAACAAAGTAGAAACCTATGGCCAGCAGCTTTATATAGAACCAAGCTGCACAGCCTCATGGACCCAGTGCCTTCTTATTTTTTCAAGCTGGTTCCCATTTTCCATAGGTGAAGAAAAGCATCTTCAGCTATCAGTGGGATTTTGTCCTTCTGTTTTGCCGTTGAAGAGCTGGCTGTGGACATCAGAATGGGGCAGCCAGAAGGTCTTAGCACTTGGGTGCCTTTTTTCTTGTTACGCTCATAGGACAGGTTGGGTGAAAGAGAAACACCTGGAGGGATGCTGAGCCACTCTCTTCTGGAACTGGAAGCCCTGGGTTCCCCTGGCCAGATTCACATTTTGGAAATAATCCTGGGTGCCCTCCGAGGCCCCCCTTTCCTGTCTCCTTCCCACCTCTCTGCCATTGTCCCCCATGGTTGCCCTTCTCTCCCCCACTTCCTCTCCAAGGGGTGGCAGGCAGGAGATGCTGGCAGTGACACTGATGATAAGCCAGACACCCAGCCACCTCATTGGCTCCCTGCTGAGATGGAACATCCAAGAGCAAATACGGAGGATCCTGGAGCCTCACTGGTGGCACAGGCAGTCCAGCTGAGCCTGGCACAGACACTCGGTGGAATGCTGTCACTTCTGTGCGTGAGCTCAGGGAACCTGGGAGGAGCAGCAGGCTCCTCAGAAGGGAGGTCGGAGAGAAT
This sequence comes from Dasypus novemcinctus, assembly GCF_030445035.2. Classification (NCBI taxonomy): domain Eukaryota; kingdom Metazoa; phylum Chordata; class Mammalia; order Cingulata; family Dasypodidae; genus Dasypus; species Dasypus novemcinctus. Next base: position 19,071,427 of record NC_080690.1, on the reverse strand, counting down.
ACAGATGTTACTTTTCCTGAGATGTGAATGAGCCTGGTGCTGGCTACCCCTCCACCCCCACTCCCAAATCCCTCACAGCTCCTTCTCGAGCTGATCAAGTTTGGGTGCACCCCTTCTGTACGCCAGTCGCACAATTAGATTTGCAGTTGTTTGTACGCAGGGTCACAGCTTGGTGAATTTGAGGATCACACTTCACAGGGGTTCACAAACCCATCTCCCTAACTTTTTGCAGCCCGTTCTAAAGAGTTCCGCTTTTCATTAGCTTGCTTTGCCTGACGATTTTTATGAGGTTTGGAAAATCCGATGTATTTCTAACAGTGCATTCCTCTGCGTCTCTCGTTCTGTCAATGCTTTTATTATTTATTTGTAGGGATGTGGCCAGGGAGGGTGAAGGGATATGTGTGTGTGTGTGAGCACACGAGCTACAAAGGGAAGGGGGATTGGTTGGCTCAGTCCAAAGCATTTGTATGATTGTTCCTTCCAGAAATGTGTGTGCATGACAGACTGTCTCAGCTCCAGCGAGGCAGAGGCAGCTTTTCTGGTACATATTATGAATTCCAAAATGTATAATAAATACACATTTTACAAAAGCAATATGTGTTTTAAAATATAATATATGCAAACAATCTTATAAATCACTAGGGTTGACACTAGTCAGCTGAAGAGGCTTCTAGGGAAATGGTGTTGTGTGTGAGCGTGTGTTTTTAATAATGTAAAAATATGTGTAATATGTTTGAAAAACAACAGCCAAAAACCCCTTCTACCTGCCAACTTTACAATACTTATTTCCCAAGAGCCTGCTGTATCCTAGACTCTCAGGAAAATAACAGGGGCTTAAATAAAAAGTATAAATATGAATAAGATGTGAAAGCTCCACCCGCCACAGTGTGTTTTTCCCTGATGGACTTGCCCAGGCCAGGCTTCATATGTCAAAAAACATGCATTTTCTGGTCTGTCATGCAAAGGTTTCTGTAAAATTAGTGCATGAGGCCGAGCCACAGAAGGCAAGAGAAGAGAGTTCTGTCACATCCCGCACTCTAGCATACCCCATGGAGCCTTACGCTGTCATGGTATGTTAAGGGCTAAATGTCAACCCAGGCTATGTATTTTGTGCCCTTTGTCAGCTCACCACGCCATTTGGGTGTTTTTTTAGGTCCATTTTTCCTATTTAATGGTTTAATGGACCTCTCCTGGTGTTAGGTGGTGATGGTCACAGTGGGACCCAGGGCTTCACAATTACCCTCCACTGGATCCCGTAATCTCTTCTAGTAGCTGCATGAGTCTTATTGCCTTGTAGGCACTGTCTCAGGAACATTGATATCCTAAATTAATCCAGGGATGATGGGAAAAGTGAACCTCACATGCCTCTCCAATCTGCCAAGTCTCCTACCACCCAATCAAAATTAGCAAAGGGAATGTGCATTTCTCAAAGTGTTGCAGTCAAATTTTCAACACAGAAATGAGACAAGTGCCCAGACAAGGTAAAGTATATTTAGTGAAGAAAAACTCTATTACAAATTACATCTTGCTGGGAAAAAAATAGGACATCTGCAAAAATTTCAATGAAAAGATATTCATTTCAGTGTTATTTATAATACTGAAAAAATAGAAGGAAAGTAGATTTCCAACAATGAGAAAGTCAGTCAATAAATTATGGCACATCTATGCAGTGGAATACTATGCAACCATTACAAAAACAATATGTGGAGACTTGCAAAAGATTTCATGCTGTATTCTTAAATGCAAAAAGCAGGTTACAAATCAGAGCAATTTAAGAGCATTGCATATTCTGTTACATATGTTATAGCCATAATTTTTCACTTTCTGAGGGCTTCAGACAACGCGCCTATTCTATATGAGCCCATCTTAATTTCTTATATATAATGATACATATAATATGTTAATATTATATATATTTGTATTTGTAGAAAACGTCTAGAAGAATATACCTCAAAATGCTAACATTGGTTGGGGAGGGGCGGATTTTTGCCTTTCCACATTTGTTTCTGCAGTGAATAAAAACAGTTTCTTAAGAATAAAAATGTATTTAAGAATTGTTCGAATGGCCTAGGAAAATAAGCCTACAGATTGTGAGCTTAAAGTGGACCATGTGTAAAAAAGAAATAAGGCAGTAAAACAAATACTCGGTCAGCATGTGGCATTAGGACAGGCCTCTGCCTTCTGCCTCCTTTAGGGAACCTTCACCAGTGGGTGGCCTTGTTCTCTTATTCTCTGGGCTTCCCATTAGATGGCAGTCACCTCAGTATCAGGCCTGGTGAGTTACAGGGAGAAGCCAGTATCAATTTCCGACCTATAAATCCACCCACATTGACAACTGGAAATGGGTTTGGCCAGAAGTGACCAAAATGGCCCCTTCCCTTTGATCTTAAAATACTTGGGGGCAGGAACTGAGCACATGTGGAAATATTCACAGTTGTTTTCATTTCAGTCCTTCTTGCTAGCAGGTCATCATCCTCTTGGCTCTTCACTCTTCCCACCCATGACTTTATACCCCATTGTCATTATATAAATAGGTAGAAGGCTTTCAAAGAAGCAATGGCAGAAAGAGGATGAATGGTTGACCTAAACTACAGTTCAGCAAACTATGGCCCAAAAAACAAATTCAGCCCATTGCCTGTAGTAGAGTTTTATTGGAATACAGCCATACTTGTTAGTTTATGTATTGCTTATGGCTGCTTCTGGGTTACAACAGCAGAGTTGCAGAGTTGCAACCGAGGCCATATGGCATGCAAAACCCAAAATATTCACTATATGGCCCTTTGCAGAAAAAGTTGTATGTGACATTTCATAAGATTTTTATTTGTTTGTTCATGTAAGGAACATGAGGGTAAGAACTTCGTTTCAGTGATGGGTCTTTCACTAGCATTAAAAATAGTGCCAGTTACATAGTAGATGCTCAATTAATCAACATGAATGAATGAAACTGAACATGAACATGACAAATGAAAAGCTTAATTAGGAAGAAACTCATCCAAGGAAAGAAGACAATTCTATGCAACTGCATCACATTGTTGAAGAATAATAATTTCTTGTTGAAAATTCTTGTTGAAAAAAGAATAATTTTTTAAAGAGATCAAAGATCCTAAAACAATGAAACAAGACATGGAAGACTACAAAGTTAAAGAAATAAATTGAAGAATAAAACAACAGTAATAAAGTGTTCTGTAATAGAACTCATAGATAAATTAAAATAGCCAAGAGTAAAATAAATATGATTAGCTAAAATAAGGCTTTAATCATGATGAGTGCAGAGGTGAAAAAAAGACAAAGCAATAAGAGAAAATTTAATAAATGTAGAAGACAGTAAAAAATGACCCAACATGAAGATAATTGATGTCCCTGAAGTAGAGAACTCACAAATGGAATTTTCTTCCAAAATAGATTAGTCCCCCAAAATTCCCTAAAATAAAGAAATAAGAGCATCTGTGAAAAGAAAGGAAATTAATTAGGGATTGGTAGAGAAATACTAAGTCTGAGCTGTATATGGTTAAAAAGTTTAGTGTTGGCGGCGGACCTGGCCCAGTGGTTGGGGCATCCGTCTACCACATGGGAGGTCCACGGTTCAAACCCCGGGCCTCCTTGACCCGTGTGGAGCTGGCCCATGTGCAGTGCTATGCGCACAAGGAGTGCCATGCCATGCAGGGGTGTCCCCCGCATAGGGGAGCCCCACGCGCAAGGAGTGTGTCCTGTAAGGAGAGCCGCCCAGCGCGAAAGAAAGTGCAGTCTGCCCAGGAATGGCGCCGCACACACGGAGAGCTGACACAACAAGATGACACAACAAAAAGAAACACATATTCCCGTGCCGCTGACAACAACAGAAGTGGGCAAAAAAAGAAGACGCAGCAAACAGACACAGAGAACAGACAACCGGGGTCGGGGGGGGGGGGGGGGCGGGGAGAAATAAATAAATAAATAAATCTTTTTTTTTTTTCTTTAGTTTAATGTTGGGGACAGTGAAAAATTGTTTAGATTTCTAGGCATAAAATGCAAGTCACCAGTAAAAGGGATGAGGTGGGAATCAGACAGCTTTGGGGTTTTGACAAAGCAACGTTTGTTGAAACAAGACACAGAAATAACATTTACTAAGTGCTGGAGGAAAGAAGCGTGGGTGGAAAAATAACAAGAGAGGATAAGGCTGTCTAGTTTGCAGTTACCTAGGGGGAGAAGTCACATACATATACACACTATGTGCATAGAAATAATTTTAAGCAGACACAAACTGGTAACAGTGGCTGTTCTCTAAAGAGGCAGATTGGGCTGTGGAGATTTGAGGCAGAGAGGAAACTTACTCTTTGGTTTATTGTGGTTTTTTGTTTGTTTGTTTGTTTGTTTTCCTCCCCTCTCCCCTCTCCCATCCCCCATCCTGCTGTTTTTGCTGTGTCCATTCGCTGTGTGATCTTCGTATCTATTTCTCTTTTTGTCTTCTCTTCTCGTCTTTCTCCTCTAGGATTCACCGGGATTCAATCCTGGGCACCTCTGATGTGGAGAGAGGTTTCCCTGTCAATTGTGCCACCTCTATTCCTGGTCTCTGCTGTGCTTCACCTTGACTCTCTCCTTGGTCTCTCTTTTGTTGTGTCATCATCTTGCTGCATGACTCACTTACACGGGTACTCGGCTTGCTGCGCGGGCACTGGCTCACCACGCGGGCACTCAGCTCACCATGTGGGCATTCGGCTCACCACGCAGGCACTCACGTGGGCACTTGGCTCACCACACGGGCACTGGCTCACCATGCAGGCACTGGCTCACCACGCGGGCACTCGTATGGGCACTTGGCTTGCCTTGCAGGCACTGACTCGCCATGCAGACACACTTTTTCTTCTTTCTCACCAGGAGGCCTCCGGGAATGAACCTGGGTCCTCCCATATGGAAGGCAGCAGCCTTATCACTTGAGTCATATCCGCTTCCCATGGCTTTTTTTTTTTTTTGATGTGCATGTATTACATTTACAATGAAACATGTTAAAATAATACATCATTACGAGAAAAATTGTAATTACAGATGATAATTTTTAGAAGGTTCACTAGCTATTTTGAGACAAAGTAGATGTAGAGAGACCAATTAGAAGACTATTGACATGGTCCAGGAAAAAGTGATCATGAATTCAACTAGGATGGTGACAGTGGAGGCAAAGAAGCAAATGCACTGGAGAGTAAATTCAGGTCTGCTAGCTCATTAGAGGTGAAGGAAGGAACCAAGGAAATGAGAGCATTTCATGTAGACAGGCTCATTAATTCTCCAGTCACTGTGTGGATGGGGGAATGAAATGAGGAAGACATTGTGCTAGTTTCCTCATGTAATCCTTAGATTAAAGGTGTTTTCCTATTTTCCATATACGGAAACTGAGGCTCAAAGAAGTAAGGCAACTTGCCCAAGTTCCCACAATTAATTTTGCTAAGGAGTCAGGTTTCAAACCCAGGTCTCTGGCACCAAAGACCATGATTTTTCCATTTCAGCAACCCGGTGAGCATGGTTATTCTCAGTGGCATAGAGCGGTCAGGAGCTTTGTCCTCACTCACACAACTTAGATAGGCAGAAATAGACTTCTCATCTTGAGCTTTGTTCATTGACCACTAATGACTCTCTTTAAGGAAATAGTGGCTTTCTAGGACATATTAGGTACACACACACAATCTATGGACTTCAGAAATTTTCTTTACCATTATAATTTTCTTTCATGCTGTGTTTTATTTTGGCATATCTACTGAATTTCTTTGAGGCAGTGTTGAATTGGGAGCCCAGTCAATTCTCCTTCAGTTGCCTCTGACTTATCCTCTCCAAAACTAGCCCAAATTAAGGTGAACTGCCTCTGATGCCCTACTCTGAATATTCTCTAACTAGAGTGTCCCACCAGCCTGTCTAACTTGCATAATTATTATCAGCAGAGACCAGGAGTGGCTTAGGTACTTTTTAATTTGCTGCAATATTTCACTTGAAGAGCTGGTGATTGCTCCTTTGGCTCAGCTGCAGGACCCTGTTCTGAGAGGAGTTGGGTTAATATTTCATGTGACCTCCTTCCAGCTGCAGCTATATGTCCTCACGTCTTGAATCTGCTCCACTTGAGAGATGGTTTCCAGAGCCTGCCAAGTTTCTAACTGCAAGGAATAATGCCATTTTTTAGAAGATCCAAAACTACGTGAATGAAAGGATATGGCTGCCATTCCTACGTTGTAAACAACCACAAGAGCTCTAGCAACAAAGGAATGGCTGAGGACTGACCCCTTAGAGAGTTCGGTAGCAATTTCCATTGGGTTCCTCATTACCTTTGTGGTAAAATTAGTTCTCAATATAAAAGACAAAATACCCCATTGACTGTGAGCTCTTCCTTTTCTTCCTTATTGCCACAACATAGTATATCACTTTCAGGTCACTAGTATGTGATAAACCATAAAAATATTTTATCCTGCTGGCCCCAAGTAGAATAAAATATCTAATGGGCTTGTTTATGGCAAATACATGCATTTTTTTCATTCCCGGGACCCAGTTCCCTGAAAACACCTTGATGGGAAAAATCAATACTTGAGACTGTTCTTTTTAAGGTCACAATTTCTGTTCTAGTTGAAAATTTTTGTGAAACTAACCCCGAAATGGGCAAAAATGTATAAGATAAGATGACCAGCATCCTAATTTATAAAAATTATGAATAGGAAGCATAGACAGGGATGTTAAAAGTACAAAGCTGGAAGCAGATTTGGCTCAACTAATAGAGTGTCTGCCTACCCTATGGGACCCGTGTGGTGAGCTGGCCCACGCGCAGTGCTGATGCGTGCAAGGAGTGCCGTGCCACGCAGGGGAGTCCCCCGCTAAGGGGAGCCCCACGCACGAGGAGTGAGCCCTGTAAGGAGGGCCGTCCCACACAAAAAATGAGCAGCCTGCCCAGGAGTGACGCTGCACACACGGAGAGCTGATGCAGCAAGATGACGCAACAAAAAGAGACACTGGTTCCCGGTGCCACTGACAAGAATGCAAGTGAACACAGAAGAACACACAGCAAATGGACACAGAGTGCAGACAACAGGGAGAGAAATAAATGAAAAATAAATCTTTTTTTAAAAAAGAGTGCAAAGGAAGTTACGTGACTCAACCGAGAAATGCAGGTTGCCCCTACCCTCACTAAATGGTAGGAAGGTACAGAAGACAGGGGACAGTTCTGTGAAGGAGTCCTCAGAGCAAGCAATCCCAATTTAGTGGGAACACGTTCTCAGGAACACGCATGCTGGTATTGACTATTTTGACTGCCTGAGACAAAAATTAAAACAGGATAATGACGAAGTTGCCTAACAGGAGAGTTACAACAAAAAAACTGATTTTAATGGAGGAGAATATCAAGACCCATACTTTCGTAATTATCCAATTTGAAAATCTTCCTTGATGTTAAATGATCACATGCAAAATTAAAGGAAAAGAATAAAGCACCCAAGGATGTTTCCTTTTGGACAAAAAAATTGAAAGACACATCTCTCTTGCTTTAAAGAGCTTTCCAGCATAAGTAAACCAAATGAACTTAAAGAAGAAGGAATCCGAAAACCTTCAGTGATTGCTCTCACAGCCTTTATTAGGCATGCTGGTGACCTACAGACAGCAATGTTTTCATTGGGCAATAATTACGATGTGAACAAAATTACGAAAATGTATCATACAGTTTTAGGAGTTAGTCTCCTCAATAAGTGGTAGACCCTAAGAAAAACTCTTACCATGATATATTTGGATTTTAACAGAGGTTTCATGTACCCAATAAGAAAGACAGACAGGATGGCGCTTAGAGCTACAAAGCCAAGGAGACTGACCTTGCTCTGAGATTTTGGAGCCACAGTGCTGCCCTTGAGGGTGATTTGTCATCTCAGGCAAGGCTGGTATTAAGTAAACTCAGGGTAACTTTCAGTTCATTCTAAAAATTAAATATTTTCATTAGATAGAAAACAAGGACATCAATGTGCAGTTTGTCAGCCCTGAGATTTATCATGATTAAAATGCTGAGCTTGGGAAACGGACTTTGGCCCAGTGGTTAGGGCGTCTGTCTACCACATGGGAGGTCCGCGGTTCAAGCCCTGGGCCTCCTTGACCCGTGTGGAGCTGGCCCATGCGCAGTGCTGATGCGCGCAAGGAGTGCCCTGCCACGCAGGGGTGTCCCCCGTGTAGGGGAGCCCCACGCGCAAGGAGTGTGCCCTGTAAGGAGAGCCGCCCAGTGCGAAAGAAAGAGCAGCCTGCCCAGGAATGGCGCCGCCCACACTTCCCGTGCCGCTGACGACAACAGAAGCGGACAAAGAAACAAGACGCAGCAAATAGACACAGAAAACAGACAACCGGGGGAGGGGAGGGTAAATAAATAAATAATAAAAAATCTTAAAAAAAAAAAGCTGAGCTTGCACCAACAGTGTTTTATAAGACAACTTAGCAAGTTCTTTCTAGAAACACCAGAAAGTGTAAAGTATAATCACTCACTTCAAGCATCTTACCAGTATGTTTAATGAAAACAACTCAGGATGCCCAATAAGACATTATGGAATTGAGTCAATTATTTCAGACTGTATAGAATCCCTCCTTTAATGATGTTTTTTGATTCTGAGAATCTCCTTTTGAAAGCTCAGGGGGGTGGGGAATATCTAAGGAGTTCCTGTCAAGGTGGCATGGTAAATTCACACATTGACTTACCCCATCTGCTCCAACACATAAACTACAGGAAGAAAAAGTTTAACATACAGCTGGACTCAAAAGCCCAATAGCTATCCCCATGGACCAGAAATGGTACAAAAATACAAAGGGATGAGTGGGACTAGCATCATGGGTCCACCAGACTTTCCACTGGAAGCAGGTAAATGTATCCTGGAATTTGGCTTCTGTGGGGGTAATGGAGACTAAATGTGCTTCATGAAAGATGAGAAACAGGTAAGCTCTGTGCTCGCATCCAGAGGCTAGGGCAGAGTTAAAAAGAAGGAAAAATAAAAATAAGAAATCTGCTACCTGCTTAATGCCTAGAGATACTTCTTTACAGGGAACTACGGAGGTGTAAGAGGACAAAGGACATAGTTTTCAGAGAAATGGAGCCAATGTAATTACATTCTATCAATTATATCAATGCACTCTAAGAGTGAAGGAAGCCAAATAAAAATAATTCCACCCCAGACACATTGTAATGAAACTGCAAACATCAAGGTTGAAGGAAAAATTAAAGCTTTCAGAGAAAAAGGCAGATAGTTTTAAGAAATGAAAATTAGATTGACTACAGACTTCTCATCAACAGCAATAGATGCCAGAAGACAGAGTTAGATGATAATATTAGAGTGCTAAGGAAAATTAGCTGTCAACACATACTTTAAGATTCGTTTATCTACTTATACCAGAAAATTATCTTTTAAAAAATATGAGCATTTAGTGAGGCGGATAGGTCAAGTTCAGTGATAAAAATCAAAAGTACAACTACTCATTAGTAAAGCCAATGGGAAATTAAGGGAAAATAAAAACAACAGAAAAAGACACCTTCCCTTTCACAATAGAAACAAAAATTCTAAGGAATATAGGACTAAATCTAGCAAAAGTATAAAAGACCTATATGGAGGAAAGGGCATTAAAAAGGCAGATTAGATGGAAAGATAAACTATCTTCAGTGAAAGCAGAGTTAATAATGCCATGTTGTCATTTCTCTTCCAATTAATCTATCAAATCCAGTGAAAATACCAGCAAGAATTTTCATGGAATGTGGTAAATTCACTGAAATTCTTATAGACAAGCAAAGGACTGACAAAAGCTAAGAGAATTTTGGAGAAGAGCAAGGTAGAAGAACTTGCCATCCAGAAACTGAGATTTATTACAAATCTAGGGGAACTAAGATAATGTAGTGTTGGGTCAAGGAAAGAAAAATGGAACAAAATAGAGCCCAGACACAAATTTGCACCATAGGAAAATGTCTTTATTGCAGAGGTGGCATTACTACTCAGTAGAGAAAGGATATGGTAACCAATCAATGGCACCGGGACAGCTGATCGTACATGTGAAAAAAATCAAATTGTTTCTCAACTCCAATATACATTTTTTTAAAAACTTTTAAAAATTATAATAAAGGAGACTGTCTTTATTGCCTTAGGACAAGGAAGGATTTTTTTAAGGAAGATTTTTCAGAGGAAGAAGAGGTGTGATAAGGGGGTATTTTTGGGACTTGAAGTTGTCCTGAATGATATTGCAGGGACAGATACAGGACATTATATATCCTGCCATAACCCACTGAATGGACTGGGGTTATGAAAACTACAATGTAAACTATAATCCATGTGGTGTAGCAGTGCTCCAAAATGTATTCATCAAATGCAATGAATGTGCCACACTGATGAAAGAGGGTGTTGATGTGGGAGGAGTGGGGGTGGGGAGTGGGGTATAGGGGAAACTCTTCTATTTTTTAATGTAACACTTTGCATAGTCTATGTATCTTTTTTAAAAAGACAATAAAAAATTCATTTTCAAAAAAAAGAAAATAAGCAATGAAAAACATCAATGTGATATCATAACTCAACTATCAAATCAGCAAAAATGCAAAAATTTGAGAATGCAAATTCCCGGCAAGGGATGATACCCTGGCCAATAGGAATATAAATTTGTGCCACTTTTTGGAGAAAAAGTTAGTAGCAACTATCAACAATTTAAATACATATATTCTTTTATCCAGGATTCCACTTGCACAAATTTACAGATATGGCTTAAAAGTATGCCAAAGCATAGGTAGATACAGGGGCACTCATTGGGCGTGGTTCTTAATAGAAAATAAAATCTAAATATCTGGCAAATAGAAACTGATTTAAATAAATTATGGTGTCCTCTCACATGAGATGTTACATGGCCTTTTAAAAGAAGATAGATCTGAACAAGCTAATGCAAAAACATCCCCAAGATATATTGTCAGATGAAAAACTCAAGTACAGAAGAGTATGTTTTATTAACTGTATGAGTCATTTGAGTAAAACAAGAAAAATCTGTATGTTTTGATGTGGATTATGTATATTGTATTATGTATATTTCTTATATAAATCGTGATGGTATATGCATGGAAAATGTTTTTGGATTGATACAAGGAGATGGCCAGATGAGAGGAATAAGAGTTTATTTTATGCCTTCTTATTTTTTCAGTTGAATTTTCTATTTATGTGAAAAAATAATTTTTATTTTCATGTCCAATAGGGGTTAGTTAGATAATTTATAGGCCATTCATCTTCTTCTAGTTTAAAATTAAAACCTAATAAATGTTTTCAGATGGTCCCTAACCTTTGTATCTATGGTTTTTTTGATAGAAATACTACCATTCTATGTATTATCATTTTGTAACATATAAACCCTAAGAATATTATCAAATCATTTTAGAAACATCCTTAGCCTCATTAGGGATCTATGGATTACTACAGAGCAGGGATTTTGTGTGCTATTTTGTGAGATATCTCTCCCTCTGGGGGTCAGATGAGACCAGTAACAAATAGTGATATTGATTGATAATTCTATTTAAATATGTTGATAATATGTTCATGATATTGGTATTTCTGTTGAAATATTGATTGACATTTCTAGCAGACAAGTTTCTTTTTACTTCTCCTACACTGTTAAAAAGGGCGTTAAGAGATTGTGAACTGGCTTACAAGCTCATTGTGATTTCTTAATTTTACATGCTTAGACTCCAGCACAATGCTCAGCACAAATTAAATACTCAATAAACATTGGTGGAAGAAACTAAATTAGAAGCTGCAGGGCTTTCTCTTACTTTCTTCCATTGGCAACATGTTTGCATTGGAAAATAATGGACAAATGTCATATTCGTTGATTTTACAAATATATATTGAGTATCACTAGTAATAGATTTCAGACTTCTTCACTTCACAGACCAACAACATTTCAATTTTTTTTTAAGTGGGGGAGACAAATACAGCATGCCCAATATTTTTTTTGGCAATGTAAAGCCATTTACAAACTCCTACTGCAGTCTGCTGTCACCACCATGTCATTTATGAAAAGGCACTTTAACACCCCCCCCAAAAAAAAAAATAGGGAGGCAATAATCTCAGAATAAAAGACAGTCCTTTAAATAAATACACTTGACTTTCCCTTGTCTTTTCTCATGTGTGCCCCAGACTGGTGAAAACTTCATCACAGATGCATATGATCCAATGGGATGTAGGACCTTAGCCTGTTAACCATCCTCCCTGAAGCTCAAGTGGCTTGTCTGGAAAGCCAGGTAGAGAAGAGGACCCAGCTTGTTTGGTGGTTGTAAGCATTAAATCACCTGAACCATTGCCGAGCACATAGCAGGTTTTCTATACATGATAGCTATTTTTATCAGTGGTGACCATGATGTTGTTATCGTGGAGCCACTAGGGTAGAGACTGAAAGGAAGCATGAGGCCTCTGAGAACTCCCCATCTCACTCAGAAGAGAAGCAGGCGATGAGAAAATGCCCCACAAACGAGGTGGATAATGAGAGGCATCAAGACATTGTCAGTGGAAGGGAGAAAGCCTTGAGTGTGTGGAGGAGATGATGCGCAGGATGGATCGGCAAGACTGGAATCCCATCCTTCTGCAGGCACATACAATGGGGGGTGCTTTACCATCACCTCATTTCATCCTCATTCTAAATCTGCAAGACTGTTCCCATTGTTATTCCCATTTTACAGATGGAGAAACTGAGGCACAGAAAGGTTAAGTAATGTGCCCAAAGCCCCTGAGCTGGTCAGTGGCAGAGACTCACTTGTCTCTGACTCCAAATCCAGGCTGCCACGTGGACCCAAGCATCTGCAATAGTGGGGCAGATCTAAGTTTTGTGGAAACCTCCTCTTAAAAAAAGAAAAAATTACCAGTAAAAAAAAAAAATCCATACTTAATATTTCTTTAGAGAGAAAAATCACACAATTTACAGAGTCCAGGTCCCTTTCTTCTGAGTTCTCTTCTCACATCTTGATGACAACCCAGCTTCTTCCCCTTTCTCCCCAGAATACTCTAACTCCCAGTACCTTCTAGTACCCAAGGGCACTATGTAAATGAGGAGCCCTGGAGCTTAAGTCTTATTAGCTACAAGGTAAATCCACCTCTGGGCCTTAGGGTCTATCTTTTTTAGTTCCCCTCCTGTTTCACATGTGCAGCCCAGTGGAGGACCTCTGATCTCTAGACAGTGGTAATATCTCTCCTGAGCAGGAGAATCTCTTGAGAAGTGATCAAACAGCCCTCTCTGGCTTTACTATCTCCTACCACACATGTGCAAGCTCCAGTCATATCTACGTGTACCATGAGCCACCATCTTGCTTCAGCCAATCATCAAATGTTTATTGAAGCCCCTGCCATACTTGGCCCTGGGCTGGGTGCTAGGGATCAGGGAAGGGGGGTGCAAAGACCCAATCCCTGCCCAAGGATAAGCTCAGTCCATTGGAAAAGTGAACTAAAAGCAGTTGTTCCCAAGGCACATTGCAGGTTGTTGCTGTGTTTTGCTTGTCTTGGGTTGCACATTTTGAGGCTCTTAGGAGGGATTTGACAAACCCCACTAAAATAAATTGCATGAGGACTTTCTTCAACAAGAATTTGGACAGAGTGGATATAAAGTGATTTTTTTAAAGTTTTATTTATCCCCCCTGCCTGCCATTGTCTGCTTTCTGTGTCCATTTGTTGTGTGTTCTTCTCTATCTGCTTGTATTCTCATTAGGCAGCTCCAGGAATCAAATCCGTGACCTTCCAGAGTCCCTGTTCTGCTCCCTGTTCTGCTACATCTCTTATTGTCTCTCCTATGTGTCTTTTTGTTGTGTCACCTTGCTGTACCAGCTCTCTATGTCAGCCAACACTCTTGGCAGGGTGGCAGTCCTGTGTGGGGCAGCACTCCCGCATGAGCCGGCACTCTGCGTGGGCCAGCTCACCATGTGGGCCAGCTTGCCTTCACCAGGAGGCCCTAGGTATCAAACCCTGGATGTCCTATATTGTAGATGGGAGCTCAACTGCTTGAGCCACATCCATTCCCTAAAGCGATTTTTAAAATAAATTATAACATGGAAAGTTGCTAAACATCATTGGTTATTAGGAAATTATAACTTAAAATCCTAATAAGATACTTTCAGATACCTATTAAAATGACTAAAATTTTTAAAACGTCTAACAGCAAATGCTGAGAAGCAACTGGTACAACAAGAACTTGCATATACAGCTGATAGGAAAGCAAAAATGGTACAGCTGCTTTAGAAAATACTTTAGCATTTTCTTTTAGAGGCAAAGATATATCCAAGCAATTCCACTTGTATGTATCTCCCCAAGAGAATTGAAAACATACACCCACACACAGACTCATACACAAATGTTCATAGCAGCATTATTCAAAATAGCAAAAATTGGAAACAACCACCCAAATATCCATCAGCTAGAAAACAGAAGGGTGGTCGACCTATACCATGGAATACTACTTAGCAATCAAAAGGAACAAACCATGGTTACGTGCACCAACACAGATGAGTCGCAGAAGTTTTATTATGCTAGGTGACGGAAGCCAGTAACCAAAACAACTTACTGAATCATTCATTTCTATGACATTCTGAGCAAAGCAGAATAATAGAGATAAAAAAATCAGATGAGTGGTTGTCTAGACTGGGGACAAGGGAGGGTGGCTGACAACAAAAGGGCAAGAGGGAGCTCTCAGGGGTGGGGGAGCTCTTCCATACCTTGATTGTGGTCATGCTTACGGGACTGTTTCCATTTGTCAGAATTCATAGAACTGTGTGCACTTTTAAAAGGTGAATTTTACTGTCTGTCTTCAGACCTCAAGAAGCCTGACTTTTTTAAACTACAATGAATAAATGATAAATACCGATTTAGGACAAAGGGTGCTTTCTTAGGCTGAGAACAGGGATCGTTAGATGATGCTGCTGAAAAGGAAACGGTAACCAAAGCGCTTTTCAGGGCCCAAGATGGAGTCGGGCCAGGTCTTCCTTCCCGCAGGCTGGTCCCGCAGTGCCCGGGAACAGCCCGCGGCTGCGGGCGCTGCTGACGGCCGCGCGGCCGCCCGTTCCGGAGCCTCTCCTGGGCCCTCTCTGTTTGCAGTTGCCCCACAATAATAGCTGCTGGGTTCCCCGCTGCTCTCTCGTCTCGTTTGTAGGAAGCGTGTCTCCAGGGCTGGCAACCAGGCCGCCCTCCAGGCTTCCCTGGGTCTCCATGGTTATCCCTAACTAAGGGGAGAATGCAATGTTGCCGGTTGCACCAACCCCTCATTTTAAAACAAATGCCTAATGAAAGGGCAGGTGCGCCCCGAGCGTCTGTGATTAGCTGTAATTCTTGGCAGAGTGTGACATGCTTATTCTTCTGAATTAGTGCAGGGCGCAAGGCATTCACCACGGTGCTAATTGCGATTGGATGAAAACAAGCAGCCCCAGTATGTGGGCATGAAGCAAGACAAAACAGATGCCAAAGCTTTTCAGTGCGGTACCCTGCGCTGGGCGCTGCGCCGGCGGCTGAGGACGGGTTTGTCTGCATGTCAGTCTCCTGTGGGTAGGGTATGGGGAAGCCAGCCTGGAATCCAGCGCGATTCTAGCCGGGTAGCTGGGCAACCACACACACGCCGGCCTCCTCTGCGATGCACTTAGTGCTCGGAGGCAGTGCTGCTCTGGATACTTAGGGAAGGATGTGCCACGTTCTAAAGCTTCTCCCCCACAGCTCAGCACTCTTATGGGATTTCCTCCTCTGTAAGGAAATGAGTGTGCTCAAGCAAAGTCAAGCATAGGCCAAGTTGAAATCCAACACCAGTCTTCTTCAAAATGCAAATCTACAGAAAAGAATATGATTTCAGTGTCATTAGTTGTGGCCAAAAAAACCCAAAACTGTTGATATCCTTCTTTTTCATGTTGCTCCCCTTCCTTCCAACCACCACCCGAGTCCTAAAGAGATAGGAATATCTCGTGAGTCAAATCTGAATCTTCTGAATATCGTAGTGGGTGTCAATAAAAGAACTAATAGCACTGCCCATTTTTATCAAAAGATTGACCTACAGCTGGTGCTTAGGGAACTTCATAAGTTGAAAATATAAATACCTTATGGTCCTTACTTACTTTCCTTTTAGTTAAATATAAAACACTGGATAAAAATAAAATGAGGAGAGAGTTCACTTAGTGAAAGTTTGCTCATCACCTTAAAGAAGAATGGAAACAGCAATGTGGAATCTTTCAGAAGCTACCGGGAGAGACTAGTCAATTCCTGAGAGTCTAGTCCAGCTGCCCTCAAGGCTCCTGCAGGCTGACTCGAGCCTGCTGATGGGGGGCTGTGGCAGGCAGAGGGGATTCTGGGATGCAGGGTTTTCATGGCAGGTGGTCAGGGCTCAGGAGGAAAAGCATTCTGTAGCTATGGAAGGGTCCTCTTCATGTGAGAATGCCCCCATGTTGTAGTGAATGTTCCATCATCAAGCCTGGAATGGAAGATGAGAGCCTGGTCAGGCACTCCTGGTGACTACTTTGTCTGCCCAAATTCCACTTCCCCCAAACCTAGTCAGAATTATTCTCCCAGCTGATACCTGGCTGCCCCATCCAGTTTGGGGTGGTTATGTTCATTCTGTGTGTTTCCTAACTAAATACTGTGACTGTCCAGAGAGGTACAAGGAGATGTGGATTCCCGTGACCCTGAACCCAAGATGGCATTCCAAAGGGAGGGGTTGTTCCCCAAGAAACAGAAGGCAGAGATGGGCAACAAAGTGTTTGCCTGATGCAACAGAGAGATGGAACACAACTCCTTTCTCCTTCTTCTTCCTCCTTCCATTGTCTCAAAGAGCTGCCACAGCAAATGACAACAAACTTTGTGGCTTAAGGAACAGAAATTTATTCTCTCTCTATTCTGGAGGCCAGAAGTACAAAACCAAGGTGTTGGCCAAGGTGTACGCCCTCCGAAGGCTCTAGGAAAGAATACTTTCTTGCCTCTTCCAGCTTCTGGTGGCCCCGGGCATCCCATGGCTTTGTGGCACTCCCTGCCTCCACTTTCACACGGTCTTCTCCTTTTCTGTCTCTTATAAGGACACCCATCACTGGATGTACAGTCCACCCTAAGAGAGATGACCTCATCTCTAGAGCTTCGCCTTAATTAATATCTGCAAAAACTCTTGTCCCAATTCAGGTCACATTCTGCAGTTCTGGGTAGAAATACCTTTCTTTTTTTGAGGGAGGTGGTTCCCACTGTTCAACTCAATGCCTCCCCTTCCCCTACTTCTAGTCAAGCTCTTCAGCCATACATATGTTCCCCTCTTCAACTGCGTCATGCTCCCAAGGCTCTCACAAAAACACCATCAAACCACAAAGGGTGTGTTGGCCCTTTCTTCACCATGCAGGTGTATATTGGGACTTGCAGTGGAATTGGAGTCACATTACCTGGGTTCGCATGCCCTCTCTGCCACTCAACACCCAAGTAGCCATGTCAAAGCCACTTAAGTTCTTAGAGTCTGTCCTACTTCTGTAAAATGGGAACGCAACAATGAATATTCCCTGTTCACCAAAATATTGTGCAAATCCTAGGTGATAACACCTCTCATGACGCCTGGCCTCTCATCCTGGTCAAACATTCTTAAATCTCAAAGGGAAGGACTAGATATTACCCTGCATGTGAATTTGCTTCAGAAAGGGAAATGATAATAATTCTTTAAAATTTGTAGTGGTCACACCCCCACCACACTCTAGCCCCACCCCCCAACCTACAGCATTTGTGACTATAGGCTTATAGAAACACTGGATTTTAGAAAAGAACCAGACTGAACTGCCTGCTGGGTATTGGCTGGCAACAGGCTGCAAGGAAGGCAAACAAGTTTAGCTGTGTATTGTCTTTGCCTATAGGACCTAAAGGTTACATTTGCATTTGTAATCACTGCCCTGTCACATTTTGATAAATTGGAGAGCAGCTATATCTTTCTTCCTTTCAATCTCTTTGCTGTAAAGAGTGAGCGGTTTGTTTTCAAAATCGACTGTTAGACTGCCGAGTTTCCTCCAGTCTTTGTTGGCTACTGAGAAAGCCTTCGTGTTTGGGAAAGCCCTGCTAGAAGAAGGAGCTCCTGTAACCCCCACTCCCGGAGGCTGTTTACATTTTCAGTACTGTCCTCAGGAACTCTTGCTTTTCCCTTTGGCCAGCAAGCTGGAGGACAAACTGAACTCCTGTCACCAGGCAAAATGCTGGATACCCCTGCAGCCATTTTTATACCAATGCGCAGGCTCTGCAATCAAAGTAGAAATGCTGACCCGGGAAATCCAGGGGCTCTGAGGAGGTCATGGACCGGAAGTCCCAGGGTGACAATGCAGAGGTTTTCCCATCCCTCTTCTCAAAAGCACCAACCGCCACCCACGTCGATGGCAGTGGCTGGAATCATCTAAATTTCTTACAAGAGTCCTGTGAAGAAACTCACCTGTCAGAAAACCACCTTGGGTTTCAAGAGGTTGGAGTTCTGAATACTGTGTCCAGCACCAAGCGAGGCGGTAAGGGAAGTAGCCATGGCGGTGCCGGGAGGAAAGGGCCACAGCGCTGACCCTGGCTCGCTTGGTCCCCCCACGCTCCTCCCTCCTGGCTTCTCCAGCCTTGCTCTCCAGAGCCAGGTTCTCCTTTGCCAGTGCCCTCTTGGCCTCCTATGCTGACAGAGGTGCCAGAACTTCCTAAGATTCCAATTTGCGGATTGCGGGAACTTGGGTCAGGACCCTGGTGTTTTCAGAATCACCTGTGTGAGGGTAGTTATGAGGAAGCTTACGAAAGAAAAAGAGTGAAAAATGCCTAAACTGGAGGAAAAGGAGAATGAGTGGAAAATACAGGAAGTAAAGTTATTGAGAGCCAAGAAATCCTTAATTTATTTCTGGAAATGGAAATAGGCTCCTTGCAGGGACAGGGAAAAAAAAAAACAACTATTAATGAAAGCCAAGTGAAAGGGAAATGAGAGAGAAAATGAGGATAGCAAGTGAAAACTTGGGAGCTAGGCACTTCCTAGCTCTCATTTTTATAGGATTACTTCCATTATCCAGTACCTTTCCATCAGTGCAGGGTAAAAGGCCCCTCCCTTTTTAGCCGATGGGAATAATTTTACAGTGTAATTTGTGTAGCCAGTAATAGAGATCTAGAGACTGTGCAGGCAGAGGTGGGGCAGGAGGGGCTCCTGCAGCCACCACTTCCTGGCCCCTGCTCCAGCCTCTCTTGCTGCTGCAGGACTGTCTCTGTGATCCTGGAGGACATGGACCTTTCCCTCCCTTGGTGAGGTCCCAGGCAGAAGCCAGGGGTGTTCCTGGGAGCACAGAGACATGGTCCAGGTGACACAGGGCTGGTAAGAGACAGTTGGGCTGAGTAAGGAGTTGGTTGCCCAGAGGTTCCTGGAGATGAATTTAAAATGTGCTCTCATTGAAGGGCGTCACTAGGTTTGCTACGAGTAGTTTTAGCTGCGAAACAAATCACTCAAAGACTTAGTGGCTTAAAACAAATATTTATTATTTAGCTCCTGGCTCCACTGGTTGGCTGGGATGGCTGGGATGGCTGAGATGGCTAGGATCACTCTTCTGGTCTAGACCAACTCAGTTTAAATCTGTTTTCTGCTGGTGGTTTGGCTGGGACTGGAGGCTCTGAGGTGGCCTCCCTCGCATCTCTGGCAGTTAGCAGGCTGGTTGGTCATGAAAGGCATCTGCTAGGACTGCTCATCTCCAATCCACGTGGCCTCTCATGCTCTCACAGACCAGCCCTAGCTTTTCACACAACAGCAGCATTTAAAGAGAGCAAGAGCAGAAGTTGCAAAAGCTTTAAAGCTCAGAACTCACACAGCCTCACTTCCACCCCATTCAAGGGATGGGGAGGAAATGCAAGGAATTTGCAACCATTTTACAATCTCCCACAAGTAGCCATCCAGACTCCTATTGCACTAGGGTCAAATCTGCTTCCGGTTGGCTGTGCCACCTTGGCAACCGCTTCGTCTTCTCAAGTCGCACATTTTCCTCTTTCCATCATCTGGAAAATAAGAGATGTGGGCTAGAGAATCTGGGAGGACATTTCAGCTCTAAAATTTTATGATAATTACAGCTTGGTATTTATTGAGTGGTTACCATGTGTCATGCCAGTTTTAACAAGTTTACATGCAATAACTCACGTAATCCTCATACCAACCCTCTGAGTCCCATTTTACAGGAGAGGAAATTGAGGCATAGAGAGGTTAAATCACTTGCCTCAGGTCACATAGCTAGTGTGACAAAGTTAAAATATAGATACACATTCCCTGACTCCAAGGCCTGTGCTCTGAACTGCTCCACTGTGTCACCTCCCTTACATGAAGCACTGAACAACAGTGAATCACATAGACTCTGTCTGCCGTAGGACTCCTTACATTTTTTCAAATGCCTTTAACAGTTTTTTATTTTCCTGAAACAAGTGGTTAAACAAAACTCCCCCCCCCCCCTTCCTTCTCCCATTATTTTATCTCTCCATCTGTCCACTCTTTAATCCACTAATATTTATTAAATTCATAGAAATGTTGAAAAAGTGAGTGGTCACCATTCATAGCCACAGTTGCCTGGGACTTTGGGTTTACAGGCTGCTCCCCTCATTACTCTTCAAATTTCATTTTCTGTCACTTACGGGTTAATGCTATTGTACCCACTTTACAGATGGAGAAGTGAACTCATAAAAGTATCAAAAGACTGTTTCTATTTTTACTAAGGGATGGTGATCAGATTTCAGTTATACATAGCCTCGTATCCCAGAAAACAGATTTCCTAGAGAGGTGTCTTGTCTGCCAAAGGGGTATCGATGCAAAGTACCAGAAATCTGTTGGCTTTTAAAAAGGGTAATTATTTGGGGTAAAATCTTACAGTTTCAAAGCCCTGAAGAATCCAGCTCAAGGTTGCTTTCTCACCAAACTCAGTTGCCATGTGTCGAAGCAAGATGGCCGCTGCTCTCTGCCTGCTCTCTCCTTTCCCCAGGGCTCCCGGTCCGCTCTCTTCTTGTTAGGGCCCCTCTCTCAGGCTTCCACATCTCGGCCGCAGGCTGGCAGAAGGTTGTCTTTCAGGCCTTCTTCTCTCCTGGCATAGGTCTTGTTTCTGTCCAGGCTTTCTATATCAGTCTCAGCTCTCTTCTCTGTAAGCTATCAGGCAAATGGCTTGTCTCTCCCCAGGGCCGCAGGATTAAAAATAACAAAGTTCTCTCCTCTTCCCCGTGTCTTCTTGAGTGTCCATTTTTATAGTCCCCTAGGGGCAGGGACTCAACCTGAGTCCCGTCTTACTGACCTGGTTGAATCAAAGTCCTAATCTTAACAGGTAATTTAATCAAGAACATCTCAGCTGAATCTAGTGTAATCAAAGGGTCTCACACCCAGAGGAATACATAAGTTTACAACAGAGGTTCTTAACCTTTTTGTTCTACAAACCCCTTACTAAATCCATGCTATACTGCATATTATTTAATAAATAAATTACACTCACACCAACACATCCCCAAAGAAAGTTTTGGGTTTTTTTTTTTTTTATTTCAGTTCAAGCTGATGGACCCCTTGTTAATAACTCCTGGTTTACAACATAATCTTTCTCTTTTGGGGATTCACAAAAATAATCTCAAACTGTCACAGGTGGTATCTGAGTTAGTGATTAATGCCCTTTATTAAGATGACACTTTGTTTCTTTTATGTTTTGTAGTGTTTATTTTTTAATACTTCATACAACCCCAAATTTAAACAGTACAACAAAGTTCATAATGAAATTCACCTTCTCTCTGTTCCCCAAACCATCAAACTCTCCTCCCCACAAATTATCCATGTTTTTGGTTTCCTGTGAGTTTTTCCTGAGATATTTTATGCATTTGTCAGCAGGTCTAACTCTCTTTCTGATAGATAGATTTTTCCCTTTTAGTACAGAAATGGAAACATAACCGACACACAGTTCTATGCTTTGGTTTTTTAAATAAATATCTTTTGGCAATAATTCCTCAATCTTGTATGGATGCATAACATTCTATTGTATGGTAAATAATTTATTTAACCAGTCCCCTATCAATGGACCTTCAGGTTATTTATGTCTAATCTTTTGCTATTCTGTACAATGCTTCAGTTAATAACACTGTACACAGATGTTTTAACAAATGTGTCAGTATGTCTGTTGGAGGAATCCTAAAAGAGAAATTGCTAAGTTAAAAGTTAAGTGCACCAGTTGCAAAGAACACACCAGCACCCAGATCTTGGTTTGTAGATACCATTCTCTCCTTAAAGGATCCAGAGCCCCTCAGAAATTGGCCAGTTCCAGGGAAGGGAGCAGGGAAGGCACAAGGTGAGCCTGGAATATCTTATCGTTCCAGAAAGTAAAGAAGGGCTCAACGAATAATGGGGGTACATCAAAAGGGCACAAAAGACAGCTTGAAGGGAGCTTGATCAATTTAAACATCAAGATAATGATAGTAAGAACGTAACAAAACCCATTAAATCCATGAGCTCATACTGAGATAAATAGGATATGTCCATATTGTTAAATTTTCTACCCAAGAGATACTTCCTAGTTACAAAGGGGAAAATAGTATCTTCACAGTGGAGAAGTGGGAAGATTCCGCTTTGAGGACAAATAAACAGCACATATAGCCTTATCAACTGAGAAGGACACAGTATCACTTCTGGGGTATCTTGCTCAAAGTATATAACCTGAATCGATAACATCAGACAAACTCACAATGAGGGATATTCTACAAAACACTTGACTACTACTCTTCTAAAATATCAAGATCCTGAAAGACGAGACTGAAGAGCCATTCCATATTAGAGGACATTAAAGGGAAGCAGATGTGGCTCAACTGACAGAGCATCTGCCTACCATATAGGAGGTCCAGGGTTCAAACCCAGGGCCTCCTGGCCCATGTGGTGAGCTGGCCCATGCACAGTGCTGATGCATGCAAGGAGTGCCACGCCACGCAGAGGTATCCCCCATGTAGGGGAGCCCCACACACAAGGAGTGTACCCCACAAGGAGAGCCACCCCATGCGAATAAAGCACAGTCCACCCAAGAGTGGCACCACACACACAGAGAGCTAACACAGCCAAGATGACCTAACAAAAAGATACAGATTCCCAGTGCTGCTGAGAATGCAAGCAGACACAGAAGAACACACAGCAAATGGATGCAAGAGAACAGACAATGGGGGGGGGGGATAGAAATTAATGAAATAAGTCTTTACAAAAAAAAGGACATTAAAGAGATATGACAACTAAGTACAATGAATAATCCTAGATTGGATCAAATATTAGCATTTGGAGAATCTGAGTGAAGAGGACACAGGAATTATTTGTACTGTTTTTGCAACTTTTCTCTAATTGCAAAATTATTTTTAAGATAAAATATACATGCATAAGCATTTGAAATTTTAATAGATTTTTTTCAAATTCTCCACTATAGAAACTGTACAATTTTTCTCTCGCACTGGCAATGTGCCAAAGTGGCTCTTCATATTTACAAAATACATTCACACAATTACACCAGGATATGTCCATATTGTTAAATTTTCTACTCAAGAGATACTTCCTAGTTACAAAGGGAAAAACAGTATCTTCACAGTGGAGAAGTGGGACGATTCCACCATGCGCAAGTGACCAAAGTAACATCACCAGTAATACATGCATTACAACGCCAAGAAATAGGCAAAGATATTTTCTCCATTTTATAGAACTGAAACTTCAAGAAGAGTAGAGAGAATAGTAGTTAAGAACACAGGTTTTTGAAGCAATAATTATATGCTATTTCACCTCCAATCAAACTGGCAAACATTACAAAGTTTGAAAATACCAAGCATTGGCAAGAATGTGAAGAAATGAAAATTCTTATAATTTGTTGGAGGGAATGTAATTTAGAACAATCATTTTGGAGAACAATTTGGCAATACCTTGTAAATTTGAAGATGTACATATCCAGCAACCCACTTCTGGCTGTGTCTCCTACAAAAACACTCAAAATGCTCACACAGTGACACACACCCAGCCATGTTCCCAGCCACATGACTTGAACTAGTGAAAAATGGGAGACACCTTAAACGTCCACCAAAAGGGGGATGGTTTAATACGTTATATTCTATTTATTATAGAACAGCAATTAAAAGTTTAAAATAGAGCTATAGTTTCAACATAGAAAAAAACTTTAAAACATAATGTTGAGTTAGAAAAAAGCAGGTTGCAGAAGGATACCCATCTTTTGGGTATATTTTTTAGAGGGCTATATATATTTTTGTGAACATGCTCATGCACATGTAAGAAAAGTATAAAACTTTTCCCAGGGAGGAGAGGGCACCAGCTTCAGTGTAATAGTTATTTGAGAGAGGAAAAAAAAGTGAAAAGAACAGGATACACAAAGTCTACAAAGGGAGATTTGGCTATATTTGTAATGTTTCACTTCCAAAAAGAAAGTTTTAAATCATATATGACAAATATGCAAATGTTAAACTGGGGTGCTACATACATAGTGGTTTATTATCATTCTCTGTACTTTTCTGAATATTAAAAATACTCCATACCATAATAAAAAATTTGAAGAACAAATGAAGTTAATCCTGGGTTCAAATCCCCTCTAACACTTACCACTTATGTGATCTCCAGTGGTTTCTCCTTAACATCTCTAGATCTCTCTGAGAGTAATAATGCTTACTTTGTAAAGCTGATGTCTAGACAGAATGTGATGATATACATAAAGCCCCAGCCCAGTGCCCGTAATATGGACTCCACTCCAAAATACTAGCCATTATTATAATTGAGTAGTCCTCAACTGGGGATGACTTTGTGTCCCAGGCAACATTTGGCAATATCTGGAGATAGGTTTGGTTGTCACGACTGGGGGTAGGATGGTCCTTCTGGCATCTGGTGGGTACATATCAGGGATACTGCTGAACATCCTAGAATGTATTAGACTTAGCTCTCTACAACAAAGTATTATCTGGTTCCAAATGTCAGTAGTACTGAGATTGAGACTACCTGTGTAGTCCAAGGTCAGCCAGAACTTGAACTCGGGCCTCTTGACTCTCACTTGAGTGCTCTTACCTCTACAACATGTAAGGTTATTAGACAATGGCCTTTCCATTAAATGACTAGAGTAACAGGATGTTTGAATCACATTACAGGTCCTTTACTCGAGATTTCTTCCCATTTGACTCCCCCAGTGTGTTCAGTTGCTCTTTATCCGTAGACACCACTAGTTGACAGTGTCCATCTCTCTGGCCACTAGGTGGTGCTGGGAAATGTTCCCCAGCCCATAAATGAGAGGGCCCTAGCTCTGTTGACTAGGCCATAGAACCAAGGTGGTGGGTGTTTACCCTCCTTCCAGTCAATCAGCTTCACTGGGTAAAACTTAATATCTTTACAGAATAGAACAACTGCCTAGCACATAGGAATCTTCATAAATATTTCTTGAATGAAGCAATCAGTCAGTCAATGAGTGCAACCTCTTAAATCTTGAAGATCTAGTCATGGTTCTTGGCAAGCCTTCTCTGATGGCCAATTCATTTGGAATGGGGATCTACTTAGTGTTTACTTTCCTGTATAAAAATAAAAACCCCAAAACAAGTGAGTCAGAAGTCCACTGAGCCTGGCAGCCCACCTCCGAGGGGTCTTCTAACTTCATAGTCAAATCTATGGCTGAACATCAAAAGGCCCTGATCAAGGCACATCTGGAATTTTCTGAGATAGAGAACTTGTCAGCTGTTGAAATCACATCCTGAGCTTAAACTGGCAAGAGACACACAAAGTAAAATGTGGGATTGACCTAGAGATGATGGACACAATTATGACACTTAAATCTGGTGTGATTCTTGCTTGTACAAAGCACTGTTTCTTTAATGCAACATCCAGATTTGCATAATTTCTTCTAATTGTTACCTTGTTATTCTATTGTAGGCACTGATTTAGAGAACCAAGACCTTGTGCTTGTTCAGAGGACAACTCTTGTGTCCCTAATATTATCTTCTTCACTACAGATTTTGGACAAGGTAGGTTTGGCTTCTCTCTGAACTCATTTTTCCTAATTTTTGTTTTGGTGGGCACCGAAGCTCTTTCCAGTTGTTTCAAAGGATAAAAAAATAACCAAAAAAATTAATCCAAATGTATTTGAATTTTTACTTAAGTGGGCAAATGCCCAAAAGGACTTGAAAGGAAGGAGATTCATCAAACCAAAGTGTGTAGTGATTAGAAAGGATACTATGACTAGACATTGCTTCTAGTCCTAACTTTCTTCTCGTAGCCAGTTGAGTGGCCTTGAAAATGATACTTTATGCCTCAATTTCTTTATCAGCAAAATAAATTTGGCCTGGACTATTTTGAAGGTATTTCTCTAAACTCCTTAATGTTGCACTCTTTAATGATTTGAAGGTTGAACAACGACTTAAAGCAATGATTTCCACAAAAGAATGGCCCATCCATTTGCTTCTGTTGTTGGAATGCTTGTTAGAAAGGTAACTTCCCAGGCCCCATTTGGAGAGCTTCCAAATCAGAATCTCTGAGACTGAAGTTGAGTTCATTATTCTGAACTCCCAAGGTGATTTGGAAACACAGTAAAGTTTGAGCAGCACTGCCCTAAACATTGAAAGCATCATTCTGTTCACCAAAAGTATGTTCAACTCTGTGACATGTGGTGTGCTAGATGTGGGCCAAGGAGAAACTGGTTGAAATCATCTTCTATGTGTATAATTAGCAAAGTCAGCATCTGATGGTTGTTTCACCTTTTGATTCTTGTCTCCGTATAGTTCTCTTTGACATAGTCCTTATTTGTCAGATCCCAGGTGTAGGCTCCTTGACCCTTGGCTGCATTTGGATGAGAGGAAAATCCTTTTGGAAATGACCACTGAAGTATAGCATCTCCTCCTTGTCCTATACGCCAAACATGATCTTGCCCATCTATGTCACTCCCAGAAATGTCCTAGTCATTGTCTCCTAATTTGGGATCAGCTTTCTTGTTGGTCTTTCACAATGGAGAGCTAGACTTTGTTCCCAAGGATGTCTTCACTGGGAAATGACTACAGAGATGTGGGTTGAGGTAAATCATGTTTGTATGTGGAACCACGATGGCAGGTTCCTAGAGTGAAGGGCCTGTGCCCAGAGATCCCAAGTCAGACAGCACCAGGCTGTGCTCGCAGCTCTGGACTGTGAATCAGAAAACTACTCCGACAGCACTGTAGTCTGTGGCAGTTGGCAATGCAGGATTATGCGGCATTTCAGGCTTCCTAGATTGTGTGCCTAAACCCTCCAGGAATCACGGGGATCCCTAAAGAGACACATCTTAAAGGAAAACTAAATCCTGGCTTTCAAATACAAACAGGGTCTCCCAGTACTGCCTACGGAGGCTGCCCGCCAGGATCAGTCTAATTGCTCAGTGGGGTTACTGATGCTCTCTCTCTTCAGAGCTTCAGCAGATATTATTTTCTGGCATCAAATAAAGGGAATTGGAGACTGAAGAACATAGCACCGCTGTTGTCTGCTGCAGGTTAGATATATAACTCTCCTCCCAAATCACAGGCAAGCGTTGTGTGTGATCTGTCAGGTAAAGTGCTAACAAGTGCCCCTTAATGAGAGACCCACTCGCCCATAAAGAGCGGTGCAGGCAACACCCACCGGTGGCCAGGAATGGATGTGGGGTTTATTTGATTTGGAGTTGATTTATTTGTTTGCCTTGCGTCTAGAACAGTATAACTTGGATTTAATGTCTCGAATACCGAATCCAATACTTCTAAGTTCACTGACTTGTTATTATTTCGCATTTGTGAAGTATACGTCAATGTACTTGGTACTTTACAATGACTCATAAAAAGGCACGATCCTGTTGGTAGAGCATAAGGTAGCTATCAGTTGAATTACTGCCTGTGTACAAATGATCACAGGACAGATCTGGGCATCTTTGCCCCCAGAACAACTATATATCCTGGTTCCTTGAGTTTTCTGGGCCCAAAAAGAGCTGCTGCTGTATCACTTTGCTGTCAGTACCCTAACCCAAGAGACCAGCACATAGTTCCTAATGCTTAGGAAAGGCTTAGCACACATGGATGGACAGGCAGACAGTTGGATGAAGTACTCTCTCCTCCATGGACAGCTCTCATATTCTATTTATCCTTTGTTGGAGATTGAATCATGTCCCCCACAAAAGACATGTTCAAATCTTAATCCACATTTCTGTGGGTGTGAACCCATTTGCCAATAGGACCTTTTGAAGATGTTCTTTTTAAAGTGTGGTCAAAATGAATCAGGGCTGCTCTTAGTTAAGACGAGAGACCTTAGAAAGAGAGGAAATCTGGGCACAATTGGTCAAAGAAAGCTGCAGGAAGAAGCCAGAGAAGAGAGAGAAATCACCATGTGATGGAGAACTGCCATCACCAGAACAAGACCGACCCCGGGGAAGACATGGCCCAACTGACATCTTAATTTTTGGACTTCCGGCCTTCAAAACCACAAGATGATAAATGTTTGTTATTTAAGCCAACCCATAGGGTGGTGTTTTTCACAGCACCCCTGGCCAGCTAAGATACCCACCCATCCACAGCTTCAGTTACAGAAAGCTGGCTGACTTGGAAGGGAACTATGACTTAAGTGGCTTTTGTGCAATGAAGATAAGATCAATATATCTAAGAGGTGGACGGTAACATAATGAGAAGTTGATTGCATGAAATCACATGAAGTTGCTAACAATATTATATCAATGTCAATTTCTTGGTTCCTATATTGTGCTACATTTATATACAATGTTGCCTTTGGAGGCAGCTGAGTGAAGGGCCCAGGGAACTCTCTACTATTTTTGTGATTTCCTGTGAGTCCATAATTTTCCCCCCAAAAATACCGGAACTTCAGTCTCACATCTTTGTAGACACACATCACTGCCTACACCATCCAGGAAATAGGCCCTCTCCTAAAAATAGCCTTTTGAGGTGTGTCACTTCAGGACTTTTGGAAAGCAAACACCAAAGCAGAACTAGACGTGCATGAGATTAATAGGAGAAGTGCCTATGAAAAATAAAGTGGGCGGGAGCAGGGACAGGTAGATGGATACTTCAAACGGTCAGACTGTTCTGTTGACTCCAAAAAAAGGGAGGAAAGGAAGGCTTGACCATGAAGAGCCTCCGACCACTATGCCGTCTGCTCTCAGTCAGGCCAACAAGGAGGCCCTGAGCAAAGGTCGCCTGTTAGAGGACCCAGTTCTAGTACCACCTCCATGCTCAGTCATTGGCTGGAGCAGCCAGGGAGCAGCACAGCCTTGAGTGGAAACCGGTGAACCCAAAGGTACAAAGACAACTCCCAACAGCAGGCTCTCCTAAAGGGAGATGTGAGCAGGCACCTCCAACACCACCACACCAGGCACCTTCTTTCTCTCAGGCCTCTTGCTTTCCTCTCCAGCCCTTTAATGACTGTGACCTTTGTTCTTCTGTTGGACTCATTTTCTAATGCCCAAACCACAGTGAATTCCATCCTCTGCATCTTCTATATATCTGCTCCCCACTTACCCA
The DNA here is from genome assembly GCF_030445035.2 of Dasypus novemcinctus. NCBI lineage: Eukaryota > Metazoa > Chordata > Mammalia > Cingulata > Dasypodidae > Dasypus > Dasypus novemcinctus. The sequence goes on along the minus strand of NC_080690.1, from coordinate 19,041,983 downwards.
CTGCTGCTTAAAGAAAGTCATAGAACCAAGCCAATTGATCCACCATACCTTCATATCATCCAACAGCAGGAGGCCCTCACTGGTCCTCGGTAGCTTTTGTTTTCTGTCTCCAATTGAGTCCATGTCACATTTCTCACTACGTTTATTTCAGTCCTGTTTCCTTTCATCAGGCTTCTACATTGCCTACACTCTTGCTGTTTTCTGGAGACGGCCTTCCCATGTGAGCTCCCTCCGTGCTTCTCATCTCCACCGCTGCACATCTAAAGTTGTTCTGATCGAGTGTCAGAGAAACAGATGCATCTCCCACTTCCTAAGGTCCCCCCTCTCTGAATTCTCAGGTGTCTCCCACCTGCCTACTTTAGCTACATGAGTTCTGTCTCACTCATGCCTTTGCATCTCTCTGCTCCACTGGATTCTTCCACGTGGTCTATGAACATTGGCTCCTTTGTTCTAAACTAAACTTTTCTCGGGACCCTTCGACCACTTTGAGCTATCCTTACGTATCTCTCCTGTCCTCATCTCCAAACCTCTTGAGAGATTTTTCTACACTTACTGCCGTCTCCCCTTTCTTACCAAACACACATCCCCAACCCCTCTCTCCTCCCACCACTCTATTAAAACTGCTTCTTCCTGAGTCTTTATTGCCAAACCCAATGCCCCATCTGGGGTCTCATCGTCCATGACCCTTTTGTAGCATTCTGAAGCATTTGGCTTGTCTCTTATCACCCCACCACCCCCAATTCGCTCGCTTTTCTCCTCCCTTGCCTTTGAGGTCATGATCCTCTAAACCGTCTTCCCATCTTTTCTGACCTCTCTTATTGCCTCTGAACATAATGGGTTCCCCAAGGTTCTGTCTTCATCACTCTTGATTTTATTCTACATTCTCTCCCTTCAGATTCTCATCTATTTTCATGGTTTTAACTCCCCATGTGCTGCAGAGTCTAAATGCTCCGCCCTCACTTCCCTTTTAAACTGTACTTTCAGGACAGTGTCCCTGTGTGTCTTGCCACAGCTTTAAATTCCATGCCTGCATTTTCCTCCCGTGCTTTCCCCTCCAGCCTTCCTATTTCTCTTCACGAGGCCCGCATGCTGTCGGCCATTCGGGTTTGAATCTTGCAGCCAATTGGACTCGGCTCCCTTGCGCTGTCCACCCTTCCTCTGTAGTGGCTCTCCCAGCCCTTCCATCCCCACTGCCACTGCCCCAGCTCCAGCCTCACTGTGCCCTGGGAGGATTCATCCAGATGCCTTTCAATCTGCCTTTCCACTTTGGGTCTTTGTCCCTCCTGGGCCAGCACGCTGACTGATGGCAGGTTTGTTTCCCTTAAAGCAGAGCTTCATTATGTCCCCTTTGCTTAAGACCTTCAATAGCTGGACATTGTGTACTCAACTCCTTCCTGCCCAGCAGCTAAAAATAACCTCCTCCCAGCTACCCTGCCATGGTATGTTATTTTTTTCTAAATTTCTTCCTTTTAACACTTATTACTAACTGGGTCATTCCCCCAGCTCCCTCCCTGCCTCTCATTGATGCCCAAAGAAAAAGATAGTAAGGGCAGTGGAGGCAGGGGAAAATCTTATGCCTAACCTAATCCTGTTTGTCTTTACTTTGAGTAATCAGCCTCCAGAAAGGATGTGAATGTAGAGCATTCTGTTAGGTTCTGCTCTTAATAGAAGTCATGGTGTAGTGATTAAGAGCAACGGTCAAATCCTGTAAACTGGGGCATGTAATTTACCTCTCTGAGCATTGGTTTCCTCATCTATAAAATAAGTTAATATTGTATCTGTGCTATAGTATTATTATGACTATTAAATAAGGTAACACACATACAGGTTTAGAGCCATGTTTGACCCCTAGACACGCCATTGTCATTAATATCACTGTTATTATTTTATCACACTTGCAGCACATTATCCACAGCTCAGTTATTCACTGTTTGGCAAAAAAGACTAAGTTGGCAATCAGACACAACTGGTAAGTTAGTCTCCTGAGTACTTCCACTAAGACATTGGACTAATAATTTTTGATAACTGAGATTAACCCATGATAGTTTCCAAGGATTCTGAAACAAAAAGTCTATAATATTCCTAATAAGAATTAACATTTGTTTGAGTTTTAATTGTCCATAATTAAATGCAGCAGCTTCCACTACTGGATGACTGCAGTTTGAACTGAAAAAGGAAAGAGAATCCTGTTGGCATAGAAATCTCTTGTCCCACACACATGAGAACACACATGACTCATTGTAAACGAGACCAAGGAGCTGGCAAAGATGGTAAAAGACAAAATACAGGATGAAAGGGGTAATAGTGAACGATGTAAGAAAGAAAACAGTACAAAATATGAAAGTTGATTCCAACAAATGAAGACAGATTAAAATGATGGTTATAAATGGACAGCTAGGATGTGTAGCAATTTATAATAATATTTTATTTCAGAAATGTTTCATTATGTGACAGCAATGCTTATATTAGCTGAGTGTTCATTGAACACCTACTGTGGACAAGCACGATGCTTGTTACATTATATCCTGATCTGTGCCTGTTTTTTTAATGTATCGGTACTCAAGGATTACATTACTGTCAATGAAGAATATCTTCCCATGAAGTGAAAATGGCTCTATAAACATAATTACATCCTGGACTTTTGGAGACAGTATGCCTGTGCAAATTGAAACACAAGAGCAAGTACCTGGTTCTAGGTTCCTTCTATCAAAATTGTTCAAAAAGTAGCTTCTGCAGAAAAGTAGTTTCTGATAAACAACACTGAAGTATGAGCCAACTAGTTCTTGCATTTTCATCATTATGCATGTAACAACCAGGTAGGGTTTTTTCCCCTACCTGTTTCTGCCCTAATTCATTCTAACAAGAATGACCAAAGAAGCTTGCAAATAAACAACAGTCACTTGCAAGCAACAATCAACTTTGGATCACAAAGGCTGGATCAACTCACTCAGTGGGTATTTGTGCATCTGCCTGATTGCTCCCGGACTCCTCCACTTATTTAGGGAGAGAAAGGAAAAATGATTAGCTGTTGGAAATGATCATCTCAGAGTCTGTCCCTAATCATATTTCCCCAGAAAAGACAGAATAAGAGCCCAAGTAGTGATGAAATGAAACTGATGACTTCTTAGAGTGGAAAAGAGAATGACACAGACTTATAAAGGTAACAGGTTATAATTTGGCGAAAACTGATTTGGGTAGTAGAATTGAAAAGGTTTGGGAGACATGATAGTTATTTTTATTGTGAAATGTAATATATATTTAGAAGAGTGCGTATGTACAGTTTAAAGTATAATTATAAAGCAAGTCAATATGGAATTACCACCTAGGTCAAAGCACGGAGCATTGCCAGCCCCTCCAAAGCTCCCCAGCCCCCACTAGGCGTCCTTCACCTCCATAACCTCCCCCTTCCCTGTTAGAGATAACCATTATCCAGCCCTTTGGGGATAATTGTGTCCTGGCTTTTCTTTTGGGTCTTGCTTCTTTTCCTCAACATTGTGGCTGAATTATTCACCCATGTATATGTAACGGAAATGCATTCCTTTTCATTGCAGTATGATAGTCCGTAATACAAACAGAACAAAATCATTCCTGTTGATGGATGCATTGGTTGCTGTTGTGGACATGCATATCCATGTATCCTGGTCACATGTTCACAGATGTCGCTCAGGCAGTGCTTCTGCAACTCAAGAGCACATCAGAACCACGCATCAGAATCACTGGGAACACTGATGAGAGCAGAGTCTCACTCACAAATCTTCCAATTCAGTGCAACTGGGGTGCGTCCTGAGACTTCACATTGCTAACAAGTCCCCAGGAGGTACTAATGCTGCTAGCCAGGGATCTGGACCATACTTTGAGAACCACTGCTCCAGGTTCTAGGAAGGAATTTTCTGGGTCAAGGCCACTCCTCTCTTGGGCTTTCTTAGGTAACACAAAACTCTTTTCCAGAGTACTGCCTTTGCACTACCCACCCCCCGTGCCGTGTGCACCCTCCCTCCCGTTATTCTGCTAGAACCACGGCAGCACTGTTTACTGTCAGACCTGGCTTTTTGCTAACCTGGTAGGTGTGAAGTAGTCTCTCGTGGGAATTTTAATTTGCATTTCTCTAATTCTACCGAGTTTTGGTGCTGATTAGCCATTTGGATTTCTTGTTTTGTGAAATACCTGTTCAAGTCTTTTGCCCATTTTTTATGAATTATCTGTCTTTCTTCTTACTGATTTGGCAATAATATTTACTTAAAAGGCCACAAGAGAATTTTCATTAATTACATTTTTAAAACCTAACGAAATTGTAGTATAGTTAGAAAAAATCTCCTTTAATAATAGCAAGAACCAGGTAAGGAAGAAAATTCTTTAGATAGGGTCTCTTTTGAGAATGGCTTTAAGGAAATAGATTAAGAAGGTTTTATCCCAAATAATTTACTAAATGTAGAGGCCAAACCACCCACATAGGGGGATTAGCAGCATCTCTCCTACTTTCACTGAAAATATGTCGGCAAGCACAAGGCCACCTTTAAAATGGCAATAATGCAACTGAAATAGATCATTCAAAGAAAGGAGACATTTTATTGAATCCAACATGACCATTGACACCTGCCAGCTTGTCTTTGAAGAAGAAAATACTGAGCAGCAACAGCTTAAAGTGAATGAAATTGTATCCAATTCTCAATCTAATGAAAATGCTTTGGGCTCAGAGCCAAAGAACAGATTTGGACCATGGACTGAACTTTTATCAAGGCCTTAAATTTAAATGACAAGAATTATTCTTAAAGTACCATCCTACTCGGTCATTTGGAATAAAAATGTAAGTTTAATGAAAAATAAACACAAAACTTCATTTTGGCATAAGGAAGAAATGTAGCATCCTAGGCTTCATGTGGTTCAGAAAAGCAGATACTTAATCCTAGTGCATGTTTATCATGTAGTAAAGATGCCTCTTACAGCCTTCCTCTACCCACAACACACACACACACGAGCATCATATACCTGGGTATGCATCCACTCTCACACACTTGCCTGAAAAACGTGAGGCAAATATACATATATATCACATATGTACATGCAAATGTACATACACATAGAGGGATGTATCTTCCACTATGAAAACACTAAATATTGTATTGTAAAAACTTTTACAAACCTCAGTTTCTCAACTAATCAACAACAAAGGAACCCCTTTAGAATTACTTGATTATGTAAAGCTTTATCCAGAAACTGAAGTCAGTTGTAAGTTTTAATGGAATAATATACCTCAAATTGTTGTGTTTTTTGAGAAAGAATGTCATACCCAAAGAATATATAGACTTGCTCTAAGATACAAACATTTAAAAGGAAAATGTACTGTCATGACTCTTTTTTAAAAAAAACAAGGTGGAGAAACAGATGTGGCTTAACCAATTGGGCTCCCGTCTACCATATAGGCGGGCCAAGGTTCAATGCCCAGGGCCTCCTGGTGAGGGCAAGCTGGCCCACGCAGAGTGCCAACCCATGCGGGAATGCAGCCCCATGCAGGAGAGCCACTCTGCTTGGGAATGCCGCCTCGCACGGGAAAGCCACCCCACACAGGAGTACCAGCCGACGTGGAGAGCTGGCACAGCAAGATGATGCAACAAGAGACACAGAGGAGAGAAAATAAAAGACATAGCAGAACAGGGGAGCTGAGGTGGCACAATAGAGTAATCACCTCTCTCCCACTCTGGAAAGTCCCAGGATCGGTTCCTGGAGCCACCTAATGAGAATATAAGCAAACACAGAAGAACACACAGTAAGTGGACACAGAGAGCAGACAATGGGGGAAACTGTGGGGGAGGGGAAGAAATAAATAAAATCTTAAGAAAAAAACACAAGGTGGTATCAACAGCCTGGAAGGACCCTCGAAAAAGAAGCATAATCAAGCTGTTTCCAAAAGCCTGGCCCACACAACACCCAGGGGTCAATGGGTGATAGCGAGCCTGCTGGTATTAGTAGGAATACAATCAGCCCGAATTCTGTTTTCCCAGTCCACTTATTTTTAGCCTTCTTGTCCTGGGCCCTGTGCCCCCAGCTCCAAATCTGAATGAGGACAGCCAGCCTGGGCACACAGATCTGAGACTTAGGAGCCCTCCATTGGCCAAGCCTCGTTCCTCCAAGTCCCAGAGCATGAGGAGGAAGTCAGATGCCAGCAGTCACCAAACACTGCCAGCACAGCCTTGTCCTCAGGACGCCTTACTTCCAGGGACTCTGTGGGCAACCATGGACCAGCTGTCTCCTTGGATGTTATGACTTTGGGGACTGGAATCAAGAGAGAAATCACCACCCCATCATTTAGTGAAGTTCCTCTGCCCAAAGTTTCTCCTTACTGGGACTGTCACCAGGAACATTGGCAGGGAACTCTGCATCTGCTCACAGAAGTATGGACCTTCCCGATACAGTCTAGAAGAAAGGAAAAGGAGAGTGGCTCCTGGTCTGTGATGCAGGCTCTGCCATCCCACAGCTGCCTGAGCCCATATTCCACTGAAGTGTATCTGACTGTGGTCTGAGCCCCAGCATGCAACACCTTGGAAGGCCATGACCCTAAAGAGGCAGCACTCCTTCCTCTGCCATTCCTTCTCACCTCTCAGGATCCTTATCCTTCTCACCCTTCCACTTCTTCAAATACCAAAACCTTAAAGTAGTTGAGGAATGGGACTTAAAACTCTCTGCTCATCTCAGAGTCGTGGGGATCTGTTTCAGATCACCTAGATCATCACTCATGGCTATAGTATGGTGAAGAATCAGGAGATCCTGAAGAAGTCCAAGTAGGGGCCAGCTTTGGATTATACCCATCACTCCTTTTTGCCCCTGGTCTCTCAAAGAACTCTGGACAGGGTCTTCCATTTCTTTATAAACAATGTTCCTGGCCATAATCCTCATTTATTTATAGAACCTCACCTCCGATGGCCATCTCATGTATGACATTTCTTGATTTATGCATCTATCAAGTATCCATCCAACAAACATTTATTGTGCCTACTATTTGCCTGACACAATGTTGAGAAGTGGGGGTAAAAAGATGAGTAAAATATAGTTCCTTTCCTCAAGGAGGTTATAGCATACAGTAAGAGATATAACTAAATCAACAATTTTGGAACCACGTAGTGACTGCTATTGGCTGTGGGAAATAGACAGGGAAGCTCACATGTCTACCCATGTGAGTAGAATTTGGCCATCCCAGGAGTCATGTCCCTGACTCCCATCCTTCTCCACAGGGTTTGCAGGGTTGGCTGAGATGATCAGTTTCTCCAGGCCACCCCAGGCTGGAGCAAGGGTCATGTTAATGTGGTTGGCTCTGACCTCCAATGAAAACTGAGGACCTCCAATCTGGCTCAAAGTCTACTCCTCCAGATATTCTGGGGAGTAGCCTGGGGTGAGAGAGCGGCCATCAGGTGTGCTCACATAAGGCCTCTTGGCCTCATTGATCTCTAAGTCCTCTACCACATACAAACCTCTGTGAATGTGCCTCACACTGCCACATGCCAAAGCACTGTCTCCTCTCATTCCCAAAGCTGGCAGCACTGTGCTTTGCCATCCCGGCTGCCAAAGCTGGTAACATCACAGTGTCTCTGTGCCTGTCGTGAAGGGCAGCCTGCTGAAGCGGGGGCTGATCGGGTCATGAGCACCGGCAGAAATACCCCCCACAGTTCTACTCTACCATGGCCACACTGTTCCATTGCCACCACCTTGAAATTGCTACAATGCTGAGGAAAATCTTTCCCTGGCTTTTATTCCATACTCAGTTGCCTTGGTCCCCAAGCTCTACTGGTCCCTGTGTCCTGTCACTCAAAGAGGCTTCATGTGAAAGTTGTCCTCAAGCCTTTTAGTTGTTGCTGACACTCAGACCAATGCTCTGACTTTTACCTGGAAGAAGGAAGAGAGAGGTATAGAGGATAATCTTCACAGTAGAAGGCATCCTGTGCCCCAAATCTGCCTACTCCACTGATCACCATGCCATTCTCCTTCAGCCTAGCCAATGTGCCCGGCCCTATTCCTTGGTCCACCATTCACTAATATCCCCAGCAGATCTGCCCACAGCCCTCCAGTCATGCCCAGGGTATGTGAATCCCCTTGGTTGCTGTCATTAGATGTTAGTGCTCGGCCAGCATGACAAGCAACATTTCCAGAATTTTTTTGGTTCCTTCAGCACTTCGCCTCCCACTGTTCAATTCCAATATTACATTGGGCCCTCTAAAGAGGTAGCTGCCAAATAGGAATGTCTCCAGAAATCAAGAAGAATTTCAGCTCTGAAAGCACCAACTGTCACTGGGCCGTTGGGACCACTACCCATTCCCCATAGGGGCCAACGCATTCATCATAGTCTTCCTGAGTATTCTGCACTTAAAGGATCTAAGAGCCCAAATTCTGCCTTCACAGCCCTTTCTTGCAAGGTTGTGCAGTGTTGCACAGTGCAGTTATCCCCAGGAGCTCCTGGCCATCAGCATACCATTCAAACCTGGCATCTGGCACCTGGCATTTGGAGGGGTTCATGCATTCAACTCACACTGGACATTTGAGGGTCTCCCTAAAGAGCCTGAACCTCAATGTATGTCACTTTGGTGATAACTTTTCTGACTTTTTAGAGAACTTTTTCTTTTTTATTAATTCCAGTGAAGTAAGGTAGTTAGTGGTCAGTTGGATTTTGGATAAATGAAGATGCAAAAATTGAAATTAAGGCACTAAATAGACTGTACAAAAAAAGCACATCAAGTTGTATGTGTATGTGTATTCATTGTGATATTTTTCTATGCCTATAGAACGATGAAATCACTGAAGCAAAACCCTGATGAAAGCTATTCACAATTTAGCATTTATCATCATATGGAAATGTCAGTTCCATCTACCAAAGAGAATATTACAGGCATGTTCAATATAAAATGCAAATATAATAGCTTAGTGGCTTGGATATGTCAGCTGGGTTTCACTTAAACCTATTACCTTGGCAGATTAAATACAGTTACAGATCTTTCACAAGGAGGATATTCTGATGAAGTTACATCTTATATCAGCTTTTGCAGATCATCAGTTCAATTGGATATGAGCAGAATGAGGACAAAAACAGGTGGAGGATATAGAGTGAGTGGGACACAGCCATGGAAAATTAGGAGTCTCTGCCACCCAGACTTCTGAAGACCTACTATAACAAGAGATATTGTTATATCTCTTGATACACATGAGCAATTTGCAGCAAAAATAACAAAAACAAAAACAAACCATTATCTCCTATGTGATGAAATAGGTGAGGATCCACAAATTCCCCCAGGCTAGCCTAACCACTTCCAAATCTTGATGCCTACTTATGTAACCCCACTCACCTGAACAGGGGTGAATCTAGCCCTAATTTGAGCTGTGCCTCTGGTTCCAACCTTGGAGCTCACACAGTCAACTGTGGCACCCAACTCCCTTAGCTGAGCTCCATGCTAGTGGACCCCTCTCTCATTTGACCACATACTCCAGACTCTAACCTCAACTTCCCCTTCACATGCCTTATCTTGCTATTGCTACTGTCCTCCCGGAAATAACTTCTTGCCTATGCCATATGGCCCATCATTCCATGTACCACCCCATTGCTAACAAAGTTTCCCCCAAGGCTGCCCAGCCCTGCCTCCCCATTCACGCCTCTACTGTGATGGAAATGTCGCTCATTCCACTTTTTAAGACTGTCTTCTACTCAGTAAGACAAGCTTGATGAAAATTAACCAGCCCCATCCAGTTTGTCCGGCACAGCTGTCTTGTTCTGTTATTGCATGATCAGTTATAAGCTTTGGGGTTCATACAAGCACAGGCAATTTCCCTGTGGACTTTTCCAAGAGAGAGCCTTGAAAATTAGTACAGAGAACGGCAGAAAGAATTGATCCACTCTAAAAAGAGCATCCTTCTGTGGCTTCTGCAATCCTTTCTGCTTTACCTTATATTAATTTGCTGTGAAGGTGATCTGTTCATGGCTATTTATACTTAGAGCCCCAAAATCATGAAGAAATCATGCTAAATATTTCCCACTCTTAAAAATTTCTACTTGGCACATGCTATCAGCATTAAGTCTTTCTGCCAAAGAAGAGAGTAACCCACAGAGCAGTTACCAGGCTGTTGGATGGAGGTTGGAGTGTATGGTAAAAGTCATGGGAAGAGGATCTGGAAGGAAAATCTGGGCACTCAGACCTTTACTGTAGAAATGTGAACTGGACATCAGAGAGCCGGCTTCTTTTGATTCTGCCCCAACTAATTATGTGATGCTGTACTAGTTTAATCCTTCTCAGTCCCTTTTTTCCCTAAAATTAATGAAGTTGACCTAGAGCAGGTCTCTTCAACTCCAAGCTTCTATGAGTCCATGAACATAGAAAGAATATGCTTACATTCATTCTCTCACTTAATCCTCACAGTCATTCTAGGAGGTTGGTATCAGGGTCCCCATTTTACAGGTGATGGGCGAGTTCTCCAAGAGGTTAGCCAATTCCATTAGGCTCACAGCACTAATAAATAACACAGCAGAGATTCTAGTCCTGCTTGAACCGACTCCAGACTCACTTCTAGTGAGACATCATAAGATGCTACAGGCTTCCTCTCCTAACTTTCATGCTTCCCTTCCTATCCACTCTAAATTCCTGATTTACCCCTTTTCCTGATTTCTAAAATACCCATGTGCATGTGCCTTTGGTTTGTATGAAGAGGGTAGATAGTGTTTTAGAGTTCTATAGCCATTCTTTACAACAAAATGGGACACAAGAGGAAAGCAGCAAAAACAGAATTTCCAAACAGCTGCTTACAATATGAAATGTAAGTAAAGATATGGCCTAAAGAGGACAAGTTTTCATTCAAAATAACTTTTTAAGACAATTACGTAAAATATTCTGCATATAGGCAAAGATGCCTAACATGAGTCATCCATAATTTTGCGGAGGTCATCTTTGAATCATAAACATTGGAAGACTGATGGTGGGAGATGTTTCCCAGATAGCAATGGAGTCTACCTGATCACCCAGCTTTGGTGTCTCATCACAACAAACATGTTTTTTGTTTTGTTTTGTTTTTGAGAAAAATTCACCACTCCATTTCTATCAATAAAACAACTTGTAGCAGAGTAGCAGTTACTTATCTGAAGAGGTCTAAGAAAGTGAAGGTGAGCCTTTACCAGAAAGTACAAGTTTTGTATGAATTGAAAAATGGACTTCAAAGTTGGAATTATCCTATATCAAGGACTTCATATTCTCTATATGGAAATAAGCAAAAGCACTTCTGTTTCGTAGCAGTTTTTGCAAATTTTAGAATTCCTAATGATGTTTTGAGATGTCTCTTGGGACTGTGAAAGGGGGTAGTACCAATAATCGCATACCATTTTGGCTTCAGAGAAGATGTAACTCACTTGACCGTCTTCATTCCCCCTTCTAATGCCAGGCAGCTTGTCTCACTTTTGCCAGGTACAAAGTGAGGGTCCCAGAATCTAGTGCTGCTGAAATATATGCAAAAGAAGCATTCAGCAGTCCCTGACCTCAAAGAGCTTTCACCTTGGTTGGAAAGACCAGACTTTAGGTGACAGATATGCCCAGGTCAAAAGGAAAGTGGAAACATCTTAGAAACGGCAGGGAGAAGAACTAGCTTCCCGAGGCATAATCTAAGGGAAACAGACCATTTTTCTAATAGTAACCTTGAACTGTTAATTTAGTGTTTCCTCCCAGGAACTCTACAAAGGAAGTTCAGCTTTAGCCAGAGCTTCTAATTAACTCCAAAGTTTCCACCACATCAGCAAACACCTAAAGACCACCCCAGTATAATCTTTTACCTGACAGAAGTCAAAAAACGAACGTAGGTGAGAATTGCACTGTAAGAAATCCTTTTTTAACTGTAGGAAATGGTTGCTGTATTTCCCTAGCTTGATTATCTTTTGGGCCTATAATCTTACAGCTGAAAAAAAAAATAGTATCTATGATAGTCAGAATAAAAATAGTAACATTAATGTACTAAGCACCCACACCCAATATATGCCAGGACCTGTGCTGGGTTCTGGGAGCATAGGGATAAAAGGCATACTCTCTGCTTCTAAGTGTCTCATAGTCAAATAGAAGAGGCAGGTAATTACAAAAGTTGGGGAAATGCTGTGAAAGAGAGAGATACAGTGTGGGGGTGGGGGCAGCTGTTGCAGCATATAACCCAAAGTGGGAGGTTGGGGGGTGGGGCAGAGTGTGCTTCTTGCAGGAGCCCAGTCTTGAAGGTAAAGGAAGAGTTGGCCCAATGAAGAAAGTAGAGTTGCACATTCCAGAAATTGGGAACATTGTATGAAACCCTAGAGGCATGAAAGAGTGTAAGGTTTTCTATGATATGGAGCATAGAATGAGAGATGGAAGAGTTTCAAGAGATAAGTCTGAGGAGCAGCAAGACCTAGATCATAAGGAGTCTCTAAGGCCATGTTGGGAGGGTGGAAATCCACTGAAGCATCTCGGAGAGTTGAGTAAAATAATCATATTTGCACTTTCTATAAGTCAATTAGAAGTAGTATGGAGAACGCATTAAGGGTCAGGTACATCTGAGAATGGAGAGAACAGTTAGATGTTGGAAAAGCTATGAGGGAAATAAACCCAGAAAGGCATATCCATGACACATTAAAGGAGAGATGGGAAAGCAGTTAAAAAGGTAGAATTAAAAGAACTTGAATAATTAACAATAAAGGGGAAAAAAGAAAATTAGGAAAAAAAAACGTGAAAAGCAGCTGGAAGTAAGAAGAGAGAGGGAAAAGGAAAGCACAAGAAAGGGCAGGTTTTGGGATGATGATGAGTTCGTTTGGGATGTGTTGAATTGGAGGTATCTGCAGGCCATCAAAAGGAGGTATCAGCAGGCAACCAGGCAGCCAGGACAGAGTTCGGGAGAGTGATTGGGGCTGGACATGATACCCTGTTTTATGATGAGGTTATAAATGATTATTGAAGCCAAGGGTTTACATTTATACAAGACCAAGTGTGTACAGCTGAGAATAGCAGAGGACCACAGGAACCCTCAGGAACACTAGTATTTAAGAGGTCAAAAAAGGAAGTTAGGGGAAGCAGACTTGGCCCAGTGGTTAGGGCGTCCGTCTAACACATGGGAGGTCCACAGTTCAAACCCCGGGCCTCCTTGACCCATGTGGAGCTGACCCACGCACAGTGCTGATGTGTGCAAGGAGTGCCACACAGGGGTGTCCCCCGCGTAGGGGAGCCCCACGCACAAGGAGTGTGCCCCATAAGGAGAGCCACCCAGCGCAAAGGAAAGTGCAGCCTGCCCAGGAATGGCACCGCCCACATGGAGAGCTGACACAGCAAAATGATGCAGCAAAAAGAAATAGATTCCTGTGCCGCTGACTACAACAGAAGTGGACAAGAAGAAGACACAGCAAAATAGACACAGAGAACAGACAACCGGGGTGGGGAGGGGGGGAGAAATAAATAAATAATCTTAAAAAAAAAAAAAGTTAAGTCTGAGACACAGCCTGAGAGGAAGCATCCAGAAATGAAGGAGGAAACCTAAGAAAAATCAGTGTCAGATATGACAGAGGAGAGTTTCATAAAAGAGGGTATGGTCAATGGACTCCAGTGATGCCAGGGAAGGAAAGCACACTTTAACTGGTTGTTAATGACCAGAAGCAGTTTTAACGGGGAGTTAGGAATGAAAGCAGATTACCTTGGGTAGAGATATAAAAGGGAATGAGGACGTAAAGATAGGACAAATGTAGACCAGCCTGTGGGTGAACTTCATTTTCATGGGAAGGAGGGAAATGGGGACAAATAGAGGGGACTAGAAGGTTATGGGATCATTTCTTCCATTGTCAATTGTAACAGAACAGTGGCTCTTAGTCACTGGCAGGATACAGGGAGTATTTTCAAATTACACATGACCCTAAATTACACAGATGTACATGATGAAAATCTTAGAGTAGGTTGAGGGTGTGAGAAAGAATGGAGACTAGAGGAAGCCATGGGTAAGAAGCTCTGAAAATGATGTTTTTTATGAGAACCTATGAAGCATCATAAAAGGGCATTAGTTTAAGATTCAGAAGACCTGCAAATGCCTCTTACTAGCTTTCATCCTTAGGCAAATTTGTTACCAGTTTTAGCCTGAGTATCCTCATCTGTAAAATAAGCAAAAACTATCCATCTTTCCTAAATAACTAGTTTTAGTGAATATTAAACAGGAAAATATGTGTGAAGAGCACCTTGAAAATTGGAAAGCCCTGTAAAATTGTGAGACATCATCGTGAGAGAAGAGGTGCCTTCTGGCTGCCCTTCACCATTCACTGACGTGCTTTTTCCTGTTGAAGTTATTTCAGGCTCCATGGAAAAACTTTCTTCCAAAATATAGACAGGATCTGTCTATTCTGGGGATTTTTATCTTTCTTTTCCTGCCCACTTGAGTTGTTGCATTCGCTGGAAGGATAAGAAGAAAAAAAATTTTTTTTAAGTTAAAATAGTACTAATCATTTAAAAAATCGATGGAGCACAAGAAAAGTATACAAACACATTTCCTTCTAGATATTTAATCTTCCCAGTTCTGGCCTTTGGGGAAAATCTTAGCAGAGATGACTACCTTAGGTAAAGGTGACTTTACACCATCCCTGCTAAGATGCCACTGGCCACAGGACAAGCAGATCATACAGACACCCACACTATTTATGTGTTTCAGAGAATAAAGAGTTGCAGTTTCCTTCCCCTCTTTATTGTTTTGGATTAGCGCTTCCCTCCTGGACCAACAAAACATACACTCCCATGATGTGTGTCATACAGTTGTTAATATCTATATTTTTAAATTAAAACAAAATACAACAAAAACTCCCATGCTAGGTATTTTAGCTAAAACAAAGGTTGCAAAGGGGCATGCTGTGGCTAAAGCAACATGCCACAGCATGTTGCAAACATATTGCATTTGACCCATGGACTGTTTTTGTTTTTTGTTTCTTCAAAAAAAAAACCTTAATAAGCTAATATTTTTAAATTGATGCATTTTATATTTAAATATCCCATTTTCTAACTCTTCCTGGTTCACTGGAATATTAGGTAACATAAGGCTGGCCTCTTATTCCCACAGAGCTAAGTAGGTCTGGTCTTTATTTCACACCAGGCCCTATTCCTCTCTCTGGCCTCCTAGAGATTTTGGAGTTTGTGACCCCTGACTTAAAGCCAAACCAATAGAGTACAATGGAAGAGAGGAAATTTGTTTCTGAGACTAGAGTGGGTAAAATAAACAAAAAGGTAGCAAACTTTTCCCAGCCCAAATGCTTGGGGTAGGGTACTGCTTTGAATGATAGAGGTTAAAATAAAAAGCAACTTCTTCCTTTGGGGGAGGTGAAACGCATAGCCCAAAAGAAAAAAATTGTACAACTTCAAAAGCTGAGGCAATTGGCCAAAAGAATCCTGAAGGCATTTCCTACTCTTGCTAGCACAGGCAACCTTGATATGCTGACTGAGTGGACAGACATCTGGTAGACCACACTTCTCCTTTTGAGTTAAGGAGATAAAGTTCCTCCTAGGCTTTACTAACGTAGACATACTGGCCATGCCTGGTCTTTGCCACACAGAAGAAATATTCTCAAGTAATGCATTCTTTGACAGTCATCAAGTGGTCTGTTGTCTGGAATTTCCTACTCCCCAGCTCAGGAGCAGAAAGCAGCACCCCCTCCCCTTCACACACCCTGGCTTTGGCCGTCATGAGGTTTAAAGAGGATCATTTGTTTTCATTACAGCCCCTTGAAGCCCTTCCTTCCCTCCTCATTAATGGATTTCCAGTCTTTCATGAAAAAACAAAAACAAAAAAAACAAACACAAAAAAGAACCTGACAGAGGACATGGTCAAGTGGCTGGCGCGCATGGCTGTGCAGGCTTTAGAGAGAGGAGACGGCCATTTACTGATTGCAAGGAGGGGTTGACATCCTTGCTTAGTATGCTAATTTCATCTCCTGCATTTAACATTCACATCAGGTCTGTACAGGCTCTCCAGAGCTGCAGAGTCCAGGGATGGGTGGCTGTCTGCCTTGCAGCATTGAACACTCCCTGCATGAAATTACATAAATACCCAAACATTGCATATGCTCCAACTTCTCTCCCTCTTCGTCCGTCTCGGAGACACACATAGACACAAAGCCACGCACATTCAAGCACACATCCACGTAATGCCAGCACATGCACATGCTACAGACACAGGTCTGTGTGAATGCCGAAGAGATACAATGTAAGGTGTCTGAATCATCCATGGTGAGCTCAATTCCTTCTCCTTTGGGTCTCCAAGGCTTACTTCTGCAGGAAATATATCCCTCCTGCTCAGGGAACTTGGAATGTACTGGGGAGTCCAAAATAAGGAAGCAACATAAAGATTAAAATCACAATGAGAACCTCTTGTCTGTTGACCAGCCGGCCCCTGAAATTATTTAAAAAAATAAAAAATCTCCCAACAACACTCGTGTGAAAACAACGGCACATCTCCGTTAACTGAATACCCAGAAAGAAGGAAAATCCAACTCATTTTATTCCTTGGGGTTCCCACTTTGTCACATGTGTTTGGAACTCTGTATTAAAATAGTCCTAATTCATGGTTGGTTTTGGACTCACCAAGCCACAGCTGGGTGACAACAGAAGAGGAATCCCAAACTAGCTCCCACATGGCGGTCCAAATGGCAAAGATGATCGCCTGGCACGTTCACCAGAAGCACAGCCAATGGAAAACTGAATTTCCTCAACCTCCTTTTTCCAGGCTGTTTCTGTAACATTGCAGCAGCTCCCTGGAGACAAACTGAGAATCAGCAGCTCCTGCTACTACAAGGCAGATTTGGGGGCTGCTTTTAATAGACTGAAGCAATTTTGAGCAAGCAGGAGGCTCCAATTAAAAGGAAAGGACAGGTTGGTTTTTATCGTTTTGTTTTGTTTTTCCCTTTGGATTCCTCAAGGTATACATTACTGTGTAAGCTGGCACGCGTGGTTCCTTCCTGCCGGCGCTCTGGTGGTCCCCGCTGCAGTCCCCTTGCGCCAACACATATTCCATGTCTGGCTGAGGAACCCCAGGCAGTTCCTACCGGAGTCTCCGGCAGCAGCCACGGGTATTTTCTCTGAGCTGCAGATTTGATTTTCCTCAATTTTTTTTTTTTGGCTCTGGTCCAAGATGTTTTCCTGTCATCATCTCACTGTCTTTTCCAGTAATCCCTTTTTTAAACATTGCCAACAATTAGTCACTTTATCTCCATCACCACCACCCCCACCCACGTATCCAGGCGCACACACTCCACTGAGCCCCATCACTGTCTTGTTTTGCCTTGAAGTATAAGAAATTACAGCTTCTCATTAGCTGAAGAGCACGTTTGGAACGGCTTTGTGTTTACTCACTTAGTAAGTGATGCTGGCCTTTTTAATTATTCTCCCTCCGTGTGCCATCAGAGAGCAGCAAGCTGTTCAAGTCAAACCAAGCGACTGCGTATCCTCCGCAAGGCAGTTGGAAGTAATCGTGTTTTACCTCACTGCTGCTGCTTTCTTCCTTTCCTGTCAGCAAGCCAAGGAATCCCCCCCAAAGCTCTTACGTAGGAGATACCAAAACTGTGAGTCACTTTTCACTCTCAGAGCAGAGTGAGTCCACTGTGTCTTGCACCTTAGCAGACCCAAGATGGGGGTTTCCTCCAAGCCACCAATGTCCCTGGAACCAGCTGCCCGGTCATCACTTCGTTTTTCTTGCTATTGCTCCCGCTTTCTCTTCCACCCTCATCCATTCCTTCGTTTTTAAGAGCTTTTCCCTTTTTCTCTTTCTTTCTGCGTTGCCGACAGCCGCAGACCCGGCAAGAGCTGGGTCCCTCTCGCCTTCTGTTATTTTTTTTTCCCTGCAGCAGCCTTTGGCTGCTACCTCTGCAGGCTGGATCACCAAAGACACACGACTCACTCACAATGAATAATCAATACAGATATTGATCTGTGGAAAATGTTTGTAAATTCCTGAAAGGGAATCAGGAGCAGGGGGCAGGGAGGCTCGTGGAGGACGACAGTGCGATGCTGGCGGCGGGAGGAAGCAGAACCTCATTTGGATCCCAAGTCTTGCTGGCTCCGAGGTGACGGGGACCGGAATGCGGGCGAATGGGGGTGTGCGCGTGAGTGCGCGCGTGCGGAGGGTGTTGTGTATTCTCATGTCTCTACAGCTGCTTTCCCCGAAGAATCAAGAGCCCAATGGTCGGGAGCCCCCGTCAGGGCCATGTCTTGGCTGCGGGCCAGCACTGTTTTGTTTTCATTATCACACGCTACTTTGCAATTTGCATAAATACAGGGTTATTCTTTATGGTGTCGCCCAAAAGATAGAAGAAAAAAAAAAATAATAGAAGTCTTTGTTGTGTGCAAGAGGGGCTTGCTGCAGACTCATCATGGCTAGGGATTTACCTCTGAGGCAGGGCTTCGGGGTGTAAGTAGAAGGCTCCAGAAGAAATACAGGCAAAGTAGGGGTATTCACAGAGAGCAAAGAATACAGGAGAGACAAAAAGAGGAACTGAAAGATAACTGCAAGGCACTCGACTTGGTGAGACCAAATCGCATGAATACATGTTCCTCTCTGGAGTAGTGGTAGATAGAGCCTTAGCCACGCAAGGAAGAGACATGGGCCCCTGGGACCTAGCCAGTGTCCTGGAGTATGTACAGTTCACTCGTTCAGCTGGAATGAAGTATTTATCCTTGGTGGAAAAGGTATGCAGGACAATGAACACAAACTTGCTTCATTTCTCTCTTCCAAAAACTAGAAACAATGGGAGCAGGTGGGGTGTTCTCTCTCAGCTGCTACAGTACGCTAATGGCTTTTGAACAGGTGAGCGGTTTCAGAACTGGCCTTTTTCCCTGACCTTCCCTCCAGCTTGGGCTGGTTCACCTCAGCTTCCTGGTTTGCATTTGTCCTAGCAGTGAACGCGATTTGCATCCTCCCCTTGGCTCTCTCCTCTTCCAGCACAAGAGGGCTGGAATGTTGTGATGACGTGACAAGCTATGGATGACCTTCTATTGCATGCTTCTCCTGGCTGTGGAGATGAGGCCTCGGACCCCCAAAGATA
Source organism: Dasypus novemcinctus (assembly GCF_030445035.2). NCBI lineage: Eukaryota > Metazoa > Chordata > Mammalia > Cingulata > Dasypodidae > Dasypus > Dasypus novemcinctus. The sequence goes on along the minus strand of NC_080690.1, from coordinate 19,022,953 downwards.
TGCCCCCAAGTGAATGGCGGGCATGCTCACAGGTCCCAGGCAGTGGCACCTTCTTCCAAATCTCTCCAAATCTTCTGTCAGATGGTCCCCTCTTTGCATTTCCTCAGTTTTCTTCTTTCCCTCACTCTGTTTTTGTGATTTGGGAGTAAAATCTATTTGGGATCATTCTACCTTTTTCTCCCATGGCCCTGTCTCTCTCCTGCTGACCTGGTGAGAGAAGGGATGCATAACCTTTGAGATAGCCATCTACAGTAAGACCTCCACATGAGGATTCAATTCCAGGGACCCCCTCTCCTGAAAGAAGCTGTCCGCTTTATCAGCCAGCAGCAGCAGCAGCAGCGGGAACACTGATTTTTTTTTATTCCCATTCTGGCTTCTGATTAGCTCCTGCAATCCAATTAGCAGAGGTATTTATACCACACGGGCGGAGGTGCCCCTACTCATCACAGCAGCTCAAGCCCACTCATAAATTCTGCCGATACTGGTGTCTTCTCCTGACATGGATTAATTATAGCACCAGGCCTTTCTGAGTAGGTCTACCAGTGAAGTTGTACATGAATATCAGAATTAAAGAAGAGGCAAAAGGAATGACTTTTGGATTCATGAAGAATGTTACACATTGTTCTAGTGGGTGTCAAAGCAGCCAGATGGGCCAGCATTATGGAGGAATCAGAAGGGGCTAAACATTGCAGACCCATATATTTTATCATATCATCGAGACATTTATTGTGAAACTTCAGGGCTCTTAGAGGCTGACTAACATCCTGTCTCCAGCCTATATACCCCCAAAATAGTTAAACTATTTAAAATAGCTCCATGAAGAGAAATGCCATTATCTTCATTGGTATTCCATTCCAGTTGGGTACAATTGTGATATTATTGTATCCTTGCATCTATCTACAATTTCATTCCAAATTTATCCTTACATTCATCAATCTCTAGCATCTATCTATCCATTCATCTAGCTATATTCATTTATATATCAACTATTTATTCTGCTTCCCAGTCATCTATTCATCCATGTGCATCTAGCTATCCATTTTCTAACCATGTATTGATCTATGAATATCTTTCTATTATCTGTCATCTACTTGTCTACCCATTTGTGTCTCTATTAATTCATTCATCTGTATTATCCATCTATCTGTTCTTCCATCTATTCATTAATCTATTCATGTATCTATCCACTCAATCATCTATCATTTGCTTATAAGTTGCCATTCCTTCTTTCTTTTGTGCCTTTTGTTAGCTATGATCTTAACAGAATCCCAGATTCACATTCTCAATCATTTTTAAGGTAAAGAATGCCCAATTTCCAAATTAAGTCTATGAACACTATATACTTAGTTATCTATTCACTAGTTTGAAAGAAGCTTATGAACTAAAGAAGAAAGTCAGTAAAATCATATGGCCTTAAACTGGATTAAAAACTGCAAGGAAAATATTTTTTCCTGGAATCCAGGAGCATTTTCCTCACTTACTAAAAATATGCATTTCTAGTCCCTTTTTAATTTCAGATAGTGTCTACATGTAAGTCTCATTCAGGCTATATTATCTATTATATGTACTACTGAGAGACCATCATGCAAGTGATCCAATACAACAGGAGAGAGCCTAAGATTACTTTTATCATAGAGCAAAACCAATATAAACCTAAGAGGGTAATGCAGTTGTACATATTTAGGTTTAGCCAATATTCAGGTTAGGGGTGGAGTAGCCAGTTAGGAACTAAACAGGATTTGTAACCTCATTACTTTTAGTCCAAATATATTCAAGCCTAGAATCCAAAACTTGAGGTCCTAAGAGCAGGGTCTAGATTTTTAGCTCTACTACAGGACGGGTGAAGCAAAGCATGGATGGGTTGGGGAGCGCCTACATTTCCTAGGGTTGCTGGAACAGAATACATAAGCTGTTGACTGCCTCACGGTTCCAGAGGCTACAAATCCAACATCAAGGTGTCAGCAGGGCCGTGCTGCCTCTGAAATCATTAGGGTTCTGGCAGTGGCTTCCTGACAATCTATGGTGTTCTTTGGCTTGTGGCATAATTCATTCTCTGGCATATTCTTTCTGTCTCTCCTCCTGACTGTGTCAAATTTCCTCTTTTTATTGGATCAGGACCCACCCTAATCCAGTCTGGTGTCTTAAAAAATAACGTCCTCAAAGATCCTATTTCCAAATAAGGTCACCTTCTTGGGACCAGGGGTGAGGACTTGAACATATCATTTGGCCAACACAATTCAGTCCATAGCAGAGAGAAATTTTAAGGGATGACTCTCATTTCTGTTTTGGACACAAATAAGTTTGTTGCAGTGAGTGAGGAGGACCAAAGTGTTTGGCTGGGTTTTCTCAGTCTTTCTCTGTCTTTTCAAACAGTAGTCCATGTCAGAATCCTAACTGAGTCATCTACTGTGCTTCTGTGACAACACTACCATCTCTGACATTCAGTTAGTTTGTAGGCAAGTTAAGGATCAAACAAGGATACAAGTCTGATTTTGTTTTTCTGTTTTGCTTTATTTTGTTTTTAACTCATTAGAAGTACATTGATTAACACAAAGCCCATAAAGACCAAATCAGTTCTGGGGTTGCAATCCCAACAGAGTAAGCAAGGGCCTAAGCCAAAAAAACCTCCAAAAAAACAAGTGGATGGAAACCACCTCATTCTGTTTCTTATGTTATTCCCATTCATTCTATCCCTATAGTTTATCTGAATTCGGTTGTTATCAGGAATGAAAAGTTGTTCTAGTTTTGGTTTATTTGCCATGTTAACTCACAACACTTTTAGAGGCCCACAAAAGAATTTTAATTTCTTTTAAAATAAAAAACATGTAAACTTTCAGAATGAAGAAAATGTTTTCACAAATAATATCAATGTATTCATTTTTGTCTTTACACCAATGCAATTGTAAAATATGCTTTGATATTTTAATGGAGGAAGGGGCCCATGAAAGTTATACAAAATGTGACTCTGATATTAACCAAATTAGGTATAACTTAGTAATTATGCTGAAAGGAGCTCCAGACTGCCTGGGTAGCATAACCCTAATGCTACCTCTTGCTACTGTCTTGTCTGACTCTTACCTTCCTTACCTGTAAAATGGGGATAAGAATAGTACCTACTGCATAGGGATGCTGTGAAGATTAAATGAGATTATTTGTGTAAATTGCTGAGCAAAGAGCTACACTTAATGAGGGCTCCAATCATTTGTTATAATAAATGCTGTTAATTATTGCTTTAGCCTTGAGGTCTTTGCTTTAAATGTCTACCTTTCTGTAATCCAGCAGATATGACTAAATCAGTTCTTTTTATCTAAAAAAAAAAAAAAAGTACAGTAGATTTTCTTCAAGTCACCATGGAAGGAAGGAAAAGGTGGTCATTGACGTTTCCTCGCTTCTACGGAAATCAGAAGATTTTTCTCTCCTAGAAGTACTAAATTCTATACTCTTTACCTGGAGCTAGATCTTTATTCAATATTATAAAACTCCTCTAATAAATCAGCGTCATCTCTCCCGATTGGAGATTTGATTCTTCCCTAACTTAAAACACTCCTGCAAAAATCATATTAAGAATCACAGGTTAAAAAGAATATTGTCAAAACTTTCTCTCTCCTTCTCTCTCTTTACTTTATTATCCCCTCTTTTTTTTGTCATTTAACTCCAATTATGAGATGCTAAGTGCTTTTGGAAATTTCATTGTTAATATCTTCTTACAGTGCTATTAACGTAAATCAAGTTTAATAGTGTCCCAGCAAGTATAAAAGCAATCAAAAATTCAGTACTCACGAATCATTCTGTAATTTCAGCATAAAATGTTAATAGAAATAATATCCAATACCATAAAATATCAGTAAATTCAACTTTAAATATATGTGATGAATGACTTCTCCATCCTATAGCATTCACGGAATTTTCTAATATGAAGTCCTTAATTGGCTGAGCCATGCCTCGGTCATGCTCAAGCCGTCAGAAATCTCCTCCTCTACTTTGCCCTTGCCAGCCAATCCCTGGGAATGAAGAGTTCCATGAAAGGCATTTCTTCATCCCAAACACACTGAGTTATTTGGCAACAGGGAAAAATGACTTGGGATCAATATGGGAAATACATTCAGTGTGGAAGAATTCAAATTAATGAGAACAAAGACATTGCAGTTCAATTCTATGAACATTGATCAGTATCAACAAAGCCTATGTTCCCACTGATCAGCAAAGAAGGCCTTGTCCTTGGGGAGTTCATAGTTTCATAGGAGAGGTCAAGGCAGAAATACATACAACTAACACTTTCAGGCCCAGCAATGGTACCAGCTATTTTGTATGCGCATAGGAAGCCTCTACTGGACCAGTAGTTGGTTGGCTAATGTTAAAAGTAGGCTAAAGCAGGGACACATAAAAATTAATAAAAATAAATTTTTAAAGAAGACATATTTCTAAATATTTTAACTTAAAACAGCATATTTACATCCACTCACCGATCCTTTGATAGAAGGCAAAGCCTTTAATTAAGTGTGCTGCTTGGGGTTCTACCACCGTCTTTTTGCATCTTTTTACCACCACCATGTTGCTTGTCTAGTTTCAGTTTCTTTGAAGTGAAGAGAGAATTTAAGGACACGCAGGAGGCCAATGGAATACAGAATCCTCCCTATAGTTGTCCTACCCTCAATGGCAATTTTTAACTCACCTGAGTATTGTCGCAGCATTTGTTTAGCTGCCACAGAAGCAACTCTTTTTGCATCCATGTATCTCTGGTTTATATTTTCTTTGATTAAGTTATGAATGTCATTCACAAGAGTAACTTCCAGAGAGAGTCTTGGGGACAAATACAACTGACTCTTACTAAGCATACAACTCAGGCGTAGGGGACAGGCCTGCTCAGGTGGCCAAGGGTAGCGGTGACTCTCTGGCAGTACCTGGAACGCCATGTGCCTCAGTCAGCAGGGCTTCTGAAGGGAATGGAGCCAGGCTGCCAGTTTAGCTGCTTGGCTCAGTGGAGGCTGCTTAAGGAGTGTGTGCTCTGTAAACAGAGAGGTAGGTACAGGCACCCAGAAAAAAAGAAAGGAACGCTGGGTCAGACCAGGGACCCACATGTGCCAATACTCAAGCTGTGCTATATAGAACATGGGGTTAATTGGTCCATCTCACATCAGGGAGTCAAGTTAGCATGTTGAATACCCCTAACTAAATAGCTTGTTGTGGATCAGACCTCCAAACACTTATTCAACTTATTTTAAACCTGGCTTCATTTACAGCCTATAAGGCTGTTCATAATAACAAGCCCCAAATGTTTACTCTCTATTGTAGAAAGTCCTATTTTCTGTATTCATCCTAAAAGAGCTCTCTTTAAGCCAGTGTATCCTCCAGTACCATCTGTATACCCAGGGTGATATGTAAGACCTTATTTGGCAACATGCTGAGTTTGTTTTTTAATTTTAACATTTATGTGTGGATTGAAATATATGACCAATAATATAATATATTACTCTAATTTTCTAATTCCATGGATATTATCTTTTAGGATAAGGGGAAATCTATTTAACTAACATTGTGAGCCCACTGGAAAAAATATAAATATCAAATAGGTAACAATGACGATGATACAGGAATAGGGCAAAGGCTATTAGGTTTAGGGAAACTAGGTTAAGCTTTAAAACATACCTCCAAGTCTGAATATTCTACCATTTGGCCACCTGCACCATTCAAATTTTTCAAGCAGAAGATCCTAGAAATCATAAGTATCCTGGGTCCCCGGGCACCGACTCACCTCCTTAATTTTGTCCCTGTTTCAGTTCTGCCCTTATTTATTGTTGTTGCCCTTTCGGCTGAAATGTTTGACCCTTCACTCACAGGCCTGCCTTTTAAAAAGCCAACTGAGAGGCCTCCTTTTAGCAAATAATTCTAAATGGTCGGTGTGGCCTTTTTTCATTCTAGCAACGTGGAATCCCTTTTCCTATAAATAAGGTTCTTTGGACCACATTTCTGCCAAATCACTTCTTTCCTCACAGAACACACCTAGAGATATGTTGTCAAGCACTTAGGAAAAGCACCTGTGAAATACTTGCTGCTTGACTTCACTTATCTTCGGGAGCGAACTCCCTCCACTCTCTGAGACTCTGTCCTTGAAAATTTCCCTTTCAAGCAAATTGATGCAGCTACAGAGAAGCGTTCTGGGAACTCAATCTATAGTTGGTTTGAACAAGAAAATATTCCGGCCATTTCATATATATATATATATAGCGCAGCTAAGTTCACTTTGTATTTTGCATTTTCTTTTGATGCAAGGAAAAAGCATCACTACTTTCAAGTCAAGTACTTTAAACATGCTGTTTTGCATTGTCAATCTTAGTGTACAACACTCAGGTGAGGAGAGATTATTCACACCTGGTAAGTATCTTGTTCATCTTTGGGAAATAATTATAAGCAACAGTGACTATTTCAGGGTTTGTGGTATTAGAGAAGTGTATGAAAAATATGTGAGAGGCTTCTGGGAATCAATCAGAGATGTAAAAAAAAAAAAAGAATTCTCACTGAACTAAGCATAATAGAGAAAAAATTTAAACAGCAATAGGTGCTATATTAAATTAAACATGGTTTATCCATACTATGATACACTGTGCAGCCATGTTGTGAAGAGATTTTTAAAGACAGAGAAAGTATACACAATTTGTCGATAAATAAAAAAAACAAGTTCCAAAATAGCAGTGATAGGAAATTCCAATATTATTTTTAAATTTATAAAAATATAAGAATTTTTATAAATTAAAATGGATACTCATATATTAATCTATAAATATAAAATACATATTTATATATAAAGGTATGTAAAATATTTGTACCAAAATTGTAAATGTGAATAGAGATATTCCAAGACTTCATATTTTCTTCTGCTTTGTGTATTTCTCAGATTTTCTACACTAGACACACATGTATTTTGTAAACAGAAAAAAATCCACAATATGTGGTATACGAGTATATGTATTTATGTTTATTACAAGGTATGACACAGCTAGCAGCTTGACACACAGAATTACATTTATGAGCCATTTGGCTTTAATGCCACCAATTTTGTAATCCTAGAAGCGTGTTTATCTAGTAAACTCTGTTTTCCATTATGATCGTGGCCATGTACCGGGATGTTGCAATTAGTCAAATCTTCTTAGAGGTATCCCACACGGAGTACCAGTTTTCAGAGGATTCAAATATAAATACCCCAAACTAAGGCAATATCAAAAATAATTTAATCATCCTGAGTTGATTCAGAAGGAATCTCATGATCCCTTAGTGCTCCAATATTATTTTCACATTCAACATCAGCGACCTCTCAGAGGTGAGGGATAATAGATGTGTCCAGTTCAGTGCCCAGCTCAAGCTCTCCCTAAAGACTTTCTGGCCCCACCAGCCCACCAATGGCTCCCTCTCTGAGTTCTTGGCCTTTTGGAGGATATGCCTCATCCTTTGGCTTTCCATCAGCTCCTTCCCCTGTCTCTGCTCTCCTGGACTTCACAAGACCACCCTATCCTGACCAAGGAGGAAAGCCGCACAGATTCAGCGCAGACTTCTTGGGATGTCAGAATTCAGTCAAGGCCAGAACCTCAGATCTGGTGGGTTGATTACAGTACTAGGGTTCTGCCTGGCTTCCGAGATTCCTTGTCCTAAAGCATCCCAGAGTGCACTGCCCCCAGGGGTCAATCTTTGGATTCTCTTGCCCTGATGGTAACCCTGTTCTTCCCAGGGAACAGAGCCTTGGTCCCTCTAGGATATGCCCAGCAAATCCCTGTAATATCACCGCCCCCTGCGTACACCCTTCTGCAACCACACAAACATATCCATCCCTAGCATTCCCCTAAAAAAAGTGTCTGGGGACTCTGCTAAACTGCAGAACATCCTTGAAAATTAGGAAAAGGAGACTCTCCTGAGCAGACACATTTTTTAGAAGGAATGTAACCCCTCTGGGTGAACAGAGCCCCACAGCCATGTAGTTTAGCAAGAAGAGATCAGGGCATATATGTTTCAGCTCCCACTAGTTCCTTTGTACAGCACAAAAACTGCACACCAATACAGAAGCACCAAAGGAGTCCATAGTCAAAAAATTTTAGAAAATACTATATACTATGCCTGTCTCTTAGAGTTTCAGAATGGTCATTGGTATATTAAAGTCTCTGAAAAGGCCTTCATAATAAGATCTGTTTAACCCCATTTAACCTAGCATTTCTCAGACTTACTTGTCAATAGACGCACACTCTGTTTTTTTGTTTACCGTTCAATTAGCTTTCCCCCCCCAAACATATTTTTCAAAAGAAATCTTGCTCAGTTTCCCAGAACAATCCTGCCAGAGGAGGTAGACTTCAGCTCCCGCTTTCCCAGATTCCTGGATAGGGCCAATCCAGGAGTAGCCATCACGGGATTCTCCACTCTCTCCCTTTTGGATTACCCCTGCCTTCAGGATCTCTTATCTCCAACCATTTCTCAGAACAATGGTAGGAAATTGTAGTACCCAGCAGGCAACATGGTCTCACAGGCCCAGCAGAGCCTGGGCTATCAACTGGGGCATTCCTGTCCAGATAGCAGATCTCACTCAAGTCCCAGCTCCCTCTGATCCCACAGGGTGATGCATCCTTGCACGGCTTTACCACCCCTTCGTTATTTTATGGAATTCTTAGGTGAGTTCTGGTCTACTCAACCAGAGTGCTTGGGGCAAGGATTGAGCTCATCAGGCACTACTGAGTGCCTAGTGCAGGTACATGATGATGGAATACTAAGGGTACAAGATGTTAAGAACATAGTTTCTCAACAATGACAGCATAAGGTTATTGAAGCTGTATGCTGTCTATGGGAATTTCAGTTGCCATCAAGAGAAGAAACACCGAGTTCTAAGAACCCAATGCCCATCAACAGATGAATAGCCTTACAATAGAATACTATTCAGCCGTGAGCCGGAATGGAGTACTGATGACTGCTACAACATGAATGAACTTTGAAAGCATGATCCTAAGTGAAAGAAGGCAGACACAAAAGGCCACATATTGTATGATTCCATATTTATGCGATATTCAGAGGCGGTGAATCCATAGAGACAGAACACAGACTAGTGGTTGCCAGGGGCTGGCAGAAGAAGGAAATGGGGAGTGACTGCTTAATGGGGCCAGGGTTTCTGTTTAGGGTGATGAAAATGTTCTGTAACTGGATAGTGGCGATGGCTGAAAAACATTGTGAATGTATTTAGTACCACTGAATTGCACACTTTAAAATGTGTTAAAAAGGTAAATTCTATGTAATATGCATTTCACCACAATTAAACTCTTTTAAATCATGATAAGCGGAATCTAAGAAAGCCATGAACGTTGTTAGGATGCTTAAAAGAATTTGTTGGGTCATGCCAGCTGAGGATTATTCTCCATAGTCCAGCATTTCCTCATCCAAAATGTATCAATGGACAAGTTAATAACGGTACCTGTGTTGTAAGAGTTGAAGACTGTAATTCCCTTTATATATGCAGGCCAAAGCATCCTGGGTAGTTTCCTTTTCATTGTCAAGGCATGGTGTGTCACATCATAGAATTTTTTGGTTTGCTCTCTCTAACCTCATAACGTGCATAAATAGGGGTGAGGCCACACATTGAGTGTGACCCCATTCCAGGTATCTCCTTTTGCAGGATGAGGGGTTCCAAAACGACACTAAATATGGAATGGTTAAAGGAATGTAAGGGATGACGGAGGAGGATGGAGTTACAGAAAGGCTTTTATTCTCAGAATAAAACTGAAAGAACCCATAACTTTAGTACTTTAGAAATGACTCAGGGGGGAGCAGATTTGGCTCAAGGAATAGAGTATCCGCCTACCACATGGGAGGTCCAAGGTTCAAACCCAGGGCCTCCCAGCCCGTGTGATGAGCTGGCCCACATGTAGTGATGATGCAAGCAAGGAGCGCCGTGCCACGCAGGGGTGTCCCCCGCAAAGGGGAGCCCCATGTGCAAGGAGTGCGCCCTGTAAGGAGAGCCTCCCAGCGCAAAAAAGTTCAGTCTGCCCAGGACTGGCGCCGCACACAAGGAAAGCTGATGCAGCAAGATGACACAACAAAAAGAGACACAGGTTCCCAGTGCCACTGACAGAGAATGGACACAGAGAGCTGACAATGGGGGGAGGGGGGGAACAGGGAAGAGGAGAGAAATAAATAAAAATATGTATTTTTTTTTTTAAAAAAAGAAATGACTCAGGGACAGTATCAATCACTAATCAAGCTTTTGTTTTTAATGTCCTGGCATCTATAGGTTAAAAGAGATTAGAATTTTTTAGGTTAACTACAAAGCCACCAGCAGGGGAAAGTACACAAAGGGCATCTCGACTGCCTTTGGGCCCCAAAATGTCCTAGATTCCTCTGTAAACAAGGAGCCTCCTTTAGTGTCTTCAGTAGAAAAAAAAAAAATAGCCCTATTGTGAGGCTGTGGAAGAAACAACCTTTAATCCTCGCAAAGCCCAATAATATTATGTATATTGACTGAAACCCCGTGGAGTGGGCCTGTCGGGGTTTTTTTTCATTACCACGGTGCATTGTAACCTAGCTACCTTTGAAAAGTAACCAACATTGAGAGGCACTTGACATTTGCAAAGTATTATGGGTGTCCTCTCTATGTCTTCTCAAGTTCCCAAATTTACAATGGTCTTAATTTAAAAGTTAAGCCAGGGGATCAATGACTTCGTGTAGGGCCAGGCTGCCCTTTTTAAAACAAAGCAAAACAAAACAAAAATACCAAAGCCCTGTGGGCCAGTGTGACCTGACTTCCTCATTTAGCTCAGATTTTGGTGGGTTGCAGGTCGTCTTGTGTTTAATTTCGAAGGAAGGTGTCTGAACTCAAATTGGATGGCCATGTTCCACTCCTCCAGGTGTTGCTGAAATATATGAAGGCAGCAGCAGCTGGTAATGAGTTGGCAAAAATGAAAAAGGAACATAAGTAGCTTCTTTAGCAAATCCCCTGGAAATGACACGGAGCCTTGAGGATCAATAACATCGATCCATCTGAGGGCTACAGTTCTACTCCATCTGACTTGTCTGCAACAGTCACAACCCAGGGAAAACAGCAACATTATTACAGGCAAAGCTGTGACCAAATCAAGTGGGAAAATCAAATTCAAGCCTGCTTTTGGCTCCCACTATTTGGGCAACAGCCATGGGTCAACATTAGAGCAAGGATCATACTGAAATCCCAAAGCAGAACTTAAGTGGGTCATGGCCTTGCTTTTGGAACATATCTTTATGACCTTCAATGATATTTGCACCACTATCTCCTACTGAAATCCCAATCACCATGTAAACCAAGTCTCCTGGACTCATAAACTGGGGTGTCTAAGTTACTTTTTTGAAAAATGTTCAGATGCCATTTGCATCTTTTTTGGTCAAATGGTCTGTTTCCTATTAAAATCAGGCAGGCAGTAATCATTGTTAAGTAAATTCAATTTGTTTTCCATAGGCTAGTGCTGGGGCTGCAAAGATGAATAGCTGACTCTTGATTCTGGAGCTCACGGTCTTCCATGGGAGAAAGATACAGTACAAGCGATATTCAGTATGCCGAGTATTGCTGCAGCAGACCCCTGAGGTGCTCTGGAAACCCATCAGAGGGAAACCATCTCAGTTGGGGAAGGTTTTACAGAGAAAATGACATAGGCTACAGTGTGGAAAGAGCCTTGCATGGCACAGTAAAGTAGGCTTGCCCTGTAAGCAACAAAGAGTCACACATAAATCAAGGGACTAACATAATCTAATGACAGTTTGTGAAAGATAACTCACATGGCAAATATATCAGTCAGCCATGGGCACAATAATGCTGTGTAACTATACTCAGTGCTTAAAACAGTGAACATGTCTTTTTTCCCTTCTATGTCTGCAGACCAACTTTGACTCTGCTGTGCTTGGCTGGGATCAGCTGGGTTTGGCTGAAGATTTAAGCTGGGTTCAAGTCTGTTCTAAGGGTTGTCTCATGTTTCTACCCAGGACATAGTATTTTCATGGCAGAGCAACAAAGCATAAGAGCATGAGCAGAAACATGCAGTGCCTCTGAGGTCTCAATCCAGAACTAGCCCATACCCCCACCCACAATCCATTAGCCATATCAAGTCATGTGGTCGAGGCACACGCCAATGCAATGAGGAATATACTCCATCTCCAGTGGGAGGAACCACAAAGTCACATGGCAAAGGGTGTGGAGGTATAATCCTAATACATGGAGAGCATGAAGAGTTGTGAACAATGAATGATTCAATCTACAATGCCAGGAAGAGGACAAGCTGCGGAGTGGAGAAATCATAAGCAGGTTATATTCCACCAAGGATGGGCCCATGCAAAGCAGAAGGAAATAATCCATTGAGAGACACAGAAAACTTTTCTGAAACTGCAGAGTTTCGGCCTCACCCATATATTTAGAATAGGGAGAAAACTCCAGCTAGAACATAATTAAATGGCTGGCTGAAACATTTAGGAATTCCTGGTTGAGTTATAGTCTTGGCAGCAGCTGCCTTCCAGACCCATCTGGTTTGAATTGGCAAAGCTGCAGCTGTGCTCGTTGGTATGGGTGAGCCTTTCTTTTGAGTAATGGGCCTGCAAGGAAGGGGTGGAGAAAGGGATGAGGATGAAACTGTTGTCATGAAAAATGGGAAGAGAGAACAACAGAGCTACTACTGTTTTGCTTTGCAACATGGAAGTGGGCCTGTGGTTCCGGGCTTGAGGACAGATTCTTGTAGGATTACAGGGTGCCCTCTTCTTCTCTAGAGCTGTCATACCCCATCGATGCTGTCACATCACATACTTGCGTTATGAATTGATTGTTTCACTTTTATGAGGCTGGTATAATTAGTTTCACATTTTTAATTTATAGCATCAGCTAAGCTTTTTAATCCGTTATTTATGGCAAAGAACTAAGAACTAAATTGCCTCCTGCCCCTCACAGAAAAGTATTTCAGTTCCCTCATTTGTAATCAGTTGTTTGGCTAAACCTTATGGCTTTCTTAAAGGAAAACTTTTCTCACAGAGGACTTGATGCAGCTTCTCTGGATTTCTTCATCCTTGAATCCTGGAAACCCTGCAAAAGAAAAAAGAAGAAAAAAAAAGCCTCCAATGTTTAAAGAAAGGAATAATCTCTGTTTCTCTGAAGCTCTGCTTCAGGAGAAAGTAAAGTTGACAGGGATGAGAAAGTCATGCCAGAAAATTTCCATTTAAAGAAAGCTTCTTGTGTTTGGTCGCATTTTCTATCTTTGGCCAGCTCCATGCAGTGCTCAGGTATGTGATTATTTTTCTGAACCAACCAAGGAACATTTAGCATATGTGAAGTGAACTGAAGGAGCTAGGATATGTGGAAGAGTTACGTATCATATAGCTGCCGACGCTTGTCTGGTTTGGGAAAGCAGCTGCAAGATTTTTGGAATCCTCCTCTTTCATGTTGAGCTGTATTGATGGCTGCACCGCAAGTCACTGAAAAATCACAGTCTCACTTGTAGGTCTGGAGAGACAGCTACCCCATGGCTCACACTTAGCACTATTGCTGAGATGGCACCAAAAGAGAGTGGATTGCATCCAGACTGGTAGCCCCAGAGGTAGCACCATCTGTAAGCTACAGTTTAGGCTCGAATCCCAACTTTGATCCTTTGCCCAAGCCCATTTGAGCTGGAGTGTTGAAGGGTTAAAGATGAAGCACTAGACTGCGGCAGGAGCAGCTCCGACAGAACAAAGGGGAGCGTGGATGCTGAGCTGAGGTCCTCCTCCCCGCTCCTCCCCATCTAGGCTGAGGGGTCCCAGTGTTTATTGAATGTTAAATAAATACCAATTGAATCGTATGTTTAATGAGGTGTATCAAACATGTAATAAGATACATATCTATTAAACAGTTGTGAAATCTCAGTAAATATGTTCTTAATAATAAAGGGTGCAGATGGCTTACAGATTGGACCCAAGAACAAAGACTAAAGAAGCTTATGGAAGGAATAGGAGGGCCATCTTCTGAAAACTGAGAAGACAGCTGATTTTCAGCCAGAATTTGATACATGTATCTGCACTCAACTAGAGCAAAAATGGGACCCCAGCCCATAAAGGAGAAGACTATAAACTTCAAAACCTAAAGACTAGGAGAAATGGCAATTGAAATTAAAGACAGAAGAATGGTTGCTCACAAAAATGTCAGCAGTGTTTTAAATATACCCTCAGGTTTTAGAGTACATGATCCTCAATATCACACATTTATCCCTGGAGTGTCCCCAAACTACAGGGACTAGCCGAGCATTAGAAAACAAAAGAGTCACATGATACGTAGGTAAAGGATTATTAACTTGTTTTTCTTTCCCTAAAAAGTGGTAATTATCATATTATATTGCAATATGCTATTGAAGTTACATCAGAAAACTACTATTGAAAACCGATCTCTTTCTCCTTGCACTTATAGGTCAACGTAAGAGCCTGGTTAAGCATGATTGCCAAATAATTGGTGCTTAGCATTGAGAGAAAAAGGGGGGTGGGGAGAGGAAACTTTGCGAGGGTAGGGTGTCTTAAAGTGAATTCTGAAATAAACACAAAGCTCAGGTTCATGCTTCCCAAACTTTTTCAAGTCATGGCTCACAGCAAAATGGTTCTATTTGTTCAGCATGCCGGAATACATGCAAGGCTGTCCTCGTCTGGGTGCTACCAGCCCAGCTCTGATCCCGCCGGCCTCACCAGGCCATCTTGAGGGGATGAAACTGCTGTCATGAACAATGCGAAAAGGCACAATCACACACACTTGTTGGGAAAGTAGATCCTATACTGTACAGAGAGGCATAAGAACTTCAAGAACCCAAAGGTAATATTCGGGCTTTTAGGTCATCAACCATCCCAGCTGTGAAAGAGTTAAAAACTGTGCAGGTGCATGTACCAGGACAGTAACAATTAACATTTTGTACATTTTGCATTGCTTCCCATCTACCAGACATTGTTCTAAGTGTTTATGTGTATTACTTAAACCACACAATGACTATAAGGTAGATATGTTTACGTGTATTACTTAAACCACACAATGACTATAAGGTAGATATTATCATGACTTTCATTCAAGAAATGAGGAAATAGAGGTGCACAAGAAGAGTCACTTACCCAAGATCTCCCAGCTGGTAAGTGGTGGCCTCGAAATTCAAAGCCAGGCCGTCTGGCTCCAGAGCCTCTGTTTGTAAATCCTACTTCTATTATCAATACTTTGCAAGAATTTTACAGTCTTAGCCCACAGAGAAAAGCACATTTATTGAGTTCATTGACGTAAACCCGGGAGGCAGTTCACTGCCCCAGGTGACAGTCATCAGGGGCAAGCATGGGGCAGCAAGTGGGCTAAGTGCTTCAAATCTCCCCAAACCTGTAACCTGTTTGCACTCCACTAGGACGTCACGGTGGGCGTTTTGTATCGCTATCTAGGATGTTCACAGCAGTGTTGTTTATAATACCAGAATAAATGCCTTACACTGAGGCACTGGATTCATTAGATACATGATAGAAATGGATAAAGTCCGGATGGTTCCATACTTGTTAGCCTTTATAAAATATGCTGCAGAGATGCCACTGAAAGATGCTCATAAAATATTATGTAAATAAAAGCAATTTTTAAAAAAGCGAACAGGCTTTTAAATAGTCACCAAGTGTTAACAGCCGGGATCACAGGATTACAGGCGCTTTGTGTTTTTGCTTATCTATTTCCTCTTTATTTCTTCGATAACACCCATGAATAGCTTGAATATTTTTTACTAAGAGAAGTCACCTGCTTAGTTCTTATAGAAAAATTATTAATATTCAGATTCTATTTCAGTCTAAGCATAGTTTCTCTAGACTAGTAACTTTCAGGCTTTCCTTGTCATCATGTTTCAGCAGCAGAATTTTTTTTCTAATAAAATCTTACCCGTAGCCTCACTATATAAAAGCAGCTCAGGTGGAACTGTTCTGATGAAAGCCAGGTGTGAGGCCCAGAGCCCACCACACACTTGCTGCCTACCTCCCCACCACTCTGTAAGGAGACTCCTGGTGCACAAAACAATTCACAAAACACTGCCTTCGACCACTACAGGAGAATCACACTTCCCCACCCCACCCCACAAAAAAATTGAAGGAGTCAAAGAGAAATAAAAGAAATTTTCATTAGTAAAGGAAAAAAAATCCTTTGGGATTTAAATTTTTGCCAGCTCCTGCTCTATGGACACTAAGTAGGAGCCACCTGTTGAATTTATCCATGTGACAGCGTCCTTGGTATCTGGTGAGATGCTTTCCACTCTGATGCAGGTCACCTTCCCCTGCTTTGGATTTTCGCTTCTACTGTTTGATTTCTGCTCATCTCTATATTGTCCTCTATTTTGTGTTTAAAGAAAACTGGGTAAATTGGCCTAAGCTGACGTATGGGGTGATCAGCACATATACTGACCCTAACCACTGCTCAGTGTCATTGAGCAAAGACCTCGGGAGGAATCTAGGAAGAAGCCCAAGGCCCAGAAAGTCCATTGGTCAAACATGCTCTCAGGATGCTAACCTGCCTCTTAAAGAGGCAAGGCAATTTCAACTGGTAGAAGGTGATTTTATAGAACCCTGCTTTTTTTTTTTTTTTTTTTTTTTAATGCAATACAATCCCCTTCAACCAAGGTTTGTGACAGATAAGTACCAGCAGGGCAAAACAGGCCAGAACCCATCTACAACACAGCCCTGATGTGGACTTGGAGCCAGAGGCCAAGAGCCTCATCCTGTCTTTCTCTAGAATGGACCCAACAGTCAAGCAAAAACATACCTTTCTGCTTATTTGTATCATTCCATCTCAAAAGGAAAGCTGAGTGGAGCTGTTATCTATAAGAATTTGGTGAGTCACTCAGTCAATCACTGGAGGCCTACAGTTGTTATCTATGCCTCCCAACTGCTCAGAAACGAAAATAATGTTTGAAAAAAAAATAATCTTTCTTCAAAAACCTACGATGCAGAGACCTAAAGTCTTTGGATCGTGCTTTTGCCGGTTGAGCCCTGAAACCCAGCAGATATGCCGCCAACTCCAACTCTCCAGTATTCAAGCCTGCTCTGGACAATCAACAAAACGATGATGATGGACCATCCCCATCCCAAAAAGAAGGAGTATCTTCAACTGCAAGCAAAACAACTCCATTCCTCGGCCCCATGATATCTATGTTCCTTCTCAGCTGGAAGCAGAGTAAACATCATCCCAAATCCCCCAAGACTGAGGAATGAGCAAAAATAATGGGGGAGTGTAACCACTGACCAAAGCAGATTTATTTTTATTGTAGTCATTATCTTGTGTTGACTGAGGAACTTATAACATTGATATAAAAAATAAATTTCTAGACTTAAAAAAAAAAAGCCAAGATGTTCCTACTTCTTTCCTCTTCCCGTGGTTTTCTTCTCTGCCATCTTTGTTGTACACCCATATAAGAAAAGCCTTGTGACTCTTAGAAAGATTAATTGTGACACTATAAGCTTAGCTCTACTGAGCTGAGTTGAAACCTTGTTCTGTATGCTACAGGTTATTAGGGTTAGCCGAAAGAATGTGCATTTATTTACTGAAGGTACTTTATAAATCAATACCTTGTTTTTGAATTCAGGTCAATAGGAATAACTCTGAAACACAACCAACAACTACAGCAACCCGAAAACAGCACTTTCAACTTATTGATTTTTAGAAAAGTATCTTTTCCTGGCATTATTCATACACCCTTGATAAGCAACTCAATGCAATCAAAAAATTTAATGGATTTGTTTACCCCCAAAATATATATAGTCAAACATGTCTTTGAATCACAGCCAGTTAGGTTCTTTGAAAAAGATAAGTTTGGGGAAGAAGTGAAAGCCCGAGTATGCATTTACTCCTTGCCATTTGTGTGAGGAAGCAACTTTGCTGATTCAGTGCTTGAGCACAGCTAACCAGGTCTAACAGCTATTTACCATTTAACTTCATTCAGTCTTCTGGGGATTCTTCGATATTTCTATTATAGCATTGAGAAGTTTTTATTTCTTTTCACTTCACCATATTTATCAAGCCCCTTTGCTGAGCATGGTCCCAACTGGGGCACTTCAAAGGCAAACATAGCCAGAAAAATCCCTACCTTCCAGGCCAGGTAGTCGTATCTGTGATGTCTATGTACTTCAGGGTGTCAGTGAACCCCAAAGTGATTTACAGAATTTCACGTGTGTGTGCATACATGCTCATTTCTTGGAGAAGGTAGAACGTACATGGTTTGGGAAGGACTCTGACCCCCAAATGGCCATGAATCATTGTTCTAGAGAAGTGGATCTCAAAGTGCACTCTGGGAACCCCCGAGGTCCCTGGGGTCTGGGAAGGCAAAATGAGTTTCATATCAATACCATAGCATCGTTTGCCTTTTTCACTCTCATTCTTTCACAAGTGTACAGTGGAGTTTTCCAGAGGTCACATGACATATTATATTGCAACAGACTGACTACAGAACAGATCTCATAATCCCGCTAAGTTTTATTAAGCCATACATTAGAGATTCTTTAAAAATGTGAATCAATGCCACTCATCTCACTGAATTATTTTGGTTTGAGAAATATAATTTTTTAAAAATATATATTTATTTTTGTGAACATGCAGTGGGTTTATTTTATTCTAAATGAATTAATAACTTTTTATTTCTCCATTTCAATCTCTAATATCTCAATAGCTATAACCCAGACAAGCAAATGCTTTGGGATCTTAAATAATTTTTAAGATTTAAACATGTCCCGAGACCAAGAGTTTGAGAATTGCTGCTCTCAAGTACAACACTAACAGGAAAAAAATAAAAATAGGCAGTATTATAAATTGTACCAGTAGACAGTTTGTGTTGTTCCTCATGTATTGAATCAAATCACATGACATTCCCAGTATCCAACCACTATTTGCTTGCAAAATGGTTGTAAACTATGATGCATGTTATTAGCCCACCAGATGGATAACTGTCACTCTGTTGCTTGGGCACTTCAAAATTGTTTGTGTGGTATTGGCAAAAGAGTTTCACTCTTTATCTGTGTAGTCTGAACCAGGTTCCCTTTATAAAATAACATTCTCTTTTCTAAGTATGTTATCCATTAATTCTGATTATAAAGCTAATGCATCTCTATTGTCTTACTTCAGGGAAGTACAGAAAAGTAGTGGATGAGGCATCCATAATCTTAGCACCCAGGGATACCTGTTCATTGAATATTCTTAACAGTATATATCACTTCTGGTCAGTTTTCTAGGCATATTTTACCTCCATAAGAGTGTATGGCATTTTCAATTGTGAATCCTACCTTTGTCCCTTAACACTATTATCTAAATCTTTCCCATTTTATTTAAATATCATTTTAAAATGTAAATATTTTGTCTGTATTTAACACACACTCATTTTTTTAATCTTTGAAAATACAGGAAACTGTGAAGAATTAAATCATTATTACTGTCACCATCCAGAATAATCATGCTTATAATTTTGGCATAACTTTCCCCCTCTGCACATATTGTTTTGCACACTTGATATCATATAGTTTACATAGTTTTATATTGTTTTTCAAATAATAAGCATTTTTTGTATCTCTGGAAAACTTTTCAAAAACATCAATTTATAGAATAATATTTTATCATACAGATGTAACATTATTAACTATTCCATTTTTATTGTTTTCAATTTTTCACAAATATAAATAATGCTGTTATGAACATCTTCACAGATTCATATCTTTTTCTCTGCTGGAGATGTTTTCATCTTGTTTCTCAAAGTTAGAACTATCCAATTTCAATTCGGAGGCTTCTGTCACACAGGTATGGCTGCTGATGGTGTTAAAAGTACAGGAGGTAGTGGAGAGAATGTTCTCGAGGGAAAGGGTAGCTTCCACCCTCTGTGGGATAGATTACTAGAAGTAGGAATACTAGGCCTAAAAGCATGAACATAGCTTTCGCTCTTTTATTGCCAAATTGCTTTCCAGAAATTGCCCCCATTTACGTTCCTGCATGCCAGGCTGGATTGACTGTTTTCACTTTTCCCTGCCAGTGTTGGGAGTTCTCTCTTTAGTTCTCCCTTATTCTCTCCTCTCATCTCCTTTCCTCAGTTTTCTAACCTAAATGGGCGGAATGGTATCTCATTTTAATTTGCATGACATTGATATTTTAGTGAAGTAGAAATTATTTTGCCAAATCTTACTTCCTGGCCACTGACTTTGCTCCTCCAGTGACTAATGCTACTTTTCAAGATGGCCGACTAGCGCTTCCATCAAGCCTTAATATCTAGCCTATGGTCATGGAATGAGCAAAGGCAATGGGCCCACATGAACACTGAACTCATTCTTTTGGTGTCATTATTACCTATTTTCTAATCAAATGAACTAACCAACCACTATCAGGAATTTTTCTGACTAAAAATACAAAATGGTGGAACCACAAGTAACCTACTTATTACTCCCTACACAGGGACATACCCTATGACAGTCTAATTTTGTGTTCTATAATATAAGAGGAACGTGAATAACTTATACTTCAGAAAAGAGCAGTATCGGAAGAGTAAAGGTGAACTCATCTTATCCAGCTGGAAAATGAGTGGTTGGGAACTTCTAGATCTGGGTATTGCCACTCACTCTGCTGTCTCTCTTCCTTGGGATAAGTTTCTTGAAGGAGCTCCAGGGTCTAGGTCTGCATAATTCTTTTTACAATTCCACACAAATAAATATTTTCCATGTTCTTTTTGGTTGTATATCTAGAACATAGCCATGGGTAGGAGGGGAGAAGGAGGATGGGGAGGAGAAGACTAAATATATGATAATAAAAAAGAGGACTGCACATATAAGTAAGAACTAAAAACCTGCTATGAGCAAACCAAGCCATGGCCTGCATTAGAAAGGCGATAGTGAAGTATACTCTTCTCTAGGAACAAAACGAGATCAAAA
This sequence comes from Dasypus novemcinctus, assembly GCF_030445035.2. NCBI lineage: Eukaryota > Metazoa > Chordata > Mammalia > Cingulata > Dasypodidae > Dasypus > Dasypus novemcinctus. Next base: position 19,002,061 of record NC_080690.1, on the reverse strand, counting down.
TGGAAAGGGAAACTCCCAGACATAAATGTCTAAAATCAGCAAACTCCCTGCTTCCCTATGCTCTGTTGGCAAGATCTCTTTATCGACCATCTTCCCGGCCTCACCAGTATCAATCGTGGTTCATAATGATGACTTGGGGGCACACCAAGTTCCTGAAGTGCCCTCTGTCTCATCAAAGAAATATTAAATTAAATGTAGTTTGTCAAAGTCTAATTCTTAAAAAAAATTGGTAAACCATGTGAGGTATATATGATAATTCCCTATTAATCTGCTATTTGATTCAACCCAGAGCGATATTTGAGTAATCCATTTCCCAACTACATTGAAGAGTTGATGGTAGTTTTTAAAATGTAGGTACCCATGCATCAATTGCATCTCTATTGTATATTGCACAAGACATTTACAGAAGCACAGCTGAATATCAGTTGTTCTCTTGCTCTGTGATAAAAGTTCATTTTTAAAACCTCCAATTGCAATTTGTCAAAGTCCATTTGCCAGTTCTTTAACAATTTCAGCCAAATTGTAAATTGTATAACTGTCTGCATCATTTGCATACATAATCATGTTAGAGTGATGGTATAATCTAGGCACATCATTTATGAGAAGAGGGAACAATAGCAGCCAGCTTCCAATTCTGGGGATACTCAGAGTAATTTATTACATGGCTGATGTTTTCTTTCTAATTTCCACCAAATGATCTCTTTTAGAATGATGAGCACTAAGGACTGCTGTCCCTGGTGTATTATCTTTACTGCGTTCCTAATCTTGAATTGAGAGCTAAGACGAGCACCACGTCACATGCCGGCTTCACACACACACATACAAACACACAGTAATTTCAGACCAAATAATATCAAAGAGTTCAGTGAAACAGCCTACTCAAAAGGTGTCCCTGTGTTAAATTAATTTAATCTCAAGATCTACTTATTGGGTATTCTTTTTGTGCATTGACAATTTACCAATGCTTGTTTCCTATTTTTAATCAGTCTTGCAGATAATTTACCAGCCAACTAAATCGTTTTACTGGCCTCTATACTCCTCTGCCTGACAGCGAGCAAAAGTAAATACAATCAGTCTTGTGTTGCACCATCAGAAATTTATGATGACCCCAGGCAAGTAGCTTTCTCCAAGACTAATTTATGTGTAGTCACATCTGTCACTGCAGCACTTGGACAGTCCTGGGCTCTTTTATTAGTTATTCCTGGTAACAACCCTGGGAGATCACGAGGTGGGTCAGATACCCCCTTTCTCTAGAGGCCTCTGAAATTGCATTATATGCCTACATTTTAGGTCTCAACTCCTCAGTGAGGAGTGTGGTCTGGACCACATATCAAGGTCACCTCATGTTTTAGGACTCAGAATCTCTAGAGGGCCCAAATTCGTTAGTTCCCGAGTTAATTCTTCCCCCCACGATAAACACTGCAGTCCAGAGAGGAAATCACTTTTCTAAAGTCATAAAACAACTCAGCAGCAGTTAGATTAGGCTACCTCGTAAACTGATGGTTAACGCAGACTCAAACGAAACTGAATTCAAATCCTGACTTGGCCGTCTGTGAATTGTGTGGCTGCGGGCAAGTTGCCTAACTTCTTTTGCACTAGGGTCACCCCCTTGAAGATGAGGATGCCAGTGCCTGCCTCGTTGGAGTGAGGGTGAACCCTGTCTGGGAACTCTCAGGTGCAGGCTGTTTACACTCAGCTCTCGAGGGCTGCTGGCACAAAGGACCCAAACTGGGTGGCTTGAAGAACCAAAGCGTATTGTTTCATGGAGGCTAGGGGTCTGAGGTCAGGGTGTTGGCAGGGCCCCTCTGAAGCCCATCAGGGAGAAAGAATCCTCCCTTGCCCCTTCCCAGTTCCAGTGGTTGGCCGGAACCCTTGGCATTCCTTGGCTTGTAGCGGTAGCACCTCAGTCTCCGCCGCTGTCACATGGTGTGCCTCCTCTCCTTCTTATCAGGACACCAGTCACTTTGCACAGGGGTACACCCTAATCCAGTTTGGCCCCTTTTTAGCTAATCACATCCTCAAAGTCCGTATTTCCCAGTAAGGTCACATTGGTGGGACCAAGGGTTAGGATTGGCACATATATTTGGGGGTGGACCCACAATTCAATCCTCAACACCCTCCTTGCTGTGTTAAATTCACACCGCGTCCCTGCAGGGTAGGTCCTGTGAAAGGACGGCTGTAGAGCTCCTGGTACAGGGTCCACACCGTCCTTTGGAAAACAGTAGCTGTTGTTGTTAGGACACCTACGATAGAGAATACCAACTCGGTTGTTTTTCTTTCCTGTCTTAATGCCTGCTGTTTGTTTACAGAAAACCTCATGGAATTCAGAGAGGAATCTTTTCCATTCATGTTTCAAAATCACAGGTTAGCAGAATTTAAAATAATTTAGGCTTAAAAATGCTTGCGCGTGGGCAGAGAGCAATTGATGGAGCTCTCGGCTGACTCTCAGAACAAATCCATAGAATCTCGACTTTCACATACAAGTCTGAACTGCCCATATCCCACACTCTCCTCTGGGTTATAGATGCACGGTTGTCACTGATACAACCAGGAGTCAGGTTCACATACCACTGAGTTTTATTAAGAGGTAGATTTATAAATGCACTTTTCTTCCTACAGCGTGTGCCCCCAGTAAGTACTCTAAATTTGCTAGTATTATTACATTGTGCATTCCCCATCCCCCTTTCCACCTTGCTAGTTATGTTTAATGGATCAGCTTTTTTAATATCTAAAACCAGGAAGAACTTCCTGTCCAGTTTGGTATTTGTTTGGGTAGCTTTTATCTTTTTCCGGCCATATAACTTGCCATAAATATTTATGGACCAGAAACAAATGTGTACCCACTATGGACAAGACATCTTAGGAGGTATAAAGATGAAGACTTGGAATCCTACCCTCAAGGAGCTTGTACTCTGTTGAAGAAGAAGTGTCTATCCATAATGCATGTCAAACTGTGGAAATTATTTTATAATGTATATATGTAAAGTACAATAGGACTGGAGGGGCCATAGAACTTTCCAAGAAGTGGCATGTGGGCAGGACCTTAAAAGATTATGTTGTCTGTCCTTCTTCCCTTCCTCCCTCCCTCTTTCCCTCTCGTTCTTTCTTCCTTCCTTCCTTCTTATTGGTCATCTATATCTCCACCCACCCTTTCCAAGGGTGGGATGAGCACCAAGAACTGCGGTCCCTTGTATATTACCTTTACTGCTTTTCCTAATTATGAAATGAGTGCCCAGATCAGCACCATTTTACATGCCTGCTTCATACATGCACATACTCACACACAGAGTCATTTTAGTGTGAATAATATCACAAGAGTTCAATGAAGCATCCTTCTTAAATGGTACACCTGTATTAAGTTAACACCAAGTAATGGGAACATAAAGTCAGTCAGTATGTGGTCTCAGCCCCCAGGATCATCCCTGGCCTATGGACGAGATGTGCGTGTAGGTCAGCGACTACTACATGGTGGGACACAGTGGGGAGATGCTGATCAAGTCAGCAAGGATTTCTTGTAGGAAACCAGAGAAGGATCTTCTAAATTGGAATAAGGCTCCCAGGAATAAGCTTGGAATCCTCCTGGAGTAAGACTTCCAAGAGGAATTGTTGCTTGAGCTAAGTTTAGAAAAATGGGTTGGAGAGATCAATAAGAGAATAGAACACAGGAAATCTTTTTAAAAAATAATAAAATTAATCAATGCATGGAGTCAAGCAAAAGGATGGAACCTTGTGGCACCCCCAGGTAGTTCAGAACATACAGGAGGAACTAGGGTAAAAGCACGATAAGATGGGCAAGTGGTTGGGACTTTGATGGGATAGAAGGGAGCAAAGGAAGTGGCCATTCCAGACACAGTGACCAGTAACATCAAAGGCACAGATATGTTTAAAAGAAAATGCATGACAGAAAAGAAGACTAACAAGTGGTCTAGCATGGCTGCAGCAGAGGGTAGAAAGAGTCTGCAAAGGTAAATTGTGGCTGAAGTCCACCTTCCTCCTGTGGAATTCCTTTCTAACTCCCTCAGAAACATCTGGTTGGCCCAGTTCGCTGTGTTACAGTATAGTCATTCTGACTCCAGCAACACTCACATCTTCTCCTGCCATAGTGATGGTTTTATGACTTCGATTTTGATTCTCGGCCAAACTAGCCATATGGCTGGGCTGCCCTAGTACAGAGGCTCTTTGAGCCATTTGCCCTGGGTAATACTCATATTTTCTTCTCAGGCTTCATATTTCTCTTCCATGTGGCTTTTGATTGGCCTTCTATTTCAGCTAACATTTAGAGTCAGAAAGCAATGGTTAAGAAATAAATACCTAAGAGATAGTTGGGTCAAAAGGAAGGCATTCTTTTGCTGGTGTTCATTCTAGAGGATTTTAAGGGCTGAGAAATATTGGGCCTAGCCCAGAATTTGGCGACATCTGTGGATTCTCACAAAGCGGGCATTCTTACACAGCCTCCTGAGCTTAAGGCATGGGCGGTTGGCTGCAGCAGCCTCATAATGGATAAAGGTGGGTTTAGATCTTTGCATTTGAATGTCTTTTTTTAGAAGATGACCATGTGAGTCACAGAAAAAGAAGGCTTTTCCTGCTGGATTATGTTCATGGTGTTTTCTGGGAATTGAGAACAGTCTGATCATTTTTTAGATTATATTAAATTCCTTAGAAACACTGGTATGCCCTAAGCACCTTTCAGTTTTGAAGATATAGTAAGCATTAATGACTGACAACATTTTTTTTCCAAAACGTTTAGTAAATAAATGCCTCCTAAGCAGCCAGCTCTGTTTGGTATTGTGGGTGCCAATGAAACACAATCCTTTTCCTTAAAGATTTCCTACAATTTAGGTTTCATGTAATTTGTGTAAAACAAAACAAAACAAAAAAGTAAATCTTCTTCCTCATTTTTATTTTTAAGGATTTTTCAACATCTCTTTTCTTGTTCTGGTAGAATATATCTCATACCAAGGAAGTGGCTAGGTCAAGTTTAAATTGCTTTGGCAGCCTTTTCTTCTCAGATGGACACCGAAATCCTCAAATCCCTTTGAATTCAATGAGCCTGTCTAAACCTTCCAGATTTATTACTGAACAAAAGGAAACTCATTTGAAATGTAAAGATCCTTCATAGACAAAATTTTCCTAATTAATCAAGATTCTTTTAGATGAAGCAACTAAAACCAAACTCACATTAACGTAAGTAAAAAATGTCATGTCCTAAAATTCCTGGGCTAGGTATCTTCAGACTCAGCTGGATACAAGCATTCAGACTACAACATCTGACTCACAACCCCACTCTCCCCACACCAACTTTGGTTCTGGTTTCCTCTGTATTTTGCCTCATTTCCAGGTGGGCTCTTTCAATGTAGTGGCCCCTGGCAGTTTCTACAGATATTAGTACCCCAAAGGGAGAGAGTGTTCCATTGTCAATGGGTCCAGCAAAAGTCCTGGTTTGGTGCTCATTGTTCCAACTTGGGCCCACCATTGTGGACAGGATGATGTGGTGTTCTCGCTGGCCAGGCTTGGATCAACCCAGAGCCAGGAAGTAGGGTCAGCCCCACCCAAACCAAATGGACTGAGAGTGCCTACCTCTTTGCAAAGGTGTCCCCCTGCAAAGAAAGTTAGAGTGGATGTTCTGAAGGAAGGGAAGAGATATAAGTGCATTACAATCACCTCAATAAGTCATAATATATCAGAAAATTGGGTGGTGCCAGTCAGGCGAAAGAAGTACCACCAAAAAATTTTTTTTAAATTAATGATGTAATAGTTTTAATCTTCAAATGTCAAATAACTCTTTGGATTGTTTTCACTCATTTCAACAAATTAAACTAAAATCAACCCAACTGTTGCCTAAGCTCACTTCAAGATAAAAATTAATTCTATAGGGAAGCAGATGTGGCTCAACAGATAGCGCGTCCACCTACCATGTAGGAGGTCCAAGGGTTCGACACCCAGGGCCTCCTGGCTCATGCGGTGAGCTGGCTCACACACAGTGCTGCTGTGCACAAGGAATGCCGGCCTGTGCAGGGATGCCCCTGCAAGGGTGCCCCCCGCACAAGAAGTGGCCCCTGCACAAGGAGAGCCACCCCGTGTGAAACCACAGCCCGCCCAGGAGTGGTGCCACACACACAGAGAGCTGACGCAGCAAGATGACACAACAAAAGAGACATAGATCTCCAGTGCCACCTGATGAGAATACAAGCAGACACAGAAGAACACACAGCAAATGGACACAGAGAGCAGACAACGGGGGGGAAGGGTGGGAGAGAAATAAATAATTTTTTTAAATTAATTCTATAATTCTATGAATTGGTCAAGTTGATTAGCAATTTGTATTGGAACCATCTAGAAATGCCTTTCCAGTCATAGAGTTAGGAAAACTATATGATACAGTGTAAACAATCTAATATTTATTGGTTTTTATCAGAATATGACTTCCCCACAAGGCCAATCAAAGATGCATTCTTTCAGAGGATCCTTTATTTAATATCATTCTATAGAAGAAGCAAAAAGAAAATTCAAGGGAATGGCAACTATGGACTAAAGTAGACTTATTATTATTCTGGCAATGGAAGAATTGTATCATTAATATGAAGGCAGTGACCACCTGAGGTTCTGAGCAGAGGGAGAGGGAAGAATAGATGTAACATGGGGCATTTTGGGGACATTGGAATTGTCCTGCATGACATTACAATGATAGATACAGGCCATTATACATTTTGTCAAAACGTGTAAAATTGTGTAGTGTAAAGTGTAAACTATAATGTAAACTATAGACCATGGTTAGTAGCAATGCTTCAATATGTGTTCATCAACTGTAACAACTGTACCACCCTAATGAAAGATGTTGTTAACAGGGGAAAGTAGGAGAGGGTATGTGGGAATCCCCTATATTTTTTATGTAACATTTATATAATCTAAAGTTTCTTTAAAAATAAAAAATTTTTAATACTTTATGAAAAAAAAGATAATTCAACCCTATATTTGGATGAAGATACAGCTCATTATTTAGATATGGTTATTTAATAATGTTAATTTTTCCTTTAAATTTATAATCACATTCTCATCACCACATTTTATATATAAAATAAAAATTCATGAAGGAGTTTAATGGGTAAAACAAAAGTATTCCCTAGAAATATATAATAAAATAGCTAAATAATTTTGTCATTCTAAAATTTTAAAAACAAAATAATAAAATCTGAATATGAGAATAGAAATTCTACCAATTTGATTGATTAATTTATTAATTTATGAATCTAAATTATACTGTTCTGAAAAATTAATTTTGTTTAGTTAATTGCCCAGAAAATTGCCCAAAATTGCCCAAAAAATTGCCCAGAAGATATTTATCCTTCTATTTTTTTCCATGCCCATAATTTCCTTTACTTCCAGATTTTCCACATGGAACTTCAATTACAACAGAATGACGCATATATTTCACAAATTGATGAGAGAGGTAATTCAGTTGTTAAAAGATCATGGTAAATCCAGTTGTAGGGCTATTGCAAAGACTTCTTTAAAAAACTAAGTACTAGGGAAACGGACTTTGGCCCAGTGGTTAGGGCGTCCGTCTACCATATGGGAGGTCCGTGGTTCAAACCCTGGGCCTCCCTGACCCGTGTGGAGCTGGCCATGTGCAGCGCTGATGCGCGCAAGGAGTGCCGTGCCACGCAAGGGTGTCCCCCGCGTGGGGGAGCCCCACCCGCAAGGAGTGCACCCCATAAGGAGAGCCGCCCAGCGTGAAAAGAAAGAGCAGCCTGCCCAGGAATGGCGCCGCCCACACTTCCCGTGCCGCTGACGACAACAGAAGTGGACAAAGAAACAAGATGCAGCAAATAGACACCAAGAACAGACAACGGGGGGGGGGGGGGGGGTGGATTAAATAAATAAATCTTTAAAAAAAAAAAAAAAACTAAGTACTGTGAATCTACAAAACCCTTTTCATTTTCATTTCTGAAATAAAACTTGCATGGAATTCAGCAGCACACAAAGAATGCAACAATATCCATTTTTGAGGGAGCACTGTTCTTCTCTCATTGTAACATCTGAATTATTGTGATGCTGTCTTTTCATCAACCATGGGCTCCCAAAGGTACTTATGTTAGCGATGAGATTCACCAATCTTTCATCATTCCAGAAAAGATAGTAGCTGCCTCTCTCTCTAGTGGACTCAGTGATCTTACCTTGAGGTGTTAAGAATCGCTAAGGGCTGTAAGGACTTGTGTAAATTACAGCCATGCAGAGAGGGGTGGAAAAATCAATAAGTAATGAAATAGTACTGGAGTGAAGTAGCCAAGAGAGCAATGGGTGGGAAACTCCCAAGGATGAGGTTTCATTTTGTCAAAAGATAAAAGAAGATGTTCTGATGTGTTTCTATAAAACGGCCTTCTTTGGAAAGGAGAGGCTTTGGGCATAGATGGCGGTAGAATCACTCCAACGTGCCACAAGAAAGTAATGGACTATGGAGTGTAGGTCTATTACTATAGTTTGCTTTTAAACAACCACAAATTTTACCCCAGTAAAGCAGTAAATATGGTATTTTCTTCATCAGCTTGGGTGTCTGCCCCTCACTAAGTTTTTTATACCCTGGAAACATAATGTACCCCATTTTCTCCATTCTTCAAGGAATCATTCCAGATTGCCTTCACAAACCATTTTCGTTCTCCTCCTGATCGTACATTAGTCATGTTCTCTGAGGATGTGATGGTGTGGGAGAAGCTGAATGTCTGTTTCCAAGGGTTCCTGCCCATTCACAGGTGACCCCATCTATACCGTGAAGGCCAAAACTCTTTTGTGTACGCCTGATAGCCACAAGGGCCTTGTTTTGAGAGTCCCTAGGTTGAGAGTCCCTGAGCTGATATTTAAATCTGCTGATGTCTTTTTTTTAAATTTGAAAGTACATCATATCCACATTCTTACTGTTGATGATTTGTCTTGAGATAGAACTGATTTTTATAAAGATGGTGTAGTATTTGAAGAAGTCGGTAAAGGAGAGGGATCCAATTCAGTTGGACTTGACTTGGGAGAACCTGCTTTTCTCCTGCTTCTCTGCCCTTTACGGAGGTGACAGATGGCCTTCCCTACCTACGTGTCCATCTGGCATATAAATGAAGCTAACTGTAAGGAAGGATGAGCCACCAACAGGAGCCGAGGAAAGGAGAGCCATAGAGATGCCACCCAAGAACTGATTGAAATGATGGGATCACATTTGCTTTTTGTGTCTCTTTTTTCATATAAAGCCTCTGGCCTTTGTTTGTCTCTCAGTTGATGAATGAAGACTGGTGAATATCTCCAGGTTCTTTCAGATCAGTTGGCGTCACTCCCAGCTGTGGCAGTTGAAAGTTAAGAGAGAGAGAGACAGAGAGACTATATTGGTGTGGAATAGCAGAAAATAAACACAGGTTTTTGTACAATTAAAAGACTTGTAGTCTTGATGATGTTGTGACTTTAGTCCTTAAACACCAAATAAGTTACTCTGGGTCCTTTCCCTTTTGATACCCAAGTACATTTGGAAAGCTGGCAAGATGAATCTTTTATATCTAATAAAACAGAGCAATAACCACAAAGTCAAAAACATTGAGAGGTGAACCAACTGCCATCGCATCCCCAGCCCGCTTTATGATGTGTCAAATATGTTTCCTGATAATTAATGAATAAGTTTTAATTATTATTTTTAACTCTCTGGCTGTGCCTGCCTAAACTGTGTAGCACTGGAAATGAAGATATATATCCCATCTCACAGAAACATATATGATACAAATCCCAAAAAAGCACTTGCCCCTGAAATATTCAAATACATAATGGGGAAGTGGTTTAGATGGTTTGAATGATCTGGTTAATTTGACTTTCTTCTTCTCCTTGCATAAACAAAATCAAGTTGCTTTTTTTTGTACCCGTAATTTGCTACAATGTCTGGATGTAGACACTAAGATGGAAAATTCAACTGACAAGTACCTGTGCCACTCACCATACCCAATGTTTTGCTTATCCTCATAATGTATGTGCACAAGGAAATCCCCTGCGGTCCTGCTCCCATACTGTGGATATAGCTATACCCACCTCCTCCAACAATTCATCCGTTGATGCCATTATCCATTGTTTATGACATTGCAGCCACAGTAATGAATTGATATGTCTTGATCTTTGAAATGCTCAGACAGGAGGCCACACATTATAGGAAGAAAACATTGTCAAGACTCAACTCTATTCGGCAGGGGTTGGAAATGGATATTGTGCAGGAAAATGCATTAAAGTTGAAGAGGGTTTTGTTTAACATGATGGTTTTAAAGACGTAAACAATTATGATGGGCAATAATTCCTTCAATCAGAAGATTGTGGAGAGGCCCCACTTAGGCCAGGGTGCTGGTATGATTCCAAGTGTGCTACCACCATAAAACACTAGGGGTCACCATATTAATACCAGTGTCCTGGCTCCACTACCCTGCAGGAAGCCTACCATCACCGAACTCTGCGCTCCTGGCTCATTCAAGGAATGTGGTCATTCATGACCAGGGACCACTTGCATGCAGTTATTTCAAGCACTTAGGGAGGGTAGAGTCCTCCCTAAACCTCTTTCTGGTGAACAATTTTTTTAAGAGCCATGTGAGTGTATCAAGCCATTATTTTGGACTAAAAGTAATTATAAGGGCAGTGCAAGCCAGTTAACCAAATATGGAACATTGTCATTCCAAAGCTACACAGCATTCCAATTCAGGTGTTCTGCTAAAGCCTGTATCTGTCCAATAGGGATAACACTTTTTTACTTGCCAGGGTTGACCCTTGCATGTTAACTAAAAAATTATTATCTCCCTCTTCCTTTGTTTCATCTTGTTATGTTTCCAATCCCCAATTCAGAAATTTTCCAAAGAAGAAATTTAAGCAGTTGTCTGTAACATACAGATGTATGATCACCAGGCTCTATCACAGTCCCAAGCACCAGGATGGGAAACTGCTGACCCAGGTGCATAAGGGGCCCCCACCTCAGAGCCGTATGCTTCTGCTGACTCCTATTGCAGCCTCAAGGATAATCCTACCCACCCCACTAACCCAAGCAGGAAGTTCTCATTATTTCATTTGGGATAGAGCTTCTGAAGGCTAAGATTAAAGCGACTGAAGATCTGCGAACTGTATTTAAACCACCACCACCACCACCACCCCCTAAAAAAACACAGTATTTCAAGGAAAAGAGGTGACAATGGGTAATAGTGTTAAGATCATAGCCCAGATAAAGTATGCTCCTAGGTCAAAATTAATTTCAAAGCTTTTGGTTTTTTAATCACATTTTCTTTGTTTCTGTTTCATTTATTTATTGAGTACCAAAGATAAACAAGGTATGCACTAGTCAACGAGGGAGATAAAAAGATATACAGGTTCACAGAAGGGAACTAGTTGTTACCATTTTCTCTTCCCTCTCCTCATCACATGGTAACTGCCTGCCCTAGATATATCTCCTCTTCACCTACCACTTCTCTCCATCCTTTTCGCCATCTCCTACTCTCTGCTGCATATACTACTGTTCTGGACACTGCTTCAGTTATCATTGCCCATCCTTTCTTTCTCACACTAGCCCCTTTAACTGGGCATAATAGGAAAGAAACTGAAATAATTTTGGAGTATTCTTTTTTAATATAATTTTATTACAGCAGTTGTAAACTAACAAAACAACCATGTACATGTGTGGAATTCCCATGCAACACCCCTTCACCAACACACCACACCGTTGTGGAACATTTGTTACAGATTATGAGATAATACCATCAGACTATTACCACTGACCATAGCATACATTTGGCATATTTTTTTCATATCCCCCATTATTAAGACACTGCATCTTTGGCATTGATGCAAGAATATTACAGTATTGCTGTTAACGGTAGGCCATAGAGTACACTAATTAGATTTTTCCCATGCTTCTCCATGCTTTTTCCCATGCTCCACCCTGCAATAGGACATCCATTCTAGTTCACAGAAGGACTTTCTTGCATTTGTACTATTAACCACAGTTCTCATCCACCTCTGGGTTTGCTGTATTATTCAGTCCCTAGATTATTCTCTAGCTGTCTTTCAATTGACATTTACATCCCTAGACTACCTTTTTCAGCCTCACATTTAGTGAGCGGCTTCTCACTAAAATGTGTTACCATCAACTCCATCCACTTCCACACTCTTACAGTCAAGTTAATTAAAACTTCAATTGTATAAGTATTCTTTTATCTTCCTCGTGCTTAACTTTTAAATCAGTCATTTCTATGTCTAAGAAGAGAAAATACTGATACTACTTTGATTGTTTTTCACGTAGCCTTCAACTACTATTTTTTTCTATGGGTTTTCAACCCTTAATGGAATCAAAAAAAAAAAAAAAAAAGGCCCCCTTTCTTCCTCTGGAATACCCATGGTTTGATGGAAAAATGATTAGGATATTTCCATGTAACAAATTAATTTTGTAAAAGCTATGGTAGGGAAGTAGAGAAAGAAATCAAGAACATGCTTGTTAAGTCAGTATTTTAGGAGATTTGAAATATGCTTCTGTCCAACCTGAAAATTAAACTCTTGTGTGTCCAAACCTTAATTTCTACCAAATTACAATTAAGCCATCCAGGGTAATATCATATCAAAGTGTACACTTGCCATTATTTGTCTTCTAATTTAAGTTCTTCCAAACCCTAACCTATAAACATTGTACAAAAGAGAGTTCTTCATCCAACTTGAAATAAGGAAATTTTCCTTGTTAACTAAGATATTCATGACTTTGACCTTCCATTTCTCCAGAATTTGGAATTCTTAGCAGAGTAGTCCTTGGTATATGCAGCTACCATAGGGATAGAAACAGAAAGAATTTCTCCAAGGTTCTCTCAAGGCAGTATCATTGGGCTTGGATAAAGATTGCAATGGCATGCTTCAAAGGTATACTACTCAAGAAAGAGATTGTATAAAGTCTAATTTGGATTCAATCACACATACATTTTATTTTCTCTTCTGACCATCAGTGGATAGAACCCACAACGAAATTTTCTAGTCAGATGCTTATCATTACTCCATCCATGGCTGTGCATGGGTGGTTCTGATGACCTAATAAATAAGAAGGCAATAAAACAGAAATTCCTAACCAAGAGGCTATAGACCCCAGTAATTCCATGGATGGACTGAAACCTTCTGAAAAGGTTTGTGAAATTTAGGGGCATAGGTTAACTTTTCTTCAAAGAGAGTCTACCACAATCATTTCTTCAGAAGAGTCCTATTCCGCCAAAAACTTCAGTCGCTGCACCGGAGAGTCTTCACTGCACTAGCATCCTTTCATAACTGATTCAGGAACCTCCTAGTCAGCCTACATCACTACAGGAACCAGAAAAACGTCAGGTAACAGTAAGGATACTAACATGTTTACCATCTACCAGGACACTCTTCTGAGCACATTAGAGTTACTCATTTAATCCTTATCTGGTGGGCACTCATATTATCCTATTTTACAGACAAGGACCCTGGAATACAGAGAAGAAGGCAACTGGCCCAAGAACATGGGTGGAAAGTACAGAGTTAGGACATGGGCAGAGTTGGGCCTGCAGTTCATGGGCTTGGCCAAGTTCTTAACCACTAGGCTATCCTGACTCTTGACTGAAGGATGTTCCCAGCCGTGGAGTGTCCCTTTTAACAAAACAGAACAAGGTCTGAGGAAATATGAACACTGAAAATTGAATTAAGGCTAAACTGTAGAGACAGTGCAAAGATCAGGGGTTACCAGGGGTTTGGGGAGAGGAAGGAGGGATGATTAGGTGGAGTTGGGGGATTTTTAGGGAAATGAAACTATTCTGTTTGATATAGCAATGGAGGGTCCATGTTATTATGCATTTGTCAAAACCCATAGAACTGTTAAATCACAAAGAGTGACCCTAATGTAACCATGGACTTTAGTTAATAATATATCAATATTGGTTCATCAATTGTAACAAATGCACCAACTAATGCAAGGGGTTAATAATAGAGGAAGCTGTGGTAGGGGGCAGCTGAGGAGGTATATGGACCACGCAATTTTTCCATAGACCTAAAAATACTCTAAAAATTAAAATCTATTTTTTTTTTAATTTAAGGAGGTTAGAAAATAAACCTTCACTTGCCTCACCCAGTCCTCACTTCCGGGATGTTGGCAGTTCAGAGGGATACCAGCAGAATGGCAAGGTGCTCCTTGGTGCTAGGCAGGGCACCCATGGTAGCAGGCAGGGCCTCCGGGCACAAGGGGGTCACTTGGTTATCAGCTTTGAGGACCCACAGCACCTCAAATTCAAGCAGCACTTTCCAGCTGACAGCCACAGCCCCATCTCTCCTTTCATTTGAGGTTCCCCACTTTCCTGCAAGGAAGACAGAGTGCAGATTATTTTACAGACTGGAAAACTTCCCTAGGGGTAAACTATAACCCAGGATTAGATTATAGCAAAAAACTGTGTCTAGGTTGCAGGTCTCCAGACCCTCCCCTCCTCCCCCACCCAGTCCAGTTCTCTTCTCACTATTTTTTGGGATCCAGCCCATCAGTATCACTTAGCACTGAAGAAAGGAACATCCAAACGGGACAGATCCTACGTGCACCCAACCTCTAGGGCACCTTTTTATCCGGGGACGTGTAGTAGGACCACCCGGAACCCATGCAAAGCCCTCTGCTGTCGTTATCTCATGGAATCCCCCCCAAAGGCCCACTGAAGTAGGTCTTACTTCTCCAGATTTCACAGACAAGGAAACCGAGGCTTAGGAGCATCCACGAGCAAGTGACAAAACGCAGCCTTCAGACCCAGGAGTGTCCCTTCACCACTGGGCCACACTAGTGTCCGAGGAGACAGGAAAAAGCAGACTGAGGAGGAAATGAACTGCCCCGTTTGTGTGGTGAGCAATGCTTTCTACCTGCTCTGAGAGCGGAGCAAACGGAAATCTGTTTACAGCACTGGTGTGTGAGGTTAAAATTCAGGAGGACAATTAGGAGCCATTAGTCACTGGCTAGGGCTCCACGGGCGTCTTCCGAACTAGGATGGGCTCTCGCTCCCTCGGACCTGGCTCAGAGGAGCCGGCAAAGAAGTCTTTTCTAGGCCTGCGATGCCGTGAGCAACGCTTCTGAAGGCGCCAGGCGGCCCGAGCTCCGTGGAAACAAAGGCCCCGCTTCTCGGGGGCCGGCCGGGCCGGCAGGGCCTGAGGAAGTGTCCGCGGCGCCCGCGCCGCCGCCGCGCACCCCCGAGCGCCTGGCCCTGGGCCCGGCGCGGCTCTCCACCCCGGGGACGGGCGCCGGCAGCCACGCCACCTTTTCTGTCCTGGAAACCCAGGAAGCCCGGGCGGCGGGCGGGTTGGGTTTCGTTGCCCCTGAATGCAGCTTTTCAAACAGTTGCTCTTCCTAAAACTCCATTCACTCCGAGGCCCTGAGAGAAGCCTCCTGGAGAGAAACGGAGGCGCGGGGAGGGCTTCCAAGAGGTGTTTGGGGAGGAGGGAGATGGAGATCGGCGCCCAGGGCGCGAGGCAGCCTCGCGGGCCCGCTGGTCGCCAGGCCCGGGCGGAAGCGGCCCGTGTCCCCGAGTCCCCGAGCCCCCTGGGAGTCGGAAGGAGCCGCGCCCGCCAGGCCGCGCCTCTGCGCGGGGTGGGAGCAGCCCTGCTGGACGCCCCCCGGCTTCCCTCTGTACCCCCCTGCAGGGCGTTGGCCCGGCGCACAGGACGCCCCCTGGGGGGCCGCCAAGGCTTCTCTCCCTCGTCCCCTTCGACGTCGGCCGAGATCCCCGGGGCGGTACCTGACCCCAGCGCCCAGAGCATTTGGGTCCTCGTCCAGCAGCAAAACATGATCGCGGAGCTTCTCTAGGAAAGAGAGGTGGGTAGGAGGGAGCCCGAGAAAGGTCTGCCTTACAGCCTCTGTATAAGGAAAGGAGAGAAACTGGTGGGGGAGGGGGGGATTGCAAGTGGGGGGAGGGGGAAGGGGGGTGTCCGTAGCAGTTGCTCCTTTGGAGATCTAAAATCTGCAAGTGTTACGTCAAAGCTTCCTCCAAATGACTTGATGAGGGTTTTTTGTTGCTCGGTTGCTGCCCTCCCGGGACTCATTGGGATGGCAGGATAAAAATTAATTAGAGGCTTTTTGGAGGGGGCTTTGCAAGACAGCCTGAGGCTACGCTTCAGTCTGGTTGTTAGAAGCAATATCATCACCGCCTCCTCTCCCAGTGAACAGTCCAGCGCTGGGGCGGCCGGGGGGAGCCACAGAACGTTCAACACAGACATCAGAGCCAAGACTTCCTCCCAGAGAGATTACTTACCACAAACCAGTGGATCTACCTGCTGACAACCACAGAAATATGTCTTGTTTCATTTTCGGATTTTTAAGAGGGGTTACATAGGAAGTGTACAGAATCCTGATGAAATAGCTCCAGGAGGAGGGGGCTCTGCCTCACCCAAGCCTCTGCAGGTGACAGTCAGCCTGGGCCCAGCCACCAAGTGGGCACAGCAAGGCAAGGTCCTTTCTAGCCAGGGGTTTCTCTCTTTTTTTTTAGGGAGTGGAAAACTAACAAGTGGGGCTCTAGGAAACTGGCACCTGTTTGCATGACCAAGGCTTACACATTTACAAAAACTTTACGAGAAAAGTAGTCCAGCCCCGCCTGGCTTTGCTTTCTGGTCTTTCTCTTGCTCTCTTCCCTTCCTCTTCCCACATGCCCTCTCCCCTCAAGCACTCACACTCCTTGTCCTCCACCTGAAGTACTGATTCAGTGAGTGACCTCTTGAAGTCTGATTAATTGGGAACTGGCTCCTGAAATCTGGTAGTTTGGAGCATGATATCAGTCCTGGCATTTCATCAGCTACAAGTAGCTTTTACGGCTGTTTATTTCACTCTGGGAATAGAGAACGTGAAGTGAGCAGATGTCTGAGTTCCCTTCTCAGGTATATCTTTGACCTTCAAGAAAGATCCTTTGCACTTATATAATACAGTTTGTCTCCAGACAAGTGTAAAAACTGTTAGCTAGTTTGTCTTTAAAACATTTCCTGTGATGCAGACAATAATTAAGTCCTCTGCTTTTATAGATGGAAAAACTGAGATAGTTCCTATTTCCCATGTCCAGAAAAAGGCAATCTATGTGTGAGCTTAGAAAAAACTTGGAAACTCCTAGGGCCCTTCCCCTCTCCCTAAACTTAGCTATGTCTATTTTATTGCCTGTAATTGTTTCCTTGCCTCACGGTGAGGAGGAGAGGGGGGAACCAAAGGGAACAATTACCAAAAGCAAATTTTCCCCTAACAGTCATTTCTAAAATGAATTCACCAGCTGTCATTATGAAATCACACCATCACACAACGTTCTAGCAACTTCCTGCTCTCCAAGGTATGTTCCTTCAGGTGAGTCTTACTCCCTTGACTTCAGATAAAGAAGGTTCATGATACTTGCATCTCCAGAAGAAACAAGAAGTCTTCTTCCTAGGAGAGCTTACCACCGACTTTGAACACCTGACTTGTTTCCAAATGGATGTAAGACAGTGGTGAGCCAAGCTGACATCACTTGGATTCCTCGCCTGCTTGCTCTTATGCATTACTACACAAGAAATAGTCCCCAAGACATGGCGACGATGGTGCCTGGTTAGTAAGCTCAGTGGGGTAGCCCAAGCCCGCCCCTTCCTAATTTGCTCTCTGCCAAAGGGACATGGAAAGAGATACGTGATGGTGGCTCTCAGAATCCAGGTACCCATTAAGTGAGGGCCAAGGAGTGTGGCTACTTACTAACCAGTCTGCCTGAAAATCAATCTGCTGCTTTATAAGCAGGCAGCATATTTAGAATCATGGAAATTAAAGATGGAAAAGACCTATTAAGTCTTCTAGATCATTCCCTAGGGTGCAGGCTTGCTCCCTGTTGTACATTTGTTATTGCTATGTCAGGCCTAATTTTAAGAGTCTCAAGCAGTGAACACAGAGGAAGCAGAGAGAGTGGTGTCTGACACCTCAGTGAACAATGATCACGTGATTAGAAATCTCCCAGCTTCTCTTCAGCCTTTGGCAAGCCCAGAAAGGATTTGTATTCCCCAGGGCTTGGCCCAGGAAAAAGACCAGAGCTTCTAGAGACTGAGAGCTTAGAGAACATCTTTGCCTCTTTGTGTTTAGCAGAGTAACGTGCTGACTACATAAAACATCCAGGCACGAGCCATAGGGGAAAGCCAAGAAACCAGGTGTTCCGGGATTCTTTTTAAAATTAAATATTCCTACCCTGGGGAAGCCAACCTTTTCTCTTTTAAGTTTTCCTATGGGTTGGTCAGTAGTCAACTAAACTGTGTTTCCAGCAAGTGGCAAAAAATAGAGGAAACATTTTCAGAGATGCCATGACTGTATTCCAGAACATTCAGAATCCCAAGTGATATGAAAATAAGGGCAAATGGCATCACAATAGTACAGTCAAGTTTTCTGAGAAAACCATTTCTCTTTATATCTCTGTTCCCAGCTAGAGAGGAAGCAAGATAAATTCACAATTTCATGTGGGAGCACCTTTAAATGAAGGTAAACAGAAGTGAAAGCTAATGGAATCAGGAGAACAAAGAAATCAAAACAGAATTCAAGTCATGTTCTTTTTGCTTCTCTGGTTTTGAAATTATGGAGAAAGTCCCTTTTGATAGCCATGTTAAAAAATTCTAAATTCGTGCATTGTGACGTCTAACTCAGTTATACTACATGGATGAAGTGAAAAGAGAGTCACAGGTCCAACGCAGAAACTGCACACATTTTTTCACACCAAGGATGATGAAAATGTAACCACTTCACATTTCCAGGAATAGGAATAGCTATCTTCCGAAGAGATTCGCCTACCCACTTTCTGGTCTAAAGGATCAGAACCATTTTCTTTGCAAAAATGAACTTTTAAAAGCCTGAAGTTTGACTCACAGACCAGCAGCACATTCCCTTCTGAAGTCCCCCTAACCTCTGCCCTTCTCACCATAGCCCTTTTCTCTTTCACTCTAAAACATTATCTCATCTCAGCATTGCAGCTTTTTTAAGTTCAATGTCAATAGCTAGTTAGTAGAGGGCAGGAGGGTCAGGGATTAGGATTCCAAACTGTCCTTGACGTTTCTCTGTGGGCTGATCTGCTGTTTGCATCAGGCCAATAAAAAAAAAAAAATCCCTCTTTACTATCTGAGAAAAGATCAGAACAGGAAAATGTCAGTTTGAGAGCTGACAGAATTCTGATAAGAATGAGCTGGAAATGAGAGAAAGAAAGGAAGAAGTGCTGTCAGTCTAAGAAGTTTTTAATTTAATGTTTTTAGACAAATGTTTCCCGCTGAGTGTGTATGTGTTTTTCGCACACAACTTCTCCATCCCTCTGCCTCTTTTCCAAATGCTCTTATTGAAAGAAAGGCTGTCTATTTTGATTTGATTTGATTTGATTTGATTTTTTTATGGTCTTTCCACAACCTTTTAAAGATCTGGAAGGGTCAGCCTTCCTGGCCTGAAAGCTGTAAGCACATTCACTTCCACAGAATTTCTTCTAAGCCCTGAAATAGTTTCCACTTTCAGAAGTACCTATACATATTTTTAGAGTTAAAAAGATAATTTAAAGTCTCAGGCTTAATTGAACAGACAGAATGGGGAATGGAGTGCTACAGATGGAAACACTTTCCAAGTGTGAGGACCTCTGAGCTGGAATAAAATACCTACATAATGAAGGCTTGACGATTATAATGGGCATTGTTTCTCTTGCCTTGGGTTCTTTGTTGGTTGATTTGGTTTTGTTACTTATTTTGCGACTTTATTATTAGAGGAAATGGCTGGTGTTTTTAAACAGGCTACATGAAACATCAAGAAGTGACCCCCATGAAATGATAGAGTCTTCATGAAGAAAAGGCCAGCGCCTTTGATGAATAAAACACTCGACAGGAGTGAAATTGTCTTCTGACTGTAAGAAAGAAAGAAAAAAAACAAACTGTTTTCTGAAACTAGGGAATTGCCTAATTCACCAGCAAAGCATTTACTGAGCACCTACTATATATCTGGCAATCTCCCAGGCATTTTAAATCATCCCATTTAATCCTTATAATAACTGTATGAGGCAGATGTTATTGTCTGCATTTCACAATTCAGAGGAGTGAAGCTCTGAGAAGGTGGGTTTGTCCAAGGTCACGCAGCCAGGCCTGATGGGGCTGCCCAACGCCCTGTCTGTACAGGATGTGTCCTGCGCTTAATGATTTTGTCCTGAGTCTTTATTTACTTCATCAGGAGGCCTTAAATTTCCTGGATGTAGCTTTGCTTAATACATTACAAAAATTCCTCAGAGCTACTTTTCAAATTTAACTGGGTGTCCTGTTTATTTTCGAAATCTAGCAACCCCAACATCTGGGTCTCAGACACATCCCCCCCCCCCCAATCCAGAGGTTGGTTCCTTCTTCCACACAAAAGGAATGGCTTTTTTCCTGAACACTTTGCTTACTCCCTGATGAAACACATAATGTAAACTTCATGTTTGAGCCATAGTATTTCAGAGTGTGGACTCTTGAGTCAGCTAACTGGGTTCGAATCCCTGCTCTACCATTTGCAAGTTATATGACATGGGGCAAGTCTCTCAAGATCCCTGAACCTTGGGTTGCTCCTCTGTAAAAGGACAAAAAGAATGCTTGCCTCCGAGGGGTGTGTGGAGAGTTAAAAAAGAAAACGCATATAGTAAAACCACCCAATTCCTGGCACATAATAGGTTTTCAAGAAATATTAGCCACTATCTATGCCCTCAAAACCATCCTAATATGGTCCTTCAAAGCATGACTCTTCTCAGGACATCCCCTTGCTTTAAGAGACAGTGCCCAGGGAAGCGGATGTAGCTCAAACAGTTGGGCACCCACCTACCACACGGGAGGTCCCGGGTTCAGTTCCGGTGCCTCCTAAAGAAGACAAGCAAGACAGTGAGCTGATACAAAGGGCTGGCACAGCAAGCTGAGGCAACAAGATGACACAATGATGAGACATAACAAGCAGGGAGCGGAGGTGGCGCAAGCCATTGGGCACCTCCCTCCCACACGGAGGTCCCAGGTTCAGTTCCTGGTGCCTCTTCTTTAAAAAAAAAAAAAGACAACGACTAGTATACAATGAGCAGAGAGTAAATGCAAACAATGGGGAGTGGGGGGGGAGAGAAATAAATAAAATAAATCTTTGAGACAAAAAAGTGCCCCTGAACTTTGTATATGAATATCTTACGTCTACTAGCCCTGCCAACCTTTCCAGTCCTCTTTCCTTCCCTTCTACTTAGGAGATAGTCGATGAATGTTTGTCAGGGTGACCTATTGACTTTTTCTATGAGTTAAAATTTTCTTGTTTCAGGTGTAAGTTTGAATTCTTTTTCTCCCAACTATAATTTACTGATGTGGACTCCTCTGGCCGCCTGGTCCTTCCAGGTGGCTTTCGCTTTTGAATTACAGATGCCTGGAGAGTTAGGGTGTTCTAGGACCTTGCAATGGAGTGACGGCAATGCTAGAGAAAGTGTCCACAGAAAGCCCTTTATCAGCAAGGGAGTCCAGATTATGCCTCTCCTGCCCACACCCTCCACAGCTCCCTCTGACCAAGCCCTTTAGAGATAAATCCCCAGCTGGGGAGTAAGAAGCTTCCTGGCTTGAAAGTGGCCAGGCCGCGAAGGCGGGATTTTACTGGCTCATCCTCAACTCGCTCTTTTATTGTCTGGCATTTCCGCTACCTTCTCTTGAAACTGACCAAGAAAGCATCAGCCATACACCCCGCGTTGGGGTTCCCCGGCGTCAACGCACGCGCTCTGCCGAGGCCTGGGGGTGGCTGCGCGCGTCTCCTCTGGCGCAGGCGCTGCTGTGTCTTGGTCACTCCGCACTGGGGTGAATGGGGAGGTGTCAGCCGCTGCCTGAACAAAGAGACACAGCAAGACCTGGTGGCACCTGTGCGTGTGGAGACCCGAGGGACGAGGAGGGAGGTTAAGGCGGGGGGGGGGGGGGGGGGGGGGGGGGATAGGGAAATAACCCGGAAGAGCCGAGCTTCCCCCAGAGAGAGGCGTGGGCCGAGGGCTCGCCTTGGCAAACGCCGCGCACGCAGAGAGCCCTCTTCCCAGACACACGACCTGCATCCCTGAGGCCCTGCTCCTTACGGATTCATGCGCTGGCATAAGTTCTAAATTGCTGCCAGTTTCACAACTGTTTTTAATTTAAAGGGCTCCAGGCCATGATATTCCAGGGCAAAGAGGGACTTTTCTTTTTCGGCGAGCTGGGGAGAAGAACGAGATCGCAGCGCCCCCTCGGCTTGCAGCAGCCGGCTTCCACGCCTCAGCTCGTGAAATCGCTGTTAATTTCTCCCTGTCTCCACAGTGTACGCTCGTTGGAAGATAAGCGCACATGCTGGAAACTAGACAGAGGAAGCTCAGGGAAGGCGGAGCGAGCGGCACAGTCGAGTGCAGCAGCTATAAACATAACTTCCTTTAAGAAAAAAAAGGAATAAAAGGGCGTCTCAGAGCTTTCCAGAACTTAAGACCGTGTGTGATGTCTGAACTGTAACATCAACCCTCTCCAGAGGCTGATGGAGAGAGATGGGCTCAACAACAACCCCCTCCTACCACCAGTCGCCCCCCCCCCACACACACACAAGGAGTTCACCCTGGCAGGGAACACTTGACCAATCCCTTCGTGGAGGAAAAACCAAACAAAGGAACACTCACCTCACTTTACAGTAACCCAGTTGCGAAAGAACAGGAGAGCGGGCCAGATTAATTATACAGACATTTTATTATCCACTGCTGCCTTTTAAAAGCCAAAGTATGAACTTCTAAATGCTCTCCTTGGGATCTTCCCTTCCTCCCAACTCCAAGGAAAAGGTCAGAAAAATCAGGCCCTGGTCAAGCATGTTTGGCATCTTTGGGCCATTTAGAAAAAGACACTCCCTCTGGAGGGACAATTAGAAAAAGGCGTCCCCACTGGGTAGACAAACCCCATCGGGTGCCTGCTTGGATAACCAACATGTCCTTTGTGTGTGGAAAATGCTACCTGTCCCTCCAGGTGGCTGCCAGGGCACACTGCATGGCAGCTTGGCAAGTGGGACATGAACTTGTTTCAACCCACACTTGTTCCCCTGAGCTAGGCGCCTTCATACAGGGCACCCAACCATGCCAGTGGCCCTAGCAGGACTAATACCCCAACATGCATCTGTTGGAACAGAGTGGTTTGGGGTGCTGGCTTCCCTCCCACAGGCAGAGCTGGCAAAAAGAAGTTTACAGGGCTCTGAAAAGAAGATGACAACCGTGTGTTTAACACCTTCTTTGTACAAACTGCTCCCAGACAGTCCCAGAAGGTATTCCTCTCACAAGAAGAAGGACGTATAAAGAAGTGGAATGAGAGTAACTGTGTGATTCCAGGACCTTGAGGGACCATCATGGCAGAGCAAAGCTTCAGTTCCCTTGGGAAGGCCAACATGGGTGTGTCCAAAAGAGCAGACAAAGTGGGTTGGCATAAAAAGCTTATTGGCAACAGTTAAGAGCCCCCATCCTACCTGTACTTGTGAGCTCTAGGGCCACTCGCACCGTCATGTCAGCATCTGTGACCTCAGGATCTCCCCTGGTAGACAGGGCTAACAGACCAGACGTTCTGGATCCTTCTGGGCTGTCTAGACCAGGCTTGAAAGTAAAAGCCAAAAAACTAAGAATGAAATAAGAGGATCCCTTGTGAATGGATCTGAGTCTTGAATCTCTTCCCAATAAGCCTCTAAATTTGCCCTACAAATATTTGGATCTATGTATAGCAAATCGGAGTTTCATGGACAACTTGCTCTCTTGATGACCCCTGGGTCCAAGAGTTGGCTGGAAACAGAAGCGACTGGCCAAAGCCTGGATGGATTCAGCTGGACTCAGTCCCTGCAGTCTTTGTTCTTAAATCTGTTTATACACTTTCCCGTAGGAGTCTGTAATTTTAATCAGTAAATATCTCCCTTGATTTATCACCTTCTATTGAC
Organism: Dasypus novemcinctus; assembly: GCF_030445035.2. Taxonomy (NCBI): domain Eukaryota; kingdom Metazoa; phylum Chordata; class Mammalia; order Cingulata; family Dasypodidae; genus Dasypus; species Dasypus novemcinctus. The sequence continues at coordinate 18,978,147 of NC_080690.1, read as the reverse complement.
ATAGTGGTAATTCAAGCAGTGGAACTGAAGGCTGGGCCTGCTGTGTGTTTTTTCCCCTCATTGTGCACTGCCTCTGTTTGCTTTTTCTCAGCCCTCTTAGGTAATTGGCCTGCCTCTGACACTCTCTGTATGACATGCCTGTGGTCAGGGGTCAGTGGGTTCCCCTTCCGAAGAGCAAAATGCTCTAACCAATCGCGACAGCAACCCCATCTTGAGTTTTCTAAAACCAGAGCAGACAAACCACAGACTGATAGGACCCAGTGGATTTCATTTAAATAGAAGAAATCCAAAACACTCGTAAAGGACATTGTTATTCTCTCTAGCCCCAGAGACAGTTTGGAGACTTAATCCACTGATTTAGGATGTCCCAGTTGAGCAGGGAGATCCTCCCTCCCAGGACATCAGGAGCTGCCAATTTCCACTTTAGCAGAATGATCCCTTTGTAAACATGGAGTTGGATAAGACAAGTACTCAGTTCCACTTTTCATTAATGTGTTTATTTAGTAGCTATACTGGTAGATTAGTAAAATTCCTTGAACACAAAGTATCCTGATTTCAGTATCCCTGTTCATGATCTCTTTGATGGTCAAGATTAAAAAAATGAGGACTTAATGGCCATAGAGCTAGGTGGACTCAAAACTTGCCTGGTATGCTCCAAGGCTCTGTGTTAAACTATTTGTGTTTGTAGATGGCCCAGAACTAAAAGGAATGGCTTGATGTTAGAGGACAAGGTCTAGATTCCCAAAAGATCTCAGTGAATTGAAATGATAGACTAAAATGTAAAAGGATAAAATCAAGTAAAATTTTAAACTTCAACTCCAAAAGTCAAATGCCAAAACCCTAAACAAGAGCAAACTAAGTACAGGTTTCATAAGAATACTTTAGAAATTTAGGTGTCCAAAACTTAGTAGATGCTAACTGTGACTCATGGGTGTCAAAAATATTAATGAAATCTTAAGTTGTGTTGGTACAAGTATAATTCCCTTCTGCCATTATCTCACTATACCTTCAGTTCATTGAGGTTCTTCATCTTTTTACTGCCTGTAGTAAATAGTGTCGCATATTACAGAAGCTTATTTAAGTATCATTTGGATGGATGGATGGGTGGGTGGATGGATAGATGGATGGATGAATGGACAGATGGATGAATGGATGGCAAGGAAAGAAACTGACCCATTGGTCAACACACATCTGAAATATTACATTGTTTCCAATGCCATATTTAAGGATGGCCATCGATAAAGGAGAATGTGGTAAAAGAAGAGTGCCCAGATTATGCAGGATTTGGAAATCATGCTATAGGGGAAAGAGTTGAAAAATTGGTACATTTAATCTGGAATAGGAGGAGGCAAAGGAGTCTTGGGAGGAGAGGTGTTGAAATAGGGGAAAGAAATGTGATCCAAATTTAGAAATTTTGAAGGGCTGGTATGTGTGAGAGAGATTAAACAAGTTTACATTGTTCAGAGGATAAAACTAGAACTCCATGATGGAAGCTACAGTTGGGTAGATTTCAGCTCAGAACAAGGGAGAAGTCTTCACCAGTTGGAAGCATTCCCCTGTGTGTACAGGGAATTGGTCTGATTCTACTGATGGGTCTTTCTCTTTCTCTCTTGAAGCTGACTGTCACAGGCAGCTCTTACCCTAATTGCCATTCCTTCCTTCACGCTTTATTTAATAGTGCTTTACTTAAAGTTAGTTTACATATCTGTACTTAAAGCTAGTTTACATATCTGTCTCCCCCACTGTGTTATAAATTCCTTGAGAACAAAGCCCATTCCTTTCTTATTCTTTATACATAATAGACACTCAATCAACATTTATATTATTTTTTAGTAATTTGTCTTTTTTTAAGGTACATAGATCACAAAAAGTGTTACATTAAAAAATATAAGAGGTTCCCACATACCCCACACTCTACCCCACCCCCACTCCTCCCGCATCAACAACCTCTTTCATCATTGTGGCACATTCATTGCATTTGGTGAATACATTTGGAGCACTGCTGCACCACATGGATTATAGTTTACATTGTAATTTACACTCTCCCCCAGTACATTCAGTGGGTTATGGTGGGATATATAATGTCTAGCATCTGTCCCTATAATATCATTTAGGACAACTCTAAGTCCAGAAAATGCCCCCACATCTCATCACTTCTTTCTTCTCCCTGCCCTCAGCAACTACCATGGCCACTTTCTCCAGATCAATGCTATAGTTTCTCCCATTACTAGTCACAATAATTCTATAGTAGAATACCAATAAGTTCACTCTAATCCTTTGTTGAGTTAAATAGAACTCGGCTGCCTCTTTGATTCAAGTCTAATACCAAAAAATTAGTTTGGTCTAGGTGGGGATCTGTGAAAATAAAGAGATTCTAGAATGGCAATACAGCAGTGTTGGCTCTACACCCATATTCTGTACATATTGGTGAAGGTCACATCTGTGAATCAGTTATTTCCATCTTTAGAGTAAGGATACCTGTATTCTCAAGGTTGCAGTGTAATGTTTCATATACTTTCAAATCATTGTAATCCCTAAATTTAAGGATGCATTAAATTCATTTCACTGAAACCCATTAATCTGCCACCACCCATGCAAATATCTACAAACCAGTCTCTTTTGCATATAATGGAAGAGATCATTATTTTCTTCTGAAAGAAATTAGTAACTATTTGGATCTTGTTTATTAACTCAAATCATTGAATATTTTAGTCTGAGGGATATGCAGATTTCACCTTCAGATCACATAGCTTCAGTCAAGGGATGGGATGCCTCAAATGTACTGAAGAAACAGACTTGCTTCTAGGACTTGGTCTCCCAGATAGTGCAAATTCAGATGGGGCCAAGGATGTAATGACAAAGGCAGTTATCCTCACGCTAATTCTGTGGATGAAGAACACTGCTCTGATGCAAGCCTTCTGCTATTTCTCATTATTACATTATTGCCATCATCCTGAATTAGATTGCAGGGTAGGGCTGGGCCAGCGCATCAGGGGAAGCTCATCTCTGGTCTAGTCTCCATTCCATCATATTGTCGCATTCCTTCCCAAAGGTGGCAGCATTTTGGTGAATAGTAAAATGAAATGATTCCCAGAGACGTAATTAGCAAAGTGCTTAGAGGCTTAAGAAAAAAATGACAGGCTATCAATTAATAATTTAAAAATTCAGTTGCAGCCATTTTCCATCTTGGTGTTCCTGGTTATGTGAGAGAGAGATGCATGAGGACAGGTCAAGTTACTCCTCCATAGCCCATGTCACACAGCTTTGATATAACACAATATAGATACCCAACAGGCCATGATAAGGATCAAATATGAGAACCAGGCGGAGAATCATTTCTATCAGATTTCCTACCATTACTTTAGGCTTTCAGGTAGAACCCTAAGATAACTGATCTCGGCTATTCATGGAGTAATTGCATAGACAGTGATCTCTTTTTTTAATTATTATTTTTATTTTTTGAGGTACCGGGGCCAGGGATTGAACCTGAGACCTCATATGTAGGAAGGCAGTGTTCAACCACTGAGCTACACCAGTTCCCACATTGATCTCTCCTTTTAATACTAATTGTTTTATTTATTTTTATTTTTATTTTTTATTTCTCCCCCCTCCATATTCCCTCCGTTGTCTGCTCTCTACATCCATTTGCTGTGTGTTCTTCTGCATCTGCTTGTATTCTCATTAGGCGGCTCTGGGAATCAATCCTGGGACCTTCCAGAGTGGGAGAGAAGCAATTACTCTCTTGCACCACCTCATCTCCCTGTTCTGTTATGTCTTCTTATTTTCTCTCCTCTGTGTCTCTTGTTGCATCATCTTGCTGTGCCAGCTCTCCACGTTGGCTGGCACTCTGCGCAGGGCAGCTTTCCCGCTCAGGGCAGCAGTCCCACACAGGGCGGCACTCCTGTGCGGGTTGGCCTTCCCGTGTTGGCCAGCACTCTGCGTGGGCCAGCTTGCCTTCACCAGGAGGCCCTGGGCATCGAACCCCAGACCTCCTATATGGTAGACGGGACCCCAATTGGTTGAGCCACGTCCATTCTCCACGTTGAACTTTTTTTTTTTTTAAGATTTATTTATTTATTTTTATTTATTTAATTCCCCTCCCCTCCCCCGGTTGTCTGTTTTCTGTGTCTTTTTGCTGCGTCTTGTTTCTTTGTCCACTTCTGTTGTCGTCAGCGGCATGGGAAGTGTGGGCGGCGCCATTCCTCGGCAGGCTGCTCCCTCCTTCATGCTGGGCGGCTCTCCTTATGGGTGCACTCCTTGTGCGTGGGGCTCCCCTACGCGGGGGACACCCCTGTGTAGCAGGGCACTCCGTGCGCGCATCAGCACTGCGTGTGGGCCAGCTCCACACGGGTCAAGGAGGCCCAGGGCTTGAACCGCGGGCCTCCCATGTGGTAGATGGACGCCCTAACCACTGGGCCAAAGTACGTTTCCCGCACGTTGAACTTTTAATGGTAGCCAATGACTTAATTCATCCCTAATCCCTTCTAATTTGGCAGATGAGCAGTTATTAGTCACTGCACTCACTCTGGGCATTATATATATTCTCTTTATCATTTACATATAAATGACAGTGTGAGCCTCCCACAGAAGAAACTGGCCTATAATCAAGAGAAAAGAGTAGGCAATGGTAGGGTGATAAGAGCAGCTCCAGAATGATTTAGGAATTTGCCATTGCCAAGAGACCAGGATGGATAATGGCAAAAGGACAAGAGAGTAAATAAGAGTGGAACTTGGAGAGAAGACTGTGACTGAGGGACAAGTTGGGTTGAGAGTGGCTCTGGTATTAGAAGAGAAAAGGTAGACAAGGAATCAAAGTAATTCATTTATGCATTCATTCAACAAATATTTCTTGTGCTAGGTAAGGATATACAGACACAACCCTGCCCTCAGGCAAAGAAATATGTAATCACAAGTTGGAAAAACTGCTATGAAGAAGACAAATAGGGCACTGTGGGAGAAAAGCATGGGAACAGAGGTTAAAGAGTTAGGAATCTATTTGAATAGAGGGGATAGATAAGATCTCTAAGGAGATGACATTTAAAATTCAACTTGAAGCATAGGAAAACACCAGCCATTACAAAGAGAAAAAAAGGGAAGTGACCGAGGCTAAGAGAATGAATGTTAAGGCCTGTTAATGGCGACTTTCATTTATTCAGCACCTATCATGGCAGACCACATCTATGTGCTTTAGGTATGTTAATAAATTACTCTTCCTGAGCCTAAAAGTAGGCTATTATTATTACCACCTCTTTACTGGGAACGGAATGACGCTAGTGAGTCTGGAACATAAAGAACAAAGGAGACATGGCCCAAGATCAAATTGGAGAAGTAAGCAGAGGCCGCTGGAGTTTTCAGAAGGGAAATGGCATTGATCTGATTTGGGTTTTTAATGGATCCCCCAACCAGTCATCGATGAGTGGACTGAAATGGGGCAAGAAAGGAACTGGATGGGCTATTTTGAAGGTGATGTGGTACCCGGCAAGAGTAGGTATAGCTGGGCCAGAAAGGTGGTAAAGGAGATGGCAAGAAATGTCAGGATTCAAGGCATGTTTTGGTTGGGTTGATATTTGAGATGCAGCCAAACATTGAGGACACAGAAAGGAAAAATATGGATTCAAACCTAATACCAGTTCTCTTCAATAATTAAAGAAAGGAAAGGGAGAGAGAATTGGGGAAACGACTCCTTGTAATTGGGAGATTCTCAGGTACCCAACCAGGACCCTGCCTCACTGACCATATGAAGTTTAAAATATCCATTCCCTGCATGTTGTGGTTTGGCTACCCTTCTTCCCTCCATGTGTTTTTGTTAAATGGACACACACACACATACACCCTGATCCGCGGAGCATGCAGAAGGAATCAGCACATAAGTCTTCCTCACGTGACCAAGAAGTCTTGACACAGAGAAGAGCCTTTCAATCAAGAAACTGCAGTTAGGAAAAAAAAAAAAAAGATAAAGAATAAAAAGTGAAGACCGCTCACCTGGGGGAAACAGATCCAGCTGACCTCAAGCCAATCATTAACTCCGCCCAAGGCCTTCAGGACTCTCACACTTGGGAATTCTTAGGAGCCCTGGAACTAAGAGCAATGTTTATTTTCAGAACAGGGCCTGAAGAAGGAAGAAAAGGATAAACAGGTTATAAATGTTTTCATTATTTTTAAATGGCTTCCACCCCAGCGCGTCTCCCCCAATATTAAAGGAACAAAGGTCAGAGAGGATTTATGTGAGCAGTTTCTTTCAACGCTCTGCCATCCCAGCTCGCAACTGCCCCATCTCCCACTTCCCCTACATTTTCTTAATGGGAACTGCTGGGTCTCTCAATGACCATTTTGTAACTTTGGCCAAACCTGGGCGTCCGAGCCTGACGGGTTTTCCCGGCAGCTGACTGGAGCTGTGGTCGGCCTCAGAACAGTAGCCACATCATGTTCTCCAGGGACCGCCTCAGACTTTCATGCGATACAGTTCTTCATCTGGGTTTTATAGAGAACAGGAGTCTTGACCCTGGAGTGGGAGAGAGCAGAGCCTTGTTAGCAACTGTCGGTAAAAACTCTAAGGAAAACGAATGTGGTTGAGGAAAGGGAAACACGAAAGGCCAAAGAAATGCAGACCCTTCATCAAGCACTGGTCCCACTCAGACGCCCTGGGTGTGGCCTTCAGACTAGCAAAATCAACTCCAGATATCTGAGGGAGAGCAAGACAGGACAGAAGTGTCAAGGGAAAAATAACCACTAATATGATAAAACACGAGTGTACACAACCAAGCCACATCGATGGTCTCAGGAAACATGACTCGGAAAAAGCATCAAAGTCCTTCAGTGTGAGGCAATGGGGTTCATCTAATTATATTTAAGAAAGGAACTACTTTAAAAGCCTTTCCTTTTCCTTCCTCACGGACAAGTCCAAAGTGCAAACCAAGAGACCCGTTATTTCAGAAGAAGGGAGGAATTTAGAGAGCATCCTGGGAAAGAAGGTTGTTCTTTTCCCAGAACTGAGAAAAACTATCACACAAACCCTTCCCTGCCTGGTCTCTTTTTCCCCTCCCCAAAAAAAGTCGCATCAGGAAACAGCAGGAGGAGAGAGGAAAAAAAAAACACAACACAGGCAGCCCCACCATGAGAAATCAAGGCAGTCAAAATGACATTTGACACCGCCAGGCCACAGCTGAAGAACAAGGGAAAAGTTTTAGGGCGACTGTCACTGACCCATAGTCCCTCACTCCTAACCTTGCTCTCCAACATATGTTTCTCATTTCCTTGCTTATAGCTGGTCCAAGCTAATGATATGTGTTTTGGCCCGGATCCCGTGCTTGGCATACAGCCGGCCTTGTTCTCATTGTCCCGGCTACTTACAGAAACCTCTTTCTCTGTCTCTTTCTCTCTCTCAAAATACCGGCTTTAAAGAACAGTAAATATGCAAAGCAGCCCCCGCACTCTGTACAGCTACCATCTTGAGCATGGACCCCTCCACCCTAACACACCCCATCAATAAAGGCCTGAAGAGACTGCCCACGGGTGAGGGGTAAGTTCAACACAAAAGCAGTGGAAATTCAAACAAATTGGCCCATTAGAGTCTCACACAGCTATAAATACAGCTCGGCTCGGGCTATTTTGAGGGACGGTGGCATGGGAAAGTTCGGCCTGGAATCTTGAGTCTGTCAGAGGAGACGGATTTCTCCCGAGACATGGGAAGAAGACGAAGCGCTCAGTGGGCAGGAGGAACGAGGGCATCAAATCTGGTCAGTTTCAGGACAAGGCCAAAGCCGGACGGGGAGACGCGGCCAGGCCTCGTCCCTGCTCCCCCCGGGTCGCCGGCCGTCAGAGGCTTCGATTCTAGTGTCACCCAGAGTGTCCATAACCTCTGAAAAAGCTGAACATGCCCTTTTGCCCTTCAGGGGTCAATGGACCATTTTCACTCTTCCTGAAGGACTGGGCGGGCGGGTGGAGGAGGGGTGGGAACCGAGGAGGCCCAGGGAGTGGGGGCAGGCCCCAGGCTGCAGTCAGAAGCTCTGGCTGACCGGAGAAGGAAGTCACGAGGAGGCCCTTTTTGTGGGTCAGACTCCACAGTGTGGCACCCAGATTGCAGATATTATGAAATTAGGGGCACAGGGGCATGGATTCTAGGAAATTGGGGCCCAGAAGTAAAAGTGACCAACATAAGGAGGCAGAGAATACATATATGCAAATGTTGAGAATTGCATAACATTTCCCCTCAGGGTGTGTCAGCAGATGGCGATTAACTAATAGGAATGAGTAGACACTCAGTACACATATACTTAGAACTGTGTACCTGCCCACATTTTATGAACACGGACATCCTGTCAGTCTCCCTGCTGGCTGTGAAATGCTGGATTTGTTCTTTCTTCCCAATTTTACCAGGCCCCACCCTAATTTCCGTTCCGAAAACACACACAGGAGAACTTTGGATTTACCCATTCGGTTACTAAGTTTGGGCACCTACTGAATACCAGGCACTGTCTGAGGCCCAGGGTTACAGCAGACATGTGCTGATCTCCTGAGTCTTTCAGCCCAGAAGCTGGATGTGATCTGTCCCTCACCTACCCCCTTGGTGTGCCAGGGACGGCCCCAATTTATATCTGTTGTCCTGGTGTAATTATTAATAGCGCTTCTTTTCACTCTCAAAAGTGTCCCAGTTTGGATGATAAATTATATGGTTACTCTATCCAGGGTTCCTTTTTAAAAAACTGCTTTTTTGGTATGAAATCTAATACACAGAGAGGAAAGTACAAAAATATATAGCATCCTCTATTTTAGAGGCTCTTTGGAATTTGAAAAAGTCAAGAGAGGGTTCCCAAATTATCAAGAAAATGGCTTTAGCAGATTAAATTTTAATTAGCTCAGAAACAGGTTCCACTGCCTTCTGGTCTTGAATCCTTGGCGCATGCTGAAGGAATGGCTGTCGGCGTCTGTAGTCATGGACGTGTCAGCTCTGGTTTATCCGTGATGCGTCTGGAACCTCAAGCGGACTGGCCTCTCCCACCAAGCATGGGAACACATGAGAGCACTTGTGCCGGCACAGCCCTGAGGGGAAGCACCAGTACAGGTTACCATGACAACACCCTTTCCTGAAAATCTCTGACTGACACTTCCTGGGGAGACAGGAAATAAAGACAGGAAGATACCAAGGTCACACTCTTCCCATGTCCAGCTTCCCCTACCTCCCAGACTCATCCGATATTTGACCTTTCCTAGCTCAGCATTTCTTTGCTCATTCCTGTCAGCAAAGTTTTTCCTGGGGGGCGAATGAACTGCCTCTGGACCCTTTTTCCCAGACAACCAATAGAACCCAAAAAATACTTCAGTGATATTCTAGGTAGAAGTAACTAGTGAGGCAAAGATGCTTCAAAACTGTACGCCGCTGATCCTGAAGTAAAAAATAAATAAATGGATGGTTTATGGAGTGCCTGAGCTTTTGAAAACAATGTTACTACATTAACATTCATTCGACAAATGTTTCTGGGCCCCTATGTGCCAGGCACTGTGCCCGAGACTGGATGTAGAGGGCTGAGCCCACGGATGTGGCCCCTGCCTCCATGGAGCTTGCAATGACCTGAAGGAGACAGGCAGACAGGAATATCCCACAATTAATACAGAATTGCCATTTGCCCTAAGGGCTGCAAAGGAAACGTGCAGAATGCTAAAAGAACCTGTAACGGGATCACGTTTAGATTTGGGGGGGGGGGGGGCGGGAAGTGCCCTGAAGAAGCAGCATTGATTTAGAACCTGATGAATGAGTTAAGCAAAGAACGTCTAGCTTCCATGTGAATCAAGGGTCTGAGAGCCTCCACAGTACTGGACATAACCTTTTTTTTTTTTTTTTTTGCATTACTGAACTATTTCACTTTGAGGCCAGAAGAGTTTTGAGGGGGTATAACTTTCAAACCTACAGATTTATAACCCACAACAAAAATAATAGGAGGATAAGAATACCTCACTTCTAGAGCAAAAAAAATGCAGGTTCTCTCATACCTGAAACCCTAGCACTTAGTACAGTTCAAAATATCGCTACCGTGTCGTGTTTTTACATAGATAGTGCTCAGTCTGCAGTGAGTGAATGAAGCCCTCCGTGACCCTCTGGATTCACTTTTTTTTTCCTTCCCCTCCCCCTTCCTCGCCCTGCTGTTTTTGCTGTCTGTATCCATTCGCTATGTGCTCTTCTGTATCTATTTCTCTTTTTGTCTTCTCTTTCTCCTCTAGGGTTCACCAGGATTCAATCCTGGGGAGAGTGGATTCACTTTTATAGGATGCCTTCTCTGGACTTGCCAGGGATTTCACAAATATCCTCTCCTTTTAACACCATAGCATTATTGCACCTTTCCTAAGGAGGGTATCCTAATGTCCTGCGCTAAATAATGAAAATAATTATGAAATATAACCTTAATGAAGTTTTAAGAAGCAATTAAGAGGGGGAGATTTGCATTTTCAGGAGCATTTTGAAGTAGCAAGGGAAGATGCAAGCCGGTGAAGAAAAAAGGTACAAATGCTCCAAAAAAAATCGTGGAAATAAGAAAAAAAAGAAGCTTTAAAGGGAGAGGAGGTTGGAGGCCAGATGGAACCATTCTCAGAATGCTTCATGGGTGGAGATTGTGCCATTAGATTCTGTCGGATCTCCTGGCTACAGCCCCAAAAGTCTGAGTAGGAATTGGATTTGGAATGAATGGAGAGAAGGGAATTTGGGCTCAGTGGAACATTTAAGTACAGAGAAGCTTCAGAAATGTCAAAAGGCTGGCATTTATGGGGCAGGTGGTAAGAGGGAAGTTTTCTGAAACAAAGATAATGAAAGGAAGTGTGAACTAAGAAGTCGCTCCAAATCTCACTGAATTTGAGAAAGGACATTGGATAAGGAAGGAAACTAAGCAGATAGTTTAAGAGGTTCCTCCAGTCTAAAAAGGCAATTCTTACTGTGAATGATTTAGACAAAAGCAAGTTTAAATAGAGGTAGGAGTTTGTTTCATCAAAGATGGCAGAGGGAAGGAAGTTTCAGGGAAGAAAAATTGTTACATTTGAAAACCAGTCACATTAAACTGGGGATGAATGGAAAAGGGAAATGCCTGAACAGGTTTAAAGGGGTAGAAAAACTCGAAGGCTAAAATAATTGCCCCTTGTAGGGAGTTCTGATGTTCAAGAGAATTTTCTGCAGATATAGACACTGGTTTAAAGTCACTCCTCTTTGGTGGAATACCTGTAGTGCCTGATTTGGTTAACAAGTTCAATAATTGTTCTAGCTTTAATTCTTTCCCTTCACAAGCCCGTTTGTGATAGTGTCATAAGATTGTCATACCCACTGCTCTCGGTTTCAGGAAATGATACAGAGCAGATCAGGGAGAATTTTTTTCCCCTTTTTCACAGCATCTTGGCATACCGTTAGCACTGAAATGGTTAAAATATCAGCACATTTCACTGGTCTTGGGTTACTCATAAACATTCAGCAAAGCAATTTCACTCAATCGCACATATTAACTGCTTAAGTTCTTCTCTCTGAGGATGTGGACTGTTATTTTATGCCAAAAGTCCTGTAATTAAGTTTGACATAAGCGCATGGATTAAATATGTGTGTGTGTCGGGTGGGGGAGGATGGAAGGTTTTCTCCCCTAGCCTTCTTGCCATATGGAGATTGTAACCGAATAATGTGCAAACGTTTTTAAGAGAATTTCCAATCTTATTAGTCAGTGCTGTTTATCAGGTAAGTCTCAAGGCCAGAGAGTTACAAAGCCAGTTTTTTCCCCCACCAATTTAGCAATAAGAACAAAAACAAAACATTAACCGTAAAACAGCTCAGGCCCCTCTTAGTGCAGTCTTATAAAGCAGGTTACAGAACTGCGTTTCTGATGGACAATAGACTGTGGCTATAATTTGGAGCTAATTTGTCAAACTGACCTATTCCAGAGAATCTCTTAAATGCTGTAACCACGATGAGGCTATGGCACACAGCCCTGTGCTATTTTGCGAATTACTTAAAGGTATGCTTCGTTCTGATGCATTTTGTTCTGATGGTTCTTTCATCACCTCAAGTTCTTCCTGATCTGAAGGGTCCTCAGGTGACTGAAAATGCCCGAATCACTGAAGTAGCCTAATAACAAATTTACCGTCAATTTCTGGCCATATTCATGAAGGTTTCTTGTGGTTTAAGAGAGGAATGTTCTTGTTCCTCCCTTCCTAAAAACAGCTGAAAATAGCTTTTTTCAAATGTTTGAAGTAGAAAACATCCTCCTTGAATTTCCCCCAACTCAGAGGATCACACCGGAAATTAACCCTAAAAAGGAAGTTACACAGCGAGCCACCTCCCTCCTTCCCTTCTGGTGAATTAGTTCCAGGTCTCTTGCCCAATCCCAGTTGGTTGCAGCCCTTCTCTCCAATGGTTTAACTACGTTGGCTCTTGGGGCTCCGTCCTGCCATAACTTCCTGAAAGCAGCAAGGAACTTTATCCAAGTCCCTGCCAGACCCTGCCCTGCCGAGGCCCAGGTCATCACGCTTGGCTATCATTCTGAAAAGCCCCGTTGCCTCTATCCCCAGCCACCTTCTGATTTGTCTCCATTTCACTGAACTAAACTCGGAATCTTTTCCTCATGGAGGGCCACAGACCAGGCTGCTCATAATGTTGGCCCAGGAAGCCCCATAAATCTGTGAGTCATGCTGCCTTCTGGCATGGGCGTCTGACCATTTTAGCACAACCATTTTTATTTCATATTAAGTGGCTCAAACTGAACCCAGTGTCGAGATAAAGCCTTGGAAATTTGCTGTTCAGGAATAAGAATCATTGCCTTACGCTCAATACAGCACTCCATATTCCCTCATAATTTGGGGGACTATCTGCCATATCTTTTGAAAGCCCATCCCAAGCCCTCCAGGAATAGTCTCACTTCTTAGTTTATCTTCCCAGTTTTATAACTTATATTTCTGCTACTTAAATGATATAGGCTTGTTCTTTGGCCCACAATCTTAATGTATTCCAGGCATTCTCAGTTGCACTGTTCTCTTCTCTACTATCCCCCAAATTGGCACAAAATATAATTAGTTTTGACTGTACTAGCTGCACCATTGTTTGGTGTTGTCTGCTTCTCTTAAATGATTCTCACTTACCAGTGGCTTCTTCTTATTTGATACCTCAGGTAGTTCTTTTTTACTCCAAAACCTTGCTCTCTAGAGAGGCCAGCCCGTAAGACTTACCCAAGATGGTAATGAAATGCTACATAGCTGCGCTCTTTCTTTTGGTGGCCATAGGCGTGGGGGAGAAAAGAGTCCAGTGGTTTGCCATTCCCTAAGTCTAGGCCAGTGACATGAAATTCATGGGACTGTCCCAGGCCACTCTGAGAGAAGCGGGCTAATTCTGCTTTCTCATTCTGGGCGCATTTTTCACAGACCCAAGTCTGCCATTTTATCTTGTCCATGGCCAATCCTACCACAACACGTCCAGAAATAGGCTAAAGCCAAAAAGCAAGGAGACGCATTACTACAGGAATGAGGCTGGGGTGGTAGCTGATTTAAATGGGGTAAAGTGTGGTATGTTAAGAACCCAGGAATGACTGGGCAGGTCTCCTTGACCTTTGTCTCCAAATAACTCTCTCCATATTTCTTCTCAGAGGGTGTGGTGTTTTGCCTCCAGGCTAGCGTAATTCCAGCACCGGCTGGCATTCCTCCTGCCCTTCTGTCTCCCTCTCAGGTACCAGCAGGACTAAGAACATGTTAGGGGCTTTTGAGGTCTGTGCTCATCAGCTCTTCAAATCTGAGCGTGGTCTCATTCAGAGCATAGTAATTTTTCTTGCAGTTTATGTATGGTGTTCTATGCTTCCAATTTCTTGAGCATGACTCAAAATTACACACTCCTATGCTTGTCAAGGAGTGGTAGTACATGATGATTCCATGAACAGAATGGCAACTCTGAAGCTCTATCACCCGGGTTCGAATCCCAGCTCTGACCTTTAATAGCTCTCTGATCTCAGGCCTGTTAACTTAACGTCCTATGACTCATTTGCCTCATCTTTATAATGGGGATATAATAGCAACTACCTCTGGGGTCCTCTTGAGGATTAAACGTATAAAGGGTTAACATAGTACTTGGCCTTTGACAAACCCTCAAGAAGTGTTGGCTAAAGCCAAATGAATGGTTTGGATTCCAATTTTTCTAAAGAGTATCAGTCATAGCATTGTTTTCATTTCTAGAAGAACTGGTCTTTCAAGGACCTAAGATGCTCAGGCTCCCAAGGAGATGAGTGATACAGCAAAACCAAGTCTTCAAACTGCACTTGACTCTACTTGGCAGGATTTAGATACAACCTTTCATCAAAACGAAGAGTCCACCCATGATGCAACATCCCAGGCTAGTGTTAAAGACATGAAAGTTGAGGAAATAGGAAAAAAAATAGTGTAAAAATAAAAGGGTCTAATTTTGAAATTCTTATTGTTTTCCCTGCTGCACAGGGATACAGATACAGATGATTGTAGAGTTCTCATGCGGATTCCCTGTAAAAGTCAGAACCTTGCTAGGGTTGCAAGGTGGGCTCTGCAGCAACATGACCTCAGCCAAGACTTCCAACCAACCTCCGAACCTCATTTGACAAATTGTAATCAACTGCCATTCCTACCTCACAAGAGTGTGGCGACCAAAAAATAGAATGAAGTGTTGGGAAATATAGTAATTGTTATTACTAGACATATAGCTTTATTTAAAAACCTTGGAAGTTAAGAATGCTTTGTATTTATACAGAATATTTCTAAACAGTATTGAAATACTGTCTTTCTCATCTCCTTGACAAAACTCTACCCTTTTCTAATGCCCAAGTTGCGCCTCACTTCCTCTCCAAAACCACCCCTACACATACGCAAACGCATACGCAAATGCATATGCACATGCATATGCCAAACACTGTGGTGAACTTTCACTCTTCTTCACTCTTGTTAGCCCGCTTACCACTATCCTTTCCACTTACCTTGGCATCTAATCATCTGTCCTGGGAGGTGGCAGACTTTTTCTATAAATTCCAAATAGCAAATATTTCAGGCTTTGGGGGCCATATGGTCTCTGTTACACTCACCCAACTCTGCAACTGTAGCACAAAAGCAGCCATAGACACTACGTAAATGAATGGGCATGGCTGTGTTCCAATAAAACCTTATTTACAAAAAAAAAAAAAAACAACAGGTGGTGGGCTGCAGTTTGCCAACCTCTTGTCTATAGATTGGTTTTGTTATTAGCCCTCACCGTCACCACCACCTTCCTCTTGAGCCCAGCACCTGGTTCAAAACATACCTGTTGGATTGAACTGTCTCAAGGGAAAATTGCACATTTATTGTAAATAGATGAACCTAAGCAACCAAGGAAACCAAATTATTCAGGGTGCCCTCAAGAGTCAAATCTGGAAAAAGAGATATGTTTCCGCAGAGGAGAGATGGCTACTCTGTACATCAAAGACAGGAGTGTAGAGAAAACATTGCCAACAGATCACTGTCAAGTCCTAAGGGAAATGCTGTGGAAAACACCTGAGGACCACATGTTCTGGAATCTGAGCCCTGTGCACGAATAGCGCTGTAAGACCAGGAACATGAGTGGCCTGGCGCTTTCCTTAAGGACATAGCCGTAACTCTGAGTACACAGACAACCTCCATTCTTTAGAGGCAACTGTTTTATCATTATCCTTGAGTTTAGAAGAACTTCTCTAGTGTTTCCTATTTAGCTACACCTGAATATAAATATTTTTATTTGTGGAATTATGATCCTCTAGGGGCAGGTAGAATCATTGTTAAGAGCAGTAGGACTTGGAGACCTAAATCCAAATTTGTTAGCCTTTTCTTAAGTCACTTAGCCTCTCTAAGCCTCAGACACTCCTGTGAAACAGGGATTTTGTGGGGGTTAAATGAGATCGGGGATATGAAGAACTCAGCTTAGGGCTCAGGACAGGGTAAATACTCAATAAATATTAGTGTCCAGTAATAGTCGTAGTAGCAAAGTCACAGAGGCAAAAGATATTTCATTAATTAGACATAGTTACCATATGACCCAGGAATTCCACTCCTAGGTGTCTCCACAAGAGAAATAAAAACACATGTCCCTGCAAAAACATGTATGTTAATGTTCATAGCAGCATTATTCATAACAGGCAAAAAAATGGAAACAACCCAAATGCCTATCAACTGACAAATGGATAAACAAAATGTGGTTTAACTATACAGTGGAATATTATTCAGCCATAAAAACAAATGAAGTACTGATAGATGCTATAACATGGATGAACCTTGAAAGCATGATGCTAAATGAAAGAAGCCAGTCACAAAAGACCACATATTGTATGATTCCATTTATATGAAACATCTAGAATAGGCAAATCCATAGAAACAGAAAGTAAGTTAGTGGTTGCCAGAGACTGGGAGTGGGGCCGGAGGTAGGGAAATGGGGAGTTACTGCTATTGAGTACAGCGTTTCTCTTTGGGGTGATAAAAATGTTCTAAAAATAGATAGTGGTTATGGTGGCACAACTCTGTAAATATACTAAAAAATCACTACTTTAAAAGGTTGAATTTATGGCATGTAAATTACATCTCAATAAAGGTGTTATTTAAAAAGGTGTTTATTTAAAGAAACAAATGAACAACTCAAGACTTCCTCATCAAAATGAATCTATAATATATACCTTTTTAAAATCTGAGCTAGAAGTTTATAGTTTAAACATTCCACCAAAAGAAGTGTTATGTACAGATATATTTTTAAGCAGATTAGTTATTAGTTAAGTCCATATGTTATATCCATGGTGTTTAAATGTACTTATTGAGGGCATGTATACATAACCTTCATTTATAAACTCCATTTAATAGTGAAAATTACTCAGAGCCAAAAATTATGTGCTGAGGGTTTACTGTGCCTTGCGATGGACATGGCAGACACAAGAGTGAATAGGATCCAGGCAGATGAAGCTAATCGTCCAGCAGGTCTACACATCATGCCAATCATATGAGCCTGGACACATTCTACTTCCTGTTGTTTATATCACAAGAAATGTGCGATCTTTCCCAGATATAAATCATATTATCATCTTAGATCTCAGTTTTCAAGCTCTTCTCCTCAGGGGTATGCCATGCCCCACCCCCAGTTAAAAACCACAGTTCTGAATTCTAGAAGTTTCAGTAAGTCCAGGATCCCTAAATTTTACTTAGAGAAATAAGGGGTCCATGAGGCTATGTATGAGTTTTGTATTTTCTCAGTAAAAGAGAGATTCTCATGTTTTTTATGAACATAAGAATCACCTGGGAAGCTTGCTTACAATGCAAATTCGTAGATCTGAGAAGGAGCCAGGAGGCAGCATGTTTAGTACCCCAAGTCAGGCTGATGTAGTAAGGCATGAACCACACTTAGAGAAATCCTGCTCTCAAAGGCTGGGAACCAGTGCATTGCCAAATGTTTATTGGCACCAACCTTATACAAGGCACTGTGTGCAGCAATTTGGAGGATGTGGAAACATAAATTCCCTTCTCCATGGAGCACACAGTCAAGTCTGGAGGACTTGAAAGACACAAAAATGATAACTGACCATACAGGAGGGATGTGATAAGTACCAAATGAGTGACTGAGGACACTCACTTGGTACATATGTGAGGGTTGTAAGAGTTCAGAAGAGCAAGAAAGCACCTTGAGGTGGAGAAGAATTTGTGGAGGACAGGAGACCCTTAGGCCAAACCTTTAACGGTGACTCTAATGGTGAAGAGGGAAATGAAAGAATATAGAGCTGACAATGAGGGAGATTCGTTTCAGAGCAGTTAGCTACAGTGTGCTTAGATAAGGAATAAAGAGGCCCGGCTGGTAAAGCCGAGTGAGGCCAAACTGTGGAAGGCCCTACATGCCTGGTTGAAGGACGGGGACTTTATCCACAGAGTATGAGAAACCACTGAATGCTTTTGACCAGGAAAGTGGCACGATGCAGTCAGTACTTTAAAAGGATTATCGTGGTAATAAGTCACCTCTTTTTGGAATGAGATGACATATAAGTAATAGAGTAATGGTGTAATTGAAGTAGAATCCAGAATGGATTGGAAAGAGAGGAAAACCAGAGATGAGAGACCGCTTGAGGGTCTAGGAGTGCTCCTCCACACTGGCCCTCCTCCCACCCCCAAACATAAGCATACCATGACCGGATTCCTACTGAAAGGGGAAGAGCAGTACTAATATCCTTCCCTGCACGCATGATGAAAGAGATGCTTACTTGTTAGAAGCAATTAGGAAGCAGACGTGGCTCAACTGATAGAGCATCCACCTACCATATGGAGGGTCCAGGGTTCAATACCCAGGGCCTCCTGACCCATGTGGTAAACTGGCCCATGCGCAGTGCTGCCACATGCAAGGAGTGCCGTGCCACACAGGGGCACCCCCACATAGGGGTGCCCCACAGACAAGGAGTGCAGCCTGTAAGGAGAGCCACCCCATGTGAAAAAAGTGCAGCCTGCCCAGGAGTGGCTCTGCACACACCCAGAGCTGGTGCAGCAAGATGACGCAACAAAAAAGAAATGCAGTTTCCCAGTGCCACCTGACAATACAAGCAGATGCAGAAGAACACAGAGCGCATGGACACAGAGAGCAGACAACAGAGGGGAAGGGAAGAGAAATCAATAAAAATAAATCTTTTTTTTTTAAAAAAAGAAGCAATTAGGGAATGAGAATATCATAGCAGTAATAAGGAACAGGAAGGTAGAAGAATGGATTTAACCAAGTTCAGAGAATGGAAAGACTGGCTGGTGTGGGGAAAGGGATAGAAAGCCACACCTTTTAACGCCCCATTTGGAGTTCTGTTCCTTAGGACCTTGCTCATGAGAGCTTGAATGAGAAGCACTGCTTCCTATGAAATGGGACGACAGCACATTGGAAGCAACCTTTCCAAATGACCGCACTGACGACCCAGAAGTACTTGATAAGGGAGCATCTTAGCCAGCAAGGAGATTAATAAACATGAATCTAAGCAATGTCTTATATTTAAGGAAGATGGTCACTCTTTGATATGCAGCTTTTGCTGTGTAACAAACCACCCCAAAATATAGTGATTTAAAACAAGAGACATTTATCATTTCTCACAGTTCTGTAGATAGACTGGGCAGTTCTTCTGGTCTGGATCAACTTGACTGCGATGGTGAATTTAGAATGTTCTGACTTGCATGTCTGGTTGTAGGCTTAATGTCAGCTGAGGTGATTCTCTTATCCTCCAACAGGGTGGCCCAAGCTTCTCCACACAGTGGTCTCAGGATTCCAGAGGGCAGCGAGAGAACAAATCTCCACACACAAGCACTTTTCCAGTCTCTGCTCATGTCGCATTTGCTGTGGTCTCATTGTCAGGCAAATAAATCTGGTCTGGCCAAAGTCACATGGTCAGACCAGCATGAGTGTGAGAGGGGACTCCCCAAGGGAAGATAGAAGGCGGGGAAGGATTTGTGGCCATTTTTACTACCACAGTAATGTATGGCTACATATCATGTATCTCTAAAGAAAGTGACAATTGACTAATTCTACTCTAGGATCTAGAAGAATAAGCATCCATGTTGGACTTATGCTATATATATGTCTGAATGTGAATGATGTGAACTATTGCAAAAATAATTCGTATATATATATGTAATTGAAATAAAGCTTTAAGAAGGATAACAAAGAGAGGGAGAAAAGGAAGAAAGAATGGGGGTGGAGGGAGGGAGGGAAAAAGAGAGAAGGGAGAGAGGGGGAGGGAGGGAGGGAGGAAGATCCAGTTTCATTACTTTGCATTGGCTGAACACTACCAGTTTATAAAGATTCAAAACTCTTTGGTTGTCAGTTACTTGTCTTATATAATGAAATATCCTCCTATCTCCTGAATGCCTGCATGGATCAGATTTCTGTCACTGCAGAGGTGCTCGGCAGCACGCATCCAAGAACACTTCAGAGACCTGGAGCCCAAGTTCCCATTTCACAAAGTGGTAAATGCTTGGACTGCTGGCCCAGCCTTGGAAAGACGGAAGATACAAACCAGCAACGCCCCGTTCTTAGGACATAATTAATGTCCTATTAATTTTTTTTTCATCAACAAAGGATTACCAAAATACCACACGGTTTCCTTAAAAAATGTGACCCTCCCTTTCCTGTCTCATTTTTCTTTTCCTGGATCTGGACATGGTTTCCATTGGCCTCACTCAAACTGTTATTTCTGTTCATTTTCCTCAACTCAGCTCAGTTCCTCCTCATCCAGTAGCCTTGATCTCAAGGAGTCCAGAAATGCTAATGCGAACTAGAAACATAAGGGGCTCTTTGCTTACTCAGAGGGTCTTCATCTCAACTTCGCATCTCCTGCTTTGAGGCCAATGTCTTCCTCCGCGGCCCACAGCAAACCACATGGTGTTATAAAAAGCCAGCTAACTAAATAATGCCATAGGAATCTTAATGACTGGGGTCATTTGGCCAACAGCATTACACAGTTTTTTCCTTTCCGAATTCAAACATTCAAAACTACAAATATCCCATCCAATTCAAATTTAATTACCACAGTTCAAAAGTGAAGAACTTTCTCATTTTCAATTATGTAAAATGGGAAACAATGAACTGCTACTAAGGGACAGTGACTTGACTCCTTTTTTAAAGGAGAGCAGGAAAGTGGCATAATTGTTATCTCTTCCTGATAAAACGTCTATTGTTGGCTGGGCATTTCTCTATCAAACCTCCCTAAATCCCCCAGGTCAGTATCTCCACATTTATCATAGACCAAGAATGGAATTTACCTGTGATGAGCCCCGATGCCTGATTGGACGACAGTGACCATATTTTCCAGAACAAGAGTCTGTGTTTGATAGCTGGGCTGATCCAAATTTTGACCAGGGCAGAAGGCATTTGAAATAAGAATTGTCATGGAAAGTCAAGGACATTCACCATCAACCCAAAGAAGCTTAGAACTACTCAGTACAGTCTGCCGAATGAAGATGGACAGTTGGAGGGACCAGCAACTGGGGGGGTTATCCTCCTTCCTGTGAAAGACTAGACTTTGGAGGCGTGCTCATCTGGCTTCAGAAGTGTAGCTGCTGAAGGAGCACGTTTAGTTCCCAGAGGTCCCTACATATTTCGGAGATGTCTCCTTAAAATAATAATGGATTTAGAGTACTAGTTCTCTGAAAATCCATTTCAGTGTGCTTTGCAGTCTATTCCACTGTCTTTCACAATCATGGTTTGTTTGCTTGTTTTTTCTGTTAAAAATCCGTTTTTCTTTTAGGACCCAAAATCACTTCCTTAAATGGGAACTACCCACCTACCAATCGAGTAGTTCTTATAAGGAGCCTGACCTTTGGTTACATTACATGAAAAGAAAGGTATCTATGTTTGTATAAATGTATATGTTTATATACTTTATATGACGTATACCTAAGTAGGGGGGTGTGTGTGTCATTATCTCACTAGCATCCACTTGAAATGTGCTGCTTCTTGTCACCTTTGGCAGGTTCTGTTTTTATGGAAGGTTGAACAACTGGGGTGAGGACAGGGTTTGCAATCAGCTTCCTCTTTGAAAGCAAGGGGCCTGGCATCTGGGAGATGCTCCTGGTGTCATGTAAGCACATCCTTTCCATTGACCACTAAGACCTAAAGCAATAAGGATTATCTACCCTTGATGGTGTGTTGTTCTGGCTTTGTGGAATGAGTGGGAGTATTTTTAAGGGTATGTTTGCTAACCAAAGGAAAAAAATTCTTCTTTATCTTTATGGTGGAATTCGATTCATGCTTCTTCATTTCCACAGTTTTTGCTTTGAATGAAAAAAACTCCCCTTTCTTCACTCATCTTTATTTAGTATTATGAGGTTTTCTGATGGTTAAGCATTTTGTATCGGACTTACGTGTTTTCCCCAGAACATATTTCTGCTTACCAAAATCTCAAATTACGATGGTAATTATCAAGAGTCCCTAAAATGTGTGCTGCTTTTTCTGTACTGAACCTACCTCAGAGTCACCACAAATGGCCACAGAGTTTACATAAGAACTTCTTGCAGACTGAGAAAACACCCCCCACCCCTCAAGTCATTAATTTCTTTCCATTTTAGTGCATCTTGGGGGAGGACGGATGGCAATCCTACAAGGATAATAAAATCACTAGTACAGACTCTTCTTGCTCTTTCACAGACAGGGCACAGGAGAGAGAAGAGGAAGTGCTGAAAAACGGAACAGGAAACAGATGGGAGCTATGATCTCTCAAAACTCCAAAAATTCTGAAAAAACCTCAGACCAGCCTGTTTGCTTGAAGATTAGGACAAAAGTGAGATCTGTGCATTTGCCAAAAAAGCGGCTGGCTGGAGCGGGCACAGCAGGGGGTCATGTCACATGGATGCCGAAGCCAACAGGCTGCTGCTCAGCAGTACGCAAGGGGAGTGAGAAAGCAAAGGACAAGTTGCCCAGTTTATTTAGGCCAAGAGAGGGCGAGAAGGTTGACGCTCTTCCAGTGATTGCCTCAACTCTAGCTTCACGTGGACAGCTGAAATCTCTGCAAGCACATGGTTTGGGGTTCCAAATACCTCTTTCTTGATTAGAAACAAAGAGGTATCAAAAGTCCTAATGGCAGCTAGAAGAAAAGGGCTCAGTCACTCTCATCTGTGGCCTTCAGGGGTCACCTTTAGGGAGAGCAGAGAGCAGAGACTGGGGTGAATGTGTGGGTTCCGTTTTCAGGGACCACAATGCAGAAACATCCAAGATTCCAAATGGCGTCCTCAAAATTCAACCCTAAGAGGCAATTGTTTACGCAAAAGTGATTCCTGTGCCCATGTTCAAAATCGTTGTGGAGGTGGTCTTCCCATTTGGGAACAGACCTCCAGGCTTGAATTTGCCTTTTCTTTGCTAGTGTGGAAAGTGGGACCTGGGGGTGGGGGAGGGAACGCTCCCTAACCACCAGAAAGTTGAACCTGCTTCCCGAGGAGATGCTGAAGTCTGACAGTCCGGCCAACCTCCTGCTAACAAAGCCTGAGAGCAAAGCCATCCAAAAATCCCAGACACCCCTCCCCCTTCCCTGCAACTGCATTTCACTTGTGACCTTGCACAGCCTGTGGTCAGGAAAGAGCCTTTGAACACATCTCTAGAGCTGCAGCGATTAGAAGCTCTTTGATTACCCAGCTCAGCTGGACCTCCCTTCTCTCTAATACTCTTCTCCCCTCCCCCAGCCCCCTTCACGTGCCTCCTCGCCCCCTAGCCCGGGCAAGTTTTCTTTAAAGCAACCATTTTTTTCTTGTTCTTGTTGTTTTTTCTCTCTTTTCATTTTCCTGTAGCATCCTAAACCTCAAGATGCGGTTAAGACTAATCCTGATTTATTTAGGGCTTATCTGCATTATTAATTCCAGTCCTGTTGTGAAAAAAGTACCACAGGCCTGAGTTTGTATACAAAGTTTGGGTGTTTGTGAAAGGGTCAGCAATCCCTGAGAAACATATTTTCTTTAGATATCTTTTAAATCCAAACAACTTTCTTTTCTACTCTGAAAATACGCCTTGAGACAGGACTCGTCCTGAACAATTCCATTTATTATTATTTCTCCCCCAGTAAATATCCTTTGAAGCTGCTTCCTGCATTAATCTGGACTTAATATGGATTTAAACATTTACAATGGAAAATAATTTGGGTGAAAAAATAATCTTCCTTGATAAAGCTAGAGAACCCCCTACAACTGTCACCAGCTCTGACAGCTAGGGATGGAATGAGATTCTTGAATTGCATAGTGAAGAAAAGAGAAAGCAAGACTAACAGGGTATATGTTATATTTTATATTTGTCAGCTGTTTTGACTGACTGGAGTTGAGTGATACTCAGGGTCTTGACTTGCTGTTTGAATGAATTCATCATCGCTCAGGACCTATGAACCATGATAGGATACACTAAAAAAAACCTGCCATTGGGACCAAAGCTATGTCTCAGGGGTAGCAGCCTGAGTCCATCACCCACTGAGAGGGATCTCCATAACTAACAGTGCCAGGCGGGAGGCTGTGGTTTCAAACCCCTCCCCACTGCCCCATCTAGCCCCTCTTTCTTTTTTTGCCTTCTTTAGTCTTTTGGCTTGGAGAACACTGGAAGAGAAAGTTCATATTTCTCTGGTAGACCCCAGCAAGGCCAGTGTAGTCAAGTGAACATTCCCTGGATTGGGTTCAAGGAGCACATGGAGGTTGAAATATTTTTGTGGGAATTTAGAGGAACTCAGATCAGACCTACAAACCTACTTTAGCAACACCTGAGGCAGATGTAAAAGTATTTTGATTTCTTGGGGACTTTTGGAACTTGGCAAGACTGAATCTAAGAAGCATCCCTCCAGGAGAGGAAAATATGTGGCATGGGGGTCATAACGCCCCATTCCTATGCTCATGGCAGACATCACTAATCAATCACAGCATTCTTTCCCACCAAACCTGGAGGCTATCTCTGTATTGTTGTCAACACAATGCTCTGGGAGCCACCTATAATGGGGCAGATGTGGGACACATGGGCAGCTCTTTGTCATTCCTGCCAGGCCCTACAGTACCTTAAGTGATCCTTGGCTGATCTTCTGGCTTCCAGCATTCCCCTCCAGCCCATCTTGTGCATTGCTACTGACTCTTCTCCTGGTCTTGACAGATGGGGCCAATGCAATGAGGACCACTCCAGAAGGACTATAAAGACCCCAAGGGTGCAGTCCTTTTGATCAGTGAAGCTTCCAACATCACCACTACTAACCCAGCAAACTGGAAATTTTTGCTTACAAAGAGCCACCCCACTGGCATTCGAAATCAGTCTCTTGAGTTTCCTCCCAGTGTTCCTCAGTCACTTAGGCCAGGATGTAGACAGGCTGGGATAATCTTTTACTCACTTGACCCCTTGGGACCAATCATATCAGACTCAGACTCTCCCCAGAGTTCTTTACAGCCTTCCTCCAACTTGTCTCTGGCCAGTTCTCCAAGTTCATAACCCCTCCAGCCCCGTGTGAGTTCCCTGGTATGGCAGGCTCTTGCCATTCTCCACAAGTGACATTTCTTTCCCATCCAGGAAGCCCTTTCCAGGTAGGTCACACCCTCCCTTACCATCTAATTAACCCATTCTCGGCCTCATTCTGTCTATAACCCTCATACTTTTCATGTTTTTGTACATTTTATTTCAAAAGCATTTACCTCTTTCCATTGGATAAAGTTTAGAAAATACAGATACAATGAAAAGTGGAAAATTAACATCAAAAAACAATGCCATTAGAATACACGTGGATGTATATATTTCCAACCCTTTTTATGTACATATTTTTAGTTATTATTGTAAAAACAATAATGTTTGCACTTAAAATGGGTGGATTTTATAACTTTATGTATGTAAATTATACTTCAATTAAGCTGATTATATATTTATATACACCCATGTAAAGGAGTACATATATCATGCTTCTAAACTCTTATTTGCATTTTCAAGCAGAAATCTAGGTTCCATTTTTTTTGTTTGTTTTAAAGATTTATTTATTTCTCTCTCCTCCCCGCCCCCCCCCATCTGTTCTCTGTGGCCATTTGCTGTGTGTTCTTCAGCGTCTACTTGCATTATCAGGTGGCACTGGGAACCTGCGTCTCTTTTTTTTGTTGTTGCATCATCTTGCTGCCTCAGCTCTCTGTGTGCCGCGCCTCTCCTGGGTGGACTGTGCTTTTTTTGCATAGGGTGGCTCTCCTTGCGGGGCTCACTCCTTGCGCATGGGGCTCCCCTAGGTGGGGCACCCCTGCGTGGCACGGCACTCCTTGCGTGTGGCAGCCCTGCATGTGGGCCAGCTTACCACACGGGTCAAGAGGCCCTGGAGATCGAACTCTGGACTCCCCATATGGTAGATAGACGCTCTATCAGTTGAGCCATGTCTGCTTCCCTGGGTTTCATGTTTTATGTACTCTATCAAAAAGCCTGTGAACTTTGTTGTCTTTAAACTTTTAGATCCTACAACTTGTAGCTGAACACTCTTATTTATCTATATTTCCAATATTCCAAAGATAGCCTAGTATATTTGACCATTCTTTTTAAATTTTTAATAGCTTTATTTAGATATAATTGAAATATCAGGCAATTCACCCATTTAAAATATTCTGTTCAATAGTTTTTATTCACAGAATTGTGCAACCATCGTCACATTCAATGTTCGAATGTTTTATCACTCCAAAAAGAAACGCCATCCCCATTAGCAGTCACTCACTCCCAATTTCCCCCCAAACCCTCCCAGCCCTAGGCTACCTTTTTTTTAAGTATAAGGTCCAGGATTGAACCTGGGACCTCATATGTGGGAAGCCAGTGCTCAACCACTGAGCTACACCAGCTCCCTTGAGTTGACTTTTTCATTTGTCCATTCATTCGTTTGTTTGTTTGTTTGTTTGTTTTAGGAGGTATCAGGGATTGAACCAGCACCTTGTTCATGGGAAGTAGGCACTCAACCACTGGGCTACATCCACTCCACATTAATCTACCTTCTATCTCTATAGAGTTGCCTAGTCTACCTATTTCATGTAAATGTAATCTCATTATAATATGTGACTTTTCATAACTAGCTTCTTTCACTTAGCATAATGTTTTCAAGGTTTATCCATGCCATTGTATACATCAGTACTTCATCCTTTCTATTGCTGACTACTATTCCATTGTATTTGCTCATTCTAAGAGTGGGTTTTATTTTATTTCTTTTTTAGCGATGCTAACTTCAGTACTTTACAATTGACTGGCATTCAGGTCTCCCATCCACATGTTCCTTAGTTGTTCCTGTTGTTTTTGGTAGGATTCTACTGAATTGATGAAGAAATCCAGTTCAGTTCAAAAGACATGTACTGAATATTGAAAGATGCATGGTGCTTTGCTAGAAAATGCTGTGAAACAAAGATGAATGGATACAGCCTCTCATCTAGGAGCTTACAAACTATTTACAAGAGCAAATCATGCTCACAAGTAAACCTGATACCATTAGCTTTTAATTAATCTTTTAATTCATACCACTTTGATGTAGATGGATAAATGTTTTTAAAGTTTCATGTGTCATTGTACTTATACCATGTTATTCTGTAAGTCACACAAAAATAAGAGCTACATGCTATTTCCGTTCTATTGCCATAATAGTAATGATAATTGCAGCAGCACTCATTTACAGTGTTTATATAATCTGCAGAAACAATCCTGTGAAATAGTTATTGTTACTTTTATTGATTGATGAGGAAGCAGAGGTAAGAGCAATTAAGCAACAAGCTGAGGGTCACACAGAGGGTACCATGCAGAGACAGAACTTGAATTCAGGGCTGTCTGACTCTAAAGCTCACACTGTGTCAGTAGATGGCATTAACCCCTGGTCACTCTGGCCTGCAGCTCTGCATCTTGGTCTGGGTAACCTGAACTAGTCTTTGGGCATGGAAGGATAAAGTCAAAGGGGGCCTCAAGTCTTTGTCCAGGGGCCTTTGTGGTTGTGTCCATTCCATCATTTCCTTGGCAATGATGGAAAACACAACTCCCCAAAGACAGAGTGGAATGGTAGAAAGAGCACTTAGGGAGAACAAATTAGGAGCCTCTTGACCCCCAAAATGTGCCATTTGACAGAACAGTCTGTCAAATGCTGTCAAATGACAGCATTTGAGAACTGGAGCCTCCCATTTTAGGCTTCCTAAGACACCCTAGCTGTGCTGCTGCTGTCATCTTCAACAGTGAGTCAGGTTACACTGGCAAATCTGCATTTCACTATGAAGGCACCCAATAAATATTAAATAATAATTATTGTTTCTTTCACATTTGCTGACAGGATAAAATCCTGGTGAAGAGCCTTTGAGGTCTAATTACTTCATAGGCATTGAAACCAAACTGGTAGTTGAAAAATTAATTGTGGAGCAATCAGAGATGGAGTAGTGGGAATTTGTTTTGAGCAGTGGTGTCACTCTGAAATTCCAAGTAAGATGTGGGGCAATAAACACCAGTGGGACCTGCCAAAAATACTGAGCAAGAGGAGACTAGAATGTTCACCTAGCATCAAACCGATTTCAGGTCGTTCACTGATTACTTTGGCACACAAACATGTGCTGAGTGAGTGGCCCACTGAATTAATTAATTAATAGGCAGGAAGTATCCTTAGGAATAATTATAACAATATGTAGATGACCTCCACAGCACAATTGAAGGCCAAAAATATTATTAATAATAATTACAACAGCAACTAATACTTACTAAACATAAGTATGATCCAGGGCCTATTTCAAGTGCTTCACATGTTATCTTACTACCGACAACAAGCCATGAGGCAAATACTATTAGCCCCAATTTTAAGTAACCTGACCAAAGACACATGGTTAGTAGTGAAAAAGACCAAATTTTGCCAGACATAGCAGATTTGCTATGCCATTTTCTAATCTCTTAAGAGATCAGTAAGGCTCCAGGGTCTTGAAGAAATATCCAGAAATTATCCAATCCTTAGCTTTCAAATTTTCCATGGAACCAGGGAGATTGTTTCAGCATTTCCACCAATAATAAATATTTGTGCCAAACAGGGATGGGTTCAGCTCCCTGGGGAACTATTTGTTTCTTGAACCTGCTTTGCAAATTGGATTTCCACATAAGATTTTGTTTTTCAACTAAAGAGAGAAAGTGTTCCATTGGTGTAGGTCAGGGACCAGCGAACTCGTCCTGTAAAGGGCCAGATAGTAAATATTTCAGGCTTTGTCGTACACACAGTCTCCCTCACGACGACTCATCTCTGCTGTTGTAGCGCAAAGACAGTCATGGACAATATGTGAATGAATTGCATGGCTGTGGTCCAATAAAGTTTTATTTACAAAAACAGACTGCGGGCCAGATTTGGCCTCTGGGTCATATGTTTGCTAATGTCTGTTCTAGGTCATCTTCTTGTCCTCAAATGTTGTTTGCCTAAACTTGACAAATAGGCAGTTGTCTTGCTTACTCACAAAGAGAAGGTATATCATCCAACCTCCACTGTTTAATTTTTATTTATTTTATTTATTTATTTTGAGGTACCAGGCTGGGGCTTGTACCTGGGACACCATATGCGGGAAGCTGGCGCTCAACCATTGAGCCACATCGGCTCTCCTGAGTTAGTTTTTTCATTTGTTTTCTTGTTGTTTGTTGTTCGTTTTTAGGAGGCACCGGGGACCAAACCCAGGACACACGTGTGGGAAGCAGGTGCTCAACCACTTGAGCCACATCCACTTCCCTCTCCGTATTTATTAAAACCCATCATCAGAAAGCCCAAGCCACAGTTTTGAAAGAAAAGGAAGCTAATGTACATTGAATGTGGACTTGGAGCCAGGTACTCTACCTTAAGTTCTGCATCTGATTTAATCCCCCTTCTGCCCATGTAGGGTGGATGGTGTGATCCCATTTAACAGAAGAATCTGAGACTTAAAGAATCTGCATGCTGCAGGTGACCTACAATACTAACTAAAGTCAAGCCAAAATCCCACTATACGCCATCCCACCACTTTGACATGGCTTAATGCCACTTTTCTTGTCCTGTCAGGTGATAAAATGGAAGGTCATTGATAAATCAACCTTTGCCTTTTTTTCCTCCGGGAAAAACAATTCAAGTTCACTTCGTAACCTTGCAATTTCAGTCAGTTGTTCTCCCATCTATGCTTCCTGGTCCTTTATTGTCTTTCTTGGCAGACTGCACTGGGGACTTGTATTTAGCTGGTGATGCTCCATGATCCGATTGTGTTTTACACATAGGGATTTTTTTATCTCTATCCTTTGGCTTCCTTTCCAAATCTACCTCTGTACTCATCGTTCTTGAATTCATACTATGTTCAGAAATTTTGGAATTCTAAGTCTTCAACAATCTCCTTTTGCTTCAAGTATTAAATAGCACCAGCAGCCTGTTTATATGCCACCAGTAGGGAAAGGATTTAATTTCTCCATCCTGCACATAATGGGTTAAAACGCTGAGGCTGGGATATTGGTAACTGGAGTATTCCTGTTAAGCTCCCCCAAATGCCTCAGACTTGAAGCCACATAAGGAAGAATGTCTTCTATCTCTTTCCATTCACTCTTGATTAGTGTCCTTTCAAGAACCAGTCAGTCCCATCCATCTGGCAATAGGTGGTGGAAGCCATTCCAGGAGTCAGTGAGAGTATCGCCTCTAGTGGCTCTCAGCTCCAGAAAAATCCATGTCCAACAGCCACCGCAGTCTGCCTCCACCACTGAACAGTAACCTAGCTGTTGAAACAGAAGAGAAATCCATCACATATGGAAAATTCAGCCATCAATAAGCAGCTCTGCCGGCCTTTCGGTTGGGACCAACCACAGACCTGGCTCTCCATCAACAATCAAAGTCCTCAGCTGTGATCAGCCACTTCCGTCACCTCTGAGACTGGCAGGTTTCCAATAAAGCCAATGGCCCCCTCCCCTAGGGCAAGGTCGTCAGCAGGAGGCAGGCATTGTCCAGCAATTTGACAACAGTGTTAGCGTACACTCTATTAGCCAGCCGCTACACCCTGACCCCTGACCCTGACATTGACCTCAGACAGCCCTCTCCTGAGGTAGACTCTGATCATTTGAAGTGGCCTGCCCCACCGGGTTAGCATGAGAGAAGGTCCATCAGGACCGAGCCTTCTGTGAACGACAGAGCAGGGCTCTCTGGTCGCCCCTGCTCCCAACAGGAGGCTTAAGGCTGGAAGTATAGAAACAAGCCAGAGTTGAACTCAAGATGGCAAAGGTGAAAGTTCAGAGGCATATCCATCAGCAGCCTGTCACCAAAGGACGGTGTAGGAACCATGGGAGCTTTCACCACAGAGATAGCTGTTGTCTCCAGACAGTTCTGCCCCTTAATGGAAAAGACATATCAAAATATGGCTTGCAAAATGCAAAATAATGGACTGAGCTGTACATTATATGAGGGTGTTAGCTTGCGATGTACTTTACAGTAGAGGAATTAGATTGAAGTGTTATGCCAGGGTAGTTAGGCTGAAATATGGATTATACTAGGAATGTTAGCTTGAGATGTGCTTTATAACACAGTTGTTAAATTAAGATGTGCTCCTCAGAGCAGACATTAGCCTGCGATGTGCATTATAGCAAAGTTGTTAGGGGAGATGTGGATTCCACATGGGGAGGGGGGATAGAGGAGAGGAAAACACCTTGGGTTGGATATTCTTCAAGGTTACGGGATGTCTCCCACATTAGATTTCAGGGGTTTGAATCCAGGGGATAGGAAAGATCGTGGATTGTAATGTTTCTCCTCTTCTCCTTTCTCTCCAGCCAAACAATCTGCCACTTTCCCCGCTTTTCCTGTTAGGGACTCAAAGGCCTCCCTCCATCAATAAAAACATTAGCTCACTAAACAGCCTGATGGCTTTTCCTTCCCTGGCTTAACCCTTCGGGAGCTGGGGTTTCCTTTGGATTTGTAAAGATATTGATCCCAGATAATGTTTGTCTTTCTAACTCTCTCTTCCTTAGACTTGATGGATAGTTTCAGGGCTGCATCTCGGCAGCCAGCTCACCGCAGCTACCCAGGGAAAGGGGAATGGAAAGCGAGGCAAGTGCTCAGTAGTTAACACCATTTGAATCCCTTCCTCGGGATGGACAGGCAGAAACGTCTTGGCTGGGGAGAAATGCAGGGACTGCAGTTAACTTTAAGTCAGTCCAGGATTTCACTTTCAGTTTTCCTCACTCTTGCTCTGATGCCTCTACCAGTATTTCTTGAGTTCGTCTTGGAGAGTTTTATAATTTCTAATTAATATCAGATGCCATCCGGAGGTTGGCCGCCCTGAGTTGCATTTTTAAAGACTCCCTTTTCAGTTAAAGGAAAATGTGCTTTCTTGCAGCATTGCCGACACGCTTGGATAAAGGTAGCCGTGTCGTTTGCTTGGGACATTGGCCTATATGGGGACGACTTTAATCAACTCTGCCCCTTGATAAACATCTTATCCAAGAAAAATAAGGGTGGAGAAGGATGGGGTGGGGTTGAGGGTATCATGTTCA
The DNA here is from genome assembly GCF_030445035.2 of Dasypus novemcinctus. Taxonomy (NCBI): domain Eukaryota; kingdom Metazoa; phylum Chordata; class Mammalia; order Cingulata; family Dasypodidae; genus Dasypus; species Dasypus novemcinctus. The sequence continues at coordinate 18,946,229 of NC_080690.1, read as the reverse complement.
TTCACCACTTGGTCTACAAAGCTTGGCCGACCATCTCCCCAACACTGTTTTTGTCCTTTCTTCCCTTCCTTAGTTCAGAAAGTATAATTTACAGCCTCCAGAAGTCTGGCCTCGCCCAGTTGGATGGTGTCCAGCTTTACCAAAGTCAGAAAGGTAAGTCCAGCCTTCGTGTTTCCAATGAAAGAAAATGTTATACCAGGAGAGTTAATGCAGTCAAAAAGACTAACCCGCCAGACAAGCAAGGCGAACAAAGCCAACAGTTCAAAGAAAATTGCAGTGTTAGGAGACACCTCTGCATTACGCCTTAAGGTGCCAGGAAAGAGGTGAGCAGGCATTTCCGTGTGCATTTTTCAGGCCAAATTTCTCTAGTTAGAAAGGTGACTTGCTGCAGGATGACAGCATTTACCTTCCCCAGCTGAGACACAAGGAATATGATAGAAATATGGTGTCCAAGTAAAAAGCAGTTCTTTCCCACCTTTGTCAGCTTTCGTCTCTGTTAATATTCCCAGGCCCCTCCTCTCCGGGCATTTCCTGGATAAGTCCTCTTCGGAAGTTTCCCTTGTTCTCCAGCCTCGTGTGTACTCTTCTTTTCTTGGTGAGCATTCTTGCCTCATTTTCTGACATCACATTTTCCTTAAAAATAGACTACGAGGGCTATTTTGAACCTCTGTCAAGGGATCTATCCAGCCAGACTCCCACGGGATGTAGGAATGAACTTAAAACCTATCCTGGAGAAGCAAAAAAAGGGTTCGCTTATTCCCAGACTCAGTTTTTAAACAAATCTTCCTTTGAATCAATGAGATGTTTGGGGCCCCTCCAAAGTTTCTCTCCAACCGCTCCCTGAGAGCCCACCCCAAAGGACAGACCAAGTGGTAGCACGGCAGAATCGCCAGGACCTGGTGGTCCTGAGCGGCTGGGGCGTCAGCCCCACCCCACCGCAAATCACTGGGCCCTTCTACACCCCAACTACTTTATCCATATGAGGGAGACGCTGCTAGTATCGACCTTGCAGGGGTTTTATGAAACTCAAACTCACTCACATGTGTAAAATACTCAGCATTGTGCCTTGCACCAAGTGGCACTCAACAAACGGCAGCTGTTGACTTTATCATCTTCTTCCTGTACCGACAACCAGCAGGAGCAATGTGCCAGCTCCCCACGGGCCCCTGTGCAACCGACAGACCCCACACCACAGCCACCCTCTGGGGCTCATCAATCCATCAGGTTTTAGGAAGGCACTAGATCTCTTAAACTTGTCCTTTACTGGATAGACTGTTTGAGGGTTTTCCCCATACAGGAAGGGGGAGCCCTGCCAATGAGGGGAGAAACAGATGACCAGGGGAATATAATCCCCCCTCCGTCCTCACTGGTAACTAGCTCTGACTGTATTTCCAAGGTAGTAGCTCATCTCCACTGCAGGTGCTGGCGTGCAGTCCATAAATAGGGCCTAATGTGATCTGACAGGCCTGATTTCTCTAGATATATATTAAAACAACATGCCCGGTGCTGATGGCTCGAAGGCCCTGACCTTTAACAAGGACTTATGACGTAAGACAACCTGCCCAGGAGAACTAGAGAGGCAGAAGGCCAGAGGGACAAGGTCATTGGCTAATGAAGTGGTCAGCATTGAGTTTCTGTCACTCAGCTGGTTAAGAGGAAACGGAGAGGGAAGCAAAAGGAAATGGGCATCTCTAAGAAACAAAGGGAAGGACTACATTTGAGCCAATGCTGCTCCAAAGGTGAACCAATGTTGTCCGACGGTAGAGGGACAAAATGCAGCTGCTACAAGCCTGCGTTATGGCCTTGTTCAATTTCACCTGCTGAACACAGGCTGGATGAAAGAGTGTGTGGAAGATGCTAACCCTATCCAAGTCCCAAGTTATGATGAAAATGAACCAGCCTGCTCTTTGCTTCAAACTGCTCCAGACACGCAGTGTACAGAGTGGTCGGAAGTGGCTTCAAGCCTGATTATCTTTGCACCCTGGGCAGACTACCTGCTGAGCCTCAGAGTCATTATCTGAAAAACTGGGACAATAACGGTACCTACCTCAAAGGGGGGTTGTAGGATTAGATGAAAAAATTCATGTAAAGGGCTTCTCACAGTGCTTGGCATAAAGTGATCACTCCAATGTCAGCAATTATCATTGGTATTCCATGGGCTCTAACAATCTTAGAGAGAAAAAGTGGGTTTTTTAAAGGGGTAGCAAGTTATACGTTGTACAGTAAGATGAACTACTTCCGTGAGTTTCCTGGTAGCAATTTCTAACACTTCGAGTTGGTTGAGCTCTCCAGACTTTTTAACCATGCACCCAGTCAACAAACATTTACTGAAAAATAGTGTGCTGATGGGAAGCAGATTCGGCTCAACTGATAGCGCATCTGCCTACCACATGGGAAGTCCAGGGTTCAAACCCAGGGCCTCCTGACCTGTGTGGTGAGCTGGCCCATGCACAGTGCTGATGTGCACAAGGAGTGCCATGCCACGCAGGGGTGTTCCCCACAGAGAGGAGCCCCATGCACAAGGAGGGCGCCCTGTAAGGAGAGCTGCCCTGTGTGAAAAAAATGCAGCCTCCCCAGGAGTGGCACCGCCGACACGGAGAGCTGACGCAGCAAGATGATGCAACAAAAAGAGACACAGGTTCCCAGTGCCACTGACAAGGATACAAGCGGACACAGAAAGAACACACAGGAAATGGACACAGACAATGGGGGGGAAGGGGGAGAAAGGGAGAGAAATTAATTTTTAAAATGATAAATAAAAAAAAAAAAGAACATAAAGAGTTATCCGAAAAAAAAAAAAAGTGTGCTGAGTGCTGTGCTACATCCTGGGGATGACATTGCATTGAAGCACAAGTATCCTTTTTTTTCCCCTGGAGATAGTGGGGATTGAACAAAAGACCTTGTGTGTGGGAAGCAGGTGCTCAACCACTAGAGCTATATCTGCTTCCCTAAACCACAATCATTCTTTTTTGTTTTGTTTTTTTTTAAGATTTTTTTTCTCTCCCCTTCTTTGCCCTCCCCACCCCCAACCCCAGTTGTCTGCTGTGTCCATTCACTGTGTGCTCTTCTGTGTCTGCTTATATTCTTGTTAGCGGCACCGTGAATCTGTGTCTCTTTGTTGCATCATCTTGCTGCATCAGCTCTCCGTGTGTGCGGTGCCACTCCTGGGCAGGCTGCACTTTTCTTGCACTGGGCAGCTCTCCTTTCGGGGCACACTCCTTGTGCATGGGGCTCCCCTATTCAGGGGACACCCCTGCATGGCACGACACTCCTTGCGCGCATCAGCACTACGCGTGGGCCAGCTCATCACACGGGTCAGGAGGCCCTGAGTTTGAACCCTGGACCTTTCATGTGGTAGGCAGATGCTCTATCCGTTGAGCCAAATCTGATTCCCCACAATCGTTCTTGACTCCATTCTTCACAGTCTTGCCAGGGAAGCAAGAATATCCAGAATAGCAGTATAAGTGATAGTATATTATAAGGATAGGGGTCAAGACAACCAAATCTTGAGAAGGTCAGGGAGAAGTCAAAGAAAGAAGGGTTTCCATGTCTATTAGGTCACTTGATCCTCCAAATAAGTCCTTGGAGCCAGGAAGACCCCTATTGCTCTCCCCATTCATTTTCCGTACAACATGGCTGAGACCTAGTCAGGTTAACACATGCCTTTGTTTCCCACAGATAATAGTGAACTGAGACTGTTATTCCACTCTCCAAACTTCTCAGCAGCATCAGGATGAATTGTCACCATTGATGACCATCCTAGGTCCAAAAACGTTTCTCTTAGCATTCCTCATAGCCAGATTTAATCCAACTCTTGAACATCCCAAAGCACAAAGATTCAGAAGGTTTCTATTCTATTTCCTGGGTTTTTAAGATTATTTTAATCCTTTTCCATTTCATTTCTAAAAGTAAAGCACTATGGGTTAGAGGAAGAAGTGCTGAATGGAGAGGTCAAGGGCGAACTTGGTTTTATTTGCGTCCCATTGCCACCTGATGTTTCAAGTCCCAGATTAAGAAACTCTTCTTCATAGTCCATACTCCCCTCTGCCTTACAAAGCTAAAATGAGAATGAACTGAAAGTGTTGATCTGAGGAATCACCTTGGTTTAGCGGGTGTTCTAGTTTGCTAGGCTACTGAAAGCAACATACCAGATATGGGCCGGCTTTTACAATGGGAATTTATTAACTTACAAGCTTACAGTTTTGAGGCTGAGAAAAAATGACCAAATCAAGGTATCATCAGGTGATGCTTTCTTCCCAAAGACTGGCTGCCAGCGATCCCAAACTCCTCTGCCACAAGGCCGGGCATATGGTGGTGTCTGCTGGTCTCTCCCTTCTCTTCTGGATTTCATTGCTTTCAGCTTATCGCTTATTGGCTTTCTCTTTTTTTCTTAATTTCATTCTCTTATAAGGACTCCAGTAAGAGGATTAAGATCCACCCTGAATGAGGTGGATTACTTCTCAAGTTGAGATCCTACTCACCAAAAGATCCTACTTATAATGAGTCCACACCCACAGGCATGGATTATCTTTAAGAACATGCTTTTCTGGGGTACATACAGCTTCAAACCATCACATTGGGGAACAACAAGTTCCAGTGGAAATGAGTATCATCTTAGACTGTGGGAACCAGGAAATAAAGAGTTGGAGCATCACCCTTATCCCCATCATGACCTGGCCAAACTCTTCCCCAAGATACTGTTCCTTAGGTCATTTTTGGGTTTGGAGACTCTAACAGAGCCCTACAGAAACTCATATACTGTTAACTAAGGCTGCTCTCCTTTTTTTTTTTTTTCTTTTAAAAATCAACCTAACTGTAACCTTTTTTTATGATTATAAAGGTAATATATGATATCTTGAAACATGCAAGCAATTTATAAAAGTATAAAGAAAATTAAAATCACCCAAAATTCCACCACCCAGAAGGAAACACTATTTACCTGGACTATACCATCTGTTTGTCTTTTATACATACATATGCATATATGTGTATCATTTTATGTAAGTGGCATCATATTAATATATGCTACCCACAACAATATACCATGTCAGTGAATTGCAGATTTGCATGTTCCTTTTCCACAGTTGCATTGAATTCCTGTGTTTGGATGTACCATCATTTCTTTAATCCCCTACAAATGGCAGTAACCTGGAACGATTGCAGAAACCCAAATCCATTCATCCATAGACAGTTGATGGTGAGAGAAGGTGAATTTTCATATCCCTGAGATTACACATCATGATGAGAAGTACTAGGAGAAGTAAAAGAAAACAAGCATCTACTTCATCTCCTACACCTTTTGTCCTGCCCTTTGAAGCAATCGTACATTGTACCAGCCCACTCTGTGGCCAGTTGGGTCGCACTTCATCCCCTAACCTGACCATCTATCAGGGGATTCCATCTTCTTTGGGGTGAGTTTTCTTTCTGGTTGATTTTCTCCATAGGGGACCCAAAGGTTGATTAACTCTTTTGGGTAAAAGTAGACACTGGGGCCAGCCAAGCAGTGAGGTGAGTAATTACATTGCAGTGTTTTAATTTGCCTTTAGACAAATTCTCATAAGCTTTCACAAGAAAATCTCCCACTAGACGTTGTCATTTAAGAACTTTTGAGGGGGAAGCAGACTTGGCCCAGTGGTTAGGGCGTCTGTCTACCACACAGGAGGTCCACGGTTCAAACCCTGGGCCTCCTTGACCCGTGTGGAGCTGGCCCATGTGCAGTGCTGATGCGCGCAAGGAGTGCTGTGCCACGCGAGGGTGTCCCCACGTAGGGGAGCCCCATGCACAAGGAGTGCGCCCCATAAGGAGAGCCGCCCAGCACGAAAGAAAGTGCAGCCTGCCCAGGAATGGAGTTGCACACACGGAGAGCTGACACACAAGATGACATAAGAAAAAGAAACACAGATTCCCGTGCCGCTGACAACAACAGAAGCAGACAAAGAAGAACACACAGCAAATAGACACAGAGAACAGAAAACTGGGGCGGGGGGGAAGGGGAGAGAAATAAATAAATAAATCTTAAAAAAAAAAAAAAAAAAAAAGAACAGTTGAGGGAATCGGATTTGGCTCAACAGATAGAGCGTCCACCTACCACATGGAAGGTCCAGGGTTCAAACCCAGGGCTCCCTGACCTGTGTGGTGAGCTGGCCCACATGCAGTGCTGATGTGCGTGCACAAGGAATGCCGTGCCACACAGCGGTGTCCTCCACATAGGGGGGCCCCCACGTGCAAGGAATGCACCCCATAAGGAGAGCTGCCCCACACAAAGAAAGCACAGCCTGTCCAGGAGTGGCACCGCACACACAGAGAGTTGACGCAGCAAGATGACGCAACAAAAAGAGACACAGGTTCCTGGTGCCACTAACAAGAATACAGGCAGACACAGGAGAACAGCAAATGGACACAGAGAGCAGACAAGTTGGGGGGGGAGGGGAGGGAAATAAATAAAAAATAAATCTTTAAAAAAAAAAAAAGAACAGTTGAGTGAGAGAGGAAGATGACCTAAGATGACAGATGGAGTGTCCCCGTCTCCTTCCCGCCCAGTATTGGCAGCCGGCGCTGCCCCTCCTTCTCTCCTTCTCCGTCTTCCGCCTAGCCATTATCTAGACAGCCCACACTTTCCCCTTCCCCTCCCTTGCTCCTAACCCCTTAGCCAGCTTACTGTCCAGTAACCGCCTACTGTCCAGTAACCGCCTACTGTCCAGTAACCGTCTACGCAAGCAACAGCACCCGCCAGCACCAATCAAGTCCCTTTACGTATCCCTAGACCCTATAAAACCATGTCCCCTTCTACAATAAAGCAGACTTGTGCCCAGACCTCGTCTCCGTGGTGTTTTTGCTTGCACCGCGCGTCCCCCGTACCTGAGCGGAGAGAGCGAGGGCCCAACGGCTTCGTGCCGACCCCCCTCCTCTCCTTTGACCGTGGGGCAGCCCCCGTCCGGAGAGCTCGCCCAGCCATCCGCGTCGACCCTCCCGGAGGCCCGCAGCTGCCCACAATGGAGGGATGCAGATATATGTCTTAGAGGACCTCAAAAGCACTCTGAGGAGGAGTGGAGGATATAGCTCAGTGGTTGAGCACCTGCTCCCATGTATGAGGTCCCAGGTTCAATCCCTGATAACTCCTTAAAAAAAAAAAAATAAGAGCACTCCGAAGGTTTGGCATCCAGTGAAACCCAGTATCAGCTTCTACTGCTTGTTCCTAAGGACTTTAGAAATTGTCATTTTGGGGGAGTCAAGAAATCAGTATAATATAAGGATTTTCTCAGATGACAAGCAGATTTCATCATTTTCTCCAATCTATAAAATTGTAAGAAGGTCAACTAAACAACGCCCTCACCCCCGACACCTCTCAAGTCCAGCAAACACAAAAAGTAAAACATTGAGTAGCCTTGTAGGAAAACAAAACAAAACAAAAATTAATAACAAGGCTGCTATTAGGGAGAAGTTTCCTCAGTTCATGTTGCCATAAAGAGAACTTTTAAAAATCCATGCTCACACTGGTTTCCTTCAAAGAGATTTTCTGGATATCCTAATTTGGCATTTTTATAATTCAACATCTATTATTGTTTTAGGACCATGGTTATTATTTTAATTATAATTTAAAGCTGCCTAGTATACCCAAAGGTCACTGGGCAACCTAAAAGCAGCAAATAAAAACAATTTGCCATTTTAAAAAGCAGCAAGTTTTTATGGAAGTCCCACGAACTACTCAACCAGATATCATAAAACCTTCAAATAAACTGAAACGGAAACAAAATAAAATGTCCGTTCTTAATCTCCTTAGAAGGCAAGCAGGACAGACTTGCAGCTAGCTGAATCCTGGCATGAGAAGTCTCAGGATGATTTCATTACTGAGTTTGGGAACCCTAGTATATATCTCAACTCCCACACTACACATTGCCATCTACATCGCACTCGTCCTAGGTTTACAACTCCTGAGCCTTGCTGTGAAATTGTAGTCAATGAGAGGTGGGTCTAAAAACTACTATGACACGGAAAAAGAAAGGGGCATGCTAGAGGCTTAGAAATACCTACCACTGTCTACTTTGTCCAGGTGGCTTTGGATGGATTTCTCCAGTTTAGGTGTCAATAAAATATAGTCGGGTATCATTAGCTCTTCTGACATTTTAAAATGTGGAAATATCAAAGTCTAAATAGTGATTTTTATATTTGGAAGGCAAAAAAAATTTTCAGAATAGCTCCGTAATTTTTCTACATGTGAGTTTCCAAAATAGAAAACGGTAAAATCATTTTCAAGCCATTTACTGCTGGTATTCTCCATGTAATCAGAGCTGTTATGGTTTGTTAAGCAACAGAATTATCTAGTAGCCAGAAGGCTTATGCCGTTTCAAGACCTTCTAGCTACACTAGTATGCAAATCACTAAGTATTATAGAATCCATTGAACAAACATAGTCAGGATTCCCAGAGGGAAACATCTATTTCCTCCACCCTCAGAATTGTCTTAGGTAGTTTAGAAAGGCTCATGAGGAAACCCAAAGAGTCAGACCACTCGGAGAACAAGGCAGAGAGTGATGTGTGGCAAAGAAGTGCCCCCAGAGATGTCCTTCCTTGGCATGGGAGAAATAAGACCAAGGAAGGGAAGAGGAAGAAGAGGTAGAGGTAGAGGAGGAGGGGGAGGAGGAAAAAGGTAGAGGAGGACAAGAAAGGAAAGAAACAAAAAGAAAGGGAAGGGAGCGGAGGGGAGGGAGGGGAAGAGAAAAGAGGGAGGGAGGAAGGAAGTTGATCCCTGGGGTGGCTGTATGGATTGATCAAAGAATATATGTAAGCTAAGTGGGTCTGGTACCCAATAGGGAGAGGTAGAGATTGTGAAAAACACGTGCTCAGCCTAAGGGGCAACTGCTATCCAACTCCAGCTGTAGTTCTCAGGCCCAGCATTACCAAAGCTCCCAGTTCATTAGAGAAGTTGGAAATACTGCTTGTTTTTGTGAACTATTTCAGAATTTGGATGTTGGCGATTATTTTCACTCAAACACCCACACAATGCTTAGACCAAGTAAAAGACTTTCTATATGCCACATTCAGTCCGTGGGCCATAAGTTTTTCAACTTCTTTGAAGGAGAAGCAAGCAGTTGGGAATTTAAAATAGCAACATCTTCTAAAGCATGCGATGAATATTTTATAGTAAAAAGTTATTTCCTTCTTGGGAGTAGATGTGGCTCAAGCAGTCGAGTGTGGGCTTCCCACATGGGAGGTCCCAGGTTTGGTTCTTAGTTCCTCCTACAAACAAAGGCAAACAACAAGCAAACAAACAAAAGAAACAACTCAGGGGAGCGGATGTGACTCAGCGGTTGAGCGCTGGCTTCCCACATACAAGGTCCTGGGTTCAATCCCCAGCCCCAGGACCTGAAGAAAAAAAAAAAAAAGTTATTTCATTCTCTGTCTTCAGATACAGGAGAATCTCTTTCTTCAAATCATTGCACTAATTCCCATTATATAGGAAAAAAAATTTTTTTCTCTCCTGTCTAATGTCCTGGAGCCTAAAATTTAACTTATTCTACTCCATTCTTTCCTTCTGATTCTCTCTGTTTAGGCATGTAACTATTAGGACTGATGAATGAATTCTGCTTATACCAAGCTAGGCAAATGCTGATGGTCTCTTAGCCTTCTGAGAGGGGGATGGGTAGATGCATAGAAAGTATTTGTAGAAGGCAGACAGGTGTTTTGAACCTATTTGCAAGATTGCATGGATAAACTATAGTTTGAAAGCATTTATCTATGCTTATTTGTTATTTTAAGGACATTATCCTTATAGTATTCTAGCATTCTAGCATTTCTTACTTAAAATATTGATATTCAGGAGTGTATCAGTCAGCTTTCACTAAAAATACTGCTGCTAACAAACAACCCTGGAGTCTCAGTGGCTTACAACAAAACTATATTTTTCACCCATAGATGAGTTGCATCTTTCCTCCATCTTGTCTTTATTTGGAGACCTGACCTGAAGGAGCAGCCCTTCCCTGACTTCATATCATTTTCATGCTAGAAAGGAGAAGAGATGACTTTTAAATCTGCTGAGAAGTAGCAAGCATCACTCCTGCTCACATTTTATTGGTCCAAACAAACCACATGGGCAAGTTTGATGCTGATGAGTCAGGAGATGTATAATCATCGCACAGGGAGGGACAATATCTGGGAACCATAAAACAATCTCCCACAGAGGGCACTGCCTCAGGGACTTTGAAAAGGAAAAATAACAGGGAAGCTTCCCAGCAGCTACTGTTGGAGAAACAAAACTAACCCTCAGGCTCAGTTCTGACCTCAGTAGGGCGTGTTGTGGTAATTTAGAGGCAAGTGGTTAAGAACCTGGTATCTCAAGTCAGGCTTCCTAGATTTAAATCCTGGCTCTATTCCTTATTCCCCGTATGAAGTTAGTCAACCCTTTTGTGCCTCAATTTCCTTGTGTAAGCACACCTCCCTCACAGGGCTGTTGGCAGGATGAAATGAATGAAGATAAATAAAGCACTTGGAACCAAGTTTGGCAGATAAGAGTCAGCTCTTACTGCAGTTCGTGACTGGAGAGCCATAGGTGCAAATGCAGCTCACCTGCCCTTCTCAATGGGCCCAAACCCATTGAGAAGAACTCCCGGTTCTTTCGATTTTAAGCATCCCATGTTAAAATATAGGTACTCCTAGGAGGATTAAAACTTTAAATTCTGATCAGCTACTTCCTTGTTGGGGACAACTTTGAGGGCAAGTTTCAGCAGGGTAGAATCTATGAGAGGATCTTAGAGCAGAGAAAACAGAAGTTGGGGGACTCTAAAGTAAATTTCCCAAACCTGATTGCTTTACCAAGCACTGTTCTTACCAGACCAATGGTTTCCATCCCTCAGAGATACATTAGGATCCCCCAGATTTGCCCAGGCCACACCCCAGACCAATGACATCAGTATCCCTGCAGGTGAGTTACAGGACTCAGAACTTTTTAGCGCTCCTGGGTGACCCTGCGTGCAACCAAGTTTGGGCACTATGGGAACTGTCTACCTTCCACTCAGAGCACTTGACTGCCTCCTTTTGCCAAATTTTGTTCCACCCTGGATCTGCATTAACACCCACCCATGTACCCACCCACCACTACAACCATTTCTCCATCATGGTTCAGCTGAGCTGACCAGAAGAGGAACACTTGCTGGCAAAGAAGAGGGGAAGACATGGCCAAAGTCGAGCATTTGTCTTTCCTTTCCTCCTGATTGATCACTTTATACAATAATAAAACTTTTAAAATGTTGAACCTGAACTAAGACTATGACTGTGACACAATTAATCAAACTCTTGAAGAATCATGTTACATTATGTGCTTCAAGCATTGATCCACTTCACTGAAAGTTGGCCTGAAATTCAACATAGACCCAAGATACTGGATCCATAAGAAATGACTTGGATGCTATCAACTGCTTTGTGTCTCCATGGAATATGTGCTCCTGCAGCAGACCTGCCCGTGAAGCAGCACAAATTCCAACAATCAGGGAGGATGTCAACTAGCCAGCCCCCAACTTGCCCCAAATTGCTGGGAGTAGAAATGCAAAGAAGAGAGAGCTGATTGTGGTGAGCTTCTCAGACCTGCTACCACTGCACCTAAATAATGACACCATCTGTCATTCATCCACAGGGCTCCTTCCCTCTTCTTGAATTGATTACAGACAATACCACAACCCCTGGCACCACAAACACTTCTCTTTGGAGACATATTTTTGGGGTCCTCTCTCAATCTAAATTATATAGGGCTAAACTTATCCCCCTTTTTAACTCATGGGTGCACATTGAGCCAGTCACAATATCTAGCATCAAGTGCAGCACTTGCCAGTTAACTAAGCACTTAGTTAACCATAACAACCTCACAAAAGCCCCAGAGAGGTAAGTGAGCCAGGATGTATTATTCCCATCTTACAGAAGAGGAAACTGCCTGGAGAAGTGGTGTGAGTTCCCAAGGTCAGTAAACACAAGCGGTACACCCGGTTTTAGGATCAGAATCCTTTGGCTTTTGGCAAGTCCTGCTCCAGGCAACATGTGAGGCCACAAAGGAAATCAGATCTTGCCTTCCATTCAGGCATGATGGGCATACCTCCTTTGATGCCTTTCCTTCTCCTCTTTGCCAGCTTGCCCACTCTTCTTCCGGCATCCTTCCCACCTGGACCCTACCACTGGCATGTTAGGCTCTAGAAGTCTCTCTGAGCTTCCCATGGAAACTGCCCTGGTCATAGCTGCATTAGTAGAAAGAATCGGACAGATGTGCCTTCAAAGCCCATCTCACCTGGGCAATGTGGCTGCTTGACCTTGGAAAACCCAGTAGGCTTTTAAGTTTCTTCCTCTGTAACATGGATTATTCCTAGAACCTTCTTGTTAGAGCTGTGTGGAGGACCGTTATGAGCCATGTATGTAAAGTATTCCAAGTCTGGCATTTAGCAAGCACTCAAAAATGGCAGTTTTTAAATGAGTTTTAAAAATCATTTTATTTAGGTACTAGTTATACATAATAATAGCTAATATTTTTCATGACCAACAAGATTAAGCTATGTTTTGCATTATTCCAAATACCTTTCATGTATTCTTTCACTGAATTCTCATGACAACCCCATGAAACAGATACTATTATCACTTGACCTTACAGATGAAGAAATTGAGACACAAGGAGGTTAAATGGAGGCAGCAAGAGAGGCTGGGTTTCAGCTTCAGTGGTGTAACTCCGGAGCCGGCAGCTTAGTTTAGCCACAAGCTACACCGTGCACTGCTCCTGGCTGCCTGCATTTTTAAATAAGAATACCTTCGAATAAAAGAAATAGCTTAAACATACAATCCTAACATGGAAAGGAATGAATCTACAATGGTGGAGTATGAGGCATAGTATAAAGAGAATAGATAACACTTAAGATGGGGGACTTTCTAGGTTGCTAAAACTATACCATGAATATATTTTTTAAGTTGGGGGAAGGAGTTACAAAAAAATATGTAATAATAATGATATTTTACGTGGAGAAAGAAGACCAGGCTGGGGTGAAAGTGGCAGGGTCTTTACTTTTCATTTTGTACTTTTCTGTATTATTTGAATTTTCAAATCCCGCTCCACAAATTGGTTTTGTTTTATACCAACAGGATTTATCTCAACAAGAAAACTGTTGTTCGATTTTATGGTTTTCTTCTTTATATACTTGACATTTTTTAAAAATGAACATAATTTTTTAAAATTCTACTGTAAAATCAGCCACTTCCTCACTTTGATCTCACACGCCTTGCCCTCAAGTTGCTTATCATCTCAACGCAGAGATAAGACTGGTAAGATGCACGGGATTGGAGCACACAGCAAGACAGGATATAATTAAGTGCCCAAGAATACAGAGCTGTCTCTTGAGACTGCACGAGTGCAGTTCTCTTCCCAAACATGGTATTTTCCCTGATGTTGTTTTTTTTTTTTTCCTCCACCAGAAATTTTCCACTTTAATTATGTGGGTTAGGTTAGAGGAGTTCACCTTCGGAACTTTAAATGCGCAAACAGCTAATCCCTTCCATAAGACACATTTCTGGGAAAGCCCAAAGATAAATGTTTACAGCTTGTGCTGGAATAATAGAACCCAGTGAAATTCAAAATGATTTAAGCATTATGTGTCCATGCCCTAAGAAACGATTTAAGGAGAGGGCTAGCCTCTACGTTCTGGAATTCTGACTTTCGTTCCCACAAATAGTAGAATTGCTGGCAGTGCTGGTAAGTTAGATATCCCCCCACCTCCCGCTTTTCCTGGTTTTGCCTTAAACACAAGGAGAATGATAATTAAAACCATGCTTAAAATATTAAGTCTACTACCTAAAGGAATGACGTTCATTAAAGTTGGTAAGCGTTAAGTACAGAAACTCCAAATAGCCTGAGCACACACCCCTCGGCATATACCTAAAATACTGCTAAAGAGGAAAGTGAGCATAGAGACTGGTGTGCGTGTGTGCACACATACATCAGTACAATGATCTAGCAATAGGTGGAACACAGTTCTCAAATAACTGGCATTGGACTATCAGACAGTCATTAAGACCCCTAATTAAGGTACTCAGAAGGCATATTAGCAAAATTATGAACTGGTCTCATAAGGACTCAAAGAAAACAGGGACAATACCTGACATCACTTTACCTCTGAACCTCAGTTTCCCCATCACCTCTATGGGGTCAATGATATCTGCTTCGTAAGGTTGTGGAGAAGGTTAAAGGAGATACATAACTCAATAGCCTGGCTATAGTAGGTGCTTCAACAGCGCACGGGTTCTTTGTCCTGGGAGATTTCAGAGGGTGGCACAATTGACAAGAGAGGAGCAGCTTCCTCTTCCCTGCAGGGCTGGTTGGAATCTCCAGATCAGTCCAGGTAAATTCTATGACCAAGGCCTATTCAGTTAACATCCTTCTCTCCCATTTCTAAGGGTATAAGGAACGGGCAGCATGGTTCAGTGGCTAAACCCCCTCAGTCGTGGGTTCAGAAACCAGCTTTGGAGCTTGGTGAAGAATGAACAAATGCTATAGTCAATGACAAGTGCTCAGCAGGCAGCTAGCTCCCCAGGGCTGTTGGCTGCTCAGCTCTCCAAGGAGTCCCCTCAAGCAGAGGGGCACAGACAGCCAGAAGCCCTGCAGGCTGGAAGTTGAGGATGAAGGTACCTTTCAGGAGAGGCTAGAGTCACCAGGAAAATCCACGGCACCGTGAGAGCTGCTGCTGCTGCTCCCCACTTTCTCCCCACTTGTTTGCCTTGGGATCACCTTTGTTCAGTGCTTTCTGAGAATCTGGTGCAGCGGGCAGTCCAAGGAAGTCGAAAAGTAATCTGGGCAAGAGGTGATTTTATAAAGCTTAAAAAGAAAAGCTTTCCTTGTGCGTTTATTTTCAAACTTCCTTGTAGAATTCCTTTAGGAAGAAATGTCTACTAGTACATAGTAGATGCTCAATAAATGTTTGTGGAATAAATCGTAATAAGTGCTACCATTTATTGACCTGCTATTATGTGCCAGCGCTATTCTCCAAGAAAATCTACTCTTTGTTATTTCACTTAATGCCACAAGTGGGAGGGAGGTACTAGAGTTTAACAGATAAGAGAATGGGCTTTAGAGACATAAACAGGTCCTCCATTCTTTATTCTTAACTGGATGACCTCTAGAATGGTCTTTATTTATTTATTTTATTTTATTTTTAGGAGGTACTGGGGCTTTTCCCAGGACCTCGTATGTACAAAGCAGGCATTCAACCACTGAACAACACTTGTTCTGCTGGAATGGTATTTAAATTCTCTGATCCTCAGTTTCCTCATCTGTAAAATGGGCACAATATAATATCTACTTCCTGAGATTGCCGTGATGATTAAAAGTTCATGCACTCACACACACCCATATAAAATTCCTTAGCACAGTGCCTAGAACCTAGTAAGTGCTAAATAAAGCATGTGAAAAATAGCATTATTATAACAACCCATTTTACAGATGAGAAACTCCTCAGAACAATGTCCTCTGACAAGTATATTCAGCCCCCTTCAATAGTATGGAGTAAATGAGTAGGGAACTGATCTAGAGCTTGCGGAATAATGAAGATTTGGGGAACAAGCGAGAAAGACATTCCTGACAACCCCTACAAAGGCTTTTAGTTCACGGAAGGGGGGAAGGGGAGGGACTGGGGCGGGTGGTAAATGGTAAAAGATAAAAAGAAACACCGGCCCTGTTTTTCTCCTCCTCCCCTATAGAGTGCATGGGTGAGTCACTTGGTGAATTTACGTTCAAGTCAATACTAGAACTGTTATTTATTAAGCACCAAGCTGAGAGCCAATAGAGGGAAAATGGTTAAGAAAAAGGCTCTGGAGTTGGTCTGCCTGGATTTGAATTCCTGTCTGTCATTTACGAGCTGCGTGACCATGGGCACGTTTTTAATATCTTGGAACTTCAAGTCCCACACGTGTAAAATGAGGATAATAATAGCTCCTTCACAGGGTTGCTTTGAGAATTAAACAAGTTAATATGTGTAGAGTCTGTACATGCCTGGTGCCTCGTGAGCCTTCAGTCTGTGGTAATTTTTATTATTGTTGTTGCTGTTTTTATGTGCTTTATATACATAAACCGGATTAAGCAATTGGCCAAATCATCCAGCTACCAACAACTGGTAGAGCCAGGATTCTAAACCCAGTCCCCTGAAATCAGTCCCATTTCAGTCAGAAATGGCTTGGTTATGTGGCAGTAACAAACAATCCCAAAAGCTCCGTAGTGCAACCATAACACAAGTTTATTTCTCATTCACACAGAGTCCATTGCAGTTCTGGACAACTCTCTGGGTGTTAGCTCAGTGTTCAGATGATGTAGTAGTTTGTTACAGTTATGAATTCCAAAACTAGATATTGGATTATGTGTGTAGACTGGTCTGTACCTGGGCATGATTAAATTATGATTAGGGCTTTGATTGGGTCACGTCAAGGACAGAGTTGGAGGCTTTTTGATGCTGGAGTTTTGCTGTTGGAGTTTGATGTTGAAGTCTTAAGCTGGAGCCCCAGGAAGGAAGCACACAAAGGAAACAGAAGCAAGCCCCAGGAAGAGAGGAACCCTGAACCTGGAAAGAAGCAAGACCCTGGAAGAGAGGAACCCAGGAAGCCTGAACCCTCACAGATGTCAGCAGCCATCTTGCTCCAACACATGGAAATAGACTTTGGTGAGGGAAGTAACTTACCCTTTATGGCCTGGTATCTGTAAGCTCCTACCCCAAATAAATACCCTTTATAGAAACCATACCAGTCTCTGGTATTTTGCATCAGCACCCCTTTGGCTGACTAACACAGATGCTTTTGATCTTACCCACATCAAGGCAAGCACTTGTGATTGCGGGGGCAAGTGAAGAGCAGGAGAGTCGTGCTTCTACCCAGAAGGGACACACGTCCCTTCCACTCACATTTCATTGGCCCACACCAGTCACGTGGCCAACATGACTAGCTTGGAGAGAGGGGCAGTCCTTCTGAGTAGACAGGGCACAGGAAAACCAGCTATTGGTGAAGAGTACCGATGCCTCGGGTGACCCCGCTCTGCCTCTCTCTGGGATAGGACCAGCCATGGCACGGCTTTCCACGCAGCAGTTAGCTCTGGCACGCCTGACTCAGTTAAGCCCAGAGAAAAGCATCTGGGTTGGAAATGAACTAATTAATCAGAGACTTCCACACGTTCCAGCCCGGCCCTTGTCCTTGTCCTGCCCACCAGCAGCGCTCTGGGGTCGGGCGGCTGTCCTCCCGTGCCCCGAGTCAGCCCAGCTGAGCCCACAGTCACCCAGCCCTGGGTCAGGGGCCCGCCGCCCGCCCCGTCCATCACCAGGGCTCCGGGGAGCTCACCTGTCGATGCCCGGCTCGCGCTTGATGTCTCAGTTCCGGCACGGAGATGCTCCAGCTGCTACCTGGGAAGGCTCTGGCCCCCAAAATATTTAGTTAGCAGCCATTCAGTTAAGTGGAATTGACTTTTTATCGGCGTTCCTCTGTACGGCTGCCACCAGCGAAGGCTCCTTCCTCCTTCCCTCTTCTCTGCCTGTCAGTTGCCTCCACGTTCCTATTGGCAGCCTTTAGCTCTGATCAATACTAACCGCTGTGTAACAGCTCACGCTCGGCTACTCTGGTTTGCATCGATCAGACCCTTCTTCCAACAGGTAGTCAGCTATTTGAGGCGATGACTTGGGATAAACACCTACTTTTACTTCAGGCTAATTCGTTTCAGGTGGATTTCAAGGAGGCGCAGCCCCCCCATCTCCGTTAGACAAGCTGAAATCAGAGAGTCAAGATGAACTCCTCGCGTGCTTGAGCTCCTGGGAGACCTTTCTTCCTCTCCCCATTTCCCTTTCCCTTGTGTTTTGTAAGTGCCACTTACAAACAAGATACCAGGACTTGGGACATTGACAATGCCACTTCAGAAAATGTGTCAGCCACCCATCGCTCTTGCTTTTTAATGAGATGCATCCAGGACGGCAGGGAGCCAAGGGCAGCTGTGGAGGCAGCACTTGTCGCCGGGCAACCAAGCCTCCTTCCAGCTTCCCCAGAGCTAATCTCAAAAGACCCTGCAACCCTGGTTCTCGCACCACCTGGGGGGGGGGGAGCAGTCATTGAATCCACCTCCATCCAGGCTTCAGGCTCACACGTGAATTCACCAAGAGCTCATATTGCAGAAGGGGTTGCTGTTTCGCAACTGATGAGCTGGGAATGGGGGTACGACTCTGTGGCCTGTGCATCATAACGCTTAAGACTGGGTGATGTTTTCCAACGTGTCCCCCTAATGTGGCCGGATGGTCCCTCTGAGAGCACCATTCCCCTTGTCACCTGGGACCCAAACCTCCTGTCGTGGTTCCCCTTCTCCAGCCTCCCTTGGCATACCCAGCCTTGTGGTCCCCAGGCCTAGCTGAGCCTTCCCTCACAGTGCAAATCCAGTGTCCCCTCCCTCCCTCTCCATTGCTGTCATCCTTGTGCAAGCCCTCATCCCTGGAGCTCGGACCTCTGCCATGCTCCTCTAGCAGCCCCCCTGGCTTCCAGTTGCTCCCTGCTTGGTTGTACCCTATTCAGAGTAATCTTCCCGGTGCTCTGCAGTGACTGCCTCTCCCGTCTCTGAAATCCTCAGTGGCTCCCTGTGGCCTACCAGGATAGAGGCTGAACTCCTCAGCCGAGCACGCTGGCCTTCAGAGATCTCATCCCAAACTCTCTCCAGATTTCCAGATTTGTCTCTCGTTCTCCTCCAGCACAGTTCTAGTCCATCGGAATGCCTCACCACTGCCCCTCCCTGAATTGTGCTTTCCTGCTCTGTCCCTAGAAAATGAACGCCACACCCCACACCCCCCATGAAATCCATTCAATTCCTGGCTCCCTGACCTCAGTCAAATTCACTAATTTCTCTCTGTCTCAACTTCTCATCTGTGAAATGGGAATAATACTATCTACTTCATAAGACATTGGTGAGGATTAGATAAATTAATGTATGTACTGCATTCAGAACGATACTTGCCCATAGTAAACTCCTTGTAAATGTTTGCTATTATCATTGTTGTTACTATTATTATTTCCCATTCCTCCAAGCCACAGTTTAAAGCATATCTCTTTGGTCATCCTAGCAGAAATACTCATTCCCTTTTCTGCTGATCCCCCTCTCCTCATAGCCCTTCATTTGTACTGATAATAATAATTGCAGCAAAGAATTACTGGGTGCTAAGTACAAACCCAGTGCTTGTATATGCATTATCATTTTGGGGGGGGATTATTATTATTTTTTTTTTTATTTTTAAATGTTTATTTTTTTATTTATTCCCCCCCACCCCCCCCACCCCGTTGTCTTCTGCTCTCTGTGTCCATTCGCCACGTGTTCTTCTGGGTTCACTTGTATTCTTGTCAGAGGCATCTAGAATCTGTGTCTCTTTTTGTTGCATCATTTTGTTGCGTCATCTTGCTGCGTCAGTGCTTCGTGTGTGCGGCACCACTCCTGGGCAGGCTGGACTTTCTTTCGTGCTAGGCGGCTCTCCTTACAGGGCGCACTCCTTGCGTGTGAGGCTCCCCTATGTGGGGGACACCCCTGCGTGGCACGGTGCTCCTTGCATGCATCAGCACTGCATGTGGACTGGCTCCACATGGGTCAAGGAGTCCCTGGGATTGAACCTTGGACCTCTCATGTGGTAGGCGGATGCCCTCTCCATTGGGCCAAATCCACTTCTCAGATTATTATTTTTAAATCCTTGGGTCGATATCTTCCATTTGCCCCCAATCTATTCTCCTTCCTTTTCCTGCTTGCCCTTTTCTGAAAGAGGCTGATCTGCTTTGGTTTCCCGGTGGATTTGGCCCACAAGGAGCACTGGCAAGAGATGAGGTGAGGGAGAAGTATGAGGCCAGAATTTTTGTTCCCCCAACTTCTTCCCTTTTCTTAGGAAGACCCTTTTCAGTGCAGAACAGCTTCATCCCTCAACCCAAGTAACCCTCTTACTCAGCCCCTCTGTGTCCAGCCTCTGGAAACCAGGGCCTCTTCTAGCTTCTTCACTCCTGCGATCCCCATATATGCTCATCTCCAATTATCCTAATGCAAGTGTGCCAACCTGACTGGCACAGTTCTCCTTACAGCCCTCTGAGATGTGTAGTGTCATTTTATCAGCCAACAGGGAGAGAAGGGTGCCCGAGCACTCACCCAGCAAGTGGCAGAGCCACATCTGCCCGGCTCATCTCTCTAGCATAGTATCTCTCATATAGTAAGTTGTCAGGTGGATCTTTTTACCTGGATCTTCCCCCACCTCTTAATCAGAATGTATTTGTTGGCTTTTGAGGCATTAAAAAAAGAGCACTCCAAAATTTAGAAGTTTAAAATGATGGCTATTTATTAGCTCCCGATTCTAGGGTTTGGGAATTTGGGCTGGGCTCAGGTTGGCAGTTCTGCTGTTCTCTCCTGAATTTGCTTGTGTAGCAACAGTCAGCTGGAGGGTTACCTGGAGGCTGGTGGTCCTGGTTGGTGCGATTTGCACGACTGGCAGTTGGTTGGGAGTCCCATGGGTGGCCAGTAGCTAGCAGGCTAGCCTGGGCTGCTTCATATGGTGGCTGCATTCCAAAAGCAGCAAAACAGGGCAAGCCCCAGTGTGCAAGCAGTTCTCAAGCCTCTGCTTGCATCAGGTTTTTTCACGTCTTATGGATATAACCCTGGTCTAAGGACTGGCAAAATAGATTCTACCTCGCCATGGGAGGAGCTGCAAAATACTGTGGCCATTTTTTTTTCAGTCTACCACACGGTGGGACACTCCTTTCCGGAAGGGGCCATGCCTTGACAACTTCACATTCTGTATCCTCATAACCCAAGTCAAAAAAACAATTTGGGTAGGTCCTGTGTTTTAGGAGGTGGGGAGTATCCTCTTTATAGCTTGGGTGTACATCTGACACTCTTCCTGTCCATTACCACTAGACTGAAAATAATACTGAAAGGGAAGTCTCTTAAAACCTAGCATGAAGGAGTGGAATTATTTTTAATTAGGTTTCCGCAGAATTTTTTTAAACAGTTGCCTGTCCCTTGTTATAAATGTTAACTCCACCCAGTGGCATACCACAGCCAGCCCGGCTTCTCCTTCCAGCCCTTCCATTGCACCGTTTTCTTGGCAACTGTGCTGCACTCACATTGCCGCAGAAGGCAGAGAAAGATGCCTTGCTTCCTCCTCTCCTCGCTTCCTCCTTTCTTTCCTCCATTCCTCCCGGAGCTCCCCCTTGTCTCTGCTCTGCACCCACCTGGTGCCCTCCAAGGAGCAAGATGCTTGGAAGAACTGAAAGTTTGCCTATAGGGCTCCTCCAAACAGCTACGCAGGTTGAGCACTGCACAACTTGTGTAGGCGTAGAGATAGCCAGAAGACTGGACCTCTAGGAACCTCTAAGATAGAAAATCAGTCTAAAAGGGGGCTTACATTTATGGATACCTGAGAGGTTGTGAACACGCTATGACTAGGCACTCATTTATTCCACAAATATTTATTGAATACCTCCTATATGCCAGGCACCGTGGAGGTCCTGGAAAGAAAGAGGTAAATAAAGCATGACCCTTGACCTTGAGATACTTGTAGTCTAGTACGGGTTACTGATAATGCCAATTAATAAGGTGAGTGCGGTGCAAGAGGGTGTCATGAAATGACATCAGCAGGTCACTGAGCCTGGCCAGGGCGACTGGGGAAGACTTTTCTAAGGAGTTGTGGTCTGATATGGTCTAGCCCAGTGCTATCCCAATAGAAATACAGTGCAAGCCACAGGTGTAATTTGAAATTTTCCAGAAGCCACATTAAAAAAGTAAAAAGAAATAGGTGAAAATAATCTTAATAATATATCTTATTTAACCCAGTATATCCAAACTATTATAATTTTACCATGAAATCAATATAAATATTACATAAGAGATATTTTAAGGAAGCATACATGGCTCAACTGATGGAGCATCTGCCTACCATATGGAGGGTCCAGGGTTCCATCCCCAGGGCCTCCTGACCCATGTGATGAGCTGGCCCATGCGCAGTGCTGCTGCGCGCAAGGAGTGCCATGCCATGCAGGGGCGCCCCCACAGAGGAATGTCCCACATGCAAGGAGTGCACCCCACAAGGAGAGCTGCCCCACATGAAAAAAGGGCAGCCCGCCCAGAAATGATGCTGCACACAGGGAGAGCTGACACAGCAAGATGACGCAACAAAAAAGAGATGCAGTTTCCCAGTGCCGCCTGATAATGCAGACGCAGAAGAACACACAGCGAAAGGACAGAGAGAGCGGACAATGGGGGAAGGGGAGAGAAGTAAATAAATTTAAAAAAAAAAAGATATTTTACATTCTTTTCATTTTTCACTAACAGCACGTCTCAATTTGGATGCTAAATTTTCTGCCAAGTATAAAGAGTAGTCCTATCAAAGCAATAAAGTTGTGCTTAAGAGACACCTAATGAATATTACTTCAATTTTAGAATTTTAACTCATTTGAATGAAATAAAATTTTAAAAATTCATTCCTTCAGTTGCACCAGCCTCATTTCAACTGCTCATTAGCCTGTGTGGCCACCATACTGGAGAGCACAAGTCTAAAAGGAAAAACAGATGAGAGGCAAAGAAAAAAAAAAGAGGGTATAAAAAAATCGTGGGGGGTGGGCGGCAGGGGCAAGCTGCATGAGCAGAGGCACAGAAAATAGGATGGGGTTGGGGATATATGCTATCTGGTATTACTGTGACAAAATGTGCAAGACTGGTGATGGGAAATGAGTGAAAGGTGGAGGGATAGGCAAGGGATTGTAGCTTCAAACAACATGACTATGTTCCCTCACAACTCAGGAGACTAGAAGTCCAAAATCAAGGGGGTAGCAGGGCACCAAAATGGTAGGGGAGAATCTTTCCTTGCCTCCTCAACTTCTCATGCCTACCAACTATCCTTGGGGTTCCTTGGCTGTAGATATGTCATTCCATTTTCTGCCTCCTCTTCACATGGCTTTCTCCCCTGTGTGTCTCCATGTTTATATAGCATTCTCCTTTCTGTCTGTGTTTCTGTGTCCAAATTTCCTTCTTCTCTTAAGAATGCCAGTCATATGGATTGAGGGTTCACCCTAATCCAATATGACCTCAGTTTCACTTAGCTAATTGTATCTGCAAAGACTCTAAATAAGGTTAAATGCTGAGGTTTGGGGTGGGTGTGAAATTGGGATGGGGGGACTATTCAACTCAGCACAGCTGGGATGGGGAAGGTCTACCTTAAGGAAAAAAAAGTATAGAGTAGATGAAGTGTGTATTTTCTATTTTGTAACCAGCAGAAATCAACTCAAACAGATTTCAATAATAAAGGTTGTTTACTGGTACACAGAGGCCAGTCCAGAGGTAAAGCAGGACATGTGAGTACTTGGTCCAAGTCCTCAAAAGTATAATTAAGGGCCCAGAGCCTTTCTCCCTCTCCACCCTGGCATCCACAGTGTTGATTTGTTGTCCCCTTGGAGTCAAAATGTGGCTGCCAGCCAGTTTGGGAGCCACATGCTTCCTCATCCACGCTCAGTGGACAGAGAGCTTCTGTCCCATCATTCCAACCAAGATTCCTGAACTTTACCTAATTGGACCATCCCAGGACACAGTGCCCACCCCTGAAGGAAAGGCGGCAGTCAGGTGATTAAAACACGCTGGTGGCTCGGGTCATTCAGGGCTCTCAGATGGAACAGGGAGTAAGAGTAGTTTCCCTCCAAGTCCCTGAGCTACGTGGGGGTGTAATTACCTGAAGGCAAATCTGAATACTGCTAAGATGGGGGAAGGGGACCTTGGTGTTGGGTAGGCAACCAATAATTATGGACTACCGTACAACCCTGCGGCTACTCCATCGTCATCCTTCTCCTCCTGAGAACACTTTCGCCAGGTCCATAGTCAGATTAAAATGTATGAAACACAATGGCTCCTATAATTACCTCACCCTTCAAGGCTCTGGGTGCTCTGAAGTTCTCTCCTTGAAATCCAGGGATATTTCCTTGTGTTCCAGTGATCTATCATTAAATGATGTCATCTACCCCCAAGACACACAATACAGTGGCTAAAGAACAGGATGTGCACAATAAAAGAGAAATAAGGCACAGAGGTAAACTGTTCTCTAGTGCAAATCATGTCCTGTGGAACAGAAATAGTTAAGACTCCTGGCAGGAGAGAGAATTCTTGGTCTCCAATATCCACTAAGGCTTTGTCCACTTGTCCTTCATGGACACATCTGAGAAGATTATTAGAAGACCTGGGGACCACACAGTTGTAGCAGCTCACAACCATGTGGTGCCTGTCTGGGGACTAGACTTTCTCCTAAGGTTTGAGCAATCACAAATTACTCTCTTCCCTTCTTAGAGTTTCTTTCGCAATACACATCTCACGAAAAGCTAATAGGCTTTTCATCTCTTTGCTTCTAGACAACTCCATTAGGTAGTAACAGTAGCCAGAGTTTTGTTTGGTCATGGATTTTAAACCCAGAGATCTCTGTTTTCCTATCCCAAAACCTCTATGCTTTATCCATCTGCCTAGACTACTAGCTTTCAAACTTTTTTTGACCATAATCTCTAATAAGAAATGAATTTTACTTTACAACCCAGTATATAATTACATATGTGTATATTGTTATGTATTTATGTAGAACCAAATCACAAGTTTCACACAACAGTATTTACTTTCACTGCATGCAGTGCATGCTGTTATTTTCTGTTCTGTTCTATTACAAAGAAAAAGAAAAGAAAAGCCAGTCACAATTCACCAAATTGATTTTACAAACCACTAATGGGTCACACCCACAGTTTGAAAGCACTGCCCTTAGTTTAGGCCTGGATTTTAGCCTCTGCTTTGAGGGAAATAAAAGCAATAGCCTTGTGTAGAGAGGTTCTTATCATTTCTTCTCGCCGTTAGACTGCGCTCAGATATAACTCCACAAAGCTCATGAGTCTCCCCTATCTCAGGCAGAGAATGCTTAGTAGAAAGCCTGGGGCACGTTGGGTCAGGCTACTTTGGTGTATCCACCTCATCTCCCAAGAAGCCTCGGCCTCCCTGCATCTACGTGTATTAACCTTGGTTTGAGATAGTGAATGTGGTTTTCCAGCCCTGAAACCCCCAGAGTCAGAACTTTTTGCCATCTTGAATCACAAGCCACAAGCAGACAGGACCTCTTTTAGCAAAGCCATAGTCTCTTCACTCTCTGCTTGAAAACAAGCCACCTTCAGCCTGTCTCTTAGAGTAGCTTATGGAAGGCTGCCACAAGTAGCAACCCATTACAATGTCTTGAATTTTTGTTACCAAATTAAGCTTTGAGAGGTATGTGTACTGTATCCCTGGATACAAAGAGGGACCGTTCCACCAACTGCATAATGAGGGCCTCCAACTTCCCAGCGTTGGATCTGGCACCCTTGTGGCTCCTGCTCGCCTCTTCCACTTGTAATTCTCACAACCACCATTTTCTGGCCCAAAAATCTCAGTCCTGCTCTTGAGAATTAGGCTCACTTCTCCAAGCCCTCCTTGTCCCAAGAAAAAAGTCTTAGAGTGAGTACTGGTCAGTAAGTCCCTGTAAATGCAGTAGTCAGACCTTTCCAGGGGACCCATCCTCCTCTAGGGAATTTGGATTTCACTGGAGAGAGATTTGAAGGTAGAAACAGCCTTTAAGAGCCAAAGGACTATATCTAATGGTAGTTTCAGGCACAGCGCCTGAAGGCAGCATGATGAAGAGGAGAAAGCAGCATTTTCAAGCCAGACAGCTCTGGATTTGAGCACTGGCTTCATCACAAACTATGTGACCTTGAACAAGTGACCTCTCGAAGCCTCAGTTTCTTCATCTGTGAAATTGGAAATGACAATACCTCCTGCAATTGTTGTGAGAGCTAATGAAAGATGTAAAGCCCTTAGTACTCTGCCTGCTATAGAGCACGGACCCCCCCCCAAAAAAAAAAAATTCTGGTTCTCCATTCTAGAAGCATGGAGGTGCTAGAAGGTAGGAGATGCTGAGGGAAGCCAAGGATAGATAATGGTCTACCCTGTTTAAGACCCCATAATCTTGGGGCATTGGTTGCCCTTAGGTTTCTGGGATCAGACTCAATGAACCCTCAAGGCACCAACTCAGCAACAACTGAGACTTGCAAATGAGGGGCAGCCCAGAGTCAGGGGCTGGTTTCTGGAGCAGTTGGTCCTGACCCTCCGGCTATTGTCTCCCCAAAGGAGAAACCACACTCAGAGTCGGTGCCAATAAAGAGGTCCAGGAGAGAGATTCTGTAGACAGCCATCTCTGTGACTTAAGACTCTTGGAGAGGGAAACGGACTTGGCCCAGTGGTTAGGGCGTCCGTCTACCACATGGGAGGTCCGCAGTCCAAACCCCGGGCCTCCTTGACCCGTGTGGAGCTGGCCCATGCGCAGTGCTGATGCGCGCAAGGAGTGCCCTGCCACGCAGGGGTGTCCCCCGCATAAGGGAGCCCCACACGCTAGGAGTGCGCCTCGTAAGGAGAGCCGCCCAGCGCGAAAGGAAGTGCAGCCTGCCCAGGAATGGCGCCGCCCACACTTCCCCTGCGGCTGACGACCACAGAAGCGGACAAAGAAACAAGACGCAGCAAATAGACAAAGAACAGACAACCGGGGGAGGGGGGGAATTAAACAAATAAATAAATCTTAAAAAAAAAAAAAAAGACTCTTGGAGAACAGTCACAGTAGGGCCTAGGATCCCAGGGGGGAAACACGGGTGCCCCTTGCCCATGAGCTGCCCCGTGACCAAAGAACTGCCAGCCGTCTGCCCCATGAGGTGGCAAAGCTTAGACCCTTGCAGAAAATCGCCAAATGAGTCCGTTTTTGATAATAACTTAAGGGATAATCAATAAAGAATGCTATAAATGCAGCTTCAGCTAAACTTACCTTCAACCATAGATTTAGACCAGTCAACAAATACTTCCGAAAATGAATAGCATATGCAAAATTTACCCCCAGCCCTACCCCCACTTAGTTTCTAAAAACAGTCCTGGCCGTAGAGACAACCTAATACCCTTGCAATATAGAAACTGACATCCTTCTACCCCATCTGCAGGAACCAAGCCCTCCCATCGGGGTTTGGTTCCACTTCCTGTTGTCTCTTCTAGAACAACCCTTGACATTTGTGTCACTGGCCTCTTCACCTCTTCCCAGCAGTGCACGTGGTGGGCGTGTGTGATCATAGCCTGTGGGGTGTTCTTGCTTAATTTTAATTACTCACATTAAAGCAATGCCTTGGCTAATGCTCACTCTCCAGGCTGTAATGTGGATATGGGTGTGGAAAGATATGGGCCATGTATTTCATGGCCAGTGATATTTCTACTTTCAAAGGCAGCTTTATGGAAGTTGGCAAAAGTCTTTGTACTTCCTCGGGCCTTTTGCTAACCCTCAACTAGAACTTGTTCTTAACTTTCCTGCCTGGTTTACTGACCCTCAGGATATGGTGAAAGATCTTGTATTATTCCTTCCTAGGAATAGAGAATGCAATTTCCATCTTCCCTCCCCTGCCCTTCTCTTCTTTCTGCCTGATTCTCTCCCTCTTCTGCTTCTTTCTTACCTCCTCTTTCTTTCCTGTCATCTTCTCTCCTGCTATCCTCCCTTCTTCATCTTCTCTTTCTCTAACTCCACTCTCTTCGCTCCATCTTCTTGCTGCCTCTTTCCTTCTGCTCTGTCTTCCATCTCATGTTCTCTCTCCCTCCTTCCCTCACCCTTTCTCTTATGACTAATTCAGTGAGTTTGCTGCTGCACTGTTTAA
Organism: Dasypus novemcinctus; assembly: GCF_030445035.2. Lineage (NCBI taxonomy): Eukaryota > Metazoa > Chordata > Mammalia > Cingulata > Dasypodidae > Dasypus > Dasypus novemcinctus. The sequence continues at coordinate 18,918,510 of NC_080690.1, read as the reverse complement.
TTTGTTTTATCATTTTGAATGTTTGCCCAGAAACTTTCAGGCGAAGAGCAAACTTTGAAAATACTAAGACAGCAATAGCCAAGGTACAGGGCGGCTAAGGGAATCTGGGCCTGAAGCAGCATGAGGTATCCAGAGTGCATGGCTCGAGGGGGGCTGCTGAGCCCCTTCCCTGGCCAGCAGGATGCCAGGGCAGCATCTGGGGGCCCCAGGCAACAGAGAAAGTGAGCGTGCGCTGGGGTGTTGCTCCCCTCTCCACTCAGGGCTAACTTCTTCCTTCTCGCCCTATTAGGAAAAGTATTTATTATTTTTTAAAAATCCTTCCTGCACTGGCTTGTCGTCATCCTTTTAATTTATGAGACCATTGCCCGCCTCCTCTCTTCCGCCCATTTTCTGTCTTCCTATTTTATCAGCTCCTCTGTAGTCTCCTGCTTGGGAATTCTGCTTGCCTTTCTCCCACTGTCTTACCCATCTCCTCTGCTGGAATGTACCTTTCCTCACTCCCTCTGAACTCTCTTGAGATGGGGTGTCATGGGCAGGCAGAGGCAGAGAAAAATGTGGGCACTCTGGAAAGAAGTTTGTCAAACACACCCCGAGCATCTCCCAAGGCTTTCTGTAGAGCACCCCTAAAAATGTAGGGAAAAGATCATGAGACATCCAGACCCAAGAGTCCCAGAATCTGCAACTGTGACTCTATTCTCCAGCCTCTCTAAAGTGATCTTTAGTAGAGGAGCATTCACGAGCTTTGGAGTCAGGAAGAAACGAGTCTGAATCCCAGATCCACCACCTGCTACTTGGTGTTTGTGAGAACTTGGGCAAATGTATTAACTCTTTTGAGCCTCAGTTTTTGCATCTGTAAAGTGGGAGACAGTAATATTTATTTCTCAGAGTTCTAAGCAGTAAATGCAATATGGCAAACGTTTGTAACATGTTAGGCACACAATGACTATTACTTTCCTTCTTTCTTCTAGATATTATCAAATCTGTGGAGACTTGGATAAATAATAAAGCTTGGAAGTTAAAGCTTATGAGAGAATAGCATTTCATTTGTAGGTTTCTGCATCCATTGGTGCTGTTTCCTGGGGATGATAAGAGCCTACAGGTCAATTTTTATTCTGGGTATGCTTTAGTAACTGCATTTGATTCTTTAATGTTTAAATAGTGCCTACTTTTCCTTTGCTGGCAAAGTCTTTAGACCTCCCATTAGTGTGCTTATTTATTTATTTTTAATTTCCCTAGCAAGGAGTGGAAGCAACCTCATGGGAAAAAAGCAAAATCAAACTAGGTAAGATAAAATGAAAATGCCCCTTGACCAGCCTCTGGAAACCTAACCCTGTCCCAGAGGTAACAACCTTGGTGTGTGTCCTTTCTGATAAAATGATGCCTTCACTCACATGCCTGTGTGTACAAAGAAAAACATATAGATTTATATTGCAATATTTAAACATAAAATGTCTCCTTGCTCTTATTTTCTGCCAGTTGCTGTCTGGTTCTTTTTTACTTCAAAATGTTCTGGAGATCTGGGGTTTTGGTCATTATATGGCACACCATCTTTTTTCTACCTGCCACAGTGTATTTCATCACCTCCCCCTAGAATGTAATCCCAACAAAAGCAGAGACATTCTTTTTCATTGCTTTTTCCCTTTCTAGCAGTGCCTGTCATATAGTAGGTATTTTACTACTATGTTAACTATCACATGTATTTGTTAAATGATGAGCTGAATTAATATGGATAGACCATATATATATATATATTTTTTTTTTTTTTTTGAGGTACCAGGGCCCGGGGATTGAACTTGGGATCTCATATGTGGGAAGGTGATGCTCAACCACTGAGCCACATCGGCTCCCTGGAGTTTTCTTGTCGGTTTTGCTTGTTGTTTATTTTTGTTCGTTCAGAGCCACTGAGAACTGAACCACATCCTCCCCCCGCCCCCCGCATTTTTACCAGTCCCATACTGGCATGGACATTCAGGTTATTTGTAAAAAAAAAATTGTTACTATAAACAACAATGCAGTGAACATCATTATGACTGCCTTGTTGTGCACATGTGCATGTGTTTCTCTAGTATAAAAACCAAAAAGCGCAATTGCGGGGGCAAACAAGACATCCTTTTTAATATGGATTGATATTCCCAAAACATAGACAGTGATGCCAGCCTACAATCCTGCTAATCTTTCCCTAGGTGTCTTTTTAACAATATGTTTTTAAAATAACCATATGTAGCCTTTTCTGTTAAATTTCAGAGGAGGAGGGAAGATAATAATTAGAGAGAAACAAGGGGAGGTACAGAGGTCCATTCATTTTTCCAATGATGGATTTCATTCTACTGGGCATATAAAGAAAAATGGGACTTAGCACACATCCTGAAGGATTTCATGGTCTAGACTTAATACTCGAATACTTAATTCTCACACTGTAATGTCGTAAAGAGACACGACAACTACATGCAAGGCGTGATCCTGGAGTTCATCCTGAATCAGGAAAAGCAAAAGCTATAAAGAAAAATATTGGGATATTTGGTGACATTCTAATATGGTCAGTAGATTTTAGATAAGATCATATTGACAATATCATTTTACTATGGTTATATAAAAGAATGTTCTTGTTCTTGAGAAATACACATTAAAGTGTTTAGGAATAAATGGACACAATTTCTCCAACTTACTCGCAAGTGATTCAAAAGATGTGCAATTATATTAATCAATACTGTCCAATGGAACTTTCTGCAGGGATGGAAATGTTCTGTATCTGCCCTGACAATGTGGCAGCCAGTAGCCATATGTGAGAACTGAGTATTCGGAATGTGGTTAGTGCAACTGAGGAACTGAGTTACTAATTTAATTTAAATTTAAGTAACCACTTATGGCAAATGGCTGCCATATTGGACAACACAGATATAAACAGAGAGAGAGAGATAAAGAATAATAAAGCAAATGGGGCACACTGGAAAGAATTGGTGAACGAGCATAAAGAGTACATGGACTGTTCTTGTAACTTTTCTTTAAGTTTAAATTTTATCAATCTCTGTGTACCATACATACATGCCTACGTACACACATACACTCATGTACATACCTACACAAACAATTACAAAAAAGTTCAAAGTCAAGGAAATTCAAATTAAAATATCATTGAGATGTTATTACACTTAAATTGTTACAAGTAAATAAAATTATGCTATCCAGGAGCCATTGAAAGGGCACACTTTCATATTATTGTGGACATGCAAATAGACACAAACTTCTTAAATGTATCCTATAGAAATACTTGCACAAGTACATGAGAAAATGTATAAGGATGTTCACTGCAGCTTTATTAATAATACCAAGAAATAGGCAACAGTCTATATGTTCAAGAGCAAGAGAATGGCTAAATGTGCTTGCTTTTTTCCTATTCTGGGTTACCATGAAGCTCTTCAATAGATTGTGGTAAATCTTTATGCACTAACATGAAAAGTTGTTCAAGATAGATTGTTGAATGAAAAATAAAAGCAATTTGCAGAACGAATGTTCAGTACAATTGCAGTTTTTGTAATAAAAACACTAAAACTGTACACACAAGTGCACAAACATACACGTACTCACTCACATTTGTTGTTGCATAGGAAAAGGTTTGGAAACATACACATGAAATAGTTACCAGACCATCCTCCTGAAATTCTAGAGTCCTGTGGAAAGACCACCCAGCTCCGTGTCAGGAGCCCCTGGGCCTGGCTGTGGAGGGTCCTCCCTGAGCCACCATGTGCTGTAACAAGAGAGGTGCCTCCAGCCAGCTGAGAATCCCAAGCTGGTGCCCATCTTGTTATTGCCTCTCTGGGAAACGCCCTCCATAATGGGCCTGCCATTCCCAGCCCCACACAATGGCCCATGCCCCTCCCCACAGCCACCCGCCTGCCTGCGAGGCAGGCAGGGTCATTACTGAGTTCCAACGAAGGGAGTGTTTATTATTGTTGTCGGTTTGATGCTGATCGCAAAAGGACCTAATCAACAGGTAATAAGACCTCATGGGAGCTATTAGAAACCTCAGCTTTAACCCTGTTATAACCACAGTAGGGAACGCTAGAGCAGCACTGTGCTCCTCACTTTACAGGGCCTGAAGGGGATGAGAGAGGGAGAAGTGGGGGAAAGCGGAGAGGCACCAGGGGACTGTGCCCAGGGATGGGCTGAAAAGGGGATCTGGGACTGGGGGGATGGCATCCAAACTTCATTCTTCCCAATAACGTTCACCATCACCTTAGTTATCGTTGTCATCATCATCATCATCGTCATCATCATTATGCTTAATTCAAGACCTGTGCTCAGTACATGGGACACAGAATAAGCTCTGGTCCTACCTTCCCAGAGCTGACAGACATGGAAATAGAGTTGCAATACAATATGAGCTGCACTACTGAGCAGGTTACAGAGGAGAGAATTATCAACTTTATTGGTGAGTCAGGGAAGGCAAATGCACAAGTTAAGTGACACCTTGTACTACTTAGATGTGAAAGCATAAAGAGCTTCTTTTAGGGAAATGGATACGGGTCAAGCAATTGGGCTTCCACCGTATGGGAGTTCTGAGGATCGGTTCCCCATGAGTTAGCACAGTGGGCATATATGGTGAGTTGATGTAACAAGATGATGCAACAAAAGAGACACAAAGAAGAAAGACAATGAAAGACACAACAAACCAGGGAGCTGAGATGTCTCAGGTGATTGAATACCTCTCTTCCTCATGGGAAGTCCCCAGTTTGGTTCCTGGTGCCTCCTAAAGAGAAGACAAGCGGACACAGAGAGCACACAGCAAATGAACACAGAGAGCAGACGGTGACCTCAAACAATGAGGGGGGGTGGATAAATAAAATAAATATTTTTTTTTAAAAAAAAGACCTTACATTTAGACAGTCTCTTCTAACATGGCTCTCCTTTTGTCTTCAAAGCTGCCTTAAATCCTTTTTCTTTTTTACTAAAGTTAGAGATAAATAAAACTAAATAGTAACTAATAAAAAATACATACTTAAATACCCACTTTTTGGTGTTGCAAGTGACTTACCTGCCCACCAGTTAGATGGAAAATCAATCCCATCTATTAGCAAACTTAATCATACCTTATAAGATAATAGTGTTATGACCCATTTCTCATTACCCACATAGCCACAAAGCACATTATTAAATAATTATCATTTTTTAACATTATTCATCAACTGGCCTGATGAACTGTACATAGGCACATCATCGTCACTGTCAATAGGTAGGTAATAAATGTTTTGGTCACTTAAACTTTCCTAGGCAGGGCTTCCTGTTGAATGATGGGGATGAGGAGATGAACTCACATCTACCCAAGCCAAATTGGCCCCAGTTTTTTCCAACTTAACTGAATTGCAACAGCCCCTCTTGTTATTGTTGTGCAAGGTTTTGCATCTTGCGTAAAACTAGCTGCAAATGTCATACCAACCTAGGACAACTGATTTAACCAGGCCCAAGAGCACAATAAAGATAGTGAAATTTGAACAGTGGCATGAGCCATCTCACAGCTCAATCTTTTATATCCTTTGAAGAGCATTTGCTCTTAAAGAGCGTTTGTACACTTGCAACTTGCTTGATAGGGGTTCTATTCCTGCTAGAACAAAAGCCCTAGAAACCAAAAACAGACCACATGAAATCCAGTGTATGTTGGTAAAGAGCTGGTAAAGATCTTCAACCTCATGAAATAAAAAGGAAATGTAAAATTCCGCAAATTATTATTTCACCTAATTCAGCTTTGGGCACTGGGTCCAGAAAATACAAACAAGACAAGATCCTTGCCCTTGAGGAGCTTGCAGACTAACTAAGGGGAACAGAGAGAAACAATGTGAACATGATGAGAAAGCCCAGAAGCTCAAGGAAGCTAAGAAGAGAGGTCCCTAACATTCATTGGGGAAGAGGAGTTCGGCTTCACCATGACATTCAAACTGAGTTTTGGATGTTGGAGCAGATTCCTTGACTCTGGAGCTATATGTGCAAAGGCACAGAGGTGATGATAGCCCAGGGTGCTCGCAGGGGACTGTTGAGAGAGGAGGCAGCAGAAGCAAAGTTGGATCCAAAGACATCTCAATCATAAAGATCTTGAAGGTTGCAAAAAAAAAGAATTTGACCTAGAAAGTTGTACAAGCGCTAATTTTTTTAAGACTGTACAAATAGAAATCGACAGTAAAAAAAAAAATAAAAGGAGAGCAGCCAAAGATATATTTATATAAGAGTTCGTGTCATCAAGACCATGAATGACTGGGTATAATGACCTGATTTTTTGTAGTTCCATTCCCTTTGCAGAACCGTCATTATCAGCTTGTGTACTGTCAACATGGTCCAGTGAGAGACATGTTCCACTAGTCCCTGCCTTCAGGGAGCTCACAGTCAAGTAGAGACAGTCTAGTGTTCAATCGCCCAACAATGTGATGATGGAGGCAAACATAATGTGCTGTAGGCGCCCATGCGATGGGGACAGGGCTGAAGGGGTGGTCAGGGAAGGTTTCCTGAAGGGAGTGACATTTGAGCTTCATGTTGAAGGTTGACCAGGAGTTAAATGAGCCAGGTGAGGAGGATGCAAAAACGGGTGTACACCTAACGTCAAACAAAATCCAAAATAGTTTTTTCTCTAGAGAGCCCGTGTGTTCCCATCACTTTTGTACAGCTAAGGTTATGAACCGCAAGCCAGTCTGCTTAATTGGCAAGCACATTTCCATAGTTTTCAAGAAGAAAAGGACCGTTTCCCTTCATGGAGAGATTTGCCCAAATGGTCATATTTGGGTCTATAGGTAGCATCCTATTCCAAAATATGGAAACAAAACACATCATTTTACCCAGTTAATATGGTAATAATCTCAATGTGTCTCCTTCTGGAGATCTAATGCTGCAGGTGGACAAAGGTGCATTGTATAAGCTAACTTACCAATTTACTTTGGCCCAATGGGACTCAGCCAGTGTGTTCCTCCTCAGGCGCCACCCACGGACTATTCCATGGGAATACATGAGTCAAGTAGTTGAGGAGAGCGGTCAGGATACCACCTCCTGTTAGTTTGGAACTTTGGCCAAATCATTAAACTCTCTGTCTCGGTTTCCACATTTTTCTCACAGCATCTGCCAGAGCGACCCTAGCTTAGTCTAGGGATTCAAGAAGATGATCTATGTAAAATATCTCTGTGGAGAGGTCTACGAATGAAAGGCATTGTGACTTTTTTAGGCCTAGCAAGTATTCATGAACCCTGAGTATTTTCCAGGCACTGGGACTGGGACAGAAAGAGGCATGAGACATAATCCTTACCCTAAGGGGTTCATGGACTCACAGAGGAGTTTGGATACAAAAACAAATTAACTGTAATACAATATGAAAAGTGCTATAATAGAGGGAGGTTCAAAGTGCTGTGGAAACATGGAGGAGGAAGCAATTACTTCTCAGGGAGTATCTGTGTACAGGTCACCAAGGGAAGAAGAGACCCTCCAGGCGGAGGGAGGCAACCCAGGAAAAGCCCAGGGCTGTGAGGGTAGCTTCTCATTGAAAGAAAAGGGAGAGTCAGTCTGGTGTGGGCTCCTCAATTGGGGGGTACATGGGGCAGACAAGGCTGGAGATCTGAGATGCTCCTGCTCCAAGAGTTTAAACTGTATCCAGGAGCAAGTGGAGCCAGAGGAGGCCTTTACAGACATGTAACTCTGGGGACCCCAGGACCCCATGGCCACCATTTCTTGATCACCTAACGTGTCCAAGGAACTATTTTAAACACTTACATGTGCTTTCTCGCTCAGCCTTTACAATAAGCTATGATGATGGGTGCTATTCTTACTCCCCTTTAACAGAAGATGAAACTGGGGCTTGAGAGGTAAAAAAAACTTGCCCAAGGCCCCACAACAAGTGATAGAACTGGGATTCTGACCTCAAGGCCAGGCTTTTTAAAAAAAAAAAAACAACAATTTACATCTTCACAAATGCAGATAAATGGAAAGGCACAAATACCAAGGAGAGAAAGGACTAGCTGTTATGGTGATGGTGAAAGTACATTGGAAGGTCGGAAAATCCATAGCCATATTATTACTACTGCATGTCAGTAGGGAGCGTGTGATTAAGAAATCCACCTGTTCAATTCAACAAATAATGTTTGAGGCATCAACATGAATGCAGGGATTGAGCAAGGTCTGAATCATGAGAGGAGGGGCACAGTGGCGCCTGGGGATGGATGAAGCAAAAGGCAGCAGGGAGATGTTAGGGACAAGTTGTTCCCCGATGATTTACCCACAAAATCCTTTCTTTAGAGAATTCTGGGAATTCTAACATGTAAACCAGAAAATCGACAGATGCTCAGCATTAAGAGGGGCGAAAAGGTCTCAAACTTTGCTACTTCTTGACATTTCTGAGAGCCAAATTCTGCCAAAGATTTGCAAAGTTAATCAATTCCAGTAACCTTAGGCCAAAGAGAAAGGAGGAACACCCGTTGGTCAGACCTTGTCCACTCAAGTATCTTATGACTAATGTGGATTCATTCCTTTGCTAAGTCTTTTCTGAGCACCTTCCATGGGCTGGGGACTGTTACAGAACATGAATAGTGTGCTCGGGCCATCCATCTGGTGGCCACTTTGTCATTCTTTCTCTGCTCATTAGCCTACCTCTCAGATATTAGAAAGAGGAGAGGAAAAGAAACTGCATGAAACTCAAGCCGTTGGGCTCGGGGCTCACGGTTTTAGTGAGCCAGCAGTCAGATGGGGGAGTCCTGGAAAGGGTGACATCTAGGGCTTCTCTCTGTGTGTCCTCCGTCTGCGCTCTCCTTGCCCCAGTCCTCATATATAATGGGCCGATTACAAGGATGAGATGAAGAACGTGTAACTAACACCCCCAAGCCTCAAAACGGTGTAACTCAGGAAAGGGAGGGCCCTGAGAGCCAGAGCGAAAGTTCTGAGGGCTTCTCCGTTGCTCGTGGCAGACCAAGCCACCCCCTCTGGCTGAGCAGATAGCCTCTTCCTGCTCCCTGCCCTCCCCCACTCTCTGCTGAGAAGAGGACTTTAAAAGTTCACCTCTTCATATATCCAAATAATGCTGTGTTTGAGAAGCTGGTTGTCAAGTGCGTGACAAAAATAACAAACCCCAACAACAAAAATTACTATTCAAAGTAAAGTATTATTTTAGGGTGACATTATTTTTTAAATTCCCATTTTTCATTTTGTTATAACATGTAGCAGTTCTGTGAACACATAGATAAGAGGATACAATAGATATTTGACAGTGTATTCTCAGAATTTTTGCATATGCAAGTATACTTAGATTGACCCTATTAACCATTCACAATATTTTGTCTTGAATCCAATTCACACTCTATAGACACGTCCAATTCACATTTCAGCTCTTATACTGCTTTCCTTTCTAGACTTTATATTAGGAAATAAATCCATAACATCAAACTTCATGACAATATCTGCTCTGGCTGACATGATTGAAAGGGAATTTCATTCATCCCAAGTTATTCTGTTGCTTAATTCGTTCTTTAGCGTACCTGGGAGCGGCCTGTTTTATCAAGTGCAATACAGGGAGTGGAGACGACCAGTGCAGAATTCACCAGCAGGTCCAGCCGCGGCGATGACAGGAAGTGACTGCAAGAAGTCCTCTGGGGCGGCAGAGTTACAGGATGGCCGGAGAGTAACTCCCAGGCAGGCCTGGCTTTGACACTTGCGCCCAGGACTGCTGTGCCAAGCTAGGGAGCAGATAAAGGTGGATCCATGTAAACAATGCACGATGACCTCTGAAAAAGAAAGTGATGGTCAAAAATATAAGAATAAGGAAATCCAGGTAAAACTTAAACCAGTGAGTCAGGTTGAAAAGATCATGAGGGAAGCGGACTTGGCCCGGTGGTTAGGGCATCCATCTACCACATGGGAGGTCTGCGGTTCAAACCCCGGGCCTCCTTGACTCGTGTGGAGCTGGCCCACGCACAGTGCTGATGCGCATAAGGAGTGCCCTGCCAGGCAGGGGTGTCCCCGTATAGATACCCATGCAGCTGACAACAGAAGCGGACAAAGAAGATGCAGCAAATAGACACAGAGAAGAAACAACCAGGGTGGGGGAGAGGGGAGATAAATAAATAAATAAATAAATAAATCTTTTTTAAAAAAAAAAAGATCATGAAAACAATACATGGGAAATGAAGCAAACTCAAGGTCGAAGAGACAGTAAGTGACCATCTAGTGCATTCCCCTGCCTCTGGGCGGAGCGCTCTTCTTTTCCTCTCCAGGGCTGCCTTCTGGTTGTGGGTGTTGGTTTATAGCACATACTTGTGGCCGCGTTTCTAAATCCCGTCCCCTCCGTGCCAGTCATCCCTGGCTGAGGTCCCGCTGCACCCACACACCCTTCCATGAGATGAGACTCCAGGAGCAGCTGGCTGCCGGGCGTGCTTCTGCCTCAAGGAAGAGTTTTAAGGCCGTGCCGCAGTCTCTGCCTTCTGCCTGCCCCTCCTTGCCTCCCACGATCAAAACTTCAGCTTCAACCTCAGAAAACCAGCTCGGAAGAACTAGAATCCTGCCTTTTCGCTGGGCTTCAACTGGTTTAAGAACTGTTAGAGAAGTCCCTAAGAGTCTCCGGAATGTAGGGAGGCTCTGAGCTCACGATTCATCCAAGACCCGGCCACGTCTCGGCCTGCAACTCCTATTTGACATAAGGAGAAAAAGTATCTTTCTAGAATGGTTCTGGGCGCCCAAACCCGGCACAGGCAGCGGGCGGGCGGGCGGGCGGTCAGGATTTCCCCAGATCCTCTGGGCCCCGTAATCGCATTCCAGCAACCAGGTGCCGGAGCAGGGCTGGCTACCCCCGACCTTCCTGGCACGAGGCCAGCGTTTCCAGGCCTCCTTCCACCCCCAGCTCCTTCCCATCACCCTTCCAACCAGAAGCTTGTTAACTGTTTTCCTGTGCTTTTATTCCAATTTCAAGGCACCCTCTAGGAGTTAAACTTCAAAGAACGTTTGCTGCATAAGAGCAACGGTGTAACAAGTGGAAGCCCCAAAGAGCACTGCTGAAAACGGTTTGTTCAAATGAAGGGGCCAGGACTCTTTTTCATTTTTCCCCCCTTCTTTCAAATGAAATTGCATTTGTGTCTGGATTAGATTGCCCGGTATCAATCCTGAAATTTTTTTAAAGTGAAAAGCAGAACAGCCACACAGTATTCAAAATGTGAAGTGATTACAAAATGGCACCAGGCCAATGTTTATGAATCATTGAATATGATCATAAAATCATAAAAAATAATCACCAAAAGGTAAATAAATTACCCAGCTTACTGCTTATTTTCACGTACGGTCTGACACAAAAGCTGCAGCCATGAATGATTTATACCTGTTTTAACAATAATACTCATTTTACTGAAAGATGGTCAGCACTTGGGCTGCTGTGGGCAACGTGCCAGTTGTCGAAAGGTTAATGTTTCAGCAGCAATACATTAAATTATGAATAATACCGGTCCCAAAATGGAAGGTTATTAGCTCAGTCTGCTTAATTAGCCCAGCTAGAACTTGCCATCAAGTGGCAATGCCCATTACGCCAGCACAAGATGGGATGGATGATGGGGGGGGGCGGGGTTGAGGTTCACATGCCACAGACGGGGCAGGCAGAGGCAGGACTTGGGGATCTTTTCGTTTGAGTATAACATTATGAGTGGCACGTCAGAAACAGGTTTTCACGATGCTGAGCTCTCCCACGGTTTAACCGTGAAGGCTTCTCAGGAAGAAAGAGCAGGAACTGCTGCGGAAGAGCCTGGCACTCAACCTGCCCCTCGGTGACTCTATTCCACCACGGGTTGTCGCTTCTAAGCTTAGGCCCTGCCAAAGTACCATGTGGCTGCTCGTGGGGCGGGCAGGGCCATCGGCCCTCAGCCAGCACCAGCATTTATTAACCTGCTGCTACGTCCCAGGCCTTTTCAGAGTAGTTAACAAGATCAACACTTTTTGAGATCTATGACAGGGTTAAACAACCAACTATAGAAAGCGGACTTGGCCCAGTGGTTAGGGCGTCCGCCTACCACATGGGAGGTCCACGGTTCAAACCCCGGGCCTCCTTGACCTGTGTGGAGCTGACCTATGCGCAGTGCTGATGAGCGCAAGGAGTGCCATACCACGCAGGGGTGTCCCCATGTAGGGGAGCCCCACACGCAAGGAGTGCGCCCCATAAGGAGAGTCGCCCAGCGCGAAAGAAAGCGCAAGCCGCCCAAGAATGGCGCCGCACACACGGAGAGCTGACATAACAAGATGATATAACAGAAGAAACACAGATTCCCAGTGCCACTGATAAGGATAGAAGCAGTCACAGAAGAACACACAGCGAATGGACACAGAGAGCAGACAACTGGGGGGGGGGATTTAAAATAAATAAATAAATAAATCTTTAAAAAAAACAACCAACTATGCGATTATTGCATTCATTACAATCACGATGACCACACGAAGGGAAAGTCTGTCATGCCAGGCTAGGCCGGGGCTGCAGGTGGGTCCTGGGAGGAGACCTCCTGAAGGAAGGGCCATTTGCTCTGGCCAAGAAGAAGCATAGAAATTAGCTAGATGAATTCTGAGGAAAGAATCTTCTAGGGAGGGAATGTCTAAAACTTCTCTGAGTCTCCCAAAAGAAGAATGGTGCCAGAGGAAGATGCTGGCATTGCTTACAAGGAGTATTGGAAGAGCATTTTCCTGTCAGGGCCACAAGCAAGCTACTGAGCACTCAGCTTGTGTGTGTGTGTGTGTGTGCACACGGGTGTGTGCGCGTCTGTGTCCACACTTGGCCCCCCAACACCCTCTCCTTCCTTGCCCCGTCCCGGCTTTCCCCCGCCAGGTGCTCCAACGTTAGACTCAAAGTTTCCGTGCAGAAGGGCCGGGCAGCCCTGCTGCCAACGGCGCTGCATCCCTGCTGCAGCTGGGCTCCTGCGCCACGGCCCAGCTCTACTTAGTGCTATTAGTAGCTTGTTTTCCTAAGCCCCAAAATTCATTTTCTTTTCCCGCCTTGCTTCCAGAAAAATAAATAAAAGTGAACACATCACTCATTTAAGACGAGGAATGGAATTTAGGTTGCGTTTTTCTTTCTATTTTTATGATTAGTTAGAATTTTCCTGGGAATGCCGCCAGAAGGGCATTATGGTGAGATAATGTCCTGTATTTAATCAGTGCTGCAATGGTGAACCGTGTTCCGTGGGGAAAGGCCGAGTTAACTCATCCTTCCCTGTCTTGTCTCTTTTCAGGATACGACTGTTTGGCCCAAGATGAAGACAAGACTGAGAGGTGGCAGGGCTGGAGGCTCGTGCAACGGCCCTCGGGTGGGCGGGAGGCAGCCGTGACTCCGTCCCTTCACGCAGGACCCGGCAGCTCTGAGAACTCCGAAAACCTCAAAGGAGCTGCACGGAAAGGGCCCCCAAAACTGGCCAAAGTGATCAACTGTGGTTCCGCATCCATAGGACCCTGCTGGCTTCCTCCTCTGCAGTTTCCAGACGTCTGCTGGGCTGGGCACACTTCTTGTTTCCAAATGTGCGTCTTTCCCCTTTGCAACCCAAACACAATGTGTGCAGGGGAAGTCCACGGCTTCTAAGTGGACCCGGAAGTCGGCACCAGGTAGGACCTGATCGGCTCCTTAACTCTGCTTGTGCTTGGGCATCGAGGGTTTCTAAGAACCTCAGCCGGAGGCCAGAGCCAGTGGTTTACAGATTTCAGAGTGGTTCTTGTTTTCAGACAGTTGATCCATCACGGAAGAATCCCTGGCTGTGGTAAAATAGACGAGAAATACCTTAAATGTCTGAGAGGAAGGAAGAAAACCAGGGCCTGGGGGAGCGGGGGGGGGGGGGGGGGGGCGCGGGGGAGGGAGGAGAAGGGATTTCACCTAGAAGAAGGGAGCAAAGAGAATAGGTGAACGATGCAGCTCACCCCTTCTCTGCAATTAGCACTGGGGGGCTGGGAAACAGGAGCTTGTGGGGCACACAGAGCCTTTCAGATTTACTGTTGTCCCTATTAAACTCCAAGTCTGCAGGAGCCTTCTGTTCAGGTAGGGGCAGTGAAGAGAACAGGATGCCCCAAGCAACCCATAAATAGCAGGGTGAAGACAAAGTGTTTATTACTTAGCCTCATGAAGCCCATATAAGTGCTCTCCCAGGGTGCAGGAGAGCAAGAGCATGTGTGAGCAGGCCCACGTGTGTGTCCTGGGAGTGGGAGTCCCAGACACAGTGTTCGCGCTTGGCTTAATTCTATGAAGGCGTCTATTTGATGGAACGAACTGGAACAGTTCAGAGCCAGCCCAGCAAACCTTGTGTGGAGACAGAGCTTTCTTTTTCTCTTTCCTTTTCTTACTTGCGGTGAGAATGAGGCCTTTCTCTTCCTGGCCCTTTGCTCTCCCCAAAGTTGTCTCACGAGGTCACTGCCAGCTGACAGGCTTGCTTTCAGGACCAGGTTTGGAGGGAAATAATACTCTGATTTGGTGGTGGGGGCGGGGAGGGGGCAGTGCCTTGTGAGGCTCTGGGGCTCGCTCTGACCAGGTTGCCCTAACTTTCAATCAGCTATTATTTTAGTAGGGCTGACAGATTCTTCAGACAATTCGGCCACCATGATACAAGACATTATCCTTTTATGTTTGTGTAGGTATGTATGTAGGTTTACCATCAATATAGCAGAGGGGTGCTTAAGGTCATGATGTTGGCTTCAAGCCATGTTCTGCCACTCACTAGCTGTGTGTCCTTGGGCAAGTTACTTACCCTTTCTGAATGGTCTTTAGCACCCTTAATCCAGAAGGGTCTAACTATAAGAACCTTCTAGCTCTAACATCCTTTGACTCTGTGAAGGCAAGATATGACGTTACCACGTTTGGAAGGCCAGCCTAAAAGCATTTCTTTGAATAGCTTATGCATCGAAAGAGCTGATTTCTTTTTTTTTTTTAATTTTTATTTATTTATTTATTTAATTCCCCTTCCCTCCCCTGGTTGTCTGTTTTCTGTGTCTTTTTGCTGCGTCTTGTTTCTTTGTCCGCTTCTGTTGTTGTCTGCGGCACCGGAAGTGTGGGCGGCGCCATTCCTCGTCAGGCTGCTCCCTCCTTCACGCTGGGCGGTTCTCCTTATGGGTGCACTCCTTGCGCGTGGGGCTCCCCTACACGGGGGACACCCCTGTGTAGCACGGCACTCCTTGCGTGCATCAGCACTGCGCATGGGCCAGCTCCACACAGGTCAAGGAGGCCCGGGGCTTGAACCGCGGGCCTCCCAGGTGGTAGAAGGACGCCCTAACCACTGGGCCAAGTCCGTTTCCCGAAAGGGCTGATTTCTAAGAGCAAAGATATATGCTGAGTGTCCTATTGAAAATCCTGAATACTGCATTTATTGTTTTGCTAAGGTGAATGGAAAGTGGTGGAAGAGATCTGTGTTGTCAAGTTCTTTCATCTTGAAAAATCCTTGTATATTCTCCGGGTTGGCAGCTACAATAATCTCCATTCCACTGGCTAATTTTTTGAAAGTGAAGAAGTGCTTCCAAAAGCTGTATATTGGGAATCTCAGAATGAGGACCCAGCTCCTAAAGTTATTTCATCTGATGAGGAATGTTGAGTAGATAAGAGCAATTCATCAAAACTAAGGTTGGCTATTTGAGTCATTTTTAATTATTATCATAACATTGAATCTCAGGGGCCTCAGAGGACTCTCATAGAATAGTGGCAGGACTTAGCAAGGCCCTGCCCCTGGGCTGCTAGGAACCGTCTGGCTTCACCAGCTTCAGGCTGGCGCTGCAGAAGAGTCAGCAGCACAGATCTGTTGCCTGGTCTTCCAGGAAGGTAAGCCACTAGCTGGGCCAAGACAGAGGGATTCCCTGAGCTTCTGCCAATAAGTGCAGCAGAATTCATGGCCCTGTGGCCACTGGAGCTGTTACCAGCTCCTTCAGAGAACCCTCTGAAGTGGTTTCCCCCAGAGTAGGTAACCCATATCCTTATTTGAAGAGCTGGACACTGCTGTCTACCCAGCTGGTGGTTTTTACTGCTTCTTTAGCCAATCTTCCTTCCTTCTCCCATCTATCCCTCCCTCCCTTCTTCCTTCCCTTCCTTCCAACAACATTTATTGACAGGCACTGTCACATATATTTAAACAAATGCTCTCTGAGCCCAAGTACTTGCTGCCTCATGAGAGAGAGACTCAAGTAGACAATCAATCACAGATGTAGTTGAAATAGAGTTGAGGAGGGTGAACTTAGAGAGTAGGAAGCAAGTACCTCAGCCCTGAGGGGTCTCAGAATAGGAGTGTTGGGTAGACACAGAGGGTCCAAGGCATTCCCAGCAGAGGAAACACCCCTATTTAGAAGCCATGGGTGGACTTTTTGTGGCTTGAGTATAGCATGTGAGTGCACCACCAGTCTCACAGGAGCCACAGCTCAAGTCTGGGAATATTTCTTCCTTCTCATACCCCTCAAACCATTCCCCAGGCCTGCACATTGTTGGGGTTTTCCAAATCTGTCAGTCATAATCAAAGATCCAATGGTCATGATAAGACCTGCAGGTCAGAAGCTCAGGTATGTGGCACTGTACTTCAGGCTAAGTGTACAAGGATGAGAACCCTGCCTGGTGCATTCATCCCACTGAGGAATAAATCATGGATAGCATTGTCAGAGACCCACCCTGGATTCACACCAGGCAGTGCAGGATCAAGGGAGAGCATGGTTGTCGCATCCATGATTGAATCACAGTTGCATATCGGATATGATTTTGCAGTTGTCCCTTTGTTCAACAATACAGTTGGCTTCATGTTGGAGCAGTCCTCTCCTGTTTGATGTCACCTTGGAAAAAGATGTGCGTTGATTAAGGAGATGCAAGCACATTATGTGAAGATGCCACGCCACCTTTGCCTTTGGAAGAGCGCGGTGGCTGAGCAGTCCACCGAGATCTGGGCCTCGGGGCTGTATTACATCCAGATGCAGAAGGTTCCACTCAAACACAATGGCCTTCCAGTGAGCCATGCCCTTCTAATTCAGCTTTCTCTCTGGCTATAGCTGCCCCTCCCCTACCATGGAGAATAAGTGGCATGACCTCCCTTCCAGATCCTATCCAGATCATTAGTCATTGGAGAGTCTGGAACTCTCCAGTGACTAGTAAGCATACAGAGGTCAGATGACCAGCCCTCACACTGGCCAGAAGAAGATCTCCTGTTTGTGGTTCTGTCCTCTGATATTGATTCCTCAGTCCCTCTGTTCTCCTGAGCCTACACACTTGACTGCCTTGACCTTCAAGGCCTACCGGATAATGGTATAATTCTCATTTGATTACCTAGATTCTTGTTCCTGCTACCTACTCTGACCTGCCATTCATACCTGGTTCCCAAAGCCTTGTCTGAGTACAGAGCCCAGTCCTCATTTTGCCTCACTCATTCCTCCCTAGTTCCAGTCCATGCCTAGTTTCAACACTAAAGAGAATTCATTTAGGTGATTCCTCTTATCTTCTAGGCTATTTGTAATCATGGAGATGATAAGCACAGATTTATGAAATAAAAGAAATTGAAGTCTGACTTCGTTTATAATTTTTTTTCCCTTACAATGTCAAACATTTCCTGACCTTTGAACCACCATAAAGGTCATAATGTAGTTCAATTTGGCAACACTAGCCTTTACTACTGGAAAGAGCCCAAACTGATGTAAACCAAGAAATCTTCTCCATGAAAGAAGATGTACAAATACCATTGGATTTATACAGTCCCATGGGATTCTTGTCTGTCATCGCCCATTTTTAATTAAAATTATAATCATCTCTCAGGGGCATCTGGAAGCTTCATTTCATCTATCAGTTTCCCTGTGATCTACAAAGCTGGTGATGTTTAAAATCTTAGCCATATCAAAAATAATAGCAATCTGGGGATAATGTGTCTGTCATCTAGGAGCTTCAAGGAAAGTGAGTTCTCCCTTTGCTCCTGTAGGACTATGTCTTTTGTCAGCACAGAAACAGCACCTTTTCCCATTGACATACTGCTTCATGTCCACCTCACATTCCTGGATCCTTACATTCTCCAGTTACATCTTTAGAAGTTGACATCCAGGGCTCTTTTATGACCATGAGTATGGTTCACTGATGCTTCCTGCAAGATCCTACTAAATCTGCATTCCTCCAACTATACAGCAGGATGCTTCCCTCTAATTGGCGTTCACCAGGATCATTTTCAGTAAGCTGTTCCATAGTCAAACCTATAGTTATGTTGAGTGTTCCAGAACCTCTCTACTTCCATCCAGGTTGCCATCCAAACCCTTCTCCTAGGTAGGGCTTCCAGGGAAAGCAGCCTTGGTACCTTCACTCTACCATAAAACTGCAAAGTATCTCAAACTGTTTGTTACTTGTCAGTTATCTCACAACCCATGACAGGTAGTTATATGACCTTTTGAGAGGGACCAGCTTTAGTAGCTTTGGGGTTAGAGTCATGGCCCTAGACATGGCCCTTTTCAACAGTGGCATTATTACCATTTGTTTTATTTGAACTTTTTTAAAAAAGATGTATTTATTTCTCCCCTGCTCCCCTTCCTCCCGTTGTCTGCTCCATGTGTCCATTGACTGTGTATTATTCTGTGTCTGCTTGAATTCTCATTAGGAGGCTCTGGGAACCGATCCTAGGACCTTCCCAGAGTGGGAGAGAGGTGATTACTCTTTTGAGCCACTTCAACTCCCTGTTCTGCTGCATCGTCTTATTTTCTCTCCTCTTTGTCTCTTGCTGCATCATCTTGCCACGCCAGTTCTCAGCATTGGCTGGCACTCCTGTGCGGGGCAGCTTTCCCGTGCTGGGCAGCACTCCCATGCAGGGAGGCACTCCTGCATGGCGGCATTCCAGCATGGGCTGGCACTCCGTGTGGGCCAGCTCACCATGTGGGCCAGCTTGCCCTGACCAGGAGGCCCTGGGCATCAAACCCTGGACCTACTATATGGTAGACAGGAGCCCAATTGCTTGAGTCATATCCATTTTCCAATTGAACATTTTTATTGAGAGAAATACTATTGACAATTTGAGCCAGAAAATTCTTTGTTGGGAATGGGGTGGGGTAGGGGGTTTTCCTGTGCATCGTTGGATGTTTAGCATCATCCCCAATCTCTATTACCTGGATACCTGTCTCCAGACATTGCCAAATGTCCCCTGCTGGGGCAAAATCACTCCCAGTTAAGAACCACTGCCCTAGACATTTTGCAGAACACATAATGTAGACCTGGGGGCTGTGTGGCTTCTCCAGTGGGGAAATGTTCTAGAGTGTTTATGGAATCCTTCATGGTCGTAAGAATCAGAAAAGCTGATATCCATGCAGAAAGTCACTTGGTCTATGGAAACCATAGAACTTTCCACCATTCATGTACAGCTGCTGACCCTATCTTATATATTGGAGAATTACTCAGCTGTGTTACCAACTGTGACAGAGAAGAAAGCAGTGATGGTACCAGTAAGGGTGGACCAGATTTTCTTGTCCAGCCATCTCATGTCATATTGATACACTTAGTTTGTGTCATCATGGAGGTGTCTGTTAGAATTAGGCCCATAATAAATTTTGTTCATGTATTATGTGCTTTGTTGGGTAGTTCCATTAAGACAAAGCTTTTCTGGTGCATTTTTCCTGTGTCTCATCTGGCCATTACCACAGATTCTAGTAATGTTGTGATGTTTCAGAAGATGTGTCATCGTTTCTCAGTGTTTTCATCATACTTCATTTCAAAGAACCTTTATTCTAGCAAGCTCATTTGAATGAGCAGTGACTAAGTGAAACAATTGGGACTCGGGAGGTCTGTCCAGGCACATCATTTCCTTCATGCCTAAAAAAATCATATTCTTCCAGTCTTCACTGCAGAATCTGCTTTTGTCTCATACAAGAAATGAAAGTAAGTTAGTGGAAATCAAAAGTAAAATTCATTCACGCATTCAAAGAAAAGTTATGAGTAAGACATTGTGTTAGTTACTGTGAGACTGGCAGAGGCGCATAAGATACCCCTTCATGGCCGAGAACATTCATAATACAGATCTGGGGTCCTAGAACCCCCATGCCATCGGCATTTAGAACAAGCGCACAGAAAAGCAATATGGATTCTGGACACTACAGTCCAGCATCTAGCCATAGATTCCAGAATGCATTTGTAAATGATCCATGAGATCACTTCACTCCCTTCTTTGACAGTTTTTTTTTTCCCCAGAGGTACCAGGGATTGAACCCAGAACCTCATACATACAGAACAGGCGTTCCACTACCAAGCTATGCCTGCTCCCTTCTTTGACAGTTTTGATATAGACCACTGGATTGGGGAGATATGGAAGACAGAGAATAGTTGGTCTTTAGTGAGGCATTTGACAACATGGCAAATGATAGTTTGTCCATCTGTCTCAGGAGGTGAAGTCTGAGTTTGTGAGTAGCTGGGTGACTGTAGTTGGTGTCAATATGGAAAAAGATTCCTGGTACAGTAACATTAAGGTTTTTGGCCTTCAGTGAAAATGCAGTTGTCTTAATCCATGTATGGTTGTCATTAAGTCGTATCTTGCAGAATGAAAACTCAAAAGATTTTGATCAGCAAGGCAATGCACAGATCTAACAAGATAAAACATAACGTGAGAAAATGGAAGGTCTTGCTCTTGGATCCAAAACCCCAACTGTATAAAGACAGAGGGAGGGGCCAGGGTTGGCAAGAGATGTTGGAAAAAATCCAAGGGCATTTTTTTCATTCACGTTTTTGTGTGCATTAAGAATCACTTGGGGGAAACGGACTTTGGCCCAGTGGTTAGGGCGTCCGTCTACCACATGGGAGGTCCGTGGTTCAAACCCCGGGCCTCCTTGACCCGTGTGGAGCTGGCCATGCGCAGTGCTGATGCGCGCAAGGAGTGCCCTGCTACACAGGGGTGTCCCCCGCGTGCGGGAGCCCCACCGCAAGGAGTGCGCCCGTGAGGAAAGCCGCCCAGCGTGCAAAAGAAAGAGCAGCCTGCCCAGGAATGGCGCCGCCCACACTTCCCGTGCCGCTGACGACAACAGAAGCGGACAAAGAAACAAGACGCAGCAAATAGACACCAAGAACAGACAACCGGGGGGGGGGGGGGGGGGGAATAAATAAATAAATAAATAAATCTTTAAAAAAAAAAAAAAAGAATCACTTGGGGCGGTGGACTTGGCCCAGTGGTTAAGACGTCCGTCTACCACATGGGAGGTCCATGGTTCAAACCCAGGGCCCCCTTGACCCGTGTGGAGCTGGCCTACGTGCAGTGCTGATGCGCGCAAGGAGTGCCATGCCACGCAGGGGTGTTCCCCACGTAGGGGAGCCCCACGCGCAAGGAGTGCGCCCTGTAAGGAGAGCCGCCCAGCGCGAAAGAAAGTGCAGCCTGCCCAGGAATGGCGCCGCACACACGGAGAACTGACTCAACAAGATGACGCAACAAAAAAGAAACACAGATTCTCATGCCACTGACAACAACAGAAGCGGAAAAAGACGATGCAGCAAATAGACACAGAGAACAGACCACCTGGGTAGGGGGGGAAGAGGGGAGAGAAATAAATAAATAAATCTTAAAAAAAAAAAAAGAATCACTTGGCATACCTGTAAAACATGTGGATTTCCAGATGTTACCCTCAAATTGTCAGCTTCAGCAAGTTTGAAGTGGGGTCCAAGAATCTGCATTTATTAAAGCTCCCTGGGCAATTTTGAAGGAGGAGTTCCGTGAACCACACTCTCTTAGAGATTTAAGTTGATAGGACTAGGATTTAGCAATTGTATTGAGCCAAGCGTGATTAGCAGAACAAAGGAGGTAAGACTCCTGCTCTACTGTCTAGATAAAGCAGACATAGACTACTACATTTTCTCCTGGGCCACAACACTTGAAGAAGAACAGACTCAAACTGGAAACCCGGAGGTAAAGGGACTCAGAACTGTGATGAACAAACCGAAGGACCTGGCAGTGCCCAGCTCAGAAAGAGCCAAAAGGAAGACAGGAGAGGACAAAGATCATTAAGCATCTTAAGGTATGCCTCACAAATGAACAGCAGGACCAGGAAGTGGGAGCTACAGAGGAATCTGTTTAGGGTCAAAATAATGACCACCTTTCTCCAGGAACCAGAGCCATCCAGAGGGCTGGAAGTTCCCCAGCATGGCTGGAGAACATGTTTACATGATTCTTTTAAGGAGTTTGGTAGTGAATGAAAAGGTTGAATGTCAAATAGGTGGTAGGATCAAGCAAAGTACTTTTTTAAGTAGGAGCAAATAGAGCATTGTAGGGTTTAATTCCAAGGTTGATTAAAGATAACGAGGATAGGGGAACAGGTACAGAACGGGGACAGGAGTAGGGAGAGAGAACTATGTGAAGAGGAAGAGAATTGGAGGGACCTGGCAGGATGATTGAACACTACAGCCCAGGGAAAATGAGGCAGAATAGGAGAGAGGAGTTAATGGCTGAAGATACAAAGACATTTCAAGGTAGAAAAGATGGTACAGTGTGTAAAACACCTTGAGGTCATATGCCAGGCAAGTTGATGGAGTTCTTTCCCATCATGGTTTCAAGAAACAAGGGGCTTGAGATGTTTCGCTCAGGATTAAGAAAGAGAGGGATGAGTGGAGCCTCAGGAGTGTGGGAAAGGTGTGGAGCAGCAGCTTTGGGGAACTTGCTGTGGAGTCAACAACTATCCATCATTCTTGGGTAGGGATGTGGTTTAACCCACTGGGCTCCCATCTACCACATAGGAGGCCCTGAGTTCACTTCCCAGGGCTTCCTTGTGAAGGCAAGCTGGCCTGCACCCATGGAGAGTTGACAGCCCGTGCCCGTGAAGAGCTGGCGCAGCAAGATGATGCAACAAAGGGAGACAAGCAGACACAGAAGAACATGCAGTGAATGGACACAGAGAGCAGACAGTGAGCAAGCAGCAAGGGCGGGGGGGACTAAATAAATAAAATAAATCTTCAAAAAAAAAAAGCAAAACTATCCATCATTCTTAAAAGTCCTTCAGGCTGTTGCACTGTAGGACTTTGTATAAGATGCAGTCAGTCAGTTGGTGGTGTTTACATCCTGGTAATGTTGCGCAATCCAGAGGTCAGAGAGAAGAGAGCAGATGGCTGCGAGTGGCCTCGGCTGGGCATCGGCAGAGTAGACCAAAGGAAGGATGAAGGAACTTAACTCAGGCTCACAAAGAACAGTAAATACCAAGTGACAACTCTCAAGGACAGTGTGGGTTTTCTGTTTCAGAGCCTTTAGACAAGCATCTATCCATTAAGCTTAGAAACTCCAAATGCTAGACATAGCCGCAAGTACCCAAGATACCTGAATTTCATTTCAAGGATGCAACCTTTGTGCTCCCATCTTGATCTTTACAGAGTTAGAGCTTTTCTGACTTTGAGATTGTATACGTGCAGTGTGCATACTGAAAATATTGGGTTTTTATTAAGCCCTGAGAGTTTAGGAAGTGTGCAGACACAGAGCCACTATAATTCATGATGAGGTATAAGTTGTAAGGTTTTTCATACATTCCTCCCAATTCTTTCATTTGCTTTTTAACAGATTTTCAATATATTTGTGGAAAATAATGACTTAGACTTACATGAGACTTACAAGATTGACACGATCTGAATTTTCACCATACTTGCCTTTGGCCTTGAACCCATTTGAATTCTGAAATCTCTTCCAATAGGACCTAAATATATAAGAGAGATCTGGAACTAGTCCAAGTAGAGGTTCAAAGGCTTGGTCATTTGCTTCCTTATCGGTTTTATATGATCAACTCTTAAATTTTCCTTAAACATGGGTAGAAACACCTGTTGCTGTTTTTTTAAGTGGTTTTTTTTTTTTGGAGGGTAAAAGTTGTTTGTAAGGGACTCTGTCATGGTTGGCTAAACTCATGGGAGACTCACTTCATTTTAAGAACATGGAAAGACTAAAAAGGAAAAGAATTAATGCTTCTATATTTTTAAAAGAAAAGGGAAGGTTCGTAATGCCCTAATCTGGAACTTTACCAGGAAAAAATGATCGCAAAACCATTTCTAGAATAATCTGCAGTCAGTACACTGTCGGGCACTTATATCACTTAACAGAACAAGTCCTGTCAAACTGATTCATTTCCTTCCAAGAAAGGGTAACAAGATTTTAGTAGATTGAGGGAAAATGATAAATGTAATCTATATTTTATTTAGCAAGATGTTTGGACCTGTTCCATCCAACATTTTGGTCAATAAATTCAGAAAATTTGGGGATTGGCATTTGATGTCCAGGGAGCAATTAAGCCCCTATCCTGGGGTCTGGAGTTAATGGCATGTCCTCTTTCAGAGGCTCAGCGATATGGGAAAAGTTACCTGATCTGATCGGTAACTTCCTCGAGAGATCTGCTGGGTCCTGATGAATATATCTGATATGTCACTCACGGTTTTGATTATTCCAATATGCTCTGAATATCAGTTATGAATGCATAGTTTTTATAAACTAAAATAAATGCTGGCTGCCCACAGTCATTCATATGCCCTGTTTCTTGCACATCGTTCTGAAAATTCCCTAAGAACTTCCTGACAGAATCGGTTCTCAGGCTTCTCTATCACCAGAGAAGAGAGAAAAAAATAAGAGGAAACAATAACTCTGAAAGCAAGTGAGATGTGTGGAAATAAATCTGTCATACTCTGTAATTCCAAAAGGAAAAGACACTTCTGGAAATTCTATTCCAGCCAAGGAAAGAGTCTGTTGCTAGCAATGGTGATGATTTCCCTTTTGTTATTATTCCTTGGATTGACCGATCCCTCTGCTCCAGAGAGCCAAACCACCTTAATAACTTGTTGCATCATTTTAAACTCCAAACCTTCACAACACCTCCAGGAGGAAGTCTGTGGACACTCACATCCTCATATATCAGTAACTTTATGGCTTAACATCGGGTATATCAGAGACCTGCACGTGGAGTGACTTTGCCCTTGATAATATATTTTTATCTCATTGCTGCATTTCCCAATACTAACAGACTTAACTCAGAGCCCAATAATACCTAAAAAGAGTATCTTAGATTTGTTGAGGGCCCTCTAATTTATGCAGCACTTTCACCATCATTTGCTCTACACGCCAATCCTGCAGTGAAGATAGGTCAGCAGTATCAGGAGAATTTTTATAATTTCTATTGTGTATTGGACACCCTGCCATGTACCAGGCATTGTGCTAGACACTTTGTCTCCACCATCTCATTGTAACCCACAAACAACCCTTGTAAAATCTCCAACCCTTGTAAAATCCATTCAGTGGATCAAGTGACAGGCTGGTGGCCATCAGCTGAGTGGCAGAGCTGGGACTAAGCTCCAAGGCTTTGGTGAACCCTCCAGCCACCTTAAGTTTTTGTTTCATTTCCAGTTATTTCAAGAAAATAGTTATTATACTCACTTACTTACTTTTCTATTTGTGTATCTATTGTATATCACTGTTCTGAGTACCATCATGCTCTCCCTGATGCCCTCTCCTGCTTCTCTTCGCACAGTCCCTTGGATTAGGAGACAGGTTCTGCGATCTAGGTACCAAAAAACACTTTCTCTTCTGTGGCCCTTTACCTTGAGAAAGAAAAGTGTTAGGTAACCAAATTATATTTTCAAAATACACTGACAGATGAAAAGTGATTATCAGTCCATCTTATAGTATCATTATGGCAATTGAGCCCAGCCCACAGGGTCAGCAGTTGAGATTATGTTTATTTTAATAAGTAATAATAAATAATAATTATGTTTATAAAAAATAAAGAACCAGATTTTAGAAAAACATTCAGTGGAAGTCCTAAAAGTCATCTATTCAGCCACTTGTTCTTTGTTAAGCATGTCTACACCTACACCACCTATCTCCATCCTAGAATCATTATGGGCAATTCAGTGTCATCATTATCATTGCCATCACCATTGCTGTCATCATCAATATCCTCTTCTTCACCACAGGCACATCGGGTCCCAATTAATAGAGTGGACATCTATGGAAAGGTGTACAGATAGCATATAATCCATATGGTACCTGTCCTTGGAGAGGTGGGTGGGGTTGCCATAATATGAGTGCAAATATACTCATAAATGCTTGTGCATTTCCACACCATCACAGGTCTGAGTGGTGAAACCTTAGAAGGATCCTTTGCTGGACCTTATTTTGGTAACTATATAGTCATAAACTAATCAGAAAACCTACCTAGAGAGCTGAACCTGAGAAGCTGGTTGAGGGCAACCCCAACCTTGAGTCCAGAACTGGGTTCTTCATGGAGAGGTGGGCCTGAACTAAGACTTGAGAACTTCCTGCACATCCTTCCTCAGATCTCTCCAAAGTTAAAAGGTGTCTAACTGAGGACCTGGAACACTTCCACTTTTTTTTTTTTCATAATCACCTCTCTCCACTACCTTATGCTTTAGTTTTATAAAAATTTGGCAGTATCCAGATAATACAGAAACCACTGGCAGAGGCTCCTCAAACCCATATCCAGTTTAGGATCTGCTCTGCTCTTCACCTCCCTCTTCTGTGCTCACAGGTCCGCAGGGGCCCCATAAATATGAGTGGAGACTATGAGAATGGCACTGAAATTCTCCGATGTCATTTTTATTTAGGTTCTAAAACCACAACAATTGCTTCCCTGACCAACAGGGCTATCTGCCTAATTGACAACTCAAACACTGTGCACCTTTGGCCTTAACATGAAGAAGTATAAAAATAGAACTTGTACAAAATACTTAAAGTCAGGAGAAAATGCTGGATTCCTGGCAGGTCTGAAGAGGATTTATATCCCGCACGGCTGAAGAGATGTATCTATGAATGGGACTCCTCACCAAAACCTTCTGCCAGCTTTGTGCAGTGATTGCTGGAGAACCCAGAAAAGCCAGCCTGGCCTTTCTTCTGTCTGGCTGCCAGGCCCATTTTAACGGGGCAGTATTGGAATGTTTCTTAAGAAGCAGGAGTGGGCATTGGGCATTGAAAACCAGTACTTTTTAAAAATGTTAACGGCACCTTTTCTAGGTCCTACCAGGATCTTCAAAAGGTTGCTATACTTCTCATCTCTGCAATCCAGTGGCGAATATGCCCACAAAAGGGCTCATGTGCTCTTGGTAGAGTTCCACCTTTGCAAGTGTTGGGGAGTAGGAGTTCCCATTTAAGGAATGATTGCTATTAAGTAATCTATTAAGATACACTCTTGGGTGACCTTCCCATGCCTCCTTCCACCGTCCCCCAGTCCCTCTGTGCCTCACCCCCACCCCCAAAACAACAACAACAACAATAACAACAACACAGCACAGGATCCCTTGAGGTGGGCCAGAGGGCAGGTTAGAGGCTGCCTGCTGCCCTTTGGCCCAGGCAAACCATTCCCTTTGATTACCCCAGTTGTTTCACCCCCTGACCTCACTACCTCGCTGTCTGCTTTTGAGGCAGTTTCCAGGGACACCGTATCTCCACCTTTCCGTGAGGATAAATAAACAGTTTGAGGCTCCTGTGTCTTTATTAAACATTTCCTCTAAACTGCATGCTTTGGCTCTGCGCCCATGTGCACCAAGAAAGCTTTCCCGGAGCAGCCAAACCCCAGAGCCCTGCCACATGGTTCCTCATATAAATAGCCCTTTGAACAGGCAGGAGGCACCTGGGCTGCCCGCTGCCCCTCCTCGCTGCCTCCGGGGTTTTCCCAGCTCCCTGGGTCCAAGGCTGGGGGGATGCTGAAGCGCCTCCTCCGCCCCTCAGAGCAAGGAGGAACGAGTTGCTGGAGCAACCTCCTCGGCAGGCCAAGAGCTGCTGGGACCTGTGGTCTGGCTGTGGGGACGGGAGGAGGAGCTGCGGCCCGGCCTGCAGCGGGCAGGGAAGGGTGGGACGAGCCCGGCCCAGGCGAGGCCGAAAGGGAATAAATAAAGGCGTGTTTGTCCCAAGCCCCACACCCAAATCTCAAAGCCCAGTGGAGCAGGTAATTAAGCCGCAGGGCCCAGCAGCCTGCTTGGCCCTGCCCCCACCCTTGACCTGGAAGGTCTTCTAGGCCTGGCGGACTCGCACATCCCTAGAGAAAGGGGCCGCCTCTTGGCCAAGCGGAGGGACGACTCGGCCGGCCTCGGCTCGCCAAGCCCCTGAAAGAGCAAGGAAGGTTGGCTAGGGAAGGACCAGGGCGCCCGGGAGTGGGTGTGCGTCAAGGGAGCGCGCAGAGACAGCCTAGGAGACAGCTTTCGAGAAAAGAAAACAAAGGAAAGTGTGATGCCAGCACCACCGAGGAATCGGCAGGCGCGCGGGGCCGGGCGGGGGAGGGGGCCCGGCGCGGGAGGGAGGCGGAGAGGAGGGACGCGGGAATGCGGGCCGAGCCGGCCGCGAGGGAGGGAGCGGGGCCGCCCGAGTGCGAGCGAGACAATGATGTCAGCATTTCCTTCTGGATTGGTCACGTGCTCCCTGCCAGGTAAACAGACTGGAAATAGACTCCATAAAGGCTGCGCCTGCTGGGGGAGGGCGCGAGGCGCTCGCGCTTCACCCTTTCCTCTCTGCAGCGTCCTGAACAAGCAGGATTTCGTGTCTGCGACGAGGTGGTCTCCGAGCCGAACCGCCTTTTTACAAGCCAAAGGAAGACGAGGCCGGGAGGAAAGCTATTTGCTTATCTAATTAGCTCGAGGAGTTTAGAGACATTTTGATTTAAGCGGGAATGGAGGTGGGGCTGGATGTAAATCTAAGCCCAGATGCTGGGGCATTATCAGGGGCTGGGATTGCTTGTCCTCATTTGTCTCCTTTGGAAGGGAGTCAGATGGGTCTACATGAAGGATGGATTGGAAGGCTGCAGTTGAGAAAGAGAGGATCAGAGGCTGTGATTAGCAACGTTAGGAAAAAGAAACTGCTAACCTGCTAGGCGAGTATATATGAGAGGAGTTTGATACAGGCCAGTCTGTGACTGTGGTGCCACAGGAGGAATTGAGACCCCACTAAAGAGACTAGGTGAAAGAAAGACAAGTTATTATGACTTTCAAGCAGAACTCTTCTATATAAAAAATATTTATTTATTTATGAACGATATAAGATGGTCCCCTAAGCACGGGCATTTTTAAATGGCAGAGGCGTAACTGGAACCTATCTGAAAAGTGAAGTTGACCAAGCAGGTGCTTTTTCTACTTGGACCATTCTAGATCTAAAATGGTTGATTGGGGTAGTATATGGCTCTTTCTTCAAATTCTAGCGCCTTCACATCTGTGATGAAATAGGTCATTGGATAATTTTGTATCCAAACGATCCACCTAATTTCCTATGTCCTTGTGGAAATTTGGCCAAAGCCTGTGGGAGGTAGAGTGACCACCCATTCTGGTTGTCCAGGAGCAAGGGGGTTCTCCGAGGATGCAGGACTTCCTATTTTAAATATGCGACAAAGTCCCTGGCAAAGCAGGACAAGTTAATCGCCCTAGTGGGAGGCCTGCGTCTAGGTAGACACCATAAGACAATTCACTCTGCCCCCTCACCAAAAAATAGCAACAAAGCTAACATCTCTCTGCACTCTGCTTTCCCACCGTTTCTTTCTCTCCCTCCTCTCATTTCTTTCCTTCAGTGTTTCCTGATCAGTTTATAGCAGGGAACACTGCAAGACTAATTTGAATGTATGTGATTTGAAATGGACTTATGAGCTGGTAGAATGCAGCTATTGAGCCGCTGGCTTTAGCCGTACCTGAAAAAGGAAGGAAAAAAAAGGAGGGGAGA
Organism: Dasypus novemcinctus; assembly: GCF_030445035.2. Taxonomy (NCBI): domain Eukaryota; kingdom Metazoa; phylum Chordata; class Mammalia; order Cingulata; family Dasypodidae; genus Dasypus; species Dasypus novemcinctus. Next base: position 18,888,913 of record NC_080690.1, on the reverse strand, counting down.
AAAAAAAACCGTGCAGTGTTGTTGCTTCCCCCTTCCCCCTGTTAACTTCCCTTCTTGGGGGAGGAGGGGAGGTGTCCAATCAGCACCACAAATGTACTTTTTGAAAGATAGATATTTGATACCCTTCTCTGTTAACGAAATACGTCACTCTGACAAGACTCCCAGCCCAGAGCTGAGTTATTTTTGCAGCATTATGTAATTGGATTGCCTGGTCAGGAGGACTTCCTTAACAAGGCTTTCAGCAACCCCTCCGGGTAGGCCTGGCTGGTCCTGCCCAGTTACACACTTGAACTCACGCAGCCTCAGTCGGAGTCAACCGAAATAACCGAGGGAAGGCAGATGAGCCCACGCGGCTCACTGCCTTGTGCGGTGGTTTGGTGCCTGGTGACACGGGAGGAGGCCAGTGCTGGTGGAGGGCTCTCACACGGCTGGACCTCAGTGTCCACAAAGCAGGCATGTCAGGCCTGTGGGGACTGCTGGCCTGCTGCCGCACAGCCCCTTTCCCAGCCTGGGGCCCACAAAACTGAACTCCTGGAGTGGCCTGGGAGACCCTCGAGAGGCCTGCCATTTGGACTTCACTGCCCTCACTTATCTCCAGTTAACTCGATTTCCTAATCTTTTTTTCATGAGTCGTTGGTCATCTGATCATCCCTTCCTGTCAGTCCTGCTGACTCACAGAAGTCAGGAACTTGTCTGAGCTTCAGACACAGTAAGAAAATTTTCAAAGAAAAACAAAAAGGCTCAGTATGAACTTCCCCTGGTGTGGCTAGCTCAGGCCCACAAGTCCAGGGCTCCACGGGGCAGTTGACCCAGGGGTTGTGTTATGCTACTGTCACCCTGGGGTGTTGTGTGTGTTGTTCTATTTTATTGTCGTTTCTGTCTCTTTCCCTTTGGAGAACAACTTGCACGCCCTTCCGTGACTTGTCTCCTAGCCCTGAATCCCTCCCCTCAGCCCACACACCCTCCATACCTGTCATTTGTTTCCTTGTGTCCCCTGGTTCTCCTGACCACTACAAGAGGCAGCTGGCTGTAAGAGAAATACTGATAGCTTTTTGCCTGATGGACTTGGGTTCCAATTCAATAGAGCTACTTAATAGCTGTGTGACCTTAAGCAGGTGACTTCAGGTCTCTGGCCTGGTATTCCTCAGCTATACAATTGAGACTAATTATACCAACTTCAGTGTAATTACATGGAAAGTGACTACCAGGGAGCTAGTACATAGTAGGTGCTCAACATCTTCAGGCATGGAGGAAGAGAAGAGGGCCAGATTGCCAGTTCTTAAAGAGCTGACCTCCTTATGGCTGCCTTACTGGAATGTCCTTTTTAAGGGATGTTGAACTGAATCTCACTGTCAAGTTTTGGGAGAGTCAGAAGGAAAAGGGAAGAGGTGCCCTTCATTCCAGCTTCCCAAAACAGGGTCCCTGGGATAAAGACCCCTGCTGCTGCTCCTATTGGAAAGCCTTCCAAGTCTGAAAATCTTGCGCCCACCTGCGCATTTGCAGTCAGTGTCCCTGCAGACCCCTCCAAGGCTGGGCACTAAGTTCAATTTATTGGCTTTGGTTTTGTGGGCACCAAGCCGCAGGGCCCCCAGTTGTCCAGAGCAAAGGGATAAGGGATCAGAGTGTTTTCCCAAAGTGCCCACCTGTGTGAATCTTATGTATTTGTTGCAAAAGAGGGTTCATTCTAACTTTGCAGCAAGAACTAGTTGAAACCCACGGGTCCTGGATTCCAAGGGTAAATGAGGGAGGAACAAACAGCCACAGGCAAAATAACGGGGAAGAAAAGAAAAGTGGAGTTGGGGAGAAGAGCCAGCACCCAGGAGCACCCCTCGCTGAAGTGCACAAATGCCAAGAACCGGTGATGTTGGCTGTACCTGGAGGGGGACAGGGTGAGGTGGGAGGAGAGCCTGGGAGAGCGCGCACCACTGTTCCTTCCAGTTGGCAGGAAGCCCTTCCTTGAAGACTGTAAGTTTAACCTTTAGCATTCAAGTGTCTGGGCTTAAGTGTCGTTATGAGCAATTCTTCCTGCTGCAGCGTTCCCAGACTGCGGGAAGAGGGGTCGGCACAAATCCGCCGGCTCTTCTTTTCCTTCCCAGACAAAATGAGAGGGAGGGAGATACGCAGAACTAAAGACGCAGACACAGACATCCCTCGAGGACCAGACCGGCCCTGGCTAACTAAGCACCCACGCCCGCCCACTTGGCTAGCCCCGGCTCTAGTCTGCCTTAGTGGTGACCAGGGCCCGGGTGGGTTCTCCACTCCCAGCTCTGCTTCCCAGACATTGGCCGGGAGAGGCTGTCTGAGGACCTGGCCCAGTGACCTCCGGCTCTCGGGTTCCGGGACCCTGGCCCCGGGCCCACCGGTCCGATGATACGCCCTGCGCCTCGGCGCCCCGCGGGGCGAGGGTGGTTACTTGGGGCCCCGAGAGAGGCTGAGAAGCCCGGGCGAGGGCGACCGAGAGGGAACGGAGCACCCCGCGGTTCCCAAGCTGTGGGGGGTTGGCAGGCGCTGGGCCTGGGCGGCATGGACCCCGGGCACAAGATGCACCCGCCACCAGCCCCTTCCTTTCTAGGTCGCTACTAGGGCCAGGCCCTGGGCTCGGAGACTTTCCCGGCGCCCGCACCGGGATGGGGGCCGTCGAATTGCTCCGCCGGGGCTGGTTCCTTGGCTGAGCCTGAGGCCGCGGGGCCGTGCCGTGCGCGCACCTGCGAGGGGCGCCCGGGCCCCACAGCTGGGACGCTGCGCCCCGCTACGCGCCCAGGCCAGCCGCTCCCGGGGGCCCGGGGGCCCCGTTTTACTCCTGGGATCCCGAAACCGGCAGGAGGACTAAAGTTCCCGAAATGAGGCTGACTGTGCCAGACATTAGGGGCGGCACGCGCGCTGGCTCAGGGAACTAGGGTCCTCACCTCCGGCAACTGTCGGGATCCCGGAGGTTAAGGTTATGGGGAGGGCGGGCCGGAGTCTGGATTCTTTACAACGTCGAGCCCAGCCAGGTCGGAGAACAGACGCGAAAAGGCTGCGCGCTGTGCCAGAGGAACTGGCGTCGAATGTGCCCGCTGCCCGGTTGCGCGCTGGAAGTAAACCCGGGGACCAGCGAGAGGGCTCGTCCCGCACCCACAGGGGGCCAATGCCCTGCCTGCTGCCCTGACACAGGCTGGACCCGCAGGCCGCCGGGGTGGGGAACCCGGCTCACCGGACCCCCAGCCCGTGCGCTCCAGGCCTGACGCGCAGCGGACTCCTCCCGGGCCCGCCGGGCTGCACCCTGCCCTCCTCCTGCCTTAACCAAGCGCGGGTCCCAAATTTCGTGGCATGCGCCCCAGGTTAATCGGATTTGCCTTTTTCTCTTATTTCTCAGAATGGAAAACAAACGAATCGGAAAATTTCTGCTTTGGAAAAGAATCTGTTCGATGTCGTTTGTTGCTTAAATTGTCCTTGGAATTTTTTTTCAGCTTCATTTGGAAGAGAGAAAGAAAGTTGATGCGCGCCCCAAACCCTGTGTCTCTTTAAACCGTCCCCTTAGACGTGCAGTCGGTTACCGGAGATGTTTTCTGGGGCGAAGGGAGCGAAATGGAATGGGAGGGAGGACTAGGACTGGGAATCTCTCATTTTAAATCCCATTACAGGCTTTGAGGAGCGGCACAAAAAAATCAGGAAAAGATAGTTCGTCCCCCACTGATTTCCTTCACTTCAAAGATTTCCCTCGCCCCTTAAATCAGAAATATTATGGCGCTAGGTATTTCTCAAGGAAAAAAAAAACACACGTTTCTTCAGAATATGTACACGGCATAGGTCCCTTTTTACATTTCTCAGCAAAAAAAAAAAAGGGGGGGGGAGGGGGGTAGGGATGGGGGGAGGCACGCAATTCCCTGGCCATTAAACAAGTCATGCCTGCAAGAAATGCAGGCATCCAGGGGGATTGCTCAGCCGCGCATCCCTCCATTAGCGCTCGCCTGCGTGCCTGCGTGTCAACCATGCACATGCCACTGTGGGCACCGTCTCCCCACGCCGGCCCTGGCGGGCTTCGTGCAAATGGGCGCCAGGTCTCAGTAGCCCGCCCGCAGCCCTGCTCCCACGCCCGCCGCCCGTGCCTCGCAGGGCTCCCTTTTTTTCCTGCCTCGGGCTGGAAAGCTGGAAGCCTCTGACATTCCCCCAAGTCATGCCCTTGGAAATCCCTAAAGCGAACAGTAGCGGGACCCAGGGTCTCTTGCCCTCGAGTTGTTCACTTTGTTGCCCTGTGATAAGGTTAGTTCTCTCTCGTCTTTACCCGCCTCGGGCTTTAGATGGGTGCAAACTTCTAGTACCGGATCACCAAAAGGGAAGCGGGCGCTTGCCGGCTGTGCGGGCGGTGCGAACCCGAGAGAGCCACCCGCTCCGAGGTGCCTCCCGCCCCAAGGTTGGATTTCAGATTTCCATTGCAAAGGAGCCGAGGAAACTGGGAACCTGACTCAAACCCTGGAACTGACTAATTGCCCTGCATTTTCACAATGCACCACGTATTGGAAACGAAGGGCAAGCGTTATCATTTGGAATTCTTTCAAGGACCCTGGCGCTCCAAGTTTGGGGCTAATTCTTTAAAGGCTTTACTTCTGAGAGAGAGAGAGAAAAAAAAGAAAGAATGAATGAATGAAACATACCCACAATCCGTGTACTAGGGATGACACTCAAAAGTAGGTTGTGGTCTCTTTTGAAACGGGAGTTCAAAAGAAGGAGGAAAAAAAGGCTCGTCCCCTCCCCCTTGCCCCAGGGACGAAACCTCTCTAGATTCGAGCGGCCAATTTGGTTTGATTTCCGCGGTTTGGAGGCTCTGGCGGGGTTAGGGGCGGCCAGGCTCGGAAGACACTGCTCAGCTGCCTTCTGGACCAGCTGGTCCGCTCTTGGCCCTAGAAGCAAAAGTTGAAATCGGGGTGATTCGCTCTCACCCTGGCAGCTGGAGGCAGCGTCCGGGGAGCGCCCGGCCAGCCTCCCCGGCTGCGCCCCGCCAGCCCTATCCATGCACCTCCTCACTTGTCTCCCTTTCTTCTCCCTGCACCCTCCACCTGCCTCCTCTCCTCCAGAGAGCAGGTTCCCCTCTCACCCTGTCATTTCGAGCCAGTTCTTTACTCACCCCAAACTCCTATTTCTTGGAGTAACTTTCCAAAAGAACTGTCGTTGTCCTAAACGCCCAGCCTTTGGGGGAGGGGTGGATTTGGGAAGCTCGTTCTCGGTGAAAGCCCCTTGGGTGGGCACCGTGCGCACCCCCCCAGCCCCCCGGACATCACCTGAGCGCGGAGACCCACAACCTGGCGTGCCCGGCGCTGCGTCAGGACAAAAGGGGGCTTGAGACACTGCTCTTTCCCAATGAAACGCCTCAGAAACAAATCTGAATTTGGTTTTTGGTTAGCTTTCAGGCGTGAGAAATATTTGGACCAAAGTGTGTTCTCCAGGCTGCCTGGAGTAGGGGCAAAGAAAGCTCTCGATGGAGAATGTGGGCTCAAAGCAAGCAGCTGCTGCACATAATGCACACCACTGTGTACATCCGCTCACGACTGTGGGGAGCGCGACCGGGTTGAGGGGCTGGCGCCCACATTCAAACTCCTCCAGCTTGCCAGGGGCACCCCTGTTTTCTGCAAAGGGGAGGCAGTGTTTACCCAGGCACAGCTGCTCACCCTCGGGCCCACTGAGAGCAAACTTTCTGATTTGGTGGGCACAGTGGTGTAACCACTCCGGGCACAGTGGTTTCCCCGTAGGAGAGAACCGCAGAAGGAGCAATCCGGGACGCTGAGAGGGAGCGCACCCCGCACCCCAGGGAAGAAGGGGAACTGTTCGATTTGTCTGGGGATTGGGGTGTGGGCTGGACGGAGCGGGGGTGGGGTTGGGGGTCAGATGGATGGAGCTTCAAGCGCCGCGCCTGGCTGCCTTTCTCTGCGTCTCCCTCCTATTTCTCCCTCCCTATCTCACCCTCTGCCATTTCCAGAGGCAAGAGAAAGGTGATCTCGGACTTGGCCCCTAAATCACAGCTGCCTTTGGCTGCACCTCGCTCCGGGATGAGCGCAGCCCCTTCCCCCGGCTCGGGCAGTTTAACCCTTTCGTCCCCGCGCGCGCAGGGGCCGCCGGCGGCGGCGCCTCTGACCCCGGCCCGGCGAGCAGCCCGCCCCCTCGGCGCGGCACCTTGGATCCCCGAAGAGACCACAAAAGGGCGAGACTGCGGGGCGCTGCTAGCCTAGGGCACGGGCGGCCGGCCCGAGCGCGGCCGGGGAGTCGGGGGAAGAGCCGGAGTTGGCGGCAGGAGAAGGGATGTTTGGATCGTGTTAACTACTCAGACAGATGCACTTCGGCATGTCTGCATTTATGGAATCCATATGTTGTCGTGGCAAATGAAAGGACAGCAACACGTACTTACAATAGACTTAGAATAACAATACACATTCAAAAAGGGACCCGCACATTCTTCAGCCTGCAACCCTTCTCTTAGATCTACCTCTAGAGTTGTAGGGAGAGGCATCTTTTCAAACTCCCAGCCTCCTCACGAGGGGGTTTTCTTTTTCCTTTTTCCTGCCCTCTCTTTTCTTTTTTTTCAATGTCCCCAGTCCCCCTGTACAAGGAAACCCAGGACCAGAAACTAGGCTCTTTCTTAGTAAGATCTACTAAGACCCCTTTCACCCTCCCTTTCCCTTAAGACTGGCCCATCTTAAGCCCTTGGACCAAAGAATAGCTGCTCACATTGCAACCCCAGATTCTGAAAATTACAGGGAACAGATTTTTACTCAAACTCATCATCCATAGCTTCATCATTAAACTAACAATTCTATGCTATATTTGCAAAGAAGTGGCTTCAGACCAATCTGGAAACACAATCTCCCAGCGAGAGAGCATGCATAGCTCTGTATAGGACCTGCATTTATGTGCACCTTATATATTGCTGAGCATATATACACACACACACAAATGTAAAAACATCTAAAGTCATTTAAATGTATATTTATGTACTCCTTTATGCATATATCTAGGTGTTTATATATATATATATCTCCATTCACTTGAGCGAGAGGCAGAGAAATGTACACATGAATGCAATATTTAGCTTACATTCCATTTTCCCTCCCTTCTGTAAATGTTTTAAAAACAGGTTGGTCTAAAATTTTCTGCCCTCTTGCCAGCTAAATGAAGGATTTAGATTCTGAATTTCTTGGTGCCTCTTTTCATTTTGTACGTAAAATAATCCACATAGATGCTGGATTATCACCTAAGCATTATTCAATCACACAAGCTTGGTACCTCGCCTCCTTCTAACGAATTCACTCAGTAAAATTAGCATAAGTATTTACCAGATTAAGCTGACATTTTCCTATATTGCAACATGAAATACATTCATATCCAGCATTCCCCCAATAGCCTGTACCAGTGGAGGTGCTGACTTCCTCCGTGCCGTTTTGTGGAAGAAACAAGCTGTTCCCCTCCAGTACTATTTACATTTTTAAAAGAAAATAAATACATATAGCATTTATGTTAGATTCAAGATTTACAAGGAGAAATTTGATTCTGCTACATCTTAAAAATATAAACTAACAGATTTATGAAGATTTGTGAAGACAGATAAAAAGGAAGAAAATATACTCCTGAGGGTCCGAACAATTTTCCTTACCTGATGTATTATGGAAAAATTCAGAATTTACCAGTCTTCCTTCAGTCAGCTACATTTTACACTGACCTGCACTTTGGACTGAAAGGGAAAAAAAAAAAGATTAACTGTTGCCAATGAAAAATTTAAAATAATAATCAGAAACCGGACAAACTGAAGGTAAAAATATACAATGGCTACAAAAAGATAAATATTTATTTAATCAAAGTAGAGGTTGTGTTTGGACTGTAGGAATGTTTCATCCTTCCTTAAAAAAAAAAAAAGCAAGAAAGAAAAAAGCCAGAGTCTTTGCAGGCTCCTGGAGAGTCCCCATTGTCCAGGGCTATCGAGAGCCCAGAATGGCATTAACCTCACAAAAGACACATTGTGCAGGGGACAAAAAAAAGCCCCTTCTTCTACAATAACTTTTAGCTTTTTTATTTTTAGAAAATGACAAAGGTTTTGCAAGCACTGACTGGTGAAACCTGTAGCAAGCCAGGCTGGACTTGGCTTTATTGATCAGCTGTCCCGCATGGAAAAGCAGCCAGGCAAAGTTTGAATGGCAACCTAGATTTGGCTCATAGAGAGGAAACCCCCGATTTTTCTAAACGTGTTTTCTTTTCTTTCTTTTTTTCCCCCTAAATAAAATAGCATTATTTCCCAGGGTGAATTCAGAAGGATTAAATGAGGTAACCCTGCAAAACCCTAAACCGGTTTTCTCCCCCCAGTCTTGACTAAGACGCTGCATACTCTTAAGAGCATTGGGAAATTTCTCAAAATGAAGAATTACTTTCTAATCAAACAGGTTTTCTGATTAATTCCCAAATTCCTTCCAATCCAGCTAGGCTAGGGCAAAATTTTTTTTTCCTAAGGAAAATAAGTTTTAGTGCTCTCTCTCTACCTGATGTCACAGGATTTATTAATAATGCATTCAAAAACATAAATGTTTATTTGTTTGCAGATCACTTAAAGTGCAAATTGCATTTTATTCTAGACATTGTAATTCCAATACTACTAGTTCATATTTAGAACTTACATAAATACATAGTTGTCATTAAAAAAAAATCTATTGCTGTAAGAGTGACGCTGTGACTAGGATTTGAAGGGGGGGGGGGGAGGAGAAAGAGAAAGATTCTAGTTCTTCCTGCGTTTGTTTGCTTGCTTTTTGGAGGTACCCTGCACCCGCCTAAGTGATGGCTTTGATGTACTGGGAATCGGTACAGTAGCAGGGTCCCTGGCTGCTGTCTTTGATTCCAGGGATCTCCTTTGGGCTCTGGTGGGATGTACCGCTCCTAGTCTTTATCTGAAATCCATCCTCTCATTTCAAGCCCTTTGGCTTCAAGACTCTGCTCCAAACTCTTGGAGGTAGCTGTAAGACTTCTTTCTTTCTTTCTTTCTTTTTTTTGGCATTAGGGAAGGGGTATGTAATCCCACTGCCCACCCCCACCCCCCATACTCTAGACCTTTCTTCGCGATTTAAATATATTGGCTTTCTTTCTTACGAAGTTGGTCTGAAATTATTTTTCACTGCCTTTATTACATCCCTGCTTTTGATGGCAAAATAGCTTCCTGTGTTTTGAAAACATCTGCTTTCCAGGTTTTACGCGAGAAAATCGATTTTACTTTTCTCTTAAGTCCAGAAAGGTAGAAAGTTGTACTTGTTTCCAAGTGCAACTTTCCCTTTCCTTGTCTTTCTTAAAGTTACCCCCTTTTCAGTTCTGATTCACTTTTCCCCTTTCATTTCTTCTAATCATCATTCCCCTCTTCCCCCTTTCCTTCTAAAGAACCAGAGAAGATTGCTTGCGTCTTATTTCAGAAGACAAAATTAACATTATTTTTTTTTGTCTAATCTATGGTATGTGTTAAAGTTTTCTTCATATATTCTTCATTCATTCTGATTTGGAGCGAGGTCATTTCCCCAGTTAAAAAATCTCAGAATTACAATTTAAAGTGGGCTCTAGTCTTAATCTCTGCTGCTTCTAGTTCTTTCACTCAAACCTTTCCTTTAAGCTGCCCCACTCCATTATTGCTTCCCCCTACCCTCTTCTTTGAAGGCGCTCTCTTCCTATTTAATTTAAACATTGCTGCATTTGCAAAAAAGGAAAAAAGAAAAAAAGAAAAACAAGGGAGGGAAAAAAGAAAAAGAAAGAAAAAAGAAAAAGAAACTTAAAAAAATCTTAGCCAGGTTCCTATTGTTGCTTCTCTGCATTTCACTTCACTTCTCGGTGTGCGTGTACGTGTGTGTGCGCGCGTGTGTGTGTCGTGTGTGTGTGTGTGTGTTTTTAATACATGCATAAACTTTTGGTGCCTCTCTCCCTCTTCCTGGGCTCTTCTCCCATCCTCTCTTCCTGCTCTCCTTGCCCTGCTCATCACTTTCCCCTGGTTTTTTTTTCCCCTCCCTTCCTCCCCTCTGCCTCCCTCCACCTCCCCCTTTTCTTTTTTGCTGAATCTTATTGATCCAGAAGGTGGCTAATTAGCCCTTCCCGTCGTGCCTGGGTAATGAAGCACATGCGCACTGAATTAATCACAGCCATTTTTTGCAGGAAACTAATTAGCAGAATAAAGATCCAAAGACTTTTTTTTCTTTTCACTCATCAGCTCCCACTTCCAGCGCGTCCCCTCCGACCGCTGCAGCCGCCGCCGCCGCCGCCGCCTCCTCCTCCTCCTCCTCCCGGCCGCAGCCGCCGCCGCCGCCGCCGCCTGCTTTGCATCCCAATTACAGCCTAGAGCCGCTGCCGCCGCCGCCGCCGCTTCTCCTCCGTGGCCCCTGCCCGCTCCGGGGGCTGTAAACTCCCCGCCAACCATGCTGCTCGGCGGCAGCGGCGGCGGCGGCTCCGGCTCCCCGGCTGCGGCCGCCTCCCGCCCCGGGCTCCGCCGAGCGCGCTCCAGCTCCGCCGCCGCCGCCGCCGCCGCCAGCAGCGCGTCCTCCGCCGCCGCCGACCCCCGCCAGCCGCCGCTGCTGCCTTGATGGGCTCCGCGGCCCGAGCGCCTCTTTTCGGGATTAAAAGCGCCGCCAGCTCCCGCCGCCGCCGCCGCCGCCAGCAGCGCCGCTGCAGCCGCCGCCGCCGGAGAAGCAACCGCGTAAGTGGCAACTTTTCCCTCTTTTTTTTTTTTTTTTTTTTTCCCGCCGCCGCCGCCTGCTCCTCCTCCTCCTCCCGCCGCCGCCCGGACGCGGGGCTCCTCGGGGCGCCCGGGCTGCTTTGCATGGGGCTCGTCCTGCCCCCTCCCGGCTCCCGCGCCCGGCCGCCGCCGCCCGCGCTCCCCGTGCCCGCGCCCTGCTCGCTCGCTGCGTCCCGCTCGCCTTCCCCCTGCGCCAAACTTTCTCTTTCTCTTCTTCCTCCTCCTCCCGCCGCCGCCGCCGCCGCCGCCGCCGCCAAGCCCGGGCCGCCCCCTCCTCCCTGGCCCCCGCGCCGCCGCCGCCGGCGACCCCCGGGAGGGTGGAGGCGCCCGGGGCGAGGCCCGCGCGGCGAGTTTGGAGGCGCCGCCGGGCAGGTCCGGCTGGGGCGCGGGCCGAGGGCGGGAGGGCGGCCGGGGTCCCGGCGCCGAGACAAAGGCGGCGGCCGGCGGAGGGGGGGGGTGTCCGCGGGGCCGAGCGCCCCCGCCCTCGCCGCCCCCGGCCCCCAACTTTGCCCCACCCCGAGAGGCGCTGGGGCCCCGGGCTGAGCCGCCGCGCGAGGCGCGCACCCGGCCCGGAGCAGTCGCTGCGGCTGGCGGCTGCCACCGCCACCGTTGGCCGGGCGGGCACGTTCCGCGCCGGGGCCCGACTTGCGGGGGACGCGGGAGCCGGACGGGAGCCCCGGGGTCCGGGAGGGGGAGAGGGGGCGACGCAGCCGCCCGTCCCTTTCCCTGCGCGCTCTCTGCCCTGCCTCACTGGCAGCGCCGCGAGCGCCCAGAGGGGGCTCTGCCCCGACACTAGGGGCTCCCGGGGGCTCGGGGCTGCGCCGCCGGCCAGAGCCAGACCCAGCCTGGCCGCCTTCTCCTCGGCCAGTTGGGTTGAGAGACAACGGAGGATTTTTTTTTTTTTCTTTTGATCTTGCGAAACTGGGATTGTTTACGTTCGGTTTCCCACTCTCACTCCTCGCCCGGCTCCACTCCTCTCTTAGTATTTTGTACATTAGATGCAAAAACCATATTCCTGAATTTCATATTGTGCATTTTAACGTACTTCCTTTTGCATATCAATGGGACAGATCTAAGCATAATGTATGCAGGTGTATTTAAATTGTGCTGGACCCAGAACTCTTGTGCTGCTTGTGTAGCTATTAAATTAAAAGTATTTTTTTTTTACGGATGTCTGCAGATTAATCTGTTGCTCAGAATCTGACTTTTGTAAAATGTTATGCAATTCCTGCGACTATGGCAAATTCTTTGATTACAAGTGCTTTCAAAAATCACCCACTCTTAACTTTTCCCCCTTGTTGCTTTGAAGTAGGGCAAATATGACAATCTTTTTTGGTCTCAATTATTGAAACTTGATCCAAGGACTATATGGAAGAAGGTGGGTGATTGCCTTTTTCTGGCCTGCAGTTCTAGTGACTTTTAAAAAGGGTTTTGTTAAGAACCTTTGAAGAATATGACATACGGTGATCGCTTGGCTGTAATGCAAATTACAGAACATAAATTCACTTTGGAATTTAAAGGAGGCTGGAGCCCTTTCAGTGGGGGACACTCGAGGATTTATTATGTTTTTAAAAAAATTACTTTCCCCCTCCTTCTTTGGGAGAATAGCTAGTTACAGTTACAGACCAACTTATTTGGAGGTCCTCAGAAAGAGGCTTGGGAATGGCAGAGAGAAGATTGATCACAATGTGCATAATCAATAGGGCTACGGGCCACGATCGTGCACCTACGTTTACTGTAAATTTCTGCATTATCTGCGGCGTGGGTGCTCCTGGGCCTTGCTCGGCTTCCTAGAGTGAATTTAGAGGCAGTGCAACCGGAATTGACTGCCCAGGCCTCCGGAACTATATAGGGGAAGTCCACATGAGAGCGTCTCATCTTGAAATTCCTTCATCTTCCTGTCAGTTTTTCCTTTTGTGAATCTGTTTCCATGTGGGGTTCACAGGCAGTGAGCCCAAAGTGTAGGAAACCTCTGGGCTGAGGGGAGCGGAGAGTATCAGGGGTTGAGGTGATGAGATTCTCTTATTGAATTAGCACGTCGGGCCCCTCTTTTCACCTTACCTTAGGTTTCTTTACTGGTGCAAGTGATTTAGGGATATGAATATAAGAGCTAGAGATTAAAGCAATGTCAAAAGTAAGGGTTGCAGTGAAGGAGAGCAAGAGAGAGAGATAATACACTTATCTTAGAGTCTTGAACGCTTGGTGTAGGTGACTCCATATTTGGAGATGATTTTGAAATAGTCTAGCAAATGGTGCATGAGCAGGATTTCATAAAAAGTGTGCATGGAGTCAGTTTTGAAAGGCTTGCGGTTTGGGGCGATGAGGTGTGGGTAGGAAAAGCCACTCCAGGCCAGCGGCCTTCCTCTGGGTCTCCTGCCTACCCCCCTCCCCTGGCTTTAGTTTTTAATTACTTAATGCTGAAACGCACAGGGCTTATATAAATATTTGCAAATGCTCTTTCCTATTGATTCCTCTGAATAAACTGCCCCACTCGGCTCCAGAGAGGAGGCGATTCAGATTCATGGACTTTTTAAACATGTAAAAATCTCGGAAGCAGTGTTCGGGCCGTGCGTGTGCTGCTTATGGGTAGAGTTGTAGGCATGAAGGGTTTAGAGAGCTGCGAAGAAGCGTTCAGGCTCTGGCGGGTGGGGGTGGGGGTGTGCTGAGAAAGCTGGGCTGGAGCTGGCCCCGTGGCCTGGCTGTCCTGACAGATTGTGTGTGTGTGTTTGTACATCCTATGTGGGTGTCTGCGTGAGTACTCTAGGGGAGTCTGAATGCATATGCACTTATTCCCCCCCCCTGCCCCCTTTAAATGTGGAGCAGTTTTCAGGGCTCCGAGTCTGTCTTCTGAGGGTCACATTGAGTTCGAATCTGACCCAAGGTGCAGGAATCCTGCAATGGGGAAATAAAAGAATATACAGAATGGGGTCAGGTCAGCTGCTTAGAGGCCAAAACCCCTGCAGCTGCTTTGATTTTATTTTGTGTGTATATTTTAGGCTTCTCCTGCCATGTTACAAAATTGTGTCTCTCGGCTCAGGTGTGTTTGCACCATAGCTTAAAAGCAGCAGAGTCTGCTCACGAAGAAGGGTCTGCTTCCAACAACAGAAAACCCACAATACTGAATCCAAAACAAAACATGGGAGGAGGGGGAGGAAAAAACCCTATTGAGTTCAGGCAAATAAGGTTGGGGCTCCAGATCCGATTACAAAGCAGCTTTGAATATGCAAGACAGCACACAAGACCAGTTATTCCAGTTACAACAAACTATTAAAAAAGAGAGCGAGAGAGAAAAGAAAAGGCATGTTTAGGTCGTAATTTGTTAGTACAAGGAAAAGGATCCCACATAAAGCTGCCTTTTTTTCCCCCCTTCCCTTTAGTAGCTTCACATAGAATCCACTCACCCTTTTCTGACTTGTCTACCGTATAGGCGCTTTTATTAAAATCTTTTGGGTTTAGGAAGATCGCTACAAGCAACACATTTTCTGTATTTTTTTTTTCGTTATCTTAGAGGAGAGTTGGCAGGGGTTCTGTGGTTTGCAGTTACACAATATGTTATCATGTTTTTAATCACTAAATCATTGCAGTGGTTATAGATTTACAGTCTTGGGGTATTACAGAGAGGAGCAACGGCAGCTATATATGCTTTTAAATTACACCAATGTAAACTGAACGCAGCAGCTGTGAATATGGTCAGCAGACTTCAATTTCCCCCCTTGCTCCCCTCCCCGCCCCCCAGGATCCTAGTTTTTATTCCCCTCTGTGATTTTTTTTGAATTGTTTGGCTTGCCTAAAATAAGCTAGCCCCTCCTCCCCGTATTCTTTGTCTCTTTGGTCCCCCTTTCCCCTTCCAAAAAGAGCTAATTTTCATTTCATCCCTCTAACCCCAGATAAGCTAGAAGTCAAACTCTTGAAATATAACTTTGGATGAGATATAGTAATAATAATAAAAAATAATAAAAATAAAGGGTAGGTTTCCTGAGAACGCCTCTTGGTTTTCATACTGACCTCCTGTCCGTGGGTGGAGGGCTCATTGCAGATCAGAAATGGGGGGTTGATCAGAGGGAGGGGAGGCCAGGCTTGTGGCGCTGGCCTGGAACCTCGCTTGCCGTGTCACTGCGAGCCCACTTTCAGCTTCTGTTTTTCATATTATTATGTAACAGAATCCTTGGCAGCATTAAAAATTCAGTATTACAAGCTGATTGTAATGCTGCCTCATTAGACAGCACTGTCTGGCCTTGTATTAAGTGAAACACAGAGCATGGCTTTTAGATTATAAACACCAATAAATAGTAAGGATCAGCAAAGGGGGGAAATAGCTGGGTTTTTGGTCCCTTCTGGTTTTACGCCCCCCACCCCAACCAGCCTCTTCCCCTCCTCCCGCTGTGGAAACTCATCTCGATTTTTCTTGTTGGGATGCTGATGTGTCGACCCTGGTGACATTTTAGGAAGGTTTTTCATAGAGTTATCTTGTGTACACAAAAGGTTTGGAAGTTTGTTTTGTTTTGATCTGCAATAAACAGGTCCTTCACTTCGCTGATGTCATTTCCGTTCATATTTGAGTTGTTTATTATGCTTCTTTGCAGGGCCCTCTCCTCCCTACCCCCACCTTGCTTTTCAGTCAGAGCTCTGGCGGCCTGGGGAAGGGGCGACCCATTCCTAAGCAGCCAGGTCTGGGTTCAAAGGCCGAGGGTGGTGTGTCTTGGCCTCATACTAGAGTTAGCCCGGCTGGAGAAGACGCTTCCAGCTTGGAATCTGGTTAAACACTCAGATATCAACTTGCCCTGGTATTTTCAGGGTTTGCAGTGATAGATCTGGGCTTCCTTTCTTTGTAGCATGCCCCCCACCCCTTGCCACACCTTGTCTTGTGTCTCTCATACATCCTTTTTGTCCACTTCTTCATGCCCACCCCCCACCACCCCCCACCTTCCCCCACGCCCCCCAAAAAACCACCCTGTAATGACGACTTTGATTCAGTTGCAAATCTGAAGCTGGCATTAGCGGACTTCATGCTGTGAAAAGAAGAAAATGTTTCAAGGCGTTGCCCCGCAGCTTCCCCACCCCACCACTACTCCCCCCGTACATATCCCTGCTCCTTTTTTTTTTTTTTTTGCGTTTGTTTTTCCGCTCCCTGCCTTTTCGTAGATTCAAAGGCCATTCTGGTGTTACTAAAAATGACCATAATGTCCAGTGTCACTTATTTCCATGTGCTCTGCAATTGAAAACCCATGCCTATCCCCCACCCCCAAAGGCAGGGTGGGGAAAGGAAGGAGGCAAAAACTGCCCTGCAGGCCCCAAAGGCTTTCCTCTAATAGGATGATGCGTGTTAGGTTAAAAAAAAATATTACTGTTTTGTTCTCTTAGGTTTAGAAATAATAGTGAGAGAGGGAAAGCAGTCATTAGGAAGTTCACTGAGCTGCTTTCCAACTAAGACGGGTGAAAAATGAACCAGCATTGACACTTGGCTCCATGTGAAAGCCCAGTAACCTCTCCCCCCTTCCATGGCCCTGGCCTTTTGTTCCTGGAGAAGGGAGCTAAGGTGCTTTTTCTCCCAGACCAAAGGCAGCAGGCAAGCAGTCCGCTTGTGTGCGCATCGCCTTTAGATGGCCTTCTCATGGTTATTGTCAATGCAGCCTCCCCCAAACAATTGCTCCGGGGAGACACAAAAGCAAAAACATTTGTC
Source organism: Dasypus novemcinctus (assembly GCF_030445035.2). NCBI lineage: Eukaryota > Metazoa > Chordata > Mammalia > Cingulata > Dasypodidae > Dasypus > Dasypus novemcinctus. Next base: position 18,872,516 of record NC_080690.1, on the reverse strand, counting down.
CTATTTTTTTAACCTCTTTGTTTTAGATTTTCTTCCCCATCCATTCTTTAAATTTCACAGTTTCTATTTGTCTGCAAAGAGACAAACGGAACAGCATGAAGCACATTTTACCGTAGGCCTCGCTGGTGATTGGAGCAGCCTCAATAGAAATCCAAATTCTGAAACGCTGGCTGACCTGGGCGATACGTGAAATTTCAGCTTGGGGCTCTTAAGTCAGATTAGCACAGATTTTGAACCAAAATGCACTAAAATGAAAAGATACGAAAATGCGATTCTGCAATATTTGGGGACAGTGTGAAAGGGGTCATCTTTTGTTTACCTTTCCTGCCCTGTTCTTGGTGGTTTGATAGGAAAGAGGTGCAAACTTAAAATGAAATTCATCTTTAAAAAAAAAATCTGATCCTGGTTTTTGTGCTTCTGATATAGCATTTAATTGATTCTTGTTTAACTCACATGTGGGGGAAGTATTGGTACTATCGCATGGGACTGATAGTGTTGAGAATTTTTTTTTTTAAACTACGATTTCTTTAAAGAGGCCATATCCCTTCTCCCTTTTTTTTTTCTCTCCTGATTTCTTTTCCCTTTCTACTCCCTCCAACCTGCTTCCCCTGCAGGAATTCAGTGGTTTGCGTTAGTCAGAGAGTGTAAAGGGATGTGTCTGGAGGTCGCCCAAGAACAAAATAGGAGTCCCCTGCTCTGACTGGCCCCAAACAAAGTGCTTCTCTCCCCTGTGATGTATGGACTCTGATTGCGATGCTGTCCTTAAGCATCTGTCTGCCTTTTCATTAACGTTCTCAATTTCAAGGTTTAGAAACACAAATGTAAGAATCCCCCCTGGTAGAAAAGTCTGGCATGGCACATTCCCCCTGCCCTCTCAGAAATAACATTTTTGTTTAAAGACAGAGTACGTGTGAGAGCTCTTTACCTAAGGTTTTAAAGCTGTTTTAAGGGAAGTTTATTATTATTATTGTTTTGTGTCCTTAAAACTTGGGCTTTGTAACTTCAAGCTAATTTGGAAAAGCTCTTGACAGATTTAGGAGTCTGAACTAGCGAGGGTGGGTAAGTACACTAGATAATGTTCCCCCTATGACTTGGGGGTAAAAACTAATCTATGGAATTAGCACCATAGCGATAGACGGAGGCCTTGAGGTTTGTCTCACAGAAATGTGAATCAAAACATCTGTGTGTAGGCCTTGGCATACCCGGCTCCACGCTCCCATGGTTGTGAAGGCAAGTGTGGGCTGCACCGAGCAAAGCCTGCGCTCTGTCCCATACCCAGAAAGGCTCGGCCACCCAGTTGGTACCAGGCCTGAATAGAACTGCCTGGAAATGATGGAGTGAACTCAGAGCATGGAGTGTTAATTCAGCTCCTGATGTTTCCTTATCTATTTCAGATATTTTAGGTTTGTCCCCCCCCCCTTCTGACTTTTTCTTAAAGCTTCAAAGTTATTTAAGCGCTAGTTTTAAAATCAATGTGTATGTATAATTTAAGACAATAGAAGGATTTGGAAGAATATACACATCCGCATAAACTCAGTTGTGTTGGGAAAATAGAGTCCCGTTTAGCTAGAAGTCAGAATGCATTGACTTCTGCTTTGACATTCATTGTATCTTAGTTCAGAGATCATATTTACCTTTGTTGAAGTGAAAGGATACAGAATTGGAGTGTGTGTGTTATGTGCAGAGAGAGAGAGAGACAAGCAGGCTTGGCTGGGGTGGGCTCCTCATAATTTACCAGCCAGCTAAGTGTTAGGGGCAGTCCCCTGGCTTGGAGAGTGAGGAAGGGGTGGCGTGGGGAAGGGGTTAGCGCTCCTTGATTTATTTTTAAATATTTATCCTTTTGGCTGTGGCCAATTACGCTTTCCAGATGAGTCTCCGACTGGTTATGGAGAACTGGAAGGGAGGAATTGCCTTTTCTGAGAGCCGGTTTATTTGTCAACAGTGTTCAGGACGGAGTGATGAGATTGTCGGGCAGTCACTGCTGGGTAGGCTGTGGGTGTTTAACATCACACAGCTGCCGTCAAAAGAGCGGTGGCACTCCTGAGCTGGAGGGCAGTATTTGCATCATGTGTTTCAGAGAAACTGTGGATTCCATATATATGTGCAGAAGTTACAGATTCCCTCTATAGAACTATTGTTTTTGTTAAGGATGACAATAAGTTTTAGTAGGGGCAGCCCCCTAGCTTTTGTGCAGTCATACTGGTTTAGCGGCCATCGATTGCCTGTTGTTAAATTTTTGCTTGTAACATAGGTAGGCTTGACTAGGCCGCATCATGATTTAGCTGGTGCCTGATTAAGGCGGAAAAAAAAGGACCCAGGATTACTCTCATTTCTACTCATTAGGCCTCTTGGGACCCTGGCAGTATCAGGACCTCCACCCAGGACCACAGTTCCCTCCAGGTTACTTTATAGCTTGTTTTTGGGGGTGTCCTCCTGGCTTTAGTTTTATTGGAGATAGTTATCTGTTGCCTGCCCTTCCCCATCTCCTGGTTCATGATGTCACTACATGTTGTCATCCTGGGACAATGTGGGTTGTCCCTTGTTAATAGAAGTTAGGACAAAGCAGCAAAATTAGATTCTCTGGGGGGAGGGGGGGAGGGTTATAAACATTTTCTTGTTGACCTTCATTTACCTGATGAGTCGTGAGCTGCTTCCAGGTAAGGAATGAGGCCGGGAGTGTTCATTTTCCTGTAGAGATTTCCAGGGGCCTCTCTGGGGTGTGTACCACGTTGCTTGTGTTATTGCTAGCATCATCTTCTTCATGTATTATTCATAGTCACTTTTTCAATTAAATTATTAATTGGTTTTCTTTAAGGTATTCTCGACCTGTGTGGCTAATATAAATAACAGTGTGTTTTGAAAACACACCTGTTCTTGGGCCTGAAGTCAGCAGGTTTGGAAGCAGCTCTGTGTGGTCATATATTACTTTCCAAAATCATCCTCCACTCACTCTCTTCCATGTGACCCAATTCGGCTTGTGCCCTCTTCTGTCCCTAATCGGACCTGAATCCTTAAAAGCAGTCTTTTCTCCCAGGGCCCATGTTGAGACATTTTTTTTCAGAGACTCTTTTCTGGACTAAAAGGTAGAGAGAGGTTGCCCACACCCAACAGGTTAGATATTAAGGTTAATTTGAATTCAAATTATATTGTGAAAAATATCTTACAGATGCACAGAGACATGATCGTTTTCACCAGCCAAGCATCCCTTTTCTCTCTGGCGTTAGTGTGTGCTGAAGGCTAATGCGATTCCATACACACAGCTCTTCGCCTCGTGAGCTTATTATATTTCTGACACTTGCATGGTTCATTATTGTGTAGTCAGGAAAGACTCTCAAGGCTGTGGGGCCAGCCTGGGCGGGTAGTTTTCCAAAAGGGTAAAAGCAGGTGCCTTTCTGCTCAGAAAGAAATGGGAGTAAATTCAGCCTGTGCCTGGGGTTCTGGAAGGGAGGATCGGGGACTTCCGGTGAGATTTCTGTGGCGCTGCCGTTGCATATCAGAACGGAAAAGTTAACCTGGGGGGAATATAAAAGTATTCAGCAATTGCTTTGATCAGCTGGGATGGCCACATTAAATTTGACCGTGGCCGTCGAATCCCCGCATGAAGGGCGTGAGCTGTGCCATATCTGAAATGATGTGGCTTATAAGGCGAGCCTTTTTACGGAGACTGTCAGCTTAATTGCAAACTGTGGCTCTCTCCGCGTCTTTTTTTTTTTTTTTCCCCTTTTCCCTCTCCGCTCTCTCCTTCTCTTTCTCGCTCTCTCCTTCTCTTTCTCGCTCTGTGTCTCACTCTCTCTGCCTCCCTCTGCTTTTTCTCTTTCTCTGCCATGAAAAACTGTACCCTCAGACGCTCCTTCGAGATCCGGGGATGTTTTTATAAGTTTCTCCGGCTCAAAAACAGAAGTGCTCTGTAAAGCAGTTAATAGGATGGGTGTGGGTTTCAGATGAATTCCTGTCCACATTGGCTAATGTCCCCAAGCCAGAGTGGTCTGGCGTGACGTGGACGGGGCCCAGAGACCGAGGGCTCCGGCCCGGAGGCCCCAGGCTCCTCTCAGTGGCCGAGGGCGCGTCGCTTTCTTCTCGCCTGACCCCAGGCCGGCCCCTGACTCTGGATGAGGGGTCAGCGCCTCCGGGAGGCCCCGGCTTTGTTCCCCGCCGGGCCGGCTCCTCGGGGCGGCGCAGGCCGCGCCGCTCGGGGCCGAGGTCCCCGGGCGCGCGGCCCCGGCCTGCCCCGAGGCCCGCGCCCGGAGCGGGGCCGAGCGCTCGGGCCTCGCGCGCCGGGGCTCCCGGGTGCCCGCGGGCACGGCCACCGCCGCCGAGCCGCCCGGCCTGCGCCCCGCGCGACTGTAGATGTCAGGCTTCGCCCGGGGAGCCGAGCAGCGGCCGGGCTGTGAGTTTCAAATTAACCTTCCGCTTTGTTGCTGTGTAATGCGGCTCCCCGAAGGCCCCCCGCCCCGCCCGCCCCCTCCCCCGGCGCCGGCGCCGCGAGCCGCGAGTTGGGCTTCATTTACATAAAGCGATTCCGGGAGGGCGGGCGGCCGGGAGGCGGCGGCGGCGGCGGGGCCGGGCGGGCGAGCGCCGCGCCCCGTGGGTGAATCCCCGCCGGGCCCCCCGGGGACCCTCCCTTCGGCGAGAGGCGCGGACAGCCCGCCCCGGCCGCCACCATGAGCCCGGCTCCCTTGCCTCCGGCCCCCCTGCTCCGAGCCAGAGCCACTTGGGAGCCCCGGGGGCAGCGGGGGGTGGGGAGAAGGCCGCCGGGGGTGGGGACGTGCGGGGCTTTGGTGCCTGTCGCGTACTGCGCGGCCCCGGGACCTGCGAGTGTCTCCTCCTTCCGGAGGTGTGCGGAGGCTTTGTGTGCCAGGTGAGTGGAGCCTCGGCCCCCCTCCCCCCGCCCGGTTCGCGCAGCCCGCCTAGAGCTGCAGGCAGGTAGGCAGGTGCTCCGAGTCTTGGCTGAACTTCCCACTCTCATGGGGCATGTGGGGGGAAGGGCCGGCCGGATGCACTTGAACTGCGAGACTCCAGTTGGAACCTACCTGGCGGGAGAGCATCTCAGTTCTGCTGGGCACAGAGTAAAGTCCTTCCTCCTTCCCTCCATCCCTCCCTCCTTATTTTGCTTTTGGGTTAGTTCTGCCTTGTGAATACTTGCAGTATTCGTGGTCATTTACAAGTTTGGGTTTCTTTGCCTGGAAGTGCACCCTTTTCAGCCCAGGAGAACTCCCGGGTCAGTTCAGAACAATGTGAAGAATGTGGTTGTTGTGGAGTAATTAAAGGGAGAATCAGAGTTTTGGAGCTGGAAGGCACCTTCGGAGACGGCTTGTCCACCCTCTAATTTTAGTTTGTTGGCACTCTGGAGAAACCAGAGCAGTATTCATTGGGGAGAGGGGAAGAGCTGAAATTTTTGTCCTGTTAAAGGGGGGAAGAATGCCCAAATGAGGTCAGTACCAGAGAAAAACAAAAGTAACCATGGTAGGCTTGCAGAGAAAAGAACTTTCTGGCCAGTCGTCTTTTCTGCTTTGGACATACCTGTTTTATAATCCTGGGAAGCCACCTTGAGGGTAAAGGCCACGGCCCGTGCATGGGTGTTGTGCAAACACAATGCCTCGGCACAGCCGGGCCGAGTTGGTGTAACTGGTTTAAATGAAACAAACCGCTAAGCAGGTGACTCCAAGAGGGTCGTCCCTCTCTCGGCCCCCCCCCCCCCCCCCGGACTGTCTGTGCCACTTGAACAGGCCTTGAAGACCAGCTGCCACGGCGCTGCTGGGTAACCTTGGAGGTAGATGGCCCAGCCTGGGCAGACAGAGGGAAGGCTCCTCCTACGGGCCGGGGCCTACTTGGTAGGATGTGTCAAGACAAGGCGAGGAAAAAGCCTAAGCCTTGAAGGTATCTAGATAGTGAGACAGTTACACGTCATCTTATTTTGTCCTATGCTTTGAGATCCTTGGAGACAAGTTAACTAAATAAATAAAATTTCAAGCTCACCCTAGCTGGTAACTTTTCTTCTTTGCCATAGAGCAGCAGGTGCGAGTTTGTAGAGTTGGCCCCTTGAGTCCCCTCATTCCTAAATTCAGGAGGTGTCAAACCTTCATGTTCTTTTAATGGTTGTGGTTTCTGGATAGGTTTCAAGGGAAACCCTAAAACTCCTGAGTTCCAGTAGGCCGGGCTGGAGAGAGAAGCCTGAGAGCAGTGCCAGAGACGGCATTTGATAGGAAAACATACACCTGCCAGGGAAACCTGATCTAGTGAGGCCATGACAGGGAACAGGGGCCTGCGCCTTGTTATCAGAACAGGCACTGGCGGCCTGAGATTCTGGGTCCGTTTCTTTACCCAAACATGAAAAACAAGTAGGGAGCAGAGGTAGGCAGGAGGGAAGGCAGGAACCTGTGGTTCTCTTTCATTTAAGGTTTTCAAGAATGGGTTCTTTGAGAAAGGTGCACAGCTGGATGTGTGCACACACCTGTCTTTGTGGCCATTCTAGTTTGCAGAGACCCCGAAGGCACCCGTTTAGCTAGCTCTGTGACGGCCAAGGGAAAGTTTTCTTTTCTTCTCCCTTTCCTAAATTACAGGACTAAGGAGACTGACTGTGTTTCGTTTCCAGTATGATTTCAGAAAGCATGTAAGTGCCTTTCAGAATGGGCTCGGGTCACACTTTGCTCTTTTATTTAATTACGCGAGTGTTATTTAACAACATGCAGCAGATGCAGAAGCAAGTACTTTTACACTTTAAAAACAGTCCTTTTGGAATCGCTAGGAATTAAAGAGACTTGGAGACCTTCCGCCTTTATGACCTGGTCACCTCCCTTTGCCAAGTCTTTTTGCTGCTGCTGTTGTTGAAATGGCTGCACTTTCTTTGGGACAGAGCTACTATTTTCCTGTTCTCCTGAAAACAGTTTTGATGGACAGCGAACGATTGAGAAACACTTGCTAAACTATTCCAGAATAAAAAATTCGAGCTGCTTCCCCAACCACCTGAAACACTTATTTTGGTTTCTTGCCTTCCGGCTTTTATTTGCACACATGAGTGCTGGGGGTGGGTGGAAAGGGCCCAAACAAAAAGTCATTCTCAGCAGGCCTCTGGCTCCTCCTAACAGGACAGTGAAGTGCCTTCCTTCCTTCTGGCTGCTTTGGGATTGGGTTTAACTGCTGTGTAAATGCAGTGCCAGTTTAGACTGCCCAGTGGCAATGAGCTAAAAAAAGCGAGATTTCACTTTACATCATTATGACTTTAAATGATGAATACTGGATGCTCCCAATACAGGCCTGGCTCACCTTGGGTGACCCAAAGATGGCCAGTTCATTAGAATAAATCTACAGTTGCAGTGTGTTAAAAAAAAAAAAAAAGAAAAAAAGGAAAAGAAAAAGTATTATCTGGGGCTGGTGGTGATTTAGCTTCATTCCTCTAGGTCTGGCCCCAAGGGTTGTCTAAGGAGCATGTCCTTGTCATCAATGTGTGCTGTTGCCCCTTTTCAGTATCTCTTTTGGGGACTGGGGCTTTCTTTGGTACGGAAATGTCAGTGTGAGAGCCTGCAAATACTTGAAGGCGCAAGGCAGACCCTTTCCTAAGACTGGTTTTCCTTGCAGAGTTGCAACAGTCTCTCATCTTAAAAAGTGAATAGTTAAGTGTTGAGCAACATTTTATGAAAGCGTAGGGAATTGCTCAAATTACTTGAGGGAAAAAAAGTGAGCTGTCTTTACACCCACTTTCAGAGTAGCTGGCTGACTTCTTACCCCTAAAGGGTTAGTCTTGTCTCCTAGAGAGGCAAATGTGATTATAGCCTGAAGAAACTTTTGCAAGCTCCCTCTCACACTCGCCAGTATTACAGAGATAATGCACCTGATGCCGAACATCAGTAACCTCAAGAAGTACAGTGTGTGCTGTGGTTTATATTTTCCCTTGTTATGAAAATGGTTGCTTGCTCTTAGCTGGGGCTATTTCTGTAGAGCTTGGGCCTGCTGGCCTACTCTGGTTCCCAAGACTGGTGTAATTAACTGGGCTGGGGGCGTTACCAGAAAAATACAACAGGGCCGGCAGATTCCATTACAGGGAACTTCACAGGGGAATCCAGATGCTCTGGCCTGAGGATTCAGTTGTGATGGCTATTGTCAGAAATCCAAGGCCAGCTCAGGACCCCCGTCCTCTGGGTCAGGAGCTGTGGTCAGGGAAAAGGGGACCTAGTTTTAATAGCAGGCAAGGGACTCCTAGTGGCAACTGAATCTTAAAGGGTGCCTGTTCTGTCCAAACCACAGTGTCCATTGCATGCTTAGGCTGCTCCTCTTGAGAAGCGAATGCACGGAAGCTGAAGTTGAAGGCGAAATGCTTTGGGGAGAGGGCCAGGCAAGAGTCTTGGCTCATTGGCAAGCCCTTCTCAAAAGCCAGGCTAAGGAGAAACTCTACAAAATCAACAGCTGTCAACATTTTTTCCTACCCGATTTCAAGTTGGCCACTGGATTGTTCTTGATTGAACAAGTGTGAGGTGACAATCAGATGGTCGCTTTCTCTCCCCCAGTATGGTAAAGGGCTCCCATGTGGACAGGGACTGGGAAAAGAGGTAAGAGCAGGGCTTATCTTTGATTGGCAGCAGCATTGTGCTAACGCTTCAGGAGCAGTGAAACAACTTGAAATTTTTTTTCCTGTTTTTTTTTTTTCCCCCTCCCTCCTTTGGGGAGGGAGAGAGAGGCTGGTGAGGACAAGGCCATGGTATAGCAGCGCTGGTCGGGTGTGTTTCTTTGGAAGACTTGCTTCATCCAAGGAAGGTTCCTTGACTTGTTGTTTGTAATTTTAAAGGTGACCTTCACTTTGATGTTTCTGCCTTTCTCTGACCCTTAATGCCTGGGGTTTCTTGCCTTGGCAGGGATAGGAAGCGTGAGAAGAGAAATGGGAGAGGTGACAAAGAAAGTTTGCTTGGTGGCAGATTGACCTTCCCTTCAGAGTAAGATTTCGGTTTGGCGGTTTTAACCCAGACAGGGCCTCTTAGCAAAGAGCCAGGGCTTTATCTGCCCTTTGGGTGCTCGCTTCTCCTGAGCCACCCCGGAGGACCAGTGCACAGTCTTGTGAACACGAGGATTCCTGCATGCCGGGTTTGATGTGCACCTCTCCGCAGAGGCCTGGGTGGAGGGCCTTGGGAGGGTCAGCTGCGCATGCTTTGAATATTGGTATTGACACATGTACCACCTCCAAGATTTGTCCATTCCCTGCCCCACCCCTACATACACACAGACACACACTGGAGCCAAGTCGGAGAGCTTTCCAGGGCAGGGAAGAGAGGGGTGAGCTAAGCATGAACCCCTCCCCTCTTTGACAACTGCTGGTTTGGGACCAAAGCCACTGAAACTCTTGCAGGCCGCTCCTTGTGAAGATGCGGAAGCGCCCGGCCGCCTCTCACCTCCTGTTCTGCTTGATTTCTGGGTGGATGCTAATCACATATGGCCTTAATGGCTTTCTTCAATGATTATCTTGTCTTTAATTTTAAGTGGGTCTTTGGGGGCAACAGTTGGGGATTTATGGTACAGCTTCAGTCATCTGTGGGGAGATTCCGAGGGGAACTGGGAAAACTGGCTCCATTAGGCTATGTGAAAAGACGGTGGAATTTTCATCTGCTGCCGATTTCACGCACTGTCCTGAAAGTGATTTCAGCCACAAACCTTTGATCTGGGAGTGAGAATCCCCCTCCCCCTTCTCTGCTTCTGGAAGCGGGAGTTAGCCGACTCCTGCTCAGGCCCCACTCTTTGTGTGTGCTTGGTGTGGGGGTGATTTGGGGTGGGTAAGCAGCCTGGGGCCTTGCAGCCTGGGGAGGGGGCGATGTATCAGCTTCTCCGTGGGTCATTCAGGGTGGGCAAAAGAGCAGTTTTGTTTTTTCTTGATTGTCCTCATTTCTTCTGGGAATGTGACTGAAGAGAAGTTCTTCGGAATTTTTTGGTTGAGCTAGGTTTGGGGGAAGACCTAGTCTTCTGGGCTGTGCACTTCACTATTAAAATTCCAGTTTGGAGACGGCTGTCTCTCACTTGGATCTCCTTTGCCGAGAGGCTGGAGTCAGAGTAGCTGAGTGAGAAAAAGACCACGGGGTTTAATTTGGTATTTGATTTCAGCCCTGCAGCCCCCCAAAAGTAATATAAGCCCCTGTTCAAATATGGAAGTCTCCCTTATTGATTTCCCTTCAGTGTAAAAAAGCGCCTTTCAAAAGAGTTTAAAATCCCGTAAGTCTATAAAAAGTACATATGTGTGGACACTAACTTATTTGCTTCCACACTTATGGGCTCTGAGTGGCCTATTTTAGCTAGCTTTTCTCTTCTTGACATCTTTGTCCAGTGAAATATCCTCAAGAACACGTGTGTGCCTTTTTCCCGCCTTCTCAGCAACTTTTCTTTTTTTAAACAATTTTTCTTAACTGCTCAAGAAACAATGCAAGCCTCTTCCACCGTTTCAGGTTCAGCTTCCTAAAATGCTCTTTGGCTCAGGGCCTTGGTTCTTAATGTACATTTGGCTTGTTGGGGGGTGGTTTTTGCTTTCCTTGTAACGGCTCCGTTATTTCTCTCTGGAACATCTGCATCATTAAGTTTTCAAGTCAACTTTTGGACACTTAAGGAAGAGGCAAGGAGGTTGAGACCCTTCCTAGAGCACCTCCTTTTAAATGCCATCTCCGTTCATTGAGGTTCTAGATTGGTGACACTTTTCTATTTGGATATGTAATTCGTGCTGCGGGAAGGGCATCGATGACGGCTTTTGCTCTGTGCGCCTGATGATAGGAGCGTGTTACCTGGGCCCACGTTGCTTGTGAGTATTTCTTAAAATGTAGTTACGGGCATGAAGGGCAGAAGTGGAAATAGTAGGACATCCCCTTTTCCCCCCTTTAAAGAAGAAGTTGAAGCTCATTTTTCCTTCAACAAGTATGAAACCCAGAGGTAGCTTGGGGGGAAGCAGAGAGAGACCTTTTAAACCTCTTGGGAAAGGACCATCAATTTATCTTGTTCTTGCCGGAGAAGCTGCAACAATTGTCCAAACAGTGGAGAAATTGGCCCATAGAGGAAATCCTGGCCCAGCCTCCCAAGTGTCTGACTGGAGAGAGCTGCCTGCTGTCTTCCTCACAGGTCAAGGGAATCAAAGAATTACAGAAGAAAAGCAGGTAGGGCCCAGTTCAGGGTCAGGTGAGGGAGTTAGACTGCTTGGGAACCGTCCATAGAAATCGGGGTCTCTTGTTGGGAAGAAGCAGAGATGAGTGAACAGACCCTGCTCTTGGGAAGCACAGGGGTCTGCTCTTCCCTCTGCTGGGGTTATGGGCATGAGGCTCAGCCCTGCTCCGGCCTACCTGTGTGACTTTGGAGCAGTCGTTTAATCTCTCTGAGCACCTCTCCCCTCATCTGTCCAGTGGGCGTACCATGTACCTCACATTTGCGGTAGGAAAGCACAACTCCAGAGGGTTTAGCATACCGAGTAGTGGCTCTGGAAATGCTACTTCCCACCCTGGGATTATCCTTTGCCTTTCTATTCCTTTCCTTTCTGCTGGCGATCTCTGCTACTTTTTGTTTCCCAACACCCTTGAACAGGGGTTCTTGACCAGGACCCCCTTGGGGGTCTGTGGAAAGATTTCAGGAGGTCTGTGAGTTTGAACTGAAAAAAAAATCAACTTCCTATCTTTATTTTCTCGGACCTCCAACCGAAACCTAGCGTTTCCTTCACTTATGAACGTATGCGGTAAATAAATTACAGTAGTATTCATTTCCCCTGACTGGCAAAAGGTGTCCGTGGAACAAAAAAGGTTAAGAACCCCCTGCCCTAGAAGAAATAAGCTGAAAAGGTCCAGCGTTTCTTCTCTTCCCCATGGGCTGGGAATAAAGGCAGCTCGTTTTGACAACCTGCAACCGAGTGCAGGAGTGAAAGGGTCTGAAATGGATACAGTGTGCCCCCATCCTCCCCAGCCCTCCCCTCGCGTGTCCCCACCCCCCAAGCTGGCGGGCGGCCTTCGAAGTGAGCAGCCCACTCAATGACCCACCTAGAGAGGCCTTCCGGGGCCGGCTTGTATATGCTAATAGGCCTGACTTGTCCTGGCTTGTTTGTAGTGATTTGTGGAGGCATTTATATGCAAATACTATCAACTTGCTGAGTTAATTATCATGTGCCTCCTCCCCCCTCCCCCCCATCTCCTCCCAGCCAGGCTCTGCGAAGGGGCTGTTCTCAGGCAGCCCAAGCTTTGCTTGACTTGGCCTCCTCTGCCTCCTCCCCTGTCCTCTTCCTGTGCCTGTGTTGTAGAATTTGAGAGAGGTTCAATTATTTGCATGTAGAAAGGCCAGGACTCAGGAATGATTTCGAGAAGGAAAAATGGTTTATTGATGGCCGGCTGGACTTGGGAGCTTTCTGTTGCAAACTGGAGCCCGGAACAAGATCTCCAAGTTCCTTTTATACCGGGTGGGGAGTCAAATGGTGCTTTTATCAAAGAAAACTACTTTCTTTGTTAGTTAAGTCTTTGCCTGAGTACCCGGTAGGTTTTGAATTAACATATCGCTCACATTTCAGGTGAGCTTGAATTAGCATCTTGCCCACATTCCATCTGGATGCAACCTTGAATACACATTTAGTTTTACATCCTTTCTGAACATTCAAAGCCCGTATCACTTAACTGAATTTCTAGAGACTAGGCACACTTGGATACAGAATTAGATGATTTTGAATTTATGAACAGGCTATATTACATTTCCCATTCGAGGCCAAGTCCAAGTTCCCTTAAGCTTCGGCATCACCACCATCAGAGTTTCCCCGGACTGACTGGTATGTATATGGAGTTTGCATTGCTAAATGGCCTCCCAGGACTGGAGTTATTGTCATGGTCACCAAGGGCAGGACTGCAGCCTCTCACGTCCTACACCCACAAGTCAGGACAGACAGCTTGGGTTATCTCCGAATAGACAAAGAGCCTCCCACCCATAGCCCACATCACCTGCAGGCCTGGTCACTCCTCTATCACCTGTCACAGGACGGGGGCATCACCATGTGGTCGGCTGTAGGGACTGGGCACACCTGTGACTTGCCAGGTTCTCACTGCGTGCAGAGGGGACCAGCCCACGTGGCTCTGAGCTTCACACCCCATTTTGACCTACTGGTTTGAAAAACAGTTGCCAGACACCCCAGCCATTGACACCCAGTCCTCTAGCTGGATAACAAAATAGATACTTTTTAAAATTGTTATTTTCATTTTTCCACTTTGTTATTGTTGCTAACCTGTCCTGAACCCTGGAGAGAAGGCATTTTGCAAAGGGATACCCCTTTTTAGCTTCTTGCTCCTGGAAATCTAGTATTAAAGGTGTGTGTGAGTGGACCTCAGACCCAGCAGTTTCCGGGTCGGTGATGGCACTGTTGACGGGGTGTGTGTGTGTGTGTGTGGGGGGTCGGATGATCCTCAGTTGGGGAGGGGGGCTGTCCTGTGCATTGTAGAATATTTAGTAGTGTCCCTGACCTCTCACTGTAGATGCCATTCCCATCTGTGCTCATCCCATGACAATCAGAAATGCCCCAGGAATTGGCGGCAGGGGCAAATGGAGGCCCCTGGGATACATGTTGTATTTATTTCTCTTGGATTAAAAGGTAGCAGAATACGGCGCCTCCAAGTTAGTCACGCTTGCTGCAGCCTGAGTTGGACTGCCTCTGAGTTTGAGGTTTGACCTACATGATATCAAATGTTGCCAATTGCTTAACTTTATGGGGGTCTTTTTAGCATTTAAAGTTTCCCCTCCCTGAGACTTGGTAATGTGGTAGTGTTTGAGGATTAACATTTGTCTCCTCTGTACCATTGTCCAATATAAAAAGAATGCCAGCCCAATATGCAATTGAACATTTTCTAACAGCCACATTAATAAAATGTAAAAAAAGGAAACAGGTGGAGTTAAGCCTAGAATATTCTTATGTCCCCCACGACAGCTACCATGTTATTTTTCCAGCAGTTCCCATTGGCCACACAGCCAGGGTTCAGTAGCCACACGTAGCCAGTGGCTACCATATTGGACAGTGTAACTCAAGGATGCTTCTGGCCCTTTCCAGCCTTGAAGTCAAACCATTGCCACAATTACTGAGTCAGAGAGAGTTTTTTGTTCTTTCTTTAAAAAGAAAGTGTGTGTGTGGGGGGTGCTTTTTGTTTGTTCTCTGAAAGGGGGGCCCTTGGCCTCACAGCTGCAGCTGAGTGAGGCCCATGGAGCTGAGCCTCTAATCTCTGGTGGGCGCTCCCCCAGCCCCCGTGGGGGAGGCCCTCTGGGCACTACCCTGGAAGGTGCCGGGCCTTGAAGGAGCGGTGAATATTCTGAGGACCCAGTGTCCTCTCTCACACTGCACAGAAATCTGTACTGGACTAATGATTCGGGTTAATTTTGTGTACAAGGTCCCTTTTGTTGGAAAAGGAGGTGAAAGTCCACAGCTGTGACTGGAAATAGGTTTAAGGCCTGCTGGAATGACCTTGTTTTAGAAAGTCTAAATGGAATACTAATGGCGAGATCTAAGGCCGGGGATGTATGTGTGTGTTTGGGCCTAAAGATAAGGTGAAGAGTATTTTAAAAGTTACTTTAGAACAACCTCCCAGATAACCATATATATGCCTGGGACCTGCTACGATTTATGACAATCTGGTAGCCGGGGCTGTGTGGTGGCCTCACTTTTATCTTTGGAGTTCAGGCTCTGTAGCTTAACTGGTGGCCCTCTATCTTTTTTGGGGGGCTGTTTTTGTAGTAAAGTATATTGCCATTTTATAACCCTCAAGGAGCTGTTCATATTTCTGCTACTGGGACGTGTCACTCCTTGCTGCCCCACCAGATAATGTACAGTGCCCCGGGCTGTGCCGTTCTAGAGCTTCTAGTAGCCTGGAGTGTGGGCCGTGTGTTGTAGGGTGCCACAAGCCTGCCAAGGAGCCAGGGAGGAGGTGCGAGGCCCCAGGGTAGCTCCCAGCCGCTGTTCTCTCTGATTCCTGAGGTCAGCCTTTTCCTGTTGCCTCTCCACCTGCTGAAACTGCATCGCAGGCTGGCCATCCCGTCCAGCACACTTTCTTAGTAGACAGGACAGCTTTGGGTGGCGAGTTCCGACTTCTTTCTCAACTGCAGGGTGAGCAGTAGTATCTTCTGTCACCCAGTGGGATCCTTTTATCCCTAAACTTAGTGCACTTTTCAATGTTCATAAGGTTTTTTTCTAGGAAAGTATGTTCTTGAGATAGTGCGGACTTTACTTTCAATAATACAGTTTATAATAGTTGTGGCACTGGGGAATTGCTTAAATCTGGTATTGTTTCTTGTTTGTACTTTGACAAGGTGTAGTTTGCGGGGCGGGGGGGGTGTCTTTCATTTGGGGGCAGACAGGATAAAATGGAGAATTATTTTTCAGATATTTTGAGTTGATCATCTATACAAAAATCACTTTTTTCTTTGTTGATAGATTGGGGGTAGGGAGATGTGGTCCAAGATTCCTTCAGACTTTTCATGTAAAGCATTCTGTGAGCCACTGCCATCTGCTTTTTTAAAAAAAAAATCTATTTTTTTCATTTTAAATCCTCAAAGACAAAGGGACCTGGAAGCTCAGACCTGTCCTACCACATTCCTGAGTAATTTGGTTTTGATTAACCCAAGGAGAAAAGTTGGTTTCTCCTAGCGACTGAGGGGATCAAAGCACCAGGAGGGGCAGTCACCCTAATACATGCAATTCCCCCTGCTGTCCGCTTGGCCCTCTCCCCTCCCCTCCTCCTTCCACCCCTGCTCTCCCTCCCCTGGCCTTTTCAACCTCCCCCTCTTTAGAAAGCCCGAGCAGGAGTTATTTCCACTTTCTGACTCTCATAGAAATGGAAGTGTATCATAGAGCTTTGGATGGGCAGACCAGAGAGAAATGCCCGCCCCCCCCATTCCTTTCTTCCTAAACTCCTTTTCCCCCCACAAAGCTGCAAAGCGCATTCCTGTGCTAATCCTGCTGCTGGAGGAATGCAAATGGCTGTAATTGTGTGCCCCAGGATGGGCCTTCCGCATCTGTGCAGCTTTTCTTCTTTAAGGAGATGGCGAAAAAGTTCATTTACATAGAGAAATGAGCCTGCCCTTGTGGTCCCTAGTGGTGAGATGGGCACTTTCTAAGAGGAAAGGGGGCCCCTTCGGTTGCCTTTCTCATCCCGTTGTACTTGTGTGTGCACACGCGCATGCATGTGTGCCCGCCCAGGCCCCTGCTGGTCGTAATTTCTGGGAAGGGCAGTTAACAGGGTGAACGGAAGCTGGAGTTGGACACAGCCCTTGTAGTAGGTAGTCCTGGTATCAAACCATAAGAAAAAGCTTTTAAATTAATTTTGAAAGTCAAACTACAGGACTCTGGTATTGACACGATTTTGTAAGAAGTGCACCACTCTACTGAGCTCGTCTGGCTGCGGATGCCCCTCTGACCTGTCACCGTTTTTCTTAACTCATACCTGCAATCTGGTCATGGGTTCTTTGGGTACTAAGATATTCAGCTTGGTTAGAAGTACCGCTTGGGATTTGGAACTTTATAGCTTTAGGGGGATGTTTGACATAACGACAAGAAACTTAGTCACATCCTGGCTGAATCTGAGGTTGAAAGATAGACTGAGGTTCCAGAACAACATTGCCCAATAGAAATGTAGTATGAGCCACATACGTGATTTCTAAATTCCTGAGTAGCATCATTAAACAATAAAAAGGAAATAGGCGAAATTAATTTTATCTTTTACGTAGCCCAATATATATACAAAATGTTATCATTTTAGTGTGAAGTTGATATAAAGAAAATTGAGGTGTTTTACATGCTTTTTCATTTTCTTTTTTTGTGACAAGTCTTTGAATTCCAATGTGCTTTTCCCACTTAGAGTACGTCACCTCACAATTCTTACTGGCCACATTTCCAGTGCTCAATAGCCACATGGGGCTAGTAGCTACTAGCCTACCTTATTACAGTGTAAGTCTAGAATAAAAGGATGCTGCCGTAGGCTCTTCTGGGAAATTCTGTGGATGATGCTGGCTCACCCATTAGCAGTTGTGACTGGCTGCTTGCATTTATTGGGGCGCAGAGGCATACGCTGAATTTGGACACAGTTTCTTCTGCCTGGCTCCCATGACTTCTTCCTAGGATTGTTAGGAGGCAAAAAAAAAAAAAAAAAAGTGATCATCAACGTACAAACGTTTTGTAGACTGCTTCACAACTTATGGGTGTGAGGTGCCGATAACTCACCTGGTTGAGTATGGGAAGGCCTTTCCAAACCAAGAATGCCAGCAGTGGCCCCAGCTCAGACCACACCCCAGGGGTGGGGCAGCTCTCATTTGCGTGAGTTCTGGCGTGTTTATTGTGATACTCTCTTCACTTTATACTTCACTCCCTCTTTAGTCATGAAATCACAGGCTGACAGGGCTGCAGGAAGCCTCTAGAGAACATCTGTCTCACCCTCTCCAGGTGTGAATCCAGGACCCTTGACTCCTAGGTGATCTGTGCATTTCCCTTCTCCCCCCCCCCCCCCCCCCCACTACCTTTTCTGACTCGCACAGGCTTCCAGGAGGGGTGGCCTGATGTGGCTCTTGACATGTTTCTTGGAAGGTCCTTTCTTTTGGAGTTCTGTCCAGGTGAGAGAGGTCCAGAGGCTTCCTTCCACTGTTGATGAGGTCATCAGTCCCAGTATTTTCACTGAGAGCTGTTCTCCAATCTCTATGTTTATGTGGATCTCTGATTTCTCTCGACATCACTATCTTGGTGCCATGCAATAGAAACCTCTTTCCCTTGTCTAGGGCCAGTGGGCATCTCTAGTCGGAGGAGGAGAGAAGGGGCAAGAGGGTGATAAGAGAAACAGCAACAGCCTTGCACGTGAGGATCAGGGATATCATAGAAGGAAGACATCCCAGCGAAGACTTTTTGTTTTTAAAGCCTGCTAATAATTTTTCTCTTGGTCATCCAGGAAGCGACCTTTTCTCAAAGCGAGATGATTTAAGTTCTAACATTACAGCTCTTATTAGTGAAATAGCAAGGAAAGCGTCCACTTGCTTTTGCTAGTGGAAAGAGCAACTGTAAACTGTATCCCACCGAGGATGCTCATTCTTTCGTGGGGGCAGTTAAGTATTTGTGTTTTCTCACTATTGATCTTAACATTCCTTAGTCAGTGCAGGTGATAAGAAGGAGTTTCCTTAGCCATTGAGGTTCCCAGGGCACCCAGCCAGCCTCTGTTGACTCAAGGGCCTCCTCCAGGAGGGTGGGTGGGCTTTGTGCCTCTGATAAACTGAGAGTTGGGTGTGGGTTTGGATTTTTAGGGAGCGGAGGTCTCTAATTCCTTTACCAGGCGGGCCTCCGGTGCTGGCAGGAAAAAAACTGTGAAAGTGTGAGGTGGAGTGGGCCCCCGGGGCCCGCCTCTGCTGGGGACAGAGTATTGCAGCTGTCTGACCCCGGGTGAAAAGTTCAAATCTGCATTTAAAAGGATAGCCAGGACTTCTCCCCCAGCCCCCCCCCCTTCCCAGTCAAGTTGAAGCTGTTCACATTTTAGAGGATGTGATCAGCGTCTTGCTGGACATCAAACAGCTCCTAGTTCACTTCTGCCAAGACCTGAAGATGCGGGGGGGCTGGGTTCAGGAAGCCCAGGGAAGGAGCCGGGGGCTCTTCTAAGATGCAGTCCTTCTGTAACTAGCGTTGTTGAGGAATAACCCCTGGAGGCGCCTGCAAGGGGGAACGGTGTTTCATCCTTGGTCAGACACGGGGCGTTTAACCCCTTCCCTGGACGCTGCTGGCAAGGCATAGCTTTTTCTGGCCTCCTTTCCTCCACGACCACTGCAGGTTGTGTGGAAGCTGCTGATGGGGGCTCGGGGGACCCCAGGCTAAAGGGGTGACATCAGGGTAGCCCTCAGACCAGAGGGGCTGCTACAATTTCCTTGGCTCGTGGTTGAAAATGTCCTGCAGGGCTCAGCAAGGGCAAGCCCGCCAGCCCCCCGGCTCCTCCTGTTTTTCCCTTTTCCTGCTGTCCTGGGTGGGTGTTTCTGGAAGCTTCCATGGCCTCAGCTGCTGCTGCTGGAAGGAGACAGGCTAGGTCCAGGCTTGGGGAGAAGCTGGGGTGGGGCGGGAAGGAGAGCTGAGAACTAGCATCGACCAGCCAGCATCTGACTTTTTCTGCTTTCCTGGTCTTGCTTCTGCTACCCTGCCCAGAGGGGGGTCTGGCACCGCCCTGCCGGGAAACCCATCTACAGCGCTGCTGATTTGTTTACTTGAGCATTAGGTAAATGTAAACAGTTCAACCTCTCCAATTTTATATCCCTAAAGGGTCTGAGTGTGAATACAAATGGGTATTAGGCCCCTGTGGTTTCAATGACTCTCCCCACCCCCTCCAATTGCTAACGAGCAGGTCTTTAACCTGCCCACAGGAAGATAAAGTCCTTTGCAAGACTGAGGCCCTGGGAAACCGCCTTTTAATTTTATTTATTAAATTTTGTAATTCTGAGATTTACAAATGTTGTTAGGTGGCCTCAATAGTAGGATGAAGAGTTTGAGAGAAGAAAAGGAGAGCTTTTAGTTAAAGGGTAGTCTAGCTATTTTGATCTCTTGTTTGGGGGAGGAAAAGATGTTTTCTGTGTTAGTATGACAAATGGGCTTGTGAATTTTGACTATTGGGTTGAACTAATATTTTAGCACTAATCAGTTAGTATACCTTTCTGAATATTTTGTCTTTTTAAAAAGAGTGGCTAGGAATGTAAACTTTTGGACCCTCATCCTTGTATGGAGTGTGGCCACTAGAAAAGGGTCTATTTTATCAGTTTAACACATCTTTTTGCTTTCTTCTCTCTAGAATAGGTCATACACATTTTTTTCTAATTTTTCTTCAGAGGATCATAGAAACTCAGTCTTGAGTGCTATGTCAGGTCATTTTACCCACGAGTTTCTAGACTGTACATGTTCTTAGGAAGGTGGTGTTCCCTCTGAATCTTAGCTCCTGGCCCTTCCCCCTTCCCGCAATCTGCTCCACACCTCTGTCCCCAGTCCCAGTAAGAAGCTCCCTTCTTGGGCTGAGGAGGTTGACCAGATGGCCCCCGTGAGCTGCAGCGGGGAGGAGGGCAGTTGTTCCTCCCTGTCGTTTGGCATTCTGGCTCCTGCGTCCAAGGCTGGGGCAGTTCTGTACCCTCCTAGGGCCCTGAGTCCAGTCACGCCATCACAGGGGCGTTTTAATTAACAGTGCCTTAGTCATTAGTGAGTTATTGTTTTTGTCTGGAAACACTTAAGTACTGTTTACTCGATGTCTCAATGAAATGCAAAACAGCAATTAAGTAGAAATTTGTTGTATGCGGCAGGAACCAAAATGGAGCGTCAAAAGCAGGTCGTGGTTCCTCCAACCCTAAGAAAAATGTTTCCCTTCTTCCCCCTCTGGTAACTGAAATGCCCAAATCCTGTATTCTTTCCTGACCTCCTTTCTAGAGTTACAGGAAAGAAATACTCTGAAACTTCTATGTCCTTCCTTGGTGTGAATGTGTGGTGAGGTGTTAGTATTTGATTTTTTCCCTTCCTCCTTCCCTCCTTTTTTTTTTTGGTTGCCAGGTATCTGGAAAATTTCAAAATCCTTTCAAATGAAGATAAATTACTTGTGAAAAGTCTTAAATATTCTTGTGTGATGGTTTATAGAATGAGTATATCTTCTTTAAAATAGGCTTCTTGAGATTTTTACCATTGTTTGATAGATCCTTAATGTTCTCTTGGGAGTATTGGGATGCCTGGATAAATATATCCCCCTTTTACTTAAAAAATCTTTTATGAATTGCTGAAAAGGAAGCTAAGACTAAGAGTCCTGACTGAGGTGGAGAGATACTAGAATACGGGGAAAAAAACATTTTTTAAAGGGGGGGGGGACATGTGAACTGCATATAACTTTGACGAGTATCATTGAACCCGAAAGGAAGGAGTTGTTTCTTGCTCATAAAACCAGTTCCAGCTTTGGTATGGTTTCTTTTTTCCCCCCAGAAACCAAGCTTTATGGAAAGTGGAGTCACGTGAGAAGTCAACTGAGGGCGGCCACGTAAGGGGCGAGTTAACTCTGAGTTTTATCATCTTGGCCTCCCCTGCAATAGCCACATTGGTGTAAAACTGCCCCAAAGACATCACTGGGGACCCCAGTCTCTAACTGCTCTGCCTCTTGTCTCATGCCCTCTGTCTCTTCTTTTTTCCTTCTCTTTTCCCTTCAAACAATATCTTCTGACTTCCAGATTTCTGATAAATTGATAAGAGGCATTGCGTGAGTCAATAGAGCTGTAGACACTTTGCCAATATAACCCCGGCTCTATTGATCTGCCAGTAAATTAAAGTCTTACTTAGAGACTGCCGATATTTCTAATCTCCTGCCTCACCAATTACATCCTCCCGGCTACCTGGAAAGGGGACATGTGCCTTTGAACCCTTCCCCCCTCCTCCCCCGAGCAGGCTGCTCTCCTTCCAGAGGGTTGGGGATGATCTTCTTGCCTGTCTAATAGGACAAGGGAGAGCACGAGGGAAAATGAGCCCAGTTAACGTCTTGTATGGGATCTGCCTTCACCCTGCAAGGTTCCTTAGTAAACATTTCTGGAAAACAGATTCCATCATGGCTGTCACATATATTTTATAGCAAGTCTGAGAGCCACACTTACTCTTGCTCCAAATTTGCAGGTAGAGAAAACCTGAAAGTCTGAATTAAAAGCTGAGTTATTTGTGATTATCGTCTTTTTTTTTAAAACGTGCCTAAAAGTTTGTAGGAAAGAAAAGGAGAGAAGATGAGTACCAAGAAATAGGAATGATTGGAAGAATGCATACGTGCAAGCTGCTTTTGCGGGGAGCTCTGTTTTGTTGTCTTTTTGCATTCTCCTCATTGGAGCAGAGGAATGAGAGAGAGAATTAATTTCTTTGTCCATTGTAACTTTTGCCCATGCTCTCCTCTCTGGCACTCCCCTCTTTGCCCTCTCGCTCACTTGTTTGAAGTTGAGTAACAATAACAGCTGCTTAAAGATGTCCGAGCAAGAACAATGGGGCTCACCGAGTTCCCTACCGGGACTCCCCCTTTCAGCCATGGCGGTCAGAGCAGATCATTTGTCCCATAAGCTCCTTTCAACTCCCGTTTATGTGGTTGGCTTTGGGAAGAAATCTCCAGATAAATACTGTGTTGTCTGTACTCCAGAGTGAACAATCAATGGGAGGGGTGATTCCTTCCCTTGTCTAGCACACACTTCTTATGTGTTTCTACCTCTTTAGCATCACTCAGATTACTTTTATGGAAAATCTAGTCCTGGAGTCCCATCTTCTCCCTTCGGAGGAAGGAAGTCTTCACGAAGGAGAGGTCCATGTCCTCTTTAAGAGAAAGAACACCTGGGACATGGTGATCCTGGAGCTCATGGAAACTAACTGAGGCTTCCAAGTACTTCTAGTTTTCTCTTTCCCACCCTACCTTCTTCCTTCTCTAGCTGACGTTGATGATAAGCTCGGGTCAGATAAGGTAGGAAGCAAGCAGTGGGGTTGAATGGGTGGCTGAGTTGAGGGGCTGGAAGGGGCATCGGGGCCCAGGGCCAGGTGTGAGGGGCTGAAAGGCCTCCCTTTGGAGCAGAGGCCCTTGCGGAACTTCTGGAAGGACGGCCAAGGTGGCGGTGTGCTGGAGGTAGTGCAGGAAGCCTGCTGCAGGGTGGGCGAGAGCTTCCCGCCTGGGCCAGAAGACCGCCTGGCCTCTCCTAGTGTTCATTGGCTCCCCTGGGCCGAGTGGATGAAGAAGATGTTAAACAAGGAGAAGCCCCAGGAGGCTGGGACTGACTTTCCCCTTTGTTTGGATTTCTTTGTATTGTAGGAGGTGTTTAAATCTTGTTCACACCTGTCGAGGCTGAAGCCTGGCTGTGAGAGCATTTTCTAACAAGACTTCTGTTGTTGCGGAAAGAAAAGGTTTCTCACTCCCAACAGAGGAACTTTATTGTAGCAACTTGTTAATGTCCAATTAGGCAAATTCTGAGTGCCCTGGAGCCCTGGAAGGGCGCACTGACTTTTCTCTGGGCTGCAGAAGGCCGGTGTGCCCAGCTGTGGAGCAAAGCCTCGTCCACCAGTGCCTTCAGGGGGTCTTGGCTGAGCTTGGGAGTCCCTCTGCAGCCTTGGAAGGGCAGGGCTGGTCCGGGTGAGGGCGGCTTCTCTGATGCCTAGTTCTGTGTCTTCATCCCCTGACCGTTGGCACTTGCTGACCCTCCCCAGCCCTGGGTGTGGCGGAGGCTGGCTGACGCAGTTTCCTGTGGGTGGGGAGGGGGGTCTGGACCAGCGTCCAAGCCAGTGCAGGGTGGCTTCAGCATCCTCTGTCCCCCCTGGGCCCTGGAACCTGTTATCTTTAGGAATCTGAGCTTGACTGGCCACACCTGGGTATGTTCTCAGCCTTTCCTGCTGGCAGGATTCTTCTTGAATGACTGTCCGGCGCCTGGATGGGCCGCGTTTTCCACCTCCTGGTCAGTCTTGGGACAGTTGAAATGGAAAAAACGGGAAGCCTGTTTCTCTCAATAAGAGGTTTTACAATGGAGGCACTTACGGTTTTGCACAGGAGCATGATCCACTGAAGATCTTTTCATGGTGGGGGAAGCTGGGGGGCAGGGCTGGGGGATCTCTGCCTTAAAAGAGAGAGGAGGAGGCTCTAGAGGGTCCCCGAGGTGTAATGCCCTCCGGCCCCCATCCCCCACCATCAAGGTGCACCTGGGACCTGGCAGCTGGGAAGGAGGTGGGAGGTGGGTGCTCCCTCCCACTGTCTCTTGGAGTCATCCCTGCTGGCAAGGCCTGGCTGTAAAATATTGCCCCTGTGGCAGCCTCGCGCTGCGGTGGTGAGCGATGAGGAGTGTGAGGGACCCAGTAGTGTATTAAACACTAGTTGAGCTCTGGAGGGGCAGTATATCACAGGAGGGAGATAAGCAAAGTTCTCTGATAGTGGATCAATAGAGGTTAGTGACATCATATCTCAAAGTGAGGGAACCTGCTTTCTGCACAGCCATTTATCAGATCCCAGTCTGGAAGTGTGTTAACCCCTTTCTGGCCAGGTTT
Organism: Dasypus novemcinctus; assembly: GCF_030445035.2. Taxonomy (NCBI): domain Eukaryota; kingdom Metazoa; phylum Chordata; class Mammalia; order Cingulata; family Dasypodidae; genus Dasypus; species Dasypus novemcinctus. Next base: position 18,848,530 of record NC_080690.1, on the reverse strand, counting down.
CTTCTTACTGAGCACAGATAGCTCAAAATGCCTGTTCTGGGGAGCCGGCCTGTCACCCCTGTGTGTCATCATCCCCCTCTTCCTCCCCCCCCCCCCACTGCATTTAAGGAGGATTCTTCGTGGGCTAGTTTTGGAAATGCCTTTGGCAGTTAGCGGTGGTTTGGGCATATGTTGTGCATTTACGGAAAGCTCCTCAACTTTGAAATTTGCGCACAAATTCCCAAGAAAAAGGCAGTGTTTCTGTTGAAATCTTAAAGCTCAATACTCTCGCCAGTGTGTCCGGGCGTGCAGCTGTGGAACCGGGGTTCTGGGGGCTGGGGTGAGGACTGGTGTTCGATAGTCAAGTCGTTTTGACTTGACTGGAATGTTAAAATTGTAATAAGCTGAGAATGATCATCGTTTGTCTTTTTTGGCCTTCTGGCGTTCTAGATATTGAGAAGTCTCCTCCAGGTCTAGGATTGGCAAACTACAGCCAGCAGCCCAGAGCCTGCCCGTAGACTGTTTTTGTACAGACTATGAGCTAAGAGTGGTTTAAAAAATTTTAAATGGCAGAGAAGAAACGTAAAAGAAGAATAATGTCTTGTGATACACGAAATTCACATTTCATTGTCCATAAATAAAGTTTTATTGGAAAACAGCCTAGTTCATGTATTTACCTTTGTTACAGTGACAGAGTTGAATCTTTGCAACAGATATTCTTCTAAGCCCCACAGAGCCAAAAATATTTACTTTCTTTCTGGCCCATTATAGAAAAAGTTTGTCAACCCCTAGTCTAGGTTCTAATCTCGAATCACTGCTATCCTTTTCTGTTACCTAAATTCCATTGGTCTCTAATAAAAACATGCCCCTGCCTATTTCAGGATGTTCTGAAAGTCTAATGAACATGTATGAGAAATGGTTTAAAAATAGCTAATGTTTGCAAAGGGTTTATTAAATCAGCAGACCCTCTAGGATGTAAAACCCACCTGAGACTGCTGGGACGTGAGGATGGTTCCTTACGTGACCATACTCTGGTATGAGAGTTTGAATTTTGCGAAGGTCGTGTAACACATCTCGTTTCTGCGTCTTGTTGGTTGAAGTTGGAGTTTCTTTGTCTCTGAAAACTTGAAGGCATGCATCTTCTCGGGGTGAATATCTCTCGCTTAGCAATGGAACATCAATTTTCCTCAGCAACTGCTGAGATTTTTATCCTTAAAGAGTTGGATCACTTTTCCTTCCTTCTCATCAGTGATTTCTAGACGGGGAGAGCAGGCCTTTTCCTGTAGGTCTCTGGCTGTTTATCTTTTTGGTTGGGCCCTGACAATACACTGGCCAGGATGTTCTCGTTGGCTGGGGCCTTTTGGGGGCGAGATGCCAGTTGCACAGCCCAGGGATGGTTGGGGGTTGGGGGAGGCCCGAGATTCCAGCCCAAAGCTAATGGGCTGATGTCCAAGTGGAAAGTGTATTTTCATTGAGGAAGTGCAGGTATTAGTGGAGTCTGGATTACTGTGTGATTGTACTGTCAATACTGCTGTATTGAGTCCGCGAGAGCCTGCACAATACGGGGAAACACTTAGCTCACTACTGCTGCTTATTGAGAAGCCAATAGCAATTTACTTGCTGACACTTGACATCAAATCCATTCCCAGAGGTGGAGCTCCCGCAAACAGCCCTGGCGCTCCCTGCCTTTCCCAGGCCCCTCTCCTTACCTTGGCGGGCCGGCCAGTGTGCCTCCTGCATGGGCTCCTAGCTGCCTGTCAGTTGGGGGGTGGGGTGCGGTGGCGGGGATGGTCCTGTTTAGCTTTCACAGCTGACAAGTCATGTTCTCCTCCTCCTTAATCGCTCCTGTACTCATCTTCTTTCAACAAGTGCTAAATGACCCTCTCTTCATTCCTCCCTGGCGTGTGAGTTTTCTGCATGTGGGAACTTTCCCCTCTCTCCATAAAAAAGTTAGCTCCTTAAAATGGATACATGAGGAAATCATATGTGGGAGAGAGCTGGGGAATGTCTCATCTCCGGGAGACGGGTGGGTGTCTAGGGGAGCAGACTCCACCATGGTGCCCACGTTCAAGACCCGGGTTAGGGAAGCAGGGCCCCCCCAGGCCCGTCATTGGGGGGTGGGGCGTGGGGCATGGGTTCCCAGGGCTGCTGGATCTGGGCACAGCCGAACATTCTGTTCCTTCTGTAACTACTCCTGAGGAATCTGTCTGTGAAGTGTCTGGCTTCTTGATTTACGGTGTGTCCATATGGCCAAGCTGTTGAGATGCTTTCAGCCGCTGGATTCTTCTCCACATACTCAGCTTGCAAATCAGGGTAACCCACTTCTGGGAGGCTGAACCTGCCTAATACATGGCAAATTTGGGAGTGAGTGCCCAGGGCTGCCTTTGGCTCTGCCAACCTCATCAAACGCCAGTGCAATATGGTTTTATCTCTGCCTTCTCGTGCCTTGGGATCCAGTCCAAAAACTCTTTTAGTGTGTCTTATATGGGTTTCTTTGAAACCACTCCTTGGAGACAGGGTGGAGGAAGAATTAGGCTTGTGCTGTGAAAGTCTGGCTGTCCTCAAGCTTGGTCACCGTGGATGGTGCCCAGTGCCCGTGGGTGGGGGCAGGGGAAAGATGTGAGGAAGGCTTTGCTCATGGGCTCTAAGTGGCTCAGAGGAGGCCAGCTTCTGATGGATTCTGCAGCTTCCAGTCTGGAAATCCCTTCCCTGTGGGAGGATGGTCTTGTCCTTCTCTGCCATCCCCTTACCCCATCTTTCCCTGCTCACCCAGCCTCTTCTTTCCTCTGCCAAAAGACTCAGTTCTTTCTTTCTTATCAAGCAGCAAAAAGGTCACTTTTCTCCAGTGACCTTGATTAGACCCAGAACATAAAGTAAACACGCGAGGCAGCCTGTGCCTCTGCTGTTGATTTAGTACCACACTGGGAATGATATGCCTGGGATGTTCCTTAATTAGAAAGATGCACTGACTTCGTTTGCAGGATGTCTTTCTCTGGGAAGATGAGAGCACGCAAAAGAAGTTGCTCTACCCAGTTTTACAGGTAGGGCAGTAGGAGCTGGTGTCCCACCAGTAAGCCTGTTCAGTAGCGGAAGTGTATGCAGAGCTAGGATGCTTTGTTGAGGTCCAGTATAGATAGGGCAACATCACCCAGGACTGACCTCATGGTGTGCGTTACTGCAACTTCCTCCTGGATTCTCCAGGCTCAAGGAATCAGATGTGGGTGGTGGGCAGGTGACACGAAGCTGTGCCTGGTGGATTTGAGGTGTTGACCTGATCTCTAATGCCAGCAGCCTTCAAAACACTCCCTTGAGGGGGAGCAGGTGTAGCTCAGTGGTTGAGTGCCTGCTTCACACATATGAGGTCATGGGTTCAATTTCCAGTACCTCCTAAATTTAAAAACAGAACAAAAACAAAACAAAACAGCTCCTTTGAGCCTTTTTCTAAATCCTGGTTTTCTATAAAACAAAGGGCCCAACTTGAAGGTGCCTTCAGGGTCCTTCCAGCTCACAGATCATAAGCAGGGCTCTGGCACTGCTGCCCAGATCATCCCGGGAGTAAGTCCAGGAGGAGATTGGACTGGCGGCAGCAGGGAGTGCGCGCTCGTTCAGAGCAGCGTCGTTGCTCTGCTACCTGCAGGGGGTCGGTGATGGTCTAGGCTAGAGGTCTGGGAGGATTCCGTGGTAGAGAAGGCCTCCCAGCGGGCTAGGCTGGTTCCTGAGCCACTGTAAAGACGTGAGGCCTTGGCTTTGTCCAGGATGGACTTTATGGTTTCCCTGAGTTGTTGACCACTTTTTAAAAAATTTTATTTATTTTTTATTTATTTCTCCACCCCCCCCCCCCATTGTCTGCTCTCTGTGTCCATTTCCTGCGTGTTCTTCTTTGTCTGCTTCTGTTGTCCGCGGCATGGGAATCTGTTTCTTTTTGTTGCGTCATCTTGCTCCGTCAACTCTCCGTGTGTGCGGCGCCGTTCCTGGACAGGCTGCACTTTCTTTCACGCTGGGCAGCTCTCCTTGCGGGGTGCACTCTTTGCGCGTGGGAGTCCCCTACGCGGGGGGACACCCCTGCGTGGCAGGGCACTCCTTGAGTGCATCAGCACTGTGCGTGGGCCAGCTGCATACGGGTCAAGGAGGCCTGGGGTTTGAACCGCAGACCTCCCATGTGGCAGACAGACGCCCTAACCACTGGGCCAAGTCCGCTTCCCTGACCTCTTGATCTGATCTGAATTTTGGTCATGGACGCTTAGGAAGCGTTCCACCAGTATAAAGGTTCCGTATGAGGTTATACGTTAAAACAACAACAAAAATTTCTTTTAAAAAAATCAAGTACCCTGGTACCACTTTAGAGTAATTGGTATATGATTTATTTTTTATAAAGATTTATTTTTTATTTACTTCTCTCCCTTTCCTGACCCATTGTCTGCTCTTTGTGTCTGTTCGCTGTGTGTTCTTCTTTCGTCCACTTGCATTCTTGTCAGCGGCACCAGAAATCTGTGTCTCTTTTTTGTTGCATCATCTTGCTGTGTCAGCTTTCCATGTGTGCGGCGCCATTCCTGGGCAGGCTGCGCTTTTTTTGCACGGGGTGGTTCTCCTTGAGGGGTGCACCCCTTGTGCATGGGGCTCCCCTATGCGGGGTCATCCCTGCATGGCACGGCACTTCTTGCATGCATCAGCACTGCACGTGGGCCAGCTCACCACACGGATCAGGAGGCCCTGGGTTTGAACCCTGGACCTCCCATATGGTAGGCAGATGCTCTATCAGTTGAGCCAAATCTGCTTCCCTGGTATAGGATTTTTAGTGCTTCTTGTCCTGATGATAGTGGCTTTTCCCACATTCTGGGTGGTTCCTTTCTCTCCTTTACGGGCTCAGCTTCCAGACCCAAAACCAAGATGTGGTTTGGTGAAACAGATTTTGTCTTTCAGCCATGATAAGAACAGGTGCTAGTCAATTCCCACGGAATGTCTGCTGCCCTCTTGAAAGGTTACATGGCTCAGTACAGGACCCAAGTGGAGTTGGAACATTTTTTTTTTTTCTTGCCAAGGAATGTCAGATGATTCTCTCGTTTTATTTTCACCAGTGGGCTAAACAAATAAACAGTCCCGGTTGTGGGGAGATGGAAGAAGAGCTCTTGGAAGGGTTACAGAGAGGGGGGCTGGGGTGAGCAAGTGCTTTTTTAGTGAGGGGAGAGAGACTAGAGACCTCGCTCTGGCAGCTGGCGCAGCGTTGAGATGGAGATGCTGCTTCCTTTGTGCGGTGATGATGCGCTCTGGTCTACACCAGGAAGAATGCTATTCTGCAGGTGCAGGTGCAGCGTGGAGTCAGTGGTTCAGCAGCCAGGTCAGGTCCCGATAGGCAAAGTGCTGTGCCCCGTGTGCTCACACATGGGTGACTGGAAGGAGGGGGGGGGGCATAGGGCAGGGCCGCGGGTGGCACATTGGTAGGGATGGGTATGCATTTGTTCACAGGTGGAAGGAGGGTTGCAGTGGCCTGTAAACCACGAAGTCGTGTCTGCTCACACGCAGAGGCTGATGCTGCGGGAAGATTCGGAGGCCCCTCTGAGCGTAGCATCGTGCCCCAGGACAACTTTCCTGGGGATGTAAAGATAAAAGTGGGAGCACGGTAGACCTTCACTGGCCGTTGGCAACTTTAGCAGCATTAGGCCGTTTCTTGAAACAAACTGGCCGCCTGGCCACCGGGACCTTGCCTCCAGGGGATAGCTTTGTAAAGTCATAAGTGGCTTTAATTCGAACTCTTTGGCTTGAGACGGGATGAGAAGATGCTGAATTGATTACCATTCCCCTCCCCCTTCCAACAGCAGCCTTAAGGATTCTTGGAGTGATGCATCTAAGGAAATATAACTTTGAGAGGGCGATAGAATGGATCTCTAGGACTCTGAACGATGTGTTCCTAGAAAGCTCGATGAAAGTCTTTGTGCACTGGAAACTTTCGCACCAGCAGTAGGGTGCAGGCAGAGCTGTGGAGCAAGTTCATTCTGGGTTGGCTGGGGGAGGATAACCTTTGTGTGTGAGAAGAGCTGTAGCTTTCGGAATAAAATCATGGTGGGTAAAAGTTGGGGAGATGGTTTGACAACCAGTTTCAGCGTTTAGAATATATGGAGGCTGGCTTCAGTCTTCAAGGGAAAGAGAGATTTCAGGTTCCTGAGCTGAAGAGACTGAGTTGATACACAACCAAGTGTTGGTTAATTTAGTTCTGAACTCCCCCCCCCCCCCCCCAGAAATATCAACTAAAGGAAAGTCTAGCCATTTATTCTCTAAAGTTAGCTTAATTTTTCAAATGATCAGAAACCATCAAAACCTAGATCCTTTCCTTCCAGAAAAACCCCAGATCTCAGAATTTTTCAGCTAAAATGGGAAATTCTTCTCAGGAAAGAAGGAAATAGAAGTGGGGAGTAGGGGAGGATCTGAAGAACTGGTGAGTGGGTTGGGGAGCTCCCTGGGGCTGAGGACACAAGTTCTGTGGGGGCCGCAGGGTGTTCCCCATTTGGCTTATTACTCCATCCTTAACCTATGGGCCACTCCCTGGCCCGCTCCCTGAATGCATGGGTGGACAGCTCCCAGAATGGGCTCTGCCTTTGGGGTGCTAAGCTAGAAAGGCTCTTGGCCGGCCCAGTGTTGTCTAGCTCCCTGAAGCTGGAGAAATCAGCTGACAGGTCGTGCCAAAGATCAGGAAGGCACAGGTTCACAGGGAGAGTTCTGAGAAGGCAGTATTTAGACATGGAGGCAGCCAAGATATTGGTAGGGAGCCCGGGAAAGAGCAGCGGAGAACAGTATTGGCAGGGCTCTGACGACTTGGCAAGCAGAACTATTGGGAAGGGGGCTGGAAAAAAACTTGGAGCACTTTCAGATATTCCTTTCAAGTGTTCTTCCGCCTATGGCCAGTGGAGGCTATTTTCTGGGATGTCTTCCCACACCCTCCCCCCTAGAAAAACAAAAACAAACCATAATTGAACACCCACCCCCATCCAAGTTGAAAGAAAACCTACACTATATCTCGAGAGCACGTGATCATGTGCTAACTGCAGACCCAGCCCTTGGTATCCCTTTGTATTTTTTAAAGGCGCATTAACGCATAAGGAGCATTCAGCTGAATCTCTAGGGATATAAAACTGAACTTGGTAGTGAGCTTACACGATAGTGGAAAGATTCTGTTTGAGAGCCATCCTGTTCTCGCCAGGGCGTGAGCCCACATCCGTGGGAGGCACGAAGAACATTCTTGGTTCACGCAGAGGTTATGGAGTGGCTGTAAACGAACATTCATAGAGAGGAGGAGGAAATTACTGGAGTCAGAGCTCTGGTGCAAGGGTTTTAAGAGGCGGCCATAAATTAGTCATATGGTAAGAGCTAAGGAAGATGGATTCTATTTCTGGGCCTGGTTTATTTTGGGGGGCATCAAAAGAAGCAAGAGGTAAAGAGAAACTGGTCAAATAGCTTAAAGACTTTGAAAGACTTGGCCAGAATTCACCTTCTCTTGGATTTTGAATATTCAAAATTGTATCTTTGACAAATGCTTGGTGGAAGGTGGTTAAAACATTTTTTTCTTCCAACTACTTCATCCTGTTTAAAGTACTGTCTTGTATATGGGTGCTAAAATGGAATATTTAAATCTTATGAGGAATCCTAGTTATCCTGACCTTAAAAATCATAACATAATGCTTTATGTTAATTAACATAAGGCTTTACATTAATTGTTAATATAAAACGACTAGACTGGGAAAATGTAAACCACCCTGTAGGATGGGGAGAATTAAATGGTGTATGGCTATGATGGGTTCAGGGGATGGTCTGACTGGCTATTGAATGAAAACTGGGGTCAGCTGGAAGGGGCATGTGGAGGGATGATCCTTCTTTGCATAAGTAAGAGGACTTTTTTTCAGAAAGACAAATGAGAAGCAGATACGTGTTGACTGCTCTGCACCAGCACACCCTTCTGTGTCAGTCTACGTGTGGAACGTTCGTCAAGGCACCATGCCTGGATTTGGTCACCAATGGCCTGTGCCTATGTGGTGCATAAAACCCAGTCCTGGAAAGCTGGTTCCTCAGGAGGTGTTGGGCAATCGGAGCCGGCCCACAGCCAGCTTCTGATGTGGTTGGCTGCCTGGCTTACACCTCTCAGGTGCTGGAGAGATGGTGAGATTTAGTGGCCCCGGGCTACTGCCAAGGTGGGCAGGATGCCACTGCCTTCCCAAGCCTTCCTATTTTCTTCATCTTCGGCAGTCCAATGGGCACAGACTCCAGCTTTCCTCCTGGAAAGTTGGCTGCCTGGCACGGCAGCAAGACTTCAGGCGGGCCCAGCCATGGGATATGTCGGACGGACTGGGTTGGCCTGGCTTCTGTCCATTTGATAAAAGGCATTATGGATCTGGGGGTTCTTTCCAGCAGATTTTTTTTTTTAGCTCATTATCTTCTATTAGATAAAATGAAAATGTACACAAATATTCTTTAACTATACTACTGCTTTTCTATTGTTTCCTTAGTTTATTTTGGGTATTTATGAGTCTGAAATGCAGCAGGTTGGTATGGAACTTTTTTTCTGTTAAAGGCTAAGATATTCCACTGAGTACAACTTATAAATCATAGCCCTTATCTCTGGTGTCAAGAGTCTCTGGTTCTAATTTTTGGTGATGGGAGAAGGGAAGGATTTGGCTGGCTCTTACGGTCCATAGAGGGAAGTTGTGTGATCCCTAATGAGGATGGCTCCCCTTTTGTTTTAGTCAGTCAAAAGGGTGCTGATACAAAATACTGAAATTGGTTGGTTTTTATAAAGAGTATTTATTTGGGGTAGGAGCTCACAGATACCAGGCCGTAAAGCATAAGTTACTTCTTTCACCAAAGTCAGTTTTCACGTGTTGGAGCAAGATGGCTGCTGACATCTGCAAGGGTTCAGGCTCCCTGGGTTCCTCCCTCCTAGGGTCTTGCTTCTCTCTGGGTTCAGGGTTCCTCTCTTCCCAGGGCTCGCTTCTTCCTGGGCTCAGGATTCCTCCCTTCTGGGTCTTGCTTCTCTTTACTCTGTGTGCTTACTTCCTGGGGCTCCAGCATATGGCTTCAATATCACACACTCTCAACTCTGTCCTTGGCCATGCCCTAATGACGTGGCCCAATCAAAGCCCTAATCGTAACTTAATCATGTCCAGGTAAAGACCAGATTACAAACATAATCCAGTATCTATTTTTGGAATTCATAACCATATCAAACTGCTACACCTTGCAGTTCAGAGACACTGCATCCCTGCTTCTGTTGTTCATTGTCCTAGTCCTTTTCTCCAGAAGGCATGTATTAGTTTCCTGTAGTTGCTGTAACAAGTTACCACAGACTTGTTGGCCTAAACCACACAGATGTCCTCTCTCACAGTTCTAGAGGCCAGAGTGAAACCAGTTTCACTAGATGTAGCGCCCCAGGTATCAGCAGGGAAGTTTCTTCTGGAATTCAGAGAGATTCTGTTTCCTTGCCTTTTCTAGTTTCTGGATACTGCCTTGGCTCATGACCCTTTCCTTGAAACACTCTAACCTTTTGCTTCCATTATCACATTTTCTGTCTGACTCTAACTTATTCTGTGTCCCTCTTACAAGGACTCCTGGGATTACATTGGGCCCATTCAGATAATCTGGGATAATCTTTTCATTTCAAGATTCTTAACTTGGTCACACCTGCAAAGTCCCTTTTGCCATGTAAGGTAACATTCACAGGTTTCAGAGATTAGGGCCTGGATAATTTTGGGGACTACCACAAGGTCCTGTTGAGGAATTGATGCATTTGGCAAAGAAGGAACTCCCCACATGGACCTGGGGTTTGGCGGCTGGGGATGAGAAAATTCAACTGGATATTGCAGTGAAGGCTGATGCCCTATTTGATTCGTCAAATTCTATTTCCTTGTCTCTCTTGTCCTGAAATAATGTGGTAATTGTTTTGTGGAATGGTATTTGTTGAGGCATCTAGAGCAATACCTGAGCAAGGAAAAGAGCCTTTATAGTAAAGGGTTCCTATGTGAGTCTCCATAAAAGAAGAATCCAGATGTTGAAGGAGTAAGAGCAAAGGTTCACCTGAGATGGCGACTGCAGCTTAAGAGGTCAGTTGTGGGGTACAAAGAAGCTTGAGTTTGAGAATCCCAAGACCCCAGCGAGTGGCCTGTGATAATGGAGGCAGTCTGTGTGCAGACAGATGGCCTCGTGCCTCCTTTACACTTGAGCTGCAGGTCAGTAGTGCAAGGTCAGAAATGGTTCCCGAGTCCCCAAGCAGTATATGCTCAGTTGCTGGGCCGTTGCTTTTTGGTGGCCTCTCATGGGTGAGAGGTCCTAAGGGAAAAGCATGTTTACAGGATTGGGGATATGTTTCCAGAATTATCATGGATACATTATCTACTAGAAGTGACATTGCCTAAAGGGCAATTTTTCCTTGGCCAGCCCTGACAGTATTAGTTTGAGCCATATGGGATTGCCATTTTTGGATTACACTGGCATGGACTAAGAGGAACCTAGCAAAGGATTATGGGAAATACATTAGGTTCTTGATAAGGGTCTTTTTTTTTTTTTTTTCAAAGGAGGTACTGGGGATTGAACCAGGGACTTCGTACATGCAACACAGGTGCTCAACCACTGAGCTACAACCTGCTCCACTTGGTAATGTTATTAAAGGTACAATTTGGAACAAGTGTAGGTAATTGGATGTCTAGAATATATCATTCATGTTAGTAACTCAAAACATGAGGTAAAAATGATTTATATCAGATTCTTCTTTTTTTAATATCCAATTGTCAAGATTACAGAATAGGTAGTTTCTGTACACCAGTGTTCACAGCAACATTATTTACGGTAGCCAAAAGGTGGAAGCAACTCAGATGTCTGTCAGCAGATGAATGGATAAACAAAATGTGGTACCTACATACAATGGAATATTATTCAGCTGTAAAAAGGAATGCAGTTCTGATACATGCTGTGATGTGATATGAATGAAGCTTGAAGACATAATGTCTTGTGAAATAAACCAGACTCAAGGACAGATGTTGTGTGATTTCTACTTACATGAAATAACTAGAGTAAGCAAATTCATAGAGCTGGAGAGTAGATTATAGGTTACCAGGGGTGGTGAGGGGAAGGGGGAATGGGGAGTTCATGCTTAATGGATAGAGAGTTTGGGGTGAGGAAGAAGTTTTGGTAAAGATTGTTTTGGTGGCAGCCCAACATTGTGAATGTAATTAATTACATTAATTGTATGCTTGAAAGTGGTAAAAGTGTAAAATTTTATGTTCTATGTTATTACCAAAAAAAAAAAAACCAAAACAAATTCCAAGGAGGGCTTCTGAGATGAAGTCCAATTATGCTGTCTTGTGTGATCGTCGTCAGGCATTGGTCATGGACTTGGGGCAGCGATCACTGTGCAGAGGCAGAGCTGAACGGTCATGCAGATGGGTCACGGGATTGACTGCCAGTTTGCGGCAGTACACAATTGGGTGCTATTAGTTGTACCTGTTCCATGAGATCATGTGGTATTGGAGAACTGAGATCAAGTTCCCAGTCAGGGATGGCTTCAAAACATTGCTGAGATTGCCTCTTCAGTGAGGCAGCCACTTCCCTTTGGGTAGATTTATTCTCCTACTTTAAGTTTTCTCTTCCAATATTAAATGGCCATGACATTTGACTTTAATTTTTTTCTTAAACGTGCTTTGTGCTTGATGAGCTAAGAGCTTGCCTCCCTCTAAAGATAGTATTTCAGAAGTGGTAGAAGAGGTTTCCTCCCTGGGCCTGTAAGTCAGTAGTCAGCTTCTGCTCTTCCATAGTAACTTACCTCGCTTCCCCGAAACTGTGGGAAATACCCAAGAAACACCAAAGAAGGGCATCCCACCCAGTGGACTCGAGGAAGGGCATCTTATTTCTACTTGTGTTATCTCAGTATTAGCTTCTTGGCTTAGCTTAAGTTTTAAAAATCCATTGGAATTTGTGATATTAAAATGTTCGGTGTTAGAGAGTAGAAGTTGATTTGAGCGTCTCCTTGATCTTAGTAGAGCCTGTGGGCTGGCACAGCCTGGTGAGGAGGGGGTGGTATCTGAAGACAGACTCAGATTGCATCTTGGGCAGAAGTGGGGCTTCTGGCTGCTGGCACAGTCCTTTTATGCTGTGTCTAGAGTCAGCTCCTCCAAGAGGAGGAGGTTGAGATGAAGTAACTTGGTTCTCCTGGTCAGCAGGGAAGGGTCTGCCCCAGGGGCTGTGTGTCGAGCACTCTAATAATTAGCATTTTAGCTTAAATGCATCTTAAATGTGGATTATGCTGTTAATTACTGCTGGACAAAAAGGGATTAGTGCTACTAGTCTGCTCTCCCCCTGCACTTTTACACTTCCCCTTTACTAGCAAACGACCAAAGGGTAGTAGTAGGTTTTCCTGTCGTCCATCTTTTGTTTAGCAGCAGTGACTGCCTGACCTCCTGTGTTCACACAGACGGAGGGGAGCGGGTACGGGGACGGTGCGGTCTCAGCTCAGGTTGGTACAAAGACAGTGGGGGTGGAGCGCCTTCCTTGCCCAGAGTTGGGTATTCTGTGCCGTGCTCTTGAGGCTATGTGTCTGGATGGCTTGTCCCCAGCAGGGAGTGTCACTGTGCCCTGTGGCTTTTGAGCCACCAAAGGGCTTTGCTTTGTGGTGGGAATTAAGTGCTTCCCTTCCTATGGCGCTGGCCCCCCCATGGGTGTGTTCTGCTGTGAGTGGAAGTCCCAAGGTGCTGTGTACCTTTAAGAGTTTCTCGAAGGGTGAGGTACAAAGGATGCCTCTGTAGACTTCTGCTGCTGGTCTCCAGCTCCAGTGCTGGGAGGAGGGCAGAAAGGGAGATCAGGCTAGCTAGCAATGAGCTAATAATGCCTTGTATTTCTTGATGTTCCTAATTTCTGAGCTTTGGTGCTACCACCTTATCTTTGAAGAAAATGTTACAGATTTTAAGTAACGTGATTACATGCTATATTTTTTGCATATTCAGGCTGGTGTACTCATTTTTCATCCATATGGAATGATTTTTTTTTTTTTACATAGATGAGGCATTAAATAACAGCATCTCACTAATAATACTCCCAAGAGTATAGAACTAGGTAGTGTTTGCAATTACATACAATCTGTTGTATGTGCAGGCGTGTGGATTTCTGTTTACTGGCATTCTTCATTATATGGTAACGTAATACACAGAATTTCCCAGTGGCAGAAATTAGAAAGTAGGAAACAGATTTCTTGAACATAAATTGGGAAGCTTATTCACGGTTTTTTTTTTTTTTAATTTGGCATTACAAAGTTTGGGGGAAGGAAGGGAGCTGACAGTGGCATGAGGCTTACAATCATAAGTTAATTCAATTATTTTGGGATTGAAATTCATTTTAAGTAATAATGGAGAAGTCTGCAGCAACCAAGATGCAGGATATGTAGTGTTCATAAAATGGGAAAGGCTAGGCGAGGAACTGGAAGCAGCTGGGAATTGTACCATCTTCCCAGGTATATATCCATGATTTTCAGGTTTCAAAATGGTAACCTGGGCCCTGCCCTGGTCAAGATGGCTAAGTAAGACACTTCAGGGCTCTGTCCACCCCACAAAAGATTTGAACAACCAGCGAGAACTGACAGAAACCTCTTTCTCAAAGCTCCAGGAAACAAAGGATTGTAGTAATAGGGTGAGCGCTGAATCAAGAAAAAGGCCACTTAAAAGTAGTAGAATTGTGTTGATCTCCACCCACTGAGTCAATGTCCTATGAACACCTGAACCTAGTCATATATGTTAGAGGCATGCCCCAGGTAAACCTCTCCCCATGCATCTCCACATCACTGATAGCCCTCACCAGTGATCCTCCTCCGCCACTGCTGTGACCCTTCTGTGATCCAAAACCGCTCCAAAAATGAAGCCAACAGAATACCCAAATAAAATTAATAAGAAATGAAATAATTTTAAAAATCAATAAAATACAAAAACATGTTGAAACAATTTGAAATAATAAAAAAAATTTAGACATTTTGTCTTTCATCACTTTAAGATCTGTTGTCTTGTAGGTACAGTGACATTTTCTATATATTCTCCCAGTGTCCTATTTTTTTTTTTTTCTTCATTTTATCTACAAAGAAGCTTTAGGATACAGAAAAGTTATGTAGAGAATACAGGTGATTCCTATATACCCAGTGCCCTCCCCCCGTTCTCCTTTCCCTTATTAATAACATTTTACATGCAGATGGTATATTTGTTAACAATTAATGTACAAATATAGAGGCATTGCTTTTAACCATGATTGATGGTTTACAGTATGGTTTACATTTTGGATCATACACTTTTATAGGTTTTCACAAAATTTGAAGTGGCCTGTATCTATTATTGCAAGATCATGCTGAACAATTCAAATGTCCTAAAAATGCTCAATGTCCCATCTATTCTATTCTTCCCTCCCCCTCCCCTTGGAACCTATGGTAATCACTAAGTTTCAATTTTTGAAGAAAAAGATTCATAGTTACTTGCAATAATATTGAAAGAATATAGAGTTTCCATCCTGGGGAGTTTTGCTACATTCTGTAATAAGACAGCAAGAATCTCCCAAGTGCAAGGGCAATGTCTAGTGAAGGAAGACAGACCATTATGCCAGGCCCTTGACATTGATGATTGTACTTATGAACCTTTCCTTGTGAAATTGAAACTAAACCTAGTATTATATACTGCCTAAGAGTTAAATCATGAACACCTCCTTGTTGCTCACATTTGGTCTCTCTCTAAGCCAAACTCAGCATATAAATGCATTACCTCCCCCACCCCTACCCCTGGTGTGGGACATGACTCCCAGGGATGAGCCTCCCTGGCACTGAGGGATTCTTACCAAGGGCCAGCTAGCAATGCATCTGGAAAAACACCTTGACCAAAAGGGGGAAAATCATAAATACAAATGAGTTTTTATGACTAAGAGATTTCAGAGTGAGTTGGGAGGTCATTCCAGAGGTTATGCTTATGTACATCTCAGCAGGATCTCATTGACTGCCACAGTAAACAGTGCTTCAAATAGTAGGGCTCCTGAGAGCTCTAGAGACATCCAGAAACTCTAAGCAGGGCAGACAGCTCGAGAATTCAGCACCCTGTTAATGGGCTTTACTTTGAAATTTATGCTCCCCACTGTAACAGAGTTAGATTCATTTATAGGTTCTCTATACATGATTTTTCTGCCCCTTTTATTTGAACCTATAATTAGCACTAAACTTGATAAGTAGTATTTCCCAGGGACTCAAATCTTTGGTCTGAGTATGTGTCAGTAGACCCCTGAATGTCAGCAGAGTTGCATTACCTACTCTCCAGCTCACTGGACTCACCCAGGACAACCAACAAGGAGATGATGATGGACAATGCCCATCCCTAGGAACCATGTCTGCAACTGCAAGCATGATAGCTCCATCTATCTGCCCCATGGGATCTAAGGCCCCTTTCAGTTAGAAGCAGAATGGACATCACCATCCCAAAATTCTCAAGATTGTGGAATGAACTTAAAGTAGACTTACTATTCTACTGTAGACTTACTATTATTCTAGCAATGGAAGAACTCTTTTATCATTGAAGTAAAGGCATTTGCCACCAGAAGTTCTGAGGGATGGGAAAGGGAAGAACAGGTGCAATATGGGACATGTTTGGGACTCTGGATTTGTCCTGCATGATGTTGCAGTGATGGATAAAGGCCATTGTATATTTTGTCATAACTTACAAAATTGTATGGGACAGAGTGTAAACTGTAATGTAAACAGTAGCCCATAGTTAGTAGAAGTGCTTCAATATAAGATCATCAATTGTAACAAATGTACCACACTAATGAAGGATATTGTTAATGTGGGAAATAGTGGGAAGGGGAGGAAGGGGGCATATAGGAACCCTTTATGTTTTTTTATGTAACATTTATGTTAGCTAAAGCTTCTTCAAAAAATAAAAAAATAAAAATAAAAGTGGTAGGATATCCTGGCGCCGTGGCTGACCTCTCTCCTATCCCTCACCAGCTGGCAGAGCTAGCCTGTGCTCCCAATGTATGGATCTCTGATTACAGTTCTGAATGGAGCAGATAACCCTTGTGCACATACCGCTAGTATGGGTGTCTGGTGGTGGCCTGAGGGACTTGTCATCCCAGAACTTGCTAGGTGTGTAGAATGCAACTCAAGGAACTGTCTTACAGAACACTGTGGTAGAGCAGTCAAGCTGTGCTCCCTGGGGCAAGGGATCCTTGGCTGTAGGATATGCAGAGCAGGAATCATGAGGGAGCTTTCCTGGGGAAGGGGGGACATTTGTATCTATGTAAACGTGAATTCCTAGGGCGATATGTGCTTGCCTAAGAGTAGTGACCTGTGCAGAAATGATCAGGGAGGTACCTGTGATTTGGCCTGGAGCAGTACTCTGAACTCTCTTTGTATGGATAAGCCCTGAAGCAGAGCACTGGCACAGTTCAGTCTGCAAAGACTTGGAAGAAAGGTCTTATCTTTTTCTTTTTCTCCCATTTTCCTTTTCTTTTCTATCTTTTTTCTTTGTTTTTTTTTTTTTTTTGTTTTCTTTTCTCTATACCTATCACCCTTCCTCCTTTTCCTCCTCCTCTCTTTCCTTCCTTCCTCCCTCCCTTTCTCTTTCTCTTTCTTCCTTTCTTCTCCTGGCACTCAAGATAATCTCTAGCTGGATACAAGCTTAAGGAACAGACATCTCAGAGTCTAAATTATGACAATAAAACATTAAAATATCAAAACGCCCACGTTTCAACCAAAGACTACAAAACACAATGAAACAGGCAGTAATGATCCAAAGGAAATTTAAAACATTAGAAACTCTCAATGAGGAAGACCAGACCTGGGATATACGAGACAGATTTTTTTAAAAAAGGTCCTAAATATGCTCAGAGCAATAGGAAAACATATACAAAGAACTAAAGGAAACTAGGAATGTGATAGGTGAACACAGAGAGAGTATCAATTGAGAGGTGGAAATTATGTAAAGGAACCAAACAGAGCTAAGGCTACAGTAACAGAAATTTTTAAAAATTCCTTAGAGGAGTTCACTAGCAGGTTGGAGTTGGTAGAAGAAAGAGTCAGTAAAGTTGAAGATAAAACAATTGAAATCATCCAGTCTGAGGAGCAGAAGGAAGAAAGAAGAGTCTGAGGAACCTGTGGAATACCGCCTATATATGCATTGTGGAAGTCCCAGAATGAGAAGAAAAAGTAAAAGGGGCAGAGAGAATATTAAAAGAAATAATGGCGGACGACTTCCTCAATTTAATGGAAGACATGAATATATACATCCAAGATGCTCAATGAACTCCAAACAAGATGAACTCAAATAGACCTATGCTGTGGGCATGTTATAATCAAACTATCAAATGCCAAAGATTAAAGTGAATTCTGAAAGCCTCAGAAGGGAAGCAACATGTCACATACGAGGGAGCCTCAGTAAGATTGTGATGATTTCTCATTGGAAACTGTAGAGGCAAGAAGGCAGTGGGGTGACATATTTAAAGTGCTGAAAGCAAAAAACTGCCAACCAAGAATTCTATATCTGGCAAAACTGTCTTTCAGAAATAAGGGAGAGATTATGATATTCCCAGATAAACATAAGCTGCAAGACTTAATCACCACTAGACAAGCCCTACAAGAGGAGATGCTAAAGAGAGTTGTGTAAGTTGATAGGAAGGGACAATGGATGACATATTATAGCTCTATGAATAAAGGTCTCCTGTAAGGGTAATGGCAGGAGTAAATATAAATGCTAGTACTATTGTATTTTTGGTTTGCAGCACCACTTTTTACTTCCTACAGGATCTAAAAGGCAAATGTACAAAATGTAATGAGAAATGAGTGTTCTTTTTTTTTTAGAGAAGTTGTGAGCTTACAAAACAATCATGTATAATGTACAGAATTTCAGTACAGCACCCCTCCATCAACACCTTACATTGTTATGGAATATTTGTTATAGATTATGAGAGAGAATCAGACTATTTCCATTAACTATGGTCCGTAGCTTACGTTTGGTATATTTTTCTCATACACCCCCTTTTAGTAACACTATATATTTGTATTGTACATTTGTTATAGATAATAAGAGAACACTCTCAAATTTTTACTGTTACCCACAGTCCTCCTTCTACCACATGGTTCCCTGTGTTATATAGTCCCCTGCCTTGTACTTTCTATCCAAAGTGTACATTCAGTGTCTCTCACTTTCATCACAGAGTTCTGCACTCATCGCCCCAGTAAACCCTTGAATATTTTCCTTGGTACAAAAAAAAACAAACAAAAAAACCCCACATCTCCTGTTATTGACCCTTAGCATTGATATATAGTACCTTCTTTGACACTGATGCAAGAATGTTATGATATTTGTTAACTGTAGTCCATAAGTTACATTGTGTTTTCCCATGTATCCCTATATTCTTACCGTCTTGTAATAGTGATGTCCATTTGTTTCAGTTCATAGAAGACTATTCTTGTATTTGTACTATTAACCATGATTTTCATTATCTCTGAGTTCATTATGGTATTCAGTCCCTAGATTATTGTCTAGCTTTCTTTCAATTGACATTTACATCCCTAAACTACCCCTTTCAGCTACAATGAGATGGGAAAGCTTTAGTAATCGAAGGTGATGAGGGTACCACAATATTGTGAATGTGATCAATCCCACTGATTAATTGTATGCTGGGGAGTGGTTGAGATGGGAAAACTTATATTGTTTTTATGTTAACTGCCCCCCCCCACCAAACAAAAAGAGCAACCAGAAGAGACAAAAGTAGTATATGATCCTGGGTGGAGTGGGTCTAACAAGGGAAGAGAGCAGGCTCAAAGGGATAATATTGGGATATATGGAACAAATGGAATATGGACTAAAAGTTTTATATCAGTAATACATGAGTGAATATCATTTTCTTAAGAAATATACATGTCAGTATTAAGTATTCAAGGAGTGTGATGTATACAACCTACATTTGTGCTCAGAAAATGACTTGGAAGATAGATGGAAAGATGGATGGATTGGTGGAATGACAGAATGATGTGGGAAATGTGGCAAAATGTTAAAATTGGTGGGTCTGAGTATCTGGGGGGATAAGAGTATATTGGCATTCTCTGTACAGTGTTTGTATTATTTTTATAACTGTCCTACAAGTTGAAAGTATTTGAAAAGAAAACTTTTTTTTTTTAAATGGAAGCCAGGTTAATACCTGTTTAAACTTTTTTTCTGTTTTTGATGGTACTTCCTTTTCTTTGAATTGTTTAGCTCTTCTAACCTTGGAGGTCACAGAAATAGAATTTTTCTTCTCCTTTGTCCATAGATATTTATCTTCTTGGGGCCAAGCCTTGCTCAGTGGAACCCATCTTTAATTTCATCAAAGAAAGTATGGAAATTTACTTGGTTATATACTTAGAATACTATACCTGGGATGGTGTTATTACCTTTATTGAGCCATGGCTTTCCTTGTAAAACTAATTTTTAAGGAGGTAATGTATGCCCATGATTAAGTTTTCAAAAGGTGGTGTGGAAGAGACTTACTTTTCTCAGGTCTCCCAGTGCAGCCTGCTCCTCAACCATGCATTTCAAAACCCCAGAAACAGGCATTGCTATCCATTTCTTCCATAAGGGATATACTTGGATATGGCCATCACAGCATTATATAAGCAGTGGTTTCTGTTGAAAAAGTTTCTGTTTCTTTTGCCAGACCTGCTGCTTCTTTTAGGGATGTTTCCATTCTCTGTAGAATATATAGTACTAAAAATGTTAATGAAATCCATTGGTTGAAAATTTAAAAATATCCTCTTGAATTACACTTGGGTCAAAGAGGAAATGAAATTACTATTATGGAATCATTAGAAAATACTAAGAATTTTGTACATCTAAATGTGTGGGTTATTGCCAAAGTTAGATTCAAGGGCACATTCATAGCTTTCTTTTGTTAGTAAATAAGAGAAATGAAAATAAATGAATTAAGTACTCAACTCAAAGTGTAAAAATATTAGCCTAAAAACAGCTGGAAAAAGAAATTGGAAGGTACAATTGCTGTCTAAAAATTACAAATGGGGTGTGGGGTATATGGGGACCTCATATTTTTTGAATGTAGCATTTAAAAAGAAGAAGAAAAAAATAAGTATAAAAAAATAAAACGGAATGGTCCAAAAAACATATAAAGAAATAAATAAAGAGAAAAGAATCATGAAAAAAATTACAAACAAAAACAGTGAATGGATAAATCCAGTAGCTATTTATTGGTGAAAAACGTCAAGGAAATAAACCAAACCACTATCATTTTTAATGAAGGAAAGAAACGAAACATACAAAACTAAAAATGAGTTGAAACAAGTTATATTTGAAATAAGTTATTATGTAATCATAAATTATAACAACTTATTAAAATATATTTTAATATAACAATAATACATGAACTTGAAACATAATTTTGAAAATCTCAGTAACATGGCTGACCTAGGGAAATGACTACAAAGTCTAAGACCTTAAACCAGTAACTAGGGAAGACAACGGAACATTTAAAAAATGCTTACAAAAACTCTGAACAGCAGGCAGTTTAATGGATGGTTTCAACTTTTAGGGACAGAATAATTGTTAAGTAAACTGTTTCAGAGTATCAAAAAACAGGGAGTATCCCAAATGCCTTTGGAAAGATAGCACAGCTCTGGGGACCAACATAATTGCAAAGATGATGTAAGAAGGGTGTTAGAGATTGAGCTTAGGCATGAGTATAGATGGAAAATGCAAATAAAACAGTTGCAGATTGAACTCAGTAGTATTTTTCAAAGAATCAGAACCGTGGAGGATATATTCCAGGTTACTATTAGAATGTCTGTTCTTAGAAATATATCACCTAAGTAGGATGAAGAGGAAAAACATCACAATAGGCTGTTGTCCATTTCTATTTTTTTCCCTTGTTTAGAATTTTTGATAACTAAGATATAAAGAGATTGTATTAATTTGATGAAGAAACCAGTAGCCAACAGCTTCATTCTTAAAGGTGAAGCATAAGAGGCAGTACTTTGAAACTGGGAATAAAACATGATTTGCCCAGCATACTCATTTCATTTTCTTGCTTTATTGAATTGGCTAGGGTATACAATCAAAGTCAAATAGTAATTAAAAAGAAACATTCAAAATCAGTTGCAGATGTCATTGTCTTCCTAGAACACACAAGACACATTTAAATTGAAATAAGTAATGAGTTCAGTTACAAAGTAAAATTTCAAAAATCATTAGCTTCCCCATCTACCAGGAAAAGCCAGCTAGAAAATATTATAGAGGCCTCTTAATGGAATAGAATCAAGGAGAAATGTGTATGGTAAACACAGCATTTCAAATTAGTGAGGGGCATTAGCATAATAACGGTATATGTTTCTTGAGTGCTTCTAAGTGCCAAGCACTGCACTAAACAGTTTTATATGAATTTGTTTAATTTAATTCTCAAAAGAACCTTGTATAGACCAGTTGAGGGAAACTAAAGCTCAGAGTTTAGACAACTTGCCTAAAGTCATGCAAACTTGAATATAATCTGATTAACACTGAATATAATCTGATTAACACTGATTAACTTGCCTCTAGGAATATGACATCATGCAATAAAAGGTCCTAGGGCAATTAGATAAATAATGGGGAACATTAACTTAGAGCCATTCCTTGTGCCATACATTACCATAAATTCCAGGTAATTAGAGAGGTAAAGGAAAAACTGAAATCATGAACTAGCTAAAAGAAAGTATAAGTTAATATTAATCTGAATATAGGGAAGGGACAGGTATTAGGCCTAACTCTTTTTATGAAGAAATCATAATGGAAATGAGTGATTTTTATTACACTTAAAAAATATCTTAATGCTATGCACAATTAGCAAAAATCAAAGGTATATGGCAAATTGTGAAAAGATGTTTACTGCATTGTATTTGACAGTTTTTCCTAAATATCCTTAATATATAAAGTGCCTTAAGGTCAAATATGGAGAAAGATAGTAGAAAAATGGGCAAAGAGCATGAATAGGCAACTCATGAACAATAAAATTTAGGTTGCGCTTTTGAGGAGCCAAATGCTTGTTCATTGTTTTAAATTGTTTTTATTTGTTTACTAGTTAGGTTGAGCTTTTTTTGTATTTTTTTTAGAAATACTTTTAAAAAAATCTAATATTCTATTATGATGAGGGATTGAAAATAGTTTATTTCAAATTGCAGCGCGTCCCACCATGAATTCCTGATTCTTCTTTTACTCTATAATCTTTTTCCTTTTCCCATAGCATTTGTCATCTAGTAAAATATAGTTTTCTTATTTGTTATTCTTGATTGTTTCTTCCTGCTACAATATAAGCTTCATGAGGGCAGGGATCTGTGGGTTTTTTGTTGTTGTTATTGTTTGTTTTTTCTGTAAATTTATCTTAAATGTTTAGAACAGGGTGGTTGATCTAGCAATTCCATTTCTAATAAGCATACTATCAGAGATATGCAAAAGAAATTTACAAATCGGCTTTCATTACAGGCATTTATAATGGTGAAAAATGGAAACAATCTAAATATCTCACAGGGGAGATTGATTTAAACTGTAGTGCATTCATATGATAGATTCTTTTGTGGCAATTTAAAACTCCTGCCTCATGGTTATGGGTGTGGGAAAACAGTGATATTAAATTAAGTTAAGGGAAGTGAATTTGGCTCAATAGATAGAGCGTCTGCCTACCACATTGGGAGCCAGGGCCTTCTGACCCATGTGATGAGCCGGCCCACGAGCAGCGCTGATGCACGCAAGAAGTGCTATGCCACACAGGGGTGTCTCCCGTGTAGGGGAGCCCCATGCTCAAGGAGTGTGCCCCGTAAGGAGAGCTGTCCAGAGCGAAAAAAGTGCAGCCTGCCCAGGAGGGGCGCCGCACACACAGAGAGCTGATGCAGCAAGATGACGCAACAAAAAGAGACACAGATTCCTGGTGCCGCTGATAAGAATATAAGCGGACACAGAAGAACACACAGTGAATGGACACAGAGCAGACAACTGGGAGCGGGGGAGAGACGGTGGGGAAGGGGAGTGAAATAAAAAAAATAAAAAATCTTAAAAAAAATTAAAATGAAGTGAGAGGAGGTTGTGTGTACACAGGATTTCAATTTAATTTTTAAAAAAATGTGTGGGGACTGAAGGGGTATATACCTCACATACAACATGCATATACACAAACACACACACTTATATAAATATACTGAGTGGTTATTTCCCAGAGGTGGAATTGCAGGCTACTTTTAAAAACTTTGTTTTCTATACTCTGGACAATGAATATAAATTTTATAATTATAACTTTTATAATAAAAATGTTAAAAAATGCTAGAGGCTTCAAAAGACATGCACAACAAAGCTCATAGCAGCCTATTCATAATATCACAAAATTGGAAACAACTGAAAGATCCTTCAACAATAAAATAAATGAATAAATTACAGTCTATTAGTATGATAGGGAAAAAACTAAATAACGAAGACAATGAAAAAAGTACATGTATATACAATAAGATGGTTGCATCTCACCAACCTCGTATTGAGGAAACAAAGTCATTTATGTAAGAATATGTACTGTATGATTCAATTTATGTAAAGGTAAACAACAAAACAAATAATTGGTTTTAGAACTCATGAGAATGGTTGGACATGTGGGAAGAGGGAGAAGGCTGTGACTTGAAATGATTACAAGGGTAACTTCTGGGATGATCATATTATTCAGTGTTTTGATCTGGTTGGTGATTGCAGGAATGTGCTAAATTTTGATAATTCCTTATCATTTGTGTACTTTTCTATAAATATTTTATACTTCAATAAGGTTTATTAAAAATTTTTAAAAATGAGTATGTAGAATCACTTGTGTAGCTGTGTCTGGAAGCGATTTGGAGATTGCTCAGTCTTGCAAATGAGTGAAACCCTAATTAAAAAAAAAAAGTCAGCAAGAATGCATCAAAAATGCCCTTAGGCTACATAGTCTTATTTATTTATGGTATTTAGTGTGTCTATGGTATGTGTTTGTGAAAATAAAGGAAGTCTTACTGATTACAGAGCTTGTGGAATTCTGTAGATGAGAGAGAGCCTCTGCCCAGTTTAGCTGTCTTGGTGGAAATATTTGTATCATCCTTCTAATGTGTTCTGAAATTTCAAAATAAACTTAGATTAGGTCTCAGCATAAGCAGAGTCATAGGACTGTGGTATTATGAAATTGAGGATTTTCAGTTCTTGCATTACCCAAGTGGAGAACTATCTACCGGCAATGTCTCATCATTTTAAGGAAGGTCTGAGAGGGCCAGGGGCCAGGTTAGAGGGGAATGTTGAGAGGGGGTAGCTGGCTGCTGCAGAGCATAAACCTTGCTGTGCCAAAAGAGTGGGGCAGTAGCTGATGACATTTTCCTGGCCAGCAAATCAGAAGTTCTGCTTGTTTGGGCTGAAGTTTCCCAGATCCCCAAAGGATCCTGTGCCATGTTGCCTGGGGGTGAGTTCCATCTCTGCTACTGTAAAAGGAAAAGGATGGACTAGATTATCTCGTCATTCTTTTACTCCCCCCTCCCCTCCCAATATTTTGAAGGAATCTGGGGCCTTTTCATTTTAAGGCATGAGTTCAAGGTAAAACCGTGAACCCATGTGCCATATGTGGTGGTAGGGAGGCCCAAAGAGTGTTGTTCCTTCAGAGTTCTGTGGACCAGAATTGCGCTTGATAGCTAGTGTCGCATGATGAGGTGAAAGCAGCTGTCACATGTCAGTCTGGCCTATGTGAGAATCCCAACTCTGCCGCTTAACCCTGTTCATCTATAAAACAGAGGGATGAATTAGTTATTTCTTGCTGTATAACAAATTACCCCAAAACTTAATGGCGTAAAACAACCCATTTATTATCTCATGGTTTTGGTGGGTCAGGAACCTGGGTGTGGCTTCGCCAGGTCCTCTGCCTCCACATCTCTTAATGAGGCTGTGATAAGGGCATCTTCTGGGGCCGTGGTCTCATCTGGAAGCTCAACTGGGGAAGGCTCCACTTCCAAGCTCTCCCTTGCTTGTTGGCAGGATTCAGGTCCTTGCGGGCTTTGGACTTAGGGCCTTGGCTCCTTGTTGGCTGCTGGCTGGTGACCACCCTTGCTTCTTCACCACATGGGCCTCCCCATAGGACCGTTCTCAACGTGGCACTTGGCTTCCATTAGGGAGAGTGAGAGAGGGTGCACAAACCAGAAGCTTCAGTCTCTTCTTCACCTTATCTCACAAGGGGCATCCTGTCACTCTTGCTCTATTCTGTTCGTACTCTGTTCATTAGTAGTGAGTTGCAGTGTACAGACCACACTCAAAGGGAGGAGATTACATGAGGGTGTGATTTCCAGGAGGCGGGACCCGAGGGGGCCGCTGAGGGGGCCCAGGGGTTTCCCTCCTGGGCTTTGTGAGGGTTTGGTAAAGGGTCAGGAGCATCTCAGATGCTCAGTGTTAGCTTGCCCTCTCCCTCTCCCCGCCCCGGTGTAAATACGACTCCGCTTAGGGCTGGTTCTGCGTGGCGCACCCGCGTCCCCAGGGGCGAGGCGAGCGCGGTGGTGGGCCCCTTGCGCTGCCTGACGCCCAGCCAGTGCCTTCCCACGGTCAGGCCTCCAGCGACTGTTGGCTGGTGTGTCAGCACCAAGGCTCCTCGCCCTGGCCTGCCGGGGTGTGGCCTGTCTGGTGTAATTTGAGAGGGAAATGGGGGTTTGGCCCATGAAAACATCCAGTGTGTGTTGCTATGGGTTAGGCAGCTATTCAGGGAAACGCAGGAGCTCTTGGGGAGCCCGCGGGTTGCAACCGAAAAGCTTCCCGAAGCTGCCCCTTTTTTCGTGTCTGAATGCCACCACTTATGCAGTCGAGGAGGTCTGCCTCTGGTGAAGGGACACTCCAGTGGGCTGAGCTGGGTGCCAGACATTGTCACAACCCTAGGAAATGAGTAAGGAAAAAAAACCCGTAGCCGAGTCTTCCCCCTAGAACAAGGTCAGCTTTGTGCGGACCAGGCTCCAAATATGAAAAGGCCATTGTTCCCGGATGGCTTTTTAATTAATGCTCACCACTCACACCCATTAGCTCGCCAAGAAGAGCCGCCTCCTTCCTTCCTTTGTCGGTGTGCTCTTCCCTCTCTGCCCATTGCCTTGGGTGCAGGCCCAGGGACCCTCAGGGAGGGAAAGATGCCAAGAGCGGTGCCGTGGGACGGTGTTTTTCCCTCTCTTCTGCTGCCCAGGACCCTTCGTCGGGTGAGCCCTCCACCTGTTGGACAGCAGCCCTGCGTGTTTCCAGGTTCAGGAGCCAGCCCTGTCCCCTGTGGGGCTCTTGGAACAGATCCCGGCCTCCACCCGTTCCAATCCTTTTCTCCAAAGCTCTGTGCACACCTTCTCTTGCCTGAAGCCCAAACAACACCAAATGAACTGTTTTCTATATATGTTTCAGTTTCCCCCTGATGGCACTGCTCTTAGAGCCGAATTTGGATAGATGAGCCTGCAAAAATCCTGCGCTTTCTAGTTTGTTTCCTGATAGACCAAATCCTACTGTCCTCTGTTGAGGGCTGATATTGCTGCGTGGAGGTGTGGGGGAGGTGGGCTGAGTAGAGCTGGTGCCGGGACCTGGGCATCTGGTGGGGGGGCCCTGCCCCACCCTGGCATTGGAAGGTGTGCTCTTCTGCGTCTGGCTTGCACTGGGCTGGCTAACCTTGCAGAATGGTGGGCTTGTCCGAGCCCAAGGCCCTGGGACAGATGGTCATTCCTGGGCTTTTGTGCCTTTGGGAGGATCAAGGGGGACGGGAGCAAACACGTAAGTAACCTTGCACGCCTCCTGCCCAGATCTGGACTGAATCTACAAGGTTTCAGTTAACAGTTGCTGAGAAGGTGCCTCATCTTCTTGGACAGTTTTCTCCCGTTTACAGTCACACCCAAGCCTGTGGATTTGTCCTGCATCTGTTTGTGCTTTAAGATTCTGCGGGGACAATCCCAGTTGATTATTCTGTGTAATTTCATGTATGTGGTGTGCATCATGTGCTACTTGGGCAGAAATGATTTAGTGTGATCTTAAGTTAGATAAAACAGAGCCTCTTGTAGGCAAGAATACACCAACACATAGATGTTTATTTGGCCACTACAGGGTTAACTGCATGCCATCATGAGGATCATGCATTTTCAACTTTTCCCATTATAGGGTTACGAGGACTTTAAATTAAGAAACCCCAGGGGACTAGTTTAATGGTGGACAAGCCCTGGAGAGAAGATCTGATTGACCAGATAAGTCGTACAAGATTCCTTGAAAATCTGTTAACTCCAGAGCCAGCCAGCTTAACTTCTTGACATGTCACCCAAATATAATTGTAAATGCCGTGGGAAAGAATCTTGAGTAGGGTTGAGCTCTGTAAAGTCTGTGAAGTCTGTGAGTGGCAAAAACAAGCATACATTATTACAGCAAGGACAGATTAATGTTTTAGGCTCTTGTCAGCAGAGGAAGCTTTAGACCTACCTGTCCAGTGTAATTGTCACCAGCCACATGTGGCCACTGAACACCTGAAATGTGGCTTGTCCTCACTGAGATGTGCTTTGGTATTCAGTACACATAAGATTTGCAAGGTTTAGTACGGAAAAGGGGATGATATCTTAACACATAGATGGATTATACTTGAAATAAAAGATCTGTAGAGTTCAAGAAAATAGATTAAAATTAATTTCACTTGTTTCTTTTTGTAACATGACTCTTAGAAGATACAAATTGCAAATGTGCCTCTGATTATGTTTCTGTCAGACAGTGCTGCTTTAGATGAAGGGTGGCCAAGCATGGGAGACCCCAAAGGTGTGATAGTTGGGGTTCTTGGTCAGTGAACTTTGGGGAAAGTCAAGCTGGGCTCCCATTCAGAATCCTGTGACTAATTCCATGTGAGGCACCTGTACTTGTTTTTCTGTTGAACTCGCCTTAGACTGAAATCTGCCCGATTGTGTCCTTCTGACTGTGGCTGACAGCAAGTGATGGAACCATGCTCATGGCTAGAAAAACGAGTGGGCCCACGTCCTTGATGAGGCGTGAGTGCCGGGAGGCGGGCAGCAGCTGTGGGCCCCTCCCAGGAGAAGCCCTTGGAGAGAAGGAGGATTGCTCAAGAATGGGAGCAGCCTTCTAGGGAAAAGAATGCTGTTGCTCAACTTGTGAGACCTTTGAGGGAAGACAACTATTGCCCAGACAGACCTCTGGACCCTGTGGATCCAATTGTCCAGGTTGCACAGGCCCACAGGCAAGATAGCCCCTTTTAATTCTTCAGTGGCGTTAAGTCGGTCGTGGTCTTTAACACCTGTTTCCTACCCCCACGGATGTGGATGGGAACGACAGAGCAGTGTCACATAGAACCTGTGTCTGAAGGCGCAAGAACCTTTGTGTGTGTGTGCACCTTTCTCTCAGGTAGAGTTAGATTTCGGTTTGTGACTTCCTTTGTCAAGATCGGTTTAAGTGTGTGTGGGGGGTGCCTCTGCCCCGCGGTTCTCCATAAGCACCACAATCCTGTCGTCCTGCCGAGAGAAGGTGACATTGTTGGCCACACTGCACGCCCAGCCTTCCTGTTGGACTTTGGTAGCCTGAGGGGTCAAGGGTTCACCATACCAGTTGTCCGCAGTAATATCTAGAGTTCTAACAAAACGAGATTGACCTTAAGCTTCTTTTAAGTTTGTCTTTGTTGGGATCCTGCATCTAGGGTACTGGTCAAACCAGTCTGTATCTAGCTGATTATTATCAATAAAGTAAACTGCGCTCTGTGGCCAGAAACAGTCTCTAGCATCCGGCGGCTTAGGTTTACCAGGTGAAACCGCCACAGTGGCAGTGGTTGGCATTTCACAGGGTCAGTCCTCTTAATGTGAAAAGTTGGGCCCTTTTCTGCACAGAGGGGGCCCTCCTTTGTAGAGTCACAGCTGGTTAGGAATCTTGTTAAAAGGTTTGTCTCTCTTCATGGGGAGCCGGTGGGCAGTTGTTAGTAAATTGGCATTGAGAATGAGTGAGTACCCCGCCGGCCGTAGATTCCAGCCCTTGAAGGAAGGCGTTTTTGGTTCTCTGGACACACTAGCCTAGACTAGGCCCTGCTTTACACAAGAGAAAAAGCCATAGGCCCGGCCTGAAGGAAATCACGTCTAGCTGGACTCATAATTATCCACAGAAAAAATGACCTCCATTTCCGGGCTTAGGAAAAGTGGAAGAAGCTCCGAGGAGGTAGTCACAGTCAAGAGGAAGGCCGGGATGGCACGGAGCCACCTGCGCAGAGAACCGGGGCAGTCCAGGGCCCCAGGGCCTGCGCGGCCGAATAACGCCAGCGTTTATTTGCTTTTTCAGTTTGCACTATTTTGTGCTCACCTGACACTCTTAACAATCTCAGAGGCCGTTTAGCCAGACCAAGGCTTTCTCTGTGCTCATGGCAAGTTGCGGAAGCCCCGAGGAGTGCTGTGATTTGCCCAGAGTCACGCAGCTAGGAAGTGGCAGAACTGGGAACTCAGCTGGGGCTTGGGGGCTGACCCCTGGGTTGTCGCTGCGCAGCGCGTCGTGTGCCTCCCGGTTCTGCGGCATCTCGGAGAGCTCTGAGGACGGACTGACAGCCAGCCTTTGTGTGTTTTATATCCGAGGACTTTGGGGGCTGGCCTTGGGGAGAAGAATATGACAGCTGTAGTTGTGGATGTGATTGGAAGGTTAAAGAAGGTGTCCATCAGAGAGGTTTGTGCCAGCAGTTTAATTTCCTTTATTTCAGGACTGGAAGTTATTTAAATTACTTTATAGACTTCCTGTTTCCTTCCAAGAGCTCATTAAGTCCAGGCTGCACTGCAGCGTCGTCATAAAGGAGCAACAGGGCCTGCAGTTCCCATTCCGTCCTCTAGGGCACCCAGCGTGGCGAGAGACAGGTGGGGGGCGGCGACCGGGCCGTTCTCGCCTGTGGGGACTTCCATAATTCTCTAATGAAGGCTTGACATGGATGGTCTTCCTCAAGGGTAAAGAATTGCCCAGAAGTCTGTTTCTACACTGTAGACTCTCTTTTCTGAAACTTGCCGATTTCCCTGTGAGCAAGAGGTGAGCACATCTCATCAGACCCTAGGGACAGAACCCTGTCTACTGGAGCTCAGCCTTGGGCTGACCCTGGCCGATAGGAGCTGATGTGTGCCCGGCGTAGGCGAATGGTAACCGCCTCGGCCATATGGTAGATTCTGCTAACTCTCTCTCTTACTTGATGGGGATTCCAGAACTGAACTATACCTTCTGAACTCTGCCCAAAAGACGCCTGTATTTATGTTCATGATTTACCTTTAAACCTGCCTAGAAAATGATTTTAGATGACCAGGAAGTACCTCCATCCCTTGCGCATCTTTAACTGTTCCATCAGGAGGAAACCTGCCCCAGAGCTCGGAGCCCAGTCTGTTGCAGGTGCTAATTAGAAATAATAACAACAGCAAGCAGGTGTGAGGAGGGAGAATGATGGTGTCCACGTCAGAAAGCCGTTCTGGCTCCCTGCAGATGAGTGGAGCAGCTGCCAGGCAGGGAAGCCCACTGCTTGCCATCTACCTGGGGAAAGGTGGCCAACAGAAACTGGTGGGCTGCCCACATCCAGGCTTTCCTTGGTGACTTTTATTTCTTAATTTAGGGTTTTGTTAAACACTGTATGCCTCATTGGTACATACCCAATACATCCCCAGGTTCAGCTCTTCCAGAAAATCTTGGGGAATCCCAGGAATTGCCATTGGAGGGTAGAGCTTGGGGTGGGGAGTCTTTCCTACTAGTAGGCAGACAAGAATCTCTCTAAAGATGGAGGTAATGCAGCCACTCGTATGGCTTGCCATGTCTAAGTGAATGAGCGCTGAGTCTTAACTAGTCATTTAAAATGTTAAAGTCTGTAATTTCTTTATAAAGAATTCTAAAATAATAAAGATGACCTGGTAGGCAAAATTCACTTGTATTTTCTAAAAGCTTTTGATAAGGTCCCTCATGAAAGATTAAGCGAGAACAAAACCGCAGTGTGGCACAAAGTCCTTGTTGTGGATTAAAAAATGATTAAGTAATAGGGAACAGAAGAATTCTGGTGGAAACCCACTGCTTGTAGCTAGGAGAGGTTAATAGAGGGGTGTCTGAGAAGTCTGTCGGCGGGGCCGGAGTTATTAAGTATATTAATTGTTTGGAAAAGGAAATGGAGGGTGAACAGGGGAAAGTGGCTGCTGCCAACCTGGGTTTTGTGACTCGATTCAACCTAGAGATTCCCTGCAGCCTCCAAGGCTCCAGAGAATCCGGCAGTGCAGTGGCAGAGGAAGTTAAGTTGGAGGAAGTGTGTAGTGTAAATTGAGGCTGGCAGAAAGTCTAGGGCACGTGGGAAAGGTACAGTGCCCCCTGAACTTGCTGCCTCTCCTGAGGAAGGAGGTTCAGGCGTTAGTGTGGGCAAAGCAGTTCCGTGGATTTTTTTTTTCAATCTTTAAAAAAAAATTTTTTTTTATTGAGGACTTCCTTTTATTTTATTTTTTCCTCCCCTACCCCCTGCCCTGCTGTTTTTGCTGTCTGTGTCTGTTCACTGTGTGATCTGCTGTATCTATTTCTCTTTTTGGTCTTCTCTTCTTGTCTTTCTTCTCTGGGATTCACCGGGATTCAATCCTGGGGACCTCTGACGTGGAGAGGGGTTCCCTGTCAATTGTGCCCCCTCAGTTCCTGGTCTCTGCTGCACTTCACCTTGACTCTCCCCTTTGTCTCCCTTCTGTTGTGTCATCATCTTGCCGCATGACCCACTTGCACAGGCACTGGCTCACCATGGGGGCACTCGGCTCGCTGTGCGGACACTGGCTTACCAGGGGCACTCACATGGACACTCAACTCACCATGCGGGCACTGGCCCGCCACATGGGCCCTCCTGCGGGCACTTGGCTCACTGTGCGGGCACCCCCGTGGGCACTGGTTCACTGCACGGGCACTGGTTCACTGCATGGACACTCACGCAGGCACTGGCTCACTGTGTGGGCAGTAGCTCACTGCACAGATACATTTTCTCTTCTTTTTTACCAGGAGGCCCCAGGGGTCGAACCTGGGTTCTCCCATATGGTAGGTGGAGGCTTTATCACTTGAGCCACATCCGCTTCCCTGGAATGGCTTTTTATAGTGCAAAGCAGACAGACAAAATGGGAAGATGTGCTATGTTTTGTTTTTGTGGGGAGTAAGAGGGAGTAGAAGAATAAAGGCTTTACTTAGGAAAGGACAGTATAGATGCTGCTGTGGTATTAAAGTGAGAAGGGACAATTCTGTAGTCTTTCTGACACTATTCTCTTTTGAGCAGCTATATTTTTTGTATCCCGATAGGCAGTCGGCTGTCCTTGGAAATGCTCACTGCTTTATTTCTCAGTAGGGACTTTGTACATTATTCTGAAACACGTTCCATGCATGTGGGCAGTTAGTGAAGGTGCTTCTTGGATGGGGCTGGTTGAATGACCAAATCGTAGCAGATAATCACAGGTCCCTGAAGGTGAACCACATGGTCTGATGTCTAGAATTTTCTAAGGTGAAAGGTGGGGCAGACAAGCTATTTGGGAGTCGGGGGTTATTTTGTGTTGAGTGTGTTGTGGGGGTGTGTGTGGGGTAGGCAAACCAGGCGGTGGAGTTATCACTGTGAGTCCTGCCTTTTCGCACTTTTTGTTTGTTTTGGTTTTGTCTTTTGTTTCGGGTGCCTCTTTAAGGCTACTTGCTGCATTCCTTCTGTGGCTGAAATGAAAGTTTCTCACACATGGCCGTGTGCTTTGAGAGCTCATACTTTCTTGGATGGCTCTTCCAGGCAAGCCTTAGATTTCTTTCTTAGCCTCTTCCGTAATTTACTAATTTCCTTTTGGAGCTCTGTGTCTCCTTACCCCGGTCCCACTTTAATTAAAACTGGAAAAATGCTGGCCTTCCTCAGAAATGTTGCTGAGTCCCTCCTTTTGTGAGCAGATGCCTCCGTGTGGGCTGGGGTCCCCAGCAGCCCCCACCCCCAGGGGAATTTTGCCGTCTTGGTCCAGCATAGTTAGCAGCTGCAATTACTTCTCTCGGTTGCTAATTACCCTGCCTAGCATTAGACCAGTTTACAGAGGGAGCTTGGAGCCTGTCAGCAAAGGTCAGCTCCAGGTCCTCTCACTAAACAGCCCTCTTGTGATAGCCGTGCAAGGAAGAAGGCGTGGGGGCAGGGAGGGGCCTTGGAGGCCAGCTCTGGGCGCCAGGACCCTGCTGGGGGGATGGGGGAGGGAGAAGTGCTGTTGCAGCTAAGGGGGTCACAGAGGCTGATAACCCTTCTAGAAAGCAGGAGGAAGGTGGGGGGCCCTTACCCGGAGGCTCTGCCTTAGCAAGAGGGGAGAGGGACACTCAGGAAAGCAAGACCTGCTCGGTGACTTAAGGGGGACTCTCTCAGAAATATCAGTGCAGAGAGAGAGAGCCTTCGAGAGGGGAAGGAGGGCCTGGGAGAGGACTTCCCAAACTGGCGGCATCATTTTTGTTCCATGTTTTTACCATCTGTACTACATTATTTTGTTAATATTTTGCTTTTAATTGGTCTCCCTCCCTCTCTCCCTCTCCGTATTGCGTGTGTTTGTAAACACGAATAGCTAACACTTATTAAGCATCTACTGTGCTAAATGCTCGACTGTCTCATTAATCCTTGCCACCCTATGAGGCAAATATGATCCCCCTGCACCCCTTCTACGTATGAGGAACCTGAGGCTCCGAGGAGACGCGGGACTGGCCTAAGAGCCCACGGTCGTACGGGGCTGCCAGGCCAGCGCCCGTGCTGCGCCCCCGTTTAGGAGCCCTTCGTTACCGGCCCCCTTCCAGGCGTGTGTGGGTGCCTCTCCAGGTCTGCGGGTGGGAGCGCATCCTGAGGAGAAGATCGCGCTCAGGCAGCCTGGAAAGAAACACGTCTCGGCCCCTGATGGGCGGGTCTCCTCGGAATTCCCCTAGCAGCTGCCTCCAGGTCCCACGTGCTCAGCCCGAGTCGCCTTGTCCTGTGCTGGTTGGGACAGGCCTGGCCTTCCGCGTGGCTCGCCCTCCTCTCTAGATCAGGGCGAGATCAGTATGCGGGATGGGGGCCTGGGAGGGTCGGGTACGATGTGTTACATTGATAACGTCCTTAGAGTTGGAGCCGCGTGCTTCGGAGCAGTTTCAGAACTCTGTGTTCGATCTCTTCACAGGTACAATGCGTTTCCCCGGCGTGAGAGCGTTAGAGGCTGGAACTGCCAGGACCTCCGCCGCCCTCTGGCTCGAGGAGGAGGACACTGTGCTTCCCGAACCTCGGGGAAATTGCTGGGGGACAGCGATGGGGGGCTCGACCCCCTCCCCCCATCAGATTAAGTGGTGAGGGTTGTGTGTCTCTTCCGACTGGCCGAGCCCGACATGGGCAAGAGTCATCATTTTTTAAATTTTTTGTAGTAAATGTACAGAAAGGAAACGAACGGGGTGTCATTTGATTAAGGAGCGAAGTTTGGCTGGAGAGGGCCAGTGAACCAGCTGTGGAAACCCTGGTAGAGAGAGGTTTGGGGAGAGAAACTGGGCCTCTTCTGACTCCTAATTCCACTTCTTTAACTGACCCAGAGGAGCCCCAGGCAAGAAATGTACTTGACAAAACTAAATTTTTTACTGACCTTCCACCCACTGGGTGCTGACTAACAACAGTTTCCCTCATTTAACCTTGCGTTCGGGTAATTAACATATAATTTGATACCTGGAAATTCATACTGGGTGGAGCTGGAAAGGATTACTCAGCTTTGAGCAATTCAGACTCTTGGGTTCTGGAACTCCGCTTGCCTCTTGCTGCGGGCTGGGTCTCCTGTTACTGCTAACTTGTTTTGCCAAGATCCTCTCCTCCTTTCTTCCTTCTTTCCTGTGAAGATGCGTGAAATGATTATACCATATGTTTTTTTTTTTAAACCTATATGATGGGCATATAGGTTGTTTTTAATTTTTATACCATATGTTTTTATCATTTAAATAGCTGAAGAGTTGTTGACTCACACATGTCCGTAGGATGCTTGCTCACAGCATTTCGCCCATTGGCTGGTGGGATTTGATGGTGCTGTCATTTATTTCACTTCCTGTTTCTCCATGGAGGCAGTGCCGTCAGTATTAAAAAACGCAGTCACTATCAGTGAGGAGTAAAGATGAAAAATTACGGTGCTTTTGCAATTGAAATTTATTTATGGTGTATGCTGATGGTTATGAGCTTTGTTGGAGATCTTATTTATCGTGTTGCAACATGTATTAGTGTGGGAGAATTGTGGTCTTCAATGTACATAATACCTGCTCAGTTAAAGTTACAAAGGCCGGGTGAGCCAGAGTCAGCACAAATGGAAGTAGTCAGGAGGTCTGGAAAAAGAATCTCAGTATCCCCATGCTTTGAAAGAGGGCCTTGAGAGCAGTGAAGATGCAAAGTTATACATGATATGAACTCAGAGGAAGGAAAAGAGAATCCCTTAAGCAGTGATGGCTGGCGGGGTCCAACTTGCATGTTGTTCTGTGATGGTCCCAGCTTCCTGATCCACTGGCTTGAGAAGGATCCCCAGTCCATGTCCCAGCTGAGCATGCTCTCCTCAGTCCCTGCATGGAAGGGGTGCATGGGGAGAAAAGTACCTCGCAGACTGCCCATTTTTTTCCTACTGTAGATGGTGCTTGTAAGCCTTTCAGGGCTGGAGAACTTGACTTTGGAAAGCTTCTAAATTTGTTCCTAGTGGGTTGATTTATTTTGTTGAGGTCAAATTAGAGCTAATGGACCTAATGGTTTACAATGCTTCTAAATGGTTCTTAGCACTTAGGCAGGCTAGGCTGGCCATGGTGGGCGGGTTTCCAAGTGGTGGACCATATCATTCTTAGGGTATGTTTTTTGTTGAAGTTATTGTTGAAAGTACAATATGTGCGTGTAAGTAAGGTTAAAAGGTAACAGCGGAATTAGTCACATTTAATAGTAAACTTCCTTTTGATATCCCAGATTCAGGGAGTTGCTTGGTAAGATGAGCCCTGTTGGTATATGGAAGTGAGCAGGACGTCCAGCTTGGATTGTGGTCATTGGTGGTGGTTTGTCTTCTGCCATTTTGCCCAAGAGTGTATTTTCCACAAAATGCAATCGTAGGGAAGCCTCAGCTCTCCTCTGGCGGTTCCCGGCTGCCAAATAGTTCCTGCAAGAGCAGGTAACCAGGTTCAACTCATCCGTGGTGCATCCCTCCCAGCCATGCTGTGGTATCTGTGAGTTCATGGCAAGGTCTTTGGCAAGGGAATGATGCTGTACATAAAACTGGCTCCAGTCTCCTGATTTCTGTGTGATTGGGAGTAGGCGGAGTAGAACCAGGTGTCTACAAAGGCGCTGCATGTCTCTACTGGTCCTCAGAATTTAACTGTGCAGCGTGCACACAGGCATGCTCTGGACATTGACCCCCCGGGGCTGCTCAGTGCAGCCAAAAGGGGGAGAGAATCCAGAGGGAAGGGGCCTCCCGGTCCTAAACTGAGGCAGTGGTGGTGAGATAAAGACAGCAGCTTTGATGAAAGATATGTCCAGGCTTTGGTTGGGGTGGGGGAAGGGGAGGTGGAAGCTGCCTCCAAAGTCCAAATCATCATTCCCCTTTGGCCCGTCTACTCTCAGAGTAGTGTCCCCAAATGGCAGAGTCCAGTCGAACTCTCTTGTGGGTCACAATCCTGTTGGCTGCAGTGGATTGAGCCAGAGTTCTTGAGAGATGAGCGGGGGATGCGTAAGAGACCAGCTCTGCCTTCCTGTTGCTAATGGAACGGCTACTGAGAGCCTCTCAAAATGTGTGCTCCTTTTCTTCCTCTTGTGTGTACTGAAAATACATGTTGAGCGTCTTTGCAAAACTTTGCCCCCCTGAGGCTACCATATTTATTCCCAGGACCCAATGGATTGTCCTCTTCCCTTCTTTGAACAGTTTGAAGGGCATATGTACTTGTGAGATGGCTATTCTATTGAGAAAAATCTCCATATTCCAGCTCATCTTGCACATAATATCACAGCAGGGGTTGACCAAACTTGGATCTCAAGGCAAATGATTGGGTTTGTGAGCAAAAGGAGTGAATTTCCACTGTGTGTAAAACTAAGGTGGTTTTCTGGGCATTATATGGTTTGAGACTCGAGCCCCATTCAATAGCCAAAGTCACTGTTGAGTTGTGTTGGCGGAAATAGATTTGAGAATCGGCATTTGACCGTGTTCAGTTAGCTCCATAGCCACCAAGTTCTCCAGAGAAGTTTTAATTACAAACCAAGGTGGTGTGGTTTCTTAAATGTGTTATAACAAATGGATGTCAGCCCAAGTAGCCCTGAGAAGCCCCTCCATCAATAAACCCCCGTAATTATCACATGGCAGGCTCTAAGGAGGAAATCTAAACACTCTGAGTGTCTAGTCTGCTGTGCTTCCGTCCTCCCTTCCTCCCGAAGTTGGGGGCCGGGTGAGGTTGTTTAGGGATGGTCTGCTCCTAAGAGACCCTCGAGAGCGATGCTCTGCCTGGGACGGGCTGGACAGCAGGGTGACTTCCCATGAGGAGCATGTTAATAGCAAGGGGGTGCTTTTTGGTAGTAGGCAAAGTGTGGGAGTTTGGGGGTGAGGGGTGCTGAAAATGGAAGACCTTGGAATGGCAAATCTTTATTAGTTTTGTAAACAGCTTTAGGAAGCGCTGGGAGCATCTTGCAGGGACCCTGCAATTATCATAATAAACAGTTTTATCATCTGCTTGGCAATCAATATTGTGGCTTATGCTGCTTTAGTATCTCAGTGGTATTGATTACCTTAACAACTGTGCTGCGGTCAGCTTCCATTAACCCCTGCTTTGCCGGCAGGGCCTGTGCTTGGCACCGGCAGATGGGAGAACTGCTCTGGTCCCAGCCCAGGCAACACTGGAATTTGACAGCTGGCCAATGAGTCCAACACAGCTTTTATCTCCAGGCGCCCAACAGAAGAAAGGGTTTTAAACAGGGAATCTGGACGCTAATGCAACTTTTTAAATACTTTTTTTTTTTTTTTGTGAAGACTGTGTATAAGACAATTATAGCTGTGGGTTTTCAACTGTGACTCAGGAATTTGAATGTTAAGAGTGAAAATTCCGACTTCCCAGCCTCAGCTCTGTCCAGTGTTCCTCTCCACACCCCCTCCACCCTCCCCGGGGGAGAAATTGACGTATGTGGAATTTAATTGAGGACTGCAGCTCTTATGCCCTTATGCAACAGGCATTCCTGGGAAATTCTTCTAGAATCTGTTTTGAGCTCCTGGACCAGTGAATGTCTGAAGTTAAATCTTTGATCTAAAGACAACAGAAGGCTGGAGATGGGTTTTGGTGCCACCTTAGATGCTATCGCCCTTCCTGGATCTCCCTGTTACTGGTCTGGTTAATATTTACATCTCTCCATTCTCTCGAGGAGAGGCAGGAAAGAAGGGCGGCTTGCTCTGGAAGAGCAACTGGGGACCAGCCCCTAGGCCACGCCAGTAGGCTAGACCCTGTCATTTAGAGATGAGGTAGTTTTAAGTGACACATATCTAGAAGCTTTTTGGACAAGATTTTGCCAGGAGTAGGGAGCGGTCGTGGTGGTGGTGTGTGCATGCGTGTGTCTTGGTTTCCTGTGATCTTTTTTTCCTTCTTCTTTAATTGCTGCTTTCTCTTTTGTTTTAAATGGGAAAAATTTGAAAGGTGAAGACATGAAATTCACTTTTCATGTTCTTCTGCACGTGTCCAGGGTGAGCTAGCACACCATGTCCAGAGGCTTAACCCCTCAGCCCAGTTTCATTCATAGAGGTTTCTAACATGGCAGCTCCAATAACGCAGGTGCCGTTCAGCCTGAGTGACATTGACCTCTAGGGAGAAGCTACCACATCTCAAGTCAGGTTGGTAAGCACAAGTTTCATGTAGCAACTAGAGAGAGGAGGAGGCGGCGGCGGCCGCAGTGGCTGTCCCAGGAAGAGGGTGAATTTGGTTGGCAGCTGCCACCTTCCTGTCCCTCTTGCCAAGCTGCAGCCTGTGGCTCCCTCTTCCCTTCCAGCTGCCGAGCAGGAGCCAGGAGTGGAAGTTTATCACAAGCAGGTACGTGATTAAGGTGAGGGCAGCGGACTGAGGCTTGGAGAGGCACAGGCAGTTGTAGGTAATGGGACTGTATTTGTACAGAATTCTCACCCATGGGGTCCCACCCCTGACTGGACCAGGGTCCATGCAAGAGATGATCAGGAAGTCAGGCCATGGATTCTGGGCAGCAAGCTGTAAGGCTGAAGGTGGGGGTGGGTGGGGTCAGAGGAGGCCCAGGTTAGTGATGGCAAGGCATGACCTTGATGAGCAGGGCTTCTCTTCCCTCTGGTGGGGGCGAGCCTGCAGTGAGCACATGGACCTATGCAGAGAGAGGGAAGGGCCCTGGCAGTGACGGTGGTGTCTTCTGACCCGAGGGGAGGCTGGGGGCACTGGTCTTCTGCACGCAGCTGGAGAGTCTGCACACGGCCATGGCTTCAGCAGGCCTTCCCTCCTGACCATGCCTTAGGGAGCCCCCCTCTCTCCACCCAGGAAGTCACTGACTTGTATTCTGGACCCACCTACCTCCACCTCTCATCCTGCCTTTACCCAGGCTACCTTGGTTTCACAAATCAGAAATTTTTGTTTTGGGCATAATGCTCTTCCTAAAAATTCATTCGGATCGATTGGTTAGATACAGAGAGTGGTCAGCAGCCATAGAGTCAAATAGTAAGTCCCGTTGTTTGCATTGCTTGCCTTCATGATATCCTGTGGCTCAGAGAGCTCCAGAGGCTAGACCAAAGAGATTGCCCATGTCCATAGGGCACACAGCATTCGTGATGGGAATGGAGCCATTTTCCCTCTTTGGTTTTGTGTCAATATGTACACTTTGGGTCATAATGCAGTGCAATACCATGGCCATAGTCACCCTCTGAGTTACCCCACTGGTCTTAACTTGAACTCTGTGGAATCACCAGCTCTTCCAAGGTTGGCCTCATTCGTGAGGAGCTCCTAGACATGGACAGCTTCTTACTTTCTTCTTTTGCAGATAGCTTCTGGAGCAGACTGGTGGGGGCGGTAGTGCTGTGTGTGCCGTAGAGGGTATTTCAGAGAGAGCTGTAATCTGCTGTTCATGGCTCATTTGATTTTTGTTTGTTTTATTGTTGTTGTTGTTTTTGTGCCCAGAGCTCCCTCCTTTAGCATTTAGCTCTTTTACCAGATCTCTTCTCCAGGCCCTACAACATTCTCATCAATGTAAAAGTTGACGATTTAATGTCTTCATTTCAAGGTTCTTGGCTGTATGGAGTAACCCAATATTTGATATTATTTGTAACTCTACTCTCTTTTTTAGGTGTGGCCAGTGAAATATCTTTTTGGGTCTTGGGTGCACTCATGTATATATATTTCTACTTGGAAGATGACATGTGTTTTTGAAGACTTTGGAAGTTTGGGGTTTCCACCCACGTACCATGTTGATCTCTGTCTTTAGCCTTCTGATTTATCTGAGAGTAGGTGCCTTTCTTTCAGAAAGTGGTGTCTTCATAGAGAAAAGAACAGTGGAGGAGAAATCTGGAGACTGAGGCCTGGTTTCCGCTTTGCTATGAACCAGCCTTGTGACCTTGGGAAAGGGTGATTCACAGTAGTCAATCTATTTGAATAAGTTTTTTTTAAATCTGTAAAAATTGAATTATGAGTCCCATTCTGTTTGCTTAACAAGATAGTTGGAGGTCAAATAAGAAATGAATACATGTTTGGAGATATTTAAAGTATCTTACAAGTTACAAGAGCATGGTCATTTGTACTTTGGGAAGTAGGTGCTGGGTATGACTGCTCTTGGTCTAATACTGATGCTCCTATGAAAAGCATGCTCTCTTCCTCACTGTATCCTAATATTAGCAGAGAGGTGGCACTTGGTACCTTCTTAAGGGTAGGACAAAGGGCGAGATCAGCAGGCGGTGATGTTTTCAAGTGAGCTTTAGAGATAGCTGGGAGCTCAAGGGGTTCTTGGGATGGAAAGCTCTTCCAAAGAAAGGAGAACCCGGATTCTTTTTGAGAAATGGCTTAGTTTGCCTTGACCATGACATCTCAAGGCTGAGTATCTTGATTCTGGCCAGTGTTCTTCTTTCAGATGATGCCCTTTATAGCTAAGGGGAACTTTCCAAGAAAAACAATTATTATGTATAAAAAGAGAGAAGAATATAATGCAGCCTCCCTGTATTGCCCTCAAGCAGACTTAACAGTAATTAGCTTTTTGCTAAGTTTGTTTAATCTTTTTGTTTATTGCTGAGATATTTTAAAGCCAACCAAAGATATCATGGTGCAACCTCTTTTCCTTATGTAAGCATATCATTATCAAATTCTTAGCAGCGTCTAATTCCAAATCCTTCCTTAGACTCCTCTGGTTGTCTTGCAGATAGTTTTTTACATTTGGTTTAATAGAATTGGGATCCAAACAAGGTCTACGCGGTGCACTTCGTTGTTTTGTTCTTGGGTCTCCTTTACTCTAGAACATTCCTTACCCCCTGCCTCCGTGTGTGTGCCCCCTTCCACCCTGCCAGCCTCTGGTTTTTGAAGGGCAGTGGCGAGTCATATCCTGTGTGGTAGGATGAGCACTGTTAAGTGTGGTGTGAAGACTCCCAGCTCCTAACTTTGCCACTGATCAGTGTGTCTGACCTCAGTCTAGCCACCTACACCCTCTGGTGACGTTGTTTTTGTCCATCAAAGGAGGCAGTGCGACTAGATAGTCTTGAACTTGGGCATTCTCATTATTTACCCCCCCCCCCCCCCCAAGGAGACCAGGGAGTCAGTGTTCCAGGCACTACTTGCTGCCAGTCTTATCCTAATTTTGGCCATTGAGAGATTATTGGTGTGAAATACTCCCAAGCCATTGGCTTGTTCTTTTTCTCATGGACGTTGTGACTCATGACCCTAGCAACCTTGTTATATTTTTTCTTCCTGACTTCCAGAAAATATAGAGCCAAATTTATGGCCTGGTGTATAGATGACTACTGGATGCCTTTTCAGCTTCATTTCTGGCTTGAATTGTCCCCCTGCCCTTGTTTTTTCTTTCTTCTTTTGCCCTAGCTTCGCTTTATGCTCTGATGTTGTATTATTTATTCTTGTAAGCAGTGTAAATAAGTCACCAGGGGTTGGGTATTCTTGTGTGATTTTCACCTGGTCTGCAAACTTGCTGAGGCCAGGGTCAGTGTCTCATGTATCTTCTGCTTTGCTGAGCCCCCAGATAAGGGTACTTGAGAGATGCTTACTAATGGATTTGCATTTGGCACATTGTCATCACCGGTGCTTTTAAAACCTTCCACTTCACTAGTGGGGAGCAGCTTGGAATTGTAGTAATTATCTGGCTGTGGTCTGGTTCTTTTCTGATCAGTGTTTTCTTTGGCGAAATGGGCAGTGGAGATCATCTAGTGAGCCATTTCGCTGGCAGCGTTTTCTTTGTAGAACTTGTCCTCTTGAGTAGCTTCTAGCTGTTTTTTTTCGGTAGACCTTCGGTGAAGAAATATTTGCTGGGAAAGTAGTTGGGGGGGATCTTAACTGCTCAAACAGTAGCCATTCAATGCATTCCCAGAAGTTCGCTTCTTCTCCCAGCCTTGGGACACAAGGAGCATCTTTTTTTTTTTTTTTTTTTTGAGTATGGCAGATGTGGATGAATCAGAATCTATCACCTCCTATATGTGGGAAAAAATAGACTCGACAATCAGAGGCACTTCATCTTTCCTTTAGACAGCGGGTGTGAGTGAGCAAGTTCTCTTGTTGACTCTCAGCCCCCTTTGCTGTTGGAGAGGGTCAGCATCCACCCTCAGGGAGACGTTGGTACCACCTGGCTCTCAGCCTCCTCATCTGTGTGGAAGAGAGCAGCACACTCCTGGAGGGTTAGCTGAGCCCCTGGCACACAGTAGGCACTCAATAAATGGTAGGTATCTTAGGATCCATCTCTACGAGTGGTTGGGGGACTTATTGGCAACTATCGCTTAGTGGCCTCCTCTTTTCTCATCTGCTAACACTTGGAAAGGGGTCCTCTAAAAGTCTGAATACTATTCTGGGTTCCTGGAAACTCTTCTGTCATCCCCAGGGAAGAGTCAGGATGTCCTCCCTCATTGGTTCAAGGAGTCACGCGGATGTTCCTCTCCTGGGTCCCGCCAGCGAGATGCTCTTGTAAGCCAGCAGTGTGGCTGTTGCTTGCTGTCGTTGCTCTTTTGAAGAAAGCGCTTCTTCCAGTCCTCTGCTCAGTGAGGACCTAGTCCAGAGGAGCGTGAGACCTCTGGGGGGGCCCTGGGTGTGGCTAGGAAGTTGAGGCTCATGGCTTGCAAGTTTTCTTCTAATGGAATTTCCCATCACTTACTGCCCTGCTGATTTCTGATCAATGAAAATGAAATTGCATCACCTCCTCAGAGGCTCCCACGTATGCCTGCTGCTTCCAGCTGTGTCAGTTCCGGTAAAATAATCTCATCAGGCGTGCGAGAGGGTAATAGGAAATAAAAATAAAAACCCACAATTAGCAAGAGGCCTTGCAGCTGAGTAACACTTTCCATCCCGGAGGCAGAAAGGGCTGGGTAGTGAATGCTTAGGAAAGACACCCTTAAAAAAGAGAAAATTTCTCTTCTTTTTCTTTTCCCTTCTTTTTTCCCTCACTTTCCCTGAACGGCTTCTCCCTTGCCCTCCTTCTGTGTGGATGGGTTGAAATCTTGCACAGATTTTTGCTGCTCTACTTCTGGGGTCAGTAGAATTTGTGTCATTTGGCACATGGTTGTGTGGCTTCTTGCGTTTCTGTCTCCACAGTCCTCCAGAGGT
The DNA here is from genome assembly GCF_030445035.2 of Dasypus novemcinctus. Lineage (NCBI taxonomy): Eukaryota > Metazoa > Chordata > Mammalia > Cingulata > Dasypodidae > Dasypus > Dasypus novemcinctus. The sequence goes on along the minus strand of NC_080690.1, from coordinate 18,804,806 downwards.
AGCACCACATGAGTTACAGAAATCCCAGCTTCTCCTGCTGACCTGCGTGGAGAATGGTTTCTCCCATTGACCTGTGACAGGACACCAGGTGGCTGAGGGGACAACTTGAAGGCGAGTTAGAGTTGCCAGAAAGACTTCCCAGAGCTGGTTTATTTTTATTCCTGGGCTTCGTGCTTCAATTATAAGTTTGTAAGAACAAGACTCCTCTCTCTGCCCAGTTAGTTCCCTATAGTTCTTTCTGCTGTGTCATGAACACAAGGCTCTGTGAAGAACATTGTTTGACCCAAGCTGCCTCCTTGTGGGGTGTAGCCAGATGTATGTATGCACCACCGCCAGCACCTCTTGAAAAGATTTGGGATGGTTGGACACTGCTTCCAGAACACTCCGCCTCTTGTGTGTGTGGCACCTCCAAAGTCACAGGACCTAGCCTAAAGAGGAACAAAAGCCAAAGAAACCAGGATGGGGAATCCAAAGGCAGGTGAGGGTGTGGGAAGCTTGTCTTATCACCTGAGAGGAGCGTGTAGAAATGAAATCGTATCATCTGTTGTCAACTTGACGACATTAGAGAAGAAATGCTCCTGTCGGACAGTTTGGTGGTTCACACCGTTTCTCCTAGGTATTTGAGGGACAGCATGCCCTTCATCCCAGGGACTCAAATCCCTTACTGTCAGGAAATGGTCAGTCTCAAACATCCCTGAAGTTCCATGAGTTGGTGACTTGGGATGGATTGAGGGTGGCATTCCAGGGAGGGATTAGAACGGCTCAGGAATGTTTCAGACATGAATCCAAAGGTCAGATCCATGGTCTTCCCCAGCACCATGGGACTTGATTTGCCCAACCCTGGTTTGCAGTAGTTGAGCCATGTTTTTAAATGCTGCGGGCACCAGGTCTGGTGTCCAGGAAGGCTGTGGAATGGGGAGAGCGATAAGCTTGATAATTGCGTTCACCCTGGTGAATCTCAGTGGCTGTGTGAAGTGCCGAGTCATCCCTACCAGCACTGTGATTGCTGCCTTCCAGATTCTTATTTTATTTCACGCCTGGCCTCTGTCTACTGAGAGTGAGCTAGTAGGAGTTGGTATTGATAAGAGGGATGCTGTGTGAATTGTAGGCATGCAATAAATACTTGTTGAGTGAATGGATAAAAATCATTGGCGCAGCCACTGAGTTTTTGGATGGTCGTTATTTGTGCATGGGGACTTAAAACCAAGCAAGACGAATAGAACTAGAACCTCAAGAGTCTCTATATTATTGAGACAAAGGGCCAGCCTCCCTAAATTTAGTATGGCTAAATGCGGGTATATTTGGAGCTGTAGGAACACTTTTCAAAATCTTTCTGTTTGTGGAGCTATCCAAGATTAGGACAGCAGGCTGGAAGTTTTAGCGCAAGGAGCAGAGGTCATGGGGCAAAAGAAGAGAGGGTGCAGCTTCAAAACAGGAGCCGAAGTTCCTTATATTAACATGCATTTTTTCATATGTTTGTATGTTTGCACAAATTCGTTTCTCCTTTCTCATCTCAGACACTTAGCACAGGGTCTTGATCTACATTGATCACATTTTATGACTTGAACTGGCAATTCCCCGCCCGGGACCAGACCTAACCAGGGTGTTCAGGAAGCCATTAAGGACAAATATGTAACCACACTCATTCCCAAACTCAATTGTTTGGTCTTAGCAGTGCTTGGAGAAGAGACTTTCAAGCATAATTAATCCAAGTACTATTTAATGTGGCCTTGGTGATTCTTCATAGCAGCTGTTGACCCAAAAGCAGCATTTGGAGCAGCAAGAGGAGAGAGACCATCTGTACCATTTTTGCCGAGTTGGTGAAGGTGCAATTGTTACCCACAGTCACTTGTTCTTTTTGGGGTGGTTTTTGGAAGGTTAAGGAAGTGGGAACTCTTGGATCCTTACAATTTAAGAAGAAAATTTCCTTTGTTATTTTCCTTAATCACCGGGGCCACTCTTTGAAGTGGCCAATGGATAATATGTCTTGATATGTTTTTCTTGATTAAAAGTGTGCAAATAATGGGCTTTGAAATTACCATGTGTGATGGGGAAGGGGTGGTGAAGAACAGGCCAGGTAATTAGGTTTCATTTCCCCCGCCCACTTACCCACGGTGTTGGATTTTGAGCTTTGGATTTGGAAACCTTCCAAACACATTCAGCGTGCACACCATCAGTGGCCCCTTCCTGCCACAATCCCACTTTATCTTAAGGGGAGACCTCTATGATTTGAGGACCCCTAATATGAAACAGGCTTCTCACATCTTCAGTTTAGTGAAGGAGCTATTTAGGATGGAATTGCGATCCTGAATGTGCCCTAGGAAGTCAGGGAGCAGCTTTGCAGACCCACCGTGGAGCATGGAGAAGACCTTCGGTGTGTGGTTGAGACTTCCTGGCTGCGCTCCCCTCTCCCTGCTTCGAGCCTTTGCCACTGGCTGGGCCTTCTGGCTTCCATTCCTTCTAGTGATCGTCTTGCTCCCTGCTGCTTGAAAAGCTGTATATACTAATGAGCCAGGGACGATCTGAAGAACTTGCTGTGCTTGTGCTGGTGAGAGGCACTGCGTGTGTGTTACCCTGTTAATGAGCCTTTGAAGGGCAACCCTTGTTTGTTCTGTCCTTGTGCCAGTTCCAGAACCATGTGCCAGAGTGAGCTGCTGATGGTGAGTCCACCATGTGCTTTTCTTCCTGCTGAGAGGAAAACACTCCTTTTTCAGAGTATCTGGAAATACCTGCTGAGGGGGACTTTCCTTTGCCCGAGGCCACCCTTCAGCTCACCTCTACAGGGCTCCCCTACCCCGTGAATATATCATTTGGGGGAGTTATGGGCAAGCACACATTGCCTCTTTCCAGGGAAGGTGCATGAGATTCCTCAGGCGGTGGAGGTAGAGGCAGCTGCCACGTTGAGTGCCATTTCCTTGTACTCACACGTGAGACCCATGGCTGCGTCTTCCTACATTCCCAAAACTGCTAGTGCAAACAGAGTCTGTCCAAGTTCAGTTCTCTTGGGTTTGTGCAGCCTTGCACTATAACAGTTACTCCTACTATTCAAAAGAAAGGCTCTGCAGATTATGAACCACTGGGTAAGAATTGAGGAAATCGAGGTGACTCATCATCTTTTTTTTTTTAAAGATTTATTTATTTAATTTCCCCCCCTCCCCTGGTTGTCTGTTCTTGGTGTCTGTTTGCTGCATCTTGTTTCTTTGTCTGCTTCTGTTGTCGTCAGCAGCACGGGAAGTGTGGACGGCGCCATTCCTGGGCAGGCTGCTCTTTCTTTTCACGCTGGGCGGCTTTCCTCACGGGCGCACTCCTTGCGCGTGGGGCTCCCCCACGCAGGGGACACCCTTGAGTGGCACGGCACTCCTTGAGCGCATCAGCACTGCGCATGGGCCAGCTCCACACGGGTCAAGGAGGCCCGGGGCTTGAACCACGGACCTCCCATATGGTAGACGGACGCCCTAACCACTGGGCCAAAGTCCGTTTCCCTCATCATCTTATCAAACTAGTGAACGTGGCTTCGATGACCCTTTCTAAGAGGCAGAAACCTGAGGAGTTCAGCTGTATATAGTCCACGCTTGAGTTCTCCCTTTCCCGCAACAGAATAGTATCTAGGGATTTGTTTGGCTTCCTGGATTTCTGTTTCATTGTTTGTTTAAGATGGATGGAACAAGAGTTGCCTCTTGGTAATTTTAGAATAGAAAGCAATGAATTCTATATACAATAAATTACTGAAATACTCTAGTAGAAACCCTCAAGTAGAACACCCATAATTTGTTTTTTGGGTTTTTTAAAAGATTAATTGCATATGATGATGTGATCGACATACTCCTGCTAATGTTACGATGTCTCTGAGGAAGAGCAACTATGCCATTAATATAATTTTAATCCATACTACATGCTCAACACTATGCTAAGAGATAAGCAGAAATATAGCTGTGTTTTTTTGCTCTCAAGCAGTTTACAGTCAAGATGAAGAGATATCAGCAAACAAGGGGGAAGGGAGAATAGTATGGTGATGATTAGGAATACAAAGGGGGAAGAGATTTTTGTGGACTTGAGTGATAGGAGAGAATTTTATTACCTAACTGGAACTTGAGCTTGTGCTTCTGAAAGGATGGCCAAAGTTTGCATAACTGTTGGGGAAAAGAATGGACATGCTAAGGGCCTGGGGCTGCAGGAACAGAGGTGAGAATGTATAAGAATGTAGAGGAGAATGTATGGGAATGTAGAGATAATGAGGAGATCCTCCTCCTTGGAAGGAAGTTAGAGGTATGATTGAAGAGTAGCATGGAGTAGTGTTTTGAAGCTGGTCTGGAGAATTTTAAGTTTGAATATTTGGCAGCTGGTTATTAAATGGAGGAGGTATCTGATGAATATGACATTTGGAAGGTGAGACTGATCTTTCCTTTCTGTTTTCTGACCTCAGAGATGGTTCTAGGAGTTCTATCTGGAGAGAGAAGGGGTCAATGAGGGGCAGTTCTTTTGGACACTGTGAGCCATGCTGAGTTTTGGGTGATGGAAGGCCAGCCACTTGCAGACATTGTGTGTTCTGCTGAAAGAATGAGACTCACAGTCAAGTTCTAAGCCAGGAGTGGGAATTTTTGTTTTGGGAGTCAACTCTCTAATATCAGTAATCGAAACCACAGAAGTAGTTACGGTAGTTGATGGAAAAAGATAAGAGCAGAGAGCTGTGAGTGGGTGGGTGGGGGGAGTGTGGAGACGGATAGAATTGATGGTAACACATTACAGTGAATAAAACTAACACAGCTGGTTTTAAATGGGATTGTGACTGAAAGGGGTAGTCTAGGCATGTAAATGTCATTTGAAAGAAAGCTAGAGAATGATCTAGGGACTGAATGACAAGTGAACCTGGAGGTGGATGAGGATTGTGGTTAATAATACAAATACGAGAATGTTCTTCTATGAACTAGAACAAAAGAACATCACTATTACAAAATGGTAAGAATATAGTGATGCATAGGAAAACACAGTTAATGCAACTTATGGACTGTAGTTCACAGCAATAGTGTAATATTCTTGCATCAGTGTCAAGTTACTCTCTCAATGCTAAGGGTCGATGATGGGGGTATGGGTTTTTTTCTTCTGGACTAAGGAAAACATTCAAAGGTTTATTGGGGCGATGACTGCAGAACTCTGTGAGAAAAATGAGAGCCACTGAGTGTACAGTTTGGATAGAAAGTACAAAGCAGGGGACTGTATAACACAGTGAACCATGTGGTGGAAGATGGATTGTCCTTAACAGTACAAATATGAGAGTGTGCTCCCATGAACTGTAACAAATATACAATGCCAATAGATGGTGTTAATAAGAAAGGGGTATATGGAAAAAATATACAAAGCGTACGCTGTGGACCCTAGCTAGTGGGGAAAAAGGTGTAATGATTATTAAATACTATAGGAGAACAGAGAGGAGAGATTTTTGTGGGTTAAAATGATAGAGCATTTTATTGAATAAGTAGGAAAGCACATCCTTGGAGAGCCATTGGGGTGGGAAGAGGGGCAGGTGTTATAGAGAGCAGCGAGGTGGGAGGGGAGCCAGAAAATTATGACAGAGAAGCAGAATGGGGAGATTTCACAGTGACGGTCAGCGTTTTTGAACACAGAGGAGATGGAAGAAGATGAAGTAGAAGAGGAGACTGAATACCACTCGGAGGGCATGGGTGGCATGACTTGGAGCCAGGGGGCCCTCGAGCCATCTAACCCAGCTGAAGCAGACGCCCAGCCTTCCCTCCCGAGAGTCTGGCCTATTAGTTCTGGGTGGGGCCTGGATATCTGTGTATATTTTGCTAAGACCCACAGTTGGTTCCAATGCACAGCAAATTTTGAGAACTATCGATGCAGTATAGTTCTTTAATCATGTAAAGGAGGAGGAACTCACCGGAGTTTAGAAAAATTTGGTGTTGAGGAAATGAGGCAATGGGCAGAGACCATTGGACTGAAGGAGTTGAGACCCAAAGCAAGGACAGAGAACATCTGCAGAGCCTGACTCTACTCCAGGAGCTCATGGGGTGGTGGAATGCGGGCAGGAGCCAGAGGGAGGGCGCACCAGTGAAATCCGTAAAGTCCTCTTCTTAATCGCTCAGGAAAGGATGCCACTCCAGAGAAATAGCAGGCATTTCACAAAAGAAATACAGTTTGCCAGTAAGTATGGATGGATGATATTTCATTAGCAATGTCAACATTTAGCCTGAAGTGAAGTTGCATGTGGAAGTCAAAATAAGGCAAACACTTTTACCTGGGCTGTAATTTAGACCTAGAAGATTTAAATATGACCTAAAATTTAAGATTTTATATTCATGGATGTGCCTTAAAATGAACAGTTGCCCCAATTTGAAATCTCTTTCCATTTAACCTTAATCTGTGATGTGATTCTCAGTTTTGACTATGCATTAGAATAACTTAGGGGAGCTTTCAAAATTACTGAGACCTGGGTCCTGTGCATTTTTTAAAAACTTTAATTTTTTAAAAATGATTTATTTATCTCAGCTCCCTCTCGTTGTTTTTGTGCTCTCTGTCTGTTCTCTGTGTCCATTCGCCATGTGTTCTGCACCTGCTTGTCTTCTCTTTAAGCGACACTGGGAACTGATCCTGGGACTTTCCAGAGCAGGAGAGAGATGCTCCATCTCTTGCAACACCTCAGCTTCCTGGTCTGCTGTGTGTCTCTTATTGTCTCTCCTCTGTGTCTCTTTTTGTTGCGTCGTCTTCCTACGCCAGCTTTCTGCACCAGCCAGCACTCCTGAGCAGGCCTGCACACTTTCACCAGGAGGTTCTGGGAATCGAATCATAGACCTCCCATATGGTAGACAGGAGCCCAATCGCTTGAGCCACATCAGCTTCCTGCGAGTGTTTTAAAAGGATCTGATTCAGTTAATTTGGAGTGCAGCCAGGGGTCTGAATCACTGGACCTAAATGAAATACTTCCTGGGAAATTAAGACAAATTCACCTTACCCTGAAAATGGGGAGGGGCAGAAATGTATAATTACCTACCTAACAATATAGAAGAATGATAATATCAACAAAGTAGAAATTCATTTATTTTTAAAAATTTATCAGTGGGTTCTCTCTCTCTATCAAGAAAGAAAAATTCTAAGTAAACAATGGATACCATTCTAACCTGCCAAATTGACAACTTTTTTTTTTTTAATGAAATATTATGCAGTGTTGAGGGTGCAGGAAAATTGATGCTAATGTGCCAGTGGGAGCATGAACTGCAAGAACTTTCTTAGAGGTTGGTTTGGCACATGCTGGAAAACCTTGAATGTTCCTAGGTTTTGAGCCAAACATTTCACTTCCAAAACCATGTCCTAAGAAAATTGAGGATGGAATGTCTCGGGTAAGAGCCTAAGTGTTAGAGTTGTAAAGGGAGACTTACCTGGTTTCCACTGCTGGTTTGTGCAAGGTAGTTATGCCATCTAAACCTCAATTTCCCTTATCTGTAAAATGGGAGGTTGTGAGGGTCAAATGAAATAAGGTGTAAGAATGGGCTTAATAGCATACCTGGCCCTATTAAGTGGGCAGTAATGGAGGCGCTACTTATTTTTATTATTATTTTGATATATGTGCACAAAGATTTATGGGCGTTTATTGTAGCACTAACAGCAAAATATTGGAAATTGCCTAAATGTCTAGTAACAGGATTTGATGAACTTATGCAGTGTCTATAGATGCATCTACATAGCCATTGCATCTTACTTAGGAAGACTATTTAATGTCGTGGGAAAATGTTCATGCTATATTAAGTTAAAAGGGTGGGCCACACAAGGAGCAGTGTGATCCCAGGTTGGTAAAGAAAATCTGTAACTATAGACATGTGCAGGAAAAAAACCTGGAAAACGACCTACCAGTGGCTTTCTGGCTGGAGGGGATTTTTCTTTTAGTTTTTGAGTCTTTCTGTACTTACCCAAATTTTGTAATGAACTCATACTATTTTAATCTGGAGGAGTTATTTAAAATAAATTTAGCATCATGAGATGCCAGATTGAAACTGTAATGGACCAGATGGTGTGTTCTTACATCATTTCCGAGCTTTTGCTCTGCAGCCCAGTAGCCAGCATGGAGGTATGAGACTGGGGTCGCTTGAGGGGATTTTGGAGGAAATCGGGAGGAGTTGAAAAACTTTTCAGCACTGGAAAGGAAGCATTTAAGTAGCGGGTTCCAGTTGGTGTGGGAAAGGTGTTTGTTAAGGCAGGAGGCTCCCTGTGGATGGGTGAAGGTGGGATGTGTGGTTTGCGCACCTGCCAGGTAGGAGGGGTGCCTGGAGGCAGGAGGGTAGTTAAAGGTACTGTGTTTGGTGAAAGCAGGAGCAGCTGCAATTCTGGGAGGGTGATCCGTGCTTTCTAATGATGAAATCAGGTCAGGAGAGAGCCATCTGGGCTGGTGACATACAGAGGATGCTTGTCTTGTCTTTGGGATATGACAGAAGGGCCTCCATGTGCTGTGGGGTGGGTACTGAAGCATCGGATACAAATGCTCAAATAGCTAGTTAAAATTTCCCAAATCCTTTTTCGGAACAAGGCTGAGCATAAATAAGGAATAGCTGGATAGTCTCGCTTTTTATTATTGCATTCGTGGGTTTGATAGTTGTTGAACTGTGGATGTATCTATATATGTAGTAAAAAAATAATCTTTCCCCCTATATATCATCTCATTTCTTCCAGCACCCACAGAGTGAGTTCCTAAATCTAGCTCTGCTTCTGCTCTTGAGTCTCTCTCTCTTCCTCCTTGACTCTACTGGAACCACATATTGGGGTGCTTGTGGAGTCCCTGCAGAATGGACTGAGAGGGCAGTTTTCACTTCCAGGCTGATATATGTTCACTCTGAAAATAGCTCAGATGCACTTATTAGCCCACATGAAACCCAGGGCCTGGACTGTTCTCTGGGCCTTCCGGGCAGTGGACCCCCGCGGCACGAGGGCCCTGTTCAAGCATGCGTGTGCTCTCTGACCTTGCCACGGTTACACAACAGTTCTTAAGGTTGCTGGGAAGAATTGCTGCCAATCAGATGAAATCTCACCCATTTATGTCTTCCCCCTTACTGACTTAGTTTCGGCAGCAGTATTGCAAGCATGTTACTTACCAAACGGCAACTGGAATTGAGTATGGCTCTTCATTGGATTCCAAACTAAACAGTGAGGGTAGTATTTCTTTGCCTCTTGAACGAGGTTTCTACTTATCTTAGAATGTGAGCTGCCTTTGGATTGTCTTTTTCCTTGAGGAGGTGGGTTAGTGAGGAGATATACTATGCATAGCTATGCATTTTCCTCCCTAAGATGTTTTAGTCTGAATTTGGCAGTACCCATCCCTTGTAAGCTGAGGGGTTCTTCTTTCCTGGGGTGGCTCCCCTGGGAGTGCTTCTTTATGTTGAGAACTGCTTTTCACTGAGTGAGGGGGATCTGCCCCAAATCCTCCTCAGCGTGGTCGGTATCTCTGGAAAGTCTGCCCGATTTGGAATGACCATCTGGTTTGTCTTCTCCAGCTCGAAGCTGCTCAGCTGGAGGAAGGAAGCCCAGTTTTCCCTTCTTGTCTGTCTGTACCTCCCTGTCCAGCTTTGCAGCCTTCCTTCTTTGACATTTGCCAAGAATGAATGTCACATGATGATGAGGATGTATGTCTGGGTGGGTTAGCTGCCCAGGCGTATTTTTGGCACAGTTTTTCCATTGGATGTTTTTTCTTTTAACTTTTTATTTTGACATACATACTTTCAGATGTATATGAACAATGGAAAAATAGAACAAAGAATTCTCATGTATTCCTTTACCCAGATTCCCCATATGTTAATATTATCACATTTTCTTTCTTTCTCCATGCACACACATGTGCACATACACCTACTCTCTCTCTCACATGCCCATATATATATTTTTTCTAAACCCTGTGGAAGTAGGTTGAGCATTATGGCCTTTTACATTTAAATACTTTGATGTGTGTTTCTTACAAAAAGAGGTCATTCTCTTATATAACCAAACTGCAGTTGTCAGAATTAGAAAGTTAACATTGATATACTGTGATTAGTCAATATACAGGCCTCAGGTTTTGCCCATTGTCCCAATTAATATCCTTTATAGGAAAAGAAGATCCCAGATTATATATCTTATATTCATTTACCATGTGTCTCTTTCATCTCTTTGAATGGAAATAGTTTTCGTCAGTATTTCTGTTAGATGACACTGACATTTTTGAAGAGTAAAGGACATTTTTTAGGGTGTTCCTCAATTTGTCTGATGTTCCCTTGTGATTAGATTCAGATTTTGCAATTTTGACAGGATTCCCACAGATGGGATGTTGTGTTCTTTTTGGTACGTCCTATCAGGAGGCACAGGCTGTCTACTTGTCTCATTACTAGCGATGTTAACTTTGATCACTTGGTTTAAGGTGGAATCTACAAAGTTCTCTACTGTAAAGTGACTGCTTTTCCCTCTGTAATTAATCAGTATCTTATGGAGAGATATTTTGAGATTGTGTAAATATCCTGCTACTCCTCAAACTGTCATCCACTAGTTTTTGTGTCTATCAATTCTTACCTGGATAGGTTTTATTTTCATGGTTACAAAATAGTGATTTTCCAACCATATCACTTCTCCATTTATTTGTTGGCTTTCTAACATAAAATAGAACTTGCCCTTCTCTCACATTAATTTTTATCTACTAAGGATGGAATTATGGATGCTGATTTTCTTCTTTGGGTTGTAATCCTTTACTCTCATTTTATTGTCATGCTGAGATTGGCCCAGATGGGCCAGCGGGAGCCCCTTCAACCTGTACCTGCTTTTTTGACACATTGTCATCATTCTTTGAGGACTTCCTTACATTCAGGCTCAAGACGATGTGCTGGGTTCAACTTATGCTTTCCCTGCTCTAGCCCAAGAATTGGCCTTTTCTCCAAGGAGCCCTGGTCCCATTGAGTAAAGAATGATACATCAGACATTTCTGGAACTATGAGAACTGCCAGTGTGTCACAGGCTTATCCTTTCCCCTCTGGAAATGTTATAGTTTCTCCCACTATCTCAGTTTTCCCCATTGTTTTATCAAGTATCTTTTACATCTCAGATGTTGAGTATATGGAGATGAATGAGACCTTGTCCCTGTTCTCAAACTGCTTGCATTCAAGTGGCAGAGGCAGACAAGTCAGCAGATGATCCCAGCGGTGTGACAATCACAGCACTGCTTTGTGAGGCCATGTGCAAAATGCTGGGGGACCACAAGGAGGCTCGTAGCTCATTTGATAAGTCAGGAATGAAAAGAATCTTCACATCGAAAGGACCTGCCGGGCGGCCTGATGGGAGCTCCTAGCTGAAGCAGAATCCTCTTCTATGCCATTCGAGAAGCCAGGGAGTTCAGTATTTCACAGAGTAAACATTCCAGCTTGGAACTTTGATAATCTTGAGAAAGACTTTCATTTATATTGAATTGAACTCTCATTCCTTATAAATTCCCCTCATTAATCCTAGTTAAACCCGGCACTAGATGGAAAACATACCTGGGCCTCCTTGCGCATGGCAGGCGCCTTCCACATAGTTGGAGGTAGTCGTCCAGCCCTGTGATGGGCATTTCTCCTCTGCACGCCTCGTGATTCGCCAATTTGACCCTGTTCCGGTTGGTCAGTACCTCTCAGGAGATTCCGCAGAGTGTATCCGGCCATTCTCCATGTAGGCTGAGAAAATGATGGTGCTGTTGAGTGCTGGGAGGTGTAGTATAATCCTGTAGCCAGAGACCACGTGGATGCCTTTGGTGGCCACTTTGGTTCTTGGCTTCCACTGAATTTGTGGTCAAGTAAAACCCCAGGGTATTTTTTTGCATGAAATCCTCTGTGGGTTTAGCTGATCACCTAAATGTAAGTACAGGGCTCCCCGTTCCTCTTGTGAGACTGTGCCCGCTGTTCCAACTTGTTGAGATCTTTTTCAGTCTTGATTCTACCATTTAGCATATTAGTTATTCCTCTTAGCTTTATGCAGTCTGCAAATTGATGCGTGTGCTTTGACTCATCCTTCAAGTTGTTGATTTAAAGGAACATAGCAGGAGCAAGACAGAGCCTGTGACACCTCACTAGACACGCTGAATTCTGAGTTGACACTTTGGCTCATGGTGTTAACCAGCTATAAAATCTGCCAGACTTTATTATCTGGCAGATATTTTGTCATCCTGGATACAAAGAAATGATAAACTTTGGGATACCTTATTAAAATAAAGAAGTATTGAGTTTTTCAGATCACTGATTGTACATGAGGCTGTTTTTCGGTTTACTTCTTGTGGATTTCCTTATTGAACCTTAGGTGCAATAGCTAGTTCCTTGGCATCACTTATTTTTTTCCTAAGTGCTTATTTAGCAGCTGTTGAATCTGTTCTAAAAGTATGGGATGTTGCAGTGTATAATCTATAAACCATATCATTTTAAATCCAGTATCATTACTTTAACTAAAATTAAGTGCACGTACATGTGCAGAGTCACTCTGTCCCCTTTCCTTGCTTTTCACCACTTAACATTATGCTTGCTTGTGTGTGGTCTCTCTCTCCCACAAGAATGTGAGCTGAGACCTATATAGATTCCCCAGCATCTGACCGATAGTAGATGCTCATTAAATAATGAATGAATGAATGAATTTACTGATCTGTCATTTATGGAATCTGCCTTTCTTCCTTATTTAGAAAGCAGGATATTGGTACTATTGTCCAGTTCTTTGCATATGGCTTCTACTGTCCCTATTATCGCCCTTCTCCTGTCTGAAAATATCCAAATAAAGAAATCCACTTTGAACTCTCCTACCCACCACCCGCAAGCAAGAAAAGTGTGTTTTTGTGACTTGACGGTGTTCTTAGACTAGCGGTCCTTGTGTCATGTGGTCTTAAGACAGTCACTGGGTGCAAAAAGATTGAGTTCTAATGCCAGATGTAGGGAGCTTTTGAGTTCTCTTTGGAGAATTGACATTAAAGAAAAGCACAGTAGAGTGGCTAAGAGCACAGACTGCTTGGTTGTGTCATTTACTGGCTGCTTAACCTTGGTACCTCAGTTTTCCCAAAATCTTTGAAATGGGGATAAAAAATATCACCTATCTCATAGAGTAGCTGTAAGGGTCAAGACGATACTATATCTAAGGGCCTTAACACAGTGCCAACTTCACAAATGATGGCTGCCATTATGATGGTTTTTATTTTGAGAAGCTTTGGGAAATAATGACTCGAAGGGGTAAATGAAGTCACCCATAACCTCATCCCCTAGAAATTACAATTGTTAAACATGTCATATAAATTTCTCGCATTTTCATATGCATTCATATGTGTGCTTCATTCATTTAGCATCCTTTGTGAACATTTTCCCATGCCCATAAATATTTTCTTTAAAAAAATGCTTTTTTATGGAACGCTATGCACACTACTTAGAGTCCCTTGTTTTTGCCAGATTATTTCCATTTATTCCTGTTATAAATATTAGGATTAATAATCTTATGTCTTATTATCTGTACGTCTTACATCTGTCTCTTATATCTCTATCCTTAGGATAAATTCCTAAAATGGGGGAATTGTTAAGCTAAAGGGCATGTGCATTTTTGAGGGTTTTGATACATCCTGCAAATCGCCTTTAGCAAGGTGGTACCATTTATTCTTCCCCCAGCGGAACAGGGAGCTCCGGGAGAAACAAGCATCTCTTCCCTGCCGGCTTATGTCTCTCTGGTGATGCCACATGGGTTATTAATGGAGGCAACAGTTTCTTGCTGTCTCTATTCTCTCTTTGTTTTTCTTTCCTTCCCCCTTGTTTCCCTTCTTGGTTTTCTGCCAAACAGCCTCTTGTGAAAGGACCGCCTAATTAACCCTGTGCTAATTAACAATTTAAAATTACACAGTGTGACTGTTCATGTTTAATTCTCTGGGAGCTCGAGCAACAGCAGGAGCCCCCTCCCCTTTCTAATAGCTCCCCCCACTCCTACCCCATAACTGTTGCGTTTTACCCAGTTCTGTCTACTGAAAGCACTAGGATAAAACCGTCATGACACATGTCAAATAGTCTCCCCGGCTTTTAGCATCTGATTGTCTTTTTAAAGAGGGAAGTGGATGACTTGGAGACTATTGCATGAGGTTCCTGGGAAGCAACAGGAGCAGAGTGGAGTTTTATCATTTTAAACAATCTCTGAAAAGTAAAGGTTGATATTTGCAAAGATGCAGTGGGCTTTGCAGGTGGTTTCCAAGGAAACTAACTTATGAGAAGAGCAAGTGGGAGGGAGGGTTCTTGATGAAGATATTGGAACTTTTCTCATAGATTACTTGGCAGATTTAAGTGCTGGGGGGCGCGGGCAGAGATCATTCCCAGATCTTCCCTTCAGCTAGTTAGTTGGAGAGATATGCTCTACTGAAACCTGGATTCTGGAAACAAAAACAAAACCAACCCATTTTGAGTGCACGATTGAGGTCACGAGTAGAGAAGGGCAGAGTGGAATGCCTCAACGGTTAAAGAGAAAGTTGGTGTGTGACCAGCAGAAGAGAGGCAGCCCGCAGTGGGCTTGGGGGCTTGTGTCGAGAGCTGGTCCCGGAGGGAGTGCAGGACCAGGGGATGCGGAGACGGGCCTGGACGCCAGGCGTGCTCACGCGGGCTGCCGGGGCTGCCGCTGAAGGCGTGGGGATCGCTGGGCTCCCAGGTTGCCCTCTGTAACTGAAGATCATTGATTTTACGGGAAACCATGTTTACAGACAGAGTGCTGATCGACCTGCCGAGTTGACTTCTGCCTCCTTAAGTAAGAACTACCTTTTTCTTATTGACTGCCTGATAAACAGAGCGAGAGAGCCGGCTGGGTGGGAGAGTGGTGGATGCCCCGAGGTCCTGGAGCTGAAGGAGCGGGCAGATTCAAGAGACATCTTCATCTGCTGCTCCGGTTCACCCCCCCCCCGTCTGTCTGTCCATCCCGTTCCTGCATCTCCCACACACTGGAGGACCCTGCCCAGTTATCTAGCGGTACAGGTGCCACGTACAGCTGAGTTGGCAATCTGGTGACGATGTTGTAAAGCAAGAGTGCCCATGCTTTAATGTGAATCGCCTGGGGATCCTGATAAAATGCAGATTCGGATCCCATACGTGTGGGGTGGGGGCCTGAGAGTCTGCGTTTCCAACAAGAGCCCTGGCGAGGCGGATTCTGCACGCTTGGAGTAGCGAGGTTTTTCTAGGTTCCCAGCGTGGAAGCCAGAACAGGCAGTTTGGACCCCCAAGCGGGGATCCTTCTTTCCCACTTGTGATTGAGTGGGCCCCCTCAAAACCCTTCTCCTGCTGCTGGCGCCAGCAGTGACGTCCTTTCTTGACACCTTCTGCTCTGGAGTAGACTACAAACAAAGTGATGTAAGTTTTCCAAGTCCCAACCCCTTGGTTTTAAGAGAAGAGAAGGCCAGAGCAAGCAAAGCCCACCAATTAATTGGTTAACGCTCGCAGGTTTCTCTGGCCCAGCCCAGGCTGGAGAGGAGATTGGCTTTGCTGTCGATAAACAAGTCCCTGGTGCAGCATCAAAGCTGTTCTCCTTTATCAATCGCGGCCTCCCCTTCCCGCATGTTCCTGTAACTTACCAAGCATTTATGACATTGATTTTACAATCGGGCTGTTAACCCTCCCGCCCCTTCAGGCCGGCCAACCTTCTTGGTCCCAGATGTCAATCAGGTGTCATCCAGCCAATCAGGTGCATCCTGAAGATGGGCCGCCCCCGGTTTTCACCTGTATCCCCGATAAGGCGGCCGAGGAAGTCCCGTTGCATTTGTTGTTTGGTTTCGTTTAGTTTAGTCATCTCTGTCTAAAATCAATACAACTCTTCTAAGGCGCATGGAACTTTGTTGTCATGGAGTTGGAGGTTATGAGCCGAGAAGTATGGGTGTGTGTGCTTGCCTTCATGTGTGTGTTTTAAATAAAACGTGACACATTCTTCCAAAAAGTTATTTCTCCAGAGACTACTGGTAAACCTGCCTTCTCTCTCTTTTCCCGAGGGGGAGCTGTTGGCTCACTCTACAGTCAAGAATCAAGAAATGAGAAAAGAATGGGAAGATGGGGGGAGGGCGGGGGACCAAACCCAGCCAAAACCTTCCTCTGCTGTGTATGAATGAGATTGCGGGTGGGGAAGCGGCCAAGTGTTTCTCCAGCAAGGAGGAACCCGGGGAAGTGGGGGCCTGGGATTTGCAGGCGAAAGATGAGGGCCGAGCAGGGCGCGGAGCTGCCTGGAGGAGCCGTGCTGGGACGGAGTAAAATGCCCCTGAGAGGTTGTTGCCACAGGAGCAGGGCGCCGGACGAGCTGATGCCTTCCCCCGGGGACACGAGGTCTCAGAGGGCGAGTTCAGCTCAGTGGCACTTTGGAGTCGGAAACAGAAAAGCCCCAGGGCTCACGGACAGCTGCTGGGGTAGCAACTAATGACTAAGAGGCAGGTGCGGAACAGGGGGCGGCCCGAGCCCAGCTGCCGTCCCGGGCAAGCCTAACGGCCTGCTAAAGCCACGGAGCAAGTGGGGAAGGGGCTGGATGCAGAAGGGGTGAGAGAAGGACCGTGGGAGGGGCTGCTGGCCCGTAGAGAGTCGGGGCGGCTCTTGGTAAAAGCCCCAGGCCTACGTCTTCACCCACAAATTTATAATCCAGAACCAGCCGAGTCCCAGGCAAGGGTGCCTCCTTCCCGCTCGGGGCAGAGGAAGAGGAGATTGGGAGACCTGCCTCCTCTTCCTTCTACGCCGTGGTCGGGGTGGTGTCGGGCCCACTTTTCTGTTTCGCTCCACAGTTTTACTGTTGCTAAAATGGGGCTGCTGCTTCCTAGAGCTGGAGCGGCCGGCTGGGGCCGTGGGCCTGCCGGGGCAGGCGCGTGCCCCCCGGGGCCTCGGCCCAGCGCGTTCAGGCCTGCAGGCTCAGCGTCCGGGCCGTGCGCTCCTCGGACACTTGTTTTGAACTGCTCAAGCTAGAACCGTGGTCAGTCCAGACACCAGCAGCGACGTCACCTCTAAAGCACTGGAGCTGTCCCTGAGGGTTAAAGCCTCATCCTCTCATCCCTGCCCGGGTCCCCCCCCACCGGCGCACGGGCACTCGCTCTTGGTGTCAGCCATCTGCGGCGGGTAGGGCCGCACGCCTGCGACCGCGTCGGGGTCGGAGCCATGCCACCGCCTGCCTTCGTCACCGCGACGCCTCGCCCTGCCCGGTCTCCCACGCCGTGCTTGCCAAGGACGGAAATCCAGACTGGTCTTCAGGGTAGAGCAGCAGACAGTCCCAAGGCAAAGTGGGATTCTTCTCCTTTTCCTCCCCCCGCCTGCCCTACCTCGGACCCCTCTGCACGCTGGACGGTGTGGGGTGCCCACCGGGGTCTCAGCCGCCCCCCTTCCCGGTCCCGAGATGCGGTCACTGAATTGTGGGTGTGGACAGAAGCCTCTTAGAGTACGCAATGTGGGACCTGAGCCTCGACCCTCCTAACCTCTTCCTTTCTCTCTCTTCCCCCTCTCTCCCACCTCTCCCCTTGCTCCGCCCTTCAGGTCCGATCCGTACTGGGTGCAATGAAAGCTCCACGCAGGCCTTACCATGGAAGGCTGTGACTCGCCCGTCGTCTCGGGGAAGGACAATGGGTGCGGTATCCCTCAGCACCAGCAATGGACTGAACTCAACAGCACCCACCTCCCCGACACCCCCGGTAGCATGGAGCCGACCGCAGGCGAGAGCCACGGGCCCCTGGATGGCCTGACGGCCCCGTTCAATGAGCGCCTGGCGGAGAGTGCCGCCCCGGCCGGGCCCCCTGCCGAGCCCGCCGGCAAGGAGGTCAGCTGCAACGAGTGCTCGGCCTCCTTCGCCAGCCTGCAGACCTACATGGAGCACCACTGCCCCAGCGCGCGCCCCCCGCCGCCCCTGCGCGAGGAGAGCGGCAGCGACACCGGCGAGGAGGGCGATGAGGAGAGCGACGTGGAGAACCTGGCTGGGGAGATCGTCTACCAGCCGGACGGCTCGGCCTACATCGTCGAGAGCCTGAGCCAGCTGACCCAAGGCGGGGGCGCCTGCGGCAGCGGGGCCGTCCCCTCGCTCTTCCTGAACTCTCTCCCCAGCGCGGGGGGCAAACAGGGGGACCCTGCCTGTGCTGCGCCCGTCTACCCACAGATCATCAACACTTTCCACATAGCCTCATCCTTCGGGAAATGGTTCGAGGGCCCCGACCAGGCTTTCCCGAATACCTCAGCCCTGACGGGGCTCAGCCCCGTCCTGCACAGCTTCCGCGTTTTCGACGTGCGACACAAAAGCAACAAGGATTACCTGAACAGCGACGGTTCTGCCAAAAGCTCCTGCGTATCCAAAGATGTCCCCAACAATGTGGACCTGTCCAGATTCGACGGCTTCGTGCTCTACGGGAAGAGGAAGCCCATCCTGATGTGCTTCCTGTGCAAGCTCTCCTTCGGGTACGTCCGCTCCTTCGTGACCCACGCGGTGCACGACCACCGGATGACCCTGAGTGAGGACGAGCGGAAGATCCTCAGCAATAAGAGCATCTCCGCCATCATCCAAGGGATCGGCAAAGACAAAGAGCCCCTCGTGAGTTTTCTGGAACCAAAAAACAAGAACTTTCAGCACCCTTTAGTTTCCACAGCTAACCTCATAGGCCCCGGACACAGTTTTTACGGTAAATTTAGTGGCATTCGGATGGAAGGGGAGGAGGCTCTCCCAGCCGGCCCCGCCACCGGCCCCGAGCAGCCCCAGGCCGGCCTCTTGGCCCCCGGCTCCCTCCTCAACCTCGGCGGGCTCACCAGCTCCGTCCTGAAGACCCCCATTACCTCAGTCCCCCTGGGGCCTCTGGCTTCCAGTCCTACCAAATCCTCGGAGGGCAAGGACTCTGGGGCAGCCGAAGGGGAGAAGCACGAAGCGGGCGATGCGGACTGCTTCTCCGAGAAGGCGGAGCCGGCCGAGGAGGAAGAGGTGGAGGAGGAGGAGGAGGAGGAGGAGGAAGAGGTGGAGGAGGAGGAGGAAGAGGAGGAGGAAGAGGAGGAAGAGGAGGAGGAGGAAGACGAGGGTTGCAAAGGACTCTTTCCAAGCGAGCTGGACGACGAACTGGAGGACAGGCCCGTCGAGGAGTCTGGGGCCGCGGCAGGTAGTAGCAGCAAAAAGGACCTTGCTCTCTCAAACCAAAGCATTTCTAACTCCCCCTTAATGCCTAATGTGCTCCAGACCCTGTCGAGGGGCACAGCTTCCACTAGCTCTAATTCTGCTTCTTCCTTTGTTGTCTTTGATGGTGCGAACAGGAGGAATCGTTTAAGCTTTAACAGTGAGGGCGTCAGGGCCAATGTGGCAGAGGGCGGCAGGAGGCTGGACTTCGCCGACGAAAGTGCCAATAAAGACAGTGCCACAGCACCAGAACCAAATGAAAGCGCCGAGGGCGAAGATGGGAGCTTCGTCTCCCATCACCAGCACGCCGGCTCCCTCTGCGAGCTGGGGGTCGGGGAGTGCCCCTCGGGGAGCGGCGTGGAGTGCCCCAAGTGCGACACGGTCCTGGGCTCCTCCCGGTCGCTGGGTGGCCACATGACCATGATGCACTCTCGCAACTCGTGTAAGACGCTCAAGTGCCCCAAGTGCAACTGGCACTACAAGTACCAGCAGACGCTGGAGGCGCACATGAAGGAGAAGCACCCGGAGCCGGGGGGCTCCTGCGTCTACTGCAAAAGCGGGCAGCCCCATCCCCGGCTGGCCCGAGGCGAGAGCTACACCTGTGGTTACAAGCCTTTCCGCTGCGAGGTGTGTAACTACTCCACGACGACCAAAGGCAACCTCAGTATTCACATGCAGTCGGACAAGCATCTCAACAACATGCAGAACCTGCAGAACGGAGGGGGCGAGCAGGTCTTCAGCCACTCGGCCGGGGCGGCTGCAGCGGCGGCGGCGGCCGCAGCGGCCGCGGCCAATATCGGCAGCTCCTGCGGGGCCCCCTCCCCCACCAAACCAAAAACCAAGCCCACCTGGCGGTGTGAGGTATGCGATTACGAGACCAACGTGGCGCGGAACCTGCGCATTCACATGACGAGCGAGAAGCACATGCACAACATGATGCTACTGCAGCAGAACATGACACAGATGCAGCACAACCGCCACCTGGGCCTCGGCAGCCTGCCCTCGCCTGCCGAGGCGGAGCTGTACCAGTACTACCTGGCCCAGAACATGAGCCTGCCCAACCTGAAGATGGACAGCGCCGCCTCGGACGCCCCGTTCATGATGAGCGGATTCCAGCTGGACCCCGCCGGGCCCGTGGCCGCCATGGCGCCGGCTCTAGGTGAGGCTCCCTTGCTGTTTGTCTGATCGTTGAAAAAAAATTACATCGGTTGAGTTGGGAATGTTCGAGAATAGGCAGGCCTGTTGATTCAGTTGACTTCCCCCCCCCCTTGAGTTATTTTGTGTGAATTTAAGTGTCAAACGATTGACTAAATTCCATCAAATAATTTTCTCAAGAATCTCTTGGGCTCTGTGTGTGTACCTGGAGGATTTTATACATCCCACAGAGAGATGATTGTATACCAGCTATGTGTAGGCCCGGGATTAAAATTTAAGTGTTTCCTCTTGTTTTTGCTTTATGGACAGCCTTCCTTTCTGTGCCCGTTCTTGCTCTGTTTCTCAATTTGAAAAATGGCCATAATTATCTGAAACTTTGGGGTTCCATTAAATATTTATTGAAACTTACAGGAAATTGTCTCTGGGTTGTTAAATAAGGAGAAGCACCTCAATAAGAGGAATGAGACACTGGAATTTGCTTTATTCAGATAACCAAAGGCTGGTTTTGTGCTGAGTTGGGAGCCACCCAGCCAGGTGTTCTCCAGGGTATCCGTGAGATTTCGATGAAAGAGACGTCCCTGTTTCCTTTTTTATTTTGAATGAGCTGTTGATGCTTAGTATGGTTGGGACTTAATTGGGAATTAAATCACCTTAGGTATAAGTAATGAATGGTATATGAGGTGAATAGTGAATGAATCATAAAATTTGTATGTTAAAGGAATTTCGGTTTCAATTTCAGTTATGACCTCTTTATTAGAAACTTTGTTATCATGAAACATGACCCACATTTTAGAGAAGTTGGCTTGGCTACTTCTAGAGATCAAGTCTGACCAATTGACTGTGATATATCTAGAATAGGGTCAAGAGTATAGGATGTACTGGAAAACCATGAGTCTTTACAGAGAAAGAATCACTCGTTTGGGGAAAGAGCTTATATAACAAGCAGAGCTACTGAGTGAGCCTTTGTGAGGACCACTGTGATGGGGTGCAGTGGAGGGGGGGCACCTGTGCCTACTGCCTGCTCCTTCTTACCTGCTCTCCATTCCCTGCCCTTACTCACCTCTTGGGTCCAGAGGTGGTAGCTGGAATTGAGCCACATCCCACCACTGATATGGGAATACATTGTTCTCTGCAACAACGTGTGAGCAAGTCTCCTCATTCTGGAATGATATAGGTTAATGCCAGAGGACCAGCCCTCACCAGTCTGTAAATCCTTATCTATGTGATATTTTAGTGCTAATGTTGATGGTGTATTTATTTCATAACATCTAGTTTGTTTCTCCTCCTATGTATTTAAGCTTGAATCCTTGCTACTTTATTTCCTACTTTGTAACTTTTACCTGTTGGTCCTTTATTACCAAATGATTTGAAGATGTTTTACCAGCTGGTTAATCCATGAACATGTAGGGATAAATTTGTCTAATTTGCCCCCAGAGTAAGCCATGCATATTAGGGATGGACATCAGTACTATAAGTTTGTTTGTTTGTTTGTTTGTTTAAAGCCTATAGCAACTGGAGTTTTCTAGTTTGGAAACTTAAAATCTTGGGGAGGGAGATCATGGAGAAAATCAAAGATAGTGTAGGTGATAGTGCAAGCACAGACAACAGATGGGTTCATTTTGGGTCAAAATAAGATGTTTTTGTTACCTTGAAAACAAATAGTTCCACCAAAGACTTGAATTGAGAGGTAGGGAAACATTTTCCTCTTTCACCGAGTGTGAGTCTTGGGGCACCATGCATTTATTGAGCACAGTGGAAGGTGCAAAAGGAATGAAAGGTAAGAGTGACCCTGTATTCTGGACACACACAGAAGATCTGCATTTTATTTCTTAGAAAGTAGAGCTCTTCCTTCTTTGGACTTTATCCAGCTTAGCCAAGAAGGGCCCTTGAATTTCCAGCATCACCACTTGTTAGCTGAGGTGAGCCTCTGGAATCCTCCTGTGTCTTCCTTAGGCCATGAGAGCTGTTGAGATTGAGTGAGAGCCACAAATACTTTATGCTGGAAGTTTGAGTGGGCATGGGTGCAATAGGAAGTGTCCAAGGACTTAAAATTTGTCATACAACCTCAGTGGAAGATTTGCGAAGAAAAAGAGTGGCAACCTTCAGTTCTATCTTTGTTGCAGCTCTACCAATTCTTCTTAGACCATTTATTATAAGAAGGCTGTTGGTGCTATTGGAGAGTATGGGGTTTTGCAGAGGGTAAAAATGTTTTTGTGAAATACACTCCGGCCTGCAAATTTATAATTCTCATACTTCCTTTGACGGAATCTTCTCTTTTGGACTCTTCAGCAGACATGGATTGTGGGCATGCTTCTTTCTGGGGGCCTTTTAAAGAGAGGTTGGCACCACTTGGTCTGGTCTGGTTGAATCCGATGCTATTTGTAGACAGGATGTTAGACTCAGGGCCCTACAGACATCCTTCCAAACATCCCACAAGACTCTGTAGTGTAGGGCAGCACTGAGGAAGGGGCTTGTGGGGGTGTCTGTGTATTTCCCATTTCCCAAACAGCCAGCCAGCCTCAGCACCCCTGCACAAGGTTTAATAGCTCCCCTGCTTCTGCCCCTCTTCTAGAACGTGTCCTTTAGTTCACGTCCCTCTCTGAGGCTTGTGTGTGTATGTCTCCTGTGTTCACAGTGGGCATGTACGGGAAGGTGGGGGTCCGCTCGTTTCTAAGAACATACCCAGCAGGGCCCGAGAGCGACGACCCACTCGGTAGGTTCTTACTTAGGGGGCTCTTCTCTTAACCGCCCGCGGACTGGGTGAGCTTCCTCCGCTCTCGGGAGTGGAAGTAATCCCTAGAATCCTAGGCCCCGGGTTTGTTTCTCCAAGGAATAGTTCTAGAAGGGAGTCTGGGCTTGCCTGTCATGCCAGCTCATTCCACTGCTCCTCTGCTTCTGCCTTTGATTTGCATTTCATTTTCAGAGCTCAGAACGGGAATACGGGCTTATTTCCTCAGGTTGTTGTGAGGACTTCTAATTTTCAGCCAGGCACGCAGCAAGTGACAGCTGACTTTCTCTTTAGAGTGATATTGATGCAGGGAGGTTAAATTTTAAAAGTGGAGATGATTTGATGCTTCAGGTGGTCGGCATCAGAAACAAATATATGTTTGCTCCTTGTCTTACCCTCGGGGCAGTGCCTTTAACTGAACATGGGTATGTTTCGTGGAAGTTGCCTGGCCTTGGTCCCTATTAAGGGATGGAGCTTTTAGTTGTTTCCAACCCCTCCCCCCTCCTTTTCTCTCTTGTCCTAAAAAGAAAGTCGTTGTCATGGCTCTTCCCACCAGGGGAGATGGCAAAAGAGACGGCAAGTAAAAAGCTTCCCAAACCTTCCGGAATGCATGTGCAAAAAGATTTCTGTGGCTTGCTAGTCTGTTCAGTAGAGACTGCACTCACCTTCACACTCATGTAGCATAAATAAGAACATCATTTTAAAGAATAGCATCTTTTCTTTGATTAGCCACTTACCTGGATTCTAATCAGTCATTAAAAAAAAATTCAAAACCAAAACAACCTACCTCAGCCCAACCACATGTAAAGGTCAAGTTTAACTATCAGGTGGGGTGGGGGCAGACATAACAACCTGAGTGTGTATTTGCATGTGTTTAGAGGAGAGGCAAAAAATAGACAGCTCAGCTTTCTGCTTGACTCTACACTTCTAGGTAATGGAGAGAGGGTTGCTCTTTCCAAGCAGTGAGAGCTTGCTGTATTAATTTACTGTGAGTGAATGAGAGCCCAGTTCTGGCTCAGCAGGTCAGTGGTAGACTGGAAAAGAACCGGGGACAGTGAGGGAAGAGAAGACTTGGCTCTGACCTTTTTTCTGTACTGTGAACTGAGCCTGGCATTTCACTACCCATCTCCATCCACTTCCTGAGCATCTAACGTTCTGGCTCCTTTTGACTCTTCCCTGGCAGAGCCAGCATTTGGCATCTGTGCAGCAGGCTGGGCACTCTTCAGTGGTTTAGTGAGTTGAGGGTCCGTCTCTGATCCTAAGGAGGCGGTTCCCTGATGGGGGTCTCTGGCCAGCATCTGGCTCTGTATGTGGCTGACTGGACAACAAAGGAGCACGCGCCATGTACTCTCACCAAGTGCCATATCATGCCGTGCTGGGGCCCGAAAAGGGGAAAGATCGTGACACTGGGGAGACTTGGGATGGGTGGCAAAGAAGTCAGCATTGACAGACAGGATATTAACCAGTGGGGTGTGGTGAGGGGTAGAGAGCTCATTCTGGAAATCTTTTAGATTGCATTGTCTGGTATTGTAGCCGCTAACCACATGCAGACTTCTAAATTTAATGGAATTAAGATGAAATTAAAACAAAGATCTAGTTCCTGAGTTACACAAGCCACCTCTCAAGTGTCCGATAGCCACATGGAGCTAGTGGCACCTGTATTGGACAGTATAGATACAGGACATTTCTACCATCACAGGAAGTCCTGTGGCGCGGCGCTGCTTCAGCTAGATTCTGGGTCGCATTCTGATTCACCCTGAAGGCGTGGTATCTTAGATTGCCGCTATAACCTGTTTCCAACTTTTTGGATCTGGAGTTTCATATTTTGTCATAGCCACTTGATGCTGTTTGTCTTTTCTTGGATCTGAGTGAGGGGTTCAATTGAAATGGTCCGGAGGTTATGGTTTCTTAACCTTTTCTAGGTATTCTGTTCCTAAAGAAAGGCAGTGAACATAAAGCCTTTTACAAATCTCAGAAAGTTTATAGGAAGGAGCCAAAACACCTCAAGTTGGCTTTTTTGATTTTTGCACCTAGTAGCACCTTGCAGAACTTGAAATAGGATCTTGCACTCCTCGCACCGGGGCTGAGGTTGGTGGAGGGCCGGCGGGTGCCTTTGTTCCAGCCACTGCTGCAAGCCTGGCCCCTGACGCTCTTCCTCTCTCCTTCCCGGCAGTGGGCGGTGAGATCCCCCTAGACATGCGACTCGGGGGCGGGCAGCTGGTGTCCGAGGAGCTGATGAACCTGGGTGAGAGCTTCATCCAGACCAACGACCCATCGCTGAAGCTCTTCCAGTGCGCCGTCTGCAACAAGTTCACCACGGACAACCTGGACATGCTGGGGCTGCACATGAACGTGGAGCGCAGCCTCCCGGAGGATGAGTGGAAGGCCGTGATGGGGGACTCGTACCAGTGCAAGCTCTGCCGCTACAACACCCAGCTCAAGGCCAACTTCCAGCTGCACTGCAAGACGGACAAGCATGTGCAGAAGTACCAGCTGGTGGCCCACATCAAGGAGGGCGGCAAAGCCAACGAGTGGCGGCTCAAGTGCGTGGCCATTGGCAACCCCGTCCACCTCAAGTGCAACGCCTGCGACTACTACACCAACAGCTTGGAGAAGCTGCGGCTGCACACGGTCAACTCCAGGCACGAGGCCAGCCTGAAGTTGTACAAGGTAAGACTGATGGGGGAGGACTGAGAGGATGTCCAGATTACTGGAGGGTGACTTGGGGTTTGAAAAGGGAATTGGCATGCATTTGTTCATGAAGCTGAATCGTGGTGATGGGGTTCACTTGTAACTTCAGGTTCTCTTTCTGGGGTACCCCATTTTGGGGGGCTGGTTTTATTTAGAGCAGCCTGATCCTGCCATGCTGCCCCCTTACCCCTTGACTGTGTCTCCAGTTTACTTCTATTTTCTTAAAGCTGCTCTTCCTCTCGTTCTAGTGTTTGTGTACCTTCATGCACTTATGCTTTCCCCTTCTCTTTACTCTTTCTGCTCTCCTATGCCATCCCTTTATTCCTTTTTAAATTCTTTCTCTCTCCTTGGTGCCCCTGGGATGGTTTGTTCAGGCATTCATTCAACAGATAGATACTGCACTCCTGCTGTATATCCTGGCTACCATTCTGGCCATGTGGCTCCACCATTGCACAAAATAGACCAAAAAAACAAAACAAAAACTACCTTCATAGAGCTTATGGTGGGAGATGGATGCTAAACACAACAAACAAATCATGTAGTAGGCTAGAAGATGGTAAACACTGCAGGAAAAATGGGACAGGGGAAGGGGGCTTTGTTGCCTCTTGGTTTTTCCTTCGCTTCCTGTGTTGTGTCCCCCCTTTCTCTTCTCCACTTTTTCTCTTTTGTTCTGGGCTTCTCCCTCTGCCTCCTTCTCTTCTCCCTCTATCTTTTCTCCCTATCCTTCCTTTCTATTCCTTCTTTCTAATCCACCAGTCCTTCTCCCAACTCTGTAGACAGTAATGGAGGGGGAGGTGCTTTGGATACTGTAAATAGTCCTTTCACTTGCACGGCAGAATTGCTCCAGACGTTTCTATTGATTTTCACTGGACTTAAAGCCTCACCTTTTTCTCTAATCATCCCATAATGGCTTTAGTATGAACAATCAGGTAAAAATTGCCATAAATCTACGTAGCCTCCTTCAACGTATCTTCCCTCTCCAGCGCTCCCTTTCCGTTGTCCTCATTTGAGTCTGTCTCCCCTCTCCTTTCACACTGTCTCCTGAGTCTTTGGGCCAGTGAGTGTTTCATTTCTGCGGATCCTGAATCAGTTTCATTTCCTTTCTACTCATCGTGATTTCAAGTGGAGATTCCAAAGAGGGAAGACTTGTGATTCTTTCCCCAGATTGGCTTCTGCCCAGCTTGATAACTGTAATTCACTTTACCATTGATCATTCTCAGGATGGCGGGAGGCCTGTGTTTTGGATGTAACTTGGATGTGGAGCGGTTTAAGGAAAAGGAGGAGAAAGCTGGAAGGTATTGGGAACTGACTGCTGACTCCAGCTCTGGGCGGGCTGGAGGGGTGCAGAAGGAGGCCTGGTCTTCATGCGGCCACCCCTGCTAGCGCAAGTGAGCAAGGACTTCAGCAGACCCGGCTCAGGTTGGTGGCCCCGTGGGAAGAAGAGGCTCTTTACAGTCAGTTTAAACTGGAGCTCTTCTTACCTTGACAAGGATGGGGCTGATACAGTCAAGAACACCCAGTGGAAAACCAGTGGGAAAACAGCATTTCTAAAAAAAACAGCATTTCTAAAGGAACCGACTGAGTAACGTAGCACAGAGGACTCAACTTGGCCACTGACGGTGCAGCGCAGCTTTGGTGGAGGTAGTCTGGAGATGGCATGAGGCCTGCCTCTTCCATCCGAGGAAAAGTGCCTTTAGATTATAAGCAGCATGTGCTGGTGATGAGCTTGGCATTGCCTCCTCCATGTGGCCAGAGTCTTGAATAAGAGAACACCAGGCTGGCGTTGGGGTTGGCTCCTGCAGGGCCCAGAACTTGGAGGACTCCCTGAGAGGAGCCCTTTTTGGTGACCAGGCCAGTCCATAGGCCATACCTGGAGTCAGGTAGAGTGAGCCTCAGGGTAGCTGAGAGGGGAGCAGCTCTGCGTGTGCTTCTCAACTACTGGCTTAGGTCACTTACCCTAGGAATTGGGTTGTGGGGGTAGAATGTGGGACCCAGTGCCTGAAGGAGAAGTGCCAAAATAGCTGGTTTGGCTGGCAATTTCCCAGCCTCCCCCTCTCCCCCCGACTTCAGGGGAGCATTCCTTGCTTCAGGAGCCCAGGGTCATTAGCCTGGTCTCGTTAGCCCTGCCTAACAAATGTCCCTCTGCTTGTGGTGGCTCTGCGGCTGGCGGCGGGAGCTTTCCCATCCAAGCCTGGTGGCAAGGAGAGAACGCAGGGCCACGCCCATGGTGGCCTTGAGCCTTTGTGTCCCTCCCTGTGCTTCAGATAAACTTCCCCTGCCACTGAGGGGCTCTCTCTCAGAGGGTTTTGTTGTCCAACAATTTGGGGTGGGGATTGGAGGTGGCTTGAGAATCCATTTTTCTCTAGGCCCTGGTGTGGCCTGTAGTAAATGGAGATTGATTGCATGTTATTTTTCCTCTTGCTAATGTAATCCATTAGCTCGGCACATGCATAATCAGTTTAGAGCACAGTTAACTGGATGTAATCGAGTTCTTTACTGTCTGCTAGAGAACCCCGCTCCAGATGCTGCTGACCCTTCTCACACACAGCTTCCCTCCTAGGCCCCTGCCCCACGCCGCACCCCCATTCCAGCTCCCGTGTAAGGGGTTCATTACTGGTTACTAGCTGGACTCCCCAAAGTCGCTTTCACTTCTGCACCTACCGAGGTGGCCCGGCTGCTCTGGGCTTCATGATGGGTTTCCCATCCCTCAACTGAGCCTTCCCCTGCCTTTTCTTTGTTTGTCATGTTGGAGGAAATGGAGTGGCAGTGTCAGGAGATAGAGGGTGCTGCTTTCTGCTTTGTCATCCGACTTCACACAGGTCCAGAGTAAATTCTCTTGATGTCATCAACACTGGGACCTACGTTGCTGCATCAGGACTGAACTTCCCTGAGGGTGTGAGCTCACTTCCAGTCTGGACATGAGGGAGTTGGGCAGATCTACACAACACTGGTGCTGTTGTCTCATTTACCTGGGATTGTCTAGTTTTGATTACTGTGTGATAGCATTTTTTTCCCCCAAGGAGGTACGGGGAAATGAACCCAGGACCTTGTATATGGGGAGCAGGCTCTCAACCACTGAGCTCCACCTGCTGCCTGTAATTTTAAAATCATGGTTAATTGTCAATGAGTTCTTCCTTTTCAACCCTTGGAAGTAGAGTGGAGTGGGGGAAGTCTGGGAGCCTAAGGCATTTGATGAAAGCTCTGTTCTCTTCTCTGGAGCCCAGGTTACTTTTGCAAAGGGCTCATGATTGAATTCTTTTGGGTATGTTTGTTTTTTTGATGATTGTGTTTTGTTTTTTAAATAGTGGTTGCTGTGGTCCAGCCATATGCCCTATGTCCGTTTGTCCTTCCATTACTGGGGTGCTCTGATTGCTTGTCTCAGCAGAAAGCACAGCGGCTCCAGTGGAGCTTAGAGGCTGAGCTTCTGTCCTTAGTGATGCAATTGAACCAGGCTGGAAGTGTGTTGTGGAAAAGGTATCTGCTCTTAGGGCTGAGCTCCAGGATACCTTTCTATTTTCCTGTATAAATAATGGGACCCCTTGTTCGGGGCCCTGCACTCTGGCCCACTCCCTCCACTGCCAAAATGTGGGATGTTCTTGCTTGTCTTAATTAGGGGGAGAAAGCAGTACTGACAAATCCAAGAATGCATGCCATCTGCTCTCCTCCCATGGCTTGGTTCAATTCTGAGGCCAGAGTATAGAGGCTCAGAGCTAGTGTGAGCTCTTCTGCATTTATCTGGACTTCCCTCTTACATGGTGTGAAATCCGTGGTGTTTTCTGTTGGGGGAGGAGGGGTGCAGAAAGGGCCATTGGAAATCGGGGCACACCTGCCAACTATTAGACTCTGGTTTTTCACTTTGATGTTTTTCTTTACCTGAGAGTCATTGAATGGAAAGCCATCAACTTTAACAGATAGATTAAGAGCCCACCAGAATCTATTACTCAAACAGTTCCCAGCTGAAGTGCCTTTGATTGGGCTAAGACCAAAGTTTCATATTAATCTTAAATTATACACAAGGAAGGTCGTCTCCCTGGGGGTTGGGTCTGGGCCACATGTGAACTGCCTTGGGCTAGCTGAGCAAATGGGCAGTGAGAAGGCATTGCCCAAGTCAGCTCTACTCTGCTTAGAGTAGGAACTACCAGTTCATTCAAGACTAAATAAAAGCCCCCAAATTCTCTACATAGTGGGTTTTTTTGCCCTTGCCACCTATTCGGATTATGCACTGGGGCATGGTATAAGAAACTCTCCATCAAACTCTGCATTAATTTAAAATCCATCTTCTTGGTTCTTTCCATGACATATAAGGATCTCATGGGGGCCCGGTCTCCCCGCGGGGCCATAGAATGGTGATGGGCAGATCAGAGAAGTTAGACCAAGATTCGGTTTGAGATCCGCATCCTTCCTGCTACTTTATGAGTGCTCTTGGGAGAGGGGGTCTTGGGAAGACAGCTGTTTGCTTTATGCCAGTAGGTGGTCCCTGGCTCCCTTTGTCGTTCTCTGGAGGCGAGCCTTCTGTCCCCTGCCCTCCCTGTCCTCTCCACCCTGGGGTGGCTCGGTGTTTGAAGCAGCGGGTCACGTCATCTGGTTTACATTTTGATTCAGGAACCAGTTTCCTCAAACCTTGTTTTCTCATTAGGCAGATTAAAAAAAATTTTTTTTAAGTCCACACTTCTACCGTCTTCTCCCCCTACCTTGTACATTCATCCCAAATATGAAAGGAGGGGAGTGTTTTCCTGCTGTTGATTTAGAAGGTGTGAAGGGCCCAGGTGTTTTGGTAAATATTCGCACATTTAGCCCATGTGCCCACATTCTCCTGCAGCTGGAGGTTTGAAGCTCATTTCCTCCAAGTTGATGGCTGGGGGCTCCTGGGAATTGGGGTCCCTGATCCTGGGCCCGGAGCCTGCATGTGGGCTCTGAGGGGCCCCTGCCTGAGATGGCCTCATGGACCGTGGAAGTCCCTCTGGCCACCAGCTCACTTCAGGGACTCTCTCGATGATCAAAAGAGCGCATCTTTTTTGAAGGGAGGGCTGACGCCGGGACCAAGCTTACTCTTCCCCGCTGACTGGAACGTGGGGCCCACGCGTCACCAGTGCCGTGGGGTGTGGAATGCGGCACCTGTCTACACGGCAGCTTTCCTTGCCCCGCTCTCCCTCTAGAATCGGCCACCCCAACTCCCCAAACATGTATTATTTCACACAACATGTACCCTCTGCTGATTGGCACTGGGCACAGGCTTTGTCAAGATTGCTCGGGTTGTGGTTTTCGACACACCCTCATGTCAAACAGGTAGCGTCATTGTTATCGTTTGTCTCCATGCTTTAGGCACTACCCAGTGGAATTAAAATCTTATTAGACATTCCTATTTTTAAAGTTTCCATACCAAGCATGCCACCTGTTGAAAATCAGGTTTGCAGTCCTTAACCATAGCACCTTTTTCCCCTTTTTTCCTAAATTCTTTTAGTATTTTTATTTCCTTGTTTTCCCTCCTAAATCCTTTCGTTTTGTGGATGGTAACGAACTGATTAGATCCTTTCAGAACAGGGATTCTTAGCCAGGGGTCCACGGACTCGTTGGCTAAGATTTCAGGGGGTCTGTGAGCTTGAATTAAAAAAAAAAAATCAGCCTATTATCTTTATTTTCTCTGACCTCTAACTGAAATCTAGCATTTCCTTCACTTATGAATGTATGCAATAAATAAATTAGAGTAATATTCTCATTTCACCTGACTGGCAGAGGGGTCCATGGAACAAAAAAGGTTAAGAAAACCCTTGTTTTAGAATATTAATGTATTTGTAATTATATCTTATATTATTTACAGAAGGTTAGCATTCTGTGTTTACCTCATGTGTAAGCTAATAAAAAAATGCAGAATTCTTATTTTTTATGGTAAAAGTAACATGAGTAATGTATGTTTAGAGTAGAAACATTTGAGAAATCCAGGGAAGTATAAGAGAAAGCAAATATCCACCTACCACACAGTGAAATAGTATTTCCTTCTTTTTGCCTGTAACATAGGCATTTTACAAAATTGGAATGACATGCATATACAGTTTTATGCCTGCACCCTTTCTCATACCTTTAAGTATTTTCCTCAGTTTTTAAAGTGCAGGTCCTTCTCCTGTTTTCTCTGACTTTGTTCTCCAGGAGCATCCACTGTTAGGTTTAGTTTATATTCTTTTGGGCCTTTTTTTCTATTTTTCTGTGCTTACACAGATAGAAATGTATGTGTGTGTACCTAGCTCTTCATCACCTAGTATAGACATATGCTCTTTCAGCTTGCCTTTTTCTTATAACTGTTTATTGTTGGAATCGTTTCCTCTCAGTGTATATAGATTTAGTTTACTCTTTCTTATGACTACTCAGTGTTCCATGAAGAGAATATACCATAATTTACTATTGAGTCCCTTTTTGATGTACATTTAGGTTATTTGCAATGTTTTGATATTACAGACAATGGTGTAGGGAATAGATACGTACGTGTATCTTTAAACTTGTTCCAAGAGGTGGACCTTCCTGGGTATACTTGCAAAATGTTGATAGATATGACGCTTTCTACTGGTTTCGTTCCCTTAACATTTGGTGATGCTCAGACCCCTGCACAGTGGTCCCACACAAGTGTTACCTTTTCATCAGCCTGATTGATAAACTTATTCTGACACGGGTCTCTTTAGTTATTCGATAGGCTAAGATCTTTGGGTGTAATTATTGGCCCTTTGTATTTATTTCTTCAGGGGCCCTCCTGTTTACTGCCTGTGCTTTTTTTGTCTTGCTGCGTTCCTTCTTCTGAATGAGTTGCCAGAGCTCTTGGTTTACCAAAGCCAGCAATCCTTTATGTGCTCTGCCTTTATGCAGTAGTTTCTCCCAGTCCTTTGCTCATCTCTAACTTTGCTCACCATGCATTTTGACATGTAACTTTTCACTTGTCTAGTGTCCAATCTGTCAGTATTTTTCTTTATGCCTCTACTTTTTTCTTTTCCCAGGGAGACATGCTTTTGTCCAAGACAATAAAATGATAAAAATAGTAACTAACAACTACGCAGCATTTATTATAAGCCAGGTGCACTTCTACCTGCTTTACTTACAGTAACTAATTTAATCTTTATTAAGCCACTTTTCAAATGGGGAAACCGAGGCACAGAGAGGTTAGAGGTCATAATCTGGAGATTATGTTGGAGTCAGTATCTAAACCTAGGTAGGCAGGTTGGTGTCATGTCACCAGTGTTTTCTTCAGTGCTTTGGAATCGGATGTTGAACAATTTCTGAAATAACCATCACTTCCTAACTGATGTGAAAAGCCATGCTTATCATCCCTTGTCCTTTAAATTTTATAGAGCATTTTGTGGACTCACAGTAAATTCCGGTCAGTCAGAACTTCTTTACTGAGTAGTGTTTGTCAAAAGCACTGGGGAGCAAGAAGAGGGGACAAAAAAGACACGGTTCTCTTCTCAAGGCATTTGAAGTCTCGTTGGTGAAGTTACTTCCCCTCACATTTTACTGTTCCTCTTCAACATATTTACCAGAGTGAAATTTCTTGGATCAATTGCTTCTATCAAACTTGCTGAGATGAGGGAGTTTCTATGAAAGGCGTGAGGGCTTGGAAGAGTTCTTTACTGTTTCTTAATGTAGACTATGACTCTCCCCATTTATTTTGAAGAAGGAATGGAGAGCAAATTCTGAAAGTCACCCAAGTTCCCTTTTCTGAAGAAATTGTTATTCAGATAGCACGGAATTATCATGGCTGTATCTGTGTATCTGCTTTACAACTGTCTTTTGCTTACTCGTCTTTGGGTCTCCTTTTGGGTTCCAGAGGAGGCATAGCACAATCCCTGACTTGGACCCCTTGCTCCTCAGCCCAATTTCATAAAATCTAATAACTACTGGTTTGTTAAAATACTCGAAAGCCCCCCAAACCCTCAAGCTAAAAACCCTAGACCTTCTTGTGGGAGAAAAATCTCACTCTTAGTGGACCGCCCCCCCCCCAAGAGGAATAAGTAACACTTGTGGAATTTTTTGCATGAATGACATCTGCTGTCTTAGGGGTGGTCTGTAACCCTTAGAATAATTTAGCTGTGACTGTTTCATTGCCTCTGCATTCCAGAAGAACTTGTGTTACAGTTGTTCTAGGTGAACCCAGTCTGGCAAGAAAGCTGTGCGGTGGAATGGGGCAAAGGCATGAACTCAATTTTGATGCCTTTCAGCTCGCTGAGGACTTAGCTTGAAAGATCAAATCGAGTTTGAATATATCTGTTTCCAACAGGTGTTTCTGTTTTTTGTTTGTTTTGAAAGGGAAATTGTAAGGGAACTATTAACATCATCTAGTTGACAGGACAAGGCAAGAGTTTTAAAATAATTACATAATACACCCGAACCATGTTCTTTCTTGTTTTAAACATAACTTGAAACTATAAATACTATATAAGTATAGGGAGGGAGAGACTGTTCCTATGAAAACCCATCTTGGTAATACTGAGTAATTTTATACTTAATATTTAATAAAACGAGATTTGCAGCATTTTTTTAAAAAAGCAACCAGGATGTAGGATGAAAATTAAAGATTTTTTTTAATGACAGAAAATCAGCCGCTCACAGAAATGATAAGAGATTATTGAAACCATTGATATTAGGGTGGAGATGCTTGAGAAGCAGTCAAAATGCTACAGTGGAGGCTTTTTGATAGGGTTGCCACATTAAGCAAATAAAAATATGAAATAAAAACATTTATCTGTTATTGATCTGAAATTCACATTTAACTGGGCATGCTGTATTTTTTTCTGGCAACCCTATACCTCTGGATAGTGAAGGAATTCTTTCATAGCAACCTGCCAAAAGGCCCCACAGGAGTACAGAGAGATAAGTGGCTTCCTTGTTTATAAAACCTCTTTTATTCAGCGTTTCCCAACAAAAGAAGAAAATTACAAATGCCTCTAATGATGATTTCCAATTTTTGTTATTTATAGAAAACTGTCCTATCAGATTTTCACATTACGTAAAATGCTTTTCCTATAATGGAATCTGAGATTTTTTTTCTCTGCAGCTATTTGTTAAAATTCACTTTTCCCCTAATTTTTCCATTATTTTCTTTATTGCAGTACTTTTGTGGGCATCCGGAGCAGTTCAGTTTTGCCAGATGCCTGGACAGTTCTTCCTCACGTGGGCTACCTGGGCCTCTCTCTGCAGTTGTTATTTACGTGTAGACATACAGTGTTCCTGTGCTGAGCACTGGGGATGGCACACTGAAGACCCCAGGAGCCTAGGGTGTACAGGACACTGGTAGGAAATGCAGAGAGCAGATCTGAAGTGGGACCAATCATCAGGAACCTTCTCTAGGGCGTTTGTCCTCATCCTGTAAAAGGCAAACTGGTTAGAAGGTGAGAAATGTTTGTCTACTGAGCGTGTTTGATGTGTAACCTGTTAATTAGCAGGGCAGGTTCCCAGACCCAGGATGAGGGCCCCCAAAGCGTACCTGGTCTCTTAGGTCAACAGTCGCAGCAGCATTTCATTTGCCGGAGGCCTGGGCACGGAGCTTGCTGGAGGAATTTCTCATCCATTCGCTGCGCCTTTTGCATTTGTGTTCTGGCTCTTTGGCCATTGGTTCCTTCTCATGGATTGCCGTTTCTTGGCGACCACTTCTCAGCTGACCTCTGTGGACTTGCCTGGGTGACACCTCTCATCCCACGTAGCCCTTGTCATCATAGCCCTCAGAACAAGACCTAAGATTAGGCTAGGGAACATGATTTGCTCCTCTCCTGTTGACTCAGACTCCAGCAGTCTGGGCCACAGATTTCCCAGACCACTCCCCTGAGTGATCCCTGGGAGACAAACAGAGAATTCTTGCACTGAGTTAACAGCATTTTCTTTCTTTCTTTTTTTTTTAGGTACCCAGCTGGGGGGATTGTATGTGGGAAGCTGGCGCTTAACCACTGAGCCACATCAGCAAACCCCGAATTGGTTTTTTCTTTTTCTTGTTGTTTGTTTTTTGTTTTTAGGAGGCATGGGGGCCAAACTCAGGACCTCCTGTGTGGGAAACAGGTGCTCAACTGCTTGAGCCACATCCCGCCCCCAACAGCATTTCTTGAGTGGCGATTTTGTGCAGAGCACAGGAGCAGGATTTTGTGTTGACTCAGGCCCATGATTCTGTAACATGTTATTTTAAAATCTCTCTTGTTTAGGGAACTGTTTGTTACGGCATGAATTGGGAGTGTGCTTCACCTCCATTTTCCATTTGCTATACTGTGGATTCCCAGCCCTTGCATGTTTTTTGCTTGCTTCCTGTGTTTCTCCTGCTTGAGAAATTTTTTTCTAAGTGTGCCCTTTGGCCAACCAGAGGAAGACAAGTACATAATCAAGTATGGGTCTGCATTAGGAGATCTTTTTTTTTTTTTTAAGATTCATTTTTATTTTTTTAAGTATTTATTTACCCCCCTGTTGCAGCTTGCTTGCTGTCTGCTCTCTGTGTCTGTTCACTGTGCATTCTTCTGTGTCTGCTTGTCTCCCTTTGTTGCGTCATCTTGCTGCGCCAGCTGTCTGTGGGCGCGGGCCAGCATGCCTTCACAAGGAGGCCCTGGTACCCGAACCCAGGGCCTCCCTGGTAGATGGGAGCACAGTCAATTGAGCCACAGCCGCTTCCCTGGAGATGGTTATTTTTCTAAAAGCTTGGAACAAACAAGACATAACTGTGTGGGACTGGAAATTATTTTCTGGTGCACCTTTACTTCCCTTTTACCTTCCTCCAACCAGAAGTGTTTATCCTGTTTGAAAAGCCCCAACATCATTCAAGATTCCACACCTTCTCATTTGTGTCAAAGGAGCACAGGTATCATCAAGCAGAGCGTTGGTTGCACAATCTTGCTGCACACTTACAGGTTTTTTTCAGTTCATTTTAGATAGATGGATGGATAGGTAGGTAGATAATTAGATAGCTTGACAGGTAGATGGGCCTTTGGGGCACTGGGAGTGAGAATATCAGAGTTTGATATTTGCTCCCTGGACCCCACGGCCCTTCCAAGGGGCTTTTGAAAGGGTGCATGTGTCCCTGCCGTGGTTGTGCAGATGAAATGTCCTTGCTCCTGAAGATCAAGAAAGGGTCTGACTTTGTTTATGGTGGAGACTGTGCTAGCGGAATCTGTCCACCTAAGTTTAGAACTCGTCTGGCTGATTTATAATAGGATTCATTTGAATGCTTTATGTTCCAGACTTTATGAACTATTGGCTGTCATGGACCCAGGAAGCTTCTCTGATCAGCGTCAAATGTTTTTTTTAACCTCCATTTAAAGCAGTCTGTGTTCTGTGTGTGTGAAATAGAGGAAGCCCCGTCCCCCAGAGGGCCACTTCCAGCCAAGTAGTTTCTTGCTCCAGATGGTTTTCAACATCATCTTCCCAAACCTGCTCTGCCTTCCCCTCTGCCACTACCCTCCTTTCCCCCTCAAATAATTAAAGAGAGAGAAAGTTTGGGGAGCATTCCTAGGCTTTTTAAGTGGTTTCCTCACCGTCCTAGATATTAGGCAGCAAGTGCGACTCTCTAGCCAGCTGTGGTTTCAGAAGCGTCGTGGGGAACGATTTGGCCAGAGACACCCGCCTGTGTGTGCTTGTTCACTCTCTGTCTCTTGGATGATGTGTGCCCTGGCCATTTCTGTCTCTTTTCTTGCCCTGCCTGCGTTTCCATTAGCGATGCTGCCAGCTGCCAATGTAGCAAGACCCCACAGCTTTTCCAGGGACCAGAGTTCCGCCCTCTGTCCACTCTCGTCATGTTTAACTTTGAAGCTTGAATCTATACTCGCCTCTCTCCATCTCCATTATCCTGCTGTGATAATCAGCAAGTCTGAGCCATTGGGGCTTGGAGTTTATCCAGCGTACAGACTCGGGCATCTGCAGGTTTGTTCTGAGGTGCCGCACCCCTGAATCATCCTGTTGGAAGCGACTTTCCTG
Source organism: Dasypus novemcinctus (assembly GCF_030445035.2). Taxonomy (NCBI): domain Eukaryota; kingdom Metazoa; phylum Chordata; class Mammalia; order Cingulata; family Dasypodidae; genus Dasypus; species Dasypus novemcinctus. Next base: position 18,767,218 of record NC_080690.1, on the reverse strand, counting down.
TCTGAGTCCTATCCCCCAGAGGACCTTAAACCGACTCGAAACGCCCCCTCTCCTCCTCCCTGTGCCCACAAACATTGATACTGCTCTTCTTTGTGCTGTCTGCTCTGCAGCCCTCTTGGAGCACGGCATGCGGAACAGGATCTCACCTGGGCAAGTTTCAGACAGAAGCGTCAAAGCCCAACTGCGCCGAGAGGAGACTAATTACACAGCTAATTAATCCAGCAGATGTCACTTGAAGGGCTTGTTTCTTCATGATTTGGTTGCACACATTCCACATTACTGAGATAGGCATTCGGCGCTGTTGGGAATGTCTTTTTCATCAGGCTTTAAGGAGTAGCATATTTCCTGTCTCTTCTTTAAGCTTTGGGGACACAGCCCTCGTTTTCCAAAAAGCGTCCTCCAGCTCTTGCAGCCACAGACCCTGCCTTTGTCCCGAATGCCTGCCACGCCTCCCTTGGGCACTGAGGGCGTCTCTGGAACACGGGTTAGTTTGTTTCCCTAAGCTGTTTGTAAACTTCTTGACAATCTGGCTGCCTTAGACCATGTGGGTCTCTCTCAAGAGTCCAGCACAAGACAAGACAAGCAGATGCTCAGGAAATGATTACCAACTTCTTTCCCTTTACTTTTTGTTCTTAACTGAAAGCAAGTTTGTCTGAAAGGGAAGTAGCAGAGGGAATGTTGGAAAGAGGCCCTTTAGATGCCACATGGTTATAGTGGCTAGATAAGACTTGATTAGTGAAATCAAACGAGTCAAGCACGGGCCACAAAAGGGTTCTTAGAGGTACAGGAGTGGGGTCAGGAAGCAGGAAGGAGGTGGTGTTTTCTTTCCTTCCCCTTTAAGTGGTGGACACAAAATAGAATAGAAAGATATTGTTTTCTGTAGGTGGCCTGGGGCAGCTGTGGGTGCAGGCGACCGGTTGGCCTGAAGCTGGCCATCTGTGCTCGCAGAAGTTGACCGGTTCTTGGTGGGGGCGCAGTGCCCGTTCAAGGCCCTGGACTCAGTTCTCCTTGCCCTCAGTTGTGTCCACCCTGGGAGTGACCCCACCAAGGTCCCCCCAACACTGTTGATTTCCCCGGGGATGTGACACATCCAGTGCCACGTTCTACTCCCCATGACCTATCAGCAGCCCTGCAGGGTCCTTCAGCAACCCCCCTCTCTCGGCTTCCGTGGCACATGCTCATCTGTCTTTTTCCAGGCCCTTTCTGGCCCCTTTTTCTCATCTCCTTGTTGGCTTCTCTCCCATTGATTAACTGCAAATGTTAGAGCCCCGAGGGCTTGGCCCAGGTCCCCTTCTTTCAATCTGTAACTCTCCCTGAGTGGCTTATTCAGTCCAACGGTTTTAAACCCCATCTACCTTCTGATGACACTTAAATCTATATCTCTAGTCCTGCCCACTCCGTGTCCAGCTTCCTGCTCGACATTTCCATTTGAGCTTCTAGTAGTGGATTCCTCAGCCTTAGCCTGGCCTAGACAGAGCTCTTGCTGACCATAACCACTAAGCCTCTTTCTCCTGTAGGCTCCCCCCATTGCGGTCAGGGCCACCTCCAGCCTACCCTTTGCTCAAACCAGAAGGCTGTGAATGAACCACAACCCTTCCTTTCTTTCACCTCTCTATAGCGCAGCGGCCACCCGTCCTGTATGCTTTACCTTCGGAGTTCATTTCCACCACATCTGTGCAAGCACCCATGGTCTCTCACTGTCCTAGTACCTCCCTGCTTCTACTCTGGCCCCTTAAAATCTACTCTCTACACTGTAATTTTAGGAAGGTGAACATCAGGTCATATGATTATCCTGCAAAGACCCTCCTATAGCTTTCGATCCCACTTAAAATCCAAAATTTTTACCATGGCTTATAAACGCCTCTGTGATTGGTACTCCTCTTGCCGGGCCAGCCTCATCTTGTAGCACCACCGGCCTTGCCCACCACAGCTCAGTCACACTTGTCTTCTTACTGTTTCTTCACCATGCCAAGTATGTGCCTGCTGCAGGACCTTTGCACCTGTTCTCACTACCAGGAATGTGCTTCCCTGACCTTGTCATTCAGCTTCATGAAATGCCTGGTCCTCAGAGCAGCTTTCTGTGACCACTCACTCTCAGCTAGCTACATGTGTGTTACTTGCTCTTACCTCACTCTTGTGTACTTCCCTGCATCACGTTTATTATGTTTTTTCTGTTTGTACATGTATTATTTTGTCTCCCAAGAGAGCCAGGGCTGGACCTCAGTTGCCTTGTTTGTGCCTATGTCCTTAGTGATTAGATCAGTGTTTGACACCAGCTCCATAAATATTTATTGATGACAAATGTACCAGCAGAATGTGCTGTTGGTTTCTGCCCTACCCTAGAATCCGGCGTAGCAACCCCCTCTGAGCACTTGACTTTTCATAAGTCCAAAAGCACCTGCTGAGGTCACCTGGATGTCTCATGTGGACCAGGGGGCTCCAGAGCTGTCTGCAGCAGTGCCATTTACCATCACATTTGCCCGGAGCTTTAGTCCTGTGTTGACCTGCTGGGAAACAACCCTGGCAAGATAGTGCAGCTTGTGTCAAAGCATTCTGAAGATTCCCAGAATGCGGCTGGCCTTGGGTCTGTATCCCGAATCCTGCAGATGGCTCTCACACGGACTGATGTGGGGGTGGAAAAAATAGTGACACTTTACCCCTTTTACTTGGTATTAGAGATCAATTTTACTGAACTATTTTTTCTCGCCTCTCTTCAGTTATAAGATCCTTAACAGCAGGAAGTGTCCTTTTTCATTCACCTTTGTATCCTTCCTGGTGTCCTGCAAGTGTTAGGCAGAATTCAGCAAATGTCACTTGCAGACCTGGTACCCTAAGGTGGAATCTTCTAGGTAGGAACTTAAAGATTAGGTTTAACCCTCCCACAGCCCACTCTGTTTCCTAGGATTTCCTCTACTCTATTGACTCCTTCACTCCTTGAGCAAATGTCTGCATCTTATTGATGCTAATGAGTTCTAGATCTGCTTGTACCCCCTGAAAACCATGTTCCTGGTAGTGGAACATTCCCATAAGAGAGGAACTCCAATCTGCTTCTCACTCTCTGCCACACAACTTTGAGCATCTTCTTTGAGCAGGGTAATGAGCTAGCTCCTTTAAGGGCCGTTGCTTTTAAACTTTGTTGATCCTAAAGGAAACACATACCAGTAGCTAGATCGTAGTATTTCTCCTTACTATACTGTGCTACATTCTGTTTCTTTCTACTCTATCCTATTGCAGCTTTTTTATTTTTTGTTTTTACAAATGCTGGTTGTGATTCCCTGCATTGATCTCATGATGCACTAATGCAGGGACTCTCAATCTGGGGAGATTTTTAAAAAATGTGCCTGCCTGGCTCTGCTTTTGTTTTCTGTGGGATTCTAAAGTGCAGCCCAGGTTAAGAACCACTTGCACTGATGGGTTGTGAGCTAAAATTTGAAAACCACTGCAATACAGGACATAGAGAAGAGTTGCTGATTTAGTAAGAGCAGTCGATTGTGTGCCTCATGTTAGCCAAGACTGTAGGAAGAGGGAGAGAGAAATTACATCCAGTTGGTTAGAATGACTTCATGGAAGGGGAGAAAGCCGGTGTTTGGGCAAGATTTGAAGAAGGGAGTCATCACTTAGAAGAGCAAGCAGGACAGGGGACAAGGTAGATGTATCTTTGGACTGAAGGAACCTGAGGCCATTGCTAACGTAATTCCAGTAACAGAGTTTTCTTTCATTACTTGTGGTTACTATGACTTTTAAAAGAAAATCAGTTGTGAGCTTAGCATTTTGTATTACACTGATAATGTAGTGGAATTTGGGCCTTTTTAGTATTTGCTAGTAGGGAGGTCTAATTAAATATTGTTAAAATAATAAAAATACAAACAAAACAACAAAACCCCATCAACAAATATTGAACTTTAGTTGCTCTATGCATGTTGAAGAATTTAGGGGTTGAGTGCACTGTTATCTCCAGTTGGCTTTAGAATGCATCAAAATATAAGATGCATTGATACACGGGTACAGGAGTGGATAGATGGACAGGAAAGTGTTAATTTTAACATGTGGATATTGGAATTATAGGTGTATACTACATGATTCTTTCACCTCCTCTCTTAGGTCAGAAAATTTCATAATATAAGGTGGGAGAAAAATACCCAGTCGTGATGGTTAAGTGGGCTTTTCCCCTCTGACCACCACCACGTGGACGCCACCTGTTCGGGGTGAGGTGTTGCCTTCACCACCACTGTCCTCCCCTCTGCTTTCCCACTCCATTGAGAGTAATGCTGGTATGCTGTTGGGTCTCTGACAGGGCATAAACGGGTTATTTCTGGTTTTGCAGGTGAATGCGTGTGGACCACTGGAGGTACAGAGACCTACCTGTTGAAACCTCTCAGTCAACTCTGTAATAGGTAGTGGAAGTCCAACGGGCTCTTGGTCATTCCAGAAGTGTTTGGGTACCCACTAGATGCCAGGCTTATATGGGGTGCCGACCAGAAGACTTGGAGATAGGAAACCCAAGCGCCTCAAGAGAAACCCAGTATCTCTTGGGGTTTTAAAGAGAGACAAATTCTCTGGTGTCAGGCTGCCCAGGTTTGAATCCCAGGTCTTGGACTGATATTCAGCTATGTCATTTAATCCCTCTCTATTCTTCATCTGTAAAGTGGGCTGATAAAACTACCTGCCTCATAGATAGTTGAGTGAATCAGTTGAGACGATACATGGAATATGCCTAGAACGATAGTCCGCACGTAGACCCAAAAGTGTTATTTTTGAAGAATATCTTTTATTTGTATTTGATTTTCTAGTTTGGTGTAGCCTATGTAATTGAAGTCATTTTCTAATTTAGTTTTCATTAACTTTAAACTTGGCATTTTTGGTTTGGATGGCTGAAAGACCGTTTTTTGTTTTGTTTTGTTTTGTTTTGATTTTTGTTGTAGTGTGTGTATGCCTGTGTTTGTATGAAGGGGAAAGCATTTCCTTTAACAGAAATGTGTTTACTCTTCAGTGAAATGACTTTGGGCAGGCAATTTAAATTGGCCTTGTGTGAAGAATGAGGGACTTCAGTAGGTTGCTTCGTCCCTTGCAATTCTTAGAACACTTTTTTTAAAAAAGGAATACTTCCATTTCTTCTCCTAAGTGATGGGGCGAGAAGTGACCCAGTGGAAGTATTTCTGAAAGCTAGAAAGTTGGAAAATATTTCTTTTTGCTACCACTTTCTTAGTCCCTTCTCTGAGAATCACCCAAGGTGTCTCAGTAGAGGGAGAAAAAAAGAGTGAACTTACTGACATAATTTTTCAATATTGTCCTGTGTAACTAGGGGATTCAGAATTTGATTTTTTTTTTAAATAACAGGACTTCCTTGTAAGCTCCAGCACATCCATTTTTCCTTTATGTGACCAAAATAAGATGCAAGTGGTATAGAGTACACAGCATACTCAGAGAGAACTATATTCTATTTTTTCATTCCTTTATATATGTGTATAGTTTCCTTATTAAAGCTAATGCATATTCACTCCAAACACACCCAAACATACATACTTACAAGCTATACTCCAGAAGTGCACAGCATGAAGGGCAAACATTGAAATCGGGAAGTTAAATTCTAGTTAAATTAGGATTTTTTTTGACATCGGTGTGTTTCTATGTTTTGTATTTGTGTCTGTTTATATTTTGTAACCTTGGCAGTACCACCTAATATGTTAAAGGGGAATGCAAGTTAAGTGTTAACTGATGCTGCAAAGCTGCTATCCCTGCCTTGCATAAATGAGTTCACTTACATTGAAAGCCACAGTGTCACTGGCATGGATGACTTAGCATTGCCCTAGGAGTCGTCCTTTCCTGTTTACATTTGTGTCCTTGCTTGTGGCCGTACCATCCCAGCCTCCATTCACTGTAGCAAACACCTGCATTCAAGGATGCAAAACCATTTCCATGGCAACCCTTTGTTATCCATTAATTTCAAATATACCAAAATTTTCATTCAGCTGAAACTTTTTTTTTTTTTCCAGCCATGCATCCCCTTCTTTCCCTATTTATACACTGGAGGTTAATCTCCTTGGTTGCTCCGCCTTCCCCTTCTGAAAACTAATTTTTTTTTTCTTGTAATGATGTAAGTTGCTCAGCCCTGGGAACTCCGATTGCAGCACCCAGGCAACAAATGGGAGGAGATGCCTCCCTTCTTGATTTGAAAGAAGCTAAAACTTAATGTGAAACAATCTTTAACATCTAAAACTATCTGTAGAAAAATTTCACCAGCACATTTTGCCTGATGATTAGATCAGCGTGAGTAGCTCTAGAATGCATACTTGAAGAGCAAAGCAGCACTGTGCAATTTGAATGGTGAATTTAATGCATAATCTGACAACTGCATTTTGGCAACCTAAGTTTCGTGCTGATGTCAAGAGATGTGTCAGGAACATTCCCATGGCTTATGTTTGGAAACACCTATGAAATTAAATGCAAATCAATGCAGGAACATACTATGATTACAAATTTGAACACAAATGAGGAAATGCAAAATAAAGTTTTGCATTTCACATGTGGTAATTATTGCTATCAAATAGGTTATTATAATGTCCAGCATGCGTGGTGGATAGCTCAGTTATTACCCCATGTTCCAGACTTTACATTTTATAACTACTGTATGCAAGTCCTTTGTATTTCTTACATGCTTGGGTGTAGGTAATGATTCTGTCACTTATTCTAAGTATAACCATAATCTTCCTCATTTTTTAGAAATGTAGAGATACTCTCTTTGGTTTCCTCCCTGGTCAGTTTTATGGGTATTTCTAATTGTACTAATTCTGACCTGTTATTCACTGTTAGTGACGGCAGGTGAAAGCAAGAGAGCCAGTTTTGTGCTGTAGCTGTGTAGATTTGAATTACTATTATCTCCTCCTTAGCGGCTTAATTTTTGAAGAACTGTTGCTATTCTATGCACATCTCTTGTCCTGCTCAGTTTCCATCTTAGGATTTAGGCTTTTGTGGGCCTCCAGATACTTTGCACTTGTAAAACCTGTCTGCTAGAGTAGATCCCCCAGAGCCTATCTCTTCTTTCCTTTATCCCTTTTTTGGTAAGGTGACTGTCCATTTTTCTTTTTTCCTCCAGTTCTAAATATTTGGCAAAGATTTTGATGTGCGGAAGAATCTGAATGGAGCTTTTTACCCGATACTCCTCCTCTCCTTTGGGTAGACAGAAAGGACAATATAAAGAATGGACACTGTGTGTGAAGTGTGTTCTTAAAGGAAATGTTTCTTTTCGTCTCGTCCTCCCTCTCGTGCTAGGGGTCTCAGAGCCTCAGCACATCCGGTGACTGTAGTTGATTCAGCATAATTGATGCGGTCTCATTTCCCACGGCTGATGAGGATTATATCAGCTTGGTTTAACAGTCTCATTTTCTGCTCCCAGTGCACCTTGTTTTAATGCGTTTCAGTTAATGAGGTAGAAGAGAGGATGAGGTGTTACTCTTTATCCAGACAGTGAGCTTGTGCGGAGGGCTCTGTCACAGCCCACGCGGTGGCCCCGGGTGTCCTCCAGAGGCAAGTCCAGGCGAACAGAGCCACCTTTTTGGAACATGGTTTTTCGTGACTAATACAGATAATGATTACTACCTATACAGTTTGCCAAATAGTTTTATTACTACGATTTCTTTTCCTAGACATGTCTTTAATAGGTAATGATAAATAGATTATAATTTGGATCAGACCTTGGGATGGAGTAGAGAGAATCAATCAATCCCCTAAAAGCTTTTTCAAACCTTGTGTGCCTTTCAAACCCCTCCCCACCCACTCAGAGTCAGTTAATTTGAAGCTGTGCAAGTAGAAATAATTTCCAAAGTCTAAGAAGGACCAGACTCTGGGTGTAGACTACTGCTTGTTGGAAATAGGTAATAGAATGCGTGGTTTTGTTCTGTGAGTCTGAACAGAGCTACTGGTGAAGTGGGGGGGGGGGGCGGGTAATTTTATATGAGTGAGGCCTGGTTTAGGGACAGGACTTTGTTCTTGCTCATTTTGGGAAATGAGGCCCAGAGGTGGGAGCCTGTTGGAGTTGAGGTGCAGACCCTCCACCCTCCCTTCTTAGAGCCTCTTGGTGAGCAGGCTGGCACCTCAGAGCACCCAGGAAACCAAGGCTGGATGGGTGTTTTGTACGTATTCCTTTCTCCAGCTTCTGGATGCACGGGGAGTAAGGGGAGCTCCAGGGCTAAACAAAAGGGGCCTTTCCCCCTTTGGGCCAACCTGAACCATTTATGACAACCGCACACCCCGTCCCGCGTCCATCTTCACTTCAGCCCCTTCCTGCTCTCTCTCTCTCAACGTGGAGTGCCCTAAATAGTTAAACCCGTGCCAGGCCTTGGCACAAGGCCAGCCCCGTGGGGTGCTGTGCAGGGTGGGGGCAGTACCCCAGTGCATCCTGGCTTCCCGGAGGCAGAAGGCAGAGCGGCCATGGGTTTCAGCAGGAATTAAACAATTACCAAGTCTTAGTCCTCCCCACCTTCTGTGGATTGACTCTATAAATTGTCAGCCTGTTGACATTTTAATGCGAATTATGTCATGTGGTATCCCCTTTGATTTCGACATGCCTCAGTTTGTAAATACATAAGCCACTCAAAGGCTTGTGGTTAGCGTTCACCCCCGAGGGCCTCGGGGTTTTTGGTGGGGGAGAGCTCTCCGAGAGAGCACAAAGCAGGGACTGTGCCTGGTGCGCAGAGCCTTTTACTGCTCCCCTGGGCGCCTCCGACGCAGGGGCTGCGCCGAGGGCCCGCGGCCTGGTTAGTGCCATGCCCCTCACCCCCCAGCCCCCACGGGGGCACCCTGAAGACAGCCCCTTGCATCTGAGTGATGTGGTAGTTTTTTTTGGGTGCATCGATGGAAGAACGTTTCGCCAAAGTCACACCGTGTGGCTCCGCTCTTCCTCCTGGAAAGCATGCGGTTGCCTCCCTCCGTCATTGGCCCCCGGAGAAGAAATGACTTATTCTAGGTTCAACAGCAAACCAGGAGGCCAGGATAGCATTACCTGGAGCAGATGTTTCCTTTGACAGGGCTTGGCTGGCCCAATGGGAAAATGATTCAGGAAGAAATTCTTGAAGAAAGGATTGTTAGGAATTGAGATGCTGAGGAAGAAGAACGATGAAGAGTAAGGGCTGGGAAGATGGTACTGGAAAAAGAAAGACTCGGTATTTGTGTGGGAGAGGAAGAAAGAATGGAAGCTTGAAGATTCGGAATGTTTGCATTCCAAAAGTGAAATTCAAGGGAGGATTTAGTGAAATAGGCTCTAAGAGGGATTTTCCAGTGAGAACAGGTAAGAAGAAGCACCTGTCCCAGGATGCTCCTCCAGCTCTCTGTTCTTAACAGCCTGTTTTCCAGCTCCTGATCTCCTACTTATTTGAGACTCTTCTTCAAACTTAACAACCCTGGAGGAGCTGGCTTCTTGGTGATCTTTTGTGTGTAAAATGTCAATTCTCAAAAAAACTTAGAATTAGCCATTTTGAGATTTGATGTATTGTGTGTCCAGAGGCCAGGATGATGTCATCCCGAGACCCTAAGAATGGACTTGGAGTGGGGCAGTTGGTCTCTGCTTTGCACAGAAGGGGTGGGAGCCAGTGATCTTACCCCGTCTGACTGCAGCGGCTCTTCGGTCTGGGTTGGAATTTGGCTGACTTACAAAAATGTCATGGGATCTTTAATGGCTATGGGTGGTCGGGACCTATTTCCCACGTGCTGAGTAATTCCAGTTTCATGTGTGAATAATGCCCATATTAAAGCAATTACAGCCATACAAAATCTGTAAAGGAAGAAGGGGCCTCAATACCTGTTGATCAGAGACTCTTTCAGCTCATTTGAGAAAGGACTGGTAACTTACTTCCATGGGGGCTTGAAAAGGCTTTCCGGTGGATTCTATATTTTAATGCATTTTTAAAATAAAATGTCTCCTCCATGAATACATCTGGCCTTTATCACTTGGGGGAGTGCCTTAGCAAAGTACCACAAACTGGGTGGCTTAAAACAGTAGAAATTCACTCTGTCACATTTCAGAAGGTCAGCAGGCCAAAATCTAGGAGTCGGTAGGGTTGGTTCCTTCTGGAAGTTTCAAGGGAAACTCTGTTCAATGATTCTCTCCACCTTTTGGTGGCTGCCAGCAAACCTTGGGGTCCCTTGGATTGTAGCTGTAGCATTTCTTTCTGTCTCTGCCTTCATGTGGTCTTCTTCCCTGTGTGTCTCCTGTCCCCAAGTCCCCCTTTCTTTTCTCTTATAAAGACACCAATCATTGGACATAGGGCCCAACCCAAGCCATCTGACTGCATCTTAACTCCATTTGCAAAGACCCTTTTCCTAAATAAGGCCACATTGTGAGGTTCGGGGGGCGGGAGCACTGTTCAGCCACTCCAAGGAGGGAGGTGAGTTAGGGGGTGGGATGGAATGTTTGTGTGTGTGTGAGTGGGGAGGGGAGGAGAAAGGAACAGAAAGAAAGAAAGAAAAATCCATCCCTACAGTTTCCTTCTGAAACTCTGGGAAATTATGTTAGGTACCTGTGCTCCATCTAGTTAGAGTTTAGGTATAAGAGCATGTGTAAAATAAAATGACAAGACATTGTAACTATGGCCCAAAAGGATATTATTCCCTGCTAATTTTTAAAAAGTTCCAATGGATAAATGTTTTTCCAAAGGAGAACAAATACTACCTTCCTATGCTTAAAAAATTCATAAAATGTTGTTTGCAACACGCAAACTGGTCTGTTTCTTAACTTCCTCTATATCGTAGTGAATGTAAGTTAAGTCTCAGAAACATGCTTTCACCTACCACTTGAGAACTCTTCTATAAACTGATATTATATATCTTGCTGGGGAGACAGGGGAGCAGCCTGGGCCTCTTCTCATTTCACTTGTCTCTTCGAGAGTGTCTGAGACCCCTGAGCACTGCCTGTACTTGGCTGGCGTCCTTTCCAGCCCCCTGAGGAATCAGCAAAGGAAGGAGAAGGCCAGAAGGTGATGCTTAGCTTTCCACCTGTATGGCTGAAAATAAGTCCGAATGTTTGTAGATTTGGGGAGTAGAGGGGTCAACTAACTTGCTTTCACTCCTTTCCCCTTTCTTCCAAACTCATACACCATAAAAATTAAAGGCCAGTCATAGCAGCATTATTCATTATTCACAATTGCCAAAAGGTGGAAGCAACCCAAGTGCCCATCAACAGATGAGTGGCTAAACAAAATGTGGTATATACAAACAATGGAATATTATTCAGCCGTGAAAGGGAATGAAGTTCTGCTACCTGCTGCAACATGGATGAACCTTGAAGACATTATGCTCAGTGAAATGAGCCGGACACAAAAGGACAAATATTCAGTGATTCCACTTACATGGGGCACCTACAACAGGCAAATGTGTAGGGTCTGCAAAAAAGTAGATTACTAGGGGTTGGTAGGTAATAGGGAATGGGGAATTATTTCTAAATGGATACAGAGTTTCTGTTTGGGATGATGAAAATGTTCTAGAAATCGATTGTGGTGATGATTAAACAATGTTTTGAAGTATTTAATGCCACTCAATTGCAAACTTAAAGTTTTTATGTTGCACACATTTTATTACAATAAAAATTGTTTTTTAATAAAAAGCAACTCAAAGTAAAAGAAGGTAGTGGAAAAACCATGTTCTGGTAAGATAGAGGTGGTGGTAGGGTGGGCAGGGTGCTTCATTTTGGCACAGCTGTTGTAAATGTCATTGCCTGGGTCACCCATTCTTATCAGCTGGCCTGAGCATGCTTTGATTAGGAGGCTGTTTCCTCTGACCAGTGACACACTCATGCCCCCTGAAATTATCTGCTGCCCAGAGGCTCTAGAATTCTTTTGTCCTTCCTAGATTTAATATCCTCAAGATTATTTTTTCTCAGACATTGAAACAAAAAGTATAGCTGGTTAGCAGAGTAACTGACAAGGTAAAAATGCACTTGACTCACTGCAGCCAAGAAGAACATGTAACTGAGTTGACAGTGGCTGAGAATTGTTCAAAAGGAAGAAGCGAGCCAGCCTCTCAGCAGCAAGGGAAAGTGGGCAGCCAAATGACTGATTTCTATGGCACAGCAATGACTTTGTCTTAACTCCACATTCCAACTTGTTCCAGCCCCAAAGGTTATTTGCACAGCACACAAACAGCAGATTGTACAATGTATACAGGTATCGCCGGCCGTGCAACTGACCGTGAATATGAATGGGACTTGTGTGTCTCTGTTGTAATACCTTCCCAAACCACCCTGGTTACTGCCTGGACAGCGTTCAGACTTGCCAGCAGGGGTGCCCGAGTAAGACCCATCTGCGTTCTCGCATCTCAGGTCCGAAAATGCATTCGTATAAAGGGTAGGGGGAGATGGGATTGAAATCCCATAGGAAAGATGTGCCTCCAGAACGAAAACCCAGGCGGTTAGTGTAATAAGAAGAGGAAAAAGGGGAAGCTAGAGAGAGGCGGGGCATGAATGGGAGAGAGAATGAGAAAGGTTTCTGACAATTAACTAATTCTCCTTGCTCTAACCTATGACAGAATTAATCACACATTAACACACTGACAGCAAAATTAATGTCATATGCAAATTCCTAGTGCAGGCTTGGCATTCAACAGCCCGTTGGCTTTTTAAGGCCGGCATCATAGTCACACCCAGCAGCCCAGCAGTTGGTGTGGTAGCGCACCTCATTCTGCCGAGGATATCGGGCAACTTCGTATCTGAAGTGGTATCCCATCCTCTGACTTGGAACAACTTAAGTTCAGACGCTGTAACTAATCCAGCCTTGTTCTTTTCACTGGGTCAGGCATAAAGCTGTGGTTAGGCACCCTTGGGTGCTAATATGTATATTTTTTCACTGCCACCATAGTTTTAGTCTCAGTGGATATCCTCGTGGGAAAGCAGCAGTGGTTGCGTTTCTAGAAATATTCCTAGGAAGGACGAGTGGTAATCAGACTGCACGGTTAACTTTCAACTTATTCTAGTTTTAGTTAGGAACTACAAAGTGAATTATATTGTGTGGGTTCCAAGAGGTTTTAGCTATCAAAACCGGCTCTAGAAGAGAAAATGTAAGCCTTTCCATGATATTAAAAAAAAAAAACAACCCCAAAAACCAAGAAGAAAGAACGGCATGTTTTATAACGTTTTGACTGCTTTAACTCAGTGGCCTTGGGCAAGCGTGGGCTAGACATTCCAGCCAGTGACTAACCACTTGTGAGTCGGCTGTGTGTGATCATTATTATTTTGACATTTCATGAGTCATAGCATTGTGAACCAGGCGTTATGCAGAACGTCAGGACGTGATCCTGCCCGGCGGGTGCATCATTTAAGCCAGAAAGGAAAGGCAGTTCAAAGTAGGATAAAAGTGGGCAACTGTTTACGTTGATCGGCAATGAGTATTGGCATTTTCTTAGTGCTGCTGATTTCCTTAGCTTTTTCATTAGCTCCCACTTCATCTACTACCAAGGAGAGGAGACTTGAGATTGATGAGGTCATGACAGAGATCTGGGGAAGAAACATCGCTGGCTGTGGCATAGTCTTAATTCCTGGGCAATGCAGTGCTCCCTTTTCATTGTGTGTATAAAACTGTTATGGAGACAGGTTACCTGGTCTAGCTTGGGGCCAGAGAAAATTGGGACCTTGGGAAGCAGTCACCAACCTAATAAATGGGATTTAATAAATGAAGTGAGGAGTTTGAATGAATCAGAGATTGAACATTTGTGTGTGTGTGGCAGCTTTTGCATAGGTGAACATACATGTACATATGTAGAGATATACGTATAAGTATATATATATTTGCATGTGTATATCTTTTTTTTATCCCCCCTTTGTGGCTTTTTGTGTGTTGTCTTTTCTCTTTGTCCATTCACTGTGCGTTCTTCTGTGTCTGTATTTATTTATTTTTATTTATCCCCCCCTGCAACTTGCTTACTGTCTGCTCTCTGTGTCCATTTGCTGCGCACTCTTCTGTGTTTTGTTTTTTTATTTTGCTTGTCTCCCTTTTTGTTGTGTCACCTTGCTGAGTTGGCTCTCCACGGTGCTTGCGGGCCAGCGGCTCTCCACGGCATGCGGGCGAGCCTGCCTTCCCAAGGAGGCCCCAGGACACGAACCCAGGGCCTTCCACATGGCAGACGGGAGCCCAGCTGATGGAGCCACAGCCGCTTCCCTGTATATCTACTTTTAAAGTAGTTTTACCATGATGCATTCACATACCATACAATCTTTCCAAAGTGTACAGTCAATGGCTTTTAGTATAATCACAGTGTTGTGCATTCATCACCACAAAAATGTTTCATGGTGTATTTCTATTTGCTGTAACTCGTGCGTGTGGTAGAGTGCCTTAGTTTCTTTTAATTTTACCAGTCCATAGTGACTTTACCATGTTTGGGCTATATCTGAAGAGTCTGCTGTGGAATGGACAGAGCAGGAGGCTACATGGGGGGGATTTTCTTCTGGCCCCAGCTCTGACCTGTACCAGCCCAGACTCTGGACAGGTGCCTCAGTGTCACCTGTAAACTGGAGCTGTTTGCCTCCCAGGCATGATCTCCTAACATGGTAGATGTGAAGGAGTGGTAAAGCAAGTCTCTTTTTTTAAAATTAAGATTTATTTATTTATTCCCCCCGCCCCCGGTTGTCTGTTCTCTGTGTCTATTTGCTGCGTCGCCCTAACCACTGGGCCAAGTCCGCCGCCCTGAAGCAAGTATCTTATAACTAATACGTGATCACACAAGGCAGCCCCACAGACAAAAACCTGGTAACGGGAGAGCACTTGGAGTAAAAACACACTCCAAAAGCCGTAAAATGCACCTGGCTATGCCCAGGGTTAATCTGGCGCTTGCTTTTACTCCAGGTCCTACGTTGAAGCTGTCGCCCAGATGGATGGCCTTGCGGTGCATCTGAGGCCAGCCTTCTACTGATAGTTCTTGCTGCCCTGCACCATGGGGTGGTAGGGACCTCCTCTGGATGGTCACGACTCTTGCTTGGCATTCCGTGGCATCCTGTGCTCCTGGGTGACGGACTTAGGCTGATGGAGAAAGGAACGGGTGGCAGTGTCCAAAGGAAGGGTCAGTTCCTGAGACAGGTGACGTAGAGCAGGCCTCCTGGTCCCGCTGGAGCTGTGGGAGAGACGATAGGGCGCTAAAGCCAACTCCAAGAGGGCATGTTGAAGTAACTGTAGAGCGAAGAGTTGGGGTGGCATTGCCTGTGATTAAAGTCCTCAGAAAGGCAGGTGTGCACTCCTGGTACTCACGTCCCTGAAACGTGGACGTGTAGGCCACTGCTTGTCCTCCTTGGTGGCAGGATGTCAGTTCCCAGCTGAGGCTGGGTTCTGCAGATGCAGCAGGGCCGAGATGCTGGTCCCTAAGATGCCTGCTGGTGGTTCTGGCGGTTCCAGGGCGGTCCGCCAGGGCCCTCCCCCCCCCCAGTCCCTCTGTGCCCTGCGGGGAGCCAGCCCCACTTCGGTTTTGCTCCTGTGCCTGTGGCCATTTCGATTTTTCCCTGGAAGGCCTTGCCTGGGATACTCCAGCCTGCTGCCAGCGAGGGTTGCTAGGAAACCAGCAGAGGCCCGTCTTCTCCTTGCTCAGGACAAGGCCCCAGCCAGCTTCCCAGGGCGCGAAACCAGCACGCATCCCGAGGAACACGAGAGCTGGGCCAGGCGCACCCCGCACCCCTTGCTCTCTGCCCTGGCCCTTTCCCTCAGGACGCCCTGACTGCTTTCTCCACAGGCGGTGGCTGTCTGCCCCACAGAAATATTCAGAGGAGTCTACGCCCGTCCTGTGCGTCCCGAGGTGCCTTCGATCATGGAGTGAGGGGAGTCCAAACTCCAAAGGAAAATGACACGCCCTCTCGTTTTTCCCCTGAGATCGTTCCAGCATCACATCTCGTTCTCTCTCAGCCACGTCCCCCGCGCCCCCACCCCCCGTCCCTGCATGCTTTCCCCCTGTATCCCACGTATCCCAGAACCTTCTGCCTTTTGAAGAAAAGAAAAACTGGATGCCCTTTTGGCCAAGTGGTCCTGGGAAGGAGACCCAGGATTGCACTTCTGTGAAGAACTTGTCCCAGCTTCTAGAAGCTCCACCCTCTAGAAGCTTTGTAGATGGCAGTGCCCTGTTACCTTGCACACTGCCCAGGCGTCATGGTAGGGCGGGGTAGTTAAGAGGCCGAAGAACGGCTGCGCCTGCTGCGGAGATGTTCCCCCTGGGTTTTGTCTGATTTGTTCTAAAACCTAAGCAAGTTTTCTTCCCTTTGGGGAAACTGGTCTGCAGGCTATATACATAGGCAGTTTTCTGTCATGGTTATTTGCTCTAGATTGCATTCCTAATTATTGTGTCCTATTTTTTAGGTGGATTAGTTTAACTTTTCTCTTGACGCTTATCATACTGTAAAGTGGGTTTATTTTTTGATAAGGCAGTCTGACTGCTGGGCATTTATAGTTAAGCGTGTAGAATGCTCTTCATCATGGATTGTTTATTTCATTTAAAAATGAAAAGTTGTTAGGCTGTTCAGTTGAACTAGATATATAGCATGTCATTGCTGTGGACCACGATGCAGCTGTTAAAAATGATGAGGCATATATATTTTTTGTAGTGGGGAAGATGACCTCAACACAGTATGAAATGTCCCATGTATAGATTATTCTATTTATGCAACATTGTAGCATATTGTATAGCTATGTAGAGATGTCTGGAGGATATTGTTCGAAAATGTTTTATCTTGGTGATTTTACTTTCTTTTTTGTTGTTCTGTATTACCCCCTGCTTTTTGTGTGTGTGTGATCATGTATCATTTCTTAAGTTAAAAAAAAAACAACCCAATGATTAAAGGTATCACCTAATCCAGGGGTTCCCAATCTTGGGTGTGTGTCAGAACCACCTGATGAGCCCTTGAAAGATAGGGATTCTGAAGTCTCATCTCTGAGAGATTGGTTTTCTAATTTTGGGTTGGGGAACTAGAAGTCAACTGTGTTTTTAACAAGCTCCTGACACAGCTGGGCCTTGAAGGGCATTTAGGGAATGCTGAACTCAGTGAAGGAGTATCGTGTAGAAATACCTTTACACAACAGTAATGGAGAGTGTCTCTGACACTTACTACCTTCTTTATGCAGATGAGTCCACGGACCTCTGATTGTTAGAAAACTCTTCCTTTATGTCGGAGCGGCTGCCTGTCTACTTTGTTACCTGTGTTCCATATGTACCATCATCTATTCCTCTTCCAAAAGAAATACCCATAAGAGAGAAATATCCATAAGAGAGAAATATTCCTTGTGATAGTCTCATTTTAGAAATTAAATGATACTGTGAACATTTTATAACTGGCTTTTTTATTTCTAAAAACTTAACCATGTGTGATTTTTGAATGTCACTAAATATTTTTCTACAATATGATTTTGATAGTTGCATTGCACACCATTGTGTGAAAGTGCCATGATTTATTTAGTTGCCTGCTCCTCCCACTTTTTTTGTCATCATGTCCCTGTGTGTGAGCACACATCCCTAGCGTTTTTAACTATTCTTCCTTTGGAGTGGTTTCCAACCCCTGTCCAGTCACCTGCCCCCATGTATTTGCTTACTGAATGGTGATGCTCCTTGAGGGACACGGTCTCCTTGGTGAGACCTCACTGACGTCGTTTACAGCAAGACTATCCCTTTCCTTGATGTAGACACCAAATTTTTAACTTTCATTTCTTTTTGTTTGAACGCCCACATCAGACCCTTGATTCCTATCAAACTTCTAGTCCACCAAACCCACCAGGGTTTTGTTGTTGCTTTTGTTTTTACAGAACTGACAAATTACACCTGGCCTCCTCTGTCCTCTATACCTGAAGACAAGACGTGGCATTTATTGTTGTTTTCCTTCATCTTTTTTATTCCATTGTTCCAGTGCATTAGCTGGCTGGCCCTCCCAAAGTTATGACATCTGGAAGTGTGACAGTGAGGTTGTCATCTTTACATATATATGTGTGTGTGTGTGTATATTTTATATATTTTTTCTGAGTTTAGAAGTGTTTCATGTTAATTGTAAGGACATTTGGAAATGCAGAGAAACACAAAAAGAAAATCATCCATAATCTTACCACCCAAAGATGGTTTTAATTTTAAACATTTTGGTATATGTAATTTTAGTATTTCCTGCACAGATGGGATATTATTTTATAGAATTTAAATGATATGCGTGCATTTTATAGCTGCTCTTTTTTTTTCAACTTAACTCTGTGCAATTGTAAATACTTTTCTACATGATTTTCTTCTCTTTTATTGTAAAAAATATAATATGTAACAAAATTTGCCATTTTAACAATTTTTTGAAACTGTACAATTCAGTGGCATGTAATTTATAGTCATGATGTTGTGCAACTGTCACTGCTGTCTGTTTCCGAAAGTTTTCATCATCCCAAACAGAAATCTGCAATGTGATTTTTTAAAAATTAGGTTTGAACCCAGGACCTCATGCATGTGAAGCAGCCACTCAACCACTGAGCTACACCTGCTCTGCCGCAACATGATATTTAAAAGGTATATGGTGGACGTTGTGTGAAGGTGCCATAGTTTATATAGCTACCTTCCTTTTTGATATTCAGATATATCATTATAATAGCAAAATATAAAACCTTAGTAAATACATAATATAAATAGATAAAAGAGTTCTTTCTTTATCAAAGAGTTGTTAAACGTGTTTTTGCTCTGTTACAGTTCTTCCCCTAACTTATTATTATCTTTTACTGTTAATTATATGTTTTGAGATTCCAAAGTTTAACATGTTTTATAGCACAATCTTTTCCATTTTGTTTCCTTCTCTTTTGTTAAACTTAGAAATGCCTTCTCCACGCCAAGGTCATGTTCACTTACATTCCCTTAAGGTTCTCTTATGGCTCCATGTTTGGACACTTAACTCCATAATCCATTTGGAGTTTATTTAGGAATATGTTGTGAGGCAAGGATCCCTCTACACTTGTTTTTTTCTCAGCTAGTTATTCGTTGTGGCTCTGTGACTAAGCAATCCATCCATGCTTTTCTTTCTGTGAAAGAAATGACACAGTATCACATTCTAAACTTTTATTTGGATCCATTCTAGACTTTGTTTCATTAGTTTGCCTTGACCTGGAATGGTACAAAACTGTTTTAATTACTTGAGCTTTGCCCTGCCTGACATTATAGTATTACTTTTCCATCATTCATCTTTTCTTTTCTTTTCTACTTTCTTGCCTGTTTATTCTTAAGTGACTTTCAGACGCATTTTGTTGGGTGGATGGGCATTGACTTCTGTCTCCATTCATAATCTCGTTAGAAATGTTGGACAAGAGAGGTCCAGTTAGATAATATATTCTACTGTAGACGTTTTCCTCTAGGTTGACTTTAGTTCATGATCAGCATTCCTTGGGCCCACCTTTCTAAGTACAAAGATACCTTACCATACTGTCATCAGGCCTGCCTATAGCAGATGGCTCTCAAAGACATCATGACAGACAAAATCAAAGGTGGTTCATTTCTAACAGCCTTAGTAACAGCAGTTGTGCTCACATTATTTGAAAGAGAAAAAATAGGGGGAGGGTTTGGGAAAGAAAGAAGTTAATCTCTTGTTCGATACTTGGTGAACTCATACTTACTTTTAGAGATTCATGGTTTCTTTCTTCCCCCTAAGTCCTTACAAACATCTCTTTCATAACTTGAGATTTTTGCCACATATAGTGTTCTAGTCCATAATTTTCAAGTTCTGAACGCCATTAAAAATCAGAAAATATGCCCCTTTCCAATGCTATTTTATTTTTTTCCGCATGAGGTGAATTGTTGAAATGTGTGGAAAGAATACACTGAAATGTTAAGCAGTTACCTCTAGGAGCTTGGTGTTGCATGTATTTCTTTTTTTTTAGACCAGGATTTAGGACTGTGCGTGGCATGTAGTAAACATTCAAATCGTACCTGCTACTAACAGTGATTTTTCTTTTCTTTCATTTTATAAAAGGCTCATATATGATTATAAAACCACACCGAGCCTTGTCTTGAGAGGTGGCATTGCTGCTTTCCTGGGCTTGGGCGAGGTGTTTGAGCAGAGGCAGGTCACGCTGACCCGGGGCCTCTTAAATTGGGATGACGGCTGGCTGCGTCCTCCTGCCTCTCGCGTTCTGTGGTTCTGGGTGTTTACACAAGATCTGCTTTCTGCTCATCATGTAATGGGATCTGTGTGGCGTTAGAAGAATTTGTATGACATAGTTCATTATTAGCGTCTTTTTTAAAAACAAAATTTTGCAGTGGAAACGATTGGGGAACAATCCAAGGCAGTGCTAAATGGAGTGGAAATACATGCCACGTGTTTGGAGAAGGCAGTGGGGATTGGACTTTCAGGAAGGGGGCGTTTGCTGCCTCCTGCTCACTTTTCCCTATTCTCTTCCCTGTGCCAAAAGGTAAGGGTAAAGGTCAGTACTGGAATTTTGGATAACGCAAGCTCTCTAGAGGCAGGTGGCAGTTCTTACCCGAACTTGCTGGTGCCTTTCTCATTTTCCTAGAAGAAGCACATTTCCTTTTGTCTTTTTGGGGTCAGAATATAAGATAGGTAACAGCTGGGATTCAGCAGGCCGCATTTAGGCATGTGTAGGTTTAGATGAGAGTTCAGTTTCCTCTATTCTGTCCAGGCCCTTCAGGTCTGTCTTCTTGGCATCGTGTCTCTCCACTGCCACACAGCTCGCTCCAATCCTGGCCTTCCGGCCTCTGTATTTTCCCACTGAGTTTGCCACAGTGAAACCGCAGAATAGTGGAAAAAGTAAATGTTTTCCATGAAGGTGGCTACAGGTTTGCCTCTGTGACAAACAGAGGCTGATTATCAGTGAACTTGATGGTCCGTGAATTTGAAATATCTTCTGTGTCTGTTGATGAAGTCCCTTGACCACCTCAGGTGTTCTATGTCCCTTGCCACCTCTGTAAAGACAAAGGAGGGCTTTGTTCTGTTTGAAGTCCCCAAAGCATCTTGGTTGGGTTGGACCTCCCTGGTTGCTGTGGCAGTGGTGGCACCAGAACACCACGGCGGGCGTTCATCCTCCAAAGAGAAGCCTCTGGCTTGTTTGCCTCTTGACGTTATGCCCCAAATCATTCTTTTCTCTAAATTTTATTTTGCTGCCCTGCAGTCTTGGAAGCTGCGTAACAGAGTGATTGCAACATGGTCTCTGGAGCCAGGCAGCCTGAGTTCGAATCCTGTCTCTGCCACTTAATCACTTTTTTAACATGAGTAAGTTATTCAAGGTCTTCGTGCCATGTTTCCCACCTGTAGTTTGCAGTTGGTTGTTGTCATGTTGCACTAGCCAATTCCTTTTGTTTGTTGTGAGTGTCAGTGAGGTCATCTAGGCAAATGCTGGGGACCCTGCCTTCCCGTGGTGAGGGTTTTGACCCTGTTGGCATTTACTTCACCAAGCGGTCAAGGTTAACCTCACCAGCGACTGAGTCGGGTGCCTGTCGCCTACCCCTGGCACCGTGCAGCGAGGGAGGGTGCCTCGCCGCTGTTGCCGTCTGCCCAGTCCTCCCACTATCAAACCACTATCCCACTATCAGACGAACCCAAAGGGAGGGGCGCTCTGCAAATACCTGACCCACACGCTGCAAACGTAGCAAGGTGACGAAAGACGAGGAAAGGCCGAGGAACTGTCCCAGGTTCAAGGCCACTGAGGAGACATGGCAACCAGCTGCAGGCTGGGGTCCTGCATTGGGTCCTGGGACAGAAAAAAAGGCATTGGTGGAGAAACTGGTGGAATCTGAATAAGTCCCATGGTGAGGAATTATATCGTTTCCATGCGGATTTCCCAGTTTTGACGAATGGACTGGATGTGAAGACACGAGGTGTAACCATTAGGGGAAGCTGGGTGAAGGGCACATGGCAACTCCTTACTGTCTGCGCAGCTCTGCCTTGACGCTAAAATGATTTCAAACTAAAAAGTTAAAAAAAAAAGAAAAAGAAAAAAAAAGAAACGCAACCCGTGCTGATTTTAAATATGTTTAATCAGTCGTGAAGAATGGGAAGCCGAAGAGTGGCAGCCCGCCCCATTGCCTCTTCCTGTCCTGCTGTGCTTCCCAGCGGCGGCTGCTGGTGAAGGTTGGCGTTCCTACCAGACTTTTTTCCAAGTACGTTTAGGCATTTTATTAAAATCTTAAATAACCCCTTTTCTCCCACTCTGATTATATGCCTTAGAAGTTTAAAACCTTTTTATTTCCATGCAGCTTATTTTCCACACTCATTCCTTTCTGGACACACCTTGGCTCTTCCATAAGATTTTTTAAAAAGTGGTGTTTGTTTAGCCAGTGCTTAATTTTATTTTCCACTCCTACTTCTAACCCATCCAGGTCCCATTTATATTGCCTCTGCCCTTGCCAGTCTTTGTAAAGCCTCCTAAATTAGCATCATCTGAGAATTTAATTAACTTGCTGTTTACCAACCCTCTCCTTTCAAGATAATTAATGAGGATGTTAAGTGACACTGGACCTGACATGGCTCCCCTGGTACCTGAGCAGGCACCTACCTGTGTGTGGGCTTGGGATCTCTGCCTTGTTTACCCTCTGCCCAGCATCTGGGCTGTGCGGCCGCGCTTGCTCTATGCAGGTACCCGTGGCCAGTGTTTGCTTAAAATCTAAGCTTTCCTGTCTCGCCTTTTATCCACTCGTTTTCTGCTTTGTTAATTAAAAAGCCTCGTTTTACTTAGACTGGAGTGCTTATTTTTTGTGTTATTCCCTAGACAGAGTCTGCATTACTGGGCTTGAAATTAAACTAGCTGAGAGAATCAGGTGTTACAATTCCCTTAGGTTTCTGCGAACATGGCAGCATCATTTCTCTCCCCACAACTTTTCTCCCCACGACTTTCTACCTAATCCAGGAAGCCAGAGGTTATCGTGGATCTGGAAATTCACCGCCGTCCACTAGACTGTTCTGTGATGATGGAAATGCTCTTTCTCCGACACAGCAGCCACGAGCCACATGTGGCTGATGGGACTGAGGAACTGAATTTCTAATTTTATTTCATTTTAGTTAATTAAAATTCAAATTTAAATAGCCACACATGGCTCATGTCTACAATATCTGCCTTGGGTTATCTGTGGTGGGTCAGAAACCCACCCTCTGGTGGCTTTCCTGCCCTCCTCAGCCCCTCTCTTCTCTGACAGGGAAGTAAACTGATTTCACCATCACTCTCAGCAAGCTGTAATTAGGAAGGTAAGTTTTCTGAAGTAAAAAGATGTTACTTTCTAAATCCAAATGTAAATGACTTGGATTATCCGTGTCACTGAGCACTTCATTCATGCAGATAATTGGGAATTGACAGTGTCCTTTTCCCTCAATTACTTCCTGATAGTTCCATGTGTTACAACGGGAGAAACACAGAGCTGTTTTTAAATAGCTATGTTAATGTCCTCATTAGTTTTACCTTTTCCTACCAATTAACAAATATTAACTCCTGTGGCGGAGTTAAGTTGACTTTCCTTAGGAAGCCGCATTCCCTCTTCCCTCCCTGGTCGCCTGGCTTGGGTGAAGCTTAGCTTTTTGCCTTCTCCTGTGTGGTATGAAACTCTGGCAGGTGCACTTCGTTCTTCAGAGGGATCTTTAGTCTGGGCTATTAACAGCATAGCATGGCGTGGCATGGCAAACACCAAACTAGGAACACACAGACCAGGGGTTGACTTCCAGGGCCACCACTTACCAGCCACACTCTCTCATATCCGTGGCATAACCCAGGGAGTACAAAGCAGATGTCTGTGGGACCACGCAGGGATCACCAGTGAGGGTCTAGTGCCGGGCTGGAGAGCACCTTCCCCATCTTATCTGCATCATTGGTGACATGAGGGGCTTTGGAGCCGGTTGGCTGCCAGATTCCCACCCCTATCGCCCCTTTTTTTTGCTTTCTACTAGAAGCAGGAAATCTAGGTGGCAGACTGCATGTGAACTATTAATTAAGAGTTTCTTAGAATTCTTGGAGTTATACTGCCCAGTTGCTGTCAGTTTGCTCTCTCTGCCTTAACTCTCTCTTCTGTCAATTAAACTGCAAAGAAAGGCACCTGCTCCCCTTAATCTTAAAAGGCAGTTGTGACGGTCACTTGAGCTTATGAATGGCCCAAACCTTTTGTAATCTCTAAAGGGCTGGAAACATGTAAGGTGGTGTTACTGAGAAATCATTTTGTCAATTTTTCTAAATCCAGACTTCCTGACCACTCATTCTTGGATGTCAAGATCATGGCTAGCATTTTTCTAGGAGATGCTTAGCAAGCAAGAGCATGGCACGTGGGAAGCTACACTGATGAAAGTGACCACATATTTCACTTGCTTTTTTCTGCTCATTGGCTAGTCTCAGCTCCTGGAGAGTATGGAGGAAGGCTACTTTTTTTTAATTTTTTTATTGACTTTGTAATAATATTACATTAAAAATATATATGTGAGGTCCCATTCAACCCCACCCCCCACCCCCCCTCTCCCCCCCCCAACAACACTCGTTCCCATCATCATGACACATCCATTGGATTTGGTAAGTACATCTTTGGGCACCTCTGCACCTCATAGACAATGGTTCACATCATGGCCCATACTCTCCTCCATTCCATCCGGTGGGCCCTGTGAGGATTTACAATGTCCGGTGATTACCTCTGAAGCACCATCCAGGGCAGCTCCATGTCCCAAAGACGCCTCCACCTCTCATCTCTTCCTGCCTTTCCCCATACCCATCGTCCACCATGTCCACTTTTCCCAATCCAATGCCACCTCTTCTATGTGGACATTGGATTGGTTGTGTCCATTGCACCTCTATGTCAAGAGGAGGCTCAGATTCCACATGGATGCTGGATGCAATCCTCCCATTTTCAGTTGTAATCACTCTAGGCTCCATGGTGTGGTGGTTGTCGGAAGGCTACTTTTTATTGCTATTTGTAATACCATCATTGAGTTAGTTAAAAGTTGAATCAGTTACAAATATTGCTAAGTTCTGAATAAATCTATAACCTTCACCCTTACTCATCTGGTGTTATTCACTTTGGTCGTATAATGAGTTGCAGAACTCGAGAGTGAGTCCCTGTGATTGCAGAACACACTTTGATGCCAGCTCTTATATTTGAAAGTCTGCAAACGGGGTGGAGTTTCATTGTTCTGGAGCCATTTCATAATTCAGAGTTTAAAGGTCTTTAAATTAGTGTTGGCCTACAGGTTGAAACAGCTTATTGTTATGTGACAGTTGCAAGTCTGGCTTTTGCTGGAGTTATGAAAGTTAGAAAAAACTTATTTTGCATAGCAAAGTGTGTGTGCGTGTATGTGTGTTTCTTCCCCTCTTCATTGAGCGCAGCACACAGTATTCTAAATGGCTGAGTAAAGTTTTCACAAAGTTTTAAATCAGGGGTTGGCAAACCACGGCTGGAGAGTGAAATCAAGTTGTCCACCTGTTTCTGTAAGTAAATATTATTGGGGCATGTCCATGCCGATTCTCTTACGTGTCGTCCCTGGCTCCTTCTGCACTGTGATGGCAGAGTTGAGTAGCTGCCATGGAGGCAGTATGGTCCACAGAGCTTGGGGTACTTACCATCTGGTCCTTTACAGAAAAAAAGTTTGCTGACTCTTGGTCTAGATGATGAAAGCATGTTAGAGGCTGTGTTTTTGTGAATTCTTGGGAACCTGTGGACAAGAAATTACTCAAAACCCTCCTTTTAAAAATGCAGTCCTTGTCAGCTCTGGTTTACCTCTGTGACCTTAGGAATTTGCTTATTAGCTGGTGAATGCCATGACCCTGGTTTCGTGGCAACTAAGCCTGCATCTACTTTTCGCTCATGTCCTGCTAGTCATTTGCTCAGTAGACTGAGTAGCTTTCAGCCTTTCTAAGGCAGGACACAGTTCATTGGAGGATGTGCTCAGCCTTCAGTTCAGCTGAAATCTGAGTGCTTTCTCAACCTGAAACAGTCGGTATTACTCGAAATGTTAAGTAATACAGCTCTCTACAAAGACAAAATGCTTCCCAGTCATTATTAGCTGTGCTCAGTCGTCATTCTTCACGATAATGCCATGAACTAGGTTCTCAGTATCGCCGTCCATATTTTATCACTGAAGCGGGGAAGGAAGGGTGACTTGCTGAAGGTCACAGAATAACAAAGCCCACTGGCAATTTGTGTCATCTCATGAGTCATGTTGGCGCTGGTGGATGCAGCTGGCGCCAGCGGGACTTACACCCAGAGGCAAGCCAGTCCTTCTAACAGGTTCTTCCCCGGCAAAATGTGACGATTTCATTAGTGAGGTAAGTGAATGGAGGATCAAGGAATTAGTTCGTCTTTGTGTAGACCTAGGGCCCGAATGAAATCACACGGAGGGGAAGGCTTTCTAATTCTTCAGGTTTCCCTTTCAACCAGTTTAATCACTGGGCAACACTTTTGTTTCCTTTTGATTTTGCTTTACCGTTTATGAAACACATTCCCCTTGCTTTACTCACTCGGGCCTCATGGCTGCTCACCGTAAAGTGGTGTTCTTTCTCTCTTTACAACTGAGGAGACAGGCTAGTGTCAGAGCCCTTTCGGCTCTGTATGTCTCTTGAAATGGGCTAAATTGAGTCTCCCTGAAAGAAATTCTCGCCTGGGGACTTCAGAATGCAACCGTATTTGGTAATAGGGTCACTGCTTATGGGATTAGTTAAGAGGTGGGCTCCTAATCTAGTATGACCCGTGTCCTTAGAAGAAGAGAAGATTCAGAGAGAGAGAAGGCAGCCGTGTGAAGGTGGACACAGAGATTGGAATTCTGCTGTTCACACTCCATGCCAAGGACTGCCTCTACCACGGATGCCAGGAGAGAGGCAAGGGACAGATTCTTCCCTAGGGCTCTTGGGGGAGCATGGCCCAGATGACACCTTGAGTTTGGACTTCTAGCCCCCTGGTTTGTGGAACTGTCTTATAGCGATCCTAGGATATTAATATAGCTCCAAATGCCCATCCGCGTTTTCTCTCTGCGGAGTGACCTGTGCATTGAGTACCAAACATGAGGACCCCAGGCCCTACCTTTGGGAACCCTGCAGTCTCAGTAGGGAATATGGCACTTAGCCAATAACCAGCACCCAGGGCACCACTGTGCAAAGTGGTGCTGAGAATGAGGACCTTGAGTTCCGAGGAGCGAGATCACTGTGCTCAGGAGCAGGGTGTGAGGCGGTATGCTAGGAGAGCAGAGTAGGAATTCAGATGCCTTGGAATGCAAGTATGCATGGGAGGGACTGGCGTGACTCCAGCCCCCACCCGCCAACACAGGCAGAGCAGACCATGAAGGGTGGAGAGTGAGTTGAGCTGGCTGGAGGCAGGGGTGGTGCAGGGCATGGCAGGTGACGAGGCCAGTTCTGGAGAACCTTTCTCAAGTACTAGAATGATGAAAATAATGTTTAGAGAAGATTAAGCTGGCACTGTTTTGGGAGATTAAAGTGTGATGAGTCAAGAAGCAGGAACAGGGATACATAAATGGGAAATGAATGAATCGGAAGCTTGAAGAAAGACTGCTGGAAAAGTTTAGATGCTATCAGAAACTGTGACTAGTTCTTGATTCTGCTTCCCTTATATTATTACGGAGTAATCTGGAAAGGTCATTGAACAATTTGTGTTTTACCAAATGAAGGCTCTAAAATACCTACTAAGAAGAATGCCTGTAAACAGTATATTAATACATAGCAAATTTACTGGGTTTGAGATTCCAAAAAGACACCAGCTGCCAGTTGGTATGGTGGAGTGCAATTGGTTTGTCCAGATGTCCAAGATGCACTAGTATCACAGTACCTACTAATGTGCATAGCAAATACCATCACATCCTAGAGCTTCAGAGCTGGAAGGATGTTAGAAATCATCTCTCTAATCACATGTCCCTCCCCCTAACATCATCCACCATTTTGCCCAAATGAATTTTCCCAGTTGCCAGATTTTTAGGTGCAGCTTTCTGAGACTTGAATTTCACTGAAGAAAGTCCCTCGTGGCTTTCCAGCAGGTGCCGTTAGCCGGTGCCCATTGGAACACTCTTTGCCATGCCCCCATGTATCTTCTTCTAGGGGTCCTTGTCTCATCACTGTCTTTTGAGCTTGCTGGCATGGAATGAGTTTACTCAATGTAAGAAGAGAGTATTTTGGTCAGTCTGGACTTCCTGAAAAATCTTCTATATCTTACCATTTAGAGATAAGTTAAAAAAAAGCCAAAGAACTTGCTGACCTGCTGACTCAGTCTCCTGGGCAACTATAGCAATGTACCACACAGCCTGGGTGGCTTAGCACAGCAGAAGTATATTGTCATGTTCTGGAGGCTAGATGTCTGAAATCAAGGGGTCAACAGGGCCAGGCTTCCTCCGAAGTCTTTGTGGGAGAATCTGTTCCATGCCCCAGTCCTGGTTCTGTCTCAGTCATCACACAGCATGCTCCCCTCTGTGTCCAAATTTCCTCTTCTAAAGGACACTAGCCATTTTAAGGGCATCCCTACTCCAGCATGATCTCATTTGAATTTGCTGAATGCCATCTGTAACTACCCTATTTCCAAATCAGGTCAGATTGTGCGGTCCTGGAGATTAAGATTTAACATATTTTTTGGGGATGCACAGTTTCGTCCATGCAGCTTCATTCCATTGAGCATTTTGAGAGCAGAACCAGGAAACGGCGTCTTTAGGCTAAGCTGCCTGCAATTCCCTGTGAAGGGCCCACTTGCAGGCAGGACTGTCCAGCATGTCAGAAGGCCCAGCCCAGTGTGTGGGCAGAAATCGGAAGGGAAAGAGGCCTTAAGTGTTGAGTTTCTGAAACCGTGTGGAAAGCAGTCCCTCTTCCACACTGGCCCCAGAATTTGAAAATAGATCAAAGTGGAAGACTGAACTGGGCAGCTGGCCTTTCGGAAGCTGTACAAACTGGGGATGCAGGTACAGCCCAAGAAAATGGAAAGCAAACAGGGCTCAAGCAGATCCTTGTACACTGATGTTCATCACGGTATTCTCGGTGATAGCCAAAAGGTGGAAATGACCCAAGCATCCACTAGCAGGTGAATGGATAAACACAATGTGGTCTATTCATACAATGCAGTATTCTTCAGCTATAAAAAGAGGTGAAGTACTTGCATGTGGTACAACACAGTTGAACCTCTGAGTGAAATGAGCCAGGTGTAAAATGCCTCACATTGTGGGATCCCACTTTTTGAAGTATCTAGAATGGGTGCACTCGGAAAGACAGCATGGATTAGAGGTTTCCAGGGGGCAGGGGAAGAGATTGCTGACTGGGTAAAGTTTCTGTTTGGGATGAGGAACTTTTGAAATAGTTCAGTATGATGGCAGCACAGTCTTGTAATTAATGCTGCTGAATTGTACACTTAAAAATTATTAAAATGGCAAATGTATGTTATATATACTTTCCACAGAACAAACAAAAATCCAATTGGGGGTCTGGTTCTCAGAAGTCAGTGAGTCAGATAGGAGGATGGGAAATTTGGGAAAAAAATGAAGATGGCTGCTGTGTGTACATGTCAGTCAGAGTCCTCATCCTGCCACTGCATACCTGGAGGCACTCGAGCTGTTTTCAGCAATCTGAGCATTATCATCCCCACTCCATTGGCTTTGTAGACATTTTATGTTTAGAACTAAAATACATACAAATTTTTTAAAAATTTTAAGCAAAGGTATGGTGGATACTGCCCACTCATATCTGGAATCTTGGCAGTTTCTGAATTCTTCTCCTTGAGAGATATCTGTGGAGCTGCTTCCCAATCTTTCTTCTGTGATCTTCTAGATGTTTCTCAGTCTAGCTGCAACTTGCCATTATTTTTTAAGGAGCAAAACTCTCTTGTAGAGGAGCCTAGAGATATTAAGCCTCCGTAGGTAACAGAGCTAAGCGTGTGGAAGAGATGGGAAGATGGAAAGATGGGGACCAACCACGTTAAGCAGTGTGATGAGTCCCTGCCCTCTGGCTGGGGACACTTTGGCTGATTTGGGGTGGGGAAGTACTTGTTACATCCATATACTGAAAAATGAACACGAAGTCTTCATGGCCATTAAGTAAAGCCGCTTGTAATTGTATTATGGAGTCTTATTTAAACCAACAGTAAATATAAGCAAATATACCAGCAGAGAAGCTGCTACCCCTGGGCTGCAGGGCCCGGAGGAGCAGTTGAGCCCAGGAATCGGGGAAGGCTTTGGAGATGGCGCGGCATCTGAGCAGGGATCTGATCTCTACAGCTGTTTGTTTCATTCTGCTCATCTCGGCACCCTTAAAAAAGACCCAGTTACCCTCATTTTACTTCAGTCACAATGTGCAACTGTTAACTTTTGAAATTCAGTAGTGCGACCCACTCCATGATCTTTTCCGGCTAATAAAATGGAATTCTCACACGGGCCTCATTCCTTTGGTTTTATTATCCCCAGAGGCCCCACATTCTGGAGCATGTGGGTGGTGGAATAATCGAAGTTGGGAGGGTGGGAATAAATAGTTCCTCCTCTGATCCAAAACTCAGTGAAAATATAGTTTTCTAGAATATGTGTCAGGCGCTGAACTATTTCTAATACAGAAAGGACCAATTTGTCGATTCTTTGAAATGTACTAGAAAGCGATCCCTGTTAGGAGCCAGTCGTGCCTAACCCCCCACTCTGAGGTGGTCAGGAACTTGAGCATGTGTCCGAATCACCTGGTGGGCCTGTTAAACCCCTCAGGGCGGGGCCCACTTCCAGAATTTCCATGTCTGGATGGAGCCCAAGCATTTATGTACCTGACATTCCCAGGGGATTCTGGTGCTGTCAGTCCAGGGGCCACAATTTGAGAACAGTTGAGCTGTGCATCCGCTGGGAAAAGGCACTACTCGACTCCCTTGGGACCTTCCCCTAGTTTGGGTCTTTCTCATGGACTTCCACAGAAGCACAGTGGCTGGAGGATGGCTCTCCAGAATCCCCTTGGGGCCCTCCAGGTTATCCTTGTGGGAGTTGAGGCTCCTTCAAAGCTGGTGGGGGAAGGGGGGTAGGGGTCGGAGGACAGGACGGGCTTGGAGGTGTTGGGCCCTGTGAAAATAGGTGGTCAAGTCTCGACCGCACGTCTCCTTGCCTGTGAGGGAGCAGCCCTTGTCAAGCCCGAGACTTGGTTTCAGCAACTGGGATGCCCGCAAGTAGCGATTTTGTTCTCGGCCCTCCTCAGTCCCAGTGTAGCTGCTAGACGTGCTGGACTTCAAGGCCACCTCGTGCGGTTGGTACTGGGGCCCTTCTGTGAGAGGCCCGTCTGGTGACCTGGACATGAGGGCCCTGATGTCCTGTGGCAACCCGAGGGAGACTGGCAGCCACCCAGAGATCCTCCAGCCCCGCGGATGTCCGCAGTCTTGGAGCCCACGCCCATTGGAATGATTAATTGAGGGCCCCCGTTCTGCTGGACAGTTAAGAAAAGCAGGAGGAGGAGGAGGGAAAAGGCTTCAGTTAGACCTAATTTGGCACCATATTGTTTTCTGTTAATCTATTTTGTTTTCTGTCCGCCTGTCCCAAGGGATGGGTGCCTTGCTGCTTGCTGAAGCATGCATAACTAATGTCCTCGTTAAGGGCTGATCTGTTTATCCGGGCCAGGCGAGGAAGCCAGGCTGCCAAACCTAGGCACGAGCTGGGGGCCGCTGCCTCCCCCTGGGCCTCAGCCCCACCTCATTAAGCTGGTCCCGGCTATTGATTGGGAACCAGTGTTGGGAAGAGTCTTACTTACTCCATGCATTATCTTGACAGATTGATCAGACCTGATTGAGAACCTCTTAAAGGAACGAACAGCTGTAATGGGAAAGTTGGACTCTGTCATCCGTTAGGATGATTCTGGGAGCAAGAAGAACAAGGCTGACATCTTGGAGCAATTGTATTTACAATTAACATGGCTGAAAACGATTGCCTCTATTGATCCCCCCTTCCTGCAATTACA
Organism: Dasypus novemcinctus; assembly: GCF_030445035.2. Taxonomy (NCBI): domain Eukaryota; kingdom Metazoa; phylum Chordata; class Mammalia; order Cingulata; family Dasypodidae; genus Dasypus; species Dasypus novemcinctus. The sequence continues at coordinate 18,735,386 of NC_080690.1, read as the reverse complement.
GCCCCATTGTTTACATTCCAGCACTTCAGTTATAAAAAGGAAATTCAATAATTATTGCATTATTTAAAGTTAAAGTGCCACAGAGTTTGCTGGCTGCGCTTGCTGGTTGATTTAACGTTCAGTAAAATCCATGCTGAGCTCTCCATCTTGAGGCCGAACAGTATCGGCTTTTAATGAGACTTAAAAAGGGGGGGAAAGAAAGCAAAACCCTATCCACAGGGTGTTTGTCTGCATTATTTATGGGGGGAACCCGAAAGCAGAGCCGAGAAACCAGCCGTGTCATCGTTCACAAATCTGCATCCCTTCTCCCACGACGGGGCAGCCTCTCCTGGCCTCCGGGCACCAGCCGGTCACACTCAGTTCTGCTTCCTTAAAGCGGCATCTTTCTCTCTGTCCTCTTTTGGTTCCTTGTCCCCCACCTGCTAGTCTGTCTTCTTTAACCTTCAGCAAAATCCGGGGCATTTAAGGACGAGGGGTGAAATGCCCATGGCAGCCACCCGGGTCAGGGCTGGAGGTGTTAGCTTACAGGGGAATTCTCTCTCCTGTCCCATCAATCTGCTGTTTTTTATTTCGGGGGAAAAACAAAATAAATTAAAAAGTAAGTACCTCTTATGAGGAAGACGTCAGCCCACGTCGCCCTGGCTGCACATGCCATTTCTCTTGAGGAAGGCAATGAGGGCATCTGTCGGCAAACCGTGGGCACTCCAGAGAGGCCTCTGGGTTTGAGCACGCCAGACTCGTGCTCTCAGCCGCAGCAGCCAGAAGGTTCAAGAGCGTGGGAGGAATTGAAAGTGCGTTTCATTTTTCTTATATTTGGTTGAAATTTTCCCCCAGGCTCTGGCCCAGCAAGACATCTGTTCGGGTGCTCCCAGCAGTGTTCAGGGGTGGGGAGGAAAAGGGAAGCCTCGTGCTCCGGAGTCATGCGTGCAGTGACCACCCCAGGAAAGTTTAGTCTGCAGGTGTGAAAGGGGACAGGAAGAGAAAGAGGGCCCATTCTGCCTTTTAGGAAGTTTCTGGAGCAGGCCAGTATCAGGCAGCTGCTTCCGTGTCACTTTCTCATTAAAGAGGTGAGTTCTTGTGTGCAAGCATTGCACAATGTATCTAAGTGCAGTTTGCGAGAATCTGAAATACTCTCTGGAGCAAGGTGGCTGCAGAAATTTTAGAACTTGTTAAATTTTGCTCTTTGTAAGAGAATGTCTCTCTGTCTTCAGGCTTTGGTTTCTTTCCTGAGGCAGTTGCTGTTGAAGCTAGGGCAGGGGTTTTCAAAGTGTGGTCCCCAATCACCGATGCAGCAGCCTTGCCTGGGAGATGGTTAGAAATGCAAATTCTTGGGCCTTCCCCCAGACCTGCTGAATCAGAAACCGCTGGAGTGGACCCAGCAAGCTGGGTGTCAGGTGCTTCTGATGCATGCTTAGTTTCAAGAGCCACTGAGCCAGAACACCGTCTCAAGCATCACCACCAAGCCCAGGTGTTGTACCTGCTGGTCAGAAGTGAGGAGGCAAGTTCTGGGCTCCAGGAAGACAGGTGATGACAAAGGGTGGGGAAACCCATCTGTCACATCTGCCCAAGGATTTTCTCCATGACTCTTAAAATCGCCTCTGAGGCGGCCAGGGCAGGTGTAACTGTCACCATTTTACAGCTGAGGTAATGGACCTGTGTGATCACCAGGGAAGTATTTTTCCTGCTGTGTTCAGTCAGGGTGTTGGAGGCGCAAAGATTTGCTTCGGAGTGGACTTGGGGCATCAGGTAGGTGTCCACCAACCTTTGCAGCTGAGTTCTCCTCACCTGGGATTTTGGCAGACCCAGTGAAGAACATGGCCCTTCATTTTCAAAATTTTGGTGTCCCGATGGGCACAGAGATCCAGTAAGCAATAGGGTTTTGTGACAAAGACACGGGCTTGGATTTTGGATCCAGCTATGCCTACATCAGCCGTGTGTATATGGATAATTCACTTAATTTCTATGCATCACAGTTTCTTTACTGTCAACAGTGGATTTCTCTTTGGGGCCTAGGAGAGAAATGTCAAATTGGTATATTCAGTAGATGTTCATTTCCAGTCCTAATCCTAAAGTTTAACCAGTTTGGGGGGAAAAAAAAATTAATGATAGCAAAAGCCTATTTACTGGAAAGACCTAAAACTTCTGAGCTCTGTAGATGCTTGGTCTTCAGTCATTGTGGAAAGTGACCCCCACTTTGCCTCTGACTTGGATTTTGATGAGCCCCTTCCATAGGTTGGGCTTGCCTCTGCATGTCTAACAAGCTTCCTGCCAACAGAGATTTGTATTTGCAAATGCTTGAAAGTGTCACCCTGCTGTAAAGAGCAACTGCTAACAGTTGTTGCAATGCACCTGCACAATGTGACAAATTCTCAGAGTATATCCAGGCGGGAGGAAAGCCCCCTCTCGATATAGAGGAGGAGTGGACATAACCATCCCTGGGTCCACAGGATGGAGGAATAGAGTATGGATTAGAATGGACTTACTGATATTCTACTATGGAGCTATTGTAATTAGTAATGGAAGAAATTGTAGCACTGATGTGGAGAAAGTGGCCACGGTAGCTGCTGAGGGTAGGGAGAGGGAAGAAGAGATATGATGTGGAGGCATTTTCAGGACTTGGAGTTGTCCTGGGTGTTGCTGCAGGGACAGATGCTGGACATTGTATGTCCTGCCATGGCCCACTGGTTGGACTGGGGGAGAGTGTGAACTGTAATGTAAACCATTATCCATGTGGTACAGCAGTGCTCCAAAATGTATTCACCAAATGCAGTGAATGTCCCATGATGATGAAAGAGGTTGTTGATATGGGAGGAGTCGGGTGAGGGGGCTGGGGGGTATGTGGGGATGTCTTATATTTTGTGAATGTAACATTTAAAAAAAAATAGAGAAAAAAAGAACAAGAGCAGTACCCATCACGTCTTTTTCTGTCAGTTGGATCCAGAGAGTGTCCACAGCTGCCAAAAGTCATAGCATCAATGTTTGAGCACCTACTGTGTGCAAGTCTCTTCTCTACTTCTTTCCCAGAGAGAACATTGATGAGGGAAACTGAGGCACTGAGCTAGACTTACCCTTCTCAGTCCAAGGTCAGAATCAAGACTTCATATCCTTGCATTTTTTCTCTTACAGGAATGACATTTCCTGTTCCCTGAGTCTCAATAATATATGCTCCTTGAGAGATGTATGGTATATTCTAGGGGAAAAATAATTACATAAATCTGTAAGTATCCATTGGTTGTATCTGCCTGGACTTTGAATCTTTACTGGAAAAACCCAAATGTGGACTACTGTGGAATGTTAATGCCTTTACATAATAGATTTCATTTCCATTAGGAAAACTCCAAAAAGGAATATGAAGCCACTATTTTTAAAAATTTATACATATTAGTATTTTTATTAGAATTACAACCTTAATTTCATGGCTTGGCCTGTTGCAAGAGAATTGAGCAAGGGAGACAGTGGAGGACGGTGTTAGCTCAGCAGGGGGCATATGGGCTGATGGCCAATAACTCTTCTTATGGTAGAAGAGTACAGTCTTTCTCTGGTTAAAATGGGCAGCAAGACTGAAATAAAGCCTGGAGAGGCAGGCCATGATTTCGGCATGGCTTAGAAATCCTTTTCTAAACTTCATAATAGACTAACCATATTTTTATCTTCTTCCTAACATCAAGTATTTAAGCACCTACTGTGCACAAGGCTCTTTTCATACACTTCTTTCCCAGAGAAAACATCAAAGAGGGAAACCGAGACACTGAGCTGGACTTGCCCTCAACACAAGGCCAGAGCGAAACTTGGCTTACTCGCTAACTTACTTGGCAAATTGATGGAATGGAAGCCATTTGCCAAAGCCTTTGGTTTCCCCCATATTACAAATACTGCCTCAACGAGCTCATGTTCAAGGGGCTTAGTTGTGCTCTGGGCTAATGTCCTATTTTGCAGCAAGAAGAATTTCACCCCTGCTGGACAAAATGGACAGGTGACCCAAGAAACAGTCAAGGATAATGTACAAGTAAACTCATGTATGGTACCCTACTTTCAGGTAGTTCTCCTGGACTCGACTGTGAGAGAATGTATTTTGACGAGGTCAAAACAGATTTTGATGTCATTCCATTTTCTTGGAAGCGATACCGTTTGGATTTCTTGTGGCCATGCATGGAGTAAGAACACGGAATATGTATTTTCCTAAACATCTCTGCCTCCCCCTTGCTCTGAGCATCTCTGTGTGGAGAGAAAAGGCTGGGCCTTAAGGGAGTAGAGTACAGTTAGGAATTCCAGAGTGTTCAGGCAGAACAATGAAGGGCTGTAGAGGGCTGTAGGCACCCTAGAGGAAGAGGCAACTGGAAGCCGTTTGACAGAGAATGGGAACTGGACCTTGACATTTAACTTTGCGCTGCATCCTGAAGGAAGGTTTGGCAGAATGGAGCGGGGAAGACAGTCCAGGGGTGCATCAGGGCCTGAGCTCACATACTGGGAGTGAACAATCACGGCCTGCTCCAGGGGATGAGGAGACCGGCCTAGAAACTGGAAAATAGGCCAGAGCAACCCAAGTGCATTGATCTAAGGGAACATTTTTACTTTCTTTTACTTTTTCTTGAAAATCATGGTGGGGCTTATATCTTATGGTATCTGCAGGGTTCCTACAGTGAAATAGGACTAAATTAGCATGTGCCAAGGACAAGGGTATGAGTGGATAAAAAGTCAACATTAAACAGAAAAAGTGTGTCTAAAAAGAGTGTATATATACACACACACACTCACTTCCAGGAGCCTTCCTAAAGATGTGACATTAAATTTGGAGCTGTAACACAGTCTCACTGATTAAAAAAAATTAACTGTCCCCACCTGCAGTTGCATTCGACCTGAAATACTTTTTTTAGGCAGTCAAGGTGAATGTCTGGGTCTGGGGAGTCCTGTTTTCCAGAAGCGCCTGTGGTCAGTGCATTGACGAGTGTGGAATTGGAATCAAGTCCTAGGGTCAAGTCCTGTTTTTCCTGCTCCCTGTGAGACCTTGGGGGAGTCACATGATCTTTCTGAGCCTTGGGTTCCTCCAAGGACAAGAGCCAAATGCTGCCGTCCTCATATGGCTGTAATGAGAAAGTTAAAAAGCTTGTATAGGCTAAAGGTTATTTGTTTCACTTTTGCCCATTTGATAGACATAAGGGTTTCTCATCCTTTTAATTTGCCTTCATTTGATTATTAATGTTTGCATGTTTTATAAAAAATACTTTTTATTTTCGGTAGTGATATAAAGCTTTCCCTATAAATATATTTATGGTCCAACAAAAGCAAAAAACAAAAAAAGAACCCCCAAAAAAAACCAAAACAAATGTTTGTATGGGTGCCTTGTCAGTGGTAAATGCTACATGTGTGTACAGTGGTTAAGTGCTACCCATTTACATCCTCTTTATTTCATCTTATAATGTTGGGGAGTTAGAAAACTGAACTTTGAAAGAATAATCTGGAACCCAGGCTCCTCATCCCCTTCCCATTTCTTCTTCTTGGAGTTGCCAGTGGGAAGACGGCAGTGAGGTTTTTATATCCTCTCCCTTGTCGGCTGTGGTTAGCAGCTTTTCCCCCCAGGGGGTGAAGCCACAGAAGCCTGGTCCAGCCCAAGCCTGTAGGTTTACAGACTGCAGGACACACAGAGGTAGACGGGTCTTTCCGCCTGCGTCTGCCTCAGTGTTGTGCTGTCCAGAGCCCTGACAGGTGCCTCGGGCTTTCTAGGATGTTCACTGTGGGGTTTCTTGTCTGGTCTGCAGGAGGTGCCTGGCTTTCCCGTGGGGTGGCCCATTTGCTCTGAGGGATGCCTGGGAGCTGCATTTCCCATCAAAGAGCCTCTTGGTTTCCATTTGCCCTTGGAATAGCATTAGGTTGTGTGTCCTGTGAAGTGTGGGGAGAGAGGCTGGTATGTGTTTATGGTAACAGGTGTTATTTCCTGAGGAAGCCTCATTTGTGAATCGTGTGTGCGTGCGTGTTTATCAGAAAGTACTTTGTCCATTTCTATTTTAAAGGGAAAGCTTTGACAAAACCTAATCAATATTTTGCATTCCATGCATGAAGAACCAGAGTTAGAAGTTTCCTATTGTTGGGAAAGAGGAGGGAGCTGGGGCCCCTCCAGATTTATGGAAATCAGTGTTCTCTGACAGAAGTTGGTTAGTTTTCCTGGGAAACAAGTAACAGGAACACATTTTTTAAAAAATTTTTTCATGATGAATTATTTTCTAGCAAGGGCCTTCTTACCTCTTTGGCTTTTGATGTTTGGCCAGGGTGAATGAGCAAAACATTTGAATGGGGTGGAATCCCACAAAGTAATATAGCCTGGGTTCTTTCCTTTTCATTTTCCTTTTCCTTCTTCTTCCTTTCCTTCTCCTTTCTCTTCCCTTCTCTTCTCTTTTCTCTTCTCTTCAATATGACTTTCTTTTTGTCTGTCTTTCTGTCTTTCATTAATTTGAGTTTTGTACCAGGGTCACTATCAAAGGTGCCTCTTATTGCAGCAAGGGTTTTTCTCTTTCAAGGTCTTTTCCCTGCTCCAGACCCAGAGGTGAGTCATGGTGATAGATGGGGGCATTTGGCATTTCCGTGTCAGGAGCACAGAGTGGCATCTCCCACTTAAACCGAGGTGGGGAGGAGCATTTCAGAATCTAAATAGACTAGCTGTTATGAGCAGAAATGGACGCAAGACAAGATCTTTTTGGCCTTTGTGGATAGAGACTCTTCCCAGCATGGGGAACTAACCCCCCCCCCCCCCCCCCCGCTCCCCCCCCAGTTCAGTCCATTTCCTGATTCCTCACAATCTGCTGCCTAGTAGTAGTTTGTAGATGCTGGCGATGGTTGGGCTACTTTTCTGCTTCCAGGTAGGAGTCAAACTGAATACTTTTTACTTCCTATAAGTCATGGTATGTCTTTGAGCTTACAGAAAGTAATACCTGTTGCCAAGTGTAGAAGTTTCACCAAAAACTACTATACATTTGTGCTTCATCTAACCCAGGCTTTTGCAGCTTATAGAAAAAATAAAAGAAAACCCAGGGTGGATTTAAGGTTTTGGGGAGAAGCTGGCAGGCCCATATGAGTTTGAGGGGACCTGAGTTGCTACTCTTCAGCTAGGTTGATCTTTTCTCCCTTTACTAGTTTGGTCATGCTTCCAGGAGTACATGGGGACCTTTCTTGGTGAGCCGTGGGTTCAGTGGTCCAGGCACTGTCTGCTCATAAAGGTACTCGGGCCAAAGGGAGGCCCTGGCCACGTGCCCTGCTGTATCTTCCAAGTCCCTGCTGTCTGGGCCAGGTTAAGTCCCTGGGGCAGGACATATTCTGTGTGAGTTTATCTTAGTGTCTGAAGTGTTTAGAAGCTTAGAATCAGCCCGAAACAAAAACCCCACCCAACATGCTCGACCGCCTGTTTTCTTTGGGCCCATGCGTTGCTCACCTCCCTGTCCGCTAGCAACAGTTGAAGTCGTTTTCTTAAACAATACCGTGGGCCTGACAGGTGAGCAGTTAAGAGTCTTGAATACAGATCAAGAAGAACAGGAATAAAGTGAAAGCCTGGGCCCCCCTCCTGGAGGACAGAGGCAGAGAGGTTGGGCTTTCAGGATTCGAGTGGGAGAAACATTTCCTGCCTGGCAAGGCGAGTGAGAACGCTGGAAGGAGGCAGCTCCTTTACTGAGCGTACCACTGGGATTTGTGCCTTGGTGGATTCTTCTTCTATTACAATGAATTTAATTAAATACATTGTGATCCCAATTGAGGCTATTCTAATTAGCTGGGTCAGGAACAAATTATTCTCCCTCTTTCCTCAAATGAAAACATCTCCCACTCTCCTCTGCAGCTAAAGCGTGTCCTTGGCTGAGTGATTTGCCCAGGTGGAGAGCTAAGCTGTCTCTTTACCCTCCCACCCCCACTGCATTTCTGCGGTGGGTTCCAGGGGTGGAATTCTGGGGGTGGGAATAGTGCCTTCTGGTGCCTTTGGGGAGGGGGGTGGGGCATGGTCAACACGGTTAGGGGATTGACCCTGTCTGACCATGTAGCTCAAGGCCTGGGAAATGACCCAGTGGTGTGGAGAGGGTCACAGAGGTCAGAAAACCATGCTTCCTGCTATCTGCAGATCCCTGTTTGCTCCAGGTTCGACAAGCTGTGAGGTAACCAGTGAGGCCTGACAAAATTCAGTGAGAACAGGATCGGTCACATGCCGTAGACATCAGGAGACCCGGGTTGTGAGCAGAAGTTTGGGTTGGCCTGTCACCTTTCTAAGCAGGTGTTTCTTAGCAACCGAGAAATAGTTTCTTCTAAATTTGAGGGGGTGTGTCTTGGAGCACGAAAAGCAAGCTTGGCGTTTTGACTCACGCTTTAGTGTCAATCTGTAAGAGAAGGTCCTGCAAGTTTCCAAATCAGGATCAGTGGGAGAGTCCGGGCTCTGTTTTCCTCATCCCTTTTTCGCCCATTTCCTTTTATTCTTTTCCCCACAATTTGTAGTTGGAGCCCATTTCCCTTCCAAAATGGCTCCAGAATGACGGAGCCATTTGTGGTGGTACCAGCATGAGCTCGCGTGTAGAGTGGTTTTGGAACATCTATATAATATCACATTTTTAAGAAGCAGGAGTTCCCAGTGTGACATTTATTTCAATTTAGGATTTATACAACCCTATCACCCACGAGCCCATGTATTTGAGGATAAAAGACATTTGACATCTCAGTTCTTATCCACATCATTTTGGCTATGTGCTCTTCTCTCTTTTGGCCAACTTGGAGATTGGAAACCCTAGTTATTTGGAATAGAAACCCCACAAATATATTAAAATTTATGTTAAAAACCCAGTGCCTTTAATACAAGGAAGTCCTGTTTTGTGGGGAGGTGATGAGGGTTTGGGGTTAAACCTTTAGTGATTCTTGTTCTGATTTCTTGGTTTATGATGCCACTGACATTCCTTGATAGAATTTATTGCTTTGGATTTCTTGTTTATATTCATTATTTTTTGGTCTTTCAGTTTTAGTTGAGGCTTTATTATATGTAATTCTTTTGATCTGAGTGACCTATGGCAGCCGTTCCTGGCTCTTGTGTAGGTTTCCTGTTTCTTGATCCTCAGCCAAATCCTTGCTCCCAGGAATACTCTGCGTTTTTGGCTGTTTAGGGGCCTTCTAGAAAAGTCTTTTTCCTTCATCTGTCCCATCACCTTTCTTCTGCCCTGGGTAGTAGCCAACAGAAAGCATTGCCTTGATATATCCCCTCCTAAAATCTTCTGCAAGGAAATTTATCTTAGAGAAGGCAAATTAAAGATAGACCATTTTAAAAAATCAGTTCAAGTTTGTTTCAAGAAAAGTAGCTTTTTACTATCAGTTGGAATTCATATAACTTAACATTGGGCTTGCCAGTTCTTCATACTCCTGGCTGTGAATTTGTTCTAACACAGCTGATACTTGTGTGGATTTTATTTCACTCCCAAGTTTCTGTATTCATGTATTAAGTCACCCATTTGGAGGAAAAGGGGATATTTCTCTACTAAGTGCATATGAAGTACTTAGCATTCTTACCTGCCAGTTGGCGCCACAGCCAGATTTCTTATGAAATTATTTAGCCAGCTTCATGATTGAGGGCCTTGACCTTCCTCCAGTGATTTTTCTCTAACACTAAATTGATGAATGTAGGGCATGAGTTTGTGACACATGAGCCTTGGAGTCATGTCATCAGGAGGCAAGCACTTGTAGGGTCAACTCTGATATTTTTGATATTCCAAGGAGTGCAGGACATTCCAACTACCCCACCAGCTCAGTGCCTTGAGTTATGAGCTGGACAAGAACAATAGCCAAGCAAGATTTGAAAGCGTGACCCAAGGTGTGGGCCCCCGAGACAGCCCAGTGGCGGTCAGAGAGAAGAGCACAATCACAAAGCAGTTCTCAGGCATTGGCTGGGCACTTTGTGTAGCTCCTTCTGCCAGGCTCAGGTGACTGGGGTGGGTGGGGAACAAGAAGGACGAGGAAGGATAAGTAAAGACAAGAGCATATTAAACATGCAGGTAAATGGGCATGGCCGTGTTCCAATAAAACTTTATTTACAAGAACTGGTGCTGAGTTGGATTTGACCGACAGGCCTAGTTTGCTGGCTCCTGATCTAAATTAGAGAGTGAAAAGGGAAAACTTTAAAGATGACACCAGGAAAACTGATGTTACATTGTGAGCATCCAGCTGATCCGCCATATTATCTGTCTCTTGGAAAACCACATGGCAGGGGATGTTTGGGGACACAGGAGTGAGGGTCAGTGTGGTGCTTGTCTCCAGACAGCTACTAGAGGAGGGTGCATTGGGGAAAACAAAAAATCAACCCCTAGGAAGCCTAGCATCAGCAAGTGTCTTGTTTGGCTGTGACCAGGACAGGTCAGTTACGTGGCGGTATGGACTTCAAGTGACTTACCCAAGGTGTGTCCCTCTCCTTTGTCCCCGCAGCACCTGCAACAGCACGAGAGTGGCATTGAGGGAGAGAGCTGCTACTACCACTGTGTCCTGTGCAACTACTCCACCAAGGCCAAGCTCAACCTCATCCAGCACGTGCGCTCCATGAAGCACCAGCGCAGTGAGAGCCTGCGCAAGCTGCAGCGGCTGCAGAAGGGCCTCCCTGAGGAGGACGAGGATCTGGGGCAGATCTTCACCATCCGCAGGTGTCCCTCCACTGACCCAGGTGGGTAGCCTCCCAGGCACAGAGGGCAGGTGCCCCTGGAGGGTCACCTCCAGGGCTTTGTTTGGAGGAAGAAGTTACTGGCTGTCTTGGTTTCCCAGCGCTGCCATCACAGAGTACCACCTCCTGGGTGGCTCAAAATAATGAACATTTCGGCCTCACAGTTCTGGAGGCTGGAAGTCTGAAACCAAGGTGTCAGCAGGACCATATTCCCTCTGAAACCTGTAGGGGAGAATCCTTTGTCTCTTCTAGTTTCTAGCAGTTGCTGGCGAGCCTTGGCATTTCTTGATATTCCTTGGCTTGGGAATGCATCACAGCAATCTCTTTCTCCTCCGTCTTCACATGGCCTTCTCTCTGCTTTCTGTAAGTCGGGTCTGTGTCCAGTTTCCTCTCCCTATAAGGCACCCACCAGTCATATTGGATTACGGCCTACCCTAATCTACCTCATGCTAACTAATTACATTTGCAGAGACCCTATTTGGGGTCACGGGACATGGGGGTTAAGACTTCAATGGGTCTTTTCTTTAAACAGTTTTATTGATTAATAAAGCATATAGTTCATCCAAAGTGTACAATCAGTGGTATTTGGTGTAATCACAGAGTTGTGCATTCATCACTTCAATCATTATTAAACATTTTCATTATTTCAATAATAAAAAACAAACAAGAAAGTTCTTCACCTCTCAATCTCTGTACTTTTTTGAGGGACATAATTTAACCCACAACACGGGTGTAGCTGGCTCTCATGTCCAGTACTGACCTTACAGGTGACCATAGACCTTCCTGGTAACCATTGTCTCCTGGAAGGGACGTAAGTGGATTGTTATTTTTTGTGGTGGTTGTTGGTTTTTTTTGCTTTTCTGTTTTTTAAAGGCACCTAGGACTACTTTTCTTCACTATACTGGGTAAATGCTCAGCCTTAAGGAAGTCTCAGGCCAACAGATGTTTTAAGCTCTCTCCCATATTCCTCCTGTCTGTATTCTAGATTCAATTTATTTGTTCAAACCTGACATAAAACAAAAATTAAGTTAGGTTTTGCTTGGTATAAAGAGTAGGCAGTTCATAGCCTCCAAGTCTGGTCTGTAAAAGTGAACCTGAGAGAGATTTAAAACCAAGTGTACTTTTTATAAAATTTTTAAAATTGCATTTTAGAGTGTTTCCCCTTGTTGCGTAGGTTGGTGCTGCCAGTTACTTTACAAAGAGAGTAGAGACCATCCAGGGAACGCGCCCAGCTTCCGCCTCCACGTCCTACAGTCTTTGCTGCAGCCCCCCTTGTTTTCCATCTCCCGTTGTGCTCCCTGTGGATTGTGTCCTCACTGGGTCCTCACTCGGGAATCCCACTTTCTCGCCTATTCTTTCTGTCTTCCAGCCCTTTTCTCTTAACGTGTAAGCACAGAACAGTCTGTTGCCTCTTCAAAAACAGTAATAAGACAAAAGCTCTCCTTTAATCTTGTGTCTTCTCTCTCTCCACTCTTTCCTTCCTTTCAAGATTCTTGAGAGAATAGTCTGTATCGCTTGTTCCTAGCCCCTCCTCAACCTGCACTGGCCGTTCCCCCCTCCCCCACCCCCACTTATAAAGGTCGCCCTTGACCTTCTGTTCACCCAGCTTTCTAACGTTCTGTTGCCTTTGGACTTGTTGCCCGTTTCCTTCTGAGGCTCCCTTCCCTTGGCCTCCAGCAGCCTTCTGTCTTCCTCTCCTGCTCCTCTTGACCTTTCTCTGTGTCTACCCCAGGATTTGGTCCTCGGCCTCCCCCACGTGCCAGGGTCACCTGGGCTAATTTAGTCCCTGGGTCCCATCTCCCAGCCTCTGGACTTTTGGCTGTCTTGGTGTTGCCAGATGTCTCTCAAACAGCTTCTTGGCTGTCTCCTCGGTGCCGTGTCAGACGCTGCTCCCTTGGACACGGAACTCTCTCTTGTCCCCACCGGACTTGTTTTTCCTTCTGATTGCCCACCTTGTTTCATTACCTGAGCCAGCCAGCGTCTTGGAAGCCCTTTATCAGCTGTTGAGCCGCTGTGGCCAAGCAGGGTTTCGAAACTTAATGCCATCCAAGTATGTATTTTCATAATTTGTGAAGGAAAAAGTTGTATAACTCTTACTAGGAAAAATAGCGTGCCCCTCCCTCGTTCAGTTCTGGGGGTGGGAGAGGATGGCTTTCAACTTTTAGTGTTTCTTTTGATTCTTATTCCGGTTTTTTTTTTTCCATTTGCACTCAAAATATGGTGATTGTCCTTCGTTGAGCTGAAATGTTTTATTGGTTCTCTTCTGCCCCTCCAGGAACAGCCCCCCAGCACACAGCAGGCCCTGCAGGCTGCTGCCCTCCCGTGGCGTGGGAGATCCTGGGGGGGGGGGGGAGCGCCTGTCAGAGCACCACGGTGGCCCCACCGCAGGCCCTGCCGCCCCCACCCCTTGCCCCCACATCAGCTGACAGTTATTGCAAGCGGTGCATTAGCACTGACCAGCTTAATTCTATATTTTTTGAAAGGTGTATGCTACTATTACTTGACTTTTAAAAAATTCTTTATTGGCTTTCTACTCTGGAAGATGGGGATTTTGCTCTTGTGTCATTCTACCCACTCACACCACCTGCACATACCCACCCCCCTGTGTTAATACACTCACTCAAACTCTACTACAAACTCACACTGATGCGGCATATACCCCAAACACACAAACACACCACGCCCCAGGCACCCTCACGTGCACATGTATCCCACAAACACACACACTGTATACACACACCCCCCTCTCCCCATGCATGCTCTCACATGCACGTACACACCAACAAACACGTCCCCACGCTCCACACACACTCACAGCCCACACGCCCCTCCACATCACACTCAGCAACCCCCACTCTCCTCCACCCTGCAGTCTCCCTATGGCCTCAGTCTTCCCCTCCTTCCGTCTTCCATTATGATTAAATCATAATTTGGGGTTATATTAATATTCAGTGTTTTCATTATTATAACTCTATAAATATTAATCACAGCTGAGCCGTGTAGAGTTTTATAATTTCATTTACCTTCTTGTACAACTTTTTGTTTTCCCTGGTTTTCTAGGTACCTATGATTAATTCATGGCCAGCTCTCTGCCAGCAGCAGGCATTTCATCTCTGAGTGCGCTGCTATGTCACATTTTCCATCAGTTTCATTTCCTCCTGGAGACGTCCTCCCTGAGCCCCTTGGAGCCCCCCGCCCCCTTGTTCCTGCCCTGACCATCCACTTGTTTCTTTGCACTCTTCTCCATATAAATGAAAACTGGGATTTTGCTCTCGCTCTAGAATGATAAAATGTAGTGTTTGCCCCGCGACAGGATGTCCAAGGTTTAAGAATATTTATTCCCTGCTAGAGTCTTTTTATTGAATTTTTTTATTTTTAGTTAATTTTTTTTTAAGCACAGTGCAAAGGCAGGTCCTCCTGACAAGGTAATATAACTCATTTGCTCAGGGAAGTTCTGTTGGGTCACGAGGACAATCTTTGTCACCTCCAGGTCACTACAAGACTGTCCCTTCCCGTGTGTTTTTCAAGGACCTCATCTAGTTAGCATTTAGATGCCTCCGAGTCAGGAGCTGCTGCTTTGTCCCTGACCCTCTGCCTGTGAGTGCTCTGGGGGTGAGGGACTGGGCAGAGCTCCACACTCCGTCTGTGCCCGAGGATAGGGACCTCGTGCCCCTGGCTTTGGGTTCCCCTCCTGGGCGTTTCGCCGCTGTTTGAGCCTGCCGTGCTCAGTTACTCCACTGTTGAGTCATTTTGCAGGATTCTCCTTCCTTCCACCAGTACACGCCGACGTATTTATTTCAGGGCCTTGGGGGTTTTTTGGTTTGTTGTTTGTTTTTTTTTTTGTTTTATTTTTTTCGCCAGCTTTGCATACGTCATTGTTTTAAGCTTCCGTGAAAAGCTGGTCCTTTTGCCCCTCAATTCTTTCTTTCACTCAGCTCAGAATTCCCTTTTAATTAATGAGGTGCCCCAAACTAAATAGTGTACAGCTGCCATTTCACCCAGGGTCTATGGACTGGAACAAACAGTTCCCTGTTTTATAATGTAATACTTCTATTTATGCAGTCCGCTCTGGAATTGCTTTCTTACACCATTGCCTTCTGGGTTTCTCTCATTTAATGCGTATTAGGGTTTTTTTCCCCCTCTGAAGTGTATGAGCAGCTTCAGTCTACGGGATAGACTTCCTTTCCCTCTTTCAAAATCCTTTTGTATTGTCCTTGGCCTGGAGTCAAGTTTATGCTCCTCCCCCGTCCCCCCTCCTCCCATCCCGTCTCCCGTCTCCCATCCCCCCAACCCCCTCCCGCAGTTAACTTTATGCTTTTTACTAATGATGAAAAGGAGAAATTGCTAGGTAATACTCATCTTGGTACTACCAGTAGCTCAGTTCTGTTTTAGAAACACCTTTAAGAAAAACTCTTCTCAAAAGCTATCCTCCCTTGCCCCAGGCTCTTAAAAACTTCTTAAAAGAACTTCTTAAAGAAAGGAGACATTATGGACCTGGTAGAACTGAGACATGTAAATTTATCAACTTCCCATTTTAGAAACACAGACTTTATAAACCCTTGCCAGCTTTCCCCTCTCTAACATGGGTCAGGACGTTTCCTTCAGCCGGAGCTGCTGTTGGGCCGGCGCGGGGCGTGCCGGGGAGCCGGACTCCTTCTGGAGCCTGGCTCTTGGGGCTCAAGGCTGCATTTCAAAGGTAGCGCTGTCTTGAGTCTTGCTCCTGGCCTTCTGTCACCCTTTAGTTAAAGGGCCTTGCTGTTCCTGAGGCCCTTTCTTTTCCTTTCCTCCTCTGCTGTCCACGTCCCCTAATGTTCTATACAAAATCCTTGAGAAGTAATTCCCTTTCCATTTCTTTTTTTAAAGACTTTTTATTTATTTCTCTCTCTCCTTCCCCATTGTCTGTTCTCTGTGTCCATTCTCTGTGTTCCTCTGCGTCCACTTGCATTATCAGTGTCTCTTTTTGTTGCATCATCTTGCTGCGTCAGCTCTCTGTGTACGACACTACTCCTGGGCGGGCCGCACTTTTTTCCTGTAGGGCAGCTCTCCTTGCAGGGTGCGTTCCTTGTGCGTCCAGCACCCCTACGCCAGGGCACCCCTGCGTGGCATGGCGCTCCTTGTGGGCGGCAGCACTGTGCGTGGGCCAGCTCACCACACGGGTCAGGAGGCCTTGGGTATCAAACCCTGGACCCTCCATACGGTAGACAGATGATCTATCAGTTGAGCCACGTCCGCTTCCTTTTTCGAGCTCACGACCTCATTCCCAAGTCTCATGTTACCATCTACAGATATCACCATCTCCCCTGCCGAGGCCGATGGGGTGAACTCCAGGGTCATTTCTTCCTGTGGATGACAAAAATTTCTCTTCTGATTTTACTCGTTGCTTTTAAATCATTGGTTTTCCAGTGAGGGAGGTTTCCCACACAGCCTGCAAATGCACAGGGACGCATAGGTCTGGGAGGTGACAGAGGCAGAGGCGGTGGCATGGGTCTCCTTGGTCCTTCAGAGCGCTGCGGGGGTGGCCAGGATTTACATACGCCACCGGCCACATGGCACCTTGGGAGACTTTGGGGCCAAACACCTATATCTAGGTCCTGCCCACACTCAAAGGGTGAGAGTGGCTCTGTTCGACCTTTGTCAGAGGGTGGCAGAGTGGTTCCTCGTTGGTCCCTGTGCTGTGTCGTCCTTAGCTTGGTGCGGTGGGCCTCAGGCTGCACTTTCCACCTCGCCCCCACGCTGTCCCTGCATATGCGTGCACACATGTCCACGCACATGCTCCCAGGGCAGGCCTGCTCATTTTGAAAAATAGCCCAGAAATGCACATTTCATACAGAAAAAGTAACCTAACTCGGTGAGTTTTAATTCTGGTTTTGGTTTTGTTGCACCCTGGACTTCTGGTGATGGGCTCGATCGCATGTTCTGCACAACCACGTGGCCACTTGCCCTTGCTGGGATTTGATTTCATTCCCACCCGGATGCGAAGGTGGAGGAGCCTGTCGCTGTGAACTGACATCCTAACTTATGCCTCCCGGTTGCTTGCGTTGCCTCTTGGCCTCTCCTTAGTCCACTAGAAGTTCCTGAACACTCTCCTAAGTGGGTCACGTGCAGGATCAGCTTCCCTGCTTGCTTCTTAAAAGGCCTCTCTGGCTCTCTGGCTCCCCAGTGAAACTGTAGTTAATTTCACTCTATCAGTGCTCTGGGCTTGAGAAGACAGGAGGCCCTTTGTGTGACACTTGGCCTCCCCCTCTTGCTGTTTGCTCTCTTGCTCGTCCCTAACTCCTCTTTCATGTTGACCCAGGTTGCTAAACTTTGCAGAAATGTAATTCAATTGGGTGACTCTTTATCGAGGGCCTACTGTATACTGGGACCGCCATGAGTTGGGGGCCCAGTGGGTGGCCCCGTCCCAGCTCTTTGCACGGAGGCACTGGTTAACACATCAACTCAGGGCCATCCGACCGTGGCTCGGTCTACATGGGGCACCATCATTCGGAGTTGAAGAGAACATTTTGTGTGGAGCTGAAGACTGTGTCCCCATTTACTGATACATCCGGGGAATAGGGAAGTGGAGGCAGCTTTCCAAGGGACAGTGTGCTTTTAGTGAGAGCCTCTACCAAAACACTCACTGACTGAGTTGATGGGGTTTTTTTTTTTCCTTTTTTTTTTAAACCAAGCTTCTGGGAGAAGTTGTGCTTAACTCACACAGCTTAAGAGAATAAGAAAATACACTGTTTTCAACTTTCTTATTTTGTTTTGTTTTTATTTTTCACAATCGGCAGAAGCTTGCCCTTTAAATATCAAGTGTGTCTTTTTTGTAAATAGCTAAATTATATGCAATTTCAGTGTAATTTTTCTCAGTGCACTAAAATATGTTGTGGCTGGTTCTGTAATTCTGAAGCATTGTTTTTTTTGCCAAACCAGTAAAGCTATACTTTTCGTTTTCCCTTTTTATTGTACATTTTGTTGATGGGGCTTAGGGGAAGGCATAGGGATAGAAAGTATTTCTAACTAGAGAAGTTAAATGGAAAAACACATCAAAACAAATTAGGGTGCCTGAAATTTTAAGTACTTACTGAGGAATGGAGAAAATAGGACTTTATCTGTTTTAAATACATTCCCTGATGAAGGACTGCTTGGACAAGGACTATAAATTTTGGTTTGGTTTTTTGAAAGATGCTTTACAGTGCAAGCATAGAGGTCATTATGTATGGAAATGAAAAGAGAATATAATGTAAATGAAAAATGGAGTTTAAAGAATAGCATATAGTTTTCGTCAGTGTTTTTTTTAATAAGTCTTTTTCTTTCAGCTTTTAAAATAACCACTTTAAGCGAGGAGCTTGTAATTTGTGTAACTGGCTGTTTCATGGGGGGGAATCTACTTATATGGAAACTAATACAGTGGCACATGGCAAGAGCTCAAATATTGGTGGTGCTTGTTGATAAACTTTTTTAGCAAAATCACTAACAATATGCCAGGAAGTGAGTCTTGGTATGTCTTTTGTTCCTGGAGATAGTTTTTAAAACATACATGGTTTGGGTGAGTGGCTGATTTTCTTACGTTGTGCCTCTACTTAGAGAGGACAGCAATAATTTACAGGGTGTATAGTGTCTTGTTTTTCTGTTGGAACAGAGTTCCTGATTTGCCTTAATTAGTCCTCTAACAATCTACAAAGGTCAGTGCCAATTGCCTGTTCATTTACATTGGTAATTGTGATGGCTTCTGATTACATATTCCTTGTCTCAGTCCTTCCTCTGAGTACATGCTAGTGTGTCCTCCCTTCCCCCTTGCCCACACCCAACCCACACACATGCACACAAGCACACACAAAGCTTTGTTGCGATGGCCCAGCCTTGCCTGAAACTTTAGTGTCTGTTGTGGAAAGCCATCTTGGACAGACTGTTGCTTGGAAGGTAGGGATATAATGAAGGCAGAGTCAGGGAAATTACATCAATACTGCAAGGAATCTGAGAGCCATTAGCTAGGAGCCTTCTTGAACTGGGTAATTAAGGGCAATTAAACTTTTCTGCTTGCTCTCTGCAAAATGTGCTAATGACCTGGTCTGTTGGAAGGTGGACATAAGCAGAGTGCTGTCGTGGCTGCTGGTCAGGAAAGGCCCCACTGGAGAGACTGTGACATCGCCAGGAGGCTTGCTTGGGCAGTGGGTCCCGAGTCTGCAGCCACCCCTCTGACCTCTTTCCTCTGTCTTCCCCAGGAGAGATGATCTGCACCAGGATGTTGGACCTCTGTAGAAGTGAGGCAAGACCTGGCTGCAGTAACCCGCATTGCACTAATTCTTTGTCATTCATCCTTTCATTGTCTAGAGCCACCATTTGCTAGCTGCTTTATTCCTTTTGGAGCCACCAGGTGTGTTTATTTCTGTTTTGGGTGGCACCCGACACAGGAGAACAAGGTGGGACAGAGCACTGGCACCATTGCCTTCCTGCCAGCTGTGTTCTGAGTTGGGCCCTCCAGAATGTTTTCCACGGTGTCCTCTTGGATAGGGAGTAGTATGTGCCCACACAGCCACCCAGCGCTGCTACCTGGAGAGACTACCACCCCGGGGCTGCACCCTACTAGGAATGGTGATGACAGGTGGCACAGCGAAACAAAAACAAAAGACCCTGTGAGTGTGTGTTGAGGAGTGAGCATTGGGGGTCCACAGTTTAAGGAGGTGAGTGTGCCAGAAGACCCCTGGTTGACTAGTCAGAGCCCAGAGGTGCAGACACCCAAGGTGGGTCATAGAATGTCAAGTCACACCAAGTGTTGATTGAGTGAAACCTTTTATTCCCAAAAGATCCCAAGTCCCTTGTGAAAGAGGCATCCAAGGAGCTTGAAACTTTGAGGCTTGAGTCTCAAGCAAAAGGCAGCTAAGTCAGCCAGGAGTAGATGCTTTAGCTGAGCTGGGGCGTGGGGGTTCTGGACCTGGGTTTCATTTGAGGAGAAGGGCCTGGCGATGACAGTGCGCACTGTGGGGAGCAGCGGTCACCCACCATCTCGCAGCCCCTTCAGATGTGCAGACCCTCCAGATGTGCAGACCCTCCTGAGTGCATCCCTCACCGAAGTGCCAGCACTCAACACCGTTTTTGTTGCCCAAAATGTATTTTATAACAGAAATAATGAGTTTTAACTATTTTGCACTGAGGGAGGCCCAAATAATCTCTTTCTTGGGCTCTTGACGTCCTATATTAAACTTGTCCCTACCTTGGTGGGGGGTGAGGGAGGAAAGTAGAACATGCACCTCTTCGGGCACAGAAATAGCTCAAAGGCTTTTCTCAGACTTACAGATGTTAAGAGACCCCCTTCAAACTGTGACCCAATTATGAGAATTACAGTCCCAAATGATTTTTTTCCCCCAAACATTTACTAGCAGTGGAAAGTTTTGTGGCCTCCTAAAGCGGCCGAAGCTCAGCCCACGTTTCTCTGGTTCCTTGTTTTCAGATCCCTGGACAACAGCAAGGAAATTTCTCCAGGATTCTCTCTCTGCCTGTGCGATGTGGCAGCCATGTGCCACAGGTGCCTGTTTTAAGTTTAAACTAAATAAAATTAAATAAAAAATGAAAAATTCAGTGCCTCCATCCTACTTGCCACATTTCGAGTGCTCAAGAGCCACATGTGGCTTGTGGCTGCTGCCATGGATGGGACAGATCTATAGAAAAGTCCCATCAGTGCAAAAAGTTCTTTTCAACAGTGCTGCTCTGGGTTCTTCACTGGGATCCCTCAGATTTCTTGCAGGCCAGGCTAGGTTGGGACTGGATTTTCCATAATATGCTTTGACTTGCCTTTTATGGAAGGGTGGTACCTACCAGCCACAAGCTTTCTTCCAGCCTGGTGGGTTGTATTCTTTAGTGTCTTTCTGTCTTTCTGTTTCCTTTTCACTGTGAGAGAAATATGTTCCCAAATAGGCATTTAATTTTGGTTTTACTACTTGACCCTCATTCCGTTAGCAGTTTTGAAAGAGTTTGAAAAGACTTCTGTATTTTTATAGTTTTATTTCTCAAATCTATCTGGAGACCTTTTGTGTATAGTAATAAGAGGAACTATTTATTTCTTTTAAAAGATCTTTGAGCACTGCTGTAATTAGAATATGAAAAATTGAACAACTGTACTTATGTGATTTTCTTGGATGAGGCCTGTCATTTTACTCACATTTTTTACCTCAAATTGTTCTTTTTATAAAGTCAAAGAAGAATATGTGCATGTGTCTTACCATTTCCTTAGTGACTTCCTGACATCTGAAGCCAGTTCCTTCTTCTGTGGCTGTTTTCAGTGTGGAAGGATATTCCTTCTGCTGGACTCAGAGGTGAACCCTGGACATCCACAGCCTTGTCAGTACCTGCCAGCCCCCCTCATTCTTTCTGTTCTCAGCACATGATCCTTGGTGTGAGCCTTAGTGTGCAAAGAAACAGAGCGAGCTTCTTGGAAGAGGATTCCAGATGAAGCTGTAAACTTGGAGCTGAAACCCAAAGAAACTTCTTTTTTTTCTTTTTAGTTTTATTTCTCCCCCCTGCCTATTCCCACATTGTTTGCTCTCTGTGTCCATTTGCTGTGTGTTCTTCTATGTCTGCTTGTATTCTCATTAGATGGCTCCAGGAACCGATCCTGGAACCTTCCAGAGTGGAGAAAGGCGATCATTCTCTTGCACCACCTCAGCTCCCTGATCTGCTGTGTCTTTTATTGTCTCTCCTCTGTGTCTCTTGTTGTGTCATCTTGCTACGCCAGCTCTCCACGTCAGCCAGCACTCCTGCACAGGGCGGCTTTCCCGTGCTGGGCAGCATTCCCATGCAGGGCAGCACTCCTGCGCTGGCTGGCATTCTTGTGTGGTCCGGCACTCTGCATGGGTGAGCTTGCCCTCACCAGGAGGCCCTGGGCATTGAACCCTGGACCTCTTATATGGTAGACGGGAGCCCAATTGGTTGAGCCATGTCCGTTTCCCCCAAATAAACTTTACAGGATAGGAAAGGGGTCAGAACACAGTCAGCTGAGCCGTTTCATCGTGTCTTTTCTTGTCCACCCTGACACAGCATCTGCCCACCCCATTCTGCTGATAAACCCCAAGGGAACACCCAGCCAGCCGTGAGTAGGAGTATTATTTTGCCTGTAAAATTTGATGGTCTTAGCATCAATAAAATGTGTCCTTGTTGAGGGTGCTGCATAGGCTGTAGTGCGATAGTCTCGTGTGTAAGAGGTATCTAGAAATCTTGACTCCTTTTTCTGGCCCATTCGTGTTTTCAATGGCAAAGCAGAACTCATTGGGTATGTGGGTAGTGTTGGGTAGCACTGTTTATTTTGCTCAGATTGGAGGAAATGCCTCATGGAGCCTTGCCATATTCTGTCACATGCTATGGCACAGCCTTCTGTGTGGTCTGAATTGGGTGGGCTTCCATCCAAAGGGCTTGAGAGTACCTGAACGACTTATTATTCCTTGGTTTTACTTTACTCTGTGTCAGATACTCTAGGCTTGAAGTTATCTAATGTTTCCAATGTGTAAGTTTTTACATAATAACTTTCATTCAGGGCCCATCTAGTTATGTCTCTTGGCAGGTACATCCTCTTCCCTAGCTCTTACCTTTCCTAGATGCGAGTGTGGGGTGTAGGCATCAAGGGTGACCTCCAGAATATTCTTCCTTTACTGCGCGAGTGGAAAGCAAAGTGTTCACTGCTTCCCAGCCAGTTATAAGCTACTCGAGTCTCTAGGTTCCCACAGTGCTAGGACTGTTTGTGCTTGGTAGCCATGGGCGGCCAGCCAGGGTTCACTCTACTGGGCAGTGCAGGTGGAGCTCATTTCCTTTACTGCAGAAAGTCCTCATGGTCAGTGCTGCTCTAAATAGAGGCAAAGCAGGACTCAAAGCAGAGTCTGGAGCTCAGGCCTGGCCTCTGTATACTGTCTTTTGCTACTTTACTATGAACTGCTAAACTCATCCAAACTACAAGTACCGCTTCACCCCAGGGATGGCGATCCTGGTATCTACACAGTCAATCCTTTGTTGGATTCTCTTAGCAGAGAAATGAATCTGTAAGACTGAAGCTATAGAAGGGTTGTAAGAAGATAGTGGGATAGGAAGCTCCAGGAATCAGTTCCTCCACCAGAACAACTAACTATTCAACAGGTAGGAACTGTCTTTATCAACTATTTCAAAGCTCCAGAGTTCCGTAAAACACCATAGAGCCTCCAGGAAAAAGAGAGAGGAAGAGACTAGTAAACTGTGGTGAATACCAGAAAATTTTTCTTTCTGTTGCTGGTTACCAGCACAGCTGCCAGCATTGGGGTCAGGTCCCTGGTATATTTTCCTGGTGCCAGAGAGGGACCTAAAAGTCCATTTTCCCAAGATCCGGGGTGGGCATGGCCCAATGTTGATCATAGTTTTGATTGGCTACTTCACATCTCTGGGGCCTGGCCCTGAGGGCAGCCATTATTCCAGCCTGGCCCTGATGAAGGTAGTAGAAGAGACGTAAAGATGATACGCCTCCTCAGAGCCGTTGAACATTTGATGGGCCTGCATTTTTGCTGGGCAGGCCCTGAGTCAAGGAAGTGGAGCTTTGGGGAGCTGTGGAAGAAGCTCCTGGCCCCTGCCTCATCCCCTCTCTGGGGCAGTTTGGAGCCTGCTGGCATTCCGCTGTGGTCCCTGGCCTTGTTCTGACTGGGAAAGACTGACTTTGGAAACTCCTTTCTGGCATGCCCTCCCTCCTAGAATTTGTTTTCCAGGCAAAAGCAGCTTGAGACAACTAAAGCAGTGTAAGAAACAATTGAAGTGTATGACCTTGGGCAAAGTCTTACCTGCTTTATGTCCAGTAGTGGAACACCAGGCAAGGGAAAAAGTCTGTCTCCTGGATGTAGCCGGGACATTCAAATTCCTGTAAACAAGGAAACACCTAAGGCCAGTAACAAGCACCAGCCCAGCCACAAGAGACAGGTCAATGAAAGATAGAGAGGCCCCTACACCTTGGGCAGACCTTTCTGATAGGAGGGCTGACACTCAAGAAAATCTCTGTCATATTACCAGCTGGTTTCAAACTCAAGAAGCAGATACCTCAGGGAATGAATCCTAGAGTTAACATTGAAAAATTTAAAAATGTACAGTTAGTAAGAAAAGAGTATAAGACAAAGGAACAGGAAATGATGGTCCATCCAAAGGGAGAAGATAAAACTCCAGAGAACACTAACAGAGAAGACCAGACTATGGACATACTGGACAAAGACTTTAAAAATGATCTTCAGTATGCTCAAAGAGATGAAGGAAAATATAAAGAAAGAACTAAAGGACATCAGGGGCGGCAGACTTGGTCGAGTGGTTGGGGCGTCCATCTACCACATGGGAGGTCTGCGGTTCAAACCCCAGGCCTCCTTGACCCATGTGGTGCTGGCCCATGCACAGTGCTGATGTGCGCAAGGAGCCACGCAGGGGTGTCCCTCGCGTAGGGGAACCCCACGTGCTGGAAGTGCGCCCCATAGGAGAGCCGCCCAGTGGGAAAAGAAAGTGCAGCCTGCCTAAGAATGGCACCGCCCACACAGAGAAATAACACAAGATGGCGCAGCAAAGGGAAAGACAGATTCCCGTGCAGCTGACGACAATGGAAGCGGACAAAGAAGACGCAGCAGATGGACACAGAACAGACAACCGGGGTGGGGGGGGAGGAGAGAAATAAATAAGTAAATCTTTAAAAAAAATAATAAAGGACATCAGAAAGATAATGAATAATATGCCAATCTTAATAAAGAGACATATTTTAAAAAGGAAGGAAATAGAACAACGGGGGTTGAAGACCACAGCTGAAATGAAAAATTCACTAAGGTTTCAACAGCACATTGGAAATGGCAGAAGAATCAGCGAAGTCAAAAACCGGACAATTGAAATGAGTCAGAATGAGAAATAGAAAGAAAAAAGAGTAATAAAAAGCAAAAATAGCCTAAGAAATCTCTGGGACACTAGCAAACATACCAAAATATGCATTATGGGTGTACAAGAAGGGAAGAAAGAGAAAAAGGGCCAGAAGGAATAGTCAAAGAAATAATGGCAGTAAACTTCCCAAACTTAGCAAAATATATGGGCATCCAAGAAACCCAGAGAACAGAATACCAAACAGGGTAAACTCTAAGAAAAATATGTGCTGTCACTATTGATCAAACTGTTGAGTGAAAAGGACAAGAAGAGAGTCACGACACCTGCAAGATAAAAGCAACATGTTCTGTGTAAGGGAGTCCCAGTTAGGTTGATCTTTTATCAGAAACCATGGAGGCAAAAAGGCAGTGGGTTTAAATATTTAATGTGCTGAAGGAAAACAATTGCCAGTGGTGAATTTAATATCCAGCAAGACTTTCTTTCAGACATAATGAAGAGAGTAAGATGTTCCTAGATAAAAGCCCTGGGAGTTCATCATCACTAGACCTGGCCATTGCACACAATACTAAAGGGAGTTTTTCAGACTGAAAGGAAAGAACACCAGACAGTGGTTTAAAGCTGCATAAAGAAATAAAAAATTCTGGTAAAGGTAACCATTTGGGTAATTATAAATGGCCAAAAAGCACATGAAAAGATGCTTTACACCAATAGCCACTAGGGAAATACAAACCAAAACCACAATGAGCTGCCATTTCACACCTTCTAGAATAGCTACTCTTTTAAAAAATAGGAAATTATATGTGTTGGAGAGGTTGTAGAACATCGAAACACTCATTCACTGCTGGTAGCAATATAAAATGGTACAGCCGCTATGGAAGACAGTTTGGTGGTTCCTCAGAAAGCTAAGTAGAAAATAACCACATGACCAAGCA
The DNA here is from genome assembly GCF_030445035.2 of Dasypus novemcinctus. Classification (NCBI taxonomy): domain Eukaryota; kingdom Metazoa; phylum Chordata; class Mammalia; order Cingulata; family Dasypodidae; genus Dasypus; species Dasypus novemcinctus. The sequence goes on along the minus strand of NC_080690.1, from coordinate 18,709,964 downwards.
ATCCCACTATTAAGTATATATCCAAAAGCATTGAAAGCCAGGGACTCAAACAGATATTTTCACACTGATGTTCTAAGCATTATTCACAATTGCCAAAAATGGAAGCAACCCAAGTATCTACCAAGCAATTGAATGGATTTAAAAAACATGATTTATATGCACATTGTATTATTATTCAGAATTAAAAAAGAATGAAGTTCTGATACATATGGCAACATGAATGAACCTTAAAGACATCATGTCGAATGAAATAAACCAGACACAAATGGACAAATGTCGTATGATCTCACTGACTTGAAAACATTAGAATAAACAAACCCATAGCATCAGATTCTAGAATATAGATCACCAGGGTAGGGGGCGAAGCTTAGGAATAGTAAGTTAAGGCTTAAAATGTACAGTTTCCTTTTAGGACAATAGAAATGTTTTAATAGTGGTTGGCAGCAATGTTAGCACAACATTGTGAATGTAATTAACAGCACTGAATTATGTATTCGATTGTGGTTAAAAGGGGAAAATTTTGTTGTATAAAAAAAAATGTTTAAAAATTCATGGAACTGCACAATGCAAACAGTGAACCCTCAGTTAAACCATGGTCTGTAGTTATAGTACAATCATTAAAATGTGCTTTCATTGGTTGTAACACATGTACCATGCCAATGCAGGGTGCTAATAATAGGACGGTATATGAGTATCCTGTATTTTGTGTGTAATTGTTCTGTAAATCCACAACTTTTCTAATAGAGAAAAAAGATGAAAAACAGAAGATTGAGGCTAGACGAAGGGGTAGCAGTGGTCAGAGCACAAGCTTTGGTGTTCTCTGAGAATTGGGAATGATTTGCGTGGTTTCTTCCCATCCGAAGCCCTTTTGTGGTTTTCCTGTGCGGGGTCATCCCAGAGGTGCTGAGTGACTCCTCAGCGTGGTGCCGGCCGCTCTCATCTGCTCAGCACAGGCTGGGCTCTTTACCCAGGTTGCTCCCTGCCCATGACCAGCCCTGGAACCTTGTAAGGGGCTCCCGTGGTGGGAACGCAGCCTGGCCACCTGCCGTGCAAACTCGGCTCCACCCGAGCATCTCGCCGGTCACAGTATGTGGATTTCATAGTATGTGTTAGCCAGAAGGTGGTTTGGTGGCTCTTGTTATTAACAAAACCAGAGCAAATGTTGAGTAGTCAGTAAAAGTACGAAAAAAAAAAATTCAAAATCAAGGGCCAAGATTTTTGAAAAAGGGAGGGAGAGAGGAGGTACAAGAAAGGGAGTGCTCTGCAGCCAATTAAGCCGACCAGCGCCCCTCCCCGTGGGAACCTGGTGTGCAGTGGCTGCAGACAGCAGTCTCCTTGGTAGTATACGTGGCCTGTCGCCTGTACGGGGTACCCTAAGGGACCTTGGAGGCAGCTCTTACCTGTTGCTGGTCCTGTCTGTGACCTCGTGCCACCCCTAATCTAGGCTCCAGACGGGTATGCGAGGTGCTTTTGGAAAGCCTCAGGGGACGGTGGCCTGGGTCCCCATCGGCCAGGTCATCGTGTCCATCCTCACCAAACTTCAAAACAAGGAGCATGTGATTGAGGCGCTGCACAGGGCCAAGTTCAAGCTCCTGGGTCACCAGAAAATCCACATCTCCCAAGAAGTGGGGCTTCACCAAGTTCAATGCTGACGAATTCAAAGACATGGTGGCTGAGAAGTGCCTCATCCCACCTGGCTATGGGGTAAAATACATCCCCAACTGTGGCCCCTTGGACAAGTGGCAGGCCCTTCACTCGTGAGGGCTTTTCCAGCACTGCCCTCACCCAAACCGTGCCCTCCAATAGATGACTTGGTGGCCGTCAAAAAAAAAAAGGGTAGCTAAGTGCTGAAGAGTTTGGAAAGGAAGGCATAAGGAGGAGAAAGAAGGGACGAGAGCACACTATTTGGCTTTCTTTGTTTCTTTTAGGAAAGCACTGTCAGTGGAAAAGCCATGACTAGCTGGAGTCCAAAAGGGAGTTCTTTTAGCCTGCAAGTGTTGACTGTGTCCTCGGTATGTCCAGGCACTGCTCTAGACCCTGGATCTGCCAGCGGAGAGGAAACGCAGAGTCAGGAGGTTTCCCTCTAAGTTGGGAAGGCAGATGCCAAGTAAACAAATACAGACTGTCAGTTGTGCAAGGTGCTGTAAAAATAGAGTTGAATGGGGTGGGGGCGGGGACACGAGAGAAGCTATTTTATATAAAGGCGCTCCGCAAAGGAACTGAGCTGGAAGGCGGGGAGCGGGAGTGGTTCTGCAGAGGGCCCTTCCCAGGCCAACCCCTTGGCTGATGGGAGGAACAAGGCCAGTGGGTGGCTGGAGGGGCCAGAAGGTGCTAGGGCAGGAGAACCCTGTGGCCGAGCCTGATCTCATGGGTCCTGGCAGGGTGACGGAGGATTTGGGTTTTGTTTCCATTCACGTGGGATGAGGTCTGAGCAGGGGAAGGATGCAGTTGACTTACACTGGTCAGGTTACCATGGAAACCTGGCTGGCGGATCTACTGTCCTTCAGGTGCGGCTTGTCTCCCACCCCCAGCCTCACCCCCTAGGTGACAGAGAGCAGCTGAGAGGCAGTGTGCAGTCTCTGTAGCGGCCTTGCTCACAGCGACATTGCAGGAAGAAGGGGATTTCTCTTGACCCTGAAGTATGAACAGCCCAGGTGCATCTCTCCCAGAGATCAGTGCAGCTCTTTGAGGTTCTCTCCTCCAGCTCAGGGGTCAGCAGTTAAACAAAACAAAGCGTAAAAACCCTAAATCCTTTCCTGATGACTCGTTGCCTAAGGGCAAAGCAAAGGAAAGACCTTGGTCTCTTTGACTTTAGGATGCTGTGTCTTCACTATGAGAAAGCAGCTCAGGTCAGGGTATGTGTCACGACAGCTAGAGCTGAGCCAGTGCCCTTCGCCCGTCTTCTGGCCTCCCCCCTCTGATGGGGTGCACATTTCCTAGAGCGTCTCGTCTATAAGATCACGGTGTTTATTTCCAGGACGAGAATTTCACTTCGCCATTGGATGCTCTAATCCGATAAAAGTGCTGTGCCTAACACTTCCGTTAACTTGGTGTCCCCAGCGGTGCGGGCGCAGGCCCGGGCCCGGGGGTCATTATCCCATCCAAGGGCTGGTGACCCGGTTCTGACTTCTGTGTCTGGAGGGCTTTGATGGACAGGCCGGATCTAATTCTTCAGCGTCTTGGCCTCTGTAGTCTTGTGCCCAGACCCCAGCAGATCTGAGGACTTCCTAAGGACACGAGAGACCAGAGAGATTTGTGCCCTGCTGTCCTGTTTTCTCTGGGCTTTTCTTTAATCACAAGTGCAGACTGGTTTTCTGTTTCATTTTGCTTTTTTGGTAATGGCAGGTGAGAGCAGGACTTCCATGTCACTTCTGCAAGGTGGTGTTATGTGGCTAATTGGGAAATAGGGGTTCTTTTCCAGCTGCTATTTTGGGGTTGCTGCCCCTGTCCCCTACCAGGTTCCCCATTCCCACAGGACTCTCAGGCTCACGCTGAAAGACCCCTGGGGAGCAGGGCGTTGGTGTGTATCACACCTATTTGGAAAGGCTCCAGGCATACCTGGTTGCTGTGTGTGAGGGCACATTTAATCTCTTAAAAAATCTGACCATTGGCAACTTTTTTCTGTTTCTTTGGCCAGGAGGGGGTTGAAGAGCAGCAACAAGTGATGGTTGTCATTTGTTTTTGTTTTTTTTTCCCCCAGATTCAACCAGCCAGCAGAAGGGAGATTATCTCTAAAGGATATGAAAGACTTGTTTTAATTTTGTTTTTATTAGAATTTCTCATAACTCCCCCCGCCAAAGTGCCCTGGAAGAACAGAAGGGAGAGAGGAGGAGGTAATATAAATATACATAAAGCCCTAAGCAGTTGGTTAATAAAACTCTAATGGGCGGCACCTCGTGGGCAGGAAGTGGTTGGATGAGTAGGTGCGCAGAGGTCACCGTGACAGGCACCTGTCCAGGGAGCCCATAGCTTTTTATTAGGCCTAGGTGGCTCCCCAAGCTATTTCTAACTTAAGTCTGGATTTACAGAGAAGAATGCATTAGATTTGTCCACCCCCCCTTGTAAACAATGAAATATTTGAACGTGGATATTAGGAGGAGGGCTTGCTTTAGGCCAAAATCTGTGAGGTTGTGTGTGTGCAGGAGACAGAGAGAGAGAGATTTGGGGACTGAGATGTCTATGAAGGAGCAAAGTTGAGATAAGTCTTTATGTTTTTAGATAGAAAAACTACCCTATAAATTGTGGTAAAATTTTGAGTGGCTGAGATCCTAGATTAATAGGACTTTTTGACTCAGTTTCCCTTTAGGACAGTAAAAAAGTTTATTTCATAGTGTCGAAAATCACCTGGGTTGGACTCTAGTCATTACAGGTTCAGTTCCATCTCCCCTCTCTTCTGTGGCTATAAAACCCTGCCAAGGAATTCCAGTCCCCAGACCCAGCAGGTCGTTGCATCACCTGAGAATGACGAAATTGTGTGCAACAATTCCGTTCTTAGGAAAGCTGGACATTTGACTTGCACGCTTCAGACATGCTTTTAAGCAGAAGAATTAAAGCACTGTCGTCTCATTAAACTCGACTTAAGCAGGCAGTTCAGTTAACCCCAGTATATATCAGTCTTTAAATTTCCTGCTGCCTGAAGACTTTATAGTACATTGCATGCAGTTTTTATGGGTAGAATGGTTTATTCATTAGAGGAGAAGCAGCTTTTCTAGTGGCAGCTGAGACTCCAAGTCCTTGAATCAAGTGGAAACTGCATGGAGGCTTTGACCCAGCAGCTTGTATGAGCAGGTAAACCATTTGCAGGTGTCCATGTGGACTGACAGGTGTTCCCTCGAGGTTCCTTTGGGGCCTAAGAGCGTTTCTGGGCTGTGCCTAGCACTGAGGGCTTCTGCAAGGGTCTTCATTGGGTCAGAGACCTCCCTACAGGTCTGGTCCAAACGGGTCTCCCCTCTTAGAAAGGGACCCAGAGCCCAGTGGCTGCCCAGCTTGGAGGCATCTGCCATGCCCAGCTGGCTGTGCTTTAGGTGGAAGAGTGTGCCAGCCAGCTCAGCCGAGAGGCTGGTAATCCTGGAATTCTTTTTGCATGAGTTATCTGAATAGGTGAGGAGCAGTGCCTTTGGCCTTGGAGTTGTGTGGACAGTGAAACACAGGCCTCTATCATTCTCCATGGACCTCTTGGAGCCCTCTCATCAGCATGTTCAGCAGCCTCCCCAAGAGGACAAGAGACCAGCTGCTCAGCTCCCTGTCCAGGGTTTCTGTCCCAGGTCAGACAGGAGGACCACAGAAGTTCTGGTTTGTTTATTAGGTCTCAACCGAGTATTTCTGAAGCTTATGCTATGACGATAGATTGAGGGGAAACAACAAAATTATTTTGTTTAATACTATTCACCTGTAAGTTACAGCGGCATCCCACACATGGCTTAAATGAACTATGGGTTTCATTTTTTACCTCACAGAAGCAGAATTGGGAAAATGACAGTCAGCACAGGAGTGAGGGCTCCACTGGCCCTGCAGGGACCCGGTTTCCTTCCGTCTTTCCATATAGCCATTCTTAGCAGGGCGTGTTGCCTCATGTTCTCAAGATGGCAGCTCACCCGTGCTCCGGGCAGTGGGAAGGTGAAAGCACGAGTGCCAGCTGAGTCCACCTCTTTGAAGGACTTTGCCAAAAGTTCCACCCTGTTGCTTCGTCTAAGCTCACCGGCTGGGACTCAGTCACTAGACTACCCCTGCTCAAACCTGAGGCGGGAGAGGCAGTTTTTACCTGGCAGTGTTGCTGTCCTAACAGAAGTGGGTCTTCTCTTAGCAAGGAAGAAAGGACGGGCGGTTATTAAGAAGGCAATTAGGAGGCTCTGCCACTCATCTTTTAAAAGATAAGAAGGGGATTAAGTAAACTGTGTTATGGTTATGTGATGGAAATCGGGGTAGCCATTAAGAATAATGTTCTTGATTAATATTTAAGGATATGGAAAAAAGCTCAATAGGCTGGATGAGAAACAAGACACAAAACCATATATAATCGTCCTAGTTTCCGTGTGTGTGTGTGTGTGTATAAACATACTGAGATATTATTACTGATTATTTCTGGGCATTGGTATTGTGGGCTTTTTTTTTTTTTTGAGGCACTGGGGGTTAAACTTGGGACCTTGCTGTGGGAAGCCAGTGCGCAAGCACTGAGCCACATAAGCTCCCCAGTTGCCTTTTTTTGTTGTTTGCTTGTTTTGTTTTTTAGGAGGCACTGGAGACCCAACCTGGGACCTTCCATGTGGAAAGCAGGCGCTCAACCACTTGAGCCACATCCACACTCTGTAGGCAATTTTTATTTCCCCCACACTTTTCTATATTTTTAAGCTTTTTAACTTACTGATTTTATGATGAGGGAAAAAAATTGGCAAACTTTAAGTGTAAAGAGTAGGAACCTGGTAATTACTACCTCATCTATGAAACACACTTGATGGAAAAAAATAAAATGAGTAATAAAAGGAAAAGTCTTTAAACACATAGAGATGATGGAATGAGAACAAGTAACCTTAGTGGTACAGATTCATCAAGAACAAACCCCATCATAATAATAAAAAGTGAGGTAATGTACATGAATTTTCATTGAAAAGGGAAGTAGTACTGTACAAATGCAAATATATTCCCGGGGACTCGACCTGTGCTTCAGATACACACACCATTTTCTCTAGCATCCTTTTAAGCTTATTCACTGGCAGTATTTTCCCCCATTTTTGCATTTGGAACACTGGAGGCTTGTTGTGCTCACAGGTGCTGCTTATTAAACACCTGTTAGTTGTAAACACTGGTTGCTGTGAGGGTATCTTTTTCGGGAAAGTGAGAGAGACACATGAACTAACAGGGCTCACGGTGACCCATGGCAAGTGCCAGACATAGGGGCAGGACAAGAAGCGTCCTGGGTCTTCCATGGTGAGAGGATTTCTTGTGCTGAATGGTGGGAAACTCCAAGAAGATGGTTAAACTGCCCCAGGAAGGATGGTGGGTGGAAGAGAGGAGGGGAGAGGAAAGACCTCCGAGGTGGTATTGAAGGAATGGGGCTTTAGCCTGGGGTTCCCGAGCAGGCCGTTCTAGCTAAAGAGAGTATCTTGAGCAAGGAATAGAATTTACAGGCCTACTCTTTTCCATCCTCTGACCCACCTCCATCCCCTGCCCCCACTCTTCTGACTCTGTTCTTTTGAAAGACAAACAGGGTTGCAAGAGTGAATGATAGATTTATTTAACAACAAACATGTAAAAAACTCTCATCTTTCCCATGATCTCCTAAACAAATTCAGAGCCTAAAGAGGAAATTGCACACGTGTTGAAGCCTGACTACAAGAAAGACCAATAAATAAGAATAATATATTGATTTCTATTTGTGTTGAGGGGGGGACTGCAAGTGCTGATATGAGCTGTGCTCTTTTTTTTTTAACATTTCCATTAATAACTTGGAAACAATAAACAGTAAATGAAGTTTGCATCTCATCTAAAGTATGTATGCAGTATTGTGTATAATTGCAAATACTTAAGAATAGGAAAATTATATAATTGGACTAGAGATATTAAGAATTGTATTTTATCTTTGATTTGAACTTAAATTTTTTTTATTGTGATATGATTTTGACTTACAGAAAAGTAATGTAAATAGTAAAAAGAATTTTCATATACTTCACCCAGATTCCCCAAATGTTAACATTGTACCATATTTGTTTTTTTTTTTAAGTGCCCTGGCTCTTTATCCACTTCCTCACTCTCTCTATATATGCATTATACACACACACACACACTCACATTCACACAGTTACACTTTGCTATTTTTTATGAACCACTGAAAGTTAATTTCAGACACACAGCCCTTTGATCTCTAAATATTTTGGTATGTATCTCCTAAAAACAAGGATATTCTCCTCTGTAACTATAGAACAATTTCAAAATCAGGGAATTAACATTGATACAGAACTGTTAGGTAACCTACAGAAACTATTCAAATCTTATGGTTTTCCCCAATAATTCCTTTACATGAAAAGAAAATAACAGATCACACATTATATCACTTGTCCTGTCTCTTTAGCTTCCTTCATCTGGAGCAGTTCCTCCGTCTTTCCTTGTCTCTGATGACCTTGGCATATTTGATGAGTACAGAGCAGTTATTTTGTAGAATGTCCTTCAGTTTGGGTTTGTCTGATGTTTTCTTATGATTAGATTCAGGCTATACATTTTTTGGATAGAAATTCCCAAAAAGTCCTGTCCATTCTTTTTAGAGCATCGTATTGGGAGGAATCGGATATTAATTTGTTTCTTTATTGACAGTGTCAACTTTGATCACTTAGTTATGGTGATGTCGGCTAGGTTTATCCATGGTAACTATTTTTTCCTTTGTCATTAGTGAGAATCTTGTGGAGAGCTATTTTGAGACTAGTTTGTAAGGAATTGAATTGTTTAATGGGATTAAATTTGAAAAAAAATACATGCTTAATAAAAAAACAATAAGTAGAAATATTTGGCAAAAAGAAAGTAGTGGTCATTAAGGCTGATTTTGAACTGATGTATTATTTTCGTGATTAGGTAATTCAGCAGGCCAGAGCATCAGAAGAGTGGAAAGAATTTCCCAAAATGTCACTGACCACTGAAGGAGGTACAGTGAATTTTGGAGATGCCAGAGAAACAATTATAGTTTAAGGAGGAAGATAAAGTATTAGCTTGGCCAGAGCTTGAGTAGAAGGTTCTTCGAAATGTGCAATTTGGTACTATGATAAATTGTAATTCATCTCTAATTCCTTTATTTAAGGGGAAAAAAAAAAACCTCTTCTCATCGGTGTGTTTTGCTTAAAGGGGCTCTAGCTGGCAAAGACTCTGGCTCGCCCGTCCTCCAGAGTTGGCAAGATGAGTTGGTAGCTGTGTATGAGAGCACAGAAGGGGTAGTGGTGGCTCTCAGCCAGCCTTACTGGCCACCGTTTCTAGTTCCATCCAGTCTTCCCAATATTTCTTAACGTAAAACCAAATAATCGCATTTTTTAAAAAAGATTTATTTCTTTCTCTCTCCTTCCCGAACCTCACTGTCTGCTCTCTGTGTCCATTCACTGTATTCTTCTGCGTCCGCATGCATTATCAGGTGACATTGGGAATCTGTGTCTCTTTTTGTTGCATCATCTTGCTGCGTCACCTTTCTGTGTGTACAGCACCATTCCTGGGCAGGCTGTGCTTTTTTCATGTGGGGGGCTCTCCTTGCGGGGCGCACACCTTGCACGTGGGGCACCCCTGCATGGGGACACCTCTGCGTGGCACGGCACTCCTTGCACATGGGCCAGCTTACCACTCATGTCAGGAGGCCCTGGGGATCAAACCCTGGACCCTCCATATGGTAGACGGATGCTCTTATCAGTTGAGCCATGTCTGCTTCCCTGATTGACTTTTAACATTTCTCTGAATTGTGGAAACCTAACAAAATTTCTAGGTCCCTGTTTCTTTACTTTGTATCTTCTTGCCTTTCTCTGGAGTGTACCAATGGGAAGGCAGATATCTGTCTGGGGACAACTTGGAAGGTACAACCTCATCTTACCCTTCTATGCTTTTCTCTTACTTGGTTTGGTGTAAATTCAGCCTCTGATTTTTCTTCTTCTTGTATCAAATAATTGTCAGCTGTTTTTCCTGTCCTTTCTTATGATTCCTGCTGAGCTCACTTCTTACCTTCTGTCCTTTCTGGAGGTAATTTTTCTTTTCATCTTCAAGGCTGTGCGTACAAGAGGTCCATAGCTCCTTAGGTGTGTGGAGGTTTATTGAGCCTCCCAGCCAGGTGAACAGAAGGTACATGGATGTGATCTGTGCTCAAGGAAGCTTACTGTCTAACAGGAAAAGATTCCTAAAAAGACCATGGACGTGGGCTCTGAAAACTGCCCATGTCTCTGTGGACAGAACATGCCGTGGGAGCTGGTGGAGGAGACAGAAATGAGGTCCAAGTGAGGCTGGGAAAGACCACGTGCTCCATGAGAAGGGGGGTGGGACTTTGCTTTCTAGGCTGTGAGGAGCTGAGATGCCTGCACCTGGCAGAGTCACCTGAGCATTACCTGCATTAGACAGCTGCTGCTGCCCACCCCCATGGGAAATGAAAGGATTTGAAGGGGAGCTCATGTGAGGGGAAAGATGAGGGGGGCTGGACTAGTAGGATGGGAGCTGGTGCTCAGAGGGTCCCCAGTGGTTGCAGCTGGGAGAGAAGAGGAGAGAGCAGCCAAGGATGATTGTGAGGTGTCCGGCATGGACACTCAGAAGCCGGGTGCTGCTACCTTTATACATGAGAGAGAAGATGAGGACACATAGGGAGAGGAAAGGAGAATGAAAGGGTGTTGCCACTGAAACCATGCCTTCTCCCATATTTCCCACTCTTCTAAACAGTGTATCACTTAACGTATACCATGATCTGGCACATAATTATTTACTGTTTATCTCATATTGTCCCAGAAAGGTTTGACAACTTTGTCTGGCTGATCATTTAATAGCTGCTTACCATCTATCTCCAAAATTGTAAGCCTCTGGAGGGCAGGGACCATGCCAAATGCTGCTTCGTGGCACCTTGTCGAGAGTCTACCCCCCACCAGATGTGCAGAGGGCTTGTGGACTGGCGGTTCAGTCCATCCCCGCTCTCCTCGGAGCCACCTTGCTGCATTCCTGTAAGTCTCGCGACCGGCTCTGAGTAAGCTCCTGCCCACCCATTTACTCTTCTATGTCCTCATTGCTACTGTTGAATTTGTCCTCCCTCCACCAACACCCCCTTTTGATGATGAGTGAGAACTAGCCTGGAAAAAAAACCCAAACAATTGAAAAGCTTAATTTTAGGGTGAGGTTTGTTCAGCAACCTGGGGTATCATCAGAAGAGGAAAGTTGCCACCTTAAGAAAAATGCATCTGGCCATGCACAGCGTTTCCTCACTTTTGTTTCTGTGAAAGACCACACTCTCCCTGGTCTGCTACTTTTCACTGTGGTCAGAAAATTGACAGCAAATGACTACATGAGCACAAGCAGGTGGTACAACCCAAGTAAACGTGGACTGCACTGGCAGACCGGTGTCAGCAGTAAACGGAGGAAGAGTTTACTCCCTGGTTCCAGAGGGCACTAGCTCATAGGATTATGGCGCTGCTCCTTCAGACGTTGGCATGTTTGTCTTCCGGAAGGTGTTTCTGTGCTCTGGATAGAAAGGTGGCATATTTAAGAATGGTGCAGAATGCACCTCTCCATGTTAAAAAAGGCACATTTCCAGTGCTCTGTTATCTGGATGGATGTGATTTTAGACTCTCTTTCACAAGCATTGGTTTTTCTAATTTTAGTGTAACTATTTAGAGTAATCACACAGTATGCCACCTTCCCTAATTGACTCTTTGCAGGGTAGAATTAAGGGTGAGCATCTCAGCTGAGTCTGGGTGACAGCTTTCTAATACATTTGGGACTGGGGCTGGAGAGCACAGACTGGACAGTCTCAGACTGGGTTACTGTGGCTTGACACGGGTCCCGCTGGCACACAGCTGGGAAACCTTTGTCTCAGTGTAATGCATCCTTCAATGACTGTATGAGTAGCTCCCCCTCCAAAAGAAAAGCCATATATGCCTCTTTTTAAAATTGCAAATGTGTGTGTATGAGATGAGAAATTTCCCAGTCCCTCTGGAAGAGACACCCACTTCTCCAAAGATAATGACTGTTCATATTTCCCAGAACTTCTTTCCAGAAAAACTATTATTTTAGGAGGCTGGTCGTTCACTGTTCATCCTGTCATTCCCAGGTCATTTTCTGATTTGAAGTAAAGCTGGGACTCAAGGTGGGTGGACTTGCAGCTGTGTCCATGATGATCCACGTTGGGGTGTTGGCCCCATGAAGAGATGTCACTCCTGTGCATTGAATATGTTCAAAGGAGACCCTCCTGGAGGGGGTGGAAGGGCCCAGTGGTTGTCCCGAGACCTTCTGCTGGGACTGGCATCCCTCTCCCTTCCTTTTATATCCCCATTGACCCGGCAAACCCTTCAGTGGTTCTTTTCCTTTCTCATGTCATGCACATTGGGGACTTTTGGGTCAGAACTTGCTGTGACCAGTCAACTGGGAGTTTAGACCCAAGCTTTCATGAGCTCAGTGACCTTGATCAAGTTACACAAACCTGGGATTCTTGACCCTTTCAGGTAATCTGATAAAAGACATCTCTCACCCAGAAAAATGCACGTACGCAGACAATTCTGCATACTTATGTCGGGGGGGGGGGGGGTCCTAACTGCACCCCTCTAAAGCTTCAGTTCCTTTATTTGTAAAAGGAATGCTCGTGTACATTTTGGGGGAATATGCCATTAATTCTCTTAGGTCGATTAAATGAGATAATGTACATGAAAGTGTTATAGTTAGCATGAAGCACGGCATGTGGCAAATACACATTTCTTCCTTCTGTCCCTCACTCTCTCTTGCTCTGTTCTCTCATTCTCCCCCCCTCTCTCTTTCAAGTGGCAGCCCCTCAGCCTACAGTATAGCTGCCAGTCAAGAAGAGTCAATTCCATTTAATTTTCGAATCATTTGTTAGGACAGTGCCTTCCCAGATTTTTGCTTTTTCTGTTCATAATGATTTCTTCCTTTTCTTCATCCACTGTGGATATCTCACTCCCAGAAGGTTCACGTTGTCCTTGTGCTCTGCAGACTCAGTGCCCTCTTTTCCTGCGGGAGAGGTCATGGGATAGGTTGAGCTTCGAGAAGAGCTTTGAGAAGTCCCAAGTTTCGCCAGCGCACTATGGCTGCCCTGCCGTTGGAGCTTCGGGTTGCACAAAGTCTTCAGCGTGGCATTTCCTCCACCCTCCATGCATCAGTCAGGCCTGAGTGGCATAACCAGGTCCTCTGCCCAAGGGTTCCCCCAGCAGGGCCCTGGTCAACCCGGACAGGGCAAGTCCACATTTATTTCTGGGTAGGAGGTGACCTGACCACAGTGTTGGCCTGTCTCCGTAGCTGGTCATGGGTAAGGGGGGGGGGGGACCCTTCCAGCTCACCAGCAAGAAGCTGCCTTGCTTCCTGTTTCCTGTACCTGTGGCATAGACCAGCGAACCTGACTCCTGCCCCTGGGTCAGCCCATGGGGTAGGGACAAGGTCAGAGTTCATTCTTATTGGCAGTCACTAAAGAGTGAGCTGAGCTCTGTGGCTAACAGAGGGCCCTCACAGCCCAGGGGCCTGATGTGGCCCACCACCGGCCGACCTCAAGGAGATGGCTCGTCCCGCCACTCACAGCCTAACTCAGGAGGCCTGCTCACCTGGGTTACCTGCGTGAGGCCTCGGAAAGATCCTAGCCCCAAGCGCCTTTTCCCATTGGCCACCTCGCCCTCCGGCCTGGTCCTCAGCCTGACTCTCAGTCTTGTCTCTCAGTCTTGTCGTTTGATTTCATTCCTGCCTAACTGGTTCCTGGGCACATGGCAGTTTCTAGTGAATGTTGGTGGGACACTGTAAGAGTTTAAAAATCTCTTTTAGGTTCTTATGTTAATGCTGCACTTTCTATTTAAAATAGCTCATTAAGGTGGTTCAGGTGGCTGTCACTAGCCTGCGGTTAGGAAGGGACACAGCATCTCCTTTTTGAAATACTTCGTGGGTAGACAGATGCTTGCCTTACCTAACCCTGCTCAGTCTCTCCTAGCTCAAAATGCATCAGCAAACATCTCCATTCCTGTCCTCCAGGATGGAGGAGGGCCTGTCATCTTTCCTTTGGCATCATCACGGCTTATATATTGAATTCTACTTCCATTGGATTGCTCTAGGCTCCATCTTCAAAACTAATGATGTTTCTAGATGTTTCCAAATAGCCTGCAATGTGACTAATGGGTGACTTTCATTCTTGGTTCAGGTTCTGACTTAGGTCACGCTGTGGAGTTGGACTTGGTCGTCGCCATGTATGCCACCCACATGGGTCTATTAATGTTGGTGGACATGCTTTGAGACCCAGGGAGCAGGAACCGCCTGAGAGGTCAGCTCTCTCCCTGCCAAGACAATTTGATGCTTCATTCACAAGTCTATAGGAAGGTTTCAAAGCTTCATGTGTGTGTCTGTCTTGATACATGACAGTCTGTTGCCAGGATGTTATGCTTAAATTGTTTGAGTGGCATGGGAATGCTTTCACATCTTTTAAGGACTTGGGATGAATGCCCCTCAGAACTACGTACAGATAAATGGGAGCACAGTACTTTGAGCTGCTGCTAAATGATTGATATGCTTATGTTGGCACATGTGCATATATACTTTCTAACGTCTTTTTTTTTAAAGATTTTATTTATTTCTACCGCGCCCCCCACCCCCCACCCCGTTCCCTCCATTGTCGGCTCTCTCTGTCCATTCACTGTGTGTTCTTCTCTGTCTGCTTGTATTCTCATTAGGCAGCTCTGGGAACCAATCCTGGACCCTTCCAGAGTGGGAGAGAGGTGGTCACTCTCTTGCGCCACTTCAGCTCTCCTGTTCTGGTGTGTCTTCTTCTTTTCTCCCCTCTGTGTCTCTTGTTGGGTCATCTTGCCGCACCAGCTCTCTACATTGGCTGGCACTCCTGCGTGAGGCGGCATTCCCGTGCGGGTGGCTCTGCTATGTGGGGCTGCATTCTCACATGGGTTGGCGTTCTGCGTGGGCCAACTAGCCACGTGGGCCAGCTTGCCCTCACCAGGAGGCCCTGGGCATCGAACCCTGGACTTGGTAGATGGTAGGCAGGAGCCCAATTGGTTAAGCCACATCCGTTTCCCATCTAATGTGTATTTAATGAAGTTTCCCATGGAAAGGAGAAATGAGTTTATATGGCTACAAGTTTCTAAAAAAGAGTCTGGAGGCTGGCAGAAGGATTGCCCTCATGCACAACTGAGCAGAGTCAGAGAGACAGATAAAGCAGATACAACCCCCAGATATTGGTTCCTTTGAGGGCTAAAGAGACCCATGGGAGTTATGGTCATGGCCGATGGGGTTAACTACCAGGGCAGATGGCCCCTCTGTGGAAATGGTGTTTATGTGTGATGAATCTGGACTCAAATGGGATCTCCCTTCATAAGACTTTCATGCTAATGTGCTGGAGGTGCAGTTAATGTTGGGGTTTAAGATATATTTAGGGGATTTGAATCGCTGGACTGACAATGTGATAGCCAGGTCCTGAGCCTCAACAGACTCCAGCACCTACAATCTGATCTATTGGACTTACCACACTCAGCTAAGATGGAGTTGAAGAAGGACAACCACCACACCATGGAGCCTAGAGTGATTACAACTGAAAATGGGAGGATTGCATCCAGCATCCATGTGGAATCTGAGCCTCCTCTTGACATAGAGGTGCAATGGACACAACCAATCCAATGTCCACATAGAAGAGGTGGCATTGGATTGGGAAAAGTGGACATGGTGGACGATGGGTATGGGGAAAGGCAGGAAGAGATGAGAGGTGGAGGCGTCTTTGGGACATGGAGCTGCCCTGGATGGTGCTTCAGAGGTAATCACCGGACATTGTAAATCCTCACAGGGCCCACCGGATGGAATGGAGGAGAGTATGGGCCATGATGTGAACCATTGTCTATGAGGTGCAGAGGTGCCCAAAGATGTACTTACCAAATCCAATGGATGTGTCATGATGATGGGAACGAGTGTTGTTGGGGGGGGGGAGGGGGGGGTGGGGGGGTGGGATTGAATGGGACCTCACATATATATTTTTAATGTAATATTATTACAAAGTCAATAAAAAAAAAAAGAATCTAAAAAAAAAAATAAAAGTGAAGGAAAAGGAAAAAAAAAAGAATTAGTTGACTAAGAGAAAATTTTGAATTTTTAATAAAGAATTGCTATTAGTCTTCTAAAAAAAAAAAAATGAAGCTTCCCGAGTGCCTGTTATCTTCAAAGCCCTGGGGCCATGGTGGGGAGAGGAGCTGAATGAAGCCCCACCTCCCAGGGAGCTTGCATTCTAGAGGATGCTGACAGGTAATAAATGAAAAGAAAAATCTAAGTGTTGGGCAAAGAATTACAACTGAGTTTAGGACGACATGGATTAGTGGCTATTGTAATGGAATGGTCAAGTAAGAAAGTTTAAACAAAGACTTTTTGTTTTGGAAATTTTTCTATTCCCATTTGAATGGAAAAGGGGGGGGTGTAGGTAGAGAGAAGGATCCAGGTGGATCTACAGATCACCTGTCCTCAGTGGATATCAACACACAGCCAATCCTGTTTTGTCTCTATCCCAGATAACCCCTCCTCCTTGCTAGATTATTTTGTAACCAATCCCAGATATATCATTTGGTCATAACTATTTTAGCATGCACCTCTCTTTTTTAATGTATCCACAATATCACACCCTTAAAAATTATAATTCCTTAAAATCGTCAACTATTGAGTCAGTATTCAGACATCCCTGATTGTGTCCTGGAAAGTTTTTTTCCTATAGTTGGTTTGTTTGAATCCAGATACACACAATCTTCACTGATTGACTCGTCTCTTAAGTCTTTTTTTCCCTCTGTAGCTTCCTCTTCTGTCTTTTTTCCCTCCCTGCATTTTTTTAAAAAACTGAGTCGTACATCCTGCGAAGTTCCTGCCACCTGTCTTTTGTTGAGTGCATCCTCGTGATGTTGTTTAATGTTCTTCTGACCCTCTATTTCCTGTAAACTGGTCCTCGAGTCGAGAGGCTTGATCTGATTCAGGTTCAGTTGTTTTTTTTGTTTCCCTCCAAGATACCTGGAGTATTGCCTTCTGTCAGGAGGTATATAATGTCTGGTGGACTCTCTTGTGAGGTTAATCATTGATGATCGTTGCTCAGATCTGCTGTTTCATTGGGAGTTAGCAAAATGGTGATATTCTCATTCTGTCATTCCTTCATTGGTTAGCTGGGATCCTCCTCTAAAGAGACACTTTTTCTCTGAATACAGCAAAGGCGGGCTAAATGCTTGATTCTTTACTTCTATTTAAAGTGGTGACATTTAAGTTGAGACCTGACTGACAAGAGGGAGCACAGTGTGAAGAAGAAAGGGAAGAACACTCCAGGCTAAGGGCTCAGTTGGTGCAAAGGCCCTGGGGCAGAAGGAAGGCCAGTGCAGTCGGCTTGTCATGGGGAGGGGAAAGGCAGGTGGCACGGATCACTACACCCAGCTTTGTAAGCAGAGGCCCAGGTTTAAACTGGGGTGTATATGTTGTAGGAAACCACTGGAATGATTTAGAAGTGGCCTGGCACAGCCCCACTCACGCTTTAGGTTGCCCAGTATGCGACTTATTACACAGTTTATTGTCCTCAGAACTTACATTCACTGGGGGTGGGGTGGGGTGGGACGGGGTGGAATGCAGGACATTGAACACCACAGTTCAAGTTATGTACTACTCTGGTGTGAAACTTTTCAAACACAGGGCCTTTAGCCTTGGGCTTTGTGCTTCTAGCATCTTTCCACCTTGGTGGCTTCACTTTTTCAGATAGACTTTTCCTGTGCTGTATTCTTCCAGTTCTGGGCTCTGGTTTTGTGGTAAATATCTGGGGCTTTCATAAGGGTGGTAGGTCGCTCTCTCTTACGACTTGCAGGATGGAAATTACTAAGGATATGGTGATTTGCTGGGGGAGAAAGCATGTCTGTGAGTCAGGGAATGTTCTCTTTCCACAGCTTTTTGAGGACTAGCCTGGGGCCAAGGCAGGGCTTGCTCTTGAGGATGGGGCTGCAGGGATGTCCACGTGATGTGCTTGTGCTCCCCCCAAACGAGGGCAGTCTGTCTGCTTCTGGATTGCCGTCTGTCTTCCTCCCTGGGCCTGGACTCACCTTGCTCTGTTACTAATGTAAGACTTTCCCATCAAATGCTTACAGGCCAGCCCTAAAGCCTTTTTATCTTTGATAATATTATTTTTTACCCAGAAATTTAAATATGCAGAAGGAGAACATTCTACATGACAGTCTGCAAGAAAAGAGGTGTAAAGGAGAGTTAGTACCCAAGTGCTTCTAGAAAGGTAGTGTGGCCCGCACATAGCACAGAAGACATAGGGGCCTTCCTGTCGGATGAATGGGAGCCAGCTGAATAGGAAAGGGGAGGGAAGAGGGGAAAACAAAATTGACTCGTTGCTGTTGGCCCCATAAGAGAAAATGAGGAAAAGTGGTATTTGTACCTTGGAAACCTGGAGAGTTTGCAGAGTCACCTTCATGCACAAAGTCATATTCATACTTTTTAAGTTGTTAGGCATGGGGTGAATTTCAGAGGGACAGCCAGGCTTGGGCAAAGATCCTGAAATGAAAGGCAATAGAGGGCTTCACCAAAATCTGCCCTAAGTGTGAGCATGCTTTGTGAGGCAATCCCAAAAGTGACTTAAATGTTTATAAATTCAGGAGGGACAGACAGCGGCAAGTATCTGCTATTTGTTAAATGATGAAAAGAGGGAGGACAAAGGTGAACCTAGGAAGTTTTTTTTATAGCTGAACAATTCATGGATTTGCAATTTGCCAAGGAAAAATGCAAAATTCAAGATGATACCTGCTAAAGCAAAGGATATATCTGTGACAACCATCAGTCCAGCCTTGGGGTAACACACTAGAATGATCTCCATTTTTTTCTTCCTTTCTTTAAATAGCAAGTAGTTATTTTAGAAGGGAATCTGAATCTTTTCAAGTTAACTGGCGGCTAGACAAGTATTATTTATTCAGTATGGACCCCTGAGTGGGAGGACTCAGGATGGAAAGAAAGAAAATGAAATAAATGCTTCACCTGCTGAAGAATGTTGTTCTCAGCCCTGTAAGGAGTCACAAACATTCATCACATCAGAGAGCCTCTGTAGATGAAAACTCCCCACCCCTCCAGAGATGCCCAAATTATATCCTTCAAATCAGTTTCTCTTCTCCTTATTTTGGTGGTGATTTGGCTCCCACTTCCATAAACCAGCCTCTGAGTCTACCTTGTGATCTGGGCACCCAGCTTCTGCCTCTTAGCACCACTGAAGTTGAGTTCTCCCCAAGTCAACTCTCTTCTCCAGGAATGTGAACAAGGAGTGGCCAGGCAGGTTGTGTTCTTATGTCCATAACCAGAAGTGACTGCAGCCAAAACGGTTCCATTTCGTCTAACATATGCCCTGCCATGCTCTCTCCTAGCTGGGAGACTGAAGAATGGTGTCAGGAAAATGGACTCCTGTCCCAAACTTTCCCAGTATTCTCAGGAGGAACATGAACTTTAGCCTCTGGATTCATCTGTTGTAATCTATATGAAGTAAAAGCTATAGTAAAGGGAAGCGGATGTGGCTCAAGTGATGAGGCTTCTGCCCACCATATGGGAGGGTCCAGGTTCGATCACAGGGCCTCCTGGTGAAAAAGAAGAGAAGGTGCGCCTGCGCGGCGAGCCAGTGCCCACATGACGAGCTGACTGCACATGTGTGAGCCAGGTGCTTACGTGGTGAGCCGAGTGACCACATGATTGTTCACGTGGTGAGCCAATGCCTGTGCGGCAAGCCAGTGCCTGCGCAAGTGAGTCTCACAGCGAGATGAAGAGGCAACAAATGAGAGATGAAGGGGAGAGTCAAGGTGAAGCACGGCAGAGACCAGGAACTGAGGTGGTGCAATTGACAGGGAACCTCTCTCCACATCGGAGGTCCCCAGGACTGAATCCCGGTGAATCTTAGAGGAGAAATATGAGAAGGGAAGACAAAAAGAGAAATAGATGCTGAGGATCACCCAGTGAATGGCTACAGCAAAAAGAGCAGGGCGGGGCAGGGGGAGAAAAAAAATGTTTAAAAAGAAAACAGAAAGTTAAAAAAAAAAGCTACAGTAAAACTTCCAGAATCTCTTTATTTCCCTTTATGGGAGGTAAGAAAAAAATGGGTCCTTTTCAGTGGACTGACAGATTTCAGAGAGATTTATCACAGCCGTGGAGGAGGGAAGTTGGGCAAAGAAAACTGAGGTGGTGATGGGGAGTGGCGCCCATGTGGGCTCACAGAGGTCACGCCAAGCCATGGCCACACAGCCCTTTCCCCTGTGTCCACCTACAAAGAATGGAATTGAGACCTCTCCTGCCTTCTGGACAAGAAGAGAATCGGCCAAGTTGGTGAGGGGGTAGTAAGAGGATCGGCCACGAGAGGGTAAATCAGCATCTTCTCTGCAGTAGAAATATCCTTCTATGGATGGCTGGGGGTGGTGGTGTGGGGAGAACAGAAGACAAACTCTCAAATGGACGTTCTGTTGTCTTTGTGAACATGGAGGCGTCCAGCCAGCGGGGAGAGGACACCGGTGCAGCCTGGGTCCGGCCTGGGGAGCTGAGTGTGAGTGGAGTCGGGCACAGCTTTCCAGAATGTCCGTCTGAGGCCACTGGGCTTGGCCTCGCCCCTCGAGCGGTTTTTCCCAGGCACAGCATTTCATTCTCAGTGGCCGCAGGAGGCGGAACAGGAGACCCCGCGTGCTCTCCAGAAGGGAAGCCAGCCAGGCGGGCAGAGCCCAGGGGCTGCGGCCCTCGCCCTCTCCCCCGCCCGGGGCCGGTGGGGCAGCCCTGCTCCGCGGCTCTGCTTCCCTCTGCACAAATTGGAAACGACTAACCTTGCCATATTTAGAGCACGGTGAACGGCCACCCGCCTCCAAGGGGTAATCATGCAGGCATAAATTCGGAAAGTTGCTAAGCTATGAGCAGTCTTATGAGCATTAAAAGTGTCCTCTTTGCCAGAAAGGTCATTCATAACTTGGCTACCCTGCTGATGTACAGTCAGTGATATTGATTGATTAATGTATAAAAGCACCAGATCCATTTGCTTCTATGAAAGAGAATAAAGTGCAGTCGACTCTCTCTTTATTTTCACCTCATCCTTTTGTTTGAAGGACATTTTTTTCCTGTCTCTTTTTGTTTTGCCGGCTAGGTTTAAGGGGGTTACAAAAAGCCAGTTTCTGCCAAGTAATGTGTTCACAAAAGAAACATTGATTCACATCAGTGTCGCTTGAATTACCCTTAAAGGTTTGCCAAGGAGTTGCTCCCATATTAACCTTCTGCTCACGAAGGGAGAAATAAATAAATAAGTCATAAAATCGGCTTCGTTGCTCTGGACTTAGTTTTCGACTTGATCTAAAAGAATTTCTTCCAAGGCTAATTGTGGTGAAAGCATTGACCAGAAAGCCCCTTGGTGGTTTTGGGGGGTACAGGGCGAGAGGCAGCAAGGGAAATCCCCCCTCCCCTCGCCAAGCCTCCTGAGCACCCTTTCACCCAACAGACTGCTGCGTTTACTTCCAGGGCGGATATTAGTTCTGATCGGCTGCCCTGCCTTTCAGGCAGAGGAGCTGCCCTCCCCTTTGCGCTCCCAGGCAGTTCACACCATCAGGTGGTGGAGGCAGCAGGAGAGACCTGCCTTTGTCCGTCATGGATTTTGGTTTTGGTGTGGGAGGCAACTGTGCATCGACGCAATGAATTCATTACTCAGACTTCAGCTTCAGCCCTGAATTTCCCAGCTCCTTGCAAACCTAGTAGGACAGCAGGCTGGAATGGTTGGGGTTAACGTCAAATTAAGTCTGTTTAGTTTGTTTGTTTCTTTTAAATTTCATTATCCAGGTAGTCTGAAGAATTTCCTGTTCTTGAAAATCAAGATGGCGTTGATGCGCGATGAGCCCTAGAGCTTACTGATTACCCTGTGACTGGGTGAGCCCCAGAGCTCTGTCACTTAGGTTTTCTTTCAGTAACGTGATCAGAAATGCCTCAGAAATAGCCCGCCGTGGGCTTGTATGAAGGCTGTCGGTTGGTATCTGCTGACTGGCCATCTTGGATTCCTCCGCATTTGACACGGCTGTGTTCAGAGTTGGGAAGATTTCACAACAGCCTTTCAGACCGGCTGGGAAGCCTGGGGAATGTGGAATTTCGGAACCTAGGCCTGCAATTTTCTCCCAGGGCAGTGTGATCTGAAGTGTCACCTGCAGGTGTCAGTGTGGGGCTCTCCCTCTTGGCTGCCCCAGCTGTCCCTGTGGCAGGCCATGTGGCTTTGCCTTCTGGGTTGTCTCTACCTCTGATGTGAACCAGGAAATGAAAAGTGGCCTCTCTGGTTGTCCCCATTGACTTGGGGAGGTCCACTTTACAGAGGACCCAAGAAGATGGCCCAAACGCTCCACTCACTTGGGCCCAGCTCTTCCTGTCAAGGCTGCTGCAGATGTTGGAAAAACCAGTTTCCCATCACTCTGCAGCTCTTGAACAATGAGAGTGTTGCTAGCTGGGAACTACACAAGAGTTTTCCCTGTGCTTACGAAAAGGAGACCTGCAAGTCTCTCCTGGGATTCTGGACTCTTGACCCCAAAGCACCTTCTCTTTGCCGGAGGCAGCCACCACCCAGGTGGTGGAATACTGTGAGATTCCCCTACATACCAGATGAAAAATCTATATTGCTTTTTTTTGGGCCCCTTCCAGAGGTGGTTCAGGAGTTTGAAGGTTTCTAAGTGCCTCTGAATCCCTCCTAGTTAAAAGAGGAGTAAGCCCGCTGCACGTGGCCTGTGCTTTGATGGAGAAGCCGCTCTTCATTTGGGAGCACCCCCTGGCCCAGTCCAGTTCTGCACGGTACTTGGAGTGATCTCTTCTGTTAAGGCAGAAGCAGTGCTGTGCTCCTGATGGTTTTGGGTCTGACTATAGTGGAGGTGCCTCATGTCAGTCTCCCTGGCCTCTTCCTTCTCCAGGAACGTGGCAGAAGAAGCACAGACAGACAGGGCCAGCGTCTAGCTCTGTTGTCACACATATGTCATGCCATCGGTTTCTTTCCCTTCACAGCAACCAGAGCTCATTGCTCGGCTAACCCCAAGACGCTGGTGAAGTGTCGGGCTGTACAGGGAGCCAAACTAACTTTATGTAATTGTTTAATTAAAACCTTGGTTTTCTAATTGCAGTCCAAACACAAATGCCTTTTGTTAATGAAAGGCAACCTCTGGGCTTGGTGTTCTCATGCACAACATTTCGTTTTTACTTTTTCCAAATTGAAAATCAACATTTAAATTACCACGATGAGGAAAGGTGGCTTTTTTTTTAGCCTTTGGACGAGTGGTTCCACAGTTCCTTTCTCAGCCCTTGTCAGCATCTTATCTAGCCTGTGACTGCCTTTCTGATTTCATAGTGCAGTGAATCAAATTTATAAGTCCCTTCTCCTGCCTGAATAATCAGAAAGCCAGAGAAAAACCTCAAGTTTCTCTGGGAGAGGCATTATTTTCCCTATTTTTGGTGCAGGAGGTGGAATGGAAATATTTCAGTGCTTGCATTTTACAAGGGAAAACTTCCCTTGATTTCCAGATGAATCTTGGCACCTTCCGGCCCCCCACCCCCATTTCCCTCTGCTAAAGGTGACAGCTGGTTCAGAGGGTGCAATGAAAATGAATCCATTTTCTTTCTTCTTTCTCTGTAGAATAAATTAGAATTTGCCTGACTTAATAAAATGGCTGCATCTCCCTGCCATCTTTCCATCTCCAGAGTATCCTTTCCGTAGTGGCCAGCTCTCCTATAATGAATCGCAGCTCCAGAGCTCCTTATTACAGGCTGGTGCTTTCATGTGCAATGCCTATACTCGTGCTCCCATGCACACAAGGTTTCACATGGGTGCGTGCGTGCTAGCACTGGGGGATCCTGATGGCCGAAGGTGTGGAAATTTGTCACCGGATCTCATTTTCCCCGTTGTCAGATGTGATGGTTATAATTGATGGAGAGGTCGGTGCAATTTGCCGTCTGTCTGCCATTAGCCCTGCCTCCTGGAGTTGAGGTGACCACAATGTAGAATATATTTTGGGGGGAAGGGAAAGAGGTTGAAGATGGGGAGTTTGCAGCATAAATCTTCTCACTCTGCCCAGCCCTTTCTTTATTTAACTGGAACATATCTGTGTACTGTAAAGTATTTTATCTCCCTATTACTCTCAGATGGGCTGATGGGAATTTGTTGCTTGAATTTGGGGTGATTTTCCTATTTGGACCTCCCTGCCTCAACTCCCCCCCTCCCCCCCACCCCCGCCACCCTCTTAAATTTGTGTTTTAATTTCTATTTCCTAGGTTGATTTTTTCCCCCCCCCCCCTTCCCATTCTGACACTAATTATGCCAGCCGCACTGGGAGCACTCACTGCTGGGAGGTACCCAGCTAACTGTTAAGAAGGGTTTTAAAAACAGGCTGAACTCTTTCTTAATGAGGCTCGATCGGGCTCTCCTTCGGGTGGTTTTGTTTTGCTGATCTGTCAGTTTTTCAAGGATTTAATTGCACTTTTTTCATATTAGTCTTTGCAATTGGCCTATACAGTCTTGCTATAAAATACAT
Source organism: Dasypus novemcinctus (assembly GCF_030445035.2). Lineage (NCBI taxonomy): Eukaryota > Metazoa > Chordata > Mammalia > Cingulata > Dasypodidae > Dasypus > Dasypus novemcinctus. The sequence continues at coordinate 18,685,761 of NC_080690.1, read as the reverse complement.
TTTCTTTTTTCAAAAAGCAAAAAGTTAGTAGCTTTTGTCTGCCCTCTTTTTATTGCTGTTTTGTTTTTCGCCCTCATCGCTCGGAGACCAACTCTCGCCATTCGCTCTTGGGAATCAACAAGAGGGAAGAAGATTTATGCCCTGGCTCAGAATGGAAGTGGCAGGAAGAGCCATGAAGAGTCTGGGTCTCTAGGCCTCAGAGGCAATTTCCCCTTTTCTTAAGCTTCCATCTTTGGTGCTCTGATAACAGCGGCTCGGCTTATGCTTCTTCTCCCGCCTTCGCTCTTGGCAAGGGGCAGGGAGAGGCTCTTGGGCTCAGCCGCTGGGCCTTTAGCCGTGGGAAAGACAGATGCCATCCGGTGGTGCCAGCCAGCTTACCGGTGTCTTGAGCTCTTTAACATGGGAGGCGAAGGAAAGAGTCCAAAAGGCAGAATGCAGAAGTCATCAGGCAAGGGAGGGGGAGGGAGGCAAGGCCATCTCCTTTATGCTATTATCTTTATGGCATAGAAAAACATGCTTGAAGCAATCAGCATGAAATTCTTAATTGCTCCGCTTACTTCTGCTCTTCTCATGGGACAGATTGTGCGAATGCTGGAGCTGCCAGGCCCCTCATGTTAGCACACTGTCCCTGCTGCAAACACTATTTTTAACTAGTGCTTTGTTTTGCAAAGATGCACAAAGCTTTTTCTTTTTTTTTTTTCTTTTTTTTTCCCAAGGATGCTAATAAACAGCAGAGGCAAGAAAGAGCTATTCCAGAGATCCTGACAGCAGCTACACTTTATCAGGCAGTGTGCCGTGCTCTCCCCCTGCTGCCCTGCCTTTTACTTCTTCTCTTTGGGTTTCTTCATTCTCTCCCCCTTTTGGCATGAATTTTAGCTTTGTTTACTTTTGCCTCTGAATTTGTCCTGGAAACCAAAAACAAAACAAAACAAACCCAAGTTCCCTTTCCCCCTTCCCTACTCTCCTGAATCTGATTTGCATCCCCTACTTTTCTCTCTTCTGATGTATATCTTCCTCTTTGAGATTTCCAGTCCCCTCTCATGAGGATGTAAAATCCAAGAACCAGATCTCAGAGATTTCAAAATAAAATAAAAGTAAACTCTGCTTAAAAAACACTTTAGCAGGAAAGCCAGGCTAATTGTAAATCAATGGGTCTTAAAATGCAGCATCGATCTCCAGTTAGAAGTTTGAAGGGGAAAGCAGTAATTACTGCACCAGAAGGTAGTTTTTCCTCTTAGTAAGTTCTGGGCAGAAAGAAGGCTCATTAGGGCAGCACTTCGGAATCTGAGTAATTAGTTTAAAAAGTACTTTTGTGGTGTTATTCCCTTGGCTAGAAATTATTGGAGTCTTCACAGATTTATAGCTCAATTCTGATAAGATTTGATTTATTATCATATATGGTGTGTAAGAACCTTGATACATCATCACCAAGTGAAGAGTAGGGGAAGCGTGGCTTAGAATCTCAGGAATGAAGAGGCCTTTTAGAGTGGGTGGGGTTTGGATGTTTAATGATTCATGCTGTTCATCTGTAGTCTCTAAAATGGACAACCTAGAATCCCAGCATGGCAGCCCTTTCAGAATTCTCAAGGCCAACCTTGCCATCAGAGGAGCAAGCGGAGACCTAGCAGATGAGGTGATTTTCTTGTCCAGCGCACGTTGACATGATGGTTAGTGACAAGGTGGGTTGTCACACAGTCATCTCGTGTTCCTCAAGATGGAGCTGCTGGAGGGTGGGGTCCATGAGGCAGGCAGGTGTCCTCCTTGCCCAGTTGAACCCCCGATGCTTGGAACGTCGTAGCCATAGCCCATAGATAAATGTAATTTAATGAGTTAGCTAATAAAGAAATGAACAAAGGGATGACTCCTCTAAAAGTGTCTCGGACAGAAAGCTTCTAAGCTTTTGTCTTTGGGAGGAAATACCACCATGGAGGCTTTCTCCCCAGTTAGATTATCACAGCAAGGGCAGAGCATTTGCTGTGGCAGAGAAAGCAAGCAGCCCTTTCTGGAAGGGGCTTGGTTTCCCTTCCATAGGGACTCGTCAAGAACTCATTCTCTTTCCCCATTTTTTTTATCGAAAAGAAAATACTCAACGTAAAACAGTGCTTTTAAATCAACTCTAATCACTACAGGAGCACAAAGATCTCCATTTTTGCGCATTATCTTTCACGTGCCAGTGTAAGTACTAAGAGCCTGTTAAATGTACGTGAAAAGTGCTTTGTAAACTTAGAGCTGTAAGTTTTTAAAATTCTTACGAGAAACTTTAAGATATTTAAAAGTTCAACTTTGCAACATTTACATAGTAAGCCAAAAAATGAGAAGCAGGCAGAGTTGATCATGTTGATCAAAATGAACAGTTATGGAAGGTAGTTAAATCATATCAGGCTAAGCTTCTGTTTGGCTTACGCATTTTGTTTAGGTTCCATTATTATACAAATCCTCATTGATGTAGAACTAGTTCCAAATGTTAACAATTTTTAGCAAGTTGCCTTCCAAGCTCAAAACATTCCTCAGTTAGGCAGAAACGGCTGAAAAGGGTTTATTCTGAAGTCTACACAAAAACTATTTCACAAGGCCATCTGAGTTAAAGCCCTGGTCTCTAGTGTGTCAAATTTTGACCTAGGAATCAAAAGTTGCAGAAGCCATGCAGCATTAGGCGACTCCCAAAGAACAGTTGAGAAACTCTGTGCTAGAAGTACAAGGGCTCGAGCCTTTGGAAGAACCTAGATAGCTCTTGCTGGAACACTCTCTGTGGGTGCTGAGTGGCTGGCAAAGAGCTCCGCATCTGGGTGATTCCTACACAGACTGTGCAGCCCTCCATTCCATATAAAGAGTGACTTCTTGGACTGAGGACGTCTTGGCCTTCTCTTCACAGCCCCTCACCCTCTTCTCCACCTTGGGAGGGTGACGCCCACCTGGATCCTTTCTCTCCACCCCCTGCCTTGGTTGGAGAGTCTCCTCCCCTCTGTCCTTTGACTATGCAAGTGCTGATGTTCCATGTGGAAAAAAACTTCACTTTCTATTTATAAATGAGAGGAAATAATTCTACTGTTTATCCTAGAAGCCCCAAGCCATGTTTTCAAACACTGAGAATTATGTCCCTGAGCCATAGCCTCGGTCAAGTTCCTGCACTCTGTCACCACTTGGCTGAAACCTGCTTTCTCCCCACCCCCCACCCCTTCGTCTTTCCACGGATTCTAGTTGTTTGTACCCTCTCTCCTCGAGTTAAATGTTCATGCTTGCAAAGCTTATTAATAGCACCACTGAGTGGAGTAGTGATTTTCTCTTTCTCTCCTTTTTTTTTTTTTTTTTTTTTTGGCTTTTAGAGACAAATCTGGAATAATATTTCAAGCTGCTCTCTTCCTGGAGCAAACTCAGTAACTGTAATCCTTTTAAGGCACATCTCGGAGTGGGGGGCAGACATGTCCCACATCCCCTCCCAAAGCTGCAGGCCTATCAGAGCCTGGCCCCTTTGTTGTGGTGTGAGTCCCCCAGTGCACCTGTGCTGCCAGGTCGAGCTCTGCACCCACCTGTGGCTCTGTCCCACACACCGCAGCCTGAGCCTTTTGTAAAGAAACGGGCCATCTTAGTTTCCTAGGGCTGCTGTATCAACAGAAATTTATTGCTGAATAAATTATTCGGCTAGAAGTCTAAAAATGAAGGTCACACTCCCTCTGAAACCTGCAGAGAAGGCTCTTTCCTTGCCTCTTCGTGGTTTCTGGTGGGTGCTGGCTTACAGCTCCAGCACTCCAGTCGCCTCCTCTGTCATCACGGCACCTCCTCCCCTCTCATGCCTGTCTGCCGCGTGTCCCCCTTTCCCTCTTCTTAAAAAGGACACTAGTCATATTCGGTTAGGACCTACCCCTAGCCCTCTCAGCACTCTCATTCCAAATAGGGTCACGTACACAGGACTGGGGGTTAGGACACAATTCAACCTATAATGTTTACTTAAATATTGGTTGCTGCCTGGAGAAATTTTCTCCCTGGCTAGGGCATAAGTGCTGCTGAAAGGATTTATTCTGTGCATTTCAACATTGGGCCAGCACTCGTGTGCATAGATTTACTGGCCGGTGGTGGCAATAGTGGGATAGTTTGCTTCTAATTAAGACAAGACTTTCCTTCTCCTAGAGTTTGGGATTTAAGATGGGCAGGTGATGCTTTCACCTGGGGCCTGTTGGAGACCACAGGGAGGTGGGTGTTGTTAGGCGTGGTTAGCAGGTATCATCATGGCTGGAGGATGCTGGGGGTCTGAGAAGGCTTCCCAGGGTGGGCAGGGGGTAATGACACTGTAGTTTGCATTTTGGGGTGGGTCCCTTCATTACCTGGAGCATTGCCAGCATCCAGAGTCTAGTTTGGAGATGAAATTTCCATCAGCATCTCATCAAGAGTCATCTTCGGATTCCCCCAGCCCTCCTGCTTGCTCTAACAGGCCCCAGGCCCCTCCAATTTTTTTTCTCTTTTGTGTTCCCCGATTCAGTGTAGCACTTTTGCTGTCACCACTAGAGCACGGAAAGTGGATTCTCAAGCAGAGGGATAGGTGTGATTTTTCTCCATTGCCAAGCCGCAAGTGGCAGAGAGGCCTCCTGGAAGTCCGCGGAAGGACCAGGAACTTTACATAAATGTGTACATGACATGGCTCCATTTCCCACCCCACACCAACCAGGGAAGCAAATGGCAGCCGCTGGCCAGGAATTGATTGCATTAATTGATATGCCAATAAGAGAGCTTGTTACATCCGCCATTGGTTAGGAGGCCAGCTAACAAGTCTGCTGATCAATGGCACCAATAAAGATTTCACCCATTAATGAGCAGCATGGTAATTAATGTTATCCATAAACCAATTAGTCTGGGTAGCTAACGCATCGGTTAGCGCAGTGAGTAGCAGTGCCGAAGGTGGATGGGCAGCCGCCCCATCGGTGTGGCGTTGGGTCTTCAGGGCAGAATGGTGGCACCGGAGAGAGCCTGAGCTCAGGGGTCTACAGCGTGGTCCCCGAGCCAGGACTGTGCCTGCTTGCCCCCATACCTGCCGCTCTTCTCTTCCAGCTCCTCTGTCTGCCCAGCTTTCCCACGCGAGCCCCTCAGGGGCTGTTCGGGGCCGTCATGGAGTGACCGAGTCCCCGGGTCAGTCCGGGTCCCAGCTGGGCACGGTCCCCCAGGGACGTCCCGTTCGAGGCTCACACGCACTGCCCTGCTCTCCTGCAGGAAGGGCCATGGCCCCTTCTGGGAACCATGAGCAAGTGGTAAAGTAATCAACGGTTCCCTCTTACCCCACCCCGTGTTTCATGAGCAAGAAAAATTTTGCTGGAAGAAAGAAAGAAGGAGAAACATGATTTGAAGCTGTGCCTTTTTCCTCCCCCCTGGCTTTTTTTGAAATGACATCAGTGGGTTGTTTGCCAAGCATAACCTGGCAGCCCGGCGGCTCTGCCTGGCTGCCTGAGATTTCTGGGGACCGAGCAGCTTGCCAGCTCCAGCCATGGCAGCGTGCCAAGGTGACGTTCCGTGACTAAGCAGAAACGAGGGAGAGGGAGAGAGGGAGGAAAAAGGTATGTGTGGTTGGGGAGCTGGGGTCGAGAGTGGTCCCCGGGTACGGGCGTGGCGTGGGGAGTCCTGCAGGCACGGACAGGAGCATTGCATCCAGGGGGCCCGAGTAGGGGAACGCACCGGCAGGCTAGGGCGCATCCCTGGGGCGCCAGGTGGTGGTGGTGGGGACCGGGGAGGCCACAGGGCCGGGGCCTCAGATCCAGACTGGCAGGGGCCGAAGGGTCCGAGTTAGGAGGGAACCTCATGAGCCAAAGCGAGGGTGACAGCCCACAGGGCCTGGAACTATAGAGAAGGAGGCTTCGGGAAGCTTTTATCAGCCCTGGGGCTGATACTCTGCAGTGGAGTTTCCTTTGCATTGTTAGGTATTGACCCTCCGAGACCCCTTGTGGATTCCCTAATTGAAAATTAATACTAGATCGATGCCACGGGCCATTTGCATATTGATCATAAACAACTTTGAAGGCACCGAGTGTGCGGCAGATCAATAGGGCTCCTGAATCGGCTGCAGAGGGAGCACCTCCCAGTACAATGCTCTCCGAGGAAGGTTAATGATTTGGGAAGTTCCTAACTGCTCTGCGCAGGCAGCGGCCCCCACGCCGCACAGCGTCTGCGAAGGCAGGCACGGAGGTGACGGGCCTGCGCCGCCTCCCCTCCCCCTCCCCTCCCCCTCCCCTCCCCCTCCCCTCCCCCTCCCCTCCCCCTCCCCTCCCCCTCCCCCTCCCGCGAGCCGAGGGGTGGGGAGCAGGGCGGCGACTGTGCCCGTGACAGGGAAGGGGCTGAGCAGGGAGTATTTTTACAGTTGCCTTTTTTGGTGGTGGACGAAGTCTGGGGGCAGTTTTTTCTGGGAAGTGGACTGGAAAAGGCGGCAGCCCAGCGCAGGCTCTCCTAACTGTTCTGGCCCCGGCGCCCCACACCCCACACCCGCGCCTGCTGGCGAGTGAATGGAGCGAAACCCGGCCAGGGAGATGGCTCGCTCTGCCCCCCAGCCTCCGCCTCAGGCTTCTGCGCACGCTGGCTTCTCAGCCGTGGCGCTTTGGGCCCGTTTCGCTTCCCTCTCCGTCCAGTTGTCGTTTTCTGGCTTTCGCCTCTTCACCCATCCCTTCCGCGGCCCTGCTTCGGGCTTCTCCTCCCCACGCTGGCTCTCGACCTTGCCTTCCGGGCCAGTCCCCGCCGCCCTTGCTGGAGCCCAGCAAGCCCGGAAGGGACTCCCGGAGGCGGTGCCCCCTTACCTCCCCTCTCTACGATTGTGCTTTCCCTCTGAACCCTCCCCGTCTCCCTTCTGGCCTCCTCCACGGGCCGTGTGGATCCAACTCCTTTTCTCTGCTGGCCATGGAAATGGTGTGTGGACCAAGTATGCTGGAGATGCTCCATGCACCGTGAATGTTTTACCACAAAAGCCCGGACCCGAGAGAGCTTGGCCACTTATCCTAACTCTAGCTACCAGGGGACTTGGAGAAAGCTGGTCCTGGAGTGGGGCCAGATGTAGCCAGAAGCAAAGCCTGGCTGCCTCTCTTGTCCATAGCTACCCAGGTCAAGCCCAGGACACTGGAGAGTGAGGGCAGTGGCAGTGGGGAGGTATGCATGTCACTAAGGAGGCCACCTCTTAGGTATGAGTGAGTCAAGCAAGCATTAAAAAAAACAACCCATTAAAAAAAAAAAGTTCCCCTCCCTCCAAATTCATCTTCCACTAGGTAGAGCTAGCATTAAGGTAGCAGCCTGCCATGGTCACGTGGTTTTCACTGGGTACCAAGTTTGCAGAGGGCCGTTCGGTTCATTTATGTAAAGGGGCCATGTTTCAGTGCAAGGAGATGGCAGAAGAGCCAGGAACTAACGTCTCCTGTGAGCTGCAGCCGTGCTGGCCCTTGGCTCCTTCACCCCAGTCTTGGTGCCACCCTTGACCTTTGCAGGGAGGTGCTTTGGAGCATGATGGTGAGGTGGGTGCTTTTGGTTTATGGATGACAAGACTGCCCGTGTGCTGTGGCACGGCCTGCGGCAAAGGACGGTCGTGACCCCTTTCCCTCTGCATTTCTTCACCTCAAGGTCAGCCGCCCTTCCCCCAACACCACCCCCCAGAAAGGACAAAGATCAAGAGGATTTTATCTGTATCTACAGTGACATCTGCATCCCCATCTGTACCTGTGTCTGTAACTGCTTTCTACCTTCATCTATCTATTGCCTTTTTACATATTTAAAGAGAAAGATAGCCTTTAGAGTGAGTGGCAAGCCCTACCAAGGCCACCTTATAAAACTGCGCAGATTGTTCTGTCACTGCATACTGATGAGCGGGCGGGAAGGCTCATGCATGCTGGACTCTGCTTACCAAGCAGGGTGGTGAGTAGGGGGCTGCGTAGGCCAGAGGAGGACTACTGCCTCATTCTCATGTTCACAGAAGCACCTTAGCTTGTCCCCAGTACCTCTTGCCCCATCTCCATCTCTCTCCACACACTGTCCCTCTAGCATGCCAACCCTCTTCTGGTCTCGCGGCACTGGCACTTGCTGTCCCCTTGCCTCTTGTGGTCCGCATGCTCATTTCTTTCAGGTTTGTGCCTGTGCCCTCTCCCTGGCCTCCCTCTTTGAACATCTCCCCCCGCTTTGGTGCTCTCCCGCCTCAGTATCTGACACACATCTTCACTCTCACTCGTCCACTTGCTCCCACCTCCTTCCTGCACCTGTCCTGGGAGAGTTGGGGCTTTTCCTGTTTTGTTCTCAGTCGTGTGGTCAGTGCTTAGAATCATGCTTGGAGCCAAATAGGTGCTCCCTGAATGTGCACTGGGTGGAGGATGGAGGACAAGCAGGAGCAGAAGCGTAAGCTCTCCGGAGCTCTCCAGGTCGCTCTAAGAGCACAGGCCTTGGTGTCAGCTCTGTCACCTAGCATGTGACCTTTGCTAGTACTTTAACCTCAGAGTCAGTTTCCTCATCTGTGAAACGGGAGTAATAATAGTAGCTGCATTGTTGAGTGGCAATGGCATCACTGTCATTGTCTTTGTTTGCCAGAGCTGCTATGACAAATACCACTCAGTGGCAGAGCTTAAACAATAAGCACTTACAGTTCATGGTTTCCAAGGCCAGAAGTCTAAAATTAAGATACTGGTTTTCTTCCAGCGTCGGCAGCAGTGTGGTGCAGGTGGCCCTGTGTCACATGGCGGTTTTTCTTTCCCCTGGCTGCTTCTGACCTCTGGGTTCTGACTGGGTCTGAATTTCCTCTCCTGTGAGGTCTCTGGTCATATGGCTTAAGACCCCATTCCCTTTGGCCACACCGTAATTAATAACAGTGTCCTCAGAAGGCCTTGTTTGCATTTGGGTTCATATCCACAGGAACGCACACTAAGTTTTGAGCCTGTCTTCTGTGGGGGGCGTGAGTCAATCCCCACCATCATTATTACCATTATCAGTATTCCTAGTGGTATACGGATGATGTGAGGAAACGGAGGCCTTCTCGCCTCATCACCTGGGTTTTTACCATCCGGCTGTTTGCACTGAAGGATGGTGCAGGCAGGAGAAGAGGGAAGTGACCTGTGTGTTGTAGTGACCCGTCCCACTTTGCTCATCCCTTCCTTCTTTGCAGTCGATGGAAATGACCCTGGGCTGCAAGCTCCCGGGGCAGGAGGGGGGACCTTGGCCTGGGAGCAGGTGTGGAAGCACCCCGGGGGTTGGAGGGTGGAGGGGCAGGCTCGATTCAGGGCTGGCAGGCGCCGGACATCCCGGTGCATGCGATCCCCTCGTTAGGGAGCCTCTCATACTGTGGCTGCACTGGCTGATGAACCACGACTGGGCCAAGAGCACATAATTGAAGGGAATAAATTCCCGCCACAGGCCTGGCAGCAGTCAGGAAGAAGCGTCCACCTCCTCGGGGCCCGAAGGGGAGTGCTGGGGGCGCGTGCACGCGGCTCCCCGCTTTTTAACCCCCGTGCTTCTCTCCTTCTTTCCTTCCCTTCCAGACCCCTGTGGGCCTTGGGTGCAGGCCCAGGTCAGCAGCAGCTTTCCTGGCCTGCTTCCCTTCCAGAGACGAGGCCGCCAAGCAGAACTTCCTTGCCTGTTTCTGCTGGGTCCCTCTGAGCCTGCTTCTCCTACTTGGAGCTGCTTCTCCAGAAGCAGGCGTCTTGGGTTTGCACCTTCCTCTTTCCGTCCAGTCCGCCGCCTTCCCCGTGGGCCTCTCTGGTTGGCTCCAGCCCCCTTGGTCCATTGGCCTGTGCACCTGCTGCTCTGTGCGCTCTCCGCCTAGCTCCCCGTGAAGATGCAGCAGGGGAAGCACTGAGGCCACTCTTCCTCACTGAACTCCTCTTTCGTTCATCTAGGAAGCTGGGCAGGGGAGGGGCCGGGACAGAGTTTTCCATGGCAGTTGACTCGCAGCTGATGTGACGCAGAGCCAGGTCTGAAGATGCTGATGCCGTGAATACATCACAGGATCTTAAGGAAAGATTTGAGGAGCCAAAGTCATTTGCATTATACTAGACCAAAAACCACATTAACCGGCCACACGGTGCAGCCACCACGGACAGACAGACAAAAAGTTCTGCCGCAGTGTACTTTCTAAAACCTGGGAAGTTAACAACTTGGGTCACCAGAGCATCTGAAGTTGGTCTTTACTAATCAGTCATTTACAGCAAAGAGAGTCCCCACCCCCACCCCAGTGTTTTCTGGGCCTTAAAAAACATTTCCTGGAATCCTGAGTGAAGTCCACATGTGCTGTTGACTGGTGATGTGCGTAATGGCTGGGCCGGGGAGGCAGGTTGCCTCAGTTACAAAGAAGCATGGGTGGTGTGAAGGCAGAGTAGAAAAGAAATGGAGAGCCCTCACTTGACACCCTCTGACCTCAGCCAGTGGAGCTGAATGCCAGAGAGCCAGGACTGAAATTGCAGTCACTTTAGATTATTTGGAGCAAGGAGAGGCAGGGAAAAAAGGGTCTGTTGACTACAGGAAGCTGAATTCTTCCTCTGCTGAAAAGCTTATTAGTGGAAGGGGAAAAAGCAATTACTTGGCTTTTGCTAGAGCTCCGCCGCTGGGATGTCGGGCCGCGAGAGCAACCCTTGCCCCCAGCATCTGGGACCTCATCCTGGATCCAGAATCTCTCTGATGGGCACTGCACCAAGCCATTTGGGAGCAGTTTTTCTGTGATTCCCACCCCCTTCCATAAAAAAGTGAAAAGGGAGGGGGGGGGGAGAGAGAGAGAGTGTGTGTGTGTGTGTGTGTGTGTGTGTGTAAGAAAGAGAGCTGTGACTTGCCCTATCTTGAAACACAGTGCTTTGCTTTTCAGTACCATGTTGCCACTGGTGCAGAAAGCTAAGAGGGCATCGTTAGCCTGGGCAACCTTGACATGTATGTTCATAGGGGGTGCTTTTTTGGTGAGGCTATTTTCATCCTTGTCTTTTGTCTCAAAATGTAAAGAAAAATTCAGTGTTGCTTTGAATAACCATGACTGTGGCACCACTGTCAGAAGCCATCTACATCACAGCTTTGATGGAGGGGGGATTCCCAAGAAGCCAGCACCCATGAGCAGGGTGCCGGGCCCTCCGTTAGACCGCCTTCTGCGCCTTTCTTTGCTCGTTGGACTGCGTAAATGCCGCCATGAGCACCTCTTTCCCTCTCTGGCCCCTGCTTCTCATCCTCTTTTGGAGAAAGGTCTGGGGCTGCCTCACTTCGGGACTTAGAGCCCTACCCTTCTCCCCAACCTTTTCTAGTGTATAAAATTCAGGTGCCTGCATTCAGCCCCCCCCAAATCCATCCAATTAAGCTCAGAACTCTCTGTTGACCAGGTTTCTGCCAACAGCCATCATTTCTCCTTCCTAAGCCTGTTTTATTCATGTTGATGCTTTTATGCCTTCCCTGTTTAGAATGCTCTCTCTTTATATTTTCTAAAACATTTAAAGACATGCATGATTTCTGTATCTTAATTGTACCTAGCTCACTTTTACACAGCTAGATTTTTCAGTCCCTCAACCCCTTCATTTTTTTTTTTGCTCATGTCTCCATTTCACATTATTTCTCTTTAGAGTTCCGTTTTCTGTCTTCATTTCCATTCTCCTGGAACATTTCCTGTTCTTTCTAACCTTTCACCAAAGTGTTTTTTACTAGTTGAGTTAATTTCTATCTCCTGAGACATAGAAGTTGATCTCTTTTTCTCTGCCATAAGATATGTTTAATTTTAAGATATAATCTTTCCTAGGTGTTTCGATTGTTTTGTTTTTGGAAAGTTTCTCATTGGTTATTGTCTAAAGCCTCTTCCTGGTCCTTCTCCTCCTCTGCTTTATATTTAAAGATGCTGCTTGGTGAGTGGGGAATCATTTACTTTATTCTTCCTAATCCCGGAGCAGTTGCACCTTCAGTATTCCATTGCTCTTTGACTAATTTGCATTCACACCTTTGGTTTGTTGCCCTCCTTTCATTGCTATAAATCTTGGCTTTACAAAGTGAAGCAAACCTTTTTCCTGTTGTGGGGTTCCTTTCCTTTTCTCTTTCAGTTTGGGGTCCATATTTCACTAGGAACAAAGTGGCCACTGTTTAAATTTGGGGTGGATTCTGATCTAAGGATTTCCCAGTCAGTGGATTTCTACTACTTCCTTCGGTTTCCTTGTACACAGAGAAGAATTTAAACATCCCAAATTACTTCTGAGAAATGCAGTTGTGTGCTGTGAATTTCTGTAGAGCTCTTTTTCCTAGTGGTCCCAAGTACCACTCCTTGTCATCAAACTGTCCTTTCTATCCAGATTCTTGATGACTTTATCTCATGATAAATCTTTCTCTTTGGTTTCTGTATTAGTTCTCTTTGGGTGCATGTACTAGCTGTTTTCAAATGTTTCCACCATTAAAGAACATGGGTGTGGGCCTAGAATTCAAATTACTTGCATTGAATTGTCTGTTGTTGACAGTCATTACTGGGTGTTTTTGTGCCTTGAGATTTGTTGCTTTGTAAAATGTGGGATGTGTAGTACAGTGCTTTGCTTTTCTAGGATACCAGCCTGTCCTTAGGTCCATGAAACCCCTTACCGGAGGAGAAGCTGAGTAGATACACACAGATTCCTCCAGCTCAGTTTAAAATGTAGTTAGGAGCTCTAGGAGATTTAGGAGGAGCTGCTGCCACTAAAATCACTATGTAAAGGGGTGTTGCATTTTGTAAAACCCTAGAGAAACATCATTTTATTGTACAGGATCCAAATTTCAAAATATATGGAGGCTTTGGATTCAACTATTGGCATAATTTTGGAAGTTTCGAAGAAGAAGGAAGGTGATCCAAGAATTTTTCTTTTTCCTTTTGGGCACAGAAGAGCTGTTCAAGGTAACAGTTAAAAATGACAACCATTTTGTAATCCCATCTGCTTTTCCATCCCATTCATCCAGGAAAGCTCTTAAAAAGAAACCGTTGGATTTTCTCTGTACCTCAACTTCCTGCTTCTCTTTCTTTGCAATTTCCTAGGAAATGTCAACTGAAATATGCTGCCCCTGCTGCCTGGTTGCTTCAGACTGAAGCTTGTTTGGGGACTTCATGGTTTTGGAGAATGGCCCAGTTTTTGACCTTCTGTGTGTAGACATGCATGTCCTTAGAGTGTCCTGGGTCTGCGTGCACATGCTCCAGGCAGGAGAAGGCACTTCTCCACTTGCTTGCAGCATGCGTTGTAGGCACTTGACAACTCCGCAGTGTTCTTGGAGGTGTCTGGCTCTGCTCTCAGCTCCCCCAGGATGCGTACGTGTTGGTTTCTGTGTAGCATTCTTGGTGCTGTACATCTCTGGTGACCTTCATGCACACTTGGGTCTGGCCAAGGGAGAACAGGTTTAGCCAGTGCTTTTCTGAGTGCAGCATGGCCTGAAGTTGGCCTGATTTCCGATTTCCAGATTCGGTTTGGAAAGTTTAAGCCTTTGTTTTTGCTTTGCTTTTATGAATCAGCTTGTTTTACCAGCTGCGCATGTAAGTTGTTTCTCATCATGCAAAATGAAGCTCATTGACAGTCAGTCCCTCACTCTGCTGTCTGCTGATGGGAGTAGACTAATGTTTCTGCTTAAATTCTGTGCTTCACAGGGGTAAAGCTATTTTCTAAGTGGTTTAGAGCCCCATCAGATACTGTGGGCCGAAGTCAGGCAGCAGACAGACTGGAGATTCTAATTTCTTGTGGGTATCATCGCGCCATCAGACCTCTAGAGTCTGTTGCGTGCTAGTCACTGTGATGGTTAGGGCCATGATGTTCCCCTCTTTCTCTTTTCTCCCATTAACTTCTCTTTCAGTGTGCCTTTTTCACGAATCTTCACCCCAAATATTTCATCACTGCATCTGGTATTGGCAAATTGTGTTGCCACACATTGTAAACACCTTGGATGCCTGGCTGCCCCTTTCCCTTCCCCTCCCTTCCCCTCCCCTCCCCTTCCCCTTCCCTTCCCATCCCTTCCTTTACTCTTCCCATCCCCTTCCCTTCCCTTCCCCTTCCCTTCCCCTTCCCTTCCCCTTCCCCTTCCCTTCCCCTTCCCTTCCCATCCCCTTCCTTTACTCTTCCCATCCCCTTCCCCTCTCCTCCCCTTCCCCTTCCCTTCCCATCCCCTTCCTTTACTCTTCCTATCCCCTTCCCTTCCCTTCCCTTCCCTTCCCCTTCCCTTCCCCTTCCCTTCCCCTTTCCTTCCCTTCCCTTTCCTTCCCTTCCCCACTCCCCACTCCCATATAGAAAGCATCCGTCAAGGCTGATGTTCCCATTATGAGAGCCATCCTATAAGATTTCACTTATACCCATTAGGTTCTAATCACTGTCATTTAATATCATTTCTGGTACATCCTGTTTATTTCCCATATCCCTACAGTTGTATATAGACGCTTAAGTACACTTACATGCTTTCCTTGACTTTTTGTTTTTTTTTAATCCAAGTCTTTGCAACATTTTCTAATTAAAAAAAATTTTTAAAACGTAGATTTCTTGTGGCGTTTTGTTTGTTTTTGTTGTTTTCACATTAAAGCATAAACATTTTCTCTGACAGGCAAAGCCACGTTTGACTTAGAAGGTGATACCAGTCTTCTTTAATGGAAACTGTTAATTTTTAAAAAAATTTTACTCTCTTTCTATTACTCATGTGTGTTTATCTGTCTTGGCTTCTCCCCTCCATCCGTGGAAGCCTGGCAGTGTTTATTTTAAGCAGGATGTTACTGAAAGATAGATGCTTGAAGGGACTGCCCAGGCCTCACACCTGGAATGTTAAAAAGCTTTCAGGCAGGTCTGTTCTGCTGAAAAAGTTTCCTTTCTACAGAGGCTGGCGGGAATAGGAAGAAACCAGAGCCCCATCAGGGGGGCCCCCCTTCCTTGCCCCACGTGGTCGCGAATCCCCCCATTCTGACTCTACTCCCAGACACCTGGGATGCCTTTGAATTCGCGGAATGGTTTCTTCTTCCTCTGACACCTCCTCCTCCTAACCCCGGGTGGTTTTGTTGTTTTGTTTTCTGCCCTTTGCCTGTCAAAGTCTCTCTCTCTCTCTGTCTCTCTCTCTCTCTCCTCCTTTCCACAGAAGCATACCGAGTTAGATTTATTATTTTTCTCGACTATGTTGTTTTTAATAAAGGGGATAAAAAGCCACTTCTTGATTTCAGGAGCCTTCTATTTTGCATGCCTCTTCTTTCCAGAACATTCCAGTTCGGTGTGAGGTTAAACTGTGGAAAATGCTGTTTGAAAGAAAGGAGAAAAAGAGAAAGGAACTTGTCAAAATGCATTTGTTAGATCACGTTTTAAATGAAGTACAATTGAAGGTGGTTTTTGTCCAAAGAAAGGAAAAAACCCCTGCAAATCTGCCGAGCTCGCAGAGAGTGCGCCTCCTTTGTCGTCGCGCTGACATTGAAGTGTAATTTTTCATGGTTATTTGGACTGGAAAATGGGGGGGAAAGGGAGAGATGGGCCTGCGATTATTTCCCATAAATGACAACACAATCACATCACGCTCCGCTACAAACATGCTCAGGGAATTTGCCTTTTTTACATTTCATGTGTGAAAGTAACAGCAACAATCACGGCTCTGTAGAAATCCAAGGGAACTAATCCCTGCTGAATTCAGTTTTCGTCAGAGTTCTGGGACATAGCTGAGTTTCTTGTTTAGCGTGGATTCTGAGACCATTTTGGGGTTGGGTTTGTTTTTTACATACTGGAACTCACATTTTTCAGTTGCGGGGGGGAAAAAACCAACATAAAACCTCCTGGTGAATAGTCATTGGGCGAGTCGGTGACATATTTCGTTCCATTGTGCTTTGTCATTGCACATTTGCTTTTATCCTTTCTGGATTTCTGTAGGGGGCAGCCCAGGTGCTTTTGCTAAGAACACAGATAAATGGAACTTGTCACATTACTGGCTCCAGGCGTTTCCTCCCTTTTCCTTCTCTCTTGACCCCCAGCCACCCCCTTAATTCTTGTGTGGTTTTGACAAACTGTTCAAATGACCAAGTGGCCTTGCCTGGGAGAGGAAAAATGGCAGGACCCGCCCCTTGCCACACAATTGCTGCATTTTTCACTTCATGCTCTGGCGTTCTGTGCTGCTCGCACAGACAGGGCAGCTCGAGGAAGGGAAGTTTCTCCAGAAGGCCGCGTGCTCCTGTCGAGGCTCGAGTCGGAGGTGAAGCTGAGTAAAAAAGCAAGTGGGGAGGCTCGTGTAGGCGTGTGGACTTGATGAGCGGGCCGTGCTGTACCCAGCAGGGGCGGAACGCACAGCCTGCAGCATGGGCTCGGCCTTCCCAGGCTCCCTCTTGCTGCGCAGTCCCCATTTTTCTTGTTTCTATAAACAGTGGCGAGATCTTCAAATATACAAGAGCATAAATGGTCTCTATTCTCCAATTAGTCATTTTTAATAATACCCAGAGTTGCTTTTGGAGTGTTGATTCCTTTAGCCTGTGATGCCAGAAGGCAGGGTGGTGTGGGATGGGAGACGGGAAAGAAGGTGGGGGTGGGGGTGGCGAGGACGTTGAATTCCTTCTGTGTCAAGTGTTTTCTTGCAGCCCCCTTCGAAGGCTGGCAGGTCTCGGTCGCCTTTCCAGCTCCTTCCCGAAACCCCAGGCGCTGCTGCCCCAGGTGTGTGGTGCAGGAGCGCCTGGTGGTGAGTAGAACCACCGCGGTCACTTAAAGAACTGGGAGGGTCTGAGCGCTGTCTTTTCCACGTGCCCCAGTTGCTTTCTTGCCATGTCTTTCTGCCTTTCTGAGGGGTTGAAACCCTTTTTTATAAATGTCATCTGTGAAAAGGCAGTTTTATTTAGAATAGCCAGTTAGTGGTTTGGCCACATCTTTTTTTTTTTTTGTCTTTATATATTTTTTTAAGTTACATTAAAAAAAATATGAGGTCCCCATATACCCCCCATCCCCCTCACCCCTCTCCTCCCCGATAACAACAATCTCCTCCATCATCATGAGACATTCATTGCACTTGGTGAATACAGCTCTGAGCACCACTGCACCTCATGGTCAGTGGTCCACTCCATAGCCCACACTCTCCCACAGTCCACCCAGTGGGCCATGGGAGGACATACAATGTCCGGTAACTGTTCCTGCAGCACTACCCAGGACAACTCCAACCCCCGAAAATGCCCCCACATCACATCTCTTCCTCCCACTCCCTACCCTCAGCAGCTACCATGGCCACTTTCTCCACACCAATGCCACATTTTCTTTGATTACTAATCACAATAGTTCATCAATAGAATATCAGTAAGCCCACTCTAATCCATACTCTATTCCTCCATCCTGTGGACCTTAGAATGGTTGTGTCCACTCCACATCTATGTCAAGAGGGGGCCTAGATTCCACATGGATGCTGGATGCAATTCTCCTGCTTTCAGCTATATGCACTCTTGGCTTCCTGGTATGGTGGTTGACCTTCTTCAACTCCATGTTAGCTGAATCCGTAAGTCCAATAAACCAGAGTGTAGGAGTTTCAAGTCTGTTGAGTCTCAGGGCCTGGCTATCACAAGGTCGGTCCAGAGATTCAGGTCCCCTGGGTATACACTAAACCCCAGCACCAACTACAGATCCGTTAAAAGTAACAGGAGAGGCTTGTGGATAGAGATCACATCTGAGTCCAGCTCCATCACACAGAAAAACAAACTCCAAAGTAGAGCCAACTCACATGGCACTGAACTCCATCTGACATGACCATAGAACCTGTGGGTCTCTGTACCCCTCAAAAGAACCAATACCTGGGGTTGTATCTACTTTAGCTGTCTCTGGGACTCTGCTGAGGTGTGCATAAGGACAACCCCTCTGATAACCTCCCAGCTCTTTTTGGAGACTCATAGGCATATAAACTCATTTGTCCTTTCCATTTCCCCCTTTTATTCAGGTCAAAAAGCATTTTTAACTCCTGGTATTATATGTAGACTGAGATATTCAGCTGGTCCGATTTGACCCTTTTATTCAAGGTTATTTTCTAGTTACATCATCAGCTGGTACTTGGTAGTAATCCCTCAGCACCAGGTAGGTTCATCCCCAGGAGTCATGTCCCATGCTGGGGGGAAGGCAACACATTTACATGCTGAGTTTGGCTTCGAGACTGGCCACATTTGAGCAACACAGAGGCTCTCAGGAGGTAACTCTTAGGCATCCTGCAGCTCTAGGCCTTGTTCTTATTTCAGGTGCACAGGCTTACAAGCATAGTCATTAGTATCAAGGGCTCATTGTTGGACCTTCCTTCTTTTTTGGTCTTTGCTGTTGCACTTGGGGGATTGTTGCTGTTCCTTTAGGGACTGTGATAGAGCTCCCCTGGCTAGGAACTCAGCACTCCCTCCGTTGTTGTTTTTCATTGTAACCACGATAAAAATATCCAAACATTTTTATGTACCCTGGATATATGCCCCGGAGAACTCCCTGCCAACCATGCGTGCCTGTCAGTAGCATCCAACACCAGTATTCCTCCTCTGCCATTGGTGAACCTCTTTTTAAAAAAGCCAACAGGGTGGGGAAATGGCCTGCAGGAGCCCCAGGCCAACTCCCTGCCCTGCAGCTAAGAGTCCTTGGCAGGGTAGGCTGGTCTGTCAGAGAGCTTGGAGGGGTGAGCAGATGGAGGGGGAGGCCTCGGTGTGCCTTACCCGTTCTGTGTCCCGTAGACCCAGTACTGCTGGGAGTACTGGAGGGGGTGCTTAGACCTGGAGAGCAGGCAGGCAGCGGTCAGCTTGCCTGCTCTCCACGCAGAGGACGTCCTTTTCATTGAAGGTCTGGGGCGCTGTAAGCCACTGGAGCTCACTGTCCATTGAAAAAGAAATGACATCTTCTCCTGAGAAGCTGGGAAAATATTATATTCTATGATTGATTGAGTATTCCAGCCATGGAGCCACTTCCTTCTCCCCATCCTCCCCCACCCTGCCCCTTCACACACACATACCTATCCCTCGCCCCTTTACAGTTTTCATGACTGTAGTTTAATCCCTAGATGTTATACTCACTGAGGTTGATGCAGGTGCCAGGCCCTTCCTCGTGATTTTGCATTTTCCTCGATTAAGCAATACCCTGCCAAGAGGTAGAAAATGGAATGAACAAACTTTACCAGCAAGTGGAAAGAAAGATTATTCAGATGATTGCTCACGAAGGACTTCTGGGTAGAATCGGGACTTCCCTGTTCTTTGTGCATTTGTGAGAACACGTAGTCACCTTTATCAGGATGCTCAGTTTTAGGCGCAAGGGAACAGTTTGCATTTGTGGTAAGCAAAACCACCTTAACCGAAGGGGAAATTTGTGGGACTAGGATATTGTCACCCACAAAACCTAATCGCTCCAAGCTACCTCTCAGGCATCTTCCAGCCAGGTTGTCAGGGCAGGAGAGAGATCATGGGGGAGAGTGTAAACTGTAATGTGGACCATTGACCATGTGGTGCAGCAGTGCTCAGAGATGTATTCACCAAGTGCAATGAATGTCCCATGATGATGGAGGAGGTTGTGGTTATGGGAAGAGTGGGGTGAGGGGTTGGGGGGGTATATGGGGACCTCATTTTTTTAATGTAACATTAAAAATAAATTAATTTTTTAAAAAATCATGGGATAAATGTTTTAAAAAGTGAGAGTTGAGGAAATGTTGCCAAGCAGTTTATTGGCTCTGGATCTGGGTGTCACTGAACAGTTAGGCTGTGGCTGAGCACATGTGGACAGCTGTGTGGGAGCTGTGGTCCCTATTGAGAGAGATGCTGCTTGCCAAAGTGTCACGGAGAGCGAATGACATAGTTAGCTTCACCACCACTCACCTCTTCCTCCCTGGCTTAGGGGAGCCTGGACAAGAAGCATGGAACTGGGAACAGCACGGTGGTCTCATCATCAGTATCGCAGCCCGCATCCTCTGTGAGTTGTCCATTGTAGCAGGATTTAAACGCAGTGGATTTCATTCCAAACAAGTAGGCTAGGCCTTAGCAGTCATCGTTTAAATTGTGGAATTTGACCTGCATTTGCAAAATAGAAACTCCCATATTCTGTAGAATATTTACAGCTCTTAGAGGTTTGCTGTTGCTGACAAAATACTGAGAGGACTGATTGCACTCCTACCCTCGTTTTCCAGTTGTGCCAACCAAGGGTCAGAGAGGAGAGCCAACTGGCCCAGGTGTACAGTATCCTGGTTTCTGTAGTTAGCATCTTTTGAGGAGGCAGAGTCCGGAACATACGTGAAACAAGAGGATGAGACAAACTCATCGAGTCCCTCCTCTCCTGACCGCAGACAGCAGCAGATGCCACTTGTTGCCACCACCTTCACGTCCTCCCTGCTGGTCAGAGCGTGCTGGGCCCCTCCTGCCCATGACGGTGGTCGTCCCTGGTTAATTAGGTTGAAAATGGAGAAAGGGAGAGCTTTAACCCTATCTCAAAGTAAGCAGATTGGTTATTTTGTTTTTCAAAGAAGAGGTCCTATGTACAATTAAAACTTGTTTCTGGTAAACCTCATTCCAGGAAAGATGAGCTTTTAACAAAAGGCTTTTGACAGCTGCAGGCTATTTCATTTTTTTAATGCCGA
Organism: Dasypus novemcinctus; assembly: GCF_030445035.2. Taxonomy (NCBI): domain Eukaryota; kingdom Metazoa; phylum Chordata; class Mammalia; order Cingulata; family Dasypodidae; genus Dasypus; species Dasypus novemcinctus. The sequence continues at coordinate 18,665,298 of NC_080690.1, read as the reverse complement.
ATGAAAAATCAATACATTTTTCTGGGTTATACATATTCAGAACAGGCCTGATATTTCCATTATAATGGAAAGTGGGTGTCTGTGCACATCTCTCGCCTGTCAGAGCTGCACCACCGCATTTTCCAAGCCACTGCTAAATATTTCAAACCTGATTTGATTGTGGTTCATGACAGCTAATGTTTCTCAGCTCTTGAGCCTGCCGACAGACAAATGCACTTTATTTCACCCCCACCCTCAAACATTATTCCTGTCCCCCTCCCCCAAAGAAAAAGGAGAACAATTGCATTCTTCGGGGATCACAGATTGGTATATTATTTAAGTAACATGATCATGTGAGAGCCTTGGGTACAAACACCCTGATTCTTAGGAGAATTTCCAAATTTCTATCGCATTGAGGCACTATCAGGGCTTTGTCAGGTTTGGGGGAGGTTTGAATTAATCCACATTATCCTGTTAAGAGGAAGGAACAGAGGGACTCGTCTTGATCATTGATTGACTCCCCTTTCCTTCACCTGTAAAGGATTTGTAAGGTACATCCAGTGGACATGTCACTAGGCTCCTGGTGAACGATTCTGGAACTTTTTCTCGGGTAACATGTTCGGGATTGTACGTGACGGTGCCGAATGCCGATTTCATGACGTTGGCACCTCTATTTTGGGCTTCCGCCTGGTGCTCCTTCCACAAACCACTTTCTAAGATGTTCGTTACAAATTCCCACCGAGTTGCCAGTTGGCACAAGGGCCTCCTTTGGGAGCAGACTTCACCACCCCTTGGGGAATCCTAGGGTCACCTTGACTAAGAGGCTGAGTATAAGGTGTGTTATGAGAACAGTTTGCGTTTGTGATAAGCAAGACCACCTTGACTGTAGGGAAATTTTCTGGGACTGTGGTATTGTCACCCAGAAACATGCTGCCCCGGGAGCCTTCCCCTTTTGGAATACACTTACCTGCTAGAGTTCTTACACCCCAGGCTCTGCCTGTAACCGGGAGAGAAATGAATGACACGAGCAGGCTGGGTTTGGCCTGAGTGCTAATAAACGCTGTCTGGGAGAAGCAGTTGTAAAACGGAGGTGGTGATGGAAATAGATTTTTTCAGGGCCTTCACTCACAGCTCCCCTTGGAAGTTGAAGGCAGAAGGGACACGAGGAAGACCTCGCAGTTGTTAAAGATTCGCTTCTGTCTCCCTAGCCCTTTACCATGAAAATGCATCCAGGCAGGCGGGGGGCCGCAGTTTGAGGACCACTGTGGCATGTAACCATCAAAGCAGGCCTTGGAGGGCCTTTAGCAGACTTTAAAAACAGATCTCTCTGGGCCTGCTAGCTCCTGCCAAAAAAACAGAGCAGGGCGGGGGCGGCGCCGTGGCCTCCGCTCCCGGTCCTGGCCACACCTTGGAGAAAGCATCGCTGGTATGCTCGGTGTTAGGAAACGCCACGAGGAGAAGCTGGTTTTGATTTGTCTCTTTCAGCCTTGAAAATGGCGTGTTGGCTGTCGTGCTTCTTGGTGAGCAAAGCCTCCGCCAAGTAAAAGACAGGATTTTCCAGATAAAACCCGAGTGTTGGTCCGAGGCTTCGCTGTCTCCCACCATCTACCGGGAGCTGATATTATAGAAAAAGAACTCTGTGGCTTCTGTAAGGACCTCGGCCAGTTGCCACCGACTTCATGGGGGAAAACGCGATCTGTGATCTGTGAAAAAACGCCCCTCTGCTCCCTGCTCTATCAGCACGCGGGTATCAAATACACATTCCTGGAGGGAGCGGCGGCCACATAGTCCGTCCCGGGAGCTCGGGGGGTGGACTCGGCTCCCCCCTTTCGGAGCTGGACACTGGCGGCCCCTTGCCGTCCTGGTCTCCACGGCGTCCCCTCCCCCTGGGTGCCCCAAGGTCTGGATCTTGGTGGCTTCATGCTCTCAGGACCCGTGAAACGCACCTTTCGTGCAGAGCTTCATGGGCTCGAGCTGCCCAGACGGACATGCAGTTTGCATCCCTGTTTTTTAATCATTTCTCCACCGTTATTGGTATTCAGAACTCACAGTTTTCCGGTTACTGTCAGCCCGGGCTTTCATCCATTTTAAAGAGCTATTTTTCCTCTTGTTGATGATGATGGTATAAAGACAGATGGTGTAACTGCTTATGAATGTCCTATTTTATTTCCCCAGAACCAGACAGTTCACTCGAAGACGTATATTATTTCCACATGCTCAGGTTAGGCGGCCCAGACGGCGGTGTCTGCCTCCTGCAGCCAGCTGCCCTTCCCTGGCCTCGCCATGCGGAGGGCGACACCTGTAGGTCCCAGGCGGAGCTGCAAGGAAGCGCTGCTGCTGGCTGTTAGCTGGGAGTGAGGACTGACTGTCTAGTAGAGGAAGCTGGCTGGCCCAAGAGTTTCCTCATCATTTCTTCTTCCTCCACGGGGACAGCAGCCATTTAGCAAATGGGTCACAAATGATTTTATACTCAGGAACTCAAAAAGAAGACGACTTGACTTGTAAACCTTAAAAAAAATAAATTCTCACAGTCACCTCTTCTGCCGTTGAAACCCAGCTGCCCTCACTCCTCTGCTTGTAGTAGGTCCAGAGGGGAGAAAGCAAAGGTCCAGGTGGGTTCCTGGAAGGAGGCCCAGGGATAATCACGTAGCACGGTGCCATTTCCTTGCTCGTGGTGTAAGCGGTGGGCTCACTCTTTATGCTGTCTGTCTTCTGAATAGATTTGTTTGGAAAAGCTCGAAGAATTGGGGTCAGTGCCATAATGACCATGGCTTTTTAACTCTCTGCTAGGACTGCCACGGGCCACATAACGCAGGAGAGAGGCCTCGGCTCTGGCCTCCCAGTGGGTAAATCCCTTCCCTTCTCTGGAGAGCGGGATCTCCAGGAAGCTCATCATGAAATCAGGGCGTTCTTAATTTGTAGGTGTCAGACTTTCTCCATCCAAGGTGATAATGTGTATGTGTCCTGGGGAGGAGGGCCGTTGAGCTCTCCCTTTGCATGATTCAACTTGATTAATGTGTCAATGTAGCAGATATTTTGTATCTCAGCATGTATTGGGGCAAGTGAGTATATTTTAATACTGATCTACTGAAAGCTGGTAGCACCATTCAACAATAAATTACAGTTTTGAACAATTTCATCAAAAGCCTAAATATGTGCATGGAACATCCTGCCTGGACCTAACTAAGAAGGTAATCATCACACTGTATAAGTTGTTACTTATTTGCTAACACCATATATAAACGTTTCCTGTTAAATGTTTGTAATGTTGTCATGGGGCCGCGTACCTGACTGCCTTCAAACCATGGTTACCTGGTTTTTCTTTGTTTGAAGTAAGGGTGGGTGAGAAGACTCGATGTTAATTTTACTATACAACATGACAGAAATGAGACATAGAAAGTGGAAACATAGTTGGAGATGAAAATAAGCAGCTTCTTATTTCACCATTGATCCCCATGACTGCCTCATAAACCTCCTATTGGTGGTAATATGAAAGAATGTTTCCTGACCCCAACTTCAGTTTTCTGGTCAAGTCCCTTTCAGAAACAGGTAGGAAAATCTGACTCCAAATAGAAACTTTCTTCCTAGAGCATTTTATAAATCTGGTCATGATGGATCAGTTTACTTTGCTCTTCTTTTTACTTCCTTTGTGAGACGAGGCTATTTTCTGGAGGGTTGGAAGGCATGACTCCATGAAATCATTGAAAAGTAGAGTTGGGGTTGGACAGCCGTACAGTGGCATTGCACAGAGTCCTGAATCCAGGGTTGGGTTCTAGCCTGGGCCCTAACACCTGCTGCAGAGTGGGTGTTGTCTGTTGCCGGCCTTAGATGTTGGATGTTGGATATAGGCACCCCAGCTCTTATACCTCTGTACCTGGAGAGGTGTGTTCTTCAAAGTCTCCTAATAAGCTCATCATTAATCCACAGGGGTTTGCCTGTTTAATCCTGTAACTCATTCTTACTGAATGCATGCTTTGGATAATGATCCCAAGGTCCAGGGGAGCAAGAGAGCAGCATCTTACTTCCTTTTCCCAAGCATCTAGAGTATCTTAGCTTCTTCTTACCCAATTGGGCAAGCAGCATTTCACTTTATGGTTAACCTTGTGTTGGAAATGACCATTCTCCTGCCTTCACTACAGACCGTGTGGTTAGCTTTAAGCCAGTGGGGAGTAAAAAATGGAATGACTTCAAAAGGAAAGCATATGATTCTGTTACAAATTGATATCCCTTTCTCTGTAAATCAGCCTTCACACCACTGATGTCCTGGCATGCCCACAGGATACTGCTTGGTTTACAGAACCCTTTGCATTGATGGAATTGTGTCACTGAGATTCTGTGACGCCCCAGAATGTGAAGGACCACAAAAAACTCCCGCCATAGTCTGGCATGTGCCTAGGTGCTGAGAGGCCTAGAAGGAGTCGTTCTTTATTGAGTCTGGTCAGTTTGATGCTGGAATGCTCTGGAGTTAGAACAAGGCAAGAAGGAAACATGTGACTACTTTTCTACATTTTCAAGTATAAATGACTTGCATGCAACTTCAGAGATTTGGATGGAGTTATTGTTTTATCAGGATTAGTTTTTCAATTGGAAAAACCCATTAGGCATTCAGTGTCCATCCGAAAGTATACCAAATGGTCCAACTGCTAGAGCAAGTCACTACCTCCTATCAGCAAGTCTGCTTACCCAGACCTTTGTGTAGCCTTAGTGCAAGTAGCCTTTCAGGGGCCACTGGGAAGAGAAGAGGGGCAGAGCCCTTGGTGTCTATTTTGTGGTTAGTGCTCCTTTGGAGGAAGAGCCAAGAGTCCTTCGTCTTCTATTTTTAATCTTTGACATTTTTGTTTATCTTCTATTTCAGAAGAAGCCATTGAAGATGTTGAAGGAACCAGCGAAACAACTGCTGATCCAGAGGAGCTTGCTAAAGACCAAGAGAGTGGAGGCGAGAAAGACCAGAGCAAGTGGACAGGTAGTGGGGGGGGGGTGGATCTCCCACCTGCGCGCCAGCATTGCAGCATTGTGGTGGGAAGGAGGCTGCCAGGCCAGGAGCAGACGGATCCTTAATCTGCCCAGAAGACCTAGTTGACACCGTGTGGATGGGAGAGAGAGATTTTGTTTTGCTTTTTTGAGTGGTCACCTTCCTTCTTTCTCCTTCTATTATGTGATATTGAAGAACTTTTCCGTTTTTCAAATGGCCAGAAAGCCGCCTAGTTTGAGCACCCCAGCATCAGCCTCTGCGCCAGGAGCTCCCACGTTCTTGATGTCACTTTTCTTCAGTACCTCCTCAGTGCTGTCACTTTGCCCCATACGTTGTCCTTTCTCTGGGAAAGGGCCCCACCAGCCCCTAAGCCCAGTGGAGGGCTTTGGCATGTGGCGCTTGTTCAGGGTGTCTCCCTGATTCTTTGCCTCAGGGTTTTCTAAGGAAGTCAGAAATGAAGGGGCAGGCCTTTGTCCTGCATGTTAGGGTGCCCCGCAGCCCCCCCCCCTCCGTTTCCCCCACCCCAGGACAAACACCCACGCGCTGACAGCCACCCAGAGGGGCGGCAGGCGGCGCAGCTAGGCAAGACGATGTCTTACCCAAAGCAGAAGAAACTGAAGAAGCCAAGAAAGGAAGTGCTATTTCTGGAAAAGCTGGTGTCGAGAGAAGGGGAGCAGCCATCTCTCAAGCTGATAGGATTTCTGTATCGAGGGACTAAGAAGAAAAGCGTAGGTTTTTGGTTTTTTTGAGGAGGAGCAAAATAGTTGCTGAGAAGACTTCACCAGGACAGATCAGCCTCCCAGATACCACCACAGCAATGAGAGCAAATGACAGGTCAAGCCTGGAAAATTATTTTCTTTGGTCAACCTAATTCTTACTACCTTCCATTATTAATATTGTAATGCTTGGATTTTTTTTTAAATATTTACCTTCTGGAGTCCGTATTGGTTGGACTTTTGTTACATTTCCAGGCATGACTGTTCTTAAATCATGTCCAGTATTGGCCTTCTCTATTTAAACAAGACACAGAATCTTGGAGAGAGGCCAGAGTACAGCAATGAAAATGACTGAAGGCTGAGAAATATTGCCTCTGAGAAGAGGCTGGAGAAATTGGAGCTATTCACCCTAGAAAAGAGAAATTAGAGAGGCCGCGTATGGAAGGCTCCAGCATAGCGTGGGCAGTGTGCCTCTGATCAGTGTTTCCTGGGAGAAGGAGACAGGGTAGCTCTGCAGCTGAACAGATGGACGGACGCACCCGACAGATTTTCCCATCATTCCCCTTTGAACTGGGCTCTGTGGTGTCCAGAGACTTGTACTCGAGATAAGACTGAGCCCCCTAGGAAGATTTTTAAGGCAGAGTCAAGGGACAGGGGATGGATTTCCATGTCCAGAGCCTCTGAGTGGGGTAGGGGCGTGTTACTTTGCTTAAACAGGGTCTTTTTTTTTACTGAAATATTAGGGTGAGACAGAGCAGAGAGACCTAATCAAATATCTGTCCTGGGGAGGCAAGCAGGAGAAGAGGATTTCACAAGCACAGTTTGAAGGCAGCTGTCCTTTGTTTACACAGTTTGGGTGCCTGGTTTCTAATCTTGGCTCTGCTACTGTCTTGCTGTGTGATCTCGCTCAAGTTACCTTAACGTTTCGGTGCCTCAGTCTCCTTGTGTGAGATGTGGATTAAAAACAGTGTCTGCTTTCCCTAGAATTGTTGGGAGGATCATGTGAATATGGGAAATTTATAACAATTCCTGGGAGACAATAAATTTTACATAAGAAGGTTTTTTGCTTTCGAATTGTTGGGTTTTTTTGGTCTTGTTTATTTTTTAATAGTTATAAGATGCGGAAAGCTAGTAGTAGTTTTTCTTTGGGGCCTCCCATTTGAAGGTAAAATTTTTGCCAGGCCGCATATGGCTTCTGGGAATTTTGCAAAGACAAGAGGGAAGAGTATATAAGGATGCAGTGGGACTGTGGAGGTGGCATTGGGTGCGTATGTGTCCCGTATTCTGTGTGCTATGAGTACTATGAAAACCTCAATGGCAAGTAGCTACCATTTAAAGCTCCTGCTGTGTGTCAGGCCCTGTGCTGAGCACTTTATCTGTACTTTTCCTAATCCTGACATTCAGTTTAGGGCAGGCTTTGTTGAGGGCAGTGCAGTTAAATCCCACTCGAAGTGTTTGTAGTCCAGCAGAAGTGTGTCTGCATAGGGCTAGTGGATGTGCTAGGCGATCAGGAGACATAAGCTGAACTACTGAAAATGAGGATATAAAAATGAATTTTCTTATTCCTTAAACTCCACTTTCTCGTTCATTCATCCGAGCACCAGACCATAACCTTTACCTCCAAAAGAGAGGGAAAAAGAGAGGAGAATGAATAACTCTGGGGTGCATCCTGCCAGGTGTACAGTATTAAAGAGCGAAGGGTGAGGGTAGGGAGTGGGTTATATGGGAACCTCTTATGTTTTTTAATGTAACGTTCTTTGTGATTTATTAACTTTAATTAAAAAAAAATAAGATGTTGGAAAACCTCAAAAAAAAAAGGAAAATTCTTTCCTAGTCCTGCAAAAGATCCTCTTTTGACCCAAAGCATAATTTTGCCTGTATCATCTGAGTGTGTAATGACAGGCTTTTTTAAGGTGCTTGGGTTGATTTGATTCTCAGAATCAATAACAGGTACCTATAACTTCTTCTGAGCTTTCTTTTGGATCCTTAGTATTTTATAAAAATATCTGCATTTGTTCCATTTACTCCCTAAATTGAGCTATTCCTATATCTGATTAATGTGATGGGGAGGGGAGTGCTTCCTCCTGGCAAATAAATAAATAGTGATTTCACAATTTGTAATGTTGATTAGCGGCTGCTCGTGATGCAGATTAATAATATTTCAAATGGTCCTGGATAATTGGCATTTTCTCAGCTATTGATTATGTAGTTTTGGGGTTGGGTAGGAATGGATAATATTTATTTGTACATTGGAGAGGGATCCCTGATTTCCATTTTGGGCTTTTTTTGTTTTTTTCTTTTTTGGTAACCCTCTTTGGGCTTCTTTTATTTCGGTGTCATGTCTTTTACCTTGAGTGTCAGCAAGATAAGCAAGATAGTGATTTGAAACACGGCAGCATCAATTCCATGGTCAAATGCCTGAGTCACTAGCACGTTCAGGGCAGCAGGCAAACAAACTGATCACAAGTTCAGTGAGATTGGAGACATAACGTTTAGGGAATGTAACATTCTACTAGGGATTTCAAGAATGCCCCTCATCACAAGTATGCTATTCCTATAGGACAGTGCTGTCCAGGGGAATTTTCAGGGCCAATACAAACTTTCTGCATCTGTGCTGTCCCACACAGCAGCATCTAGCTGCGTGTGGCTACTGAGCACTTGAACTGTGGCTAGTAACCCTGAAGAACTGAATTTTTCATTTTATTTAATCGTAATAAATTTAAATAGCCACATGGGGCTAGTTTCTACCATATGGGACAGTGCAGCTATAGACACTCAAAACAGAATAAACCAACACTGAAAGAATGTATCATGTTCTTAGAAAGGGTGCATTAAGCCCTAGCCCCATGCCAGGCACCATTCTAAGTGTTTTGCATCTGTCCTTCCCAGCAGGCGTACCATGAATGGCTTATAGTTACACAGCACTGCTCCCCAGAGCCTTTGGATTGCCAGGTGCGGCTGAGGGCAGTTGATGCCAGGGTCGGTCACAGCATCATCAGTTTATCCCAATTTGCCATCATTTTCTGTGCGTGCCATGATATGGAAAAGAGTTGGAAAGCACTGCTTTTGTACCCATTGTCTCATTTGATTCTCACTGCTACTCTATGAAGCAGGTACACTAAGTTACACCTGATCACACATTTTGCAGATCAGGAAACTGAATGCTAGAGAGCTCAAGCAGCTTGCAAAAAGTTACACAGACAGGTTGGCATATTGCATGCTGGCTCTACCACTTAACTCTTTGGCAGATCTCAAGCTCTTACCAGTATGTGATATCGCCTCTCCAAGGATGGAGTTTTTCAATCTACTCATCTGATCTAAGTTCATCACATTATTAGGGTGAGAACTAGCATTCTCCTAGAGTTGTACAGTGATAACAGTAATACAACAGAGCCACCCCTCTGTTCAAAATGAGCGAGTTTGTGAGCCATGATTCTGCCTGGTAAAAGGCTAGCATCATGCACAGTCCATAGGCAGGGTGGTGAATTATTAAGAACTCTCTAGATCTGGAATCAGGAAGCACACCATCTAGTGAATGACCTTGGCAGAGGGGCCTTGGCCTCTTGGAGCATCAGGTGCCTCATCTATAAAACGTGGGCAAGTTACCACCACCAGCCCCAGCCATCTGAGAGTCCATGGTATTGAGTGGTGACTCATGTGCAAGCTCTTGGTAAGCATCGTGGGGTCACATCTACTCAAGGCAGGCATTGAGACACTTTGTGGGCCACCGGGGGTCCAGAAATGTTCTTTGAAGCCAAGCCTCTTCCCTAATACACAGCCATTTCCACTGTCCAACTTTGTGATTTTTCTCTTTTGAAATGTGAAAATGACTCCTTCCTTGTTCCCTTTTAGCAGAGAGTATTTGAATCTTGGTGTTCTAGATCAAAGAGACCCCAATCGCAGCAACTGAACTGTGATTAATGTGGTAATTATCCATCAATCATGAATTGCTATAAATTAAGTGATACGCAATTAATGTGATGCTTTATCATCAATAATTAGGGGGGAAAATGAACTCTTGAAAAAATCGTAGCAAGATGGCTACGTACCTCTTGGTTTCCAGCCATGGAGCACCAAGCCGCGACTGGTTAAGGTGATTGGAGACAAGCAGACCAGGGGGTATTGGTGCAGTTTTTAAAAACAGAACATGGAAATAGCCCAGATTAAAATGACACCATGATAATGCTTCAGAAATCCCTAACTGATGTGCATGTTTATATTTTTGATGCGCATGTTTATATTTTATATTTTGAGTTAGAATTGCAGTTTGAGTGCTTTTTCTAGAGGAATGCCTGAAGGGATTTTATTTTATTAATTTTTTGAAATCCATGATGCTCACCTAACACAGAGCAATTAGTGCAGTAGAGCGTCCCTGATTGGAATCTATGGAAGATTGCTATTCAAGGGGGTATTAATGGGCTGGCAAGGTCTGGGCGACTGTTGGAGGAGAGTATGTTTATGGAATATGATGCTGGCAGGCATGATTTCAATCGGATTTGACATGTTTAACATAAACGTATAGTGTACAGCTCTTGCTGCGTATGAGTAATTCCTACAGACCCACTGCCTTTCTAATTACTGAGGTTGAAAAAAAGCAGGTCAGGCACATCTTGGTGGAAATCTATTACTAGCCCTCCCCCCATTCTCCCTGCTGTTTACAGCTGTGTATAAATGGGGACACCACTGTATGGGAAACTTAGCATCTGAAATTAAATCTGTGACAGAGAATGAAAGGGCCGGAAAAAATACTAAAAAAAAAAAAAAAAGGACTCCATAAAGACAAAGAAGCATGTGCTGAGAAGGAAGCATTATGTGTTGGCAAAAATACTGCTGTGCTAGGAAGCGGAAGCCCTGGGTTCTAGGCTCAGTTCTGCCACCAGGATTAGCTGGGTATCATTAGGTCTCTGGGCCTCAGGTTCCAACTCTGCAGAACAGCAGGTTGGGCTTACTAGGTTCTTGCAGTACTGGAGTTCCATAAAAATGTAACTGGAGGAAGGAAAGTTGCAGAAGGTAGAATCTTGGAGGATATTAGTTAGAGATTTCCCTCATCTGTGGCTGGTGGAGACAGCCTGAGTCAGGAGCCTGGATAAAGAGCTCAGTGTGATTTTGCCCATGCCCAGCATAAGTCCCTCAGGTTTTCTCCACAGAGGGTGGGACAGTGTCAAGCCCACCTTCCTTGGCAGCACGACAGGGCACCTCATGCTGTCACTTTGGTCCTGTGTTATTGGGACCGATTGCATTTTGACATCAGAGTCCAGGGTGGTGACGTTAATGGAGGGGAGGGGGTCCCTGCAGTCTCTGAGTGGCCTTCCCTATCCCAGCCCTTTTGTTAGCTGGAAACCAGGCCCTTCACCACACCGCTGCCAGTCCTTTCAGCCCAGCTCTGTGTCCTAGCACTGGGTTCCATTTCTCCACCTCACCCAGAAGCTAAATTTGTCATTGCAGTAGCGTGTAGGTGAGGGGATGTGGGAGCCTGGCTCATGCAGCCCTTTTGTGATTCACAGACCTGCCAACAGGCACCACTGGGGGCTTTACTTTTTCACACACAGATGGAAACTGTGCAGCTGTATCAGCTTTTCCACAGTCTTCTTGTTCCCTTCCCACCTCACCCTCCCCACCCATCCCCTTTTTCTTTCCAGGCCAATTTCAGTGTAACTTGGCTGCTTAAAATCTCTGCGGACAGAATTTCATCTCATAATTGAAAACAAACCATTTGAACTATTATTACGTTGGGAAGCAAAAGTATAAATATAGGGAGTGGGGAGTACTTGAATTAACTGAAAGGACTCCGCCTTGAAAATATATACTGTAAGCCACAAGAGAGTAGGGACATTAATGGAGCAAATACTTTTTGTGCTGACATCGAATGCAGACATACAAAAAGTAAGGGACTCACTTTCTAGAAGGAGAGTCATGTTTAATCATGTAACTGTGGTATAGTGTAATGAGAATTATCCTCAATGTATAGGGAAAGGGCAGTGAAAATGTGCAGTAAGAAGCAGATAGTTTTTCATCACTGTAGAAATATTTTTATTTTTCATATTATTATTCTTTGAAAGGGGCCATGTTAATCTTCCTCGCTTTGTTCCAGTTTTAGCTTTTGTGCTGATGGGGATGTACCTCTGATGTCAGAATCACAATCATGATAAAAATATACCATGTTGTCTTTCTCATGGGGACATCAGAGAACTTGTGTTAGGCTCTCACATTCTTCTTTGTTCCAATGTTATCTTTATTCTGCAGGCAAGAGAACTAAGACACGCAGATTGGGAACTTGGGTATCAGAGTTGTGTTCAAACCCAATTTGCCTTCTGGGTCTGGGATATAATTCTCCAGATTATAAAGTTGAAGAGCACATAACACAGTAGTTTTCTCTTATTTGTGAAGATTTGGAGGGAAAGGACTTGAAAATCCCAGCACCTAGCTGTTCAATACCTGCTCGAACGTTTCCTAGACTAGCAAGACCGTAAACCTTCCAGGTCTAAGTTACTCTGCTTTCCGCTTTGAAGATTCCAACCTGTGGGTTAGTAGAGCTGTCCCATGTTACTATTCAGAAAAGTAAACTTAGGGCCTCTGTGTGTCCTAATAACGTCACTCTGTGGTCATGGGGCCCCACATGGGCCCATGTTACTTCCCCGTGGCACCTCTATAAAAGCTACCATACCAACAAGTGCTTGAGCTCCCACGATTTGCCACGCTGCGTGGCAGGGCTTCACATCCCTTGCCTCTCTAGCCACACAGAAACCCAGAGAGTAAGGCCTGCCATCCCCATTGACATATGAGGAAACGGGAAGCCTACTACACTAGTCAGGTAAGGTGCTTGAGGACACAAGGCGGGACCTGAACGGAGGTGTGGCCAACACTGCCACCGACTGTGTAGCTTGGCCAGAGGAAAACATGTGGAGCTGTTAGTTCCTGGGGAGTCCAGAAAGGTGTCCCAGAGCCACCTGCCCGCCCTTTCACACAACTCACTTACCTTTGGCCTTTTGGGCGCCATGCAAGAGCGGAACCCAGGGACTCGATGGACACTGGAGAAACTGAGGCATATATACACTATGTGGTGTGATGTTTCCCTCAGGCTGAGGTACCACTGACTGTACTATACAAAATACCCAGAGGAGATGTTTCCTGTATTCTTGCCACTTTAAACCTACAGGGGAAAGTGGAGAATATTCCCATTTCCCAGCCTAGCTGGGGCCCAAGAGATGTCTTTCTTTCCTAAGTGCAAATTATCACACTATCGTGACAAACCTGAACTAACTAAAGAAATCCTTGGAGGGCGCGGGGGAAAGCTGATTTGCACGGTTGCTGTGAAGTTACGTTCATCAGCTCCTTGTGTCTGTCACCATGCTGGACACACACCAGGTTTCGTGTGTTTATTTTCACAAGTTCAATTTCACTCTTAAAATTTAGTTAGCATCTCAAGGAGACAGGTTTGGAATGAAGAAGAAAGTGGAAGGCACTGTCATATTCTAGTCTGAGGGGTCTAAGCTCTGTTGGGGCTCAGAGGCCCTCACTAACTAAGTGAATGTTTGAGTCAGTGGGAACTGGACATGCTTCTGTTAATGAACTTGGCCTGGTCCCGGAGAGAGCTATGTTACCCCTTTGTTCTGACCTGTCTCACACCTCTGGGCTTTTTGCCTCTGTCAGTTTGAAGGTCTCTCGGTTTCCTTCCCGCTCTGATTTTCTCCAAATCCATGGCCTCTCACAGAGGGTAGCATGATGAGCGCAGACCTCAACGTGCCCCTGGTCTTGACCACTCAGGCTCTCAGGACACTGTGGGCAAAGCTGTGCACAGCTTTGGGGCTATGTCAGGGGAAGATGGCATGCTTTAGGGCAACTGTCCAGAGCCCAAAGGCAAGCAAACTAACTCGAGTTCTTAAAATCAGGGTCTGGTCCCGGCCCCTTCAGTCCCCAGCTCCTGGCATGAACCAGGCTTGTGGTAGCTGCTCAGTGTGTAGAAGTTATTAAACAGACCTACAGCTGATGTTGGTCTAAACGGGGTGGCAGCTGGCAGCTCTGTTGACTCCGGCTGGTTCATTCACAAACCTGACACAGGGGGAGCAGTGTCTTGCAAATGAATTGGGGGTGGCCTTTGGGAACTCAAATCCCTGTAGTAGTAAGTTAAGCAGCCTTATGCATATTCAAACAAGGAATTAGTACCACAGATTGATGGCCTCTGATGTGGGGCTGAGCACTGTTTTCTCCCCCAAGATGTCAGGCAAGCATCCGCACCCATCAGTCAGCATGGACCCACGATCGCCTCCTGAGGCTGCCAGAGCCCGTCACGGAGGATGCTTCATAGGAAAGCAGAGGCCTGCAGGGCGGCGCGCGTCGGCGCCCTGCATTGCTGACTTGCTCCCACGGAAGTTAGTGTCGGTCTTGGGGCTGAAGCAAAGAAATCTTGGGTTGGTATGGCCTGTGGGTGCCAAGGCAGGGAAGTCAACAACTAAAAAGGTGCTTGCTTTTTCTGCAAGGTAGAAAGAACCCCACAGGTCTACGCCCTCTCTCTCAGGGGTTCTCAAGACTTCCATGAGCTCTGGCATTATTCTGGATTACTTGGTAACGGAACGCAAGGAGGCTATTCCTTCTGAATTTCTAGCTTTTCGAAAAAGTCTCTCCATTTGTTTTAGAGTCAGCAGGGTCCCTCAGGGACAGCCATATTTAATGTTTCATTTTTGGCGTAAGGGGGGAAAAATCTAGCTTTGAGAATCAGGTCTGACTTTCATAACCAAGTTTAGATGCTGAGAGTGTCATCTCAGCGAGTCATTTGAAAGTAGACTGGCAGATACACCCATGCTTGCCAGGTCCTCTCATTTAGTTGTAGCCAGACTGCAAAGTGATACGGCTCCTACCAACTTTGGCTCTGACGGTGGTTCTTAGTTTAGTCCCTGGTCCAGCAGCATCAGCATCACCTGGGAATTTACTGGAATTGCAAAATCTCTGAATCAGATCTACTGGTTCAGAAACGCTGGACAGTGGGGTGTGTGATCTGTATTTAACAAATCTTCCAGAGGAGTCTGATGCCCACTGGAGTTTGAGACCATCAGGGCTGTGATCTCAGTTACATGCATGACGTTTTGAGACTTACTTTTCTTTAACCAGACAGCAAGCCCTGAGCATCTCCTGGGCAAGAGAAGTACCAAGATTTCCTAAAAGGCAGGTGACGTTCTCCTAGGTGCCTGAAGAGCAATAAGCTGTGAGTCTTGGCAGATGTAATCCTGGGTAGCCAAATTGGTGGTGGTGGGTCAGAAAGACAGGGTCACAACAAAGAAGAGTGAAGACCTGGAAATATTTGTCTAAACACGAGCGAAAAACTGATACATGGTGCACCAATTTCTCTGTACTATTCTTGCAACTTCCTATGAACCTATAATTATTTCCAAATAATAACTTTTAAAAAATAATACCTAAGAGCTTCAAGATTTTCAAAGTGCTGGCCTAATCTGTCTAGTTCACACTTGAGTTGGAGGAGGAAAATAATCACCCTTTCCCTGAGTACCAGTTCCATCTACTGGTAGTGTAAGTCAAAGTTTCTTTGAAATCCTTTTTAGAAACAAAAGGACATGTCTGATAAATGGATGAGACCTGTATCTTTTACCCTACCTATTACATAGGAGTAGTTTACTTCTTGAGTAGGTGGTTGTATTTCTCTAAAATGCTTTCTAGAGATGTTCAGGCACAACACAGCCTGCAGTTACAGAGAATGAGACTGCATTTTGGATAGAAAGTTCGTAACCTCACTAGGCTGGGCATTTTGAAACAGATTCTGTGCCTTTTGGGCAAGGAAGGGTGAAGCCCCAACTTCCTTTTGCCCACAGTGTGAAAACCACTGGATGTTCATGTGTGTGCCACTGGTTCACGCACATCCCTCAATTCCTCTCTGAAAGATCCTGTAAGTGCTTGGTTGGAAGGCAGAATGAGACCATGCCTGTTTAAAGACAAAGTTGGCAGCAAATCAGACTTTAAAGGAACTGTTACTCTCTGTATTAGGAGAGGAAGAGAATTTAGCCAGATTTCTGTCCACTTTTCAAGTGCAGTAGCTCCAGAGGAGATGTAAGAAAGCCCAGCCTGTCCTCTGGGGATGGAATTGCAAGCAAATGCCAAGAGGAGCTCCACTCTCAAAAATACTATGAAGACTGCAAGGTCCAGAAGCACAGATTACCTTCAGGAAACACTGCCTCCCTGCTATCTAGAGAGAGGATGAGGTCCATGAGAAGCTGAGGGAGAAGGGCTACAGAGGGAGCACACTGTAACACTCTCTTAATTACTGTTATGAGCGGAATGACTATTTCTGGATCCGGGCAGCTGCTGTGTCTAGAGTGCTGGGGTAGTTATCCCACCTTGAACATGGAACATGTCATTGTGTGAATGCTTCTTTCCCCTCTCCCCCTTACTCAATGGAGATAGATAAAAAGATTGCTGTAAATTTCTGGGGCAGGTGGCAAGCTGGTTTACGGAATGCAAGGCGATGCGAACCTCTGGCTTACGGAAAGTAGCATGAATTAATAATCATTTAATTGGCTCCTCTATTATGTTGCTGGTTTGGGAGATGGAAGTTTAGATGGAGGGGCTGTCAGTGGTGCTTTAGCTGAGAGTCGAGTGGTTGAAAAGTGGGGATGATGACTGCCCTTGGCCTCTCCCCGAGGAGCAAATGTCAGGCCGCGTCCCAAGCCCTCGCTGGGCTGACCTTAGGGCCTCCAAAAGGAAGGGATGGGTACTTGGTGAATACCACCTCCAAGTTCTGCTCCACCATGGAGAGAAGAAATGCGGAAGTGTGAATGCTCCAGGCCTAGCCAGGGTCTCTCCGCAGTGAAACGTGGCTAGGGGGACACTGCCTGTGGCACAGTGCAGGAGCCCCACTGGTGTATTGAGGGATGAGAAGACAAATTTTGGTCATGAAACATAGAAACTAATTGTACCAGTACTTTGGTTTTCTTGGAGGGCAAGTGGATATCCTGGCTAATATTTAAAGGAGGCTGGAAACTGGGTACCTTAAGGTTCCATTCTACTTTGTTTTGGCGTTTTCTTCAGGTGTCTTTCTCACGAAGCGGCAACTCCATGTCTAACCTGGCTTTAGAGTTGTACAAACTGTCACTAGATGAGAAATGTTGGCATTCAATCCACTGGCCATCTATAGTATTAAAGTATAAATCTTAAGTTTTCTGTGGCCAAAATTTCAATGACTTGGATTTGGATTTGTTCGTGAGGACTGGGATTGGGTGAGAGTTCTTACTAGGGAGAACAGTTTTGTCAAGGGGAGGTATAGGGATACTGGATATTAATGTGCTTTTACCATACTTGGCCACTTTACAAACCCCCTAAATTACACCATTCTTCTTGTTCATTGAAGGGTGGTCATTTCTTATGTGACTCTTTGCCAGCCTTGTTTTAATTATTCCACGTGCTTGCAATAATAAATCCGTTTCTTAAAAACGGCAAACAAAATTTGCGTGAGTTTCAGATCGGCACTCTTCCCTTCTCCCTCTAATTAGTGTGGAGAGGAGGGGTAACTTTTAAAATAATTATTTTTAGAAGTTAAATCCTTCTCAAAGAAATGTGATGAAAACAGAGGATGTCTGGGAATTGATGTCTCCGTGCATAAATGATTTCTTTTCCTAACGAAGCCATGCATTGACTACCGTGTTTCTTTTCGAAATGAAATTGTTTTGCCCAAGGTCTGGAGGAGCCCAAGAGAATAAAACGAGGAATCATGAATCACGTGTGTCCCTCTTAGTCTTGGTCTTTTATTGTCAGTTTTAGTGACCAGCCCATCACAGTATAAGGGGAAATAGTGGCTCTGGGCTCAGAAAGCCTACTTTGAATTTTCTGTCCTGTGTCCCAAGAACATGCCAGGCCTTGCCTTGCCCCATCAGTGAAGGCAACCGTGACTCCTTACAAGTTTGTGTGGCAAGAAATCCTCAGCTCACGTCCTGTTTGGTTTTGGTAGGGGTTTGATCCAGCATTTCATTGTCATAATATCCCATCTCCCTAGCTGTATGGAATATGTAACTATAGCGCGTGTGCTCACATGATTTCTTGCCACGTTTTTATCCCCTTTCAAGTGCCAGGAACCCAGCACATTGCCTGTGGAAGATTTGTTGGAAGTTCACACATCTTCTCATATGACGTAGCTGCCAGAATGAGAAATACTGCCTTAACTAGCAAAGTGAAAAACACCACCCGATGTTTTACACATGCAGTATGGATCTAGATATAAACTCTGTCATGGACAGTTGAATTTAAATGCTAAACCATTTCATTATAATATTCAAGGAAATATTATGACAGACTTAGAAAATGGGAAAATGGTCCATGATGCCCTCACCTTAATACAACAATCACTTTCTTATAGTCTTTTTTTCTAATATCTGGGTTTTTATTCACATAGCTGTAACATGGTATAATGCACTTTTTATCTTATTTTTTTCCATTTAACATCCCCAAGAATTTTTCCATAATTCCTCAGAGCTATCATTTTAATGGCTTCTGGTACACAATAAGAACAGCTCTACCATTATTTACTTAACCATGCCCTTTCGTAAAGTATCTAGATTGCTTCCAAATCATTTTTTCATTATTATAAAATCCACTACAGATAGTAACCCCTCAAGTTTTCTGCATAAACCAGTTTCCAGGTACCAATTGCTTACACTGTGGCTTGTCTCCAGGGCTCATCTATTAACATTTCATTAATGAGAAGTCATAGTGGTCTTAGAGTGACCTGTAATTGATTTTTTTTTAAAGTCTTTTCCATATTGTGACATCTCTCCTAGAATTTCTAAAGTTTAGAAAAGTCTTCAAAGCAAAACACCACAGTACCTTCTAACTCTTGTTACTTGTACAGTCTCATTTACTTATGCTGACAATGTATGCTAGTGGCAGAATTTAAGAAGAAATTGATTTTCAGATCTTGGCTCTGCCAGAGAGAAGCAGCTTAAAACAACCTCCAGGGCTGTCATGAGCCTTCATCTAGTATGCTATGGAGAACTTGCACAACTCTGCCCAGCTACAGAAACTATGTCAAGACTTTGGTGCCATGCCTTGACAGGGAGTCATGCTTTCATGCTGAGGGCCAGCCAGGGAGGGGCCTGTGTCAATGATAGTTAACCTCACTCTTAGGCACAGTCCCCCATCACTCGGGGGAAACAGTGGGATGGTAGCTGTTTTTCTTACAGTGGAGCCTGTTGTAAGAATGACATGGCTTTTAAGGAAAAGATAAGGTGAGCTGGAGGTGGCTAATATCCACTTCCAGAAAAATTTGATCAAATAATTAAATGTGGGTTTTCCTAGACAGGAGAAGGGAGATGAACCCAAGAAGCTTTTGCACCAAGGGATGCAGTATATCGTATTATAGCAGGATTGTGGTACTGAGGAGAAAAACAAAGGCATGAGTGCAGATTTTATTTTCTAAAACACTTTTATATAAGGACTCCTTAGCTTGAGTTCACAAAGGAAGCTTTAGAATTCCAGAGCAGTTTGAGCATTCGAAGAAAAATTAAAAGTTCCTGTACTGGTCAGTGTTCTCTAGGGAAACAGAATCAACAGGAGATATCTGTCAATAGTATGAGATTTTATAAGAGTCTCTCACATGACCTTGGGGATGCACAAGTCCAGGTTCCGCAGGCAGGCTGCAAATCAGGGGCTTCGATGAAAGCCCAATGAAGATCCTTGATGTGTTACCAGGAGACATTGGCTGTCCAAAGACGAGCTGGGAAATTCTCTCTCAGTGCTGAAATCACTTCCCCTTTTAAGGCAATCAACTGATTGGATAAAGTGTCACTCATTGCTTGAGGCAATATCCCTGACTGATGTAGATGTAATCAGCCATCTATGCAGTAGAGTCACTGATGACTAAAGTCCATAAATGCCCTTGTATTACAGTTAGCCCAGTGTTTGACCAAACAACCGGGCACAATTACCTGGCCGAGTTGACACATTAGCCTAACCATCACAGTTCTTCTTTCCATGCAGGGAGATGTAAGCAGCAGCTTCTGGAACCAGAATTTTCACTTCTGCAACCTCGTCACAATTCATTATGTGTTAGGCACTGAAAGAAAAGGGTGAAGTTTTTGGCCCCACAAGGCAGGTGATGTTGCACCGCATTACTGAATTTGCTTTTCACTTCTGAGTGAATGGGATGGGTCAGGTGGTCCCTGCCAGAATGCCCATTCATTTGCACTGCCCGTCACTTGTGCAACTGACAGGCAACCCAAGGAAAGTGACAGGCAGAATGACGGCTATTTACAAAGTGGGGTCACCGTCTTATAAAAGCAGGTGTTTTTCCAAGTCAGGCTAATGAACAAAAAGACAGGAATGGGTGTTTGGCACAGAACCTGTGTCTCAGTTTGCCTCTACTGAAATGTGGAGGGAGCAGCAGCTCTTTCCTCCTTGAAGCACTGAGCCTAAAGCACCGCCTTCCCATTGAGGGGTGGGAGTGGGCAGGCCACAGGGATGGTTATGACAATTAAGCATGTGAAGTGGCACTTGATGTCTCTCTCTCCTCCCCCATCTGTGGAGTGCATCTGAATAGCTAATA
The DNA here is from genome assembly GCF_030445035.2 of Dasypus novemcinctus. NCBI lineage: Eukaryota > Metazoa > Chordata > Mammalia > Cingulata > Dasypodidae > Dasypus > Dasypus novemcinctus. The sequence goes on along the minus strand of NC_080690.1, from coordinate 18,645,092 downwards.
TGTAGAAGATAACCACTAAGCACAAGTGAAAATAATGGAGAATAGGGAAACTTCAGGGAGGGAAAAAAACATATGTCCCTAAACATTCATTAAAGACTGTGGCGGGGAATGTCCAGGCACGGGGCCCTCCGACTGAGGTGTCTAAAACCTGTAACAGGAGGCTCTTCAGGAACAGATCTACGGGGGCTGGGAGATGGGAAGTGGGCCATGGGGGAACCAGTCTAGAATGTTACAGCACCTAGTTAATCGGCAGCCAGTCCATCACATTAAATATCCAGCCGTCATGTATTACCTTTCAAGTGAAAATGAATAACTCCCATTAAGAGCAAAATGGGTTTGAAGTCGATTCGAGACAGATTAAAGTACTGTTATGAATGTATGCATTGGGAGGAGGAAGAGGAGGGGTCTCTGTGTAATATGTTTGTCCTTGTACTTTTTAAATAATAGATGTCCTACAAACTTATGTAGACCAGGTTACCAAGATACTGGGGTAAGAGGTCATAAGATGTGCATTCTGGGAAGTGTATCAACTTCCTGGAATATTTCCTGCATATAGCAGTTTTTTTTTCTAAATTTTTTGTGGCCTTATGATTTTAATGAATAAAATTGATTTTCTAAAATTGTTTATTAAAGTACATGTCTATAATGATAGCATCTTTGTGTCCACCTCAGAACAAATTTCAAAGCTAAGAATAAAGTGGAAACAAATGGTAGATAACCAGACAGGGTGAGACAGAAAGCAGTTTTACCAAAGAGTAAAAATTTGGCTTTTAAGACCAGTGACCTAAATGCTGACTCAAAGTGTTTTGTGATGGGGGCATTTTTGTTTAAGTTTTCTAACTACTGTTTTCAGGAGATTTTTTCTTATTGCAATTAGCATAGCTCTGAAAAGTAGAGTCCCATTTCAAAAATCAGCAAATGAACCAACCATCAGATAGTCCTCAGGTTTTAGAATAATCGACTCCAACCTTGCTGGAATTTATATGACACTGGAGGAAGCCTGCTTATCCTGGTTAAACCCCTAGCCTGCTGTTTCTCCTTGAAAGCTTCCAGATCCCCTTTCCATGCTTCAAAGAACTGCTTCCACCAACATTTCCGTACCCACTGTTTTTTACATAAATCTCATGTGACTCTCCTCATTAATTAGTGCTTTGTTTTTTGTGGTGGGGGGGGAAGAAGGGTGCTTAGGGCATGGTTTGGACAAGCAGATAGGAAACTTGCCCTCTATACCATTCGCTACTAATAAATTCTTGTGTCTGTAGCATTGGGTAGACCGTAACTTGGCTCAGTAGCCTACCTGGTCAGGCTCTTCAGTTACTTCTTCCCCAAGAGTGAATTGCTAAACCCAAACATGATTTTCCCGTGTATTGATATGTAGGATATCCATGTGATCCTTTCTCAGATCATGTCATATTGCTTGTGATGTGTCATATTGTGATTCCAAGAACTGGTACAGTAAAGTTGTGAGGACATGGTTTATTACATCTATGAAATCGGAGTATGTCCGATACTGAAGTTGCCCAAGAGGTTGTCAAAGCAAATGGTCAGTTTTCCCCACCCATCCTTAGCCCTCTGGTCTCCCTTACAGGCCAGCAGATTATATTGGGGGAGGTCAGAACAGAATTTCACTTAAGACCATGTAAATCCAACTCACAACCTCTTTCTCCATTTCTTTACCTTCTTTTCCTAGTGTTCAGTTGTTAAAGGAGCGACTGAAATCCATGAAAAAGAAAAAAAAATAAAGCACTTGCTTCTTTTCCAACATGCTTGATCAGTCAGTCCGGATGCTCATCCTTCTTGAATTGTGGTGTTTCCAGTAAATCCTGAATGCTATAAATGAATGTTGATTCTCACCCAACACAAACTCTCTTGGGAACTGGCCTGATATGGCTGCTGTATTGCATCTTCCACTTTTTCTTCCAGCATCGTCCAGCCAAGCAGAGAAGGAGCTGACAGATTCTCCTGCAACCTCTAAGCGTATCTCCTTCCCAAGTAGCTCAGAGTCTCCTCTCTCTTCTAAGCGACCAAAAACATCCGAGGAGACCAAACCATCAGAGCAGGTGAGCTAGAAAGGGGTTCTGCTGGTGGTGGAGAGTGCTTTAGGCACTGGTGGGAAATGAATTCGTGGGTTGCATGGGCTTGGGGTAGACACACCTGCTGGTGGAAGTGAAGCTTCAGCCAGAGGGATGGGTGTGTTCCTCACAGATGTACCAGTGTCCCTACTGCAAGTACAGCAACGCCGACGTCAACCGGCTCCGGGTGCATGCCATGACGCAGCACTCAGTGCAGCCCATGCTTCGCTGCCCCCTGTGCCAGGACATGCTCAACAACAAGATTCACCTCCAGCTGCACCTCACCCACCTCCACAGCGTGGCACCTGACTGCGTGGAGAAGCTCATTATGACGGTAAGGCAGCCAGAGGCAGGACCCCGTGGCTTTTCTTTCCTCAGGCGTGAAAGCTGATGTAATTGCATGGGCTAGGTTCTGTGTTGCTGGAAGAGAAAGCCAGTGTGGAGTTGAAAGTATCAGAAATTTATGGTAGTTCTGTGCCCTTTGCTCTCTATGACACGGCATGACTGTTGCCCAAAGTGCTAAATATGTCACTGTTCTTCAACCCCCCTCATCACGCCCACTTCCCTCGGGAGGCAGACATAGATTAGTTTACCATTTATGTGATGAAATTGTTGTTCACCTTCTCCAAACCTTTACTGAGCAGGTCATGTTCTAGGTTGCTCTTAAATTCATTATTATCTCCTTTCATCCTCACAACAACCCTGTTTAAAAAAATTTATAAAAACGTTTATTGTGTTCCCATTAACAGATGAGAAAACTGAGGCTCAGAGAAAATGACTCGATGCCGCTTTTAAATGGCAGAGTTGAGGGTTGAACCTGCCACTCCAGGTGTGTGGGCCTATAATGTGAGGATTTCTCAAAAGGATACTTTGGCTTTCAAGGCAGAACAGTCAGTTGGAAGTAATATGTTGCTTCATGAACATGGGGTCTGCTGTTGGAACATGATGGCGCTGCACGTGCAGATTGAAAACGTGGTTTTACATGGCCAGTATAAGTATGGCCTACAAGGCTGGTACAAAGACTCAGATCTGACGTAATGTGTAACCTTTTCAAAATGCTACCCATGATCCTAGCGTCCCACTTTAGATCTGTGCTGGGACTGCTGCAAAAGTCCACTCTTGATCAGTAGAGGAAAAGCCACCTAAGAGAATTATTCTCACCTATAACTAATTGGGCATTATTTCTACTGTGGAGGGATTAAAAAAAAAGTTAATTTGATGGCCTTTGCATATGAAGATTCCTAGAGAAGTAGTTTGTATGGGTCACAGACACATAACCTGTAGGCATCTCCTATTCCAGTTGGTTATGTAAAACTACTGAATAATTTGTAAGCAATGTTTAGCCATGAGCAGCATGTAATTGATGACACATCAGGAGAACTTTAGCTGCCAGTGGGAAATTCACAGGTAACCTTGCTTGAATTTCAAAGATTTTCGAAGATAAATTCTCTTGCTATGGGTATTTTCAGATAGACTGATAAATACTCTTGAAGAGTAAGTGGAAAATTCCTTCTGGGGATGGATGGACTTCTGTGTTACAGCTTTCCTAAGCAGTCTCACTAGCCTTGGAAAATCAGTGAAGGATTTTCCCAAGCCTCCTCCCACTTCCCAACTTCTGTGGTAGTAAGATATAGCTGGAGGCCTGGAGCCTTGGGAGTCTGAAGTACCAGACAGGTGTGGGGAGGGAGGCATTTTCAATACTATAACAACATTGTTCTTTAATATAAACCTGTTCTAGGAATTGTGGGACTATAGTAATTTCCTTTACTGGTTTACAGTAGCCAATAAAACACCTCATTTATACATCCCTATGAACTGGAGTATAAATTATACTTTAAATATCTATTGTTTGCATATTTTTATAGCGGCAATAGTAGGATACATTTCAAGTAGTGAGTCTGGTGGTCATTACGAATCCTCTTCATCTACCACAGAGTCTTCAGGGGCAGAATGTTAGTGCTGTGTTGCTTCGGTCCCAACCCATAAGATATTTCTGGGAGTTACCCACACTCACTGCCATCTCCTCAAGCAGTGGTTCTCAGCCTTTTCAGAGACCCCTGTGAAAGCTAACAGCCATGCTGGGTTATTCTAGGCACACTAGCGTTTGACAACCACTGTTGTAGACCCTCCATCAAGTATTTTGTATATACACAGTTGTGCATAAGGACATCCTGAAATTCATCCATGAAACCAGGTTAAGAAAGCCGTTTCTAGAAAAAACCCTGGCAACATAATTGTAAAGGAGAAACGTGCTCCGTTAAAGGTGCTCTGCCTATGTGCCTCATCTTTTTTCACAGTAGACTGAATAGAGGTGTTTTCCAGACATTTCTGAAAAGTGTGCAAATTGTGGGAAACATACTGGTTATAGGAAGTACAAGAGAAAGTTAATGGATTTGGGAATATGTTGAAAGTTGTGGGAAATGTAAATTGTAATCATATTGGGATTTCACTCTTTACATAAAGGTAAGGATGACTTTGCACACTCTCTTTGCATAGGAAGATGGAGTTACTGCATGGCTGTCAGGATTGTATTGGTTTTTCCAGTTATGAAGATGGCTGCATTGAGACTAATAATGCATGTCCATCAAAAGTCCTTTAGTTCAGAAGTAAAAGATAAGCAACCAGGACTAGAAGGGAATGTGTGGCCATACCACAGGGCAAGGCTGGAATCCTGTTTGAGGCCTGGAATCCTCATCTTGGTCTCTGCAGCTGATGAATCAAAACAGATGCTGGTGTCCTTCCTCTGAAAAGTCTGATGTTAAAACAGAATTTGCAATTATTTTACAGCTAAGTGATTATAATGAACATGTGGTTAAAATCATACCCCTCGAGGGTATTTTACTATAATTTTATTAGAAAATTGACTCTGGGAAAGTATTGGGTAAGCTTTCTGACTATTTATGTTTGTTCCTGCCTAGAGGAGGAGGCTCTAAAAACAGTACAATGGGAAATGCCCCCCAAATTAGAGCTATGTTTTCTAAACCATGTCATTAAGCAATAGTCTACCTTTGAATGAATTATACGAAGCATAGGACTGTATAACACAGGGACTCCCCCCGGTAGAAAATGCATTGAGGTCAGCAGAACAAACATGAGAACATTGTCTCATAAACTATAACAAATATGCAATATACATACAGGGTGTTAATAATCAGGTGGGTTGGGGGAAAATACACCAAATGTAAGATCTGGGCTATGGTTACTAGTAATATTTTGATAATGCTCTTTCATAGTTTGTAGCAACCATGTTTCACAGCAATGCAAGGTGTTGGTGGTGGGGTGATGTGTGGGGCGCCTGTATGATGATATGCGTGTTTGTTTAAGTTCACAACTTTTATTATATACTTACTGTTTATGTATGTTCATGTATGAATAATATACTTCAATAAATTTTTTGTAATGAAAAAAATAAGTCTATACTCATTCATCCTCCAAGAGGACAGAGTTAGGTCGGCTTTGTCCCTGAGTGACTAGATGAATGGCGTCGAGAGGAGTGAATCCTCCTCTTTGCCACACGAGTTGACTGAGTTAACTGCTTTTCCTGCAGGATAGGGAAAGCTGGCAGAATCCACCAAATAGGCAATTCCTGGCAGACAGTCCACCAAATAGGCAATTCCTGGCAGATAAGGGATATGTTCAGGGTATCTAAAACTATAAATTCTGGTCAGTATTTTTGCTGACTGGGTCTAAGGTCTCAGGATCTAACTTGAATTGGGTTTTGGTCCCTCTAAAAGTAAATTCCATCCCGATAAATGGAAATAGATTACTTTCTCCACAATGTGTTTCTGTTCAGTTGTAAATGGAGAGCATTTTGAGGAGGCTTCATTTAATAATACCTTATCAGACAGCTTTCAGGAACCTGCAGTGTCTAATATGTCTGTTGCTATGGTAACAGCTGCTTGCTTATGCTCTGCATCTCATATCTGTGTCTTCCATGGGCCCCCTGTTTTGTTTTGTGTGGTTTTTTTTACTGATGAGGGGGCTTGAAAAATATTCTCCACTGGGAACAATTGCAGCATTGGCCCTCCACTATGGCAACTGCACCCCCAGCACTTCATTCTGCTCAGCCTAATGGCAACAGAGCTCCAAATGGTCACATACACGTGCAAGAAGGGCCTCTGTGAAGCTTAAGGGAGATGAGACAAGGGCTGCTCCAGCGCTGGCTGGTAAGCCCACCCCTAATGTCAGTTTCCTATAACTCAGTCTCACTTATTTACAGAGAAGCTTGAGATTTCAGATCAGTAGTGGTGATGTAGAATCTGCTGCTCTGGGCCCTCATTTTCCCAGCCTTTTGGGGAGGGAGTGTTGTGGGAATAGGGGATGTATTTCTGGCTCCTAAATGAAAATGGGAATGCCTACCTACCATAGCATTTCAATACTCTTAAATTATTCCAGTTGATCATCTTTCGAAATGAGAGGACACTCCAATGGGATCCTGGTGCATAAATACGGGGGAATTTTCTTAGTCCCTCAATTACTTAAGAAAATATGGTCTCAAGTGGAGATGGGAATTGGTTCCTGAGCCCGAACACCTTTTCCTCTAACCTTTTGAATTTTCTCCCATTGGTAGTTCTTAATTAGTCTGTATTTTTGGAACGTGTACACAGACTTCCCTTCCCTGCTCCTTGCCCTGCACTGCCTGTAGTTTCTTCTGTATCTCTTTTGGGAGCATAAAACCTTCTGTGATTTTTTGGGTCAGTGTCTGTGTCTCTCTAGGCTCCATGTGTTGCTTGTACTTCTGCGTGTCTCTGAAACAGGATGGTCTTCTGTCCCTTCCCCCTCCCACCTCCCACCCCCACCCCCTGCACACACCAGGCTCTCTAGTGGCCACTGGCCCTGGGGCTGTCACACCGGCCTGGGTACCAGCTATCTCACTTTGTCTCCATCTCAGAGGAAGGTAATGAAAATAATCGGGCTTCATTAATTCCAAGCCCTGTGAGATGATAGCCATTTGGAGCCCTGTTTGCCAATTAGATGGTCTAAATTAGAAGTGACCTTGGTACACTGCCACTGCTTGCCTCTGAGTCTAATGAAGCTTTTCTCTCCAATTCATTCTTCTCAGCTCTCTTCTGCCTGTGTGCGTGTATGTGTGATAACTGTTCGTGCGTTTCCTCTTCTCCCACCCACCTTTTTTTTTTCCCAGTCTTTTTCATTCCCAGTTTTTAAAATCTGGGACTATATTTGTTTCTAGCCCAAATGAATGTTAATGTGGCCCTGCAGTATTTAACTTGTATATTGTTTTGTTTTGTTTTTTTAATTGGATAGATAACCGTACAGGAGACATTTTAGAAAGGAAGCAAGGTGAGAGAAAGTGGGTCTCCTGGAACCCATGGTCCAGTGCCCAATCTGGCACATTTAGAAGGTAGTAAAGGGAGGGGAAAAAATCTCTGAAGCTCTTCTGCCAGCAGATGCCCTGTTTTGTTTGCTTTGGAAGGGCATAGGGCTGCTAGGGGGCCCCAGTGGACCCTCTGGGCCCAAGGAAAGAATGAGCAATTGACTCTCATAGGAGCATTCAGCTCCACTAGTGAGAATGCTCAGTCCTGGAAGCAGTTGGGTTATAACTTCATACTTAGGTTTTATGTTCGTTTTTTTGTTTTTATTTTTTGACAGTGTCTTATTTATATAAGGATGTAGAGACTGGACAGGTTTATGCCAGGGAAGAGTTCTTGAGATCTCGCCTCTTTTTCCCTCTGTCTGAGGTTCTTCATTCTATTGATTTTCACTAAAAAGTGAAGGATTCAAAGCTTCCTCTAGAAGGGGATGGTGGGCCTTTCAGAAAGAAGCCCTACTTAAGTGAGCAATATAGGGATAAAGGTCTCAGAGAAACCAGGTTCAGCACTCTTTCTAAGAAAAGATCTCTGTTTTCGAACACATGAAACAGGCTGGTTACATTGATCTAACCAAGGCCAGCCTGTCTGAGCGTGGCCTTGAGAGGTGAATTTGCATGAACAGTCCCATAAGAACTTGTACACTTTGGCTTTACAGGATGTTGTATTTGGCCATTACACATGACTGGGAGAAAGGAGAGGTTTCTTAATAAGTCCAGCTCCTTCTCCTGAGTAAGAATTAACATCTGAGGACTCTCCCACATGTCACAGTGGGGACCAGACCCACATCTAAGACTTTGGGCTTTATAAGGTTTGTCCGTATGGCTTTAGGGGCCACTCATATAATAAAAATCTCAAATGGTATTAAATCACAATCCAAAATAATGATGAACCAAGCTAGGAAGTAGCAGGAACTAGGTATTTATGCACTCATGTCTCTTTCTATCAAAGGCTATTCACTTGAGTCCATGGATATCCCTCTAGGGAGCTGGGGATTCCCTGAAATTATCTCCAGTGTTCTGCATGCAAAGGTGTTTTTCTGGGAGTCTGCAGCTTTCATCAGATTTTCTCAGGGGTTTATGACCTCTAAAAGATTAATCTGGATTGTAATTTTCTTGGGGACAGGGACCTTATATTGCTCTGTTACCCACAAGCATGCGGCACAAGGGACCCCGGACAGTGTCCAGTGAATGGTGGTCAACTGAATGGATGAGCAAGAGTCACTTGAGGCCCTTCCTTCTCAACAGCTGAGTTGTTTTGGAATTGCTTAAGCTTGCAGATTTTTTAGCATCAGCGCAGAACTTCTACCATTTCTATTATTATAAATGAGGCCTGTTTACTTGTTAAAATATTAGAGCCACTGTTTGTTTCCAGAATTTCAGCACCCCAACTCAGCTGATGGTTTTCTTCCTACCTTCCCATCATACTCTGCATACTCTGGGGAGGGATATGGTTGACTTGCTTCAGAATGGGTGGGAGGAACATATAAGATGGTCTAGAAAGAGGATCCTATGCAATTGCCCTTTGCATGGCCAAGGCCAATCTTGATATACCCAAATGCTGAGGAACCAATGACTCTTATTAACTCTGATTAACTGATTAATGTCTTTTTGTTTTGTTTTGTTTTATTTCTTGTTAAAAGTCTGTTTTAATACTCTCAGATCCCCACTATTCACTAATAAGTCAAGTGTGGGAGACATACTTTAATCTATTCCATGTTGCCAAGGTACAGATTATTAGAAGAATTGATCTCTGGATCACATAGTCAATGTAGAGAGTGCACATGTTTGGGCCAACCGTCCACTGTCATCTGGCCAAACCTCAAGACTGGTTTCGTTTGGCTTTGAGCCCATGACTGGGTTGTTAGAGATGACAGGCAGAGAAAGAGTATGTGTGCGTGTTGTCTCTGCAGGGAGCTGGTGATGGGATCCACTTATAGGAGGACCTTTTAGGTTGGGCATGCTTAGGATCACGCTGTTTAGGCAGTAGCCACAATATTTTGTCTTCTCATGCACATGCATACTCCAATGTCCCTAGCAGAAGAGAAGGCCTTTGCAGAACTGGGCCTAGCACAGTTGACTTTCAACTTTCAACTGTCCATCAGATGCTTTGGCTGGAACAGTCTGAACCTTCCATGCAGTTTGGTGGCCACATATGAGTGGAAAATAAAAGTAATACCAAGGCCAGTATTGATGGAACTCTGCCTTTGGTCACTTTGCCTTTTCCCTTGAGTACAAGAGATCCTCCCTGTGCTCTGTTGTCAGTATTATATTTATGACTTTTTAGGAAGAAGCCTGTGTGCTTTCAGTGAAACACTTGTGAACTGGCAGGAGAGGGAGGATTGGACACAGGTAGAGGAACATCAGTGGGGGCCCTCTAACAGCCTGCGCAATAAAGCAGCTTCCATTTTCAACTTCTCTGTTCAGACATATGTACAGATTTGCCCCACCAGAATTACTAGATGCTTAGGCTTCCCTTTAGAGATCTCCCTCTTTGCCTCCTGGGAAATTCTTGCCTGTTAAAATCTCATATACCAAACTAAAATATTTTTTTCAGGGAGAGGTGGGGTATACTATAGATGAGAAGATGCAGGTAGATAAAAGTAATTACTTAAACACATATGGGGTAAGACTTACAGGTTTGAAGGCCCAGATTAAGATGCAGAGGAGCATGTGAGGTTGATGATTATATTTCAGGGAGAGTTAATTGATGGAAGGTGAAGGCAGACAAAGAACCGCTGCTTACTGCCTTCTTGAATCCCAATCAGGAATTATGATTAAAGTCTCCGCGAGACAACAGAGAGCTGATGAATTGGTGTCTTTTTTTTTTCTTTTTTGCCGTCATTCACACTTGATTGACTTCAACCTTTCAAGTGCAAAAGTCTCTCTTTTCCATTATTATTCATAGCCATCTGAGTTTTTCTAATTAAAGTGTATGAAAACAATTACTGATCCGTCGTACTGAGTCTGTTAGAGGGGATGTCTGCCGTACTGTAATGTGTATAAAAAGCCCACAGTTTTCTATAATGATGTGCAGCTGAGGTGTTAGATAATTTTATTCTTTTTTACTCTGTAGGGCTTTTTTTTTTATTTCTCATGATTCATTTTTCATAATTCCTAAAGATCCCAGGAAAAGGACTGATCCCGCAGCTACAACCGAGAAAGGCGGTGGGGAGGGTGTCTTTTTTCCTTTCCGTTTCTCCCCCTCTTGCCCCCAACCTCGTACCCCCCACCCCCTTGGCTGAGGACTATAAATTAATCGGTGACCTTTCACTTCTTGGATTCCCGCTGGACTCCCCATCCACACTGGTCAGAACTGCCTTCTATTAAAAAGAAAAGAGATGGAATGAGTTCAGCAATCTCCTCCATTCTTAACGATTCATCACCAGCTACCCTTAGCCAGCTGCTGACGAGCTTTGTGTGAGAGTGCAGATGTCTGTGAAGCAGGAATGCTGTTGCACACGTTCACCTGCCCTGCACCTGTTCTTTGTAAACACAGGGTTTCTCAGAGCCCTTCTTTATTAGTGCCTGTTGCTTAATTTTCATGCCTATTGGCGTCTGGGTTGCTAACATTATTCTAGTGCTCTAACCTGGTGGGAGTTACCTTCTTGGTGTTGATGGAGCAGCCGTCCAGTTTTCCTCCAGGAACTGAGCTTATCACCAAAGCTACCAGTGAACTTGTCAGCAGCTGTTTTGAGCAAGGATAGGATCTTCAAGGCATTAAAAACTTATAGTAATTTATTTAAATATAACTTAATTTTGAAAAGAAATCTAGGTGTTTCAGTCTTTGCAATAGCAAGTGAAGATATTTTGGCAAAGTTGTGTTTGATGGAAAAAAATAATGCCTCCAAGGAAGACTGGGTGTCAAGTAGAAAGGTTAGTGGTGACTGTAATTGCTGTCTCTGTAATCCCAGAAACAGTTTGTTTTTCAGGCTATCGTCAAATGAGAGAGGATTTTTAATTTATTTGGTACTAACACCCACCTTCCTTCCCACCCCATAGAAGGCAAAGGAATATTGCTTCTTTTTAAACTAGGGGCTCTTTATCCTTATACTGGACCTTGAGGTTCTGCTTATTGCATTCACAGCGCAAAGGAGAACTTGTTTGGGCAGGTTTCTGGCTAGATGGTAGGGAAGCCTGGAGAAATGTCTGAGGAGCGAACCTTAAAGTGTAGCTACTGTGGTCCAGGCTTATGCTGGAATCGCTGAATTAGGGAACGATGTTTGTAGTCAAGATGGGGGGTGCCCTGTATAGAATACTGTGCAAACACCCTCTGTGGGTGGCCAAGAGGTTCCCTCTGCTGTTGGGTACCTTGGGCAGAAATGCCAGAAAAAAAAATCCTGGCTTAAGTGAGTCACAAGGAATCCTTGTCTGCACTTGATCTCAGCTTATAAAGGGTTACAAAATGTTGTTTCCTGGAAAATCTGCCAGTGTGTCTACATGTCCTTAGCCTTCCCTTTGTTCTCCTCTCTTCTTATTCTTACCCTTTCTTTCACTCCTATTCCCCTCCTCTTCTTGCCTGAATACATTTTGAAAACAGTACTACAATGCTCCCTGCTTCAAGATTACAGTGTACTTTACTAGGTATGATTTAATTAGGGCCCTTATTATGTTTTCAGCAGCTTAAGGTGGGCCTTTCAACTTATCTACCTAATTGGTTGCACAAGAAGTTTCACAGCCCATGACAAAACATTGTCAGTGATCAAAGTCAAAATTCTGCATAAGGGAAAAATATTAATAATAAGATTATTCTTCAAGTGTGCACTGCTAATTATGTCCAGAATGTAACCGTAGAAACACTTTTGAGTGATGTGAGCTTTGTCTAATAAACATGAATCTTCACTGAGCTATGAAAAGTGACACCTCCGGCTTTACACTGGTGAAGGCTAATTTTGCTTATTAAATAATTTTTAAACATTTCCCTATTTTGTGTCTCTTTCCCCTCCATTTGACTCTCTTCATTTCTCTTTCTCTTACTTCTCAGGTGACCACCCCTGAGATGGTGATGCCCAGCAGCATGTTCCTCCCAGCAGCTGTTACAGATCGAGATGGAAATTCCAATTTGGAGGAGGCAGGAAAGCAGCCTGGTTAGTATCCTTATTCTTGACCCCTGAGAATTGAAACAAAAAGAAATCGTGGGCCAAAATTTTCACAGAGAAGGGTTTCAAGCATTCTTTACAATATATCTAAGCCAAATAAAGCTGATCAGTAGATGGAAGGGCACTGTGGTTAGCTATTTTATACTTTGTCTCTTGGCATGTATTTGCATATTATTCATATGGTTTAAAGATGAAAGGAAGTGTCAGAACCAGTGACATTTTGGTATGGACCACATGTCCCATTGGACTAAACAGTTAGGGAGTGAATTACCAGAGATTCAGTCAGTAGAGCCACCATCCTCAGCTGCTAAACACTCCATCTTTGAGGAGCTAATTATTAGGGAGTTGTGGAATGGGGATGGGGGGGGGTGATTGCTGAATTAGTTGTCTTTCTAGGAGCTGCCTCTGCACAGACTTCTTCTCTAGTCTGAACTGCCTTAGGATAAAGCATAGAGGTGCATTTGGAAAGAACATTGTTGTGGATGTGTGTATTGCTAGTGCCACATGGTAGATGGATCAGTAGATCTCCATTTATGAGGCTCTTCAGATTTAAGTTGGGAAGAATTCAGCCACACCACTGCCCAGCCTCTTCCCTTGTATTTTTCCATATTAGACAGTAGCCAGCCAACCTGAAAGAGGGTGAGGGTAATTTATAGGTGTGATTATCTCATTGTAGGGAAAAAATAAGTTAATATATTTTAATAACTGGTTGCCTGAATGTTTATTGCTTATTGGATAGAGATGATACTCACAAGTCATGTTATAACAAGAAACTAAATGCTTAAAAAATATACCCCAAAATTTCTTATATTACAATAGATAGCAATTCTTGTAAATTCCCCACAATTTAGGACAGCATTAATTCACACATTCTATGGTTCAGATCCACTGTGCTTTTAGTATATAAGAAACAGAAAAGTGATACGGAGAAACCAGTCTAGGATCAGTAGTAATCTTTTAAACCACTTCTTGAGAAATTGAGGATACCAAGCCAAGTACTTAAGTATTGTTTAAGAGACTTTTAGATCCATGGTACTGACCAGGCCTATTACGTACATTTCTGTTTGCGTGCACTGCGTTCATAACATATGTTCCAGGAGAAAAAGAAGGTGGAGGGGGTGATGTGGTAGGGACTACATGGGGAGATTCTGTCATATTGGGTATTTCCCTCATCAGATTCGACATTAGTGGGCCTTGCTAGGCAGACAGCTCTGGATGCTGTCTTTGAATCAAAGCCTTCTTTACCTTTCGGCTTGCTGTGTTTTACAGACACCACCGAGGATCTGGGAAAGCACATCTTGCCATCAGTGAGTGCAGAGCACAGTGGAGAACTGAAACCCTCTCCTTCTGACCCCAGCGCTGTGAGAGAAGACTCAGGCTTCCTCTGCTGGAAGAAGGGGTGCAACCAGGTTTTCAAAACTTCTGCTGCCCTTCAGACACACTTCAACGAGGTTCACGCCAAGAGGCCGCAGCTGCCCGTTTCTGACCGCCATGTGTACAAGTACCGCTGTAATCAGTGCAGCCTGGCTTTTAAGACTATTGAAAAACTGCAGCTTCATTCTCAGTACCATGTGATCAGAGCTGCCACCATGTGCTGTCTGTGTCAGCGCAGTTTCCGAACTTTCCAGGCTCTGAAAAAACACCTCGAGACCAGCCACCTGGAGTTGAGTGAGGCTGACATCCAGCAGCTTTACGGTGGCCTTCTGGTCAATGGGGACCTCCTGGCAATGGGAGATCCCACACTGGCTGAGGACCATACCATAATCGTTGAGGAAGACAAGGAAGAAGAGAGTGATTTGGAAGATAAACAGAGCCCAGCAGGCAGTGACTCTGGGTCGGTACAAGAAGACTCGGGCTCAGAGCCAAAGAGAGCTCTACCTTTCAGAAAAGGCCCCAACTTTACCATGGAGAAATTTCTAGACCCTTCTCGTCCTTACAAGTGTACTGTCTGCAAGGAATCTTTCACTCAAAAGAACATCCTACTAGTGCACTACAATTCTGTCTCCCACCTACATAAATTAAAGAGAGCCCTTCAAGAATCAGCAACTGGTCAACCAGAACCTACCAGCAGCCCAGACAACAAACCTTTTAAGTGTAACACCTGTAATGTGGCCTATAGCCAGAGTTCCACTTTGGAGATCCACATGAGGTCTGTGTTGCATCAAACCAAGGCCCGAGCAGCCAAACTGGAGGCTGCAAGTGGCAATAGCAATGGAACTGGGAATAGCAGCAGTATCTCCCTGAGCTCCTCCACCCCAAGTCCTGTGAGCACCAGTGGCAGTCATACCTTTACCACCACCAATCCAAGCAGTGCTGGCATCACTCCAAGTTCCAACTTAATGAGCCAAGTGCCCACTGAAAGTGCAGTGATGCCACCCCTCGGAAATCCCATCAGTGCCAGCATCACTTCCTCTTCGGAGCCCAAGGAGGTCAATCGGAAGAAGCTGGCAGATATGATTGCTTCCAGGCAGCAGCAGCAGCAGCAGCAGCAGCAGCAGCAGCAGCAGCAGCAGCAAGCACAGACCCTGGCCCAGGCCCAGGCACAAGTTCAAGCTCATTTGCAGCAGGAGCTGCAGCAGCAGGCTGCCCTGATCCAGTCTCAGCTGTTTAATCCCACCCTCCTTCCTCACTTCCCCATGACCACCGAGACCCTGCTGCAGCTGCAGCAGCAGCAGCATCTCCTTTTCCCCTTCTATATCCCCAGTACTGAGTTTCAACTCAACCCAGAGGTAAGCTTGCCAGTGACCAGTGGGGCACTGACTCTGACTGGGACTGGCCCAGGCCTGCTGGATGATTTAAAAGCTCAGGTTCAGATCCCGCAGCAGAGCCACCAACAGATCCTGCAGCAGCAGCAGCAGAGCCAGCTCTCTGCGCCCCAGGGTCACTCTGCCCTCCATCAGCCAAGCCAGCACCTTGAAAAGAAAAACAAATTGGTCATCAAAGAAAAGGAAAAAGAAAGCCAGAGAGAGAGGGACAATGCTGAGTGTGGAGAAAGCAACCCCGGACCGAAGGAATCGCTGCCAGATGGCCTGAAGGCCAAAGAGAAGAAGGAACTGGCACCAGGGAGTAGTTCTGAGCCTTCCATGCTGCCTCCACGCATTGCCTCAGATGCCAGAGGGAACTCCACCAAGGCCTTGCTGGAGAACTTTGGCTTTGAGCTGGTCATTCAGTACAATGAGAATAAACAGAAGGTGCAAAAGAAGAATGGGAAGACAGAGCAGGGAGAGAATTTGGAAAAGCTTGAGTGTGACTCCTGTGGCAAGTTCTTTTCCAACATCTTAATTTTAAAGAGTCATCAAGAGCATGTTCACCAAAATTACTTTCCCTTTAAACAGCTGGAGAGGTTTGCCAAACAGTACAGAGAGCACTATGATAAACTGTATCCCCTGAGGCCCCAGACCCCAGAGCCGCCGCCACCTCCCCCTCCACCGCCTCCACCTCCTCTTCCTGCAGCTCCCCCTCAGCCAGCTTCCACGCCAGCCATTCCTGCTTCGGCCCCCCCCATCACTTCTCCTACAATTGCACCGGCCCAGCCATCCGTTCCCCTCACCCAGCTCTCCATGCCCATGGAGCTGCCCATCTTCTCACCACTGATGATGCAGACAATGCCACTGCAGACCTTGCCGGCCCAGCTGCCACCTCAGCTCGGCCCTGTGGAACCTCTGCCTGCGGACCTGGCCCAGCTGTACCAGCATCAGCTCAATCCAAGCTTACTCCAGCAGCAGAACAAGAGGCCTCGAACCAGGATCACAGATGACCAGCTCCGAGTCCTGCGGCAATATTTTGATATTAACAACTCCCCCAGTGAGGAGCAGATCAAAGAGATGGCAGACAAGTCAGGGTTGCCCCAGAAAGTGATCAAGCACTGGTTCAGAAATACTCTCTTCAAAGAGCGACAGCGTAACAAGGACTCCCCTTACAACTTCAGCAATCCTCCCATCACCAGCCTGGAGGAGCTCAAGATTGACTCCCGGCCCCCTTCGCCAGAACCGCAGAAGCAGGAGTACTGGGGAAGCAAGAGGTCTTCAAGAACAAGATTTACTGACTACCAGCTGAGGGTCCTACAGGACTTTTTTGATGCTAATGCTTACCCTAAGGATGATGAATTTGAGCAACTCTCTAATTTATTGAACCTTCCAACCCGGGTCATCGTTGTATGGTTTCAAAATGCCCGTCAGAAGGCCAGGAAAAATTATGAGAATCAGGGAGAGGGCAAAGATGGAGAGCGGCGTGAACTTACAAATGATAGGTATATTCGCACGAGCAACTTGAATTACCAGTGCAAAAAATGTAGCCTGGTGTTTCAGCGGATCTTTGATCTCATCAAGCACCAGAAGAAGCTGTGTTACAAGGATGAGGATGAGGAGGGCCAGGATGATAGCCAAAATGAGGATTCCATGGATGCCATGGAAATCCTGACCCCCACCAGCTCTTCCTGCAGCACCCCAATGCCCTCACAGGCCTACAGTGCCCCAGGGCCATCAGCCAATACAGCTTCCTCTGCTTTCTCGCAACTTACAGCAGAAGGTGACGACTTGGCTACCTTTGGTTCAAAAACAGAGGTGTGTGATGAGAAACCAAAGCAGGCTGAACCTCCTAGTGCACAGCCAAACCAAACCCAAGAAAAGCAAGGACAACCAAAGCCAGAGCTGCAGCAGCAAGACCAGCCCGAGCAGAAGACAAATGCATCCCAGCAAAAGCTCTCTCAGCTGGCCTCTCCCCCTTCATTACCACAGCCTCCTCCACAAGCACCCCCCCCTCAGTGCCCCTTACCACAGTCAAGCCCTAGTCCTTCCCAGCTCTCCCACCTGCCCCTCAAGCCCCTCCACACATCAACTCCTCAACAGTTGGCAAACCTACCTCCTCAGCTAATCCCCTACCAGTGTGACCAGTGTAAACTGGCATTCCCATCATTTGAGCACTGGCAGGAACATCAGCAGCTTCACTTCCTCAGTGCACAGAACCAGTTCATCCACCCCCAGTTTTTGGACAGGTCACTGGATATGCCTTTTATGCTGTTTGACCCTAGTAACCCACTCCTAGCGAGTCAGCTGCTCTCTGGGGCCATACCTCAGATTCCAGCAAGCTCAGCCACTTCTCCTTCAACTCCAACCTCCACAATGAACACTCTGAAGAGGAAACTGGAGGAAAAGGCCAGCGCAAGCCCTGGAGAAAATGACAGTGGCACAGGAGGAGAGGAACCTCAAAGAGACAAGCGTTTGAGGACAACTATTACACCGGAACAGCTAGAAATTCTCTACCAAAAGTACCTACTGGACTCCAATCCAACTCGGAAGATGCTGGATCACATTGCGCATGAGGTGGGCTTGAAGAAACGTGTGGTGCAAGTCTGGTTTCAGAACACCCGTGCTCGGGAAAGGAAAGGACAGTTCCGGGCTGTGGGCCCAGCACAGGCCCACAGGAGGTGTCCTTTTTGCAGAGCACTCTTCAAAGCCAAGACTGCCCTTGAGGCTCATATCCGGTCCCGTCATTGGCATGAAGCCAAGAGAGCTGGCTACAACCTAACGCTGTCAGCAATGCTATTAGACTGTGATGGGGGCCTGCAAATGAAAGGGGACATTTTTGATGGCACTAGCTTTTCCCACATACCCCCAAGCAGTAGTGATGGCCAGGGTGTTCCCCTCTCACCTGTTAGCAAAACCATGGAATTGTCTCCCAGAACTCTTCTTAGCCCTTCCTCCATCAAGGTAGAAGGGATTGAAGACTTTGAAAGTCCTTCCATGTCCTCAGTTAATCTAAATTTTGACCAAACTAAACTGGACAATGATGACTGTTCCTCTGTCAACACAGCAATCACAGATACCACCACTGGGGACGAGGGCAATGCAGATAATGACAGTGCAACGGGAATAACAACAGAAACCAAATCATCTTCAGCACCCAATGAAGGGCTGACCAAAGCAGCCATGATGGCAATGTCTGAGTATGATGATCGGTTGTCATCTGGTCTGGTCAGCCCAGCCCCGAGCTTTTATAGCAAGGAATATGATAATGAAGGCACAGTAGATTACAGTGAAACCTCAAGCCTTGCAGATCCCTGCTCCCCAAGTCCTGGTGCAAGTGGGTCTGCAGGCAAATCTGGAGACAGTGGGGATCGGCCGGGGCAGAAACGTTTTCGTACCCAGATGACTAATCTGCAGCTGAAGGTCCTCAAGTCATGCTTTAATGACTACAGGACACCCACCATGCTAGAGTGTGAAGTCCTGGGCAATGATATTGGACTGCCAAAGAGAGTTGTTCAGGTCTGGTTCCAGAATGCCCGGGCAAAAGAAAAGAAGTCCAAGTTAAGCATGGCCAAGCATTTTGGTATAAACCAAACGAGTTACGAGGGACCCAAAACAGAGTGCACTTTGTGTGGCATCAAGTACAGCGCTCGGCTGTCTGTACGTGACCATATCTTTTCCCAACAGCATATCTCCAAAGTTAAAGACACCATTGGAAGCCAATTGGACAAAGAGAAAGAATACTTTGACCCAGCTACTGTACGTCAGCTGATGGCTCAACAAGAGTTGGACCGGATTAAAAAGGCCAATGAGGTCCTTGGACTGGCAGCTCAGCAGCAAGGGATGTTTGACAACGCCCCTCTTCAGGCCCTTAACCTTCCTTCAGCATATCCAGCGCTCCAGGGCATACCTCCAGTGTTGCTCCCCGGCCTCAGCAGTCCCTCCTTGCCAGGCTTTACTCCATCCAACACAGGTGGGTTCAGCTCTAGGGGATTCTACCAGCCTTAAGTAGCTACCCAGTGAGAGTTTTCTTGTGTGGCTACCACCCAAGTCTTCCCCATGTTGGACAGGTAGGAGCTTCCCATTCTAGTTCTCTAACAGCAACAAAGCTTCACTTGCCTCCCATTTAGTTTTCCTAGTGCTAGAGTGCACGTGCTTCTTTGTCTTGCTGATCTGGGGTTGGGCTTCCAGTTGGAACACTCTCCTCTAAAACCTCTCTTATGCCTTGTGTTCAGTATCAGTATCACAACCAGGGTGTGCAGTAGAGCTTGAGGGTTCTGGCATACTAATTCCTGGGATATTTTCAAGAAAGAAGCTTTCTATCATAGACCCTTCCACTTAGTTCTTGCAGGAATGCCAATCCCATCTAGATATTCATTGCAAATATAAGATACCTGACTGTCTTAATCTGGGCCATGCCTGATGGAGACTGGTTCATGAGAATTTTTTTGAGAGGGCTACTTATTCTGGCAGGAGAACTGCTATTAGGAAGAAGCTTTTGCATAATGGATTCTTACTCCTAGAGTTCTTTTCTAGCCAGAATAACCAAGACTGCCTTTCTACTTGAATGTAGTGAATAGGAATCTTGTATTGAACAATGTGGTTCTGAAGTATATGTCTGTCTTAGTCTCCAGACAGACCGAGAAAATGTTAATGTGTATTTTTAGGGGTTCTCAGTCACCCCTTCACTTCCTTTTGACCCTTCTCCCTTCCCCCATATTCAGAGTAAAAAATACTTGGTACTCTTATATTTCCACATAAGAGAGAGTTTTGTAATTCTTCCTATATACTTCTCTTGTTCCCCCTTCTCTTCCTCATCCCTCTTCTCTGGACCTGTCCATCTTTCCTAACTTGGACTTTTTCACCTCTGGTATCCCATGAGGCTTAGGTACAAGTCAGCAAGTTTACTCCATGGCTCAAATTGACCAGTGCATGTTCACCAAAGGAGGCTTCCTTATCTTCAATGGTTGAAGCAGCCCTGCTGCTTCCCAGAGAAGTCCTGGTTTCTGGTTGAATTAATTCCAAGTTCTATAGTTTTGGCTGTGTTTTGCAGAACATGAGACCACTGCATTCCTGGTCCCAGTTTGTTAGTCAAAGAGCACAAGAAAAGGAAGTATTAAGATAGAGAATATGTGTTGGCAAGTCATGTCATAGGATGATGCTGAGTCAGCTAGACGAAAGGCAAGAAATAAGCTATGGACAGTGTCAAGGCACTGAATTACCCTGCAGCCCAGGACCTTGGTCAAGGAGCTTGGGAAGGCCCAGCGTATCATAAAAATGTGGAAAAAAAAAAAAATAGAATCAAGAATGTCTGATCTATTCCCCTTGTTTTACAGATGAGAAAACTGAGGCCCAGAGAGGTCAAGACCATTCAACAAGCTAGGGTAGGAGCCAGAGCTCCCACCCAGGCCTCCTGGCTCCCAGTGCTATGTGCTCCTTCCACCACACCCAATATGAGCCAGTCAGTCAACAGGTATATGCTTAGTGCTACTCAGGTTCTGACCACTTAGAGTGGACTCAAGATAGAAAGCTATGTTCATTATTCAAGGCAGCCAGATGTGCCCCAGTTACCATTACCTGACTATATGGCAGTTCTCAGGAGCCCTGGCTCTGGAGTGGGAGGGAAGGTACTTGTGCTTATGAAGCATCTATGTCAAGCCTAATTCTAAGATCTTTCCACATAGCCTTCCATTTAATCCCTATGACCATCTATTGTAGAAAACTGAGGTTCCAGGATGTCAACCAATGGGCCCAAGGTCACATTGCCGATGTGTCATCCACAATCCACACCGGGTCAGTATGACTCCAGAGGTGTGTGACTAAGTCAGGGGGATGGAAAAATGCGCTTGATTCTGACCTTACAGATGAGAAGACTGATGTCCCAAAATAATTGTGAGAATGTCCTAAGCTCTACTGTGTCTAATATGGCTAGTAAACAGCTTGGTAAAGAGCAGAGATTCAATAAGTATCTCTTTAAATTTGAATCTTTTATGTAGACCATCAATTGAGGATATAGAAAGTCAGTTGAAGGCTTTCTGACCTGGATCTTTCTCCTGAAAGGCTGAAAACATAGGGATAGAGAAATCTCTGGATGTTTCTTCCTTGCCCTGATGATCATTTGGCTATGGCTCCATTGCCTTATGGCCAACAGAAGGAGCTATGTTTAGAGTTTAGAACTGGTAATCCATTCTCTCTTGACCTCCCTTGTGCCAGTGTAGCTGACAAGCTTTTACTGAATTTCTCTGAGTACAGTCAGTCACATCTCCTCTGGTTTCAGTACCATCTGTGCTTTGAGGAAACTGGATGACTTAATCTCAGCAGTACATTTCTGGTTCTTTGGAAAAGTAAATTAATGATGCTCTGAAATGCTGAGGGAAGTGACCTTCTTGGCTACTCAAATGTTAATGGATATTTTTCTGGGATTGGTAAATTGAGGCAGCTCTTCATCTAAAATTTGAAAGCTTTTAAAATGCAATGCAATAGTTCCGTCATCACTGCACCACTGTAGACAGATATTGAAAGCTTGTGAGTATTTTTTCTCATGAGGACAGCATGTTATGGAATTCCATACCCCAGCTTTCTGGCAGAAGGTGGTCCTGATAAAATACTGAGGAAGCTGTAGAATTTTATTTTACGTTTTAGAAGCAACTACGAAGTTAAGGGATGAGTACTGTCTAGTTTCTTGGGTGTGGTGAATGAAGAGGTGTTCTCTTGTAATTTGTGAGCTCTTCGTACCTCTTGACTTTTCTCATCTTTTCATCCAGCACACCCTGCCTCTACTCTGATGCCCTTGCCACCACCTTGCTAATCTAACACACCCTACAGCTTGGTGGACCATCAACAGCAACATCTGTTTCTACCACCCTGAACTAGAAAGCTGAAACTGGGATAGCTCTGAGTCAGGGAAGATATTGAGCCATGGGGTGGGTGGAGATTATACAGGTAGTAGTGAATTAGGGCTGTGTATGATATAGGATGGGGCTGTACTCCATGTGGGCCTGGTGACAAGGTCCACCTAAAAGTAGTGGTGCCTTGGGGTAGGTCACAGTGTCTTGAAACTTGGTGGTGCCAGGAACTTGAGCTGTTCAATTCCTGGCACTGCTTTTCTCCTCTTCCTGTGGCTGGCTTCTCACATATGTGGAGCTTGCCATTCAAACGGGTGAAGGAGCCCAGTTCTTCAGCCAATTTCAGAATCCTAACCCTAGATGGTTACATTATTCAGCAGATTTGTTGAAGTACATCAGTTGCACCAAGGAAGTGTAGTAGTGTTCCCTGAATGGATTGTTTTTATTTCCATGCCTCCCCTCCAGGCTTTCCCATTCCTTCTTCACTTTCTATGCTCCTATAGCTTCCATTCTACTGAAGCAACTAGGTTAGAGCATGTGTAGAGCCTTTTTCATTTGTTCTTGGGGCCTTGCAAAATGTTTTGCTTTCGCTCTCGTCGCCTGTTGCCTCTCTTCTCCAGACAACTTCTGGTAGGACCTTGCTGTGACTGTATTATTTCTGTGTCACTTTCATGAAGACCTTTGGTTCAAATGGCTGCCAGCTGAAAACCACTAGTTTAGGGTCTTCCAGACTAATTGCATTGCGCAGAGCCAATTGTAGCTGGCAGTACATGGCAAAGAAAATGTCAACTAGTGGGTGTGGCTTGTTGGGCAGGAAAGTATGGGAAGCTGGAACTTGCTTAGCTGGAAAGAGGAAATAGGGTAGTGGGCCCAGAACTGGGTCCTGATTAGAATGCCAGGTATCCACACTTGGGCCTGGAGGGCTATCTCTATTGAAGAGGTTGGTTTTGAGAGGATCCTTCAAGTTTAAACTTTGAGATCTCAGATTCTATGTCACCGTCACAGGTCAAACATCTCGAGCTTCAGCCTCACCCTCCCAGACTGATGCGTGATTTCTCTTTCTGTCTTTATCCCTTTCAGCTTTAACGTCTCCCAAACCGAACTTGATGGGTCTGCCCAGCACAACAGTTCCTTCCCCTGGCCTCCCCACATCTGGATTACCAAATAAGCCGTCCTCAGCATCGCTGAGCTCCCCGACCCCAGCACAAGCCACCATGGCGATGACCCCTCAGCCACCTCCCCAGCCCCAGCAGCAGCCACAGGTGCAGCAGCCTCTGCCGCCGCCGCCAGCAGCAGCCCAGCCACCACCTGCACCACAGCTCCTGCCACAGCAGCAGCAGCGCAAGGACAAAGACAGTGAGAAAGTAAAGGAGAAGGAAAAGGCACACAAAGGGAAAGGGGAACCCTTGTCTGTCCCCAAGAAGGAGAAAGGAGAGGCCCCCACGGCAGCTGCAGCCACCATCTCAGCCCCGCTGCCCACCATGGAGTATGCAGTGGACCCTGCACAACTGCAGGCCCTGCAGGCTGCCTTGACTTCCGACCCCACGGCGTTGCTCACGAGCCAGTTCCTTCCTTACTTTGTACCAGGCTTTTCTCCTTATTACGCCCCCCAGATCCCTGGCGCCCTGCAGAGTGGGTACCTGCAGCCGATGTATGGCATGGAAGGCCTGTTTCCCTACAGCCCCGCGCTGTCCCAGGCTCTGATGGGGCTGTCCCCAGGCTCCCTACTGCAGCAGTACCAGCAATACCAGCAGAGTCTGCAGGAGGCGATCCAGCAGCAGCAGCAGCGGCAACTGCAGCAGCAGCAGCAGCAAAAAGTGCAGCAGCAGCAGCCCAAAGCAAGCCAAACCCCAGTCCCTCAGGGGGCTGCTTCCCCAGACAAAGACCCTGCCAAAGAATCCCCCAAACCAGAAGAGCAGAAAAACGCACCCCGTGAGGTGTCCCCCCTCCTGCCGAAACTCCCCGAAGAGCCAGAAGCAGAAAGCAAAAGTGCGGACTCCCTCTACGACCCCTTCATTGTTCCAAAGGTGCAGTACAAGTTGGTCTGCCGCAAGTGCCAGGCGGGCTTCGGCGACGAGGAGGCAGCGAGGAGCCACCTGAAGTCCCTCTGCTTCTTCGGCCAGTCTGTGGTGAACCTGCAAGAGATGGTGCTTCACGTCCCCACTGGCGGCGGCGGCGGCAATGGCGGCGGCGGCGGCGGCTCGTACCACTGCCTGGCGTGCGAGAGCGCGCTGTGTGGGGAGGAAGCTCTGAGTCAACATCTCGAGTCGGCCTTGCACAAACACAGAACAATCACGAGAGCAGCAAGAAACGCCAAAGAGCACCCTAGTTTATTACCTCACTCTGCCTGCTTCCCCGATCCTAGCACCGCATCTACCTCGCAGTCTGCCGCTCACTCAAACGACAGCCCCCCTCCCCCGTCGGCCGCCGCCCCCCCCTCCGCTGCCCCCCACGCCTCCAGGAAGTCTTGGCCTCAAGTGGTCTCCCGGGCTTCGGCCGCGAAGCCCCCTTCTTTTCCTCCTCTCTCCTCATCTTCAACGGTTACCTCAAGTTCATGCAGCACCTCAGGGGTTCAGCCCTCGATGCCAACAGACGACTATTCGGAGGAGTCTGACACGGATCTCAGCCAAAAGTCCGACGGACCGGCGAGCCCGGTGGAGGGTCCCAAAGACCCCAGCTGCCCCAAGGACAGTGGTCTGACCAGTGTAGGAACGGACACCTTCAGATTGTAAGCTTTGAAGATGAACAATACAAACAAATGAATTAAAAAAAAAAATTAATAACAAACCAATTTCAAAAATAGACTAACTGCAATTCCAAAGCTTCTAACCAAAAAAAAAAAAAAACAAAAAAACAAAAAAAAGGAAAAAAAAAGAAAAAGCGTGGGTTGTTTTCCCATATACCTATCTATGCCGGTGATTTTACATTATTGTCTTTTATTTTTCCTTTTAATATATATTAAAAACAAAACAAAACACCTAACCCTGTTACATTGTGTCCTTTTGAAGGTACTATTGGTCTGGGAAACAGAAGTCCGCAGGGCCTCCCTAATGACTTTGGAGCTTAAACCCCTTGTATATTTGCCCCTTTTCAATAAACGCCCCACGTTGATAGCACAGAGGAGCCCGGCATGCACTGTATGGGAAAGCAGTCCACCTTGTTACAGTTTTAGATTTCTTGCTATCTTAGCATTCAGATACCAATGGCTTGCTAAAAGAAAAAAAAGAAATGTAATGTCTTTTTATTCTCAGGTCAATCGCTCACACTTTGTTCTGTTTTCAGAATCATTGTTTTATATATATATTATTTTTTTTCGTTCCAGAAAAGATTTTTTTTTTGTTTTGTTAACTTAAAAACGGGCAGAAAGTATTTGAGAAAAAAAACAATGTGAACTGCTTTAGCTTTCTGGGGATTTTAAGGATAGCTTTTCTGCTGAAGCCAATTTCAAGGGGAAAAGTTAAGCACTCCCACTTTCAGAGAAAAAAAAAAACCCACACACACAAAGAGTGTTGAGGACTTGTAGCTTAAAAAAAGTTTTAAAAACTGACTTTCTGTATTTATGATAGATATGACCATTTTTGGTGTTGAGTAGATTGTTGCATTGGAAATGAACTGAAGCAGTATGGTAGATTTAAAAGGAAAAAAAAAACCTTTTGTGTACATTTAGCTTTTTGTATGGTCCAGCTGACAGCTCCTCACTTGATGTTGTCTTGTTCATTCCTAGCAGATAGATTGCAATCCGTTGATTCGCCTAAGCTTTTCTCCCCTTTGTCCCTTAAATCTACTTTCTCTTTCCTCCTCCCACCTTCCATCTATAATCTCCCACTTAAAGTAGCTGCCTTCATTTCTTAGAGGGAAGCTGCAGAATTATTTTATAAAACTAAAGAAAAAATTTCAAAGGGTTTTAGGGGTCACTAGGATCCTCACAGAATATTTTTGGTTGGGGAGTTGAAACTTTTTAAAGGCATATAGTTCTAGTTACCTATGTCTGTTAACCTTGTGCATTTATTTTTTATTTATCCTTTCTTTGGCTTTTCTTTTTACCCCTTCTTTTCCTCCTTATTTGGTTAATGCTTCAAATAGTCTTTCCCTAAACTAAAGCATTTGTTTCAGCTTGTGTAATTGTGCTGTATAGTTTTCTTTCCTAAAGTTTTTGGTTAGGGATCCCCCCTCCCTCATAAAAAGAAATGTCATGCTTTAAAATAAAATCCAAAGACACACCCTTTCACTGCTGATGCAGAATATGGGAAAGGGTTCTTGTTACTTGAGAATTTGTTTCTGATTTAAACAAACAAGACTTAGTTTAAAGAGTAAAACAAAATGATTCCCAGGTTGTTACGTGCTTCTTCTGCAAGTAGAGAGGCAACTGTTAATGACAGTTCCATATACCAAAAGACACATTTTTTACTTCAAAGTTTTGTCCTTGTGTTAGGCAGTCTGAGCGGCGAGTGAGCGGCGAGTGATCCAGAGCGCAGCCAACAACGAAGCAGATAGCAATGTACAGAAAGCAAAAAAGGAACCGTATGTGAGGCACTTGTTTTATGTTAATACCTGTATTCCTGTAACACACAGCACAACGCAACACACACCCTTTCTCATCTTAAAAACGGTCTGAACTTTGAAAGGAAAACTTTGTGCTGCTAAAATGTAGATTTTGGAGACAAATAGATGCTTTGCTGTTTCAATTTCATAGCCAAACATCAACAGAAACAATCTCCCCTTGCCCCAAGAGTGTGAAATCCTTCTCCCCTTCATTCTCTTCTTTATGTTTCAAAAGGGAACTTTGAAGACTGTGAATGCAGGTTCCATTGGTCACCTTTCAGGCTTCTTTTCCCAGTTCTGAAGCCACTCATCAACTTTGCAGAAGACTGGAGCATTCCAAGATCTGAAAATGGATTTCTTTTTTTTTTTTTTTAGCCGGGACTGTTTTATTTTTATGAATTCGTTTTTAGTTTAATGAAAGAATAGATCTTGAACTGTTGTACATATTTCTAACTAGGCTGATGCACAGTGCAAATTCCTTTTTTTAATGTTTTTTTTTTTAAAGTAGAAATAATAAAGAGTACCATCTAACTATTCATACCAGTATCCAGTTGTAGCATAAGGTGTCAAAAACACGTACACAAAATATTTGGTGTTTTAACAGGCTATTTTTCTTTTAACAAGACTTCTTGTATTTCTCCCTGTGTTTGAGATGAACATTTTTAAATTTTAAAGTTGTACAGTTTTTTGTTTTCCATTATTTTATCTTGTTTGTAACTCTATGAAATATATATATATATTTTTTGCCATTTAACTGTTGTATGTTACTCTGTCTGTATCATATAGAAAAAAAATTGTTTTTGGTTCTTTATGTGATACCAATTAACAATTAACACTAGCTTTACCTGTCAAATTCTGCTAGGACTTTTCTGAAATCTTTGTTTTTAAAAATGATATTGCTTGGTTATAGTGCAATTTCTACCCCTTTCCCTCCCCCTTCAACTTTGAATTCATTTCCTTGTAATTTTTGCCCGCCATGCTCCCAATGTTTTGTTTTGTTTTTTGGTTTAGTTTGGTTTTGTTTTGAGCTACTATGCCATCCTCCCTCTGTGAGGCAGAGTGACTGTCAGGGTTTTGTTATGCCATGCCTTGACCTGTGGGTGTGTTTGGCAATAGCAAGGTGGTTGGGTAGACTGGTAAAGCATACGTCCACCGGTGTTCCTCGGAGAGGTTATGGGATTGCTTCAACCTGGAGTGGGTTGTACACTTAATGCTTTCCTCTATAACTAAACCACCCACATATACGTTCATTCAAACATGTAAAAATAACTCTCAGCATTAACCCAGAAGTAGCAAAGCAGTCAGCGATGGTGAAAATTAGAGGTGAAATGTGCCAGTTTGATGTCTGTGGCCTGACGACATCCACTGTGGCTAAGATCAGTATCATTTATGACCAGTATCATTTAAAAAGCATGAAATTCACTACAATGCTCAACTGTTTCAATTGATATCACTCGGGGAATTTACTCCTGCCTGCTGAATAGTAGGTAGCTGAGTAGAATATCTCAACTCATTTTTAAAAATTAGTTCTTCACCTCCATTGATACGTCATTTTTGTTTGTTTGTTTTAATACTCTACAGTGTGGGTTAGTGCTGGACACTATTCAGTTATAGCACAAAATGGACCCACAGAATGGGAGTTACTTCACACATCCTTCCTCCATCCTTCCAAAAAGAAAAGAAAGGAAAAGAAAAACACAAAGAAAAGCTTAATACGTCTAGGAAGTTTTTTGTTTTCTTTAATTAAGAGCTATTTAAAGAGATGAATGTGGCCAAAGTTTTACATGATTGAAAATAAAGTAAAACAGACGGCATGTGTTTAAACCTGAGTTTATCAGGCATCGCAGGAAGTTGCAGGAGAGAGGCAGTGACCCAAGCCAGTGCACTTGATGTTCATGGACATATATTTTTTTTAAATAATAAAACATTTTAAATAGAAGCATAAATTGAGTTGGTGGTTTGTTGGCGCTGAGATACTGCCCACTGTGAAACAAAGCTTTGACTAATTCTTTTGTTTGTTTACTTTCTTTGGGGGGAGGGGGGCAAATTTGGGTAGGAAAGAAAGCATAAATGAACGTGACCCTGAGGTGAAGAGGTATATGAACAGCCTTTGCAATGTACAAAAAAAAAAAAAAATAATAGAGCAAGTGAAACCAAAAATGATGTTCTTGGTGTTTTTCTATAATGTAGTCTTGTTAGCTTTTTTGTTACTGTAACAATGCTGATCTCGAACTGTACCAAAATACATGGAGACTAACAGAACCACATGGAACTTTCAAACTGAAAAAAAAAAATTGTCACAAAAACTTTGTTGTCATAGTTAAGTTGATTGTAGATGGTAATTGAATATACTCCTTTGAAAATATTTCATCAAGTATGTTTCCTGCTCATTGTGATACATTAAAAAAATATGAGCAAAAGTTCTTGTTTCTGTCACGAGATTTTGTGTGTGAGAGAGAGGGAAAGAGACACTGATGACTGGCAAAATGTAAATTTGAATAGTATTTTGTGGTTGTCTGTATAGGGAGTACTTACTCTAAGGTATATAAATATGTACAGAAGTTCTTTGTTATTTCTAAGTGCCCTTATACTTCCCATTACTTGGCACTTGTGAAAATGCCACAAGTTTGGGCCATGACACTGACTAGCCTATTTACCTGAGAATGACAAGTCTAGCAGTTTGGAGAATACTTGGCCCCAGAGACCCCTAATAGCACTTAACACTTTTAATTCAAATGTTTATGTGAGAATTTTAGACACTTGGTATGACTGCAAGCAAAGGACATTTTGCCAATGGCCAGGAGAGAGGTAGGTTCAACTTCTCGGAACTGGGAACTGGATCTAGTATTTATGACAAAAGGATATGACAGGTAAGTTGAATTAAGCAAATGATTGACCAAATTTACCTTTCCTAGCAAAG
This sequence comes from Dasypus novemcinctus, assembly GCF_030445035.2. Lineage (NCBI taxonomy): Eukaryota > Metazoa > Chordata > Mammalia > Cingulata > Dasypodidae > Dasypus > Dasypus novemcinctus. The sequence continues at coordinate 18,615,544 of NC_080690.1, read as the reverse complement.
GACTTTTCTTAACCTCTGTTAGAGCAAAATTTGAGGTAAGAGCAGTCTGCAAAACAGTAATAGCATTAGTAATTCCTATTTGCAAGAGACTTTGCAGTCCTCTTAGCCAAATCCTCCCTTACAGAAGAAAATGCCTGAAATTGATTAATAAGGAACGCATCTAATATTGGGCTCAGAGGTCTTCCATTCATCTCTAATTTAAGGCCACAGCTGATAAATAATTTGCAAAACTCTAGCAGGTGGGCTAGGATGGCTTTGCAGGCTGGCTGTGTCCTTGCAAGGTCCAGGGCATCTGCCTTAGATCAACAGGGGTCTTTCCTGTTGAACTGTGAAGCCCTCTTCTGTTCGCTTAGACAGCTATTGTCACCCAAGTCTTTTCCTTAGCTCCTGCAGCAGCCATTCAAGAAGGAGTAGTGACCCTATTAACTAAAAATTTCGAAGAATTCTATGACTGGCCCAGACATTACAGATTTGGGAACTAGTGCTCCGAGAGTAAAGCTTGTTCTAGGCCTCAGAGCTTGTATGGGAGCCAGACCACTGGTTCTCTGGCAGGTGCTTGAGCCTCTAAGCCAAACTTTCCATTGTCCCTAATGAAACTGTGAACTACCAAATCAAACCCCACCCCCCCACCCCGATCCCCACCCCCACCCCTGCTTTGTACCTTTTTGAGTAGTGTTCCTGCAGAAGCAGATGGCTTCTATCTCAGTATATGTTCTTGGCACACAGTTGTCACTGATCTTTCTTCCCATGAGCAGGTACAGTACAATAAAAATTGTTCAGACCCAAGGCCACGTCTGCCTTTCTAAGCTATAATTATTTTAGGATCTGGCAGGATGGCATTGGAATGTTTTAAATGGAACTAGTTTTGCAGAGAGGTTTTGCTGCTTCAGCTCTTTGAAGGAAGGTGACTACAATTCAAATTCTACAAATAAAATTTTAACAGGAAAATGAGACAAAACCTTAGGGATAGTTGAGCCCTTTGTATCAGAGAATCTCTAAGCACCTAAATTTACATTGAGGGTTGAGTAATAGACCTAAAGCTCTTTCTGTTACTGGAATTTTTTTTTTTAAGGGAAAAGACGTCTTCCAATCTAGCTTCCATATCATGCTGATATGGATATTAATCTCCATGGAATTAATAGTTTCTCTCCCTGGAAAATGTGAAATGACAACATATTTAAGGGGCTGATACATGTTAAATAGCTATTTCTAATTTTGCTTTGAAGAAATGTCTTCGGTGCCTAGCCTCTGTTATAAACTAATGACCTTCCATATCTCACTTTTAACAAGTTTAGACTTAAAGTTAAAACAATACAAGCAGTTTAAGGGTCAAGTTGAAGGAAGAGAAGTTTGTACATGGTGCTCTGCTCTGCATCCTTAATTATAGCAGAATAAATGTGCTCACTCAGCCTCTGGGTAGACCAGTCAAGGTTCTAGCAAAAGTTGTGAAGAAATAGTGCTCTCAGGTCCATTAAAGTAGAGGTAGCTTTCTGTTATTCTTTACTTCATGGTAAAGGTAGGTATTTCTTTTCGTCCCTTCCTTTCGCTTTATTTTCTTTCCCTTCAAATAGAGACATATTGTTGATAAAATATCTTAGCTTGGTTCTTCTGAGTCCTCAAGTTACTAATTTACATACAAAAAAATAAATTCAATCCCTTATGACTGCTACATTTCTTATCCAAGATAGGATAGAGGAAGAGGCTCTTTAATTCAATTTTGGAATCCCTTATTAACATGGGATTGAAATCTTTCAGATGAAGTACCTTCCTCTTGGGCCAACATCCTTTAGCCCTGAGAAACGAAAGCCTGGCTCAAAAGCAACTAGGAGCAGGAAATAAGAAAGGCATCCTCTTTCTAATGCCAAAAGGTTTTTAATACTTGCTCCCCCTTGCCTTCCTACTCTCAAATACTCCTCTTCCCTGTGCTTCCTTACATGCTACTACCTCTTGACCCTCTTTGTAACACTATGTTTGCATGACACTTGTAAAATGACATGTTGTAAAACCACATACTTTCTGTATGTTCCTTAAAATGACCAAAAAAGAAAGGTAGAGTGGGTGACATTTATCTTCTATTTTCAGAATAGTGAGGTAATGAGTGACTGAGAAGACACTAACCATGTCTTTAGCCTTTGCCCAGTGCTCCTTCTCCCCATCACTATATTTCCTGAGAGACACTTTAGAAAACTGATTGAGAGTGTGGGCTCGGTATTCATTCCTTCTCTGTTCAAATTCTGGCTTCACCATTGTGCCCTTGTTGACTACTTAGTCCCACTGTGAAATGGGGATAACAGTACTTGCTTCATAGGGTTGCTGTGAAGATAGAAAAAGTTAATACATGTAAAAGACTTAGAACACCACTTGGTACATACTGAATACTAAATATCTGCTGCTACTGTTTTACCTGTCAGTATTAATATTAATGCTCTACTTCTTTGCTATAGGCATATGGGACTGCAGCTTTCTAACTCTTAATTTACTTCACAGAGGGTTTGGGAACAGCAATTGTATAATGTAAGTCCCATCAAGTCTCTGCCATAAATTTATTTCTGGTGCTTCCCTGTCTGTACATATCCCAGAGGGTGCAGAGACTTTAAGGAAGATTCTGCTCAAAAGATGAACCAGTGCAGGAGTTTGAACTTAAGGATTCGATGTCCAAACCCTCGAGATTAATTTGGTCATAAAGAAAGGATGACATTTACTTTTGTTTGCAAGAGTAGATGTATTTCTGCTTCAAGTCTTGAAGAATGAGCAGCTTAAATGTCTGGGACTCCAGAATAAAGGAAATGGAATAGGTTGTGACTATATGCCCCCTACCTGTGCCTATTTTGAAGTGGTTCAGATAACAGGTTAAGAGCTGTTAAATGAGACTAAGAGTGAATAAACTGTACGTGAAACAAAATGAAAGAGGGAAAATGCACAAATGAATATAGAAAGAGGATCTCCCCATCCCAAGCAAAAGAAGAGTTTTTAAAAGTACTGTTACTCCAGTAAGCTGGAAAATGAACATTTGGAAGAAGCATATGCAATGGGTAAAAATTAAATTGGCACAGAGAAAAGACTTGACTGTTTCTATGATAGCCTCTGCTCCTAAAAACTAAAGGATGACATTAGCTTTAGGAAGCAATGGCCCCATCTGAATTTTGTCCATTTTTAATCAGGACCAATTCATGGTCTTGGGGCTAAGGTTATCAGAGGGCTACTAAGAATTATGCAGGATGAGTGGTGGGTGACTTATCCTTTTCCCTGAAGATAGCAACTCTGAAATGTAGCCTTGGGATACTGCTTTAGATATCCTTATGTTTGTTCTATACATGTCTTTTTTCCTCTGGTTGCTGTTAAGATTTTTCTTTTTGTCACTGGTTTTATCACATTACAATTTGATTAAAGTGTAGCTTTGGGCAGTTTTAGTCATGTTTCTTGTGCTCGAAGTTCATTTAGCTTCTTGTATTTATGGAGTATTTTCATCAAAATTGGAAATTTCTCAGTCTATTTCTTCAAGTATATTTTGTGTACCTTCCTCTGACCCCAACCCAAGGACTCCATTTATAGGTATTTTCGGCCACTTGAAGTTGACACACAAATAACTGATGCTCTGTTTTTGTTTTTAAACCCTTTTCCTGTGTGTTTCATTCTCAGGTCTTCAAGTCCACTAATATTTTCTTTTAATCTGCAGTTATTCCCATCCAGGGTATTTAATTTTAATCTCAGCCATTATAGTTTTCATCTCAGTTCTGGGTTAGTTTCAATTGATTCAAAATGGGTTGTGTTCTCCTGTCTCTTTGCATGCCTAGTAATCTTTGACTATATACCAAACATTGTGTATTTTAACTGGTTGGATGTTGGATATTTTTGTGTTCCTATAAATTTCCTCAAGTTTTATTCTGAGATACACTTAAATTAGTTGGAAACATTTTGATCTTTTCAGGTTTTCTTTTACATTAGGCAGGACCAGAGCAGTATTTAATCTAGTGTTAAATATTCCCTACTGCTAAAGAAAGACCCTTCTGAGAACTCTACTCAAATGCCACGTGAAATGTTTCCTATCCTATGTCAGTGCCAGGTACTATTCCCTCTCATCTCCAACCTCAAGTAGTTTCCTCAAATTCTCATCAGCACTCAGGAGAGTACTTGTAAGGGACCATGTAAAGATTTCCAGAGTTCTTTCTCTGTGCTACTCTCTCTTCTCTGTCCCGTAAAATCTAGTGGTCTTCCAGAGCTCAGCTTTATCTCCTAAACTCAGGGAATCCACTAGGCTCCATTTATGTTCCTCACCCATAGCTTGGAAATTCTCTCAAGACAGTAAGAATGGATAATCAAAGAGTTCACCTAGTTTGCTTCCTATCTCTCAGAGACAGTTGTCCTTCATTGTGGATGTCCAGAGTGTTAACCATTCTTTAAAATATTTTGAACTTTTTTTTCAGTTGTTTCAAGTGAGAGGGTATATCTGGTTTCTGTTACTTCATTTAAGCTGAAAGCGGAAGTTAAATTTACTTTTTATATAGATGCAGCCAGAGTCCTGCATAACTTTCCAAAATGCTGAAATTTCCAAAGAGGTTTGAACTAATACACAAGCTTGATTTCCCCAGCAGACTTCTCTTGTCATGATGTGATGCCCATTGATCTCTTAAGATCAAGAGTTGTAACTATTTCATCCTTCTGCTGACATACAGTTATCAGGGGTAGAAGAAAGGTAGGTAAACACATGAACTCTTGTAGCCATCTTATCACCTTGCCAAAATTCTACATAAAGTAGGAAAACCATGTCTAAGCTCTGCAAGTATAAGTCAGGCCCATGGAAGTAGAGGCATGAATGGTCCAAAAAATGCTATTTTAGCCTTATTCAAGCCTTTTATAAAAACTTCATTTCCCTGTCTTCCTTCAGACAGAGACTATTTCTGGATAAGTAAATGGAAATCCACTTGATTTCAAGGTGTGGCTCTTGGTCTGAGTTCATTGTACTAAGTAATATAGGGGAATGAAAAAATCAGCTCTCAGAAGACACTAGTCATGTTTGCTAAATTCAAAAATCATGTTTTTTGTTTGTGTATTTCAACAAAACTTCGTCCATATTTGTAAATTAGTCATATAAGTCCATAATAAGTGAAATGCTTGAAATATTAAGTCATTACTTGCTTTAAAAATCCCTATTTGTTCTAAGGTACCTTTCCCTTTATAGTGACCTATAGATATTCAGCTCCATTTAAACCAGCCTACCTTATAAACATGCCCCACACTTTCCTCTCTACCTATAAAGGTTCAATGACATCTCCTCATATTTGCAAAGTTTCTTTCCTGACTTCCTGACTCCTTACAGCAGAACACATAATGCCTTCTTTATCCTCAGCCTGTTACTCTGATGGTACATACATTTGATGTTTGAATGAATGAATGAATGAATGGGTATTCACTCACATCTTTATGTGTTTTATGAAGGTAGAAATCGTAAATGAGTGAGTGGGTAGAGATAGAATTATATAAAATTAGGATGGGAATAATGAATCTATATGCACATTTTTTAGCAGATAGAAAAGTACAGGAGAATAAAAATCAATTTAAAATGAAATTGGATAGGTTAAAAACTATACAAAGCAGGAGAACAGATGTAGCTCAACTAGCATCTGCTTCCCATATAGGAGTACTGGGTTCAATCCCCATTACTGCCTAAAAAACAAACAAACTATACAAAGCAAATGTTTTCTTTTTTGGGGAGAAGATAATGTCAATAGAAAATAGGAATTTGGAAATAACAGCTGAAACCCTTTTATGCTGTCCTCAGATAGCAGGATGTTGTTAAATAGCATTTGTAAGGAGTTACATGGATTTGTTATTCTAATTAAAATGTGATTGTTTCTGGACTACTTGAAAACTAGGACTCACCCCAAACCTAGAAAGAACACAAGAGTATAACACCAACAGAGGGAGATGATTAGATAATTATGAAGTCTGAAATTTGTCTTCCATTTTCACTTGATGGTTTCTTCAGTTGGCTCACTAGTAAAAAAAAATTAAAAGATACATGGAAGACTTTTATGACTTTCTATCTGTAAAATCTCATCTAAAATATTTCCATATTTCATGTATAAATTCAAGAGATGCAGGCCTCTGGAGCTCCTTTTCAAGGGTCTTAAAGGGCATTCTCTATGTCCTTAAAACATTTTTGCTATCAATGATAGCAAAACAAAACAAAACAAAAAAACCAACTCTTCCCCAAGACAATCAACCACATACCCTGAAGGTTTCATTTACCAAGTCCTTAAGACCAGAACAGAGGCAGAGCCAACATAGAAAGATGAGGGGAAACAGCCCCCCCAAAAGAAAGAAAAAAAAAAAGATGAGGAAAAAATAAAAGGAGACATGGACAAAAAAAACCTTTCCTTTTAAGTTGAGCACCCAAATTAAAATTCTAAAGTACACACAATTTTACCAAGATAACCAACAATTGAATAATAGGAGATGGATTTACTTAAAACCTAATGACCTATAATCCACTAACTACTAGTAATTATGAAACAGTAGCAGGCAGGTATTACTAAAAAGAATCAATTTAAAAATTAGAAATTTGATCATGATTAGGAATTTCATAATATTTAAAAATCAACATTAAGGAAAAGAGGATATGGAATCTTAGCTCAAGACCCCCACTAAAAGGATTCTAATAAGAGATGCCCTAAACAGTAAGCATGGGCCACAAAAGACTACAACCTTAGGGATGAGGTAATCCATAGGTGGAACAGCCTCTCAAAGACTTACAGTCAAGGTTAAAATTCTCTAGGAAGTCCAGGGAATTTCAAGCTTTAAACTTTAGTGTTTTGGACTAGTAATAATCACAGGTGCCTGATACAAGCAAATGTAAAGTTTCTCTGGAAGACGCTATAGTCACCACATAATTCAAATCATCATATACTTCAAATTATCCCTCCAAGTACAGTATTCAGCTCACAAAGATAACAAAGGAGAGAATGAAATTAGACTCCATGAGTAAATACACTAACACTAGCAGAAATAGAAGACATCCAAAATAGGGCTTCAATGACTTTAGATGTTGAAACTATCAGGTGCAGACTGTAAAATAACTATGCTGATTATATTTAAATGAATAAAGGAAAAGCACAAGCACGGGAATATCTTCATTGGACAGGAAAATGACACAGAAATAACAAAATACCTGAAATTAAGTATTCGGTGAATAAATTTGTATTCACCAAATGCAATGAATGTCTCATAATGATGGAGGAGATTGTTGTTATGGGGGGGAGGAGTGGAGTGAGGGAGGTGGGGGGTATATGGGGACCTCATATTTTTTTAATGTAATATTAAAAAATCAAATAAGACAAAAAATTAAAAAAAATAAAAACAATAAAAGCAAATGGGGAGGATTGTGGGAAGATGGCATCAGACTAACAAGCAGGGCTCAATGCTCTCACAAAAACAATGGAGAAAGAGTTAAAAGGTGCCAAGTGACCTGCTTTGGGGGTCAGGAGACCAGAACAGTGCTACACAACTCCTAGGAAGGTGAGGGACAGAGAGACAAAGAATCTGAAATAACAAATGTGAGCTAACAAGCCACTATGGCAGCCAGGAAGAGTTCCCCTCCCTCCCCCCACCTCCCCAAGATACTAAGCTGGTGTAAAATCCTTGGCTCAATACAGCTGACTTAAAGTAGAATAGACATTGTCCTGCCTGTCAGCTGTTTCAAGGGAAAAGGGAAAGGGAGTTGGGGGCTTTACTTCAGTGGATTCAGCCAGCAGAGCCCACTTTGAATTTCCATTCTGGAGATTCAACACAGGAACACAGGAAAGCTGAGACTGAAACATTTATGTGGAAAGTTACTCCAACAGTGCCATCTGCTAGCTGCCCTAGAAATTGCATGGATAAAAACTGTTTTCAGTTTTCTCTGTATCCTAACCCCTGGGAGAAAATCTGTGCCCCATTAGTGAGTCCCCAGCACAATTTTGATAACTGAAGCAGGGCAATTTTAAAGACCTAGAATAAGTTGAGCCAAATATCAAAGAAGAGCTCTGAAAAAAAAATAGGCAAGAGAAATTGACCATCAGAGTAAATTCACCAACATATCAAATGCTTAGACATCAGAAAAAAAACTTATAAGCCATACTAGGAAACAAAAATAGATGGTCCAGCCAAGGGAACAAATGAAATATTCTGAAGAGATACAGGATTTAAGACAATCAGTGATAAACAACTCTCCTAAGCCAATTCAAAGAATTGTGACATGGCTGATGAATGGGTCTCTCTTGTTTGCAGTTGTGGACTCTCTCAGTTCTTTGGGATGGTAGGTGTCCATCATCACCTCCATGTTAGTTGTCGTGGGTAAGACAGGGTAGTATCTACTTTGGCAGTCAATGAGATCCTGCTGAGATGTGCATAGGCATAACCTCTGGAATGACATCCTGACTCACTTTGAAGTCTTAACCATATAAACTCATTTGCCTTCACATTTTCCCCCTTTTGGTCAAGGTCTTTTTCCAGTTTCATTGCTAGTGGTGCTTGGTAGTAATCCCTTTGTGCCAGGGATACTTAGGATTCATGTCTCATGCTGGGGGGAAGGTAATGTATTTATGTGCTGAGTTTGGCTTAGAGAGAGGCCACATTTGAGCAACAAGGAGGATCCCAGGAGGCAACTCTTAGGCCCCCATATAATATTAGGTTAAGTTTCAATTTCAGGAGTAAAGGTGGAGTGGATATCGCCATCCCAGAATTCTCAGGATTGGGGAATGATCTGTGGACTAAAGTAGACTTACTAGTGTTCTACTATAGACTTATTGTGATTCTAGCAATGGAAGAAATTATACCATAGATGTGGAGGCAGTGGCCACTGGAGGGTCTGAGGGCAAGGAGAGGGAAAAATAGGTGTAACATGGGGACATTTTTGCGACTTGGGAATTGTCCTGAATGACATTGCAAAGACAATGCAGGCCATTATATATTTTGCCATAACCTACAGAATTGGGTGGGAGAAAATGTAAACTACAATGTAAACTTTAATCCACACTTAGAGGCAGTGTTCCAAACTGTGTTCATCAATTGTAATGCGTGTACCTCACTAATGAAGGATGTTGTTAATGTGGGAAAATGTGGGAGGTATGGAGAGCAGGGCATATAGGAATCTCCTATATTTTTTATGTGACATTTGTGTAATCTAAGTGTCTTTTTTAAAAAGTGAAAGATTGGAAAAAAATAGTTCATGCAATTAATAAAAAAAAAATAGCTGGAGTAGCAACACTAACAGACAAAATAGATTAAAATAAAACTGTTGTAAGGGATGAAGAAGATCATTATATATTTATAAAAAGGGCAATTCACAAAGAAGAAATAACTACACTAAATATTTATATACCTAACCTGAGTGCTACAAGATATATAAGGCACACACTGGCAAAACTGAAGGAGAAATAGATGTCTCTACACAATAGTTGGAGGGAAGCGAACTTGGCCCAGTGGTTAGGGCATCCGTCTACCACATGGGAGGTCCATGGTTCAAACCCCAGGCCTCCTTGACCTGTGTGAAGCTGGCCCAGGCACAGTGCTGATGCGCGCAAGGAGTGCCGTGCCACGCAGGGGTGTCCCCTGCGTAGGGTATCCCCAGCGCAAGGAGTGCACCCTGTAAGGAGAGCCGCCCAGTGTGAAAGAAAGTGCAGCCTGCCCAAGAACGGTGCCACACACATGGAGAGCTGACACACAAGATGACGCAACAAAAAGAAACATAGATTCCCATGCTGCTGACAACAGAAGCGGACAAAGAAGAAGATGCAGCAAATAGACACAAAGAACAGACAACCAGGGCTGGGGGTGGGGGGGAAGGGGAGAGAAATAAATAAATAAATAAATCTTTTTTTAAAAAAATCATTAAAAAAAAAACACAATACTTGGAGAATTCAAGACATTACTCTCAGTATTGGATAGAACATCTGGACAGAGTATAAATAAACTGAGAACTTGAATAATATAATAAATGAACTAGACTTCACAGACATCTAGAGAGCATTGCAGCCCAAAGCAGCAGGATATACATTCTTTTCAAGTGCTCATGGATTCTTCTCCAAGATATACTGTATGTTGGTCACAAGTCTCAATAAATTTAAAAAGAGTCAAGTTATACAAAAGACTTTCTCTGATCATGACAGAATGAAGCTGGAAATCAGTAATGGACAGAAAAAGGGACAAATTCATAAATATATGGAGACTAAACAACACACTATTAAAATCAGTGAGTCAAAGAAGAAATTGCAAGAAAATTCAGCAAATATCTTGAGATGAAAGAAAATGAGAACACAAACAAAACCTATGGGACACTGCAAAGGCAGAGGGAAACTTACAGCCCTCAATGCTTACATTAAAAAAGAAGAAAGAGCTAAAATTGAAGATCTAATTGTACACCTGGAGGAACTAGAGAAAAAACAGCAAACTAATCCCAAACTTAGATGGAGGAAAGAAATAGTAAAGATCAGAGCAGAAATAAATGAAATCAGGAACAACAACAACAAAAACAACAACAACAGAGAATCGACAAAACCAAAAACTGGTTCTTTGAGAAGATCAACAAATTTGGCAAACCCTTACCTAGACTGACAAGGAAAAAAAAGAGTAACGATACAAATAAATAAAATCAGAAATGGGAGGCAGGACATTACCACTGATCCCTTAGAAATCAGAGAATCATAAAAGGATACTATGACCAACTATATGCCAAAAAACTAGACAATGTAGGTGAAATTGACAAATTCCTAGAAACACAAGAACCACCTACACTGACTTCAAAAAACCAATCACAAATTAAGAGATTGAAGCAATTATAAAAAACTTTCCAAAGATGAAAAGCCTGGGACCAGATGGCTTCACAGGTGAATTTAACCATTCATTCAAAGATCATCTAATACTAATCTTGCTCAAGTTCTTCCAAAAAATTGGACAGGGAAGAATGCTACCAAATTCATCTATGAAGCCAACATCACCCTAATACCAAAACTAGATAAAGATACTACAGAAAAAGAAAATTACAGACCAATATCACTAATGAATATAGATGAAAAAATTCGTAACAAAATACTTGCAAACAGAATCCAAAAGCACATTAAAAGAATTATACACCATGATCAAGTGGGTTTCATCCTGCGTATGCAAGGATGGTTCAACAGAAGAAATCAACTAGTGTAATAAACCACATTACTAAATTGAAGAAGAAAAATCACATGATCCTCTTGGTTGATGCAGAAAAGGCATTTGACAAAATACAGCACACTTTCTTGAAAAAAAAAAAAACCACTCTAAAAGATAGGAATAGAAGGAAGCTTTCTCAATAGGGTAAAGTGCATATATGAAAACCCAACAGATAGCATTTTACTCAAAGATGAAAGACTGAAAGCTTTCCCACTGAGATTAGGAACAAGACAAGGATGCCCACTGTCACCATTGTTATTCTATGTTGTGCTAGAGGTTCTAGTTAGAGCAATTAAGTTAGATAAAAAAATAAAAGGCACCCAAATAGGAAAGGAAGAAGTAAAACTTTCACTATTTGCTGATGATACGATCCGTTATCTAGAATCTCCTGAAAAATGCACAACAAAGCTATTAGAACTAATAGACAAGTTCAGCAAAGTGGTAGAATATACGATTAATGTGCAAAAATCAGTACCCTATACACTACTTATGAGCAATCAGAGGAGGAGATCAGAAAAAAAAGGCATTTATAATAGCAACTGAAACAATCAAATATTTAGGAACAAACTTAACCAAGAACATAAAGAACCTGTATTCAGAAAACTACAAAACACTGCTAAAAGAAACTGATGACTTAAATAAATGGAAGGACATTCTGAGTTCATAGATTGGAATACTAAATATTGTTAAGATGTCAATTCTACTCAAACTAATTTACAGAGTCAATGCAATCCCATTAAAAATCCCAACAGTCTTTTTTGCAGAAATGGAAAAACCAATTATCAAATTTATTTGGAAGGGTAAGGGACCCCATATAGCCAAAAAGATCTGAAAAAGAAGAAGGAAGTTGGAGGACTCTCAATTCTGGAATTTAAAGCTTATTACTTAGCTACAGTGGTAAAAACAAACAAAAAGAAAAACCCAGTATGGTATAGGCATAAAGACAGTCAAATGATTTTTGACAAGGCATTCAAGCCCTCCCAGCTGGGCCAGAACAGTCTATTCAACAAATGGTGCTGGGAGAACTGGATATCCATATCCAAAAGAGAGAAAGAGGACCACTATCTCACACCTTTTATAAAAATTAGCTCAAAATGGATCAAGGATCTAAATATAAAATGACAACCATAAAACTTTTAGAAGAAAATGTAGGAAAATTGTGGTAAGATCTTGTGGTAGACAGTAGTTTCTTAAACCTTACACCGAAAGCATGAGAAACAACAACAAATAGATAAATGGGACCTCCTCAAAATTAAACCCTTTTACACCTCAAAGGACTTTGTCAAAATGGTGAAAAGGCAGCCTACTCAATGGAAGACAATATTGGCAATCACATATCTGATAAGGGTTTAATATCCACTTTATACAAAGACATCATACAACTCAACAATAAAAAGACAAACTACCTGATTGAAAAATGAGCAAAAGACTTGAAAAGACAATTATTCAAAGAAGAAATACAATTGGTGAAGAAACACATTTAAAAATGTTCAACATCACTAGCAATTAGGGAAATGCCAATCAAAACTACCATGAGCTATAAATTCACACCTATTAGACTAGCCGCTATTAAAAAGTTAGAAAACTGTAAATGTTGGAGAGGATGTGAAGAGAGAGGAATGCTTACTCACAGTTGATGGAAATGTAAAATGGTACAGCCACTGTGGAAGACTGTTAGGTAGTTCCTAAGGAAGTTGACTATAGACTTGCCATGTGACCCAGAAGTACCATTACTAGGTTTATACCCAGAAGAACAGAAGGCAGAGACATGAACAAACATCTGCACACCAATGTTCATAAAGGCATTATTCACAGCTACCAAAAGTTGGAAAAACCCTGGTGTACATCAACTGATGAATGGATAAACAAATTGTTGTGTATACATGATGAAATATTATGCTCAGTAAGAAGAAAGCAGATAACAACAATGTGAACCAAGAGGACATTATGTTGAGTGAAGCAAGCCAGACCCAAAAGGACAAGTATTATATGATTGCACTATTACGAACTAATTGTATTGTGTAAACTCATGAAGCTAATAATTAGAATATAAGTCACCAGAAAATAGAAGGAGGGAAGAGAATGGAAAGCTGAGGGTTAATCTGTGCAAAATTGGTAAAAAGTTGTTTGTAAATCTTTGGAAAGAATAGAAATGGTGAAAGCAAAACACAGTGTTTGTATTATAACTAGCAGAGCTATTATATGAGTACATTAGTGGTTGAAAGGGAAAGTCTAAGGTTATGTATATTACTAGAGGGAAAGCTAAAAATTGTAACATGGGACTGTTAAGACACTAAAACTCATGTAAAACATGAACATGGGTGATATTGCATATAATAAGACTGTTTTTACAAAATATAAATACAAATATACTAAAGAGAATGAAAAAGAAAAGCAACTGTGAATGGCAGGGGAAACAGAGATTGAGATGTGATGAGTTTGTTGTTTTGATTATTATTATTATTGGAATAATGACACTTCTAAGAATGATTAAAGTGATGAATGCACAAATATGTGATTACACTAAATACTACTGACTGTACACTTTGGATGGATTTATGCCTTATTAATATGCATCAATAAAATTAATTTTTAAAAAAAGTAAATGGGACATATTTGTAGTGAGTTAGAAAATAGATTAAAGCTATTATCCAAAGGGCAGAATGGAGAGATAAAAAGATATAAAATACAGATGGAAGGGTAAGAGAAAAAAACTATACAGTGAAAAGGTCAGCCATATATTTTGTCAGAGTCCCAGAAGGAGAAGAGGAAGAGAATGGTGAAGAGGAAGTATTTGATGAAATGATGGCTGAAAATTTTCTAAAAAGTAATGAAAGACACAAATTCAGAGTTACCAGAAGTCGAATGAAAAATAAAGGAAAAAAAATTTAAGTACATATGCCCATAGTATAGCAAAAGTACATAAAACTAAGGCCAGGGAGAAAAAAAAAAAGTTAAAAACAGACATAGAAAGTAGACTTGTTACCTTCAACAGCAAAAAAAAAGAGGGGATTATGGGAAGATGGCAGAGTAGGGAAGGACACAGTCCTTCCACCAGAACAACTATTAAATAGGCAGGAACTCTGAAACACCTATTGTAAAACTCTGGAGGCCAGAAGAATGTTGTACAGCATTCAGGGGAAGGGTGAGAGGAAGAGGCTGTGAAATTTTGGCAAAGAATATTAAATTGCTTTCTCCACATGGCACTAATGGCATGCATTTCCCATTCTCCTGGCAGGTCACCATGGAATCCAGATAGCTTGCTGGTGACAAAAAAGGGCATAAAAATCCTCTTTCACAAGACCAGGGCTGGGCACAGCTAAGTATGATCATGGCTCTTGATTAGAAACTTCAACTGGGGACCTGACTCATTGTTTCAACCCACAACAGACAAAGGCCATGGTGGTGGAGACTTAAAGATGCTACACTTATTTAGAACTGGGGAGAACAGTTAGTTGAAGGGCTACATTTGAAGGGCAGGACAAGAAAGCTCATCTTTGGGAACCTGTGAAAAGAACTATTGGCACCCTTCGTGATCTCCTCCTTAGGACATGTAGGAGCCTGTCTGCATTCCTTAGTAGGTTCCTGATCCTGTTCCAGATGGAAAAGACTAAATTTGGAAAGTCTTCTCCAGTGTGCCCCTCCTCCCAGGTAAAAGCAGCTTGAGACAATGAAAGGACTGTAAGAAACTATAAAGGTGGATAGTCTAGAACAAAGTTTTGCTGGCTTCAAATACTAAAAAAGGGAGGTCTGTCTCCTGGGAAACAGAAGAGACAACAAAACTCCTGGAAATGGGAACACAAAAACAACTAACAAGTTAAAGCCCAGGACAAGACATGGACCCAGAAAGACATGCAAAACCCTGCATTCTGTATTTGCCTTGGGCAGAACTTCCTGATAGGAGAGCTGACACGAAAGAAAATCTCTGGTTACAAAATCAAGAAACAGACATCTCAGGAAATAAATTCCAGATTTAACATTTTAAAACATTAAAATGTACAATGTGCAACAATAGAGTATAAGACAAAGAAATAGGAAATGATGACCCAACCAATGGAAGAGGATAAAAACCCCAAAAAAAACACCAACAAAGAAGACAAGAATGTGTACATATCCAAACAAACCTTTAAAAATGATCTTTAAAAATGCTAAAGGAGATAAAGGGAAATACAGAGAAAGAACTAAAGGATATCAGGAAACAATGAGTGAGCAATATGAGAATATTAGTAAAGAGATAGAAGTTTTTTAAAGGAACCAAACAGAACTACTGGAGTTGAAAACAACAATAACTGAAATGAAAAATTCCCAGCAAAGTTTCAAGAGCAGAATGGGGCTGGCAGAAGAAAGAATCATTTAAATAGAAGATAAAACACTTAAAATGAGTCAGGCTGAGATTCAGAAAGAAAAAAAAAGTTTTATTAAAAGCAAAAATAGCCTCTGGGACACCATGAAGCATATGAACATATGCATTATGGGAGTCCCATAAGGAGAAGAAAGAGAAAAAAGGACAGAAGGAATAGTCAAAGAAATAATGATAGAAAACTTCCTAAACTTAGCAAAAGACAGGAATATGCACATCCAAGAAGCGCAGAGAACCCCACAAAGAAAAATACTCCCCACCATATATTGATCATGCTATCAAATGCAAAGGACAAGGAGAGAGTTCTGAAAGTTGCAAGAGAAAAGCAACATGTTATATACAAGGGAGTCCCGATTAGACTGAGTGCTGATTTCTCATCAGAAACCAAAGAGGCAAGAAGGCAGTGGGTTACCATGCTGAGTGAAAACAACTGCCAACCAAGAATTTTATATACAGCAAGACTCTCTTTCAAAAATGAGGGAGAGATTAAGACATTTCCAGGTAAACAAAAGCTGAGAGAGTTCATCACCACTAGGCCGGTCTTATAAGCAATGTTAAAAAGAGTTCTTTAGACTGAAAGGAAAGGACAATATGTAATGGTTCAAACAGCATAATGAAATAAAGACCTGTGGTAAAAGTAACCATATGGGCTACATCTTCTTATTGAATTGTCCCCTTTATATATCTGTTTTTTACTTAAAATCTATTTTAACTGATATTAGTATAGCTATTCCTGCTTTCTTTTGGTTACTATCTACATGGTATATTTTTTTGCACTTTTAACCTATTGTATCTTTGAATTTAAGGTAAGTCTTTCATAGACAGCATATAGTTGGGTCATGCTTTTTATCTATTTTGCCAATCTCCGTCTTTTGATTGGAGAGTTTAATCCATTTACATTTAAAGAAGATGTAAGAATTGTAAATACATATGCACTTTAACAGTAGAGGCCTAAAATATATGAAGAAAACACTGACAGATATGAAAGGAAAAATTAACCATTCTATATTAATAGTAGGAGAATTTAATATACTACTTTCAATAATGGATAGAATACATAGTCAAAAAATCAGTAAGGAAGCACAAGACTAGAATGATACTCTAAACCAACTATACCTAACTAACATATATAGAACACTTCACCCACCGAAAACAGAATACACATTCTTCTCAGGTACACATGGATCGTTCTCTAGGATAGGCCATATGTTGGGTCAGAAAACAAGTCACAATAAATTTAAAAACATTGAAACATACAATGTATATTCTCTGAACAACAGAATGAAGCTAGAAATTAATAATAGAGGGCAAAGTAGAAAATTCACAAGTATGTGAAAATTAAACAACATTCTCTTAAACAACCAGAGTTAAAGAAGAAATCACAAGTGAAATTAGGAAATATCTTGAGGCAAATTAAAATAAAAATACAAAACACCACAACTTATGTCATGCAGCAAAGGCAGACCTGAGAGGCACATTTATAGCTCTAAATGCTTACATTGAAAAAGAAGAAAGACTTCAGACTTCCAAGGAAGATGATGGAATAGGGAGGTCCAGGACTCAGTCCTTCCACTGAAAAAGCTATTATACAGGCAGGAAGTGATTGACACAACTGTTCTGTCCAGAGGCCAGAAGAACACTGAAGAGCATCCAGAGAAGAAGAAGAGGAAGAGGCTAAATAAACTATGTTAAAAAACAGTGAGTTACTCTCTGTGCATGGCAGCTGCCACTGCCCATACCCAATCTTGTGGTGAGCTACCTTGGGATTCAGTCCTGGCTAGTTTGCTGGTGAAAGAACAGAACAGAAAAACCCTCTTCCCCTAGAACATGGGTGGACATGGCTGATCACTGAGCACAGCTTTGGATTAGCATGGTTGGATCACTGGGTCCTCAGCTTTGAGCTATTGTTAAAATCCAGTCTGGACAAAGGTAGTGTCAGCCACAGTTTCAACCCCACCCCAAACAGCAGCAGAGAGAGTGGAGATTTAAAGACTCAGTGCTTCCTAAGGGTTCCAGAGAACAATTAGCTGAAGGGCTGCATTTGCTTGGTAGACCAGGAAAGTTCAGCTTTGGGAAGCCATCAAAGAAGCTTTTGGCATCCTTCCTGATTCTCTTTCCAGGGCACTTTGGAATTAGTCTGCACCTCCTTTGTGGGTCCCTGGCCCTGATTTGGCTGGGAAATACTTGTGAAAGCCCTCATCAGGGTGATCCTTCTCCCAGAATTTGCCCTCTAGGCAAAAGCAGCTATAGACAGTGAAATGAGTGTAAAAACTATAAAGGCAGAACAAAAACAAACAGAACAGACCAAGATTCTCAGAGAAGGCACAGAAGAAAGGGAGTTTTCTCCTGGAGGTAGAGCAATTGCACAAAAAGTTCAGTCTAAAAATTTGGGCCGCATAATCAGGGTAAGAATCAACTGAAGAAGAGCTGAAAAAATCTGATCAGTTAAACATGGACTATTCTTAAGGTCTAGAATAAGATGGAATAAGCATCAAAGAAGAGACTTAACACAAAGCCAATAATATAAAACCCTAGGCAAGAGAGAAACTGACATTCAGAGTAAACTCATCAAGATAATAAGATTCCTAGACGTCAGAAAAAATTACAAACCATATGAAGAAACAGGAAGATATGGCCCAGTCAAGTGAACAAATTAGAACTTCAGGGGATATACAGAATTTGGAACAACTAATTCAAGGTGTTCAAACAAACCTCCTAAATCAATTTAAGGAGATGAAGGAAAATATGACTAAAGAGATAAAGATAATAAGACAGCACTGTGTGAACATAAAGAAGATTCTGAAAGCATAAAAAGAAGCATAGGAGAAATTAAGGGGATAAAAGGCCAAATTGAGGGGATTAAAAATACGTAAGGAATGTACAAAACCTACCCAATAAGAAATACTAAAGGGAGTTCTACAGACTGAAGGAAAAGACAGGGAAGAGTATATGCTGGTTTGAGTCTTTTGTGGATGCCAGAAAATCCTTTTCTTTTTTTTTTTTTTATTTTTTTATTTATTTTTTATTTTTTATTTTTTTTGGGTTTTTTTTTAATTGACTTTGTAATAATATTACATTAAAAATATATATGCGAGGTCCCATTCAACCCCACCCCCCCCCCAACAACACTCGTTCCCATCATCATGACACATCCATTGGATTTGGTAAGTACATCTTTGGGCACCTCTGCACCTCATAGACAATGGTTCACATCATGGCCCATACTCTCCTCCATTCCATCCAGTGGGCCCTGTGAGGATTTACAATGTCTGGTGATTACCTCTGAAGCACCATCCAGGGCAGCTCCATGTCCCAAAGACGCCTCCACCTCTCATCTCTTCCTGCCTTTCCCCATACCCATCGTCCACCATGTCCACTTTTCCCAATCCAATGCCACCTCTTCTATGTGGACATTGGATTGGTTGTGTCCATTGCACCTCTATGTCAAGAGGAGGCTCAGATTCCACATGGATGCTGGATGCAATCCTCCCATTTTCAGTTGTAATCACTCTAGGCTCCATGGTGTGGTGGTTGTCCTTCTTCAACTCCATCTTAGCTGAGTGTGGTAAGTCCAATAGATCAGATTGTAGGTGCTGGAGTCTGTTGAGGCTCAGGACCTGGCTATCACATTGTCAGTCCAGAGATTCAAATCCCCTAAATATATCTTAAACCCCAACATTAACTGCACCTCCAGCACATTAGCATGAAAGTCTTATGAAGGGAGATCCCATCTGAGTCCAGATTCATCACACATAAACACCATTTCCAAAGAGGGGCCATCTGCCCTGGTAGTTAACCCCATCGGCCATGACCATAACTCCCATGGGTCTCTTTAGCCCTCAAAGGAACCAATATCTGGGGGTTGTATCTGCTTTATCTGTCTCTCTGACTCTGCTCAGTTGTGCATGAGGGCAATCCTTCTGCCAGCTTCCAGACTCTTTTTTAGAAACTCGTAGCCATATAAACTCATTTCTCCTTTCCATTTCCCCCTTACTTTAGGTCAAACAGCATTTTAAAGTCATGGTATTTTATGTAGACATGGATAGTCTGCTGATCTGCATTGAACCTTCCGTATAAGGTCATTTTCCAGTTGCATCATCAGTTGGTAGTTGATAGTGGTCCCTCGTTGCCAGGGAGGCTCATCCCTGGGTGTCATGTCCCATGCTGGGGGGAAGGCATTGCATTTACATGCTGAGGAAAATCCTTTTCTTAAATGTAACCCACTCCTGTGCATGCAAACCTATTAAGGTAGAATCTTTTGATTAGATTATTTGTTAAGGGACTTTGGTTAGATTGTGTGACCCAGGGTGGGTCTTGATCTTCTTTGTAAATGAGTAATAAAAACCCACAGGTATAGAAAAAAGATGCAGAGAGAGAGGACTAAGCAGAGAGATTGCCACAAGAGAATGAAACTGAAAGTACTGCAGTCCAGAGGAGAAGGCAGGGACTAGCAGAGCTGACATTGTGCCCTGCCATACGGCAGTAGTCCAGGAAGAGAGCTTTGCTTAATTGCCTATAGTTGCAGCTCAGGGAGAAAGGGTCTCCTGATGATTCCTTGGTTTGGGCATTTTCACAGGCTTAGAAATGTAAGCTCTTACATTTTTAATTTAATTTTATTTAATTATTTCTCCCCCACCCCTCATTATTTGTGCTCACTGTCTGCTTTCTGTTCAACTTCCTTTTAGGAGGCACTGGGAACTGAACCCAGGACTTCCCATGTGGGAGGAGGCATCCAATCACTTGAGCCACCTCCAGTCCCTGCTTGTTGTGTCTCTCATTGTGTTTCCTTACTGTGTCTCTTTAATATATCATCTTGCTTTGTCATCTTGTTGCATCAGCTCACTGCACTAGCCCATCACATTAGCCTGCTCTGTCAGCTTGCTGTTTTGTCTGTCTTCTTTAGGAGGCACTGGGAACCCAACCTTGGACCTCCCATGTGGTAGGCAGGCACCCAACTGCTTGAGCCACATCCACTTCCCAAACTGTAAGCTTTTAAATTCCCAGTGTAAAACCAACCCATACCTGGTATACTGCTCCCAGCAACTTTTAGCAAACTAAAACATAGTAGCTTAGAGTAGAGTGAAGAAATGAAGATATCAGTAAGGGTAACTAGAACAGTTAAAAGAGAGACAATAAAAGATATGACATATAAGAACCAAAGTATAAAATGGCCAAAGTACTGGATTTAAAGTAATAACACTTAATGTTAATGCATTAAACTTCCAATCAAAAAACACAGATTGGCAGTATGGATAAAAAGCATGATCCAACTATGTGCTCTTTACAAGAGAATCACATTAGACCCAAAGATACAAGCAGGATGAATGTGAAAGGTTGGAAAAAAAATATTCCATGAAAAAATTAACCAAAAAAGAGCAGGAGTAGCTATACTAATAGGGACAGAATAGACTTCAAATGCAAAACTTGTTGTAAGAGACAAAGAAGGACACTATATATTAATAAAGGGGGCAATCCAACAAGAAGCAATAATAATTATAAATATTTATGCACCTAACCATAGTGGCCCAAAATACATGAGATAAATAATGGCAACATTGAAGGGAGAAATAGATCTTTCTAAAGTAATAGCTGGAGGCTTCAATACACTGCTCTCATCAACAGACCATCTAGACAGAGGATCCCTTTCTGGATCCAATTGGAGAAATGGAGACACACTGGAAAAGAGTTCTGCCATTTTTGATCCTGCCACATGACAGAAAAAGAGGCTCAAGCAGCTAGGCTCAGGGGAGAGATAAGTCATTTGCCCAATAGCTTACATCTCAGCATCACTAGGTATTAGGGAAATGTAAATCAAAACCACAATGAAATATTTCACACCTATTAAAATGTTCACTATTAAGAAAAGAGAAAACTATAAGTCATAAGAAAAAGTGGAGAAATAGGACCACTCATGCATTGCTGGTGGGAATGTAAAATTGTGCAGCCCCTGTGGAAAACAGTTTGGCAGTTCCTCAAACCAAATCCAACAGCTTATTTAAAGAATAATACACCTTGATCAACTGGAATTTATCCCTGGTTTGCAAGGTTGATTCAACCTAAATTAATGTAATGTACCACATTTACCCAATGAAGGAAAAAAATCTCATGATCATCTTAAGTAAAACTGAAAAGGCATTTGACAAAATTCAGCATGCCTTATTGATAAACTACTTAGAAAAATAAGGATAGAAGGAAACTTCCTCATCATGACAGATGGCATATACGAAAAGTCCACCGCTAACATGCTACTTACAGTGAAAGACTGAAAACTTTCCCTCTAAGATCAAGAACAAGACAAGGATGCCCATTTTCACCATTTTCAAACATTGTTGGAAGATCTTGCCTGAGCAATTAGACAAGAAAAAGAAATTAAAAAGGCTTCCAAATAAAAAAGGAAGAATTGAAACTTTCCCTATTTGTAGATGACATGACCCTATATACAGAAAATCTTGAAAAATCCACAACAAAGTTACTAGAGCTAATAAATGAATTAGGAAAGAGGTGGGATACAAGATCAATACCCCAAAATTTTACAAGCAAAGAACAATCAAAAGAAGAAATCAAGGAAATAATTCCATATCTAGTAATCAAATATCTAGGAATAAATCTAACCACAGATGTAAAGGACATTTACATCTACAAAACATTGCTAAAATAAATCAAACTACAGAACAGAAAACTACAAAACATTGCTAAAATAAATCAAAGAAAACTTAAATAAATGGAAGGACGTTCTGTGTTCATGGATTGGAACACTAAATTTCATTAAGATTCAATTTATAGATTCAATGTGATCCCAATTAAAATTCAAACAGCTTACTTTGCAGAAATGGAGAAGCCAATCATCAGATTGAAGTGGAAGGGTAAGGGACTACATATAGCTAAATCCACCCTGAAAAAACAGAATGAATGTGGAGGACTCACACATTCTGATCTTAAAATGTACTACAAAACCATATTAATCAAAATAGGTTGGGCAAAACGATGTGGATCAACCAATTGGGCTCCCATCTACCATATAGGAGGTCCAGGGTTCAATGCCTAGGACCTCCTGATGAGGGCAAGCTGGCCCACATGGTGAGCTGGCCCACGCAGAATGCCGGTCCAAGCAGGAATGTGGCCATGTGCAAGAGAGTCACCATGTGTGGGAATGCTACCTTGCATGGGAAAAGCCTCCCTGGGCAGGAGTGCTGGCCAATGAAGAGAGCTGGTACAGCAAGATGATGCAACAAGAGACACAGAGGAGAGAAAATAAGAAGATGTAGCAGAACAGGGGAGCTGAGGTGGCACAAGAGAGTAATTGCCTCTCTCCCTCTACAGAAGGTCCCAGGATTGGTTCCTGGAGCTGCCTAATGAGAATACAAGCAGACACAGGAGAACACACAGAGAGTGGGGAAATGGGGTGGGGTGGGAGGAATAAATAAAAAGAAATCTTTAAAAAAAATTGGTTGGTACTGGCACAAGGTCAAATATATAAACCAATGGAATCAAATTGAGAGCTCAAAAATCAACTCTCACAAAATAGGGCCAACTGATCTTTGACAAGGGGTCAAAGACCATTCAATTGGGAAAAAATTGTCTCTTCAACAAATGATGCTGGGAAAACTGGACCTCCATTTGCAAAAAAGGGGAGGAAGTCTACCTCATGCCTTATACAAAAATCAACTCAAAATTGATCAAAAACCTAAATATAAGAGCTAGAAGTATCAGTATAGGGAAGCATCCTCAGAACCTTGTTTTAGACAAAGGTTTCTTAGAATTTACACCCAAAACACAAATTAAAAAAGAAAAAAATAGATAAATGGGACCTCATCAAAATTAAAAACTTTTATGTCTCAAAGTAAAACAACCACACAAAAGAGAAAATATTTGGAAACCACATATCCAGTAAAGGTTTAATATCCAGAATATATAAAGAAATCCTTCAACTTAACAACAAAAAAGACAAACAACCCAATTTAAAATGGGCAACCTGAATAGACATATCTCCAAAGATATAAAAAGGACCACAAAGCACATGAAAACAAAAACATGCTCAAAATCATTAGCCATCAGTGAAATGTAAATCAAAACCACAGTGAGATACCATTTCACACCTACTAGCATGACTGCTATTATAAAAACACCACCACCAAACTAACAAGTGTTGGAAAGGATGTGGAGAAACAGGCACACTCATTCATTGCTGGTGGGAATGTAAAAGAGTATAACTGCTTTGGAAGACAGTTTGGCATTTCCTCAGAAAGCTAAGTATAGAACTACCATATGATCCAGCAATCCCACTACTTGTTATATACCCCAAAGAATTGAAAGCAGGGACTTGAACAGATATTTGCGTAACAATGTTCAAAGTAGCATTATTCACAGTTGCCAAAAGCTGGAAACAACCCAAGTGTCCATTAACTGAAGAATGAATAAATAAAACGTAGTGTATACATACAATACAGTGGAATATTATTCAATCATAAAAAGGAATGACATCCTGATACATGCAACACAGCATGGAGAGCCTTGAAGACATCATGTTGAATGAAATAATCCATACCCAAAAGGACAAATATTGTACGATTTCACTGATTTTAACAATTATATTTTAAGCCAACTAATAGTCAGAATCTAGAATATAGGTTACCAGAGGATGGGGTGGTGATAGGGAATGGGAAGTTTAGGCTTAAAATGTACAGAACTCCTATTTGGAATGATGGGAACATTTTGGTGATGGACAGTGTTAATGGTAGCATAACGTTGTGAACATAATTAACAGCAGTCAAATATATATATATATATATATATATATATATATATATATATATATATACATATGATTAGAAGGGGAAATGTTAGATGTATATATGGTAACAAATGAAAAAAAAATTAAAAATCCATGGAACTACACTACATAAATAGTGGCCCATAAGTTAAACTGTGGATTATATTTAATAGTAAAATTATAAAAATGTGCTATTATCAATTGTAACAAATGTTCCACACCAATGCAAGGTGCTAATAATAGAGTGGTATATAGGAATCTTTTATTTTATGCATGATTGTTCTGTAAACCCATGACTTCTCTAATAAATAAAAAAATTATATAAGGAAAGTTAAAAAATATAGGTAGTATAAACATTTATGCTTTTAGATAGTCAGTTGATTCTGCAACAGCAACAGTGGAAGCCAAATGTCAGTGGAATGATATTTGAAACTGCTGAAAATAATTGCCAACATAGACTCCTATACCCAGGGAAAGTATAATTTTAGGATGAAGGCAAAATAAAGACATTGTCAGATGAACAAAAACTGAGTTTGCCACCTGCAGATTTGTTCTAAAAAATTCCTAAAAGATGTACTTCAAGAAGTAATATGATACCAGAAAGAAGACCTGATTCAATAACAAATGAAAATTTATAAGTATTGAAGCCATGAATGCAGACAAATCTAAATGAATACTTGGGGTATAAAATGATAATGGCTTAGATAATTTTGAAAATGTATTCACCAAATGCAATGAATGTGCCATAATGATGAAAGAAGTTGTTGATGTGGGAGGAATGGGGGTGGGGGAATATATGGGAACCTCTTATATTTTTTAATGTAACATTTTTTGTGATTTATGTATCTTCAAAAAAAACAATAAAAAATATATAGAGATAATTAATGTACATAACATTAGCATTTAGGTGAGGATGGGGAAATGGGGTTAAAGTCTTCTAAAGTTCTTCCATTATCAAGAAAATGGAAGTGTTGATTACCACTAGAAGTTTTGATATGTTAGGAATGATGGCTTTAATTTTTTTTTTTTTAGGTTTCATGCATTTATGCATTCACTAATTTCTCAAATTTACAAGAGCTGAAACATTAAATCAGTTAAATGTATGATCTATTAATTCTATTAATCAGGAATCATTCTTGCTATAGAAGAGAAATGAACATTCAGAGAAAAGATAAATATTTAAGTTTTTAATTTTCATAAATTAAACAGCAAACTAGAATATACTACTCAAGCCTCAAACACTATTGCCTTTTAAAAAAAATCCTTGAGTAATAATACTTTTACTTGAGTTTTTTAAAAGTTGGATTTATTGGGATATAATCTACATACAGTAAAATTCATCATTTTAGATGTATTACCCACCACCACAATCAATATATAGAATATTTCCATTACCCTCCATAAATTCCCTTACACCCCTCTGTTGTCAAGTCCCCCTACTTATACCCCAGCTCAGACAATCACTGATATATTTTCTTTCCCAATAGCTTTGCCTTTTATAGAATATCTTATAATCAGAATTTTACAATGTCTTAGTTTGGCAGATTTACTACAACACAGTACCATAAACGAGTTGGCTTAAACAACAGAAAACCATTGCCTCACAGTTCTGGAGGCTCAAAGTCTGAAAGCAAGGTGTTGGTAGGGCCATTCTTCCTCTGAAATTTGTAGGGTTCTGGTAGTGGCTTTCTGACAATCCACGATGTCACTTCGCTTATGGCAAAGCTTAGTCTCAGTCTCCATCACATGGCCATCTCTCTGTATCGAAATTTCCTCTCCTTTTACAGACACCAGTCATTCTGTATAAAGGTCCACTGTAATCCAGGTTGGCCTCATTTTAACTAACCACATCTTCAAAGATCCTATTTTCAGGAACCAGCAAGATGGCCACAGAGTAAAGAGCTCCTAGAGTCAGCTCCTGCTACAGGCAGTTAGTAAACACCCAGAGCTACCTGAGCTAGCTGAAGCACCTGTTTGGGGGCTTCAGGAGGCCAGAAGAGCATCCTGCCACATCCTTGAAGGAGTGGAAGGAGGAGACTGCCCATGTGCAGAGAAGACTGGTAAGTAGATCACTCCACACCACGGAGGCCGGTGCCCAAGCTGCCTCAGGGGCTGTTCCGCAGCTGGAATTGAAAGCTCTACTTCCCCACAATGGGGGAGGAAGAGCCAATTTCAGCTACCAATGAATGAATTCTGTGAGCTACAGTATAATCCTGAGAAGAGCTAAAATTTGAGCCTGTCCAAGTGAGAAACAGGCCAGGAGTCGCAATCTTAACTCCGCACCTGGCATGAGGGGAAGCAGGGCGGACTGAAAATCCCAGTGCTGGTGGGGAATGGCTTCTTCCCATCCAGATCATACTGCAGCTCCAGCCTAGGCCCCAGTGCCACCTCCAACAGGGAGGAAGCAAGGACCTGAGCCAGCCTCTCCAGGAAATTACCGGACAAGCCACAGAGGCTGGTGATTATCCTACTCTGGTGGCATGCACAGCCCCAGAAGCTATTCTGTGGCTGGAATTGGAAGCTCCATTTCCCAGAAACAAGGAAGAAGGAGACGGTTGACTGCTGATTTCAGCTACTGATTCCTAGACTTGGCTGGCTAATATATAACCCTGAGAACAGCTGGGGTATGAGCCACCCCAAGTCAGAAAGAGGACAGTAGCTGCCATTTTTACTCCATCCCCATACTGAGGGGAAGCGTGACTGAATGAAACTCTCAGTGTTGGCAGGAACCAGTTTCTTTTACACAAATCAGCCTGCAGCCCTAGCCTAGGCTTCAGCCCCACCACTGGCAGGGAGGAGGATGAGGCGCCCTGCACCAGCCTAAACAGATAACTGCAGGTAACTTTGGCTGCCATAGATGGAAAATCAGAACCCTACCAGGGCAACTGCAGTCATTTTGGACCCACACTGCATAGATTGCTGCCCACACCTCCAGCTCCATCCCCACCCCAAGCAGGGGAGAAAGGGATGTGAAACTTCATCAGTCTCTCTGGGCAACTACAGTCTAGGCCTGCACTTGGATTATTCCACACAGCTGTGACTCTATCCCCACTCCTGGCAAAGGAGAAAGTTGGAAGAAGTTTCATTGGTCCCTGGCACAAGGAGGGCAGCTTAACCTCCACAGCTTATAGCACCACCTACATGCTTGGCTCCTATTGCACAACCAGCAAGGGAGAAATGACAGTAAGCCCTAAACTAAAGAGAAATAAACCTAACCCAGAAAAAATACTCTACTAAGTAGATGCAAAGACACCAACAAGAAATTACAATCCACACCAAGAAACAGGAAGCTATGGCCCAGCTAAAGGAACAAGATAAGCCTCCAGATGACATAAAGGAGTTGAGACAACTAATCATAGATGTTGAAACAAACCTCCTTAATAAATTCAATGAGATGGCTAAAAATATTAAGGATATTAAGAAGACATTGGATGAGCACAAAGAAGAATTTGAAAGCATACATAGAAATATAGCAGAAATCTCTTACAAAAGACTGACTGTGTGGTAACGGAGTCCTACAGGAACAGGCTGTTTCAGGAACCTGCAGGACAGGAGGTGTCTGGACATCGATCTAGAGACTGCAGCAGAATTGCTGCTTGCTCAAGGTAGAACTGCGGGTTTCTAACACTGAGCTCAGAAGCGGTGGGAGGGTGAATCCCTCCCCCACTAGGGCTAAGAGCTGAGGCATTCACTGAGAACTGCCAGTCGTGGGGCGGAGTTTCCAAGCCCCGTGTCCCCCAAATGCATGAACCCCAGGCCTGGGTCCCCTGAATCCCCATGGCCCGTGCTGGATACCCCGAGTCCACATTCTCCTGGGCTTCTGTTTCCCGAGCCCAGCACTCCTGGAAATCTGGCATTGCCCTACCCCTCCGGACGCGGATTAACTCCGGAATTGGGAGAGTTTAGGTGGGAGGTGCAGAGGGGCCAAGGAGTGCAGGTTCAATTTCCTGGTTCCCCCCTTTTTTATTGAGTTTGGAAGAGATATTAGCTGACTTGGGGAGAGCCTAATAGAGAAGAGGTGAATCTGGTATGAGAGCCCAATTTACCTAAATGCCCTGGGATAGGAAACTTGGTCTGGGAGAAGGTGGAGTCAGAAAATTAACCAGCCCCCTTGTAGCACACCTAAGGAAGAGGGACAGTAGGACGCGCTTTACAGACTTCCAATAGCATATTTAGGGTTCTTGGCAAGGGGTGGATGCTCTCTCAAGAAATTAAGAGTCATTATTTCCTCAGGTGAGTTGGTTCACCAGGGACCCATTTGAATTTCCTACAGGAGCCCTCATGCAGCCTTCCTGCTATCTTGGGAGAGAGGGAAGTGAGGAAGGGAGAAAGAGGGAAGGTCAGACTCCTAAGCAGTTTATTCACTTGCGAAGAGGATTCTTTGTTTGAGGCCTTGTCTGGTCTTTTTTGTTGGTCTGTTTTCTTGTTTTCCTTCCTCTTTATCCCCCCCCACTGCCCTTTTTTATTCTTTTTCTTCCCCTCCCCCCATCTTTTTTTCTTCACTCTTTCTTTCTCCTTTTTTCCCCCCTTTTATTCTTTATTCTTTTTTTTTTTATATATTAGTGCTGCAGGCAACATTCCTTATTTGCTGTGCTTCGTCATTCTCAATTTTCTCTTTTCTGGTTGTACTGATTTTGGCTTCCAACACTATCCCCTTTCCTTTACATCATTCTATCCCCCATCATTTATTGTTTCTCTTACATTCCACCTCTCTCTGTTTAACCCCCAATATTTATGACTTTTTATCTATACCTCTAATCTGTTTTCTATTATTTATTCACTCTTTATGTTATTGTCTTCTCTTTTGTTTTTCCCTCTCTCCTGATCCTACTGACCTTTTAATTCATAGTATATTCCTCCCCATATTCAGTTCAATATCTCATTATAGGTACTCTACTTTTTTATGGTTATACCTATACACAGCTTCCATGAGTTCTATATCCATTCTCCTAGATCTCATATGGTTCTTCTGCTAACACTCACTATCAACACTATTACTATATTTTTCTTTTCTTACCCCTTTTGCTTTCTCTGGCCCTAATATTTTCCTTCAAGGGAACTTAGCCAACAACAAGGAAATAGAATAAGAAGAAAAAAGTGACAAAGAGAAGACTTAACACACACACGAAAACAACTAATTAAACCCCAAGGCTAGAATAAGAAGATAATCAACAGAATAAACCCAACAAGACAAAATGATGACCAGACAGCAGCAAAAAACTACAGATCATACCAATAATCAGGAAAATATGGCCCAATACAATGAAAAAACTAAAAGCCAGAAAGAGAAGTAGAACACCGAATGAGTAATTAAAGCTCTCAAAACATGTATCATGGACCAATTCAATGAAATGAAGGAAGAGATTAAGCATATTAAGAAAACACTTGGAGAGCATACAGAAGAAATTGTGATCATGCACAAAAAGATCACAGAGATAATGGGATCAATAGTGCAATCCAAGAAATAAAAAATACACTCTCAGTGAATAACAGCAGATTTGAAGAGGCAGAGGAAAGAATTAGTGATGTGGAAGACAGTACATCTGAAATCAAACAGCTAGTAGAATTAATTGATAAAAAGATAGAAAAAATCCAGCAGGGACTTAGGGACCTGAATGACAATGCAAAATGCACAAACGTATGCATTATAGGCATCCCAGAAGGAGAAGAGAAGGAAAAGGGGACAGAAGGGGTGTTGAAGGAAATATTGGCTGAAAACTTCCCAAACCTATTGAGGGAGATGGATGTACATGTCCAGGAAGCACAATGCACCCTGAACAGCATAAATCTGAACAGGCCTACCCCAAGAGATATATTTGACAAATTATCCAATGCACAAGACAAAGAGAAAATATTAAAAGCAGCAAGAGAAAAGAGAAACATCACATACAAGGGAGGCTCCATAAGATTAAGTGCTGATCTCTCATCTGAAACCATGGAGGCAAGAAGGCAGTGGTATGACTGTAGTCATATGTCAATGTACTAAAAGAAAATAATTTCCAACCAAGAATACTCTATCCAGCAAACCTAGCATTCAAAAATGATGGAGAGTTCAAAATATTCACAGATAAACAGAAACTAAGAGAGTATGCCAATAAGAAATCTGCCCTTCAAGAAATGCTTAAGGGAGTTCTGTAGGAGGAAAGAAACAAACAGGAGAGAGAGAGTTGGAGGAGAGTGTATGAACAACAAAAACTACAAAAAAAAAAAAAAAATCAAACAACATAAGACAAACACAAACCCAAAGAAAACATGGCTAATATAAGTAATTCCTTGAAAGTAATAACGCTAAATATCAATGGATTAAACTCACCTGTTAAGAGACACAGATTGGAAGACTGGATAAGGAAATATGACCCATCTATGTGTTGTCTACAAGAAACTCATCTTAGACCCAGAGGTTGAAAGTGAATGGCTGGAAAACAATCTTACAAGCAAACAATAACCAAAAAAGGGCAGGAGTAGCTATGTTAATATCAAACAAAATAGATTTTAAATTGAAAACAATTGTGAGAGACAAAGATGGACCCTACATATTAGTGAAAGGGATAATCTTTCAAGAAGAATGAACAATCATAAACATTTATGCTCCTAACAAGGGCACCTCCAAATACATGAGGCAAACACTGGAAAAACTAAGTGAAAGAATAGATGCTTCTACAATTATAGTGGGGGGCTTTAATATACCACAATCAACTTTGGACAGAACATCTCAAAAGAGAATCAATAAAGAAACAAAAACTTTGAATAGTATATTAGAGGAACTGGACCTAATAGACATATACAGAACATTACACCCAAATACAGCAGGATATACATTTTTCTCAAGTGCACATGGATCATTCTCCAAGATAGACCATATGCTAGGCCACAAAGAAAGTCTCGATGAATTCAGAAAGATCAAAATCATAAAAAAAATTTCTCTGACCATAGTGGAGTAAAGCTGGAAATCTACAAGGGCCAGAGGCCCAGATTTCACAACAAGATATGGAAATTAAACAGCCCACTCTTAGAAAAACAGTGGGTCAAGGAGGAAATCTCAAAAGAAATTAACAACTACCTTGAAACTGATGAAAATGATAACACAACATACCAAAACTTATGGGTTGCAGCAAAATCAGTACTGAGAGGGAAATTTATAGCCACAAATTCATACATCAAAAAAGAAGAAAGAGCTAAAATTGAAGAACTAACTGCACACCTGGAGAAATTAGTAAAAAAACAACAAAGTAACCCCAAAGGAAGAAGAAAGAAAGAAATGACAAAGATAAGAGCAGAACTAATGAAATAGAAAATAAGAAAGCACTTGAAAAGATAAACAAAACCAAAAGGCAGTTCTTTGAGAAGATCAATAAAATTGACAAACCCTTAGCTAGACTAACAAAGAAAAAAAGAGAAAAGATGCAAATACACAAAATAAGAAATGAGAAAGGAGATATCACCACTGATCCCACAGAAATAAAGACTATCATAAGAGAATACTTTGAAAAAGTATATTCCGACAAGAACGATAATTTAGAGGAAAAGGACAAATTCCTAGAAACACATAAGCAGCCTCTATTGACAAAAGAAGAAAGTGACGATCTCAACAAACCAATCACAAGTAAAGAAATAGAATCAGTCATTAAAAACCTCCCAATTAAGAAGAGCCCTGGGCCAGATGGCTTCACACTTGAATTCTACAAAACATTCCAGAAAGAACTGACACCAGTCTTGCTTAAACTCTTCCAAAAAAATTGAAACAGAAAGAACATTGCCTAATTCATTCTATGATGACAACATTACCCTAGTACCAAAGCCAAAGACACCACAGAAAAGGAAAATTACAGACCAATTTCTCTAATGAACCTAGATGCAAAAATCCTCAACAAAATACTTGCTAATTGTATTAACAATACATTAAAGAATTATACACCATGACCAAGTGGGATTCATTCCGGGTATGCAAAGGTTGTTTCAACATAAGAAAATCAATTAATGTGATACACCATATAAACAGATTGAAGGGAAAAAAATCACATGATCATATCTATAGATGCAGAAAAAGCATTTGACAAAATACAGCATCCTTTCTTGATAAAAAACACTGCAAAAGATTGGAATACAAGGAAATTTTCTCAACATGATAAAGGGTATATATGAAAAACCCACAGCCAACATCATTTACAGACAAGGATGCCCACTATCATCCTTCTATTTAACATTGTCTTAGAAGTACCTGCTTGAGCACTGAGGCAAGAACCAGATATAAAAGGCATCCAAATTGGAAAAGAAGAAGTCAAAATTTCATTATTTGCAGACATGATCCTATACATAGAAAACCCTGAGAAGTCTTCAAGAAAGCTTCTAGAACTCATAAATGAGTTCAGTACAGTTGCAGGTTATAAGATCAATGCGCAAAAATCAGTAGCATTTCTGTACACCAATAATGAGCTATCTGAGGAGGAAATCCAGAAACAAATACCACATACAATAGTAAAAAAAAAAAAAAAAATCAAATACATAGGAAAAAATTTAACTAAAGATGTAAAAAACTTATACACAGAGAACTACACAGCACTGTTTAAGGAAGTCAAAGAAGACCTAAATAAATGGAAGAACATTCTCTGTTCATGGATAGGAAGACTAAATATTATTAAGATGTCTATCCTACCAAAACTGATATATACATTCAATGCAATCCCAATAAAAATCAACACAGCATTCTTTAATGAACTAGAAAAACTAGCTATGAAATTTATTTGGAAAGGAAAGAGGCCCCAAATAGCCAAAGACATATTGAAAAAGAAAAATGAAATTAGAGGAATCACACTACCTGACTTCAAAACATACTACAGAGCTACAGTAGTGAAAACAGATTAGTATTGGCACAAGGATAGATCCACGGACCAATGGAACCGAATTGAGAGTTCTGATAGAGATCCTCATATATACAGTCATATAATATTCGATAAGGCCACCAAACCCCCTCACCTTGGAGAGAACGGCCTCTTCAACATTTGGTGCCTGGAGAACTGGATATTCATATGTGCAAGAACAAAAGAGGATTACCAGCTCACACCTTATACAAAAATCAACTCAAGATGGATCAGAGACCTAAATATAAGAACTAAGACCATAAAGACTTTGGAAAGCAATGTTCGGAACCATCTACAGGACCCTGTAATAGGAAATGGCTTCATGAACTTCACACCCAAAGCACAAGCAGCAAAAGAACAAATAGATAAATGGGACTTCCTCAAAAGTAAAGCCTTCTGCTCCTCAAAGAAGTTTGTCAAGAAAGTGAAAAGAGAGCCTACATAATGGGAGAAAATATTTGGTAACCATATATCTGATAGAAGACTTATATCCTGCATATATAAAGAACTCCTGTATTTTGAAAATAAAAAGACAAACAACCCATTTAAAAAATGGGAAAAAGATTTAAACAGACACTTCTCCAAAGAAGAAATACAAATGGCTAAAAAGCCCATGAAAAAATGCTCCCAATCTCTAGCTATTAGGGAAATGCAAATCAAAACTACAATGAGATACCATCTTACTCCCATAAGATTGGCAGCTATGCAAAAAACAGAAGACTACAAGTGCTGGAGAAGATGTGGAGGAATGGGAACACTCATCCACTGCTGGTGGGAATGCAGAAGGATCCAGTCATTCTGGAGGACAGTTTGGCAGTTTCTCAAAAAACTAGCTATAGATTTGCCATATGACCCAGCAATTCCACTGCTGGGTATATACCCAGTAGAACTGAAAACAAGGACACAAACCAATATATGCACACCAATGTTCATAGCAGCATTGTTCACTATTGCCAAAAGTTGGAATCAACCCAAATACCCATCAACAGATGAATGGGTAAATAAAATGTGGTATATCCATACAATGGAATACTACTCAGCTTTAAGAACAAATGCACTACAAACACATGTGATAACATGGATGAGCCTTGAGAACCTTATGTTGAGTGAAGTAACCCAGGCATTGAAGGACAAATACTACATGACCTCAATTATATGAAATAAGTAAACCAAGCTGCCTTAGAAAGTTAGGGACTGGATGATAGGCTTAAAGGAATTTGGGGGGTAGAGGAAGGTCGTGAACTGACACCTACCTGGGTGAAATCTATGATAAGCTGGAGGTAAGTATTTGTACAGGGAAGGGATGAAACGGGGGCATAGGGATATCTTTGGGTGGGGCTTTGTGGGCCTGAGGGGGGCTAGGGATGGGAGGATGGGTAATATGTCCCAAGAAATTGGGGGGAGGTTGGAGGAACATATGAACATAGGAGATTGTCAGGTATGTGGTTGAGAGTATATTGTTGAGAAAACTTTTTCAAAAATATAATAAGGAAAGTTACCTATTTAAGATGCTTAATGGGGAGAATCTGACACAGGACAGGCTTCTAGGAAGTGTGCAAGTGCTCAATTTGTCATAGTGGATTATATCATTGGATGGAAACCCATACAATGAGAGTGAAGATATACCCACATCCTGGGGAGGACTGATGTTCTCAAATAGAGTGAATTGTATCTCCTGAGAGAAATTGTGGTTCCCAATGCATTAGGGCAGTTGAGCACGTCAAGCCCTCAACATTGTTGCAAGTATCTCTGAACATGGCCCTTCAAGCAATGAAGAATGATTGTCACTGTGAGCCCTGAGGGGAAGGAAAAAGAGGTATTGAATAGGTGGAATCAGTGTAACTGAGGGGAAATGGAAATATTCCACAAGATTATGCAAGGATGGATATAGGACATGTTAAATTACACCCAAAAATGTATAGGGGCCTATAAGCTAAAATGTAAATCATAATGTAAAACATAAGATAACTAAAAATTTAGAAAACTGTATAGTCTAAAATACAGACCACAATGCAAACCCAAGTGTAACTTTGTTTGAGAACTATTGTCTCAATATCTGTACATCAGTTGCAGCAAATATAATATGAACATGTAAAAAGATTATTGCTGGGCAAGGGACAAAGTATCTGATATTGAATATGTGGGAGTACTGTATATTGTATATATGAATTACTGTGGCCTAAAACTTTTGTGAAGACAAGCTTAATAATTAGAAAGAAAGAAAAAAGCAAAAGAAAGGACATAGACCCTGAGAAAGAGATGGAAGAAGTTGCCTTGCGAGTGTGCATACAGGGCAACACTTATTGCAGTGATGGAAGGCAAAACATCAAAAACAAAGCTTTTTAATTTTTTGATACCCCAATTTATTTTTACTTTAATTTTTCTAAATTAATATGTATTCTATATCTGACCTCTAAACCCATCACTATATCCCATTTTACTATTAATGGAACCTGGCAATATATTGGGCTTCATTTTCAGGGAGGTTTTGGACCACAGAGGGGTTCGATAGTGGTGGGGGAGGAATACTGGTGTGGGGTGTTATTGGTGGGGGGTGCATGGTTGGGAGGGAGTTCTCCAGGGCATATGTGCAGGGTGCATAAAAATGTTTGGATATTTTTATAATGGTTACAGTTGGGAACGATGGCTGGGGGGAGTGCTGAGTTCCTGGCTGGGGAGCTCTGTCACATTCCCCAATGGAATAGCAACAATCCTCTGAGTGCAATGTCTAAAACCAGTAAGGAAGGATGGTTCAACAATGAGCCCTTGATGCTAATGACTATGCTTGTGGGTCTGTGTGCCTGAAATAAGAACTAGGCCTAGAGCTGCAGGGTGCCTAAGAGTTACCTCCTGAGAGCCTCCGTGTTGCTCAAATGTGTCCAGTCTTGAAGCCAAACTCAGCATGTAAATTCCCCCCAGCGTGAGCCATGACTCCTGGGGATGAGCCTCCCTGGCACCGAGGGATTACTACCAAGTACCAGCTGATGATGCGGCTGGAGAACAACCTTGAATAAAAGGGTCAACTCAGATCAGCAGAATATCTCAGCCTACATGTAATATCAGGAGTTAAACATGCTTTTTGACCCTGAAAAAAAGGGGGAAATGGAAAGGACAAATGAGTTTATATGGCTATGAGTCTCCAAAAAAGAGCTGGGAGGTCATCAGAGGGGTCACCCTTATGCACACCTCAGCAGAGTCCCAGAGACAGCTAAAGTAGATACAACCCCAGATACTGGTTCTTCTGAGGGGTACAGAGACCCACAGGTTCTATGGTCATGTCAGATGGAGTTCAGTGCCATGTCACTTGGCCCTACTTTGGAGTTTGTGGTCCTGAGTGTGATGGCGTTGGACTCAGGTATGCTCTTTGTTCACAAGCTTCTCCTGTCACTTTTACCGGACCTGTGGCTGGTGCTGTGGTTTAGTGTATACTTGGGGGACCTGAATCTCTGGAATGTCCTTGTGATAGCCAGGCCCTGAGCCTCAACAGACTTGCAACTCCTACTTTCTCATTTATTGAACTTACTCCAGCCAGCTAACAGGGAAGTGAAGAAGTCAACCACCACACCAGGGAGCCAAGAGTGCATACAACTGCAGACAGGAGAATTGCATCCCTCATCCAAGTGGAGTCGAGGCATCCTCTCAATAGAGAGGTGGAGTGGACATAGCCATCCCAGGGTCCACAGAATGGAGGAATTGAGTATGGATTAGAGTGGACTTACTGATTACTCTATTCTGGAAATAATGTGATTAGTAGTGGAAATAATGTAACACTGAAATGGAGAAAGTGGATATGGTAGCTGCTGAGGGTGGGAATGGAAAGAAAAGATGTGATGTGGGGGCATTTTCAGGACTTGGAGGTGTCCTGGGTGGTACTGCAGGGACAGTTACTGGAAATTGTATGTCCTCCCGTGGCCCACTGGGTGGACTGGGGGAGAGTGTAAACTGTAATGTGGACCATTGACCATGTGGTGCAGCAGTGCTCAGAGATGTATTCACCAAGTGCAATGAATGTCCCATGATGATGGAGGAGGTTGTTGTTATGGGTGGAGGAGTGGGGTGAGTAGGGTGGGGGATATATGGGGACCTCATATTTTTTAATGTAACATTGAAAATAAATTAGTTAATTAAAAAAAAGAAATATAGCAAATCTTATGGGAATGAAAGGTGCAATCAATGAATTTAAAAAACATTGAAATCATATAATAGCAGATTTGAGGAGGCTGAAGAAAGGATTGGTGAGCTTGAAGAAATGGCCTCTGAAAGGGAACATACAAAAGAAGAGATGAAGAAAAGTGGAAAAAAAATGAACAAGGTCTCAGGGAACTAAATGACAGCAAAAGGCATGTAAACATATGTGTCATGGGTGTTCCAAAAGGAGAAGAGAAGGGAAAAGGGGCAGAAGGAATATTTAAAGAAATAAGGGTAGAAAATTTCCCAACCCTATTGAAGGACATAGATATCTCTGTCCAAAAAGCACACTGTTCTCCCATCCAAAAAAATCTAAATAGACCAGCTTGAAGACACATACTCATTAGAATGTCAAAGGCCAAAGACAAAGAGAGAATTGTGAGAGCAGCAAGAGAAAAGCAATGGATAACATATAAGAGATATCCAATAAGATTAAGTGCTAACTTATCACCAGAAACCATGGAGGCAAGGAGATTGTGGTCTGATATATTTAAGATACTATGAGAGAAAAACTTTCAGACAAGAATCTTAAATTGAGCAAGAATGTCTTTCAAAAATGAGGGTGAAATTAGAATAGTCATGGATAAACAGAAACTGAGAGATTTCTAAGCAAGAGCCCAGATTTTCAGGAAATACTAAAGGGTGTGCTAGAGCCTGAAAAGAAAAGACAGGAGAAAGGGGCTTGGAAGAGAGTCTAGAAATGAACATTATATCAATAAAAGTAACTGAAAGTGTCAGAAGAGTGGTGAAAATAAAGTATGACAGATAAAACTCAAATAGTCAGGAATAAACTTAACCAATGATGTAAAGTACTTGTACTCAGAAAACTGCAACTCAATGTTAAAACAAATTTTAAAAGCCCTAAATAACTGGAAGAACATTCCATGCTCATGGATTGGAAGACTAAATATCATTAAGATGTCAATTCTACTCAAATTGATATACAGATTTAATGCAATCCCATTACAAATTACACCAGCATTAAAGAAAAAACTGAAAACATGATCATTAAATTTATTTGGAAGGGTAAGGTGTCCTGAATAGCCAGAAACATCCTCAAAAAGAAAAGTGAACCCACATCTCCAGACTTTAAATCATAATACCTACATATAGTGGTAAAAACAACATGGTACTGGCCTAAAGACAGACACAATAAACCAATGGAACCAAATTTATGGTTCAGAAAGAGATCCTCACAGGTATAGTCAAGTGATTTTTGACTAGCCTGTCAAACTCACACAGCTCAGGCAGAAAAATCCATTCAACAAATGGTGCTGAAAGAATTGGACATCCATAGCTGAAAGAAGGAAAGAGGACCCCTATCTCACACATTCCCAAAAACTAACTCAAAATGGATCAAAAAACTAAAAATAAAAGCAAGAACCATAAAACATCTAGAAGATATTATTGGAAAATATCTTCAAGACCTGGTGGTAGGTGGTGGATTCTTAAAGGAGATAAGAGAAGGACTGAGTGGGCTACTGATGTTTAATGTATGTAGACATTTTCATTAGCTTTACTGTAAAAGTGTGGAAATGTATAGAGTGGATGGTAACACACAGTGAGTAACAGCTAGTTTATAAATGGGGATGTGATTGAAAATGTTAGTCTAGTTATGTAAATGCCAATTGACAAATGCTTGAGAATAATCTAGGAACTGGATAGCACAGTAAACCAAGAGGTGGCTGAGAGTTGTGGTTGATGGTACAGATGCAAGATTGTCCTTTGTTGGCTAAAACAAATGTATATCACTATGGCAGGGTGTTGGGAATGTGGAGAAGCATGGGAAAAATACAGCTGGAGTGACCTATGGACTGTGGTTAGTTGTAATAATATAATATTCTTCCATCTATGCAAAAGATGTCCTGTGTTGATACTGAGGCAGTATGGAAGATGTGACCCAAATGGACACTATGGACATGGCAATAATCAGATGATATTATCTTATCTGTAGCAAATGACACATCACATTGTGGTGTGTTGATAGAGGGATGTTGTTTGGGAATCCTGCACTTGTCCATGATTGTTTCATAGGTTTACAACTTCTGTCATAAAAAATATATTTAAAAAATAATAATAGGGTGGGTTGGGGGAAAAACACACCAAATGTAAGATAAGGACTATGATTAGTAGTAACATTTTGACAATATTCTTTCATAATTTGTAACAAACATCTCATGACAATGCAAGCTGTTGGTGGAGGGTTGACATATGGGACCCCTGTATGATGTTATGTATGTTTGCTTTGTAAGTTCACAACTTTTACTGTACACTTAATTGTTTATCTATGTTCATATATAAATGATATAAAGATAATAACAGGATTGGTTGGGGGAAAATACTTCGTTTAGTAGTAATATTTTCATAATGCTCTTTAATCATTAGTTAAAAAGGTTTAACAACAATGCAAGTTATTGGTGGTAAGGTGAGTTATGAGAGTCCTGTATGATGTTATATTTGTTTTGTAAGTTCACAACTATTATTATACACTTATTTTTTAAGTAAGTTTATGTATGAGTGAT
The DNA here is from genome assembly GCF_030445035.2 of Dasypus novemcinctus. Classification (NCBI taxonomy): domain Eukaryota; kingdom Metazoa; phylum Chordata; class Mammalia; order Cingulata; family Dasypodidae; genus Dasypus; species Dasypus novemcinctus. The sequence continues at coordinate 18,575,668 of NC_080690.1, read as the reverse complement.
ATATTTCAATAAATTTAAAAAAAATCCCATTTCCAAATTGGGCCACATTTGTATGACTAAGGTTAGGACTTGAACATTTATTTTTCTCTTTGTTTTTGGAGGGGGGCACAATTGAATTCATAACACAGAACATGTGCCCTTTTCTGTCTGGCTTCTTTCACAGAGCATAAGGTTTTGGAGATTCATCTATGTTATTACATATATCAGGAGTTCCTTTTTTTATTATTGAGTAATATTCCACTATGTGTATGTACCACAATTTGTTTATCCATTCACCAGTTATTGGGTATTTGGCTTGTTTACAGTTTTTTGGTTATTTTAAATAAAACTGCTATAAACATTCATGTACTTATCTTTATGTGGCCATAAGTATTCATTTATCTTAAATAAATACCTAGGAATGGGATCACTGTGTCATATGGTAAACGTACATCTAACTTTATAAGAAACTGCCTATGGTATACAGATTTATTCCTAACTTACAATTACACAATTACCTTTACTGGTACTTTCTTTGTGTGGATTAGTATTATAGTCTGGGTCACTTGCTCTCAACCTGAAAAACTTCCTTTAGCATTTCTTTTTTTCCTTTAGCATTTCTAATAAGGCATGTCTGCTAGCAACGAATTCTCTCAGTTTCTGTTTATCTGGGAATATTTTTATTTCACATTCAATCTGAATAATAGCTTTATGGATATAAGATTTTCTTTGACGGGGTTTTGTTTTTTGTTCGAGTACTTTAAATATGTTGTGCCATCTATCCACCATTTTCTCTGCTGAAAAGTCAACTGCTAATCTTACTGGAATTCTCTTGTAACTGACACATAATTTTTTCTTGATTCTTTCAAGATTTTCTTCTTGTCTTTCATTTTTAGCATTTTTACTCTGATGTGTCTGTTTGTGGTCTCTTTGTGTTTAACCTGTTTGGAGTTTGTTGACATCCCTACATGTGCAGGTTTTCATTTTCAATAAATTTGGAAAGATTTTAGTTATTACAATTTCAAATATTTTTTCTGTTCTTTTCTCTCCTCTCCTTCTGGTATTCCCATTATGCATATGTTGATCTGTTTAATGTTGTACCACATTTCTCTGAGCATCTGTTCATTTTTCTTCATTCTTTTATCTTTCTGTTCTTCAGCTTGCATACTTTTTATCACCATTGTCAAGCTCCCTAATTCTTTCTTCTGCCAGTTCAAATCCACTTTTGAACTCCTGTAGTGAAATTTTCTCCAGTTATTGTACTTTCAAATCCATAATTTTCATTTAGTTCTTTTTAACAATTTCAACCTCCTTATTCTCTATTTGAAGCAACATTATCATCCTTTCTTTACTACTTTCATAATGTTTTATTTCTGAGAACATATTTCTAATAGCTACTATGAAATATTTTTCTGTTAAATCCAATATCTGGTTACTCTCACATGCTTTCTTTTTCTTTCTTGTGTATGGGCCATACTTTTCTGTTTCTTTGCATGTCTCATAATTTTTTGTTAGAAAGTGAACATTTTATAAAATAGATTGTAGCAATGCTGGGTAGTCATCCCTCCCCCCCATAGGGCTTGCTATTGTTCTTTTCCTGTTTGTTTAGAAACTGGATGGATTGTTTTAGTGAACTTGAGTCCCACTGTCATACACACACAGTGTTAAACCTCTGATATTCCCCTTCTCTGGGATAACAGTGGTATTAGTAACGTTCTTCCCGCTTTTCTTGACCATACCCAGCTGTTAAAATGATACTCATTTTTGGCCAATTGCTCTTTTATTTTCAACAATGCCCTGGGGCATAAATTCCTTTATAAAGGAATCCAATCAAATTGTAGTTCCTTTGATGAAAGAATTTCTATGGTCAGTGTTTGATATTTGTTCTCACTCCAGGAGGGCTCCTCCCAACTGTCTTAGTCCCTGGTTCTTTCCGGTGAGCTACTTAGCCTACAGCCTAGGCTGTATCTTCATTAGATCCACAAATCTCCTCAAAAAGGCCTTTCAGCACAATCTCCACTGTTCTTGAGATTGCCCTCAGGTTTAAACTTCTCCATATTCTGTTGGAGACGAAGCTAATTCTTTTAGGAAGAGATTAGAAGCTATGTGTTTTATGGCTTGCTTCTCCTCTCAGAAATAATCTCTGAGCCAGTTCACAGAAGTTGGGAATAAGGAAAATGGCCAGTTTCTCCCTGAGTGACTCTCTTGCTCAGGGGCAGGGGTAGGTGGTAGGTGAATGGGAACAGTAGCCTCAGGTTCTCTTTGCTTTCTTTTCTTTTTAAGATTTATTTATTTATTTATTTATTTATTTATTTATTTATTTATTTATTTATTTATTTCTCTCTCCCCCAGCCCCCCACCCCGATTGTCTGTTCTCTGTGTCTATTTGCTGTGTCTTCTTTGTCCGCTTCTGTTGGTGTCAGTGGCACGGGAATCTGTGTTTCTTTTTGCTGCATCATCTTGTTGTGTCAGCTCTCCGTGTGTGAGACACCATTCCTGGGCAGGCTGCATTTTCTTTCGCCCTGGGTGGCTCTCCTTACGGGGTGCACTCCTTGCGCGTAGGGTTCCCCTACGTGGGGGACACCCCTGCGTGGCAGGGCACTCCTTGCGTGCATCAGCACTGCGCATGGGCCAGCTCCACATGGGTCAAAGAGGCCAGGGGTTTGAATTGTGGACCTCCCATGTGGTAGACAGATGCCCTAACCACTTGGCCAAGTCCGCTGCCAGCTTGCTTTTCTCGGCATAGAACCACACCTGCAGAAAGGTCTATTGGAGCCCCAGTATTCTCAGTGTGCCATGCCCAAGGTAGAGCCTCCATTCTACAAGTAAGAGTTGGCAGGAGGGAGCTCCTACTTCTCAAATGCTCTCACCTAGGACTTAGCCTTAGCAACAAGGAGTTTGGGGCAGGGTGAGAAATACTGAGCTCCTGTTCCTCCCTGGAAGAACACCTTTGCCTGGGAGCTGGAAGGACAGGAAGCCCTGAATTCCTGGCTGCATCAATGTGATGTAAAGTGGCTGCCTTTACGAGCTGGGAGAGGACAAGGAGGGAGTGGTCTTGGTTCACATGCCACAGCCTCTTGTCTTTCTTACTGAATTTTCATAGAGTTTCTTGAATATATATTTCTTTGCTGTTTCCTCTTAGGACCATTTCTTTCTAGAGGCTTTAAAGGTTGTTTTTTTTTTTTTTAAGTTTCCACCAGTTTCACAGGGGAATAGATCAGTGCATCTCCTCACACTGTCATGCTGGAGGTTGATCTTTCTACATTTGTGCTTTAACCCTTTTTCTATGTGTGTGCATGTGTGCTTTTTATAATAAAATGAATTAAAATTTGTCACTAGCCTTAAAAATTTGTCACTAACCTAGTTTGGGTTTGATCTTGATATTTATTGAGAATGAAGGCAATTCCCTCCAACACACCTGAAGATTTACCCTCACCTATATCACTAGAATTTAATGGCAAAGCAGATCCACTAAGGGCAGAATCATGAAGTGGCTGGCATACTTGTATAGCTTTAAATAGTCCTATGATTTTTCTGAATATTTTCAGTTCTTTTGGATTGCTGTAAGGATTGCAGTTCTTATGTAATTAAAGATTCAAAAACTTTTCTGGATGGCAATGCTCACAGGAGGGAAAATTGAGCTGATCAGAAGCAAGCTCCTATTTAGTAACATTTTTAGTAATTTGTTAAAACGTTAATAATTTTAGTAATGTTTTAAAGCTAGAAATATGAAAGAAAGAAAATAATATGCTGAGTAGACTGAGTTAGCTGAAACTACTTCACTCTTTCCTAAAAGCCCATTATGTAAAACTTTTCCTTCTTTCCCTGGGTCATCCTGTCCTATTTTATGCTTCTTCCTCTGCTTGCTGTTCCAAGTCCTTTTTGGTATGAGAACTCCATGCACTCTCCTCAACCTTTCTCTCTTTCAATCTCTCTCTTCTTTCTTTCTTTCTTTCTTTCTTTCTCTCTTTCAATCTCTCTCTTCTTTCTTTCTTTCTTTCTTTCTTTCTTTCTTTCTTTCTTTCTTTCTTTCTTTCTTTCTCTCTCTCTTCTTTCTTTCTTTCTTTCTTTCTTTCTTTCTTTCTTTCTTTCTCTCTCTCTCTCTTCTTTCTTTCTTTCTTTCTTTCTCTCTCTCTCTCTCTCTCTCTCTCTCTCTCTCTCTCTCTCTCTTCTCTCTCTCTCTCTCTCTCTCTCTCTCTCTCTCTCTCTCTCTCTCTCTTTCTTTCTTTCTTTCTTTCTTTCTTTCCCTCTCTCTCTTTCTTTTACTATTTTTTTTGGAAGGAGGCAAAGGCACCCCATCTCCAGTGACTGATTATAAATGCCCTCACAATATACTGAGGAAATCACAGGACCACCTTTTTTTCTCTACGATGCGTTTTCATAGTCAAAATCTCAAGTAAGGTATTCAAGATCCATTTATACCTTGCTGAATTAAAAAAAAAAAATTACCATTACATTGTATGATAAAATAGATGAAAGCAATTTACTGAAAGAAATGAATTATTTTCTGAAGCCACACTTCTTAAATTTCTTTTAAAAGAATGATTTATGTCATACTTTTTAAAAAACTTAAAGGTCCATTAGGCATAAAGATTGGCTGGATTAACATATAAGAAATTGTGATATTCCTGCAAGAATTTATAAATCATTTCCTACATTCTGATACATAACTACAACATTACTGGTAAAATTTATAAAGGTAAGCACACAAAACCAAAGCATCCTAGTTAATTGTTCAATTTTGGGCTTGGACTTAGCAGTTGAAAACTATGCTCTGCTTTACTGAATGCCAAGAAGTGAATCATTGCTGATTCTTGGCTGATGTGATTGTGAATCCCATCAGTGGTAGATCACCTATGTAGAGACAAGGAATAATCTGAGGCCAACTGTATTTTTGTAAACAATGACCTTGTTCTTGTCTACCATAATTTTGAAAAATTATGTGCAATGTTAGTGTAGGATATGGATGCCTTTAATTGTCCAAGAAAAACAGAATATTAACCCTGGCACTAATCATGAGCTACTCTAATCTCCTCTAAAGCAATGAGACTTTCAGGATTTTAGGAAAGAAAGCTCAACACATGTCAAAATGACTACCAAACCTGGGAAGGATATCTCATTTGGGAATATCTAGCACATCCATTCTGGGTAATTCTGATACCTCTCATAATTATAGAATAGGAGGAGGGGAAGGGGAAGAATTATTGCTAGAGTCACAATAATTCTATAGTAGAATACCAGTAAATCCACTCTAGTCCATATTTTATTCCTCAGTCCTGAAGACCCTGGGAAGGCAATGCCCACTCCACCTCTCAAATGAGAGGTGGCTTTGATCCCCACATGGCTGATGGATGAGACTCTTCTGCCCACAGCTGTAGGCACTCTCAGTTCCTTGGTGTGGGGGTTGTCTGAGGCTCAGGGCCCAGCTGGCACTTGGACAGCCCAGAGATTCAAGTCTCCTGGGTATATATCAACCCCAGCATGAACTACAGGTTCAATAAAAGGGACAGAAGAGGCATGTGTAGAGAAGTCACATCTGAGTCCAACTCTGTCACACTCAGGAGCACAAATCCAAAATAAGACCCACTGTCAAATAATCAAATTCTGGAGCCATCTGCCATGACTGTAGGACCTGAGTGTCTCCGTAGCCCTCAGGAGCACTGCTACTTGGAGTTGTATCTACTTTGGCTGTCTATGAGATCCTGTTGAGAGGTGCATAAGTGCAACTCCTCTGATGACCTCCCAATTCATTTTGAAGTCTCTTAGCCATATAAACACATTGGTCTTTACCCTTTACCCCTTTAATTCAAGGTCTTTTTCCAGTAGCATCATCAGCCAATGCTTGGAAGTAATCCCTCGGTGCCAGGAAGGCTCATCTCTGGGAGTCATGTCCCATGCTGAGGGGAAGGTAATTCATTTATATGCTGAATTTTGCTTAGGGAGTAGCCACATTTAAGTAACATGGAGGCTCTCAGGAGGTAACTCTTAGGCACCCTGCAACACTAGGCCAAGTTGAAATTTCAAACACAACAGGCTCTTTATGTTTCTAACTGGAGGCTAAGGAGATCTGAATTTGAGACACTGTAAAACCTGAACAAGAGTTTACAATCTGTAATATTCAAGTGCTTGAGGGTCCTAATGAAGCTACTAACATACCTGGATATCCTCCAACAAGGACTGCCCTCTGATGTATCTGAAGGGAAGATGTCAATTTTATTCACACCTTTCTCTATTTGGGTCACTGCATATTATCTAGATTTTTGATTTCCTATCTGGGGATACAATATATGTCAAATGTGCAGGAACCTATTATTCCCATAACATATTAAAATAAACCATAAAAAATTTCTCTCTGCTTATCAATCAGAGTAAAATAATACTGCTTCCTTTAATCTAGTTTGTTCCTCCTGCCCCCTTTTTTTTTTCTTTGTCACCTAACCAGCTCTTCAAACTGGCTCTCCAGCCTATGGCTAGAACTGATTGGGATGTTGAATGCTTTATTACTTAGGCTACCTGTCCACAATCAGGATGGCAGAGTGAAATGCTTCAGGGTTTTGTCGTTTCACAGAAGCTTTCAACAACCAGCAAGATGGCATAAACATCTTTTTCAAAGATCAAACAGTTAAAGGACTACAGTAACAGGGAGAGCAACAATCAAGAAAAAGGCTATGTAAAAACATTAGGATCTCATGGTTCTGTCTGGAGTTAATCTCTAAACTCATTGCATGACTAAATCTAGAAAGAGAGCACTTGCATGGGTCAATTGGAAAAGACTGGAAAAGTGCTTTCTTTTTTCCCTTTCCTTCTTTTTATTTATTTACTTTTCTTAATTCATGGCATTCAAGGAAAGCTCTGTTATAACACTAGCTGGATACAAGGAACAGACAATCAGAGTCTAAATCCCAGCAATAACACATTAAAATATTAAAATGTCCAGGTTTCAACAAAAGGTTACAAAATATACAAAGAAACAGAAAGCAATGGCCCAGGCAGAGAATTTTAAAGCATTAGAAACCATCAATGATAAGGGTCAGACCTAGGACATACCAAACAAAGTTTTTTTAAATGGTCCTAAACATGCTCAAAGAGCTAAAGAAAAACATGGACAAAGAACTAAAGGAAATCAGGAAAACTACAGACAAACACAAAAGAATATCAATAGAGAGCTGAAAAGTATGAAAAGAATCCAAGCAGAGCTAAAGACCATAGTAACAGACATTAAAAATTCCCTAGATGGGTTCAACAGCACATTGAGGCCCACAGAAGAAAGAATCAGTGAACTTGAAGATCAGACAATTGAAATCATCCAGTCTGGGGATCAGAAAGAAGAAAGAGTGAAAAAAAGCAAACAAAGCCTGAGGAACCTGTGGAACATCAGATGTACCAATATATGCTCTGTGGGAGTCTCATAAGAAGACATAGAGAAAGGGTCAGAGAGACTATTCAAAGAAATAATGGCTGAAAACTTCCCAAATTTAACAAAAGATATGAATATACACATCCAAGATACATCAGTGAACTCCAAACAGGATAAACCCAAATAGACCAACTGTTGGCCTCCGCTGCGGCACTGCAGGCGGGTCACTGCAGGCGAGTCGCTGCCGGGGATCGGGCCTACGCCACGGCCTGACCGGGGCGGCAGCGGGCGGCTCAAGGCTTGGGGGACGCGTGGTTCGATGGAGGAAAAACCACGGAGACGAGGTCTATGCGCAGGTCTGATTTTATTCGGGAAGTACATGGGGTTTTATAGTGTCATGGAGGCGGAGAGGTTGTGGGAGGGGCATGTCCGCGGGGCAGCTGAGGATTGGCTGCAGAGGCAAGGGCGGACCTGCGGTTTATGACGTAAGCCATTGATGGCAGAGGGGGTTGTTTCCGAGGTTGTGCCGGGGCGGATACGGGATGAGGGCGGTTGAAATGAGGCGGGGAGAACAGCGATCGGCTGGGAGGGGGAAGATAACAGTGGCTGGGAGGAGGGGCAGAGGGAGGCAGCAGCACAAACTGCTGCTGAGAAGGGCCATAATACAGGGAGGTTACGAGGAACAGGCGGGCAAAGTATAAGGAAGCGAAAGGCAGGGTGGGAGCAGGGGACAACCAACCATGGCATATTACATTCAAACTGATGAGCACCAAAGATAAAGAAAGAATTCTGAAAGTTGCAAGAGAGAAGCAATGTGTAACATACAAGCAGGCCTCAATAAGATTAAGTACCAATTTCTCATTAGAAACTATGTGTCTTAGTTTGCCACAGGGCTGCTGTTTAGGCTCCTCTTCAGCCTTGATCTGCTCTATGGGCCAGCCCTCTTGAGAGCTTCATGCTTTAACTTTGGCTGCTAGCAATCCTCTAGTCCTCTCTCATGTGGCAGGACTGAAAATGGCAGCTTCCTTTCTCTGTGTGTCTCTCTCTGTGTTTCAGTTTATATAAGACCTGTGTCATGCCTCACTGATGTAGTCCAACCAAAAGCAATTTAATCAAATGATCTAAAGTGAATCTAATGTAATCAAAGGGTACCGTACCCACAGGAATAGATTCGTTTAATAACAATCTTTTAGAATTCAAAAAAGAACATCAAACTGTCACACTATGGAACAAGGCAATGGGATGACATATTTAAATTGCTGACAGCAAAAAAGTTGCTAACCAAGAATTCTGTATGTGGCAAAAAAAAACAAAAAACAAAAAACAAAAAAAACAAACTATCTTTCAAAAATGAGGGAGAGATTAAGACATTTCCAGATGAGAGTTTGCAACCACTAGACTCACGATATTGGAGATGCTAAAAAGAGTTTTGGAGGTAGAAAGAAAGGACAATAGATTGAAGCTGCATGAATAAATAATGATTTCCTGTATGGGTAACAACAGGGGTAAAAATAAATGTCAGTACTATTGTACTTTTGGTTTGTAAATCCACTTTTTGCTTCCTATAGGATCTAAAAGGTAAATGTACAAAATGTAATGAGAAACCAGCAGCTGTGAAGTCATAATATATAAATATGTAATTTGTGACAATAACTACATAAAGGTTGGGGGGACAAAGGAGTATGGGAACATAGTTTGTGTATACTATTGAAGTGAAATTGGTATCAAAACAAGATTATTATAGATTTAGAATGTTAAATTTAAGCCCCATGGTAAGCACAAAGAAAATAGTGAAGAATATGCAAGCTCACAGAGACAGAATTAAAAAACAGGGTGCCAGGGGCAGTGTGAAGGGAGTTAATGCATAAGGGTTATAGGGGTTCTGTTTGGGGATATCAGAAAGTTTTAGTAAGGCAAGGTGGTTAGAATATTGCAATATTGTAAATGTGATTAATCCCATTGAATGATAAGCTTGGGAGTGGTTGAGATGGGAAAGGTTATGTAGTATATATTTTCCTACAATTAAAGAAAAATAGGGAAAGAGCAACTAAAGAGATAATTGCAATTCAAAGCAGTACATGATCCTTGATGGGATCTAACAAGGGAGAAGAAAAGGCTGAAAGGGACATTATCAGGACATATAAAAAAAGTGGAATATAGACTGTAAGCCTTATATCAATGTTAAATTTCTTGAACTTGATAACTACACTTAAGGAGGTTATATAATATCCTTGTTCTTAGGCAGTAATAAGTGTTCAAGGTACATGATATATAGAACTTACACTCAAATGTTCAGAAAACGGATTGATGGGTGGAAGGAAGGAAGAAAGGAAGGGTGGGAAAATGTGGCAAAATGTTAAAATTTGTGGATGTGGCTATCTGGGGTATGTTGGAGGTCTCTGTATGGGGTTTGTATTATTTTTACATTGTCCTGTAGGTTAAAAGAATATTACAAGAAAAAGTTTTTAAAAAGGTTTTGTTACCATTTCTTCTTTTCTCTAGTAAGTACAATGGTTTACTCCGCTTTGAGGCTGAGGCCCCATGTAATGAGTGGATGCTTCTGTTAACTCCAAGAACCCTTAATTATTTCCACCCCAAATTTTCCCCATGTGTTTTCTTCATTGACTGTGTGAATCAGAGGCAGGCTGCTGGTTGTCAGAGACTGGAAAGATCCCTGGCCTTCCCTGCTGGCAGGGAACTGAATTCTGCAGCATCTGTAACCATGGACAGAGTATGCCGTCTCAGAGTTTGTGCAGACCTTCTGTTTTTAGTTTACTGGTGAACAGGGGCACATCACAAAAATTTGAAGTGTAGCGAAAGCCAAATCAGACTTGACAGAAAATTATTAGCAGGGTACAGAAGGAAAAAAGATCCCCCTTCCTTTCTGTAATCAGGTTAATATGTGCATGGAATGCTTCACTTAAAAAGGTAGTGTGTTTTGGCAAAGCTAGTTTCTTAAGTAGAATTTCAGTTCCCATTAGGCGAGGCTATCCATTGCTGCTCTGGCAGGGCCTTTGATCAGTGAACTCAGTGGGGGAGAAGGGCATAGGCATATTAATAACTTCAACATGTGGCCCTTCAGCCCAGCTGTACCTTTGTCTTGGACAAAGGCCAACTGGAAAGGGTTTTACTAACACTACCTATGTATGCATATTTTGGAAAGGGTAAAGGGAAGATAAAAAGAAATAAAATCTGGTTTTATGGTAGTTTTTTTCCTTGTCCCTATCTCCTATTTGGGTCATTCTGCTACTACATATTTGGATCCTATGGACTCTGGCTCCATCCTCAACTTTTACTGTTGCCTTTCCTTCTGCTATAATGTTATAAAGATTAAAGCTGCTAGTTTAATTTACATACCAGCTCAGGACAAGGTTAGGGAGAGGCAGGAGGCTGTGTAAGAGTCTATAGGGATGAGAGATTAATGGGAACCAGGTGCATGAAATCGGAGCACAGGGTCCATTTTGCCAGGGTTGTATCTTTTGCCCTTTCCCCTTTGCATTGGTATTCTTGACTGTTTTATTTTAACAATCACAGGCTTTAGGGCTCATTAAATTCTGTCTCTAACTAGAACCTAGCCTTCTCTTTTAGTGTGTGTTTCCTTGTATTATTTCATACCATTTTCCTTTCATTTTCTTCTTCTGGGATGTTCATTTCCCAAGTATCCTTGTCTGGGCCTGTGAAGGTTCCCGCATCACTCTACCTCATGGGCATGGAGCAGGCTTTACAGTTCTCATGGCAAGAGGCTTTGTAATAGTGATGTCAGTGGACATTCTTCTTTTCATTTCCTCCTCCTTCCATTTTAATATTATCATCTTCCTGAGCCAAACCTTCTTTGCTTCCAATTCCTTTAATGCCTGAATCTGACTTGTCACAATGGATTAGCAGGGAATGATTATATGATACAGATTTGACTTCTGTAACAAAGGGCAAAATAACAGTGGCTTACAGAAGATAGAAGTTGATTTTTCTCTCATGCATTAGCAGCCTGGGGCTGAAAAGGTGGTTCCATTGTGTCAATTACCCTGATTCCTTTTATCCTGTTGCTTTCCTATTCTTAACACAGCTTCCATCTTGTGATCTAGGAGTGTTCATTATAAAAGATTAGAGGTTCCTAAACTTGAGGTACTTTAGCTATGACACAAACCTACTTTGTGTGTAGTATCCACCTTGGCCCACCTGTGTCACCCCTATGGAACTGGAGGGACATGGAGAACTGTCATGTACGTGAAATTCATGCCACCTGTTAGACCATAAGTAACAAAGTCCTTTGTCTCTGATGTAGGAGTTTTATGTCTTCTGCTAGCATTAATGAAACTGCAGCAAGCTAACTTTTTCACTTGCAAGCAGGATAACATCTCAGACCCTTCCCATTTCTTAAGAGTGACTAGCCCTAGCAGATATAAACATATAGTACATATGTTTCATGCATATTATTAGTATAAGAAAGTCAGATCAAGAAAACAGAATAAAACAATCCAGCAATAGCCCCAAATATATATTAGAATTTAATACATTAGCATAGAATTTATTTTCCTATGTAATAATATAAATATACAGCAAGTCCCAGAGAAAAATTTAATGACCACCCATTTATTCACCACCCAATTTATTCAAATCTTAACATTTTGCTATTTTACTGGATTTTTAAAATGATAAAGTATTGTTGTTCAGTTGAAGATCCCAACCACCCTTCCCTATTCTATTCCCTTCCCAGTCCACAGATCATGAGCTCAGATTTATCATTCTATAAGATTTTTATTTATCCATAAAAAATGTTGCCTTATCTTAGGTTCCCTCTAAGAGCAGAACATGAAACATGGATTTGGGTGTAGTAGTTTGTTTGGGGGATGATCCTAGGATGCCCTGTGAGGGAGTTGGAGAAGTGAGATAGGGAGGGGAGGAAAGCCAATAAAGAGGAAATTAATGAGTGGGTTACTGCTGTGAACAGTGGGACCCAATCGCACTGGAGACACTTTGAGAGATGGTGCAGCACATGCCACAGAATTATCCCACCTGAGGGGTAAGCAAGCAGGGGTATTTCTCCTCTAAAATAGCCCTTTTGATGCTGGGAGTCCTGGAAGGGTTAGCCCCCCAGCACTTCTGGCCTTCCTTGGAAGCAGATGAAACATCTCTGGAGGCCAAGGATACACTGGCATGTGCAGAAACTGTCAGTAGGTGACGACCAGAGTAGGTTGAGGGGATATGGATAAGCACCTGCAGCATCGGCTACAAATGCATAGTAGTATGTAAGTTAACTACATTGGACTCCTTTCATCCTGGAAGTACCAGCAGTTTTTCTCCCAGGAATAGATAACTATTCAAGATAAGCATTTGCCTTTCCTGTCCACATGGACCAGCCAGTACTGCCATCCAGTGACTGAGGAATATCTCATCTACAAGTATGGAATCCCATACAATACAGCATCTCACCGGGTAATCCACTTTACAATGAAGGAGGTACAGAAGTGGGCCCATGGGATCTACTACCTTCATCACTTACTATATCATCTAGAAGCTCCCAGTCTGATAGAGTATTGGAATGGCTTGTCGAAGGTGCAGCTGAAGTGTCAGCTCAGAGCCAATATACTTCAAGGATGTGAAGCCATTCCCCAGGCCATAGTATACACACTGAATCACATACCTTTATATGGTGCTTGTGTCCCCAGTCATTGGCTGGGTACTGCCCTGAAGAAAGCATGACCTTGATTCAAAAGAGTAGGCTGCTGGCTTCAGCTCCACTCAATGTTTTGCTTTTCTGTCCCATATTTGGCCCACAGAGACATTTATCTTGTTTTTAAGCCGACCTGTGTCTTTTGGTGTTTTAATATTTCATTGAACATTATTAAGTGTTAAGAGTATTTCATATAATAAACTTATGGAATTATTGCGAAGGGAAATGTAAAGGTGGCATTTAAAATAAGAATTACTTAAGAAATATTTTTGGACAACTGAAAGAGGATTTGGGAAAAAATTAAGTTGGGTCCCTACCTCCTATCTTTTACTTAAACAAACTCCTGATGTGTTGATTTAAACTTTAAAATAAAGCCACTAAAATACTAGAAAAGACCCTAGGGTCAACAAAGATATCTTAATCAGGACACAGAAAGCACTAAACATAAAGGGGAATTTTTAAATAAAAATTAAAAATTGATTTAAAATTAAGAACTTCTGTTCATTAATTACATCATTAAGAGAATGAAAAGGCAAGCCACAGAAAGGAAGAAAATATTTGCAATACACATATACAATAAAGGACTTTATTCAGAATATATTTTTTAACTCAAATCAGTAACAAAAGAGGGAAGCAGATGTGGCTCAATTGATAGAGCATCTGCCTACCATTTAGGAGGTCCAAGGTTCAAACCCAGGGCCTCCTGGCCCGTGTGGTGACCTGGCCCACGCACAGTGCTGTCATGTGCAAGGAGTGCCATGTCACGCAGGTGTGTCCCCCATGTAGGGGAGCCCCACACACAAGGAGTGTGCCCTGAAAGGAGAGCCACCCTGTGTGAAAAAAGGGCAGCCTACCCAGAAGTGGCAACATACACCCGGAGAGCTGACACAGCAAGCTAACTCAACAAAAAGAGACACAGATTCCCAGTGCCACCGAGAATGCAAGCAGATACAGAAGAACACACAGGTTATGAACACAAGAGACCAGACAACTGGAGCGGGGAGAGAAGAAGAGAAATAAAATAAAATAAATCTTAAAAAAAAAGAAAAGAAAAAGACAGCCCAACTTTTAAAAGTAGGCCAGAGATTTGAATGAGTACTTCATAAAATGACATCCCAGTGTCTAATAAGCATATGAAAAGGTGCTCTATATATTTGTCATCAGAGAAATACAAATTAAAACCACAATTAGACACTATGCGGTCACCCCTCGGGCTGAAGTGTGGTTTGCTGGCCTGGCGGGGGAGCAGCCGCGGCAGGCCAAGCCGCTGCCCCCATAATAGGGTGGCTGGTCGGACTCACCGCCACCCCTGAAGGGAGCTCGGCATGGGCGCAGAGTGCCCTCGGGTCTCCCCTTCTCGGCAGCCATGCTTCCGCGGCCGCCCCTCCTCCTGGATGGCGCCACCCGATGCCTGTGGGGCAGCACCCTTCTTCTTCTTTCTCCCTGCGCAGGCGCAGGGCAGAAAATTCCAGTCTGCCCTTTTCCCCTCCCCCGACAGCAGCAACAGCCAGGTGTGGGCAGAAAAATCCAGCCCGCCCTTTTCCCCTCCCCCGACAGCAGCAACAGCCAGGCGTGGGCGGAAAAATCCAGCCCGCCCTTTTCCCTTCCCCCGACAGCAGCAATAGCCAGGCGTGGGCGGGAAACTCAAGTCTGCCCTCCACCCCAGCAACAGCAGCCACCAATCCCTAAACCCTGCCCCTTCCCCCAGCAACAGCGACAGCCAATCCCTAACCACCACCCCTCCCCCGTCCAGTACCGCCCACTGACCTTTCGCTGGCAACCAATCAGAACAGGGCGTGGCTTCGACCAATCAGCCTTCCCCAGCCCCTATAAAACTGTTGCCTCTCCCTCAGTAAAGTGGACTTGCGTGTTTACCTTGTCTCCGCAGTAGTTCTTCTGCCGTGCGCCCTCCAGTCCTGAGAGCCCCCGACAAGGGCCTGGCCTCCCTTGTCCCCAGTTCGTCGCCTGCTTCTCCGGGCGACCCCTTCGTCGCCGGCTTCGCCGGGCGACCCCCGTCAGCCGAACCGCACAACCCCTTGTGAGACCGATCCCTCGTCTGCTGCCGGACCGACCCCTCGTCCCAAGCGGGACCGACCCCTCGTCCCAAGCGGGACCGACCCCTCGTCCAGAGCTGGACCGACCCCTCGTCCGCAGCCAGACCCCACCTCTACCGACCGAGCAAGCCGCCGCAAAAGTAGGCCAGAGATTTGAATGAGTACTTCATAAAATGACATCCCAGTGTCTAATAAGCATATGAAAAGGTGCTCTATATATTTGTCATCAGAGAAATACAAATTAAAACCACAATTAGACACTATTATATATCACCAGGATGTTGGTGAGAATGTGGAGAAGCTAGAACTCTCAAACATTGCTTGATTGTGTGTAAAATGCCAAAAGAACTTCAGAAAACTGACATTATCTACTAAACCAAACATAGGGCTATCAAGGGTAATAAAGGTAAGTCATAGACTACTACCTGGCTCTTTGGCCATAATCCAGGTCTTTCTAGAAACACATGAAAGCCTTAAGTGGACTTTATTTCTTTTTTTCAATCAATGTTATTGAAATTTGCTTAAAGTGGAAGACCTGACCCTTGGTTGTTTGTCATAGCCTGATTTTTGGTTGATTGTCAGGGTTTATTGAACATCTTAATGGGAGCCTAGAACTGAAATAACGACAAGACCATAGGACCAGGAAAAGCAGAAAATAAAATCTTATTTGTTGTTATTTTCTGATTTCAATAAAATCCTTCCCAATAATCACCAGAACTATTTTTAAACTGGGTTGCCTTATTATTACTGGTGTAATCCTTAGTGTTCAGAATGTCCTCCCTTTCTAACAATAACTAAAATTCAAGGACATATTCTCACTTAGTGTTTATTTTGTTTCTAATGCCATTCTATTATCATAGAGTTCTACCTGGCCTCATGTTTATGGGTCTGATAAATCTGTTGAGATTTTACTACTAAAAGATCTTATCTAAAATCAGTTACCTGGAATTCACAAAATTTTCCTCTAGAAAATGCCTTCCCTCCCTGTAATTTACCAGAATCCAGTAAATCTGTATCACAAGACTAAAATTCATTGCCTTTTTGGTAAAAAATATTAAAAACTTTCAAATATCTGTCTTTTGGGAAATGCCAAGCTGCTACTGCCTTTGCCAGTCCATGGAAATCCATTCATAAGAAGCACTAAACCTGGACGTCTAAATATTCCTGTGATCATGAATATTGCCACATTGATATGGTGAGTAAATATCTTACTAAAATTGTATTTTTGCCTAAAAGGCATAATTGGAAAGTTCCATTAAAATGCAGCAAAATTATGGGTTTAACTTGTGTTAATAGGTTAATAGGTGAATAATAGTAATATTCACCCTGGAGGTCCCTAAACTAATTAGAAATCCTTTTATAATGCTGAAAAATTTTAGACAATACCTAAAACAGAGAAAAAAGATTCTCAAATTTTAGTAATAAGAGTTTTCTGGAACAAAGTAAAACAAAGAAATCTCTCCAGATGTCAACATTTTTTCTCAGAGATCAAGAGGCTTGGGCATGGACAGGAACAATTAAAAGTCTACTTCTCAGTTCTGAATCTACAGGAGAACTTTTCCTGGATTGATTAAAGAAGCAAAAAGCCTAAGAATTAAAGCAATACAGCAAACGAGAAAACAGGTTAGCAATACCTTTTGAAATTTTATGACAATTCAGCACATGTGAGAATGTACAGGTTTCTTCAGCCCAATTTTCACGCCAGTCTTTGAAACTGGAAAATGTCCTGCTATATAAGCAATAAACAATGAAGACTAAGCACCCTTGAACAGAAGTTAATATTATATTCATATAACTCACAAATAATTTCAAGTATTTAAAATATACATACTATATATATTATGCATATTATGGCAGATTGCTTTTTTATCAAAGTTTGACTTGCATTATGTTGTATACCTTATTGTGCATATTTATGGCCCAGTTCTCTTTGTTCCTCTCTGGTTTTTAAAAGAAATTGTTGTGAGGATCAAGTTTCTTGTGTTTTCCTATGTTACCCAGACTGTTCCGCCTTACTTGAGGGTCCTGTTTTTCTATTCCAAATCTGGGTGTTAAAGGGCTCACAGAAATAAAATTTTGATTCAGGGGCTATAGGATGGAACTGTCCAGAAGGGTCTATGTTCCTGGTACAGCTTCCTAATAATAAGGTGGGAAATAAAGACTAAGATCCCCCAAAACTGGAATGTGTGATTTGGTTGCTGCCCACTGCTTTTGACCACTGCAGGATCAGACAATGAGGATAGTTATTGTTTCAAACTCCCTCAGATAAAACAGTAGAGGAATCTTCAAGAGACACAAAGTTTCTTTCTTTTATTTTTCTCTCTTTCCTTTCTTTTTGGCAGCAAAAAATAATATGAAAAAGTTACAAATTGATGACTCCAGCCCTAAACAAGGAAAAAAATTAGCAATCCCAGAGTAAAGGGAAACTTAGATTTCCATAGTTAAAGCAACAAAATACTCAGAATTTTCAGTTTTCAACAAAAAAATTAGGAAAACAAACAGGAAAGTATGGCTCTTTCTCAGGGGGAAAAATAATTTGATAGAAATGTCCTTGAGGAACCTCATACACTAGAACTATTAGCCAAAGACAGTAAACCAGCTGTCTTACTTATGTTCAGTGAGCATAAGGAAACCATGAACCAAGCACTAAAGGAAATCAGGAAAAGTGTCTGAGCAGAATAGATAGAAATTATAAAAATGGAAAAAAACAGAAATTCTGGATCTGAAAAATACAATAATTGAAATGAAAAACTCTCTAGAAAGATTCAACAGTAGATTTGGGCAGGCAGAAAAAGAATCAACCTGAAGACAAGATAAAATTATATCCAATGTGAGAAGCAGAAAGATCAAAGAATGAAAAAAATGGGCAGAGGCTGAGGGACCGGTAGGACACCATCAAGCATATGCATATGCATCATAGGAATCTCAGAGAACAAGGGAGAAAGGGGTGAAAAATATTTGAAGAAATAATGGACAAAAACTTCTCAAATCTGATGAGAAACATGAATATACATGTACAAGAAGGTCAATGAACTCAAAACAGGATAAACCCAAAGATGTGGATCAAGACACATTATAGTGAAATTGTCAAAATCCAAAGACAAAAAACTTAGAGAGCAAGAGAGAAGCAACTTGTCATATACAAGGGATTCTCAATAACATTAACAGTGAATTTATCATCATAAACCATGGAGGCCAGGAGGCAGTGAGTGGCATATTTAAAGTCCTTAAGGAAAAAAAAAAAACTGTCAACCAATAATTATATATCTGGTTAAATTATTCTTCAAAAATGAAGAAGAAATGAAGACATGTGCAGGTAAAGAAAAGCTGAAGACATTCATTACCAGAAGATCTGCCCTATGAGAAATGCCAAAGGGATTTCTTCAAACTGAAAGAAAAGGACACTAGAAAGTAACGTTAAATCATAAGAAGAAATGAAGAACATTGGTAAAGGTAACTGTATAGGTGAACATAAAATCCTGTGCTATTGCAATTATTGTAATTGCTTTTGTTTTTCCCTATATGACTTAAAAGGCAAATATGTAAAACAATAATTAAAATCTATGTTAATGGGTATAAAATGTGTAAAGTGGTTATCTGAGTCAATACCATTATAAAGGGGGAAGGATGGAGACATATAGGAGAAGAGAATTTATATTACTGAACCTAAGGTGGTACTATTCAATTAGATTGTTTTTTAGGTTAATAACATTGTAATCACAAAGGTAACCACTAAGAAAACAACTAAAAAAAAATAGAGAAAAAGAAAGAAGGGAATCAAAATGATATACTTAAAAAAAATCAAATAAATTTTTAAAAAGCAGTAATGGAGTATATGAGGAACAACAACAAAAAATCAGAAACATATAGCTACAGGGCAAAAGTAAATCCTTCCTGATATTACACCTTGAATGTAAATGGATAAAACTCAGAAAGCTAGGAATGGAAGGAAACATTCTCAACATGATAAAAAGGCATATATGAACAACCCACACCAAGCATCATACTGAATGATGAAAGACAGAAATCCTTCCCGCCATGATAAGGAAAAGACAAGGATGCCTACCATCACCACTGTTATTCAACTTTGGAAGTTATTCAACACTGGAAGTCTTGCCACAGCAATTAGTCAAGAAAAAGAAATAAAAGGCATCCAAACTGGATAAAAAGCAGCAAACTATCCCTATTTGCAGATGACATGACTCTATATATAGAAAAATCCCAAATCTAAAAAAAGCTACTATAACTAATAAACAAATTCAACAAAGTTGCAGGGTACAATATCAACATGAAAAATCAGTTGTGTTTTTATAGACCAGCAATGAACAATCTGAAAAGGAATTTAAGAATATAATTCCATTTACAATAGAATGCAGAAGAATTAAAAACAGGAATAAATTTAACCAAGGATCTGGAACACTTGTACAATGAAAACTACAAAACTTTGTCAAAAGAAATTAATGAAGATCTAATTAAATGGAAAGACATTCCATGTTTATGGATCGAAAAACAATATTGTAAACCTATCAATGTTACCTAAAGCAATCTACAAATTATATGCAATCTCTATCAAAACTCTAGCTGCCTTTTTAAAAAATTTCTCCCCTTCCCAACCCCTGCCATTCCCCCTGTTGTCTGCTCTCTGTGTACATTTACTGTGTGTTCTTCTGTGTCTGCTTGTATTCTCATTAGGTGGCTCCAGGAACCAATCCTGGGACCTTCTGGAGTGGGAGAGAGGCAATTACTCTCTTGTGCCACCTCAACTCCCTGTTATGCTACATCTTGTTTTCTCTTCACTGTGTCTCCTGTTTTGTCATCTTGCTGTGCCAGCTCTACATGCCAGCCAGCACTCCTGTGCAGGGTGGCTTTCCCGCACTGTGGGGCATTCCCATGCAGGGTGGCACTCCTGCTCAGGCAGCATTCCCACATAGGCTGGCACTCCGTGTGGGTCAGCTTGCTGCATGGGCCTGCTTGCCCTCACCAGAAGGTCCTTGGCATTGAACCCTGGACCTCCTATATTGTAGACAGGAGCCCAATTGGTTGAACCACATCTGTTTCCCTCTAGTTGCCTTTGCAAACATGGACGAGGCAATGCCCAAATCCATGTGGAAATGCAAGGGGTCCCAAATAGCTAAAACAATCTTGAAAAGGAAGAAAAAAGTTTGAAATCATACTTCCTGATTTCAAAACTCACTACAAAGTGACAGTAATTAAAACAGTGTGGTATTGACATAAGGATAGTGTTCTAGTTTGCCAAAAGGGGTGCCAATGCAAAGTACCAGAAAACTGTTGACTTTTATAATAGGTATTTATTTGGGGTAAAAGCTTACAGTTCCAAGGCCGTGAAATGTCCAGACTGAGGCATCGGCAGAGAGGCTTTCTCAACAAAGTCAGCTGCTGTTGATCTTGGCATGTTGCCACATGGTAAAGCAAGATGGCCATTGATCTCTGCTGAGGTCTCAGCCTTCTCCTCTGGGCTCACTGTCTCCTCTTGAGCTTCTCTCTGGGCCCAGCCTTTTGGGGTTTTGTGCTTAATCAATCCTCTCTCTTATATAGCAGAATCAAACATGGTGGCTTCCTTTTTTTTTTTTTAACCTGTCCTTGTTTATATCAGACTCAGCAAGGGGGTAGGGACTCAACCTGAGTCATGCCTCACTGATATTGTACAATCAAAAGCCCTAAAACAATCTTATCAAGTAATCTAATCAAAGGCCCCTCAACTGAATTTAATACAATGAAAGGATATTAAATTAGTTTACAGACATAATTTTTCTCCTTTTGGGATTCAAAAAATAATCTCCAACTGCCACAGATAGACACATAAACTAATGGATTAGAATTGAGAGTCCAGAAATAACCCATACTTCTATGGCCAGTTGATTATCAACAAGGGTACCAAGACCATCCAATAGGTAAAGAGTCTCTTCAACAAATGGTGTTAGGAAAACTTGAAATCCACATGCAAAAGAATTAAAGTGGATCCTTACATCTCACCATATACAAAAATTAATTCAAAATGGATCAATGACTTAAATATAGAAGCTAATAATATAAAAGTGTTACAATAGGGAAACATCTTAAGTACTTTGTATTAGACAACAGATTCTTAGATTTTTACACTAAAAGTATGAGCAACAAAAGAAAAAAATAGACAAATTGGACTTCATTAAAATTAAAAACTTTTGTGCATTATAGGACATTAACAAGGAGGTGAAAAGACAACCTATAGAATGGGAGAAAATATTTAGAAACACTATATCTAATCAGGGTTTAATATCTCAAATATAATAAGAAGTCCTACAACAAAACAAAAAGACAAAGAACCCAATTTTTAAAATGGACATTGGATCTGAACAGACATTTCTCCAATGATATACAAATGGTCAATAAGCATGCAAAAAGATACCCAACATCCTTAGCCATTAGAGAAATGCAAATCAAAATTACAAAATTACAAAATTACAATGTGACACCACTTCATGGTTATTACAGGAAAAAGTAGAAAGTAAGAAGTGTTGGCAAGGATGTAGAGAAATAGGAATGCTTGTACAATGTTTGCAGGAATGTAAAATGGTGCATTGGCTGTGGAAAACCATTTGTTGTTTCCTCAGATAGTTAAACAATTACTATATGACCCAGAATTACTATAAAATGCAGAAATTCTACTTCAGGTATTTACCCAAAAGAATTGAAAATAGGGATTTGTGCAGATGTTTTTACACCAATGTTCATCTCAGCTTTATTCACAATAGCCAAAGGAGGAAGCAACTCAAGTGTCCATTAACAGATGAATGGATAAACTAAATGTGGTATATCTATATAATGGAATATTATTCAATCATATAAGGAAGGAAGTTCTGCTACAGCATGGATGAACCCTGAAGACATCATGTTGAGTGAAATGAGCCAGACATAAAGGACAAATATTGTATGATTTCACTTATATGAAATAATAGGAATAAGGAAATTAAAAAAGACAGAAAGCGGAATAGTGGTTAGCAGGGGAAAGGGAAAGTGGAGGATAGGGTATTCTGGTTTAATAGATGTGTTTCTGTTTGAAATGATGAAAATGTTTTGGATATAGACAGTGTGAAGGTTGCGTAACACTATCAATATACTTAATGTCACAGAATGGATTGTACACTTAAAAATTGTTAAAATGATATTTATATTATGTATATTTTACCACAATGAAAAATTTTTTAAAAAAGAGGAACTGAAAAGCAGAAAATTATGTTACTTTGATTAGGTGAAATAGCTATTTTGTTTTTTAAATACATTTATTCCCTTTTTAGCATTGTGTAGAAATTAATGCGCTGAGAGTGAGATACAGTCAGGAAGGAACCAACCTTAAGGATCAACAGAAATCCCTAGTGGGCTACCAAGAGCCTTGTTTCAGCACTTAAAGTCATTCATCTAAGAGCATATGAACTAATATATTGAAGCTAACGTATCAGTTGCAAAAAGCTCCTGGGTCTTTGTTCCCCGACCAAATATTTGCATTCTGTTTCTTGAATAAAAAGATTTCATTTCAAATGTTAATGGTTTACTCACCAATGACTTCCTTAATTTGGTTTTTTTCTTTAAAACACATGACGCAGGGTGAGTTTTCAGGAAGTGTGTTTAACCTTATAAAGATCTATACATAGGTGTAATGGTCTTAGATGGGGGAGAGACATAGTCAAGTTAGTTGTGTTAAAGTAAAATCAATACCTACAGAAGAGAATATTAGAAAGGAAACCACCGATTTTCCTTTTTCCTATCACTAGTCTGTACAAGCTTGGAACTCTAGAAGTCATTATGTAATAAAAGTGATGAGGTTTCCATTCTAATGGGTTCCAGGTGTTTCTGCCATGAGGATGAAAATAGCAGACTTAGTAAATTCTTATTTATTTGTCCCAAAGGCCAGGCAGTACTCTTTCTTCCCTGGTGCTGGTTTCTATTCATTCACTGCCTCTTCTCAGATTCTTTTGCTGCCCATCATTAATCTTTCAAGCTACAGCTGGGTGGGTTCAGCACAAAACCATCAGTGGAACTAAAAAATGAAATATTTACCTGTACCAATGGGGAAAAAGGCCTATCAACCTTGTCCTTTCAATGCAATCACATTTTTATTTTCTTTTATTCACTGTCTAGATAGGTAGACAGGATACCTACACACACACACATTCACTGTTAATATATTATTATTATTTTTTTAATCTATCCTCATTTGTAATGAGGTATAATATATAGAGCTCAGTTAGTTACCATGGAGACACTGGTCCTCTGTTTCTTATCACAGAGCCACACTATCATCTGGTGTCAGCCAAGAAGAGATGACAAAGGCCTCCCTAAGATCCTAGCTCTGCAATTACTGAGCAATCAAGCACCTCTTTTAATAGATCACATCCAGGTATACATGGCTTCTCTCTGAGCGCTGTCTTCTCTTCTTCCTTTTAAAACTTACTAGCAGGATGCAGTTACTAGTATAGACATTCTCCTCTGTTGGATGGTCTGTTTATTCAGGATTTCAATGATATTCTTCGGCTTTACACATGGCTAAATATAAAATAACTTACCAGCTACCATCCTCTTTATCTGAAATCTCCCATATATTTTTTTAGCTTGAACAAGTATTATTGTCTTCACTGTTCTTTCTTTCATGCATTAATTTATTTTTATAGTTTGTTATTAACTGATATAGTGATAAGTGAAAATTATAGATAGTCTCAAAATTTAATTTTAGCCCAGAGTTTTCCCTATTAAACCTAACCAAATTGCCAGAGCTTTCTTTGGCAAAAATTTAAAAAACGTTAATGACTGGCTTCATTGTTTGCCTTCAGATGGTGAAATAAATGAGAAACCAAATGAATTAATTGAAGGCATTTAATAGGAGAAACAAAAGGCTTAATTCTTCAACAGGGATTTTCTCTCATTTTGGGTTAGATTGACTGCCCCAGATTTGCCTTGGATGCTCAAACTTAGACATGCTAAATTCAGAAATTTTTTTCCAAAAGAGAATGGACCTGCACTGAAGCATTTGAATTGGCCTGGATCTACTATTGTAACTAGGCTTCTTACAGTAATAGTCATCTGAGCTTTACTCTGTGTGGTGTCTAAAAAGTTGAAAAATATACAGCTATTTTTAATTCAGCTGATTCAATTCAAAAGTTCTAAAATTTTATTAACATTCCCTTGTCCCCAAGGAAGAAGGAATGTTCCAGTGATTAAAAAATATGATCATGGTTGGTGGTGAGGGAGATGGAAACAATGACATACTAAAAAAGTACATGACATGATCACTGCTCTGAATAAACTTAAAAATACATACAGTTGGGGAAACAAGTCTTTAAACACTTGTAAATGACTTATTAATATGAATTAAATAGCAAAAAATATACAACAGTACACAGGGAAGAAAAAAGATTAATGAAGTTGAGAGTTATTAAAATTTACTGGAAGGGGTGAGATTTGAGATTGGTCTTGAAAGATGGAAGGAAGAAAAAGCAATCTAGGGAAGCGGACTTTGCCCAGTGGTTAGGGCGTCAGTCTACCACATGGGAGGTCCGCGGTTCAAACCCCAGGCCTCCTTGACCCGTGTGGAGCTGGCCCATGTGCAGTGCTGATGTGCGCAAGGAGTGCTGTGCCACACAGGGTTGTCCCCCACGTAGGGGAGCCCCACGTGCAAGGAATGCATCCTGTAAGGAAAGCCGCCCAGTGCGAAAAGAAGTACAGCCTGCCCGAGAGTGGCCCGCACACGTGGAGAGAGCTGACACAACAAGATGACGCAACAAAAAGAGACACAGATTCCCCAGCCGCTGACAACAACACAAGTGGACAAAGAAGAACACGTAGCAAAGAGACACAGAGAACAGACAACTGGGGGGGGGGGGTGGAGAGCAATAAATAAATA
This sequence comes from Dasypus novemcinctus, assembly GCF_030445035.2. Classification (NCBI taxonomy): domain Eukaryota; kingdom Metazoa; phylum Chordata; class Mammalia; order Cingulata; family Dasypodidae; genus Dasypus; species Dasypus novemcinctus. The sequence goes on along the minus strand of NC_080690.1, from coordinate 18,550,712 downwards.
AATAAAAATGTAAAAAAAACAAATCTAGGCAAATAGAAGTTAAAGTGCAGTGGGAGGTATAGTCGTGGTCTTCTCAGAAGACAGTGATAATGTTAACATTACTGAAGTAAACCTTTCTTGATTTTCAAGGAAACTTTTAGAATCAGTTCAGGTGATGTTAGTTTCTTCCTCTTAGATCAACCCCCAAGGTGCATCTCTCCTCCCTGCTCTTGAAAGAAGGGAGGGAGGAAAAAGGAGAGCAGGGAGGGGTGAGGAAGGGAGGGAGAGAAGGAGGTAGAGGTGGAAGGGAAGAGGGACAGGGACAGGGAAAGGGAAGGATGGAGGGAGAATAATTGCATTCAAAATGACACAATAAAGAAATGAAAAGCAGAGGTTGCCTATTTTTGTAGGCAGAGCACAAAGTGGGCATTTGGGCATTTGCTGGCACAGTTGAACACAGTCTGTGCTATATGAACCCAAATGCCAGGTATGTCATTAGTTAGCCAGAAATGAGTGATTGGAGACTTGCCAAATGTGCCTCAGGGGATCAAGGGTTATATGCTTACAAATTTCACCTATGTGCTTGAATCCTTGGTATTGCTACACAGTATATCTACAAGTTTGTCACGACCTTGACAAGAGACTGAATTAATACTAGGCTTTAATAGGGCACTGACTCCTATCATTTTTGTTACCAAAAGAATGTCTTATAAACATATAGTTCCTTTGAATTGGAGAAACCAGAGGAAAACATAGCTGATCAGTGGCATAAGTGGGTAAAAAGCCAACATTAAAGTATATTGGGGCTACTCAAAAAAGTTTGCAGAAAAGTCTACTGGGAGGAATGAAGGTGTTCGTCTGCTCCATATTTAACAGCAAGTGCTCTATAAACATTATCTATTCTGACTATATACCAAACCCTTCATGATCATGCTCTCATGTAATCCTCACAATTCTGTGGGCTAAATAATAGTATATATTACTACTAGCATATAAATATTAATACATACCAGTAGTATAAATCTGCATATTGTAGATGAGGACATTGAGGTTCAACAGAGGTTAGTAACCTGATCAAATTCACAGTTAGCAAACGGCAGGAATCTGATGAAACACAGTGATCTGAATCTATTATATTAAAGGCAGAATTTGCTTCAAAATATAGATTTTCCATAAAATATATGTCTTCACAATTTTCCTCCCATTTCCCTTGACGAGATGATGGTGATGATAAGACATAAAATAAATAATCTATATTTCCTTTGTAAATTTTGTCAAGATGGGAAATAAAAATTGGAGAGGACATGTCTGAACAAAGTATGAGGAATGGAGATATAGCACTAGTATGGAAAGATTTCTTAGATAATTCTGTTCTTTAAAATAGCTCATTTGTCTCTTCAGCTATGAAGGCGCTCATACAAAAGGAAAAATAAAAATTTATGAGTAAAATAATTTTAGAATTTCTTATATTCTTTCATTCATTTGCCATTCTATGGCTGTAAGATTACAAGTCACAATGAGCTCTGCTCACATTTGACTTGGTCTTCACGTCATACCTTGAATTGACCAACCTTGTTCCTATCACAGGGTTTTTGTGCTGCTAGCCCCCTCTATGAAATTTATAGCTGACTTCTCAACACCCATATCTCTGTTCAGATATCACTTCTTTAGAATAACCTTTCTTGACCACCAATGTAAAATATTTCTCCTTATTCCCTGCCCATAATCCACCCTCTTCTTCATATTCTATCTCAATATCCTGACTTTTTATCTTCACAGCACTGATCAACACCTAAAATTCTTTATTAATTTATCTACGTTTATGGTCTTTTATTCATTACTGTATTTCTAGCACTTAGACAGATGGTTGGCATACAGTAAGTGTAGCAGTTTGATATGGCTCATGAATTCCAAAAATTGATAATGGATTATGTTTGAAAACTGGTCTGTACCTGGGCATGATTAAATTATGATTAGGGCTTTGATTGGGCCACATCAGTAGGATGTTCATTCCCTGCCCCTTGGTGGGTAGAGACTCACAGATAAAACAAATGGCAAAGGACAGAGTTGGAGTTTTGATGTTGGAGTTTTGAGCTGGAGCCCGGGAAGTGAACCCACAGAAGAAAAACACAGAGGAATAGAAATGGCTCCTTAGACATGGCAGAAGCCCCAAGGAGAGAGACAGAGCTGGTTACCTGATAGTCTACAGCTGGCCTTGTAGAGAAAACAGAGAAGCTGAGCCCAAAGAGAAATGAGCCCTGGGAAGAGAGGAACCCAGGAAGCCTGAATCCTGACAGACGTTGGCAGTCGTCTTGTTCCAACATGTGGCAATAGACTTTGGTGAGGGAAGTAACTTATACTTTATGGCCTGGTAACTGTAAGCTTCTACCCCAATAAATACCCTTTATAAAAACCAACCCATTTCTATTATTGTGCATCAGTACCCCTTTGGCTGACTAATACAGTAAGCACTCAATAAATATTTGCTGAATGAGTGAATGAATGACCACCACACTAGCTAACCAGAACAAGACTATCCTAAATGAGATACATTTGGCAATGCTTTGTTATCTACAAAGTACCTACATACACATCAATGGGGAATTTCTCACTGGAACCCCATCTTATATTAACTGGTGATATCAGAACACCTACAAATCAGGGAATTCTATTTTATATAGGATTCTTATTTGCAGGAGGGCCCTAAGATAAATTTAAATTCTTGGCATAGTTATATACCCAGTTGCATCCAAACTCCCTTCAAAGTACTGGTAAGAAGAACTTTTGAAAGTAGAAGGGCAACAAAATGTAAGATATTTTAATGAATTTTGAAATTTTTATTGCCATCTCCAGTAGACAATAAAGTTCCTGGGTTCATTTGCTAGAAACATCCCGGTAAACACTGGTATTTATTTCTGTTTTTCTGACTGGTATGACTTATAGTGCTCTAAATAGCTAGAAGAGAAGATCACAGTTAAAAAATGAAAAACAGTGGTCAAAGAAAGTAACTTTTTGTTTGTGACCCAAACAGTTTGGAATTTTCTAGGTATCTGAGGAGACTGTGGCATCCAGAGCTGAGAATTCAACCTAATGCTCTTGGATGCTCGTGAGTTTTCTGTTGATTTATGTAGGGATTAAGAAAATCTTCATGGATTCTACCCCATTCCAGTCTCAGTGACCTGGTGTTATAAAGAAGCGTTAGCAGTTGAATTTATCTTCGCCCACTCAATCCCCCATCACTACAGGGTTTGGCAAGAACGAACATATCTGATTAGGTACAAGATATAAGAAAGAAATAATTGTTAACGTTAAGTCTGAGAAGTAATTACAGTTCAAAAACATTGAATTATTGAAGTCCTTGTTAATTGTTTTAACGTGCACAATACGGCTTAGGTAACAAATATCAATAAGGAAATTCTACGTTAGAATCGACAAAGAAGAGGTCCCAGTTCCTTCCAATATCTCCAATGGCAGTCTTGACTCTTTTTTGCTGAACATACTCCTAAAGATTTTCCTACTGAGTTTTTTCAACAATAGACAGATTATAGATCACATTGACTTCCAACTAGTTTCTGCTATTAATTCATCAAAGAATTCTGTTTCATTTTTAGGACATTATATACTGTTTCAAACATTCTTTCACTATAGGAAGTGAAAACAGATGTGTCTAATTCCTTAGACGTATCTGGTGAAAAAGACAGTCCCACTACTGGGGTAGCCTTTAGGTCACAAGAGTTCTTTCTACCTTACTACAAATTACTCATCATTCTCTTTCTGTGGCATTATTATTGTGCAAATGTATATTCCATTATGTATTCACCAAATGATAATTTTTAAAGATTCACATTGTAAGTAGCATATTTATCTTGGGAGCATTTCACCTTAAAAATTTGCAAAATGGTTCACTTATCCAAAGAAAGGGTGTTTTAAGTAAAACACAATATTCAATGTATCATAAGAAAATATTTGGGGAAGGTTTTTGGCTCTTTATTACCATTCCAGAGCAGGTGCAAGGTGATAAGAAAAAGCTGAATAGATTAGCACATAGGACAGTACTTAGTGAACTGCACATAGATAAACAATATGGAAAGGGGACCCTTAATAACCCCAATAGTGGGATCAGGAAATTGCAATAGAATATAAAAATAGTAGTACAAGAATGCTTCTTTCAACAATTATGCAAAGCTTTCACATTACCCAAATATAGTAAAATCCCCTTCCTACCTTTAGTATAGTACTGTCAACTAAAGTTTAAAAATCCTGGCCTTATATTTTCTTTTCACAAGCTTTTTAAAAAATATTGAAATAAAAACAAATATTAATGGAAAGAAAGAAAATCACCAAGATGTGGCAGAACCCAAGAGGTGCATATATATGTAGGAAGTAGTAACTAAGATAAATAAAAGGCCAAATTCTGGTCCTTATACTTCAAATATATTTTATCCCCATTCTATAAGAATGTATTCAAGAGGAATTATCATAATAAATTAATGACATTTTAAAAGTCTATATTTTCATTTAAAAGGAAGCATATGCAATAATACTGTTGTTTAATATATTTATACAATCAAGTGAGTATTTTCCTTCACAGTAATAACCAGGGAAATTATACATCTATTCCACTGATAACACTATTCACTTTTTAATTTTTATGAAATTTCTTTTGGAATTTCCTTTTTAATAGTTCAAGAAGTCATAGTACGAAATCCATCTAATTACTTTTTAAATCATCTCATTTTGCATTTTTTAATGGGAAATCTTCTACCCTGGTCATTAGACTTATTTACAAATGACTTTTGATTGTTTCAAAAACAAAGATATTCTCAATTCAAAAACTTAAAAAGTTAGCCCCTATACGTCATGGAGACCTTGCAATACATCTTGTATCCATCCTTTCTTTTTCGCTTCCACAATCCAAGCCCTCAACTTCTCTTGCCAGGATCCCTATCTTTTCACTAGTGACACCTCTACTGGAGAACAGTCCCTGTAAAGTGCATCTCCTGTCTTTCTGCCCTCTAGCTCAAAAATCTTCACTGGCTTCTACCGGTATAACACGGAAGACTCACCCATCTCTCATCTTCTAATACATATACAGTCGCTATGTGCCAGACATTGTTCTATTAGTTCTCTTATCAACCCTGTGACATAGGTACAAATAATACTCCCATGTCACAGATAAGGAAACACACACAGAGTTCTAGTCACAAGGGCACAGTTGGTTAAGTGCCAGTACTGAGATCTGTATTCCAGGATCTGGCTCCAGAGTTCTCTCTGTTTCTTTCCTACCTTATCTATTATTTTCTGTATTACCTACTCTTTACCTTTCTCTGACCTAACCAAGTACTTTCCAGTTTTTGAGTCTTTGTTTATATTCTTCCATCTCTCCACTACACCCTTCTCCCATGTTTTCCTATCCATATCCATTAAGGCTCATCTGAAATGCTACCTCTTCCATGAATTTACCCAGGGTTCTCCTTCACTACAACATATCTCTCTTCTAACTACTATAATATTGCATTTTGTATTGTATCAATTTGTATGTACATTTCTAATTTATAATTCTTGGAGGAGTGGAACTATTTATTATTTTCCACTATCTCCCTTCAGCATTTATTGTTACTGACACAAAGCAATTGCTATAATTGAATATAAATGAACTGCCAATGGGTGTTAAATGTAATGATGATGTTAAAAAATATATAGTGCAGGCATGCATAAATTTTAATTGAAATGAAAGGATGAGTATGTTCAAAAGAGCGCCACGGACTCTGAAGGCAATTCCAGAAATGTTTAGGAAATAATGCAATAAATACATAGCATTCCAAATTATCACTTTGAAAATGACAGAAGATTTTTAATACTACATGATGAACATAAGAGAGATAAAAAATTGCAAAAAATATAACAATCTGTCTAAACTTTTCATATTTTTAGAGGAAGATGCCTTAATTGGGAATTGTGTGGTTTTAAGCCTCTAAAAGACATACCGCCTCTGCATAGGTCTCCCTTTAGTAGGAAGAATCAAGAGGAAAAAGCCCAAAAACAATGAGATAGGGAAGTGGATTTGGCTCAACTTAATAGAGTGTTCACCTACCACATGGGAGGTCCAAGGTTCAAACCCAGGGCCTCCTGGCCCATGTGGTGAACAGGCCCACGTGCAGTGCTGATGCATGCAAGGAGTGCGGTGTCATGCAGGGGCGTCCCCCATGTAGGGGAATCCCATGCACAAGGAGTGCACCCCATAAGGAGAGCAGCTCCATGTGAAAAAAGCGCAGCCTGCCCGGAGTGGCACCACACAGAGAGAGAGTTGACGCAGCAAGATGACACAACAAAAAGAAACACAGATTCCCGGTGCTGCTGACAAGAATACAAGCGGACACAAAAGAACACACACAGCAAATGGACACAGCAGACAAAGGAGGGGGGGGGGGCAGGGGGAGAAGGGGAGAGAAATAAATAAAAAATAAATCTTAAAAAACAAACAATGAGATATAATGCATATACCCCAGGGACTTGCAGGAAGAAAAGTCTCAAACTTTATATTTTGGTAGATTGAATCATGTACCCCTAAAAAACACATATTCTTAATCCTAATCTGTGTTCCTATATGTGCTCCATTTGTAAATAGGACCTTTTGAAGATTTATAAAATTATGGTGTAGCCAAATTGAATTAGGATAGATCTTCAATCATATTACTAGAGGCCTAATTAAGAGAGGAAGTTCAGATGAAGTCAGTCAGAGAAAGTCACAGGAAGAAATCAAAAGTCAGAAAAAGTCACAGAAGATGACCATGGACATTACCACATGACAGAGGACTGCCATCACCAGAACATTACAGACTTGAAGGAGAAAGCATAGCTTGTCAAGACCTTGATGTTGGACTTCTAGCCTTCAAAACCATGAAATAAATAAGGTTTGTTGTTTAAGCCAACTCATTATGTGGTATTTGTCACTGCAGCTCTGGCAAACTAAGACATTTATATTTAACATGTCATAACCTACTATGAGATTTTGTGGGAATTTGAGATACCTGGGTGGAAGATGCTACTCTAGTTCAAAGATGATAGCTTTGAAATCAAAGCTACAATGAGATATCATTTCAAACCTACTAGAACGGCCACTATTTTTAAAAAACAGGAAACTACAAGTGTTGGAGAGGATGTGGAGAGATAGGAATGCTTATTCATTAGTGGGAATGGAGACTGGTACAGCAACTATGGAAGTCTGTTTGGGAGACCTACCATGTGACCTGGCAATACCACGACTAGGTATAAACCTAGAAGAACTGAGAGCAGTGACACAAACAGACATACAGACACCAATGTTCATAATGACATTATTCAAACTGCCCCAAAGATAGAAGCAACCCAGATGTCCATTAACTCACAAATGGATAAATAAACTGTGGTATATACACACAATGGAATATTATTCAGCTCTAAGAAGAAAGGAAGTCGTGAAGCATATGCCAACATGGATGACCCTGGATGACATTATGTTGAGTGAAGCAAGCCAAGCACAAAAGGGCAAATATTGTATGACTTCACTATTTTGAACTAAATATAATGAGCAAACTCATGAAGTTAATAGCTAGAATATAAGTCACCAGAGAAAAGAATGCGGTTAGAGAATGGAAAGCTGTACAGAATGATCAAAAAGTTGTTTGTAAATGTTTGTAAATGAATAGAAATGGTGAAAGCGCATCATAGGTTTGTAATTAGTAGCACTAACATATGGGTATGATAGTGGTTTGTTTTTTGTTGTTGTTGCTGTTGTTTTTGAGTAATGAAAATGCTCTAATATTTGATTGAAGTGATTAATGTACGACAATGATTATACCAAATGCCACTCATTGTACACTTGAGATAAATTTTATGGTCATGGATAAAAAAAATAATAGAGAGGTTGGGGAAAAATACACCAAATGTAAGATATGGACAATAGTTAGTAGTAATACCTTGATGATGCTCTTTCATAATTTGTAACAAATTTTTCACAGCAATGCAAGGTATTGGTGGTGGTGTTTCTCTTGAGTCATTCTTTCTCTTCTTCTTATGGAATAAACCCAATTGAATGTTTTTCCCTTCACTTTTTTGTTTATTTAATTAAGATGATTTTCTACATTATTTATTATAAAGGCTATACTTACATTATCACATCCCTGTCAAAGGAGCAATTTAATGAAAAACATTAATACTTGACAGGGTTTAAATCTAAAACAATATAAAAACCTAGTATATATGAATAAGGTGAAATTATTCTGGCTATTTACTACCTTCGGAGTGCAAAAGAAGGTTTTTACTGCCTGTATTATTTATTACTATATACTGTTGTAAAGAGAAACAGTTCATGAACCTTTATAAATAGTAGAAGGTTGTGCCAAACCAAGACTTTTTTGATGAATTTATAAAGGGTACCATCTATTACAAAATCTGGAAAGATAATATGGACAATATAACATAGTACAAGCAAGATACACATTTGTGGGTAATTTTTATGATTAAAATATTTTGGGATAACAATCAGAATTTTGGGGCTAGAAAGTGTTTCATTAGAATTTTCTCTTTCCTTTAACTGGGAACACATGTACACATTCCAGATAGATTAGAATATTCTCTGTTTTTAGCTTCTGATTGGAGTTGGAAATTCTATGAACCTCTTTGGTCATTTATGCTGTGCTTTTGCTACATTTTAAGTCTATTACTCTTATTCTGTCTTGAAGATGTAAAACAACAGGCAACCATCCTTTTGTAGCAAGAGTCTTCTGGTACTTTAAGACAGCAATTAAATCATTCATCAGCATTATTGCCTACAGAATAAAAACAAAATAAAGGGGTCTTGCATTACTTTATTTAGCTGCTGTTTTTATTTTATTTTATTTTTATTTTGCTTTTTAAGAATGATAGAGGATATGGTTTAATGTTGACCCACACATAACATTCAGAGTCCTCACATGAAAGCGAGGAAAGAGGAAAATAATCAAGAATTGAAATCATGGAATGGGAAATATAAGCTAACAGGAGAGAATCAAGAACGGATTCATGATGGGCTTCAAGTCATTGTCATCATCATCATCACCATCATATTAACTAAACCTAATTGAAGGCCTACTATGTGCCAGGCACTATTCTAAGTGTTTTACACTGTCGATGCTATTATTATTTCCATATTTCAGAAAAGGAAATGGAAAGGTTCATAATATCATCATATATTTGGTACTTTCTAAAAGGTAGATATCATTGTTTCTATTTGAAAGATGAAGAAACTAAGGATCAGAGATTATATTACATGCCTATGATCACAATAATTGTTAAGGGACAGAGCTGGGATTTAAATCAATAATTGTCTGATTCCAAAGCCTGTATGTTTTGACTTAAGTGTTTAACTTAACTGAGGAAGAAAGAAACTGATAACAAAAATAATAACCAGCACTTGCTAAGAGCTTACTACATTCCAGGTGTTCAAAGTGTTTGTAAATATTAACCCATTTATGTCTCATAAACAATGCTATGAGGTGGGTACTATTATTATTCCCATTTCACAGGCAGAAACTGAGGCACTAACCTGTCTAGTATCATTTAGCCGCTAACTGGTGCAGTGGAGCTTAAACCCTGAATGTCCAGTTCTAGGGCCATGCTCTTACCACAACACTCTACTTCCTCTTATAATTATAAAAATATAATGGGAGCAAATGTTTGGGAAGTCGAAAATTGAGTATGGTCTCATAGAAATATACATTGGCACTACCATGTGACTAATATTTATTGAGCCCTTACTAAACACTTGAGGATAGTATAATGTGTCTCCCACATCCCCTTTCAGCAATGAAGGGCTCCCAGGTGTTGGGAGTGTTAAAAGAAGACAGCCCTCAGCTGTCAGCTGTCAGCTCTCAGCCTGTGGGGTGGGCTGAGACCTTTGCTGAGAAGGCATAGCAGCTCATCCTCCACAGGTGTTGGTCCCAGGAGAAATATTATACACTCTGAATGTTGATCATCATCTCAGAATCTTCCTCCCTAGGAAACAAACCTGCCACAACACTTTACTTCTGGGGCTCCTGACAAGGGATCCATGAGTCTGAATTGAAATTCAAAAGAACATTATTCTTGTGGTGATGTGTTGGTGTGGGTGTGATATATTTATTAAATAATACACAGTAAAGTGTGGACTTAGTTAGGGGTCCTTGGTTTTCACCTGCCTGGCAAAGGGGTCCATGGAACAAAACAGGTTAAGAAGCCCTGCTTTACATGGATCGTCTCATTTAATTATCACAATCCTACAAATCAAGTGTTATACTCATACAGTCATTTTTCCAGATGAAGACTCTGAAGCCAGTAGAAATTAGGTAACTTGCCCAAGGTCAGAAAGCTGGGCAAGGATGGAGCCAGAATTTGAACTTAGATTGTCTAATTGTGGAAACTAAACTCTCAAACTCTATGATTCTGTAGAGGAAAAGAGTTCAGTTATTGAGACCTACCATTAAATTAGCATATATTTAATAGTGAGGAAGAAAAAAGGCACTCTGAGAGACTCTGATCCTGAGGGAAAAGAAAATCTACATTTATGTTTAAAACACAGGTAAGACTAATGATAATAGTTGGGTTGACCTATAAGCAAACAAAGTAGCTTGAAAAGGCAGACTGGTCAAGAAAATAGTGAAATTATTTTGCCTCTAGGCCTTCTACAATTGATTTCTTGAAAAGAAAGAACTAAGGACAAAGAAAAATTCCCATATGATCAGGGAGAGGAAATTGTTCAATTAAATATAGACCTATATTAAATTATCTTAAATTCAAAGAGAAAAGGCAAGGTTTCACTCTTCACTATACAAACTTTATCATTTGATGTATCTGTCTAGCTTCTTTCCTCATATGAGGGAAGTTGAAAACCAGTATATGCCCTGACTTTAATTAGAAGTTATAGAATATGGTGTCTGTCTACAATATCCTAAGAGATACAGAGCAGTGTTAAAAGATGGGGTGGAGAGAGAGGAATTGAGGTAGCAAAGAGCCATAGCTCTTTTGCCTGAGTTCTGCTACCTAATCACAGATTTTCTCCAATCTAGGGGCTTTAATCCATCTTAATTTTATCAATTTTCCCAGAACAGATAGAGTTAAGACATAAACAAATCCCTTGACTCTTCAGTGGGCTTAAATAGTATGGAATCCACTTTTTAAAATTATACTTATTTGTGAGCATGGGTAATTTCCTAAATTTCCAAAGGTGGAAAGAAAAATTGCAACAAAACTATCCAAACATCAAATTTATCCACTTAGCATGTATATGTCCTGGGTGCATCTTTGATTCCACTTAAAACCTGAAGTAAATCTAAGATATACTTACCATATAAGAGGGCCTGAAAAACCAAGTTCAGAGAAAATGGGATGCAGTTAGCAAAGATTACATGCATCAGTGAACTGTACTAAATTGAATACCTCTAAATGCCAGAGATTTTCTCTGTGAAACTGGGGGGTTTGAAAGAAAAATCAATAATGTTGGGGAAGAGAAACCCTCTTCACACATCTATAATTAGTCATAGCAGAATCTGGTGGATTTCCATATTACAACTGGATCAAACTTGTGAAATTGGTTTTGATCCCAGGCTCATTTGGTACATCGTCCAGATGAAGCTCCACTCCAGACAATCAAAGGATTTTGCACCTTGAATGAGCCCCAAGATCACTCTTTCAGTGTGCATCCATCCTACATTATGTTCAGTGTCTGTCTAATGCTGCCTACAGTAAATCTCCCTTTATAAGAGCTCCATTTATAAGAAAAGGCAAAGGATCTTCAAATTGGATAGCTTCAACTTTACTTTGAGCCTTCAAAATCTTTATTAGTAAGTGAAGCCAGGCATAAAGAGACATAGTTCTTCAGATCTTTTATTTTTTACTGAGTCAAATAAATAGTGGCCATATTGCTTATATTAGGGCATGAACCCCTCTGTCAAGTCATTGTTCAAAACTAATAATTGAGTAGGTAAAGTGCTCCTGTATTTTTCTGAATAATCAATATCAAAGCTGCTGATGCAAATTTATTTCAACCCCAGGGAACAAATCTTTTGAAGTTCTGGGAGAATTTTGAATATAGGGTGTAAATCAATAAGTAGATGGAAACATCTCTTTCAGTGTGTTCATTTTTCTTTGAAAAGTAAATATATCTTTAAATGTTATCTCTCTCTCTCCCTCTATGAACCCTTTCCCCAAATCATTTCTTTTACAAAAGAAACTCATGACAGTCAACTGAACATAAAACATTCTTTTTGGTTATTTTAGAAGTGGTGTAGAGTCAATCTCTCTGGACAGGATAACTCCTCAAGCCCTAAAGAGAATCTTTTCACCCTTATACTTTTATCTTTTCCCATCATTTCATATCCAGGTTTTGAGCCTGAGCTAACTGGGATGATTTAAGGACACTTTTGGAAAGGCCTGGTTTGGTGGTATGTGTTGTTTTGAATAGGATGAATCCATGAGATTAAAAATATTTTTTCATTACTGTCTATTTTCACAATCCATTAAGCAAAAATACAAAGTAATTTTTTTCTTCCCCCACTCTCCTTTCTTTCTCTTTCTTCCTCCCGCAGTGTTCAAATTAAAGAAAGGTGAAAATTGAAGCTGTTGTATACAGGGCCATTGCAACATGCATATTTGATTTTTATGATGGATCTAAATTGCTGAATAAGGCCATGGAACAAAGGGAGACTGTGGCTTTCTGCCCATCACATGCAGCCACTGAATGCAGAACAAAAGCTTGGGCCATTAGGGGCTCAGCAGGGAGACACATTATATAAATGACTTTGTCTTCTCTGCCCCCTCTCCCCCACTGGGTGCCCTGGACAGGGATGGGGGAGTGGGGGTTGGATTGTGTGTATTATGATTTGCTTGGGCAGGAGATAAGAAATCCTGGAAGCAGAGATGGGAATAGAAATAAATAGCCTGTTATGATTCAAAAAGTCCATGCTTGGCTTACTAGACAACTGAGGCACCAAGCTCTGTGGTGAGAGTGCCACCAAAGACAATTGTTTCCCTGGGAAACTTGGTGTATTTTAAGAGTAATCTGTGGCCTTTCTTTTTATGGTTTTATTACCTTCATCAGGAAAGATGAAAAAAAATGGGAAAACACTTGGGAAAGTATGAAGGCCTAATTTTCCAAGTTAATTGCTAGACCTACTTAAATAGTCCTCTTACTATCTCTGTAGTGGAGAAAGCCTCCCAAAGTGAACCAAAGTGACTGAAAACTCTTCTATCATGTGCTGCAGAACCAGAACTGAGGGTTCTAGGATAGAACAAACTCCAAAGACAAACCCAATGTAAGGGTATAAACACACTTAAATAACCTACCAATGACTGAATTGTAGAAGCTAGCTAAGAGAAATGCCATGAGACAATTGTGTTTTGTCACAAACCATCATTACTCTGTCTAGAAATGGGAAATTCACTTAAAATAAGGTGGAATATTATGATTCCTATGAAAACTGAGGTCATGAGGGATAAACAGTGAGTTGTCACTGTAAAGTAATTCAGACCTGAACGAAAGAGGTCATACCAAGGGGGAAGCAGACTTGGCCCAATGGATAGGGCATCCGCCTACCACACGGAAGGTCCGCGGTTCAACCCCGGGTCTCCTTGACCTGTGTGGAGCTGACCCATGCGCCGTGCTGATGTGCACAAGGAGTGCCCTGCCACGCAGGGGTGTCCCCTGCATAGGGGAACCCCACACATAAGGAGTGCGCCCCGTAAGGAGAGCCGCCCAGCACGAAAGAAAGTGCGTCCTGCCCAAGAATGGCACCACACACACAGCTGACACAACAAGATGACACAACAAAAAGAAACACAGATTTCTGGTGCCACTGATAAGGATAGAAGCGGTCACAGAAGAACACACAGCAAATGTACACAGAGAGCAGACAACGTGAGAGGGGGTTTGGGGGTGAAGGGGAGAGAAATAAATAAATAATAAATCTTTAAAAAATAAAAATTGAAAAAAAAAGAGGTTATACCAAGCTACCTTTTCACTAGTTCTTTTGAGTCTCAGTTTGAGGTAACTACTTTTTTTTTTCCTGGATGGTAAAAGATGTTAATAAAGGCTACCTAATGAACTTAAGATAGTAGAAAGACTTAAAATTATCATTATTTTTTGGCTATTGAGATGAATAGATGGTTAAGGGGAGTCTCTAACCCTGCGTGGTCAGAGGTGAGTGAATTATGGTTAGTAAGAACGGATAAGCAGATGGATGAGTATAGTAGAAAAGAAACTACTCTATAGTCATTTGTTTCTTCATTCATACATTCAGTTATCAAATATTCATTAAGGGCCTAATATGATACCATAAATTATGGCTTCAATGTGAATAAGAGTGGCATTGTCCCTGCACTAAATAATAATCTTATATGTGGTTAGGGATTAAGGGGGAGACATTAAATATTTACACAAATGATTATGTGGGTTAACATATAATAAAAGATATGAAAAGAAATTGTACAGTTCAATAAGAATGTTAACTAAGAGGACCTACCTCATCCAGAGGCAAACAGGGATGGCTTTACTGAAGATGCATATTTAAGATGAGGCTGGAAAGAAAAGAAGTAGATATGCTCTAACCAACTTTATTTCACTTTTTGGAGTACATCTTAAGATATCAATTAAAAAATGATATCCATCATGACACCACCAAGGTGGCAGAATGAGATGCTCAAGGGTTTGGTTTCCCCACAGCATTTTTTTGAAGAACAAGCAAAAATTGGCAGAACCATCTTTCTCAGAGCTCTACAAAACAGTTAATGTGTCGAAGTAACCTGAGTGCTGAAACATGAAAAAGAAAACTTTACCCACAGTAGGACAATCTTGTAGTGCCTGTGCTGACCCTGATCCACACTCCCCCTGGCTTGGCGTAGAGCCAGACTGTGCTCCTATAGCAGGTCCCTGGTCCTGGTTCTGGAAGAAGAAGAACAACCCTTATGCGAATACCAAGGTGTATGCATGTCTGTAATAATCTGTTGGTAACAGCATGAAAGACTGAAATAGGGCATTTATCTCTATCTGGCCAGTCCCAGATTTTGATCAGGACATAGAGGTAGCCAGCAAGGTAGCTAAAATGCTGTAAGAAAACAATCAAATCATAGCTGCCTGGTACAAAGGACTACCAGATTTTAAACATACAGTTGACCTGGAGGAAAGATGGTGAGTTTCCTGGGAAAGAGCAGCATTGGAGCTTGGAAGTTCATATTTATCACTACCTTCCATGTAAATGGGAGAACTTGGCCATGCACACCTGCCCAGGACAAGATGCATGCTCAGAAAAGACTGGAGAGAATTTTACATGTTCACTGTATTAGTCAGGGTTTTTTAGGGAAAAAGGAGATATCTGTAAACAGTATGAAATTTTATAAAATTCTCTCCTGTAACCATGGGGATGCACGAGTCCAAATTCTACAGGGCCGGCTGCAAACCAGGGGCTCCAGTGAAGGTCCTTGATGAGTTTCCAGGAGATGCTGCCTGTCTGAAGTAGAGATGGGAATTCTCTTTCTGAATGCTGAAATCATTTCCCCTTTTAGGACCTTCAATTGATTGGATGAGTTGTCACTTATTGCTGACGGCAATCTCCTTAGTTAATTGTAGGTGTAACCAGCCATCTCTGCAAATAACTCAATGATGATTAAAGTCCATGAAATGCCCTTTTATTACAATTAGCACAATGCTTCCTTGACCAGGCAACTGGGCACCATTACTTGGCAAAGTTGACACATTAGCCTACCCATCACGGTCCACCCCTTGCCCCCTTGGCAGCCATACATATCACCTTAAACTATACTTTTAAAAAAAAATTTATTTTGTACATTTAATAATTGAAAACATAAACAATTAAAAACTAAAAAGAAAACACAGTTGAATAAAAACATACATTTGTCAATTAAACGTACTGGATACATATAATTTTTTTAAAATCATACAATATATTATACAATATATTTGGTACATAGTAACTCCATCATACAGTATTTATCCTTTTGTGTCTGACTTGCTTCATTCAACATAATGTCCTCCAGGTTCATCCATGCTGTCATATACTTTACAACTTTTTTCTTCTTACAGCTGTATAATATTCTATCATGTGAAAAGACCACAGTTTGTTCATCTATTCATCTGTTGATGGACACCTGGGTTGTTTCCAACTTTTGGCAATTGTGAATAATGTTGCTATGAACATCAGTGTGCAGATGTCTGTTCGTGTCATTGCTCTCAGCGCTTCTGGGTATATACCCAGGGTCACATGGCAAGTCTATATTCAACTTCTTTAGGAACTGCCAAACAGTCCTCCACAGTGACTGTACCATTCTGCATTCCCACCAACAGTGAATGAACGTTCCTCTCTCTCCACATCCTCTCCAACATTTGCAGTTCTCCGTCTTTTTATAAGGACCATTCTAATATCTTGTTGTAGTTTTGATTTGCATTTCCCTAATCATTAGTGAAGTTGAGCATATCTTCATGTGTTTTTTTTCTTCTGCCATTTGTATTTCCTCTTTGGACAAATGTCTATTCAAATCTTTTGCCCATTTTTAATTGGGTTGTCTTTTTATTGTTGAGTTATAACATCTCTTTATATATCCTGGATACTAAACCTTTATTGGATATGTGATTTACAAATATTTTCTCCCATTGAGTTGGCTGCCTTTTCACCCTTTTGACAAAGTCTGGTGAGGTGCAAAAGTGTTTAATTTTGAGGAGGTCCCATTTATCTATGTTTTCTTTTGTTGCACGTGCTTTGGGTGTAAAGTCCAAGAAACCACTACCTACTGCAAGGTCTTGAAGATGTTTCCCAACATTTTCTTCTAGTAATTAACCCATACTTAATCTCTAAATAAAACAGTAGCAGATAATATATATATATTTCCATATAACAATGTTCAACTATCCTTCATACAACCAGAAACACACTAATTCCCTCCAGATTAGGGTGCAAGTCCTTGGGTAATATTCACTCTTAAACTTGATATCCTTAAATACTATGAC
Organism: Dasypus novemcinctus; assembly: GCF_030445035.2. Classification (NCBI taxonomy): domain Eukaryota; kingdom Metazoa; phylum Chordata; class Mammalia; order Cingulata; family Dasypodidae; genus Dasypus; species Dasypus novemcinctus. Next base: position 18,533,722 of record NC_080690.1, on the reverse strand, counting down.
ATGAAACTAACACAATTTATGTTATATGATAAGGAAAAAGGTTAGGGAAGAAAACAAAAGTATTCATTTTATGTATATATACAAGGATACTCATAACAAATAAGGAAGAAATATTCATGACTATTACAGTCCTCATTTCTGTAGCTGGTCACATGGCAGAAGTTCATATTTACCTTCTTTCACTACCCATTCCTTGTTCCCTCTACCCTCAGCAAGTACCTCAGTTGGCTGTGGTTCATTGCCTAGTGAGGTGATGCAATCTTGTATTCCTGAAGATTCTGGGCCATTGTTAGTCCTGCTTGGATTGGGTTGTTGCAATTTTCCATTGACTTTAATCACAGGGCATGGTAGTACTATGAGATGCCCTAGAGGATCTCCTGTATTCCAGGCAAACTCTTCTTTACTCCCATTATGGAGATGTAGTCCTATTTCCCCTGAATAATCAAGATCAATCATCCCAGCCAGTACAGTAATTATCTTCTTTGCCTGTAGATTCAGGGGCATGAGGAGCCCAAAGTGGCCAGATGACAGTTTTAACCTTCAGTTCAATGGAATTATTGTTGTGGTCTCTGATGGAAGCACTCCTCCTTTTGGAATTAAGACCTGTAGACCAGCAGAGCTTAAGGTTGCAGGGACAGGAAGCAAAAATTTCCTAGTGGATCACTAGGGGTAATAGTGAATGGTGCCACTACCATTTCCACCCCTTGATTCCTGGACCCATGAATCTTGATTATGGGAGAAACAGCACCATAGAGTGGATGCCGACTTAGAGTATACATAACCTCCTGGATAACACTGCCCCAGCCCTGCAAGGTATTGCTACCTAGTTGGCACCATAAGTGAGTCTTCAAAAGGCCATTCCACCGTTCTATCAATCCAGCTGCTTCAGGGTGATAGGGAACATGATAAGACCAGTGAATTCCATGAGCATGTGCCCATTCCCACACATCACTTGCTGTGAAGTGGGCTCCTTGATCAGCAGCAACGCTGTGCGGAATGCCATGGTGATGGATAAGACATTCGGTAAGTCCACCGATGGTAATTTTGGAAGAAGTGTTGTGTGCAGGAAAGGCAACCCATATCTGGAATAGGTTTTCTAGTTAGAACAAATCACTGCCTCTTCCATGATGGAAGTGGTCCAATGTGATCAACCTACTACGAGGTAGGAGGTTGATCACCTTGGGGAATGATGCATTATTGGGGGCTGAATGTGGGTTTCTGCTGCTGGCAGATTGGGCACGCAGCAGTGACTGTAGCCAAGTTGGCCTTGGTGAGGGGAAGTCCATGTTGCTGAGCCCATGCATAACCTCCATCCCTACCACAAGGGCCAGTTTGTTCATGAGCCCATTGGGCAATGACAGGAGTAGCTGGGTAAAGAGGCTGAGTGCTAGCCACAAAGCAGGTCATTTTATCCACTTGCTTATTAAAATCTTCCTCTGCTGAAGTCACCCTCTAGTGAGCATTCATGTAGGGCATAAATATTTTCATGGTTCTTGCCCACTTAGAAAGATCTCTCCACATACGTCTTCCCCAGACCTCTTTGTCACCAATTTTCCAATCATGTTCCTTCCAAGTCCCTGACCATCCAGCAAAACCACTGGCAGTAGCCCATGAATCAATGTACAAATGCATCTCTGGCCATTTCTCCTTCCAAGCAAAATAAACAGCCAAAGTTTTGCTCAAAGTTCTGCCCACTAGGATAATTTTCCCTCACCACTCTCCTTCAGGGATGTCCCAGAAAGAGGCTGTCCATTTTCAAGTTTTACCTGCATAGCATGCAGAACCATCTGCAAGCCAGATCTGAGTTTTCTTCCTCAGTCAACTGATTGTAAGGAACTCCCTAAAATACCATAATTGTTGGCTGGGAGAGAGAAGGCAATGTGGCAGAGGGGTGTTACCATGGGCATTTGGGCCACTTCCTCATGTAACTTACTTGAGCCTTCAGGATCTACTCAAACCGTATCTTTATGATGGAGTGCTGTTATGCACACCCAGCTTTATGGTTTGGTGGGTCAGACAATACCCAACTCAAGAAAGGTAACTCAGGTCTCATGGTAACTTGCTGGCCCATGATTAAGTGTTCAGTTTCTACTAAGGCCTAGTAGCAGGTCAAAAGTTGTTTCTCAAAAGGACAGTAGTCATCTGCAGAGGATGGCAGGACTTTGCTCCAAAATCCTAAGGATTCTCTTATAGGGGCCTACCAAAGGCTCCAGACAGCATCTCTATTTGCCACTGACACTTCTAGCACCATTGGATCTGCTGGATCATATGGCCCAAGTGGCAGTAGAGTTGCGCAGCAGCCTGAACCTATTGCAGAGCCTCCTCTTGTTCCTGTCCTCACTCAAAACTGGCAGCATTTCTGACCACTTGGTAAATGAGCCAGTGTAGCACACTCAAATGAGGAATGTATTATCTTCCAAATCCAAAAAGACCAACTAAGCTTTGTGCCTCTTTTTTGGTCATAGGAGGGGACAGATGCAACAGCATATCCTTCACTTTAGAAAGGTGTGGCAGTTTGAGATTATTTATGAATCCCAAAAAGAGAAAGATTATGTTTATAAATTAAGCTATTCCTCTTGATGTGATACCGTTTGATTACATTAAATTTTGTGAGGGGCCTCTGATTAAGTTTACTTGATAAAATCAATTTAGGGTTTCTCATTGGGCTAAATCAGTAAGGCATAACTTAAGTTGAGCCCCTGCCCCCATGGTGGGTGGATATAAATGGACACTTACTCAAGAAGACACACTGGAAGAGAGAACTCTGCCATTTTTGATCCTGGGGCCCCTGGTTGAAATGAATTATTCACCTGATAGTTTGCAGCTAACCTTGTGAAGAGAGCCGAGACTGATATAGAAGGCCCAGAAAGAAATAAGCCCTATACCAGGTGTATTAGTCTGCCAAAGGGATGCTGATGCAAAGTATCAGAAATCTGTTGGCTTTTATAAAGGGTATTTATTTTGGTAAAAGCTTATAGTTACAAGGTCCTAAAGAGTCCAACTCAAGGTTGCTTTCTCACCAAGGTCAGTTGCCACGTGTTGAAGCAAGATGGTTACTGATCTCTGCTTGGTCTCTCATGCCGTTTCAGCTGCTCAGCTGTTCTGTTCTCTTGAGCTGCAAACTATCAGGCAAAAGGCTCTTCTCTCTTCTTAGGGCTTTAGCTGTTTGAGCCTTCTCCTTTCTGTCATATGGCAGGACTGAAAAGATCAAGTTCTCTCCTCTTCCATGTGTCTTCTTGAGAAAGTGTCAGTTTATATAGGCCCACCAAGGGAGGAGAGATGCACATTCACTCACACCTTACCAAAGTGGCCTAATCAAAGCTCTAATCTTAAGAGGTAATTTAATCTTTTGGGGATTCATAAATAATCTCAAAATGCCACACCAGGAGAGGTAGCCCTGAGAGATAAGCCCGATGCCAGCCTGCAGCTGAGAAGCCCAGAGGGGAAGGCTAAACCCTTGAAGAGATCAGTGACCATCTTGCTTGGCAACTGACTTTGGTGAGAAGGCAACCTTGAGTAACTGTAAACTTTTACCCAAAGTAAATACCCTTTATAAAAGCCAACAGATTTCTGGTACTTTGCATAAGAACTGCTTCAGCTGACTAATACAAAGGCATCTTTTTTTTTAAAAAAGTAAGTTTAATTTAATTTTTAAAGAAGCTTTAGAGAACATAAATGTTACATAAAAAATATAAGGGATTCCCATATGACCCACTCCCTCCCCCTCCCACACTTTCCCATATTAACAACATCCTTCATTAGTGTAGTACACTTGTTAAGATTAATGAGCCCATATTGAAGCACTGCTACTAACCATGGACTACAGTTTACATTATACTTTATACTTTGTCCCACACAATTTTGTAAGTTATGACAAAATATACAATGGCTTGGATCTGTCACTGCAATGTCATGCAGGACAAATCAAATGCCCCCATATTACACCTGTTCTTCCCTCTCCCATCCCTCAGAACCTCTGGTGGTCACTGACAAAGGGATATTTTGACATGCCCCACATCACTGGACACCTAGAAATTTCATCAAGGTGGAAGGCATCTAGACTTTGGTTGGATTTATCTCCCATCCTCTCTCACTCAAATGCCTTACCATTTTAAGTCTAGAGTCATTGCTACTTCTTGCTCACTAGGTCCAATCAGCATTATATCATTAATACAATGGACCACAGTGATGTCTTATGGAAGGGAGAGATGATCAAGTTTCCTGCGGACCATATTATGACACAGGGCTGGAAAGTTGATATACCTCTGAGACAGGACAATGAAGGTATATTTCAGCTTGCCAGTTGAAAGCAAACTGTTTCTGGTGGTCCTTACTAATGGCAATTAAGAAAAAAGCATTTGCCAGATACCAGGGGTATGATGATTTGCTCAAGCAGTGGGACCACATCTGGAACAGCAGCTGCAGTTGGAGTCATCACCTGGTTAAGTTCACAATAATCTACTGTTACCTCCACGATCCATCTCTTTTTGCACAGGCCACCCCTGCATCCTTCAAATTCTTGATGATGGCACTGATCTCTGCAATCCCTCCAGGAATCCTGTATTGTTTTTGATGGACTATTTTGCTAGGTAGGGTTTATTCTAATCCCTTCCACTTAGCCTTTCCTACCTTAATAGTCCTCACTCCGCAAGTCAGGGTTCTAATGTGGGAATTCTGCCAGTTACTGAGTAGGCTACTCCAATTATGCATTCTGGAATTGGGGAAATAACCATAGAATGGGTCTAGGGACCCACTGTACACACTGTTCTAAAACTCCATCAGTCAAATGTAGATGCAATGTGTGTTCTATGGTCAAGGCTGTCTGTTATGTGGGATGGATTGTGGGAGCCTAGGGCCTGGGCTAGCCCTCCTTAAATGAAACACAGCCCGACGCATGGAGCTGTTGTAACCTGGACACTCACTAGTTTAAAAGTAACAGATATCCCTGAGGGAAATAATGTACAAATGGTCCTGTAAACTTTGATACCCTCAAAGCTGTACATTCCCTTCCTGTGATAATATCTCAAAACACCCTGTTTGTGCACCTCATGTAACTATTGCAGAAACTCTGTTCTTATACCCTATGGAAAGTGTTTGTCCTGAGATCCCTTATATTTCCCTTCCTTTTTTAGCTTCTTTGTGATGCGCTAATTTCATTCTTTGACTGATTGCCATCAGTCTCTCCTGTTCATAAGTTCCATTTAAGCTTAGGTCTAATCATAAAAAAAAAAAAAAAAAAGGGAAACAAAATTCCATCCATCTCCTGACCACCATAAGCTCCTACTCTGACTAGTGGACCATGGTGAAGTTTTGGGTCTCCTGGAATTCATGTAACTTCTGAGTCAGTGTCTCAGAATCCCCAAAATGTCTGATCATCTCTTTTCCCACAATGCACAATTATGCCGGTAAAAGGCTGCAGGTCTCTGGGGAAAGGTGGGAGGAAGATTAACAGTATAAAGTTTTGGCAGTGTAACAGGATCCTTCCCCAAGGGAAAGTGGACTTCCCTTCATTCAAGGGGCCCTGGGTCTGTAAACTGTTTCAAGTCTGGGAATTGATTAAGGCGCCATGATTCTTTGTTTCTGTAATTCAAGTTACGGTTTTGTTCATTTGGCCTAGAACTTTTCTGCTTATACAGATCAAGTAGTAACTTAGTAGACTGCCCATCTATTTTACTACTAACTCCGCCACAGCTCTATATAAGTGACTCACTCAATCGCTATTTTCAGTCTGCCTATCATTGTGGTAGTCACGCCCACTTGTCTTTGGCGATTAAGTGCTATTTGACTTCTTCCAGCCTGAGATCCAATCATCCCCACATTGTTTAAGGATTCTAGTTCCATAACAGCAGTTTCCACAGTAATCTCTCCTTACACAGAAGAGAAACCACAGAACTCTTCAGGAAAGATGGAATTAGTCTTGGAAATTTGATACTCACAGTGCTGGTTAAAGGTGTGTCCTCTGGACATTCCTGGGGTGGGATGGCATGTCTTAAATGGCAAATCCATTCTAGCATTCCAATCTCTTCAAGACTTTGGATCCCCTCATCAACAGTACATCAGGGTAAATTGGGCATCTGTACCTCAGACATTCTAGGCTATCTTTTGGTCCTTATTTCAGCCAGCCACCCAAACAAACTTTTAGAACCCTTTCTAACCCCTCAAGCTATAGCACTGAATCCAGAATCTCCGCTTAGGGGGCCATATCAATAAATTCAGCCTGATCCAACTTTATATTCCTTCCACCATTATCCCATAACCTTAATATCCATTCCCACATACAGTCCCCTGATTTCTATCTATATAAATTGGAAAACGTGTGTAGTTTTTTTAGAGTACAGTGTAATTCCTCATGGGTCACAGTTTGTACTTCACTTTTGGGGGGCTTGTGATTTTAGTATAGTTATAGGTCTGGAACAGAAGAGGGGTATTGAGGGTGCATAAGGAGAAGGAGTAGATAGGTCTTGCAAGCTACTGAACTCAGGGCATTCCTTTGCATTTCTGTCTGGCGAGACAAGATTAATCTTTTCACATGGGGGTTGGATGGCAGACTCCTCAGGGCAGATAGGAAGTGAAGACTCCTTGAGGCAGTCTTTAGATTGGGTAGTACAACATTTAGTTTGGATGATACCTACCTCAAGGCTGGGAGGATGTCTGGATTCACTAGGATAGACTGGAGGCTGAGCAGTGCAGGCTTTAGTTTGGCTGGTACCTGCCTCAGGGCCAGAAGGAGGTTAGGACAACCTGGGGAAGACTGGAGGCTGGGTATTATAAGCTTGACAATGCATGGTTCTCCACAGGGCAGATCAGTATAGGTTTATCCGGCAAAATCTCAGCAGAATTTAGAATTTCAATGTCCCCACTGATATCCTCATCAACCCATATATCTCCATTCCAATTCTCAGGGTTCCACTCCTTTCCAATAATGCCCTCACTTTAACAGCAGCCACCCTGAAAGGTTGAGATTTTAGTTTCTATTGTAACTCTGCTACTCATAAAATGAGAAACTGAGTCTGGTTTTCAGAGATCTCAAGTCTGTGGCTGCACAAAACAAGATTTTCTTTCAGAGTGCACAAAGAAACTTTTGCATCATTCATGTGGAACTTAAGTTGCAAATTTGAAGACTCCAGCTCATCCCTTTCTTTTGTAACTATACCCAGTGTATTTAGGAACAGCTAGCCAACATCTAGGTACGTTTTTTTTTTTTTTAAAGATTTATTTATTTATTTAACTCCCCCCCCTCCCCTGGTTGTCTGTTCTTGGTGTCTATTTGCTTCGTCTATTTGCTTTGTCTTGTTTCTTTGTCCGCTTCTGTTGTCATCAGCGGCACGGGAAGTGTGGGCGGCGCCATTCCTGGGCAGGCTGCCCTTTCTTTTCACGCTGGGCGGCTTTCCTCATGGGCGCACTCCTTTGCGCGTGGGGCTCCCCCACACGGGGGACACCCCCGCGTGGCAGGGCACTCCCTGCGCGCACCAGCACTGCGCATGGGCCAGCTCCACACGGGTCAAGGAGGCCCGGGGTTTGAACTGCGGACCTCCCATATGGTAGACGGACGCCCTAACCACTGGGCCAAAGTCCGTTTCCCCTAGGTACCTTTTAATTCAACCAAACTCTGTTAAGGTGTTTAAAAAAAAGAACAAAACACCCTCATCCAGATCCTTGCCTCTTATAAGTATGGAAGTAGTTATATTCAGTGGTGATATTTTGTGTATCTTTATTGCTGACTCATGCCATGGACTGTCAGTGGCCTTTGGATTATTGGAAAGAGAGTAGGTGCCTTTGAATCTAATCAGAGCAGAGAGCCAATTGCAAAAGTTCAAGAACCAATTCAGAAATTCCTTTTTTTAAAATAAAGATTTATTTTTTATTTATTTCCACCCCCCTCGCCCAGTTGTCTGCTGTGTCCATTCACCGTGTGCTCCTCTGTGACTGCTTCTATCCTTATTAGCGGCACCAGGAATCTGTGTTTCTTTTTGTTGCGTCAGCTCTCCATGTGTGCAGTGCCATTCTTGGGCAGGCTGCCCTTTCTTTCGCGCTGAGCGGCTCTCCTTACAGGGTGTACTCCTTGCGCGTGGGGCTCCCCTACGCGGGGGACACCCCTGCGTGGCAGGGCACTCCTTGCGTGCATCAGCACTGCACATGGGCCAGCTCCACACGGGTCAAGGAGGCCCGGGGTTTGAACCACAGACCTCCCATGTGGTAGACAGACGCCCTAACCACTGGGCCAAGTCCGCTTCCCAGAAATCCCATTTTTAAGATTCTGTTTCTCAAGAACCATCCTTGGTACCAAGCTGTATTAGTCAGCATTCTCTAGGGAGACAGAAATGACAGGAGATATCTGTAAATAGTATGAGGTTTTATAAACTTCTCTCCTGCAACTGTGGGGATGTACAAATCCAAATTCTGCAGGGCAGGCTGCAAACCAGGGACTCCAATAAAGGTCCTTGATGAGTTTCCAGGAGATGCTGCCTGTCTGAAGTAGAGATGAAAATCTCTCTCTGAATGTTGAAATCATTTCCCCCTTTAAGGCCTTAAACTGATTGGATGGGTCATCACTCATTGCTGATGGCAATCTCCTTAGTTGATTGTAGGTATAACCAGACATCTATGCAAATAACTCAATGATGATTAAAGCCCAAGAAATGCCCTAGTATTACAATTAGTCCTGTGCTTGCTTGACCAGAAAACTGGTCACAATTACCTGCTGAGTTGACACATTAGCCTAGCCATCACATTTGCCTCAGGATGTTCTTTAGGCTCACTGTAAGGCAGGCTAAAATCCAAAGGAGATCCAATGTGCTTACTTGGATAGGTGTTTTCTACTGGTATTTTTGTTGTTTATTTTTTTCTGTTTATTTTTTTAATCCTTCACCTCCTCCTCTTCTATTTCAATTTCTTTTTTGTTAGATACTAGCATTCAGGGAAATCACTATCATAACACTAGTGGGATAAAAGCTTAAGACACACAGAGATTAATGACAAAATTCAAGAGTTAAATCATCAAAATATTAACATAGCCAGTGTGCAACAAGAAATTACAAGACATACATAGAAATGGGAAATGATGACTCATTCAAAGTAACAAAATAATACATTAGAAATAATCAATGAGGAAAGCAGACTTTGGACAGATCATACAAAGACTTTTAAAATTCTTTCTTAAAATACAGAGAGCTAAAGGAAAACATGAGCAAACCACTAAAAGAAATCAAGAAAATGATATATGAACAAAATGAGAAATTCAATAAAGAGATAGAACTCTAAAAAGGAATCAAACAGAAATACTATAGCCGAAGACCATGAAAATTGATATTAAAAATTACTTAGAGGGAACAGCCAGCAAGATGGCAGTAAAGTAAGGAGCTTCTAGAGTCAGTTTCTGCTACAGGGCAGTTAGTAAACACCAGAGCTCTCTGGTGCTAGCTGAAGCACCTGTTTGGGGGCTCCAGGAGACCAGAAGAGCATCCTTCACCATCCTTGAAGGGATGGAAAGAAGAGACTTCCCATCTTTATAGAAGATTCATAAGTAGAGGCTCCATGCTATGGAGGCCAGTGCCCATTCTCCACTGGAGGCACAAGCCACCTTGGGAGCTGTTTTGTGGCTGGAATTGAAAATTCCACTTCCCCAAACAGGGGAGGGAGAGACAGTTGGGAACAAATTTCAGTTACTGATCAGTAAATCCAGTGGGCTAAAGTATAATCCTGAGAATAGCTAAAGTTTGAGTCTATCCAAGTCAGAAAGAGGCCAGTAGCTGCCATCTTTAACTCTATGCCTGGCATGAGGGGAAACAAGATGGACTGAAAATCACAGTGCTGGTAGGGACTGGCTTCTTTCCATCCAGATCAGATTGCAGATATAGCCTAAGTCCCAGCCCCACCTCTGGGAGGGAGGAAGCTGGGGGGACCTGCACCAGCCTCTCTGGGAAATTACTGACCAAGCCATGGAGGCCAGTGATTGTCTTACTTTGGTGGAGTGAGCCATCCCAGGAGCTATTCTGTGGCTGAAATTGGAAGCCCTATTTCCCAAAAATGGGAGGAAGAGATGTTTGGCCACTGATTTTGGCTACTGACTAATAGACTTGGCTGGCTAAGGCATAGCCCTAGGAATAGCTAGGGTGTGAATCTGTCCAAGTCAGAAAAAGGCCAGTGGCCACCATTTTGACTCCACCCCCAGCCTAAGGGGAAGCCAGGACCAAAAATCATAGTGACAGTAGGAACTGGTTTCTTTCATCCAGATCGGCCTGCAGCCCTAGCCTAGGTTTCAGCCCCACCTCTGAAAGAGGGGAGGCTGGCAGGCCCTGCACCAGCCTATCCAGGTAACTGTGGGTACTTTTGGCTGGCACAGACTGAATAATCAGACGTCTACTGGGGCAACTGCAGTCATCTTGGACCTGCACTGCATAGATTGCTGCCCACACCTACAGCTCCATCCCTGCCCCAGGCAGGAGAGAAAGGGACATGAAGCCTCAACAGTCTCTCTGAGCAACTATAGCCTAGGCCTGCATGACTTGGATTATTGCACACAGCTGTGATTCTGTCCTACCCCTGGAAAAGGAGAAAGTTAGGAGAAGTTTCTCCAGTCCCTGGGGCAATGAGGGCAGTTTGAGCCTCCACAGCTTATAGCACCAACTGCATCCTTGGGCTCCCACTGCACAACCAGCAAGGGAGAAAGGGCAGGAAGCCCTAAACTAAAGAGAAAAACTGCATCCAGAAAAAATACTCCAGTAAGTCAGATGCTAAGACACCAACCAAAAATTACAACCCATACCAAGAAACAGGAAGCTATGGCCCAGTTAAAGGAATAAGATAAGCTTCCAGATGACATAAAGGAGTTGAGACAACTAATCATAGATGTTCAAACAAATCTCCTTAATAAATTCAGTGAGATGGCTACAGAGATTAAGGATATTAAGAAGACATTGGGGGAAGCGGACTTGGCCAGTGGTTAGGGCGTCCGTCTACCACATGGGAGGTCCATGGTTCAAACCCCAGGCCTCCTTGACCCAGGTGGAGCTAGCCCGTGCACAGTGCTGATGTGCACAAGGAGTGCCATGCCATGCAGGGGTGTCCCTCGTGTAGGGGATCCACATGCGCAAGGAGTGCACCCCATAAGGAGAGCCACCCAGTATGAAAGAAAGTGCAGCCTGTGCAAGAATGGTGCCACACACACGGAGAGCTGACACACAAGATGATGCAACAAAAAGAAATATAGATTCCCGTGCCACTGACAACAACAGAAGCAGACAAAGAAGATGCAGCAAATAGACACAGAGAACAGACAACTGGGGCTGGGGGTGGGGGGGGAGGGGAGAGAAATAAATAAATAAATCTTTTCATAAAATCACTAAAAAAAAAACAATAGTTGGAGAATTCAAGACATCACTCTCAGTATTGGATAGAACATCTGGACGCAGTATAAACAAAGAAACTGAGAACTTGAATAACATGATAAATGAACTAGACCTCATGGACATCTATAGAGCATTGCACTCCAAAGCAGCAGGATATACATTCTTTTCAAGTGCTCATGGATCCTTCTCCAAGATATACTTATGTTGGTCACAAGTCTCAATAAATTTAAAAAGAGTCAAGTTATACAAAAGACTATCTCTAATCATGACAGAATGAAGCTGGAAATCAGTAATGGACAGAAAAAGGGATAAATTCATAAATATATGGAGACTAAACAACACATTATTAAAATCAGTGGGTCAAAGAAGAAATTGCAAGAAAATTCAGCAAATATCTTGAGATGAAAGAAAATAAGAACACAAACAAAACCTAGGAAGACATTGGGGGAAGCGGACTTGGCCCAGTGGTTAGGGCGTCCATCTACGACATGGGAGGTTCAAACCCCGGGTCTCCTTGACCTGTGTGGAACTGGCTCATGCACAGTGCTGATGCGTGCAAGGAGTGCCCTGCCATGCAGGGGTGTCCCCCGCATAGGGGAGCCCCATGAACAAGGAGTGCACCCCGTAAGGAAAGGCACCCAGTGTGAAAGAAAGTGCAGCCTGCCCAGGAATGGCACTGCACATGCAGAGAGCTGACACAACAAGATGACGCAACAAAAATAAACACAGATTCCTGGTGCCACTAATAAGGATGGAAGCGGTCACACAGAAGAACACAGAGAGCAGACAACTAGGCGGGGAGGAAGGGGAGAGAAAGAAATAAATCTTAAAAAAAGGAGACATTGGATGAGCACAGAGAAGAATCTGAAAGTATACATAGAAAAATAGCAGATCTTATGAGAATGAAAGGCACAGTAAATGAAATTTAAAAAACATTGGAATCATGTAATAGCAGATTTGAGAAGGCAGAACAAAGGATTGGTGAACTTGAAGAAATGGCCTCTGAAAGTAAACATACAAAAGAACAGATGAAGAAGAAAAGAATGGGAAAAAATTGAACAAGGTCTCAGGGAAAGACAGCAAAAGATGTGCAAACATATATGTCGTGGGTGTCTCAGAAGGAGAAGAGAAGGGAAAAGGGGTAGAAGGCATATTTGAAGAAATAATGGTAGAAAATTTCCCAACCCTATTGAAGGACATAGAAATCCATGTCCAAGAAGCACAGTGTACTCCCATCTGGAAAAATCTGAATAGACCTACTCTGAGACACATACTCATCAGAATGTCAAAGGCGAAAGACAAAGAGAATTCTGAGAAGAGCAAGAGAAAAGCAATGCATAGCATATTAAGGATACCCAATAAGATTAAGTGCTGATTTCTCACCAGAAACCATGGAGGCAAGAAGACAAGGGTATGATATATTTAAGATACTACAAGAGAAAATCTACCAGTTAAGAATCTTTTAAAGACATATTTTTTATTTATTTCTCTCCCCTTCCCTGCCTCACCCCCCACCCCAGTTGCCTGTTCTTTATGTCCATTCTTGTGTGTTCTTCTGTGTCTGCTGGTATTCTTGTCAGCAGTACTGGAAATCTGTGTCTCTTTTTTTTGTTGTGTCATCTTGCTGCATAAGCTCTCTCTGTGTGAGAATTCATCAGGAAGAGACAAAAATTTAAAATGCATATGCACCTATCAACAAAATTCTAAAATATAAGAAGCAAACAATAAATGATTTGAACGGAGAAACAGGTGGTTGTACATTAATATTAGGAGACTTCAACACATCACTTTCAATAATGGATACAACATCTAGACAGAAGATCAGTGAGGAAATAGAGGACTTGAACAAAACTATGAAATGAGTAGACCTAACAGATAAATATAGAAAATTTCATCCAACAATAGCATAATACACATTCTTTTAAAGTGTACATGGATGATTCTCTAGGGTAGACCATAAGTTAGATCACAAAACAAGTCTGAATACATTAAAAACACTGAAATCATATAAAATATCTTCTCCAATTACATGAATGAAACTAGATACCAATAACAGAGGGAGAACTGGAAAATTCACAAACGTGGAAATTAGACAGTATGCTATTAAACAACCAATGGGTCAAAAAGGAATTGACAAGGAAATTAGGAAATATCTTGGGTGAATAAAAATGGAAATACAATACACAAAAAAATTATGATATCTAGCAAAGGCAGCACTCAAAGGATAATTTATTTTTGTAAAAGTTTTGTTAATTTTAATTTTTTAAAAGATTTATTTTATTTATTTCTCTCCCCTTCTGCTCTTTGTGTCCATTTGTTGTGTGTTCAGCATCCACTTGCATTACCCAGCGGCATTGGGAAACTGCGTCTCTTTTTTGTTGCATCATCTTGCTGTGTTAGCTCTACGTGTGTGCGTTGCCACTCCTGGGTGGGCTGCACTTTTTTCACACAGGGTGGCTCTCCTTATGGGGTGCACTCCTTACACGTGGGGGACCCCTATGTGGGGGCACCCTTGTGTGGCATGGCACTCCTTGCATGCGGCAGCACTGCGCAAGGGTCAGCTTACCACGTGGGTTAGGAGACCCTGGGGATTGAACCCTGCACCCTCTATATGGTAGACAGATGTTCTATCAGTTGAGCCATGTCTGTTTCCCAAAGCTTTTGTTAAGAGAAAAGAAATTTACCTAACCCCATACCTGGAAAAAAAAAAAAAAGAGGCACAAACTAAACTTAAAGGGAGCAGAAGGAAAGAATAAAGATGAGAATGGACATAAATGAAATAGAAAATAGAAAAACAAGAGAGAATCAACAAAACCAAAAGTTGGTTCCTTGAAAAGATAAAATCAACAATCCTTAAGCTAGGCTGACAAAGAAAAAAAGCCATAGGAGGCAAATAACAAAAACCAGAAATGAAAGTGGGTACAGAAATAAAAAGGATTATAAAAGGATAATTATTGTACATCAACAAATTAGATAACATAGATGAAATGGACAAATTCCTAGAAATAAATGACCTAAACTGACTGTATTTGTCAGCCAAAGGGGTGCTGATGTAAAATATCAGAAATTGGTTGGTTTTTACAAAGGGTATTTATTTGGGGTACAAACTTACAGATACCAGGCCATAAAGCATAAGTTACTTCCCTCACTAAGTCTGTTTGGAGCAAGATGGCTGCTGACATCTGTGAGGGTTCAGGCTTCCTGGATTCCTAGGTTCCTGGGGCTTGCTTTTCTCTGGGCTCAAGGTTTCTTCCTTCCTGGTGCTGGCTTCTCTCTGTGTGCTGATTTCCTGGGGCTCCAGCTTAAGTCTTCAGCATCAAATGCCAACATCAAAACTCCAACATCAGAAAACCCTCAACTCTGTTCTTTGCCATGCCTTTTACCTGTGAGTCCCCACCCCCAAGGGGTGGGGATGCAATGCCCTAATCATAACTTAATCATGCCCAACTACAGACCAGATTATAAACATAATCCAATATCTATTTTTGGAATTCATAACCATATCAAACTGCTATAGTCCACTCTCTGAATTCCAAAAAGACATTACAGTATTTGAAAAAACCTTAAATCAGTAACAATGCAAGTACTAAATCATATCACAATCAATTTAAAGAAATATAGTTTGTCTTGGGGCAAAGTCCTGTCTGCTATAGACCTCTGAAACTTACAAAACAATTTATCTGTTTCCAATACACAAATGGACAGACAAAGGATAAACATTTTCATTACAATAAGGAGAAACTGGGAGGGAAACATGAGTCATGGGTCCTTTATGGTTCAGTAAACCTGCAGGGCATCTTCCATTCGATTTCAAACTCTGAGAGTCATTCTTAAGAAGATGGTTTCTTCTCCTTGGGGCTACATGGGGACCTATCCTTTCCACTGACTTGCCCAACAGCCATTTTTTGGTTCCACTCTTATCAAGCATTTGGGTGTTGACCAAGCTCCAGACCTCTCCCTCCAAGATTGTTGGGATGATTGCCACACATTACCCAATCTTTGGGTTAGAGTCTTAACCCCCCTAGTTCAGTGATGTGAAGACAATATTCCCCCTAACCTTTGACATACAGCTCAACCCTCTCAGAGCAATGAGTTGACCACCTGGCCTTCCCTAACCTTTGAGGGACAAGTCCACCTCTCACAAACCTGTGGGGTATTGACCTTAACCATCCTAATCCTTGGGGAATAAGCTCTACCCTCTCTGTACCCTGGGTGGCAAAACTCTCCCAGAACATCAGACAGGAACATCCACCCTCTTCAACTCATGGGGGAAGCTCACCCTCTCTGTACCCACATGTGGGGTTCCTCTCTTGGTCCAAGGTGAAGTCTTAATTCCAGATCTCAGCTTCCACGGTTTTCCTCTTAAAGCTGTTTCTCCTTCCAATTCTCCTTTCCATGTCCTTTTTATTCCAAGCCTACAGTGGTTTTGTTCATATAGCTCTCTCAAAAACCTTGTTGGTTTGGCATGTACGAAGCAGGAGTCCAAGCCATCAGACAGTAAGATTTTCCACAAGTCTTTCCAACATAACTGCATCATCAATCCTGATTTACAAGTTCCAAGTTTAGTTAAGTCCTCCAGTAAGGCACTTTCATCTGGGAGCTTGATTTCCAGAGACTTGGAATTTCCAGAATCCATTTCTGTTTTCTTTGTGCCTGACAGTTCAGTCCTCAGCTTACCTCTCTCTTCTAGCATTTTGCTATAAGCTGCAAGCAGAAGCCAAACCTCATTCTCCAGGTTTACTTTAGAAATTTCTTCAGCTAAATGCCCAGGCTCACCATTTTCAAATTCTGCCTTCCATAAAAGAACAAGAGTTAATCTTGCTAAGTTCCCTGCACCTTTAAAACACAGATTGCCTTTCCTCCAGCTTCCAAAAATAGTTTCATCATTTCTTTCTAAGGCATCATAAAAAGTCTCTTTAGCATCCATATTGCTATCAAGAGTCTCTTCAAAACACTGTTGGTCTTTTCTTCCAAGCATCTCACAATTCCTCCAAAAAACATCCTTTACACGTTTATAAAACCATTCCAATATTTTGGTAATTGCAAAAGCACTTCCCCACTCCTTGGTACCAAATTCTGTGTTAGTCAGCCAAAGGGATGCTGATGCAAAATACCAGAAATTGGTTGGTTTTTACAAAGGGTATTTATTTGGGGTACAAACTTACAGATACTAGGCCATAAAGCATAAGTTAGTTCTCTCACCAAAGTCTATTTGGAGCAAGATGGCTGCCGACATCTGTGAGGGTTTAGGCTTCCTGGGTTCCTAGGTTCCTGGGGCTTGTTTTTCTCTGGGTTCAAGTTTCCTTCCGTCCTGGTGCTGGCTTCTCTCTGTGTGCTGACTTCCCGGGGCTCCAGCTTAAGTCTTCAGCATCAAACTCCAACATCAAAACTCTAACACCAGAAAACCCTTAATTCTGTTCTTTGCCATGCCTTTTACTTGTGAGTCCCCACCCCTTGGTGGGTGGGGACTCAACACCCTAATCATAACTCAATCATGCCCAGGTACAGATAAGATTACAAGAATAATCCAATATATTTTTAAAATTCATAACCATATCAAACTGCTATGGTTAATCAAAAAGAAATTTTAAAGATCACAATAGACTAAAAACAAGTAAAGCAATTGAATCAGTAATCAAAAACTTCCCAGCAAAGAAAAGTCCAGGACTAGATGACTTCACTGATGGACTTTACCAAACATGGAAATGTGAATTAATACTAATTCTTCTCAATTTTTTTCGAAAAATTGAAGAGAACACATCTTAACTCTTTCTATGAGGCTAACATCACCCTAATACCAAAACCAGATAAAGTTACCACAAGAAAACAAAACTACGGTCTAATATCCCTTATGAATATAGATGCGAAAGTCCTCAACAAAATACTAGCAGACCAAATCTAACAGTACATTAAAAGCATTATATATTATGAATAAATAGGACTTATTACAGGAATGCAAGGGTGATTCAACATAAGAAAACCAATTAATATAAGATACCTGTTATTAGAATGAAGGGAAAAAAAAACACATGTTCATTTCAATTGACACAGAAAACGTATTTGATAGAATCTATCACCCTTTCTTATAAAAATACTCAGAAAACTAGAAATAAATAGGAACTTCCTCAACATGATAAAGGGCATATATGAAAAACCCACAGTGGGCACCACACTCAATGGTGAAAGATTGAAAGCTTTCCTCCTAAAATATGGATAAGACATGGGTTTCTGCTTTCATGATTGCTATCCATCATTTACTGGAAATTAGAGAGCAATTAGTCAAGAAAAAGAAATAAAAGGCATCCAAGTTGTAAAGGAAGAATTAAAACTTTCCCTGTTGGCATGATCTTATACATAGAAAATTCTGAGACATCTACAAGAAAGGTTAATGGAACTAATACATGAATTTCACAAAGTGGCAGAATACAAGATGAACACACAAAAACCATTGGGTTTCTAAACACCACCAATGAATAATCTCAAAAGGAATTAAAAAAAGCGATTCCACTTAAATTAGCAACTAAAATAAATAAAATACATTGGAATAAATTTAATCAAGGATTTAAAGGCTGTGTACATGAAAAACTGCAAATCATTGTTGAAAGAAACTAAAGAACAAATGGAAAGACAAATGGAAAGACATCCTGTGTTCATGGATTATAAGACTTTATAACATTACAATGTCAGTACCAACTACATATTCAATGCAATCCTAATCACAATTCCAACAGCTTTCTGTGTAGATTTGGAAAAGTCAATTATCAAATTCATATGGAAGGCAAGGGTCTGAACAGTTCAAACCATCTTACCAGGATGAAAGGAAGAATAAAGTTGAAGAACTCACATTTTCTAATATCAAAATGTATTATAAAGCTTCAATAATCAAAGCAGTGTTTTGCTGGTACAAGGACAAATATATAGACTGAAGGAACAGAATTGAAGGTTTGAAAATAAACCCACACATCTATAGCCAATTGATTTTTGATAAGGTTGACAAGTCCATTCAATAGGGAAAGAATTGTTTCTTCAATAAATGATGCTTGGAAAATAGGATATACATAAGCAAAAGAATGAAATTGGACCCCTACCTCACACCCGCATTCAAAAATTAACTCAGAATGGATCAAAAACCCAATTATAAGGGCTAACACTATAAAATTTTTACAAGAAAACATGGAACATCTTCAGGACCATGCATTTGGCAATGAATTCTTAAACTTTACACCAAAAGCACATACAGCAACAATAAATAAATAAATTGCATTTCAACCAAATTAAAAGCTTTCCTGCATCAAAGGACATTATTAAGAAAGTCAAAAGACAATCTAAAAATGGGAGAAAATATTTGGAAGCAATATATCTCATAAGGATTTTATATCCAGAATATATAAAGAATTACTACAACAAAAAAAGACAAGCAATCCAATTAAAAAATAGGCAGAGATCTTGAGCAGACATTTCTCCAAAGAGGATGCAGAAATGGCCAATAAATGCAAAAAAAAAAAAATGATGCTCAACATTCTTAGCCATTAGGGAAATGCAAATCAAAACCACAGTGAGATATCACTTCACACCCACTAGGATGGATATTATTTTTAAAATGGAAAATAACAAATGTTGTTGAGGATGTGGTGAAATAGAAACCCTCATAGGTATTGATGGGGATGTAAAATAGTATAGCTGTTTTGTAAAACTGTTTAGTGGTTCATTAGAAAATTAAGTATAGAATTACTGTATTCTCGCAAAAGTACCTTTAGGTATTCAATTCTTTCAAAAGAATTGAAAACATGGACTCGAATATATATCTGTACTCTAAAGTTCATGGCAGCATTATTAACAACAGACAAAAGGCAGAAGCAGCCCCAGTATCCATCAACACATGAACTGATAAACAAAATGTGGTATATACATACAATGGAATATTATCCAGTCATTAAAAGAACTGAAGTTGTTCGCATCCATGCTACAACATGGATGAACCTTGACAATATCACATTGAATGAAATAAGACAGATATAATGGGACATTTTTGTGATATTTTTATAATTATATGATTTTATTTGTATAAAGTAACAAGAATATTCAATTTCATGGAGATATAAAGTAGATTACAGGATATTAGGAATGGGGAATTTTCTGTTTGGAGTGATAGAAAAGTTTTGGTAATGAATGGTGGTGATGGTAGCATGAAGGTATAAATATCACTGAACTGTATACCTAAAAGTGGTTAAAACGGGAATTTTTATGTTGCCACAATACAAATTTTTTTTTTAAAAAATTGAGAGTCAAGGAATTGATGATGTCTAACTTTAGGTTTTTATATACCTTTACCTCATTAAAATATAGTTACGGTAAGCACATTTTGGTTGTTCAGCAGCCACTGTATTGAACGTTGTTATCAGTGGGTGTGGGGTACATGGGAAGCTCTTATATTTCTTAATGTAACATTTTTTGTGATCTATGTATCTTCAAAAAATACAATAAAAAATAAAGGCTATTAAAATTAAAATGAAATAAAATTAAACATTCAGTTTCTCAGCTGCAGAAGCCATATTTGGAGTATTCAATTTCAAGTAAATAGTGGCTATCATATTGGACAGCGCAGAGGGAGAACATTTCTGTCACTGCAGAAAGTTCTACTTGACAGCACTCCAAGACTATCTGGCATCCTGTTCCCTCTCCAACCTCCTTTTCTACTAGTCTCTCCTTGCTCATTCCACTCTAACCACACTGGAATCTATACTGCTCTTTGAGTATGACTACTCAAGAGCAGTATAACTGCCTTGAAGTCTACGTGGTTTGGACCCTACCTTCATCTCCAGACCCATCATGTACCATAGTCCCCAGCTACTTCTCTTCACCCTAGCCATGCTGGCCTTTCTCAACCTCCCTCAGACACCAGGGCTCTCATGTCCAAGGCTTTTCCCACATTGTTAACTTCCCCTGGGAGACTCCTTCCTCCTTTCTTGCTTGGTAATACCCAGCTTACCTTTCCTTCAAATATCAGCACACTCTCTTCTTCCTCAAGAAAGACTTTTCTCATTCCTCATCCATCTTCTTTTCCAGTGTTTGTGAAGGAGAGTTTCCTGTTTCCTACAACTGTAAAAATATTATGTCTCAGTATTTTTAATCACTGACAATGTAATATTACAAAGAACTTTGACCTTGATCATTATCACATCATTTGTATTTCATTTTCCTCGTTGTCCTCATTTTTCTTGGAATGTTTTCGTTTCTCTTGAAATATTAATCACTTTGTTATTGATTTCTAAGTGTACATTTATGACTAACCTGGTCAGTCTTCTGATTTTCATTCATTGTACATGAAATACCATCTTTTCTTCACAATTAATTCATTCAGCTGTTTTATTTTTGGTTGTACAGAAATTATGTATTCAAATATAACCATTTTCTGTTGCACTGCAAAAAAAAAAAAAAGAGAGAGAGAGAGAAAACCTTTCTAACCTAGTCAAATTTCTTTGTTACAAAAGCATGTTTCTCTCCTGCATAGCACTTATCACAGTGTCAAGTTTATTTTATTTGTGCAAATTTTACTCATGTGAGACTCTCCAATTCCATTGAGAACTCCATAAGGGGAGGGACCATGGTTGCTTTTTATTACCATTGTACTCTCAAAGTAAACAATGCACAAAACAAGGTAGAAGTAAAATAAATATTTATTTATGAATTACAAATGAATGAATGCTAGGGAAAAAGTGGCCAATGGTCACTTTAAATATATATATATAATGTTTTCTTTCATGCATGTCAAGTACCCAAATTTCAAAGTAAGACTATATGTAGCAAACAAAAATGAATGATGGGGAATGTAATAACTGGAAATTTAAATGCTTAATAGTGGATAAGTTATAGAAATTATAATTCATCCATGTAATGGAATGCCATGTAATCATGACATAGGTAGAAGTAAATATACTGGTATGGAAAGATGCTCATGACATACCGGTAAAAGTAAAAGGTCTCAAAATAGTACGTTTAGTAAGAACAAGAAATTAATTTTATTCATTAAATTATATAATTAAAATAAATTTAGTAAGAATAAAACTTATATAGTATATGCCTGCATAAACAAAAATTCTGGAAGGATAACATTCAAATATTATTCTCGCTGTCAGTGGTGCTCAACTATGGCTGCATATTAGAATCAACAGGAAGATGAATACAGGGGCACAATTAGAAAAGATGATTTAATTGGTCTTACAAGGGGACTGGACATCAATATTTAAAGAAAATATTCTAGATGATTGCAGTCTATAGTCAGGATTAAGAAACACTTTTCCAAAGTGGTGGGTCTGTGTTTTATGTTGGTATATGATTTGTGTGTGTATGTGTTTTAAAATTAATTTATTGAAATATAGCACCCACACACAAACATACATAAACAATAAGGGTATAGTAATAGTTGTGAACTTACAAAACAAATATATATAATATCATACATGACTCTCATAACTCACCCTACTGCCAACACCTTACATCATTGTTAAACCTTTTTAACTAATGATTAAAGAGTATTGTCAAAATACTACTACTAACCAAAGTATTTTCCCCCAACCCTCCCTATTATTATCTTTATGTCATTTATATATGAACATACATAAACAATATGTGTATAGTAAAAGATGTGAACTTATAAAGCAAACATGCATAACATCATTACAGGGGTCCCATACATTAACCCTCCACCAACACCTTGCATTGTCGTGAGATGTTTGTTACAAATTACGAAAGAATATTGTCAAAATCTTACTACTAGTTATAGTCCTTATCTTACATTTGGTGTGTTTTCCCCCCAACACACCTTATTATTATTTTTTAAATATATTTTTATAACAGAGGTTGTAAACTTATAAAACAATCACGCAAATATGCAGAATTCCCAAGCAACACCCCTCTATCAACACACCACTCTGTGGTGGAATATTTGTTACAGATAATATCATCTGATTGTTACCATATCCATAGTATATATTTGGCTCACATTTTCCATATTTCCCCATTATTAACACAGTACATCTTTGGCATGGATGCAAGAATATTATATTATTACTGCTAAACACAGTCCATAGGTCACTCCAGTTGTATTTTTCCCATGTGTTCCCAACACCCCACAGAAGTGATATGCATTTACTCTAGCTCACAAAGGACACTCTTGCATCTGTACCATCAACCACAATTCTCACCCACCTCTTGGTTTACAGGGCTATTCATTTCCTAAATTATTCTCTAGCATTCTGTCAATTGGCATTTACATCCCTAGACTACCATTTTCAGCCACATCCCCATTTATAAACTAGCTATTACTATTTTTACCATCCTTTCTATACATTTCCACACTTTTAGTGTAAAGCTAATTAAAACTTCTACATACTTCAAACATTGGTAGTCCATCTCAGTCCTTCTCTTATCTCCATTACAAATCCATCTCCTACCACTAGGTCTTGAACATATTTTCCTACAATTTCTTCTAGAAGTTTTATGGTTCTTATTTTTAGTTTTTTGATCCATTTTGAGTTAATTTTTGGATAATTTTTGGCTATAGATATCCAGTTCTTTCAGCACCATTTTGCTGAACGGGCTGTTCTGCTCAAGCTGTGTGGGTTTGACAGGCTAGTAAAAATCCACTTGACCATATATGTGAGGGTCTGTTTCTGAGCCATCAATTTCGTTCCATTGGTCTATGTATAGGTCTTTATGCCAGTACCATGCTGTTTTTGCCACTATAGCTTGGTAGTATGATTTAAAGTCCAGAGATGAGGGTTCACTTTTCCTTTTAAGATAGTTCTGGCTATTCAGGACCACTTACCCTACCAAATAAATTTGATAGTTGTGTTTTCTTTTTTTTTTTAAATGCTGGTAGAATTTTTATCAGGGTTGCATTGAATCTGTTTATCAATTTGAGTAGAATTGACATCTTAATGATATTTAGTCTCCAATCCATGAGCCTGGAATATCCTTCCAGTTATTCAGGAGTTTTTTGATTTCTTTTAACACTGGGTTGCAGTTTTGTGACTACAAGTGTTTTACATCATTGGTTTAGTTTATTCCTGACTACTTGAGTTTTATCTGGCATATTTTATTGTCTCTACTCTTTTGACACTTTTGGTTATTTTTTTTTTTTGGTCTTTATTTATTTTTTAATGTTACATTAAAAAAATATGAGGTCCCCATATGCCCCCCACCCCACTCCTCTCCCCATAACAATATCCTCCTCCATCATCATGAGACATTCATTCCACTTGGTGAATACATCTCAGAGCACCGCTGCACCCCATGGTCAATGGTCCACACCATAGCCCACACTCTCCCACAGTCCACCCAGTGGGCCATGGGAGGACATACAATGTCCAGTAACTGTCCCTGCAGCACCACCCAGGACAACTCCAACCCCCAAAAATGTCCCCACATCACATTTCTTCCTCCCACTCCCTACCCTCAGCAGCCACCATGGCCACTTTTTCCACACCAGTGCCACATTTTCTTCGATTACTAATCACAATAGTTCATGTATAGAATATCTTTTGGTTACTTTTATCGATATAATCTTCATTTCTAGACTCTCTTCTTGCCTCCATGGTTTCTGGTGAGAAATCAGCACTTAATCTTATTGAGTATCCCATATATGATATGCATTGCTTTCTCTTGCTTCTCTTGTTCTCAGAATTCTCTTTTTGTTTTTGACCTTTGACATTCTGATGAGTATGTGTCTTGGAGTTGGTCTATTTGGATTTTTTCAGGTGGGAGTATGTTGTGTTTCTTGGACATGAATATCTATGTCCTTCAATAGGGTTGGGAAATTTTCTGACATTATTTCTTTAAATATTCCTTATTCCCTTTTCCCTTCTCTTCTTCTTCTGGGGCACCCATGACATGTATGTTTGCACATCTCTGATGCTTAGTTCCCTGAGACCTTGTTAAATTTTTTCCATTCTTTACTTCATCTGTTCTTTTGTATGTTCACTTTCAGAGGCCATTTCTTCAAGCTCACAAATCCTTTGTTCTGCCTCCTCAAATCTGCTATTACATGATTCCAATGTTTTAAAATTACATTTATTGTGTTTTTATTCCCATAAGATCTGCTATTTTTCTATGTATACTTTCATATTCTTCTTTGTGCTCATCCAATGTCTTCTTAATATCCTTAACCTCTGTAGCCATCTCATTGAATGTATTATGGAGATTTGTTTCAACATCTATGATTAGTTGTCTCAACTGCTTTATGTCATCTAGAGGCTTATTTTATTCCTTTAACTGGGCCATGGCTTCCTGTTTCTTGATGTGGATTGTAATTTTTGGTTAGTGTCTTGGCATCTGGCTTGCTAGAGTATTTATTCTGGGTGTAGTTTTTCTCTTTAGTTTACGGCTTCCTGACCTTTCTCCTTTGCTGGTTGTGCAGTAGGAGCCAAGAATGTAATTGGTGGTATAAACTGTGGAGGCTCAAGCTTCGTTCATTGCCCCAGGGATGGATGAAGCTTCTTCCAACTTTCTCCTTTCCCAGAGGTAGGGACAGAGTAACAGGTGTGTGGAATAATCCAAGTCGTGCAGGCCTAGTCTGTAGTTGCTCAGACAGACTGATGAAGCTTCATGCCCCTTTCTCCCCTGCCTAGGTCAGGGATGGAGCTGCAGGTGTGGGCAGCAATCTAAGCTGTGCAGGTCCAAGATGACCACAGTTGCCCCAGTAGACTTTTAATTACTCAGTTTGTGCCAGCCAAAGGTACCTGGATACACTGGTACTGAGCTAGCCAGCCTCTTCTCTGCCAGAGGTAGGACTGAAGCCTAGGCTAGGGCTGCAGGCTGATCCAGGTGAAAGAAACAGGTTCCTACCATCACTGTGATATTTGGTCAGGCCGGCTTCCCTTCAGGCCGGAGGTGGAGTAAAAATGGCGGCCACTGGCCTTTTCTGACTTGGACAAATTCATACCCCAGCTATTCCTAGGGTTATTCCTTAACCATCCAAGTGTACCAATCAGTAGCTGAAATCAGCAGCCAACTGTCTCCTCCTCCCTTGTTTTTGGGAAACGGAGCTTCCAATTCCAGTCACAGAATAGCTCCTGGGGTGGCTTAAATCACCAGAGTAGGACAATCACCAGCCTCCGGGGCTTGGCCAGCAATTTCCCAGAGAGGCTGGTGCAGGTTCCTGCAGCTTCCTCCCTGTTGGAGGTGGCACTGGGGCTTAGGCCAGACATGCAATCTGACCTGGATGTAAAGAAACTGGTCCCCATCAGCACTGGGATTTTCAGTCTGCCCCACTTCCCACTGTGCTAGGCGCCGTGCTAAGATGGCAGTTACCAGCCTCTTTCTGACTTGGACAGGCTCAAACTTTAGTTGTTCTCAGGATCATACTGCAGCCCACTGAATTTTACTCATCAGTAGCTGAAGTTGGTTCCCAACCATCTCTTTCTCCCCCATTTTGGGGAAGTGGAGCTTTTGATCCCAGCTGCGGAACAGCCCCAGATGTGGCTTGTACCTCGAATGGAGGATGGGCACCGGCCTCCGGGGCATGGAGTGCTCTACTTATGAGTCTTCTCTGCAGATGGGCAGTCTTCTTCCACTCCTTCAGAGATGTTGCAGGATGCCCTTCAGGCCTCCCAAAGCCCCCAAACAGGTGCTTCAGCTACCTCCTGAGAGCTCTGGGTGTTTTTTAAATGCCTCGTAGCAGGAGCTGATTCTAGGAGCTCCTTTCTCCGCTGTCATCTTGCTGTCGTTCTTGGTATATGTTTTTCTAAATTACGTATATTATTATGATTTGTAGAACAAAAAGTTTTGCCATAATACTGAATAGTGTTAGTATTATTAGAGGTTGTCAAATGACGAATTAGGTTCTATAGTGAGGTTCTTCCCCTCCTTTTAAAAATTCCTGAATACGGTTAATTATGCCTTCTTTCTTTTTTTTAATCCCTCCCCCCTTGTGGCTTGCTTGCTGTCTGTTCTCTGTGTCCATTTGCTGTGCATTCTTCTGTATGTCTGTATTTTTATTTTCATTTTTAAATTTATCCCCCCCCACCCACCCCGCGACTTGCTTGTTGTTTTATGCTGTGTCCACTCACTGCATGTGTTTTTACCTGTCTCCCTTTTTCACTGCATCATCTTGCTGAGTCAGCTCTCAGCTCTCCACAGCATGCAAGCAAGCCTGCCTTCACAAGGAGGCCCCGGGATGCAAACCCAGGACCTCCCGTATGGTAGACAGGAGCCCAACTGATCGAGCCACAGCTGCTTCCTATGCTTTCTTTCGTTTTTATTTTTATTTATTTATTTATTTCAGAGCTGAGACTTTTTCTTATTAGAGAAGTTGTAGGTTTACAGAAAAATCATGCAAAAAATACAGAGTTTCCACATACCACCCTATTATTAACATTTTGCATTAATGTGGTACATTTCTTGCAATTGATAAAAGAACATTTTTATAATTGTAGTATTTTTTTCAAATTCTACTCAATTTATTCATTTTTAAAAAAATATTACATTAAAAAAATATGAGGTCCCCATTCACCCCCACCGCCCCCACCCCTCTTTCGTTTTTAAATGATGAATCTTGCCTGGGGATAGGTATCATTTTTATTGTTAATCTGGAAGAAGCAACTTTTGGCTTTATTGAAATTCTGTAGTATATGTTTATTTCTTATTTCATTAATTTCTAATCTTAACTTTATTATTTTTCCTACAGTTTCTTTGGGTGTTAATTTGTTCCTTTTCTATTTCCTTCATATGGATACTTAAATCATTGATTTTTCAGTTTTTCTTCCTTCCTAATATATACATAAGGCCAAAATTATCCTCACAAGTTTTGATATATAACATTTTTATATCATTTAGTTTAAAATATTTTCTATTTTACCACTGTGAGGTTTTTCTGTGAGACATGGCATATTTAATAGTGTATTTTTAATTTTCCAAATATATGGGCTTTTCTAATGATCTTTGTTATTATTTTCTAATCTACATCCATGATGACTTGAGAATATATTGTGTGATTTCAACCCACTGAAATCTGTTGATACTTCTTTATGGCTAGAATATAGTCCAATTTTTAAAATGGTACGTGTGTACTTAAAAATAAAGGGTTTATGTAGCTTTGTATGTATTCTGAAGGTTTTAAAATACTAGATAATTAAATCAAGTTGATAAATCATGTACAGATTTCCCTGTTTTTTGTCTGCTTGTTCTAAATGACATTGAGAATGGTGTGCTAAATTTCCCACTGTGATTATTAATTTTCTTATTTCTCTTTCTTGTCCTGTTCATTTTTGTTTTATATTTTTTGAGGATATGTTATTAGGTATATACAAATTCAGAATTATTTAGCAACCAGGTAAATTATTTTGTCAAGAAATGTCATTGTTTATGTTAAATAAAATGTTTTTAATGACTTTATATGGCATTAATATAGTTTCACCATCTTTGTTTCGTTTAGTGTTTGAATGATGTGGTAGATTGTATTATGGCCTCATTTCTTCACCATGTGATTGCTGTTCCTTCCACAAAAGGCAGAGTACCTCCCTATCCTTTGATTTTGGGTTTAGTAATATGTAAGTAGCTGTGCTGTAAGCAGAGGCTTGAAATGCGCTTGTTCAGTTGAACATGCCCATGATTCTGAAGTCTGTATAAACATATGCCTTGACTAAATTTGTAGTCCAAAAAGAAGAATGACACATGGAGCTCTGGACTCAAACTCCAGTTTTGGGCCAAGCTTAGCACAGATCAACTGACTCCAAGATGTATGAGAAAGTTTGCTTCTATTCCTAGTCTGCTGAGTGTTTTTATCATGAAAGAATATTGGATTTAGTCAAATGCTGTTTATCTATTGAAATGATTATGTGGGTTCGTTTTCCTTTATTCTATTAATATTCTAATCAAATAATATTTCATTATATGGACATAGCACATTTTATTTATCCATTCATCTGATGATGGATATTTGGCTTGTTACCACCTTTATGCTATTATGAATAATGCTGCTACAAACATTCTTGTATGAACAAGTTTTTTGTGTGGACATGTTTTCATTTATCTTGGGTATATACCTAGGAGTGTAATTGCTGGGTAATAAGGAAACTCTATGTTTAATCATTTGAGAAATTGTTAGGCTGTTTTCCAAAGTGCCAGCATTATTTTGTATTTCTACCATCAGTATTTGAGGGCTCTGATATTTCCAAAAAACTTTAAGTCTTTCTGTGTGCCAGGACATACTTTCAACACCTAGTTAAACAACTTGCAACTCTGCCTTAGTTTTCACTTTCTGTTTCCTCAGAGTTACACATTCAGCCACACATGAGTGCTTACAGTCTTCTCATGTATTTCCTGAACACACAAATTGTCTTCTAGATTTCAAAGCCCTTACCAACATCTCATTGTCAGCATTTTCTCTAAAGCTTTTTAGTTAGTCTGCTGTTTGCCTAGGGGGCAGCAACAAATGAAATTAGACTGTAAATGTTTTTGACAAATGCTTCAAAGGAAACAGCTTTATCAGTAGGCCAGTTTTGAGTTGCTGAAATAAAGTCAAGTTGTTGGAACCAGTCTTCCAGAGAGCCACCAACAGGTCAAAACAAATAATTATTTACCCTTTTTAAAATAATGTAGATTGTTTTTTTCATAGCTACCACTGAGTAGGAGAGTGGGCATAGGACTAGGGTAATTTAAAATGCTACAAAGTTCACAGTTTTTACTGAGAATCAGATATATTTCTTGAATATATGTTCCATGTGTTACTCGAGCCTTTGGTAATTTCCAAAGTTTCAAAAAAGTTGATTATGATAGTTTTTCCCTATTGTTTTTTCATTTGTGTTATGGAGGGGCAGAATTTGTAGCTCCTTAATCTATCATTTTCATTGACATCACCCTATAAAGTGCTTTAAAGCATAGAAGAGGATGGAGTAAGAGGGGGGATAAAAGAATTTAAAGTGGCACACAGGTAGATGTTTAATATAGTAAATTTTCATTTAGCTAGTTATATATTTAGGTTTATATCTACCATATTACAATTTATTTTCTACTCTTCCCATTTATTCTATTTTATTTATTCTCTCTTTCTTGCCTTCTTTTAGATGAATGGAGTATTTTTAATATTGTATTTTCCAATCTTTATTAGCATGGGAGATATTATACATTTTTCTTTTACTATTCTTTCAATGAAAATAAAAGTCTCTTTTAGTGACTGCCCAAATGATTACAACAATGTCATTTACCGATTTACATATGTGTATTAATACCTGAATCTCTCCCTGGAAAATGCAGACTTTGAAACACCTTAATTCCATTCCCTCCCAACCCACATATTATATTATACAGTTGCTCTGTATTGTTTTTATATATACATTTTAAGCTCCCCTATATTCTTCATCATTTCATGCAGTCAATATTTGATCAGACTAATCCAAATATTTAGTCTTTTTCATTTTTCTTACATTTTCCTTTGACTTAGGAACATACTTTAAAATTTTGTTTAGTGAAAATCAACAGGAGACAAATACAACCTTTCTGAAAATAAAAATATCATGTTGGGCAAAACTAGTGTCTGTTGATGGGCCCTTGAAAATTACTATTATCCTTATTAGCCTTTGTTCTTAAAGTTGCAACATAGCCTAGTGTTGTAAGGAGCCTAAGAGTTACCTCCTGAAAGCCTCCCTGTTGCTCAGATGTGGCCTCTCTCTGAGTCAAACTCAGCATATAAATGCATTACCTTCTCCCAGAATGGGACATGACTCCCAGGGATGAACCTCCCTGGTACCAAGGGATTACTACGAAACAACAATGAGCAATGCAACTAGAAAAAGACCTTGAATAAAAGGGGGGAAAGGTAAAGACAAATGAGTTTGTATGGCTAAGAGACTTCAAAATGAGTCAAGAGGTCTTCCCAGAGGTAATGCTTATGCACATCTCAGCAGGATCTCATAGACAGTCAAAGTAGATATTACCCCAAATAGTGGGGCTCCTGAGGGCTCTGAAGACACCCAGGTCCTACAGTCATGGCAGATAGCTCTGGAGGTTGGTGCCTCACCAGTGGGTCCACTTTGGAGTATGTGTTCCTGAGTGTGAGAGAGTTGGACTCAGATATGCCTTCTCTACACATGCCTCTTCTG
The DNA here is from genome assembly GCF_030445035.2 of Dasypus novemcinctus. Taxonomy (NCBI): domain Eukaryota; kingdom Metazoa; phylum Chordata; class Mammalia; order Cingulata; family Dasypodidae; genus Dasypus; species Dasypus novemcinctus. The sequence goes on along the minus strand of NC_080690.1, from coordinate 18,503,277 downwards.
TCCCCTTTATTTGAACCTATAGTTGGTGCTGAAGTTGGTAGGTGTACATCCAAGAGACATGAATCTCTGGGCTGTCCATGTGCCAGCTGGGCCCTGAGCCTCAGAAGAGTACAATACCTACTCTCCAGTTCATTGGACTCACCCAGGACAACTAACAAGGAGTTGAGGATGGACAACCACCACACCAAGGAACTGAGAGAGTCTACAACTACAAGCAAGAGAGTTCCTTCCATCAGCCATATGGGACTGAACCCCCTCTCAATTAGAGGTGGAATGGGCATCACCATCCCAGAATCCTCAGGACTAGGGAATAAACTGTGGACTAGAGTGGACTTACTGGTATTGTACTATAGGCTAATTGTGATTCTAGCAATAGAAGAAATTATATCATTGATGTGGAGACTGTGGCCACTGGAGGTGCTGAAGTCAGGCAGGACAAAGAGGTGTAATATGGGGGCAATTTCAGGATTTGGAATTGTCCTGAGTAACATTGCAATGACAGATATGGGTCATTATATGTATGGCCATAACCTACAGAATTGAGTAGAAGAGAGTATAAACTACAATATAAACTATAATCATGATTAGTGACAATGTTCCAAAATGTGTTCATCAATTGCAATGAATGTACCACACTAATGAAAGAAGTTGTTAATGCGGGGAAGGGCGGGAGGTGTGGGGAGTGGGGCATATGGGAATCCCTTATATATTTTTTTATGTAACACTTTATGTAATCTAAGTATCTTTTAAACAATAAATTTTTAAAATTTTAAAAATAAAAATATCATGTTTATCTGAAAATGTCTGTTTGATGTTTTTGTTTTTGAAGACTATCTCGATAAATTTACAACCAGAAATAGATACAGAAATTATCTATTGTGGAAGGCACAATAATAGAGATTAAAAAATCATTAGAAGCTACAACAGTATATTTGAAAAGGCAGAAAAAATACTCAGTGAACTAGAGATAGGCAATAGAAATCACACAGTCAGAAGAACAGACAGAGAAAAGACTAGAAGAAATTTAGCACCCTCAGGGATTTGTGTGGCAGCATGAAGCACACCAACATACGGGTCATGAGTGTCTCAGAAGAAGAGAAGGGAAAAGGGGCAGACAGAATATTTGAGGAAATAATGGCTGAAAATTTTCCAACTCTTATGAAAGTCATAAATATTCATGTCAAAGAAACACTACATATTCCATACAGAATAAACCTTAATATACCTATCTGAAGACATTGCTAATCAGAATGTCAAATGTCAACAATAAAGAATTCTGAAAGCAGCAAGAAAAAAGTGATATGTCACATACAAGGGATCCTCAGTAAGACTAAGTGCTGAGATTTCATCAGAAACCATGTAGGAAAGGAGCCAGTGGTATGATATATTTAAGATCCTGAAAGAGAAAAACTGCCAGCTTCAAATTCTTTATCTGACAAAGCTGTCCCTCAAAAATGAAAGACATTTACAGAAAAGTTAAACCAACAATATAGGAAATTCCCATATAACAACCCTCACACCTACACACATAGTTTTCCCTATTATTACCATCTTAAACTAAATCTAAAACTTCTCTAAAAATAAAGTTTATTATTACAAAATAAAAAAGCAGATGTTATGCAAATTCATAGAAAGCAGAAAGGAGATTCCAAGGTACCATGGGTTGGGGTGGGGCATACTTAATGGGTATGGAGTTTCTTTTGGAGTGTTGGAAAAGTTTCACTATTGAATGGTGGTGATGGTAGCACAACATTGTCAATGTAATTAACAGTACTAAATTATATACTTGAAAGTGGTTAAAATGGGAAATGTTATATGGTATTTGTTACCACAATAAAAATTAAAAGGAAAAAGAAAAAAAGGAAAGTTTAAAATATTCACAGATAAACAGAAACTGAGTTTGTCAACAAAATACCCACCCTACAAGATTTACTACAGGGAATTCTGCAGGTTGGAAGGGAAAAGACATTAGAGTGCTCTGGAGTACCATAAAGAAATGAAGATCCTTAGTATAGGTAATTAAAAGTGTAAATGCAAAACCCAATACTACTGTATTCTCAATATACAACTCTATTCTTTAATTCCTTTCCTATAAGAGTCAGAATACAATTGAAAACAAAAAAAAAGGCATATTTCCTGATAATGGACATGCAAAATATAAAAATGAAATGGGTCAAAAATAACATAAAGAGGAGAAGCTGAGGGCTATGGGAGCATAAAACATATGTGCTATTGAAGCTAATTTGGTATCTTTTTGACTCAGTGACTTATAGATGTAGGTTGTAGAATGCAAACCAAAGGGTAACTACCAAGAAAGTAATTTCAAAATATACAGGAAAAAAAGATACATCAAAAAGATTGACTATACAGAAAAGGAGGTTACGATAAACAACAAGATGGACAAAGATATGACCTATAAAAACCAAAGGACAAAATGACTAAAGTAAGTATTGCCTTACTTACTTTAATACTGAATGTTAACTCCCCAAGTAAAAGACAAAGAATGGCAAAAAGGATAAAAAAGCATGATCCAACTCTATATTGTTTAGAAGAGACTTACGTTAGGCTCCAAATCACAAATAGACTGATAGACTGAAAGTGAAAAGATGAAAAAAGTATTCCATGCAAATAGTAATCATAAAAGAGCCGGGGTAGCTACATTAACATCAGACAAAAAAATTTTAAGTCAAAAACTGTTAAAAGAAACAAAGAAGGACACCATATATTAACAAAAGGGTCAATCCCGCAAGAAGAAAAAAAATCATAAATATTTATGCACCTAAGCATGGTGTCCCAAAATATATGAGACAAACACTGGCAAAACTGATGGGAGAAATAGATGTCTCTACAATAAAAGTTGGAGACTTCAACACACCACTCTCAACATGGTAGAACATCTAGACATAAGATCAATAAATTAACAGAGGACCTGAATAATATGATAAATGAACTAGACTTAATGGACATATACAGAACATTGCATCCCAAAACAGAAGGATGTAACTTCTCAAGTATACATGGAACGTTCTCCAGGGTCACAAAACAAGTCTAACACATTTAAAAAGATTGAAATTATCCAAAACATTTCTGACCAAATGCAATGAGGCTGGAAATCAATAACAGGCAGAGAATTTAGGGAAAATTCACAAATATATGGAGGCTAAATATCACACTTATTAAACAACCAGTGGGTCAAAGGAGAAATTACAAGGAAAATCAGTAAATACTCGAGACAAATGAAAATGAGAATCCAACATATCACAATTTATAAGATATAGTGAAGGCAGTGCTGAGAGGGAAATTTATAGTCCTAAAGGCTTACATTAAAAAAGAAGAAAGAGCTAATATCAAAGACCTAACTGCACTCCTGGTAGAACTAGAAAAAGAACAGCAAATTAAACCCAAATTAAGCAGAAGGAAAGACATAACAAAAATTAGAGCAGAAATAAATGAAATAGAGAATTAAAAAAGCAATAGAGAGCATTAACAAAACCAAAAGTTGGGTTTTCTAAAAGATCAATAAAATTGACAGACCTTTAGCTAAACTGACAAAGATTAAAAGAGAGAAGATGCAAACAAAATCAGAAATGAGAGGGGGGACAGACCTCAGAAATAAAAAGGATCATAAGAGGCTACAATAAACAAATATATGCCAACAGATACCTAGATGAAATGGACAAATTCCTAGAAATACATGAACAACCTACCCTGACAATAGGGAAAAAGAAGATCTCAAAAGACCAATTTCAAGTAAAGAGATTGAATCAGTCATCAAAAACCTCCCAAAAACAACAACAACAAAAAAAAAACCAGGGAAAGATGGCTTCACAGGTGAATTATACCAATCAACCCAAGAATAATTAATATGAATCCTGCTCAAACTCTTCCAAAATATAGAAGAGCAAGGAACACATCTAACTCACTCTATAAGGCCAATATTACCTTAATACACCAAGCCAGATAAAGATACTACAAGAAAAGAAAATCACAGACCAATTTCTCTTACAAATAGGGATGCAGAAATTCTCAACAAAATACTGGCAAATAGAATCCAACCGGACATTAAAAGAACTATATAGCACGATTAAGTGGGTTTTATCCCAGGTATGCAAGGGTGGCTCAACATAAAAAAACCAAGTAATGTAATACATCACATTAACAGAATGAAGGGGAAATACCACATGATCATCTCCATGGATGCAGAAAAGGCATTTGGCAAAATCCAGCATCCTTTCTTATAAAAATGCTTAAAAATAAGAATAGAAAGAAACTGCCTGCACATTATAAAGGGCATATGTATTAGTCAGCCAAAAGGATGCTGATGCAAAATACCAGAAATCGGTTGATTTTTATAAAAGATATTTATTTGGGGTAGGAGCTTACAGACACCAGGCCATAAAGCATAAGTTACTTCTCTTACTGAAATCTGTTTTCATGTGTTGGAGCAAGATGGCTGCCAACATCTGTGAGGGTTCAGACTTCCTGGGTTCCTCCTTTCCAGGGTCTAGCTTCTCTCAGGGTTCAGACTTCTTTTTCCTGGGGCTTGCTTCTGTTTACTCTGTGAGCTTATTTCCCAGGGCTCCAGCTTAAGGCTTCTGCATCACACTCCATCATCAAAACTCCAGCATAAAAAATCCTGCTACTCTGTCCTTTGCCATGCCTTTTATCTGTGAGCTCCCCCCCACCAAAGGGTGGAGACTCAACTCCCCACTGGCATAAGAGGTTTACATAATTCTTAATCAAGTAAACCTATGAATCTAATATAATCTAATAGGCCCAGAGGAAAAGATCAGTTTACAAACATAATCCAATATTTCTTTTTGGAATTCATCAATAATATCAAACTGCTACAGCATATATGAACAATCCACAGTTAACATCATACTCAATGGTGTAAGACAGAAAGATTTCCCTCTAAGATCTGGAACAAGACAAAGATGCCCACTGACACAATTGTTATCCATCATTGTCCTAGAAGTTCTAGCCAGAACAATTAGGCAAGAAAATAAAATAAAAGGCATCTAAATTGGAAAGGAAGAAGTAAAACCTTCATTATTTGCAGATGACATGATCTTATACATATAAAGTCCTGAAAAATCTACAGCAAAGCTACTAGAGCTAATCAACACATTTGGCAAAGTAGAAGCATATATGATCAACATGCAAAAATTAGTAGCATTTTATACAGTGTTAATGAGCTATCTGAAAAGGAAATAAAGAGGAAAATTCCACTGACAATAGCAACTAAAAGAAACAAATATCTAGGAATAAATTAAACCAAGAATGCATAGAACTTATACATGAAAACTACAATACTTTGCTAAAAGAAATCGAAGAAGATCCAAATTGGTAAAATATCAATTTTACCCAAAATGATTTATAGATTCAACACAATTCCAATCAAAATTCCAACAGGCTACTTTGCAAAAAAGGAAAAACCATTTCTTTGGAAGGGTAAAGGGTCATGAATAGCCCCTTGAGAAAAAAGAGGCTTCTTGAGAAAAAAATAACATTGGAAGACACACAAGTCCTTACTTTAAAGCTTATTACACAGAACTGCTGTGGTTAAAACAGTATGGAACTGGCAAAAGGATACACATATAGACCAATGGAATCAAACTGAGAGCTCAAAAATAGACCTTCACATCTATGGCCAATTGATTTTTGGCAAGGCTGCCAAATCTGCTCAATTGGGAAAGAATAGTCTCTTTAACACATGGTGGTGGAAGAAGTGAATATCCATATGCAAAAGATTGAAAGAGGATTCCTATATCACATCATATACAAAAATTAACTAAAAATGGATTAGAGACCTAAATATAAGAACCAGAATCATAAAGCTCCTAGAAGAAAACACAGGGAAACATCTTCAGGATCTTGTGTGAGGCAATGATTTCTTAGACTTCACAACCAAAGCACAAACAACAAAAGAAAAAAATCAATAAATAGGAACTCATCAAAATTAAAAAACTTTTGTGCATGAAAGAACTCTATCAGGAAAGTGAAAGGAAAACCTAATTAATTGGAGAAAATATTTGGAAACCACATATTCAATAAGGGTCTAATAGTCAGACTATAAACAGAAATCCTACAACTCAACAATAAAAAGACAAGCAACCCAACTAAAAAAATGGGCAAAAGACTTGAGTAGACCTTGCTCTAAAGATGATATACAAAGAGGGAAAAAGTAAAACATCATTAGCTACTAGGGAAATATATCGCACTCACCAGAACGGCTACTGTTTAAAAACAAAAAATTACAAGTATTAGAGAAGATGTGGGGAAATAGGAACATTCATCCATGGCTGGTGGGAATGTAAAATGGTAGAGTTGTGGTAGAAGTATAGATTACCATATGACCTGGCAATCCTTCTAGAACTGAAAGCAGAATTGAAAGCAGGGAATGGAAGAGGTATTTGCTCACTGATGATCATACAGCATTATTCACAATTGCTGGAAGATGGAAGTAACTATAGTGTCTATCAACTGATGAATGAATAAATAAAATGTGGTATATATATATAATGGTAAATTATTCTGCGTTAAAAAGAAATGAAGTTCTGGTTCACACAATATGGATGAGCCTTGATAACAATATGTTGAGAGAAATAAGCCATACACAAAAGGACAAATTTTTTTTTTTTTAAAGATTTATTTTTATTTAATTCCCCTCCCCTCCCCCGGTTGTCTGTTTTCCGTGTCTTTTCGCTGCGTCTTGTTTCTTTGTCCGCTTCTGTTGTCGTCAGCGGCACGGGAAGTGTGGGCTGCGCCATTCCTCGGCAGGCTGCTCCCTCCTTCACGCTGGGCGGCTCTCCTTATGGGTGCACTCCTTGCGCGTGGGGCTCCCCTATGCAGGGGACACCCCTGTGTAGCACGGCACTCCTTGCGCGCATCAGCGCTGCGCATGGCCAGCTCCACACGGGTCAAGGAGGCCCGGGCTTGAACTGCGGACCTCCCATGTGGTAGACGGACGCCCTAACCACTGGGCCAAAGTCCGTTTCCCAAAAGGACAAATATTGTATTACCTCACTGATATTACATAATTAGAATAAACAAACTCATAGATTTAGAATCTAGAATATAGGTTATTAGGGGCTAGGTTGAGGGTAGGGTATGGGGAGTTAGTGTTTACTTTGTATTGAATTTCCATTTGATTTGATTGTAACATTTTGGAAATGGATAGTGGTAATGATAGCACAACACTGTGAGTATAATTAACAGCACTGAATTTTATATGTGACAGTGGTTAAAGGAGGAATTTTAGGTCATATATATGATACTAGAATAAAAACTAAAAGATAAAACATTGGACTATACAGCAGAGTGAACACTATTACAAATGAAGAACTATAGTTAACAGTAAAATTATAAAAATGTTTTTTTATGAATTATAACAAATATACTAAACTAAGACAAGGTGTTAATAATAGGGTAGTATATTGGAAAAAATAATACAAAATCTTATAGACTATGGACTATAGCTAATACTACAATTATGATATTCTTTCAACAATTGTAACCAGCACCACAATATTGCAAAGTGTTAACAATGGGGGGGATATATGGGAATACTGTATTTTTTCCATGATTTTTTTAAACCTACAACTTCTGTAATTAATCTTTTTTTTAAAAAGCTAATCCAAAAATTTGTTGACAATTGGATATGGCTCAAGCAATTGGGCTTCCAGCTATCATATGGAGGATTCCATATGATTCCTGGGCCTCCTGGTGAAAAGCAAGCTGGCCCATGTGGTACAGAGAGCTGGCTGGCCTGCACAGCATGGAGAGCTGGTGTAACAAGATGACACAACAACAAAGAGACACAGAGGAGAGACAGTGAGAGACACAACAAACCAGGGAGCTGAGGTAGCTTGGGCAGTTGAATGCCACTGTCCCATGTTGAAAGGTTCCAGGATCGGTTCCCGGTGCCTCCTAAAGAGAAAGACGAGAAGAGAAGACAAGCAGATACAGAAAAACACTCCAGAGAGTGGACACAGAAAGCAGACAGTGAGCAAAAGCAGCAGGGAGTGGGGTAAATAAATAAATAAATCTTTAAACAAACAAAACAAAACAAACACACATTTATTTGAAAATGTCTGTATGAAGCCTTTACTTTTTCTTTTAAAAAACCTTATTAAAGTATATCATTCATACATGAACATACATAAATAATAAATGTATAGTAAAAGTTGTTAACTTACAAAACAAACATGCGTAACATCCTACAGGGGTCCCATACATCACCCCACCATGAACACCTTGCATTGTTCTGAAACATTTTTCACAAATATGAAATATCATCAAATTATTGCTACCATCTATAGTCCATATTTTACATTTGGTCTATTTCCCTCCCAACCCACACTATTATTTTTTAAAATATATTTTTATTACAGAAGTTGTAAACTTACAAACCAATCCTGCACATGTGTAGAATTTCCATACAACACCACTTCACCAACATAACACACTGTGGTGGAAAATTTGTTACAGATTATGAGATAATATCATCAGACTACTGCCACAAACCAATAGTCTGTAGCATACACTTTGCACACCTTTTCCATACCTCCTCATTATCAACACAGTGAACCCAGAGGTGGATGAGAATTGTGCTTGATGGTACAGATGCAGGAGTGTACTTCTGTGAGCTAGAGAGGATACACGTCACTATTGCAGGGAGGTGGGAATATGGAGAAGCATGGGGAAAATGCAATTGGTGCAACCTATGGACTGGGATTAGCAGCAATACTGTAATATTCTTGCATCAATGCCAAAGATGTACTGTGATGCCTTTATTTATGAAGGCTATCTTCAAATTCATATAGAATCTTAGATTTCTTTACTCTTTTCATACACACAGATACACAGTTGTAAAACAATTACTATGTTGTTTTCCTTTTTTTGGCTTTATTGTTTTTTTGAAAATACATAGAAAACAAAAAAATGTCAAATTAAAAAATATAAGAGGTTTCCATATACCCCCCCTCCCCCACTCCTCTCACATCAACAACTACTTTCATTGTGGCACATGCATTGCTTTGGCTGAATAAATTTTGGAGCACTACTGCACTCACTGCATGAATTATAGTTTACATTGTAGTTTACACTCTCCCTCTACTTTCAGTGGGTTATGTCAGGATATATAATGTCCAGCATCTGTCCTTGCAATATCATTTAAGACAACTCCAAGTCCTGGAAATGTCCCCACATCACATCTCTTCTTCCTTCTCCCTGCCCTTGGCAACTACCATGGCCACTTTCTCCACATCAATGCTACAGTTTCTTCCATTACTTGTCACAATAGTTCTATAGCAGAATACCAGTAAGTCCACTCTAATCCATATTTTATTCCTCCATCCTGTGGACACTGGAATGGTGATGTCCACTCCACCTCTATATTGAGAGGGAGCTTAAATCCTGCACAGCTGGTGGATGCGATTCTCCTGCTTGGGGTTGTAGGCACTCTCAGTTCCCTGGTGTGGTGATTGACTATCTTCACCTCCCTGTTAGCTGACCTGAGTAAGTCCAATGAACCAGAGAGTAGGCGTTGCAACTCTGCTGAGGCTCAGGGCCCAGCTGGCACATGGACAGTCCAGAGATTCGAGACTCCTGAGTATACACCAAACCCAGCCCCAATCACAGGTTCAGTAAAAGTGACAGAAGAGCTTCCACTCTTTCCACTGAAGTCAACAGTTAGGCCTGTTACTGTATGTACTTAAGTGTGTTTTTTTTCTTTCTTTCTTTAATTTTCAAAAAAATCCTGCTCTAGGTACACTTTGATTTCTTGAATCTATAAGCTTCATGTCTTTACTTGGTTTAAATAATGTTCAGCTATTATCCTTCAAATACTCTGCTTTATTTTCTCCTCCAGGTACAAGACTCTAATTATAAATATATTTGATCTTTTCTCTGTATCCCTTATGTCTTTCATGTTCTTTTCTTTATTTTCATTTTTTTTCACTCTATGTTTCATTCTGGTTATTTTCTTTGGATCTATCTTCCAGGTAATTCTTTTTCTTTTTTTAAAAAAATCAACTTTATTGAAATGTATTCACAACCATATAATTCATCTAAAGTGTACGTTCAGTGGCTTTTGGTATAATAACAGAGTTGTGCATTCATCACTGCAACCAATATTAAAGCATTTTCATTACTCTAAAAAGAAAAAAACCCTAGACCTTAGTAGTCACCTCTCAATCCCTCTCTTTCCCTTACCATACATAACTACTAATCTGATTCCCTCTCTATAAATGTATTTGTACTTACATCTTGTATATATAGAGTCAAATAATAGGTAGTACTTTGTGTCTGGTTTCTTTTACTTAGCAGAATTCTTTCTTTAACACTTGATAAAAGTATATTAATGGCCATCAACTGGTGAATGAATAAATAAAATGTGGTTTATTCATATAGTGGAATATTATTCAGCAATAAATATAAAGATATATTCATATATGCAGCAATCTGGGTGAAAAAAAAGAATATTATTACATTACAATTCCCTAGTCCACAGTTTGCTTTAGTCACATTTTTTCCCAAAACATACGTTTGTTCTGTTTCATCTATAAACATTTTTATATTTACACTATTAACCAAACTCATCAACCACAAAAGGGTTCACTGTGCTAAACCGTCCCATGTTTCATACTTTAGCTTTCCCTTTAAACCACTATCATACCCATACATTAGCATTGTAATTATAATCACCACAATGTGCTATCATCACTTCTATACAATTCTAAACATTTATAATCAACCTTGTTACAAAATCTGCACAAATTAAGCCTTAGCTGCCCATTCTCTACCCTTATTCTATCTTCTGGTGATCTATATTACATATCTATTAACTCCATGAGTTTGCTCCTTATATTTAGTTCATATTTGTGAAATCATACAAAAAGGGTACTTTTGTGTCTGGCTTGCATCACTCAACATGTCTTCAAGGTTCATCCATGTTGTCATATGCCTCACAATTTCATTTCTTCTTACAGTTTAACAATATTCCATTGTATGTAAATACCATATTTCCTTTATCCATTGATAGGTTGATGGATAATCTGGATAGTTTCCATCTTTTGGCAATTGCAAATAATGCCACTATGAATATTGGTGTGCAGATGTCTGTTCATGTTCCTGCTTTCAGTTCTTCTAGGTATATAGTTAGAAATGGTATGCCAGATCTCATGGCAGATCTATAGTTACCTTTCTTAGGAACCAGCAAACAGTCTTCTACAGCAGCTGCACCACTCTGCATTCCCACCAACAGTGAATAAGTGTTCTTATTTCTCCACATCCTCTCTAGCACTTGCAGTTTTCTGTTTCTTAAATACTGGCAATTCTAATAGGTGTGAAATGATATCTCATTGAAGTTTTAGTTTGCATTTCCCTAATAGCTAATGATATTGAACATCTTTCCCTGTGTTTTTTCACAATTGTATTTCCTCTTTGGAACAATGATGCCTTTTCAAGTCTTTTGCCCATTTTTAAATTGAGTCATTGTTCTTTTTATTGTTGAGCTGTAGGATGTGTTTATACATCATGGATATTAAACTCATATCAGATATGTAGTTTCCAAATTTTTTTTTCCCATGGAGTAGGCTGCCTTTTCACCTTTCTGACAAGTCCTTTGAAGAAGGTTTAAGAACCCACTGCCTACCACCAGATCTTGAAGATGCTTTCCTACATTAACTTGTAGAGGTTTTATGGTCCTGAGTTTAATGTGTACATTTTCAATCCATTTTGAGTTAATGTTTGTATAGGGAGAGAAGTACGGATCCTCTTTCATTCTTTTGGTTATGGATATCTAGATCTCATAGCAACATTTGTTGAAGAGACTGTTCTGTCCTCATTGAATGGACTTGTTAGCCTTGTCAAAAAGCAGTAGACCATAGAGGCAAGGGGATATTTCTGAACTCTCAATTCAATTGCAATCATTGACGGGTCTATCTTTATGCCAATACCATGTTGTTTTGACCAGCATAACTTTGCAATGTTTTATTTTTGCCTTTATTTTTAAAGGAGCTTTAGATTACACAAAAGTTACATAAAAAATATAGAGGATCCCCATATATCCCACTTAAGATCAGGAATCATAAACCCTCTGACATTTTTTTTTAGGATGTTTTTATTTATTCAAGGCTACTTTCCTTTTAAATAAATTTGGTAACTGACTCTTCTCTTTCTGTAAAGTAGACTGTTGGAATTTTTACTGGGATTACATTGAATGTGTAAATCAATTTGGGTAGAATTCACATAACAACAATATCTAGCCTTCCAATCCATAATTATAGAATGTCTTTCTGTGTTCTAAACACAGAAGAAATCAGGTCTTCTTTGCTTTTCTTTTAAGAATCTATTGTAGTTTTCTAAGTAAAGGACTTTTCCTTTCCTGGTTAAATTAATTCCTAGATTTTTTATTCTTTTAGTTGCTATTGGATATGGAATCTTTAAAATGACTTTGTGTAGAAACACTGCTGATTTTTGTGTGTTGATCTTTTTTTGTTTTTTTAAAGATTTTATTTATTTATTTAATTCCCACCCCACCCCCACCCCCCGGTTGTCTGTTCTCTGTGTCTATTTGTTGCATCTTGTTTCTTTGTCCGCTTCTGTTGCCGTCAGCGGCACGGGAGGTGTGGGCGGTGCCATTCCTGGGCAGGCTGCACTTTCTTTCGAGCTGGGCGGCTCTCCTTATGGGGCACACTCTTTGTGCGTGAGGCTCCCCTACGTGGGGGACACCCTTGCGTGGCAGGGCACTCCTTGCGCGCATCAGCACTGCGCATGGGCCAGCTCCACACGGGTCAAGGAGGCCCAGGGTTTGAACTGCTGATCTCCCATGTGGTAGACGGATGCCCTAACCACTGGGCCAAGTCCGTTTCCCTGTGTGTTGATTGTATCCTGCCACTTTGCTTAACACATTTATTAACTCTTCTGTAGATATTTTGGAATTTTCTAAATAGAGAATCATGTATGATTGATTACAATGTTGGCTGTAGGTTTTCATATATGCCCTGCATCATGTTGAGGAATTTTCCTTCTATTCTTCTCTTTTGAAGAGTTCTTATCAAGAAAGGATGCTGGATTTTGTTAAATGTCTTTTCTTCATCAATCAAGATGTTCATGTGGTTTTTCTCCTTCAATTTGTTAATGTGGTGTATTATTCTACTTGATTTTTCTTATGTTGAACCACCTTTCCATCCAGGAATAAAACCCAGTTGATTGTAGTGAATAAGTCCTTTAATATGCTGTTGGATTGGATTTGCAAGTACTTTGTTGAGAATTTTTGCATCTATTGTCTTTAGAGTGGTTTTCTCTAAATTTCTTTTTCTTGTAGTATTTTATTAGGGTGATGTTGGCATCATAAAATGAGTTAGGAATTTTCCATCCTCTTCAATTTTTTGGAAGAGTTTGAATAGGATTGGTATTAATTCTTCTTAGACTGATTGGTGTAATTCATCTGTGAAGACTTCTAGTCCTGGGCTTTTCTTTGTTGAGAGGTTTTTAATGATTGATTCAATCTCTTTAATTGTGATTGGTTTGTTGAGGCCCTGTAGTTCTTCTGGAGTCAGTGTAGATTGTTCAAGCATATCTAAGAATATGTCCATTTCATCTAGGTTATCTAATTTGTAAGAATACAGTTTTTCATAATATCCTCCTACAATCCTTTTTGTTTCTGTGGGGCCAGTAGTAATGTCCCACCTTTCATTCCTGATTTTATTTATTTGTATTGTCTCTCTTTTTTCCTTTGTTAGTATTTCTAAGGGTTTGTCAATTTTATTGATCTCCTCAAAGAATCAGCTTTTGGTTTTGTTTATTCTCTATTTTTTTTTTCAATTTCATTTATTTCAGCTCTAATCTTTGTCATTTCTTTCCTTCTGCTTGCTTTATGATTGGGTTGCTGTTCTTTTTTTCTAGTTCCTCCAGATGGTGCACTTAGGTCTTTAATTTTAGCTCTTTCTTCTTTTTTAATGTAAACATTGAGGGCTTACATTAAAATTTCCCTCTTGGGAAAGTTGTGTTCTCATTTTCATTCATCTCAAGATATTTACTAATTTCTCTTGCAATTTCTTCTTTGTTCTACTGATTGTTTAAGAGTGTGCTGTTTAGCTTCCATATATTTGTGAATTTTCCTGTTCCCCACCTATTAATTTCCAGCTTCATTCCATTATAATTAGAGAAAATGTTTTGTATAATTTCAACCTTTTTACATTTATTGATGTCTGTTTTGTGAGCCAACATGTGGTTATTCTTGAGAAAGATCCATGAGTGTTTGAGAAGAATGTATATCCTGGTGTTTTGGGGGGCAATGTTCTGTGTATGTCTGTTAGGTCTAGCTTATTTATCCTATTGTTCTAGTTATGTTTCCTTATGGATCTTCTGCCTAGTTGTTCTAAATATTGATGTGCGTGGAGTACTGAAGTCTCCAACTATTATTGTAGAGATGTCTATTTCTCTTTTTAGTTTTGCCAGTGTTTGCCTCTTATATTTTAGATGCATAGATATTTACGATTGTTACTTCTTCCTGTTGGATTTCCCCTTTTATTAATATATAATAGCCTTCTGTATATCTTATAACATTTTTGCTTCTAAAGTGTGTTTTGCCAGATTTTAGTACAGCTATCGCTGCTCTCTCTTTTTTTTTAAGATAACTATATATTTATTTCTCCCCCCCGCCCCCCATTGTCTGCTGTGTCCATTTGCTGTGTGTTCTTCTGTGTCCACTTGCATTCTTGTCAGTGGCACTGGGAATCTGTGTCTCTTTTCATTTCGTCATCTTGCTGTGTCAGCTCTCCGTGTGTGTGGCATCATTCCTGGGCAGGCTATGCTTTTTTCACGTGGGGCAGCTCTTCCTGTGGGGTGCACTCCTTGTGTGGGACTCTCCTATGCAGAGAACACCCCTGTATGGCAATGGCACTCCTTGTGCGCATCAGCACTGCACGTGGGCCAGCTTACCACATGGGTCAGGAGGTCCTGGGTTTGAACCCTGGACCTCGCATATGGTAGGCAGACACTCTATCAGTTGAGCCAAATCTGCTTCCCATCCTTTAGTATTTCTTGATGAGTCTGTCTCTTGTGGATGAACTCTCCTACTTTCTATTTATCTGTGAATATTTTAAACTCACCTTAATTTTTGAAGGACAATTTTGCTGGATAAAGAATTCTTGGCCGGCAGATTTTCTCTTTCAGTATCTTAAATATATCAAACTACTGTCTTCTCACCTCCATGTTTTCTGATGTGGAATCCACACTGTTTTATTAAACTTTCCTTGTATGTGATGGATTGTTTTTCTCTTACTGCTTTCAGAATTCTCACCTTAACTTTGGCATTTGACATTCTGATAAGTATATCTTTGAATAGGTTTATTCAGATATATTCTATTTGGAGAATGCTATGCTTCTTGGACATATATTTTCATATCTTTCATTAGAATTGGGAAATTTTCAGCCATTATTTCCTCAAAGATTCTTTCTGCCCCATTTCCCTTCTCTTCTCCTTCTGGAACTCCCATGAATTTTGTATTGCTGTGCTTCATGCTATCAATCAATTCTGAGTTCTTGCTCAATTTTTGCCATTCTTTTCTCTATCTGTTCTTCTGTCTTTTCAATTTCATATGCTCTGTTCTCTAATTTGCTGATTAATTCTGCCATTTCAAATCTGTTGCTGTAGGCTTCTAACATATTTTTAATCTCATCCATTGTGTTTTCATTCCTATAAATTCTGTTATTTTTCTGTTCAAGCTTTCAAATTCTTCTTTGTACTCACCCAGTGTCTTATTAATGTTCTTTATCTCTTTAGCCATATTTAATTTCACCTCTTGGAACTGATTAAGGAGATTTGTTTGAACATTACAGATCAGTTGGTTCAAATCCTGTGTCTTATATGGTACTTTAACTTGTTCCCGTGAATGGGCCATATCTTCCTGTTTCTTAGTATGGCTTGTACTTTTTTGCTGATGCCTAGGCATCTGATTATGATGGTGAGTTTACTCTTGTGATCAGTTTCTCTCTTTTGCCTAGGATTTTATAGTTGATGTGCTTTGTGTTATGGCTCTTCTTTGATTCTTGGTTCAACTTATTCTGGGTCTTTAAAATTGCCAGTTTAACTGATCAAAACAGAGCCAGGAACCCTCTAATGGGGCGCAGACCAGGCCTAGTGGTAGGGGACAATAAATAAACCCCAAATCCTCTTCTAATTTTTTTTTCCCTCTGGTGTACTTTACTGGCCTGCCAGCAGATGGCACTCTTTGGCAAGCCTTTTCACTTTACCTTGTGGGTGGGGCTGGGCAATGGGTGGGCAGTGCCTAGACAATGGCTGGGAGACTTCCTTGTCGGGTCCTGCTATTCAGAACTAGGCTTTCATGTTCATACTCACTGATGTGAAGCCAGCCTTATCCCCCGGCTTCAGCCTCCCTTTTCCCAGGGAAGAAGAAATGATCATTTCTCTCTTCATGAGCCATTAAATGAGGATAACCTGTGTACTCAGGGAATTTAGGAAAATATTCATGGTCAATTCAAGTTATTCAGACCAAAAGAATATCTTGATTTAGCATGAATCATATAAATTGGCTGTCTGCTTGATTTTGAAATTGATTTATATATAATTGTATCATTCTCTATACCCCTAAAATACTACTCTTGAGTCTGGAAATAAGCCCTTTGTGAGACGTTTCTGGGATCTTGAGTTTGATAATGAAAGTGTTTACTTAAAATATTTTATGTTGTTTAATTTAACACACACACATTTTAAATAACTACATAATTTTCTTATACTTTCTGGTACTCTCATTCTGACTCAACCCAAAATATCATACTGAATATTAAAGTCTGGGAATCTGTCCATCAGTTTCTTTCATGTCGACAAAAACTATTTTATTCTCAGTCATAACTGAGGAGTTGTTTTTAAAATTTCCAGTAATAGGCTTCACTTGTCCTCCTGAAAATAACTGATAGTCTGAAAAATGCTAAACTTACTAACAGAGTCCATGATTAGTAATCGTTTCCTGGTTTTGTTGTCAGTTAGGTGAGAAGACATAATGCTGGCATGAGGCCTAGTGTTCAATAAATGGAATCATCATTATTAAGTTAAAAATTATTATTTAATTTTGAAAATTTTCTTGCCTATAGAGCGGTTAATTTGAATGTATTTGGCTCACATTTATAATGGAAAAAATAAGAGAAAAATATCATGGGAATATGTCAAAATTAATAAAAGTAAAATGTTGGGAAAAACGTCCCACATTCCCACCATGAAATTTCATATTTTTCACGTTTTTCTTAGGCTCACAAATTATTTGAATTAATGGCTTGAAAGGTTTTTTCTTTCTTCTCTCTGTAAAAGTGATAAGATGAAGGTGGTAGAGTGGCACAAGACTGTTTGGCCTCCATTCTGATGATGCCACCTCAAACATAAAAAAATCTAAATGGTGGCTTACCAAATGATGTCTGAATAAAAAGAACCAAAAGGAGTTTACAAAACACTTTGTGCATTTCAGTGATACTTTTTGTTTGTTGCATATTTTCTTCCTTTATTCAAGGATTTTCAATGGAAAAGAAATCTGTACCCCTGAGAAATAACTTCCAGAACGCACCATGATTTGTGCTTCATTTGAGGCCTCTGGTCATTAGAAATACCTATGTTTTTTTTCTTTGTTTTCTAAGAGGGCAGAAACCAGTAATAACTCAAATGTCCAGAATTCTCTCCAGACATCATTTTTCTAACAGTCCAAGATGAGCTGATTCAAGGTCAGAGGTCATAGGCTGTGCTCCATTTGCCAGCTGGCAGTAAGCTCAAAGGACAGAGGGTGCAAGAAGCGTGACGATTCCTCAAGATGCTCATTCACACAGCATTGAGAGTATCCCCACGGTTACCTCAGAAATACTCATTTTATCTCAGTTTGGTGGTTTGGAGCAAAGGAGGTCAATTTTCTAGGGTAGCTTTGCAGGGCTTCACATGCTATGATCCTATCTCTCTGAAGCTGACTTTATTTTACTCTAACACAATAAAGCTTAAAGAAGGACAAAAAGTTTCTACTATAGATGAACATTATCTGCCTTGTGACTCAAAACAGAGCAATATTGACCAAAAGGCAAACTCCCCATCCCTCAGCTGAGGGAGAAACAGTGACTGGTGTGAACACTATCTGGAGTGACAGAAACACTTCAAAATGGAAGGAAATGAAGATATTAAAAGTTTTGATCTACAATTATTTTGGGTGGGTTATTTCCTCTCTCAAACTTCTTCCTCAGTTTTTGTGTCCTGGTTCCACACCATATCCAGAGTTTGACTGTTCTTCCCTTCCTAACTAGCTAAACTGAGATGCTGAGTGTAAGAAATAGAAAGTGACAAGATATGACTGAAGCATTGGAAATCAATCCAAACTAAATGTGCTTCTTAACTATAACTGAACAGTTGAAAACAATCCTCTTTTATAGCCATGAAGATAAGTACTCTGTTTTTATTAGGAAAAAATTGCTTTGGACTGAATAAAGTCATTTGATTAACAAGTCAAAGCAGATGGTTTATTGATGTTTCAGAAAGGAGTTTACAAGGTCTAGTGAAAAAAGAGACCTAGCTCTGAATTAACAAATTACCCTGGTATATGGGACATTGACAGTTCACTGCTAATAGATTTATGGGCTACTGCTGGGTGTTTCATCCACATTTGGTTTATTATGATAAAATATTGGGGCATGGGTAACCTATAGCCTTACTGCTATATACTATATTGACCTCTGACCTTAGGACCTGACAACAAAACTGTGTATTAGGGTTTTAATTTGTCTTAATATAACAGGATCAACATCAGTGCTTGTGTGGTTTATTGTGAAGAAGCTATGTGGTGTAACTAACGCATGGTGTGCTAGCACGGGATTTGCTAGCATTCGATAAGTTAGCACTCAGAAGTTACAACAGCCACATGTTAAAATCCAGAAGTCTCTATAGCAAAATGGCATGTGCTTTGAGCAAATAAAGTGCCTGTAGAGAATCTCACTGTTAAGCTTAGAAAGAAATACATTTTGGTTCTTGAGAAATTTCAGAATCTTTGTATTATTAACTTACACTGAAAATGTAACTTCTAATTTTTTTCCAGTTTTCCCAGAAATTTGCCTAGATATTTGATACTGCCTGTTCTCTGCTCTTGTTTTCCATTCCTTTTAAATGTATGTAAATAAAGGTATTTAAAGTTACTTTTATTACAGTTTATACCTGATAATGCTGTTGTTGGAAATTCTTGGCTCTCTAATACCGCTAGGTTGTGTCTGTTGATTCTCAGTTGGGATAGGTTGCAATGTTTTCTTTTTTTTTAATTAAGTTTTTTAAAAGAAGTTTTAGATGACATAAATGTTACATAAAAATATAAGGGATTCCCATATGCCCCACTCTGCCCCAACACTTTTCCTCATTAACAACATCTTTCATTAGTGTGGCACATTTGTTACTATTGATGAACCCATATTGAAGCATTGCTACTAACCATGGACTTCAGTTTAGATTACAGCTGATACTCTGTCCCACACAATTTTTTAAGTTATGACAAAATATACAATGGCCTGTATCCATCACTGCAGTCATGCAGGACAAATTCAATTTCCCAAACATGCCTCCATATTACAACTATTCTTCCCTCTCCCATCCCTCAGAACCTCTGGTGGCAAATGCCTTTACATCAATGATAAGAGTTCTTCTATTGCTGGAACAATAAGTCTATAATAGAATAATAAGTCTACTTTAGTCCATTGTTCATTCCCCAATCTTGAGGATTTTAGGATGGTGATGCCCACTCTGCTTCTTATTGAGAGGGGGCTTAGATCCCATGGGGCAGATGGATGGAGCTATCTTGCTTGCAGTTGCAGACACTCTCTGTTCCTTGGGATGGGCACTATCCATCATCACCTCCTTGTAAGCTGTCCTGGATGAATCCAATGCACTGGAGAGTAGGTGTTTCAACTCTGTTGAGATTCATGGCTCAACTAGCACATGGACAGACCAAAGGTTTAAGTCTCTGGGACATATATTTATCAAGTATGGTGCTAATTATAGGTTCAAATAAAAGGGGCAGAAGAGTCATGTGTAGAGAACCTATAAATGAGTCTAACTCTGTTACATTGGGAGCATAAATTTCAAAGGCACACAGACAGGGTGCCAAATTCCTGAGCTAATTGCCCTGCTTATAGTTTCTGGATATCTCCAGAGTCCTCAGGAGCCACTATTTGAGGCACTGTTTATTGTGGCAGTCAGTGAGATACTGCTGAGACTTGCAATAAGTGTAACATCTGGAATAAACTCCCAAATCACTTTGAAATCTCTTAACCATAAAAACTCATTTGTATTTACAATTTCCCCCTTTTGGTCAAGGTGTTTTTCCAGATGCATTGCTAGTTAGTGCTTGGTAATAATCCCTCAGTGCCAGGGAGGTTCATCCCCAGGAGTTATGTTCCACACTATGGGGAAAGTAGTGCATTTATATGCTGAGTTTGGCTTAGAGAGAGGCCACATTTGAGCAACAAAGAGGCTTTCAGGAGGCAACTCTTAGGCTGTACATAATACTAGGCTAAGTTTCAGTTTCACAAGAAAAGGTTAATAAATACAATCATCAGTATCAAGGGCCTGGCATAATGGTCTGTCTTCCTTCACTAGACATTGCCCTTGTACTTGGGGGATTCTTGCTGTCCTATTAAAGAATGTAGCAGAACTCCCCGGGATGGAAATTCAATATATTTTTTGCTTATTTTGTGGATCTCCACCCACCAAGACAATCTCCCATGAACAGTTGAATATATTTATGGCCTAGAGGCATGCCCCAGGTGAACCCCTTCTCATGCATCCCCACATCACTGACACCCTGCACCAGTGAGCCTCCTTCGCCATGGCTGTGACCCTTCTGTGATCCAAAACCTCTCCAAAAATGAAGCCAACAAAATAAAACCAAATAAAATTAATAAGATAATTAAATAATAATTAAAAAATAATAAAATACAAAAAATTTTAAGACAATTTGAAATAATAAAAAAAATTTTGACATTGTCTTTCATCACTGTAAGATCTGTTGTCTTGTATATACAGTGACATTTTCTTCCATATATTTTCCCAGTGTCTAATTTTTATTTCATTTTATCTTCAAAGAAGCTTTAGGATACAGAAAACTCACATAGTGAATACAGGTGATTCCCACATACCCAATGTTTTCCCCCCTTTCCCTTCTCCCTTATTAATAACATTTTACATGCAGATGGCACATTTGTTACAATTGATTTACAAATACTGAAGCATTGCTACTAACCATGGTCAATGGTTTACATTATGGTTTACATTTTGGATCATAAACTTTCACAGGTTTTGACAAAATATGACGTTGTTTGTTTGTATCTATTATTGCAAGACCATGCTGAACAATTCTAATGCCCTAAAAATGCCCTACATTCCATCTATTCTATTCTTCCCTCCCCCTCCTCTCGGAATCTATGGTAATCACTAAGTTTCAATTTCTTAAGAATAAGATTCATAGTTACTTGCAATAATACTGAGGGCTTGAGATATTGGTCTGTTTTCTTTCACTAGGCACTGTCTACGTTCTCAAGGAATTCTTGTCCCTCTAACTGAGAACATAGTAGGACTCCCCAGGATGGGAGTTTGATATTTTCCTGATTATTATGTTGGTCTCCACCCACTGATATAACACACTAGGACAAAATGAACACTTGTATATTCCATGGAAGACTGCCCCAGGTGTGCTCTGCCCAATGTAACCCCCCACATCCAAGACCCTACACCAGTAACTCTCCGTTCCATAATTGCCAAAAGAAGATTCCCAGTATTATAGTTTCAACCACAGTCCTGCAAATTCCCAGAGTTCACCTGCTCCTTCCCCTGACCCTCCCCCCAATTCCATGGATAGTCCAACCCAATCTCTCCAACCAACTCCCCCTCACAGACCAATTGCTGTATTTTCTACTGGGGTTATGAGGTCATTTTTAGAGGAGTTCTAGTTCTAGGAATCCTTGATTATGAATATGTCTCTCCAAAAGTTTTGCTTTTGCTTTTTTTTTTTTAAGATTTATTTATTTTATTTATTTCTCTCCCCTTCCCCCCTCACCCTGGTTGTCTGTTCTCTGCGTCTATTTGCTGCATCTTCTTTTTTGTCCACTTCTGTTGTTGTCAGTGGCACGGGAATCTGTGTCTCTTTTTGTTGCATCATCTTGTTGTGTCAGCTTTCCGTGTGTGTGGCATCACTCCTAGGCAGGCTGCACTTTCTTTCACGCTGGGCGGCTCTCCTTACAGGGCACACTCCTTGCGCATGGGGCTCCCCTATGCAGGGAACACCCCTGCGCGGCATGGCACTCTTTGCACGCATCAGCACTGTGCATGGGCCAGCTCCACATGGGTCAAGGAGGCCTGGGGTTTGAACCGTGGACCTCCCATATGGTAGACAAGACACCCTAACCACTGGGCCAAGCTTCCCTGCTTTTGCTTCTTACAGATGCTGCAGAGATATTTTCAGTCCAAACTGACTTTTTTTTTTAAGGTTTATTTTTTATTTCTCTCCCCTTCCGCGCCCCCTCCCCCAAGTTGTCTGCTGTCTGTGTCCATTCGCTGTGTGTTCTTCTGTGTCTGCTTGTATTCTTGTCAGTGGCACCCAGAATCTGTGTCTTGTTTTGTTGTGTCATCTTGCTGTGTCAGCTCTCCATGTGTGTGGTGCCATTCCTGGGCAGATTGCACTTTTTTGTGCTAGGTGGCTCTCCTTACAGGGTGCACTCCTTGTGCGTGGGGCTCCCCTACACAGGGTACACCCCTGCGTGGCATGGTACTCCTTGCACGCATCAGCACTGCGCATGGGCCAGCTCATCACATGGGTTAGGAGGCCCTGGGTTTGAACCTTGGACCTCCCAAGTGGTATGTGGATGCCCTATCCATTGGGTCAAATCTGCTTCCCTCAAATTGACTTTTTATGTCAATTTGTTAGTTTGGGACTTCCTGTATTATGCAAGGAAGGTAACTTTGACCCCCAAACAAGAAAGAGGGTAGATTTTTAGAGGAAACTATGTATTTCATTTCCCCCTTCTCTCTTTTCTCTATTTCTCTGTCTCTATCTCTGTCTCCAAGCTCACTCCCTTATTTGGAACCCAGGGCTAGTTGCACAAATTTTCTTGTGTTTTTACTGCCCACTGCCCCAATGGAAAGATTTTTCTTTTAGTTTTCCTTTTCACCTGGGGTACAGTCTTTGAGAATTCCAGTTTTATATGGGAATCTTAATTACAATTCTGTACCTTTTACAGGACCAAATCTCACATTGCAGTTAAAACCATAGACCCTTTGATAACTGAGATTGATAAACTCCTCCAGGAATCTGCAGTGTTAGATCATACTTACTTTCTTTTCTTCATCTTTGTTTTAGGCTCCTGGGAAATAAGTTTCCTTACTTTTTTTAAAGGTTAGTCATCAATTTAAAATAATGCATTGAGTTTTTTCCTAGTTTACTCAGAAATTGTAGATATTTATAGTGGAAGGATTTTTTCATTTAAGGAAATCTACCAAACTGTCAGATTGGAATTCAGAACCTTGTTTTAGCAGTATCCTTTTACATGTTAGTAAAATAGGTAGAAGCAGACGAAAAATTTAAGGTGCAAAATATCCATCCTGCCAACTTTACCCACTTTATAATACAATTAAGGATTTACCCTCTTTATAGTCTTAGCCTACATATCTCACAACTACATACTTCTTCTCTTCAGCCTACTTTCTATATTCTAGACATGGATTTGATATTTTGGAACATCATATAGAATGACACTTATAGCCCTCTTTAAAACATCTGCTTGAAATGTATGGATTGTTTTAAGCAGACAGCTTTATGTAAATTATCTAATGATGAAATTTTCATGATATAGTAAATATTTAGCTTAATATATTAATATATTTTAAGAGGATTTTACATAGATCATTTCAAACACAGAAATTATTGTATTAAACAACATCACAGATGCTATTCAGAAATCTAAAGACCTTTAAACATTTCTTCTTTTTCATGGATGCGATCAAGAACTGATGAATACAAGGAATGCATTCACCATCTATAATTCCTATACTCCTTGTTGCCATATTACCAAATGCAAGATTCTACCTGTGACTTAACATATTTTGACTTTAAGAACAGATTGCCAAACCAAAATGCAATGAAAGACTTGAACAATTCTATAAAAGGCCTTGAACAACACTGTAAAACAGCTAGCCCTAATGGATATATATAGAATACTTCTCCCAACATAGAAAAACACACATTCTTTTCAAGGACTTATAGATAATTCCCTAGATTAGGCCATATCTTAGGTCTCAATAAATTAAAAAAGACAGAAATTACACAAAATATCTTCTTCAACTACAATGAAGCCTGATATCCATAGTAGAAGGAAAAGTAGAAATTTCACAATTTGTAGAATTTAAACAACACACTCTTTTTTTAAAGTTTATTTTATTTTATAAGACATTTATTTTTTATTTATTTCTCTTCCCTTCCCCCCATTATCTGCTCTCTGTGTCCATTTGCTGTGTGTTCATCTGTGTCCACTTGTGTTGTCAGGAGGCACCAGGAAACTGCATCTCTTTTTTGTTTTGTCATCTTGCTGCATCAGCTCTTTGTGTGTGCAGCACCACTCTTGGGCAGGCTGTGTTTTTTTCATGCAGGTAAGCTCTCCTTGCGGAGCACACTTCTTTCGCATGGAGCGCCCCTATGCAGGGGCACCCCTGCGTGGCACGGCACCCTTTGCCTGCGGCAGCACTGCATGTGGGCCAGCTCACCACATGGGTCAGAAGGCCCTGGGTATCAAATCCTGGACCCTCCATATGGTAGGCAGATGCTCTATCAGTTAAGCCACATCCACTTTCCACAACAACACTCTTAAACAAACAATAGGTCCAAGATGAAATCATAAAGGAAATTACAAAAAACCTTAAGAAGAATGAAAATAAAAACACAAAATGCCCAAACAGATAGGATACAGCAAAGGAAGTGTTAAGAGGATATTTATAGCTGTAAACACTTATATATTAAAAAAAAAAGATCTCAAATCAGCAACCTAAAAGAAAATAATTAAGATTAAAGTAGAGATAAATGAAATAGAGACTAGGAAAACAACAGAATCAATGAAGCTGCATTGCTCTTTAAAAGATCAATAAAATTGGTAAACCTTTAGCTAGACTGATAAAGAAAAAAAAGAGGACACAAATAATAAAAATAAAATACAAAAGTGGTGACATGACTCCTGACATTACAGAAATAAAAGCATTATAAAAGGATACCATGCTGAGGGTAGGGAGAGGGAAGAAGAGATATGATGTGGGGGCATTTTCAGGGCTTGGAGTTGTCCTGGGTAGTACTGCAGGGACAGATGCTGGACAATGTATGTCCTGCCATGGCCCACTGGGTGGACTGGATGAGAGTGTAAACTACAATGTAAACCATTATCCATGTGGTCCAGCAGTGCTCCAAAATGTATTCACCAAATGCAATGAATGTCCCATGATGATGAAAGAGGTTGATTTGGGAGGAGTGGGGTGAGGGGGGTGGGGGGTATGTGGGGACCTCTTATATTTTTTGAAAGTAACATTTAAAAAGAAAAATAAAGAGAGAGAGAGAGAGAAAGGATACCATGAACAATTGTATGCCAACACATTAGAAAACCTAGATGAAATGAACAAATTCCTAGAAAAACACTAATTCCTATATTGACTCAAAAAGATAAAAAGATCTCTACAGAACAAAATCAAGTAAAGAGATTGAATCAGTGATCAAAAACCTCCCAAAGGAGAAAAACCCAGGACCAGATGGCTTCACTGTTGAAATTTATCTAACATGCAAAGAATAATTAATACAAATCCTTCTCAAACTCTGGCAAAAAACTGAATAAGAGGGAACACTTCCTAGCTCTTTGAGACTGGCATCACCCTATTACCAAAGCTAGATAAAGAAAATTAATAAAATAAAACCAAAAAATGGCAAATAAAGAAAATTACAGACCAATATCCCTTATGAATATAGATACAAAAATCCTCAACAAGATATTAGCAAACCAAATCCAACAGCACATTACAAGGATTCTATACCATGTCTAAGTGAGATTTATCTCAGAAATGCAAGGGTGATCAACATAAGATAATCAACCAATAAAATACACTTAATTAATAGAATGAATGGAATCACTCAATCATCTCAATTGAGCAGAAAAGGCACTTGACAAAATCTAGGACCCTTTTTTGATTAAGAACATTTAGAAAACTAGGAACAGATGGAAATTCTTAAACATGATAAAGGCATGTATGAAAAACACACAGCTAACATCATACTCAACAGTGAAATACTGTAACCTTTCCCTCTAAGACTGGGAATATAACAAGATCTCTGCTTTTACCACTGCTATTCAGCTTTATACTGGAAGTTCTTGCCCAAGCAATTAGGCAAGAAAAAGAAATAAAAGGCATCTAAGTTGGAAAGAAAGAAGTAAAATTCTCCAAATTCACAGATGACATGCACTTATATATAGAAAATCATGAAAAATCTACAAGAAAGTTAATAGAGCTAATAAATGAATTCAGCAGATTAGTGGAGTTCAAGAGCAACACTAAAAAATCAGCAATTTTCCTGTTCATGAGCAATGAGTAATATGTAAAAGAAAGAAAAAGAACAATTCCCTTTACAATAGCAACTAATAGAGTAAAATATATAGGAATAAATTTAACCAAAGATGTAAAAGCCTTGCACACAGAAAAGTACAAATCATTGCTGAAAGAAATTAGAGAAGACTTGGACTAATGGAACTATACCCAATACTGATGGATTAGAAGACAATATGGTTAAATATCAATGCTATCAAAATTGACTTATAGACTCGCTGCAATCCCACTCAAAATTCCAAAAGTTTTCTTTACAGAAATGGAAGAGTTAACCATCAAATTCATATGGAAGGGATGAGAGCCCCAAATAACTGAAAATACCTTGAGAAAGAACAAAATTGGAGGACTCAGACTTCCTAATTTCAAAACTTATTACACTATAACCCAACAATAAAAAGACAAATAACTCAATATGAAAATGGGCAAAGGACTTGAATAAGCATTTCTCCAAAGAAAATATACAAATGGCCAACATATATACAATATATGTACAATATATACAAATGATGCTCAACCTCATTGATCATCAGGGAAATGCAAATCAAACCCACAATGAGATAACTGCCTCTCACCCAGCAGAATGGCTATTATTTTAAATCTGAAACAACAACAACAACAACAATAAACAAGTGCTGATGAGAATTCAGAGAAATAGGAAACCCAGACATTGGCGGTGGTAATGTAAAAGGATGCAGCTCTTGTGGAAAATAATTTGGTGATTCTTTAGAAAGTTAAACATAGAATTACCATATGACCTGGCAATCCCACTTCTAGGTATGTACCCAAAAGAATTGGAAGGAGGTACTCAGAGAGATTTTTGCCCACTATTTTAGTTTTCCAGCGGCTAAACCAAATACCATACAATGGGTTTGCTTAACAATAGAAATTTGTCTCACAGTTTCAGAGGCTAGAAGCTTGTTTCTTCTCAGGGTGGCAATCTTTAGGGTTCCTTGGCTTTTCCTTCACATGGCAATGCCCATAATAAAACATTATTCAGCCATAAAAAGTAATGAAGCTGTGATACATGCTACAACCTGGATGAACCTTAAAGATATCATGTTGAGTGAAATAAGCCAGGCACTAAAAAGACAGCTGTTATATGATTTCATTTATAGAAATAACTTGAATATGCAAATTCATACAGACAACATAGATTACAGGTTACCAAAGGCAGTTGTGGTGGTGGTGGGGGATGGGGAATGAGGAGGAATAGGGAATGAATGCATTGTGGATACAGGGTCTGTCTTTGGGTGATGGAAATTTTTAAGTAATGAATGGTAGTGATGGTAGCAGAACATTGTGAATGTGATTAATGCCACTGAATTGTGAACTTGGGCATGGTTGAGATGGAAAATTCATGTTCTATATATATTACCAGGTTTTAAAAAAAGAGATACGAGAAACAGTGGCAATTAAATGCAATGCATGATCCTGGACCGGGTCTAATAATGGAGGAGAAAATGTCCAAAGGACATTATTGGATATACACTTTATAGCAATATTCAATTTCTTGAACTTGACAACTGTACTTCATGGGGTTACATAAGTGAATATTCTTGTTCTTAAGAAATATACATAGAAGCATTAAGTGAAAATGGAACATGAGGTATACAACCTATTCTCAAATGTTTAGATGACAGACACAAAAACAGAGAGATAGATGAAGATAGACACAAACTGACAGCAGACAGATAGATGAAAGAATAATATAACAAATGTGGCAAAATGTTAAAATTTGGTAAATCTGGCTATATGGATTGGGGTTATTTAGTGTTCTCTTTAATATTTTTGCAACTTTTTGTAAGCCTGAAATTATTTCAAAATGGAGTTTTTAAAAAGGAAGCAACAAAAGAGAAGATTGAAAATTACAGTTTTAATAGCTATCTATAGATCTTTTAGATAGAGGAAAGACTAAAGAGAGGATGGGGAAGAAACCAGCAATGAAGAAAATATAAAAAATGATAATACATTTGTTACTGGTTTTCTTCTAAGGCTCTGAAAATGTTAACTTTGATAAGTTATTTAGATAAAATACTTAAATTCTTTTTTTATTTCCATGGTTTTCAAATAATACTTATTACAAAGATGAGAAAGAAATCAGTTTTTGACAAATGAATCCAAGGGCTCTATAAGAACTATTTATAAGACATATCTCTTCTCTCAAACTTAAAATTTTGCTTTCAGTATTCCATTGACAAATAAAAGGATCCATTTAATAAAAATAATATTGGAAATTTCATTTTTTGTGATTATGGGGGCAAGATTACTGATAGACTGGGGAAACTGGTATACAGGTATTTCTATTATTACCCATTTAATTATTCCAAAGAACTTCCATTCTACTTAGTAGTTCATTAAAAATAAAATACTTGTTATTTTAGTATGTGATTTTTATTCATCTTTGATACTTTGATTCATCATTTAATAAGTTCTGCCTATGGTTCATGGTCTGTGGTTAAAAACACATGTGCACTGACACCACATAGCTTTCACTCAATTCTACAATTCTGTAAGTTTACTGTTTTCTGCTCAGTTCCAAAAAAGATACAGAATGAAAGAAGGGCTATTTAAAGAACTTGTCCAAGATGACGTGGAATATAGTGGAGGACTTGGTACTTGAAAAAAATTTTTACTATAAACTCATCATAATCCCTAGTGCAGGAACAAAAACCTTCCCCCACATTTTGAAAAACTGTCCAAAAGAAAATACATCAGCTGTTTTCCTGAGGAAAAATAAGAGAAAAAGGTCAAGCTATTATGAATTGGGGGAAGGGAAAATATTTGAATCAGGGAGTGTGTGCTAATTTGAATCAAATTTTAGCTCTGCAGCAGAGCTATACAATTCAGCATCTGAGGATGACATTGTGATGAATGGGACACAAATGCATATTTTTTGTCTTTCCTACTTTTCTTTAGTGAGTGGTGGACAGCTGGATACAGGAATCCTTATGATTTCTTCTGTAGCCGTTTTTTTTTTTCTCTACTGTAATAGGATCTGCAGAAATAATTTCACAGGCTGAAAGGTAATTTAGTATTTTCTCTAAGCCTTTTTTCCTCTGCTCCCTGCTTACACATTCCACAAGCACTGAGTACCCTCCAAGTGAACTAATCTTACCACAAAATATTATTTCTTGTACTTATTCTTTTAATATATCAACTGTCTTCAGTTTTATTTACACGGTTTTATCTTAACTCTAAAATAAATTACTGCTCTTGATTTCCTCATTCTCTTCAAATCTGCCTATCATGTGTTCTTTAAAAACCTGCTGTTTCTATTTTGCATGTGCATATACTCTCTCTCTCCTACATGTACTCTCTCTCTGTCCTAGTCTCTGTTTGTGTATGAGAGGGATATTGTATGAAAATTGAATTTTATAATGTTTTCATTCTATCTCATCTCAAAATTTTATTCCAGAACTCTTACTTGTTGGAAAAATAAAACCCTAATCATCAATATGGCTCTATTTATTTATTTGTTTGTTTATTTATTTATTTTTAAGGTTGCCAGGGATTGAACTCAGGCTCTTCTATATGGGAAGCTGACACTCAACCACTGAGCCATATCAGCTTTCCCGAGTTGGTTTTTCATATGATTGCTCATTGTTTTTTTGTTTTTTCAGGAAGCACCGGGAACTGAACTAAGGACCTCCCATGTAGGAGGTGGGCACTCAATTGCTTGAGCCACATCTGCTCCCCAATATAACTTTAACTATGCTGGTAAATATTTTTTTTGTAAATGGAAACTTTCATTTTATAGTTGAAAACTGTAGACCTGAAAATGAACTTTTAGGGTAAGAATAAATAAGACTTATTAAATGACACAGACCATCTAAAATAAGCTGTAGGTTAAGGAGATACCTAAGAAGCTGGGCATATTGCTCAGTAACTCAAGTAGAATCTGCTATGATTCAAGGACAGAATACTGATACTGTGATGTCAAGTCTACAGAGTTAGCCTTCAACAAGGAAGAGATGCAAACTCAAGCATTTCACTTCAGTGAAATCCCCTTGAATAAGATCATGGACATATTTCAGACAGGTAGTGACTTGTGTGTATCTTTCAGATCTGAGCTGATTTTCATGAACATATGGATATGGTTCCTCCATTTCTTACTCCTCCTAAGCAGTCTTTAGGAATTGAGATGTGCTGATGCAGAAATACACAATGGGCCTTGAAGCCAAAGCAATGCAGCTTTAAGAACAAGGGCTGTAATAAAATGACATGGGCAGATACATGATGCACTAAGATTAAGAGCAGAATAATGCTGTTTAGTTTAACCAAGTACTCTGAGTAGTTTTGGGATAAACCCATAGTGATATTCCAATTTCTGCTACTTCCAAATTAGCATAAATTCCCTTTTATCAGCTGCCATGGCTTGCCTTTCATCTTGAATGCTTAAACTAATCTATATAGAGAAACAAAAACATATTAAAGGTGGAAAGAAAGTTGGGAGTTCACAACCGTAAACATAAGTTTATGATGTAAAGGAGGATCACAGCTGAAACCAGCACAGTATATTATATTTTTGAAAAGCAAACAGTTAAAGTGAAGAACGTAATAGCTCTAAAATGTTTTACAGCTAGAAAAGAGAGCATGGAAAGGATGGAAGGGGTTTCAAAAGATTAAAAAAAGAGTTAGAAAAGGCAAACAAATTCACTTCAAATTAAACATGTAGAAAGTAAAGAAATCTGTTTGATAAAGAGAGTTGGTGGAAGAAATGAATATAATAAAGAATTATATAGGAAACAGAAAAGAGGGGAGAATGAAAGGATATAAATCATTAAGGTAGGCAGACAAAGTAAAGGAGGCAAAAAAGCAAAACGAAATAATGCTCTTTAAGAGAGTAAAAGGAAATTAGAAAGGATTAAAAATACATTCAGGGGAGCATATTTGGCTCAATGGATAGAGTCCATCTACCTCATGGGAGGTCCAGGGCTCAAAGCCAGGACCTTCTGACCCATGTAATGAGCTGGCCCATGCGCAGTGCTGATGTGTGCAAGGAGTGCCGCGCCACCCAGGGGTGTCCCCCGCATAGGAGAGCCCCACGCACGAGAAGTGTGCCCTGTAAGGAGAGCTGCCCGGTGCAAAAAAAGTGCAGCCTGCCCAGGAGTGGTGCTGCACACCCGAAGAGCTGATGTAGCAAGATGACAAAACAAAAACACACAGATTCCTGGTGCTGCTGACAAGAATACAAGTGGACACAGAAGAACACACAGCAAATGGACACGAGAGCTGGGTGGGGGGTCTGGTAGGGAAGGGGAGAGAAATAAATAAAAAACAAACCTTTAAAAAGAAATTCAGAGAGGAGGAGATGTGGCTCAAGGAATTGAGCACCTACCTCCCACTGGGAAGTCCCGGGTTTGGTTCCCAATATCTCCTAAAGAAGACAGACAAAGAGCAGACAATAAGCAAAAACAACCAGCCAACAGATGAGGGAGTCATCTCAAGGGGGGGAAATACTTTTAGAAGGGGGTGGGATAGGACCAATCTTTAGCATGAATACTAAATGGTTCTTTTGCATAGCTCTCTGTAAATTGACTAATGATAGCAAGAAACTCAAGAGCATTATATATGAAGCTGGTAACTGAAGCCAATAGTTGAAAAAATTATGAACCTAAAGGGTTAATAAAGAGATTGAAAAGAACAATTTTATGCAATTATATGTAAATCTATAAATTTGTATGAAGAAGTCTCAATGTTTAAAGAAGTATAGAACACCCATAACTAATCTTGGAGTTCAGAGTTACACTATTTATCAAAGGTCAAACAAACAGATTCTACCTCCACATTCTTAAGATAACAGAATTAGAAAACCTTGTGTTACAAAGCCTGGTATTGACTCCATGAAAACTATAAATTCACTACTAATTTATATATAAAGAGCTAAGGGAAAGATGACTAATTGATAACTAGCAACCCTAATTTCTCCACATGGGTCAAATAAATCAATGTCATAAAATTTGAGATTTACTTAATGACAATTTAGAATGGAGAGAGCAAAAGTATTTGGATATCGGCAGGCATTTTGGAATAATACATAATCATTTAATAATCATTTAATAAACTTCTTGTGATGTTGAATAGATTCCAAGAAAATAAAACTATTATGGCCTAGTTTCTATATGACAGACTCTGTGAAGGTGACATCAAAGTCCCACTATTTCATTTTTTTCACATATTGCCTGATTACATGTGGTTGCAATGAATTCAGTACAAAAGAAAGTGAACTTACCATATCATATGTTAGAATATGATCAATGAGCCAGGAATAAAGTATAGTGATCAATGGTAAAAGGAATGATAATAGAAAGGTCTTAAGAAATATAGTTAAATCCCGTATTGCTTTCCCTTTTTATCAGTATTTAAAATAAGCACTGATTCTTTTATTTTAAGTTAGTGGAACACATAGCCTACCCCCAGGTTTTATGCACAAGGATAAGATGTGACTCTTTTGAAATTTCATATTCCAAATTTTGTAGAAAGAATAGCTCTGGGTGGAAATGAGTTGTGAACAGAAGACAAAACATTTTAGGCTGGCATCTGGAGATATTTGCAGCACTGTGGGATGCTACAGAAATCCATTTGGAGACACTGATTTAAAAGATAGTGCAGATTCTGTTATGAACACCTGTAAAAATGTCAACATCACATAAAGGGAAGCAACAATAATTCAGTGAATTGAAATTATGATGAAGGGGTTAGAGGATAAAACACTGTTTAAAGTTTTCCATATGATCTAAGTGGTCTTAAATTTTGTACCCCCAATTTAGCAACTTGCCTGCTTTTTTTCTACACAGTACAAGAAATGGATTGCATCAACAAACAAAAAATATAGGAAGAGCTGATTCCATGATTAGGATATGTGAATGAGAATAAAAATAAAGGAAATATGGACATCTAACACCATGACTAAGATAATTCCATAATTATTTTAATATTTGGAAAATATAAATAAAAGTATGAAAAATAATGGGCAATAATCTGAGATTAGGAAAAAATTATTAGGAAAATTGTCTGAAGAAATAACACAACTAAGTAATTTAAAAGAGGAAGACGATAACGAACAAACCAGAATCAGAATAAATTACCCATTTGTTAAAACAAGAAAGCAATGGTATCTTTAAATTGATGAATTCCTAAAATAACTAGACAAAAAGAGGCAATCAATTCTAATCTTAACTTTCATAGGAATAGCAAGAAAATACCCTTCATCATTTTTCCAAGTAGTCCCTAATATATTTCAGAATTTGGGGCAAATACATATAGTAGGATAATGTAAATTTAAGTAATAATCATGGTTCCTGATAAACTTACATCATTTGTTACCACCCAAAAGTGGTAGAGGCTGATAACTTAGAAAAACTTTACCTATATCATGAATGTCAGATCCATACTAAGTTATAAGGAATCCTAGAAATCTCTAACTTTTTGCAATTTTTAGTACGGTAGACAAGCATTCTCTTCCACAGAATGTTCTTTAGTGTTATTTTTGGATGCTGAATACCACATGAGTTGAGCAATAGGTATGACAAAGTACGGCAAGTATTATGTTTCCTGTATTTAAGCCATAAAGAATGTTTATTATTACTATGATCATATTGGTTATATTCAGAATAGAACAATATAGTATACTCTACCAATACCTACTTAAAAAGTCAAGAAGGAAATGAAAAAAAATCCAGGTATGTCAGCAAATTTCCCAAATCAAATCACACCAATTCATTTGTTTCTAGATCTTAAATTCTAAATCATCTATACACATTTTAAAAATAATTTTTAAGTTTACTAACTGGTCAGGACTTTACAACTTTGCTGACCGTCTTTGGAATTACCGGATTAGCAAAAGGAAAGTATTCCTCCTCTTTGTGCTCATTATAAAGAATTCAGAGTGCTTGTGATATCTCTGTCGTAGTAGGCACATTAGAAACAAAGATGCATACTACATTAGCAAAAATCTACTTTGAAGTTTACAAATATAAAATGTTTTCACAATATGGGGCTTAATTAAATGGGCTGGAGTTACATGAGATTATTCTAATTCATGTATATATAAAAATGAATATATCAAAGGTTGCAACATATAGCTGGAATAAAGCAAAAAAGATCACATAAAAAGACAGCAATAGCTAAGCTATATTCTTAGAGGGTGGATTTTGACTGGCTTATAATAGAGAGGGTCAGGAGAAATAGGACAATGGGACCTAGGATGGAATTTAATATAAATGAAAATAAGAATATATTAGAAAGTATCTGTTTGTAAATTTTATTTGGGACAGGGGAGAATACTAAAAAGAAAGATAGGTAAGGTTATCTGAGGCTTACTCTAAGTTATATGTCTGAAGAAGGAAGGGTCACAAACACGGGATATGAAGTACAATCAGCAGGTATGGATGGAAAGACTTATAAAATAGCTCAGCATGATATGCTGAAGATGAATATACTTGTCTCTGGTGTTCTAGGGATTAATCATTTTTATTGCTACTTCTATTTTGTTGACAGTGGTTAGGTACCTAGTTGACACAAAATGAGTTCTGTTTTCCAGATGTCATTTTACTGGAGAGATGAAGAAGAAAACAGGCTATTCCATTCTTTCTCTGTAGCATGCAGTGTATGTAGCCATAATTTTTTAAATCACTGTATCATAAATTAATGTCTACTTTGTTATTCATTTTCACCCTTAGGTCTTTTTGAACATTTAATGATTTTCAGATCTTGTTGCCTTTTTTTTTCATCCCTCCCCCCCTTGCGGCTTTGTGTTGTGTGTGTGTGTGTGTAGGTGTGCTGGCTGCTCTCTGTGTCCATTCGCTGTACATTCTTCTGTGTCTGTATTTATTTATTTAATTCCCCGTCCCCTCTTGCAGCTTGCTTGCTGTCTGCTCTCTGTGTCCACTCACTGTGGGCTTTTCTGTGTTCGCGATTGTCTCCTTTCTTTCTGTTGCATCACCTTCCTGAGTTGGTTCTCCGTGGCATCTGCGGGCTGGGCAGTGCTCCACGGTGTACGGGCAAACCTGCCTTCACAAGGAGACCTCGAGTCGTGAACCAAGGGCCTCCCGTATGGTAGATGGGAGCTTATCTGATTGAGCCACAGCCGCTTCCCAGATCTTGTTGCCTTTTAATACCTATTTTGCTTTATATTTTTCTCCTAATGCATTAGTAGTTGCTGTTTTTTAGGGGGTCTAGAGTAGAATGCACATTGTTTCTGCTCCATATTTCTAAGCTCTCTGGGTACCTTTATATTATTCTTCTGCCCTTACTGCTATATGCCTCACCTCCCTATTTAAAATCACTTGTGAATTTCATTAACATGCTTTTTATTCCAACCTCTACATCATTAACACAGCAGCCAAAAAAGATGGGATATAATACTGATCCTTGAAGCATCCAAACAGATTCCCCAACTTGATACATTGACATTCATGGTTTAACTAGTATTTTTTATAGTACTCCAGCCAGTTTTGAAGCCATGTGACTCTGCTTATATCCAGGACAATTTCAATTAATTGTATGCAGATGTCATAAGACTCTGTATTGCATGTTTCACTAAATTTGAGAAATACTACATCTCCTGTACTTTTTCATTCACTGATGTTATATTTTTAAAACTCACACTTTCCAACTGGCTTAATGCTTATAATTCTAGTGATTTATAAGTTCTCTTTTAATATTTGTTCCATTATTTTCATGTGGTGAATAAAGATGATACAATGATTTTTATTTTGGACATTCCTTTTTTTAACCCTTAACCATGAAATAAATTTAGATTTTCAAAAAAATTTTACAAAAATAACATAGACTGTTCCTTTACATCATCCCCCCAGCTTCCCCTAATGTTAATATCTTATAAAGTCTTGGTACATTTGTCAAAACTAAGAAATTAATAATGGTACAATCCTATGAATGAAACACAGACTTCATTCGGATTCTACCTATTTTTTAGACTAAGGTCTTTTTACTATTCTAGGATCCATTCTAGGATATCACATTTTATTTAGTGGTCATGTTTCCTTAGCTCCTTCTGGTCAGTGACAGTTTCTCACTCTTTCCTTATTTTCATCACCTTGACACTTTGAAGAGTGTGAGTCAGGCATGTTGTAGAATGTCTCTCAATTTGGGTTTATCTGATATTTGCTAATAAGACTGGGTTTAAGATTTTTTGGGAAGACTACAACAATGGTGAAGTACACTTTCTCAATGCATCATACCAAGGAATATATGGTACCCATACAACTTATCACTGGTGATATTAACCTTGATCACTTGATTATGGAGATGTCTGCAAGATTTATCCATGGTAAATTAGTATTTTCTCTTTCCATGCTTTCCATGCATTCTCAGTGGAGGTTATAATGCCCTTAAAGGGGCAAAAAATAACTTACTCTTTTTATGCCTAACACACAGATATATGTTTTTTTGTTTTGTTTTGTTTTGTTTTTTAATCTTTAACACACCTGGGTCTTCTACCTTGTGCTGTTATTTCAGCTCACTGAAAGGCTGGGTAAGTTCTGAGAAAGATCACTAGCAAAGAGCCAATGTGCAAAGACTGGGAATAATGCTTCATTTCATTTTTTGGTAGTTTTGTCTTTTGTTAGCTCCTGGCATTCAAGGAAATCTCTATTATGATGCTAGGTAATACAAGCTTAAAGATTAGAGCAACCAAATAAGATAAACTCAATGAGATCCATACTGAGATACACTAAAATCAGTCAGAAAAAGATAGCACAAATAAAGAAAATTATAGATAAACATCCCTTAAGAATATAGATGCAAAAATCCTCATTAAAATACTAGCCAACTGAATCCAACAACACATTAAAAGAATTATACACCATGACCAAGTGGGATTTACATAGGAATGAAAGGGTGGTCAACATAAATCAATCAATGAAATACAATGCATTAATAGAATGAAGGAAAAAAACACATGGTCCTCTCTTTGGTACAGAAAGGCATTCTATGAACTCCAGCACCCTTCCTTAATAAAAATACTCAGAAAACTAAGAATAAAGGTTACTTCCTTAACATGACAAATGGTGTATGTGAAAAACTCACAGTGAACCTCATATTCAATGGTGAAACTCTAAAAGCTTTCTCCCTAAGATCAAGATCAAGATAAGCATGCCTGCTTTCACCACTGCTATTCAGCATTGTACTGGAAGTTCTAGCCAGAGCAATTAGGCAAGACAAAGAAACAGAAGGTATCCAAATTGAAAAGGAAGAAGAAAAACTATCCCTTTTCAGAGATGACAGGATCATATACATAGAAAATTCTGAAGAATCCACAAGGAAGCTACTAGAGCTAATAAATTTAGCAAAGTTGATGAGTACAAGAACATCATTCAA
Source organism: Dasypus novemcinctus (assembly GCF_030445035.2). Lineage (NCBI taxonomy): Eukaryota > Metazoa > Chordata > Mammalia > Cingulata > Dasypodidae > Dasypus > Dasypus novemcinctus. Next base: position 18,465,272 of record NC_080690.1, on the reverse strand, counting down.
AATTCAGTGTGTTTCTGTACACCAGCAAAAAAGTAAAATAACTAGGAATTAATTTAAGCAAGGTTATAAAATATTTATACATTGAAAACAATAATATTAGTGGAAATATTAAAGAACATCTAAATAAATGGAAAGACATCATGTGCTCATGAATTGGAAAACAATGTTGTTAAACCATCGATAAAATCCAAAGTCCTTTACAGATTCAATGCACTCATGTTAAAAATTCCAGTAGCTATTTTTGCAGAATTGGAAAACCCAATCATCAAATTTACATGGAATAGGAAGGGCTCTGAGTAGCCTAAACCATCCTGAAAAAGAAGAATGAAGTTGGAGTACCCACACTTCCCAATTTCAAAATCTACTACAAAGCTACAGTAATTAAAGCAGCATGGTACTAACATAATGACAGATGAAGAGACCAATGGAATAGAGCTGAAAGTTCAGAAATAAACCCACACATCTAATGCCAGGTGATTTTTTTTTTTTAAGATTTATTTATTTATTTAACTCCCCCCCTCCCCTGGTTGTCTGTTCTCTGTGTCTATTTGCTGCGTCTTGTTTCTTAGTCCGCTTCTGTTGTCGTCAGCGGCACGGGAAGTGTAGGCGGCGCCATTCCTGGGCAGGCTGCACTTTCTCTCGCGCTGGGCGGCTCTCCTTACGGGGCACACTCCTTGCGCATGGGGCTCCCCTACGCGGGGGGACACCCCTGCGTGGCAGGGCACTCCTTGCGCACATCAGCACTGCGCATGGGCCAGCTCCACACGGGTTAAGGAGGCCCGGGGTTTGAACCGCGGACCTCCCATGTGGTACACAGACGCCCTAACCACTGGGCCAAGTCCATTTCCCTAATGCCAGGTGATTTTTGACAAGGGTGCCAAGTCCACTCAATAGGGAAGGAACGGTATCTTCAACAAATGGTGCTGAGATCATTGAGACCCTTACCTCACACTAAATACAAAAGTTAACTCAAAATGGTTCACAGACCTAAACATAAAAGCTAAATTATAAAATCTTAAAAGAAACAAATAGAAATATCAACAGGCCCTGCCTTAGGAAATGGATTCTTGGATATGACACGAAAAACATAAGCAAAAAAAGGAAAAAGATGAATTGGAATTCACCAAAATTAAAAAAAAAAAACTTCTGTACATTAAAGAATATTATCAAAAAATTGAAAACACAACCTACAGAATGGGAGAAAGTATTTAGAAATCATATAGCAAAGGCTTTAATATCTAGAACATACAAAGAACTCCTGTAACTCAACAACAAAGAGACAAGTAACCCAATTTTAAAAATGGGTGAAGGGCTTTAATAGACATTTCCACAAAAGAGATACACAAATGATCCATAAGCACATGAAAAGATGTTCAACATCATTAACTATTAGGGAAATGCAAATCCAACTACAGTGAGATACCACTTTATACTTACTAGGAATGCAATTATTTTTAAAATGGAAAATAAGTGCCAATATATATAAACAGGAACCCTCATACTTTACTGGTAGGAATGGAAAATGGTGCACCCACTATAGAAAACAGTTTGGCAGATTCTCAGTAAGTTAAACATAGGCATATAATATTATCCAGCAATTCTTCTTCTAAAGTTTTCAAAGTTTTGAGAGTAGGGCCTCAAACAGATACTTGTACACTAATATTCATAGCAGCATTATTCTCAATAGTCAAAGGAGGGCAGCAACCTAAGTGTCCATCAACAGATGAATGGGGAAACAAAATGTAGTATATACATACAGTGGAATATTATTCTGCTATAAAAAGAAGGTCTGATATATAGGTCAACATGGAGGAATCTTGAGTATATCATGATGAGCAAAATAAGCCATCCATAAAAGTGCAAATATTATATGATCTTTCTTATGTAAAATAACTAGAACAAGCAAATTCCTAGAGACAGAAAGTAGATTACAGGTTATTAGGGACTGGGTAGGGGGTGGAATTTGAATTTAGTACTTAATGGTTTCACAGTTTCTATTTGGATTGATGAAAAACTTTTGGTAGGGGTAGTGATGATGGCAGGACCATATTGTGAATGCAATTAATGTCACTGAATTGTAGATATGAAAGTGGCTGAAAGGGGAAATTGTGTGTTGTGTATATGACACTGCAATAAAAACTTTTATAAAGTACTGCTTGTATGTTATCTGGCTTCCATAATTAGTGCAGCATCTTCAATTAGATATCACTTCTGCTAATAACAATTATAATCTCTGACAAAACTATAAGAAAACACTATTAGAAAGCATTGTGGAACATCCCAAATTAGGAGGAAGTTGCAGTGGATATAACCCTTGAAGGAAGGGAAGCTAATAAATGATATTTACATTTATCTTACTTTTCCAGGGAGGGTACACCCCAGTATATTTCATATACAAGGAAAGAAAGTAAGACAAAAGGAACTATTTGTTTTTGTTTTTGTTTTTAGTTGAGGAGTCAGAATTTGGAGTCTGAAGTGGCTGGAACAGCTAAGAATTAATGGGTGAAGTCTCCAAAATGGGGAGCCACAGAGATCCAAAATCTATATATAACTCCTCTCAAATCCTTGGCTGAATCCTGAACTGTGCAGGCACTGGGTGAGATCTAAAAAACCTAAAGGGAAGAAACAGCTAAAGGGTAAAATATCTAAGCAAAAATTTCAGTAGTTTTCCAGTGATGATGAATCAGAGTTTGGAGAGCTCTTAAAGTTAGAGGGCATATAACATATCAGATTTTCTAGAAACTTTAGAAGTGCCATATCTTAAGAGTAAGGTCCATGCCTGGGACTAAGGGGGAAAAATGAAATAAGTAAATCTGGACAAAGTAAAAAATCAAGTCTCCATAGAATCATGATGATATGGTCTACCAGCAATTTAATCACCTGCTAGAAAAAAAATCAAAACAATGTTCAGAGGAAAATAACAGAATCAAGAATTTCGTCAATATGCTATCAACAATAATAATATACCAACAACTATAAGATATGTGATAACACAGGAAAATGTGACCCATAATCAAGGAAAAAAGCCAACAGAAACAGACCCACTGACAACCCAGTTGTTGGTATTAGCAGACCAGGAATTTAAAATCGCTATGATATATATGTTAAAGAATGAACAGGAAAATAAAGATACGATGGATAAAGATATAGGCAATTTCAGGAGAGCTATGAAAAATAAACATAAAAATAAAATGGAAATCCTAGAATTTAAAAATACAATATCTAAAACTACTAAAGAAATACATTTGATGGGATTAGTAGCATAGGTATAGTGTAGAAGAAAGGCTAAGTGAACTTGAAGAAAGGTATTTAGAAATTATTCACAATATGAAAAAAAGATTGAAAAACAAATTACAACAGATTCAGTGTGCTATGGTCAAGACCAAGCAATCTAAAATAATTAGAGTCCCAAAGGGAAATGAGAGAGAGAATATTTGCTGAAGTATTTGGCAGAAATTTCAAAAACTGATTAAAGGTGGACTTCCGGCAAGATGGTGGCTGAGTGAGCTTGCCTTGCCGTCTCTCCTGGGAAGAGGCAGCTGGGCACCGCTGGAAGTTCTCCGGGACCAGGCTTTTTCAGGATTTTTTCAGGGCAGGAAGTGTCTGGACATCGATTTGGTGGTAAGGTAACGGAAAGGACTGGTCTATAAGATATAATTTGGGACTTTTCAGGAGGGGGAGGCAAGATGGCGGCTGAGTGAACTTCCCGGTTATTAGCTCCTGGGGGGAATCGGTTGGGAGGCGTCGGAGACTCTTTGGGACCGGCTGTTTCGGGATTTTTCCTGGTCCGGAGGTGTCTGGACATCGATTTGGAGGGAAGGTAACAGAGAGGATCCATCTGTGAAATATACACGGAGATCCCAGCTACGTGTGGAGGAACTCCCTCCTTGGGTAGGCGGAGCTGAGGCAGCTAGCACTGCGCGGAGCCCCGGCGGGCGGCGGCCAGGGTAGCCTAGCTGGGCCGAGGTGGGCAGCGGGCGGGGGATACGAGCCACGCCACGGCGGGCAGTGGGCGGGACAGCCGAGCCGAGCAGAGTTGCGCCGCGGCGGGCGGCGGGCGGGGGAACCGAGCCCAGCCGAGCCCGGTCGAACCCAGCCGAGCCGCGGCGGGCCGGGAGGCCGAGCCCAGCCGAGCCCGGCCGAGCCCGGCCGAACTCAGCCGAGCCCAGCCGAGCCCAGCCGAGCCGCGGCGGGCGGCGGGCGGCGGGTGGGGGACCGGAGCCCAGCTGAGCCTAGCCGAGCCTGGCGGCGGGGTTTCTGTTCTTTGTTTTTTTTTTTGTTTTTTTGTTTTTTTATTTTTTGTTGTTGTTGTTGTTCTTGTTGTTCTTTTTTTTTTTTTCAATCCTCTCTTTCTTGTCCCCAATATTCTTCTTATACTATTTTACCTTAACAATACAATAGGTCCTACAGGAAATACCTCACATTTGCTGGGTTTCCTCACCCTCCACTGCCTCATTTCTCTGTGAATAGATTTAGCCTATCTACACTATCCCCTTTCCCCTACAACTTGATATCCTCCACCATCTGCTATCTCTCCTATATTCCATCTCCCTTTCTTTGATCCACAAAGTGTCTAACTCTTAATTTCTAATACCTTTGTTTAGTTTTCCATCTGGTATTCGTCCCTGAAACTATTACCTTTCTTTTCTCTTTCCCTCTCTCACGAAAACAATAGCCTCTTAGTACGTACCACATTCCTCCCATATTCAGTTGTCTACCTCATTATAGGTACTTTCCTACTACTATAACTCTACACAATTTACATGATCTAACCTCCATCCTCCCAGAACTCATATTGTTGCTTTGTAAACATATATCACCAATACTACTTCACACTTTTTCCTTCCTTACACAATTGACTTTCCCCAGCACTAATACTTTCCTTTAAAGTGAGCTTAACTAGCAATAAGAAATTGGAATAAGAAGAACAAAGTGACAAAGAGAAGATATAACACTTACGCAAAAACAACAGCTAATTAATCTCAAAGACTAGACAAAGAAGCTAAGGAACTGATTAAACCCGTCAAGAAAAAATGTTGACAAGACAGCAACAAAAATCTACAAACCAAACCAGTAATCAGGAAAACATGGCTGAATCCAATCAACAAACTGAAAATCAGGAAGGGGGCAGGACTTCGCACAAGCAATGAAAGATCTCAGAACATTTATCACCGACAAATTTGATGAAGTAATGAAAGAGGTTAACAGCGTGAAGACAACACTTGGAGGGGAAATTGCAGACATGCGCAAAAAAATAACAGATATGATGGAAATGAACACCACAATTCAAGAAATCAAAAATACACTTGCAGCAAATATCAGCAGACTAGTAGAGGCAGAGCAGAGAATTAGTGATGTGGAAGACAGTGCATTGGAAATCAAACAGATAGTAGAAGTGGTCAATAAAAAGGTAGAAAAAATCCAGATAGGACTTAGGGACCTGAATGATAACGCAAAATGCTCAAACATACGTATTATAGGCATTCCAGAAGGAGAAGAGAAGGGAAAGGGGTCAGAAGGAGTGTTGCAGGAAATAATGAATGAAAACTTCCCAAATCTACTGAAAGAGACAGATGTACATATCCAAGAAGCACAGCGCACTCCACTGGTCATAAGCCCCAACAGGCCCACCCCAAGACATATACTTGTCAAATTATCCAATGCCCAAGACAAAAAAAAATTCTAAAAGCAGCAAGAGAAAAGAAAACCATCACATACAAGGGAAACTCCATAAGATTAAGTGCTGATTTCTCATCTGAAACGATGGAGGCAAGAAGGCAGTGGTATGATATAGTCAAGGTACTAAAGGAAAACAATTTCCAACCAAGAATACTCTATCCAGCTAAACTAGCATTCAAAAATGATGGAGAGTTCAAAATATTCACAGATAAACAGAAACTGAAAGAGTATATCAACAAGAAACCTCCCCTTCAAGAAATTCTTAAGGGAATTCTGCAGGAAGAAAGGAAAAAACAGGACAGTCAGAGATGGAGGAGAGTGTAAAAGCAACAAGAAAGACAAAAATAGAAGGGGAAAATAAAATATAACAAACACAAATCCAACCAAAATATGGCTACCATAAATAACTCTCTAAACATAATAACACTGAATGTCAACGGATTAAACTCACCTATCAAAAGATTCAGACTGGGACACTGGATAAGGAAATACGACCCATCTATATGCTGCCTACAAGAGACACATCTTAGACCCAGAGACTCATGGAGGTTGAAAGTGAATGGCTGGAAAACAATCATACAAGCAAACAACAACCAAAAAAAGGCAGGAGTAGCTATATTAATATCAGACAAAATAGACTTTAAATGCGAAACAATTGTGAGAGACAAAGAAGGATACTATATTTTAGTGAAAGGGACAATTTGTCAAGAAGATTGAACAATCATAAATATTTATGCTCCTAACAAGGGCGCCTCTAAATATGTGAGGCAAACGCTGGAAAAACTAAGTGAAAGAATAGATGCATCTACAATTATAGTGGGGGATTTTAATACACCACGATCAACTCTGGAGAGAACATCTCAAAAGAGAATCACTAAAGAAACAAAACATTTGAACAGTATATTAGAAGAGCTGGATCTAATAGACATATATAGATCATTACACCCAAACACAGCAGGATATACATTTTTCTCAAACGCACATGGAACATTCTCCAAGATTGACCATATGCTAGGCCACAAAGAAAGGCTTAATGAATTCAGAAAGATCGAAATCATACAAAACAATATCTCTGACCACAGTGGAGTCAAGCTGGAAATTTGCAAGGGACAGAGACCCAGACTTCACATGACAATTTGGAAATTAAACAGCACACTCTTAGAAAAACAGTGGGTCAAAGAGGAAATCTCAAAAGAAATCAATGACTACCATGAAACAAATGATAATGATAACACAACATACCAAAATTTATGGGATGCAGCAAAAGCGGTACTGAGAGGGAAATTTATAGCCATAAATTCATATATCAAAAAAGAAGAAAGAGCAGAAATTGAAGAATTAACTGCACATTTGAAGGAATTAGAAAAACAACAACAAAGTAACCCAACAGGAAGAAGAAGGAAGGAAATAACAAAGATAAGAGCAGAACTAAATGAAATAGAAAATAAGGAAGCACTTGAAAAAATAAACAAGACCAAGAGCTGGTTTTTTGAGAAGATCAACAAAATTGACAAACCTTTAGTGAGACTAACAAAGAAAAAAAGAGAAAAGATGCAAATACACAAAATAAGAAATGAGAAAGGTGATATCACCACTGACCCCACAGAAATAAAGACTATCATAAGAGGATACTTTGAAAAACTATATTCCAACAAAAATGACAATTTAGAGGAAATGGACAAATTCCTAGAAATACGTAAGCAGCCCATACTGACGAAAGAAGAAATTGATGATCTTAACAAACCAATCACAAGCAAAGAGATAGAATCAGTCATTAAAAATCTCCCAACTAAGAAGAGCCCAGGGCCAGATGGCTTCACAGGTGAATTCTACAAAACATTCCGGAAAGAACTAACACCAATCCTGTTGAAACTATTCCAAAAAATCGAAACAGAAGGAACACTGCCTAATTCCTTCTATGATGCCAACATTACCCTAGTACCAAAGCCAAACAAAGACACCACAAGAAAGGAAAATTACAGACCAATTTCTCTAATGAACCTAGACGCAAAAATACTTAACAAAATACTTGCTAATCGTATTCAACAACACATTAAACGAATTATACACCATGACCAAGTGGGATTTATTCCAGGTATGCAAGGATGGTTCAACATAAGAAAATCAATCAATGTAATACAACATATAAACAGATTGAGAGAAAAAAACCACATGATTATATCTATAGATGCAGAAAAGGCATTTGACAAAATACAGCACCCCTTCCTGATAAAAACACTCCAAAAGATCGGAATACAAGGAAACTTTTTGAACATGATATAGAGTATATATGAAAAACCTAAAGCCAACATTGTTTACAATGGCGAAATCCTGAAATCCTTCCCTCTAAAATCAGGAACAAGACAAGGATGCCCATTGTCTCCGCTCCTATTTAACATTGTCTTGGAAGTACTGGCTCGAGCACTGAGACAAGAACCAGATATAAAAGGCATTCAAATTGGAAGGGAAGAAGTCAAAATTTCATTATTTGCAGATGACATGATCCTATATATAGAAAACCCTGAGAGATCTACAACAAAGCTCCTAGAACTCATAAATGAGTTTAGCAAAGTCGCAGGTTATAAGATCAATGCGCAAAAATCAGTAGCATTTCTATACACCAATAATGAGCAAGATCAGGAGGAAATCAAGAAACAAATACCATTCACAATAGTAAATAAAAAAATCAAATACTTAGGAATAAATTTAACTAAAGAGGTAAAAAACTTATACATCGAGAACTATACAAGATTGTTCAAGGAAATCAAAGAAGACCTAAATAAATGGAAGAATATTCCCTGTTCATGGATAGGAAGACTGAATATTATTAAGATGTCTATCCTACCAAAACTGATCTACACATTCAATGCAATCCCAATAAAAATCAACACAGCCTTCTTTAAGGAACTAGAAAAACTAACTATGAAATTTATTTGGAATAAAAAGAGGCCCCGAATAGCCAAAGACATATTGAAAAAGAAAAATGAAATAGGAGGAATCACACTTCCTGACTTCAAAACATACTACAAAGCTACAGTAGTGAAAACAGCATGGTACTGGCATAAGGAGAGACACACAGACCAATGGAATCGAATTGAAAGTTCAGATATAGAACCTCATGTATATAGCCATATAATATTCGATAAAGCCACCAAACCCTCTCAACTGGGAGAGAATGGCCTATTCAACAAATGGTGCCTGGAGAACTGGATAGCCATATGTAGAAGAATGAAAGAGGATTACCATCTCACACCTTATACAAAGATCAACTCAAGATGGATCAAAGACCTAAATATAAGAGCCAAGACCATAAAGACCTTAGAAAGCAGTGTAGGGAAACATCTACAGGACCTTGTAATAGGAAATGGCTTCATGAATATCACACCAAAAGCACGAGCAGCAAAAGAACAAATAGATAAATGGGACTACCTCAAAATTAAAGCTTTCTGCACCTCAAAGGAGTTTGTCAAGAAAGTAAAAAGGGAACCCACACAATGGGAGAAAATATTTGGCAACCATATATCTGATAAGAGACTTATAACTTGCATATATAAAGAACTCATATATCTCGAAAACAAAAAGATAAACAACCCATTTAAAAAATGGGAAAAAGATTTAAACAGACACTTCTCCAAAGAAGAAATACAAATGGCTAAAAAGCACATGAAAAAATGCTCCAAATCCCTAGCTATCAGGGAAATGCAAATCAAAACTACAATGAGATACCATCTTACTCCCATAAGATTGGCAGCCATGAAAAAAACAGTAGAATACAAATGCTGGAGAGGATGTGAAGAAAGGGGAACACTCATCCATTGCTGGTGGGAATGCAGAAGGATCCAACCATTCTGGAGGACAGTTTGGCAGTTTCTCAAAAAATTATCCATAGATTTGCCATATGACCCAGCAATACCACTGCTGGGTATATACCCATCAGATCTGAAAACAAGGACACAAACCGATATATGTACACCAATGTTCATAGCAGCATTGTTCACCATCGCCAAAAGTTGGAATCAATCCAAAAGTCCATCAACAGATGAGTGGATCAATAAAATGTGGTATATACACACAATGGAATACTACTCAGCTGTAAGAACCAATACACTACAATCGCACGTGATAACATGGATGAACCTTGAGAATCTTATGTTGAGTGAAGCAACCCAGGCATTGAAGGACAAATACTATATGACCTCAATGATATGAAATAAGTTAACTGCCTCAGAGAGCTAGAGCCTGGAAAAGTGGCTTACTGGAAATCGGGGGGTGGAGGAAGGATGTGAGTTAATGTCTGTAGGGGTGGAATCTGTGATGAGCTGGGGGTAACTATGAGCACAAAGAAGGGACAAAATGGGGGCAAGAGGTTACCTTCGGGTGGGGTTTTCTGGGTTTGAGGGGGGCTGGGGATGGGAAGAGGGGTAATATGGTCCAAGAAATAGGTGGGAGGGAGGGGCAACATACAAACATGGGAGAGTGCCAGAAGTTCGTTGAGAACTAAATGTTGAGTAAAACGTATCAAAGTATAAGTAGGAGGGTTACCTGGTTAGGACGCTCAGGGGGTATGGTCTGATGCGGGATGGACTCCGGAGGGAATAGCTGAAGGCTCATTTTGCCAAGGTGGGTTCTACCATTGGGTGGGGTGGACCCATATCCTGGGGAAGACTAATGCCGTCGAATAGAGAGAACTGTATCTCTCGTGAGAAAGGACGGCTCCCAGGGCATTAGATTGGCAGGCGTTGTGGGCCCTAAGGGGAGGGGAAAATGGACGTGCAATGGATCGAACAAAGGTAAATAAGGGGGCAAAAGAGGAGTTATGTGAGAGTACACGAGGATGAATATAAAACAGCTAATATTACACCAAAAACATATAGGGGACGACAGACTAATAATGAAAACCATAAGACAAAAACATAGGATAACTAAAAAATTTAGAAAACTGTACAACCTAAAGTATGGACCACATAGTAAGCACAAATGTTACCTTGTTTGAAAACTATAGTTTCGGAATCTGTACATCAGTTTCAGGAAATATGATATGAATAAGTTAAAAGATTATTGCTGTGGAAGGGAAAAGGTTTTATGGTGGATCTGGGGAAATACTGTATATTGTATATATGAATTTTGGTGATCTAAGACTCTTCTGAAGCTGACATTATGTTGGGATTCACTTTACGGGAAGTTTTGGATCACAGAGTGGTTCAACAATGGCAGCGGAGGAATACTGATATGGGATGTTATTGACAGGATATATATGGTTGACAGGGAGTTATACAGGGCATATGCCCAGGGTATATGGTAATGTCTATATATACTCATAGTGGAAACAATTAAAAACAACAGCTGGGGGGGTACTGGGCTCCTGGCCGGGGGGTCACTGTTGTGGGCCCTGGGAGAGCAGCGGCAATCCTCCAGGTGCAACGGCAAGAACCAGGAAGGAAGGAGGGCCCAACAGTGGGCTCTTGATACTAATGGCTACACTTTTGAGCCTATGCACCTGCAATAAGAACAAGGCCTAGAGTAGCATTGTGCCTGGGGGTTTCCTCCTGACAGCCTTCATGTTACTCAAATGTGGCCACTCTCACAGCCAAACTCAGCGTGTAGATGTGATGCATTCCCCCCAGCGTGGGACACGACACCCGGGGATGAGCCTCCCTGGCACCGAGGGATCACTACCACATACCAGCTGAAGAAGCAACTAGAAAATGACCTTGAATTAAAGATTCAATGCGGAACAGCAAAATATACCTGTCTACATATAATAACATGACTTCGGGAAGCAGTCTGACCTAATGTAAGGGGGAAATGGAAAGGAGAAATGAGATTATAAGGCTGTGAGTCTCTAAAAAAGAGTCTGGAGGTTGTCAGAAGGAATACCCCTATGTACAACTGAACAGAGTCTAAGAGACAGATAAGGTAGATACAACCCCAGGTATTGGTTCTTTTGAGGGATAAAGAGACCCACGGGTTCTATGGTCATGGCAGAAGGGGTTCACTGCCATGACAGATGGCCCTTCTTTGGAGCTGGTGTTTCTGCGTGATGGAAATGGACTCAGAGGGGATCTCTTTTCACAAGACTTGCATGCTACTTTATTGGAATTGTAGTTGGTGCTGGGTTTAAGATATATGTAGGGGATTTGAATCTCTGGACTGATAATATGACACCCAGGCCCAGAGCCTCAACAGACTTCAGCTCCTACACTTTGACTTATTGGACTTACTCCACTCAGCTAACATGGAGTTGAAGAAGGTCAACCACCACAACATGGAGCCTAGAGTGTCTACAACTAGAAGCGGGAAGAGTGCATCCAGTACCCATGTGGAATCTAAGCCCTCACTTGACATAGGTGTGCAAAGGACACAACCAATCCAATGTCCACAGAGAAAATGTGGAATGGGTGTGGGAACGGTAGCCATGGGGGCTGCTGGGTGTGGGGAACGGGAGGAAGAGATGAGATGTGGAGGCGTTTTCGGGACGTGGAGTTGTCCTGGATAGTGCTTCACGGACAATTACGGGACACTGTAGATCCCCCCAGGGCCCACTGGATGGAACGTGAGAGAGTCTGGGCTATGATGTGGACCATTGACTATGGGGTGCAGTGATGCTCAGAGATGAACTTACCAGGTGCAATGGATATATCACAATGATGGGAGAGAGTGTTGCTGTGGGGGGAGTGGGGGGCGGGGGCGGTGGGGTTGAATGGGACCTCATATATTTTTTTTAATGTAATTTAAAAATAATAATAAATAAATATTAAAAAAAAAACAAAAACTGATTAAAAACAAAAACCTATAGATTCAAGATGTACAGAAAATTCCAAGAAGGATAAATAAAACCACAGGTAGGTACATCATACTCAAATTGCTAAAAACCAAAAATAAAGAAAAAATATCTTAAGAGTAGTCAGAGGACCAAAAAAGAAAAAAAATACTTACAGGGAGCCAACAATATGAACAACCAACTTCATACTAGAAAGAACAGAGAAAAGACAATAGAATTTATGATGGAAAAATAATGTCAATGTAGACTTCTATTTACAGTGAAAATATCCTTTAAAAATAAAAGTGAAATAGATACAAATAAAAGATGAGAGAATGTGTTACTAGCAGACTTGTACTACATGAAAGGCTAAAGGGAATGGCAGTGGGAAATTCAGTTATAAGTTAAGGAATAAAAAAATTAGAATATAAATACACAGTAAATATAAAGCAATATTTTTTCTCTTCTTACATTATTTAAAAGTAAACTGTTTAAAGTAATAGTATATTATGCAGTTTATAATGTAAAATTTATGATAAAATAGTACAAAGGACGAGAGGGAAGTAATTAGAATTATACCATATAACATTCATATATTGAATGTAAAATGTTATAATATTAATCCAAGGTAGACTTTGATAAGTACATACAATGTAATCGCTAAAGCAACCATTAAAATTACAACCCAAATAAGTAAGAACAAAAAATTCAAAACACACAAACAATTATTTGATTAACTTAAAAGAAAGTAGGAAAGGAAGAACAAATGAATACAGAACAGAGGGGACATATAGAAAACAAATATCAAGATGGTGGACTTAAATCAAACCAAATCAGTAATTAGATTAAATGCAAATGGACTAAAATAATTAAAAATTGTTGGTTTTAGAAAACATGCAAGCAAATAATAACCACATTTGAAAGCCCATTCTAAAAAGAGAGAATTTATGTGAAAATTTGTATGATTTCTCCATTCTTCAACTAGTTCTAATTTCTCTTCAAAGTATTTATTGTGGTTATACACAAAAGAAATCTCAACTAATATGTTTCACTATTGTTATCTGTATTATGGCTGTTCAAAAAGTGCTTCCAAAGAGATATACTATCAATAGCACTTTTCTAGGACAAAACTAAGAAAATGTCTGTCAAATGGGTGGTTTTTAGGGGAATTTTCTCCAATGAATTTTAACTTTTCTCTTAAATTGTGTTTCACTCTTTTCTCATATTGTTTCTACGGTATATATCTTTTGAACTTTACAGATAAAAAGACAGATGATCTCAACTTCTTAAATTTCTTATAAAACTTGTTTTTATATCAAGCCAGTTTGCAAAGCTTAGTTCATGTAAAGAAACAGATTTTAAAAATGGGAATAGATAAAGGGAACAGGAAAATTAAAGCATTTCCCATATATAGTACTATGTTGCCATATTTTGTGGAACATTCCTTGTATTCCTTCACAAGTATTTTGTAATATTATATTTGGTTATCTTGGTGCTGCTAATGGAATAGATTATCTAATCTAGATGGAAAAAAATTTTTTTAATTGTTTTTAGTTTAGAAAAAGATATTGTATTTATAAGTCAGGTCAGGTATAATAAGGTTAAATTCAGATAAATGCTTATCTTCCAAGATAAAATTCATATTAAGAAAGCAGCTAGGGAAGTGGACTTGGTCCAGTGGTTAGGGCATCCGCCTACTCCATGGGAGGTCTGTGGTTCAAACTCTGGGCCTCCTTGACCCATGTGGAGCTGGTCCATGTGCAGTGCTGATGCACGCAAGGAGTGCCACACCACACAGGGGTGCCCCCCTGGTAGGGGAGCCCCACACGCAAGGAGTGCACCCCATAAGGAGAAGTCACCCAGCACAAAAGAAAGTGCGGCCTGCCCAAGAATGGTGCCACACACATGGAGACCTGACACAGCAAGATGAAGCAACAAAAAAAAGACACAGATTCCCATGCCACTGACAATAACAGAAGCAGACAAATAAGAACACGCAGCAAATGGACACAGAGAACAGACAACTGTGGGGGGGAGGATAAGGGGAGAGAAATAAATAAAATAAATCTTTAAAAAAAAGGAAAGCAGCTACAGTTAGTATGTCATTTATGTTTTTCATCTGTCTCAGGTAAACCTGATATTTTTAGGAATTTATCATTTTAGCCCTAACATTTCAATAACTTTCTGCCAGTAATAAAACTTCTAGAAGATTGAAAAAAAAAAGAATTAAATTGGCATTGTTTGTCTAATAAGCTGATAATAATGATGTAACTGATGGGTGACAATGGGAAATAACTGAGCAATATCAAGAGATCCCTGAATTTTCTTCATATGAGGATTAAAAATGGAATTCAAAGTATTCTTTTATGCTGAATAATAGCTATGGTAGACCCCTACATTCCCCTACTTAAAAGAACACCAGTTTTAGTAGGCATCCAACTTTTTAAAAAGTGACTCAATGAAAAATTCAGGAATATATCTTGAATTATCTAAGCCCATCCATAGGTAATTCATAATTCTATTCCATTGCCATTGATTATTCAGGAGGTAGATATGTGAACCAGTCAGTGATTCATGAGGGGAAGTGTGCTGGAAGACTTCTGAGAAGGATTTCTTTAAAAAGAAACACATGTGAAGAGCTGATGTGTCATTTTGCTGGATGCTGTTTTGACTGGATATAAAGCAATCATTTTTGGACCATGAGGATACCTAGCTGGAAAAAAAAGTGTTGATACATTAAGGATGACAGAGTGAAACAATGGAGAAGACTTATATCCTAATGATTTAAAGAGTAGCTGAAATAACCAAAGTAGCTATGCTACTTTGAAATGTTTTAGAGAATGAATTTCCTAAATTTCTGAGTAATTTTGGATTTGTTTTTTTCCTTGAAGTTGAAATTATTCCTAATGAGTATTTAGGTAAATGGTATTGTGCTAAGTGCTGTATCTACATTATCTGATTTAATACTCATAATAAACCTATCAGATACCTACTATTATTATGATGCCCTTTTTAAAAACTCCCCCTACCTTGTGGTTTGCTTGCTGTCTGCTCTCTGTGTCCATTTGCTGTGCGTTCCTCTGTGCATCTGTATTTATTTATTTATTTATTTTTATCCCCCTCTTGCGGCTTGCTTGTTGTCTGCTCTCTGTGTCCATTCACTGTGCACTCTTCTGTGTTTTCACTTGTCTCCCTTTTTGTTGCATCACCTTGCTGAGTTGGCCCTCCACAGTGCTTGTGGGTTGGGCAGCACTCTGTGGAGCTTGCTGGCAAGCCTGCCTTCAAAAGGAGGCCCTCAGATGTGAACCCAGGGCCTCCCATATGGTAGACGGGAGCCCAACTCCCATCATCGCTTCAATGATGACCTTTTAATATTAATAGAAGAGGAAATTTTTGTCTTATATAGTTTAAATACATTATTCAGAGTCACAGAGCTAGTAAATGGGATAGTTGGGAATCCAATACTTTCTGACTTCAGAATTAGGCTCTTTATCTTTAAACTACTGGCTCAACTTTATCATTAATTTTTTTACAAAAAAAATTACTGATAACACTATATTCAGGCTAGATGGCTGAAATTTTACTGGGATTTTTGAAAAAGTGTTTATTTTATTTTAATTTTTTAAGAGAAAGCAGTGTCTTAGACTGTAATGAAAACAAATATTAAGCCAATCCAATAAGTAGGTTTGGTGATGAACTCCCTCAGCTTTTGTTGACCTAGGAATGTTTTATTCTCTTCCTGATTTCTGAATGGCAGTCTTGCTGGATATAAAATTCTTGGCTGCCAATTGTTTTCTTTCAACACTTTAAGTATTTTGTCCCACTGCCTTCTTGCTTCCATGGTTTCTCAGGAGAAATTGTAACACATTGCTTTTCTCTTGCAACTTTAAGGACTCTTTCCTTGCTTTGTCATTTGCTAGTTTGAGTACTATATGTCAGGTGTGGTTCTGAGTTTATCCTATTTGGCTTCACTGGGATTCTTGAATGAATATGTTCAAGTCTTTCTTTAAATTTAGGAAGTTTTCTGCCATTATTTCTTTGAATATTTACTCTTCCCACTTCTCTCTTTTTTCTAACTTTGGGCCTCCCATAAGGCATGTACTGGTATTCCTGATGCTGCCCTTCAGGTCTCAGCCTCTGTTCACTTTTTCCTTTCTTTTTTCTTTCTGATTCTCAGCCTAAACCATTTCAATTGTTTTATCTTTGAGTTCACTGATTCTTCTTTAATCTCTAAACTGCTGTTGAAATTCTCTAGGGAATTTTTTGTTACTGTGCTTCAACTCAAGTATTTCTCTGGTTCCTTTTTAAAATTTCTATCTCTTTATTGAGACTCTCATATTGTTCACACCTTATTTTCTTGCCATCCTCTTGTTCTTTCTCTGTGTTTTTCTTTATCTATTTGAGCATATTATATTAGTCAGGGTTCTCTAGGGAAATAGAACAAACAGGAGATATCTGTAAATAATATGAGGTTTCATAAAATTGTCTCGTGTGACTGTGGTGATGCTCAAGTCCAAATTCTACAGGGCAGGCTGCAAACCAAGGGCTCCATTGAAGGTCCTGAAGGTCCTAGATGAGTTCCCAGGAGATGCTGTCTGGAATAGAGATGGGAATTCTCTCTCTGAGCGCTGAAATCACTTCCCCTTTTAAAAGCATCCAACTGATAGGATGAGTTGTTATTCATTGCTGACAGCAATCTCCTTAGTTGATTGTAGATGTAACCAGCAATCTATGCAATCAACTCACCGATGATTAAAGTCCATGAAATTCCCTTTTATTACAATTAGCTCAGTGCTTGCTTGATCAGTCAACTGGGCACCATTACATTGGTGAGTTGACACATCAGCCTAACCATCACACATACTGAAAATTATTTTTTTAAAGTCTTTGTCTGGTATGTCCAAAGTCTTGTTTTCTTTGTTAATAGTTTCTGAAGGTTTATCTTGTTCCTATGCCTGGCAAATTACTTCTTGATTTGTTGTCTTATGATCTTTTGGTGCAAACTGTACATTTTAATATTTTAAAATGCTAACTCTGGGATTTGGTCCTTGTGCTGTCTGTTCCTTCATTTTGTATCTAGCTAGTGACATGACTTGAGTGCCAGAAGCTAGCAAAAAAAAAAAAAAAACAATACAATCCCTCCTCCCCCCACCCCCCCCAAAAAAAAACACCTTTCAAAGTCTTTGCAAATTGTCTCTGCATTGACTGGTACTCTTCTATAGATTTTAGCTCTCCAATCAAGATCATTCTGAAGTGAAAGTGATGTGCAGGGTCCTGTCTTTTCTGAGTCTGTGTATTGTCCTAGGTTTGTGCTGGCTGTGGCCTTAGGAAATCCCCACTTACAGAAATCTCAACGACTCCTCTACTCCCTATGAAATATACTCTCTACCTCTCCCAGATGCTCTATTGTATGCCTTCAAGTCAGTAAACCTTTGCATTAGGCTGCTTTGATTTGTTTCTTACATTGCTTTTACAGTCTGCAAGCTGCTTCTGACTACAGGCAAGTTCTGGGAGCAAGTCTGAAACTAGTTTCCTGGTTTCATCTTTCAAAGGCCACCCTATAGATTGGCACCAATATACAGGCACCCCTGGTATCTACATAGGGGTTACTCTGTTCCACCTGGAACAGGGCCAGGGCCCACAATGGGATCGCAGGCTGTTTGCATACCATGCCAGGGAGGGGACAGAGGAGGGGCTGGCAAGGGTGTCACAAGTTTCTCCTACAATTTTTAAATTGTGTTTTCTTGATTTAGTGCTTAACCAATCACTACAATTGTTTAGCTCTTTTCCAGAGTTTTGAGGAAGATGGCTTTGCCAGTTTTTTCTAATTGTTCAGTTTCTGTGGGAGAATGGAACCCTGCAGTATCTTATGCTGCCATCTTGATCAACCCTTGTTTTAGTTCCCATTTTCAAGAAAAACATCTTGAGATTACTTATCTTATTCAATATTGTATGCACAATTATTAAGAGGTAGACCTGAATTTTGAATCCAGGTGTTTTACATAGTTAACCACTTCCATAGTTACCTGTTTATAGAAAGCTTATGAGATTAGCACATAAAAGGTAATGTTTATAAAACCATTTTGTTGCTAAGTCTAGCAAGGATATGAATTTCCCTACAAAAATTTTCTTCTTTAAATTTCAACTTTAAGAAAACCAAAAAAGACTCCATTCTGAAATCCTTTTATTCTGTCTTATTTTATTTCTTATAATGGGGACTTTTCATTAGACTTACAATTCATTTTTTTACTACCCCCTCCCCCCACACACACACCCTCCATAAGCTAGGAAAGCCCTTGGACACATTTCAATTTTACTAATAATGCATGCTTACCACTAATATGATCATGGTTCTTTTATCTATCACCCTTTATTTCCTTTGATCTTGCTCTTAAATTTTTTTCCTAACATAAAAAATCGAAATCCCTTATGGATAATAATTAACTTGAGGGGGTGCCTTTTTCACATAAGGACAATCTGATTCGCTTTTTTTTCACATTGTAAGGTATGATTAATCAATTCAGTTTCGATTTTCTTGGCATCAATTTATTTTTAAATTCATAGCAACCTCACAAATCTATAGAATTCCCTCAATTAAAGCATAACAGATATATGTCAATTTCAGAAGCTTCTTCATGCCTACACTACAAATCCTGTATTTCTCATTCACACGAGATGGTCTAAGTAATTCTTTGCTAGAAACTCTCAAGTCTTTGTTTCTGTAGATTTTCTTCCCACCTTCTGTTTCAGATGCTGCCACATTTTTAACAGGATCCCTAAAATGAGAAAAGTCTCCTAAGTTTTTCTATGACCCTTTTCTTTTCTTTGATCTTCCTCTTAGAGGGTTTCCAATTTTTTCTCTACCCTCTACCTCTTTCCAAGGCTTTAAACTACATTTCTTCTTACTTGCTGAGTAGTTTCAAGGATGAACTTTATTTCCCTCTAAACCAAATTCTTGGTGATTATAAATGGTTAATCATCCTCCACGTCATTCAATATTTAATCCTTCGAAATAATTTCCAATCTTTCCTCTTCCCTACTTACTATGGTAAACAGATCAGTGTGTTGTTAAATCAAGATTTTATACTGAAATGGATTAAACAAGCTAAACCAAAATCATAGGGAAGAGTTTTTAGAAATGCAGATCCATACACTTCACTCTGGACTAAGAGGTTTTCAAGGATGAAGCCCAGCAATCTGGTTTTTAAATAAACACTCTATATAAGTCTTAGACACACTAAGGTTTGAAAACTACTTCATTCTATCAAGTTTCATCTAATTCTATTGATTTTACCTTTTCAATATTTTTCATTCACTTCTCTTCTCCTTTCCTATTGCCTCTCCTATAGTTTGGGGATGCTTAACAGGATTTTCCTGCCTCTAAGACATGTCTGACTCTTATTCATCTCTCACACTGAGGTCTTATTAATCTTACTAAATCAAAGCTTTGCTCATTTAATTTGACATTTATGGAGAGGATACTATATACTAGGTGCTCAAGGGCAGCTGTTTCTAAATGGGGCTGATTATCAGAATCATGGTGTGGGGAGGTAATAGGGAGAAACCTTTACAAAGTGGAGATTCTCTAGCACCTCTACATGCCTACTAAATTAGAATCTCCAGAGCTAGGGTTGAGAAAAGTTTATTTTTAAATAATTCCCCATAGACAATGATACTTTTGGTTATCAACAGACTGGAGCATATAAAGTTTAAGATAGTCCTATATATTTCAGAGTGTATTGGGGAAGATATGAACATATGAAATTACCAAGTGCCATGAGATTAATTCTAACTGTATTAAATATTTTCAGTTATATACCCAGCTGGAAGAAATCTTTTCCTCCTTTAAAACACATTGCATCTTATAATTCTTTTATGTTCTTCTCACTTTTATCCTGCACTATAATTACTTTTGTATATGTTTCCTTTCCTCTATACTTGTACTTGAGGACAGAGCCTTGGCCTTAATCAGGGCACAGAGCCTGACAAGGAATTTTTTCAGAGTTCTCATTTACTTACAGTATAAAGTTGTACAATAGAAAATTATGCATAGCTATGCATTTCATAAATTGTCTCAAAAATAGGATGTCTTTTTAACTCTTGTTTATATGCACCCAAATTTATGTATATTAATCTCAGTATTGCACTTAGGCAGCCTCTTCAACACACAGCAGGTACTCAAAAAGTTATCTGTAAACAATAGAATCTAGGTGAAAATATATTGTCTTTGTATTTGCAAAAAACCTAGGATGTGCAATAGCCACCACAAGAGGTTATGGATTCCAACTGAAATAACATTCCAGTTGTTTTTGCAAACTTAAGCCTTATGAGCCAAAACCAACCAGGCTGTTTGTTTTGTTTGGAAGACCTGGTATTTTTGGAGGGGAAAGGGGGTGTTTTATTTTGTTTTGTTCACAAATTTTAATTTGGATTATTTTGACAGGGCAAATATTTTATGCTTTACCACAAGTTCTGCTATTCCCTATTAGTTACATTTATCTAATTTATACATTTATGTTATTCTATAGGTGAGAGAAATTTTTTCTTTTTAAAAAGCAGTTTTATTGAGATATATTCATATACCATATAACCCATGCAAAGTACACAATCAATGGATTCTAGGTATATTCACAGAGTTGTACACTCATTACCACAATCAATTTTAGAACATTTTTATTATTCCAAAAAGAAAAACCCCATACTCCTTAGCAGTCATCTCTTAATCCCTCTGTCCTTTCCCATTCCTATATAACCACTAACCTATTTGTCTCTAAAGATTTATCCATATTTACATTTTATATAAATTTGTGTATGTTTCTTTCACTTAGGATAATGGTTTTTTAAAAAAATTATTATTTTGTTACTAGAGAAATTGTAATTTACACAAAAGTCATATAAAAATACAGCATTCCCATACCTGCTTTGCTGACACTTTGTGTTAGTGTGGTACATTTGTTACAATTGATGAAAGAATACTAAAATAGTACTATTAACTATACTTTATAGTTTACATTAAATGTATTTTTCAACATACATCAACTCTATTGTTAATTGTTACACTTGTTAAAATTCATGGTAGAAAATTCTTGTACTATTAACTCCAGTCCATCGTCCATAATAGGGTTTGCTGTGTTATGCAGTCCATGTTTTAATCTTCTAACTTTCATTCTAGTAACATACACGACCCAAAGTTTCCCCTTCCAGCCACATTCACATGTTTCAGTGTTGTTAATTACACTCACAGTAATGGGCTATCTTCAAGAATAGTGTTCTTAAAGATGGCAGATAATTCCCAGTCATTTCTTCTTTTTAAGTGTTTGGTACCAACTATATTTAACAGTAATCTTAACTTAGGTTTGTTTATATCAAAACTCCTTTGTTACCATGTTCAAGTCAATCTGCCAGGAGCAGGGGGAAATATAATTCTAAATACTTTAAAATCTAGTAGGAGACAAGCTATATGTAACCTATATTTAAAAACATAAGTGCTAGAAACATTACAAAAATACATCGCAAAGCAAAAAAACAAGAGTGCCAAATAAAGAGTATTTTGATAATTCAATTGGAGCTCAGGCTAGAAGAGACCTGATTGTGGGGTGGTTCACAAAAGGTTCAGAGTTTGAGTTGAGCCTTTTTTTTAAAAAAAAAATTTATTTATTTATTTCTCTCCCCTCCTCCCGCCCCAGCTGTCTGTTCTCCGTGTCTATTTGCTGCGTCATCTTCTGTTGCCAGCGGCATGGGAACCTGTTTCTTTTTGTTGCATCATCTTGTTGTCTCAGCTCTCCATGTGTGCAGCGCCATTTCTGGGCAGGCTGAACTTTCTTTTGCACTGGGCTGCTCTCCATACAGGGCGCACTCCTTGCGCATGGGGCTCCCCTACGCGGCAGGGCACTCTGTGTGCATCAGCACTGTGCATGGGTCAGCTCCACACGGGTCAAGGAGGCTTGGGATTTGAACCGCGGACCTCCCATGTGGTAGGCAGATGCCCTAACCACTGGGCCAAGTCTGCTTCCAGAGTTGAGTCTTGAAGAATGAGTAGGATTCAACCAAGCAGAAGAAAGAGGATGACTCCCAGGAAGATGGAGTATTACAGAGGCAGAGAGATCACTTCTCTCCCAGTATATACAGCTAGAAGACAGGTAAAGACTATCTGGAGGGCTGCTCTGGGGCTCAGGACACCAGAAGAAAGTGAGACACCACCCAAAAAGAGAAAAAGAGGGACAAAGGAAAGGAGTTTTACCAGGCTGAAAATTTCCATGAGTAGAGCTGCAAAAGCAGCAGCAGGCACACTTTCCCCCACCTATGGAACAAAAAGAAGCCTTCAGACTGGAGTAGCTATGGACTTAGGGGGTTGTAGGGGTCCTCTTCCCCAAAAAAGGGGAGAGGGAGGAACACAGCCTACAGCAAATTCAGATTTTGGCCAGAGAACTTGGTCTGCTGCATTGGAGGGGTTCCACACTTCCAGGCCAGGTGGGGCCCTGACATTGTTTGCCCTGAGAGGTAAAGATAATTTGCCTTCTCAAACATCCTCTCTATAGCCTGACTGGTTACTGAAAAGGCAGAGGAAGGGAGGGTGTGGCCAGCCAAGGGTGGAGAAGAGCCTCTGAGAAAGTTTCTGAGGCTTGGCCAGCCCTGAGGACATTGCTTCTCTACCACCCACCCATCTTAGTAGTTACCCTGAAGGTACTCACCCCCTAGCACCTGGGGTTTGAGCTGGGCGGTCTGTCAAAGAGTGCCATCTGCTGGCCAGACCATAAAAGTGCACCAAAAAAGAAAAAAATAAAATAAATCAAAGATGAAAGCAGGCACCTTTACTGCCACCCTCTCCAGAGCTCTTGAAAACTGGCCTGCACCTGTTTAGTGAGTCCTTAGCCCTGGTTTTAGCAGTTAAGCAAGGGCAATCCTAAACATTTAGACCATGTTGATCCAAGAGTCAAGGAACAGTGGTAGCACAAAGCTACTTAACAGTAAATCCCTAGGCAAGGGAGAGAAACTGAACATCAGAGTAAACTCAGTATCAGAATCAGGTGCCTAGACATCAGCAAAAAAAATTTACAAGCCATATAAAGAAAAAGGAAGATATGACTCAGGCAAAGAAACAAATCAAAGTTCCAGATGAGACACAGGACTTGAAAGAGCTAATCAATGAGGGTCATACAAATCTCCTAAATCAAATCATGGAGTTGAAGGACAACATGGCTAAAGAAATAAAAGACATTAAGAAGACACTGAGTAGCACACAAAAAAATTTGAAATTCTGGATAGAAAAATAACAGAGCTTATGGGAATGAAAGACATAATAAGTGAGATTAAAAATACAATAGAGGCACACAACAACATATTTGAAATCATGGATGAAAGAATTAATAATGTAAAGGAAAAAACAACTGAAACTGCAGAGAAAGAACAGAGAAAGAAAAGAATGGAAAAATTTGAGTAGCGGCTCAGGGACCTGAATGATAACATAAAGCAAACCAACATACATGTTGTCGGAGTTACAGAAGGAAATGAGATGGGAAAAGGGGCAGAAAGAAAATTTGAGGAAATGATGGACAAAAATTTCCCAACTCTCATGAAAGACATGAATACATGGGTCCAGGAAGCACAGCATACCCCAATTAGAATAAATTCAAATAGACCTATCCCAAGAAACATAATATGAAGAATGCCAAAGATAAAGAGAAAATTCTGAAAGCAGCAAGGGAAAAGTGAAACATCATACACAAGAGACATCCAATAAGACTTAGGTCAGATTTCTCTTCAGAAATCATGGAGGCAAAAAGATAGAGTGGTTTGATGTAATTACAGTACTGAAAGAGAAAAACTGCCAGCCCCAAATACTTTATCTGGCAAAACTATTCTTCAAACATGATGGTGAGCTTAAAATATTCACAGATAAACCGAAACCTGGAGAGTTCATACACAAGAATGCAGCTCTGCAGGAAACACTAAAGGGAATTATACAGCCAGAAAAGAAAAGACAAGAGTGAGAGGCTTGGAGGAGAGTATAGAAGTGAAGACTATCAGAAAGGGTAACCAACAGGTAAAAAGATGGACAAAAATAAGATATGACATATGAAAGTTGAAAGATAAAATGGATGAAGTTAAGTAATGCTTTTATAGTAATAACATTGAATGTTAATAGATTAAACTCCCCAATGAAAAGACACAGGATGACAGAACAGATAAGAAATATGAGCCATCCATATGCTGTCTGCAAGAGAAGCACATTAGACCCAAGGATACAAATATACTGAAAGTGAAAGGTTGGAAAATGATGTTTCACACAAATGGTAACCCAAGGAGAGTAAGAATTGCTATATAGGTGTCAGACAAAACAGATTTTTAAATGCAAAAAAGGAAGACCATTATATATTAATAAAAGGGACAATTCACTAGGAAGGAATAACAGTCATAAATATCTATGTACCTAACCAGGGTGCCCCAAAATACATGAGGCAAACTCTGGCAAAACTAAAAGGAGAAATAGACATCTCTACAATAATGGTTGGAGACTTCAACATGCCACTCATATCAATAGATAGAATTAGATGGATGATCAAGAAGGAAACAGACAACTTGAACAATATGATAAATGAGTAGGACCCAAAGGTATATACAGAATATTGCACCCCAAATCATCAGGATATACATTTTTCCCAATTGCTCAAGGATTTTTCTCCAGGATAGACTACATGTTGGGTCACAACACAGCTCTAAATAGATTCATGAGATTGAAATTATTCAAAACACCTCCTCTGATCATAACGGAATAAAACTGGAAATCAACAATAGGCAGAAAGGGGAGAAATTGCAAATATATGGAGGCTAAACAACATATTCTTAAATAATCAGTGGGTCAAAGAAGAAATTGTGAGAGAGAAATTAGTGGATATCTCAAGATGAATGAAAATGAGAACACAACGTATTAAAACTTATGGGATACAATGAAGGCAATGCTGAGAGGAAAATTTAGAGCCCTAAATGCCTATATTTTTTTTAAAAAAAGAGCTAAAATCAAAGAATTAACTGAACAACTGAAAAAACTAGAAAAATAACAGTAAACCAATCCCAAAGCAAGCAGAAGAAAAGAAATAATAAAGATTAGAGCAGAAATAAATGAAATTGAGAACAAAAACACAATAGAGAAAATCAACAAAACCAAAGGCTGATTCTTTGAGAAAATCAGTAAAATTGAAAAACCCTTAGAAAGATTAATAAAGAAAAAAAGAGAGAAGATGTGAATAAATAAAATCAGGAATGAAAGATGGGACATTACGACTGACCCCACAGAAGTAAAAAGGATCATAAGAGAATATTATAAGAAACTGTATGCCAACAAATTAGACAACCTAGATGAAATAGAAAAATTCCTAGATATGCACAAACAACCTACATCAACTCTACAAAAAATACAGGAACTCAACAAACCAATCACAAGCAAAGAGATTGAATCAGTCATCAAAAATCTTCCAACAAAAGAAAGTCCAGGACCAGATATCTTCACAGGTGAATTCCAACAAACATTTTGAGAAGAATTAGTATCAATCCTACTTAAATTCTTCCAAAAAATTGAAAAGAGGGAAAATCACTCAACACATTTTATGGAGCCAATATCACCTTAATACCAAAACCAGAAAAAGATACAAGAAAAGAAAATTACAGAGCAATCTCTCTAATGGACATAGACACAAAAATTCTCAACAAAATACTTGCAAATCAAATCCAACAGCATATAAAAACAAGTATACATTATAATAAAGTGGGTTTTATTTCTGGTATGCAAGGGTGGTTCACCATAAGAAAATCAATTAACGTAACACACCACATTAACAAATCAAAGGGAAAAATATTAATACATGATCATTTCAATTGATGCAGAAAGGGCATTTGACAAAATCCACCATCCTTTCTTGGTAAAAAACACTGTGAAAGAGAGAGGTAGAAGGAAGGATCCTCAACACAATAAAGGTCATATATGAAAATCCCACAGCCATCATTGTATGCAGTGGAGAGAGGTTGAAAGCTTTCCCTCTAAGATCAGGGACAAGAGAAGGATGCCCACTGTCACTACTATTATTCAACATGGTGCTAGAAGTTCTAGCTAGAGCAATTAGGCAAGAAAAAGAAATAAAAGGCATCAAAATTGGAGAAGAGGAAGAAAAACTCTCACTATTCTCAGATGACATGATTCTATATTTAGAAAATCCTGAAATATCTACAACAAAGCTACTTGAGCTAAAAAATGGGTTCAGCAAAGTGGCAGGATACAATATCAATACACAAAAATCGGTAGCATTTCTATACACTATTAATGAGCAAATGGGGCAGGAAATCAAGAAAAAAGTCCCATATACAATATCAACAAAAAGACTCAAATATATAGGAATTAATTTAACCAGGTGTAAAGGATCTGTGTTCAGACAACTACAAATACTGCTAAAAGGAATTTAAAAAAGACTGAAACAAATGGAA
The DNA here is from genome assembly GCF_030445035.2 of Dasypus novemcinctus. Taxonomy (NCBI): domain Eukaryota; kingdom Metazoa; phylum Chordata; class Mammalia; order Cingulata; family Dasypodidae; genus Dasypus; species Dasypus novemcinctus. Next base: position 18,438,358 of record NC_080690.1, on the reverse strand, counting down.
GGACATTCTGTGCTCATGGATTGGAAGACTAAACACAGTGAAGATGTCAGTTCTACCCAAATTGATCTATACATTCAATGCAATACCAACTGTGGCAGTTTGACATTGTTTATGAATTCCAAAAACAGATATTGGATTATGTTTGTAAACTATTCTGTACCTGGGTGTGATTAAATAATGATTAGGGCATTGATTGGGCCAAGTCAGTAGGACATTGAGTCTCTGTCCCTGGGAGGGCAGGCACTCACAGAGAAAACTACAGGCAGAGAAGAGAGTTGGAGTTTTGAGCTGGAAACCCAGGAAATAAACACACAGGAAAACACAGAGAAGTAGATAGGTGAGGACAGAGAAGGCTCCATTAGACATGGCAAAGTCCCCGGGAAGAGAGATGAGTTATTTGCCTGATAGTTTGCAGCTGCAGAGACCAGAGCCCTGATCAGCTGAGCCCAGCCCAGAGAGAAATGAGCTTTGGGAGAGGGATGAGACTTATGCCAGCCTACAGCTGATATTGAAAGAAGCTGGGACCACAGAGGTTTCAGAGGAAGAGGAAGACTGAATCCTTGCAGATAATGACAGCCATTTTGCTCCAACATATGGCAACAGACTTTGGTGAGGGAAGTAACTTATGCTTTATGGCCTGGTAACTGTAAGCTCCTACCCTAAATAAATACCCTTTATAAGAGCCAACAGATTTCTGGTATCTTGCATCAGCACCCCTTTTGCCTACTAATACACCAACCAAAATTCCAACAGCCTACTTTACAAAAATAAAAAAGCGAATTACCAAATTTATTTGGAAGGGAAAGGGATCCCAAATCGCCAAAAACATCCTCAAAAAGAAGAGTAAAGTCGGAGGACTCATTCTTCCAGACCTTGAAATGTATTCAAAAGCTACAGTGGTCAAAACAGTATGGTATTGGCATAAAGATAGACACACTGATCAATGGAGCCAAACTGAGAGTTCAGAAATAGACCCTCACCTCTATGGTCAACTGATTTTTGATAAGCATACCAAATACCAAGTCTACTCTTCTGGAACAGAACAGTCGCTTCAGTAAACGGTGCTGGGAGAACTGGATATCCATAACCAAAAGAATGAATCTCACTCTCTATACAAGAATCAACTCAAACTTGATAAAAAACCTAACCATAAAAGCCAGGACCATAAAACTCCTAGACGATAACATAGGGAAACATCTACAAGACTTGTAGTAGGTGGGAATCTCTTAGACCTTACACCCAAAGCACAAGTGACAAAAGAAAAAATAGGGAAACGGACTTTGGCCCAGTGGTTAGGGCGTCCGTCTACCATATGGGAGGTCCGTGGTTCAAACCCCCGGCCTCCTTGACCCGTGTGGAGCTGGCCATGCGCAGTGCTGATGCGCGCAAGGAGTGCCGTGCCACGCAAGGGTGTCCCCGCGTGGGGCAGCCCCACGCGCAAGGAGTGCGCCCGTGAGGAAAGCCGCCCAGCGTGAAAAGAAAGTGCAGCCTGCCCAGGAATGGCGCCACCCACACTTCCCATGCCGTGCCGCTGACGACAACAGAAGCGGACAAAGAAACAAGACGCAGCAAATAGACACCAAGAACAGACAACCAGGGGAGGGGGGGAAATTAAATAAATAAATAAATCTTTAAAAAAAAAAAAAAAGAAAGAAAAAATAGATAAATGGGGCCTCTACAAAATTAAAGATTTGTGCACCTCAAAGGACTTTGTGAAGAGAGTAAAAATGCAGTTGACTCAATGGGAGAAAATATTTGGAAATCACACATCTGACAAGGGTATAATATCAATGATATGTAAAGAAATCCTACAACTCAACAATAAAAAGAAAAATGACTCTATTAAAAAATGGGCAAAAGACCTGAATACACATTTTTCTAAAGAAAAAATAAATGCCAAAAAAAAATCACCTGAAAAATTCTCAGCATTACTGGCTATTAGGGAAATGCAAATCAAAGCTACAATGAGGTATCTTTCCATACCTACTAAAATGGCCACTATTAACAAAACAGAAAACTACAAGTGTTGGAGAGAATATGGAGAGATTGGAATGCTTATTCAATGCCAGTGGGATTGTAGAATGGTGCAGCCACCATAGAAGTCTGTTTGGAGGTTCCTAAGGAATTTAGATATAGATCTACTATGAGACCCAGTAATACTGCTACTAGGTATGTATTCAGAAGGACTGAGAGCAGTGACACAGACAGTTGCACACCAATGTTCATAGTGATATTATTCACAATTGCCAAAAGATGGAAACAACCCAGGTATCCATCATCTGCAAATGGATAAGCAAACTGTGTATAGATACATGATGGAATATTATTCAGTTGTAAGAAGAAATGAAGCCGTGAAACATAAGAAAACATGGATGAACCTGGAGGACATTATGTTGAATGAAGCAAGCCAAGCACAAAAGGACAAATATTGTATGATTTTGCTATTTTAAATTAAATATAATGAGCAAACTTGTGGAGTTAATTGCTAGTATATAAGTCACCAGAGAAAAGAATGTGGTTAGAGAATGGAAAGCTGAGGTTTAATCTTTGGAGAATTTGCAAAATGTTGTTTGTAAATGAATAGAAATGGTGAAATGATGTCATAGAATTTGTAATTTGTAGTGCTACCATATGGCTATGACAGTGGTTTTTTTTTTTTTTATAACTTTCTTTTTCAAAGATTTATTTATTTTATTTATTTCTCTCCCCTTCTCCACCCACCCTCGTTGTCTGTTCTCTGTGTCTATTTGCTGCGTCTTCTTTTTTGTCCCTTCTGTTGTTGTCAGCGGCACGGGAATCTGTGTTTCTTTTGTTGCATCATCTTGTGTGTCAGCTCTCGCGTGTGTGGCGCCATTCCTGGGCAGGCTGCACTTTCTTTCATGCTGGGTGGCTCTCCTTATGGAGCATACTCCTTGTGCGTGGGGCTCCCCTATGTGGGGGATACCCCTGTGTGGCAAGGCACTCCTTGCATGCATCAGCACCGTGCATGGGCCAGCTCCACATGGGTCAAGGAGGCCCGGGGTTTGAACCACAGACCTCCCGTGTGGTAGGTGGACGCCCTAACCACTGGGCCAAGTCCGCTTCCCAGTGGTTTTTGTTGTTGTTGTTGTTGTTTTTGAGTAATGAAAATTCTCTAATACTGATTGAAGGGATGAATGCACAACTTGGTGATTATACCAAATACCACTGATGGTAACACCTTAGATAACTATGGTTTATGAACAATAACAAAAAAACAGTAGGGTGGGTTGGAGGAAAAAAAATACCAAATATAAGACATAAAGTTAGTAGTAATACTTTGATGATACTCTTTCATAATTTGTTACAAATGTTTCACAACAATGCAAGGTATTTGTGGTGGGGTCTTGTATGGGAGCCCTGTATAATGTTACGCATGTTTGTTTTGTAAGTTCAGAACTTTCACTACACACTTATTGTTTATGTATGGGCATATAGGATGACAAACTTCAATAAACTGTTTTTAAAAAATTTAAAAAGGGAAAAAAGAAGAGAGTTGACATCCACTTGAGGGGAACACTGTATATAAAGGCAAATATATATGTCTGCTACTAGAAAGATTTTTTTCCCCTAAGTACACCTCATTTAGGTTCAAGTCTTCTATCTCTGCTTCCTAAACTCTAAAATCACTATATATTTTTAAATTAACGGTCTAAATTCTATAAAATGTAGGCCTCCCCCCGCCCCCCGGCCCGCCAGATAAATAACAGTACAACTGACTTTGTTCAGTATAATACTGACATCCAAAGGACATGCTAGTTCATTTCTAGGACCCCTTGAGCTTCTACTGGAAGTTAGTCTTATTTTCAAAGTGGTTTATGTAGGCAATAAGGAGCTCATGGAACATTCACTTTTGAAACTCTGGGTATTTTTTTGCCTATCAAATTTCATCATGTATATGGCTCTGTAATGTAAGAGGTATGTATTTTCTTAAGTGCCTTCTCTTCTGAAGAATGTATTACTCAGTTCATTAATGTTTCATACCTAGTATTCTAATGTATTTAATTTTTTATTTAATGAAATTTCTAACCTTTAAGTTGAGGAAGTTATTAAGAATGTTTCATCCAAGCCACCAGAAAAGTGCTCATTAGCAGGGAGTTTTGAAGAAGGAACTTTAAGAAAGGGGTTGGCAGAAACCTAAACACATACAGATCTAAGCTTTCATAAATGCTTCCCTGTTTAAACTCAACAAGAAGAAATTTTTGATGAGGTTGTTGAGGTTTTCTTGTAGATTTGGGGGTTAAGAATTTAAAAAAAGACTTGTGGTTTGTTAAAAAAGGTTTTAAAGCTATACCATTAAAAAAATAATTGTGTGTAGAAAGATTTATTCCTTCTCTAACATTTCAACAGTGTTTGCTTTCTTTCACCCAATAGGGATGGGCACACGGCGCCCCAAAGGAGCCATGTTAAACACTTGCTTTAAATTATTTTAGATTAAAATGATTCTCCTAAAGAAAGAAGACATCTGAATCATTTTGATTCTTCAATGGGTTGAGCTCAAACTACCTGTGCATCTTATCATCTGCCTTCAGATTTAAGGACGATGAAGAACTTGAGTCAGAGAATCTTTGAGATTGTTACACAAAATGAAAAATTTCAGGTCTGTCTTTGCCCCTTAACCAGTTGGGAAGAAATTTCTGGGACAGAAAGACTCAGAATTTTAAATGCAATTGTAATTCATATTGCTCCCAATGTTTAAAAGCTAGAAAATGTGTGCAGTGCACTAAAACAATCCATACTGTAGGACGCTAGCCAATGCTTAAAGATCTAATTGTTTTTTTTTTTTTGAACCGACTCGTGTGACAAAATTAACTGAGAGTATCCGTTTCCCCCTATATAAGAAGGCGGAGGTGCTACCACATTCGTACCTTTGGGGAAACAACTTGCGGTTTATAACTGGACAGGAAAACAGGTGAGAGAGAAGGATAAAGAAAATAGAAGTTGGAGGAATAAATCTAGCATAGTTCCGAGGTTACTCCTAAAGAAACTGCCTCAGCCCCAACCTTCCTCATCTACCTGGCCGACCCGCTTTTCCCACGGAGTTTCCTCTTACCGCCGGAAGTCACCTCAATTTTCCCCACCCTCACCCCGTGGCCGTCGTCCTGACAACCCATCCTCATCCAGCCCCATTTCCTGGCCACGCCCTCCGCCTCGACGTCCGGAGCAAGCTCAGTTTCGATTGGCCCATCTGTCCTTCGCTCTGGGAGACGTTCGAGGCCCTGAGGCTCTGGAGCTCACGTTTGAATCCGTGGCGCTTACGGGCCGCCAGGTGCAGAACCGAACTGGTAGTCTTGCTGGAACTAGCGATCTCGGGAGTGAGCGACCGAAAGGGGAGAATGACGAAAAGGGCGGCCGGAGCAGGAGATGCGTTGAGTCAAACAGCCGCCCTTCAGTCGTGCTGCTTCATTCCTCCGAGTTCTCCTACTCGCAAGCTTCTGCGCTGTTTCTTCCCGCAGTTTTTCTCACCTCAGAGATGGCCACGCCATCCTCCATTCTGTCGCCCCTGAAGGAAAGTTCTTCCGAACCCTCTTTTTGTACAGTTTCTTTCAGCTTTCTTCCTCCGGGAAGCAACAATCCAACCCCGACGGACTTATATTTCCCCCAAGTGTATATTATTATTCACTGAACTTTTCATCTCTGTTATATTAATATCCTCGTCTCCATCACCAACACCATCAAACGCTATTTGTACTTGACAGTACAGAAAAATGTCTAACGAGCAATCTGGTGGGTGTCCCACGCCTCACAAGTTGAAGTCGAGAACAGGTACCGAGTGGGATGTAGTGAAAGTCACGTGGAAGGCGGCACATGAAACTTTATAAAGCGCTATAAAAATGTAAGTTACTTTTGTTGCAGTTGCTCACTCTAATTGTTGATGGATTTGTATCTAATGCATAATTATTGTGTTTTTGGTTGGATCCTGTTGATATGTAAGTTTCATGTTGGGGTTTTGAATATGATCCAGCCCTGAAACTCAGAAAATCCAGTAAGTTTATTGCAGAACTGTCAAACTCTGAGGAATGAGCCAAAGCACAAAAGGAACCTTCGATCGACATCTCTCTTCATTCAACTTTTTAATGTCAGTTATGATAAAACTAAAATTTCTATTGAGATTCAGGACCATTTTACAGTACCCTCCCTGTGACTATGAAAATCCTCTATTTCTTTTCCAATTTGATAATTCAACTTGAGCTTCTCCCTCGTATGTTCAGCCTCTAGAACAAAGGCTTTTAAGTTTTTGGGAGTCATAGTCCCTTTTAAGAACCAGGGAACTGCCTTGGAACAATTCACCTGGAATTTTTGTGTGTGATGTGAAAAATTGTTCTTTTTTTTCCTTCATTTTTCCAATGTCATTCAGCAAACTATAGTCTTGGGCTGAATCCTATCCATCCCTGTTTTTGTAATTATAATTTATGTAATAGTTTTGTAACTACTGGAATACAGCCACAATCATTTATTTACTTATTGTCTATGTCTGCCTTTTATGCTACATCAGCAGAGTCGAGTAGTTGCAATGGAAACTATATGGGCTGCAAAGCCTAAAATATTTGTTTTCTTACTCTTCACAGAAAAGTTTACCAAGCCCTGGAACAGGGCATTCTTTCTCCACTGAATTGATAATGGCATGCTTGTCCCATATAATTTCCATATGAGTGCCTCTGTTTTTGAGCTCTATAATCTAATTGGTCTAGTCCTGCACCTATACTTACAATGCCTTAAGTACCACAGCTGTAACCTAAAACTTGTTAGCCAATGAACTTTCCCCTACCAACTTGTTCTTTTGCGTTAGTCATTCTTGGCTCTTGTAACTTCCATATGAACTTTAGTATCCGCTTGTTAGATGTAGTAAGAAATATTTTGGGGGGTTTGTATAGAATTATATTAAATATACAGGTAAATTCAGAAAGGCTTCATGTTTACAAGATTCAGTTTTACAATCCATGAACATAGTATATTCTGGTGTCCTCACGTCTTTTAATGAAATTTTTTTTTTTTAAAAAAGATTTATTTATTTATTTAATTCCCCCCCCCCCCTCCCCTGGTTGTCTGTTCTTGGTGTCTATTTGCTGCATCTTGTTTCTTTGTCCGCTTCTGTTGTCGTCAGCGGCACGGGAAGTGTGGGCGGTGCCATTCCTGGGCAGGCTGCACTTTCTTTTCACGCTGGGCAGCTTTCCTCACGGGCGCACTCCTTGCGCGTGGGGCTCCCCTACGCGGGGGACACCCCTGCGTGGCATGGCACTCCTTGCGCGCATCAGCACTGCGCATGGCCAGCTCCACACGGGTCAAGGAGGCCCGGGGTTTGAACCGCGGACCTCCCATATGGTAGACGGACGCCCTAACCACTGGGCCAAAGTCCGTTTCCCTTTTAATGAAATTTTTGTTAACTGTTTCCTTAAATGTGGTTGTGGATCATATCATGTGGATTTGAATTTTTGTCTTATACAATATTACCTATGTGATCTTGCACAAGTTAGCTAACTTCTCTGGGCCTTATTGTTCCCATCTTTTAAGGTAATAATAATAATAATAACACTTGTCCCATAGGGTTTTAAGGATTACTGTGATTTTATGTAAAGCACTTGGAGTAGTGCTTAGCGATCTTGATTGCTCAGTGAATATTCAATATGATTATTGTAAAACTATTGTGCATTTTTTCTTTGATTTTTCTTTATATATCTTTTACCTAAATGCTCCTTAAAAATTGTTTACTAAATGTTGCTGGTGTATAGAAATAAGCATAGATTTGTGTCCAGAAATCTTGCTGATCACACTGATTAATAGTTTGTAGATTCTGTTAAAATTTATATGTAATTATCTCTGCGAATCATTGTAGTTTTTTTTTCCTTCTTCTTCTTTTCCATTTTGGTATATTTTATTTCTTATCTTGCTGCCCTGGCTAGAACCTACAATACAATGTTGAATAGAAGCAGTGATTGAGCATGTCCCTGTTAGAATGGTAATGCTCCTAAGGATTAATTATTCTAAGTATGTTTTCAGAAGATACCTTTATCATGTTATGGAAGTTCTTTTCTATTCCTACTTTTCTAAATTGGGTTTTTAAAAATTATTATTATTGTTTCATATTTAATTAAGAACAAAAATATTATGACGTTTCAAATGCTTTTTCTGCTTGATCTATGTTTTTCATCTTTAATCTCATATTGTGGTAAATTACATTAACAGATTTTTCTATGTTAAATGATCCTTGCATTCCTGGAATAAACCCAACTTGGTTGCAATGTACTTTTAAAAATATATACTATTGATTTTGTTTTGGTTGATTTTGTAATATTTTATTTAGGATTTTTCTTTATACATTCATAAAGGAAATTATTTAACCTATAATTTTCAATTCTCAAGCTATCCTTGTCTAGTTTTGTTATCAAGGTATATTAACCTCATAAAATTGGAGAATTGTGGGAGGGCTGCTCATTCTGCTTTCTGAAACTAAGAAATGGATTATCTTCTAGCTCTTTGAGCATAATTAGGATCATTTTTTAAAAAGTCTTTGTCTGGTATGTCCCAGGTCTGGTCCTCTTCATTGATGGATTCATGCCTTAATCTTCTCCTTTGCCTGGGCCATCATTTCCTGTTTCTTTGGATGTTTTGTAATTTTTTGTTTGCTATTTTAATGTGTTATTGCTGGACTTTAGACTCTGAGGAGTCTGTTCCTTAACCTTGTAGTTATGACAGGGTAGTGTTATGACAGTACATTCCTTGAATACCAAGAGCTAACAACAACAACAACAGGAGAATAAGAAGGGAAGAAAGAAAATACCTTTCCCAACTTTGAAGACTGACTTGTGCCAGTGCTTTCCTTCAGTCTTGTCTTACGAGTTTAGAGAATAGCTACAGGCCAACGCATACGGGGCTTCCTGATCTTTCTGTGCGTTTATCATGGCTCTGAGCATGTGTATGAGTCCTTAGGAATTTCCCCATTTATACAGATACAAATGTCTCTTCTTCCTTAGGAAACAGTTTCCTTGTGGTCCTGGGCACTGCACTATATGTCCTGCCGGTAGCCAGTGATCCCTTGCCCTAGGCAGCCATTTGACTGCTCACCCCAGTGTTCTGTAGGAGAGCCCTCTGACCCGCCTTGTACACACAGGGCAGGTTGGGGCAGCAAGTCTTTCAGGTGACCGCCAGACAGATTGGGCCAGAAATACATAATCTCAGTATTGCATGAGAGATAACTCTCCTCCCTCCAGAACTAGGACTAAGGTTTCTCACTGTGAGTGTGGGTCAGCTCCAAGCCAAGCTAGTGAGAGGTAGGGGAAGGGCAAGACAGGGTAACACAAAATCCTATTGCTTTTAAGTAGCTTTTTCTTAATTCACCCTCACCCTGTTCCTGTAGTCCTTAACTTTTTTCCAGAGTTTTAAGAAAGATTTTTCTGCCAGTTCTCGCTTGTTCAAAATTCCTTTGGGGGGATAGAATGCTGAAGCGTCTTACTCTACCTTCTTTGGATTTACTCTTGAACTTCCCCAGGCCTACAGTGTTTTCAGGTTCATTTATATTGTCCATGAGTCAATACTTCAATCTTAATTTGCTTTTTATGGATGAGTAAAATTTCATTGTATTTATATACCACATTTTATTTATTCATTTATCACTTCTTAGACATATGGGGTATATATACCTTTGACTGTTGTGAATAGTGTTGCTATGAACATTTGCATACAAGTATTTTTTTGATCACTTATTGTCAGTTCATTTAAATAAGTATGAGTGGAATTGCTGGGTCATATGAAAACTCCCTGTTTAACTTATTCAAGAATCTCCAAACTATTTTCTACCATGGCTGCATCATTTTATGTTCCTATCTGCAATACATCATGGTTCCAATTTCTTTACATCTTCACTAATATTTGTTATTGTTTTTTTTCTTTTTTAAATTAAAGCCATCCTCTTGGGTGTGAAGTGGTATCTTCTGGCTTATCTTTGCTTTTCCCTAATGATGAATGATGTTGAGTATTTTTTCTTGTGCTTATTGACTATTTGCATAAACACTTTGGAGAAATGGCTATTCAAACCCATTGCCCATTTTTAAATTGGGTTTTGTCTTTTTGTTGATGAGTTGTTTGAGTTCTTTATATTTTCTGAATGCTAGACCTTTATTTGGTGCATGATTGGCAAATATTTTCTCCTGTTCTGTGGATTGTCTTTTCACTCATGTGATAGTGTCCATGGAGTCAAAAAAAATTTATCTTTGAAGAAATCCAATTTATCTTTGTCTTTTCTTGCTTATATCTTGGTGTCACATCTAGAGACCATCCTGAAATCCAAGTTCATGAAGATTTATCCCTAAGTTTCTTTCTTAGAGTTTTATAATTTTAGTTTTTACGTTTAGATCATTGTTCCATTTTGATTTCATTTTTAAAATAACATTTTATTAAAGTGTGCAATTCATGCATGAACATACATAAACAATAAGTGTATAGTGAAAGTTGTGAATTTACAAAACAAACGTATATCCTCATACAGGGCTCCTGTACATCACCCCACCACCAACACCTTGCATTGTTGTGAAACATTTGCTACAAACTATGAAAGAGTCAAAATATTATTATTAACTATAGTCCATATTTTTTGCTAACCCACCTGATTATTAACATGCTGTCTTAGTATTATTCAATTTGTTATAGTTCATGAGAGAATGTTCTCATATTTGCCCTGTTAACCATAGTCCATCTTCCACTACTGGATTCCCTGTTATACAGCCCCATGTTTTGTACAATCCATTCAGAGTGTGTACTCAGTGGCTCTCATTTTCATCACAGAGTTGTGCTATCATCATTGCAGTCAATTTTAAAAACATTTTCATTACTCCAAAAGAAAAAATTCTGTATCTCTTATTGTTGTCTCAGAATTGATATATTGTTTTTTCCATTGCTGTAAAAATATTACAACATTACTGTTAACAATCGTCCATAAGTTACAATAGTTATAATTTTCCCATTTCGCCCTATTCTGAACACTTGGTAAAAGAACATTCTTATATTTATACTATTAACACAATCTTAATCCACCACTGAAATCACCATGTTGTAAATTCCTTAGATTATTCTCTAATTTCCTGTCAATTGACATTTACATCCACAGACTACCCCTTTGAGCCACAATCTCATTTATAAATCAGCAGTGTTATACTCATCATAATGTGTTGCCATCAACTCTATTCATTTCCACACTTTCACAATAAACCTTATTATAGATGTTAGGGTCTATTTCTGAGTTCTTGATACATTAAAAATCAGCTCCTATTATTAGCCCATATTCCAGCTCCTAGTAGCCTATACTCTGTATTTACTTCTTTGTGTTTATTCATTGTATTTAATTCATATCAGTGAGACTATACAATATTTGTCCTTTTGTGTCTGGTTTATTTCACTCAACATAATATCCTCAAGGATAATCCATGTTGTCATATGCATTCCTATTTCATTTCCTCTTACAGCTGAATAATATTCTGCTGTATGTATATACCACGTTTTGTTTATCCATTCATTGTTTGATGGGCACTTGGGCTGGTTCCATATTTTAGTAATTGGGAATAATACTGCTATGAACATTGGTGTGCAAATGTCAGGCTGTATTCATGCTTTCAGTTCTTCTTAATGTATTACTAGTAACTGGATTGCTGGATCATATGGCACTTCTATATTCAGCTGCTTGGGGCTGATGTGGTTCAGTGGTTGCATGCCAGTTTCCCACAAATGAGGTCCTGGATTCAATCCCTGGCCCTGGTACCAAAAAAAAAAAAAAAAATTTCAGGACACTATATTCAGCTTCTTGAGGAACTGCCAAACTGTCTTCCATAGAGGCTACACCATTCTACATTCCTACCAACACTTTCAGTTTTCTGTTTTTTGTGTGTTTTTTTTTAATAATGGCCATTTTATAGGTGTGAAATGATATCTCATTGTAGTTTTGACCTACATTTCCCTAATAGCTAGTGATGTTGAACATTTTTTCATATGCTTTTTGGCCATTTGTATTTGGTCTTCGGAGAAATATCTATTCAAGTCTTTTGCCCACTTTTAAATTGAGTTGCTTGTCTTTTTATCCTTGAGTTGAGTGATACCATAGATATCAAACTGTTATCGGATATGTTGTTTCCAAATATTTTCTCCCATTGAGTAGGCTGCCTTTTTATTTTCTTGACAATCTTTTGAAGAATAAAAGTTTTTAATTTTGAGGTGGTTCAATTTATTTATTTTTTTCTTCTGTTGCTCGTGTTTTGGGTATAAGGTTTAAGAAATTACTGCCTACCACAAGATCTTGAAGATGTTTTCCTGCATTTTCTTCTAGAAGTTTTACATTTAGGTCCTTGATCCATTTTGAATTAATTTATGTATAAGGTGTGAGATAGGGTTCTCCTTTCTTTCTTTTGGATATGGATATCTAGTTCTCCCAGCACCATTTGTTGAACAGACTGTTCTGGTCCAGCTGGGTGGGCTTGACAGCCTTGTCAAAAATCATTTGAATGTGGATATGAGAGTCTATTTCTGAGTTCTTGATTCAGTTCCATTGGTCAATCTGTCTGTCTTTATGCCAGTACCATGCTGTTTTTGCTACTCTAGCTAAGAATATGCTTTAAAGTCAGGAAGTGAGAGTCCGCCAACTTTGTTCTTCTTTTTAAGAATATTTTTGACTGGAGCCCCTTACGCTTCCATATAAATTCGATAAATGGCTTTTTGATTCAATCTGCAAATAAGGCTTTCAGATTTTTATTGGGATTTTGTTGAATCTGTAAATCAATTTGTGTAGAATTGCCATCATAACAATATTTAGTCTTCCAATCCATGAACACAGAATGTCGTCCCATTTATTTAGGTCTTCTTTGTTTCCTTTAGCAATGTTTTGTAGTTTTCTGAATGTAGGCCCTTTAGTTCCTGGTTAAGTTTATTCCTAAATATTTGATTCATTTAGTTACTATTGTGAATGGAATTTTTTTTCTGATTTCATCCTCAGTTTGCTTATCAGTAGTGTATAGATTACTGATTTTTCCCCATGAATCTTGTATGCCACCACTTTGCTGAACTTGTATATTAGTTCTAGCAGCTTTGTTGTGGATTTTTCAGGATTTTCTGGATAGAGGATCATATCATCAGTGAATAGTTTTACTTCTTTCTGTCCTATTTTTTTTGGTGCCTTTTATTTCTTTATCTTGCCTAATTGCTCTAGCTAGAACATCTAGCACAATATTGAATAACAGTAGTTACTGTGAGCATCCTTGTCTTTTTCCCAATCTTAGTGGGAAAGCTTTCTGTTATTCACCATTGGGTATAATGCTAGCTGTGGGTTTTTTATATATGCCCTTTACCATATTGAGAAATCTTCCTTCTATTCTTATCATTTGCAGTGTTTTTATCAAGAAAGGATGCTATATTTTGTCAGCTGCTTTTCTGTGTCAACAAGAGGATCATGTAATTTTTCTTCTTCAACTTATTAATGTAGTTTATGGCACTAATTGATTTTCTTGTGTTGAACCACCCTTGCATACCTAGGATAAAACCCACTATTCATGGTGTATAATTCTTTTAATGTACTTTTGGATTCAGTTTGTAAGTATTTTATTGACAATTTTTGCTTCTATATTCTTTAGAGAAATTGGTCTGTAATTTTCTTTTTTCATAGTACCTGTAACTGGTTTTGGCATTAGGGTGATGTTGGCATCATAAAATGAGTTTGGTAGCATTCGTTCAATTTTTTTGGAAGAGCTTGGGCAAGACTGGTATTAGATTGCCTTTGAATGATTGGTAGAAATCACCTGCGAAGCCATCTGGTCTTGGGCTTTTCATATTTGGAAAGTTTTTGATGACTGTTTCAGTATCTTTGCTTGTGATTTGTTTTTTGAGGTTTAGGAATTTGTCCATCTGCTCTATGTTGTCTAGTTTTTGGCATGCAGCTTTTCATAGTATCCTCTTATGATCCCTCTTATTTCTGTGGCATCTGTGGTAATGTCACCTCTCTCATGTCTGATTTTATTTATTTGCATCTTTTCCCTTTTTCTCTTCAGTCTAGGTAATGGTGTATCCATTTTGTTGATCTTCTTGTAGAACCAACTTTTGGTAATGACCATACTTTCATTCCTGATTTTATTAATGTGAGCCTTCTCCCTTTTTTTAGTCATTCTTGCTAAAGGTTTTCAATTTTGTCAATCTTTAAAAGACTTAACTTGGTTTTGTTGATTCTCTTTATTCCTTTTCTATTCTTTATTTCATTTATCTCCACTCCAGTATTTATTTTTCCTTTCTTTTGCTAGCTTTCTGTTTAGTTTGTTCTTTTTTAGTTCTTTAAGGTGGAAAGTTATTAGTCTGAGATCTTTTTCTTTTTTAATATAGGTGTCTACATCTATAAATTTCATGTATAAAAAACCTAACATCCTGAATTCTAACACCATGCATTAATTTTCCCCTTTTTTTTTTACTATTATGTAAATATGGTCATACAGTGTTTTAGTTAGTCACAGGCTGCTGATGCAAAATACCTGAAATGGGTTGACTTTTATAATGGGAGTTATTAGGGTAAAATCTTACAGTTCTGAGGCTGTGAAAATGTCCACATTGAGGCATTATTAGAGATGCTGTTTCACCAAAGGTTGGCTGCTTGTAATCCTGGACTCTTGCCATGTGGCAAGGCAAAACGGCACCCAGCCTCTGATTTTTCCTTCAGGTTCACTTTCTCCCTGAGCTCAGCTGTAGGCTATCAGGCATATGGCTCATCCCCTTAGGGTCTGACTGCTCTGCTGTTTCTAGCCTCCAGTCTCTCTCTCTCAGCCTCTTGGGGGTTTCTGTCTTTCTGCAGCTGTAGTCAATCTGTGGAGCCCTCTCTCACATAGCAAGTTAAAAAGATGGCAGCTCTGCTCATCTTCCTTCATTTATACACAATTCTAGTTAGAGGATTAAGACTCACCCTGAGCCCTGAAATATAATCAAAGGCCCTTAACCAAGGCAATCTAATCAAAATGGATCTAATAAGAAGGTCCCATAACTGAATCTAACCAAAGTGAATCTAACAGGAATGGGTTTGGTTTAAGAACAGGTTTTTCTGGGGTCCCCAAAAGACTCAAACCAGGACATTCTACCTTCTGGACCCCCAAAATACATATTCTTACCATATGCAAATGCATTCATTCTGTCACAATATTTCAAAAGCCGTAAATAATTTCATTTAACAATGCTAAGTACAAAATCTCATCAAAATCCATTATAGGCATGTAGTCTGTCTCGGGGCGGAATTCCCCTCTGGCTGTAGACCTGTGAAACTTTCCCGACAAGTTGTCTGCTTCCAATATTCAAGGAGGGTCTGTCATAGAATAAATGCTCCCATTGCTATATGGAGAAATTGGAAGGAAAACAGGGGTCATGGGTCCCTAACAGTTCTGAAAACCTATAGGACATACTCCATCAGATTTCAAAGTCTGACAGTTATTTATAGGATGACTCATGGTACGGGAGTTCTAACTCTTCCAAGACTTGCCCAATGGCCATCTTCTCGGCTCCATCCTTATCAAGAAACTGGATGGTGGCTAAGCTCTAGGGCTCACTCTCCAAAGCTCTGGGTGACAGCTCCATTAACCCCAACTCTGGGGTACAGGCCCAACACCTTCATAATAGTGGGGTGGCAACCAAGGTCTCCCCAACCCCCAGGTAATGTGTTCCACCCTCTCTGTAGCCTGAGATGGCAGCTCTTTCCCTGAACAATGTAGCAGAAAGCTCATCCTCTTCAAATGTTGGGTCAAATTCACCCTTAACACACAAATGGGTGAGGTACCTTTCTTGGCCTAAGAAGATATCTTAAGTCCATATTTCAGCTTCTACAGTTTTGCCCTTGAAGTCATTTCTCCTTTAATTTCTTTAATTTGTCCCTTTTAGTCCAGGCTGACAGTGGTTTTGTTAATATAGATCTCACAGAAAGCTTGTCTGTTTCTCGTGCAGTTCACAGGAGTCTAAGCCACCAGACAGTGTCTTTCCACAAATCTTTCCTGGATATCCTAACTTGCAAGGAAATGGCTAGCTGGTTCCAAATTTAGTTACATCCTCATATGAGGCACTATCCTCTGGGGGCTTACTTTTTGGAAGCTTGGAATTTCCTAAATCAATTTCTGGTTTTCCACTTATTTCCTTTCCTCTTGCATTTTTCTATAAGCTGCAAGGAGAAGCCAGGCCGCATTTTCTACATTTAGTTTGAAAATCTCCTCAACTAAATATCCAAGCTTGCCACTTTCAAATCCTGTCATCCATCTCACATCAGGAGTCAATTTTGCCAAGTTCTCTGCCACTTTAAAGCAAGAATCACATTCCTTTCACTAATCATTTCTAAGGCCTCATCAGAAGTAACTTTAGTGCCAATATTTTACCAACAGTCTCTTCAAAGCAATCTAGGCTTTTTCTATGAAGCATCTCACAACTCCATGACAGTCTTCCCCTTACCCATTTATAAAACCATTCCAACATTTTTTGGTATTTCAACCAGCAGCACCCCACTCTCTTGGTACTAATTTCTGTTTTAGTTTGCTAAAGGCTGCCAATGCAAGATACCAGAAATGGGATGCTTTTTATAATGGGTATTTATTAGAGTAAAATCTTATAGTTTCAAGGCTGTTAAAATGTCTAAATCAAGGCATCATCAGAGATGTCATCTCAATAAAGATTGACTGCTGGCAATCCTGGACTTTTGCCACATGGCAAGGCAGAATGGCAACCAGTTTTTGCCTTTTCCTCGAGGCCTGCTCTTCTTGAGCTTAGCTATGGGCCCTGGCATATGGTTCATCTCTTGACCTTTGGAACTCTCTCTCTTTCAGCCTCCAGGCTACAGGCAATCCTAGAGTCCTCTCTCACAAGGTAAGGTAAAATGGCAGCTCTCTTTCTCTCTGTTTCTCTGCATGTTTCTACGGTTTATATCAGACTCCAGCAAGAGGGCCAAGATCCACCCTCTGTCACACCTCACTGAAGTACTCCAATCAAAGACCCCCAACTAGATTCAATCCAATCAAAGGGTTCCACACCCACAGGAATGCTTTAACTCCAAGAATATGATCTTTTCTGGGATTCACAAAAAGCTTTAAACTGCCAAATACAGCATGTTCTTTTTCATTTATGGCTATTTTTTTTTTCACATTGTATTTGTGATATTTGCCCATATTGTTAAGGATTGTAATAATTTGTTCTTTCCAATTCCTATATATTGTTCCATCTTGTGAACGTATTGTATTCTTCCATTGTACTATAGATGGTTATTTGACTTTTTATCAGTTTTAAGCTATTACAAGTAGTCCTGATATGAATATTTTTGGGCATGTTTTGGTGAACCTATATGTATTTATATCTATTCCTTATATTCCTAGGAGTTAAATGTAATGGATTTTTGCTTATGTGTATTCTTGCTCAGACAGTTTCCTAGAAATATTTTCCTAATTTATACTCTCTCTAGTGCTATACATTTCAGTTGCTCCATAAGTTTTTCAAAGAAGGTATGGCATTTTCTGTTGTTTTTTCCCCCCATTTTCCCTGATTACCTATGATGTCTGTTCATTGGCCATTTGAAATTTTCTTTTTTGTGGTACCTGTTTGTTTTGTGTCCCAGTTCTATCAGGTTGTTTGCCTTTTTGTTTTTGATTTGTAGATATCTTTTCAAAATTCTTAATAGAAGTCCAATGTTGGGTACATATATTGAGAATATCTTTCCCAATATGTTACTTACTTTTTTCTCTTGGTTAGTTTTTTATCAGTCCTTTCTGTATAGTTATTGCTTTTTCATACCTTTGTAAGGTTTAGTTCTCTATCTATCTGGGATTGATTTTATTTTTATTTTTGGTGTGAGGTAAGAGTAAAGGGTCATTCCTCCCCAGTGTATACAGTTGACTCAAGTGTCTTATTGAAAAGATCACTTTTAACATACTGTCCTGAGTAATAAATCAAGTGACCACATGTGTGGTTCTGTTTGTAGACTCTGTTTTCTGTTGGTTTGTTTTTATTATTCCAATACCACATTGCTTTAATTGCTTAGTTTTATAATAATTCTTGATATGTAGTAGTATAACCCCCCTAGCTTTGTTCTTCTTTTTAAAGATGGTCAAAAATGGTCCTGCTATTCTTGCCCCTCTGCATTGCCATATAAAATTTAGAATCAGCTTGTCATTGTTCTCAAAAAACCTGTTACTTCTTTGGCTGGGATTGCATTGAATCTGTGGGTCATTTTGGGAAGAATTAGCATCTCTACATTATTTAATCTCCCAATGCTTAGTAGTTTTTGGCATGTAGATTTTTGTATGTCTTAGGTATTTTTCCAAGGTGTTTGATGTCTTTTTGATGCTGTAGTAAGTAGTATAGTTTTTTTTTTTAATTTCATTTTTGTTTGTGGCTTGTATGTAAAAAATAGTGCTGGTCTTTTTCATATATTTTCAATGGCATTGCTAAATTTGTCAATTGTAGTAGTTTTACCTGTAGACTTGTATTTTTTATCTAATAATATCACTTGCTAACAATGACAACTTCTAACTATTTTATTCTAATACTTTTTTTTTTTTTTTTTTTTACTTTTGAACTTGCTGGAATGTCCAATACAATTGTGGAAGGAAGTAGTGATAATAGATGTCTTTGTGTTATTTTCAGTCCTATGAGAAAGCTTTCACTATTTCTCCAATAAGTATTACGTTTGCTTTGTGATTTTACTGGATTCTCTTTATGAGATTAATGATTTTTAAAAAAATCCATGCTAGCTAACAGGTGAGTTTATTTTTACATCAAAATGGTAATTTTGTTTTATCGGTTACTTTCTCTGCATCTGTTGAGATGATCATATGATTTTTCCTGCCTAGATACTAATGTAAAGAATTAAAATGCCTTTCAAATCAAATGTTAAACCAACCTTGCATTCCTGGAATAAAATCCAAAATGATGTGATTGATCATTTTTTTATATTTCTGGATGTCATTTGTTAATGCTTTGTCCAGAATTTGTGCATGTGTGTTCATTGAAGAAATTGGCTTGTAATTTCTACTTTTTGTAATATCATATTAGTTTCATATATCTAGATTATGCTTGACCAAATAAATTTGGAAGTTTTCCTCTTTCGCTATTCTCTCAAAGAGTTTGTGTAAATTTGATATTATTTCTTCTTTCACTATTTGAGAAGAATTCACTATTGAAACCATGTGGGCTTTAAGATTCTTTTGTGAGGCTTTTAAGTCCATTTCCTTAATATAGGCCAACACAAATTTCTGTTTTTTGTGCTAAATTGTGCTTCCTATGAATTTTTCTATTTCCTCTATTATTTTAAGTTTATTAGCATAAAGACATTCATAATCTTCTATATTCATCTTTTGATGTTTTTAACTTCTGTACTGATGTCTTCTTTTCATTCTGATCTTGATACGTTTTCATTTTGCCTTAACAGCATTGCCAGGGCTTTATCTATTTTAAAGGACTACATTTTGATTTTGTTGATTTTTCACTACTGAAAAATATCAATAGGTTCTGTTCCTATATTTATTTCTTTTCTTTTTTTTTTTTTCCTATATTTATTTCTACTTCTACATTGTTTGGACTTAAGTTGCTGTTTTTTTTGTTTGTTTGTTTTTCTGGTTTCTTGAGTATCAGTCAACATCCAAAAACCACAGTAATTTGAAAGGGGAAAGTTTAATACAAATTATTAACTTTAATAGGTGATTGGTTTAACATAAGGGGAATGTGAGTTTTAAAGAATATAGGAATAGCAGATGTAGGAAGTAGCCACTAACTGTAGCCACTAACTTTAGGCTTGAGATAGACCATTCAAGAAAGGAACAGGATCTCGAAAACATTCGCTACCAGAAACTGACATCCAGATTTCACTGGGGTAGTAGTGCCTTACTAGATAACAGAGAAATTCAGTGAGTCTGTGAAGCTGCCTAAGAAATGGCTGGGGAAGATGACCACTAAAGATGCCATGCTGGTGAGACTCCACTGAAGTGGCCTAAGGGAGTGCCAGGGGAAGTTATTCAAGAAAGTGTTGCTTGGCTGACATTTGCTGTGAAGCTACCCCAGGTAGGTGCCCTGTGATGCTAGTTGTCAGGTGCTGTTGAATCCTGGTGCTAATCAAACCTACGTGCTACGAGGGCATGCCTAAAGGAGGACTTGAGCTGGGAAGAGCATTCTCTTGCTTTTCCAGTTTCTCTTTAGCATACTCTACTAGCCAAGCTTAATGTTGTGCCACCTCTTAGGGAAACATTTGTGGGGATCAGCTCCTTTATTACATGGAAAGCATTAAGTGTGATTCTGGACCTGAGGGACAATAAGTTGATAAAGGTCCAAGATGAATGCTTAGTTCATTAAATATCTCTTTCCTTTTCCAGTATATATGGATTTAAGATTATAAATTGCTTTTAAGAGATCTTTAACTACATACTGTAAGTTTTGATTTGCTGCCCTTTTATTACTATGTAGTTAAAAATATTTTCTAATTTTCATTGTGATTTACTCTTTGCCCCATTTAGTAGTCTATTTAGTAATGCATTTAGTAGTATGTTGCTTACTTTCCCAAACCATGGGAATTTCTGTTATCATTGTTGTTGATTTAAAAATTAACACTACTTTGGTCAGGAAAGATACTTTAAGTAATTTCAGTCCTTTGTAATGTTTCAAGACTTACTTTATGTCTCAGCATATGATTCTTTTTAGTAAATTATTTTGTATTCTCTAAAAATAATTTCTATTCTGCAAGTTCTGGATACAGTATATTGTGCAAACACACACATACATGTAAATATACATATGCTTATACATATACACATACAAAAATAGGGATGTTTAGTAGGATAACTTTGCTATTAAAATCTTATGTGTCTTCATTCTGTCAGATATTGAGAGAGGCATGTTTATTTCCCATTATGGTTGTGGATTTTTCTTTTTCTCTTAGCTTTGTTGAATTTCATTATATATATTTTGAAACTGTGTGATTAGGTATATCCAGATTTAGGATTGTGGTGTCGTTTGGATTGACCACTTAATCATTATGGAAAACCCTTCATTATTCTCTAGCTATATTTATTTTACCTTAAAGTAGCCTTTGTCTAATGATGGTTATAGCTACATAGCATTCTTTTGATTAATGTTTGCACATTAATTAATGTTATAATTTTTTTCTTATAATACATTTTTTAATTGAAGTATGTAATTCATACATGAACATGCATAGACAATAAGTGTATAGTAAAGGTTGTGAAATTATATTCATTTATTTGCATTTACAGCTTTACCTTTTCATTGCTCTTAATTTCTTCCTGCATTTATTGGTTTCCATTTGGGACCTAATACCTTATTCTTGAAGAACTCCTCTTAATATTTATTTTTCTGCATGTTAGTTGGTGACACACTCCTTTGAGTTTGTGTTTGTCTAGTTATGCTTTATTTTACCTTGATTTTTATAGGATATTTTCAGGGGGCATAGAAATTTATATTGACAGTTATTTTCTTTATGTACTTTAAATATGACATTTTATTATCTTTTAGCTCTTACTGTTTAATTTGAAAAATATCTAGTTTCTTTCAAGGTATTTTAACTTTTGCTTTGGGTGCTTTCTCTTTATTTGTTTTTTAGCAGTTTTACCATAATGTGTCTAGATATGGTTTTCTTTGTATTTTTCCTATGTAGGATTAGTAGAGCTTCTTGAATATTTAGCTTGATGTTTGTGGTTTATTTTGGAAAATTCTCAGCCAAAGTATAAGAGGATAAACTGTTTAAATGGGGAGAAAAAGCTCTCAGTAAATTCAGTATTAAAGGAAATATTCATAAACAGACTATCAAATACCTTCAGCAAATTTGTTATAATTAATACCAAAAATTCCATGTGTGAATTATTGCCATAAATGCCTCTATTGAGTACTGGAAGTTATAGCAAGTATTGAAATAAACCTTTATTGACATATTAAAGAAGACATAATGGGAAATATATACTAGATTACTAGATAAGAAGACTCAATAATATAAATATATTAATCTTCCCCCAAATAATTCTATATGTTCAATGCAATTTTTTTTTAAAGACTCTCATAACTCACCCTACCACCAGTACCTTACATTGTTATTAAACCTTTTTAACTAATGATTAAAGAGTATTGTCAAAATATTACCAATAACCAAAGTATTTTCCCCCAACCCTTCCTATTATTAATATCTTTATATCATTTATATATAAACATACATAAACAATTAAGTGTATAGTAAAAGTTGTGAACTTACAAAGCAAACGTGCATAACATCATACAGGGGTCCCATACATCAACCCTCCACCAACACCTTGCATTGTTGTGAGATGTTTGTTACAAATTATGAAAGAATATTGTCAAAATTTTACTACTATTCATAGTCCTTGTCTTATATTTGATGTGTTTTCCCCCCAACATACCCTATAATTATTTTTTAAATATGTTTTTTTATGAGAGAAGTTGTAAACTTATAAAACAATCATGCCTATGTGGAGAATTCCCAACAACACCCCTCCATCAACACACCACACTGTTGTGGAACATTTGCTATAGATAACATAATATCATCTGATTGTTACCATCTCCATAGTATACATTTGGCTGACATTTTCCATATTGTCCCATTATCAACACAGTACATCTTTGGCATAGATGCAAGAATATTATATTATTACTGCTAAACACAGTCCATAGGTCATTCCAGTTTATTTTTCCCATGTGTCCCAAACACCTTGCAGTAGTGATATACATTTGCTCTAGCCCACAGAGGACACTCTTACATCTGTACCATCAACCACAATTCTCATCCACCTCTTGGTTTATGGTGCTATTCAATTCCTAGATTATTCTCTAGCATTCTGTCAATTGGCATTTACATCCCTAGACTACCATTTTCAGCCACATCCCCATTTATAAACTAGCTATTACTCACTATTTGTTACCATCCATTCTATACATTTCCACACTTTTAGTGTAAAGCTAATTAAAACTTCTACATACCTTAAACATCAGTAGTCCATCTCAGTCCTTCTCTTATCTCCGTCAAGAATCCACTACCTACCACCAGGTCTTGAACATATTTTTCTACAATTTCTTCTAGAAGTTTTATGGTTCTTGCTTTTATTTTTAGGTTTTTTTATCCATTTTGAGTTAATTTTTGGATAAGGTATGAGATAGAGGTCCTCTTTCCTTCTTTTGGCTATGAATATCCAGTTCTTTCAGCACCATTTTGCTGAATGGACTGTTCTGCCTGAGCTGTGTGGGTTTGACAGGCTAGCCAAAAATCACTTGACTGTACATGTGAGGGTCTGTTTCTGAGCCATCAATTTGATTCCATTGATCTATGTGTCTGTCTTTATGCTAGTACCATGCTGTTTTTACCACTATAGCTTGGTAGTATGATGTAAAGTCTGGAGAACAGGGTTTGCTTTCCCTTTTATGATGTTTCTGGCTGTTCAGGACCCCTTACCCTACCAAATAAATTTGATAATTGTGTTTTTAATTTTTTTTTTAAATGCTGGTAGAATTTTTTATCAGGGTTGCATTGAATCTGTATATCAATTTGAGTAGAATTGACATTTTAATGATATTTAGTCTTCCAGTCCATGGGCATGGAATGTCCTTCCAGTTATTTAGGCCTTTTAAAATTTCTTTTAACATTGAGTTGCAGTTTTCTGAACATAAGTGCTTTACATCATTGGTTAAGTATATTCCTATTTGAGTTTTATCTGTCATATTTTATTTTCACCACTCTTTTGACACTTTTAGTTACTTTTATTGATATAATCTTCATTTCTAGACTCTTTTCCAGGCCTCTCTATCCTGTCTTTTCTTTTCAGGCTCTAGCAAACTCTTTAGTATTTCCTGAAAATCTGAGCTCTTGCTTAGAAATTCTCTCAGTTTCTGTTTCTCTGTAAATATTCTAACCTTGCCCTCTTTGAAAGACAGTCTTGCTAGATATAAGATTCTTGGCTGGAAATTTTTCTCTCATAGTATCTTAAATTTATCAGACCACTGTCTTCTTGCCTTCATGGTTTCTGGTGAGAAATCAGCACTTAATCTTATTGGGTATCTCTTATATGTTATGCATTGCTTTTCTCTTGCTGTTCTCAGAATTTTCTCCTTGTCTTTGGCATTTGACATTCTGATTACTATGTATCTCGGAGTTAGTCTCTTCAGAATTTTTTGGATGGCAGTATGTTGTTCTTCATGGACATGGATATCTATGTCCTTCAGTAGGGTTGGGAAATTTTCTAACATTATTTCTTTAAATATTACTTCTGTCCCTTTCTCTTCTCTTCTCCTTCTGGGACACCATGACATCTCTTGCTGTCGTTTAGTTCCCTGAGACCTTGTTCAATTTTTTCCATTCTTTACTTCATCTCTTCTTTTGTATGTTCACTTTCAGAGACCATTTCTTCAAGTTCACCTTTGTTCTGCCTCCTCAAATCTGCTGTTATATGATTCCAATAATTTTTTATTTCATTTATTGTGCCTTTCATTCCCATAACATCTGCTGTTTTTTTCTGCATGCTTTCAAATTCTTTGTGCTCATCCAGTGTCTTCTTAATATCCTTAATCTCTTTAGCCATCTCATTGAATTTGTTAAGGAGATTTGTTTGAACATCTATGATTAGTTGTCTCAACTCCTTTATGTCATCTGGAGGCTTATCTTGTTCCTTTAACTGGGCCATGGCTTCCTGTTTCTTGGTGTGGATTGTAATTTTTGGTTGGTGTCTTGGCATCTGGCTTGCTAGAATATTTATTCTGGGTGTAGTTTTCCTCTTCAGTTTAGGGCTTCCTGCCCTTTCTCCCTTGCTAGTTGTGCAATAGGAGCCAAGGATATAATTCGTGGTATAAACTGTGGCGGCTCAAGCTGCGCTCATTGCCCCAGGGATGGATGAAGCTTCTCCCAACTTTCTTCTTTCTCAGAGGTAGGGACAGAGTCACAGTTGTGTGGAATAATCCGAGTTGTATAGGCCTAGGTTGTGGCTGCCCAGAGAGACTGATGAAGCTTCACGCCCCTTTCTCCCCTGCCTGGGTCAGGGATGGAGCTGCAGGTGTGGGCAGCAATCTATGCAATGTAGGTCCAAGATGACTGCAGTTGCCCTGGGTAGCTTCAGATTATTCAGTTTGTAGCAGCCAAAGGTACCCAATGTTACCTGGATAGGCTGATGCAGAGCTAGCCAGCCTCCTCCCTTCCAGGAATGGGGCTGAAGCCTAGGCTAGGGCTGCAGGCGGATCTGGGTAAAAGAAACCCATTCCTACCGTCACTGTGATATTTGTTTAGCCAGGCTTCCCCTCAGGCTGGGGGTGGAGGCCAAATTGCGACCATTGGCCTTTTTCCTTTCCAACTTGGACAGATTCACAGCCCAGCTGTTCCTTGGTTTATTCCTTAGCCATCTGAGTCTATAAATAAGTAGCTGAAATCTTCCTCCCCTGTTGTTGGGAAATGGAGCATCAAATTCCAATCACAGAACAGTTCCTGGGGTGACTTGTGCCACTAGATTAGGACAATCACTGGCCTCCACGGCTTGGCTGGCAATTTCCCAGAGAGGTTGGCACAGGTCCCTGCGGCTTCCTCCCTGTCAGAGGTGGCACTGGGGCTTACGCTAGACCTGCAATCAGACCTAGATAGAAAGAAACCAGTCCCCACCAGCACTGTGAATCTCAGTCTGCCCCACTTCCCCTCCTGCCAGGCACGGAGTTAAGATGGCAGTTCCTGGCCTCTTTCTACTTGGACAGACTCAAACTTCAGCTATTCTCAGGGTTATTATACTTTAACCCACTGAATTTACTTATCAGTAGATGAAGTTGGTGCCCAACCGTTTCTTCCTCCCCTGTTGTGGGGAAGTGGAGCTTTCAAGTCAGCTGCAGAACAGCTCCCGAGGCAGCTTGTGTCTCCATAGGAGGATGGGCACCAGCCTCCGGGGTGTGGAGCACTCTACTTACAAATCTTCAATGCAGATAGGCAGCCTCCTCCTTCCATTCCTTCAAGGGTGTTGCAGGATGCCGTTCTGACCTCCTGTACCTCCCAAACAGGTACTTCAGCTAGCTCAAATAGCTCTGGGTGTTTATTAAGTGCCCTGTAGCAGGAGCTGACTCCAGGAGCTCCTTACTCTGCCGCCATCTTGCTGGTTGTTCTGTTCTATGCAATTTTAATCATAACGTACCAAAAAAAAAAAAAAACCATTTTTCATGGAACTTAAAAATTTCTTTGGTATGAAGCCAAAAATAGACAAATTTTTGTATCTGTTATTATTTATTTAATCAATTTTTATGTATAATTTGCCTTCAGTAAATTGAATCCATTTTGCATGTACAGTTCAATGATTAAGAACATTTATGTCATCCCAGAATGTTCCCTGTGGTCATTCTCAGAACACCTGGCCCTAGGCCACCACTAATATTTCCCTCACTATAGATTAATTTTGCCTATTTTAGAGGTGTATATGAATGGGATCATATAGAATGCATTTATAATGTCTTTAAATAGTGAATTACATTGCTTGAGTTTCAGATGTGTAACAATCTTGCATTACTTGTATAAATTCTAAGTGATCATAAGCATACATCTCATAATGTATATATTATTTTGGCACTCATCCATTTTTGGGTGTGTTTATTACTATTTTGTTCATTTTGTTTCTGAATAGTATTCTATTGCATCGATACATGACAATTTATCTGTTCATCTATTGATGAACATTTTAGTAATTTCCGTTTTGTGGCTATATATATATAAAGCTGCTATAAACCTATATAGACAAGTCATTCTGTGGTCACACGTTCTAATTTTTCTTGGATAAATACCTAGGAGTGGAATGTTGGGTTGTATCATAAGGGTATGTTTAACTTTATAACAGATTGCCAAATTGTTTTCCAAAGTGAATATACGATTTTATATTCCCACTATCAAAGTATAAGAATTCAAATTGCTCCACATCTTCACCAATGCTTGGAATTTTGAGACTTCTAAATTTTAGCTATTCTAGGAGTATCACTGTGGTTTTTAATTCTTATCTTTCCAATGACTAAGGATCTCATACATGTTACATGCTTATAGGTCATTTGTATATGTTCTCTTGTGAAATATCTGTTTAAATCTTCTACCTGGTTTTAAATTGTGTTACTATTGACTCGAAATAGTTCTTTATATTATAGCTACTTCTTTGTCAGATACATGTTTTGAGATTATTTTTTTCTACTTTGTGACTTGCCTTTCATTTCCCTAATGATATCATTTAGAGAACAGATGTTTTAAATTTTGATGAAGTCCAATTTACTGAATTTTTCTTTTATTTTCTGTGCTCTTTGAGTCATAAGAAAATTCTGCATACCACATGTAAAGTTTTTCCATTTTTAAAGGAATGTTTAAGAATTAAAATGATATTTAGATCTATCAGCCATTTCAATTTTTATGTATGAGATAAAACTCAGTAATATTTTTCCCACATCCTGTTATTTGAGCAACATTTGTTGAAAAGACCATCTTTTCTGTGAATTATAATGGTTCTTTTGATGAAAATCAATAGATCACCTATTGGTGGATATATTTCTGGACTCTATTTTGTTCCATTGATCTTTATATCTGCCCTGTGCATTGCTGCACTGTTTTGAATTGTCTTGAATTAAGTTTAAGTCCTTTACTTTTTTTCTTCTTCAGATTCATCTGGTTATTATAGATTCTTTGCATTTTCATATAAATTTTGGAATTAGTGTTGATCTTCATTATTCACAAATTCCATATTTGTGAATTCTCCTACTTGCTAAAATATATTCATGGCCCCAAAGTCAATACTCACAGCACTTCAGCATTCATTCATGTACATGTACAGAGTGGTAAAAAATTTGAGTCACTAGTTGTGTGTAGTCCTGGCTGAAGTTGAGCAAGTTGAGTTAGGCTCTTTGCCTTGTTATTTAATCTCTGATACTGTGAACAATTGTCATTTTTGTAGTATTTTTTTCATTTTTTTCTCTTTATTGATAGTGATGAAGTGCTATCTGGCATTCCTAACTGCAAAAATCTTGTGATGTGCCTTATGGAGAAAATACATGTATTAGATAAGCTTGTTCAGGCATGAAGTATAGTGCTGTTGGCCATCTGTTAGTGTTAATGAATCAATATATATTAAGGTGTCTTTAAACAGAACACACATAAAATAAGGTTATGTGTTGATTGGTTAACAAAATCATTGTGACTAGAGGTTTTCAGGAAAACCTGTATTTCCTGTAGGAGCAGGTTCAGTATTTGCTAATTCAATGTTCATAATGATTTTATAAAACATTACTACCATGAATAAAAAGACTTGACTCTAGTCTGATCATTTCTATGTACAAGCCTCCTGTAAGCTTGATTGAGATTTAATTGAACCTGTAGATTAATTTAAGGAGAAATGATTGCGTAATAGTACATTTATTTACTTTGTACTATATATGTGTGTGTTTATAGCCTAATAGCACTTTTTCATAAGATTTTCTACATTGACAATCATGTACTTGATGAATAAAATATTGTACTTCTTCCTTTCTAATCCATGATCCTTTTATTTTACTTTTTTCTTGCCTTTTATTTCACTGATTAGGACCTGAAGTACAGTGTTGAGTAGAAGCAATGAGAGTGGTCAGGTTGTTTTTCTGCCTCTTTTTCCATGCTCATATGGTTTTTTTTCCATTAATCTCTTTAAATGGTCAATTACATTGGATTTCAGATATTAATCCAACTTTGTGTACTTTGGATAAATTCTACTCAGTCATGATAGATTATCCTTTTTAAATATTGGTGAATTAGATTTGTTAAAATTTTGTTAAGTATTTTTGCAATAGTGCTCATAAGGGAGATTGAGCTTTTTCTTTGCCTTCTTGTGATTGACTAGTTATAGGATCAGGGTAATGCTGACCCCTTTCAATAATCTCAGATATGTTCTGTTCTCACCTATTTCTTTTTTTTTATTTATTTATTTTTTATTGATTTTTTATTGATTTTGTAAAAATATTACATTAAAAAATATGAGGTCCCATTCGACCCCACCACCCCCACCGCACCCCTCCCCCCCCCCAGCAACACTCACTCCCATCATCATGACACATCCATTGCATTTGGTAAGTACATCTCTGGGTATCTCTGCACCTCATGGTCATTGGCCCACACTCTCCCCCATTCCATCCAGTGGGCCCTGGGAGGATTTACAATGTCCGGTGATTGCCCCTGAAGCACCATCCAGGGCAACTCCAAGTCCCAAAGGCGCCTCCACATCTCATCTCTTCCTGCCATTCCCCATACCCAACAGCCACCATGTCCACTTTTCCCACTCCATTGCCACCTTTTCTCTGAGGTCCTTGGATTGGTTGTGTCCGTTGCACCTCTATGTCAAGAGGAGGCTCAGATTCCACATGGTTACTGGATGCAATCCTCCTGCTTTCAGTTGTAGGCCCTCTAGGCTCCATGGTGTGGTGGTTGCCCTTCTTCAACTCCATCTTAGCTGAGTGAGGTGAGTCCAATAATTCAGATTGTAGGAGCTGGAGTCTGTTGAGGCTCAGGGCCTGGCTATCATATTGTCAGTAAAAAGATTCAATCCCCTAAATATATCTTAAACCCCAATACCAACTACAATTCCAGTAAAGTAGCATGATAGTCTTATGAAAAGAGATCCCCTCTGGGTCCAGTTTCATCACTCAGAAACACCAGCTCCATAGAAGGGCCATCTGACATGGCAGTGAACCCTATCTGCCATGACCGTAGAACCCGTGGGTCCCTTTAGCCCTCAAAGGAACCAATACCTGGGGATTGTATCTACTTTATCTGTCTCTTAGACTCTGCTCAGTTGTGCATAAGGGAAATCCTTCTGACAGCCTCCAGACTCTTTTTTTTTTTTTAGAGACTCATAGCCATATAAACTCATTTCTCCTTTCTATTTCCCCCTTACAGTAGGTCAAACAGCATTTTAAAGTCATATTATTCTATGTAGACAGGGATATTCTACTGATCCGCATCGAACCTTCAATTCAAGGTTATTTTCCAGTTGCATTATCAGTTGTTAGTTGATAGTGATCCCTCGGTGCCAGGGAGGCTCATCCCCGGGTGTCATGTCCCACGCTGGGGGGAAGGCATTGCATTTAGATGCTGAGTTAGGCTTCGAGACTGGCCACATTTGAGTAACATGAAGGCTGTCAGGAGGAGATTCCCAGGCACAGTGTTGCTCTAGGCCTTGTTCTTATTTCAGGCCTGTAGGCTCACAAGCATAGTCATTAGTATCAGGGGCTTACTGTTGGACCTTCATTCCTTCTCGGTCCTTGCCGCTGTACTTGGGGGGCTGCCGCTGCTCTCCTAGGGACCACGGCAAAGCACCCCCGGCCAGGGACCCAGTACCCCCCCAGCTTTAGTTTTTAATTGTTGCCACTATGAGTATATCCAAACATTACCATGCACCCTGGACATATGCCCTGTATAGCTCCGTGTCAGCCATTTATCCCCTGTCAATAGTATCCCATGCCAGTATTTCTCCGCTGCCGTTGTTGGACCACTCTGGGATCCAGAACTTTCTGAATATTGAAGCCCCAATATCATGTCAGGATCTCTTACTAGCAAAATTCACCTATTTCTTGATAGAGGTTGTGGTGGATTGCTATTATTTCTTTCTTAAATGTTTTGTAGAATGTACCTGTGTATCCTTCTGGGCCTTATGGGAGATTGTAAAGAAATCAAGTAAATGAGTGTAAATTCTGTCTGCTTGCCGATCATTTCTGGCATTCTTTATTTCTTATTGTAGATCCAAGTTTTTACCATTTTCCTTCAGTTTGAAGAAGTTTATGGTGCAGACCTTTAGATGATGGATTCTTTTAATGTTTGTTTGCTTGAAAATATTTTTCTTTGACTTATATATTTTTTTTGTTCCCGCCACCTCATCCCCCTCCCCCCACGGCTTGCTTGCTGTCTGTTCTCTGTGTCCATTTGCTGTGCGTTCTTCTGTGTGCTTATATTTATTGTCCCCCCTTGCAGCTTGCTTATTGTCTGCTCTCTGTGTCCATTTGCTACACGCTTTTCTGTGTTTTTATTTGTCTCCCATTTTTAGTTGCGTCACCTTGCTGAGTTGGCTCTCTGTGGCATGTGGACAGGCTGCCTTCACACTTCACGAGGAGACCCCAGGACACGAACCCAGGCCTTCCATATGGTAGACGGGAGCCCAACTGATTGAACCACAGCCACTTCCCTGACTTTCATTTTTGAACTATTTTTATTTTTAAACAATATATATAATTCTAGCTAAACTTTTTCTCCCAGTACTTTAATAATATTTTTTTAATCTTCAAACATGTATTGTTTTTATTTAGACATTTGGAGTCATTTTTATCTTTTATGTAATATGTTCTTTTCTTCCTGACTTTTTTTAAAGACAGGTCTATTAAGGCCTAATTTACATATGGTAAAATTCACCCCTTTTAGGAATATATTTTATGAGTTTTGACCAATGTAAACAGTTATGAAGTACTACCACAATCAAGATACAGGATATTTCAGTAACTCTATAAAGTTCCCTTGTGTCCCTTTGTCATCAATTTTCTGTACCCTCTGACCCTAAGAACCCCTGATCTGATATCTATCTATATACTTTTGCATTTCCAGAATGTTGTATTAGTGGAATCATACAGTATGCAGCCTTTTGTGTCTAGTTTCTTTCACTTAGCATAATATCTTTACGATTCACCCATGATGTTCCATGTGTCAGGAATTTATCACTTTCTATGTGTGAGTAATATTCAATTACATGTTGTAATGGTTAGGCTATTGTGTCAACTTGGCCAGGTAATTGTGCCCAGTTGTTTCATCAGGCAAGCACTGGGCTAACTGTAATACAAGGGCATTTATAGACTTTTGTCACCGTTGACTTTACTGCAGTGGTAAATCATTGATAGCTGATTATAATTACATTAGTCAGGGAGATTGCCTTCAACAATGAGTGACACTTAACCCAATCAGTTGAATGCTTTAAAAGCGGAAGTGATTCCAGCATTGAGAGAGAATTTCCCAGTTTGTGTTTGGGCAGCCAACATCTTCCAGAATTCATCAAGAACCTTCATAGGACTTTCATTGGAGTCCCTGGTTACAGCCTGCCTACGGAACCTGGACTTGTGCATCCCCATGGCTGCGTGAGAGACTTATAGAATCACATACTATTGACAGATATCTCTTGTTGATTCTGTTTCCCTAGAGAACCCTGACTAATATACATACATATACCATAATTTGTTTATCAACTCACCAGCTAATGAATATTCAAGTTGTTCCCAGTTTTTGGCTGTTAGGAAAAATCTTCTGTGAACATTCCCTACAGTTTCTTATATGGCCATAGGTTTTTATTTGGGCTGGGTAAATACATAGTAGGTCATGTGGTAAATGTATATTTAACTTCATAAAATACTACCAAACTTTTTTCCAAAGTGGCTTTTCCAATTTGAATTCCCCTGCTGCAATCACATCTGTTCTTGGTGTTGTTAGTAGTTTAAATTTTAACTATTCAGCACATGTGTACTGATGTCTCCTTGTGATTTTAATTTGTATTTGTCTGATGACTAAAGATGCTAAACATCTTTCATGTACTCATATTCTCTCTGTATATCTTTGGTAAAGTGTATGTTAAAATATTTTGCCTACATTTTAATTTTTACAGCTTTATTGATACGTAATTGACATACAGCAAAGTGCATATATTCAATATTTATAGTTTGATAAATTTTGATGTGTGTAACCATCACCACAATCGAATTAACATAAATGCTACAACATGGATGAATCTTGAAAACATTATGCTAAGTGAAAGAAGCCAGACACAAAATGCCACCTGTTATGAGTCCGTTTATATGAAATGTCTAAAAAAAAAAAAAGCAAATTCATAGAGACAGAAAATAGACTATTGATTGCCAGGTCCTATGGGTGGGACAAATGCTAATGTGTATGAAGCTTCTTTTTGGAATGATGAAAATGTTCAGAAGTTAGACGGGATTGTTGCACGTCATTGTGAATACTCTAAAAACCTCTCATTTGTACATTTTAAAAGGGCACATTTAATGGTATGTGAATTCCATAGCAATAAATACCTATTTTATAGAAGAAAATAGAAACACTAGCTGTGACCCACTCATTGAATGTTCAAACAGTACTCTTAATTGCAAAGACATGGGAACTAACTAAATGTCCATTAATAGAATGAGTATAAAATTTTTCATATGTATCAGAATAAAAAAGTATATAGCATTTAAGATAATGAAGCAGAGCAATATGTATAAGCATGATTTATCTCACAATCAAGTTAAAAATGTTGTAATAGAATATATAATAGGTATAATACAGAATTAAAGTTTAAAAATATATGAAATACCATAAAATGTAATTTAGTGAAAGTAAAGGTATAAAAAAATAATGGAGATTGTAAATATAAGCTTCTAGACATAGTAATTAGTTTTGGAGGTAACTTGTAGAGTATACCTGTAGGGGAAGAAAGGGAGAAGGTTATTAAAGAGTGGTTCAATTATATTGGTAATGTTTTGTTTTTAGTTTGTGTGGTAGGTTTATTTCATATTTATTTTTAGACTATTTCAAGTTATTTTTATAAGAATATACAAAGGACAGAACAAAATGTTTGTCGGCCTGTAAGGAATAAATAAATAAGCTAAACATTTTTCACTTACATAAGAATAGTAATGTCAAATGAAGAACTGAGGACAGACCAGAACCAGTTGAGAAATGAATGTTTGGGGAGTACTGATTTATATACATAAAATCATAATCATATAACTTCTTTTAAAGAAGTTGTGGTTTCTTTTGGGAGTGCTACACCAAGCACAATTGCAAAGCATGATGACCTGGAAGTAATTTCACTAATGTATATTTCACAAAGTCAAATCAATGCCTTCTAGAGATTTTTGTATGCATGTCAAATGGTCTCAGAGGGAGGAAACTGTAAGGATGTGGGGAGTGAGGAAAAGCCATAGGAGATCTTTCTTACATGGTCTAAGGAACTCATTTAAAAGGTAATCACCCAATCAAAGGTCCCCTGAGAAACAGATTACACCACTGAAACAAGAGAGTACTTGAATGGTTTCTAGTTCATTTCAAAAACATTTATTGATATCAGACCTCTTCTAGTAACAGGGAATTATAAAGCTTTGATGCCTGTCCTCAAGGAGCCCAAGGAAATGTATTTTAACCATACCATGAAGTCTGTTTTCCGGGAAGAGAAGCTAAGGCCATTTAAGAAGTACTATCCACAAAAACTTATGAGGAAAACAGGAGGCCTGAGGGACTTGGAGAAAACCAGAACTAGAGAACATTGACTGTAAGAACTTGGTATTGTTTAAATCTACAGACATTCTTCATTTTCATTACTTTTGCTAGGTACCTTTTAGTTGCTTGTTGCAATTAGCAATAAAGTACTTAAATGAAAAGGACTACTAAGCTTGCTCAATGGGACATAAAGGAAGCATACCAGAGAATATGTATCCTATCCTTTTTTTTTTTTTTACACTTTTTTATTAAAGTTAATCAATCAAAAAGAACGTTACATTAAAAAACATAAAAAATGTAAGAGGTTCCCATATACCCCACCCCATCATTATTATAAATTGTGTTTTTTTGAAGATATATACATCACAAAAAAAATGTTACATAAAAAATATGAGAGGTTCCTGTATACCCCCCATTCCCCTACCTCACTCCTCCCACACCAACAACCTCCTCCTTCATTGTGGCACACTCATTGCACTCGGTGAACACATTTTGGAGCACTACTGCACCACATAGATAATACTTTATCCTGTAGTTCACACTCTCCCCCAGTACATTCAGTGGGTTATGACAGGATATATAAAGTCAAGCAACTGACCCTTCAATATCATTTAGGACAACTCAAAGTCCCAAAAATGCTCCCACATCATATCTCCTCTTCCCTCTCCCTTCCCTCAGCAACTACTGTGGCCACTTTCTCCATCTCAGTGCTACAATTTCTTCTATTAATAGTCACAATAGTTTTATAGTAGAATATCAGTAAGTCCACTCTAATTCATATTTTATTCCTCCATCCTGTGGACCCTGGGATGGTGATGTCCACTCCACCTCTATATCAAGAGGGGCTTAGATTCCACGTGGATGATGGATGCAATTCCTCTGCTTGCAGTTGTTGGCATTCTTGATTCCCCAGTGTGGTGGTTGGCCAACTTCACCTGTTAACTGACCTGGGTAAGTCCAATGAACTGGGGAATAGGAGTCACAACTCTGCTGAGGCTCATGACCCAGCTGGCACATAGACAGTCCAGAGATTCAAGTCTCCTGAGTATGCACCATCCCTCGTGCCAATCACAGGTTCAATAAAAGTGACAGTAGAGTCATATGTAGGAAGGTCACATCTGAGTCCAGCTCCATTACACTCAGGAGCACACATTCCAAAGTAGGGCCTTCTGACATGGCACTGAACTCCAAATCCATCTGCCATGACTATATACCCTGTGGATCTCTGTAGTCTTCAGGAGAACCAGCACCTAGGGTTGTATCTACTTTGGCTCTGTCTGGGGTCCTGCTGAGGTATGCATAAGCATGACCCCTCTGATGACCTCCCGACTCTTTTTGGAAGACTCTTAGCCATATAAACTCATTTGTCTTTGCCATTTCCCCCTTTTATTCAAGGTCAATAAGCAGTTTTTAACACTTGAGCCAACATGTAGGCTGAGATATTCTGCTGGTCTGAGCTAACCCTTTTATTCAAGGTCTCTTTCTACTTGCATCACCAGTTAGTGATTGGTAGTAATCCCTTGGTGCCAGGGAGGCTCATCCCTAGGAGTCATGTCCCATGCTGGGGGGAAGGTAATGCATTTACATGCTAAGTTTGGCTTAGAGAGTGGCCAAATTTGAGCAACATGGAGACTCTCAGGAGGTAACTCTTAGGCACCCTGCAGCTCTAGGCCTCGTTTATATTTCAGGCACACAGGTTCATAAGCATAGTCATCAGTATCAAGAGCTCATTATTGGACCATCCTTCCTTGTTGGTCTTTGCTGTTGCCCTTGGGGGATAATTTTTGTTCCATTGGGGAATGTGACAGAGCTCCCCTGGGTAGGAACTCAGCACTCCCTCAGTTGACGTTTGTAACTGTAACTGATATATGTATCCTATTCTATAGTCAGTCCTGAAGGGGAAAAGACTGTAAGAGTAGTTGGTGGCAGCATTGGGGAGGAAAGGAAAAAGATCACTAAGACCTGTTTTGGGGGCAGTTTAGAGCCAGGCTATGACAGACATACTCTACAGGAGCTTCATTTTTTCCAAATGGGATCCTATCTGTTACTTAGAATGACTTCTGGCATGCATTTTACTTAATCTCAAAAGCAGTTATTATTGATGGGAAAAGATAAGTGGGAATAATAATAGCAGTAGTAGTAGTAGCTATTTAGTAATAATAGTAATAACAGCAACAACTAACATTTTTTAGGGCATTTACTACCATCTCATATGTTCCTTTTTACCACACTATGTGCTAAGTACTGTTCTCAGTCTTTTACAGATGAGAAACTGAGGTCACTGCAACGTTAAATTGTCAAAAAAAAAAATCAACCCTTCAAAAAAGACATTTCTCACTGGAGTGCTTGGGTAGTCGCTTGCAAATTGAGCTGGCAGTCAGCAAGCAAGCAGCGTGGAGGTGCTCTGGGGAAGCACCAATACTGAGTGGGTCTGGAGCTTCACAGACAGAGTTCCCCAGGTGTTTCATTTGCTTTCTCCTGGTTTAATTTGATGAACACCATCATGAGAAGTGGCAAGCTTGCCTTAGCTTGTGTTGTGGCTAATACAGGTATCCTTGAATTTAGTTTCTTTCTGTTGACAGTTGCTCTCCTGGCTTCTTACTCAGTCCATCTCCTGTTTAGTATGTGTATTCAGACAGCTGTAACATCTTATGAAGATCTCAGAATCTTTGCATTTGTAATACCTGGAAAGTGGTGGCAGGCACCATAATAATTCAAAATATTGGAACTATGTCATCTTATCTTCTGATTATTAAAAGAGAACTTCCCGCTATTTTTGAACTTTTAACTGGAAATTGTAGTGGATCTTGATATGATAATGGACAAACACTATTGATAATCATTTGTGTTGGCATTGTGTTCCCTCTTGTACTACTTCCCAAATAGTCTTTCTAGGCAACACAAGTAATTTATCATTTTCTTTATGGTGTTCTTTGCTTTTGTGGTAATAATTAAAAAAATGGTCCATCCCTTGTCCTCTAATATTAAATTACATAGAGTAATACGTCCAGATTCCAAATGTTACAGATGATTGTAAACCATAGCTCTTACCATCACTCAAAGAGAGTGCTTATGCCATACAACCATGGCTTTTTCATTTGTTTCATTTGTTTTTCATTTGTTTCAATATTGCCTATATACTGTGAACTTCAAAGCCCTTTAGAGAAAAGGATGCAGAATATAACCAATACAGCAATTGCTTTAAGTTTTCTCATTTATTTTATATCTGCACTCTTTGGGTACCTCACTTTTTATGACAAAGTAGAATCAGAATTACTACAAGGTTATGATGTTGTCATGACTCTGTAGTTATGCACACTCTTTGCTGTGCTTTTGACAATTCCACTAATCTAGTCCCCATGATGATATTTTTCTCCAATTTTCCATTCTCATGGAGTTGCCATTCTTTGATCACTGTAGAACTCAATATTATCATTATTTTACTTGCAATATATGTTCCTGACATTAAAATGTATTTGATATAGGTGGTACTAGTACATCAACCTGTTTGATTTTTTTATTTTTAGGACTATTTTACCTTACATTTACCAGAGAGGATTTTCTCTCATAGAAAAAGCTTGGGGCTTGTATTTTGATCATCTTTTGAATTTTGGTTGGGAATTTTAGCTTAGCACTCATCATTTTTGATTGGATTAATAAAAGAAAGAACTATTTTCTTACTTGTTATGAAGAGTAATTTACATCCATATGCAAGAAGAATAATTCTGGAAGGTGCTTGGGATGAATCTTCTTTATATGGTATATTAGTCAGGATTCTCTAGGGAAACAGAATTAACAGGAGATATTGGTAAATAGTATGAGATTTTTCTAAAATTCTCTCACATGACCATGGGGATGCACAAGTCCAAACAAATTCTGTAGGCAGGCTGCAAGCCAGCGGTCTGATATAGGTCCTTGATGACGCTGGCTGTCCGAAGTTGAACTGGAAATTCTCTCTGAATGCTGCAATCCTTTCCCCTTTTAAGGCCATCAACTGATTGGATTAAATGTCATTCATTTCTGACAGCAATCTCCTTGGTTGATTGTAGATGTAAGCAGCCATCTATGCAGCGAACTCACTGATGATTAAAGTCCATAAATGTCCTTGTATTACAATTATCCCAGTGCTTGCTTGACCAAACAACTGGACACAATTACCTGGTCAAGTTGACACATTAGCCTAACCACTAAAAATGGGTTAACATTTTTATAAAAATTGTTAACAGAACAAAATGGCAGGAGCTAGGGAAAAGGGTGCAAAGCAGTTTTAATTAAAGCAAGAAACAACCTCAAAATGTTCTTCAATATATTGGGGTAGTCTTAGAAAATAAAAAAGATACTCTCAGTGTCTCGAGAGTAAATGAAAAAGTTCAGGTGCTAAATAGTACTGATTAACAACTGCTTGACTTTCTGAACTTGAGACCTTCTGGTTAATGGAAGAGTAAATGCAGACATTTTAAATAGGTATTCTGAAGTTGAACTGATGCAACAAGTGTCTTGTAGATTCTATAGAAATAAAAATAGGTTTTCTCAATCATCCTACAAAGTCGATGCCATTTCCTGCTTTTTACTAATTTTGTTCTCACCTTCATAAAAAAATGGACTTGAGATAATTAAAAAAAAAAACTCATTTATAGAGGATACCTTTTGCTGTCGTCATTTGACAGAGCTACTATGTCAAATACAACACATTCATCCATGGACAAATCCCAAAAGCCTTAAATCATTTCAATAACTACTCTAAAAGTCCACAGTCTCATCAAAATCATTATGGGCATGTTCTATGCTGGGAAAAATTTCTCTCATATTGTGGACCAATAAAACCTAGAAAACAAGTTATCAGTTTCCAAAATACAGTGGTGGGACAAGCATAGGACAGATATTCTCATTCCAAAAGAGAGAAATCGGAAGAAGTCTCAGGTCTGAAGTAAGTCCGAAACTCAACAGGGCAAACTCCGTTAGATTCCAACATTTGAGAGTCACCAGAGGATCAATGCTTTGTCATCCAGGACTACTGGAACAGTAGCCCCACTCTTTCCATGCACTTGAGCAGCAGCAGTAGTCTCCCCAACACCACTAGAGCATAGGCTATGCCCTCTCCAACTACCTGGCTGGCCATCAAGGTTTCCCTGTGCACTGGGTCATGTCCCACCCTCTCTGAGCATTAGGGTGGTGGCCACACTCTACTGGAACATTGGGGTGGAAGGAGCACCTCCCCAAATGCCATGGCTCAAGAACATCTTCTCCAAGCATTGGGGCAGAAAGTTTGTCCTCTCTAAGTAAAGCACAAGAGTGGGCCCACCCCTTCCAAATGGGGGTCAGCCCTCCCTTTCTAAAACCCATGGAGGAAGACCCACCCTATGAAAGCCCATGGTAATGGTCCCTCTTTCTTGGTCTGAGGAAAGATCTTATGCGCAGATGTTTACTTCCATGGATCTGCCCTTGAGGTCCTTCTTCATTTAATTTGCCCTGTCTCTGTCCTTTTCAGTCTAGGTTGGCCGTGTTTCTGTATATACCTAATCTCCTCAGCAAACAACTGTTCATCCATATCCTTGCATGGAGCCCTGCTAGGGGGAGCTTACCGCCCAGGAACTCTGGTAGAGCTACTTCTGGACCCAGTCTCAGAGCACACCGTGTGGGCAGGCTGAGAATTCTCCATATCATCACATTCCTGGTTCCTTTGCACTTAATGGTTCAATCTTCAATCTCTCTCCTTCCTCTCTCATTTTACTATAAGCAGCAAAGAAAAATCAGGCTGTGCCTTCCACATTTTCCTTGGAAATATCCTTAGCTAAATATCCAAGTTCTGCCTTCCATCTGAAATCAGAATATGATTTCACCAGGTGCTCTGCCACTTTATAACAAGGATTGTTTTTCTTCCTGGTCTGGTAAACATTTCCTTCTAAGGCTTCATTGGAAGTACCTTTAATGTCCATGTTTTTTCCAATTGGTTCTTCTTTTTATTTCCTAAGACCTTCTAATTTTCATTCATTTCAAGCATGTCCACAAGTGCTCATTGAAGCACTTTTATGATGGCTGCTTCAAAATTCTTGTCAGATAATTCTAACATCTTGTCATTTTAGTGCTGACATCTGTTTTGATTGTCTTTTTGTAT
Source organism: Dasypus novemcinctus (assembly GCF_030445035.2). Classification (NCBI taxonomy): domain Eukaryota; kingdom Metazoa; phylum Chordata; class Mammalia; order Cingulata; family Dasypodidae; genus Dasypus; species Dasypus novemcinctus. Next base: position 18,397,973 of record NC_080690.1, on the reverse strand, counting down.
GCAAGTTGAGATATTCCTAATCCTTGGCATGATAAGTGATTTTCAATTGAAACCTGGGAATTTTGGATATTATGCTATAAGGCTGCATCTTATTTAAATCTTTCATTTAGCAGGACTCCTCTGACACTACTTCAGCAGTGGAAAAGTGGGGGTAGAAGTCCAGGTTTTCCACCTGACCTCCATTGACACTGGCAGGAGAGGGTGTCCTTATTACTTTGTGCAGGGCTGGGTGTTCCGATTCCCCATTGGCCTCCTCTGATACCATCCTGGCTGGATGTGGCAGGGATGCTTTAATACTGCCCTCAGTGCTCCTTCCACTGATACCACAGAGAATTGCGCTTGTTATTGATGGTCTGTAATGAAAGTCTGACTAGTCATAGTCTTTCTCTGACACTGTCCCACAGAGAAGGGTGTGGATACTTCATTACTGTGAGGGGGAAATCCAAGCTCCCCACATCGTGTCCAGGATACCATGAAGCAGGGGGTGGAGGGGTCGGGGACTACTTGTTAGTGCTTGTAGGGTGAAATCTCCAAACTTGGCCTTCTTTACATCATCCTGACTTTTTGTTATGGTCTGGTAGGGGTTGAAGTGTAAGTTCCCTGTTTTTCCTTTGTTGGCATGGTTGGGGTGGAACCAGTTTTATCTGTGGTGTTTGGCTACAGTAGAATGGTTATTTTCTAAAAGTTTTCTGGGTTGTGAGGTTTCTTCCTTGGTCCTTTGACTAGAGAAAACAGACTTTTCTTGGGGCTTTTTTCAGTCTGGATCATTGGATTTTTCTGTTTGTTAGCTTCTCTAGTGCACAGTTTGGGATATATGAGAATAACAGAAAGCCCAGGTAACTCTGCCTGATTGGTTTGCCTTCTTCTATCTACCTTTCAGAGCTTTATGTCTTTCTTTTTTTTTAAAGACATTTTGATGATTTGGGTCCTCTTTCCCTTCAAATAAATTTGGTAATTGACTTTTCCATATCTGAAAAGTAGGAGGTTGGAATTTTGATTGGGATTTTTGATTCTGTAAATCAGTTGGGGTGAATTGACATTTTAATAATACTTAGTCTTCCAATCCATGAACAAGGAATGTCCTTCCATTTATTTAGGCATTCTTTAATTTCTTTTAGCAATGTTTTGTAGTCTTCAGAGTACAGGTCCTTTACACCCTTGATTAAATATATACCTAGATAATTGATTCTTTTAGTTGCTGTTGAAAATGGGATTTATTTCCTGATTTGCTCCTCTGGTTGTTTATTACAAGTGTATAGAAATACCGTTGAGATTTGCATGTTGGTCTTGTATCCTGCCACTTTGCTGAACTTGTTTATTAGCTGTAGTACGTTCATTGTAAATGTTTCAAGGTTTTCTAAATACAGGATCATGTCATCTGCAAATAGGGAAAGTTATACTTCTTCCTTTCCGATTTGGATTTCTTTTATTTCTTTTTCTTGCCCGATTGTTCTACCTAGAACTTCTAGTACAATGTTTTATAACAGTGTGACTGACTGTGGGTATCCTTTACTTGTTTCTGATGTAAGAGGAAAAGCTTTCATCCTTTCATCCTTGAGAGTGATGCTGGATGAGAGTTTTTCACATATGCTCTATATCACATGCAGGAAGTTTCCTTCTTTTCCTATCTTTCAAAGTGTTTTCATCAAAAAAGGATGCTGTATATTGTCATATGCCTTTTTTGCATCAATCAAGATGATCATGTGATTTTTCTCCTTCAATTTGTTCATGGGTCATAGTATATTAACTGATTTTCTTGTGTTGAACCATTTCATACCTAGGATAAAACTCACATGGTCATTGTGTGTAATTCTTTTAATATGTTGTTGGATTCTATTGCTGCTATTGGATTTGATTTGTAAGTATTTTGTTGAGGATTTTTGCATATATATTCATTAGAGATTGGCCTGTAATGTTCTTCTCTGGGGGGTATCTTTATGTTGCTTTGGTATTAGAGTAATGTTGGCTTCATAGAATGAGTTAAGTAGTATTCCTTCCTCTTCAATTTTTTGGAAGAGTTTGAGCAGGGCTGCTATTAATTTTTCTTGAAATGATTGGTAGAATTCACTTGGAAAGGCATCTGGTCCTGGGTTTTTCTTTGCTGGGAAGTTTTGGAAGGCAATTCAGTCTCTTTACTTGTGATTCATTTGTTGATGTCCTCCATTTCTTCTAGGGTCAGCATAGGTTGTTCATATATTTCTAGGAATTTGTCCATTTCATCTACATTGTGTAGTTTGTTGGTGTGCAGTTGTTCATAGTTTCCTCTGATGATCTCTCTTATTTCTGTGGGTTAGTGGTAAAGTTCCACATTTCATTACTGATTTTATTTGCATCTTTTTTTCTTTTACAGTTTAGCTAATGATTTGTTCATTTTGTTGCTCTGTGTAAAGAACCAATTTTTTGGTTTTGTTGTTTTTCCTCTATTTTATTTTTTGTCTCAATTTCATTTATTTCTACTCTGATCTTTGCTATTTCTTTCCTTCTGCTTGCTTTGTGATTAGTTTGCTGTTCTTTTTCTAGTTCCTCTAGGTGTTCGGTTAGGGCTTTGATTTTTTAGTTCTTTTTTTTTTTTTTTTTTAAAGATTTATTTATTTATTTCTCTCACCTTCCCCTCCTCCCTGGGTGTCTGTTCTCTGTGTCTATTTGCTGCGTCTTCTTTGTCCGCTTCTGTTGTTGTCAGCGGCACAGGAATCTGTGTTTCTTTTCATTGCATCATCTTGCTTTGTCAGCTCTCTGTGTGCGGTGCCATTCCTGGGCAGGCTGCACTTTCTTTCGTGCTGGGTGGCTCTCCTTATGGGACCCACTCCTTGCATGTGGGGCTCCCCACTCCTTGCGTGCATTAGCACGCTCCACATGGGTCAAGGAGGCTCAGGGTTTGAATTGTGGACCTCCCATGTGGTAGATGGATGCCCTAACCACTGGGCCAAGTCCGCCGCCCTTTCTTCATTTGAATGTAAGCTATTAGGGCTATAAATTTCCCTCTCAGCACTGCCTTTGCTGCATCCCATACGTTTTTATATGATGTGCTCTTATTTTAATTTGTCTCGAGATATTTACTGAAATTCTCTTGCATTTTTTTCTTTGACCCACTGCTTGTTTGAGTGTTTTGTTTAACCTCCATGTATTTGTGAATTTGCAGATCTCTACCTGTTAGTGATTTCCAATTTCATTCCATTATGATCACAAGAAGTGCTTCATATAATTTCAATCTTTAAAAAATTTTTGACACTTGTTTCGTGACCCAATATGTGGTTTATCCTGGAGAATGATCCTTGTGCACTAGAGAAGAATGTATATCCTGCTGTTTTGGGGTATAATGCTCTGTATATGTCTTTTGGTCTAGTTCATTTATCATATTATTCAAGGTCTCTGCTTTCTTATTGATCTTATGTCTAGAAGTTCTCTCCATTGATGAAAGTGGTTTATTGATGACTCCAAATGTTATTGTCGAGATGTCTGTTTCTCCCTTCTGTTTTGCCAATGTTTGCCTTGTATTTTTGAGCACCTAGCTAGGTGCATAGATATTTTTGATTGTTATTTCCTCTTAAACAATTGCCCTTTTTGTTAATGTCCTTCTTTATCTCTTATAAAAAGTTTTGCGTTTAAAATCTATTTTGTCCAATATTAATGTAGCTGCCCCAACCCTTTTTTTAGCTACTGTTTTCTAGAATATCTGATTACAATCTTTTACTTTCAGCCTATTTGTATCCTTGCATCTAAGCTGAGTCTCTTGTAAACAGTATATTGATGGCTCATATTTTTTTAATCCATTCTACCAAACTTTTTCTTTTGATTGGGGAATTCAGTCCCTTAATATTCAACATTATTTTTTATTTTAATATTTTATTAATGACTTTATTTCAAGTTCACAAAAATAAGAGAACAGAAAAAGGCAGTTCAACAAGTTATGGAAACATTACACTTAAAATTTTCTTTTTCTGCTACTTTTATGTCATCTGATTTCAACTGCTAAACTCTGTTATTTCTCTAGTGGTTCATAAAGATACCCAGATGAACACACACTAGGTAAATGTCATAGTCAACATCCTTATTGAAAAAAATAAAGAAGAGTAAAAAAGCTTAATCGTTTTCATATATCACAAAACCAAATCTCATGTTCTTTTTTACCTTTAGAAACAATATAGTACCAACTCTGCTTTTGCTAAAAAAATTACAGTGCTATAAACTATAGTCCATAAATTACATTAATTATATTTTCCCATTCTTAACACTCTGTAGTAGAGAATATTCCTTTATTTATATTATTATCACAATCCTCATCTACTTCTGCACTCATTATTATACATTCCTAATATTATCCTCCAGCTGTCCTCCAACTAGCATTACTCTTCTTAGACTATGCTCATTTCAGCTACAATCCCTTCCATAAATCCATAAATCAACATGCTTTTTACATTCATTATGATGTGTTACCATCAAGTCCAACCATTACCACATATTTACATTTGACCTTATTAAACATACATCCAGCATCTTCTCCACCTTCTCATCCTACATTCCATCTCCCACCAACCCACACTTCGTAGTACAACTCCAATAAGTCTACTCATTGTATTTAGTTCATATCAGTGAGACCATATACTATTCATACTTTTGTGTCTGGCTTATTTCACTCAGCATAATATCCTCAAGTTTCCTCCATGTTGTCATGTGCTTCCCCAACTAATTTCTTCTCACAGCTGAGTAATTGTTCATCATATGAATATACCACATCTTGCTTATCCACTCATTGGTTAAGCACTTAGGTTGTTTCCATCAACATTTAATATTACTGTAAAGGCATTTTATCCTTTGGCTTTCATATTTCTTATCATACTTTTGTCTGTCTTTTTACCCTTTAAGTTACCATACTAATAATCTTTAGTTCTACACTTTCTTCCAAAGCACTCCCTTTAGTATTTCTTGTAGTGGTGGTGTCTGAGTGATGAACTCTCACAGTTTTTGTTTATCTGTGAATACTTTAAACTCACCCTCGTTTTTGAAGGACAGTTTCACCAGATACAGGATTCTTAGCTGGATTGTACGTGGGGCATGGTGCAGAGTTGAAGGCACTGTGAGCTTGACACCAGGATTCTTGAGAAAGTGCAGCATGGCAGGAGCCAGCAGCTAGAGCATCCCCAGAATAGCAGCTGCCTCTGTCCTTGGAGCCAAGCCAAGGCTATCATTGTATTATCAATGCCACTGAATGGGCTGAAGGTGGAGGACAAAGAGCCCATCATCAAACTCTTCATTAAGGCTGGCAATGATGGTGAAAGCATAGAAAACTGCCCCCTTTTCCAAGACTCTTCATGATTTTTGGATGAAAGGAGTTGTGTTTAGTGTCATGACTGTTGACCTGTAAAGGAAGCCTGTAGACCTATAGAACTTGGCTTCAGGGGCTCACCTGCCATTTATACCTTTCAACGGTGAAGTCAAGATGGACATAAATAAGATTGAGGAATATCTTAAAGAGTATCTTATGCTCTCCCAAATATTTAAAGCTTTCACCAAAACACCTGAAATAAAATACTGCTGGATGGACATCTTTGCCAAATTCTTATATATAAAGAATTCAAGCCTAGAGGCTAATTAAGCACTGAAGAAGGGTCTTTTGAAATCACTTCAGAAACTGTATGAATATCTGAATTCTCCCATCCCTGATGAAATTGATGAGAATAGTATGGAGGACATTAAATTTTCTACACTTAAATTTCTGGATAGCAATGAAATGAAGTTAGCTGACAAGTAACCTGCTGCCCAAACTGCATATTGTCAAGGTGGTGACCAAAAAGTATTGCAACTTTGATATCCCTCAAGAAATGACTAGCATCTGGAAATATTTAATGCTTATAGTAGGGATGAGTTCAGCAATATTGTACCAGTGATAAGGAGGTTGAAATAGTGTATAGTGATGTAGCCAAAAGACTCACCAAGTAAAATGGCGCTTATGATAGAGGTCTTCACATCTTCCCCTAACAGAATATGCTTTTCCTAACAGACTGCTCCTCTTCCTTATGAAGTAGAAATTTTGTTTTGCATAAACATGCAATTATTCAACATTAGGATAAAGGATGGACAAGGTACGGTAGCTATTTTAAAATATATACTCCTAAGCAATATTTAAAAATTCTCTTACCCTGCCTACTTCCCATACCCATATTCCTCTCTTCTCTAATCTGGAGACATTCCAGCACAAACTTTTCAAGTTAGAGTTAGTTTGCCATCTCTCTGGAGCTCTCACCATACACCAGGGGTTCTTAACCTCTTTTGTTCCATAGATCCCTTTGCCACTCAGGTGAAAACCATCACCTCCTAACCAAGTTCACACTATTCTGTGTAGTATTTAATAACTATATCACACCCGTTTTTTAAAAAGTTTCAATTCAGGCTCACTTGTTAAGAACCCCTGCCATACATTGTGTATAGATGTCAGAACTTTTGAGGTGCAATGTTAAACTGTTAAAATGGTAGCTATGATTTTGTCAATCTGCCTCAAAATGTTGCATAATGCATGGTGCAAGTAATATTTATGTGTTTTTTGAATTTTATAATATTTAGTGAAAGTATATGAAAGGATTTCTACTGTATATGAAATATTCTGTTTCAATTTAGTCTATCCTTAATATGTGCTAAAGAATATAACCATTGGAGAAGGGAACCTTTTATGAAAAGTCACTGCAGATTTTGAAACTATTTTGCTTTGTAGACAGATTTTAATTTTTGTCTAAAATTTTTATTTTTATTTTTGTCTTTTTATTTTTATCCTTTATACCCATGGTAACATCTGATCCTATATAGAAGCTAAAAGTTTAGAAGAAGGGGATGGTATCTTCAAGATCTTCCTCAAGCATTTTATCTTTATGAGAGAAACCAATGGTTATCTGATAATATCTAAATCTGTTGCTATGTGTAATTTGCCCAGTGCCATTCATTTGGAACCTTATTGTTTTTTGCCATTTTGTTTTTATTTTAAAAAGCTCCTTTTTTGCATATAGATAGACCTTCATTGTTTGTAGGTTTTTTAAAGCAACACTACATAAATTAATATTTAGTTTATATAGCTGTAGCAGTATGATGATTAGTAATGTCCAAATTAACACTTGCAGAAATTAACCTAAGGAATGTGAGGTGGATTTGTCAAAATATTAAGTAAAATTTTGTTTCTAAAGCAAAAAACAAACAAACAAAAACCCAAAACAACAAAAAACCACTTAGACTGGCAATTTTTCTCTTTTGTATCTTAAATATATCATACCACTGCCTTCTCACCTCCATTCTGATGAGAAATCTGCACTAAGTTTTATTAGACATCCCTTGTATGTGATGGTGCGTTTTCCTCTTGCTGTTTTCAGAATTCTCTTTTTATATTCATTTATCTGTTGGGTATTTTCATAGTTTCAATTACAAATGACAACTGAGGGAATGCTGAGTTCCTAGCCAGGGGAGCTCTGTCACATTCTCCAATGGAATAGCAACAATCCCCCAAGTGCAAGGGCAAAGACCAACAAAGAAGGATGGTTCAATGATGAGCCCTTAATACTGATGACTATGTTTATGAGCCTGTGTGCCTGAAATTTCAACTAAGCCTAGAACTGCAGGGTGCCTAAGAGTTACCTCCTGGGAGCCTCCGTGTTGCTTAAATGTGGCCACTCTCCAAGCCAAACTCGGCATGTAAATTCATTACCTTCCCCCAGTGTGACACATGACTCTGGGGATGAGCCTCTCTGGCACCAAGGGATTACTACCAATCACTCTCTGGTGATTCAACTAGAAAAAGACCTTGAATAAAACAGGGAAATGGTAAAGACAAATGAGTTTATATGGCTAAGAGTTTTTAAAAAATAGTCAGGAGGTCATCAGAGGGGCTTATGCACGCCTCAGCAGGATCCCAGAGACTGCCAAAGTAGATGCAACTCCAGGTACTGGTGCTCCTGAGGGCTAAGGAGACACACAGGTTCTACAGTCATAGCAGATGGCTCTGGAGTTCAGTGCCTTGTCTGTGAGCCCTACTTTGTAATTTATGTTCCTGAGTGTGATGGAGTTGGACTCAGATGTGACCTTTCCACCCATGCCTCTTCTGTCACTTTTACTGAACCTGTGGTTGGTGCTGGAGTTGGTGTATACTCAGGAGACTTGAATCTCTGGATTGTCCATGTGCCAGCTGGGCCCTGAGCCTCAGCAGAGTTGCAACACCGGCTCTTCAGTTCATTGGACTTATCTAGGTCAGCTCACAAGGAGGTGAAGATGGTCAGCCACCACACCAGGGAACCAAGAGTGCCTACAACTCCAACCAGGAAAATCACATCCATCAACCATGTGGGAGCTAAGCCCCTTCTTGATATAGAGTGAAGTGGACAGCACCATTCTGGGGTCCATAGGATGGAGGAATAAAATATGGATTAGAATGAACTTACTGGTATTCTACTACAGAACTATTGTGACTAGTAATGGGAGAAACTGTAGCATTGATGTGGAGAAAATGGCCACAGTAGTTCCTGAGGGCAGGGAGAAGGAAGAAGAAATGTGATGTGGGGCATTTTTGAGACTTGGAGTTATCCTAAATGATATTGCAGGGACAGATGTTGGACATTATATATCCTGCCATAACCCACTGAATGGACTGGGGAGAGTGTAAACTACAGTGTAAATCATAATCCATGCAGTGCAGCAGTGCTCCAAAATGTATTCACCAAATGCAATAAAGGTGCCACAATGATGAAAGAGGTAATTAATGTGGGAGGAGTGGGGTGGGTGGAGTAGAAACCTCTTATATTTTTTAATGTAACATTTTTTGTGATCTATATATCTTCAAAAAAGCAATAAAATTTTTTAAAGAAAAGAATTCTCTTTTTATCTTTGGCATTTGACATTCCTAATACTACGTGACTCATCATAGGTCTGTTTGGATTTCTTCTGTTAGGAGAAACTTGCCCTTTTTCCATATGAATCATTATGTCTTTCATAACAGTTGGGAAATTTTTGGCCATTATTTCCTTAAATATTCTTTCTGCCTGTTTTCCATTTACTTCTCCTTCTGGGCCACACATGACGTGTATGCTTGCACACTTATTGATGTTATTCAATTCCCTGAGTCCCTGTTCATTTTTTAAAATTGATCTTTTCTCTGTCCTTTTGTCTTTTCAAGTTCAGATGCCCTGTCATCTAATTCACTGATCCTTTCTTCTGCCAGCTTAAATCTATTTTTGTAGGCCTCGAACACATTTTTAATTCCCATAAGGTCTTTTATTTTTCTTTGCATATTATCAAATACTTCTTTATGCTCATCCAGTGTTGTCTTACTATCCTTTATCACTTCAGCCATATTTTACTTCTTCTCCTTGAATTGATTTAGATTTGTTTGAACATCATTGATTGGTTCCTGTGTCTCATTTGGGTTTTTATTTGTTCCTTTGACTGGGCCATATCTTCATGTTTCTTTGTATGGCTTGCAATTTTTTACTTATATCTAGGAATATGATTACATTGGTGAGTTTACTCTGATGGTCAAATTTTCTCTTTTGCCTACGGCTTTATTATTGATTATCTTTCTTTTATGGCTTTATTGGTTCAACTTATTCAAGATCTTAAAAATCTCCCAAGTTTAAATTATCAATACAGAGCCAGGAACCCACTAATGGGGTGCAGACCTGATCCACAGATCCTTGGGACAGGAACAGCAAAGAAGCCAAAAAGACTGTTCTTCTCCCTTCACTTTTTTGGCTGCTAGCAGATTGCCCTCCTTGACAAACCTTTCCCCAAACTCCTAAGATGGAGGGAGTGTATCTCTTTCAACTTCTACCAGATGATATTGAGACAATGGGAACTTTTTATGCCTGCTAGAGCTGTGATTTAAAGCCAGGCCCTGTTGTCCAAACTCACCAAATAGAAGCCATACTTGGCCCCCTTCCACACTCTCCCTCTTCCCAGGGAGGAAAATGTCTGTTCCCCTCTCAGTCAATGGCAGTCAGCCACACATTATACCCAGGTTGTTTGCCTCTAGGGTAGGGAATAGGCCCTGTTCCCTCCTGCTATGGTGATTAACTCACTTGTTTTTAGATCAGCTCCTTTGTTTCCCCATACTCCTCCCTCTTGAACGATGTGTGGCACTCCCCTAGTCTACAGACCCCCAGAACAATTGTTTTGGACAGCTTTTGCCTTTCTTCTAGCTGTTTTTTGTAAAAGAGAGATGAGCCCTGTCAATCCCTTCTCTGTCACCATCTTCGCCAACTCCCATGGGATTGTTTTAAGGATTAAATGAGTTCATTTTTGTGATGTTCTTTAAACTGCCTAACATATGTTAAGTTCCATATGCATATTTGTTAAATAAAATAAATGATAAAGTAAATGATATAGATTTGATAGGATATCTTGGTTTCTTTAAGCAATTATTGTGAAGACCAGAAACATGAAAAATTATTTTGTCACATCTCAGATACAATAAAAATTATATCTGTGTGGAGGATTGTGGGAAGATGGTGGAGTAGGGAGCTCCAGGGCTCAGTCCTTCCACTAAAACGACTATTAAACATGAAGGAACTGTCCGAATCAACTATTTTGAAACTCTGGAGGCCACAACAATACTGTACAGCACCCAGAGAAGAGGAGGAGGAAGAGACTGCTAAATTATAGTAAAGAACAGTAAATTGCTGTCTGTGAATTGTGACTACCATCTCCTGTCCCTCCACTCCTGTGACAGGTTGCCCTGGGATCTAGCCCCTGGCTAGATGCTGGTGACTGAAATGAACATAAAATTCCTCTTCCTCACAAGCAGGGGTGGGCATGGCTATCATTGATCAGGGCTTTTGGTTAGTGAATTTTGATCAATGGGGTCCTGACTTTGAGGGTAGCCATTATTTCAGTCTGCCCCATGCATGGATAACAACAGCCGTAGTTTCAACTTCCCCAGACAGGTGGAGAGGTAAAGATGCTACACTTCCTCAGGGCTGCAGGGGACAGTTAGCTGAAGGGCTACATTATCTGGACAGACCAGAAAACCTCAGCTTTGTGAAACCTTCAGAGAAGGTCTTGAAACCCTTCCTTATACCTTCCAAAAGCACTTTGGAGTCAGTCCATGCCCCCTTTGTGTGTCCCTGGCTCTGATTTGGTTGGGAAAAACTAACTTGGAAAAGTTACATTTTGCACTTCTCCCAGAATTTGACCACCAGGCAATAGCAGCTTGAGGTAACAAAAGGAGTGCAAAAACTATAGAGGTAGACAGTCTGGGACAAAGGTTTACTGGCTTCAAACACCCAGAAGAAGGAGGTCTGTCTGCTGGGAAACAGAGGGGCCAACTCCTGTAAACAAGGAAACTATGAAACAAGTAACAAGTGAAAGCCCAGGACAAGACAGAGATCTAGAAAGATAGGAAAATCCCTGCACACTGCATTCACCTTGGGCAGATAGAAGGGCTGATGCTCAACAAAAATTCTTTCTTGACACCAGCTGGTTACAAAACCAAGAAACAGACATATCAGAGAATAAATTCCAGACTTAATATTTTAAATATTAAAATGCAATGAAAGAGTACATGACACAAAAAGAAAGGAAATGATGGCCCATCAAAAGGAAGAGGATAAAAATCCAGAATACTTCAATGAAGATGACAAGAATATGAAAACACTGAAAAAAGTCTTTAAGAAAATGATCTTAAAAATGCTCAAGGAGATGAAGGAAAATAGAGGATATCAGGAAAACAATGAATGAGTCTTAGTAAAGTGATATTTTAAAAAGGAACCAAACAAAACTACTGGAGTTGAAGACCACAATAACTGAAATGAAAAAATGCGTAGTAGGGTTTCAAGAACAGATTGGAGCTGGCAGAAGAAAGTAGTCTATGAACTTGAAGACAGATCACTTGAAATGAGTCAGACTGAGGAGCAGAAAGAAAAATGAAATATTAAAAGCAAAAATAGCCTAAGACACCTCTGGGATACCAAAAAAGTACACCAATATATACATTATGGGAGGCCCAGAAGGAAAGGAAAGAGAGAAGGGGGCAAAAGAAATATTAAAAATAATAGCAGAAAACTCCCCAAATTAGCAAAAGACATAACTATGCACATCCAGAAGCCAAGAGAACACCTGATAGGATATACATGAAGAAAAATACACACTGTCATATATTGATTACGCTATTAAATGCAAAGTTAAAGTTCAGAAAGTTGCAAGAGAAAAACCACATGTTATATAAAGTGGAGTTTCAGTTAGAGCACTGAGTTCTCAACAGAAACCATGGGGGCAAGAAGGCAGTGTGTTGAAGTACTTAAAGTGCTGAAAGAAAACAACTGCCAGTGAAGAATTTTATATCAGGTGAGATTTTCTTCTAAACAAGAGGGAGAGATGAAGACATTGTCAGATAATGAAAACTGAGGGAGTTCGTCACCATTAGACCTGCCCTACAAGCAGTGCTAAAGGGAGTTCTTCAGACAGAAAGGAAAGAACATTGGACAGTGCTTAAAAGCAGCATAAAGTAATAAAGATTAGCAGTAAAGGTAACCCTTTGGTTAATGACAGTATTGTAATGTATTGTTTGGTATGTAACTCCACTTCTTTCTATAGGTGCTAAAATGCAAATGCATAAAAAGTACTAATAAATATATATGTTTTGCACATACAAAAGCACAAACATATAAGAGGTAACAAGTACAAATAAAATGTTAGGAAGAGAGAGGGTTGTAAGCAAAGTATATGTGCACACTACTGAAATTAAGTTGTTATCAGACTTAATTTAGGATGTTAGATTTTTACCCTAGAGTAACCACAAAGAAAGTAGATAGAAATTATATCCATTTGAAAATGAGAATACACTCAATAAGGTTAAAAAAAAATCAAATAAATATAAAAGTAGGTATTACTGGAAGGGAGGGACAAAAAAGGTATAAGAATGATAAAGTCTAAATAGAAAAATGGCAGAAGAAAGTCAGGTATTATCAGTAGTGACTTTACATATAAATGGATTAAACTCTCTTGTGAAAAAGCAGAGATTGCCAGCATAAATAAAAAGAATGACTCAACTATATACTGTCTGTAAGAGGACTCACCTTAAATTCAAAGATTCAAATAAGTTGAGTATAAAAAGATGGATAGAAATATACCATGCAGGGAAACGGACTTTGGCCCAGTGGTTAGGGCATCCGTCTACCACACGGGAGGTCCGCGGTTCAAGCCCCGGCCCTCCTTGACCCGTGTGGAGCTGGCCCATGTGCAGTGCTGATGCGCGCAAGGAGTGCCACGCCACACAGGGGTGTCCCCCGCGTAGGGGAGCCCCACGCACAAGGAGTGCACCCATAAGGAGAGCCGCCCAGCGCGAAGGAGGGAGCAGCCTGCCGAGGAATGGCACTGCCCACACTTCCCTTGCCGCCGACGACAACAGAAGCGGACAAAGAAACAAGACACAGCAAAAAGACACAGAAAACAGACAACTGGGGGAGGGGAGGGGAATAAAATAAAATAAAAATAAAATCTTTAAAAAAAAAAAAAAGAAATATACCATGCAAGTAGTAAACAAAAGAGAACTGGGTGGATATCCTAATATCAGATATCACCTATCATCTTTTTCTGTTGGTATAATGAAGTACACATATTTAACCGACTGCATTTTTTTTTAATCCCCCCATGCGACTTTTTGCCTACTGTCTGCTCTCTGTGTCCATTCACTGTGTGTTCTTCTGTGTCTGTATTTATTTTATTTATTTCCTCTTCACTCCTTGCGACTTGCTTGCTGTCTGCTCTCTGTGTCTGTCACTGTGCTCTTCTGCATTTTTTGCTTGTCTCCCTTTTCATTGCATCACCTTGCTGAGTTGACTATCTGCAGTGCTTGCGGGCTGGGAAACTCACCATGGTGTGTGGGCGAGCCTGCCTTCACAAGGAGACCCTGGGACACAAACCCAGGACCTCCCATATGGTCGATGGGAGCCCAACTGATTGAGCCACAGCTGCTTCCCTGTGGGTTTCTTTTTGATGGCTCTCTTTTGTGGTGCCTTGTTCCATTGTGTATTTAGTAATTTTTACTGTGTGCTGCTCATTTTTCCTTGGAAAATTATCAGGGATCTTTCAGAATTAGTATGGAAGCTTGCTCTATCAGCATTCACAGACTGTTTGCTGCAATCTGGCATTAGAGTCTTACCAGTTGGGAACTAGTCTGTGTTTATTTCTTTTTATTTTACATTTTCCTTTTTCTGGTCCCATTCAGGTGATGTGAATTTGGGCTACTGCTCTATTTGATTGCCTGGTAGTGGTTCCACCTTCTTGTGGGTTTTTGTTTTCCCCTGCTTTTCTTATTGCCAAGGCAACTTTTCTTTCAGCTCCCAAAGGCCAGATTCTGGATGACCTTTACATTGAGGGAGTAACCTTTTGTATTTCCAGTTTTATGAGAGTAAAGTTTCCTGTTAAACTCTTAGGTGGTGTATCAGTTTGATATGGTTATGAATTCCAAAAATAGATATTGGATTATGTTTGTAATCTGGCTGTACCTGTGTGTGACTAAGTTATGATTAGGGTTTTGATTGGGCCATGTCATTAGGGCATTGGGTCCCTGCTCCTTGGTGGGTGGGGACTCACAGAAAAAAGTCATGGCAAAGGACAGAGTAGAGGATTTTTAATGTTGGAGTTTTGATGTTGAGGTTTGATGCTAAGTCACAAGCTGGAACCCTGGGAAGTAAGCATACAGAGGAAAGAGAAGCAAACCCCAGGAAGAGAGGAACACTGAACCCAGGAAGAAGCGCAAGCCTTGAGAAGAGAGGAACCCTAAACCCAGAGAGAAGCAAGACCTGGGAAAAGAGGAACCTAGGAAGCCTGAACCCTGGCAGATGTCGGCAGCCATCTGGCTCCAACATGTGGAAATAGACTTTGGTGAGGGAAGTAACTTATGCTTTATGGCCTAGTATCTGTAAGCTCTTACCCCAAATAAATACCTTTATAAAAGCCAAAAGATTTCTGGTGTTTTGCAACAGCACCCCTTTGGCTGACTAATATGGGTGGTGTTTGTCTTTGTTTTCTATCCCTCATTCCAAATGAGACCTAAATCTAAAGCTTTGGTCAGAATGATTGATGAAATATCCTCAGGCCAACAGCAGAGTCAACATTCCACTTAACCATCTCTGGATTTTCTCTTTCACTGAGATTTTGGATTGATAATTCCTTGCTATTCTTATCAAATCCTGGAAGCTTTTAAGAAGATGTTTTTAATTTTACCTGGCATTTTAAATTCAGTGTTGGTGTTGGGCCAAATACTCTGATCCCATACATTGCCTAATATGAAACTTATTGTTTGATTATAAAATTTGGAGAGCCATTCATAGGGACTTCCTTTTACTCTCTCACCATTTTCTTCCCACTTTACCCATCCTCACCTATACATACATATCTTTAAACAGAAAAACTCTTCAACTTTTTTACTGCTGAAAGTTTTGAAATGCATGTGATGTTTTCTGTAAAGTGAGTTTTACTTTTTTGTGCAGCATTGTAGTATTATTAGTAACATTCTTTAGACTTCATGAAAACCTTAAATTATTTTCAGAAAGTCCAGGTTTAGATTGCAATGAATTTACCTGGTATATTTCTGTAATTAGGAATTTATTTATACTTGTCATAGTTCCTTAACTAGTGAAAAATAAGTAGAGGTTTAATATGATTAGCAGGAATAGTCCACCTTCTTTCTATTGTTGTTCTACCCTTTAGGTCCCCATTTCTTGAATGGTTAAAATTTGGAAAACTAGCCTAAGTTTTTTATGAGTTTGTATACTCATGTGATTAAGTTTTCTCAATAGTTAATTTATTTTAGCTTTCTTCAGGCATGAAAACCTCAAAGACAATGATTTATTTTAAGAAGAATTTTAGACAGTATCCTTTATGAAAAAAATTACCCAGTCAGCATTAGGTGACAAAGAGAGATATTTTTTGCTTGAGTAATATATAACTTTAGTCTTTAGCTTTACAAATAATTATAAAAAGTGATCAGCTCATAGCATATTTAAGAAAATAACTTTCTTCTTTCCCCAGAAAGTAGCTAAGTAGATAAAACTATCATTATTTTATAATCTTTACAAATAATTTCTTACTGCCCCTGAGTGAGAGGCTGTTTTCAAGGCCATTTTATGGTATCAGCAAAGGCACAGTTTAGACCTTGCTGCATAGGCCTCCGTGAAAGCACTTCTAAATTATATAAGTAAAGAGAATTTACACTTAATCTTTGGATAATTTCAGTTGTGAATTTTAGAATGAAGCAGCTAGGGTGGAAAAGTTTCCTAAGATTACAAGCATAAAGCCTACTGACTATATCTTGGCCACTGTTCCCTTTTTTCCGGTAAGCTGTCTACTATTCAGAGGTGTATAACCCTAATGGCTTGTTGTGTGCCATTAAAAGGTATTGTACACTCATAAAAGAATGACATTTTGATCAATGCTGTTAAAAGAATTACTGTCTTGACACAGAAAAGCTTTCCTGCTGCAAGTTTAAAAATATGCCTTTAAAAGCTTTTTATTGAATACCTTTGCATCCCTCAGAAATGTGCCATTTTGGCTTGAGGTTGCTCTGAGTATTCTACATTATAACTTAAATGCAAAATGTCCTGTTTACCTTTGGAAGTAGCAGGCCAAGAAGGTATTTCCCTACTAAGTGAAGCTAAAAGGCATGGTGGCAATGTAAACCATTGTATCTGATGTAAAAATAGAATTTTTATAAAGAGCTGAAAACTTAAATTATTCCTTTTTATTTTGTGAGATATTGATTTTTTTCATGCTGTTTTGTTTAAACGTTGTAGTTTAATTTCTCTTTGGATTTAGGAATTATGCTTTTTCCCTCCAGTTCAGAGAGAGAGCTTTTCTAATCACCTGGGAATTGGCAGTTGGATATGATTTTCCACTGTTTGTTTTATTATATATATATTTTTTACATTTATTTATTTATTTATTTTTTGTGTGTGTGTTTAAAGTGGTATTTTTTTTTTATTGACTTTGTAATAATATTACATTAAAAATATATATGTGAGGTCCCATTCAACCCCCCCCCAACAACACTCGTTCCCATCATCATGACACATCCATTGGATTTGGTAAGTACATCTTTGGGCACCTCTGCACCTCATAGACAATGGTCCACATCATGGCCCATACTCTCCTCCATTCCATCCAGTGGGCCCTGTGAGGATTTACAATGTCCGGTGATTACCTCTGAAGCACCATCCAGGGCAGCTCCATGTCCCAAAGACGCCTCCACCTCTCATCTCTTCCTGCCTTTCCCCATACCCATCGTCCACCATGTCCACTTTTCCCAATCCAATGCCACCTCTTCTATGTGGACATTGGATTGGTTGTGTCCATTGCACCTCTATGTCAAGAGGAGGCTCAGATTCCACATGGATGCTGGATGCAATCCTCCCATTTTCAGTTGTAATCACTCTAGGCTCCAAGGTGTGGTGGTTGTCCTTCTTCAATTCCATCTTAGCTGAGTGTGGTAAGTCCAATAGATCAGATTGTAGGTGCTGGAGTCTGTTGAGGCTCAGGACCTGGCTATCACATTGTCAGTCCAGAGATTCAAATCCCCTAAATATATCTTAAACCCCAACATTAACTGCACCTCCAGCACATTAGCATGAAAGTCTTATGAAGGGAGATCCCATCTGAGTCCAGATTCATCACACATAAACACCATTTCCAAAGAGGGGCCATCTGCCCTGGTAGTTAACCCCATCGGCCATGACCATAACTCCCATGGGTCTCTTTAGCCCTCAAAGGAACCAATATCTGGGGGTTGTATCTGCTTTATCTGTCTCTCTGACTCTGCTCAGTTGTGCATGAGGGCAATCCTTCTGCCAGCCTCCAGACTCTTTTTTAGAAACTCGTAGCCATTGTTTTATTATATTTTTGATTAGGAGTTTATGAAAACCATGTCATAATCGACAGTCTTCCAAAGGTAAAGTATTCTTATATATACAGCTGGTCTTATACGGATTTCCTTACCTATCATTGCTAGAATTTTGGTTTTATTTCATACTGTGTAAGGCTTCTACTATTACCCAACTTCTGCTTTTATGCCAATTTTTTTCCCTGAATTTTGAACTCAGCGTTTTGAAGTCCAATACTGTGAAAACCACAATTTCTTAAATGTGTTGCTACATATTTAAATGTATGAATGGAAGTATTACCGGATAATGTAAATGTGATTATTTACTGGATAGGTTTTAAGTTCCATAGTTTAAGCCCAATCTAATGAACTTTTCTCTTACAAGTCATTGGCACATATCAGGCTAGATAGCAGTGTTTTTAAATAGCTTGTAAGCTTTGTCAGTCTGTTCTAGTTTTACTTAGAAACTATGTGTTTTTGTTGTTTTTATTATTCAGGACCCACTAATGCCAGGCAATTTATGTATAGTATTAATAAAACTAAAACTAATTTTAGTTATTATGTGTAGTACTTTGTAATAAAGTATTTCACATGTTTCAGAGAAGTTAAATAACTTGGTCAAAGAGTAATTGAAACCTAGCTTGTCTTGACTCTTTAATATTGTGCTATTCTAACTCTTTTTATGCCTGGTATAGTTGTCCTAGACAGAAGTATCCCTATTTACAAGTGAGGAGACTGAGGCTCAGATAGGTTAAGTCATTTGCCTTGACACAGTGAAGAAGTGGCAGAACCACATTTCAAACAAGTTCTTGTTGTCTTCCGAGTATATTTTCCACTGTTAAACTGGTTATCTTCCCTTTAGCCTTTGCCGCAACATACCCATTCCTCTTAACTACTTTTGTATTCAAAGATGATTTTTCCTAGAATTTTGGAATGATATTTTGTCCGATGATTTCCACATATGAAGCTTATGGAAAGATAATTGGACTAGCTGTCAGGAGACCTGGACTCTCGTACACTCTCTGATTCTCACTATATGCCATGGGACAAGTCACTTTTTTCAACTCTTATTTATAAAATTCAGGGCATTAGACTAGATGATTGCAAAGTTCTAACTCTAAAATCTACTTTGACTCTATTTTGATATAATATTAACTAGTTCTTTTTAGTACAGATAAAACTTTATCACCTTTATTTTTGCCCATTATATATTATAGTTTATCTTATTTAAGTTAGGGTGTATGGTGATTTGGAGCTATGTACCTCAGAAAAGCATATTCTTAAACTTAGTCCATTCCTCAGAAAGTGAATCAATTCTAAGTAGTACGTTTTGATGGGGTTACTTCAGTTAAGTTGTGACCCAACTGTGTCAGGGTAGGTCCTAATACTATTACTGGAGTCCTTTATAAGTGGAGTGAAATCCAGATGGAGGGAAGGTCACAGAGGGAGCAGCCAGAAACTGAATATCAGCAGAATCCAGAAGAGAAAGGAGATGCCACCATGTGCCTTGCTTGCCACATGGCAAGCTAAGGACCAGGGATCGCCAGCAGCCAACCCTAGAATGCCACAGTCTTTGGAGAGAAAGGGTTGTCTTGATGATCCCTTAATTTGGCCTTTTTCTTAGTCTCAAAACCCATTACATGGTATTTGCTTGAGCAGCTTAGGAAACTAAAACAGGGGCAAGAAGCTCTGATTTTTATTCTTGTACTATTAAAACTGATGTTGAAAATCAGTAGTGATAAGAAGTGCTACATAAAGAAGTATTTAATCTTATTGCACTCATTCTTTTAAACTATCAAGATTCTCTTAGTTTTTACAGTCAGGAAGAATAATTTTGGAAACCTAAATATAAAAGGAAATGAATTATTTTTAAAAGAAAATTTCTCAAAGAAAGAGGAATAAGCAACTGCCATCTTCAAAGTACTTATCAATTCTTGACTGTATAGTAATACTATTAACAATAAGTAATACTTATTGAAATTAATTTTATGCTACTTTATTTTATGCATATACATTATACCACTTAATATTCATAAAATCTGCACTAGAAAATTAATGAAATTTAGCAATTGCTTCAAGGTTACATAGTTGGTAAGTGGTGAAACTGGGATTCAAACCTGTAGAATGCCTTATAAATTTTCCTTATATTTGCAAAAGGAGTAATTGTAAGAGGTTACCTATAATAGTGCTTAGTGATAAAGGTATAATTTCAACATGAGGCTTTTTAGGAAGGATTAGGTCTGGTAGCTTGTGATGAATGACAGTTTCCAAGTTCTCAGATTTGATCATTGCCATTCTTTATTGATAGAGCAATAAAACAGGTTATGACCATTGGGCAATTTAAAAATACTATTTATTTTATAAAGAGTTAATAAATTCATTACAGTTTTGGAAAAATATTCTTCAAACTTTGCGATATAGATGGGTTAGAGAGAGAGAGAGAGAAAGAGGTGTGTGTGTGTATATGCCAGTGTGTCATAGAACTTTCAGTGCTAAAACTAGGGAAGTCTTGGGCAAACCAGGGCAAGTATATATGTATGTTTATAAGTATATATACATACATATATGTATATATAAATGTGTATGTATGTTTATGTGTCTGTTCAAAGTAATGGTAGAAATTGAGCTACAGGCAGTTCAGATCTTGCAGAGAGTAAAACAACTCTGAATTCAATGCCTAAGCTGGTATTTGTCTGTTTTATTAGCAGAAAGTTCAGTCTTCTGTATTTTCCCTATTTCAGATAGCCTTTCCTTGACATCTAAGATACTAATTTCTTTGTTGAAATTATTGAAAGCAAACTTGATAGCAGGAGTGCTGCTATTGAGACAGCTAACACAGTGATTTGCTAAGTACAGCCTCTTCATAAAAGGTGAAGCAGAAGTCAATTTATCGATCAGTACCAGGATTTAAGGAACCTGCTGAACTACCTCACCCCTTGCTTTTAGTAATTTTATTTGTAATTTTTTACATGTGTTTTAAAATCACATAAACAGTGAATCTAAGCATTGCACAGCCATTAATATTAGATAAGCATTTTTTAAAAAATTAAATTTAACTGAAAGCTAATGATTAAACTTAACTATTCTTCTCTTTCACCCATTTTGACCCATTATATTAAATTTAAGCTATAGTAGTTTCTGTAAATGTTGATTTTGGAGGGAGAATGTTCCTTTCATGGAATCTGATTTAAAATTGTTTCCCTCTTATAAAGGAAAATAAAATACCAACTGTAGCAGTTTAATATTATTGATGAATTCCAAAAAGAAATATTGGATTATGTTTGTAAGCTGGTCTTTTCTCGGTGTATTTGAGTGTATTAGATTCAGAGGTTTTACTTTTACTTGATTAAATAATGATTAAGACTTTGATTGGACCATGTCAGTGGGATGTTGAGTTCCTGCCCCCTTGGTGGGCAGGTACTCACAGAGAAACCACACCTCAGAGAAGGGAGGTTGGGGTTTTTGAGCTGGAGCCCAGAAAGTAAACACACAGGAGAAGAACACAGAGGAATAGAGACAGCTCCATAGACACAGCAGAGTCCCTGGGAAGAGAGATGAGCCATTCACCTGGTAAAATACAGCTGAACATGTGGAAAGAAGCAAGCCTGAGCCTGGAGATAATCAAGTTCCAGAGAGCCTGATGGCTTACAGCTGATTTTGGAAGAAGCTGGGACCATGGAGCCTTAAGAGGAAGAGGAAGGTTCAACGTTGGCAGTCGTCTTTGCTCCAACATGTGGCAACAGACTTGGTGAGGGAAGTAACTTATGCTTTATGGCCTAGTATCTGTAAGCTTCTACCCTAAATAAGCACCATGTATAAAAGCCAACAGATTTCTGGTATTTTGCATCAGCACCCTGTTGGCTGACTAATACACCAACCAACAAGATTACTTTCTGTGCCTTTTTGACATTTAGTTGGAGTTGGGGTTTGCTCCTAGAACAAATATAGGCAGTAATGATAAACTTTTCCAAAGCCAGTTTCTATTTGTCTGATTTTCATACAAATTATTATGGTATATTGGGAAATGGATTTGGCCCAATGGATAGGATGTCTGCCTACCACATGGGAGGTCCAAGGTTCAAACCCATGGCGTCTTGACCCATGTGATGAGCTGGCCCATGCCCAGTGCTGATGCGTGCAAGGAGTGCCATGCCATGCAGAGGTGTCCCCTGCATAGGGGAGCCCCACATGCAAGGAGTGCGCCCTGTAAGGAGAGCCGCCCAGCGCAAAAAAAGTGCAGCCTGCCCAGGAATGGTGCCGCACAAATGGAGAGCTGACGCAGCAAGATGACGCAACAAAAAGAGACACGGATTCTGGGTGCCGCTGACACGAGTACAAGCAGACACAGAACACACAGCGAATGGACACAGAGCAGACGACTGGAGGGGGGGCGTGGGGGAGGGGAGAGAAATAAAAAATAAATCTTTAAAAAAAAATTAAGGTATATATTAAATTGTGGTATATGTGAACTTCTGGTATTGAAATTGTATTTTTTTTTCCTTTCTTTTTGTCTCTTCCCTGTTTAATCCCACCAAATATAACACTTGGTCCGTAAAAAGGAAGGATCTCTTTATTGCACTTAGTTGTGGGTGTAATAGACTAAATTGATGCTGAGATCTAGAATTCTGACTTAGAACTTTATAATAAGCTATTAAATAATTTTGGGTAACTATAGTTTTAATGTTTTGCATCTTTTAACTTTAATAATGAACATTTTTTTTATCCCCAAAAGAAACCTCATACCCATTAGCAGTCACTCTTCATTTTTCCCAAATACCCTCAGGCCTAGGTTACCACTAATCTATGTGATACAAATTTTAAAAGTTGTTGATTTGAAATTCCCTGCTGTCTTCCTAAGACCTATGAAACAGACGTATATTTTAGCAATGTATTGCCAAAATTGGAATTCCTATCTGCGTCTCATTCTTTTTTTTCTCTTTGTGATCTTTCTTATATACCTTTGGCATATATGTCTTTGTAGATATCATCAATATTAAATATTTTTGAGTCTGTGTGTTAGTGAGGTATTGCACTCAATCATATGTATTTTTCATAAACTACTTGTTCCTGTTAAAGAGTAACATGCATGAGTTGGAATTTGGTAGATCTTTTAGAAACAAGGCATTATGATTATCAGGACTATTTAAAAATACTTTCACAAGTCATTAGCATAGGAATGATTCTCATTGTTAGGAACTATACTCTGTGATAATATACTCAAATATAATGAAACATGTTTCATTGCTCTAAAATGTCTGACTTAAGTATATCCTTAAACAGTTTAGCTTGGAAAGCTGATAAGTGTGAAGCTGGGATGATCCTGGTCAAATGAGAATTTGGTACTATAAGCTTTTCTTAGAAGCCAAATTGAGGGGGCAGTTGACTAGAGGACCTGTTGTTCTATATGCACAGTTCATTGAATTTTCATAACTTAAAGATAGATATGTAGCTAGCACCCTGTTCAAGAAATGAAATATAACTATCACCCTGGAAGGCCACTTAATGCCAACATCTAAATTAAACATCAGATTCTATCAATTCAGCTATATTTGTTTTACTTTTTTTGTAGCTATCTAGATTTAAAACTGTCTAAGGAGAAAAACAATCTTTTCACAAATTATCCAAATAGTTACATTGTTTCCATCTTTTACTATGGAGGATAGCCATGGCATAATAATGTTGAATTTAATTCCACAGAATTTCAAATGTCTAGAGTTATGTTAGTTGTTTCTGTAATTGCTTAGACTATTTCTGAGTGTGATCCTGATTTTTTTTTTTTTTTTGCTTCACTTTGTTGCTTGGACAGTGACTAGCATTCAAAGCTGATTTGATTGGTTCCTTAAATTTCTTGGTTTTGAGATCCTGGGCATTGCTGAAATTCAATCATATGCAGAGAATTGGCCATTGAAACTGGCAATTTGACATGTCAGATGGTGCAATTACCATGCCTATTCCAAGTGCATTGTTATTGACAGCTTTTTTGTCTGTTTTCTTCTTGAAATCTAGATGGAAGTTCTTTCTGTTTTCTGAAGGTGAAAATCTAGAGCAGTTTAATATCTGCTATCTCCACTTGGCTTTGAGTTTCCATCCATGTGTGCTGAACTGTTCTGTTCACAACCCCAAACTCAGTGTTTTTCACTGATATTTTGTCAGAGAGAGATCTGTCCATTTTGGTGAGATTGAAATGAGTAATAGTCTTTCAACATTATTGGCAAGTGGCTTTCACAGTCCATGACAGATCTAATGAGCTACAGCTGCCTGGTTGGAAAATTTAGCTTTTGATTGTCTGAAAGGCCCCTTAGAATATGAACTTGAGTCTCTGTGTGTGTTTAAAACAATAACAACAGCAGCAGCAACCCAATATCAACAAATTTATAAGTATGTTATAAATTGCTTTGTAAGCTATTTTGTAATTTAACATTCAAGTCTTCAATATCAGTTGCAATACTTATTTCAGAAACCTGGAAAAATGAATGATATAAACTTTTTGATAAAAGGTAGTTTTGAATCAGGAACTGAATTTATGATTTATTTTTCTGACTGGGTCAGTTGTGTATTCATATTTAAGAGCAAGGAAACAATATAAAACTGCACTCTAGGGAAGCAGATTTGGCTCAACTGATAAAGTGTCTGCCTACCACATGGGAGATCCAGGGTTCGATCCCCAGGGCCTTCTGACCCGTGTGATGAGCTGGCCCATGTGTAGTGCTGATGTGCACAAGGAGTGCTGTGCCACACAGGGGTGTTCCCCATGTTGGGGAGTCCCATGTGCGAGGAGTGCACCCCACAAGGAGAGCTGCCTTGTGCGAAAATAGTGCAGCCTGCCCAGGAGTGGCGCCACACACATGGAGAGCTGACGCAGCAAGATGATGCAACAAAAAGAGACACAGATTCCTGGTGCTGCTGACAAGAATACAAGCGGACACAGAAGAACACACAGTGAATGGACACAGAGAGCAGACAACTGGTGGGGGGGGGAGAGGGGAGAGAAAGAAATAAAAAATAAATCTTAAAAAAATAAAAAATAAAACTTTACTCTACAGTGTAGATTATATATATTGATTTTCTCTTCTTGGACTATCACGTTTTTTCCTGAATGTACAACCAGGCATACCATGATATGAGAATAATTTTTACTGCACGGAAATATATCACAGAGTGTGATAGGCTTGTGGTTCAGTGGGCAACCCAGTATACAAGCACAGTTGGGGTACAATCTTTATTATTTCTATTATTCTGAAAATGGAGAGTGGAATTTATAATTCTTATGTAAAAAGTAACTAGATCATTTTGTCTAAGCTCATATCAATTCAATACTGATAATGAATTTAATTCCACAGAATTTTGAATGCCTGGTGTTTCCTTAGTTGTCTCTATGACTTCTGAATTAGGACTTAGATAAACTACCTTAGGTGAGGGCAGTGTTCTGTCTTCTTGTAGAAGGGAACCCTGTTTGGATAATGGTGTTTTATTAATACACCAATCTGTGTTAATGTATCAGTTTCAGGGAAGTGTTTTCTCTGAAATGATTTGATTGCTTATTCAGAGGGGACATTGAGGACTATTTAGTTTAACTGTAATAATGCCTCATTTATAAGAAAGCCTTAAGAAGCAAAACATTGTCTGACCTCATTTGTGAATAAAACTACCTAGTAACCTCTAACAGCCAGTTTTTTTTTTTTTTGTTTTTGTTTTAATAATGTATTTATTTTTAGTTGTGGTAAATGACAACCAGTTTTTACTCTTGTTACGGTGTTTGGAAAAAGGGGAACTGTACTAAGAAAGTATGCAAGTAAAAAGAAGTGCAAGAAGAGATAAGTCATTCCTAGCATAATGGCTGCAACCAGCATTTCATCAAGAACATTTTATAAAATTCGTAATCTTATGGGATAGCTTTGCACTGATCAGTGGTGTCACTATTAAAAATTGTAATCATTATAGCTATAATATAGAGCAAATGGAAATTCTCTATTTTTTTTAAAGATTTATTTTTATTAATTTCTTTTCCCTTCCCCACCCCCCCCCCCCCAGTTGTCTGCTCTCTGTGTCCATTTGCTATGTGTTCTTCTGCATCCACTTGCATTATCTGGTGGCACCGGGAAACTGTATTTCTTTTTTGTTGCGTCATCTTGCTGCGTCAGCTTTCCATGTGTGTGGCACCACTCCCGGTCAGCCTACGCTTTTTTCACACAGGATGGCTCTCCTTGCAGGGCACACTCCTTGTGTGTGAGGCACCCCTACGCCAGGGCTCTCCTGCATGGCATGGCACTCCTTGCATGTGACAGCAGCACTGTGCATGGACCAGCTCACCACATGGGTCAGGAGACCCTGAGGATCGAACCCTGGACCCTCCATATGGTAGATGGATGCTCTGTCTGTTGAGCCACATCCGCTTCACGGAAATTCTCTATTGAAGTGTGAACTCACACATTTGTAAGCAGAGACTGAAAATTCTTTGAATTTCATGTGAGAGTCTTGATGCAAGGAGGCATGAATCTGATACAGGCTGGTGTGGCACACAGAATGATTTAGGGCAAATAAAAGGGTCAGCCCACAATGCAGAACAAGGGTGACAGAACCTGAGCATCTGAAACAGGATCAGGATGGAGACATTTCTCTTTTCCTTACTCATTCTTTAGTGAGGAGCATTGGAAGTCAAATCAGAATCATATTTACAATTTATGAAATAAATTTGTTGTATATGTTGTGTTTGTACAATAATTAATTAGTAAACTAAAAAAACCAAGAAAGGAGAAGTTGTGACTTTGCCGAGAACAGAATCTATAAAAATGAAGGTAGAGAGAAGAACAAGCAGGAAGGTAGTAGCTGTTGGGAAGGTATCTTCACTAAGATCATAAATGTATAAGACTCCTTATTTTTTCCCACATTTAATCCCAGTATTTGAGCCAGATCCACCTCTCATTGTCTTCTCTTTGCAATTCAAGTTTATTTTTAGCAGCTTATTGAGCTACAATTTGCATACCATATAATTCACCCATTTAAAATATACAATTCAATGATTTTTAGTCTATTCAGAGTTGTGCAACCATTGTCAAGTCAATTTTAAAACATTTTTACTACCCCAAAAAGAAACCCATACTCATTAGTGATCATTCCCCATTCTTCCCAAATACCCCAGGCCTAGGCTACCACTAATCTATGTGATCCAAGTTTTAAAAGTTGTTGATTTGAAACTCCCTGCTGCATTCCTGGAACATTCTACTTCAGACCATTTGATTAATTATACAAATATACTCAAAAAAACCGTGACTATTCTCTATGTTGATATAAGTCTTGTAAATCAGAGAGAGTGAGATATAACAGCTTTCTGAGACATATCTAATTATGTAGAGCTTCTTAAACATGATTTCCAAAAGATTTTTATCATTTATATAGACCCATTAAATTTTTTCCCTGCCCCTGACTCTGATCCTTAAAGATTCAAAATACTGATCTTGTGTAAGTTCTTGAGTTTTTGGACTAAGAGATTCTTACTTATTCTTCCTCACAAGACATTAATTGTTTTAATTTCCTTGGCTGCTTAAGCAAATATCATGCAATGGGTCAGCTTAAACAATGAGAATTTATTTGCTCATGGTTTTGAGGCTAAGAGAAAGTCCACATCAAGGCATCATCAAGACAATTGTTTCCCCCAAAGACTCTGGTATTTTGGGGCTGACTGCTGGTGATCCTTAGTCCTTAACTTGTCACATGGCAGCATCCCTGATCTCTCCCTTCTCTCCTGGTTTCTGTTAATTCACTTTCTGGCTGCTGTCTATGTAGCTTTCTCTCTGTATTTCACTTTGCTTATAAAGGGCTCCAGTAATAGAATTATGACCCATCTTGATTGAGTTCGGCCACACCTTACCCTCATCAAAAGGTACCACTTCAAATGGGTTCACATTCACAGGAATGGATTAAGTTTAAGTACATGTTTTTCTGGGGTGCATACAGCTCCAAACCACCACACTAATGTACAACTCAGAAAACAGATTATTCAATATAACATAAAATGTATCTGCCTAGGGGATTGGACATGCATGTGAAAAGCACATACTTTCCCTGTAAGCAAGCTCTAGAGCAAGTCACAATATTATCAGTAAGTAGTCTTGTACACATGGAACCTAAACAGTGAAACTGAATTATATGGTTCAAACATTGAGTGGTACCAACTTTTATTTTTTTTAAAGATTTATTTATTTATTTCTCTCCCCTCCCCCTCCCACCCCAGTTGTCTGTTCTCTCTGTCTATTTGCTGCATCTTCTTTGTCCGCTTCTGTTGTTGACAGTGGCATGGGAATGTGTGTTTCTTTTTGTTGCGTCATCTTGTGTCAACTCTCTGTGTGTGCGGCGCCGTTCCTGGGCAGGCTGCACTTTCTTTCGCGCTGGGCGGCTCTCCTTACAGGGTGCACTCCTTGCGCGTGGGGCTCCCCTATGTGGGGGACACCCCTGCATGGCACGGCATTCCTTGCGCACATCAGCACTGCATGTGGGCCAGCTCCACACAGGTCAAGGAGGCCCGGGGTTTGAACCGCAGACCTCCCATGTGGTAGGTGGAAGCCCTAACCACTGGGCCAAGTCCGCCGCCTGGTACCAACTTTTATAGTCAGACTGGTGGGCAGAATATTGGTCCCTAAAGATATCTATGTCTTAATGCCTAGATATTTTTACCTTACATGACAAAAGAGACTTTGCAGATATGAGTAAGTTAAGGACCTTGGCATAGGAAGATTATCTTGGATTATTTGGGTGGAGCTAATATAATCACATGAGTTCTGATAATAATAAACCTTTTTGTGGTAAGAGGGATATGTGATTATGGAAGAACCAGAGAGATGGCAGCAGAAGAAGGTCTCAATATGCCATGGCTGGTTTTGAAGGTGGAGGAAGGGGGCCACAAGCCAAGGAATGCTGGCAACCTCTAGAAGCTGGAAAATGCAAGGAAATAGATACTCTTTTAGAACCTTCAGAAAGGAGCAAAACCCTGCTGTCCTTCAGTTAGCCCATTGATACTCATGTTAGATTTCTGGCCTACAAAACTGTAAGATAATAAACTTGTGTTGTTTTAAGCCATTAAATTTTTGGTAATTTTGTTATGGCATTGGTAGAAAACTAATATACAGACCTCTAGATCTCTCTATGTATAGATGTAGTAGGAGAGTTTTGGGCAAGCATACCCTCTTCTAGAACAGCGCCTGGCTGAGCCTCGACTGTGTTTGTTTGTCTCAGTGGCTCTTTTCTCTGCCTCCCAGGTGCCTTTCTCAATGCCCTTTCTTGAATGACTGATATATTAAGACACATTTAATAAGAATGTGGACTTGGGTGTTAAATGAACCTGGGTTTGAATTCTGACTCTGTCATTTAACTAACTGGATATCCTTGGACACCTTGTTGTTGCTGTTGTTTTGCATCAACAAAATGGGAATAATATTTACCTTTTAAGTTGTTTTGAGGATAAAAGAGACAATATATATAAAGTGATACCAGGCTGGATATAAAGTGAGCTTCTAATGAATGATAACTTTTATTCTTTATTATTATCTCTTAAAGATTGAATGAGAAGTTTGCCAATAACACACATTCCAATCCTAGATGAGATATAAATATATTAGCCTGTTGTTTCCTGATACTGAGCTTCCTGAGCAAAAGACTTACTTTTTGAAGCTTTATTGGATAGGTTAAAACTACCTTTGCCTTTGGTGCATTATATGAGGCCTTTTAAAATTTCTTTTATTTTAAGAAACTAAATAGAATTAGTTAAGGAAAACCTGGAATTCTATATGTACAAATATTTAAAAATTCCAAATGCCTGAATTATTTCTATAATTTTCAAGTCCCCAGTGCCTGGAAAATAGGTAACACATAATAGGCAGCAATACATGCATATTGAACTGAGCTAAATCAGCAGTTATTCTTTCACAACTTATTGGAATCCATCCCTTTGTTACTACCTCACTTTAGGCCCTTATTTCTTTTGCCTAGCCTGTTATAGCATTTTTCAAATTACTGTTTTGCTACTGATATTTTCCTTCTTTAATTGATCCTCCACAATACCTCTGTACTATGCAAAACTTGTTGTGCATTATATCCTCCTCTATTCATGTTTCTTTGCCTTTGCTCCATTTCATATTGTATAACAGTCATATTCTTTAACTCATTGCTTCTCTCTTTGTTTATGGCATGATACACAAAGAATATGATGGTATTCATATGAAACACTGGAGTAACAGGCAAGTAATCCTGTGGCAGTAATCCTTAGAACCAGAACGTTGAGGGGATCACCATCTAAGTATACTTCAGTATACCTGCTACCCAACACAGGGTACCCATATGTTTTGGCACACCCTTTGTGAAGTTTTGCTAAGTCTGGCACTTGAGATTTGTTGCAGTTGAATTTCATCTTTTACATAGATTTTTTTTTACATAGATATTTAATAAGCACCTACTATGTGCATGCTGAGCTTTGGGGGAAAGGAATTGAGAACACCAAATCAACTATTCTCCTGCAGGAATACTTAATTCTAGGCAGACAGATCTGTTTACTGACTTTCAGAATAGGCGTTCTGTATCCCTCACCTTTGCTTGCACCCTTTACTATTTTGAATAACTTGTATTTCTTTCATTATCATCTAACTGAATCTTATTGCCTTCTCCATGGTGCTCGCCCTGACAGTTAAAATATAGTTTTATGTTCTTTTACTATTTCTTTTTACTACTAATTCATTGTGTTGCTTTCTGTATAGCCCACATTCTTTCAGTTATTCTCAATTTTATATTTATCATTTTTCCCTTTTTACCTGTTTCTGTTGTTCCTATCATGTTGATGACCACTTATCAAAATGTTTACCTTGCTTCCTTTGCCTATTTATTTATATCATATAAATTCTGAGAAATATTTAATACTCTTATAATAAATAAGACATAATATTCATTATGTGGATATAAGTATCTTATCACATAATAGCAAATGTTTTTTAAGCTCTTACTTGGACCAGGCATCCTTCTCACAGATTGACATATATTTAATACATTTAATTTTCACAATAACCCTATAAATATAAAATATTGTTATAACTCTATTTTATAGAGGAGGAAACTGAGACACAGATAAATAACTTGCCAAATATTGTACAGTTATGAATGCCAGGATTGAAATAAGTTAATGCAGGCAGTTTTTTGTTTATTTTTTGTTGGTGTAGAACTTGTATTTTTTCCATGAAACACTCAGAAGTTTAGGTCAGTGCAAAATAATTTAATAAAAAATTGTATATTTTCTTCCCACAAATCCTGCTTTTTATTAGGAAATGACATTGTGATCCATTTTACTATAAGTAAAGTATTACAAAATATTTACAACACGAGAGCCCATTCCGATAACCATTCTGTTACATAGTGCTGCAATAAAAACCACGTTGTATATGGATGGGTAGACCAGTAGTAGGTGTTAATACTAAACATTTCCATGAAGGTGGTGAGATACGCTATATAACAGGTGAAAGGAGAAGGTATAGTCATAAATAATATGGAATCTAGAAGGTATGATGACAGTCATCGGCAAGTGATCAGTATTAAAAAGAATAAAAAATTAATAAGAATATCATTTGTTGAGCATCTACTCTATGTGCCACGAAATGAAGCTTTACAATGACACTATAAAGTAGTTACTATTATCCCCACTTTATAGTTGAAGAAAAAGAATCTCAAATGTATTAAATTGCCCAATAGTTACTAAACTAGGAATGGCAGAGCTGGGTTTGGTTTGTTTGCCCTATTTTCTTTTCCTTGTGTTGCTGTCTTTCTAATGATAGCGTAAACTGGCAGAAGGGCAGGGCACAGATAGGCAGCCAGGCTATTTCTAGGATATTGTTAGATTAATTTTGTAAAATAGTTTTGTGATGATGCTATTTTGCCCTTCAAGTAGCATAGCCAGTTTTCTGGAATAAACCAGTAAAAGCAATATTTGTTGTTACTAAATCATTACCTTGTGCTCTTGCCTAAGCTTGTTTGCCTTTTTGTGCTTTAGTTATATCTTCTACAACTTATATGTGTTAATAGGCATCTATTTATATCCATGGATACTTTATGCTGTTAAGAGTAGTGTCTAGAAGTAAGTACTACTTAAATAGCTATTTTTTCATCCTTAGCCTGAACATAGACATTTGACCACCATCATGTTTTTTTCCTTTATAGGGTCACACTTACTTTGCGTTGTCTTTTTTATCTCCTGACACTGACAAAGAGATTTGTTCATGGAGAATTGACTCTACTGATGACAACTTATCATTGTATCTCAATGACTTAGGCTCCACATACAGTTTCTTCCCTGTCTTTTAATTAAGCTTGTTTTTTATTTCTTGTGTTGTAGCTGGGAGCACTGTGTTGACACAACTCACTCTTGTACAGAACAAATTAAAATGTAAGTGTTCTAATATTCTTATTCTCATCTGTGGAAAAAAGAAAATATTTGGGTTATTTTATTTATAGCTTTTAAAAAACTTCTCTGTGAAGAAAGAATATTTGTAAGACGGAAAACCATTTGACATTTACAGGGATGTTTAATATTAGTCTAACAAAAGAAGGGAAAAAAAGTATCAAAGCTTACTAAAACTTTTCTAGGACTTTAAAATGCATTTTTCTCTTTCTATTTCCTTCTTAATTTTTACTTAATTGTAGCTTTTAGTTCCCTAGTGTCCTGCTTAATCATTCCAGATGCTGGGTATGCAAAATATTGACACTTTCCACAAAAGGCAGGCAGTCAGTCATTACAATAAACACACACGTATATGTATATATTCCTTGGAAGAAGATTACTCGTCAAGGGAAATGGAATTGGTGTATTGAGACTTTAGCCTTCAAACCATAAGTCTGAATGTATCTATTTTTATAGCTATTTATAACTATTTATTGGTAAATAGGTCAGCAAATTCATCATGCCTTAGCTTGAGACTCTTTTCTGACTCTCAGGTATTCGCAGGGTATAAGCCACATGGATTAGCACTGAGTGCCATGCAAATTTTAGAAGTCATGGTAAAGAAATGGGATTGCTGTAAATTGATAAGGTAGAGCTTCAATAATAGGAGTTGTAATAGCTACGTATGAAGATTTAAAATGTATCTGAAATATTTGTGTCTATATGGATTGATTCACTAATCTTCACTTGTCTTAAGGATAGGTAATATTATTATCTCCATTTTAAAGATGAAGCAACTCAGCCTAGAAATGTAAAGTAAATTGCCCAATGTAACAAAGGAAGTGGCAGAGGCAGGATTTGAACCCGTGATTCTGACTCTGTAGCCTATTCTATTAGATGGTTTCTGAAAGTTTGTTAACTTTCAATGTTATAAACAGATTGGGTGCCTTTATCCTCTGGTGATATTATTAACCACCATGTAATATTAGGTTGATAAAGAAGATAAATATTAAAGTGACAAACAAAATCCTTTCTATGTTCATACGGTACGGGTAATCAGGCTAAATTTCTGGTCTTGTTTGGATATATATTAATTGTTAATGGAATTATGAATTATTCTGGTTTGACTGTGTAAAGGCAAAAGATAGCTTTACAGAAAGATGGACATTAGCATTCCAAGTGCCCACTCCATACTTCTGGTCTTGGAAGTTAGTTGCACTCTGGCAAAGAATCTGCCTTTTAGTCCTTATTTAGAGATTTGCCTAATTTGAGTTGTCCCCTGGGTTACCAGCTGTGAAATCTGAATGCCCTTGGCATTGCTGCCTTCTCTGTAAATTATAGATATTCTCTAATGCCCCTTTGGGCTGGTGGTTTTGAGAAAAGAGGAAGGATAGTTTTTTTGTTTTTGTTTTTTCTTTTTAAAGGGATCTAACCTAGATTCTAAGTAGGAGGAAATACATTTACTGAGTTTTTCCTTTTTATGTTTCCTTTCAATCTTTTTAACTACTCCTTTCAGCCCTGCTGCTTTGTTGGCAAGGGTTCTTCAAAAACAAACAGAATTTGTATCCTCTTTGGATTAACGTACTTAAGCCAACAATAACAATTTCACGTGGGAATTAGTTGCTCAGTTATCCAAGTTAGGCTATACCTGATAGTCTGTAATTTCCTCAAAATTAAAAACATGCATTTGTGGCAGGACAGTATCTTTTCCCAGGTTTTTGTGTTTTTTTTTGTTTTGTTTTCACTTTCAGTCCTTCTGTAAATTTTCTATCTGTTAACAGAGGTTGTTGTAGGGGTTTCTTTCTCTCCCTCCACCCCCACACTTGATTTGGGTGTGAGGAGGAATACATGAATTGAGACATATAACAGAGTTTTTAAAATGTTTATATTAATGTGTAACATTAAAGTAGTTAAGTAAACCAATCTTAAGTGTGCAGCTCAATGAAGTTTTATATGTATGTAACTCAGTTTGTTCTCTACTTCCATTTTATTTCAGTTTTATTTTTCTCTCCCCTATGGCTGGAGTGAAAGTCGCAGAATCTTGGCAACTTCTGCTTAATTTAGAATTTTTGGACCCCTAGTATTGTGTGGCAGTTCTTTTCTGTGTTCCTGATCTAGTTTCATCTTCTATTTTCTCAAGTTATTTCAAACCTTTGTCTCTATCAACATTTCTTTCTTACTATTCCCTTTTTACCTTTCAGCAGATGACCTTACCTCTTGCTAGTCCCTTATCCCTCCCCAATATTAAGAAATAGTACCTAAATCCATCCTTCCTTCTCTCTCTTCTATCTAAACATGTATCTTCCCCATCTGTATTCTCAGTGATTGACTTTATCAGTTTATTTCCCTACCCCTTTAGTTTCTCTATTGATTTTTTGTTCTCAATATACATGAATTGTTGAGCTTTCCCAATTAAAAAAAATTTTTTTTTTCAAAATTTATCTTTGACTTTGTGCCATCCTCTAGTTACTACTCTGACCTTTTTCCTTTACCTCAAGGTCAAGCTTTTTGACTCTTTTCACTATTTCCACTTCCTTATCTCTCATTCACTTTTCTTTAACTGTAGGTTGGCTTTCCCTTCTCTTTGTCCATTGAAACAGTTCCTGCCAAAGTTACCAATAACTTTTGCCAAATTTAGTAAATACTTTTTAGCCCTTCTTGAAACTCCTTCCTTGATATGTTTTCATGGAGTTTTCCTTCTTCCTCTATAATCCCTGCTTAGCTTCCTTTTATGATCTTCAGTTTACTCTCTCCATCCTTTAAATGTAGAAGTTTTCCAGGATTCTATCTTGTCTGAGTTTATCTCGTAGTGTTTTATGCCTTTTGTGGGCAAACTGGACTTATGCACAAGATTTTCTTTGCTGCCTATTCTTCCTATACTCTGATGCTTACTAGCTCTGCTCCAAAACTCTCTCTTGATCTCCAACTTCATTGAATCAACTGCTTTTTTGATAATTTTAGTTGGATGTGTACTCAACACATGAACAGTTGATAGTATTAACTTCCCTTGGCAAGTCTCTTTCCCAAACTAAGCCCTCTTCTCTTGTTCTCTATCCTGTTTGGTGATACCACCTGCATCCATTCTTTATTTCAAAAGCTTTTTTTTTTTTTTTTTTTTAATTTCTGTACCAGGTACTAAGATCTGGTGGTACAGGACTACAAATACTTCTTTTTTTTTTTTTTTTAAAGATTTATTTATTTATTTAATTCCCCTCCCCCTCCCTGGTTGTCTGTTCTCGGTGTCTATTTGCTGCATCTTGTTTCTTTGTCCGCTTCTGTTGTCGTCAGCGGCACGGGAAGTGTGGGCGGCGCCATTCCTGGGCAGGCTGCTCTTTCTTTTCGTGCTGGGCGGCTCTCCTCACGGGCGCACTCCTTGCGCGTGGGGCTCCCCCACGCGGGGGACACCCTTGCGTGGCAAGGCACTCCTTGCGCGCATCAGCGCTGCGCATGGCCAGCTCCACACGGGTCAAGGAGGCCCGGGGTTTGAACCGCGGACCTCCCATATGGTAGACGGACGCCCTAACCACTGGGCCAAAGTCCGTTTCCCTACAAATACATCTTGAGATAAGGTGGCTGCCATGAATTTCAGAGAAAGACACATGAATAGAAAATTACTTTACCATGTAGTAATGCCATGATAGAGGTGTGTACTGTGTGCAACTGAAACACAGAAAGGACATTAAACTCAAATTGTGGATTCAGAAGCTTCTTGGAAGGTGTGATATTGGGCATTTTTGGGACTTGGAGTTGTCCTCAATGATATTGCAGGGACAGATGTAGGACATTATATATCCTGCCATAACCCACTGAATGGACTGGGAGAGAGTGTAAACTACAATGTAAACTATAATCCATTCTGTATAGCAGTGATCCAAATGTACTCATCTAATGCAATGAATGTACCACACTAATGAAAGAAGTTGTCAGTGTGGGAGGAATGGGGGTTGTAGGGAGTGGGGTATATGGGAACCTCTTATATTTTTTAATGTAACATTTTGTGTGATCTATGTATCTTTAAAAAGATTATTGCTGTGGAAGGGAAAAGGGTTCTATGTTGGATATGTGGGAGTACTGTACATTGTATATATGAATTACTGTGATCTAAAACTTTTGTGAAGATAAGCTCAATAATTAGAAAAAAAGAATAAGAAAGGACATAGACACTGAGGAAAAGACATAAGTAGTTGCCTTGCCAATTTGCATACAGGGTAACACTTATTGCAGTGATGAAAGGTAAAATACCAAAAACAAAGCTTTTCCATTTTTTAATTTTTTGATACCCCAATTAATTTTTACCTTAATTTTTCTAAATTAATATGTATCCTATATCTA
This sequence comes from Dasypus novemcinctus, assembly GCF_030445035.2. Taxonomy (NCBI): domain Eukaryota; kingdom Metazoa; phylum Chordata; class Mammalia; order Cingulata; family Dasypodidae; genus Dasypus; species Dasypus novemcinctus. The sequence goes on along the minus strand of NC_080690.1, from coordinate 18,361,389 downwards.
ACCTGTAAACTCATCACTATATTCCGTTTTACTATTAATGGAACCTGGCAGTATATGGGGCCTCCTTTTTTAAGAAGTTTTGGATCACAGAGAGGTTCAACAATGGCAGGGGAGTAATACTGGTGTGGGACATTATTGACAGGGGACACATGATTGGCAGGGAGTTCTCCAGGACATATATCCAGGATACATAAAAATGTTTGGATACTTTCATAGTGGTTACAATTAAAAACAACAACTGTTCAACAATGGCGGTGGAGGAATACTGGTATGGGATGTTATTGACAGGCTATATATGGATGACAGGGAGTTATACAGGGCATATGTCCAGGGTGCATGGTAATGTTTGGATATACTCATAGTGGAAACAATTAAAAACAACAGCTGGGGGGGTACTGGGTTACTGGCCGGGGGGGGCTCTGTTGTGGTCCCTAGGGGAGCAGTGGCAGTCCCCCAGGTGCAACGGTAAGAACCAGGAAGGAATGAGGGCCCAACAGTGGGCTCCTGATACTAATGACTATGCTTGTGAGCCTATACACCTGAAATAAGAACAAGGCCTAGAGCAGCATTGTGCCTGGGAGTTTCCTCCTGACAGCCTTCATGTCACTCAAATGTGGCCAGTCTCGAAGCCAAACTCAGCATGTAGATGCAGTGCATTCCCCCCAGCATGGGACATGACACCCGGGGATGAGCCTCCCTGGCACCGAGGGATCACTACCAAGTACCAGCTGATGATGTAACTAGAAAATGACCTTGAATTAAAGGTTCAACATGGATCAGTAGAATATCCCTGTCTACATATAATAACATGACTTTAAAATGCTGTTTGACCTAATGTAAGGGGGAAATGGAAAGGAGAAATGAATTTATATGGCTATGAGTCTCTAAAAAAGAGTCTGGAGGTTGTCAGAAGGATTGCCCTTATGTACACCTGAGCAGAGTCTCAGAGACAGATAAAGTAAATACAACTCCAGGTATTGGTTCTTTTGAGGGATAAAGAGACCCACAGGTTCTATGGTCATGGCAGATGGGGTTCACTGCCATATCAGTTGGCCCTTCTTTGGAGCTGGTGTTTCTGCGTGATGGAACTGGACTCAGATGGGATCTCTTTTCACAAGACTTTCATGCTACTTTACTGGAATTGTAGTTTGGTGTTGGGGTTTAAGATATATTTAGGGGATTTGAATCTCTGGACTGACAATATGATAGCCATGCCCTGAACCTCAACAGACTTCAACTCCTACACTCTGATTTATTGGACTTACCCCACTCAGCTAACATGGAGTTGAAGAATGTCAACCACCACACCATGGAGCCTAGAGTGCCTACAACTGAAAGCAGGAGGATTGCATCCAGTATCCATGTGGAATCTAAGCCCCCTCTTGATATAGATGTGCAATGGACACAACCAATCCAAGGTCCACAGAGAAAATGTGGCATTGGTGTGGGAAGGGTGGCCATGGTGGCTGCTGGGTGTGGGGAATGGGAGGAAGAGATGAGATGGGGAGGCGTTTTCGGGACTTGGAGTTGTCCTGGGTGGTGCTTCATGGACAATTACAGGCCACTGTAGATCCCCCCAGGGCCCACTGGATGGAGCGTGGGAGAGTGTGGGCTATGATGTGGACCATTGACTATGGGATGCAGCGATGCCCAGAGATGTACTTACCAGGTGCAATGGCTGTGTCATGATGACGGGAGAGAGTGTTGCTGTGGGGGGAAGGGGGGGTGGAGGGTGGGGGCAGTGGGGTTGAATGGGATTTCATATTTTTTTAATGTAATATTTTTTAAAAAATGAATTTAAAAAAAAACTGAGAAAAAAAAAAAAAGCATCTTGGAGAGGGTGATGCCTGAGCAAAGTCCTCAGAAGTAGGAGCTTGCTATGACTCTTTCCTCCTCCCTTTCCCCTCTCATTTTCCCTCCATTACTGCTGAGTTCCATCAATTCTAGACTCTTAATGTTTCCCAAATTTGCCCCATCTTTTCTATCACACCTGCTACTGTCTTAGTTCAGACAGTCTTTGATTGCTGTAGTAATCTCCCAATAGCCTTCCTCACTCTATTCTCATTATCTCCTCCTAATCTATTATCCACTATGGTTCCGGAGTGATCTTTTAAAAAACCAGTCTGATTATGTGCTTCCCAGGATTAAAATTTTTCAGTGGCTTCCCATTACTTTTAGAAATGTAACTCATCAGCATGTCACACTGGTTCCTTCATGGGCTGCCAACCCTGCCTTTTGCCTCATTTCATTTTTTAATGGTTTTATTGAGATATATTAATAATTCATATACTATACAATTCATCCATTTAAAGTATACAATTTAATAGTTTTTAATATATTCATATATTTGTGCCACCATCACCAGAATTAATTTGAGAATATTTATATCACGCCAGAAACACCATATCTAATAGCAGTCACTCTACATCCTCTGTCCTCTGTCCCCACTAGGCAACAAGTAATCGACTTTCTATTTCTTTAGATTTGCCTGTCTGGACATTTCATATAAATGGAAGCATATAATATGAGCTCTTCTATGATTGGCTTTTTTCATGTAGCATAATATTTTCAAGGTTCATCCATGTTTAGCATGTATCAGTACTTCATTACTTTTATGGACAAATAATATTCTATTGTATGGATGTACCACATTTTATTTATCCATTTTTCAGTTGGTGGACATTTGAGTTTCTTCCACATTTTTGCTATTATGAATGATGCTGCTTTGACCATATATGTACAAGATTTTGTGTGAACTTATGTTTTCCTTTCTCTTGGGTATATACATGGCAGTGGAATTGCTAAGTCATATGGAACTCTGTGTTTAACTTTTTGAACAACTGCCAGACAGTATTCCAAAATGGTTGTGCCATTTTACATTCCTACCAACAAAGTATGAAATTTCCAAATAACCCATGTTCTCTCCAAAATTTATTATCTATCTTTCTGATTATAGCCGTACTAGTGGATGTGAAATGGTATCTCATGGTGGTTTGATTTTCATTTCCTTGATGGCTGAACATTTTGAGCATCTTTTCCTGTGCTTGTTGGCCATTTGCATATCTTCTTTGGTGAAAGGTCTATTCAGATCTGTTCCTTTTCTTTAATTATCGTTGTAAGCATTCTTTATTTATTCTAGGTAAAGTCCCTTATCAGATATATGGTTTGCAAATATATTTTCCCATTCTGTGGATAGTCTTTTCACAAAAGTTTTAAATTTTTATGAAGTCCAGTTTATCTAATTTTGATTGTTTTCTACTTTGTCACTTATGTCTAGAACCTTCAGTACAGTGTTGAATAGAAGTGGTGACAGTAGAAACCCTTGCCCTGTACCTGATCATACAGAGAATGGATTCAGTATTTCACTATCAAATAAGACATAAGCTGTGAGTTTTTCTTAGATGCCCTTTATAAGTGTTCCCTTTCTATTCTTAGTTTGTTGAGTGTCTTTATCATGAAACAGTGTTGAATTTATGAAATGCTTTTCTTGTTATTTATTCTATTCATATAGTTTATTACATGAATTGATTTTTGGATATTATACTATCCTAGGAAAACTCATTCCTAGGATAAATTCCAAATTCCAAATGGTAAATCATTATATGATTTTTATGTGCTGCTGGATTCAGCTTGCTAATATTTGTAGAGGGTTTTGCATCAGTATTACTAAGAGATATTGGTCTGTAGTTTTCTTGTGATTACTTTTCTGATTTTTGCTAACAGGAAAATTAATATTGAACTCCTAGAATGATTTTGGAAGTGTTCCCTCCTCTTGAATTTTGAAAGTGATTGTAAAAAAATTGGTATTGATTCTTTTTAATTAGTTAACAAGTTTTTATTAGAAAAATTGTAGAATTACAGAAAATAATGCAGAAAATACAGAGTTCCCTATATCCTCTCTTACAAACTCAGGTTTCTCTGTTATTAATACTTTGCATTAGTGTGGTACCTTGGTTACAACTGATGAAACAATTACATTAGGGTTCACTGTGTTATACAGTTCCATGTTTTGTCTTTTTACTTACATGAAGAAGTCCTTTGATATCCAAAAATGTTTAATTTTGATGAAGTCCCATTTATCTTTTTCTTTTTTTACCCATGTTTTTGCTGTAAAGAGTAAGAAATTGTTTATTTGAAGATCCTGAAGATGTTTCTCATTGTTTTCTTCTAGGATTTTTATAGTTCTGGCTCTTACATTTAAGTCTTTCATTCATTTTTGATCAATTTTTATATATGGTGTGAGGATAGGGATCCATTTTCATTCCTCTGCATATGCATACCCAATTTTCCAAGCACCATTTGTTGAGGAGACTATTCTTTCCCAGTTGTGTGGACATGGCACCCTTCTTAAAAATCAGTTGGCCATATTCTGCTACATTCTTTAGCAGAGCAGCAAGAATCTCTAGAATACATGGGCAGGACCTAGCAAAGGAGGACAGACCAATACTCCAGCACCTTGACATTGATGGTTGTACTTATGTACCTTGTTCTTATGAAATTGATACTTGGCTTAGTATTATATATTGTTAAGAGTTACCTCCTGAAAGCCTCCTTGTTGCTCAAATGTGGCTGTCTCTAAAACAAACTCAGCATATAAACTCGCTACCTTCCCCCTGACATGGAACATGACTTCTGGAGATGAGCCTTCTTGCACTGAGGGATTATTACCAGATGCTGTCTAGAAATGCATTTGGAAAAGACATTGACCAAAAGGGGGAAATATTAAATACAAATGAGTTTTTATGACTAAGGGATTTCAGAGTGAGTCGGGAGGTTATTCCAGATTTACACTTATACACATCTCAGGAGGATCTCATTAACTGCCACAGTAAATAATACCTCAAGCAGGGGGTGCTCCTGAGGGCTCTAGAAACAGCTAGACACTTTAAGCAGGGTAGACAATCTCAGGAATTTGGCACTGTCAGTGAGCCTTACCTTGGAATATATGTCCCCAGAGTAATGGTTAGACTCATTTATAATTTCCCAATACATGGCTCTTCTGCCCCTTTTATTTGAACCTATAATTAGCACTATACTCATTAAATATATGTACCAGAGACTTAAATCTTTGGTCTCTTCATATACTGGTTGAACCCTGAATCTCAACCATGTTGCAACACCTACTCTCCAGATCACTGGACTCACCTAGGACAACTAACAAAATGGTGATGATTGACAAAGCCCACCCCAAAGAAACAGAGTATCTACAAATGCAAGCAAGACAGTTCCATCTATCTGCTCCATGACATCTAAGCTCTCTCTCAATTAGAAACAGGGTGGGCATCACCATCCTAAAATCCTCAAGACTGAAGAATGAACAAACATGAAGGGTGAGTGCAACTATGGACAAAAATAGACTTGTTATTATTCTAGCATTGGAAGATCTTGTAACATTGATATACAGGCAGTACCTGCCAGAGGTTCTAAGGGGAGGGAGAGAGAAGAATAGGTGTAATGTGGGACATTTTGGAAACATTGGAATTGTTCTGCATGACATTGTAATGACAGATATAGGCCATTATACATTTTGTTAAAACCTATAAAATTGTGTGGGGCAAATTGTAAACTATAGTGTAAACTCTAGTCCATGGTTAGTAGAAATGCTTCCATATGTGTCCATCAGTTGTAACAAATGTACCACACTAATGAGAGATGTTGTTAATGGGGAAAAGTGTGCAAGGGTGTGGGATATAAGGGAATCCCTCTCTATTTTCAATGTATCATTTACATAATATATAGCTTCTTTAAAAATAAAAATTAAAAAAAGAAAAAAATAGTAATATAAAAAACAAACAGAAATTGGGGGTATATGGAAAGATATACAAAGTATACACTATAGACCATAATTGTAATAATCTGATCATGTTCTTTAATAATTTGTAACAATTGTTCCACAACAATGTAAGGTGTTGGTGGAGGGGTGATGTATGGGAATTTTGCACATTATACGTGACTGTTTTGTAAGCTCACAACTTCACTAATAAAAAAAATGTTTTTAATTCAGTTGGCCATAGATGTGAATATTTATTCTAAACTCTCAATTTGATTCTACTGGTCTGTGTATGTGTCTGTCCTTGTTCTAGTACCATGCTGTTGTTATTACTGTAGCTTGGGAGTAAGTTTTAAATTTTGGTAATAAGAGTCCTTCAAATTTGTTCTTCTTTTTCCACATGGTTTTTGCTATTTGGAGCCCCTTACCCTGCCTTATAAATTTGATAATTGGTTTTTCCATTTCTGCAAAGAAGGCTGTTTGAATTTTGATTGGAATTGTGTTGATAAAAAATAGTTTTCCGTAGAATTGACATCTTAACAATATTTAGTCTTATACATCCATGACAATGGGCATCATTGTCCTGTTGCTGATCTTAGAGAGAAATATTTACCTCTTTTCACTTTTGAATATGATGTTAGCTGTAAGATTTTCTTATATTCTCTTTATTAACTTGCATCCTTAAATTTGATAATGATAGTAATGTACAAATATACAAGATAGTGATATTACAGAGAGTTCCTTGTGTTTTAGGAACTAACAATTCCAATACAAAGCAGCAACAACAACAAAAACAAAACCCACCCTTCACAGTCTTTCAGACTGTGTTGGGTGATGCTTTGCTTCAGAATTTAACCATCCTGTCAAGAAGACAGGACTGAAGCAAGAGTGAAGTGCAGTGTTCTGTTTCAGTCTGTCTTTGTCCTGGAATTACGCTAGTCCATGACTTTCAGAATCCTGCTATTTACAAGAAACTGAATGCCCTATACTCCCTCCAAAACATATTTTTCCCACCCTCCTCCTTGTGCTATTGTATGTTAAATCCAGTGATCCTTTGCTTCAGATCAGTTTGACTTATTTTTACACTGCTTCAGCTGTCTGCAGTCTGCTTTTTCCTGCATGGCAATTTCAGGAGGAGGTGAGGGGAAGGGTGGTGAGTTAGCAGTCACGGTCTTGTTTCAGTCTTTCATGCTGCCACTCAGTTGATTTACTCTAATTTGCACAGAGCATACTCTGCTCCCTCCAGAACTGGGTCAGGGACCCCCAGTGAGAGTGCAGGCTACTTTCCCACTCACCTAGAGTGGAATTTGGGGAGGCTAACAAAGGTGGCATGTGTTTCTCCTACTGTTTTTTAAAGATGCATTTTCTTGTTTGGCACTTGCCCGGTTACTATAACCCTTTAATGTTTTTTCAGAGTTTTGTGGATGATGGCTCTGCAAGTTTTTGCTAATTGTTTAAAGATTCTTTGGGGAAACAGCTCACTAGAGCATCTTATACCGCCATTTGGGTTGACCTGAATGTCAATATTAATTCTATTTTAATATGTTTGCTGGAATTCACCAGTGAAGACATCTAGACCTGGGTTTGTGGGGACTTTTTTTACATTAATTAATTAAATTCTTTAGTTTTTTAGCAGCATTATTCACAATTTTCATTTCTTTTTGAGCCAGTTTTGGTAGTTTGTTTCTTTCTAGGAATTTGCCCTTTTTTTTTATCTAGGTTGTCAAATCTGTTGCCTTAAAATTTTTCATAGTAATCTCATAACCCATTTTCTGTAGGGTTGTTAATAATGCCCCTTCTTTTTTTCCTGATTTTTCAAGATATCAGTTTTCTCATTTTTTCTCATTCATCTAACAAACAATGTGTCAATTTTGTTGATTTTTTAAAATAACCAATTTTATGTTGTTGAATTTTTCTACTTTTAAAAAATTCTCAATTTCATTTTTTCCACTTTAAGATTTATTATTTCTTTCTGCTTGCTTTATGCTTTTATCTCTTCTTTTCCTAGAGTCTTTATTTGGAAGGTTGGGTTGTTGATTTGAGATCTTTCTTCTTTTTAAAATATGCAACCAATACTAGAAATTTCTAGTACTTCCTTTGCCTGCATCTCATAACTCTTGGTATGTTGTTTTTATTTTCATTCTTTTTAATGTTTTTTTTTTTCCTGCTTACTTTCCTGGTGCTTTCTTCTTTGACTTATTGGTTATTAAGAGTGTGTAATTTATTACCCCCATATTTCTTAATTTTCCAAAATTCCTTTTCTTATTGATATCTATATTTGTGCCATTGTGGTCGGTGAATATACTTTATATAAACTGAGTACTTCTAAATTTATTGAGGCGTTTAAAAAAATATCTGTGTTTCAGGTATACTTAAGAAGGATGTATATTCTGATAATGTTGGGTGGATTGTTCTAGAGTTACCTATTAGGTATAGTTTTTTGATAGTGTCATCAATGTCTTCTATTTCCTTGTTATTTTCTGCCACGTTGTTCTATCCATCGTTGAAAGTGGTGTTTTATAGTCTCCCACTATTATTAGCAAAAGGCTATTTGTTCTTTCAAGTCTGTCAGTTTTTGTTTGACATATTCTGCAACTCTGTTGTTAGGAACATATATGTTTAAAATTGTTAAATCATCCAGATAGATTGATCCTTTAATCATTATATTATGTCCCTCTTTATTACTAGTAACATTTTTTGCTTTAAAGTTTATTTTGTCTGTTATTAATGTAGCTCCTCCAGCTTTTTATGCCCACTGTTTTCATGCTATATCTTTTTTTTTAATATCATTTTACTTTCAACCTATTTGTATCTTTGAATTTGAAATGTCCCTTCTTGTAGTGAGTATATAATCGGATCTTTTTTTTCCTCTCCATTTTAACAAGCTCTGTATTTTACTGGATCATTGAATCCATGTTTTTTTTCAGATTTATTTTTTATTTTCTCTCCCCTTCACTCCCCCCACCCCATTGTCTGCTCTCTGTGTCCATTTGCTGTGTGTGTTCTTCTGCATATGCTTGCATTCTTGTCAGCTGCACCGGGAATCTGTGTCTCTTTTTGTTGTGTCATCTTGCTACGTCAGCTCTCTGTGTGTGCGGCGCCACTCCTGGGCAGACTGCTTTTTTTGCTCAGGGCAGCTGTCCTTATGGTGTGCACTCCTTGTGCGTGGGACTCCCCTACATGAGAGACACCCTGGCATGGCACGGCACTCCTTGAGCGCATTAGCACTGTGCATGAGCCAGCTCACCGCACACGTCAGGAGGCCCTGGGTTTGAACCCTGGACCTCCCATGTGGTAGGTGGACGCTCTATCAGTTGAGCCAAATCTGCTTCCCTGAATCCATTTACATATAATTTTATATGTGATTGAATAGGCTTTATAACTACTCTTTTACGATTTCACTTTACCTTAATAAATATTTCCTAGAATAACATTTTAATCTCTTTAATTTTGTTCCCACTGTGTATTTTTTTAGTAGTGCTGTACAGTTTATAATATACATTTTAACTTACTAGAACCTACTTCAGATTTATATTAACTTCATTTCAATGAGATACAAAATGTTACTCTTATTCCTTCTCACTCTTTTTTGTGCTATTATTGCTATATTTAATATATCTATATATGTTACAAACCTCAAAATATAGTGTTGTAATTATTACTTTATAATTTTATAGCCTTTAAAAAGCTGATTCAGGGAAGGGCAGCAAATATATGTTTATAGAGTTTGTTATATTTAATCTTCTTATTTACCATTTCTGGCTTTTTCATTTATTCCTGAGGTTTTGAGTTAACCTCTCCATCATTATTTTATGCCAGTACAGCTTTGCCCCACCAGTCTCCTTTATTCTGTTATTGTCAAATATATTTTTATATGTTATAGGCCTAAACAATACAATTATACGCATGTTATTTTTTACATTTGTTAAGAGAAGAGAGAAATATACCTTTATTCTGCCCTTTATGTTTATATTTAAAATTACTGTTGTTTTGTTTGTGTGTATGTGTGATTTGATTTACTATCTGTGTCATTGCTTTCAGCTTGGAGAGCTTTCTTTAGTATGATTTATATGGATGGTCTGTTAGAAACAAATTGTCTTAGTTTTTAATCTATCTGGGAATGTTTTTGTTTCGTTTTAATTTTTTAAACATAGTTTTGCTGGATATAAGATTCTTGTTTTTTTTTTTTCTCTTAGTGCTTTGAAAATGATTTCCTATTACCTTTATGCCACTGTTGTTCTTTGTTTTCATTCACTTGTTAATCTTATGGGTATTCCCTAATATGTGATTGGACATTTTTTTCCTTGATGATCTCAAGATTTCGTTTTTGTGTTTGGCTTTCATCAGTTTGAATATAATGTACCTGATATAGATCTCTCTGTATATATCCTACTTGATGTTCATTAAGCTACTTTGAAATGTAGATTACTTTGTTTTCATCAAATTTGGTAAGTTTTCAGCCATTATTTCTTTGAATATTTTTTCTGCTGCTTTCCTTTCTGCCCCTTTCTTTTGGTTGTTTTCATGTGTGTTGGTGTGCTTTATTTTTCCAACCTTTCTCTTTGGCTTTGTTTATTTTTCTTCATTCTTTTTTTCTGTTCTTTAGATTTTATAATCTCTATTGCTCTTTCTTCAAGTTTGCTGGTTCATTTTTCTGCCAGTTCAGATCTAGAGTTGAACTCCTCTAATGAATTTTTCATTCAGTTATTGTACTTTTCACTCCATAATTGTCATTTGGTTATTTTTTTTTGGTATAGATTTATTATTGATATTCCTCATCTGGTAAGCCATTGTCAGCACACCTTTCTTTACTTCTTTAACTATGATGGCTTGTCCACACTATTTCTGTGAAGTCTATTTCTCCCATAGTTTGCAGCCTCAGATATCTGAGTATAGAAGTTGCAGGCTTGGGCATGTACATAGTCACTATGCCATGATAGCAGTTTTAGCAAGATTTACTTTGTCTCTTTCTCTGGTCTCCCTTTTAAGCTTTTTTTCTTGGTTTCCAGACAACTGTTAGCCTCCATTAACTGCCAGCTGATTTTTCTGTTGTTTTCAATAGTGCCCTGGGCATAAATTGCTCCATAGTTTGATCCATTAAATTTGGCCACCTTGGCAGGGTAATCTTTGAGAACATTCTTTGAGGTTTGTTCTGACTTTAGGAGGGCTCCTCATAGTAGTCTCTCTCCTGCTTTTCTCTGGTAAACTCCTAGTGATTTATAGATTAGCTTACTGTGTGATGGATCTCTCAGCTTCCTCTTAATTGCTTATCACTACAGTCTCCTTTATTGTACTTTTACACTCTATTTGAAGTAAAGTCAGTTCCCTTGGGAAGAGTCTGAAATTTCTTTTCTTTTAGCCTGCCTCTCCCTCTGTGAAAAACTTCTGGGCTACTTTTTTTCAGAACTGGGAGTAGGAACAATCGTCCATTTCTCTTAGACTTATACCCCTACTTAACAAGCAGGGAGCTGTGTAATCACATGGCAGCCTTTGGTTTTGGCTTGCCTCTCCCTGCAGGTAACCTCTGCCATACAAGGAAACCAGAATGAGTATAATCTGGGTCTTGGTCTTCTTTACTCACCACAACTGGAGTCAAACTTCCACACTTCCCAGGTCCTCTTGCTAGGAATGGAGCCTCTGCAACATGGAACTGGGTAGGATGTGGATTGCTGACATCTTGTTCTTCCTGGGGCAATACCAATAGACCTCGAGTGGGCATTTTGAGGAGAGAAAGCCCAGTGTTCTTGATTGTATCCACTCAGAATGTCATGGCTAACTGGAAAGGAGAAAGGACATCTTACCAATATTTAGATTTTCTTGAACAAATGTTTCTTAATTTGCTGTATGCCTTTAGGAACATTTCTCTTGTTTTGTTTTATTCTATTTTATTCTATTCTGTTTCATAATTAGCTCCTGTTTTGTTTTTTTTTATAAGGCCTTCTCATGGGGGAGAAGGTCTGTGAACTCCTGCATTCTGGAAGTGTTCTCTTGCCTTACCTCTTGCTATTCCTTCAAGAGCTTCAGTTGTTTCTATAGCTATACCTGATTACTTACAGTCACCAAAATGTTATGTTTTTTATAGTTTGTGTCACTTGCTCATTCTTCTCTCTACCTGACATACCTTTTTCTCCCCCTCAACCATTCCCTATGCTTTCATAATACCCCACCTGTATATGTTAGAGCACCTATTACATTGCATTGTAATTTCTTACTTTTCTTTTTCTTCCTCTCACCATATTGAATGTCTTGAGAGCAGTCCTTTATCTCATTATCTCTGGAGCAGTCCTTTATCTCATTATCTCTAACATTTAGCATAGCTCCTAGAAGCAAGTAAGTATACAGTCACTCTTTATACAGTAAATGAATTAATTAATTTGATCCAGGGGAAGGGGATGTGGCACAACTGATAGAGCATCTGTGTTCCATATAGAGATTCCAGGGTTCGATCCCCAGGGCCTCCTAACCCATGTGGTAAACTGGCTCATGCGCAGTGCTGCCATGTGCAAGGAGTGTTGTGCAAGTTGTGCACCCCACAAGGAGAGCCGCTCTACATGAAAAAAGTGCAGCCTGTCCAGGAGTGGTGCCACATACACGGAGAGCTGACACAACAAGATGATGCAACAAAAAAGAGATGCAGTTTCCCAGGCTGCAGGATAATGTAAACAGATGCAGAAAAACACACAGTGAATGGACACAGAGAACAGACAATGGGGGAAAAGGGGAGAGAAATAAAATAAATATTTAAAAACATTTTTTTTGATCCAGAATTACATAAAAAATTGTTTCATTAAGTAGAGTAGGTTTGATCTCTAAAAATTATTTATTTCCTGCCTGCTTCCATGCCTAGGCTATAAGTTCCATGAAAGTAGGGATCATGTCTGACTCATTCAACACTATATTCTTAGGGTCTACCACACACAGTCTTCTGTATATTATCATACAGTTCCTTTGTTTTAATGAATTAATGCTTTTTAAATATTCTTGCATCAATGCTAAACATGTACTATGTTAATAATAGGAGGCTATGGGAAAAATATACCAAATGTATGCTATAGACCATGTTAGTGGTAACAGTCTGATGATATCTCATAATCTGTAACAAATGTTCGACAACAATGCACGTGAATAGATGCTCAGTATCATTAGTCATTAGGGAAATGCGTATGAAGACCACAATGAGATAACATTTCACACCCACTAGAATGGCTGCTATTTTTTAAAAAATGAAAAATTACAAGTGTTAGAGAGGAAGTGGAGAAATAGAAACATTTATTCAACATTGGTGGGAATGTAAAATGGTATAGCCACTGTGGAAGACAGTTTGGCAGTTTCTCAGGAAGTTACAGCAATCCCACTTCTGAGTGTATACCTCAAAGAATTGAAAGCAGGTACTTGAACAGATAGTTGTGCAACAATATTCATAGTAGCAATCTTCACAGTTGCCAAAAGATGAAAGCAACTCAAGTGTCCATCAACCAATAAGAGAATAGTCAAAATGTGGTATATACACATGATGGAATATTATTCAACTGTAAAAAGGGATGAAGTTCTAATACCTGCAACAACATGGATGGATGAAGCTTGAAGACATCTTGTTGAGTGAAATAAGCAAGACACAAAAGGACAAATATTGTATGATCTTTCTGAATGAAGTAATTTGAATATGCAAATTCATTGAGTCAGAATCTAGAATATACATTACTAGAGGATGGAATAGAATTAGGAAATGGGGAGTTAAGGCTTAAAATGTACAGATTTTCTGTCTGAGATGATGAAAAGTTTTGGTAATGAATAGTGATGGTGGCACTACATTGTGAATGTAATTAACAGCACTGAATTATATATTTGAATGTGACTAAAGGAGAATTTTAGTGTTATATATGTTACGAGAATAAAAAAAAATACATGGAACTATAAAGCACAGAGAACCCTAAAGTAAACCATGGAATTTAGTTAATAGTACAGTTACAAAAATGTGCTTTCGTTAGTTGTAACAAATGTACCATACCAACGCAAAGTATTAATAATAGGGTGGTATATAGGAACCTTGTAATTTATGCATGATTCTTCTGTAAGCCCATCATTTCTTTTTTTAAAAAACAAAATGTGTTTAGCTTGAGGGGCAAAAATTTTAAATCTTCTGGTATTAACATTTTGTAGTGTTTGTCCTGTCTTGGTAAAGACATATCTTATTCAGGTAGAGTGTAACAACTAAAACATAATCTTATTTTAACAATTTGTTGATTGGACCTAATAATCTTTGACTTTACTAATTTTATATCAAATATATTTTTAGAATGAGAATAAATCCCAAAAGGTCTGCATTCCAAACCAACATGTTCCACTGGAGACAAGAAATCATCACTGTCCAGCTGTTAGCTGATATTTGTTCCTTATCTGCCTTCTTTCCTCCTTATCTGCCTTACCTAATCTACTGTGAAAGGACCTGGAAGCTATCTAATCAATAGGCTGTTCTTAATGTTCTGCCTTCTATCTCTATTTTTTTTATTAGTGAGGTATAATTTACAAGTAATAAAGTACACAAATCTTGGCCATACAATCTTTTGAATTTTGACAGATGTTTACACAGGTGTAAGTAGTACCCCAATTTAAGTATAGAATACCTTCATCAACTCAGAAAGTTCCCTAGTGCCACTTTCTCAGCAGCTGGGAGTGAGTGCTTCAGTTCTAAACCCTGAATGTCTGTTTTTTTTTTTTTTTGATCATAGCCGATACTAAGTGTTACAGACTTGGTTCCCTGAGATATAAACTCTGAAAGGAGTTTAGCTTGCAGAACATTTATTAAGGGATGCCGGTGGAATCAGCATCTATGGAAGACAAGGGTAAAGAAGGAGGGATTGGCAGGGGAAGAAGCCAAACTTCACTGAAGGCTAAATGGCAGCCTGGGTTGATCGCATGGGAACTTTAGGGCTGGGTTGGCTTTATAGAGTTGGCTGGAGTTGAAGCAAGGGGATTAAGCATTTATATCCCCATGTCCATCAGTCATTATATGCAGACTGTGGGCCAGGTGTTTCTCTATAGCTGAGACCATTGCAGAAGGGCCTCTTAGATGACGGCTGTGAACTTACAGACAGTCATCATAATGCGCAGAATTCCCATACAGCACCCCTCCACCAACACCTTACATTGTTGTGGAACATTTGTTACAGACTATGAAAGAATATATCAGACTATTACCACTAAATATGATCCATAGATTACATTTGGTATGTTTTTTCCATAACCCCTATTATTAACGCAATACTTTCTTTGACACTGATGCAATAATATTACACTATCACCATTAATATAGTCCATAGTTACATTAATTGTATTTTTCCCATGCATCTCCATATTTTTACCACCTTGTAATAGTAATATACATTTGTTCTAGTTCATAGAAGAACATTCTTGTGTTTGTACTATTAACCACAATCCTCATCCACCTCCAGGTTCACTATGTTATTCAGTCCCTAAATTATTCTCTAGCTTTGTTTCAATTCATTTACATTCCTAAACTATCCCTTTCTGCCACAATCCTATTTATAAACCAGCTATATTAGTTATACTCACTATAATGTGTTACCATCAACTCTCTCCATTTCCACACTTTTACAGTCAAACTAATGAAAAATTCTATGTACATTAAGCATCAGTACCCCTTTTCCGCCCTCATCCTATCTCCTAGTAACCTGTATTCTAGCTTTTAACTCTATGTGTTTATTCTTCATATTCAGTTCATTAAGTGAGAGCATACAATATTTGTCCTTTTGTGTCTGGCTTATTTCACTCAGTGTAATGTCTTCAAGGTTCATCCATGTTATCATGTGTCCCATTTTCAATTTTTCTTACAGCAGCATAGTATTCCATCATATGTATAAAGCACATTTTATCCATTTGTTGGTTGATTGATACTTGGGTTGTTTACATCTTTTGGCAATTGTGAATAACGCTGCAAATGTTTGTTTGTGTCAAATTTTCAGTTCTTCTGGATATATTCCTAGTAGAGGGATTGCTGAATCTATATTTAACTTCCTGAGGAACCACCAAACTGTCTTCCACAGAGACTGTACCATTCTGCATTCCCACCAACAGTGAAAGAGTGCTCCTATTTCTCTACATCCTCTCCAGCACTTGTTTTCTGTTTTGTTTTGTTTTTAAATAATGGTCATTCAATGAGGTGTGAGATGATATCTCATTGTAGTTTTGATTTTCATTTCCCTAATAACTAGTGATATTGAACATTTTTTCATGTGCTTTTCCTACATTTGTATTTCTTCTTTGGAGAAATGCCTATTTAAATCTTTTGCCCATTATTTAATTGGATTGCTTGCTCTTTTTTTGTTGATTTGTGTGATCTCTTTATATAGCGTGGAAATCAAACTTTATCAGATATGTGGTTTCCAAATATTTTCTTCCATTGAGTGGGCTGCCTTTTCAACTTTCTTGACAAAGTCCTTTGAATCATAAAAGTGTTTAAATTTGAGGAGATCCTATATATCCATTTTTTCTTTTATTGCTCATGCTTTTGGTATAAGATTTAAGTAGCCACCACCTACCACCAGGTCTTGAAGATGTTTCCCCACATTTTCTTCTAGGGGTTTTATGATTCTAGCTTTTATATATAGGTCTTTGATCCATTTTGACTTAATTTTTATATAAGGTGTGAGATGGAAGTCCTCATTCTTACTTTTGGATATGGATATCTAGTTCTCCTAGCACTATTTGCTGAAAAGATTATTCTGCCCCAGCTAGAAGCCTTGTCAAATATTACTTGACCATACATATAAGGATGTTTCTGAACCATCTACTTGGTTCCATTGGTCTATATGTCTATCTGTATGCTAGTACCAAGATGTGGTTACCATAGTAGGTAGGTAATATGATTTTTTTTTAAGGAGATCTGGGTACTGAACCCAGGGCCTTGTACATGGGAAACAGGCACTCAACCACTGAACTACATCCACCCCCCAATGAGTTGGTTTTTACATTTGTTTGTTTTATTTTTAGGAGATACCAGGGATCAAACCTGGGACCTTGTACCTGGGAAGCAGGTGCTCAACCACTTGAGCTATATCCACTCCCCAGGTAATATGATTTTAAATCTGGAAGTGAAAGTCCTCCAACTTCATTCTTCCTTTTGAAGATGTTTCTGACTGTTTGGAGCCTCCTACCCTTCCAAATAAATTTGATAATTTGTTTTCTATTTCTTTAAAAAAAATCTGTTGGGATTTTTATCAGGATAGCATTCAATTTGGGTGGAATTGACATCTCGATGATATTTAATCTTCCATTCCATGAACATGGGATGTGAGGAAGTGTTTTTTTCATTCAGATTTGGAAGGTGGAGACCAGAATTAGAATAGGTAGTAATTGATAGCAATTAATTACTAGAAAATTTAAAATTTTATGTATTTATTTAATATATTTTGATGTTTATTCATTCAAGAAATACAGAGATGGAGTGGACATCACCAACCCAGAGTCCACAGGATGGAAGAATAAAATATGGATTAGAGTGAACTTACTGGTATTCTACTATAGAATTATTGTGACTAGTAATAGAAGAAACTGTAGCATTGATGTGGAGAAAGTGGCCATGGTAGTTGCTCAGGGCAGGGAGAGGGAAGAAGAGATGTGGGGGCATTTTTGGGACTTGGAGTTGTCCTAAATGATGTTGCAGGGACAGATGCTGGACATTATTATATCCTGCCATAACCCACTAAATGTACTGGGGGAGAGTGTAAACTACAATGTAAACTATAATCCACGCAATGCAGCAGTGCTCCAAAATGTATTCACCAAATGCAATGAATGTGCCACACTGAGGAAAGAGGTTGTTGATGTGGGAGGAGGTGGGGGGTGGGTTGTGGGGAATGTGGGAACCTCTTATATTTTTTAATGTACCATTTTTTGTGATCTATGTACCTTAAAAAAAGACAATTTAATTTTAAAAAGTAAAAAAAAGAAATATTTCGGAATCTTTATAGATAGTGTCATTTATTCTTCATTTTGGCCTCTTAGAACCTTTCTTATATTTGGAAACTACTCTGTGAGCTTTTCTACTACCATAGCATCTGAAAATTCAAGGCATTTACTTTCCCAACCTCCTTGAAAGACTTGCAGGCCCTTTACCTAAGCTTTGTCAAATCTGGGCATATGAAGAAATAGATTTTTAAAAATATTTGACTGCGGTAGCAGAAACAGTGGTTGAAGCAATGTGCATTTTCCACAGGAAGCAGTATTTCTGTCAGCAGATTCTAGTTTGGAGGTGTCAGTGGTGTAAACATCCAGCACCACCCTGTAGTTTCTTCACCAAGTAGGTTTGATAGTGTGCTGTTTGGCGGGCTTTGTTCTGCTTGGGTAACCTATCAACTTAATTACCTAGAATCAGTGTCTGTTAATTGCTCCTCAAAATCCCTAACTAATATAGACTACCCTGTACAACTTTGTCCATGGAACAGTTTACAGCATCTTATTTCAGTTTGATTCTACTTATTTTCTTTCAGTTCCACCAAGTGTCCAGATAAAGCAAACACCAGGACAGTGAATAGAAAATATTTAAGAAGTCCGATTAGCTTTGTTCTGTTATATGGAAATAACTGAAATGTTAGGAAATCTCAGAGCAGTCATAGCCCTTGTTTCCATCCATGATTCTGACACTAAGAAATAGTAATTTCTGATATTTTTAAGTCGAGATAAAGTAATATATTTGAAGATATCAATGTTTTTGCTTTTATATAAAAATATTTACTTCATTTTTCATTAAAACAATGTCTTTTAAAAATAGTGTTGAGTTCCTTCTTTCTTCTTTCTTTTCTTAAAAGTGAAATCAGTTTCAGTTTTTATGAGAAGTCATTTTTATTTGTTTTACTTCTAAGTCCTCCAGAATGGCTTTATATATTCTTCCAAAGTCAGATAGCTACACTGATAATTTATATCAATCCTTCTTTTCAACCTTTCTGATATTCAAAAAATGAAAGATGCCTTTTGACAAAGAATACCCCAATTCTTTTTTTCTAAAGGAACTTAAAAAATGTAATTGCCGTTGGAAGAATAAATACCTTACCATAACATTTATAGGCAGCATGTAGACCTTTAGTCCACCAATTATCTGTCAAAACATTTCTTCAGATTTTAAGGGGATGTATTTTTTATTAGCTAAGCTGCCATCCTGTTCATGAATATTTAGGGCATCAGAATATCTGGGAATCGGTATTAGTTTTTGAATAAAAGCAGACTTTTCTTCTAAAAGTAGTAGCTCTAGTGACTATGTGTTAATATGAGTTAGCACCAAGAAATGCTAGTGTGTGTGAATGAGTGCCATTTGGAAGGAGGACAGGGGAAAAACTGTTTAAGATGTTAGAAAGTATTTAAAAAGGAAGAAGGAAAAAGTGGGGTTCAGTGGTGATAGAGTGCTTTGATAGAACCTTAGTTAAGGATATTCAGTATAGTTTGAGACCATTATAGATTTTAGGAACTAACTAACAAATCTAAGGCATACTTTGTTTTATTGTGCTTCATTTTATTGTGCTTTTCTTTATTGCACTTCACAGATACTGCGGTTTTTATAAATTGATGGTTTGTGGCAAGTTTGCATCGAGCAAGTCTATATTGGTGCCATTTTTCCAATAGCATGTGCTCACTTCATGTCTCTCTGTTACATTTTGGTAATTCGTACAATATTTCAAAATTATTATTATTATATCTATTATATCTGTTATAGTGATCTGTGATCAGTGATCTTTGATATTACTATTGTAATTGTTTGGGGGTGCCACAAACAATGCCCACAGAAGACAGTGAAGTTAATCAGTAAATGTTGTATATGTACTGACTGCTCCACCCATCTGCCATTCCCCCATCTCTCTCCCTATCCTTGGGCCTCCCTATTTCCTGAAACACAATGATAGCAAAATTAGGCCAATTAATAACCCTAAATGGTCTCTAAGTGATTAAGTGAAAGGAAGAGTTGCACATGTCTCTCACTTTAAAACAAAATCTAGGCCTATTGCACCAAACAGCCAAGTTGTGAATGCAAAGGAAACGTTTTTGAAGGAAATTAAAAGTGCTACTGAAGTGAACACACAAATGATAAGAAAGGGGAACAGCCTTATTGCTGATGTAGAGAAGGTTTTAGTGGTTGGGTAGATCAAACCAGCCACAGCATTCCCTTAAGCCAAAGTTCTCTGAAGGCTGAGAGAGGTGAGGAAGGTGCAGAAGAAAAGTTTGAAGCAAGCAGAGGTAGGTTCATGAGGGTTGAGGAAAGAAGCTGTCTCCATAACACAAAAGTGCAAGGTGAAGCAGCAAGCAGTAGAAACTGCAGCAGGTTATGCAGAAGAGCTAGCTATAATCATTGATGAAGGTGGCTGCAGTAAATAACACATCTTCAATATAGATGAAACAGCCTTCTACTGGAAGAAGATGCCATCTAGGATTTTCATAGCTAGAGAGGAGAAGTTAATGCCTGGCTTCAAAGGACAGGCTCTTTTTTTTTTAAGATTTAATTTTATTTATTTCTCTACACCCCCTCCCCCATCTGCTCTCTGTGTCCATTCGCTGTGTGTTCTTCTGGGTCCGCTTGTATTATTAGGCAGCACTGGGAAACCGTCTCTTTTTTGTTGCTTTGTCTTGCTGCATTAGCTCTCCATGTGTCCGGTGCCACTCCTGGGCGGGCTGCGCTTTTTCCATGTGAGGCGGCTTTCCTTGTGGGGTGCACTCCTTGCACGTGGGGCTCCTCTACACGGGGGCGTCCCTGTATGGCACGGCACTCCTCCTGCGTGGCAGCACTGTGCATGGGGCAGCTCACCACATGGGTCAGGAGGCCCTGGGGATCAAACCCTGGACAATGGTAGGCAGACGCTCTATCAGTTGAGCCACATCCACTTCCCCTGACTCTTGTTAGGGGCTGAAGCTGGTGACTTTAAGTTGAAGCCAATGCTCATTTACCATTCTGAAAATCCTAGAACCCTTAAGAGTAATGCTAAATCTATTCTCCCTGTGCTCTGTAAATGGAACAACAAAGCCTGGATGATGGCACATCTATTTGCAGCATGGTTTGCTGAATATTTTCAGTCCACTGCTGAGACCTGCTGCTCAGAAAAAAAAATTGCTTTCAATATATAATTGCTCATTGACAATGCACCTGGTCACTCAAGGGCTCTGCTAGAGATGTATAACGAGATTAATGTTGCTTTCATGCCTGCTAACACAACATTCATTCTACAGCCCCTGAATGAAGGAGTCATTTTGATTTTCAAATCTAGTTATTTAAGAAATACGTTTTGTTAGGCTATAGGTGCCATATATAGTGATTCCTCTGATAAATCTGGGCAAAGCAAATTGAAAATCCCTGAAAGGTGTTCATCTTTCTAGATGCCATTAAGAACATTTGTGATTCACGGGAGGAGGTCAAAATATCAATGCTAACAGAAGTTTGGAAGAAGTTGATTTCAACCCTCATGGATGACTTTGAGGCATTCAAGACTTCAGTGGAGGAAATAACTATAGAATGTGTTGGAAATAGCAAGAGAACTAGAGTTAGGAGTGGAGCCCGAAGATGTGACTGATTATTGCTGCTATCTCATGATTAAACTTGAATGGATGAGTTGCTTCTTATGGATGAGCAAAGAAAGTGGTTTCTTAGGATAGCATCTACTCTTGGTGAAGATGCCGTGAACCTCGTTGAAATGACAACAAATGATTTAGAATATTAATAAACTTAATTCATAAAATAGCAACAGGGTTTGAGAGGATTGACTCCAATTTTGAAAGAAGTTCTATTCTGGGTAAAATGCTATCAAACAGCATCACATACTACAGAGAAGTCTTTCGTGAAAAGAAGAGTTGATTGATGAGACAAACGTCATTGCTTTATTTTAAGAAATTTGCCACGGCTACCCCAGCCTTCAGCAACCACCATCTTGATCAGTCAGCAGCCATCAACATTGAGACAAGACCATGCACCAGCAAAAAGATTATGACTGACTCACTGAAGGCTCTGATGATGGTTAACATTTTTTTACGCATAAAGTATTTTTTTCAACACATATTAGACTACAGTATAGTAGTAAACATAAACGTAAACATAACTTTTATTATTGGGAGACCAAAAAAAATGGTTTGATTTGCTTTATTGTGATACTCTCTTTATTGCGATACTCTCTTTATTGCAGTGATTTAGAACCAAACTCGCAATGTCTCTGCAGTATACCTTTTACAGAGAAGGTTACCAAATATGTACTGTGAACTTGTTAGTTCCTCCGAGTGCATGAGTGGTATTGAGAAAGGGGGCAGGGAATTGCACCCACATCATGATGCTGATTTGGGTACTTTGCACGATATCTTCTGTTTAAATAGAATTTTTGATAGAATGATATGGCAAAAGTGGCAAAATATTAAAATTAGTGAATCTGGGTATCTGGAGATGGGGGTATTGGGGTGTGTTGGATTTCTCTGTATGGGGTTTGTTTTCTTTTGAAATTGTCCTGTAAGTTTGAAATTATTTCAAAATAAAATGCTAAAAAAAAAACTTCGAAAAATTTAACTTTTAAGATTTACAAAAAAGTTGCAAAAAAAGTACAGAAAGTTCCTATATTCTCCTTACCTAATTTCAGTTTCTCCTCAGGTTATTATCTTATATTCATCTCAAGTTCTTTTCATCTTTACAAACAGACTTTGGAATAAGCTGCTTTTATTTTGTTTTACATAATCAGAAACTTAGGCCACATTGTGAGAAATATTTATTCATTCATTAAATATTTGGGTACTTTGTGCCTGGCATTGTTTTAGGGTGGCCATTGGGATAAACAATGAAATGTTTACCTCATGGGTGAAGTAATATTGAATCTCTCACCCATCTTCCCCCCAACCCCATGCTTCTTTAAAATTATGACATCTAATACTTAGCTGCACCAGTTCTCTATACTCAGCCACCTTCACAAACTTCTCCATAATGTTGATATTTGCCAGATTGGGTCTCTGGTAATTTATATATTCTCATATTTATTGCTGAATAACCTCTAAACATCCTTTATTGTCTGGTAGCCTAAATATTGTAGATAGTATAGGTTATGTGAAATATGTGAAAATACAGTTCTCAGCAACAGAAGAAACTATGGTTAGATTTTCAGCAAGATATAGCTTGTAACTCCTGTTAACAATAATGGGGTCCTATGACAACCTCACCACACCTCTGCTGAAAATGCTTCTATTGCTGAAGGGGTTCCTGACCTTTGCATCCAGTATAGAGATAGGCGAGGAGCGGCATGGAGGAAGAAGTACCTTAAGATTAGCCTCAGAAACAAAAGAATAATCAGAGTACTTAGAAGCTGAAGGAAGTTTATGAAAGAATGGGGAAGTGAGCTTCTTTACAGGGATCCCTTCCCTGCTGTTCCCCTATTTTCAGTGTGGCAAAGCAAGCTAGGCCCCTATGGACTCTGATTCTAAAGAATGAATTATGGTCCTGAATAGTAATATGGTAGTTGTCATTCCTCTTTGAATTGTGTCTGTAAGTTTTTTGGTGTGTGTATGTACCAGAGTCTCTTAGACTTTTCTTCATATCATTATATCTAAAACTGAATGTTTACTTTCTTCCTAACCCTTTTTTCATTTTTCAGCTGTTATATTTTAATTCATTCTTACAAGTGTTTATTATCTTCTATAGGCAACCAGATTACCTTTTATTTTATTTAAAATTTTTTCAGAAATCTAGATTTTAATACTGATATATTTTTTTGAGTTTTGTTGAATGCCTTTTGTAGCATTTTTGATTTATAATAGACTTCCAAAATGTCCATGGGAATTGTTATATCACCATTAAGGCTAAGAATCATAATGATGAATATTTTTATAGGCATGTATATTTTATTCCTCCATGCTAATATCTGGTTTTCAATCCAAACGTCACTTGAATTTTAGAATTAACGTTTTATTTCATACTCACTTCCTCATCTAAAATTTCTTGAAGAGTTTGTATGCTTTTTGTGGTATTTATCATCTAATTGCATTTTTATGATATTAATGTCCTTAGATTTGAGTGTTTTACTAGACTGACAGAATCTCGTGTTCTTCTCAAACCCTATCTTGATTTCATACTACTAGTTTTATAGTTATCTAAATTTCTTTCATTGGATCTTTGAGAGATTTGCAATTGTATCTCCTGGCACAATCAAGAATCACAATTCAATCTGTTAAGTTCTTGACATGGGTCAACTTTTTAGTGAAGAGAGATGAAGAATCTCTTAGTTTTAAGGTAGAAATGACTCCATTTTTTAATGTGTTCAACATCACTAGCTATTAAAGAAATGCAAATAAAAGTTACAATGAGATATTGTTTCATACCTACTAGAATGGTCACTATTAAAAAATACAAAATTACAAGTGTTGGAGAGGATGTGGAGAAATAGGAAGATTATTCACTGTTGGTGGGAATGTAGAATGGGACAGCTGCTGTAGAAGTGTTTGACAGTTCCTAAGGAAGTTAGGTATAACACTGCGGGCAATACCACTACTAGGTATATACCCAGAAGAACTGATTGCAGGGACATGAACAGGCATCTGCAAACTGATATTCATAGCTGTGTTATTCACAGCTGCCAAAAAGATGGAAACAACCCAGGTGCCCATCAACTGACAAATGGCTGTACAAATAGTGGTATATACGCACGATGGAATTTATTCAGCTGTAAGAAGAAATGAAGTTGTGAAGCGTATGACAGCATGGATGAACCTGGAGGATTTTCTGTTGAATGAAGCAAGCCAGGCACAAAAGAACAAATATTGTGTGATTTTCCAATTGTGAACTGAATATAATGAGCAAACTCATGGAGTTAATAACTAGACTATAAGTCACCAGAAAATAGAATGGGGTTAGAGAATCAAAAGCTGAGGTTTAATCTGTGCAGAATTGGTAAAAAGATTGTTTTGAAGTGTTTGGAAATGAACAGAAATGGTGAAAGCACATCCAAGTGTTTGTAATTAGCAGTGCTAATATATGGGTATGATAATAGTTGAAAGGGAAAGTCTGAGGTCATGCATATCACTAAAAGGAAAGCTTAAGAAATGAAACATGGGACTGTGTAGCATAGCAGGTCCTCCTATGAAAAATGAGTGTGGTGAATAGTGCATATATAAGAATGTTTTTCTCTGAAACAAAATAAATGCACGTTAATGTTAACGAGAGATTAATATTGGGGTGATATTTGGGCAAAAATACAACCAAAACAAACTATGGACAGTAGTGTATAGTAATATATCAATAACCTTCCATCAGTGGTAAAAAAGGAAGTATGCTAAGTTAAAGAAACTGGACAAAAAGTGCTACATATTGTTTGACATCATCTGTATAAAATGTAAATACAAATAAATTGTAGAGATGGAAATAAATTCGCAGTTATATATGGCAGGAGAAGGATAGAGAGATTGAGAAGTGACTAATAAGGGGTTTAGTTTTTGTTTGTTTTTGGTGCTTTTTTGTTCTTTTTTTTTTTAAGGAGTAATGAAAATGCTCTAATATTGATTGAAGTGATAAATGCACAACTCTGTGATTATACCAAATGCCATTGATTATACATTTTAGATGGTTTGTATGGTCTATGGATATGTTTCAATAAAAAACTAATTAAAAAATGGCTCCATTTTCTTGATAACTCGAGTAATGCCATATTATGAGCAAGCAGAGGCCACATGGGGTGTTTATACCAGAAGTACCTGAGGACATACAATGAAAGTGCAAAGACAGGATACTGTCCTATTTTTTGTGAAGATTTATGTGAGATAAGTGTATCTGGAAGAGCTGGACATACTTCAAAGAATGTCTTTTCTACATGAGAGTACCCTTTTCCACTGACAATAAATAGCAACTCAGGTCTATGAAACTCAAAATGAAGTGGAAAATTAGTAGTTATCTGTAAATCTGGATTGTCATCTGCATTATTTGGGACATCATTTTTTTTTTAAGTTTAAAAAAAAAATTGTTTATTCTTCCCCCCCTTGCAGCTTGCTTGCTGTCTGCTCTCTGTGTCCATTCACTACGTGTTCTTTTGTGTCTGCTTGTCTCCCTTTGTTGCATCATCTTGCTGCTCCAGCTTCTCTGTGGGCGTGGGCCATCAGCTCTCCGTGGGCATGGGCGTGGGCTGTCAGCTCTCTGTGGGTGCAGACCAGCTTGCTTTCACAAGGATACCCTGGGATGTGAACCCAGGGCCTCCCATATGGTAGACGGGAGCCTAATTAATTGAGCCACAGCTGCTTCCCACATCAATCTATTTTTTTACTCTTACTTCTAGGGCATAGCCCTGTACAAGTGGCAGAATTTGAATTCCACTTATACTTGAGACTTCTATGAAATCTCTTTCTTTTCTAAGACAATTTAAAGTCTCTTTCTGAAGAAGCAAACAAAGCTGACTTCCCACATTGCCTTATATGCTGAATAATGCTCCCTGATTTTAGATTGCCAATTTCTGTCTAATGGTTTTATCTTCTAGAAATCTGAAAAGCAAATAATTCTGTTGCCATTTTTCTTAAGGTGCTTATGTACATTTCAAATATTTGGTTGGTAAGAAATGACTTTTTATCTTGCTTATCTGAGTAAAACTCATTTGCTGTTTTCCTTTTAAACTATTAGCTCAAGTGACCTTACACAGGAGTCCCAGCTGTGCATTAGCATTGCTTGGGGATGTATTTGTATCTTTTGTCTAAAAATACCCAGCCAGTAAGATTCATGATCCATGAAAGCTAATTGAAACAATTTCTCTTCAAGTTTTGGCAAGTGGAGCATGGATTATAAGCATTAATATCTATAAATTGAATTGTTAATGAATCTAGACACTAATAATGAATGCAATTTTGCAGGCTTAACTAGAAACACTAAAATTATCAGGATCTGGAGCAGAATTTTCAATCATTTTTGCTTATTAAATAGCAGAGCTATGCTTTTAATAAGCTAATCATTTTTATTTGACCCCATAGGAGTAGCTTAGTTGATTAGAAACAGGTTTCTAAGTGCAAAACAATGTTGCTTTTCTTTTACTGTTTTAACCACCAAAGCACTGAAATTTTAAGATGGATATTTTATCTCACAGCCTATTTCTCCTAATCACATCTGAAATACTTTCTGAAATATTTTCTTATTCTATTTCTCCTACATTATACTATATGCCTTAAATATATAAATATATTCTCTTCAGTTTTTAAAAGTCATGTCACAATCTATTTAAATAAATTGTCTCATTTAACATGCAGATGTTAAGATTACATTGTCAAAGTAATAAAATTTTGAGTTTCATTGTTGCCTTTCTGATCTCTCTATTTTTTTCCTGAGAAATAGTAATTCTTTTGATATACATTCCTATTTGAATATCCTTTCCTAAAACATTTGCATAGTTAAAAAGCAGTAAAATCTAGCAGCAAAAATCAACAATGGAGTATTTTCTCCCTGGTATCTGGGTGACTCTGAGATAGTAAGTCATACGCTTTAGACTACACTTAGTGCATTGTAGTAACTATATACCAAATAGTTCCCAGGTGGCCAGAAAGAGTTAATGCAGCTTTCAGTGTCCTTCACTTAGTATTTAGAAATGTCTTATGTACTAGGGAGAGTGAAATACTACTGACCAGGAATATGGGGCATCTGTAAATGTTCTTACGGGAGTGACTGAAATTGGAAAAAAAAGTATCTGATCTGGTTGCTTCTGTTCTTATATCTTAAGGATATTGACAATTGTTTGGGGTGAACTATGGAAAACTAAGAACCTAAGATGTAGAAGTTGAATCTGATAGTAAATTTGATTGTATAGGTCATTGCTTCATAGGTTATGGGTCGGCTCTATTGTAGAAAAGTGCAGGAGAAAGGTTGTTAGGATTCTCTGATATGATTTCTTTTTCTTCACCATTCTTTCATATTTCTTTTGACTCCTAGATCTGAGAAACTAATCTCTTTAGGAGAATGAAATGTGTGCCTAGTGTTCACCATGCAGAATTACTCAGAAATACAGTGTGTATGATATACATTGCATTACGATTTATGAAATTGTGTTCAGGTTTTGTCAACCAGCATAGATGTGATAATTATAATGACTAAATTTTTAAAAAAACTAATTTTGAGGGAAGCGGACTTGGCCCAGTGGTTAGGGCATCCGTCTACCACATGGGAGGTCTGCGGTTCAAATCCGGGACCTCCTTGACCTGTGTGGAGCTGGCCCATGTGCAGTGCTGATGCGCCCAAGGAGTGCCCTGCCACGAAGGGGTGTCCCCGCGCAGGGAAGCCCCACGCACAAGAAGTGCACCTGGTAAGGAGAGCCGCCCAGGGCAAAAGAAAATTCAGCCTGCCCAGGAATGGCATCACACATATGGAGAGCTGACACAACAAGATGGTGCAACAAAAAGAAACACAAATTCCTGTGCCACTGACAACAACAGAAGCGGACAAAGAACATGCAGCAAATAGACAGAGAGAACAGACAACTGGGGCTGGGGGCGGCGGGAAGGGGAGAGAAATAAATAAATAATCTTAAAAAAAATTAATTTTGAGAGGTTGTGGGTTTACAGAACAATCATGCATAAAATATAGAATTCCCATAACTCCACCACTACCACCTTGAATTGGTGTGTAACATTTGTTACAATTGATAATAGCAATTTTTAAAATATTTGTACTGTTCTTTTAAAAAATACTTTTCTATTTTTTTCAGAGATTTATTTTATTTATTTCTTTCCCCTTCACCCCCCCCCCCCCCCATTGTCTGCTCTCTGTGTCCATTCGCTGTGTGTTCTTCTGTGTCTGCTTGCTTTCTTGTCAGGCAGCACTGGGAATCTGTGTCTCTGTTTGTTGTGTCATCTTGCTGTGTCTGCGCTCCTTGTGTGCGGTGCCACTCCTGGCTGGGCTGCGCTTTTTTTGCACAGGGCAGCTCTCCTTGTAGGGCACACTCCTTGCACATGGGGCACCCCTACATGGGGGCACTCCTGTATGGCACTCATTGTGTTCAGCAGCATTGCACATGGGCCAGCTCACCACACGGGCCCATGTGTATTGAACCTGGGCATCGAACCCTGGTCCTTCCATATGGTAGGCAGACGCTCTATCAGTTGAGCCACATCCACTTCCCTATTTTTTTTTTTTTAAGATACTTAGATTACATAAATGTTACATAAAAAATATAGGGATTCCCATATGCCCTGTTCCCTAGCCCTCCCATATTTTCCCACATTAACAACAGCATTAATTAGTATGTGCATTTGTTACAATTGATGAACACATTTTGGAGCATTGCCACTAAGTGTGGATTATAGTTTACATTGTAGTTTACACTCCCTCTTGCACATTTTGTAAGTTATTACAAGATATATAATGGCCCATATATGTCACTGCAGTGTCATTCAGGACAATTCCCAAGTCCCCAAAATACCCCCAAATTATACCTATTTTTCCCTCTCCCTCCCCTCAAAACCTCCAGTGGTCACTGCTTCCACATCAAATGATGAAAGTTCTCCCATTGCTAGAATCACAATAAGTCTATAGTAGAATAACAGTAAGTCTACTCTAGTCCATCATTCATTCCCCAATCCTGAGGATTCTGGGATGGTAATGCCCACTTTGCCTCTAATTGAGAGGGGGCTTAGATCCCATGGGGCAGTTGGATGGGGCTATCTTGTTTGCAGTTACAGACTTTCTCTGTTCCTTAAGATGGTTGTTGTCTATCATCATCTCCTTGTTAGTTGTCCTGAATGAGTCCAATGAACTGCAGAGTAGGTGTTGCAAGTCTGTTGAGATTCAGGGTCCAACTGGTACATGGATGAGCCAAAGATTTAAGTCTCTTGGACATACATCTATCAACTCTAGTACTAACTATAGGTTCAAATAGAAGGGGCCAAAGAGCCGTTTGTAGGGAAACCACAACTGAGTCTAACTCTGTCATTCTGGAGAGCATAAATTCCAAAGTAAGGCCCACTGGTAGGGTGTCAAACTCCTTAGCTGGCTGCCCTGCATATAGTGTCTGGAAGTCTCCAGAGCCCTCAGGAGCCCCACTATTTGAGACAATATTTACTTTGGCAGTCAATGAGATCCGGCTGAGATTTGCATAATTGTAACCTTGGAATGACCTCCTGACTATCATTGAAATCTCTTAGCCATTCAAACTCATTTGTGTTTACCCTTTCCCCCTTTTGGTCAAGATCTTTTTCCAGTTACATTGCTAATTGGTGCTTGGTAGTAATCTCTCAGTGCTAGGGAGGCTCATCCCTGGGAGTCATGTACCATGCTGGGGGGAAGGTAATACATTTATATGATGAGTTTGGCTTAGAGATAGGCCACATTGAAACAACAAGGAGGCTCTCAGGAAGTAACTTTTAGGCACCCTATAATACTAGGCTAAGTTTCAATTTCAAAAGTAAAGGTTCATAAGTATATTCATTGCTATTAAGGGCCTAGCAATGGTCCATCCTCCTTCACTGGTCACTGGGATTCTTGCTGTCCCATTAGAGATTGTGGCAGAGCTCCCCAGGATGGGAATTTGATATTCTTTTGGTTATTGTGGGAGTTGGAAACAACCCAAATGTCCATTAACAGATGAATGTATAAACAAATTGTGGTATATACATACAATGGAATGTTATTCAGCTGTAAGAAGGAATGTATCTTAATACACGGAATAACATGGATGAATCTTGAAGACCTTATGTTGAATGATGCAAGCCAGGCACTGGACAAATATTACATGACCTCACTGATATGAGTAGACTCACAGAGCTAGAGTCCGGAAGACAGGTTTACAGGAAACAAAAAGGGAGAAGAAGGTTGTGCTTCAATGCCCATATGGGAAAAATCTATGATAAGGTGGAAGGGTATAGTTGTGCGCTGAGTGGGCATAACAGTGGTGCAATGATGCTACTGGAGTGGGTAGTGTTGATCTGTGAGGGGGGTAGGGTGAGGAGGGTGTGTTGGACTGTCAGTGGAACTGGGGGGAAAGTTTCTGGAGGGAGCACATGAATTATGGGGATTTGCGGGTATGTGGTTGAAACTGCAATGTTGAGAATGTTCCTTTGGCAATTATGACAGGTTACTGGTTTAAGGTGTTGAATGTGGTGGGCTTGTGGTACAGGGCACGCCTGGGGCAGCCTTCTAGGGAGTGTGTAGTGTTCATCTTATCATAGTATGTTGTATCCGTGGGTGGAGACTCACATAATGAGCAGAAAGGTGTTGGACTCTCATCCTGGGGAGTCCTGCTATGATCCCAAATAGAGGGGCGGGAGTCTCTTGAGAGCATAGGCAGTACCTAATTGGGGAAGACAGACCAGTATGTCAAGCCATCAATGTTGTTGCAAGGAACTGTGAATCTTTTCCTTCTATGAGTTCATTTTGGTAATTACTTTGGGTCCTGACGGGAGGGAGAAGAAGGAATAGAATCGATGGAACATGGGGCATTTTTTGGACAATGGATTTGTTCTACATGATCTTGCAGTGATGGATACAGACCATGTTAAACTTCATCAAAATATAAACGTTTACAGTCCAAAATAGAAATCATAATATAAATCCTTGACCATGGTTAGTAGCAATGTTTCAGTATTTGTACATCAGTTGTAACAAATGTACCATCCACATGTAAAATGTTATTAATAGGGGAACAGGGAAAAGGGGAAGGATGTTGGGCATTATGGGAATCACCTATATTCTGTATGTTGACTTTTCTGTAACCTAAAGCTTCCTTGAAGACAAAATGAAAAAAATAAGACACTGGGGGAATAAACAGAAGAAAATGTCACTGTACATTCAAGACAAAAGACATGTCAAAAATTTTTTTTAATTTTTAATTTTTTAATTTTTTATTTCAAACTTAAATTTTTAAAAAGTTTTATTCATTATTTTAAAAATTGTCATTATGATATTATTTTCCTATTAATTGTATTTGGTTATTTTGTTGGCTTCAATTTTGAAGAAGTTTTGGATCACAGAAGGGTTACACGTGTGGCAAGGAAGTACCATTGGTGTGGGGTGTCAGAAATGGGGGATGCATGGGAGGAGGTACACCTGAGGCATACCTAGAAGGCATATGAATGTGTTCAAGTATTCATGGGGCATTGTACTATTTTTTTTAAACAATAGTTAGCTTTGTTAAAATCAAAGAAAGAAACAAAAAGCAAAAATAAAAAACAAAAAAACAGCGAAAGTTTTAAAAATTGATGAAAAATTATTAAAATAGTACTATTAAATATTTTCCATGTATTTTTCCCACACATCACTCTATTATTAACACCTTTTATCAACATTGTTTATTTGTTATAATTCATGAAAGAACATTCTTACATTTATACTATTAACTGTGTAGGCCATCGTCTACAATTGAATTCACTGTGTTATACAATAGTCCTATGTTTTATCTTTTAATTTTCATTCTAGCAACATATATAACATTCCCACAATGATGCATGAGTATTCATATTTCTCGCCATCTCTCCAACACTCGTAATTCTGTGTTTGTTTGTTTGTTTTTTATAAGTCATTTACATTTCCTTAATAGCTTGTGATGTTGAACATCTTTTCATGTGCTTTTTAGCCATTTGTATATCCTCTTTGGAGAAACATCTATTCAAGTCTTTGGTCCATTTTTAAATTGGGTTGTCTATATTCTGGTTGTTGATTTATAGGAGTTCTTTATATATTCTGGCTATTAAACCTTTATTGGATATGTGGTTTCCAAATATTCTCTCCTGTTGAGTTGAGTGGTCTGTTCACTTTTGTGACAAAGTCCTTCAAGGCATAAAAGTATTTAATTTTGAGGAGTCCCATTTATATATATTTTTCTTTTGTTGCTTGTGCTTTGGTTGTAGTCTTAAGAAATCATTGTTTACCACAAGATCTTAAAGATGCTTCCCTACATTTTCTTCTAGAGTTTTATAGTCCTTGTTCCTTTAGGTCTTTGATCCATTTTGAGTTATTTTTGTGTATCATGTGAGATATAGAGTTCTCTTTCATTCTTTTCCCAGTTGAGTGGACTTGACAGTCTTGTCAAGAATCAATTGGCCATAGAAGTGAGGGTCTATTTTTGAACTCTCAGTTCGATTCCATTTTTTAATATATCTCTCCTTGTGCCTGTATCATGCTGTTTTCACCATTGTAGCTTTGTAAAATGGTTTAAATTCAGGGTGTATGAGTCCTCCAATTTTGCTCTTTTTGAACATGATTTTGGCTTCTTGGGGCCCCTTACCCTTCCAAATAAATTTGGTTAAAGGCATTTCCATATCTGCAAAGTAGGCTATTGGAATTTTGATTGGAAATCAGTTATTCTGTAGATCAATTTGGGTAGAATTGACAACTTAATGATATTTAGTCTTCCAATTCATGAACACCAAATGCCCTTCCATTTATTTAGGTCCTCTTTGATTTCTTTTAGCAATGTTTTGTAGTTTTATATGCAGAAGTAATTTACATCATTGGTTAAATTTGTTCCTAAACATTTGATTTAGTTTCTATTGTGTTTGGATTTCTTTGTTCTTGATATCTTCTTCAGCTTGCTCATTACTAGTGTATAGAATATATGTATAGTGTACAGTAATTTTTACATGTTGATCTTATACCCCACAACTTTGCCGCATTCATTTATTAGCTCTAGTAGTCTTGCAATTTTTCAGGACTTTGTATATATAGAATCATGTCATCTGCAAATAGTGAAAGTTTTACTTCTTCCTTTCCAATTTGAATGCCTTAATAAACGTTTATTGAAGTATATCATTCATACATGAACATACATAAACAATAAATGCATGGTAAATTTTGTGAATTTACAAAACAAACATGCATATCATCATGCAAGGCTCCCATACTTCTCCCCACCGCCAACATCTCACATTGTTGTGAAACATTTTTTACCAACTATGAAAGAGCATTGTCAAAATATTACTACTAACCAATTATTAACACCATATATTAGTATTATATATTTTTTATCATTCAGGAGAAAACATTCTCATATTTGTCCTTTTAACCATGGTTCATCATCCACCACTGAATTCCCTGTGTTTTACAGTCTCATGCTTTGTACAGTCCATTCAAAGTATATACTCAGTGGCTCTCATTTTCATCTTAGAGTTGTGCTGTCACAATTTGGATGCCTTTTGATTCTTTTTTTTTGCCTAACTGCTCTAGCTGGAAATTCCAGCACAAGGGTGAATAACAGTGGTGACAGTGGACATCCTTTTTCCAGGTCTTAGAGGATAAGCTTTCTGAATTTTACCATTGAATATGATGTTCGCTGTGGGTTTTATATATTGCCCTTTATCATGTTAAGGAAGTTTCCTTTTATTCCTATTTTCCTAAATGTTTTTTATCAAGAGATGTGGGAATTTGTCAAATACATTTTCTGCTTCAATGGAAATATGATCATGTGGCATTCCCCTTCATTTGGTTCATGTGGTGTACTACATTAATTGATTTTCTTATGTTAACCACACTTGTATACCTGAGATAAAACCCAATTAATCATGGTGTATAATTATTTTAATGTGCTGTTGGATTTGAATTGCAAGTATTTGGTCAGGATTTTTGTGTCTGTATTCATAAGAGAAATTAGTCTGTAATGTTCTTTTCTTGTTGTATCTTTATCTGGCTTTGGTATTAGGGTGATATTGGCTTCATAGAATGAGTTAGGTAATGTCCCCTCCTCTTCAATTATTTGGAAGAGTTTAAGTAAATTTGGTATTAATTCTTCTTGGAATGATTGGTAGAATTCCCTTATGAATTCTGTCCCTTAGCTTTTCTTTGTTAGGAGGTTTTTGATGACCGATTCAATCTCTTTACTTGTAATTGGTCTGTTGAGAACTTCTATTTCCTCTAGAGCCATTTATAGGTTGTTCATGGGTTTCCAGGAATTTGTCCACTTCATCTAAATTGCCTGATTTGTTGACATAAAGTTCATTTTATTTTCTTATGATCCTTTTTATTTCTATGGGATCAGTAGTAATGTCCTCCCTCTCATTTTTCATTTTGTTTTTAATTTGCATCTTCTCTTCTTTTCTTTGTCATTCTAGCTCTTGGTTAATTTTATTGATCTTCTCAAAGAACCAGCTTTTGATTTTGTTAGTTCTCTCTATTGTATTTTTATTCTCCATTTCATTTATTTCTGCTCTGATATTTATTATTTCTTTCCTTTTGGCTTGGTTTGTGATTAGTTTGCTGTTATTTTTCTAGTTCCTCCATGTGTCTTTGACTGTAGCTCTTTCTTGTATTTTTAATGTAAGCATTTAGGGCTATAAATTTTCCCTTTCAGCACTGCCTTTGCTGCATTCCATCAAGTTTTGATATGTTGTGTTATTTTCATTCATCTCAAGATATTTGCTGGTTTGCTTTGCAGTTTTTTCTTTGACCCACTGATTGTTTAGGACTGTGTTGTTTACCTTCCATAATATTGGTAAACTTTTCATTTCTCTACCTGTTATTGATTTCCAGCTGCATCCTGCTATGATCAGAAAAAGTGCTTTGTATAATTTCAGTCTTCTAAAATTTATTGTGACTTGTTTTGTCACCCAAATGTGGTCTGTCCTGGAGAATGGTCCTTGTGCACTAGAGAAGAATGTATATCCTGCTGTTTTGAGGTACAATGTTCTATATATGTCTACTAGGTCTAGTTTATTTATGATATTATTCAAGTTCTCTGTTTCCTTATTGATCTTCTATCCAGATAGTCTATCTATTGATGAGAGTTGTGTATTAAAGTCTCAACTATTAATGTAGAGACATCTGTTTCTCCCTTCAGTTTTGCCAGTGTTTGAATCATGTATTTTGGGCAATGTGGTTTGGTTCATAAATTTTTATGGTTATTATTTCTTGTTAATGAATTTCCCCTTTTATTGATATATAGTGTCCTTCTTTGTCTTTTATAACAACTTTTAACTTGCAGTCTATTTTGTCCAATATTAGTATAACTACCCCAGGTCTTTTTTGATTTCAGTTTGCATGGAATGTTTTTTTTCCCCAATTTTTAACTTTCCTTCCATTTGTGTCTTTGGGTCTAAGGTGAGTCTCTTGTAAGTGACATATAGTTGGATCATGCTTTTTAAAATTCTTTCTGTCAAGCTGTGTCTTTTGATTGGGGAGATTATCCATTAATATTCAGTGTTATTACTATAAAGGCAATACTCACTTCAGCTGTTGGTTTTTATGTTTCATATTTTTTAATACTCTTTTCCTTTATTGCTACTTTCTTTTCTGTGTAGTTGATATTCTGTGATGTATCTGGTAAACCCTTTCTCATTTCTGTGTATATTTTTCATATACTTTCTTTGTGATTACCCTGGGATTTATATTACACAACCAACATCCATAATCTACTGTATTAGTCAGCCTTCTCTGAGGAAACAGAATTGATAGGAAGTATCTGTAAATAGTATGAGATTTTATAAAATTGTTTCATGGTACTATGGGGATCCATAAGTTCAAATTCTGCAAGACAGGAACTCCAATGAAGGTCCCTGATGAGTTCACTCAGGAGACACTGGCTGTCTAAATTGGAGATGGAAATTCTCTCTGTAAAAGGGATATCATGTCTCCTTTTTAAGACTTCAACTGATTGGATGAGATGTGACTCATTGCTGAAGTAAGTCTCCTCAGATGACTGTAGATGTTATCAGCCCTCTATGCAATCAGCTCACTGATAATTGAAGTCCATGAAATGGCCTCATATTACAATTAGCCCACTGCTTGCTTGACCAAACAACTGGGCACCATTTCCTGGCCAACCATCACACCTACTAATTTGAAAAAATACCAACTTCACTTCAATAGCATACCTATTCTCTGAATCTTCATTTCTTTATACTACTCCCATTCACTTTTCCTTTCAACCTGCGGAATTCCTTTAGTACTTCTTGTAAGGTAGGTCTTTTGTTGATGAATTTTCTCAGTTTCTGTCTATATCTTAATGAATATTTTAAACTTTCCCTGTTTTTTGAAGCATAGTTTTATGGGATAATGGATTTTTGGCTTGCAGTTTTCCTCTTTCAGTACCTTAAATATATCATGTAACGGGCTTCTCACCTACATGGGTTCTGATGAGAAATTGGCACTTAGTCTTATTGAGGATCCCATGTATGTGATGAATCACTTTTGCTGCTTTCAGAATTCTCCCTTTTTCTTTGGCATTTGACATTCTGATTAATATGTGTCTCTCAATAGGTCTATGAGGATTTATTCTTTTTGGAGGGCATTATACTTCTTGCACATGTATATTAATATCTTTCAGAGTTGGGAAGTTTTTAGCCATTATTTCTTCATACTTACTTTCAGGCCCTTTTACTTTCTTTTCACCTTCTAGGACACGTGTGAGACATATGTTTGTGTACTTCATAATGCCATTCAAATACCTGAGACAACACTCAATTTTTTTCTGTTCTTTACTTATCTATTCTGCTGACTATATAATTTGGATTGTCCTGTCTCTTAGTTCACTGATTCTTTTTTCTGCCTATTCAAATCTGCCCTGTATGGCTCTAGTGTATTTTTCATCTCTACAACACTGCCTTTCAACCCCATAACTTCTCTTATGTTTATCTACTTTCAAATTATTCTTTTTGCTCACACATTTTCTTTTTAATGTCATTTATCATTTTGTATACATTTTCCTTAATTTCCTTGAATTTATTTAGGAGATTGCTTGAACTTCTTTGATTAGTTGTTCTAAATTCTTTCTCCTCTGAATTTTTAATTTTTCCCTTGATTGAGCCATATCTTCTTGTTTCTTAATATGGCTTGTAATATTTGCTGATGTCTCAGCATCTGATTATCTTGATGAGTTTCCTTTGAAGGGGAGTTTCTCCTTCTTGTCTAGGGTTTTATTATTGATTGACTTTGGTATAAAGCTCTTCTTTGATACTTTGATACTTTGTCTAACTTATTCTGGTCCCTTAGGATAACCCAATTTTAACTGATCAGATATCCCTTCTTTATCTGATTTTAGCCCTGTTACAATTTTTAAGATTGCACTTTTTAAAAATATTTGCTTCACCTCCAGTAGAAAACTTCCTTCTCTTCCTTCTCCAGTAATCTTGATCTGTTGTGTTTTTTGTTGTGCAGAATTTTCTTCCAACTCCAATGATTTGTTTAAATCCTGTTCCCTCACTTAGTGTTGTGTTTTCCTTACACTTTTCAGTTCTGGTATCCTACAGTTTACAGCAGTTAAATTTAGCCCACCCCCACCCCCACCCTTTTTTTCCATGTGAAATGTTTTTGCTTCCTGTTTTTTTTCCTTTACTTTATTCTGCCTTCCAGATCAATCCAGAAAGGTGGTCACTCCTGAAAAGTCTATTTTTGCATTTAGGGAGTCTCAGTGGCAGTAACTGTTTTGAGTGAGTGTACTTGTCTGCTGATGTTTTTCTCTTTTTTTTTTTTTTTTTTTCTCCAATGGGAGCCCTTTTAGCAACTTGGATTTCACCCTGGGTTTCTGTGGACTTGGGTCTCTATGCCTGGATATGCATGGGTTTCTAACTCACTGCTGTGAGTTCCTGTTTTCTCTTCCCCCTGTGTGAGGTACCCAGGCCTCTTCCTCTGGAAGCTTCCTCCAGAGGAAGCTTTGCCTGGGACCATGTGAGGGAGGGAAGAGGACCGGCTAGTATTGAATGGAAGTTTCCTACCAGACATTTTTTCTTTCCTTATTTCAGCATTTGTGGAGTCCTTCTCCAGTCTCTACCATACTCCAGAGGTCTAAGCAAGTGGGATTTGTCTTTATATGCACTGATTGGGGAATTTTTTTCAGGGGATGTCTTAATGTGGCCATGTTGATGACATCATCTCTTATACTTCAATAAAATCTTATACTTCAATTCTCCTATAAATGCCTTCATCAAAAATAAAATAAAGTCTTAGAACATTTTTCCTTGCTGTTTCCAAAATGCTAATGGTCAGTCTACATATTTGTAACTAAATCAGACAAGGAAAAGCTCCCTAACCATAAAGTTTGGGTAAAAAAACACAACAGAATAAAAATCCTCCTCAAAGAACTATTCAGGGAACTCACATTTCTTAGTTAATAAACTTTTATTACCTTCTAAGATTTTCATAAACTTAAAAAAAATAAAAAAATAAATAAAACTTAGTCTTTTTTTACCTGTTAGAAAGAAAATTTGAGTTGACTGCAATTTTTGTACTAATGGATCTTGGTTAAATTATTCCTGAATGCAGTCCTGGCTGGAGTTGACTACCTATTTTTATTAACTTCCAAGAAGGTTTAATTAAGAAAAATATTAAATATATTCATGTTTTTTTAGAGTCCAGTAGAGTGTGGTGGTTTGAAGCTGTATGTTCCCCAGAAAAACTTGTTACTAAATTTAATCCAATTTGGTGTGTGTAAACCCATTGTAAGTAGGACCTTTGATGAGATTACTTCAGTTAAAGTGAGTCCCACCTCAATTAGGATGGGTCTTAATCCTGTTATTGGAGTCCTTTATAAGAGAATGAAATTCAGACACAGAGAGAGAAAGCCCTAGGAAGTAGGAAACTGGACATTGATGGAACCTGGAAGAGCAGGGAGAGTCCAGGAGGTGCTGCCATGTGACAGAGGAACCAAGGATTGCTATCTGCCAGCCCCAAAGTGCCACAGTCTTCATGAAGAAAGTATCACCTTGATGATGTCTTGATTTGGACTTTTCCCCAGCCTTAAACTGTGACTGAATGAATTGCCATTGTTTAACTCAATCCATTTCATAGTATTTGAGTAGTCTAGGAAACTGAAACAGTGGCATTTACAAATTTAATGTATAAACTTATGGGAGAGAATTTGGCCTTTAAGGTAGTGGATGTTTCTGGGATAGTTTGTTGAACACACATTTTCTGGAACCTGCTCTTTCTTTTCATGTTTGACACATCTCTTTTTTTTTTTTTTTTTTTTTTAATTGACTTTGTAATAATATTACATTAAAAATATATATGTGAGGTCCCATTCAACCCCACCCCCCCACCCCCCCCTCTCCCCCCCCAACAACACTCGTTCCCATCATCATGACACATCCATTGGATTTGGTAAGTACATCTTTGGGCACCTCTGCACCTCATAGACAATGGTCCACATCATGGCCCATACTCTCCTCCATTCCATCCAGTGGGCCCTGTGAGGATCCACGATTTGACACATCTCTTGATCCTAAATGTGTACTTCAGGGAGAGCTAGCTATCTCGGCCAAGCTGGACCAATTACAGTTTCATACCCACCCCATAATTAAATCATTCTGGGGTAGACAGTTGATTTAATTTGGTTAAGAACTTTTCCTGAGAATTTGGAACTGAAAGAATCGGTTAGGAGATGTGAAATGTAAAACTCTCTAGCTCTGAGCAGCCATGTTTTTCTTTATGAGGGGAGAGCTAGTCTGCAGTGTTAGAATATTTAGCTTGCTGAAGAAACAGATGAGAGATGAGAAAGAACCTGTCCAAGTCCCAAATGTGTCTTTGTCCTTCTCTTTTTTGTGCAATTCTTCTTTGCATTCAGTGAAGTACCCCAGTATCATTTTTTAAATTTCCCTTTTTGCTTGAGCTAGTTCGAGATGGGTTTGTCTCTTCTAACCAGAAGACTCCTAACTAATACAGTTAGTTATAGGCAAGGCGAGTAGGAATTTCATGTGGTTATGGAATCTGTAGCCTATATACATCCAATTCATAGGCTGTGTGAGCCTGGGAGTCTGCCCAAATATGTGCAAATCTTATTCCTTGAATTAAATAATAATGATATGTAAATTAATAAGTAGTTAGGAATGTGTAACAATTTTCATTATAAGCAGTTTTCTCCAATGAATTTCTTCCATGTTATACAGTCCTATGGTTCTTAAATTTTTGTTCTAGTAACTTATTTACAACATGAAATTTCCTCCTTTTAATCACATTCAAGTATATAATGCAGTGCTAATAATTACATTCATAATGTACTGCTGCCACCAACACCACCATCTATTATCAAAACTTTTCCATCATACCAAACAGAAAATCTGTACATTTTAAACCTTAACTCCCCATTCACTAATCCCATCCTATCCTCTGGTAACGTATATTCTAGATTCCAACTTTATGAGTTTACATATTCCAATTATTTCATTAGTGAAATTATACAATATTTGTTCTTTTGTGCCTTTCTTATTTTACTCAATAAGTTCGCTTTAAATTTCAGCCATGTTATTGCAGGTATCAGAACTTCATTCCTTTTTATCGCTAAATCATATCCCATCATATGTATATACTACATTTTATTATCCTTTCATTGGTTGATGGACACTTGGGTTGCTTCCATCTTTTGGCAATTATGAAGAATGCTACTGTGAATATCAACATGCAACTATTTGTTCAAGTCCCTACTTTCAGTTCTTTGGGGGTATACACCTAGAAGTGGGATTTCTGTAACTTCCTGAGGAACTGCCAAACTGTCTTCCACAGTGGCTACACCATTTTTACATTTCCACCAATACTGAATCAAGTGTTCCTATTTTTCCACATCCTTTTCAACTTGTAATTTTCCAGTTTTTAAATAGTAGCCATTTTATTCGGTGGGAAATGTTATCTCGTTATGGTCTTGATTTACATTTCCCTAATGGCTAATGATATTGCATGTCTTTTCCTGTGCTTTTTGGCTATTTGTATATCTTCTTTGGAGAAATGTCTATTCAAGTCTTTTGCCCATTTTTTTGGTTGGGTTGTTTTTCTTTTTGTTGTTGAGGTATAGCATTACTTTATATATTCTGGATCTTATACCCTTATTGGATACATGGTTTCCACATAATTTCTCCCATTATGTATGTTGTTGTTTTATTTTTCATGATAAAGTCCTTTAATGGACAGAAGTTATAATTTTGATGAGGTCCCATTTGTCCATCTTTTTTTTTCTTTTGTTGCCTGCGCTTTGGGTATAAAGTCTAAGAAGCTGTTGTCTAAAATAAGGTCCTAAAGGGAAGCAGATGTGGCTCAAGTGATTTGGCTTCTGTCTGCTGTATGGGAGGTCCCGTGTTTAATTCCTGGGGCCTCTTGGTGAAGGCAAACTGGCCTGCACAGAGAGCTGGCCCATGCAGAGAGCTGATACAACAAGATATAGCAACAAAAAAGAGACAGAGGAAAAAGACAATGAGAGACTCAGCAAACCAGGGAGCCAAGGTGGCTCAAGTGATTGAGGGCCTCTCTCCCATGTTGGAAGGTCCTAGAATTGGTTCCCAGTGTCTCCGAAAGAGAAGACAAGAAGAGAAGGCAAGCAGACACAGAAGAACGCACAGTGAATAGACACAGAGAGCAGTCAGCAAGTGCAAGTGGTGGTGGTAGTGGGGGTTGGTAATTAAAATAAATCTTAAAAAAAAAAAAAGGTCCTGAAGATGCTTCCCTATGTTTTCTTCCAGGAATTTGATGGTTCTGGTTCTTAAATTTAGGTCTGATCCATTTTGAGTTGATTTTTTTGTGTATGGTATGAGGTAGGGGTTCACTTTCATTCTTTTTGCTATGGATATCCAGTTTTCTCAACACAATTTGTTGAAGAGAGTATTCTTTCCTAGTTGAATGGACTTGGCACCCTAGTAAAAAATCACTTGGCCATAAATGTGACAGTTGATTTCTGAGCTCTCAATTCAATTACATTGGGTTTATGTCTGTCCTTGTGCCAGTAACATGCTGTTTTGATTACTGTGGCTTTGTAAGAAGTTTTAATATTTGGAAATGTGAGTCTTCCATCTTTGTTCCTCCTTTTCAAGATTTCTTTGGCTATTTAGGTTCCCTACTCTTACATTTAAACCTGATGATTGGTTTATTTCAGAATCTGATGTCTGTGCTGTTACAGGAGGTAATGAAATCAGAGGTAATGTCAGGCTATATTTGGTTAATTGGATTAAAGAATGTCCTTGAAATAGAACAAAATTTCATATAATATACATTGTATCATGAGCCCGAACATTAGCAGAGTGCCCAGGGACACAGCTTTTATCCATGGCAAAATATAGCAGCAAGAGCTTTCTTCCTCTCTTGTGATCAGCAGTTTGTTTTTACTGTCTAAGTATATCTGGTAAACACAACAGAAGAAAGGTTGTAGATGTTACCTTTAATTGGAATTTAAAAATTAATATTATGAAGGAATTTTCTGGTTTTTGCTCTTTGGTCATTGCTTTGATGAAGAAAATCCAAAGTACTCTCTCAGGTCTATCTTGTAGTAGTATTATCCTCATTTTTATTAATAATTTCATCTTCTTTTCAAAGACAGATGCTAAAGTCAGAAAAATTAACTGATTTGGTCTTATATGCTCTCCTAAGCTCTTGCCACCTTTTAATGGGGGTGTTAATGAAACTGCAAAGCAAAGAATACAAACAAGTCTTGATAACCCACAAAATGAAATTTTAATTTTTTATTTTTTCTGTGAACTAAAAGTCAAAGGACATATTAGCTCTGTCTTCAGAATTAATTTAATGTAGGTCCTGGGAAATAATTATCTTTTTGACCTCTCTGTGGGATTACTGTTCCAGGCCACTAATCTATGCCACAGCCAACTCCATTAAGAAACTTCTTCCACCCTTTGAATATTCATGATTTCTACCAAGACAGAAGAGTAAGAAATTAAATACTAATCTTTTTCTTGTACATCTCGACTGTTATTCCTTTGGGGGCACCAGTGGAATCCATGTAAGACCCAGTCTGCTGGTCAAGCCTCTGAAACTTAACTGAGGCCATCTGGAACATTGAGCATCTGATGGGCATTATGTTAAAAGTATATGGTTTGAATTCAAGCAAAACTAAGTGAAATTCTTTATTCCTCTACTTAATAGCTATCTAAGACTTTGAGAAAGTCATTTAGCTTCTCAGTCCCATTTTTCTCATCTACAGCAAAAAGTAGTAATGAGATTTTTAATCTAAAGTACCTTCCACAGTACAGAGCACTTTAGTTTCCCTATCGTTTCTTAAATCCTCTGTGACCAATATTTCTATTCTTTCTTTGTTATGAGTTCAAATACTAGCTCCCGTAGTCGTTTCTTTTATCTTAAACCCATTCCATGACCAAGGCTCTGTGCTTGGCCATGATCTCTTGATATGTTTGCTCCTCGTAAACCTTT
This sequence comes from Dasypus novemcinctus, assembly GCF_030445035.2. Taxonomy (NCBI): domain Eukaryota; kingdom Metazoa; phylum Chordata; class Mammalia; order Cingulata; family Dasypodidae; genus Dasypus; species Dasypus novemcinctus. The sequence goes on along the minus strand of NC_080690.1, from coordinate 18,317,578 downwards.
ACATTGTTCCCTGTGGAACTTCGTTGTATGGGATACAGATTACCTCAGTCATTGATCTTTATACAGAAGTATTCCTGTCTGGCTTTACATTTGGAACTGCCCTAGAATATCCTTCTTGAATGGAAACTCCTTCATCTTCATTGTATTTTACACATCTGGGACTTTGGTTGCTCAGTAGTGTACAGGCTCCCGTTTACTACTTATAAATCATCACTCCTCTGGCCTCTGTTACATATAATCTACTGTGGTACAATTATCTTTCAACAATATGACTCAATGCTTTTTTATATATAGTTGTCTTCTAACAATATCCTAGTTACTCCTTCATGTTCATTGCAGGTTTATACCAGATTGAACGTTTTTTTCCCCTAATCTCATTTTACGATATTCTAGATGACATCCCTGGGCCCTATGGCAATGTCTTATCTGATAGCATGGTTACATAAAATTTCTTGACATCTTTAACTCCAGTTATCTTCTGTGTCTTGCTGTTCAAGATTACTGTATCCTAGAAATCTCATATTATAGTATCCTTGTCTCTACCCGTAATGTCCTACTTTTCCAGATCATGCATTTTTCCCACTGCATTTATTTGATGTAATTGAGACTTTTGACACTTTCTCCTTCTGAGGAATCTAAGAAATCTGTCTAAGAAATCCAGTCTAAGAAATCTGTCTAAGAATCTGTAAGAAATCCAGTTTAAGAAATATGTCAGTTCGTGAACATGGGCTATCTTTCCATTTATTTCAATTTTTGAAGATATTGTAAATGGAATTTTTAAAAATTAATTTAAAAATTAATTTAATATACAACTACAATTTTTTTCATTTTTTTATTGTAGTAAAATATACATAGCATAAAAGTTACCTTTTTAATCATTTTTCATGAAAAATTCAGGGGTATTTAGTATATTCACAATGCTTTGCCACCATCACCACCTCTATCTAGCTCCAGAACATTTCTATCACCCTAAAAGAGAACCCCACACCGTTCAACTGTCATACTCCCCTCCCCCAGCCCCTGGCAGCCACGAAGCTGCTTTTTCTCTATGTTTTGCCAGTTCTGGATTTCATATACTATGTTTTTTTATGTACTATGTTATTTCACTCGACCTGATGCCTTCAGGGCTTGTCCATTTTGTCACATATATACAACTACAATTTATTTTTGTATGTTGCTCTTGTGTGCTGCAACTTTGCTTATCTGATACATTAATTCTAGTAGGTGTCTCATGAATTCCTTAGGATTTTTGATATACTATATTATGTCATTGGCAAATAGAAACAGTTTCATTTCTTTGTTTCCAATTTAGATGTCTTTGTATTTGATTTTCTTGCTCAATTGTTATGGCCAGAACCTCTACAACAGTATTGAATACAAGTGGCAAAACTAGATATCCTTGATTTTTCCTAATCTTAGGGGGAAAGCAGTTAGTCTTTCACCATTAAGTAGATGTTACCTGTTGGTTTTTCTTGTATGCCCTTTATTATTTAGGTTGCAGTCCCACTTAGTTGTAGTGTATAATCCTTTTGTACATTCTGCTGGATTTTGTTTAGGAATTTTTTGGTTAGGAATTTTGTTTCTATATTCATAAGAGATTTTGGCTCCTAGTTTTCTTACTTATATTGTCTTTGATTTTGGTATCAGGTAATATTGCCCTCATAGAATTAATCAGGAAGTGTTCCTTCCTTTTATGATTTTTGGAAGAATTTTGTGAAGAATTGCTAATAATTCTTCCTTTGGGTATTTTTTTACGGCTAATTTAGTCTCTGTACTTGTTATAGGTTTATTCAGATTTTCTGTTTCAATATTGATCAGTTTTCGTAGTTTTTGTCTTTCAAGGAATTTGTTCATTTTATGTTATGCAATTTGTTTGTGTACAGTTTTTCACAATATTCCTTTATAATCCTTTTCAATTCTGTAAAGTCTGTAGTGATGTCCCCTCTTATTCCTGATTTTAGTAATTTGTGTTTTCTCTATTTTCATGGTCAGTTTAACTAAAAGGTTTGTACATTTTGTTATTTTTTATAAGTTTTAACCATTAGTTTTGTTGATTTTCTCTTTTTCCTTTTCTAACTTCTATTTTGTTAGTTTTGACACTAATCTTGATCATTTTTTCCCTTCTGTTTAACTTAGGTTTAGTTTGCTCATCTTTTCCCAGTATCTTAAAGTAGAAACTTAGGTTATTTACTTGGGATCTTCTGTTTTTACTATGTGTGTTTTAGTTCCCTAAGCTGCTTAAAGTAGGTAACAAGAATTGGGTTGGCTTAAACAATGGGAATTTGTTAGTTAACAGTTTGAGGCCAAGAAAATGTCCAGTCAAGCCATCACCAAGGTGATTCTTTCTTCCCAAAGAATAACTGTCCATAGTCCCATGGTTCTGGGCTATTTTGTCACATGGCAAGGGACATGGTGACATCTACTTCTGGGTTCCACAGATTTCAGGTTCTTGCTTCCATGGCTTTCTCTGTCTCTGTCTCTATCTCTTCATTCCATTTATAAATAAAGATTCCAGGATTAGGATTAAGTCCTATCCTGAATGAGGAGGTTACACCTTAACTGAAGTAGCCTCATTAAAAGATCCTACTTATACTTGGTCTAGACTCACAGGAGTGTATTAGATTTAAGAACATGTTTTTCTGGGATACATACAGCTTCGAACCATGATAGTGTGCTTATAACTATAAATTTTTCTGCAAACTGCCTTTGCTGAATTCCATAGTTTTTGGTATATTATTTCTTTATTTTCATTCATCTCAAAATATTTCTAATTACAGTTGTGATTTCTTTGAACCATTGATTATTTAAGAGTGTATTGTTTAATTTAAACAAATATGTGAATTTTACAAATGGCATTTTCTTACTGACTTTTATGGTCATTCCATTGTCTTTGGAGGACACACTTCATATGATTTCAGAACTTTTCAATTAATTGAGACTTATTTTGTGGCCTTGCATAAGATGTATCTTGAAGAATGTTGCTTGAGCACTTGAAAAAAATGTGTATTCTACTCCTGTTGTTGGGTGGAATTTCTATAGATATCTATTAGGTCTAGTTTGATAATATTTTTCAACTCTTCTATTTCCTTGTTCATTTTCTGCCTATTTGATCTTTCTATTTTTGAAATTGGGATATTCTAGTTCCCAAATATTATTGTTAAAATGTCTTCCTACCTTGAATTCTGTCAGTTTTTTCATCATGTAATTTGGGGATCTGATCTTAGGTACATATATTTTTATAATTTTTTTAAATTTAATTCATTTTTTAAAAAAATATTACATTAAAAAACATGAGGTCCCATTCAACCCCACCGCCCCCACCCCCACTCCCCCCACAGCAACACTCTCTCCCGTCATCATGACACATCCATTGCACCTGGTAAGTACATCTCTGGGCATCGCTGCACCCCATAGTCAATGGTCCACATCATAGCCCACACTCTCCCACATTCCATCCAGTGGGCCCTGGGGGGATCTACAATGTCCCGTAGTTGTCCGTGAAGCACCACCCAGGACAACTCCAAGTCCCAAAAACGCCTCCCCATCTCATCTCTTCCTCCCATTCCCCACACCCAGCAGCCACCATGGCCCCCCGTCCCACACCAATGCCACATTTTCTTTGTGGACATTGGATTGGTTGTGTCCATTGCACATCTTTGTCAAGTGGGGGCTTAGATTCCACATGGATGCTGGATGCAATCCTCCTGCTTTCAGTTGTAGGCACTCTAGGCTCCATGGTGTGGTGGTTGACCTTCTTCAACTCCATGTTAGCTGAGTGGGGTAAATCCAATATCTCAGAGTGTAGGAGCTGAAGTCTGTTGAGGCTCAGGGCCTGGCTATCATATTGTCAGTCCAGAGATTCAAATCCCCTAAATGTATCTTAAAGCCCAACACCAACTACAATTCCAGTAAAGTATCATGAATGTCTTGTGAAAAGAGATCCCATCTGAGTCCAGTTCCATCACGCAGAAACACCAGCTCCAAAGAAGGGCCATCTGACATGGCAGTGAACCCCATCTGCATGACCATAGAACCCGTGGGTCTCTTTATCCCTCAAAAGAACCAATACCTGGGGTTGTATTTACTTTATCTGTCTCTGAGACTCTGCTCAGGTGTGCATAAGGACAATCCTTCTGACAACCTCCAGACTCTTTTTTAGAGACTTGTAGCCATATAAACTCATTTCTCCTTTCCATTTCCCCCTCACATTAGGTCAAACAGCATTTTAAAGTCATGTTATTATATGTAGACAGGGATATTCTGCTGAATGCATTGAACTTTTAATTCAAGGTCATTTTCTAGTTGCATCTTCAGCTGGTATTTGGTAGTGATCCCTCGGTGCCAGGGAGGCTTATCGCCGGGTGTCATGTCCCACGCTGGGGGGAATGCACTGCATCTACATGCTGAGTTTGGCTTCAAGACTGGCCACATTTGAGTAACATGAAGGCTGTCAGGAGGAAACTCCCAGGCACAGTGCTGCTCTAGGCCTTGTTCTTATTGCAGGCGTATAGGCTCACAAGCATAGTCATTAGTATCAGGAGCCCACTGTTGGACCCTCATTCCTTCCTGGTTCTTACCAATTGTTTTATCTTTCTAATGGGTGACCCCGTAATCATTATAGCTAGTGACAGTTTTGTTTACTTGCTTGTTTCTCCTTTCAAGTCTGTCAATTTTTCTTTCATGTCAGTTTGCACTTTGTTTTTCAGGACATAATTTTTTCCACATTTGATGTCTGTGGTCATATTTTTAAAATAAAATTTTAATGAATTATGTCATTCATACATGAATATACATAAATACTGTATAGTAAAATTTGTGAATTTACAAAACAAACATGCATATCATCATACAGAGCTCCCATATATTTCCTCACCACCAACTCCTTGCACTGTTATGAAATATTTGTTACAAACTATTAAAAAAATCATCAAAATATTACTAACTATAGCCAATATCTTATATTTGGTGTATTTCCTCCCAATCCACCCAATTATTGAAACACTCTATTAGTATTATATATTTGTTATTATTCAGTATAAAAACATTTTCATATGTGTCCGGTTACCCACAGTCCATCATCCACCACTGGATTCCCTGTGTTATACAGTCCAATGCTTTGTATAATCCATTCAAAGTGTACTTTGAGTGGCCCTCATTTTCATCACAGAGTTGTTCCTGTTATCCCCTTGGTCAATTTTAGAAGGTTTTCATTGCTCCAAAAGGAAAAATCCTATACCTCTTATAATCCCCTATTATTGTCCCTTAGTATAAAAAAAAACTTCTTACTGTTGCTGCAAAATATTACAATATTGCTGTTAACTATTGTTCATAAGTTACATTAGTTGTAATTTGTCCATGTATCGCCATATTCTTTTTAAAAGAAGAGCATTCTTATAGCTATAGTATTAACCACAATCTTCATCCACTACCAAAATCACTATGTTGAACATTCCCTAGATTGTTTAGTGTCTCTTTAGTTGACATTTCCACAGACTACCCATTTCCACCGCAATCACATTTATAAATCAGCAGTTAGTTATACTCATTATAATGTGTCACTGTCAATTCTAATATTTCCACACTTCTACAATTAACTTTATTAATAATGCTACATACATTAAGCATCATCTCCCATTTTCAATCCACTTTCTATTTCCTAATAACCTATACTCTAGAGTTTACTCATCATATTTAGTTCATATTAGTGAGACCATACAATATTCATCCTTTTTGTGTCTAGCTTATTTCACTAAACATAATATCCTCAAGGTTAATCCACATGGTCATATGCATCCTGATTTCATTTCTTCTTACAGTTGAATAGTATTTCAAGTGTGTTTATACCACATTTTGTTTATTTATTGATTGATGGACACATGGATTGATTCCATATTTTAGCAATTATAAATAATGCTGCTATGAACATCAGTTTGCAAATGTCAGTTTTCATCCCTGCTTTCAGTTCTTCTGAATATATTTCTGATAATGGGATTGTTGGGTCATACAGCAGTTCTATATTCAGCTTCTTGAGGTACTGCCAACAGTCTTCCAAAAAGGCTGCACCATTCTGCGTTCCCACCAAAAGTGAAGGAGTGTTTCTATTTTCCACATCTTTTCCAGCACTTGTTTTCTGTTTTGTTTTCAATAATGGCCCTTTTATAAGTTGTGAAATGGTATCTCACTATAGTTTTGACCTGTATTTCCCTGAAAGCTAGTGATGTTGAACATTTTTTCATGTGCTTTTTGGCCATTTGTGTTTCTTCTTTGGAGAAATGTCTATTCAAGTCTTTAGCCCATTTTTAAATTGAGTTGCTTGTCTTTTTATCAGTGAGTTGTATGATCTCTTTATGTAACATGGATATCAAACCCTTATCGGATATGTGATTTCCAAATATTTTCTCCCATTGAGTGGACTGCCTTTTTACTTTCTTGACAAAGTCTTTTGGAGAACAAAAGTGTTTAATTTTGAGGAGGTCCCATTTATTTTTTTCTTTTGTTGCTCATGTTTTGGGTATAAGTTTTAAGAAACCACCACCTACCACAAGATCTTGAAGATGTTTTCCTACATTTTTTCTAGGAATTTTATGGTTGTAGGTTTTAGGTCCTTGACCCATTTTGAGTTAATTTTTGTATAAGGTGTGAAATAGGGGACCTCTTTCTTTCTTTTGGATACGGATATCCAGTTCTCCCAGCACCTTATGTTGAATGTCTATTCTGGCCCAGCCGGGGCTTGACAGCTTTGTCAAAAATCAGTTGTCTACCATGGGAGTTATGGTCATGGCAGATGGGGTTAACTACCAGGTCAGATGGCCCCTCTTTGGAACTGGTGTTTATGTGTGATGAATCTGGACTCAGATGGGATCTCCCTTCATAAGACTTTCATGCTAATGTGCTGGAGTTGCAGTTAGTGTTGGGGTTTAAGATATATTTAGGGGATTTGAATCTCTGGACTGACAATATGATAGCCAGGTCCTGAGCCTCAACAGACTCCAGCACCTACAATCTGATTTATTGGACTCACCACACTCAGCTAAGATGGAGTTGAAGAAGGATAACCACCACACCATGGAGCCTAGAGTGATTACAACTGAAAGTGGGAGGATTGCATCCAGCATCCATGTGGAATCTGAGCCTCCTCTTGACATAGAGGTGCAATGGACACAACCAATCCAATGTCCACATAGAAAAGGTGGCATTGGATTGGGAAAAGTGGACATGGTGGCTGATGGGTATGGGGAAAGGCAGGAAGAGATGAGAGGTGGAGGCGTCTTTGGGACATGGAGCTGCCCTGGATGGTGCTTCAGGGGCAATCACCAGATATTGTAAATCCTCACAGGGCCCACTGGATGGAATGGGGGAGGGTATGGGCCATGATGTGGACCATTGACCATGAGGTGCAGAGGTGCCCAAAGATGTACTTACCAAATGCAATGGATGTGTCATGATGATGGGAATGAGTGTTGCTGGGAGGGGAGAGGTGGGGTGGGGGTGGTGGGGTTGAATGGGACCTCATATATATATATTTTTAATGTAATATTATTACAAAGTCAATAAAAAAAAAAAGAAAAGAAAAAAAAAATCAGTTGTCCATGGATGCGAGGGCCTATTTTTGAGTTCTCAATTTGATTCCATTGGTCAGCCATCCACTTTATGCCAGTACTGTGCTGTTTTTTACCACTGTAGCTAAGTAATGTGCTTTAAAGACAGGAAGTGAAAGATCTCCAACTTTGTTCTTCTTTTTTAAGATATTTTTGGCTATTTGGGGCCAAAAATGTCCTTAAAAAGGACAAAGTTGGTTTTTCCATTTTTGTGAAAAAATATTTGATTATTGGCTTTTCCATTTCTGCAAAAAAGTCTGTTTGGATTTTCATTGGAATTGCAATGAATCTGTAAATCAGTTTGAGTAGAACTGACATCTTAAAAATATTTAGTCATCCAGTCCATGAACACAAATATCCTTCCATTTATTTAAGACTTCTTTGGTTTCTTTTAGCAATGTTTTGTAGTTTTCTCAATACTGGTCCTTTATGTCCATGCTTAAGTTTTTTTTTAAAGATTTATTCCATCCATTTCTCTCCCCTTCCCCACGCCCCCTCCATTGTCTGCTCTCTTGTGTCCATTTGCTGTGCACTCCTCTGTCCGCCTGCACTCTCAGCAGCACTGGGAATCTGTCTCTTTTTGTTGTGCCATCTTGCTGTGCCAGCCCTCTCTGTATGTGGCATCAGTCCTGGGCAGGCTGCCCTCTGGGGCAGCTCTCCCTGCAAGGCACCCCTGTGTGGCACAGCACTCCCTGCATGGCAGCACTGTGCATGGGCCAGCCTACCACATGGGCCAGGAGGCCCTGGGCTTGAACCCTGGACTGCCTACATGGCAGGTGGACACCCTATTAGTTGAGCCACACCCGCCTCCCCATGCTTAAGATTTTGATTCTTTGGTTCTTTTAGTTACTGTCATAAGTGGAAAATTTTTTCTCATTTTCTCATTAGATTGCTCTACAGTAATGTACAGAAATGCTACTGATTTTGGCACATTAATTTAGTATCCTAACACTTTTCTGATATTGTCTATTAGTTCTAGTACTTTATTGTGGATTTTTCAGGATTTTCTGGATGGAGGATCATATCAGTGAATAGTGAAAGTTTTGCTTCTTCCTTTCCTCCTTGGGTGCCTTTTACTTCTTTATGTAGCCTGGCTGCTCTAGGTAGAACTTTTGGCATAATATAGAATAACATTGGTGGCAATGGGCATCCTTGTCTTGTTCCTGATCTCAGTGGGAAAGCTTTCAGTCTTTCACCATTTAGTACTTTACCTTTCTGAGAAATCTTCCTTCTATTCCTATATTTTTGTGTGTTTTAATCAAGAAAGTATGCTGTATTTTTTCAGATGTCTTTTCATACCAATTGAGAAGATCATGTGATTTTTCTTCTCAATTTATCAATGTGGTCATTGATAAATATTTTTTAAAAAAGATTTATTTATCCCGCCCCCCCCCTTGCCGCCTGTGCCTGCTGTCTGCTCTCTGTGTCTATTCACTGCATGTTCATCTGTGTCTGCTTGTCTTCTCTTCTTCTCTTTAAGAGGCAACAGGAACTGATCCTGGGACCTCTGACGAGGGAGAGAAGCATTCAGTAGCCTAAGCTACCTCAGCTTCCTGGCCTGCTTTGTCTGTCACTGTCTATCCTCTGCATCTCCCTTTGTTGTGTCATCTTACTATGCCAGGTCTCTGCAGCGTGGGCGATCAGCTCTCCCTGGTACAGGCCAGCTTGCCTTCAACAGGAGGCCCCAGGAGTCGAACTCAGGGCCTCCATATGGTAGATGGGAGCCCAGTCGCTTGAGCCACAGCCACTTCCATCAAAGTGGCTTTTTACACAAATTGATTTTCTTCTGTTGAGTCACCCTTGCATACCTGGGATAAAGGGATAAAACCCACTTGAATGGTTGTATAATTCTTTTTTTTTATTCCTGCCTCCCCCCAACCCCATTGTTTATGCTCGCTGTCTGCTCTCTGTGTCTGTTCATTGTGTGCTCATCGTTTTTTTAGGAGGCACTGGGAACTGAAGCTGGGCCCTCCCATATGGGAAGGGAGGCACCCAATCACTTGAGCCACCTCTGCTCCCTGCCACTGTGTTTCCTTGTTGTGTCTCTTCATTGCATCATTGCGTTGTGTCATCTTGTTACATCAGCTGACCATGCCAGCCTGTCTTCTTTAGAAGGCACCAGGTACAGAACCTTGGAACCTCCCATGTGGCAGCAGGCACCCACCTGCTTGAGCCACATCTGCTTCCTATGTAATTCTTTTAATGTGCTTTTGAATTCAGTTTGCAAGTATTTTGTTGGGGATTTTTGTGTATATATTAATTAGAGATATTGGTCTGTAGTTTTCTTTTTTCATAGTATCTTTATCCTGTTTTGGTCTTAGGGTGAGGTTGGTTTCATAGAATGAGTTCGGTAGTGTTCTTTCCCATTTAATTTTTTTAGAAAAGCTTGAACAAGATTGGTATTAGATCATCTTTGAATGACTGGTAGAATTCACCTGTGAAACCATCCGGTCCTGGGCTCTTAATCTTCTGGAGGATTTTGATGATGTTTTAGTCTCTTTACTTGTGATTGGTTTGTTGAGGTCTTCTATTTCTTCTAGCCACAGTGTACATTGTGCACGTGTTTCTAGGAATCTGTCCACCTCATCTGTGTTCTCTAGTTTTTTGGCATACAGTTCATAGTATCCTCTTATGAACTCTGTTATTTCTGTGGGATCAGTGATAATGTCCCCTCTCTCATTTCTGATTTTATTTGCATCTTCTCCCTTTTTTTGGCAGTCTAGCTAAGGGTTTGTCAATTTTGTTTATCTTCACGAAGAACCAACTTTTGGTTTTGTTGATTCTTTCTATTGTTTTCTTGTTCTCAATTTCAGTTATTTCTGCTCTGCTATTTATTATTTCTTTCCTCAGCTTGGTTTGGGATTAGTTTACTGTTCTTTTTCTAATTCCTCCTTGTATGCAGTTAGATCTTCAATTTTTGTACTTTCTTATTTTCAAATGAAAACATTTAGGGCTATAAATTTCCTTCTCAGGACTGCCTTTGTGATGTGCCTTAGGTTTTGATATGTTGTGTTCTTGTTTTCATTCCTCTCGAAGTATTTACCTCATTCTCTTGCAGTGTCTTGTACGTCCCCATTTCTTTCAGAATGTTTTGTTTAATCTCCATCTATTTATGAAATTTCCCTTTTTTTCTGTCCGTTATTGAGTTCCAGCTTTTCCAGAGAAAATGTTTTGTATAATTTCAATCTTAAAATTTATTGAGACCTGTCATGTAACCCAATGTCTGGTGTGTCCTGGAGAAGGATCCATGAGCACTTGAAAACAATGTATGTCCTGCTGTTTTGGAGTAAAATGCTCTATAAAATATCTGTTAGGTCTAGTTTATTTATCATATTATTTAAGCTCTCTCTTTCATTTTTTATCCTCTGTCCAGATGTTCTATCCAATGCTGAAAGTGGTGTATTCAAGTCTCTATTATTGTTAGAGACACAGAACATAAATTTTTAAATTGTTGTATCTTCCTAATGAATTGACCCTTTTATAATTTTAAAATGTCCCTTTCGATTCTAGTAATATTTTGGTCTTAAAACCATGTCAGTGTTGTCATTCCAACTTTCTTATGGTTGTTTTTTATATGGTATATCCTTCACCATCTTTGTATGTTCAATTAATTGGTTTCTTTGAATCTATAGAGTTTCTCATGTAGAAAGCATATAGTTGGATCTTTTTTCCTATCCAGTCTCACCTATGTCTGTGCCATATGATTTGAATATTTGATCCACTCCCGTTTAATGTGCTTATTGATACTGTAAGATTTATGTTTGTTATTATTTAACATGTTCATTTTGTTCTATTTCATCTCTATTTGTTTCTTTTCCTTTAAGAGAATATTTTCTTTTGTAATATTTTAATTCTGATAATAACTTTATTTAAATTATTTTTAATATATTGATTTTTAAATATTTTGCTTTAGGGCTTGCCATTACATCTTAACTTAATTGTATATATTTCAGTTTTATATAAAATTCATTCTAGTGATATATAGTATCCCTACTCCTATAGTATACTACTTCCTCCTTTTTAAGCTATATTACTGTATACATTTTGCATTTATACATGTTATAACCCCAACTGTATATTGTTATAATTATTTCTTTAATTTTATTTCTTTTTAAGAAGCTCTTTGACAGAAGAACAAGTCTATGTATGTAGATTTTATTATAATAGGCTTCTTATTTACCTTTTTTTTGTTGTCTTCATTTTTTTGTGGATTTCAAATATCTTCTACATGATTTACTTATTCCAATACAGCATTGTTCCCACACCCTTTTTTCTGCCATTACTATCAGTTTGACTACATTGTTTTATGTTAAAAGCCCAACAATACAATTATATATATATTTTTCTATACCATTGATTTTTAAAAAAATTTATTGAAATATATCAATCATACATAAACATACAAAAACATACATAAACAATAAATGTATAATAGTTGTGAACTTACAAAACAAACATATATAACATCAAACAAACATATGTAACATTTCACCCTACCACCAGTAACTTGCGTTGTTTTTAAACCTTTTTAACTAATGATTAAAGAGCATTGTCAAAACATTGCTACTAAACAAAGTAGTTTTCCCCTAACCAGTCTGATTATTATTATCTTTATATCATTTATATATGAAAATACATAAACAATTAAGTGAACTTACAAAGCAAACATGCATAACATGATACAGGGATCACATACATCAACCCTCCACCAACACTTTGCGTCATGAGATGTTTATTACCAACTATGAAAGAACACTGTCAAAATGTTACTATATATGTATGCAGTTAGATCTTCAATTTTTGTACTTTCTTATTTTCAAATGAAAACATTTAGGGCTATAAATTTCCTTCTCAGGACTGCCTTTGTGATGTGCCTTAGGTTTTGATATGTTGTGTTCTTGTTTTCATTCCTCTCGAAGTATTTACCTCATTCTCTTGCAGTGTCTCTTGCAGTATAGTTACTACTATAATAGTTCTTATCTTACATTTGGTGTGTTTTTCCCCCAACCCACCCTATTATTAATTTTTAAATATATTTTTTATGACAGAAGTTGTAAACTTATAAAACTATCATGCACTTGTACAGAATTCCCAAAAAACACCACTCCATCAACACACCACAATGTGTTGTGTCATTTGCTACAGATAAGATACTATCATATGATTGTTTCCATGTCCATAGTATACATTTGGCTCACATTTTCCACACTGTCTCAGTATCTTGCATAGATATAAGAATATTATATTATTACTACTAACCACAGTCCATAGGTCACTGCAGCTGTATTTTTCCCATGCTTCTCCACATTCCCATCACCCTGCCGTAATGATATACATTTGTCCTCGCTAACAAAGGACATTCTTGCATCTGTACTGTCAACCACAATTCTCACCCACCTCTTGGTTTACTGTGCTATCCAGTTCCTAGATTATTCTCAAGCATTCTGTCAATTGCCATTTACATAACTAGACTACCATTTTCAGTCACATCCCCATTTATAAACTAGCTGTTACTCACTGTGTGTTACCATCCACTCTATACATTTCCACACTTTTACAGTAAAGCTAATTAAAACTTCTACATACATTAAACATGAGTAGTCCACCCAGTCCTTCTCTTGTCTCCTTTAGAATCCACAACCTACCATCAGGTCTTGAATATATTTTCCAATAATTTCTTCTAGAGGTTTTATGGTTCTTTTAAGTTTTTTGATCCATTTTGAATTAATTTTTGGATAAGGTGTGAGATAGAGGTCCTCTTTCCTTCTTTCAGGTATGGATGTCCAATTCTTTCAGCACCATTTGTTGAATGGATTGTTCTGCCCAAGCTGTGTGAGTTTGACAGGCTAGTCAAAAATCACTTGACCATAGATGTGAGGGTCTGTTTCTGAAACATAAATTTGGTGCCATTGGTCTGTTGTGTCTGTCTTTAGTCTAGTATCATGCTGTTTTTACCACTGTAGGTAGGTATTATGATTTAAAGTCTGGAGATGAGAGTTCACTTTTCCTTTTTATGATGTTTCTGGCTATTCAGGACTCCTTACCCTTCCAAATAAATTTAATGATCGTGTTTTCAGTTTTTTCTTTAATGCTGGTGGAATTTTTTAATGGAATTGCATTAAATCTGTATATCAATTTGAGTAGAATTGACATTTTAATGATATTTAGTCTTCCAATCCATGAGCATAGAATGTTCTTCCAGTTATTTAGGACTTTTTTGATTTGTTTTAACATTGAGTTATAGTTTTCTGAATACAAGTGCTTTACATCACTGGTTAAGTTTATTCCTGACTATTTGGGTTTTATCTGTCATATTTTATTTTCACCACTCTTTTAACACTTTTAGTTACTTTTATTGATAAAATCTTCATTTCTAGATTCTCTTCCAGGCCCTTCTCTCCCATCTTTTCTTTTCAGGCTCTAGCACACCCTTTATTATTTCCTGAAATTCTGGTCTCTGTCTTAGAAATTCCCTTAGTTTCGGTTTATCTGTGAATATTCTAATTTCACCCTCATTTTTGAAAGACAGTCTTCCTGGATATAAGATTCTTGGCTAGAAGATTTTTTTCTTGTAGTATCTTAAATATATCAGACCACTGTCTTCTTGCCTCCATGGTTTCTGGTGAGAAGTCAGCACTTAATCTTATTGGATATCCCTTATATGTTATGCATTGCTTTTCTCTTGCTGCTCTCAGAATTCTCTCCTCATCTTTGGCCTTTGACATTCTGATAAGTATGTGTCTAGGAGTTGGTCTGTTTGGATTTTTTCAGATGGGAGTATGTTGTGCTTCTGGGACATGGATATCTATGTCCTTCAATAGGGTTGGGAAATTTTCTACCTTTATTTCTTTAAATATTCCTTCTGATCCTTTTCCCTTCCCTTCTCCTTCTGGGACACGCATGACACATATGTTTGCATGCCTTTTGCTGTCATTTAGTTCCCTGAGACCTTGTTCAATTTTTTCCATTCTTTTCTTCCTCTGTTCTTTTGTATGTTCACTTTCAGAGGCCATTTCTTCAAGCTCACCAATCCTTTCTTCTGCCTCCTCAAATCTGCTATTATATGATTCCAATTTTTTAAAAAAATTTCATTGATTGCACCTTTCATTCCCATAAAATCTGCTATTTTTCTATGTATCCTCTCAAATTCTTCTTTGTGCTCATCCAATGTCTTCTTAATATCCTTAATGTCTTTAGCCAGCTCATTGAATTTACTAAGGAGATTTGTGTGAACATCTATAATTAGTTGTCTTAACTGCTTTCTGTCATCTGGAGGCTTATCTTATTCCTTTAACTGGGCCATAGTTTCCTGTTTCTTAGTGTGGGGGTTTGGTGTCTTGGCATCTGGCTTATTAAAGTATTTATTCTGGGTGCAGTTTTTCTCTTTAGTTTAGGGCTTCCTATCATTTCTCCCTTGCTGGTTGTGCAGTAGAAGCCAAGCATATAATTGGTGCTGTAAGCTGTGGAGGCTCAAGCTGCTGTCATTGCACCAGGGACCAGTGAAGCTTCTTCCAACTTTCTCCTTTGCCAGGGGTAGGGACATAGTCACAGCTAGGTGGAATAATCTATGTGCAGGCCTAGACTGTAGTTGCCCCAAGACTGATGAAGCTTCAATCACTTTCTCCGCTGCCTGGGGCAGGGATGGAGCTGCAGGTGTGGGCAGTGATCTGTGCAGTGCGGGTCCAAGATGACTGCAGTTGCCCCAGTAGACTTCTGATTTTCAGTCTATGCCAGCCAAAGTTCCCTGCAGTTACCTATATAAGCTGGTGCAGGGCTCCTCAGCCTCCTCCCTGCCACAGGCGGGGCTAAACCCTTGGCGGGCTGCAGGCTGATCTGCCGGGAAAGAAACTGGTTCCTGCTGACACTGAGTTTCTGTCAGCCTGGCTTCCCCTCAGGCTGGGGGCGGAGTCAGAATGGAGGCTACTGGCTTTTTTCTGATTTGGGCTGGTTCACACCCCAGCTGTTCCCAGGGTTATATCTTATCCAGACAATCTCCTTATCAGTAGCTGAAATCAGCAGCCAGCTGTCTTCTCCTCCCATATTTCTGGAAAATGGAGCTTCCAATTCCCATCACAGAACAGCCCTGGGGCAGCTTGTGCCTGCCAGAGCAGGACAATCACTGACCTCCGGGGCTTGGCTGGTAATTCCTGGAGAGGCTGGCACAGGTCCCCTCAGCTTCCTCCCTGCTGGAGGTGGCCCTGGGGCCTAGGCTAGACCTGCAGTATGATCTGGATGGGAAGAAGCCAGTCCCCACCAGCACTGGGATTTTCAGTCTGTCCCATTTCCCCTCGTGCCAGGCGCAGCGTTAAGATGGCAGCTCTTGGCCTCTTTCTGACTTGGACAGACTCAAATCTTAGCTGTTCTCAGGATCATACTGCAGCCCACTAAATTTTCTTATCATAGTTGAATTGGTGCCCAACTGTCTCTTCCTCCCCTGTTTTGGGGAAGTGGAGCTTTCAATTCCAGCCGCGGAGCAGCTCCCAAGGCAGCTTGTGCTTCCAGTGGAGGATGGGCACCATCCTCCGTGGCATGGAGCGCTCTACTTACTGGTCTTCTCTGCAGACGGGTAGTCTTCTCCTTCCACTACCCCAAGGACATTGCAGGATGTTTTTCTGGTCTCGTGGAGCCCGCAAACAGGTGCTTCAGCTAGCTCCAGAGAGCTCTGGGTGTTTACTAACTGCCCTGTAGCAAGAGCTGACTCTAGGAACTCCTTACTCCACTGCCATCTTTTTAGTTCTTCCTATACCATTGATTTTTAATTCAGTTAAATGAAGATACCTGAGAAATATGTATTTATACTATCTTTTCTTTTACATTTTTCAGTGTTTTGTGTGAGGGTGTGTTTTTATGTGTGTGTGTGATTTGATCTCTGAGTCATTTACTTTTAGTATGTCTTAGATGGTGCTCATGCTTCTAGCAACAAATTCTTTTTTTTATTTATCTCAGAATATCCACATTTTGCCTTCATTTTTGAAAGGTAGTCTTGGTAGATATAAGATTCTTTTTTTTTTTTAATTAATTAATTAATTTAATTTCCCCCCCTCCCCCGGTTGTCTGTTCTCGGTGTCTATTTGCTGCGTCTTGTTTCTTTGTCCGCTTCTGGTGTCTATTTGCTGCGTCTTGTTTCTTTGTCCGCTTCTGTTGTCGTCAGCGGCACGGGAAGTGTGGGTGGCGCCATTCCTGGGCAGGCTGCTCTTTCTTTTCACGCTGGGCGGCTTTCCTCACTGGTGCACTCCTTGCGCGTGGGGCTCCCCCACGTGGGGGACACCCTTGCGTGGCACGGCACTCCTTGCGCGCGTCAGCGCTGCGCATGGCCAGCTCCACACGGGTCAAGGAGGCCCGGGGTTTGAACCATGGACCTCCCATATGGTAGACGGACGCCCTAACCACTGGACCAAAGTCCGTTTCCCGATATAAGATTCTTGGTTGGTGGTGTTTTTCTTTCAGCACTTTGAATGTGCAAGTCACCGCCTTTTGGAACCATTGTTCCTAGTAAGAAATCAGCTGTTAATCTTATTGGCATTCTTTGCATATTTGAAATATTTTCCCCTTGGTGATATAAAGCCTTTCTTTTTGTGTTTGGCTTTCAACAGTTTAACTATGATCTGCCTCTTTGTGTTTATATTACTTGTAGTTTGTTGAGTTTCTTGGAAGTACAGATTAGTAGTTTACATCAAATTTGAGAAGTTTACAGCTATTATTTATTTGGGTATTTTTCTCTTCTTTCTCTCTTATCTCTTGGTACCCCCATTGTACATATTCAGGTGTACTTAATGGTGTCCCATATATTTCTGATGCTGTGTTCATTTTTCTTTGTTTTTTTTCCTTCACCATTTTTCAGTTTGCTAATCTCAGCTAATTTCAATAGATGCATCTTCAAATTTCCTTATTCTTTCTTCAACTGGTCAAATATAATTGTTGAGCCCTTTAATTAATTTAGAATTCATTTTGTGTACTTTCAACACCAGAGATTCCGTTAGTTTCCTTTTATAATTTGTATCTCTTTATTGATGTATTTGATATATTTATTGTCTATTTGATGACACCTTTATTATATCTTTACTTCTTTAAGTATTGCTTCCTTTAGTTCTTTGAACATATTTATGATAGCTACTTTGAAGTCTTCATTCAATCTGACATCTGGTTCCTCTCACAGACAATATCTCTTGACTTTTTTTCTGTTTAGGGGGTTATACTTTTACGTTTCTTTGCATGTCTCATAATTTTTTGTTGAAAATCGGACATTTTAGATAAAATGTAAAAACTCTAGATAGTAATCCCCTCCCCCTCTAAGATCTTGCCTTTGTTGCTTGTTTGTTTGGTGACTTGGCTGGACCATTTTAGTGAAGAATACTTTCCTCACATTGTGAAGCCTCTGATATGTTCCTCAGAGGGACAAGCCTTGGGCACTGCACTCATCCTGGGATAACATTAGTTTTAACATCACTCTCTTTGACACTCTTACCGTGATCTCTCTTTTAAGCTGTCTCTCTCCATTGTAATCACACCCAGTTCTTAGGCTTCATAATTTCTGGCTTATTCCTCTATTTTATTTGATAATTCCCCAAGACATAAATTGCTTGAAAGTCTGAGCCAACTGAATTCACACCTCTTGCAGGGTTAGATTTTGAAGCCAGTCTTGTGGTTTTTGTTAGCTTGGAGCTTCCAGTTTATCATAATTGCTTATCAATATAATCTGTTTTTACTGCGTGCCCTTAGGTATGAAATTGAAACTCCCTTCCATATAAAGGCAGTTCATTTGGGAAGTGCCTTGGAGCTCTTTCAGTAGTATTGCCATACTAAGTTTTCCAGTCTATGATGATGAGATGTCTTGCCATTTATTTAACTTCTTTAATTTCTTTCAGTGGTGTTTTATAGTTTTCAGTGTAAAAATCCTCCCATTTTTTGGTTAAATATATCCCTGGATATTTTATTCTTTAATATATGATTGCAATGGTAATTTTTAAAACTTACATTTCTGATTGTTCATTACTAGATATAGAAAAAAGTTGACTTTTATGTATTAATCTTATAGTTTGCAACTTTGCTGAATTGATTTAATAGTTTCCTTGTGTGGGTGCTCTGGGATTTCCTATAGAAAGGATCATATCACTTGAAAATAGAGATAGTTTTACTTCCTTATTTCCAAATTAGATGCCTTTGATTTCTTTTTCTTGGCTAGAACTCCCAATACAAAGTAAATAGCAGTGGTAATAACAGACATCCTTTTCTTGCTCCTGACCTTAAAGGAAAGACTTTCAGTCTGTCATCATTGAGTATAATATTAACTGTGGGTTTTTCATATATGCCTGTCATTATGTTGAGGGAGTTACCTTCTATCCTGTTTTCTGAGTGTTTTTATAAAGAAAGGGTCCTGGATTTTGTCCGATGCCTTTCTTGCATTAATTGAGATGGTCGTCTGATTTTTTCATCCTATTAATGTGATATATTATATTGATTGATTTTCGTATGTTGACCACCTTTACTTTCCTGGGATAAGTCCTACTTGGTCATGGTGTATATGCTGTTGGATTCAATTTGCCAATATTTTAATATACTGGCATATTAAACAATTTGCCAGTCGTTTAATATGCTGTTGGATTCAATTTGCCAATATTTGTTGAATTTTTCTTGTATTTTCATATGGGAAATTAATCTGTAAATGTCTTCCTTTGCGATGTCTTTATCTGGCTTTGGTATAAGAGTGAAAATGCTGATAGAATAAGTTAGGAAGAATTCCCTCCTCTTTAATTGTTCAGAAGAGTTTGAGAAGGATTGGTGTTAATTCTTCTTTGAATGATTGATAGAATTCACCAGTGAATCCATCAGATCCTGGACTTTTCTTTGCTGGGATTTTTTTTTCCCTATTATAGATGTGTTGAGTTTTTTCCTTTTTGAGTCCGTTTATGTAAGTTTTATGTTGGTGCTATGTTTTTAATTTCAGTTTCCAACTGTCTTTTGCTAGTGTATAGAAATAAAATTGCTATTTTGTATTAACCTTATATCCTGTGATCTTGTCTGCTTACTTAATAGTTTTAGATTTTCTTGTTGTTGCTATATTGTTTGTTGTTTTTTGTAGATTCCTTGTTATTTTTGTATAGACAGTCATGTCCTCTGTAAATAGAGGCAGTTTTATTTCTTTCTTACCAAACCTTGTGTATTTTATTTCTTTTTCTTGCTTGTTTTTCTGGCTAAGACTTTCTTAGAAGTTGTCAGTGGACATCCTTACCTAGATCCCAGTCTTAAGGGGAAATCAATCAGACTTTCATCACTCATTTGCTAAATGTAGATTTTTTGTAAATTCCCATGGCCAGGCTTAGCTCTTTTTTATGTTCTTTCTATTATTAGTTTGCAAAGACTTTTTATCGTGAATGCATGCTGGATTTTTTCAAGTGCTTTTCCACATAAATTGATAGAATCATGTGCTTTTCCTTCTTCAGATTGTTAATATAATGGATTTTATTAATTGGTTTCTAAATATGGAACCAGCTTTGTGTTCTAGATATATGATTTGTTGATGTTTTCTGAGGATTTTTGTGCTTTTTTGTGTTCATGAGAGATATTGGTCTGTGGTTTTCTTTTATTGTAATGTCTCTGGCTGGTTTTGGTACCTCTCTTGCAGGGGATCTTCCAGGTCAAAATCCTCAAGTTGCATGATTGTCCATATAGCAGCCTGGACCACAGAAGAGAGTGGGGACATTCAGCACATTGACAGTTAATTATAAAACAAAGCTACACCTGCCAAAAAATGATTTCCTTAGCTCTTGAGACATCAACAAATACTACTGATATTGTTTAGTTATTTATTTGAGATTGAAGTGACCAGTGAATTATCCTCTATGAACAGTCTCCATGAGACAAGTACTGGAAAGAATTTGAAAAATACCAATATATTACAACCTGAAGTGGAATCTTCTAGGATGTTTTATCACTGATGGTGATAAAGATACAAGTAGCACAGAAAAAAACTTAGTTGAACAAATTTATAAAACAGATCAACAGTGTTGCAAACCATAGTAATTCATAGTTATTCATAGTTTGAATAATACAGTTATTCATGCTATTATTCATCAGCAGATTCTTTGCCGAAAATATTTAAATCTATCTGATGTGATTGATCCAGTACTGTCCATAATGAACTTCATCTGTTCTCATGGACTTAAACATCATCACTTCTGTGAATTTTTTTCAGAAGTGGAAACTGAATATCCCGAATTCTATCACACAGCAGTTCAATGGCTTGGCATTTATAAAGTTGTATTATGACTTTTGAGCTCAGGGTCAAGAGTGAAAGCTTTCTTTATGAGAAGAACGTCCCTCAACCACTATTGTCAAACACAAAATGGTTTTTGGAAATTCGCTTTTGCTATATAGTCTTGATTGTGTTTTCTAATTAATTCAAGAGCAAACTGTGCTAATGAGTGATGGTTATACTGTGTTAGAGTGACTTCAGTGACAACTAATTTTGTTTGAATCACAAGTAATATCAACCTGAATTATGCAGTTCTTGATGTCAACAGGTAAAACAAGAAGTGAGATCTTCATTCCCATGCAGATTTTCAGTGGACTTATTTTCCAATCTCACACTACAATTCCAGCAACTTTTTATTTTGGGCCTTACTGCAAGCACAGAGGTAATGGCTATATTTTGAAATCCATGAAGAGTTTCTGTACAGGATCGAGTTCCTTGTTAAATGCCACTGCTGTAACACCGATGTTCCTCCTCAAATGGACTGAGAACACTGACCGAATGATGGAAGAGAACGTGAAGAGCTTCTGAAGAGTCATGGTGCTTCTGTGTTACTTGTACTCCAGTCCCGAGCCGCTAGAACCACTGCCGCCACAGCTCTACTTTGCAATCAATTTTGATGATAAGGGAATACTAACTTAGAACCCCCAACTATGCAAAAGACTTGTATCTTCAAAAATAAATGTACTAAATTATTATGTATTGAACTCTATCAATAAAAAGTTTGTGAAGATCAGTTTTTGTTTTATTCTAGAAGTGGCCATCCAGTATCATTGAATTTGCCTCTCAGTCTGCTAAGCTTAAAATGTTTACTATCTGGCCCTCTTTTAGAAAAAAGTAGATCAACCCCTGCTATATACCGTTCTTTGTCCTATGTGAATGTAAACTTCCTCTAATTCTCTTTCCTGTTGGGTAGGTATTGAAAATAATACATTCTCCAGATTAACAGATTTATATCATGAATCAGAAGCCATGTTAATTTTCTGTAGTTAAAATACCACATCTGGCACCATTGCTGCATTTAGAGCTATTACTTAGATTAAATTTCTAGCTGTCTGCTCTTATTTGCCTTGATTAATCCAGTTTTTTGTAGGAGCCTGATCAGTGAATTAAATGGGAATACAATGGAGATTACCACCTCACATCCTTTAAAGTTTTGAAAATGGATCTGATCTCTGCATTTTCCTCCAGGATGCAATATTACTTTTGATTTACTATATTAGCAGCAGGTGGAGCAAATCCAGGGGGTCCTATTAGCTTTTTATACTATAATAGCTCTTATTCCACTGTTAAGGGAATCATAGTAAGAGTTCTTCTGTCTTTTCATATGTGTGTTCTGATTTTTAAATTTACAACAAGGAATATGACCTCTGGTTGGTTCTTTGAACCTAGTAGATTCTCTGTGAGACAGTTTTGGTCCAGGACTTCATTTATTACCTGATCCTCATATCCCTTTACTAATAGAGGGACTCTGATAATGAGTCAGCTCCCTGGGCATCATTATGAACTCAAGCTCTCTATCTAATAGCCCACAAACCTGCTTGGTATTCTCCTTTCTCCAGGGATTGTAGGTCCCTTTGGGGAATGACTATGGACATCACTACTATATATGCTTGCCTTGTTCTTGCAAAGCCCCTCATGTAGATACAACCTTTCAGTTAATGGGTTCTGACTGAAACTAATTTAGGTCTGGAAACTGGGCAAGGACATTACAATAATTACACCCACTTAGCCTCTAGCAATTACATATTGCCATCCAGCCTCTGTTATCCTGAGATCCTATCAATGTATTGCTGCTAGAGAATCAAGTTCTGTAACAGCATTTTCTACTATCCCCTCAGTACGTAGAGGACCAGCTACTGAACTTTATGATGCCATTGCTTCTCTCACCAGCATATTCCTTATCTCCTTGGTAAATGGAGTGTCCTTCAGTCCCTTTTGAGAAACTTAGCTAATGGGAATTCTGATCTTATAAAGTAATGCAAGTAGCATTCTCTCTTCTCTTTTTATCCCCTCCTTCATAGTCTCCCATGGCATATTGTTATCTCTGCTTTATTTAATATTAGCCATTAATTTTTTCCAGTTTCTAAGAGCTATCTTAGCAATGTATTTAAAACCATTTTCTAGGGTCCTTGCCAGGATGTTAAGTATTGCTATAGAGGAGTGTCCCATGTAGACATACTCTCCCTTTTCCTGCTTTTGTTTCTGTCTTCCTTGATTCTTTACCCTTAGGAATCATTTCCAGACATACTCTCTTTAGTCTTGCTATACATGTTATCCAAATCCTGCAGATACTTTGGGTTATAACCCCTCTTCTCCCGTAGCAGGCCCACCACTTCCCCAAGGCCATCATGAGATTTGATTTTAGTTTTTTATTTAGCAGTTAGAAGAAGAGATAGGGGCAGATTTTGAGGAGGGCAAGCATTGTCTTTTGAGGTACCTGCCTCATTTGAAGTTACTTTTTAGACTTCAAGCGAGTGGTAGAGGCTTCTACCTTCTAACAAGGTAGAGTAAGCCACTTCTGCAGGTCCAGGGGTGGGCTTCAGGAGGATTTGGGCATTCAGGATTTTCAATTGCATTATCCCAGTTCTGCTTCCCCCTATCCCTTCCATGACTGGTGTAGGAGACTTGCTGATGCCGACCCTTCTCTGATTTTATGCTACTTTTATAATTAGGTCTTGAACCTGATTTTCAGCACAATTGGTCTTTGACTGGAGTAGATAAAGTTCTCTGAATTTCACACATTGTTTGAAGTGGTGATTGATCATCCTGAACCCATCGTTTCCTCTCTTCATTTTATTAGTGGTGCTCAATAACAGCTTCTGATTCCACAATACTTAAAATTACTCTTTTCTATTTCCTCTCAAATCTGGAAATTGAATTGTCTTCTATATGTATCCCATCTCAGTTTACCACAGGTGTGTTTTAACAATTGCACTGCTGCATCATGCCATGTACCACTGACCACTAATTTTGGGGTCTTTGTTCACAGCTGGTGATGTAACTCCAGAATCTCTCCCTTAGAGTTAGTGCCTGACACCAATTCTCTTAGGTAGGATCCCCCAGAAACAGAACTCAAGACAGAGATTCTTGTGTGTTTTATTGAGGGAGTGCACTCGAGAGAAAGTGAGGTAAACTGGAAATGGAAGGGGAAGAGACTAGGCAAGATGTGGTTTCCAAAGTGGTCTAGCCTTAGTCTGATTCCACAGGCAGCTCTGGAGAGTGAAAGATACCACAGAGTTGTTCCTCTTATGGTGTGATGACTTCATTTTCATAACTCTATATTTGTCACTCATCTGCTATAGGGAGTTGACTTTTATATTGCAGGTATTCCTGAGCAAAGATACTCCCACTGCCAGAGGGTAAAGTTGGTAATTGCCAATTTTAATTAGATACCTAGTATTTCATTGTGGGATTGTATTACATTTTATTTGGCCATCTCCCTAATTATTGGACATTTTTATTGTTTCCAATTTTTTTTCTATTATAAACCACGTGGAGATGAACATCTTTAAATAATTGAGCACATGTAAATTTTCAAGCAGTACAAGATAATGGGCAAAATATAAAAAGCCCTTGACATCAATTTTTTACTGTGTCATATTCATACTATTTAAGGAGAAATTCATCTTATGTTGTGGTTTAGAAAATGGAAATAAAGGCTAAAGTTGTTGAGTGGATACAGAGATGAGAAATGGAAACTAAAATGGGACTAAATATTATATAAGAAAATTTTGATAACTAAAAATAGTAAAGTTTAAAATTTATGAGGGAATAAATGTAGTCCTTTAGATTGAGTTACCCACATGAATTTTCTAATCCTTAACAAATATATTGAAATATAGGACTTGACTGAAATATTAGAATTAAAAGCAAGCTTGATGCATTTACTTATTGACATAAATATTGTGAAATCAGACTTATATGCCATAATAGGTAACTGGAAAAAAAAATACACCCAATAAGTGAGGAGGAGGCACAAGACACTATTAGTTAAGGGGGTGGGGGAATCTAAAAAAAAAAATGTAAAAGAAAAAGGTATGTGAAGCTGGGAGCAGATGTAGTTGAAGTGGTAGAGGGCCTCCTTCGTACATACGAGGTCCCAGATTCGATCCTTAGTACCTCCTAAAAACAAAAACAAAACAAACAAGCAAACAAATGAAAAAAAAAAAAACCAACTAGGGGAGCCAGTGTCGCTCAGTAGTCGAATGCCAGTGGTTGAGTGTCAGCTTCTCACATACAAGGTCTGGGGTTCAAACCCCAGCCTCACAGAAGAAAAGAAAAAAAGTATATGAAGCTAACAATAGAGAGTTGAGTAAAGGAAAAATTGAAGATGTAATGTATGCTTCTTTCCAGGATTATGGAGGATACATGAAACAATTTTTATGGAGGAAAAGAGAAATACTTGTAAAAGTGGATGAATTAGTATGAGATGGGAAAGGCTAACTAAAATCCCTGAGATAATAAATTTTTGAAAAAAAAAACATCTTAGCTATTTGGATATTATATATAGGTAGATACAAAAAGTAAATTATTTTCATAAAATTAATAGAAGTGTCTACCTCTAAGGGAGAGAAGAAATATACAATAGGAAGGATGCATACAGGTAGCTGCTAAAAGTTACTGGTAATGTTTTCTTTTAACAGGTGGCAGGTAAATACCTGTTGTTGCCAATATTATATAGTTTTTAAGAAATTTTTATTGTGGTAGCATATACACAACACAAAATTCCCCATTTTAACCACTATCATGTGTAAAATTCAGTGTTATTTATAATATTCGCAATATTGTGCTTCTAACACCACCATCCATTGCCAGAAACTTCATCATCCCAAACAGAAACTCTTTGGTCTCTATCTCTATGTATTTGTTTATTCTAGGTATTTGATATAAGTGAAATTATACAATATTTGTCCTTCTGTGTCTGACTTATTTATTCAACATGATGTCTTCAAGCTTCAGCCATGTTGTAGAATGTATCAGAACTTCATTCGTGGCTGAATAATATTCCATTGTGTGTTCTAATATTAAGTTTTTAAAACTCACTCTTAGAGTTATGATATATTTTTATGAAAGTAAAATTATAATAAGTTTTAATACAAGAAAAAAGTTGTAAATAACAAGTTAAAAGTTGTAGTTATAAATGTTAAGAAGGAAAAAACTAACTTGCTCAGTTCTTATAAACCACAGTGATCTTGGTTCAACTTACCAATTCCAAAGTATTTTAAATAGAAACATTCTAAATTAATCTTTATTCATGTAATATAACAAGATTGTTTTGGTCAATTATAATCTAAAATTTAAACAAGTCATTACCAATAGAATTTGGAATAGGAGATCCTTTACGATTTCACGTCCTAAACATGAGAAGAATACCATAGTGAGGCTTACATGGTGTTAGAACACATTTATGAAAAACATAACAGTTGCAGAAGGGTAGAAAATTGACAGAAAAATCATTCTTATTATGAGAGGAGCATCATGAAGTTAATTTAGCACTAATATTCAAAAAAGAGAAAGAGTTACAGCATGATTCTGTTGTTAGTCCACCATCAGCCACTCCTAAAATAATGAAATGAATATGAAGTGGCCAAAATAGGGTGTGTTCTTAAAAATGTATCAAGACCATAAGTATTAAACAGCACTGGAATTTTAAAAAAGTAAACAAATCATTGTAGATAAACTTAATCATTTAGAAGAGAGACTACATATCATGCTAATTATATTTACAGATGATACTAAGTTGGGTGTTGACCAAACCAATGAGGGCAGAAAAAAGGACCTAAAGTGGTTAGAAATAAGAGCAGGAAATAAAACGTGATTTAACCTGGAAAAATGTAGCTAATACATCTGAAGAAAAAGAATCGGAAACAGCCATTCAGTTGGCAGGACATAAAATACTTAGAAAGCAGTTTAATACCAAAAGACTTTGAGATAATAGTGGGTAGCAAATTATATATGATCTGCACTATGGCAGTGAAATCATTCAGTGACATTTTAGTCTTTATATGCAAAAGCCTCAATCCTGTGGTTGGAAGATAAAATTTAAATGGTACTACTGAGATTACAATGAGAATATCAGCTTGGAGCATGAAAATGCCTCAAATAAGCAAACTTAGTAGTATTCAAACTGGAAAATAAATGTTCAATAGCTTTTAGACTTTGACTTGTGAGAAAAGAGAAAAATAAAATGTGTAATGTTTTCCCATCTCTGACTGATTCAAGGTATGGTAACAGTTCACAAATATTTGAAAGATGTAAACATCATGGAAGTCAAGTCATTTTTAAAGGTGAAATAAGTGGTTTAAAGTAAAGTAATGAGATGAAATAAAGGAATGGAAATTTAAGACTGAATTTGGGAAATGTTAACTAACAGTGAAATTTATTAGTCTTTGGAATGGATTCCCTAGAGTGGTAGGGGATGTTCCATTGCTCTAGACGTTGCAACTAGATCAAGTCTTGGGAAACACATTAAATCAAACAATTTGACGATTCTCCTTTGACAAGATGCATACAGTGACATGTCAGGTCTTATCTAACTGTTTTCTATGGTTTCAGGTTTTTCTGACATGTTATTTGAATATTTTTTAGTGAATGATTTTTAAAAGACTAAACTCATATTTTCCAGCTCCTGAATTTCAATTTCCTGGATTTTTTTTTCCTTCCAGGTCAGAGGAATGCTAGAAAAGAAAACCACCCTCTTTTTCTCTGTTGATGAGGTATGGACTTAAATGTTCTAAGCCTTTTGGATCAAATCAGATGAGGTAGCTGAACTCTGAATTCTCCCTTACACCAGTGCATTGAAAATATATTTTTATTGCAGCTTTGCAACCACAAGTATGCAATAAATAAAAAGTTACTTCCTTTTCTGGGTTAAGCCACAGAGAGATTTTTACCAGATGGTGTCCTAGAGGTACTATTTATTTTTAGCAAAGTAATATAACTGAATATGGAATATATGGAATAAAGCATGCACTTCATCACAACATTAAAACATTGTCAGTGGTACTTTTTTTTTTTTTTTTTTGAGATACTGGGGCAGGAGATTGAACCTGGGACCTCGTAAATGAGAAACTAGCGCTCAACCACTGAGCCACATCATGGCTCCCCTGAGTTGATTTTTTTTTTTTTAAGATTTATTTATTTATTTCTCTCCCCCCACCCCAGTTGTCTGTTCTCTGTGTCTTTTTGCTGCATCTTCTTCTTTGTTTCTGTTGTTGTCAGCGGCACGAGAATCTGTGTCTCTTTTTGTTGCGTCATCTTTTTGTGTCAGCTCTCCATGTGGGCGGCACCATTCTTAGGCAGGCTGCACTTTCTTTCGCGCTGGATGGCTCTCCTTATGGGGTGCACTCCTTGTACGTGGGGCTCCCCTACGCGGGGGACACCCCTGCGTGGCAGCACACTCCTTGCGCACATCAGCACTGCGCATGGGCCAGCTCCACACGGGTCAAGTAGCCCTGGGGTTTGAACCACGGACCTCCCATGGGGTAGATGAACGCCCTAACCACTAGGCCAAGTCCACTTCCCTGATTTGATTCTTTTGTGTGTTTGCTTGTTGTTTGTTTTTGTTTTTTGGAGGTACTGGGAACTGAATCCAGAACCTCCCGTGTAGGAATCAGGCGCTTAACCACTTGAGCCACATCCACTCCCCATCAGTTGTACTTTTAAATTACCTGGTCTAATTTTGTCTATAACATTTTATTCAGTTGGGACATAGAACAAATGAATGTGAAAGCAGAATACTTAAATGACAAATTTTAACTTAAAGTGTGATTCTTCTAAGTAAAAACACACACACAAAATTAAATTTAAACATACCAGACCTTTAGCAAAAGGTTAAATCTATGGTGTGGTACTTAATGTATATATTAGTCTCTCTTATCTCTGTAGAAAGTAATAAATCAAATAAAGCTTCCTGTCTTTGAACTGCTTAGCCTAATTGGAGAGAAATATGTGAGAAAGCAAATATAGGTGGCACAGATGAATATATATGTATGTGTATGTATATATGTATATAAATATGTAAGTAAGTGTAAATATATGAGTTTATTCTTTGAAAATGGGAATTTCAAGTTTGGCTGAAAGGAATTTACAGAATAGCAAGGGAAAATACCATTCATAAAAGTATTTAGATGAAGTTGTCCAAATTGAGTGGAAAGTGATAAATAGATTTGTTCAAGTCAGGTGGAGAGTCTGTTGAGGTCTAACAGGTTATGAGCTGGTAAAATAAGATACAGAATGGGGGTAAGCAGAAGTTGAGAGAAATTTATATAGAGAATAATTATAAGTTTTTGAGTAGGGAATAACATAATAGAAATAGCACTGGAGGACTGTTCAAATAGCAATAAACAAAAGATGGGAGTAGACTTAACTGAGAGAAATTGGTAGATGTGAAAAGATAAAGAAATGAGAAGACCCAGTAGACATTTCTAGGAGGGGAAAGATCATGCCTTAGTTTTATATAAGCTAGGAGTTTAAATAGAGGCTATAATTTGAATTTAAAGATAGATTTCAATTTTGAGATTTAGAGAATTGTTTAGTGGAAATGGGCAATTTGATAAGGAAAAATCAAGATAGAGAGAAATAAATGATCAGCTTAGTTTTTGGTATAATTGCAACATAGTATAATACAGTATAGTACAATAAGTAAGTCTTAGGATAGTACTATATAATATAATAATTATAATATAGCATAATACTGTACAGTATAGCACAGTATATAATACAATAGAACAAGTATATATATGGTATATATAAAGTATGCTATTACAGTATAGTACAGTCCCATATAATGCAATATAATTATAATTGATAAAATATAAATATCAGGTGTTAACAAGCCATCCAACCAGAAGAGTAAGTGATTACCTAAATACAAATGAGTTAAAAACTGCTCTATTTTCTTATCTGCAGAGCCAGGAAAGCAGCTTTTCCAATATCTCAAAATTAGGCTCCCTGTTTTTAAATTTTAAGTTGTTTACATTATATGCTTGTTGTGGTTGTTAAACAAAATTCAAAAGTTCT
This sequence comes from Dasypus novemcinctus, assembly GCF_030445035.2. NCBI lineage: Eukaryota > Metazoa > Chordata > Mammalia > Cingulata > Dasypodidae > Dasypus > Dasypus novemcinctus. Next base: position 18,287,707 of record NC_080690.1, on the reverse strand, counting down.
TAACCCAAGTAGGAAAGAAAGCAAATGAACATAAATTAGAGGTATATCTTGATTTTAGAACAATTCAGGCTTTTAAACATACCTTATGCTCAATTACATATGCAGAATTCAAACGTACATAAACTTAATTCAAACATTTGTACATTCACTAACACAAGACAATTCTGAGCTATTACTGCATGGTAGCCTGCTAGGTAGCAAACAGTTCAACTTGGGAAGCTTTGACTTCTTTGAATTTATTCAGTTTATTAGTATTGCTTCTTGCCATAATTTCCAATCTGCACTTCCCCAAACTCTATAGAGATTCCTTAGATGCAAGCTGTATTAGTCAGGGTTCTCTAGGGAAACAGAACTGACAAGAGATATATTTAAATATGAAATTTTATAGAATTGTTTCACAAAACTGTGGGGAAGCACAAGTCCAGATTATGTAGGGTAGGTTGCAAGCTGAGAACTCTGAGGAAGATTTTCGGTGAATTCCCTAGGAGAAGCTGACTGGATGAAGGAGAGATGGATGTTCTTTCTTCAGACTGCTGAAATAATCACTTCTCCTTTTAAGCTTTCAGTTGATTGAATGAGATGTCTCTCATTGGTTGAAGGCAATCTCCTCAGTTGATTGTAGATGTAATCAGTCATAGAGGCAATCAACTTACTGATGATTTAAGTCCTCAAAACACCCTCACAGTAATGATCAGACCAGCACTTGCTTGACCAAACAACTGGGTACCATTACCTGGCTAAGTTGACACTTGAGCCTAACCATCACACCAGTATTGAAGGAAGGGCAAAGGTCTGAGTAGAAAACATCTGAATTCTCTACTCAGCATCAACCGGGCTTTTATATATATATATATATATATATATATATATATATATATATATATATATATATAGTAATTATTTTATAATTTTATTTGGTAATCAGCTATTGGTTTTCATCCACATTGATTGTCAGTCTTTGAAAGTGGTGGCAGGTGCATAAGTAACCAGTATATAAAGCTTGTTTGGTGACTGTTCATCTTCATGTTTTCTGGACAACTGTACATGGATACACTACGGCACATTGCTTGTTCCTTTGGTCTAGACAGTTTTGTTGACTGTACATCTGGCATTCCTGTCTCCTTCACGGCATATTTCTAGATCTCTTTAATTGTCCGAAGTCATGCTTCTAGAAGCCCATTCTATAGATGTACTTGTGAATGTTGATGGTGAACTCCCTGGGCACCACCTCATTGATGGCTGAAGGGTCTTTCTTCAAATGAATCTTCTTTGCAGGAACCATTCTGCTAGGACCAGTTTGGAAAGGAAGAGTGCGAAGAATTATCTCAGGTTATTTTTGCTTTATTGGGTTTCCAAATAAGATGTTTTTTGTCCATCCCTGGAAAAACTGTTTGAAAACCAGAGTTTTACTCCATTTTACCATTAACTGTTTTTTATACAAATTAGCAGTAAAGGGGAAAAAATAGAAATATATCAATTTAACAAAATTGACTCGTGGAAACTCATGAAATTAAACTGTTGTATGATTAAATTACAAAAAACTTTTTGAATTAAAGAAAGTATAGTTTAAAGTATTTTAGAAATATTGCCAAAAAGTAAAGGTATAGTCTAAAGACTTCAAAAAATATATCTAGTTCTTAGGAATGTAATCCCTTTAAAAACATAAAACTATGATTCTACCCATTTTTTACTAGCATTATTGAGATACAGTTCACATCCCATACAATTCATTGCAATTCACCCATTTAAAGTGCACAATTAAATAATTTTTAGTGTATTCACAACCATTACTATGATCACTTGTAGAACATTATGATCAACCCAGAAAGAAATTCTGTACCCATTAGAAGTGACTACCTATCCCCCCAAACCCTTCCAGCCTTAGGCAATCCCCAATAAACTTTCTGTCTTAATAGATTTACCTGCTCTGGACATTTTATATAAATGGAATCATACAATATATGGTCTTTTTGACTGTTCGGGTTTTTTTACCTTTAACATAACGCTGTCAAGATTCATCCATGTTGTAGCATATATCAATCTTTCATTCCTTTTTCCTAGCTGAATAATGATCCATTGTCTATATATACTACATTTTATTTATATGATTCCACATTTGCGTATTCAATTCATATCTAAATTTTAGTAACATTATATACAGATGTAGAAGACTACCTATAAACCTTGTCATATTTTCTGTTTATTCATTGATAATTTCTATGTAGAAGGTGATGTGCTAGGCATTTGTAAGAGAGGCCTAAAGAAGGTAAAATGATAACTATCTTAAGAATGGTGTTTTATGGTTTACTAAGCTCCTTTTCATATTTTCTTATTTTCTCACTACAATATTCTGTGATTAGACATCATTGTTAGTCTCCTGCAATTGTGATTTTATGCAAGTTATTTAATTTCTCTACAACAAAGTTTACTAATCTGAGAAATGGAATGTTAATAATAGAAAAGGATAAAGTAATATGTATAAAGTGTTTGGAAAGGATCTGGAGCATAGTTATTCTTCAATAAATAATAATATACAGATCAGAAAACCAATTCATTGCCCTCTGTGGTCACACTGTCTAAGGTGCTCAATAGTCACATGTGGCTGGTGGCTATTGTATTAGACAGCACAGGTATAGAATATTTCTATCACTGTAGAATGTTCTATTTGACATTTCTGTTCCAGGGTCTTAAAATGCAGTAGAAAGATAGGACATATATGTGACTACCAAACAAAGTAAATTCTAAGGCAGTGATTTAGACAGTATCACCTGTGCTCAGAGTGAATTGAGGTCCCTTCTGTAACAATCAGAGTCGTGGGAGGAGGTGTTGCTTGAGCTAAGAAGTATGGAAACACACAAAGGAGGGGGTTCATTTGGTACTGTCAAGGGCATTTGGTACTGTCAAGTACTTTTTGCATATGCCAGAGGTACTGGGCATTTGACTGAAGAAAAGGATTTATGTGGGTGAGAGTAGCAGAAGATAAATAGAAGGAATTAGAGAAGGACTATATTGTAGAGGCTTTTTCTTTGTTTGATTTAAAGTGTTTTGTGTTTCATTCTGTCAACATTGAAGGTAATTAAATTCTGAGTAGGGATATGATATGTTTTAAGAAGTTTGATATGACAAAACGGTTAGGGTGGATTGGATAGATCAGAGATTGGGCGACTTATTCAGAGGTTTACTACAGGTCAGGCTTGAGCCATTAATCGCCTGAATTATAATAATGGAACAGAAATAAAAGTTTGAGAGGGCTTGGAAGAAGAACCAGAGTGACTGTATTAGTCAGTGAAAGGGGTGCTGATGCAAAGTACCAGAAATCTTTTGCCTTTTATAAAGGGTATTTATTTGGGGTAGAAGCTTACAGTTACCAGGCCATAAAGACCAAAGTTGATTGTCACGTGTTGGAGAAAGATGGCTGCCAACATCTGCAAGGGTTCAGGCTTCCTCTACCTCGTATGACTCCATGGTCCCAGCGTCTTCCAATATCAGTTTTAGATTGGGATAAGTCTCATCTCTTGGGGCCTGTTTCTCTCCAGGCTCAGATGCTCTGCTCTCTCCACAAGGCCAGCTGTAAGCTATCAGACGAACACCTTGTCTCTCTTTCCAGGACCTCTGCTATGTCTAATGGAGCCTTCTCTCTTTCCTCATGTATCTTCTCTGTGTATTTACTTCCTGAGGCTCTACCATTAAAACTCCCACTGTATCCTCTGCCATGTCATTTTCTCTGAGTCTCCACCCACCAAGGGGGTGGGGACTTGACATCCTACTGACATGGACCAATCAAAGCCTTAATCATAATTTAATCAAGCAAAAGTGAAACCTTTGAATCTGATAAAATCTAATATGCCCAGAGGAACAGACCAATTTACCAACATAATCCAATATCTATTTTTTGGAATTCATTAACAATATCAATCTGCTACAGTGGCTGATTGGGAGACTTTGGTGACTGGGAATGGAGAATGAGGTAAGTGGAGGCACTAAAAACTGAGATATGGAACCTATAAGAATATACCAATAATAGGGCAAATTTATTATAAAATATGAGTTAAATTTTAGACAAAAAATTCTTAGAGTTGAGAGTAATCTGCCTCTTCCTCAAAGAAGGAATTACTTCTCCATTATTCTTAAAGTTTTAAGGGAACTAATATTATTTGAATGTTACATACCAGGCAATATGTGGAGTACCCAATATATTTTATCCTTTTTAATATTCACAAGTAACTGTGCAAGATAAATGCAGAGTAATTATCCATGTTTTGCAGATGAGAAAATTGAAGTTCAGAGAGGTTAGTGAGAGAGAACCCACTACTTTGAGAATCTGCCTATTGTTTCTTTATTGGCACAATTCTAATTGTTATGAAGTTTTTCTTGAAATATATTTCTATTTTTAAGTTCGCCATCAGTTCTACTTCTGGTCTATCAAGTAACTGGACAGTGCCACACCCTCCTTTCTCAAACTCCCCAGGCCAGATGCTCATCATATACTTAAGGACAATTAAGTCCTTTCTTAATCATTTTGTCTGATGACTAAACATCCTAAGTTATTTCAACATTTTCTCTTATAATTAAGAGTTTTGTGTCATTTACCGTCCTGTTTCCCATTCTTTGGATTCACTCAAATTTGTCATGCCCTCTGAAAATGTAGTGCCCAGAATACATCTCAGTGGTCCAGATATTGTTTGACCTGTCTAGGATTGAGTAGAACTATTTCCTCTATATCTAGGCATTTTATGTTAATGACTAATGGGCATCTCAGGAGAAATTTTCAGGAGGAATTTGGAAATTGGAATTGGTGCTCATTCATTCAATAAGTATTTATTTCATACTACCATATGCCAGGTAATTTTTTAGGTACCCAGAGCTAGGGATAGGTATTTAGTTGTAAATGAGCTTAGGGAAAAAGAAAAAGTGAGAGAAATCTTTAAAAAAAGATGTTAAATGAAAACAGTGTGCAAGGACAGAAATTTAGAGACAGTATGTTTAGTTGACTTTCTTGAAGAAGGAGGAGTTAAGGGAAAATGTTTAAATGCCATATGAGGATATGTTAGGAATCTAAATGATGCAGATCTGGAAACAGAAACCTGAGAGAATTTCAAGAAGGGAAAATAGTTAACAGTGTCTGGAACTTCAAAGAGGCAAGGGTGCAAAATTCCAAAAATACACCATCCACCACCACAAGGTCGTGAAGGCACTTCCCCCAGGACCTGTGTATGATGTTATACATGTCTGCTGTGTAATTTCACAACTTTTACTATATACTTATTGCTTATGTATGTTCATGTGTAAATGATACAGTAATAATAACTAATAGAGTGGACTGGTGGGAAATACACCAAATATAAGATACTTTGGTCAGCAATACTTTGAGGATGCTAGTTCATCATTTGTTAAAAGCGTTTCACAACAATGTAAGGTATTGGAGGTAAGGTGAGATATGAGAGCCCTGTATGTGTTATGTACATTTGTTTTGTAAGTTCACAACTGTTACTATACACTTATTGTTTATGTATGTTTATGTATGAGTGGTATACTTCAATAAATTTTTTAAAGTGTTAAAAAAAAAGATTACTGGGCTTAATTAAGAGAATCTTGTTTATTTTTCTTTCTAATGAGAATAGAATCCAACTGTCAAGAAATTGGTTTTATTGGGTAAAGAAAAGAAATAAAATACTCATGAAAAAATGAGAGAGTAGGCTAAAGGAGACAGTAGGGACACACATAGCTATTTTTTGAAAAAAATATTAGAATTAGTCAAGCTGACTTTTATAGTGTACAGGCATACCTCAGAGGTATTGCAGGTTCAGTTCCAGACCACTGCAATAAAGTGACTCTCACAATAATACAAATGACATGAATTTTTTGGTTTCCCAATACCTATAAAATTTTTGTTTATACTGTAGACTATTAGGGTGCAATAACATTGTCTAAAAATGTATATATCTAATTAAAATATGACACAGAGACACAAAGTGCACACATGCTGTTGGGAAAATGATGCTGATAGACTTGCTTGAGGTATTAATAGATTTGCTACAAACCTTCATTTTGTAAGAAATGTAGTATCTGTGAAGTGCAATAAAGTGAGGTATGCCTGTGTATGTAAAGATAAACAAGTAAGAATAACCAGGAGAATTCACAAAAAGTAGCATACTTAGGAGAGACTGCTCTGCTCAAGAAGAGACTGCTCTGCTCAAATGTTAAAACATATTATATAAAGCTATATTGATTTAAATAGTATGATAAAGGTACATGATTGGGAAGGCAGATCAATTGGTTGAATAGAATGTATAGTAAGAGACCCAGGAAATTTAATGTATGGTAAAAGTGATGTTTTACATTAGTTTTAGAAAATTAGATTATTCAATAAATGATAGTGTAATAACTGTTTAAGTTGTCTGTACACACCCAAAATATTGGATTCTTGCCTTACACCATGCAACAAAACTTTAAGATGAACAAAATATTCAATCTTAAAAAATAAAATGATAAAACTACTAAAAGAAACCCTGGGAGGTTTTTTTTTAATCTCAGAGAGGGGAGGTCCTTTCTAAGTAGGACACCACCTCAGAAGTTATAATAGAAAAGATTAATTAATTTGGCTACATAAAAATCAGAGGAAAATTCCATACTTAAAAAAATACCATAAGCAGAGTTCAAAAAACAAAAAACAAATCATAAGCTGGGAAAACATATTTATAATTCTGTATTTCAGATGAAGCATACTATTTTAGTTTCCTAGGCTATTCAAGCAAATATCATGCAGTGGGTCAGATTAAATAATGGGAATTTATTTGCTAATGATTTTGGGGCTAAAAGAAAGCCCAAATTAAGGCATCATCAAAGCAATGCTTTCCTCCTGAAGACTGTGGTGTTCTGGAGCTGGCTGCTGGTGATTCTTGGTTAGTAGCTTGTCACATGCAATGCATGTGGTGGCATCTCCTGGTCTCTCCTTTCTCTTCACGGTTCCATTGATGCCTCTGTCTTTTTCTCTTTCTGAATTTCACTCCATTTATAAAGGACTACAGTAATAGGGTAAGATCCATCCTGATTGAGGTGGGCCCCAGAAGTAACCTCATCTAAAGGTCCTACTTAAAAATGGGTTCACATCCACAGGAATAGATTAGATTTAAGAACATATTTTTCTAGCATACATACAGCTTCAAACTACCATGGATACCTTAATATATAAAGAGCTCCTGCAAACCAATGTGAAATACCAACAATCTGACAGAATATAACCAGACAGGTGATAGAAAAGGAAATAGAGTGGCTCCTAAGTACTTGAATATGTGCTCAGTTTTTCTTAGAAGAGAATTATGAGATAAGACAACCCTGAGATACCTTTACCCATCAGGTGGGTGAAATGGTAAAAATTTTGATAGTGTTGTCAGTGGTGAGGGGGAAAAGACACTGTGTTAGTTTGTCATGGCTACTATGACAAATACCACCAACTGTTTTGTTTAAACGAGGAACTTACTGTCTTATGGTTTTGAGTCTAAAAGTACAAAATCAAGGTCTCAACAGGCCTTTCTTCTAGAGTCTGTAATGCTGTGGTACAAGTTTGCTGCAATCCTTGGGATTCATTGACTTGCATCTCTGCTTGCATCACATGGCCATCTGCCTCATTTTCTGGCTTCTTCTTACTCTGGCTTCTGATTTCTACTATTGTGCCCAACTTCCTTTGCTTACAAGGACACTTGTTATATTTATTAAGGCCCAGCCTGATTCAATTTGGCATCATCTAAACAAGATATTTGAAGATCCTACTCACAAATGGTTTCACATCCACACCCTGACGCACATTGACATGGTAGAGATAGTCTTTACAAATAGTTCACTCCCACAAGCTCAGATTTAGACTTGAACATGTCTTCATTGGGGTGCATGATTCAGTCCCCAATAGCCACTACCATAAATTGCTAAATGGAAGCCAAAGGTGATAAAACCACTAAAAAGCAATTTGTTAGACTCAAAATTGCTATATATTTACTTTCTGACCCAATAAGTCTGCTTTTAGGAATTTATCCCACAAATAGATGTACCATGTATGAAAGGGTATATATACAAAAGGAGTCTTAGCAACATTGTCTAGAAATACCAAAAGAGTAGAAACAATGTAAATGTCTACCAGGAGAGGACTTTTCAAAGAAAATCTGGTATAATTGTATGGGTAATTCCTAAGTAGGCAAGTGTTATCGTTTATCACAGAAGTCCTGGTGATTCCAACGCAATTACCCAGATAATGTTTTTCACCAAGTAACAGTGGATAGCCATGTTATCTGACTTCTTTTTGTGTTATGCTACCTAGCCCATTGTTAATATCTGTAGCCTGTAAACCTCCAAACAGCCCTGACTGATGAGAAGCCTATAGACTGGTAACTGGGAAGAAGAATGTTTCAATTTGCATTCCCTAGAACAGACCCTGAGACAGAATTTCTGTGCAAGTCATTTATTTGGGATGTGATCCCAAGAAACATTGGTATAGGAGTGGGAAAATAAGAAAAAAGAACAGGAAAGTATTTAATAAATGGTGCAGTATCAATTAAGGGATACTTTTGAGTGAATTCTGGAAAACAGTAGAAAACAGATGATTAAGAGTTATTCTACCTGAGGATTAAGGGCACTGGAGGAGTTTCACATTGACTCCCATGAGTCATTGTTTGAGGTCTTTTGGTATTGTTTAACTCCTCTGCACTTCCAGCGTGATGTAGCTGGTTAAGGAGAAAGCCCTCAGCCTCTGCTAAACCCTCTGGTGTAAGAAGGAAGAGTAGGAATGGTGGGTGAAGAAGAAGGAAATGGGTGTGGTATGGGGATAAAGTCCACTTCTACAGGCTGAAAGATGAGATGAAATCCACTACTGTAAACTCCAAGACTGGTCCCCAAGGCCAAAAGGGCTCAGAGAGGGGATGCTGCTGGTTTAGTCTCTAATTCTGCAAGCTCTTTTTTTTCTCTCTCATAGTTCCAATATCCATTAACTGTCCCGGTGTCTATATTACAATTCATTTTGTAAGTTGCCCTAATTATCAAAGTTGCATGGATTTGGAGTGACCTGTGCTAGCATTATTTTCTCAGCAGCCTGATTTTGTAGAAACTGAGGTATTTTGTAACTGTCTTAGCAGAACTATCTGTGTTATTATAGGTATGCTGCTTAAATGAAAGTTGTACCTGCCTAGTTCAGGCCTAAATTCCTGTATTATGCAGCTGTTGTAGCTTTTAAAAATGAACCAGTCCTTTGGGAACTATTGGAAACACCTCTAAGATAAATAAATTAAGAAAACATACCACAGATTAAACACTATGAAAAATATATATATGAGGCAGAAACTCTCCAAAAATTTATGCTATCCATCCATAGAGTAAACTTGAGTAAATGCCAAGCCAGCGGCTGAATTTCCCAGTCCCCCTTGCATCTAGGAGGACCAACTGAATGTTATTCCAATGCCATATGTGCAGAAGCAATTTGGTGACTTCTGGGAAAAGTGGGTGACAACTCTTATCTCTCTTTTTTTCCCTTTTGATGCTCAAATGAAGAATTCTAAAGCCCTGGGATATGGCAGAGCATGGGTTCCTGAAAAATGCATGGAAAAACTGCCCATTGAACACTGAACTGACATGTGAGTGCAAAAGAAACTTCTATGTGATAAACTAAAGATTTGAGAGTTTGATTATTGCAATAGCTAGTGTTATCCTAATTAAACCATATCTTGCCATTTGAATATATCTATAAAATTAAATGTATACATATTTCCTTGCATATGTACAGAATGTGATTGAAGGAATACATAAGAAAATGAAAATGGTGGTTCACCCTAGAGTTAGATGTTGTTCAAGTTCAGTGTATGGAGGAAACTTACATGCTCTTCCCTTTTTACCATATTGTTTGTATGTAATATTTAGCCAGAATATAAAGAAAGCAGGAATATTTTAATTTAGAAAAGAAACAGTAATATTTAGTCATCATTGAATGTACCAAAGGAAAAGGGAATAGCTGAAGGTCCTAGATGCAATAGGAAGAAATTGAGTCAAAGGCATACTTGTAGACTTATCAGGAGAAAAGCCTCATCCTTAGACATGGGAGCTAGCAGAAATGGCACTTATATCAATCTTAACAAGAAAAATGCGAGGAAAACTACACTGAGACACAGTTTTATCACCTATCAGATGGACAAAACCCCAAAAGTTTGATAGTATATTCTCTTGGCAAGGTTGTGGGTAAACAGGCATTCTCATACACCAAAGGTTGGAGGAAGAAGATTCTGGTAATTCCTACCAAACATATCCTTTGACTGAGCAATTACCCTTTCGAGGATCTGACCTACAAATAAACCTGAGCGGGTATGAAAGGACAGAAAATGTAATATAAGGGTTATTTATCATAGCTTTGATGGAGGAATAACAAAGGATTGAGAAATAACTCAAGTATCTTGTTAAATAAATCATGGAACATACACACACACAAAAGTACAGAATAAGAGAAAATACTTGCAAATCACATATCTAATAAGGGACTTGTATTAGGAACTTATGAACTCTTATAGTACAACAATAAAGATGACAAATAACCCAAGTTTAAAATGGGCAAAGAATTAGAATAGAAATCTCTCTAAAACAAATATGCAAATGGTCATTTCCCCTCTGAAAAGTCATTAAGCCTTAAAAAATCCGATTAGAAAGCACAATGAGATACCACTTCACAACCACTGGATGGCTATAATAAAAAGGCATTAACAATGTTGGGAAGGATGTGGAGACATTGGAAGCCTCATACATACACATTGCTGTTGGGAATGTAAAATGGAACAGCCACTTTGGAAAATAGTTTGGCAGTTCCTCAAAATCTTAAACATAGAGTTATCATGTGACCCAGCAATTCTTCTAGCAATATACTAAAGAGAAATAGAAACATATGGCCACTCAAAAACTTGTACACTAATGTTCATAGCAGCATTATAATATTAGGCAATAGCAGAAACAACTCATGTTAAACTGTTGAGTGTATAAATAAAATGTGGTATATTCATACAATGGAATATGTTTGGAAATTTTTTTAAAAAGGAATGAATTCCTGATATGATGCTACAACATGGATGAACCTTGAAAACATTATGCTAAGTGAAACAAGCCAGTCACAAAAGGCCATAAGGCAAATCCTTTGAGACAGGGGCTGGGAGGAGGGGAAGGGGAAGTGGGCAGTGGATGTTAATGGTTATAGGGTTTCTTTTTGGGGTGATGAAAATGCAAAATTGTAAAACTACTGATTTTAATACTTCAAAGAGTTGAATTTCATGGTATGTAAATTATTTCTTAATAAAGCTGTTTACTTGAAATTTGGAAATGAACATTAATTTGCAGAACTGGTTTCTTCCTTTCTCTCATCAACACTTCCACTTTTTCTTCTAAACGATGGCCTTTTTGAGGCCTTAGGCACACCTATGTTCAATGCAAGCACTCTCACTTTCTTATAAGTGTTTTCATTTGTTGAGGGAAAGATAATCATGATAATCTAAAACATTTATCTTTACATTCTATATTTTATATTACCAAAACAATAAATATTTTAGTCATTCAATTTTGTTCTCCTGTGACTTATGTTGTCATCACCAGCCCTGTCATCAATACATTCCTATAGATTCCTTCTAGTTGGAAAATTTCTTTTTCCCCAGCATATAGATATTACTGATGATATAGATAGTAATTATTTTAATTTTGTTTAAATAATTTAAAGAGAAACTATCTTTATTACATATTCCCAAACATATTTATAGGTGAATAAATGTGATTAGTTTTTCTTACCTCCAGTTACAGATACAATGTTAGGTTTGTAAATACTTGGTTTATAAACCACCATTTTTTAAATTAACTCGCCACTCTGTTAGTAAGCATGGATGGTCTCAGAACCTTCTTTTTGACACAGTGCTGTGGTAGCAAGAGTTGACATACAAGATGAAACCTGTTTGTGGTCCCTAAGAGAAATGTTAGAAGGCGATGGTGTAAAATCTTTCACTTTCTATCTTGTTAGGTTTCTTCAGAAAAAATTAAGTAAGGAATAATCTGTATTTCATATAATTATGGAAAACAAGGTCTTAACTTTTCTGAAAAGATAAACTTTTATATAATGATAATAGTTGTGGATGTTTGGACCTCAATAATATCTTATTTCAACCTGAAAAATCCTATTTCACTCTCCAAAGTTGTCATTATTACCAGGAGGTGGAAATAATATGTAACTTCTTTGGCTTCTGGTTAAATGGAGCCCTCTCCCCTAACACTATTTTTGTTAAAGCATTTAGCTCTTTGGATGAGATAACTTAGTGTTAAATCTTACACTTGCTTCATCTGTATCTTTGGCAGGCAATCCTGGCAAACAGAATTGCTTCTTTTGAATAGCTATGAAAGATGAGAAGTGAAGGCTTCCTATTTATTTAGTTGTCATAAGCATTTCTGATAGAAAGGAAAACTGGAATAATTTCTTTTAGTGTAGTACAATATGAAAGTTCATAAGGTTAGAAATAATTTTCATCCAGACTTAGAACTCATAGGTATGTTGTTAAAAAAGATTTAATTACAGTTGTCATTTCTGTGATTTCCACTGACTAAACAGGAAGAAAAATATCCCACTGAATGGTCTCCCTCAATCCTAAATAATTATTATAGTCTTGAAACAATGGCCTTGTCAAATGACAGTGGGAAGGCCAGAGAACATGTGATTTTTCAAAGTGTTTGAATTCATGCATAATAATGTGAAAATTAAAAAAACTTTACATTTAGCTAAATGAATTCTTTCATTTTAGTAGTACCCTAATGCTGGCAAAAGTGAATAATATTTGCCCTCAATATATTAATTGAAACACTTAAAAAAATTCTTTTGAAGAGGTTTGCTATTTAGGGAAATTAAATTTATTGAATTATTGCATTTGTAAATTAAAATATATTTTAAACATACAGAAAAATGGAGACTAATATAAGAAATGCATATACCTATTACACAAGATAAATTCTTGCTATTTTATCATGGTTGCTATAGGTTTTTTTAAGGAAATGACACTTATATTTATAATTCATGTCTGTCCAAATCACAATACCTTCCTTTTCAGAGGTGATCAATATCTTGAAGTTGGTGGTTTTTATTCCTAAGAAATTTTTACATTATTATTACATATTTAGGCATCTAAAAGTGTTATATGCTCCTGTGTTGCATGTTTTCAGCTGTGAAAGGTATCACACTATGCCTGTCATTCTGCAATTTGCTTTTTTCTCAATATTCTATTTTGCAATTTTATTTTCATTGATACATTTTGTATGGTATTCCATTGTAAGTTTATTCACCAATTTATTCATTCATCTCTTCATAAATACTTGGGAAGTTTCCATTTATTGACCCTTAAAAACAGTGCTACATGTAAACAACACACTCTTAAACAATCATTGAGTAGAAATTGCAAGAGAGATCAGTAAATATCTCGAGACAAATGAAAACAAGAATGCAAAATATCAAAACCTATGGGATGCAGTAAAGGCAGTGCTGATAGGGAAATTTATAGTCCTCAGTGTTAACATTAAAAAAGAAGAGAGAGCTAAAATCAAAGACTTAACTGTTCCTGGAGGAACTAGAAAAAGAACAGCAAAGTAATTCCAAACCAAGCAGAAAAAAAGAAATAGATTGGAGCAGAAAAAAAAAATGAAATTGAGTACAAAAATACAATAATCAACAAAACCAAAAGTAGGTTCTTCAAGAAGATCAACAAAATTGACAAACCCTTAGCTAAACTGATAAAGAAAAGAAAAGATGCAAGTAAATAAATCAGAGATGAGAGGGCGGACATTACTACTGAACTGACAGAAATAAAAGAGATCACAAAAGGATGCTATGAACAACTGTACACCAACAAACTAGACAATCTAAATGAAATGGACAAATTCCTAGGACTATATGAACAACCTACAGTAACCATAGAAGAAATAGAAGACAAATCAATCATAAGTAAAGGGATTGAAACAGTCATCAAAAACTTCCCCAAAATGAAAAACCCTGGCTTCACAGGTGAATTCTACCAACCATTCAAATATTTAATACCAGTCTTACACAAACTCTTCTAAAAAATTGAACAGGAGAGAACACTACTAAACTCATTCTATGAAGCCAAAATCACCCAAATACCAAAGCCAGATAAAGGTATTACAGAAAAAGAAAATTACAGTCCGATCGCTAATGAATATAAATGCAAAAATTCTCAGTAAAATACTTGTAAATCAAATCCAACAGGACATTAAAAGAATTACAGACCCATGATCTAGTGGATTTTATCCCAGGTGTGCAATGGTGTTTCAACACAAAATCAGTCAGTGGAATACACCACATTAATAAATTGAGGAAGAAAAATCTTATGATATTATTGATTGATACAGAAAAGGCATTTGACAAAATCCAGCATACTTGCATGATAAAAACACTTTAAATATAGGAATAGATGGAAGCTTCCTCAGCATGATGAAGAACTGCAGTGTGATTCAGCAGTCTTGTTACTAGGAATATATTTAGAATAACTGAAAACAATGACACAAACTTACATTTGCACACTGATTTTCATAGTATTATTCACAATTGCTAAAAGATGGAAGCAATTCAAATGTCCATCAACCGATGAATGAATAAACAAAATGTAGTATACACCTTTGATGGAATACTATTCAGGTGTAAGAAATGAAGTTGGGATGCATATGACAACATGGTTGAACCCTGAGGACATTAAGTTGAGTGAAATAAGTCAGATTCAAAGGACAAATATTGTATCACTGATATGAACTAAATGCGCTGCGTAAACTCATGGAGTTAAACTCTAGAGTATAGTTTATTAGGAGATAGGATGAGTTGATTATAACACACTATAAAGAGTATAGCATCCCTGATTTATGTGATTGTGGTGAAAGGGGTAATCTAGGGATGTAAATGCCATTTGAAAAAAAAAGCATGAACTAGGGACAGTACAGTGAATTTGGTGTTGAAGGAGGATTGTTGTTAATAAGATAAATACAAGAATAGTCTATGAATGAAAACAAATGTAAAACACTATTACAAGACTGTAAAAAAGTGATTTGTGGGGAAAATATAATTAATATAATTAAAATAACTTATGGGGAAGCGGACGTGGCTCAAGAGAATGGGCTTCCATCTACCATATGGGAGGACCAGGATTTAATCCCTGGGGCCTCCTGGTAAAGGCAAGCCAGGCCCATGCAGCAAGTGATACAGCAGGATGATGATGCAACAAAAGAGAGATGCAGGAGAGAGCCAAGGCGAGACAGGACAGAAACCAGGAACTGAGGTGGCACAAGCATCAGGGTACCTCTCTCCCATATCGGAGGTCCCCAGGATTGAATCCTTGTAAAGCCTAGAGGAGAAAATGAGAAGACAAAAATGGAAACAGACACAGAAGATCACACAGTGAATGGACACAGCAAAAATAGCTGGGTGGAGGGATGGGGAGGGGGAAGGGAAAATAAAATTGACTTATGAATGGTAGTTAACTGTAATATTGTAATGTTCTTGTGTCAATAGCAAAGAAGGTACTACATCAATGTTAAGGGTCAACAATAGGGGGGTATAAAGGGTAGTAGGATTTTTCCTTTTTAAGTAGTGAAAGTGTTCTACTATTGACTAGGGTGATGACAGCACAACTCTTTGATGAAACTGAGAGCCACTGAGTATAGACTTTGGAAGGATTTTACAAGGCATAATATTGTATAACACAGAACCCTGTGGTAGATAATGGACTGTGGTTCACAGAACGAATATAAGAACATTCTCTCATGAACTATAGCAAATATATAATACTAATACATGGTGCTAATAATAAGGTGGTTTATGAAAAAAAGCATGACAAATGTAAGTTATAGACTATTGTTAGCAGTAATATTTAATGATGTTCTTTCATCATTTGTAACAAATGTTCCACAACAATACAAAGTGTTTGATGATGTATGGGAATATTGTATGTTATGCATGATTGTTTTGTAAGTCACAAATTTTCTAATAAATAAACAAAGTAGTGCATGAACATTCTTGCGCCTGTCTTCTTTTTTTAAAAATTAATTTATTAAAGTATATCACTCATACATAAACAATACGCGT
This sequence comes from Dasypus novemcinctus, assembly GCF_030445035.2. Classification (NCBI taxonomy): domain Eukaryota; kingdom Metazoa; phylum Chordata; class Mammalia; order Cingulata; family Dasypodidae; genus Dasypus; species Dasypus novemcinctus. Next base: position 18,271,575 of record NC_080690.1, on the reverse strand, counting down.
ATAACAATAGTTGTGAACTTAAAAAACAAACATGTATAACATCATACAAGACTCTCATAACTCACCCTGCCACCAATAACTTGCATTATTGTTAAACCTTTTTAACTAATGATTAAAGAGCATTGTCAAAATATTACTACTAACCAAAGTATTTCCCCCCAACCCACCCTATTTATTATCTTTAGATCATTTATATATGAACATATATAAACAATTAAATGTATAGTAAAAGTTGTGAACTTACAAAGCAAACATGCATAACATCATACAGGGGTCCCGTATAATCACTCTCCACCAACACCTTGCATTGTTGTGAGACGGTTGTTACAAATTATGAAAGAATATTGTCTAAATCTTACTACTAATCATAGTCTTTACCTTACATTTGGCGTGTTTTTCCCCAACCCACACTATTTTTTTTTTAAATATATTTTTATGACAGAAGTTGTAAATATATAAAACAATCACACACATGTGCAGAATTTCCAAACAACACCCCTCCATCAACACACCACACTGTTGTGGAACATTTGCTACAGATAAGATAATATCATCTGATTGTTACCATGTCCATAGTTTACATTTGGCTCACATTTTCCATACTGCCTCATTATCAACACAGTACATCTTTTGCATAGATGCAAGAATATTATATTATTACTGCTAACCATAGTCCATAGGTCACACCAGCTGTATTTTTCCCATGCTTCTCCACATTCCCAACACCCTGCAGTAGTGACGTACATTTGCTCTAGCTCACGAAAGACACTCTTGCATCTGTACCATCAACCACAATTCTCATCCACTCCTGGTTTACTGTGCTGTTCAGTTCCTAGATAATTCTCTAGCATTCTATTAATTGGCATTTACATACCTAGACTACCATTTTCAGCCATATCCCCATTTATAAACTGGCTGTTACTCACTATGTGTTACCACCCTCTCTATGCATATCCAAACTTTTACAGTAAAGCTAATTAAAACTTCTACATACCTTAAACATCAGTAGTCCATCTCAGTCCTCCTCTTACCTTCTTTAAGAATTCACCACCTACTACCAGATCTTGAGATATTTGCCTACAATTTCTTCCAGAAGTTTTATGGTTCTTCCTTTTATTTTTAGGTTTTTGATCCATTTTGAGTTAATTTTCGGATAAGGTGTGAGATAGGGGTCCTCTTTCCTTCTTTCAGCTATGGATATCCAATTCTTTCAGCAGCATTTGTTGAATGGATTGTTCTGCCTGAGCTATGTGGGTTTGACAGACTAGTCAAAGATCACTTGACCATACCTGTGAGGGTCTGTTTCTGAATCATAAATTTTGGTTCTGTTGGTCTATGTATCTGTCTTTATGCCAGTACCTTTCTGTTTTTACCACTATAGCTAGGTTATATGATTTAAGTCTGGAGATGAGGATTCACTTTTCCTTTAAATGTTTCTGGCTATTTAGGACCCCTTTCCCTTCCAAATAAATTTGATGATCATATTTTCAATTTTTAAAAAAAATGCTGGTGGAATTTTTACTGGAATTGCATTGAATCTTTATATCAATTTGAGTAGAATTGGCATCTTAATGATATTTAGTTTTCTAATCCATGGGCATGGAATGTTCTTCCAGTTATTTATGCCTTTTTAAATTTCTTTTAATATTAAGTTGCAGTTTTCTGAATATAAGTGCTTTATATCATTGGTTAAGTTTATTCCTGACTTTCTGAGTTTTATCTGTCTTATTTTATTTTCACCACTCTTCTGACACTCTTAGTTCCTTATATTGATATAATCTTCATTTCTAGACTCTCTTCCAGGCCTCTCTCTCCTGTCTTTTCTTTTCAGGCTCTAGCACATCCTTTAGTAGTTCCTGAAAATCTGGTCTCTTGCTTAGAAATTCTCTCAGTTTCTGTTTATCTGTGAATATTCTAATCTCACTCTCATTTTTGAAAGACAGTCTTGCTGGATATAAGATTCTTGGCTGGAAGAATTTCTCTTGCAGTATCTTAAATATATCATACCATTGTCTTCTTGCCTCCATGATTTCTGGTGAGAAATCAGCACTTAATCTTATTGGGTATCCCTTATATGTTAGGCATTGCTTTTCTCTTGCTGCTCTCAGAATTCTCTCTTTGTCTTTGGCATTTGACATTCTGATGAGTATGTATCTTGGAGTTGGTCTATTCAGATTTTTCTAGATGGGAGTATGTTGTGCTTCTGGGACATGGATATCTATGTCCTTCAATAGGGTTGGGAAATTTTCTACCCTTATTTCTTTAAATATTCCTTCTTCCCCTTTTCCCTTCTCTTTTCCTTCTGGAACAACCATGACACATATGTTTGCATGTCTTTTGCTGTCATTTTGTTCCCTGAGACGTTATTAATTTTTTTCCATTCTTGTTTTCATCTGTTCTTTTGTATATTCACTTTCAGAGGTCATTTATTCAAGCCCACCAATCCTTTCTTCTGCCTCAAATCTATTGTATGATTCCAATGTTTTTTTAATTTCATTGATTGCACCTTTCATTCCCATAAGATCTGCTATTTTTCTATGTATGCTTTCAAATTCTTCTTTGTGCTCATCCAATGTCTTAATATCCTTAATCGCTTTAGCCATCTCAGATCTGTTTGAACGTCTATGATTAGTTGTCTCAACTCCTTTATGTCATCTGGAGGCTTATCTTGTTCCTTTACCTGGGCCATAGCTTCCTGTTTCTTGGTGTGGATTGTAATTTTCTTTTGGTGTCTTGGCATCTGGCTCTCTAGAATATTTATTCTGGGTGCAGTTTTTCTCTTTAGTTTAGGGCTTCCTTCCCTTTCTCCTTCCTGGCTGTACAGTAGGAGCCAAGGTTGTAATTGGTACTATAAGCTGTGGAGGCTTAAGCTGCCCTCATTGTGCCAGGGACCAATGAAGCTTCTCCCAACTTTCTCCTTTTCCAGTGATAGTACTGAGTCACAGCTGTGTGGAATAATCCAAGTTGTGCAGGCCTAGACTGTAGTTTACCCAGAGAGACGAGAGACTGATGAAGCTTCATGCCCCTTACTCCCCTGCCTGGATCAGGGATGGAGCTGCAATCTATGCGGTGGGCAGCAATCTATGCGGTGCGAGTCCAAGAGGACCGCAGTTGCCCAGGTAGCTGTCTGAGTTTCAGTTTGTGCCAGTTAAAGATATCTGCAGTTACCCAGATAGGCTGGTGCAGAGCCTGCCAGCCTCCTCCCTGCCAGAGGAGGGGTTGAAGCCTAGGCTAGGGCTGCAGGCTGATCTGGGTGAAAGAAATTGGTTCCTACCATCACTGTAATTTTCGGTCAGCCTTGCTTCCCCTCAGGCTGGGGGTGGAGTAAAAATGGTGGTCACCAACCTCTTTCCAACTTGGGCACATTCACACCCCACCTATTCCCAGGGTTATGTCTTAGCCAGCCGAGTGTACCAATCAGTAGCCGAAATTGGCAACCAGCCATCTCCTCCTCTCCTGTTTTTGGGAAATGGAGCTTCCAATTCAAGCCACAGAATAGCTCCTGGGCTGGCTTGTGCTTCCAGAGTAGGACAATCACTGGCTTTTGCGGTTTGGCTGGTAATTTCCAGGACAGCCTGGCACAGGACCCCCAGCTTCCTCCCTGCTGGAGGTGGCACTGAGGTTTAGGCTAGAGCTGCAATCTGATCTGGATGAGAAGAAGCCGGTCCCCACCAGCACTGTGATTTTCAGTCTGCCCCACTTCCCCTCTTGCTAGGCATGGAGTTAAGATGGTGGCTACCAGCCTCTTTCTAGCTTGGACAGGCTCAAACTTTAGCTAGGGTTATACTTTAGCCTACTGAATTTACTCATCAGTATCTGAAGTTGGTACCCAGCCATCTCTTCCTCTCCTGTTTTTGGAAAGTGGAACTTTCAATTCCAGCCACAGAACAGCTCCTGTGTCAGTTTGTGACTCTAGTGGAGGATGGGCACCAGCCTCCGTGGCGTGGAGTGCTCTACTTACGAATCTTCTCTGCATATAAGCAATCTCCTCCTTTCATTCCTTCAAGGATGTGGCAGGATGCTTTTCTGGCCTCCTGTAGCCCCCAAACAGGTGCTCCAGATAGCTCTGCGTGTTTACTACCTGCCCTGTAGCAGGAGCTGACTCTAGGAGCTCCTTACTCTGCCATTATCTTGCTGGTTGTCCCATCATCTTTTGCACACATTTTAAGATTTTCACTAGATTGTGGAATGGCTTCAATTAAATATTTAATTTTATTAGATGTTGCCAAATTGTTATTTAAAATAGCTTATCAATTTATATGTCACCCCCATGCCCAGCCATTTTTTAAACTTTTTTAAACCTTGTTTTAACTATTTCATTTTTATTTACATACAATCCAATTTGCCTGTGTGAAGTTTTCAATTCAGTGGTTTTTAGTATATTTATAGATTTGTGCAAACATCACCCTAAAAAGAAAATTTATTTCCATTTGTGGGTTACTCTCCATTAGTATCTCTCCATTTTTCCACGTCCCCCCTAACACTATGCAACCACTAATCTACTTTCTGTTCCCATAGATTTGACTTTCTGGACATATATTATCTTTTTGTAACTGGCTGTTTTAAGTTACCATGATTTTTTTAAGGTTCACCCATATTGTGGCATGTATCAGTATTTTTTCCCCTTTTTACTCCTTCTTAAATTACATTTTGTCTGTCCATTATCAGTTGATGGACATTTGAGTTATTTTCACCTGTTGGCTTTTCTGAACAATGCTACCAAGGAACTTTTCTTGTAGAAGTTTTTATTTGGAAATATTTTTTTCATTTCTTTTGTATATATTTGTAGGAATGGAATTGTTGGACTGTGTCAAATGATAACACTATGTTTTAACATTTTGAGGAAAATCAGACTTTTCCAAAGTGGCTGTACCATTTTACACTATTGCTAGCACCCTTTCTATTGTTTGTTAATGTCTTTTTTATTATAGCTATACTAATGGGTGTGAAGTGGTATCTCGTTGTGGTTTTGATTTCCCTAAGGACTAATGATGTTGAGCATTTTTTCAAATTTCTTTATCTCTTTTTTAGACATTTCTCTTCAAATCCTTTACCCCAAAATGGGTAAATTATTAAAAATAATTGGGATTTTGGTCTTTTTATTGAATTGTATGAGTCCCTTACATATTCTGAATAATTTGCAAATATTTTCTTCCATTATTTAGGTCCTCCTTTTACTTTCTTAATGGCATGCTTTGAAGCACACAAATTTTAATTTTAATGAAGTTCATTTTATGTCCCTTTTTTTGGTCACTTGTGGCTTTTGAGGTCATATCTAAAGACACCAGTGTCAAATTAAAGCTCATGAAGATCTACCCCTATGCTTTCATTGAAGAGTTTTATCATTTTATCTTTTATATTTTGGTCTTTGATCTCTTTTGACTTATTTATTTTGTATATGATGTGAGGTACAAATACAACTTCATTTTTTTTTCATGTGGATATTCTGTTGTTCCAGCACAATTTGTTGGAAAGGCAATTCTTTCCTCATTGATTTTTCTTTGGAGCCTTGTTGAAAATTAATTGACCGTAAGTAGAGGAGGTTGGTTTTTTTTTGTTTTTTTTTTTCCGTATGCTGAATTCTATTCCATTGATCTGTATGTCTATCCATTATGCCAGTACTACACTGGCTTGATTTACTGTAATTTTGTAGTTAGTTCTGAAGTGGGGAAGTATGAGTCCTCTAGCTTTGTTCTTATTTTGTCTATTCTTGGTTCCTTGTATTTATATATGGATAATAGAATCAGCTTTTCAGTTTCTCTAAAAAAAGGAAGCTGGGATTTTAATAGGGTTGTTATGAATCTGTAAATCAACTCAAGGAGGATTGCCATCTCCGCAATATTAATCTTCCTATCTATGACTCTTGAGTGTCTTTCCACTTACTTGGGTGTTTCAAATTTCTTTCAACAATGTTTTATACTTTACATATTTTTATACATATGAAAGTTTTGCTTTTTATTAAATTTATCCCTAAGTATTTTTTCTTATAATTATGCAATATGTAAATGGAATTGTTTAATTTCATTTTCACAATGTTAATTAGTATATAGAAAGAAATAAAATTGATTTTTCTGTTTCATATCCTGTAACCTTGCTAAACTCATTAATTATATCTATTAGTTTTTTATTGGTGGTGGTGATTCCTTAGGATTTCTTATATACAAGATATGTCATCTGCAAATAGAACTAGTTCTACTTCTGTCTTGCCAATGTGGATATTTTTTATTTCTTTTTCTTGGCTAATTTTCCTAACTAAAAGTTGTAGTAAAATATGGACTAAAGTGGTAAGAATGGACATTCTTGTCTTTTTATTTTATTATTATTTTATTAAGTCTTTAACCTTTTATTATGAGGTTAGCTCTAGTATTTTGTGTTTTTTAAAAAATTTTTTGAAGATGTCCTTTATTACAAGGACATCTTTGTAATATTGAGAAATTCCCTTTTATTTTTAGTTTATTGAGCATTTCTATCATTTTAAAATTTAGCATTTATAAAATGCTTTTTTGTATGTGTTGAAATGATCATGTGGTTCTTGGCTTTTATTTAATTAATAGGGTATATTATATTGATTGAGTTGCAGTTGTTAAGCCAACCTTGCTTTCCTGGGATACACGCCATATTGCCATCATATTTTTTTTTATGTCTTGCTGAATTCAGTCTGTGGATATTTTGTTGAGGAATTTAGCATATTCTTCTGTAGTTTTTTTCCCTGTGTTTTTCTTTGTCTGGTTTTTATAGCAGAGCAATACTAGCCTCATAGCTTAAGTTGGGAATTTTCCTTATCTATATTTTGGAAGAATTTGTAAAAAAAATGCAGATGTTAATTCTTCAAATATTTGGTAGTTTTTACCACTGAAGCGGTCTGGCCCTGTGTTGTAGAAATAATTACTAATTCAGACTCTTTATGTGTTATACAGTTCTGTTCAGATCTTAAATTTCTTCTTTTCAGTTTCAGTAGTTTGTGACTTTTTAGGAATTTTCCATTTCATCTAAGTTATTTAATTGTTGGCATATAGTTGTTCATATTATTCCCTTATCCTTTTTATTTCTGTTTGGTCATTAATGATATACCATCTTTCATTCTTGATTTTATAATTTGAGTCTTTTTTTCTTGATCAGTCAGCCAAAGCTTTGTTGATTTTATTTGTCTTTCAAAAACCCCTCATTTGGTTTTCCTTATTGTGTTTCTTTATTGTGTTTCCTCATTGTGTTTCTATTCTGTTTATATATTTTCAGCCTAATATTTCTTATTTTCCTTTTTCGGCTTGGTTTGGATTTAGTTTGTTCTTCTTTTATTAGTGTCCAGAGCTAGAAGGTAAGTTATAGATTTGACATTTTTCTTCTTTTACTATTAAAACTATATTATCTCAAAGCTATTAAATTTCTCTCTGAATACAGTTGTTGCTTCATCCCATAAATTTTATTATGTTATGTTCTCATTTTCATTCATCTCAGAGCATTTTCTAATTTCTCTTTTGATTTCTTCTTCGACCCATTGGATTTGAGGAGTGTGTTGTTTAATTTCTACACATTTATGAATTTCTTCTATTTTGCTTTCCTACTGAGTTCCAATTTAATTCCATTTTGGTTGGAAAACATACTTTGTACGATTTCATTCCCTTCTTATCTTTTGAAACTTTATGGATTGGCATATAGTCTGTTCTGGTTAATGTTCCATTTGTACTTGAGAAGATGTATATCTTGCTATTATTAGGTAGCATTTCTATAGATGTCTATTAAGTCCTGTTGCTTGACAGTGTTGTTCTCGTCTTCTATTTACTTGTTAACCTTTTGTCTAGTCAAAAACACATTATTGAAAGTGGTGCATGTAAGGACCCAACTATTTTTGTTCACTGATATATGTCTCCCTTCTATTTTGTCATGTTTTTTTCCCTTGTTTTGGAGCTCTCATGTTCAGTGCATATATGTTTATAATTGTTATGTCTTCCTGACATAGTGTCTTTTTCACCATTAAAAAGTCCCATTTTTTCCCCCTGTAGTAACAATTGTGTTAAAGGATATATTGCTTTATGTTAGTATAGCCACCCCAGTTTTCTTATGGTAGCTATTTGTATAATATATTTTCCACCCTTTTAATATCAGCTTTTTTGTGCCTTTGATTTTAAAGTGTTTTCCTTTGACTAGCACATAGATAGATCTTGTTTACATAATCCAGTCGGACAATTTCAGCCATTTTATTTGTTGTTACACATTTAATGTTATTATGGCTCTTGGAGTATTTAGTTTTCCAATTTTGCTTTATATATGTGCATGTCTCATCACTACTTTTTCTTCTTTTCTCCTTTACTACTCCTTTTGTCTTAAGTGGATATTTTCTAGTATAACATTTTAATACCTTTAATGATTTTTAACTGGATTTTTTAATGTTTTTTTTTAAGGCTTGTAGCATACATATTATCAGAATCTGTTTCAGATTTATACTAACTTAATCCAGTAAGATATAGAAACTATATTCTTATATAGGTCCCTATCTTCCCTTTTTGTGCTATAGTTATATATGTTAACATATACATACATATTAACATATACATTACAAATATTGCAAATTCAGCAATAGTTACAACTAGTATATATTCTTACTGTTTTAAAAGATGCTAAGAGAAGCAAGGAGAATGGAAATATTTTGTTGGATTTTTTAAAAAACATTGTTTCTTAATTTTTTCCTATGAATTTGTGTGACCATCTGGTACCATTTCCTAACCTCAATATAGTTTCATTCTAACCCCTTCCTTGGTGTTGTTATTGTCAATTATATTTCATTTCTGTAAACTATAGGCACAGTAATACAATTTTATAGATATTATGTCTTGTAGTTTCTTTTTAAATCAGTTAAAACCCATTGTTAAATCAACTAATGTATAATATAATGTGTAATTTTATTAACTGTTATCATTATCTACATTTTTATTTTTACCAGAGTTCTTTGAATTTTTAGTGAATTCAGACTGGTATTGGGTGTTACTTCCTTTAGGGCAGAAGAACTTCCTTTAATATTTCTTATAAGGCAGTTCTGTTAGCAATAAATTTACTGGTTTTTTTTCCCTTGGAATGTCATTATTTCCCCTTCATTTTTGAAATACATCTTTGCTGGAAATAATATTCTTGGTTTAATATTTTTTCTTTTCAACATTTTAGATATGTCATCTAATTGCCTTCTTGTTTCCATCATCTTGCATAAGATGTCAGTCTTAACCTTCTTGTGGTTTCCTTGTATATAATGAGTCATATTTGTTCTGCTGCTGTTGAGATTTTATTTTTCCTTTCCTTTTATTTTATTTGAAATTTAACATTTTTATTATGATGTGTCTTTTTCTGAATCTTTTTTGATTATCTTGTTAGAAGTTCATTGAACTTCTTGGTTATTTAGATTAGTATTTTTCATTCAACTTGTGAAGTTTCAGCTTTTTTTTCCTTTTTTTCCCCTTTTCCTCCCCTCCCCCTGCTCTGCTGTTTTTGTGGTCTGTGTCCATTCACTGTGTGATCTTCTGTATCTATTTCTTTTTTTGTCTTCTCTTCTCTTTTTTCTCTTCTAGGATTCACAAGGATTCAATCCTGGGGACCTCTGATGTGGAGAGAGGTTCCCTGTCACTTGCACCACCTCAATTCCTGGTCTCTGCTGCGCTTCACCTTGATTCTGCCATTTGTCTCTCTCTTGTTGCATCATTGTCTTGCTGTGTGACTCAGTTCGGCAGGCACTGGTTCACTGTGCGGGCATTTGTGCAGGCACTTGGTTTGTGACACAGGCACACTTTCTCTTTTTTTTTACCATGAGGCCCCAGGGGTTGAACCCGGGTCCTCCCATATGGTAAGCAGAAGCCCTATCATTACAGCCACATCCACTTCCCAAGTTTCAGCCTTTAATTTTTCAGATACTTTTCTACCCCTTTCTTCTCTCCCCTTGGTACTTCCATTATGTGTATATTGGTGTGCTTAATCATGTCCCACAGTTCTTCAAGGTTCTTTTCATTTTTCCTCACCCCTCTTTCTATTTTTCAGACCTCTTAGATCTATCTACAAGTTCGTTGATTTTTTCTTTTCCCAATTCACTTCTGCCTTTGAACCACTTAGTGAAGTTTTCATTTTAGTTATTACAGTTTTCAACTCTATCATTTCCATTAGGTTCTTTTTAGAATATCATTTTATAACCTTTATTAATATTCTCAATTTATAAGTCATTATTACTATTTTTCACTTTAATTCTTTAAAGTTTGTTTCCTTTAGTCCTTGAATCATATTTGTCATAGCTCTTTCTTTTTTAAAAAAATTTATTTATTTATTTATTTTTAAAGGTTTTATTTATTTATTTATTTCTCTCCCCTCCCCCCGGCTTTACCAAGTCCAATATCTAGGCCTTCTGAAGGGCAGTTTCTATTGTCTGCTTTTTTCCCCCAATGTATACATCACACTTTATATTTCTTTGCATGTCTTATAGTTTTTTCTTGAAGATTATTTTAGATTGCATCTCTGGATACTGGATACTGATCCTCCCCTCCCTCCCAAGGGATTATTGTTTTTGTCATTTCGTTGGACTTTTATTTGTTTAATGACTTGGCTTAAATAATTCTAAGTCTGTCTACCCTGGAATGTGAAGCCTTTGATATCCCTGCTAAGATTTTTTCCATGTTTATGTTTTACTCTCTCTTCCTAAGGATCTCCCCTGCATCAGCATAAGCAACTTAATGGTCAAATAGTGTGTTTAAATCTCCTTATCCAGTAACATTTTCACCCTTTCACATTTGATGTGTGTGTGGCTTGCAGACCATTTCCAGTTCAGGGAGTTCATGAATTTGCCCCCATGTTTAGGTGACTAGTTGCTTGTACATTCCCTCCCAGTCATCATTCAACGGCTGAAGATTTAGATAATGATTCAGTCTTCAAACTACCAGGAATGAGTATGATTTTATTTGTAAGCCGCCTGGCTTCCTAAAAGTTCCTCCTGCATCAGAGTAACTTACTGTTCAGCCAGCCTTTGGTCCAACATTATGCTTAAATACTTTTAGTCAATATGACTTACACCCTTGTTGATGGATATGTGTATGACTTGGGGAATGCTTTCAAGTCTTCACATCTTGCTCTTCTGTTAAATTTGTGGAGTTTTCAGCCATTCTTTCTTTGAATTATCTCTCTGCTCCTTTCTCTCTTACTTCTCATTGTGAGATTCACATAAAGTGTATATTGGCATGCTTGATGTGGTCCCACACATTCTTCATTATTTCTTCCTTGTGCTTCTCAGTCTGGAAGATTTCAACTGGCTTATCTTCAAATTTACCAATACTTTTCTTCTGCCAGCTCCAATCTACTATTGAACCCCTCAAGGGAATTTTAAATTTCTGTTACTTTGACCTTTAGCTCTGTTTGGTCCCTTTTGACATTTCCATCTCTCTATTGTTATTCTCTTTGTGTTTATCTCATTTTCCTGATTTCTTTAGCTCTTTTTCCATGTTTTCCTTTAGCTCTTTGAGCATATTTAGGGCCATTTTAAAAGTCTTTGTTATGTCCCAGGTTTGGTCCTCCTCACTGAGGGTTTCTAATGCTTTAATTTTCACCTTTGCCTGTGCCATCATGACCTGTTTCTTTGTATGTTTTGTAATCTTTTGTTGGAATCTAGACACTTTGATATTTTACTCTGTTGTCATAGGAATTTAGACTCTGAAGTGTGTTCCTTAAGTGTATGTCCAGCTGGTGTTATGACAGTTTTTCTTGAATGCCAAGGTGCTCACAAAAAAAATATAGAAGAAGTTAAAAAATAAAAAGAAAACACCTTTTCCCATCTTTGCAAATTGACCTGTGTGAGTACTTTCCTTCAGAATTTATCCATTCAATAAGTTTAGAGAATAGCTCGTTCACAGTGTTTGGGTTGCCCTGATCCGTTGTGTACATGCATCTTATCTTTGACTGTGCATGTGGACCTAGGAATTACTCCCTTTACACAGATACACATGTCCCCCATTCCTTAGGAAGAGTTTCCTCACAGTCCCAGCATGGCAGTGTGTGTCCTACAACCAGCAATCCCTTACTCCAGACAGCCATTTGATGGTTCTACAACAGCATTCTCTATGAGACTTCTCTGAGCTGTGTTCTACATTCAGGGCAAGTTCTGTGATGGCAAGTGTATAATGAGAGTTCTGGTTTAGTCTCTCAGACAGATTGGGCCAGACATACATGTTCCCAGTATGTGCACAATGGTTACTCTGCTCCCTCTGGAACTGAGGCCAGGGGTCTGTACTGGGAGTGAGGGTTGCCTTCAAGCCAAAATGATGAGGGGCTGGAGAGGGGCCAGCTAGGGCACCACAGATCCTGCCACTTTTAAGTTCTTGATTTGGCACTTACCTTGTTACTACAGTCCTTTAACTCTTTCCTGGAACTTTGAGAAGGATGTTTCTGCCAGTTTTTGTTGTTTTTTTCAGAGCTTCTATGGGAGGATGGAGACCTAAAGCATCTCACTCTGCCATCTTAATCCTAGAATCCCTACACAGGAACTCTTGAGTTATTTAAAATGGCTCTTTAGTATTGTCCCAAGTTGGGCAGAATAGGTCTTGCTTTTTTATTCCTGCATCGATCAACTTCCATGTGAGTTGCCCATGGAAGGGATATCATCTTGGATGATGCAGCTCTCTGCCCACAATTCCCTCTTAATTGCTCTCCACCAAGATTTCTGTTGCTTTCCACCACTTCCTTGGGCATACATTTCTCTGTGCTCTGTTTTAAATATAGTTTGTCACCTTAGGTGGTTCTTGAGAGCTCTGTGTTCTTATGACTTCCTCTTGGACTCAAAGTAGTGTAGTTGGGAGTCTGGACAGCAACCTGCTTCTCCCAGACTAACACCCACTGGTCATTGGGGGTGACAGTAACCCCTTAGTTCTTAGCTTACCTCTCCAGCATAGAACTCCTGCCCTATGGGCAAACTGGTGTGGGGCAATTAGGGCCCCATTATTCTCAGCCTATCATGCCTGAGGTAGAACTTCTGTTCTCCAGGTACAAGCAGGGTGGCTTCAGGGAGCTAGAGTTTTTGCAGCCAGAACTGCCTAGAATATAGCTTCTATGACACAGCACTAGGGGTGAAAGAATTGGAAGCAGTATGCTTTTCAGGGTGAAACCATACCTGTAGACTGGGAGCTGGGGCAGGGGGATCAGATGCCCCCATTCTCTTGCCACACCTTCACAGAGTTAGAGTGTCCATAAAATGCAGATGGATTTGGGGAAGTAAAGGACACAGTGGCTGTCTCCCAGTCCTCGGCTATCCTCTTTTCCTCCCTCTTGCTTGTTTGTGTACAAGTATTTGTAATATTCCCTCTCTTGTTTGTTTGCATGATGTTTGTTATGTTTCCATTTGTGCTTGTTCACCTACCAGTATTCATTATGCTTCTATTTCACAAGAGACCTCAAGCAGTCAGGGGAAACATTAAATCTTAACCAGTCCCAGGGCACAGATTACTCACTGGCAGAACCCCTTCCCCCTGTAGTGTATAAAAATTCAGCACACAATCAGTGCGGCTATCCCTCATCACTGACATGAAGAGAGGTGTGGAACTTTTGAGCAGTTTGGCCTCTCTAGAGACCAGCCATAATTGAACCCTCATATCTGATGTGAAGAGAAGTACATGGAGCTGCTATCCACCGACTCTGACCCAAGCAGTTGGCCACAGGGGACCAGCCAGGATGGGATCTTTTCCCCTGCTCTTTTGGACCCTTTGTACTATGCAAGCAATAAGGCAGTTATTTTCTGGTAGCTTCTTTTGTGCCTGAGCCTGAGTTTCTATAATGCACTGTATATCAACTCATTCCACTGGTATGGTGGATGTGGAATCAGATCATGACTCAAAAGCAACTGAGTCTCCCTATTCTTAATGAGATTTAGTAGATTTTCTTGAACAAATATTACACAATTCCCAGAGACTCTAAAGGTTGCTTTTTATCAATTTGTTTGGTTAATGAATGTTTCACTGGGGTCTTCTGAGCTTCTCACATGCCATTCCAGATATCATGCCTCTCCACCCACTTTTGAAATGCTACTCTTCATTTTTGCCAGAATTGATAATGTAATTTTTTAAGTTTGATGTAGAAAGGTATCCCATTATTGTTTTAATTTGCATTTTTCTGATTACTAAAGAGCTTGTACACTTTTTCATGGTTTTTTGGATGATCTGGTCGTCTTCTGTGAATTGCTTACTCATATTCTTGTCCTACTTTCCTTTTGCATTTGCTGTTTTTTCTTAATGATTTAAAAGAGTTTTGAAATATGTATTCTAGACACTAATCCTTTGTTAATTATATATGTTGAAACTATCCTATCCCATTCTTTCACATTATGTGACAAAAAATGTCAGCGATGAGCTAATTTATCATGTTCATCAATCTTTTTATAGGTGGTGCTTTTCTGTACCTAATTTGAGTAATCCTTAACTATTTCAAGGTCATAAAAATATTACCTTAAATTTTTAATTGACTTCACTTTTCTCATTTAGTTCTTTAATCCACCTGGTAGTTTTTAATTACTTATTAGAGAAGTTGTAGGTTTACAGAAGAATGCAGAAAATACAAAACTCCCGAATCTCTGGACTGACCATGTGATAGCCAGGCCCTGGGCCTCAACAGACTTGCAGCTCATACACTGTGGTTTATTGGACTTACCCCACTCAGCTAACATGGAGGTGAAGAAGAAAGCAGGAGAATTGCATCCAGCATCCATGTGGAATCTAAGCCCCCTCTTGATATAGATGTGGAGTGGACACGACCATTCTAGGGTCCACAGGGTGAAGGAATAGAGTATGGTTTAGAGTGGACTTACTGATATTCTATTCATGAACTATTGTGATTAGTAATCGAAGGAAATGTGGCAATGGTGTGGAGAAAGTGGCCATGGTGGCTGCTGGGGGTAGGGAGTGGGAGGAAGAGATGCGATGTGATGTGGGGGCATTTTCGAGGGTTGGAGTTGTCCTGGGTGGTGCTGCAGGGACTGTCACTAGACATTGTATGTCCTCCCATGGCCCACTGGGTAGACTGTGGCAGAGTGTGGGCTATGATGTGGACCATTGACCAGGAGGTGCAGCAGTGCTCAGAGATGTATTCACCAAGTGCAATGAATGTCTCATGATGATGGAGGAGGTTGTTGTTATGAGAGGAGGAGTGGGGTGAGGGTGCTGGGGGGTATATGGGGACCTCATTTTTTTTAATGTAACATTAAAAAAATAAAGACAAAAAAATTCTCAATAAAACAAATATATTAAAAAACGAAAGAAAAAGGAAATACAGAACTCCCATATACCCTCCACACATACACAATTTTCCCTATTACCCTATTATTAACACTTTGCGTTAGTGTGGTACCTTTTTACAATTGATAAAACAATAGGAATATAATTATATTATTAACGATATTCCATATTTAACATTAGGAATCCTTGTACAGTCCTATTATTTTTGTTAAAAATTTTTTCTAATAATGTATATATATCCTAAAATTCTCCCTTTTAACCACATTTAAGTATACAATTCAATGATGTTAATTACATTCACAATGTCATATAACCACTGCTACCATCCATGACCAAAACTTTTCAGTCACCATAAGCAGTAACTCTATACCAATTAAGGCTTAATTCTCTATTATCTAATCTCTGCCTTTGACTGGAGAATTTAATTCATGGACAGAAACTACTGATAATTCAGGACTTTCTTCTGCCATTTTGCTACTAGGTCTTTGTACATCTTATACCTTTTTCTGCTCATGCTACTTTTATATTTATTAAAAATTCTATTTTACCATTTGAGTTATTTCTTTCTTGTTATTTCTTTCTGTATACACTTTGTTACTTCTTTGTATACACTTGTTATTTCTTTCTGTATACACTTTTCATACATTTCCTTTATGCTTACAATGGAATTTAACATTCTGTATCTTTGCCAATGTTTCTTTTGAATCCAACCTAATTTCAATAGCAAATACATATACTGTTCTTCCTCCTCTGTGCCCCTACCTTTTTGTATTTGATACACATTGTATCCTTGTACATTGCATGGTAAACTGTAAATTTACCATTACATTTTTTATATATCCATTTTAGAGCCTATAAATAGTAAAAAAATGGAGTTACATAACATAACTATGTAATACAATAGTCTGGGCATTTATAAGTACCCATAGCATTATCATTAATGGAGGTCTTTACTTCTTTACACCTCTTAGATCCATTTTCTGTTTTCCTTTCCTTTAAGACTGAAGAGGGAAACGGACTTTGGCCCAGTGGTTAGGGCGTCCGTCTACCACATGGGAGGTCCGCAGTTCAAGACCCGGGCCTCCTTGACCCGTGTGGAGCTGGCCCATGCGCAGTGCTGATGCGCGCAAGGAGTGCCCTGCCACACACGGGTGTCCCCCGCATAGGGGAGCCCCACGCGCAAGGAGTGCACCCATAAGGAGAGCCGCCCAGCGCGAAGGAGGGAGCAGCCTGCCGAGGAACGGCGCTGCCCACACTTCCCGTGCCGCTGACGACAACAGAAGTGGACAAAGAAACAAGACGCAGCAAAAAGACACAGAAAACAGACAACCGGAGGAGGGGAGGGGAATTAAATAAATAAATAAATAAATAAATCTTAAAAAAAAAAAAAAAAAGACTGAAGAGCCTCTTTTAGGATTGCTTGTGGGGAACTCTAGTGGTAAAGAACACCCTCCATTTTAGTTTATCTGGAGTGTCTAAATCTCTCTCTCATTTTTAAAAGACAGTCTTGCCAGATATAAAATTCTTAGTTGTCAGCTGTTTTCTTTCAGCATTTTAAATATGTGTCCCACTGCCTTGTCTTCATGGTTTCTGATGAGAAATCCACCTTTAATCTTATTGAGACTCCCTTGTACCTAATACATAGCTTTCCCCTGTAGTTTTCAGATCTCTCCTTGTCTTGGCTTTTTCTTTTTAAGAATTCCTTTTTTTAAAACACTTATTTATTTTTTCTCCCCTTTCCTGCCCCCTCCCTCCCCCTCCCTCTTCCCCCTTCCTCTCCCCCTCCCGTTTTTGCTCTGTGTCCACCCACTGTGTGATCTTCTGTATCTATTTCTCTTTTTTTGTCTCCTCTTCTCATCTTTCTCCTCTAGGATTCACCAGGATTTGATCCTGGGGACCTCTGATGTGGAGAGCGGTTCCCTGTCAATTGCGCCACCTCAGTTCCTGGTTTCTGCTATGCTTCACCTTGACTTTCCCCTTTGTCTCTCTATTGTTGCCTCATCATCTTGCATGATTCACTTGCAAGGGCACTTGTAGTGCAGTGCAGGGATTGGCTCACTGCACGGGCCTTGGGCTCACTGTGCAGGCACTGGCTTGCCATGCAAGCACTCACATGGGCACTCAGCTCACCACGTGGGCCCTCTGCTTACCATGTGGGCACTCAGCTCACCACACAGGCACTGGCTCACCACATGGGCACTCACGTGGGCACTCGGCTCACTACATGGGCACTCACGCGGGCACTCGCCTCACTGTTAGGCACACTCCTTACCACATGGGCCCTTGGCACACCACACAGGCACCTGCGTGGGCACTCGGCTCACATATTGGCACTCGGCTCGCCATGTGGGCACCCACATGGGCACTCAGCTTGCCACGCTGGCTCACCGCATGGGCACTTGGTTCACTATGCAGGTACTTGGCTGGCCATGCAGGCACAGGCTCGCCACACAGGCACACTTCCTTTTCTTCTTTTCCACTAGGAGGCCCCAGGGATTGAACCTAGTTCCTCCCATATGGTAGGCGGAGCCTTATCACTTAAGCCACATTGCTTCCCTGTCTTGACTTTTGACAATTTGACTACTATGTTTTTGGGTGAGGTCTCATCAAGTTTATTCCGTTTAGGTTTTATTGGGCTTCTTGAATATGCATATTCATTATTCATATATTTTGTTAAATTGGGGAGTTTTGTCATCATTCCTTTCAATATTTCTTCTGCCCCTTTCTCTCTTTTGTCTCCTGAGACTACCATGTTACATTTATTGGTACAGTGGTGTGCCACAGATCTCTTAGGCCCTGTTTAGTTGTTTTCATTCTTTTTTCTTTCTGCTCTTCAGCCTGAATCATCTCAGTTGTCTTGTCTTTGAGTTCTTTGATTCTTTGTTCTGTCATCTCCAATCTGCTGTATAAATCCTCTAGGAAATTTCTCATTTAAGTTATTATGGTCTTCAATTCCAGTATTTGTTTGATTCTTTTTCAAATTTCCTTCTCTTTAGTGATATTCTCATATTGTTTCTCATTGTTTTCCTAATATCTTTTAGTTCTTTGTGTTTTCCTTTGTCTCCTTGCACATATTGATGATCATTTTTTTAAGTCTTTGTCTGGTAAATCCAAAATCTGATATTCATGGATGGTTCCTGAATTTTTATCTTTTAGATGGGCATTATTTCCTCTTTGTCTTGTAATCTTTTATTGTGCACTATATATTGTAATAATTTAAATTTTTAACTCTGAGATTTAGTCCTTGTTCTGTCTTTCCTTAACTTTTTATCCAACTGCTAATCTTCTTCATTAAGAACACGATTATCCTTGTTTTCTTTGCCCGTTGCTCTTATCGAAGTTCCAGGTTATTATATACAATGAAGAATCCTCTATATTTTTTACTGGCATTGCAAAGAATATAGTAAACGTAATTTGGGAAAAAATCTATATCTTTATATTACTGAGTCTCTCCATCCATGAGCAAAATGGCGTATCTTTCCATTTTATCAAGCAGTTTTTGTTACTCCTGCAATACTTTTTAATTTGAGAGACATAGTCATAGTTACCTTATGGTTTTTTTGTTTTGTTTTGTTTTGTTGCTGTTACAAATGGGATGATACTTTCTTGCATTTTGTAAATGGTTGTTAGTGGGCTATATGATTTGTATATGTTAGACTGTCTTTTTAGTTTTAATAAACCTTTGTAGTTAGGTCGTCATATCTTGGCCAATAAGTTCTTTCCCTTTTTAATTCTTACACCTTTCTTTCTTTCTTTCTTTTCTTTCTTTCTTTCTTTCTTTCTTTCTTTCTTTCTTTCTTTCTTTCTTTCTTTCTTTCTTTCTTTCTTTCTTTCTTTCTTTCTTTCTTTCTTTCTTTCTTTTCTTTCTTTTCTTTCCTTTTTTACCTCATGTAGTAGAACTTAATAAATGTAGTTATATGAGACAGTCTCATGTTTTTCTATTATTAGAAAAATTTTTCTGGTTTCATTATTAAAGATGAGGTTTACTCTAGGTTTTTAACAGATGACAATGTTTCCTTTTGTTATCATTTGCTGAAAGTTTTGTCATGCGTGTTACCGAAAAACCATTTTGTAAAATTCATCTATTGAGGGGATAATGATTTTTTAGCTTTAAAGCTATATCAATGAAGTCTATTATGTTACTAAATGTTATGGCATTGAAGTCTATATTCAGCTTGCTCTTCACATTAAATACATTTTTAATATAAAATTTTGGATATTCATAATTATTTAGGATGTTTCTCTGTATTTATGTGATATTGGTTATAGTATCTTGTATTATGTTTTTGTTTCAGATATGAAACTTTTTTACTAGCCTCATAAAATAACTTTTTCTATTCTCCTATTTTTTAGAAAAATATAAGAATACGATGAATTAAGAATTTATCAATAGTCAAATAGAACTATTATTTAAACCCAGATCTATCTGATTTGAAAGCCTGTATTTTAGCTCACTTCTTTCTCCATTTCTATTTTAATTGTTGAGAAGTTTTATTCTCTTTTCCCTTTTGACAAATTGATACAATATGAACAGTGTTTTGGTACAGAAAAATGAGAATCTTGGGAAGGAAACAGACTAGATATTTTTCAGCATTAGGCTAGAGCTTCTGATATTGTTTACTGTATTGTGGGATTTCAGAATATGTTTGAGCAATGTTCCCTGAAATGATAGGGTCTCTCCTCATAAATTATCATTTTTGTTATTGTTAAAGCTTTTGGAGCTTTTTTTATATATGTTGATTTATATAGAATGATAGTTGTGATTATGTGGCTTTGGGAACTTTTGGGGGCTATTGGGTTAATTGTTGTAATTTTACATTCTAAATGGAAGCATCAGTTTTTTTTCCATGTTCATATTCCAAACTGTCCATATCTCTGTGTATTATAACACACCCATAAATAAGAGACAATCCTAATTACAGAAGGGTAACAAAGACAGGGTTGGCATTAATGAATTGTTTGTTGTTTTTGGAAATTTTTAGCAAGATTACTGTATAACTAATTTGTAGGTAAAGAATTAAACTTCAGTCTCATGCCCTGCACAACATTTATTATTTAACTGAAATATGCAATTATTTCCTCCAGTGGATATTGTGGCAGTTTGATATTATTGATGAATTTCTAAAAGCAATACTGATTATGTTTATAAACTGGTCTGTTCCTCTGGGCTAGTGATACCCTGAGATTGTTGTGAATTCAGAGATTTCACATTTACTTGACTAAATTTTGACTAGGGCTTTGATTGGGCCACATCGGTAGGATGTCAAATCCCTGACACCTTGGTGAGTGGGGACTCCCAGAGAAAACGACAAGACAGAGGAGATAGAGTTTTGATCCTGGAGCCCGGGAAGTATGCATACAGAGAAGCAGATATGTGAGGAAAGACAAAAGGCTCCATTAGACACGGAAGAGGCTGCAGGAAGAGAGACAAGCCATTCGCCTGACAGTTTACAGATGGCGTTGTGGAGGGAGCAGAGCACCTGAGCCCAGAGAGAAACCAGTCCTGGAAGAGAGACAAGACTTGTCCCAGCCTGCGGCTGAGATTGGACGAAGGTGGGACCACAGAGCCTTGGGAGGAGGAGGAACACTGAACCCTCACAGACATCACCCACCATCTTGCATCAACACATGGCAACAGACTCTGGGTGAGAAAGTACCTCTTATGGTGCCTTGAGTTGGACTCTTTAGGACTTTGTGACTGTAAGCTTCTACCCCAAATAAATACCCTTTATAAAAGCCAATAGATTTCTGGTATTTTGCATCAGCATCCCTTTGGCTGGCTAATACAGAGATTTATAGACCAGTAGGAAAAAATAAAAAACTACAGAAGACTTCATCCTACATTGGGCAGTTGAACTTAAGAATAAAGGATAATAATGACTGGGTAAGAGTAGAACTATAAAGGATATGAATTTGTAAGAAATCAAGAATTAAAATTCAAGGATCAGAATCAATTAACTAAAAAGGTCAAATGTATATGCCAATGCTTTGTTAGGCTGATTAATAAGAACTTTAGAGGGAAATGGACTTGGCCCAGTGGTTAGGGCGTCCGTCTACCACATGGGAGGTCCACGGTTCAAACCCCAGGCCTCCTTGACCCGTGTGGAGCTGGCCCATGGGCAGTGCTGATGCACGCAAGGAGTGCCCTGCCACGCAGGGGTGTCCCCCGCGTAGGGGAGCCCCATGCGCAAGGAGGGCACCCGTAAGGAGAGCCGCCCAGTGTGAAAGAAAGTGCAGCCTGCCCAGGAATGGCGCCGCCCACACTTCCCCTGCCGCTGATGACAACAGAAGCGGACAAAAGAAACAAGATGCAGCAAATAGACACAGAGAACAGACAACGGGGTGTGGGGGGATGGAGGGGGGGTGGAGTTAAATAAATAAATCTTTTAAAAAAAAAAAGAACTTTAGAACTAGTTTGGAGTAGAACATTAGAGAAACATACTTTTAGTTAGATATGTAGTGACAAAATAAGTAAGGGAAAGTAAAATAATTCATAATAGATTGAGACTAACTGCCTTTTTCCTAATTGTAGCAGGTGGTTTATTAAAACTCTCAAGTTTGAACTACTCAGACTCTGTATTACATCTCTCTAGGTCCAGCTCAGCCCTTCATTCTGTCAAACCAGATAAAACAGATCTGCCTGCAATTTCCTATAAAAGGGTCCTTGAGATGAAGCATTTTAATGCCCATAAAGAATAGACAAGACCTTCATTTTTAAAGACTCCCATGGAACGTTTCAAACGGCATGAATTTGTCTTGGTACCCTTTGCCAAAACTAATAGTTTTGAGCTATAGATTTGCAGGAAAGCCAACCATCTGATAATATTTGACTATATCTAGTTTATTGTAGCCCAGAAGCCCTAAAACCAACAACACCTTGAGTAAATAATAAGAAAGACTACTAATTTTTAGATTTATGTCAATTAAATATGGGAGGAATACAATAGTATTATTTTAGAAATTAAAAGGCTTTTATAGGGAAGCAGCTGTGACTCAATCAGTTGGACTCCCATCTACCAAACGGAAGGCCCTGGGTTCACATCTTGAGGCCCCCTTGTGAAGGCAGGCTTGCCCCTCTCACCGCGGAGAGCTGCCGGCCCACAGGTGCTGAGGAGAGCTGACTCAGCAAGGTGACCCAACAAAAAGGGAGATAAATAAAAACATAGAAGAGCATGTAGCAAATGGACACAGAGAGCAGACAACAAGCATGCTGCAGGTTTTGGGGAATAAATAAAAAATAAATAAAAATACAGACACACAGAAGAATGCACAGTGAATGGACACACAGAGAAGACAGCAAGCAAGCCGCAGGGGGGCGGGGGATTAAAAAAAAGGCCTATATAGTGATGTAGAGAACAGATCAAATGGATCTGGCTTGGATCATTATTTTTAAAAATTACGCCTCTATTTATCAATCAGAGGTTGAACTGCCTTTCTGGTTCTAAATAGCTATTCCAACCAAGAGCTTCCTGATGAAGAAATGGCAGAGAGAGACTGGAGGGTAATAAAATACTATGTTATTTCTAATTCTTCTCGTTCTCTTAGAACAGAGATATCTTAAGCTTTGATAGAATGGTGCAATTTTATATTTTCCATTTGAGTACTTTAAAAGGTTCATTGTCTTTTAATTAAACTAAAGGAGAGAGAAGCAGAGATTAAAAGATGTAGTACTATGAGGGGGATGGCTTATAGCTACTAGTACATGAGTGGAGACACCACAATAAAGCAAGATGGAATGCAGCAGCAAGTTTTGTGCCTTGAAGCCTCCTCCTGTCTGACTGTGGCAGTAATTTGGAGTTAATTTGCGCAGCTTCTCAATGAAACTTTGTGTTTTGTATTCTTTGATTCTTTCTAGCATTTCTTTGCTGTCCTTTTATCTTCACTTTCATGCAGTCCAATGCAGTCTATACAATTAGACATGTTTATGAGGTAAACCAGTTTAGATGAGAACATTTGAACCAGGCTTAGTACATAGATAATTCCTATTTATCACTTGCTTTTTACCTTCCACAAAATGACTACCTCAAGTAGTATCTTCCTTGAATCTACCATTCTTTACTTCCACAAACAAGTGGAGGCCCACCTTCTCCTGTAGTGATTTTATAGTGTTCACGTGCATGGTAAGTGTTTGGGTTTCTACATTTGGGGATATTACTACATGGCAATTGTCTTATTTTCCTTTGTGTGAAGATTTTTTTTCTGTGTGTCTGTTTTTCTCCCTCTGCTCTCTACTCCCCCACGTGTCCCCAAGTCCTTCAAGCCAATGAGGTTGTGGTGACACCTTCTGGGCATTATTGGGAGTGAATTACAGCCATCAGTTTGATGGTGTTAGCATACCAAAGATTTGGTATATAATACTAAATTTAGTTTGCTCCATCAAAAGAACCAATACAATATTCTGCTTATGCCTAGATTGTCTAAAACTTTTAAAATATCAATGTGATTTCTTATAATGAGCCAAGATTTATAGTTAGCTAAATAAAAATCCAGTGGGCCTGCCTGCTTAATTGATGTTGAGGGTATGGTTCTTCATTAAGACTGACAGATGAAAGACTGACAATTGCATGTTATTAGAATATCAGCACTATACACTACTGCTTTTTTCCCCATGCTTTCATACAGCGGTATCAGGTTACATGCTAGTGCTTTATAAAAGTGAGAATATGTCCCATGAACAATCTCAGTAGAAACAATGCCATCCATCATGGCCATCCACTCTCAAGACACTGTAGGATAAAGGTATCTTCTGAGTATTCTTGCCAACTTACACCTCTCATCAGTTTTAAGAAACATGGAAGGAGTCTTCTCATAGCCTCTGCTAGGACATTGCTTTTTTTCTAATCAGATTCCCTTCCTTCCATCTCTATTTCAAACTGATTTAACACTTGTTTTAAAAGATGTTAAATTTAGCTTTTTCACACATAAGTGGCATAGTGCAATACAAGTTTACTGTTACCAATTTATTTAGTTATTTTTAAGGACCTTTCTTTGGATACTGAACATGCTAAACGCTATATTTTCCAATAAAATCACTGAATAGTTTTTGGCAGATTTGCTATTATATCTCTTCAGAAAATCACCTAGTATTACAAGAACCTTATGAAGTTTGTTATTAAATAGATTCAGGGATCTCAAGAATCTTTCCTCTATTATTTTCCTAATGAATAGCAAATGATAAAGAGTATTGGGTAACAAAGGTGTGACTGGCTGAAAAAGTGGCTATAAAACTACCCATCTCTATAGCATCACCCAAGGGCAGTGGCAGTGGGAAAAGCATTAGATACTAATCATGAAGCCCAGGATAACTAGTACGATTGGAAATGCAGCCTTTAAAATGATACCTTATGCTTTATCTTAGCTCTTTGCATCATCCTTTGGTCAAATATTTCATATTCAGTGTCTAATATATGCATTTATATTTGGTACAGAACCCAATATTTCTATTACTACTATATAATAAAATCAAGGCAAGGACATATTGCCTTCTAATTGTGATTTGCAAACAGATGGTAGATAGCTGGAAAATAGACTGGAGCTATAAAAAATTGGGAAAAGTGCTTTCATGAAATTAAAAGAAAGCTAGTTTAAAATACTAAATGTGAATAAGTAACAAAATATCATTTACTAACTATGGAGATGATGATTTTACTTGAAATGTGGGGAGGGAGGAGAAAGCTGGAAGGAGGCAAAACACAATTTGGCCTTAAATTGAATTTCTCTGATAAGGCATTTCAGAAGCGGCTTGTCTTATTCACTCAGCAGCAAAATAATCATATGCGCTTTAATAATCTTTATTTTACAGGCATGCGTTGCCAGGGTAACGGAATGTAAGCAGGGGAACAGTACCTTGCAGATCACAAAGGCAAATCTGTGGGAAGAAATTTCACTGAGTTTCTTTTTTTCTTACTAGTGTAATAACCACTCTTATTTTTCCTGCACTATTTAATAATTTCATATAAGCATTCATTTCCCTTTCCCTTTTTTGTATCTGTTTAAACATGGATAAATCTGGAACTGTCAAGTTCAGTGGGCTAAGCAAAATACAGATGTTATGTCTTTACCATTTTCATGTAATTATTTTTTTTGCTATTTTACCTCTATCCCCTTCCCAACATTATTTCTTTCTCTCTGTGAACTGATCTGATGTAGTACTCCAAGTAAAGGGGGCTTGAGATGGCAGTTGGTATTTGGCTGCATTAATCAAAATGTATTAGCTAAACTTGCCTATAGAGATACTATAAAGAGGTGGGGATTGCAGTTGGGCCATAATTTTTGGAAGGAGGTATATTACATTATAGTGAACGAGTAACTAGCATCCATACCAAAAAAGCCACAGAAATAATGACAGAAAACTCACGCATACCTAGACATACATACACATGCATGCACAAGGGAGGAGTGAAGAAGGAGGAGAAGCAATCTTAGGTTCTTTTAGTTTTCCACTGAGCACTACAACTTCAATTAGTTCTAGGTAATGGACTCATTTGGAATATTTACAGAATGAAAGGTTCCAATGCCTTTTCAAAAGAGATAGAAAACTGAAAATAATAATGTGCCTGTCAATCATATGATTGGATTGAATTTATGGCAAATTTTTTATGGGTTATAAATATTTGTCATTATCTTTGCTGAGAGTCATAGCCTATGAAAGTAAATGTAAAAACAAAGTAATGTTAGGCTGTAGGGAAAAAAATAGCCTATATGAAATTAAATAGAAAAATCTATATTCATGTGATAGTTAAAAAAAGATAGGAAAATCTATATTCAGATGAAAATGTGACTTTACCCTACAAATGCAAAGACATTTTAGGTTAATGCTGCTTCTTAATTTTCTCATGCCTCCTGTGCTCCTAAATTGTATAGCTCTTTCAATTTTTTGAAACAATCGACAACCTGGAATAGGTGCTCTAAGAAACAGTTTCTGGATGGATTTCATTATAAATTTTTTTCTGGGTTTTGATAAAATTTACTAAATTGTAGTTTTAATTAGTTATTAATTTTTTCTAGAAACTGATATTTCTTTCTAGATAAGCTATGCACAAATACTTAAAACTCAAAATCATTAAAGCTACCTTTAAAACAGATAATGGTAAAAGAAAAAATAAAATTCTGAAAGGTTGCAGCAATTTGGTATTTATGAATTCCAAAAATAGATATTGGATTATGTTTGTAAACTGGTATGTTCCTCTGGGCATATTAGATTGTATTAAATTCAGAGGTTTCACTTTTACTTGATTAAATTATGATTAGGGCTTTGATTTGGCCATGTCAATAGGCCAAACTACACAGCAGAGGAGAGAACTAGAGTTTTGATGCTGCAGCCCTGGGAAGTAAATACACAGGAGAAGAACACAGAGGAATAGAGGCAGCTCCATAGACACAGCAGAGGCCCTGGAAAGAGAGAGAGCCTGATTATCTACAGCTGACCTTGTGGAGAGAACAGAGCAGCTGAGCCATGGGGGAGAGAGAAGAGCCTTGTGGGGAGAGATATGAGCCTTATACCGGCCTATACCTGAGACCAGAAGAAGCTAGGGTGATGGAACCTAAAGAAGGCCAAAACCATGCAGAGACTGGCAGCCATCTTGCTCCAACACATGGCAACAGACTTTGGTGAGGGAAATAATTTACTCTTTATGGCCTTGTGTCTATAAGCTTCTGCCCCAAATAAATACCCTTAAAAGACCCAACAGATTTCTGGTATTTTGCATCAGCACCCCTTTGGCTGACTAATATAGAGGTCAAGCAAAGATTCATAGTATGGCTAGTGGAGAGAATGTTCCATAGTGGTGTGACTAGTATTTCTCAGGTGTTTTTGAAAATGGAAAAGAGTCATGTTAAAATAGTAAGAATTCTGGTATTCCATAAGGCATTTCAAACCCAAATGCCTCAGAAGTCAAAGCTTGATTCTTATCAGTCATCACTGAAAGTTCTTAAGAAAGTTTCCAAACCCAAAAGAGCCCATTTTAAACCATTTCTTCATACTATAATACTGTTGATTTAAAGTCAACTCCTGATTATTCATTCTGCATAATCAATTCATTTGGGGCTTTCTTGAAGCCATATCTTCTTTAATGTAGAATCTTAAGAGTATATAAATTCCCTAAGAAGCCAAAGGACAGACCTTCTTCTCTCCTTGGGTTCTTGTTTACCTCTTTCTTCTTTCTTTATTCCATGGAAATAAGGTAAGGGGTTTTAGACACAGAGTAACATATCTGTTTTCTTAAGATTTGAGCCTTTATCCCTGACACATGAAAATCACTAGTAATTCTACATTTTTGTTTAGTTGTTATGGAGATGAGCATATGGTTGGTAAATACTGTTCAATTGGTGATCTTAGCTCAGCTATAAAAACTTTCCCATCAGTCACTAGCATTTGTTCTTCCATTTTGGTGAAAAAGAATTCTTTCCCCTCACTTCTTGAATTTGGTACAATTTTGTAGCATGTCTAAGAGGATCTCAAAATGTGACTCTCCTTATTTGTTTTACCTGAGGCCCTAAGACAAAAGATTTCAAGGTGAGATATGAAATTGCCATCCAGTTCTTATATGAGGATGAAGGAGAAACCATTTATGTGATTTTTAACTTACCCTAACCATGTCAAGGATATGAAAGGATTGAGAGGTTAGAAACTAAAGAGAGGGGATTTTTGGAGAGAGTTGTGGGTGTGCTGATCATCTCACCACACCTCCAAGGGAAAGAAGTGGGGGTGCATCTCCCTTCATTAGCATTCAAGAGAGAGGGTTTTAAGTAGATGTCTTGAGGAGCTTAAGTGACCCCTGCCATCTAAGAACTGCTGTCTGACTCCTGCCTAAGAAATCTAAAGAACACACGACTGGTTGGCCAGCTGCTTTGGGGATTGAGAGACAAACACATGGCTCTGTTAGGTGACCTGCATTCCCTGAGTTTGTTGGAACAAATGTTGCCTGAGTATGTAATGGATCAGAGGTGGGCCATACATGCAAGAAAGATGAGGCAAGGTTGTCTGAGAACTGTAGATTGCCTGAAGAGGCCCTGTGATCCTAATGATGAAGTTAACTTCCATTTTCTCAGAAGCAGTAAGCAGAGGGAGAATGTCACCAACATAAAAAAAATCCACAAATAAGAGTCAGACAACCTCTCTCCCAATGCAGGCAGCCAGCTAACCTAAGCAGGACTGAATGGGGAAAGAAAATAGGCTATAACTTTGAAGTTTACATTTTTATTACTGTACTAGACAAGGTATATTAATTATTGAGTATTTTGATTATATGAAAATGAACAGAAACAGCATGAAATTTGACCTAAATTTTATGCATGGGCATGGCATTGCCTTACAGAATAAATTAAAAGAGATACCAAGAGAGTTATTATTAACTCACACAAGTTATGCTTGTTCAACTTAATGGTTATATATATATATACTTATATACTTATGTATACATATATACATATATATATAGTACCTGTTTATAGCAAAGTGGTGATATTGAAAGAATAGAAGAATTCTATGTAGGAAAATAGCGTTATATGTTTCTCTGGATCGCTAGCTTATTATCTTTATCTCTGTGGTCAAAATTCTACCCTCTTTTATTTGGCCCTATCTATACCTAAGGGAGAATGTACTAAAGCTAGGCAAAAAAGAATAGAAGTCAGGAAGATTATAATTGGATTGCTTTATCCATGTGGTTTCATCTCTTCTCCAAAAACCTTTCCATAGCTTTGTGTTTTTTTTAAGATTTATTTTATTTATTTATTCTCCCTGCTCCACCCCACCCCCACCCCACCCCCATTGCTCGAGCTTGCTGTCTGCTCTCTCTGTGTGTTCATTGTGTGCTCTGCATCTGCTCATCTTCTTTTTTAGGAGGCATCAGGAACCAAAACTCAGGACCTCCCATGTGGTAGGTAGCCACCCAACGGCTTAAGGCCACATCTGCTTTCCCATAGCTTTTCTTGATTTAATATTTTGCCATTTCATTCTTCCTTTTCTAGAGCTCAAGTGAAGGTATTATAATGAAGGGGGCATTGATTAACCTACAGACTGGATCACACATCTAGATACCTAAAATTTAATGGTAATATTTTAGAGTAATATAATTGAGCTTTAATACAGCATAATGAATAAAATTATTAAGAAATATATATTGTAAGTTAGTGCAATGTTTTCTAAAGGTCTATACTCTACATAATCTTTAATAAATTTTGAATGCATATAAAGTATCTGTAAAACATTGTCTGTTATATGTTATTATTATTGCTTTCAGTTTGGTTTAGAAAAACTGGAGGCCAATGGTGATAACATGCACAATGAACCAAAGGAGGGATGATGTAAAGGTCTACCTTCATAAATAAGATTTCATCAAGCTTTTCAGGATGATCCTTTAATGCCCTCTACCAAAACAAAATAAAACAAAAACAAAAACAAAAAAACCCTCTTCTCTCTGTCTTCAAGGAAATTCTGTATCTTAATTCAGACAGAGAAAATCAACATATTTTTTAGAGTCACACACACACATATACACACAAACGTAAGGGAAGAAATCCAATTATTTAATATGGTTGTTCTCAATGCCCTCATACTGTTAATAGTTCTTAGTTGAATGGGACTTTGCTTATTTACAGTCATTCATATTGTAATTTATGTAAACAGTCATTTTTTTTTCTCTAAAGTTCATTTGTTTCTATGTAAGTGTGGAATTGTACTGACTATAAAAAATTAGTTGGTACAGATATTATTAAAAATTTTTATTGAAACATAGAATCAAGGAAATTGGCTAAGTCTTATTGAATATTCCTTACTGTACCTATAATTGTATCATAACAAAGCATACTGAAAAGAATGACTAGTTCAAGTCTCAGCTCTGCCACTTAGTAGTTCTGTAACTTTGGGGCAGTCATTTAACTTGCTGAATCTTTTTCTCACCTTACCCTCCCCACCCTGCTTCAATAATAAAATTATTGTAAAGATCAAGATATAGTAATATATAAGGGAAAAATCTATATATATGATACTCTTTTTCATTGTCTCATGATATTACATGCATGAAAGTAACCAGTTGTGCTTTTCCCTTTCCATTACAGAATATTGTTTGCTGAATTTGAGTATAAATGTATTTTCAGTCAACAGGATTTGTTAGGTCCCACAATTAAAGGCAAGTCATGAATTTGAGGGGAAAACATGAATTTTAGTCGTTTTCATTCTCTTAGGTGAATGGAGTCAAACTTTTGGAGTAGGGGCATAAGAAAGGAAGATCTCTTATTTAGAATAATACTGAAAGAACTCTAAAGAGCTTTCCAGAATTTTCCATGTACATGTCTTAGCCTGCATTTTGCCATTTGGATATAGTCCTTACTATCTCAATAGTAGAATAAAGTGCTTAAAAAAAAAAAAAGAACATTACACTTCCCTCATTCTTTGGAACCCAAGAGCCTCCATAGATGTCTGTTACAATAAAGAGAATATGGCATCTCTAATTAGAAGTAAGAATAAAGTAATTCATAACAGATAGAAAATGCAAACTCTAAAAATAAGTTTTAGGCTAGAACTAAGCTTAAAACTTAGTTCATTTAATTCGAAAGTAGAAATAATTTTTAGAAAAATAAATATTATTAACCCTGAGAAACTTTTGAACTTTAGGGATTTTCTCTTTTCCTTCTCTCTCCTACCCTTCCCTTTAGTTCCCTCCCTTCCCCTCCTCTTCCTCTTTCATTCTCTTTCACTCTTTCTCCTGCTTCTCAAATCACAAGTGGTTGAATATATTTGAGTAATTTGATCTTAGGAAACTGACATGCAAATTGTCATCTTGTCTACAGTTTCTGCCCAGTATAATGTGTAATAGCCAAAATTTGTTAAACCTTCCAAATAGATTTCAAAGCAGAAATGCTGTTATCCAAAAATAGGAACATGTGACTTCCTAAGAAATAAGCATTTGTCCAGTTCCCATACTTTAAGATTATTAAACTAAAACTTCTGATGAAAGGTCAGAAAGCCAGACAAGGTTTTTTGACATCTTATGCTTAGTTCTTAAAAAGAAGATTGTAGGGGTTTTTTTCCACAAGAGGTAGTACAAATTTTTATTCCTTTAGGGTATACTCCTATAATGCTTTTTCCTTCATTAGGGAATATTATGGGCTTATAAAGCTCCCCCCCGCCCCCCCAAACTAACTTAGACATGTGTTTGAGGTCAGTGAGGAAGACCTGATAAACAATCCTCTTCAGATTCAAAAACATCTCATGTTATCTCCTACATTAATGATTTTTAAAATGTAAGGAGTAGGAGAAATATGTTCCTTGAACTCCAGGAATTTACAACTTGGGAAATTATTTCTGTTTCATTTAGGTAAGAGAAATTCCCTTTGTTTCATATCTTCAGCTTGGGTTCATGTTTTTGTAGCCTTGATTACCTTGTAGTTAAAATAATAGGAAGCTGTAACATAAGCCGAGAAAGAGAGGCAAAGTTTTGCTTTATCAATAATATGATTATGTTAACCCTTATGCTATGAACCATCTACTTATTTTATAGGTGATTGAGATAATAGTAACTTTGTAGTGAGTAATATGAGTTGCAGTTCAAATCTTTTGATTCTCAGAATACTAAACTGCATACACTAGTAATTGTGGTTTCTTGTGGCTGTTGTGTTTGAAATGGTTGCTGGCTTATATAGGATCTCTTGTAGTTTGAGGGTGAATATTGGCACGACCTACTTCAATGTAATTTCTATTAGTAACTTCGCTAAAGTATTAAATAATAAATCCTTTGAAATTTTTTCCTTGGATAATCCTAACTTAAGCATATTATAAAAATAGAAAAAGCTCTCCAAAGAGGCTAGAGGGGTGGTGTGTGTATGTATGTATGTGTGTGTGTGTGTTTTACCTCTAGTCCTTCTAAAGAGCAGATACTTTGGGCTTCCTTTTTCTCTAGGAATGTTATTTAAAGCTGTAGTTGACATTTTCCTAGATAATGCAAGGATTTGTGAGACTGCTTTTTCATTTCAGGGCATGTATATAAGATTTAAATATAATCACAAGACTTTAAAAGAAATGATCCTGTTTCTTACTCTAAAGCAGAGTGATAAAACGTCTTCATCCCACCACAAAGTACAATGATTAGGGTGACATGTCCCAGTTGTGATAAATAGTGTCAGAATAGCTTGTCTCTAAATTTAAGTGTATTTACACCTATATTTTCAGACAGTAGGAATCATCTGCAAATACAATAAGTAGTGTTCTGACGTTCTCCTTTGAAAACAAAGATAACTGTATGTCTTAGCTAATTACAGACCACCCAACCTAAGGATGTTTTGTAGATCTTTATAGCTGAGAAGGAATACCAAGAAGGAACACTTAAGAAATTGCACAAAGGAAATGGATTCTCATCATCATTATAACCAAGTATTTGTTACAGGCTGCCTTCTCTCCTCTTCTTTTCCACCTCCCCTTGTCCTTGTCATCTTTCTATTGTAGGGAAAGGAGTGAACTTTTTACAAGTTTTTCTTTTTATCTAATCAAGCACCATTCTTTCTTAGTTGAAAAATGCAGTTGACAACCTAGTTGTCCTAATGTAGTCTTAAATGGTGGAAATTCCTTAGCTATCATGCCTATTGAGGGTTGCTTAATTTTAAAAAAATCTCCTTTAGTAAGGGGGAATTTAACTTGTGATCTACCTTAATTTTTACAAGGAAAGGCAAAAGTTGTTTTTATTTAAATAAACCCTGATATTTTGAACATCTAAATTAGACGATTTACTTTATCCTTTCATGGTAACCTGAATTCTTCTTTCTTTTGAAATGGAAGCTGTCCTAACCCTGTAACCTCAACATAACTATGAATAAAACTCTTTCTGATTATATGACTGTCTATTGTGAATATTAGCAATGCTAATCAGCTTATTGCAGTGGATTTGTATCTTCATAGCTAGTGTTCATAGAATGGACATTGACATAACTGCAGCTCTTTACCAATATTTAGATGATAGCAAATTTAAAATCACAGATCTGAATTTCTCAGTGCACACTACAGTATATGGAAAAATATTAAAACATGTACAATTTTATGTCACTAACTTGAGTTTCCATACAGTTTTACTTATGCAAAATGTTCATGGTGGCTAATGGTATAGTACATTGGACCTTTAGCTACAAAAATAAAAGACTCCATATCACTTGTTTTTGCTATATTTTTGTTTCTTCTGTGATGGAAAGGCAATCATCTCTTCTGGGAACAGGTTTCTTAATCTGTGTCAAAGAATAGCTGATGATTTCTGAAAATCATTTTCAAAAGGCCTGTGTGAGGTTGGGTGATTGTCACAAATGAATATTTATTAAATGCCCATTGGATTCTTGACATTATACTAGGTTTTACAGCAATTTCAGTGAAGATAGACAATAACATGTAACATAGGGATGGGCTGGATTATAAAATGGAGAAGGTTATTAAGGTGAATGTAACTGTATAGATATGTAAATATGAAGGAAAACATTACATACTTAGATGTATGTATATATATTTAGTAAATACATGCTACACTACCAAAGCATGTGAAATGTGGCAGAAATATGATAAAAGAGGTATGTATGGAATAATTTCTACATTTTCTTCTGGAAATTAAAGCACTTCCACAAGTAAATCTTTCTCAAGTAAATGAGTTATTAAGAACAAAGCAGCAAAAGATCAAGAATATAAACTAGCAGCAAAAGATCAAGAACCATCTTATGTGCTACCCACCTTTGATACTTCCTAAATCAGTGAAAAATATAGTGAAGGAGAACTATTTAAAGAAGAGACGAGTTTAAAATAGTAAAAATCAATACAATTTTTGTGAGGACATTGGCAGTAAAATGAATTAGAAAGAATTTCATATTAAAAAGATGCCTGGAAGATCCAGATGGGGCAAACAGAAGGATAAAGAAGCTGATGGCAGAATTACCATGGCTATGATAGTCATAAGTGGGAGAAAATTATACTCATCTAAATCAGGTCCACAAGGGATGAAATTCACAAGTTTATAATGAACAATTTGGGATGTAAAAGTTTGAGCAAAAAAGAAGTAGGGTTGGTGGTAATAGTCTAATGCTATTATCTCATAGTCTGTAACAAATGTTCCACCATGGTGTGATGTGTTGGTGAAGGGGTGTTGTATGGAAATTCTACATATGTGCATGATTGTGTTATAAGTTCACAACTTTTGTAGTAAAAATATTTTAAAAAATAATAATAGGGCAGGTTGGGGGGGGAAACACACCAATTGTAAGATGAGGACTATAGTTAGTAGTAAGATTTTGATGAGATTCTTTCATAACTTGTAACACTTGTTTCACAGCCATGCAAAGTGTCAGTGGTGGGGTGATGTATGGGAACCCTGTATGATCTTATGCATGTTTGTTTTGTAAGTTCACAACTTTTACTATAACTTATTGTTTATATATACTCATATATGAATGATGTACTTCAAGAAAATTTAGAAAAAAAATTTTTTAAAGATAATTAGTGGCATGGACACAATCATTCTAAGGTCCACAGGATAAAGGAATAGAGTATGGATTAGAGTGGACTTATTGATATTCTATTCATGAACTATTGTGATTAGTAATCGAAGGAAATGTGGCATTGGTGTGGAGAAAATGGTCATGGTGGCTGCTGGGGGTAGGGAGTGGGAGGAAGAGATGTGATGCAGGGGCATTTTCGGGACTTGGAATTGCCCTGGGTGGTACTGCACAGACAGTTACCAGACATTGTATGTCCTCCCATGACCCACTAGGTGGACTGTGGGAGAGTGTGGGCTATGATGTGGACCATTGACCATGAGGTGCAGCGGTGCTCAGAGATGTATTCACCAAATGCAATGAATGTCTCATGATGATGGAGGAGGTTGTTATGGGGGAGGGGGGAGTAGGGGGAGGGGGGTTATGGGGACCTCATATTTTTTGAATGTAACATTAAAAAAATAAAGACAAAAAAAGATAATTAATGATGGAGACATCAGTGAGAGACTTAATGAAGGAGTCCACCACTCAGCCTCTGCCCAGACACTGTTTTAGGAGTTATGTAGAGGATAAAAAGATTTATAAGAGAATTCCTGGATAGGCAACCTAGTATTAAATTTAAAAGTCTTCTCCTGCTAACCATTTGAAAATGCTAGGTAGATGCAACAAATAACCTTTTGAATATATAGCTATGCTTTCAGGAAAGTAAGGAAAATCCTCAAAGGCTAAATTTGGAAGTGGTTAAAAAAAATACAGTAGTAAACATGCATAGTGATTTGGGCTCTCCAGGATTGGGGCATGGGGTGTCCTGGTACAAGGATATAAGTCTGATAGCCAATCAAGGTTGGGAGCCTACATGATGAAAGTAGTCAGAACTGAGACACTAATGTAAAGCAGGAATTCTAGAAGCATTAGCAAAGAACAGGCTATGAAAAAGAAAAAAAATTACTCTGCAGCATATGGAGACCATAAAGATTTTTTTTCTCACCCTGAGCTCTGTGTCTAATTGAGTCAAAAGATTTCTCCAGGAAGGGGACTTGGCCCGGTAGTTAGGGTGTCCATCTGCCACATGGGAGGTCTGCGGTTCAAACCCCAGCCTCCTTGACCCATGTGGAGCTGGCCCATGTGCAGTGCTGATGCGTGCAAGGAGTGCGCTGCCACGTAGGGGTGTCCCCCGCGTAGGGGAGCCCCACACACAAGGAGTGCACCCTATAAGGAGAGCCACCTAGTGCGAAAGAAAGTGCAGCCTGCCCAGGAATGGCTCCGCACACTCAGAGAGCTGACGCAATATGACGCACCAAAAAGAAACACAGATTCCTGTGCCACTGACAACAACAGAAGCAGACAAAGAACACGCAGCAAATACACACAGAGAACAGACAACCGGGGTGGGGGTGGGGGGCGGGAAAGGGAGAGAAATAAATAAATAAATCTTAAAAAAAAAAGATTTCTCCAAAAATTTCTAACTATAGGCCCTTTTTGAGGTTTGAGGTTTAAATTTACATTCCTACTTCAAAGTGGCTCCTGAATATTAATATCCCAAGGTACCTCTGGAAGCTAAGACAAAAACCATTCTAGATGTATATACCCTCAACCAATGCTACACTATATTCTCTCATGAAAAACACTACTTAGCATGGGCTCATTTTCCAAAAATTACAAAGTATACAAGGAAAACGACAACATGAACAAGAATGCGTAGACCCAGAATATACCAGGATTACCTCTAATAGCTCCAGATAATTAAGCAGAGGCTATAAATAGAAAGGTATACCTAAAATAAAATGGAACACAAAAGCACAATTTTAAGAAGAGTCTGATTTTAAAAATAATCTAATAGAATGTATTAAAGTGAAACAATGGCCAATGAAGAATAAATTAACAACTGGAAGACAGATCTGATGAAAGTACCCTGAAGACAATATAGAGTTATAGAGATAGAAAATATTAAAAATAGTTTGATATACATGAATAGTAAAATAAGATCCAACATACAATTAATAGGAGTTCCAGATGGAGCCCTTGGAAGAATGAAGCAAATATGATATTTAATGAATAAGTGACTGAGAGTATTTTAAGTACATACATTTCTGTTTTTATCCCTTTTAACTTTTCCTGAAATGGTTTCTCTTTTTCTGACTAATCCCTGATTGATACATAATCTCAACTAAGCTTTTATTCAAGAATGAGGGCAAAATAAAGATATCATCAGAATAAATAAGACTTGAAAGAGTTTACTTAATAGACTCTGAAAGATTAACTAAAGAATGTTATTTCAAATAATATGAGAATGAACCTAGAAAGTAGTGAGATGTCAGAAAGAACAGTGAGGAAAGAAAAGAGTAAATATACGGAAAACATCTCAGAAAACATTGGCTGTGTATAATGATGGTAGTTAGAAATAATTTAGAATGTTTAAAGTAAGCATGGCCCTGGATGGTGCTTCAGAGGTAATCACCGGACATTGTAAATCCTCACAGGGCCTACATAATGGAATAGAGGAGAGTATGGGCCATGATGTGAACCAATGTATATGAGGTGCAGAGGTGCCCAAAGATGTACTTACCAAATCCAATGGATGTGTCATGATGATGGGAACGAGTGTTGTTGGGGGGGGGGAGAGGGGGGGTGGGGGGGTGGGGTTGAATGGGACCTCACATATATATTTTTAATGTAATATTATTACAAAGTCAATAAAAAATTAAAAAATTAAAAAAAAAAAAAAAATAAATAAATAAAGTAAGCATGATCCCAAAACTAGAAACATAACTAACCTACTAGGTGATTGTTTAAACTAACTGTGGTATATCAATACCATGAAATATTATTCAGGAGTAAAAATGAACAAACTTTTGGCACACACAGTAAGTTGGGTGAGCCTCAATGATTTATGCTAAGTGAAAAAAGCCAGTTCAAAGGTCACATAAGGAATAAACCCATTTATATAACATTTTTGAAATGATTGTGATGGAGAACATATTAGTGGCTTCTAGGGGTTAGGGATGGTGAGGATGGTGACCATAAAGGAGTTGCATAAGAGAATTTTGTGGTTTTAAAATATTCTGTATATTGATTGCAGTGGTGTGGTTATATGAATCTACACATGTGGTAAAATAACATAGAACTATAAATACACTGTAGCATCTTACACATGTGGTAAAATGACATAGACCTAAACATACATTGTAGCAATCTCAATTTCTTGGTTTTGATATTTACCACAATTATGTAAGATGTAACCATTGAACAAAACTGAAAGAAGGTCACACAGGACCTCTTTTTACTATTTTCGCAACTTCCTATGAATATATAATTGTTTCAAACTTAAAAGTTTTGTAAAGGAATACTGAGAGTGGAGCTAGAATACTGGACAATAATATCATTTAAGAAGGGGAAACTTTTGCCTATAGTTTCCAAAAGTCCCTTTATTGTTTGAGTGAAAGTTATACTGATCAATTTTAGACTTTAAATCAACTTTCAATGGTTAAACTTTTAGTGTATTCATTAGTGGACTTGGCTCAGTGGTTAGGGCATCTGTCTACCACATGGGAGGTCTGCGGTTCAAACCCCAGGCCTCCTCGACCTGTGTGGATCTGGCCCATGCGCAGTGCTGATGCGCGCAAGGAGTACCATGTCACGCAGGAGTGTCCCTGCGTAGGGGAGTCCCTCACACAAGGAGTGCGCCTCGTAAGGAGAGCCGCCCAGCGTGAAAGAAAGTGCAGCCTACCTAAGAATGGTGCCACACACACGGAGAGCTGACACAACAAGATGACGCAACAAAAAGAAACACAGATTCCCATACTGCTGACAACAACAGACGCGGACAAAGAAGAAGATGCAGTGAATGGACACAGAGAGCAGACAACCGGGGCGGGGGTGTGGAGGGAAGGGGAGAGAAATAAATAAATAAATAAATAAATCTTAAAAAATATATATATAATGAGACTGTCTGAATCCCAAACCAGTATTAAGATACAGAAAGGGACGAGGAAAGAAAACTTAGTAAATGAATTTATTTCTGGCAGTGTGGTTCAGTAAATACTAGCACCAGCTTCCCACTGAATCAATTTAAAATACTGAATAATTTAAAAACACAATTACATCCATGAGTTGGTAAGAAAGTAAGGGAAAACCAAGTTTAAAACTAAATGAAGGGAAGCGAAAGTGGCTCAACTGATAGAGCATCCGTCTGTCATATTGGAGGGCCCAGGGTTCAAGACCCAGGGCCTCCTGACCCATGTGGTGAGCTGGCCCGTGCACAAGGAGTGCTATGCCATGCAGGGGTACCCCTTCAAGTGTGTGCCCTGCAAGGAGAGCTGCGCCATGCGAAAAAAGCGCAGTCCACCCAGGAGTGCCCCCCCACACACAGAAAGCTGATGCAGCAAGATGGCGCAACAAAAAAGAAAAGTAGATTCCCAGTGCCACCGAGGGTGGAAGCAGACACAGAAGAACACATAGCAAATGGACACAGAGAGCAGACAAGGGGGGAGAGAAATAAATAAATTTTTTAAAAAAACAAAACTGAATGAAGGCAAATCCCCAAGAAAAGTAAGCAAAACACTGCAGCCAGCTTTATCCTTGAAGACATTTGTTGAATTGATTTGAACCAAAAGATTTAGTTTTTATGTATTTCAAAGGTACAAGGAACAGAGGTCAAAATCCAGGACCTGCTCAAATTAATATCTCCTTAAAATAGGGAACCCAAAGGGCTATACTGACAGAATAAGAGTGAACTAAAAATAAACCTATCCTGTACTCACATGCTAAGGAAAATGAAAGAAAATTAGCCTGTCTTCAAAGTTGATGCTCTGTGGAGCAGGGGCAGGAGGGATATCGTCCATGAAAATTCCCAACTGCAAACCAGCTATAATGTGTCTACATCCTTAACTCATATTACTTCAGTGGCCTGAAAATTCTCAAGTCAGGAAACTTACAGCAAGCTTATACTAGAATGGCTTAAGGTTAAAAGAAACTTGTAAATAAAGACAAAAAGTATTGAAGGAAAAAAAAAAACAAAACAATTTCTAGGGATTAAAAATATAATGAAGTTCCAGGAAGATGGTGTCAGAGTAGGCAGGCAGGGCTCAACTTTCTCAGAAAACAGAGAAAGGGTCAAAAACTGTTTAAGAGACCTACTTTGGGGGTCAGCAGACCAGGACGGTGCTGCACAAATCCCAGGAGGGCAAGGGAATGAGATATGAAAAACCTGAAAGAATAAGCATGAGTTACTAAAGCCCTGTGACAGCTAGGAAGGGCTCCCATCCCAAAAAACTACACAATGTAGATGAGATGGGCAAATTCCTAGAAACACACAAACCCTGACCCTAGAAGAAATAGAAGACCTCAACAAAGTGATCACAAGAGATTGAAACAATCATCAAAAACTTCCCAAAGATGAAAAGCCCTGCACCAGATGGCTTCAAGGTGAATTCTACTAATCATTCAAAGACAATCTAATACCAGTCTTGCTCAAGCTCTTCCAAAATCTTGAACTAACACACTCATTCTATGAAGCTGATGTCATCCTAATACCAAAACCAGATGAGGATACAGCGAAAAAAGAAAATTAAGACCAATAACCTTAATGAATATAGATGCAAAAACCATCAACAAAATAGTTGCAAACTGAATCCAAAAGCACATTGAAAATAAAATAATTAATACCACAATCAAGTGGGTTTTATCCCAGGTATGCAAGGGTGGTTCAGCACAAGAAAATCAATTAGTGTAATAAAGCACATTGATAAATTAAAGATGAAAAATCAAATGATTCTCTAGATTGATGCAGAAAAGGCATTTACAAAATACAGCATTCTTCCTTGATAGAAACACACCAAAAGATAGGAATTGAAGGAAGCTTTCTCAATAAGGTATATAGAATGCCACAATGATGAAAGAAGTTGTTGATGTGGGAGGAGTGGGGTAGGGTGTGCGGTATATGGGAACCTCTTATATTTTTTAGTATAAGATTTTCTGTGGTTTTTGTATCTTAAAAAAAATACAATGAAAAAATAAGGTAAAATACATATATGAAAAACATACACCTAGCATTATACTGAATGGTGAAAGACTGAAAGCTTTCCCACTGAGATGAGGAACAAGACAAGGATGCCCATTGTCACCACTG
This sequence comes from Dasypus novemcinctus, assembly GCF_030445035.2. NCBI lineage: Eukaryota > Metazoa > Chordata > Mammalia > Cingulata > Dasypodidae > Dasypus > Dasypus novemcinctus. The sequence goes on along the minus strand of NC_080690.1, from coordinate 18,230,754 downwards.
TTATTCAATATTATGATGGATGTTCTAGCTAAAGCAACCAGGCTACATAAGTAAGTAAAAGTCACCAAAATAGGAAAGGAGAAGAAAAACTTTTGCTGTTCACTGATGATATGATCCTATATCTAGAAAACCCTGAAAAATCCACTATAAAGAAAGCTACTAGAATAGACAAGATCAGCAAAGTGGTAGGAAACAAAAATCCAAAATGTTTCCATACATTATTATGAGTAATCTGAGGAGGAAGTCAGAAAAAAATTCCATTTATAATACTGACTAAAAGAATCAAATATTTAGAAAACACTTAACAATGTACATAAGGACCTGTAGAAAACTACAAAACATTGCTAGAAGAAACTAAAGGAAACTTAAATAAATGGAAGGACTTTCCATGTTCATGGATTGGAAGGCTAAATATCTTTAAGATGTCAAAATTCTACCTAAACTTATTTACAGATTCAATGCAATACCAATAAAAATCTCAATAGTCTTTCTTACAGAAATGGAAAAGCCAATTATCAAATTTATTTGAAAGGGTAAGGGGCCCTGAATAGTGAAAAAAAGTCTTTAAAAAGAATGAATTTGGAGGACTCACACTATGACCTTAAACCATATTACTTTTTTAATGTAATGCTTTGTGTGATCTATTAACTTTTAAAATATTTAATTAAAAAATAATAAAAAGAAAACAAAAAATTTAGAAAAATAAAGCATATTACTTAGCTACAGTAGTAAAAACAGCATGGTACTGGCATAAAGACAGGTTGACCAATGGAACTGAATCAAGAACTCAGAAATAGACCCTCACTCACATCTATAGTCAAGTGATTTTTGGCAAGGCTGCCAAGCCTTCCCAGCTGGGCCGGAACAGTCGATTCAACAAATGGTGCTGGGGGAACTGGATAGCCATATCTAAAAGAAAGAAACCCTATCTCACACCTTATACAAAAATTAACTCAAAATGCATCAAGGACCTAAATATAAAAGTGAAAACCATAAAACTTCTAGAAGAAAATGTAAGAAAACCTCTTCAAGATCTTCTGGTAGGTGGTAGTTTCTTAAACACTACACCCCAAGCAGGAGCAACAAAAGAAAAAAATAGATAAATGAGATCTCCTCAAAATTAAGCACTTTTGCATGTCAAAAGACTTGTCAAAAGGGTTAAAAGGCAGCTGACTCAATAGGACATAATATTTGGAAATCACCTATCTGATAAGGGTTTAATTATCCATGATATATATAGAGATCCTACAACGCAATAATAAAAAGACAAACTACCCAATTTTAAAATGGGCAAAAGACTTGAATAGACGATTGTACAATAAGAAATACATATGGTAAAAAAACACATGAAAAAATGTTCAACATCACTAGTGCTTAGGAAAATGCAAATCAAAACTACAATGAGATATAATTTCACACCTATTAGAATGGTCACTATTAAAAAGTCAGAAAACTACAAGTGTTGGAGAGCATGTGGAGAGATAGGAATGCTTACTCACTGTTGGTGGAAATATAGAATGGTACAGCCACTGTGAAGGACTGTTTGGCAGTTCCCAAGGAAGTTGAATATAGACTTGCCATGTGACCTGGCAGTACCACTACTAGGTATATGCCCAGAAGAACTAAGAACAGTGGTATAAACAGACATTTGCACACTGATGTTCATAGTATTATTCACAATTGCCAAAAGATGGAAACAACCCAGTACCCATCCGCCAATGAATGAAATTACCGTGTATACACACAATGGAATATTATGCATCCATAAGAAGAAATGAAGTTGTGAAGAATATGATAATGTATGAACCTGGAGGTCATTATGTTGAGTAAAGCAAGCTCGACATACAAGAACAAATAGTGTATGATGATGCTATTGTGAACTAAATGTATTGTGTAAACTCATGAAGTTAATAATTAGAATATAGGTTACCAGAAAATAGAATGAGGGTAGATAATGGAAAGCTGAGGGTTAATCTGTTAGAGTTGGTAAAAAAGGTTGAAAATCTTTGGAAATGAATGGAAATGGTGTGAGCACATAATGGTGTTTGTGACTAGTAGAACTATTATATGAGTATGGCAGTGGTTGAAAGGGAATGTCCAAGGACATGTATATTACTAGAAGGAAAGCTAAAAAATGTATTATGGAGCTGTATAACCTAGTGATACCTCATGTGAAATTTGAATACAGGTAATATTGCATACACAAAACTGTTTTACAAAATATAAACGCAATCTGGAGAGACAGAGAATAGCAGCTATGTATGGCAGGAGAAACAGTTTGGAGGTGATGAACATTGTTTTTCTTTTTTGGTATGGTTTTTTAATTATTATTTTTGGAATAATGAAAATTCTCTGATAATGATTGAAGTAATGAATGCACAACTATTTGATTATACCAAATACCATTTATTGTACACTTTGGATAGATTTATGCTTTATTAATATATATCAATAAAATTGAGTTGTTAAAAAATATATATATGTATATAATGACTAAAATTTAAAGCTCCAAGAACAGGCTTAACTAAGATAAGAAACAGTTCAAGATAGACTCTGTGAACTAAAAGATGTATCTGAAGAAATTACCCATAATGGAAATGGAGAGACAAATAAATGGAAAATATCAAAGAGATTAAAAGGCATGGAGGTGAGAATGAAATTATCTCACTTATATCTAATCAGAGATCTAGAAAGGTAAGAGACAATGACTGGGGCAGTAATTGTGGCTGATAATTATCCAGAGCTGATGAAAGACACTAATCTGTACATTCAAAGAATCCCAATGACACATAAGCAGGAGAAATAAGGAAATCCACTGCTAGAACATCAGTGTGAAGCTGCAAAACACCAGAATTGAAAAGAAGATTTGAAGAGCAGCCAAGGAGAGACAGTTGGAGGACTCACACTTGTGGACTTAAAAGCATATTATGAAGCTACAGTGGTCATACAGTGGTATGGCACACGGATAGATATGTTAACCAATGGAATCAAATTGAGGGATCAGAAAGAGACCCTTACATCTATGGCCAATTGATTTTTTGACAAAGCTGTTAAGTCCCCTCAATTGGAAAAGAATGTCTTTTCAACAAATGGTGATGAGAGAATTCTATATCCATATTCAAAAAAGGGAAAGAGGACCCCTATCTCACACCATATAGGAATATTAACTTAAAAGTGGATCAAAGATCTAAGTATAAGAACCCAAACCATAAAACTCTTAGAGGAAAACATCTTCTTGTGTTGGGCAACGTTTTCTTAGAATTTACACCAAAAGCACGAGCAACAAGAGCAAAACTTATATGAATGGGACTTCATTAAAAATTGAAAAGGACTTCATCATGAAAATAAAAAAGACAACCTATAGAACAGGAGAAAATATTTGGAAATCACATACCCAATAACAATTTGAAGTCCAGAATATAGAAGAACTCCTATATCTTAACAACGAAAAGAGAAACAACCTAACTTTAAAATGGGCAAAATATTTAGACATTTCTCCAAAAGGATATACAAATGGATAATAAGTACATGAAAAGATGCTCAACATCAATAGCTATTAAGGAAATGTAAGTCCAAATCGTAATGAGATACATTTTCACACCCACTAGAAGGGCTACTATTTAAAAAAACAGGAAACTATAAGCGTTAGAGAGGATATGGAGAAATAGGAACACTTATTCATTGCTGGTAGGAATGTAAAATGGCACAGTTGCTGTGGAAGACAGTTTGGCAATTTCTCAGAAAGCAAGGTATAGACTTACCGTATGACCCAGCAATTCCATTGCTAGATATATACCCAGAAGAATCGAAAGCAGAGCCTTGTACAGATATTTGCACACCAATATTCATAGCAGCATTACTGATCACAGTAGCTAAAGGATGGAAGCAACCTTAGTGCCCATCAACCAAAGAATGGATAAACAAAATGTGGTACATTTATACAATATTATTCATCAGGAATGAAGTCCTGATGCATGTGACAACATGGATGAACCTTGAAGACATGCTGAGTGAAATAAGCCAGATGCAAAAGGACAAATATTCTGTGATCTCACTAATGTGAACAAATTGTAGTGGGCAGACTCATGGGGCTAGAGTCTAGAGTTTAGAGTTACCAGGGGATAGAGTGGGATTAGAGAATGGGGAGTTGATGCTTAGGGTTGATTGTGAGGTTTTGGAGGTCAGTCGTGATGATAGCACATTATTGTGAGTGTAATTAAAAGCACTGAATTGTATAGGTGAATGTGGTTAGAAAGGGAAACTTTAGGTCTAGTGTATGTTACTAGAATAAAAGTTAAAAGATAAAACATAGGACTGTATAACATAGTGATCCCTATTGTGGACAATGGACTATAGTTAATAGTACAAGTATAAGAATATTCTTTCATGAATTATAAGAAATGTACAACACTAATACAAAGTGTTAATAATAGGGTGAGATGTATAGGGAAAATACACCTAATGCAAACTATAGGCAAGAGTTAATAGTACTATTTTAATAATTTTCATCAACTATAACAAAGGTAACTACTGATTAAAAAATTAGTACAATCAATGCAAGGTGGTAGTGGTGGTGGGGTGTATGGGAATGTATTTTATGCATGATTGGTCTGTAAATGCACAAATTCTCTAATTAAAAAAAAGTCTTGGGAAGCAAATGTGGCTCAAGTGATAAGGCCTTCGCCTACCATGTGGGAGAACCCGAATTCAATCCCTGGGGCCTCCTGGTGAAAAAGAAGAGAAAGCATGCCTACACAGCAAGCCAGTGCCTGCACAGTGAGCTAAGTGCCCATGCAGTGAGCCAAGTGCCCACGTGAGTGCACGTGTGACGAGCCAAGTGCCCACGTGGTGAGCCAAGTGCCTGGGCAGTGAGCCAAGTATCCACACAGTTAGCTGAGTGCCTGTGTGGTGAGCCAGTGCCCACACAGCATGTCAGTGCATGCATGGTGAGCCAGGTGCCCACGTGGAGAGCCAGGGCCTGTGTGGTGAGCCGAGTGCCCACTTGGTGAGCCAGTACCCGCGTGGTGAGCCGAGTGCCCACGTGGTGAGCCTGTGCTCCCACGGAGAGCCAGGTGCCTGCACAGCAAGCCAAGAGCCTGTGTGGTGAGTCATGTAGCAAGATGATGACACAACAAAAGAGATACAAAGGGGAGAGTCAAGGTGAAGCACAGCAGAGACCAGGAACTGAGGTGGTACAATTGACAAGGAACCTCTCTTCACATCAGAGGTCCCCAGGATCGAATCCTGGTGAATCCCAGAGGAGAAAGATGAGAAGAGAAGACAAAAAAGAAAAATAGATACAGGAGATCACGTAGCCAATGGAGACAGACAACAAAAACAGCAGGAAAGGGGAAGGAAAATTTTTCAAAGTAGATACTTCTAATTAGAAAAACTACAAATAAAAATGTACTTTAAAGAAAGTCTTTAAAAAAGTTATGCAGGCTTTTGAGGAAGATTTGATCCCATGATACTGAGGAAGATAAGGATCTTTGAAGCTTTCGGAGCTTGACATTAGAGGTTTTCTGCAATGTGAAGATTGTAACATCCTCTGGGAAAGGCTGGTGGGGAGGGGACATGCCTGGAGAATATTCTGTGGTAGCTGTCTTTCTAGGCTACGTGTGGCTCTTTAAGTGCTTTAAAGAAGCTTTAAGTGATTCTTTCAACTGGACATAAAGAGCAGCCCAAAGAAGTCTCTCAGGAGCTGTAAACTGGCTCTCAATGCTTTTCACTCCTGTTGCAAACTTGCTCCAGCCAGGGCTAGTTTAAGTACAAGGCTGATTTGGATACTTAGGGCTCTAGGCAAGCTCTAAACTAGATGGTGTTTTGGGGTCACATAGCAGGGCAATTTTGAAAGAATCATGTTTCAACAAGTAGAGGAACCAAAGTCCATGATAAGAAGACCAAAGTGGAAGAGAAAAATTAAGGTTGGAAAGAGGCCTATATGCCAATATACCCAACAGGATTTTATCAACCTTACTTGACCAGCTCTTTTTATTTTAAATTTATTATGGTAGCATATATACAGCATGAAATTTCCCATTTCAACCACTTTTGGGATGTGAGGTTCAGCAGTGTTAATTGCACTCATGATGTTGTGCTACCATCATCACCATCCATTGCTGAAACTTTTCCATTACCCCAGACAGGAACTCTACCCACTGAGCATAAACTCACAATTCCCCTTCTTGTATTCTACTACTTGTATTCAATTCCCCTTCATGTATTCTATTTTCTGTCTCTATGAATTTGCATATTCTAGTTATTTCATGTAAATGAAGTCATACAATAAAAAATGAGTGAAGAACATGCATATGGTAAAAGTGTGTGCACATCTAAACAAAAATTGACTATAAACACAATACAAGTAAAATATTGTAGGGTTAAAAAATATATATTAATCCAATGGTTAGTGAATACACTTTTCAAATTAATATGTAACAGTTTTAAGAACATACTGTATTTTAGGATACAATGTAAGTCTAAGAAAATAATTTAAAAATCAGTATCATACATAGTAACACATAGTGAGTAACAGCTAGTTTATAAATGGGGATGTGATTGAAAATGGTAGTGTGGGTGTGTAAATGCCAACTGACAGAATGCTAGAGAATAATCTAAGAACTGAATAGCACAGTAAACCAAAAGGTGAATGAGAATTGTGGTTGATGGTACAGATGTAAGTGTGTCCTTTGTGAGCTAGAGCAAATGTACATCTCTACTGCAGGGTGTTGGGAATGTGGGAAAGAATGGGAAAAATACAGCTGATCTGACCTATGGACTGTGGTTAGCAGTAATAACGTAATATTCTTGCATCTATGCCAAAGATGTACTGTATTGATAATGAGGCAGTATGGAAAATGTGAGCCAAATGTATGCTACAGACATGGTAACAATCAGATGATATTATCTTATCTGTAGCAAATGACACTCCACATTGTGGTGTGTTGATGGAGGGGTGTTGTTTGGGAATTCTGCACACGTGCATGATTGTTTTATAAGTTTACAAGTCCTGTCATAAAAAAATATATTTAAAAAATAATGATAGGGTGTATTGGAACCAAATGCAAGATAAGGACTATGACTGGCAATGGGATTTTGATGGTGTTCTTTCATAGTTTATAGCAGGTATCTCATGACAGTACAAGGTGTTGGTGGACGGTTGATGTATGGGACCCCTGTATGATGTTACGCATGTTTGCTTTGTAAGTTCACAACTTTTACTATACACCTAATTCTTTATGTATATTCATATATAAATGATATAAATACAATAATAAAGGGTTGGTTGGGGGGAAATACTTTGGTTAGTAGTAATACTTTGACAATGCTCTTTAATAATTAGTTCAAATGGTTTAACAACAATGCAATTTATTGGTGGTAGGGTGAGTTATGAGAGTCCTGTATGACGTTATATATGTTTGTTTTGTAAGTTCACAGCTATTATTATATACTTACTGTTTATGTATGTTTGTGTGAGTGATATACTTCAATAAATTAATTTTTAAGAATTAAAAAAAAAATCATACGAACTGTATTCCCTAGCCATAATACTACTAAATTAAAAATAAAAAGGAACAGGGTAATCTGAAACATCCTTTAATTTAGCCTTGGCAATTTAAAAACACTTCTAAATTCATAAGTCAGAAATAAAAATTATAATAGATGTTTGAAATACTGAGATTGGAAAATAATAAAAAAATATACTATTTCAAAGCTGTGGAATGTACCTAGGGAGGTACCTGGTGGAAAATTTATAGCTAAGTATTCAATTTGAGAAATAGAGTAAGCCTAAAGAAAGTAAAAGGAAGGAAGTAAAGATAAAAGCTAAATTTATTATTTAGGAAATAAATATAATTTTTAAAAATTTGTCTTTTGAAGGACTAACACAGTAGACAAACATGAAGCAAGACAGATCAGGAAAAGAAATCCACAAATAATCTGTGTTAATAATGAAAAGGGAGACATAGCTACAGGTAGATTATATATACAATTGTGAGTCAATGGTTAATAAACCCTTTACATTTCTCTATAGACAAATTAGATCTAGCTCTATTACCTCAAAACCTGTTACCTGGTGTTGCAAATAATTAAAAAAAAAACAACAACAGTTGACTTTAGAAATGTGAGCTGTTACCAGGTACCATTACTTATGGTAAAAATGAATCTTAGTGGGTAAGTTGCATTGGCCTGGGGAGCCTGGAAATAAACTATAAATACCTGGTAGAGAGCCACAGCTTTAAACTACCCCGAGTGTTGTGACTGAAAGCTATGACTGTAGACTTATTACAAGAATATCAGTGACTTTTGCACCCACCCAGTTTCGTCTTATTCTCTCACATCTGAGATTAGCTCCTTGTCAGCCTGTTGTGGCAATTACTCCTACTGACAAAAAATGCCTAACTCTGTCCTTCCTGTATGCTGTTTATCCTGGCCTATAGTTTGCTAACTTAATTCTACCTGTACTAGTCATGTGAATCTAATTGTTAGTTGAGCTCAAAATAATATCCCCTTGTGGGCAAAAAATAATGTTATGTCAATAAATTTGAAAGCGTACCTGAAATGGGGAATTTCCCAGAAAAATAAAACTTTTCCAAACTGACTCAAAAACAATTAGAAAACACAAATAGACCTGTAACTCTTTGGGAAATTACTATACCTATAACTGTTTAAAAATTTTTTTAACTTGTGTATATTGGAAGATATTATAAACAATGGAAATACAATCCAGAGCCAAAGAAATCATTTTGATAACATGTAAGAAAGACAAAAATGTTCATACCCCCATGGTACAGCAAATCTATTTGTAGGTATATCCTAAAGAAACTCGTATATATGCACGGAGACATGTATAAAATACTTGTTACATCATTGGAAGAGTGAACAATAGGGAAAAAACTATTCATCATCAAGAGAAAAGGTAAATCTGTGATAAATTAATGTAAAAGAATATTATATAGCCAGTTACTGAACAAACTAGAATTGCTTGCATTAACACATATACCGTAAACAATGTTGAACAAAATAAGCCATTAACAAAATATAATATGTATATGATGTGTCAATATGAAGTTTAAAATTCATAGGTACTTATATAGGTAGTAAAAGTATAAAAATATACATGGGAATTGAGGGTAATGATTACTTCTCCCAGAATGGCTTGGAATAGAGAAGACAGCACAACATTCTTTAGTTATATGTTTACTGCTTTATTTCTTAACCTGGTGCTGATTACATTTATTTCAACTGTTTAGGAGGCATTAAATATTTCATTAAAGAAAAATATGTAATAAACAATACCAGTTTTTAATGTGCTTACCTTACAGTAAGGGCTAAAAGATGGACATGAATCTATAATAATAATAAATTATATTATACAATCACCACGAGAATAATAAAGAGAGCATGAGTTGTGAAATTTCAGATAAGGAGACAATGTCTTCTCTTTTAGGCGATAAAAGAAAGTTTCATGCATTTTAACTGAGTAAGATTCTTATAGACTTGTTTTGGGGTTCTCTTTTCTCCTTTCCCCCTCATTCCATATTTAGTGAAATCCCTATGGCACATCTGCAAAAAGATAAGGGCAGGAAAGGATGGGGTATGTAGATTAATTTGAGAGGGGTAATGGATTTGTAAAGCAAGTATTGGACAATAAGGATATAAAAGTAGTTAGGGGTAGGATTGTGATAGGTCTTATTCTTTAGGCCATTGCTTTTCAATATTTTATTTTTAGCTATGATCCATAGTTTACATTTTAGATTGTGACTCAAAACGTATGACTGGAAAAAAAGCAATGGGAGAGCCATTAAAGGCCTTCAAGTCAGTATGTGAGAGGCAATCTATATATGCATGCACATACATAGAGTCTAATCTCATTATTTGCAGTAGTTATGTTCTATAAAATCACTGTGAACACTGAATTAGTGAATATTGAACCATTGCTCCTAGGGGAAATACAAGGTATGTTCCTGCAAGCTTCTGATCACATTTTCATTACTCAATCAATAAATAACCTTGTTTTATGTGTTTTTCTGTTTAAAGATACCTAACTTTATATTGTCAATTTATTAACATTGAACTTTCAGCCAACAGCCCTATAACTCATACCTGAATGAAGCTTTTTTAACACTCATATTTTCTCTGTAAGATACATCACAATCTTCTTGCACTTAAGAACACTAGACAGCACTTGAGCATTATGCTTTGGGGCCATTTTAAACTATGAAATTACTAAAACAAAAACAAACAAAAACCTACAAAAATGTGAAAAGTGTGATTCTAAATATACAATGAAAGGGACACTTGTTTACAGTATGGGAGCTGTAAAAGAAGGAAAAGTGTCGTCTTGATTGACCTCAGCTGGGAACATGCACATCAGGCAACTCAAAATTTTTGCTGCTCTGCAAATGTCTGTGAATGACCACGAAAGTGCAGCAAATAAGGATTTGGAGACTACAAATAAATTTTAGCAAGTAGAAGAATTTGCAAATACAGAATCCACAAATGAAGATTGACTATAATGCACGTATATATATATATATATATATATGTATAGGTTTTTTAAAATAATACTTTTCAAATGTTATCTGACCTTAGTTTGCAGTCAATTTAAAGTGACAAGATTTTGAACTATAGGAAGGCCAGTTAAGAAAGTTAAGAGAAAATTGTGAAGAAAAAGTCAATAGAACTTGTGACTTTTTGAAGTCAGAAAGACATTTGATTACCAAGACTTTTGGAGCCTTTAACAAAAATGGAAGAATGTGACTTCTTTGTTCTGAGGTGTTCAAATCCTCACAACACTTTGTAAAGTGACAGATTGTGACCCACGTTTGATAGCCTTTATGTTAAAGGGAAGCGGACTTGGCCCAGTGGTTAGGGTGACCGTCTACCACATAGGAGGTCCGCGGTTCAAACCCAGGGCCTCCCTGACCCGTGTGGAGCTGGCCCATGTGCAGTGCTGATGCGCACAAGGAGTGCTGTGCCATGCAGGGGTGTCCCCCGCGTAGGGGAACCCCACGCGTAAGGAGCGCGCCCCGTAAGGAGAGCCGCCCAGCGCGAAAGAAAGTGCAGCCTGCCCAGGAATGGCGCCACACACACGGAGAGCTGACACAAGATGACGCAACGAAAAGAAACACAGATTCCCATGCCACTGACAACAAAAGCGGACAAAGAAGACACAGCAAATAGACACAGAAAACAGACAACCTGGGGGGGGGGGGGAGAGAAATAAATAAATAAAAATAAATCTTTAAAAAAAAAAAGAAAGAAAAGAAAAGCAAAAGGGGGAGCAGATGTAGCTTAAATGGTTGAGCACCTGCTTCCCATGTACAAGGTTCCAGGTTCTGTTTACCCCTACCTCCTAAAAACAAAAACAAACAAGCAAACAAACCAAAAAACAAACTCCAGGGACCCAGTGTAGCTCAGTGGTTGAGTGCTGACTTCTCACATACAAGGTCCTGGGTTCAATCCCCAGCCCTGGTACCTCAAAAAAAAAAAAAAGGCAAATTATACAAGACAAGTATTGAAAATGTTAGAGAATTTACTTAGGTGCTAGATTCATAATGGGAAACTAAAGTTGGAAATTAGAGAATTTGGGAATTGGTAGCATCACCGATACGGATATTAAAACCTAACAAGGTTAAATTGACTGCATGTAGACACTTTTTTGGTCCTTGGTTAAGTACGGGCAAATAAGGCAGTAAATGTACTCTAAATAGGAATTGGGTTACTATGTTTTTAAAAACCTGAACTTGTGAGTGAAATACAAAGATAAAAGGCAGTGAAGCATTCTTCTCGTTCAGTAAGGATATAAACAGAATTTCTGAGAGAAATAAGAGTGACCTTGATGTCACTTATAGAACTTAGTATGAAGCAGTTTACATGGGGAAATTTTATAATAGTCAGCAGGACAATGATTTTGTTTTTTAATCCTCCAGCAAGTAGAGAAGGAAAAAGGGACACATTACCTTTTAACACCAAACTTCTTTCACCTCTAAGAGATTTCATGATGAAATAGTTATTTGTTGAAAGGGAAACTACAATCAATTTTAAATTGACTACATTTTATTTGGAGTGCATTGACATGTTTAAGATGACAGTTACTTGCTAGTTTTTTGTTTATTTTTCACTCGCTACTTTTTATCCTTTTATATGCAGTCTAAGGGCAGGAAGGAGAGGAACAAAGTCAGAAAGAGCTACCCAGAAGGCTGAAACTAACTGAAATATCTCATATCCTTAAACAAAATGAAGCATTGTGAGAGCATGTTAAGCTTGACAGAATTAGAGGGTAACAGTACTATTCATGCCATTATTCTCTTTATTTCTTTATATGCTTGAAATATTTGATAATCTTTATAAGCAAAATAAAAATAGAGAAACATATTTTGCTAAGGGACCCAGAAACCACATACAGCTTATTTTAAGAATTGAGATCCCCAAAGAAAGAAGGTAGTTAAAAGATTCAAAGACCACTATGAAAGAAAGAGCCTTCAGTGTATGTAGTTGACCAGTTTGTGCCTATGTGACTGGCTAATAAGTGTTCAATTTATAGCTCTGTATTTGAGGTACTGGGCACCTGTGTAGTATGGCCTAGCCTCACATGATAACCATTTTCTCTGTTTTGCTGTTTATATCTCTTTATTCATGTTCCTGTATCTCTCTCTCTTCTCACTCTTCCCTAGATGTCTAATGTTTTGTCCTTCATCTGCTGATAACAAACATTTCTTTATTTCAATTGATCCTTTTTCTAAGTCAAAATATATAGTCACTAGAGACTTAATCCAAGTCTCTGTGCCCATAAAAATCCTCAAAGAAATTTTGTTTTATTTTTCCAAAAAGTAGCAGATAACATTTTCAGGATCCTCTGATAAAAGCCCAGTTTCCTTTTCCTTTTATTTCTAGCTTTCCTCACATAGAAAGCTCTCGCTGATGAAGTTCGTTACCAGGACAGGTATTTATCTAGTGAAAGAGCTATGTACTTGATATCATGTAAACCTTAAACATAGTATTTTTAAAAACTAATTTAAAAATCACTTTTATTCAAGGACAACCAATCAGATGGAGGCAGAGTAAGGAGCTCCTAGAGTCAGCTCTTGCCACAGGGCAGTTAGCAAACTCCCAAAGCTCTCTGGAGCTAGCTGAAGCACCTGTTTGGGGGCTGCAGGAGACCAGAAGAGCATCCTGCAACATCTTTGGAGGAGTGGAAGGAGGAGACTGCCCATTTGCAGAGAAGACTTGTAAGTAGAGTCTCCATGCTGCGGAGGACAGTGCCCATCTTCCACTGGAGGCACAAGCCACCTCAGGAGCTGTTCCGCAGCTGGAACTGAAATCTCCACTTCCCCAAAACGGGGGAGGAAGAGACAGTTGAGCACCAATTTCAACTATTGATGAGGAAATTCAGCAGGCTACAGTATAATCCTGAGAACAGCTAAAGCTTGAGCCTTTTCAAGTCAGAAAGAGGCCAGGAGCTGCCATCTTAACTCCGCACCTGGCACGAGGGGAAGCAGGGCAGACTGAAAATCCCAGTGCTGATGGAGACCGGCTTCTTCCCATCCAGATTATATTGCAGGTCTAACCTAGGCCCCAGTGCCACCTCCAGCAGGGAGAAAGCTGAGGGGACCTGCACCAGCCTCTCCAGGAAATTACCGGCCAAGCTGTGGAGGCCGGTGATTTTCCTACTCTAGCAGCACGAGCCGCCCCAGGAGGTGTTCTGTGGCAGGAATTAGAGGCTCCATTTCCCAGAAACAGGGGAGGAGGTGGTTGGCTGCCGGTTTCGGCTACTGATTGGTAGACTTGACTGGCTAAGAGATAATCCTGAGAACAGCTGGGGTGTGAACAAGCCTAAGTCAGAAAAAGACCAGTAGCCACCATTCTGACTCCACCCCCAGCCTGAGGAGAAGCTGGGCTGACTGAAACTCTCAGTGTTGGCAGAAACCAGTTACTTTCACACAGCCTGCAGCCCTAGCTGAGGCTTCAGCCCCACCTCTGGCAGGGAGTAGGCTGAGGTGCCCTGCACCAGCCTATATAGGTAACTGCAGGTAACTTTGGCTGCCACAGACTGAAAATCAGAAGTCTACCAGGGCAACTGCGGTCATCTTAGACCTGCACTGCATAGATTACTGCCCATACCTGCAGCTCCATCCCTGCCCCAGGCAGGGGAGAAAGGGATGTAAAGCTTCATCAGTCTCTCTGGGCAACCACAGTCCAGGCCTGCACGTGCATTTTTCCACATAGCTGTGACTCTGTCCCTATCCCTGGCAAAGGAGAACGTTGGAAGAAGCCTCATTGGTCCCTGGTGCAACGAGGGCAGCTTGAGCCTCCACAGCTTACAGCACCAACTACATGCTTGGCTTCTACTGCACAACAAGCAAGGAAGAAATGATAGGAAGCCCTAAACTAAAGAGAAAAACTGCACCCAGAATAAATACTCTAGCAAGCCAGATGCGAAGACAGCAACAAAAAATTACAATCCACACCAAGAAACAGGAAACTATGGCCCAGTTAAAGGAACAGGATAAGCCTCCAGAAGACATAAAGGAATTGAGACAACTAATTATAGATGTTCAGACAAATCTCCTTAATAAATTCAATGAGGTGGCTAAAGAGATTAAGGATATTAAGAAGACAGTGAATGAGCACAAAGAATTTGAAAGCATACATAGAAAAACAGCAGATCTTATGGGAATGAAAGTTGCAACCAATGAAATTAATAAAACATTGGAATCATATAATAGCAGATTTGAGGAGGCAGAAGAAAGGATTGGTGAGCTTGAAGAAATGGCCTCTGAAAGTGAACATACAAAAGAAGAGATGAAGAAAAGAATGGAAAAAATTGAACAAGGTCTCAGGGAACTAAATGACAGCAAAAGATGTGCAAACATACGTGTCATGGGTGTCCCAGAAGGAGAAGAGATGGGAAAGGAGGCAGAAAGAATATTTAAATAAATAATGGTAGAAAATTTCCCAACCCTATTGAAGGGCATAGATATCCCTGTCCAAGAAGCACAATGTACTCCCATCTGAAAAAATCTGAATAGACCTACTCCAAGACATACATACTCATCAGAATGTCAAAGGCCAAAGACAAAGAGAGAATTCCGAGAGCAGCAAGAGAAAAGCAATGCATAACATAAGGGATATCCAATAAGATTAAGTGCTGATTTCTCACCAGAAACCATGCAGGCAAGAAGACAGTGGTCTGATATATTTAAGATACTACAAGAGAGAAACTTCCAGCCAAGAATCTTATATCCAGCAAGACTGTCTTTCAAAAATGAGGGTGAAATTAGAATATTCACAGATAAACAGAAACTGAGAGAATTTCTAAGCAAGAGACCAGATTTTTAAGAAATACTAAAGGGTGTGCTAGAGCTTGAAAAGAAAAGACAAGAGAGAGAGGCCTGGAAGAGAGTCTAGAAATGAAGATTATATTAATGAAAGTAATAAAAGTGTCAAAAGAGTGGTGGAAAAAAATATGACAGATAAAACTCAAATAGTCAGAAATAAACTTAACCAATGATGTAAAGCACTTTTATTCAGAAAACAGCAACTCAATGTTAAAATAAATTTTAAAAACCCTAACCCCCTTAATAACTGGAAGAGCTTTCCATGCTCATGGATTGCAAGACTAAATATCATTAAGATATCAATTCTACTCAAATTCATATACAGATTTAATGCAATCCCGATAAAAACACCAGCATTAAAGAAAAAATTGAAAACACAGTCATTAAATTTATTTGGAAGGGTAAGGATCCTGAATAGCCAGAAACATCATAAAAAGGAAAAGTAAACCCTCATCTCCAGACTTTAAATCATAATGCCTACCTGTAGTAGTAAAAACAACATGGCACTGGCCTAAAGACAAACACAATAGACCAATGGAATCAAACTTATGGTTTAGAAACAGACCCTCACAGGTATGGTATGGTCAAGTGATTTTTGACTAGCCTGTCAAACTCACACAGCTCAAGCAGAGCAATCCATTCAACAAATGGTGCTGAAAAAATTTGGAAATCCATAGCTGAAAAGAGAAAAGAGGGCCCCTATCTTACACCTTATCCAAAAATTAATTCAAAATGGATCAAAAAACTAAAAATAAAAGCAAGAACCATAAAACTTCCAGAAGAAATTATTGGAAAATATCTTCAAGACCTGGTGGTAGGTGGTGGATTCTTAAAGGAGATAAGAGAAGGACTGAGTGGACTATTAATGTTTAATGTATGTAGATGTTTTAATTAGCTTTACTGTAAAAGTGTGGAAATGTATAAAGTGGATGGTAACGCACAGTGAGTAACAGCTAGTTTATAAATGGGGATGTGATTGAAAATGGTAGTCTAGTTATGTAAATGGCAATTGACAGAATTCTTGAGAATAATCTAGGAACTGGATAGCACAGTAAACCAAGAGGTGGATGAAAATTGTGGCTGATGGTATAAATGCAAGAGTGTGCTTTGTTAGCTAGAACAAATGTATATCACTAGTGCAGGGTGATGGGAATGTGGAGAAGCATGGGAAAAATAAAACTGGAGTGACCTATGGTCTGTGGTTAGTAGTAATAATATAATATTTTTGCATCTATGCAAAAGATGTACTGTATTGATACTGAGGCAGTATGGAAAATGTGAGCCAAATGTACACTATGGACATGGTAACAATCAGATGATATTATTTTATCTGTAGCAAATGACACACCACATTGTGATGTGTTGATGGAGGGGTGTTGTTTGGGAATTCTGCATATGTACATGATTGTTTTATAAGTTTACAAGTCCTGTCATAAAAAAATATATTTAAAAAATAATGATAGGGTGTGTTGGGGGAAAAAGCCACCAAATGCAAGATAAGGACTATGACTGGTAATGGGATTTTGATGATGTTCTTCATAGTTTGTAGCAGGCATCTCATGACAGTACGAGGTGTTGGTGGAGGGTTGATGTATGGGACCCCTGTATGATGTTATGCATGTTTGCTTTGTAAGTTCACAACTTTCACTATACACCTAATTGCTTATGTATGTCCATATATAAAATATATAAAAATAATAACAATCAAATTGGTTAGGGGAAACTACTTTGTTTAGTAATAATATTTTGACAATGCTCTTTAATCATTAGTTTTAAAAGTTTAAAAGCAATGCAAGTTATTGGTGGTAGGGTTAGATGTTATATATGTTTGTTTGATGTTATATATGTTTGTTTTGTAAATTCATAACTGTTATTGTTTATGTATGTTTATGTATGAGTGATATATTTCAATAAATTTTTTTAGAAATCACTTTTATTCAATCCAAACAGTATTTTTTATCATTTGTTAATTCCTATAAAGAAAGAACCATGCCCATTTCACGAAATAGGTAATATAGAATCTGTTTTTCAGTCTACCTGATTCATACTAAAAATTGAAGGGCTTTGTTAATATGTGTTATGGTTTTCTAAGCCAACAAAATAAGATAATAGGACAAATTTTCAGTTAGCAATCATCATATTTAGTTAAGCCCTATAGATTATGTAACCATCAATAGATAAATTTATGTTACTTATTTAGGTGGTGATAAGTGATATAAAGAAAAATAAATCAAGGTAAAGAGGACAGAGAGTGCCCAGGGTTGGAGGTGATTGCTCTGTTATAATGGATAATCAGGGATGATAACTGAAATAGGTAAGAGGGGGAAGGTTGTGGCTTTCTAGGGAAAGAATATTTCAGCTAGAGGGAGCAGCATTTTAAGGCCCTGAAAGCAAGAGCATACTTGACTTAGTCAAGGAACAAGGAGACCAATGTAGGCTGGGATACAGTGAGCAAGATAGTGCAAAGTAGGAAACAGGGTCCTTGAGGTGAGGTGGTCAGATCAAGTAGGTCATAATAGATCAATTTGGCTTTTACTCTGAGTAAGACAGGAAACTGCTAAAGAATTTTGATCATAGGAGAGAACTAATTTGACTTAAGTTTTAAAAGGATCACTTTTGGCTGTGGAGAATAGATGTCTATTAGCCATTCTTCCTTTATAATCTGGGGGATTTTAATGAAATGATAATAGATAATATTTATGTGTTAATAAATATTAACTGTATTGTATTTTCCAAGTATTCACTTATTTAATTCTTACTACACACTATGAAATAGAATCATAGCTATCTCCCTTTTCACTAGTGTGGAAACTGAACCACAAAGAGGTTAAATAAATCTCCCAAGGCCACACATCCACTAAGTGATAGAACTTGGATTCAAACCCAGGCAGTCTTACTTCATTGCTTCCACTCTTAATTAATAAAAATGCCATACTACCTCTTATACTGCAGAGTGGTATTATGAGGAAAAGTAAGTGTGGATATGTGTCTCTTAAAAATATCAAACCCCTTCCCCAAGTACATGAATCAATTAAGTAATGGAAAGAATAGCATTTTAATAGAAATAAATTCCAAAAGTAGTAGTTTTAGGAGTAGAAGATGGAAGTTGCAGTAGATTACTGATTTGAGGGGGGGAAAATGGCTTGTAAAATATATGTGTAATGTGTGAATAGAATTTTATTTTGAAGGAAGAAAATTACTGTAAATGCTACATTAAAAGGCTAACCTAAAGAATAGAAAAGGACTAACATCTAAGTGGCAATAGTTAGTTGGGTGGATGAGAATTGTTTGCTGCCAGATAAAATTAAAATTTAATGATTGTCTGATGATATAACCTCACAATCTGTAACAAATATTCCACTACAATGTGGTGTGTTGGTGAATGGCGTGTTGTGTGGGAATTCTACACATGGGCATGATTGTTTTGTAAGTTTACAACCTCTGTAATAAAATTATATTTTAAAAAAATAATAGAGTGTGTTGGGGGAAAAATATACCAAATGTAAGATGTGGACTCCAGTTATTAGTAATATTTTGATAATACTTGCTATTGCATAGTTTGTAACAAATGCTTCACAACAATGCAAGGTGTTGGCAGAGGGGTGATGTATGGCACCCCTGTATGGTATGGTATTGCATATTTATTTTTGAAGTTCACTTTTACTATACACTTAATGTTTATGTATGTTCATGTATGAGTGATATACTTTAATAAAATTATATATTTTTAAAAACTGAATGAGATCATCAAGTATCATAAAGACCAGTTCAAAAAATGTTTCTTGTTGTCTTATAGAAGCCTGATCCTCTGACATACCACAATAACTTCTGAAAGTATATACTTCAAAATTTTTTGCCCATTTACTGGATCGAAAGGGGTTTCAAAGACCTGTTCCATTTGGAAGGAAAATGTTTCTAGTGGTAGTTTAAGGCACTTTTTCCTGTTCAGTATTTAAACTGAGTCATCCAGTTGAGACTGTTGTGTCACATATTCCACCTTTTCTTCTCCTCAAGAGGCAGTAGTCAGAAGAAACACAAGTGATGAACATTAGTGGCAAAGTGTGTTACAAAAATCAATAAACCACAGGATACTTCAGATTCTAAAACAGAGGAAAAGGCTAGAGCCACTATGTGGAGTCCATAGAAAGAGTGTCCAAAACTGCTCCTCAGAGTGTGAGGACCCAGCCCATAATTAAAGCTTCCTTATCCCATTAAAACTCCTTCTTTTACACAGACATACTAATAGAACCCATAACCTTGACTACATCTGAAATTTAGTCTTAATGTTTCACAAAATAACACTGCAGTTTAGTAAAGAAATTTAAAATAACTGTTTAGTGCTTCAGTTGTAACTGCTACAGTGTTAAAGACTTGCAAACAAATTAAGGAAAGCCTCGAGGCTTCCATTTTTAAGACCTTAAACAAGCTTATTCTAATCTTTCCAGTCTTTTGTGATGATATAAAGTATCACAACCTTAGAAAGAACTGTCTAGGATTTGTACTTCAAATTTTTATTAAAATTCTTACTTGCCCCCCAGCCTGATTTTTTAAGTTCATTTTCATTTCCCTCCATATTTAATTGTATAACTTAGACTGGTAAACACTTATGGAACGCCAGCTATTTAATTGACCTTTTAATTGAATAGATACAGACCATACTCTTGAAATTTAGATTAGCCAAACGAAAGAGAAAACTAAGACATGTTAACAGTTTTAACATGTCGTTTTTCTTCATTTCTTCAATTCCAGCATACACTTAAATCTAACAAAATTAGCTTAGAGACTTCATCAAAGAAGTAAGTTTTTATAAATAAATTCAAGAAGCAGAGGACTTCTGCAATGTTTCAGGAATAAGGTACAGAATATAAAATTAGAAAAAGAGGAATTAGGAGTGAGAACAAAAGAGATAGCTTAAAAAGACATTAGACAGTCTTCAGGGTTGAAGAAAAGAGGTATGTTGGTGGGAGCAAATTGAAGGAGGTCTTTAAACATGAAACCAGGAAGTATAGCTGCTGCTTGTATTTATTTTAAATGAACAGGCCTTTAGCTTGCCTATTCAAAGCCAACATTTACTGAGCACTTACTATTTGCCAAACAGTACTTTACGTGTATCAACTTATTGAATCCTCAAAACAACTATATGAGGTCGTTATCATTATTTTCCCCATTTTACAGATGAGTAACTGAGGCACAGAGAATTAAGGTAGTTATTCAAGGTTATATTCCTTGTGAATGGTGGTGCCAGATTTCAAACTTAGACCATCTAGCACCAGAGTCTGTGCCCTTGACCTCTATGCTAAAGCAACCCTAATGTAGTAAACTTGTACTTCAATGCCATACAGCAAATTTTAAACTATTTATTATATAGGTCTCAGTTCATTGTGTTTCAGATATGGGAACAGATTAAAGGTAGTGATTACCAAGATATGGAACCTACCAAACATATAATAGCAACTTTCCGAGTTGGGAGCCAGGGTGTAGTGTCTTATATATTCATATCTCATCAATTGTTTCCAGCAACATATAGAAATGATTATAAATCTTGATCAAGTGGAGTTTATTCCAGGAACATATGGTAGTTTTTACCTTTTAAAATCAATCAATATAATTCAACAGAAAAAGAGAGCAAAATAACATAATTATCTCAACAGATTTTTTTAAAATCCTTTGATAAACTTGAATACTCATTCATATAATAAACTCTTCACAATCTAAGAATAAAAAGGAATTTCCTTAATCTGATTAAAAGGATCAACAAAAATCTACTGCAGAATTAGAAGTAAGACAGAGATGCTCACCAACATCACTTCTGTTCAATATTGTACTGGAGGTCCTGACCAGGGTAATAAGGCAAGAAAAAGAAATCAAAAGCATAAGCTTTGGAAAGAAAGAAAGGAAAAAATGTGTCATTATTTACAAATGACATATTAATGTATATGAAACATCCAAATGAATTTACAGTCTTCATGTCTTTGGGATAGGCCACATTTCTTAAATAGAATACAAAATGTGCTAACCATAAAGAAAAAAGGAAAATTAATTAACATATATTAAAATTAAGAATTTCTGTTCATCAAAAGGCCCAGTTAAAAGAGGTTATGCTTATGCAAATCTCACCAGGATCTCATTGACTGCCACAGTAAACAGTGCCTCAAATAGCAGGGTTCCTGAGTGCTCTAGAGACATCCAGAAACTATAAACAGGGCAGACAGCTCAGGAATTCAGCACCCTGTCAGTGGGCCTAATTTTGGAATTTATGCTCCCCAGTGTAACAGAGTTAGACTCATTTATAGGTTCTCTATACGTTACTCTTCTGCCCCTTTTCTTTGAACCTATAATTAACACTATAGTTGATAAATATATGTCCCAGAGACTTAAATCTTTCCATCCATCATGTGCCAGTTGAACCCTGAATTCCAGCAGAGTTGCAACACCTACTGTCTAGTTCTTTGGACTCACCCAGGACAACTAACAAGGAGATGATGATGAACAGTGCCTATTCCAAGGAACAGAGAGGGTCTGCAGTTGCAAGCAAGATAACTCCATCCATCCGCCCCCATGGGATCTAAGCTCCCTCTCAATTAGAAGCAGAGTAGTCATCACCACCCCAAAACCCTCAAGATTGGGGAATGAAAATGGACTAAAGTAGACTTATTATTCTATTATAGACTTATTATTATTCTAACAAGGGAAGAAATTTTATCACTGATATAAAGGCAGTGGCCACCAAAGGTTCTGAGGGGAGGGAGAGGGAAGAGTATGTGTAATATTGGGGCATTTTTGAGACATTGGATTTGTCCTGCATGACATTGCAATGACAGATATAGGACATTATATATTTTGTCATAACCTATAAAATTGTGCAGGACAGAGTGTAAACTATAGTCCATGGTTAGTAGCAATGCTTCAGTATATGTTCATCAATGGTAACAAATGTACCACACTAATGAAGGATGTTGTTAATGTGGAAAAGTAGGAGGGGGAGAGAGTAAGGCATATGGAATTCCTTATATTTTTATGTAACGTTTACGTAATCTAAAGCTCCTTTAAAAATTAAAAAAAAAATTTAATTAAAAAAAGACAATGTTTTGAAATTTAAAAAAAACATTAGGAAGGGGAGCAGAAATAGCTCAAGTAGTTGAGCACCTGCTTCCCATGCACAAGGTCCTGGGTTTGATTCCCAGTACCTCCTAAAAACAAACAAATGAAAACTCTTATTGGGGAATGGATGTAGCTCAGTGGTTGATGCCTGCTTCCCATAAATGAGGTCCTGAGTTCATTCCCTGGTACCTCCTAAAAAAAATTTAGAAAGAGTAAGAAGGCATACCACAATCTAGAAGATATTTACAATGGATAACCAAAGACATTTTTCCAGAATATATAAATAACTTCTACAGATCAATAAGAAACCACCCAAATGCCTATTAACAGTAGAATGGATTATGGGGTAGTCACTCAATGGAACAACTTTACAGCAGAAGTTGGCAAACTTTTTCTATAAAGGGCCAGAAATTAATCTAAGATTTTTATGCCATACAATCTCTATCACAACTACTTGTCTTTGACATTGTAGCATGAAAATAGCCATAGACCATAGGTAAATGAAAGAGCATAACTCTGTTTTAAAAAAAAAAAAAAACTGTCCAGGGCACTGAAATTCAAATTACATATAATTTTCATGTCATGAAATACTATTCCAGCTTTAATTTTTTTCAAGCATTTAATAATGTACAAAACATCTTTAGCTCAGATTTGGCCCTCTTGTTATAGTTTTCTGGTCCCTACATCAATGAGAATGAATGAACTACAATTACATACATCAGTGTGTATTAATCTCACATAATTTTGAGTAAAACAAGCTATCTACAAACTAATACTTACTGAATGATTCCATTTATTTGAAGTTCAAAAGTAGGCAGAATGAGTCCATGATATTACAGGTGAAGATGGAGACGACCCTTGGGATAGTGAGCATGACAGAAAAGGAGCACACTGGTGAAATGTTCTGCCTCTTGATCTGGGTGGTGGTAAAATGGCGTGTGCAGTTCATGAAAATACTTCGAGTACACTTTTGATTTGTGCACTTTTCAGCATGTATGTTACTTTAGAGAAGTGTCATTATAATGGGAGGTTGTTACGTGGAATGCAAGAGGGAAGGAAAGGGCATATTCAACAATAGTTATCCACCAATAAATAATAAATGACAGAAAAGGCCTAGCTGTCAATGGTAGATATTTTTCAAGGGTTACTGAAATTTTGAAATAAATAATTTATCAAGGAAAAACAAAATTCCAAAACAAAAAGGCCTGTAAAGATGAAATGTAATATTATAATATGGTTCATGTTTTTCACTCCTCCTCAAATACTCTCTTTTAAAAGGTCATATTACTGTTTCTTAAGGAAAATTATATAGATGGAATTTATTGCTGAGGAAGTTCCCAAAAGCAAAAAAAAAGGGGGAGGGGGACGGAGTGGGGATTACCTGACATTTTACTAAGCCTCCAGCCTTTTCAAGCATCTCTGAATATGTACTGATGAGTTCCCTTCTGATGTCTCTGGATCCTACAAGTGCTATGGTTATAATGAAGCAGGCCATACGGAGTCTTGACTGTGCAGCCTTGAGAAAATATAACCTTTTCATTTTATGCTATGGACCTGAAATTTAACTTTCATTTTTTATACTCAAAGGATAGAAACATATATTTTATCCAAAAAGAGATAATATATACTTCTAGTGATTTAAGTTCCCATGGGATTGATTCCATTGTTTCAGTGATATCTGTGAAAATCTAAGAACGTGTTTGGGAGTTTGCTGCAGCAGCCAAAAAGCAGCTTTTGCCACAGTTATCTGTGAAATTTTTAAAAAAACAAGTTTTTTAAACTAAGAAAATGTAGAGGGTAAAGCAAGTTTATAATTAAAAAACCAATGGGGGAATTTTCACTTTTCATCTCTTTGTAACTGAGCTTTGGAATAAGATAAATGTACTTTTTTTAAGTTAGAATACCATACTTGCTGAACACTCTTCACTGCTCCTTGGAGTATTTGCATAATATAGCATTACCTGTGTTCCTTTGCTTTTACAATTTACCTTCGGTGCCTTAACCCAATTTCTTTCATTTAAAACCTGCTTCATGTACATACATTTTGTCCTCTTGCATTGTCATCTTCATTCCTAGATAACCACATACAAACCATTTCATCCTGATTTCTAGAATTTTTATATTTTTCAGAAACCCTTACTTATGACTACGATACCTGGTATTATTTATGGGTTTTCATAAAGAATGGGGGAGGGGGAATGAGAAGTAAAAATACAGAACTGTCTGGCCTCACCCTACCTTCTCCTCCTTCTCTATTCCCCTTCTTCACAGAGGAGTTTAATTTTAAATGATAAATGTGGAAATTAGAGGCCATCGAGAAAATCCAATTTGGTGAGGAGTTTTAAAAATCCCATAATAAACGCAGAGTGAAATGTATGATTTAATGCAGGGCGCCAATGGCTGCTATTATGGGCTATTAGCAAATCGGGGCTGAGAGTGAATCTTTATCACTTGGTGAGTACGGGTTGGTCTTGCCTTTCCCTCTGCTATTGATTTGTAGCCGCTTGTCATAATGACACCGGGAAGCAATGAATGGAAGATGTGCTTTTGATAGGATTCAGGGGAATCTTCGAGGGGGGAGAGAAAATTCAGCAAGTTTTCTATCTCTTCTGCCTGATTAGATTTTTTCTTCTTTAAGAGCTTTCACATTCCAATAAAAATGCTAAATCAGCTCTAAACCAGAAATGTTAGGATGTAGATAGCTAGTCACATTTAAAAGAGGAAAATATATAGAAATACCAACCAGACTATGCAATGTTAGATGAGTTTGACTTTATAGAAATGGAGATGTGCATGTATGTGCGTGTGAACACAGAAGAGCTGTGTGAAGGAGTGCCAAGGCATAGTGCTATTAACTACACTTACTATATAAGAAGACCTATATTTTGTAATTATGCAATAGTTTGCCTGCAGTATATGATGGAAGGTGTTCTATCTTTGTATGAATGTGTCCATTTTATGTAAAAGAATACATTCTTTTTGTGTATGGGTGTGTATAATTCCATAAGGAACGTACAGAAAGAACTATACTTGTGTTGACAATGATGAAAGTAACTGATCACAGCAGAAATTTTCTCAAAATTTTGGCATAGGGAAAACGTACTGTTTGAGAACAAAGGCACTCAATAGGGCAATCCAATGGAAAAAATTTTCTATAGAAATACAACTTTTTAAAATATAGAATTAGATAGTTGTGGTTTTGTGAAAATTGTTGTTTTCAGCCTTGGTATATTTCTTTATACTCTTTTAAGAAGATGCCATTCCTTTCCTTCCAGGTTCTTTTATTCCAAGACAGTGCCAGGCATTAAAGTCCCTGTCTTTGCATGCAAAAGTTTACACATGGAGGCAGTACGGA
Source organism: Dasypus novemcinctus (assembly GCF_030445035.2). Classification (NCBI taxonomy): domain Eukaryota; kingdom Metazoa; phylum Chordata; class Mammalia; order Cingulata; family Dasypodidae; genus Dasypus; species Dasypus novemcinctus. The sequence goes on along the minus strand of NC_080690.1, from coordinate 18,204,957 downwards.
AGTAAAGCAAAGAATGTGGTGAATGTAAACATGGAGGGAGGGGGGCATTCAACAAATATGAGGCCATTTTGTTAACATCGTGATGACCCCACCCTCTCACCTGCTTTACTTCTCAGGCAAGTCTAGATGAAACTTTTAGTAAGAAGAGCACAAATAAATAAAATACCACTGTTAAAAATTTATCAAATGCTGGTTAATGTATCCCATTAACTTCACTAGTTGAGAAAGGATTTTAAACCATGAAAATACACTGTTGTACTTAAGCATAAACTAGATCTGAAAAATAAATCCCATATAGATACTTACAGACAATTTTAAACACTGCCAGTTCTTCTAGTCAACTGAAATATTCCATGAAAAAAATTAGATAGGTTCAATTTATAGAATTTAATGTCAGGGAATCAAAAAATCAAAACTATTAATCCAAGTGTATTCCTCACTCCTGTGGAGTAAAAAGGGCATTGTCCTACTCTAGGTATTAATCTAACTAGTGTGTGTATGTGTATATATATGTGTGTGTGATTTAAAACCAATAGTAAATGAAATGGATTGATAGAGATGTGGGCCAAGAGGAGAGAGTATATATCTGCAGGTTGAATCATGTGTTCTAAAGGTACTACTTCCCATTAGCCATGCCACATACCTAAAGGACATTATGAGAACATGCACCTTTTAATCCTTTAAGAACAGTGCCCCTTAATAGAAAAGATTTCGCAGGCTCTGGAAACAGCTGCCGGAGTGCATACATTCCCAGCTCCTGCTCAAGGACTCCATCTAAACTGTGATAAATTAGAATGTTGCCATTTATTATGTATCATTTATTAAAGACTAATTAGAAGCAGAAAGGGGCATTTCTCCATTTTTCAGTGGAATTTTTTTTTATCCCATGTAGTAAGTGATTATTGTTTGGTTTATATGCCTGTTTCATACAACAATGAATTACCTGTATTAAAGTAATAATACCATATGTCCCTATAGCTTTTGTTCTGATATAAAGCATAATTAATCATTCCAAGAGCACAATGAGGTAGTTGTTTCCGTATTTTATATATAGTAAGTGATTTCTACTGTTATCCACCAAAAGTTAATAGAGTTCAAAGTAGAAGCCAAACTGTGAAACACTTATTTTTCTTGCCCTACGACTGTATAAAATATAAATATAAGATATCTCACCCTATAAATTGGGATAAGTATGTATTTTATAATTTGGAAAGTTTTCAGAAATATCTATACTCTTATTTGCTAGGAAATTGTGAAAAACTGTAATAAAATTAAGTTATTGTTGATTTAGTATGTCCAGTGGTTATATCCCCTTTATAAGTGACAGTAGACATTTTCCTACTATTGAAAATTTTACCTCTTTGATGCTAATAAATAAAATATATCAACTCTCAACAGTTTTGCTATTAAGATTAACTTGATTAAATAAATGAAATGAGATCATAGTTTCTTCAAAGCACATTCATGTATGGTAAGTGCTAATATTATTATGGTTGCTTTTATTATCATTGAAAAGCCTAAAGATAAGTGCTAGAAGAAAAAGAGGCAACTAGAATAAGGGATGGGAGAAACCCAAGCCAATAATAAATAACTTTTGTGTAAATAGAAAACTAAAAATGAGGTAAATATAGAGGAAGAAAAGGATTAGAAATTCCTATACCTAAAAATATTAGCAAAAATAAGAGGTAATAAAAACAATACATTGAAAAAACTATAAAAATAAATGGAAATGAAGATGTTAACCAGAATTTAACCTAATGTTTTATACATCCGTTATCCTCTCTGCCTTTGTGGGGTAGCTGGAAGAGCATGCGCTTTCCTGAAAGTGTTCACAGCACAGTTAAATTTCTATAAGCTCTGTACATTATCATGGTAATCCTCCCATTATCAACATTTGTGTGTGATTTCTGGCAAGAGTTATTGCCTCTGTTTGATGGAAAAGCTGAAATACTGGAGATTACTGATTTTGTCAAAGTCAGTGGTGAAAAAGGACTGAAATAGAACCCAGAATTTTTTTACTCCAAATATCATGGCCTTTTTTATACCCATTTCTCAATCTGTTGTCTTAAATTTGTTAGAGCCCTCATTCTGTTTGGGCAACATTCTTGGGATTTAGAATACACAAGTGGTTGAAGAGCCATGTTCCAAGAATATTTCATCTCTAAGCACTGTCCGAGTCTAGAAACACTAAGATGTGTTGTTTATGCCTCATATATTCTGGATTGGTATTATGTAACCAAACTTTTAGATGACTTTTCATGCATTGTACACATTTAACCTTATTTAATGCGCACAAAGCACAATAAGATATCCCCCCTGGAAAACCAAATTAAAGAAAGAATTGAAACAAAATAGATTCATGAATTCTAATCATTGTTTTTAGTGTTCTTAGTTTCCTCATTTACTAGAAGACAGTTGTGTAGATCTTAAATTTGTACTTGTTGTGGGCCGATGGTTTGATTGATCCTCACCTTAATTACTGAATAGAATTATAAGAATACATAAACATACATAACATACTATACACATATGTATAACATACTTCCTAGTTCTTTTTGAATATTTAGCTTTTTTGTTCTTTTAAAAGAGAAAAAATGGTATCTTAACTATGCACAAAATAAAGTGGTAGTTTATGGGTTTACAGTCTCATGGTTCACATTTCTTGGTATGCATTGGACAATGAAAACACTGATTTCTGTCACTCTTAAATTTCTTTGTGCTAGTGTCAAACTGTTTAAATTCCAAGAAAAAGAAAACAAAATATTTCAAAGGCAGCATTAAATAATGCCAGTATATTCCTCTAAAGATATATTCACCTTTTAGTCAACTAATTGTTGGTTTTTATTTTTTTATGTTCACCCTTTTGGATTTTGATTAAGCATGAACAAAAGTCTTGCTGTCACCAGTAATAAAAGGCTCAATACAAATACTTTTTAAAAATTTTCTTAGACTACCAATATTCTAAGTGGATAGGTTTCTAGAGATTGAGACAAGAGGAGTTATTGTCACTGTTAACTTTCTCTGACAAAACAAACTCCTGTTATTCTAAATACTATAGGAGTTGCTAAAAATTTCTGCAAATTATTTTCTTAAAAACTAGCCTTTGAGGAGAGCAGATATGGCTCAAGCAGTTGAACGCTTGCTTCCCACATGGGAGACCCTGAGTTTCATTCCTGATGCCTCCTTAAAATCAAAATAGACAAAAACAAAAAACAATCAAACAAACAAACAAAAAACCAACTCAGGGGAGTCAATGTGGCTCAGTGGTTGAGTGCCAGTTTCCCACATACAAGGTCCCAAGTTCAATCGCTGGCCCCCGTAGCCCCCAGTACCTAAAAAAACAACAACAAAAAACTAGCCTTTGAATAAAAGGTACATTATTTTAGAAACAGATGTATCATTTCATAAAAGTGAAAAAACAAAAATACTCATTAATATTAATACGTTGTTAAAATTTTATTTAGCTAGCATTACAAGCCAAAAAATTGTTCTGAAGTACCAATTATCTTTCTCTCTTGTCTAAGGTGCCAAGAAAAACCTAAAGCTCAGTATAAGCAGAAAAAATGCATGGAAAAAAAAAAGGGAATTTGGAGCACATTTCCTGTGCAAGCCAGCACTAGAGGGCACTCCTCAGCAGGTTGCAAGATAAGATTCTTTATTGGTTTCAGAGCCTGTCTTGGTGATAGAGGTAAAGGGTTGGGCGGAGAAAGCAGAGAGAGGGAGTGTCTTTTAATCTTTCATAAATTCTGCTTTTACCAAAAGACTGTACGATCACATTCAATCTTTAGGAACCTATGCCTCATAAAACACACCATTAGAATTTTCCATGAAACAAACATTTCTTAGAGATTAATAATCTTAAATTACCTCCATATTTAAGTATCTCTCCTTTTTACAAGAAGTGAATGACATTTATTGCTTTATTTTATTTCTAGAATTAAATATTTATATGAGGGTCCCCTCCATATATTTCTTTTTATATCAATATTTTTAAATAGCAGGTATATAGGAAAAAATAATTTTTATTTCATTTGTGAAAAAAATTTTTTTCTCCTTTTAATTTGAAAAATCTGTGATTAAACCTAAATTGGAATTTTTTTTATCCTCTAAATAAACTTTTCCCCCTTGACTTTTCTGTAAATATAAATGGAAAGCTTTTTCTTTTTTTTCTCTTGAGTTTGGTGTGCTATTCTAATTTAATCTTGTTATTTTATCCTAGTCCACAAAAGGAACTTTGGTCTCTAAATTATGTCTTTTCTCTTACAGGCTTTGGTTGTTTTCTTTTCCTCTTACAAATTTTCATTTTCCCTTTTTTAATATACAGTGTCATAAGGTTGCAGAAATGAGAATGCTATCTCATTTCTGTTGTGGGAAATTGGCTTGCCTGTTCCTTATTGTAAATGTTACACCTGTTCTATTGTAGATGTTGCATTTATTCCCTTTTATTGTAGATGATGTTGCTGTTCGGATAGCAAACAACTGCTTGGTAATTTCCAATACATAGAAAGTGGAAACTAGGCTTGAGTCTCAGTTTCTGAAGCTGTGAGTCCCCTGGTCCCATCTTTATCTCCTCTCTTGTGTCTCTCTCTCTGTCCCTTTATTTCATAAAGTTCTGCATTGCCTTCTCTTCTAGCAAAACTGTGGCTGAGCTGGTTCTCAGCAACTGGCACCCAATGTGGGGCCAAAAAAAAAAGCTTGCAGCAACTGGCGCCTGAAAAGGGACTTGAAGGAAAGAAGGATTGCCTTGAGCAAAACTAAAGTTGGTGTAACTGCGCAGAGCCCTGAATGATTTGGAAAGCCTTTGAAGTCCTCGAGGGTTTTCTTGTATTCCCCCAGGAGATGGAGCTCAATGGATGGAGCTGTGCCATGGACAGCAAGAGACGACAAAAGTTCCTGTGGAATTCAGAACCTCCAGTCATGCAGATGGAGAGACAGACGCTGCAAGCTGCACAACTGGGTCTCATTCCGAAGACTAGAATGGCTTTACATCAAAGTATCTAAATACAGAACTTCTTCATCATGAAGCAAGTATGGCTTGGGGACAAAAAGAGATTAAGAAAGAAATTGAGAGGTGGAAAACTGGAAAAGAAATGTTGACTTATAAAAGAAAGCAATAAAGATATTCTAGATTAATAGATTTGGAACTGCTTTTGTGTTTGTTCAATGTCAATGTATGTGATGGTTCAAAAAAGGAGAAAGAGAGATAGAAAGAAAAGGGAAGGAAAAAAGAAAAAGAAAAAGGAAGGGAAAAAGAAAAAGAAAAAGGAAGGAAAAAGAAAAAGGAAGAAAAAGAATAAGGAAGAAAGGAAAAGAGAAAGAAAAGGAAAGAAAAAGAAAAAGAAAAGGAAGGAAGAAAGAAAAAGAGAATAAGGAAGAAAGAAAAAGAAAAGGAAAAAAGAAAAAGAGAAGGAAGGGAAAAGGAAAGAAAAAGGACAAAAGAAGGAAAGAGAAAAAAAGAAAGGAAAGATCAAATGAAAGATGTAAAAATTAAGTGAATATTGAAAAAGGTAAAAAGTTTGTGGGAATGCTAACTGAAATTTAATAAGGTGTTTTTTGTCCTAAAATAAAATGGTTAATTTTATAAAATCAGAAATGGAGATATTTGGGACAGAACTAGTATGCATAAGAAAGTTGTTAGAGTATTGTGGTAGCATTCAGTAAGATGTGTTTTGTAAGAGTAAAACAAGCCTGAATGAATACAAAAAGTGCAAAAACTGTGTGAAAAGGTCAACAAAGGACTTTTGCAGTTCTTCAAGGCTTTCTGCCCTGGCCTGATGATAATGAGTCTGGCTGCATGGAAGAAACCTGTGGCAGTGACCCTACTAAGAAACATCAGAGACAATGATATTTTAAGGGCCTGGAAAAGGCAAACAATTGGGAAAAGCTGTAAGGTCCCTGCTGCTCAATCAAATTCTTAAATGTTTGGGTAAGACAAAACTATATTCTGTGCTGTAATTGATAAATAAATATTTTCTCATGTTAATGGAGTTTGTGATGACTTAGCCTGTGAATTGGATGTGGCCAGCACTAATATTGAGTACTGGCCTATATAGCCTTGCCAGTTAGGAATTTTAAGCCCATGAGAAATGAAAGTCTATTCATTAAAATGTCTGCTAGATGGAAGTCTTATTGTTTATTGTTGTATAATCTATGGTATAAAATGCTTGAATACTAATCAGAACTTTAATAATGAAACATATTGTGTACTTAAGTGATTTGATGATCTGGGAGTGATATATAAATGTACTTTGATGTAAATCTCTTGTTTTAAGTTTGAACAATCCTGGGACTGAATATATTGGGAAAAAAAATTTAATGAGTATTATTCAAACCTAAAAGTGAAAATATCATGCAGGAAGCTTTGTTAGTCAGTGAAACGTCATTTGCGTAGACTTTGCAGAAACAAAAAGGGGGAAATGTGGGAAACTGTCTTACCTGTTCCTTATTGTAAATATTACACCTGTTCTATTGTAGATGTTGCAGTTGTTAGATGTTGCAGTTGTTCCTTATTATTGTACATGATGTTGCAGTTCAGATAGCAAATAGCTGCTTGGTAGTTTCCAATAAATAGGAGGTGGAAACTAGGGTTGAGTCTCGCAGTTCCAGAAGCTGTGAGTCCCCTGGTCCCATCTTTATCTCCTCTCTTGTGTGTGTCTCTCTCTGTCCCTTTATTTTATATAGTTCTGTGTTGCCTTGCCTTTGAGCCAATCTATTGCTGAGCTGATCGCAGCACATTTCTCAGTTTTTCTAACAAGAATTCCAAATCCCTATGTAAATCATTGACATTTAAATGTCTACTTATAGTAGGAATACAGTCCATGGATCACCAACATTGCGTGGTTATAGTTGGGAAGCAACAAAGCTTAGCAGTAAAGAGATTGGGCTTTGGAATCAGATGAACTTGGGTTCCAGACCCTCTGTCATTTGCTGGCTATGTGACTGTGATCAAATTATTTAATATCTAAAACCCTCAATTTCTCTCTCTTTAAAAATAGAAATAATAGTAATACTTTAGCTCAGATTTGAGGACTGAAGACTAATATGGTCCTACTTGTTTTATTTTTATGTGGTACCCTTTTGTTATAAAGTCCTTGAAATAATTTAATAGATTTAGAGCAGCAATAGCAACACCATGTAAAATCAGAGGTAGCACTGTCTGAAAGACCTTTGAAAATAAAAACCAGGGCAAGGAACAGGGCCAGGACCAGGGTAAGGCTATGGAGATGCCTAGGGCACAAAATTTAAAATTGGGGCCTTAGGTACTTATCTTGGCTTATCCTAGGCCTGACACTGATAAAAATCCTCAATTTTCATTTGGCTTTTGTTTAAATGAATGGAATCAATGCTTATCAAAAACAATAATTTGCATATGACTCAGTCTAAATGTAGGGTCTGGACAAAGGAGAGTTTAAAAAACCTTATCTAAGGCCTTCCAATCTGTATCTGACTTGGAAACTCCAACTCTTTGTCTTTCAGGTGAGAGTTTAACTCATAATAATAAAATGCTTTAAAACTTCTGAGTACTAAATATGACGTAATAACTTTTTATTTTTGTCAGGCATATTGTGACCTAAAATCCAACTTTAGTCTTTAAATTCTCTTGGAAATTAAATTTATATATGGCACAGCATGTTTTAGGACATTCTAGTAAGGTTACCAATGAACTGCTCCCAAGTCATATCAATTGCACATAACTAAAGTAATATAAGAATCTGAGATTATATGCAGGATTTGGCTATAAACAGCTACATTGCAATTTAGTTAAATGGCAATGCTCATGAGTTATTTTAATATGCCACTTTATATTTTGGTTATCTATAAAAGGTATATGTCTGTAAGGGAAAAACAATCACCTTTTTGTGTTCTCATACTAAACAAAAAATTTATATCATTCTTGCTATTAAGAGACATCCTATCTTCCACATTCTACTCGGTTCCAAAGCATTCCTTATGCACATAGTTGCAAAACTGTGTATCTATAAAACTTTGCATCTTCATCACTTTTATTTTGAAATCTAACAGTTAAAGCTTATATACTTGCTAATTTGAGCCTATTCTCAAACTTTCTCTGAGCCACAATGTATCAACAGTTGCAAACATAAAACCAAAAAGTATTTTCTGATGAGATGATAATACCTAAGGCTATCAGAAGCCCTTACTAGATCCTATTGATTCACAAACTTTTATCACTCTAGCTATCTCTTCTCAAATCTAGTAAGCCAAGTTACATTGTTTGTCATATAGCCCAGGAAAAACTATGTCTAGTGTCTAGTGACTTAAATGACTTTCTAGAACATGCCCCTTCCTGTGAGTTAAAACCAAAACCATATCCTAAACAGGGTTATGGATGCCATGCTGCTGAATGTGATGTTTTTTATATAGTTATATGGCATGAAGTACATTACAAACAATTTAAGATAACTGAACAGGAGTTTAATTTTTATGTTATTTGGACAAGCCAGTAAAGTCATTTCTAAAAATCTTTGTTCTTTTCATAGTTTATATCAGATTAAATCTGTCATACTCCATTCCTGTGTTATTACTGGAAGTATGCAATTTTATGATCTGCATACAATAAGTCTTCAAAAAATGTTGACCGCGATAGCTGCTACAGTTTCTGGAAGGAAGTTTACAACAAGATGTACTGAGAAAGGGCAGCGGACTTGCCCAGTGGTTAGGGCGTCTGTCTACCACATCAAACCCCAGGCCTCCTTGACCCATGTGGAGCTGACCCATGTGCAGTGCTGATGCGTGCAAGGAGTGCCCGTGTAGGGGAGCCCCACGCACAAGAAGTGCACCCTGTAAGGAGAGATGCCCAGCGCAAAAGAAAGTGCAGCCTGCCCGGGAATGGCGACGCACACACAGAGAGATGACCCAACAAGATGATGCAACAAAAAGACACACAGATTCCCGTGCTGCTGACAACAATAGAAGCAGACAAAGAAGACGCAGCAAATAGACACAGAGAACAGACAACTGGGGTGGGAGGGGAAGGGGAGAGAAATAAATAAAATAAATCTTTAAAAAAAAAAGAGAGATGTACTGAGAAAACAGTCTAGAAGAACATTTACAAGCTCAGCCCTGCGTTGAAGTCTAATTCCTGGATAAGTTAAATTACTTCTCAAAGTGCTCTTGATATAAGGTGATTATAAAGCTCAATTAAGATTATGCATTAAAATGCTGATTTTTTTTTTTAACATCAGAAGACTCACAAGAATTTGGTAAACTATAAATGTGTTCTTTTCTCCAAAAGTGCTATAAAATTATATGGTTTTTAGTATTTTTTTGTTTTAAACAATTGAAGAATATCCTTTCCCCTCAGAGACCTCATGCTCTGGATTTAATTATATTCAATTATATGAATTACATGCCTTTGTTTTTGATGATTCTTTTTCCCCCCTTTAATTCTTAAATTTCTGTCAAAAGCCTGGATTTCTGTTCTACTTGACCTCTCTAAATACAGGTCAAATCTAACATGTCCAAAACTGAACTCATGCTCTTCAAACCCCCTTCAAAAGAAACAAAAAATAAAACAACTTGTTCTTTTGTCCTAAATTCCTGACCTTATATAAATGGCCTCACTATCTATTAGTTGATAAAAGATAAGAATTATTTTCGATACTTCCCTCCCTTTGTCCAATGCATCATCAAATTCTATCAATTTTTCCTTACAAATACCTTTTGAAATCAGTCCCTTCTGTCATCTCTACTGCTACTGCCCCCTCAGCACCCCAAGTTACCATCACCTTTCATCTGGTCTACTGTAGGAATCTCTTAACTGGTTTTCCCACATTCATTCTTACATCTGACAATCACTTCTCTGTAAGCACAACCAAGGTGATTTTTTTAAAGCACAAATATGATCATTTATCTTCTATCCATGAAACTGTCCCTGAAGACCGACATCCCTAACATGGCATTTCATTCTGAGCGTGATCTGGACTTTAATTGACTCTCCAACTTCATCACATCACATGCTTCCCCTCACTTTGTATTTCACCCATATTTCTGTTAAATAAGATCTTTGCATAAGCTTTTCCTTCTGTCTAGAATGATCTTTTTCATGCAGTTCTCCTTTTTACTGAGCTTAACTACTCTTCCTTCATATCCCAATTTAAAATTGACTTCCTTAAGGAAATTTTCCCATTCTCTCATTCTTTCTCTCACCAAACTGAATCAGTTCCCTCTATTCTTTGCCTTCATGGCACCCTATAATGTTTCTTTATACCACTTACACAATTTTTAATAATACACTTACGTTATTACTTGATTAAACTCTATGGGAATGAGATCTATGACTGGTTTTGCTCTTTCCTGGATCACTTGTACATAGAAAACTGAGGGGCATATCATAAATATTGTCAAAAGAGAGAAAGATTTTGTTAGATGAATAATATTACCTGATAAAAGAATGACACATTCTAGATCTAGAAGTTTCCAAGAAGCCTTAGAAATCACTTAAATATACTTATTTCAAAGAATAGGAAACCTAAATTCTAATATATAAAATGTTTCAGGTAGTATCAGAGACAAGACTGGGAATGCAGAATCCCAAATTGAGAATGGACATTAAAGGTTATCTGGGGAAGCAGACTTGGCCCAATGGATAGGGTGTCCACCTACCACATGGGAGGTCTGCGGTTCAAACCCCGGGCCTCCTTGACCCATATAGAGCTGGCCCATGTGCAGTGCTGATACACACAAGGAGTGCCCTGCCACCCAGGGGTGTCCCCTGCATAGGGGAGCCCCACACACAAAGAGTGCACCCCGAAAGGAGATCCGCCCAGCACGACAGAAAGTGCAGCCTGCCCAGGAATGGTGCCACACACACGGAGAGCTGACACAACAAGATGACGCAACAAAAAGAAACACAGATTCTTGGTGCCACTGATAAGGATAGAAGCAATCACAGAAGAACACACAGCGAATGGACACAGAGAGCAGACAACTGGGGGCAGAGGGAAGGGGCGAGAAATAAATAAATAAATCTTTGAAAAAAAAAAAGTATAGGTCATCTGATATCCAGATTTCCTCTGTATGACACCTCTGCCAAATATTTAGCTCCAGTGATGAGGAAATTTCTGCCTTCTAAGAAGGTACATTTAGTTCTTAGCCTTAATTACCCATATTTATATGTTGTGAAATCCTATAGCAATTAAAGATATCAGACAACAAAACTGATAGTATTAACCTTAATCCTGTGGTCTCTCATTTATACCATGAACGGTATTTTTACATAGATGGTAATACAGTATAAAAACAAAAATGCATAATATTCATTGAGGGAAATTTATAGAACTTAATAAATGTTGTGAGATAAATCATTTGTATTTTTATTTCAAGTAGAACTTTTGAGCTAGGAAGAAAGATATAGTAATGGAAATAATGTTAAGGATGAACAATATTTTTTGTCATTCCCATCAACACTGTTTGGAAGCCCTCTTCACTATTTGAAGGTCTCCATAATATAGCCTAATCTGGCATTCTTGTCCTGGTTTTCACTAAACCAAACTAATCTACTGAACATATCTTACTCTTTTATGCTTCCATAGTTTTGTGCAAAAAATTTTCTTTCCATTGTCAACACCCAGCACTCCCATCTCTGCCTATTAAAATCTCGGCTATCAACCAAATTCTCTTAAGGACAAACATATTCATTCATTTATTCTCCTTTTTAAAATTATTTATGTGACTGTGTAGTTAAAAACACATAGTCCTTAAAGTACTTCTATCCAAAGCATATCAAAACACTTAAAGCTCAATAATAAAGACAAAAAACAACTTTGAAAATGAGAATATGATTTGGAAAATATTCAGGTGGCACACAAGCATAAGAGAAAATGTTCAACATCATTAGTCAATAGGATAATGTCAGTACCACAATGAGATGCCACTACTACACATCTAATAAAATGCCTGGAAATTTTTTTAAACCATGACAATTTTGAGTTTTGAAGGATACAGAGCGACTGAACTCTCTTCCATTACTGTTAAGATGCAAAATGGTACAACTACTTTGGAAAACAGTTTGACAATTATAAAGTTACAATACATTTAACGGATGACCTAGGGATCCCTCTCTTGGGCATTTAAACAAAAGAGATGAAAACTTAGAAAATTATGGGAGCAGAAATCAAATCAATGGTTGACAGAAACTAAAAGTGAGAAAAAGATTGATTGCAATAGGGGTATGAGGAAACTTTTGGGGATGATGTCAGTATTCTGTATCTTTGTTGTGGTGGTGGTTTCAGAACTACACTTAAGAAAGGTAAGTTTATGGAGTTGGACTCAGATGTGACCTCTCTACCCATGCTTCTTCTGTCACTTTTACTGAACCTGTGGTTGATGCTGGGGTTGCTGTATGCTCAGGAGATTTGAATCTCTGGACTGTTTATGTGCCCGCTGGGCCCTGAGCCTCAGCAGAGTTGCAACAACTACTCTCCAGTTCGTTGGATGTACCCAGGTCAGCTAACAGGGAGGTGAGGATGGTCAACAACCACACCAGGGAACTGAGAGAGTCTACAGCTGCAAACAGGAGAATTCCATTTATCAGCCATGAGGGATCTAAGTCCCCTCTAGATTTGGAGGTGGGGTGGCCATTTGCCATCCCAGAGTCTTCAGGATGGAGGAATAAAATGTGGGTTGGAGTGGACTTACTGGTATTCTACTATAGAAATACTGTGACTCTAGCAATGGAAGAAATTATACCATTAATGTGGAGACAGTGGCCGTGGGAGTTGCTGAAGGAAGGGAGAGGGGAAAAGAGCTGTGATATGGGGGCATTTTTTCAACTTGGAGTTGTCCTCAATGATACTGCAGGGACCGATGTAGGACACTATATATCCTGCCATAACCCACTGGACCAGGAGAGAGTGTAGACTACAGCATAAACTATAATCCATGCTGTGTAGCAGTGCTCCAAAATGTACTCATCAAATGCAATGAATGTACCACGCTAATGAAAGAAGTTGTCGATGTGGGAGGAGATGCCCCTCATTTTCTTTGATGATATTCCTTATTTTGGTATCACTTTGTCTGATATTAATATATCTTTATATTTAAATTAGGCTTGTTGTAGGCAGCATGTACTTAAATTTTGCTCTATTATTCATTCTGACAATCTCTGACTTTTAATTGTTTAACCACTTACATTTGATTTTACATTGCATTGAATTTAATTTACGATATCAAATAGTTGATTAAGTTAACCATCTTATAATTTTTCTTTTTGTCACATCTGTTCTTTATTTTTTTCCCTTTTTCTACCTTGTTTTGGATTGAGCATTTTTGAGTATCCTATTTTGTCTTCTCTGTTGTCTCATTAGCCAAACCTATTTGAAATGTATTTGTTTAAATTTTTTAGTGTTGCTCTAGAGTTTACAGTATACATTTTAACATCTTAAAATTTACAGTCAAGTAATTGTTAGCTATTTCCCATAGAATAAAACAAATTTACAATAGTGTACTTCTATTTCTCCCTCCCAGTCTTTGTACTACTCTTGTCTAACATTTTACTTCTACATAGTTAAAAAGCCCATGATACAGAGTGACCTTATATTTGCTTTAATCTAGGGATTAGTAAACATTTTATGTAAAGGACCAGAAAATAAATCTTCAACTTGGTGGGCCATACCCTTTTACCTACTCAACTTAGGCATCAACCATGCACAGCACATAAAAGAATGTGCAGAGCTATGTTCCCCTGAACTTTATTTAGCAAAACAGTGTCTGGATAAATTTGGCCCTAGGGCTGTAGCTTGCTGACCCCTGCTCTAAACAGTCCATTTTCATTTAAAGAATTGAAAAATAAGAAGACTCTTTTATGTTCATCTACATTTTAAACTATTTCTTTGATTCTTCATTTTTATTCTCCTGAAGGACTTGCTTTAATAACTATTTTTTCCAGTCTTCAGGCAGTGGAGTTCCTCAGCTTTTGTTTATTTGCAAATGCCTTTATTTCACTTTCATAGCTAAAGGATATGTTTGCTGTTTTGTTTTCTCCCCTTTTCAGCACATTAAAGATATTCTACAATTTTTTTTATGGCTTACTTGATTTTGAAGAGAAACAAGGAATCATTCTTATCTTTATTTCCCTGTATGTGAAGTGACTTTATTTCCTTAGTTATTTTTAAGATTTTCTCGTTATTATTGGCTTTCAACAGCTTGATTACATGGTACGTTAGTGTGGTTTTCTTTGACTTTATCTTGCTTGGGTTAATTGAGCTTCTTGAATCTGTGAATTTTTACTTTTTGTCAAATATGGAAAGTTTTTTGCCAATAGTCCTACAAAAATTTTTTTCATCCCCTCCTGTATTAGTCAGCCAAAGGGGTTCTGATGCAAAATACCAGAAATTGGTTGGTTTTTATAAAAGGTATTTCTTTAGGATCGGAGCTTACAGATACCAGGCCATAAGCATAAGTTACTTCCCTCACCAAAGTCTATTTTCACATGTTGGAGCAAAATGGCTGCCGTTATCTGCGTGGGTTCAGGTTTCCTGGGTCCCTCCCTTCCAGGGTCTTGCTTCTGTTTCCTCTGTGAGCTTACTTTCTGGGGCTCCAGCTTAAGGCTTCAGCATCAAACTCCGACATCAAAACTCCAACCTCAAAAACCCACAACTCTGTCCTTTGTCATGGGTGGGGACATGGGTGTCAATGGGTGGGGACTCGATGACCTAATGACATGGCCCAATCAAAGCTCCAGTCATAACTCAATAATGCCTAGGTACAGACCAGATTACAAACATAACCCAATATCTATTTTTGGAATTCATAACCATATCAAACTGCTATACCCCCCCCTTTTCTAGGGACTACAATTTTACATATATTAGGCCCATTGACATTGTCCCCATGTCATTGAGGCTCTGTTCATTGTTTTTCTCACCCTTTTTTCTCTTTGTGCTTAAGTTTGGATAGTTTCTACTGCTAATCTGCTTCAATGCCTAGTCTGCTTTTAACCACATCAGGTGAATTTTTCATTTTAGATATTGTATTTTTCATCTCTAGATTTCCATTCATCTCTTCATTATATTTATGTTTTTCCTTTAATCTTTGTGTACATTTATAATAGTTGTTTTAAAGTGTCCTATAATGCCGTCCTCTCTGTTGTTTCTAGGTTTTCTTCTACTGACTGATTTTTCTCCAAGTGTTAAGTCATATTGTGACAATTTGAAGTTTTTTTATGATTTCCCAAAAGAAAAAGATTATGTTCTTAAGCTAATCTATTCTGGGTGTGCTGCCCTTTGATTGCATTAAATTCAGTTGATGGACCTTTGATTAGGTTACATGATAAGCTCAATTTAGGACTTTTTGTTGTACTTTGTTAATGAAGTGTGACTCAGGTCAGATTTCCACCCCCTTCCTAGGTCTTATGTAAACAGAGACACAGAAAGAAAGAGATAAACACTGAAAAGGGGAGCCACTATAATTGATCATGCGATGTCAGAGAAAGGACTCCAGTTTTGCCCAGAGCTGAGCTGCAAGGAGAGAACCATTCCCTTCCCACCCCCTAGAGACATAATGAGCTGAGGCCCAATGAAAGATGAGCCATATGCCTGACACCTTGCAGCTGAACTCAGGAAGAAAGTGGAGCAGCCTAGATTGATAGAGGAGGCCTGAAATGAGATAATCACTATGCCATTTGCCCTCAGCTGAGCTCCCGGCGACAGTAGATTCTGGAGGGTAATGCAGATACTTTGGCAGAGATGGGCAGTGTATTAGGATTCCCTAGGGAAACAGAATCAACAGGAGATATCTGTCAATAGTATGCGATTTTATGAGAGTCTCTCACCTCACCGTGGGGATACACAAGTCCAGGTTCCACAGGCAGGCTGCAAACCAGGGCTCCAATGCAAGTCATGAAGGTCCTTGATGAGTTTCCAGGAGATGCTGGCTGTCCAAAGACGAACTGGGAAGTTCTCTCTCAATACTGAAATCACTTCCCCTTTGAAGGCTTTCAAATGATTGGATAAAGCATCAGTCATTGCTGATGGCAGTCTTGCTGATTGATGTAGATGTAATCAACTATGTATGCAGTAAAGTCACTGGTGACTAAAGTCCATAAATGTCCTTGTATTACAATTAGCCTAGTGCTTGCTTGACCAAACAACTGGACACAATTGCCTGGCCAAGTTGACACATTAATCTAACCATCACAGTCCACCCCTTGTCAACTCAGCAACTATACACATTAGCTAAAACCATACTTAGTCTCTAAGTAAAAACAATAACAGACATGCCTATATATACTCTTCCACCTAACAATATTCAACCCTCCTACATACAATCAGAAATGCATTAATTCCCTGCAGAATAAGGTCCAAGTCCTTGAGTAATATTCACTATTAAACTTGACATCCTTAAATATTTTGACACAAAACTAATACCACTTGTTGTATGACAGGTGAAAAGATTGGGGAAGAAAACATTCATTTTTTTGTACATACACAATCATACTCATAATGAAAGGAGGAAAGATTCATGACTATTACAGGCCTCATTTCTGTAACTGGTCACGTGGTCAAAGTTCATGTTTATCACTACCTTCTTCCACAACCCATTCATGTTCCCATTATCCTCTGCAAGCACTTCACACATCATTTGCTGTGAAGTGGGTTCCTTGATCAGAAGCAATGCCATGGCAGTAGATAAGACATTTGGTAAGGCCACAGGTGGTAGTTTTGGAAGAAGCATTGCATGCAGGAAATACAAACCCATATCCGAGGTATCTGTCTATTCTAGTTAAAACAAATCACTGCTCCTTCCATAGTGGAAGTGGTCCAATGTAGTAAACCTGCCACCAGGTAGCAGGCTGGTCACCTCAAGGAATGGTGCCATATCAGAGGGTGAGTGTGGGTCTATGTTGCTGGCAGATTGGCACTCAGCAATGGCTGTAGCCAAGTCACCCTTGGTGAAGGGAAGTCCATTTTGGTTATCCCATGCATAACGTCCATTCCTATGTCCATGGCCACTTTGTTCATGAGCCCATTGGTCAATGACAGGAGTGGCTGGGGAAAGAGACTGATCATTAGCCACAGAGCAGGTCATTTTATCCACTTGATTATTAAAATCTTCCTCTGCTGAAGTCACCATCTGGTGAGCATTCACATGGGACACAAATATTTTGATGTTTTTTGCCCACTCGGGCCTATCCACATACCTCTTCCCCAGGTGTCTTTGACACCAATTTTCCAACCATGTTCCCTCCAAGTGTCTGACCATCCAGCCAAACTATTGGCTACAACCTATGAATCAGTATACAAACACACCTATAGCCATTTCTTCTTCCAAACAAAATGAACAACCAGGTGCCCTGCTCAGAGTTCTGCCCACTGGGAGGATTTGCCCTCACCACTATCCTTCAATGATGTCCCAGAAAAGGGTTGCAGTGCTGCAGCTGTCCACTTTTGGGTAGTACCTGCATATCATGCAGAACCATCTGTAAACCAGGCCCAAGTTTTCTCATTCTCAGCCAAGTGATTGTAAGGGACTCCCCAAGAGGCCAAAGCTGTGGGCTGGGAAAGAGAAGGTAACATGGCAGGGGTGGTGACCATGGGCATTTGGGCTACTTCTTCATGTAACTTACTTGTGC
This sequence comes from Dasypus novemcinctus, assembly GCF_030445035.2. Taxonomy (NCBI): domain Eukaryota; kingdom Metazoa; phylum Chordata; class Mammalia; order Cingulata; family Dasypodidae; genus Dasypus; species Dasypus novemcinctus. The sequence goes on along the minus strand of NC_080690.1, from coordinate 18,187,367 downwards.
CTTCAGGACCCACTCGAGCCCTATCTCATATATACCACTTCCACTTTATTATGGAGTGCATGTCCAACTTTATGGTTTGGTGGGTCAGATAATACCCAGCTCATGATAGACAGCTTAGATCTCATGGTAATTTGATGGCCTATGGTTAAGCCTTCAGTCTCCACTAAGGCCCTGTAGCAGAGCAAAAGCTATTTCTCAAAAGGAGAGTAGTTACCTGCAGAGAATGGCAGGGCTTTGCTCCAAAATCCTAAGGGTCTACATTGTGATTCTCCTATAGGGGCCTGCCAAAGCCTCCAGACAGCATCTCTATTTGCCACTGAAACTTCCAGCATCACTGGATCTGCTGGGTCATATGACCCAAGTAGTAGTGCAGCTTGCACAGCAGGCCTGTCATAAAGCCTCCTCTTGGTCCAGTCCCCAATCAAAATTAGCAGCTTTTCTGGTCACTTGGTAAATGGGCCAGAGTAGCATACCCAAATGAGGAATGTGTTGTCTCCTAAATCTGAAGAGACCAACTAAGCATTGTGCCTCTTTTTTGGTCATAGGTGGGGCCACATGCAACAGCTTATCCTTCACTTTAGGAGGGATATCTTGACATGCCCCACACCACTGGATACTTACAAGTTTCACTGAGGTGAAGGACCCTGAATTTTTGTTGGATTTATCTCCCATCATCTCTCATGCAAATGCCTTACCAATACATTTAGAATCTTTGCTTCTTCTTGCTCACTAGGTCCTATCAACATGATATCATCAATATAATGGACCAGTGTGATGTCTTCTGGGAAGGAGAGATGATCAAGGTCCCTGCGGACAATATTTTGACATAGGGCTGGAGAGTTGATAAACCTCTGAGGCATGATAGTGAAGGTATACTGCTGGCCTTGCCAGCTGAAAGCAAATTATTTCTGGTGGTCCTTAACTAATGACAATTGAGAAAAAATGTGTTTGCCAGATCAACAGCTGCATACCAGGTACCAAGGGATGTGTTGATTTGCTCAAGCAATGATATGACATCTAGGACAGCAGCTACAATTGGAGTCACCACCTGGTTAAATTTATGATAATCTACTGTAATCCTCCAAGATCCATCTGTTTTCTACATAGGCCAAATAGGAGAGTTGAATGGGGGTGTGGTGGAAACCACCATTCCTGCATTCTTCAAATCCTTGATGGTGGCACTAATCTCTGCAATCCTTCCAGGAATCTGGTATTGCTTTTGATTTATTATTTTCCTAGGTAGGGGCCATTCTAGGGGCTTCCACTTGGCCTTTCCAATCACAATACTCCTCACTCCAAAAGCCAGGGACCCAATGTGGGGATTCTGCAAGTTACTATGTCTGTTCCAATTATGTATTCTGGAACTGGGTAAATAACCACAGAATGGTTCTGGGGACCCACTGGACCCACTATGAGACAGACCTGAGCTAAAACTCCATCAGTCACCTGAACTCCATAAGCCCCTACTTTGGTGGACCACAGTGATGTTTTGGGTCTCCTGGAATTAATGTCACTTCTGAGCCAGTGTATAATAATCCCCAAAATGTCTGATCATTTTCCTCAATGCACACTTACTCTCATAAAAGGCCATAGGTCTCCTTGGGGAAATGTGGGAGGAAGATTAACAGTATAAATTTTTGGCAGTTTAACAGATCCTTCCCCAAGAGGACCTGGCCTTCTCCTCATTCAGGGGACTCTGGTTCTGTAAACTGTCTCAAGTCTGGGAATTGATTAAGGGGCCATGTTTCTCTGCATCTGTAATTTGAATTAGGGTTTTGTTCACTCAACCTAGAACTGTTCTGTTTATACAGATCCAGAAGAAATTTAGCAGAGTGCCCATCTATTTCACTTCTAGTTACCCCATGATATATTAACCAATGCCATAACTCTATGCAACTCAGACTATTTTGAGTACTGCTTTGAATCTGCTTTTCATTATGGTAGCCCCGCCCACCTTGTCTTTGGTGATTAACTGTCCAATACTTTTACTGGACCGAGATCCGATCATACCCATAATGTTTAGGGATTCTAATGCCATAAAGCCCTCCCTACCATAATATCTGGAGTATAGAGAAGAGCAACCACAAAGCTCTTCAGGGAAGACTGATTTAGTCTTACAAATTTACTCCTCACAGTCCTGTTTAAAGGTGTGTCCTCTGGGTGTTCCTGGGGTGAGTGGGCAGGTCCCAATTGTTAAATCCACTCTAGCATTCCAATCTATCTAAGCCTTTGAATTCCCTCTTCTACTACATACCACAGCAAATTGGGCATCTCAGCCTCAGACATGGTAGGCCATCTTTTGGTCAATGTTTCAGTCAACTACCCAAACAAATTGTTAGAGCCCTTTCTAATCCCTAGAGCTACAGCATTGAATCCAGATTCAATGGGCCCATTGTGGGCCCATATCAATAAATTCAGCCTGATCCAACATTATATGCCTTCTACAATTATCCCAAACCTTAAATATCCATTCCCACACATATCCCCCTGATTTCTGTCTATATAAGTTGGAAAACTCATGCAGTTCTTTTAGAGTATACAGTACTCCTCATGGTAAGAGTATGCAGTGCTTCCTCATGGGTCACACTTTGTATTTCACCTTTGGGGGCTTGTTGTGATTTTAGTCTAGTAATAGATCTGGAAGACAAGAGGGGTGGTAGGCGTGGTTAAGGAGAAGGATTAGAAATTTCTTGCAAGCTACTGACCTCAGGGCATTCCTTTGCGTTTTCTTCTGGTGGGACAGGATTAATCTCTTCAGGCAGGGGTTGGAAGGCAGATTCCTCAGGGCAGACTGGAGGTTGGCAGCATAAGCTGGAGTTTGGCTGGTACCTGCCTTAGTGCTGGGAGAAGGTCCAGACTCTGGGGCAGGCCAGACACTGGGCAGTGCAGGCTTCAGTTTGACTGGTACCCACCTCAGGGCTAGAAGGAGGTCCAATTCCCTGGGGCAGGCTGGAGGCTGGGTGACATAAGGTTGACAAGGTGCAATCTCCACAGGGCAGGTTATCCCAGGCTTATCTGGTAAAGTCTCAGCAGAATTTAGGGTTCCAATGTCCCCACTATTATTATTATCATCCCATATGTCTCCATCCTAATCCTCTGGGTTCCACTCCTTTCCAATCAGTACCTTTACCTTAACTGCAGAAACCCTGCAGGGTTGAATTTTAGTTTTCTTTGTAATTCTGCTACTGGTACAATGAGAATCTGAGTTTGGTTCTCAGATATTTCAAGCCTGTGGCTACAGGAGACAAGATTTTCTTTCAGAGCACACATAGAAACTTTTACATCATTGATGGGTTGTTTAAATTTCAAATTAACTCATCTCTTTGTTTTGTAACTGTATCCAAAGTATCAGGGGGAGCCAGCCAACATCATTATACCTTTTGACTACACAAATTTCTGTTAAGGTGTTGAAAACATTCTCACCCAGATCCTTGCTTCTTATAAGCATGGAAGTAGGGGAATCCAGTGATGATATTTTGTATATCTCTATTGCCAACTCCTGTCATAGACTGTTAGTGGCTCTTCATTATTGGAAAGGGACTCATTAGTACCATTGGGCCAATTAGAATAGAGAGCCAATTGCAAAACTCCCACAACCCCTCAGACATCCCATGTTTAAGACTCTTTTCCTCAAGAATCACTCCTGATACCAAGTTGTATTCGTCAGGGTTCTCTAGGGAAACAGAATCAACGGGACACAGTAAAGTCACTGGTGACTGAAGTCCATAAATGTCCTTGTATTACAATTAGCCCAGTGCTTGCTTGACCAAACAACTGGGCAAATTTACCTGGCCGAGTTGACACATTAGCCTAACCATCACAGGCAGCCATCTTGTTTCACCATGTGGCAGCTGACTTTGGTGCTAAAGCATCTCTGCTGATGCCTTAATTTGGACATTTCAAGGCCTCAGAACTGTAAGCTTGAACCCCAAGTAAATTCCCATTTAAAAGCCAACACATTTCTGGTACTTTGCATCAGAGTCCTTGACAAACTAAAACACACATTTTTCTCCTCCTTTGTATATCTAATATTTTTTAAATTGGATCCTGAACATTTTGAGAATTATGTTGTCAAGTCTAGATTTCATTGCCTTCCATTAAAGTGTGTCAAACTTATTTTAGACAGTTCAGTTATTATGGATCAGTTTGATACTTTTGTGGCTTGTTTTTAAGTTCTATTTTGGTGACTCAGGAGATTGTTTTAGTTCTACTCTTAAACTAAGGCATTATGCTTCTGTGAGCTTTATTGAATGTCCTGCATGGTCAAAAAGTCTCTCCATGCTAGCTGGTCAGAATTTTAATGTCTCCCAGTCTTGTGTAAGCTCCGAGAATTGTTTAGCTTACAAATCCCTGGTAGTCCTGTGGCGTTTTACCCTTTAAGTATTGAGCTTGTATTTGGCCAAAGACTATAGTTCAGCAGTTCTCAAGTGTAGGCCACAGTCTCCGAGGGGTCTTCAAAGTCTTTCAAGGGTCTGTAAGTTTAAAACCACTTTAATACCAGACTCCATGAGTTCAAAATTATTTTTATAATTATGTTAAATGTTATTTGCCTTTCTTCTCTCATTCTCTCACTAGTGTGCAATGGAGTTTTCTAGAGGCTATATAATGTGATATTGCAACAAATTGAATTCAGAAGGAAGCAAATGTGAAAATCCAAATGTCTTCCATTTAGTCAGGAAAAAAAGAATTACAAGAAAAAAAATAAAACTATGCCACTATTCTTACTAATTTTTTTTATTTCATGAAATATTTTTCATAAAAATAGGTCATATGTCTTAATGTTAAGGCTTTTTATCAATACATTTAAATGAATTAGTGAGCAAATATTTTTTTAAGTTCCCAATTGTAATTCATAATATACTTAATATGAATAGATGTAATTCCCATAAATAAAGTCTCTTTGGAGACCTTGCCTTTTAAGAGTATAAATGGGCTTTGTGACCAAAATGTTTGAGAGCCACTGCTGCAGGGATAACTATGCAGCTTTTTGGAGTACATATTCCCTGAAGCTCCCTTCTCTTAGGTACTCTATAAATTCCAGGCACTTTGGCCTCCCTAAAATTTTATGTCTGTCTCCTCAACTGCAGGAAACACAATACTCTGCTTGATTACCCTTCTTTAGCTATGGTCTGGAAAGTGCCTGAAAACTGGTGTGATTGTAGGGCTTGCATTGTTTCCTACTCTCAGGTCTCACAATCCTGTGCTGCCTTTTGTCCAATGTCTAAAACCAGTTGTTTCATATATTATTTCCACTTTTCTAAGTTATATTGGGAAGGCCAATCTGATACCAGTAACTCTGTTCACCATCCAAAAAAGTTGTTAAATGCTTTTAGAATGATGAGCCATCTAATTTAATTCTCACAAGAATACTATGGGGTAAGAGCTATTGTTTTTCCATTTTAAGAGAAGAAACTGAAGTTTTATGAAGGAGTCTCGCTTCAGAGCCTTAAACTCTTTAATACAGTGCCTTCCATTGATTGAACTAATATTAATTAAGTGCGTATTATGTGCCAAGTTTTAGGCATTAGGGATTACATCAGTAAACAAAGACACAATCTCTGCCCTTGTTAGTTAATAATACATTAAGGAGAGACAAGGAATAAATTATATAAGTAAATAATATTTTCCAAGTATTCTGGAGAAAAAGCAAGAGAGGAGAATATGGAAAGTTGCAATGGTAGATTGTGTTGTGAAATTTAAATAGGGGTTCAAGAAAAGCTTTTGAGAGGTTAACATCTAAATGAGGTAAAGAAATAAGTCATGAGAATATCTAGTGGCATAACAGGAAGAGCACAGTGTATGCAGAGACTCTGAAATAGGCCCCGGCAAGGCAGAGGAAGCCCATTTGGGGAGCAGAGTGCAAAGGGAGAGCAATAGTAGATGAGATTATTGAAGAACCAGATTATGTAGAACGCTGCAAAATCTTTGATTTTTACTCTGAAAGAGATGAGAGCCCACTAGAGGTTTTTAAGGAGAGTGACCATGAACAGATTTCTATGGCCTCTTTTATGCTAAAAAAATATATATATATTTTAAAGGGGCAAGGGTGAGAATAGGGAGACTAGTTAGGGGGCTACTGCAATGATCCAGGCAAGCCATGATAAAAACAATGGAGGTAGTGAAAAGTGACTTGTTTTCCTCTAAGTAATAAAAGTAGCAGTAATGATTACTGTATGGCAGTTATATTATTTATGTTGTCATTTCTCTTAAATTATACTTTCCTCATCAGAACACCATCTATCAGTATGTAATTAAGATGATTTTTCAAATCCTCCATGTCAGGTCTCATTTCTTTCATTCTTAATATCTTGGCGATATTTTAAAATAAATAGTCATAAAAATTTTTCATCGCATTACTATCCACAAACAGTTAATCACATGCTGGTGCTCACTTTACACATATGTCGTTTTTGCTGATACACTCACCCCATGGAACCCATTGTTCACTGTTAGTAAATATTGCCTGAGGATCCTTATCTTTCTCCGAGAATTAGCTCCACAGAGCCTAACTTGTCCCTTTTTACCATGTGTACATGGGAATTGTCTGCTTTCAAGCTCTAGCTTTCTCTGAGATCCATTTGGGAATGAGACAACTAATTCTGTTTCAGATTACAGAGAGAAATCAGAAATCTGTGGTCTTTTTTCAGAAATAGCTTTACCTTGATATCTATTTTTTCCTAGGACAAACAAGCAAATATAGCCTTGCCTTAAGGGCCAAAATGAAGGAACTAAAATAGAAAAAAAAAATCTATGAACTTCAGTTGTCTATTAACATTTGGCCTATCTAGTAGTTAATAACTGGTTTTGAAAGCTCATAATGACAGCCCCTAGAATTACAGTTTTAGTTTTTGCTTTTCATTTTCATGGAAGTAAATTTATCATTAAGTCACATTGAGTTAAAAATCCTAAAGACTCAAGAAATTGATTCTGAAGCCTACTACTTTACTCTCTTCATTAACACATATGCTTTCATAATGGTTCTTTAAACCTTGGCCCCGAGATGGTAAAAGAACTGGTTTTCAACCTATTACTCATCTTTGGCTTATGTTTTGAGACTTCACTCAGATAAATATTAGTTATGCTTGTGATTTGGTAATGTGGAAATATAGAAATTGAGTCCTAGTATATTCCTTCGGAAGGGCACCAAATAGCAACAGCTTTTAGCTGCTATTTTCTGCAATAGATTTTTCACTTACAAGACTAGTGGTAAAAGATCTTAAAATTATGATCTATTGCTGTTTGAGTCACAAAACAACATCATCCTATTAGATCTTGGCTTAAAAAAAAAAAAACCCTGTTAGATTTTGCCTTATTAAACTTTGCAGTAATTAAATGGGCTCAGTCATACTTATTTTTCTACTGAAAATTAAGGAGCACTGTAAATAGCATTTATAACAACATACCATTGCCATACTGAAAATATGCTAGGATTCTGACTCTTCCTAACTGAAGAACTGAGGAATACATTGTAGTCCTCTATGTTATATTAAGGAACATCACAATCCCCTTTAATAACATTTTAAGAATATAGGATTGTTTTAAAACTATTTTTTACCTTGCAGTAAAAATTTCTGAAACTTTGCTTTGTACATCAAGTAATCCTGCTTCATTTTATTTCACTGCATTTAATGCTTTCAAGTTTTAAGAGGTGCCCTAATTCTAGGATTTGTTAATAAATCTTCCTCCTGTCCATTGCCTTTGTTATTTTTGGCTTTCCAGAACAAGGCATCCTAATCTTTTCAAGTTTGTCTTCCCATTCCTAACCCTCTTGATTTTAGTGTTATGATTTTAAGGTTACATCTGCACATCGATCATCAAGAAGTGCACCACAGCTGCATGTAGGAATCACTTACAATTTCTTTCTTATGCGGACAGCAATTTTTTTTTTATTGCAGTTTTAGCTGCAGCGACATACCAAATCATACTCTCAGGGACCTCTTGGTAACTAACTACCTTACAAGAAAAGCATTCATTAACATAATGGGTCATTTTTTTGGGCCATCACCTTTAATTAGTTAATGTTTTTCTGTGTTGTTTCTGAAATTTGTTCTTTGTCTCCTCAGCCACCTATGGATTCAGTTCTGACAACAGTAGCTCTGAGTTTTTACATTTTTACTTTACCAATTGAGCTAACTTTCTAGATAAGTCATTTAAAATACCATTATGACTACATGTACACCTATTTGTTCCTAATATACACAAAATAAAATGAATTTGCTTGATAACTCTCATATTAGGAAAACTGCAAAGGGAAATTACGGGGAACATTTGACTTTTGTTTTTTTCTTGAGTGATTTGTCTTAATATGTGGTTACCTTTCTTTGAACGATAAGTTATTCTCAACCATTACCTCGAAATTTTAAAAATTATGTTCAGTTACAATGCCAACTAAATGTTTATTTTCTCATCTCTATCATCTTGTTTTCATTATAATGGCACTATTCAATTTGAGGAGCAAGTAGCTATTTTTCTGTCTTGATGAGAATTGTAGGAAGGAAGAAACACACACAAAAATTGGGTAATTCTTTCTTATGAAGAAGCTTCTGAATCTTGCTCTCCAAAGAAAATGTCTAATTTAATCAAAAAGATTTTCAGGTATTACTATAATCTTTTTAAAATGGCAGTAGAATTATGGGCTGGGCATCAAGGGTTGGATTTTTACAAACTTCGTAGTGCTTTAAGTTCTATACAGGTACAGAGGATTTAATCTTTGTTTTGTTTTACTTATAATGCATCTGCTATCCAATTTGCAAATGGAATGTCAAGCTTAATTATGTAGAAACACATTGACTTTAAGTGACTTTAAATTTGAAGGTAGAGAAAAGAAAGGAATAGAACTCGAAATTATTGTATTCAGAATTTGTAGACGCTTATGACTTGGACAAAGTCAAGGAAAAATGACTTCCTCGGGCATTTAAAATTATGAACACCTTTAGGTCTTGACCAATCATACTCATAATGGATTAAAAATAATTCACCATCCCGGCTAGTTAATGTATGGGGGAAATGTCAATTTACTCAAAGAGGAGCCAACATTTCATTAGTAGTATCCTATTATTTCAAAATAGACCCTTGAATGATTCAAGAATGATTTTGGATAGGCAAATTACATTCTGGTTTTCTCAGAGAATATGGAAAGTGAAGTTGTACTAACTTAAAGCTTTTTTTTCTCTTCACAAAAACCATCTTCCAAGCTGGATTAGAAATATAATTTTATGAGGGAATAAGCTCATAATTTCTAACTGAAGAATGATTTTATTAGTAGAAGGAGCTCAGAATTCCTAATTTTAAAAAGGGATCAAGGGGAAGCAGATGTGGCTCAAGTGATTGGGTTCCCACCTACCACATGGGAGGTCCACGGTTCAGTTCCTGGTACCTCCTAAAGAAGACAGCGTGTTGGCATGACAGGCAGGTGCAGCAAGCTGATAAAACAAGATAATACAACAAGAGACACAAGAAGAAAAACATAATGAGAGATACAACAAAGCAGGAGAGAGGTTCCTAGTGCCTCCTAAAGAGGACGAGCAGGACAGCAAGCTGGTGTGACAGGCAGGTGCAGTGAGCTGATGCAACAAGATGACTCAACAAGAGACACAAGAGGAAAAACATAACGAGAGACACAACAAAGCAGGGAACGGAGGTGCCTTAAGTGTTTAGGTGCCTCCCTCCCACATCGACAGTCCCAGGTTTGGTTCCCATTGCCTCCTAAAGAAATAAAAAAGATGACAACCAGACACAGCAAGTACAAACAATGAGAGGGTGGGGATAAATAAAATCTTTGAAAAAAAGGGGGGACTAGGGAAAGAAGGTGAAACTACTAGAGGAACCTAGATCTAGGAGATGGATGACCCAAGTTTTAATCCTGATTCTGCTATTCACTTAATGTGTGAACTTGATAGAATCACTGAACCACTTTAAGTCTCTGTTGCCTCTTCTCTAAGCTGAGGAAATTAGAGTAGGTGAGCTGATCTCTAATGGAAATGATTCGTAAGGAAGGGAAAGATATCTTCCTTTGAAATTTTACAGCCTATTTATCTATTAAGAAAAAAGAAGGAAATGAAATGGATTATGTGGGTGTCTAGATCTAACATCTATTAACTTAGAACTGAGCATCCATAAAATTCTCACTCAGGAATTCCCTGTGCTTTTCAGCCTTTCCCCTATATTTATATGGTGGTGCAAGAATCAAAGCAGAAATATGCTTTTGTTTAGTGAAGGCTTTTGGTGTATACAACAGCATGAGTTGGCATGGCAATGCTGGCTACCGTGTCTTATTTTGCTAATCTGGAAATTCATAGCTAACTTAGGGATTTTATAAAGCATTTGCACTCTCCATTCTTTATCAATCACTGACAGGCTCATTGTTTTATAATGTACTTCTCAGCAAGCTGTTTGCGACTCATCGCCTGCTTTGCTTTATAGTCTATAAATATTTAATTCTTTAATAAACTGCTTATATGTAATATGAAATGACTGATGCTAGTCTCTTTCCTCCCTTTTAATAGTGCTACTATTTGCAAAACAATTCTTTTTTTTTCTTTTTTTTTTTAGTGATATGTTTCATAAATGTTTGACTTCCCTTTTCCTAACTAGCAATTTATTCTGGGAGGTTGGTAGAATGACAAGGAGGAAAAGAGTGCCTTGTTCCTGGGAGTACAATATTACTCTTTGCTTGCCTCACCACTACCAAGCTGCAAATTGATGGAGTAAAGAAGATGGACTTTGGAATTGTGGCAGAGAGCAGTCACCTGTCACTTTACTGACCCATTGTGCAAATCGGCCTTCAGATATGTAGCCTACATAAATGTTTACAATGACCAAATATGGTTCCCTCTTTGACCTGATATCCTTTGTCTAGGGGAATCGTAAAAGGTAGTCAGGGATAATAGACTGACACCTTTGTGTTCTCATCTTTTTAATTATATACGTTATTATTGGATATTGGCTGATTTATTTTCTGTGCCATGAAATGATTTTTGATATTTAATGACTCATTTTTAAAATTGGATAAGTCAGACATTTATTTAGTGCCTACTGTGTGCCCTGCAAAGCTGTTAAGATATTCTGAAATAAGCTGTTAAGATATTCTGAAATTTAAGCTGTTATTCCATGATGTTTTGATATAATTTATGAAACCCTACAAAGTGCACATTCTCTTGGGGGAGGGCAGAGATGAAGAATTGGGGAGTGCCAGAACAAACAATGTTTCTTTACTGCTTACTGCTAATCACGTACATGTATTATCCCATGTTCCAAACTCAGTTCCGCAATTCTTTAGCACACTGCCTTTCACTTGACATACTTTGTAAATTTCTACTAGACCCTAGTGCATTTGATCTTGGAAAAAGCATGGAGAAAGTGGGGGCTGAACATTTGTTTACAAGTCAGAAAATCTTGATTTACATGCTAGTTCCACCATTTATTAGCTATTACTTTAAGTGTATTTGACCTTTCTTAGCTATAATATAGGTATAATAACAATGATATAATTTATGTAATGTCTTGCCATATGGTAGGCCCTCAAATAATGTTAATTGTATCTAAATATTCCACTCTGTTTAAAGAAGAACATCAAAATAAAATCAAAATGAGTGAGGCCGATGCAAAGATGGTATTAATTTTATGTAAATAAGACATAATTTCATTTGTTTATATAAATAGTAATGGGTTGCTTTAAGGAACAGATAGTTTACATGGAAGCTCTTTGTTTAATTAGCAGCACATTTGTGATACCTGTTAGGATCTGTTGCTCTGGAGCAGAGGGGTTTTTATGCAGAGCTATGCAGGTCAGTCTTCTATCCTTGCCCTTATAACCTATGAGGAATCTAAGTGAGCTAATTTTCTTACATAAATCAAATTATTCCAGCCTCATGTTCTCTGCACCCCACCCCATTTTATACAGTTCAATTCCTTATTTCACAAATATGATTCCATTTTATTCTCTCCTTCAACATTCACATCACAAATGCTTTCATTTTATTCTTCCTAAAACAAACTCATCTGTGATGCCCTCAGAATAACTTCCTACCCTGCTTAAACTCATAAATTTAAACCTGCTTAGATGAAATCTCAATTTCCCCTAATTAGCTCCATTTCCCATGGTCATACTGTCTCGTTTGCTTGTGTAACAGACATTTATCTCTACCTGGCTTTATATGTGACATTTCAGTAGGCCTTGTCTCATATTTAATTATTTACTTTTATATTAGATTTTATTGAAATGCTGTGAAGGTTAATGAAAAATAATAATTTTCATAATAGTAATGCATCATTATTATTGATTGTATTCTTACCATCTACTAGGTATTGCTTTAAGATACATGTTTTTTTCCATTTAATTTTGACTATAGGATCAGAATTCCCAGTTAACCAATGAGGAATATTCTCAGATGAGGTAAAGCTACATATAGGTAAGTAGTTTGCCCAAGATCACATGGCTAGTAAGTAAATAAAACTAGGATTGAAACATAGGTCTTTTTGACTCCAAATCATGTGCTTTGCCACATTGCCTTTTGAGAATTTCAGCAAAAAATGTGCTGTTTTTTGTATTATAAAATGATATACACACAGTTTCTTTGTCCATTTTAATAGGGCCACTGTTCACAAAAACAAGTTTTAATATCTGTTTGTGTTCTTGTGATGCCTTTTTTGGAAAGAAATAAGGTATATGAAAGTGCTTCATATACTGTAAAGTCCTAGACACATGTAAGCTACAGTTTTAATAGTAATGAGTTTAAAGCATTTTTATTGTAGCCCTGTCAGTAGTTATGACATTTTTATCCCAAACGCAGGTATGTCTTACTCGATGAAATAAAGTTTCCTGAAAAGTTTTAAGTACTGATTTTAAAATATAGTACTATTTTAATTGCATAAAAGATCTTATTATTTCTGGATGAAGCCTGTAACAAAGTAAATAATTACTTTATAATGTGATAATTACCTGCTTTAAATCTTAAATTTTTTTAGCATTAAGAAGGGTACTCTTCAATATGTGGTCTGGCAACTTTAATGTCCTGAATTATTGCCAAAAAGACATCATGAAAAAGCTGCTAACTTATTTTGAGGTCAGGAATCATCATAACAAGATCCACCATTACTGAATTCCTAGGTCTGTATAAATCCAAAGCCTGTACTGTTACCCCTACACATTGAGGTCCACTAAAATATAGATGAGACATCATTCATTAGAAAGATTGTAACCTTATGGGAAACACTGTTTCTGCTTCATGGAAATATGGATTTATATGCATACATAAGCATTCTGATAATGAGTTAAAAGTTTTGTGTTTCACCCCAGAGACAGCCAAAGTAGATACAACCCCTCAGGTACTGGTTCTCCTGAGGGCTACAGAGACCCACAGGTTCTATAGTCAAGGCAGATGACTCTGGAGTTCAGTGCCATGTCAGTAGGCCCTACTATGGAATTTGTGTTCCTGAGTGTGATGGAGTTGGACTCAGATGTGACCTTTTTATACATGCCTCCTATGTCAGTTTTACTGAACCTGTGATTGGCGCTAGGGTTGGTGTATACTCAGGAAATTTGAATCTCTGGACTGGCCATGTGCCAGCCCAGCCCTGAACCTCAGCAGAGTTGCAACTCCTACCCTTCGGTTCGTTGGACTTACCCAGGTCAGCTAGCAGGGAGGTGAAAATGGTCAAACACCACACCAGGGAACCGAGAGTGCCAACAACTGCAAGCAGGAGAATTGCATCAATCATCCATGTGGAATCTGATCCCCCTCTCGATATAGAGGTGGAGTGGACATCACCATCCCAGGATCCACAGAATGGAGGAATATAATATGGATTAGAGTCGACATACTGATATTCTACTATGAACTATTGTGACTAGTAATGAAGCAATTGTAGCATTGATGTGGAGAAAGTGGCCACGGTATTTGCTGAGGGCAGGGAGAGGGAAGAAGAGATGTGATATGGGGGCATTTTCGGGACTTGGAGTTAACCTAAATGATATTGCAGGGACAGATGCTGGATATTATATATCCTGCCATAACCCACTGAATGGACTGGGGGAGAGTATAAACTACAATGTAAACTATTATCCATATGTAATAGCAGTGCTCCAAAATATATTCACCAAATGCAATGAATGTGCTACAACGATGAAAGAGGTTGTTGCTGTGGGAGGAGTGGAGTGAGGGGGGTGGGAGGTATATGGGAACCTCTTATATTTTTTGAATGTAACACTTTTGTGATCTATGTATCTTCCAAAAAATACCTTTCAAAAAATTGATGGGGGGGGAGGGGAAGTGGGGTATATGAGAACCTCTTATGTTTTTTAATGTAACATTTTGTGTGATCTATTAACTTTAAAAAAAAAGAATTAAAAAATAAAATTAAAAAGTTGCGTGTTTAATCTCTGAATTGGCCATTTGACTGCAGTCTCTTCCATGATCATAAACCATAGTCCTAATTCTAACCATGGCAATCATTAATGTATTATATCAATGGAGGGCAAAATTTGAGTAGAAGCATCTGGCTAAACATAAAAACAGTAATAACTTAGGGCAGTTATTCTACAGTTTGCTGACCAAATAAAGAATATATATCTGGTAGTAGTAATTCAGATCCTAAAAAAATACAAACTCATGATAGAATGATCATGCTGAATCAGGTATTCAAATATAGACTTGAAGACTCATTCTACTGAAAGTAGAATTTCTGATAAATCCATGACTTGCCTTCTAATTATTTGCCTCCTCAGTAGATAGAAGGAATAGATAAACTAATTATGTAAATTCAATTTTGAGCAAAAATAAAAACTTCTTAGAGAGTAGAAAAAAATGAGAAACTTGGAAGAAAATAGTCATTTAATTTTAAGTTTATAATAGTCAGTAATAGTGCATATTGGACATATTCAGTCATATGCTCAACCATTCCCTGTCCACTAGCAACATGCGACTACTTAGATTTAAATTAATTAAAATTAAATCAATTTAAAGATTGTTTCTCATTTACACTAGGCACATGTGGCTAGTGGCTACTCTATAGGGCATTACATTTCCATCATTACGGAAAGTTCCGTTGGACAATACTACCCTAGACTTCAGAAAGGCAGATTTTGAAAAACAATCAGTTAAAAGATAAATATAACTCCATGGACATAATCTGTAAAAAAGGAGGATAACTCCTCCTTTAGGGTCCTCCAATTTAACCCTAAAATTTCATTTTATACATATCACTTTGTATTGTATTGGACATATTGTCTATATTTCAAACCAGTCTTTAAGGCAGGGTTGAGTCCATCTTTTTTCTTGTATTTGGTACACAGTTAACAGAAACTTAGTGAGTAATTGATGAATAAAATTTTCAGGAAAAAAGGAAGGAGGATAAGTAAAGAAGAGCAACGAAGATAAATATAGAAGAGCAATGTTATTTGATAGGGATCTGTTTGATTAAATTTAGATAATAAATGATTGTGTATAAAAAATACAAGGAGAGGGATATAAGTGAGGAAAATTGTGTTTTTTTTTCCCCTAGGGAAAAGTAACAGAGACTTGATACAGGCTGTTGATGTTCTGTTACAAGATTCCTGATAGACAGAGAAGGAAATTATTCTTCAAATCCTTTTTCTCTACCTTCTCTGTAAATAAGGATGACCATCTAGGAAGCAGCTGCGGCTCAATCACCTGGGCTCCTGTCTACCATACAGAAGGCCCTGGGTTCGCGTCCCCGGGCCTCCTTGTGAAGACAGGCTCGCCCGCACACTGTGGAGTGCTGCCCGGCCCGCAAGCACCGCAGAGTGCCACCAACCAACAAGCACTGCAGCGAGACAACTCAGCAAGGTGATGCAACAAAAAGGGAGACAAGTAAGTAAAAAAAAAAAAAAAAAAACACACAGAAGAGTGTGCAGTGAATGAACACAGAGAGAAGACAGCAAGCAAGCTGCAAAGGGGGATGGTGGTAATAAAAAAAAGAATGACCTTCAGATAAGAAAGGTAAAGACTAAAGTTGGCTAGTGGGGGTTGTAGTTCAGGATCAACTAAAGAGATTAACAACAAATTGTAGGAATTCAAGTCTTCTATCCCAGATATATTACTTTCAAAGGTACTGTTAGAATTTGCAGTTGAGCTAGAGGAATTAAAGGTGTTTCTGAGAAAATATGCAGAACGGGAAAGGTGCCAAAAGCCTAAATTAGAATAAAAATCATTCCCAATGTTCAAAAATACTGTTGATTTTTAATCTATTTAAGATCTACTTTTATGAGCATGTGGAAAAGGAAATTTTGATCACTAGGAATAGTTACAGATTCACAAAGAAAAAATTTTCTTACCTCCTTTTTTGATGGCATTATTTCAAAGTGGTTCCTTAATCAGGGTATATCTTAAATGTTCAGTTTGCCTTGCCCAGGAAAAGAAGCTAAGAAACTGAGAAGAAAGCTGCCAGAAAACCAAATTGAGCTTTCAGTAGACTCACAATGTTAGGAAGATAAAAGTCAGAGTTCAGGAGCTAGCTGTCAAGGAATTGGGACCTAGGAAATAAGGTGACCCAGATCTAATCTGAGTCTTAAAAAGACTACAATCCAGACTTAAGTCAATTCACTGTTTTCCTTTTTGGACTGAAATGATAGGCATTTGTTTTGCCTTGCTGCCTCACAGAGAATAGGGTAAATTCTCTTCAGAGGATGATATAACCATCAGAGCCTCTAAAATTTTTCACACACAATATCTGGCATTCATTCAAAACTTCCCAGGCATATCAAGAAACAGGACCAATGGGTTGAGGGGTAAGCAGAAAATAGAAATAGACCCACAGTGAAGCAAAGATTTGCAATTATCAGATATGGCTTTTAAAATAGCTATAGTTATATTTGGAGAATAAATCAAATATAACCCACAAAAATAAAGAATTAAATGGAAATTCTAGAACTAAAAAATACAGTAACTGAAATTAAGGAACCCATAAATAGGTTTAACAGCTAATTAGAAACAGATGAAAACAAGACTGAACTGAAAGATAGACAAGTAAAAAATATTTTAACGAAACCATAATGAGATAAAAGGATGGAAAATGAACAGCAAAAAATGCATAGGAGACATGTAGAAAATGTCTTAACATCGATATATTTGGACACAAGGGAAAGACAGATTGTTTTAGAAGTCCTTGCCAGAGTGATGGTGACCAGCAATTTCAAGAAGAAAGGAAAGATATCAAATCACAGATATGAATCCCAAAGAGGATAATTACCAAAAAAATATAAAAGCACACTCGGTACATTAGTAAATCTGTTGGAAATTAACAACAAAGAGAAAATCTTCAATGAAAACAAAGAAAAGATATATTACCTTGAAAAAGCAACAGTGAGGCCAACAGCTTACTTCTAAAGAGAAATTATGGCAGCCAAAAGACAATGGAATGACATCTGTAAAATGCTGAAACAAAGTAACAACCAAAGTAGAATTCTATACTCAGTGAAAATATCCTTCAAAACTGAAGAATAAATTACTTTCTAGACAAACATAAACAGAGAGTTCAGAGTAGAAGACTTGACCTAAATAAATAACAAAGGGAGTTCTTTAGGTAGAAGAAAAATGATCCCAGAGAAAAACATGGAAATGGAAGAAGAAACAAAAAGCAATGCACAGGGTAGATGTGGATAAGTCTAAATGAATCTTTACTGCACAATAGAAATGGAAATCTTTCCCGGTTTAAAATGTATAAAAAATAAAATTCAAGGCATCAATAACACAAAAGGGTCCCAGAGACAGATAAAGTAGATACAACTCCAGATATTGGTTCTTCTGAGGGCTACAGAGACCCACAGGTTCTATGGTCATGGCAGATGGAGTTCAGTACCATGTCAGTTGGCCCTCTTTGGAGTTTGTGTTTCTGTGTGATGGAGCTGGACTCAGATGTGATCTTTGTTCACAAGCCTCTCCTGTTACTTTTACCGGAACTGTAGTTGGTGCTGGGGTTTAATGTATACCCAGGGGACCTGAATCTCTGGACTGACCATGTGATAGCCAGGCCCTGAGCCTCAACAGACTAGCAACTTTTACACTCTGGTTTATTGGACTTACCCCACTCAGCTAACATGGAGGTGAAGAAGGTCAACCACCACACCAGGGAGCCAAGAGTGCCTACAACTGAAAGCAGGAGAATTGCATCCAGCATCCATGTGGAACCTAAGCCCCCTCTTGATATAGATGTGGAGTGGACAACACCATTCCAAGGTCCACAGGATGGAGGAATAGAGTATGGATTAGAGTGGACTTACTGATATTCTATTCATGAACTATTGTGATTAGTAATCGAAGAAAATGTGGCATTGGTGTGGAGAAAGTGGCCATGGTGGCTGGTGGGGGTAGGGAGTGGGAGGAAAAGATGTGATGTGGGGGCATTTTCGGGGGTTGGAGTTGTCCTGGGTGGTGCAGCAGGGACAGTTACCAGACATTGTATGTCCTCCCATGGCCCACTGGTTGGACTGTGGGAAAGAGTGGGCTGTGGAGTGGACTATTGACCATGAGGTGCAGTAGTGCTCAGAGATGTATTCACCAAATGCAATGAATGTCTCATGATGATGGAGGAGGTTGTTGTTATGCGGGGAGGAGTGGGGTGAGGGGGATGGAGGGGATATGGGGACCTCATATTTTTGTAATGTAACATTAAAAAAATAAAGACAAAAATAAATTTTAAAAAATTTTAAAAATAACACAAAAGGTTTAGATGGAGCAAATAAAGTATAACTAATTTAAGGTTCTGGTATTGTCTGGGAAATGGTAACAATACTAATTTATAATAGACCATCATACATCAGGAATGCATGTTGTAATATTTAAGATTACATTTAAAGAATAGTAAAATAATGTGTTAAAAAGAGGGAAAATCAAATAAGAAAAATATTTGATTAATTTCAAAGATTACCAAAAAAAAAGGAGCAACATAACATAATTCACACAGAACATACAGGAAATGTGGTTGTATAAAATCCAAAATATATCAGTAATTATATTAAATATAAATGGGCACAATTCTCCAGTTAAGAGACAAAATGTCAGAGAGGATAAATAATGAAATCCAACTTAAAAATAGAACACAAAAAAAAGTTGAAAGTAAAACAATTAAAAATAACACAGCCAAAGAGGATATGATATCAATTCTAAAGGACAACAATAGGGCAGTATTAGGAGTATGGGATTTTTCCTTGTGGACTAATGAAAATGTCCTGAAATTGAGGTGATGACAGCACAACTCTGTAGAAAATGAGAGCCACTGAGTATACATGTTGAATGGATTATACAAAGCATGGGACTGTTTAACACAAGGACTCCTGTGGTGGAAGATGAACTGTAGTTAACAGAACAAATATGAGCACATTCTCTCATGAACTATAACAAAGACATATTAGTAATACAGAGTGTTAATAATTGGATGGGTTGGTGGAAATACACCAAATGTAAGATACGGGCTATAATGAGTAGTAATATTTTGACAGTGATCTTTCATCATTTGTAACAAATATTTCACAACAAGTAAGGTGTTGGTGGTGGGGTAACATATGGGAATCCTGTATGATGATGTGCAATGCTTATTTTGTAAGTTCACAACTTTTACTCTACACTTATTGTTTGTGTATGTTCATGTGTGAATATATACATCAATAAAATTTTATAAAAACTAATGCAGTTATACCAAAATATAATTAGAGCAACTGTATTAATAATAAACAAAGTAGATTTTAAGGCGAGATATAAAGATGTATATGACAATTATTGAAGAGTCAATTCAACAGAAAGATATAATCATTCTTAACTTGTGTGTACTTAATAACATAGCCACAAAATATATAAAGAAAAAATTGACAGAACTACAAAACTATGTAGGCAAATTCACTTTGTAATGTAAAACTTTAACACACCTTCAGTTACCAATAGAAAAACTATACAGGCAGACAAAAAAAATCTGTTAGAATATAAATGAACTAAAAAACATAATTATTGGATATAGAAATTACGTATTGAACACTGCACCTAATAATGGCAGGATACATTCTTTTGAAGTGGGCATTTACAACAGTTGGCCATAAAGCAAGTCTTAAATAGTCAAAACATTGAAATCATTCAGAGTAGACTCTATAACCATATAGATCTGGAAGGCAATAACCAAAAACTAGAAGTCAATACAATAAACTAGAAATTTTTCGAATCCTCATATGTTTGGAATTCAACATTTAAAATTGTTTCTAAACAACTTACAGGCTAAAGAGAAAGTTATAATGTAAATGAGAAAATATTTTCAACCAAATGATATAATATAATATATGAAAACCTAAGGGTTCCTTCTAAAGCAGTGCTTATAGTAAATGTATAGTTTTTAAATGAATGTATTAAAAAGAAAAAGAGGTTGATAATCAGTGAAATAAATGCCTTTTCAAGAAATCAGAAAAAGAATAGAAAATGAAACCCAAAGAAAACAGAAGGAAGAAAATAATAAGAACAGAAGTTATTTAGATAGAAACCATATGTACAATAGAGAAAAATAATAACAGCAGAATATAACTTTTTCTCATGTAACACTAGAAGTTTAAAAAGATAGACAATAAGTGGGGACATAAAACAAGTCTTGAGCTGAAGTTACATGGAATATTTTTCCACACTGGTATTAAATTAGAACTCCATAGCAATAAGATACCTAGAAAATACCCAAAGATTTCCAAATTAAAACACTTGTAGGGAAGCAGATGTGGCTCAATCAGTTGGGCACCTGCCTACCACATGGGAGGTCCCAGGTTCAGTCCCAGTGCCTCCTGGAGAAGACAAGCAAACAATGAGCAGACAGAGGAGAGAACAATCTGGTGGAGTGGGGGGGGGGGGGAGTGGGGGGCAGATAAATAAAGAAAAATAAATAAGTCTTAAGAAAAAAAAAAAACACTGATAAATAACACATGTGCCAAAGAATAAACTTCAAGTGAATTTTTTAAAATCTCAACTAAATAATAATGAAGACCCATCCTATAAAAATGAGTGGGATGGAGCTAAAGCATCCTTAGAGGGACATTTATAATTTTAAATGTATGTGTTAGAGAAGAAGAAAAGTGTAAAATTAATTATCTAAGATTCTACCTTAAAAATCTAGGAAAAGTAAGGCAAATTAAGCCCAAATTACGTGGAAGTAAGGTTATACAAAATTAATATAGAAACTCAAGAGAAAAACAGAGTTAGAAGTTCATTCTATGTAAAGGTTAATAAAATTAGTTTTTAAAAGACCCATCACGATAGAAAGAAAACATAGATCACCAATATCACGAATGAGAAAGGTAACAGCACTAAAGATCTGAAAGACATGAAAATAATAATAGGATATTATGAACAATTTTATTCCAGTCAATTGGATAACTCAGAATAAATGGACAAATTCTTTGAAAAACACAGCTTACCAAAATTGATGCAAGAAATTGAAAATCAAAATAATCCTCTAATTTTTTTAACTGAAGGTATAATCGAATAATTGCTCACAAAGAAAACCCCAGGTCTGATTACTTCACTAGTGAATTCTATCCGACATTTAAGAACGAAATAATAACAATCTTACCCAAACTCTTTCAGGATATAGAGGAGGAAGAACACTCTCCAACACGTTTTATGAGGCCAGCAAGACCCTAATGACAATACCAAACAAAGTCATTACAAGAAAAGAAAACAGTAGACCAATATTTCTCATGAACTTGGATTTAAAAATCCTTAACAAAATATTAACAAGTCAACATTGCAATATATAAAAAACGAATACATCATGACCAAGTGGGGTCTCTCCCAGGATTACAAGGTCAATTTAACATATGAAAATCAGTCAATGTATTTCACCATGTTAACAGCTGTTAGCTGTCTCAATAGAGGCAGAAAAGATGTGACAAAATTTAACAACCATTCATGATTTGAAAAAAAAACAAATAAACCCTCTTAGTAGCTGGGAATAGAAAGAAACCTCTCCAACTTGAAAAAAGGACATATTTCTAGGTGTTGAAAGACTGAATTCTATACCATCTAAAATCGAGAACAAGACAGTTATGTCCCCTAACACTGGGAACAAGGCAAGGATGACCACTCTCACACTCATCGCTTTTATTTAACATTGTTCTAGATGTTCTCACCAATTAAATAAGGCAAGTGAAAAAAACAAGAAGTTACCTATTTGGGAGTGGGGTAGGAACTCATGACTAAGAAGAGGGGCACTTTCTATATATTTAAAATAATGATATTTGAGCATAGTCAATGTCCTACCTAATCAAAATAGAAATCATTTTTAAAATTAAGACTGAAAGTTGGCATTGTCCCATCAATGTGATTAAATAATGAGCAACTCTCAGTTTCCATAGCCTTCCACACCAACCATAAGTTGTGTATGGTTGTGTACAAAAATGAACACAACCATAACAACTCTCTTGTTAGATTATAGATATCATGAAACATGTTCATTTCAGAATTATACATATATTTTAATGGAAACTTTTCATGACTCTGTTATGAACTGTATTAATGTGAATTCTAGTTTGACTTTTGATTATAGAAAAATCAGTCTATTCACCATGAGTTCCTATTAATTCTTATTAAACCTTTTACTTGCATCACCATTTAGTAGCAACAGTAAAGATTGAGTGTTATTTCCTTCCCTTATTTCTCTCAAATGCTAATCAACACCCTGAAATAAATAGCACTACAATAAAATATAACATTTAATTTAGTGCTTGCTGTATGCAGATACTGTGCTAAATTCTTTACATGTATTGTTTCAAAATTTAAGTCATTACACTGGCATCAGAGATGGAGAGGATAAAAGATTTTAAGCCTGAATAATTCAGATTAAACAGCCATTCTCCAAATAATAATAAACTTATTGTTTTTTGTAGTTTGTTACACTGTAACAGTTGAAAATCATGCATGTGAGTATGGGTATGTGTGTCTCTGTATTATGGTGTTCTTAAAATGGAAGGTTTGGAGATTACGGGTGAGGAGTCGCAGAATTTAGAACACGCTTATAATTAGAGACCATTTCCAGGTCAACAGTATACCATCAAGTAGAAACTTTTGCAGATACACAGATCCGATAAAGACTGTCTTTAGGTAATTTAAGCAGAAGTTTAAAATTGTTTTAACCTGAATTATTAAAGTAATTTTAACTGTCCACCTCATGAGGGTAAGTAATGAAATTTTGTTTTTCTGACTGCCATTTATTTTGGCTTTCTTTGACAGTTCTTTGAGGCCACAAGTAATATCCCAAACATTTTATCAGCTCTGAATCCACACAATAGGCTTGTTCACTATTTGTCCATCTCTATTCATTGTACAAATGCACTAATTCACACTAATTTCAACAATCTGAAAATGTTAGAAAACAACAAAAATATAACCAGCACAAATATCAGGAATGCCTAAACACCCAATTCCATCTGCTCTTTAGCAATGTCTACTATGATAACACTAAAAATTCCCTCTTTCACAAATACCTGGACCAGGAGGCACTCTACTGTATCCCCAAATTAGGAGTAGCTGTGCTTTTGGCTTCTGAGCTGTCGACAGCTGGGACTGCAGGCACCAAGTTGCTGCTGCTTTCCTCAGCCTCAGACCTAGAAGGGCCTCAGTGCTCATCTTGATAAACCCTGAGAGCTCCCTGCATTAGGAGCCCACATTGGAGATTAACGAAGGAAAGATCGTTCTGAAAACCTCCTGTCCTACAAAATGCTATGCTGTGGCTCTGAATAGATGCCTCTTCGTATATTCTCTCTTCTCCCCTCCCTTCCATACCCATGCCCTTGTTAAGTTCCAGTCTCCATTAGAAATGCTATTTGAGCAGCAAACTTCACAGATTGGATCCATCTCAATGCTGCCATGCAAAGAAAACACATCTGTCTGACTCTTCATTTCAAATAAGGGAAAAAATTGCAAGAGCAAAATGCCGTCATTGCTCTGAGCTATTTCCTAATGAACTGTTTGTCCCATGAGCTGTAGTAAGGAGCATCTTCTCCTCAGTGAGAACCCTTTATGCATATTAATAATATGCATGTTTTCCATGTGACTCTTTCTGACTTGCCCTCACCCCATCCTTTGAATTCATTTAAATGAAAATAATTTATGTGGACATTCCTTCAGTCAGGATTTTCTCTCCCCCTGTCTTAAAGACATCCATAATATTTCATTGATGCTTCACATCTAAACTGAGTCATTATGCTTTTGCATATCATTAGGGCTTTATAAAGAACAACAGCGACATCTGCATGTGCTGCAGCGCCAAGGAAATAGGAAAAATACTGAAAACAAACTCTGTATTGGCTTGAAGGCTGTCTGGCACTGTGTCTCCCCAGCAGCCCCTGCCACCACCATGGATAGAAGTAATTGTACAGCGTAATCACATCATGCCTCATCTGAATATTCATAACGGAGACAAAGCTTTGGAGGATAAGGGAGGAGCAAGGATAATTTAAACATAAAACAGCATCTCATTTCCAAATCAAGTTGTGCCAGTTATACTGTGCACCAAGATTCAATATTAAGCCAACATTGTTTTACAGTTTGGAAATTGAAAATGAAGAAGATGGAAGAGAGAAGTGACTCAGTAAAGAAGGGATAACGCTCTAACTCATTCTTGACTAAGGAAAAACAAAACAAGACAATAAGAGTGACAGAATAAAAATAAAGTGATATTTGAAGAGTCACCAACAGTGATTAACCAGCTGCTATTTTACCGGGAATAAAATAGCCTATTGAGGGAGCTTTAAAAGCTCCCAATTAATATGTTGTGCATGTTTAAAATCTACAAAGAACTGACTGTATTCCTTCTCTCTTCCCCATCCACCCACCCCCTCAAATACATATACTCCCTAACTACCACCTTTCTTTTTTGTCAGGTGCAGGGAAAAAAGATCAGAGCTACAAAATAATTGACTAATTGCTTCAAAAGTGACAACATCCCTCTTCAAAAAGAAAGGACAAAAACAAACACATACAAAAAGGTGACTATTCATTAATGAAGATATAAATTACCGATGGCTTCTTCATTCTCTTTAGTTCATTACCCCCCAAAAGAAACATATAATCCACGTTAATATTTCTTGTCTTCATTTTCTTTTGTTTTAATAGGATGCCCTTTATTTATTTAAAAAAAAAGTTTTTGGTATTTGTAGAAACCTCTGCCACTGCATTCCCCAAAGAGCTACTAGTTTCAACCCACTGGAGTTTATATTCCTTTAATTGTCTAGTGCAGGAACATTTCTGCTGTTTTTTAAAATATACCGCTCTGCAGGAATTAGAAGATTCCAAGGTTGTATCCAACTTCAAAGGTTTCCAAGTCATAATGATTTTAGCAAAAGTGGAAGACAGATCATGGAACAGGTCCCTGTTTGAAGATAAGCATCATAGGGACCGTTTTTTTTCTTCCCTCTCTCCCCAACTTTGTACTTCTGGCTCTGAATGCCCCTTGCTAACACGGTTTAATGATATGCAAATGAAATATGCATAAAACCATTCTACTGTATGATGATTAAACACTGGAGACATTAACAGCGGAGGCTTCACTCTTTGTAATAATCCTTCCCGACCATCCACTTTGATTGCGGAGTTATGGAAACCCATAGCAGTTGGCAGAGAGATTGAAAGAGAAAGAAGGAAGGAAAGATGCAGGGACACATCACCCATCTCGGTGCTTCTCCCACTCCAGGAGAGGTCCCCCCACCCCCTTTGTACTGCATTCCTATTGCTGTCTTTTGTAATCCATCCATGCAGTCGCACCAGAGCGATTAACGGAAAAACCTCTTTTCTCTTAATGTTTCGAAGCTCATTAGCCAAACGATTATTCCTCATTAACAGCGAAAGCTCATTCATTAAAAGGAAGAATATGCCCAAAAGATGCCAGCGTGGTTAATCCTGAGTCCCGTAACTGGGCTGTAAATCCCATACTACTTGTATATTCCATACGAAAGGGACACGCACCAATCCACATTTTTAAAAATGAAAGAAAAAGAAGAGTTTGTGAGGTTTGTAAAATCCACAAGAGCAGCAATTAATATTCCCATTGAATGACTTTATTTTTTGTCTCTCCCTTTTGTTTCCAGTGCCTGCCCCTGGCTCAGCGCCCGGTGCCAACAGAACACCTTTCAGGATCCACAGCAACGCAGACAACGTAAGTACCAGCTGTTCCCTGAAACCCTTTTTCAGATTTTTTTTTTTTTAAACAACCACCTAAAACAGAGAGACCAGCCTCTTTCCCCTTCTCTCCTGCGTTATGCCACCAGGGTTTCCTAAGTAGCACCTTCCAAATCCCTCTGCCTTCAAGTTTGTGCATGTCTGTGTGGCATCCCTCCTCCTCCTTCACTCCCATAGTGGATCTTGTAAAAGGGCTTCAGATCGGCCCCATTCATCTCCCTGGTGATAGCAGTGAATGTAGATAAATCTCTGACTGCCTGCTAGCTGCTGGAGTATGATTTTTATTTTGTCTTCTGTGTATACCTGGGACAAAAAGTGGGATGTATGCACATACACACACATGCACATACACACATCTCTCTTCTCTGCCTTCCTCTCCTTTTTCTCAAACATGCATACATCCCACATATGTGTATATGCATAAACATATACACCTAGATACCTACCCATACTTAATAACACAAAATTATAAACATATCTAAATGTTTATTTGTCTAAAAAAATATGTGTATATGTATACACATACAGCCTTACACATGGGTCTCTCTGCAATCAATAAGCACCTATCTTTTAACTTATATCCATCTCTATCTCCATTTAAATATTCCCTCTCTTCTCCCAGCAGAGGCTCTGTGCAGTTGCAATCCAGAACTGTACAAGCAGTACTCCTTCCTTAGGATTTCTATTTGTAGACCTTTATGTTCCCTTCTCTGGCTTCTTCAGAGCTGTAGAATTGGCATCTTTCCCTGAGGTTTTCGGAATGGCAAGTGGCACCGGCTGTGGCATGCATTCATGCCGCTTGCTATGGCATCTCTTCCGATGTCTGCTTTTTCTCTGTTTGTTGTTGACTAGGCTGAATGGTGTGTTGTTGGTTTTTTTAAGTTAATTATAAACGAAGTTGAATAGCAAACAAGCCAACAGCTTTCCCCTCGTTCCCCCCCCCCCCCTCCCAAATAGCCCCACACCAGCGCCTTCTGCTGCAACAGATGCCCAGATCACCCCTGGCACGGGCAAATGGGCACACGATTTTGGTTGTTGTTAATTTTTTCTGTTTGTTGCCGTATTTGTTGTTTGTTTTCCTTGTTTCATTTTGGTTTTTCAAACAGTCCAGGATGCCTGCCTCTGCTTGGAACGGAATAGTGTCATGGCGGAGACGACGGCCTTTGTCTTGCTGGGTGTGAAAGCATCCGCTGTGCAGGCTCCACTGCGGCAGAATCAAGTTTAAAGGGAAAAAGTGATTCAAGTCAGCTTTGTGCCTCTTTGGTGTGGAAGACCCCCAAACCCCAAGTAGCCGAGTCTCTGGGTCCGAGAAGGGCTCATAGTTGGAGGAGCCTAGGCTGTAATCCTGGCACTTGTGCCTTCCGTTGCTGCTCGCTGTTCGCTCCTGGGGGTCTGGATAATCTCCCTTGGCTTCCCCGCACTGTCTGGCCCGCATACAGGGCCCCGGTAACATATACCCGCTGCTGCTATCACACGAAACTGTGGCGTTGCCCCTGAATGGATGGCACTGTGCCAACTCTTCTGCCATCCGCCCTTGCAGCTTTTTTCTTTCCTCCCTCCCTCCCTTTCTCCTCCTCCTCCGTCGACTTGACGTTAATTAACACACGGGTTAATTGATTTTAAAAGCCGAAGAATTACAGTTAACTTTTCCCACAGGGTACAGACGCCAGCCGCCTGGCACACTCTGCCTTTTGCACTGGTGCGGGGGACGGGGGGGGGCGGTTGGCAGGGGGGAGCAGGGAAAGCCCGCAGCACAACCAGCAACTGCTGAGGGAACGTTGCCTGCTTGTGGGAGTAGAGCCGTAGAAGTCGACATGGTACCGCCTCATCCTTTGCAATGTATATAGCCATTGAATATTTCGTTAAATAATCAAAACACAACCCTGTCTTTCTTCTACTCTTTTCCTCTTTTAAAACAGGAAGCCCTTTAGAAGTTCTAATAGAAGAGGGGAAAGAATCCCTCCCCTACTCCCCCATACCATTTACCTCATCCATAATGTTTCTCTCCCCCCAAAATAAGAAAATAGCTGGATAAATGCTATTTTTTTTTCGTTTTGTTTTGTTTTTGTTACAAAGAGGAAGACACAATCCCTTCCCTAAACATAACAGGCAAAGGAAAAGAATTTTAAAAGAAAAACTCCCATAAACTTTATTTCTGTTTATCACACTTTTGTGTCTATTCCTCTTGGCTCAGATGGATTGTATATGGTGAAGGATCTCAATGAGATAGTGGGTACATTGTAAATAAGAACAAAATTCATCACATGAAAGCTTTGTTTTTTTGTTTATATGTGTGTATACTTTTGCTTTCTGTTCCCTTCACCCCATCCCTGTTGAAAATGAAAGCAATTGATATTGTAGTTGGGAAGGAAATAGGCAAGGCTGAGAACTTGATGCTTTCACCTTTCGTGCTTTTATTTTATTTCATTTTGTTTTTTAAAAGCACGTAGCAAGTGAAGCGACAAGAAGACTCCATTATGCAAATCATGTCACTTTGCATAATGTCTCATGACTGAAATATGCAAATTAGCTGTATAATTTATGAGTGCCAGTGTCTGTCTAAAAGTGTTTCACATAATAATTTACAAAGTGAGCCTGAGAGACAGGGGGAAGTCAGTTCTTCGACATTGCCAGGAAAGCTCTGTTTATTTTCCTGTAAGTGCTCACTGGTAATACCATCAAATACTCTTCAAAAGATACTGAGGTTCCAAATGCTCATGAAAGGCAAAGATTTTCCTCTCACTCTCTTTATCCATTTATTCTTTCCCTTAATTCTTCTATTCAATTTGGAAAAGAAATTATTTGAGCCAAACTTGTTATTTGTATATGCCTTTTCTGAAGAAAGAAATGTCTTAGAGAAGTAGACACCTTATCTATTTGTCTGGATCTATGAACACAGAATGAAAGTTCTCATTTTGGTTGGTTTTTTGTTTTGTTTTGTTTTGTTTTGTTTTTTGTACTCTGCTGTATGCAACGTTTTAGAAATTATAGTCCCTTGGATATATTAGATATGTGATATGGAGGACCAATTCATTCAATATTCTTCTGAAGGAATGCTTGTACTTGCAGAGTAATCTTCAAAAGAGAAATACCATTCAGTAGACACTAGCTTTTTGTTAAGTCAGTTTAGTTGGTCAACCCCATATCTCATTTTGGTGACTTTTCTGAATTGGTGACTCTGAGTCTTTTGAGAAGACATAAAATTTTTGATAATCTGTCTTTTTTTTTATTATAATCATAAGTTCTGTGGAAGAGAGGCACAGGCTGCCATTAAAGTATATAGCAGGAGAACCTGATCCT
Organism: Dasypus novemcinctus; assembly: GCF_030445035.2. Classification (NCBI taxonomy): domain Eukaryota; kingdom Metazoa; phylum Chordata; class Mammalia; order Cingulata; family Dasypodidae; genus Dasypus; species Dasypus novemcinctus. The sequence goes on along the minus strand of NC_080690.1, from coordinate 18,157,911 downwards.
TGAAAGGCATATCAGAAAAGGCTTCCTAAAGAAAGTGATTTCAAGGTCAACTCTGAAATTGGAAGAGAAATTAGACAAAAAGAAGAGAAAATGTTTTCCTTGTAGAGACTGTTCAGAAGTCCTAAAGTAAGAAAAGAATATGGCTGTTTGGAGGAAGTGAAATAAGATCAGTGTGGCTAGAGTATAGAGAATGAGTCAGTGGATCATCCTGGCAACAGAAAACATTGTCTCTAGATAACTTGAAATACAGAAAGGAATGTAGTTTTAGTTAAAGAGTCATGTTCTGTATGGTTAAACCAAAAAGTAAATATATAGGTTTGTGATACTGCTAGTAAATGTATGGATTTGTTACCTTGCAGTACTAATTTGAGAGTGATACAAGTTCTGGCCTCAAACCAAAGGTAAAAGTATAATTAAAAAGGAAAAATATTCCTTTATATTTAAGCCAAGATAATTCCTTGACCTTACTTAGGTTACAGTATATATAATATATAAATATATATTATTTATAATATATATAATAACTTAAGTAACCTAAAACTTTCTGCTCCCTCTAAAATAAAAAACTGGAAATTTTTAGCATGTGGACAGCGATCAAGGGGACTGGCCTGGCAAATCATGGTCTCTCCTGTGGGCATCAGGAAAATTACAAGATTGGATCCCATTGACAGTTAAACTATTGCCAAGCCCCATGCAAGCCTATTATCTTTGACACCAATCAAACAGAACATTAAAACACACCAAAGGTTGTCCATCCAAAAAAAAACTGCCCTGAATTGGTTGTTATGATTCAAAGGATGAAGTATCCTACAGGCATGTTTTTAACATGCATTTTATTTTATAACTTCATTAATATAATTAGGGAAATTTTTCAAAAGCAGTATTTGGGCTAGAGGTAGACTTACTGTAAAGCATCCTAATTTAGGTGCAGTAATTTGAATAGGAATTTTTTTTTCCACTTCCAAAGACTTGAGAAACAGGATTTCCAGTTGACTGATTTGCCATCCTCATATTGAGAACTGAAATGATCAATGAGCTGAGTCTCTCTAGATTGAAAAATAGTTGTAGCATGTGAAGAGTTGATAACTTAGTATCTGCATTCAGTTGCTGGTGCTTGGCCTCATATCATTAGTGATTGTATGTACAAATACTTCATTGAGAATGACTTACTATTATAATTATTATAAAATAATCTTTGATTTTTCAGATTTATGCATTGAACCATCAGATTTCTAAATCTAAATTTACATAATGTATTTCTTTTCTGAAGTTTTATTTTCAGAAAGTTACTAACCTTTTAAGAAAATAAAATATAAAAACCCACCTAACAAGATCAGAATACAAATTATTTTCAAGTACACATGGAATATTCACTAAGACAGACCACATTTTGATCCATTAAAAAATATAAATAAACAAATTTAAAAGTAAAGTCAGACAAAATATATTTTATGACTACAACCTAATTGAACTAGAAATCATTAACAGAATAATAAGTGGGAAATCCCAAAATTTTGGAAATTAAACAAATTGCTAAATAGTATATTTAAAGAAAAGTCAGAGGAAAGTTAGAAAATATTTTAAATTGACTAAAAACTTGTAAATTAAAATATTATGAAATTTATAAGAGACAGTTAAAAAAGTGCTTAGAGGGAAATAAGCTTTATTGGCTTATTTTAGAAACCAAGAAAGTTTCAAATCAATAATCTAAGTGTCCATCTTAAGAAAGCAAATTAAACCAAAAGCAAGAAGAAAGAAGGAAATAAAAAAGAGCATAAATCAGTGAAATTGAAAACAGAAAAGCAATAGAAAAAAATCGATATGCTCAAAAGTAGATTCTTTGCGATGATTATAAGACTTGATAAATATCTAACCAGAATGAACAATAAAAAGTGAAAAGACAAATAACCAGATTCAAGAATGAAAAAGGGGATATCACTAAAGATAGTGTAGACAGTAAATGGATGATAGAAATAAATTAATAAAATCTTTGTCAGTACATTTGATAACCTAGATTAAATAGGCAAATTCTTTGAAAGACACAACTACAAAAAACTCATTCAAGAAGAAATAGACAGCCTGAATAGTTTTATGTCTATTAAAGAAATTAAATTTGTAGTTTAAAAGTATACCTGTAAAGAAACAACAGGCCCCAATGACATCACTGAAAACTTTACCAACCTGTAAGGAAGAAATCACACCAATCCTAAACAATCTTTTTCAGGAAATAGAAGAGAGAACACTTCCCAACTCATTTTATGGGTCAGCATTGCCATGATACCAAAATCAAATACAATGCAAGAGCAGAGAACTATAGACTAATACTAGGCATAAACACAGACATAAAAATCCTTAACACAATATTAGCAAATATTAATGAATAGTATGTTTAAAGAATGATACATCATGACCAAGCCAGGTTTATTCCACACGTGAAAGATTGGTTCAATATTCTAAAGTCAATGTGATTTACCCTATCAACATATTTTTTTAAAATCATTTCAATAGAAACAGAAAAAAGCATGACAAAAATCAGCATCCAGGGGCTTAATAGCAGGGGACAGAGGTGGGGCAGGGACAAAGCTGGGGTGGGAGAGAAACTCAGGCTTCCTCAATGTCTTTATGTTTGTTTCTAACAAGACTTGGGCCTGACTAAGATCATTTTTCTTTTTCTTGACCAAGCTGCTAGCCTTGCTCCTGGTATGCCCCTCCCCATCCTCAACCCTTGCCCTAACTATGTTGAAACTAATATTGCAGGTATTGGGCTACCAGAAGAAGAAGAAGAAAAAAGCCTTGATTTTGGGAGCAGAAACAGCAGTCTGATTTGATTCTCCTTTTGTCAGCTACAGGGGCAATCCAAAGACCTAGAACAAGTTGAAACAAGAATCAAAGAACAGTGGTAACACATAGCTACTCAACAGTTAATCCCTAAGCAAAAGAGAGAAACTGACCATGAGAGTAACCTTAACATCATAATCAGATGCCTAGACATTAACAAAAAAATTAGAAGCCATACTAAGAAAAAGGAAAATATGGCTCAAGCAAAAGAACAAAGCAAAGCTCCAGACAAGGCACTGGATTTGAAACAACAAATCAATCATGTTCATACACATCTCCTAAATCAAATTATAGAGTTGAAAGACAACATGACTAAAGAAATAAAAAACACTGAGTGATCAAAAGAAGGATCTCAAAGCTTGAATAGAAAAATAACAGAGCTTATGGGAATGAAAGACACCACAGGTGAGATTAAAAATACAACAGAGATATACAACAGCAGATCTGATCGTAGAAGAAAGAATCTGCAACATAGAGGACTGAACAGCTGATATTGAAAAGAGAGAAGAACACAGAAAAAAAAAATGAGCGGGGGCTCATGGAGTTGAATGACAGCACAAAGTGCACCACCATGTGTCATGGGAGTTCCAGAAGGAAAAGAGAAGGGGACAGAGACAGAAAGAGTATTTGAGGAAATAATAGCTGAAAATTCCCCAACTTTCATAAAAGAATGAATATTATGTCCAAAAAGCACAGCATGCTCCAATCAGAATAAATTCAAATAGACCTACTCCAAGACACATACTATGCAGAATGTCAAATGACAAAAATAAAAAAGAAAGTTCTGAAAGCAACAAGGGAGAAGCAAAACATCACATACAAGGGATGCCCAGTAAAACATAGTATGGATTTCTCATTAGAAACCATGGAGGCAAGAAGGCAGTGGTATGATATAATTAAGATACTAAAAGAGAAGAACTGCCAGCCAAGAATTCTTCATCCAACAAAACTGTCCTTCAAATATGACAGTAGGTTTAAAATATTCACAAATAAGCAGAAACTAAGAGAATTTGTTAAAAAAAAAAAAAAAAGAATTTGGCTTTGTAGGAAGGATGAGGGGATCCCTACAGCTGAAAGGAAAATAGACTTCAGGGAGAGTGTAAAAGTGAAGACTATCAGAAACGAAAAAGATAAAAAGACAGACAAAATAAGATATGACATATGAAAGCCAAAGGATAAAATGGTAGGGTAAGTAATGCCTTTACAGCAATAACATTAAATATTAATGGATTTAACTCCCCAATCAAAAGACATAGGCTAATAAATGGATAAAAAACATGAACCACCCATCTGCTCTCTACAGGAGACTTACCTTAGTCCCAAGACAGGCTGAAAGTGAGAGGTTGGGGAAAGATATTTCACACTAACAGTAACCAAAAGAGAGCATGATTAGTTATACTGCTATTGGACAAAACAGACTTTAAATGCAAAATAATTACAAGAGACATAGAAAGCCACTATATATTAATAAAGGAGGTAATCCACCAAGAAGGATTAACAGTCATAAATATCTTACGCACCTAACCAGGGTGCCCCAAAATACATAAGGCAAACTCTGGCAAAACTGAAAGGAGAACTAGACATCTCTGCAATAGTAGGTAGAGACTTCAACATGCCATTCACATCAATAGATAGAACAATTAGAAGATCAACAAGGAAACAGAAAACTTGAACAATGTGATAAATGAGCTGGACCTGACCAACATATACTGAACATAGCACCCCAAATCATCAGGTAATACATTCTTCCCAAGTGCTCATGGATTTTTCTCTGGAATAGATCATATGTTGGGTGGCAAAGCAAGTCTCAATGAATACAGAAAGACTGAAATTATAAAAAGTACCTTCTGCTCAGTCGGGCAGTTTGCAAGCCGAGGAGGGCTGTGGACTCGCGTGCTGCAGGACTTCCCAGAGCCATGTGGGAGGTAGTAAGTAAACCAAGCTGTCTGAGAGAGCTGGAGACTGGATGATTGGATTAAAGGCAGTTGTGGTGGAGAGGAAGGATGCAAGCTGACGCCTACATGGGTGAAATCTATGATGAGCTAGACGTAAGTATTTGTACAGGGAAGGGATAAGATAGGGGATTAGGGATACTTTATGTGGGACTTTGTGCACTTGAGGGGGGCTACGATTGGATGGGTCAGATGGCCCAAGGAATTGGGGAGGAGGGGTGGGGGAACATTTGAACATGGGAGATTGTCTGGTATGTGGTTGAAACTATAATGTTGAGAAAACTCTTTAGAAAATATAATAAGGAAGGATTACCTGTTTAAGGTGCTTAAAGGGGTGCATCTGGCACAGCAGCAGGCTTCTAGGGAGTGTGTGAGTACTCATTTTGTCATAGTGTGTTATATCATTGGGTGAAGACCCATACAATGAGTGGGAAGGTGTACCCTCATCCTGGGGAGGCCTGATGTTCACAAACAGAGGGAATTGTTTCTCTCAAGAGAATTGGTGGCTCCCAGTGGGTTAGGGCAGTCTAGTATGTCAAGCCCTCAACATTGTTGCAAGTATCTGTGAATCTGGTCCTTCAAGTAGTGGAGATTGATTGTCACTGTGGGCCCTGAGGGGAGGGGAAGAGAGGTATAGAATAGGTGGAATGAGGGTAACTGCAGAGCAATGGAAGTGTTCAACAAGATCATGCAATGATGGATATAGAACATGTTAAATTACACCAAAAATGTATAAAAGTCTATAGGCTAAAATGTACAATATAATGTAACACATAAGGTAACTAAAAACTAATCTTTAAACCCATCACTATATGTTATTTTCCTATTGATTGAATTTGGCAATATATTAGGCTTCATTTTTGAAGAAGTTTTGGACCACAGAGGTGTTCAACTATGGCAGGGGAGGAACACTGGTGTGGAGTGTAATTGATCGAGGGCACATGGTTGGGAGAGTTCTCCAGGGCATGTATCCAGGGTACATAAAAATGTTCAGGTATATTTTGGGTATTTTCTTAGTAGTTCCAGTTACAAATGACAACTGAAGGAGTGCTGAGTTCCTAGCCAGGCGAGCTCTGTCATATTCCTTAAAGGCACTCTTGGTTCCCTGGTGTGGTGGTTGACCTTCTTCACCTCCCTGTTAGCCTACAACTGCAAGCAGGAGAATCGCTTCCATCAGCCATGTGGAATCCAAGCCCCCTCTTGATATAGAGGTGGAGTGGACATCACCATCCCACGGTCCACAGGATGAAGGAATAAAATATGGATTAGAGTGGACTTACTGATATTCTACTATGGAACTATTGTGAATAGTAATGGAAGAAATTGTAGCATTGATGTGGAGAAAATGGCCATGGTAGTTGCTGAGGGCAGGGAGAGGGAAGAAGAGATGTGATGTGGGGGCATTTTCGGGACTTGGAGTTGACCTAAATGATGTTGCAGGGACAGATGCTGGGCATGATGTATCCTGCCGTAACCCACTGAATGACCTGGGAGAGAGTGTAAGCTGCAATATAAACTATTATCCATGTGGTGCAGCAGTGCTCAAAATGTATTCACTAAATGCAATGAATGTGCCACAATGATGAAAGAGGTTTTGATGTAGGAGGAGTGGGGTGAGGGGGGTGGGAGGGTATATGGGAACCTCTTATATTTTTTTAATGTAATATTTTTTGTGATCTATGTATCGCCCAAAAAAATACAATAAAAAATAAATAATTTTTTAAAAGTACTTTCTTTGAGCATAATGGAGTGAAGCTGGAAATCAATAGTAGGCAGTGGAGGGGAACATTTTCAAATATTCAAAGGCTAAGGATTTGAAGAAATGGAAAGAGAAATTAGTAAATATCTCGAGACAAATGAAAATGAGAACACAACTAATCAAACCTTACAGGGTACAAAAAAGGCAGTTTTGGAATGGAAATTTATTAGCACTAAATACCTATATTACCTATATTAGCACTAAAGACCTATATTAAAAGGAAGGAAGTTCTCAAATCAAAGATCTAACTGAACACCTAGGGGAACTAGAATAAGAAGAGCAAACCAATCCCAAAGCAAACAGAAGGAAATTAGTACAGATTAGAACAGAAATAAATGAAATTGAGGGAATAAGAAAAGAGAAGAAAAAATCAACAAAATCAAAAGCTGGTTCTTTGAGAAGTTCAATAAAATCGAAAAACCCTTAGCCAGACTAATAGGAAAAAAGAGAATATGCAAATAAATAAAATCAGGAATGACGGGGTAAGTATGACAGCCCACAGAGATAAAAAGGATCATAAGAGGATATTGTGAGTAAATGTATGCCAAAAAATTGGACAAACTAGATGAGATGGAGAAATTCCTAGAAATGCATGAACAACCTACATTGACTCTATAAGAAATACAACACAGCAAACCATCACAAGTAAAGATATTGAATCAGTTATCAAAAATATTCTAGTCAAGAAAAATCCAGGGCCAGAAGACTTCACAGGTAAATACTACCAAACATTTTGAGAAAAATTAGTACCAATTCTGTTTAAACTAACAAAAATCCAAAAAGGAGGGGAAATTACTCAACACCATTTAGAAGCCATCATCACCCTAATGCCATAGCCTGATAAAGATACTACAAGAAAAGAAAGTACAGATCTCTCTAATAAACACGAATGCAAAAATTCTCAACAAAAAATTCCAATTGAATCCAACAGCATAATAAAAGAATTATACACCATGATCGAGTGGGTTGTATTCTTGGTAGGTAAAGGTGGTTCAACACAAGAAAATCAACTCCTGTAATTCACCACATTAACAAACCCAAGGGAAAAACCATTGAGCATCTCAATTGATGCAGAAAAGGCATTTGACAAAATCCAACATCCTTTCTTGTTAAAAACACTTCAAAAGATCTGCCATGTGACCTGACACTGTCACTACTAGGTATATACCTGTAAGAACTAAGAGCAGGAACAGGATCAGACATCTGCACACCAGTGTTCATAGTGGCATTATTTACCATTGCCAAAAGGTAGAAACAACCCAGGTATCTATCAACTGACAAATGGATAAACAAATTATGGTATATACTTATGATGGAATACTATTCAGCTCCAAGAAAAAATAAAGTCATGAAGTTTATGACAACATGGATGAAACTAAAGGACATTATGTTAAGTGAAGCCAGCCAGATAAAATGGCAAATATTGTATGATTTAGCTGTTATGAACTAAATATAATAAGGAAACTCATGGAATTAATTGCTAGAATATGAGTCACCAGAAATAGAATATGGTTAGAGAATGGAAAACTGAGGTTTAACCTGTGCAGAATTGGTAATGCGTTTGCTGTAAATGTTTGTAAATGAATAGAAATGGTGAAAGTATATCATATGGTTTGTAATTAGCAGTGTTAATATGGGTATGATAGTGGTTAAAATGGAAAGTCTAGGGACATGTTTATCACTGGGAAGAAAGCTAAAAAATGAAACATGAGACTCAAGTGTAGCAAGCCCTCTTGTAAAAAATGAGCATGGTTAATATTGCATATATAAGAATGTTTTCTAGGAAACAGAACAAATGTACATTAATGTTACAAGAGGTTAATATCAGGGTGATATTTGGGCAAAAACACAACCAAAACAGACTACACACAGTAGTGTTTAGTAATGGTATCAGTGGTAAAAGTAATTAATGCCATGAATGGTAAAAGAAAAAAAGGAAGCATGCTAAGTGAAAGAAACTAGACAAAAACTACTACGTATTTTATTCCATCTGTACAAAATGTAAATATAAATAAATAACAGGGATGGAATTAGATTAGCAATTATATATGGCAGGGGAAGGATAAAGATTGAGAATGACTACTCATGGGTAGGGTTTTTTGCATGTTTGTTTTGGTTTTGTTGTGGGGTTTTTTGTTATTGGTTTTTTTTTGGAGTAATGAAATGCTCTAATATTGACTGAAGTGATGAATGCACAACTCTGATCATACAAAATGCCATTGATTGTACACTTGAGATGAATCGTATGGTATATGAATATGTTTCAGTAAAGTTGATTATAAAATTTTTTTAAAAATCAGCATCCATTCATGATAAATTCTCTTTGCAAAGAAGAAATAGAAGGGAACTTCCTCTGCCTAGTTAAAAGTATATTAAAAAAACCTATAGTTAACACCATACTTACGCATGAAAGACAATTTGCTTTCCCCAATGGTCATGTTGTGGAAGCAGAGAGATTCAGTGATCGCATATTGAAAGCCAGGACCCAGGAATATTCTTGAGAACGTAAAAAATTATTATGACTGGCTGGGCCCAAGGACTCCTGTCCAAAAAGCTGAGCCCTGAATAGGATTTCTGTGTCCCTTTATACAGAGGATGTAGGAGCAGGGGAGTCAAACAGTGCTTTTATGAAAAAAGGACTTTCCTTTGTTAGTTTCTTAGAGTTTTAAGTGTTTGTCTGAGTACCAGATAGGTTTTGAATTAACATATCCCCCACCTTCCAGGTAAGCTTGAATTAACGTATCTCCCACATTCTGTCTGGATGTAAGTTTGAGTACACATTCAATCTACATCCTATCTGATTAGTGAAAGCATATAGGGCCTATACTATACAGAATTAGATAATTTTGAATTCATGCACAAGCTATATTAATGAGAACAGGGAAGGATGTTATCTCTCATCATTACTGTTCAGCTATGAACTGGAAGTCCTAGCCAGAGCAATAGGGCAAGTAAAAGAAATGAGATATACAGATTAAATGGAATAAATAAAATTGTCTTTATTTTTATATGTTATCTATGCAGAAAATTCCAAATAATCTGCGAAAACATTGCCAGAACCAGTAGGTGACTTTTACAATGCCACAGGAAATAAGATCAAAATACAAAAATGCACTAGCAACGTATAGTTGGAAATTTAAATTTAGAAGGAAGCACCATTAATAGCTTAAAGATGACCACACAAGCCAAAGCCTGCCCTATCTGCCTAGAGGAACCCACATCAAATCTCCATGTGCATTTCCATCCTCTCCCGTTTCTCAGTAAGCTCTGTTCTTTTCTTCCATTTTCCAATAAATTCTTTTTGCTGGACTAACTAAAAAAAAAAAAAATGAAACACCATTATAATAACATAAAACCTTGGTATACTTAGGGATAAACCTAAGAAAATATGCCCACAGTTTATATACTGAAAACTACAGATCACTGAATAAGCTAATTGAAGTATATCTAAAACGTGCTCATGGGTTGGAAAGCTCAGTATTATTAATATGCAGTTTCTCTCCAAATTGTATATAATTCAAAATACAAGCATATTTTATTTTTTGGAAATTGACAAACTGATTCTAAAATGTATAAGGAAAAACAAGAGAATAACCAACCAATTTTGAAAAAACTAAATTGGAGACCTCACACACCTGATTTCATAATTTTGTATAAAGCCACAGTAGTTAAGACAGTATGACAATGCTGTTAAGATAGGCTTATACATCAATAGAACAAAACAGAAAACTCAAAAATAGTTGCACAATTTTTTTGGAAAAGTTCCAAGGTAATTCCATGGCAAGAGAATAGTCTTTTCAATAAGTGGTGCTGGAACTATTGAGCATCCATGCACAAAAAATGAAAGAGAACCTTGACCTATATGTATCACTACATGTAAATATTCATTTCAAATGGGTATTAAAGTTTTTAAAAAACTTAACACTTTGAAAGTTCTTGAAGAAAATACTGGGTAAAATCTTTCCTTACCTCGGACTAGCCATAAATGTAAAGGATGATATATTAAACTTTAGCAAAATTGAAAAGTCTGCTTTTTATAAGACATTGTTAAGTAAATGTAAACATCAGCTACAGATGGGTAAAATTTGCAAAATACATATATGATAAAGGCCTAGTATTCAAAATATATTAATAATAAAAATAAAAAACAGGTACAGGACTTAACATATTTCACTAAAAAATAGAGATAGAAATGGGAAATAGCACTGTTATTAATAATCACCAATAACTGGAAATAATCCAAATTATCTGTTAAATAGTGAATAGATTAAAAGAAAAATTTTTGTTGCATCCATACAATGGAATACTATTCAGCAATAAAAAGAAATGGTCTACTGTTACATACAATAACATGAATGGCTCACAAAAGTATTATTCTAAGTTAAAGCAGCCAGACACGTAAGCTTACCTGTTGTATGATTACAATAAAATTCCATTCTGAAAAAGACAAAGTTATAAGGTAGAAAACACATCAGTGATTATCAGGTACTAGAGAGGGAGGACAGGATTGAATTCAAGGGAGCACAGGGAAGTTTTTGGAGTGATGGAAAACTTTTTATTGATAGTGGTGTATAGAAGTGTAATAGTGCATATGGTTGTCAAGACAGTAGAACTATACAATAAAAATGTATGGATATTACCTCAGGTGAATTTCTCTCAATGATTTAACAGTTAAAAAAACTAATTGACAGACTACACCACAAACATGCAAGTAGTTGGCACCAACAACCATAAGACCTATTTACTATCAGAATTTGTAAAGATGGAATCAATGGAGTCTCTGATGGGGTCTCACTGGGGATAGGAGAATCCCAAAATAGCAATCATATAGTCACTGGAAAGCACATTGGGCCAATTTGAAAGCTGTAAGATGGTTTACCCATTCCACTAGTGGGCAGTGCAAGGGCCATGCCTAAAAGGCTGACTCTTTCTAGAGTTCTATAAACTCCACAAACTAACTACCCATGACTCTCTTCCAGCACAAGGTCAAAAACTGAGGAAAAACTAATGGAAGTGGAATCAAAGCAAGGGAGAAGAACAGCATCTGAAAAACTTAGAAAGCAAGTCACCATATTTTTTAAATGGACAAAGTGACAAAATATGGGGCTCTGTGAAGTTAAATAAGATACCTGAATGTAGACAATGAAGAAGAAATGAAAGAAATTGCCTTGCCACTGTACATACAGGGCAACACCTATTAGAGTGATGAAAGGCAAAACATAAAAAACAAAGTTTTATATTTTTCATTTTAATACCCCAATTTATTTTTACTTTATTTTAGTTTTTCTAAATTAGTATGTACTCTATTTCTAATCTTTAAATCTATCATTACTATTTCATTTTCCTATTAATTGAATTTAGCAATATAATAGCCTTCATTTTTTAATAAGTTTTGGATCACAGGTTCAACTATGGCAGGAGAGGAACACTGGTGTAGGTGTTATTGATGTATATAGGATATATAAAAATGTTCAGATATTCGTTGGGTGTTTTCATAGTAGTTCCAGTTACAAATGACAACTGAAGGAGTGCTGAGTTCCTAGCCAGGCAAGCTCTGTCACATTCCTCAAAGGAACAACAACAATCCCCCAAGTGCAAGGGCAAAGATCAGTGAAGAAGGATGGTCCAATGATGAGCACTTGATACTGATGACTGTACTTATGAGCCTGTGTGTCTGAAATTTGAACTAAACCTAGAACTGCAGGGTGCCTAAGAGTTACCTCCTGAAAGTCTCCATGTTGCTCAAATGTGGCCATTCTCTAAGCCAAACTCACCATGTAAATGCATTACCTTGCCCCCAGCATGGGACATGACTCCCAGGGATGAACCTCCCTGGTACTGAGGGATTACTACCAATCACTAACTGGTGATGCAACTAGAAAAAGACCTTGAATAAAAGGGGGAAATGATAAAGACAAATGAGTTTATATGGCTAAGAGTCTTCAAAAAAGAGTCAGGAGGTCATCAGAGGGATCACATTTATATATGCCTCAGTAGGATCCCAGAGACAGCCAAAGTAGATACAACCCCAAGTACTGGTGCTCCTGAGGGATACAGAGACACACAGGTTCTACAATCATGGCAGATGGCTCAAGTTCAGTGCCTCGTCAGTGGGCCCTACTTTGGAATTTGTGTTCCTGAGTGTGATGGAGTTGGACTCAGATGTGACCTTTCTATACATGCCTCTTCTGTCACTTTTACTGAACCTGTGGTTGGTGTTAGGGTTGGTGTATACTCAGGAGACTTGACTTTCTGGACTGGCCATGTGCCTGGTGGGCCCTGAGCCTCAGCAGAGTTGCATCTCCTACTCTCCGGTTTGTTGGACTTACCCAGGTCAGCTAACAAGGAGGTGAAGATGGTCAACCACCACACCAGGGAACCAAGAGTGCATACAACTCCAAGCAGGAGAATCACTTCCATCAACCATGTGGAATCCAAGACCCCTCTCAATATAGAGGTGGAGTGGACATCACCATCCCAGGGTCCCCAGGATGGAGGAGTAAAATATGGATTAGAGTGGACTTACTGGTATTCTACTGTAGAACTATTGTGACTAGTAGTGGAAGAAACTGTAGCATTGATGTAGAGAAAGTGGCCATGGTAGTTGCTGAGGACAGGGAGAGGGAAGAGGAGATATGATGTGGGGGCATTTTCGGGACTTGGAGTTAACCTAAATGATATTTCAGGGACAGATGCTGGACATTATAAATCCTGCCATAACCCACTGAATGGACTGGGGGATAGTGTAAACTACAATGTGAACTATAGTCCATGCAGTGCAGCAGTGCTCCAAAATGTATTCACCAAATGCAATGAATGTGCCACAATGATTAAAGAAGTTGTTGATGTGAGAGGAGTAGAGGTGTGGGGTGTGGGGTATATGGGAACCTCATATATTTTTAATGTAACATTTTTTAGGATCTATGTATCTTCAAAAAAAAAATTTTTTTTAAAGAGATACCTGATTCAGACCCTCTACCAAAAGCTCAGGAAAAATAACTTTACATAAAAATGAACAAGAATCAAGGTCAAATCCCAAACAAAGTTACTATAGGAACAAACATATAAACAAAATAACCATATAGACAGTGAACGCATTCCAGACAGCTATACTTAAAAAAATAATAAGTCAAAACTGTAACATACTTCCCCAAAATGAGCTAAAGGACATTAAGAAAATGATATGCAATGTGAAAGAACATGTCAGGATGTTCTTAGAAATGACAGAAACTCAAGAAAGAACTAGAAATAACCCCCCCCCAATAAAAATAATATAACCCTTTTGTTATACACAATACAACAAATAATGCCTTAAGAGAAAGTAATGATAGAGAGGTGGAAAATAAAAATAAAAACAAGAAATGGAGAGTTGTCTTAGATTTTATCATGAGGGGAATAACCTCTAAGTTGTAATGGAGTAAAAGGGACCAGATTTATCCACTCATCTGAAACAACTAAAAATTTGGACAAAATATATGTAAAAATGTTTTTTAAGATATTAGACATCAGATAATAAGTGGCAATAATCCCTTAAAGATGGGGAATGGGGGTGAGCCCTGTGATTACCCCAGCTTAGTGCCTGAGGAAAGGAGTTGAGGATAGGGAGTTCAGGGACAAACTGGAAGCCAAGTCAGCTTATAAGTAACAGAACAGAGTACCAGAGGAGAGAGCTGAAGAGAGAGACAGGTGGAAGGATGCTCCAGAGATCTGCAGAGGGTCCTTCCTACTCTTCAGCTGGATAATGACAACCATATGCAGAAAATACGTAAGGGTAGGGAACTACAAAAATTATTAGATGAAATCATATCAGTGCTGCACAGGGCTGGGAATAGTACTTGTTTCCAATGACTAGAATCAGTTATCAGGTAGAATATTCAGAATTATTCACCTCAGTAGTAGTGTAAAATTGCCTCAAGAATGAATATGGTTCTGTTCTGACCACACAAAGCTTAAAAGCAAGACCTGAAAGCATCAAACTCTTTCCAAACTCCTTAACCATGTACCATAATAACTCTTAACAATATTTCATAGGAACATAAAAATAATCAAAACCCAAAAAAGTAAAATTCACAATGTCTGGCATCAATCAAAACATGCCAGGCATGCATAGAAAGCAGGAAAATATGACCCTTATTGAAGAGAGAAATTAATCAATCAAAACCAAACAATGAAACAGCAGATAGAACCAGTGGGTGAGTACATAAAAACAGTTATTACAACTGAGCTCCATATGTTCAAGAACTCAGAAGAAAGCAGGAACATAGTAAGCAAAGATGAGAAAGATTTTTTTAAAAGCCAAGCACACAACTCTGGAATTCTAGAGATTAAAACTACTATGCCTGATGAAAAATACACTGGAAGGGATTGACAGGATAGTAGATATTTCATAAGAAAAGATTGGTGAACTTGAAGGCATATAATTGGAAACTACCAAAATTACACACAGAAAGAAAAATAACAGGGAAAAACATGAACAGAGCATCAGTGAGTTGTGGGACAATGTCAAGTGGCCTAAAATACATATATTTGAAGTCCTCAAAGGAAGATGGAAGGGAGGGAAAAAAAAAAACTATTCAAAATTTAGCTGAAAATTTTCCAAATTTCATGAAAGCTATAAACCAACAGATTCAAGAAGCTATACACAACCCAAGTACAAGAAACATGAAGAAAACTTCACTGAAGTATATCAATCAAATTTCTTTAAATCAGTAAAATGGAGAAAATAGTCAGAGATAAGATAATATATTATGTGCAGAAGAACGATAAAAGATCTTTTTTTTTTTATAAAAAGAATGACTGCAGATTTTTCAATGGAATCAATGAAAGCCAGAAAATGGTGGATAGACATATCTAAATATTGAAAGAAATTAAAATAAAATTCTCTGTACAGCAATATTCCTTCAAAGGAAGTGGACTTGGCCTGCTGGTTAGGGCATCCATCTACCACATGGGAGGCCTGCGGTTCAGGCCCTGGTCCTCCTTGACCCGTGTGGGGCTGGCCCACACACGGTGCTGATGCGTGCGGGGAGTGCTGTGCCACACAGGGGTGTCCCCCTCGTGGGGAAGCCCCATGCACAAGGAGTACACCCTGTAGGGAGAGCCGCCCAGTGCAAGAGAGGGCACCTGCCCACGGGTGGCGCTGCTGACAACAATAGAAGCAGACAAAGAAGAACACACAGCAAATAGACACAGAGAACAGACAACTGGGGGAGGGGGGGAGCAATAAAAAATAAATCTTAAAAAAAAAATATTCCTTCAAAGCAAACTTGAAATATGTACTTTTTCAGATGGTCAGAAGCTGAAAGTATTCATCATTAGCAGACCTGCACTACAAGAAATGTTAAAAGATTTCCTTCAGGCAAAAGGAAAACTGCTCCACACAAATTAATGAAACGTCTTAGAAATGATAAGTATATCAGTAAATTTAAAGGCTTTTTTCTTATTATGAAATTTCTTTAAAGATAATTGACTGTTTAAAGCAAAATAGCAATTTGTTGTGTTTATAACATGTAAAAGGAAAACACATAACAATAACCCAAACCTAAAAGGGGAAAATGGAAGACTGGTATTGAACGGGTTTGTTTTCTTTTTTAATATCACTCATACATAAACATACAATAGTAAGTGTATAGTAATAGTTGTGAGCTTACAAAACAAACATACATATCATACAGGGCTCTCATACCTCAACCTTACCACCAACACCAACATTGTGAAACATTTTTAACTAATGATGAAAGAGCATACTCAAAATATTACTACTAACCAAATTATCTTATATTTGGTGTATTTCCCCCCAACCCACCCATTACTATTTTTTATATCATTTATATGTGAACATACATAAACAGTAAGTTTATAGTGAAAGTTGTAAACTTACAAGGCAAATGTGAATAACATCATACTGGGGTCCCATACACCAACCCACCACCAATATCTTGCATTATTGTGAGACATTTGTTACAAATTTGGAAAGAATATAATCAAAATCTTACCACTAACTATATCTTACATCTGGTGTATTTTCCACCAAACCACTCTTATTTTTTTAAATACGTTTTTATTATAGAAGTTGTGAACTTACAAAACAATCATGCACATGTGCAGAATCCCCAAATAACACTTCTCTATCAACACAATACACCATGGTGGAACATTTGTTACAGATTATGAGATAATATCTTCAGACTGTTAACACTAACCATAGCCCATAGTGTATATTTTGGCACACTTTTTCCATAACCCCCTGTTATCAACACAGTAAAACTTTGGCATAGATGCATGAATATTACAGTAGTGCTGTTAACCACAGTCCATAGATCACTCCAGTTGTATTTTTCCCATGCTTCTCCACATTCCCCCCATCCTGCAATAGTGATGTACATCTGCTCTGGTTCACAAACCACACTCTTGCACCCATACCATCAACCACAATTCTCATCCACCTCTGGGTTTACTCTGGCATTCAGTCCTATATATTATTCTCTAGTTTTCTTTCCATTTATATTTACATACCTAGACTACCCTTTCCAGCCATTTTCCCATTTATAAACCAGTTGTTACTCACTATAATGTGTTACCATTTACTCTGTATATTTCCACACTTTTACAGTAAAGTTAATTAAAACTTCTACAGTAGTCCATCTACTTCTTCAGTAGTCCATCTCAGTTCTCTTATCTCCTTTAAGAATCCACCACCTTCCACCAGGTCTTCAAGATGTTTTCCTACATTTTCTTCTAGAAGCTTTATGGTTCTTGCTTTTATATTTAGGGTTTTTATCCATTTTGAGTTCATTTTTATATAAAGTGTGAGATAGGGGTCTTCTTTCTTTCTTTTGGCTATGGATGCCCACTACTTCTAGCACCATTTGTTGAATGGACTGTTCTGCCTGAGCTGGGTGAGTTTGACAGGATTGCCAGAAATCACTTGAACATAGATGTGAGGGTCTGTTTCTGAACCATCAGTTTGGTATCATTGGTCTATGTGTCTGTCTTATTGCCAGTACAATGCTGTTTTTACCAGCATTGTAAAATACTAGGTGTATTAGGGAAAGGGGTGCTGATGCAAAATACCAGAAATCTGTTGGTTTTTATAAAAGGGTATTTATTTGGGGTAGAAGCTTAAAGTTACCATAAAGCATAAGTTACTTCCCTCATCAAAGTCTTTTGTTTTGTATTGGAGCATGATGGCTGCTGATGTCTGCAAGAGTTCAGGCTTCCTCTTCCTCTTAAGGCTCCATGGTCCCAGCTTCTTCCAGTATCGGCTATAAACTGGGATAAGTCTTGTCTCCCAGGGCTCATTTCTCTCCAGGCTCAGCTGCTCTGCTCTCTCCAAAAGGCCAGCTGTAAACTATCAGGTGAATGGCCCATCTCTCTCTTCCCTCTGCCATGTCTAATGGAGCCATCTCTCTTTCCTCATGTATCTGCTTCTCTATGTATTTACTTCCTGGGCTCCAGGATCAAAACTCCAACCTCCCTTCTCCACAGTGCTGTTTCTCTATGAATCCCCTTCCCATGTCCTACTGACATGGACCAATCAAAGCCTTAATCATTATTTAATCAAGTAAAAGTGAAACCTCGGAATCCAATATAATCCAACATGCCCAGAATAACAGACCAGTTCAAAAACATAATCCAATATAAATTTTTGGAATTCAAAAACAATATCAAACTGCTACATTAGGTTATATGATTTAAAGTCCAGAAGTGAAAGTCCTCCAACTTCTCTTTTCCTTTTTAAGATGTTCTGGCTATTCAGGACTTCTTGCCCTTCCAAATAACTTTGATAGTCATGTTTTCCATTTTTTAAATGCTGGTGGAATTTTTTGGGGGGATTGCATTGAATATGCATATCAATTTGAGTAGAATTGACATTTTAATGATATTTAGTTTTCCATTCCATGAGCATGGAATGTTCTTCCAGTTATTTAGGTCTTTTTAAATTTCTTTTAGCAGTGCATTATAGTTTTCTGAATACAACTGTTTTACATTGTTGGTTAATTTATCCCTAAATATTTGATTCTTTTGGTCACATTTGTAAATGAACTTTTTTCCCTGATTTCCTCCTCAGATTGCATATTACTAGTGTCTTTTAAAGTCTATTTCATCTGATACAAGTATAGCTACTCCAGCTTTTTTTGTTGTTGTTACAGTATGCATAGAATATCTATTTCCAATCTTTCACTATCAACCTATTGGTATCCTTGGGTCGAAGATGGGTCTTTTATAGACAGCCTAGAGATAACTCATATTTTCTTATCACTTTGGCCACTCTGTATTTTTGTTTGGGGAGTTTAATCCATTAAAATTCAATGTTATTGGGAAGCAGACTTGGCCCAGTGCTTAGGGCATCCGTCTACTACATGGTAGGTCCGCGGTTCAAACCCCAGGCCTCCTTGACCCGTGTGGAGCTGGCCCATGCACAGTGCTGATGCATACAAGGAGTGCCCTGCCATGCAGGGGTGTCCCCCACGTAGGGGAGCCCCACGCACAAGGAGTGTTCCCCCTAAGGAGAGCTGCCCAGTGTGAAAGAAAGTGCAGCCTGCCTAAGAATGGCGCTGCCCACACGAGAGCTGACACAACAAGATGATGCAACAAAAAGAAACACAGATTCCTGTGTCACTGACAATAACAGAAATGGACGAAGAAGACGCAGCAAATAGACACAGAGAACAGACAACTAGGGCAGGGGGTTAGGAGGGAAAGGGAGAGAAATAAATAAATGAAAATAAATCTTTTTTAAAAATTCAATGTTATTATTGTAAAGGAGTTCTTATTTCACCTATTTTGACCTTTGGTTTTATATGTCATATTTATTTTCACCACTCTTTTGAGATTTCTAAGGTTACTTTTACTGACATAATCTTCATTTCTAGACTCTCTTCCAGGCCTCTCTCTCCTGTTTTGTCTTTTCAGACTGTAGCACATCCTGTAGTATTTTCTGCAAAGCTGGCCACTTGGTTAAAAACTCTCTCAGTTTCTATTTTTCTTTAAATATTCTAACCTCTCCCTCATTTTTGAAAGACAGTCTTGCTGGATATAAGATTTTTGGCAGGAAGTTTTTCTCTTGCAATATCTTAAATACGTCATACTACTGTCTTCCTGCTTCCATGGTTTCTGAGGAGAAATTGGTACTTAATCTTATCAGGTATCCGTTATATGTTATTCATTGCTTTTCTCTTGCTGCTTTCAGAATTCTCTTTGTCTTTGTCACTTGACATTCTGATTATTATGTGTCTTGGAGCCAGTCTATTTGCATTTATTCAGACAGGAGTACTTTGTGCTTTTTAGACATGGATATTTATATCCTTCAATAGGGTTGGAAAGTTTTCTACCATTATTTCTTCAAATATTCTTTCTGCTCCTTTTCCCTTCTCTTCTTCTTGGACACCCATGATATGTATGTTTGCACTTCTCTTGCTGTTTAGTTCCCTGAAACTTTGTTCAATTTTTTCCATACCTTTCTTCATCTGTCCTTTTGTATATTTACTTTTGGAGGCCATTTCTTCAGGCTCACCAATTCTTTCTTCTGCCTCCTCAAATCTGCTGTTATATGATTCCAGTGTATTTTTTCATCTCATTTATTGTGCTATTTTTCTATGTATGCTTTCAAATTCTTCTTTGTGCTCATCCAATGTCTTCTTAATATTCTTAATCTCTGTAGCCATCTCATTGAATTTATTAAGGAGATTTGTTTGAACATCTATGGTTAGTTGTCTGAACTCATTTATGTCATCTGGAGGCTTATCATCTTCCTTTAACTGGATTATATCTTGCTGTTTCTTGATGTGGACTATAATTTTTTGTTGGTATCTTGGCATATGACTTACTAGATATATTTATTCTGGGTACAGTTTCCCTCTTTAGAGTTTTCTTGCCCTTTCTCCCTTGCTGGTTGTATAGCAGGAGCCAAGGATGTAGTTAGTGCTATAAGCTGTGGAGGCTCAAGCTGCCCACAGTGTCCCAGGGACTGATGATGCTTCTACCACCATTCTCCTTTGCCAGGGGTAGGGATAGAGCCACAGCCATGTATAATAATCCAGGTCATGCAGGCCTAGATTTTAGTTGCCCAGTGAGACTGATAAAGCTTCATACCCCTTCCTCCCCTGCCTGGGGTGGGGATGGAGCTGCAGGTGTGGGGATCAATCTATGCTTGCCGGTCCAAAATGACCACAGTTGTCCTGGTAGACTTCCAACTATTCAGTCTGTGTCAGCTGAATGTACCTGCAGTTACCTGGAGAGGCTGGTGCAGGTCCTGCCAGCTTCTTCCCATAGGTGGGGCTGAAGCCTAGGCTAGGGCTGCAGTACAGTCTGGGTGAAAGAAGCTGGTCCCTACTATCACTGTGATTTTCAGTTAGCCCAGCTTCTCCTCATGCCAGAGGCAGAGTCAAAATGGCAGCTACTGACCTCTTTCCAACTTGGACATGTACAAACTTTAACTGTTCTTAGGGTTATACTTTAGGCAGTGGAATTTACTAATCAGCTGAAGTCAGTAGCCAATCATCTCTTCCTCTCCTGTTTTTGGGAAATGGAGCTTCCAACTCTAGCTTCAGAATAGGTCCTGAGGCAGCTTGCTCTGCCAGAATAGGATGATCACTGGCCCACACAGTGTGGCCTATAGTTGCCTGGAGAGGCTGGCAAAGGTCCCACCAGCTTCCTCCCTGCAGGAGGTGGGGCTGAGGCTTAGGCTAGAGTTGCAGTACAAACTGAATGGAAAGAAGCTGGTTCCTACCAGCACTGTAATTTTCAGTCCATCCTGCTTCCCCTCATGCTAGAGACAAGAGTTAAAATGGCTGTTTCCAGCCTCTTTCTCACTTGGACAGTTTCAAACTTTAGCTGTTCTTAATATTATACTTTAGCCTGCTGAATTCACTCATCAGTAGCTGAAGTTGTGCCCAATCATCTTACCCATTTTGGGGAAGGGGAGCATCTACTTCCAGCCACAGAATAATTTCCAAGTTATTGTGCCACCAGTGGAAGATGGGCACTGGCCTCCGTGGCATGGAAAGCTGTACTTACGAATCTTCTGTGCACATGGTCAGTCTCCTCCTTCCATTCTTTCAAGAATGTTGCAGGATGCTCTTCTGTTTCCATGGAGTCCCCAAACAGTTGCTTTAGATCGCTCTGGGTGATTACAAACTGCCCTGTAGCGTGAGCTGGCTCCAGGAGCTCCTTACTCTGCTGCCTTCTTGCTGGTTATTTCAGGCGTTTATACTTTAAACGAAGTGGTATAATATAACTTGAAAGTTTCAACTTGTGAAGTATTTTTATTCTTTTTGGAGTTCATTGAGCCTCTTGGCTGTGTAGATTATTGTTTTTCTCAAATTCTGAAGTTTGGGGCCATTATTTCTCTAAATACTTTTCTGCCCCTTTCTTTCCTCTCCATTTGAGATTCCCACTACATGTATATTGTTATGTTTGATGGTATCACACAGGACCCTGAGGCATTGTTAGATTTTTAAAATTCTGTTTTCTTTCTGTTTTTCAGATTGGATAATCTTTTACTGATTTTTCTTAAAGTTTGTTAGTTCTTTTTCTGCTAGCACCAAGTGCTACCCCTGCCGTTTTATTACCTAACTTCCATGTGCCTCTTTTCTATCAGGAAAGCCATGATAACACTTTGAAGCCACAAGTCAGTGTCAGATTGGTCCTTGTACCCAAAAGACTGTATACTGTATATGTGAATTTCTGTGATCTAAAACTTATGTAAAGATAAACCTAATAATTAAAAAAAAAGAAAGAATGTAGACACTGAGGAAGAAATGGAAGAAATTGCCTTGCCACTGTACATACAGGGCAACACCTATAGCAGTGATGAAAGGCAAAACATCAAAAACAAAGCTTTTCATTTTTTCATTTTTGATACCCTAATTTATTTTTACTTTATTTAATTTTTCTAAATTAGTATGTATTCTATCTCTAACCTTTAAACCCATCACTATATTCCATTTTACTATTAATGAAACCTGGCAATTTATTAGGGTTCATTTTTAAAGAAGTTTCGGACTACAGGGAGGTTCAACTATGGCAGGGGAGGAGCACTGGTGTGGGGTGTTATTGATAGGGAGCACATGGTTGGGAGGGAGTTCTCCAGGGCATGTATACAGACTACATAAAAATGTTTGGGTATTTTCATAGTGGTTTCAGTTAAAAACAACAATTGAGAGAGTGCTGAGTTCCTAGCCAGGAAAGCTCTATCACATTCCCCAATGGAAGAGCAACAATCCCCCAAGTGCAATGGCAAAGACCAATAAAGACAGATGGTCCAACAATGACCCCTTGATACTGATGGCTACAATTATGAGCCTGTGTGCCTGAAATATGAACTAGGCCTATAGCTGCAGGGTGCCTTAGAGTTACCTCCTAAGAGCCTCCATGTTGCTCAAATGTGGCCACTCTCTAAGCCAAACTCAGCATGTAAATGCATTACCTTCCCCCCAGTGTGGGACATGACTCCTGGGGATGAGCCTCCCTGGTGCCAAGGGATTACTTCTAAGCACCAGCTGATGATATAACTAGAAAAAGGGTCAACTCAGACCAGCAGAATATCTCAGCCTACATGTAATATCAGGTGTTAAAAACTGCTTTTTAGAGTCTGAGAGACAGATAAAGCAGATACAACCCCCAGGTATTGGTTCCTTTGAGGGCTAAAGAGACCCATGGGAGTTATGGTTATGGCAGATGAGGTTAACTACCAGGTCAGATGGCCCCTCTTTGGAACTGGTGTTTATGTGTGATGAATCTGGACTCAGATGGGATCTCTCTTCATAAGACTTTCATGCTAATGTGCTGGAGTTGCAGTTAGTGTTGGGGTTTAAGATATATTTAGGGGATTTGAATCTCTGGACTGACAATGTGATAGTCAGATCCTGAGCCTCAACAGACTCCAGCACCTACAATCTGATTTATTGGACTCACCACACTCAGCTAAGATGGAGTTGAAGAAGGACAACCACCACACCATGGAGCCTAGAGAGCCTACAACTGAAAGTGGGAGGATTGCATCCAGCATCCATGTGGAATCTGAGCCTCCTCTTGACATAGAGGTGCAATGGACACAACCAATCCAATGTCCACATAGAAAAGGTGGCATTGGATTGGGAAAAGTGGACATGGTGGCTGATGGGTATGGGGAAAGGCAGGAAGAGATGAGAGGTGGAGGTGTCTTGGGACATGGAGCTGCCATGGATGGTGCTTCAGGGGCAATCACCGGACATTGTAAATCCTCACAGGGCCCACTGGATGGAATGGGGGAGAGTATGGGCCATGATGTGGACCATTGACCTAGAGGTGCAGAGGTGCCCAAAGATGTACTTACCAAATGCAATGGATGTGTCATGATGATGGGAATGAGTGTTGCTGGGGGGGGAGAGGTGGGGTGGGGGTGGTGGGGTTGAATGGGACCTCATATATATACATTTTTAATGTAATATTATTACAAAGTCAATTAAAAAAAAACCCTTTTTGCAAATGAAAAAAAGAACTGCTTTTTGACTTTGGATAAAAGGGGAAAATGGAAAGGACAAATGAGTTTATATGGCTATGCGTCTCCAAAAAGGAGTTGGGAGGTCATTAGAGGGTTAATGCTTACGCATGCCTCAACAGGGTACCGGAGACAGCCAAAGTAAATAGATACCCAGGTACTGGTTCTCCTGAGGACTACAGAGACCCACAGGTTCTGTGATCATGGCAGATGACTCTGGAGTTCAGTGCCATGTCAGCTGGCCCTACGTGGGAGTTTGTGTTCCTGAGTGTGATGGAGTTGGACTCAGATATGACCTTTCTACACATGCCTCTTCTGTTACTTTTACTGGACCTGTGGTTGGTGCTGGGGTTGGTGTATGCTCAGGAGACCTGAATCTCTGGGCTGTCCATGTGACAGCCAGGCCTCAGCAGACTTGTAACTTCTACCCTCTGGTTTATTGGACTTACCCTGGCCAGCTAATAGGGAGGTGAAGAAGGTCAACCACCACACCAGGGAGCCAAGAGTGCCTACAACTGCAAGCAGGAGAATTGCATCCATCATCCATGTGGAACTAAGCCCCCTCTTGATGTAGAGGGGGACTGGACATAACCAACCCAGGGTCCACAGGATGGAGGAATAGAGTATGGATTAGAGTGGACTTACTGGTGTTCTTCTGTGGAACTATTGTGATTAGTAATGGAAGAAATTGTAGCACTGATGTGGAGAAAGAAAGTGGTCACAGTAGCTGCTGATGGTAGGTAGAGGGAAGAAGAGATATGATGTGGGGGCATTTTCAGGACTTGGAGTTGTCCTGGGTGGTCCTGCAGGGACAGATGCTGGACATTGTAGGTCCTGCCATGGCCCACGGGGGTGGGGGGCTGGGGGAGGGTGTAGACTACAGTGTAGATCACTGTCCATGTATTGCAGCAGTGCATCAAAATGTATTCACCAGGTGCAGGGAATGTGCCGTGATGATAGAAGAGGTTGTTGATGTGGGAGGAGTGGGGTGAGGGGGGTGGGGAGTATATGGGGACCTCATATTTTTTTAATGTAACATTTAAAAGAAAATAAAGAAGAAAAAAATAAATGCATGAGGCATAATAAAAAAGATCTAAATATGCCCCTTTTCTCAGGATATTGTTGCCCAAGTAAATGGCCATAAATCCCTTTGAGGAAGGGCTGCAAAAATCACTATTGTATTCACTTGCTATGGTATGGCAGCAAATGGACCATGTGTCTTTCAACTGATGGTTCTGGGTCTGGGTCTGGGTCTGAGAATTGGCTTGAGTCTGGAAACCTGGAGAGTTAATGACTTCCCATTGGAGCAACTAAGTTAATCTTTCTGCCCATCTAATGATCTCTTTTAATATGTGTGTATATTTATATGAGTATGAATATGAAATACCTTTATTGCCTATCCATGCATCTTTCCTCTAGGAGCATGAGATTCTATGAGCCATGTCCATAGATCCCTGTGGATCAGGTACCCCCTGGTTACCATTCCATCATGGTACCTATTTCCACCATACCCCTGATGATTAAATTGCTACCTAACCTCTGCTATTCCTGAATTGTATCACCCACATTGATACTAGGAATTCCAATTCTGTAATACCATCTCCTTACATATGTCTCCTACCTACCGAGGATAGCCACTACTAAGCTTCTCCATTCTGGTAAATAAGCATCTTCCAATTTCTTCCCAGGAACATAGCCGTTAGTCTTATATAACAAACCCATTACAGCACCCCCACTGCTCTGAGTTTTTTATTACTTCTTGAATAGGTTACAAAACCGGTTGTCTTATCTCTACTTCATTTAATATGGGCCATGATTTTATTCAATTTTTAAGAACCACCCCAGCAGTATATTAAAACTGACTTCAGGGAGTTCAATGAAGACGGCAGCATAAGTGGCATTCCTTGGTGCCACTCCCCTACAGAATCTTTGAACAACTAGCAAAAACTGGCAGAGCCATCTTCCTTAAATCCCCAGAAAACAGTTAAGGGGTGACAGTAACTGGGCAAGTGCCAAATCAAGAAAACACAGCCATAAAAATTGTTAGGAAAAACTTATGGCACCCTTGCTGACCTCTTCTCCCTAGCTGCTTCCTAATACCATGTAGAGCCAACCCATACTTCCATTGTGGGTCCATAGCCCTGACCAGAGGGAGAGTAATCGCTTTGTGCATACTAGGGTGCCTAATCTGGGAAATACTTCTTTGGCTTGCCCTCTGAGAATTTGCCCTGCAGGCAGAAGAAGCTTGCCGACAACTAAAGCAGTGTAAGAAACTATTAAAGCAGCCTGGGGCAAAGTATTACTTGCTTTAAGAAATACAATATAGCACCCCAGAGGAGGGGAAAGTCTATTTCATAGTGAATAGAGGGAGAATTTGAATTCCTGTAAATGGGGGACTTCCTGGGGTCAGGAGGGAGTACATACACAGGAAAAGACACAGCTCAAAAAAAGATGGAGAGAACCCCACACTTCACTTTCATAGTGACCTTCTTGATAGAAGGGATAAACTGAAGGAACTAACCAGCCGATGCAGAGACAATTTACAAAGACTGTGAAAGGTGTTCTTTGCTGTGGTTTGTTTGTTTTTGTTAGCTCCTTACACTGTATCATATCACTAGCTGGATACAAGTATAGGGAACAGAGAACACAGAAATAAATCTCAGAGTTAATACTTTAAAATATTAAAATGTACAGTGTGCAACAAAAGATTACAAGACAAAGGAAATGATGGCCCATCCCAAAGAACAAGATAAAAAAAAAAAAATAGAAACAAGAGAGAAGACCAGACTTTGGACATATCAGACAAAGACTTAAAAGAAAAGATCCTCAATATGCTCAGAGTCCAAAGAAAGCATGAGAAAGAGCTAAAGGATATCAGGAAAATCAAGAATGAACAATATGAGAGTATCAATATGAGAAATTTTAAAAGAGAATCAAACAGAAATACTGGAATTGAAGACCACACTAACTGAAAGGAAAAATTCCCTAGAGGGTATCAGTAGCAATTGGAACTGGCAGAAGAAACATCAGTGAACATGAAGATAAGAGAATTGGAATAGTTCAGGCTGAAGAAAAAAAAACAACTATGAATGAATAAGTGAATAGAGCCTAAGAGACCTGTGGGACACCATCAAGTGTCCAAATATATACATTATGGGAGTCCCAGAAGTAGAAGACAGGGGCAGAAGGAATAGTCAAAGAAATGATGGCAGAAAACTTATCAAATTTAAGGAAAGACATGAATTTACAAATTCGAGAAGCCCATTGAATACTAAACAGGATAAAATGGAAGAGAAAAAAACCCAGGCACATTGTAGTAAAAGCTGTCAAATGCCAAGGACAAGGAGAGGATGCTGAAAGCTGCAAAAGAAAAGCAGTGTGTTGTGTAATGTACCAGGGAATTCAAATAACCATAAGTGATGAAAAATTTTTCATCAAAAACCATGCAGGCAAAAGGCAGTGGGACAAATTATTTAAAGTGCTGAAAGAAAAAAAAAATTGCTAACCAAGAATTTTATATCTGGCAAACTGTCTTTCAAAAATAAAGGAAAGGGAGTAGATGTAGCTTAAGTGGTTGAGCGCCTGCTTCCCATGCACAAGGTCCTGGGTTTGATCCCCACTACCTTCCAAAAACAAACAAAAAAGGAAGCCAGCTCTCATTAGGGAGCAGACAATTTGTAGCTGAGTAGTTGGGTTCCTGCTTCCCATGTATGAGGTCATGTACAAGGTCCTGGCTTTAATCCCTGATGCCTCCTAAAAAAGAAAAAAAAAGGAAAGAAAATAGATAAATACAGATGATAGATAGATAGATAGATAGATAGATAGATAGATAGATAGATAGATAGATAGATAGATAGATAGATAGATAAAATAGGGGAAAGTTTAAGACATACCCAGATAAACAAAAGCTGAGCAAGTTCGTCATCCCTAGACTGGCCCTACAAGCATTGCTAAAGGAAGTTATTCAGACTGAATGAAAAGGACACTAAACAGTGCATCGAAGTGGGACTAAAAAAAAAAAAAAAGATATCCAATAAAGGTAAACAGGCCAGTACTAATGTATTATGTTTTTTGTTATTCCACTTTTTGTTTCTTACAAGATCTGAAATGCATTAAAAGTAATGATAAGTGTATGATTTGGGACATACACTACACAAAGATAGGTAAAAAAAGGTGGGGAAACAGGTGTAGGTACTATGTATGTGCATGCTATTAAAGTTAAGTTGGTATCAAATTAAACATCATTGTTATAGATTTAGGAAATTAAAGTCCCTTGATAATCACAAGGAAAATAAGTGAAACAAGTATAAAGAAGAAAATGAGAAGGGATTCAAAATTGTATGCTACAAAGAAACAAATACATAAGAAAGTAGACATTAATAAAAGATTTGAGGAACAAAAGTCTTTGAGTATAAGACTTACAGAGACCAAATAGCAGAAAGGCTACAGAAATTCCTGCATTATCAGTAGTTACTTTCGATGGATTAAATTCTCCAGGCAAAAGGAAGAGAGTAGCAGAATAGATTGAAAAGCATGCTGCTTACAATAGACACAACTAAAATTCAAAGATACAAGTAGATTTGAAAGTGAATGGGTGTAAAAAATACACTTTAAGTCAAAAACTGTTATGAGGGACAAAGAAGGTCACTATATACTAATAAAGGAGTCAATTCAACAAAAGAAATAACAATTATGAAAATACGTGCACCAAACAGCAGGGGACCAAAATATATGAAGCAAATATTGGCAGATTTGAAGGGAGGAATAGAGAGTTCTATATTAATAGCAAAAACAGACTTCAATATACCACTTTTAGTAATGGATAGAAGACTTGAACAATATAATAAATAAATTAATTATTGCTTTCTGAGAAATACCCCAAGAAATACCCCTACTCCTAGTCTATAAAGATATTCTCCAATTGTTGTTTCCTGGACACTTTATAATTTTAGCTTTTAGATTTATCTCTATAATTGAGAATCCTCACCCTTTTAAAAATATTCTGTGCAGAATTTATCATTGCTATCTGCAGAATGGTTCTCCTGATATTATTTACTCCACAATTACTCTTCTAGGTCTAATTCTTACCAATTTTTAAGGCAGTGTTGATTTAGATCTACCCATTTCTAATATATTCCTTTTTGTTTGTTTTTACTTGTCATTTCTTATCATACCTAACCTTCTTCCTGGGATCATTTACAACCCATAAAAATTCTTCAGTGAGGTCATTGTTTGTCTCAAATGTCTTTATTTTACCTTCATTCTTTAAAGATAATTTCCTGGGAATATAATTTTAGGTTGAAAATTGTTTTCTCTCAGAATTTAAAATATATTCTATCTCCACTCTCTTGCTTCCATTGTTGCAACTGAGAAGTCAGTTATCAGTCCTTCTTTCATAGTAAATTCTCATTCTCTCCTCCATGTACTGTAAATTCCTTTCCATATTTTCTACCTCTATGTCTCTCTGTGCTTCATTCTGCCTAGTATCTTTAATTTTATCTTCTAGTTCACCAATTCTCTCTTCATCTCATCTCCTAAAATTTTTATCTTTTAAAATAGAAGATCTAGTTGAATCTTTTAAAAAAATCTGTCTGGTCATATTTTGTAGTCTTTTATTTCTGGGTTATATGTTCTATTCCCTACTTTATTTCTTTACACATGTTAAACATACTTGTTTTATATTCTGAATTGCATAATTCCAATATTTGAAATATTATACTTCTTCATCAGATTTTTTCTTTTTGTCATTTCTGCCTGCTTTTTTCATAGTATTTTGTTTCTTTGTGGGTTTTGTAATTTTCTTGTTATTTTTTTCATCACAAGCTCCTACAAACTGGAACTTTTTTAAAAAAAAGATTTATTTTTATTTATTCTTCTCCTCCCTCATTGTTTGCATTCATTGTCTGCTTTGTGTCTGTTCATTGTGTGCTCTTTGTGTTTGCTCATCTTCTTTTTAGGAGGCACCAGGAACCAAATCTGGGAACTCCCATGTGGGAGGGAGGTGCCTAATCGCTTGAGCCACCTCCACTCCCTGCTTGTTGAGTCTCTCATTGTGTTTCCTTGTTGTGTCATCTTGTACTATCATCTTGTTGCATCAACTTGCTGCACCAGTCCATCATGTCAGCTTGCTGTCTAGCTCGTCTTCTTTAGGAGGCAGTGGGAACCAAACCCAGGACCTCCCATGTGTTAGGTGGGCGCCCAACTGCTTGAACCACATCCGTTTCTCAAACTGGAACTTTTATGAACAAATTTTATGAGGCCAGGGTAAGAATGTATTCTCTTAGAACCAATTTGCATTTTTCCTGCCAGGTGCAAGGAAAACACTGTCAACAAAGATTACTTTAGGGAAACGGACTTTGGCCCAGTGGTTAGGGCGTCCGTCTACCATATGGGAGGTCCGCGGTTCAAACCCCAGGCCTCCTTGACCCGTGTGGAGCTGGCCATGCGCAGTGCTGATGCGCGCAAGGAGTGCCGTGCCACGCAAGGGTGTCCCCTGTGTGGGGGAGCCCCACGTGCAAGGAGTGCGCCCGTGAGGAAAGCCGCCCAGCGTGAAAAGAAAGAGCAGCCTGCCCAGGAATGGCGCCGCCCACACTTCCTGTGCCGCTGACGACAACAGAAGCGGACAAAGAAACAAGACGCAGCAAATAGACACCAAGAACAGACAACCAGGGGAGGGGGGGAGTTAAATAAATAAATAAATCTTTAAAAAAAAAAAAAAAGATTAATTTATTAGCTTGGGTATTTTTCAGCCTTAATAGGTAGTATAATTTCAGTCCCCATACCCACATGGCTGCTAATTTGCGATTATGGAATTAGGATGATCTTATATCCTGGTTTGCTTGAGACCATCACAGTTAATTCCTCCGTCTTGGTATAATCATTAATAATGCCCCCTTCCACTTTCAAAAGATTCCGTGTTTGTGTTATAAATTATGTGTCAATCTATTAAGAATACTAAAAGGAGAGACTTTTTTCTCTTCTAACCGTAGCCAGCATTGAACAGAGGCTTCTTATTTCTCCTTTCACAAGGCAGAATTTCTAGTTTACCCTTTCATTGAAGGTGCAGTAATCTAGAATCGTAACTTGAATTTGGGATTTTCCTCCCAGTGTCTCAAATAAAGAAGCTTTAGGTTTCTAGAAATTGGCAGATACCTTCAGGGCAGCTACAAGCTTTAGCATGTTTATCTCTCTGGATCCATGCTTCAGCTTAGCTTTTTGTCTCTAAGGATTTCTTTTACTTTATTGTGAGTTCAGTTATATTTGTAAAAGATTGTCATAAATCTTTTATCCAGAATGTTGAATTGTTTGGTTGCAGGAAGGTCCCCCCACCCCCAAACCCTGCAGAAGCAAATCCCTGGACTCCTCATAAATATTGGCCTAACTGCATGTGGAATTGGAAGAGCCAATTTTTCTTGTGTTAAAGTAGCCTACAAACTTCAAAGAGGTTGCCTACCTGAGAGCTCTCACTTGTCCCTCTTTGTTAAAAATAAAAGGACAATTTACTTGAAGGAAAATCATTGTTAGAAAAATTTATATGTGTTTTATATGTTTTAAATTATCCAGCTAGGAACTGAGAGCATAAAGTATAATCACTTTTATTTTTCTAACAAAAGACATCTACAAGTGCTCACATGGAAGGGAAAAGTTACTAAAATTATGCACATTTTATAGAAGAGGAAACTATTCTAGTATGACTGTTATATTTGAAAATCTTTTCTTCTAAAGACCAAGTATCCTTTGTTTCTTAAACCTGTCCTTATTTTACATGGTGGGGAAAACAAGACTTCCCTATACTTCAGCCCCATTTAGGGCATGGTTTGACAGCCTGCTGCACATGACACAGTTTGTTACACTAAGGGATATCCTATGGTATAGAGAATATAAGCCAAGTTATGAGAACCTCACTAGAGGAGTGACAGGCTAGATAAGTAAGAGCTAGATTTGTGTCTCTTAAACCTGGTTGTGTGTCAGAATAGCCTGTAGAACTTTAAAAAAACACAGATGCTTGAGACCCATGCCAGACCAATTGAATATATTGAGATGTGGGATTTTGGAAAAGGTGTGAGGTAACAAAGTAGTAATCAAGAGTGAATGCTCTATTCCTCTCTCTCCCTCCCTTCAGAGCCCTCAGTGGCAATCTTCACTGCTCGAAGGACCAGATTCACAGATACTTTTAACAATGCTGAGGGCTTGACATACTAAACTGTCCTCCCCCATTGGGAGCCACCAATTCTCTCGAGAGACACAATTCCCTCTATTTCAGAACATCAGGCCTCCCCAGGATGTGGGTACATATTCCCACTCATTGTATGGGTCTCCACCCAATGATATAACACGCTATGGCAAGATGAGCATTCACACATCCCTAGAATCCTGCCTCTGTGCCAGATGCCCCCCTTTAAAACACCTTCAACAGGTAATCCTTCCTTATAGTATTTTCTAAAGAGTTTTCTCAACGTTATAGGCTCAGCCACATACCCAACAATCTCCCATGTTCAACTGTTGCCCCCAGCCCTCCCCCAAGTTCCTTGGGCCATCTGACCCATCCTCCCAACCCTAGCCCCCTCAAACCTACAAAGCCCCACCCAAAAGTATCCCTATGCCCCCATCTTATCCCTTCCCTGTAC
The DNA here is from genome assembly GCF_030445035.2 of Dasypus novemcinctus. Lineage (NCBI taxonomy): Eukaryota > Metazoa > Chordata > Mammalia > Cingulata > Dasypodidae > Dasypus > Dasypus novemcinctus. Next base: position 18,125,253 of record NC_080690.1, on the reverse strand, counting down.
AAATACTTACCTCCTCTTTATGATAGATTTCACCAATCTCTGCTTCAGCTCACAACCTTCCTTTACCCCAATTTCCTATAAGCCTATCATCCAATCTCTTGCTCTCTGAGGGTAATTGGGGGGCAATGGAAGTGTTCTACAAGATTTCACAATGTTGGATATATGACGTGTTAAATTTGCATCAAAAATGTATAAAAGTCTATAGACTAAAATATAAACCATAATGTAAAACATAAGGTAACTAAAAATTTAGAAAATTGTACAGTCTAAAAATACAAACCATAATGTAAACCAAATGGAACCATGTTTGATAGCTATGTTTCAATATCTGTACATCAGCTGCAGCAAATATAACATGAACATGTAAAAAAGATCATTGCTGGGGCAGGGGGAAAAGGGTTTTATGTTGAATATATGGGAGTTCCCTACATTGTGTATGTGACTTTACTGTGATCTAAAACTTTTTTGAAGACAAAATTAAAAATTAGAAGAAAAAAAAGAAAGAAAGGATGTAGACACTGAGGAAGAAATGGAAGAAATTGCCTTGCCACTGTACATACAGGACAACATCTATTACACTGATGAAAGCCAAAATGTCAAAAACAAAGTTTTATAATATTTTTCATTTTTAACACCCCAATTTATTTTTACTTTATTTTAGTTTTTCTAAATTAGTATGTCTTCTATTTCTAATCTTTAAACTTACCACTACTATTTCATTTTCCTATTAACTGAATTTGGCAATATAATAGGCTTCATTTTTTAAGAAGTTTTGGAACACAGAAGTGTTCAACTATGGCAGGGAAGGAACGCTCGTGTGGGATGTTGTTGATGGGGGACACATGGTTGGAAGGGAGTTCTCCAGGGCATGTATATAGGGTACATAAAAAAGTTCGGATATATTTTGGGTATTTTCATAGTAGTTACAGTTATAAATGACAACTGAGAGAGTGCTGAGTTCATAGCTAGGGGAGCTCTGTCACATTCCCCTATGAACAGCAACAATCCCTCAAGTGCAAGGGCAAAGATCAGTCAAGAAGAATGCTCCAATGATGAGCCCTTGATACCGATGACTATGCTTATGAGCCTGTGTGCCTGAAATTTGAACTAGACCTAGAGCTGCAGGGTGCCTAAAAGTTACCTCCTGAGAGTCTCCATGTTGCTCAAATGTGGCCACTCTAAGCCAAACTCAGTATGTAAATGCATTACCTTCCCCCCACTGTGGGACATGACTCCCAGGAACAAGTCTCCCTGGCACCAAGGGATTACTACCAATCACTAACTGGTGATGCAACTAGAAAAAGACCTTGAATAAAAGGAGGAAATGGAAAGGACAAATGAGTATATATGGCTAAGAGTCTTCAAAAAAGAGTCAGGAGGTCATCAGGGGTCATGCTTATACATGCCTCAGCAGGATCCCAGAGACAGCCAAAGTAAGCTACAACCCCAGGTACTGGTGCTCCTGAGGGCTATAGAGACACTCAGGTTCTGCAATCATGGCAGTTGGCTCTGGAGTTCAGTGCCTTGTCAGTGTGCCCTACTTTGGAATTTGTGTTCCTGAGTGTGATGGAGTTGGACTCAGATGTGACCTTTCTATACATGCCTCTTCTGTCACTTTTACTGAACCTGTGGTGGGTGTTAGGGTTGGTGTATACTCAGGAGACTTGCATCTCTGGACTGGCCATGTGCCAGCTGGGCCCTGAGCCTCAATAGAGTTGCAGCTCCTACTCTCCAGTTTGTTGGACCTGCAAAGTCGGCTAACACGGAGGTGAAGATGGTCAATCACCACAACAGGGAACCAAGAGTGTCTACAACTCCAAGCTGAAGAATCACATCCATGAACCATGTGGAATCTAAGCCTCCTCTTGATATAAAGGTGGAGTGGACATCACCAGCCCAGGGTCCCCAGGATGGAGGAATAAAATATGAATTAGAGTGAACTGAACTGCTATACTACTATAGAACTACTGTGACTAGTAATGGAAGTCACTGTAGCAAAAACTGTAGCATTGATGTGGAGAAAGTGGCCACAGTAGTTGCTGATGGCAGGGAAAGGGAAGAAGAGATGAGATGTGGGGGCATTTTTGGGACTTGGAGTTGTCCTAAATGTTATTGCAGGGACGGATACTGGACTTTATACATCCTGCCATAGCCCACTGAATGGACTGGGGGATAGTGTAAACTACAATGTAAACTATTATCCATGTGGTGTAGCAGTGCTCCAAAATATATTCACCAAATGCAGTGAATGTGCCACAATGATGAAAGAGGTTGTTGATATGGGAGGAGTGGGGGAGTGGGGTGGGGAGTGGGTTATGTGGGAACCTCATTTTTTTTAATGTAACTTTTTTTGTGGCCCATGTACCTTATAAAAAAAGACAATTTAATTTTAAAATTTTTAATTTAAAAAAGAGTGAATTCTGGAACATCTGGGAATATGGAAGATCAGAGAGGCACAGGAGTCACTTATCTCCCAGAAAAACTGCAAGAACTGTCTGGAAAACTATTCTGGAGCTTAGGACACCAGGGGGAAGCTGGACACCACCCAGAAGAGAAAGGGGTGAACAAAAGGAGACTCGCCAGGGAAGATCAATGAGTAAAGCTGCACCCACAGCTGCTGGCACCTATGCCCCTTCCCTTGGAGGAGACGCTTTGAGTCCTCCAGCCTCTGGCCAACAGCTACAAACAGAGGAGGCCTCAGGGGTACATTTCCCCAGCAAAAAGGAAGGTAGGGACATAGCCTAAGTCTGATTCAGTTTTTGGCCAACAAATTTGATCTGCTGTGTCCCATGAGCCCTTCCAAGCAGGATGGGGATGCACCATTATTTTCCCTAGGGATCTGCAGGGGAATAAAGAGATCCATCTGTCTCAGATACCCTCCTTACTGACAAGGACTAGTTGTTGAGGATGCAGAAAAGAGCGAAATATTTCCTACCTGTGGAAAAGGGAGAGGACTGCCAGCAAAGGGAGAGAATAGCTACTGAGAAAGTTTGAATTGCAAGACTCAGAATAGCTCTGAGACAAGATCATTTACCATGTTGTTCTGGTCAGGGTTATAATGAGTACATTCTGACCAGGGATTGAGCTGAGAAGTCTGTCTAAGAGCCCCACTACTGGCATACAAGGAAGTGCATATAAGGAAAATAAAAATAAATAAGTAAAAGAGGATTTTCTAGGCCTTTACAGCCTCCCACCCCAAGTCTTTGGAAGCAGGTCTGCAACCCATTACTGGATCCATGGCCCAGATTTGAGAAACTAAACAGGGACAATCCTAAAGAACTAGAATAGATTGAACCAAATGTCAAAGAAGTGCCTTAAAACCCTACACAAGATAGAGAAATTATGCATTATCCTAAATTCATCTTAAATTCACCATAATCCCATGCCTAGACATCAGCAAAAAATTACAAACCATACTATAAAAAAGGAAGATATGGCTCAAGCAAAGAAATATATTAAAACCCCAGATGAGAAAACTAACCAATAATTTTCATACAAATCTAAATCAAATCAATGAGTTGAAAGACAACATGGCTGGAGAGATCAAGAATATCAAAAAGACACTGGACAAACACAAAGAAGAAAATGAAAACTTGAATAGAAAAATAACAGAGCTGTTAGGAATGAAAGACACAATAGGTGAGATTAAAAACACAATGGTGGGAAGCAGACATGGCTCAACTGATAGAGCATCTGTCTACCACATGGAGGGTCAGGATTCAATCCCCAGGGCCTCCTGACCCATGTGGTAAGCTTGCCCACAAGCAGTGCTGCCACGTGCAAAGAGTGCCATGCCATTCAGGAGTGCCCCTACATAGGGGTGCCTCATGCACATGGAGTGTGCCCTGCAAGGACAGCCACCCCATGTGAAAAAAAGTGCAGCCCACCTAGGAGTGGTGCCACACACATGGAAAGCTGATGCAGCAAGATGACACAACAAAAAAGAGACACAGTTTCCCAATGCCACTGAATAATGCAAGCAGATGCAAAAGAACACACAGTGAATGGACACAGAGAGCAGACAGTGAGGGGGAAGGGGAGAGAAATAAATAAAATAAATCTTTCAAAAAACACAATAGAGGTATACAATAGCAGACTCAAAATGATAGAAGAAAGAATAGTGATGCAGAAGACAGAACCACTGAAATTGAAGTGAGAGAAGAACAGAGAGAAAAGAATGGAAAAATTTGAGCAGGTGCTCAGGGAGTTAAATGATAACATGAAGCACAACAACATGCATGTTGTGGGAGTTCCAGAAGGAGAAGAGAAGGGGGGAAAGGGCAGAAAGAGTATTTGATGAAAAAATTACTGAAAATTTCCCAGATTTCATGAAAGAGATGAATTTAGAGGTCCAAAAATGCACCATACTCCAATCAGAATAAACCCAAATAGACCTACTCCAAGACACATACTACTTAGAATGTCCAGTGCCAAAGATGAAGATAAAATTCTGAAAACAGCAAGGGAGAAGTAAATCATCACAATAAGGGACACCCAGTAAAATTTAGTGCAGATTTCTCATCTGAAACTATGAAGGAAAAAAGACAATGATATGATACAATTAGGAGACTGAAAGACAGAACTTGCAAGCCAAGAATTCTATAGCCAGAAAAATCATCCTTCAAATATGAAGGTGAATTTAAAATATTCACATAAACTAAACATAATATTCACATAAAATAAACATAAACTAAGAGAGTTCATAAAAAAGAATCCACCTTTGCAGAAAGCATTAAAGGGAGCTTACAACCAGAAAGAAAAAGACAGGACAGAAAGGCTTGGAGAGTGTAGAGAGAGAACTATCAGCAAGAATAACCAAAAGAGTAAAAAGACGAAAACAAGATATGACATATGAAAGCCAAAGAATAAAATGGTGGAAGTAAATAATGCATTTACAGTAATATCATTGAATGTGAATGGATTAAACTCCCCAATCAAAAGATATAGGTTGACAAAATAGATTAAAAAACATGAACCATCCATATGTTGTCTATGAGAAACTCACCTTAGATCCAGGAGTAACCAGCTGTAAGAGAAAGTTTGGAAAAAGATATTCCATGCAAACAGTAACCAAAAAAGAGCAGGAGTACCTATACTAATATTGTACAAAATTGCCCTAAAATGCAAAAAGTTTTAAGAAATACAGAAGGGCATTTTATATTATTAAGAGAGAAAATTCACCAGGAAGCAGTAGCATCATAAATATCTATGCACCTAACCAGGGTGCTCCAAAATTTACAAGGCAAACTCTCGCAAAACTGAGGGAAGAAATAGATATCTCTGCAATAATAGTTGGAGACTTCAATGTACCACTCACATCATTAAATAGAACAATTAGACAAAAGATCAACAAGGAAACAAAGACCTTGAACAATATGACAAATGAGCTAGACACAGAGAGAATGTTGCACCAGCAAATCAGCAGGTTACACATTCTTCTCAAGTGCTCATGGATCTTTCTCCAGGATAGACCATATATTGGGTCACAAAGCAGGTCTCAATGAATATAAAAGGATTGAAATTATACAAAACACCTTCTCAGATCATAGTGGAATGAAGCTATAAATCAACAGACAAGAAAGGGCAGAATTTGCAAATGTATGGAGACTAAACAAAACACTCCTAAACAATCAGTGGTCAAAGAAGAAATTGTAAGAGAAATCAGTAAATATCTCAAGACACTCAGGCTGTGCTGAGAGGGAAATTTATAGCCATAAACTCCTATATTAAGAAGGAAGAAAGAGCTAATATCAAAGACCTAACTGTACACCTGGAGGAACTAGAAAAAGAAATGCACACCAATCCCAAAGCAAGCAGAAGGAAATAACTTATAAGGATTAGAGCAGAAATAAATGAAACACCAACAACAAAAGAAAAATAAAACAGTAGAGATAGTCAACAAAACCAAAAGCTGGATCTAAAAGTAGATTAATAAAATTAACAAACCCTTGGCTAGACTAATAAAGAAAAAAGAGAAGATGCAACTAAAATCAGGAATGAAAGGTGGGACATTACTACTGACCCCACAGAAATAAAAAGGATCATAAGATTATATTATGTAAAACTGTATGCCAACAAATTAGACAACCTAGATGAAATGGACATATTCCTAGAAAAGTAGAAACAACCTACATTGATTCTTCAAGAAATATAAGAACTCAATAAACCAATCACATTTAAAGAGACTTAATCAGTCATCAAAAGTTTCCCAACACGGTAGCCATGGTGGCTGCTGGGTGTGGGGAACGGGAGGAAGAGATGAGATGTGGAGGCGTTTTCGGGACGTGGAGTTGTCCTGGATAGTGCTTCACGGACAATTACGGGACATTGTAGATCCCCCCAGGGCCCACTGGATGGAACGTGAGAGAGTCTGGGCTATGATGTGGACCATTGACTATGGGGTGCAGTGATGCTCAGAGATGAACTTACCAGGTGCAATGGATGTGTCATGATGATGGGAGAGAGTGTTGCTGTGGGGGGAGTGGGGGGGCGGGGGCAGTGGGGTTGAATGGGGCCTCATATTTTTCATAATGTAATTTTAAAAAAATATAATAAATTAAAAAAAAAAAAAAGTTTCCCAACAAAGACCACATGACTTCACAGGTGAATTCTACCAAGCATTTTGAGAAGAATTAACACCAATCCTGTTTAAACTCTTCGAAAAAATTGAACGGGAGGTAAAATTACCCAACACATTTTATGAAACCATTGTCATCCTAATCCCAAAGTCAGATAAAGATACTACAAGAAAAGAAATTTATAGACTAATCTCTAATGAACATAGATGCAAAAATTTTCAAAAACATACCAATCAAGTCCAAAAGTATATTAAAATAATTATACATCACAATCAAATGGATTTTATTTCTGGTATGTAAGGGTGGTTCAACACAAAATCAATTAATGTAATACATCACATTGACAAATTAAAGGGGAAAAAAGCACCTGATCATCTAGATAGGCACAGAAAAGGTATTTGACAGAACCTAGCATTTTTCTTGGTAAAAACACTGTGAAAGATAGGAATAGGAGAAAAATTCCTCAATATGATAGAGGGCGTATATGAAAAAATCACAGTCAACATCATATTCAATGGGGAATGGTTGAAAGCTTTCCTTCTAAAATTGGGAACAAGACAAGGATACCCACTAGCCAAAGGTCTTTGTAAAGAGGAGAAAAAGAAAGGCAGCCTATTTAATGGGAGAAAATATTTGGAAATCACACATCCTACAAGGGTTTAATATCCATGATATATAAAAAGGTCCTACAGCTCTACAATAAAAAAGACAAACAACCCAATTAAAAAATGGAAATAAATGGAAGTCGACGTTTTCTAAGGAAGAAATACAAATGGCAAAAAAAAAAAAAAAAAAAAAACCACACATGAAAAAATGTTTAAATTACTAGCTATTTGGGAATGCAAATCTAAGACACAATGAGATACTTTTTTACACCTATTAGAATGGCCACTATTAAAAAGACAGAAAACTACAAGCTTTGGTAGGAATGTAGAAAGGTATAGCCACTGTGGAATTCTGTTTGGAGGTTCCTAAAGAAGTTAGATATAGATCTGCCATGTGACCTGGCAATACCATTACTAAGAATTAACCCAGAGGAACTGATTGCAGGGACATGAACAGAACAGACATCTGTACATCAATCTTCATAGTAGCATTATTCACAATTGCCAAAAGATGGAAACAATCCAGGTATCTATCAACTGACAAATGGATGAACAAATTGTGGTATATACACATGATGGAATATTAATCAGCTATAAGAAAAAATGAAGTTGTGAAGTATATGATAGCAAGGATGAACTGGAGGACATTATGTTGAGTGGATCGAGCCAGACACAAAAGGACAGATATTGTACGATTTCATTATTATGAACTGAACATAATTCTCAAACTCACTGAGTTACTAGCTGGAATATAAGTCACCAGAAAGTAAACTGAGGTTAGAGAATGGAAAGCCAAGGTTAATCTGTGCTGAATTGGTAAAAAGGTTGTTTGTAAATGTTAGGAAATGAATAGAAATGGTGAATGCCCATCACAGTGTTTGTAATTAGCAATGCTAATATATGGGTATGATAGAGGTTGAAACGGAAAGTATAAGATCATGTATGTCATTAGAAGGAAAGCTAAAAAAGGAAACATGGGACCATGTAGCATAGCAAACCCTTGTGAAAAATGAGTGTGATGAATAGTACATATATAAGAATTTTTTTTTCTGAAATAGAACGAATATATGTTAATGTTACATGATGTCAATATTAGGGTGATATTTGGGCAAAAACACAACCAAAGAAAACAGTGGATAGTAGTGGGTAGTAAATATTAATAACCTTCCTTCAGTGGTTTAAAAAGGAAATATGCTTAGTGAAAGAAACTAAACAAAATGTACTGCATGTTGTTTGACTATCTATACAAAATGTAAATACAAATAAATTATAGAGATGGAAATAAATTAGTAGTTACATATGGCAGGAGAAGGATAGAGAAATTGAGAAGTGATTACTAAGAGATAGGATTTTGTCTGATTTTGTTTTGTTTTATTGTTTTCTTTTTTTTTTGAGTAATGAAAATGTTCTAATACTAATTGAAGTGATGAATGTACAATTCTGTGACCATACCAAATGCCATTGATTTTATACTTTAGATGGAGTGTATGCTTTATGAATACAGTTCAATAAAATTGATTTTTAAAAAGTGAATGATCTAGAGCCAGACTACCTGGATTCAAATCTGGAGTCATGTAAATTGCTCAAGCTCTCTATTGTTTCTCTTGTAACTTTAACATACATTTGTTCTGTACATCCTTCAAAGGGATGTTGTGAGAATTAAATGAATTACTCTAAGAGCCTAGAACAGTCTCTACCAGTTAGTAAGCACTAAATGAATATTATCAATTATGATCTATGTACTCTCCTGCTAGTTTTCATTCACAGGATGAGAAAGCACTAGTATAGGACATGGTTTGACAATATAGTCAGGAGAGGCAGAGAGCAAGCTGATCCTCATATCTTTCTCAAGCACGAGTTCCTAATTCCAAATTCCCTCCTTTCCCATTTGCTTATTGCCACAGTGGATCCACACAGTCTTCAGTTCTCAATTAGTCACCAGGATATAACTCCTGCTGAGACAACGCCTCTCTCTCACTACACTCACGGAATGCTCTGGATCAGTGCTTCTCACACCTTTGGATCTTACAAGCCCATTTTAAATGGAAGTACACCAACGTAGAGTTGCCATACTTTCATTTTACTGAGCAAGAACATTTAAAAATTATAATCACATCTACTCTCATCATAAAAGACATTGTAACACTAAAGAAGAGGTTGATTATCATCTCAGGATAAGAGATATGACTTCCCTTTTTATCTATGATTTTAGTTTGTTTAATTGCTTAGTTTAGTATGGGGAAAATTTAATGTTATTGTAGTAAACCTCATCCCTTTCTTTGCCTGAACCTTACTTGCAATAATAATTACCGCATAAAGTCATAGAAAACCTTTAAATTTGTTAAATTCTGACTGATTAGGAAAAACAGGTAAAGAATGCCACTCAATTTACATCTAAGTTTGGTATATTTGTGTTACTGTGGCCTTACTTTTATTTACTAAATTGGATTTGTTCTGATATTTTAGTAGAAAATTTATGTAGCTGTAATTTAAAATGAAAAATGGCATATTTTCCTCTCCAAGTATTCCTCATTTTAGCTAATGAAATTTCTGCCAATTAGGCACTGGGAAAGTATGTCAGTAGTTAATGCTAATAGAGACACCAGAGCATTCTCTCCACTATTAATCTGTGGATAATGGAAGTCCCATCTCTTAAGTACACACATAAGAAAGAATAGAAAAAGTACTAGCTATGACACCAAATGAATTGCCTTCTTCCCACACTACTATGCCCTTGTAACCTAGGGCATGTAGAGCATGCTAGCAGCCATCGCATTACAGATTTTAAAGTGCTGGAATCTCTCGGTCCTGTGGTGGGCTGCCTGATGGATTGGTGAGTAATGTACTTGAAGAGTGCATTACTGAGCTCTAGACTAATGGCCACTCTTGCCCATGGCCTTTGTGGTAGATCATTCATTGAGCTGCCTCATCAGCTTCCTGCCAGTCTGTATCTGGCATGAGCTCTGACTGTTCCAAGGCTCATTAATCCCCTCGGAACAAGTCCCATTGCAGGTCTCAGTGTAGATTACACCAAAGTGGGAATGGTCTGATGCATTGAGGACCACACAGCTTTGAATTCAGGAATCTTCATTTTCAAAAATGAAATTAGCTCACCATTCAGTAACCATATATGGAAAATCTTATATAAATTCAAGATATATCCCATAAAATAAATGCAACTATTGATAATTTCCAGGTTTTAAGTTCTGCAAGAATGAAAAGCACTAGAAGACATATCTACAATGTCAACTTGTTAGCATATCACTCATCTAAGGAGGCATCATGTCACAACATAACTGTATACTGCATTTTTATTTAGCTTTTCTCTTTCTCAGATGCTTTCCTAATTCCAGAATAAAAAATGTGAAGTAGCTGTAATTTCCACTTATAGACTAATGTAGACTTTTCTGAATGGCTTACAATGTGATATTTACTATGAAAAGCCACAAACAGATTTTGATAATAGGAGTTTATTCAGTGAAAATATATTATGTAACATTTGTTTTTGATGTAGTACAGAAATTTATCTTGATATATTTCTTATTGATGAATAAAACAGAAAAAAAACCTTAATTTATATATTGTCAAAATAGAGGCCTGCACAAATTATAGATTTGCTACATTGCTATTAATTGTAATTAGCACATTAAAGGAATAATAATAAAGTGGTGCTTTAATTAACACAAGGCTATCACATTTCTGCAAATTCAATTTCCTGAAATTGAGAGTGTGAAGAAACAAAAAAACAAAAGCAAATAATAGGCGCATGTAACTGAGGACCAACAATAAGCTATACTTTCAGGAGAATTTGGAGGAGAGGGATGTTCACCATGACCTCAGGATTTTTTAAAAATAAAAATTGAAATTGAAAATTTAAAAAAGCATCATGAGGGAGAGAAAAATTAAACTGTCTCTTAAAGGCTAGAATTAGAGTAAGCAATGGGGAGTTTAGAGTATCATAACATCAGTAAAATGGCATGAGAAAAAATTAAAGAATGCATCCTTTTCCATGCATCATGTCAAAAGGTTCATGATCTTGATGTCTTATTCCTACTGATAGTAACCTTATTTATTTGCTTAAGGTGGTATCTGCTGGGATTTGTCCACTATAAAGTTACTGTTTTTTCCTTTGTAATTAATAAGTATCTTGGGAGTAAATACTTTGAGACTGCAAATATCCAGTTTCCCCTCAAACTTTTGCTCAGTAATTTAGCATTTATCAATGGATCTTCTCTGCAACAATTATTACTGTGGTGTTTGCCTAACAATAATTTTCTTTTTCCCTCTTTCCCTATACCTTGATTAGAATTCTTAAGTAAGGAGAAGCTATTCCTTCTCCCCAATTTACTTATTTACTTATTCAAATTTATCTTATTTTATGGGTTAAAATCCAATATTATCATTATTTCTTTTGTTACTCAAATTGTTTCAGCTTTGGTCATTAGGAATTCCTTCAGATTGGTTCCTCAGTTCTTTTAACAATTCTCATCCTTTCATGAGCACCTCTTTATTTTCTGGTGCCAAAAGATGTTCCAGCCTCGTTTTGTATTTTCCCTTCCTCAGCCATAGAATCTGGTAGCTGCTGAGGGTAGGGAGAGGGAAGATGAGATATGATGTGGGGGCATTTTCAGGACTTGGAGTTGTCCTGGGTGGTACTGCAGGGACAGATGCTGGACATTGTAGGTCCTGCCATGGCCCACTGGGTGAACTGGGGAAGAGTGTAAACTACATGTAAACCACTATCCATGTGGTGCAGCAGTGCTCCAAATGTATTCACCAAATGTAATAAATGTGCCACGATGATGAAAGAGGTTGTTGATGTGGGAGGAATGGGGTGAGGGGGGTGGGGGCTATATGGGGACCTCATTTTTTTTAATGTAACATTAAAAATTAAATAATAAACAAAAAAACAAATGTGGGCCATAGCTGTGCTCATTGGTACTGGCATATCATTGCTTGTATGCCCTCTCAGCAGACAGAGCTAAGAAATACACTTAGATGGCAGATGGAGTTCAGTGCCATGTCAGTTGGCCCTACTTTGTAGTTTGTGTTTCTATGTGATGGAGCTGGACTCAGATGTGATCTTTGTCCACAAGCCTCTCCAGTTACTTTTACCGGAACTGTAGTTGGTGCTGGGGTTTAATGTATACCCAGGGGACCTGAATCTCTGGACTGTCCATGTGATAGCCAGGCCCTGGGCCTCAACAGACTTCAGCTCCTATACTCTGGTTTATTGGACTTACCCCACTCAGCTAACATGGAGGTGAAGAAGGTCAACCACCACACCAGGGAGCCAAGAGTGCCTACAACTGAAAGCAGGAGCACTGCACCCAGCATCCATGTGGAATCTAAGCCCCCTCTTGATACAGATGTGGAGTGGACACAACCATTCCAAGGTTCACAGGATGGAAGAATAGAGTATGAATTAGAGTGGACTTACTGATATTCTATTCATGAACTACTGTGATTAGTAATCGAAGAAAATGTGGCATTGGTGTGGAGAAAGTGGCCATGGTAGCTGCTGGGGATAGGGAGTGGGAGGAAGAGATGAGATGTGGGGGCGTTTTCGGGACATGGAGTTGTCCTGGATGGGGCTGCAGGGACAGTTACCAGACATTGTATGTCCTCCCATGGCCCACTGGGTGGACTGTGGCAGAGTGTGGGCTATGATGTGGACCATTGACCATGAGGTGCAGCGGTGCTCAGAGATGTATTCACCAAATGCAATGAATGTTTCATGATGATGGAGGAGATTGTTGTTATGGGGAGAGGAGTGGAGGGAGGGGCTAGGGGGTATATGGGGACCTCATATTTTTAAATGTAATATTAAAAAAATAAATAAAGACAAAAAAAAAGAAATACATGTAGATATGTTAACCCACATATATACCCACAATTGAATTTTATTTGACTATTTATCTATCCATTTATCCACCCATTCATCCATCTACACATACATAAACATGTGTTAAACATGTATATGGATATCTTTGATTCCAATCCAGCAGCACAGTATTAATTTTAGCTTTTTCCCTTGCTTATCTCTAACTTCGATTCTCAAACAATGAAAAACCTGGTTCTCCTTGCCTGTAATAAATGTACTTATATGCTGCAACCCAGGCAGCTGAACAGGTTCCTGAAGAGGGAGGGGTGCAAGGCTGAAGAAATGAAAGACACAGGTGGCAGACTTGGCCCAGTGGTTAGGGCATCTGTCTATCATGTGGGAGGTCCGTCTACCATGTGGGAGGCCCCCTTGACCCATTTGGAGCTGGCCCATGCGCAGTGCTGATGCGCACAAGGAGTGCCCTGCCACACAGGGATGTCCCCCGCATAGGGGAGCCCCATGCGCAAGGAGTGCGTCCCATAAGGAGAGCCGCCCAGCGGGAAGGAAAGTGCAGCCTGCCCAGGAATGGCGCCACACACATGGAGAGATGACACAACAAGATGATGCAACAAAAAGAAACACAGATTCCCATGCCGCTGACAACAACAGAAGTGGACAAAGAAGACGATGCAGCAGATAGACACAGAGAACAGACAACCTGGGGGGGGGAGGGGAGAGAAATAAATAAATAAATAAATCTTTTTTTAAAAAGTAAATGTGAAAGAAAAAGAGAGAGACAGAGAGAGAAAGAAAGAAAGAAAAAGAAAGAAAGAGAAAGAAAGAAAGAAAGAAAGAAAGAAAGAAAGAAAGAAAAGGGAAAGGGAAAGGGAAAGGGAAAGGGAAAGGGAAAGGGAAAGGGAAAGGGAAAGGGAAAGGGAAAGGGAAAGGGAAAGGGAAAGGGAAAGGGAAAGGGAAAGGGAAAGGGAAAGGGAAAGGGAAAGGGAAAGGGAAAGGGAAAGGGAAAGGGAAAGGGAAAGGGAAAGGGAAAGGGAAAGGGAAAGGGAAAGGGAAAGGGAAAGGGAAAGGGAAAGGGAAAGGGAAAGGGAAAGGGAAAGGGAAAGGAAAGGAAAGGAAGACTCAAAATAGCAGGGGCCAGATGGACCATGAGGAGCTTGCAGCTACCTCAGGTACTTGGCTTGATCATGCACTTTATTTTATATCACGAGTGGAAACAGCACATTCCGCGGTTCTCATGGGAAGTTTGCATTTCTAGGTCACTACAAATACAAAAGTTACTCTTCTATTCATTAGCCCTCTGATAACAGTTTCCTTAGAATTCTTATCCATACTCAGCATATTTTGTTCAGCACATAACCTTGCTCAGTGGGCACTTCCTTCTTTATCTATATTCTTCCTGTGACCTTGGAGCCTGCTTTGCAAAGCAGGGTCCCCACACTTACATATTTGATTCTAGTATGCAAAGTAGTATCAGCATTGCTAACCCATACCCTGTGAAAAATGTATTTACCAGCCATATTATAGTATTTATGCATGCTTATTTTTGTCTTTAGTTACTTTTTTCTTATTTAGTTTAGTTATTTTCTTTCCCACACCCTCCAGTGTGTTTATGTTATTAATTTGTAATATGGCTGGGTTAATTTGCTACAATTTGTATTCCATTTTGGTTTCCTCCCACATCCTAGCAGGGTTTAATTATTTATTTTTTTGATATATGAAGCATTATTTTGGTTCTAAGAATACAAAAAGACATTGTGGCAATTTGATATTATTTATGAATTCCAAAAAGAGATATAGATTATGTTTGTAAACTGGTCTGTTCCTTTGGGCATGATACCTTTTGATCATATTAAATTAAAAGTTTAACTTTTACTTGATTAAATTAAGTTTAAGGCTTTGAATCGATCACATCATTAGGGTGACTCAGGGTTGAGTACCCACCCACTTGGTTGGCTATATAAAAAGACACGAACTTAAGAAGATACATAGGAGAACACAAAGGAACACAAAGAGCTCCACAGACATAAAAGAAGGAGACACAGCAGAGGAGAGAACTTAGTTTTGATGCTGTAGCCCTTTGCCTGGGGAAAGCTGAGCCATTTGCCTGAGAGTTTGCAGCTGAAGAGACCAGAGCCCTGAGCAGCTGAGAAGGCCCAGAAGGAAACAAGCACTCCAGCCTACAGCTGAGATCAGAAGAAGCTGGGCCCACAAGACCTTAAGAGAAAAGAGGAAGGCTGAACCCTTGCAGATAAAAGCAGCCATCTTGCTTCAATAAGTGGCAAAAGACTTTGGTGAGTAAATACCTCTTATGGTACCTTGATTTGGATTCTTTAGGGTCTTGTAACTGTAAGCTTTTATGCCAAATAAACACCCTTTATAAAGGCCAACAGATTTCTGGTATTTTGCATCAGCACCTCTTTGGCTGTCTAATACAGACACACTCAAGGAAATATCACTGTCTTCTCATTCCTATTACCCCATTCCTATGCTCCCCTTTTGCCCACCCCTTTACCACCCACCCCTGTAACTAACCAGTCCCTTTGTTTTTTGGTTAACCTTCCCATATTTCTTTTTACACAGGTGAGCTGATATGTGTATCTTTTTATATCCCATTCTTGTTTACATGAAGAGTAAGATACTGTATATATTCTTTTGCTCTTTTTTCCACTTAACAGTATATCCTGGAAATCACTCTCTATCAGTTCATAGACATTGTCTTCATTCTTTTTTACAGCTGTATAATACAACATTATATGGACATACCACAGTATATTTAACCATACTCTTATGTACATTTAAGTTGTTTCCAAGTTTTTGCAATTACAAACATCGCTGCAATCAATAACTTTCTGCATATGTGTTTTCATATTGTTGGATGTGTATCTTGAGTGTAGACTTTTAGAATCTACCTGAATCAAAAGTTAAGGGGCATATATAATTTTCTTATTGGAAAATTTCCCTCCAGAAGGATTCTAACATTTACATTCCCACCAGCAATATATGAAAATGCCTGTCTTCCCACTTAATGTGGTGTTATATTTTTAAATTTTACCTGTCTAATAGATAAAAATGATATCATAGAATTAATTTAATTTGCAGTTCTTTAATTATGAGTAAGCTTGTACATTTCTTTTTATGTCTGAAGGCTATTTTATCTTTTTTTTCAATTGTCTATTCAATCTTTTCCCCATTTTCTATGAGGTTTTTCAAGATTTATCCTTAAATTTTTAAGAGTTCTTTATATATTAGAAATATTAGCCCTTTGTCAATAGTATATCTCATTAATGTTTTATCCCAGTTTTTCAGTTCTTTTTTGACTTTGCTCATAGTGTTTATTGTCATGTATTTCCTTTTATTTTTATGCAGTGAAATATTATTATATCAATGTTTTTAAAATGTCTCTGCCCAACCAAAGCAGATTGAAACCCAGGTATTGGTTCTCCTGAGGGCTACACAGGTTCTACAATCATGGCAGATGGCTCTGGAATTCAGTGCCATGTCAGTTGGCCCTACTTAGGAGTTTGTGTTCCTGAGTGTGATGGAGTTGGACTCAGATATGACCTTTCTACACATGCCTCTTCTGTTACCTTTACTGGACCTGTGGTTGGTGCTAGGGTTGGTGTATACTCAAGAGACCTGAATCTCCAGACTGTCTATGTGATGGCCAGGCCCTGAGCCTCAGCACACTTGCAATTCCTACCCTCTGGTTTATTGGACTTACCCTGGCCAGCTAACAGGGAGGTGAAGAAGGTCAACTACCACATCAGGGAGCCAAGAGTGCCTACAACTGCAAGCAGGAGAGTTGCATCCATCATCCATGTGGAATCTAAGCCTCTTCTCGATATAGAGGGGGAGTGAACATCACCATCCCAGGGTTCACAGGATGGAGGAATAGAGTATGGATTAGAGTGGACTTACTGATATTCTACTATGGGACTATTGTGATTAGTAATGGAAGAAATTGTAGCATTGATGTGGAGAAAGTGGCCACGGTAGCTGCTGTGGGTAGGGAGAGGGAAGAAGAGATATGATGTGGGGGCATTTTCAGGACTTGGAATTATCCTGGGTGGTCCTGCAGGGACAGATGCTGGACATTGTAGGTTCTGCCATGGCCCACTGGATGGACTGGGGGAGAGTAAGCTACAATATAAACCACTATCCATGTGGTGCAGCAGTGCTCCAAATGTATTCACCAAATGCAGTGAATGTGCCATGATGATGAAAGAGGTTGTTGATGTGGGAAGAGTGGGGTGAGGGGGATGGGAGGTATATGGGGACCTCATATTTTTTTAATGTAACATTTTAAAAAAAATAAAGAAGAAAAAAAATGGCTCTGCCTTTTTAAGCATAGCTAGAAAGGATTTCCTTACATGAATACTAAAGAATTCATCCTGTTTTCTTCGAGTACTTGTAGGTTTTTACATTTAGATCCCTAATCCATTGGCATTTATTAATGTTTTTGTTAGAGAAATTGTAGGTATACAAAAATATCATGCATAAAATATATAAAATACAGAGTTCCCATATAACACCCTGTTATTAGCACCTTGCGTTATTATAATTTATGAAAGAACATCTTTATAACTGTACTATTAATTATAACCCATCATTTAAAATAAGATTCACTGTATTGTATACTCCTATGGTTTTTTAAAATTTTTATTTTAGTAACATATATGACCTAAAATTTCTCCTTTTAGGCACATTCACATATATAATTCAGTGCTATTAATTAAAATTCACAATATTGTGCCAACATCACCACCATCCATTATAAAAACTTCACAAACAACCCAAATAGAAATTACTTACAATTTAAGTATTAACCCCCATACCTACCACCAACCCAGCCCCTGGTAACCTATATTCCAGATTCTGACTCTATGAGTTTGCTTATTCAAATTATTTCAAATCATTGAGATCATACAATATTTGTTCTTCTGTGTCTAGCCTATTTCACTCAACGTGATGTCTTCACAGTTCATCCATGTTACCACATGAATCAGAATGTCATTCCTTTTTAATGCTGAATAATATTCATTATATGTATATACCACATTTTATTTATCCATCGGTTAATGGACACTTGGGTTACTTCCAGTTTTGGCAGTTGTGATTAATGCACTCTGAGCACCAGTGTGCAAATATCTATTTGGGTCCCTGCTTTCACTTCTTTTGAATATATTCCTTATAATGGGATTACCGGGTCATACAGTAGTTCTATATTTAGCTTTCTGAGGAACTGCCAAACTATCTTTCACAGCAGCTACACCATTTACATTGCCACCAACAATAAATGAGTGCTTCTATTTCTCTATGTCCTCTCCAACACTTGCATTTTTCTTTTTTTTTTAATATAGTGAATATGAAATTGTATCTCATTGTGATTTTGATTTGCATTTCCCTTATAGTTAATTATGATGAGCATCTTCTCATATACTTTGTTTTTAAAGATTTATTTATTTATTTCTCTCCCCTTCTCCCCTCCCTCCCCACCCCAGTTGTCTGTTCTCTGTGTCTATTTGCTGCATCTTCTTTGTCCGCTTCTGTTGTTGTCAACGGCACAGGAATCTATGTTTCTTTTTGTTGCATCATCTTGCTGTGTCAGCTCTCCATGTGAGTGGCACCATCCTTGGGCAGGCTGAACTTTCTTTCCTGCTGGGTGGCTTTCCTTACAGGGTGCACTCCTTGCACGTGAGGCTCCCCTGCATGGGGCACACCCCTGAGTGACACAGCATTCCTTGCGCGCATCAGCACTGCGCATGGGCCAGCTCCACACGGGTCAGGAGGCCTGGGGTTTGAACCATGGACTTCCCATGTGGTAGAGGGACGCCCTAACCACTGGGCCAAGCCCACTTCCTTCTCATGTACTTTTAAGCTATTTGTATATCCTCTTTGGAGAAATGTCTATTCAAATCTTTTGCCTATTTTTAAATGGGTTGTTTATCTTTTTATTGTTGAGTTGTAGAATTTCTTTAATATTCTGGATATTAAACCCTTATCAGATATGTCATTTCTAAATATTTTCTTCCATTGAGTAAATTGTCTTTTCACTTTCGTGATAAAGTCCTTTGAAGCACAACATTTTTTATTTTTATGAGGTCTCATTTACCTATTTTTCTTTTGTTGCTTGTGCTTTGGGTGTAAGGCCTACGAAAGCTTTCCCTAACATAAGATCCTGAAGATGCTTCCTTACCTTTTCTTCTAGGAGTTTTATAGCACTGGTTCTTGTATTTATGTCTTTAATCCATTATGAGTTAATTTTTATATATCTTGTGAGATAGGGTTCTTCCTTCATTCTTTTGCATATGTATATTCAATTCTCCCAACACCATTTGTTGAAGAGACTATTTTTTCCCAACTGAGTGGACTTGGCAGCCTTGTCAAAAATCAATGTGCAATAGCTATGAGGGTCTATTTCTGAACACTCGATTCACTTCCATTGTTATATGTCTCTCTTTGTGCCAGTACCATGCTCTTTTGACCACTGTAGCTTTGTGATAAGTTTTAAGGTCAGGAAGTGTGAGTCTTCCAACTTTGTTCTTTTTCAAGATGACTTTGGCTATTTGGGATCCCTTACCCTTCCAAATAAAGTTGATGATTGGCTTTTCCACTTCTGCAAAGTAGGCTGTTGGAATTTGGGGGGGGGGGATTACATTGAGTCTGTAAATCATTTTTAGTAGAACAGACATCTTAACAATATTTAGTCTTCCAATCTGTAAGCATGGAATGTCTTTCTATTTATTTAGGTCTTTTTAAAATTTCTTTTAGCAAAGTTTTGTAGTTTTCCATGTATGATTCCTTTATGTCCTTGGTTACATTTATTCCTTGATATTTTAACCTTTTAGTTGCTATTACAAATGAGGTTTTTCTTAATTTTCTTCTGAGATTGTTCATTAACAGTATATAGAAACACTACTGATTTTTGCATGTTGATCTTGTTCACTGCCACTTTGTTAAATTTATTAGCTTCAGTACTTTTGTCAATTTTTCAAGACTTCCTATGTATACATCATGTCATCATGAATAATGGAAGTTTTACTTCTTCCTTTCCAACTTGGATGCATTTTATTTCTTTTTCTTGCCTAATTTCTCTGACTAGAGCTTCCACTACAATGTTGAATGACAGTGATGACAGTAGGCATCCTTGTCTTGTTCTAGATCTTAGAGGGAAAGTTTTCAGTCTTTCACCATTCAGTATGATGTTAACAGTAGGTTTTTCTTATATGATTTTTATCATGTTGAGGAAATTTCCTTTTATTCCCATTTTTCTGAGTGGTTTTGTCAAATGCTTTTTCTGCATCAACTGAGATGATCACTATCATTTTTTTTTCCCCTTTGCATTGTTAAGTAGTGTATAACATTGAATGATTTTCTTATGTTGAGCCATGCTTACATGCCTGGGATAAAACTCACTTGATCACAGTATATAATTTTTTTAATATTCTGTTGGGTTTGATTTGCATGTATTTTGCTGAGGATTTTGGCATCTATATTCTTAAGAGAAATTGGTCTGTAATTTTCTTTCCTTGTAACATCTTTTTCTGGCTTTGGTATTAGGGTTATATTGGCTTCATAGAATGAGCTAGGTAGTGTTTCCTCCTCTTCAATTTTTTGGAAGAGTTTGAGCAGGATTGATATTAATTCTTCCTGTAATATTTGTTTTAATTCATCTGTGAAGCTATCTGGGCTTTCTTTTTGGGGAAATTTTTGATGACTGATTCAATCTCTTTACTAGTTATCGGTCTGTCGAGGTCTCCTATTTCTTCTAGAGTGTGTAAGTTATTGTGGGTTTCTAGAAATTTGTCCATTTCATCTAGGTTATCTAATTTGTTGGCATACAGTTGTTCATAATTACATATTATGATCTTTTTTATTTCTGTGAAGTCAGTTGTAATGCCCCCCCATCTAATTTCCAATTTTAATTATTTATCTTCTCTCTTTTTTCTTTGTCAGTCTAGCTAAATGCTTGTCAATTTTATTGATCTATTCAAAGAACCAGCGTTTGGTTTTGTTAATCCTCTCTATTGCTTTTTTAAAAAATTCTCTGTTTCATTTATTTCTGCCCTAATCTTCGTAATTTTTTTTCCTTCTGCTTGCTTTGGGATTAGTTTTCTGTTATTTTGCTAGTTCCTCCAAGTGCGCAGTTAGGTCTTTGATTTTAGCTCTTTCTTCTTTTTTAATATAAACATTGAGGGTTATAAATTTCCCTCTCAGCACTGCCTTCATGGTATCCTATAAGTTTTGATATGTTGAGTTCTTATTTTCATTTGTCTCAGGATATTTACTGATTTTCCTTGTACTTTCTTCTTTGACCCCTGTTGACTGTTTAAGAGTGTGCTATTTAACTTCCATATTTTTGTGGATTTTCCAGTTCTCTGCCTGTTATTGGTTTCTGGTTTTGATCCACTGTGGTCAGAGAAGATGCTTTGTATAATTTCAATCTTTTTAAGTGTATTGACTTGTTTTATGACCCAACATGTGGTCTATCCTGGAGAATGATCCATGTGCACTTGAGGAAAATGTATATACTGATGTTTTGGAGGGCAATGTTCTGTATATGTCTGTTAGGTCTAGTTCATTTGTCATGTTATTCAATATGTGTTTCTTTATTCATCATCTAGACGTTTATCTATTGATAAGATTGGAGAATTAAAATCTCCAACTATTATTGTAGAGGTGTCTGCCCCCCTTCAGGATTGCCAGTGTTTGCCTCATATATTTTGAGGCACTGTGCTTAGGTGCATGAATATTTATGGCTGTTATTTCTTCTTGGTAGATTGACCCTTTTATTAATCTATAGTGCCTTTATTTGTCTCTTGAAACAGACTTTGAATTAAAGTCTAATTTTCAGATGTTAGATTAGCTACCCCAGCTCCATTTTGGTTACTATTTCCATGTATTATCTATTCCCATCCTTTCATTTTCTCTTTTTTAAAAATAAACTCTATTTTTAAAGAGGTCTTAGCAGAAAAGTTACAGTGAAAGTATATGGGATTCTCATATACCTCACCCCCTTCCCCTCCCACATCTTCCCCAATTAATAACATCTTACAATTATGTGATACATTTGTTACAACTCATGAATAAATATTGAAGCATTGCCACTAACCAATATCTATAGTTTACAATGTAGTTTATACTTAATTCCAATGCCCTAAAAATGCCCTATGTTCCATCTATTATTCCCTTCCCCTTCCCTCAGAACATCTGGTAACCACTATCTTTATAACAGTATTACATACTCATCCATTAATACAATATTAATAAGTTTACTTTGTCCATGGTTGCATTCCCCTCTTATGTTTGTTCATCCATCAAACTTGAGGATTTGGGGATGGTAATACCTGCCTTACTTCAGATTGAGAGGGGGGTTAGATCTTATGGGGAAAATGGAAAGAACTGTTTTGCTTTCAGTAGATACTCTCTTTTTTTGGGATGGGGATGTCCATCATTGTCATTTTGTTAGTTGTCCTGGGCAAATCCGACGATCTGAAGAGTAGGTGTTGGCTACAACTCCTCTGAGATTCAGGGTCTGGCATATAAATAGATCAAAGATTTAAGTCTCTGAAACGTATATTTAATGGGTATAGTGCTAAATATAGGCTCAACTAAAAGGTGTAGAAGAATCGTGTGTAGAGAAGTTATAAATGTATTTGATTCTGTTACATTGGGAAAATAGGTTGTCATGTATTTCAAGGTAAGGCCCAATGACAGGGTGCTGATTTCAAGGGATTTTGTACCTTCCCTCTAATGTCTAGATGCAGATGGCTCTAGAGTCTTTAGAAGCACCCCTAGTTGAGACTTTGTTCACAGTGGCAGTTAGTGAGCTCTGCCTGAGACATGAATAAGTGTAACCCCTCAAATGACTTCCTGACTCATTTTGAAATCTCTTAGCCATAAAAACTCTTTTGTATTTGATGTCTCCCCCTTTTGGTCAAGTTATTTTCCCCAATGCATCACTGGTTGGTGCTTGGTATTAATCTCTTAGTGCCAGGGAGGATCATCCTCAGGAGTCATGTTCCATACCAGGGAGAAGGTAGTGCATTTATTTGCTAACTCTGGCTTAAAGAGAAGCCACATTTGAGTAACAAGTAGATTTTCAGGAGGTAACCCTTAGGCAATAGTTATTATTAGGCCAGTTTGAATTTTATAAGAATAAGATGCATAATTACATGCATTAATATTGAAGGCTTGACATGTTGGTCTGTTTTCTTTTTTTAGGCCCTGTGTATGTACTCAATTCTTGCCGCTGTATTTGAGAGCATAGTGGAACAACCCAGGATGGGAGTTAAATATTTTGCTGTTTATTGTGTGGGTCTCCACCCACCGAGATAATACCCTATGACAAGATTAACACATTCATGTTCTATAGAAGCCCGTGGTGCACACTTTCCCACACATCTCCCCACCACTAACACCTTGCATGTGTGACCCTCCCCTGCCATATTTGCCAAAAGAAAAGTCACACAATTGTCTTTTCAACCACAGATCTCCAGCTACCCAGAGTTCACCTGTTCCTTCCTCTAGCCGTCCCACAGTTCCATGGATAGACCAACCACTCCCCAACCTTGCTCATCCTCACACTCCAGCACGATCCCTGCACCACATCCCTGCACCACTATCACCCTATCCACTGTCAAACCACCCCTTCCATGTTTTCATAGGTTCTGTCCAGATTGAGCATCAACTCACCACTCTTTACTCCCTTTCTGATTCTTGGTAATCATCTTCCAGACTCTATCTTTGTGAGCCTGCTCAATATGCTTAGTTCATATCAGTGAGGTCATGCACTATTTGTCCTTTAGTGACTGGCTTACTTCACTCAACATGAGGTCTTCAAGATTCATCGAGGTTGTTGCATACATCAAAATTTCATTCCTTCTTAAAGCTGAGTAATATTCCATCGTATGTATATACCACATTTCGTTTATCCATCCATCTATTAATGGACACTTGGGTTGCTTCCATGTTTTGACAATATAATAAATAATGCTGCTATGAACATAGGTGTGCGTTTATCTTTTTGTGTCCCTGCTTTCAATTCTTCTGGGTATATACCTTGTAGTGGGATTGCTGGCTCATACAGCAATTCTATAGTTAGCTTCCTGAGGAACTGCCAAATAGTCCTCCATAATGCTGCTCCATTCTGCATTCCCACCAACAGTAGATGAGTGTTCCCATTCTTCCACATCCTCTCCAACACTTGTTTTTTTGTTTGTTTGGTTTATTTTTTAATAGTGGCCTGTTTAATAGGGGTAAGATGGTATCTCATTGTAGTTTTGATTTGCATTTCCCTAATAACTGGTGCAAATGAGCATCTTTTCATATGTTTTTTAGCCAATTGTGTTTCCTCTTTGACAAAGTGTCTCTTTAAATCTCTTGCCCATTTTTTAACTGGGTTGTTTGTCGTTTTATTTTGAGATGTAAGGTTTCTTTATATACGCTGATATTAGACCCTTATTGGATATTGTCTCCCATTGAGTAGGCTGCCTTTTCAATTTCTTGGCAAACTCCTTAAAAGTTTTTAATTCTGAGGAGGTCCCATTTATTTATTTTTTTTCTTTTCTTGCTCATGCTTTGGGTGTAAAGTTCATGAAACCGTTTCCTACTACAAGATTTCAAAATGCTTCCCTACATTATCTTCTGGGAGTTTTATGGTCTCATTTCTTTTTTTTTTTTTCTTTTTTTTTTTTTTAAAGATTTTTATTTTTATTTATTTAATTCCCCTCCCCTCCCCCGGTTGTCTGTTTTCTGTGTCTTTTTGCTGCGTCTTGTTTCTTGTTTCTTTGTCCGCTTCTGTTGTCGTCAGCGGCACGGGAAGTGTGGGCGGCGCCATTCCTGGGCAGGCTGCTCCCTCCTTCGCGCTGGGCGGCTCTCCTTATGGGTGCACTCCTTGCGCGTGGGGCTCCCCTACGCGGGGGACACCCTGCGTGGCGCGGCACTCCTTGCGCGCATCAGCACTGCGCATGGGCCTGCTCCACACGGGTCAAGGAGGCCCGGGGCTTGAACCGCGGGCCTCCCATGTGGTAGACGGACGCCCCAACCACTGGGCCAAAGTCCGTTTCCCTGGTCTCATTGCTTATATTTAGGTCTGTGACCCATCTTGAGTTAATTTTTATGTAGAACATGAATTGGTGAGCCTCTTTCATTCTTTTGGATATGGGTGTGCAGTTCTCTCAATACCATTTGTTGAAGAGGCTATTCTGTACCAGTTGAGTTGGTTTGGTGGCCTTGGACATATATGTGCAGGTCTAAATCAGAACTCCAAATTTGGTTCCATTGTTCAGTATGCTGATCCTTGTACCAACACCATGCAGTTTTTCCCACTGCAACTTTATAGTAATCCTTTAAAATCAGGTAGCATTATTCTTCCAATTTCATTTTTCTTTTTCATAATTTGCTTTTCCAGTCCAGTAAAAAGAATGTTGTAATTTTTATGGAGATTGTTTTGAATCTGTAAATCAATTGGGTAGGATAGATATCTTAATAATATTTAGTCTTCCAATCCATGAACATGGAATATTCTTCCTTTTATTTAGGTCTTCTTTGATTTCCTTTAACAATGCTGTGCTGTTTTCTGTATACTAGTACTTTCCATCCTTAATTAAGTTTATTCCTTGATATTTGATTTTTCAGATGCTATTGTAAATGGAATTTTTTTTCTTGATTTCCTCCTCAGATTGTTCATTATTAGTGTACAGAAATGCTACTGATTTTTGTGTGTCAACCTTATATTCCACCACTTTACCGAACTTGTTTATCAACTCTAGAAGATTTGTTGTGGATTTTCCAGGGCTTCCTATATATGCAAACAGTGAAAGGTTTACTTCTTCCTTTCCAATTTGGATTCCTTTTATTTATTTGTCCTGCCTAAGCACTCAAACAAGAAATTCTAATACAATGTTAAATAAGTGTGATGACAGTGGGCATCTTTGTCTTTTTCCATATTTCTTGTTCCATAGAAGAAAAGCCTTTAGCATTTCACCATTGAGTATGATGTTAGTTGTGGGTTTGTCATATATACCTTTATCATTTGAGAAAGTCTCCTTCTATTCCTCTTTCAAAGTGTTTTAATAAAAAATGATACTGTATCTTATTGAATGCTTTTTCTGTATCAATAGAGATGATTATGTGATTTTTTTCTTTCAATTGGTTAATGTACCAGATTGATTGATTTTCTAGGATTGAACCATCCTTGCATAAGTTAGATAAAGCCCACATGATCATGGTGTATAATTTGTTTGATGTGTTGTTGAATATGATTAGCAAGTATTTTGTTGAGGATTTTTGCATTTAAGTTCATTAAAGATATTGGTCTGTAGTTTTCTTTTCTTGTAGCATCAGGTATTAGGGTGATGTTGGCATCATAGAATGACTTAGGTAATGTTCCTTTCATTTCTATTTTTTGGAAGAGTTTAAGCAGGAGTGGTGTTAGTTCTTTCTGGAATGATTGGTAGAATTCCCCTGTGAAGCCATCTTGTCCTGGGCTTTTCTTGGTTGGGAGGTTTTTTGGTGACAAATTCAATCTCACTACTTGTGATGACCTGATGAGTTCTTCTATTTCTTCTTTTGTCAATGTAGGTTTCATGTGTTTCTAGAAATTTGTCCATTTCATCTAAGTTATCCATCTTGTTGGCATACAATATTTCAAAGTATCCTCTCATGATACTCTATTTCTGTAGGTTCAGTGGTGATATCCCCTCTCTATTTTTTAAAATTTCATTTATTTGTATCTCCTCTCTTTTTCTTTTTTAGTTTACCTAAGGTTTGCCAATCTTGTTAATCTTCTTTAAAAAAAAAAAAGCTCTTGGTTTTGTTATTTTTATATTTTTCTCAATTTCATTTAGTTCTGCCCTAATCTTTATTATTTTCTTCTTTCCACTTTCTTTGGGATTTGTTTGTTCTTCTTTTTCTGGTTCCCCATGTATACAGTTAGGTCTTTGATTTTAATATAAGCATTTATAGCTATAAATTTCCCTTTTGTCTGTGTTTTAGCTGCATCCAGTAAGTTTTGATTTGTTGTGTTCTCATTTTCATTCTTTTCAAGGTAGTTTCTGATTTCTTTTGCATTTTCCTCCTTGACCCACTGATTATTTCCATATATTTATACCTATTCTAGTTCTCTGTCACTTATTAAATTCTAGCTTCTTCCATTGTGGTCAGGAATTACTTTGTATAGTTTCAATCTTTCTAAATTCATTGAGACTTGTTCTGTGACCTAGCATATGGTCTATCCTAGAGAATGCTCCATGTACACTTGAGAAGAATGTATATTCTGCTGTTACTTACTGTAATATTCTGTATTCATATATATTCTGTATATGTCTATTTGGTGTAGTTCCACTAAGGTATTAGTGCCTGTTTCTTTATTAACCTCTGTTGAAATGTTCTGTCTAATGGTGATAATGTTGTATTAAATTCCCCAACTATGATTGTAGAGTCCCTCTTTCTCCCCTTTTGTTTTTACCAGTGTTTGTCTCATGTATTTTGGGGCATCCTGGTTAGGTGCATAAATATTTATGATTGTTCTTTCTTCTTGATAGATTAGATAATTTTTTATTAACATATAATGTCCCCCTTTGTCCCTTACAAGAGTTTCACATTTAAAGTCTCTTTTGCCTGAAATTATTATAGTCATTCCCACCTTTCTTGTTTACTGTTTGCATGTAAAATTGTTTCCAATCTTTCACTTGCAATCTCCTTGCACCTGGGGTCTAAAGTGGGTTTCTTGTAGACAGCATATAGTTGAGTCATATTTCCTTATCCATTCTGCCAGTCTGTGTCTTTTGATTGGAGAGTTTAATCCATAAACATTCACTATTATTATTTTCAATGCAGTAATTACATTAGCCATTTTTCTTAATATTTACATGTTATATTTTATTATTTCTCATTTTATCTTTTTAGTTACTCTTACTAATGATCTTCCTTTCTGCACTCTCCTTAAACCCTCTCTCTCCTGTCCTTTCCTTTCAGCCTACAGAGCTCCCTTTATTATTTCTTGAAAAGAAAGACTCTTGTTAACAACCTCTCTCAATTTCTGTTTTTCTGTGACTATTTTGAACTCTCCCTCATTTTTTTCATGTCAACTTTGCTGGATACAGAATTCTCCCCTGGGAGTTTTTTTAAATTTTAGCTCCTTAACTATGTCATGCCACTGCCTTCTCACCTCTGTGGTTTCAGGTGAGAAATCAGCCCTTAATTTTATCAAGCCTCCCTTATATGTAATAGATCTCTTTTCTCTTATGTCTTTCAGAATTCTCTTTGTTTTGAGCATTTGACAATTTGATAATATGTGTCTCAGGGTGGGCCTGTTAGGATTTGTACTGTTTAGAGTGTGCTCTGCTTCCTGTACATGTACATCTATGTCCCTCTGTAGAGTTGGGAAATGCTCAGCCTTTATTTCCTCCAACACTCCTCCAACACTCCTTCTTCCCTTCTCTTTTCCCTCGGGGAGGCTGTGATGGTTAGGCTATTGTATCAACTTGGCCAGGTAATCGTGCCCAGTTGTTTAGTCAAGCAAGCACTGAGCTAACTGTAATACAAGGGCATTTATGGACTTTAGTCATCATTGATTTTACTGCAGTGGTACATCATAGATAGCTGGTAATAATTACATCAATCAGGGAGATTGCATCAGCAAGAATGATACTTAGCCCAACCAGTTGAATGCCTTAAAAGGGGAAGTGATTCCAGCATTGAGAATTTCCCAGCTAATCTTTGGACAGCCAACATCTCCCAGAACTCATCAAGAAACTTCATTAGACTTTCATTGCAACCTCTCGCTGTGACCTGCCTGTGGAATCTGGACTTGTGTATCCCCACGGCTGTGTGAGAGACCCTTATAGAATTGTATAATATTGACAGATATCTCTTGTTGATTCTGTTTCACTAGGGAACCCTGACTAATACAGATGACTATAATATGTATGATTGTGTGATATGTTGTCATTCAATTCCCTGAGTCCTTGCTGAATTTTTTCTATTTTTAATCTCTCTGTTCTATCTGTCCAATTTCAGATGTTCTATTTTCAATGTCACTAATTCTTTCCTCTGCCTGTTCAAATCCACTGTTATTTGCTTCCAGCATCTTTAATCTCTTGCACTGTGCTCATCGTCACCATGAAATCTGTCATCTATTTATGTATGTTTACAACAATTTCTTCTTCTGTATGTTCCCCCAGTGTCTTCTTAATCTCCTTTATCTCTACCTTCACTTCACTAAGTTGATTCATGATATTTGTTTGGACATCGTTGATTAGTTGTTCCATGTTCTGCATCTCCTCCTGCTTTTTAGGCTGTTCATTAGACTGAAACTTTGTCTTCTTTTTCTTAGTATGGCCTGTAATTTTTCGCTGGTGTCTAGGCATCTTTTTATCTTTGTGGGCTTCTCTTTTTACTCTAGGGCTTTATTTCATTTTGTTTTGTGTTAAGATTCCCTTTGACAATTTTTTCCACTTATTTTATATCCTTGCAATTTTTCATATCCACCCAAAAAAATATTAAGACTATATAAAAGAAGAGAAAGAAGAAGAGAGAAAGGATTTTTTTAAAAGGATGGAAAATGAACCATAAAATATGCAGGAACAAAAAAATAAGTAATGAGAGTGAAAGATCATAAAAAAATAAAAAGGAATAAGAATGTAAAAGGTGGAGTAAAGAAGAAACCAGAAAAAATAAAAGACCAGAAAGATGAAAAGAAAAGACAAAAAATGAAGACCAAACAAGAGAAGGTGGAATGAAAGAAAAGCAAAGAAAGAGGGAAAAATGAAAGGAAAAAAAAGAAATTTAAAAAATAAGGAGAAAACTTTTTTTAAAAGAAAAAAAGGGGGGATAATTATAAAAAGGCTTTCCTCTCAAGCTTCTAGCAACCATCTCAGGCTTCCAGTGCTCACCAATCAATCACCCTGTGGCCCACCCTCTGCAAGTAAGGTGCTTGGATATAGAGTAAAAAATAAAATAATAAATAATAAAAAATACCTTAAAAAAAAAAAAAAACAATCTCAGTCTAAGTTCCGTATTGCAAGGCTGCTTGTCATTCAGCTCCCCCTCCCCCAGGTATCCAATTGGGTACCTAACAACCTGCTGGATCACTCTCTGGTGCCTTCTCTTCTGGGCCAGTTGGCACCTGACAGCTCACCAGCTACCTCTCCCACCCTCTTTGACTTAGGCCAGTTGAGTGATTGTTGGCTCCCAAGTTGCCTCTCTCTGCCCCCTTTCCCTCAGGTTAGTTGGGCATCTGACAGCTTTCCTGCTTTCTCTCCTAGCTCCCCTGTCACCCAGGCTGTTGGGCACATGTCAGTCCATGTCCTTTCTGATCTGGTTCCTCTCTCTCTCCCAGGGTGGGTGGGTGTGACAGCCCACCTAATCAGCTCCTATTCCCCCTCCCTGGAACCTCTTTAGCACTGGCTTGCATCTCTCCTTTTCCTGAAACTGACTGAGATCTGGTCCACCAACCTTATCTCCCCTCCCCACATTCCTCTCTCTCCCTGAGCTGGCTGGGCACTGGAATGCTCATACTTTTTGCCTTGTAGCTCCCCCACCTTGAGAGCCTACTGGGCACTGAGATGCATCTCTGGTTATCTAGTGACTTTCCTCACTTTTGCAGCCAGCTGAACACTGGTCTTCAAGCCACGTCACTTACCTGGCTTCCTTATCCCTCTGAGACAGCTCTTTGCTGGCTTGCATGTCCTATCTCCCATGGCTTCCCTCTCCCCAGCTGGGTTCCCCCAGTCTACTTCCCTCTCTGGCAAATAATCCTGCCTATCTTCCCACAGTTTCTGGAGGAGTGAAGCCTGCGGTTCCCTATTCCACCATCTCCACCATCCTTTCATTTTCAACCTATTTGTGTCTTTGGTTCTAAGGTGAGTCTCTGGTAAAATATATTTATATATATGGATCATACTTTTTAATTTATTCTGCCAGTCTATGTCTTTTGATGGGAGTGTTTAATCCACTAAATTCAGTGTTAGTACTGTAAACAACTATGTAAGCCATTTTTTTCCTTTGGTTTTTGTGCATCATGTATTTTTAAATTATTTTTTATTTTATATTTTTTAAGGAGCTTTAGATTACATAAATGTTACATCAAAAATATAGGTGATTCCCACACATCCTTCCTTCTTCCCCTCCCAAAATTTCCACATTAACAACATCATTCATTAGTACAATACATTTGTTACAACTGATGGACACATATTGAAACATTGCTACTAGTCATGGTCTATAGTTTATGTTATGTTTTACACTTTGCACCACACAAAATGTATGACTGATATCTCTCTTTTTAATATCATGCAGAATGATTCTAATGTCTCAAAAAATACCCCATGTTACACCTGTTGTTTTCTCTCCCCCACCAAGAACCTCTGATGACCACTTTCTTTACATCAATATTACAAATTCTTCCATTACTAGAATAATAATAATTCTACTTTAGTCCATAGTTGCTTGCATTTCCCCCCTTATTTTTGTTCATTCTTCTTTCTTGAGGATTTGGGGGTGGTGATGCCCAACACATCTTCCAGTTGAGAGGGGGCTTGGGTCCCATGGAACAGATGGATGGAACTGTCTTGCTTGCAGTCGAAGATACTCTCTGCCTCTTGGGTTGAATGTTGTTCATCATCCTTTTATTAGTTGCCCTGAGTGAATCTTATGAACTGGAGAGTAGATATTGGCTGCAAGTCTATTGAGATTCAAGGCTCACCTAGCATATGAACAGCCAAAAGATTTGTCTCTGGGACATATATTTAATGGGTACAGTGCTAATTAAAAGTTCAAATAAATGGTATAGAAGAACCATGTGTAGGAAAATTGTAAATAAGTCCAACTCTGATACATTGGGGAAGATGGGTTATCATATATTCTGAGGTAAGGCCCTATATGAGACACCATTTACTGTGGCATATAGTGAGACTTTCCTAAGATGTACTTAAGTGTAACCTCTGGAAAAACCTCCCAACTCCCTTTGAAATTCTTAGCCATAAAAACTCATTTGCATTTAATATTTCTCCCTTTGGGTCTGGGTCTTTCTCCAAATGCATCATTAATTGGTGCTTGGTATTAATCCCTTGGTGCCAGGAATCTTATCCCTGGGAGTCATGCCCCATGTCAGGGGGAAGGCAGTGAATTTGCTTCCTGAATTTGGCTTAGAGAGAGGCCACATTTGAGCAACAAGGGGGCCTTCAGGAAGTAACTATTAGGCAATATATATTATCAGACCAAGTTTCAATTTCACAAAAACAAGGTTCATGAGTACAAGCAAGAATCAATATCAAGGGTCTGGCACATTGGTACACCCTCCTTTGCTAGGCACTGCCCATGTACTCCAGAGATTCTCGCCACACTACAAAAGAATGTGGGTTATTCTGTGGGTCTCTACCACTAAGACAACACCCCATGACCACTTGAACACACACTCCATAGAGTCAAGTCCCAGGTACACCCCCACACACACATCCCCCACCACCAACACCCCAGACCAATGGCCCTCACCTACCACAGCTGCGACCCCTCTGCAATCCAAAACCTCCCCCAAAACAAAACCAACAAAAAATAACAATAATAAAATAAAAAATTAAACAAAAACAAAAATGAACAAAATATTTTTTTGCATTTTGCCCTTCGTCTCCATAGGATCTCTTATCCTTCATATGTATTGATAACTTCTTCTGTATGTCCCTCCAATGTCTTTTTTTTCCACTTTATTTTCCAAGAAGCATTAGGTTATAGAAAAATCTGGAGGTTGTCAGAAGGAATGCCCTTATGCACAACTGAGCAGAGTCTAAGAGACAGATAAAGTAGATACAGCCCCAGGTATTGGTTCTTTTGAGGGATAAAGAGACCCACGGGTTCTATGGTCATGCAGATGGGGTTCACTGCCATGTCAGATGGCCCTTCTTTGGAGCTGGTGTTTCGGCGTGATGGAACTGGACTCAGAGGGGATCTCTTTTCACAAGACTTGCATGCTACTTTACTGGAATTGTAGTTGGTGCTGGGGCTTAAGATATATTTAGGGGATTTGAATCTCTGGACTGACAATATGATACCCAGGCCCAGAGCCTCAACAGACTTCAGCTCCTACACTCTGATTTATTGGACTTACCCCACTCAGCTAACATGGAATTGAAGAAGGTCAACCACCACACCATGGAGCCTAGAGTGTCTACACCTGAAAGCAGGAGGAGTGCATCCAGTATCCATGTGGAATATAAGCCCCCACTTGACATAGA
The DNA here is from genome assembly GCF_030445035.2 of Dasypus novemcinctus. Lineage (NCBI taxonomy): Eukaryota > Metazoa > Chordata > Mammalia > Cingulata > Dasypodidae > Dasypus > Dasypus novemcinctus. The sequence goes on along the minus strand of NC_080690.1, from coordinate 18,091,994 downwards.
TGTGCAATGGACACAACCAATCCAATGTCCACAGAGAAAATGTGGCATTGTGTGGGAAGGGTGGCCATGGTGGCTGCTGGGTGCGGGGAATGGGAGGAAGAGATGAGATGGGGAGGCGTTTTCAGGACGTGGAGTTGTCCTGAGTGGTGCTTCACAGACAATTACGGGACATTGTAGATCCCCCCGGGGCCCACTGGATGGAACGTGGGAGAGTGTGGGCTATGATGTGGACCATTGACTATGGGGTGCAGTGATGCTCAGAGACATACTTACCAGGTGCAATGGATGTGTCATGATGATGGGAGAGAGTGTTGCTGTGGGGGGAGTCGGGGGTGGGGGCGGTGGGGTTGAATGGGACCTCATATTTTTTTAATGTAATATTTTTTTAAAAAATTAAATTAAATTAAAGAAAAAAAAGAAAATACAGGGGATGGGGAGCAGATGTGGCTCAGGTGGTTGAGAGCCCGCTTCCCACATGGGAGGTCCCAGGTTCAGTTCCTGGTGCCTCCTAGGAAAAAAACACAACAACAACAACAGGCAAAACAAATGAAAAAACTACCTCAGGGGAGCCTTTGTGGTTCAGCAGTTGAGTACCAGCTTCCCACATATGAAGTCCCAGATTCAGTCCCCAGTCCCTGGTACCAGGAAGGAAGGAAAAAAGGAAGAAAAGAAGGGAGGGATGGAGGGAGGGAAGGAGGAGATACAAGAGATATCTTTTTTTAATCTTCATTAGATAAGTTGTGCATTTACAGAACAATCATGCATAAATTATAGGATTCCCATATACCACACTATTATTAACATCTTGAATTGGTGTGGAACATTTGTTACAATTGATTATAGCACATTTTTATGATTGTACTATTAACTATAGTCCATGGTTTAACTTAGGGCTCACTGTTTGTATAGTGTTATTCCATGGATTTTTAAAAAATTTATATTCTGTTTCCATATAGACAATCTAATATTTCCACTTTTAGTGACACTGGATATGTATTTCAGTGCTGTTACTTACATTTACAATGTTTTTTTTTTTTTTACCATCACCACCATACATTACCAAAACATTTACATCATTCCAAATAGGAACTTTGTATATTTTATACCTTAACTTCCCATTCCCTATCCCTACTCCATCCTCTGGTAACATATATTCTAGATTCTGACTCTGAGAGTTTCCTTTTTCTAATTATTTCAGATCAGTTTGTCCATTTGTGTCTATATTATTTTACTCAATATGATGTCTTCAAGGTTCATTCATGTTTTTGCATTTATTGGGACTACATTCCTTTTTGCAGCTTAATAATATTATTTATTCAGCTATAAAGAAGGGCATATCTTTTTTGTCTCTCCTTTCCTTTATTGCAACCTCTTTTCTGTATAGATGAACTTGTTATATCTGACTGATCCCTTACTTGTATATACTTGAAGTACTTTCTTTGTGGTTACCCTGGGGTTTCTGTTACATAACCTATGCATATAAACTACTTATTTGAAAAGATAACTTCAATGGCATACATTTTTTTTTGGTCCTATATCCCTCAGTTTCTCCTTTTTATATGGTTTTGGTACCACATTACCTTTTTATATTGTGCATTTCATTATCATGAAATATGACTTTTCCTTGTTCAATTGTATTCAGAGTCTTATAGGAATTGAGGAGTAGAGTTATATATTGAGAATACAATACTATTTAGTTTTGCATTTGCCCTTTTAGAAACCTTTAATAATTTCAATTTTTTTAATTTATTGAGACTTGGTTTGTGACCCAAAATATGGTCTATCCTGGAGAATGATCCATGAGCCCTTGAGAATAATGTATATCCTGCTGTTTGGGGATGCAGTGTTCTATATATGTCTATTACACATTGTCTTCTTAATATCCATTAGCTCTATAATCCACCATTAGTTTATTTACATCCATATTTTCTTTCATCTCCTTGAGTTGGTTTAGTTTGAATTTCTTTGATTAGTTGTTCCAAATTCTGTGTATCCTCTGAACTTTTCATTTGTTACCTTGACTTAGCCAGATCTTCCTGTTTCTTAGTATGACTTGTAATTTTTTGCTGATGTCTGGGCATCTGATTATTTTGAGGTGTTCCTTTGAAGTTCAATTTCTCCCTCTTGCTAGGGTTTTATTGTTGATTGACTTTGTGTTAAGACTCTCCTTTGATGCTTTGTCCAACTATTTCTAGACCTTTAGAATATCCAGTGTTTAACTGTTTAGATTTTCTTGCTCCCCTTCACCTGATTCTTATCCTGGATATGAGGTATAATTTTTAAGATTTTCCTTTTTTGGGCAATTATTTCACCTCCAGTAGAAATCTTTCTGTCCTCTGTTCCATTTCTGGGAATCTTGATTTGTTCTGTTTGTTTTTGTGCAGAATTCTCCCTAGCTCCTATGATTTCTTTAAATTCTCTTCCCTCACTCAGTGTCCCATTTTCATTACACTTTTTAGTTCTGGGACTCACCCTATCTTACAGAATTTCACTTCCACACACCCACTTTTTATCTGTGAGAATTTTCCGCCTCTGATTTCTTCCCCATTAGGGTATCCCGCCCCTGGGAGTCAGGTGTGGTCAATCCAGGAAATTCTGTTTTATGTTTTTAGATGGTCCAGCAAATTGGGACTGTGTTGAGTGTGCACCTCTTGCCAACAGTTCTGCCATAGTCTCTTTTTTAACCTGGGGTCACCTTTTTTCCATAAAATTTTTCCTTGAAGAAAAGATTTACAAAATACCATTCTTCCACAATCAATGAAACTTTCCATAGGGTACATGTTATGTTACACTTCTTAGTCACTTATGTTCTGCCTTGAGTCTTTGCAGACTTCATTCCCTGTTCCTGGATATGCATAGGGTTCTAATTCACTGCTGAGTGACTCTATGGTCTGTAACTGCAGCAGAAGGGACCCAGGCTGTGCTGCCTCAATGTGACTTCCAAGTTCCATGAGACACAGTGAGGGGGTTCAAGACTTAAATCTCCTACCCAACTTGAGTATGTTTTTTTCTTTCACTCATATTTGTGGCATCCTTCTTCAGTCTCTATCATACTTCAGAGATCCAAGCAAGTGTGAGTTGGCCTTTTATTAATTGGTTTTAAGGGGAGACTTTTCCAGGTGATGTCTTCATGACCATATTGATGATGCCCCACTCATTGGGATTTTATTCTTATGTATGGATATGGGATGTGGATTAAATTTTATCCTTTGCCACATTGCAAAGAGAGTGGGGGTAGGGCATATGAGAATCCCCTATATTTTTATGTAACATTTGTAACTATAGCTTCTTTAAAAACAAAAATAGATAAATAAATAATACCTAATAGGGTTAGTATTCCTTCATAGTTTTCTTTTTTCTTTCAGTGTTTTTGGGGCTATTCTTGCATACGTTTTTCCATTTTAAAAAAATTTTTAAGGAGGTACCGCGTATTGAACCTGGGACCTCATACATGGGAAGCAGGTGCTCAACCACTTGAGCTGCATCCATTCCCTTCTATATGAAATTTCGTAACAGTTTGTCTAACTTCATAAAATAGTGTATTTGTATTCTATTGGGATTGCATTTCATTTATAAAGCAATTTAGGGAGAACTGACATTTCTATAATGTTGAGTAGTCCTATCCAAGAAGAGGGGCTATTTTTCTAATTGTTCAAGTCTACTTTTGTGTCTTTTAAGAGTGTTTTAAAACATTTTCCCATAAAATTGTATACATTTCTTGTTAAATTTCTTTCTAAGGGTATGAATCTCTTTATTGGTACTATAAATGGGCTTTTATCTATCATTTTGTCTTTTATTGTTTTTGTATATGAAAGCTTTTGAGTTTTATCTGGTAATTTTAATTCTTTTTACTCACTGAATTACTTTTTTTTGTTTCAGTCAGTTTTATTGTTGAATTTTCTGGGATTTTCTAGGTTTGTGATTATAACTTGATTATATTATTTGAAAATAGAGATGGTTTTGCTTCTTTTTTATCCATTCTTACTCCTCTAGTTGATTTTTCTTGTCTAACTGCATTTCCTAATGCCTCTAGTACAATGTTGAATAGTACTAATGATGGTGGGCATCTTAATTTTGGTCCTGACCTTAGTAGAAATGTCCCTAGTGTTTCCCATTATAAACTACTGGCTATAGAATTAAGGTTTATAAATGTTATCATTGCAATGAAACATTCCACAGTTCTTATTTTCTTGAGTGTTTTTGTTTCTAATTTAGTAACACATACTCCATAACCACCAAACACACATCCCTCCTTTCCCCTTGTGCCCATCCCCTAGTAACCTCTAAACTACTTTCTGGGTCTGCAAACTTGCTTATTTCACTGAGGATAATGTTTTCACATTTTTTCCATGTTGTACAATGTCTCAAGACTTCATTCTTTCTTAAGACAGAATAAAATTCCATTGTGTAGCATACATGTCCCACGTTTTGCTTATCCATTCATTTGTTGATGGGCATTTGGATTGTTTCCACCTTTTGGTTATTGTGAATAATGATACTATAAACATTGGTTTATAGATTTCTATTTGAGACCCTGTTCCCACTTTCTTTAGGTGTATATCTAGAAGTATAATTGCTGGTCATATAGTAATTATATATTTAACTTTTTGAGGAAGCACCATATTGCTTTCCCTAGGGACTTCACCATTTTATATTCCCAGCAGTAATGCACTAGGGTTCGAATTTCTGCATCCTCTCCAAAACTTATTTTCTCTTTTGTGTATGTGTGTGTGTTTCTTAATAGTCATCCCTATGAATGTGTAATGGTATCTCATTGTGGTTTCGATTTCTCTTTTCCTAATGGCTAATGAGGGTCAGCATCTTTTCATATGCTTATTGGCCATTTGTACATCTTCTTTGCCAAAAAATGTTGTAAAAATTCTTTATATAATCATGATATTAAGGCCTTATGCATTTTATGTTTGCAACTATTTTCTCCCATTCTGTAGTTTGTATCCTTTGTACATGTGTTTTAAATTTTGATAAAGCCTGTTTTATCTATTGTTTCTTGATAATGTCCTTTGTACATGTATTTTAAATTTTGATGAAGTCCATTTTATCTATTGTTTCTTTTGCTATTCATGCTTTTGGTGTTGTATATAAGTATCCATTACCAAATCCCAGGTCATGAGATTTGCCCCTATGTTGTCTTCTAAGAGTTTTACAGTTTTAGCTTTTAAGGTCCTTCATCTATTTTGAGTTAATTTTTGTATTTGGTGTGAAGTAAGGGTCTAATTTCATTCTTTAGGATGTGGATATTCAGTTTCCCTGACACCATTTGTTGAAGAGACTATTCTTTTCACGTTGCATGTACTTAGTGCCCCTTGTCAAAAATTAATTGGTCATAGATATGTGGGTCTATTTCTGGACTTTTAAGTTCCATTCCATGGGTCTATATGTATATATTATTGCTAGTACCACATTCATTTTTCTAAAAAATGTATTTTTATTACAGAAGTTGTGAACTTACAAAACAATCATGCACATGTGTAGAATTCCATACAGCAACCCTTCACCAACACACCACACTGTTGTGGAACATTTGTTACAGATTATTAGATAATTATCATTAGACTTTTACTATTAACTATGGTCCATAACATACATTTGGCATTTTCCCCACAGTACATCTTTGACATTGATGCAAGAATATTACAGTATTGCTGTTAAATATAGTCCATAGGTTACATTAATAGTATTTCTCCCATGCTTCTCCACATTCATACCACCCTGCAATAGTGACTGTTTTTATTACTGTAGCTTTATAGTACAATTTGAAACCTGGAAGTGTGAGTCTTCCAACTTTGTTCTTCTTTTTCAAAATTGTTTTAGCTATTCTGGGTCCCTTGCAGTTCCATATGATTGAATTTTCCATTTCTTCAAAAGGCTTCTAGAATTTGATAGGGATTGTATTTGTAGGTCATTTTGGGTAATATGATGTTAGGGAGAAAAACATGTTCCTAAACTTAATCCATTCCTGTTGGTATGAACCCATTGTATGTAGGAAAATTTTTATGAATTTTCTTCAGCTAAGATGTGGACCAACTCAATCAGGATGGATTTTAATTCTCTTACTGGAGTCCTTTCCAAGCAGAATGAAATTCAGACAGAGAAAGAAAGCCCCTGGGAATAAAAAGCTGAAGGTGAATGGAACCCTGAAGAGAAGGGAGAAACCAAGAGATTTCACCATGTGCATTTCTATGTAACAGAGGAGCCAGGGACCAAGGATCTCCAGCAGCCTGCCCCAGAATGCCAGTCTTGAAGAAGAAAGCATCTCCTTGATGGTGCCTTGATTGAAATTCTCTTAACCTCAAAACCACAGCTAATAAATTCCCATTGTTTAAGCCAAACCATTGCATGGTATTTGCTTTAACACTGAAGGAAATGAAAATAGGTAATATAGACATCTTAAAAATCATTGCTTTTCACTCCATAAACATGGGATTTCTTGTCATTTATTTAGCTCTTCTTTAATTTCTTTCAGCAGTGTCTCACAGTTTTTAGTGTGCAGGCCTTTTATAACCTTGGTTATATTTATTCCTTGCTATTGTATTCTCTTAGATGTTATTGTAATGATTTTTTAAAAAATTTCCTCATTGGATTGTTCATTGCTGGAGTATAAAAACACAATTGATTTTTGCATGTTAATCTTATATGCTACCACTTTTTTGAAATCATTTATTAGCTCTAGTGGTTTCCTTGTATATTCCTTTGGATTTTCTATATCTAAATCATGTCATCTGCAAATGGAGATAGTTTTACATCTTCCTTTCCAATTTCAATAGCTTTTATTTCCTTTTCTTATTAAATTGCTCTGGCTAAAACTTCTAATACAACACTGATAGCATGCTGAAAGCAGGAATCTTTGTCTTGGTTCTGATTTTAAGGGGATGATCATACGTCTTTCACCATTGAGTATAATATCAGTGTGTGTTATTCATAAATTCCTTTGTCATGTTGAAAAAGTTTCTTCTTTTCCTAATTTTCTGTGTTTTCATCAGAAAAGTGTGCTGGATTTTTTCAAATACTGTCTCTGTGTCTAATGAGACAACCACATCGTTTTTCATTTGTTCTATTTATATGATCTTTTATAATGATTGATTCTTATTTGTTGAGCCATGCATGAACTACTAGGATAAATCCCACTTGCTCACAGTGAATAATCTTTTAAATATACTTTTGGATTCTTTTTGCTAGTATTTTTTTAAACATTTTTCACATCTATATTTCTAAGGAAAATTGATCTGTAATCTTCTTTTCTTGTGATGTTTTTATCAAGCTTTGGTATCAGACCCAGCAGAATGAATTAAGACATTCCCTTCTATTGAATTCTTTGGAAGAGTTTGAGAATTATTGGTGTTAATTCTTCTTTAAGGGTTTACTAGAATTCATCAGTGAAGCCTAGAGTTTTCTTTGGTAAAAGGTTTTTGATTATTAATTCAATCTTCTTGATTATTTTTATCATGAATTGGCAAAGGCCTCTTCAGCATCTATTAGACAATCATTATTTTTCCCTTAAATTTATTAATATTATATATGATATTAATGAATTTCCTATTTTTGAGCCAACCTAGCATTCCTAAAATAAAACACACTTGGACATGCTGCATATTTTCTTACTGTGGTGTTGGATTGTATTTGCTAATAATTTGTTTAGAATTTTTGCATCAATATTCATTAGTGACACTGATCAACAGTTGTTTCTCTTTGTACTGTCTTTCTCTTGTTTAGGTATCAGTTTATAATATATCTTTCATAAAAGGAATTAGTTCCTTCCTTGCATTTAATTTTGCTTGACTTCATTATTCTTTTTCTAATTTTTTGAGGTAAGAATTTATTTTATCCTTTTACTTTTATTTTTATTTTAAAATAGTTTTTAATGTACATTTTCCATATAATAAATTGCTCAATGTGGATTATCTTTAACATATGTATGTATACATCTATGACACCGTAATTATAATCAATATAATGAACACATCTATCACCCCAGAAGTTTATTTGTGCCTCCTTGGTAAACTTTCCATCCTGTCCCTCCCCATTCCCAGGAAACTAGTGATTTTACTTCTGTCACTATGGATTAGTTTTCATTGTCTAGAGTTTTACATGAATGGAATCATATAAAATGCATTCTGTTTTGTCTGTCCTCTTTCACTATTATTAATAGTGAAATTATCATTTTGAGATCGATTCATGTCATTCTGTGTATCAACCATTTATTCTTTTTTATTCCTGAATGGGATTCCATTCCACATAGTATCCTTTGTTTATTCATTGACCTAATGATGAACATTTGGGTTGTTTTCAATTTTTCGCTATTATGAATAAAGCTGCTATGAACATTTGTGTACAAGTCTTTGCATGGACGTGTGCTTTCATTTCCCTTGGGTAAGTACTAAGAAATGGTGGATCATATGGTAGGTATATGTTTAACTTTTGAAGAAATAACCAGAGTTTTTTCTAAAATTGTACCATTTTACATTTCCATCAGTAGTGTGTGATTGTTCCAGTTCCTTCACATCTGTCTAGACTTTGTATGGTCATACTTTTTAATTTTAGGCAGTTTAATAAGTATATAATGATGTTTCATTGTTCCTTTTCTAAAACAATCTTAAGGTATACTTTACATATCATAAAATTTAACCAGTATACATACAGTTCAAAGACTTTTTAATAATTTTATTCTGTAGTGCAACTATTACCATAAATCCATTTTAGAACATTTTCATCCCCTGAATAAGAGCTCTTGTGCCAATTTACCGTTAATTCTCATTCCCATCCCTACCCCTGGCAATGACTGATCTATTCCATCTAAGTCTATTTGCCTTTCCTTGATATTTGAAATAAGCAAAAGCATGCTATTTGTGATATCTTGTATCTGGCTTCTTTTACTTAGCATATATTTTTGAAGTTCATCCATGTTGTAGCATTTGTCAATAGTTTCTTCCCTTTTATTGCTTAATAGTATGCAAATGTGTGGATAGACTACATATTGCCTATCCATTCACAGGTTCATGGATATTTAGGTTTTACTCTGGAGCTGTTAGAAATAATGCTGATATGAACATTCATGTGCAAGTCTTTGTGCAAACCCATATTTTTATTTGTCTTGGGTGTTATCTAGGAGAGGAATTGATGAGTTGTATGGTAGGTTTATTTTTAACTTTTTGAGAAACTGCCAAACTATTTTCCAAAGTGTTTATACCATTTTACATTACCACCAACAATGTATAAGGGTTTCCATTTCTCCACATCCTTACCAACATTTCTGATTCTGTGCTATGTATTCTAACCTGTCTTATTTGTTATAGCCGGTCTATTTGTTGTGAAATGGTATATCAAGGCAGTTTTAATTTGTATTTTCCTGGTGGCAAATATGTTGAGAATCTTTTCATATCCTTGTCGTCCATATATCTTCTTTGGTGAAATATTTGTTCAAATATTTTAAACTTCTTAAAAATTTTGTCTGTTTTCTTATTACTGAAATTTGAATGTTTAATATATTCTGGACTCAACTCTTTTATCTAATATATGATTTTCAAATATTTTCTCCTAGGCAATAGCTTGTCTTTTCTTTATATTAACAGTATCTTCTAACAGCAAAAGTTCTTATTTTGACAAAATCCATTTTATCATGTTTTCTTTTATGGGTCATTCTTTTGGTGCCATACTAAGAAATCTTTACCTAGCCCAAGGACATAAAGGCTTTTCTCTTACATTTTCTTCCATAAGTGTTTAATTGTTAGAATTTATTTTTAGGTCTAAAATGCATCTTGAGTTACTTTTTGTAGATTGTGTAAGGTATGGATCAAAATTTGTTTTCATGTAGTTATTCAGTTATTTCAGCATCATTTGTCAAAAAGACTATACTTTCTCTATTAAATTGTATTTGCAGCTTTGTTGAAAATCAGTAGTCCATATATGTGTGGGTCTATTTCTGGATTCTCGGTTCTGGTCCATTTATCTATTTGTTTCTCAAATACACCACATTGATAACTGTAGTTTTATTTTAAGTGTCAAAATTAGGTAGTTTTAGCCTTATAAGTTTGTTCTTCTTGAAAGTTGTTTTGGCTCTTCCAGATTCTTTGCATTTCCATATGAAATTTTTTTTTTTTTTAGTTATCAGAGCCAGGGATTAAAACTTGTCCACATATGGGACCTCGTATATGGGAATCCAGCACTTAACCACTGGGCCATATCCGCAACCCTGAGTTGGTTTTTTCATTTCCTTGTTGTTTCACTTTTAGAAGGCATTGGAATTGAACCCAGAACCTTTCATGTGGGAAGCAGGCACTCAAACACTTGAGCCAAACCCACTCCCTTCCACATGAATTTAAGAATTGTCTTGTACTTCTGGGAAAACACGGGACTCTCTTCTCTTCCGAGAAAAGAGCTAGAGGACAGGCAGAAACAGGCTGGGAAAAAAAAACTTCTAGGGTTTAGGACACCAGTGGAAGACTAGACACCTCCCAGAGGAGAGAGGGGCAAAGGAAAAGAAATGCAATGGCAAAACTGATTAAAAGCTGCAGCTACAAATGCTGGCACCCTCCCCCACACTACAGACACCTTTGAATTCTCAGGCCTTAGAGCTGGCAGCTAAGGGCAAAGGGGGCTCAGGGATCCACCGCCCTAGGAAAGGGGACAGAGAGGGATACAACCTAAGGCTAACTCAGCTTTTGACCTACAAATTTGGTCTGCTGTGTTCCATGCCAACTTCAAAGCTGGGTGGGGCCCCCGCCGTTTGCCATGGAAGCTAGTAAGGGACAAAAGAGATCCCAACTTCTTGATCTCCACTGACCAGGATTAGTTGTTGAGGATGCAAAGGGGAGCGGGATTATTTTCTACGCAGGAAAAGGGCCCATGGGGCTTCCAGCAAAGGTTGGAAAACTGCCTCAGAGATAGTATGAATTATGAGGCTCTTTGCCTCTAGGCAGGAACCTCTGTCACATCGATCCTGTGCATCGATCACGTTGCAGCAAATACACCCCAACCAGGCTTTGAAACTGAGAGGGCTACCAAAGAGCACATGCACTTCCTTGGTTGGCAGACCAAGGAAATGCATGTGAGAAAATTGAAAGTAAATAGGTCAGAGAGGCTTTTTCCAGCCTTTACAACCTCCCTCCTGCAAGGTCCTGGGAAGTCCATCTACGACCCATTACTGGGTCCAGGGCCCAGATTTGAGCAATGAACAGGGACGATCCTAAAGACCTAAAATAGGCTGAACTGAGAATCAAAGAATGGCAGTAGCACACAGCCTCCTGCTGCTAAATCCCTACAAAAGAGAGAGAAGTGAAAGAGGACCCCTATCTCACTCCCTGTACAAGAATCAACTCAAAATGGGTGAAAGACCTAAATATAAAAACGAGGACCATAAAACTGGTAGAAGAAAATGTAAGGAAAAGTCTAAAAGACCTTGTGGTAGTGGTGGTTTCTTGAATCTTACTCCCAAAGCATGTACAACAAAAGAAAAAATAGATAAATGGAAACTCCTCAAAATTAAACACTTTTGCACTTCACAGGACTTTGTCAAAGGGTGAAAAGGCAGTCAACTCAATGAGGAAACTATTTGGAAATCTCATGTCCTATAAGGGTTTAATATCCATGATGTATAAAGAGATGCTGAACTCAAAAACAAAGAGACAAATGACCCAATGAAGGCCAAAAGACTTGAATAGACATTTATCCAAAGAAGAAATACAAATGACAAAAAAAAAGTGAAAAATGTTCAACATCACTAGTGATTAAGGAAATGCAAATCAAAACTACAGTGAGATATCTTTTCATACCTATTAGGCTGGCCACTATTAAAAAGTCAGAAAACTGTAAATCTGGAGAGGATATGGAGAAATAAGAATGCTTATTCACTGCTGGTGGGAATTAGAATGGTACAGCCACAGTGGAAGACTGTTTCACAATTCCTAAAGAAGTTGAATACAGATTTGCCATTTGATCTGGCAATACCACTACTAGGTATATACCCAGAAGAACTAAGAGCAGTGACGTGAACAGACATCTGCACACCTGTGTTCATAGTGGTGGTATTCACAATTGCCAAAAGTTGGAAACAACCCAGGTGTCCATCAACTGATGAATGGATAAACAAACAGTGGGATATTCACATGGTGGAATATTATGCAGTTATCAGAAGAAATGAAGTTGTAAAACAATGACAAAATGGGTGAAACTGGAAGACATTATGTTAAGTGAAGCAAGCCAGACACAAAAAGACAAACATTATATGATTGTGCTACTGTGAACTAAATATATTGGGTAATCTCATGGAGTTAATAACTTGATTATGGGTCACCAGAAAATAGAATGTGTTTAGAAAATGGAAAGCTAAGTGTTAACTTGTGCAGAATTAGTAAAAGATGTGTGTTAATCTTTGGAAATGAATAGAAAAGGTAAAAACCCAACATATTTGTAACTAGCAGTACTATTATGTGGATATGAAAGTGGTTTAAAGAGAAGGTCTAAGATCACATATATTACTGAAAGGAAAGCTAAAAAATATAACATGGAACTGCATAGCATAGTGAAACCTCATGTGAAATATGAATATGGGTAAAATTGTATACATAAGACCATTTTTCTTTGAAGCTGCACAAATGTATGTTAATACTACAAAATATAAATGTCAGGAAAAAAAACACTATGCTAAGTGAAAGAAACCAGACACAAAGTACTACATATTGTATGATCCCATTTACATAAAATGTAAATATAAATCAATTCATAAAGATGAAATTAGTGGTTAAGTAGGGCTAGGGAAGAAATGCTAAGGGTATGAAGCTTTTCTTTTTGAAATAATGAAATTATTATTAAAATTTTTGTGGTGATGAATGCACAACATTGTGATTAAACTAAAAGCTGTTGATTATACACTTTGGATAGATTGTATAGTATATGAATATATCTCAATAAAACTGCTTAATAAATAAATAAATAAATAAATAAATTTGCAACAATAGCCAGAAATAGCAGCTATGTACAGCAGGAGTGCATAGAGAGATTATAAGAGGTGAAGAATTTTCTTGTTTGTTTGTCTGGTTTTTTGTTTATTATTATTATTATTGTTTATTATTATTATTATTCAAATAATGAAAATGCTCTAATAATGATTGAAGTGATGAATGCACAACTATGCAATTATACCAAATACCATGGATTATACACTTTGGATTGTATGTTTTATTAAGATGTATCAATAAAATTGATTTGTTTTTTTAATACAAATTTTCTTGTCAATTTCTACTCCCCCAAAAAAAGCTTTCTGAGAATTTGAGTGCAATTGCATTAATTATGTGGATCAAATTGGGGGGAATTGACGTCTTAACAATATCGAGTCTTCTGACCTATAAACATGGTATATGTCTCCATTTATGTAGGTCTTATTTAATTTCTCTCAGAGCATTTTTGTAGTTGTCATATTTGTCCCTAAATATTTCATATTTTGATGCAGTTGTTAATATTTTTTATTTCAAATTCTGATTGTTACTAGTGTATAGATGTACAATTGATATTTATATTGATCTTATATCCTGAAATATTACTAGACTCACTTATCAGTTTTAGTAGCTTTTTGTAGATTCCATAGGATTTTCTTCATAGAAGACATTACCTGTGAATAAAACAATTTTTACTTTTTTTTTTCCAACCTAAATTATTTTATTTCTTTTTCCTGCCTTATTGCACTGCCTGGAACTTCCAGTACAATTTTGAATAGAAGCAGCAAGAGCAAATATCCTTGTCTTATTTCAGATGTTAGGGGCAATTAATTCAATCTTTTATCTTAAAATATGCTGTTAGCTGTATGTAGTTAGATCATACAGCTTTATCAGTTTGAGAAAGTTTCTTTCTGTTCCTAGTTTGCTGAGCATTTTTACCAGCAATAGTGGAAAACGTTTTGTCAAATGCTTTCTCTGCATCTATTGAGGAAACTCACATGGTTTTTATTTTTTAGTTTCTTAATGTGATGTATTACATTGATATTTATTATTTCACTCAATATAAGGACCTTGAGATTCATCCATGTTGTTGAATGTATCAATACTTCATTCCTTCTTAAAGCTGCATAGTATTCCATTGTGTGGGTGTGTATATACACACCACATTTTGTGTTGGTGGACACCTGGGTTGCTTTCTGTTTTGGCAATTGTGAATAATGCTGCTGTGGCAGTTTGATATTATTTATGAATTCCAAAAAGGGATATTGATTGTGCTTGTAAACTAATCTGTTCCTCTGGATATGATACCCTTTTATTGTATTAGATTCAGCTGAAATGCTTTTATTAAATTAAGGCTTTGATTCAACAATGTTATTAGGGCAACTCAGAATTGAGTCCTCACCCACTTGGGCTATATAAAGGACACTCACTCAAGGATAACACAGAATAAGACACACATGTGAAGAGAGAGCTCCTCAGACATGGAAAAGGAGAAGACTTTGATCCTGTGGCCCCATGGAAGAGAGATGAGTCATTCACCTGATAGTTTACAACTGACCTTGTGAAGAGAATAGAGCAGCTGAGCCTGGAAAGAAATGAGCCCTCCAGCCTACAGTTGAGAAAGGAAGGAGCTGGGCCCATGGAGTCTTAAAGGAAAAAGGAAGGAGAGACCAGACAGAAATCACCCACCATCTTGCTTCAACACATGGCTACTGACTTTGGATGAGAAATCAACCTTGAGCTGGACTCTTTAGGGCCTTGTAAACTGTAAACTTTTACCCCAAATAAATACCCTTTATAAAAACCAACAGATCTGTGGTACTTTGCCTCAAAACCCCTTTGACTGACTAATACAGCTAGCTGCTGTGAACATTGGTGTTCAAATATCTGTTCATGTCCCTGCTTTCAAGTCTTCTGGATATATATCTAGAAGTGAGATTGCCAGATGATATGGCAATTCTATATTTAGCTTCCTGAGGAACCATCAAACTGTCCTTCACAGTGGCTGCACCATTATATATTCCCCCCAGCCGTAAAAGAATGTTCCCATTTCTCCACATCCTCTCCAATACATGTAGTTTTCTGTTAGTTTTAATAGCAACCAGTCTAGTAAGTGTGAAATGATATCCCACTGTAGTTTTGATTTGCATTTCCCTAATAGTGATATTGAGCATCATTTCATACACTTTTTAGCCATTCATATTTCCTCTTTGGAAAAGTGTCTGTTCTAGTCTCTTGCCCATTTTTAAAATGGATTGTCTTTTTTTTTTTAATCAATTTTACTGATACATATAAATAAAGCATACAATCCATCCAAAGTATACAATCAGTGTTATTTGTTAGAATCACATAGTTGTGCATTCATCACTTCAATCATTATTAGAGCATTTTCATTATTCCAATAATAATGATAATAATAAACAGACAAAAAAAGAACCTTATCACATATCAATTTCTGTTTCCCTTGCTACATAGCTGCTATTCTGTTTCTGTCTTTTTAGTTTATTTGTATTTATCTTCGTATGGATGGAGTCAAGCAATATGTAGTACCAGGTGTCTAGTTTCTTTCCCATAGTATATTTCCTTTTTTAAATCCTTAATGGAAGATTATAAATTATTACTATATACTACTGTCCATAGTTTGCTTTGGTGTATTTTTGCCTGTTAATAACATCTTGTAACATTAAAATACATTTGTTCACTTTCAAAGATAAACTGTCTTATATATGCAATATTACCCATATTCATATTTCACATGAGGTTTCACTATGCTATACAATCCCATGTTACATTTTTTAGCTTTCCTTCTAGTAATACACATGACCTTAGACTTTCCCTTTCGACCACTCTCATACCCATATAATACCACTGCTAGTTACAAACACTATGATGTGCTTTCACCTTTTCTATTCAGCTCCAAAGATAAACAATCTTTTTACCAATTCTTCACAGATTAACGTTCAGCTTTCCATTTTCTAACCTCATTCTGGTGACCTATAGACTAGTTATTAACTCCATGAGGTTACACAATATATTTAGGTCATAACAGCACCATCATACAGTATTTATCCTTTTGTGCCTGGCTTGCTTCACTCAACATAAGATCTCCCAGGTTCATGCATGTTGTCATAGGCTTTACAACTTCATTTCTTCTTACAACTACGTAATCCATTGTGGAATACATCACAGTTTATTTATCCACCATCGGTTGATGGATACCTGGGTTGTTCCATGTTTTGGCAATTGTGAATAATGCCTCTATGAACACTGGTATGCAGCTGTCTATTCAGGTCACTGCTCTCAGGTCTTCTGGGTATATACCTAGTAGTGGTATTGCTGGGTCATGTGGCAAGTCTATATTCAGCTTCCCTAGGAACTCCCAAACCATCCTCCACAGTGGCTATACCATTCTGCATTCCCACCAACGGTGAATAAGCATTCCTATCTCTCTACATCCTCTCCAACACTGTAGTTTTCTGACTTCTTAATAGTGGCCTTTCTAATAGGTGTGAGATGATATCTCACTGTAGTGTTGATTTGCATTTCCCTAATCACTAATGATGTTGAACATTTTTTCATGTGGTCTTTTTTCACCATGTGTATTTCTTCTTTGGAAAAATGTTTATTCAAATCTTTTGACCATTTTTAAATTGGGTTATATTTTTATTATTGAGTTGTACCATCTCTTTATATATCATGGATATTAAACCCTTATCAGAAATGTGATTTCCACATATTTTCTCCCATTGAGTTGACTGCCTTTTCACCCTTTTGACAAAGTCCTTTAAGATTAAAAAAAAAAGTGTTTAATTTTGAGGAGGTTCCATTTATCTATTTTTTCTTTTGTTGCTCATGCTTTGAGTATAAATCCAAGAAATCACCACCTGTCACAAGATCTTGAAGATGTTTCCCTACATTTTCTTCTAGTAGTTTTAAGGTCCTGGATTTTATATTTAGGTCTTTAATCCATTTTGAATTGATTCTTGTGTAGGGAGTGAGGTAGGAGTCCTCTTTTATTCTTTTGGTTATGGATATCCAGTTCTCCAGCACAATTTGTTGAAGAGACTATTCTGTCATTTGAGTGGATGTGGCAGCCTTGTCAAATATCCTTTGGCTGTGGATGTGCAGGCCTATTTCTGAACTGTCCATTTGGTTCCATTGGTCAATATGTCTATCCTTGTGCTGATACCATGCAGTTTTGACCATTGTAGCTTTGAATATGCTTCAAAGTCAGGAAGTATCAGTCCTCCAACTTCCTTTTTTCTTGTTCAAGATGTTTTTGGCTACTTGGGGTCCCTTACCCTTTTACATAAACTTGATCATTGACTTTAACATTTCTGTAGGAAATGCTGATGAAACTTTTATTGGGATTGCATTGAACTTGTGAATTAATTTGGATAGAATTGTCGTCTTAACAATATTTAGGGAAACGGACTTGGCCCAGTGGTTAGGGCGTCCGCCTACCACATGGGAGGTTGACGGTTCAAACCCCGGGCCTCCTTGACCCGTGTGGAGCTGGCCCATGCGCAGTGCTGATGCGCGCAAGGAGTGCCGTGCCACGTAGGGGTGTCCCCCACATAGGGAACCCCATGTGCAAGGAGTGCGCCCGTAAGGAGAGCCACCCAGTGCAAAAGAAAGTGCAGCCTGCCCAGGAATGGCACCGCCCACACTTCCCATGCCGCTGACGACAACAGAAGCGGACAAAGAAACAAGACGCAGCAAATAGACACAGAGAACAGACAACTGGGGAAGAGGGGGGAATTAAATAAATAAATAAATCTTTTTAAAAAAAAAGCAACAATATTTAGCTTTCCAATCTGTGAACATGTAATATCCACCCATTTATAAAGGTCTTCTTTGATTTCCTTCAACAAAATTGTATATTTGTCAATGCACAAGTCCTTTACATCTTTAAGTTTATTCCTTGATATTTGATTCTTTTAGTTGCTATTGTAAATAGTAAATAAAAATATTATAAATTTTTTCTTGATTTCCTCCTCAGATCATTTATTGCTAGTGTACAGAAATGCTACTGATTGTTGTGTGTTGATCTTATATCCCGCCACTTTACTGAACTTGTTGACCAGCTCTAGAAGCTTTGTTGTGGATTTTCCAGGGCTTTCTATATATAAGATCATGTCTTCAGCAAATAGTGAAAGTTTTACTTCTTCCTTTCCAATTTGGTTTCCTTTTATTTATTTGTCTTGCCTAAGTACTTGAGCAAGTACTTCTAATATAATGTTAAATAAGTGTGGTGACAGTGGACATCTTTGTCTTGTTCCACATTTTAGAGGAAAAGCCTGTAGCCTTGCACCATTGAGTATGATGTTAGCTGTGGGTTTTTCATACTTGCATTTATCATGTTTAGGAAGTCTCCTTCTATTCCTGTCTTTCAATGTGTGTGGTTATTTTAGTGTTTCAGCAGCACACATACAAAGTGTTTTTATCAAGAAAGGATGCTGTATCTTATCAAATGCTTTTTCTGTGTCGATAGAGATGATCATGTGGGGATTTTTCTCTCTGTTAATGTGGTATATTATATTGATTGATTTCCTTATGTTGAATCATCCTTGCATACCTCAGATAAAGCCCACTTGATCATGGTGCATAGTTAGTTCAATGTGTTGTTGAATATGATTAGCAAGTATTTTGTTAAGGATTTTTGCATATAAATTAGAGAGATTGGTCTGTAGTTTATTTTCTTGTAGCATCTTTATTTGCCTTTGGTAATAGAGTAATGTTGGCATCATAGAAAGACTTAGGTAATATTCCCTTCACTTCTATTTTTTGAAAGTGTTTAAGCAGAACTGGTGTTCTTTTTGGGATAACTGGTAGAATTTACCTGTGAAGCCATCTGATCCTGAGCTTTACGTGGTTTGGAGGTTTTTGATGACTAATTCAATCTCACTACTTGTGATTGATCTGTTGAGTTCTTCTATTTCTTTTTTCAATGTAGGTCACTTGTGTGTTTCTAGAAATTTGTCCATTTCATCTAAGTTACCCATCTTGTTGGCATACAGTTTTTCAAACTATCTTCTCATGAAACTCTTTATTTCTGTGAGTTCAGTGATGATATCCCATCTCCATTTTTAAATAGTATTTATTTGCATACTCTCTCTTTTTCTTTGTCAATCTAGCTGAGAGTTTGTCAATTTTATTAATCTTCACAAATAACCAGCTTTTGGTTTTGTTATTTTTATAGTATTTTTTAAATTCTCAATTCATTTAGTTCTCCATTATTTATTTTCTTCTTTCTGCTTGTTTTGGGATTTGTTTGTTCTTCTTTTTTCTGGTTCCCCCATGTGTGCAGTCAGGTCTTTGATTTTAACTCTTTCTTCTCTTTTAATATAGGAATTTTGGCTATAAATTGCCCTCATGGCAGTGTTTTAGCTACATCCAATATGTTTTGATGTGTTGTGTTCTCATTTTCATTCATTTCAAGGTAGTTACTGATTTCTTTTGCAATTTCCTCCTTCACACACTGATTGTTTAAGAATATGTTATTTAACTTCCATATGTTTGTAAATTTTCCTGTTATCCACCCATTATTGATATCCAGCATCATTCCATTGTGATCAGAGAAAGTGTTTTGTATAATTTCAGTCATTCTAAATTCATTGAGACTTGTTCTATGATCTAATATTGGTCCTTCCTGGAGAACGATCCATGAGCACTTGAGAAGAATGTATATCCTATTGTTTTGGGTTGCTGAGTTCTGTGTATGTATGTTAGGTCTACTTCCTTTAATGTATTATACAAGATCTCTTTTTTCTTTATTGATATTCTGTCTAGATATTCTGTCTGTTGCTGGCAGTGGTGAACTGAAATCCCCCTATGTGATTGTAGAGGCCTCTATTTCTTCCTTTTGTTTAGCCAGTGTTTGCCTCATATATTTTGGGGGCACACTGGTTAGGTACATAAATATTTATGGTTTTTCTTTCTTCTTGGTAGATTCCCCTTTTATGAATATGTAGTGTCCTTCTTTGTCTCTTAAAACAGTTTTGCATACTAAGTCTATTTTGACCAATATTAGTATAGCTTACTCCAGTCCTTTTTGGTTAATGTTTACTTGGAAAAATGTGTTCCAAACTCTCACTTACACCCTATTTGTGTCTTTGGATCTTTGGTGAGCCTCTTGTAGATGGCATATAAATAGGTGTATTAGTCAGGGTTCTCTGGCAAAACAGAACTGACAGGACACATCTGTAAATAGTATAAGATTTTACAATATTGTCTCATGTGACTGTGGGGATGCACAAGTCTAAATTCCATAGGCAGAAAGCAAGCCAGGGATTCTGATGAAGGTCCTCAATGAGTTTCCCAGGAAACACAGATTGCTTAAGATAGAGATGGGAACTCTATCTGAATGCTGAAATCAATTCTCGTTTAAGGCCTTCAACTGATTGGATGAGAAATTACTCATTGCTGAAGGCAATCTCCTCAGCTGATTGTAGATGTAATCAGCCATCTATGCAATCAACTCACTGATGATAAAAGCCCATGAAATGTCCTTGTATTACAGTTAGCCCCAGTGCTTGCTTGACCAAACAAATGGGCACATTACCTGGCCAAGTTGATACATTAGCCTAACCATCACAATTGGTCATAATTTTTTATCCATTCTGCCATTCTTTGTCTCTTAACTAGGGAGTTTAATCCATTAACATTCAATATTATTGAAAAGGTAGTACCTATTTCAACAATTTTTTTCTTTAAGCGTACATTTGTCATGTATTACTTTTTTCCTCTCTCTTTTTATGCATTTTGTTATCTTACAAATAATATTTCTTTCTGCATTGTCTTTCAAACCTCTTTCTCCTGTCTTTTCCTTTCAACCTGCAGAACTCCCTTCAATAACTCTTGAAGGGCAGACTCTTACTGCCAAATTCTCCCAATTTCTGTTTATCTGCCAATATTTTTATCTCTCCCTAATTTTTGAAGTACTGTTTTGCTGGATTCAAAATTATTGGCTGGTGGAGTTTTTCTCTTTCAGTACCTTAAATATATTATACAACTGCCTTCTTGCCTTCATGATTTCAGATGGCATCCCTTATATGTGATGGAAATCTTTTCTCGCTGCTGTCCAGTTTCTCTCTTTATATTTGGCGTTTGCCAAATTCATTAATATGTGTCTCAGAGTGGGTCTGCTAGGATTTACTCTGTTTGGAGTATGCTGCACTTCCTGGACTTGTGTATCCATATGCTTCATAAGAGTTGGGAAATTTTCAGCCATTATTTCTTCAAACACCCCTTCTGCTCATTTTCCCTTCTCTTTTCTCTCTAGGACACCCATAATACATATGTTTGTGTGTTTCATGCTGTCATTCAATTCCCTGATGAATTTCTTCCATTTTTTGTTTGTGTCTGTTTTTCTATCTGTACAATTTCAGATGTTCTGTCTTCCATTTTGCTAATTCTTTCTTCTGCCAGTTCAAATCTGGTGTTCTGTAATTCTAGTGTATTTTTTGTTGTTGTTTTCTTTTTTGTTTTGTCTATATTTTTAGTGTATTTTTTCATTTCTTCCATTGTGCTTTTTACCTTAAGAATTGTTATTTTTAATTTATGCTTACAATTTCTTCTCTGTGTTCACCTTCTAGCTCATCTCATTGAATTGATTTAGGAGATTTGTTTGGACATTGTTGATTAGTTGTTCCAAATTCTGTATCTCCTCATGCTTTTTAGTTTGTTCATTTGGGTGGGCCATATCTTCCTGTTTTAGTATGACTTATAGTTTTTGCTAAACTTTAGGCTTCTGTTTATCTTGATTGGGTTTATTCTGTTTGTCAGTTTCTCTTTCTTTCCTACTGTTTTATTTTTGTTTGGTTTTGAGTTAAGGGTCATCTTTGACTCTTGGTTTCACTCATTCTAATTTAGAATTTCCTAAGTGTAACTGAAGGAAAAAAAAAGAAAAAATAAAGAAGAAAGAAAATAGAAAAGATAAGAGAAAAAAATGAAGAAGAGAGGAAAAGGAAAAGAGAAAAAGGAAGGAAAAGAAAGGGAAAGAAAGAAAGACACAATAAGAAAAAAATAAAAGGGAGGGGAAAAGGGGCCTCCCTCTCTCGCCACAGGTTTCCAGCTAGGCTTCTCATCAGCCTTCATGCCTGCCATTCAATCACTTCACAGCCTATACCTCTCCACAGGTATCCAAGTGAGGAAAGAGAAAAAAAAAGACAGACAGACAGACAGACAGACAGACAGACAGATAGATAGATAGATAGATAGATAGATAGATAGATAGATAGAAGGCCTCCCTCTCAAGCCTCCAGCATCTGGCTAGGTTCCCCCTCACCAGCCATATTGTCCTATGGCTGGCTATTCATCTGGTGCCTGCCTGGGGCCCCACTTCTCCAGCTGCCTTCTCTGATGGCACCATGCCCCGTGCTTCCCTTATGGTTAGCAAGTCTGCCTGCTTTCTCACAGATTCTGAAGGAGGATTGCAGCCCTGCTCCACCATCTTGCTTCCCCTTGGTTGAATTTCTGCATCGATGTTCATGAGGGGTACTTGTTAGTAAGTTTCTTTTCTTGTAATGACCCCTCTGGTTTGTATGTCAAGATAATCCTGGCCTCAGAGAATGAATTGGGATGTATACTCTATTGTTCAATTTTCAGGGTAGTTTGTTTAGAGTTGGTATTTTTTATTTCCTAAATATTTGAGAGAATTATTAGTGAAATAATCTGAGCCTAGAGTTTTCTTTTTGGAAAGAATCTTGCTAAAGAGTCACATTTAATTTGTTTGATATAGAGCTATTCGGGCTTTCTTTTTGGATGAACTTTCTCATTTATATCTTTCAAGAAATTTTTACATTTTACTTAAGTTGTTGAATTGATTGCTATAAAGTTTTTTTTATAATATTCCCTTATTATAAATTTAATATACATTGAATATGATGTGATAGCATCTTTTTCATTTGTCATTTTCATAGCTGCATCTTCTCTCTTCTTTTCCCTGATCAGTCTGGCTAGAAATTTTTAAATTTTTTTTATTTCTCCAAGGAACCATCTTTTGATCTTATTTTTCTTATTTCTAGTTTATTAATTTCCACTCTGATATTTATTATTTATTTTCTTTTTCTTACTTTGGATCACATTTGCTACTTTTTTCATGTTTCCTTTGGTGAAATCTGCAGTCTTTGATTTGAGAACTTTTACGCTATAAATTTTACCCTAAACTTTCCTTAAGAGATATCCCGTACATTTTGATATGTTGTGTTTTCATTTTTATTCAGTTCAAAATAATTTCTAATTTCCCTTTGGATTTCTTTTTTGGCCCATAGATTTTATAGAAGTGTGTTATTTAATTTGCAAATATTTGTGGGTTTTCCAATATCTTTCTATTATTAATTTCTAATTTAATTCTGTTGTGATCAGAGAGCATACTTTGGATCACTCAAATACTTTTTTTTTCTTAAGATTTTTATTTTTATTAATTTTTTATTTATTTCTCTCCCCTTCCCCGCCCTCCCCACCCCAGTAGTCTGCTCTCTGTGTCCATTTGCTGTGTGTTCTTCTGTGTTCACTTGTATTCTTATCAGCAGCACCTAGAATCTATGTTGTGTTTTGTTGTGTCATCTTGCTGCGTCAGCTCTCAGTGTGTGCGGTGCCATTCCTTGGCAGGCTGCTCTCTTTTTGCACTGGGTGGCTCTCCTTCCGGGGCACACTCCTTGCACATGGGGTTCCCCTATGCAGGGGTCACCCCTGTGTGGCACCGCACTCCTCACGAGCATCAGCACCGCACATGGGCCAGACATGGGTCAGGAGGCCCTGGGTTTGAACCTTGGACCTCCCATGTGGTAGGCGGATGCCCTATCCATTGGGCCAACTCCATTTCCCACTTGAATTCTTTTAAACATACTGAGACTTGTCTTATGCCCCAGCTTATGGTCATTAGCAAAAGTTCTGTTTATACTTGAAAAGAATGTATATTCTGCTATTGTTGGGTGGAATGTTATATTAAATGTCAGGTCAAGTTGCTTGATAATGTTCAAATCTACTGAATCCTTACTGACTTTCAGTCTACTTGTTCTATCAATCAGTAAAAGAGAGGTATTTACATCTCTGTCTATAAATGTGAACTTGTCTATTGCAGTTCTATCAATTTTTGTTTCAAGTATATTACTTTTTTCTTTTTTTAAAAGATTTAGTTTTTATTTATTTCTCTCCCCTTCCCCTCACAACCCTCCCCCCCCCCCCCCCCCGTTGTCTGCTCTCTGTGTCCATTCGCTGCACACTCCTCTGTGACTGCTTCTATCCTTATCAGTGGCACCAGGAATCTGTGTTTCTTTTGGTTGCGTCATCTTGCTGTGTCAGCTCTCTGTGTGTGCGACACCACTCCTGGGCAGGCTGCACTTTTCTTTTGCACTGGGCAGCTTTCCTTATGGGGCATACTCCCTGTGCATTGTTTCCTTCATTTTAAATATCTGTTGTTAAGTGTATAAATGCTTAGAATTTGTATATCCTCTTAATAATTTGATACTTTCTTAATGAAATGAACTTACTTAACCTTGGTAGTATTCTTTGCTCTGAAATCTATTCCAACTTCCTTTTGATTCATATTAGCATAGTTTATCTTTTCCATCCTTTTATTTATTTTTTTTAATTTAATTTTAAAGAAATTTTAGATTACAGAAAAGTTACATTGAAAATATAGGGGATTTCCCTACCCTCTCCCCCTCTCACATTTTCCCCTATTAATAACATCTCTCATTAGTGTACATTTGTTACAATTGATGAACAAATACTGAAACACGAATATTGAAATACTAACCACGATCTATAATTTACATTATGGTTTACATTTTGCATCATACAATTTTATAGGTTTTGACAAAATGTTTAATGACCCATATCCATCATTGCAATACCCTGTAGAACAATTCCAATGCCCTCAAAGAGCCCTATGTTCCACCTCTTCTACCCTACCCCTCCCCTCAGAACTCTGGTAATCACTATCTTTTTATCAGTGTTACAAGTTCTTTTGTTTTATGTATTATTATTATATAATAATAAATCTACTTTGGTCCATGGTTGCATTCCCCTCTTATGTTTGTTCATTCCTCAATCTTGAGGATTTGGAGATGGTAATACATACTGTGCTCCAGATTGAGAGGGGGCTTAGATCATATGGAGCAGATGGAAGGAACTGTTTTGCTTGTAGTTGTAGATACTTTTTGTTTTTTGGGATGGGAGTTGTCCATCATCATCATTTTGTTAGCTGTCCTGGGCAAGTCTGATAAACTGGAGTATAGGTGTTGGCTGCAACTCTGCCTTTTATTTTTTACCTGTTTTTGCCTTTATATTTAAAGTACTTTACTACAAGTAATTAGGTCTCACTTTTTATCTAGTCCAACAATGTCTGCCATTTAATTAGGGTAAACACCTAAATGGGCCATTTATATTTAACGTAATTGTTGGTGATTAAATTTGTCTATCATCTTGCTATTCAAGTTGTTCTTCATTCATGTTTTCCTTTTTTTCTTCTTACTTTGGGATTGACTATTTTTATTAGTCTACTTTATCTCCTTTCTTAGGTAATTAGTAATTTCTCTTTGTTTTGTTATGTTAATGTTTTAATAGTTTATAATATACCATTATATAGTATATAGTATATATTCTATTTTTTAGGATGGGCATTGTCCATCATCATCATTTTGTTAGTTGTCCTGAGTCCAGGGAACTGGAGAGTAGATGTTGGCTGCAACACTGAGAGACTCAAGGCTCAACTGGCATAAACAGACTAAAGATCTAAGTCTCTGGGGCATATATTTAAAGGGTATAATGCTAATTACAGGTTCAAATAAAAGGGACCAAAGAACCAAGTATAGGAAAATTATTAAAGAGTCTAACTCTGTTACATCAGAGAGATAGGTTATCATAACTCCAAGGTAAGGCCCACAGATGGGGTGCCGATTTCCTAGAGTTGTCTGCCCTGCCTGTAGTATCCAGATGTCTCTAGAGCCCTTGGGAGTACCCCTGTTTGAGGCATTGCTTACTGTGGAAGTCAGTGAGATCATCCTGAGATGTGTATAAGTGTAACCTCTGGAATTACCCCCCGACACAATTTGAAATCTCTTAGCCATTAAAACTCATTTGCTTTTAATATTCCCCCCTTTGGTCATGGTCTTTTTCCAAATGCATTTCTAGTTGATGCTTGGTAGTAATCCCTCAGGGCCAGGGAGACCCATTCCTGGAGTCATGTCCCATGCCAGGGGGAAGGCAGTGAGTTTATATGCTGAGTTTGTCTTAGAGAGAGGCCATATTTGAGCAGCAAGTTGGTTTTCAGGAGTTAGCTGTTAGGCACTATGTATTACTAAAGCTAAGTTTTGATTTCACAAGAGCAAGGTTCATAAGTACAAGCCAAGTCCTCTTTCACTTGGCACTGCCTATGTACTCCAGAGATTCTTGCCACTCTATTAGAGAATGTAGCAAGACTTCCCAGAATGGGAATGTAATATTTTGTTGGTTATTGTGTGGGTCTCCATCTACTGAAATAATACCCTATGACCACATAAACATCAAACTCCATAGAGGCATGCCCTGGGTACATCCTTCCCTACACATCCCCCTGGTGCATTTTTCCCCACCACTAACACCTTGTACCAGTGATCCTCTCCTGCCATAGTTGTAACTTCTGTAATCCAAAACCTCCCCAAAAACAAAGCCAAATTTTTTTTTGGCATTCTGCCTTTTATCACTATAAGATCTGTTTTCTTTTATGTACATTTATTGTTTTTTTCTGTATGTTCCCTCACTGTCTTATTTTTTCACTTTATTTTTGAAAAAGCTTTGGTTACAGAAAAGTTACATTGAAAATATAGGGAATTCTAGTGCTATTTGTTTTCTATTTCATTTACTCTTTCTTCCTTTGATCATCCTTTCCTATCTTTTTTTTTTTTTTGGCTTATGTTTAAGTATTTCATTTTATCTTTTCTATTAGTTATATCTCTTCCTTTTTTTTCAAAAGTTGCTCCATGAACTACAATATGCACTCTTAACTTATCACAGTGCATCTTGAATTATTATTATATGAATTAACATATAAACTAAAAACATTCAACATTATAATTCCATTTATCCCAGTCCAGTACTTGTGATATTTTTGTCATATATTTAACTATTACATATTTTATACATTCTACATTAAAATGTTATTTTTGCTTTCAACAGTCAAATGTCAAAAGAATTAGAAAAAGAATAATGTATTGTTTTTATATTATCTGTGAAAAGAATGAATTTATTTTTTTTAATTTTTTAATTTTGTTATCTTTTTTTAAAAAAGATACATGAATCACACAAAACATTACATTAAAAAATATGAGGAGAGAACCAGCAAGATGGTGGCAGAATAAGGATTTCCTAGAGTCAGCTCCTGCTAGAGGCAGTTAGTAAATACCCAGAGTTCTCGGGAGCTAGTTGAAGCACCTCTTTTTGGGCTCCAGGAGGCCAAAGAGCATCCTGCCACATTTATGAAGGAATGGAAGGAGGAGACTGCCCATCTGCAGAGAAGATTCATACGTAGAGTGCTTCACGCCCCAGAGGCCAGAGCTCATCCTCCGCTGGAGGCAAAAGCCACCTCGGGAGCTGATCCATGGCTGGAATTGAAAGCTCCACTTCCCAAAAACAGGGGAGGAAGAGATGGCTGGGCATCAGTTTCAGCTACTAATGAGTAAATTAGGCAGGCCAAAGTATAATTCTGAGAATAGCTAAAGTTTGAGCCTGTCCAAGTCAGAAGGAGTTTGGTAGCTGCCATCTTAACTCCGTGCCTGGTACAAAGGAAAGCAGGGTGGACTGAAAATCCCAGTGCTGGTGGGGACCAGCTTCTTCCCATCCAGATCATATTGCAGGTCTAGCCTAGGCCCCAGTTCCACCTCCAGGAGGTAAGAAGCTGAGGGGACCTGTACCAACCTCTTCGGGAAATTACCAGCCAAGCCGTGGAGGCCAGTGACTATCTTACTCTGACAGCATGAGCCACCCCAGGAGCTGTTCTGTGGCTGGAATTGGAAGCTCCATTTCCCAGAAACAGGGGAAGAGGAGATGGTTGGCTGCTGATTTTGGCTACTGATTGGTAGACTCAGCTGACTAAGATATAACCCTGGGAACAGCTGGGGTGTGAACCAGCCCAAGTCAGAAAGAGGCCAGTAGCCACCATTCTGACTCCACCCCCAGCCAGAGGGGAAGTCGGGCTGTCTGAAACATATACATATACATATTGCCTAACAGCTAACTCCTGAAAACCAACTTGTATGCAGGAACCAGTTTTTTTCACGCAGATCAGTCTGCAGCCCCAGCCTAGGTTTCAGCCCTGCCTCTGGCAGGAAGGAGACTGAGGAGCCCTGCACCAGCCTATACAGGTAACTGCAGGTACCTTTGGCTGGCATAGACTGCAAATCAGAAGTCTACCAGGGCAACTATGGTCATCTTGGACCCACACTGCATAGATTGCTGCCCACACTTGCAGCTCCATCCTGCCCCACGCTGGGGAGAAAGGGATGAGGAATCTTCATCAGTCTCTCTGGGCAACTACAGTCTAGGCCTGCACTTGGATTTTTCCACAGAGCTGTGACTCTGTCCCTACCCCTAGCAAAGGAGAAAGTTGGAAGAAACTTCATTAGTCCCTGGCGCAATGAGGGCAGTTTGAGCTGCCCAACTACACGCTTGACTCCTACTGCACAACCAGCAATGGAGAAAGGGCAGGAAGCCCTAAACTGAAGAGAAAAACTGTACCCAGAATAAATACTCTAGCAAGCCAGATGCCAAGACACCACCAAAAAATTACAATCCACATCAAGAAACAGGCAGCTATAGCCCAGTTAAAGGAACAAGATAAGCCTCCAAAGGACATAAAGGAGCTCAGACAACTAATCATAGATGTTCAAACAAATCTCCTTAATCAATTCAATGAGATGGCTAAAGAGATTAAGAATATTAAGAAAACATTGGATGAGCACAAAGAAAAATTTGAAAGCATATATAGAAATATAGTAGATCTTATGGAAATGAAAGGTGCAATAAATGAAATTAAAAGAACATTGGACTCACATAATAGCATATTTGAGGAGGCAGAAGAAAGGATTGGTGAGCTTGAAGAAGTGTTCTCTGAAAGTGAACATACAAAAGAAGAGATGAAGAAAAGAATGGAAAAAATTGAACAAGGTCTCAGGGAACTAAGTGACAGCAAATGGCATGCAAATATACATGTCATGGGTGTCTCAGAAGGAGAAGAGAATGGAAAAGGAGCAGATGGAATATTTGAAGAAATAATGGTTGAAAATTTCCCTGCCCTACTTAAAGACATAGATATCCATGCCCAAGAAGGACAATGTACTCCCCTCAAAAAAAATCCAAATAGACCAATTCCAAGACACATACTCATCAGAATGTCAAATACCAAAGACAAACAAAGAATTCCAAGAACAGCAAGAGAAAAGCAATGCATAACATATAAGGGATGCCCAATAAGATTAAGTACTGATTTCTCACCAGAAACCATGGAGGCAAGAAGACAGTGGTCTGATATATTTAAGATACTACAAGAGAAAAACTTCCAGCCAAGAATCTTACATCCAGCAAGACTGTCTTTCAAAAATGAGGGCAAAATTAGAATATTCACAGATAAACAGAAACTGAGAGAATTTCTAAGCAAGAGACCAGATTTTCAGGAAATACTAAAGGGTGTGCTAGATCCTGAAAAGAAAAAGACAGGAGAGAGGGGCCTGGAAGAGAGTCTAGAAATGAACATTATATCAATAAAAGTAACTAAAAGTATCAGAAGAGTGGTGAAAATAAAATATGACAGATAAAACTCAAATAGGAATAAACTTAACCAATGATGTAAAACCCTTGTATTCAAAAAACTGCAACTCAGTGTAAAAAGAAATTTTAAAAGGCCTAAATAACTGGAAGAACATTCCATGCTCATGGATTGGAAGACTAAATATCATTAAGATGTCAATTCTACTCAAATCAATATACAGATTTAATTCAATCCTGATAAAAATTCCACCAGCTTTAAAGAAAAAATTGAAAACACAACCATTAAATTTATTTGGAAGGGTAAGGGGACCTAAATAACCAGAAACATCTTTAAAAGGAGAAGTAAACCCTCATCTTTAATCATAATATATACCTATAGTGGTAAAACAGCTTGGTACAGACCTAAAGACAGACATATAAACCAATGGAACCAAATTTATGGTTCAGAAACAGACCCTCACATCTATGGTCAAGTGATTTTTGACTAGCCTGTCAAACACACACAGCTTGGGCAGAACAATCAAGTCAACAAATGGTGCTGAAAGAATTGGATATCCATAGCTGAAAGAAGAAAAGAAGACCCCTATCTCACACCTTATCTAAAAATTAATTCAAAATAATTCAAAAAACTAAAAATAAAAGCAGGAACCATAAAACTTCTAGAAGAAAGTATTGAAAAATATCTTCAAGACCAGGTGGTAGGTGGTGGGTTCTTAAAGGAGATAAGAGAAGGACTGAGTGGACTACTGATGTTTAATGTATGTAGATGTTTTAATTAGCTTTCCTGTAAATGTGTGGAAATGTATATAGTGAATGGTAACACACAGTGAGTAACAGCTAGTTTATCAATGGGGATGTGACTGAAAATGGTAGTCTAGGTATATAAATGCCGATTGACAGAATGCTAGAGAATAATCTGGGAAGTGGATAGAACAGTAAACCAAGAGGTGGATGAGAATTGTAGTTGATGGTACAGATGCAAGAGTGTGTTTTGTTAGCTAGAGCAAATGTATGTCACTACTGCAGGGTGTTGGGAATGTGGAGAAGCATGGGGAAAAATACAGCTGGAGTCACCTATGAACTGTGGTTAGAAGTAATAATATAATATTCTTGCACTATGCAAAAGATGTGCTGTGTTGGTACTGAGGCAGTATGGAAAATGTGAGCCAAATGTACACTATGGACATCTGATATTATTTTATCTGTAGCAAATGACACAGCACATTGTGGTGTGTTGACGGAGGGGTATTGTTTGGGAATTCTGCACATGTACATGATTGTTTTATAAGTTTACAACTTGTGTCGTAAAAAATATATTTAAAAAATAATAATAGGGTGGGTTGGGGGGGGAATACACCAAATGTAAGATAAGGACTATGATTAGTAGTAAGATTTTGACTATATTCTTTCATAATTTGTAACAAACATCTCATGACAATACAAGGTGTTGGTGGAGGGTTGATGTATGGGACCCCTGTATGATGTTATGCATGTTTGCTTTGTAGGTTCACAACTTTTACTCTATATTTAATTGTTTATATATGTTCATATATAAATGATATAAAGATAATAATAGGGTTGGTTGGGGGAAATACTTGGTTTAGTAGTAATATTTTGACAATGCTCTTTAATCATTAGTAAAAAGGTTTAGCAACAATGCAAGTTATTGGTGGTAGGGTGAGTTATGAGAGTCTTGTATGATGTTATATATGTTTGTTTTGTAAGTTCACAACTATTACTATACACTTATTTTTTATGTTTATTTATATATGAGTGATATACTTCAATAAATTTTTTTTTAAAGTAGCATAGACAATAGGGAAACAAATAAGCATGGTTGTGTTCCAATAAAACTTTATTTACAAAACAGGCAGCAGGCCAGATTTGACTCGTGAGCCATAGTTTGGCAATCCTGGCTTTACAGAGTCTGTCTGTATGGGATAATCTTGGACGCTTAACTGTACCAGTGTAGTCTAGAGCAGTGCTAACCAAAAGAAATATAATGTGAGCCAGATAATTTCAAATTATCTAGTAGCCACATTTAAAAATAGTAAAAAAAAAAAAAAAAAGAAATTGATATAATAACACTTTAATCCAATATGTCCAAAATATTATTTCAACATGTAATCAATATAAAATTACTAAGATATTTTACATTCTTTTTTATTTTTGTACTAAATCTTCAAAATCAAATGTGTATTTAGAGCACATTGCAACTCAAACCAACAGTCCCATATGGATAGTGGCTACTGTACTGGACAGCACAGCCCTAAGGTCATGGTCTGTATGCTATGTGGCTCTGTATATTTCTGAATCTGAACCAGCTTCCCATCCTTTCTTATTCCCATCAAATCCTTCTACTGAATTCTCTGGGACTCATGGTCTGTCATTAGAAAAAACAAAATCCCTTCTATCATCAACCTCATCTCAAAAATGTTCCTTTCAACTTCTTACCTTAAATGAAACCTAGCTATTCCTTTGAACCCTGCTTCTTCTCCTGCCCTCTCAAGTGATCACTGCTTTTTCTCACATATCCTCAGGACCTCAAGGTGAACTAGATATCCTTTTTCCTCACGTCTCTGTTCAGAGCTTTTTCCTCCTTCTTTTCTCAAAATCCCAATCCTTTGAATCACATGCCAATAGATTATGTTACCTGCTATTTTTCCTTTTTTGTAGTCTTTTGCCTAACCTCCTGGCTGAGCAGTTTATGGGGTCAAAACCTGGCTTACTGTGTTCCTCTCCACCATCGCCCCTCTCAACATTCTTAGTAACTTCATCATCCACATCCTAATTGTTTCTTCTATTCCTTCTCAGATACCTATTACCAAAATCTTAAGAATCCCATTGAATTTTTTTCCACATCAAACTTCATTATCCACATGCCAACAATTCTTCAACTCTATCATACCTACCCATCAACATCATTTTCACTGTCTTCATATCTTCAGTCCTCACCTCACCAATCTTACATTCCATGGCACATCACTATAACCAGTGTCATGTTTACCTCCTTGCCCTTCTTTCCCTTGTTAAACTTGCCTGATTATCCCAACTTTGGTATATCCAACACATCACCCACTCTCACGTGTACCTGGATGTGTGGTTAGAGAACATACAACCATGCTGAATGGTCTATTTAAAAATATTACTATATATCTCACATCATCCTCAGTATTTTGCACTCTTAGTTGATAACTTCACATCTTATTTCACTGAGGAAATATAAACTATCAGAAGAGAGCTGGTACCTCCCACAACCAAAGTTATCACATATAACCTCTATCTTCCCTCCTATTACAATGAATAGTGTCTCTGCTCCTGTCTAAGGCCAGTGCCTCAACTTGGGAATTGGATCCCATCCTTTCTTTTCTCAAAGACTTGGTTCCTGCAATTATACACTCTCTCTTATACATCACCCATAACAGATCTTTCTTAACAGTGTATAAACGTGCTCCACTTGCTCCAAACTTAAACAAAACTTCTTTCACCATAGTATAAATGACCATAATATAACCCTCCAATATAAGCCCATTTCTCTGCTCTCCATTATAAGAAAATTCATCAGAAAAAGTATATATACCTACTGACTCCATTTATTTTCCCTCTATTTTCCTATTTTGCCTAAAGCTCACTCCAGCCAAGTTTTTGTCCTTATTCCTCTGAAACTTTCTTGTCAAGGTGACAAGTGACCTCCATTTGCCAAGTCAAATAACCAATTCTCAGTCTCTCAAGAGCTCTGAAACTCTTGGCAACATTTTGTACAGTTGATTATTCCCTCCTTTTTCAAATGTTTTTGTTGGCGGTGGTGGTGATAGGTTTTGATTATCCTCCTATGACAATGGTCACTCCTTTTCAGTTTCCTTTGATGCTGTCTCTTTCTCTTCTCCCTAACCTCTATTTTTTGGAGGGCCCCAAAGCTTTCCTTGCATCTTTTCTCTATCTAAACTCACTCTTGAGGTGATCTCATCCAGTTCCATGGCTTGAAATCATATTGATAAACATATAATTACAAAATGTATGTCTATCTTTGGCCTACACCTCTCTTACGAGCCCCCATCTATCTACTCTTAGATATTTAAAGGTCATTGTGATGGATTGAATTTGCCCCCCAAAAAGATATGTTAAAGTCCTAACCCCCTGTCCCATGAGTGGGATCCTATTTGGAAATAGGATCTTTGAAGATGAGTTGAGTTAAAATGAGACCAAACTGGATTAGAGTGTCCTTATAAGGATAGGAAATGTGGACACAAACAGAGCAGGCAACCACATGACAGAGGCAGAGACTGAGTTATGCCACAAGCCAAAAATCATCATGAATTGCCAACAAGCCAATGCCAGAACCCTGCAGACTTCAGAGGAAAGATGGCACTGCTGATACTTTGATTTTGGACTTCTGGTCTCCAGAACTCTGAGGCAATAAATTGCTGTTATTTTAAGCCATCCGTTACAGACACCTAGAAAACTAAGACAGTCTCAAATTTAACCTGGCCAAAATGAAACTTTTGATTTCATCCTCTTTCTGTTCCTTCTGCAATTTGTTCCCCCTACTGCTATGCAGTTAAAGATATCATCATTCATTGCCTCATCCAATTCCTCAACAAGCAGTATAGCTCTATCCTCAGAATATATCCTGATTCCCTCTTCATCTCACCATCTCCCCTGCTACCACCTTAATCCAAGACACCGTAATAGTCTCTGACTTGGACTTTGGCAATAACCCCCTATCTGTTTCCTTGCTTTCCTTCTACTCCCCTATCTCCACCCCCAAGTCTATTCTTTACAAAACACTAGGAGTGATCTTAAAGCATAAATCTGTACTTAAAATCCTTTGATTGTTTCCATCATGCTTAGAATAAAATTCAAACCCCTTTAAGTGTTTACTTTTCTTGGCTACTGCCTATTTCTCCCATCACTCTTGCCCTCTTACTCCATTCCAGTCATATTGCCTGTATTTAATTTTTTTTTAATATGCCAAGCTTTTATGATTTCAAGTCCTTTATATTCTTCCTGGAAAGCTCATCTCCAAGATTTTCACAGGACTTGCTCTTTTACACCATTAATGTCCCTGCTTGAATGCCAACTCCTAAGTAACAGATCCCCCTGTTTCAAATAATTCCCCTTAATACCCTCTATTCTTTTACATGGCTTTGTTTTCCTTAATAGCACTTACAGCTACCTGAATTTATAGTTTTTAATTGTTTACTTTTTATTATTTAACTCCTTCACTAGAAAGTAAGTTCTATGAGTGAAGGGACATTATCCTCTTCATTGCTATATCATCTACATCTAGAGCAGGACCTGGCTGAGAGTGAGTACTGAGTAAATGAATCTGAAAGATTTTAGGAGATAAGTCAGGTGGAGAACCAAACCAGAATTCGCTGTTTGGTTTGACTTCCAGGGCTAATCTGGGCCATCTTGAACCAGAGAGCCTTCTAAAAATGAAAGGCTCTCTTAGAAGTAATTCCTGCAGTCTAATCCCTACCAGCAAGTTTTGATTGGATGCAGAAATTCTCATGAGGCCTGCTACTCAGCTAATTTGCCTATTTCCATTGATAACTATTAGCTATTAGTTTCTGCTGCCCAGTGTTCACCTAACTTGCCTTATAAGAGCTTGGTTTTATATCAAGAATTTTCTTTGCTTGCTCTGACATCCCCTTCCTTGGCTTTTCTTTCTTTAACAAGCACAACGGTATGCTGCTGTGTCTTCAAAGAGTAAATTAATTCCGTCCACAAAAGGGTCAAGTGCTAGAAAGTGCATAGCCATGCAGTTTGCATGGCAGGATACAGAAGATATGATGCTAATAAGATTCTAAGATGAGAACAGCAGACTATCTCTGGGGATTCAGATGAAGGGGTCTGTAAATTTTAAAAGAAATGGTCTCCGAAAACTAATGATGTCTGCTTTCCAATTCATTAATAATGTGGAGTGGGGAGATGGGAGTGAGATCCAGGCCATGCTTTGAAATATCAAAATGTAACGAGGAAGAAAACAGTAAGAGCAATCTCAATGGGGTCATAAAGCAGGGAGAAGGAGGCAAACCGTAAGAAGATGTTATAGCAGTGTACGGAGGGGAGGGAATCAATCCACCCCATGTGTGTATATTTATGTGCATATAGTACCTTTATCTGTACACAAATAGATAAAACGTTCTTCTGTTAGAAAAAAATACTGCAACATTGATAAGTCTTTTGCAATTTTCATATTTAAGGTGAGTCAGAAAGCATATTTCAAGTAAAGTGAAAAAAAAAAGTCTAAGCTGTCAGTCTTTCCATATTTACAAACCCTGCCCTTCACCTCTCTGCATTGCATACAAGGAACTGAGTAACAAGAACCTCAACCTTGTTTGTAGTTAATAGCGGAAGAAAAAAACCCTCAGGCAAAGCCTAATGAACCAAGAGCTCTCCTCTGTAATATCTGCAGAGGCAGTGTCTTTCCAAGGGCTGTCTGGACATATCGTGTGACCTTGCTGCTTTACATCATTAAAATTTCCCATTACTGGAATGGTGTTTGCATGGAGGGGTCGTTGTGCAGATATTATGACTGAGTTTCTCCCTGCTGCATTTGGAGTTTACGCTAATAGAAAATGCCTCTCTGCTTGAACAGTTCCCCCAAGCTGGGAGGTGTGCAGCAGCAGGAGAGTTTAGCTTTGGCTTTTATTTTGACAAAGCTATTACATTTTGCAGATTGAGGTTATGGTCTTTCCTCCTATCTCTGTATTTTATCTGCATGATATTTTCTGATCTCCCTTTTAAACCCCCATTAGTTACGATTGAGACTCTGGGGTAGCAGCCTGCCTTAGAGCCGTGATATCCTCAGCTTTTCTTTCGAGCCACTATATTTAGTGACTGATTCAGTAGTGTTCAGCCATGTGGAACCTTTCCAAGGGGCCTAACCTTAGAAAGGAGATTCTTGTGTGCCAGAAGAGGTCTAAGGGTTACTGTAACCCCCGAGGGACTGGTGATCTTAAAAGCACAGCCTCATTCTCCAGGGCCATAGCTTTTGTTAGCCACATCCTCCTTCGGAGCTTCGTCTTTCTGCAGGTGGCTGGTTGCACCATGAGGCTGTGTAGTTAGACAGAATTGGTGGCATTTCCAAACTCCAGGCCTACCCTCAGAGTGTCTTACTACCATCCTAGGAAGCTGGTGTACTGGTTATCCTTTTCCAAACTTTGTTGCATCCATAGTCACATTGCTACACTCTCATCACCTCTGATCTTATGATTTTAGCAGGAAGTTTCACAATAATGAATCCTTTTGCCCAGAGGGGGCGGAAATATTTCAAAGTACTGGTTATACAGCTATAAACTGTTTAGAACCAACTGAAAGGAAAAAGATTCCTTTGACAGGTCTCCCATCTCTAAGCAAACCACTGTCAGTTGAGAGATTTTGAACCTAAAGCTAGTATCTAATTTCTAAAGCAAGGTAGTGTGGCCATTTGTTTATACATGGCTTTCCTGTTTTAAGGAAGCACAGTGAATTCTTTCCAATAAACACTTGCAAAGCTGGGAGGATAGCCCAGCCACGTGCCTCAAATAATTCGCTTTGTTCGCCTTCTCTTGAGTGTGTGGGACGCAGCAGTCTAAAGTGTGTGTGGGGGGGGGGGCGGGGTGTCACGGAGAGGGGGTTGTAGAGGTGAGGAATTTATTTCCCCAGGAAATCTCATTAGTGATGCAGTGCCTGTTTTTCATTGAGGTTTCTGCTCCTTGGTTTTGTTTTCAGCTGAGTAACTGAGCCCGAAAGCTGTCTGGTGACTCACAAAAGGTCACACTGAGAGTCAGGGGCATGGACCAGAGCACACTGTCTACCTATGATTGATGTGTATTAAAGCTGTCTTGAGCCACTCATAAACACAGCAAGAATCCTGTTCTCGTTTCATCAGTGCTCTTGACCAAGACTTGATTTACTGTTTTGAAATCAGCTGCTCCTTCAATTCTCTACAGTAGCTTCTTTAAGAGCTTGTCATAACAGTTGATGACAATTTGGAAAAGCTCATATATTCAATATATCTTTTAAATTGACTTTGCACTATTCCACGTACTAAGGCTTTATAAACAGTCTAATTGTTCCCTGAGTGTTTGCTGACCTAATGGAAAGTGTTGATGAATCAGACCCTCCTTTTCTATCTATGAGGGTATCGAGATGTGTATTCAATATTGTAGCAAATCACTACTGAAAATTGGTTCCTTGTCCCTGAGGCTACTTACTTCAAAAGGTGAAATGGCAGAAGTACTTGCTAGAGAAGATCAGCCAGCTCTGCTATTGCTGATGAGATTGCTTTAAAGTTTGTACTGAGAAGGGATCAAAATTGGATCAGAATGTTTTAAGTGGTAGTAGAGGTTTTGTTCTGGTAAATAATAATAATCTATACCAATTCAGTGGGCTTGTAATTTGATACATAAGCCATATGATAATGAAGTTTAAGACAGGTTAATATTACTGAGACATTGGTTGTATAATATTAGGAGTATGCA
The DNA here is from genome assembly GCF_030445035.2 of Dasypus novemcinctus. Classification (NCBI taxonomy): domain Eukaryota; kingdom Metazoa; phylum Chordata; class Mammalia; order Cingulata; family Dasypodidae; genus Dasypus; species Dasypus novemcinctus. Next base: position 18,053,827 of record NC_080690.1, on the reverse strand, counting down.
CAGAATACATGACGTATCTGAGACACAGCAACACCTGAAAACAAATCTCTATTTCCATTCAATGTAACTGTTACTTTTTGATGTCCTGGCCAGATCGAACTGCTCCCTGACCTCCCAATAGCCACTTTCACATCGTGTCCAGGAATGCCCACTGGGGTGATCTTCAGAATATCTTACAACCACTCATAATGAGTTCATTAATCAAACAGAAGAGATGCCGTCCATAAGCAGCTAGTACTGCTGTACCAGAACATCCAACTGAACATCATCAGCCCTGTTCCGTATTCCTCTCCATATGTACGAGTTCTGCCTATCCTCCAAGGTATATCTTGAGTCTTACTTCCTTCATAAAGTCGTTCCTAGCCTCATAAGTAGACAGGTTGCTCTCTATTTCTTGATTTGGAATTTCTACAGTACTTACAGTCTCTGCCTCCCAAGTGTCCCTAAATCATATGCTATCTTCTACTTTTTTATATTCCCCATAGGACAGTGTTGTGCAAATGTAGGTATTTCAAAAGTATTTTTGAAGATAAAATGTTCTGCTGAAAATACCCAGAAAAGATACTTAGAAGTGCAATATTTGGTAGGGACTGACTTGAATTTCCTTTGTGGATTTAAGCATTGTATCCAAGTGGCCCATTTTCTTTTAGAAGAGCCATTAAACAAATTACATTTTAACAAAATATTTAAGTGTGATGACATTGACACCAGTGCCTTTTCCACTGTAAATTTTCTTTTTTCATATACTTTGCATGTTTTCCAGATGGTGAAAAACTTTGCATCATTCTCTTTAATTTGGAATAGAATTGTGCTTGAGATATGCTATCATGATGGAAACTATGGGGACTTGTGTATACTATAGCTGATCCTGTATATATTAGGTCATAGTTTTAGATTTCAGCATATGTAGTTTCTGTTCAGAACAGAAAAAAATCACACATTCAGGTAAAATTATAGGAAGTTACAAAGCAGTTGGCTTTTTGTTAAAAATTTAGTTTGATTATCTGGAACTATGAACATGATTTTTTCCCATAGAAATGTTATCAAGAGAGTCAAGGTTCCAAGCCCTACAGTGAGTTCTCATCAAAATCTCTCGTAGAGGAAGTCTAGGCTCTGCCAACAGGGTTTTAGGAATGAAAGATTGATTCTCTGAGAAAAGCTGTAAGGGCAGAACCCCCAAGCATCAGATGTTGTCCCCAGATGGTAACTAACATATTTTTTAAAATAAAACTAGTGTGAGATATAAGGGGTCTTATAAACTAAGTATGAATAACTGGGGAATTGCCAGTTGCTTCCTGGAAGCAAGGAGAATAAACCAGTTAGAACAGTAAAATATCAGAACAGAATTAGAGTTAGGTCTGCTAGCTCTGCTACAAACTCTCTGGTTGACCTTGAGCCTATCGCTGCACTTCTCTTGTCCTGTTTCCTCTGCTATAAAATGAAGGGCTTCACTATACAAAGCTCCTTTGGGCTAAAACATACTATGACAACCATCTTTCCTAGGATACCATCTGCACTCCAATCTCTGTTATGTCCTCTTCATGCTGCCTCTGCATCTTCTTGTATTTATTTCATTCTGCTGAATCCAGCCACACCTTCCACTCCACCCACTTTCTCTCACCTTTTATATTAAAGCAGAGAGGAAAAATATTGAAGTATCTGCTCATTATCATTGACCATATATTATTTACTATGAAAGTTTCCATGTTTATTCTCTGGCTTAATTCTCTGACTTAGAGCTCTTAAGAACAAATAGCATGATTTCTTTTGTCGTTTCTATAGTATATTTCAAAGCACTTGGTAGATTTGGAAAATATTTAATGAAAACGATGTTGACATCTTACATTAAAGAGTAGTATCCCTTTTTTTGTTCTTTTACTATTTCTAAATGCATAGCAGATCGAGATTAAATATTGCTACTTGTGCATTCATTTGTCATTAGTACAAGCCAATGTTATTTGCTTTAATTTGCACTGCCAGTTAAAGCCATCTGTTACTGTGTTCATTTGATTTGAGTTAAAAAATATTTCATAATAACTTGAGAAACCACTCAGTTATATGTCAGTGTATATGTTTGATTATCCTCCTTTATAGAAATATAAATAACATTTTGGTTTCAAATTTGCTGTTCAAAGTTCCTGTTGCTGCTTACCTGAGTCCGGTTGTTGTAGCTCAGGTCTCAATATTTTCATCAGGTAAGAATGCTAATGGTATTTCACCTAATATTTAGAGATAAATATCTTGGAAGCTTAATTTTTCTCATATTGACCCTTTCAGGATTATAGAAAAACTTCTAGGCTTGTGATTTCACAAAAAAAAATCTGTGTTCTTGATGGATTTGCCATTGGATTTGGGAAGAGTTGCAAGTAATTTGTTTAAAAAAATGTATCTTCCAGAATCTATTCTTTCCTTCCATAGTAATAGGGCTTTAGCCAGATACATGGCTAGTCACATTTCCCAGCCTTCCTTACAGTTAGTTGTGACCATATGAGTAAGTTCTCTCCAGTGGAATGTGAGTGGGTATGATGTGCACCACTTCTAGCCTGGGGAAAACAGGTATGCCTTTGCCATACTTTCTTTTTCCTTCTATTGGTGGGGAAAAAGAGTTTTTGGGTGTTTCTCTGCTTTAGTGAGCAGTAAAGAAAATCTTTTCCAGTATGTCCCTAGTAGACTTCCACATATCAAAAAGACATGGTCATACCTAGTTCCAAAAATATCTGGAAAATTGAGTGACTACCTAGTTTAGCCTCTATAGTTGGAGTAGGCAAGGGAAAAGGGTTAGGAACTGGTTGCCAGTAAACAATGTCTGCAGTAATGACACAAAGCAGGAAATTAGAAGGAAAAAAACAATAAAATAAACCCAGTTTGGATGGAGAAAATTAAAGTGTTAAGAGCAGAAAATTAAAAAGTAAAGAAAAAGCCCAAAACTGCCAATAAATAAAACACTTAGCTGGTTCTTTAAATACCCAATGTATGGAAGAAAGAAAAAAAAAACAGAAAAGAAAAAAGGAAAAGAAGAAAGAAAATAAATAAATAAATAAGAAGCATTAAAAAAAAAAAACCCAGCATAACAGCATAAATATCCACAATTAGGAGAGAAGTTAAATATAGTACATTTATACAAACCAATATTATGCAGCTGTTACAAAGAATAAGATGTATCTATAAAGATATTCAAGATGATGTTATTGTGTTAAGTGGAAAAAAGGAAGTCACTGAAAACTATTCTACTTATGGGGAAAAAAACATCTCTTTGTGTGCATAGTATGTAAATGCAAATTTAAGGTATAAAACATACAACAATTGTTAATGGTTTATTAACTTCATTCTCTGGAGAGTAGGATTGTGGGTATGGGAAGCTGCTGTATAGAGGTGTATTCTATATATTTACAGATTCTTTTAGTCTTTTACAATGAGAATATATTCATGTAGTACATTTTTAATTAAAAAATAAAATGTCTAAAAGGTTATCCTATTCCAATGTCAGTCTCACTCATTTGTATCCTGAAGTGCTCTCTCGGGTGGCAGTGAATGAGATGAAGTAATGGCCAGTGTGCTGGGAATTGCATTTAAAAGAGCATTGTGCTAGGGAACATTAGTCAGCCACGTGTGCCCCCTTAGAAAAAAGGTTGAGAACCATGTTCCTGCCCCATTGTTTCATTTCCTCCTGCAGCATCTAGAGAAAAAGAAGCCTCATGTTCCCTTTACAGTGGTGTCACAATGCATTAAAAGTGCACAAGGAGGCTTTTTTTTTTTTTTGCAGTTTAGACCCATTTCATACCTACAGAATAGCTCTTTATGCTGTATTCTGAGTGATTTTAAATAAATAAATGCTTCCCTGCTAACATCAAATACACTGAAATAAATTGCCAGGCTCAAAGTGCATAAATGAGTATGCTAGCAGTCCCTTCTTTTAACTCTTATGTGTGACTCAGAAAATATAAGATACTATAGGGCACACTGACCTCATGTTCTTTGCCAGCATTTTAAAACCTTTGTTTATCTACATTCGCTCTCAGTTGTGTATTGTCTTCTTTCCGATTTATACACAGCATGTTTATGCTAATCCATGGAAAGCACACACATGCACGTACACACATACACACAGAGTCAGAACTGCCTGTCTCAATCCCAGGCTTGTTCTGGATAAGCATTGCTTGACCTTGTGTCTTTTCACCATTGACATCCTTTTAATGACTACCCAGGGTTGCAACTCAATGACCCGTGGGCCAGTGACAACCTTCAGGAGCAGCTCTGTTTTAAATCAGATCCCCATCTTCCTCCATTTCTTCTTGATTTGACAGGATAGAATTTAGTTGATAAGCATGAGAAGGAGGAGAATGATTTCCATTCAAATACATTATTAGTGATATAATAATGATAATTATAACTAATATCATTAAGCACTTGCTATTTGCCCGGCACTATTCTAGGCACTTCACACCTCTCATTTAACCATTATGACAACTCTACAAGACTCATACTATCATTATTATTGCTATTTCCATTTTACAAATAAAGAATATAAGGTATATACAAATAAAGAATATAAGGTATAGAGCAAGATTAAAGGTTACACAGTTTATAAGTGGCAGAGATGAAATTTGAGCCCAGGTACAAAAGTAATATTGACCAAAAATCTGAAAAAATTGAAGGTCTCTGAGAAGTCATTTTGTTTTGTAATGTTTTAAATTCATTTAATATTTTTAACTACTAAAATAATTCATGCTTATAGCAAATGAAAAAAGAACAAACTAAAAAGTTGTATCTAGGCAAAACTGATCATCCACCCTCCCTCTCATAACTCCTTCACTACAATCTTCCCAATGGAACCAGGGTTAACAGCCTGGGATATACCTTTCCATGCTTTTCCCCTTACTTATAACAACATAAAGACACACAGCACAGCATAGGGGTTTTATTTGTTGGTGTGTGTGTAAGTGGTGGCTGCAGTCCTCAGAATTCCCTTCCCAAGAGTTCTCTTCCTTGTATGATTCTGGGCGAGGATTGGCCACAAGAGAAATTTGCATTTCATTTGGAAATGCAATGAAATGAAGCAGAAATGAAGCAGCAAAGGTTTACATTTGGAAGGTTGGTATAAGGTCAGTCACTGAGGCAGCTTATACGTACTGTTATAGATCTACTGGCTCACTTTGTTGGCATAATATGGCAGCCGTGCCCACAGTTTCTCTAGCTCTCACAGAATCTCCTCCTTTGCTTCCCGACTCCTGGGCCAGCTACATGTTTCGTTCCATGACAAAGTGTATCACTTTCTCCTGCAAGTCACCCATACCATCAAAGTTGGAGGACTGGAAGAAGTGAAAGAGTGAAATAGGTCCTCGTTGGTCCCAAATTTGCCCTTGTTCTACCCTATTTCGTGTCTATCTTTCTTTCCCAACTGCATGCCCTGTAGACTTCAGGCACATTGCTGGATGCAGAAGCAGTAGCCATACCTAAACTGTTTAACTAGCTTGCACAGTGCCATACCACAAAATCCTTATAATAAATTTCTCATTCTATATAATGCCTAGAAGTTCTGCTTCTCTGATCAAACCCTGACTGATAGTGTATTTGTTTCTTGTTTTTTGTCTAAACAGAATCAAATTATACATGTTACTCTGCAATGTGTTTTATTCACAGGTAAAATTTGGAGATTCTTACAAGTCAGTTGATCTCACTTCCCCCATTTCTCGAAGTATATTCACACAAAATCACATTAGAATATAAATTTAAATATATGGTATCAAAAAATAATAAATTCTGGGTTTATGATTTATTATTGTTATATTGGTCCCTTTCTTCTCCCCAACTCCTGCCTTAAGCTTCATACCCACCCTCTAAACAACTTGCATTAACAACTTCATATATCCTTCTGATTTTTTCTTCATACTCCATAGGTCCATATATGAATAGTTGTGCAAGCACTGTTGCTTAAGTAAACAATAGTGCTTTTCCTCACCAAATTGAGCCACCAATTTTGTCATATATTAAATTCTCAAATATGTTATAATCTTTTCCTTGATTTTCTGTTCTGTCAACTGATCTGTTCTTATGTTGATACCACATTGATTTGATTATAAAAACTGTATAGTATGTTCTGATACATAGTAAAGCAAAGACCCCCTGTTACCAGATTTTATCTAGGTTCTTGGCTATGCTGCAGAAATTAATTTCAAGAACACACTGAGTGAGTTAGGTCAGTAATTTATTCAGGTAGGGAGGGAAGAGAAATGGAAGAGCAGGGGTCCCAGGTAGAGAGGAAGGGGGTGAAAAGGGATAAAGAGGGCTGATTTACAAGCTACCATTCCCCGTTATAGATTATAAATCTCCAGGTTTACTTGTGTGGCCATGTGGCAGAGGAAAAATGACCAGAGCCACGCACAGAGAACAGGAATGGGTCCAGAGGCAAGAGAGCAGGGCAACAGTGCTCAGGCCTCACAGTTTGCTTTATAAACTATTAATTATTCCACCCTTTGCTAATGGCAGGGGAGAGGTTCCAGCTGTTTCCTGTTTTGATTGATTACTCCACCCATCAATCCCCTAGTGAGGAACCAATGATAAAGTCCCTAGGGAATATCCAGGGCTTTACCTTGCTCCCAGAAGAAGTCTTTGTTCTGGATAGCAGAATCTTGGGAGTGAGGGTTTTCCAGCAGCCATCTTGGGAGTTACTGATGTCCACATGAACTCTCCACCAGGTTCCAGATCCATCTATTAATTCCCTATCTTACTAGCCTGCTTTACCCCAACACATGTACTTACTGTTCTTTCTCATATCTAAATTATCCTAGGGCAGTTATTTCATTTTTGTTTGTTTGTTTGTTCCTTTTTTTAGGCGGTACTGGGGATTGAACCCTGGACCTTGCACATGGGAAGCAGATGCTCACCCACTGAGCTATATCCACTCCCCAGAACAGTTATTCTTAATATGAATTTTAAGATAAAAACAAGAACCTGTTTTTTAAAAGCTATGTTAGGATTTTAATTGGGAATATATTTTCTTTTATATTAATTTGGAAGAATTACTATTTTTTATCTTTGGTCTTCCTATCCAAGAACATGAAATGCCTTTCCAATTGCTTAGATCTTGTTTTATGTGCTTCAGTAAGATGTTATAGGTTACTTCATATAGTCTTGTACCTTTCTTCATAAAATTATTCCTAATTATTTTACAATTTTGTCAATGTTGTAAGCAAAATACTATTACTTTTTCATTTTTATTTCTAGAACCATAGAGCTAAAATACAGAAAACATTTATTTTAACATTTATCTTGTAAACAACCCCCTTAACAGATTATTTTACTAATTCTTTTCAGTTGAGTTTAGTGAGAGAAGTAGAACAACTGGTTCTGCTAGTGGTGACTTGGAGCTATGTACCCCAGAAAAATATGTTCTTAAACTTAATACATTCCTGTAGGTGGGAACCCATTATAAATAGGACCTTTTGATGGGGTTGCTTTAAGGTATGGCCTAAATGAATCAGGATGGGTCTTAAAACTATTACTGCAGGCCTTATAGGGAAGACCACAAAGAGCAGGCAGAAGCTGGAAGTCAGCACCACCAGGAAGAGAAAGAAGAAGCCAGGAGAAACTGCCATGTGCATTGTCATGTGACAGAAAAGCCAGGGACCAAGGATCACCAGTAGCCAGCCCCAGAATGCCACAGTTTTCTAGGAGAAAGTATTGTCTTGATGATGCCTTGATTTCGGACTTCTCCTAGCCTCAAAACTGTGAGCCAATAAATTCTCATTGTTTAGACCAACCCATTGCATGGTATTTGATTTAGCAGCTAGTAAACTAAAACAGCCAGTATAATGAAATTTGGTTTAATTATAGAAATAAGACCTTACATAATTGTGGGAGATGTTTGGAAGTAAGGGTCCAAAACTGGGATGGAGGATCAGAGAAGAGTCACTAACCCACTCTGCTGGAAAGCCAGGAATGTTCACCTGCTGTAGGAAAATACAAAGGGGAACTGGAAGAAAATGGGCTCCTCCACAGTGCTCCCACTTTTGGGGTCTTCAGTCAAGGGTCTGATGGAAGGCCTGGGGCTACTTTGGGACCGCAGTTCCAGCAGTCAGAAAGTAGGGGAGAGTAATGTCAAACTGGAATTCCCCGGGTACCTCTGTGTCTCCCCTTCCCCATACCTGACCCAGAAAATCTTCAGAAAGAAAATATTCTGTTCCACTCCTGCCTCCCAATTCTCACATGACTTCTGATTTTGGCCATCTCTTATATAAAACCACACAGGGAAGGACTTTTGAAAAACATCATTTCCATTGTAACCCCATTAACATTAGAACAATTCAGCACACTTGTCTAAATGGTTTCTTTTCTGATGCCTGTGCATATTATTTAACTTCTTGCCTCCCTGCATTCACTAGACTCTCCAAGACAATGTTAAATAATAAATACTCTCAGTGGACCTTCCTAAACAGTTCCTGGTTTTGATTGAAATGGTTTTAGAGTTTTGTTATTTAGAATATTTGTTATTTAGGTATTTGCTGTTGGTTTCTGAAAAATTGCCTTTATTTTAGTTAAATTGATTCCTTCTACTTTTTGCTTATCATGACTGATTTCTAAAATGTATCAAGTGCCTTTTCAACATCTTATTGGTATCATTATTTTGTTTTTCCTTTTGGATTTGATGATGTAATGAATTATAGATTTCCTGATTTTAAAATACTCTTCCGTTCCTGGAATAAACCCTTCTTGGTCACACCACATTATTATTTTAATGCATTGCTGAATTCCATTTGTTATTACATTTTAACTTTCACATACACTATATATATAGTTTCTTTTTATGTGTAACTTGTGGAGTATTTTTCTGGAACACTTCACACTTAAGAATCAATAATTTGAACAGACTATTTGAGGCATTAATGGGTGACTAGTGGAAGAGAACATTCAATGTTCACTCTTATGACAGGTTTCCCATTGGTGACCTTGGGTCCTGAGATAAATTACTCACTGCACAACTGATCTGCAATCTCTCGTTTTTCTCTTCAACATGTTTATTATTTCATTACATACTCATTAATGGGAAGAGAACCATCTGCTATGATGTTTTCATATAACAAATTTAACTAGTCACTCATTTGGTACTGAGAAAATAGAAGAAGGTATTCAATATAAAATGTTCAAAATATTTTCTCTAAATTCAAAGAGAAATAAGCACTATTTTCTGGCCATCCCCTCTAAGAAGGTTCTTCAACAAAATTAGTATTTATACAATGTTAAAAACAAAACAGAAAGCTTTGATTCCATGAAGAGCTCAGTAGGAATCCAAGGTATTTTTTCATGTATGCCAACCAAGGTGATATCAATAAGTTCGTATCAAGTTCATTCAATGAGCCTGAAAAAAAATCAAATCTGCTACTTCACAAGTCCTCCTAACATGTATATTTCCTACTTGAATTACTAAAAGAAAGCAGGAATCTGTTTTTATTTATAATTTGTACACTCAGTGCTCTGAAGGAAAGGGAAAAGTTTGCCCAATCCTTCTTGCTTGCCTTTGTAGGGGACAGATAGATACAGGAGAAAGCCAGGCTCATGTTGGAAGGGCTCAGAAATGGAGCAAGGACCTTCAGGGGTCAAAGAATCCATAAAGGCAAATTGGTCTGTGGCTGCCTCAAGCTGTGGTGTTAATATTAGTAGGCAGGATGCTGTAGCAATGTGAGGGAGAAAACTATAAAAAAGTGATATTTAAATTGCTGCAAAGCTTGAATTGAGCCCTTTTCCATTATTCCAGAATCATTACTAATATGAGGGAAGCTGAGAGAGGCCCAAGCCCAATGAAAAACCATAGGAAGCTACAGAACCCATGAAAATCCCAGCTGGTGAATAAAATCTATCTTGTTGGCAAAACAATGTGAGTGAAAATCTTTTAAACATGCATCAGCTGCAAGGGCTGAATATTGAGAAATACAAAATTAAGGTGATGCTGGGGAGAACTGGAGGACATTCATGCTCACCCCTCTGAGAAAATCCTGCCTATGTTCTACTGAGTCATTCTCCACTAGGATGATAAAGCAAGCTCAGCTGCTAGAGACACGTCTTTCCAATAATATATATAACAAAACATATGGCAGAAACATAATGGCCCAGCTCCCTGAATCAAGTAATCTCTAAAATGAAGATAGATATTAGTTTTATTACTATGTTATTAGAGTTATAACAAATCTAAGTGCTAAATTCCTTTGAATATATTGTCCTTCATACTAAGCTGGCAACACAATAAAGATATTAACTGAGATAGAATATTTAACAAATATTTATCGATCACCTACTGTGTACAAAACTACAAGGATAAATCAGACATCATCCTGGACTTCCAGGAGTAAAAGTTTATGTTCATGTGAGGGAAGTAGACTTGCATAAATAATTCTAACACAGAGCAGACTGTAACAAGAATAATAACAGAGGAGTAGAATTCTATAGGTGAGGCGGGGGAGGAGTGTGAAGAAGGATGAATAATGATGATAGTTGGGGAAAGATAGTTTATATAACATTCCAGTGTGGTCTAGGAGCTCTTTTCCTCACTGAATTACTAACAAGATGCATAACCCTCAGGTCTCTGAGCTTTCATCTTCTCATCTGTAAAATGAGTTACTCTATAGTGATCTCTAAGATCCCCTTTCAAAACAAAATCTCTCTAATTTTATTATCCTATCTACATAGCTGAATGGCAAGAGTAAAGCTATTCTCAAAAATAAACTTTAAAACATCATTTGATATAAAATAGCTTTACAGGTTGTCAATGATTATTTTAACTGTATGAACCTACTTGACTAGTTGAATATATTTGTGAGGCAAAGTTTTAAGAGGGCACTTTTTAAAAATTTCCAGGTTTGTCTGCTCTGTGCCTTCCTAAGTGAAGAAGTAATATAGCTCAAAATTTATTCATACTTAAAAAACACTTTAGCCATATATATTAACTTAGTTTGTGACATAAGATCTCTTCTCTTTCTTATTCTATTGTCCTATATTAATTGGCCAGTTTGAAGTGAAAAGGATTTATCATTTCAACTTCACAAAGCAATTAACTAAATTTCATTTTAAAAATCTAATTAAATACAAAAATAATTAGAAGTATCTAACATGATGAAAATACATTATATTTAATTATTTTAAGATCTATTTTAAATACAGAGAAATAAAATTGGTTGCATGCACATGCACAAAAAAAAGTTTTAGTGGCAGAGCATCTTTCATTTACTTATGCTTCTACTGGCCAGTACTATATCAACCTCCTGGGAAGTCAAAAGGACCATCTCTCAAAGTAGTGTATCAGAGTTTTGGGGAATAAATGTTAAAATATAGAAAAGTACAAAGAATAATGTAACAATCACTTATATTTGACATTTTTAAAAAAGAAATAAAGTATTACATATAGAGTTAAAGCCCTCATAACTACCTTCCCTCTGGCCAGTTTTCTTCTTACTCTCCAGGAACAATGACTAGAATTTGTTTTAAATCTTTCCTTCAAATTCATATTTCATAGCTTAACAAACATTTATGTGTATATACCAATAAATACTACATAAGATTTTTTAGTATTTTTTAAATATTATATATATAATATACTCTTTTATTTTGCTTCTTGATTTTACTACCAACTATTATTTTTTGGACCTAGTCATTTTAATCGTTCATTCCTTCTCATTGTAGTATAAAATTTCTTCATATAAAATTTTCCTTTTTATGGATTTTTAAAATTATTTTCATATGTCTGATATTATAATCAATGTGATATTATAATTCATGTGATCATGAATATACATGTCCCATCTCCTTCTAAAGTTTCTTTAGAGCATATATCCTGATATAGAATGGCCCGTAATAGGGATGTGCATTTCCAAATTTTATTAGGCCTTGCTGTGTTGGTTGCACCAATTTACACTTCCACCAGCAGTGCATTAAATCCCCACCATCTTACCAACAATTGGTACTGTTTGACAAATTTCTGAAACATAGATGAAAAACGATATTGCATTATGGTTTAATAAGTGAAAGCATTTTAGTACATATTGGCCAATCGAATTTAGTCTGTGCACTGCCATTTCATTCCCTTTGCCATTCTTCTACCGGTGACTTGTTTTCTTTTCTTATGGATATTCAGACATCTGTTTATATTCTAGTATCAAGTCTTAATCTTTTTATTTAGAGGAAATATCTTTTAGTCTGTCAAGGACACAACTTCTAACATTTTTTGTTGGCTAGAAATTTTAAGTTTCTGGTTTGATCTTATTTAAGAAAGCCTTCCTTACCTTGAAGTAACTCTCATAGCTTGAGTTTCTTTTCCCTTTTAAGTACTTAATCCATCTGGAAAATATTTTGCATGTGGTTAAGGTAAGGAATCTATTTTAATTTTTCCATAATGATTTGTTGAATAATCTAGTCTTTCACTCAAAGATTTGTGAAATCCCTTCCTTCAAATACCAAGTCCACCTACATGCTTGAGTCTGTCTCTGGGGTCTTTATACTGATCCATTGATCTAGTTGACTACTTCTTTATTTCATATATATATGTATTCATAGTAGTCCTTGAAAGACAGTTAGAAAGACACTCAGAAATAGAGCCTTGAACAAGCAAATCTTAACAACAGTAAAACTTGCTCCCCTTTCTTTGAGGGCAAGAAAGAACTTTCCAGGAACATAACTGCCTGGACCTCACTCCCCGGAGAGTAGGGAAAATATTTTAACCCTTGGTTACAGAATGGTCTAAATAACTTCTAATTCACCTAAGAAAAGATCAAAACAAAACAAAACTGAACCCCAACAATCAAATAGTTTTCATACAAAAGATAGGTTGAAATTTCATTTTCTGTTCCATGTGGTTTAAAAAGTTTTCAGCAGGTAGTATGCCTTTGTTCTGTTGGGTCTTCCTAACCTGCAGTGCTAAAATGGGAAAAATCACTTTACACTTTCAAGAGGACTCTCCTGTCCTTGTACACCACTTATCTAAATCCTTCCTAAATTTTCGATAGTTGTGTCTTTCCCAGATATCTCTATTTAAGAAAAAAACAAAGGCATGAATGATTATAAATATTTATACTTACTAATTTGAGTCCAGGTGTTTTCATTTGTTGAACTGCCAGAAACTAATATAGCAAAATTAGGTTGACTTTTACAATAAGGACTTATTAGTTTAAAAGTTTTGAGGTTGAGAAAAATGTCCAAATTAAGGCCTCATGTTTTTTCCCCAAAGACCACAGACCTGCTGCTGGTGATCCTGGACTCATCTCTCACATGGCAAGGCACATGGCAGTGTCTGATGGTCTCCTTTCTCTTCCAAGTTTTGGTGCTTACTGCTTCTGGCTTCATGGCTTTTTTTCTCTGCTTCTGTGGGCTTCTCTCTGTCTCTCTCTCTCTCCATATGCATCCTGTTTAGAAATGACTCCAGTAAGAAGAGTAAGACTGACTCTAGGTCAACCATACTGAAGTATCCTAATCAAAGGCCCTTAAGTAACCTGCTTCAGGGGTCACCAGACCAGGGCAGTGCTAAACTCCTAGGAGGGTGAGGGGCAGAGCCATGAAGAACCCAAAACAACAAATGTGAGTTACAAAACCCCTATGGCAGCTAGGAAGAGCTCCCATGCCCCAACTCCAAGCCTGAATAAAACCCCTGGCACACTGCAGCTGACGGAGAGGGGAACAGACATCTTCCTCCCTGTAAGCTATTTCAAGGGAAAAGGGAGGAGAAGTTGAGGGTTTGTCTTTTCAGTGAATTTGGCCAGCAGAGCCCACTTTGAATCTCAGCTCTGGCTAGACCAAACACATGAAAGTGAACATTGAAAGAAACACTGCTGTAAGGGGGTGTGCTGAGGAGCACCATCTGCTGGCAGATCTGGAAACTGTAAAGAGAAAAACTGCTTAGAGGTCTCACTCAACCCAAACTCCTGGTAGAAACTCTGTGCCCCATTAATGAGACCCTGGCCCAATTTGATAACTTAAGCTGGGCAATTTTGAAGACTTACAATAAGTTGTACCAAATATCAAAGAAGAGGTGTGAAAAAAACAGTAGGCAGGAGACTTTTGCTATGAGAGTAAATTCACCAACATGTTCAGATGCATAGACATCAGCAAAAAATTACAAGCCATACTAAGAAATAGGAAGAGATGATCCAGCCAAAGGAACAAATTAATATTCTGAAGAGATACAGGATTTAAGACAACTGACCAATGTTACCACATAAATCTCCTAAATAAATTCAAAGAATTTAAAGAGAATATGAATAAAGAGTGAAGGATATGAAGAAGAAACTGGGTGAGAAGAAAGGAAAATTTGAAAGCCTGCAAAGAAAAGTAACAGAGCTTATGGGAATGAAAGACATGGTAGATAAGATTAAAAATATATTAAAGGCACATAAAAGAATATTTTAATTGCTTGAAGACAGAATTAGTAATTTCAAAGACAAAACATCTCAACTGGAAAAGACAGAACAGAAAGAGAATGGGAAAATGGAACAGATGCTCAGGGAATTAAATGACAATGTGAAACACACCAACATATGCATTATCAGTGTCCCAGAAGGAGAAGAGAATGGAAACTGGGCAGAAGAATATTTTAGGAAATAATAACCAAAAACTTCCTAACCCTTATGAAAGATATAAATATCAGTATCCAAGAAGGACAGCACAGCACAAGCAGAATAAATCCAAGTATACCTACTCCAAGGCACCTATTATTCAGAAGGACAAATATCAGCTATAAAGAGATGATTCTGAAAGCTGTAAGAGAAAAGCAAAGCATCGCATACAAGGCAACCCCCATAGACTAAGTGTTGACCTCTCATCAGAAACCATGAAAGTAAGAAAGAAAGTGGTATAATGTATATTTCAGGTGCTGAAAGAGAAAAACTGCCAGCTAAGAATTCTGTATCCAGCAGAACTGTCCTTCAGAAATGAGGGTGAGTTCAAAGTCCTCACAGACAAACAAAAACTGATAGAGTATGTTACCAAAAGACCAGAATTTCAAGAGATACTACAGGGGTGCTGCAGCCTGAAGGAGGAAAAACAAGGGTGAGAGAATTGGAGAAGAGTGTAGTAGTGAAGATTCTTAAGTAGGGTAAAATAAAGGGTAAAAAGACAGACATTAGTAAGATATGACAACAGAAAGCCAAAGGACAAAATGGATAAAGTAAGTAATAACATTGAATGTTAATGGCTCAAAGTCCCCAATCAAAAGACATAGACTGATAAATGGATCAGAAAATATGAGCCACCTCTATGCTGCCTACAAGAGACTCATTTCAGATGCAAGGACACAACCAGGTAGAAACTGGAAGGTTGGAAAAAATTTATCCCACTCAATTAGTTACCAAAAATGAGCTGGAGTAGTAATACTAATATCAGACAAAATAGATTTTAAATGAAAAACTGTTATAATTGATGAAGAAGGTCATTACATATTAATAAAAGGGGCAATTCACCAAGAAGAAATAACTATACTAAATATTTATACACCTAACCTGGGTGCCCCAAGATACATGAGGCATACATATTGGCAAGACTGAAGGGAGAAATAGATGTCTTTACAATAATAGTTGGAGACTTCAATACACCAATTTCAGTGTATTGGATAGAACATCTGGACAGAGGGTAAATAAAGAAACAAAGAGCTTGAACAATACTGTAAATGACCTAGACCTCAAGTCATTTATCGACCATTACATCCCAAAAGAGCAGGATATACATTATCTTAAAGCACTCGTAGATATTTCTCTAGGGTAGACCATAGGTTGGGTCACAAGACAGGTCTCAATAAATTTAGAAAGATTGAAATTATACAAAACACTTTCTCTGATCATAATGGGATGATGCTAGAAATCAATAATGGATAGAAAAAGGGAAAATTCATAAATATATGGAGATTAAACAACACACTCTTAAATAATCTGGGAGTCAGAGAGGAAATTGCAATAGAACTCAGTAATATTGAGACCAATGAAATGAGAACACAATATATCAAAACCAGTGGACACTGCAAAGGCAGTGCTGACAGGGAAACTTATAGCCCTCAATGCTTACATTTAAAAGGAAGAACAAGCAAAAATTAAAGACCTAATTGCACACTTTGAGAAACTAGAAAAAGAACAGCAAACTAATCCCAAACCAAGCCAAAAGAAAGAAATAGTAAAGATCAGAGCAGAAATACATGAAATTGAGAACAAAAAAATTATAGAGCAAATCAACAAAACCAAAAGTTGGTTCTTTGAGAAGATCAACAAAACTGAGACATCCTTTGCTAGACTGACAAAGAAAAAAAATAGAGAGAACATTCAAATAAATAAAATCAGAAATGAGAGGAGGTCCATTACCATTGATCCTACAGAAATAAGAGATCAAAAGAGGATACTATGAACAACTGTATGTCTAAAAAATACTACACAATGTAGACAACATGGACAAATTCCTAGAAACTTATGAATAGCCTACACTGACCATAAAAGACCTCAACAAACCAATCACAAATAAATTGAAATAGTCATCAAAAACCTCCTAAGATGAAAAGCCTTGGACCAGATGGCTTCACATGTGAATTCTACCAATCATTCAAAGATGATCTAATACAAATCTTGCTCAAGCTCATCCAAAAATTGAATGCTATCAAGCTCATTCTATGAGCCAACATAACCCCAATACCAAAACCAGCAAAAGATACCCCAAAAATAGAAAATTAGAGACAAATATCTCTTATGAATATAGATGCAAAAATCCTCAACAAAACTTGCAAACCAAATCCAAAGCATATTAAAAGAATTATACACTACAATCAAGTGGGTTTTATCACAGGTATGCAAGGGTGGTTCAAAACAAGAAAATCTATCTGTATAAAAAGCCACATTGATAAATTGAAGAAGAAAATCACATGATTCTCTTGAGTGATGCAGAAAAGGTGCTTGACAAAAGACAGTATCCTTTCTTGATAAGAAAACACACCAGCAGATAGGAATAGAAGAAACTTGCTCAATATAGTGAAGTGAATATATGAAAAACTTACAGCTAGCACTGTACTCAACAATGAAAGGCTGAAAGTTTCCCTACTGAGATCAGGAACAAGACAAGGATGCCCACTGTAATTCAACATTGGGCTAGAAGTTCTAGCTAGAGGAATTAGGCTAGATAAAGAAATGAAAGGTAGAAGTAAAACTTTCACTGTTCCCTGGTGATAAACTCCAATATCCAGAAAATCCTGAAAAATCAACAACAAAGCTGCTAGAACTAATAGGCAATTTCAGCAAAGTGGAAGGATACAAGAATAATACGCAAAAAATCAGTAGTGTTTCTATACACTACTGAAGTGCAATCTGATGAGGAAATCAGGAAAAATATTCTATTTATAGTAGTGACTAAAGCAATCAAATATTTAAGAATAAACTTAATCAAGGACATAAAGGACCTGTATTCAGAAACATACAAAACATCGCTAAAAGAAACTGAAGAAGACTTAAATAAAAGGAAGGTCATTCCATGTTCATGGATTGGAAGGCGAAATATCATTAAGATGTCAATTCCTCCCAAACTTATTTACAGATTCAATACAATCCTGATAAAAATCTCAGCAACCTTTTTGCAGAAGTGGAAAAGACAATTAACAAATTTATTTGGAAGGGTAAGGGCCCCTGAATAGCCAAAAATGTCTTTAAAAAAGAAGAACAAATTTGGAAATCTTGAACTTCCAGACTTTTAAAGCATATTACTTAGCTACAGTGGTAAAAAAACAAACAAACAACAATAACAAAAAAAAACGGCATGATACTGGTGTAAAGACAGACAGATTGACCAATGGAACTAAATCGAGAACTCAGAAATAGACCCTCATGTCTACAGCCAAGTGATTTTTGGCAAGGCTGTCAAGCCCTCTCAGCTGGGAAAGAACAGTCTATTCAACAAATGGTGCTGTGAAAACTGGACAGCCATATCCAAAATAAAGAGGACCTCTACCTCACACCTTTATACAAAAATTAACTCAAAATGGGTCATGGACCTAATATCAAGGCAACAACCATAAAACTCCTAGAAGAAAATGTACAAAACAACTTCAAGATCTTGTGGTAGGCATAATTTCTTAAAACTTACACCCAAAGCATAATCAACAAAACAAAATATAGATACATAGGAACTCCTCCAAATTAAACACTTTTGCACGTCAAAGGACTTTGTCTAAAGGGTGAAAAAGCAGCTGACTCAATGGGAGAAAATATTTGGAAATCACATATTCGATAAGGTTTAATATCTATGATTTATAAAGAGATACTACTACTCAACAATTAAAAAGCAAACTACCTAATTTTAAAATGGGCAAAAGACTTGAAAAGACAATTGTCCAAAGGAGAAATACAAATGGTGAAAAAACACATGAAAAAAAGGTGCAATGTCACTAGCGATTAGGGAAATGCAAATCAAAACTACAGTGGGGGAAGCGGATTTGGCTCAACAGATAGAGCATCTGCCTACCACATGGGAGGTCCAGGGTTCAAACCCATGGGCCTCCTGACCCATGTGGTAAGCTGGCCCATGCACAGTGCTGATGCGCGCAAGGAGTGCCATGCCACACAGGGGTGGCCCCCATGTAGGGGAGCCCTGTGTGCAAGGGGTGCACCCCATAAGGAGAGCCACCCCGCGTGAAAAAAGTGCAGCCTGCCCAGGAGTGGTGCCACACACCTGGAGAGCTGACGCAGTAAGATGATGCAACAAAAAGAGACACAGATTCCTGGTACCACTGACAAAAATACAAGCAGACGCAGAAGAACACACAATGAATGGACACAGAGAACAGACAACCGGGGGGCGGAGAGAGAAACAAATAAAATAAAAAATAAATCTTGAAAGAAAAAAAAACCACAGTGGGATATCAACTCATACCTATTAGAATGGCCACTCTTAAAAAGTCAGAAAACTACAAGTGTTGGAGAGGGTGTGGAGAGATAGGAATGCTTATTCATTGTTGGTGGGATTGTAGAATGGTACAGCCCTTGTGGAGGACTGTTTGGCAGTTCCTAAGGAAGTTGAAGATAGACTTACCATGTGATCCAGCAATACCATTACGAAGAGCCATGACACAAATAGACATCTGCACATCGATGTTCATAGTGGTGTTATTCATGATTGCAAAAAGTTGTAAACAACCCTGGTGTCTACCACCTCATGAATGGATAAACAAATTATGGTGCATACACATGGTGGAATATTATGCAACAATAAGAAGAAATGAAATCGTGAATCATATGACAACAACAAAGAACCTGGAGGACAGACATTATATTGAGTGAAGCAAGCCAGACACAAAAGGACATATACTGTATCATTGCTCTATTATGAACTAATTATATTATGTAAACTCATGGATTTAATAATTAGAGTATAGGTCACCAAAAAATAGAATGAGGTTAGAGAATGGAAAGCTGAGGGTCGATCTGTGTAGAATTGGCAAAAAGGTTGTTTGTTAATCTTTGGAAATGAATAAAAATTGTGAAAGCATATCATAGTGTTTGTAAATGGCAGAGCTATTATATGGGTATGACTGGTTGAAAGGGAGTCTAAGGTCATGTATATTATTAAAATAATTCTAAAAAATGTAACACAGGCCTATATAACATAGTGAAACCTCATGTAAAATACAAATATCAGTGATATTGCATATATAAGGCTGTTTTTACAAAATATAAATACAAATAAACTAGAGAGATGGAAACAATAGCAGCTATGTACAGCAGGGGAAACAGAGAGATTGAGAGAAGGCTAATTTTTTGTTTTTTGTTTATTATTACTATTGGAATAATGAAAATGTGGTAAAAATGATTGAAGTGATGAATGCACAACTATGTGATTATACTGAATACCATTGATTGACACTTTGGATGAATTCATGCTTTATTAATATGTATAAATAAAATTTGTTTTTAAAAAATACATTTTACTAAACAAACCTAAATAAAAGGTTCTGCAGAGCAAGTGTAGCTCAGTGGTTTAGCACCTGCTTTGCATATACAAGGTCCCAAGTTTGATCCCTGATACCTCCTGGGAAAAAAAAAGCAAAAATATAAAAGTTTCCACCAACAATAGATTCACACACACAGGAAGGGACCAGCTTTAAAAACATGCTTTCCTGGGGTAGATACCAGGGTTTCCTTTTAAATCCTTCTTTAACAGGGTTTCCTTTAAAAAAAAAAAAGTCAAATGATAAAAATCAAAGATATTTGAGTGAAAATAATAGCCTACCCCTTCTCCTTATTCCAGATTTGTTCCCTTACTCAGTAGAGTAGATACCACCTGCTATTCTATATGAGTTTTCTTGGGATCTACTTTGAAAGAAGTGTGGTAAAAAATACAGAGTAGCTATCTTGTTTGGTAGAAAGTTTTTCTGTGTGATAAGAGTGACGGTTGTCAGTATCTTTAATAAATGAATGGTGTTTGAGTATCTGACTTAAAGAGAAACTTGGTTTAGTGGAAATAATAATAGATTTTATAATAAGAACCGATTTGCATCCTAACCTAGAGTAAGAAATAAAACTTATCTAGGTTTCTGTCCTCTTGTCTATAAAACAGGGATAGTAATATCTACTTCATAGTTTCTTTCCAAGAGTTTGGTGTCTAATGAGATCATTCATAAAATATCAACACAGTATGAAGCAAATAGTAAGTGCTCAGTAAATATTAATCCCTCTTTCCTTTTCCTGGTTGCTGTTTTCAATCCTTGGCAAGACTGATTCTTGATGACTGTACATATATTCCTTGAAGTTATTCACATAGATTGATCTCCTCTACCTTCTTTATTTTCACTTCATACTTCATCGATTGTATTTATAAAGTACTGTTTGTATAGATTAGAAAGATACTTTAATTTTTTAAAATGTCATTTAAAATAAAACACTTAAAGCTGGTGTGGGTAAAATAAATACAAGAATGACCAAATTTTGAATAGAAATTTCATTTTATATAACAAATATGATTCTCAAAGTTCTAGATTAACTCAGCTTTTGTAAATTGAATTCTCAAGTTCATCTTCATATTGATTTAGATTATAATTTATTAACATTTATTTGATTAACCTTCTATTGCCAAGGAACACTAACACAGTACACCTTAACCTTCCTGTTATATAATTAATAATCTGTATAAACAAATTTAAATTTATTAACTATTTAAAGGATCCTGTTTTTTAATGCAGAAGATTTTTTGTTATGTGATCAAATTTATATTTTTTATTTTTTTTCCATAATAGTTTAAAAAGTAAAATACACAAAACAGTGTGAAGGAAAATCGTTTTGAAGGAAGACTCATATAACCACAAAACAAAAATTAACATGTTTGAGCAAAATCAAGACTTTTTTAGATGTTAGAAGACATAGAAATTGTACTATCCAAAGATTCTCTGTGAAAGACTTATTCAAGGAAATACAGCACCAAAGCAAAAACAAATACAAGCACGAGGAAGACATGGAATCCAAGACAACTGTGAGCAAAGAATTATTTGGACTTAACCATAAACATAATATATTTCTTTGTTCACAAGACATTAACAAATATTTTATCAAATTGGGTTATTTTAACACCGGTCTCAGAAATTTACACATAATGTAGACAAATATAAGTAAAAATATAGGTGTTTGATTAATCTTTGACCCAAAATAATTATCAAGATTACCTATTGATCCTATTTGAGTTGATTTTTGTGTAAGGTGCAAAGTAGAGTTCACCTTCATTCTTTTGCAAAGGGAGATTCAGTTTTCTCAGCACCAATTGTTAAAGAGACTGTTCTTTCCCAATCGACTGGTCTTTGCATTTGTGTGAAAAATCAGCTGACCATAATGTGAGGGTTGGTTTCTGAGCTCTCAGTACAATTTCATTGGTCTATATGTGGATGCTTATGCCAGCTCCATAATATGTTGATTACTGTGGCTTTGTAATAAGTTGATTTTTTTTTAAGATTTATTTTATTTATTCCTCTCCCCTTTCCCCCATTGTCTGTTCTCTCTGTCCATTTGCTGTGTGTTCTTATGCATCTGCTTACATTATCCTGCGGCACTGGGAAACTGCATCTCTTTTTTCTTTTCTTTTTTTTTTTTAAGATTATATATTTATTTATTTCTCTCGCCTCCCCCCCAACCCCCACCCCAGTTGTCTGTTCTCTGTGTCTATTTGCTGCATCTTCTTCTTTGTCCACATCTTTTGTTGTCAGCGGCACAGGAATCTGTGTTTCTTTTTCTTCCATCAACTTGCTGTGTCAGTTCTCCATGTGTGCAGCACCACTCCTGGGTGGGCTGTGCTTTTTTCACACGGGGTGGCTCTCCTTCACAGGGCACACTCCTTGCACATAGGGAACCCCTATACAGGCATGCCCCTGCGTGGCACAGCACTCCTTGCAGGCAGCAGCTGCACTGCACATGGGCCAGCTTACCGCATGGGTCAGGAGGCCCTGGGAATAGAACCCTGGACCCTCCGTATGGTAGATGGATGCTCTATCAGTTGAGCCATGTCCGCTTCCCTGTAATAAGTTTGTTTTGTTTTGTTTTGTTTTTGTTTTTGTTTTGTCTTTATTTATTTTTTTAATGTTACATTAAAAAAATATGAGGTCCCCATATACTCCCCACCCCCCTCACCCCACTCCTCCCCCCATAACAACAACCTCCTCAATCATCATGAGACATTCAGGGAAAAGGGTTTTATGTAATAAGTTTTAAGAGCAGTCCCTTCACCTTCACTTTTTTTCAAAATGGCTTTGACTATTCAGGGCCCCTTACCCTTCCATATAAATTTGATGATTGCTTTTCCATTTCTTCAAAGAAGTTTTTTTTTTAAATTTTCATCAGTTTTATTGATACATGTTAATAAAATATACAATCTATCCAACATGTAAAGTTAATGGTATTTGGTATAATCACATAGTTGTGCATTCATCAATGCAATCATAGAGTATTTTCAGTATTTCATTAATAGTAATGATAAATAAAAAACAGAAACAGACAAATAACTGTACCCCTTAATATTTACCTCTCAATCTCTCTAAGCTTCCATGCAATACATAGCTGCTACTTCATTTCCATCTCTGTAATTTATTTTGTACATTCATATTTTTCATTCTTAAGCATTTTTTAAAATTTTATTGATACATATTAATAAAGCATAAATCCATCCAAAGATTACAATCAGTGGTATTCGGTGTAATCATATGTTTGTGCATTCATCACCCCAATCAATCCTAGAGCACTTTCATTATTTCAATAATAATAATAATAAACAAAAAACAAACAAAACACATCACTCTCAATCTCTCTAAGCCTGTTCTTTTGATTGGGATTGCATTGAATCTGTAAATTGCTTTGGGTAGATGTGACATCTTAAAAATATTTAGTCTTCCAATCCATGAACACAGAACGTCCTTCCATTTATTTATATCTTCTGTGATTTCATTTAGCAATGTTTTGTAGTTTCCTGCGTACAAGTCCTTTACATTCTTGGTTAAATTTATTCCTAGATACTTGATTCTCTTAACAGCTATTAATTATAAATGGACCTTTATTCTTGATTTCTTCTTTTGGTTGTTCATTGCTAGTATATAAAAACACTACTGATTTTATGGTATTAATTTTGTACCCCGCCACTTTGCTGAATTAATTTATTAGCTTTAGGAGCTTTCTTGTGGATTTTTAATGATTTTCTGTATATAGGATCATATCATCTGCAAATAAGGCAAGTTTCACTTTTTCCTTTCCAATTTGGATGCCTTTTATTTCTTTTCCTTGCCTGATTGATCTGGCTGTCACTTCCAGTACAATGTTAAATAATGTGTGACACTTGGCCCCCTTGTCTTGTTCCTGATCTTAGAGGGAAAGCACTCTGTCTTTCACCATAAAAATGATCGTAGCTATGGTTTTTAATATATGTCCTTTATTATGTTGAGGAAGTTTCCCTTTATCATAGTTTTCTGAGTGTTTTATCAAGAAGGGGTCCTGGATTTTGTCAAATGCCTTTTTTTATGTGTCATCAAGTGAAATGATCATATGGTGTTTCTCCCTTCATTCTATTAATGCAATGTGTTGCATTCATTGATTTTCTTATGTTGAACCACTCTTGCATACCTTGGATAAGTCTCACTTGATCACGGTGTATAATTCTTTAATATACTGTTGGATTCAGTTTGCTAGATTTTGTTGAGGATTTTTGCATCTGTATTCAAAACAAATATTAATCTGTATTTTTCTTTTCTAGGGGTATCTTTATGTGGCTTTGGTATGAGAGTGATATTGGCCTCATGGAATGAGTTATGGAGTGTTCCCTCCCCTTCAACTTTCAGAAGAGTTTGAGCAGGATTGGTCTTAATTCTTTCTGGAATATTTGGTAAAATTTCCCTGTGAAGCTATCTGGTCCAGGGCTTTCCTTTGTTGCGAGGTTTTTGATTACTATTTCAATCTCTTTACCAGTTATTGGTCTGTTGCGGTCTTCTGCTGCTTCTTGAGTCAGTACAGGTAGTTTGTGCGGGTTTCTAAGAATTTGTCCATTTCACCTACATTATCTAATTTGTTGGCATACAGTTCTTCATAGTACCCTCTTATAGCCCTTGTTATTTCGGTAGTTGGTACAAATGCCCCCCTTTTCATTTATGACTTCAGTTATTTGCGTTCTCTCTTTTTTCTTCATCAATCTAAGTAAAGTTTTGTCAATTTTATTTATCTTATCAAAGAACCAACTCTTGGTTTTTTTGAGTCTCTCTATTGTTTTTTATTCTCCAATTCATTTCTCTCCCCTCTAAGCATTGTTATCGACTTTCTTTTACTCATTTGGATTTAATTTGTTCTTCTTTTTCTAATTCTTCCAGTTCTGAGGTTAGGTCTCTGATATGAGATCTTTCTTCTTTTTTAATGCAAACACTTAGACCTATAAATCCCCCTTAAGCACTACTGTTGTTGCATCCCATAAGTTTTTCATTTTCATTCACCTCAGGATATTTCCTAATTTCCCTTGTGATTTCTTCTTTAACCCATCGATTGTTTAAGTATGTGGTTTAATTTCCACATATTTTTTAATTTTACATTTCTCCCTCTGTTATTGATTTCTAGTTTCATTCCATTGTGGCCAGAGAAGATATATTAAATAATTTCAATTTTTTTTAATTTAATGAGACTTGTATTGTGACCTAACATATAGTCTATCCATCCTGAAGAGTGATCCATGTGCAGTCAAGAAGAATGTGTATTCTTTGGTATTGGATAAAATGTTCTGTATATGTCTTTTAGGTCTAGCTGGTTTAAAGTATCATTCAAGTCTTCCATTTCCTTATTAATCCTCTGTCTAGATGTCCTATCCATTATCGAAAGTTGTATATTAAATTCTCCTACTATTAGTATAGAACTGTCAATTTCTCCTTTCGAATATGTCAGTATTTGATTCATCTGTTTGGGGGCTCTGCTGTTAAATGCATGTTGAAATGACCCCTTTATCAATATTAATGACTATTTTTGCCTCTCATAACTATTTTTTACTTAGTCTATTTTATCTGGTATTATCTTTTAGTTACTACTTGCATGGTATATTTTTCTCCATCCTTTCACTTTCAACCTACTTATGTCTTTGCACTTAAGGTGCATTTATTGCAGACAGCATATAGTGGGTCATGTTTTTTATCCAATCTACCAATCTCTGCCTTTTGACTGGTGAGTTTAATCTGTTTACATTTAAAGTTACTACTGATAATGCAAGACTTTCTTCTGCCATTTTAATATTTAGTCATTATAAGTTTTATACCTTTTTTATACCTCAATTCTTCCATTTATGCCTACTTTTATATTTATTTGATCTTTTGTTTTGTACCATTTTGAGTGTCTTCTCTTCTATCTGGATATATTTTTCATATGTTTTCTTTGTGCTTACTATGGGGTTAAAATTCATATGTGATTTGATACCAACTTGACTTCAATAGCATACATATACACTTTTCTTATCCCCCTCAATCCCCCTGCCTTTTTTGTATTTGTTACCAATTACTTTTTTGTACATTGTATGTTTGAAGCCATAGATTTATTATTACTTTTTATGCATTTGCATTTTAGCATCTGTAGAAAGTAAGAAGTGGAGTACATACCAAAAATATATTACAATAATACTGGCATTTATAATTACCCAAATGGTTATCTTTACTTTGAACCAATGTCTAGTGTCCTTTCCTTTTACTCTGAAGAACTCCCTTTAACATTGCTTGTAGAGCATATGTAGTGGTAATGAACTCCCTCAGTTTTTGTTTATATGGGTATGTTTTAATCTCTCCCTCATTTGTGAAAGTCTTACTGGATATAAAAGTCTTGGTTGGCAGTTGTTTTCTTTCAACACTTTAGTATATTTAAGTGCATATTCACATCTTTTGCTAATTTTGAGAAGTTTTCTGTTATTTTTTGAATATTCTTTCTGTCCCTTACTCTGTCTTTACCTTCTGGGACTCCCACAATGTGTATATTGGTACATTTGACAGTGTTCTAGAGGTCCTTTAAGCTATTTTTGCTTTTTATAATTCTTTTTTCTTTCTGATCATTTCAATTGCCTTGTCTGAGGTTGTTGATTCTTTTTTCTTCCAGTTCCAATCTGCTGTTGAAACCCTCATAGGAATGTTTTTACAGTTCTGTTAATGTAGTCTTCAACTCCAGTAGTTCTCTTTGGTTCCTTTTTAAAAATTTCTTACCTCTATATTGAGATTTTCATATTATTCATTCATTGTTTTCCTGATAAGTACTTTCTCTGTACTTTTCTTCATCTTTTTTAACATCTTTAACATCATTTTTTTAAAGTCTTTGTCCATTATGTCCATAGTCTGGTCTTCTTTGTTGGTGTTCTCTGGATCTTTATCCTCTTCCTTTGGATGGACTATCATTTCTTGTTTCTTTGTTTGTTTTATACTCTTTTGTTGCACATTGTACATTTTAAGATTTTAAAATGTTAACTCTGGGATTTATTCCCTGAGAGGTCTGGTGATTTGACAGTGATTTTCCTGAGTGTCAGCCCTCCTATCAGGAAGGTCCACCCAAGGCAAATGCAAAGTGCAAGGTCCTCCATCTTGGCCTGGGCATGTGCTCACTAGTTGCTTAGGAGTTCGGACTTCACTCTCTACTTTCTAAGAGACAGAAATTTTCCTCCTCTGGGTGCTCCACTGCTGGATTTCAAGCAAGTAAGTCTCTGCACCAAGACATCTACCTCAATTTTTTTCTTACACTGCTTTCTTTGTCTCAAACTGCTCTTGCCAGGAGGACAAATTCTGGGAGAGGACATGCCAGAGGGTACTTTCCCAAGTCAGTCTTTCTCAGCTGGAACAAGACGAAGCACTCACAAAAGGAGTACAGGCTGTCTGCAAAATTCCCTGGAAAGGCATGAAGGAGGAGCTAGGAAGGGTGCTAGGAGAATGATTCCCCAAAACTGTGCTTTCTTGACCTATCCAGCAAAGATAGTCCTTCAGCTGTCCTCTACAGCTCCAAGGAAACATAGCATCTTTGTCTCCACCACCTTTAAACAGAGTGGGTTGGAACAATGGCTGCTCTCAGAACTGGATCCCCAGTGACCCAAATTTGCTAATCAAAAGCCATGATCATCAATCAGTCCATTCCCATCCTGGATCCTGGGGAAGTAGATTTTTACATCCCTTGCTGGCCGCAGCAAGCCATGCCAGGCGCCAGATCCCACTGCAACCTGCAATGAGAATGGGAGATGGGCACCGGTAAATGCCCTGCAGAAAGAGCAATTTACTGGTACTTACTGCAATTTACCAGCCCCTTCCTCCTATTCTTTCCTGGATGCTGTACAGTGTTCTGCTAGACTCCAGAACTTTAAAATAGATGATTAAGACAGTTCCTGCCTGTTTAGTAGTTGTTCTGGTATAGTGGCTGATTCCTGGAGTTCCTACTCAGCCATCTTCCCACAATCCTCCACTCAATCAACTATAAGCCTTTGTTTTAAATTTTAAAAAATTATTTTTGTATTTTCAACAAACAAAAATGATTTTTCTTAATTTATGCCAAGTTGCTATGGACAATATCTGCAATTTTTAGTTGAGCTCATTTGTACTTACTATATTGACTAGTAAAAGTCAGTTATTTTGGTTGATGGTGATATCAAAGAAGTAATCCCAAGTATTTTTTATGTTAGATATTGATCTAATCATGTGATCTATCCTCATAATAACTTATTGTTATGCATACTGAGTAGATATTTTAACCTGTACCTTATTATGGATCAATAATTTCTGCTTCTCATTTGTGTATGGGCCTCTTTTCTGTGATTTCTAGGTTCTAGAAAAGAGGCAAAGATTTTTGAAGCCTCAAAAAGACTATCTTTTTTTTTTTTAATTTTTTTATTTTTTATTGACTTTGTAATAATATTACATTAAAAATATATATGTGAGGTCCCATTCAACCCCATCCCCCCACCCCCCCTCTCCCCCCCCCAACAACGCTCGTTCCCATCATCATGACACATCCATTGGATTTGGTAAGTACATCTTTGGGCACCTCTGCACCTCATATACATTGGTTCACATCATAGCCCATACTCTCCTCCATTCCATCCAGTGGGCCCTGTGAGGATTTACAATGTCCGGTGATTGCCTCTGAAGTACCATCCAGGGCAGCTCCATGTCCCAAAGACGCCTCCACCTCTCATCTCTTCCTGCCTTTCCCCATACCCTTCGTCCACTATGTCCACTTTTCCCATTCCAATGCCACCTCTTCTATGTGGACATTGGATTGGTTGTGTCCATTGCACCTCTATGTCAAGAGGAGGGTCAGATTCCACCTGGATGCTGGATGCAATCCTCCCATTTTCAGTTGTAATCACTCTAGGCTCCATGGTGTGGTGGTTGTCCTTCTTCAACTCCATCTTAGCTGAGTGTGGTAAGTCCAATAAATCAGATTGTAGGTGCTGGAGTCTGTTGAGGCTCAGGATCTGGCTATCACATTGTCAGTCCAGAGATTCAAATCCCCTAAATATATCTTAAACCCCAACATTAACTGCACCTCCAGCACATTGGCATGAAAGTCTTATGAAGGGAGATCCCATCTGAGTCCAGATTCATCACACATAAACACCATTTCCAAAGAGGGGCCATCTGCCCTGGTAGTTAACCCCATCGGCCATGACCATAACTCCCATGGGTCTCTTTAGCCCTCAAAGGAACCAATATCTGGGGGTTGTATCTGCTTTATCTGTCTCTCTGACTCTGCTCAGTTGTGCATGAGGGCAAACCTTCTGCCAGCCTCCAGACTCTTTTTTAGAAACTCGTAGCCATATAAACTCATTTCTCCTTTCCATTTCCCCCTTACTTTAGGAAAAAGACTATCTTATACATTCAAAATGGCATCTCCCTAAAGGACTTCAAGGCTGTGCAGCAACCAAAGAAAAAGGACCAGTGATAGGATGTAATCACAGACAATTGCCATCCCTTATTCAAAAGTCAGGTGGCAATGATGTATTCAGATCTATGCAAGCAACTGTAAAGACAAGGGGACTGGAAGGAAGCAAAACAGCAGTTTAGTAGGTGCTAGATCAAACCATTTAATCCTGATAACTCTCAAGTTATCTTAAGTCCAATCAATAGAAGAAATATGTGTCAAATCTAGATGCAAAGCTGATATTCTTTCCACTTTACATACTGCCTTTCATAACAAGTATCCCAATAAATGCCTTCCTGAAGGATATTGTTAGTACATGATCTTTATGAAACCATTCTCCTAGGCCTGTCAGATCTTCATGTATATACATTATTTCCCACCAAAATAAACCCAATTTACAAAGAACTGAAGCTAGGACATTTTGCTTGGTTACTCTATATCAAGGGTCAGCACACTTTTGCTGTAAGAGACCAGATAATAAATATTTTAAGCTTTTGGGACCATATAGTCTTTGCTGTCACCACTCACCTCTGCCACACATAGCCAATATATAAACAATGGGCAGCTGTGGCTATGTTCCAATAAAAATTAATTTACAAAATAGATCATAGGTCAAGTTTGACCCATAGGCCATAGTTTGGCCAACCCTTGCTCTATATTAAAAGCAGTCATTTTTTGCATAGTTCAGTCTATGTAGTTTCTAAGGCCTGAGCTTATTTGCTGTTCTGTCTCCTGTAATTCCTAAAATCTCCCTTGTCTCCCTAGAATTGAAGTCCCTCACCCATGGACGCTCCATGCCTTACATAACACGGTCTTAGAGAGGGGTGTGAGCCAAGGGTCCAAGCCTTTGCCCATCATGGTGGAAGTTGTGTCAAAGGAGTTTTATAAAGGGTCTTAAAGAAGTCAGTGTTGGCACCTCACTGTCTCTATCAGAGGCAACCTTGTGGTAGGAAATCTCATACTGAGGGTAGGCTCTAATTTCAGGGGATAAGAATCTGGCCTCCCATTGAGGTCTCAGTTGGAACTATTGATAACATGATAGAACAGATGAGATGGACAGCATTTGAGCCACCAGTATCTAAATTCAGTGCAGGGAAATCTGTGCCAGTCAACCACATGGATATACCCTGACATTCTAGCATGTTTTTTGGTTGTAACCCTCCCCCCCTACACATACACAAACAACTCCACCAAATTATTCATGTTGGCCTAATTTTTCCACTCTTCCTTCTGTTCTGGTATGCTTTTGTTTTATATGTGTGTGTCACTGCTTTTAGAAACATTTTACTGCCTTTCTGGACTTGGTTAGATCAGGGAGAGTAGGCAGGTTGTGACTGGAATCTTAATAACCTGTTGAAACAGAGCATTTAAATCCTGTTCATGTTATTTTCTTTCCTATCCATGGAACACAGAGAGCCAGGAAAACAAATAGATGAGGCCTCTTGGTATTTTTCCCTTATTTGTGTGATCCTAAGTGTTTTGATGAACTGGCCTTTGCAAGTTACACTGAGGCTATTCAAGCTATTTCAGCTGGATCTGACTTGCTTAATAACTTAGTAAGGATCCAAGGCATCGAAAATCAAAACAAAAGTGAAAAGAAAAAACTCAGATCAGCATAAATCATAACAACATAATCATTCAGCATCTCATCTGGTTGCTTAGTATAGCTTCTACAGTAACATAATAGAAATGGAAATAATTTACTCCGGCCATTCTCTGTTATTGTTAAATCATTTATGTGTTGTGAAAAGAATTGCAAGCTATTGAGACGCAAAAGTCTCCTAACTACATTTTTCCAAGGACTTCTCCACCATCGTCCCTGGTTCTTTTTCATATTTTAAACATTTTCTTAGAGTTAGAGCTTCATTATTCATGTTGAAATTCAGCAAGCCTTATTTGTCCAGATAGATCACCATCAAGAAATACAATAATGTGGAATAAAGCTCTTCTGACATTTTTGTGGTATATTATATATGATATATATGTATCCAGCTCTTTGTAATAATTTTTAATTTTTGAAAGAGCTGATTCTTTGGGGACCATCTAATATGTAATTCCATAGATTTTACTGATGTCAGGTATCCTTCATGTATCATTTTAATTGAGCTCTGGTGCTTTTTGTGCCCCATCAACTGTGACTCAAACAGGAGACTGTCAAATTCTATTGGATAACAAATCAGAGGCCAAGGAAAAATTGGTCCACAAGTCATCCCAAAGACAAGTAAGAGTCAATCCCTGCCTTCAAGGAACATATGGCTTCATAGAAAGAATGTACATAGAAAACTATGCAACAAAGTAAAAATGTCACAAATTTAGTGAGGCAAAAATACCATAATAGTTGGACAGAATGGATAATAAAAATATTATTATTATTATATAATTATATTTACGTATATGCTAGACATTTTTTATACTTATAAAAAACCTTTAAGATACAATTCATTGTTTTGATGAGTAAAAAGTGGCACAAATATGTTAGTTTGGGCAAGTCAAATCTAGATACTTGCATCTAGAAGCTGATATTCAAGGTTACACACCTCTTAGGTGGTAGATTTGGGTTTAATAAGAAAGGCAATAAAATAATGAAAGTGTATCAAAGCACTGGGAAGATTGGATTGGGAAAGATTTAGGCAGAGTCCAGTTAATGGAATATTGAAACTATTAATGGGAAACTAAGAGATACTGCAACAGGAGCACAACAAGATGGAGGAGGACAAGATTTTTAAGAGAGTTTTGAAAGGAAGAATCACTAATGGGACTTGATAACTAATTTGATAATATGAAATATAGGAAAAGAGAGTCAAGGTTGACTGTAGTGTTTTTTGTTATTTTTGTTTTTACCATTTAGATTATAGTTTAATAAAAAGGAAGTACTTTCTCTCAGTCAGAAATGTCCACAGATGGAATAGGATATGAAAGTAGTGAGCTGCTATCATAGAAATGTTTTGTCGCTGTTGTTGTTGTGTTTTAAATTTTATTTAAAAAAATTTAAAGATACTTAGATTATACAAATGTCACATAAAAAAATAAGGGATTCCCATATGCCTCACTCTCCACAGTCCCACATTTTCCCACATTAGCAATATCCTTCATTAGTGAGGTACTTTCATTGCAATTGATGAACACATTGCTGCTAAGCATGGATTAAAGTTTACATTGTAGTTTACACTCTTTCTCACCCAATTATGTAGGTATGGCAAGATTTATAATGGCCTGTATCTGTCATTGCAATGTCATTCAGGACAATTCCCAAGTCCCAAAAGCCCCTGTATTATACCTACTTTTCCCTCTCCCTGCTCTCAGAACCTGCATTGGCCACTACCTCCATATCAATGATATAATTTCTTCTATCACAATAAATCTATAGTAGAATACTAATAAGTCTACTTTAGTCCATAGTTCCTTCCCCAATCATGAGGATTCTTGGATGGTGATATCCACTCTCCTCTAATTGAGAGGGGGCTGCAATCCCATGGGGCTGATGGATAGGACTCTCTTGCTTGCAGTTGTAGACTCTCACAATTCCTTGGGATGGTAGTTGTTCCTCATCACCTCCATGTTAGTTGTCATAGGTAAGACCAATGAACTGGAGAGTAGATGTTACAACTCTTTTGAGATTCAGGACCCAGCTGGTACACGGATAGCCCAAAGATTTAAGTCTCTTGGACATACATCTACCAATCTAGTATTAATTATAGGTTCAAATAGAAGGACAGAAGAGCCATGAGTGGGGAAATCACAACTGAGTCCAACTTTGTTATTCTGGGAAGCATAAATTCCAAAGTAGGGCCCACTGGCAAAGCATCAAACTCCTGAGCTATCTTCCCTGACTATAGTGCCTGGATGTCTCCAGAGCCCTCAGGAGCCCTGATATTTGGGGTAATATCTACTTTGGCAGGCAAAGAGAATGTGCATAAGCATTACCTCTGGAATGACCTCCCGACTCACTTTGAAGTCTCTTAGCCATATAAACTCATTTGTCTTTACCTTTTCCCCTTTTGGTCAAGGTCTTTTTCCAGTTGCATTGCTAGTTGGTGCTTGGTAGTAATCACTAAGTGCTGGGGAGGCTTATCCTCAGGAGTCATGTCCCAAGCTGGGGGAAGGTAGGTATTTATATGCTGAGTTCAGCTGAGAGAGAGGCCACATTTGAGCAACAAGGAGGCTCCCATGAAGCCAATATAATATTAGGTTAAGTTTCAATTTCAAGAGTAAAATTCACATTCACTGTCATCAATATCAAGGACTCATCAATGGACCATCCTCCTTCATTGGTCATTGCCCCTGTACTCGGAATATTCTTGCTAATTTATTAGAGAACATGGCAGAGCTCCCCAGGATGGGAATTTGATCTTCCTTCATTTCTTGTGTGAATCTCCACCCACCATGATAATGTCCCATGAACATTTGAACACATTTATATGACTTATATGTATGCCCAGTTGAGCCTCCTCCCATGTATCTTCTATCTCTGACAACCCACACCAATGAACCTCCCCTACCACAGTTATAGCCCTTCTGTGATCCAAAAATTCTTTAAGATGAAGCCAATAAAATATCCAAATATGATTAATAAGAAAATGAGATAATAATTATAGTTTTAAAAATAAGAAATAAAATACAAAAAATTTTAAAATAAATTAAAATTTGGCACAATAAAAATAATGAATATTTAAATTTTTTTGACATTTCCCCTTTCATCACTGTAAGATCTGTTGCCCTATGTGTACGGTAACATTGTCTTCTATTTATTCCCCCAGTGTCTGACTTTTTTTTTTTTTTCATTTTTCCTCAAAGAAGTTTTAGTTATAGAAAAGTCACATACCAAATACAGTGGACTCCCATATACCCAATATCCTTCCCTTTTCCCCCCTTCCCCTATTAATAACATTTTATATGTGGATAGTACATTTGTTACAACTGATGAAACTTAGCTACCAACCATGGCAAATGGTTTACATTATGATTTACATTTTGGACCATACAGTTTTATAGATTTTGATGCAATTCAACATGGCCTGTATCCATCATAGCAAGATCGTATAGAACATTTTCCTCTCTCCCAAAATGCCCCCATTCTTTCTATTCTATTCCTACCTCCCACTCCCCTCAGGACCCATAGCAAACACCCCTTGAAGGAAAAAACTCATAGTTACTTGCAACAACACTGAGGGCTTGATACACTAGTCTGCCCTCCCCTATTAGGCACCACGCCCATGCTTTCAAGGGACTCCTGCCCCTCTATTTGAGAACATAGTGGGCCTCCACTATGGATCCACAGGATTGGAGTCCACCACCTTGCCACTCATAATGTGGGTCTCTACCCACTGATATGACACTATGCAAGATGAACACTCACACACTGCCTAGAAACCTGCTCCAAGTGTGCCCTGTTCCAAATGCCCCCAATTCCAACTTCCAAAACCAGCAACCCTCACTTGCCATTTTGCCAAAAGAGCATTTCCAACATTGTAGTTTTAACCATGTACCCACCAGTCCCCAGTGTTCACCTGCTCCCTCCCCTAACCATCCCCCCAGTTCCATGGACAGTCCAATTCACCCTCCGCACCCCACCTCTGTGACAAACCAGCACTGCCTAACCTAAAAGTATCATTACACTACTGTCATGCTCCTCCACTGTACAACTACACACTTCCCTCTTATCATAGATTTTGCCTCTATGGGCGTTGACTCACAACCTTCTTTGTCCTTTCTATTTCCCGTAAACCTATCTTCCAGTCTCTAACTCTGTGAGTCTGCTCAGTTTACTTAATTCATATCAGTGAGGTCATGTTAATATTTGTCTTTCAGTGCCTGGCTTGCTTTGCTCAACATAAAGTTCTCAAGATTCATCTATATTATCCCCTGTATTAATACTGTATTCCCCTTATAGCTAAGTAATGTTCGATTGAATGTATGTACCACAAATTATTTATCCATTCATCTGTTGAAGGGCATTTGGGCTAATTCCAAGTTTTGGTAATAGTGAATAAAGCCACTACAAACATTAGTGTGCATGTATCTGTTCATGTCCTTGCTTTCAGTTCTTCTGAGTATATATCCAGCAGTGGAATTACTGGATCATATGGCAGTTCTACAGTTAGTTTTCTGAGGAAATGCCAAACTGTCCTCCACAGTGACTGCACCATCCTACATTCCCACCAGAAGTGGATGAGGGATCCCATACCTCTACATCCTCTCCAACATTTGTAGTCCTGTTTTTTTTAATAGCTGCCAGTCTAATGAGTGTAAGGTGATACCTCATTGTAATTTTGACCTGAATAGCTAGTAATGTGCTTTTTAGTCATTTCTATTTCTTCTTTGGAGAAGTGTTTGTTCAAATCACTTGCCCATTTTTTAAATGGGTTGTCTTCTTATTTTTAAGGTGTAGAATTTCTTTATATATGCTAGATATTAAGCCCCTATCAGATATATGGTTACCAAATATTTTCCCCCATTGAGTAGGCTGCCTTTTCACTTTTTTGACAAATTTCTTTGAGGTGCAAAAGTTTTTAATTTTGAGGAGGTTCCATTTATCTATTTTTTCTTTCATTGCTTGGGCTTTGAATGTAAAGTTCATGAAACCCCCATTTCCTAATACAAGAACCTATAGATGCTTCCCTACATTGTTTTCCAATGTCCTTATGATCTTGGCTTTTATATTTAGATCTTTAATCCATCTTGAGTTAATTTTTGTATAAGGCATGAGATGGGGTTCCTCTCTGATTCTTTTACATATGGATATCCAGTCTTCCAAGCACCATCTGTTGAAGAGGCAATTCTTGCCTAGTTGAATGGGCTTGATGGCCTTGCTGAATATCAGTTGGCTGTATATGTGAGGATCTATATCAGAACTCTCAATTCAGTTCCATTGGTCAGTATGTCTATACTTATGCCAAAACCATGCAGTTTTGACCACTGTAGCTTTGTAGTATGTTTTAAAGTCAGGTAGTATCATACCTCCAATTTCATTTTTCTTTTTCAATATGTCTTTGGCTATTCAGGACCTCTTGCCCTTCCAAATAAATTTCATAGTTAGTTTTCCCATTCAGTAAAAAGTGCTATGGTGATTTTTATTGGGATTGCATTAAATCTGTAGATCAGTTTGGATAGGATAGACATCTTAATGATGCTTAGTCTTCCTGCCCATGAACAAGGAATATTCTTCCATTTATTTAAGTCTTCTTTGATTTCTTTTAACGGTGTTGTGCAGTTTTCTACATACAAGTCATTTACATCTTTGGTTAAATTTATTCCTAGGTATTTGATTCTTTTAGTTGCTATTGTGAATAGGATTTTTTTCTTGATTTCCTCCTCAGATTGCTCATTATTGGCGTACAGATATGCTACTGATTTTTGCATGTTGATCTCATAACCTGCGACTTTACTGAACTCATTCATAAGCTCTAGAAGCTTTGTTGTAGATTTCTCAGAGCTTTCTATGTATAGGATCATGTTGTTTGCAAATAGTGAAATTTTTACTTCTTCCTTTCCAATTTGGATGCATTTTATATATTTTTCTTGCCTAAGTGCTTAAGCAAGTACTTCTAACACAATGTTAAATAGAAGCAGTGAAAGTGGCCATCCTTCTCTTGTTCATGATCTTAGATGGAAAGCTTTTAGGATTTCACCACTGAAAATAATGTTAGCTATGGGTTTTCATATATTCCCTTTATCATGTTGAGGAAGTTTCCTTCTATTCCTATCTTTTGTAGTGTTTTTATCAGGAAAAGTAGCTGTATTTTGTCTAATGCTTTTTCTGCATCTATAGAGATGATCGTGTGTTTTCTTTCTTTTGATCTGCTTATGTGATGTATTACATTGATTGATTTGCTTATGTTGAACCATCCTTGCATACCAGTGATGAAACCCACTTGGTCAAGTTGTATAATTCATTTGATATGTTGTGGAATACAGTTAGCAAGTATTTTGTTAAGGATTTTAGTATCTAGGTTCATTAGAGAGATTGGCCTATAGTTTTCCTTTCTTGTGGCATCTTTGGCTTTTGTATTAGGGTGATGCTGGCATCATAGAATGAGTTAGGCAATGTTCCCTCTACTTTCTTTTTTTTGGAAGAATTTAAGCTGGATTGGTGTTAGTTCTTTCCTGAATGTTTGGTAGAATTCTCCTGTGAAGCCGTCTGTCCTGAGCTTTTCTTAGTTGGGAGGCTTTTGATGACCAATTCTATCTTGTTACTGGTGATTTGTTTGTTGAGTTTATCAATTTCTTTTTCTTTTTTTTTTTTTTTTTTTTGACAATGTGGGCTGCTTGTGTGTTTCTAGGGATTTGTCCATTTCCTCTAAATCATCCATCTTGTTGGCATATATTTTTCAAAGTATCCTCTTATTATACTCTTTATTTCTGTGGGATCAGTGGTGACAACCGCTTCCTCATTTCTTATTTTATGTATTTACAACTTCTGTCTTTTTTTTTAATTTAGTTTTCTCCAATCTTTGTTATTTCTTTTATTCTACTTCCTTTGGTGCTAGTTTGTTCTTTTTCTAATTCCTCCAGGTGTGCAGTTAGGTGTTTGATTTTAGCTCTTTCTTATTTTTTAATATAGGCATTTATGGCTATGAATTTCCCTCTCAGTACTTCTTTTGCTGCATCCCCTAGGTTTTGGTACATTATTGTTGTCATTTTCATTCATGTCAAGGTAGTTACTGATTTCTTTTGACATTTCCTTTTTGATCCACTGTTTGTCTAAGAGTGTGTTGCTTAATTTCCATATCTTTGTGCCTAATCTGGTTCTCTGCCCCTTACTGATTTCCAACTTCATTCCACTGTGGTCAGAAAAATTACTTTGTATAATTTCAATCTTTCTGAATTGATTGAGAGTTGTTTTGTGGCCTGGCATGTGATCTATCCTAGAGAATGATCCATGTGCACTCAGAAGAATGTATATTACACTGTATTTGGGTGCAGTGTTCTGTATATGTCTATTAGGTCCAGGCCTTCTAAGGTATTATTCAAAGTGTTTGTTTCTTTATTGATTCTTTGTCAAGATATTCTGTCTAATGGTGATAATGATGTATTAAAGTCCTCTATAATTGTAGAGGCATTTATTTATCCACTTAGTTTATCCAGTGTTTGCCTTGTGTATTTTGAGGTGCCCTGTTTAGGTGTATGATCATGATTATTCTTTCTTCTTGGTAGATTACCCCCTTTTATTAATATATAGTGTCCTTCTTTGTCCCTTAAAATAGTTTTGCATTTAAAGTCTATTTTTATCTGATATTACTTTATCTACTCCCACACTTTTTTTTTTTTTTTTTTGCTTGTAAAGTTGTTTTCCAACCATCCACTTTCAGCCTCCTTGCATCCCTGGGTTTAAGGTGGGTTTCTTGTAGACATCCTATAGATGGGTCATATTTCCTTATCCATTCTGCCAATCTGTGTCTCTTGACTGGTGAGTTTAATCCATTAACATTCAATGTTATTACTATCAAGGAATTACTTACATTAGCAATATTTTCTTTAGGTTTACATATGCTATATGTTGTTTTTATTTCTCTCTTTATCTTTTTAGTTCTTACACTCTGCTCCAATTTTTTTCTCTCCTGCTTTTTCCTTTAAACTGCCAAAACTCTTTTAGTATTTCTTGAGGTGCAGATTTCATATTGACATATTCTCTTAATTTCTGTTTATCTGTGAATATTTTGAATTCTCCCTCATTTTTGAATGCCAGCTTTGCTGGATAGAGAAATCTTGGTTGGACACTTTTTCTTTTAGTACCTTAACTATATCATATCACTGCCTTCTTGCTTCCATGGCTTCAGATGAAAAGTCAGCACTTAATCTTATCAAGCTTCTTTTGTGTGTGATGGTTCTCTTTTCTCTAGCTGTTTTCCATATTCTCTCTTTGTCCTGTGCATTGGACAATTTGACAAGCATATGTCTTGGAGTAGGACTGTTAGGATTTATTCTGTTTGGGATACACTCTGCTTCCTGGACATGTACATCCATCTCCCTCTTTAGGGTTGGGAAGTTTTCAGCCATTGTTTCCTCCAACACTCCTTCTGTACCCTTTCCCTTCTCTTCTTCCTCTAGGATGCTTATAATGTGTATGTTTGTGCATTTCATGTTGTCATTCAAATCCCTAAGTCCCTGCTGAATTTTTTCTATCTTTTTACCTATCTGTTCTACTATCAGTTTGATCAGATGTACTGTCTTCCACATCACTTATTCTTTCCTCTGCGTGTTCAAATCTGCTGTCGTGTGCTTCCAGTATATTTCTGATTTCTTGGATTGTGCCATTCATCACCATCATATCCATTATCTTTTTATGTATGTTTACAATTTCTTCAGTATGTTCTTCCAATGTCTTCTTAATATCCTTAATCTCTTCCTGCACTTCATTAAGTTGATAATAATATTTGTTTGGACATCTCTGATGAGTTGCTCTATGTTCTGTATCTCCTCATGGTTTTTAGTTTGTTCTTCTGGGCCTTGTTTTCCTGTTTCTTAGTATGTCTTGTAATTTTTTGTTGGTGTCCAGGCATCTGTTTATCTTGATGGGTTTATTCAGTTGATTAGCTACTCTCTATATTCTGTGGTTTTATTTTGTTTTTCTTTCTGTGTGTATGGTAAGGTTTCACTTTGACACTTTGTTCTTCTTATTCTATTTACTTATTGTTGTCTATGTTCCTTTGAAAGAAAAAAATCAGGACCAGAGAAAAGGAAAGAGTTAGGAAGAGAAAAAGAATAATAGTAATAATAAGAGTGAAAGGTAGGAGAGGAGCTATACAAGATCTAAGAAACTGAAAAATTAACACAAGTAAGAAGCACAGAGGAGTAAGATTAGAAAAGTGGAATGGAAACAATGAAACAAAAACAGAATAGAGAAAAATATATAAAATGAATTAATGGGTTGGAATGGTGAGAAGAGGGGAAATGAACAGAGAAAAGAGGGCAAGAAAAAAAGTTTTTAAAAAGGAAACTAAACAGAGAAAAAAGGAGTGTGAGAGCGAAATTTTTTTTAAAAATTGAAGACCAAATAAAAGAGGTGGAATGAAAGAACAACAACAGAAAACAAAAGGTATAAAGATGAAGGAGAGAAAAGAAATAGCATAGTAGAGTAAATCAGTAAGCAAAAAAAAAAAGGAAAAACAAGCAGGGAAACAAAGGAAGGAAATAAACAACAAGCAAGAAACAAGACAGCAGTGACTTATTTTTAAAAAAAGACGGAAGAAAAATTTAAAACAAAAACAAAAATAAACACGGAAAAACAGCCTTCTCTCTTAGACCCCTAAGGTTCTTCTCAGACAGCCTTCCCTCTGCAGGTTTTGAATGGGGTTTTAGTGAGTAAAATAAATGAAATAATTTTTTTTAACTTTTTTTTTAAATAAGAGATCCAAGAAAAGCCAATACAAAGAGAATGTTTATATGTTCCCTGTCATTAGGTTTCATCTGGATGCTTGATGATCAGGTGAATTACTTCTCAAAGAGGAGCCAGGAATGGAACCAGAGACCTTGTGTTTGCTAGGCAGGAATATTCCCACTGAGCTATCCTGCCTCCTTAAGATTAGCCTTTCAGAAGACTATACCCTCTCCCCGCCCACAGGCAGATTAGATTCCCTGCAGTCCCCTGGGAGTTGTGCTGATCAACCCCCTATCTCTGCCTCCTTTCTGATGTAATTCCTCTCTTTACCTAGGTTGCTGGGCATGACAGCCAGTTGGAGGAGATCGCCTTCTCCTCTCCCTGTCCAGTCAGGGTCCCTTCCACTATTCAAGGGGGACCCAGCTGGTTAAACTCACGGCAAAGAAATCACTCTCCACCCTCCCAGAGCCCTCTTCCTCGCAGGGACTCTGCCATCACACTCCCCTTTAGAGCAGGGGTCTAATCTCTGCCCTGAAGGCTGGGTGTATGTGCCGCTTCCAGCCATTGAGGCAAGCAACGCAGGAAGTCCCCTTGCTTCCCTATCTGTCCAGTAACCTCCTAGATGAGGCAAAGCACCTTCCGGTTCTATATATTTCCAAAGGAGAAAGACTTCTGTCCTCCTTTCAGGTAGATAGAATTCTCTAGGGGTTTTACCCTCACTTAATATCTCACTGGTGGGGGAGGAGAGCCCTTCCTGGCAGCCAGGAGGTTTAGTAACTCATGATTACTTGTTTTGGTTTCTTCTTCTCTCAGACCCTCACTCTTCTGGGAGTTGTGAGGGAGTGTCCCGATTTCCTGTATCCCAGAGCAGGTCCCCAAGGCAGCCTCTGGCTCTTTCTCTGTTGTTTCAGTGAGAGCTGAGCCTTATCTGACTAACCCATCGGCCAAATTCCCACCCCAACTGACTCTTGTGTTTCATCTCAAATGAGAAGGATGAGTAGGGATGGAATATCTTAAGGGAATGGCCAGCTTCTCTGGATGCACAGAGCACACTGCACACTTCTCTGTCCCCAGCCCTCACCACATTGTATCTGTAATTATTTATGGGCCTCTCTTCTCCTGTCAGTTCTGAGCTCCTATGCCTTATGATTTATACAGGCCTAGCATCAAGGAAAGTGCTCTGGACATAGTTAAGTCCTCCATGAACATTCACTTGGAATAAACTGTAATCCTAATATCAAAGTGCTGACTGACTAGCCAAGTATGACTCTTTAGTAAGCAATGGGAAATGTACAATGGACATTTTAGAATAATATCAGGCTGTAGAAGTAGATTCTGAATATCAGAAACAATATTTGAAATCCTGAAAACAGGTTAATTATTTGGATAACAGTTTGGAAGAGACAGCAAACTAATTAGAACTGAGCGCTAAGGGAAACGCTAAGGGGCAAAGGAAGAAAAACATAGAAGCAGGTTTCAAAAAGTGAGATCTTGGGAGCAGATATAGCTGAAATGGTTGAGCACCTGCTTCTCACATATGAGGTTCTAGGTTTGATCCCCTGGTACCTCCTAAACAAAAAAATACCAACTCTTATTGGGAGAGTGGATACAGCTCAGTGGTTGAGTGCCTGCAACTCAGTAGTTGAGTGCCTGCTTCCCATGTATGAGGTCCTGGGTTCAATCCTTGGTACTTCCTTAAAAAAAAAAAGTGAGCTCTTCATTGCTGATCAATAATGTGAAATGCTAAAGATCAAGGAAGTTTCTGGTCTTCAAGGATCCAGAGGAAATTTCTGTTTTAATTACCCATTTTATAATTATGATTGTGGAATATTGTATTTGAAGAGGTAGGAGAGATGCTATATTAATTGGGTTTATTAGACATTGGTTTTTTGTTCCCTTTTAATAAATGTTCATATACCCTTCAGGAGAAAGGAAAACATTTTCATAGCTGACCAAGTTAGATGAAAAATAGTTAATACATTAAAATGAGCTAATCGTAAGCTTTCACAATGCAAACTGCCTTCAATCATTTAGTGTGGAATAACCATTCATTTAAGCTTACTTGAAATTTACCATTGTAACTTTCATACTAACCTCTATTACAACTGCCAGATATTCTCTATTAAAAGCTCTGCTTCTAATCTCCTAGCATTTCCTGTACATTTTCCCTTTTAGACAAAAGCATTATATATTTTGGATGGGTTCTGAAGTCATTTATTTGGGAAAAATTCAACAGAGAACCTGTCTAGCTGTCTTTTATTTGCATTTGAAATATTTTAAATGACTCGTTATCCAGCCCTCCTTAATGTATTGAATTATGAAAACTGACTCCTTGCATGTATAAAATATCCTTGCATATATTACTTTTAAATTACAATTGCTTTGTTGCTGTTCTTAATCACAAAATACCTCATCTCCTTAGAGAGTTATGAACTCAGACCATTAAAGGAAAAAAATAACCAAAGTTCAAAGTTTTTAGCCTTTTAAATAAAGTGTATTATAAGAATAAACAATAGAAAGCTTTATTAAGTAAAATATACCATAACCACCCAATTGTGTCTCATAACTGATACATTATAGGAAATGGTCTCTTCCAGAATGCATGTTTCTCCTCAAATTCAGAATAGTAACTCTATAGTAATGACCTTTTAAAAATC
This sequence comes from Dasypus novemcinctus, assembly GCF_030445035.2. Lineage (NCBI taxonomy): Eukaryota > Metazoa > Chordata > Mammalia > Cingulata > Dasypodidae > Dasypus > Dasypus novemcinctus. The sequence goes on along the minus strand of NC_080690.1, from coordinate 18,010,481 downwards.
TATCCTGCATGGAAGCAGCTGTGGCTCAACCCACTGGGCACCCATCTACCACATGGGAGGCCATGGGTTCACGTCCCAGGGCCTCCTTGTTAAGGCAGGCTGGCCTGCACGCCCACAGAGAGCTGACAGCCCACGCACCCGTGGAGAGCTGGTGCATCAAGATGACTCAACAAAAGGAGACAAACAGACACAGAAGAACACACAGTGAATGGACACAGAGAGCAGACAGCAAACAAGCCTCAAGGCGGGGGAGGGGAATAAAAAAATAATAAATAAATAAATAAATAAATAAATAAATAAATAAAATCTATTCTACATTAGATCTTCAAATTCATAGGTGAAAATTTTTAAAAACTCACTAGATGGACTAAAATCTAAGTTATACATAAAGAAATAATTAGTGAAGTAGAGGACAGTGCTGGGAAATTCACAGAGAGACAAAGAAATAACATAGAAATAAAAGCAATTAAAATATAGAGGATTGGGAAGTGGACTTGGCCCAGTGGTTAGGGCATCCATCTACCACATGGGAGGTCTGCAGTTCAAACCCCGGGCCTCCTTGACCCGTGTGGAGCCGGCCCATGTGCAAGGAGTGCCGTGCCATGCAGGGGTGTCCCCGCGTAGGGGAGCCCCATGAGCAAGGAGTGCGCCCTGTAAGGAGAGCCACCCAGCGTGAAAGAAAGTTCAGCCTGCCCAGGAACAGCACCACACACGTGGACAGCTGACACAGCAAGATGACGCAACAACAACAAAAAAAGAAACACAGATTTCCATGCCGCTGACAACAACAGAAGCAGACAAAGAACACGCAGCAAATAGACACAGAGAACAGACAACTGGGGCGGGTGGGGGGCAGGGAAAGAAGAGGAGAGAAATTTTTTTAAAAAAGAGGTTAATTACCTTCATTAAAAAACAAAAAGAAACAATAAATGCCAGAAGACAATGGTTGAGGAGAAATGATTGTCATTTAGAATTTTATACTCAGCTATACTAGCATTCAAGGAAGAGAGTAAAGCTATGGAACCTCACTGATACAAGCAAAAATAGATGCAAGGATTTAAGAAACAAAGTCAACCAATAGGAAGGCATAGTGTATAAGAAAGTGCAGCAGCATAAAAAATTTATGGCCATTATCTCTATTTGAAAGGACCAATTACAGCAAAGCTTAGTAAATTTTTCATTTTCAAAAGATGAACCCAAAAGTACAGAAAATAAGGTGATGAATTGTGTTGTTTAATTGATAATTAAAGCACACAAAGATCCTTGCCATATTTTGGAGGAAGATAAACATATCTAATAATTTTATAGTTTAGACTTTAAGAAAAATTATCTATGAATAAATAATCCATAGTTTTCAAATCTAAAATGAAAAAAAATGGAATTTTTATACATATATAGGCAGATTTAAAAAGGAAAAACAAAGTTAATAGAAAACATAAAATAATTTAGAAATATGTCCAAGAACATCAGTCATCAAATAAATATGTAACACGTTGAACTCAGTAGGATGCAATCAGGAAATAGCCTTGTTTTCCTTCCACTACTCCCCTTCAGACTTCTGACTAATCTGCTTTCTACCACACTGGATAAGACCTAAGATAGATCCCATGGCTTTTTGTGACCTTCAAATATTAATAAACAAGCTTCATTTTCAGATAGGAAAAAGTCTAATCCACTCTAAACCCAAACTTCAAAATCCCATCCAATTTAAAATTTCTACCTTGCTCATGTCCCTCCTAGAGCTCAGGCCTGACCAAGACATGAGAACTTAAAATTGGGAAGTAGTCATTGTTTGTTCTTTAATGATTTCTTCCTGGCCTTGCCCCCTTCCTTGTTCACTGGGCTGGTTCAATTCCTCCAAGGTTGGAATGAGAAGTACAGGGAAAGGTAAAAGGGAATTCCATTAGAGCTTTCATATGCCCATTGCCATTCAGGATGTCTGAAAGTTGGTTCTTTGTCATGGACTGCGTTGGTGGGTTCCTTGGAAACACCACCACCACTGCCTACACTGTTCTATCCCAAGGTGTATCAAGCCTGCTAAATGTCTTTACATAGCATCCACATGGGTATGATGCCTGTGAAATGTCTATTTCTTCTCTGGCAAGGACCCCACTTTTATTTTCATTTGGCTTCTGGGATAGGGTAAGTTCAGCACAGCACTCCCTCCTTGTTGGCCAGTCACGTTTTTCTAATGTATTATTCTTTCTTCCACCATTCTATCTTATAAATATGTAGGAGATAGATAATGGGGTAAGGTTGCAGAACCAATTTATTGCTTTCTGTTTTTTAGTGTTTTGTGTGTGTGTGTGTGTACACACATGTGTACATGCTGTATGCGCAGAATTAGTTTTGCTATCTCTAAGCAAGTCTGGCAGATAAGTCTAGCTTCTTTAAGATGGGAGTACTTTTTACCCATTGCTGATATAAAAAGAAATATTCAGTTAGTATCTTATTACAAATGTAAATGGATTAATTCACATTTTAAGAATAGAGGTGTTCCTGTCAGATAAAATTACAAAACCTATTTACTGCTTACAAAATGCATATCTAAAGCAAAACCACAGAAAAACGCCAAGAAAAAAGGGATGGAGAATGCTGTAGCAGGCAAATTCTAAAACTGGTTTTGGGGAAAACAGACTTGCCCAGTGGTTAGGGCGTCCGTCTACCACATGCGAGGTCCCCGGTTCAAACCCCGGGCCTCCTTGACCCGTGTGGAGCTGGCCCATGGGCAGTGCTGATACGCGCAAGGAGTGCCCTGCCACACAGGGGTGTCCCCCGTGTAGGGGAGCCCCACGCGCAAGGAGTGCGCCCCTAAGGAGAGCCGCCCAGCGCCAAAGAAAGTGCGGCCTGCCCAGGAATGGCGCCGCCCACACTTCCCGTGCCGCTGACGACAACAGAAACGGACAAAGAAACAAGATGCAGCAAATAGACACAGAGAACAGACAACCGGGGGAGGGAGGGGAATTAAATAAATAAATAAATCTTTAGAAATAAATAAATAAATAAAGCTGGTTTTGCAGTATTAATAGCAAACAAAATAGAATTTTAGATAAAGAGCCTTAAGAAGGACAAAGCATAATAAAAGAAACATTACTCAGGAAGATATAAAATCATGAACTTGAAATAGAGAAAATAGATATCACTGATTGATAGTCACAATATACACTAAAGGATTCATAGCCACAATATGTCCAAAATATGTAATGAAACTTTTATCCCTATAAATAAATAAGAAAGAGACAAATAACTAAACAGAAAAATAAAGGATAGAAACAGCCATTTTACATAAATCCAGAGTCAACAAAAGATTGGACTTAATAATCACATGAAGACATGTTCAGTCTCAGCTAGTACCCCCAGAAATGCAAACTAAGCAAATAATGAGAAACCATTTAGTTTTTATTAGATTTTCAAAATGATTATAAAGTTTGATGATCATAATTATTGGCAAGGATATGTATTTAACAAGAAGTAGTGGAGTTACAAATTGGTAAAAACATGTGGAAAAGCCATCTGCAATACTAATAAGTTGATGATTTTCATAATCTATGACACACATTGGGATGTGTTTAAAGTAGTGTCTCTAATGGTGGACTTATTTGCCTATGTGTGGGATAATTCTTTCTATGTATTAACATCAAACACATTGAAGGACATTGAGCTTCCCTGGTCCCCAGCACCAAAGCTGATAGTATCCCTCCCAGTCATTTGACAATCCCAGAATCTTCCTAGACATTTCCAAGCACCTTCTTGAGTGGGAGGAGAGCAGTACCTCACCCTAGTTGAGAATCGCTATTCCAGAAAAACTTGCTTATATGCAGATGAGAACATTTATAGGACTGTTTGTATTGGCACTCTTTATAATAGTAAAAAAAAAAATTGGGGAATAAAATCACAGCTAAATGCCAATCACTTTATATGGGATATAAAGTGTGGTTTAGTCATATAGTAAAAATAAAAACAAAAAAACTTACAGCTACAAGTATCAATATGGATAAATCTCATGTTGTATAAAGGAAACAAGTTACAAATTATTCACTGTGATGACATTTTAACTTTATAAAATGCATAGCAGCCCTACACACACACACACACACATACACACATAAATGTGTAAAAGTATAAAAGCATGCATTGAATGATACCAATCTCAGGATAGTGGTCATCAGTGGAGAGGGAGGTAGAGATGTCAAATGGGATCATGAAAGGTGTGGTGTTTTGGAACTATGTGTACCAAAAAAAAATATGTTCTTAAAAGTTAATCCATTCCTGTGGGTGTAAGTTCTTTTGATGAGGCTACTTCAGTAAGGCATGACCCACCTCACTCAGGATAGGTCTTAATCCTATTACTGGAATCCTTTATAAATGGAGTGAAGACACAGAGAGAAGAAAGCTATGGAAGCAAGAGGCTGAAATAAACAAAACCTGGAAGAGAAGGAAGAGACCAGCAGATGCCACCATGTGCCTTGCCATGAGGCAGAGGAGTCAAGGATAACCCACAGCCAATTTGGGGGGAAAAAGCATCACCTTGATGATATCTTGATTTGGACATTTTCCTGACCTGAAAACTGTGTGCAAATAAATTCCCATTGTTTAAGCTGAGCCATTTCATGGTATTTGCTTTGAGCAGCCCAGGTAAATTAAAATAAAAGGAACACAAGGGACTTTAGTTATGTAAAAATTGTATTTAAAAATTATGAATGAAATATTGAAAAATGTTCAGATTTGTTAAAGCTCACTGGTGAGTGGAGAACACTTTCCCTCTACTGCTCTGTTTTCTTGGAGGTATTTTTCCATGAACGGTCCTAACTTTTAGTCATACCCCTTTCTTCATCCTCAGAGGCAGAGGAAATTACATGATTGGTATGTTTGGAAAGGAACTGGGTGCTCCTAATTTGACCCCACCCTTCTCCTTTCCCTCTGGGATCTCCCCTGTGACAGAAGTCTGGCTATGAGGTAAGCATAAGAAGCTGGGAAAACTGTACAGGAGTGTATGTTTGCCTAATTTTGGAGTGAAGGGTTAAGAAACTCATTGTTGCTCCACACCCAATGTTTTCAAACTTACCAGAGGTAATTTAGGTCTTTATCTCCCTGTGTTTATCTCCCTTATTTGGATTTTAGAACTTGGAAGGGAAGCTGTATTGGATATTGCTGCACACATCTAAGCCATATCGTCCAACATAGACTTTATCGATTACACAGCAGATTTTCTTTCATTTTGAGCTGTCTGACCTCCTTGTCTCTCAATTGAATCAAAACTTGGGAAGGGAGGTTTAAGATGTAATTTAGTGACCCCCTCAAATTTCAACAATAAGTGCAAAGAGGGAAGCGGACTTGGATAAGTGGATAGGGCATCCGTCTACCAAATGGGAGGTCTGTGGTTCAAACTCCGGGCCTTCTTGACCCATGTGGAGCTGGCCCATGTGCAGTGCTGATGCGCACAAGAAGTGCCCTGCCACACAGGGGTGTCCCCCGTGTAGGGGAGCCCCACACACAAGCAATGTACCCCGTAAGGAGAGCCGCCCAGAGCAAAAAAAAAGTGCAGCCTGCCAGGAGTGATGCCGCACACACGGAGAGCTGACGCTGCAAGATGGTGCAACAAAAAGAGACACAGATTCCCTGCCACTGACGATAGCAGAAAGCAGACAAAAAAGAAGAACACACAGCAAACGGACACAGAAAACAGACAATTGGGGCAGGGGTGGGGGCGGGGAATGGGAAAGAAATAAATAAAATAAATCTTTAAAAAAAATAAGTACAAAGATGTTCTGTTATATTATTTTCTATTTTTTTCATAGTGAAAAATGATCATTTTTATATATGTGTATTTTAGATACACACATATAAATATTTTATATATATGCATTTAAAGATACACTATATCCAGGTTTTAAATATTTTGAATATAAATAGCTAGACACACATACACACACATATGTGTGCCTCTAAAATAGTTGTTTTTTCAGAACAGAATTCTCATAATTATTTAAAATCAGGCAGTAATAGTTAATGAAATAGGAGGATCTGGCTGAACAAGTACCACATTAGAAGCAAAATCAGAAATTCTATGCTGAATACATAAGTAATTTCTCTTTATGTACCCATATCAACAGAATAAAAACACTCTGGAAGAAATGGCATCCATGTTTTGAGCCAACAAGGAATATCTTTGCATCATCTCTATTGGGAAAAATGTAGATGAAGTGGAAAAGGGTTTTATAGGTAAAGATTTGAGGGTTTTTTTAATAGATTTATTTTATTTACTTATTTCTCTCCCCTCCCCCCCCACCCCGGTTGTCTGTTCTCTGTGTCTATTTGCTGCGTCTTCTTTGTCCGCTTCTGTTTTTGTCAGCGGCACAGGACTCTGTGTTACTTTTTGTTGCGTCATCTTGTTGTGTCAGCTCTCCTTGTGTGTGGCGCCATTCCTGGGCAGGCTGCACTTTCTTTCACGCTGGGCAGCTCTCCCTATGGGGCGCACTCCTTGGGCGTGTGACTCCCCCATGCGGGGGATACCCCCGCGTGGCACGGCCCTCCCTGTGCACATCAGCACTGCGCATGGGCCAGCTGCACACAGGACAAGGAAGACTGAGGTTTGAACCGTGGACCTCCCATGTGGTAGACAGACTCCCTAACCACTGGGCCAAGTCTGCCACCCAATTTGAGTTTTTATATATCAAAATCTTGAAGTGTAAAAAATTACTAAAACAAGTATCTGAAAGCAATGCCTGATTAATATAACATTATCTTGCTTAAATTCACCAAACCTGTAATTTCTTCAAGTTTCCTAACCCCTTCCCTTAAATTCTTCTAGTTTCTTGTTTTCGTTTTGACCATATTTTTATATTTCTATACTTTCAGGTCAAGGGCTTGCCCTGCAGAAAATAAAAAGCTTAGCTGAAAGTAGAAGGTTTAGTCAAAGCTTTCCTAGATAGCATGAACAATCAGCAAACATTGAACTGGACAAAATGAAATGCTATTCAAATGGAAATAGCTAGAGCTTGCAGATTTCCCCAACAAAGGACATGATTCCAGTACTTACCCCAACTCCTTGTCTCGTCACCCCCTACTTTTTCCAGCAATGGGTATGAATGACATTTGGATCATTGGAGGGAGGGGGTGTGAGGGTTGGTGACTGTGGGAAAGAGACATAACATTGCTTCTTGGTTGCTGAGCAGAATGCAAGACAATATTTTTTAGTGACAATATTCAGAGACTATTTGAATTTGTAGAGTTACTGCTCCCTGCATATTCTTGGTTTCCAATTCTTAGAAATTGGCTCATACTTCAGCCTGTAGACATATGCCAGTGTGTCACTTTCAGCCACTATAGGGGGAAACAAAATGTACTTCTGGCTTTGGAAGAGAGGTTGGAGAAGAAAGAGCATGTGTCAAAAGTACCTTCTACAGCTAGATTTTTAAAAATCAGCACAAACTGGTTTCTTTCATAGCAGTCTGGTGTGTTGTGTCATACTCTCAGCCCTATGGATTTATTAATTTTGGCTCATGGATGGGCATTTTGTCAATTAAAAATTCTGAAGTCTGATCAGTTAAACTAGCCCAATTACATTGTGTCTAAAATTGAATACTTTCACATATCTCCTCAGATTTTATAACCAACAATTGGAGATGCAACAAGAATGTAAGAGATGTCAGATTATTTCAGTAGTAAATCCACTAATTCTTTCAGAGCTGAATTCAGAGGAATAAATCCATATTCTTCCTCTTGGACTCTCATGTCCCAATATTCATTAAAATAGAAAATAATCTCTACTCCTGAAAAGATAGGATATCAGGTCTTTGAGATTTTTGTTTCAATGAACTTAAACTCACAATTCATTTCAGAGCACAGCAGGAAACAAGAGTTTGTCTAAAATAATGTAATGAATGGGCTAGATACAGAGGTATGAGAGAGTTAAAGGAAGCATGAAGGAATGGTGAGGCATACAGAGACTGGTTACAGTGGAAGCCATTGCCAGCCATGTCTGAGCATGAAGGGACAACAAAAGGAATGATATTTACCAGAGACCCTTGAGAACCATAGACAGAGGCTGTTAGATGCAAGCTTTAGTCATGGGGATCTAGTCTCTGCCAGGATATCAGAACAACAGCAAAGTAGGGATAGAGTAGGAAGAATAAATACCCAGACCTCTTTCTCCTTCTATCCTTCCATCTCCTGCTGTTGCCTCCAGAGTACAAGAAGTCCAGATGATGTGGTCCGTTGAGGTCAACCTTCCCAGACATAGACCTAGAGAAGAGCAAAGAATGATCTGTGAAAAATACCCAGCATGCCGTCTATTGACAGTTGTGACCATCCATCCATATATTTCATTCCAAGGGTCATCACTAATATCATATATGATAAGCTTAAATACCATTTATCATTCATTCTAAACACTACACTTCAGCCACACAGTACATTCCATCATCATAAATTCTACCCTTCCAGCATCGCCCCTGTTAACAATTTTGAACTTTAGTTTCAGTGGGCAGTTGAAGTCCTTAAGGAGATATAATTTTGGGGTTTTGTTTTTATTTTACTTTTTAGTAAAATAAGTTGGGAAACAGTTGGAAGATGAAGATGAACGTGATTGGGAAATACCGGTGGAAGGGAGAATATTGTTGACACTCAGGCAAAAGAGATGATGAATATATAAATTAAAGTGAGGTCAGAAAAGATAGAGCACTACAGCCAGGTTCAGGTGTTATTCTTGAAATAGAGTCTATTTGATTTGGTGACAAATTTGAAAAAATGAGGACGAAGAGAGATGAATTGAGAATGAAGTTGATGTTTCTAGTTTTGGAGGTCAGGTCTATTTTTATGCCATTCACCAAGATAAAGTAAGAGAAAAAGAGCAGGTTTTAGTGAAAGAAGATAATGAATATAGTCATGGGCATGTTAAATTTAAGACACCTGAAGAAAATCTCTGAAGAAAAGTTCAATGGGGAGAATTCTGTTCAACACAACTCTATAGGCCCACACTTTGAGACCCCTTTCTATCCCCACACAAAAGCAACAATTCACTATAAAAGGAAATTTAAGAAATATATTTGTACTAAAAAGTGAGATAAACACCCAAGAAATGTAACAAAAATCTTTAATTAGTGATTGGTGAAAAAAATTGAAACCATGGATCTGAAAGTCTCTCCATCCAGAAATAGTGATGACTGAGAAGCCAGTCCTTAAGAATATTAGGGACCAAAATAGTTTTTCCATGTGGGAATGGGGATGAGAACAGGAGCCAAGCTCATTTTCTGAATCCAGGAATGGGGATTCTCCACAACCCAAAATGTGCCTGAAGGAAGACCTGCTGCCAAATCTTGCCTGGGGCTGCACGTTCTGCAACACTGAAGACCAAAGGAAGGAGGAAAGAGTAGACAGTCTCAGTACCAGAAAACAAAGTAATCTCACTGGCTCAGTGACTAATATGATGATATCCCCAATAGCATTGTGGTAGAGAGACCTCAATCCCAAATATAAGTTTTTGTTTGGGACTTGGGCCACTGAAGGGTTAGCCTGAAGTCAACTATAAACCATTAAACCAGAAGGAGAGTGGGGAGAGAGAGAGGAAAAGGAAAAGTTAAAAACAAACAACAGCAAGAAGACTCCCACTCAAAAGACCTTGCAAACCAAAGTTCAAAAACATAAACCAGATGACAAGAAAAATAGCAAAAAAATTCTATCAGAATGTGACTTAATTCTAAATGACGTTGATTTAATAAACTAGTTGGACAAAGTCTTTAAAATACTACTACATCCCCACCAGTGTGATAAAAAAGACAACTCCAAATATTGACAGAGAACATGCAACTTCTGGTACAAGTGTAAATTGGTTCAAACACTCTGGAAAACTGTTTGGCAGTATCTACAAAAGCTAAATATATGCATACCCTATGACTCAGTAATTCTACTCTTGGTATTGTATTAGTCAGGGTTTTCTAGGGAAACAACCAACAGGAGATATCTCTAAATAGCATGAGATTTTACAAAATTCTCTCATGCAACCATAGGGAAGCACAAGTCCAAAAATCTTTAGGGCAGCCTGCAAGTCAGGGACTCAGATTAAGGTCTTTGTGAATTCCCCAGGAGATGCTGGTTATCTGAAGTAGAGATGGGGATTCCCTCTCTGAATGCTTAAATCATTTCTCCTTTTAAGGCCTTCAAATGATTGGATATGTCACTCATTGCTGATGGCAATCTTCTCAGTTAATTGTATATGTAGTCAGCCATATATACAATCAACTCACTGATGATTAAAGTCCATGAAGTGCCATTGTATTACAATTAGCCTAGTGCTTGCTTTACCAAACAATTGGGCACCATGACCTGGCCGAGTTGACACATTAGCCTAACCATCTCATACCATCACATACCTAACAAAAATGTGTAACTATAGGAACTAAAAGGCATTTACAAGAATGGTCATCATATCACTGTAAGAGCCCAAAACTGGAAAGATTACAGGTGTCCATCAACAATAAAATGGATTTTTTAGTCTGATGTATGTATACAGTGAAATAAATGAGCTATAATTTTACACAACTTGGATGAACCTCACAAACATAATATTAGGTGAAAGACACCTTTGCCATCAACATGTGTAATATATGTCTCAATTCAGTCTTCAAAAGGCGGGGAGGGAGCTAATTCCCCCAAAGAAATATAATTGTTCTTGGCACTGCAAGATCATTTTTTTCTCCAAGTTTCATTAAAAGAACCCTGTGTAATTTAGTAAATGGTGTTACAAATAACAACAAACTCTATGCTATATGATAGGGCTAACATCTCTGTGCATTTCTGTGTCCACTGGTGGCCTACTGAGAAAGTACACTTCAGTTGCATGATTTCTGTGGGATATCAAAACAAGCATGTGAGACTATGGTAACGAAAAGCTCTATAAATTTTTCATACAAGATTAACAGTTTCTCAGTATTTCTGTCCTACCTCAAACAAAATAATACAGCTTTTAACCATGAAAAATAACTCTGTATATATTCAAAAAGTGTATTCAAGGGGAGTGGGTGTAGCTCAGTGGCTGAGCACCTGTTTCACATGTATGAGTTCCCAGGTTCAATGCCAGGTACCTCCTAAAAAATTTTTTTTCAATTTTTTAAGTATATTCAATAAATAGTTAAGGGGGAAGTCTTCTACAGCTTGTTTCAGGTTTTACTTTTTAAAAAATATACACAAAAACATTAAATGGTCAATGGTTAGTTTTATTTGTATTTTATCAATTTCTGTGCTCTCCCTTTCTTGTGCTCCATGCCATCCCTCTGGGTTCAACATGCCAGATCATCACAAACATCCCTCAGGACTTACCTTGAAACAGAGTGCAGTCTTTAAAGCCAGCCCTGAGTTTCAGATCCCCTGATCCACTGAAAGGCTGAGTGATCTTGTACAAGTTACTAATGGCTCTAATGAGCCAGTTTTCATATCTCTAAAATGGGAATAGTACTGCTACACTTATTACTGTGCACTGGCTTCTCATTAGAACCGGTATCACATTTCAAATCTCAACAACAATAAGTTTTTCTTCATTGAGAAAGAAGTTGGTATATTTTAATTAATGAAATTCATTCATAGAAGTCTTGTAACATGGTGAGTGATTAAGTAATATTGTCTAAGATTTTTTACAATGAGATGTTAAAAGGCTTGTTTTCTCATGTATCTTGTGTGCAAATACTGGGAGCAGTTCTGTAAGAGAAATTTCAAAAATGCTTTAGCAGTGATTAGTGCTGATGGAGTTAGTGTGTAATCTCCCAGGGTGACAACCTCACCGTGTGGTATATAAGTTCTGATTTCCTGGTCTACACTCTGTATTTCCTAGCATTTGTGTAAAAGCTTATACATACCCACTTCCTTCTTTCTCTTACCAAATACTTTTCCTAATGGATTTTTATTTGAGGATGTACTTTTTTTCTAGCCCAGAAAAGCCACTATACCCCTAAACCCAAGAGACAGAGATCAAACCGTTGTGTACTACTAGACTCAGATTTGAAAAGTGGGGGTAGGGGAATGGGAGGTCAGAAAATAGGTTGCTATTTCCATTGCTGGCAATTTAGATGCAGAGGCATTTCATCTGCAGTTCTCTCAAGTGTTGAATTGAATAAAAGTGGTAGCAGAAACAGGAAAAAGGATGGTTGGGGGAAGGGCTAGGAACACTTTCAGCTAAACGTGGAGAGACAGGTAGCTTGTAAGTGTGCATCCTTAACTTGGAATAAAAAACACAGGAAACATGAAAGCCAGCCTTTATCAAATCAAGATGCTGCCAGGGCAAAACCAAACACATCCTGAAGTCCGTCTACACCGGCAGAGTAGTGTGATCACTGGGTTCGTGCGCCTCCAGCAAGGAGGAGCTGTATAGGGGACTGCGGATAAGAGGAAGCACAGCAGCGTCTGCGTCCTGCCTAACACAGGAATGATTTAGGAATAGCCATATTTCACATGCACTCTTACTAAGAATGAATGTCTCTATAAACATTTGCTCTTTATTTTGCATTCAAGTCAATCAGCATTCACATTTGCATCGAGCTAGGCACTGTGACATATGGAGTGTGTACAGGAACCCTCTTGTTTACAAAGTTGTGATATCCCAAACGCCATTTTAAAGCCATATGCAGCCAGTTTTCCTTAAAAATGCTGTTACAGATGATACCAAGCATCATGGGCTACCCATCAAAAGTCTTTTCAACAAATTTCATGGCTGAAGGGTAAGTCAAATACTAGAAAAGAGAAGAGAAAATTGTATTGAAGGAAAACTAGTAATTAAATAGGAAAAGTGGATACAAACTTATTGCCCTCATTTGCCTCAGAAAATGGCTTCATTAGGAAAATGAGGAAACAAAGACTTGTGAGTTCAAAGATTGTAAAGGGTCAGAACACTGATCCTTTATTATACCTAATTTACCTTAAAATATGATTTTCCTTTTCATTGATGCAGATGCTTAAGTCAAATAATAAATATTGATTAAGCTCATTCTATACAAAAGATATTGCATTATATGCTGTAAGAGATAAAAGAATTGTTCAAGACAGGGAGCCAACCTTTCATCAATTTGCTGATGATTTAGTCAGGGAGATGACATACATGGTACAAAGGTGTACATAGTTAATGCCTTGTGCAGAAAAACAGACTAACATGGAGACATAACATGGAAAACTGGGAGAAGCATGAACCTCAAAGCCATACAGCCTTAATTTTAAATATTGGTTCTACTGCCTGCCCACTAATTACCATGAGCAAGTTTCTTAATTTCTTAGAGTTTTGCTTTCCTCACCTGAAAAATAAGGATAGTAATAATTCATGAAGTTATTGAGAAGATTAAATGAGATAATGCCTAATAAAGGCATAAGGTAGGTGCTTAATTGGTGTTAGTTCCCACCCTTCCTATATAGTCAGATGGGGTAAAAAGAATCACTGTACTTGCCAGGTTAATGAGAATAGTAGGCGTTAAGATTTATTTTGCTTAATGGTTATTTTACTTTTAACTTACTAACATCTAAACTCTCTAAATGGGGAATTCCTTTCTTTATGTCTTATAGAAGACACGATACACTCATTTTCCAAGTCTCTCTCCAGTTAAACTTGATCAATCAGACATCATAGTTATTAATAGTATTCTTTTTTTAATTAAAAATTGTTTGTCTTTATTTTTTAATGTTACATTCAAAAAATATGAGGTCCCCATATACCCCCCCACCCCCCTCACCCTACTCCTCCCCCCATAACAACAACCTCCTCCATCATCATGAGACATTCATTGCACTTGGTGAATACATCTCTGAGCACTGCTGTACCTCATAGTCAATGGTACACATCATAGCCCACACTCTCCCACGGTCCACCTAGTGGACCATGGGAGGACATACAATGTCTGGTAACTGTCCCTGTTGCACCACCCAGGACAACTCCAACCCCCGAAAATGCCCCCACATCACATCTCTTCCTCCCACTCCCTACCCCCAGCAGCCACCATGGCCATTTTTTCCACACCAATGCCATATTTTCTTCTGTCACTAATCTCAGTAGTTCATGAATAGAATATCAGTAAGTCCACTCTAATCCATACTCTATTCCTCCATCCTGTAGACCTTAGAATGGTTGTGTCCACTCCACATCTATATCAAGAGGGGGCTTAGATTCCACATGGATGCTGGATGCAATTCTCCTGCTTTCAGTTGTAGGCACTCTTGGCTCCCTGGTGTGGTGGTTGACCTTCTTCACCTCCATGTTAGATGAGTGGCGTAAGTCCAATAAACCAGAGTGTAGAAGTTGCAAATCTATTGAGGCTCAGGGCCTGGCTATCACATGGTCAGTCCAGAGATTCAGGTCCCCTGGATATACATTAAACCCCAGCACCAACTACAGTTCCAGTAAAAGTATCAGGAGAGACTTGTGGACAAAGATCACATCTGAGTCCAGCTCCATCACACAGAAACACAAACTCCAAAGTAGGGCCAACTGACATGGCACTGAACTCCATTTGCCATGACCATAGAACCTGTAGCCCTCAGAAGAACCAATATCTGGAGTTGTATCTACTTTATCTGTCTCTGGGACTCTGCTCAGGTGTGCATAAGGGAAACTCCTCTGATAACCTTCCAGCTCTTTTTGGAGACTCATAGCCATATAAACTCATTTGTCCTTTCTTATACCTCTGTATTAATGTTTCAAATTTAGGCAGTATATATTGGATTCCATTCTACTGAAGTCTAAGATTCTTTGTATACTTATGCTACTTTCCACCTTACACATACTTCCTTCCCTACCGACAACTTTAGTTAGTTATATATCTTTAATTCTTCTGAAGATTTTCCTTATGATTTTAAATGATATATTTTAAAGTACATTTTTATTTATTATCCTTTGTGTGTATATAATCCTTGAATTACTATTCTTTGAAAGGATTATGAAAACATTGTGCCTTCCATCTCTCTACCCTCTCTCCAAATTTGAGATATTTTGTCAATGTTTATAGCATTTATAATCTGTTCTGTAACTATTAAATCTTCCACACACTATTCATAGTTTGATTCTAATGATTCAAGGTAAAATACAGTTTATACATTATGATTGTATAGTCTCCATGTAAAGTTATTGGGCCAAGAGAGAAGTAAATGTAATCCTTGATTGTTGGAATGTTGCCTCTTGAAGGAGAATGTTCCAAACACCAAGATCTCTACTCAATTCTTTTTTTTTATTTTAAAGATTTATTTTATTTTTCTTTATTGATCCTCCCCCTCCCCCAGATAGTTCTCTCAACTATCTCCTCATTGTTTGCTTACCTTCTCCAGGAGGCACCAGGAACCAAACCTGGGACCTCCCACATGAGAGGGGAGTGGCCAACATCCTGAGCCACATCTGCTCCCTGTGGGCTGTGCATCTGCTGGCTTGTGGCATCTACTTGTTGCAGGAGGAGGTGGTGCCTAAGCTTGTTGCTGCAGGAGGCGGCATCTGCTTGTCTTCTTTTTGAGGAGGCACCGGGACATGAACCTGGGACCTCCCATGTGATAGGCAGGCACCAAAGGCGTTGAGCTATGTCTGCTTCCCTCAATTCTCTTTAAATATCTTTCTAACTTCCTTTACTTTTACAGAATCATACTTGCCCACCACTGTCTCTTGTATTCCTCTTCTCTGGATTCCTTTGTCATTTACTCTAGTATCTACTTAATTAATTTTTTCCTATTGAATATATGAATGGTAAACTTTCTGAGATCTTACATGTCCAAAAATTTGTTAATTTTATATTCATATTTAGTTGATAGTTTGGCTAAATGTAGATATTTCTCCTAAGGACTTTGAAGACATTGCTTCAACATCTTCTAGACATTCGGTGTTGCTAATGTGTTATCAGTTTGGACCTCATTCTGTTACAGATAATTTTTCCCCTTTCACTGAAAACTATTAGAATTTTCTCTTAACTTGGAGTTCTGAAATGTTACAAGGATATGTCTAGGTGTGATCCATTATTCACTCATTCTCTTTGGTATTCCATACTCTCTTCAATCTAAAGATTCTGTCCCTTTCAGGTCAAGGAAATTTTTTTTTTAAGCCTTCTCCCTTGCAGCTTTTTTGCATATTGTCTGCTCTCTGTGTTCATTCCCTGTGCATTCTTCTCTGTCTGTATTTATTTTTATTTATTTCCCCTCTCCCCGCCCCTTGCAACTTGCTTGCTATTCTCTGTGTCCTTTGCTGTGCTCTTCTGTAATTTTTTTTGTTTTTGTTTTTTTGTTTTTGCTTGTCTTCTTTTTTAGTTGTGTCACTGTGCTGAGTCGGCACTCCATGGCACTTGCAGGCAGGGCGGCACTCTAGCACTTGTGGGCCGGGTGGCTCTCTGCAGTGTGCTGGCAACCCTGCCTTCACAAGGAGGCCCTGGGATGCGAACCCAGGGCCTCCCATATGGTAGATAGGATTCAAACTGATTGAGCCACAGTCGCTTCCCTCAAGGAAATTTTGTTCATTATAGTTTATTATTTGTATGATTGTTTATTCCTTTCCATTATATTTATTTTCTCCTTTGGGAATTTCTATTATTTCTGTTAAACATATCATAGACCTCCTGGTTCTATCCTCCATGTATTTTAACTATTCTTTCATGTTTTCTCTCTTTGTCTTTTTGTTCTACATTCTGGGAGATTTTCTTGACTTTATCTTCATTTCACCAATGCAATCCAACTCTGTTCATTTCATTAGTCAACAGCTGAGTTCTTTATTTTTGAAATTTTATTTTTTTATTTCAAAAGATTTTTTGCTGTTGTTTCTTATTGCCCTTCTTATAACATCCCATCTTGTTTAATAAATAAAATAGTCTGTCAGATTTCTCTAAGGATACAAATTAGAATTTGTATAAAGTTCTTTTCTGTTTTCTCAAATACCTCTACTTCCTCCAGGGTAAGTTGTTCTGTTTATACATTTGGGACTTTCTCTTTATGTTGGTTTTCCTTAAATAGCTAATGTTCCTTTATTACCCAGATGTAATTATGAATCAGGACCATGGTTTCCTCTGTAGTCAGTATGTCCATTCCCCCAGTAGGTCTCACTCATGAAAAGAAAGAATGATTTCCAGTTCCAGGTAAATGACTGCGAAGACTGTCAGGGAGCCTTTACTTAGGAGGGTAAGCACTTTTGCACATATCAACCCAGTTCCTGGATGGAACTGCCTTTCCTTTTTTTTCTCCCTTCCTGGTCTTTCTTGGTAGTACAAAGGGGCTCAAGCTTTGCTCTGCTTCTCTCTTAGACTCCAGCGCCCACCATGGAGGCCTCCCTGGACAGACCAGTCACTTTCTTCATAGAGCATATCTCATTGATCAGAGACTAAAACTTTTGCTAACAAATGTTGTGCTTACACGGGAAAAAAAAGAGTGGCCCACCAAACTCAGAATACTGTTCTTTAATAAATATCCCATTCCTGCTGTTTATAATTGTTAGGAAGAATCTCACTTACCTCTGAGACTTAGGGACTATTGTTTCCTCTGCTCTGATTCCTGCCAGTCTGAGCTTATCTACTACCTAACTACCTAAATACTTACCGACCTTCCTACTTATCTATCATTTGTCAATATCTTTCTTGTCTATCTACCTACCTACCTACCAGCCTATCAGTATTCTATAGCTATTAACTTTTTAGCACCTTTTATTATAAAATAAAACATAGATACAGAAAACTACAAAACAAATGTATAGTTTAGTGAATTATTATAAGGTAAACGCTTTAGTAACTATCACCTGAATCAAGAAATAGTACTTTAACAGCTACCCAAGAAGTCCCTCATGTTCCCCATAACAATCAACCATCTTTCTCCCTGACCGTGATCTTTATGTTTTTATTGCCCAAGCATATATCCTTAGACTTTATAGATTAGTCTTGTCCATTTTTGTAACTCGATATATCATGAAGTCTCTAGCTTCCCCCTCCATTCCTCTCTTTGCCTTACAATTTATTTGTTGAAGAATCCAGGCTATGTTGCCAAAGAGTTTCTCTTAGTCTGTATTTTGCTGATTGCAGATCCATGGTGTGGTTCAATGTGTTCCTCTCTTCTCTGTATTTTCTGCAACTTAGCAGCTAGATCCAGAGGTTTGACCTCTGGAAGTTCAAACTCTTTGAAAAGACCATAGGTGTTGTTAGGGAGAGGGAAAGACAGGCATAATAGGGGGGCATTTTCAGGACTTGGGAATCATCCTGAATGACATTACAGTGACAGATACAGGCAATTATATATCTGGCCATAACCTACAGAGTCAAATGGGAGAGAGTGTAAACTACAATGTAAACTGTAATCCACGCTTAGTGGCAATGCCTTAAAGTGTGTTTATTCAATTGCAGTGACTATACCACACTGATAAAAGATGCTGCTAATGTGGGAGGTGTGGGAAACAGGGCATGTTGGAATCCTCTATATATTCTCTGTAACATTTATGTAATCAAAGTATCTTTTAAAAATTAAAAAGTGGGGGGAAAAAAAGACCATAGGTGTTTTCTTCCATCAGGAGGCACATAATAACTTGTTTTTGTTCTTTTTTAGTATTATGTTAATAATCATTAATGCTTAGTTCCTACGTCCATAATCCATTGGGTGTTGCAAAATAGTGATATATTGTGCTATATAGTATGTTAAGATATTCCAGCTCATCCTGTATTTTTCTGACACTGATCTGGACTCAACCATTTCTCCAATAAACTGGATTACTTTCATGGAAAATGTTTTTTTCAAAACCACAATCTGGGCACTAATGATTCTTAAGGCTACTGGATTGGTCACTGTTCTAGGCCTTTTCAATGGATTGAGTTAGGAAATATATATGTACATGTATGTGTGTGTGTGTGTGTGTGTGTTAATGTATGTGATTTTATATATATGTGTGAAATATAGCATATATATCCTATCTTTATATGTATATTTACCTATTTAATTCTATATAATTATATTATTTTATTATATATGTTTTATATAGAGATATCCTTTATTTTTTCTATATTTATTTCCTATAGAGAGAGATAAAATACTTCATAAATTCATATTTATATCTTTAATTCAATTCATTCCTGAATTAAAATGTTCCTATTACAAATATATCTTCTTTCTTCCACATCAAAAACTTTTGGTCTCAAGACATAAGGGATGATAGTAGTAGAATATCCCAATATTATTAATTGACTTTATCCTACCTTACATACATATGAGTTTCAGATTATCTAAAACTATGACAATCATTTTTTATTATTAAAAATGTTAAACATATTTTGGCATATTTTATTCCCATTTCTCCACCTCCCTTGGTTTTCAATGATTTACTTACTATTTTTACATTTTCAGATCAAATAGTTATCATAAACTATAATTTCTCTTTTTAATCCCCATTTAGTCTTAGTTCTACAAGTAAGCACATATTTAATGCTCAATGTCTCTGTAGTCTTTTTGGTGTCTAAAGTTTCTTATCTTGTAGATTCCTTAGGAAGGACTCATGGGAACAATTTCTCTGAGATTTAAATGTTGATAGCAATTTGTCTATACCCTTTTTACTTGAAGGTCAGTTTTGCTGGATATAAAATGTTTGGTTCACATTTTCTTTCCTTGCATATCTTAAGTATGTTTCACTCTTTTCTTCTGGCATAAAACACTGCCAGACTTTGAAAAGTTTGATGTTAGATAATATTTAGTCCTTTTTGACTCTTCATTTCTTTTTGATTTTTAAAATTTACCTCCTTTTTAACCTTCTATTTCTCTTAAGAACATATTTGTTGTGTTTATTTGTGTAAATATTTTAATTTAACAGATTTTTTTTTACTTTTCCCTACATGTCAGAAACTATGAGTACAATGATAGGCACCCCCCAAGGTCCCTGCCATAATAGAAATGATGTAACATTGAACATCAATCTTTAATCTAAGCAGGGTTTCTCAACAGTAACAATACTGACATTTTGGACTACATAATTCTTTAAAGAGGGGAGTTGTCCTATACATTGAAGGTTTTAGCAGCATCCCTGACCTTTAGCTACTAGATAGCAATAGCAGTGCACCCACCCCACCCCCTTCAATTGTGATAACCAAAAATATCTACAGACCTTGGCTGAGGGCAATATCAACTCCCATTTGAGAACTACTGAATCAGAGAATCACAGAAATTGTTGTCAAATTCAAGTGTAATAAGTACTCCCCATCTAAGTAAATAGCATCACTCAGTGGCTTGGGCCATAAATCTTGAAATCATCCTTCGCTTCCCTCTTTCTTTCATACTCATACCTAATTCATCAGCAAGTTCTTATTTACCAACAAAACGTCTCCTGATTCTGATCCTTTTCACCGCCTCCACTTCTACCACCCTAGATCAAGGCACCATTATTTCTCACCTGGATATTGTAAGAACTTTTTAACTGGCATCTCTATTTCCATTTTTGCCTTGTCTATGCTCTTTTCTCCACTCAGTAGCCAAAATTAGCCTTCTATAATGTAGACCAGATAATGTCATTCTCTGTTCAAAATCCTCCAATGATGCCTCATTACTCTTAGAATAAAATATAAAAGCTTTACATGGCCTGCATGGCCCTACATGGCCCAATGTGGTTTAGCTACTTCTTTCAACTTATTTTCTACTAGTTTTGCCTGTGCCCACTGCAATTCTGCCACACTGACCTCCTTGCTGTTCTTTAGTATGCCAAACACACTCCCATCTTTGGGCTTTGTACTTTCTCTTCTTTTAGCCAAGAACATTCAAAAGCTCACTCCACTTCAAATATTTATATGCTCAAATGTCACCTCCTCAGAGAAGCCTTCCCTAACCATCCTGCCTAAAATTGCAACTCCCTCACTCTGTCCTCTATAGCCCTGTTTTATTTTTCTGCATAGCACTTGCTGCTACTTGTCATTACAGTATATGTTCATTAATTTATTTGCTCATGTCTCTCTCCCACAATGGAATGTAAACTCTCTTAAGGCAAGGACTTAGACTATTTTGTTCATTGACTTCTAAGGCCCTAGAGACCTAGAGAGAGAACATCCTCAGGGCAAAGAACAGTGGCTAGAACTTTGTAGGTGCTTGAATAGTTTCAAACGATGAAGAGTCTAATACTACGAGAAAGAACTGACCTTGTCAGAGAGCATTTTTGAAGAAGCCTGTAACTTGACTAGGTAAGGGGGGTTACTTTAGTATGGTGGGGGTGGGGAGAGAGGGAGGTGGATGGTAGTCTTCTAGACAGAGGGTCAAGACAGAGGACTCATGACAGATGGGAACATGGTACCTAAAAAGGTAATCATGACTAGTTTTAAAAATCACAAGAAATAAGTGAAGTTATTTAAGCAGACAGTAATATAATACAATTTCTGTATCAAGGAGATCCAGGAAGATTGTATAGCTGTTTAACATAGTTGTGAATTCCAAAAGTAGATATTGGATTATGTTTGTAAACTGGTGTGAACCCGGGCATGATTAAGTTACAATTAGGGCTTTGATTGGGCCACGTCATTAGGGTTTTGAGTCCCCACCCCTTGGTGGCAAAGGACAGAGTTGAGGGTTCTTAACGTTAGAGTTTTGATGTTCAAGTTTGATGCTAAAGGCTTAAGCTGGAGCCCCCGGAAAAGAGACAGAGCTGTTCGCCTGATAGTCTACAGCTGACCTTGTGGAGAAAACAGAGGCGCTGAACCCAGAGGAGCCCAGGAAGCCTGAACCCTCACAGATGTCGGCAGCCATCTTGCTCCAGCATGTGAAAATAGACTTTGGTGAGGGAAGTAACTTATGCTTTATGGCCTGGTATCGGTAAGCTCCTACCCCAAATAAATACCTTTTATAAAAACCAAGCAATTTCTGATATTTTGCATCAGCACCCCTTTGGCTTACTAATACAGATGGAAATGAAGTAAGCAGGCAGGGCTCAACTCTTTCTCAAAAACAATGGATAAAGGGCTAAAAGCTGTCCAAGGGAACTGTTTTGGGGGTCCTCAGACCAGGACAGTGCTATACAACTCCCAAGAGGGTGAGAGACAGAGAGATGAAGAACCAGAAAGAACAAACATGAGTTACCAAACCCCTGCATTGGCCAGAAAAGGCTCCCATCCCCCACCCTCAAGACATTAGCCTGGATAAAACCCCTGCCTCACTGCACCCAGCTAAGAGAAGAACAGATATCTTCTTCTCTGTCAGCTGTTACAAGGGAAGAGGGTGGGTGAGGCAGAGGGCTTCTCTTTAATGTCAACCAGCAGAGCCTGCTTTGAATCTTAGCTCTGGCCAGACCAGAAACACTGGAAAAGGAAGGTTGAAGAATGGTTTGCCAATGAATGCCATCTGCTGGCTGGTCAGGAAATTGGAAAGAGAAAAAAACTGCTTTTACATCTCTATTTACCCCACCCTTGGGAGAAATTCTGTGCCACATTGGGAGTCCCTGGTACAATATTGATAACTTAGGCTAGGCAATTTTAAAGACTTAGAATAAGATGAAGCAAAAATCAAAAGAAGAGCTTAGAAAAAAAAAATCACTAAGCACTAGGCAAGAGAAATTGACCATTAAAATAAATTTACCAACATATTCAGATGCATAGACATCAGTAAAAAATTACAAGCCATACTAGGAAACAGGAAGAGATGACCCAGCCAAAGGAACAAACCAAATATCCTGATAAGATACAGGATTTATAACAAATTATCAGTGATAATCACACAAATTTTCTAAATCAATTAAAAGAATTGAAGGAAAATATAACTAAGCAGATAAATGATATTAAGACACTGGGTAAGCATAAAGACCAATGTGAAAGCCAGGAAAGAAGAGTAATAGAGCTTATGGAAACGAAAGACATCATGGATAGGATTAAAAATACATTAGAGAGACAACCAGCAAGATGGCAGCAGAGTAAGGAGCTCCTAGAGTTCGCTCATGTTACAGGGCTTTATTAGTCAGCCAAAGGGGTGCTGATGCAATATAGCAGAAATTGGTTGATTTTTATAAAGAGTATTTATTTGGGGTAGGAGCTTACAGTTATCAGGTCATAAAGCATAAGTTACTTTCCTCACCAAATCTATTTCCACGTCTTGGAGCAAGATGGCTGCTGAAATCTGTAAGGGTTCAGACTTCCTGGGTTCCTCTGGGCTCAGCTCCTCTGTTTTCTCCACAAGGTCAGCTGTAGACTATCAGGTGAATGGCTCTGTCTCTCTCGCTGGGTTTCTGCCATGTCTAAGGATGCATCTCTATTCCTCTGTGTTGTTCTTTTGGCTCAGGTTCTCTCTTCCTGGGGCTTGCCTCTCTTTCCTCTGTAAGCTTATTTCCCAGAGCTCCAGCTTAAGCCTTCAGTATCAAATTCCAACATCAAAACTCCAACATCAGAAACACTCAACTCTATCCTTTGCCATGCCTTTTATCTGTGAATCCCCACCCACCTAGGGGTAAGGATTCAATGCCTAATGACATGGCCCAATCAAAGTCCCATTCATAACTCAGTCACACCCAGGTACAGACCAGATCACAAACAATCCAATATCTATTTTTGGAATACATAGCCATATCAAACTGCTGCAAGGGCATTTAGTGATCACCCAGAGCTAACTATTTTGGGGCTCCAGAAGAATAGAAGAGGATCCTGCATTGTCCTTGAAAAGAATGGAAGGAGGCAGCCCATCTGTTAAGAAGATTTGTAAGTAAAGCCCGCCATGCACCAGGGGCCAGTGCCCATCTTTCACTGGCAGCACAAGCTGCCTCGGGTGCTATTCCTCTGCTGGAATTGGAACCTCCACTTCCCATAAATGTGGGGGGGAGAGATGGCTGGGCACCAACTTCAGCTACTGGTTAGTAAATTCAGCAGACTAAAGTTTAATCCTAAGAACAGCTGAAGTTTCAACCTGTCCAAGTCAGAAAGAGGCCAGTAGCTGCCATTTTAACTCTGCTCTGACATGAAGGAAAGTAGGGCAGACTGAAAATCATAGTCCTGGTAAAGACCAGTTTCTTTCCATCCAGATTGGATTGCAGCTCTAGCATAAGCCCCATACCCATCTTTGACAGGGAGGAAGCTAGGAGAACCTACGCCAGCCTCCCCAGGAAAATACAGGCCACACTGTGGAGGCTGGTGATCATCCTACTCTGGTGACACAAGCCGCCTCAGGAGCTATTCTGTGGCTAGAGTTAGAAGCTCCAGTTCCAAAAAATGGGAGCAAGAGATGGTTGACCACCAATTTCAGCTACTGATTAGTAAATTCAGCTGACTAAAGTATAACCCTAAGAACAGCTGAAGTTTGAACCTATCCAAGTCAGAAAGACGCCAGTAGACACTATTTTGACTCTACCCACAGAATGAGGGGAAGCTGGATTGACTGAAAATCATAGTAACTGTAGAGACTGGCTTCTTTCACCCAGATCAGCCTGCAGTCCTAGCCTAGGCTTCAGCCCCATCTATGGCAAATAGGAGGCTGGCAGTCCCTGCACCAGCCTATCCAGCTAACTGAAGGTGCATTTGGCTGGCATAGCTGAATAGTTGGAAGCCTACCGGGGCAACCACAATAATTTTGGGCCCACACAGCATAGATTTCTGCCAACACCTGCATCTCCATACCCACCCCAGGCAGGGGAGAAAGGGGTGTGATGCTTCATCAGTCTCTGGGCAACCACAGTCTAGGCCTGCAGAACTTGGATTATAATACACAGCTGTGGCTCTGTCCCCACCCTGGCAAAGGAGAAAGTTGGGAGAAGCTTCATTCAATGAGGGCAGCTTGAGCCTCCACAGCTTACAGCACCAGCTACATTCTTAGCTCCTATGATACAAAAAGCAAGGGAGAAAGGTCAAGAAAGCTCTAAACTAAGGAGGGAAACTGCTCCCAGAATAAATACTCTAGAATGTCAAATGCTGAGACAGAAACAAAAAAATCACAATCCACACCAAGAAAAAGGAAGATATGGCCCAGTTAAAGGAACAAGATAAGCCTCCAGATGACATAAAGGAGTTGAGACAACTAATTACAGCTGTTCAAACATATCTCCTTAATAAGTTCAATGAGATGGCTAAGGAGATTAAGGACATTAAGAAGACATTGGATGAGCACAAAGAAGAATTTGAAAGGATACATAGAAAAATAGCAGGTCTTATGGGAATGAAAGGCACAATAAATGAAATTAAAAATACACTGGAATCATACGATAGCAGATTTGAGAGGCAGAAGAAAAGATTGGTGAGCTTGAAGAAAAGGCCTCTAAAAGGGAACATACAAAAGAACCAATGGAGAAAAGAATGGAAAAAATTGAACAAGGTCTCAGGGAACTAAAAAGACATTAAGATATGTGCAAACATATAATTCTTGGGTGTCCCAGAAAGAGAAGAGAAGGGAAAAGGGGCAGAAGGAACATCTGAAGAAATAATGGTAGAAAACATTCCAACCCTACTGAAGGACATAGATATCCATGTTCAAGAAGCACGACATACTCCCATCCACATGAATCTGAATAGACCAACTCCAAGACACATACTAATCAGAATTTCAAATGCCAAAAACAAAGAGAATTCTGAAAACAGCAAGAGAAAAGCAAATGCATCACATATAAGGGATACCCAATAAGATTAAGTGCCATATTCTCATCAGAAACCATGGGGAAAAGAAGATATATTTTAAATACTGCAAAAGAAAAATTTCCAACCAAGAATTTTATATCCAGCAAGATTGTCTTTCAAAAATGAGGGTGAGTTTAGAATATTCACAGATAAACAGAAACTGAGAGAGTTTGTAACCAAGAAACTAGCTTTGTGCAGGAAATACTAAAGGGTGTATCACAGCCTAAAAAGAAAAGACAGGAGAGAGAGGTGGAAGAGAGACTAGAAATGAAGATTATATCAATAAAAGTAACTAAAAGTGTCAACAGTGGTGAAAATAAAATATGAGAGAAAAAAACAAATATTCAGGAATAAACTTAACCAATAATGTAAAGCCCTTCTATTCAGAAAACGACAACTCATTGTTAAAATAAATTTTTAAAAGACCTAAATAATTGGAAGAACATTCCATGCTCATGGATATTAAATATCATTGAGATCATTAAATATCATTGAGATGCCAATACTGGGAAGCAGGCTTGGCCCAATGGATAGGGCATCCACCTATCACATGGGAGGTCCGCAGTTCAAACCCTGGGCCTCCTTGACCCGTGATGAACTGGCCCGTGCACAGTGCTGATGCGCACAAGGAGTGCCGTGCCACACGGGGGTGTCCCCTGTGTAGGGGAGCCTCATGCGCAAGGAGTGCGCCCTGTAAGGAGAGCTGCCCAGCACAAAAGAAGTTCAGCCTGCCCAGGAATGGTGCCGCACACAAAGAGAGCTGATGCAGCAAGATGACGCAACATCAAAGAGACACAGATTCCCATGCTGCTGATAACAACAGAAGCGGACAAAAAGAAGAACACGCAGCAAATGGACACAGAGAACAGACAACTGGGGCGGGAGGGGAGGGAAGGGGAGAGAAATAAAATATATATATATATATATAAATAATAATAATCATTAGGGAAATGCAACTCAAAACTGCTATCAGATATCATTTCATACCTATCTGAAGGGCCACTATTAAAAAGTCAAAAAAATCTACAAGTGTTGGAGAGCATGTGGAGAGAGAAAAATTCTTATTCACAGTTGGTGGGAACGTAGAATCGTATAGCCACTGTGGAGGACTGTTTGGCAGTTCCTAAGCAAGTTGGAAATAGACTTGCTGCATGACCCAGCAATACCACTAATAGATATATTACCCAGAAGAACTGAGAGCAGTGACACAAACAGATATCTGCACACCAATGTTCATAGAGGTGTAATTCACAATTGCCAAAACATAGAAACAGCCCAGGTATCCATCAACCAATGAATGAATAAACAATTTGTGGTATACATACACAATGAACTATACAGCTGTAAGAAGAAATGAAGTTGTGCAGCATATGATAACATGTATGAACCTGGAGGGCATTATGTTAAGTGAAGTAAGCCAGAAACAAAAAGGACAAGTATGTATAATTGTGCTATTACGTACTAAATATATTGTGTAAACTCACGGTGTTGATAATTAGAATATAGGTCATGAGAAAAGATTATAGAATGAGGGTAGAGAATAGAAAGCTGAGATTAATCAGTGCAGAATTGGTAAAAAAAAAAAAGTTGTTTGTCCATCTTTGGAAATGAATAGAAATGCTGAAAGCACATCACAATGTTTGTGACTAGCAGAGCTTTAATATGAATATGACAGTGGTTGAAAGGGAAAGTTTAAGGTCATGGATATTATTAGAAGGAAAGTTAAAAAATGTAATGTGGGACTGAATACCATAGTGAAATCTCATGTGGAATACAAATATAAATGATAATGCATATATAAGGCTGTTTTTACAAAATACAAATACAAATAAACTAGAGAGATGGAAACAACAGCAGCTATATATGGTGGGAAGCATAAAGAGATTGAGAGGTAGTGAGGTTTTGTTTGTGTTCTGGGTTTTGTTTATTATTATTGTTTTATTATTGGAATAACGAAAATACTATAATGATTGAAGTTATGAATGCACAACTATGTGATTATACCAAATACCATTTATTGTATGCTTTGGATGGATTTAGGCTTTATTAATGTTTATCAATAAAATTGATTTGTTAAGAAAGAGTCACTAGCAAAAAAATGAGAGATAACTCACCAGAAAGAAAAAAAGATTTGTGTATCAAAAAGATTATTCTGATTCATGTATGGAGAACAATCTGAATGAGTACCAGGGCCAGACCCATAGGAGTATTGCAGTAGTCCAGGAGAAAGAGATGACTGTTGGGACAAGCATGGCAGCAGTGGAAGAGGGAAGGGGACAAATTCTGGATGTGGTTTGGAAATGAAATAAGCAGAGCTCGTGATAAATTGGATATGTGGGGAGTGAAGGAAAGAGAAGTCAAGATGATGGGGGACTCTGGCTTATGGAACAAGGCAAATGGTTGTGCCTTTAACCAAGACAAGAAGCACCAAAGGAAGACCAGGTGGAAGGAATGGGAGAGGGTGAAGGTGCTGAATTTAGTTTTGTACATGGTGAGTTTAAGGTGCTTTTGAAACATCTAAGTGGAGATGACCCTTTGGACCTGAATGTTTGCACAGGACCTCAGAAGGAGGTTGGGGCTAGAGAGAGACAATTTGAGACTTTCCTGGGTAAAGGTGGTAAGTGAAGTTATGGAAGAGAAGAAGGTCTAAGACTGAACTTTGAGAGACACTTAATGACCAAATGGCAGAAGAGTTAACTAGGAAACTGAAAAAGAAAATGTATCTCGAGTGGTAGAAAGAAAACTGAATGCCAGAGGAATAGGGTACTAATTTATATGTA
Organism: Dasypus novemcinctus; assembly: GCF_030445035.2. Classification (NCBI taxonomy): domain Eukaryota; kingdom Metazoa; phylum Chordata; class Mammalia; order Cingulata; family Dasypodidae; genus Dasypus; species Dasypus novemcinctus. The sequence continues at coordinate 17,982,181 of NC_080690.1, read as the reverse complement.
AACTATAGTAGCTCCACTGTGATTGGTCATTAGATATTTCCAGTCTTGAATGCCAAAAGTAAATATTTTGGTTAGCTCTAAGATGAAGATATGGAAGAAACGTCAAGTGGTTGCCTGTGAGAGCAGTAAGCATCATTTCAGTTAGATGTGTCCATCCTGTGATAACCAAATGATGAAAACCTAGTTTCTGCTAAGGCATTGCTTCTTCTCCCAGTCTGCCATTACTACTAGATTCCCAAGAGCAAAAATGAAACCACCAAAATAACCAACATCAAGGGGCTTTCTGGGGAAACGGACTTTGGCCCAGTGGTTAGGGCGTCCGTCTACCACATGGGAGGTCCGCGGTTCAAATCCCGGGCCTCCTTGACCTGTGTGGAGCTGGCCATGCGCAGCGCTGATGCGCGCAAGGAGTGCCGTGCTACATGGGGTGTCCCCCGTGTGGGGGAGCCCCACGCACAAGGAGTGCACCCATGAGAAAAGCCGCCCAGCGTGAAAAGAGAGAGCAGCCTGCCCAGGAATGGCGCCGCCCACACTTCCCGAGCCGCTGACGACAACAGAAGCGGACAAAGAAACAAGACGCAGCAAATAAACACCAAGAACAGACAACCAGGGGAGGGGGGGGGAATTAAATAAATAAATAAATCTTTAAAAAAAAAAAAAAAAAAGGGGCTTTCTGGGTGATATCCAGTGGCAATTTTTGCAATTTGTACCAATTGAGATTTTACTGCTTATGGATATGTGTTGTGTGCTTGCTTTTGATTGGAGTTTTCAGCAACACTATTTACTTTGAATTTTAATTATTAAAACATAATACATTTACATGGTACAAAAATAAAACACTAAAAATGCATATACTGAGCAGTCTAATTTCCATCCTGAGAAAAAGGGATCTTTTATTTAATAGATATTGCCAGAATCCCCTCTATGGGAGCTGTACTCTGTTACATTCCACCAGCAACATATGAGTGGCTATTCCCCTCACAGCCTGAACAAAATGTATTGTCAAATATTTGGATTTTTGCCAATCTGATAGGTAAAAATGTTATCTAGGTAGAGTTTTAATTAGATTTCTCTTATTATTAGTGAAGTTGAACAGCTTTTCCTATACTTAAGAAACCAACATGTATTAGTCTGTCATATACTTTACCTGTTTTTTTAATTGGATTGTTGGTATTTTTCTTCTGAGTACTGTATTTAAATTGAAGCTATTATTTCTAAAATAAATATCATGGGGGGTCTACTAATAATCCACACTCTGTCATGCTTTCACTTCTAACACTGGAGAGGAAAGGAGACTGTGGGAGGTGCAGGTGTTCAAAGCAGATGAAGCTTTACAGGAGGAAGAGAAGAGATCTCTGTCTCAATTATTGTTTTATATCTCTTCTGTGATTTTTGTACCACCTTAGCTTTCCTTATCCTGACCATTCTTAAAAACAATTTTCCCTCCCAATTCTAAACTGTTTTGAACTTGTTAAACAACTGTTGTATGCATACCACTAGAAATCGACTCCTCTCTGACCTCATATTCTACTACTCTGTCATCATCTCTACTCCAGCCACAACTGACCTCCTTTTGTTCATTGAACAGAATGGTCCTGCCACAGGATCTTTGCATTTGCTTTAACCCCGCGCCTTGAAAGCTCTTCCCAAGCTAACTACATGGATACACTGTCCCCACCACCACCACCACCAACTTTAGTCATCTTCTCAGAGCCATCTAAAATTCCAGCACTTCCTCACCAAAGGTTTCTATTTCCTTTTCATGCTTATTTCTTTTTAATTTATTGAAGTATATCACTCATACATAAAACAGTTGTGAACTTATAAAACAAACATAAAAAAATCATACAGGGCTCCCACACCTCACTCCACCACCAATACCTTCCATTGTTGTGAAACATTTTTAACTAAAATGAAAGAGCATCCTCAAAATATCACTACTAATCAGAGTATCTTACATTTGGTGTATTTTTCCCCTAACCCAGCCCATTATTATTATTATTATTATTATTATCATTATATCATTTATACATGTACATACATAAACAGTAAGTGTATAGTAAACGTTGTGAACTTACAAAGCAAACAAGAATAACATCGTACTGGGGTCCCATACATCAACCCATCCCCAATACCTTGCTTTGTTATGACACAGTTGTTAGAAATTATGAAAGAATATCATCAAACTCTTATTACTAACTATAGTCCATATCTTATATTTGGTGTATTTTCCCCTCAACCTACCCTATTATTGTTTTTTAAAATATATATTTTATTACAGAAATTGTAAATTTACAAATCTATCATGCACATGTGCAGCATTCCCATACAATACCCCTCTATCAACACACCACACCATGGTAGAACATTTGTTACAGATTATGAGATAATGTCATCAAATTATTAACACTAACCATGGCCCATAATATACACTGGCACACTATTTCTGTACTCCCTCATTATCAACACAGTGCATCTTTGGCATAGATGCATGAATACTACAGTATTGCTGTTAGCCACAGTCCATAGATCACTCCAGTTGTATTTTTCCCATGCTTCTCCACATTCCCCCCACCCTGCAAAAGTGACATACATCTGCTCTAATCACAAAGGACACTCTTGCATCTGTAACATCAACTACAATTCTCACCCACTTCTGGGTTTACTGTATTATTCAGTCCCTAGATTACTCTCTTGCTTTTGTTCAACTGACATTTACATCCCTAGACTACCCTTTCCACCCATGTTCCCATTTATAAACCAGTGGCTACCCACTGTAATGTGTTACCATCAACTCTATACATTTCCACATTTGTACAGTAAAGTTAATTAAAATGTCTACATACATTAAGCATCAGTAGTCCATCTCAGTACTTCTCTTATCTCCTTTAGGAATTCACCACCTACCACCAAGTCTTAAATATGTTTTCCAACATTTTCTTCTAAAAGCTTTATGGTTTGTGTTTTTATATTTAGGTTTTTGATCCATTTTGAGTTAATTTTTCTGTAAGGTATGAGATAGGGATCAGTAGCAGTTTGATATGGAGATAAATTCCAAGAATAGATACTGGATTATGTTTGTAATCTGATCTGTGCCTGGGCCTGATTGAGTTATGAGTAGGGCTTTATTTTATTTTATTTTTTTTAAGATTTATTTATTTATTTATTTCTCTCCTCTACCCCCCCACCCCCACCCCGGTTGTCTGTTTTCTGTGTCTGTTTGCTGCGTCTTCTTTGTCTGCTTCTGTTGTTGTCAGCAGCACGGGAATCTGTGTTTCTTTTTGTTGCGTCATCTTGTTGTGTCAGCTCTCCATGTGTGCAGCACCATTCCTGGGCAGGCTGCACTCTCCTCCGTGCTGGGCGGCTCTCCTGACGGGGCGCACTCCTTGCGCATGGGGCTCCCCCACATGGGGGACACGCCTGCGTGGCAGGGCACTCCTTGCATGCATCAGCACTGCACATGGGCCAGCTCCACACGGGTCAAGGAGGCCTGGGGTCTGAACCGCAGACCTCCCATGTGGTAGACAGACACTCTAACCACTGGGCCAAGTCCACCATGATTAGGGCGTTCATAGAGCCATGTCATTAGGGCATTGGCAAAGGACAGAGTTGGGGGCTTTTAATGTTGGAGTATTGATGTTGGAGTTTGATGCTGAAGCTGGAGCTCCAAGGAGAGAGAGAGAGCCATTTGCCTGAAGTCTATCGCTAACCTTGTGGAGAGAGGCAAAGCCTAGAGAGCCTCTCAGTCTACAGCTGACCTTGTGCAGAAAACAGAGGAGCTGAGCCCAGAGGAACCCAGGAAGCCTGAACCCTCACAGATGCCGGCAGCCATCTTGCTCCAACACGTGAAAATAGACTTTGGTGAGGGAAGTAACTTATGCTTTACAGCCTGGTATCTGTAAGCTCCTACCCCAAATAAATACCCTTTATAAAACCAACCAATTTCTGGTATTTTGCATCAATACACCTTTGGCTGACTAATACAGGGTCCTTCTTCCTTTTTCTGGCACTATTTGCTGAATGGACTGTTCTGCCCCAGCTGGATGAGTTTGACAGGCTTGTCAAAATCAGTTGGCCATAGATGTAAGGGAGTGTTTCTGAATTATCAATTTTGTTCCATTGGTCTATGTGTCTGTCTTATTGCCAGTACCATGCTGTTTTTACCACTGTAATATGATTTTTACCACAGGTAATATGATTTAAAGACTGAAACTGAGAGTCCTCCAACTTTGATTTTCCTTTTTAAGATGTTCTGGCTATGCAGGACTCCTTACCCTTCCAAATAACTTTGATAATCATGTTTTCCATTTATTTAAAAAATGCCAGTGGATATTTTTATCAGGATTACATTGAATCTATATATCAATTTGTGTAGAACTGGCATTGTAATGATGTTTAGTCTTCTAATCCATGAGCATAGAATGTGCTTCCTGTTATTTAGGACTTTTAAAATTTCTTTTAACAATGCATTGTAGTTTTCTGAATACAACTGCTTTACATTGTTGGTTAAGTTTATTCCTAAATATTTGATTCTTTCAGTCACTACTGTAAATGGAATTTTTTCCTGACTTCCTCCTCAGATTGCATATTACTAGTGTCTTTTAAAGTCTATTTTATCTGATACAAGTACGGCTACACCAGCTTGCTGTTGTTGTTGTTATTGTTCCTGCATATGTGAAATATCTTTTCCAACCTTTCACTTTCAATCTATTTGTATCCTTGTGCTTAAGGTGAGTCTCTTGAAGACAGCTCATATTTTCTTATCCATTCTGCCATACTGTGTCTTTTGATTGGGCATTTGAATTCATTAACATCCAATGTTATTACTATAAAGGCAGTGTTTATTTCACCCATTTTGACCTTTAGGTTTTATCTGTCATATTTTATTTTATTTTCACCACACATTGAGACTGCTAAGGTTAATTTTACTAATATAATCTTCATTTCTAGACTCTTTTCCAAGACTCTCCTGTCTTTTCAGATTGTAGCACATCCTATAATATTTCCTGCAAATCTGGTCTCTTGGTTACAAACTCTCAGTTTCTGTTTATCTGTGAATATTCTAAACTCACCCTCATTTTTGAAAAACAGTCTTGCTGGATATAAGATTCTTGGCTGGAAAATTTTCTCTTGCAATATCTTAAATATATCATTCCACTGTCTTCTTACCTTCATGGTTTCTGATGAGAATATGGCACTTAACCTTATTGGGTATCCTTTATATGTTATGCATTTGCTTTTTTCTTCCTGCTCTCAGAATTCTCTCTTTGTCTTTGGCATTTGAAATTCTGATTAGTATGTGTCTTGAAGTTGGTCTATTTGGATTTATTCACATGGGAGTATGTTGTGCTTCTTGGACATGGATATCCATGTCTTTCAATAGGGTTGGAAAATTTTCTACCATTATTTCATCAAATATTCTTTCTTCCCCTTTCCCTTCTCTTCTCCTTCTGGGACACCCATGGCATGTATGTTTGCATGTCTCTTGCTATTGTTTAATTCTCTGAGACATTGTTCAATTTTTTCCATTCTTTTCTCTGTTCTTTTGTATGTTCACTTTCAGAGATCATTTCTTCAAGCTCACCAAATCTGCTATTATATGATTCCAGGGTATTTTTTATTTCATTTATTGCACCTTTCATTCTCATAAGACTTGCTATTTTTCTGTTTGCATTCAAATTCTTCTTTGTGTCCATTCAATGTCTTCTTAATATCCTTAATCTCTTTAAACCATCTCATTGAATTATAAAAGATTTTTTGAACATTTATAATTTGTTGTCTCAATTCCTTCATGTCATCTGGAGGCTTATCTTGTTCCTTTAATTGGTCCATGTCTTCCTGTTTCTTGACATGGATTGTGATCTTTGTTGATGTCTTGGCATCTGTCTTACTAGATGTATTTATTTTGGGTGCAGTTTCTCTCTTTTGTTTAGAGCTTTCTTACCCTTTCTCCCTTACTGTTTGTGTAATAGGAGCCAAGGGTATAGTGGGTGCTATAACCTGTGGAGACTCAAGCTGCCCATATTTCCCCAAGGACCCGTGAAGCTTTTCCCAACTTTCTCCTTTGCCAGAAGCAGGGACCAAGCCACAGCTGTGTGTTATAAGCCAAGTCATATAGGCCTAGACTGTAGTTGCCCAGAGAGACTGATGAAACTTCACGCCCCTTTCTCCCCTTCCTGGGGCAGGGATGAAGCTGAAGGTGTGGGCAGCAGTTTATGCTGTGTAGGTCCAAGGTGAGTGCAGTTGTCCTGGTAAACTTCCGATTATGCAGTCTGTGCCAGCTGAATGTACCTGCAGTTACCCAGAGGGGCTGCTTCCTCCCTGCTAGAGATAGGACTGAAGCTTAGGCTAGGGCTGCAGGATGATCTGGGTGAAAGAAACCAATCTCTACCGTCACTGTTATTTTCAGGCATCCCAGCTTCCCCTCATGCTGGGGCAGAGTCAAAATGGCAGCTACCAGCCTCTTTTCAACTTGAACAGTTTCAAACTTTAGCTGTTGTTAGGATTATACTTTAGCCCATCAAATTTACTAAGAGTAGCTGAGGTTGGTGCCCAACCGTCTCTTCCTTCCCCATTTTTGGGGAATGGAGCTTTCAATTACAGCCAAGGAATAACCCCCAAGGCAGCTTGTACTGCCAGTGGAGAATGGGCACTGGCCCACATGGCTTGCAATACTCTACTTACAAATCTTCTCTGCAGATGTGCAGTCTCCTCCTTCCATTCTTTCAAGGCTGTTGCAGGATGCTCTTCTTGTCTCCTGGAATCTCCAAACAGGGGCCTTAGATAGTTCTGGGTGATTACTAACTGCCTTGTAGCACAAGCTGACTCTATGTGCTCCTTACTCTGCCACCATCTTGCTGGTTGGTCTTTTTTTTTTTTGCTCCTTAGCTTTTATCATTATCTAACATAAGATAAATTTTAGTTACTTATTTTTACATCATCTGTCACCACCTTTAGAATGTAAACTCCAATAGGGCAAGGATTGTTGTCTGTTTTATTCATTGTTCTATATCTGAAGCCTAGAACAGTGCCAGACATATAGTTGATACAAAAACTCCTTAAAGAATGAATTAATAAATTCAAAAGTGAAAGAATCTTCTTCTATGAGCTTACAATCTCCATAGGGAGAACAAATGCAAGCACCCATCCATCCATTAAACAAATTATGATATAGGTGCCAATTACTTAGAGTAGCATGAGGGGAGTTTAGTTATTTTGCATGGGGATTAAGTAATAGGGTTAGAGGTTACTTCTGAGCTGGGTTGTAGGATATTTATAAACCACGGTTGGAAGAGAGAAATATGAAGGCATTAAAAAATAAAATAGTATAAGTTGACTTGCATATACAATCAGTAAAGTTCATCTGTTGGAACAGCAGAACCACGTGGAAAGTAATAAGAATTAAGAATTAAGAATAGATAAATACTTACAGATATCAGTCAGGGTCTCAGCAAGAAACAGCTGTCATATTCAGAGTAAGAATTCAAGCAACTACTTACAAAGGTATGGGCAGGGGTGCAAGGAAACAACAAGGGATAGTGCAGTACTCTGGAGCTGGTAGCAGGGAAGCTATTACCACCCCTAGGCCTGAAGGCAAGGAAGCAGAGAGAGTTGTATAGAAAGAATACTTTGAGCAAAGCTGTGACTTTCAATAAAAAAAACCCACACAGGTGCCCTGGAGTAATCCACAGGGAGAGAGCAAATCTCCTCCCTCCCACTGATCCTCTTTAGCTAAGCCAACTGGAAGTCAGAGAGAAGAGGGTCAGTTGATGCCATCCATAGAGGTCAGCCTCCCAGATAACCTGAAAACTGTTGCTAGAAAGTCTTAAATACCTCTGTAGAAGTCATCATCTATATGGTTGAGAAATGTTTCTGTGACCATTTGAATTTGGTGAATCCCAAAAACAGATTATGTTTTTTATCTAATCCATTCCTGTGGATGTGAGACCCTTTGATTTCATTAGATTCTGTTAAGGGACCTTGATTAGTTCACTTGATTAGATCGCTTTTGTTTGGACTACATAAGTGAGGCATGACTCAGGTTGGGTCTCTGCCCTCTTACTAGAGCCTTAACGTGAATGGAGACATAAGAGAGAAAGAAGACACACAGAAAAGGGAGCTCTGCCATTTTGACCCAGTCATAAGAGAGAGAGGACTCAAGGATTGCTAGCAGTGGAAGCTGAGGCACAGAAAATTCCCCCTGAGGGCCTGTGCCCATGGAGTAGCTCAAGGCTGAGAAGATAAGCCCTGCCATAAGACTGATCACCCACAGCTGAATTTGGGGAGAAAGTGAAGCCATCAAGGCTGAGAGATGAAACCTGGAAAGTGACAAGCCATATGCCTGCTTGCCCACAGCTCAGCTATAGAAGATGGTGAGCCTTGAAAGGAAGGCAAGAACATTGGCAGAGATTGACTAACATCTTGCCTTGGCATATGGCAGGATGCCAGGATTACCAGTAGCTGTCTTTGGTGAGAAAGCATCTCAAATGATGCCTTGATTTGGACATTTTCACAACCTTGGAACTGTAAGCTTTTACCCCATTTTAAAAGCCACCTCATTTCTGGGATTATGCATTGACAGCCCTCAGGCAACTAAGAGAGTTAACCAGAAGATTTTTTTTCCTTATTGTATACAAATGATATCCTTTTTATAAGACTGTTTCAACCACATCTTCATAATGAAAGCATTGTTTGATATGCCATTTGATTAGCACAAAGCATAATACAAATTAAAGACATGCAAAGCAAGTGAATAGTTTCTTTAAAAAAAAAAAAAGGAAATCAAAGTTCCACAGCAAATATGATGGTGACTTCATAACGAGCAAAAATTTATAAGGCAAAACAGTTTGTTTCATTTTTGAAATGTATTAACAACTCAGTGAACTCTATTCTCTTTATTGAGCCCTGTTGGCATATTCCACCTCTTCCTTTGAACACTCTTCCATTCCAGTAGTCAGCTCTGTCTTTCCACTTTTTCCTTTTACTTTCTCACATTTTCACCTGTATTAGGTATTAATATTTATTTCTGTGTATATATCTACACCTATATAAAATAAGTATTAATTACATGGTATAAAGAAGAAATAGACAAACTTCAACTTTACTACAAAGAAACAGACCAGACACCTGTAATTCCCTTCTCTTCGTTACCTATAGGAGAATTCTACATGAGTTTCTGGTGACCTTCCCTTGAGAAGGTATTTTCTCACTGGCAGGGGACACAGAGAGAGGAAAATTGGACACATACACACACAACCAATGTCTTTGGCTCCACTAGCAATAGATCAGGAGCGATTCAAACAGGGCATCTCTTCTAGTCACACTGCTGTTCTTAGCTTTGTACAAAATTTACCTGTACCACAAACGGTTGAGTATTTACTATTATAATAATAAATACTTTAGTGGTTCTGAAATGTTTCTTTTTCTGCCTCTTCTATTAGACTGACCCTTCAGGGCAGGACAGAGTCCAAGCCCATTGACATCAGAGTAGCTGGAGTGAGACAGATTTTATGGGGGCACTGAGGGCCATTAGAGAAGGGAGTCCGAAATATAAAATCCAAGGGCAGAGTTAGGTTAGAAACCAGAATAAGCAAACAACAACAACAACAAAACAGAGACATTATCAAGGGTTCGGTCACATCATTTTGACATATTTGTGGAGCCACATATCCACATTGAGCTCCCAATCTCTAAAATAAGACATTTGCTTTTGGGTTGTTTTTTGTTTGCACTTTGTCACTTACCACCACCACCATTTCTCAGGAAAAATTTTCAAAATCACCACAGTGGAAAAATATCTAATTTCCTTTTTCCAAAAAGCTATGTTAATTCTTAACTCTCCTAGAAAGGAGGGGCATGTGCTTCATCCCACAACCTTACCTACTTAATCCACAAAAAGAAAAAGGAAAATTTCTAGTGGTTTTAATATAAAGCCAAGTGTCTGTAGCATGTCTTTGTACCGATGATGGGTTAGTGAGGATTTGTTCCCTGTCTTTACTCTCTTGTCATCAAAGGAGGAACCAATTAAGTCAAATAATAATATTTAAAATCTAACAGCCCTCCAGAGCCTGAAATAAAACCTAAATCTGCCATGTGACTGCTTAGAGCGTGTGTTATACGCATGACCAGGGACTCACCCCAGCCTGAAGCTGTGTGCACTGCTGGTGCCTGGACAGAACAAAACTTAATTATAGAGAGAGCTTGGATTTCTGCATCTAAATGTCACTCATATTTGTCAATGCAGGTTGGAATCCTTCTTCATGGCCCATGTCATAGGAGAACAAAAACAGAATAAACCCAGAACACAATGAATAGCACTAAATACTTGGCTTGTCCTTGTAACTGTCTATACAAAGCAAAAAGGGAGAAGGGGGGTGGATTTTAACTTGTGAAGTGTTTGTGAGATAGCTAGGGCTTCTGTAGACTGTATGTACAAAAGAATCAAACACATAACAAAGGCCATTTAAAGAACTTATGTGTTTTGTTGCTATGACTTCTCTTTGCATTCCCCCCCCCCCTTTTTTTTTTCCCCTAACTTTATCTCATTTGGTAGGGGACTAAAAAATCTTTGTTTTATAAAGGAAAACAAAAGCATTGTTTTTAATGTGAGCCAGATACTTTGCATCTCTTTTATGGAATTAGTCAGAGAAAACAGTATTTTTTTCTTTGTGTCACAGGCAGATCTGTGTGCATGTACATGAATAAGGACTAAGGGACACATGAATATTTTCCTGCCTTGCCATCCTTGTGCTTTTGTGTCCTAAAACAGCCATGCATGAAAGTTTGTGTGTCAAAATGTGGCTGTGTGGAAAGGAAAAGGATTCCTGCTTCGTTGTTCCAAGCAATTAAACTCCAACAGCACAAGGATGAAGGGGAGGCCCTGATTTTCTTTTCCTTTGCAGTAATTGCCTCCGCAATCATCTTTGATCAGGGAAGAGCAGAGGAAGAGAGTCCTGCAAGTTGACATCCTCGGTATAAATATATACATTTACATACGTAGAGGCTGCCCACAGCTTACAGCTTTTTACTGACGTCTCTGACCTGAAATCATTGTAGCTCCATTGACACCTCATTTAATTGAATCCTTCCCTAGCAGTGCAAAAGCCTGAGGATTTGAAAGGGGGAGGGGGTGGAAGGATGGGTAATCACGGAAGACTCTTCTGCCTGAATGTCTACAAATGACAGGGAAGTAATTGCTTTTGGAAAGCAAAAATAGAAATTGTACAATTTGTTCTGTTTAACAAGATGCTTAAAGGGGAGGAAGAAATAGGGATTTTGCCCAAACATATCAAAATCCTTACCCCAAGAATAAAACTGACTGGGATTTCTGTGCAAATAGTAATGGTTTTTAAAAAGAAGAAAGGAGGGAGAAAGGAAGGAGGGAGGGAAAGAAAAGACAAGCAAGAGAAGGAAGGAAGGAAGAAAATACAATCCTAAGAGAGAAAACTCCAGGGGTTTTCCTGGTTCAAAACAGCCAGAGACAATAGGAAGACTTCTGAACCTAAAACCACAGCACAGCCCCTTTTGTCAGCTTCAGACCTGCAAGCTGGAGGGTCAAATCAGTTTAACCTGCCTCCACGACACATCACTCACCCGCCTGACCCGAGAGCGGCCTCATTTTTATGGATGCAGAAACTCACAGTGTAATTCATTCCCTGGCACACCCCGCTTGTTCAGGCTTCTGCCTTGGCCACAAAGGCACGCTGATTCTCAGTCAGCTGAACCAGCAAGATATCAGTCTGCTTCCTGCTTAATGCAGGAGTTACTCTGCCTTACAGCTGAAGAGTAATGTCCGTTACCCGATGCCCATCTGTGTGTCTAGATCAACCGTGCAAATTAGCATATGTCCACCATCGTGGGACCTTAAAGGAATCAATCTGGACCTCAAGGAATCAGGCAGCAGGTTTAGGAAAAAATAAAGCCGAAAAGGTGTTTAACAACCTTTGCCTCCTTTATGACTTGCTTTTTTGGTTATGTGCTAATAATATGGAAGCACGTGCATGTGCACAGGCAGTTACTTTGCCCCTTGATTTAGGACATGGTAAATGGAAAAAAAGAAAAAATTTTAAAGCAAGATTTCATAGTAACAATATCAGAGTGTATTGCACCTGAGAGTTTACAAAGCACTCTCACATGTATTGTCAAATTTATTTAGACCTTTCAACAACCATGTGTAGTATTAGCAGGTTTCTGGCCCCTAATACAGATCAGGAAACTGAGGGTCATAGAATTTAAGGAACTTGCTCAAGTTCCCACTGCTGACAAGCAGTAGAGCAGGGAGCCCTGAAATGCAGCAAAAAGGAACCCAGTCCTAGGCTCCATATTTCAGGGCTCTGCTCTAGCTCTCCTCTTGCTGCATCTAATCCCTTCCCATCGGGTAATGTGTCCATGGGTGCCAAGGGTATGTGTTCACTCATCACTTACCTGCCCTCTCCTAATCTAGACCACACTCCACCACCCCGGACTCTTGAATTCCAGGCCCATTTCTAAGACCTGTACAGGCCTCCTCCTTGCTTTGGTCTATGCCACTGGGGCTAAGAAGTGGCCAAGAAGTGACTGTTTGCAGGAGTGGGATTTAATTTTGGGTATGCAGGCAGAATGTCCACACACATGTGCATGAAAGACAAAGACAAGGGTGGAAAGAGAAGGCAGTGCATCAGCATCTGGGAGCAGTGAACTAACTCCCCACACTGCATGGTCTAAGTCTAAGAATTCTGAACTAGAACTTGGCCTTTCAGGTTGTTATGACAGTATATATTTGTCAAAGTAGAAAGTTAGAACAAGTTTTATGTAACCATTTGATTTGTAAGTGAGATATTTAGATATATGGTATGTACACTTTCATATGAGCTCTTGCCCCAAGTTCTGCAAATGTCAGGGGCCAGCAGTTGAGGTAGCATTGGTGCATATAGTAGAGATAAACAAAAGTTGGAAAGAGATTATATAATCTAGAATGGCTTAAATTCCCTTTAACTTTCTTTAAAGGGTCAAATAAATTTTTGGCCATCATAATTCCAGCAGCTTTCCCAACAAGACTTTAAAGGCAGAAGTACCAAAGTCTTCCAGAGTCAATGGTACTGACCAGGGCTATGTGTGGGGGCTGTGTGTTTCTTCATGAATAACCTGGGCTGTGTGTGTAAACTTGCTAAAACTTAAGATTCCAGTGTAAGCCATATGTACATGCAAACAATAAGAACTGCAGCCCTGTCTTTCGTAACCATGCCAACCACTCCAGTCTGCCTAGTTCCCGGAAAGCCAATTAAGTGATATAGGCTCTCAAGGCTTTGGATATTCAGGGAGGATGCAAGCTAAATGTGTTAATTCAAGCTTACCTGGAATGTGGGGGATATGTGTTAATTCAAGCTTATCTGGTACTCAAACACCTAAAACTCTAAGAAACAAACTAAAAAGTCCATTTGCATAAAAGTACCGTTTGACTCCCCACTCCTCCATCTTCTGTATAAAAGAGACCCAAAAATCCTATTCGAGGCTTGGGTTTTGAACAGGAGTCACCAAGCCTGGCTGGCCATAATAAATCTTTTTCCTTCTCAAAAATATTCCTGAGTCCTGGTCCTCAATATGCAATCAATAAACCTTTCTGCTTCCACAACAGTACTAATGATGCATCTGATGGCATAAGTACATAGGGACTTTACATTTTGGAAGTGTAGTAACACAAGGTGTTAGTTAATTACCCTTCTTAGTTGAAGGGTAACTTAAAATACATTATTCCTAAATAATAATATATTGGACCAAAGAGGTAATACCCTGCATAAATGTGAAACTTTTCTCCCAGGCAATTATGAATTCCTTTTCATCAGTAAAATCAGGCTTAAAACTTTGCCCCAGATCCATGACTAAGTTGATCAGCTGATCATTTTCAGTAGGAGAGTCAATTTGGAGAGAAGGCAGCCCAAAGAAGATAAGAGAATGTATTATTATGGCTCTCTTCAGCAGTTGACATCTGATTTCTACAGAGATCTTCCTACTAACCTGGAGAAACCTGCCAAATCTCATCTTTTCCATGATGATCTCTCTCCTAACACTGAACTTTCATTGTTCTTTGTGTATGTATGGGGTGAATATTATACTTTTTCCGTCATCCATTTATGTGTCTCTTATCTCTCCTTCTTGATTGTAAGCTTCTGGAGGTCTAGAACCCTGTAATTTTCATCTTTAAATCTATACAATGTGAAATGCACATAGTAGGCATTCAATGAATATTTAGTGAATGAATAGACAGCTTGTTCTTACTCATCCCATTATCCACTCCCTACCACATTCTTATGTGGTATATCTCCCCTGTGGCAATTCCATCATTTCACCAACCTCTGAAAATGCAATTAAAAACATAGACAAGGCTTTTCTTTTACCACAGGGATATTCACAGGCTAAAGATATTTCTGTATGTGAACAGAGCAATTTTCTATCTTTTGAGAATGCTTTTGGCAGCAAATAACAGAAAACTCAACTTCTATTTGTAGCATATGTAATTAAGACATTTAATCTCACATAATAAGATGTCTGGAGGTTGGTATTTCTAGAGACTCAACAGTGTTATCATGGACCCAAAACCTTTTTGTCCCCCTGTTCTACTATCTTTACTATGTTGGTTTCCCTATGTTTGTTATTTCATAATGATGACTGATAACAAAGGCTGGAGCAGCTATTCCAAAGGGAAAGACAGATCGTCATGCATTTTTCTATTCATTTATTTCACAAGTATTTACTAAAGGCCTACTTTTAAGGTATTGGGGTTCCATGGAAAACTGGCAGGGTTTTCTCCCACATGAAACTTATATGAGAAAATACAAATTTATTCTGGAAAATGGTGGTAGAGAGTTTTTTAAGCAATTTTATAGAGGTATATTCATATACCATATAATCCATCCAAAGTGTACATTCAGTAGTTTTTGGTATAATCACAGATTTGTGCATTCATCACCACAATCAATATTAAAGCATTTTCATGACTCCAAAAGGAAAAACACTCCACCCCTTGGAAGTTACCTCTCAATCCCTCTATCCATCCCCTGCCATACATATCTGCTAATCTAATTTCATCTCTATAAATGTATTCATATTTACAATTTATATAAATGGAATCAAACAATATGTAGTACTTTATGTCTGGTTTCTGTCACTTATGATAATTGTCTTTTTTTACAATCGATTTTAAAATATTAATATATTACTATTCACTATATAGTCCATAGTTTGCTTTAGGTGCATTTTAGCTTAGATTTCACCCTATTATTAATGCCTTGTAATATTAATGTACATTTGTTCTGATTCATGGAAGAACATTCTTCTATTTGTACTATTAACCACATTATTGTCTGCAACAGGGCTCACTGTGTTGTACAGTCCCATGTTTCATCCTTACCTTTTCTTCTAGTGACATACACAATCCTAAACTTTCCGTTTCAACCACAATCATACCCCATATTGGCACTGCTAATTACATTCAATCTAATATGTTGTCATCACTTCTATCTAATTCCAAGCATTTACAATCAAACTTATTACCAATTCTACACAATTTAAGCAACTGCTCCCCATTCTCTAGAGAGTTTTAATTGTTGGGAAGATGTGATCCAGTTTATGCTTTATTTATTTATGCCCTGTCTTCCTTTTTTTGCCAGACCATGAGACTGTCTTACTCATCTTTGAATCCCCCAGTGCCTGAGCAAAGAGTTGATTCCTTAGTAAGTACTTAATAAATGTTTGTTGAATGAATGAGTAGAGCCTATAATGAAGGTCTGCATCCTGAGCCTTAGCTAACAAAAGTGTCAATCACTTTCAATCATAAGAGAAGCAGGTATAAACTTGAGAAGTTTGACAGAGAAAAGAGAAATGGAGGTGGGATAGGGGAAGAGCTAGTTGAATCATTGGTTCCAGAAAGGGTTTTTTTGGATAACAGAAAGATCTTTGTACATGTGAAGGCAAAGAGGAAAAGAGTGAGAGTGAAATGCTAGGGAATCTTCTTGGGTCTTCCCAGATCTGGGAAGCTGGAGACATAAGACTTAACCCTATGGTAGGGAACTTGATTGTCTCTCGGGTAAAGAATGTTGCATTTACATTTCTCTCTCTTCAGAGAGCAATGTAACTGGTAGGGAACTTGAAAATGATCTAGTCTACTCCCTGTTTGCTACTGAGGCCGCAAGCACACCCAGTTTATGTGCCTTTACCAGCTCACAGCTGTGTAATGGAAGAGACAAGTGTGGAAAACAAGTCTCCAGATTTATTGTGCATAACAGCTATGTTTATTTTTACTTCATTAATAGGTTAGGATCATACACAAAGTCCATTTGATGTTTAACCTGTAGTGTATACTTCATTTTATATTTTTGCATTCAACAAATATGCCTGGCTAGAAATTCAGAAGGTAGATGTGTTTGATTAGTGAGTTCCACTTTCCCTAATTACAGCAAGTGTCATTAATTTCCCAAACCCAGTAGCCTGATAATATTGCCAAGAACCTGTCCTGGGGATTTACTTAGTTTTCCAGGTCTGACTTCTAATAGCAAATGAAGTTCCGTCTGTGTCTGTGTGGGGTTATGGGTGTGTCTTAGTGAAAGATTTTTTAAAATTTATATATTTAATAGAGAATGCGTTCTCAGAGTTCAGAACGCAAAATACAAAAGGTACACCGTGAAAGTTCTCTCTCCATGTCTCCCACCCACCCAGTTCCCTTTCCCAATGATAACCCATATTATTAGTTTTGGTGTATCCCTTCAGAGATATTTCATGCATAACCAAGTACATATATATATATACATACATTCCCCTCTCCATTTTTTACACAAATAGCACACTATACACCCTGCTCTGCACCTTTTTGTTTTTTCATTTTACAGTATATCTTTTTTTTTCAAAATACATGCAATGGTATATTATCTGAGATTCTTTGAAATACTGCCGAACACAATTTAATAGTACAGTATATCTTGTTCGTAGATATTTTCATCTTTCTGGACCTCTTCTGTCATCTGTTTCACTTTCCTACAATGGTTACAGAGAAGGAATATCTATGTAAGAGAGTACTCAGTCATTTCTCTAGTTTCATGATATTTCATTGTATGGATAGACTGTTGTTTTTTTTAATCAGTCTTGTACTTATGGGCAGTTAGGTAGTTGCAAATTCTTTACTATTTATACAACTACAATGCATATTCATTTATATGTGCCATTTCATATGTGTGCAAGTATAACTCTAGGATAAATTTATAGAACTGGTTACTGGACTTTTACACATTGATTTATAAGAGCATCTTATATATTATGTAAATTAGCCCTTTGTCTATGAATTATAAATTTTCCCAGTTTGTCATTTCTCTTTTTCCTTTACTTATGATAATTTTTGCCATATTGTTTTATTTTTATTATGAATTTGTGAATCTTTGTTATGACTTCTGGATTTTGTGTCATATTTAGAAACCACTTCTCTCACATTGAGACTATATTTTTAATTCTTTCATTATTTCTTCCAGTAATTTTATGGTTTTATTTGTACATTTTTAATTCATCTGGAATTTATTTTGGTTTGGTTATGCCAACACCATTTTTCCCTCACTAAACAAATGTCACTTGTGTTTCTTCTTCCAGGATAACTTGAATCAAAATATTGCTTTGAATTTTCAAATCAAATCTATATTGATTTAAAAACCCCTATGTGCAGGGCATAATATCAAAATATTTCTTTCTAATTTTTCCTTCAAGAATAGTTGGGGGCAGATTTTTAAGGTCTGAGATCCAAAAACTTCTTTTAGTAGACAAAAAATTCTTCAGCAATAAAAAGTCTCTCAGTGTCAGGAGGAAGTGACTGTAACCACATTCAGTGAGACAGTGAGCTAGTCAAAGCTGCAGGCAAAGAAAACACAAATGATTCTTTGTAGGTATGGGTCCTCTGTAACCAATGCAAGAAAATGAAATTGTTGACTGGAGAAAAATACTGCAACATCTATGACCATGAGCTATTGCTACATAAAGAGCATGACAGGAGACACTATGTAAATCTTCACTTGGAATGGGACGTGGGATCTCAAAATCGACCAGTGCTAGAGACTCTAAAATAAGGTATCATCTTTTAATTATATCTTGTTTTGTTACAAGAAAGAAGATCGTATTAAAACAAGCTTAGTTATATAACTATTAAATGGAATTCTATGATTTGTTACAGTTATTGATAAACTTTGCCTTCAAACTTTCCTATAACCTGGACTCAGTAGCTCTGAATTAATAGCCATAATCTACTAATTGCCTGACTTTTGAAACATCATTAGCATCTATACTCTAGAAAATGTTCTAATGAAAACCAAGTTGTAGTCTACATTACACAGATTCATAATGTGTACTTGCATGTGTGATTCATCCATATAGAATGTTAAAGAAATATTCCTGGTGGGGAAGAGACAAGTATAAAAACCAGTGGGTATGACTCCCAAGGAGAAGAGAGAATGCAAGGAGCAAATATTCAAGATCAAATATGCAAGACCCATGCTCTTTTAAAAAAGCATGTAGAAACTGAGGATGAACAAGGAAGGAGAGGTGTTCAAAGTTTGATACTGCCTATCCTAAGCCAAAGTTTTTCCTCTCTGTTCCCATCTGCCCCTGTCCAAGTATGACATAAATGAAAATATCCTCTTGGGTGGAATTTGGGGTTGTCAGGTTTACAAGGCCTTGTTGAGACCTGCTATTGTCTGGCTCTAGTGCATTTAGCAATTTTCTTATCTGTAAAATGCAGAGAATAATACCTATCTCCTTCATAAAATTGTTATTAAAAAAATACGAGTTAGTACATGTCAAAGTGCTTTTTGAACTAGAAAATACATTATAAATGTAAACAAATGATTATTACTGCAACTTTGTAAATAGCCCTAATAGTCACTAACCCAGACTTTTATTTTTATCAGCCTTATTGTGGCCATAGTTATACTTGGTCACAATATATAACTATTAAAAAATATCATTTCTTGGGGAGCAGATGTGATTCAAGCAATTGGGCTCCCACCTACCACATGGGAGCTCTCAGGTTCGGTTCCTAGTGCCTCCTAGAAAAGAGAAGCATGACGGGCTGGCTCGACAGGCTGGCACGACAGGCTGGCGTGGTGAGCTGACACAATGAGGAGACACAGGGAGGAGGCACAATGAGAGACACAACAAAGCAGGGAGAGGAGGTGGCTCAGGTGATTGAGTGCCTCTTTCCCACATGGGAGGACCCAGGTTCAGTTCCTGGTACCTCCTAAAGAGAAGACAAGCAGACACAGAGAGCACATAGCAAATGACACAGAGAGCAGAGAGCGAGTGCAAACAATGGGTGTGGGGGGGTGGAAAAAAATAAAAAAATAAATCTAAATATATATATCATTTCTTCTGACTTTCCTATGTAAATTATGTACCTTGAAAAATTAGGCTGACATATTACTAATTATTTTTCTTTATCAACAGGTATCATATTTCCTCTGTCTTAGAAGGCCATACTTGTCAAAGAAGACATGGAATTCATTTATTCATTTTTGTAAATATTATTGAGTGTGCATGTGCCAGGCACTGTGTTTACTAATTGAGATTCTAGTATTTGAAAGTAAGATAACTTTGAATGATGAAAACATTTTGGTAATGGATAGTGGTTATAGTAAAACAATGTTGTAAATGTAACTAATGCCACTGAATACTATCTAAATGGGTAAAATGACCAATTAAAAATTACTAAAAAAAAAAAAAAAAGAAGGTAAGAAACAGGATAACGTGATGGGTAATAGCCTCTGAGTGGTTGGTATCTGAAAAGGTGATATCTGAGCCAATACCTAAAGGATTAGATGAGAAATGGGGATATTAATGTCCACTCTGCAGAGCTTTTCTGTCAATGAAATGAAATGATACATGGTCTGACTGATAGTTAAACTTCAATAAAAGGGAATGATGATAGTGATGATGATGAGTGTCTT
The DNA here is from genome assembly GCF_030445035.2 of Dasypus novemcinctus. Classification (NCBI taxonomy): domain Eukaryota; kingdom Metazoa; phylum Chordata; class Mammalia; order Cingulata; family Dasypodidae; genus Dasypus; species Dasypus novemcinctus. The sequence goes on along the minus strand of NC_080690.1, from coordinate 17,962,232 downwards.
ACAAAACAGAAGTGAGTGAATTTGACCTGATCCATCTAAGCTTGGAATCATCTAGTTTCTTCTAAGTCTCTCCACTACCAGAAACCCTCACTGCCTCTCAGAGCCCGGATCCATAAAGGAATACCCTGGGATTTTGAAGCAGCATTGGTTCATCTAGAGCACTTGTTTAGGCTGACAGGGTAAACCCTTAATGTTACTACATTACTTATTCCTAATTCTTTTGTGAAGCATAGGAATACTTATTGAAATAGTAGCAAGGGGGAAAAAAAGTTTCTGATAAAATAATGAGCCTTCCTTATTTTGAGCTTTCCTTTCCCCCTTTCTTTTGATGCTTGCCACCTCTGTCCCATTATGACTCTTTGTCCACCATTGAAAAGTCCAGTATCCTCAATTTGTGCCCAGCTGGAAAGAGAACATTGCACTGAAGAGTGCAAAGAAGTAAAGAAATCACACTGAGATGATATTTTCCTTTATGAGACATTTGAACAATCATAATAGAGAGAATGTCTTATGAGCTGACCATCAATTTTAAATATGGAAAATGTTCCCTGGCTTTGAGATAGTCATTAGGCCCTATATATTAGATGCTACTAACAAAGCAAGTGAGAGGTTTGTCCTATATAAATAACAAATTTAACCTAGGGAGAGAAAAGGAAAAGATAAAAATGATGTCTCCACATCCTGACATGTACCAAGCATCCTGCGCATTTGGAAGGAGAGTTGCATTCTTGATCTCAAGTACATTGTTCTAGTTCATGTTCTTTATTCACAAGCCCTTACTATTTTTGTATAGCTTTTTTATCTTTAATCATTTTAAACATACTTATTTTTCAGTCTCTACCAAGTGGTTCTGTCACCTTAGGTTCTCAGATATCTACCTGCTGTTTATTTTGGTCCGCTAATCTTGGTCATGGGTCTCAGTTTTGTAATATGTGGGCGCATCCTCAGCAAGGCTTTAGCTGCAAGAATCCCAAGTGGCCTATATGAGGGTGCAGCCCTCCAAGTACTTTTGAGTTTGTACTTGCCAAATGGCACAGGGATATTGCTGGCCTGAGACCAACTTTGATTCTCATTTTTCAGCTTAGTGGGTAGTAAATATTAATCCCCAAACTTTGTAAAACAGAGTCACAATTTCTCAGGGAGTTGCAAGGAAAAGACAGGAATCCTTGTGACAATGAATAACTTACTTTCATGGGTCCAGTTTTGTGTAGGGATCTCAGTTCCAACCTCCTAACTTGCATTAGCATTTGTCCCACGTGAGTGGTAAAACACAATCCCCGCAGTCACTGAGACTGGGCAGTGCTCTCATTTCAGTTCTCTCTTTGTACCTGGCTCTTGAGGAATTCCCTCTTTGCAGACTAGCTATTCATCTAAAATAATGTTTATTATATTTTTTTATATAGACTATCTCAGTGTATTTGGTGGAAGGATTTTTGGGTATCTGGCCTACAATAGAGCTGGAAATGAAATTATCTGTTCATTCTTCTTGCTGCAGCCAGACAGACCTTTTCAAAATACATCTTTGATTCTGGTATGACCCTTGCTTAAAACACTTCAATAGTGTGACGGTTAAGTTCCTGTGTCAACTTGGCTAGGTTATGGCGTTCAGTTGTTTGGTCAAGCAAGTCTGATTGTTACTGTGAGGGCATTTTGTGGATTTAAATTATTAGTCAGTTGATTGCATCTACAATCAACAAAAGAGATTGCCTTCCACAATGAGAGAAGTCTCAACCGAACAACGAAGTCCTTAAAGGGGACTGCTGATTTCAGCAGTCAGAAAGAATTTCTGTTTCTACTTCAGACAGCTAGTTTCTCCTGGGGAATTCATCAGAACCTTCAGAGTGTGAATAAAACTATCTAAAAAAAGAAGCATTTTATGTGATGTATGTATCTTTAAAAAAAAAAAAGACAATTTTAAAAAGTAAAAAACAACAATGACAACAACAACAACAACAGAACAAAAAAAAAAAAAAATCTTTAGGGTTCCTAACTTGCAGCCTGCCCTATGAAATTCAGACTTGCCAAGCCCCACAGTCACATGAGCCAATTCCTATAATAAAACTCAAAATATTTACATCTATGTTTCTAGCCTTGCAGTTATATTTCTCTGGAGGACCCTGACTAATACCAATAGTTTTCCAGTGACTTTAAGATGAAGACTGAAATCCATAACCCAGAAGTTTCTGCATGGACTGACCCTTACTTTCTTCCTCAGCCTTATGTTGCACTATGCTCTTCTCATTCTCTGTGTTCTACTCACACTAGGGTTCTTCACATTTCTAGAATGTGTCTGATTTCTCCTTACTCCTTACTTTGTACAATCTGTTCTTCTTCTTGGGACACCCTCCAGGTTACTCCTACTCACCCTTCAGATCACAACTAATTGTAACAGTGGCATTTATCTAGGTCAGTTTCCTCTGGTATTTGTGTTTCTTTCCCCATATTCCTCTCTTCTATTGCACTTATCACAATTGAGCTTTTGCAGCTATTTTTGTAATTATTTTATTAGTATCTCTTTCTCCCACTGGACTGCAAGCTCTGTGAAGCCAGGGACCATGTCTATTTTTCTATTTTTATTAGTCAATAAAAGTAATGCTAGCAACTACACTTACACCAACACAAACAGCCCTAAAATCTCAGTAGTTTAACACAATAAAAATTTATTTTGCATCCCATAGTCCATTGTGGGTCAGGTGACTCTTCTCTAATTAGATACCCAGGAATCCAAATTGCACCACCAACTTTGATATGTTGCCATAAGGATCACAGTGGAAGGAAAAGAGAATGAAAGCTCTTATAGGAGGGTTTTTATGAGCCAGTCCAGGCAAGCATCACTTCTACCCACATTCCATTGGCCAGAGCTCAGTCACAAGGTCCCACGGCAAGAGGGTTGGGAAATATAATTACCTATGTGCCCAGGGAAAAAAAAGAGAAAATTATTATCAGTGAGCATTCATTTGCCACATCTGCTATACCATGCGTTTTTAGAAAAGATCAGTTCCTGATGAAAGGACATTCTCAATAAGCGCTAACTGAATGAATCAACAAATGGATGGATGGATGGATGGATAGATGGGTCTTGTGTTCAACGAGTAGCTCATCAATTCAACTCTTCTGAAGCCATTTGAGTATAGGGAACATATCTGTGTTGCTTGCCATGATATCCTTACTGCTGGAGAAGTTTTGGGCGAATAGTAGAACTTAAGCAAGAATAAATGGTCACCACACTTCTGTTACTGCATAGTATATTTCATGGAGAGGATGGACTGCTAGTGGTTCTTTAAAGAAAGATATGGTGAGATACTTAAGGAGTGAGTTTGTAGAGGCATGGAATGGCTAGGGAAAAAATTAGAAGAAAGTATGAAGAAGGTTAGTATGAGTATGGTTAAGAATAACAACAGAAGGAGTAAATGGAGAGAAAGGAGTTTCGCAGTGGGCATACCTCACTTGACTAGTGTCACCTAAACTCTAAACGTGCTGAGTAGTAAGCTCCACCATTTTTTTTTTATGTATTATAGTCTTGCACCTAGGAGTAGGGTGTCTCTTTAGCGAAATAGCACCTCTCCCCTCCCATCGTGACCCTCGTTTAAAATGAGTAAATACACAGGAAATTGAGTATTTGGATTGACCAGAAGTCGGTACTACAGAAGGCACTTTGTCACTAACCATGCAGAATGGCAAACAATGCTGGTTCCAGCCCCAGATTTCAGGGCAGAATTTTACCCCAGCCTTTCTCCAAACAAAGCTTAAAACTGCACAGTGCCATCAGGAGCTGGAAAAAAAAAAAAATCAATGACATGGGAGAACAGCCAAAATGTTTACATTTTCTATGCTCCTCTCTGCAGCTTTCAGCCCAAGGATGGTATCCATCCTGGTACCTGCAGATGAGTAGGTTGGGGGTGTCACCCTCCCCAACCCTGAGAAAGGGTTGAGGCTACAAAAAGTAGCCAGCCCTACAATATGGGCTTCTGAAATGTACTGTTGGAGTTAGTGACAGGGGAGCCATTCCACCTCTGGGGCTACAGCAGTGCAGTGAGCTTTAGTGGATCAATACTTTAGTCTTGTCATGCTAATTGCTCATTGGTTGACATTCATGATCCTTCCTTGCTCCCTCCCTATGTAAACTCTTTACAGCTGGAATCAGCGAGATGCAAAAATCCCGGGTCTTCTCCTGCAGAAGAGAGAGGGCCTGGCAGCCGAGGTACTATTCCCCCATTTTCTTCCCTCCCCCCCCCCCCCCCCTTTAAAAAGGTTCCTGTGTGTCTGCATGTGATGGTGTGATAGGGAGATGCATGAAGAAATGCCTGGGGTGACTCTCCTGCAACACATAAATGGTATTCCCTTTTAAGAACAAAACAATATCTCCTCTCCCTCTGCGTCCCCCCCTAAAAAAAATAAACAGAAAAGCACCCACCCCTTCTATGAGTTTGGTTGCAGCCTTTCTTCTTGTTTGGTGAATCTGTCATCCTCCACCAGTGCACAATGAATATGTACCTGTACTGTCCTCTTTGCTCCCAGACTAGGGCATGTCAGATGGAGCAGCCCTGTGTGCGCGCGCGTGCGTGTGTGTCTGTGTGATCACGCCTACCATATTGGCTTCCTGTCCCTGGAACATCAGCTTTTCTAGCTGGCTGAGCCAGTCCCCCAGAACCACCGTTGCCACTGAGACCACCCCAACTCCTACCCTGTAAGCATCAGGCCTGTGCTATGCAGGGTTTTGTTTAGCTGTTTAGTGTTAATTGATTTTTCCCCCCTTTTTTTTCCTTTCTTTCCCTGGGCGGGTCAATAGCTGGATGCCTCAGGAGCAGAGGATCTATCAACGGCAGACCAAGCCTAGGGAGACGCAGGCAGACCTGGAACAGAAACCCAGCCCGCTCCAGCTGCTCCCACGATACGTGGTGGCCGGACGGTTGGCGACAGGAAGCACGCCACGGGCCATGAGGCAGGAACCGATTCTGACCCAATCCTTGAGGTCTGGTAAGTTTCCTCAGTCTTGGAAAGCGAGGCAAATGATAACCAAGTCTTTCTTTCCTTACTCAAAAGAGTCAGCAGCATTTTGGCTAATTTCAGTTCAGGAGCTACAGATCAAAATTGGGATGCCCCCAGCGGATCTGGTGGGGTGGAGAGTTGGAGGAAGAATGGGGGTTTGCAGGATAGATGGGGCTAACCAAACTCCGATCCTAAGGTGAGCCACTGCAGCCAGACAGATGTTCTGGGTATTGATTCCTGCATCCTATTATTGATTTCCTCTTGGGGCCAAGCACGGGGTGGACCTATGGAGGACAAGAGGAGAGCTGACACCCTCCCAGAGGGCCAAGCAGCCTTAATCGGTGATAACAGTGTTAAGTGGTCAGCCTGGAGATGAGGTTTGCCAGATCTACTGATCTGTGCTCCTCTGGGATATAAATGCTTCTGAATTTGCTTCTGTGGATATGAATATTTATAATGAAAATAGCTCAGGAGCCTCTGACAGGCACAGGGAGAGTGGCCCACCTAGGATAAGGTTTGATATTAGTAGTTTCCCTCTCCTTATTTCTTCCCCTCTTCTCATTCTCTTGCATTTGTTTATACATCTCTGTTCTCTGCTTTGAACCCCATTTACTAGCCCTCTGAGGAACAGACACAGTTTCTCGGACTATCAGAAGCCAGGAAAAATCCATTCTTTGCAGATGCAGACTCCAGCTGAGGAGGGAGTGCTGCTTCCCCCCAGAGAAGGTTTCATATATTCAGGGGCCTGGCCTGGGAAAGGAATGGGCTCTGTGTGTGTGTGTAGCATGTGGGTGTAAAGACTTTTTTTAATTGTTGTTCTGTTCTTGCTTTTAGTGGGGCATCAGTTTGAAATATAACAAACAGGTTTTGTAGCACAAATGTGTTAACCAGTGTTGAGACCCTGCTTTGGCTCACTTGCAGTGTTAAATCTAGGAGAACAATTGGAAGGGCCCCACACTGCTGTGGTTCAGCACCTCATAAATCTAAGCATGTATCTGTTCACAATAAGCAAATAGAGCATCCTTTACCCAAGAGAATGGAAAAAGAAAGGAGGCTAAGGGCCCACTGAGGGGCAGAGCCCTTGAAGCCAGCTGGTAAATCTGAGTTTATTGACCAAAGCTTTGCCCACTGCCAAGGAGTACCTTATAAAGGATTAGAATCATTTGGCTTTAAGTTTTAGATCTGGGTTGAAATTTGGAAGGTAGGGAAAATGGTCTTTGAAATCTCACTCTGAAAAATGGCACTCCCTAAATGCATCATCTGCTTTGATATCCAGGATATAATCTTACCCATTTTGGAACTTCTGACTATTTTTACCAGGTTTTTGTCTTGCCTTGGTGCTAATATCTTGAACTAGGTGTCTTTGTGTCTGCCCTCAGCATGTTTCATTAATTTGTAATTTATGCCTACAAAATTGTTTAAGGACTTCTGGATCTTTTACTCTGCTCTTTTGTTGTTTCTTTTTATTCAGCAGTGGTAGTTTCAGAGCTCAACTCTAGCTCATGTCTCCTGTAGTAAGTTATTGAGTGTTAGGGACTCTAATTGGCAATAAGTGTCAGTATTTTGGACCCCATTTGGTTTAGATCATTTATATAGAATAAAAGTCTAACAGATATAATCACAGTAGCCTTGGCTTAAGAATGTTTCTAGGCATACTTGAGGTTGGAAAACACTTCAAGCTGAAAATGGAAGAACGTTCTGGTTAGTAACTTGCATGCTTCTGTGGTAACAGAGAGAATTAGAATGCAGTTCTTTGTTTGATTTATATGGTGAGTCCCAGATATGAAAGGTATATTTTACTGAAGAAATAAACTTTCATCATTGACCTAGAGAATGGAAGACCCAGGTTGGTACTGAAATCCTGCTCTGCCAGGTCACAATGAAAAACATAATTATTAAGAAGAGATTTGTTTAGGAAGAAAAGTCCTGATGTTGGAGTTTTTCCTCCCATTGTCTGCAGTATTTATCAACATTTGCTTGCTTGCATGATTCCTCTGAAAAACAAAATTATTTGGAGAAAGTGATCAAAATTTTAGAATTGAATGTACTTCACTGATTAAATGCATGTGCCCTTGTGATCTGAGTGCCACTAAATCTAAACAGCACATACATAAATTCAGTGTTGTCTGATGCTGTTCCTATGGGTCATATTTGAAAGCTTGTTGCTAGTCATAGAAAAATTATTTTATTATGGAGTCATCTAGTGACTTAGGATAATAAGCTTCAATGTCTTTGGATTTGTAGGAATTTATGTGGTAGATAATATTTATATTATCTTTCACATTTTATATTTTTATACATATAGATATATTTTTCAATTCCATTTGTCCTAAAGGTTTTTACACTGAACATTTTCTCTAATGAAAAGATAGAAATCTTTCATTATATGCTATATTCATAACATAAAAGGTAATAATATTAATATTTCACTATTTCCATATGAATAATACATGTTTAATGTTCCAAACCTTTCTAAACATTTTAACTCTACTTATTTTATCCTTAGAGTAGATTTGTAAGTTAGAGCAAGAATCATCATCTCCATTTTACCAATCATAAAATACGCACAAGGTGACACAGATACTTGTGTCAGACTTAGGGTGATAACCAGAGGCTATGGTCTCCTGGTCAAGTGCTCTTTCCCCAGCTCCCAAATGCTTCCATTAGCATTTGATAGGATTTTAGCATATTTCAAATTTCCAATACTTATCACAACCATTGAAATGCATGCAAGGCAGTTGTTGATAGAACTTTTTTTTTTACTGGATACCTATACATTTTTGGGAGAGGGGGGGAATCATACAATATGTTACACATTCTACTCAAGCAAGGAAAGGTAGCAAATAAGTATCTCAAGTATCTTTCATTGGCCTTTATTACACCAGAGCAGGCTGCAAAGTCTGATGACAAGATGGATATTTTTTTATTTGGCTCAGAATTTCTGTGAGCTATTGATATGATTAGTCAATCAGTTTGCTCCCCAGGAACATGTCCGTGGGGAAACATAGTGAGTATGTATTAAATAATTTCACAAAACCATTGTGCACATAGTCTTCATACCCACCTAACTTTGCTTTTAAAGAAATGTTATATATAACGTGAAGCATCAAGATGAAGTGCTTAAAGTCAAGCATAAGCTTTTCTTCTTCCTGAAACAACCACTGTCCTTCTCCAAGTTTCTCACCATTTCAGAACTCTGAACATTTTCTGCTCCATGAACCCCATCGCCAGTCTGGTGAAACCCTTGTACCTTATTTTCAGAATACTGTTCTTAAATCTATAAAACAAAATACATAGAAAATACAAAGGAAACAAATTTATAATGAAATTCTGTTTTCAAAATATTTTAAATAACAATTTCTGATATGATAATATGTGTACTTTTTGTTTTTGTTTTTTCTTTTAACAAATCAATTTTATTGATCCATACTAATAAAGCATAAATCCATCCAGAAGGTACAATCAATGATATTTGGTATAATTACATAGTTGTGCATTCATCACTTCAATCTTTATTAGAGCATTTTCATTATTCCAATAATGATAATTAAAAACAAAAAACAGGCAAACAAAAAACTCATCACCTCTCAATCTCTGCATGCTTCCCCTGCCAAATGTAGCTGCTATTCTGTTTATGTCTCTCTAGCTTATTTGTATTTATATTTTGTAAATAACAGCCTTATATATATAATATTACCCGTATTCGTATTTCACCTAAGGTTTCACTATGTCATACAGTCCTATGTTAAATTTTTTAGCTTTCCTTGTAGTAACATACATGTCCTTAGACTTTCCCTCTCAACCACTGTCATACCATATAATGATTCCACCAGTTACAAACACTATTATGTGCTTTCACCATTTCTATTCATTTCCAAAGATTAACAAAAAGCTTTTTTTTTACCAGTTCTGCACAAATTAGCCCTCAGCTTTCCATTCTCTAACCTCATTCTATTTCCAGGAAACTATATTCTAATTATTAACTCCATGAGTTTAAACAATATATTTAGTTCATAATAGCACAATCATACCGTATTGTCCTTTTGTGTCTGGCTTGCTTCACTCAACAAATTGTCCTCCAGGTTTATCCATGTTTTTATATGTTTCATGGCTTCATTTCTTCCTATAGGTGCATAATATTCTATCATGTGTATGCATCACAATTTGTTTGTCCATTCAGCTGTTGGTGGACACCTGAGTTGTTTCCATCTTTTGGCAATTGTGAATAATACCACTTTGAACATAGGTGTGCAGTTGTCTATTCGTGTAACAGACAGTTCTTCTGGGTATATACCTAGTAGTGGGATTGCCAGGTCACATGGGAAGTCTATATTCAAATTCCTTAGGAATTGCCAAACAGTCCTCCATAGTGACTGCACCATTCTATATTTCCATCAACAGTGAAAAAGTGTTCCTATTTCTCCACATCCTCTCCAACATTTGTAGTTTTCCAACTTTTTAATAGTGACCATTCTAATAGGCATGAAATAATATCTCATTGTAGTTTTGATTTGCATTCCCCTAATCGATAATGATGTTGAACATTTTTTCTTGTGCTTTTTTGCCATTTATATTTCTTCTTTGGATAATTGTCTATTCAAGTCTTTTGCCAATTTTTTAATCAGTTCGTTTGTCTTTTTATTGTTTAGTTGTAGTATCTCTTTATATGTTATGGATATTAAACCATTATTGGATATGTGATTTCCAAATATTTTCTCCCATTAAATTGGCTGCCTTTTCACCTTTTTGACAAAGTCCTTTGAGGTAGAAGGGTTTAATTTTGAGGACGTATCATTCATCTATGTTTTTCTTTTTTGCTTGTGCTTTGGGTGTCAGGTTTAAGAAACAACTGCCTACCACAAGGTCTTGAAGATGTTTTCCTATTTTTTTTTTCTAGAAATTTTATGGTTGTCACCTTTATATTTAGGCCCTTGATCCATTTTGAGTAAATTTTTGTATAAATGTATGAGATAGGGTCCTCTTTCTTTCCTTTGTATATGGGTATCCAGTTTTCCCAGCACCATTTGTTGAATAGAATTCTCTGGCCCAACTGGAAGGGCTTGACAGATTGTCAAAAATCACTTAACCATAGAAGTAAGGGTCTATTTCTGAGTTCTCCTTTCGGTTCCATTGGTCAGTCTGTCTCTCTGTATCCAGTACCATGCTGTCTTTTTTTACCAATGCAGTTAAAAAATATGTAGGGAAGCGGACTTGGCCCAATGGTTAGGGAGTCCACCTACCACATGGGACGTCCACGGTTCAAACCCCGGGCCTCCTTGACCAGTGTGGAGCTGGCCTATTCACAGTGCTGACGCGCCCAACGAGTGCCGTGCCACATAGGGGAGCCCCACATGCAAGGAATGCGCCCTGTAAGGGGAGCCGCCCAGCGCGAAAGAAAGTGCAGTCTGCCCAGGAATGGCACTGCACACACAGAGAGCTGACGCAGCAAGATGACACAACAACAACGAAAAAAAGAAACACAGATTCCCGTGCTGCTGACAGCAACAGAAGCGGACAAAAAACATGCAGCGAATAGACACAGAGAACAGACAACTGGGGCAGGGGAGAGAAATAAATAAATAAATCTTTTAAAATATATATGTATTTAAGTAAGTAAATCAGGAAGTGAGAATTCTCCAACTTCATTCTTCTTTGACTATTTGGCACCCTTTCCCTTCCAAGTAAATTTGGTAATTGGTTTTTCCATTTCTGCAAAAAGGCTGTTACAGTTTTTATTGGGATTGCATTGAATTTGTAAATCAGCTTGGGTAAATTTGCCATCTTAGTGATATTTAGTCTTCTAATCCATGAATGCAGAATGTCCTTGCATTTATTTAGTTCTTCTTTAGTTTCTCTTAGCAATGTTTTGTAGTTTTTTGAATACATGTCCTTTATATCCTTGGTTAAGTTTATTCCTAAATATTTGATTCTTTTAGTCTCCATTATATATGGATTTTTTTCTGATTTCCTCCTCAGATTGCTCATCAGTAGTGTATAGAAACACTATCTGATTTTTGTATATTAATCTTTTAATCTGCCACTTTGCTGAACTCATCTATTAGTTCTAATGGCTTTGTTTTGGATTTTTCAGAATTTTCTAGATTTAGGACCACATCATCAGCGAATAGTGAAGGTTTTACTTCTTCCTTTCCTATTTGAGTGCCTATTGTTTCTTTTTCTGGCCTAATTGTTCTAACTAGAACTTCTAGCAAAATATTGAGTAACAGTGGTGACAGCAGGCATCCTTGTCTTGCTCTTGACCTCATCACGAAAGCTTTCAGTCTTTTACCATTGAGTACAATGCTAGCTGTAGGTTTTTCATATATGCACTTTACTATACTGAGGAAGCCTCCTTCTATTTCTGTCATTTGCAGTGCTTTTATCAAGAAAGAATGTTGTATTATATCAAATGCCTTTTCTACAACAATCAAAAGGATCATGTGATTTTTCTTCTTTAATTTATTAATGTGGTATATTACACTAATTGATTTTCTTGTGTTGAACCACCCTTGCATACTTGGATAAAATCCACTTAATTGTGGTGTATAATTCTTTAAATTTGCTTTCGGATTCAATTTGCAAATATTTTGTTGATGATTTTTACTTCTATATTCATTAGGGTTAGTGGTCTTAATTTTCTTTTCTTGTATTATCTTTACCTGATTTTGATATTACAGTGAGAAGTGGTTTGTTAGTGTTCTTTCCTGTTCAATTTTTGGAAGAGCTTGAGCAAGATTGCTATCAGATTGTCTTTTAATGATTTGTGCAAATTACCTGTGAAACCATCTGGTCCTGGGCTTTTCATCTTTGGAAGGATTTTGATGACTGTTTCTATCTCTTTATTTATGATTGGTTTGCTGAGGTCTCCTATTTCTTCAAGGGTCAGTTGTTGGCCTCCGCTGCGGCACTGCAGGCAGGTTGCTGCAGGCGAGTCGCTGCCGGGGATCGGGCCTATGCCACGGCTGGACCGGGGCGGCAGCGGGCGGCTCAAGGCTTGGGGGACGCGCGGTTCGATGGAAGAAGAACCACGGAGACGAGGTCTATGCGCAGGTCTGATTTTATTCGGGAAGTACATGGGGTTTTATAGTGTCATGGAGGCAGGGAGGTTGTGGGAGGGGCATGTCCGCGGGGCAGCTGAGGATTGGCTGCAGAGGCAAGGGCGGACCTGCGGTTTATGACGTAAGCCATTGATGGCAGAGGGGGTTGTTTCCGAGGTTGTGCCGGGGCAGATACGGGATGAGGGCGGTTGAAATGAGGCGGGGAGAACAGCGATCGGCTGGGAGGGGGAAGATAACAGTGGCTGGGAGGAGGGGCGGAGGGAGGCAGCAGCACAAACTGCTGCTGAGAAGGGCCATAATACAGGGAGGTTACGAGGAACAGGCGGGCAAAGTATAAGGAAGCGAAAGGCAGGGTGGGAGCAGGGGACAATTGCTCCCTCTTTCGAAAATAAGAACGCACAGGTTTTGTGGGATTGACATTTTGTGGGGAGGAAAGATGAGGGGGGTGAGAGGAGGGGAAATAGGAGAGAAAGGAACGAGGAGGGGCTACCGGCAGGGGGCGTGGGGGCACGAGGGGGGCGTGAGCAGAGGGGAGGGCGGCTGAAATGCCCGATTCCCCATGCGGAGGGCAGAGAACCCGTACCCGCAGCTCGAGGCGACCACGATGGGCCCTATCGATGGCCGCCTCCTGCCACCTCCGTGAGCCACACCTGGGCGTGCCGGGCCTCCTCGGGAAGGGGATGGCTTTGGGAGAGGACTAGGACAGCTGTGGAAAGGTTGGTGACGAACTGCAAGGCGTCGAGGGGAATAGGGATGGAGACATTTGGCAATGACGAGGAGACAGGAAGGGCGAGGGGGTCGCAGCTTTCTGGGAGGAAGTCGCAGTTGGGGGAGTACATGGTGGGGAAGGTGGGGGAGTGAGGGGAGAGAAAGAGGAAACCAGGCGGTTGAAGAAGGGCGGCCCAAAGGGGCGTGGCCTGGGCTGAGGAGGCTAAGGAGAGCATAATGATGAGAAGGTGTAGGGGGGGGGTGGTAGGAGGGGGGGGGGTGGTAGGAGGGCGCGGGGCAGGGGAGGCGCGAGCACAACGGAGAAGCTGGAGAATTTGCTGCTCGATGGAGGCATCTTCGAGGGAGAGACGGCTCAAGCGGCGGACAAGAAGACGACGTCGACGTCGCTCGCGGCGGGAGAGAGCTGGCGTGGTCCCTGCGGGTGATGGCGCAGGAGGGGCAGACTCAGGCGGGCTCGACTGGGCGACTGGAGGCGTCATCTGCAATGACAAGAGGAGAAAAACCTCACGGGGGGGGGTGAGGTGCGGAGAGGGGCCATCATTATGGCAGGGGGGAATCATCAGGGGGAAGGGGGTCGGGAGGTGGAAGGTCGGCAGGGCCGTGTGGAGTGAAGGGCTTAACAAGACGAGCAGGGATCCAGACAGGCTGGGGTGCGGATTCCAGGAAGACGCAGGCAAATCCTCGCCCTTGGGTGAGAAGGGGCGCTGGTCCGGTCCACTTGCTAGTGAGCGGGTCGCGCCAGAGGACGAGAGGGGCCGGAGTGGGCCGGTAAGAGGGCCCCCAGTGCTTGTGGACGGGCGAAAGCCCCTCAGAGTCAAAGGTCATCAGGTTGTGCTGGATGAGCACTTGCGTGACTGTTTCACGTGGGGTGAGGCGGGGTTGAGTCTCTCTAGTCTTCTGGACGAGGATCTTGAGGGTTTGGTGAATTCTTTCAACAAGTCCTTGGCCTTGCGGGTTGTATGCGATGCCGAAGTGGTGGGTGATGTTGTAGAGCTTCACAAACTCGGCAAAGGCGGCGCTGCGGTAGGCGGGGCCATTATCTGTCTTTATGTCCCAAGGGACTCCCATGAAGAGGATGGCTTCCCGGAGCGCTTGAGTGGCATACTTGGCAGACTCTCCCGGGAGGGCGACGGCGTAGCAGAGGTGCGAAAACGTATCGATGGCAACATGAAGGAACTTCCATCGGCCAAAGGAAGCGACATGTGTGACATCTAATTGCCATCTAGAGTTGGGCCGCAATCCGCGCGGGTTGACACCCTGGGGCTGGAGTGGCCCCAGGGGCAGCAAAGGTGCGCAGGAGCAGCACGCACGCACCAGATGTTTGCATGTCTCGATGGGAAGTTCTGGGAGGAGTCGATGGAGGGCGGGCGCACCAAGATGGAAGCGCGCATGCAAGGTCTTTGCCTGGTTGATAATGTCTCCTACGGCAGCTGCGGGGCTGAGGGCATTGATGGAAGCACCTTGGGCCGCTTGGTCAGCGAGATGGTTGCCGTGAGCCAAGGGGCCTGGGAGGCCTGAGTGGCTCCTAACATGGGCAATGAACCAGGGTTGTCGCCGCCTCTCTAAGAGGAGTTGAAGGTCAGCTAAGGCCAGGTTGATGTCCCGGTTGCCGATGCTAGCAGGCGGCAGGAAGGCCGCAAAGGCAAGGATACGAGAGACCTGCAGGCAGTAGAGACTGTCCGTGAAGATATTTACTGGCTGGTCCTGGAGGTATTGGAGAGCCAGAGTGACGGCTTTCAATTCGGCCACTTGGACAGAGCTGCTATGTCGGCGGGTGTGGCAGAGGGGTTGTGTGGAGTTTGGCTTGTAGAGGACTATAGCAAGGCAGTGCTTGGAGGCGTCAGTGAAGGCGATGGCGGCGTTGGGGAGTGGCTTGGAGGACGGGAACGGGAAATGGTCAGGAGCTGCGACAGGGAGCGTGCTGAGGCCTTGTATGAGGCGGTGCTGGGGGAAGTGATTATCGAATGGGCCGGAGAATAGGAGGAACAGTGCCTGCATATCTATGGAGTCCTTTAGCAAGTGAGTGACCTGCTGAGTTGTAAGGGGCCAAATGATGACATCTGGATGACGCCCGTAATGGTGGGTGGAGCGCTCAACAGGGCGATGGCGAGCTGCGCGAACAGGACGGATTGGGGGGTGATTTTGCGAAGCTTGCTTTTGGCTAAATGGACCCACAGGAGTGGACCGTCCTGCCAGATGAGGCCAGTGGGGGTCCCACGGGTGGGAAGGACAAGTCCTGCGAATGGCTTGTCTGGGTCTATTCGCTGGAGCAAGCAGTCCATTAGGGCAGAGTTGACACAGCTCAGGGCGTACTCTGCTTCATACGACAGGGTGACCCTCTTTGTGGGTGCCTGTGATGGTGGGCCAGTGGTCTGAAGGAGCTGGAACAGAGGCTGCAGCTGATGTGTGGTGAATGGCAGCGACGGGCGCAGCCAGTTGAGCTGGCCACAAAGCTGTTGGAGATCATGGAGCGTCATGGTTTTGGGGACGTTTATAAGCGGCGCCATGGACGTGACCGTTTCCGAGATTTCAAAGCCCAAGAATTGAAACGGTGGGTGGAAAACGGCTTTCTCTATGTTGATCTGAAGACCGATATCTTTCAGATTGGAGAGAAGACTGGCAACTATAGCTTGTAGTTTTGGCTGCTCGGATGGGCTACAAGGATGTCATCCATGTAATGCACGATAGTGGCCTCGGAGGTGAAGGGCTCAATAGCAGTAGCCACAAACAGCTGGCAGATGGCAGGGCTGTTCTTCATGCCTTGGGGGAGGACTTTCCACTGATACCGTTTGGCAGGCCGGTGGTGGTTGGGCTGGGGAACAGTAAAGGCGAACCGTGGGCGGTCATCCGGATGCAGGGGGATAGAGAAGAAGCAGTCCTTGATGTCGAGGACTGCCACATACCAATCTCGCAGAAAGGCTGACGGGTGAGGCATGCCGGGCTGAGGAGAGCCCATGGGTTTGATGTGCTTGTTAACCTCTCACAGGTCGTGGAGGAGGCGTGGCTTGCCAGATTTTTTGATGATGAAAAAAATGGGAGTATTGTATGGACTGGTGGAGGGCTCAACATGGCCAGCACGGAGCTGCTCTTCCACGAGGTCCTGAAGAATAGCTAGTTTCGGGGCAGTCATAGGCCATTGCTCCACCCAAATGGGTTCCTCTGTGTCCCATTGCAGAGGAACGGGTGCTGGAGGTCGAACGCGAGCAACGGCCAAAACTATTGGGGGGGCAGCGATGGCTGCGAAGTAAAAAGAACGGCGCCTGACTGGTGAAGAATGTCGCGCCCCCAAAGGACTTGCTTGATATCCCTGAGAACCAGGGGACGGAAGAACCCTGACCGTCCATCGGTGTCATGCCAGGCAAGATCTTCAGCCGCCTGTTGCGAGGAGGACTGGCCTGTGGCGCCTACGATGACGGGTCCGGCTGTGAGTGGGAAGTCACGAGCTTGGGAGAGTGGGATGCAGGAGATTTCGGCGCCGGTGTCAAGAAGGCCGTCCATCCACTTTCCATTGACCTTGATGGTGAGGCGCGGCTGCGAAGCGGGCGACATGGGAACGGACCAGTGGATGCCTACGGGCGGGGCTGGCGCGGGGCGATTGGAGCCTCTTGATGGCGGGGCTGAGGCTTGCCCCGCTGCCCGTTTAAAGGCTGTCTCGGAACACGGCAATCGCGAGCCCAATGATACCCTTTTCCACAGCGCGGGCAGGGGGTGGAGGGCGGCCGGGCGGCAGGAACAGGGCGCGGTGGTGGCACCATAGGCTGGACTACGGGTTGCGGCAGAGCCGGAAGGTTGGGGCACTCCCGAGCGAAGTGGCCCAATTCGCCGCAGCGGAAGCAGGTGTTGGTTGTTTGGACTGCCACGACAATAGCCGCTGCAAGCGCAGATGCTTGCCCAGAAACTCCGGAGCATGCGAGGACCCAGTCTTGGAGCGGCTTGTCACGAAGGGGACGAATGATGGCTTTGCAAGCTGGGTTAGCCCCCTCCTGCAGGATGTCCTTAACGAAGGACTCGCGGGCTGCATTGCCGACGACTCGCCTCTCTGCAGCGGCCTGCACACGAGCTACGAACTCATTAAATGGCTCCTCGGGTTTTTGGAAAAGCTTCACGAGGGGCTCTGGGGCGGCCGCGGCGCACGAACGGAAGGCTCGAAAAACACAGTCACGGAGCTGGATGAAAAACCCAGGCGGGGTGGCAGTGTAGGCGCTGGGATCGCCGTAAGGGCCGAACCCGAGAAATGCGTTTGCAGGGTAATGCACACCCTGACGAGCATTGTCGGCAATCTGATTGTCGATCAGGACACTGAGATGGGCTCGCCAGTCAATGAATTGCCCGGGGGAGAGAACCGCTCGGGCTAGAGAGATCCAGTCGTAAGGGATGCAGCGAGGGATGGTCATACGCTCGAGAAGGTCTTGGGCATGAGGGCTGGCAAGGCCATCCTCTTTTATCGCGTTGCGGAGCATTTGGATGTCTTTGGGGGAAAAGGGGACCCACGCTTGTGGGCTCTGCGGAGTGCGAGCGGGATTGAGGGGGAACATCTGAGCCAGAGGCGGAGTGGGGGAGGTGAGAAAGGCAGTGTCATACGCTGGTGGAGGAGGATTCCCGATGCTCCCGCTATTGCTGGGGCAGGCGGGAGGTGAAGCGGGCCATGGAGGTGAGGCATTGGCGGTGCCACCGGGCGCCGGCCAGGAGGGCGCGGCGGCAACGGTGTTCCTGATTGGCCAAGATGGCGGCACGGTGACGTCACGCCTGACATCACTTCTGGCCTCGGGCCAAGATGGAGGAGTGGCCACGTCATTTCCAGGTACAGGCCAAGATGGCACCGGAGGCTCTGCCGGTTTAGCCGAAAATGGCGATCGGCAGGCATCCGGGACGGGACCGGATGGCGACGAGACAGGAAGAGGTGGGTAAAGGCGGGAAGAGGGCGCCAAGGAAGAAGAAGGAGGAGGTGCGCCATGTTGGCATTGTTTGCAGGACGCGGTGGGGGGGGGAGAAGGCGGGGGGTCGCCATGTTGGTTGGGGTCCGGATCGGAGGCTGTGGGGGGATCCAGTTCGAGCACGGCCTCTAGCTGGGCGGACAGAGAACAGCAGCGTCGTCTCCATCAGGATCGCAGGTGAGAGGGTGGCTAGGCTCACAGGCGAGAGCGGAGGCAGGGGAGGGCACACCTTGGAGACAGGCGCGGATAGCGACGAGGGTCGGGATAAGGCCAGGGGGAAACTGCTTGCGATCGTGCTCCATAGCGGACGTCACCCGCTGAATTAAACGTTCGTAGGTCTCTGGGCTCCAGAGAGCACAGGTGACGAGCCAAGGGTTAAAGGGTAGGAGAAGGTCCCAATACCGCTGTAGCTGACGGAGAGAGACCTTCACGTGGTGAGTCTCTAAGAGGGCAGCGAGCAGGCGGACTTGAGGAACCTGACGGGATGAGAGGGAGGCCCCCATCGCGGCAGAGGGCTCAGGAGGGGGGTGAAGGGAGCAACGCCGGAGAGTCCCTACCTTGAGCGGTGGCACGGGAGGACAGCGATGGGTCCCGTGCGAGGGGTCAGCAGCGGGCTGGCCAGACAAGGGGCCGTAGCTGGGGTCCCTGTCCGGGCGCCACCTGTTGGCCTCCGCTGCGGCACTGCAGGCAGGTTGCTGCAGGCGAGTCGCTGCCGGGGATCGGGCCTACGCCACGGCCGGACCGGGGCGGCAGCGGGCGGCTCAAGGCTTGGGGGACGCGCGGTTCGATGGAAGAAGAACCACGGAGACGAGGTCTATGCGCAGGTCTAATTTTATTCGGGAAGTACATGGGGTTTTATAGTATCATGGAGGCGGGGAGGTTGTGGGAGGGGCATGTCCGCGGGGCAGCTGAGGATTGGCTGCAGAGGCAAGGGCGGACCTGCGGTTTATGACGTAAGCCATTGATGGCAGAGGGGGTTGTTTCCGAGGTTGTGCCGGGGCAGATACGGGATGAGGGCGGTTGAAATGAGGCGGGGAGAACAGCGATCGGCTGGGAGGGGGAAGATAACAGTGGCTGGGAGGAGGGGCGGAGGGAGGCAGCAGCACAAACTGCTGCTGAGAAGGGCCATAATACAGGGAGGTTACGAGGAACAGGCGGGCAAAGTATAAGGAAGCGAAAGGCAGGGTGGGAGCAGGGGACAGTCAGTATAGGTTGTTTGTGTGTTTCTAAGAATTTGTCCATCTTGTCTACATTGTCTACTTTTATGGCATATAGTTGTTCATAGTATCCACTTGTCATATCTCTTATTTCTGCAGGGTCAGTAGTAATGTCTTCCCTCTCATTTCTGATTTTATTTAGTGGCTGGTCAATTTTTTAAAGAGCTTTAAATATAATTTTTGGAAGAAGTTGGGCAAGATTGGTATCAGATCATCTTTGGAGTGGTTGGTTGAATTCACCTGTGAAGCCATCTGGTCCTTGGCTTTTCATCATTTAAAGGATTTTGATAACTGTTTCAATCTCTGTACTTGGGATTGGTTTGTTGGGGTTTTCTATTTCTTCTAGGGTCAGTGTTTGTCCATCTTTTCTACATTGTCTACTTTTTTGGTGTACAGTAGTTCATAGTATCCTCTTATGATCTAAATAATTTCTGTGGGGCCAGTGGTAATGTCTCCCCTTCATTTATTTGCATCTTCTCTCTTTTTTTAACAATCTACCTAAGGGTTTGTCAATTTTGTTGATCTTCACAAAAAAATCAACTTTTTGTTGATTCTCTCTGTTGTTGGCTTTGTGTGTGTGTGTGTGTGTTTTATATGTGGGGCTTTTTTGTTGTTGTTGTTCTCAATTTCATTTATTTCTGCTCTGATCTTTACTATTTCTTTCCTTCAGCTTGGTTTAGAATTACTTTACTCTTCTTTTTCTAGTCCCTCCTTATGTGCAGTTAGATCTTCAATATTGGCTCTTTCTTCTTTTTCAATGTTGGCATTGATAGCTATGAATTTCCCTCTCATCACTACCTTTGTGTCCCATTTATTTTGATATGTTATATTCTCATTTTCCTTTGTCTCAAGATATTTACTTAATTCTCTTATAATTTCTTCTTTGACCCACAGATTATTTGAGTGTGTTGTTTAATCTCCATATATTTATGAATTTTCCCTTTTTCCATCCATTATTGATTTCCATTTTCATTTCATTATGATCAGAGAGTGTTTTGTATAATTTCCATCTTTTAAAATTTACTGAGACTGTGTTGTGACTGACCCAAATATAGTCTATCCTGGAGAAGGATCCATGAGCAATTGAAAAGAATGTATATCCTACTGTTTCAAGGTGTAACGCTATATAAATATGTTAGGTATAGTTTATTTATCATATTTTTCAATCTCTGTATTTCTTTATTTATCCTCTGTCCAGATGTTCTATTCAATACTGAAGTGTTGTATTGAACTCTCCAACTATTATTGTAGAGACATCTATTTCTCCCTTCAGTTTTGCCAGTGCTTGTCTCATGTATCTTGGGGTGCCCGGGTTAGGTGCATAAATATTTAGTATAATTATTTCTTCTTGTTGAATTGCCCCTTTTATTAAAATATAGTGACCTTCTTCATCCATTATAACAGTTTTGCATTTGAAATCTATTTCGTCCAATATTAGTATCACTATTCCAGCTCTTTTTTGGTTATTACTATGTGTGGAATATCTATTTCCAACCTTTCACTTTCAGCCTGGTTGTGTCCTTACATCTGATGTGAGTCTCTTGTTGAGAGCATATAGATGGCTCTTTTATTTTTAATCCATTCTTCAGTCTATGTCTTTCAATTGGGTATTTCAAGCCATTAACATTCAATGTTTTTACTGTAATGGCATTACTCGCGTCATCCAGTTTGTCCTTTGTCTTTCCGTTGTCATATCTTACTATTGCCTGTCTTTTTACTCTTAATTAACCCTTCCTAATAATCTTCATTTTTATGCTTTTCTCCAAGTCTTTTGCCATTGTTTTGTTTGTTTGTTTGTTTTGTTTTCCTTTCAGGCTGCATCACTCCCTTTAGTATCTCTTGTAATTCTGGTCTTTTGGTAACACATTCTATCATTTTGTGTTTCTCTGTGAAGACTTGAACTCACCCTCCTTTTTGAAGGACAATTTTGCCAGATACAGAATTTTTGACTGGCAGTTTTTCTCTTTCAGTACCTTAAATACACCATACCATTTTTTTTCTCATTTCCATGGTTTCTGATAAGAGGTTGGAACTCAATCTTATTGAGGTTCCCTTGTAGGTGATGCTTTGCTTTTCCCTTGTTGCTTTCATAATCCTCTCTTTCTCTAATATTTGTCATTCTGAATAGTAGGTGTCTTAGAGTAGCTCTGTTCAGATTTATTCTGTTTGGGGTACATTGTTCTTCTTGGAATTTTTTTTTTGAGGTACCAGGCCCAGGATTGAACCCAGGACCTCATATGTGGGAAGCCAGCATTTAACCACTGAGCCATGTCAATCCCCTGAGTTGGTTGTTTCATTTGTTTGCTTGTTGTTTTGCTTTTGTTTTTAGGAGGCACCAGGAATCAAACCCAGGACCTCCCAGGTAGGAAGCAGGCACTCAATTGCTTGAGCTACATCTGCTACCCCTTTTTGGATATTAATATTTATGTCTTTAATTAAGAGTTGGGAAGTTTTCAGTCATTATTTCCTTAAATATTCTTTCTTCCCCTTCTCCATTCTCTTCTCCTAGATCACTGATAACACATATGTTCATGCTGTTTGCATTGTTATTCAATTGCCTGAGACCCTATTCCATTTTTCCATTCTTTTCTTTCTGTTCTCCTGTCTTTTCAGTTTGGATGTTCTGTCTTCAAAATCACTAATTCTGTCTTTGAGCAATTCAAATCTGCTGTTATTTGCCTCTAAAGTATTTTTAATCTCATCCATCATGTCTTTCATTACCATATGCTCTGTTACTTTTCTTGCAGGCTTTTAAAAAATTGTTCTTTATGCTCACCCAGTGTCCTCTTCTTTTTTTTTTTTTTTTTAGGAGGTACCAGGGATTGAAACTGGGACCTCATTCAAGGGAAGCAGGCACTGAAACCACTGAACTACACCTGCCCACCTCAGTATCTTCTTAAAATCCTTTATATTTTTTCATATTTTCCTTCAAGTCTTTGAATTGATAGATTTGATTAGTTGTCTTTAATCATGTATCTCCTTAGACTATTTGGTTTGTTTCTTTGGCTGGGCCATCTCTTCCTGTTTCGTAGTATGGCTTGTAATTTTTTGATGATGTCTATGCATCTGAATATGTTGGTGAGTTTACTCCAATGGTCAATTTCTTTCTCTTGTCTAGTGTTTTTTTTTTTCCACAACTCTTCTTTGATTATTGGTTAAAATTATTCTAAGTATTTAAAATTGCCCTTCTTATTTTATCAAAATCATATATGGCTGCATTATACTAAGCAAAGTAAGCCAAACACAAAAGGACAAATATTGCATAGTCTCATTAATATGAACTAAATACAAATAATAAACACATGGAATTAAAACCTAGAGTATAGGTTATAAGGAGATAAGAGGAGGGATGAGGTGGCGGACTTGGCCCAGTGGTTAGGGTGTCGGTCGACCACATGGGAGGTCTGCAGTTCAAACCCTGGGCCTCCTTGACCTGTGTGGAGCTGGCCCATGTGCAGTGCTGATGCACACAAGGAGTGCCCTGCCACTTAGGGGTGTCCCCCGTGTAGGGGAGCCCCATGCGCAAGGAGTGTGCCCCATAAGGAGAGCCACCCAGCATGGAGGAGAGTGCAACCTGCCCTGGAATGGTGCTGCACACATGGAGAGCTGACACAACAAGATGACACAATGAAAAGAAACACAGATTCTCATGCCACTGACAACAACAGAAGCGGACAAAGAACATGCAGCAAATAGATACAGAGAACAGACAACCAGGGTGGGGGGGAAGGGGAGAGAAATAAATAAATAAATAAATCTTTAAAAAAAAAAAGAGGAAGGATGAGAAGAACTATGAATGCTTTTATGTATGAAGAAATTTTAATTAACTTGACTATAGAAGTGTGGAGATGGATAGAGTTGATAGTAACACATTATAGTGAGTAACAACTAGTTTATAAATGGGATTGTGACTGAAAAAGGTAGTCTGGGGAAGTAAATGTCAATAGAAAGTAAGCTAAAGAATAATCTAGGGACTGAAAAACACAGTAAACCCAGAGGTGGTTGAGAACTGTGGTTAAGGGTACAAATACAAGAGTCCTTCTGTGAGCTAGAGAAGATGTACATCACCATTGCAGGGTGATGGGAATATGGAGAAACATGGGAAAACTACAATTGGTGTGACCTATAGACTGTGGTTAATAGCAATACTATAATATTCTTGCATTAATGCCAAGCTATACTGAGTTGATAATATAGGTGTATGGAAAAAGTGTGCAAATGTATGCTATGGACTATGATTGGTGGTAATAGTCTAATGATATCTCATAATCTCTAACAAATGTTCCACCAGGGTGTAGAGTTGAATGGGAAACCTACACATCTGTATGATTGTTTTGCAAGTTCACAATATCTGTAACAAAAATACATTTTAAAAAAGAGTATGGTTTGGGGGAAAAATACACCAAATGTAAGATAAGGAATATAGTTGGTAGTAATATTTTGACAATGCTCTTGGATAGTTTGTTACAAACATTTTATGCCAATGCAAAGAGTTGGTGGAGGGGTGATGTATGAGACCCCTGTGTGATGTTATGTATGTTTATTTTGTAAGTTCACAATCTTTACTATACACTTTTCGTTTATCTGTGTTCATGTATGAATGACATACTTCAATAAAATAAAAATTTTTTAAAATCATATATGGGAACCTCATTTTTTTTTTTTGAAGATTTATTTATTTATTTAATTCCCGCCCCCCTCCCCCAGTTGTCTGTTCTCTGTGTCCATTTGCTGCGTCTTGTTTCTTTGTCCGCTTCTGTTGTTGTCAGCGGCACGGGAAGTGTGGGCGGCAGCATTCCTGGGCAGGCTTCACTTTCTTTCACGCTGGGCAGCTCTCCTTACGGGCGCACTCCTTGCGCATGGGGCTCCCCTACGCGGGGGACACCCCTGCGTAGCAGGGCACTCCTTGCGCAAATCAGCACTGCGCATGGGCCAGCTCCACACAGGTCAAGGAGGCCTGGGGTTTGACCCACGGACCTCCCATGTGGTAGACGGATGCCCTAACCACTGGGCCAAGTCCGTTTCCCTCATATTTTTTAATGTAACATTTTTTGTGTATATATATATCAATTTTTAAAAAGACAATTAAAAAATAAATTAAAAAGAAAAAAAATTATCAAAATCAGGCCAGGGACTCACTAATGGGGCACAGATTTTTTCCAGTTGTGGGTCTAAAGAGAGACCTAAAAGCACTTTTTCTTCTACTGTAATTTTAAGGTAATAATGAGCATAAGGAATATTTGGTGATATCTGCACCAATATGTGATATGTTTATGATAAAAATAATATCAGTTATTTCTATTGGAATCATTATCACAGACACCATTAATATTACTGTGATTTATTTTCTACATTTATAATTTAAGAAACTGGTAAATGTGATTTAATGTAGTGGAAATAATGATATAATTGTTTTTTCCCATCCAAGCTCATAGACCCCTGAATTCTATCCATGGACTCCTTGGCAATCAGTGGATCCCAGGTTAAGAACCTCTACTCTAGTTATTCCTACTCATTTTTCAAAACTCAACTGATGCATCCTTTCTTCTAAGGAACTTGATCAGCCTTCACCCAGGTGGAGTTCATTGCACTAAACACATCACAGGGTCTGCATCAGTTTATTTGTCTGTCCCTCCTAAGAGAGTACACATTCCTTAAGGGCATGGGTTATCTCTTATAAGACTTAATATTACCACCACCTAGTACAATATCAGGCATAGTACAAAGTCTCAATGGATATTGAAAGGAAGGAGGAATAAAAATTCACAGATGAGAGAACCATAGATCACGGAATATGATTTTTAAAGTAGAAAATAATTTGAATATTCATTTGAGTCAAATTGTGAATACATGGCACCTTCATACTCCAGGAAATAAAAATGACCATGTGAACCCTGTTCTTCTTCCCTTTCAGTGCAACTCAATCTATAGACTTCCCCCAAAATCATAATGCCATCTGAAGAATCTGATAATAGTAATATCACACTTTCGGAACTGTTTCTTTTCTTTTAGGTTCTCATTAGTAAAGATAAGAGAAAAAGGCACTAGGAACATAAAAATAAAAGGCTTTCATAATATCTTGAGTTTGGGGCTTTATAAATCAAGTTTGAAAAGCCATAATTTGTCAAGAAAAATTACTGACTTTAAGGCACATAAGCAAATGTTAAAGCTCTCCTTAAAAGTCTATATGCTTGAAAATGATCATTCAGATTTCCTTGAAAAATAGAATACAGCCAATAATAAAAGCCTTTTAAGTCATTAGCATAAATTCTTTGCATAGGATAAACATGCTACATTCAGGATGGTGCACTTTCATATATGTACTCAACTTCTTAATATCAATGATGCATAAAAAGCATTGCTTATTCATGTATATTGACAAATTTCCATGTACCTCTTCCTTTCCAGTAATAAATACTTGCCATTCCTACCCAAATGAATGAATATTTCCATATCAATGTGAGGCTGCATAATTCTAGGGTAAAAGTTGATTTTTGTCTAAAACCAGATTTATTATTACAATTTGTACATTTGACTTTTAGATCCTATAGGAAGGGAAAAGTAGAATTACAAACCAAAAATAAAATAGTACTGATATTTATATTTACCCAGGTCATTATCTTTACCAGAGATCTTTATTTCTTCACATGCCTTTGGTCAGTTGTCTAGTGTCCTTTCCATTCAACCTGCAGAACGTCTTTTAACATTTTTGTAGGGCTGGTCTAGCGGTCACAAAGTCCCTCAGCTCTGTTTTATCTGGGAATGTCTTAATTCCACTCTCATTTTTGAAAGACAAAAAAGTTGGCAGGTTTTTTTGTTTTGTTTTCAGTATTTTAATTATGTCTTCCCACTAATTTCTTGCCTTCACGGTTTCTGATGAGAAAATGGCACTTAATCTTATTGACGTTCCCTTGTATGTGATACATTGCTTCTCTCTTGCAGGTTTCAGAATACTCTCTTAATCTTTAGCATTGGACAGTTTTGTTATTTTATGCTATGGTGTGGATCTATTTGGGTTAATCTTGTTTGGAGTTCATTGAGCATCTTGGATGAGTTTATTTGTATCTTTTGGTAAATTTGGTAAGTTTTCAACCATTATTTATTTGAATATTCTCTTTACTCCATTTTCTTTTTTCTCCTTCTGGAATTCCCACAGTGCACATTTTGGTACAGCTGTGTCCCACAAGTTTCTCAGGCTCTGTTCACTCTTTATTCTTTATTCCTTCTGCTTCTCAGTCTAGATTATTTCAATTGTTTTATCTTCAGGTTCACTAATTCTTTCTTCTGCCAGGTTCAAACTGGTGTGGAACCCTTCAGGTTCTATATCTCTAGTGATATTCTCTTTGTGTTCATTTATAGTTTTCCGATTTCCTTTAGTTATGTGTCCATGTTTTCCTTTAGCAGGTTGAGCATAATTGGGGCCATTTATTTTTAAGTCTTCGTCTGGTATGTCCCAGGTCTTGTCTTCCTCATTGATGGTTTCTAATGCTTTAATCTTCTCCTTTGTCTGGGCCATAGCTTCCTGTTTATTTGTATGCTTTGTAATGTTTTGTTGAGAAATCTGAACATTTTGATATTTTAATATATTATTGCTGGAATTTATACTTTGAGGCATCTTCTCCTTAAGTTTCTGTCCAGCTAGTAATATGACAGAGGTTTCCTTGAATGCTAGGAGCTAAAAACAACAACAAAAAAGAATAGAAAACACCCTTCTTAGTCTTTGCACGTTGACCTGTGCTATTGTTCTCTTTCAGAGTTTATTGCTACAATGAGTTTAAAGAATAGCTTGAGGTTAAATCATAGCAGCCTCCCTGGTCTTTTTGGCACATATATCTTATCTTGGGCATGCAGGTTAAGAATTACCCTGTTTGTGCAGGTATTAACATCCTTCTTACCTAGAAAACAGAGTGGTCATGGTCCTGGACACTGCACTGTATGTCCTACTGCCAACAATTCCTTGCCCAGGCAGCTTGACTTGACTGCTCTCCCACAGTATTCTGTAAGACAGCTCTGTGAGTTGCCTTCTATTTGCAGGGCAAGTTCTGGGACAACGAATCCCTCAGTTCACTACCAAACAGATTAGGACAGACATGCATGGTCCTAGTATGTATATAAAAGTTACTCTGCTCCTTCCAGTGCCAGGAACAGGGATCCACACTGGGAGTATGGGCTGGCTTCACATTGAACTAATGAGGGGTCAGGGAGGAACAAGCCAGATGACATGAGATCCTACCATCTTTCTTTTTTAAAGGTTTATTTTTATTTTATTTATTTCTCTCCCCTCCCCCCACCTCCCCACCCCCCCACCCCCAGTTGTCTTCTCTCTGTGTCCATTCATTGTGTGTTCTTCTGTGTCTGCTTGTATTCTTGTCAGTGGCACTGGAAATCTGTGTCTCTTTTTGTTGTGTCATCTTGCTGCATCAGCTCTCTGTGTGTGCGGCACCACTCCTGGGCAGGCTGCACTTTTTTTGCATGGGGCAGCTCTCTTTACAGGGCACATTCCTTGCGTGTGGGGCTCCCCTATGCAGGGGACACCCTTGCGTGGCACAGCACTCCTTGTGCACATCAGCACTGCGTGTGGGCCAGCTCACCACATGGGTCAGGAGGCCCTGGGTTTGAACCCTGGATGTTCCATGTGATAGGTGGCCACTCTATCCATTGAGCCAAATCTGCTTCCCGAGATCCTACCATCTTTAAATAGCCTTTTTCTTGATTCGTTGCTCACCCTGTTACTATAGTGCTTTAACTGTTTTCTTGAGCTTTAAGAAAGATGTTTCTGCCAGTTCTTGCTAGTTGTTTGAAGCTTCAATGGGGGAACAGAGCCCTGAAACTTCTCACTCTGCTCTCTTGTTTGGGAGCTCTAAGGATGGATAAAGGACAAGTCATACTAGACGAATGTGATTACTCTTTTAAAAATCACACTGCTAGATTAATGGATGAAGGGAATACACTAGAGGTTATATATATATTTGTGTGTATTTTACAAAAACTGCTCAGTGAAGTTTCACTTGTAAAATTAATTCAAATTGGGTAGAGTATGTGCATGGTCACATAGATTTGTTTATGGCTGAAGGGCCATAAACAAAGAGTAATGACAAATGGTGGTCCCTCACATTTAGGTAGGAGACAGTATCCAACAGATCCATGAGGACTGATGCACACTTTGGTATCATATAACCAACTCACTGATGATCTGGGTAAGGGGAAAGAAATTATTGAATTCACAACTTGTGGAGACATGTCTTGGAGATAACACAAACCAAGGCACAATTGAGTTAAAAATAAAAGTAGAGGCGAAACCAGCAAGATGGTGGTAGAATAAGGGGCTCCTAGAGTCAGCTCCTGCTACAGGACATTTAGTAAATACCCAGAGCTATCTAGAGCTAGCTGAAGCACCTGTTAGGGGGCTCCAAGAGACCAGAAGAGCATCCTGCAACATCATTGAAGGAATGGAAGGAGAAGACTGCCCATCTGCAGAGATGATTCATAAGTAGAGCACTCCATGCCATGGAGACTGGTGCCCATCCTCCACTGGAGGCACAAGCCATCTCAGGAGCTGTTCCACAGCTGGAATTGAAAGCTCCACTTCCCGTTTGATGCGGATCAGCAGAATGTCCCTGTCTACATATAATAACATGACTTTAAAATGCTGTTTGACCTAATGTAAGGGGGAAAAGGAAAGGAGAAATTAGTTTATATGGCTACGAGTCTCTAAAAAGGAGTCTGGAGGCTGTCAGAAGGACTGCCCTTATGCACAACTGAGCAGAGTCTAAGAGACAGATAAAGTAGATACAATCCCCAGGTATTGGTTCCTTGGAGGGCTAAAGAGACCCACGGGTTCTATGGTCATGACAGAAGGGGTTCACTGCCATGTCAGATGGCCCTTCTTGGAGCTGGTGTTTCTGCGTGATGAAACTGGACTCAGATGGGACCTCTTTTCATAAGACTTTCATGCTACTTTACTGGAATTGTAGTTGGTGTTGGGGTTTAAGATATAATTAGGGGATTTGAATCTCTGGACTGACAATATGATAGCCAGGCCCTGAGCCTCAACAGACTCCAGCTCCTACAATTGGATTTATTGGACTCACCTCACTCAGCTAAGATGGAGTTGAAGAAGGACAACCACCACACCATGAAGCCTAGAGAGCCTACAACTGAAAGCAGTAGGATTGCATCCAGTATCCATGTGGAATCTGAGCCTCCTCTTGACATAGAGGTGCAACGGACACAACCAATCCAAGGTCCACAGAGAAAAGGTGGCATTGGAGTGGAAAAAGTGGACATGGTAGCTGATGGGTATGGGGAATGGCAGGAAGAGATGAGATGTGGAGGTGCCTTTGGGACTTGGAGTTGCCCTGGACGGTGCTTCAGGGGCAATCACCGGACATTGTAAATCCACCCAGGGCCCACTGGATGGAGTGGGGGAGAATATGGGCCATGATGTGGACCAATGACCATGAGGTGCAGAGATGCCCAGAGATGTACTTACCAAATGCAATGCATGTGTCATGATGATGGGAGTGAATGTTGCTCGAGGGGGAGTGGTGGGGTGGGGGTGGTGGGGTTGAACGGGACCTCATATTTTTTTTTTAATGTAATATTTTTACAAAATCAATAAAAAAAGAAAAAAAAAAAAAAAAAAAAAAAGAAAGCTCCACTTCCCCAAAACAGGGGAGGAAGAGATGGTTGGGCACCAACTTCAGATACTGATGAGTAAATTCAGTGGGATAAAGTGTAATCCTGAAACCAGCTAAAGTTTGAACCTGTCCAAGCCAGAAAGAGGCAGGGAGCTGCCATCTTAACTCTGCACCTGGCACAAGGGGAAGCAGGGCAGACTGAAAATCACAGTGCTGGTAGGGACTGACTTCTTTCCATCCAGATCAGATTGCAGCTCTAGCCTAGGCCCCAATGCCACCTCTGGCAGGGAGGAAGCTGCAGGGACCTGCACCAGCTTCTCCAGGAAATTACTGGCCAAGATGCAGAGGCTGGTGATTATCCTACCCTGGTGGCACAAACCACCCCAGGAGCTATTCTGTCACTGGAATTGGAAGCTCCATTTTCCAAAAACAGGGAAGGAGGAAATGGTTGGCTGCCAATTTTGGCTACTGATTGGTAGACTTGGCTAGCTAAGATATAACCCTGGGAATAGCTGGGGTGTGAATCAACCCAAGTCAGAAAGAGGGTGGTGGCTGCCGTTTTGACTCTGCCCCCCGCCTGATAGCAAGTCAGGCTGACCGAAAATCACAGTGGCTATAGGAACTAGTTTCTTTCACCCAGATTGGCTTGCAGCCCTAGCCTAGGTTTCAGTTCTGCCTATGGCAGGGAGGAGGCTGATGGGCCCTGCACCAGCCTATCCAGGTAACTGCAGATAACTTTGTCTGGCACAGACTGAAAATCGGAATTCTACCTAGCAAGTGCGGTCATATTAGCCCGCACTGCATAGATTGCTGCCCACACCTGCAGCTCCATCCCTGCCCCAGGCAGGGGAGAAAGGGATGTGATGCTTCATCAGTCTCTCTGGGCAACTACAGTCTAGGCCTACACAACTTGGATTATTACACACAGCTGTGACTCTGTCCCTACCCCTGGCAAAAGAGAAAGTTAAAAGAAGTTTCATTGGTCCCTGGTGCAAAGAGGGCAGCTTCAGCCTCCACAGTTTACAGCACCAACTAATGCTTGGCTTCTACTGCACAACCAGCAATGAAGAAAGGGCAGGAAACCCTATATTAGAGAGAAAAACTGCACCCAGAATAAATATTCTAGCAAGCCAGATGCCACGATACCAACTGTAGCAGTTTGATATAATTGATGAATTCCAAAAAAAAATACTGGATTATGTTTGTAATCTGATCGGTACCTGGGCATGATTGAGTTATCATTAAGGTGTGGCGTCCCCACCCAGTCCCCACCCTTTGGTGGCTGGAGACTAACATATAAAAGGCATGGTAAAGGACAGAGTTGGAGATTTTGATGCGGGGATTTCTGATGTTAGAGTTTGATGCTGAAGACCCAGGAAGTCAGCACCCAGAGGAAAGAGAAGCCAACACCAGGAGGGAAGGAACCTTGAACCCGGAGAAAAGCAAACCCCAGGAACATAGGAACTCAGGAAGCCTGAACCCTCACAGACGTCGTCAGCCATCTTGCTCCAAATTGACTTTGGTGAGGGAAGTAATTTATGCTTTATGACCTGGTATCTGTAAGCTCCTACCCTAAATAAATACCCTTTATAAAAACCAACCAGTTTCTGGTATTTTGCATCAGCACCCCTTTGGCTAACTAATACATCAACAAAAAATCACAACCCACACCAAGAAACAGGAAGCTATGGCCCAGTTAAAGGAACAAGATAAGCCTCCAGATAACATAAAGGAGTTGAGACAACTAATTATAGATGTTCAAACAAAACTCCTTAATAAATTCAATGAGATGGCTAAAGAGATTAAGGATATTAAGAAGACGCTGGATGAGCCCAAAGAAGAATTTGAAAGCATACATAGAAAAATAGCAGACCTTATGGGAATGAAGGGTGCAATAAATGAAATTTTTAAAAAAACACTGGAATCATATAATAGCAGATTTGAGGAAGCAGAAGAAAGGATTGGTGGGCTTGAAGAAATAGTCTCTGAAAGTGAACATACAAAAGAAGAGATGAAGGAAAGAATGGAAAAAATTGAACAGGGTCTCAGGGAACTAAATGATAGCAAAAGGCATGCACACATATGCATCATGAGTGTCCCAGAAGGAAAAGAGAAGGGAAAAGGGGCAGAAAGAATATTTGAAGAAATAATGTTAGAAAATTTCCCAACCCTATTGAAGGACATGGATATCCATGTCCAAGAAGCACAACATACTCCCTTCCCAAAAAATCCAAATAGACCAACTCCAAGACACATACTCATCAGAATGTCAAATGCCAAAGACCAAGAGAGAATTCTGAGAACAGCAAGAAAAAAGCGATGCATAACATATAAAGAATATCCAATAAGATGAAGTGCTTATTTCTTACCAGAAACCATGGAGGCAGGAAGACAGTAGTCTGGTATATTCAAGATACTACAAGAGAAAATCTTCCAGCCAAGATTCTTATATCCAGCAAGACTGTCTTTCAAAAATGAGTGCGAGATTAGAATATTCATGGATAAACAGAAACTGAGAGAATTTCTAAGCAAGAGACCAGAATTTCAGAAAATACAGAAGGGTGTGCTAGAGCCTGAAAAGGAAAGACAGGAGAGAGGGGCCTAGCAGAGAGTCTAGAAATGAAGATTGTATCAATAAAAGTGACTAAAAATATCAAAAGAGTTGTGAAAATTAAATATGACAGATAAAACTCAAATAGTCAGGAATAAACTTATGATGTAAAGCACTTGTATTCAGAAAAATGCAACCCAATGTTAAAAGATATCAAAAAATTCTAAATAACTGGAAGAACATTCCATGCTCATGGATTGGAAGACTAAATATCATTAAGTTGTCAATTCTACTCAAATTGATATACAGATTCAATGCAATCCTGATAAAAATTCCACCAGCATTGAAAAAAAATAGAAAACATGATCATCAAATTTATTTGGAAGTGTAAAGGGTCCTGAATAGCCAGAAACATCATGAAAAGGAAAAGTGAACCCTCATCCCCAGACTTCAAATCATATTACCTAGTTATAGTGGTAAAAACAGCATGGTACTGGCCTAAAGACAGACGCATAGTACAATGGAACCAAATTTATGGTTCAGAAACAGACCCTCACATTTTTGATCAAGTGATTTTTTACTAGTTATCAAACCCACCCAGCTCGGTCAGAACAATCCATTCAACAAATGGTGCTGAAAGAATTGGATATCCATAGCCGAAAGAAAGAGGACCCCTATCTCACACCTTATCAAAAATTAACTCAAAATGGATCAAAAACCTAAAAGTAAAAGAAAGAACCATAAAACTTCCAGAAGAAATTGTAGAAAAATATCTTCAAGACCTGGTGGTAGGTGGTGGATTCTTAAAGGAGATAAGAGGAGGACTGAGATGGACTACTGACGTTTAATGTATGTAGAAGTTTTAATTAGCTTTACTGTAAAAGCGTGGAAATGTACAGAGTGGATGGTAACACATAGTGCATAAAAGCTAGTTTATAAATGGGGATGTGACGGAAAAGGTATGTAAATGCCAATTGGCAGAATGCTAGAGAATAATCTAGGAACTGAATAGCACCGTAAACCAAGAGATGGGTGAGAATTATTGACAGGAGAGATGCAAGAGTGTCCTTTGCAACCTAGAGCAAACGTACATCACTACTGCAGGGTGTTGAGAATGTGGCGAAGCATGGGAAAAGCATGGAGTGACCTATGGACTGTGGTTAGGTAGTAATAATATAATATTCTTGCATCTATGTGAAAGATGTACTGTGTTGATAATGAGGCAGTATGGAAAATGTGAGCTAAATGTACACTATGGACATGGTAACAATCAGATGGTATTATCTTATCTGTAGAAAATGTTCCACCACAGTGTGGTGGTGTGTTGTTTGGGAATTCTGCACATGTTCATGATTGTTTTATAAGTTTACAACTTCTGTCATAAAAATATACATTTAAAAAATAATAATAGGGTGGGTTGGGGGAAAAACACACCAAATGTAAGATAAGGTCTGTGATTACTAATAAGATTTTTACAATATTCTTTCATAATTTGTAGCAAACATCTCACAACAATGCAAGGTGTTGGTGGAGGGTTGATGTATGGGACCCCTGTATGATGTTATGCATGTTTGCTTTGTAAGTTCACAACTTTTACTGTACACTTAATTGTTTATTTTCATATATAAATGATATAAAGTTAATAATAATAGGGTTGATTGGGGGAAAAATACTTTGATTAGTAGTAGTATTTTGACAATGCTCTTTAATCATTAGTCGAAAAGGTTTAACAATGATGCAGGTTATTGGTGATGGGGTGAGTTATGAAGTCCTGTCCTGTGTGGTGGTATATGTTTGTTTTGTAGGTTCACAGCTATTATTGTACACTTATTGTTTGTGTATGTTTATGTATAAGTGATATAGATCAGTAAATTTTTTAAAATTTAAAAATAAATAAATAAAAGTAGAAAGTAAAATTAAGTATAGATGACATTTAATCTTTTTTAATGACTAAAAGAAGAACAAAGGATTATTAAGGAAATAGTTACATACACTATTGCATTTAATTGTCTCAACACTAATTAAGGAAAGTGCACTTAAAGCCATACCATCATTAAATAGGGTGATTTTTATTCAGTTAGAATCTGAAATTCTATGCTCCTATGTGCTACAAACTTGAGTCCATCCAAAGAATTCGTAGACATTTTGAAGGGGCAAAGGGAATTGATTTAGAGAGAAAGAACTTAATTATGCCCATCTAAGTAGATAACTATTGGAGTATCAGTAATTTCCCTAGATGTGCGATGAGTGCAGGGCAAATATTCATCACAACCTTGGCTTATTACCAGGAATCTTTCTAATAAAAAGGTCCCAAAACACCATTTAGGTAAACAAGGCCAAACTTGATAATTGTTTGTAATGTTGTGGTTGAAATTATATTAAATTTCATTGTTCAGAAACAGAATAAACTCTTAGAAATTAAGCTGGATACAATTTAATTTTCCTTTCACAGAGAGCAGGATCTTATTTATAATCAAAGCCTTTTCACATTTACCATTTCATTCAGTCATCTTGGCCACCCTTTGAGGGAGCTATTATCATCCACAAATCATGGATGTGGAAACTGAGGCTAAGGGGGGAAATGCATGACTTGCCCAAGACTACAATATTAATAAATAGCAGAACCAGTACTAAAGCACCTAGTCTTGGGGCCTTGTGCCAAACAACCCTGCTTCTTGTGTGTATGCCATGAATGGGACTGTCTTAGAAGCCATACACCAGATTCTGAACCTGACTTAGACTATTTGTTTGTGCTGAATTAGATAACATAATGGAAAGGATGGGATATAGAATCTGGGACATGGAAAGCACTTAATTTATGTTTAGCACCTTTTCTCTACTTCTCACCCTATTTCCAATTTTTTCATTCAGCAAACAGTTATCAAACACCTAACTGTGCTGGGCACTGTTAACTGTACAGAGCAATCCTCTTTGTTCTTCTTCGTAAGCTCAGTCACCCAAGTTAGACCAGAAGCTCCATGAAAGTAGACAACTGTGTCTGCCTGTTGACTGCAGTATCCCCAAAATCTAGCACATGCACAAATAAAAACATCCTAAGTAAGAGAGAAAACATCCTGCCTCACCTTTCCAAGTTTCCCCTGAACTTAGGCCAGGCTGGAACCTCATACATATGCCTGCTTAGTTGCTTTACACATTTAAAAAATGGCCCATGAGCCCTTGCTTACACTGAAGGATAGAAGAAAAGTTCTGGATAAGGGCATAAGAAAGCTAGACAATGAATGCACTAGCCAGTTTTTTTCCCTTCTCTTCCACCAAATCACCCCTGATAACAAGTTAACCAACATGCTAAAGCACTTGGCTTTTAGGGGCACCCTTTGCCAAAGAGTAGCAGATGGACATGGTGATTTTCCCATGCCCATTCCCGTCTTATCCACAGAAAGCCCTGTAGAGAAGTAGCAAAGGCTCAGTACTCGCAGCTTTAGGACAATCTGCTTTCCTCCAAATTTGGGAAGAGAGTAGAGTACGGAAAGCCCAGATGATAGAGAAGTTTGGAGCTCCTTGGGTAAAAAGGTGGAACCTAAGGACGTGCCAAAGGGTGTGTAGCTCATTCAATGATAACAGTGAGAAGACCCCAGATCATTGCCAGGGTAAGGACCTGCTGAGTGCCACCCTCTCCTAATGTGGCCCCCACCAGTTCTCATTCTCTCTAAACAAAGGCAAACTCAAACAGGCTCATCTGCTATATTCCCACCCTTAGCCCAACCTTGCTTGGAGGGTATTACATCGCAGATATTTCTGCCCACAAGTGAATTAGTTATATTCTTTTCAAAAAGAATATCTTTGTCATTTCCAATCCTCTTATTCTGCATTAGGTTTATTGCAGTTGGGTGAGTGCACCTGAAGTCTTCAGTGAAGTGTCAGGTGTAATTTAGCACTGGAAAATGAATTATGGGATTGCCCTTTAGGAAAAGGCTGGGAGCTCAGCCCTGCCTGTCAAATAGGTCCCTGCCTTATAGCGAACTCGGCAGGTGAATGAATCAGTATTTGGCATATCAGCATTTCATAGAGCTTCCATGCTAATGTCTTTTTGAAATGAAACCGAGAAAGCTGTTAACCTCAGTTAGCTGGCTGTCCCCTCTGTGACCGGGATAAATCATCAATGTACAGGCGGAGAACTCTGTCCTTACTGCTTTGGGGAATGGGAGCAGAGGCTGTGGAGAAGAAGTTCATAGAAGGGGTCTCCAAATCTCAGAAAACTAAATAAAGAATTTTATCTTTCTTAAAAGGAGAAACAGCTATTACTTATCCTTGCTTCCTGATTTAGCTGTTCTAAGAAGACTTTGAATAATTTAATTCAATCCAATAGTATATTCTTACCTATCCTTTTTCCAAGTCTTTGATGACTTCTTCAAAGCATTGCCCCCAAATTATTTATAAAATGTTTTATTTATTGCATTATATCATATTAATCATCATATATCTAATTATGATATTTCCATGTTGTATAAACATACATAAACTATGAACTCAGAACTCCTAGAATCTCTCACAACTGAAAACATGGTCTTAGCTGTCAAAGCAGCTGTGGTCAGCCTATCACACTTCTTGACTATTTTTCCAAGTTTCAGATTCAAACAACATACACAGAGTAGCTACTGCGTGGTGGGTGCTCTCATGTATGGAATGTCACAAAATCTTCACATCAACCTTGTGAAGCAGGAATTATTGTTTCACTTTTTATATTTAAAGCAACCATGCTGCAAAGAAGTTAAGGGAGTGGTAAAGCTTAGGGTCAAACCCAGGACTTCTAATTTTAGTCATCTGTTCCTCAGTCAACAGCTGCTGCGAACCCATAAGGGCCAGAAGCTGTGCCAGGCACCTGAATTATTTTCCCCAGGAAATGAGCAGAGACAAAATGTAGATGACCTTGGCTTGCAGGTTCCTTTTTGCCCTGAAGGCTCTGGACTGCTGCCTCCTTCAGCTGTCCCATAGGGAAGGCTATTGGATGACTACATACATATTCAGTCCTGGGTATTTACAATTAGCAGTGCAATTGCTTTATTAGTTCTGGTGTGCCTGTTGTTCCTTTTACACTTTGCTTGCCTGAGCCATCTGAACTGAAAGAGGTTTAGGTGATGGGACTTGAGGTCTCTGATATTGAGAGTTGAAGTGGACCATGGAGCAACATACTAAAAATAGGGAAATTTACAATTGGAAGGGACCCTGGAAAGCAACTATCCAGGGATTCTCAATGAGCAGGAAACCAATAGATTAAGTGGGCTGAAAGATTTTTCAAACAATTATTAAGCATTCGTGATAAAATTTACTCTCTAAAATGTCTTAAGTCCTAAAAAAAAAACAAACATAAATAATAAAAAGGGTAATAGAATTTACTCATGGAAGTGTTGTGATAAAATTTACTCTCTAAAATGTCTTAAGTCCTAAAAAAAAAAAACATAAATAATAAAAAGGGTAATAGAATTTACTCATGGAAGTGTTGTTCTTGAAAAAGGAGCTTTCTTGCTGTTATTCATCTTTGATGGAAGGAGGAGGGATCAGAATGGGAAGGAAACTGGTTTTTATTCAGCACAGTTCAATCACAGATGCAATACAAGATACAAAAGTCTGAGGACCATCACCACTAGACCAGCCCTACAAGAGATTCTAAAGGGAATTCTGCAGGTTAGAAGGAAAGGACAGTAGACAATAGATTGAAGCTACTTGAGGAAAAAAGGATTTCCAGTAAGGGTAATGACAGGGATAAATATAATACCCATACAATTGTATTTCAAATTTGTAACTCCACTTTTCACTTCCTACAGAATCTAAAAGGCAAATGCGTAAAATGTAATAAGAAAGCAGTGGTTTTGCAATCACAATGTAAAAAACATATTACTTGAAACAAGAACTAAAGGCGAGGGGCAGAGGCATATAGGAACATAGTGTCAAGAATATAGAAGTTAAGTTGGTATCAAAGCAAACAAAATAGTTACAGATTTAGGATGTTAACTTTAAGCCCCGAGGTAACTACAAAATATGGAGACTATATGAGCTTTGGAGACAGAGGTTGGAGTATAGGTTGCCAGTGGGAATGGGGAATTAATGGAAAATGAGTGTTAGGTTTCTGCTTGAGAAGAAGAGAAAGTTTTAGTAATGGAAGGTGGTGAGGCTACCCCAAAATAGTGAACGTGAAATTCTTCCCACTGAATCGTGTGCTTGGGAGTGGTGGAGATGGGAAAATTTATGTTGAATTATATCTTTCCCCAATGAAAAAGAAAGGGAGGGAAGGAGAGAGAGAGGAAGAGATGGAGGCAGGGAGAGATTAAAGAGACAATGACAATTAAAGGTTATATATGATCCTAAATGGGATCTAACGAGGGAGGAGAAAAGCCTCAGAAGGACATTATTGGGACATATGGAGTTTAGACTGATATCTTTTATGAATATTAAATTTCTTGGACCTAATAACTGCTCTTTAGGTGGACATGAAAGTGAATATCCTTGTTTGTTCTCAGAAAATATGCATAGCTGTATTACGTGTTCAAGGAGCATGATGTCTACAACCTACACTCAAGTGTTCAGAAAGTAGATCAGTAAATGGATCAACTAACAAGCAGCTAGATGGGTAGATGGATTGATAGATTAAGGGGTGGATAGAATAATATGGCAAAGATGGCAAAATGTTAAAATTGGTGGCTCCGAGTATCTTTTTTTTTTTTTTTTTTTTTAATTTTTTTATTTTTTATTGACTTTGTAATAATATTACATTAAAAATATATATGTGAGGTCCCATTCAACCCCACCCCCCCACCCCCCCTCTCCCCCCCCCCCAACAACACTCGTTCCCATCATCATGACACATCCATTGGATTTGGTAAGTACATCTTTGGGCACCTCTGCACCTCATATACATTGGTTCACATCATGGCCCATACTCTCCTCTATTCCATCATGTAGGCCCTGTGAGGACTTACAATGTCTGGTGATTACCTCTGAAGCACCATCCAGGGCAGCTCCATGTCCCGAAGACGCCTCCACCTCTCATCTCTTCCTGCCTTTCCCCATACCCTTTGTCCATTATGTCCACTTTTCCCAATCCAATGCCACCTCTTCTATGTGGACACTGGATTGGTTGTGTCCATTGCACCTTTATGTCAAGAGGAGGCTCAGATTCCACCTGGATGCTGGATGCAATCCTCCCATTTTCAGTTGTAATCACTCTAGGCTCCATGGTGTGGTGGTTGTCCTTCTTCACCTCCATCTTAGCTGAGTGTGGTAAGTCCAATAAATCAGATTGTAGGTGCTGGAGTCTGTTGAGGCTCAGGATCTGGCTATCACATTGTCAGTCTAGAGATTCAAATCCCCTAAATATATCTTAAACCCCAACATTAACTGCACCTCCAGCACATTAGCATGAAAGTCTTATGAAGGGAGATCCCATCTGAGTCCAGATTCATCACACATAAACACCATTTCCAAAGAGGGGCCATCTGCCCTGGTAGTTAACCCCATCGGCCATGACCATAACTCCCATGGGTCTCTTTAGCCCTCAAAGGAACCAATATCTGGGGGTTGTATCTGCTTTATCTGTCTCTCTGACTCTGCTCAGTTGTGCATGAGGGCAAACCTTCTGCCAGCCTCCAGACTCTTTTTTAGAAACTCGTAGCCATATAAACTCATTTCTCCTTTCCATTTCCCCCTTACTTTAGGTCAAACAGCATTTTAAAGTCATGGTATTTTATGTAGACATGGATATTCTGCTGATCCGCATTGAACCTTCCGTATAAGGTCATTTTCCAGTTGCATCATCAGTTGGTAGTTGATAGTGGTCCCTCGTTGCCAGGGAGGCTCATCCCCGGGTGTCATGTCCCACGCTGGGGGGAAGGCATTGCATTTACATGCTGAGTTTGGCTTCGAGACTGGCCACATTTGAGTAACATGAAGGCTGACAGAAGGAAATTCCCAGGCACAAAGTTGCTCTAGGCCTTGTTATTATTTTGGGTTTATCAGCTCACAAGCATAGTCATTAGTATCAGGGGCTCACTGTTGAACCCTCGGCTCCGAGTATCTTGAGGATAGGAATATATTAGAGATTTCAGTATGTTGTTTACATTATTTTTGTAACTGTCCCATAAGTTTGAAAGTGTTTCAAAATAAAAAGGTTAAAATTGAAAAAAAAATATTTGAGCACCACCAGTAGAGTCCAGCTGTGTCATTTTACAAAAATGAAAACTGAGCCAGAAGGGTTAACCACTTTGCCCACAAGTCACACACTTAAATTGATGAATTAGAACTTGAATACAGGTCTTTGGCATATACTCAGTGCTCTTTATGGCATCAAACTTTTTCTGAGATGGTCTAATGGAGTTCCCATCTTTTCTTGAAAGTCCCAAGTGACAGTTGCAAAGGAATGAGAAGAAAGTCAGCACCCCTGTTGCTCATTCTTGAAAGAAGATAGCCTTTATTGCTAGGTCTGTTTTTTACTCTTGTTTGCCCATACCCAAGCCCCACCCTCCCACTACCACAAAAAAGTGAAAGCTTATAAGCTCATTCAGATATCACATCCTCTACTCGCCTTTCCTGATTTCCCCAGATAAATTTAACTATGCCCTCCTCATGCCACATCTATAACTTTGAATATATCTCTGTAGTTGTACTTATACCTCACATTGTAATTTATTTGTTCATGGGTCTTTTTTCACTGTAGGCTATGAATTTCATGAGAACCTCTTCACTTCAGCACCTGTTTCCCCAGTACCTATTATTCTACCTGGTAAATGGTAGGGACCCAATAAATGTTCATTGGATTGAATATTATTTGCTGTCCAGAAAATTGAAGTGGTCAGGTAATTCCGTCTAAATTTCACATATATTGGCAATGACAAAGATTGATTCTCTTGAGTCTCATATTGAAGTATGAAGGTCCATAACTTTGGCCTTTGTTTAAAGACTGACCAAGATGAAAAAGAATTTACAAGTCTTTTTTTGTACTTATAACTAATTAAATAGTGTTTTCAATTATTTGGAGCCCCCAAAGCACGTTTTCTCCTTATGAATCCATGTGCACTAGAATTGGGATTACATTCATTTTATTTCTTATTCCTTAATGACAATGAATCAGAGCTTCATGGAAACTTTGAACTCTTTTTGTATTTCTAGATACAGAGATACATGGAGCCAGAATCACTCCCCAAATGGCAGAAACAGAGATGTAAGAAAATGAAAACAATTTGACTTACACCTTAAAAGAGTTACATACACTGATCATGGGAAATGGTTTGCTTTTGAACACACCCAAAGTAAAATTCTGGGTTTTTTTCAACTTGAACATCAAAATTAAATTCACAAGAATTGGGGCCATTTTTTGCATGCCCTATATTAATTTGATTCTCAGCATATTAGCAGGAGGACCTCCTCAGCTCAAAAGTGTCTCTCAATAGAATATTGTAAAAATTTATTCACAATACATTAAGATTTTTTTAACTGACTTTGTCATCCTCTGTTCCATATCAGAAGAAACTTCAACCATAGTTGGTTCACATATCCACCCCTGACAAGGAAATTATCCAGTATTCTCGGAAAGAGGAGATGGGATAAGATAGTAACTTTAATGCACAAATAATCCCCAAACCTGATTTGAGTTAATAATCACAACCTCTACTCTTTATCAGAGCTTCTGTAACCATGAGTGAAGTTGACATATTGAGTTACATCTCCTTGTATTTCCCTGGCATCTCTCAAACATGAAAGGGTCAAAAGGCAGATGAAAGGAAGGAAAATTAAGAGAAAGTGAGAAAATTCACAATTTGTATAGTGCTCGAATGGCTGAGAGTTGACTCTATTCACAAGATTAATAACGATCCCAGGTCTTTCGCCCATCACCAATGACAAAGGGAAGTGTTAATTCTCCTACTCTGCATCCTTTATCCTATTTTTAAAAAAAAAAGCCCATTTAAGGGGAACCTTCTTACTATTCTCTCCACTCACCACACAGTATATGCTGGGAGGCATGTCCTAACGGAACTCTAAATTGTCTCTGGTTTGGTTTTAGAGAGGGACTGCAATCAGTCCTTTCTGTGGATCCCTCAGGTGAAGGGGACAGTAGGTCCTTGTTGTGCTTCCTTCTCCTCAGTTAGCCTCGGGTTACCCCTTCCCAGTGTTGTTTATTCATATGGGATTCACCCCAAAGTGTTCAAAGTTGCTTTGTAATTAAAAATATAAATAAGAAAGGAAAATTGACTGACACCATTGATGGAGTTAGACTGAGATTGGAACCTGCAGGAATTTAGAATTGTTTTTACTTTTTCAAATGGGCTTTACTAAGATCAGAAGTTGGCAAAATACAGCTCATGGGTCAGCCTCCTGTTGTGGTAAATAAAGTTTATTGTAACACAGCCACACCATTCATTTCTGTATTACTCTGTCTGCTTTCTTTCAAACAACAATGTCAGAATTGAGTAGTTGCAACCAAGACCATCTGGCCTACAAGCCTAAAATATTTACTATCTGACACTTTTCAGAAAACATTTGCTGACTCCTCTGTGATCATCAGCCCTGAGCAGGGAAAAAAGATAAAAAACGTAAATAAAATCACAGATCTGAATAAAGTATTTATTACAAATTGCCTCTAAATGCAATTTGTAATTATAATAGAATTTTATAAATATAATAGAACTTAACACATTTGTAATGTATCCAGAATATCTTTTCTGTCAGTTAGGGCTCCATTCAGTTGCATTAATAGAAACAACAAAAATAGTGAGCTAAAGGAATAAGTTTTATTTTCCTCACATAAGAAGCAGAAGGGGGCCTTTAATTCAGCACTTAGAGGTGTCATCAAAGAAGTAGGCTCTTTCTATCTATGATGTCAGAGCCAAAGAAGCTGATATGGGTACTGGAGCACCAACCATCATGGCTTTGTTCAAAGAAGGAAGAAAGGGGAAGAAGAGAAAAGTATCAGGTCTACTATGCCTATTCCTTTCTATCTGGAAATGAACAGCTCTCCCAGAAGCCTCCTCCCATCCCTTGGCAGACGTCCACTTACATTTCACAGGCAAACAAGTTACATGGGCATCCCTCACTACCGGAAAAACTGGGGAAACAAGTATTTACCTCTCCA
This sequence comes from Dasypus novemcinctus, assembly GCF_030445035.2. Lineage (NCBI taxonomy): Eukaryota > Metazoa > Chordata > Mammalia > Cingulata > Dasypodidae > Dasypus > Dasypus novemcinctus. The sequence goes on along the minus strand of NC_080690.1, from coordinate 17,919,034 downwards.
ACATCTATATGGGGAGGCTATGGAAGAGGAGATGTTGGAAATGTCTTTGGGATAACTAGTCAACAGTGTCTTTCGTAAACAGTTTTTCTCATTATAGGTGTGTAGGCACAGAAGGGGTGATGAATGAATATTTATTAAGCGACTACACATACAGATGGATGAATTATTTCTTTTCTTTTTTAGCAAAGAAGTTGTGTCCAGATAAGAACTGCAAAGCCTCATCTAAAGATCCCAGCAAAGATCTCTTAGATGACACAGCTGAGTAAAGAGCTAGAGATAAGACAGGTAGATACTCTGGGTAAATGGCAGAGCAAAGATGTTCTCAAACACAGATGAGACCTGTCCTATTCGCGCACTTAGTCTGTCACAGGGCTACTGATGCAAAGTACCAGAAATGGGTTGGCTTTTATAAAGGGGATTTATTTGGGGTAAAAATTTACAGCTCTGAGGCTGTGAAATGTCCAAATCAAGACACTGTCAGAGATCATTTCTCTGAGTTTATATGGCTATGAGTCTCTAAAAAAAAAGAGTCTGGAGGCTGTCAGAAGGATTGCCCTTATGCACAACTGAGCAGAGCCTAAGAGACAGATAAATTAGATACAATCCCCAAGTATTGGTTCCTTTGAGGGCTAAAGGGACCCATGGGTTCTATGGTCATGGCAGATAGGGTTCACTGCCATGTCAGATGGCCCTTCTTTGGAGCTGGTGTTTCTGCGTGATGAAACTGGACTCAGAGGGGATCTCTTTTCATAAGACTATCATGCTACTTTACTGGAATTGTAGTTGGTGTTGGGGTTTAAGATATATTTAGGGGATTGAATCTTTTTACTGACAATATGATAGCCAGGCCCTGAGCCTCAACAGACTCCAGCTCCTACAATCTGATTTATTGGACTCACCTCACTCAGCTAAGATGGAGTTGAAGAAGGACAACCACCACACCATGGAGCCTAGAGTGCCTACAACTGAAAGCAGGAGGATTGCATCCAGTAACCATGTGGAATCTGAGCCTCCTCTTGACATAGAGGTGCAACGGACACAACCAATCCAAGGTCCACAGAGAAACGGTGGCATTGGAGTGGGAAAAGTGGACATGGTGGCTGATGGGTATGGGGAATGGCAGGAAGAGATGAGATGTGGAGGTGCCTTTGGGACTTGGAGTTGCCCTGGATGGTGCTTCAGGGGCAATCACCGGACATTGTAAATCCTCCCAGGGCCCACTGGATGGAATGGGGGAGAGTGTGGGCCATGATGTGGACCAATGACCATGAGGTGCAGAGATTCCCAGAGATGTACTTACCAAATGCAATGGATGTGTCATGATGATGGGAGTGAGTGTTACTGGGGGGGGAGGGGTGCGGTGGGGGTGGTGGGATTGAATGGGACCTCATATTTTTTTAATGTAATATTTTTACAAAATCAATAAAAAATAAAAAATAAAAAAAATTAAAAAAAAGATCATTTCTCACCAAAGTCAGCTGACACATGGTGAAGCAAGATGGCGGGTGGTTTCTGCCTAGGTCTCTGCCTTCACCCCCGCTCAGGGTCTCTCGGAGCCCAGCTCCCGGAGCTAGACTGCGAACAACCAGGCATAGGGCTTGTCTCTTTCTGGCCACCTCTCTTTGTCTTGGCTGCTCTGCTTTCTTTCCAGGTTCAGCTATCAGCTCTCTGATATATGGCAGGGCTCATCTCCTGGGCCTTGAGCTGCTCTTCAGAGGCATCTTTCTATGCTCTTGTGCTCTGCTGGTTCCAGACTCCAGGACCTCTCTCAGCCCTCAGGGCTTTTCTGTTTTCCTGCAGTACTCTCTCTCACATGGCAGGATCACTATGGTGGCTTCCTTTTTCTGTGTGTGCCCTTCTCTGTATGTCTCCATTTATATCGAATTCAGCAAAAGGGTGGCGAGCCAAGTCAACTCATGCCTCACTGACATAGTCCAATCAAAAGGCCCCACACCCACAGGAATGGATTAGTTAAAAAACATAATCCTTCCCTTTTGGGTATTCATAAAAGATTTTCAAAATCACACTCACATGGTTCTAATTGGATTAGTACTGGGTTTATTTATGACTTGTCTTGGGGAGAGACTTTACCTTGAAATTTGTGTTAAGGTTAAAAGAGTTTGTACCATGTCCTGTAGCAATGTGAACATATCCACTTGATGATAAATATTAAACTAGTCCCTTTAGAGATAACAATGCAATTGATAAAATAGGATCATAATCTTTAGTTTAAGTTAGTTTTATCTACCTGAGATTATAAAGGAACCTCTCCTGTGTTTTTACTTAACTATGTACAAAGCTATTGTATTGTAAAGCTGTGTATCTTCAAATTTTACTTGTATTAGGGATTCTCAAGAATTGTGTTTGAAACACATTGCATAAGTATTTTTCTTCCCTGATGTCCCACTCCTATTCTTGGAAGAGACATTTTAACCAGGCTTAGAGCACAAATACTCATTCCTCTCCTCAAAGCCCTCATGGCATCTTCCTCCTCTCTTTAACAAACCTATCCCCAGCTCCCTCCTCTGCTCTCCTTTTCCCGCCAAGCTCTGTCAGTCCTGGAATCTGGAACACTGAAGTTCCTATCATTGCTGCCCACCCCAAACCAATCATGGTTCAACTAAAAAATCCTACCCATATACTCCATTCAAACCCCAATATCCTGTCCCTCTGAGTGCCCTGCAAAGTATCAAACCCACAATTATTCACCTGTTACAAACAGCCTCTTAAAAACCCTCAAATCCCCCTATAACATCCCTATTTTACCAGTCAAAAAGCCCAATGGAACCTACTGCTTAGTCCAACACTTATACATCATCAACCAAATTATTACCCCAATGCTCTCAGTCCCAAACCCATACACTATTCTTTCTCTTATCCCAAACAACATCACACTACTCTGTACTTGACTTAAAAGATACCTTCTTCACCATTCCCCTATACTCCTACTCCCAGAACTTATTTGCATTTACCTGGAGAGACCCTAACACCCATGTCACCCAACAGTTAACCTGGTCCATACTCCCCCAAGGGTTCTGAGACAGCTCTCACCTATTCAGACAAGCCCTAGCCAGCAATCTCTGTGACGGTCATCTCTCCCATCTTCTGCAATTTATGGATGACCTCTCTTTTTCCTACTCCCAATAACACACTATCAAACTTCTAAACCACCTAGCATAATGAGGATACTGTGTATCAGTGCAAAAAGCTCAAATCTCACAAATTTCCATCACCTACCTTGGGTTTAGTCTAACACCCACTGAAAACGGAATGACTTCTAGCCGGCAGACTCTAATCGCCTCAATAACCATTCCTTCTACCAAACAAGACCCCCTCTCCTTCTTAAGATTAGCTGGGCATTTTAGAACCTTTGGCATTTTAGCCAAACTTCTATATGGTGCAATAAAATCCACATTGCATAAGTATTAACTTAAGGGCTTAATGCCATTCTTACAGCCATGTCATCTTCATCTCATCTACTGCATGTGGCCAGAGCTCAACTCCTAGTCAAACAATCTAAGGACAGAAAATAATCATAGTTTGACAGGAATTTCACATTATCAGAGATTTTCTATGATTCTATTGGGATAATAATAAATAAAAAAGCAGGCCACTTATTCTATCAGGAAATAACATGGAAAATAGAGCACTTCAAATATTTACAAAGGAAGAAATTACATGAAGGAGCTGAGAAGCCAGAGGGGATGGTGAGGTTAAAGCAGCAGGAAGCCATTACCCTCCTTAGGCTGTAGAAATGAAGGGAAGAGGTAGTGCTCCCAGAGCCAAGGGCTCAGCTCACCTGCTGGAAGCTGGAATCACAGGGGCCTATGTAGTGGAGCTAGAGCAACAAGGAAATTCCACTTCAGCCAGAGTCATATCTGAAGCAGAGGAGGAAGGGGAGAAATGCCTTGGTTTCTCCTCCTCCCACCCCCCATGCTCCATTCTCTCTCCAGCTCCTCCCATTAGCTAAACCTAGCAGGAAGTACTAGACTTGGGAGTCTAGGAATGCAGCCTGTAGGGGCCAGCCCTCAGCCATTCAGAGCAGAGCACAGAAGCCCCCAAACAGATGAAGACCTGTGCCTTGGTCTATAGTAATTATTAATTTGTGCTTTTCAGCTGTCATCTTGAGTTCTTTCCATTGTTGGTTAGCATAGTTATGTCAGTAGGTTAACACTCTTTGTCACATATCCAGTGGGTGATAAACATTAAACTAGACTCTGTAGGACATATAAAAAAACAGAAGATAGTATCCCTACCTTTATGTAATTTACCCTTACATTTAGGATTAGTTGGAGGAGAATTCCTAAAAGGGGTAAATCCTGAAAAAGGAAGTAAAAGGCATGCAGACAGAATTTATGAACTGTGTTTTAGGCAGAGAGAATAGCCTAAAGAAGTGGGGAGAGCATCTTGCATGGAATGAGGTTATCCTTACCTGGAACAGCGAGGCTAGGTGGGCTCGGGAGACAGAGAGATTAGTGGAAGACTTCGGCGGTCCAACAGAGGACTTTAAATTTGATCAATAGAGAGCACATTAAGCCTTCCATGTGAAAATAAATCGTTTTAAGTTCATCTGATGCAAGAAAGAGTATCAGGAAGCTATTGGCATCATCTGGCAATGAGGTAGAGAGGCCAGGTGGTTGAACGTGAAGAGACACTTTAGTGCTGTGGTTAAGAACACAGGCTCTGAAGCCAGACTGCCTGGGTCCAAATCTTAGTTCCACCACTACCAGATCCTTCTCTCCAGAACAAAGGTAATAATAGTACTTACCTCATAGGGTTGTAGTGAGTGTTCCAAGCACTGAGGCTTTGCCTGACACATGATAAATGTTAGCTATTATTGAGATCATATTAGAGGACAAGCTTACCAAGGATGAGAGGGAGAAAGAGAAGATGCCCTTCAGGCACCACGAGATGGGCTGAACTAGAGATGTATAATTGGAACTGTTTGAAATCACTGTGAATGCATAAAGTCACTGCAAGAGTGAGTTTAGGGGAAGGAAAAATAGAGGATCCAGGACAGAAAGGGGAGACTAGAAAGACAACAGAAAAAGCAATCAAAGAAATAAGAGAATCCTGTGGGCCATCATTTACCAGCATATTAACCTTCAAGATTATTACAAGAGATTTAAAATGGTTGCTTAGCAAGATATTGAAACCCTCGGATAGATGTCTTCTGCTCAGTTTGCTGAGTTGGTTCTCTGCTTGCCCTGGCCTAGGCTTTACCATCATTTTTGCATGCTGCAGCATCTTAAATTGTATTACTGGAGTAAGAGCCGAATGTTGTATATGTTCCTGCCATCGGTGCACATTAGAAAACTAAGTGATACATATTTTTAAATCACCCACAGGGAGTTGAATGTACAGCTCTAAATCTTCCAAGGGAGCTAATTTGGCATCAACAAGAGCACAATATTTTTTCCTAGAGTGCCAGATCCTGTCGGCTGGTACCAATTTTCTTGATTCTCACTGGAGGCAGAAGACAATAGAGAGAGGAGGCTCAGGAAATTAAGACATTACCTACAACCACAAAACAGCCAAAATTGCTGCAAATGGTCTGGTGTCAGCCTGATACCAGCTCTGGCCAAGGCTGCATTTCTGTATGACATGTGGTTATTTTGCCTGAGGTTTCAAGTAAGCAGTGGAGTGCTGGCCTGGGGTGGAGATGAGGATAGGAGAGATGAGAGGACAGATTTGCTGTAGGGTTTTGTGCATTCGATTTCCATTACTTCATGAAGAACAGTTGTGCAGAACTGCATTTGATGACAGCTTGGAGAACGTGCCTTTCTGTGTTTCTCCTTTACTGGAAACCAGTAGGGTTAAAGTGATTAGGGGGACAGAGGCCACTGGAGATGAGGATAGGGCTGTGATCTCACCAAGGGAATGAAAGAAGACGGGTCTCCATGCTGTTTACCGTAACTGGGAGAGCCATTTCATTTATTGTCCTTAAATGGCTTTCAGTTCTTTGTCTCTGTTCATCACATGAATCAAAAATTAATTGTTTGAAAAGCCCAGCAATTGTTTAGGTTTTTTTATAATTAGGATGACCATATAATTTGTCTTCTAAACCTGGACATCTTTGAATGAAAGGGGACACACTGAATATTTTTTTCTGGGACAGCAGGCATAACCTGGGACTGTTCCAGGCTGATTGGAATACATAATCACCCTACTTATGACCCACTTCTAAATGCTTTTGGTTCATATAACATAGCAGTTAAGAGCAAAGACAGACTCTGGAACCACACTTAATAAATTCATATCCCGACTCTGCTTGTACCTGGCTATGTGAACTTGACAAGTCACTTAACTTCGCTGTGGTTCAGTATCCTCACTAGCGAAATAGGGCACAATAATGGTTCTACCTCCGAGGGTTAGGGAGAGGACTTAGTAAGTTAATATATGGATGGGCTATTAGAGCAGTTCCTGATCGATACTGTATACTGAAGAGCAGTTCATCGTTCTTGTTGGGTCATAATCTCAAGGGCAAGGAGCCTAATTTTAGGATCTGATGCCTTCTTTCCCCATGCCTTGGCATGGAGGGTCAGTCAGCAACTATTTGTTGAATGAATTGGTAGAACAAAGGAACGAATAATGGAAGAAAACCACATTAATTTTTTCCTTTACCTTCATTTTTTTCTTGATTATTTCTTCACCATTTTTTTTTTTTTTTGGATATTTCAAACCATAGGGATGCTGACAACCAGTCAGAATGTCTTTGAAATGCCTATTCTAACCCAGCTATGATTTTTTTTTAAATTTCTCTTGCTCTTATCTGGTCTGTAACCAACACTGGCCTCTTCTCATCATCTGCTTTCCCAGCTGCCTGCCCTCCTGTTAGGCCTTGCGAGGGAGTCACATAATCTTGTCAATTAGCACTACCCACCTCAACTAGACTTGTTAGCAATTTTTGTATTCACTCTCTATCATATTCCCCAAAGATATCATTTTTCCCCATCCCTGGAATGCACAACCCACTCACCCACACCTCTCTCTCAGAAGCTGTCTTTGCTTTCTTCTCTTCTGAGATGAGACTCATTGACATGAACTCCCTCATCTTCCTCCTTCCACGTCTAAATGATTTATAATCATTCTATTCTCTCCTTGCCTGTCTCAGAAGGAAAAGTGCCCAGGTCTTCTTTCCAAAGCTAATTCCCCTCTCTGCCTTAATCCAAAACCATCTCTTTTCTTCCAGAACTCTGCTCCATCAGTTATCCCCTCTCTTTTGTCCCCAACCTGATTATCTCTCTTTTCTTTTTTTAAAATTTGTTGAAGTGTATCATTCATACATAAACAATAAGTATAGAGTAATAGTTGTAAACTTACAAAACAAGCATATATAACATCATACAGGGCTCCCATACCTCACTCTACTACAACACCTTGCATTGTTGTGAAACATATTAACTAATGATTAAAGAGCATCCACAAAATATTACTACTAACCAAAGTATTTTCCCCCAACCCACCCTATTATTATTAATTTTATATCATTTATATATGAACATACATAAACAAAAATTGTATAGTAAAAGTTGTGAACTTACAAAGCAAACATGCATAGCTTCATACAGAGGTCCCATCCCTTCACCAACACCTTGCATTGTTGTGAGATGTTTGTTACAAATTATGAAAGAATATTGTCAAAATCTTACTAATAATTATAGTCCTTATCTTACATTTGGTGTATTTTCCCCCAACCCACCCTATTATTATTTTTGAATATATTTTTATAACAGAAGTTGTAAACTTACAAAACAATCATGCACATGTGCAGAATTCCCAAACAACACCCCTCTATCAACGCACCACACTGTGGTGAAACATTTGTTACAGATTATGAGATAATATCGTCCAATTATTACCAGGTCCACAGTGTACATTTGGAACACTTTTTCCATACTCACCTATTAGCAACACAGTACATCTTTGGCATAGATGCATGAATATTACAGTATTGCTGTTAACTACAGGCCATAGGTCACTCCAGTTGTATTTTTCCCATGCTTCTCCACATTCCCACCCCCTACAAAAGTGGCATACATCTGCTCTAGTCACAAAGGACACTCTTGCATCTGTACCATCAACCACAATTCTCATGCATCTCTGGATTTACTGTGTTATTCAGTCCCTAGATTATTCTCTAACTTTTGTTCAATTGACATTTACATCCCTAGACTACCCTTCCACCTACATTCTGATTTATAAACCAGTATTACCCACTATAATGTGTTGCCATCAACTCTATACATTTCCACACTTTTGCAGTACAGTTACTTAAAACTTCTATACACCTTAAGTATCAGTAATCCATCTCAGGCTTCCTCTTATCTTCTTTAAGAATCCAACAACTACCACCAGGTCTTGAAGATGTTTTCCTACATTTTCTTCTAGAAACTTTATGGTTCTTACTTTAATATTTAGGTTTTTGATCCATTTTGATTTAATTTTTGTATAAGGTGTGAGATAGGGGTCTTCTTTCTTTCTTTGGCTATGGATATGCAGTTCTATCAGCACCATTTGTTGAATGGACTGTTTTGCCTGAGCTGGGTGGGTTTGACAGGCTAGTCAAAAATCACTTGACCATAGATATGAGGGTCTGTTTCTGAACCATCAGTTCAGTTCCATTGGGTCTATGTGTCTTTAAGCCAGTACCTTGCTGTTTTTACCACTGTAGCTAGGTAATATGATTTAAAGTCCAGAAATGAGAGTCCTCCAACTTCACTTTTCCTTTTTAAGATGTTTCTGGCTATTCAGAACCCCTTACCCTCCCAAATAAATTTTATAATCATATTTTCTATTTATTTTTAAAATGTTAGTAGAATTTTTATCAAGATTGCATGGAATATGTAAATCAATTTGAGTAGAATTGACATCTAAATGATATTTAATCTTCCAATCTGTAAGCATGGAATGTTCTTCCAAATATTTAGGTCTTTTTTTATTTCTTCTAAAAATGAGTCATAGTTTTCTGAATATAAGTGCTTTACATCACTGGTTATCTATTCCTGAATATTTTGTTTTATCTATCATATTTTATTTTCACCATTCTTTTAACAGTTTTAGTTACTTTTTTTTACATAATCTTCATTTCTAGACTCTCTTCCAAGACTCTATTTCCTGTCTTTTCTTTTCAGACTTTAATGCACCCTTTAGTATTTCCTGCAAAGCCAGTCTCTTGCTTACAAACTCCCTCATTTTCTATTTATCTGTGAATAATCTAAAGTCACCCTCATTTTTGAAAGACAATCTTGCCCGAAACAAGATTCTTGGCTGGAAGTTTTTCTCTTGCAGTATCTTAAACATGTCATGCCACTCTTCTTGCCTCCATGGCTTCTGATGAGAAATGCATTTAATCTTATTGGTATCCCTTATATGTTATGCATTGCTTTTCTCTTGCTGCTCTCAGATTTCTCTCTTTGTCATGGCATTTGACAATCTGAATATTCCTTCTCCCACTTTTCCCTTCTCTTCTCCTTCTGGGACACCCATGACATATATGTTTTCATGTCTCTTGCTGACATTTAGTTCCCTGAGACCTTGTTCAATTTTTTCCTTTCTTTTCTTCATCTGTTCTTTTGTATGTTCACTTTCAGAGGCCATGTCTTCAAGCTCACCAATCCTTTCTTCTGCCTCTTCAAATCTGCTATTATATGATTCCAGTATATTTTTAAATTCATTTATTGCACCTTTCATTCCCTTAAGATCTGCTGTTTTCAATGTATGCTTTCAAATTTTTCTTTGTACTCATCCAATGTCTTCTGGCCTCTGTGGCGTGGAGTGCTCTACTTACAAAATTGTCTCTGCAGATGGGCAGTATCCTACTTCCATTCTTTCAAGGATGTTGCAGGATGCTCTTCTGGTGTCCTAGAGTCCCCAAACGGGTGCTTTAGATAGCTCAGAGTGATTACTAACTGCCCTGTAGTATGAGCTGATTCTAGGAGCTCCTTACTCTGCCACCATCTTGCTAGTTGTCTTCTCTTTTACTTTTTAATATGCAAATGGATTTTTCTACTTAAAACTTCTCACCTTTTTTCTAGACTTTACCAAACCTGTCAAAAAATAATTTATACATATATTCCTCTCTCACCCCTTAATCATTTCTAAACCCTTTTGAAGTAACTTCTCTTTGAAATTGTCCTCTTGTAAGTTACTATTGACACTCTAATTCCTATAACTAGTGACATCTTCTTAGTCCATTTCCCCCTCAATCTCTCTGCAGCATTTTATGTTGTTGATCACCCTTTCCTCCATGAAATGCCTTCCTTGACTTCCTTGATATGAGTTGACCCTTGAATTGCGTTAATCTTGGTTACCATCTTGCCTCTCTAATTTGCCTTTTTGTTTCTTTCTCCTACCCCCTAAACAGAGGTGTTCTCCCAATGTTCAATTCTTTCCTTTATGCTCACATTTTTGGTGATCTTAATCCATTTCTAGACCCTTGATTATCTCCTCAGTACAGATGACCCCCAGGTCTATAGTCCTAGCCCAACAAATCCCCCATACTGTAGTTCCACATTTCCAGCATTTTGTTGGACAACTCCATTTACTGAAAGGGAGACTCTTCCCCAACACATTCTCCTAAACTAACTCGACCTCCTAGGTTTCCTGTCTCTCTGATAATGACATCTCTATCCTCCCACCCTATCCACTAGACTCAAAAATTTGAATTATTTCTGTGTCTCCTTCACTTAAATAGTCTCCAGATTCCATCAGGGTTACCTCCACCTCTGTCAAATCCATCACTTCCTTTGCATGACCATTGCTACTGCCCAGGTTGACACCTCTTGACTCAAATATCACAACAGGCTGCAAACTGCTCCCATTTCTTGTAGTCTTTCTTCTTCCAACTTATCCTGAATCTACCATCACTCCCTTTCCTAATGATTATTTTCATACTACAGGAAGAGGCCTCAATGCCACAATCTGGGCCCTCTTATTTTTCCACTATTGGTGTTTACACACACTACTCTCCAACCAAGCCAAACTTCAGTTTTTCAAAGCAAAAACAGCTCATCACACTGCTAAACCATTTCTTCTTCCTTTTTTGCAGAAATGAACATCCCCCTCCATCCAAATCCATCTGCCAAAATCCTTATACTGCTTCAGGGTCTGATTGATTTTCACCTTGGCCATGAAGTAACTCCCCACAGTACCATAGAATTTTGCCCCTTTTATAGCATAGCTATTACTGCACATCTTTTCTCTGCTTCTAAATTCTTAGCCCTCAAGACATAAACCATATATCATTCATCTTTTTTTACTATTTTTAAATATTTTTATTAGAGAAGTTAAAGTTTAATAGAAAAGTCATGCAGAAAATACCATATCATTCATCTTTGTATCCCCCAAAAAGCCTGGAAGGGTGCCTTTTGCTTGTGAACTCACCTAATTAAATAAAATTGAATAAATTTTCTTATAGATAAAAAATTTTGATCACTCCTATATTTTTTGTTGCTTAAAGTAATTTTTCATTTTCATCATTAAATCTAAATGTTGGCCAAGTCCAGAGAATTTCAATCTAGACTTTCTTTTACATCGAAATATTTCAACATTAATAACGTATCTATTTTTGAAACTCAACAAATTGCTTTCTATAGGTCATTTTTCTATGCATCGATTTCTTCCTCAGATTATTTTGAAGTTAATATTGCAGTTGCCTTGAATGCTGTTGGAATCTAATCATCTGGCATTCAGAAGATATATCAGGGAGTGGTCCAGGGAGTCTGACTCTGACCTTCAACTTCAGCCTTACAGGCAATACATTGAGAATTGAATCAGCAAAGTCAAACACACTTTCCTTCTGGCCTAATTTGTTTGTGTTAAATACATGAGTAATTTTCATTGCAGGATTTTTGTAGCTAATATGGTACTCCCAATCCCATATTAATTGATTTTTAATTCCTCCAAGTTTTACCTTGAAAAACAGTGGAGTAACTCATTGACGCTCTTGCTTCTTAGAGTAGGCATCTATCCTAGTTTTTATATACACACACACACACACACACACACGGGCTGGCTGGAATCTGATTAATCCCCTCAATAGACTGAGCACATGCACACAGAGTATTCAGAAGATAGGCTTTTAGTCAAGGACATGGTTCTCTTTTTTCATGCACACTTGGGGCTGACAGAAAGAATCACTAAGGATGGGCAGTCATGGGGAGAAAGGGAAAAACAAGTGAAATGGTAGATTGAAATGATGTTTAAGGGCCAGTTTCTCTGCATGTGATCGCTATAAAGAAAGGGTCCTTAGGGCTGTGAGGAAATAGGCACCTCCAGGCTGTGAGCTAAGGCAGCACCGCTGCTGTTTGCATAGCTGCACAGCCCTAGGAGAGACCTGGGAAAGCTAGCTTGAATTCCAATGAATATTTACAATTACACTGCTCCGGAGCCGAATGCAATCACAGTGCTCCAGTCTACAGGTTTTAGGCATCAAAAGAAAATGAGAGGACAGCAGCAAAAATGGAGCTGCCTTTGGAGAGACTTATAAACACAGATCTCACCGCTTGTGGCAGAACTGAAATGCTTTATTTCTGATAGGAGCAATTTATTCTTCAGGCACCTTCCTTGATAGTAGAAAGCACCTGACTGGATTTTGAAGTGAGAACGTCTTCAGTGGATGATTTTTAATTCCGAGCAAGAGAAAGACGTGGAAGGAATTGTATTTCATAATTTTCATTTTGTTTTCTAACAGCAGACTCCAGAGAAGAGTGGGAAAATCCCTGACCTGGTTCACAGATTGCCTCTTCTTTCAGTATGTGTTTTTATAGTCTTCTCACAGATTGGTATTTCTTCATAGGACAGTGCTGGGAAAAACTGCCACTTTTTTGTGTCCCCAGTTTAAAGCCTTTGGGTAATTGATTGCCAGTAACACATGCAACCCACTTGCTCATTTTTCTCACAAGCTCTTGGCCTACACCAAAGATCTGGAGAAAACTGGGTGGGGAAAATTAGTCAGAGCCACTTTGGCTCAGTAAGGCAATTTTTAACTTTCAGAAATGTCAGTGGGTGAAACTGAATGTTTTTTGAACAGACTCCATCAGAACCTGGGTTTGTAGTTCAGCTCTAATCTCTTGGACTATTAAGATTTATATTTGATTACTATTTGCTAGCAGTCTGAGTTGTGGCACTAAGAGAAGCCCTCTCTGCTACCCTCCCATACTTTTACCCACTTATCAGTGTGTTCTCTCCAGGAAGATGCTACTGTCTCCTATCCACCTACCTGCTTGCTGACCCTTCTTACCACTAATCGATGCATTCTTTCACATATCTGTCCATCAACTTGCTTGAATATATCCAAGCTTGGAGCAACATAAATATAGTTTTGTGCCTATATTTGTGTAACTTGCCATGGGTATGCCTGGAAATGGAAGATTCCTTTTCAGATTGGCTTCTCATATTCTCAGTTGGTTAAAGACACAGGTGCCCATAATCTCCTTCAGTCATCCCTTATTTTTTGCTGTAGACTATTAATATTTTCTCAGTCATACATAAGTGCTATCCAAAACAGCTTCACGGCATTCTCCCTTCCAAATAGATTGCTGCCTCTATACTTCCTCGTGAGAATTCTATAGCCACTGTAGCTACTTAGTGAGTTCCTACTCTTACAAAGCAGCATATGGTCTATGGAATGCATATCCATGTGTAAATATTTATTATATGAACTAGTGGATGCGGTACTATTAAATGTAAGACAAAGAATCACCTTAAACTAATGTGATTGAATTAACTGATTCTTTATTTTTATGGTCAAAAAAGTGTTACACTTCAGCTTAGTGACCCCGGGAGGTCATGGATTTGTTCCAACAGTAGAGCTGTTGCTCAAAATATTTGGGTCTCCTCTTTTGGACCTACTTTCAAATGCAAGTTGTAAGCCACATCAAAGCCACATCAAAGTTTTCTTTATGGTCCTACCTAATATTTTGAGACAAAAAATAATAGCCAGTATGTTGACTTAGTTCAGAAGTTTGTTTCAAATGACTTTTAGCTGATTTTAAAAATCAAATCTATTCTCAAGTGATGAACATTTGTCACCATGGATAATACCCAAGATAATGACAACAGGTGATGTGATGAGAGAAATGTCCAAAGAAGGATTCGAAAAATTTTTTACTCACATCTCTTTGTATGACTTCAAAAAGGACTGCTCTGATGTGGAGCTATAAATCCTTGTGTGTTTTATTTTTAGTAGTCACACTTTACATATCTATTTCTATACTGGTATAAATGGATAGTTTGGAATAAGTAAATATGTGTTGTGTATTTGTGTGTGTGTACAATCTGATTTATCCCAGGACAATTAGGATATAGATATGTTTTTTTGTTCTACTCATTCTTTCAAAAACATTTATTGGCCTCCTAATATAGGGAACAAAACATAAGACACATTTGTCAGGAAAACCTTTATCAGGTTAAATATAGTCCAGAGTTTTGGAAAGTCCAGAATCCACACCAGGAAGTACACATCAGATGTTACATTAGTGCTTAAAAGCAGAGAAAACTCTTTTAGTAGAGTCAACACAGACATATGTTCCCTGGAGACATTCTTTGACAAATGTTTTTAAACTCCTAAACTAGCATAGCATCTAATGATGGTATAACTAATGGTCTTGGCAGTAAGCTTTGCATAGTTGCTGTTTCCGTTCAGAGAGGAATCCATGCCCAGTTCTTCCCATAGTTTTTGGCCCTTCAACAGTAATTGTGCTGTAACTTTTATTTAAATGGCCTTATCAACTGATGACAACTGCATTATAAGACAATAGGAGAGAGTGTGATAGGTGTTGGTGGCTTCTTTGTAATCCTGTCCATTGTGCTAATGATCTATGGGTTAAAGGAGACACTATATTTCTATAGAATTATTTTAGGTTTTTGTCATTTTCCTTTGGCTTAAAATGTACTAAGTCATAATAACTAGCTAACTAATTGCCTCCCCCACTGATTTTCAACTTCTATAGCAACTGGGTTCGAGTAGAAACTTAGCCAGAAAATGATTTCTGTGAACTCAAGTGAAACTCTAATGATACCACCACATAAGGGAAAAACTGCCACCATCATATAAAAAAAAGTTAACGCAGAACAGATTGATATCTAAGAGAAGTCCTTTCAACCCTGCAGGCAATGGTGTTTTCAAAAGTTTGCAAGCCAACCATTTTATCTGGTATTGTTTGAATGTTCAGATGTTCCCCAGAAGGACAGATAGCTTTTTTTTTCCTAACATTGAAATAGATACTCAGTGGAAATAGAAGATAATGAGATTTGCCTGTACATTTCTACTAATATATTAGCCCTTAATGGCTAATACACCCAAGATTTAGTTCCATTGTCAAATTTCATCCCCAACCTACCTTTTGAAATTTTCAGTTTGTATTGGTGATAGTGCAATTTTTATTATAGTTTGTGGGAAAAATTGTTATCTACTTGCAAAGTTAAATCTAGTTGGGGTACCACCTCAAAGTTAAATCTAGTTGGAGGCCCACCTGGTCAGTTACATCACCTTTCTATGTTTATTTTTCCATTTATAAAATTCATATAAAATACACAAAACTATTTCCAGATGAATAAGAGAACCAACATTTGTTGCAAGCATACCACATGTCAGACATTGTGCTTTGTATTTTATAGGCATGATCTCATTTTAATCCTCAAAATAACTGGTCAGTAAGATTCCCATTTCACAGACAAGGAAGTAGAATCTCTGAGAGTTACTCAATTTGTGACCTTTGGCAAATAATGGCACAGATTCAAACCCAAGTAGAAAGCCAAAATCCTTACCTTGCTCAAGGCCCTGCATACACTCCTCCCCACCCCTTACATCTCTGATTTCATTTACTATTATTTCCTCTCTTTTACTCTCTTCTAACCCTGCAAGCCTGCTCCCACCTCAGGGCCTTTGCACTGGCTATTTCTTCATCCTGAAACACGTAGCTCATTTCCTCACCTTCTTACATCTTGACTCAAATATCACCTCCTCAGTGAGGCTTCTCCTGATCTATTTAAAATTGTGGCCCACTCCCCATTCCCAATCCTTCTTACCATATTCTGGTGTTTTGCTTTGTTTTGCTTCCTACAGCATTTATCACCTTCTAATGCTATCTATATTATTTATTGTCTGCTCCCCTAGCTAGAATGTATGCTCCACTAAGACATAGATTTTTTCTGTTTTGTTCTTTGATGCTTCTCAGCAACTAGAATTGTGCCTAGAACATAGTATTTTTTGACTGAATAAATGACTTGACTGGCCCAAAAGCCCAGAGTCTTACTCAGTGACCCCAGTAATGAGCTTCCAAAAATTTTCTTTTTAATTTAGTATGAAACTGTCCATCTGCTCCCCAATTTCCCTATTGTACCAAATTGTGGGGACAGAATCCTCCCCATAACTGCCTGGCTTGTGCTTCCATGTTTGGGGGTAGAGGGAACAGGAATTATTTGGCCCATACCTTTGGCCATTTCTGTTTTATGTGGGGCTATGAAAAGATGATGGCCTGGGGTTCTGTGTGTAAAAGGGGCTAGTTCTGCTGTCTTTCTAATTCCCCAGGAAGGGGAAGCAATAACTCTGTCTGCTAACAACCCCCGAAGTGGGATGAGTGAGCCGTGAGAAGTAAAGGAGATTTTTCCTCCTCTGCCCTCTTGCAGCTTCCTAGGCCCCGGGAAGAGGTCTCTGCTCAATTTGGTGTTTGCAGTCTTGAGGGATAAAACAAAATTCTAAAATCTGATTACATTTCTAGGTGAATTCAGAATTTCAAGGCTTAATGGATTTTGTGTCTTGCTCTCACTGTTGACTATTTGTTGAAATTCAGTGTGGAATTAATCAATCTTTAAGTCATCTTAAATTTTCTAAGAACTTGTAATCCTGTTGGAAGAAAGGCAATGAGAGGAAGCAGGTACTTATCTTCTCATTGGTATAGTTCTTTGTAGGTCTGAAATAAACTCACCTTTTCCACTTTATTAGAAAATACACATTTTTTTAAAAAAATCACTATATAATAAGGAAAAACACCTGGATATGAAACTTTATAAATAGTAAAATAAATAAATAATAAATAAATGTATTTTTGAAAGTAGGTCTTATCCATCTATACTTTTCCAGTTTTTTTTTTTTTTTTTTTTTCCGGTATATATGTGTGCACGCATATATATACTGGATGGAAATTCAGTAAATTGTTATTTATGAATTGTAGGATTTAGATATAAAAAAGAATAAATCTGCTTCAGTCAGTGATTACACACACCCCTTATTTTTGTTCATTCCTCAATCTTGAGAGATTTGGGACAATGTCCACTCTGACTGCTTCAGACTGAGAAGGGATGTGGATATTATGGGGCAGAGGAATGAAATTGTTTTACTTGCCATTAAAGATACTCCTTGTTTTCAAGATGGGGCTGGTTGAATTGTAGGATTTAGGGTGGTTTTTATTCCTTTATCTGTCCGCATATTTTTTCAGATTTTCTATAATTAATTGTATATTATTTTAAAGCCATAAATGCAATTAATTGTATCAGTAATTTTTAAAATATTACACCATTTTCTTTGGTTATAAAGGAGATTTTCCCTAGATTCATTATGTTGTTTAGATTCTATTTGCTTTTTTCTTAAATCTTGCCATGAAACTAAAAGCAACAAATGTGTTCGCGAATTAAAAGACATTTTTAGATTTTTCCATGCTAAAAAATAATATTTTTTAAAAATCATGAAACCACTTATTCAGTGAACTGTTGGGAAAAGTTGGTGACCCTATCCATGACAGGATAAGGTTTATAAAACCAGCAAATTTAAAAATTGCAGAATTAGTCTAGTTAATACCTCCATGCCATTCTAAATTATCATTCATGATTAAATTTGGTACATCCATCAAATGGAATACTCTATAGCCGTTAGAATGAGGTAGATCAATATATATATATATATATATATGCTGAAATGGAAATAAGTAAAAGAAAAATCTACAAATCCTGTATAGTCTTATCTCACGTTTAAAAGAAATTGTTTTATTTGTGTGTGTATATATATACAGAGAGAGAGAGAGTTTTCCTCTCTGGTTTTACAAAGAGCATGACCTATTTTTTCCTCCAAGAGCTGATGAAAACACATGCCCCATGCCCCTCACATGCACACAATGCATCTTTCTAAACTCTGAGGAATGGGTCCATAGCAAATACAGGACTTCCCACCTCCATTCCCAACCTCCTCATACATTCTTCTATTTGATGATTTTTTAACATATTCGCCAAAGGTCCTGAGATGACATCTAAGCTACTTTTCTCCTCAATTGACAGATGGAAAACCCAAAGACCCAGCTGGAAGAGATTGAAATGGAGGCACCTACCTTCAGGCCCAGGCTTTAAGAGAGGTAAGCCCTAATCCTTCCTAATAAATTCCAGAAAGAGCAGGGATGAAACTTTGCTTGTTCTTTTTCTTTTCCTTGTGTAAATTTAATACGTTGACTGCTTACAACCAAAAAATGGTATTTCAGGAAACAGCACAGGTCACTTTTATTATCTACAACTCAGTTAGCAAGATACTACCTTAAGTAACTGTTTTAAGGGCTCACACTTCAAAAGGTGATTGACCTAAATTCTCCTTCCTGCTCTGCACTCTGGCGAGGCTTCTGCAGGGGCAGCCCTGCCATGCATCTCACACATGGAAGAGAGACAGTGGGACGCTGGAGAGCTTGAGAATCTAGGCCACTGTGATTAAAACTAATTCAAACATTATTTTAATGCCTATGTTTAGTTTGCTAAAAATGTTCAGCTTCACTGGGCCCCTAAAGTAGACAGCTCCACTCTGGAATGAAGCAGGAGTTGATATATAGAGAACACTTTAAAGTGATTATGCCTAGCCTGCTTCCCACCTGGGCATGATGAGATGGCATTCATTGTCTCTGCTTTCACCGTGTTTATGTTTTGTTTTGAATCATGAGCAAAGTTACAAATTACACATATCTAAAAAAGAACTGTCCCATACATGGCTAATATTCCCTGATTTCTTTTGTTAATCTCATAAAGAACATCAGCATAGGAAATTTTTTTGACAGATGTTCACTGATTCAGTCAAGTTACCTGTAGATGTTTATATTCAAGGTTCACATCATTGCTTTGCCCAACTGATCCATTTTAGCTTGCAAATTCAAATATTTGCTAGTAATGCTCTTTAACCAGGATTAAAGTTCTTTAGAACCTGTGGAAACACCAGTTTAAAGTTTTAAATATCCAACATATTTCCTAATTGTAGAAATCCCTTCCCTATCAACTCAACTTTGTTCCAAACATCTTTGGTACAAGGCAGAATCAATTAAGCATCTTTGTTACGTGATTTTTCTGGAGTATTTTTGTGGCTTTCTCTCATTATTTTGGAAGGTAATACTGTTGCTATCCTTTTAGAATATTTCTAGACAAGTTCTGACTCACTTATAAGGCCATATGTTACAAATTGCAGCTTTCTGCTCTATACGTGGTAGACCAAGGCAGATGTTAAGTTGGAAGATTGTGTATTTTTTGAGGTTGTATGCTAGTGAAGAAAGGCATGGGTTCCAAATTTGTAATTAATATTTGTATTTCCATTATGTGTCGGTGTATCAGTATTTATCATGTGTTCTCTTTGTGTCTTCTTCAAGAAAACCATAGCCACTGCCCTTTAAAATTATAAAATTAAAAGGGATACAAAATAAAAATAGATATACACAAAACCTCTGAAACAAAGAATGGAGGAGGAGAAAAGAAGATAAAAAGGGAAATGGCTGAGGAAAAGAAACAAAATCAAGTTCCCTAGACTCTAAGATTATATGAGTATGAGCAAAAACCCATATGAAGTAATTTAATAATGAGGTCAAGAATGCTGAATAATTTAACGCACCCTTGGATCTTGATTTGTGATTGTCCAAAACTAATATTTCACCAGCCACATTGCACCTTGTCACAGATTTCTATTTCTTCCTCAAGATAATGCCCAAGTATTAATGGACTCAATTTGGTGGAAATTACCTAATTGACCACAGTCACTCCAACTTGAACGTGACATTTTGGACTGTTCTATAGTCACAAGGATAAGTTAGAAGCTTGAGCAGCAGACTTACTCTTTGCGATAATTGTAGCTGAAGCTTGCATTATCACCAAAGCTTATTATTTTGCAAGCTGTACACTCAGCTTTTTTTTAAAATTGTACTGTAAGGAAGAATCCTTGGGGAGGCTTATTTTCTCTCCTGGTGCTTCTAACACCCCCAGATGAAGACAGCTGAACAAAATGCCATGTGATTATGTTTAAACGCATTTAACTACATGCCACTTGATAAAATATGTTATTACCATGAATTAAACAAAGTTCCTTAAGTTTCTATAATTCTTTGTTCTGTGTTTATCCAGCTAACCAAATTAGTGCTAGCCAATGGTATTAGTTAAGGGCATACTTTCTATCCAGGAGAAATTGTGTACCTCTTCATCAGGTAGGTAAATGAAGAGAAAGAACTCTGCTTTCCTCCAACCTTAAAATTGACCTCCATTTTGTGCCTGAGCGTTGTGGCCCATGAAAACAGTAAGCTCATTCCTGCACAGTAGCAGGGCATCAAACAGTGCACATCTTTGCCCTTGTTGGTAATACTTTGTATTTCTATAATGAGTTATACTTTCAAGGGTCTAAATTTCTCTCTTTCCCTCCCTTCCTTTCTTCCATATGCATTGAGTAAATAAATGGTCCCTGGGTTGAGCACTGAAAATATGAAGATAAATAAAATATAGTCCTGCCCTCAAGGATCTCCCTTGTTAAGAAGGAGATACAAATGAATAACCAATCAGGTTTAATTCCAGTCAATTATAAGTACACTAACCCTGTGTACTCAGGCTATAGAAAATGCTGGGAAGTCAAGAAACTCTACACATACAAAAGAAACTTAGGGGCCAGATCTTGAAAGATGAGCAAGTGTTTAAACCTGAAAAAGGAGAAGTGATAGAAGGGCCCTGGAAAAGTGGTCACCTTAGGCAGAAGGGATGGCAGGTGTGAAGACATCAGGGTGAGAATATGTGGCTGAAATGGCAGGTGAGGCCAGCTCAGAAAGGATCATATGGCCTTGCCCGGGTGTCTTGAATTTGTCATTTAGGACACCCTTATTTCATCTCAGTTGTTCTTCATGGTAGCCTTAAGAGGCAGGTGTCAGACCAGTGAGGAACCATGTCCTGAGAAATGGAGGACCTAGACTGTAGTGGGGTTTTACCACCCTATCACCTGTCAACTCTAGGCAAGGCACCTAGCCTCAGGACTTAGGACAGACCTGTGTATTTAACTCCCCCAAACACTATTGATTTGTTGTTACTGCTGTTGTCCTTTCAGCAACAATCCATTGCCATACACTGGTAATATAGTGTCTCCATTTTCAGAGTGCTGTTAGCCAAGGACAGCTAATGTGACAAACTATAGTCTCCTCTCTTTGCCAATGCGCATCAGGGTACCACTCTGCAACCAGTTATAGCCAATGAGCCTCCATCACATGAGCAGAGGTTGTGTTTTGCAGTGGTGTTGTTTATTCTGTCTTGATCTCTCTTTCTGATGTTTATTTTTGTTTGAGGAGCAGTTTTAGTAAGTAACGACTAGCAGAAGGTATGCATGTGCTGGTTCTGATGCAAAAATGAATAAATAAGTAGTATCACGCAGATTGTTCAAATACATGTGCGATAGCATTTCAAGTGAACTTCAAGGAAATGGTTGAAGAGAGGGAGTCATGATCAACAGACCTCTAGAGAGAGAGTGGACTCTGACTCTGGGGTTGGTACCGTGTACGTCAGGGCATGCTGGGAGGTCCGTGCACCCGACTATGAAAGCTGGCTGGAGGGAACAGAGGAGCCATTGTCAGCCAGAGAGAGATGGGAACACATATCTCCAGAGGATTTGTTTTCCAGACCACATACAGCACTAATTCAGGCGGTACACCCCCGAAATGAGTGCACTCCTAGGCTGGAGTGAGAAATGGGTCCTTCCCAGCTTATTAGAGTGTAATGCTGAAGAGCAAGGATGGGTTCTGGAGCCAAACCATCTGGGCTTGAAACCCAGTTCCACCGTTTACCAGCTGTAGTACCTGGGGTATGGAACTTCCTTGCACCTCTATTTCCTCCTCTGTAAAATGGGATTAACTATCCTGTCTGCTACACAGGGTTGTTGTGATAATAGAATAAATCTGTACAGTGTTTATAAATAGTGCCCAGCACATATTCAGAGCTTTTGAAATATTAACGAGTATCATTACTGTGACTGTTATTGTTATTTAATTTTCTGCCTCTAAAATAGGGGAAATTGACTAAATGTCCTCCCAGTTCTACCATTCCCTAAATTTACTGACCCTTTTCTTATGAGGAAACTGAGACTCAACTCCAGGATTTGGCTAACTCAGCCCAGGGTACATAGGAAATAAGCAGTAAAATTAAAAATTAGAATTAGAACTCAGGTCAGCCAGCCTCTAATCCCATGCCCTGTGATGTATTAAAAGCTGACCAAGGCACTGCCTAGCAGACCCCCTCCCTCCTTCACCTCCTTGCATTTTTGGAGCCACAGAGCCTCAGACCAGTTCAATTATTAACCCCTTGCATTCTTCCACCCCTACTGCAAAACAAGAAGGGAAGTGGTAAGCCTGGGGAATGAAAGGGGATTCATGGCACTGGAGGAAATAAAACTGGCATCCTGTTAAATAAGCTAAAGAATATTCATTCCAGCATATTTAGCTCAAGCATCTGCTGATGGTCCTGGTGCCATCACAGAGATTGATAAACCATTCAGGGCAAGCGGTCTGCTTTCCTGAGGCTTTGGTGTAATAAGAAGCCAAATCTTCAGATGTTGCCCTTTGTTTTAACGACTTATTGTCTTTGTTTAATGTGGCTGTAACCACAGCCATATCTGTTTCCTTTCTGGCACATTATAGCAATTCTTCAAGCATTCAGTAAAAGGGTGGGATAGCAGAGAGAGGGTGAAGGAAAGGTGAAGAGAGGACAAATTCCCAGCAAACCACACTATCCTTTATTATTGGCAATATTTGCTTCTGTGTTCTTTCCTACGCTTTTAAAACATGTAGCAGGGACTGCAGTCTCTAGCTGAAGCTTTCCTCCTTGGTTTATTGTTTCTCTTTTCTCTCATGTCTCTGTCCATTTCAATATTAGGTTAATCATTATCCTCCTAATAGCTAACATATCTGCGTAGTTTTTTTTTAACAAGTATTTTTCACTGAACTGAACTGATTTCACCAGAAGAGGTTAATGTGATCACTTGAATTTGCAAAATTTCTTCCTCTTTTTATTTCTTCCACAAATAATTTCTGGTGGTTTGTGTTTCAGCATCAGCTGGACATGCAGAATAGGCTCTGGACAGCCTCAACATTTGATTATAACCGAGAAACCACTATTCTATAAACACTGAAAATCAGAAATTATCTCTAGAGCTGTTTGTTAGAGAAGTCGGAGGCTAACCCTTAGGGCTTATTAAAATTCCACTGACGCAAACTCTTACGCCAGTCTCTCTTTCATGAATCCATCCCCCTGTTAGGAGTGCTGGTGTGTGGAAATTTTGCCCTCCCCTTTAATCTGTTGGTCAAGTTTAGGCAGAGATTTTTTAAAAGATTATAGTTTTTCTCTCTCCCTACTCAGAGTGTATGCTGGGAATCCAAACAAAAAGGAATGGGTCTCTGAATGTGTAGCTGCTCCTGAGCCGCCCTGGCCAGGCAGGCCTGCCGCGTTTGCCTTCCTCCATCAACAAAGCAGTGAGGTCGCTGGTTCTGGGGTAATTAAGAGGGTCCAAAAGACGGATGCATTTTCTGGACCTGCGAGTGGAAATATGAGGCGGGGTAGAGAAATGACGAACCCCCAAGTATATTGCACGACTGGTGAAATGCCATGTTATTTTAATGCATCTAGTTCCTAAAGGACTGTCAGTTAAAATACAGCCATGCTTATCAAGAGATCCCTGCATGGTGACAGCGGCCGCTCTCCTGTCCTCCTGGTAAATAAGACTTTCCGTGGCCTCCCAAACTGCTGCAGCGTGCACGTGCAGAAGGGCATTTGAATTCACTTGCTGAATGATTTAATCTTTGTAAGAGGAAGAGGCCATCGATGGCACATAGCATCACCTTATTATTGCTAAACAGATGGAAAAATAATTGTTTGTGGAATTTGTGTTTTAATTGCATTAATGTATTTGGCAGGGAGCTCCACCTAAGTACACAATTCAAAGCCTGCCTTTGATCCGGACCCCTTTGGGGCATTTTCCATGACTGATAAACCGCTCCTCTGAGTTCATAGGCAAATGATGGAAATGATAAAAAGTAAATAAAAAATAAATAAAAAGGAAAGAAGAAAGCCAGGCACCAACCTCCCATTTGGGTGTTTTTTCTCCTTGGAGGATCAGACAAGCGAGGCGGGCTTGCCGTCCTGCTGACGATTCAGCACACATCTCACCCAATTACACCCCCCCACGGGGCTCGGTTTGAATGCCCCCAGTCCTCCCTCCTCCCCCTGCTTCAATTCCCTCCTCCTTTGCACACAAATACACACACACACCCTCGATGCAAGAATTCATGTGCTCCATCTTTTCAAAGATTCCTACTGCCTTTTTATATGGGTCAGTTTAGATGCTTACAAAGTGTTTATCAATCATAGTCTGTACACATGTTTCCTCTTTCACCTGACACACATGCCTTGATTACCGTTATAATGTTGCAAGATAGAAATCAGAAGCTTTGGTTTTAATAAAAAAATGAATATCCTAATTATGAAATACTTTGTCTTCAAAATATTCTGCTGTACATAAGGCTGAGTGCCGTCGTAGGCAAGACCAAACCCTGTTTAACTTGCCAACTTCCCTATTACCGAGCCCCAAAGAACAGAATTGAGGGTAGAAAATTTGATAGCCACTGAAAGAAATGGGTCTATAGATTCCCAATTCTAAAACACCACAATCCCCATTCTTCCCTCCCCTTTTTGATGGTTGATCAGACACTTCCCTCTCTTCTTAGAATAAAGAGATCTGAGGAGGTTTTAAATTCTTGGGTGGATTTTGTTTGTTTGTTTGGTGGATTTTTCTCTCATTCTTTCTCCTCCGCAGAACACAACTAGTAAATGATTGGCTCTTTGACAGAACAAAGGTATTTTTGATGGGCTCTGTAATCTAGTGCGCTAATGCGCCCAGTCCTCTCATTGTCTTGCTGTCTGATCCCATCCCTTCTGCCAGACAGTCACTGCAGGATGAGTCACTTTTAATGTCTGATAATCAAGGTGAATTTTCAAAAAGCTGCCATTTTGGAATTATGCACTATATCACAGTGTCAGAGACGAGAGGAGGAGGGAGGAGGAAGAAAAGGCAAAGATAGACACCTACTGCGCATTTGGAGAACTGCAGGGCAGAGCCAGCACCGAGCCGGATGTGTCCACAGGGTCTAAGTCGATCAAGGAATGCATAATGAGAAGGAGACTCTGTTAATTATAAATTAAAAATCACTTCTATGATAATGGAGAGTATATGCACAGGAGAAAACGTCTTAGTTAAAACAGATTAGAGGGATGGAATTATGCACCAGTCATTTGGGGGTATGGATTTTGTACCTGCTGAATATATTGTGGTCCATTAAATAACCCAGTGCAAACTTACGTTTGACAAAGAATAGAAGTGGATTGTGGCTGTCTCCATAGATGCTGTATTGTCTGAAATCCTTATTTAAAGCAACATCAGCTAAGGGATATTACATAGTGGATGAATCAACCTCACTTCAACTAGGGAGACTGGAAATTTCTGGAATCATTTAAAGGACTGAAACCCCCCACCCCCACCCCATGAATTGAAAATATAGATTTTGGAAAGCCAGGTAAACAACGGCTGGTCAAATATTCTGGAAAGGCTTTGACTATTCAAATATTAGATGGTCATTGTCTTCTCTAAGGTAATAGATTAAGCCCACAGTTATATAATATGGTGCTAGAGTATTTTCTTAATATTCCATTAAATATTATTTATATTTAATATCATATTAAATAATAGGGT
Organism: Dasypus novemcinctus; assembly: GCF_030445035.2. Lineage (NCBI taxonomy): Eukaryota > Metazoa > Chordata > Mammalia > Cingulata > Dasypodidae > Dasypus > Dasypus novemcinctus. The sequence continues at coordinate 17,893,035 of NC_080690.1, read as the reverse complement.
AAAGGAAAATGATATGAGAATAGCCTACTCCTCCTGTTTATTATTCCGAGAAGTGAACATCTATAAATAGAACCAGGATGTTTTGACTAGGGAAATGCTGTCCTCATTACAAGCTGGAAGATGCTGGGGCGATTTAAAGCTGAAGCGTCAAAGCTTTGACCTGCTTTATAAAAGAACGAGGCTTTTCACGGCTGTTTCAATGGTGGGTCAGAGTCCTCAGTGCTTTATCTGTCCTGGGGAAGAGAGGAGAATGACATTTCCATGAGCATGCTATTTTGTAACCATGATGAATGCTTATATATTTCCACTCACAGAGATATTTAAATACCTGTGCATCTTCAACACAAGTTATCTCTATAGTTTATTACACCTCGTTATTGTCTACCAAGGTTAACCAGTCCATTCTCTCCCCTATTCCACGCCTCCAACTTCACCGCTATCACACACACATACAAAAACTATAGCTAACGTACGATTTCAAATAATTAGGGGAAGAAAAATACAGCTACGGTTTTCATGTATATAAAAGAAGATTTGAAAACAGTGAACATTAGAGAGAGAAGTGGCCTCTTAGAGTTCTTCTAGTAGAATATTCTCATTTACAAAATCTAGAGACCAACAGAGAAGTGACTCATCCTGGAACACTCAACCAGAGAATGACAGATCCCAGACCGGCGTCCAGGCCCTCTAACCACCACACTGGCAGGCTTTCTGCTACGGCATGCTCTCTTTCCCATTAAATGAATCAGGTCTCTGCAGCTTGGCCGAACAGTAATTAAAGCACAGATGTCACACAAAAAAAAAAAAAAACAGAGGCAGAGACGGGAATCATATACATTTTCAGCCATGATACAAAGGAATAAAACAGAAAATGGTATGCAATGAAGAAAAGCAAAATTTTAATAGCACATCCATGTGACAAAATGATCTGCCTAGTTGGAAATTCTATTAGAAGACAGAATTATCCCTTTTTTAGGAAAGTAGTAGAAACATTTGGAGAAAGCAAAAACTGTAAAAATCACAATGTTTTCTCTATATATATTGTCATCTGAAATATTAGGATAATTCAGTTATATTCAACCAAGGATTCCCAGTGTAGTTACTAAGGTACTGCCTAGACTCTATAAATTGGGGGCACCACTGAAACTAGCATCTCCTTCTCTTCTTCTAGAATCTAGATCCTTAGATTGTAGAGCCTGTCTTGCTTTCTGAGGAAAGGTCTACCAGACAGGACCTGGTAGGTATTTTTGCATCTATAATTTTTGCTTCTTTTTGCTATGCTCTGTTTCTTATTGGACTAGTATCTGTCTGAAATGTTCTGCATATTTTTATTAAAATACCTCACTGGTACTTGAGAACCATAGGGTCCTGGGCTTAAGACCCTTGTTCCCTAACCATTTTAGTGTTAGACCTCATGGATTTTCTTCAGAAAAACTTAATGACAATAGGAGCATTCTTATAGGTACTAGATGATAGTAATATTATAATAATGATAAACCACACAATATCATAAACCAGAACAGGGCCTCCCTGAACTCTGTTTTTCCTTCTAAAAGGATCTGAAGAAAGGCCCACACTAAGAATTAAAAGAAAATTAAAATCTACAAATTGAGAGTGTGTTTTAGCATGATAGAGACTCTTTGGTAGATAAAAGAAGGAATCAAAAGATAAGGTATTGTGTAAGAAATCTTAAGAAATAAGATTGACAATGGAAACATGGTGCTCAATAGAAAACAGAAGCATTTAAAAAACATATTGTGATTACTTCAAGTATCAGAATGAGTGGACTTTTACAAACTCTCTGATTTTCTTTTTCTGGGGAAAAAGAAATTAGAGAACATTGGTCTGTCTGTGGAGTAAACATGGGCACATGTTATCTTTGTTTTTGCCCTTGAGTGACATGAGGAGAGCTAAGAGGATTTCCATTCCAATGGCGCTGATAGAAATAGGGTTTCTCAGCCTCAGCACTATTAACATTTTGGACTGGATAATTCTTTGTTGGAAGAGGCCTCTCCTGGGATGTTTATGGAGTGTTTAGTAGCATCCCTGGCCTCTACCTGATAGATGCCAGTATACAAACCCTGTCCCAAAGTTGTGACCAGCAGAATGTCTCCAGACATTCCTAAATGTCGCCTGGAGAACAGTCACTCCTGGTTGAGGGACTGGCTCTCATTTTAGAAAACATGCTCAAATTGTCCATGTTGTGTAGACAGTCTCTATTTGTACAATAAAGTCCTTGTGTCTAAGGATATGTTCAAAACATAGCAAGCACTTCATAGTTCCTAATGTTGCCTAGGGATTGACTAATGACTGGCTCTCCCACAGAATTCTGAGAGCTCAAGATACCTGTAATTAAGTCTAAAGGGAGAAATGTCTCAAAATGATTTGAGGAATTGATTATTGGCATATGGAGTTGACCAGGATAGAGGAGATACAAAGCCAAATACATTTTTGAAAGAGATATAATGCCAACAAAATATTTTTTAACCAAATCAATTTTATTGATGCATATTAATAAAGCATACAATTCATCCAGTGTACAATCAATGGCATTTGTATAATCACAGAGTTGTATGTTCATCACTTCAATCATTAGAGCATTTTCATTATTTCAGTAATAATAATAATAAACAAAAAACAAACCAACAACAAAATCCCTCATCTCTAAATCTCTCTATGCTTCCCCATTGTACATAGCTGTTATTTCTGACTATTCTAGCCAGAGTGTATAATCACTGGCTTTTAGTATAGTCACAATGTTGTACATTCATAATCTCAAAAATCTTAAAGCAATTTCATTACTTTAAAAAGAAAGACTCCACACCCCTTAGCATTCCTTCCTTAGACCTACATAACCACTAATCTCCTTTCCTCTTTATAAATTGATTTATATTTTTATTTTATATAAATGGATTCATATACTGTGAGTCCAGTGAAACATTTTAAAAGAAAGTAAAGTTCTAAATAAATGGAAAGATATCCCATGGTCATAGACTGAAAAACTTAATATTGTTAAGATGACAACACTCCCCAAATTTATCTACAGATTCAACACAAGTCCTATCAAAATACCAGCTGCCTTTTTTTGCAGAAATTGACAAATGATCCTAAAATGCATATGGAAATGCAAGGGACCCAGAATAGCCAAAACAATCTTGAGAAAGAAGAAAGCTAAAACACTCACACTTCCCTATTTCAAAACTATTTCTGAGCTACAGTAATCAAGGCAGTGTGACACTGGCATAAAGATAGACAAGAATAAATAAATGGAATAGAAATGAAAGTCCAGAAGTATATCCTTACGTTTATGGTCAATTGGTTTTCAACAAGGCCATCAAGACAGTTTATGGGGGAAAGGACAGTTGGACCAACAAATGGTCCTGAAACAAGTGGATATCCACATGCAGAAGATGTACCGTATACAAAAATTAACTCATAATGGATCATAACCTAAATGTAAGAGCTAAAACTATGAAACTCTTAGAAGAAAACATAAGAGTAAATCTTTGTGACCTTGGGTTAAACAATGGTTTCTCAGATTTGACACCAAAAGCACAAGTAATAAAAGAAAAAATTAGACAAATTGAACTTAACCAAAATTTAAAGTGTTTGTGCTTCAAGACACCATCTAGAAAGTGAAAAAATTACAACAGACTGGGAAAAAATATTTGCAAATCATGTAACTGCCAAGGGACTTGTATCCAAAAAATATATGAAAAACTGTTAGAACCCAACTATGAAAAAGACAAACAACCCAATTAAAAAAGTTTAAAGGATTTGAATAGAAATTTCTCCAATGAAGATATACAAATGGCCAAGAAGTGCATTTGCTCAGCATCATGTCATTAGTGAACTGCAAATCATAACTACAGTGATATCCCACTTCATACCCAACAGTATGACTACAATTTAAAAAGACAGAAATTAACAAATGTTGGTGATGATATGGAAAAATTAGAACCCTCATACATTGCTGGTAGGACTGTAAAATGGTTAGCCACTTTGGAAAACAGTGTGGCAGTTCCTCAAACATGTTAAACACAGGTTAATGACCCAGCAGTTCTACTCACAGGTATATACTCAAGAGAATTGAAAATATATGCCCACACAAAAACTTTTACAGGAATGTTCGTTAAAGCATTATTCATAATAGCCAAAAGGTAGAACAACTCTAATATCCATCATGAGATGAATGTATAAATAAATGTGCTATAGCCATACAATGAAATACTGTTTGGCAATAAAAAGGAATGAAGTATTAATACCTACTACAACATGGAAGAACCTTAAAAACATTTTGCTACATGAAAGAAGCCAATTACATAAGACCACATATTGTATGATTCCATTTATATTAAATGTCCAAAATGGACAATTCCATAAAGATAGAGAATAGATTCATCGTTACCAGAGGCTGGGGGAAAGAGGGAAATGGAGAGTAACTGCTACTGTGTATGAGATTTCTTTTGTAGGTGATGAAAATATTCTAAAAATAGTAGTGATAGTCACATAATTCTGTAAATATACTAAAATCCTTTAATTGTACACTTTAAAAAGGTGAATTTGATGGGTATATGAATTATATCTCAGTAAAGCTGTTATTAAAATGAAACAAGAAATAATGAAGGGTATTGGTGTTCACTCTTTTTAGAAACCAACTGATCATAAAGATCCTATATTCCATCCAATCTATCCAAAGCATATGTAAGAGAGTCTAAAAGTATCAGAACCCAACAATGATGTAGGTTGACTGCAGAATAACCACTGAATAAATCCTGAAGTTTTTAATCAAGTAGAGCTCATTCTTTCCAGCCATCATTTGTTTTTATGAATCCCTCCAGTGCTCACTCAAAATGGTTCTCTCCTAGAAACTTGGTTCTACTTGAATAAGAGGTTTTGATGGGTGGCTTTGGTTCAGGGTTAGGGATGTTGGTGTGTGTTTGTATAATTTTTGGTGGAAAGTAATTATCCTGGAAAGCGGACGTGGCTCAACTGATAGATCATCCACCTACCCTATGGAGGGTCCAGGGTTTGATACTCAGGGCCTCCTGACCAGTGTGGTGACCTGACCAATGAGCAGTGCTGCCACGCGCAAGGAGTGCCAAGCCACACAGGGGCATCCCCGCATAGGTGTGCCCCACACACAAGGAGTGCACCCCGCAAAGAGAGCTGCCCCATGTGAAAAAAGTGCAGCCTGCCCAGGAGTGGTGCCACACACACAGAGAGCTAAGGCAGCAAGATGACGCAACAAAAAGAGATATAGTTTTCCAGTGCTGCCTGACAATGCAAATGGATGCAAAAGAACACACAGCAAATGGACACAGAGCAGACAACAGGGGAGAAGGGGAGAGAAATAAATAAAATCTTAAAAAAAAAAAAAAAAAGAATGTAATTATCCTGATGTGAAGTCTTTACCCTAAGATCCTTCCTTACCAGTGGGAAGTTTATATGCATACTTGACTCAAGGTGAATTAGACCTTAATTCTCTTTAGCAACTTCTAAAAATGATTTACATTAACATATTGGGTGTCACGATACCAATACAAATTGCCTTGTTACTTTTTTATTTTCTCACTGCAACTCAATCTGACAGAGTTAATCACTTCCTCATCTGTATATCTGTGCCTTGTACAAATTCCTATTCCTGCACATCTGCCACCATTTTGTAATTATTTGTATCCATGTTTGCCTCTGACATCAGACCATGAAAACAGAGACAGCATTTTATTAACGTTGCATCCCAGTGCTTAGAACATATTGGATGCACATTTGCCAATCACAACTCCCACTTCCACAGTATTTCTGTTTTTTAATGCTTGCAGGCTATGACCCTGAACTCTTCTCTCCTCCAAGTTCCTCATGTCAGTCCCATCAAATTACGGTTTGATCTGTAAGTTAATACTTATCCTCTCCATGCATTATATCCACTTCCTCATTTCTAAAGTTACCACTAACCATCCTTTTGCTTTTGGCCATAATAAGGAGCAACCCATGAGAGTCACATTAAATGTGTCTTGTCATGGAGTTTCAAACCACAATTATGAAATTGTGAATAAGATTTATCTGCAGATAAGATTTTAAAGGTAAGAAAAAAAGATCTCTGGCCATCCATTCTTTTGGTTATCCCTGCTTATATTTCCTAGCCCTTTTAACCCAAAACAATAGTGAATGTGAGAAGCTGAGCTCTCCACCCACTATTTAAATATAGACTATGCATGTCCTTTCCCAAGAGAGACAGCTGCCCTTGTATTTAGAATAAGGACAGCAAGTAGCCTGCATGTAACTCATGCCTGATGGATATTTATTGTTCAATAGAAGCTAAAGGAGCCTGTCCTATCACTAATGTTTCTATCACCGTGTCTATCAGCCTATCAAATCAGACATAGTAATAATTGATTGAGATCTGGTGGCGATAAGGGGACATTCTTAATGGCTGATTGACTGAAAAATCCATCAGTAAACAATACAGGCAACATTATAGTCACAGTTTATATATTCTCTGGTGAGTTTCTAATCCAAACAACCATTCTTTTTCTGGAGGTTGACTTGAGCTACACCAGTTTTATAGGTGTTTTCTCACAAAGATAGTCTCCAGTTAGCCTGATCAGAGATGGACGTTTTCTAAGGACCAAACTAGCCAAAACCTTTCAGTATTTGAAAGAAAGCTACATGAACATTAATTAACCACTTGGTTTTTGCCCAGGAATATATCTTTGTGAGGGAAAATACTTGGCATTTTTCTTGAATACAAAGTTTAAACCAATGCTACTCAAAGTGTGACTCTTGAACCAGTGCCAGTCTATGAAATGTTTGTTACTGATTCATGATGAGAAATATACAAAATTAAGAGTGAGCATTTAGAAACTGTTATGGAAATGTACCATACTAATGCAAATCACTGTTACTAATTGGACAAACTGTGTATGTGAGGGGGGTATATGGAAATTCTGCATTTTCTGCATGATTTTTCTGTAAACCTATAACTTCTCTAATAAAATTAAATAAAAAGTAAATTATAAGAAAGAAAAATAGAAACTGTTATGGCAGCTTGACAGAATAATTTTATGTCTAGGTAATCTAGTCATAAAAAAATGGGCCTTGGATTTTGTATTTCTGCTATATTTCATTTTTCTAGTATTCAGTTTCATTGTGTTTTATAAAAATATTAATTCAGTATATTTGGAATATTTTTAAAAGCTGGTTTTTTAACACAGGTAGTTTAAAATACTCTTCTTAAATACCATGTTTCATATCTACTTGTTTTCTAGTCTTATTTGGCTTCATTCCAGTCTCCAGACTTCATTGCGTTTTATACACACTGCTGTTTTCCCTGGACATGCTACCCTTGGGCCTTCTTCCCCTCTTTATCCTGGAGGCATTAGGTATGTTAAAGACTTGACATAGTAGTAATGCCCTCATTTAAAGCCACTGATAGGAGTTCACTGTGGTCTGAAGTAGATGAAACCTCCGTTTAGCAACTTTAACAACTTATTTCCCATTTTTGGATAGAAAGGTTTATTCCTGTTGGTTTTGACTTTGGCTCCTGGAATTGTCCAGCTATAGGCTTTAGTAAATGATCCTCTTCTTGCCAGACAAAGACCATGTGGTCCTTGAGACACTAGAGAAGTTCATTGTAATCTATAACGCCTTTCCAGTGTTCCTTCACATTGTCTCTTCACAATCCAATAAATGTCATCTCTCCATGAGTATTATTTCAAGTGAACTGATATATCATTCATTGTTATATTTCATTTGACTCTTGTACCGAGCAGTCAACCTGTCTCCAGAACTATGTTTAACTGATTATGTCTTAACCTATGACATCACATATTTTAAAGAACATGATTTGAAGACATTGGTATCTATTGCCATGTACAGTTGCTTTTCATCCAGATTGATTATATGCTTATGTCAGGGATCTGAGTGATGGAATGGAGGGAGAAAGACCAGAATCAGGAAGATCAGCTGGGAAATAACTGCCATAGTCCAGACAAGAAATAATGAGAGACTGATCAGGATAGTGGCAAGAATGATGAAGAAAAAGTAATGAGCTTGGGAGATATTTAGATGTTGGAACAACAAGATTTGTGACTAATTAGATGTGGGATATGAAAATTAGGGAAGAGTTGAAGATGACCCCCAAGTTTTTGATTTGAGGTAACTATGTGTGGTAATGAGATAGGAAGGTGAGAGAATGAGCAAGTTTGGAGAAATATGGGGAAAAGGGAGATAATGGATTTTGTTTAGAGCACACTGAGTTTACTGAGTTGGATGAGTCTGAAACTCAGGAGAGCAGTTGGGCTAGCAGTTTGGGTTTTTTTTTAATCCATAAACATATAAGTAATTAAAACCATAGGACATATAGAAGTGTAATGTTTTACAGTGTCTTAGAGTCATTTCCATTTATTCAGCTTCCTCTTAAAATGTAAGATTTTTATAGTTATAGTTCTCCATCTTCCATGTGATAAAATAGAATACTTTGGTTTTGTCCTGATAGTTTGCATATGATATTATGTGGATTCTATGAAAAGCAAAGCCAATCGAAGAAGCAATTTAAACATTTTCTAAACATGAAACACTAGTTTCCTAGTGTAATCCAGATTATCCAACCCCCCTTTGACTAGCTCTCCTTGTTAACAGTTTGTAAAAACACAAACAAAACAAATACATGTATTAGAATTTAGTACATGTCAACCTATTTGATTTAATTCAATCATCACATAATCCCTAATAGGTACCATGAAAAACATTTTACCAACAAGAAAATAGGCTCAGAGAAATTACATGGTCGGAAAGTGGCTAAAGTTGCCATTATATTTCTCCAGCCGTCTGGCAACATGTGCAATTGGTCAATAACATTTTTAGGATTCTGCTCTGTACTAGTCACCCCAAGTGACAATGTCTCTGACTGCCTCAACCAAATCAGCCACCAAAAAAATGGCTTCTTTAGCTATATCTCAGATACAGATAGCAAACACTAATGGACACAAGAGAGTTGTTTTTTTAAAATGAATATCCCACCATGTTTTGTGATAAATCTTACTAGAGTATATGCTGAGACCTAGAAATAGAAATGTTCTTTCCTTTTGACCTAGTAATAATGCTTCTACAAAACTATCCTACAGAAATCATCAGAGGCATCCCCAAATTTATTAATAAGTTTATGAATTTAGCTAATATTTTAACGGAGCATCTACCAGTACCATACACTGTGCTGGGAACTGGGAGTAAAACTGTCAGTAACATAAGAGTCTCTGCCCTTAAAGGACTCACAGTCCAGAGCATCAGGGGGATGTGGTATATGCCCAGCAATGAGCTTAACTGGCTGTTCCGCGAGCAGGATAAACGAGCATCTTACCAGTCTTGGGCAAGAAAGGCTTGCTGGAGAAAGTGGTCAATGAGCTGATTCAGTCATAGATATCATCTTTGGGAAGATGGAAGGTAAGGACGTTCAAGATGGAAGCAACAACGTAGGCAAAGTCATAAGAAAATAATACATTGTGGTCTTTCAGGAAGGAACCATTTGGATGTCATGTGCTCTGTTTTGGAGCCTCACTTTTACTCTGAAGGTAAGAGATTTTCCAAGTTGTTCAGATATCCCTAGTGTTTTCCAGAGAAGCTTTAGGAGCCTATGTTGACAGAGGTGGTGGAGCAGGGCTGAACGTTGGTCCAGGCTCTGGGCCCCACCTGTCATAACCCAAGTTTCCTGGGAAGTATTGCTTAGAATATTATGTAACAGAAGGGTAACATTAATGAAAGGAAAGTTTGAAAAACATTGGTGGGGAGCCACAGAAAATCTTTAAACAAAAGAGTGATCAGAGCAGAGGTGCATTTCAAATACGTTATCTTGTGGTTATGCAAAGGATATTTTACACACAGTTTATTTATAACTGGAGCCAACCTAAACATCCAACAATAAGAATGTGATAAAACAATAATAAAATTAAATAGCTACTATTTATTGAATGCTTACTGTGTGGGGATACGATGCTAAGTATATATGTACTCTTCATGTAAATTTGATAGAAACTACATGAGATGAATATTATCAATATTTTGCAGATGTGAGAGCTGAGGCTTAATAAGGGTAAATAGCTGGTATTGTGCCACCCAACTATTAAGGGGTGAAGATGGAATTCCATTTCAACTCTGACTCTTAAAGACATGACTTTCTGCCACCTAAGCTATGATAATTCCACATGGAGAAATATTACGCTGCCCTTTGAACATGTTTTCAAAGACTATTTAATGATATGGAGGAAATGTCTCTAGAATAATAGCAAATGAAAAGAATCAAGTACAAAAACATACATGGAATCATCCCAATTTTATTAAACACACTAAAATGTTAAAATATATATCTTTATCACTGAGCAAAAGGATTGTAGGTAATTTTGTTTTCTTTCTTACGCTTTTTCTCCCAGATTTTCTAGAATAAACCATGTGTTCCTTTATTCACTGGAAGTACAAAAAAAAAATGTTATTTTAAAAAAACATTCAAGGTGAATTGCTGTCATCAGTCATTCTCACCCTAGACTCAAGAGAAAAAATCAGTTCTTTAACACACCTTTCAGAATAACGGGGCAAATGATCATGTGTGCAGGGTGGAAGGGAAACAGTCTGTGCTAATTACTAGCAACATAACCTTAAAGGTAACTATTCTGAATCTCAGTTTCTTTGCCTATAAAATGAGGAAGTTAAGTAAAATAGTTCTTATGATTCCTAAAGACAATAAATTTTATAGTTTTTTATTACAAAGGAAGTCAGGCAGGGGGCATAAAAATATAGTAAATTCTTCTTGCTTTCATTACATGTTCATGAGCATTTAGGTGGGTTCTTTGTTTAGATGTTGGCTCTCTGGTAATATACGTGGATGCATTCAACATCAAGTACTGCTAGGTGCTTTCGGGTATATTTTTTCATCTCATCTTCACAAAAAACTTTTGAAGTGAGCATTATTAACCCCATTTTTCCTGAAGTAGATCACAGAGGTAAGTAACTCACAAAAGGTCCCTCAAGACATGTTGTAGCCAGATTCAAATCCAAAAGCTTCTTTGCAGATTCCTAGAATATTGTCAGATTAGACGTGGTATTGTTTGTTTGCTTAATCATTTTAACTTCCTACTATTTGAGTTATAAAAGGCACAATCCCTGTCCTCAAACATTTTGTATTCTAAGGGAAGACAAGATTCTTATAAAGAAACAACTCTGAAATGAAAATTAAGAGTGATATGTAATGGAGACAAAAAGAGGCTTTCTACAATGTCTCTGTATCCTTTAGTGAGGTGCAAACAAAAGAACATTATTCTAAAATTGTAAATGGGGGCAGAAACAGTCACTTGTCATTAGCGTCAGAGTCATTTTAATGAAAATTAACCCCAGAAATGCTTGAATAGGCAGTGGAAGCTGAGGCCCCATTTGTCTGACAGAACAAGGGCAGTTAAATCTTCTTACCTGTATATGTGCTTAAGAGAATAAATCAGTCCAAATCCACTGGCCATGCTAATTGCTCTAATTACTGTTGCAGGAAACACTAGATAATACCTGTGAGGTATCAAAAGATAGCCACAGCCCAGAATAATCTAGTAGTAAAAGAATTCCAAAAGGAATATTCAGATACTACTCACAAACCTGGACCATGCAATTGGATAATAAAACACAAAAATGCATAGTTTGGCAGAGAGGATGGATTCCCTGACACGGGATGCAGTCTCCAGCTGAGGATAACCATGTTCAGTGGAAATATAACACCAATATGAAGAAACCAGGTAGGGCTTCTCAGAGGGCCACTGTTGGTAGCTCAGAGACACTTTGGCCCCTGAACATTGTTGCTTGGTGTGTGTGTGTACACATGCACACGTGCACTGTGTGTGGCCTTCAGGTAAAAGAATAAAATGCATTGGTTTGTTAATCTGCAATGCAGCCTTATCCTTGAAATGTGTCTACTAAACCAGCATTTATGGGCTATGTGATGAGGATCGCATCTAAAAAAGAGCTTCTAGGATTTGGGAGCTGTTGACTTCTTAAATTCCTTGCTATTCTGTGAAATAAGTTAAGGGTAGTAAGTTTGATCTCAGAGACTGAGTGGAAACCAGGGGATGTGAGGATGGTCAGCACTGATTTACCATTCATGAATCATCTGGGGAGTGGGAAAGGGTGCATGGTTAATCCTGGACAGACTGCGTTTCTCCAGTAGGCTGTCTTCTATTAGGTAGTTCAAGGAGTAACTTACAAAGTACTTTCGTTCTGTGAGGAATGTGGTATGTGAAAAAAGAGTGATGGATAAACAAGCAGTGGACCAGAAGTTGAGAAGATGGCCTTGGCTCCACCACTACATCCCTCAAGGAAATTAATCAACACATGCCATTATTTCCTCATTTTAAAAAGCATAACTAATTTTTGTTTGTTTATATAAGCAAGCCAGAACAAATGAAATAATGTGTCAAAGAACTTAAGTTTCATTGTAAGCAAAATATAACAAAATTTAGGGAGCCCTTAGTATGCACAAGATAGTCCCATGAGGGCACAAACAAGTCTTAGTTAACATCTTCAGGAAGCTTGGAATCTAGTGAAGTGACAAACCACAACCAAGGGAAGCATAAGAGACAGTGCAATAATCGCTGAGAGCAAGTTTATTTGGTCATTCAACGAGTATTGGCAGGCAGGGTGCAAACTCAATAAAGTAAGTCACTTCTCCTGGGTTTGGGAGGTAAGGTGGTAGTCATAAAAGCCTATGGGAAATAAAGAGCATTTGGATTGGACTTTGAAGGGTAGGCTGAAATTTGTCAGGTAGAGATGAAGGAACAGGTCTGACAAAGGTAATGGGGGAGTCAGAGGCATAGGAAAGGTACAGAGTATGCTTCGGAAATAGTTGTCTGGTTGGGCAAGAGTCAAAATGAGCGATTAGAAAAGGAGGAGATTGTGAGAAATAGGCCTGAAAAGGTAAGTTGTGGCCAGATTCAAGGTGGCAACATGGAGAAGTTGGAAGGCTTTGGAGAGAAGTAGCATGATTACATCTTTGCTCTAAGGGAGTAAGTCTGTTAATGGAGTAAAGGAGGAGAGACTGGAGGAAAGGAAACTCATCAGGAGGCCTTTGCAAGAGCCCAAGCTCGGGCAGATGAGGATGGAAGAGATAGATGAATGCAGAAGGTATGGTGGACGTAGAATACACAGATCATGGTGCCTTCTTGGCCTGCGGCCGAGGAGAGGACAAAATGGAAGATGATACTTCTCAGGTGTCATTAGCAACCTGGCCCCTAGCAAAATTTTGAAATGGATTTACTTTATTTTTGCTGCTTCTGAGAGGTCAGCCCTTCTTTTGCTGTCCAGGGGCCATATGAGCTTGCTCCCTTCCCACTCTCAAATGTATCACCTAGAAAGGGAGTAAAGTTCATCTGGTCTGGTGAGAACTACCAGTGTTACCCTTTCCAGGTATTTGCTCTTCAACAGATTTTAAGCTTTCAGTTAGAGATAAGAAACTTTAAGAAGATCTCTAATATTAGCCAACGGGAGTAGAATTTGAGAGGGCAGCAGATCTTCCCCAAACCCCTAAAATCACCCAATCATAATATTATATAGTAAACCTACTTGCAATCTTGCACATTTTGGAATCACTCAATCTGAAAGCTAATAATTTTCCAGTGTGTTTCTCTTCTTATACTGTATTCCTTTCAGAATAAGGTCTGAAGTTTCAGGAGATATTGCCTATAGTCCCATCCTCTGGTAGTTTCCCAGTGCCTGTGATCATTCCACAGCCTTCCTTGTCATTTCTTTAATAGACTTTCTACTTTCAGTCCTTTTTCTGTCCAGGATACTCACCAGATCCAACTCATTGGCCCTCACTTAAGATTTAGGCAGGTGATCTACTGATTAAGGATTATTTTATCCTCAATTTTCATAGATTTCAAATTTTGCCTTGACCCAACCTTTTTTATTGGCAGGGGTGTGATATTCAAAATGCTGCTTTACTGATTATATCACAGTCACTGACTCGTCATAGGGAATGCCAGCTGTAAACACAGATAAGGCCGTATCAGAACATCCCGCTGAGTATCAGCTTTGATGTTGGCATCTTCTGGGTTGTTACAGCCTTGCAAATCAGGACAGGCCAGCAGATCTGTAGTCAAGAGTTACACCCAGTTTGTAAGACACTAGATTAAAACAGAATGAAAACTAAAATGGAATCCACTGTACTGTCACTGAATTTCCAAAAGCCACTGATACCTGCACTACTAACTACTGATCCACAACTGTTTGCTAGCCAAAGTAGACAAGAGTCATGAAAATTCAGTGAAAGGATACATTTCCTAAATTGTAACCTTTCTCCCTTATGCCCAGAGTTTCTCCCCTGTACCTTGAGATACTCTGGAGAAGCAGCAAAGCTGCCACCTGTTCCTTGTTCTGCTACTTCGTGCTCCTCTTCACAGCCCAGAGCAGCAGATACTTGGCCCATTGGGGCAGTGTGTTAGGACAAGCTGGCCCGCCTATTATTAACGCCCAAGCTTATCCATCCCTACTTTATTTGAAAGATCCAGATAATTTTAAATACCACCCATAAGCCTGCAGCTAACCCCAAAAAGGAATTCTAATTAAATTCCTATGGCTCCTTTAAGAGCCAATCTATATGTCACCTTTAAATAATAACTGCTGACATTTACCCAGTGCTTACTCTGATCCAGGCACTCTGCTAACAGCTTCTTGTGGATTTTCTCATTTCATCCTCAAAATAAACCTCCAAGGTAAGTTTTAGTATCATCCCCATTCTACAGATGTGGAAACTGAGAGGTTAAAAACATTCTAGGAAAACGGACTTTGGCCCAGTGGTTAGGGCGTCCGTCTACCACATGGGAGGTCCGCGGTTCAAACCCCGGGCCTCCTTGACCCGTGTGGAGCTGGCCATGCGCAGTGCTGATGCGCGCAAGGAGTGCCGTGCTACACAGGGGTGTCCCCCGCGTAAGGGAGCCCCACGCGCAAGGAGTGCACCCATAAGGAGAGCCGCCCAGTGTGAAGGAGGGAGCAGCCTGCCGAGGAATGGTGCCACCCACACTTCCCGTGCCGCTGACGACAACAGAAGCGGACAGAGAAACAAGACGCAGCAAAAAGACACAGAAAACAGACAACCGGGGGAGGGGAGGGGAATTAAATAAATAAAAATAAATCTTTAAAAAAAAAAAAAAAACATTCTAGCCAGGTCTCCTAGCTAGTAAGTGCCAAGAGTCCAATCTCTGGGTCCTCAGTTCTGGTACATAGTAGTTGTTCAATAAATGACCACAATGATGGACACAGTGTGTCCCTCTGTACTGCATACTGAGTGTGTCCTTCACAGCAGCCCTAAATTTACAATCACTTACCAGTGCTTGACTTGCCAAAGTCAACAAGGCCACCATTATATCCCCCAGACCTGGTACTGTGCCTGGCATACTGGAGGTGTGCCATTATTTGTGGAAGGAAAGGATAAGGGAGGGAGGGAAGGAAAAAAGTCTTTCTTATTGGAAATTTTTAAAATACAGTGACCCAATATGTACTTTTGGATGGGAGGAAACTGTAGCACTGGGGTTTGCACTGGTCTTATATTTAAAACACCAGTGTTGAAATCCCAACTTGGCCATTTACTGGCCATGTGACTCCCACACATAGCACTTTACTTGAAGTCTCGGTTTCCACACCTTGTGAAATGACTTTCTTTCTGGAGGTTGACTATTAAAAGAGATCACTGTCATGACTGGGCCTAGCAATGGGCCTGCTACTCAATGTGTTGGTTGGCTATTTGTTGGACAGTGAAGGAATCAGCATATTTTGTATCATGCAGAGGGATGCATAGTCATCACTGATATGTAACATATTGTGGGAGACCAGTAAGTGTTTTGAGTGATCAGGCTAAATGGTTGTGTGTCTAAACATTAAAATAGGATAAATGCAAGTATCACCAAGAACATCTATTTTATGTCTCAGTACCGTCTTTACTGAGACGTGTATCTGTTTACACTTACAGTGCAAATGTCTTAGCTATTCCTGGTCAGAGTAGCTCAAATGCTCTTCTTTCTCCGCCCACCCTTCTCCCCTCCTGCCCATGGATACAGGCTCTCCCTCCAACAACTTTCAGCTGCCTGTCACTTTACAAAGACAAGCTCCTCAGAATGAGATCTCTGCTCTCTTTGTTTTCCTGGTTTCCATTTTGTATCCTAAAATATTCACTCGAAGTTTCGCTTGACAGACGTCCCTAATCTAATCTCCACGTCTGCTTTCTAATTTTCACAGTCAGGATAAAACAAATAGGTTGGAGTTAATTGCTGGAGCAGCGGGCCGGAGCTCTGAGCTGTGATTTATGAGCTGAGTGCAGGCGCTCTGCAACACATTTTTCTTAATTTATTTTTAATGAGTCTCTCAATTAATTTTCTTGGAAACATCTTAATGATGTTGGAGGCGGGTGTTAATGAGGTCTGCACCAGCTCCTAATTTTGCATATTTTAAAGTGCCTAATGTCATCTTGCACCCTTTCTTTCCATTTTAAGAAGACAGGAAGGAGAAGCTTATTGTTGAACGGGGAATTTTCACTCTTCATGCCTCGGTCTCCGCTTCACTGTTCAGACTTTCTGGGCTTACGGGGTGTCTCAGAGCCATCCCAGGCGCCCTGTTCCCTCCCTCACACCAGCCTTGTGCGCTCTGAGAGGCTGAGTCTGCAGAGCTGCATCAGGAAAGGGAGGGAAAATACACAGTCCCCAGGAAACTGAGATAGTCACCCCGAGCAGAGAAGACGTCCAAAGGATGCTTGTGCTAGGTATTCTAAGCCTTTCCTAAAGCAGGAAAGAGTACAAGTGGGAGAAACAACGTAAGGTGTGTCTTATTACGTTTTGCCCATTTGCTCGGAGCCCCAGGGCTCCAGAATGTCTGGGCAGAGTCTGGGCAGCAGTTCCGGGGGTTGCAACTGTCCACATCCTGCAAATGGAAATGTCCCTAGTTCCATTTTTGAGCCCTCTCTGATACCTTTTAATTCCAAAGACAGTTTCCACTAAGTCCTCATCAGTCTTCATTCCTTATTTGTTATTTAGAGCTTTTTTCCTAATTAAAGAGTAATTAAATGCTTATTATAGAAACTTTGGGGAATCACAAAGTATAGGTCAAAAACCGAGTTCTATTGCCTAAAGACAGTCACTATTAAAATTGTGGTTCACTATTAAAATTGTGGTGGGAAGAGGATTTGGCTCAACTGGTAGAGCATCCTCCTACCATATGGGAGGTGCAGGGTTCAAACCCAGGGCCTCCTGACCTGTGTGGCGAGCTGGCCCACACGTGGTGCTGATGCACGCAAGGAGTGCTGTTCCACGAAGGAGAGTCCCCCATGTAGGGGAGCCCCACGCCCAAGGAGTATGCCCTGCAAGGCGAGCCGCCCCACACGAAAAAAGTGTAGCCTGCCCAGGAGTGGTGCTGCACACACCGAGAGCTAATGCAACAAAAAGAGACACAGATTCCCGGTGCCACTGACAAGAATGAAAGCGGACAAAGAAGAACACGCAGTGAATAGACACAGGGAGCAGACATTGGGGGGGGTGGCAGGGGGGAGAGGGGAGAGAAATAAACTTTAAAATCTTAGAAGAAAAAAAATTGTGGTATTTTCCTCCTAGCTTTTTTTCTTTTCTATGGATAGGCTTTTGGCTTTATTTTATGTATTTGTGATATTAAGCATCATTTTTTGCATTTAATATTATAACATAAATATATTATTACAAACTTCTTTCAAGTATCATTTTTAATGCCTGTTTAATATTCCATCGAGTAAATTTATTATAATTTTCTAAATCATTCATTCCACTGTAATTGGCATCTAAGCTAATTGTCATTCTGTCATCACAAATGCTATTGTGATGAACCTCTTTCTACAGGTTTTTTTCTGAATTAGGGATTATTTCCTTTGGAATAGCCTTGAAGAAGTACTGATTTGTAAGAACCCTTCAATCTGAGGGAAAAAAATATCTTCCCAAGGCATTTCTGTTTTCTGGTAAACTCCATTGATTTCTTCTTGTTGGGCGTTTCTTAATTCCTATTAAAGCATCTTTTAAATGCTTTTCCCACTGACTACTTGTGCTTAGTGTATGTACTGTTAGGCTATTCCCTGAGAAAAGACCACATATCCTAGCTCTAGGGAATAATTAGTTCAGATAGGATTCTGCACCCAGACTTGGACTTTAACATCTAGTGGTTTTACAGTTAAAACAAAATCTTTCAGGTATTATCTTAAAGCAGAAAGATGTTCTTTAAGCCTTCTGACCAGTAGCAGCAGTTCCCCCAGAAACTATGTGATTCTGGTCTTTGACCCCAAACATGTGTCACGTACATTAATAAACAGCAAGTGAATCTCTGACATCAGAGGCATTGTTTATGGGATACTTTTAGGCCCTGGATTTATACAGGGAAAGAAAAGAAAGCACCAGTGGATGAAAGCCAAGATGGAAAGGCAAGTGTAATATCAATAGCTTTAAATATGATATTGAAAATGGTTGGCTTTGAATATGTCACGTAACATTAGTATTGCCCGAATATTATTTTTAATCCCTCTTTTATTTTTAATTTTTAAATTTTCTATAGAAGTATATTAGCTATTGTAGCAGTAAGATATGGTTATGAATTCCAAAAATAGATATGGGATTATGTTTGTAATCTGATCTGTACCTGGGCCTGACTAAATTATGATTAGGGCTTTAATTGGGCCATGTCATTAGGGCATTGAGTCCCCGCCCCTTGGTGGCTGGGGTTCACAGATAAAAGGCATGGCAAAGGACAGAGCTGAGGGTTCTTAATGTTGGCGTTTTGATGTTGGAGTTTGATGCTGAAGTCTAAAGCTGGAGCCCTGGGGAAAGAGACAGAGCCGTTTGCCTGGTAGTCTATGGCTGACCTTGTGGAGGGAGGCAAAGCCTAGAGAACCTCATAGTCTACAGCTGACCTTGTGGAGTAAACAGAGGTGCTGAGCCCAGAGGAACCCAGGAAGCCTGAACCATCACAGATGTCGGCAGCCATCTTCCTCTAGCATGTGAAAATGCTGGACATTTTAAATGCCAAACCTGGACGTTCCGTGTCACAACTCAGTGGCTCATTACAAATCACAAGGCTTCTGATTAAATTTTCAGAAATTTTGCAAACTCATTGTTAAAATAGGCATTATTAAATATTGAATTATTTAAGCATACAATTAAATTAATTATATGAAAAATGACAGTAATAAATACTCAGAACTCGTCATTCCTAATTTTACTACTTTTTTTATTGTCTGTGCTCTTGAGATTATTTATATCTCTGGTATCTGTGAATGGGAAATACTACATTATGGTGGTTATTGTGAATCTTCTCCCAGCTCCTCATTCAGTGACAACATGTTAGTTTAAAATCAACCATGGTAGAAGTATTTACACCATGGAAACTGGCAAACACTAAAAGTCAGGGCTTGATATATTGTTTTGTTGATTGTCTAGTGACTTAGCAAAAGTGAGAGAAAATATTAATAATCCAGATTAATTTTTTTCAGATTAATTTTTAAATTGTTTTGTCTGTCGCCTTTATGAATAACACAAAATATTGAGGCAATAGTCTTCCAGTATTTGAAAACTGTTATCTGATTCAGCAAAGAAGTTGCCCACATTATTGATGAGTGATTTCTAACATACCTCTTCATTGTTTTGTTAATGTTTACTCATTAACATAAAAGAAAATATAAACCAATATTCATGTTAGCACTATTCTCATTCTTCATTGTAACCATAGATTGGCTATGATACTGGAGTTTGGCAAAAATCAAGAAAGGCATTCTGTGAGAATCAATTGGCTCAATGGAATTTACAGTAAAGAGTATTGTATATCTTATCAATTGTAAATAATGTGCTACACATCCTTTCTAGCAGCAAAATTTATAATAAACTTAACTATACGTATATATTTATATATGTGTATGTTGTTTTTCAGAGAGCCAATTGTTAAACACTTACCTCCATACCACTGCCTTTACCTGTACTCCATTGGCCAGAACTCAATCATGGTTTCATCTAGATGCAAAGATGGTTGAGTAATTATGTTAGCTGTGTGTCCAAGAGGAAAGAACTAGATGTTTGTGAACACTAGCAGCCTCTCCACAGTCCACCCTTCTGGTCACCAAGTATCAGCTTCTTTCTTCTTCCTATATGTAGAATACACCACTTCTCCCTGAGAGGGACATCTAAAGTCCCATCCAGTACTGCATTCCAGCTCAAAGTCCAGAATTTCTGGGTGATGCAGAGACTCCTCTATCAGGTCAGATGTGACTCTTCTTGGCATGACAACCAGTAAACTGAAAGAAGCTATCTTTTCTTTCCCACCCACCACCCAATTTACTGTAGTGAAGCAATGACAGGATAACCACAGTAATTTCCATTTTAAAAGTCCCTTTCAGAAAAGGAAAGAAAAGGGAGCATACTACAGCCCCTCATTCTTAGAGAATGCCAGAATTTGATGAGGAAGACATTGTAAAGGCCTCCTACCCTGACTAGGACCTGATTCTCCTCTCTGGGAAGGAATCCCTTTGCCCATAGAGATGAAATAGGTAATGGGAAGTTCGCCCCCCTTGGGGAGCTGTATAGCTTTAACAGCATGCAGCTCACTTTCTGCCTATGCCGGGGAGTCTAAAGGTGTTTTATTCTCATAGTCAAAGGTTTCTTTACTCAAGACTCATGGTTATTTGAGCGTACAGTTCCCCCAAAAAATTGTTAGGTTTCTGGTCTATTTGCTTCCTAGTCAGTTCCAATTGCCAATCACTACAACCAAAGTTATTTCCTTGACATAGCTTTCAGTGCTGCATCATTTCTGCGCTGCTTCGCCCCCATGTGATCTCTCTCAATTCACTGGCAACTGGCTTGAGGCCATCTGGAACCATAGATGGAAAGGTCATCCCCTCAATCTGATCTTTGACAGAGGCCGGGCCATATTATTCACCTGAAAGGTTTCACCCTGCCTTTGTCACTTATCCTCTACCTTTCAAGGTCTGGAAGCAATGACCTTTTTCAACTTTTGACTCAAAATTTCTGACATCTTGTATTCCTATTCATTCTGCTTATAAACCTTCTAATTCTCCCCTGAAATCAACTCCTTATAATATTTTAGCAAATGAAGCCAATAAAACCAACACTTGTTACTAATTTTCTGTTTTCCAGAATCTCCCTCTAGAGCTGCTGGTTTGGGAGGCAGAGTTTATGACTACTGAGTTACCATAGGTGACAGCTTCACCAATTGTTTTACTACTGCATACCATGGACCTCATCTTTCTAACCACCAATAGCAGTATCCTTGATACTCACCACCCAACTACTAAGCCAATGCCACATATTTTGGGTTGTGTTTTTTTTTTTAGTACTGTACCCCACTTCAAGGTGCCAACTTCTTTTTTTTTTTTTAAGATTTCTTTATTTCTCCCCCTCCTTCCATTGTCTGCTTTCTGTGTCAATTCACTGTATGTTCTTCTGTGTCTGCTTGTATTCTCATAAGGCAGCTCCAGAAACCAAACCTGGGACCTTCCAGAGTGGGAGAGAGGTGATCATAGTCTTGTGCCACCTCAGCAGCCTGATCTGCTGCATCTCTTATTGTCTCTCCTCTGTGTCTCTTTTTTTTGCATCATCTTGGTGTAGGCCAGCTCTCTGCATGGGCCAGCACTCCTGCATGGGGTAGCACTCCTGCACAGGCCAGCACTCCACACGGGCCAGCAGTCCACATGAACCAACTCATCACAAGGGCCAGCTTGCCTTCTCCAGGAGGCCCTGGCTATCGAACCCTGGACCTCCCATATGGTAGATGGGAGCCCAATTGCTTGAGCCACATCCACTTCCTGCCAACTTCTTTTTAGTAAAATAGGCTAGGTTGAGCTATGATAACAAAGAAATCCTAGTAGCTTAACACAATAAAACTGTTCCTACCTGATAGCTCTGGATTCCAGTGCCTTGCCAGTGGGCCCTACTTTGGAATTTGTGCTCCCAAGTGTGATGGAGTTGGACTCAGATGTGGCCTCTCTACACATGCCTCTTCTGTCACTTTTACTGAACCTGTGGTTGGTGCTTGGGTTGGTGTATTCTCAGGAGCCTTGAATCTCTGGACTGTCCATGTATCAGCCGGGTCCTGAGCCTCAGCAGAGTTGCAACACCTACTCTCCAGTTCATTGGACTTACCCAGGTCAGCTAACAGGAAGGTGAGGATGGTCAACCACCACACCAGGGAACTGAGAGAGTCTACAACTGCAGGCAGGAGAATCATATCCATCAGCTATGTGGGATCTAAACCCCCTCTTGATTTAAAGGTGGAGTGGGCATTGTCCTCAGGGTGGAGGAATAAAACATGGATTAGAGTGGATTTATCAGTATTCTACTATAGAATTATTGTGACTCTAGCAATGAAAAAAATTGTATCACTGATGTGGAGACAGTGGCCACTGGAGTTGCTGAGGGCAGGGAAAGGGAAGAAGAGGTGTGATATGGGGGCATTTTTGGGACTTGGAGTTGTCATGAATGATATTGCAGGGAGAGATGCAGGATGTTATATATATCCTGCCATAATCCACTGAATGGACTGGAGGAGAGTGTAAATTACAGTGTAAACTATAATCCATGTGGTATAGCAGTGCTCCAAAATGTATTCATCAAATGCAATGAATGTGCCACACTGATGAAAGAGGTTGTTGATGTGGGAGGAATGAGAGAGGGTGGGGAGTGGGGCATATGGGAACCTCATATTTTTCAACTTAACATTTTGTGTGATCTATGTATCTTTTTTAAAAAAAGACAATAGAAAATATTGAAAAAAATTTTCTGCCTAATGCAAAGGTCATGCAGATATTTGTGATATAGGAATGCTCCTTCAGGTGATGATTCTGGAATAGGGCTTCTTCCCCTAGTTGCTCTGTGCCCCCTGGGGTCTCCTCAGCACTGGAGCCTCTGCATTCAGCTAACCAACAAGCAAGGAAAGAGAGTGGAGTATTTTAGGAGCCAGGCCTTAAAGGGGCATATATCACTTGCACCTCTATGCCTTTGGCCAGTACTCAGTCATGTGGGCTCACCTAGCTACAAGGGAGCTTATGTGCTTTAGTTGTATACCTAGGAAGAAGAGGGGAAAAAAACAGATATTGGCAAACCATAGTATAGATGCTATGCATACCCAAAGTTAATTATATCTTTATCCTTTTCCAGAACAACACAAAGATCTTAAAATGCTTCAACTTTCCTCCTAATTTCCTATACCATGTTCCCTGTTAAGACTTTGTCATATTTTAGTTTTGCCTTTATTATTTAAAGAGAAAACAAAAAAAATTTTTTTGGTTGGTTGTAAAATATTTTTTTACAGTTTTTATATAGTTACTTTACCAATATGTTTTACTTTTTTTCTCACTGTTGCCTTCTGCATCCTCACCTCTGCTAGTTTAATCTTCCACCTTGATAAACCATTTTCTCTTTTTTTTTCTTTCAGCAAGGTCTAAGAGAGATAAACACTTAATTTTCCCATGTCTGGAAATGTCTTTATATCACCTCACTTTTTGAATGTTAATTTAGCTGGGTAGAAAATTCAAGATTGTCAGTTCTTTTCCCTGAGTGTATCCAGGTTGTTCTATTCTCTTCTGGTATTATTATTCTGACAGAAATTAGCTGTCAGACTAATGGCTGTACTTTTTTGTCGACAGCCTGTTTCTCCCCTTAAGAAGCTTTTATTACCTTAATATGTTCTTGGCTTCGTTAATCTGTGTCTAGGTTTTTATTTGTTTTTCCTTGGTTTGTCTACTCAGGACTCTATGCTTCTTTAGTCTAAGGACCCGGTGTTCCTTCAGTTTTGCAACTTCTTTATGTTAGGTGATATGAATGGCTGTGAAGAAAAATAAGTCAAGGTATGGTAAGTTAGTGATAGGGTGCTATTTTTAGAGTGATCTGGGAGAGTCTCTCGGATTAGGTGACACTTGAGCAGAAACCTGAATGATATTCTTTTCTTATGCCATTACCAAAGACAATTGCTTAACATTTAGAAGCCCTAGAAAATTTATAGTTGTGAACTAACCAAAACCACACTCAAAATAACTATGCTGTACTTAGTAAGAGCTTTTAAATGTCAATTATTGGGTGTTCTGTTCTGTCATGATTTGAGTATTCATATATGTCATTCTCTTCTGCTTTTAGCCCACATGATTTCAGTTTTTCTATTCACATTAATAATTATAATTTCCTGACATAGACTGAATGTTTCATCCAAAGATATCAACGTGCTTAAATTGATTATCTGCCACCTAGGAGGATAAGTCATTATTATCTTTTTGCAGTTGAAGAAACTGAAGCACAGAGACCTCAAAGAACACAATGGATCACTGGTGGAGTCACAAACAAACTTAAGCCCCCTAATTCCAAGTCTAGTCTGTTTCATAGTACCAAAGTCAAGTGTCATGGGAATAGAACAGGCAACTTCTTTGAAAGCACCTAAAAGACCTCTAACATACTGCAGAATTTCTTTTTCTTCAAAATCCTTTTGTGAAAACATTTTTAACAGCTTTATTGAGCTAAAATTCATATACCGTACAATTCACTCATTTAAAGTGTACCATTTGCATCCAGCATCCAGGTGGAATCTGAGCCTCCTCTTGACATAGAGGTGCAATGGACACAACCAATCCAATGTCCACATAGAAGAGGTGGCATTGGATTGGGAAAAGTGGACATAATGGACAAAGGGTATGGGGAAAGGCAGGAAGAGATGAGAGGTGGAGGCGTCTTCGGGACATGGAGCTGCCCTGGATGGTGCTTCAGAGGTAATCACCGGACATTGTAAATCCTCACAGGGCCCACTTGATGGAATAGAGGAGAGTATGAGCCATGATGTGAACCAATGTATATGAGGTGCAGAGGTGCCCAAAGATGTACTTACCAAATCCAATGGACGTGTCATGATGATGGGAACGAGTGTTGTTGGGGGGGGGGGAGAGGGGGGGTGGGGGGGTGGGGTTGAATGGGACCTCACATATATATTTTTAATGTAATATTATTACAAAGTCAATAAAAAATAAAAAAAATTAAAAAAAAAATTAAAAAAAAAAAATAAAGTGTACCATTCAATGGATTTTATTATATTCACAAAGTTGTGCATCCATCACCACAATCAATTTTGGAACATTTTCATTACCCATAAAAGAAACCCACATGCCTTAGCAATAACCCCTTAACCCCACATACATGAAACCAGCCCTAGGCAACCACTAATCTACTTTCTGTCTCTATTAATTTGCCTATTCTGGATATTTCATGTCAATGAAATCATACAATATGTGGTCTTTTGGGACTGGTTTCTTTCACTTAGTATAATGTGTTCTAGGTTCATCCACATTGTAGCATGTATCAGTATTTCATTTATTTTTATTGCTAAACAATATTCCATTTTCTGGATATATACCATATTTTACTTATCTCATGAGAATTTTTTTAAATAAAGGGAAAAAAGGAAAATGATGTATCAAATAAGATTAATTTAAATATGTAAATGCTCTGCTAGGCTCTCACTTGAAGTAATGAAATAGTCAGCTGCTCACACTTAAACACAGACTAACCAGAGCAAGAGAAAGCTACAAGTGCAAAGTGATCCATGGTGTAGTATCGCAGTGGAAGTGGAGTTACTACTGATGTCATGGTTTCCAAAAATGCTGAACAACTCTTGGTAACATTTAGAATTAAACAAAGTGCAATATTCTCTTGATTGACCAGTATTTGCATATCTGGACATTTCAGTAATTCCTAAAACTGTGCAAAAAAAAAATCACTTGGTATTGATATGTACCATAGAGTTCAGTACCTTGCTCAGAGCTTTTAAAACAGGGTTTTTAAAAAATTATTTATTTACTTATTTTTAATTGTGGTAAAATATATATAACATAAAAATCATTTTAATCTTTTCAAGTGGAAAGTTCTTTGGCATTGAGTACATTGACAATACAGTATAACTTTCACCATTTAGCTATTTCTAGACTATTTTCATCATCCCAAACCAAGACTCATAATCATTTAGCAATAACTCCCCATTTTCCTCTCCCACAACACCAGGTGGTCACTATTCTGCTTTCTTTGTCTATGAATTTGCATTCCAAGTATTTAACATAACATAAATATTTGTCCTTTTGTGCCTGGCTTATTTCAGTCAATGTGATGTCTTCAGGTTCATCAATGTTGTAGCATGTACCAGCATGTCACTTCTTTCTACAGCTGAAATAGTATTCCATTGTATAGATATACCACATTTTGTTTTCCATTCATTTGTTGATGTACACTTGGCTTGCTTCCACCTTTTGACTATTGTGAATAATGCTGCAACAAACAATGATGTACAATTATCTATCTAGTCTCTGCTTTGAATTATTTTGTGTATATATCTAGGAGTAGAATTGCTGTCTCATATGTTAATTCCATGTTTAACTTTCTGAGGAATTACCAAACAGTTTTGCAGAATGGCTGCACCATTTTACATTCCTACCAACAATGTACAAGGGTTCCTATTTCTCTACATCTTCACCAACTCTTCTTATTTTCAGTATTTTTAATTATAATTATCC
Organism: Dasypus novemcinctus; assembly: GCF_030445035.2. Classification (NCBI taxonomy): domain Eukaryota; kingdom Metazoa; phylum Chordata; class Mammalia; order Cingulata; family Dasypodidae; genus Dasypus; species Dasypus novemcinctus. Next base: position 17,866,460 of record NC_080690.1, on the reverse strand, counting down.
TAACAGATGTGAAGCAATATCTCATTGTAGTTTTAATTTGCATTTCATTAATAGCTAATGAATTTAAGCATCTTTTCATTTACTCATTGGCCATTTGAATATATTCTTTGAAGAAATGTCTATTCATTTCCTTGGCCTATTTTTAAATTTGGTTGTTTGTCTTTTTGTTGTTGAGTGTAGGATTCCTTTATATTTTCTGAGTACTAAACCCTTATCAATTGTATGGTTTCCAAATATTTTCTCCCATTCTGTAAGTTGTCTTTTCAACTTCATAATATCCTTTGATGCACAAGAATTTTTAATTTTGATGAAGTCCATTTTATTTATTTTTTCCTTCTGTTGCCTATGATCTTTATGTAAAATCTAAAAATCCAGTGCCTACTACAAGGTCCTAAAGCTATTTCCTTGTGTTTTCTTGTAAGAGTTTTATAGTATTGTCTCTTACAGTTAGGTCATTGATCCATTTTTAATTAATTTTTATATATGGTGAGAAGTAGGGGCACACTTTCATTCTTTTGTATGTGAATTTCCAGTTTTCCCAACACCATTTGTTGAGAACACTATTCTTTCCCCCATTGAATGAACTTGGCACCCTTGTCAAAAATCAACTGGCCATAGATTTGTGGATTTATCTCTGGACTCTCAACTCTATTTCATTGGTCTATATGTCTATCTTTATACCAGTACCACACTGTTTTAATTACTGTAGCTACATAATAAGTTTTTAAATCAGAAAGTGTAAGTACTCCAACTTCATTTGACTGTTCAAGGCCCCCTGAAATTCCATATGAATCTGAAGATTAGCTTTTGCATTTATCCAAAAAGGTGATGGAATTTTTATAGGGATTCTTACACTGAATTTGTAGATTGCTTTAGGTGATATTGACATCTTAACTATATTAAATCTTCCAATCCATGAACATGGAATGCCTTTCCATTTATTTAGGTCTTCTTTAATATCTTTCAGCAATGCTTTGTACTTTTCAGTGTACAAGTCTTTCACCTCCTTGGTTAAATTTGTTCCTAGCTACTATTGTAAATGGAATTGTTTTCTTGATTTCCTTTTCAGATTGCTCATTACTGGTATAAAGAAACCCAAATGACTTCTGCATGTTTAACTTGTATTTGGCAACATCACTTAATTTGTTCTAGTAGTTCTAGTGGTTATCCTGTATACTCCTTGGGATTATATATATGATCATGTCATCTGTGAATAGGGATAATTTTACTTCCTTTCTGTAGCACTTTGGTATTATTTATGAATTCCAAAAATATATAGGGGATTATGTTTGTAAATTGTTCTGTTCCTCTGGGTACATTAGATTGTATTGGATTCAGAGGTTTCACTCTTACTTGATTAAATTATAATTAAGGATTTGATTAGGCCACATCAGTAGGATGTTGAGTCCCCTCCACCTTGGTGGGTGGGAACTCACAGAGAAAATGACAAGGCAGATGAGTTAGTTGGAGTTTTAATGCTGGAGCCCTGTGAAGTAAATACACAGAGAAGCAGATTAGTGAGGAAGGAGTGAAGACTCCATTAGGCATGGCAGAGGCTCTGGGAAGAGAGATGAGCCATTAGCCTTATAGTCTACAGCTACCCTTATGGAGAGAGCAAAGCGACTGAGCCCAGAGAGAAACAAGCCCCAGGAGAGAGACAAGACTTATCCCAGCCTACAGCTGATATCGGAAGAAGCTGGGACCATGGAGCCTTAAGAAGAGGAAGTCTGAACCCTTGCATACATTGGCAGCCAGCTTGCTCCAACACATGGCAGCAGACTTTGGTGAGGGAAATAACTTACATTTTATGGCCTGATAACTGTAAGCTTCCACCCTAAATAAATACCCTTTATAAAAGCCAACAGATTTCTGGTATTTTGCAACAGCACCTCTTTGGATGACTAATACACCTTATAATAAGGGTGCTTTTTTTTCTTTCTCTTGCCTGATTTCTCTGGATAGAACTTCCAGTGCAGTGTTGAACAGTGGTGACAGCAAGCATCCTTGTCTTGTTCCTGATCTTAGGGGGAAAACTTTCAGTCTTTCACCATTAAGTATTATATTTCCTGTGTGTTTTTCATAAATGCCCTTCATTGTGTTGAGAACATTCCCTTCTGTTTCTAGTTTTCTCAGTGCTTTTATCATGAAACATGTTGGATTTTGTCAGATGCCTTTTATGCATCAATTGAGATGATCATGCATGTTTTTTTCCTTCACTCTATTATTTGCTATACTGCACTGATTGGTTTTCTTTATTGACACATCCTTGTATTCCTGGAATAAATTCCACTTAGTCATATAATCCTTTTATTATACTGTTGAATTTGATTTGCCAGTATTTTGTTGGGGATTTTTGCATCTATATTCATAAATATATTGGTCCGTAATTTTTTCTGTGCTGCCTTTATCTGGCTTTGGTATCAGGATGATGCTAGCTTCATAAAATAAGTTAAGAAGTAATCCCTCCTCTATTTTGGGAAGAGTTTGAAAAGAGCTGGTATTCAATTTTTTTTGAATGTTTGGTAGAATTCTACAGTGAAACCATCCTTTCCTAGACTTTCCTTTGTTGGGAAGTTTTTAATTATTGGTTTAATCTCAGCACTTGTTATAAGTCTGTTGAGATGTTCTATTTTTTGTGTCAGATTGGGTAATTTGTATGTTTATAGGAATTTGTTCATTTCATTTAGGTTTTCTAATTTGTTGGCATACAGTTGTTCATAATATCCTTTTTTTATTTCTGTAAGGTAAGTAGCAATGTCTCCACTTTCATTCATGATTTAAATTATTTGACTCCTTTCTCTCTCTCTCTCTCTCTCTCTCTCTCTCTCTCTCTCTCTCTCTCTCTCTCTCTCTCCCCCTCTCCCCCCTCTCTCTCCCCCCTCTCTCTCCCCCTCTCTCTTTCCCCTTCTCTCTCTCTCCCTCTCTCTCTCTTTGTCAGTGTAGCTAAAGGTTGATCAATTTTATTGATCTTTCAAAAAAAACCAACTTTCAGTGTTGTTGATTCTATTGTTTTTCTATTCTCTATTTCACTTATCTCTGCTCTAATCTTTATTTCTTTTCTTTTACTAACTTTAGGTTTAATTTGTTTCTCTTGTTCTGGTTTCTTTAGGTTATTGGGGATTTTTTTAGCTTTCTTCTTTTTTATTGTAGGCATTGAGAGCTATAAATTTTCCTCTGAGCACTGTCTTTGCTTCATCTCATAAATTTTAGTATTTTATGCTTTCATTTTTGTTCGTCTCAATATATTTCCTAATTTCACCTGTGATTCTTCTTTGACCTATTGGTTGTTTAATAATGTGTTGTTTTAATTCCATATGTTTGTACATTAGTCCATTTTCCTTCTGTTACTGATTCTAGCTTTATTACAGTGTGGTCCAAGAAGATACTTTGTATGATTTCAATATTTTTAAATTTATTAAAATTTGGTTTGTGGCCTAACATATGGTCTATCCTGGAAGTTGTTCCATACGCACTTATGAAGAATGTATATTCTGCTGTGGTGGGAGGAGTGTTCTATATATGTCCATTAGCACTAAATGGTTAATAGTGTAAATAGTCCTCTATTTCCTTACTGATCTTCTGTTCAGATGTTCTATTAATTATTGAAAGTGATGTACTGAAGTCTCCAACTCTTATTGCACAACTATCTGTTTCTCCCTTCATGTCTGTCAAGTTTTGCTCCATATATTTTGGAACTCTGTTGTGAGGTGCATGTATGTTTATAATCATTATATCTTCTTCCTGGGTTGAATCTTTTATCAATATATGATATTTCTTTTTTCTTGTAATATTTCTTGACTTAAAGTCTATTTTGTCGATATAGCCACTCAGATTCTCTCTCTCTCTCTCTCTCTCTCTCTCTCTCTCTCTCTCTCTCTCTTTTGGGAGGGGGCAGGATCCTTTAGGTAAACAAACTTTAATATGGATGAGGTAATAAAAATACAAAGAAAAAATGGAATGGTAGAAATCAAAGAAAGAGGAAAAAAACAAAAACCATCTTAAAACTCTTGCATAAATAAACATTTAATTTTAGTAAATACAAATGAGTTTTATGGCTAAGGGATTTCAGATTGAGTCGGGAGATCATTCCAGAGGATTTACTTATACAAGTCTCAGCAGGATCGCATTGACTGCACAGTAAACAGTGCCTCAAGTAGTGGAGTTCCTGAGGGCTCTAGAGACATCCAGAAAGTATAAATAGGGCAGAGAGCTCAGGAGTTCAGTAAGAAATTCAGCCTTACTTTGGAATTTATGCTCCCCAGTATAACAGAGTTAGACTCATTTATAGGTTCTCTACACCTGGCTTTTCTGCCCCTTTTATTTGAACCTACAATTAGCACTATACTTGATAAATATATGTCCCAGACACTTTGATCTTTGATCTGTCCATGTGCCAGTTGAGCCCCGAGTTTCAGAAGAGTTGCATTACTTACTCTCCTATTCATTGGACTCACCCAGGACAACTAACAAGGAGATGGTGATGGACAACACCCATCCCAAGGAACAGAGTGTCTACAACAACTGCAAGCAAGGTAGTTATATCCATCTGCCCCATGGGATCTAAGCTCCCTCTCAGTTAGAAGCAGAGTGGGCATCACCATCCCAAAATCTTCTAGATTGGGGAATGAACAATGGACTAAAGTAGACTTATCATTCTACTATAGACATTACTATTCTAGCAGTGGAAGAACTCTTTTTTTTTTTAAGTTACTTCTCTTTTTTTTTTCTTTTTTTTCATTTCTCTCCCCTTCCTCCCCCCCCACCCCAGTTGTCTGTTCTCTGTGTCTGTTTGCTGCATTGTCTTCTTTGTCTGCTTCTGTTATTGTCAGCGGCATGGGAATCTGTGTTTCTTTTTGTTGCGACATCTTGTTGTGTCAGCTCTCTGTGTGGGCGGCACCATTCTTAGGCAGGCTGCACTTTCTTTCGCACTGGGCGGCTCTCCTTATGGGGTGCACTCCTTGCGCATGGGGCTCCACGTGGGTCAAGGAGGCCTGGGGTTTGACCCGCAGACCTCCCATGTGGTAGACAGACGCCCTAACCACTGGGCCAAGTCCGCTTCCCAAACTCTTACCATTGATGTAAAAGCAGTGGCCACCAGAGGTTCTGAAGGATGAGAGAGGGAAGAATAGGTGTAATATGGGGACATTTTTGGGATACTGGAGTTGTCCGGCATGACATTGCAGTGACAGGTACAAGCTATTGTATATTTTGTCATAACCTACAAAGTTGCGCAAGATAGAGTATAAACTATTATAATGTAAACTGTAATCCATAGTTAGTAGCAATGCTACAATACATGTTAATCAATTACAACAAATGTACCACACTAATGAGGGGTATTGTTGGCATGGGAAAGTGTGGGAGGAGGAGGGAGTGGGGTATATGGGAATCCCTTATCTAAACCTTCCTTTAAAAATTTTTAATTAAAAAAATTTTAGGAACTATTTTGGAAGTTCTTTTAGCTGATATAAATTAGCAGACTATTTTTGGGTAATATTAAACTGTTCAAGTTCGTTTTAAAAAAATACTTTTTTTTTTACTCCCCCCACTCCCCCACCCCCTGTTGTCTGCTTTCTTGTGTCCATTCGCTGTGTCTTCTTCTGTGTCTGCAGGCATTCTCGGTGACACTGGAAATCTGTGTCTCTTTTTTGTTGCATTATCTTACTGTGTCAGCTCTCCATGTGTATGGTGCCACTCCTGGGCAGGCTGCACTCTTTACATGGGATGGCTCTCACTGCCGGGAGCACTCCTTGCCTGTGGGGTATCCCTATGTGGGGGCCATCCCTGCACAGCACAGCACTCCTTGCACACATGGGCCAGGAGGCCCTGGGTTTGAACCCTGGACCTCCTATATGGTTAATTTAAAGTCTTCCTTTTTAACCCAAATTAAAGCTGAAACCACTCAGACTGCATTCTCTCCCTCTCACCCCCCTAAAATGGGAGAGAAGAATGATCATCAGTGGCAGTAGGCAGTTGCAAGAAAGCAATAGCTACAGCCAGCCTCAAATTCAGGGTAGAATGCTGTGCCTCCTCCTCTGGTTTTTGGTATTCTACGACTCAGAGAACCTTCTCTAGTAATGAACTATAGAAATGATCCCTGAAAGTATAGTCTTAACTCACCTCCTGCCACCTCTGCTTGGTCTCCATAAGCTGCGCACATTACACTGACTGCAGTGACTTTTAGCATTTCTGTGATCCCAGTCATATTAAATTAGCATAACATGGGCAGCGGACTTGGCCCAGTGGTTAGGGCATCCTTCTACCACATGGGAGGTCCACGGTTCAAACCGCGGGCCTCCTTGACCCGTGCGAAGCTGGCCCATGTGCAGTGCTGATGCGCACAAGGAGTGCCGTGCCACGAAGGGGTATCCCCCATGTACGGGAGCCCCACACGCAAGGAGAGCCGTCCAGTGCAAAAAAAAGTGCAGCCTGCCCAGGAATGGCGCCGCCCACACGGAGAGCTGACACAAGATGACACAACCAAAAGAAACACGGATTCCCGTGCTCCTGACAACAACAGAAGCGGATAAAAAAAAATAAAAAATATATATATAAAAAAAAAACCACACACAGCAAATAGACACAGAGAACAGACAACCAGGGTGGGGAGGGAAGGGGAGATAAATAAATAAATAAATCTTTTTTTTTTTTATTAACATAACACAGAAAACTGCCTTGAGAACTGGACGTTCTGAGAATTATGTTGTTATAACTCTGCAGATCTAGTTCTCCCACTCCTTTGGAATTTTTAGGTTTTTTGGGAGTTGGGGAGGGTGTGGTGGTGGTATTCTTCGGGACTGGAGCCATCAAATTTGTGACATTTCCAAACAATTTTTGGTACCAAATGGGGAATGAAAAGAGACAAGAGGAAAAAGCAGGCACTTCCTTTTTAAAACTCCTCTGTCGGAACAACAGTTGGAACCCCAGTGATCTCAAGTAGCTCACCAAATGCAGTGATCAATAATCAGACTATGCACACCCAAATTTTGAAGGACAAATCTGCTCCAGAAGCTCAGACTTCAGTTTCCACTGCTGCCTGCCATGTGGTTGAGAGATGTGAGGACGGAAGCCACTGTATAGAATATGAAATTCACCAATTTTTTTTTTAAGATTTATTTATTTATTTATTTCTCTCCCCTCCCCCCCCCCACCCTGGTTGTCTGTTCTCTGTGTCTATTTGCTGCTTCTTCTTCTTTGTCCGCTTCTGTTGTTGTCAGAGGCTCGGGAATCTGTGTTTCTTTTTGTTGCGCCACCTTGTTGTGTCAGCTCTCCGTGTGTGCGGCACCATTCCTGGGCAGGCTGCACTTTCTCTCGTGCTGGGTGGCTCTCCTTACAGGGTGCACTCCCTGCACATGGGGCTCCCCTAAGGGGGGGGTCACCCCTGCGTGGCAGGGCACTCCTTGTGCGCATCAGCACTGCGCATGGGCCAGCTTCACACAGGTCAAGGAGGCCCGGGGTTTGAACCGTGGACCTCCCATGTGGTAGATGGACACCCTAACCACTGGGGCAAGTCTGCCGCCTGCAAATTCACCAATATTTACCACATTTACCAGCCTCTTCATCCAGCTCTTCCCTCGATGCAGCACAGTGTTCCACGAGACTCCTGAATTTCAAAATAGCTGGTTCAGACAGTTCCAGCCCGTCAATAATTGTTTTGGTAGAGGGTCTGATTCCTGGAACTTCCTACTCTGCCCTCTTTCACAGTCCCAGGTGGTTATGTTCTTTTTCTTGACTTTTTATTTTGAAATACTTTCACACTTACAGGACAGTTACAAAAATAATGCAAACCCCATACAAAGAACTCCAACATATCCCTACCCTCACCCAATACCCAGATAAATTCACCAACTTTAACATTTTACTGTATTTGCCATATCATTCTTTATATCTATCTAGCTAATCTATCTAATTAATCTCTCTATTTCTCAATCCAGTTTCTGAACACCTCAGTGTAAGTTGTATACATAATGTTCCTTGAACACTTCATACTGCCATGTACATTTCCTAAGATTGTTCACTTACATAACCCCTCTTAGGTTCAGTTGTCAAATTCAAGAAATTTAACATTAACAGAAAGCTTACATTCTATAATCCAATTTTTTCATATGTCTCAATAATGTACTTTTGAGCCTTTTCTCCTCCCTTGCTAGATCCCATCCAGGATCATGTATTGCATTTAATTGTCATTGGCTCTTTAGTTTCTCTTTCTTTTTCATGTGGGAACATATATGCAACATCAGTTTTCCCATCTCAGTCACTCCCAAGCAAACTGCAAACACATTATTGTATTAAATAGTACACCTATCACCTTCCATTACTGAATATTTCCCATCTTCCCAAACAAACCCTACAGCTATTAAGTATCAACTCCCCATTCCTCCTGCCCCCAACCCTTGGCAACCTATACTCTACTTTCTGTTTCAATGAGCTTGCATTTTCTGATATTTTCTTTGTAGTTATCATAGGGCTTAAATTTCATATCCTAAATCTGTAATAATCTCATTTGCTTTAATACCAACTTACCTTCAATAGTATATATAAATTATGATCCTATACCATTCTATGCCCCCATCTTTATGAGTCCAAAACCACTGATTTATCATTACATTCTATGCATTTCCATTTAAGGTCCTTGAGGAAGTAAAAAGTAGAGTTACAAACCAAAAATACAATAATACTGGCATTTATTTATTTATTTATTTAATTTTTTAAGATTTATTTATTTATTTAATTTCCCCCCTCCCCTGGTTGTCTGTTCTTGGTGTCTATTTGCTGTTTCTTGTTTCTTTGTCCGCTTCTGTTGTCGTCAGCGGCACGGGAAGTGTGGGCGGCGCCATTCCTAGGCAGGCTGCACTTTCTTTTCACGCTGGGTGGCTTTCCTCATGGGCGCACTCCTTGCGCGTGGGGCTCCCCCACGCGGGGGACACCCTTGCGTGGCACGGCATTCCTTGCACGCATCAGCACTGCTCATGGCCAGCTCCACACGGGTCAAGGAGGCCTGGGGTTTGAACCGCGGACCTCCCATATGGTAGACAGACGCCCTAACCACTGGGCCAAAGTCCGTTTCCCAATACTGGCATTTATATTTATCCATTTTATTACTCTCACTAAAGATGTTTGTTTCTTCATGCAGTTTTGATATATTACCTATTGTCCTTTTCCAACTTTCCTTAGCATCTCATTTAGGGTCAGTCTAATGCTGACAAATTACCTCAGTTTTGTTTATCTAGGAAGGTCTAATTGCTTCTTCATTTTTTAAAGACAGTTTGCCAGATATAGAATTCTTGGTTGGCTGTTTCTTGCTTTGAGTACTTTATATATATCTTCCCACTTTCTTCTTACTTCTGTGATTTCCAATGAGAAATCAGCATTTAAACTTATTGAGGCTTGTATATGATATACTGCCTCTCTCTTATGGCTTGAAGAAATCTCTCTTTATCTTTGGCATTTGGCAGTTTGGTTATAATATCCCATGGTGTGGGTCTATTATGGTTTATCCTGTTTTGAGTTCATTGAGTGTCTTGGATGTGTATAATCACGTCTTTTGTTTAATTTGGGAAAGTTTAAGTCATTATTTGTTTGAATATTCTCTTTGCCCCTTTCTCTCTTTTTTCTCCTTCGGGGAGTCCCTCAATGCAAATATTGTTACACTTGATGGTGTCTCACAGTTCCTTAGGCTCTCTTCACTTTGCTTCATTCTTTCTTCATTTCTTTCTCCTCAGACTGGATAGTGTGAGTTGCCCTATGCTCAAGTTTACTGATTCTTTCTTCTGCCAGCTCTAAACCACTATTGATATATGTTACTGTGAACTTGAGCTCTGTTTGGTTCCCTTTTGTAATTTTCATCTCTCCATTGATAATCTCTTTGAGTTCATCTATTGTTTTCCTGATTTCCTTTAGTTATATGTCCATGTTTTCCTTTAGTTCTTTGAGCATAATTAGCACCATTTATTTTTAAGTCTTTGTCTAGTATGTGCCAGGTCTGGCCCTCTTCAGTGATGATTTCTAATGCTTTCATCTTCTTTGCTTGGTCCATTGCTTCCTGTTTCTTTGTGTTTTTTGTAATATTTTGTTGAGAAATCTGGACATTTTGATATTTTAATATGTTATTTCTGGGTTTGGACTCTGAGACATCTGGTCCTTAAGCTTGTGTCCAGTTGTATTAAAACAGAGCTTTCTTTGAATGCCAAGAGATAACAAAAAAGACAAAGGAGGAAAGAAAAGTCCTTTCTAGTCTTTGCAGAGTGAGCTGTACCAGTGGTCATTAGAGTTTATCCACACAATGAGTTTAGAGATAGATTGAGGTCAAAGCATAGCAGCCTCCCAGGTCCTTTCTACACATGTCTTGTCTTGGGCATACATGTGTAGTCCTAGGAATTCCTCATTTACACAGGTACAAATGTCCGCTTTCCTAGGAAACAGTTTCTTCATAATCCCAGGCGCTGCACTGTATATCATATAGCCAGTAATCCCTTTCTCCAGGCAACCACTTGACTCCTTAATGTTATGTAGGAGATCTCTGTGAACTGTTCCTATATTCAGGGCACATTCTGCGGCAGCAAGTCCCTTCCACCACCAGACAGATTAGGCCAGATAAACATACTCCTAGTATATGCATAATGTTACTCTGCTCACTCTGGAACTGGGGCCAGGAATCCACACTGGGAACATGAGCTGGCTCCATCCCAAGCTGGTGAGGAGATGATTGAGTGACCAGTCAGGGCACCATGAGTTCCTACCACTTTTAAGTAAGCTTGTTCTTTATTTGGTGTTCACCGTATTACTGCAGTCCTTTAACCATTTTCTGGAGCTTTGAGAAAGATGTTTCTGCCAGTTCTTTCTTGTTATTTACCTCTTCTGGGAGGAACAGAACTTTGAAGTATCTCACTCTGCCATCTTGTTTGAGGTGGACCTTCGGCATCCTTTTACTAATACATGGTTCCCAGGTTGATAAAACCAACCCTGCCACCACTCACTACCTGTGGAAAATCTTACCCAGCAAAGGATCCACTTGGCAGGCATTTTCTTCCTCTTTGTTTCTAGCTCCTTTCAGGATAATAGATGTCTTGATAACCTAAGGCACTAGGAAGAGTTGGATACTGGATCCACCTTAGTGACAGTGGCCATGAGACTACGTTAGTGTGTCCTTTGACCTTTGAACACCAGCATGGATAGCATTGCTCCTGCTGTAGTAGGAAAGACTTCACCTTCTCAACACTGTTTGCTTTGCTTGAGTCAATGATTGGGACACCCGATAACCATGGGGCCAAAATTGCTTCTGGTTTCCTCACAGCCTGCCAGTCTTTGTTATATCAGAGAGAGCTGAAAAATCATTTCCATTTTGTCCCAGTCCTAACATGGCTGCTGTTTAATTTCAATTAGCAAAGCTTAAAAAAGAATATTATGTCAGGAGTAATGAAAGCAGGAGGAATCTCCTTGCTCACCTCCACTCCTTCTAATCGAGGATCTGCAATATCCCCCAGCAGAACTGTGAAGTTTAGATTCTGGGGAATTCAGGTGCCTGGGGCTTTGATGTCACTCTTCTTTCAAACAAATGACAGAACAGGAACCACAAGCCTCCAGGAAGGATTAATTTAACTTTTTAAAGTCTGAAAATTAGCTATACAGATCAGACTTGTCTACACCAAATCATCAACTTGTTCACTTCAAGCCCCGACTTTTTCCTCTCTATAAGTAGTCAGGCTGCTTTAAAAGCTTCTGCTCTTCTCCTGCTGGGAAAGCCAACCGCTTTCTTCTACATCAAACAAATATTTGTTCTCCTTGACACATTATAATCTCTACCAACAAGTAATGCAACCTCCTCCCTGCAACTTCTTAAATTTCATTGTATCAATCAGAGCCCCACCAGGAAACAGAATTCACCCCCAAATGGCACAGATGAAGAGTATTTAAGGAAAGGGCTACTTACAGAGGAGCAGACAGGGTTAAGGGAACAAACAAGGAAATGTGAGACACCCAGAGACTAGCAACAGCAGGGAACTGTTACAACCCTTAAGCTAAAAGGAACAATGGAAGGAAATAGCCTTACCAGAGCCAGTGGCAATCGGGAGAATGGCCCAGCAGAAGCTATCATTGTGGAAAGATGGGACCTTTGCCAGAGAGGCTAAATAAGGGTAAGAGCAGGAGAGGAATATCCTCCTGCCTCCCAGTTCCTTGTATATGCCTCCCATTGCCAGTCCCAGCCGTCAGAGTAAACTATGGCTTCTTGTATGTGAGTCCTGTTTCCCCAGCTTGTATGTAAAAAATCAACCTGGGGAAATAGATGTGGCTCAACCAACTGAGCTCCCATCTACCATATAGGAGGTCCAGGGTTCGATGCCCAGGGCCTCCTGGTAAGGGCAAGATGGCCCACGTGGCAAGCTGGCCCACACGGAGTGCTGGCCCATGCGGGAATACCATCCCACACAGGAGTGCCACCCTGCTTGGGAATGTCACCCAGCATGGAAAAGCTGCCCTGCTCAGGAGTGCCAGCTGACACAGAGAGCTGGCACAGCAAGATGATAAAACAAGAGACACAGACAAGAGAAAATAAGAAGATGTAGCAGATAGGGAGTTGAGGTGGTGCAAGAGAGTAATCGCCTCTCTCCCACTCCAGAAGGTCCCAGGATCAGTTCCCAGAGCCGCCTAATGAGAATAAAACAAGACACAGAAGAACACACAGCAAATGGACACAGAGAGCAGACAATGGGGGGAATGGGGAGAGGGGGGAAAAATAACATAAATCTTTTAAAAAATCAACCTGAAGGCAAATATTACATCATGTATTTCTTCTGTATCCTACAGAGCTTAACCTAATACTGAGCAGAAATAGGTGCTCAATAAATGCTCTTTGAATTATTTGAATATAATTAATTATATTATAAAAAATGATAGCTAAAACAGATATATCACTTTATTACATGTATGAGATGATATGATAGTAATATATAGTGGTGACTTTGAAAATATGTGTGGGTTATCATTGGTAAATCAATGAGTGGATCTTCATCCAGAAAACAGAGGGCCCTCTCTTAAATAAAAGCAAGGAAAAATGGAGCCAGTGAAAAATGATAGTTAATGCGCATGTTCAGCATCAACTTACATGACATGCAAAGCCAACCTACGTGGGATCCTTGGAGTATAGCATGGGTACACTATGCACATGACAGTCTGAACACAAGCACTATTTGAGGTATTTGTACAGCCTTCTCTAACAGGTTAGGTGATGCCCAGAAAGAATATGATTTCCAGTAGTAAGTCTCCCCAGGCCTGGTGCTCAAGCCCAGCTGAGTTATGTGCTATCCATTTAAAAGCAGAGAGGACAAGCAGTAGCACTGGTGAAACATGAAACTGGAATTCTAGAAAATGGCCTGCAAGATCAAAAACAATTTCATCACTATGTCCAGGTAAAGTTTTGCAGAGTCCCTATTCCTCCATTATAAGTATGGCTCTCTCCCACTCACTGGGAGCATTGTTTAGGTGGGGACCAGTGTGGGGACATGGTACTGCTGCAGCTGACTCTCCTCTTAGTCCACCCAACCAACTGCAGGTTTATTTGCTCCTTTTGACTTATCCAGCACCAGTGTTTGAAATGTGGCCTTCCATATATTTGTTTAAGTAAATAAGAAGACAGTCAACATGCTGGTGGGAACATGTACATTCTGCATCAATGAAGAAAAACCCTGACTTACACGGAACAATTAACTTTTGATTATCTTTGTAAGCAGCATGTGCTTGTATCTGCTGCACATTTTAGATCATGAGATGGATGTTTCCTTTACTCCAGATCATTTCCCAGCCACCTGCTTCTGCCAATAGTTGATATATCTGCCAAAAAATGCAAACTAATTTAAATCTTACCTTTGAGTAAATATAATTAGACTGGAAAGTTGTGTATTAAATTTGATAACCTCCTGTAGCAGTTTGGTATTATTTATGAATTCCAAAAATAGATATTGGATTATGTTTGTGAACTGGTCTGTTCCTTTGGGCATATTAGATTGTATTAGATTCAGAGGTTTCACTTTTACTTGATTAAATTATGATTAAGGCTTTGATTAAGCCATGTCAGTAGGACTTTGAGTCCCTTCCCCCTTGGTGGGTTGGGACTCACAGAGAAAACTGCAAGGCAGAGGAGTTAGTTGGAGTTTTGGAGCTCAAGCCCAGGGAAGTGAACACAGAAGAGAAGAACACAGAGAAATAGAGATGGCTCCATAGACCCAGCCGAGGCCCCAGGAAACAAGAAAGCCTGATATTTTATAGCTGACCTTGTGGAGAGAACAGAGCATCTGAGCCCAGAGAGAAATGAGCCCCCAGAGAGAGATGATATTGGAAGCTGGTATTGGAAGAAGCTAGGACCATGAAGCTTTAAGAGGAAGAGGTCTGGACTCTTGCAGACATCAGCAGCCATCTTGCTCCAGCATGTGGGAACAGACTTTGGTAAAGGAAGTAACTTACACTTTATGGCCTGGTAACTGTAAGCTTCTACCCCAAATAAATACCCCTTATAAAAGCCAACAGATTTCTGGTATTTTGCATCAGCACTCTCTTGGCTGACTAATACACCTCCTTCTGAAAAAAAAAAAAAATTAAAGAATGAATGTCCATATGGATTAGCAAAGAAAAGTCAAATCAAAGGTCTCCTCTACATTCAAAAAAATGTTGATCAACTCTGCTCCCCTTTTAACTTAATAAGTCATTTTTCTCTTTCTTTTTACTGCCAAACTTCTCAAGTAGGTGGTATATGTCTTCCTGCCTCCTTTTGCCTACCACACATTCCTGCTTTAGTCCTCAACACTGACTTCATGGCATTATTAAAACTATCCTGAGGACAACCAGCAAGAAGGCAGCAGAGTAAGGAGCTCCTAGAGTCACTTCCTGCTACAGGGCTGTTAGTAAATACCCAGAGCTATCTGGAGCTAGCTGAAGCACCTGTTTGGGGGCTCCAGACCAGAAGAGCATCCAGCAACATCATTGAAGGAATGGAAGGAGGAGACTGCCCATCTGCAGAGAAGATTCATAAGTAGAGTGCTCCACACCATGGAGACCAGTGCCCATCATCCACTGGAGGCACAAGCCACCTCAGGAGCTGTTCTGTGGCTGGAATTGAAAGCTCCACTTCCCAAAAACAGGGAAGGAAGAGACAGTTGGGCACCAACTTCAACTACTGATGAGTAAATCTGGCAGGCTAAAGTATAATCCTAAGAACAGGTAAAGTTTGAACCTGTCAAAGTCAGGAAGAGGCCAGTAGCTGCCATCTTAATTCCACACCTGGCACAAGGTGAAGCGGCATGTACTTAAAATCACAGTTCTGGTAGGGACCAGCTCCTTTCCATCCAGATCAGATTGCAGCTCTAGCCTAAGAGCAAGCCCCATCTCCAGCAGAGAGGAAGCTGGGGGGACTTGTGCCAGACTCTCTGGGAAATTACTGACCAAGCCACGGAGGTGAGTGATTGTCCTACTTTGACAGAGCAAGCCACCCCAGGAGCTATTCTGTGGCTGGAATTGGAAACTCTATTTCCCAAAAATAGGGGAGGAGAAGATGGTTGGCCACTGATTTCAGTTACTGATTAGTAAATTCAGCTGACAAAAGTATAACCCTAAGATCAGCTAGAGTTTGAGGCTGTCCAAGTCAGAAAGAGTCTGGTAGATGCCATTTTGACTCCACCCCCAGCCTGAGGGGAACCCGGGCTGACTGAAAATCACAGTGATGGTAGAGACCAGTTTCTTTCACCCATATCAGCCTGCAGCCCTAGCCTAGGCTAAGGCCCACCTCTGGGAGGAGGAGGCTGGCAGGTACTGACTGCTCCAGCCTATCCAGGTAACTGCAGGTGCCTTTGGCTGTCACATACTGAACAATCAGAAGTATACCGTGGCAACTACAGTCATCTTGGACCTACAATGCATAGATTGCTGCCCACACCTGCAGTTCAATCCCCATCCCAGGCAGGGGAGAAAGGGCAATGAAGCTTAATCAGTCTCTCTGGGCAACTGTAGTCAAGGCCTGCATGACTTGGATTATTACACCCAGCTGTGGCTTTGTTCCTACCCCTGGCAAAGGAGAAAGTTGGGAGAAGCTTCATCTGTCCCTTGGGCAATGCGGGCAGTGTAAGCCTCCACAGCTTACAGTGCCAACTACATCCTTGGCTTCTACTACACAACCAGCAAGGGAGAAAGGGCAGGAAGCCCTAAACTAAAGAGAAAAACTGCACCCAGAATAAATACATCTAGTAAGCCAGATGCCAAGACACCAACAAAAAATTACAATCCACACCAAAAAACAGGAAGATATAGCCCAGTTAAAGGAACAAGATAAGCCTCCAGATGACATAAAGGAGTTGAGACAACTAATCAAGTTGTTTAAACAAATCTGAAATAAATTCAGTGAAATGGCTAAAGAGATTAAGGGTATTAAGAAGACAATGGATGAGCACAAAGAAGAATTTGAAAGCATACACATAAAAATAGCAGATCTTATGTGAATGAAAGGCACAGTAAATTAAATTTAAAATACACTGGAATCATATAATAGACTTGAGGAGGCAGAACAAAGGATTGGTGAGCTTGAAGAAATGGTCTCTGAAAGCAAACATGCAAAAGAATAGACTAAGAAAAGAATGGAAAAAATTGAACAAGGTCTCAGGGAACTAAATGACAGCAAAAGACATGGAAGCATACATGTTATGTGTGTCCCAGAAGGAGAAGAGAAGGGAAAAGGGGCAGAAGGAATATTTAAGGAAATAATGGTAGAAAATTTCCCCACCCTATTGAAGGATATAGATAGCCATGTCCAAGAAGCACAACATACTCCCATCCAAATAAATCCGAATAGACCAACTCCAAGACACATACTAAACAGAATGTCAAATGCCAAAGACCAAGAGAATTCTGAGAGTAGCAAGAGAAAAGCAATGCATCACATATAAGGGATACACAATAAGACAAGTGTCTGTTTCTCATCAAAAACCATGGAGGCAAGATGACAGTGGTATGATATATTTAAAATACTATTAGAGAAAAACTTCCAGCCACAAAATTTATATCCAGCAAGATTCTCTTTCAAAAATAAGGGCAAGTTTAGAATATTCACAGACAAACAGAAACTGAGAGAGTTTGTAACCAAGAGACTGGTATCGCAGGAAATACAAAAGGGTGTGCTACAGCCTGAAAAGAAAAGACAGGAAAGGGAGGCTTGGAAGAGAGTATAGAAATGAAGATTATATCAGTAAAAGTAACTAAATGTGTCAAGAGTGACAAAAATAAAATATGACAGATAAAACCCAAAATATTTAGGAAGAAGCTTAACCAAAAATGTAAAGCACTTGTATTCAGAAAACTACAACTCTTTGTTAAAAGAAATCATAAAAGACCTAAACAATTGGAAGAACATTCCATGCTCATGGATTGGAAGACTAAATATAATTAAGATGTCAATTCTTAAAAAAAAAAAAATCAATTCTACTCAAAGTGATATACAGAGTCAAAGCAATCCCAATAATAATTCCACCAGCATTTTTAAACAAATAGAAAACATGATTATCAAATTGACTTAGAAAGGTAAGGGGTCCTGAATAGCCAGAAACATATTAAAAAGGAAAAACAAAGTTGGAAGTCTCTCGCTTTCAGGCTTTAAATCATATTACCTAGCTATACTGGGAAAAACACCATGTTACTGGCATAAAGACAGACACACCAACCAATGGATCAGAATTGATGGTTCAGAAACAGGCCCTCACATGTATGATCAAGTGATTTTTCACAAGCCTGTGAAGCCCACCCATCTTGGGCAGAACAGTCCCTTCAACAGATAGTGCTGAGAGAACTGAATATCAGTAGCCAAAAGAAGGAAAGAGGATCCCTATCTCACACCTTATACAAAAACTAACTTAAAATCGTTCAAAAACCTAAATATAAAAGCAAGAACCATAAAGTCTAGAAGAAAATGTAGGAAAATATCTTCAAGACCTAGTGGTAGGTGATAGATTCTTGAAGGAGATAAGAGAACTGAGATGGACTACCAATGCTTAATGTATACAGAAGTTTTCATTAACTTTACTGTAAAAACATGAAAATATGTAGAGTTGATGGTAACACATCATAGTGAGTAACAGCTGGTTTATAAATGGGGATGTGACAGAAAATGGTAGTCTAGGGATATAAATGCCAATTGACAGAAAACTAGAGAATAATCTAGGGACTGAATAACACAGTAAACCCAGAGGTGAATGAGAATTGTGGTTGATGGTACAGATGCAAGAGTGTCCTTTGTGAGCTAGAGCAAATGTACATCACTACTGCAGGTGTTGGGAATGTGGAGAAGCATGGCAAAAATACAGCTGGAGTGACCTTGCATCTATGTGAAAGATGTACTGTGCTGATAATGAGGCAGTATGGAAAATGCGAGTTAAATGTACTCTATGGACATGATAACTTATCAGATGATATTATCTTATCTGTAGCAAATATTCCACCACAGTGTGGTGTGTTGATGGAGGGGTGTTGTTTGGGAATTCTTCACATGTTCATGATTGTTTTATAAGTTTACAACTTCTTTCATAAAAATATATATTTAAAAAATAATAATAGGGTGGGTTGGGGGAAAAATATATCAAATGTAAGATAAGGTCTGTGATTACTGATAAGATTTTTTAAATATTCTTTCATAATTTGTAGCAAATGTCTCACAACAATGCAAGGTGTTGGTGGAGGGTTGATGTATAGGACCCCTGTATGATGTTATGCATGTTTGCTTTGTAAGTTCACAACTTTTACTGTATACTTGTTTATCTATGTTCATATATAAATGATATAAAGTTAATAATAATAGAGTTGGTCAGGGGGAAAATACTTTGGTTAGCAGTAATATTTTGACAATGCTCTTTAATCATTAGTTAAAAAGGTTTAACAACAATGTAAGGTGTTGGTGGTAGGGTGAGTTATAAGAGTCCTGTATGATGTTCTGTATCTTTGTTTTGTAAGCTCGCAACTATTATTATACACTTACTGTTTATGCATGTTTTTGTATTAGTGGTATACTTCAGGAAATTAATTTTTAAAAAATAATAATAGGGTGGGTTGGGGGAAACTATACCAAATGTAAGGTAAGGACTATAGTTAGTAGTAAGATTTTGACAATATTCTTTCATAATTTGTAACAAATGTCTCACAACAATGCAAGTGTTGGTGGTGGGTTGATGTATGGGACCCCTATATGATCTTATGCATGTTTTTGGTGTTATGCTTTGTAAATTCACAACTCTTACTATGCACTTATTGTTTATGTATGTTCATGCACGAATGATATAAAGTAATAATAGGGTGGGTTGGGGGAAATTAGTTAAAAATGTACCAATACCATAACGTAAGGTATCGGTGGTAGGGTGAGGTATGAGAGCCCTGTATCATGCTATGTGTGTTTGTTTTGTAAGTTCACAACTATTACTACATACTTACTGTTATATATGTTTATGTATGAGTGGATATATGTCAATAAATTTTTTTTAAAAAACTATCCTGTCAAATGTCACCCATCATATTGCCTCCAGGTTCTGAAGGCTAGCTGCTCTCCACCTTCCTGTGTATAGATTCTGGCAATCAGCTCTCCCCCTTCAGGGGCTCCTCTCCTCCTTCCTCCTCCTAAATGGTATTCTTCCCATCTCTTGGTCCTCAGTCCTCTCATGACCATCTCCAGTGCTCACAGCTGCAGTCCTGATTTATGTAATCCTAATCCTGAGTTCTCTCCTTTTTGGCACAGGATCTCTTACTGCCTGTGAGCCTTTGTTCCTCAGTGCCGCCAAAAATCCTAGTGTGCCACAGTCTTTCACTCAAAGTCATGTCTTCCTCTTAATGTTCTTATTTGTGACTGAAAATGCCCCCATCCCAGTATCCAATTAATCACCAAGCACTATTGATCTTTCCTTTCATTTCTAGGCCCTCCTTTCTTCTCATTCTCTAGGCCTCAACTGTAGGCCAGACCCAGATTTCCATGTGCAGCAGCCTTCTAACTGATCTCCCTGCCTTCTGTCCCCTTCCTCCCCTCCACCCTGCACACCACTGCCAGACTGCTTATAGCAGGACATTATTTAATCACATCAGTCCCCTCCTCAAAAACCTCTATTGACTGCACAGCAAAGTTCAAACTTCTTAGCCAAGTCTCAAAGCCTCTCCTCCATCTGACTCAACACTCTAGGCTAGTTATCGGGACAAAGTGGAACTGCAAGTAATTGGCACTGTGTTGCATATGACTTCCTTCCTCCCACACTTTGTAGTCCTTCCAATACTGAAAAATATGGAAATGTAAAGAACTTATATTTTTCTAAACCAAAATCCCCTTCCTACTGCATTTTTAAATGTTGAAGTCATTTCTATTAATTGATGAAAACATGATTCCCATAATCAATATTTTGCCATTCTTGTTTCATTCATCCCCATCCAGTTTTTTTAATGGAGTTTTTTAATGAGCATATCCAAGTCATCATATCATTTCTCCTGTAAATACTTCAGTAGCTATCCCTAACAGGTAAGAACTTTAAAAATACTATTGTCATGCCTAACAAAATTAGCAAAAAGTCCTTAAAAATAACTATAATCAACATTTAAATAGTGGGTCGATAAATTTTTTTTTGTAAGTAAAAATTGGTATCCAGAAACTTTTTGGAGGGCAAGGTGGCAGCAGATTTCACTGTTTAAAATGCCCATACCGGAAAGGCAGGAAGAGATGAGAGCTGGAGGTGTCTTTGGGACATGGAGCTGCCCTGGATGGTACTTCAGAGGCAATCACCGGACATTGTAAATCCTCACAGGGCCCACTGGATGGAATGGAGGAGAGTATGGGCCATGATGTGGACCATTGACTATGAGGTGCAGAGGTGCCCAAAGATGTACTTACCAAATCCAATGGATGTGTCATGATGATGGGAACGAGTGTTTTGGGGGAGAGGGGGGGTGGGGGAGTGGGGTTGAATGGGACCTCACATATATATTTTTGATGTAATATTATTACAAAGTCAATAAAAAAAAATAAAAAATAAAATGCCCATACCCTCTGACTTTGCATTCCACACAAAGAAATTTATCTTAGCATATAATATATCCACTAAACTATGTAAGCATAGCGTTGTTTATGATAGGGGATTTAGGAGGAAGGAGGAGGGAAGGAGAGCCACAGGAGAAAGTGGAAAGGGAAGGAGAAGGAAAAGGAGGAGAGCAATTGCTGGGCCTCATTTTCCTGCCCTCCCTCCAGGTGAACCACACAGAAGCTTGTGGAACTGAGCACAGTGAGGTAAGGTGCACTGTAGGGGAAAGGAGAGAGGAGCAGGAGTGGGCAGAGAAGGGGGCAGGTAAGATCTCCAACTGAGTGGGCAGCTACTCCCCTGGCGAAGCCCTTTAGCATGACCTGGAAGTACGTGACTTTACGTTTAGAAAACCAGCTTCAAGCCTCTACCCAAGCTAAGCAGATATGCGCTCTCTTTCCAGCAAGTCACCCAAAATTGTTTGGAGATCCACTAGGATTAAACCAATATTTGTATGATTTCCCCTGGTGCTATTAAATTCTAGATTTACCAGTTGTGACACAGATGTATGATTTGTGTCTGCATGTAAATCAATGTGCCCCGGAAGGGGGAGGGGGGGAAAGTAAAATAATGTTTTAAAAAAATACTTTCTCTGATAAAAAAAAATTAGGAAAAAAGAGTATTTGAAAGCTAGCCCTATTTTTAAGTTCCTCTCCCCCCTGCCATGAAGCCTCCACTTCCCTGCCTTTCTTCCAAGGTGTAAGGCCCTGGTCTTGGCCTCAGAAAGGCAAACTCCCAGCTCAAAAGCACCTGAAATGACATCTGGAGTGTCCATGATGTGTTTCCTTGGGTTCCAAACTTCAGAATGAATGGTTAGTACAGAGGGCCTCTTGTGCCTGCCAAAACGATGATCATGATGATGATAATGACAACGATGATGCCACTGCTGCCAAACTCTCCAACACAGTAGCCACTACCACATGTTGCTACTTAAATTATTAATTAAATTTAAATTTTAAAAGTTTTAATTTAAAATGTTTTAATTGAAACTGAACAAAATTTAAAATTCTGTTTCTCAGTCATACTAGCCACATTTCAAGTGCTCCACAGTCACATGTGGCTAGGAGCTACCATATCCATCATCACAGAAAGTTCTTTGGGACAGCACTGTTCCTCCGATGCCATCATTTAAATTGACATGACGTCTTAGAAAGCCCCCCAAATCCATGCAAAGGTATATGGTGGAGAATGGTAGATCAGGGTCCTAGCCAGAGATCAGAGCTACATGGAATCCTTCCTTCTGTTCATTTATTCATGTCACAAATGTTATCAAGTGCCTATTCATGCAAGGCCCTCTCAGGTGTTGAGACTCTCAAGAAGTGGCCCAAACGATTCAGACTCTGCGCCTGCTCTTAAAAGAGTTGCAGGGAAGCGGACTTGGCCCAGTGGTTAGGGCGTCCGTCTACCACATGGGAGGCCTGCGGTTCAAACCCCGGGCCTCCTTGACCCGTGTGCAGCTGGTCCATGCGCAGTGCTGATGCGCACAAGGAGTGTCCTGCCATGCAGCGGTGTCCCCCTCGTAGGGGAGCCCATGTGTAAGGAGTGCACCCCATAAGGAGAGCCGCCCAGCGCAAAAGAAAGTGCAGCCTGCCTAGGAATGGTGCCGCACACACGGAGAGCTGACACAACAAGATGATGCAACAAAAAAAGAAACAACAGATTTGCATGCCTCTGACAACAACAGAAGCCGACAAAGAAGAACACGCAGTGAATAGACACAGAGAACAGACAAGGGGGGGAGGGGGGAACAGGAGAGAAATAAATAAATAAATCTTAAAAAAAAAAAAGAGTTGCAGTTTAGTTCGGAGATAAGAAATGTACATAAATCACAGTAACAGAGTAGAACGTGATCATTTAATAAGAGAAGTGTTTCCAGTGCTCATGGAGTTCAGAGAAGGGAAAACCACATCCAGTCAGGAAATACGTCACTGCCGAGGCAGGAATCGGTCATGGGTGCATGGAAATGGGAGAAAAGACGAGCCCAAACCGAGGGAACGGCATGAGCAAAGGCACAGAGGTGGACGGTTCCTTCCCTGGGGGAACACTGGTCCTCCTCTTTCAGAACGTGCAGCCTGAGGCTCTGCGTGGGACCCCTGCCGGGTGGCTGATTACCTCCTGCCCCCTGCTAAGCAGTGGAGGGATTAGTGTCGTAGCCCAACTGCCCTATTTTGATTGAGGTCTCAACGTGGGAAGAAAATTCACTCTAGCAAGTTAAAGCAGGGTATTAAATGACTTACAAAACTGTCAGGAAAGCTAACGAAGCAGACTCTAGGCTGAGCTTTTGGGAGTGCCTCTGAGAACCATGCCACCAAGGGAACTGCTGCTTCTTTTGTGATCAGGAAGTTGCCGTGATTAGGAAGAGGTATAGTCAGGAAGCGGCCACCATCAGTATCGCCACAGAAAATCCAGACGCAGCCACGGTGGGGCGGCCAGAAAAAAAACAGCAACCCCAGAAAGCACAGGCTCTGCCTCACATTTTATCTACAAATTCACACGGGACATCTAACTGGCAGAACTTAAATGACATCAGGAACCCTAGTGCAAAAGCATCTGAAAAATAAAAGAGGCTCTGGGAAATAATGGTTGGTAGCTTTCCAGGCTCCATGGAACAGAAAGGAATGTTGGAAGAAGTCGGAGTCCATTCCTCCTCCAACCCACCACACCCTCATATCCCCCAGCGATAAGGGATTAGGTGGCCCAGACTGTGAACTTGGGGAAGACTGCTTAAAGCAGAGAGCAGGAGACAACACCCATCATATTAGATAAGAAATAAAAGTCTGGAAAAACATTTGAGACTGGGTGTCCTTTATGAGTCAAGGGTTCCAAAACTATGCATCCTGTTTGATGCTGCCACTTATGATTCCTGGGTTTTTGCAAAGAACTGCAGGAACTGGTGGGGTTGAATGGCATCCACGCAGCCACACACCAAAGAAGACTAAGAGAGGTTCTTAGGGTGAATTTCCAAGTCTAAAAAATGCTAAGGGGAAGTTGGCATCCAACTCCTGGTTTTGTTTGTCCTATCAGTCCCTGCTGAGGAAAGCAAACAGCAGGTAACTAAAACACACCTGTCTATAGCACCTGTTTGATGTTAGCAGGCTTTGATTGTCAACTGAACAATTTGCCTAGGATTTGGAAACAAAGGAAGGAGATTGTCAAGAGCCAGAAGAGCAGGAGACGTGCACCATGCCTCCATGCTCCCAGGAGCAGAGGGAGAATGAGTGAGAGAGATCGACACCAGGGTGGTGCACTTTGGGGGAGTGCCTGCCTCCTATGGGGAAGTAATGGGATCTCTGCCCAAAGTGCCAACTCCCTATCACAATAAACCCTTGATGTCCTTAAGCCCATGTTAATAATAAATGATTCTAACAAGTGTCAGAATGGGACCGAGGGGAGGAAAAATGTTCAGTTATTAGCATGGTAAAAGAAGAGCAACAGCAAGGAGCCCATAAAGGAGTCCAACCAGAATAATTGATAGTTTATGGTAACTGATTTATTACAGAGAAGTGTCTGAACCTACCTGCCCTTGAAGATCCACCTTGTCTTATATCAACTCATTCATTCACTCACTCATCCATTCAAGGATATCTACCCAGCATCTTCATTGTTCCAGGTGTACCAGGTACTATGCTTGTCACAGTGTCCAGTAGGAAAATGGGTGAAAGAGACAATCTTCTCTCAAGCAACTTCTCTCAAATTGAGAGTTAAGCCATGAGTAAATAATTCTAGCACAAAGTAGCAGGTGAAATAAAGTGAGGTGAAAATTCCAGGAAGGGAGTGTTACTTTAATTTGGTGGAGGAAAGTAAGGAGAAGGATCTGGAAACCTTCGGAGAGCGCCCCATCCTTAGGAATTCAGTCCATCGGAACAGCCATGGTACTCTCCTACTCAACCAGCTCCTGCCATAAGCTGCCTTGTGGAGTTAATTGTCTTTTAATACATCTGATCTTCTCATTTATATCTGGCCTAAATAATAAAATTGAGAGTTTTTAATGAATTGAGATTGAGTCTATAAGTAAGGGTGTTTACCCATATAGCAGGTAAATACTAAATATTTGTCTTTTTGTAGGATGGAAATGGACTCAGAGAGAAATTTAAATGTTGCCAGTGAATATAAACTAGAAGTACAGTACGATCCTTTGACCAACTTCACTATGAAAGGATTGCTTTTGGCAGGTTTGCTTGAATTCTTCATCTGTTTTAGAGCCAGGCCCTTCTGTATTCTCACAATTGTGCTGGGAAGTGTTTTAGTTTGCTAAATGTTGCTCGGAGCAATGTACCAGAAATACATTGGCTTTTATAATGAGAATTTATTAGGTTAAGAGCTTTCCTCTGAGGCCATGAAAGTGTCAAATCAAGGCATCATCAGAAATGCTTTCTCCCTGAAGGTCAGCTGCTGGAGAACCTGGCTTCCTTCCATGGGGCAAGGCGCATGGAGGCATCTGTATGCCTGGGTCTCTGCCTTCTCCTACAGGCTTACTTTCTCCCTGAGTTCAGCTGTGGGTGATCAGGCATATGACCCTCTCCTCCAGTTCTCCTCTCTTTGAGACTCTTGGGGGACCCTTTCCAAGCCTCTGTGCTCTGCTGATTCCAACCTCTGACCTCCAGAACATCCCTCTCAGTCTCTCAGGGTTTCTCTGTCTCTGTCACCTTTTTCTGTGTGCCTGCTGCTTTCAATCTTCCCTTTATAAAAAAAAATCCCAGCAAGAGGACCAAGACCCACTCCAAGTCATGCCTCATTGGAGTAACCCAATCTAATCCAGTCGAAAGGTCCCACACCCACAGAAATTGATCAGCATCAAGAACATGATCTTATCTGGGATCCACAAAAAGTTTCAAACTGTTACAGGAAGAATTCCTCTGGAAATAGCTGTTTGTTTCTTACTATGTAATTCAGTGAGGCATACATGATTTTAATGGCATTTAAATCCAGGTGAAGGGGGGGTGGGGAGAGGGAGAGGGAAAGGGAGGGAGAGAAAGGAGAGAGAGAGGAAGGAAGGAAGGAAGGAAGGAAGGAGGGAAGGAAGGGAGGGAGGGAGGGAGGGAGAAAGGAAAGGAGGGAGGGACAGAGGAAGGAAGGGAGGGAGGGAGGAAGGAAGGGAGGGAGGGAGGGAGGGAGGAAGGGAGGGAGGGAGGGAGGGAGGAAGGGAGGGAGGGAGGGAGGAAGGAAGGAAGGAAGGAAGGAAGGAAGGAAGGAAGACCAGGTGTAATATGAGAAATGGCAAAGGTCTTCTGAACAATGCTAGGGAATGAGAGTATCTGTAATGAAAATGGAGGCATAGTTCCTATAGCTTTACATCTCTAAACTCCAATTTAACTTTAAATCCAAAATGCACTGTTCTAAGAATAATTGTTCAATGGCCAACTTAAAATTATGAACTCAAATTAGCAACTCATCACCCTCTCAAGGAAAAGCCTGAGAACTTAGGACATAAAGCCCATTTCTTTTACTTTCATGACCTCTAGGTCATGAAGCATGAGAATGGGGAGAGGAAGTACACTGGCATCTAGTGAGTAGAGGTCAGAGATGCTGCAAAACATTCTACAATACACAAGACAGCCCCCGAATCCCTGGCCTAGAAGCATCATGCATCCAATTTCTTTCTGAGGTCTTGCCACTAACTTTGAGATATTGTCAGATCTCAGGCCACAAGTCCCCTGTGCGTCAGGACTCCCAGACTTTTCCTTACTCTTCCTATTTCCCCTTTTTCTTTTCCCCTTTCCTCCTCCCAATTTTCTTTTAGGTCCTGGGAAATCCTTCCACCTTCATGTTTCTTCAAGGCACCAAGCCTATGCCCCCAAATCCTCGTTCTCAAGCTGGGGGAGGGCACCATAAGCATTTAGGGCAGGACAGTTCTTGGGTGCTGCAAGCCTGTCTGTTACTGTTGAGTGTTTAGCACCCCCAGCTCCTGGAGAACTAAATGCCAACAGTACCTCCCATTCACTGGAACCACCAATAAGACCCACAGCATCTGTTTCCAAAGCCCCTTTTGGGGGTGATAATACCCCATTGTAACCACTCTCCTAAGAGCTTAGGCCTTAGTAATGAAAACCCAGAAAAACTTTTGCCTGCCCTGCAACATGCCTCCCCAGAAGCAATGACCAATCAAACTACCTGCTTAAAGGAAGAGACGAAAAAGTGGAAAACAGGGGAGGGGAAAATACATTGATATATCCTGATAGTATCTGGCCACATTCAGCTTGTGTTTCGCAGTAGACATTTAATGCAAAGATCCATAGAAACTTGGAGCAACACAGGTTGTTTTCTATCAAACAGTCATCAAAGCTGAATCTTTTCATGGGACCTTTTCCATGCAGACTTTTTGACATGGCCTCATTCCAGGGGCCACTGTTAAAACTCTGTTTTTTATTACCAGGTAATATGTCTACCAGACATCCCTGGCTCTGAACCCATCCCTGTACCTCTAAGGAAGGGGCAGACGAGAGTGCCTGGAGTGGAAGGAGGCACAGGAAAGGATATGAATGTCTATTTCTTCCATTACTTGGTAGCCGAAAATACAGTGGTTTGCATTTTGGCAGTCAAAGTGTCTACATCAAAAATCCAAATGCCACATTCACTCTGAATCCCACTGCTTCTGAGGCAGGTTTGTACAGCAGGCATCTTGTAAAGAGAGAACAGTCCTGGTCTCAAATGACCTGCCTTCTCATTTGCCATCAGGATTCACACTTCTCGAAAGAAAAAATCAGCTTGCGTTGGTCTGTCTCTGTTCAGCCTGGAGAATTCTACTGAGCAGAGTCCACATCAAGTCTGTTCAGAGGCAATTGGCCCCCTCATGCTCAACCCACAGAATGGATGGGTCAGTTCTTGCCAAACACAGGACAATAGCAGAGTGTTCAGGGAGGAACCTCTTTGGGCCATTTTCCTCAGAAGGGGCCATGCAAGAGGCAGCCATTCTAGCCCTCAGCCTGACCAGAACACCATGGGGTGCAGAAAGAATACTGGACCAGGAGTCCTTACTCTGTGTCATTTTGTTCTGACCCCTACTTTTCTAGACCTTAATTTTTCGTTGGTAAAATGCATCCTGCCTACATCACGGGGTTGTTGTGCAGTTTAGATAAGGTAATGGTGAATGATGAAAATAGTTTGAAAATCTATAAGCCCTTTATGATTATAAGGAATTATAATGTCATTCCATGACTATAGATTAACAAACAATAAAAATTAGCAAAATAGCCCAGATTGTCCTTCCCTTTAATGAAATTCATCAGGGATAAAATACTCAGGCTTCTTCCTCATATTCTCTCACCATCTTTCTTCTGCGTGAGGCCATGAGGCTCAGGCGTCCCCCAGGCATATTCCTTTGTATGTGTAAGGTTCCAGAAGGCCACTCTGTCGAAACGAACATTGCTTAGATATGGATTAGACAGCCTCCTGGAACCTTCCGAGCACTGGTGGCCTGACCATCTCTGGCAACTGGATCAGCAAAAGAAAGTATGGAAATGATGTTCCAGCAGAAATCAGACAATTGCAATTAGTAAACATATTCTGCATTCTGAATAGCAGGATAATTTGCCAGTTACCAGGACAGCCCTTCCCCATCCTAGACAGAAGGAGATTGCCGTGGTTTAAAGTGCCTAAAAGGGGCTGGACAGCTAGCTCTAGCTGCTCTGCAGAGACAGATGTGAGGCGAGGCAGTTCCGCAGAGGCCCCACCACAGCAGGGTGGGCCTAGAGCCGTGTGTGCTACCAGCAGCGTGGCATGGGGTTTTTCTCCTTCCAGACCCAAATGTCACTCTGCTGATACCAAATTCATTGCAACACTTCCTTTCATTTCCTCTCTGGCTGCTTTGCTCTCACAGGCTCCGTGGAGATTTCCATAGTTACCAAACTCTCTGTGTAGAGTCAGCTCGGACCACCAGTGCTCTGCTCTAATTCCACTGCCATCCCGCCTCTTCTTGACTTCTCCCCACATTGCTTATTCCAGCAGAGCATTAGAACAAGGGCTCGGATCTAGCTGAGTAAGTGATTTGCAACTGCCTTTTCCCCCTTATTAGAGGAAACTATTCACTAAAAGAAGCCACTACAGAAACCGTGTTTTGTCCACCCCCCACCCCCCACAAAGACCTCTCCAATAATCTGCCTATATTTTTAAGTTTCCTTTGGCTTGATCTTCAACTTAGATTCTGTGAGGGCTGGATTGGCCTTGTCTCCTTTTAGCTATTACAGCAGGTTTTACGTCTTTTTAAACCGTGACATTCATAAAGGGAGGAGGTCACCCGGGGGCTCTATCCACGCAAAGACTGTCAGCAAGGGAGGACCCTGCCTCCTGCCTCAGGAACACAGGCCCACTGCTGACAACACCTAAGCCCAAGGGCAGAGGTGACCTTGGGTTGGAAACAAAGGGCCAGTCCGGGACCTCGCATCCTAATTCCCTGCAACAACACAGCAACTCACTCTGGGAAGAGCAGAGAGCAGAAAACAAAGGCTCATTTGGCATCTCTGATACCATCTTTGAGAGTGAATAAGACAAATAACTTAAAAGGGGCAAGGGAGATCAATGAAGCTGCTAAGTTGAAACTGTCCATATGAGAGACTCTGATTTATCAGCCTTCATAAGAGCTGATAAGCTCTCGAAATGCGTGTGCTGTGATCGGCGGCTGTGCCTTCTGGGAGACTGGCTTGCTCTCCTGGTGTGTGTGTGTGCACGTGTGTTTGTGTGTCGCATGCACATGCACCTGTGAAGGGGGAAGTGACTGACAGGGACTGAAAATAAACACTTTGATTCCATTATTCACTGGCCTGTGGGTTTGCCTTGTTATGAGGAGGCTGTTAATTGTGGCATCCCAAGGTATAACTCAAAGCTGAGGAGAATAGGTTGGAAGAGTAGAAAACTATTGCTGAAAGCACAGCCCTGTCCTTTTCGCTGGCATTATTACAAAAGCTGTGTTCCTTGTCTTAGCAGAGCAGAGTCAGAGAAACTGTGTCCTTTCTGAAAGGAGGTGGGCAGTCCTCCCCAGGGCAGGGGGCATACAGGGTCCAACAGGGGAAGGGAAGCTATTGCTGAAAATAAAAATAAGAAAATAGAGCTGTAAAGTGGGCGAGTAGCTGGGCTGGATATTGGTGCTGAACAGTGTCTGAGCACTAACTGGTCTGCCTGAGTAAGATTAAAATCTGCAGGGAAATTTTGTTCCTTAGCACTGGCAGAAATTAGGAATAAATTCAATTGCATTCTGCACAATAGCTGGAAGCGATTGAGGTTAAGTGGCCTCGCTCTCTGATGTGTTAGTATTACTGAGCACTCTCTGCTCATGTGACTTGGTGCAATCTGCTCTTGGAACATGTTGCCATGGCAACTGATGATTTCTATTACAGAACATTCAAGTTCACATTCTAGGCCTGTCATACGCTTGGAAATTTCCAGTTAAAATATTTACTTATGAAAAAGGTAAAAAAAAAAAAAAAAAAAAAGCCACCCTCAGATTCTCTCAAGGATAGAAAACAAAAAGATGCCCCTGATGCAGTGAGATTTATCTGCAGACAAGAAGATGTTGCATTTTCCCTTAGCTGTTGCCACAAAACAAAAATTTCCCATGAGGTTGCCAACTTTGTTGGGGAGGGGGGAGGAAGTTGGAATTTTACCTGCTGTCGTTTGGTGTGCAGGTGTGATGTGGATCTGAGTGTGGTGACAGAGTGTCTGAAAAACCTGCAGATCAGAGTTTCCATTCGACTCTCTGAGGCACCTGGTTCCAATTTCAGCTTTCCACTTGCCTCTTCAGCTACAAGGAAGAGGGGAGGGGTCTCCTTCTGGTTGGGCAATACTCCGGGGTTCCCAGGGATCCTGAAGACCAGGGCCTGTAGAGGAGCAGGGCAGCCTGGGACAGGACATGGGAGGCTGCTCTCTCGTGGAAGCCAAACCCTGTTGTGGGGGCCCCAGGACCCCTACCCATCCTTTTCAGAAAGGCTTCTTACAGGCATGTATAAACCCACTGGCTTCTCCCTGGAGAAGACAGCCAAGGGTTAAACTGAACCTCTGCTCAGCCAGGCACTACATAGGGAGGGATTGCTAAGGAGGCATCTTGGCTTCATGCACTTTTTCCCCTTAGCCAAGCACCTTAAGTATGTTAATAAAAGAGTCCCCAGTGCTTTTGCCATCAGAAGCTTTCAGGTGGCTCCAACAACCCTAGCTGTGCAATTACCTCGTGAGGACATCCCAGGACTCACAGATAGTTCTCTCTCTAGCTATTAAAATCTCAATGGTCTTTTTTTGGCCCTGTGGTTTCTGCAGAGTCTGATTGGAATCATACTCTAGTCTGTAGCTAGAAACCACTTCGTTGAGTGGACAGTGCTTCCTGAGCTTGCCTGATCAGAGGCCCACTAGGCTGTGTGTTTAAAACCCCTATACCCAAGCCCACCCCAGACCTACTGAGTCAGAATCTCCAGAGCCTGGAAGTGTGCATTTTTACAATCCAGAAAATCTGAGAAGCTCTGCACTCAGATTGAGAAGCCTGTCAGCAATATTAGGGCTGTCTGCTTCTTTGGAAATTATCCCGCCAACACTCTCCTAACGGCACTATATTAGGCTCTGCTGGGTTCCTAACCATTATTGATATAGAATGGGACAAAATACATTGGGCAAAATTAAAGAAATATAAAGAGTGTTTTGATGGCGGTGGCTCTGGAGATTCCCCAGTGGAGGCATGAATGAATTCGGCCCTGTTAATATGAATGTATTTTCTACGAAACAAAATAGTCATCCCATGGGTGAGAAAATAACTTCTTAAAACTCAGATTAACCATTGTGCCAACTGCAAGAAAGGAGTATTGTGTACACAGAACTACCAGACACGGCTGTTTGGGGGTGGGGTAGAATTGCAGGGTTAAATTTTCAGTCTCCCTCAGCAGTTTTGTCCATGAGGATTTACAAGACAGGTGGTATGTTTACGGATTGCTGACTGTGCGTTTGTGAACAGGGCGAAGCTTCATAAAAGATGGCTGCACTAAAGCCAGAAGCCCTGCTAGGAAGGCACCTGTTCCATATGGAACAGAGAAGTCAGCAAGCACAGAAGAAACCCTTACACCCTGTGCTTAGCATCTCCAGGACCGAAAACAAGTGATTGTCACCTGGATGTGCAGCTCTGTCAGAGTACTCTAGAAAAAGAGTTTGGTGTCAATACTACTCAGATTGATCTTTCTCCCATATCTGGGGGAAGGAAATGGAGATAGGTGACCTTTCAGCCTTTCTATTCATCCAAAAGGGTGAGTGGTCACCTACAGTGGTCTGGTGGGCACTTAGAGAAATTAGAGCAGCACAGTTAGTTCCTGAATCAATTCGAGAGATCCCAAGAACTCCTTCTCTCTCACACGCATACATACACACACACACACACAACTCTCTAAGCTCTTGGAGAGAGACACAAAGAGAGAAAAAGAGGGAAATTTATTTAACATGCTCTTCTAGAGCCAGAAATCATGAATCCAGAAATTACTTTTTGAGATTCCGGAGTGCCTTACAAGTTTATGGACCCTATCCAGCTGAGGAAACGGGAGACCCCCAGAGACTGGGATGGCTCTGGCCAAGCCCAGCCCAGGCTGCTGCCTTTGTGTGGGGCAGCAGTGTCACCTAGTGATGCTGTGGTTTAAGTACAAGCTGTTTTCCTGGGAACCATCCAATTTGATCAATCTGTAATAAGATCACTAATTCATATTAATGAGGAGGAGGAGGAGTATATATAATCCCAAACTGGCAATAGCCCCCAAATCAGTTTTTGTTTAGCCTGGAATGCATTCTGTGACTAGGTAGCATGTGGGGTTTCTGTAAGATGACATAAAAGAGTGCATTCCTGAGCTCATGCCAAGCAGGATGGAAAGGGAAGGCAGGAGAGTGAGCAAGGTTTAAAGGTACTGGGCCCTTGTGTTAGTCCAGGTGCTCCAAGAAGCAGATGCTGAGGAGGAGTTAGCGGTGGAAGAATTTTATTAAAGTTAACACTGGGAAAGACCAAAGGGGTGCGGGAGCAGGAAGAGGCAAGGAAAACCTTCAGACCGCAATTGCTGGACGACACCTGTGAAAAGGAGAGGAGGCAGGAAGGAACACGGGGTAGGAAGCGTTGGGGACTGCAGCACAGCTCTGAGAATGGCTTGGCCATCCCTACCGGGCAATCTGGTGCAAAGATCATGCCTAGAGGAATCCTGCACTGGCCGGAAAAAGGGTCCTTGCACCACCACTATGTTCAGTCATTGGCTGGGAGCCACCCTGGGGGTATGCCCACAGCTGGAAGCTGTCAGCTCACTACCTGCACTCCTTGCAGCAGGTTCTCTCTGGAAGGGGAATCTGAGCAGCATACCTCCCCGGCTGCTGCAGACCAGAAAGGAAGCTGTTCTAAGCTCACTTATTTACCTGCAGATCCCCATGTCCACACATGGAAACTATGAAAAATAGACCATGAAAGAACACTGTGATTGATGCGTCTGAATTGCTGAGTCTAAAATCTAGCACTTGTTCTTGTTCCATTAACTAATGTAAACTTGAAAGAGGAACTCGCCACTGTGCTGGTGATAGGACCAGATCTCTGTATTTAAAAACATTCAGGAAAAACAATAATAAAAATTAAAACATTCAGAAACTTGCTCAGAGGACAGAGGAAGTTAAAGATTTTCAGAAATCCAATTTGGGTGAAGAAACCCAGATAGTATTGCAGGTAAGGATGCAAATTTTTCAAATCACAATTAAACCTCAACGGCACAGGATGTGTTGAATAAGAAATGCAATAAGCCACTTGACAAAGAACATTGAAACGATCTAAGGGTAGAAAAAAGCCCACTGTGGGAATAGAAAAAGGATGAGGATAAGCAAAAAAGAAAAAATGAACACACAAACTCTTTCTAAAGCTTGTCGAGGAAAGCCGAGAAAGCAGAATGAGTTAACATCCCAAAGAGGTTAGAGATTAGGAAAACGGTCTGGGGAGGAGGAGGCATTGGCAATAAAGTGGCTGGACTAATAAATGAGAAGGGGAGTGAAATTAATGATGACTCCGAGTGGCAGAGATACTGAGCTGCTCTTTTAAATTGGTCTTTAACAAGAAAAATAAAGAAAGGGAGCATAGACAATTAGGAAGTAATGAAGACCTTTAAATATAGATGTTGAAATAAACCAGTTAAGGGAATATTTGAAAACATGGCACAATATGTAAATCAGCAGGTCCAGATAATGTGCATTCCACAACCTCAAGGGAATTAGTTAATGAATTTGCTGAACTACTGGCCATTATTCTGAAAGGCTCCAAGAGACCAGGGATTATAAAATGAAAATATTTGACCAGTCTTTTACCAAAAAAAAATTTTTAAGTAGCCTTGATGATTACTCTACCTGCCACTGTATACTCTTCCCATCTCATAGGGATGTCGTAATGACGAATGAAGTTAGAGATGTTAAGCCACCTGGAAGGCAGCACAGGGGCAGCATGCTGGTGGTGACATGTCTGAGCCATACTGGTGGACCAGAGTTGGAGCATATATGACCGCAAACCAGGGATAATCAGACGCTTGGTTTTTTGTGCATTGGAAAGCATTTGGGGGTTGTATCGTTATATTTCTGGTTTTTAGGCTAATATAAAATCAATTCACATACCCAGCGAGCACAGCAAGGGAGAGAAAATCCTCATAGTAGGTGCCAATCTATGATATTACAAGGATAATCCACTGATGGATAATGGAGTACGGGCAGTACCAAAAATCTCTAAGCTTTTTCTTTAATAGAGAGAAACAAGTTATTCCTTATTTTAATGAAAATAAGCAATATATTATTCTTACAGAAAAACAGAAAATACAGAAAAGCAAAGGTAATAGTAAAAACAATCACCTGAAAGCCTGCCCCTGCTTATAAAATTTGGTGTGTTTGCATTCATAATTTTTCCCAAGAAAATAAATACATAGAATTTATTTTTATTAAAATTGGATAATCCTATACATATCACAGTTCATATATGTATATTATATAACGTTTTCCACTCACAAACATATCTTTCCATCACTTTAAATTGCTGGTAGTTATTTGACCAATAATTTTTGAACACTTAGACTATTTCTGCTTTTTTTTGGCTATTATCAGTAGCTCTGAAGCCACCATCCTTAAACAAACACCATTGTATGTTTATCCTATTCTTTCCTTAGAATAAAATCCTATAAAGGAAAATGCCAAGACAATTGTACTTGTTTTTTAGGATTTTTGTTCCATATTGCTAAATCACTTTCAAGAAAGAAGGCAATTAACACCCCACAAACAATAAATGAAACTGTCAGTTCTTCATATGCACAACAACTAATCTCTCAATTCCATAACATTTTTAACATCCAATAATAGCTAAATTTGGATCATTACATACAATAAAAACACCTGA
Organism: Dasypus novemcinctus; assembly: GCF_030445035.2. Taxonomy (NCBI): domain Eukaryota; kingdom Metazoa; phylum Chordata; class Mammalia; order Cingulata; family Dasypodidae; genus Dasypus; species Dasypus novemcinctus. The sequence continues at coordinate 17,831,039 of NC_080690.1, read as the reverse complement.
AGAAATTTCTGTACTTTCTACTGGCCTTTAACTATTTGGGGGGCCCTTCTTTCCTTCCTTCCTTCCTTTTTGAAATGTTGCTGCATTGACATGTTTTTCATAAAGTTGGGTAACAAATTCAAACAGCACTGATGAGAAAGACATCATTTGGAAAACAGTCTGGTACTCTTACAAAGTTAAGCGTTCCCAAACCTATGGAACAGGCATACATGCTGGAAAGACAACTTACACAGGAGAATCATGAGAATGCTGCAGAATGTACATGGCAGCCATGTACATCAGAGCTAAGGAACTGTAAACAACACAATTCTACATCTGCAGGAAAACTGTCATATTCCCACAATGGAATATCATATAGTAGAGAAATGAATGAGGCACAGCTAAATGCAACCACATCAGTGAATCTTAGAGATAGCATTGAATGAGATTGCATACAATATACCACAATTTTTATTAATTCCAAAAGTAAGCAAATATAAATAATATATTGCCTTGGGATACATATGTGATAAAAGTAGGGGTTTTTTTCATTTTTAAAAATTTTATTGAAGTATATCACTCACACATAAGCATACATAAACAATAAATATATAGTAATAGTTGTGAGCTTACAAAACAAACATACATAGCACCATACAGGACTCTGATAACTCACCCTACCACCAATACTTTGCATTGTTGTTAAACATTTTAAACTAATGATTAAAGAGCATTGTCAAAATATTACTACTGGGAAATGGATTTGGGTCAACTGATAAGAGCATTCGCCTACCACATGGGAGGTCCAAGGTTCAAACCCAGGGCCTTTTGACCCGTGTGGTGAGCTGGCCCACACACAGTGCTGATGCGCACAAGGAGTGCCATGCCACTCAAGGGTGTCCCCTGCATAGGGTTGCCCCACACTCAAGGAGTGCATCCCATAATGAGAGCCGCCCCGCTCTAAAAAAGCACAACCCACCCAGGAGTGGCGCTGCATGCACGGAGAGCTGACGCAGCAAGATGATGCAACAAAAGAGACACAGATTCCCAGTGCTGCTGACAAGAATGCAAGCAGACACACAGCTAATTGACACAGAGAGCAGACAATGGGGGGAGGGAGGGAAGGGGAAATAAATAAATAAATAATAAATTAAAAATCTAAAAATAAAAATAAAAATATTGCTACTAACCGAAGTATTTCCCCAACCCACCATATTATTATTATGTATGAACATACATAAACAATAATTGTATAATAAAAGTTGTGGACTTACAAAGCAAACACGCATAACATTATACAGGTGTCCCATACATCAACCCTCCACCAACACCTTGTATTGTCACTAAAAGTAATTTTTAATCTTATGGATACAGGGTGGTTGTTACCTCTTGGGGAAAGGGACAGTGGTCAGAGGAATAGAACAAGGCACATTTAGATGCCACAATACTGGTAATATTTCAGCTCAGGTGGAGGGATCACCAGTATTCATTTCACTGTTGTGCTTTATAACTAACATATATGTTTGAAGTATTCATATGTAAAACTGTTACATGTTTAAAAATATGAAAAACACTATTGGCCAGAGCCTACCAAGATTATGTATTGCATGCTCAGTATTTAGCAAATTTCATTTTCTAACACATCAAATAGTGCTCTAATGTCCCCCAAAGAGCGCAAGCCTTTTTCACTGCTAACACCAGGCCTACCACTGAGAATACAGGATAGAGCGGCTCCCGAGGATTCCACAATTCCCCAGAGAAGTGGTTGTGCCCCCATCTCTCAAGTGAAGAATCAGAAAGGAAGAAAAAATGAACTAGAAACTAACAACAGGCACAACTTCTGGAAAAATTCCCTAAAGGCTCTGGGCTATGACCTTATCCATTCTCATATACTTTCCTAAAAATAGATCTCCAGTTCTGGTAAACTGTTGGAGGAAAATAGCCTATTTTTAAAGGAGCAGTCCTAAATAGCTAAATCATTTTACTTAAGCAATGAGCCAAGTCACTTCTAATGAGGATGTTGCATTACTGGAAATAAGATATATTTAAATAGTCCCTGCATTATCCCAATAAATCACTTGAAAAATATTCTCAAATGTCCTGAATGTATTTGTAGTGCATATGCCTGATCTTTCTAGAAGAATAAAGATATTTGCTGGAATATTCTGAGAATAGACATTTATCCAAATTATTAGCCAGGACACTAATAAAATTATTTTACATTTTCCTAACACCTTTAACTATATCCTATACTTCCAAAACAATTTATGTTTCTTACCTTTAATAAAACAGACTCTGTCTATAAAGGAGCAGGGATATGGGAACACTTTTTTGATGACCCAATGGGAAATCCTCTAGCAATCCTATGACCTCAAAGTATATATGTATTTGCAATATTTCATAAAATGACTTGCTGCCCATAAAAATTTTAGACTTTTATGACTGTATTTCCAAGTGTTTTAAAATCAGTGCAATGTTCTCTTTTCTAATAGTCACAATAAAAATATGAGACCCATTTATTCATTCAATAAGCACATAGTACCTACTCCATGCCTAGCACTTTGCTGGAGAAATGCAGATCCAGCCCTTAAATCACTCACAGTTTTGAATGTCTTATAAAACCACCTGAATTAAATCTGCATCTGAATCTTCTTGTATTATGCTCTATGGCCTGAAAAAATATATATTCTTATGTTGTCCTCCAGAGAAAGCTTGAGGTTAAGGGTGCTCCAGGAAGAAGTACCCTCCCTTTGCTCACTAAGATCAGCACTGATCTCCTAATTCCCAATATAACAGCCAGGGTTTCCTCCTTTTACTTGAATTTCTGTAGCATTTAACATTGTGGACCCCACCATAATTTCTCTGCTTTCTCCGCTTTGGAGGGGCACCTCTGCTGGTTTTATTTGGGCTCCTTCTCGGCCCCCTTGGCCAGCTTCCCTTTCTCTGCCCATCCCTCCAGGATTGGCACTCACACCCCAAATCGTAACCCCCTCTGATCCCCCTGCTCTGAGCACCCAGGTCCTCCTCATGCGCCACTTGTAGTCACACTTCATTGCCCTTGGGCGAGCCTGCCTCTTTGCCTGGAAAGCCCTCCTAACCTCTGCATCCCACCCATTCTCCTTTTCTCCAAAAGCCAAAATCCCACTCAACTTCCAGGGACTGGCTTAAAGGGAAGGCAGCATGTAGCGGATGGGGGTGTGGGCTCTGGAGCCAGAAGTCCTGGGTTCAAAACCTAACTCTGCATTGATGAACTGTGTGACCTAGGGCAGGTTACTTAACCTCTCTGTATAGTTTTCTCAACTATAGAATGAAGATAAAGATAGTATCTATCACCTAGGGTTGCTAGGAGAATTAAATGAATCAATATCTGAAGAGTCTTTTTTTTTTAAAGATTTATTTATTTATTTAATCCCCCCATCCCCCACCCAGGTTGTCTGTTCTCTGTGTCTATTTGCTGCATCTTGTTTCTTTGTCCGCTTCTGTTGTCAGTGGCACGGGAAGTGTGTGTGGCGCCATTCCTGGGCAGGCTGCACTTTCTTTCGCGCTGGGCGGCTCTCCTTACGGGGCGCACTCCTTGCGCATGGGGCTCCCCCACGCGGGGGACACCCCTGCGTGGCAGGGCACTCCTTGCGCGCATCAGCACTGCGAGTGGGCCAGCTCCACACAGGTCAGGGAGGCCCGGGATTTGAACCGTGGACCTCCCATGTGGTAAACGGATGCCCTAACCACTGGGCCAAGTCCGTTTCCCTGAAAAGTCTTTTGAGTGGTACCTGGCACATTGAAAGGACTATGTTTGTTTGAGGAAAAACAAAATTCAGCTCTAAAAATATTTTCCAAAGACTCGAATTTTTTTTTTTTTTGGTCTTCACTTATTTTTTTAATATTACATTCAAAAAATATGAGGTCTCCATATACCCCCCATCTCCCTCACCCCACTCCTCCCCCCATAACAACAATTTCCTCCATCATCATGAGACATTCATTGCATTTGGTGACTACATCTCAGAGCACCGCTGCACCTCATGGTAAAGACTCGAATTTTTAATCACCCCTTATAGCCCACTTATCACCATGTGTTAGATATATATAGATATATATATCTATAGATACATATATATATATCTCCCCCAGCATACTCTGGGCTCTACAGGTCAGGGATCCTGCCTCAGTCACCTTATATCCCAGTCTGGCAAATGGCAGCTCTCCGTAAATGTTTGTTGAATAATTGGGAGATTGTAAGTGATGAATCATGGCCATCCAATCTTAATGGCAAATTAGGGAGCATGGGCCTAGAAATTCCTTGGAGGTTTTGGCAGGATGAGGTAGGAATATCATCAGGTAGCAGCACTTCCCATTCCCAGGGTTTCTTTGTCCCAATACACTGATCAGGTGACAGGAGCCTTAATAGTGCCTAGCCCAATTAATCCAAGCCAGACTAGCACACACTGTATCTTTCTGTATCACATCAGTTGAGTTTTATTTTCCATCCTTCATGCTATATCCTTTTCTGTACATAGATAACAAGTTTTACATTTAAAATGTAAATAATAAAACATGAAAATCACAAATCAAGAATATCCTATCGAATTAAAAAACATTTCCAAGTAATGCACTCAATTCACCCACACAGGTGCCAGGTAGCAATAGGTCCTGTAGAGGAAGCACTAGAAGAATGTAAGAGAGAAAAGCTGTGCGTCCTTCCCTTGGGGGATTCAAAAGGACATATATGATTGGAATATACCATTCCCCTCCTAGGCAAGCATCTTTCAAAATCAAAGATATTCCCATAACCCACTAATGCATCTGTATCTTTAATTAGCCCAGTCGAGCACATAACTCTGTAAAGTCTCTCACCTTTTTTGCTCCTTTCAACTAATTTCTGAACATTTCATTTTCTAGCAAGCTTTCACTGCATGATAAGTGGTAATGAAATGACCAATATTAACCCGTTGTTAAATTAAACAAAGTACATCATTGGCTGATAGCATTCTATATTATTGGGATTTGAAATGGGTCCTATCCTATGATGAAAACATTTGGTATTTGCCTAATGAGACCATTATTGTATCTACAAAGGAAAAAAGGCGTTGTATTAAAACACTTCATGTTAACGACGGGCACGTTCAGCACTTTGGGCTCACAGCCACATCTGTGGGTGAGGCACATTTCTCTACATTAATGCTGTAGTTGGGCCCATATTCCTACTGAGATGTCTGATTGGCTACTCCCCAAATATAACTTAAATTGGCTTAAAATAGAACAATCACGTGATAACCCAGTAGCATTAGCAACTCTATTAACAGCCAATTTCACATCCACACCAGAGGGAGTAAAAGGTAATTTGCTCATTATCAACACCCTCCGGCAGTGGAAGGAAATGATTGTTCATCAAAAAGTATTTTCTAACATAACAATAGCAGCACCTATATGTAACCACCTCACTCTCCCTTCACTTCCACAACTTGATCTCTGAAGAACGCTATGGGGAAAGACTTTGAACTCTAAATGGGTTTGATATAAGTAGTCAACCACCCTCCCCTGTCCTGCCCACCCAGTACACACACCAAGGTCAACCCTGCCTTCGCCTCACCTGGACCCTTTACAGTTACCAAGACAATATTTGGCAAGTAATCCTGCAGGGTCCAGTTTCAATCTCATTACATCGAAGGCTGTTTAGACCAAACAGGTTTCCAAGTCCTGACTGCCCACTTGATCAGACTATTTCAACACAACCAGTTGGACATGGACAGTTCTGGGAGCCAGTGTAACCAAATCTAATCTGCAGGCTCATCTAGTGATCAAAGTGTTGGAGAAAATATGGCTCTTACTGGGACATGGAGACTGACTGACCATAAGCAAAGAATTCATTTATTGAGAAGCTCTCCCAATGGAGGGGTCTGAAGAACAGACTTCAGTCCCCCCACCAGCATGGTGGGGTCTGAAGAGAGACTTCAGCCCACTCCTGGAAGGGCAGGACTTGAATTTATACAGAACTCTCCTAGGTGGGGAAATGGTAGTGGGAGGGGGGTTGAGTGAGGTAGTAGGAGGGGGTTGAGGGGTTCTATGGTTTCTTGCAATGCTGCAGGAGCAAAAGTTTCTTTTGATCTGTAAGGTTTTAAAGGGTTTGTAAATAGTGAAGGTTTCTGTCTCCATCTCCCTCTGATATGCAGATGGTGAAGATCTCTATCTCCCTTTACTCCTGTCTCTACCGGGTTTGTTTACTCTGTGGGAAAGTGCCACACAGGGGAGGGGATTTACTTTTTCCCAATGCATATCAGGGGAAACTGAGGTACAGCTTGTTAATTATTGCAAACCTCTAACACAAAGAAAATGAACTGTTCAGATATACAGTATTGTCCCAGTTGGGTAGTTTTAAAACTTACTAACCAGCTGTCTTCATTTAGAAAATATTTCTTTAGAAAGGATGTTCTTTTGTTTGCTTGCTTTTATTCAATTCCTAATTAACTTCTGTTTGAAGTGTTTATATATTAGGATACAATATTTTACCACTACAGTGGCAAATTAAAGAAACAGATTAATTATCTACTACTCTGCTCAACCAGTTATTTGAGAATAGCCACCTCTTATTTCCGGTCTAGCTCTCTGGGCCTTCTCCTCTATACACAGAAGCCAGACCAAGCAAGTTGCCCAAGCAACTCTAAAGAGGTCACTCCCTAGCTCAGAAACCTTCAGAGTCCCTATTGCCTTTAGATAAATTACAAACTGCATTCCAGCATTTTGACTCTTCCTAATCCTGTCTCTCTTACTATTCCAGCTGTAACTGGAAATTCTCATTTCTCCCCAGAATCCTAGAATATAGCCTATCTTGACCTATCAGAATCAAAGGCCTGATCAAATGCAACCATCTCCATAAAATTTTCCTTGCTTATTCCAACACAAATGATCCACTGCTGCAGTGCTTTCGGACACTCTGCCACTTCACAGCTGTGGATTATGGGAAGCCTCCCCCAGACCTTGGAAAAGAGAGAAAGGTTGTTCTGGGAGAGTACTACCAACCCCAGAGCCACTTTAGAGAGAACAGCTCCTATGTCTGCAAAATCTGTCTGGACCAGAGTATCCCAGATAAAGAACAAGCTTATCGACCTAAGGGAGGACTGCTTTGCCAGTGATGCAGAGAGGGGGAAACAGATAGTCACAGAGGGACATGATGTCTCAGCCCCTCCCAGCAGCATCCAGGAGAGAGAGAGCTTTGGCTAATAAACTAATACTATCAGCCCCTTTGGTAAATCATTTGCTATTTGAGATAGTGACATGATGCTGTCCTAGCCAGTTGCCATTAAACATTGGATTCTTTAAGTGGCCCGTAGTTCTGATTCTCTATCACCCAAAACACTCTGGTTCCCCATATTGGTTTACCTATATAGAGGCAGTACGCTGGTCATAAGGACTCAGAGTACTCCAGTTCCTGTGACAGTGATTTCTCACTATAAATAGTCCATTGGCTCTTCGTTCTTTAGTAAACATTATTGAGCATCTACTATATGCTAGGTACTTGGCTACTCATTTAAGGTGATGGGCAAGAGAAACACAGCCCTTTGATCCATGGAGATTAAAGTCTGGAGGGTGATACAAACAAGTAAGCTTACAATTCTAATATAGTGTGATGAATTCCCTGGTAGGGATGTGCACAGGAGAAGGGTAAGAGCTCATGCTTGGAGGAAGAACCCAAGGTTGGGAAACCAGAGAAGACTTTGTGCAGGAAATGATATTTACACCAAGTCCTAGGAGATCAGTTGGAGTTAGCCAGGAGATCACAGGAGAGAAATGGAATGATTTCATGTAGCACAAGGAGCTTGGGAAAAAGTCCAGGAGTATGTCTGAGAAACTGAATATAGTTCAGTATAACTGTGGTGGGCAATGTGAAGAAGATCAGGGATAAGGGTCAGCAAAGCAGGACAAAGATCAGAGAAGCTACCATAAACCATTTTATCATGAGAACATGGAGGAAGTACTGAAAGGTTTTAAGCAAGCAAATGACCTGATATCTCTGACTGTTGGATAAATGGGCAGTGGCTTTGGGGATGAAAGAAAGAGGGCCAATGAGATTTATTGCACAATAGGCAGGACTTGGTGTGTGATGAGGTAATGAGACTGGGAGGTAAAGTGAGAAAGAGAGAGAAAGAGAAAAGAATCAAGATGATAGTCAGATTTCTGGGCTTGAACTAATCAAGTGGTGGTGGTGTCATTAACTGCAGCACACAATAGTGGTTAAAAGCACTGATTCCAGAGATGGGTTACCTGGGTTTGAATTCCTGCTTTATCACTTACACTGTGTGGACTGAGAAAGTTATTGAACTTCCCTGTGCCTCAGTTTCCTGATTTGTAAAGAAGATAATCAGAGTACCTATACCATAGAGTTGCTATCAGATTAAATGAGTTAATAGTGGCATGCTTAGCATAGTGTCTGGCACATAATAAATGTTATGTACGTGAGTTTGAGAAATAAAATGGATAACAGGGGAAGCAGGTTTGGAGTAGAGAATTATGTGTTGAGTTTGGGGGATTTGGGATTGCAGAGATTTGTGGGACAATCAAGTAAAGCTGTTTATTTTTTTTTTTTAAAGATTTATTTATTTTTTATTTAATTTCCCCCCCTCCCCTGGTTGTCTGTTCTTGGTGTCTATTTGTTGCGTCTTGTTTCTTTGTCTGCTTTTGTTTCTTTGTCCGCTTCTGTTGTCGTCAGCGGCACGGGAAGTGTGGGCGGCGCCATTCCTGGGCAGGCTGCACTTTCTTTTCACGCTGGGCGGCTTTCCTCACGGGCGCACTCCTTGCGTGTGGGGCTCCCGCACGCGGGGGACACCCTTGCGTGGCACGGCACTCCTTGAGCGCATCAGCACTGCGCATGGCCAGCTCCACACGGGTCAAGGAGGCCTGGGGTTTGAACCGCGGACCTCCCATATGGTAGACGGACGCCCTAACCACTGGGCCAAAGTCCGTTTCCCAAGTAAAGCTGTTTAGAAGGCAGTTGTGTATCTAGATCTAGAGCTCCATGTGGAGATCAATGCTGGAGATTTTGATTTGGGAGCAATCTTCAGATGAATGGCAACTGGAAACCAGGAAACTAGGTTGAATGGGACCAGAGAGGATGTAAATGGGAAAGGGGAGGACAAGACAAGAGACAACCTTGGCACTATTGCAGGAATGCACAGAAGAAGCACATGCCAAGGAAACTGAGGAGCAGGAGGAAAAACAAGATGAAAACCTAAGGCTGAGGACAGAGGATTGTGGGAAGATTGCACAGTAGGAAGTTCCAGGAATCAGTCCTTCCACCAAAACAACTATTGAACTTGCAGTAACTGTCTGAATCAGCTATTTTGAAACTCCAGCATCTAATGGAACACTGCAGCATCCAAGGAGGAGTGAGAGGAAGAGACTGGTAAATTGTGATCAAGACCAGTGAGTTTCACCCTCCCTGAAGTGGCCACCATCTCTTTCCCCCAACCTGTAGCAGGCAGCAGTGGGGACTGGAGCTCCAGCTCCTGGCAGAGCTTGCTGGTGCCAGGGTGGGACAGAAAGAACTAGTCCTTCAAACTCAAGAGGTGTGGGGTCTGATCCCAGATCCCTACCTTTGATCATCTACTTCAGATCACTGGGGGCCAGCTCTGAGGACAGTCATTGTTCCAACTCACCTGAGCAAAGGCAGCAGAGGAAACTTAAAGACAGTAACATTCCTCGAAACTACAGAAAAGAGTTAAAGGGCTGCATTAACCAAGCAAGTGCTGAGTCAAGAAAATGCAGCTCCAAAAGCCATTGAAGTTGCTGGCACCCTTATTGGCCCCTCTCCTATCCCCTCCACAGTGTGAGGTAGAGTCAGCTTGTGTTCCCATTGTGGATCTCTGGCCCTGTGTGCATACTGGGGTGCATGTATGTCAGTGCCAGTTTATCTGGGGGAAGTCTGAGAGACTGAGCCAGGAACTTGACTGGGTGTGCCCTCCCAGAGTTTGTCCTGAGGACAGAGAAGTGACTTGCAGACAGCCATGATAGCCTGAGAAATAACTCAGTAGAAGCAGCCTAGGGCAATGGACTACCTGCATTACATAACTCAAGAGAGCACCAAGAGTGAGAGGAAGTCTATTTCAAAGAGAGTAGAGGGGGACATTCACTCAGACTCCTGTAAACTGCACTTGGAATTGCTAAGGCCTCTAGTAAGCACAAACCTAAGAAAAGAAGTAGGCTCCACAGTTCTGGCTCTACACAGGCTTAGATAAGACAGCAAGGACCCTACCCTTTTCTTTTGCCTCAGGTTGATTTGCTTTATAGGAGGGAAAAGCCCTAAAGAAGACCACCAGACAAAGCAGAGGCAGTTAGCAAAGAGAGTGAAAGGTGTCTTTTACTTGGTTTGATTCTTTTGATTAGCTCCTGTCATTAAAGAAAATGTCATATCACCAACTAGATACAAACTTAAAGAATAGACAGCTCAGGGTCTGAATCCCAGAGTTAATATTTTAAAATATTAAAATGTACAGTGTGCAACAAAAGATTACAAAATAGACAAAGAAACAGGAAATTATGTCCCATCCAAAGTAACAAGATAAAAATCCAGAAACCATTGACAAAGAAGACCAGAATTTGGACTTAACAGACAGAAACATTAAAATATGAGCCTCACTATTCTCAAGGAGACAAAGGAAAACAGAGAAAGAACTAATGGATATGAGGAAGACATTGAATGAACAATATGGTAACCTCTCCAGAGAAATACTGGAATTGAATAACATAATAAACAAAATGAAAAATTCTCTAGATGATTTCAATAGCAGATTGGAGGTGGCAGAAGAAAGAATCAGAGATCTCAAAGACAAAACACCTGAAATTAATCAGACTGAGAAACAGAAAGAAAAAATAATTAAAAAGAATGAACAGAGCCTAAGAGACCTGTGAGGAAACCATCAAGAGTACCAATATATACATTATGGGAGACCCAGAAGGAGAAGAAAGAAAGGGGCAGAAGGAATAATGAAAGAAATAATGACAATATACTTCCCAAATTTAATGAAAGACATGAATATCCACATTCTAAAAGCTCAATGAATACCAAACACATAGTAATCAAATTTTCCAATGTCAAGCACAAGGGGAGAGTTCTGAAAGCTGCAAGAGAAAAGTAACAGATTATGTACAAATGTATCTCAATAAGTTAAGTGCTGATTTCTCATCAGAAACCATGAAGACAAAAAGGCAGTGGTATAAAATATTTAAAGTGCTGAAAGGAAACAATTGTCAACCAAAAGTTTTACATCTGGCAAGATTTTCCTTTAAAAAGAAGGGAGCATCAACAGACGAGTGGATCAATAAAATGTGGTATATACACACAATGGAATACTACTCGGCTGTAAGAACAAACACACTACAAACACATGTGATAACATGGATGAATCTTGAGAACCTTATGTTGAGTGAAGCAACCCAGACATTGAAGGACAAATACTACATGACCTCAATGATATGAAATAAACAAGCTGCCCTAGATAGCAAGAGACTGAACGATAGGCTTGCAGGAAATCGGAGGGTGGAGGAAGGATATGAGCCGATGTCTGCAAGGGTGGAATTTAAGACGAGATGGTGGTAAGTATGAACACAAAGAAGAGATAAAAGGGGGGCAAGGGGTTGCCTTTGCTTGGGGCTTTGCGGGTTTGAGGGTGGTTGGGGAGGGACGGGTGGGTAACGTTGCCCAAAAGTGGGGGGAGGGAGGGGTAGCATACGAAACAGGAGAGGGTCAGGTGTTGGTGGAGAGTAAAATGCCGAGAAAATCATATCAAAATATAATAAAGAGGGTTACCTGTTTAGAATGCTCGGAGGGGAGGGTCTGATGCAGGACGGGCTCCTGGGGAATGTCTAAATGCTCATTCTGCCAGAGTGGGTGACACCATGGGGTAGAAACCCAAGTAGTGAGAGTGGGGGTGGACCCACATCCTGGGGAGGACTAATGCCATCCAATAGAGGGAACTGTATCCCTCGAGAGAAAGGGTGGCTCCCAGGGCATTGGGGCAGTTGAGCAAGTTAGGCCCTGAACACTATTCCATCTATCTCTGGAAGTGGCTCCTCAGGAAACGGAGGTTGGCTATCACTGAGGGCACCAAGGTGGAAGGGAAAATGGACGTTAAATGTGTGGAACCAAAGTAAATGGGGGGTAAGAGAGGAGTTTCTTGAGAGTACACAAGGATGGATATAAAACATGTAATATTACACCATAACATATAGGAGATGACAGACTGATAATGTAAACCATAATGTAAAACATAGGATAACTAAAAATGTAAAGAACTGTGTATCCTAAAGTATGCACCATAATGTAAACACAGATGTCACCTTGTTAGAAAGCTAATGTCTCAGACTCTGTACATCACTTTAAGTAAATATGATATGAATAGGGCGTAAGAGTATCACTGTGGAAGGGAAAAGGTTTTCTGGTGGATGTGTGGGAGTGCTGTATATTATATATATACATTGCTGTGGTCTAGGACTCCTGTGAAGAAAAGCTGAATAATTAGGGGGGGGGGGGAAAAAAAAAAAAAAAAAAAAAGAAAAAAATAGGATGTGGAATTTTTTCAAGTCAACATTCTTTATCTAAGTTCTTTATCTAACTTTATCCAAGTTCTTTATCTATCCTTTAAACTCATCGCTATATGCCATTCCCTAGTAAGGGACCATGACATTATATTGGGCTTCAAATTTCGGGGAGTTCTGGATCACAGAGTGTTTCAACAATGGCAATGGAGGAATACTGGTATGGGATACCAATGACAGATGATATATGACTGACAGGGAGCTGTACAGAACATATGTCCAGGGTGCATGGTAATGTTTGGATATACTCATAGTGGCAACAATTAAAAACCACAGTAGGGGGGGTACTGGGTTCCTGGCCAGTGGTGCTCTGTCGTGGTCCCTAGGGGAGCAGCGACAGTCTCCCAGGTACAGTGGTGGGGACCGGGAGGGAGTGAGGGTTCAACAGTGAGCCCCTGATACTAATGACTATGCTTGTGAGCTGATAAACCCAAAATAATAACAAGGCCTAGAGCAACTTTGTGCCTGGGAATTTCCTTCTGTCAGCCTTCATGTTACTCAAATGTGGCCAGTCTCGAAGCCAAACTCAGCATGTAAATGCAATGCCTTCCCCCCAGCGTGGGACATGACACCCGGGGATGAGCCTCCCTGGCAACGAGGGACCACTATCAACTACCAACTGATGATGCAACTGGAAAATGACCTTATACGGAAGGTTCAATGCGGATCAGCAGAATATCCATGTCTACATAAAATACCATGACTTTAAAATGCTGTTTGACCTAAAGTAAGGGGGAAATGGAAAGGAGAAATGAGTTTATATGGCTACGAGTTTCTAAAAAAGAGTCTGGAGGCTGGCAGAAGGTTTGCCCTCATGCACAACTGAGCAGAGTCAGAGAGACAGATAAAGCAGATACAACCCCCAGATATTGGTTCCTTTGAGGGCTAAAGAGACCCATGGGAGTTATGGTCATGGCCGATGGGGTTAACTACCAGGGCAGATGGCCCCTCTTTGGAAATGGTGTTTATGTGTGATGAATCTGGACTCAGATGGGATCTCCCTTCATAAGACTTTCATGCTAATGTGCTGGAGGTGCAGTTAATGTTGGGGTTTAAGATATATTTAGGGGATTTGAATCTCTGGACTGACAATGTGATAGCCAGATCCTGAGCCTCAACAGACTCCAGCACCTACAATCTGATTTATTGGACTTACCACACTCAGCTAAGATGGAGGTGAAGAAGGACAACCACCACACCATGGAGCCTAGAGTGATTACAACTGAAAATGGGAGGATTGCATCCAGCATCCAGGTGGAATCTGAGCCTCCTCTTGACATAAAGGTGCAATGGACACAACCAATCCAGTGTCCACATAGAAGAGGTGGCATTGGATTGGGAAAAGTGGACATAATGGACAAAGGGTATGGGGAAAGGCAGGAAGAGATGAGAGGTGGAGGCATCTTCGGGACATGGAGCTGCCCTGGATGGTGCTTCAGAGGTAATCACCGGACATTGTAAATCCTCACAGGGCCTACATGATGGAATAGAGGAGAGTATGGGCCATGATGTGAACCAATGTATATGAGGTGCAGAGGTGCCCAAAGATGTACTTACCAAATCCAATGGATGTGTCATGATGATGGGAACGAGTGTTGTTGGGGGGGGGGAGAGGGGGGGTGGGGGGGTGGGGTTGAATGGGACCTCACATATATATTTTTAATGTAATATTATTACAAAGTCAATAAAAAATAAAAAAATTAAAAAAAAAAAAAAAAAGAAATAAAGACCTTCTGGTAAAGGTAATCATATGGGTAAATGCCAGTACTACTGTAATGTATTTTTTGTTCATTAACTCCACTTCTTACTGCTTGCATTGGCTAAAATGCAATTGCATAAAAAGTAATGATAAATCTATGATTTTGGATATACAATGCACAAAGATAAAGGGGAGACAAAGGGGTATAGGAATAGTGTATGTATATACTGTTGAAGATAAGTTGGTATCAAATCAAATATTATTATTACAGATTTAGGTGTTCAATTTTACCCCAAAGTCAGCAAAAAGAAAACACATGAAAAATATAATCAGAAAGAAGTGAGAAGGGATTTGAAATGGTACAATACAAAAAGTCAAATAAATATGAAGAATTGAAGATCAAAAAGTTATAAGACTTACAAAGACAAAATAGCAAAGTGACAGAAGAAAATACTGCATTCTCAGTTATTACTTTAAATGTAAATGGATTAAACACTCCAGTCAAAAGGCAGAGATTGGCAGAATGGATTAAAAAACATAATCCAGCTATATGCTGTCTGCAAGACACTTACCTCAAATTCAAAGACATAAGTAGATGAAAAATGAAAGGATGGGAAAATATATACCATGCAAGTAGTAACCAAAAGAGGGCTGGGGTAGCTATAGTAATATCAAATAAAATAAACTTTAACTCAAAAACTGTTACAAGGCACAAATAGGGTTATTAGATACTGATAAAGGGTGATTTCAACAAGAAGACATAACAACTACAAATATATATGCACCTAACATCAGAGCTCCAAAGTAGATGAAGCAAATATTGACAAATTTGAAGGAAGAAATAGATGGTTCTACATTAATAGTAGGAGATTTCAATACACAACTTTCAGTATTGATAAAAACATCTAGACAGAAGATTAATAGAAAATAGAAGACTAGAATGATACTCTGAAGCAATTGGACCTAATAGACTTATAGAACACTTCACCCAAATCAGCAGAATACACATTCTTCTCTACTGCACATGGATCATTCTCCAGGGTAGACCATAAGTTGGATCACAAAACAAGGCTCAATAAAGTAAAACCTGTTGAAATTATACAATATATTTTCTCTGACCACAATGGAATGAGGCTAGAAATCAATAACAGAGAGAGAAATGGAAATTCACAAATACCTGGAAATTCAACAGTATGCTCTTAAACAACCAATAGGTCAAAGAAGAAATCACAAAGAAAATTAGAAAATATCTTGAGTTGAATGAAAATTACAAATACCAAAACTTACGGGATGCCACAAAGGCAGTGCTGAGAGGGAAATTTATAGCTCTTCCTTAAAAGAAGAAGAAAATCTTTTAAATCAGGGACCTAACACCAAAACTGGAGGATCTAGAAAAAAGAACAACAAACTACACCCAAAGCAAGCAGAAGAAAAGAACAAAGATTAGTGTGGAGATAAATGAAATAGAGAATTAAAAAATAGAGAAAACAAACCCAGAAGTTATTTAAAAAGATCAATAAAATCAACAAACCTTTAGCTAAACTGACAAAAAAAAAAAAAGAGAAAGGACACAAATAACTAAAATCAGAAATAAAAAGAGGAACTTACTACCAAACTCACAGAAATAGAAAGGACTTTAGATACCATGAACAACTGTACACCAACTTGATAACCTAGATGAAATGGACAGATTCCTAGAAACACATAAACTACCTACACTGACTCAAAAAGAAATAGAAGATCTCAACAAACCAATAACTGGTAAAGAGATGAATCAGTAATCAAAACTTCCCAACAAAGGAAATTCCAGGATCAGATGACTTCACAGAGGAATTTTATCAAACATTCCAAGAATTAACACCAATTTTGCTCAAACTCTTCCAAAAAAATTGAAAGGGAGGGAACACTCCTTAACCCATTCTATGAGTCCAGCACCACCCTCATACCAAAGCCACATAAAGATACTACAAGAAAAGAAAACAGAAGATCAATACCCCTTACAAATATAGATGCAAAAGTCCTCAACAAAATACTAGCAAACCAAATCCAACAACACATCAAAAGAATTATACACCATGATCAAGTAGGATTTATTCCAGGTGTACAAGATAGTTCAACAGGAAAAAAATCAATAAATATAGTATACCACATTAGCAGAACAAAGAGAAAAGACACATAATAATCTCAGTTGATGCAGAAAAGGCACTTGAGAAAATCCAGCACCACTTCTTGATAAAAACACTTAGAAAACTAGGAAAAGAAGGAAACTCCCTCAACATGATAAAGGCATATATGAAAAACCACAGCTAACATCAAACTGAGTGGTAAAAAACTGAAACCATTCCCTCTAAGATCAGGAATATGACAAGGATGCCCACTGTCACCATTGTTATTCAACATTGTACTGAAGTTTTAGCCAGAGCAATTGGGGAATGGAAAAAGAAATAAAAGGAATACAATTTAGAAATGAAGAAGTGAAACTTTCACTATTTTTAGAAGATATGACCCTATATATGGAAAATTCTGAAAATTCCACAACAAAACTACTAAAAATAATAAATGAATTCAGCAAAGTGGCAGGGTACAGATCAAAACACAAAAATTAGTAGTGTTTCTATACACTACTAATGAACAATCTGAAGAAGAAAGCAAGAAAAAAGTCCATTTACAATAGCAACTAAAAGAGTATCTAGGAATACATCTAATCAAGAATGTAACGGAATTGTACACAGAAAACTACAAAACATTGCTAAAAGAAATCAAGAAGACCTAAATAAATGGAAGGACATTCTGTTTTCATGGATTGGAAGAGTAAATATTGTTAAGATGTCAATTCTACCGAAAATAATTTACAAATTCAATGCAATCCCAACCAAGACTCCAACAGCCTTCTTTAAAGAGATGGAAAAGCCAATCATCAAATTTATATGGAAGGGTAAGGGAGCCTTAATAGCCAAAGCCATCTTGAGAAAGAATAATGAAGTTGGAGGACCCACACTTCCTGATCTTAAAACTTATTACAAAGCCCAGTAATAAAAATACAATGGTACTGGCACAAGGAAAGACATATAGAACAATGGAATTGAAATGAGAGCTCAGATATCAATCCTCGTGTTTATGGCCAATTAATTTTTCACAAAGGTGCCAAGTCCACTCAAAAGGGAAAGATGGTCTCTTCAGTAAGTGGTGCTGGGGGAAACAGGATGTCCACATGCAAAAGAATGAAGGTGGACCCCTACTTCACACCATATGCAAAAATCAACTCAAAATGGATCAAATACCTAAATATAAGAACAAAAACTATAAAACTCCTAGAAGAAATCATAGGGAAGAATTTTCAGGCAAAGTTGTGTTAAGCAAAGTTTTCTTAGACTTTATACCCAAAGTACAAACAACAAAAGGAAAAATAGATAAATGGAGCTTCATCAAAATTTAAAAGTTTCACATCAAGGGATTTTATCATGAAAGTAAAAAGACAACCTACACAATGGGAGAAAATATTTGGAAACTATATATCCAATAAAGGTTTTAATATCCAGAACACATAAATAAATCCTACAACTCAACAATAAAAAGACAAGCAATCCAATTTTTTAAATAGCCAAAAACTTGAAAAGACATCTCTCCAAAGAAGATTTACAAATAACCAAAAATCACATGAAATGATATTCAAAATCATTAGCCACTAGGGAAATGCAAATCAAAAACACAAAGAGATACCACTTCACATCCACTAGAGTGTATACTATTTTTTATAAATGAAAAATGCCAAGTATTAGGAAGGATGGAGAGAAATAGGAACATTTGTTCATTGTTGGTAGTAATTAAATGGAGCAGCCACTATGGAAGACAGTTTGGCTGTTCCTCAGAAAGCTAAGCATAGAATTACCATATGATGCTGTAATCCCTTTTCTAGGTACATACCCACAAGAACTGAAAGCAGGAACTTGAACAGATATTTGCACAATGATGTTCATAGGGGTATTATTCACAATTGCCAATAAATGGAAGCAACCCAAGTGTCTATCAATCAATAAATGGATTTTAAAAATGTGGTATATACACCCAATGGAATATTATTCAACCCTAAAAAGGAATGAAGTTCTGACACAACATGGATGAACCTTGAAGACATCAGGTTGAATTAGATAAGCCAGACACTAAATAACAAATATCATTATGACCTCACTGATATTAAATAATTAGAATAAGCAAATTCATAGAGTCTGAAACTAGAATTTAGGCTATCAGGGACCTAAGTAGGGGTAGCAAATGGGTAGTTAATGCTTAAATTGTACAGAGTTTCTTTGGGGTTGATGAAAAAGTTTCGGTAATGGATGGTTGTGACTGTAATTAACAGCACTGAATTATATATTTGAATGTGCTTTTTTAAAAGGGGAAATTTTAGGTTGGTATATGAGAGAGAAAATAAATTTTAAATACATATATATATATATATATATGACTGTATAATACAGTGAACCCTATTATAAATGATGGACTATAGTTAAAAGTAAAGTTATGAAAATTTTCTTTCATGAATTGTAACAAATGTACCATACTCAGCCAAGGTCTTAATAACAGTATATATGTATATGGGAAATCTGTATTTCATTCATGATTTTTCTGTAAACCTATAATTTCTCAGATTAAAAAAAAAATGGGGAAGAAAAAAGACATAGGGCGAAGAATCTTTCAAGGAGGAAGCAGTCAATGCTGCCTATCTGTGAATTACAAAAAGACCAAAAAGAGCCCATTGGATCTGACAACAACAAAAGTTTGACCTTGACCAACTGGAGTTGCTGCTGGGGTAAGGATGGTGAGCTCTAGGTAGGGAAGGGCTGTAGAAGAAATATTTTTTTAAAAAACAGCAAGTGGAAATAACTCATTCATGAAGAGGAGTGGTCAGGAGCAGGGAGAGAGAGACAGGTGGTTAGGAGAGGGATTTTGTTTAATATAATGAAAGATATTTATGCATGTTTAACTGCTAATGGAACTTTTCACCATATATCTTATTAGTCAGGATCCTCGCCAGAAGTAGATGGCAAGCTCAAACCGAGTAATTTGCAGAGTATTTCATAAAAGGACTAGGCATAAAGATGTGGCAAGGTGCAAGGAGGCTACAAGGTATCATGCCAGGTCCAGGTCCAGGTGGTGAAAGAGTGGGTCGGGACAATCATTTCCGCACCCCCACCCCCACCCCCCACCCCCAACGGAAAGGGCTGGAGGAGGGTCTTTGTAGCAAAAGAGCTGCATAGAGAGGGCATCCGGCAGCAGCACGGCCGACATATCCGTCGTCGCTTCTGGGAACCTTGCAGGTGCAATTGAGGGAACACATTCAAATGTGGGAAGTCCTCCCTCGCTCTGCCCTTGCGCTGGGCGTTCTGCCTTGCCAGCCCCGAACGGAAGCCCAGAGGGCGAGGGAAAAGGAGGAAGAGTGGACCAAGCCCAGTGCCTTTTTACAAGTTTGAACCACGTGACTATATTACATATTCAAATGTCTAAATTTTTAAAATGCTAATAAGAACCATCAGGGAGGAAGAGGTCGCAGTTACCAGGTAGCTGATCCCTGAGGCTGCCTGCAGGGAGAAGCGAGCTCTTGTAAGGCACCAGTACTCTGGTAGTTACGTTTCTCATTGTACATGTCTGCTCCAACTAATGCATAATGGGTTTTCAACCCTTGTTCAATTAATGAATACGTTAATATTAATAGTCTCTACTGCTCTTCTTTGGAACTATTCATTGAGGAACTTTTTTTTCTATTACCTATCCTCTTGACTACTTGAAATGTTTAAGATCTCTCTTCTCCTAGGATACTTTAGGGAGATGCCGTGACCATAAGAAGAACAGATCTGATTTAAAGTATCATCTTATAAGAGGCTACAT
Source organism: Dasypus novemcinctus (assembly GCF_030445035.2). NCBI lineage: Eukaryota > Metazoa > Chordata > Mammalia > Cingulata > Dasypodidae > Dasypus > Dasypus novemcinctus. The sequence goes on along the minus strand of NC_080690.1, from coordinate 17,810,887 downwards.
GAGAAGCATCTAGCACATTTGGTAAGAACCACTTCTTCCATTTATGATTAAAAACATTTATTTAACTAAACCTACTACAAGGCTATATAATCTGAGCTAATTCATGTTAAACACGCTGTCATTTTATGTTTCTACACTAGATTTAGCCCATGCTTTATTGCAAATATAATCTTAATTACAGAAATTAGCACAATAATCATTGATAAAAATAATTTTACATTCGTATGTTCATAGCAGTTCACCTTTGCATTCTTTTTTTTTTTTAAGATTTATTTATTTATCCCCACCCCCACCCCCCATTGTCTGCTCTCTGTGTCCATTCACTGTGTTCTTCTGTGACCAATTCTATCCTCATCAGTGGCACCAGAAATCTGTGTTTCTTTTTGTTGCATCATCTTGTTGTGTCAGCTCTCCGTGTGTGCGGCACCATTCCTGGGCAGGCTGCACTTTCTTTCATGCTGGGTGGCTCTCCTTACCAGGCGCACTCCTTGCGCGTGGGGCTCCCCTACCTGGGGGACACCCCTGCGTGGCACAGCACTCCTTGCGCGCATCAGCACTGCGCATGGACCAGCTCCACACGGGTCAAGGAGGCCTGGGGTTTGAACCGCGGACCTCCCATGTGGTAGACAGATGCCCTAACCACAGGGCCAAGTCCACTTCCACCGATTCATTTTTTAATCCCACAAAACAGGACCATTTATGTGATAGTCTTTTGAGTTCCTGGGTTGACTTTTCCATGTAAAATTAAGGAGTTGTTTTATGACAGTCCATTGCAGCAATCTTCAGCTTCTCTTCCTATAATTAGGGCTACAATCTCTTAGTTCCCCCGTTCTTGAAACAGAATGACAAAATTTAGAGGTCAGTCTAACCTGTATGAATTACTTACATTGTATTACCTAACTCTAGTGGAAAGAAAGAGGCATAATAAAACACAGAAATGTTCATGATGGGAGGAGAAGATCGTTCATGGTTAAACCATTTGAGGAGAATCAGAATTGAGCTTTGACAGTTTCTCTTTCAAGTGAAGGAAGGGATTTAGAGGAGGAGATGCAACGGGCCTCAAAGAACATCAGGAGTGGCAAAGGAGAAAAACAAGTGAGTCAGGGAAATTCATGTGCTGAGGTGACAGAACCCAGAAACGTAGGGTTCAGAATCTCTCTTAAGAGAAGATATTTGAGAGTTGGATAGCATTATGAATGGATAGCCATAGATAGCTAAGAACTTTTTTTTAATTTTTAAAAATTTTAAAAAGGGAAAGACAAACTTGAGAGGAAGTGTGGAATACCCCATAGCCCAAGGTGTCTTCCAAAAAATAAAAAAGTGAACTTCCATGAACGCTCAGTGATCCTTACTGAGTAATTCTAATTTTTTTTTTTTTAAAGTCACTCGCACATACTGCAATGCATGGGAATTTTTTCATTTATTCCATGCACTGTGGGGACAGAAATTCGCTTTGAAGGCTCCTCGTTATCCGAACTGTGGGAGTGCGAGGCCTCACCGGGGTGAGTCTCCTTCCACATCACCACTTGTGCGGCTGATGCGTTCTCAGTTACAAAGCTCCGGACTGCTGCTGCCTCCAGTCAATCCGTTTAGCCGAAGGCCTCTGATTTGTTCACATTTACTACAACACATACAGAGGGCTGGAGGATTTTTTTTTTTTTTTTCACTATTGATCTGGTGCTTTAAGAGGGAAAAAAATCTCCTTGGCTGTCTAAACACTATTGATCCCTGCTTGGGAGTCGCAGCAGAAGTGTAGAAAGGGCGTGGATGAATTGAAATTTCATTTCCGACAACTTGTTCCTGTTATTTTTACCCTTTTGGACGGGGAGAAACACGTTGCTGCGGCTTCAGTCAATGTGGTCGATAGCTCCGCTGAGAAACTCAACGCGGCTTCTGCCAGGGGTTTGGCAATGAGACATGATGTTGGATTTAAGTGTGTGAAACTGAAGGATGCCGGTGAAAGCCACGAGGTCTGAGCACCGACCAGAGGCAGGACAAGCGGTTCTGGAGTTGCTCTGACCTTCTGGAGCTAGGGCTTTGGAGGAAAGAAGGATGGCAGAGACTCAGAACAATCCTATTTAGGACAGGCCCCGGGGATTCACGCTAGAAGCTTCTCCGAGTTGTAGGTGCCTTGCTTCTGGCTCTTGGCTGGAGAGATCCTAAGTGAAAGCTAAATTTCAGGCCTATTCAGGCCTCTTCAGAGCGATATGTTGAGCTGTTACAGAAGGTGCCCGTGAGCTGTATAGAAAAAGATCAGTGTCATACCTGGCGCTAGTGGGCAACACTGGGCACACACGAGGGGCACCTGCAGCCAGGGCCTTCGGGAGGACCCCTACCCCTTACACCCACCACGAAGAGGGCATGTTTGGTGTGGTTTGGTGCCAATAGCACCTGCTTTGTTCTTACTTTTATTAGATGTTCAAAGAATACACAAGAGAGCCAAGCTTCCTCGTCGTACAAATGGCCACATCTGGCATTTATGTCCCTGCACACCTGTGACCCTCAAGGATCCCAAAGCGCTTTACAGCCTGCTGTAGTGCCATAGCAACAACCTTCCAGTAAATGTGGCCAAATACTCCCCACACTGGTCCCCCCTTCTCAAGGTTTGCACAGTACAAAACAGTTCTCCCTCCTGGAAGGAAAAAATCCTGTTTTTTCAAAGTTTATTCGGTACTACCTTTTTTTTTTTTTAACAAAAAGTACTTCACGACCATTTTTAATAAACAGTACTTCATCTACATATCCAATTATTTTATAAGCCCATTTCAGTCCCTGGTCCCTTTCCATTCCAGAGAAAGATGGAAATGTTCTTCTCTCCTGGGAACCGAGAATCTGCATTGCGGATGAGGTTGCAAATTCAGACACAATAAACAGAATTAAGAAAAACTGAGCTGGCATTTGACAGAAATTGTAAAATGACACTAAGAAATGTTGCTGTTGTGGAAATTACTGATATTAAAATATAAATCAGTGTCTTGTGTTTCCCGCAGCACCAGAGGCTCTATTAGGTTATGTAGCATGATTGCTAAGCTGAACCTCAGAGACGTGACAGTTCAACGCTGAAGTTATCACAAAGTATTTAACTCTTACCCTGCTAGAGAACAGGCACCTGGACAAATGCCAGTTGATTATATCACCTCCAAAAAGGCTTGGCTTTTTTACTGAACCTTATGTAGTCTGAAAGAAGGTGGAGAGGAGCTAAGGCAGGACAGGGGAGATAAAGGCATTTAGACATCCTTTCTCAGAACAACATCTTGTTGCATAGCACCAGGCATATGGCAGCTGAGGGAAACCCAGGAATCAAATTCTATACTAGAGAGGGCAAAGAAGAAAAGCCCATTAAAATATTTTAAGTGGGAAGCAGATGTGATTCAAGTGATTGAGCTCCTGTCTACCACATGGGAGGAGATCCCAAGTTCAATTCCTGGTGCCTCCTAAAGATGAGCAAGACAGCCTCATGCAATGGGCAGGCGTGGCAAGCTGATGCAACAAGATGATGCAACAAGAAAGACAAACATAATGAGAGAAAACATAATGAGAGATACAACAAAGCAAGGAGCAGAAGTGGCTCAAGAGATTAGGCACCTCCCTCCCACATGGGAGGCCCTGGATTTGGCTCCTGGTGCCTCCTGAAAAAGAGAGAACAGAAAGACATAGCAAAATGCAAAACAACAAGGTTGTGGGAGAAATAAGTAAATAAATAAAATCTTTTAAAAATATATATATATATTTTAAGTATTACTCCTGTTATACATGTGTTATATATTTAATCCTGTAACAACCCTGCAAGGTAGGTATTAATATTCCCGTTTTTTCAAGTGAGGAAACTAAGACTCAGAGAAGTTAATTTTCCCAAGGTCACATGACTTGAGTCAAATCTGATCCCTTTCAATGAACACAGGGAAAGGTGCTCAACATTATTAGCCATTAGGCAAATGCCGATTAAAGCCATGGTGAGATACCTCTTCACACCCACACAGACAGCTATAATCAAACTGGAAAATAACAAGTGCTATTTGTTACAACCAAACTGTTTGCCCCAGTGGCTGCACAATTTTACAAGCAATGGATGTGGAGAAATTAGAACCCTCATACATTGCTCGTAAAATTGTGCAGCCACTGGGGCAAACAGTTTGGTTAAACTTAGAATTACCATAAGATCTGGCAATTCCACTCCTAGGTATATATACCCCAAAGAATTGAAACAGGTATGCAAAAAAAACTTGTACATGCATCTTCATAGCAGCACCATTCACAACAGTCAAAATGGTGAGACAACCCAAATGTCCATCAACTGATGAATGAAAAACCAAAATGTGATGTGCCCATAAATTGAATATTATTTAGCCACAAAAAGGAATGAAATTTTGATTCATGCTACAACATGGATGAACTTTGAAACCATTTTGTTAAGCAAAAGAACATAGATACAAAAGGCCACATATTATATGATTCCATTTATATGACATATTCAGAATAGGAAAACCCATAGAAACAGAGAGCAGATTGGTGGTTTCCAGGGGCTGAAGAGAGGGAGGAATAAGAAATGACTGCTTAATGGGAATGAGTTTCCTTTGGAGTGATGAAAATGTTCTGGACCTAAATAGTGGTGATAGTTGCACAACATTGTAAATGTATTAGATGCTACTTTAAAATGGTTGAAATGGTAAATTTTATGTTATATGTATTTTACCAAAAATAACAAAATAAAAGTGTCCCAGCTTCTTGGAGAAGTGGTTGGAGTAGGGAAAATACAAGATGAAACTGGAGGATCTTGAGGTGCCAGAAAGTAAGGAGGTACTCAAAAAAAGATAGGGGCTTTTCAAAAGGGCACAGAAGTCAACCTGAAAAAGCTTCCAATCACCAACACTGGAATAACTTGTACAATAAGATAAATAATGATATCATTAGATTGTAACCCATAGAATAAAATAAATATCCATGCATTCATATTGATATGAATAATTAATTAAACAGTTCTTCCTTCAAGAATTCCAATGGAAAAAAAGTAGAAGGAATAAGGGAAACAGAAATTCCCACTAGAACACCACAGTAATAACTGTTGCAAGTAAGACCCACCTTGCTAAAAATAGTGGGTCAAAGTTTAAGGAAAAACAGGATATTTGTACACTCTCAAAACATTTCGCCATTCATTACAATGAGGAAAATAGTAACTCTACAGTAGATAAACTCACATAACCAAGTGCCCAAATTAGCATCCTCAGTAATAAGATTACTAACATCATGTACTCCCTGTTCTGATTCAATGAGGACATATCACTTCTGTGGTATTCTTGCCAAAAATGCATATCCTCAATCTATGCATGTAAAAACATCAGACACATCCAATTTGAGGGACATTCCACAAAACAACTGATCAGTACTCTTCAAAAGGTTCAAGGTCATGAAAGAAAAAAAAGACCAAGGAAGTGTCATTAGAGGAGTCTGAGGAGACTTAACAGTGCAATGCAAGTGGGTTCCTGGATTGGATCCAGAAACATGTAAAAGACATTAGTGGAAAAACTGGTGATATTCAAATAAAGCCTGCAGTTTTGTTACTGGTATGTACCCATGTTAACTTCTTATTTTTGATAACTGTGTGTTATCATTAAGGGAAGCTGGGGAAACTCTCTGTACTATTTTTGCAGCTTCACCAGAAGTCTAAAACTATTTCAGAAAGGTCTATATATTCCTTTTCTTTCACCAGACTAGACCACTGCTAGCTTTGAAGAGAGACAAAGCAAATCACAAATAAAAAAGAAAACAGATTACTGTGTTAAAAAAGGTATATATAAAAGAATACACCAAAAGAAAAAAAAAAGAAAGAAAGAAAAGAGATATAAAGTGCTATAGGAGTTCGCCAAAGGAAACATTGCCTATCTGGCAAGGTAGTAAGGATTAATTATGTAACTTTAAGTGTAGAATAGTGCCTGGCATATAGCAGGTGCTGTACAAGTGTTAGTTAGCATTATATGTAGTTGGAGGGAAGATGATAGAAATGGCAATTAAGTTGTGTCTTGACAGTTATGATTATTGATAAGGAGAAAGGATATATGTGATAAAGAAAAGAAAGACATAGCAATCAGGTGGGAGAGTTTTCTCCGTGTCAATCAATGATGATGGCAACCAACATAAGATAGAGTAAGTACTTTAGAAAAGGAGATTTTACTAAATAGTACAGGAATTATGACAATGGCAATATGAGAACAGAGTATGTTACCTTCTTCTCCAACCTGCCCCCTCCATCTACCATACATCAACTAGAGAAAGAAGAGTGAAATCAAACCGATGTATGAAGAGAAAATCAAGTCAAGTAAAGAAAAGGAAGGGCATTTGAGAAAAACGTCTTTGGAGGTCAAAGAGTTGGTCCACAATGAAAAGGTGTCTCCAAAATGCACATTAAAAGCAACTAGTAGAGGTACTAGAAATAAGGGAAATAGGTTGTGGAGATGTCCTTCTCAAGAAAACATAAATGAGGATAATTTATCCATTTGCATTTATACCAGGTTCAGCTGCATGAAACAGAAAAATCCAAAATAACAGTGGCTTCAACAAGATAGAAATTGCTCTCTGTCCAGAACTGGCATGACAATTCCATATCATCAGGGACCTGGGCTCCTTTTGTCTCTATGATCATTCCCTCATGTCCAAAGTCAGAATTGCAAGAAATTAGGAAGGAAGAACAAAAAGAGGTATACTGCTTCTCTTTAAGATTTTCTGAAATTTCCCACAATACATCTTCTTTCATCTCATTGGCTAAAACTTAGACTGCAACCATACTTAGCTTCAAGAGAAGTTGGGAGGTCTAGTTTTTTAGATGGTGTCTTAGTTTGCCAGGGCTGCTTTGACAAATACCACATACTGGCTGCCTTAAACAAAAGGAATTTACTGGCTCACGTTTTGGAAGCTCCAAGTCCAAAATCAAGGTGCCATCAAGACTATACTTTCTCCAGCATCTGTAGCATTCTGGTGGTGGCTTTCCACCAATCCCCTGTCACATGACATTCTGTTTTCTTCCTTTACTCCTCTTCTGGTTCTGACTCCCATGCCAATTTCCTTAGTTGAGAGGACTTCGGCCATTGGATTAAGGCTAATCCCCATTCAGGTTGGCTACACCTTAATGAATATTACATCTTCAAATGGGTTCACACCCATAGGACTAGGGGTTAGAACTTGAACATGTCTTTAGTTCCCTAACTGATGGGTACATGGATACCTCCCCATCAAAAAATGGTGGTTATGTTACTAAGGAAGATGAAGCGTATGGATATTGGAATAGACAACTAGCAGCCTCTGTAAAAAGTATCAAAGAAGACCATTAATGGGGAGAAATTTTCACCTGGGAAGTGAATCTGATAAGTCATGAGGTCCCTTCTTTTGCTCCTCTTGACTTCTCATTTCTTCTGCCTTTCTGAAGTCTCCTACTTGGAAGATCCAACTACCCTACTTTCTCTCCTGAGGATCCTCAGTCTTGGGGTTGGACTATGACCCAGTTGGTGACCTTGGTAACAGGCTCTCTTTCCCTAAATTACTGTGCAGAATCCCAAGCCATAGAAAACCATCTTCAGCATCTTCTTCCCCTACCACCAACCCCAATCAGATATGCCCTCCATGACCAGGATTTTTCTCCTTTAGAACTGGGTTTGGATTCTTTCCCATACCAGTCCTTTCCACACTGTGGCTATTTCCATGCATTCTGAGTAGAAAGTATTTATTGTACAAGAAACAACGCTGTCCATTCGTGGTGCTCACATTTTTTTAAATAGAGGGAGTGTTGAACTCTCATAACATCCTCTCATCATTTCAATAGTTAAGAGCCCTAGGATTCTTCACACAATTTCATTGGTATGAGGTGGGACATTGAAGAAAAATCTAAAACCCAGCATGAGTAAAGGAAAGACTTATGGCTCATCATAGGTAAACCTAAGATAGTTCTGATTAACCCACAAGGATCGTTTTGACTTCAAACTGAATAGCATCTCTTTCCCTGAAAAACCAGAAACATGTTCAGATTCTTGATATTCTTCCATCTAGGTCATGAAGGAAAAGGAATAGACAGTATTTCTCAAAGGCTAGTAGTCCATCCATAACACCAGATGGAAGGAGCCAATGTCAGCAATCTGTTATTATGGTGTGCATGAAACCTAATATGGGTGGATGGAATATGAAGTATTAACTAATGTCTTTCCTGCCCTGCCCAACCTGTATTGAACTTGTTCACTTGTACCCTTTTTCCTTCTCTTCCAAAATTAGTACCCTCTGAATTAGGAAAGGGGAGGAGAGGTTAATTGGCACATAAGCAATAGAATTAGACCCTGGTGGAATCTATGTTATGGGGCCAAAGTATGGGGAAACAATAGAAACCTTCAGATATGCTTAGCAATCCAGGGCCAGAAGGGACATTTGATCAATATAGGAGTCGGGAGTGTAGGAAAGTGAAGAAAATCTTAGTATCCTAGCCCTTTCCTTTCAAGACCTTTCCAGGCAAAACATAGAGCAGTATTAGAGCAGGACTAAGAAGAGACAGCCAGAGACCATTCTCACATGTCTCTCTCCCTATCAGGAATATGAAAGAACATCCTCAAAAGATGAGAGAGCACCAGCAGCGCCAAAGCCCACAGAATGAGGAAAGCACAATGTTTGGGTCCTATTGACCAGGACAGATACCTCCACATACTCCTGCCAAGGGGTGTCCATACCATGGACCAGAATCTACCCCCAGTACCAGAATCCAACCTCTCAGACCCCATAATTTAGGTATACCCTGGAGAGACTAACAAGGTAGAAAGAATCATACACTAATTCCTTTTAACTAAAAATAAATGGATGTAGTAGCTTGATATTACTTATGAATTCTAAAAAATTAGGATTACGTTTGTAAACTGGTCTTTTCCTCTGGGTATGATCCCCTTTGATTGTATTAGATTCACCTGAGATGTCTTTGATCAAATTACATGTTAAGATTAGGGCTTTGATTCGACCAAGTCAGTAAGGCATGACTCAGGGTTGAGTCCCTGTCCTCTTGTTGGGCTGATATAAATGGACACTCACTCAAGAAGAGACACAGGGAGAAAGAGAGCTCCATAGGTGCCAGATGAGAGAAGGCTCAAACAGCTAAACCCAGGGAGAGATGAGCCATTCACCTGATAGTTTGTAGCTAAAGAGAACAGAGCAGCTGGACTCGGAAAGAAATGAGCCCTATGTCAGTCTACAGCTGAGATCAGAAGAAGCTGGGCCCATGGAGCCTTAAAAGGAAGAAAGAGGGAAACGGACTTTGGCCCAGTGGTTAGGGCGTCTGTCTACCATATGGGAGGTCCGTGGTTCAAACCCCGGGCCTCCTTGACCCGTGTGGAGCTGGCCATGCGCAGCGCTGATGCGTGCAAGGAGTGCCGTGCCACGCAAGGGTGTCCCCTGCGTGGGGGAGCCCCCCTCCCCCACGCAAGGAGTGCGCCGGTGAGGAAAGCCGCCCAGCGCGAAAGTGCAGCCTGCCCAGGAATGGCGCCGCCCACACTTCCCGTGCCGCTGACGACAACAGAAGCGGACAAAGAAACAAGACACAGCAAACAGACACCAAGAACAGACAACCAGGGGAGGGGGGGGAATTAAATAAATAAATCTTTAAAAAAAAAAAAAAAAGGAAGAAAGAAGGAGAGACCAGGTAGAGACTGCCCACCATCTTGCTTCAACATATGGCAACAGTCTTTGGTGAGAAAACAACCTTGAGCTGGACTCTTTAGGGCCTTGTAACTATAAGCTTTTACCTCAAATAAATACCCTTTGTAAAAGCCAACAGATTTCTGGTATTTTGCACCAGCATCCCTTTAACTGACTAATACAATGGGCTTTCTCAGAAATAATTAAGGTTAAGCTTTCTGCTGTGGGGCAGAAATGGGGCTCAGTAAAGAGACTGAGTTAAAGTCAACAAAAGGTTAATTTTCCTTTGCACACGTGTTCATACCTGCTGTACTAGTCACCCATGTGAAGTGCAGTGTTAAATGTTTCTTGGGAAATCTGCAACACCTTACAGATTCGGTGAGCTGGGGCCAACTCGGAAGGCCAAAACATCACCAGGTGCTCTGCCTGAGTTTTTGTTTTCACTATAATCATTCTTTTCTGGGCACAGCTGTAGCCAAGGGAAGGCCTGCTGGAAAAGCAGAAGACAGGACTTACGAATACAAGAAAGCAGTTGCCTGGGCATGTGCGGCAGAATCAACGACGCTCATGGAGGAGATGCCGAATAAAGAAATACCAGTTTCAACAGTGACCCTCGGGATAGCACGAATCTGTAAAAATAACAGTTTGAGAAGAGAGAAGATACTAAAGTTGTCCTGGGCCCAGAAAATCAGTTTCCAAGAATCAGGTAAGGGGCTCCCTGCCTCTGTGATGAGTTCCCTCCTCTACAAAATGTCTATTTGTCCAGCCACACTCCTCAGCATTGTGACAGCATGGTGAAGGTTCATGGGATCTTTTCATAAAGATTTTGAGATGCCCTTAAAGCATTCTTCCTTATCCACCTGGTAAACATTACTGTCAAGTGCATCTAAACATCCATTCCCTTCCATTTTGTTTACATCATAAGCATTTCCAAATTGCTGCTGTTAATGATTCATAGGATTCCTGTGTCTCCTTTGTGGAAGAAAAGTCAACTCTTTATTTTTCCTCTGACTTATTTTACTCAGTAAAGTCCAATGTATTTTTGTGTAAATAGCTGTTTCCACTACCTTCTTTCTAGTGTCTGCAGCTGCAAGCAAGATAGTTCTGTCCATCTGCCCCATGGGATCTAAGCCCCTCTCAACTAGAAAGAGTGGGCATCACCATCCCAAAACCCTCAAGATTGGGGAATGAACAATGGACTAAAGTAGACTTATTATTATTCTATTATAGACATTATTATTCTAGTAATGGAAGAACTTTTATCACTTATATAAATGCAGTGACCACCAGAGGTTCTGAGGGGCTGGAGAGGGAAGAATAGGTGTAACATGGGGGCATTTTCAGAACATTGGAATAGTCCTGCATGACAGATAAGACCATTAAGCATTTTATCATAACCTATAAAATTGTGCAGGGCAGAGTGTAAATTATAAGGTAAACTATAGTCCACGGTTAAGAGCAATGCTTCAGTATGTGTTTATCAATTGTAACAAATGTACCACACTAATGAAAGATGTTGTTAATGTGGGAAAGTGTGGGAGGGGGAAGGGGTGGGGCATGTGGGAATCCCCTATATTTTTTATGTAGCATTTATGTAATCTAAAGCTTCTTTAAAAATTAAAAAGAAAAAAACTTTAAGACACCTTCTTTCCAAATGCTAATGGAACTTGCATCACTAACTATATAATTACATAGTAGATAAAACCATTATAATCTAGAAAATCATTTTTCTGTCTTTTTTGACAAGATTTCATTTGACTTAAGAGTCATCTCCTGGGAAGTGGTTGTGGCTCACCTGATAGAGCATCCGCCTACCATATAGAAGGCCAAGGGTTCTATACCTAGTGCCTCCTGTCCCATGTGGTAAGCTGGGCCTGCTCAGTGCTGCCTGTGCTCAAGGAGTGCCATGCCACGCAGGGGTGTCCCCCGCGTAGAGGTGCCCCACACACAAGGAATGCACCCTGCAAGGAGAGCCGCCCGGCACAATAAAAGTGCACCCTGCCCAGGAGTGGCACCGCACATACGGAGAGCTGACGCAGCAAGATGACGCAACAAAAAAAAGCGCCACAGCTTCCCAGTGCCGCATGACAAGAATGCAAGTGGACACAGAAGAACACACAGCGAATGGACACAGAGAGCGACAATGGGGGGAAGGAGGGAGAAGGAAAGAGAAATAAGTAAAATAAATCTTTGAAAAAGGAATCATCTCCTGACAACCCAGTGGGCCTGCCTTCAGAGAAATATTATTTTCAGGGATGTATTTGCTCCATTCCACTATTTTTTTTTCACATGTTGTATGATTCCTTTTATATAAAATATCCAGAAGAGATAAACCACAGAGACAGAATATAAATTGGTGGGTACCAAGGGCTAGGGGGAGGGGGTAAAATGGGAATAACTGCTTAATGCATACAAAGTCTCCTTGTGGGGTGACTAAATGTTTTAAAATTAGAGGTGGTGGTTGCACAACACTGAGACTGTACTAAATCCCACTAAATCATTCACTTTAAAATGGTTAATTTTATGTTGTAAGTTTCACCTCAATTTAAAAAAACTTTAAAATAACTGAAGAAAAATAGCTAAACATTTATAATCTAATAATAGCTTTAAACTATTTTTCAAGGATGAGGATAAAAAGACATTTTATTTATTTTTTTATTTTTTGTTAGATTTATTTTTTTTGTCTTTATTTTTTTAATATTACATTAAAAAATATGAGGTCCCCATATACCCCTCACCCCCCTCACTCCACTCCTCCCCCCATAGCAACAATTTCCTCCATCATCATGAGACATTCATTGCATTTGGTGAATACATCTCTGAGCACTACTGCACCTCATGGTCAGTGGTCCACACCATAGCCCACACTCTCCCACATTCCACCCATTGGAGGACATACAATGTCCGGTAACTGTCTCTGCAGCATCACCCAGGACAGCTCCAAGTCTCGAAAACGCCTCCACATCTCATCTCTTCCTCCCACTCTCCACCCCCAGTAGCCACCATGGCCACTTTCTCCACACCAATGCCACATTTTCTTCGATTATTAATCACAATAGTTCATGAATAGAATATCAGTAAGTCCACTCTAATCCATATTCTATTCCTCCATCCTGTGGACCTTGGAATGGTTGTGTCCACTCCACATCTATACCAAGAGGGGGCTTAGATTCCACATGGATGCCGGATGTAATCCTCCTGCTTTCAGTTGTAGGCACTCTTGGCTCCATGGTGTGGTGGTTGACCTTCTTCACCTCCATGTTAGCTGAGTGGGGTAAGTCCAATAAACCAGAGTGTAGGAGCTGAAGTCTGTTGAGGCCCAGGCTATCATATGGTCAGCCCAGAGATTCAGGTCCCCTGGGTATATATTAAACCCCAGCACCAACTACAGTTCTGGTAAAAGTAACAGGAGAGGCTTTTGAAAAAAAGATCACATCTGAGTCCAGCTCCATCACACAGAAACACAAACTCCAAAGAAGGGCCAACTGACATGGCACTGAACTCCATTCCACTATTGTGTACTGCTTGGGACAAGTTCATTGTTCCTGTGAAAGGAAGATGTCCATCATGATAGAATATTTAATGGTAAACCTTAGAGCTGGGAAAGACCTCAAAGGTCATTTTGGACAAGCCCCTCTGTTTACAAAGGTAGAGAAAAAGGCTCAGGGAGATGAGTGCCTTCCCAAAAGCCACTCATTGAATTAGGTGCCAAACGATGTATGAAGCTTGGTAGCCCAAAACCATGGTTAGTGTTCTTTAATATCATAGTACTTTTCATCTTCTCTCTTGCCTGTGGTGGAGGTCACTTGTGATGTTCACCAATAATTCCTCAGGGAACCAGAGAAGGAAGTTAGGGTTGGCTATGTGACTTGTTTTGGCCAATGAAATGTGAGCAGAAGTGAAGTGTGTCACTTCCAATTTAAGAACCAGTATGTGATTTGCCAAGAACCCTTTCCACTGCCATGACAACAGGCAACATACTAGAGGATAGAGACTCCATCAGCTGAGGGCAATGTAGAGCAGAGCCCAGCTCCTTCATATATGACATGTAGCATGAATGGGACATAAATCTTCATGGTTGTAAGCCACTGAGATCTTGGGGGTTTTTTTGTTACTACAGCATAACCTAGCCTGCCCCTAATGAGTGAACATAAGCTACTTCATTCTTCCCATGATGCATCTCTGTGCAGGAAGACTGAAGAGGGTAAACAATGCTGCAAATTAGAATACAACTCCATAAAACATTCCAAATTCCAAGTATCACCAACATCCTTTCTTCCTCTTGGCTTATATGAAGGGTGGGGGATGTGGTTCATTACAAAGAATGAGTATTTTGATAACTTCTCATTCTTGGAACTACTCTGCTGGTAAGTGCCTGGTAGAAATTTCCTCTAGTTTTAGAGTTAAAAATATAATTAATTAGATTATTTGAATATGTTCAGTGCGATATACCCTCCAATGCATCATTCTATACTCATACACTCAAACCTGTGCAAAAGTTTTTGGTTTTCTTTGAGACTATTTATCTGGGCAAGTCTCAGTGATTTAGAAATTTCCTCATTTTACAACCATGACATTACACGAAGTTGCTCCTTTAAAAACATATCATCAGATCATTATAAATAAATGGAAACGCCTCACAAAGTAGAAGAAGAAACTTCTCTTTTTGTGGAAACTCCTTACAAAGAGCCTGTCTGACCTTGGGTGAGTCACTTAGCCACTCTGGGCCTCAGTTTCCTCTTCTGCAAAATGAGCATAAGAACAGTAACCACCTTTCAGTATTATTGTGCAGATGAAAGGAGTTGTGCACATCGAATGGTTAAGACACTGTCTGGTTAATAATTCGTTCATAATATTAACTATATTTGAGCCATACAATACTTAGAAATCTAGAAAGTATGCACAGTTCAGACCTTTCACTTTCCCGAAGGATGAAATCAGGAACTAATTAGTTCACTAAGTAGTGGTTTTCTGGAAAAGATATAAAACCATGACCCTGTCTTGCTTATGAAGATTTTAGCACACTTTTGAGAATGCAAGCAGATGAGTAGTCAAATTGGTATTTGGAAAACCTTCCAAACCCCTTGCTGAGAAAACAGATCCAAGTGGGAAAGTCTTTATAGAGCCCAACTCATCTATACTTTCCCCATCTTAAAAGCTTGGACTTTTTCGGGATTATAACAAAGCTCAGCAAATGCTAAAGCTTAACAACTTGAGAGCTGCCGAGGAGGTGAAAGATGAGGTAGAGCTCCTAACTCTGCTACATGAACAGAGTTGAACCTTGGTCACAAGTTCTTTTTTTCCAATGTCATGATTCAAAATTTCAGTAATAAACATCAGAAAATATTACAGAGTCAGACAAGTCTGGGTCCAAATCCAATACCTGAATGATATTGGGTACATTACTTAACCTCTTTGAAATTCCTTTGCCTTATCTAGAAACTAGAAATAATGAACACTTATTTCAAAGGCTCACTGTGAGAACTAAATGAGATACTGCATGTAAAATGCTAGTGCTTGGCACTTAGGAAGCATTTAATAAATATTAGCTTTTATTGCTAACATTCTTTCTTATCTAGAATGATATAGAAATGGAGTGTTCTGATTAGTTTAATATTATGGTCAAAATGAATTTGTGTATTCCCTATCCTGTTCCTGAAAGGATTTATGGCAGCTGTTTTGATTAATATAAGTTTGCCCACATGACATATACTTTTTTATAGTTAATTTTTTTAAAAGAAGCTTTAGATTACATAAATGTACATAAAAAATATAAGGGATTCCGATATATGCCCTATTTCCTCTCCCTCCCATACTTTCCCATTATCAGACTCCTGGAGAGAGCCATGCAAGACTCATTGCCAGTTCTACAGGGAACAAGGAACTGGTATGGGTTTTCTAGAAGACCATTCCTTCATTAAACAGATATTTTTGGACCACCTTCAATGTACCAGATATTGTTCTCAGGGCTGTAGATAAAGCAGGGAGGAAAACAGTCAAAAGATCCCTGCTTTCATGGAGCTTACTTTCTAGTGGAATAAATTCTCCAAAGAGGTGATAGAGAAGGGAACCAGTCCCCCTTCCACAGAGGCTGACCTCCGCCATCTGCCATGTGTACTCCCAAACCATATACTCTATCGTGTGCCAAGTTTAATACACGCTAAAATATGCTCGTTCTTCACTATATGACCATAACTGGCGCCAAGATTTTTGCTCACAGGCAAAACCTTCTATACATGCCCATTAATTCCCATCGTAAGTAATATAAAAACTACAATGTTTCTGTAAATGGAAAAGTAAACTCAGGAATCAAGTTAGCAATATCGATAACAATGTTTGAAAATACTGCAGGTAACTGTAAACCCTATTATTATAAGTAAAATGCAAAAATTTCTGAAGCAGCATTCGTTTTTAAGGTTTCATGCTTTTGAAAGCATAACTTTCACCTTAAATTGATCATTATTGAGTGGTTATACTGGTAGAGGTGGTTAAAAATGTGTTTTCACTGTTTATTGAATATTTGTCCTCAGAGAAAACAGATAATTTCCCAAAGATGAAGACCTTTATGACATTGTTGGTTGACTCCAAAATAACTGGAAACTGTCACCCAGGCTTTTGTGGTCAAGTCCCAAATCACTAGAAATGCTGCCATTTTTTATCTTTTTAATGCTCTTGGGCTCTGAGAGTACTACTGAATCACAAGCTTCAATTTAACATCAGCTTCCAAATTACACCCAAAAAGAAAAGGTCAAGACCCTCTCCCAATACTTTGAAGTTCAGAGCAAAATTTTTTCCCCTCTTTTGACATGTTTGTTCTAGAATGTATGCTTTTTGAAGAAAGACAATTTAATTAGTATAGACAATTTGCTTCAGTTAATAACCCATTTGCCGGTAATTATCATGAGCACAGTAACAACTGCAGCATCAGCACCCACCATTTTGCCTGTGGGTTGGTAGCTGTTGATGATGCCACATGCTTCCAAATAGTATCCAGGCTCCAATCTCATATATGCAAAACTGGGTGTTTAAGTACATGGTTACATAAATGAAAAACTGCGATACCGCAAAGGGTGGTGATTGCAGCAAAGGCCAGTCATTTTGGCCATTTTGAATGACTTCCAATCCAGGACAGGATGGATGGCGCCTGAGGATCAGCTTTATGACTCTCACTTTACCTCACATCCCACTACTAGCAGTAGAGCGAGGATTGATGAAATGTCATATTAAATCAATTCCTATTGCATATGGATACTCCAAAGGCATCTGTGCAGAATTTAGCCTTCATAAAGTAAATAGGATTCCAAACAGATTACTTTGACCTCTGCACAAGGTATTAGCAAGAAATTCAGTTTACTGGGACCCCAGAAGCACTTGCCTTTCTGAGGTTCTGAAGTGAACTCAGCCTCTTCTTAACAACTACCCACAGTAAAAAATGAGTATGTGGTTCATGGAAATCACCTTACTGTCTTCCCAGGGTTTTCACTGCTGTTCCCTTATGATTTGGACTTTAGGAGTGAATGGTCAGATTTTGACCTCAAAAGCGAATTTCATTTGACATTCAGCAAAACCCTTTGGCATTCAACTGGTTTAGGAAATTCTAAAAGAAAGATTATTTCATCTAAAACTCTTGTTTAATGAACAAAGAACCTGCCTCAGAGACTCTCAGCCAATGCTAATGTTCAAATTAGATGAGGTCACTTACATTAAAGATCCAAATCTGAAGTCCTAGTGATGCAACAGAATTGAGCTAGCAAGCCTTCCCCTCAGAAGGCAAGCAAAACAGGAGGAGTTTTCTATCGACATGAAAGAGAGTGCATTTAACTTTGTTTTGGTTTTTTTCTTTATTTGTTGTTGTTGTTTTTGAATTTGCTATTTAATAAGTAGAGATGCTCTCCTCTTCAGGAGCCTTCTCTTGCAGAACCTTGGGACCAAGGAAAAGGGATTCATGAGACTCTGACTGGCTGAATAAAAACACACTATCACTAGACATGCTCCCTCCCCCACAACAAACACACCTAGATGGAAGAGGGAAACTAGAATATGGCTGAATTTTCCCAGTATTAGAGAGAAAGGTCAGCATCACCAATGCCTAGAGCTGGAACCTAAGTTCACAGCAGTTTCTGGAAGGGCACAGCTTAGGTAATGTTGTGGTTCTGAATCATGTAACTGGTCCCCAAACTGCATCCAAGGATGGTTCTCCCAGGAAGGAATCCTGCTTCTGTATCCATCCTCTCATTTCTTCCTAAGAGCCTATCTTGGAAGCAAGTGCAAGTGTGAAATTCTCATCCCATGACTTAGGTTGTGTTTTCCTGCTTGGAAGTTTCATTCTAGGCCTGAAATTCATGACTCCCCCTCTGATGACCATTTCTCTGCAGTAGGATCTATCTGGCTCCAGGGTGTGAGGACAGAAGCAGAGAATCTAGGGAAACCCACTCCAAGAAAACGCAGAACCTACTAGGACTGGACCTTTGGTGGGCCACATACACTCCACCATTGCCCCATTTCTTTATGCACTCCCTGGATACTGGGGAGAAGGGGCTAAGATGAAGACATCACAGGCCACACTTCAGTGCAGGGGGACTCTGGTTAACACAGGCATCGGAGTTCTCACAGGCACAGATGTATTCATACAAAAGGAGATTCTTCCATAGAATTGCAGAAATGAAGCTCCACATGAAACACAACTGAACTCTGACAGGGTCATAGAATAAGGGGGAAAAACAAACTAACACCAAAACTTTCACCTCGTTCATAGTTACATTCAGCCACAATAGCACTGTCACACGTTTCCTGGGTGTCGCGCACCCAGGTCACCGGGAACCGCAGTCATGCAACAGGTTCTGCCACCAGAGTCCCACAATCCCAATTAGGCTTCACACCAGGATCCCGACACTCTCTCTTTCTCTCTTTCTCTCTCTTTCTCACGCACACACAATAACACCTTGTAATGACCCTGTAACATACAAACCACAGCCCTCATCGTCCGCAGCTCATGCACACACAGGCCTGAAGCTTTGGCCTCTATGTGTCTGTTTTCCAGGTGCCCAGGACTTGGAGCCTCTCCTGCAGCCCGACTCGGGTCACCCCAACTCATCAAGAAAAACCCAACTACCAATACGCCACCAGAAGGGGACCCAAAAAGCTTTATTTAACTTTGAATCTAGAGAGGCTCAAGTTCATGTCACTGGTTACTTTGTGAGTCCACAGTGAGCTAAGTTCCAGATGGAACAACCTGGTCCTTGGTCCTCACCTTAAGTTGCATGTATTCAGGATCAAGGCAAGGGTATGGGGCATCTGACTCTCCCACAGAGGGCACTATCTTGCTGCCTAATCGGCTTGTAGATGCCAAGGAAAGGTAGTCCTGTGGTGAGCCTCATCAAGGCTCCCTACTCTAGTTCCAGGGTAGCAACCTTTAGGAAAACCCTTCAAAGCACTAGGAATTAAACTGTTCTTCCTTGTAAAGTCAGGGATTTTGTTTTCAAGTCAGAAAACGGTACACCATTTCTTTATCTTTTCTGCACGTATTTGCTTAACAGAGTCCCTGGTAATTGTCTCGATGGTAATTGCATGCTTGGGGCAGTTGACATCCACTGTTATTTTTCTGAAAGTGAGGAACAAGGGAAGGGAGCAAGAATGGAGGAGGGAGAGTTTTGAGATAATGAAATCCTTTTAATGAGAGAACCATGCCGTTAACCTAATTAAACTGTAAAGTGGTATATAAAAAAATCCAGGTACTAAATGGAAATGAAGAAATATATCAGCTGAGACAGCAGCACTTCTGGGAAACCTTATGAATTCCGAATACTCTGACATTGCAGTGTCTGATTCTTGCAGTTATTCTTTGTCCCCTACTTGGCCTTGCACAGAGGTTCCTTAAACTGACCTGCCCAGTAAGGCTTGAAGTACAGTGTCCATATCAAGCTTCCAGTCACCCTGGGAATGTATCCTGTATGTTTAAGAAACCAGGCCAGTCAGTGGGATATGATGGCCAAGCTCCGGTCATGGGCTCAAGAAGAATGTTCTCTCCGGGCCCTGCTACTAATAGCTATGGACCTGGGGCCTTGTGGCTCCTATCCCTTTACCATTTCTGTGAACTCATCCAGACTCCTGTGTACTTTTGCACCCTCTTAGGAGGATTGGCCTTGGGCTATTGGAATTGCTTTGGTCATAGGAGCCAAGAGCTGAAAATATTTAGGAGCTTGAATCCCATGGTACAGCCCTTAGCCACTGACTGAAGATGCACAGGAGCTTGACAGCCCTGCTTTCATTGCCTCAGTCAGAGCAAGCTCTCAGATGTAGCTTATACTCTGGGTTTCCTGATCAGGTTCAAGCTACTGCCCTCAGGACTTTGTCTGAAGTCACACCTTTACTTGTTTTCTTCCCCGTCCCTGTTTTGCTTCCCTCACTTCTTTAATGCTTCCCTTGGGAGCCTTTCTTTAATAGATGCCTCTCCTCAGAGCCTGCTCCTGGGTCATCTAACCTAAGACAGGAACAGTCCATCAAAGCACTGGACAGTTGCAAGATCCAAAACTTAGTGGTAATGCCTGACCTAGCAAGTGTCATTGAAAGCCAGTGATAGGACTGAGACACTATACAGGAACACAGAGCTCTTCTTCCTAATTTCTTTTTTCTTTTTTTAACTTTATTTCAACTTCAAAAAATAAAATAACAGACAAGAAGTAGTTTAACTAATTATGGAAATATTACTTTAAAAAATCCTGTCCAGGCACATTTATCTTATTTAATCCTAAAAATAAACTCAGTTGTTTCTCCAGTGTTCCAAAAGATGAATAAATGAACACAGATTAGTTTAATGGCCTGACCAAGGTCTCCTTAATGAAGAAAATGAAAAGAAAAAAAAAAAATGCTTGATCATATTCACATCTCATAAAACTATATCCCATATTCTTTTTTTTTACCTTTAGCATTGATATAGTACCTTCTTTGCCTTTGTTAAAAAACTATTACAATAGTATTGTTAACTATAGTCTATAAGTTACATTAGTTGTATTTTTCCCATGTTTCACCATATTCTTAACACCTGGTAATAGAACATTCTTGTATTTGTATTGTTAACCACAATCTTCATCTACCACCAAAATCACTATATTATACATCCCTAGATTATCTTCTAGCTGTCTTTCTTTTTTTAAGACTTATTTATTTATTTATCTCCCCTCCCCCCCACCCCAGTTGTCTGTTCTCTGTGTCTATTTGCTGCGTGTTCTTCTTTGTCCACTTCTGTTGTTGTCAGAGGCACAGGAATCTGTGTTTCTTTTTGTTGCGTCATCTCGTATATCAGCTCTCTGTGTGGGCGGCGCCATTCTTAGGCAGGCTGCACTTTCTTTTGTGCTGGGCGGCTCTCCTTATGGGGGCACTCCTTGCACGTGGGGCTCCCCTACATGGGGGACACCCCTGCGTGGCAGGGCCCTCCTTGCATGCATCATCACTGCACGTGGGCCAGTTCCACATGGGTCAAGGAGGCCCGGGGTTTGAACCGCAGACCTCCCATGTGGTAGACGGACGCCCTAACCACTGGGCCAAGTCTGCTTCCCTAGCTGTCTTTCAATTAACATTAACCAACACATATTTACAATCAACCTTAGTAAGCATTCTACATACATTCAGTATCAGCTCCCCCTTTTCAACCTACATTCTGCCTGCTATTAACCTTTACTCTTTAGTTTAACACCATAGGTTTACTCATCTTATTTAGTTCATATCAGTGAGACCAAGCAATATTTGTCCTTTTGTACCTGACTTTTTTCACTCAATATAATATCCTCCAAGTCCATCCGTGTTGTCATATGCCTCCCCAGGTTCATTTCTTCTTACAGCTGAACAGTGTTCTACTCTATGTATAGACCACATTTTGTTCATCCATTCATTAGTTGATGGGCACTTAGGTTGTTTCCATCTTTTAGCAATTGTGAATAATGCCACTATGAGCATCAGTGTGCAAATATCTGTCCACATCCTTGCTTTCAGTTCTTCTGAATATATTCCTAGTAACAGGATAGCCAGATCACAGCGCAGTTCTATCTTTAGTTTCCTGAGGAATCGCCACTGTCTTCCACAGAGGCAGCACCATTTTACATTCCCACCAACAGTAAAGGAGTGTTCCTATTCCTGCATATCCTCTCCAGCATTGCAGTTATGTTTTGTTAATAATGCCCATTCTGTAAGGCACGAAATGATATCTCATTATAGTTTTGATCTGCACTTCCCCATTAGCTACTGATATTGAGCATCTTTTCATGTACTTTTTGGCCATTTGTATACATATTTTTTTCATGTACAGACCTGGGATTAAACCTGGGATTTCATATGTGGGAAGCCAGCACTCAACCACTGAGCCATATCAGCTCCCCTGAATTAGTTTTTTCATTCGTTTGCTGTTTTTTTGTTTTGTTTTTTGTTTTGTTTTGTTTTTAGGGCGGCATCGGCACCCAAATCTGGAACCTCCCATGTGGAAAGCAGGCACTCTATCACTTGAGCCACATCCACTCCCTTTATTTCCTCTTAGGAAAAATGTCTATTCAAGTCTTTTGCCAATTTTTTTAATTGGGTTGCTTGTATTTTAATTGTTGAGTTGTATGATCTCTTTATATAATGTGGAAATCAAACCCTTATCAGATATGTGGTTTCCAAAGATTTTCTCCAATTGATTAGGCTACCTTTTTACCTTCTTAACAAAGTCATTTTTTTAAAAAACTACCTTTTTTTTTTTAATTTATTTTTTAGTTACATACTCTTAAACAGGGATGCATTCCATTCAGACATTCAGGCAACACTTCATTAGTGTTGACAGGAAAACAGCATAAAAATGCAAAATATTGTTGGCTTAATCTGAACATACCCGCATTGACCAGTTTGTGTTGCCAAAAGACTTATTCCTTGGCATTAAAATGGAGCACTTAAAAAATACTGTTAAAAAGCAAATATTGGGTTACAGACATAGCTCAAGCAATTGGGCTCCCGTCTACCACATAGGAGTCCAGGGTTCAATGCCCGGTGCCTGCTGGTGGAGGCAAGCTGGCCCGCACAGCGAACTGGCCCACAGAGTGCTACTGGCCCACCCGGGGTGCCACTCCACGCAGGAGTGCTGGCAAATGTGGAAAGCTGATTCAGCAAGGTGACACAGCAAAAAGAGACACAGAGGAGAGACAATAAGACACTTAGCAGATCAGGAAGCTGAGGTGGCGCAAGAGAATGATCACCTCTCTCCCATTCCGGAAGGTCCCAGAATTGGTTCCTAGAGCCACCTAAAGAGAACACAAGCAGACACAGAAGAACACAGCAAATGGACACAGAGAGCAGACAATGGAGGGAGAGGGGATAAATAAATAAATAAATAAATCTTTAAAAAAAACAAACAACAAATGTCTACACACTGGTCTTTGCAGCAAATAAGGGTATTTATACTTTTAAAATATTTCAAGTCCATAATTGGATTTATATGCACAACTAAGGAGGTCAGACCATGAAAACACTGTACAGACCAAAAAACCCTACTGTGAATAGATTTCGGATAAGAAATACAAATATTGCATGTATTTACAAATATTGTAGACATACAGATTTGGTCAAATACTATAAAGAAAGAAGTGGTTTCACATTATAATGGCCAAAACAACCATCTACCTTTCTCAAAGCAAATTTAAAAACTCATAATTCCTGTAGTTTAAGACATCATGGCAGTATACAACAGATAAAATGGAAACTGTTGAACAAATTTTACAGCTAGTATTTTCTAGACTGAGTGCAGGTCTTCAAAATCAAAAATTTGAAAATGTCATTCATAGGATTCATACAACAATGGTGAAAAATGTCCAGATTTTTGGTATTGTGATTCTTCAAAAAGAATGCAAAGAACTTTTAGCAAATAAGAAAAATAAATTACAGAGTACAATTAAATCCCTGAAAATGCAATAATGAAGTAAAAAATGTGGATTTATTTACTTTAGTGCACATTCTATATATTACCTTGAGAGAGTTAAAATAAATAAACATGCCTGGAGCTATACACTTAAAGACAAAGAAAGGACTAGGTGGAAGGAGTAAGGAACAGGTTGTAAATGAAAGGCAAGTATGGTATTTGATCACTATAATTAACTTTGTAGCCAGTCTTTTTGTTTTTAACTCTTCTTGAAAATTCTAGCTAGTAACTTGTGACAAAAGTACACCTGTGTTTTTATGGCTTAAAACAAAGCATACTTGAAAAGTGGAATGGGTTTCCTTTTTTAAAGAACTGTTACTTTGTTCATATGTAGGCACTTCAAAAGACTGGAGGCAGAGCCCCCAACGTAACCTCTTCAAAATATTTTTCAGTCATCACTATTATTAACAGTCATTTGAAGCACAAGAGTGCTTAATTTTGAGTAGGTCCCATTCATCTCTTTTTCCTTTTATGCTTGTGCTTTGGGAGTAAGGTTTAAGAAAGCACCACCTTCTACAAGACCTTGAAGATGTTTCCCTACATTTTCTTTTAGGAATGTTATGGTTCTAGCTTTCTTTTCACACCAGGACTACCCACAACACCGAGAGTGGAGGATGGCATCCTGGTATGATGGAGCCTCCGGTCTCTTACTGCAGACCTGCACTCCACCCTCACTCAAGTTGCTAGGCCCCATTTTCTCTGTTTTGATCATGATCACTAATTTCCATTCTTACCCCACAATAATGAGCTAGGCCTTTTTGCACATAATCAAAGACAGGGAACTTATGTAATAGGTCCAGGGCTTTTACATTTCTTCCCACTGGGATAAGCCTTCAAAGAAGAGCAACAGACTTATAGGTAATGGAGGTCTTTCGGTTTAATGGGTAAAAGAGAAACTTAAGAAACTTCAGAATCCCAGCCAATTCCATTACTGATTCACTATAGCCTTGACAAGTTCATTTGATGTCTCAATATGTCCATTTCATCAGTGGCAGAACTATTAATATTTAGAGGCAGTCCCCTAGGTGCCTGGAATTATTCTGGGCAGGGCACCGACTTCCTCTTCAAAAACACGGCAAGTATCTGGGACGCACCCACAGCAGTGTGATCAAGATTAATTCATATAAATAAGTAAATATGTATAAGTCTGAATAGCACAGAGCACTTGGACACCTCACAAATGGATACTGTAAATGTCACACAGGATGAGCAATAACAGCTAAAGTAGATGGACAAGTTTCCAGCAAATTTAATGTCTCTGCTAACCGAAGTGAACTAAAGTAAGCTTTTCCTTGATAGTTAGAACTGATGCTTCTGTTTTTCTGGCGGCCTAGATGGTGGAGAGAGACAGAGAAGTGGGCAGTCTGAACAACAAGCTCTTGAGCCTGCAAATTGACATCAAGAATCTACATGATGTCTGCAAGAGACAGGGGAAGGCCTTGCAGGAGAATCAGCTCTGTGTAGAGGAGGCGATGATGATGAACAGCTGCCATGTAAGGGATTCAGCAGTTGCCACCCACCTCTGCTCCCCTGACTCCCACCTCTGCTCCCTTGGGCAGGAAAAATAGGAAGTGTTTGCATTGGGCAGTTATGAACATTTACTGAGCAGGCAATAAGAGATCATTACACACATACACTCTAACACACACTCGGAAAACAACATCAGGATATTGAAATCTTGCTACTCCAAGGTCATCCACAGCTGAGACTCTGTCTTTTCCTTCTCTGGTTCTTCACACTTGGATTAACAGTACCTGAGACCCACTGCCCTGAAAATACCAGATCATTGGTATATACATAGAGTAGCTTCTCCTAATAGATCTGGCCAGCTTCTAAGTCAACCATGGAAATAAAAACCATTCCTCCTGCTCCAAGGTATCACTGTCCAAGGCAGATACTGTCATTGCCCACACCTGCAACTCTGCTTGCAAGTTTTTTTTTAATGCAGGAACCCAATCTTAGGACAAGCAGAACGTGCTGAATGCCTCTAGAAGCAGCCTTCCACCAGAGAGATAGGGAGGTGGTTGATTAAATAGCCCATCTCCTTGTCCCTCAGTCAGAGATACTCTGAGACAGGTTCTTCCCTGTCTCCCAGACTTCCCCAAGCTCTAGTTACATACAAGGGTAATTGGTTTGAGAACACGCCCTTTCTTAACTTCCTTCCCTTCTCTGTCTCATGCCCCCACCCCCCTAGCAGTTTCCTCAGATAACTTCCCAAGCAAACTATACCTGCACTCAGTTCCTTGTCACAGAGCCTGCTTCTGGGGATTTCCAAGCCGAGACTACCAGTAACCTGTGTCCTATCCCTGTGTAAATGGTAAGACCTCCTGGCATGATCATCTTTCTTAAGACAGGTGTTGAACTAATACTTAGGTGTAGTCTGAGCAGTTCAACGGTTGAGGCAACGTTGTTTTAGTCTGAGGTCTGGGTTTCTCTCTCTTTGGAGATTCTAAAGCTACAGTTTTGAAACCCATTCCTAAATTTATCAACACAAGCTGGAGATCCAGCTGGGAGATCTTTCCCCACAGCTCCCTAAAAACTTTGACTTTCCAAGAATTCCTTACTTGTGGTCTTCGTTTCTCTTTAGGGACTTGAGGTCTTGGTAAACATAAAGCTACACAGACCCATTGCTGGGCCTCCAAGTTAGCCTCTTACCTGCTATATAAGCGGCCATTCTGTTCTTCAGTGTTTGTGGTCAAGGATCTGTGCTCCTTTCACTGGAACTGCTGGAGTTCTCCCAGGAGCCATCCCTTCCCTACAAAAACCACAAATGCTCCTCTGCAATGCCCTAAAAATCCTACAACACAGCAATTCTACCTCAACTTATGGACCATTGCTGTCCTTTCCCTAGGAAGTCATAAATACAGAAAAATTCATCAGTCTTCCTAAGTAGAGCTCAGGAAGAAGATTATCATAATTTACTTCTTTGTAAATATTAACATTTTAGGATAATTTTACCATGGCAATGACAAGTTTACTTATTCACCCAGTCAGGAAAGGCCATGTGGCTTATAAATGTACCTGGCAACTCGGAAGAAAGAAGATATTAAATCTCATTTATTATTCTAATTGCCCAGAAAAAAAAGGTCTAACAGCTTGAAACAAGCTTTAAAACAAGTTCTTTTTTTCTAGCACTTAGTGTAAAATTTAAACTGTGGACTATGCATACAAATACACAATTAGATGGAGCCTTATACTCATCCACTCAGAAAATCCCTGCCATGTCTGCCTTCCACGAGGAAATGTAACATGGGAACAAAGGGAGAGCCCAAGACTTTCTGAAATTTTTACTTATATCTAACAAGGAGCTGGGAATATAATCAGGAGGTCATAGTTTGGGACCACAGCTATGTGAGAAAACCAAAATATTTTATCAGATGTTACATGTAATTAAAGGAGTAGGAGTGGGTGATAAGGAAGGAAAATGATACGACCTTTGAATCAAGAATATCTTATGCTCCAAAAATCAGAAACAGGGTTTAGACTAGGGTAAGACAAGTGAGGTGCAAAGGGTGCAAAATGTATGGGGGCTCTGACTTTCCCGCACCAACCCCATACTTGTGTGACAACAGGACTTAGTGACTCCTTAAGATTTGCACCTCGTTTGCCTTACCCTAGTCCTGCCACTGCCCAGGAATCAAAAGACTCAATTAAGGAAGTAGACTTGTCTCAAAGGATGGGGCGTCCGCCTATCACATGGGAGGTCCCCAGTTCAAACCCCGGGCCTCCTTGACCGGTGTGGAGCTGGCCCACGCACAGTGCTGATACACAGAAGGAGTGCCGTGCCATGCAGGGGTGCCCCCTCCCCCCCGCCACGTGGGAGCCCCACGCCAAGGAGTGCACCCCGTAAGGAGAGCCGCCCAGCGCGAAAGAAAGTTCAGCCTGCCCAGGAATGGCCCCGCACACACGGAGAGCTGACACAGCAAGATGACACAACAAAAAGAAACACAGATTCCCGTGCCACTGACAACAACAGAAGCCAACAAAAAGAAGAACACACAGCACATGGACACAGAGAACAGACAACGGGCGGGGCAGGGAAAGGGAAGAGAAATAAATAAAATAATCTTTAAAAAAAAAGACTCAGTTAAAAGGAGGAGGCAACGGACTTGGCCCAGTGGTTAGGGCATCCGCCTACCACATGGGAGGTCCGCAGTTCAAAGCCTGGGCCTCCTTGACCCGTGTGGAGCTGGCCCATGCACAGTGCTGATGCGCACAAGGAGTGCCCTGCCACACAGGGGTGTCCCCGCGTGGGAGAGCCCCACGCACAAGGAGTGTGCCCCATAAGGAGAACCGCCCAGCGCGAAAGAAAGTGCAGCCTGCCCAGGAATGGCACCGCCCACACGGAGAAATGACACAACAAGATGACGCAACAACAACAACAACAACAAAAAGAAACACAGATTCCCGTGCCGCTGACAACAACAGAAGCAGACAAAGAAGATGCAGCAAATAGACACAGAGAACAGACAACTGGGGTGGGGGGGGGTGGGGAGGGGAGAGAAATAAATAAATAAATCTTTTTTGAGAATTGCATCCATCAGCCACGTGGGATCTAAGCCCCCTCTCAGTTTAGAGGTGGAGTGGACATCACCATCCCAGGGTCCACAGGATGGAGGAATAAAATATGGATTAGAGTGAACTTACTGGTATTCTACTATAGAAATATTGTGACTAGTAACGGAAGAAACTGTAGCATTGATGTGGAGAAAGTGGCCACGGTAGTTGCTGAGGGCAGGGAGAGGGAAGAAGAGATGTGATGTGGGGGCATTTTCTGGGCTTGGAGTTGTCCTAAATGATATTGTAGGGTCAGATGCTGGACATTATACATCCTGCCATAACCCACTGAATGGTCTGGAAGAGAGTGTAAACTACAATGTAAACAATAATCCATGCAGTGCAGCAGTGCTCCAAAATGTATTCACCAAATGCAATGAATGTGCCACACTGATGAAAGAGGTGTTGATGTGGGAGGAGTGGGGGGTGGGGATGGGGTATATGGGAGCCTCTTATATTTTTTGAATATAACATTTTTTGTGATCCTGTGTATCTTTAAAAAAAAAAAAGACAATTAAAAAATAAAGTAAAAGGAGAAAAGAACAATGGCGATAACAATAAAACGATCATGCCAGAAAAGGGCGGGTCTTTTTGAGCAATTTTCCCAGGCTCCTTTGGCCCTGGAGGTACCATGGGGAACATACCCTGACATTCAGTAAGGCTTATATTGTCAAACTAATCTTCAGAGTGTGTGGAGGACATTATTTTTAGCATAAAACTATGTAAGGCAAATTTGATTCCTGCAAAGGTAAAAGTAATTACTTATATTACTTAAATATGTAAAGATTAATGGATTCATGGTAAAAATTATCACACAGATATTATTTCTGAATCATTGGGAATGAAAAGCAAAAATTTTTTAAGTGATCTCCTGAGTACAGTATGGGATCCTGGACTGCATCCTAGCACAGAAAAAGGACATCAATGGTAAAATTCATGAAACCTAAAAAAGGCCTATAGTTTAGTTAATAGTAATATGCCCATGTTAATTTCTTAGTTTGGATAAATGTACCGTAGTTGTGTAAGATGTTATCAGTAAGGGAAGCTGAATAAAAGAATACAGGAACTCTGTGTTCTTTTTTTGCAACTTTTCTGTAAATCTAATATTATTTTAAAATAAAAACTTTATTTTAAAAAAGTGACTCTCTGGTAAGCAGAAGTCACTAAGCAGGAGAATGCCTAAACCACGAAGATGTGTCCAAAAGAATTGCATGATTCTCAAACATGGTTCTATTCTTTACCAGAAAGTACAAGAAATGAAATTTGTAGACATAAAAAATAACAAATAAACCTACTTAGTGATATAAGGCTTAACTAGAATTACAAAGAAAATATCTCACTTAACAAAGATTGAGAAAGAAGTTGATGACAATGACTGAAAAATGACAGTGAGACTCTCAGTTCTTAAATGGGAAAAAAATCAGCAGGAATCTAGTAATCAGAACAATGGCAACCAGTGACAGAAGAGCATCTGAGCAAACTAGAATAGGGAATAAAATGGTTAAAAAGTATTTTGAAAAACTGGCATTAGGCAAATCAGCAGGGCCTG
This sequence comes from Dasypus novemcinctus, assembly GCF_030445035.2. Lineage (NCBI taxonomy): Eukaryota > Metazoa > Chordata > Mammalia > Cingulata > Dasypodidae > Dasypus > Dasypus novemcinctus. The sequence goes on along the minus strand of NC_080690.1, from coordinate 17,781,188 downwards.
ATGACATACTTCGAAGAGTACTTAAGGAATTGGCAGGTGTTATTATATAGCTGCTAGCGATTATTTTTGAGAACTCAAGAGGATAAAGAAAGTCCCTGTAGACTGAAAAAGGGTAAATGAAGTGCTCATCTTTTTAAAAAGGGAAAAAGGACAATCCTGGTAATTATAGACCTGTCAGCTTAACTTCAATATCAGGGAAAAATATAGAACTTAACATCAATCAATTAGCATCAACTCAAAAAGCACAAAGTATTGGGTGGAAACCAATGTGACTTATCAAAAGACAAATCATGCCAGGACAATTAATTTCCTTCTGTGATCAAGTGGCCATGTAGACAAGGAGGCAGCAATAATTCTAATCTCTTTGACCACAAGTAGGGCTGAAAGGGTGACTAAATTGGGAACAGATTCCTATGGACAGCCAGTGCTCTGCATCTTTTCAGACAGCTGAGTCCTGGCTAGAAACCCATCTGAGAACCATGGTGGCCCAAGTGGCCTCTGGAATCAAATCCAGCTCTGAACTCTCATTTGAAGAATTCATCTCATTACCACAAAACCACTTCCAACTTATTTTCTCTAGATCTCAGTTTAAAGGTCAAAGAAGAATTTAATGAAATATTCATCTTCACTAGAAAGAGAACAAAAAGAAGTAGCAGCAACAGCAATACGAAACGCATTAGTGCATTTATGATACTGCTGTTTGGCACATATGCAAGGGAGATGCAGGCAAAATCCCGTAGTTTCTCATTTTCTATTCATTTAGAATTACTAAAAATAACCTTTTGAATACTTCAGGATAAATAAGTAGAAATTTATTAGGTCTCAAATAAGTCTAGGCATTTCTCCAAGCCTTTGAAATTTGATTCCTCTAAACCCTAAGGTGTCTATAGTATCCAAATGTTTAAAACTCCCATCCAAGAAAGCTCTATGTAGTTTCTCTTCAAATAAAAACAATTATTGGATATTTATAGCCAGACAAATTAGGACAAGTGCTATGTTTGCCCTGTTGTAGAGGGTTTGAGTGAACTCAGATCATTTGGATGGTCCCTTATGTTATCTCAGACCAACATCAAACCCAAAAGAGTCCGCTTGACCTCCAGGGAAGAAATACTGTTAGCAGTCCACCAGCATCACTGCCAGACTGCTAAACTTTGTGCACAACACCTAAGAAAAGACATTCTGTGTCCTCAGGAAGCTTTTAAACCAAAGAGAAATTATGAATAGACCTAAGTATAAGTGGTATACAGGTGTATTACTAGGAGGGGAAGGAAGTCCAAAAGAACTTCTTTTAAAAGAAGAGCATTTCTCTCATTCTTTCGGGCAGTGACGAGAAAATGGGGATGTGGAAAGAAGGGAAAGCAGAGAATGAACATATACAACAATAAAGACAACAAAGAAGACCACAATTGGTTTTCAACTGGGTCATCATGTCCAAATCACCTGTTGCACACTAGCTCTAGAAACACCAGCAATCTGTTTTCTTAATTCTCAGAGATCAGCTCCTTCAGTGAACCTAAGGGAAAAAAAAAGATTTTGGCAAAATTTGATGAGGATTTTAGTAGGTATTTGCTTCACTAAAATAAGCCCTTCTGAATTAACCCTACGTCAAGTTGTTCACTCCTTTGCTTTAAGTTCTGTCCACATTAAATACTTATTTGTGATCATGTCTTTTTCTGAGTACCTTCCTCCCCATCACCCCTCATCCAGCCTTACTTGTGGAGATAGGAGTTGGGCTCTTGAGAATGTTCCCCTACACAAGCGCAGACCCACACGCAACACACAAGTCAATACAACACACACACACTACTCCCAACTCCCTTATCTCCAAAAGTCATTCACTCACACGGGTGAGTTGGGAGAACAGCAACATTCTTATCTTGAAAAGAATGAAGCACTTAAATAAAAATATTTAATATAAATGTTGGCAGTTATAACTACACAAAGTAAATGCAAAATTCAACTTCGTTTGGCTTAGGAATGAAATATCATCAACCTCCCTCCAGCTACCTACACCAGATTTTCAGGCCAAGAGCCCAGCTGGTCTTTGCCCTGCATTTCTTTTGCCTGGTGACCAGAGTGGTCCATTACTCCGTCTTCTTGATTCTGAGTCATTTAGAATGAGAACAACTTCCAGAAGAGTCAGAAAAGAGTCATTCATACTGAACTGACCCAATCAGCTATTGTCTTTCTGGTTCTGAGCTGGGCTGAGCTTTCCTTACCTTTTCTGTGCTGCCATTACCCATCCTCACTAGAGAAGAGTTTCTCTCAGTCCCAGCTCCGACTGAATCGATCTCATTAAAATGTCCACTCCCTCTCACCTGTTACTCAGGGCAACAATACCTTGAAGTCATCCTGTCTTGCCTCTTTCTCTCACCATCCCACACCTAACAGCAATCCTGTGGACTCTACTCTCAAAACCTGGCTTGACTCCAACGCCTTCTCCCTGCCTCCACTGCTGCCACTTTGGTCCAAGCCACTGTCGTTTCCTGCCTGGATTTATTAGCCACTACCCATTCACCTTTGCCTGCCTAAAGCTGATTCTCAAAAGAACAGCCAAAGCGTCCTTTGTAAATCTAAGGCAGATCATGTCAGTCCCCTGTTCAGTCCCTGCAATGGCCTCTAATCTCACCGAAAGGAGAAGTTTAGAATTAGTCTTTAGAGTGGTCTGCCCGGCCCTAAGGGGCCTCACCTCCCTCTCCTTTCTAACCTCATCTGACTCCACTCTCCCCTTATCACGCTGCTGCCCGCAGAGTAGAGCAGCTAGAATCACCTTGCGGCTCATCAAACATTACCAGGCAGGCTCCCACCTCCAGGCCTTTGCACCTGGGGTGATCTCTCCCTGGAAGGTTCCTGCTACAGATTTCCACCAGCCTTCTTCCCTCATCTCCTTCAAGTCTTGGCTCAAATATCACCCTGTCAATGTGGCCTCTCCCTGAATGCTTAATTCAAAACAACCACCTCCTCGATCCTGGTAGTGCTCATCACTCTCCCTTGCTCTACTCTCCTCCATTGCCCTTATTAGCTTCTAATAAACAAAATAATTTACTTGTTTCACATCTTGCTTGTCTTCTTATTAGATGCAAACTCCATGAAGGCAGGTATTTTATCTGTTTTATACACTACTGTATCTCTAGTACCCAGAGAGTATTTGATACACAGTGGGTACACCATAATAGTTGTTAACCAAATTAATTAAATGAAATGAAAATGTATATCTGCCCAAAAGATTAACACATTATAGTTCATAGCAGCTTTGCTCATAATAGCCAAACACCAAAACAATCCAAGGAACCTTCAACTGATGGATGGATAACCAAAATGTGATATAGTCATGCAATGCAACACCATTCATGAAAAGGAATGGACTACTGATTCATGCTCCATCTAAAACATTGTGCTAAGTGAAAGAAGTCAGGTGCACAAGTTGACATATTGTATGATTCCATTCATATGAAAAGCACAGAAAAGGCAAATCTATAGAGGCAGAAAGCAGATTAGTGGTTGCCTGGGCCTGGGGGTAGAAAGGGAAAGTAACTCCATACAGGCATGAGAGAATCTTATGGGATGACGGAAATGTTCTAAAACTGGATTGTGATGATGGTTGTACAAACCTAAATTTATAAATCATTGAATTATACACTTACAATGGTTAAATTTTATGGTATATAAAGTATCCCTCAATAAAACTTTTTAAAAAGTTAATAAAAAGAATTGTAAAGCCATTGTGTTTAAAGTACTCTGTTAATGAGGCCATGGTCACAAGCTCAAATTCTTTGAGAGCCAGGAAGCTTACTTAGTCTCTTACTGTCTTTCCTTCTTCTTTGTAATACTTAACTGTATATAAATCTCTCATCCAGGCATTATAGGAGCAGACCTGGTCCATGCCCTCTAGAAGTTTATCATCTAATAAGGAGTCAAGATGCATAGAAATTACAATGCAAGGTAGACTGTGAAAGGATATATATTAAGGACATGCCAGTAACATCTATGGTACTGATGCAAAGATAGCTGGGGGTGGGGGGACTGGAAGGAGAGCAGGATTTGGACAGGGTCTTTAAAAATGAAAAAGAGGATAATAAGAGATGGGTGTAAGGACTGGCCACAGGCTACCATCTTCATTCACCTCTTTTTCACTAGTCATTGTCATAAGTGGTGTTGGGCAAGAGAATTTAAAAGCATCAGTGCAAAGACCTGTATTGTACTAGAAAAACAACTCAAGGAATGTGTCCTACCAGCAGAATACCTGGCACAAAGTAGGTGTTCAGCACATGTTTATTGAATGAATGAATAAAAACAGGTAGACCATAGATTGGCAGGGAGAGATCTCAACACACACACTCAGCATCTGCAAAGTCATATCCTCTTCGGGGAGGAGGTGTTGGTGCCCAGATGTGCCTGAAAAATATCTCTGATTCCCATTTCCCAGCATTCCAAAAGCTATTTTCCCAAGGGTCCACCAAAGAGTTCACCCTTAATTCCTCTCAATGCCCTTCTCTCTGGGTATTTTTATTACCAAGTTTAATCCAAAACCATGACTGGAAATCCATTTCCTTCCAGGTCAATTGGTTTAAGTTTATATGTAAAGCAAAACATAAGCATATCGCCACATGTATCTTTATACTACTCTCTAGGTCCTTTACGGGCATGCCTTTTCTTCTGACCTAAGCAATAAGCTTCTAGTGGGTAAGAGCCGTGGTTTTTTTTCTTCCTTTGGAGCCTTCTTAGGGAGTTGGAATACAAAGTGACATGTTTCATTGTGAATAGAGTTAAATGTTCAACAACTGTTCTGTAGATGGAAAGGTAAAGGATGGATAGATGTGTGAATGGTTGAACAAATGAAATAAATCAGAGAATGAATGCTTGCTTAGTGACAATCTAGAGCAGGGGTTCTTAACTTTTTCTGTTCCACGGACCCCTTTGCCAGTCAGATGAAAACCATGGCCCCTTACCAAGTCCACACTATACTGTATATTATTTAATAAACTTATCATACCTGCACCAACAGGTCCCAACAATAATTTTTTTTAATTTAAATTCAAGTTCATGAACCTCTTATCAAGAACCCCTGATCTAAAGCCTTTTCTGTGTATTCTGTCTACATTGCAGAATAAGAAACCAGTGTTAGCTTTCAAGGAGGCACAGATGGAGATTGGGTTCAATAAACAGTGTCATCTGAGACAACTCCAACAACTGAAGAAAAAATTGCTGGCCCTTCAGCAAGAACTGGAGTTTCGCACAGAGGAGTTACAGACTTCTTACTGTTCCCTCCTGCAGTATCAGTCCATCCTAGAGAAGGAGACTTCTGAACTGGTTCTTCTGCACCATCACTGCAAACGGAAAGAAAATGAGGTATAGCTAGAATAACTTTGGAAATGTCCCATATGCCCATGCACCTACAGAAATCAGGCCAAGCCTACTTGAAAGCAAAATCTGAACTAAAAGAGGAGAGCATCGCGACGTCTTGAGCAGGTTTTATAACTTTCCTCTTTATTTCTTGATCTTTCTGTAACTGAGCAGAAGGAAACTAAACAGAATAGTGTAACTGGGTGAGCACTCTGGTATTAATGCGTGTGTGTGTATGTAGTTCCATCTTCTCCATTACCATTACAATGTAAACACAAATGAACTCTAGGTCTCTGAGGGTTAAGAAGCATTATAAGGTCCATTAAATCAACAATTTTTAGAAAAATCAGGTTTTGATATTATATATAAAGTCCAGGCACCTGAATAGTTGATAACCAGACACTGAGCCTGAGTCCATCATTGAGAATACTGGATCACTCATTTTTTCTGATTAGAGTTTTAGATCCTATAGATGTAGCTTAAGTATGTTCTGGACTTTCATTTCTATTCATAGCCTAGAGCAGTACTTTTTTTAACCAGGGAGTAGTATCCCTGAAGAATCCAGAGTAAATTCCAAAAACCAGGAGTATTAGTCAGGGTTCTCCAGAGAAACTGAACTGGCAGGAGATTAAGGAGAGAGAAAGAGAAAGATTGAGATTGATTTTAAAGAATTGGCTTACCCAACTCTGGGGGCTGGCAAGTCTGAATTTTGTACAGCAGGCAGACAGTTTGGAAATTCTGGTAAGAGTGATACCAGTGCAGAGTCTGAATTTTTGAGGGAGAGCCAGTAGGCTGGAGGTTCAGAAGGCAGAAAGAGTGTAGGTTGAGGCAGAATTTCTTCTAATTCCTGGATCCCTCAGTTCTTTGCTCTTAAAGCCTCCAATTGATTAGATGAGGTCCACCCACACTATGCAGGGTAATCTCCTTTACTGAAAGTCAGCTGATTATGAATGCTAATCCCACCTATAAAATCTCATTCATAAAATACCTCCATAGCAAACAAACGGACATGATAACCAAGTTGACATATAAAATTAAACATCACACCGCAGCTACAGAACTAAAACCATTACAGGTTTTCAGTAATGGAAGTGGTAGCCTTTAACATTCTGTAATTGTCCTTGGCATTTTCTTTTAAGATAAAACTTCAAGGAGTGTCTTAGGTGGTACTCTTGCTTAAGGACTAACTTCAGAGTCTTTATGGAGGCCTTAAAGAACACAAAACTTTTTTTTAAAAGAATACCATAGCCTAGTAACATGAGAATTTGCTGGAAAAAGTGAGAGAAAGAACAGAGAAAGGTGATCCTACAAAATATAATTCAGGGTAGCTAGTATATCTCAGGGGTTGCCGACTTCCCACATTCAAGGTCCCAGTTTCAATCCTGGGCCCCAGTACCAAAATATGTATATATATATATAATCCAGAACAAATCCTGTGAGCATTAGCCATGGTTTAATAAAGTTAGTGCACGGCTGCATTAAACCTGGCTGTTTCACCAAGAGATAATAACTCAAACAGTCCAGCCTGGAGAAAGCAACCCTGAATTACTTGGGATTTTGTTTGCCTGCATATAACAGAAAACCCCAAATTAAATGTCTTACATAAAACAGAAGTTTATTTCTATGTCATATAAAGCAAGGTCAAGGGTAGATGGTCCATCACTGTTAGGGCAACTCCACTTGTCATCAGGTACCCAGGAGCTATCCTTTGGCTCCAACATTAATTGCTTTCTAGGTCCCCTAAGGTGGCTGCTGAAGCTCCAACCATCACATCCTTGTTCCAAATAAGCAAGATGAAGGAAGGGGAGAAGGGGGAGAAAAGTATATGCCTTATCTTTTAAAGAAACTTACAGAAGTCCCACATAACACTTTTACTTACATGTTATTAGCTGATACTTAGTCACAGGGCACAGCAGTTGCTAGGGAGCCTAGGAAATGAGGTATTTTAGTCAGGTGCATTGCTTCCTCCAAATAAAGTCAGGGTTCTCTTACTATGGAGGAGGAAGTGAATGGATATGGGATTTGGCAAGTAGCAATCACTGCCAACCCAAATCTGGGAAAACTTCAGAAGAATGGAGAAAAGAATTGGAAAAATGATTTTAGGTATTCTGTCAAGTTCCTCCAAAGCAAATTATTTGCTACACAGAAGTATCAAACCCTAAGATTTGGTCTTTCCCAGAGCAGACTCAGACAAGAATATGAATGCAAGTTAATTCAGGAGGTGGTCCCAGGAAGCATGGTGAGGGCATGGGGAAGTGAGAGAGGGAATTGCAGGAATCCCAGAAGAGGACTCACCCTTGAGCAGGCTACTGTTGTGGACAACGGGGCCCCATCCAGCTTAGAGCACTCCTTAGAGCGACCCCCAGCCAACAAACCCCAGGCACTGGGTGAGGACTGCTCCTGGGGTTATTAACTTACCAGCACTTCTGCCCTGCCCTGTCTTGCCTGACTGAACGAGAGTACTCCTTGACCTAGGAAGAACCCTCGGACAAAGTCGAAAGTGCTTGCAGGTTGAATGGGTTCCACGTGCATGATGAGGGTCAAGGGGATATGAGCAGACCGCTGAGAGCTTCTGGTACAAAGAGCTGAAGATAAAATACTCCTCTCCTCTTATCTAATAAACACCTCACACTAAATGATCGTTTCCTAAGAAGAATCTCAAACATCAGGCAGCATATATAACTAGCTTAAACCAATAGAACCCCTTCTATCAGAATTCTATGCTGGACTATTTGAACTAAAATGAAGCTTTCCTTAATGATTCTTTCTGCTCGTAATTCCTTCAACACATATAATGCAAGCACTACAATTTAGCATTACATTTACATTAGTCGTTTACCACTTTTAAATTTTAGCTTTCCAAGATTCTGAGGGAGGACCCCACGTCTTATACGGATGTATCCCCTCAGCAGCAGCACATTGCTCCTGAGCATTCAACAAATATTTGTCAATTAATTGACTAATTAATTGACTAAGAAGAAGGAAATGTAAATGAAGGAATGTGTAAATCCCAGAGGAACTTCAACTTGTTCCCCCCCCATCTCTTGGGAACTTTGCTGATAAGGACCTGTGTGCATATGGCCCTCTCCATTTTCTAAACTAGACCTCTAGAGAGTACCTAGGAGAGAAAGAATTCTAGTATTTCAAGCCCTTAAAAAATAGAGCTACCTATCCAAATCCATTCCTATTAATCAACTAACAGGTATTTATCGAGTGCCTATGAAATGCCAGGCAGAGCAGGAAATAGTAATATGGTCCCTGCCTTCAAAGAGCTTACCATCTAAATAGGACAGACTTTTTGTTGCTAATCATTACCATTCTGATATCATCAATACAAATGGTAGCTTTTATATCTTTAGTAGGCCTATTCTGTTCACCTGGGTTTCTATTATAGTTCATAAGACTCCTCTGCATGGATTATAGCCATATCTTTTCTTCATTAGTTGCTTTCATGAGCTCAGTGTGATTTCATTCCTACATCAACAGGTGATTCTCTATGAGGAAATGGGAACACCTAATGAGGTGGATACAGGGCAGAAACTCCATCTAGCACAGGAGCAACTTGCCTTGGCCTCGGACAAGATCATATCTCTAGAAAGGAGCTTAAACCTCTACAGGGATAAATACCAGACTTCTCTGAGCAACATTGAGCTACTGGAGTGCCAAGTAAAGATGCTGGAGGGAGAGCTCAATGGGATCATTGGCCAGGTAGGTCTTAGACCAGACCACTCAGACCAGGAAGTGCAGCAAGTGGACACGCTCCCAGATGGCCCCCTGTACCAGTCCCAGCCTCCTCTACCAGAAACACAGAACACAAAACTTCAACCAGATGTCATTTCCTTCCCTTGATTTTTGTAACCCTCAGCTTTTGAACTTCCAGCTTTGATATCTCCTTTAAGATTGTTCCTTAGCAATTTTGAGGCTCCTTAATTAATAAGAAGAGCTACCCACTCAAGTAAGGGAGAAAGAGAATTAAATGAGCTCCTGAATCTTCCAGGTTCTCATGGTGACCAAGGGGGCGGGGGCGGTGAAGGTTTTCTAGGTCACAGGGCTCAGGCAAACCAGGACTTCAGGATGAAACAGGAGAAGACAACCCTGAAACATGGGAAAGAAGGGCCAAAACACTTGAAATTGCCTCTTTTTTCTTTTAATTGCTTTTTTTTTAATTGCACAAGTAATACTACAAGATAGGCTCTCTAGAAAGAAGAATGGAGAGTAAAATGTGCAAGCCTGCCTTCAGAGGGATCCACGGCTCTCCTCCCCTCAGGCAATCACTTGAGCAGGGCCTTTTGTTAAGCAGTTACATACCCATGTGATTATGGCTTACTTTTTAACATAAATGGATAAGATTATAACTGTGGTGCTACCACTTGCTTTTTAAAAGTATGTCTCAACAGGTAACCCTCTTTATTATATTTTGATATGATTTTCTCGGCATTTTACTCTCCACCAACACCTGACCCTCTCCTGTGTTCGTATGCTACCCCTCCCTCCCCCTACTTTTGGGCAACGTTACCCATCTGTCCCTCCCCAGCCACCCTCAAACCCGCAAAGCCCCAACCAAAGGCAACCCCTTGCCCCCCTTTTATCTCTTCTTTGTGTTCATACTTACCACCATCTCGTCTTAAATTCCACCCCTGCAGACATCGGCTCATATCCTTCCTCCACCCTCCGATTTCCTGTAAGCCTATCATTCAGTCTCTTGCTATCTAGGGCAGCTTGTTTATTTCATATCATTGAGGTCATGTAGTATTTGTCCTTCAATGTCTGGGTTGCTTCACTCAACATAAGGTTCTCAAGATTCATCCATGTTATCACATGTGTTTGTAGTGTGTTTGTTCTTACAGCCGAGTAGTATTCCATTGTGTGTATATACCACATTTTATTGATCCACTCATCTGTTGATGGGCATTTGGGTTGATTCCAACTTTTGGCAATAGTGAACAATGCTGCTATGAACATTGGTGTACATATATTGGTTTGTGTCCTTGTTTTCAGTTCTGCTGGGTATATACCCAGCAGTGGTACAATTTTTTTTAGTTCCTATCTTGTATTCTGTAGTGTGGATGTATCATCTCTTGACCAGTGTTTCTCTCCATTACAAACAAGCTGCAATGAATATCCTCATTTCTATGGGGTAATATCCTGGAGAGGAAGTGCTGTGTAAAAGGATATGATTATTTTTAGTGTTTTAAAGCTACTTCTAAATTGTGTACCAAAAAGGCTCTACCAGTTTACACTTCTACCAACAATAACTAAGGGAGTTTATTTCCCCACACCAACACTCTGTTTTCAGTCTTTTTAATTTTTGCTAAACTGATGGGTGGGGAAAATGGTGTTATCTCATTACAATTTTCATTTCCTTTAGTTTTAATACCATGGGTTGGGTTCCCCAGGAAGCGGACTCTGAGACAGATTAGTGCAAATGACATTAGAGCTCCTGGTATCAGCACCTGAGAAAGGAAGGAGAAGGAAATGGGATTAGGCAGAGGGAAGAACTGAGGGGCTGAACTAATTTGGAGGTGAGGGATGGGGAAGGGAGAAGTGGGCGCTGGCCGGCCTTTACCCCTCCACATGGGACGTGGGCTGTGCCTAGCTGGAGGCATGACCTTGGACAAGGCAGTTTACTTCCCAAAGGAGGCTGACAGCCAAGGGCCTTCTTCAGGCAGCACTGCCAGCAGCGGGGGGAGAAAGTCCTTCACTCCTGCAGGGGCTCTCGCAGGGGCTCTCGGAGCACATCCCCGTGATCCCGGCATTCATAAAGTGTTGAGCACTGTTCCTAAGTATATCAGTAATTAATTTGTGAAATAGTTTCACAAATTCTTTGTTTAAATCATTTACCTGTTTTTAATTGGGTTGTTAGTCTTTTTTTATAGATTTATCAGAGCTTCTTACAATATTACAGGTAATAAGGTTTCATTTTATGTTACAGATATCTTCTCCCAGTCTGCAACTTTTTGTTTTACTTTTTTAATGGTATTTTTCACCATTCAGAGGTTTTTATTTTTTTAAAGATTTATTGTATTTATTTATTTCTCCTCCTCGCCTCATTTGCACTCGCTATCTGTTCTGTGTGTCTGTTTGTTGTGTGCTTGTCTTCTCTTTAGGAGGCACAGGGAACTGAACCCAGGGCCTCTGATGTGGGAGGGAGGCACCAAATGGCTTGGACACCTCTGCTCCCTGTACAGAAGTTTTTAATTTTTAGGTAGTTACATCTGTCAATCTTTATAGATTCTAGGGTTTATGGATTGCTTAGGAAGGCCTTCTCTACTCCCAAGATTATAAAAAATTATCTTGTTTTTTTTAGCACTTTTAAAATTTTATGATTTTATCTGTAGTCTGTCTAGAAAACACATGCACAAACATATATGCAGACTAAGATAAGTCTGTAATTTTATGTCTTTCTAAATGGATCTCCAGTTCTCCCAACACCGTTTTTTAAACAGCCCACCCTTTCTCCAATTATTTTATTTTATTTTATTTATTTCTCTCCCCTTCCCCCCCATTGTCTGTGTCCATTCACTGTGTGTTCTTCTGTGTCCGCTTGCATTCTTGTCATGCAGCATCAGGAAACTGTCGCTTTTTTTGTTGCATCATCTTGCTGCATCAGCTCTCTGTGTGTGCAGCGCCACTCCCGGGCAGGCTGCACTTTTTTTGCGCCATTCTTGGGCAGGCTGCATTTTTTTCACACAGGACAGCTCTCCTTGTGGGGCACACTCCTTACACGTGGAGTACCCCTATGCGGGGGACACCCTGCGTGGCACGGCTCTCCTTGTGCACATCAGCACTGCGCATGGGCCAGCTCACCACACAGGTCAGGAGACTCTCGATATTGAACCCTAGATCCTCCATATGGTAGGCAGACACTCTATCAGTTGAGCCACAGTTGCTTCCCTCTCCAATTATTTTAAATGTCAACTCACATACAGATTCTATACATACATGTGGCTCTTTCTAGACTATTCTTTTGATCCACTTGCCAGTTCCTGCTCCACTCTCAGTTTTTAAAGACTTTAATGTATAAATATGTTTTGATAGCTCTTTCAGGGCAGGTCCTCCGTCACTGTTCTTTACTTTCGAATTTTCTTCACCATTTTTGTACATCTTTTCCATGTGAATTTTAGGTTTATGTTGACTTACTTTCAAATTACATATTAATTTGGGGGAAATTAGCATACCATATGGAACATGACATACTTCTGCTTTTATTTTTTTCCTGTTTTTTATTCTTTAAGTTTTCTTATGTGTCCTTTAGTAATATGTCACAGTTATCTCTACAGCTCTCATGTATCTTGCTAAGTTTATTCCTAGATATATTATAATCATTAGTGCTTATATGAATAGACTCTTTTTTACATCTCATTTTATTTGTTATTACTAGTTGTATTAGTCAGCCAAAAGGGTGCTGATGTAAAATACCAGAAATTGGTTGGCTTTTATAAAGGTATTTATTTGGGGTAGGAGCTTACAGATACCAGGCCATAAGACATAACTTACTTCCCTCACCAAAGTCCATTTTCACGTGTTGGAGCAAGATGACTGCCGACGGCTGCGAGGGTTCAGGCTTCCTGGGTTCCTCCCTTCCAGGGTCTTGCTTCTCTTTGGCTTCAAGTTTCCTTCCTTCCCAGAGCTTGCTTCTTCCTGGGTTCAGGGTTCCTCTCTTCCTGGGACTGGCTTCTCTTTCCTCTGTGAGCTAACCTCTGGGGCTCCAGCTTAAGGCTTCAGCATCAAACTCCAACATCAAAAACCCCCAATTCTGTCTTTTGCCATGCCACACCCTAATGACATGGCCAGTCAAAACCCCAATCATAACTCAATCACACCCAGGTACAGACCAGATCACAAACATAATCTATATCTATTTTTGGAATTCATAACCACATCAAACTGCCACACTAGTATATAGGAAAACTTTTTATTTTATCTGTTATCCTGCCACCTTCCTGAATTTTCTTATCAGGGTTCAGCTGATTATCTTGGATTTCTCAAGTGTTCCCTTTCAATATTTATACACCTTCTTTTCTACCTTACTGCATTGACCAGACCTGCAAAACAATGTAGAATTATAGCACCTTGCCTTTTTCCTCACTTTAAAGGAAATGTTTATAATACTTCACTATTAAGTATAATGTCTGCTATTGGCTTTGTGTCAATACCCTTTTTCAAGTTTTAAGGTATGGCTGTCTATATATTGCTTATCAAGAATTTTTATCAGTAAAGACTGTTGAGTTTTATCAGATATTTTTGTTAGTATCTATATAGGTGATCACAGAGTTTTATTCTTTTTATGAAGTGGATTACATCAATAGCTTTGTATAGAGAGAGAGACCATAGTGTTTATGTTTCAGGGATAAACTCTATTGATCATGATATAATATTTTAATAAACTGCATTAAATATATTAAATTCATATTTTGCATCTATTTTCAAAAATGGGGCTCATTTTATGGCTTACATTTTTGTGCACTTATCTCATATTGGTGTCTGGGTGATGTACTCTAAAATAATGAGTTAGAACACTTTTCACCTTTTTCTGATCTCTAAAGCTGTTTGTATAGCATAGAAATATCTATCTAAGATTACAAATAAAACCAAGGTTTACTCATTACATTGCTCAGCAGTATATGCCACATCTTCCACATTCTTTGACTATTCCTGGCTGTAATAACTCCATGTTAATTCTTTCAGAAATGGTTATGTGGGTGGTAAACATTCTCAATATTTCAGTATTTCCAAGTCTACACAAAGTTAATTTTGCCATCATTCTTTTTTTTTTTTTTTTTTTTAATTTTTTTATTTTTTATTGACTTTGTAATAATATTACATTAAAAATATATATGTGAGGTCCCATTCAACCCCACCCCCCCACCCCCCCTCTCCCCCCCCCCAACAACACTCGTTCCCATCATCATGACACATCCATTGGATTTGGTAAGTACATCTTTGGGCACCTCTGCACCTCATATACATTGGTTCACATCATGGCCCATACTCTCCTCTATTCCATCATGTAGGCCCTGTGAGGATTTACAATGTCCGGTGATTACCTCTGAAGCACCATCCAGGGCAGCTCCATGTCCCGAAGACGCCTCCACCTCTCATCTCTTCCTGCCTTTCCCCATACCCTTTGTCCATTATGTCCACTTTTCCCAATCCAATGCCACCTCTTCTATGTGGACACTGGATTGGTTGTGTCCATTGCACCTTTATGTCAAGAGGAGGCTCAGATTCCACCTGGATGCTGGATGCAATCCTCCCATTTTCAGTTGTAATCACTCTAGGCTCCATGGTGTGGTGGTTGTCCTTCTTCACCTCCATCTTAGCTGAGTGTGGTAAGTCCAATAAATCAGATTGTAGGTGCTGGAGTCTGTTGAGGCTCAGGATCTGGCTATCACATTGTCAGTCCAGAGATTCAAATCCCCTAAATATATCTTAAACCCCAACATTAACTGCACCTCCAGCACATTAGCATGAAAGTCTTATGAAGGGAGATCCCATCTGAGTCCAGATTCATCACACATAAACACCATTTCCAAAGAGGGGCCATCTGCCCTGGTAGTTAACCCCATCGGCCATGACCATAACTCCCATGGGTCTCTTTAGCCCTCAAAGGAACCAATATCTGGGGGTTGTATCTGCTTTATCTGTCTCTCTGACTCTGCTCAGTTGTGCATGAGGGCAAACCTTCTGCCAGCCTCCAGACTCTTTTTTAGAAACTCGTAGCCATATAAACTCATTTCTCCTTTCCATTTCCCCCTTACTTTAGGTCAAACAGCATTTTAAAGTCATGGTATTTTATGTAGACATGGATATTCTGCTGATCCGCATTGAACCTTCCGTATAAGGTCATTTTCCAGTTGCATCATCAGTTGGTAGTTGATAGTGGTCCCTCGTTGCCAGGGAGGCTCATCCCCGGGTGTCATGTCCCACGCTGGGGGGAAGGCATTGCATTTACATGCTGAGTTTGGCTTCGAGACTTGCCATCATTCTTGATTGCTAGTTTGACTGGGTAAGAAACATTTAAAAGTATCTTCCCTTAAGTCTTTTTAAGATATTGCAGCATTGTCTGCTGCCATCCAGTAGTAAAGATGAGTTATCAGATGTCAATCTGATTCTCATTCTTTGTAGATTCCCTGTGAATTCTGAAGGTTCTTAGACTCATAATATTTTTTAATTTATTTTTCATTAAGCCTTTCAACTCTTAACTGACCCTCTTAATCTAAACACCTAAATTTTTCTTCAAGTCAGAGAATTTTTCTTCTATCATTTTTAAATTAATACCTATTTTTTTATCCTGTAGTATTAAAAAGATATGGGAAACTGTAGATCTCTTCTTCTTCTATCTTAACTTTTCTATTACGGTTTCCATTCCTTTGCCCTCTTATATATTAAATTAGCTATATACATATTATTTATCATCAGTTTTAAATTCTGGCTGACCTTCCTGCAGCAAGCCCGTAATTAGGTTTCATGCTCAATGATCACAAACAAATTCTAACTTTTCCTGTTAATTCCTGTAAATTCCAGTGAGGGAGGCAAGTTTAACAGGGAAAGGAACTATCATGCAAACCAGAATGTAAATGAATTAATTCTTTACTCTTTTTTTTTTTTACTCTCTGTATCAGTTTGCCACATTATTAGTGCAGATCAATGAGAGAATAGTAACCGTCATGAATGATTTCAGATGATCTAGGTAAAGACATAAAAACAAAAACAAAAACACTGTTTTAGGAAAACAGACATACTCATGCATTGTTAATGAGAATGGCATTTGGTATAATCTTTTTGAAGAGCAATTGTGCAATACTATCAAAATTTTAAATAAACTTTGACCTAGCAGTTCTACTTCTATGAATTTAATCTGCACATATACCAGAATAGGTACTCAAAGATTCATGTATAAAAATGTTCATTCCAGCTTGCATTTCAGTTTTAGGGGCGGAAAAAACTGAAAACAACCTACATATCACATTACTAAGGGACTGAATAAGCACATTTAAAAGCAATTCTAAAAAAAAGATAGAAGCAAATGTACTAACATGGACAGATCTCTAAGATATCTTGTTGAATGAAAAAATCAAGTTTTATGCTTAAAAAGACAATATAATATTAACTATATTCTACAATGCATTTATATGTATGCAAATGTACAGATAAAGTTCTAGAAGCATATGCAAAAATTATCTCTGGAGAGTATAGGGGACTTGGATTAGAGGTGGTAGTCAAAGAGAAATTTAGATTTATATGTAATGTTACAATATTTTAGAAAGATAATATATGCATTTATTACTTGTATAATTTGAAATTCATTCTAAAAGAAGAGTAAGGCAGGCCTACAAGTGATGGCATGGGAAATATCCAAAATAAATTGTCAAGTGAAAACAATGTTTAAAATAGTGTATAAAAGACTTTCATTTATTTAGGGAGAAAAAAGCCAAGAGATAGAAGTGGTAGATAGGTAAATAAGTAGGTAGGTAGGTAGGTAGGTAGATAGCCTTAAATATGCATAAAATATTCCTGGAAGGATACCCCAAAATCTAGTAGTAACATGGACTGTGTCAGAGGAGGGGACTTCAGTCAGAGAAGGTCAAAATGCAGGAAAACTTACTTTTCAATGTATTCTCTTGGGAACTATTTGAACTTTTTACCATGAGTGTACTGCTTAAAGTTTTTTTCCTTTTTCTAAGGAAGGCTTGATTCAAAAATAAAGAACACAATCAAAAATAAAAAATAAAAAAATAAAAAAATAAAAAAAAGAACACAATCATTCAGTACATAGATCTAGATAGTTTCTATGCTCAAGGAATTCTGAAGTTAACTCACAAATTTTGAACAAAATCAACCCATTTTTTTTTAAATCCCAGGAGACTGAGAACAAGGGTGATCACCCAAAGGTGCGTATATACACTTCTCCCTGCATGATTCAAGAGCATCAAGAGACCCTGAAACGGCTGTCAGAAGTTTGGCAAAAGGTCTCTGAACAGGATGATCTAATCCAGGAGCTTCGCAATAAGCTGGCCTGCAGTAAGGCTATGGTAAGTGTTTTCTTCTAGAACATTTTTCTGAGAGACCAAAAGAAAGCCATGAGGAAAGGAAGGAGGGAAAAAGAGTCAAGAAAATTAATCTTTCTCCTCAATACTCTTCAAATGCCTTAAAAATACTTGCCCTTAATTTTGTCCATATTCTCACAGTATGCATTCCCTCCACTATTAGCTTGAGATTCTAAAGAGACTTTAAAATCTCTCATGCAACAACCCAAGTATGCATGAATAGGAAAATGGTTAAAGAGAATATGGCATATCCATATTATGGAGTAACATGCAGCCAATAAAAAGGATTAAACATATCTGTATGGGCTGCATGGAAAATGTCCACGATGATGAGGACGAGGATGATAGTCCATAAGAATAGGTTGCAGAATCCTATGTATAGTTCCGTACCATTTTTGCTTCTTAAAAACTCTGATCATAACTATGGAAGTATATACTCTGAGTTGTCAATAGTGGACTCCCAAGGTGAAGTGAAGGAGGGGGAAATAAGTGGAGAGATTTCCATTCCTTATTTTGGTTTTTTGTTAAAATTATTTTCAATAATCAAGAAGAAAAATTAATATTTTTAAATTTTCCAAAAAAATTACATGCATTCACTCACTCCATAAGAAACTTCCTTTCTTTAATTCTTGAATATTGTCCTCTGATAGATTAGGTACATCTTTCCCTTAGAGTCTCCAAAGAACCTTCTCCAGCATCATCTGCTGCACCACCCAGAGATTCAGGGGTGTGTCAGTTTCCTGGGACTGCCGTGATATACATGTGGCAAAACTTGTAACTTAAAGCAAGAGAAATTTATTGTCTCACAGTTCTGCAGGCTGGAAGCATAACATCAAGGTGTCGGCAGGGCCATGCTTCCTCTTAAACCTGCTGGGGAGAATCTGCTCCATGCCTCTCTCCTAGCTCCTGGCTATTGCTCGCCGGCAATCCATGGCATTCTTTGTCTTAGTCATCCTATGATGTTCTCCCCACCCCTTCTGTCTCTCTGTGAACAAATTTCCTCTTCTTATAAGGACTCTAGTCACCCTGGGTCAGAACCCACCCTTATCCGGTTTGACCTCATCTTAACTAATAACATCTTCAAAGACCCTGTTTCCAAAAAGGACTAGAGGTTAGGACTTGAACATATCTTTTGGTGGGAAACAATTCAATACATAACAAGGAGAAAGACCAAATGTGGCTGGCGCACAAACAGCCCTTAACAAATCACTGTCCAAGCCTTAGTGAACCTTAGTATAAAACTGAGAACATAATTCCTTCTCCCTACCAACCCCACAGGAAGCACATGATCAAATATAGATGCTGCAACAAACTTTGAGGCTACAAAGAAGACTCCCTGTGAAAATAGCAATAGCAATAAGCATGTTACATTGATCATTCAGCATAACTAACCTGTGTTCATTCCCAGGTTTTGGAGCGTGAAGAATCTTTGATAAAATTACAAGCAGACTTTGCTTCCTATAAAGCCACCCACAGATATCTTCCTGGCTCCTTAGAAGAGTGTGAAGACATCAAAAAGGTAGAAGAACTTTTGCTGATTTGTGCCTGGTGGAGTCGGGCAGATCTGGAATTGATTCTGGGTTTCCCTGTTTACTATTTGTGTCTTTGGCTAACCCAGTGACAAGGATACTGTATATAATGTATGCCAAGCCCCAAAGAGCATATCTGGTAGTGTTCGATTTGGGGACTGAATGTTGGTATTGCACAAAATTTTAATCCAATGACTGTTTGTTCCACTGTCCCCAGCACCGAAGGCAGTGCCTGGCCCATTAGTGCGTGCTCCATAAATGACCGTGTGTTACAGGGAGGGAGGGTTAGCTCCTTTTGTGCACATTCTATGTGAGTGGGGGAAATCTACCATATCTTTTTTATTATTATTACTTTTTTCTTTTTATTATTTTTAATTGTGATATAATTCACTTATAAAAAATTCACCACCTGAAGTGTACAATTCAGTGGTTTTTAGCATATTCACAAGGTTGTGCAGCCATCACCACTATCTAATTCCAGAACATTTTCGTCACCCCAAAAAGAAACCCCATACTCATTGGCAGTCACTCTCCACTGCCCCTGCCCTATCCCCCAGCAACCACTAATCTACTTTCTGTCTCTGTGCATCAGCCTATTCTGGATATATGGCATTTTGAAAGCATTCTTCCACTATAGCCTCATCCCCAACCTGCTCTTCTTTCGTCTGCCAGATACTGAAGCACCTGCAGGACCAGAAAGACAGCCAGTGTCTCCATGTGGAGGAGTACCAGAACCTGGTGAAGGACTTGCGAATGGAGCTAGAAATGGTGTCGGAACAGAAAAAAAACATCCTGAAGGGTAAACCATGGATTAGTGGGCTGTGGCAGGAGAGCCAGAAGAAAGCCGCAGCCCATCTCTGAGCGATGGAGGCAGAACTGTGTCTCATCCTCCCATTGTAGACATGATGAAACTGGAGCTGGACCTACATGGGCTGCGGGAGGAGACTTCTGCCCAGATCGAGAGGAAGGAGAAGGAGGCCTCCAAACTGCAACGGCAGCTGCAGGAGCTGGAGCTGCAGCTCACTGAGAACAAAAAGCAACTTTTGGAGAAAGACAAGGTAAGGAGAAGAACTTTCTGGTTAGAGGCACCAACAGGGCAGGCAGAGGGTGTCAAGGCCATGCCTTAGTGAGAGCTGGTTCTGCAGGTCTGCAACTACTGTGCTGGCTTTGGGCAACGTCAACACATACCCACTGAGACTGTGGGCTTTGAAGGCCAGGGATGATTCTGAGCACTTCTTGGATATTTCTTATAGCACATCATAGCCAGGGACCATCATAATGTTGACTCTTTGAAAACAGTTTCTTCCCCAGGCTTGTAAGGTAGCAAGAGAGTTTGGGACACATTTACTTGCATAGTTACCTATACTTTGTGCTTGATCATGAAGGGAAATACTATAAAATAATATGCAGCCTTATTAATAAATTTCAAGCACATTTCCAGTTTTTAAATGACAAAATCTTAAGAGTATACAGATCAGGCAATTTGGAAGTATTGCCTAGGCCCTAGAAGATATGTAGTTCACAGTATAACTCATGTTCCTGGAAAAGTCTAGAAATGGAACCAAGAACAAAAAGCAATGCAAGTTTTTGTAGTCAGTACTAATCCAACTCTGAATTTCTTGGTTAGATTTGGGTTTGGGGGGATATTTTAGAAAAGTTATGGGTTTACAGAGCAATCATACATAAAATACATGATACCCATGCACCATCCCACCAGCAACACCTTGCATTGGTGTGGAACATTTCTTACAATGGATGATAGCACATTTTTATAATTGTACTATTAATTAAAGTCCATGATTTAATTTAGGGTTCACTGTTTATTTAGTATAATTCCATATCTCAGTGCTGTTAATTACATTCACAGTGTTGTACTACCATCACCACCATCCATTACCAAAACATTTCTATGATTCCAAATAAGAACCTTGTATATTTTAAACCTTAACTTCCCGTTCTCTATCACCACCTCGTCCCCTGATAAGCTATATTCTAGATTCTGACTATGAGTTTGCTTATTCTAATTATTTCAAATCAGTGTTTTCAAACAATATTTGTCCTTTTGTGTCTGTCTTATTTCACTCAATATAATGTATTCAAGGTTTATCCATGATGTCGCATGTATCAGAACATCTTTCCTTTTCATGGCTAAATAATATTCCATTGTATGTATATACCACATTTTATTTATCCATTCATCAGCTGATGGGCATTTGAATTGCTTCCATCTTTTGGTAATTGTGAATAAATCCTGCTATGCACATCGGAGTGCAAATATTTGTTCAAGCCCCTGCTTTCAATTCTTTGGGGTATATACCTAGTATTGGGGTTGCTGGGTCATATGGTAATTCTATGCTTAGCTCTCTGAGAAACTGCCAAACTGTCTTCCACAAGGCCTGAACCATTTTACATTGCCACTAGCAATGAATGAGTGTTCCTATTTCTCCACGTCCTCTCCGACACTGATTTTCCATTTTTTAAATAACAGCTGTTCTAATAGATTTGAAATGTTATCTCATTGTGGTTTTGATTTACATTTCCCTAATGGCTAATGATGTTGAGCATCTTTTCACGTGCTTTCTGGCCATTTGTGTATCTTCTTTGGAGAGATGTCTGTTCAAGTCTTTTGCCCATTTTTTTATTGGATTGTCTTTATATTCTTAAGCTGAAGGATTTCTTTACATATCCTGGATATTAATGCTTTATAGGCTATGTAGTTTCCAAATATTTTCTCCCATTGAATAGGTTGTTTTTTTACTTTCATGATAAAGTCCTTTGAGGAAAAAAAGTTTTTAATTTTGGCAAGATCCCATTTATCTATTTTTCTTTCATTGCTTGTGCTTTAGGTATAAAATCTAAGAAACCATTGTCTAACACAAGGTCCTGGAGATGCTTCCCTACATTTTCTTTTCCTTTTTTTTTTTTCAATTTCAATTGAATTTAATAATTTGAAGCCAATCTGGGTGCCTTCGATTTTCTCCCTCCCTGCAGAATCCCTGATCCTCTTGGGTCATCTAAAACAATAATATTTTATGATTGTAAGATACTACAATCATAAGGAAGTTATCAAATTTACAAGGAAGTAAAACTGATCATACATAGTATAAAGAAGAAAGCAAGGGTGACTCACTTGAGTTGTGATTCCACATCAAAAAGGGGAAATAGCAATATTATATACAATTAATCAGACTTTCTATCTGAGATAATAAAATTCACAGTTGTCATTATGTAAATAATACTTTTGTATATTCAAATGACTCCAAACTTGAGATAAGTAAATTTAAGAAATATGAAATACATAAAATATCAATTAATAGAATCAGTTGTTTAAAAAAATTTTTTTCGTGGACTTCAGAATCCCCTGGAGAACTTGATAATTATGAGTTTCCTGGTTTCTACCCAAAAGTTCTGAGCCAATAGTTCTAGACTTGGAGGATTGGGCTTTTTGACACAGAATCCCAAAAGATTCTTTTATATATGACCTGGGGACCTATCTTTGAGACATACTAATTAAGGGGTCTCCAGCAAAAGTCTTTAGAATGTGCCAGAAAGGCAGGTTAGCTATTATTACAATGTTGAATATTGTATGCCTAGGGAAAAAAGCTGTAACTACAATAATTATTATCATAATGAGCATTTATTTCATCCAGATACTTATTTCATCCATCAGCTTATTTCATTCTCAAAGCTTGGTGGAATAGGCACTATGGTACTATTGTAATCCTTATTTTAAAATGAGAAATTTGACAGAGAACTGTGGGGCAATTTGCCTAAAAGCATCCCAGTATTCTGTGGTAAAATCTCTGGTAATCTGACTCCCAAATCCACACTTTTAGGACTTACACCAAACTATTACCAATGGTTACCTGTTAAATGTTCTCACTTTTTACTTTATACGCATTTGGCACTGTTTGGTTTGTTTACAACAAGCATGTATTGCTTTGTCATTTTAAAAAACTTTAAAACTTCAAATTTACAAAAATGGCAACTACAGAAAAAGTAAACAACTTCAAGCCTTTTGATCCAGTAATGTATTCCAAGGAGAATAATCAGCAGAGTAAAGAAAATATATAGAATAGAGGTTGTTTCCAAACAGTACTGTAGTCCTTACTATCCATCAGTAGGGTCAGGTGAAATAAATTATGATATATCCATGAAATGGGGGGAAGGGGGGAAGGTATCTTTTAAAATTAATGAAGTAGAGCTTCATTTATAGACTTTGAAGAATGCCTATGACATACTGATTTTATAAAGCAGGTTATAAAAGTGTATAATAGGGAAACGGACTTTGGCCCAGTGGTTAGGGCGTCCGTCTACCATATGGGAGGTCCGCGGTTCAAACCCCGGGCCTCCTTGACCCGTGTGGAGCTGGCCATGCGCAGTGCTGATGCGCGCAAGGAGTGCCGTGCCACGGAAGGGTGTCCCCCGCGTGGGGGAGCCCCACGTGCAAGGAGTGCGCCCGTGAGGAGAGCCGCCCAGCGTGAAAAGAAAGAGCAGCCTGCCCAGGAATGGCGCCGCCCACACTTCCCGTGCCGCTGACGACAACAGAAGCGGACAAAGAAACAAGACGCAGCAAATAGACACCAAGAACAGACAACCAGGGGAGGGGGGGAAATTAAAATAAATAAATAAATCTTTAAAAAAAAAAAAAAAGTGTATAATAGCATGATAAAATTGTGTGGATGAATATCTACATAGTTAGTATAAATAGATGTCATTTGTATCTAGAGAAATGTCTAAAAGGACATTTACAAATGTTATGCTTCCTTTTTTTTAATGGATGCATATAATTTTTTTAAATCATACAGTATGTTACATAATATATTTGGTTCATAGTAACACAATCATACAGTATTTGTCCTTTTGTGTCTGGCTTGCTTCACTCAACATAATGTCCTCCAGGTTCATCCATGTTGTCATATGTTTTACGACTTCATTTCTTCTTACAGCTGCATAATATTCCATTGTGTAAATAGATCACAGTTTGTCTATCAATTCTTCTGTTGATGGACACCTGGATTGTTTCCAATTTTTGGCACTCGTGAATAACACTGCTATGAGCATCAGTGTACAGATGTCTGCTTGTGTCACTGCTTTCAGTTCTTCTGGGTATATAGTGGAATAGCAGGGTCACGTGGCAAGTCTTCTTTAGGAACTGCCAAACAGTCCTCCACAGTGTCTGTACCATTTTGCATTCCCACCAACAGTGAAGAAGTATTTCTATCTCTCCACATCCTCTCCAACATTTGTAGTTCTCTGTCTTTTTAGCAGTGGCCACTCTGATAGGTGCAAAATGATATCTCATTGTAGTTTTGATTTGCATTTCCCTAATCATTAGTGATGTTGAGCATTTCTTCATGTGTTTTTTTTGCCATTTGTATCTATTCTTGGGACAAATATCTATTCAAGTATCTGCCCATTTTTTAATTGGGTTGTTTGTCTTTATATTGTTGAGTTGTAATGTCTCTTTATATATCCTGGATATTAAACCCTTATCAGATTTTGTGATTTCCAAATATTTTCTCTCATTGAGTCGGCTGCCTTTCATCTTTTTTTTTTTTATTTCTCTCCCATTCCCCCCCTCCCATTGTCTGCTCTCTGTGTCCATTTGCTGTGTGTTCTTCTTTGTCTGCTTCTGTTGTTGTCAGCGGCACGGGAATCTATGTTTCTTTCTGTTGCATCATCGTGTTGTGTCAGTTCTCCATGTATGCGGTGCCATTCTTGGGCAGGCTGCACTCTCTTTTGCACTGGGCGGCTCTCCATACAGGGCGCACTCCTTGCACGAGGGCCTCCCCTGCGCGGGGACACCCCTGTGTGGCAGGGCACTCCTTGCGTGTATCAGCACTGTGCGTGGGCCAGCTCCACACAGGTCAAGGAGGCCCAGGGTTTGAACCGCGGACCTCCCACATGGTAGACGGACGCCCTAACCACTGGCCAAGTCCGCTTCCCCCTTTCACCCTTTTGACAAAGTCCTGTGAGGTGCAAAAGTGTTTAATTTTGAGGAGGTCCCATTTATCTAATTTTTCTTTTGATACACATGCTTTGTGGTAAGGTCCAAGAAACCACCTACTACAAGGTCTTGAAGATGTTTCCCTACATTTTCTTCTAAGTAGTTTTATGATCCTGGCTTTTATATTTAGGTCTTTGATCCATTTTGAGTTGATTCTTGTATAGGAAGTGAGATGGGGTCCTCTTTCATTCTTTTGGTTATAAATATACAGTTGTTGGAGCATTGAAGCATTGAAGGAACTATTTTGTCCCATTAATGTTAACTTGGTAAGTTTGTCAAAAACCTGTTGACTGTATAGGTGAGGGTTTATTTCTGGATTCTCAACTCTGTTCCACTGCTCAATGTGTCTATCTTTATGCCAATACCATGCTGTTTATTTTTGTTTTGTTTTTTTGTTTTTGTTTTTAAGATTTATTTTTTGTTTCCCCCTGCGCCCCCCCTCCATTGTCTGCTCTCTGTGTCCATTCACTGTGTATTCTGTGTCTGCTTGGATTCTTGTCAGGAGCCCCAGGAATCTGTATCTCTTTTTTGTTGCATCATCTTGCTGTGTCAGCTCTCCATGTGTGCAGCACTACTCCTGGGTAAGCTGTACTTTTTTCACACAGGGTGGCTCTCCTTATGGGGTGCACTCCTTTCCACATGGGGCTTCCTTACGTGGGGGACACCCGTGTGGCATGGCATTCCTTGTGTGCATCAGCACTGCGCATGGGCCAGCTCACCACACAGATCAGGAGGCCCTGGGTTTAAACCCCAGACCTCCCATGTGGCAGGCAGACACTCTTATCAGTTGAGCCAAATCCACTTCCCAGTACTATGCTGTTTTGACTACTGTAGCTTTGTACTGTTTCAAGGTCAGGTAGTGAAATTCCTCCCACTTCACTCTTCTTTTTTTTAGAATGCTTTTGGCTATTTGGGTGCACTTTCCCTTCCAAATGAATTTGGTAATTTTCTAATTCTGTAAAGTAAACTGTTGGGATTTTGATTGGTATTTTATTGCATTGTATCTAAAAATCAGTTTGGGTACGATTGACATTTCAAGATTATTTATTCTTCCAATCCATGAACTCAGAATGTCTTTCCATTTGTTTAGGTCTTTTTAAATTTCTTTTAGCACTGTTTTGTAGTTTTCTGTATATAGATCCTATACTTCTTTGGTTAAATTAATGACTAGGTATTTGAGTCTATTTATCGCTATTGAAAATGGAATTTTTCCCCTGATTTCCTCCTCAGATTGTTCAGTACTACTGTACGAAAACATTACTGATTTTCCTGTGTTGATCTTATATCCTCCCACTTTGCCGAATTCATTTATTAGTTCAAGTAACTTTGTCATGGATACTTCAGAATTTTCTAAGTACAAGATCATGTCATCTGCAAATAATGAGAGTTTTATTTCCTCTTTTCCTATTTGAATGCTGTAGCAGTTTGATATGGTTATGAATTCCAAAAATAGATATTGAATTATGTTTGTAATCTGGTCTGTACCTGGGTGTGATTAAGTTATGATTGGGGCATTGAGTCCCCACCAGTTGTTGGATGGAGACTCACAGATAAAAGGCATGGCAAAGGACAGAGCTGAGGGTTTTTGATGTTGGAGTTTTGATGTTGGAATATGATGCTGAAGCCTTAAGCTGGAACCCCATGTAGTAAGCTCACAGAGCAAAAAAGAAACAAGCCCCAGGATGAGAGAAACACTGAACCCAGGAAAAAGCAAGACCCTAGAAGAGAGGAACACAAGAAGCCTGAACCCTCACAGAGAATGGCAGCCATCTTGCTCCAATATATGAAAATAGACTTTGGTGAGGGAAATAAATTATATTTTATAGCCTGATATCTGTAAGCTCCTACCCCAATTAAGTACCCTTTATAAAAACCAATCAATTTCTGGTATTTTGCATCAGCACCCCTTTGGCTGACTAATACAAATGTCTTTAATTTTTTTTCTTGTCTAATTGCCCTGGCTAGAATTTCTAGTACCTTATTGAATAACAATGGTGACAGTGAGCATCCTTGTCTTGTCCCCGATCTTAGAAAGCTTTTGACCATTCCCCATTGAGTACGATGTTGGCTGTGGGTTTTGCATATATGCCTTTTATTGTATTGAGGAATTTTCCTTTTATTCCCATCTTTTGAAATGTTTTTATCAAAAAAGAATGCTGGATTTTGTCAAATACCTTTTCTGTGTCAATTGAGGTTATCAATTGGTGTTTTCCCTTCAATTTGTTAATGTAGTAAATGACATTGGTTGATTTTCTTATATTGAACCAACCTTGCATACCAGGAATAAATCCCACTTGGTCGTGATGTATAAGTCATTTGATATGCTGTTGAATTCAATTTGCAAGTATTTTGTTGAGAATTCTTGCATCTATGTTCATTAGAGAGATTGTTCTACAATTTTCTTTTCTTGTAATATCTTTATCTGGCTTTGGTATTAGGGTGATTTGGCTTCATAAAATGTGTTGGGTAATCTTCCCTCCTCCTCGGTTTTTTGGAAGAGTTTAAACAGGATTGGTGTTCTTCTAAATGCTTAGTAGAACTCACCTGTGAAGCCAAATGGTCCTGGATTTTTCTTTACTGGGAGATTTCTGATGACGGATTCAATCTCTTTAAATGTGATTGGTTTGTTAAGTCATTGTAGGGAAACGGACTTTGGCCCAGTGGTTAGGGCGTCCATCTACCACATGGGAGGCCCGCGGTTCAAGCCCCGGGCCTCCTTGACCCGTGTGGAGCTGGCCCAGGCGCAGTGCTGATGCGCGCAAGGAGTGCGCGTGCTACACAGGGGTGTCCCCCACGTAGGGGAGCCCCACGCGCAAGGAATGCACCCCGTAAGGAGAGCTGCCCAGCGCGAAGGAGGAAGCAGCCTGCCGAGGAATGGCGCCGCCCACACTTCCCGTGCCGCTGACGACAACAGAAGCGGACAAAGAAACAAGACGCAGCAAAAAGACACAGAAAACAGACAACCGGGGGAGGGGAATTAAATAAATAAAAAATAAAAAATAAAAAAAAATAAGTCATTGTATTTCTTGTAGTGTCAGTGTAGGTTGTTTCTGCATTTCTAGGAAATTGTCTATTTCATATAGGTTGTCTAGTTTGTTGGCATACAGTTTCTCATGATATCTTCTTATGATCCTTTTTATTTCTGTGGGGTCAGTGGTAACTTCCCACCTTTCATTTCTAATTATATTTATTTATCTCTTTTTTTCTTTGTTAGTCTAGCTAGGGGTTTTCCAATTCTATTGATCTCCTCAAAGAACAAGCTTTTAGTTTCGTTGATTTTCTCTATTGTTTTTTTGTTCTCAATTTCATTTATTTCTGCTCTAATCTTTATTACTTCTTTCCTTCTGCTTGTTTTGGGATTGGTTTGCTGTTCTTTTTCTAGTTTCTCTAGCTGTTCAGTTAAATCTTTGAGTTTACCTCTTTCTTCTTTTTTAATATAGGTATTTAAGGCTATAAATTTCCCTCTCTAGACTGCCTTCACTTCACTTATGACTGCCTTCATAAGTTTTGATACATTGTGTTCTCATTTTCATTTGTCTCAATATGTTTACTGATTTCACTTGCAATTTCTTCTTTGACCCACTGATTATTTAGGAGTGTTTGAATTTACTTTTTTCCTGTCTGTTATTGATTTCCAGTTTCATTCCATTATGATCTGAGAAGATGCTTTGTATAATTTCAATCTTTTATATTTATTGAGAGCTGCACTGTGCCCTAACATGTGGTCTTATCATGAAGAAAGATCCATGGGCACTTGAGAAGAATGTATAACCCACTGAGTTTGGATGCAGTGTTCTGTAATTGTCTGTTAGGCCTAACTTGCTCAAGTTCTCTATTTGCTTGTTGATCTTCTGTCTAGTTGTTCTATGTAATGATGTGAGTGGTGCTGAAGTCTCCAACGATTATGTAGAGATGTCTTTTTTACCTTCACTTTTGCCATATTTTGTCTCATGTATTTTAGGGCATCCTGGTTAGGTACATAGTTATGATTGTTATATCTTCCTGGTGGATTGGTCCTTTTATTAATATGCAATGGCCCTCTGTACCTCTTACAATTTCTTTGCATTTAAAGTCTCTTTTGTCTGATATTAGTATAGCTACCCTTGCTCTTTTTTGGTTACTATTCACATAGAGTATCTTTTTCCAACCTTTCACTTTCAGCCATTTTATATCCCTGGGTCTAAGGTGAGTTTCTTGTAAGCAGCATATGGATGGCTCTTGTTTTTTTATCCATTCTCTCAGCCCATATCTTTTGACTGGGAAGTTTAATCCATTCACATTCAATGATACTACTGTAAATGCACTATTTACTTCCACCATTTTGTTCTTTAGTTTTCATATGTCATATCATATTTTTATCTGTCTTTTTACCCTTTAGTTTTCCTTTCTGCTCTTCTTTCTTCTAAACTCTCCTCAAAGCCTCTCTCTCTTGTTTTTTTCTTTCTGGTTCTAAGGCTTCCTTTAATATTTTCTGCAAAGGTGGATTCTTTTTAATGAACTCTTAGTTTCTATTTGTTTGTGAATATTTTATACTCACCTTCATATTTGAAGGACAATTTTGTTGGATAAAGAATTCTCAGCTGGCATCTCTTTCAGTATCCTAATTATGTCATACCACTGTCTTCTAGCCTCCATGGTTTCTGAAGAGAAATCTACACTAAGTCTTACTGGACATCCCTTGTATGTGATGATTTGCTTCTCCCTTGCTGCTCTGAGAATTTTCTCTTTATCTTTGACATTTGACATTCTGAGTTGTGTGTGTCTCAGAATAGGTTTATTCAGATTTATTCTAATTGGGGTACAGTGCACTTCTTGGACATCTAAGTTCATTCCTTTCATGAGAGTTGGGAAATTTTCAGCTATTATTTCCTCAAATATTCTTTCTACCCCTTTTTCCTTCTCTTCTCCTTCTGAAACTCCCATGACACATATGTTGCATTTCATGTTGTCATTCAACTCTCAGCCCCTGCTCCATTTTTTTCCAGTCTTTTCTCTATCTCTGTTCTTTTCTCTCTTCAATTTTAGTTGTTCTGTCTTCAGTATCACTCCTTTTTTCTTCTATCATTTTGAGACTGCTGTTGTATACCTCTAATGTTTTTTTTTAAGATTTATTATTTATTTATTTCTCTCCCCTTCCCTCCCCTTCCCCCTCCCACCCAGTTGTCTGCTCTCTGTGTCCATTTGCTGTGTGTTCTGTGTCCGCTTGTATTCTTGGTTTGCAGGACCCAGAATCTGTGTCTCTTTTTGTTGCGTCATCTTGCTGTGTCAACTCTCTGTGTATATAGTGCCACTCCTGGGCAGGCTGTGCTTTCTTTCTCCCTGGGCGGCTCTCCTTATGGGGCACACTCTTTGCGCATGGGGCTTCCCTACATGGGGGACACCCTGTGTGGCAGGGCACTCCTTACATGCATCAGCACTGCGTGTGGGCCAGCTCACCACACGGGTCAGGAGGCCCTGGGTTTAAACCTTGGTGCTCCCATGTGGTAGGCAGACACCTGATCTGTTGGGACAAATCCACTTCTCTCTAATGTGTTTTTTATCTCACCTATTGTGTCTTTCATTCCCATTAGCTCTGTTACTTTTCTGTTCAGGATTTCAAATTCTTCTCTGTGCTCACTCAATGTCTTCTCTTTTTTTTAATTTTTTATTGTCTTTTTTTAAAAGATAAATAGATCACACAAAATGTTACATTAAAAAACAAAAGCAGTTCCGATATACCCCACTCCCCACCCCACCCCACTCCTCCCACATCAACATCCCCTTTCATCAGTAAGGCATATTCATTGCATTTGGTGAATATATCCTGGAGCACTGCCACACCTCATGGACCATAGTTTACATTGTAGTTCACATTCTCCCCCAGTCCATACAGTTCAATATCTTCTTGACGTCATTTATCTCTTTAACTGTATTGTCTTTCAACTCATTAATATTGATTTTGGAAATTTATGTGAATCTCACAGATTAGTTCTCTCAAATTCTGTGTCTCTTCTTGGGCTTTGATATATTCCTTTTCTTGGGCCATGTCTTCCATTTTCTTAATATGACTCATAATTTTTGCTGATGTCTAGGCATCTGAGTAAGATGTAGTTTACTCAGATGCACAATTTCCTTCTCTTCTGTAGGGAATTAGTGGCACAAGGCTCAATTTCTTTCTCTTTTGTAGGGAATTAGTGTACCACTACTCTTTGATTCTTGGCTTGATCTGGATTGTTAGGATTATCCCTGCTGGTTGCTCAGAACAGGGCACTGGACCCTGTAATTGGTTGTAGCCTCGCTTCCCAGGGCCTTGGGGAGGGAGGCTGTAGAAGCCAGAAAAATTCTCTCCTACTTATTTTCAATTTTCTCATGTATACTTCCTTGATCTTCCAGCAGATGGCACTCTTTGGAAGCTTTCAGTTCAATGCCTGGTCGGAGTGCATTTGTTGCAACACAGATGGAATAAATATGATAGAGCTTCCTGTCTGGAGGCTAGGAGCCTTGTAATTCAAACCTTATCCGAGACAGTTCTCCAGCCTTCTCTGGCAGCCCCCTCCCTTTTCCTGGCTAGGAAATATTTCCATTCCCCTCTGAGTCCTCAACAGTCAGTTCTGGTTAGTAGAGAAGGACATTGGGAGGGTCCTATGTCTTTAGCCCCTTGCAGACTCCCAAGGCTAACAATGGTGCGGCCCCACCCAGCCTAGAAGGGCAGCTGGGACACAGCAGACCAAACTCATGGGTCAGGAGCTGAGTCAGCCTCAGGCTGCATCCTTCTCTCTTCCCTTTCCTAGGAAGGTTTCTCTCAACATCAGTCCTGGCTAGAAGAGAGGGAGATGGCGAGGTTCGGATTTCTCCAGTCCTTCCCTGGTTCCCAGGACAAACCACCATGTGGTTCCACCCAGCCTGGAAGGGCTGGTGGGATACAGCAGACCAGACTTGTTGATCAGAAGCTGAGTCAGCCTTAGGCTGTGTCCCTCTCTCTCCCCTTTCCTGGGGTGGAAGATCCCTAGAGCCCCCTTTGTCTGTAGCCTCAGGCCCATAGGCCTGAGAATTCTGAAGAATTTCTTCTTCTGATTGTTCACTTTTTGTATAAACACTACCAATTTTGGGATATTGGTCTTGTACCCTACCACTTTACTGAATTTATTTATTAGCTCTAGGAGCTTTGTGGACTTTTTGGTATTTTTCTGGATATAAGATCATATTGTCTCAAATAGGGAAAGTTTTACTCCTTCCTTTCCAATTTTGGATGCCTTTTATTTATTTTTCTTGCCTAATTGCTCTGGCAAAAATTCCCAATACAATGTTGACTAACAGTGGTGACAGTGGGCATCCTTATCTTGTTCCTGATCTTAAAGGGAAAGCTTTCTGTCTTTCACCATTAAGTAGGATGTTACTTGTGGGCTTTTCATATATACCTTTTATCATGTTAAAGGGGTTTCCTTCCATTCCTAGTGTTCTAAGTGTTCTTATCAAGAAAAGGTGCAGTATTTTGTGAAATGTCTTTTCTGCATCAATTTAGTTGATTGTGTGGTTTTTTTCCCTGCATTATTTTAATGTGGTGAATTACATTAATTGATTTTCTTATATTGAACCACCTTTGCATACCTGGGATAAATCCCACTTGATCATGGTGTATACATCTTTTAATATGCTGTTGTATTCAGTTTGCTGGTATTTTGTTGGGCAATTTTGTACCTATGTTCTTAAGCAATATTAGGCTATAGTATTTTTTTTTTTTTTTTTGGTGTTATTCTTATCTAGCTTCGTCATGAGGATAATGTTGCTCTCACAGAATGAATTAGGGAGTGTTCCTTCCCCCTTCAATTTTTTAGAAGAGTTTGATCAAAATCGGAACTAAGTCTTCTTGGAATGTTTGGTAGAATTCCTGTGAAGCCATCTGGCCCTGGGCTTTTCTAAGCTGGGAGGTTAATTACTGATTGAATCTCTTTACTTGTAATTGATTTGTTGAGATCTTCTACTTCTTCTTGAGCCAATGTAGGTAGTTTGTGGATTTCTAAAAATGTGTCTGTTTTATCTAGGTTCTCTAATTTATTGATATACACTTGTTCATAGTATCCTCTTACAGTCCTTTTTATTTCGGTGGGATCATTAGTAATATCCCCCTTTTCATTTCTGGTTTTCATTATTTATAGTCTCTCTTTTTTTTTCATTGTCAGTGTAGCTAAAATTTCAACAACTTTATTGATCTTTTCAAAGAACCTACTTTTGATTTTGTTGCTTCTCTTTTGATTGTTTTGTTTTCTATGTCATTTATCTCCATTTTAACCTTAGTTCTTTCCTTCCTTCTGCTCACTTTGGATTTAGTTTGCTTTTCTTTTTCTAGTCCTTCCAATTTTGAGGTTAGGTCTCTGGTTAGAAGTCTTTCTTCTATTTTAATTTAAATATTTAGAGCTATAAATTTCCCTTTCAGTGCTGCCTTTGCTCCATCTCATAAATTTTGATACGTTGTATTTTCATTTTCATTCGCCTCAAGATATTTCCTAATTTCACTTCTGATTTCCTCTTTAGCCCATTGGTTGTTTAAGAATATGATGTTTGGCTTCTACATATTTGTGACTTTTCCATTTCTCCCTCTTTTATTCATTTCTAGCTCCATTCCATTTTGGTTGGAGAATATACATTGTATGATGTCAACATTTTTTAATTTATTGAGACTTGTTTTGTAGCCCAATATCTAGTATTTCTTGGAGAATGATCCATGTGTATTCAGAAAGAATGTGTATTCTGGTTTGTTGAATCCAGTGATCTATATATGTTTGTAAGATCTAGTTGGTTTACTCAAGACCTCTACTTCCTTACTGATCTTCTGACAGAATCTTCTCTCCATTATTGAGAGTGGTGTGTTAAAGTCTCCTACTATTAATGTAGAGCTGTCAATTCCTTCCTTCAAATCATCAGCATTTGCATCATATATTTTAGGGCTCTGCAGTTAGGTGTATATATAACTGTCATACATTCCTATTAAATTGTTCCTTTTATCAGTATATAATGACCATATTTGTTCCCCCATAACTGTTTTTGACTTAAAATATATTTTATCCAATATTAGTATAGTCACCCTGGCTCTCTTTTGGTTACAATTTGCATGGTATATTTTTTCCAATCCTTTTACCCTCAACCTACTTTTATCTTTGAATTTAAGGTGAGTCTCTTACAGACAATATATAGTTGAGTCATGCTTTCTGCCTTTTGACTAGAGAGTTTAATCCACTTATATCTAGTCACTACTGATAATACAGGACTTGCTTCTGTCATTTTGCTATTTAGCCTTTGTCAGTTTTATACCTTTTTTGTCCTTCAATTCTTCCATTAATACCTGCTTTTAAATTTATTTGCTTGTGTTGTACCATACTAAGTGCCTTCTCATTTCTATCTGAATACATTTTTCATATTTCATCATTCACATTTTCCTTGTGGTTACCATGGGGTTAAAATTTAACATCCTAAATATATAACAATCATATTTGGCTTGATACCAATTTAATTTCAATAGCATGCGCATATACTTCCCAAATACCCTTTTGTCCCCCCACCATTTTTTTTACTTGTTATCACTTATATCTCTGTATGTTGTATGTCCAAAAACAAAGATCGATCATCACTTTTTATTCATTTGAATTTTAGCACCTCTAGGAAATAAGAACTGGAATCACATACCAAACAATACAATACAATAATACTGGCATTTATAGTAACCCAAATAGTTATCATTACTGCAGGTATTTATTTAGGCTGCTTTGAACCACTGTCTAGTATCCTTTCCTTTCAGTCTGAAGAATTCCCATTTGCACTTTTTGTAGGGCCACTTTGGTGGCAATGAGCTCCCTCAGCTTTTGTTTATCTGAGAATGCCCTTCCAACTCTGAGTGCTTATTAGAGCTATTAAAAATCATCCAGTTGATTGACTGGCTGGTCATTAAAACCTCCTGTTTCAAGGTATGGAGGTGATGCATGAGTCAAAACAGGCATTTGAAGAGATAATGACAAGGGGCAAGAAGTCTGTATAAAGAATTTTAACTCATTCATATATTCATTCAAGAAATGTTTTTAAGAACCAATGATATTCCAAACACTGTTTGAAGCACTAAGACTGTAGCAAAACATACAGAATTCCTATGTTCATGGGGCTTACTTTCTAGTGGGGGGAGATAGACAAACAAATGAACAAAAAAATATATGATAGAATGTCAAGTACTGATAAATTCCTATAAAGAAAAATAACACAGACTAAGGGAATAGAGAAGGGGACAGGGGCTTGGTGGCAGTTTTATACAGGATGTAAATAGAAAGCCTTTTTGATAAGGTGACACTTGGGCAGAGATTTGAGTGAAGTGAGGGAGCCTCCCAAGCAAAGGTGTTAAGAAGGAAGGAATAGCAAGTGCAAAAGCCCCAAGGTGCAAGGCTTCTTAGAATATTCCAGGCCAGCGTGGCTGAAGCTGGCTATCAGGCAGAGAGTGAAAAAAGGTGAGGGCAGTTAGGTAGCCAAGGACCATGGAAATCTGGGGAGGTTGTTGTAAGGACTTTGACTTTTTTCTGAGTAAGATGAAAGCCATTGGAGGGTTTTAAGCAGATGAGTAACAAGATCTGACTTGTGCTTTTAAAGTACACCATCTGCTGAAGGGGAAAAGGGATGGAAGTGCAGCTAGAAAGTTATGCAGGCGGGAGATGATGGTGACTTGAACGAGGGCCCAAGATATCTCTAATAGGTCTCACCAAGCCACTGCTCAGGTCTTCATTGCATTACCATTTTGTTTTTCTCAGGTCCTCCAAGAGAAAGATGAAATGCTGCAGAAGCTCAAGAAGGAACTAGCACAGGTTCAGTGCACCCTCAAAAAAACAGAGATAGAGCTGGAGAAAGAGCGGCTAAGGTCAACAGAATATGAAACACCCATGCAGGAGATTAATCAGGATAAGTACAACATGGAATATGAGGCCCTTCATGCTGAGATCCAGCAGCTGAAGGACAGCCTTGAAGCAGCCCAACAACAGCTGAGGCAGGCTGGTGAGGCCCCCAGCAAAGCTGCTTCCCCCACCACTCTACCAACCATGGGGTTAAAGCAGCTCCCTCTCTCTCTAAATTGTCATGTTCCTCTTCTACACTTTCTCACTCTAGAACTTCTCCTGTTCTCATCTTACATCTCACAGTGGTTACCACCACTCCAACAAATCTTTCACTCGGCCTCACCTCACCTCCTTTCTGAAGTCCCCACCACATAACAAGTGCTCAGTTTGGGGAAATGAAATGCTGGACTCGCACACCCATACCTTCTCAGGAGTCTCACATGGAGATCCTCTTGTTTGCACACCACAGAAAGAATGGGCCTCTGTCCTTTGCTTCTTTGCCCCACATTCTTTTCCAGGACTTTCATCCCACAATTTGCCTCAGCCTTCCCTGTTTTTAAATTCCCTCTCTCTCCTCTTTACCTCCTTATGTATTCTATTCTTCACAGCTTGCACTGTGGATCGTGTCCTCTCTCCTCTTCTGAAACTACTCTCTCAAAAATCACCAATAGCTTATTGCCTTGGATATGGGGTTTCTTTTTTTTTTAAAGATTTATTTTATTTATTTCTCTCCCCTTCCTCCCCACCCCCCATTGTCTGCTCTGCTCTCTTGTGTCCATTCGTTATGTGTTCTTCTGTGTCCACTTGCATTCTCAGCAGCACCGGGAATCAGTGTCTCTTTTTTGTTGTGTCATCTTGCTGCATCAGCTCTCCATGTGTGTGACACCACTCCTGGGTGGGCTGCACTTTTTTTGCACGGGGCTGCTCTCCTTGTGGGGCATACTCCTTGTGTGTGGGGCTTCCCTACATGGGGGATACCTCTGCATGGCATGGCATTCCTTGCACATGGCAGCACTGTGCATGGGCCAGCTCATCATACAGGCCAGGAGACCCTGGGTTCAAACTGTGGACCTCCTGTATGGTAGGTAGATGCTCTATCAGTTTAGCCACATCCACTTTCCTGGGGTTTCTTTTGGGACTGATGAAAATGTTCTAAAATTAGGTAGGGGTAATAGTTGCTCAACTTTGTGAATATGCCAAAAACCACAAAACTGTACACTTTAAAATGTATGTGAATTTATTTTATATCACTTATGTCTCAAATTTAAAAAAAAAAAAAAAAAGCCTGGCTTCCCTCCTCACCATCCTTTAACTTGGTGAGTCTTTACCTATCAGCCACCTATGCCTCAACACTTGTATCTTAAGTTTGGAGACACAACATGTGCTTCATTCCTCCACCATCGCTTTCTCTTTCCCTCCTGCTGACAATAGTTGTCCATCCCCTAAAATTACCCTCTACCTCTTCTCTTAGTTCTCTACATTCATTCTTGGTGAGCTCCCCTCCTTCTTGTAGCTAGATTTCTCTGCAGATGACTCCAGCACCCAGAACCTCAGCCCTGATTCCACCCTTGTACTCAGGCTTGTCTTTAGGGAATAGCTCCACTGGGAAAACTGCTTTCCCCTCTATCCTTAACATTTCCAAAACAAACTTATTATTTTCCCAACTTAAAAAAAAAATACATATATGTATCTCCTCCATTCTTCTTCAAAAGTATATCATTTCTATAGTGACACCATCCTTTTTCTTTTCTTTTTTTAAGATTAATTTTTTTATTTATTTCTCTCCCCTGCCCCCCGCCCCCAGTTGTCTGCTCTCTGTGTCCATTCGCTGTGTGTTCTTCTGTGACCACTTCTATCCTTATCAGCGGCACCGAGAATCTGTGTTTCTTTTTGTTGCATCATCTTGCTGAGTCAGCTCTCTGTGTGTGCGGCACCAGTCCTGGGCAGGCTGCACTTACTTTTGCGCTGGGCGGCTCTCCTTACGGGGCACACTCCTTGTGCATGGGACTCCTCTACACGGGGGACACCCCTGCGTGACACGGTACTCCTTGCACGCATCAGCACTGCGCATGGGCCAGCTCCACACAGGTCAAGGAGACCCAGGGTTGGAACCGCAGACCTCCCATGTGGTAGGAGGATGCCCTATCCTTTGGGCCAAGTCCGCTTCCCCCATCCTTTTTCTAGTATCCCAGGCTAGAAATCTTGGTGGAGGAAATGAAAAGGAGAATGATGTTTAAAGTAGAAACTAATGTAACAACTATGGGATGGGAGGACATTTTTGGTGCAGCTTATTTGGATGTTTTACCCCTCATATCCAGTGAAGGCAAGGATGGTGATTGAAAGCATATTCAGGAAGTCCACTCTAATTCATTCCAGTTTTCCTAAAGCATTCTTTCCATTAGGTCAGGCCTCTGCTCAAGAATCCATTAAGTCTCTTATGCTTTCCAGGTCCTCCAAAAGTCCCTCAAACTTACCCACTCATTCAACTATTTCCCAATACTCCTCTCCACTTTCCTTTCCAGTTAAACGTGTCTCTTCCCCATTCTCTTGCTATATGTGGCATATTCCCTCCATTGTGCTTTCATTTTCACAATTCTCCCCACCTAGAATTCCTTCTTCCTACTTCCCTCAGGGCCCAGCTCAACTTTTGTTCCTCTGTGAAGCCACCTCCAACTGTTCTAACTCACATTGGTCTCTTGAATGTCCAGTCAGTGTGAGCTTAACATTACAGTATTCTCTATTTCAGGGAGGCCAGTCTAGCTCCTTCAATAGACTTGAAATGTTCTAAGGGCAGGGATTAGTCACTGAGGATAAGATGAGGCCCAGGGGAGATACCGAGCAGTTTCTACCCATTTTAAAAATTTTAGTCAAGAAGGGCTCCACAGCTTTGGGTAGTTGAAGAGAAACAATTTTAATAGAGCTACTTAGGAGCGCTAATAATGTGAAGAGCAAGGAGGACACATTGGGAATGGAAGTAGGTCACAAAATGAAAGAACAGGCTTTCCAGCTGATCTTATTTAACAGTCTGATCAATGAGAGCTTCATATAGACTTCTTCTTCACATGGATATACTCATCTCCTGACTTCTGCAGCTCAGGAAGCAGCCCAGTATAGAGAACAGGCCACTCAGGCCGAGAGTAACCTAGAAGATTCCAACAGAAAACTGCAAAGCTGCATTTCCCTAGAAAAGAAGAAGTCAGATACTATCCAGGAGCTACAGAAAGGCCTTCAGAAACAAAAGAGGGAGTCCATGAGAGCTGAAGATGAACTAGAATCCAGCAGGTATCAAGGGCTTATACCCAGAGAGAGGTTCTGTCCCATGTGGCCCAGGCACGACTGTCTGAGGGCAGCTGTCCAGGAGTGGGCTAGCAAGGACTCGCCCGGGGGTCAGCACCATGATCCACCAACACAGGTACTGAAGTCTGTCTTGTTGCTTCTGGTTGTAACATTGCTTTAGAAAACAGATAGAGGAGCTGACAGCAGATCTCTCTGAGGCCAGGAGGAAGTCTGACCATGCAGATAAGGAAAGGAAGCAGCTTCAGAAGACAGTGGATGAGCAGGAAATGAAGCTGAATGACACCTTAAATCATATGAAACTCATTCTGCACCAGGTATAAAGGGCAAGTAGGCAGCCAGCTCCAATATTTCCTCTGCTTAAAGTGAAATATATTAGCCTTTATTTGGGAAGATGTCGTCATCAATCCACTGCAAACTAGTTGTCCAGAATTTGTGTTAGAATGCTAAGCCAGCCACTCGGCATGGCCATGACCTATGAAAAGTAAGCATTTTTTCCAAGGTTTAAACTTAGAAGTAGTCAAAGGGCAATGTTGTTCTTTCATAGAAAACTATCCTTGTCAGTCAATTTAAAGTCTTTGATCTTTGAGTTATTCGTTTTCTTCTTCTCTAAGGATTTTTAAAACTTTATTCAAAGAGGTTTTTATGTGGGAAGGTTTGGTGGCTAAGTGGGAGAAAGGCTGAGACTGTGGGAATTAGATCTATATATAAAATAAATTGGTATATCTAATTGAACAAAGAAAAAATGTTGCCGAACACCAGAGGAATCTTAATTACATATGCTATATAATTATGGAGTTGTTCTTTCGTTTATTTCAGAGATTCTCCACGTGCAATTGCCTGTAGGGGTTTTTTGCCCCAAATATAGTACAGTCTAAGACAATCTTTCAGTCCAGTCTTTATTTTCTCAGAACAAGGATCAAGCATCTGCCAAATGCAATCTAGAAGATGAGCTTCAGGATGTAAGAAGATTACTGGAGGAAAAACGGGAGCAGTTGAAAAATAGCAAAGAACAGGAGAAGTTGCGGGAGAAAGAACTTGAGGCACTCCAACAGGAAGAAAGAAGGAAAGAAAAGATGGTGAGAAAGAGAAGAGTTGGTCAGGGTCATGAACACAGCCAGCCTCAGGGATGCTCAGACATCAGGGGAGAAGGGAGGGCATTGTGGGAAAGCATAATGGCGAGTAAGGAGGAGACAGAAGGACTAAGGTACCTTAGAGGGAGACCAGAGCTGTGTGAGAGAGGAGTGTTTGTAGGAGCCTGAGATTAACACTTCTTGACTGGGCTTTGTTCTTTAACGGGAGCGCAGGCAAGGGAGAACGTGAGGAAGTTGGAGGAGGAAAATGAGAATCTCCAAGCAGAGTTGTTACATTGTTCTACACAACTGGATACCGCTCTCAACAAACACAATACCACCCAGAAAGTCATCCAAGAGCTGAACAAAGAGGTAAGTAGACAAGAACCCCATGTGGCTGAGACACTTAAACCTTCTGAGCTTTGTCCTGAATCTGTATCACAGAAATGCAGCTAACTACCCAGTCAACTATGCATCTCTCCTAAAGTGGGGCAACCCATCAGTACCTGGTTGGTGAGTCATAGAAATGTTTCTTCCACATGTGAAAGGTTTCCTTTACTATCTGGTAGAGCCTCCAAACTATCTGACCTTCAGCATCTACTCTTCCAAAGTTGCATTTTAAACCAGAGTTGAGTGAGTCACTTATTGGGGACAAGCTCAGCTGTCCAGAATAGTAGCCACTGGCCAAATGTGGCTGGTAAGTGCTTGAAATGTTTTACTGTAACTAAGGAATTGAAGTTATAATTTCAATTAATTTTATTTAAATATAAGTAGCCACAGAGAACTAGTGATTGCCATATTTGGCAGCACAACTTTATGGAATCAATGTTTCTGGAGTTTTGGCCTCCAGCGATATAAATTTCTTCTCTAGTTTAATCCAGAGTTGAGGTCTTAGTCACTCAAATCCCCAAGGATCCTCCCTGCATATAAGGGATACTGCCTAAGTATTTATAATGAGCCTATTATCACATTTGGAAAAAAAAAATAGCCATGTAAATGTGAAAGTAAAAGCATTAGTTTCAGAATTCCTTTAATGGGAGGGTTTCAAGTGTGTAAACATGTTCTGGAGGGTTTCATGTGTGTAAACATGTTCAGCTTTGTGAAAGCATGTGTACCCCACATATGGTAGATTTATTGAATTTAAATAGCCATTTAAACAGAGGCTTAGTTTTGCATTCTAAAATGCATTTCCTTTCATCAATCTTCTATATTTTAATTTATAAATTTCCCATATAAGTCAAGATAATGTATCTTGAGATCCTTCCATCTTCTTGATTCTGTAACAGTTTTCCATTACATTTTATAATTATTCACTGATAATATATAGGAAAGCTAATTTATCTTTATATATCCATTCTAAAATTGGATACCTTATTGAACTCACTCATAAGTTTTAGCAGTTTTTCAATTGTCCCTCATGGATTTTCTAGATAGATGATTATATCATTTGCAAGCAGCCAGAGTTTTCTAAACTTTTGCAATATTTTTATTTAGTTAGTTATTTGTTTATTTTTTCTTACCTTATTTCTTTGGACTCAATGCAACAATGTAACACTGGTGCTCAACAGCAGTAGTGTTAGAAGGCATCTATCTTTTTCTTGCTCTTAACTTTATTGAATGCATCTATTTCAGTAGGACACTTTCTGTAGGCTTCCTGTTACTATCTTATCAAGCCTCTTCAGCTCCTCAGTAACTAAGAGTTTTTTGTTTTGGTTTGGGGTTTTTTGGTGTTGTTTTGTTTTGAGTTACCAGGGGCCAGGGATTAAACCTAGGACCTCATATGTGGGAAGCCAGCTCTGAGCCACATCGGCTACCCTGAGTTGGTTTTTTCATTTGTTTGTTTGTTGTTTATTTTGCTTTATTCAGGAGGCACCAGTAGCCAAACCCAGTACCTCCCATGTGGGAGGCAGGTATTCAACCACATGAGCCACATCCCCTCCCCTACTAAGAGTTTTTATCACTACAGATGTTGAATTCTATCAAATACTCCTTGTTTAGAAACCATTGAGGTGATTATATCATCTTTCTCTTTAGGTGTGTAATGTGGTAAATAAAATTGATCCTCATTTTATGCACCCTCACATTCCTAGTATGAGTCCTGATTGTTCATCATGAATTACTCTTTTAGAAAAACACTTGGCACATTCTCAAAAGTGGAATAAGACCAGTATGACTGCGTACAGTGATCAAGGGGGACACTGCTAGAGAATGGCTTTAGAAAGTCAGGCAGAGGCAGACAGTGCAGACTCTGTAGTTTAAGAAATATTTGTCTTTATTCTAAGGGCAATGGAAAGTCATTGATAGGGTTTCCTTAAAGGGGTAAAGGAGATTATTTTATCTGACTTAGTTTTTCTGACAAATGTATGAAAATGGATTGGGGAAAGAGTGGGTATGAAAGTGAGGAGACCAGTTAGGAGACTACTGAGGTGCAGGCTAGAGTGGTGGCAATGAAGACAGAGTGAGAAAACTCAAGTTGCATTTTGGTGG
The DNA here is from genome assembly GCF_030445035.2 of Dasypus novemcinctus. Taxonomy (NCBI): domain Eukaryota; kingdom Metazoa; phylum Chordata; class Mammalia; order Cingulata; family Dasypodidae; genus Dasypus; species Dasypus novemcinctus. The sequence goes on along the minus strand of NC_080690.1, from coordinate 17,738,558 downwards.
TAGAATTGACCAAATTAGCTGATAGAATGAATATGAGAGAATGAGAGGAATTAAGGACAACTTGGTAGAACTAACCCATAAAATCATCTAAGCCTAATGCCTTTGGCAGAGAAGGGAATTGACCTTCCTTTAGAACTTTTACTAGAACGCCTTTATTCTGTGATTTATATATTTCTATATATAGATATTCAGTATCTTTCTCCAAGTTAAATGAGAATGTTTTGAGTAATCTATAGTAAAGTTTTTATTTTAGCTCCTAGCATCATTGATTTTTTTACAATGTGTCTCACATCCATGGTGACACTTCTCAGTTTAGCCACCATTTTTCAAGCATTTATAGTGAATTCTCATTTCTCCAACAACTCCCCTGGTTTACTGACAAGACTCAGCCTGACTCCATGCCATTCAGAAATCCCAAGAAAAGATGCATTCTTATTTCCAGGAGACCCAAATCATTTCATCCTTAGGAATAGTTTCACCCACAGACGTAAAAGATAGGGCTAGAAATCCAATATAATATTTTTTATCTAACTCATTCCTAGGACAAAGATACTCCAATACCGTCTATCAGAATAATAAACATCAAGCAATGAGCACTGACTAGAGAAAAAGCAATAAAACCCAAAAGAGTATATACTTTTGGCCACATGCAGATGCAGGTGTACTGGACTACCAAAGAGCAGCACAAAGCAGATGAATTTCCAAGGTCTGTCACCTGCTTCCAGACTTAAAAGTAGATCTCTGGCCTGTACTTACATATAAGACAAGATGGCTAATTACTCAGCATATTCATAATAACTCACAATCATATAGTAAATTAAATCTTACAAAGCCCTTTCACAGGCATAATCTCATTTGATCATCATGAGAACTCTGGAAAGCAGCTGAAATTATCCCAATTTGCAGATGAGTATCCTGAGGCTCAGAGAAATTAAGTACATGACAGGCCAGGATCTTAGCCCAGATCCTCTGACTTCAGATCTCAATCCCCTTTTAACTATACCATGAATACTCATTACTAAGTTTAAGATGCAGACTTAAAGTTTTAACTCGCTTCTGGAACTATGCATTCACTTCATCCCTAACTCTAAACATTACCCAATGTAATATTTGATTCCATCACCAAAAAAAAAAAAAAACCATCAGTCAAAACAGAAAAGCATTTATTGAGCACCACATGTAGAATGCCCTAAGCTATAGGTGATGGGGATACAGTGATGAGCAAACCACATGCAGTCCAGCTTTCATGGGACATCAAGTTTAGTGAAGCATGTCAAGAACTAAGTGAATCATCAAACACACGATGAAATGTTGTCTCATGTCTCCTAACCTAGAACTGGATTCCAAGTATTTATGAAAAACTGTCCTTGTATTAGGGAGTCATGCAATAGAAGGGGAAATGTGGAGGGGAGAGGTGCAGAAGAACCTAGAAGGGGCAGCGCTTCCTTTTCCAACACTAAGGTGAAGATGTAGGAGTCCCAAGAGATTCTTCTGCCAACCTGCAGAAAGAACAGAGCCCAGGTCTTGCCTCCTTCCTATGAACACAGAGAGTGCCTCTATGGCCATAAGCTGGGACAGTGACAGTGATGTTCCCGTCCTCAAAGATATCCCAGCAGAAGGAGGTGATAATGAATCTGCAGACCCAGCTGGACAAGGCTGTGCAGAAAGAGAAGCACTGTCTCCAGAACATGGTCAGTAAAGTAACGTATGAGGAGTTATGTCATAAGTCGACCACCTGCCAAGAGGACCTGAAGCAAGCCCTGGAGAAGGTGGGGGACCCCAATCTCTTCTCCATGGCTGTTCCCCTGCAGAGAAATATCAGGGTGGATCAGAGGCACGGGAGGTGGCTGTCACCAGGGCCATCTGCGGGCTGGGATTTCGGTCCAGAGAAGGTGGGCTACCCCTTAAAAAGGCTTGCCTAGTCTGGGTGAAGGGGAGCAAAGATGTTGGTGAAATCTAACAAATCTTTCAACCCATGGGTGACCCTGAGGCAAGATTTTCCCAAAACCTGGATTGTTAGAGAATTCCTGCCCCATCCCTGTGCTCCAGATTCCCTGCCTGGTTTATCAATCCATAAAACTGGAAAGAGAATAAACAGAGGGAGGGGAATGGGGGATGCAAAAAAAACAATCACTGTCCCTCCTGCCCGCCCCTGCCCCCCCACACACACTAGGCAAGGTGACTGAGGGCGACACCCCAGGCAGAGGGTGGGGTGGGGGATCCTGCAACCTTCTCCAGAGGGCTCTGGCGGCCCTTCTCACTCCCTTTGTCTTTACGGCCAGCTCAACCGGGTGGCCTCGGAGACAAAGGATCTGCGCAGAAGCTTGATACAGGCCCAAGACAAGAAAGCTCAGCTGGAGGAAGAAATCACCGCCTACGAGGAGAGGATGAAAAAGCTCAACGCGGAATTGAAAAAACTCCAGGGCTTCCAGCAGCAGAGTGAGGAGGAGGTGAGGAACAGCCGGGGGCTCAGGCCACCTCTTTCCTCTTGCACCCAGAACTATCTGCCCACTCCCCGGATGGTGGGGGCTCCCTGGATCAGCTTCCGGGTGTTGGGGTTCACACAGCAGTACTCCCCACGTTGCCCATCAGCTGGGTGGTAGGTGGTGGAGGATCTTCCAGGAGTTTTGACACGTGTATTTATATTTGGAAAGAGACCAGCACCGAGCTCGGCACGCCCCCTGCTTTCCCCCTCCCCAGCAGGAGATGCCTACGCCCTCCCCTTCTCGCTTCCCCGCTGGGGAGGAAGAGGGGTGGGTACAGTGGGGAGCAGGGGTAGGTCGTTCCCTTTGGCCCCCTCCAAGGCGGCAAAAATCGGAGCAGGAGCACCCTCTGCTGGCCACTGGAAATAAAACAGCCACTAAAGATTATCCCACGATGGAGAAAGCACCCTCGGGCCTCTGGGTCAGGGAAGGCACGCTAGGGTCCCCCGCCTCACTGTGCACTCCCGGGCAGGTGCATGTCTTCGACAAGAAGCTAGAGGACATGAGCAGGCAGGTGCTGCAGTGGCAGAAGCAGCACCAATGCGACCTCAAAATGCTGGCAGCCAAAGAGGAGCAGCTCATGATGTTCCAGGTGGAAATGGCTGCTCTGAAGGAGAAGCTCCTTGCTGATGAGAAGGAGGTGTGGGTGCTCCTCGGCTTCTTGGCTTCCTCCAGCTAATCCACAGAACTGGAAAGAGGAGGATGGGGTGGGGGCAGGGGTGGGGGTGGTAGAGGGAAGGTCCAGCAGGAGACAAAACCAGCACATCCCACAACCACGCGGATGCTGCAGCCTGTCTCAGCACATCCGTTCTCCTGTGCCTCTGTTGATAGAGAGAGATTCTGAAGAAAGAAGGCCCTGTCCCAGAGAAGAGGCAGATGCCGACTCCCTGCCAGGTACACAGGCCTCCCCTAGCTTGGCTGATCTGCTAGTTGGGCCCCCTCCAGAGTCCATCCTGATCCCTTCGTTCAGCCCAGATCCCGGAGTAGAATCTGCTGAGAGGCCTTCTGGGCAGGCCAGGCTCCCTGGCTGCTTGCCTGAGTCCTGAGCAGGGAAGTTCAGGGCAGGACAGGGCCTTTGTGCCCTTCCTCAAGATATTTTTCTTCTATCTGTCAGAAAACTGACTTCATATCCTGGTTTTTAAAAGAATAGGCCACAATTTTGCCTTCAGCCTACGAATCATTATTAGAGATGCACAAATCCACTGTGCATCCGTGTACATTGATATAAATGGAGCCTCTGCAGGGCAGCCACCTCTGGGTGGCGCACAGCCTACACAGCTATCACGGAGGTCCCCGGGTGGCAAGTCCAATCCAACAGAGTTGATTTTTGCTCCTCTCAGGGAGAGAGAAGAAGCCCAATTTGGGAGCAGGGAGGCAGTGGGGCCATGCCACCCCTTACCATCTCCCCTTCTCATACCTAAGCCCTGCTGCTTGCCTCACGTGGACGTCCTTCGATCTGCCCAACGGTCTGTGCCCAAAGACAGCTGTAAACTCCACCAAGAGAATACTCAGATTATGTCCAACATGGAGCACTGGGCACAAGAGCAGAAGTAAGTAAGGAAGGGAAAGAGGTAGGCAAGACCCCCAACCCTGGGCTAAGTTGAGGAATAGTACTGCACACTGCCCTTCTGAAAACTGATCCAGTCTTAGCCAAACCCAGAGTTTCAAACAAGATGGAGAGGAGCGTGACTCTTCAGGGAGGTCTGAAAAGCCCTACTGATTTAGAAATGGGCCAGGCTCCCAGAGGGAAGGGTCCTGTTTCCTCTTTCCAATCTGATATCTGGCTTCCCTGCCTGGATCCCCTAAACTCGATCCCTTGAACTCACCTGGGGATCAAGGTGATTCTGTGATGCACTTAAGCACAGAGTCCTCTTACTTGCCCGGTGCTAGGGAGGCCCTAGCCCTGGAGGCAGGATGATGAGTGGTGAAAGGGGTAGGGCCCAGCAGTAGCTTTGCTGAAAACAGCTGGTGTCCCGTTCAGCCGGCTTGTGCCCTTGTCCACAGGAGGCTGGGGCACTGACAGCTCTCTTCCCTTGTGGATTTTATTACAGGATCACCAATGAGAAACTAGGAAACAAACTCCGTGAACAGGTCAAATATATCGCCAAACTGACTGGTGAAAAGGAGTAAGTGATCCCACAACACGCTGGCCGCTTCTCTGCTCCTGGCTTCTTAGAACCAATGGTGAAGGCTCAGCAAGGAGCCAGGGTTGTCCTTCGATATGGGGATCCCACCCCCAGAGAGACCTGTTACTTTGAAAAGACGGGTGAAGTCCTCAATCTGCATCTGACTGTATGACCTTGGGCAGATCACTGCACCTCTTAGGCCTTAATTCCCTCATCAACAGCATGAAAGGGGTTAATATCCCTTCTCATTCTCAATTTCTGTGATTGTCAGAAGTCAAGAATGTTGAGGCGGGAGCAGGCTCAAAAGGCAACCTGCGTTAGTTAGAGTAGGTGCTGAGCTACTGTAACAGAGACCCCCGAATGCAGAATCAGTGCGGGTGGAGGCTGTTCCTCCGTCCTGTGGTCGTTCAGGGCTCCTTCTGCTTGTTCCACACTCCCCTTTAGAACTGGGTGAATGTTCCCAAGGCATGGCTGTGAGAAACCGAAGCCACATCACCAGGAGTGGGGCTCTTCAAATCAATAGTATATGCTTTGCCTAACCAGATCTTTATATTGACCCCGGCAGGCAGATCAGCTGGGATTGTCTCTGTTTAGCAGACGAGTAAACAGACCCCAAGATGTCACAGTGGGTCTAAAGCCCTAGTTCTGGCTCCATCCCAACCCCTGGACACACGTAGCCTCCATTTCCGCGGCACTTGTACAAGGTCTCCACCTTAGAAATACACTGGGTGTCCATGACCTTCTTTCCTGGAACACTTTTATCTGTCCAGTCCAGCAGGGTACCAAGCAGACGAAGCAGACCAAACACCCACCTGTCCTCCCGTCTCCTTCCCACAGCCACCTCCAAAGTGTAATGGTCCATCTGCAGCAGGAAAACAAGAAGCTGAAGAATGAGATAGAGGAGAGGAAGCTGAAAGCAGGGCACCCCAGGCTATACAGCAAAACTCTAGGCCCGTGCAAACTGGAGCCCCCGTCCAGGGAGAGGAAGATGTGCGGTGGCTTGGGCTGGAGGTCGCAGGACGTGGGCCAAAAAACCGAGATCGGCAAGTTCGTGGGGATGCCCCACGGCTCAGGTATGCCTCCCACTTGTCTTTTTCTACTGCGATGTCTTCTTTCCTAGTGCCATGTGTAAAAAAAGTAACAGTGTGATGTTATTTTAAACATCTTTGTGTATATATATCTATATCTCACTGGATTGGGAATTCAAATAGGGAGAAGAAAGCAGAGCTTGTCTGGCCTCAGTCATTTGCTTAGTGATTCTGACATCAAAGATAGCTGTTTTCTCAACAGTAGAGAGAGGAGTTCCAATCTCAGAGCCTTAGGTGGTACTCAAGTGCCTCACATCTCAACCCCCCAACTCAGTCCCTTTGGGGGGGGAGTGTGGGGACAAAAAGGGGAATAGGCAAAACAGACGATCTTCCTTATGTTATGTGTCCGAGGGACCCTGCAAAAAAGCCACGTTCCCTCACACAGCTGGGCCCACCACTACCTGCCCTGCCCCCTGTACACTCTGTGAAGTACCCTACAATAGGGCTGTGGAATTCCTCCATAACTTCTCTTCAACTCAGAACTGTTATTTCTTCCCTATGCCCTCAGGTTCCTCATATTGCTAGACTCGGCACCTTGCCCTGAGCATCATTTCCAAGCCTGTTTTTCAGAGGACCAGCAAGTTCCCATCTTTCTCTCTCTCTACCTGTATCAGCTCTTACCTGGACGTGTCAAGGCCCCAACCTGTTTTGCAAGTTGCTTTTTTTTTTTTTTTTTTTGAGATTTGCCCACTTCCTGCAGTGGAGTGAACCTTGGAACCATTCTACTATCTTCAAACCCAAACTCTAAAATAAAGGCATGAACACAGCAGTCTTGGTGCGCTCCTGGTACCTTGCCAACATCTCTGCCCCCTGAAGCTTCCAGGAACGTATTCACCCCTATTCTCTCTGGAATCTATAAAATACAGAGCCCTTTCACTTATGTAGGAGAGCTAACACCACCAGTGCAAACTTCTGGATTAATGGGTTGAGTTTTTAAACCAACAAGAGATAGACTTTTTCCTCTTTCCATATCTATCTGGAACTAAAAAAAAAAAAAAAAAGAAATTCTAAAAACCTCCCAAAGAAAAGCAATTCTGGGATCCAAAAGAAAGGAGGGAAATAAGTGATGTATTTTCCAAATGGGGGATGGTGAGATAGCCATCTGCTTTCTGCTGCCGCCATCTTCCATTCCTCCTTTTAACAATTTTATTTTTCTCCCCAGCCAGCTCAATACTAGTAAAAATCCCATTATAACAAACTCCAAGGACAGCTAAACTATTTTATTGTAGTAGTATTTTGTTAAACTGAGTACACAAGTAGAATTTATATTTCTAGACTGTAGAAAATTGAGAGAAATAGCTAGTAGGGCAAAGTTAAGAGAAAGAAATGAGAGTTTGCATTTCCAAGGGAGTAGGAAAAGTGGAAGAAATGTCAGTAATTGGCAATGTTAAGTAAATATTCTTGCCTCCCTCCCTGGCCAAATAAAAACCAAGAAAACTCACCACTAGTAGCAACGTTAAATAGGATGCCTCAGAAGGGATGGGCAAGCACCTCTGGTGGTTCTTGTAGTGGTGGTCGTTGTTTATGCTCTTTCCCCACATTTCGTTTAGAATAAGGGTATATTTTCTAGGGGAAAAAAAGCAGACTGAAGAGTCAGGTACTAATGAATTGCCTCCTAACTGGAGCCAGTGGCCAGGCTCATTTATTTAAAAGAAACTTCAATATTATTAGAATCCCAAGTACAGTCTACTAAAAAGGCATTTTATCTCTGTAATTTGCAAAAAAAAAAGAAAGGTTTTGTATATGTTGGACCAAGTGGCAACATCTGGATACTGTGAATATTGTGCATTTTACAGTTGTCCTGCGCTTCCTGTGGGTCATTTTACCAGAGCAAAACAAGTAGCGAGTTATGGGAGAGCAAAGGGGCAGGTGAGCCAAACATGCATCTCTATGTCACCCAGCCTGTACCTGTGAGAGCCCTGCCAGGCAGGACACGGGCCTGAGGACAGGGGATGGACTTAGGAGAAATTGCAGTTTCTCTAGTGATCAGAGGTGGGAAGCTTTAGTGCTGCCTGCCTACACTTATTAAAGAAACAACCAAAGAAGAGAGTTCCTAAAAAGTAGTTTGAATAGCTTATATTCAAAAAGAAATCATTACAAAGATGAGATTTAGCCAAGGGAATTATAAAGAAAATAAGTGTTCCAGCCATCCAGGAAGGATGTCATGCTGATTCTGAGAACTGATGCCACAGACTCCTTTTTGTGGCAGATCCTCTTCTACCAACCCAGAGTATAATTCCTTTCCCTCCTAAGCTAAAGGAATCCAGAGCAAACATCAGTCACCCCAGCCCACCTCGCTAAAAGTTCCTCGTTCCTCCCTCCCTGCAAAGGGCCAGCTCCCCTGAACTTGTCTTTTGAAACTTTTCTATGTAGCCCAAACTGAGGGAGACCCACAATTGCTGATGTTTGTTGTGGGCTTATGGTGTTCTGTTCCCATCGACCAGCCATTAAAGGATCAGTGCCTGTGACTTAAGAGCAAACCCCTCTAAGCCCCAAGGCAGAGGCTCCCCGCAGAGTTCTGCCCAGTTCCACACTCTTAGTTTCCTTACACCAGAAGTCAGAAAGCATAAAACCAGACTTGTGAGTTCGCTTTGGCGACCACGAGCTTAGACAGAGCCCACTGGGCTATTGTCACAGAAATTCTTTTTTTTATTTATTTAATTCCCCCGCTTCCCCGGTTGTCTGCTCGGTTGTCTGCTCTCTGCATCCATTCGCTGCGTCCTGTTTCTTTGTCCGCTTCTGTTGTCGTCAGCGGCACGGGAAGTGTGGGCGGCGCCATTCCTGGGCAGGCTGCACTTTCTTTCGCGCTGGGCAGCTCTCCTTATGGGCGCACTCCTTGCGTGTGGGGCTCCCCCACGCGGGGGACACCCCTGCGTGGCGCGGCACAACCCGCGCGCATCAGCACTGTGCACGGGCCAGCTCCACACGGGTCGAGGAGGCCCGGGGTTTGAACCGCGGACCTCCCGTGTGGTAGACGGACGCCCTAACCACTGGGCCAAGTCCGTTTCCCAGTCACAGAAATTCTTTTTACCTCTAGAACAAAGAATTGGTTATCATCAGAGGAAAAAATGATGAGAATCAAAGATTATTAAAGCTGAAAGGAATTTTGAGGTTGATCTGAACGGAAAGGGTCTATGATTCAAGAGAAAACATTGCAAACACAGTTTAACAAAATCTTAGATGGAAGCCCCAGTACTTAGACCCAGGTGGCGCCGCGGGCGGATGGAGCCTCCCTGCATTCCGCAGCACTTGTGTGTGCCAAGAGCGTCCCTCGCCAGGCATTCCTTGCTTTTCAAATTGGAAGGGTGGATTGGACCCGTAGTTTTCATAACCTCTGGCCCTTTTTTTTTTACCCTTTTCTGGCCTTACTTTTATCTAAGGGACTTGAAGGTGAGTTTGTGACCATGGTCACAGCTTGTTGGTAATAAAACCTTTAACTAGAACCTCAATCTTTTTCTTATTCTGTTGCATCCCAAGCCCAAGTCCAAAAATAGATCACATACCCAGCCAACTCCTCTATATCATGCACCTTCTCCTGGCCCTTCGACCTCAAGCCAAGATTAGAAATTTTCCCAGCCAAGGGTTGGAAGCCCTCTCTCCCCTCCAGAGTCCTGAAAAGCAGTTTTCACTGCATTCCCAAGAAAGGGAGTTGGAGGAAAATGAGGGGAAGGAGTGGTGGTAACTGGCGCTGGCAAACCCTGGCTTCCAAACTCATCCACAAAATTGACTTAGACTTTGCCTCATATTGGGTTATAATAGATGGAAATTCAAATCCCAGGGAGAATGAGCCAGGTATCAAGCACGCTGAGCACTGGCCTGCATCGAGGTACTGCTGACCCCCAACCCTGGCAGTGTCTCAGAACTGCCCAGCCAGCACACCACCCAGCACCCCGCCCTAGGGAGTCGCAAACGGCCATGATTGGTGCAAAGGGCCAGATACCCAAAAGCCACCTGGCAGGCTTAAAGCTGCTTGATGCAAAAAGACTAGTGATTCCAGTGTAAGCCTCATCATTTATATGAAAAGCAGGGAAACGGACTTTGGCCCAGTGGTTAGGGCGTCCGTCTACCATATGGGAGGTCCGCGGTTCAAATCCCGGGCCTCCTTGACTCGTGTGGAGCTGGCCATGCGCAGTGCTGATGCGTGCAAGGAGTGCCCTGCCACGCAGGGGTGTCCCCCGCATGGGGGAGCCCCACGCGCAAGGAGTGCGCCCGTGAGGAGAGCCGCCCAGCGTGAAAAGAAAGTGCAGCCTGCCCAGGAATGGCGCCGCCCACACTTCCCGTGCCGCTGACGACAACAGAAGTGGACAAAGAAACAAGACGCAGCAAATAGACACCAAGAACAGACAACCAGGGGAGGGGGGGAAATTAAATAAATAAATAAATCTTTAAAAAATAAAAAATAAAAATATTAAAAAAAAAAAAGAAAAGAAAAGCAATAAGCAATATTCTACACTACTTTTCAGCCAATACACAGCCCTTACACCTGCAGTCAGAACTTCCACCATTCTGAGCAAGAGTGGCCCTCTTTCAAGCAGCCACCCCTGGGGATCACTGAAGGCCAGAGAGCTCCTGCTATCTCCTCCCACTTCCCGGCCATCAAGGCTGCCCTCCATTGCCCTCCAGCCTTGAACACCAGGACCCCAGCTTGGCCTGTCCTGGGCACCTGTGGCAGTTTGATACTATTTATCAACTCCAAGAATAGATACTCAAATATGTTTGTAAACTGGTCTGTTCCTCTGGGTGTATTAGATTGTACTAGATTCAGAGGTTTCACTTTTACTTGATTAAATTAAGATTGAGGTTTTGCTTTGGATACGTCAGTAGAGTGGGGACTCACAGAGAAAACGACACGGCAAAGGAGAGAGTTGGAGTTTTGATGCTGGAGCCCCAGGATGTAAATACACAGAGAAGCAGTTACGTGAGAGAAGAAAGAAGGTTCCATTAGACAAGACAGAGGCCTCGGGAAAAGAATAAGTCTGATAGTCTACAGCTGAACTTGTGAAGAGAGCAGAGCAGTTAAGCCTGGAAAGAAACGAGCTTAGGGAGAGAGACAAGCCTTTTGCTAACCTACAGCTGAGAAAGGAAAAAGCTGGGACCACAGAGGAAGGAGGAAGGCTGAACTCACGACATCGCCCGCCATTTTGCATTAGCACGTGGCAAAAGATTTTGGGTGAGAAAGTACCTCTGATGATACCTTGAGTTGGAGTCAAGTCGACTTGGTAAATATAACTTCCCCCCCAAATAAATACCCTTTATAAATGCCAACAGACTTGCGGTACTTTGCACCAGCACCCCTCTGGCTGCCTAATACAGCCCCAGGTCATCCTTAGGTCTCTTTCCCTGTCAGGTGAGCCCCACCCTACTAACCCCTCTAAGAAGCATGCCTGGGGAGCAGAAGTAAGGGCAGAACTTAGGAAGATCCATCCAAGAGAAAGTCAGGTTGGAGGTTCTGCCCTTCCTCTATTAATGTATGATTTAGGGCAGCGAGGGGGGAAAAAAACAGAAAGGCAATAACATTTTACAAATAATAAATGTATTTCCAAATCTCGAATTATAACCAAATTACAATTCCCTCTAGGCCTACTTTGCTGCTTTACACAAGGATTAAAAAAGACATGGTCACGGCCAAGTCATCTATACACCAAGCATCCCAGGATGGTTTATTTGGGCCAGATGGGTCTGGCCCCCTCTTGTTGCTCTGGCAGCATGTGAGCTGCTCTGGGGGCCAGAGAGCAGCCACAGACCCTTCCAGCTGCCTGTGCTGAGGAACTCCTACTTCCTCTGTAGCAGAGCCTGGCCTTATGAGGAACACCCCTAAGGACCACGAGCGGATGTATACAGATGAAAGTATGCCAATGAAGGGGCTTTGTCCGAAGGCTTGGGGCATTCCAGCCACAGGGCTCACAGCTCAGCACCTGGCTCCCATCCCCTCCCATGGACAGCCTCAGCTCATAGCCCAAAGCGGGCTGGAGTGCGGCGAGGGGTCATGGGTTCCCCTTGCTCTTTCCGACCTGGAGTGTAGATCTTTGTAGACCTGAAGACATAGGAAGCACAGTTAGGAAACACATTTGCTCCTCATTCCAACCCAGGAAGCACAGCAGGACAGAGAGCCTAAGGTCTTGCTGTCTCTAACCAGTGTGTGAGGCAGCACTGGGGCTGAAAGATCTTATACCCAAGCACATTTCCACTCCCTTTTCCTTCCCCATTTTTGATTGGGAGCAGGAGAATAAAATAAAGGAAGGCCGTCTCATTCTGATCTCCATTAAGGAATGTTGTAGTGTTTTTAGCAGCACCTTCCATACCCTCTAGGCCAGCTACGGGGGCAGTCTTCCCCCAGCCCACCAGACAGACTGCCATTCCCACACAGCACACGCAAAGCTCTCTTCCTCCCTCTCCACTGGTTCCCAAGCTGCTAGCTTGTCAGTAAAGGTGAAAGACCAGCTACCCCGGCCCACCTCAGGCCCTGAACACAAAATGACAATGACCAGGGATTACGGATGTCTAGTTCCCCTTTACAGTGTGCCTGGATCTCCTCCTGTGCCTCTACATGTGACCCCCTTCTGCTGCCCACTTCAGCTTCTCTAAGGCACAACCCTGCACCTGGGCTCAAACACACACTGCACCAGAGTGAGTCAATAGGATGGTCTCCGGCAATCTCCCAAGGCGGTGCCACCCCATCAGGGTCCCGGCAGCAATGCTTACCTGACACTGCCCAGGGGGCTGCGCTTTTCCTGCTCCTGCCGCCGGGCTCGCAGCTGCTCCTCGGCCAGCGCCATCTCCTCCTCCATGGCAGAGGCTTCCTCCTTGGCCCGGCGGCGGTTCTCCTAGAGAAGGGCAGGGATTGTTGGGTAAGTCCAGCACTCAGAAGCTGGTCCCCTGGGCTTCCTGCCTCAGCACTCGGGCCACTTTCCTTCTGAAGCCAAGGTCTGCTTTTTTCATTGATTCAGAATCAAAACTGGAAGGTTCAGTCCTGACTCAGTCATGCCTCCATACTCCACGGAATCCAGTAAGTGTGTCCATTTTTTCAGACTTTGCGACTATGCTAGGAACTACAGAAAATAGGGAAAATGCAAGCACATTCCCATCAGGCCAGAAAGGACAGACGTAAGAAAGATGTGTATGGACTGAGCTATGGGGAGGACTAGTTTGAGAAGCGGGGAAAGCAAAGCAAAACCCTGCAACACTTCTTAACTCCAGGTAATGGACTTTAGCAATGATCAACAACAGATGCTCTAACCTTGAGCAGATGGAGCAGTAACTAAAGAGTGTATGCAGAGAGGCCAAGAAGATACTCTGGGACCACCAATCAGTATTAACATCCTTAAAAATGGTACCACCAAACCTTATGTGCCTCTGATGGGCTCTAATAGGAAGTTCACAGCACCACATACATATGCATCCTTGCCAAAACTGAATGAACATGAACCCGAACCCAAATCTAATCAAACCTTTAGCTTAATACTAGATTATAGGAAGTACACGGGATAGAGATACAAGTTAACAACATGAGGAAACAATTGGTCAAATACAGAATATAGAACATTCTATAGGACAAATGACTTAGTTTCTCAAATCTGTGTCAAAAGAGAAAGGACAGGAGAAGATCCTGTTCAAGAATAAAAGATGTAACACACATAAGAACCAAATGAAAAGTGTGGATTCTAATTCAAGCAAAACAATCATAAAAATTTACCTATGAGGGAAGCAGATTTGGCTCAACGGATAGAGCATCCACCTACCACATGGGAGGTCCAGGGTACAAACCCAGGGCCTCCTGACCCATGTGGTTAGCTGACCCACATGCAGTGCTGATGCGCACAAGGAGTGCCATGCCACGCGGGGGTGTCCCCGCATAGGGGAGCCCCATGCACAAGGAGTGTGCCCCGTAAGGAGAACCGCTCCACACAAAAAAGTGCAGCCTGCCCAGGAGTGGTGCCACACAAACAGAGAGCTGACACAGGAAGATGACACAACAAAAGAGACATAGATTCTGGGTGCTGCTGACAAGAATACAAGCGGACACAGAGGAACACACAGCAGATGGACACAGAGAACAGACAACTGGGGGGAGGCGGAAGGGGAGAGAAATAAATAAATCTTTAAAAAAAAAAAGTTACCTATGAGATAAAGGGGGAAATCTGAGGTCTGAAGGCTCAGGTGATATTAAGGAATTAATTTTTTCAGGAGTGATAATGGCATGGAGGTTGTGCTTAAATTTTTTTTTTTAAATAAGTCCTTTTACTTAGAGACACATACTCAAGTACTTAACAAGTATGCATTAAAATATTCCAGGAAAAAAAAATGTGTGCGTGTGTATAGAGGAGGCAATAAGCTAAACAAAATTGACAGATGATTGATAATTATGGAGGCAGATGAATTTGTGATGGCTCATTATACTGTTCTCTCCACTTTCATGTATATTTGGACTTTGTATAATAATAAGTTTAAAAAAAAGAAAAAAAGGCTCAGCAGACCAAGCAGCTAGGGCAGGTGAGGGAATCAGCAAGACCAGGCTGGCTGGCTCCTAACTTTTATATTTGGAGAGAGGATGAGGTGGGGTCAAATGGTGGAGTGTCTACAGTTCCAGGAGGAGGGGCCCACGGATCCCAGAGGGACAGGCAAGGGCAAGCTCCTCACCTGCCGCGACTTTCCTGCCTGCTTCACGCTGTAGAACATCGGGCCCAACTCCGCCAGCCACTCTCCATCCACGGCAGTCACGCACTGCATGTACTCCTGCAGGCACAAGGGCAGCAGCAGCAGTCAAGGGAGGGCCCATGCTGGGGCCAAGCCTCCTCAGAGCAGTCCCACCATTAGGAGCTTCGTGGGAAGGGTTCCTGCCCCAGTCCTGTGAGACTGGAACAGGCAGGGAAAAGCCCCAGATTCTGGACTTTCAATCCCTTCTCCTACAAAATTCCCCCACACCTGACACCAAAAAGGGTTGCTCACCCCAGGGAGTTAAGTAGGTAATGTTCCTGCTGGCATAGCTGAGGCTTCTTTATTTTAGAGGTGAAATCTGTGTAAAGCTTCCCCAAATCCTCAACTGAAAACAATCTCAAACTCCCCTCAAAGCAAGTCTCCAAAAATATAAGCTCTGCCAGAAGGCAGTGAAGGGTTACGAATGCCTAGCCCAGAGAGGTGGGCCTACGTCTCACAAGCAGCCTTGGAAAAGCCTCACCTTGGTGGTCATGACCAATTCGTGATACACTATGTAGTCCGGGGTGTAGCCCATTCCAAAGAGAGAGCTGGTGGGGTGCAGGTGGCAGGGCATTCCTGTCCGGACATTCACATACTCCCCAATTCCCTAGGGAAGGGAAACAAGGAAGCCACATCAGTAAAATGCTGCTCATTAGGCAGCTACCCTCCCCATAAAACCGCCTCGGCAAAGGCCTTGGTGAAAGCCTGTATTTGCAAAATTGTGCATGAGAAAGGAAGAACATCCCCCTCATTCAGGTATCGGGCCAGGGGAGGGGCCACAAGTCCTCTCGGCTCCCTTGGGCTCACCTTGAGCTTGGCTGCCTGGTGGAAATAGGCAGCGCAGATACACTTCCTGACTATGTCCCAGTCAGTGCCGCACGAGGCCAGGCTCATCCGCTGCTGCACCATGATGTCCTTGAGTTGGGCCCGGACCTCCCGGACCTAGAGCAGGAAACAGGGTGACAAGGACGGAGTCCCCTTCCCTTCACCTCCCGCCCCCCATGTGGATATCCTGCTCATTGGGCCACAGCCCCCACCTTCCGCATGGCCTTAGCATGGATGAAATGATCGTTACACCAGATGGTGGAGTAATTATTGTTCTTCCACTGCAGGTAGACATTAAGGTAGGTCAAATGATCACTCTCAGGGACAGCAAACTTCTCTCGGATTTGATCGCTCTCCTCTTCTCGGCCCTAGAAAGGAAAAAAGGATCTTTACTCTAAGCACAGAGGAGGTCCAGGCCAACAAGAGAATATCCCAGAGGTTCTCACAGTATCACCTAACCAATCCACACAACTTCAAACACTTCGAATGCCCTTACAATAGGAGAAATGAAGATAATGTGTAAGAAAAATATGAGGGCTTAGGCACAACCATACTAGAAGATAAAAAATGTTCTTACAATCATACGACTCAGCAATTCCTGTTTTATACCCAGAAGGGTTAAAGAACTCTGTTTTATACCCAGAAGGGTTAAAGACAGGTATTCAAACATAAATTTATACACACATGCTTACACAATAGCCAAAAAGGTGAAAACAACCTAAACAGCCACCAACAGATGAGTGAATAAACAAAATATGGTGTATCCAGACAACGGAAAATTATTCAGTCATGAAAAGGAATGAAGCTCTGAAACATGCTACGACATGGATGAACCTCAAAAACATTATGCTAAGTGAAAAAAGCCAAACACAAAAAAGAACATTGTATGATTCCACTTATATGAAATGTCTGAAATAGGCAAATCCAGAAAGAGAATGGAGATGACTGCTAATGGTGACAGGGTTTCCTTGTAGGATGATAGAAAAGTCCTGGAACTAGACAGCAGTGATGGCTGCACAGTAATGTGACTGTACTTAATGCCACTGAATTGTATACTTTAAAATGGCTAAAAAGGTAAATTTTATGTGTATTATGGCAGATTGAAGCAGGTCTGCCACACAAGGCATGTTCAGGACCAGCTCCTGGTCCTGTGGGTATGAATTCATTTGTAAATAGGATCTTTGAAGATGTTACTAATTAAGGTGTGCCCAGACAGTATGAGGATGGGCCTTCATCCTATATGGCTGAAGTTCTTATAAGCAAAGAGAAAGGAAAAGACGCCACCATGTGCGCTGCCATGAGGTAGAAAAACCAAGGAGCCCCAAAGACTGCCAGCCAGCCAGAGGACACTGACCCAGAGGAAGCCAGCCTTCCAGCCTCTCAGACATGAGCCAGTAAATCCCCATTTTAAGCCAATCCATTGATTAGTATTTGTTTTAGCAGCTACAAACTAATTCATGCATTTTATTTTAAAAAAAGACAGAAAAAAGATTTAAGAAAGCTCTTACAAGTTTCCAAAAGACTCCCTGGAAGGCATCACCACCAAAGATGAGAACCACTGCTTGAGGCCCACCCTTTTCCCTGCCCCAGTAGGCTTTACAGAAAAATCCTGCTTTGAAAATTTTGCTTCCAGCCCCTCCGTTTTATTTTAATAATAGAGAAACTACTCCCCTGTCCAATCCTTCCCTAAGGCAAAATTCCCCCTCGAGGCATCCAGGAAGAGAGACCACCTTGGGCCGGTAGAAGATGGCCGGGACAGAGAGCATGGAGACAATGAGCAGGATCTCCGAGCTGCAGCCCATGTCACAGGACACAATGAGCATCTTAGACAGGGCCGGATCCAGCGGGAACTCCACCATCAGCCGCCCGGTAGAGGTCAGGCCACCTAGGAGAGATGAGCAGATCGAGGTATTTCACAGGAACAGTGCTGGAAAGACAGAGGAGAGCCCCCGAGGCCTGCTGGGCTCCTGAGCGTCACCTGTGTTGTCCAGGGCTCCGAGGATCCAGAGCTGGTACATGGAGTTGAGCATGTTGTCCTCTGGGGGCGGGTCCATGAAGTGGAACTGCAGCAGGTCCTGCACCCCCAGGGACTTGAGCAGCAGCACCACATTGGCGAGGTTGGTCCTCTGGATCTCGGGCACCGTGGTGGTCAGGAGCTCGTTCTTGTAGGCGCTCTGGGTGTAGAGCCTGCCAGGGAGAGACCCAAATCCTGCTGCACCTACTGCCAAAGAGGTGCCCTAGCAAGCCTCTTCAGCAAGCCCGGCTGCCTACACCAGGATCGCTGTGGTGGAAGAGCAACAGTATTTCAGCTAATCACAGTAGGTGAACCCAGGACGAGTACAGAGGAAATTCTGTGAGTAGGGAGGAGACTTCTCCATCTCTTCCCCCATCTCCCACTTTCATTTTTAACTATAAATTTCAACCTATCCAACCTATTCAGTTCTGCTGATTCAACTCTCCTGCTGGAGCCTCCTACATGCTTACATCATTTCTGGAACCAATAAGCCCATGAACTAGCATTATGGCTGGGTCTTATTGTCTTCTTTATGTTCAATATTTCCTGAATTTCTACACTGAATACATTATTTTTAAAAATCAGAAAAGAAAGAAAAGTAAAAAAAAAAAAAAAGAACCAATGCTGTGATCTGTTCAGATTTATAGTCTAAAGCGGGGCATGCTGTTACTATTGTCTTCCACTGTGGCTTCATTCAACTTCAGGCTGCCTGGAGAGGCTACTTCTCCCACTTGGTAGCAATCAACGAGGACAGACAAGTGGCAGCCCACCACCGGCCCAGGCCAGGGACCAGCACCAGGGCCACCACGCACACACCCAGCTCCACGCTCAGCCATACCAGCACTGCCCCGAGAGCAGGCTGCCTCGCAGCTCCTACCTGAAACACTGACCTGGGCCCGTCCTGCCGGCTCGCCCTGACCTCTGGTTGGCATTGGCCTGGCTGATGGGGTAGATCTGCAGAGCATCCATGCCAATCCTGGGGTTGAAGACCTAAGAGGGCGCAGGCAGCAACGAGCTGATTAAGAACAGAGTGAGGATAAAAGGGAGGCAGTCCTGAGGCAAAAAAAGGTAAATCCTTCTTGTAACACATCACCAGGCAAGTGTTTGGGAGCCAGGAACCTTAAGAAGTTTTCTCACAAACACCCAAGAAGTCTCCTCACAAATGCCAGCTCTGTGATCTCTACTGAAATATTTAAATTATTAAAAGAATAAAGCACACAGCAAAATAAGCACGTGATGTAAGCCTACTGAAGAACACAACAGTACATCCACAGGCACCCCTCATTCCAGGGCAAGGACCTAGGGCCTGACTTCCCACGCCTAAGCTGAGTTAGCTTTGGGTGAAGATTCAGGACCTCCCGTGTCTTCTCTCACCTTTAATTTGCAATAACCAGAGTCAATAACAAACATAATGCCGTCAACAGTCAAAGACGTCTCAGCAATGTTGGTGGCCACAATACACTTGCGAACACCATCTGGAGCCTAGAGCAGAGTGGGAAGGAAGGCTGTTAGTCCCTCAGATTAGAAAAGACTCCCCAAACAAGGAGAGAGCCCACCTCCCACCCACCCCCTGCCAGAAAAGTAACATCCTTTCTGCTTCTTCAAGGGAGGCTGGTTAAGAGCCACAGTCTCTCTTGCCCTCTTTGAAGGAAGGGAGGTGAGATACAAAGATGGGACCCAGGACCAACATTCTTGCTGTTGCACCTTCTGGAAGATTTTGGCCTGGAGGTCAGAAGGCAGCTGGGAGTAGATGGGCAGCACGGCCAAGGCGGGTGCATTCTCCAGTTCCTCCAGATGTTCCACAATCTGGTCTGAGGTCACCTGGGGGCACAGAGTGGAGCTGTGAGACACCAGTCCCCAAACTCTGGCCCCATGGACACAGGCGCTCATCATGGCAGTGACCAGGCACGCACCTCAATGTCCTCTTGACCAGGCATGAAGATGAGGATGTCCCCAGGGGCCCCTGAGAGGTGCACCTGCAAGGACTGCTTCACCGCAGCCTCCACATAATCCTCCTGCGGGGTCTGAAACACAAGCCAAGTCACACCCATGGGAGAGGGACATGCCTCAGAAATGCAGGCCAGATATCCTCTGGGGACCCAGCAGCCCAGTCACTGATCTGGGGCTAGAGCTGCTAACTTTCCAGCTACTGAACCTATACAAGGGGGGTTGTGGCGGTTGATTGTGCAGCCCCTACAAGATCTGAGGCCCACACTTCCAGTCTAAAGAAACAAAAATACAAAACCTCCCCAGAGCACAATTCTTTGCCCATCTGAGTCCTGAAGCTGCAGCTGCCCACTTGCCCCACAAAACCTTCCCCAACTCAGTACCCTACCCCAATGCCCTCAAAAGGACTTCTCATCTGAGGTCAGGGTCAGTTCAAAAAATGGAGGTCTTGGGAGCCAATGTGCCACAGTGGCTGAGCACCAGCTTCCCATATACAAGGTCCTGGGTTCAATCCCTGGCCCCAGGACCTCAAAATAAACAAACAAATAAATAAATGGAGGTCCTGCTCAGTACCTTGCTGAAGAGAATGTCAACAGGGAATGTACGACCGGGGATGTGGAAGATGGGAACATTCCCAAAAAAGGCAGCAAATTTCTCTGCATCCATAGTGGCTGATGTGACGATGAGTTTCAGATCTGAGCGCCGAGCCACCACCTAAGAGAAAAGAGGTCAGAGGCTTCCCTATGGAACCCTGAGCTTCCTCTCCCCCAAGATTCATCAGCATTTTTCCCAAATAAAATAGTCCTGAAGACGAAAGAGATGATGCCAAAAGAGTACCATGAGTCACTCAGCTGAGCAAGAACAGAGAAAACCAGGCAACCGGAGATCTCAGGGGAAACCCTCCCGTCTTTCCCAGACTAGACCCAGCCAACTGGGAGCTCCTGGGTCACTAACTCAACGGCTGAGGGCACAGAGGGACTGGGCTCGTGGCCCTCACCTCCCGGAGCAGCCCGAAGAGCACATCAGTGTTGAGGGAGCGCTCGTGGGCTTCATCCATGATGATGGCGCTGTAGTGATCCAGGTCGGCTTCCCGCAGGGACTCTCGGAGCAGGATCCCATCAGTCATGTATTTGATCAGGGTGTTTTCTGAAGTGCAGTCTTCGAAGCGGATGGCATAACCCACCTGGGAGGTCAGAGAGGGGGCTCAGACACTGTGGCCACCAGCTTGCCACTAGTACACCTGTGCTGAGGCCCAGGATTAGCAGATCACACCCTCCAGCACAGACAGACAGAAGCTTCTGGGGAAGAAATTCCACGGCCCACACCTCGTGGCCACTCACCTCCTCACCAAGGCTTCCACCCATCTCCTCGCTGACTCTCTTGGCCACTGACATGGCAGCCACCCGCCGTGGCTGGGTACACCCGATCATCCCATAGTCAGTATAACCATCTTCATGCAAGTACTGGGTCAGCTGAGTGGTCTTACCACTCCCTGTCTCCCCAACCACAATCACAATGCTGTTATCTCTGCAAGGAAGCGAAGGCAAAGGCTCATCAGTGCAAGACCAGATCCAAACCTCCAAGAAGACTACCATCTCCTGTCCTCATGTAGCTATCCAAAGACCAAGCTTGTTCAGAGATGATTTCACTGATAAAAAGCCTCATGCTGAGATATCAACTGAAATGTCTAGAACATGGTGAGCTCTAACCAAGTGGACTGAAACAAAATGATACAGTCTTGCTTACTTTATCTGGTGTAGCCCAGGACACCTAGGTCAGAGGGGAAAAAAATCTCCCTTCCCCATGAGATATAATGCATCAAAGGAAAAGAGCTACTGACAAAGCAGACACCTGACTCCATCCTGGGATTCCTGGCCCCGGGGGGAAATTACCTGATGATAGTAAGAAGTTCCTGCTGCACTGCAAAGATGGGCAGGTACTGCCTCTGCTCCAGAATGGACTTCTTTTTTGCAAATTCACTGCTAGCTTCGCTCTTTTTCTTCATGTGATCCGCGAACTTCTGCTCAGTCCTAAGAACACACGGTAGCCTAAGCTCCCTGCACAACTGCCTACCATTTTCCTTCTTGATTAGGTTATTGCCCTTCTTCCTATACCCAGGAAGGAAAAGTACTTCTATAAGGAGCAATAAATCTCTGAGATGCTAGAGTAGCCAGGTAATCAGAGATGTTTCTCTTCTTCTCAGACTAAGGAACTAGAACCGCTGTCTGAGAATCTACCATCCACAACATACTCTACACCCCAGGGTCAAAGAGAGCTAAATATGGATTGCAGGAGTTACAAATGCTTAAGCAGGCAAATTTTCTGATCAAATAAGAGTTTGACCAGAGGAGCTGAAATCACCAGGTTATTAACTTGTATAGAATACTCTCAGGCAATCTCAGTATAGGCATAATCTATAAGGCTTCATTTTCAAAGAATTATGAAAACATTCAAATATATGACACATGTACCCAGAAGCGTTATATAATTTCCCCAAGACTGCACAACAAAAGGATAGCAGTGTGGTGCTAGTGATGGCTTCCACCCAGCCCTTTTCCTTGCCAGACCGATCCCAGCTCTATAGGGTTTCCTATTTCTAATTTCACCCAGTCACCTAGTCGCCACCTAACAATTAATTTCTAGGCATTAAATTAACTAAGACTAAACAAAGGCTGATCAATATTGACACTTCTCATTTGGGACATCTCTCACAGGGGTACAGAGAATTATTAACTTAGATCACAGTTCAGTAGGACTTGAGAATGTTCAAAGAACGAGAATCACAAGGGACATGAGTCCAGCCACCTTCCCAGGGCAAGAATCCCCATAAGCAGGTATCCAGTATCTGCTTAAACACCTCTGTAAGCAGGGAAGTGCTACCTGATAGGACAACCCTTTCTATTTTTGAGCCTCTGTTAAAACGTTCTTCCTCACAGTGAACTAAAATCTGAGGCAGCAAAACTCCCTTTCTACACAGAACTTCTGAAAGGCACATTAGCTGAGGGGCTAAGAGCATGGGTCCTGCAACTAGACTGCCTGGGTCCAATCTGAACTCTACCATTTACTAGCTGAGGGACCTCAAACGAGTTATTTAACCTCCTAGGCCTCAGTCTCCTCAGGTGAAAAATGAAACAATAATAGTTCTTATCTGATGGGACTGTCGAGAGAACTGGATGAATGCGTATCTGTGAGGAGTTTCAAGCTACCTGGCACAGAGGAGGCACCTGCACAGTAGGGGCAGTGGTGGCGGGAGTATTATTAACTGAGAAAAGCTGACAATAGTGAAAGAGAGAGATTGGAAGGAAGGGACCAGAAGAGCCCAGAAGATTCAGAAAGGAACCTTTTCACTTTCTTATTCACAAGCCATGAATTCTATCCATTCCGCTGCGACTGTGCTTAAGAGTCCCATTCTTCAAGAAAAGCCCATCGCTGGCACCCGCCTTGCTCCTACCTGTAATCCACCTTCCCGTCTTCTGTCAGGGCTTTATCTGGCTCCTCCTCTTTTTTGACTCCCATTATATCTCCCAATTTGGTCCCAGCCAGTTCCCAGTGTTTATGCTGAGCCTGTAAAAATCAAGAATAGTCAGTTTCATCTTGTAATACAGATGTGATCAATGGAAAATCAATCCATTTGACAACAGGGTTTATTTAGATGGTAACAAATTCCTCTAAGGCAAGAGTGACATGGAGGCATGCATTCCAATTCTCAAGTCTGAACAACCCTCCTCCTAGGCCTGCTTCTTGCTCTCTGAGCACCCTTTAACTTCCAATAGGAAATATACCTGGGACATATAAGATTTTTAAAAAGCAGATAAAATGGAAAATAAGCATAGACTTCATAGCCCCAGGTGACAAGAAACCAACCTTTTTGCGTTCCTTTTGCTCCCTGTGCTTTCGCACTGTTTGACTGCCTTTTCGAGCAATGATGGCCAAGTCAGAAGTGGCATCCTTAACTGGAATCACTGGTTCTGGCTGCAGGAAGTTGAGGAAAAAAGAGAAATTGCCCACTGATCATAAAATCAACAAGAAGCTCCATTTCATAATAATCCTAGTTAAAAAAAGAGATTGCTACCCTACTTAGTGATGGGGATTTTTGTTTTTTCCTTTCCTTTATTTCTTCCAGGTCATTTTGAGCCTCCTTCTCTCTGGCCACAGAGGTCCCTCACCTGCTTGGTGAAGACAATGCGCCCATCCAGGAACGGAGGCACCAAATTGTGCACCATCAGGTGCACTTTGGCTGCGTTGTCCTCCTCAAAGTCTTCGTCCACCTCTAGCCTGTGGACCACCCCACTGGTGAGCATACGGTTAGTCTCCCAGCGCTCATTATCCTGTAAGGACACAATGGGAACCGTACTCAGACACAACTGAAGTGTCATCCTGAAAGGTCACAGGCAAGTCCTGATAGAAGGGCCATGGTAGTCACAGAGACGTAACAGCCTTTTCTACCCTGAGCTCCTTAGACTAAAAATTTGCTGATCCCAAATTACCTGCAGTAATTTATGCCAAGAAGCAGAACCTTACATCACAGTCAGAACCTCCAAATGGAGACACAAATGGTGACAGGTCAAGGACTGTCACTCAGCAAGTCCTGCCCACGAAAGTCAGAGGCGCAGACAGCACGCACCACAGTACCTGGGCCCACCATCATTCCCATTTACAGCACCCCGCAGGGAAGGAATGTGAAAGAGAAGGCTCCACACCCATGCCTCCTCCACCTCTCCCCAGCTGGCGCTTGGCAATAGAGAGACAATCTGTGCTGTCACTTGGATGTGACCCATGGTTTTTCCCATGTGCCCTCAACTCTAGCTCTGAATCCACTCCAACCAGTTAAGCAGCTTACCTCATTGATCTGTCTCCGCTGAGCAGAAATGCGCTTCTGCTTTTGTTTATGAAGATGCTGTTCCCGCCTCCTCACATAGTCCTCAGACGAGTAGGCCAAAGGGTTGTGGAACTCATCATATCCCTCATCCATCATGTACCAATCCCGGTCTGCTTGCTGTGGGGCAAGAGACAAAGAAAGGAAAACAAAGGACAGACTAAGTTAATGCATGGACATGGCCAGGAGAGCAGGAAATGTTTGGTAAGAAGTCACCAGAGCTGTGACACAACCCTGTTGGGGATGCAGCAGGGGGGTCACCTGCTCCAATAGGAGGCATCTACAGGAGAACACTGGCTTGACACAGCAGCCCATCAGGCTGGCACTTCTTAGACTTACCACATGGGGGCACCAACACAGAATAAGAAAACTTCTGGGTCCACACTATTTCATTAAATGAGAAGTTTCCCTGTGGAGCCTATGCCTGAGAAAGGCACATGTAGCTTCTCCCACCCCTTGCCAGACATCACCAGCTCTGAATCCACCACGGCCAGTGCTGACGACCCTCATCAAAATCAAATCCCACTGGAGTGTCATCCATGACCTATGCTCTAACCCCTCCTTCCACCCTCTTACTCAGCCAGTCAAAAGTGAAAGCCTTTACCCTCTGGTCATCCTCCCATTGCTGCCGCTCCTCTTCTGTGTCAAATGAAATTCCTTCTTCACCATCCTCGCGCCTTCCTGAAGAAAAGCACGTAGCAAATCAGCCCGCCCAGTTCTCCCCCGGAACTAAGAACAGACCCGCAAAGCCATGCACTCGAGAAGCACAGCATTTGCTCAGCCTCACCAGGATCAGTAATCCTGCTTCCCTGCCTCTTACTCCCACCACGTTACCTCGGCCCCTGGACAGACGCGGGGTGGATCCCAGGTGTCTTCTGTCATCTGCCCATTCATTGTATTTGTAGGATGGGGTTGGCAGAGGTGAGTCATCTGAGTACTTGCTCCTCACAGACCTGGGAAATAGCATAGCCAGCATCACTAACCAGTTACTAAGCTGAGACATTCTCCCCAGCCATGGTCTGCTCTCCCAGCCCAGATCCTTTGCCACCCACTCACAGAAACGGGGCTGCTTTGCCCAGAACATCACCTATCTCGATCTCGAGTGGAAGTCCGGTGGCTACGTTCTGAGTCTCGATAGGAAGGTGTGGGGGAGGGCGATTCCCACTGCGAACGCCTTGAGCTGCCACAGCCACTGTCTTCTTCCTCCCAGGCAGACCTTGAAGGGGTGGCTGCATCTAGGCCACAAAAGATACAGCCACAGGAATCATCTAACTTAACCAAGACATGTGTCTACAACAATTTGACAAAAGTCAATTCCTGGACATTGCACCTATTTATAATGGAAGCAGGTGAAAATTGGGGAGTAGGAAGCAGCAGTGTGCACTAATCCTCCAGAAGCTACAAGAAGACAGGCAGACTTGCCAGACATCGGGGAAGCAGCAGGGCCAGAGGGCAATCAGCACAGGTAGCCAGTGGGGGTGGGGGACCCCAACCTTTGCTGCTGGAGGAGTGGCAGGGCTGCAGGTCAAGCAGTACAGCCGGCCAGCTAGGAGGGGCCTAGCTGCATGGGGGCAGCCTGAGAGGGCAGCCTGGTTTTGTTGTTGTTTTTCTTTCTCTTCTCCTCTTTTATTTTCCCTCCTCTTTTTTTCCTTTTCCTTTTTTTTTTCACTTAAACACAGGCAATTCTTAAGATTTAGAATAAGTGGAACCAAGTGTCAAAGAAGAGCCAAAACACAAAACGAAACAATAAAACCCTAGGCAAAAGAAAGAAACTGACCAACAAAGTAAATCCATCAAGACAAACAAATGCCTAGGCATCAGCAGAAAAATTACAAGCCATACTAAGAAGTAGGAAGATGTGGCCCAGTCAAAGGAACAATCTAAAATGCTGAAGGAGACACAGAATTTGGAACAACTGATCAAAAATGTCCACACAAATCTAAATCAATCCAAGGAGATGAAAGAAAAGATAAAGGATATTAAGACGACACTGGGTGAGCATACAGAAGAAATTATAAACATATATTAAAAAAATAACAAATCTTACTGTAACAAAAGGTACAACAGACGAAATTAAAAATACAATAAATTGGGAAGCACAATTTGGCTCAACTGATAGAGCATCTGCCTACCACATGGGAGGTCAAGGGTTCAAACCCAGGGCCTCCTGGCCCATTTGGTGAGCTGGCCCACATGCAGGACTGATGCACGCCAGGAATACTGTACCACACAGGGGTGTCCTCTGATAGGGGAGCCCCAAGCGCAAGGAGTGCACCCTGTAAGGAGAGCCGACCCGCATGAAAAAAGCGCAGCCTGCCCAGGAGTGGCACCGCACACACAGAGAGCTAATGCAGCAAGATAATGCAACAAAAAGAGACACAGATTCCCAGTGCCACTGACAAGAATACAGGCGGACACAGAAGAACACACAGCAAAAGGACACAGACAGCAGACAACTGTGGAGCAGGAGGAAGGGGAAGGAAATTTTTTTAAAAAACTTAAAAAAAAATGCACTAGATCATTCAACAGCAGATTTGAACAGGCAAGGAAAGAATTAGTGAATTAAAAGATAGAGCATCCAAAATCACACAGATAAAAGAACAGATAGAGGAAAAAAATGGAAAAAAGTGAGCAGGGACTCAGAGCAATGAACACAGTACGAAATGCACAAACGTATGCAATATGGGTGTCCCAGAGGGAGAAGAGAAGGGAATGGGGGCAGAAGGAGCGTTTGAGGAAATAATGCGAAAAAGTTCCCAACTCTTATGGGGGACATGGATGCACATATCCAGGAAGTGCAGCATACTCCACACAGAATAAATCCTAACAGAGCTACTCTGAGACACAACTAATCAGACTGTCAAATGCCAAAGATAATGAGTGAAACTAGAAAGTAGCAAGAGGAAAGAGATCCATCACATTCTAGGGATGCATAATAAAATTAAGGCTGATTTATCATCTGAAACCATGGAAGTGGGAAGGCAGTAGTATGACATATTTAAGGTACTGGAAGAAAAACTGCCAGCCAAGAATTCTGTATCCAGCAAAACTGTCCTTTTAAAATGAGGGAGAAATTAAAATATTCACAGATAACAGAAATTGACAGAATTCATCAACAAGAGCTCTGTCCAACAAGAAAGATTAAGGAGAGTTCCACAGGCTGAAAGGAAACGACAGGAGAAAGAGGTCTGGAGGAGAGTATAGATAGGAAAATTATTGAAAAGGGTAAAAAGAGAAACAAAAATAAGATATGACATACTTGTAATGGATAGCAGTTTTGACAGTCTTGACAGATTTCTGAATATAAAAGGATGAATTTTCATTGTGTTTATAATGACATTTTAAGGAATGTTCAATATATCTCTGCAAATGTATCCCTTCTTGAACAGAAAGATTTCTTTTTAATAAATCCATCTTTTGCCCTCAGCTCCCCATTCTTTCCTGCCATTCGGGAAACTGGTCATTTGGCAAACTGGCCTTTGTCCTTGTAAGAACATTCACCTCAACAAAGAGGTCTCAGGAGGTACCCACTTGACCCAGAACAAAGTATTTCCAGAGGTTCATGGAAGAATTAGGAATTTTAACTTACTGCCCATGACACTCTCACTGAGGAGAGAATTTGCTTACTCTGCCTTTTACGCACAATCCATCATCTAGAAACAGCTAATTCTACCTTTGGGTCGATGTCGTGGGCTCTCTGGTTCGCTTTTTCTGCTGCTGCGCTCTGATCCTGCATCTCGTTCCGATCTGCTGCTGTGCCTACTTCTATCCCGCTCATCTGTGAAGAGGTACATGAAGTGTTTAAAAAATGTGTATCCCACCCTAAGTAACACCCGTCTTCACCCTAGAGAAAGGGCAGGCCATCCCACTCACTCACAGGTGTAACCTGCACTGTCTAATGCTGATCCTTGGGTTCCTGAAACTCACATATCCCATTCTTTCAAGGGAAAAAATAGTTACTGGCTAGAAAGTTTCAAACTCACAGTAAGAGTTATTTTCCTGCAAGAATTCAAAAAAAAAAAAAAGTTACAAGTCTATATTGAATAATGTTTAAAAGTTACAAGTTTACCTTACAAAACTTAAACAAAGCCAGTGTTGGACTTTATGTCCAGCTTTGCTCCAGAACGCTATCCTTTCTCTACATATTATCCATTATCACCTATATCACCAATGTTTATAATAAAATAAAAACTACACTCTCAAGCAAAGCAGTTACATTGCAAGAAACAGTTCTTTTTTTAAACTGTCTGCTATTCCCAGTCCTGACAGTATCGAAAGCAACCAGGATGACATCATGAAAACGAGGTTCCCAAATTAATAGGTGTTATGAAAACTCCAAGAAAAAGGCCAACATGTTTATATGAATGTTTAATAGGCAATAGGAACTATGCAGAACAGTTTACCTCTGTCTCTCTTGCGGTCAGTGTCTCGATCCCGTGATTTCTCTTTCTTCTGATCCTTTTCTTCTTTGGAAGAGGCATAGACACCATGTTCCCGCCGCTCCCGCTCTCTCTGCCGACTGCGTTCCCAAAACTCTTCACTCACACCACCAGGATGGGATGGTGTCTCTACTCGGGCAGATCGATAATGTCTGAAACAGGGAGGGTAATGGTAAAGGACCACTCTATAGGAGTAAATCCATGCCCCAAAAGTTTTTGGCTATGCCAAACAAGTGATCTGTTCTATTCCACTCTGTCTCCCTGGTACCACAAGCTTTCATACAGCAGCAACCGAAAACACTTCTAGCCTCTATCTATCATCTACTCTGTAGTCACCTTTGAATGTTCCCTAGCAATATGAAGAAAATACCAATTCCTACTTACTCCCACATTACAGAATCATAATAAATTCATAAAGTTCTAAATGTCTAACAAGAAAACAGAGAGATACACACTGAATGTTCTTTTCTGGCCTCCACTTTCATTCCAAGTTAACCCATGCAAAGGCCTTTACCTGTCTTTTCGGCTACTTCGGCCAGCCTGGTCACTGCCCTCCTCCTCAGCATCCCTTTGCTCATCTTTGCTCTCTTCCCAGTCCTTGTAGGAAGAGATTCTAGACTTCTTCTTGTCCTCCCCGTCATCCTTCTCCTCTCTCTCCCTCCGTTTCAGGGAGGCCAACAAGTCCAGTCCCAGCAACGAAGGGCGGGGAGCCGGGGCCTTGAAGACATGCTGCTCGCTAGCTGCACTTTTGGTCTTGCAAATAAGACCTCCAACCTGAGAATCCAGATCAGTACCTTCCAGCCGATGGATCGTGGGATCCTCACTGGTATCCTCCATCAGAGACTCTGGGATTTCTCTGGAAGGAAGGCAAATCATTTGGTATCAGACATAAAAGGGGAAAGGCTTGGCTCTGCTATATCCCAGAATAATTACAGGCAATACAGGCTATTTGGGGGGTTAACCGTGCCCCCACCCCTCCAGACCAGGTTTTGTTTCGTGAACTCTTGCCAAGATTTTTCCATCAATCCCAAAAGACACCCCCCCAATTCCCACCCCAACACACACCAAAAATGGATACCCACACCAAATACCAGAATCCAAGACAGTAACATCCAGGCAAAAACAGACTTCACAAAGGGACTCTAACTAAAGCATGAGGGATTCTTACTAGAGCATGATGGTATCTGTAAAGGCAGTGTAGGGGAAACACCACCATATTTGAAGTCAGAAAAACAAGTTAGAATCCATGCCCTTGACACCTTCTACCTGCATGACTATAAACAAATAACTTAATCTTTGGTTACCCACAATTTCCATATCTATAGAAATAATTTTTGCTTTATCTAAAGCATGGAATTATTGTGAAAATCAAACACGAAAGATCTCTGTAGCCATAAAGAGTTAAATACATGTAGTTGTTACAGTATTTTATTTGCCATGCTCCTAGATACCGACTGGTTCCCTCACCGTTTTTTAAATAAGTGTCCTCTCTGCTCTTCTACCACTCCCTCCCTTTAAACTATACATACAGTAGAATGGAGATATTGGAGTATGAAGCTACCATCCATTTTATCCATATTTAGTGGCATTTTTTTGGACCATTGTATTTTGGAGAAAAGAATTACCTCATGGCAGTCAAAATCTGTTCAATTACGAACCATTTTCACCAAAAATATTAATGAGAAACAGTTAGGAAACAGGTTTCTAAAAAGTATTTTCTTTAAGTACTGTTAAGACTTCCTGGCCCTCTTTACCTCTCCCACATACCACCAACTTGCAAACATGTATCTATTAAGGAGTACTTAGACAACTGCCCTCATTCCAACAAGTCAGTAAAGCAAAGGAACTGTGGGAGTATAGGGTACCACCAGAATCCATAATTTTTGCTAAGCTCTAATTACTGCGCACAACCCTATATAGAGGAGTGTTACCAAACAAGCTGGGAATATAATATGGACACAGACACTGAGTTGCATTTTTTTAAAAGTCATCAGTCAGAACAGAAAAGTGTACCCATGTGAGGAAATCCAAACAGAAAGGTACTCAGCTCAGCCATAGTCTGAACTAGGAAATACATCCCTAGAATGCTATTCTATGCAAGTAAGAGAATTTTGTCTATCTAGTTGACTGCTATTGCCCAGTGCCGAGCAAAACAAATTTTAGTGAACGAATAAACGAATTTAAACTTATCACAGGAGAATAGAAAGCCAAACATTTCTAGTGACAGCAAGTGAAGATTCCAGCAGCAAGGAGTCTGACAGAGAAGACTTAACTAGCTGCTGAGAAGAAATAAGCAAGGACCTAGATTCTGGAGAAAGACGGACGGCAAAGCAGCCACAAGCGGTACGAGAGAAACAATGAAAAAAGAAACTGGATTTACTAATTAAATGATTATTCATTGAGTGTCTTCTCTGAGCCAATCACTGTTCTAGCCAACAGGGATAGAAGAGAACAAAAGCAGCAAGAATCCCCACCTCCTTGGAGCTGACATTCTAGTAGAGGAGATCGCCCACCAGATCGCCTAGTGGAGAGATTACTGTGAGGGAGAAGAGGAGAGACAAGGAACTCCAGTCGGCCTACGGCTCTGTCTGGGAATAGGCTAAGACGGAAGCCTGAACAAGGGTGCAGGGCAGCATCCCTGTACTTCAGTGAAGGCGCAACATCGCTGAGATGAGTAAGGCAAGTTGGGTGACGGGTGGAGAGAAACTTCCCAAGCCCAAGCCTGGACCTGAGCAAGGGACCTATGTCCGCATCCCGGAGCCGCCCAGACTGGCGAGGCCAGGTCAGAAAGGAAAAAGGGACACTCACCGCACCGAGCACAACTCTCGGGCCCTTCTGTCGCGGATTTTGGGGCGCTGGCAACGCCACCCCTAGCTCAGACGGCCTCAGACAGCCAATCTCCGCAGCTCGAAAGCCGCCATCCTTGTCCCATAATACCTAGCGTGGTCCCCTCTATGCGCCCAAAGATACCATCGAGAGCAGCCCGAAAAACGTCGGTTCCGGGATTCGAATCCAGGACGAAAAGGAGCCTAGGCACTCAAGGCTAAAGTGACCTCCTCCAATTAGAGCACTTCCGGGTCTCCCCGAAAGCCAATCATGCTCAACCTAGGGGCGAGGCTCCACCTTTGGCCTGAGGCTGTAAGGTATGGGGAAAAGGAGAGGTCAAATTTAGTAAGGGCGGAAGTGACTCTAGGTTTCCGGTCAGAGTAGGCAGTGACTAGAATAACCTCTTCTACGCTGCGGGCTGTGGGCGGGGCCTGCCAGCGGCCGCGGTGCCTGGGTTGCGGTGCTGTGGGTTTTCTTTTCCCGCTTTCTTTTCTGCCAGTGGTCTCCCGAGTGTTGCTAGGCGACAGTCCCTGGGTTTGGGGTGTTTTGTTTTGTTTGGTTTGGGGGCGGGGAGTGTTGCTGTCCCGGTTGGGAGCGAAGAAAGGCGCCACGTTCCGGCTTTTCCGAGAAGGGGTCGGATTTGCTGACAGCCCAAAGGTGGAAGAGAGAGAGGTGACCTGTCCAAGTAAAGTAGGTACGTCGTCCCTGGCAGTGGTGGATCAGGAGTAGCCCAGCCACAGGCATTTTTAAAATATACGTGTCAGATCTTTTTCTCCGGTTACATGTTTTTGTTTGTTTTGAGATACTGGGGACCGGAGATTGAACCCGGGACCTCGTATGTGGAAAGCTCGGGCTCAACCTCTGAGCCGCATCGGCTCCCCTGAGTTGGGGTTTTTTGTTTGTTTGTTTTGCTTGTTGTTGTTTTTGTTTGTTTTTTCAGGAGGCACCAAAAACTAAACCGGGACCTTCCATGTGGGAAACAGGCGTGGAACTGCTTGAGCTACATCCGCTCCGCTTCTGATACACGTTTATTGCGGGATATTTGCAAATTACGGATGCGCCCCCGAAGTAAATAAAAAATCACCCGTCTGTTCATAGAGATAAGCACTGATGATGTTTAGTGATCTCTACTTCCAGTTATTTTTCTCTACATATACGTACATACCCATTATAGTTAAGTTTTGTATAAATTTAGGACCATACCTTCTAAACTGTTTTCTAACTTTTTTTTGTCAATATATGAGAATTTTTTAATATCTAAATGTTCACCTCTAACAGTATTTAACGGCTTTATGATAGTACATTGCAAGACTGTATTATCATTTATCTCAACAATCCCCAGTTGATGGCCAGGTAGGTTGTTTCCAGGTGTTCACCATATAAAGGCAATGAATATTTGTACAGAAATCCTTTTGTCTGATTGCTTCCTAAGAATTAATTCTTAGAAATGGAATATTGGTCAGAGTACTTCAACATTCTTTTTAGAAAGGTTTTTCCTTTCTCTTCCCACATTCTAGCAGGGATAACAATTGCCTGCCCCTATCTCCACAAAATGTTCCTCAAAAATGAAATTTCTTCCAAGAGTAAAATTAGGGTACTGGAGTAGAAATTTGGTGGCTTGGATCTAGTCCTTGTTCTAGTAGCTAGAAATATAACTATAGGCAAATTAGTCTATAAAATGAGGGAGATGGATTCAGCCCTTTCAATCTCAGTATTTTACAATTTAATTGTGGTTTTCACGCACACTTTTGATTGATTTATTGCCATGTAATTGGTGCATCTAGTAAGAATCTTCAAGCCAGGAATAATAGTAATATAATTGTCCATCAATCAAGGACTGTTTAAAAAGTGTGGTACATACATGAAATAGTGTGTGGCAGTGACAAAGAATGTGGGAGTCTTTTGTATAGAGAGATACAGGAAGATCTTCATAGTTAAGGTAAAAAAAATGTGAAATGGAGTGGATGTGGCTCAAACAGTTGAGTGCCTGCCTCCCACATGGCTGGTCCCAGGTTCCATTCTACTCCTGGAAAAAAAAAAAGATAAAACCAACTCAGGGAAGCCAATGTGGCACAGTGGTTGAGTGCCGCCTTCTCACATGTGAGGTCCTGGGTTCAATCCCCAGCCCCTGGTACTGCAGGAAAAAAAAAAAAGCCAAGTGTCTAAGGGTGGGTGTGATGGTTAGAATCATGTCACCTTGGCCAAGTGATGGAGTCCAGTTGTTTGGTCAAGCAAGCACTGGCCTGCTTGCTACTGTGAGGACATTTTGTGGACTTAAATCATCAGTAAGTTGATTGCCTCTGTGGCTGATTACATCTACAATAGTTGAGGAGATTGCCTTCAATAAGGAGAGACATCTCATCCAGTCAGTCAAAGGCTCTAAAAGAAGTGATGATTTCAGCAGTCAGAGGAGAGAAGTTCCATCTCTATTTCAGCCAGTCAGCTTCTCCTGGGGAATTCTTTGAAAACCTTCATCGGAGTTCCCAAGTTGCAGCCTGCCCTATGGAATTTGGGCTTGTGTATCCCCACAGTCATGTGAGACAGTTTTTATAAAAATTTCATAATATTTACAGACCTCTCCTGTCAGTTCTGTTTCCTTAGAGAACCCTGCCTAATACAGTGGGTGAAGTATGCACTGGCCATCTTCTATTTGCCATGCCCCCCCCCTTCTCTAGACTGCTCTTTTATTAGGGGGGCTGGCCTGCTTCCCCAGCTCTCCTGCTGTGTCGTTCCAGTTGGAATCAGCCAGTGGAAGCACTAGTGGAGATTGGCGGGAGGGGAGGGGGTGAGCTACTGCATCCCCTTAATGCAGACTGATCTGTCCAGCAACCCTTGCCACTCAGCTCTCTTCCCTACCTGGATCTGGTAACTACTCCCTCCCATGATACCTTCAGGCCTAGAGATAGGAACATTGCCATGCTATCACTAGCCCCAAAGTACTACACAGCATCTCATTTTCCTACACCATACCTTACTTCAACTCTCTTCAGATTACCAAATTTGGGGGTATATACCATGTTTTCTGCTGGAACATGAACTTTAACAATAGGCTATCTTTTTGCATTAAAAGAGGGAGAAAATAGAAGTACAGATTTGTATTTCCTTATGAATGCTTAACGAAACTCTTAATACTTGATAAAATGTGAAGGGAAGAAACAGGTCAATGAGAACTAGGCAGAGGAAGGGGAGTGAGGGAAACTTTTCACATATAGCTTTCTATATTGTTGCTTTTAAACCAAAACATATATTACCTACCCAAAAAATTAAACTAATTTTAGTTTCATGCACTTAATCTAAACTGCTTTTAAACCTGTGGCTTTATTTCAGGATTGACAGTGAAGATTAATTGGATTATTTCACGATGAGCTTCTTATTGCCCAAACTGACTAGCAAAAAAGAAGTAGACCAGGCGATAAAAAGTACTGCAGAGAAGGTATTGGTTCTCAGGTTTGGGAGAGACGAGGATCCTGTCTGTCTGCAGCTAGACAATATTGTAAGTGAATTTTAAAATAAATGGTTTTAATTAAAAATCCATCTATTCTCCCTTCAAAATCTGCACAGTGAGTGAATGGAGTAGGTGGGGCCCAAGGGTATAGTTGTTCATTCATTTGCACACTTTTTCTAAGAGTTGATCATGGGGCTGGCCCTGAGCTGAACCCCCGAATATGTAATCATACTTAATCTTTCCTGGATGTCCTTCACCACCAGCTGCTATGAAAGTTCAGTTTCATTGACAAGGCAGTGGAATAACAGAACACTATTAAGAAGCATCTCTGAACTTTATCTTAGTCACTCTCACAACTGTGGGGTTACATTAGCCCCATTTTCCACATGAGAGAAACCAACTCCAGTGAAGTCAAGTAGTTTCCCCCAGGCACAAGCCACTAATGTGCAGAGCTGGGATTTGAACTAGTTTTCTCAGCTACGAATACTTTTTTCTAGTGTGCTGCCTCCAGTATCTACCTGATGATGATTTCTGATTTCACAACACATCCTCACATTCTGCTGAGAAGGGAGGGGGGGTATGGGACAGATTAGGTTTATACTCGTCACCATTTATCATGGAGAGAGCCTTCACCCATGACTAAGAACTCTTCCCACCAGTTCTGTTGCTCTCATCAACAATGTGGACCAAATATGAAAATTCTTATTACTATGCTTAAAAATAAGCAAATGATATGTTAACCTGGAAGGAAAAAGGGCCAGAGGATTATACCTTTAGCTATGGGGAGGAGGGAATAGGACAGAGGTCAGGAACACAGACTCTAACACATCTACAAAATGGGAACCCACAGGAATGTTGTCAGGATTAAATTAATTAACAAGTGTTAAGTACCTAGAACAGTTAGCACAAGTGTCATGTAAGTATTTGCTATTATTGTAATCATCATTTCTGGTGGTTTGGAAGGAAAGAGATTTTGAACACTTTCAGTGTCTGCATTACGTATTTCTGAGTTATTTTGATTTTTTTCAAGTGAGTATGGTTAACATTTATAAAAACAATCAGAAGTAGAAAAATAAATGAAAAAAGAGATGTAGTCATGCAGTTTTACCCAGGTCCCTCTTACAACCCTGACAGGAGTCACTCAGACTCTGAGTAATAAATAGGGTGGCATGGTGTGGAACCCAAAAGGGCTAGATTCTTGTCCCAGGAATTTTTTTTCAAACAAAACTTTCTATTCTAGTAAAAAGTTTCACAAAAGAAACATTAGCTCCTTCCCATATTGTAAACTCTTTCTCTTTATTTACAGCTTTCCAAGACCTCCCCTGACTTGAGTAAAATGGCTACTATATACCTGGTAGATGTGGACCAAACTCCTGTTTATACACAGTATTTTGACATTAGTTATATTCCATCTACTGTATTTTTTTTCAATGGACAGCATATGAAAGTAGATTATGGGTAAGTGAGGTTTACATGAGCTTATCACATGAGTTTAAGCAATTTCAGTAACTCACCTATGTACATTTGATATTGGCTCTGTGAGTCTTGAATTGATTATTTCCTCCACTGATGTACTCTCTAATTTTTCTTGCTAAACTCTCATGCACAATGAGAGTTTCAGGGTATCACTAACAAATTTTCATTTCTCACTTAAGTACGTTCACATGACTGTAGGGATTGGTAAATCCAAATTCCATAGGGCAGGCACAATCTAGGAACTCCAGTGAAGGTTTTCAATGAGTTTCACAAGAGACTATGGCAGGCTGAAGGAGAGATGGAAATTATTCCTTCTGAGTGTTGAAATCATCAGCTCTCCCTTTAAGGCCTTCAACTAATTGCTAAAGGCAGTCTCCTTTGTATATTGTAAATGTAATCAAGCCATAGATGGAATCAACTTTCTGATCATTTAAAACCACAAAATAATATTCTCACAGTGACAGTCAGGCCAGTGTTTCCTTGACCAAACAACTGGATACCATAACCTTTCCAAGCTGATGTATTAACCATCACAAAAATATAAAACGGCATCTTTAAATTTTCCTTAGGAATTCCATTTTTTAAAATGTAATATTCTTAAACTTTGGGGACTGGAAGTTTGTGTTTATAAAAGAAGTATTCCAACAAACTAAGACATGCTGCTTCTCTCTTGTCAAGTCACTGTCCTCTGCCACTCAGAAAAATTTTGAAAGCCATATTTTTGGACAAAGCCTTTTGAGAATAAGTAACATGAAGTCTTCTTTAATGCCTTCCACTCCATCCAGGCAGCATCCCAATATATTGATATTTTTTATTGAATATACAGGCATACCTTGTTTTCTTGTGCTTTGCAAATCTTTTGATTTTTACAAATTGAAGGTTTGTGGCAACTCTGCATCAAGCAAGTCTGTTGGTGCCATTTTTTCCAACAGCATGTGTTCATTTTGTGTGTCTATCACATTCTGGTACACCTCACAATATTTCAAACTTTCCTTATTATATCTGTTATGGTGATCTGTGATGAGTGCTTTAATGTTACTATTATTGTTTTGGGGCACCACAGATCACACCTGTAGAAGATAGTGAACCTGACTGATAAATGTTATGTATGTTACAGCTGTTCCAGTGACCAGTTATACCCGTCTCTCTACCTCCCTGTTCCCTGAGACACAACACCATTGAAATGTTCAATATATTGAACATTTTGAAATTAGGCCAATTACTAACCCTCCAATGGCCTCTAAGTGTTCAAGTGAAAGGAGGAGTCACACATGTCTCTCAATTTAATCAAAAGCTGGAAATGACCAAGCTTCTTGAGGAAAGCACGTCAAAAGCCAAGATAGGCTAAAAGCAAGGCCTCTTGCACCAAACAGTTTGCCAAATTGTGAATAAAAGGAAAAGTTTTTGGGGACCATTACTAGTTGAATGCATTTTGCACAGTGCCTAGTCAGAAAAAAAACAGCAACAACTAACTATGCCCATGCCAGTACTTTGTGAATTCTACTTGATAATGATATAAGAAGTAACGAAATAGATCTCCGAAGCAGAAACTCTGCCCACGACAGAGCTTTCCTCCTATTCGACAGCCCTGGTGTGTGTCATATTCCAGTTGGGACCTGTAATCACAATATGGAAAAATTATTGCTGGCTTTGTGTTTAAAGTCACCCTGACAAGAAGAAAATAACAAGGAACTATATCATTTTGTTTATCCTGAAGGTTATTCGTCAAGCAATTACTCAAAGTTCTGAAATAATTTTTTTCTCTTTTCTGCCTTCTAGGTCTCCAGATCACACTAAGTTTGTCGGAAGCTTCAAAACCAAACAAGACTTCATAGATTTGATTGAAGTAATCTATCGAGGAGCAATGAGGGGAAAACTTATTGTCCAAAGTCCTATTGATCCCAAGAATATTCCCAAATACGACCTTCTCTATCAAGACATTTAGTATATTAATTGCTGTCAAAGTTGAAGAGATGGACACATCTCGAAACAGTGCCAGAATTCAGCTGTGTTTTTCTGGAGCCCTTTGGAAATTAATTGAGTACCCCAGTGGAAAAGAGGTTTAATGTGTACGGAAAATACCTGATCCTGACTAGAACATCACTCTGGTGCTCCAGCCATCTGGAATGCCTCCATTTCCACTGCCTGTGAACCTCAGAGCAATGGAGACAACAGTGTGAAATTTCCCCAGAGGGATTTTTTTACTTCTCTTTATACTATGCTTTTCTTTATTCCTTATATGGAATCATCCAAATCGTTGACTAGTACAAATTTTTTTTAAGATTTATTTATTTATTTCTCTCCCTTCCCCCCCCCCAGCTGTCTGTTCTCTGTGTCTATTCGCTGCATGTTCTTCTTTGTCCGCTTCCGTTGTTGTCAGCGGCATGGGAATCTGTGTTTCTTTTTGTTGCATCATCTTGTTGTCAGCTCTCCATGTGTGCGGCCCCATTCCTGGGCAGGCTGCACTTTTCTTTCGCGCTGGGCGGCTCTCCTTACGGGGCGCACTCCTTGCTCATGGGGCTCCCTTACGCAGGGGGCACCCCAGCGTGGCAGGGCACTCCTTGCACACAATAGCACTGCTCATGGGCCAGCTCCACACGGGTCAAGAATGCCCAGGGTTTGAACCACAGACCTCCCATGTGATAGATAGATAGGCCCTAACCACTGGGCCAAGTCCGCTTCACAGCTAGTACAATTTTAATTAATGCTATTTGATACATGCTTAAAACAGGAAGTCAGTTCCCAGAAGCAAAACTACTTATTTTCTGCCCTAGAGGCATACAGGCACGTACATACCCCTTGCCCATTCTTCTACTCATGGAGTCTTCATGTTCTCCTATCTTCAGTTTTTAGTTTCTAGTTTCTTCTGGAATAAATAATTCTCTACTGATAGCAGACAAGTTTATTTTATTTTGGAGACTTTCTGGCTCAGACTTTTAAAACAGTATCCTGATTTACTCATTTTATTAGCTTTTAGGTTATTAAATTGCCTAAAAAGTGAGAACTTAAACCTTCACCATCTGGCACCCAACTTGAGTTGAGCAAAGAATTAACTACCTTCCATAAGTAGGAGCAGAAATCCCCCAGAAGTCATGAGAAAGAAAATTGTATTTCAAGCAAATGAGACTGAAAAGAGATGTCAGAATTGTTGGAAATGGGGGAGTGGATGTAGCTCAGTGGTTGAGCATCTGCTTACCATGTACGAGGTCCTGGGTTCAATTCCTGGTACCGCCTAAAAAAAAGTTAAAAATGTCCTTATTTGCCTGTTTTAATAGCTTTATGATGAATCGTTGTTATTCTAGGGTCCCCTAGTACAACCTGCTGCCACTTGGTGTTTTTGTTTTGTTTTGGGTGGTGTTTTTTTTTTATGGTTTTTTTTAGGAGGTACCAGGGAATGAATTATGATAGAGGTAATAATATAAATTATGTATTACTGAGTACATGTCATATGCCCAGCCCATGCTGGGTGCTACATAAATAAAAATGACTCATGGACAGAGGCAAAAAGGTTTCTTAAAGGAGATAATGCCTGAGTCTTAAAGAAGAATAGGAGGTATTAGTGCAGAATAGGGAAGAGCATTTCCTTTTTCTTTTTTTTTGAATTGGTAGTTTCATTTTACTAGATATTTTCTGCCAGCATTTTATTACAGAAAACCACAGCACCTTTCTCCTGAGCCCTGGTAATTCCATGGCAATCGGGATGGGCAGGGGATGGCCTATTAGAATGTCCCCTTCCCTGGCCCTTACCTGCCCACTTCGGTGTTTTTTAATATACGTTTTTATTTTTTTAAACGTAAATTATATAAATGTTTCCCATATGCCCCGCTCCCTAGCCCTCCCACATTTTTCCACATCAACAACATCCTTCATTCACCACAATTGAGGAACACATCTTAGAACATTGCCACTAAGAGTAGCTTATACTTTACATTGTAGTTAACATTTTCTCCCACATGTTTTTGTAAATTAAATGTGTAGATACACAATTGCCTGTATCTGTCATTGCAGTATCATTCAGGATAATTCCAAGTTCCGAAAATGCCCCCAAATTACACCTAGGGAACAGCAAGGAGTGTTGAGGGAGCAATGCAGAGTTCAGTGTTGTGGGAACCCAAAGGGTGAGGCTAGGGGGCCAAAGGTGCTGCCAGGGAGGAAGGCAAAGATTCAAGTGATTCAGGGCTTTCTCTTTTTCCTCCTGACTACTGACCAGAAGCCATCTAATACAAGGTGATTCAGCAAGAAAACAGAGGAACTGTTAGTGCTGAAGATACTACTGAGAAAAAGAGGTATAACGGACAGTATTCGGGAGACCCTTAAGAGCAAGACTCTTATTTTTGTGAGACAGAAAGCTTGGACAATTCACATCTGATTACTAGTAAACAGTGGGTGTCTTCCAAGTTGGAAAAGCAGCTCCTGCTGAGAAAGATACTCCTGACTCTAGATGGAATTTCAGAACATTATCGCTGGGAAGGACTTCAGAGTGTCTGGGTTAAGCCCTTCCTGGGAGACACTGGAAAAGTAATGGCCAGGGAGCGTAAAGCACTCACAAATTTGTGGCCAAGATATTATTTGGACCAAGAAGTCCAGAGGTCCTGCCTTTCTACCATCTTACTCTGTTTTCTGGAGTGCTGGTGCATCGGAGCACAAAACAGTAAGGTACTGTCTGTGTCAAAGTGGTTTTGTTTCATCCCACTTTGGGTGAGCATCTTCCTCAGCAGCCCTGAACCCTTTTCCTAGTTCACTTCAAAGAGGCAGCACATTGCAGTGAAAGAGCTTAGGGTTTATCTTCAGACACCTAGGTTCAAGGTTTACCTTCACCTTTTAATAGCTGTATAAAAGCTGTATAGCTTAAGCAAATCACTTAACTTTTCTGAGTCTGTTTCCTTATTTGTAAAATGAGGATACCAATCACCAACTGATGCCTAGTATTCAGTAGGTGTTCAGTCAATGAACCTGATCCCCAAGGTGGAACAATTTGTATCCATTTGGCTCGGGAGTGTTTCTGCCATACTCCCAGTAGATTCTACCACTTGGTAGCCCGTGTACCATAAATGAGAGAATTAAAAAGGCCCAAAACTAAAAGCTGCACAGAAATGAGTCAAAAGAAAGCTCTTTATTGACTGACTCAGCAATGCTGGGCTGGCTCCCTTCAGCTTCAGGCCATGTTTTACCTCATCTACCCCCATCCCCTTTGCCTCTTCCAGAGAGAATCCTCGCTATCAGGCAGCAGCTTCCTGAATGAGAACAGGTCTCCAGCCATCCTCACATTAGTTGTTGGCTATGGTTTGCTGAACCCAGTCCAGGATGGAGGGCACCTTCACATACACACCGTACTCAGCCACGGTACAGCTCTTATCAAAGCTCAGGATCCCAGCCGCATACCAGGTGTCGTCATCCTGGTCATGAATGGCAAAGGCACTGCCAGCATCACCGAAGCACGTGTCTTCCTGGTACTTGGACATGCCAGCACAGAAGGTGTGTGTGTTCAGTATGGGCTGTACCCCCACAGGGCTCTTTGGTGTCTTCTTTTCAGGCACTGTGCTGCCTTCGTAGTGTCGTACACACTTGTCTTGATCAGCCACAGGCAGCATGACATATTTGAGTAGTTCAGTAAAATTAAAGTTGCTGTTTCGCCCCCAGCCAGACACATAACCCACCCGCCCCACTTCTGCATAATCCTTTGTAGGCAGGCAAATGGGCATTATTCTCTCACCAACAGGCACCTTATGTTTGAGTTTGATGAGCCCAATGTCTACCGTGGCGTACTCAGGGTGGAAAATCACTTTCTCAACCTCCACAAGCTGATTTTTGCCCACATAGAGTTTTAAAGTAGGGGCAATGTCCTTTGCTAGTGCATTATCTTCATGACCTAGGAAAAGATTTTTAGCAGTGGTCAGCAGCCACTGTTCACTGATTAGCGTGGCCCCACTGGTGAGATTATGGTGGGAGATCATCTTAGCCTGCCAGGGAAAGCTGCCTTTGGCATCCACTGATCCACCCATGATCCGTTGCACCTGATCCACTGGATTCTTGGGCTTTCCACATACTGTCAAGGAGAGGAGGAAAATTATAAGCAGAAATGTGAGTCTCCCAATCGGGAAAAGGAAGGTGTTACAGGTTAAATTGTGCCCTCCCCCACCCATTCCCCCCAAAAAGGTATGTTGAAGTGTGACCTTATTTGGAAATAAAATGACTGCAGATGTAATTAATTAAGATGAAATTATACTGGAGTAGGGTGAGCCCCTAATCCAGTATGACTGTTGGGCACACAAGTGAAAACAGGCTGATTTCAATG
Source organism: Dasypus novemcinctus (assembly GCF_030445035.2). Classification (NCBI taxonomy): domain Eukaryota; kingdom Metazoa; phylum Chordata; class Mammalia; order Cingulata; family Dasypodidae; genus Dasypus; species Dasypus novemcinctus. Next base: position 17,696,024 of record NC_080690.1, on the reverse strand, counting down.
ATGCTTCTATGGATCGCCAAGGATTGTCAGCAAACACCAGAAGCTAGAAGAGGCCAGGAAGGATTCTCCCCTACAGGTTTCCGAGAGAGCCTGGCCCTGTTGATGTCTTAATTTCAGACTTTTGGCCTTCTGAACTGAGAATAAATGTCTGTTTTCACGTGGCCCAGTTTGTGGTGCTCTGTGACAGCAGCCCTGAATAACAAATACAAGGGGTAATATATCACTGGCTATTGCTACAGTCTAAACTAGCCTCAATTATTCTTTCAGAACTAGAAATATTTAAATGCTTGGCCCCTACCACCTGCTCATCTCATTTTCAGTGTTTATTGTTTACAATAATTAGTTTTATAAAAATTTGCATCACTAAGACAGTTGTATTTCTTGCTTTTCTAATTAATGAAACAAAACAGATTTTCAAACCCTAGCTGTTGAACTGCATATTTAAGCAGAATTTATCACAAAAAAGGAATTTCCACAATTCCTTGAAATTCATCATAAGGGCTTGGAGCATAATAATTCATTTTCTCCAAATAAAGAGGGTCTGTAACGACATTGGCTGGAACTCAGGATTTATAGATGTTGCAGTTAATACAAGGCAGGTGTCAGATCCACACTACTAACTGCACAGGAAGGGAGGCAAAATCCCCTTGTTCCAAGAGGGAGAAAAAGAGAGCAGAGATGCAAGTCGCAACTCATTTCCAATCTCCTGCCTCAGGCTTCCGTGGATTCACTTAGGGCCTCTCTCTGGCCCTGGGCTCCCTCAGCAGACTGGCTGGACCACAGGGCCTCCCTGTTCCTCGCCTTCTGGGGCATTGTGTTTGGTGGATTCCAGTCAGTGCCCTTTAGGAACAAGGTCCTGTGGGAACTCCATCAGGAGTCAACATGTAACTGCTCAGATTTCCCAGAACCCCCATCCTTAGCCCTCAGACGCTCCTAGGAAGCCAACAGGAGAGACGCCCCTCTGGGAGCTGCTAAGCCCTCAAACCCACCACCCTTGCTTTGCTTCCCAGGACCCCTGGCTTTCTACCTGCTACACATTCAGGAAGTTTCTCTCCAACGACCTTATTGACCCACTGCTTCTCGCTGTTTAAAGTGTACACTCCTGAAACAAAAAGAAAGAGAGAAATCAAGTATGGCCCTAGGGAGAGAGGTATTTTACAAAATAATTACAACAAGAAAAGGAGGGGGATGGGAGAGGAGGAGAGGAGCACTTCTAGGAACCAAGCGCTGAGGGCACCAGTTAAGCCCAGGAGGACAGAACTGGTTGGCCAGGCAGCACGGGGTGGGGCTCCCCTTACACCCTGACTCTACCTCTCAGCTACCTGCACATGGACAAGTTACTCAACCTCCCTGTGCCTCAGCTTCCTCATCAGCAAAATGAGAAGGATAATGGTATCTCTTCAGAGCACCGCTGTGAGGATTAAGCAGGCAGATGAATGCCAAGCACTTAGAACGTGCCAGGAGGACACTAGTCACCAAGTGGGCATGCCCTGTCGACACTGCCATCACCCTCAAGTGTGCTTTCCCCTTTTTGTGGAGGACTCTGAGATAGGCAGGCTATGAGGCATCACTTCCCCTTAGCAAAAGATGCAACTTGAGACTGAGAAAAGTTAATTTGCCTAAAGGGCCAAGCAACTGTTGGCAAAACCCTATGAGAACCTAAAACTCCTGGCTCCAAGGAGAACACGGGAACTTTCCTGGCCATCCACCCTTGACCCCATCAAGAGAGTTCTGGGACCGGGCGGGGCCGGGATGGCAGACACTTGTCCGGGTCTTACCGTCTTCTGGGTGCAGTTTGTAAAGAGCCTTACAATGATAGCGAACAAAGTGCTCCACGTAGCCGTTTGCAATCTCAGGGGGTTTGGGGCAGCTGTCACCTGCAAAGAAAAAAAGAAACAAAACATGAAGAGGCGGTTACTATTTGGAAATTGCTCCCAGAGACCCACGAAGTCAGGGCAGACAAAGCTGCTCTGCACATCAACCTCCCTCCACCCCAGATGGAAGCCAGGGGAAGGGCCCTCTGCCTCATTTCTGGTAGGACCCACAGTGATCTTCACGGCACTGAAAACCCAACAGTTGGAATAAGAAGGGGGAGCTGGGTCTTCCCAAAGGCAGGGGGATCTGAGCGGTCAAAGTGGGATCCACCCAGACTCAAAGATTTACTTGCAATATCCGTGGCCTCGTTGCCCACGTCCCCTGCAAAAAGCTGCCCCCAAAGCAGGAGGGTGACGACAGCTCCCAGGGCACTGCAGAGAGAAGGCAGGAAAGAACACAATGCTGGTCTCCCTCCTTCGCTTCATTCACCCATGTGTGCGTTTGTGCACATTTGGCTTCTGGAAAGCATGACTGTGATGTGGGCATGGATACCTAAAAGCTTACCAGTTAACCAACTTGTTGAATAATGTCCTCTGTCAAAAATTGCTTGGTTATGTTAAATTTCTAGTCTTATTATTCAACATTTCAACAAGTCTTTTTTATTTTGATAGAATCAAAGTGCCCTGATTTCACAAATGCATCAATATTCGTCTTTCTTATAAAGTTTTAAAAGGAAAAAAAAAAAATCTGCTAATAGATACACTTGAAAGGCCAGGACTTCTACAATGGGAGCTGCCTGGCATCCCCTGCAAAGGTAAAACTTTGTAATTTCAAGGAAAAGAGATATTCCTTAGAGTAACATCTGGAAAAGACAAGCACAGCCTGAAAGCATTCTCTCTTAAGGACACAGCAAAGGACAGAATCCAACCCACTAAGCCTTTTTAAATTCATTATAATTTAGCCCATCTGTCCTTTTTGTTATATTTTTGCATCTCTCTTTGTGGGCTTCTCCCATACCTGGGCTGACAGAACAATCACAGATGTATGCAAAGAAGGATGAAATAAAAGAGCAAGAGAGGGGAGAAAAGGGCCCCGCTGTGGACTCACCTCATGTTGGCTGGTCCTGCCTCTGGAAGTGCAGTGCTATGAGGGGCGCCTGCCGGGCCTTTTAAGCCTCCCCTTCTCCATTTCATAATCCCTGTGTCTACACAACTTTGGCTTGTTAAGGTCACTGGCATTTTCCCGTTACAAAACCCACAAACAACATCCCTGTTAACAGCTCTTGCTTCATGCTCCAATTTCCCTTGTGTTCTTTTACAAACCCTTAAGAAACCTGGCCACATCATGACCCCATGAAGCTGCCAAAGTGTTTCCCGAAACTGGCAGGTGGACAGGATTAGGAGAGGAACTATCAATCGGTGTTTCTTTGTTTTGGAGAGTTTTCAGCACTTCTGGTCATTGCAAACCCCTATTGACACTCCTGCAAACTTAAATGTGGCTTGCAAGAAATTATATCCTTTTCACAATCATTTCTCCCTTCCTGTTTTGACATCTCCCTGTTGCTTAGAAGCCCTCCAACCTGAAATCAGTAAAAGGTGTTTGTTGTGTCTTCTCTGCTCTTTGCAAGAAATCACACAAAATGGTTCCAGCTGTGGTGTGGATCGGTCGTGGTGGCCCCTGTGGTTTCATGGTCCAAATGAGCAGATGAGAAATATCCCAGCCAAATGCCTGCACTTGTGCATCCCAATACTAGTCAGCTGCAATTGAATAATCCAATAAAAGCCTGCTTTCCTCATTCAAAACAGGTCTGTGGTTATTAGAGTGTACAAAAGAAATGTGGGAATATTCATAGCGCTGCTGCTGTAACGGCAAAAATCTTATATTTTGTGTTTTCCAGTCCATTAAAATTTTTTAAGATATAATTTATCTCATTGGTATCTATACCTATACAATATATTGTTGAGTTTTGCTTTGTTTTGTGCTCTGTAAGAGTGGTATCATGTATGTAATCTTTTGAAACTTGGCAGTTTTCACTCAAAGTTAGGTTTATAAGGCTACCAGTGCTCTTGCATACATATTCATTTACATTGCTGTATGATTTTCCATCATATGAATGTGACACAAATTATTTACCATTCTCCTATTGATGGACATTTGTGTTGTTTTCAATTATGTTGTTTTTGGTTAGGAGGCAAGAGAAAGGGATAAGAAAGAACCATACAGGTACATAAAAAGAAATGGCTGTTCATGATCCAGCTTGGTGGTAGGTTCACAATGTACATTATATTACTGTGCTTTATTACTAAAAGACCTTTATATATCATATATATACATATATATCACATTTACTATTTTATAGGTATCAACATATTTAAAAATACAAAGGTGGGGAAAATAATCTCTGAAGGACTTATTGACAAGCATAGTCCCTGGCCCTACTCCCAGAGATTTGATCCAGTAGGTCTGAGTGGGTCTGCAAATCTGTATTTTAAATGGTCCTAACTTCCTCCCCTCCTGGTATGCACATCCCTTTGCTATGCAACTCTGCAGATCTTCCAGTCATAAAGTGGATCCTGTTTCCCTACCCCTTGAGTCTGGGCTTGGCTTGTGACCACTTTGGCCAATGAAATAGTAGCCAACATAACACAGGCAGAGGTTAGAAAGGCACTGGTGAATTGGGGCTTGCCCTCTCTTACCGCTCCTGGAATGCGGGGACCACCAGACAAGTGAGCCAGAGCTAGCCTGCTGGAGGATGAGCAGCCACCTGAAGAAGAACCCAGGCACCCCAGCCAGTCCCAGCTACCTGAAAGCTGAGCACAGCTGCATGTGTGAGCCCTGCTGAGATCAACTGGGGCTGGCCCCGGCCAAAGCGCCCCCGGCTAAGCCCAGCCCACATTGCTGACCTGCAGAAGCATAAGCTAAATAAAACGTTGCTTTTTGAAACCATTACATTTTGGGAAGGTTTGTCAGCAAGTGTTAACGGGGACAGTTCTTATATGAAACAGATGAAAATGAAATGAATCTGGCGTGGAGGAGTTCGAATTCTGCTTCCTAGATCCTTTAGGAACCGTATAGCCTCTGGAGCAGCTCATCTTTACCAACCCACTGCCTCCAAGTTTCCTCCAATGCCCAGAACAAAGAAGCTATTTCCTTACACTTCCCAAGGCCTTTCTTCAGAACACAGCACAGGCCACGAACGATTTTCACTGAGCCTGGAAACCGTTACTCCTGTGCGTCCCCACTATCTCGTATCCTCCCGGCCGCCTCGTTCTATCCATCACCTCTCCTTACAGAAATCCTCAAACCTCAGTCTAACTGTCCTCTTCTCTGGTGTCTTGTAAAAGTCACAGCTCTAGGTTTGTCATTTCTTCTCTGCCCAGTTCCTACTACTATTCCACAGAGGGAAAAGATGGGCTTTATTTCTATGGATCTGTAGATCCCCAGGGAAGTGGGGAGAACTTCCAGACTTTCCCATGTACTTATTTTTATGTACTTTTGATCACTCTTTACACAGAATTCGTGTGGTCTGCCTTTTCCACTCTTGTAGGCATGTTCCATGAAGCAAACTCTTTAAAACATTTTTTTAAAGGAGGTACCAGAAATTGAGCCCAGACCCTCATGTGTGGGAGGCAGGCACTCAACCACTGTGCTACATCTGCTCCCTAAAACATTGTTAACGCCTTATAATGTTCCTAATTTAAGGATGTATCATTTATACTTAGCCATTTCCACATTGTTGAGAATTTAAGATGATTCTAATTTTCCTATGCTCTAAATAGCACCTTTGATGATTTTATTGGGGGGGAGGGGAGAGGGAGTTGGGATTACCTATGTTAGCTGCATAGGGAAGTGAGGCAGGAATCCAGGCTCATTTTATTCCATATGGCTATGCAACTGATCTACCCTCATTTCCTAAACAGACCTAATCTTCAGTGTTCAGCTCAATGAATCTTTATATATGTGTGTGTCTCTATGATCAAGATATAGCATATTCCCAGCATCCCAGAAGGTGGCTTCAAGACACTTCCTGGTAATACCTGACCCTCCAGAAGTAACTTCTATCATGCTAGATGGGTTGTGCCTGCTCTTGAACATCATAAAATAGAATTGAAGAGTAGGAATTCTTTGTCTGACTTCTTTTGATCATCATGTGCCGGTAAGAATCATCCGTGTTGTCACCCTCATTTTTTTCCTATTGCCAAGAAGTAGTCCAGAGTATGTATAAACCACGACTGATTATCCATCCTCCTGTTGATGGACATTTGAAATAATTCTGACTTGGGGTTATAAATAAAACTGCTATGAGCACATGAGTACATACATATCTTTCGGTAGATACCTGCACTCATTTATTTCTCTTAGGCATTCTTTTAGACAAACACCTTGTTGTTATAGAGTAGATGTATTGTTTAGCTTTAATCAAGTCTGCCAAACAGTTTTCCAATATACCCTCTCACCAGCAATGTATGGAAGCTCTGGTTGCTCCATATCTTTGCTAAATACTTTTTTTTTTCTCTCCCCTCCCCACCCCGCGTGTCTGCTCTCTGTGTCCATTCGCTGTGTGTTCTTCTGTGACCGCTTCTACCCTTATCAGTGGCACCAGGAATCTGTGTTTCTTTTTGTTGTGTCATCTTGCTGTGTCAGCTCTCCGTGTGGGCGGCGCCATTCTTGGGCAGGCTGCACTTTCTTTCGCGCTGGGCGGTTCTCCTTACAGGGCGCACTCCTTGCGCGTGGGGCTCCCCTATGCGGGGACACCCCTGCGTGGCAGGGCACTCCTTTGTGCGCATCAGCACTGCTCATGGGCCAGCTCCACATGGGTCAAGGAGGCCCAGGGTTTGAACTGCAGACCTCCCATGTGGTAGGCAGACGCCCTAACCATTGAGCCAAGTCTGCTTCCCACCAAATACTTTTTCATTTTAACTATTCTGATAAGAACATAGGAAAATGCTCTAACAATATAGAGCTTCTTTTATATGCTTATTGGTCCATTTGGTTATCCTCTTTTATCAAATGTCTTTTCCTTGTTGATTTGTAGGAGTTTTTTAAAATATATTCTGAATATTAATGCTGTTAAATTTTTCTCCTCTCTTAGCTTTTTTATTACATATTATTGTATTGTTTTTCTAGTGTTTACCCGAAAGTTTGCAAGATATGAACCATTGGCTTATCACTATTTTTTTTAATATATTTATTTTTTTAAAAAAGGTACTTAGATTACATAAATGTTACTAAAAAATATAGGGGATTCCCATATGCCCTGCTCCCTAGCCCTCCCACATTTTCCCACATTAACAACATCCTTCGATAGTGTGGTACATGTTACAATTGATGAACACATTCTGGAGCATTGCCACAAGCATGGATTATAGTTTACATTGTAGTTTACACTCTTTTCCACACATTTTTGTAATTTATTACAAGATATATAATGGCCTGTATCTGTCGTTGCATTGTCATTCAGGACAATTCCCAAGTCCCAAAAATGCCCCCAAATTACACCTATTTTTCCCTCTCCCTCCCCTCAGAACCTCCAGTAGCCACTGCCTCCACATCAATGATAAAAGTTCTCCCATTACTAGAATCACAATATGTCTGTAGTAGAATAACAGTAAATCTACTCTAGTCCATCATTCATTCCTCAAGCCTGAGGATTCCGGGATGGTGAGGCCCACTCTGCCTCTAACTGAGAGGGGGCTTAGATCCCATGGGGCAGATGGATGGGACTGTCTTGCTTGCAGTTGCAGACTCTCTGTTCCTTGAGATGGTCATTGTCCATCCTCTTCTTGTTAGCTGTTCTGGGCGAGTCCAGTGAACTGGAGAGTAGGTATTACAACTCTGTTGAGATTCAGGGCCCAGCTGGTATATGGGCAGGCCAAAGATTTAAGTCTTTGGACAAACACCTATCAACTCTAGTATTGACTATAGATTCAAATAGAAGGGGTAGAAGAGCCATCTGTAGGGAAACCACAACTGAGTCCAACTCTGTCATCCTGGGGAGCATAAATTCCAAAGTAGGGCCCACTGGCAAGGCACCAAACTCCTGAGCCAACTGCCCTGCCTACAGTGTCTGGGTGTCTCCAGATCTCTCAGGAGCCTCGCTATTTGAGGCAATATATACTTTGGCAGTCAATAAGTTCCTGCTGAGACATGCATAAGCATAACCTCTAGAATGACCTCCCGACTCACTTTGAAGTCTCTTAGACATATAAACTCATGTCTTTCCCTTCCTCCCTTTTGGTCAAGGTCTTTTTCCAGTTGCATTGTTATCATTAACTTTATTTTATTTTTTAAGATTTATTTTTCCATTCATTTCTCTCCCCCCCCCCCCCAGTTGTCTGCTCTCTGTGTCCATTCGCTGTGCTTTCTTGGTTTTTTGTCCACTTCTGTTGTTGTCAGCAGCATGGGAATCTGTGTTTCTTTTTGTTGCGTCATCTTGCTGCATCAACTCTCCATGTGGGTGGCGCCATTCCTGGGCAGGCTGCACTTTCTTTCGTGCTGGGTGGCTCTCCTTACGGGGAGCACTCCTTGCACATGGGGCTCCCCCACGCAGGGGACACCCCTGCATGGCACAACACTCCCTGCGCGCATCAGCACTGCGCATGGGCCAGCTCCACATGGGTCAAGGAGGCCTGGGGTTTGAACCGCGGACCTCCCATGTGGTAGACGGACGCCCTAACCACTGGGCCAAGTCCACTTCCCTCATTAACTTTAAATTAGTGACTTCACCACTTCCCAAGTAATATAAGAACTTTAACAACATTTTAACTCCCTTTACCTTCTCCTAGTCTTTATTCTATTGGTGTCATAAACTTTATATATGTGTATTACAAACCCCATAAATATAAAACAAAACAAAAAGTTTCTGTTAGTTAGGTCTCAGATCATACGAAATGCAAGTAAATTGGAGCCAAGGAGAAAAATGCAGTGTTGTGGAAATTAAAAGGAAGAAACAAGTTCAAGAGGATTTTCTGAGGAACAAATCACAAAACTCAATAAGTAACTAAATGTGAAGAGAGCAAAAGAACGATAAGACTTGAAAATGACCCACAGTTATAATCTCGAGACCCAGGGAGAAAACTGATGCTGTGGAGAGATATGGAAGACAGAGACTGTGTGGTTAGGATATAGGTGGGAGGCAAAGCTGGGAAGAGAAAACAGTAAGTTCAATAATTGAAATGAATTTTATATGAAATTTGGATTTGGAAGATGACCCCTAGAAATAGAGATCAGATTTGGAAACCATCTAAATGTAGTAACTCTTTTTATTGGCAATTGTGTGCGGAATGAGCTCATCAGGGGACTAACTCAAAAGAGGGGATGGTCTTCATTCATCAACTATCTGTCAAGTGCCTACAGTGTGCCTAGGAGTTCCAGTTGCTAGGGATATAGCAGAAAACAATGTAGACAAAATCTCTGCCCTCCTGAAGCTGACATTCAAATGGGTATATAAATGATGATTGATGGACAGAGTTGAAAAGACATCATTAGAGAGTCAGAGGAATATCCAATACCTACAAAGGAGAACCTGTAAAGGATGCAGTCTATGAAATCTAGGAGTTTAAAAAAGCTCAAATGAAGAGGTACTAGGTATCAGTGGTTCCCAAACTGTGCTGCACTTTACAATCATCTGGGAGCTTTTTAAACATCTTGATGTCCAGGTCACACCTCATTCTTATTAAATCATAATAATATGGGGTAGATGCCAGGATTCAGTTTGGTTTTTGTTTGTTTTTTGAAGAAAAAGCGATTCCAATGGGAGGCAAAGTTTGGGAACCACAGCCATAATTCATTGGATTTAATATGCTACAAATTGTACGAAAGAGAAAACTCTGCCAATTAAACTCTCACAAAATCCTTAGGATACTATCGATTGTAAGATGCATTTCCATTCAGTGCTGTTAAAATGGGAAAGAACCAGCATCTGAGAACTGATGAAATATTGAGGTCATGAGTGCATGAATAGTCATGCAATGAGAAGCACAGGACAGAATGGAGAGTTGAGTATTGAATTCAGAACAGCACACCTTGTTCAAAATTTCAGTTTGTCCTGATAAGAAAATTAAACAAAGACATTCCCGATATTACACCTCTTTTTAGGATAGCGCCCTTTCCCTCAGCTCCAGGCAGCAGGGACTACACAGTCCTGCTGTGCTGGAATACAGGGCACTGGCTCCCAACCATACATGCTCAGTGTCAGCAATTCTCTTTTCAAAAACTGGGCCATTGGCAGACAATCAAGATTTCAAGGGGAATGTCCTCACAATGCCATGCATTTTAAGCTTTTAAAAATCTTCCCAACTCACCATCATTAGCCATTAGAAAAGTGCAATAAAACCTCAATTAGACACCTTCTCACACTCACTAGGATAACTGTTACGTAAAAACGAATGTTGGTGAGGATGTGGAGAAATAGGAATGCTCATGCTTTGTTGGTGGGAATGTAAAATGGTGCGGCCACTATGGAGAACAGTTCAGCAGTTCCTCAAAAAGTTGAACATAGAACTACAATATGACATGGCAATTCCACCCTTAGGTGATATACACAAAAGAATTGACTGAGATTTAGTTGTGCACCAAAGTTCATAACAGCATTATTCACAGTAATCAAAAGATGGGAGGGGGAAGCGGACTTTGGCCCGGTGGTTGGGGCGTCCGTCTACCATATGGGAGGTCCGCAGTTCAAGCCCCGGGCCTCCTTGACCCGTGTGGAGCTGGCCATGCGCAGCGCTGATGCGCCCAAGGAGTGCCGTGCCACGCAAGGGTGTCCCCCGCGTGGGGGAGCCCCACGCGCAAGGAGTGCGCCCGTGAGGAAAGCCGCCCAGCGTGAAAAGAAAGAGCAGCCTGCCCAGGAATGGCGCCGCCCACACTTCCCGTGCCGCTGACGACAACAGAAGCGGACAAAGAAACAAGACGCAGCAAATAGACACCAAGAACAGACAACCAGGGAAGGAGGAGAAAATAAATAAATAAATAAATAAATAAATAAATAAATATTAAAAAAAAAAAAAAGATGGGAGGAACTCAAGGCTCCATCAGCAGATGAATGGATAAACAAAATGTGGTACATGCACGCGATGGTATACGAGTCAGCCACAAAAAGGAATGAAGTGCTGATAGAGGCTACAACATGGACGATCCTTGAAAACATTATGCTAAATGAAATAAGCCAAACACAAAAGGATAAATATTTTATGATTCTACTTAATATGAAATATCTAGAATAAGCAAATTCACAGAGACAGAAAGAAAACTAGAGGTTACCAGGGGCTGAGGGAAGGGGGAATGGGGAGTTATTGCTTAAAGGGTAAAGAGTTTCTCTTTTGAGTGATGAACAAGCCTTACTAATGGAAGGTGGTGATAGTGATAGTAGCACAGCACTGTGAAAGTAATTAATGCCTCTGAATTGTACGCTTAATAATGGTTAAAGTGGCAAATTTTATGTTAGATATGTTACCACAATTTTTTAAATTTTAATTTAAATTTTTAAAAAAGCTTCTCAAAAGTAGCACCAACTCTGACACCTTATAAATGAATAAATTCCAAGTTCCAGGATTCTAAGTCAAATGTTATCCTCAGACCCACTGCCGACCAGCAAAGATGGCCACCCAGAGATGGTAAACCCACATGTCTGTCAAAACTTCAAATAAAATCTCCCTTTCCCCATGTGAAATGGTCAAAGGTCAAAGGTGCAAGGATATCAGCATAAGTTAAAAACAGAATCTTTATTCAGAAGATTTCATACAAACTTTCCTCAATTTCTCCAACCTACACTTAGGGGACCAACCTTTTTCTGGGCCCTGGGAGACAGGGAGGGTCATGTTGCTGTCCCCTGATTCACCTTTACTGCTGTACCCAGCAGTTCCAGAAACACGGCAGGCACTCAGCCAGCGCTTGCTACACTGAAAGGAATGAAAAGCATTTTCTCTGCCCTCAAAGAGTTCAGGGTCAGGGAGAAATAAATCCGTGTTCTGTATCATATCAGCTCGTCCGTTCTAGGGACAGTTGGGCCCTCACAGCATGACAGCCGGCAGCAGAACCAGCCCTAAAAGGACTTTAGGAGACTAGGCAGTCACCTTGAAATGCTAACAGCTACACTTTAACAGTTTTTACTCTGTACCAGGCACTATTTGGTGTCCTTTATGTATTTACTCATTTAATTCTTCAACAGCCCCAAAGTGGTAGCTCCTTTTATGACCTAATAACCACACGTTTACAAATGGGGCACAGAGAAGGTAAGGAACTTGTGCCAGGCAACCCAGCAAGTAAGAAGAGGAGGCAGGATTCATCCCAGGCCCAGCCCTCCACTACCCTGGGGAACTGCCTCTCATGCACAATGAACCTGACAGGACTTTCAAGGCCTCCCTCACATTATCAGCCTCCAGTTCTCACCTTTAAGGATCAACTGGAAACATCCTAAACTGGGATAAGGCATTACTTAACTGGGAGAAATAACAAACTATCTAACCACCCACATTAGCCAGGCTAACAGTATCAGCTCTAAGTGTCCACTGAAGCCCAGAAAGAATTGTGTGTACCTGATCAAACCAAGGCACTGATAACCAGCAAAAAGGACTAGGAAATCCCAAAGCACTGGGATCCAAAATTGAAGACGCTCCAAGCATGAGCCCCTGGCCAGGTCCTGGGAAGCACCGCACTGCAGCAGCCTGCAAGTAGATGAGGAGCTCACCAGCCACAGTTGGGAAACGCATTGGGAAATAAACCAAGGAAATGGCCTGACAAAGGATTTGGGCAACAGCATCCTCAGGTCACCAGCCAGGTGCTGGTTGGAGTAAGAATCACGCATCTCAGTCCCATGACAGAAGGAACTGTGTTAAAATGCAGCCGGCTTTTGAGCAATCAGCCCAAGAAATCAGAGACTTCCGTGGTTATGGCGGCAGGCCATGGGATGGTGGTCTCCACCACACTGAGGAACCGGAGCCGCTGCACCTTTCTAAGCCCCTGAGTGAAACCCCTCTTTGCTGTGGAAGTGCTGGATGAGCTTTAGATGATATAAATGTTACATCAAAAATATAGGGGATGGGAAGTGGCTGTGGCTCAATCGATTGGGCTCCCATCTACAATATGGGGGCCCTGGGTTTGCATCCAGGGGCCTCCTTGGGAAGGCAAGCTGGCCCGCGCCCGCGGAGAGCTAATGGCCCACGTCCGCGGAGCGCTGATGGCCTGCGCCTGGGAAAAGCTGGCACAGCAAGATGACACAACAAAGGGAGACAAGCATACACAGAAGATGTACAGCGAATGGACACAGAGAGCAGACAGCAAGCAAGCCACAAGGGAGGGGAGTAAATAAATAAATAATAAATCTTTTAAAAATATATATATATAGGGGAGGGAAATGGATGTGGCTCAAGAAGTTGAACACCTGAGGGAAACGGACTTTGGCCCAGTGGTTAGGGCGTCCGTCTACCACATGGGAGGTCCGCGGTTCAAGCCCCGGGCCTCCTTGACCCGTGTGGAGCTGGCCCATGCGCAGTGCTGATGCGCGCAAGGAGTGCCGTGCCACACAGGGGTGTCCCCCGCGTAGGGGAGCCCCACGCGCAAGGAGTGCACCTCATAAGGAGAGCCGCCCAGCGCGAAGGAGGGAGCAGCCTGCCGAGGAATGGCGCCGCCCACACTTCCCTTGCTGCTGACGACAACAGAAGCGGACAAAGAAACAAGACGCAGCAAAAAGACACAGAAAACAGACAACGGGGGAGGGGAGGGGAATTAAATAAATAAAAATAAATCTTTAAAAAAAAAAATTGAACACCTGATTACCACATGGGAGGTCTGAGTTCCATTCCGGTACCTCCTAAAAAAAAAAAAGAATAACAAGCAAAACAAATGGAAAAGCTGGCTCAGGGTTGCCGATGTGGCACAGTGGTTGAGTGCCAGCTTCCCACATATGAGGTCCCAAGTTCAGTCCTCAGCCCTGCCACCTGAAAAAAAAAAAAATATATATATATATATATATATGGGATTCCCATATAACCCACTCTCTCCCACTCCCACACTCTTCCCCATTAACTACATCTTTCATAGTATGGTATATTCGTGTGTTTTTTGTTGTTGTTTTTAAAGATACTTAGATTATACAAATGTCACATAAAAAAATATAGGGGATTTCTATATGCCCTGCTTCCCACACCTCCCACATTTTCAGTGTGGTACATTTGTTAAAATTGATGAACACATATTGGATACTGTTCCTAACCATAGACTATAGTTTACATTATAGTTTACACTTTGCTCTGCATAATTTTATTGAGGATGTGAACCATTGGATTCTGGCCAAGTATGTATTTGTCTCTTCTAATAAAGTACAGCCTACCCAGGAGTAGTGCTGTACACACAGAGAGCTCACACAGCAAGATGACGCAACAAAGAGAGCCACAGATTCCCGGTGTCACTGAAAAGAATACAAGCAGACACAGAAGAGCACACAGCAAATGGACACAGCAGACAACTGGGGGACAAGGGGCAGGGAAGGGGAGAGAAATAAAAAATAATTCTTTTAAAAAAAAAAAAGCCGTAAATAGCTTTGATTATATTGTTTCTTCTGAAGAATGAAATATAATTCACATGTACCCAAGTTTCTATGCAAAGTAAGTTACTTTGTCCAACCTGTATCATTCATTGGGCAAAGGTTAAGAATTGCTTTTAATTTTAGAGAAATAATTTGTTTAACATTGCCCCAAGTCTAAGCCCTGAAAATTTATACCTTTTAATTGCTACCTTCTATTTTTGCTAAAAACTCTGTTCAGACAAATCCAGAATGTAGAACTGTCTCCAATACAGACAACCTCCCTAATCACTTCAGAGGTGACTATGCAGATTAAGAGACCTTGATTGGCTATAGAAGATAGTTTAGAGATAATAGGGGAAATGAGAAGATGGACTGAATATTAGGCGGCAATAGAAAACCATGGCTAATTTTCTTCAGTGTGATAATGGAATTACAGTTACATAGAAGCAGGGTCTTATTTTTAGGAGATGCAAGGCTGAGGTGTTCATATATCTGCCACTTCCTTCAAAATCATTCATCAAAATATAAATCGGTATACAAGTAGGTAAAATGATTAATAAAAAGAAATGGAGGGAAGCAGCCATGGCTGAATCAGATGAGCTCCCATCCACCATATGGGAGGCCCTCAGTTCGCATCCTGGGGCCTCCTTGTGAAGGCAGGCTCACCTGCAGACGCCATGGAGTGCTTCCCACTTGCAGACACCATGGAGAGCCAACTCAGCAAGGTGATGCAACAATAAAAAGAAGGGAGACAAGCAAGAACACAGAAGAGCCCAGAGCAAATGGACAGAGAGAGCAGACAGCAAGCAAGCTGCAAGGGGGGAGGGGAAATAAAATAAATAAATACAGACACAGAAAAACATACAGCGAATGCACACAGAGAGCAGACAGCACACAAAAAGCTGCAAGGGTGGGGGGGAATAAAAAAAAAGAACATAGAGGGAAGCGGATGTGGCTCAACTGATAGAGCATCTGCCTACCACATGGGAGGTCCAGGGTTCAAACCCCGGGCCTCCTGGCCCATGTGGTAAGCTGGGCATGTGCAGTGCTGATGCATGCAAGGAGTGCCATGCCTTGCAGGGTGTCCCCCAAGTAGGAGAGCCCCACGTGCAAGGAGTGCGCCCCAAAAGGAAAGCCACCCTGCGCGAAAAAAAGTGCAGCCTGCCCAGGAGTGACGCCACACACATGGAGAGCTGACAAGAATGTAAGCGGGCACAGAAGAACACACAGTGAATGGACACAGAAAGCAGACAACAGGGGAGAGGGGAAGGGGAGAGAAATAAATAAAAAATAAATCTTTTTTTAAAAAGCATAGAAATATAGTAAGAATTAGAGTCTAGGTGGAAAGGATATGGCTATTACACTATTCTTTCACATTTTCAGTATGTTTAAAATTTTTTAAATTAAATGGGGGGCATGGATAATTCTCTGTTTGGTTTGGCTTGCCACAGACTTTCTGATGTGAGGTTGACTGCCTCCTGACAAAGAAGGAAAGCTGTTCTTCTAGGCAGTTTAGACCAGTCAATTCAAAGGGTATGTGAGTAGTAGGTCAAATCCCCACAATCTTAGCAAGGATGGATCACAGATATGTAGGTGTGGGAAGAGAAGGATGGGTCTTGGACCTCAACTTCTCCAATGGACTCCCTCTATAACCCAGGATTCAGCACCGCAGCAAGTATCCACAAACCCCTTCACTTATTTGAGATAACAACCTGGCAGAAGATAAAATATGAGGGTAACTTCCAGGAAGATGATAGATTAGAGAAACACAGGACTCATTTCTCTCCCAGAAGAACAGCTAGAGGACAGGCAGAAATGGCTTGGGGGAAAATCTTCTAGGGTTTAGAACACCAGAGGAAGGCTAGACACCATGCAGAAGGATGGGCACAGAAAAAGAATCTGAACAAAAAGACTGTGACTAGAAGCTGCAGCTGCAGGTAACCTTCCCCCCACCCTCAGAGCAGACAGCTTTGAATTCTCTGGCCTCTGGCCAGTGGCTACAGACAGAGGGGGCCCCAGGGACCAACCTCCCCAGGAAACAGGAAAGCAAGGGAGGCAACCTAAGGCTGATTATGTTTTTGGCCAACTAATTTGGTCTGCTGTGTCTCACAAGCACTTCCACTCCTGCCGGGTGGGGCCACGCCATTGTTTGCCTGAGCCTGCAGGAGAGGAAAGAGATCCAGCTCTCACAAACACCCTCCCTCCCTACTGAGGGGAGCTGGTTGTTGAGGACACAGAGGGGAGTGGAACTACTTCCTACCCAGGAAAAGGGAGGAGGCCCTGTCTCTGAGAAAGTTTGATTTGCAAGGCTCTAAAAAGCATTTTGGCAGGCTCCTCGGCCACATTGTTGCAATCGGTGTTGCAGCCAGCACTCTGACCAGGCTTTGAACTGGCAGGGCTGCCAAAGAGCATATCTGTTGGCAGACCAAGGAAGTGCATGTGGGCAAACTAAAAGTAAATCCTTGACCCAGATTTAAACAACTAAACAGGGAAAATCCTAAAGACCTACAACAGGTTGAACCAAGAATGAAAGAATGGTAGTAACACACAACCTCCCACCATTACATCCTACAAAAGAGAAATAAATTGAGCATCAGAGTAAAATCACCATCATAATCAGATTCCTAGACATCAGCAAAAAATTACAAGCCATATTAAGAAAATGGAATAAATGGCCCAAGCAAAGGTATATAACAAAGCCCCAGATAAGACAAAGGATTTGAGACAATTAATTGAGATTCATATAAATCTCCTAAATCAAATCAATAAATAGAAAGACAATATGGCTAAAGAGATAAAGGACATCAAGCAGAAACTGAGCATGTACAAAGAAGAATTTGAAAACTTGAATAGAAAAATAACAGGGCTTATGTGAATGAAAGACACAAAAGGTGAAATCAAAACCACATTAGAAAATTATTTATTTACGAAGCAGTTTTACTTAGATATATTCACATATCATACAACTATCCAAAGTGTATAATCAATGGCCATTAGTAATCACAATGTTTTGCACACATCACCACAAAAACATTAGAACAATTTCACTACTACAGAAAGAAAAACTCCACACCTCTTAGCAGTCCTTCCCCAGCCCTACATAACCACTAATCTAATTTCATTTTTGTAAACTGATTTATATTTACATTTTATATAAATGGAATCATATAATATGTAGTACTTTATGTCTGGCTTCTTAATTTTTTTTGCCTGATATTAACATCTTGTAGTATTAATATATATTTTCCAGCTTCAAAGAAAGTCTTATATATGCCATTTTACTCATATTCATATTTCACATGCAGTTTTACTATGCTATATATATATATAGTTCCATGTTACATATTTTAGCTTTCCTGTTAGTAACATACATGACCTTAGACTTTCCCTTTAAAATAATTTCATACCCACATAATAGTACTGCTAGTTACTAACATCATGTTGGGCTTTTATCTTTTCTATTCAGCTCCAAATATTAACACACATCCTTTTTACCAATTCCACACAAGTTAACCCTCAGCTTTGGATTCTCTAACCTCATTCTATTTTCTGGGGGCCCATATTCAAGTTACTAACTCCATGTGATTATACAATATTACACAATATTACAAAATATTAATACAAATAAACTAGAGAGATGGAAATAGAAGAGCAGCTATGGATGGCAGGGCAAATACAGAGAAACTAAGAGGTGATGAGTTCTTTTTATCATTTTTGGTTGTTTATTATTATTATTATTGGAATAATGAAAATGCTCTAATAATGATTAAAGTGATGAATGCACAACTATGTGATCATACCAAATACCACTGATTGTACAATTTAGGTGGACTGTATGCTTTATTAAAACAAAGCTTACATGAGCAATTTACCAATAACTATCAAAATTGAAAACACACAAACCCTCATCAGAAACCATGTAGGCAGGAAGACAGTGGTATGATATAATTAGGGTACTGAAAGAGAAAAATTGTCAGACAAGAATTCTTTATCTGGCAAAATTGCCCTTCAACTATGAAGGTGAGTTTAAAATATTCCCAAATAAACAGAAACTAAGAGAATTTGTAAACAAGAAACCACCTTTGGAGGAAACATTAAAAGGAGCCTTACAGCCTAAAAGAAAAAAACAGGAGAGAGAGGCTTGGAGAAGAGCGTAGAACAGAAGACTATCAGAAAGGATAACTAAAAGAGTAAAAAAACAGAAAAATATAAGATATGACAGAATAAAATAGTAGAAGTAAATAATGCATTTATAGTAATATCATTGAATGTGAATGGATTAAAATACCCAATCAAAAGATACAGGCTGAAGAACTAGCAAGATGGCAGCAGAGTAAGGAGCTCCTAGAGTCAGTTCCTGCTACAGGGCAGTTAGCAAACACCCAGAGCTCTCTGGAGCTAGCTGAAGCACCTGTTTGGGGGCTCCAGGAGACCAGAAGAGCATCCTGCCACATCCTTGAAGGAATGGAAGGAAGAGACTGCCCTGTGCAGAGAAGACTTGTAAGTAGAGTGCTCCACACCCTGAAAGCCAGTGCCCATCCTCCACTGGAGGCACAAGCTGCCTCAGGAGCTGCTAGGCGGCTGGAATTGAAAGCTCCACTTCTCCAAAATGGGGGAGGAAGAGCCGGTTGGGCACCAATTTCAGCTACTGATGAATAAATTCACTGGGCTAGAGTATAATCTTGAGAAGAGCTAAAGTTTGAGCCTGTCCAAGTGGGAAGGGGCTCGGAGCCACCATCTTAACTCCATGCCTGGCACGAGGGGAAGCGGGGAGGACTAAAAATCTCAGTGCTGGTGGGGACCGGCTTCTTTCCATCCAGATCATATTGCAGCTCTAGCCTAGGCCCCAGTGCCATCTCCAGCAGGGATGAAGCTGCAGGGACCTGCGCCAGCCTCTCCGGGAAATTACCGGCCAAGCCACGGAGGCCAGTGATTATCCTACTCTGGCAGCATGAGCTATTCTGTGGCTGGAATTGGAAGCTCCATTTCCCAAAAATGGGAAGAGGAGAGGGTGGCTGCCCATTTCAGCTACTGATTGCTAGACTTGGCTGGCTAAGATATAACCCTAGGAACAGCTAGGGTGTGAACCAGCCCAAGTCAGAAAGAGGCCATTCTGACTCCGCCCACAGCCTGAGGGGAAGTTGGGGCTGACTGAAACTCTCAGTGTTGGCAGGAACCAGTTTCTTTCATGCAGATCAGCCTGTAGCCCTAGCCTAGGCTTCAGCCCTACCTCCCCAGCAGGGAGGAGGCTGAGGAGCCCTGCACCAGCCTATACAGGTAACTGCAGGTAACTTTGACTGGCACAGATTGAAAATTAGACGTCTACCAGGGCAAATGCAGTCATCTTGGACCTGCACTGCATAGATTGCTGCCCACACCTGCAGCTCCATCGCAGCCCCAGGCAGGAGAGAAAGGGATGTGAAGCTTCATCATTCTCTCTGGGAAACAACAGTCTAGGCCTGCACTTGAATTATTCCACATACCTGTGACTCTGTCCCTACCCCTGGCAAAGGAGAAAGTTGGAAGAAGCTTCATTGGTCCCTGGAGCAATGAGGGCAGCTTGAGCCTCCATGGTTTACAGCACCAACTACATTTTTGACTCCTACTGCACAACTAGCAAGGGAGAAAGGATAGGAAGCCCTAAACTAAAGAGAAAAACTGCACCCAGAATAAATACTCTAGTAAGCCAGATGCCAAGACACCAACAAGGAATTACAATCCACACCAAGAAACAGGAAGCTATGGCCTAGATAAAGGAACAAGGTAAGCCTCCAGATAACATAAAGGAGTTGAGACAACTAATTATAGATATTTACATCTCCTTCATAAATTCAATAAGATGGCTAAATAGATTAAGGATATTAAGAAGACACTGGATGAGCACAAAGAAGAATTTGAAAGCATACATAGAAAAATAGCAGATCTTATGGAAATGAAAGGTGCAATCAATGAAATTTAAAAAACATTGGAATCATATAATAGCAGATTTGAAGAGGCAGAAGAAAGGATTGGTAAGCTTGAAGAAATGGCCTCTGAAAGTGAACATACAAAAAAACAGATGAAGAAAAGAATGGGAAAAATTGAACAAGGTCTCAGGGAACTAAATAACAACAAAAGCAGTGCAAACATACATGTCATGGGTGTCCCAGAAGGAGAAGAGAAGGGAAAAGGGGTAGAAGGAATATCTGAAGAAATAAGGGTAGAAAATTTCCCAACCCTATTGAAGGACATAGATATCCCTGTCCAAGAAGCACAACATACTCCTATCCAAAAGAAATCCAAATAGACCAACTCCAAGACACATACTCATCAGAATGTCAAAGACCAAAGACAAAGAGAGAATTCTGAGAGCAGCAAGAAAAAAGCAATGCATAACATATAAAGGATATCCAATAAAATTAAGTGCTGATTTCTCACCAGAAACCATGGAGGCAAGAAGACAGTAGTTTAATATATTTAAGATCTACAAGAGAAAAACTTCAGCCAAGAATCTTATATCCAACAAGACTGTCTTTCAAAAATGAGGATGAGATTACAATATTCACAGAAACGGAAACTGACAGAATTTCTAAGCAAGAGACCAAATTTTCAGGAAATACTAAAGGGTTTGCTACAGCCTGAAAAGAAAAGACAGGAGAGAGGGGCCTGGAAGAGAGTCTAGAAATGAAGAGTATATCAATAAAAGTAACTAAAAGTGTCAGAAGAGTGGTGAAAATAAAATATGAGAGATAAAACTCAAACAGGTATAAACTTAACCAATGATGTAAAGCACTTGTATTCAGAAATCTGCAATGCAATGTTAAAACAAATCAAAAAAGCCCTAAATAACTGGAAGAACATTCCATGCTCATGGATTAGAAGACTAAATATCATCAAGATGTCAATTCTACTCAAATTGATATACAGATTTACTGCAATCCCAATAAAAATTCCACCAGCATTAAAGAAAAAATTGAAAACACAATCATTAAATTTATTTGGAAGGGTAAGGAGTCCTGAGTAGCCAGAAACATCATAAAAAGAAAAAGTGAACCCTCATCTCCAGACTAAATCATAATACCTACCTACAGTGGTTAAAACAGCATGGTACTGGCCTAAAGACAGACACAATAGACCAAGGGAACCAAATTTATGGTTCAGAAACAGACCCTGACATCTATGGTCAGGTGATTTTTGACTAGCCTGTCAAATTCACACAGGTCGGGCAGAACAATCCATTCAACAAAATGTGCTGAAAGAATTGGACATCCATAGTTAAAAGAAGAAAAGAGGACCCCTATCTCATACCTTATCAAAAAATATACTCAAAATGGATCAAAAAACTAAAAATAAAAGCAAGAACCATAAAACTTCTTGAAGAATTGTAGGAAAATATCTTCAAGACCTAGTGGTAGGTGGTGGATTCTTAAAGGAGATAAGAGAAGGACTGAGTGGACTACTGATGTTTAATGTACGTAGAAGCTTTAATTAGCTTTACTGTAAAAGTGTGGAAATGTATAGAGTGGATGGTAACACACAGTGAGTAACAGCTAGTTAATAAATGGGGATATGACTGAAAATGGTAGTCTAGTTATGTAAATGCCAGTTGACAGAATGCTAGAGAATAATCTAGTATCTGAATAGCACAGTAAACCAAGAGGTGGATGAAAATTGTGGTTGATGGCACAGATGCAAGAGTGTCCTTTGTGAGCTAGAACAAATGTATATCACTACTGCAGGGTGTTTGGAATGTGGAGAAACATGAGAAAAATACAGCTGGAGAGACCTATGAACTGTGGTTAGTAGTAATAATATAATATTCTTGCATCTATGTGAAAGATGTACTGTGCTGGTACTGAGACAGTATGGAAAATGTGAGGCAAATGTACACTATGGACATAGTAACAATCAGATGATATTATTTTATCTGTAGCAGATGACACACCACATTGTGGTGTGTTGATGGAGGGGTGTTGTTTGGGAATTCTGCACACGTGCATGATTGTTTTATAACTTTACAACTTCTGTCATAAAAAAATATATTTAAAAAATAATAATAGGGTGGGTTGGGGGAAAAACACATCAAATGTAAGATAAGGTCTATGATTAGTAGTAAGATTTTGACAATGTTCTTTCATAATTTGTAACAAACATCTCACGACAATACAAGGTGTTGGTGGAGGGTTGATGTGTGGGACCCCTGTATGATGTTATGCATGTTTGCTTTGTAAGTTCACAACTTTTACTATACACTTAATTGTTTATGTATGTTCATATATAAATGATATAAAGATAATAATAGGATTGGTTAGGGGAAAAATACTTTGTTTAGTAGTAATATTTTGACAATGCTCTTTATTATTTAAAAAGGTTTAAAAACAATGCAAGTTATTGGTGGTAGGGTGAGAAGTTATATATGTTTGTTTGATGTTATATATGTTTGTTTTGTAAGTTCACAACTATTATACACTTATTGTGTATGTAGGAGTGATATATTTCAATAATTTTTTTGAAAGGTATAGGCTGACAGAATGGATAAAAAACCATGAGTCTCCATACAAGAGACTCATCTTAGACCCATGAATACAAATCTACTGAAAGTTAAAGTGTGGAAAAAGATATTTCACATAAATAGTAACCAAAAGAGAGCAGGAGTAGCTATACCGGTGTCAGACAAAACAGGCTTTAAAAGCAAAAAAGTGATAAGAGATGCGAAAGGCCATTTATATTAGTCAGCCAAAGGCGTGCTGATACAAAGTACCAGAACTCTGTTGGCTTTTATAAAGGGTATTTCTTTGGGGTAGAAGCTTACATTTACCAGGCTCTAAAGAGTCCAACTCAAGGTACTGTAAGAAGTACTTTCTCACCCAAAATCTCGTCATATGTTGACACAAGATAGCAGGTGATGTCTGCAAGGGTTCTTTCCTCTTAAGGCTCCGTGGGCCCAGCTTCTTCCAATCTCAGCTGTAGGCTGGCATAAGGGTAGTCTCTCTCCCCAGGGCTCATTTCTTTCAGGGCTCAGCTGCTGTGTTCTCTCCAGAAGGTCAGTTGTAGACTATAAGGCTCATCTCTCTTTCTGGGCTGTGTCTGGAGAACTCTCTCCTCCTGCGTATCTGATTCTGTGTGTCTACTTCCATCTGAGAGTCTGTTTTATCAGGCAAAGTCACACTCTAATGATGTGGTTGAATCAAAGCCCTAATCTTAATTTAAGCAGACAATTCAGCTGAATCTAATACAATCAAAGGGTATCATGCCCAGAGGAACAGCCCAGTTTACAAACATAATCAATATCTCTGTTTGAAATTCATAAATATTAGACTTTCACACCATTCATATTAACAAAAGGGACAATCCATCAGAAAGGAGTAACAGTCATAAATACCTATGCATCTAACTAGGGAGCCCCAAAATACATGAGGCAAACTTTGGCAAAGCTGAAATAGAAGTCTCTACAATAATGGTTGGAGAATTCAACACAATGCTCACATCAATAGATAGAACAACTAGACAAAAGATCAACAAGGAAACAGAGAACCTGAACAATATGATAAATGAGCTGGACCTGACAGACATATACAGAAGACTGCACCCCAAATCAGCAAATTATACACTCTTCTGAAGTACTCATGGGTCTTTCTTGAGGATGGACCAAATATTGAGCCACAAAGCAGCTCTCAAAAATACAAAAAGATTAAATTAAATTTAAAAGATTAAATTAAAGCACCTTCTCAGATCATAATTGAATAAAGCTGAAAATCAATAATAGATGGGAAAAGAGAAATTTTACAAACGTGTGGAGCTAACCAACACACCCTAAAACAATAAATGGGTCAAAGAAGATATTGAAAGACAAATTAGTAGATATCTCGAGACAAATGAAAACTAGAACCCAACTTGTCAAAACTTATGGGATACAGTGAACGCAGTGCTGAGAAGGAAATGTATATCCCTAAACCTCTATCTTAAAAAAGAGGAGCTAAAATCAAAGACCTAACTCGACATGGAGAAATTAGAAAAAGAATGGCAAACCAATCCCAAAGCTAGCAGAAAGAAAGAAATAACAAAGGTTAGAGCAGAAATAAATGAAATTGAGAACCAAAAAAGAGAGACAGAGAGAAAATCAACAAAACCAAAAGGTGGTTCTTCAAGGAAATCAATAAAATTGACAAACCTTTGAAAGACTAACAGAAAGAGAGAATGAAAATAAATAAAATTAGGAACGAAAGAGGGGACATTATGACTGAATGCACAGAAATAAAAAGGATCATAAGAGGATACTAAGAGAAACTACATAACAAAATAGATAAAATGGACAAATTCCTAGAAATGCACAAACAACTTACACTGACTCTACAAGAAACAGAAATTCTACAAACTGATCACAAGCAGAGAGATTGAATCAGTCATCAAAAATCTTTCAACAAAGAAAAGTCCAGGACCAGAAGGCTTACCAGGTAAATTCTGTCAAATATTTCAAGAAGAATTAATACCAATCCTGTTTAAACTCTTCCAAAAAATTGAAAAGGAGGTAAAATTACCCAACATATTTTTTGAAGGCAATATCACCCTAATACCAAGGCCAAATAAAGATACTACAAGAAAATTACAGACCAAGCTCTCTAATGAACATAGATGCAAAAATTCTCAACAAAATTCTTGCAAATAGAATCCAACAGAATATAAAAACAATTATACATCATGATCAAGTGGGTTTTATTCCTGGCATGCAAGGGTGTTTCAACACAAGAAAAACAATTACATAATATACCACATTAACAAGTTGAAGGGAAAAAAAACAACAGCACATGATCATCTCGATTGATGCAGAAAAGGTATTTGACAAAATTCAGTGTTAAAAAAAAAAAATTCAGTGTTGTTTCTTTAAAAAACATTCAAAAGATAGATATAGAAGGAAAGTTCTCAACATAATAAAGGACATATATGAAAATCTCACAGCCAACACCATATTCATTAGGGAGGGGCTGAAAGTTTTTCCTCTAAAATCAGGAACAAGAAAAGGATGCCCGCTGTAGCAGTTTGATATTATTGATGAATTCCAAAATGAAATATTGGTTTGTAATCTGATCTGTACCTGGTCATGATTAGGGCATTGAGTCCCCACCCCTTGGTGGGTGGTGACTCACAGATAAAAGGCATGGCAGAGAACAGCATTGAGGGTTTCTGTTGTTGGAGTTTTGATGTTGGAGTTTGATGCTTAAGACTTAAGCTGGAGCCCTGGGAAGTCAGCACACAGAGGAAAGAGAAGCCAGCCCCAGGAAGAAAGGAAGCTTGAACCTGGAGAAAAGCAAGCCCCAGGAATGTAGGAACCCAGGAAGCCTGAACCCTGGCAGATGTCAGCAGCCATCTTGCTCCAAATAGACTGGTGAGGGAAGTAACTTATGCTTTATGGCCTGGTATCTGTAGGCTCCTACCCCAAATAAATGCCCTTTATAAAAACCAACCAATTTCTGGTATTTTGCATCAGCACCCCTTTGGCTGACTAATACAGAATTTGATACCAAGGAGTGGGGAAGTGCTTTTGCAATTACCGAAATGCTGCAATGGTTTTATAAATGGGTAAAGGGTATTTTTTGGAGGAATTATGAGTTGCTTGAAGAAAAGACCTACAGTGATTTGAAGAGACTGCTGATAGCAATATGGATGCTAAAGAGACTTTTTATGATGCCTTAGAAATAAATGATGAAACTATTATTGGAAACTGGAGGAAAGGCGATCTGTGTTTTAAAGTTGCAGAGAACTTCGCAAGACTAACTCCTGATGTTTTATGGAAGACAGAATTTGAAAATGGTGAGCCTGGGCATTTAGCTGAAGAAATTTCCAAAGTAAATTCAGAGAATGCAGCTTGGCCTCTCCTTGCAGCTTATAGCAAAATACTAAATAAGTGAGATAAGCTGTGAACTAAATTGTTGGGCACAAAGAAAACAGAAACTGATTCTGAAAATTCCAAGATTCTGTAAATTAGGCTCCCAGATGAAAGTGCCCCATTGGAGGACTTAACCAAACTTGGAACTTGTAAATCAGGATGGAAGATGCAGTTATGTTGGAAAGACTTGTGGAAGTCTTACGGTCTGATGGCTTGGACCCCTGCTTCCTGCATGCTAAACCAACAAGGTTTTTGAAAGAGCTGTATGAAAAAAACCACTGTCAGCCTGGAATGAAAAGGACATGGAAAGGAGAAATTGAAGGAGAAACACCTTTAAGAGGAAAACCATGGAAGCTGTGATCTGCAAGTAGGACATCACCTTGGGCCAAGAGAGGAACCCCACCCATGTGTAAAGAGAGGGTGAGTTTGCCCCAGCATTTGAAGAGGGTGGATGTTCCCGTCCAATGTTCTGGGAGAGTTTTGCTGCCCCAGGGTAAAGAGTGGGTGGGACACATTCCCCAAGGATTAGGGTGGTTAAGGTCAGCACCCCACAGGTCTGAGAGGGGTGGCCCTGTCCCTCAAAGGTTAGGGAAGGCCAGGTGGTCAACTCGTTGCTCTGAGAGAGTTGAGCCTGTATGCCAAAGATTAGGGGGAATGTTGTCTTCACATCACTGTACTAGGGAGGTTAAGACTCTAACCCAAATATTGGGTAAGGTTGTGGCAATCACCCCAACACTCTTGGAGGGAGAGGTCTGGAGCCTGGTGAACACTTAGATGCTTGATGAGGGTGGAACCAAGAAAATGGCTCTTGGGCGAGCCAGTGGAAAGGGTGGGTCCCCATATGGCCCCAAGGAGAAGAAACCACCTTCTTAAGAATGACTCTCAGACTTTGAAATCGAATAGAGGAATGCACTGCAAGTCTACTGAACTGCAGAGAAACTGTAACTCATGTTTTCCTCCGAATTTCTCCTTATTGTAATGAAAATGTTTATCCTTTTTCTATCCATTTGTGTGTTGGAATCAGATAAATTGTTTTGTAAGTTTCAGAGGTTTATAGCAGACAGGACTTTGCCCCAAGACAAACTGTATTTCTTTAAATTGATTGTGATATGACTTAGTACTTGCATTGTAACTGATTTAAGGTTTTTTGTTTTTTTTTTTAACTATTGTAATGTCTTTTTGGAATTCAGAGGGTGGAGTGTAGCAGTTTGATATTATTGATGAATTCAAAAAAGAAATATTGGATTATGTTTGTAATCTGATCTGTACCTGGTCATGACTGAGTTATGATTAGGGCATGGCATGGCAGAGAACAGAGTTGAGGGTTTCTTTCTTTTTTTTTTTTTAAGACTTATTTTTTATTTATTTCTCTCCCCCCCTTCCTGCCCCCCCCAGTTGTCTACTCTCTGTGTCCATTCACTGTATATTCTTCTGTGTCCGCTTCTATTCTTGTCAGTGGCACAAGAATCTGTGTTTCTTTTTGTTGTGTCTCTTTTTGTTGCATCATCTTGCTGCATCTGCTCTCCGTGCGTGCAGCACCATTCCTGGGCAGGCTGGACTTTCACGCTGGGTGGCTCTCCTTATGGGGCACACTTCTTGTGCATGGGCTTCCCTACACGGGGGACACCTCTGCGTGGCACAGCACTCCTTGCACACATCAGCACTGCATGTGGGCCAGTTCCACACAGGTCAAGGAGGCCTGGGGTTTGAACTGTGGTAGGCAGATGCTCTATCCATTGAGCCAAGTCCACTTCCCAGAACTGAGGGTTTCTGATGTTGCGGTTTCTGATGTTGCACTTTTGATGTTGGAGTTTGATGCTTAAGACTTGAGCTGGAGCCCTGAGAAGTCATCACACAGAGGAAAGAGAAGCTAGCCCCAGGAAGAAAGGAAGCTTGAACCTAGAGAAAAGCAAGCCCCCAGGAATGTAGGAACCCAGAAAGCCTGAACCCTGGCAGATGTCGGCAGCCATCTTGTTCCAAAAGACTTTGGTGAGGGAAGTGACTTATGTTTTATGGCCTGGTATCTGTAAGCTCCTACCCCAAATAAGTAACCTTTATAAAAACCAACCAATTTCTGGTATTTTGCATCAGCACCCATTTGGTTAACTAATACACCCACTATCACCACTGTTATTCAACATTGTGCTACAATTTCAAGCTAGAGCAATTAGGCAAGAAAAAGAAATAAAAGGCATCCAATTTGGAAAAGAGGAAGTAAAACTCTCACTATTCACAGATGACATGATCCTATATTTAGAAAACCCTGAAATAGCTACAACAAAGCTACTTGAGCTAATAAATGAGTTTAGCAAACTGCCAGGATAATAGATCAACACACAAAAATCAGTAGCATTTCTATACACTAATAATAAGCAAGCTGAGGAGAAAATTTTTTTTTTAAATTCCATTTACAATGGCAATTAAAAAGACTCAAATATCTAGGAATTACTTTAACTAGGATTATAAAGGATCTATATTCAGAAAACTATGAAACACAACTAAAAGAAATCAAAGAAGACCTAAACAAATGGAAAGATAGTCTGTGTTCATGGACTGAAAGACAAAACTTTGTGAAGATGTCACTTCTACCCAAACTGATTTATAGATTCATTGCAATACCAAAAAAAATTCTACCAGCCTACTTTACATTAATAGAATAGTCAATTACCAAATTCATTTGGAAGGGTAAGAGGTCTGGAATAGCCAAAAAATCCTAGAAAAGACGAGCAAAATCAGAGGACTCACGCTTCCTGATGTGGTCAAAATAGTATGATATTGCCACAAAGGTAGACACACTAATCAATAGAATCAGATTGAGAGCTCAGGAACAGACCCTCACCTCTATGGTCAAATGATTTTTGATAAGCCTACCACATCCACTTTTCTGGGACAGAGCAGTCTCGTCAATAAATGGGCTGGAAGACTGGATATCCATAACTAAAAGAATGAAAGAGTCTCCAACTGAGATAAAATAGCAGGAGAGTTTTATACCTGGCCAGGTATGGCCTACTGCCCCTAACCAGCAGGAGGTAGCTACAGAAGAAAGATCATCTCCCTTCAGCACCCCTTTAAGAATAAAGGTGTAAACGCTCTGAGGGAGGAATGAAGCCGGCTAGTAAGATAGGGAATCAATAGATGGATCTGGAACCTGGCAAGAAGTCCATGTGGACATCAATAACCTCCAAGATGGCAGCTGGAAAATCTTTCCCAAGATTCTGCCATTCAGTACAGGACCTTCTCTGGAAACCAGAAGAAGCCCCAGATATTCCCCAAGGCTTTATCATTGGGCTTTCATGGGGGATTAATGGATGGGGTAATCCATCAAAACAGCAAGCAGCTGGAACTTCTCCCCTACCATTAGCAAAGGGGTGGAATAATTCATCATTCATAAAGCAGGCACAAAGCCTGAATTCATGCTCTCTCACCTGTGGACTCATTCCTGCCCTCTGTGCACCGCTCTTGCCATTTTTCCTCTGCCATGGTCATCGCGCAAGAAAACCTGGGCATTTATAATCTATAATGGGGAATTCTGGTTTGTAAGTCAGCCTGCTTTATCACTTTTCAGCCCCTTCCTCTCTACCTGGGACCCATGATCTCCCTCCCTGCCTGAAGAAATTACTGGCCTAGCTCAAAAAAAAAAAAAAAAAGGAATGAAAGAGGACTCCTAGCTCAATCCCTATACAAGAATGAACTCAAAGTAAAAGCTAGGGCCATAAAACTCCTAGAAGATAATGTAGGGAACATCCACAAGACCTCGTAGTAGGTAGGGGTCTCTTAAATTTTATGCTCATAGCACAAGCAGCAAAAGAAAAAAATAGATAAATGGGACCTTCTCAAAATTAAACACTTCTACATCTCAAAAGAATTTTGTGAAGAGGGTAAAAAGGCAGCTGAATCAATGGGAGAAATTATTTGGTAATCACACATCCAACAGAGGTCTAATATCCATGATATACAAAAAAGACCCTACAACTCAACAATACAGAGACAAATGACCCGATTAAAAAATGGACAAAAGGCCTGAATAAACACTTTTCTAAAGAAGAAATACAAATGGAAAAAAAAAAAAAACATGAAAAAATGCTTAGTCTCATTGGCTAATAGGGAAATCGAAACTACAGTGAGATATATTTTCACACCTACTAGAATGGCCACTGTTAGCAAAACAGAAAACTGCAACTGCTGGAAAGGATGTGAAAAGAGAGGAATGCTTATTCACTTTTGGTGGGAATGTAGAATAGGACAGCCACTGTGGAAGTCTGTTTAGTGGTTCATAAGTAAGTTAGATATAAATCTACCATGTAACCCAGAAATACCACTACTAGGCATATACCCTGAGAGCAGTGACATAAACAAACATCTGCACATCAGTGTTCATAGTGGCATTATTCACAATTGCCAAAAGATGGAAACAGCCCGGGTAACCATCAACTGAAGAATGGGTAAACAAACTGTGGAGTATACATACGATGGACTATTATTCAGCTGTAAGAAGAAATGAAGTCGTGAAGTATAGGACAACATGGATGAAACTGAAGGACAGGACCTTATGTTGAGTGAAGCAAGCCAGACACAAAAGGGACAAATATTCTATGACTCTGCTATTAGGAACTAAATATAATGGGCAAACTCATGGAGTTAATAGCTAGAATGTAAGTTACCAGAGAAAACAATGTGTTTAGAAAATGGAAAGCTGAGGTTTAATCTGTGCAGAATTGGTAAAAAGTTGTTTGCAAATGTTTGTAAATGAACAGAAATGGTAAAAGCACATCATAGGATTTGTAATTAGTAGCACTAACATATGGGTATAATAATGGTTTGTTTTTTGTTGTTTTTTGGGGTTTGAGTAATGAAAATGCTCTAATATTGCTTGAAATGATGAATGCACAACTCGGTGATTATACTAAATGCCAATGATTGCACACTTTAGATAAACTGTATGGTTTATGAAGAAAAAAAAATAATAGGGTGGGTTTGGGGAAAAAAATACACCAAATATAAGATATGGACTATAGTTAGTAGTAATACTTTGACAATGTTCTTCCACAATTTGTTATAAATGTTTCACAACAATGCAAGGTGTTTGTGGTGGGGTGATGTATAGGAGCCTTGTATGATTTTATGCGTGTTTGTTTTGTAAGTTCACAACTTTTATGATATACTTATTGTTTATATATGTTCACGTAGGAATGATATACTTCAATAAATTGTTTTTAAAATGAAAAAAAAACAAAAAAAAACCATGAACCATCCATATGCTGCCTACAAGAGACTCACCTTAGACCCAGGGATTCAAATTAGCTAAAAGTGAAAGGCTGGAAAAAGACACTACATGCAAACAGTAACCAAAAAAGAGCAGGGGTAGTTATATTAATATTGGCCAAAATAAACTTGAAATGCAAAAAAAAATTATTAAGAGATACAGAAAGCCATTTCTTTTTTAAAGATTTTTTATTTATTTCTCTCCCCTCCCCCCCACCCTGTTGTCTGTTCTCTGTGTCCATTCGCTGTGTGTTCTTCTGTGTCCACTCGTATTCTTATCAGCGGCACCGGGAATCTGTGTCTCTTTTTGTTGCATCATCTTGCTGTGTCAGCTCTCCATGTGTGTGGTGCCACTCCTGGGCAGGCTGCTCTTTTTTTTCACATGGGGTGCATTCCTTGTGTGGGGGGCTCCTGTACCTGGGGAACACCTCTGCGTGGCATGGCACTTTTTGCACATGTCAGCACTGAGCGTGGGCCAGCTCTCCACACAGGTCAGGAAGCCCTGGCTTTGAACCCTGGACCTCCTATGTGGTAGGTGGATGATCTATCAGTTGAGCCAAATCTACTTCCCCAGAAGGTTATTATATATTAATTAAAGGGACAATCTACCAGGAAAAAATAACAGTCATAAACATCTATGCACCTAACAAGGGTGCCCAAAAATACATGAAGCAAACTCTGGCAAAACTGAAGGAAGAAACAGACATCTCTGCAATAATAGTTGGAGACTTCAACACACCATTCACATCAATAGATAGAGCTACACAAAAGATCAACAAGGAAACAGAGAACTTGAACAATATGATAAACGAGTTAGAACTGACAAACATACACAAAACGTTGCATCCAAACTCAGTGAGCTATACATTCTTCTCAAGTGCTCACAGATCTTTCTCCAGGATAGTCCACATATAAGGTCACAAAGCAGGTCTCAATAAATGCAAAAGACTGAGGGAGCAGATGTGGCTCAAGCAGTTGAGCTCCCACCTCCCACATGGGAGATCCTGGGTCTTGGTTCCCAGTGCCTCCTGAGAAAACAAAAACAAACAACAAGCAAAACAAAGGGGAAGAAAACAAAACAAAACAAAACAACTCAGGGAAGCTGATATGGCTCAGTGGTTGAGGGCCGGCTTCCCACATACAAGGTCCTGGGTTCAATCCCTGGTCCCCGCTTCCTCAAAAAAAAAAAAGAATGAAATAATACAAAGCACCTTCTCAGATCATAATGAAATGAAACTGGAAACCAATAATAGGGGAAAAGGGGAAATTTGCAAATGTGTGGAGGTTGAACAACTCACTCTTAAACAATCAGTGGGTCAAAGGAGAAATTAGTAAATATACTAAGACTAATGAAAACTGGGCGAAAAAAGTATTGGCTGCAGAACCTGAGCCAGAAGCAGCCTATCAGAAGATCAACAGGGAGATGGAATTTTTCACAACACAGAGTGTGTGTGCCTTGTCGCACCTACTGCTTTTGAAGGAAACTGCTATGCGAAGGAAGTCCCAGTCCTTACTGATCCGGAGCTGAGCCCCTTGTAGGCCTCACTGGCAGGAGGAAAGACCTGAGATAAGTGACAGTGGGGGACCCCAGGAACACTGCACCCATCTGTTGTCCCTCCCTGTGGTCTAAGAGGAAACTCCACACATGCACACAGACACACATTCAGACACACACACAAAAAATGGATGTGGTAACCACTCTGGCTTACTAAACACACAATTCCTTCTATATATTTTTTTTCTACCAAGGACGAGTCATAAATAATGTAAGCTATTCTCAGAACTTCCAAAGTGGGAAAGCACAGAAGGAAGAACAGCTTACTCCAGACCAAGTACCTGGAATTTCCAGGGTGGGTCAACATGAGACATGTGCCCTCTCAAAAATTTGGACAGAAAGTGTTAAGATGGTACAGCTCTTTTGAACGTCAATTTGGCAATAATTTTCAGCATTTTTAAGTACAAATAACCTTTGCCCTAGCAATACCACTTCTGGGAATCTCTTCTACGAAATTCTACTGGAAGAGCCAAAGATACACAAACCAGTGAGCCAACTCCCCACAGTCTTAGCGGGGATGTTTCTCAGACCTGTGGGTGTAGGGAGAGAAGGCTGGCTGGGTCTTGGTCCTGAACGGTGATACGAAAAACTGAAAACAGCCACATGTCTATCCACAAGTAAATGCTGATAGATTTATACTGCAGAAAACCAAAGGGCTGTTGAAACAAGCTAGATAAACCTAAAGGACTGACAGTGAAAGATTCCATAATGTTACATGAAAAAAAGCAAGTTGCAGAATTAACTTGTTCACTACTTACATTTAACTAATGCAAATCAGCAAGATTTAATGCCAATTATACATTCAACAAAAAATGCAAGAGAGAGAGATTTAAATAGTACCAGCAATTCTGCTCACCATTCCAGTCTATCCCAGGCCCAAAGGGAAACACGGACACCTCCATCTCTTGCTTCCCCCATGTGTCCCCCAGCATAGCCAGCTTCTCTGGGCTCAGAGTGTGCTTTCTCGCATTAAGAAATCAGGTACTTTCATGGTCCCTGCATGAAAGTCAACCACTTATTCTGGTGCTCGAGGGGAGAAACAGCACCTGTTGGGGCTGTATTGAGAGAAAGAATGTCAGTCCCCAGTGGGGAGCCTGCCATGGGCTCCCTCTCCTCCTTCCTCCTTCTCCCCTTCCCTTCTCTGAACGATTCAGCCAGCAGGTGGGGCAGAGCAAGGTGGGTACCTGCCCTGGGGGAGGAGGGGACGAGGGAAAGCAGACAGCCTGGAGCACAGTGTCAAAGCCCAAACCGGATGAGAAGGGGGTCCACAAAGTGTGTGTGTGGGGGGGGGGGGTGGCCACACAGGGAGGCACCCAGCACGAGCACCAGAGCCTGAGTCAGTAAGGAGGAGTCTGCCTGGGGAGCAGCCTGAGTGGGTGTCAGGGATGTACAAGGTGAGGGTGCAGGGAACCCAAGCAAGGGAAAAGGACAGCCTCACACAGGATGGGGTGGCAATAGTTAGATGCCAGGGGACTGATCAAATAGGAAATACGTCCAGGAGAAGAGGAGTGAGGTGCTTCACTGTCAGACGGGAATTATAAATGTGGGAAGGGAGGAACCTAGAAGGAATCCTGTAAGTTTGCATTGAATTTTTTTCCTCCCCCCACTCCCCTCCCTACACCCTGCTGTTTTTGCTGTCTGTATCCAATCACTGTATGATCTTCTGTATCTATTTCTCTTTTTGTCTTCTCATCTTTCTCCTCTAGGATTCACCAGGATTCAATCCTGGGGACCTCTGATGTGGAGAGAGGCTCCCTGTCAATTTGCCACCTCAGTACCTGGTCTCTGCTGTGCTTCACCTTGACTCTCCCCTTGTCTCTCTTTTGTTGCGTCATCATCTTGCTGAGTGACTCACTTGCACGCGCACTGACTCACCGCGCAGGCACTTGGCTCACCATGCAGGCACTCAGCTCGCTACACCAGCACTCGCGCAGGCGCAGGCACTTGGCTCACCACACAGGCTCTCAGCTCGCCGTGCAGGCTCTCAGCTCGCCACACAGGCACACCTTCTCTTCTTTTTCACCAGGAGGCCTCAGGGATCGAACCCAGGTCCTCTCATATGGTAGGCAGAGACCCTATCACCTGAGCCACATCTGCTTCCCTGCATTGAATTTGAAGGTATCATGTTTTCCAATATATAGAAACACAGAAATAGGGATGTAAATGTGTATGTGTGCATTTATACACAGATGTAGGCGTGTGTGTGTTCCCTCACTCTGTCCTCTAAAGGACCTGAGAGTAGCAACAACCCAGAGCAATGAGCACTGCAGCATCCAGCATCCAAGAAGAACAGGGCTCCTTGGAAAATGGCTGATCCCTGGGCTGGGACAAGGAAGTTACCTGATGAGCCTGGAAAGAAGGAGGTGCTTGAAGAATGACGGAGCCATGCCAGAAAGACACAAAAGTCACCTGAAGAGGCTCCCACTGGCCAAATGTGAGGCAGTTTGATCATAAAAATAAACAAAAGTAACAGTTTATAACTCTTTGAATAAAATGGTAAACCATTTTACCATTACTATACTAATAAATTAATACATGAATAAAATGAAAATTTGTTGAGGAGCAGGATGATTACATAGTTTCAGAGTACCTCCCTACAAAATATTAATTACAAAAACAAATGAGTAAGGAACCTTACAGCAGAGAAGCCTGGCAGCCACACCTTCAAGTGATTCGAGAGACCATCATCAGTAACGGGACGAAGGCAACTGGCAGGATGCAGTGAGAACAGCACCACTCTGGGATGTTCCTGCTAACACTGTAGAGCCTGAATCCAATCAGGAGAAAACTCCAGACAAACCCAAATGGAGACATTCTACAAAATAACTGAGCTATCATCTTCAGAAGTGTCAAGGTCAAGAAGTCAAGGTAAGAAAGGAACTTTTCCAAGATAGAAGACTAAGGCAACATAACAACCAAATGCAGCATGTGATTCTTAACTAGATACTTTTACCAGAAAGGATAGTATTGGGAAGCAGATTTGGCCCAATGGATAGGGCGTCAGCCTACCACATGGGAGGTCCACAGTTCAAACCCCGGGCCTCCTTGACCCGTGTGGAGCTGGCCCATGCGCAGTGCTGATGCACGCAAGGAGTGCCCTGCCATGCAGGGGTGTCCCCTGCGTAGGGGAGCCCCATGCGCAAGGAGTGCGCCCCATAAGGAGAGCAGCCCAGCGTGAAAGAAAGCGCAGCCTGCCCAGGAATGGCACCGCACACATGGAGAGCTGACACAAGATGACGCAACAAAAAGAAACACAGATTCCCGGCGCCGCTGAGAAGAATACAAGTGGGCACAGAATAACACACAGCAAATGGACACAGAGAGCAGACAATGGGGGGGGGGAGGGGCAGGGAAGGGGAGAGAAATAAAAAAAAATAAATCTAAAAAAAAAAAAGGATAGTATTGAGAGGACTGACAAAATGTGAAGGCAGCCTGTACTGGTTTTTTTTTTTTAAGATTTTATTTATTTTATTATTTTATTTTTTAATTTCTCTCCCCTTCCCACCCACCCCACAGTTGTCTGCTCTCTCTGTCCATTCGCTGTGTGTTCTTTGACCGCTTCTATCCTTATCAGCGGCAACGGGAATCTGTGTTTCATATTGTTGCGTCATCTTGTGTCAGATCTCCATGTGTGCGACACCATTCCTGGTGCACTTTCTTGCACACACTCTCCTAATGGGGCACACTCCTTGCGCGTGGGGCTCCCCTATGCAGGGACACCCCTGCATGGCAGGGCATTCCTTGCGCGCATGGGCCAGCTCCACACGGGTCAAGGAGGCCCAGGATTTGAACTGTGGACCTCCCACGTGGTAGACGGATGCCCTAACCACTGGGCCAAGTCCGCTTCCCTGTACTGGTTTTCTATTGCTGTGGGACAAATGGCCACAAACATGCAGACTGAATCACCCATTTATTAGTTCACAGTTCTGCAGGGCAAAAGTCTGGGTGGGCTCAGGGGGTCCCATGCTCCAATGTATGGCAAAGCCAGAATCGAGGTGTCAGCCAGAGTGGGCTCTTACGTGGAGGCCCTGGGGAGAAGCCACTTCCAAGCATGCTCGGGGGCTCACATTCCTGCTCACACGGGTCCCTCCATCCTCAAAGCTGCAGCACACTGAGTCTTCCACATGCATCACTTCTCTCTGATGTCCCCGTCTGCCCCCAGCCTGAGAAAACGCCCTGCTTTTGAAGGGGTTCCCTGTCTGAAAGTCAGCCAGGCCACATAACATAACACAATCACAGGAGGGATACTCATCAGATTCAGATTCCAGGGATTCTTTGTGTGTGGGTGGGGAGTGGGGAAGTCTTAGAAATTCTGCCTACCACATAGCTGAGGATTAAATGGAAAGAATGTATCAGTGCTGATAACCTGATTTTGATGGTGTGTAGTATCGTTATGTAGCAGAAAGTGCCAGACTGCAAGAAATAAACACTAAAATATTCAGGGTGATGGGATCAGATCACCACCTTACTCTCATATGATACTGCATCAAAAAATTCCTTTGTAATGTCTTAGAACATTTCTATCTATGCTTCTGCAGATAATAGACAGGCATGTTTTTGTAAATACAAAGGAAAAGTCTGGGAAAATCTAGAACAATAAGTGCAAGTTAACCACGATGACCTTCAGGGAGTTGAATTGTTTGAAGGGAAGGAAGGCAGACAACTTTTATTTGGAGACTACTATATTCCTATATTGTTTGAATGCATTTATGAATAAGAAATTATTTTCATAATAAAATAAAAACCAGGAAAAAAAAGATCTTTGAAAAGGAAAGGAGGGGACTGGCTGTTGGTTCCTTGGCAAGAGAGTGGAGCAGGCAGAGGGAGAGAGTGCTGGCTGAGCCTGAGATTAAATAATGAGGCAATATTACATGTTTTCTCTATTGCACAATTTCTTGCCTTCCCAGAGAATTACCAACAAATCAAATTTAAACTAAAATCTGTACTGGTTATGGGAACAAAGGTATTTGTGTATGTTTGTCTGATGTCAATAGCACCTCCCAAGGATTCCAATTTCACTACTTACTCGCTGGTATTGAAAAGGTGACCATATCTTTGTTTAGTTAATGACTACACCCCTAGAGTTGCTTATCTGGTATCCTGAAGCACCTTGAGAACTTGTCTGCCCAATGGGGGCCCAGCAAGCACCTCTCCCAAAGCTACTATGCTCTCCCCACAGTTGCAGCTAACATCTACCTAGATTCACATTTCGTCCTCACTTTCATCCTTGGATGAATCAACAGCAGTTTTTATGACCCCCTGGAGTTCTACATGCCCATTCACATGTCCTTCCCTTGGTAAGAGGAGAGGAAGAAAATGAAAGCCAGGAGCTCTTTGGCCTGTTCCCATTTCTCCCTTGATACACTGCTTCACCTTGCTTGCATAGAGTGAATGTGGAGAAGCTATCACAGCACAGCACATCCCCCACATGGAGAGACCAGACACACATGTTCTAGTCCAACTGCATGGCTCAGCCCCAGCTTGGAAGCCCCCAGCCTCATGACCCTGGAAATGCTGGCAAACTCTCCGGCCATCATTTCCTCTCTTGTAAAGTGGAAATGCAAGCCCTTAGCACAGCTTCCAGCCTGCAGTCAGCACTCACAGAGTACTAGTTGTTGTTATGATGTCTTTCTTTAGGCATCACGATGGTAGCTTTGAACAGGCACAGCAAGAAGAACTGGAGATATCCCCTCAGTGGCCACCTCTAGGATGGGAAATGGACCACATTAAAATCTTAGAGGAGAGAAGTGGACTTGGCCCAGTGGATAGGGCATCCGTCTACCACATGGGAGGTCCGCGGTTCAAACCCCAAGCTACCTTGACCTGTGTGGAGCTGGCCCACATGCAGTGCTGATACATGAAAGGAGTGCTGTGCCATGCAGGGGTGTCCCCTGCGTAGGGGAGCCCCACGGGCAAGGAGTGTGCCCCATAAGGAGAGCCGCCCAGTGCAAAAGAAATTTCAGCCTCACCAGGAATGGCGCCACACACACGGAGAGCTGACGCGGCAAGATGACATAACAAAAAGAGACACAGATTCCTGGGCCACTGATAAGAATAGAAGTGGACACAGAAGAACACACAGCAAATGGACACAGAGAACAGACAAGTGGGGGGGGGGGAAGAGGAGAGAAATAAAAAATAAATAGATAGATAAATAAATAAATCTTTAAAATATATATATATATACTTTAAAAAAAAAAAAAAAAAGCTTATAGGAGAGGACTTCTGGGAAGATGAGGATTAGAGAGACATAGGATTCACTTCTCTCCCAGAAAAATAATTAGAGGATAGGAAGAAAAAGTCAAGAAAAAAATGTTCCAGGGTTTAGGACACTAGGGTAAGGTTGGACATCATCCAGAAGAAAGAGAGGCAAAGGAAAAGAATCTTGTTGGCAAAACTGTGAGTAAAGGTGCAGCTTCAGCTGCTAGCACCCTTCCCCCCACCCTCAGAGCAGATAGCTTTGAATTCTCTGGCCCCTGGCTGGTGGCTATGGACAGAGGGGACCACAGGGGTCTAATACCCCAAGAAAGGGGAGAAAGGGGGATGCAGCCAACCTAAAGCTGATTCAGCTTTTGTCCAACTAATTTGGTCTGCTGTGTCCCATGAGCACTGCCACACTGGGTGGGGCCACATCATTGTTTGTCCTCAGAGCCAGCAGGGGATGAAAGAGATCCAGCTTTCACAAACACCCTCCCTACTGACCAGGACTGATTATTAAGGACACAGAGGGAAGTAGAATTATTTACCACCCAGGAAGAAGGAGGGGGTATGGGCAAAGGTTGGAGAACAGCCTCTGAGAAAGTTTGATTTGTGAGGCTCTGAATAGCCTCGGGGAAGGATTCTGTCACACTGTTGTGGTCCATGTCTACCAGGATTTGAACTGAGCTATGGATGAGCACCATCTGCTGGTGGCCCAAGGAAGTGCATATGAGGATACAAAGTAAATAAAAGAGGTCTTTTCTGGCCTTTACAGTCTCCCTACCCAAGGTTCTTGGAAGTGCGTCTGCAACCCATTACTGGGTCCAAGGCCTGGATTTGACCAAATAAACAGGGATACTTCTAAAGACCTAGAACAGGTGGAAACAAGAATCAAAGAATAGCAGTAGCACACATCCTTCCACCACTACGTCCTTATGCAAGAGAGAGAAACTGAGAATCAGAGTAAACTCACCATCATAATCATATACCTAGACATCAGCAAAAAATCACAAGCCATACTAAGAAAATGGAAGAAATGGCCCAAGCAAAGGAATATATTAAAACCCCAGATAAGACATAGGATTTGAGACAACAAAGCAACATGGTTCATACTAATCTCATAAATCAAATCAGTGAGTTGCAATACAATATGGCTGTATTAGTCAGCTAAAGGGGTGCTGATGCAAAATACCAGAAATTGGTTGGTTTTTATAAAGGGCATTTATTTGGGGTAGGAGCTCACAGACACCAGGCCATAAAGCATAAATTACTTCCCTCACCAAAGTCTATCTTCACATGTTGGAGCAAGATGGCTGCCAACATCTGCGAGAGTTCAGGTTTCCTGGGTTTCTCTCTTCCAGGGTCTTGCTTCTCTCTGGGTGCAGGGCTCCTCTCTTCCCAGGGCTTGCTTCTTCCTGGGCTCAGGGTTCCTTTATTCCTGGGGCTTGCTTCTCTTTCCTCTGTGAGCTTACTTCACGCAGCTCCAGCCTAAGGCTTCAGCATCAAACTCCAACATCAAAAACCCTAAAACTGTCTTTTGCCGTGCCTTTTATCTGCCCTAATGATGTAGCCCAATAAAAGCCCTAATCATAACTTAATCATGCCCACATACAGACCAGATTACAAACATCATCCAATATCTATTTTTGAAATTCATAACCATGTCAAAACTACTACAATGGCTAAAGCGATAAAGGACATTAAGAAGACAATGGGCAAGCAAAAAGACAAATATGAAAACCTAAATAGAAAAATAGCAAAGCTTATAGGATTGAAAGACACAATAGGTGAGATCAAAAACACATTAGAGGCATACAATCAAAACAAATCCAAATAGACCTACTCCAAGACATATTACTACTCAGAATGTCAAATAGCAAGACAAAGAGAAAATTCTGAGAGCAGTAGGGAGAAGCAAACCATTACATACAAGGGATGCCCAGTAAGACTTAGTGCAGATTTCTCATCAGAAACCATGGAGGTGAGAAAACAGTGGTATGATATAATTAGGATACTCAAAGAGAAAAACTGCCAACCAAGAAATCTGTATCCAGCAAAATTGTCCTTCAAATAGGAAGGTGAGTTTAAAATATTCACAAATAAACAGAAACTAAGAGAGTTTATAAAAAAGAAACCACCTTTGCAGGAAGCATTAAAGGGAGCCATACAGCTAGAAAGAATAAGACTAAAGAGAGAGGCTTGGAGGAGAGAGGACTATCAGAAAAGAAATACCAAAAGAGTAAAAAGACAGAAGAAATATGACATATGAAGCCAAAGAATAAAAAAGTGGAAGTAAACAATGCATTTTCAGTAATATCACTCAATGTGAATGTATTAAACTCTCCATTTAAAAGATATAGGTTAGAGAGGGGATGTGGTTCAAGTAGTTGAGTGCCTGCCTCCCACGTGGGAGGTCCCAGGTTCAGTTCCTGGTTCCTAATAGAATGGATTAAAAAAACATGGATTATCCATATGCTGCCTATAAGAAATTCACCTTAGATGCAGGGAAAGAAATCAGCTGAAAGTGAACGGTTAGAAAAAGATACTCCACACAAACAGTAACCAAAAAAGAGCAGAGGTGGCTATACTAATATTGGATGAAATAGGCTTTAAATGCAAAACAGTTATAAGAGATACAGAAGGCCATTATATATTAATAAAATGGACAATCCACCAGGAAGAAATAATAGTCATAAATACCTATGCACCTAATCAGGGTGCCCAAAAATACATGAAGCAAACTCTGGCAAAACTGAAGGGAGAGGGGGCGGAGCGCGCCTGCGCCAGCGTGGAGCAGGGAGAGGCAGACGCCGCGATGGACGTGTTCCTCATGACCGCGGGCCACAAGACCGCCATCTTCACAGACGCCAAGGAATCGAGCACCGTCCTCAAGCTGAAGCGCCTTGTGGAAGGCATACTCAAGCGGCCGCCCCTCGAGCAGGCAGCTGTACCAGGACGACCAGCTCCTGGACAACAGCAAGACACTGGGCCAGTGCGGCTTCACCAGTCAAACGGGGCGGTCTCAAGCCCCAGCCACTGTGGTGCTGGCTTTCCGAGCAGATGACACTTTTGAGACCCTGCGCACTGAGCCCTTCTCCAGCCCGCCCCGGCTGCCTGACGTGATGAAGCAGCAGGACTCAGGAAGCAGCACCAAAGAACAGGCTGTGCAGTGAGGCCCCAAGCCTACCTCCCAGAGCCCCACCCCGCCCCAATAAAGAGATTTGGGTCTCAAAAAAACAAAACAAAACAAAACAAAAAACTGAAGGGAGAAATAGACATCTCTACAATAATTGTTGGAGATTTCAACACACCACTCACTTCACTTGATAGAACAACTAGACAGAAGATCAACAAGGAAATAGAGAACTTGAACAATATAACAAATATATATAACATATATAGAGAACCTTACACCCAGACTCACTGGGATATACATTCTTATCAAATGCTCCAGGATCGACCACATGTTGGGTCACAAGACAGGTCTCAATAATTATAAAAAGATTGAGGGGCAGAAGTAGCTCAAGTGGTAGAGCGCCTGCTTCTCCCATGGGAGGTCCTGGGTCCAGTTCCCAGCACCTCCTAAAAACAAAAAAACAACAAGCAAACAAATGAAAAAATGAACTCAGGAAAGCTAATGTGGCTCAGTGGTTGAGTGCCAACTTCCCACACACGAGGTCCCAGGTTCAATCCCTGGCCATGGTACCTCAAAAAAACAACATTGAATCACATCCATCAACCATGTGGGATC
The DNA here is from genome assembly GCF_030445035.2 of Dasypus novemcinctus. Lineage (NCBI taxonomy): Eukaryota > Metazoa > Chordata > Mammalia > Cingulata > Dasypodidae > Dasypus > Dasypus novemcinctus. Next base: position 17,653,057 of record NC_080690.1, on the reverse strand, counting down.
TAAGCCCCCTCTTGATATAGAGGTAAAGTGGACATCACCATCCCAGGGTCCACAGGATGGAGGAATAAAATATGGATTAGACTGGACTTGCTGGTATTCTACTATAAAACTATTGTGACTAGTAATGGAAGAAACTATAGCATTGATGTGGAGAAAATGGCCACAGTAGTTGCGGAGGGGAGTGAGTGGGAAGAAGAGATGTGATGTGGGGGCATTTTCGGCACTTGGAGTTGTCCTAAATGATACTGCAGAGACAGATGCTGGACATTATATATCCTGCCATAACCCACTGAAAGTACTGGGGGAGAGTGTAAACTACAATGTAAACTATAATCTATGCAGTGCAGCGGTGTTCCGAAATGTATTCACCAAATGCAATGAATGTGCCATAATGATGAAAGAGGTTGTTGATGTGGGAGGAGTAGGGGAGTGGAGGGTGGGGTATATGGGAACCTCTTATGTTTTTTATAATGTAACCTTTTTTGTGACGTATATATCTTCAAAAAAATAGAATTTACAAAAATGATAGGGGCGGGAGGTGGGTTATATGGGAACCTCTTCTGTTTTTTTAATGTAACATTATATGTGATCTATTAACTTTAATTTTAAAAAGTGTTATTTTTTTTTTATTTTAAATTAAAAATTAAAAAAAAAAAAGACACATCGATCGGTGGAATAGAATTGATGGTCCAGAAATAAACCCTCACCTCTATGGAAAAAAGGGTTTTTGACAAACCTACCAAGTCCATGTTAATAGGACAAAACAGTCTCTTCAATAAATGGTGCTGGGAAAACTGGGCATCTACAACCAAAAGAATGAAAGAGGACCCCTTCTGATGCGGGACGGACTCCTGGGGAATGTCTGAATGCTCATTTTGCCAGGGTGGGTTGTACCATTGGGTAGAGACCCAAGAAGTGAGAGTTGGGGTGGACCCACAACCTGGGGAGGACTAATGCCATCAAAGAGAGAGAACTGTATCTCTCGAGAGAAAGGGTGGCTCCCAGGGCATTAGGGCAGTTGAGCAAGTCAGGCCCTGAACACTGTTGCAAGTATCTCTGGACATGGCTCCTCGGGAAATGGAGATTGGCTGTCGCTGTGGGCCCCAAGGGGAGGGGAAAATGGATGTTGAATGGATGGAACCAAGGTAAATGTGGGGACAAGAGAGGAGTTTCGCGAGAGTACACGAGGATGAATATAAAACATGTAATATTACACCAAAAACATATAGGGGATGACAGACTAATAATGTAAACCATAATGTAAAACATAGGATAACTAAAAAATTTAGAAAACTGTATATCCTAAAGTATGGACCACATTGTAAGCACGGATGTCACTTTGTTTGAAAGCTATTGTTTCAGAGTCTGTACATCAGTTTCAGTAAATATGATATGAATAAGTTAAAAGATTATTGCTGTGGAAGGGAAAAGGTTTTATGGTAGATGTGTGGGAGTACTGTATATTGTATATATGAATTACTGTGATCTAAGACTCTTGTGAAGAGAAGCTCAATTATTAGGAAAAAAGAAAAGAAAAAGATAGGATGTAGAAATTTTTCCAAATCAATATGTACTCTAGATCTAACCTTTATTTTTTTTTATTTTTTATTTTTAAAGATTTATTTTTATTTAATTCCCCTCCCCTCCCCCAGTTGTCTGTTTTCTGTGTCTTTTTGCTGAGTCTTGTTTCTTTGTCCGCTTCTGTTGTCGTCAGCGGCACGGGAAGTGTGGGCGGCGCCATTCCTCGGCAGGCTGCTCCCTCCTTCGCGCTGGGCGGCTCTCCTTATGGGTGCACTCCTTGCGCGTGGGGCTCCCCTACGCGGGGGACACCCCTGTGTGGCAGGGCACTCCTTGCGGGCATCAGCACTGCGCATGGGCCAGCTCCACACGGGTCAAGGAGGCCCGGGGCTTGAACCGCGGGCCTCCTATGTGGTAGACGGACGCCCTAACCACTGGGCCAAAGTCCGTTTCCCTAGATCTAACCTTTAAACTCATCGCTATATTCCATTTTACTAGTAAGGGAACCTGACATTATATTGGGATTCACTTTACAGGAAGTTTTGGATCACAGAGTGGTTCAACAATGGCGGCAGAGGAATACTGGTATGGGATGTTATTGACAGGCAATATATGGTTGACAGGGAGTTATACAGGGCATGTATCCAGGGTGCATGGAAATGTTTGGATATACTCATAGTGGAAACAATTAAAAACAACAGCTGGGGGGTACTGGGTTCCTGGCTGGGGGGGCTCTGTCGTGGTCCCTAGGGGAGCAGCGGCAGTCCCCCAGGTGCAACGGTAAGAACCAGGAAGGAATGAGAGTCCAACAGTGGACTCCTGATACTAATGACTATGCTTGTGAGCCTATACGCCTGCAATAAGAACAAGGCCTAGAGCAGCATTGTGCCTGGGAGTTTCCTCCTGACAGCCTTCATGTTACTCAAATGTGGCCAGTCTCGAAGCCAAACTCAGCATGTAGATGCAGTGCATTCCCCCCAGCGTAGGACATGACACCTGGGGATAAGCCTCCCTGGCACCGAGGGATCACTACCAAATACCAGCTGAAGATGCAACTAGAAAATGACCTTGAATTAAAGGTTCAATGCGGATCAGCAGAATATCCCTGTCTACATATAATAACATGACTTTAAAATGCTGTTTGACCTAATGTAAGGGGGAAATGGAAAGGAGAAATGAGTTTATATGGCTACAAGTCTCTAAAAAAGAGTCTGGAGGTTGTCAGAAGGATTGCCCTTTATGCACACCTGAGCAGAGTCTCAGAGACAGATAAAGTAGATACAACCCCAGGTATTGGTTCTTTTGAGGGATAAAGAGACCCACGGGTTCTATGGTCATGGCAGATGGGGTTCACTGCCATGTCAGATGGCCCTTCTTTGGAGCTGGTGTTTCTGCGTGATGGAACTGGACTCAGATGGGATCTCTTTTCCAAGACTTTCATGCTACTTTACTGGAATTGTAGTTGGTGTTGGGGTTTAAGATATATTTAGGGGATTTGAATCTCTGGACTGACAATATGATAGCCAGGCCCTGAGCCTCAACAGACTTCAGCTCCTATACTCTGATTTATTGGACTTACCCCACTCAGCTAACATGGAGTTGAAGAAGGTCAGCCACCCCACCATGGAGCCTAGAGTACCTACAACTGAAAGCAGGAGGATTGCATCCAGTATCCATGTGGAATCTAAGCCCCCACTTGACATAGATGTGCAATGGACACAACCAATCCAATGTCCACAGAGAAAATGTGGCATTGGTGTGGGAAGGGTGGCCATGGTGGCTGCTGGGTGCGGGGAATGGGAGGAAGAGATGAGATGGGGAGGCGTTTTCGGGACTTGGAGTTGTCCTGGGTGGTGCTTCACGGACAACTACGGGACATTGTAGATCCCACCAGGGCCCACTGGATGGAACGTGGGAGAGTGTGGGCTATGATGTGGACCATTGACTATGGGGTGCAGCGATGCCCAGAAATGTACTTACCAGGTGCAATGGATGTGTCATGATGATGGGAGAGAGTGTTGCTGTGGGGGGAGTGGGGGGTGGGGGCGGTGGGGTTGAATGGGACTTCATATTTTTTTAATGTAATTTTTTTTTAAATGAATAAAAAATTAAAAAAAAAAAAAAAGAAAGAGGACCCCTATCTCGCTCCCTATACATGAATCAACTCAAAGAAAAGGGTGAAAAGGCAGCCAATTCAATGGGAGAAAATATTTGGAAATCACATGTCCAATAAAGGCTTACTATCCATGATATATAAAGAGATGTTACAACTCAACAATAAAAAGACAACCTGATTAAGAAATGGGCAAAAGGAAAGCAGACTTGGCCCAGTGGTTAGGGCGTCCGTCTACCACATGGGAGGTCCGCGGTTCAAGCTCCGGGCCTCCTTGACCCGTGAGGAGTTGGCCCATGTGCAGTGCTGATGTGCTCAAGGAGTGCTGTGCCACACAGGGGTGTCCCCCGCATAGGGGAGCCCCACACACAAGGAGTGCGCCCCATAAGGAGAGCCCCCCAGTGCGAAAGAAAGTGCAGCCTACCTAAGAATGGTGCCGCCCACATGGAGAGCTGACACAACAAGATGTCGCAACAAAAAGAAACACAGATTCCCGTGCCGCTGTGCCACTGACAACAACAGAAGCGGATAAAGATAAAGCAAATAGAAATAGAGAACAGACAACCAGGGCAGGGGGGTGGGAGGGGGGAGAGAAATAAATAAATATTTTTTTTTTTAAATGGGCAAAAGACTTGAATAGACATTTGTCCAAAGAAACACAAATAGCAAAAAAAAAAAGCACATGAAAAAATGTTCAACATCTCTAGCAATTAGGGAAATGCAAATCAAAATTACAATGAGATATCATTTCACACCTATCAGAATGGTCCCTATTAAAAAGACAGAGAGATCTACAAGTGTTGGAAAGGATGTGGAGAGATAGGAACATTTATTCACTGTTTATTCACAAAATTGTACAGCCACTGTGGACTGTTTGGCAGTTCCTAAAGAAGTTGAATATAGATTTTCCACATGACCCAGCAATACCACTACTAGGCATGGGCCAGCTCCACACGGGTCAAGGAGGCCCAGGGTTTGAAGCCTGGACCTCCCATGTGGTAAGGGGATGCCCTATCCGTTGGGCCAAGTCCACTTCCCTCTATAGAAATTTAAAACACGCAAACCCTTGACCCAGGTATCCTACCTTCCAGAATCTGTTCTACAAAAGCACACATGCACATGCAGGGGTGTTCAGAGGCAGTCTGTGATAGGAAAACCATGAATGTTAACCAAGTGGTCAGCAGTAGGGGATTGGACAAATACATCCCAGGTAAAAGAGTGAGGTCGTCTGATAGGAACCAATGTGAGCAATGCTGACAATGCTATAATCAAGCGAAGAAAGCAAGCTGCAGAACTGCATGCATGGTGTGATCCCCTTTGTGTGAAAATAAAAATAACTAAAAATATTGAAAACAGCATGTATACCATGGAATAAATAGAAATGCAAAAACACACATATATATATAAAATGTATGTTATGCAGAGAAAAAAGTCTGGGAGAATATACACCAAACAATAGTTACTTCTGGAGGAGGGACAGAAGCTTTTATGCTTTAGGAGTATTGTATTGTTTAAATTGATAAGAATGAAGACATCAGGCTTATAATTAAAAAATTATTATCACAGTGTTCTTAGAAGATGAACACTGAAGTGGTTAAGGGTAAAGGTCATGATATTTGCAACTTACCCTCATGTGCTTAAGCAATAATAATTACATATACAACATAGAGAGAGAGAGAAGGGAGGAAAAAGGAAGCAAATGTGAAAAATGTTAACAGTTGGTTAATTCAGATGAAGGATATATATGGAAGTTCTTTGTACTGTTCTTGCAACTATGGTTTATGTTTGAATATTTGCAAAATAAAGTTAAAAACTAAAAAAAGATAGAATGAGAGTCAGCCAAGCTCCTGGGAAGCCCGTTGGAGACCCCAGGGATCAGAGGCTGGAAGGGCCTGTGGGGTCTGGGAGGAGCCCGGGACCCTCCAGAAAAGGTTCGGGTCTAAATTCAGGCTTAAAATGGCTTTATTTTTTCTTCCCACAATTTCCCCCCAACTATCCAACATCCATGCAACACTGCAGGATCCTGGGATTTGAATCTGGAAAGAATCACGACAGCGGGTTATGGTCTGACCAAGTGACTGCAGAAGCCTTCTGTTGCTCTGATGACCCTCGTGACAATCTCTTACAGTCCAGCCAAGAGGGGCTCTCAAGGCTTGGGAGCGCGGCTCCAGGCAGTGCCTCTTGTCATCACCGAGCCATCGAGGCTCATCTGGCTGAGTGGGACAGTCACAAGCTTGGGCTTCCCACCAGTGTCCTCACCTCTGATGATCTGCCCCAACGGCGTCTGTGACTCTGCTAAAACCCTGCTCTCTGGAAAAAGAACAAAAGCAATTTCAGCCGATGAAGCAAGGTAGGCCCTGCTCTTATAGGAAGCCCACATCCACTCCACTCCATGAGCCCCACAAATTCACCTGACTTGCTCCTGCAAACACACTGCCCTGTCCCAACACATCTGGAGACCTCTACACTGTCTTCATCTGGGTACCTCAAGGGGTTTCTGCCCAGGTCTTCAGATCAAGCAGAGAATTGCTTTTCAGAACCAGCTGCTTCCTGATCTGGAGCCAGTGGCGTTAACCAACAGGAATGCTGCCAGGATGCCTCAGGCCCCTCTTGAATAAATGGACAGACCTGCCTAGTAAACACCATCACCTTGGAACTGCATCCTAGATTTCTTAGTGCACTGTCTTCCATTGTCAAAGGAGTAGCACGGAGTAATTTTCCCCCTGGGTTCAGAGCGTACCCCTCAAATCTTTTTGAATGAGAACTAAATTATCCCCTTGATTTGGGTGATTCTGCACTGATACATTGTAGTCTACCTTTTCAAGCCACACTTTGCCCCACTCACTTCAAAAGTGCCTCCAGCTCCCGCTTGACTCTGCCCACCAGAGGCGGCCCCTGGAAGGTGAGGGCCGTGTACAGCTGCACCAGGGAGGCCCCTGCCCGGATCTTCTCCAGGGCATCCCGCCCACTGCTGACGCCACCAACTCCGATGATGGGAACTCTGCCTGCAGGGAGGCACAGGCAACACCGTGAGGAAGGGAAGACCACGTGAGAGCCAAGGGCTCAGTCTGCCTTTGCCCCTGCAGCTTCCTGCCACTTGCAGCAGTTTAGGGAGCAGTGACTGCACTCACAAGCCTGGAGCCCCAGCCACCCCCAGATTTGGAGACACAGGCGAGGGAATCCTTGCCTTGGGTGAGTGCATACATCTCCCGAATGGTCTGGGTTGACAGATCCCGGAGGGGCTCCCCACTCAGTCCTCCTGTTTCAGAGCGCAGGGCATTCTGGAGGCCGGCAGGGCGACTCACAGTGGTGTTTGTGACGATCAGCCCATCAATGCCCAACTGCAAGACGAGAGAGAGAAACAGGCTGCTCATGGGCTTGCAGCAGTCATGGCACTGAAGGTCTCAGAGAAGTTTCCCTGGGGGTCTAAGCAGCAGCCAAGCCAAGCACCCATGCCCGAAGCCCCAGGAAACAAAAGCTATGCCAGATCTCACTAAGTTCCTGAACAACTATCAAGAGTGAGCCTAACATAACAAGGGAGCCTCTCATCACGACTACCCACAGCATTCCACTGGGATATGGTTTAAATCTCACAGCAACCCACTTCCTAGGTCTCACCACAGCCACCTGGTAGTAAGTGGTGGAACCAGGATTTGAACCTAGTACTGCTGGGCTCCACAGACTGTGATTCCACTACTCTCCTGTGACACCAAGACCTGGCATTCAGACGGAGGCTGGAGAGAGGGAGACAGCGAATATTCCAGACCCGACTGAGTATGGCCAAGGATGCGAGAACCAGCCTCACTGTCCTGGCAGGATGAAGATGAGGAAAGAGGAAGGGAGAGGCATAAGGAAAAGATTCATTCAAACGCGAATTCAAGCAACCACTTTTAACAAACGATGGATTACGCTGTGACAGACACCAAACCAGCCCTCCACAGCACAGAGAAGAAGTCACAAGGCTGCCATTAGGAGCTCCCCTAGCCAGCCAAATGGCTTTGACAATACTCTCCAGGCCGGGCCCCGCCTCGCACCTCCCTCACCACACCAGCAATGTCCTCCTTGTCCTGGGCCGTGAGGTCGGGGGCGATCTTCACTAGCACAGCCGGCTTGTGCGCTCCCTGGAGGGCATCCCTCTCCTGCAGCACCTACAGTAACACAGTGCCAGAAATGGGGACCCAGAAGATGGTAACCACAGATCAGTGTGTTTCCATACCAGCCATCAAACTAAAGTACAAATGACTGCTCCTTTCCAGGAAAGTGAGCCCTCAGTTATACAGGGACCCCCTGCAGGATGGAACCAGCCCCCAGGGAGGAGTCCCTCGTGTTATTGTTGGTGTCTGCATGTTGAGGTTTATTTAGTCTTCTGTCCCTGAAAGAAGTAACAAGGGAATTCGCTCACAAGTACTGTGTGATAAAAAGTCACTCAATTCATTTGCTCAGTTCATTTCGTGTTCACTGAGCTAGGTGCTGGGGGGGAAAAAGTGGTAAATGAGAAAGACATGGCCCCTGCTCTCCTGGAACTTAGGCTTTAACCTGGAGGGCAGATAACTGAACAACTAATTACTATTGAGTATGATCAGTGTTGTGCCAAAGAGCTAGCAAGTGCTCCAGGAGCAAGGGGTCCCAACTGGTCCAGGTGCTAAGGTGGGCCTCTGGAGGGCTTCGCCCTGGAGAATGAACAGGAGTGGGAAGGACAAGCTGGCAGAGCAGGGAGCAAGAAGAGGTGTAATAGCCCACCTTGGTCAGCAGGCGGCGCAGTTCTGCCTTTCCCTGAAGGCTCCGCAGCCCAGCCGTGTTGGGACTGGACACGTTCACTACCAGGTAGTCAGCCAAGGGGCCCAGGACTCGGACCCCCTCTGTGTAGTCTGCAGCAGCATCCACCGAGGTCTTATTCTTCCCCAGGTTTATTCCCAGTGGCAGCCCATCTACAAATATCACCGGTCAAGGTTTTGTCCCCACACAGCATTGCCTGCGCAACATTTTGAGGCCATCATTGACTGAAGAGCCCAGGAATGGCACTCTTGACCTTCTGCCTCAGAATCTGAACGTTCCTAAATCAACCGACAAATGTGATGAACTATGGCAGGGTGCTGCAGCCTGCTGACCAGTAACAGCTCACCATCATTGTCTGGGCAACTATGGGGGTGTTTTACCACATTTTGTCCTTTCTAATTTTCAAAATTTAAAGGAAAATGAAGAAATTAAAAATGCAAATACTAGTGATAAAAAAAAAGGTAGGCCTCATAAACCTCAAACAACTGAAAAATAGAAAGAAATCGGCAGGTCAGAAGGGAAGCCTGATGGACTTGAGTTGAGTAGCCAGGTATGCAGTTATGACAAAAAAAGCAGAGAACTATGTATAAATTCTGGAGAATATTTTCAATTATCATGTCTACAGTATGGAGATATAATCAAGTATTTAGTAATACTTCTGGTTCTCAAAAATGAACTCCCCCTTATAACCAGGGTTGCCAGACATCCCAATGCTCCCACAAGAGTCCAATAGCCTAGGCGTAATTCTTACTAGCCCCTTTTTCACTCTCAAAATTGTCTCCATTTACATAGTAAATGATGTGGCCTCCTAACTTAAAGATCCATGGGATTATCACTTGACTTGCATTTTGGACTCAGAAAAACGCATTACTCAGAAACATGCTAGGTGTGAAATCAAGAGCTTTTGTGTACTTTACTTCTCCAAGGATGCTATCCTACTACCTGCAAAGTTCAATCGCAACTGGCTGCTTTTTTCCATCTGATGGTTGGGAACAGAACCGGAATACCTGGTTTAACTCACAAAATGTGTCAGGTCAGGCAGACTCAAAGATTAATTATTTAGTACTGCTATCCATACTGTCACACCCTGAGTGGAGAATCACCTTTTTCATCATCAGCTTAAAAGTAAATGAGATTTTTTCTTTTAAGATTTATTTTATTTATTTCTCTCCCCTTCCCTCCTGTTGTCTGCCTTTTTTTTTTATTTCTCTCCCCTTCCCCCCTCCAATTGTCTGTTCGCTGTGCCTATTTGCTGCGTGTTCTTCTTTGTCCACTTCTGTTGTTGTCAGTGGCATGGAATCTGTGTTTCTTTTTGTTGTGTCATCTTGCTGTGTCAGCTCTCCATGTGTGTGGCGCCATTCCTGGGCAGGCTGCACTTTCTTTTGCTCTGGGCGGCTCTCCTTACGGGGCACACTCCTTGCGCGTGGGGCTCCCCTACACAGGGGACATCCCTGCATAGCACGGCACTCCTTGCACACATCAGCGCTGCATGTGGGCCAGCTCCACACGGGTCAAGGAGGCCCAGGGTTTGAACCTCGGACCTCCCCTGTGGTAAACGGACGCCCTAACCACTGGGCCAAGTCCGCTTCCCAGTAAATGAGATTTGTGTAGCAAATTTCCAGGAAGGGAAGCAGATGTGGCTCAAGCGATTGCATTCCCATCTACCATATGGAGGGTCCCAGGTTCGGTTCCCAGGACATCCTGGTGAAAACAAGCTGGCCCACACAGAGAGCTGGTGCAACAAGATGATGCAACGAAAAAGAAACACAGAGGAGAGACAGTGAGACACAGAACAAACCAGGGAACTGAGGTGGCTCAAGCAATTGAGTACCTCTCTCCCACATCAGAGGTCCCAGAATCAGTTCCCAGTGCCTCCTAAAAAGACGAAAAGAGAAGACAAGCAGACACAGAAGAACACATAGCGAATGGACACAGAAAGCAAAGAGGGCAGAAGTGGCAGCAGGGGTGAGAGGGGGGGAGTGGGGTAAATAAATAAATCTTTAAAAAATATTTCCAAGGGGCTGAAGTTGTTCAGAGCCCAATTAGACAAAAGCCCTATATAACAAGGTCTCCAAGCTTCCCAACTCTAGTACCAATCAAGCCAAGATCATTTCCAAGTTTTAATTCTTATCACCTATGTAATAAGCTTTGAAAGATAGCATTGCTTTCAAGTAGCTAATGGGGCTTTCATCAGTAATCTGCCCAAACTGGTAAGATTTTGCAGTTAGACAGAAATGGCTGAATTACTCTATCCCCAAAGGGCACCATCATTTTCTTAACTCATTTTCCTTGGCACCATACTAGCAAGAAGCTGTCACCAAGGCTTCCAGCTATTGGGCCGCCTGACTGATAAGCATACGAGCATAACACTGCCAGAGGATTCCCTGTCTCTCCAGTGAACATTAGTGCCAGGGTGAGGGGGTGGGTGAGGGAGAACAGGGGATAAAGTTGGCACAAGGAGCACTGTGGACAAATAAAGAAATAAAAGGAAGGTAAGCTATGGACCATGGTTGGTGGTAATAGTCTGATGATATTATCTCATAAATCTGTTAAATGTTCAACCATGGTGTGGTGTGTTGATGGAGGGGTGTAGTATGGGAATTCTACACATGTGCATGATTGTTTTATAAGTTCACAACTTCTGTAATAAAAAATATATTTAAAAAATAATAATAGGGTGGATTGGATGGAAAGTACACCAAATGTAAGATACGGACTACAGTTAGTAGTAATATTTTGACAATATTCTTTCACAGTTTGCAACAAATGTTTCACAGCTATGCAAGGTGTTGGTGGTGGGGTGATGATACCCCTGTATGATGTTATGCATTTTTGGCAAGTTCACAACTTTTACTATACACTTACTGTTTATGTACACCGAGTGTCACAAACCATAGAAGTCATATTACGACCTTCAAAGTTCCCCAATTGGGAAGATCTGTAGACAGCAGGATCTGGTTCTACCAAAGCCAGGGATTTCTAAAACAAGGTCACTTCTCCTCCCCAAACCTGAGACTGCTAACTGCCTCAGCCCTTTCACCTTCACGTCCTATCATGAATCTGACATCCATAGGTTTTCCTCACCTCGCCACTAGGGCATCCAACATGGCTAAAACCTCCTGGATGGAGTTCCAGAGGGACCCAGATGCCAAAATGATGCCAACTGGGCTGCTGCTCCTACACAATCCCAGACAGCACCTGGGAAGGTATGGTCAGGACAGCACAGCATTACAAAAGCCATAGTAAGGAAACATCAGCGTCCCCAAAGGTGGTCATCAAAGCTGCATGCTCTTTCAGAAACAATTCTTGAAGGGTCTTTTCCAAAATGTCAGTAATAGTTATCTCTGAGTGGGGAGGATTATGAGAATTTTAATTTTCCTGCAGGAAGTAGAAAAAGAAGCTCAAGTCCTGCTCAAATCTTAATTACCTATATGATCAGAGGCAAGCCACTTTGTTTTTCTTATATCCAAGCTCCCATGGTTTTATAACATAGGTTACATCATGAGGCTGAAACCAAGTAAGTCCTTACTAAATTGCAAAATTCAGCTAAACTCTTGAAGGGTGTGGGAGAACCAGGAAAATTTCTCTACACAAGTTCCTCAGCATTTTTTTTCCTATTGCTCAACCACGTTTATTTTACTAGGAATGTTCCCAATGTTTAGCCCACATTTCTTTTCAATAAATGAAAAAAGTCCCTTTCCTTCAATAAGGAAGCAGGACTACTTTACCTTCTGTGAGCTTGTTCTGCTTCTGCTGTCTGGCCCGTAATCTGTGCTCCACCACGGAGAGTCCATGGCTGTTAAATCCGTATCTGTACCACACAAGCAAACGGGAGGGATAAAGTTAAAGCCCCTCAGCCTGAAGCAAAGAATATGGTATGACAGCTCCAAAGGCATCTCCACATTATACTTACAACTTAAAGAAATTGAGAAAGAAAATCAGGTTCAGTTCTTAGAATTCCAAGGACTAAACATCTCTGAGACTCCTATAGAACTTGCTAAATCACCATCAAACAAAAAGGGAAAGTATAAATTTGCAGACAAGCTGCCCAGCCAACTAGCCTTAGCAAGCAGCCCTGACTCTGCAGGAGCAGACCTGCCCCGGTCCAGCCACTCCTCCTGACCCAACAAGTGCTACTCAAACCCAGCTGAGCCCTCGCCACCCCGAAAGCCCCGGGGTTTTCCACCTCCTGGCTCTGTTCCCAAACACCCCTCCTGGATCCCATCCTTCCACCCATTTCTCCATTCTTTCTGCCTCTTCAAATCTTCCACTCTTCCCGGTCCCGACAAATGCTCTCTCCCCCACCTTGGCCTTTCTCCAGCGCTCTGTATCCGTCTCCTTCCTGGTTCTGGATGTGTGGACATGCTGAAGTTCCCCAGCTAGGCTATAAGCTTCTTTAGGGCAAGGGTGCATCTTAGTTCTCTATCATTCTGTCACTTGAAGTTCCACAAAGGCAGGGATCTCGTCTGTCTATTCCTCCCTGTATCCCCAGCCCCCCTGTGGGTTGTGGACCAACGGCTAATCCCTTTCTTCCTTGGAACCCACCTCCCCTGATCCAGGGCAAAAATGCTGATTACTCCTTCCCAGCCTTGCTGGCAGGTGAAGTATACATGCGACCAGGTGTGTTCACTTAGACCCAAGGGGCTGTCCACTGAGGAACTTCTGGAAAAATCTTCCCTTCCCTCACAATATACATGCTTCCTTTTCCCTTTCTGCCCTTGGATGTCCACTTGTGAGACGTAATGCTTGCTGCTGGGGCAGCCATCTCGCCAACAAGAAGGGAAGGCCCAGAAAAGTTGATCCAGAGCCAGGGCATTGCTGTGCTGCTCAACCTACCCTGGAACTGTCTACTTCCCTGTTATGAAAAGAAAATAATTATCAACGCTTATTGCTTCAGACACTTTTAGTTGGATCTGTTACCTGCAACCAAAAGCAGCCTAACAGATATGGCAGCACATGTGCTTGTGACTTAATAAAGGAGTGAATACCCAGCCCAGTTCATTCCATAAGTGTTTACTGAGCACCCACTATGTGCCACACAGTGAGGCTGACCCAGCAAGTGCTCGGTAGCATAGGCTGTCATGCCATTTCTCATCTATGGGCCACTGCCAAGACCACCACCCTGGTATCTGCAGCTATCTGTGTCAGTCAAAACATAAATATACCCTGCCTGGCCAATTCTGAGGCTATTAATTCCAGCTGTAATGCAGCAGAAAGATTAATAACCTGCTCTCTAATGCCTCAAAGTTTCCCTGAAGCACAATAAGGCAGTAAGTGTGGCTAAATAAACTTCTCCTTGATCAGTTTCCCTAAGGGCCACTGATGACCCCCAAAGATGCCTAACAAAATCTGCCCAAGGATGCTCTTCTAAATTCTGTTACCAAAAAGTAGGAATTTCTTCACTTTCTGGCTGTGCTGTAGTATAATTTGCCCCAGGATTACAAAGAGAAGTGTTGTATTCAGTCCAGAAGGAGTTTCCTTACTACAACATTTATGTTGATTATTTAATAAGGGCTAGGGCTGTGCCATCCAACAAGAGAGCCACTAGCTATATGTGGCTACTGAGCACTTAAAATGTTGCTAGTCTAAAATTGAGAGATGCTTTAGTAAAATGGACTTCAAAGACTTAGTACAAGTGAAAGAAGATAAAATAGTTCACTAATAATTGATTGCATGCTAAAATGATAAAATTACTATATATTAGGCTAAATATATTATTAAAATTAATTTCAAATATTTTTGTTTTTTAATGTGGCCACTAAAAAATTTTAAATTATATATGGGGGAAACGGACTTGGCCCAGTGGTTAGGGCGTCCGTCTACCACATGGGAAGTCCACGGTTCAAACCCTGGGCCTCCTTGACCCGTGTGGAGCTGGCCCATGCGCAGTGCTGATGCGCGCAAGGAGTGCTGTGCCACGCAGGGGTGTCCCCCGCATAGGGGAGCCCCACGCGCAAGGCATGCGCCCCGTAAGGAGAGCCGCCCAGCGCGAAAGAAAGTGCAGCCTGCCCAGGAATGGCGCCGCCCACACTTCCCGTGCCGCTGACGACAACAGAAGCAGGCAAAGGAACAAGACGCAGCAAAAAGACACAGAGAACAGACAACCGGGGGAGCGGGGGGAATTAAATAAATAAATAAATAAATAAATAAATCTTTTAAATAAATAAATTATATATGGGACTCACATCATATTTCTACCGGATGGTGCTGAGCTAGGGCACTTGAGTGACAATGTGGAAAGAGCACACGCTCCAAAGTCAAAGAAGTCTAAGTCCATATCCAAGCTCTCTCATTTATTATCTCTGGGATTGCAGCTAAATTATTTAGCTCTCTGGGCTTCTGTGAAATAATGAAACCTGCTTTCCAAAGTTGGTGTGAGAAGCTATGACTGGCCTGTAGTCAATGCTCAACAGGGTTTCTGAACATTTCAAATGAATGTCCGTTAAATGGCAGGGTGAGAAAACATAGGTGGCTCTTACATCCTTGAGAGCCCTGCTCTCAGGAGGTGCCCCTATCAAACGCAGAGCTGCTCGCCTACCTGTTAATGATGGCATGGTCCTCAGGGAGGCGGAAGACTCTGGGGCTGGGGTTTCCTTCCTGAGGTTTTGGGGTAACACTTCCTATCTCAACAAAACCAAAGCCCATCTTATAAAGTCCATCCACAGCTTCCCCATGCTTGTCAAATCCTGCAGCGATTCCTACTGGATTTCGGAATTTATGGCCTAGGACTCTCACCTCCTGAGGAAAGAAAGACAAAGTTAGAGATTCAAAAGGCATTGCAATATTTCTCAAAGTGTGGTCCCTGGCATACCTACATTAGAATTACTAGGGCAGGGATGGGGATGGCAGCTAATTAAACATCAGATTCCAGGGCCCAGTCCCACACTACAGAATCAGAATCTTTGGGGGAGATGGGGCTCCACACAGTGCTCCCCAGGTATTCTGACACGCACTCGAGTTTGAGAACTGCTAAGCTTTACCACTGAGGGAGGGGTGGGAAGAGACACTGTGTTACTGTATTTCCACCACAGTTTGAGCAGAAACTGGGCATGTCCTTAGTAATTTGCACCTTTGACTCCATTATACACAGTTAGGAGAGGGAAGCAATTAAATAATTGTCAGCAATTAAATAAATGTCAGCCTCTGGATATGCTCCTCTGAAACCAGGGAGTGTCAAGCAGCAAAACCCTTCAATCAGCTTAATAAGCCAGCCCCAGCTGTGTCCCTCCCCATTACCCAGGCTAAGGTGGGCAGCCTTATTGCCGGGCTCCAGAAAAACGCCATGGCTGGAGACAGATGCTTCCCTTTCAGCCATGGGGCAGATTCCAGATGGTTCTCTAGAATGAGAGTGACTGAGGTCTGGTACTACCAGTCTAGATTGACTCCTCAGGATTCTTGCCCTGATGGAGCCAACAAATCAAGTAGCAAAACAAATACTTTAAAAGGTCTAAAATAGAAAGCAAAAGATGTCACAAAGCCAGCGATTACACTGTTAGCTGATGTGGCCAGGAAAACCTCAGAGAGGACTAGCAAGGGGTCTCCAAGGATGGGAATCATCTGATCCTGGAAGGAGGAGAAAGAAAGGACACTTCAAGAAAGGAAAACAACAAAAATAAAAACCTGGAGGTGGGACTGTACAGAGCAACTCAGGAGACTATGAGGAAAGAAGTGTAGTTGGACCAAGGGACCCTCCTCATGAACTGTGGTTCAGCCCTGGCAGCATATCAGAATCCCCTGGGGATTTTCATGCCTCACTCCCAGAGAGTAAGATTAAATTATCTGGAAAGGGGCCAGAAAATATGTATATTCCAAAAGCTCCCCCCAGTGATTCCAACACACAGCCAAGGTTGAGAACCATGGATTGAGGGGAATGAGGGAGAGCTAAAATTGGAAAGTTTCCTTGGAGTGAGTGAGACTATCAAGATTCCCAGCTGTCAGGTTAAGGAATCTGGACTACATCCTAAATAAGGAGCTGCTGAAAGTGTGGCCCACAGGGATATTTAGGACAATGGCTCAAAGGCCACACCTGCTCTCCCCATTGACTGTGCTTACATGGACTTGGCTTTGTACCAGTCCCAGCCATAACCACACTTTCTTCCAAAGTCACCCCATTCCACTCTTTACTCACTCCTATTCCAATGAATTCCTTTACTTTCAAACCAGCAGTTTTGGACAAGGAAGATGCAGAGACTTAGAGAAAAGAATGCTCTTTCTGCTCCTACCGTGCCTGTCAGTGTTTAAAGTATGGTAAATCAGGTAAAATATGCAGAGAATTTATAATCAGGACCCTTCCTCAAAGAGTTCTGAGTGCCTCCTGTTTCTGTTTTCTTCATGCCCACCTCTTTCTGATGCACCCTGTTTGGTAAGAAGTCTCTCAAAAAGGAAACCGCCAAAGTTTACGAGGAAGGGGATTCTTCTGTTTTGTTTGCTCAAGTTAACCCCAGCATGCAGAACCATAACGGGCACATGGTGGGGGCTCAATAAATACTTGTTGAACGAACGACTGCATGAGACTGGGACAGGAGTTTGTATGCTTTCAGTTTCCTCAGAGGGCTTGGCTAGACATGCCCACATCATATTGGATGTTTAATGAATCTAGCCTGCTTCCCTGTTTAGCAGAGGGGAAGATCAAAGTATCTGAGACCTCAGCAAGTCAGAATAGTGGCCAAGGACACAGATGCCAGAGCCGGACTCCATGAGTTCGAAACCTGGCTCTACCATTTCCTAGCTAACTTTGGGCATGTGACTTAACTACCCTGTGTTTCATTGCCTGCTCTGTAGATGGGAATGATAATAGGATCTAACTCTTGGAGCAGTTGTGAGAATGAAATAAGAATACTGCCTAATACAGTAAGCCCAAGATAAGAGTTAGATAAAAATCATTATTATTATTATCATCATTGCTAGGACTGAACTCCAGATTCCCACTGCTAACTTGGGGCTCTGGTTTTCAAGAAGATCAGCCCCAGCTGAGTAAATGAAGGGTGTTCCAAGGGCACCTACCAGCATTTCGGAGTCCTGAAACGTGGCTCGAGGAAGGAGCCCCAGGGAGGCAAAGCGAACAGCCAGCTTGTGGGCTGACTCTGGGTCCAGCAGCCCCTGCAGAGCCGGCATCAAGTGCTCAGAGTAGAAATGCTCGTCCCCGGTGGCTGTCAGGTAGGAGGCAAAGAGAAGTCCTCCACCCCCCAGGATGACCACGACATCCTGGAGCCGCTTCTAAAAAAGAGTCCATGAAAGGCCCGTTAAGGCCATGCGGCAGCACACTCTCTTTAACCCCTTCCACACTTGTAGAGGACAGAACAGGTCACAGGAGGCAATGTCCCTAGCCCTCAGTTAACAATGGTCTCCTTCATGCCTAGTGTTGCTCATACACTGACCTCTAGAGCCACAGGCTGTATCTACCCTTCTGCTCGGCCTTGAAGGCTTTCCTAGGATGCCACTCCAGAGATTTCCAAAGCAATACTGGCCCCTAGACAGCACTTGGCAGGGAGCACGATTTCTGGGAGAGAGTGTAAAGGTTCTCCCCGTAGCAAAAGAGAATGTGATGGACCCCAGGAACTGGAGGAAGGAGTAAAATTGGTTTAGAATGCAAGGGTTTGGAAGAGCCTGGCTTAAAAATAAAGGTCTTCGCCAGACTAAAGATAAGGGGTTTGTTTCCTAAGCAAGGAAGTGACATGATCCAATTTAACTTTAAGGATCACTACTGGCTGTCGTCTTCACTCTCCCTTCGTCTCCGCCAGTAGATTGAAGGAAGGCCCCTTAAGTCAATAAACAAATATGCGCCACCTATTACGTGCCAGGCCCTGGGGTTATAGCAATCGGCATGTCACACAGAGCTTACCCTAACAAAACTTTTGCCAGAAGGCTTGGAACCATGTCTTATTCTAATTTTATTCCACGCTGAATCCAGCACACAATGCTAGTTGGTCATGTGTTGACTGAATGGCAGGCTCAATAAAAATTCGAACCACGTGCACTGACACGCAGATAGGTATGTGCCTAGACATGCGCGTGCTAGTTTAGACACACCTTCACACGCATACATGTAAATGCACACGCACCTGCATTTTGCAGGTGTCCCCAAAGCCACACAAATCCCTCAAAGGGGCCCAGGTTCTTGGAACCAACTTTCGCCCATACCTCGCCCCCGCCAGCCCACCATTCTGCCCGCGACCTACTCCCGGAACCCGACGCTCCCTCGCACCCGCGAGAACACCATTTTCCAACACCACCTTCGGGTGGACTCACTTTCAGGTGTCTCCACGCCATGCTGCTTCCGCCACTGGGCCAGCCCTGGTCTCGCTTCCATTGGAGAAGGTAGAGGCAGGCCCTCCTATCCCCGCCCCTGGGACTGCCAACCCACCAATGAGACGCCTGAGGAGGCAGGACCCGGCGGCGCCCGGGGCATGAAGGCGGCCTCGCGCGTGCGCACATGCGCTGGCCCCGCCTCTTCCGCCCGCCCTCAGGCTCGTCGCCTGCTGGCTGGGTGCTGAGGAGAGGCCCGGCGGCTGGCTCGCTGAGGACCGGGCTCGCTGAGGGCCGGGCCCGCTGAGCCCGGGGCCCTGCGCAGAGCTTTCCTGTTGTCCTGCAGCTGCGAATCTTAGAGCCAGTGAGGACCCGAGGCCAGAGGGGAAGGGAGAAGCTTCTAGATTCCTCCTCTGCGATCCCCAAAAGAACTGAAATCCGGGCGGCAGGACTCCGACACGGGCACAAGGAAGGGGCAGTTGGTCACACCCCTCTTTTATATTCCCATATCGTTAGGAACGAAAGAAAGGAAATCACATCCTTAAGTCCCCAAATAGTTGTCTTTAGGCCCAGGGATGCATTATAACTTTAGTGGGCCCTTTCCTCCAAAGAAATAACAATCGTTTTAGTTGCGTTGATGTAAAGACGAATACCTTAATATCGTTATGGGCCAAAAGTGTTACAGTCCTCCCCGCGCACGGATTTAATCAGTAGATGCCGGGGTTTTGAGATGAGAAAAAGTTGATTTAGCCAAGGCTAGCCTTGCGAAGACACGAAAGGCAGTTTTCCTCAGCACTATCTCGCGGAGTAGGAAAGGTGAAGGATTTTTATTGCATTAAACCAAGGGAGATGGAGTTAGGGCTCTCAGGGCTATGGGCACTTTGGGATTGGTTAATAAGCATTTAAATTAACGGTTGCAAATTGGTTCCTACCATTGGGTGTGTCCACATTCAAATTAGGGGTTGTGAATAGGTTATTATCTTTGGCTTGTGGTTTCTGTTATCTTGAGGCGTGGGCGCCTGCTGTGGCAGGACTAGTCGGACCTCTTGCTTTCTTTCAGGTCCGGAATGTTTCCTGTCTGCTATGATTTCGCTCTCAGGGTCTTTTATGTCTTGGGGTCATTTTAAATTCATGTTGGTTCTTTTCTCTGCATGCTTTGCGAGTCTCGGTTAGTTCTGTGAGAAGAGAAGAAAGCATTATTAATCTTAAAAGAGGGAAGTGAAAATTTTAACAAGTTACTAAGGGAGGAGCCATTCTACTGGGTTAGTACGTGGCAGTTTCAGTGAGTGTGATTTTTACTATTATAATTAGGCAAATTTTTCTTCTAGGTTAACTTTCTTCTAACTGCACATATCTTTGTGGTTAAAGCTAATTAAGGCTGGTCTGGCTGAGGCTGTTAAAACAAGAGCTTAGCATAGGGTGTGTAGGAAAGAATTTCAGAGAAAAGAGAAATGGAAACTTTTGCAACCTAGTTGGGGAAGGAACTGCTTTAACAGTGGGGGTTATGAAGAAACAATGGGTCTGCTACAATGTTATATATATATAAAGTTTCTACAACTTAAAAGTTATTTTGTTCACATTTTAAAAGAAAACCTTTTCCTGAACTTCTGAAAATATCGTGGGCCTTAGGCACTGCACCTACCACTATGCCTAATGGATAAGTTGGTCCCGTTTTTGCCGTGACGTTCTGGTGCAACAGACGTAGAAGATATTTTATTAAGCAGATCAAGACCATAAGTGTGCAGCTTTGTTGGAGTGTGGAAAATTACAGTGATTTATGCCAACATAATTTGTCACAGTCCCAACAAGCAATCAGTCTCAATTGGGAATTCTGAAATCTCTTACCTTGAACAATGTCCTGGTTGTTGGACATTATAGATTCACCAAGTGTCAGCAGCATTAATCATGATAATGTTTGGAGGCACTACACCTTTCGGTGCCATTGTTGACCTGTTGTAGTGTTCCTTCCTAAGGCCTATTGCATTAGCTGAAATAGCTGGGCTCTTGTCATAACAGAAATTAGAAGTGGGAGGGTTTTGAAACACTGTTTTTAACTCAAGGCATTTGTGAACATCATTGTGTGAAGGTATCAAATTGGAAATAAGTTCATAAACCCACTGACACCTTTAGAGACAGATTGTGCTGCAGTAATTCACTTGTGAAGTGTCTCACTCTACATACATTAGAAATCATTGAAAACATTTATCAAGTTAGTCATTATGCTTATCAACCAGTCTTCCTTTTACACTTCAATAGAATAAATTAATTTGTCATAATATAGTCAATATAAATAAACTCAACCTGTACAAAAGATGTCCAATCTTCAGGTCTAAGCCACACTCCCCAGTTTTTTGATCATTCAGATTGAATCTTGTATTGATAAAGTGCTCATACTCTAGGCAAAACACACGTTGAGAGATAATATATCAGGTACTGGGGAAAAAAGGGTTGAAATGAAATTACAGCATTGTGTAAGATACCTGACTTGGCTTACACAAAAGATTTCATCAATATCAGGTTGCACCTAATATATCTGAAACAAAATTCATGTATGTAAGTATATATGAATTACAAACTCTTCTTTATCCTGGCATTCGAAACATTTGAGTTTTCTGGTTTCAGTTCCTACTACTGTCCTCCCAAACTGTGCCCTCCCACCCCCTTTCCTACACCCACCTCAGCTACACACGCACAATTATTTCTTTCTCTTTTATAAATAACCTATCTTTGCACCACTCTTTATTTACACTCATTGACTCCTCTGTCAAGATACCATTTTCAGGGAAACGGACTTTGGCCCAGTGGTTAGGGCGTCCGTCTACCATATGGGAGGTCTGCGGTTCAAACCCCGGGCCTCCTCAACCCGTGTGGAGCTGGCCATGATGCGCGCAATGGCGCCGCCCACACTTCCCGTGCCGCTGGTGACAACAGAAGCGGACAAAGAAACAAGACGCAGCAAATAGACACCAAGAAAAGACAACCAGGGGAGGGGGGGAAATTAAATAAATAAAATAAATCTTTAAAAAAAAAAAAAAAAAAGATACCATTTTCATTTGTCTAAAGATGTCCTTTTTTTTTTTATGTTCAAATAAATGTTAGGGAAAAAGGAAAAGAAAAGAAATCACATTAAGGCTGGAAATAATTTCCTCATCTGAATTTTCATGGTATATAAGCTGTACCTCTCTGAAGATACTTTTATTAAATGCTTATGTCTTTTTTTCCCTAAATAGACCAGACATTTTTGGAAAGTCATATTTATCTTTAATTTGATAACTGCAGTGTTATCAAAATGAATTGTATTCTTGGGATCTATACTTTAAAGAATATTTCATCTTGGTGTCCACTTCCATAATGGTTTTTAAAACAGACAGTGACTTGTGAAGGAGGATGATCCATTGATATTGATGTCTTTGCTTATGAGCCTTTGCTCTTGAAATGGAAACAACCTAGTGATGTAGGGTGCCTAAGAGTTACCTATCAGGAGCCTCCTTTTTGTTCAAATGTGGCCTTTCTTTAAACCAAACTCAGCATATAAGAATGTGAGACATGGCTCCCAGAGATGAGCCTCCCTGTCACTGAGGGATTGCTACCAAGTACCTACAAGCAGTGCATCGGCCAGGGGTGGGGGGGAAGAGGGGGGAGACCTTGACCAAAAGGGGGAAAAGCTAAAGAAAAATGAGTTTATATGGCTAAGAGACTTCAAAGTGAGTCAGGAGACCATCCCAGAGGTAGCACTTATGCACATCTCAACAGGATCTCATTGACAGCCAAAGTAGCTACTACCCCAAATAGTGAAGCTTCTCAGGGATATGGACACATCCAGACACTATAGTCAGGGCAGACAGCTCAGAAGTTTGGTACCTTGCCAGTGGGCCCTACTTTGGAATTTATGCTCCCCAGGGTGACAAAGTTGGACTCAGTTGTGGTTTCCCTACACATGGCTCCTCTGCTCTTCTCTTTGAACCTATAATTAATACTGGAGTTGGTAGGTGTACATCCAGGAGACTTAAATATCTGGGCTGTCCATGTGCCAGCTGAGCCCTGGATCTCAACGGAGTTGCAATACCTACTCTCTAGTTCATTGGTCTTACCCAGGACAACTCAACTATCAAGGAGGTAATGATGAACAACTATCACACCAAGGAACCGAAAGTGCCCACAACTGCCAGCAAGAGAGTCCTATACATTGGATGTATGGGATTGAAGCCCCAGTTAATGGTGGAGTGGTTATCACCATCCCAGAGTCCTCAGAATTGGGAACTGAACTATGGACTAAAATAAACTTACTAGTATTCTACTATAGACTTACTGTGATTCTAGCCATGGAAGAGATACCATTATTGTGGAGGGAGTGACCCATGGATGTTCTGGGGTTAAGGAGAGGGAAAACAAGTGTAATGGGGGGATTTTCAGGACTTGAGAATTATCCTGAATGACATTACAACAACAGATACAGGCCATTATATATCCGGCCATAAACTATAGAGTTGAATGGGAGAGAGTGTAAACTACAATGTAAACTATAATCCATACTTAGTGGCAATTCTCCAAAATGTGTTTATCAATTGCAATGAATGTACCACACTGATGAAAGATGTTGCTAATGTGGGGAAATATGGGAGGTGTGGGGAGTGGGGCATATAGGAATCCCCAATATATTCTCTGTAACATTTATGTAATCCAAGTATCTTTTAAAAAATAAAAGTGGAAAAATAAATAAAAGTATTATAAGCATATTCTGCATCATTTTGGCTTAATACCTTAACCGTGAAACCTGCCAAGCAATTTCAATGTCTGTTTGTTTGCATTTTGGTAACAAAAAAGAAAACTGGCTATGATATATAAATGATGATAAATGGTGGGTGTGCAACTGATGAAGACAAATGACATCCTATATGAACAAAGGTTTTTCAAATAAAGAATCTTGCCACAACATGAAGTAGTGGGCATACCAAATTCAAAAGAACTGTGCAGTCACAGCCAGAACTGTGTTTATCTGGCAAATGGTTATTTGTGAACCTGTGCTTATTAGGACATTATTTCATTCAGCAAGTTTTGAATTTCATTGGTTTTCAGTTTTGTTTGTGTTTAATTTGTATTCATTCCTTAATCAAATACTCTGTGTTTTTATGACTAAATGCTTTAGTATAGAGTTTATACCTAGTTTTATGTTTGTATGAATACAATAATTTACATAAATCCCAGGGGAGCAAGAATGGTTTTCTTTAATTAAAAACAAAACACAACTACATTTCTCAATTTTTAGCAACACTGACTTCCGTATTCATCATTCTCTACCCCGTTATAGCTTAGACTAGCAAACAGATATATTATAAAGTTCAAGGCATGTCTGGTTGTTTCGACACAGATGGTATGGTACTCAGCCGTATAGGTCCATTACAGTATTGATTTCTGCTATTTGTTTTCAGCTTACAGGGACTTCATCTGGGACTTTGAAACAAACAAAAACGAAAACAAAGCAAACCAAAAAACACCTTCGTCTCCTTAACAAATTATTCCCAATTCCTAAAAGAGTAATACTAGTACACTTTTGTTTGTTTGTTTCTACAATCTGCTTTTTTTTTTAATGTTACATTAAAAATATTTAAGAGGTTCCCATATATCCCCCAACCCCCCACCCCCACCCCACTCCTCCCACATCAACCTCTTCCATCATTGTGGCACATTCATTGCATTTGGTGAATACATTTTGGAGCACTGCTGCTTAGAGAGCAAAGATTTTGTATTTCATCAAAAAAATCTGTGCTTTATATTGATTTTATCCTTTATTTTTTAAAAGAATAAGTCTTCTCACTTTTGAAATAAGTTTTTTTTTTACCATCATGCTATATCTTCTCTCCACTTTTAAAATCTTTTGTCGTTACTTTTATTAAGTAGGGAACTAAATATTGTTTCACAATTTCCCATGATCCTGTTTAATAAAATGTTAAAATCTGAAGAAGAAGAAGAGAAAAGAATAATACTAGTAAGATAAATCCACCAAGAATATGATTAAAGGACCAGACAGCCGCTGAGCCCCCAGACTTTTTTTGCTCACAATTCTCAGGGAGAATGTTCTTTAAAGGAAGAGCCTGGTTTTGGTTATATATCAGAACAGATATCCTTCTAGGAAGTGAACTAAGGAAGCCAGGGCAACATAGAAAAAATAATTGTTACAGCTTAACAGGTTTCCCTGCAGCTTTGAGGAAGCAGAAAATTACAGTGATGCCTGGGTAGGATACCTTGCTTACACATGGAACCAGGAGATTCAAGAATTCATCTGGGGGGAAGCGGATTTGACTCAACAGGTAGAGTGTCCACCTACCACATGGGAAGTCCAGGGTTCAAACCTAGGGCCTCCTGGTCCATGTGATGAACTGGCCCACGCACAGTACTGATGCACACAAGGAGTGCCCTGCCACACAGGGGTGTCCCCCACATAGGGGAGTCCCACGCACAAGGAGTGCACCCCGTAAGGAGAGCCGCCCAGTGCAAAAAAAGTTTGGCCTGCCCAGGAGTGGTGCCGCACATGGGAAGAGCTGACGCAGCAAGAAGACACAACAAAAAGAGACACAGATTCCTGGTGCCACTGATTCCTCGTGCCACGACAAGAATACAAGTGGACACCGAAGAACACACGGTGAATGGACACAGAGAGCAGACAACCAGGGGTCAGGGAAGGCAAGAGAAATAAATTTTTAAAAATTTAAAAAATCTAAAAAAAAAATTATCTGGTACTTTCTGGAAGAAGGGAAGAGGTGGTGGATTGAGCAAAAGTCAATGCTTTGGAGAAAACATCAAAAAAGAACAACCCAGGTAAGACTCTGGAGTTTAGTAAGTGCTAAACTTCCTCACTTTTACACAAGAGGGAGAAAAAATTTAAATCATTATTTCTGCTTTTGTGTACAGAAAAATCCATCACTTCATCACCATCATTCCTCTGAAATATTTCCACTTTTGTGCCATAGGCTTTGATTTGCCTATGTAAAATTAACTTGCCTAATATTTCACTAAAGTTTTAGACAACATTCTGAAGAAGGAAATATTTTATGGTCACTTTTTTCCTTACAGGTAAACTTGTCTTCATTATTCTCAGCTCCAATTTCCTTATACAGAAACTGGTAAAGAAATTATCTTACATATATATTTTCAAAATTATTCCTCTTAATAGTCGAGATCTTAGAGAAAAAAGTAAAACATTATTATATCATCATCACCTTCATTAACATTTAGATAAATTAATACTACACCTTGTGATAAGGAATACATAATATGAAAAATAAACTCTGTGAGGAAAATCCTAAATTTTCATCTATTGAAACCCAGAAAAATTTGGCTTTCAGATTTACTTTTTAAAAATGTCTGACTTTGGAGTATGAGACTTATTTGTGTCTGTTCTCCCTACAGCAGCTGCTGCAGCCTGCCAGTCCACAAAACCTACCAGTCATACTTACATGTCCAGACACTCTGATTGGATCTCATCAAAAGTGGACCTGTGCTTATTAGGATATTATTTCATTTGCCAGGCTGGTAAGTGATGATTCTACACACTGCCAAAGACCTAAATTTTGAAAACTCATTCTAAATAAGGAGAGCATGTGGGACCATTACTTAAATGGTCTGTGAATGATAGACCATATTGCAAATAAAGGGATTTTGATTTCATGATATTGATTGGAGTAACTCCCACATGCATCCCATCCTAGTAGTTGAAAAAGCTGGGCTTTGATGTCCCCATTATGTCTTGACTTGGTAGAATACGGGAGAAATGATATTGCTAACCTCCATTTTCCATGTCTACTACCCCTGATCTATTCAGCACTTTTGGGGTGGGAGGGAAGAGTAGAAAGTAAAGGAGGAAAAGAGGAAAATATGAGGTAGGCAAATAAGAGGAAGAATGAAGGCATTATGGGTTAGAGGTTTGCTTCTCTGGAGGAAGAAATTTTTTTAAAAACCCTATATATGTTTATATTTATTTTTGGTTTTAATTAAGCAGTGTTTTTCCCAGTGATTATTGCTGCTTTCACACTCCCATAAGGCATTTACTCTTTTTTTTTTAAAGATTTATATTTTATTTATTTCTCTCCCCATCCCCCCAGTTGTCTGCTCTCTGTGTCCATTCACTGTGTGTTCTTCTGTATCCACCTGTATTCTTGTCAGCAGCACCCAGAACCTGTGTCTCTTTTTGTTGCATCATCTTGCTGCATCAGCTCTCTGTGTGTACAGTGCCACCCTGAGCAGGCTGCACTTTTTCGCGCTGGGCGGCTCTCCTTCTGGGGCACACTCCTTGCGTGTGGGGCTCCCCTACACAGGGGACACTCCTGTGTGGCATGGAACTCCTTGCACGCATCAGCACTGTGCATGGGCCAGCTCATCACATAGGTCAGAAGGCCCTAGGTTTGAACTTTGGACCTCCCATGCGGTAGGCAGATGCTCTGTCCGCTGAACCAAATCCACTTCCCTACAACTCTATTTTTATCAAAGTTTATTTTCTGCTTCTAGGTGGTAGTACATTTATGTGAAAGATAAAAGCATTTTTTTGAGATGCAAAACTATTAGTTACTTTTGAAACTAAACTATTGGAATAACATAATCACTTAGAAGAATTCAGAAATAACTATTAATGTCTTAGTGCTTGTACATTTTATTATGAATTTAGAACTATCCTTTTCAAAATATTTTAGTGGGAGAAATTTGTTTTAATCTAAAAAGCGGGTTTTAATAGGAATATATATTTGCATATGTATATATAAATACATCAGTATAAAAATAATAAAAGAATAAATAAAAACTTAGGAAAGTAAGTTCCTTACCTACAGGTGAGGGAAGGAATAGAGTAGCAGGGACAAAGACAGAAATTAGACCTTTTTGACATTGAATCTGTAAATGTACACAATTATAAAACAAACTTAAATGAATAAAGCACTCTCTGAAAATAGGAGGAAAGAGAGAAGACAGGAAAGAAATTGGAGATAGCAAGTTTAGACAAACTATAAAGGAATTTTGCAGCGAAGAGCAGGAAAGAACTGGGATGATAGTTCATAAGGCGAATATTTGTTTTATTCCCTTAAGGCAGGAAAAGTAACATGTTGGAACAATGTTCTTGATCTGAGCGTACAATTTGCACAAAGATGTCTGTAGTAACAGGGGAGAAAGCAAAGTCCAAGTATAGATGCTGGCAAGTGGGTAGATTTGGTGGTAAGAGTCTGTAGAACAGCTCTTTTGATTGCTTCGGTTTTCTTCTTGAGGTAGAAAACAAGGTCATCACCTGAAAGTGAGGATGGGGGAGCCTTCTAGGTAATGGAGGTTGAGTAGAGAAGTGAGAGAATCCTCGAGGAGAGTGGAAGAGTGGCTAGACTAGGAAAATACAGTAAGATGGATTGCCAGGCAGCATGAAGACAGGCCACTCGGGGTTCATGATCCTGAACTGAAGTTGAGATACAGTAGTATGGTTATACAATATTCCCTAGCCATGTTCTGCAGCATGGATGAGACGTTCTTGCAAATATACAAAATGAGGTATGTTCAAGAATGTTATCGCCCACATTCTGGTCTCCTTTATCTCTTTGTACCAATAAGAGTTGTATAATACAAAGGAGAATGTTGTGTAATATATAATTTCTTAAACCAAATTTAATTCTCAGTATTGACCCAATTGGTAAACATAAGTTTAAGATGCTTGAAAAACATTTATATGACTGTGCTCCAGAATTCCATGGTTATTATTCTATTTTAAAAAACTGAATAGAATCTCTAAATTGTGTTTTCCTGATTATCATACATGTGCATGTAATGATTATTTTGTAGACTTAAAGCTAGAGCTATATCCAAAAGCATCCAAATAGAGCTTTTCTAGACCAAGATGCTAGTCATGAAAGAAATGGAAATAATTCTCATTTACTTTGGAGACCCAAGAAAACAAAAAGAAAAGTCAGCATACCTAGAAACAAAATTACTTCAGGCAATGTATTACTCCTATACCAACCCTAAAATCAGTGAATGTAATTCTGCACTAAAAGGTGCACATGGCTGAATTAATGCTAAAATGTTTAAGCCTAACATATACTCAATAAATATGTTGCATTCTATTTTGTCTAATCTTAATATAGCAATCTTTGCTTTCATCATATATATTTTTTTTTCTTGATATGTCTTTGGCCTCCTTTTCACATATGTCCAAGTTAAAAAATGAGGCTTCTCCCCTGCTCCCCTCCCCCACCTCACAAACTTTTCCATCAAAAAAGACTTTTCAAGTAAGGCTCTTGAAATGTCTTTCAGATTATAGGATTATCTCTTTATCTCTTCCTCTCTGTCACTTTAATTTTAAAAAACAAATACTATTTGGGGAAGATGCATTAGCCTGAAATGACCTCCATCAATATTAATGTTGGATGACTCTAACCTGATAGAATGGGTAAAAAAAAAAAAAGGGACAAAGACGTTTAAAGTGGATTTGGTGATTATTCCCAGGGATATGACCTTACAACCGCAAGTGTTAGATCTCCTGGTATACAAGTACTTTAAATACCCTTTATTTATTTTTTATTTTTTTAAATGTATTTCTCTCCCCTTCCCCACCACCTCCCTGGCCCCAACCCCAGTTGTCTTCTTTCTGTGTCCATTCGCTGTGTGTTCTTCTGTGTCCCCTTTTATTCTTCTCAGCGGCATTGGGAATCTGTGTCTCTTTGTTGCATCACCTTGCTGCATCAGCTCTCCGTATGTGTGATGCCACTCCAGGGTAGGCTGCACTTTTTTCATGCTGGGCGGTTCTCCTTACAGGGCGCACTCCTTGTGCGGGGGGGCCCCCCACGCGGGGTACACCCCTGCGTGGCACGGCACTCCTTGCACACATCAGCACTGCACGTGGGCCAGCTCCACATGGGTCAAGGAGGTCCGGGGTTTGACCCTTGGACCTCCCATGTAGTAGGCGGATGCCCTATCCATTGGGCCAAATCCCCTTCCCTAAATACCCTTTAAAAGAACAATTCAGAGAATGTTAATGTTGTTTAGAAATCACAACATATATCTACAGAACAAATGTAAAACCACTTTTCTGAATGCCATGTAAAAGGATACTTCTGACTTGGGGAAAGTTGTTTAGTAATAGCCTCAGATGGAAGTGAAGATGGTATGTTTTGGTAAACTGTCAAAAAATTCCAAAAGTTGTTCTCATAATTAAAGCACTGATGTTGAACCTGCATTTGAAAAGTTTGAATAAATGTGAGAGCCTCATGAGAGTAATGCTTCTAAATTAATACATTACTTTATATAGTATGTGGTTTTAAATATGCATGCATTAAAGCTAAATTAATAAGTATAAATCAAATAAGTAGACATTTGACTTCCACCTATGTCCCTTAAGTTTATATATTAATAGTTGAGATTGCCTCCCCCCCCCCTTTTTTTTTAATCTCATTGGGAAAGAAGGGATTGTCTTTTTATGAAACTGATTTATATTTATGTATGTTCCTTTAAAAATTTTTGTGGCACTTTAAGTATCTCCTTAAATTTGATGTAGATAGATATATATTAACCTACTTCAAGAGTCTTTATTTTTATAGTAGAGTTAACACATTTAAATTTAGTAACAGATATGATTTGATGTCTTGCTGTATTGCCTTCTGGTTCTAATGCTTCCTTGCTCCTTCTGTCTTTTATTGAAAGACTATCTTCTCCATTATTCTTATTTTAATTTTGTTTAGCTTTAAGGAGTTGATCTTTTTAAAAACACATTCTTATATGTATATTTTTTCTAATTATTAGGCTCAGAAATGACACAATCTCTTGAAACTCCCTTATCTGGCTAAAGGAGTATAGCACATGCCATCCCCCACCTCCACCTCGAACCCTACCCAAAATTTTGTTAGTATAATCTGGGTTTTTTCAATTACTCTCAAGAATACCTTTTAAAATCTTTATTATAATCTGATTTCCAACAATAATTTAAAATGTATTTCTACATTAACTGGTTTCATATTTATCACCAATCATTTTATACTATAACTTTTCTTTTCTTGAATTCTTAATTTTGAATTTTGTCTCATCTGCATTAAAATTGTTTATTTTTTTATTTTAAAATTTTAATTTTTATATCAATGTTATGTGTTACTCAATTAGCACAAGATAATAACTACAATAACAACAAATCTGCTTTAGTCAGCAGTTACACTCCCCACTTATTTTTTGTTCATTCTTCTATCTTGTGGGATTGGGAGAATGTCCACTCTGACTACTTCAGGCTGAGTAGGAACATAGATGTTATGGGGCAGAGAAATGGAATTGTTTTGCTTGCAGTTGAAGATTCTCGTTTTGGGCTGGAGCTGGTCCATCACCATCATTTTGTTGGTTGTCCAGGGCAGACCTGAAGAACTGGATAGTAGGAATTGGCCACATATCTGCTGGATTTTAGGACTCCACCAGCATAGGAACAATCCAACGGCTTTATCTCTGAGAAATACATTTTAAAAGTAAATTGAATATTATTGATTCAAATAAAAGAAGAATCATGATTAGGGGATTTATACCTAAGTATAACTATGTTTTATTGGGAAAATGCTTTTTCATACATTCCTAGATAGAGCTTGCTGAGGGGGTGTTGATTTCATGTGGCCGTATGACTTGCCCATGGTGTCCCTAGGGCCCTCAGAAGCACTTTTGTGTGTGGCTTTATTTACTGTGGCATTTTGTAGAGTCTGACTGAGACCTGCATAAGCATAACCTCCAGAATAACCTCCTGACTCACTTTAAAATCTCTTAGCCATAAAAACTATATTGTATTTAATTTTACCCCCTTTTGATAAAGGTCGTTCTTTAGATTCATTGCTGATTAATACTTGGTAATAATCCCTTGATATCAGGGAGGGTCATCCCTAGGAGTCATGTCCCAAGTCAGGGGGAAGGTAGTGAGTTTATTTGCAGAGTTTGGTTTAAGAAGAGGCCACATTTGCATAACGAGGAGATTTTTAGGAGCAACTCTTAGGCATTAATTATCATTAGGCTTAGTTTCATTATTATGGGAACAAGGTTCATTAGTGCAGTCCTTAAGATCAAAGTCAGCTTATTAGCATATTTTCCTTTATTAAACAAGGTTTATATATTCCAGAGCTTCTGGCTATTTTTTTGAGAAAGTAGTAGAATGTCCTCAGGAGGGATGTTTAGTATTTTTATATTTTGTTAACTACTATACAGGCCTCTATCTATCCAAAAAACATACTCATGGCAACAAGGCTACATTTATATCCCACAGAAGTGTGTAGCTATATTATGTTCAAGCTATTTAAAGGACCCTGTCTGTCTAGACACTTGATGATGTGAAACAGTATAACTTTACAGGGGAATTTGGTTGTTTCTGTGACATAACATTTTTCTAATAATAAAATACGCAACATTCCCCAAGCCCCCTATTGTTGACACTTAACATTGCTGTAGTACCTCTTACATTTGATATAAGGATGTTAAAATGATGCTGTTAACTATGGTCCATATTTTGCTTTACGTGAATTTTTAAAATTTTTTTTAAAGAATGATCTATTGGGAAGTGGACTTGGCCCAGTGTTTAGGGTGTCCGTCTGCCACATGGGAGGTCCACGGTTCAAACCCCGGGCCTCCTTGACCCGTGTGGAGCTGGCCCATGTGCAGTGCTGGTGTGTGCAAGGAGTGCCATGCCACTCAGGGATGTCCCCCACATAGGGGAGCCCCATGTGCAAGGAGTGCGCCCCGTAAGGAGAGCTGCCCAGTGCAAAAGAAAGTGCAGCCTGCCCAAGAATGGCACTGCACACACAGAGAGCTGACACAACAAGATGATGCAACAAAAGGAAACACAGATTCCCGTGCCGCTGACAACAACAGAAGCGGACAAAGAAGAAGCAGCAGCAAATGGACACAGAGAACAGACAACTGGGGCGGGGGGGGGGGGGGTGGGGGGGGAGGGGAAATAAATAAATAAATAATAAATAAATCTTAAAAAAAAAAAGAATAATCTATTGGTGGAAATATTTTGGGAACATGTGAATAGTCAAAGAAGTTTTTCTTAACTCCTTCCCGATGAATCATATTTTAGAATAAAATAGGTGTTTTAGTTAAAAACAGGATCAGTTACTGTAACAAAGTAGTAGCTTAAACAAAGGAGAAGTTCATTTTGCTTTCAAGTAACAGTTTTAGTGTGAGTAGCCCATGGCTCCATAGTTTATAGGACCCATGTGCTATGTTACGTTCCTTGTTTGTTCTGATATCAAGTGGTAACTTATATCTCATGGTCTATAAAGGCTGGTTTAGCTTTACATTCCTTGTTCACATTCCAGCAAGTGGGAAGGGGAGGATGGAAAGTAGAGGGCTTTTTTTAAATTTTGTTTTTTTGTGTGTTTTTTTTTTAATTTCTCTCCCCTTCCCTGCCCCTGCCCCGTTGTCTGCTCTCTGTGTCCATTTGCTGTTCTTCTGTGTTCACCTGCATTATTGTTATGCGGCACCAAGAATCTATCTTTTTTGTTGCGTCATCTTGCTGCATCAGCTCTCTGTGTGTGCTGCGCCACTCCTGGGCAGGCTGCGCTTTTTTCATTTTTTTTGCACAGGGCAGCTCTCCTTGCAGGGTGCACTTCCTGCATGTGGGGCTCCCCTACATGGGGGACATCCCTGCATGGCACGGCACTCCTTGTGCATGGCAGCACTGCATGTGGGCCAGCTCACCACATGGGTCAGGAGGCCCTACCAAACCCTGGACCTCCTATATGGTACGCAGATGCTCTATCAGTTGAGCCACATCCATTTCCCTGTTTTTTTGTGTTTTTTGTGTTTTTTGAGGTGACAGGTAATGAACCTGGGACCTCATAGGTGGGAAGCTGGGGTTCAACCACTGAGCCACATCAGTTCCCTGAGTTGGTTTTAATGTTTGTTTTGCTTGTTTGTTTCCATCTTCCTTAGGAGGCACTGGGAACTGAACCCAGGACCTCCCATGTGGGAAGTAGGCACTCAAGCGCTTGAGCCACATATGTTCCTGAGGGCTTTGAAATTACACCTTTTACTTCTCTGCATATCCCATCTGCCAGAACCTAATTGCATGGCTATAGGCAGCTGCAAGGTAGGCTAGGAAGTGTAGTTCTTGGCTGGACTACCATGTTCTCTTTAGAAGGAAGAGAGGACATAGTAGAGAATAACCAGCAGTCTCTGCAATTCAGGTAGTATAATTATTTTCTCACAATCTTCCCCTCAAAACTCTGTAAATATCATTCCCTAGAGTAGAAAAGACTAAGGTGAACCTTACTTATTTTTAACAGGTAACCTTTTTGTTCTTTTAGATTATTTGTATGTTTTCTTAATCCTTGTAATTCAGAAATTTTCTTAGCCTGTATCTAGTTTACTTTTCACTGATTTTGCCTAGAGTGTGGCATAGACGCATCTTTCTTGGCTCAAGAAAGTGTTATTCTATTCTATCTACTTATTCTTTTTCATTTCTGGTTTTGTCTGAAAGAATTACCAATTATCTTTGTGCTCTATTGCTGGTTTCTAGCTTCCCTATCTTTCCTGTCATTCTTTTAAATGAAAAGAATGATTTTATGTCTATTACTCTTTCTGTTGCATTCTGGGAGAACTCATATTTATCCTGTGTACCGCTGATTTGATTTTCCCATATCAGTTCTGTTCTGTGTTATATCCAATGGGGATTTTAATTTTTCAGTAGTGTTTTGATTTGCCAAAGGGCTAATGATACAAAGTACCAGAATCTGTTGGCTTTTATAATGGGGATTTAATTGGGGTAAGAGCTTGCAAGGCCATGAAACGTCCAAATTGAGACATAAGTAGGGATGCTCACGGCAGGCCCCTTTTCTTATATCTGCCTGTCTCCCTGTTTATCAGACCCAGCAAGAGGGCAGGGACTCAACATGAATCACACCCCACTGATGTAATCCAGCCAAATGGGTTTCATGCCCACAGGAATGGATTACTTTAAAACATAATCTTTGGGAAGCGGATGTGGCTCGAGCAGTTGGGCGCCTGCTTCCCACATGGGTGGTCCCAGGTTCCGTCCATTCTGTTTCCTAAAAAAACAAAAACAAAACAACAAGGAGACGGACAAAAAAAACAATTCAGGCTCAGTAGTTGAGCACCGGTTTCCCACATATGATGTCCAGATTTAATCCCCAGTCCCAGTACCTCAAAAATAAACAAACGAAAAAAAACATAATCTTTTTTTTATTCTTTTTTTAAATTTTTTTTATTTTAAACCATAATCTTTTTATTGTAGTAATTGAAATGCGCTAATAATGATTGGAGTGATAAATGCACAACTATGTGTTTATACCAAATACCATTGGTTATACACTTTAGATGTTTGGACTATATGCTTTATTAATATGTACCAATAAAATTGATTTGTTTTAAAATATATATATAATATTTTGCTTTTTGGGATTCACAAAATTCAAACTGTCACAAGTAGCATTTTTTAAAATACTCCTCTATCATTTATTTCCTAACCTATAGTAATATTTTTCTCTAATCTCTATGGCCTGGTTTTCTGGTCCTCTGAACCAATGCATCTGAAAAACTACAACTCCCAGAAGTTGCTTTTACTGTTTCCTCACTACTCTACTCTCCCTCCCTCTCCCTGGTAATTTATTTGTGTGGCCAAGCTTGTAGAGCCAACATATCACAGAATTCACCACTGTTCACTCCTCTTTGCCTGACTAGTTGCTACTCATGACCAGGGGTTTTCTGGATTTAGAAGAAAAAAGGTGTGAGTTGGTGAAGCCACTGAGAGCAGTGATGATAGCACTCTTGTTTATCTCATAGAGTAGAATTTAGAGGAAAAGAGAAAGACTACCCATGTTTCTAACTGATAACGGCCCTGCAGTCTGTCTTTCATGAAGTGAATCTAGGATATTCCCTGAGAAGAAATCTCTATAGGTTTTTTTACAGTCCATTTCCATCCTCATTTTAATTTATTTCAGTTCCTCCCCAATTTTGGCATTAGGTTGGTCGGTCATAGCTCCTGGTAAAATGATTTTTAACCTTTTTCTGTATTAGTGAATATTTTTTTTAATTGACTTTGTAATAATATCACATTAAATATATATATATATATATATATGAGGTCCCATTCAACCCCACCACCCCCACCCCACCTCTCCCCCCCCCCCCCCCCCCCCCAGCAACACTCATTCCCATCATCATGACGCATCCATTGCATTTGGTAAGTACATCTTTGGGCACCTCTGCACCTCATGGTCAATGGTCCACATCATGGCCCATACTCTCCCCCGTTCCATCCAGTGGGCCCTGTGAGGATTTACAATGTCCGGTGATTGCCCCTGAAGCACCATCCAGGGCAGCTCCATGTCCCAAAGATGCCTCCACCTCTCATCTCTTCCTGCCTTTCCCCATACCCATCAGCCACCATGTCCACTTTTCCCAATCCAATGCCACCTTTTCTATGTGGACATTGGATTGGTTGTGTCCATTGCACCTCTATGTCAAGAGGAGGCTCAGATTCCACCTGGATGCTGGATGCAATCCTCCCACTTTCAGTTGTAATCACTCTAGGCTCCATGGTGTGGTGGTTGTCCTTCTTCAACTCCATCTTAGCTGAGTGTGGTGAGTCCAATGAATCAGATTGTAGGTGTTGGAGTCTGTTGAGGCTCAGGACCTGGCTATCACATTGTCAGTCCAGAGATTCAAATCCCCTAAATATATCTTAAACCCCAACACTAACTGCACCTCCAGCACTTTAGCATGAAAGTCTTATGAAGAGAGATCCCATCTGAGTCCAGATTCATGACACATAAACACCATTTCCAAAGAGGGGCCATCTGACCTGGTAGTTAACCCCATCGGCCATGACCATAACTCCCATGGGTCTCTTTAGCCCTCAAAGGAACCAATACCTGGG
The DNA here is from genome assembly GCF_030445035.2 of Dasypus novemcinctus. Taxonomy (NCBI): domain Eukaryota; kingdom Metazoa; phylum Chordata; class Mammalia; order Cingulata; family Dasypodidae; genus Dasypus; species Dasypus novemcinctus. Next base: position 17,616,524 of record NC_080690.1, on the reverse strand, counting down.
GGTTGTATCTGCTTTATCTGTCTCTCAGACTCTGCTCAGTTGTGCATAAGGGCAATCCTTCTGACAGCCTCCAGACTCTTTTTTAGAGACTCGTAGCCATATAAACTCATTTCTCCTTTCCATTTTCCCCTTACATTAGGTCAAACAGCATTTTAAAGTCATGTTATTTTATGTAGACAGGGATATTCTGCTGATCCGCATTGAACCTTCCGTATAAGGTCCTTTTCCAGTTACATCATCAGTTGGTAGTTGATAGTGGTCCCTCAGTGCCAGGGAGGCTCATCCCCAGGTGTCATGTCCCACGCTGGGGGGAAGGCATTGCATTTACATGCTGAGTTTGGCTTCGAGACTGGCCACATTTCAGTAACATGAAGGCTGACAGGAGGAAATTCCCAGGCACAATGCTGCTCTAGACCTTGTTCTTATTTTAGGCTTATCAGCTCACAAGCATAGTCATTAGCATCAGAGGCTCACTGTTGAACCCTCACTCCCTCCCAGTCCCCGCCACTGCACCTGGGAGACTGTCGCTGCTCCCCTAGGGACCACGACAGAGTACCACTGGCCAGGAACCCAGTACCCCCCCTGCTGTGGTTTTTAATTGTTGCCACTATGAGTATATCCAAACATTACCATGCACCCTGGACATATGTTCTGTACAGCTCCCTGTCAGCCATATATCACCTGTCAATTGTATCCTATACCAGTATCTCTCCATTGCCATTGTTGAACCACTCTGTGATCCAGAACTCCCTGAAATTTGAAGCCCAATATAATGTCAGGGTCCCTTACTAGGAAATGGCATATAGCGATGGGTTTAAAGGTTAGATAAAGAATACGTGTTGACTTGGGAAAAATTCTACATCCTATCTTTTTCTTTTTTTTTTTTTTTTTTCCCCTAATTATTGAGCTTCTCTTCACAGGAGCCCTAGACCACAGCAATGCATATATATAATATACAGCACTCCCATACATCCACCACAAAACCTTTTCCCTTCCACAGCGATACTCTTACACCCTGTTCACATCATATTTACTTAACGTGATGTACAGAGTCTAAGACAATAGCTTTCTAACAAGGTGACATCTGTGCTTACATTATGGTGCATACTTTAGGATACACAGTTTTTTACATTCTTAGTTATCCTATGTTTTACATTATGTATTAGTGAATATTTTAATAGAAAAAAAGGGGGGAAATGATTTATGTGAACTACTTTTTAACAATGTTAGGTAATATCCCCATTTTACAAATGAGATAACTAAGAAGTTAAATCATTTGCTTCATAGTTACAGTAAAGGCAAAAGCAGCTTTGAAACCAGGTCTTTTAACTCAGAATCCAGTCTCTTTCTTTAACTCTCTATCCTCTTTGCCTTGACAGAAAGACATAGCATCTGATACAGTAGTAGATGCAGTGATGTTGCTGCTAAATATACATGTTAGCCCTGTGAGCAGCAAAGGAAATCTTACAAGAAAAAATTAAGAAGGCAAAGGGGAAGCAGATGTGACTCAAGTGATAGAGCTTCCACCTCCATATGGGAAGACCTGGGTTCGATCCCTGGAGCCTCCTGGTGAAAAAGAAGAAAAAGTGTGCCTGCATGGTGAGCCAGTACCCACACAAGTGCCCATGCGAGTACCTGCGCCAGTGCCCCACACAAGTGAGTCATGCAACAAGATGACAATGCATCAAAAGAGAGATAAGGAGAAAGTCAAGGTGAAGCACAGCAGAAACCAGGAACTGAGGTGGCGCAATTGACAGGGAACCTCTCTCCCCGTCAGAGGTCTCCAGGATTGAATCCCAATGAATCCTAGAAGAGAGAAAATGAGAAGAGAAGACAACACAGACAGCAAAAACAAAAACAAAAACAAAACACAATAGCAGGGTGGGAAGAAGGGAAGGGGGGAAATAAATAAATAAATAAATCTTTTTTTAAAAAAAAGAAGGCAAGGGAAGCTTGCTAGAGCCAGGTAAATTTTAATGGGTCTAGAAGCTCATGCCTTAAAAGAAATCAAGCCTAAAACTAATAGCAAATAAGCATGTTCCACTGATATTGCCTTTAGATCATAGTTTTCTTATTGGAAAATATGCAAAGAGGAAGAAAGTAATAATGGTGATCTGGTAAAATTTTGTAATTATAATTTTCTGAAATTATCAGAAATAACAGATCTTCTCCCTTTGGTAAATTAAGAAGTAAATATTTCTATAGTAATATTTATTTACAAATAACTTTATAATTGTTGACTTGATTTAGTATTTATTTTTGTACAGAGGGTCTTTAAACAGTAAGCAAAGGGATTAGGCATTAGTGATTTCATAATATTTCATCTCCAGAATTCTAGTTTGTGTGGAAAATCATTGCCTTTTCTATATAAAGTGATTTGCATTATTTTTTAGCCAAGAATAAGATATCCTCAAATAAAATAGAAATAAATATTTCTATCCTAGATTTTTATTTGAACTTAATCTAATTTCTTTGTATTATAGGAGCTACTCAACTTTTAACTACATGACACCAAACTGCTCATATTAATCTTGTAAGTACCTAACTTCATGATACACATATTGAAATATTACTCTCTGGGGTTGAATGGGACCTCACATATATATTTTTAATGTAATATTATTACAAAGTCAATAAAATAAAATAAAATAAAATAAAAAAGAAATATTACTCTCCCTGGCATACCTGGTGGGCATGCTTCCTGCCAGAATTCCACTCTGCCTTACAGAGTGCTCTGAATATAGTTTTCGAATAAGGAAAGGAAAGGACAGAAGTACAGGAGAGAATCAGGTTTAATGGGTGCACCACAAAAAAAAAATTAAGCTTGTCTTTGGTTTTTATTTATTTGTTGTTGTTGTTTCTTCTCTCCCTTCCCTCCCCTGCCCCCATTGTCTGCACTCTGTGTCCATTTGCTCTGTGTTCTTCTGTGTCGTGTGTATTCTTGTCAGCAGCACTGGAATCTGTGTCTCTTTTTTGTTGCATCATCTTCTGTGTCAGCTCTTCGTTTGTGCAGTGCCACTCCTGGGCAGGGTGTGTTTTTTTCGTGCAGGGTGGCATTCCTTGTGGGGCACATTCCTTGCACATGGGGCTCCCCTATGCAGGGGACACCCTTGTGTGGCTTGGCACTTCTTGCGCGCATCAGCTCACCACATGGGTCAGGAGGCCCTGGGTTTGGACCCTGGACCTCCCATGTGGTAGGCAGACGCTCTATCAGTTGAGCCAATTCCGCTTCCCTGTTTGTTGTTTGTTCCCTGCTTCATTCCAAAAGTATTTGTGGCTTCTTACAAAAATACATACAATGCAATAAGATTTAAAAATAAAAAAAGAAAGAAATCAGAATGAAAGGGAAAAAGTAGAAATGGTCTGTATAATCTAAAAAATTTCACCTTCAGGAAATTTTTCAGCCTTGTTGCCTTTGTTTCCTACAAAGAAATCTTTTTGTGGATGCCTAAATATGCGTTTATGTTTATTTGCAAATAATAATTCTTTCTGGCTGTATAAAACAAGAACAGAGATAAAAGTGAAAAATTTCTTGTTAGTATTTCCCAAACTATGTTCTGCAGAATAACTACCAACTTCCCTTGAAATGATGTTAGAAGGGAAGAAACCAAAGCTTTTAACTGTAGGACTTCTCAGCATCTTACAAATGTGCTAAACTAGCCACTTCTCACAGCCTCCACACTATCACACCCCGGTCCAAGACACCATCATCTTCTATCTGAACTTTTGTGTTTACCTCCTACTGTCTCCTGGCTTCCAGTCATGTGCCCTTTTCATTTCTTCTCAACACAGCAACCAGAGTGATCTTTTCAAAGAGAAGTCAGGGAGCAAATGTAGCTGAAGTGGTTGAGCACCCGCTTCCCATGTACGAGGTCCTGGGTTTGATCCCCGGTACCTCCTAAAAACAAAAACAAACTAAAAACCAACTCTCACTGAGGAGTGGAAATAGCTCAGTGGCTGAGCACCTGCTTCCCACGTACGAGGTCCTGGGTTCAATCCCCAGTACCTCCTGAAAAAACAGACAAAAATCTGAAGTCACATCATGCTGCCACTCCTCAGGGCCCCCAATGTCTTCCCATATCATTCAAAGTAAAATCCATCCTCCTCTCAATTGCCTCCCATGCTCCCGCATTTCACACACCTCTTCTCTGAGATCGTTCTGGTCTCCCCTTTGCTCATTTAGCCTTTTTTGCTGTTCCTCAAGCAACCCAAAAGGCATGGCCTCAGGGCCTTTATACTCCTCAAATACCTTTCTCCAAGATAGTGCAGTCTTTCCCCTCCCTTTATTCAACTTTCAGCAAAAATGCTCCCTTCTTATATCTGAACACACTATCTGAAATACACTCTTTCTGTCCAATTATTTTTTCTTCATAGCACTTTATCATTATGAGATGTAATTAGTCTGTCTATTGTCAACACTAAAATGGAGGTTCCATGAAGGCAGGAACTTGGCTCATTTTGTTCACTGCAGTATTCTCAGTTCCCCAAAACATTGCTTAGCGCATGGTAGATGCTTAATAATTATTCATTAAATGACTGACAATAAGTACACCAATGCAAATTGTGAATCTCGTAAAGGGTAAAATAGTATGCAGCTTTCACAAACCTGTATGCATGGAAATTGTTGAGAGAAATACCTATTAACATCTCACAGAATATAGAAATTCCAGGGTAATTTTGGAAACACTGCCTTAATTATTCATTATTTGATAAAATCAGATTCAGCTTTTTCTTTACCTTTTTTATCTTTTAGTCCAAGACCCCGTGCCATTCCATCAGCTTATTTCCTCAAGTACAAGTCACGCAGCAGGTAGTATCTTGCCATGTCTGCACCTACCAGCCAGCTTCTCCCTGTAAACCCTGTAAACTCACGAGGCCCACATCTACAACACAAGCTGAAAAGTTACGGAAGAAATAACTTCAAGCCCAAAGAGGGATTCACATCCAGATGTCTTTACCACTCATCTATAAGCATCATTTGAGAATGTGTCTGATCAAATAAATTTGGAAATTTGAAGTCACACTTGGGTAGTTTTGTGAAACTGAAAAAAGCACTTTTCTTCTTTCCCAAATAAAAAAAAAAAAAACCTCATGCAAACATTCCACAATGAGTTTGATGCTCCTTTCAGTATTTGTGGAAACTCAAATACTAGCAAGTATATTTATACCTTTGAATCTGAAAATTTGTGAATAAATTGATAAGTAGTGTATTAGTCAGCCAAAGGGGTGCTGATGCAAAATATCAGAAATTGGTTGGTTTTTATAAAGGGTATTTATTTGGGGTAGGAGCCTACAGATAACAGTCCGTGAAGCATAAGTTACTTCCCTCACCAAAGTATATTTTCACGTGTTAGAGCAAGATGGCTGCTGATGTCTGTGAGGGTTCAGGCTTCCTAGATTCCTCTCTTCCAGGGTCTTGCTTCTCTCTGGGTTCAAGGTTCCTTTCTTCCTGGGGCTGGCTTCTCTTTCCTCTATGAGCTTAATTCCTGGGGCCCCAACTTAAGTCTTCAGCATCAAACTCCAACATCAGAAACCCTCAACTCTGTTCTTTGCCATTCAATCAATCATACAGATGAGATTACAAATAATCCAATATCTATTTTTGGAATTCATAACCATATCAAACTGCTACAAGTAGTGATATTCTCAGATATGCTGTGTTTACTTTCTTTTGCTCATTTATCAGGTTACTGCCTTTCTGATACATTTGTTAGAAGAATTCAGTGGAGACAAATGAATCCACTCCTTACCATAGAATAGTATAGCCTAAAAACAGGCCTTAAGAATCAGTTTGTGCATGATTGTATTTGCTGCAGCCATATTTACCAATGTCACTTTTCTGTAATTTTTCATGCCTTTTTACTTACAAGTAAATTAAAGTGGTAGGATTAGTGGTCGTTTTAATTTTCTTTTTCCCATTTCTGTATTTTCAAGTATTCTGTAATAATCTTGTAAACACAATCTGTATTGCTTATTTGGGCTTTTTAATTACAGAAATAATACACACATGTTATTAAAAAATCAGACAAGAGGTGTATAAATGCAAAAGCTCTCACCATTTTTGTTCTTCTCACCAATCCCATTCCCCAGGAGTAATCACTGTTAATAGTTTATTAGTTTGCTTATATAGCCTTCCATACTATTTTCTATGCATACACAATTATAAATATATATATATATATTTTTTAAGATTTATTTATTTCTCTCCCCTTCTCCCCCCCCCACCCCGGTTGTCTGTTCTCTGTGTCTATTTGCTGTGTCTTCTTTGTCCGCTTCTGTTGTTGTCAGCGGCACGGGAACCTGTGTTTCTTTTTATTGCATCATCTTGTGTCAGTTCTCCGTTTGTGCGGCACCATTCCTGGGCAGCTCTCCTTACAGGGCGCACGCCTTGCGTGTGGGGCTCCCCTATGCGGGGGACACCCCTGCATGGCATGGCACTCCTTGCACGCATGAGCGCTGCACATGGGCCAGCTCCACACGGGTCAAGGAGGCCCGGGGTTTGAACCGCGGATCTCCCATGTGGTAGACTGACGCCCTACCCACTGGGCCAAGTCTGCCGCCAATAAATATATTTTTAAGTTTAAAAAATTTTATTAGAGGAGTTATAGTTGTTTAAACAAAAGTAGATTTGCGGTATACAAATTGTTCTGCCACTTGATTTTCTGCTTAATAATACAGTACCATGGATATCTTTGCATTTCAAAACAAATTAATCTAACTCATTATTCTTAATGTTCATTTGTGTTTTTTGTCTGTATATTCTTGCAAACAGCATATTGATACATCTTTGAGTACTTATGCAATATTCATTTGAGATAGAGTACTAGAAGGAGAATGGACTTTTTTTTTCTCTAGGTAACTGGACAAGTTTTTTTTTTTTTTTTTAATTTTTAAAAATTTCTTTCCCCACCCTCCACCCCAATTGTCTGTTCTCTTAGTCCATTTGCTGCATATTCTTCTTTGTTCACTTCTGTTGTTGTCAGCGGCACAGGAATCTATGTTTCTTTTTTTGTGTCATCTTGTGTCAGCTCTCAGTGTGTGCGGCGCCATTCCTGGGCAGGGTGAATTTTCTTTCCCGCTGGGCGGCTCTCCTTACGGAGTGCACTCCTTGCACGTGGGGTTCCCCTATGCGGGGGCATCCATGCATGGCAGGGCACTCCCTGCACACATCAGCACTGCACATGGGCCAGTTCCACACGGGTCAAGGAGGTCCTGGGTTTGAACCCTCTACCTCCCATGTGGTAGGTGGACGCTCTATCCCCTGAGTCAAGTCCGCTTCCCTATTACTAAGTTCTAATCATAAATTGTTATGAGTCCATGATTTAATGGAAGAGATTGAGGTGTAATTTAATTCTTAGGGAATAAAATAGAAGGGAATAGGAATTTCTGATGAATAGGCTGGAATGATACAACAACTTGAAATCATTTTAAATTTAGAGCAGTGCCACTGTTTTGTTATTAACATTTTTACTTAGAAATTTTTACAAAGGGAAGCGGATTTGCCCCAACTGATAGGGCGTCCACCTACCACATGGGAGGTCCAGGGTTCAAACCCAGGGCCTCCTGACCCATGTAGTGAGCTGGCCCACGCACAGTGCTGATGCGCACAAGGAGTACCGTGCCACACAAGGGTATCCCCAGTGTAGGAGAGCCCCACGCGCAAGGAGTGCACCCTGTAAGGAGAGCCACCCTGCGCAAAAAAAGCACAACCCACCCAGGAGTGGCACAGCACACACAGAGAGCTGACATAGCAAGATGACACAACAAAAAGAGACACAGATTCCTGGTGCCTGCTGACAGGAATACAAGTGGACACAGAAGAACACACAGCTAATGAACCTAGACAGCAGACAATGGGGGGGTGGGGGGAGCAGGGAAGGGGAGAGAAATAAATTTTTTTTTAATTTTAAAAAATAAAAAGGAAATTTTTACAAAAATATATACCTTACTTCTAGAGGAGGTGTTTTAGATCCTAGACATGAGCTCTTTCTTAATCTCAGGCACTGTGTTCCCTGCTAACATTCAAAAAGGAAAAGCCAGGAAGTTTAATTCCATTATTAATATAAAGGCGACCAAAAGGCATCAATGGATAGGCCATCTTAAACTTGAAGATTAACTGGCTCTTACTCTAGATTATGCTCTGAAGAAATGCTAGCATGGAAATCCATCCCGCCAGCCTCAACATGAGCATAGACCATTTTATGATCACAGTGAACATGACTTCCCTGGAGAAATTTCTGATAGTATCCATAAAGCCTGAAAGTCCCCTTTTAATCACATTCTACTTGGGGTTCCAGCATCAGCCTAACATACTCACTTCTACCTGAACATCACCCTTCCAAAATGTGAGCATGAAATACATTTTTTTTAAATCGCAAGATGGATAGAAGGACACATATGTGATAAAGCAATTTTTAGTAAAATGTCAACTGTAGAATCTAGTTGTTGATTAAATGGGTGTTCACCAAAAAATTCTCTCAACTTTTCTGTATGGCTGAAAATTTTCATAATGGAATAAAAATCATCAAAATGGATGTCATCTTTTAGTCTCCCTTCATGGCAGTCTCCCCGTTGTGAAAAGAAATTTTTTTTCCTGATTCTAGCATAGGCCTTTACTGGCCCTGGAATGAACCCTTCTAAAGTTAGTTCTTCCTCTTAGGAGAAGTACCTGAGGCAGCCCCTCTCACTACGGGGCTGGCTGCCCACTACAAAATTCTGTCTGCATTACCAACAGGCTCTTTCCTGATTTAGACATTGTACCTAGTACTTGCTAATCTGGGCAATAACATATCATTTAGAGCTGGAAGGAAACTTAGAAATCTTTGATCCAGACTCCTTGTTTTACAGATGAGAAAACTAAGGCCCAGAGAGATTGAGTGACTTGCCTTAGCCTTCCAGCCATCTGGGGATAGAGCTAGGCCTGGAACCAGTTTCAACTCACAGTTCAGGGACCTCTTCCTGGAACCACTCTATGCCTATCCTTGCTCTGCCCTCGGCTTTGTTTTGTTGTTGTTGTTGTTGTTGCTCTTGTTGTTATCTAGATCTTCTACCCACTGACTTAGACATGTGCTATTTCATTTTTCGAAAATCATAATATAATAAATACATTTGTATTAGTCAGCCAAAGTGGTGCTGATACAATATACCAGAAATTGGTTGGTTTTTATAAAGGGTATTTATTTGGGTTAGGAGCTTACAAATACCAGGCCATAAAGCATAACTTATTTCCCTCACCAAAGTCTGTTTTCACGTGTTGGAGCAAGATGGCTGCAGAGGTGGCTCAACTGATAGAGAATCCACCTACCACATGGGAGGTCCAGGGTTCAAACCCAGGGCCTCCTGACCCGTGTGGTGAGCTGGCCCATGGGCAGTGCTGATGTACACAAGGAGTGTCGTGCCACGCAGGGTGTCCCCCACGTAGGGAAGCCCCATGTGCAAGGAGTGCACCCTGTATGGAGAGCTGCCCAGTGCGAAAAAAGTACAGCCTGCCCGGTAGTGGCACTGACACAGCAAGATGATGCAACGAAAAGAGACACAGATTCCCAGTGCCGCTGACAAGAATACACAAACGGACACAGAAGAACACACACAGTGAATGGACACAGAGAGCAGACAACTGGGGGGAAGGGGAGAGAAATGAATAAAAAATAAATCTTTAAAAAAAAGATATCTTTACTAAGTTGAATACTTTAACTGTTAAAGTGTAACTTCTATTTGTAATCAGCAAAAATGCAAGGAATTAGGAAAAAATGTTCTTAATATTTAGTAGACCTGAAGACCAAAGAAAAAGCCATCAAACAGAGACCATATGAGACTCATTAGTGTCATATGTAGCAACAACAGTGTAATTCAGTGGTCAGGTTCATGAGTTCTAGAGTCAAACTCCCAAGGCTGGAATCCTGGCTCTGCCACTCACTAGCTGACGGACCTTGGACTGGAAACCTTGGGCAAGTGAGCTACCCCTCTAAGCCTTACATTTCCACTGGAACAATGGGGCTCCCAATAACAGTGCCTACCTAGAACAGAATTCTTGTAAATATTAAATAAGGTTCTCCATTCAAAGCTCTTCCCACAGTTCTGCATTCAAAATCAGCTACTAGTATATGTCATATAATAAAGCAATTTAATGGTGTAAAGCAAAAAAAAAATGTTTGATTAACACAAAATTATAAATTTGCTCGTTGCTTTAAAAAATTATAATTGGTTCCTGTCAGTATCCATGCTAATAAATTATATGTTTTGCAAACGATGGGTGTTTTTCAATTGAATGAAACCAACTAAGTGAGCTAGTTTTTAAGCAATTAATCTGATCTCAGGATAATTTAACGTAACTGTAATATATAAGAAATCTGTAAGGAACCTTTTTCTGAAACAAAAAATCTTTTGATGATAGTATCTTCTTTTTTTTTTTTTCCTACTCCCATGTTTTTATTTGTGCTGTTCTTATTTTATATGGTTAAATAATAGACCCATCCTTCAAGGCTCAGCTTAAGTCTTGCTCCCTCCTTAGAGCTTCTATTAGAATTCTAGAATGACATTCGTGTTATTGGTTTAGCATGGCATGTCGTTTGGAGTGATAGTATCTTCTTTTTTTTTTTTTTTTAAAGATTTATTTATTTATTTAATTCCCCCCCTCCCCTGGTTGTCTGTTCTTGGTGTCTATTTGCTGCGTCTTGTTTCTTTGTCCGCTTCTGTTGTCGTCAGCGGCACGGGAAGTGTGGGCGGCGCCATTCCTGGGCAGGCTGCTCTTTCTTTTCATGCTGGGCGGCTTTCCTCACGGGCGCACTCCTTGCGCGTGGGGCTCCCCCACGCGGGGGACACCCTTGCGTGGCACGGCACTCCTTGCGCACATCAGCGCTGCGCATGGCCAGCTCCACGCGGGTCAAGGAGGCCCGGGGTTTGAACTGCGGAACTTCCATATGGTAGACGGACGCCCTAACCACTGGGCCGAAGTCTGTTTCCCTAGTATCTTCTTAATTTCTGTTTTATATATTTCTTTTTATGTTTTCTTACACCTGGAAATTCTAGAATCACAAAGTATACATTTCTTTGTTGCCCTGGGAATAGGATTGCCAGATTTAGTAAATAAAAATACGGAGCACAATGTTAAATTTGAATTTCAGATAAATAGGAAATACATTTATAGTATAGGTATGTCCCAAATTATTGTTTATCTGAAATTCAAATTTAACTGGGTGTCCTGTATTTTATCTGGTAACCCTACATGGATGAGAGAGAGGTGGAAGGATTCAGAGGCACAAAACATGATCAACAGAATCTGTGAATATTTCATTTTAGAATAGAGGTAAAGATGCTAGATTCTCAGCTCTCACTCCCCCTCTAGTCACTTAACTTAGGTCTGCTTGCTTCTTTTTTTTTTTTAATTTATTGAAATATTGCTTGCTTCTTCGTCATTAAACTACAGTTCACCCTTGCTTTCCATATGGTTGCCAAATCTGCAGTGGCAGATCCTCCTGTTCCTGAGCTGGAGAAAGCTGGGGAGTACACCGACTGAAGGCCGGAAAATTTTCTTGGTTCTCCCATTCCTGCAGATGAAGGTCACTGTCCTAGCAGATAATAACCTCAATTTTCAATTTTGCTATCTTATTCAGATCTATACTAGATATCAAAGAAGGGCCACCATAACAGCTAAGGTTAATAAAATTAATGTTCTTTATTCACTGCTTTGTGTCTTCTTCCACTTTCGAAGGGGAAATTTAGAGATTGATATTTCTCAATTGTAAATCTGAAGGGCCCTCTACAGTTGTTTAAAATTCCAAAGCCTTTGTCCAAATGTACTTTTCTATGTCTTCATTTTTTCCTTACAGATAAACCCAAAGAATCATGTTAAAATTACCTGTATTTTCTATATTTTTGTCATATGCAAGGTCATCATAACCCTCTATGGATTAGAGAAATGGAGTGAACCCCATTACCTTTGTGACTCCCAGAAGGCAGTCTTTGAATGAAGAGTACTGGATACCTTCTTTCTTGCCAGTCAGTCCTCTCTAGGAGAATTTCATAGCCTTTCACTTGGGCATGATAATTCTGGCAATAGCTCTTCTTGGTAAGTACCTTTATCATGCTGGTTTGTTGTTTTTTTCAGTAATGAGCATCCTAGGGTAAGACCAGCATGTCATTCTAATAAATAAATATAATGCCTTGTGACAAATAGTAATAAAGAGCTATTAGAGTTAAGTTTTTAAACTGTCTACAATGAACAAGTTCTGGAAAAAGAAAAAGAAAATTAACAGTGTAATTTTTTGGATGGTAGAATGATAGATGCATTGTTTATTTTTATTCAATGTTGTCATGATCTTGAACAATAAATAATAGTGAAATATTGCTCCAAGTACCATTAGTTATAAGTATTTTAAATATGAAAATATTTTTAAAGAGTAAACTTAATCAGCAACTATATATTGTATACACTTTGGGTCAAAATTAAGAGTTTAAGGAGAGTGGAAAGAATGGAATTATGAAGTGGTTGTGCCTGGGAGTTAGAGAGATAAATGGTCAATTATAGAGTACATGAACCTGACATGTCCTAGGTCCAAGTGATTCTACATGTTCCTTCAGCAGCTCTCAGACTTAGAAGAATTGGATAGAAAAAGGAGATGATAAAATAAATTAAGGGATGGAGATAGTTGGATTGTTGGGTTAGGAAGAAAGAAGGAAATGAAGTGAAAGATCTAAGGCACAGGCACTTAAGAATTGGTTACTGAATGTTGCCCACCTGAAAAGAGGATGCAGTCTGCTTCAATTTAAGAGCAAAATAAGATTTTCCATGATAGGCTAGATATACCGACCATTAGGCAGTATAGCCTAATAACCTGCTTGCTGCTCCCATTCTATTCAGTTATCTATAAAACAGTCTGTACACTATCACCCCAGTTTTGTTTATAAAGGTAAATAGTGTATAATAAACATTTGAGAAGATGTTCAACATCAATTAGTCAGCAAGATATGCAAATTTAAATCATAGTGAGATTTTAAGCCCACCAGAAAGGCTAAAATTTAATAAAACCAAGTTTGGATGAAGATGTGGGGCAACTGGAATTCTCACACCCTGTATGACCCAAAAATTCTCTCCTTGGGATTTACCCAAGGAAAATGAAAACAGACATCCACTCCAACACTTGTACACAGATGTTCATAGAAGCTTTATTAATATCCAAAAACTAGAAACGACCCAAATGTCTATTGGTTATATCATAGTATATTCGTTCAAGGAAATACTACTCACCTCATTGATAGAAAAAATAAGCTATTGGTATAACCAACAAATGGATGCATCTCAAAAAAAAAAAAAATCATGATGAATAAAGCCAGACAGAATAATACAGACTATATGATTCCATTTTATTCTAAAGAGAGCATATTACTTTATAGAGAAAAAAGCAGAGCTGGTCTTGTGGGGACAGGCTGCAGGGGTTGACTACAAAAAGGAATGAGGGAGCTTTTGGTGGTATATTTTTATAATTGCGGCACTTACCCAGGTGTATACATTTGTCAAAATGCACTGAGCTGTAAGTTTAAAATGGATACTTTTTAAGCTATGTAAATTATACCTCAACATAGCTTATTTTTTAAAAGTGTGTGTCAGGGAGCAGATGTAGCTAGGTGGTTGAACACCTGCTTCCCATGTACCAGGTCCTGGGTTCAATACCTGGTACCTACTAAAAAATAAAAAGAGGTCTGGAGGTATATATACTAAATATTACCAATAACTATCTTCTAGCTAGTAGAAATATGAATTTTTAAAGTTTTCTTTAGTGTATTTTCAGGTATTTTCAAAAATTTAAACAATGTATGTTATTTTATAATCATAGGAAAGAAAAGCTTAAAATTTAAGTAGATAACTCTTGGAGGAAGCATTTGAATAAATTCACACCTATGTAATATTTTCTACTTCTCTGACTAATTCTTATCACTGGTTTATATTAATCTAATTTTATACATCGTCTTTGATTATAATTTTTTTAACTCCAAATGCCTTCGTGCTCCTCAAGCATAAAGATAATGTCTTAGTCATGTTTATGTTATTGGCAGCTAGTACAGAGCCAATACTATAATATGATTCAATAAATATTTGTTACATTTAAATTCTCAGTACTGTGTGTTCACCCCTAACATTTCATATCAACTTGGTATCAAGCTATTTTTAAGACTTTCTTTGATCACCATTTATTTTTCTTTTTTGATTTGAAAAAATAATATATGGTTAATGCAGAAAATTTGGAAAACATGGAAAATTAGAAAGAACTCAACCTCCCATTAAAAAAACAGACTCAGCAATTAGTTTCTTTAGCAAACAGTCTTTTCTATATCTTTCTAATAATCATAAGGAATGTCTAACACTCACAACAGATTATCTTCTTTTTCTCACATATGAGGGAATAAGAGAGCAAAATCTGCACCGGAAGTATAAAAACCCATGACAATACCAACCGTGTATACAGTAAAAAAAGAAAACACACACAAAAAAACTATGTATCTAACACACAGATTGTGATCATGTCAGATTTCTAAAATATGTAATCTGTATTTATTCACAAAGCCATTTTTTTAACTGCCACAAAAGCATAAATTTTGTTTTGGTTATTTTGTGTGTCACAGCAAAGGCTCTATGGTTTGAATTTGTCTGCATCCCTTAACAATACTGAAGTCCACATTTGGCATGTGTGATGGCCAAAGTTATAAATCTTTTTTTTTCTATATTTTTTTGAAGATGTTGTATTAGTCAGAGTTCTCTAGGGAAACAGAATCAACAGGAGATATCTGTCAATAATATGCAATTTTATAAGAGTCTCTCACATGACCGTGGGGATATACAAGTCCAGGTTCCACATGCAACTGCAAACAGGGGCTCTGATGAAAAGTCCATGAAGGCCCTTGATTAGTTTCTGGGAGAGATTGGCTGTCCAAAGATGAGCTGGGAAATTCTCTCTGAATGCTGAAATCACTTACCTTTTAAGTCATTCAACTGATTGGATAAAGCGTCACTCATTGCTGACAACAATCTTCCTGACTGACGTAGATGTAATCAGCTATCTATGCAATAAACTCACTGGTGACTAAAGCCCATAAATGTTTTTGTATTATAGTTAGCCCATTGCTTGCTTGACCGAACAACTAGGCAGAATTACCTGGCTGAATTGACACATTGGCTTAACCATCACAGAGGTACTGGGGATTGAACCTCAGACCTTGTACATGGGAAGCAGGCACTCAAACTGCTAAGCTACACCCATTCCCCAAAATCGTTCTTTTTAATGAGAAGAAAATCTTGCTCAGAAGTACACCAGCAGATTTCCCCTTAGGTTTCTTTTTTTTTTCTTGAGAAGGAAAAAAGATTTATTATGACCAGCCAGGCTTAGGGACTCCTGTCCAAAAACCGAGCTCCTCTTAGGTTTCTTTGACCTCAACTGAGACATATGCCTATATCTAAACAATGACCATTTTAATAGGCATAAGATCACCTTAATTGGCTTAGAATAATCATGATTTACTCCCTGGTGTGAGCTTACCTACCATGAACATGTTGCTCCCTATTACTGGAAAATCAGATTTCTATTAGAAGAAAAGGACAGATGGCTGTTGGGTAGACAACCAACCGTGTCTGGTGTTATGCAGGGAACATATTTGTGCATGTCTTCTTTCACATGTGTGCTGGAATTGTTCTGGGGTACTACTTAGAAGTGGAATTTCTGAGTTGAAGGTTAGGAACACCTTAAATTAAATAGTCTGATAGGGAAAACGGACTTTGGCCCGGTGGTTAGGGCGTCCGTCTACCATATGGGAGGTCCACGGTTCAAACCCCGGGCCTCCTTGACCCATGTGCAGCTGGCCATGCGCAGTGCTGATGTGCGCAAGGAGTGCCGTGCCACGCAAGGGTGTCCCCCCCGTGGGGGAGCCCCACGTGCAAGGAGTGCGCCCGTGAGGAAAGCCGCCCAGCGTGAAAAGAAAGAGCAGCCTGCCCAGGAATGGCGCCGCCCACACTTCCCATGCCGCTGATGACAACAGAAGCGGACAAAGAAACAAGACGCAGCAAATAGACACCCAGAACAGACAACCAGGGGAGGGGGGGAAATTAAATAAATAAATAAATCTTTAAAAAAAAAAAAAAAATAGTCTGATAATACCAAGTGTTGAAAAGTTTGCGCACCAAATGTAACAATTATGTATTGACTGTGAGTGTCAATTGGTAGAGTTGTTATGTAAATGATATCCTTTTGAAAATTACTTACGTTTAATTGCTACCTGTAAATAGGAACACAAAGGTAGAAATTTCTTCTCCTATATGGAAACTTAAGGATTGATGAATGTGTCCCTTTCCCTATATCTGACTCAGTTGTAATATTTTTAAACATATGGAGATATATTTATTAGTACAATCTTATTCATTTTTGTTGTCAAAATGTGATTTATATGTTTAATCTTTCAGTTTCTGATAGAGATTTGATTGTGGATTTGTTAATTCTCCTTATAATTTTGTAAGATTGATATTGCCCTACAGGACTCTGAGGTTCTGTTCATTTTCCTTTATTCTTTCTGCCCTTTAGACTATATAATCTCAAATGATCTATCTTCAGCTTCTTTCTTCTTTCTTTCTTCTGCTGTTGAGCCCTTCTAGTGAACTTTTTATTTCAGTATTGTACTTTCAATGCCAGAATTTCTAATTTATAATTTTATAATGTTCTTTCTATAATTTAAATCTCTTTATTGATAGTCTCTATTTAGTGTAACATCATTCTTAT
The DNA here is from genome assembly GCF_030445035.2 of Dasypus novemcinctus. Classification (NCBI taxonomy): domain Eukaryota; kingdom Metazoa; phylum Chordata; class Mammalia; order Cingulata; family Dasypodidae; genus Dasypus; species Dasypus novemcinctus. Next base: position 17,599,764 of record NC_080690.1, on the reverse strand, counting down.
TTCCTTTAGTTCTTTTGACATGGTTTCCTTTAGTTGTTTCTTTTGTAACATATTTTAGCATATTTAAAGAGTTTGTCCAATGTCTAGACTTCTTTAGGGACAATTTCTACTGACTGATTTTTTTCCCTCAGAAAACTGTATGAGATATCAGTCACAAAAGGACAAATACTGTATATTGCCCTATTATGAACTAAATATATTATGTGAAATATAAATATATTACATGCAACTTGAATATGGGTAAAAATTACATATATAAGACTGTTTTTCTTTGAAGCTGAACAAATGTAGGTCAATACTGCTAAATGTTAATATCAGAAAAATAAAATAAAAAAGACATTAGGGAAGTGATCTTGGTTCAACTGATAGAGCATCTGCCTACCACATGGGAGGTCCAGGGTTCAAACTTAGGGCCTCCTGACCCAAGTGATGAGCTGGCCCATGCGCAGTGCTGATGCATGCAAGGAGTGCCATGCCACACAGGGGTGTCCCCCGTGTAGGAAAGCCCCATGTACAAGGAGTGCACCCCATAAGGAGAGCCACCCCATGTGAGAAAAAAAAAAAAAAATTATACTAAGTGAAAGAGACCAGACCCAGAGTACTACATATTTTATGATTCCATTTATGTAAAATGTAAATATAAATCAATTTATAAAGATGAAATTAGATTAGAGATTATATAGGGCTGAGGAAGGAATGCTAAGGAGTGTGGAGTCTTTCTTTCTGGAGTAATGAAATTGTTCTAAAATTTTTGAGATGACAAATGAGCAATATTGTGATTATACTAAAAGCCATTGATTATACACTTTGGATAGATCTTATGATATGTGACTATGTCTCAATAAAACTGCTTAAGAAAAAAATAAGTAATTGTGCAAGAATAGTCAGAAAAAGCAACTATCTACATCAGGGGAAACAGAGACTGAGAGGTTAGGAATTTTCTTGTTTGTTTGTCTGGTTTTGTTTATTATTATTGAAATAATGAAAATATTCTAATAATGACTGAAGTGATGAATGCTCCACTATGTGATTATACCAAATACCATTGATTGCACACTTTGAATTAATTGTATGCTTTATTAATATAGCAGTTGGATATTATTTGTGAATTCCAGAAAAGATATTAAATTATGTTTGTAAACTGGTCTGTTCCTCTAGGTGTGACACCCTTTGATTGTATTAGATTCAGCTGATCATCTTTGGACAGCCAGTATCTCCCAGAAACTCAAGGACCTTCACTGGACTTTCATTGAAGCCCCTGGTTTGCAGCCTCCCTGCAGAACCTGAACTGTGCATCCCCATGGTCATGCGAGAGACTCTTATATATCTCATACTATTTATTGATATCTCCTGTTGATGATTCCGTTTCCCAAAAGAACCCTGACTAATACAAGCCCACACCAAATCTCTGTGCATATTTCCATTCTCTCCCATTTATCAGCAAGCTCTGTTGTTTGTTTTTTTTAAATATAGAGTTATTTATAGTTCTTTTTTTTTAAGATTTATTTTATTTCTCTCCCCTTTCCCCCATTGTCTGCGCTCTGTGACCATTCGCTATGTGTTCTTCTGCATCCACTTCCATTGTCAGTGGCACAGGGAAACTGCGTCTCTTTTTTGTTGCATCATCTTGCTGCATCAGTTCTCCATGTGTGATGCGCAACTCCTGGGTGGGCTGCGCTTTTTTCATGTGGGATTGCTCTTCTTGTAGGGTGCACTCCTTGCATGTGAGGTACCCCTACGCGGGGACATGGCACTCCTTGCATGTGGCAGCATTGCATATGGGCCAGCTTACCACATGGCTCAGGAGACTCTGGGTATTGAACACTGGACCCTCCATATGGTAGGCAGACGCTCTATCAGTTGAGCCATGTCCACTTCCCAGCAAGCTCTCTTCTTTTCCTCCATTTCCCAATAAATTATTTTTACTGGCATAACTCAAAAAAAAAAAAAAAAAAGATTCAGCTGGGATACCTTTGATTAAATTATGTTAAGATTAGGGCTTTGATTCTACCACATCATTAGGGTGACTCAGTTTGAGTCCTCTCCCCCTTTATGGGCTATACAAATGGACATTCACTCTAGGAGAACACAGAAATAGACACAGAAGTAGATACACAGAAGTAGATATACAAAGATACACAGAAAAAGGGAGCTCCATAGATACAGAAAAGGATCCTGTGGCCCCATGAGAGAGATGAGCCATTCGCCTGATAGTTTACAGCTGAGCTTGTGAAGAGAACAGAGCAGCTGGGCCTGGAATGAAATGAGCCCTCCAGCCATTGCTGAAATTGGAAGGAGCTCCAACCATGGAGCCTTAAGAGGAAAGAGGAAGGCTGAACCCTCGCAGACATTACCTGCCATCTTGTTTCAACATGCGGCAATAGACTTGGGTGAGGATGTAATCCTAAACTGGACTCTTTAGGGCCTTGTAAATGTAAGATTTTACCCCAAATAAATACCATTTATGAAAGCCAGCAGATTTTTTTTCTCTTTCCCCTTCCCCCCGCCCCCCCAGTTGTCTGCTCTCTGTGTCCATTTGCTGTGAGTCCTTCTGTGACCACTTCTCTCCTTATCAGTGGCACCAGGAATCTGTGTTTCTTTTTGTTGCATCATCTTGTTGTGTCAGCTCTCTGTGTGTGTGGCGCCATTCTTGGGCAGGCTGCACTTTCTTTTGCACTGGGCAGCTCCTTACAGGGAACACTACTTGCACGTGGGGCTCCCCTATGCGGGGGACACACCTGTGTGGCATGGCACTCCTTGCGCACATCAGCACTGCACATAGGCCAGCTCCACATGGGTCAAGGAGGTCGAGGGTTTGAATCGTGGACCTCCCATGTGGTAGGCAGATGCCCTAACCATTGGGCCAAGTCCGCTTCCTGCAACAGATTTCTGATACTTTGCATCAGCACTTCTTTTGGCTGACTAATACAATTAATATGTATCAATAAAATTGATTTGTTGTAAAAAACAACAACAACAACAAACTATGGGCTATACTTTTCTTGTTTCTCTGCATGTCTCATAATTTTTGTCGAAAATTGGACATTTTAAATAATATGTGACAACTCTAGAAATGATTCTTCCCCACCCTCCAGGATTTGTTGCTGTTGCTTTTTTGTTATTGTTTTTATGTTTGATGATTTTTTTAGAAACCAACTTTGTAAAGACTGTATTCTTTGCAATGTGTAACCAGCAAAGTCTGCTTGGTTATTTTAGTGGACAACTAATGATTGGACAGAGAGCTCCTTAAAAGTCTCCTAGTCTCTGCTAAGGGGCTCTGTGTGTGTGTCTGTGTGTGTGTGTGGGCTGAGGCACACTCAGTAAGGCAGTTGAAAACTCTACTTTAGCCTTCACTTCCTGCCTTCTCAGAGCATCAAGGTCAACCAGAGGTGAGATGTTAGGCCTTCTTGGGTCTTTCCTGAGCATACTTGCAGCTCTGGGCATTCATATGGTCCAACATATGTATGTGGCATTCTAGATTCCTAGGAATAGGTCAGAGCTTTTCAAAGTTCCTATGAACATTTCATTCCCTGGATTTTCCTTTTAAGTTTTTTTTAGCCTACTATTTGTCCCACTTGTTATTCATGGTATCAGGTAGCTACAAAGTGAAGAAACTTCTGCTAAGTCTTAAAGTTATTTTGACAATGCCCTCAAAGCTTTGTGCCTGGGTAATTTCCCAGTTAGATCAAATAAAGAGAGCCTTGCACATGGGTTTTTTTAGAGAACCACAACAGGTCAAATAATGACAGTGTTATTGGAATTCTGCCTGCTGGTTTTCACCATGATTGTGGGCTTTTGGTTTTCAAGGGTACCATGTTGCTGAAGACAGAGAGATGGGAATAGGACAAATTAAAACACCACAAAGCTCTCTTTTTACTGAGATTCAGCGATTTTTCCTGAATAAATGCTCCCAGATTAATACAAATCTTTAATTTCCTGAGTTCTGAAAGTTTTGATTCTGACAATTTTTTTGGAAAGATTTATTTATTTATTTCTCTCCCCTCCCCCCCCCCACCCCGGTTGTCTGTTCTCTGTGTCTGTTTGCTGCGTCTTCTTTGTCCGCTTCTGTTGTTGTCAGCGGCATGGAAATCTGTGTTTCTTTTTGTTGTGTCTTCTTGTTGTGTCAGCTCTCCGTGTGTGCAGCACAAGTCCTGGGCAGGCTGCACTTCCTTTCGCGCTGGGCGGCTCTCTACCGGGCGCACTCCTTGCGCGTGGGGTTCCCCTACACGGGGTACACCTCTGTGTGGCACGGCACTCCTTGCACGCATCAGCACTGCACACGGGCCAGCTGCACATGGGTTAAGGAGACCTGGGGTTTGAACCGTGAACTTCCCATGTGGTAGACAGATGCCCTAACCACTGGGCCAAGTCCGCCGCCCGATTCTGACAAATTTTGCCAGATTTCTTGTTGCATTTATGGAAGAATTTTCAGAGGTCCTTACTCTGCCATTTTCGTTGGCTCAAATGGATTTAGAAGATGTCCTACTTGCAGCAGTAGTAGCAGGCAAAGTAACATTTTTCATCAGTTTCCCAAACCCAGTCCCCACAGGGTGATGGCATGAGGGTCAGATGTTGCCTACATACACAGTGATGGCTTGTGAAAGGAACCCCAGGATTAGGAGACTTTAATTTTATGTAGAGGCTGCTGGCAAACCTGCTTATCTTCCCCTATGGAGAGAGACATTATCTTTATTGCCCTGGAACGTAAACAAACCTCTCCAGGAAGGGAAAGAAGGCATCTACTTTTATTACCAAGAGTGTCTCTAGGGATGGGGATGTCTCTATCTTTACAATGCAGAAATTTAACCAAATCTCCTCCAAAAGGAGTCACTGTCTCCCTCTTTCCTGGTCTGTCTGCCTCTCTGAAAGGATAGACCAGGGGAAAATCTGTTATTAAATCCTAATAAGAGTCATTGTCTTCCAACACTACTGTTACTGTAAGCATGGTTATTTCCAATAGAGGGACCTACCTTATCCAGCACCATGGAGAAACATGTTTCTTGGTGAGAAGATGATTCAGTGAAAGTACACAAGGGAAGCAGATGTGGCTCAAGTGATAGGGCCTCCACCTACCATATAGGAGGTCCCAGGTTCATCCCTGGGGCCTCCTGGTGAAAAAGAAGAGAAAGTGTGCCTACATGGCAAGCCAGTGCCCGCGTGGCAAGCTGAGTGCCCACGCAGTGAGCCAGTGCCCATGCAAGTGGGTCACAAAGCAAGATGATGATGCAACAAAAGAGAGATGAAGGGGAGAGTCAAGGTGAAGCACAGTAGAAACCAGGAACTGAGATGGCACAGCTGACAGGGAACCTCTCTCCACATCAGAGCTCCCCAGGATCAAATCCATGTGAATCCTAGAGGAGAAAAAATGAAAGAGAAGATAAAAAGAAATAGATACAGGGAAGCAGATGTGGCCCAGTGATAGAGCATCCACCTACCATGTGGGAGGGTCCAGGGTTCGATACCCAGGGCCTCCTGACCCATGTGGTGAGCTGGCCCATGTGCAGAGCTGTCACATGCAAGGAGTGCCCTGCCATGATGGGGGTAACCCACGCACTAGGAGTGCACCCTGCAAGGAGAGCCGTCCCGCATGAAAAAAAAAATGCAGCACGCAGGAGTGGCGACATACACATGGAGAGCTGACGCAGCAAGATGATGCAACAAAAAAGAGACTCAGTTTCCCAGTGCCACCGAGGGTACAAGTGGACACAGAAGAACACACATTGAGTCAACACAGAGAACAGGTGGGGGGAGGGGTGAAGGGGAGAGAAATAAATAAATCTTTTTTAAAAAAGAAAGAGATACAGAAGATCACACAGCAAATGGACACAGACAGCAAAAACAGCAGGGCGGGGGGTTGGAATAAATAAACCTTAAAAAAAAAAAAGTGGCGGCACACTTGGCCCAGTGGTTAGGGCGTCTGTCTACCACATGGGAGGTCCGCAGTTCAAACCCCGGGCCTCCTTGACCCATGTGGAGCTGGCCCATGTGCAGTGCTGATGCGCGCAAGGAGTGCCCTGCTACGCAGGGGTGTCCCCTGCGTAGGGGAGCCCCATGCACAAGGAGTGTGCCCCGAAAGGAGAGCCACCCAGCGCGAAAGAAAGTGTAGCCTGCCCAGGAATGGCACCGCACACACAGAGAGCTGACACACAAGATGCCGCAACAAAAAGGAACACAGATTCCCATGCTGCTGACAACAACAGAAGTGGACAAAGAAGATGCAGCAAATAGACACAGAGAACAGACAACCGGGGTGGAGGGTGGGGAGATAAATAAATAAACAAATAAATCTTTTTTTTTTTTAAGTACACTTAGGGATTTAAAAAAAAAAAGGAGAGGCAAGGCAGATGGCGGCTGAGTGAGTGCACCTTACAGTCTCTCCTGTGAAAAGGCGGCCGAGTGGGGTTGGAGTCTTGCCGGAACGGGCTGTCTTGGGGGTTTGCAGGTCGGAGGGTGAGTGGACATCAATTTGGAGAGAGAGTGGCAGAGGTGGTGCTTGCTGAAGGTAGAATTGCGGCTTACAAGTACAGAGGTCGGAAGCTGTGGACTGGCGGGACCCTTCCCCCTGGGGCTGGCGGCCTCAGTGTTTCCTGAGAACTGTCAGTTGTGCGGTGGCATTCCTGGGCCCTGTTGTCCCCAGATGCGTGGTCCCCAGGTCAGTGTCCCCTGAGCCCCCATAGCCTGTGTTCCACCGACCTACGTGCCCTGGGTCTGCAGAGTCCCGGACTTCCCTTTCCCAAGTCCAGCACTCCCGGAGTTCCGGGATTGCCCTAGCCCTCTGGTTTTGGACTGACTCCGTGGGTGGGAGGGATTTGGTGGGGGGTGCAGTAGGGGGGTCTGGCTAGTGTGGATTCGATTTTCTGGTGTTTCACACACACCCCCTTTTTTTTTCTTTTCTGTTTTTCTTTTCTTGCGCTTGGAGGAGCATACTGACTGGCTGGGGAGAGTCTGGGAAGAGAGGAGTGGCGAATCTGCTGAGAAAGCCCGATTCACATAAATACCCTGGGATAGGAAACTTGGCCTGGGAGAAGGTGGAGTCAGAAAATCAACAAGCCCTCTCATAGCACACCTAAAGGAGAGGGACTGTAGGAGGTGCTTTCCAAGCCTCCAATAGCATACTTGGGGTTCCTGGTGAGGTGTGGGTGCTCTCTCTCTGGAAATTAAGAGTCATTGTTTCCTGTGTGGAGCTGATTCAACAAGGACCCACTTGAATCTCCTACCGGACCTCTCAGGCAGCTTTCCTGCTGCCAGGGAGAGAGGGAAGTGAGGAAGAGAGAAAAGGGGGAACATCAGATCCCTGAGCATTTTATTTAACTACAAACAGGAGTCCTTGCTTGAAACTTTCCCTAGTATTTGGTTGGTTTTTCCTTGTTTTTCCTTCCTCTTTATCCCCACAAGGCCCTTTTTTCTTTCTTTTTTCTTTCTTTCTCTTTTTCTTTTTCCTGCTTACTTCCCCACTTCCTTTTGTCCCTTTTTTTTTTTTTTTTTGGTCCCTTTCTTTCTCTGCTTTCTTCTTCTTCTTACATTGGGTGCTGCAGGGAGAGCTTCACATTTGATGTATTTCCTCATCCTCCATTTACTCTTTTCTGTGTGTATTGATTTTGGCCACCAACACTATTCCCTTTCCTCTACATCTTTCTATCCTCCATCATTGATTGTTTCTCTCACACTACACCTCTCTTTGTTTGCCCCCTTATTTTTTTGACTTTTTATTACTAATACCTTTGTTCTGTTTTCTGCCTTATATTCACTCTTTATATTCTTGTCCTCTCTTTTCTCTTTCTCTCTCTCCTGAACACACAGGCCTTTTAATTCACACTGTATTCCTCCCCATATTCAGATTTTTACGTACTCTACTTTTCTTACTGTTATACCTTACATGAGTCTAATATCCATTCTCCTACACCTCGCATGGTTCCTCTGTTAATATTTACTATCAACGCTACTATTATTCATTTTCTTTTCTTACTCCTTTTGCTTTCTCTGGCCCTAATATTTTCCTTCAAGTGAACTTAGCCAACAAGGAAATAGAATAAGAACAAAGTGACAAAGAGAAGACTTAACACACATGCAAAAACAACAACTAATTAAACTCCAAACTAGACAAAGAAGCTAAGCAACTGACTAAACCTGTCAAAATAAATTGATGACCAGACAGCAACAAAAAACTACAAACCAAACCAGTAATCAGGAAAACATGCCCAATCCAATGACCAAACTAAAAACCAGGAAGAGGAGCAGAACATCAAACAAGTAATTAAAGATATCAAAACATATATAAAGGACCAATTTGATGAAGTGAAGGAAGAGATTAAGAATATGAAGAAAACAATTGGAGAGAATACAGAAAAATTGCAACCATACACAAAAATATAACGGATATGATGGTGATGAACAGTACAATTCTTGAAATCAAAAATACTCTCTCAGCAAATAACAGCAGACTCGAAGAGGCAGAGGAGAGCTTAAGTGATGTGGAAGACACTACATCTGAAATCAAACAGATGGTAGAGCTGGTCGATAAAAAGATAGAAAAAATCCAGCAGGGGCTTAGGAACCTGAATGACAATGCAAAATGTGCAAACATACACATTATAGGCATCCCAGAAGGAGAAGAGAAGGGAAAGGGGTCAGAAGGAGTGTTGGAGGAAATAATGGCTGAAAACTTCCCAAACCTATTGAGGGAGATGGATGTACATGTCCAGGAAGCACAACGGACCCCGAACAGCATAAATCCCAACAGGGCTACCCCAAGACATATACTTGTCAAGTTATACAATGTTCAAGACAAACAGAAAATACTTTAAAGCAGCAAGAGAAAAGAGAACCATCACATACAAAGGAGGCTCCATAAGATTAAGTGCTGATTTCTCATCTGAAACCATGGAGGCAAGAAGACAGTGGTATGACATAGTCAAGGCACTAAAAGAAAAAAATTTCCAACCGAGAATACTCTATCCAGCAAAGTTAGCATTCAAAAATGATGGAGACTTCAAAATATTCACAGATAAACAGAAACTTAAGAGAGTATACCAACAAGAATCCTGCCCTTTAAGAAGTACTAAAGGGAGATTCTGAGGGAAGAAAGAAAAAAACAAGAGAGACAGAGCTGGAGGAGAGTGTAAGAGCAACTAAAAAGACAAAAACAGAAAAAGAAAATCAAACAGAATACGACAAACACAAATCCAAAGAAAATATGGCTAATACAAGTAATTCCTTGAAAGTAATAACACTGAATGTCAGTGGATTAAACTCACCTGTCAAGAGATTCAGACTGGAAGATTGGATAAGGAAATACGACCCATCTATATGCTGTCTGCAAGAAACACATCTTTAGACCCAGGGGTTCAAGGAGGTTGAAAGTGAATGGCTGGAAAACAATCTTACAAGCAAACAATAACCAAAAAAGGGCAGGAGTAGTTATAATAATATCAGACAAAATAGACTGTAAATGCAAAACAATTGTGAGAGACAAAGATGGACACTACATATTGGTGAAAGGGAAAATCTTTCAAGAAGAAAGAACAATCATAAACATTTATGCTCCTAACAAGGGTGCCTCCAGATATGTGAGGCAAACACTGGAAAAACTAAATGAAGGAATAGATGCCTCTACAGTTATAGTGGGGGGTTTTAATACACCACTATCAACTTTGAACAGAACATCTCAAAAGAGAATCAGAAGGCAGCGTTGCCTCCTCCCCCTCCAGGCGAGACCCGGCTCGCGCCCTGGGCCTCTCCTCCTCTTCCTCCTGCTCCTGGCTGGGCGAGCGCTGCGATGGGCAAGATGGCGGCGCCCAGGCAGCTGCCCGCCTGCTTGTCTGGCATCATGGTGCCGGCGCCCATCCAGAACCTGGAGGCCCTCAGATCAGTAACTGCGCTCTTCAAAGAGCAGCGCAACCCGTAAGGCCCCGGCGCCCCGGGGGTGGAAAGACAGGCACGGGCAGGGGCCTCCGCTGGCTGAGGGGGACAGCGCGCGTCCCGGTTCTCGGGCACCGCCTGCATCTGCGCTGCTTCCTACAGGGCCTTAGGGGGTGACCCTCGCTCCCCAACCGCCAGCACCGGGGTGGAGCAGGGCGGAAGGAGGGAGAGCTGTTGCCAGGTGAGCCCGGGACCACATGATGGCTCTGATTAATTGGCAGTGTTCTCGGCCCTGGCTGGTGCAGGAATGATGAGGCCCCTGCAGCCATAAAGCGTTTACTGTAGGCCGGAAGAGAGAGACATCCATGATGGGCGAGGAGGGTGGAAGTTCCGTGAGGAGCAGTGACTCAGTGGAGATCGGGATGGGAGAAAAAGATTAAAAAAAAAAAAAAAAAAAGAGAATCAATAAACAAAGACTTTGAACAATATATTTGAGGAGCTGGATCTAATAGACATAATCAGAACATTACACCCAAATACAGCAGGATATACATTCTTCTCAAGTGCACACGGATCATTCTCCAAGATAAACCACATGGTAGGCCACAGAAAATTCTCAATGAATTCAGAAAGACTGAAATCATACAAAATAATTTCTCTGACAACAGTGCAATGAAGCTGGAAACCTGCAAGGGCCAGAGACCCAGATTTGGCACCAAGATTTGGAAGTTAAACAACACACTCTTAGAAAAACAATGGGTCAAGGAGGAAATCGCAAAAGAAATTAATAACTACCTTGAAACTAATGAAAATGATAACAACATATCCAAACTTATGGGATGAAGTAAAAGCAGTACTGAGAGGGAAATTTATAGCCATCAAAAAAGAAGAAAGAGCTAAAGTTGAAGAACTAAATGCACACTTGGAGGAATTAGTTAAAAAACAACAAACTAACCCCAAAGGAAGAAGAAAGAAAAAAATAACAAAGATCAGATCAGAACTAAATGAAACAGAAAATAAGAAAGCACTTGAAAAAATAAACAAAACCAAGAGCTGATTCTTTGAGAAAACCAATAAAATTGACAAACCCTTAGCTAGACTAACAAAGAAAAAAAGAGAGAAGATGCAAATACACAAAATAAGAAATGAGAAAGGCGATATCACCACTGACCCCACAGAAATAAAGACTATCATAAAAGGATACTTTGAAAAAATATATTCCAACAAAAACAATTTAGAGGAAATGGACAAATTCCTAGAAACACATAAACAGCCTACATTGACAAAAGAAGAAGTTGACAACCTCAATCACAAGTAAAGAGATAGAATCAGTCATTAAAATCCTCCCAACTGAAAAAAGCCCCGGGCCAGATAGCTTCGCAGGTGAATTCTACAAAACATTCCAGAAAGAACTCACACCAATCTTGCTTAAACTTTTCCAAAAAATTGAAACAGAAGGAACATTGCATAACTCATTCTATGATGCCAACATTACTCTAGTACCAAAGCCAAACAAAGACACCACAAGAAAGGAAAAATTACAGAACAATCACTCTAATGAACCTGGACGCAAAAATCCTCAACAAAATACTTGCTAATCCTATTCAACAATACATTAAACAAATTATACACCATGACCAAGTGGGGTTCATTCCTGGTATGCAAGGATGGTTCAACATAAGAAAATCAATTAATGTATTGCACCACATAAACAGATTGAAGGAAAAAAAATCACATGATCATATCTATAGATGCAGAAAAAGCAGTTGACAAAATACAGCACCCTTTCTTGATAAAAACACTGCAAAAGATTGGAATAGAAGGAAACTTTCTGAACATGATAAAAAGTATTTATGAAAAACCTACAGCTAACATCATTTACAATGGTAAAATCCTAAAATCTTTTCCTCTAAGATCAGGAAGAAGACAAGGATGCCCACTATCACCCCTCCTATTTCACATAGTCTTAGAAGTACTTGCTCGAGCACTGAGGCAAGAAACAGACATAAAAGCCATCCAAATTGGAAAGGAAGAAGTCAAAATTTCACTATTTGCAGATGATATGATCCTATACATAGAAAATCCTGAGAAGTCTACAACAAAGCTTTTAGAACATATAAATGAGTTCAGTAAAGTCGCAGGTTACAAGATAAAAGCACAAAAATTAGTAGCATTTCTGTACACCAATAATGAGCAATCTGAGGAGGAAATCAGGAATCAAATACCATTCACAGTAGTAAATAAAAAAATCAAATACCTAGGAATAAATTTAACTAAAGAGGTAAAAGACATACACAGAAAACTACACAACATTCTTCAAGGAAATCAAAGAAGACCTAAATTAATGGAAGAATAATCCCTGTTCATGGATAGGAAGACTAAATATTATTAAGATGTCTCTCCTACCAAAACTGATCTACACATTCAATGCAATCCCAATAAAAATCAACACATCATTCTTTAATGAACAAGAGAAACTAACTATGAAATTTATTTGGAAAGGAAAGAGGCCTTGAATAGCCAAAGACATATTGAAAAAGAAAAATGAAATTGGAGGAATCACACTACCTGACTTCAAAACATACTACAAAGCTATGGTAGTGAAAACAGCATGGTATTGGCACAAGGATAGACACATTGACCAATGGGACCGAATTGAGAGTTCTGATATAGATCCTCATATATACAGTCATATAATATTCTATAAGGCCACCAAACCCTGTCAACTGGGAGAGAATGGCCTCTTCAACAAATTGGTGCCTGGAGAACTGGATACCCAAATGTAAAAGAATGAAAGAGGATTACAAAAATCAACTCAAGATGGATCAAAAACCTAAATATAAGAGATAAGACCATAAAGACTTCAGAAAGCAATGTTGGGAACCATCTACAGGACCTTGTAATAGGAAATGATTTCATGAACTTCACACCCAAACCACGAGCAGCCAAAGAACAAATAGATAAATGGGACTTCCTCAAAATTAAAACCTTCTGCACCTCAAAGGAATTTGTCAGTAAAGTGAAAAGAGAGCCTACACAATGGGAGAAAATATTTGGTAACCATATATCTGCTAGGAGACTTATAACCTGCATGTAAAAAGAACTCCTATATCTTGAAAATAAAAAGACAAACAGCCCATTTAAAAAATGGGAAAAAGGTTTGAACAGACACTTCTCCAAAGATGATATACAAATGGCTAAAAAACACATGAAAAAATGCTCAAAATCCCTAGCTATTAGGGAAATGCAAATCAAAACAACAATGAGATACCATCTTACTCCCATAAGACTGGGAGCTATCAAAAAATCAGAAGGCTACAAGTGCTGGAGAGGATGTGGAGGAATGGGAACACTCATCCACAGCTGGTAGGAATGCAGAAGGATCCAGCCGTTCTGGAGGACAGTTTGGTGTTTTCTCAAAAACCTAGCTATAGATTTGCCATATGACCCAGCAATTCCACTGTTGGGTATATACCCAGAAGATCTGAAAACAAGGACACAAACTGATATATGCACACCAGTGAATATGGCAATATTCACTATTGCCAAAAGTTGGAATCAACCCAAATGCCCATCAACAGATGAATGGATAAATAAAATGTGGTATATACATACAATGGAATACTGCTCAGCTATAAGAACCAATACAGTACAAACACACGTGATAACATGGATGAATCTTGAGAACCTTATGTTGAGTGAAGCAAACCAGGCATTGAAGGACAAATACTACATGACCTCTCTGATATGAAATAAGTAAACCAAGCTGTCTCAGAGAGCTAGAGACTGGATGATAAACTGTAAGGTAGTTGGAGGGTACAGGAAGGTTGTAAGCTGACAGCTACTTGGGTGAAATCTATGATAAGCTGAAGGTAAGTATTAGTACAGGGAAGGGATAAAATGGGGGCATAGGGATAACTTTGGGTGGGGCTGCGTGGGCTTTAGGGGCACTAGGGATGGGAGGATGGGTCAGATTGCCCAAGAAATTGGGGAAAGGGTGAGGGGAACATTTAATCATGAAAGATTGCCAGGTATGTGGTTGAAATTGTGGTGCAGAGAATACTCTTTAGAGAACGTAATATGGAAGATTGCCTATTTGGGATGCTTGGGGAGGGGGGCATCTGACACAGGGTAAGCTTCTGGGGAGTGTGTAAGTGCTCATTTTGTCATAGTGGATTATATCATTGGGTGGAGACCCATACAACGAGAGTGAAGGTATACCCACGTCCTGGGGAGGACAGATGTTCTCAGACAGAGGGAATTGTATCTCTTGAGAGAATCAGTGGTTCCCAGTGGGTTAGGGCAGTCAAGTATATCAAGCCCTCAACATTTTTGCAAGTATCTCTGAATATGGTCCCTCAAGTAATGAAGATTGATTGTCATGGTGGGCCCTGAGGGGAGGGGGAAAGAGGTGTTGAATACATGGAATCAGGGTAACTGTGGGGCAATGGAAGTGTTCTACAAGATCATGCCATGATGGATATAGGTCATGTTAAGTTACAAAAATGTATAAAAGTCTATAGGCTAAATTGTAAACATAATGTAAAACATAAGATAACTAAAAATTTAGAAAATTATATAGTCTAAAATATAAACCACAATATAAACCCAAATGGAACCATGTTTGAAAGCTATCATTTCAATATCTGTACATTAGCTGCAACAAATATAATATGAACATGTGAAAAAAATCACTGTTGGGGAAGGGACAAAAGGTTTGATGTTGGATGTGTGGGAGTACCATATATTGTATATGTGAATTACTGTGATCTAAAACTTATGTCAAGAGAAACTTAATAATCAGGGGAAAAAAGGAAGAAAGTAGGTAGACACTAAGGAAGAAATGGAAGAAATTGCCTTGCCACTGTACATAGAGGGTAACACCTGTAGCAGTGATGAAAGGCAAAATGTCAAAAACAAAGTTTTTTCATTTTTTCTTTTCTTTGATACCCCAATTTATTTTTCCTTTATTTAATTTTTCTAAATTTCTATGTATTCTATATCTAACCTTTAAACCCATCAGTATATTCCATTTTTCTATTAATGGAAACTGGAAATACATTGCGCTTCCTTTTTGAAGATGTTTTGGACTACAGAGAGGTTCAACTATGGTGGGGGAGGAGCACTTGTGTGGGGTGTCATTGGTGGGGGGCACACGGTTGGGAGGGAGTTCTCCAGGGCATGTATACACAGTATATGGAAAGGTTTGGATATTTTCATAGTGGTTTCAGTTGGAAACGACAGATGAGAGAGTGCTGAATTCCTGACCAGGGGAGCTCTATCACATTCCCCAATGGAGCAACAACAATCCCCCAAGTGCAATGGCAAAGACCAATAAAGATGGATGGTGCAATGATGAGCCCTTGATACTGATGGCTCCAATTATGAGCCTGTGTGCCTGAAATATGAACTAGGCCTATAGCTGTGGGGTGCCTAAGGGTTACCTCCTGAAAGCGTACACGTTGCTCAAATGTGGCCACTCTCTAAGCCAAACTCGGCATGTAGATGCATTGCCTTCGCCCCAGCGTGGGACATGACTCCCAGGGATGAGCCTCCCTGGCACCAAGGGATTACTACCAAGCACGAGCTGATGATGTAACTACAAAAAGACCATGAACAAAGAGATCAACTCAGATCGGCAGAATATCTCAGCCTACATGTAATATCAGGTGTTAAAAACTGCTTTTTGACTTTGGATAAAAAGGGGGAAATGGAAAGAACAAGTGAGTTTATATGGCTAAAAGTCTCCAAAAAAGAGACGGGAGGTCATCAGGGGCGATGCTTTTGCATGCCTCAGCAGGGTACCAGAGACAACCAAGGTAGATGGAAACCCAGATGCTGGTTCTCCTGAGGGCTGTGGTGGCCCACAGGTTCTATGGTCAAAGCAGATGGCTCTGGAGTTCAGGGACATGTTGGTTGGCCCTACTTTGGAGTTTGTGTTACTGAGTGTGATGGAGTTGGACTCAGATATAACCTTTCTACACATGCCTCTTCTGCTACTTTTACTGGACCTGTGGTTGGCATTTGGGTTGGTGTATACTCAGGATACCTGAATCTCTGAACTGTTCATGTGATGGCCAGGTCCTGGGCCTCAGCAGACTTGCAGCTCCTACCCTCTGGTTTCTTGGACTTACCCTGGCCAGCTGACAGGGAGGTGAAGAGGGTCAACCACCACACCAGGGAGCCAAGAGTGCCTACAGCTGCAAGCAGGAGAATTGCATCCATCATCCATATGGAATCCAAACCCCCTCTTGATGTAGAGGGGGACTGGACATAGCCATCCCAGGTCCACAAGATGGAGGAATAGAGTATGGATTAGAGTGGACTTACTGGTGTTCTGCTGGGGAACTATTGTGATTAGTAAGGGAAGAAATTGTAGTAGTGATGTGGAGAGGGTAGCCACGGTGGCTGCTGATGGTTGGGAGAGCGAAGAAGAGATATGGTGTGGGGGCATTTTCAGGATTTGGAGTTGTCCTAGGTGGTGCTGCAGGGAAGGATGCTGGACATTGTGTGTCCTGTCATGGCCCACTGGGTGGACTAGGGGAGAATGTGGACTACAATGTGGACCACTGTCCATGGGCTGCAGTGGTTCTCTAGGATGTATTCACCGGGTGCAGTGGATGTGCCACAATGATGGAAGAGTTTGTTGATGTGGGAGGGGTGGTGTGGGTGGGGTGGTGGGTATATGGGGACCTCATATATTTTTTTAATGTAACACTGAAAAGAAAATAAAGAAGGAAAAAAAAAGTACAAAAAAAAAAAAAAAAAAAAAGGAAAGTACACAAGCTAGGAACTGGAAGAAACTTCCCAAAACCAGTTCAAAGTAAGAATGGATACAAGGGTTTTTATAGGCAAAGGAATGGGGTAGGGGAGAAGAAAAACAAGTAAAAAAAAAAATAAAGTGATGACAATAGATCTTCCAGGGATCTTGTGAGGAAGGTACATGCAACTTTTTGGTCCTGTGTTTTCTCAAGCATGACAAACTTACTCTTTTAGTCCTGGTCTCAGTGATTTATCAGTCAGTTTAGATTTAGATATTGGTGCTTCTCATGCTATTCTGTGTTTTGCTTTAAGTTGTTATTTTATTCTTGTTATTCCTGTAAGCAGAACTCTGAAGGTCTGGTTAATGTCCTTTTGAGAACTAAGAATATAGAGTGAACTGCTAAGATTAGATTAAAAGAAAACTATCTCAGTTACGTCTGGTAAGACCCAGAGCTGCTTAGGCAAAGTTTTTTTTTTATTTTTTTATTTCAGGTTTTGGAATGGTTGTTTTTTTGTTGTTGTTTTTGGTTTTTTTTTTCATTTTTATTTCCCCACCACCACCACCTAGAGATGGTTCCCTCATCTGTCTGCTTGTCTTCCTCAGGAGGCACCAGAACTGAACCCAGGACCTCCCATGTGGGAGGCTAGTGCCCAACTGCTTGAGCCACTTCTACTCGCCATTCACTGTGGCTTATTGTGGTTCATTGCAGCCTGTCTTCTTTAGGAGGTACTGGGAACCAAACCGGGACCTCCCATATGGGAGGTGGGTGCCCAGTTGCTTGAGATACATCTGCTGAAGAAATTTTTAATAAGCACATTTTCCATCTATCTCTACTTTCTTTTGTTGCTGCTGAAAAAGGTCTTCTGTTGATCTAAAGTATTCTTTAACTTTTTAAATATATTTTATTTATTCCCCCTCCCTCATTGTTTTGTGCTCACTGTCTGCTTTCTGTGTCCATTCATTGTGTGTTCTTCTGTGTCTACTTGTCTTCTCTTTAGGTGGCACTGGGAACCAATCCTGGGACCTTCCAGAGTGGGAGAGAAGCACTCAATCTCTTGCACCACCTAAGCTGCCTGGCCTGCTGCATTTCTTATTGTCTCTCCTCTGTGTCTCTTTTTGTTGCATCATCTTGCTTTGTCAGCTTTCCACATAGGCCAACACTCTGTGCAAGCATGCACTTCTACATGGGCCAGCATGCCACACAGGCCTGCACTCTGCATGGGCCAGATCTCCAGTTGGGCCAGCTCACTGTGCAGGCCAGCTTGCCTTTACCAGGAGGCCCTGGGAATTGAACCTTGGATCTCCTATATTGTAGATGGGAACCCAATCACTTGAGGCACATCTGCTTCCCCTAAAGTATTCTTTTAAAGTGTACTGTCTTTTCTCCCTTTAATATTTTCTCTTTATCCTTAATGTTACAAATTTTACCAGTGTTCATCTTAAGGTAGATTTCATTTTTATCTTGTTTGTTACTCAGAATGTACTTTTAATATGCAGAATCAAATTGTCAACTCTGAAAAATTCTCAGATGTCACCTCTGAAAATTTTGCTTCTCTGCCCTGCCTCCATTCTTTTCTTCTAGAACTCCTTTTAAATTTAAGTTGGTACCCCTCAAATTGTCCTCCATGTTTTTTAGCTGCTCTCGCATATTTCTTTCTTTTTATCTCTCTGTGGTTTATTTTGCATAAATTCTTTAATACTACATTTCACTTTAGTAATTCTTTCTTCAACCATGTCTATAGCTCCTAAATCCATTGTTTTAATGACTACATTTTTGGGTTTCAGTATTTATATTTGCTTTATTCATAATTTTTTATTCTTAATTCAATGTTATTCCTTTACTTTTATCTTTGGACAACAACAAAATACTTATTTTAATATCTATGTCAGGCTGTTCCATAAAATTAATTTCTTCTGGACTGAATTTGATTATATAGATTGCCTTCCTGAACATTAGATTTCTTCATGTGTTTTAGAATTTGGTTTGTAAGTTCATTTTGTTTTGTTTTTGTTTTTTGGTTTTTTTCAGAGATTTATTTTATTTCTTTCCCCTCCCCCCCCCATTGTCTGCTCTCTCTGTCCACCCGCTGTGTGTTCTTCTGTGTCTGCTCGCACCTTCAGTGGCACCAGGAAACTGCATCTGTTTTTTGTTGTGTCATCTTGCTGCATCAGCTCTCTGTGTGTGTGGCGCCACTCCTGGGCAGGCTGCGCTTTTTTTCACGTGGGGCGGCTCTCCTTGCAGGGCACACTCCTTGCGCCTGGGGCACCCCCATGCAGGGCACCCCTGCGTGGCACGGCACTCCTTGGGCATGACAGCTCTGCACATGGGCCAGCTCACCACATGGGTCAGGAGGCCCAGGGTACTGAACCCTTGACCCTCCATATGGTAGGTGGACGTTCTATCAGTTGAGCCATGTCTGTTTCCCTGTGAGTTCTTTTTTTTTTTTTTTTTTTTTTTTTTTGAGGAGCCAGGGCTAGGGAATTAACCCAGCACTTTGTATGGGAAGCTGGCATTCAACCACTGAGCTATACAAGCTCCCCTGTAAGTTCAATTTGAGTGGAAGGTTTTGTGGTTAAATATGTTTGTTTACTTTTTTCTCTGTTTGTGCATACTATCCCTGCTGTTTCCATCAAACCCTTTGCATCTCTATTCTAAAACTAGACCTTATGATACAATTTTGGAAGTGCTATTGCTCAATGAATCAAGGACTTATGCAGATCTTTTCATAAGCCAATGGATGGCTTGGCTCAATTCTGGCTCATGAGGTTGTCCTTTTCTCCCACCTCTCTACATGTAAAACTGTAGCCCCATTGCAGTTTTTGCTATGTTTTTTCTACTTTAGTATCTTTTCATTAGCTCCAGCTTCACCTCTGGCTTTATGTAGTGGTCTTGGCTCTATTTCTTTCCTTCTCTCACTCTGTGAAATAGTTATCCTACAGGAGTCAAACTCCTGCCACTGTACTTCTTTCTCCCAAACCTGAAGACCATAAATTCTGTGATTTTGACTTCAACTCCTACACTCTGATTTATTGGACTTACCCCACTCAGCTAATATGGAGTTGAAGAATGTCAACCACCACACCATGGAGCCTAGAGTGCCTACAACTGAAAGCAGGAGGATTGCATCCAGTATCCATGTGGAATCTAAGCCCCCTCTTGACATAGATGTGGAATGGACACAACCAATCCGATGTCCACAGAGAAAATGTGGCATTGGTGTTGGAAAAGTGGCCATGGTGGCTGCTGGGTGCGGGGAATGGGAGGAAGAGATGAGATGTGGAGGCGTTTTTGGGACTTGGAGTTGTCCTGGGTGGTGCCCCAGGGACAATTGCCGGATGTTGTAGATCCTCCCAGGGCCGACTGGATGGAACGTGGGAGAGTATGGGCTATGATGTGGACCATTGACCATGAGGTGCAGCGATGCCCAGAGATGTACTCACCAAATGCAATGGATGTGTCATGATGATGGGGGAGAGTGTTGCTGTGGGGGGAGTGGGGGGTGGGGGCAGTGGGGGTGAAGGAGGGCCTCATATTTTTTTAATGTAATATTTTTTAAAAATGAATAAAAAATATATTTTTTAAAAATTCTGTGATTTCTACCCCATTCACCACCTTGATTTTTTTTCCATTTCTGATCCTCACAGATGTTTATTTCATGTTCAAGTCCAAACAAGTTATTTTTTTTCTTTTTAACTTTTTAATTTTCCTACAGTTGCTCTGTATTTGGAGTCAGGAAGGTATTCAAAGTATGAATTTCCCAAACTGTCTTGAATGGAGCCCAGTATAAACTTTTGAAGAGTAAAAGATTTATTAAAACTCTAATAATGCTAAAACAATGATTTTTAACTTCAAACTCACATACAGTAATAATTGTCCTTGTTGTCATAAACCCTTTCTCCTAAAAATAACAAAAGAGCCGTATCATCATGTCATTGGAAAACTGTTAAGATATTTAAATATTCTTCTAGTACAATCCTTTGTTCATAGAGTATTGAAAAGTGGCCAAGGGGAAGCAGACTTGGCCCAATGGATAGGGCGTCTGCCTACTACATGGGAAGTCTGCAGTTCAAACCCTGGGCCTCCTTGACCCATGTGGAGCTGGCCCATGTGCAGCGCTGATGCGTGCAAGGAGTGCCATGCCACACAAGTGTGTCCCCCGCATAGGGGAACCCCACGCTCAAGGAGTGCACCCCATAAGGAGAGCTGTCCAGCATGAAAGAAAGTGCAGTCTGCTCAAGAATGGCACCGCACACACAGAGAACTGACACAACAAGATGATGCAACAAAAAGAAACACATATTCCCGGTGCTAATGATAAGGATAGAAGTGGTCACAGAAAAACACATAGCGAATGGACACAGAGAGCAGACAACTGGGGGCAGGGGGGGAAGGGAAGGGGAGAGAAATAAATAAATAAATAAATAAATCTTTTTTTAAAAAGTGGCCAAGAAGATTCTTTATAGATTGTCTTTACATCTTAGCCTAGGGCACTTTCAGAATGAAATCTCATATCTCTCCCCTATACTAGGTAAGTGCCAAAGAGGCCCAAACTGTAATTGAGAACCCACCTCCCCCTAGAAGAAACAGAATATGTTTTTATAGACTCAAAAAATGCAAATAGAATAACAGAGATCTGATAGAACATTTTGTGGTTGTTTATAATCCTGTGCTTTGTATGACAAGAGAGATTGCCTCAGAAATCATCAGAAGGACCACAACTATCAGCTCTGTATTGGAAACTTAAGAAAATTAAAACAAGACACTTGTATCATGATTATTGGTTATACTGAGGGATAGCAATGAGTGAGAAAATAAGAGTTGTGCAAATGATAGCAAGAAAGTTAGTGTGGTGGTTTGAAGCTATATGTACCACAGAAAAGTGTGTTCTTAAAGTTAATTCATTCCTCTGAGTGTGGACCCATTATCAGTAGGATCTTTTGGTAAGTAGGATCTTAAGTTAAGATGTGACCCATCTCAGCCTTTATAAGAGAATGAAATTCAGACAAAAAGAGAGAAAGCCAAGGAAGCAAGAATGTGAAAGCAACAAAACCCTGAAAAAAAGGGAAAGACCAGCAGATACCACCATGTGTGTTGCCACATGACAGAGAAGTCCAGCATTACTGGCAGTCAGACTTTGAGAAGAAAATTTTGCATTGATGATGCCTTGATTTGGACAGTTTCATGGCCTCAAAACTTTAAGTTTGTAAGCTAATAAATTCCCAATATGAAAAGTCAATCCAAGACTTCTGGGGAGATGGCAGACTAGAAAGGCATGGGACTTTCTTCTCTCCCAGAAAAATAGCTAGAGGACAGGCGGAAAAGGCCTGGAAAAGAATCTAGGATTTATGATGCCAAGGGAAGTCTGGACACCACCAATAGGAGGGAGGATCAAAGGAAAAGAATCGTGATGGCAAAACTGTGAATTAAAAGGCACAACTATAAATGCTGGAACTCTCTCCCACAATATAGACACTTTTGAATTCTCAAACCTAAGGGCTAATTGCTACAGTCAAAGGGGGCCCCAGAGACCCACCTCCCCAGGAAAGGAGAGAGGGACACAGCTTAAGGCTGACTCAGCTTTAGATCCACAAATTTGATCTGCTGTGTCCCATGAGCCCTTCCAGGCTGGGTGGGACCATGCCATTGTTTGCCTTGGGAGCCAACAAGGGAATAGAGATCTGACCCTCTCAATATCCCTCTCCACTGACCAGAACTGATTGTTGAGGACAAAGAGGGGAGTGGAATTACTTCCTACCTGGGAAAAGGGAGGGGGCAGCCAGCAGAGATTGGAGAACTTCCTCTCCTCCAGGCAGGAACCTATATCACATTGATCCAGTCCCTGTTGCAGCAAACAACCTTACCACACATTGAACTGAGAAGCCTGCCAAAGAACACCATCTTCTGGCAGACCAAAGAAATGCATAAAGAAATTAAAAGTAGATAAGTAGGGAAGCGGCTATGGCTCAATCAGTTGGGCTCCTCTTTACCATATGGGAGGCCCTGGATTCGTGTCCCAGGGCCTCCTTGTGAAGGCAGGCTTGCCCACACACAGTGGAGAGCCACTGGCCCACAAGCGCCGCAGAGAGCCAACTCAGCAAAGTGATACAACAAATAAAGGGAGACAAGCAAAAACACAGGAAAGCATGCAGCAAATGGGCACCGAGAGCAGACAGCAAGCAAGTTGAAAGGGGGGAGGGGAATAAAAACAAATAAATACAGACAGAGAAGAATGCACAGTGAATGGACACAGAGAGCAGACAGTACACAAAAAGCCATGGGGCGGGGGGGGGGGGGATAAAAAACAAGTAAATAAGGAAAAGAGACTTTTCAGTCTCCCTTTCCAAGGCCCTAGGAAGCAGGTCTGCAAACCATTACTGGGTCCAGGGCCCAGATTTGAACAACTAACAGGGATGCTTCTAAAGACCCAGGTTGAACCAAGAATCAAAGAAGAGAAGCAACACAGGCTCCCACTACTAAAACCCTCTGAGAGATAAATTGAGCATCTGAATACTGACCATCCTATTCAGTGCCTAGACATCAGTAAAAAATTGTGAGCCATGCTAAGAAAATGGAAGAAATGGGCCAAGAAAAGGAATATATCAAAGAGACACAGGATTTGAAACAACTAATTGATGAGATTCACACAAATTTCCAAAAACAAATTGAGCTGAAAGACAATATGGCTAAAGAGATAAATAACATCAAGAAGACATAGAGCAAGCACAAAGAAGAATTTGAAATCCTGAATAGAAAAGTAATAGATCATGGGAATGAAAGACAAAATAGGTGACATCAAAAACACAGAGACCTACAACAGGAGATTCAAAATGATAGAAGAAAGAATAAGTGATGTGGAAGACAGAACAGCTGAAATTTAAGAGAAAAAAGAACAGAGAGGGAGGTGGACTTAGCTTGATGGATAGAGTGTCCGCATACCACATAGGAGGCCCACGCACAGTACTGATTGTACACGAGGAGTGCTGTGCCATGCAGGGGTGTCCCTGTGTAGGGGAGCCATGCACGCAAGGTGTGCACCCCGTAAGGAGAGCCGCCCAGCACAAAAGAAAGTTCAGCCTGCCCAGGAGTGTTGCCGTATACATGGAGAGCTAATGCAGCAAGATGACCCAACAACAACAACAAAAAGAGACACAGATTCCTGGTGCCACTGACAAGAATAGAAGTGGACACAGAAGAACACACAACGAATGGACACAGAGAACAGACAACTGGGGTGGGGAGCGGGAAGGGGAGAGAAATAAATAAATAAATCTTTTTTTAAAGAAAGAACAGAGAAAGAAAAAAATGGAAAAAATTGAGCAGGGGCTCAGGGAGTTGAGTAACAACATAAATGCAACAAGATACATATCATGGAAGTTCCAGAAGAAGAGAAGGGCATGGGGGAAGAAAGAGTATTTAAGGAAATAATAGCTGAAAATTTCCCAACTTTCACAAAAGAAATTAAATGTCCAAGAAGCACACCCTACCCAATCAGAATAAATCTGAATAGACCTACACCAAGGCACATATTACTCAGAATGTCAAATGTCAAAATGAAAAAGAGAAAATTCTCAGAGCAGCTAGGGAGAAGCAAACCATCACATACAAGGGACGCCCAGTAGAATTTGCATGGATTTTTCATCAAAAACCATGGAGGCGAGAAGACAGTGGTATCATACAATTACGATACTGAAAGAGAAAAACTGCCAGTCGAGAATTGCTTTTCCAGCGAAATTGTCCTTCAAAGATGAAAGTAAGTATAAAATACTCCCAAACAAGCAGAAACCAAGATATTTCATTTTAAAAATCCAACTTTGCAGGAAATATTAAAGGAAGCCTTAGAGGCTGAAAGAAAAAGACAGGAGAGAGAGGCTTGGAAGAGAGTATAGAAGAAAGGATAGCAGAAAAGATAAGCAAAAGAGTAAAAAGAGATAAAAATATGTTATGACATATGAAAACCAAAGAATAAAATGGTAGAAGTAAATAGTGCATTTATAGTAATCCCATTAATGTGAATGAATTAAACTCCCCAATCAAAAGATATAGGCTGACAGAATAGATAAAAAAATGTGAGCCATCCACATGTTGCCTACAAGACCCAGGGATACAATCAGGCTGAAAGCAAAAGGTTGGAAAAAGATACTCCACACAAATACTAACCAAAAAAGAGCAGGGATAGCTACATGAATATTGCACAAAACAGACTTTAAATGCAAAACGTTATAAGAGATACAAAAGATCATTATATATTAATAAAAGGGAATATCCACCAAGAAGATAAAACAGCAATGAATGCACCTACCCAGGGTCCTCTAAAATATATGAGACAAACTCTGGCCAAATTGAAGGGAGAAATAGACATCTCTACAATAATCATTGGAGACTTCAACACAACACTCACATCATTAGATCAAGCAACTAGACAGAAGATCAACAAGGAAACAGAGAACTTGAACAGTATGATAAACAAGTTAGACCTAACAGACATATGCATCCAAACTCAGCAGATTATAAATTCTTTTCAGTTGCCCATGGATCTTTCTCCAGGATAGGTCACATGTTAGGGCACAATGCAACTCTCAATAAATATAAAAGATTGAAATTATACAAAGCACCTTCTCAGGTCATAATGGAATGAAACTGGAAATCAATAGTAGACAGCAAAGAGGTAAATTGGCAAATGTGTGAAGGCTAAAAAGCACAAATAATCAGTGAGTCAAAGAAGAAATTGCAAGTGAAATCAGTAAATATTGAGACAAATGGAAATAAGAACACAACTTATCAAAACTTATGGGATACAGAAGGCAGCCTTGGGAGGGAAATTCATAGCCCTAAACACCCATATTTAAAAAGAAGAAAGAACTGAAATAAAGATCTAACTGAACAACTGGAGAAACTAGAAGATCAGCAAATCAATCCCAAAGCAAGCAGAAGGAAAGAAATAATAAAGATTAGAGTAGAAATAAATGAAACTGAGAGAAAAAAAAAATAGAGAAAATCAACAAAACCAAAAGCTGGTTCTTTAGGAAGATCAATAAAATTGACAAACTCCTCACTAGATGAACAAAGATAAAAAGAGAGAAGATGCAAATAAATAAAATCAGAAATGAAAGTGGGGAGGTTACAACTGAACCCACAGAAATAAAAAAGATTATTAGAGGATACTATAAGAAACCATATGCCAACAAACTAGACAACCTAGATGAAATGGACAAATTCCTAGAAATGCACAAATAACCTACATTGACACTACAAGAAATACAGTAACGTAACAAACCAATTACATTTAAAAGAAATTGAATCCATCATCAAAACTCTCCCAACAAAGAAAGTCCAGGACCTGATGGCTTCACAGATGAATTGTACCAAGCATTTATAAAAGAATTAACACCAATACTGTTTAAACTCTTCCAAAAAATTGAAGAGGAGGGAAAATTACCCAACACATTTTATGAAGGCAATGCCAGATAATGACAGTACAAGAAAAGAAAATTACAAACCAATCTCTCTAATGAACATAGATGCAAAAATTCTCAACAAAATGCTTTCAAATAGAATCCAACAGCATATCAAAAGACTTGTACACCGCAACTAGTGGGATTTATTCCTGGTGTGCAAGGCTCATTCAACATAAAATCAATCGACATAATACACCATGTTAACAAATTGAAGGAAAAAATCCACATTATCATGTCAATTGATGCCAAAAATCATTCGACAAAATCCAGCATCCTTTCTTGATAAAAAAAAAAAAAAATCAAAATATAGGAAAAGAAGGAAAATGCCTCAATATGATAAATGACGTATATGAAAAACTCACAGCAACATCGTACTCAATGGGGAAAAGCTGAAAGCTTTCCCTCTAAGATTGGGAACAAAATAAGGATCCCACTTGTCACCATTGTTATTTAACATTGTACTATGTGTCCTAGCTAGAGCAATCAGAAAATAAATAAACAAACAAACAAACAAACAAATAAAAGGCACCCAAATAGGAAAAGAGAAAGTAAACCTCTCATTATTTGTGGATGACATGATCCTATATTTAGAAAATACTGGAACGTCTACGACAAAGCTAAGTGAGCTAATAAATGAGTGCAGCAAAATGGCAGAATACAAGATCAACAAAAAAAAATCAGTAATGTTTTTGTACACTATTATTGAATAATCTGAGGAGGAAATCACGGGGGAAATTCCATTTACAATAGCAACAAAGACTGAAATACCTAGGAATCAGTTTAACCAAAGAAATACAGGACTTATGTGCCGAAAACTACCAAACAATGCTATAAGAAATCAACGAAGACCTAAACAAATGAGAAGATATTGTGTTCATGGATTGGAAGACTAAATATCGTGAAGATGTCAATCTAACCCAAACTGATTTACAGATTCAATACAATACCAATCAAAATTCCAACAGCCTGTTATACAGAAATAGAAAAGGTAATTGCCAAATTCATTTGGAAGGGAAAGTAC
Organism: Dasypus novemcinctus; assembly: GCF_030445035.2. NCBI lineage: Eukaryota > Metazoa > Chordata > Mammalia > Cingulata > Dasypodidae > Dasypus > Dasypus novemcinctus. Next base: position 17,572,666 of record NC_080690.1, on the reverse strand, counting down.
ACCCAAATAGCCAAAAGCATTCTTAAAAAGAAGAGTGACATGGGAGGACTTTTCACTGCCTGACCTTGAAACATTACTAAGCTAATGTGGTTAAAACAGTATTGTACTGGCATAAAACACATTGATCAGTGGAATAGAATTGAGAGACCAGAAATAAACTCTCATCTCTATGAAAAAAAGGTTTTTGACAAACCAACCAAGTCCTAGTTACTGGAAGAAAACAGTCTCTTCAACAAATGATACTGGGAGAACTAGATAACTATAACCAAAACTATCTCACTCCCTATACAAAAATCATCTCAGCATGGATCAAAGTCCTAAATGTAAAAGCCAGGTCCATAAAACTACTAGAAGAAAACATAGGGAAACATCTTAAAACCTTGTGATAGGTGTGGTATCTTGGATCTTATACCCAAAGCACGCACAACAAAAGAAAACATGGATAAATGGGACCTCCTCAAAATTAAACACTTTTGCACCTCAAAGGACTTTGTCAATAGGGTGAAAAGTGAGGGGTGAATTGGCTTAAGAAGTTGAGCTCCTGCATCCCACATGGGAGGTCCCAGGTTGGGTGCCCAGTGTCTCCTAAAGAAGACTAAGAACGAGCAGACATTGAGCAAAAACAACAAGCAGACAACAAGAAAAAAAAAAAAAACTAGTATACAATGAGCAGACAATGAGCAAAAACAAATGAGCAGGGAGCAGATATGGCTCAAGTAGTTGAGCTCCTGCCTCCCCTACAGGAGGTCCTGCATTCAGTTCCTGGTGCCTCCTAAAGAAAAAGCAAACAGACAAGGAGCAGACAATGAACAACAACAACAAAAAAAAAAAAACTACAAAAAACAATGAGCACAAACAGCAAGCTTAAACAAGCAAAAACAACAGCAAATAGATGAGGGAGCCATCTCAGGGAGGGAGAAAAAAGGGTGAAAAAGCTGTCAATTCAATGGGAGAAAATATTTGGAAATCACATGTCTGATAAGGGTTTAATATTCATGATATATAAAGAGATGTTACAATTCAACAGTAAAAATACAAATGACCCAATTAAAAAATGGACAAAATACTTGAATAGATATTTGTCCAAAGAAGAAATATGAATGGCAAAAAAACTCATGAAAAAATGTTTAACATCACTCATGATTAGGGAAATGAAAATCAAAACTATAATGAGATATCATTTCACATCTATCAGAAAGGCCACTATTAAAAAAAACAGAACTACATGTGTTGAAGTGGATGTGAAGAGATAGGAACACTTATTCACTGCTGATAGGAATGTAGAATGGTACAGCCACTGTGGAGGACTGTTTGGCAGTTCCTAAGAAGTTGCATATAGACTTGCCACATGACCCTGCAATACCACTACTGGGTATATTCCCAGAAGAACTGAGAGCAGTGACACGAGCAGACATTTGCACACCACTATTCATAGCAGCGTTATTCATGATTGCCAAAAGCTGGAAACAACACAGGTGTCTATCAGCTGATGAATGGATAAACAAACTGTGGTGTATTCACAAGATGGAATATTATGCAGTGGTAAGAAGAGTGAAGTTGTAAGGCATGTGATAACATGGTTGAACCTGGAAGACATTATGTTGAGTGAAACAAGCCATACACAAAAGAACAAATACTATGTGATTGTGCTACTATGAACTAAATATATTGTATAACGTATTGTATGATTCCATATTTATATAAAATGTAAATATAAATCAGTTTATAAAGGTGAAATTAGATTAGTGGTTATGTAGGGCTGGGGAAGGCATGTTAAGTGCTGTGGTGCTTTTCTCTTCTGGAGTAATGAAACAGTTCTAAAATTTTCGTCGTGATGAATGCACAACATTGTGATTATATTAAAAGCCATTGATTATACCCTTTGGATAGATCATATGGTATATGAATATATCTCAATAAAACTGCTTAATAACTAAATAATTGTGCAAGAATAGGCAGAAATAGCAGCTATGTACAGCAGGGGAAATAGAAAGAGATTGAGAGGTGAAAACTTTTCTGTTTGTCTCTTTCTTATTATTATTGACATAATGAAAATGCTCTAAAAACGATTGACATGATGAATGCACAACTATGTAATTATATCAAATACCATGATTTTTCACTTTGGATGAATTGTATATTATTAGTGTGTATCAATAAAAGTGATTTGCTTATTTTTAAAAAACACTAAATAGTTTGAGAAGCACTTTAGGTATCTTCATTCCTTGTTTCTTCAGCACTTAACAGGAGGTATCATAGCAGATGTTCAACAATGTTTGACGAATGACTGTTCAATGGAATATAACATTTTCTTAGCTTATGTTAGAATTTTTGACATGTTCTTCATCATTTCCTGGTACAAAACATAAGAACAGCCCCATCTATATAGCCCTAGCTATGAACAGTCCAATTAAGCCCCCAGAAAAAACCTTCATAGAGAAGACTCTTCAAGCTGACTGGAGATAATTTGGGTATGGATAGAAAATGACAACATGTTACTATTGCAGCACATTCCCAGGAGGGAAAGGAGGAGAAAGAATAAAATGGGAAAGATAGAGGCTGAAAGAAATTCTGGAAGGTGGTATGATTGAATTGAAAGACTCCTGAACTTGGAATCTTGGGATCTAATTGTGTGCTTAAGTAATCAACTTTTCTACCTACAAAATGTAATAACAAAATTTGATCCACGTATTTCACAGAGTAGAAGGGAAAATGAAAATGCTTTGAAAAATAGCTATTATGAGTTGTAACAAACGTACTACACTAATGAAGGATGTTGTTAATGTGGGAAAATGTGGGAGGGGTAGGGAGCAGGGCATATGGGAATCCCCTATATTTTTTATGTAACATTTATGTAATCTAAGTATCTTTTTAAAAAAATTAAAAGTATATTGAAAAAAAGCTATTCTATAAATGCAAGATACCTAACTCCAACACATCCAGTACCTTATTGTATTCCCTGGGCCAAGGAAGACAAATTCTATTTTTAATCATGCCTCCTCTTCTTGTGAGCACATATATGTGAGTATATAAATATATCTGTGTATATATTTTCTTTATTTTCACTTCATATATATTTATATAGCTTAATTCTAAGGGCATAAACTAAAACAGTATTTTCTGTGTGGAATTTTATATAAATTATTTTTAGTAAAATGTATGATGAGTGGCAGAATAATTCTGGGAAGAAATATATATCTCACTAGGGGCCAAAAGCTTTGGCTAATCTGTTTATACAATGATCAGGTTGAATCTTTTTTTTTTTAAGATTTATTTATCTCCCCCCCCCCCCGCCACCCCCCCAAGTTGTCTGTTCTTTGTGTCCATTTGCTGCATGTTCTTCTTTGTCCGCTTCTGTTGTTGTCAGCGGCACGGGAATCTGTGTTTCTTTTTGTTGCGTCATCTTGCTGCGTCAGCTCTCCATGTGTGCGGTGCCATTCCTGGGCAGGCTGCACTTTCTTTTGTGCTGGGCAGCTCCTTACGGGGTGCACTCCTTGTGCGTGGGGCTCCCCTACGCGGGGGACACCCCTGCGTGGCACGGCACTCCTTGCGCGCATCAGCACTGTGCATGGTCAGCTCCACACGGGTCAAGGACGCCCGGGGTTTGAACCGCGGACCTCCCATGTGGTAGGTGGATGCCCTATCCACTAGGCCAAGTCCGCTTCCCAGGTTGAATCATATTAAATTAACAAATTTTTTACTGTTTTGACCTGCAAAAGCAGGTTGGGAAATAGGTTATAAGTCCAAGGCTAAGGAAAATCATCTATAGGCTAGAAAAGGGTCTATAGGATTTCTAAGGTAACCACCCAAACTATGTATTTTTTCCTCTTCTGCCCTTGTACAAATCTTCCTTATTCTGTTGATGACTGCAATCTATTCTGCAAAGAACTCCAATAGATTTTACCTCCATCAAGCTACCCAGAGGAGCTTTTCTTCCTGTTTCTCAGAGATCAAACTCCTTCAGGATTTCTACTCCTGGGCCTCCTTCCTAACCCGTAAGGGGGCTACAGAGGTAAGAACACAGCCCTGGGGCTCAGCTGTGCAAATGTGGGTGCAATTGGCTTTCAAGTACTCCTGCCATGACACATTAGAACACTAGAGAAAAGTCAGCTGGCTTTTCTATATGGTTATGCCTTTGAACATCCCAAGGGTCCTTTCCCTGGACCTAATCTAAGTAGGTTCAGGTTTATGTCTGTTCACCTAGAGGTAATCAGGCACATGGAGCCTGATTCCCACTGGTGAGTCTTCCAAGAAACTGATTTACAAGAATGAGAATTTATTCATTTACAGCATGAAAAGTAACTGGAGTGATCCCTGGGACTGGTTGCCTTCTTGACCAAATGTAGCTGAGAAGGTTGTTCGATGATCACAAAACCGGAAACAGGAGTAACTGGAAGGATGTCCGCCCAAGATATTTTGGTCAGACCACGTGTGTGTAATTCTTGTGTGGTCATGCAGTTCAGCTGCACAAACATGTTTTAAGCATGTATGCTGGGTACTGTGCTAGGAGGTGATGAGAAAAACATGAACTTCACCATAAAGAGGAGGTAGAGAACATGCCTTTTTTTTTTTTTAACTTTTTACTTTGAAATAATATCTTGAACTTACAGGGTAGTTGCAAAAAAAAAATACATAGCCCATATAGAGAACTCCAGCATACCTCTAGCCCCCAGATACCCAGATCCACCAACTTTTAAGGCTTTGCCACCTTTGCTGTATCATTCTATCAATCATCTATCTATTCGTCTATCTCTGTATTTTATGAATTCATTCATATATGTGTATATCATGCTCGTTGAACACCTTATACTTCCATGTACATCTCCTAAGAACAAGTATATTCATTTATGTAACCACTTTATTTTTTTTAATTTCTCTCCTCTCCCTGCCCCCCCCCCCCCCCCCCCCCCCCCCCGTTGTCTGCTCTTTGTGTCCATTCACTGTGTGTTCTCCCATGTCCGCTTCTATCCCTGTCAGCAGCACCGGGAATCTGTGTCTCTTTTTGTTATGTCATTTTGCTGCGTCAGCTCTCCTTGTGTGATGCGCCACTCCTGGGCAGGCTGCGCTTTTTTTGCAGAGGGCGGCTCTCCATGTGGAGCGTATTCCTCGCGTGTGGGGCTCCCCTACATGGGGGACACCCCTGTATGGCACAGCACTCCTTGCACACATCAGCACTGCACGTGGGCCAGCTCACCACACGAGTCAGGAGGCCCTGGGTTTGAACCCTGGACCTCCCATATGGTAGGCAGATGCTCTATCAGTTGAGCCAAATCTGCTTCCTTCTCTTTTTTTAAATTGTGAAACATATATAAAGCATGAACTTTCCTATTTCAACCACAACGCAATTCAGTGGTATTAACACACTCACAACGTGGTGCTACTCTCACCCCCATTCATTAGCAGAACTCTCCCATTACCCCAAATAGAAACCCTGCACCCATAATGCATTAACACCCCCTTTTTCCTCTTCCCTCACCCTGGTAACCTGTGCAGTACTCTACTTCCTGTCTCTATGGATTTGCATATTCTAGCTACTTTATAGAAGTGAAATCATACAGGATCTATCCCCTCGTGTCTGACTTATTTCACGTAATATGAGGCTTCAAGGTCCATCCACTTACTTATATTGGAACATCATTCCTTTGTAGGGCTGAATAATATTCCATGTATGTAGACACCATATTTTATCTATCCATTCATCTGTTAATGGACCTTTGGGTTGCTAACAAGTTTTTGGCTATTGTGAAAAATGCTGCTATGAACACGGTTATATAAATATCTGTTCGATATCTGACAACTCTTTGGTGAATATGCCCAGAAGTGGGATTGCTGAGTCATATGGTGGTTCTGTGTTCAGCTTTTTGAGAAACTGCCAAACTGGGCAGTTTTCCACAGTGGCTGCACCATCTCATATTCCCTTCAGCACTGTACTACAGTTCCCAGTTCTCTGCATCCTCCTCAGCACTTGTGACTTTCCATTTCAGTAGTAACCATCCTACTGGATGTGAGGTGGTATCTCAGTATTTCTCTAATGACTAATGATATTGGCATCTTCTCATGTGCTTATTGACCATTTGTACATTTTCTCTGGAGAAATATCTAGTTAAGGCCTGGACCCATTTTTGTAGTAAACTCTTAATAATCCCTTTTTTTCATTCTGTGCATTTTTTCCCTATATTTTCTTTGTGGTTGCCTAAATCTATAGGAACTTGTTTACTTCAATAGCAGCTTAACTTCAATAGCATACACATACTATGCTCTTATACCCCTCTATCCCCCACCTTGTGTATGCCTTGTCCAAATTACATATTTATACATTATAAGTCCAAAACCATTGATTTACTATACTTTTCATGCATTTGCATTTTAGATCCTGTAGGAAGTAAAAAGTGGGAATATAAACCAAAAAATAATTCTGGCATTTATATTTATCCTTTCTTATTATTTTTTTTACTTGAGAAGTTGTAAATTAACAAAACAATCATGTATAGCATACAGGATTCCCATACTTTGCCCCACCACCAGCACCTTACATTGCTGTGACCCATTTGTTACAAATGATGGAAGAACATCATCATACTATACTGCTGTCTATAGTCCATAGCTTGTATTTGGTGTGTTTTTCCCACAAACCATCCTATTATTAACACCATGTATTAGTGTTGTATTAGTATAACTATTTGTTATAGTTCATGAGAGAACATTCTCATATTTTTACTCTTAACCATAGACCATCATTCACCAAAGGGTTCACTGTGTTTCATAATCTCCTGCCTTGTTCAATCCAACCAAACTGTACTCTCAGTGGCTCTCAGTTTTATCACAGAGATTTTCTGTAATCAGCTCGGTCCATTTCAGAACATTTTCATTAATCCAAAAGGAAAAATCCCTTATCCCTTTATACCCACCCGATTATTGACCCTAGCATTAATATAGTACCTGCTTTGCTATTGCTATAAAAATATTATTATATTACAATATTACTGTCAACTATAGTCTATAAGTTATGTTAGTTTTATTTTTTTTATATATCTCCATAGTCTCAACACCTTGAAATAGAGTTGATGGACACCTGTGTTGTTTCTATCTTTTAGCAATTGTGAATAATGCCACTATGAACATCAGTGTACAAATGTCTGTTCACATCCTTGCTTTCAGTTCTTCTGAATATATTCCTAATAGTGGGATTTCAAGATCATATGGCAGTTCTATATTTAGCTTTCTGAGGTGCCACCAAACTATCTTCCACAGAGGCTGCACTGTTTTACATTCCCATCAGTGTTGAAGGAGTGTTCCTCTCTCTCCCATCCTCTCTAGCACTCGTAGTTTTCTGGGGTTTTTTTGTAATGGTCACTCTGTAGGATGTGAAATATCATTGATATTTTGATCTGTGTGTCCCTAAAAGCTAGCAATGTTGAGCATCTTTCATGTGCTTTTTGGCCACTTGTATTTCTTCATTGGAAAAATTTCTATTCAAGTCTTTTGCCCATTTTTTAATTGGGTGGCTTGTCTTTTTATCTTTGAGCTGTATGACCTCATTGTATAACATGGAGATCAGACCCTTATTGGATATTTGGTTTCCAAAAATTTTCTCCCGAGTAGGTTATCTTTTCACCTTCTTAACAAAAATAATTTAAAGCACAAAACTGTTTAATTTTGAGGAGGTTCCATTTATTTATTTTTTCTTTAGTTGCTCATGCTTTGGGAGTAAAGTTTAAGAGACCACCACATACCACAAGATCTTGAAGATGTTTCTCTACATTTTCTTCTAGGAGTTTTATGGTTCTAAGTTTTATATTTAGGTCTGTAATTCCTTTGGACTTGATTTTTGTATAAGAGTGACATCGGGGTCCCCTTCCTTTCTTTTAGCTATGGATATCCAGTTCTCCCAGCACCATTTATTTAATAGACTGTTCTGACCTAGCTAGGGGGGGTTGACAGCCTTGTCAAAAATCACTTGACCATATATGTGAGGGTCTATTTCTGAATTCTCAATTCATTTCCATTGAATTTTAGGAGGTACCAAGGATTGAGCCCAGGACCTCGTACATGAGAAGCAGACATTCAACCACTGAGCTACATCCACTCCCTGATATGTCAATCTTTACACCAGTACTATGCTCTTTTTACCACTGTAGCTAAGTAAATATGCTTTAGGTCAGGTAGTGAGAGTCTTCCAACTTCGTTCTCCTATTTTAAGACATTTTTGTCTATTCAGGGTCCCTTACCCTTCCAAATAAATTTGGTTATTGACTTTTCCATTTCTGTAAAAAAGGCTGTTTGAATTTTTATAGGGATTGTGTTGAATCTATAAATCAGTTTAGGTAGATTTGACAGATTAGTGATATTTAGTCTTCCAATCCATGAACGTGAATGTCCTTCCACTTATTTAGGTCTTCTTTAGTTTCTTTTAGCAATGTTTTGTAGTTTTCTTAATATAGGTCCTTTATGTCCTCAGTTAAGTTTATTCCTAAATATTTTATTTGTTTAGTTACTATTATGAATGGAATTTTTCCTGACTTTCCTCCTCAGATCGCTCATTAGTAGTGTATAGAAATGCTACTGATTTTTGTGTGTTAATCTTGTATCCTGCCTATAGCAGTTTGAGTTCCAAAAATAGATATTGGATTATATTTGTGAACTGATCTGTACCTGGGTGTGGTTAAATTATGATTAGGGCTTTGATTGGGCCACATCAGTAGGCTGTTGAGTCTCCACCCCTTGGTGGGTGGGGACGCACAGATAAAAGACGTGGCAAAGGGCAGAGTTGGAGTTTTTGATGCTAGAGTCTTGAGCTGGAGCCCTGGGAGATAAGCACACAGAGGAGCTTGGTCATGAGGAAAGAGAAAAGGCCCCAGGAAAAGAAACAAGTGTTCACCTAATAGCTCTACAACTGAACTTGTGCAGAAAACAGAGGAGCTGAACCTGGAGAGAAATAAACTCCGGCAAGAGAGGAACCCAAGAAGCCTGAACTCATCTGGCAGATGTCAGAAGCTATCTTGCTCTTAACACATGGAAAAAGACTTTGATGAGGGAAGTAACATATGCTTTATGGCTTAGTAACTGTAAGCTTCAACCCCCAAATAAATACCCTTTATAAAAGCCAACAGATTTCTGGTATTTTGCATTAGCACCCCTTTGGCTGACTTTTCTGAACTCATCTAATACTTCCAGTAGTTTTGTTGTGGATTTTTCCAGAGTTTATAGGAAAAAGATCATATCATCAGTGAATAGTTAAAGTTTTATTTCTTCCTTTCCTATATGAGTGCATTTTATTTCTGTTTCATAAATAATTGCTCTAGCTAGAACTTCTAGCACAGTATTGAATAACAGTGGAGACAGCATGCATCCTTGTTTTGGTCCCAATCTCAGTGGGAAAGCTTTTAGTCTTTCACCACTAAGTACAATGCTAGCTATAGGCTTTTCATACATGTACTTTACCATGTTGAGAAAGTTCCCTTCTATTCCTATCTTTTGGAGTCCTTGTTGTTTTTTTAATCAAGAAAGGATGCTATACTTTGTCAAATGCCTTTTCTGTGCCAGTCAAAATGATTGTGTGATTTTTCTTCTTCAATTTATTAATGTGGTATATTACACTAATTGATTTTCTTATGTTGAACCACCCTTGTGCACCTGTGATAAAACCCATTTGATTGTGTTGCATAATTCTTGTAATGTGCTTTTTGGATTCAGTTAGCCAGTGTTTTGTTGCAGAGTTTTGCATCTGGTATTCATGAGAGAAATTAGTCTGTAATTTTCTTTTTTCGTGGTATCGTTGGCGGTGATGTTGGCTTCAAAGAATTAGTTTGGCAGTGTTTCCTCCTCTTCAATTTTTTTGGAGGAGTTTAAGATTGGTATTAGATCTTCTTTGAATAATTGGTAGAATTCCCCTGTGTAGCCATCCAGTCCTGGGCTTTTCATTTTGGGAAGGTTTTTGACAACTGTTTCAATATCATTACTCCTGATTGGTTTGTTGAGGTCTTCTGTTTCTTTTAGGGTCATTGTAGATTGTTCATGTGTTTTAGGAATTTGTGCATTTCGTGTACATTGTCTATTTTGTTGGCATATAGTTGCTCATAGTATCCTCTTATGATCTCTTTTATATCTTCAGGGTCAGTGTTAATGTCCCCCTCTCATTTCTGATTTTACTTAATTGCATATTCTCTCTTTTTACTTTGTCAGTTTAGCTAAGGGTTTGTTAATTTTTGTTGATCTGCCCAAAGATTCAGCTTTTGATTTTGTTGATTCTCTCTATTCTTTTTGTTCAATTTCATTTATTTCTGCTCTGATCTTTATTATTTCTTTCTTTTTATTTGCTTTGGGATTAGTTTGCTGTTCCTTTTCTAGTTCCTTCAGGTGTGTAGTTAGATCTTCAATTTTAGCTTTTCTAGTGTAAGAATTGAGGGCAATAAATTTCCCTCTCAGCACTGCTTTCACCGTATACTATAGGTTTTGATATGTTGTATTCTCGTTTTCCTTCATCTCAAGATATTTAGTGATTTCTCTTGGAATTTCTCTTGGAATTTCTTCTTTGACCCATGGATTATTTAAGAGTGTGTTGTCTAATCTCCGCATATATTTGTGGATTTTGCCTTTTACTGCCTATTATTGATTTCCAGCTTCATTCCATAATGATCAGAGAAAGTGCTTTATATAAGCACAATCTTTTAAAATTTATTGAGACTTGTCTTATGACCCAGCATATAGTCTATCCTGGAGGAAGACCCATGAGCACTTGAGAAGAACGTATATCTGCTGTTTTGAGGTGTAATGCTCTATAAATGTCTGTTAGGTCTAGTTCATTTATCATATTATTCAAGCACTCTGTTTCCTTATTTATCCTTTATCCAGATATTCTATCCAATGCTGAGAGTGGTGTTTTGAAGTCTCCTATTATTGTACAGACATCTGTTTCTCCCTTCAGTTTTGCCAGTGTGTGTCTCATGTATTTTGGGACACTCAAGTTAGGTGCATAAATATTTATGATTGTTATTTCTTCTTGATAAATTGCCCCTTTTATTAATAATGACCTTCACCTCTTTTATAACTGTTTTGCATTTTAAATCTATTTGTCCAATATTAGTATCACTACTCCAGATCTTCTTTGCTTACTATTTGTGTGGAATATCTTTTTCCAGCTATTCACTTTTACCTTGATTGTGTCCTTCCATCTACAGTGAGTTTCTTATAGACAGCATACAGATAGCTCACATTTTTTTTTCATCCATTCTGTCAGTCTTTGTCTTTTGATTGGGTAGTTCAATCCATTAACATTCAATGCTATTAATATAAAGGCATTACTTACTTCATCCATTTTATCCTTTTTATTTTCCATTGTCTTACCTCTCTTTTTACCCTTTTAGTTACCCTTACTAATAATCTTCATTTCTATCCTCTTCTCCATATCTCTCGCCCATTTTTTTTAAATATTTATTTATTATTATTATTTTTTAATTACATTAAAAAATATATATGAGGTCCCATTCAACCCCACCGCCCCCGCCCCCCACCCCCCCACAGCAACACTCTCTCCCATCATCGTGATACATCCATTGCACCTGGTAAGTTCATCTCTGAGCATCACTGCACCCCATAGTCAATGGTCCACATCATAGCCCAGACTCTCTCACGTTCCATCCAGTGGGCCCTGGGGGGATCTACAGTGTCCCGTAATTGTCCGTGAAGCAGTATCCAGGACAACTCCACGTCCCGAAAACGCCTCCACATCTCATCTCTTCCTCCCGTTCCCCACACCCAGCAGCCCCCATGGCTACCGTTCCCACACCCATTTCACATTTCCTCTGTGGACATTGGATTGGTTGTGTCCATTGCACACCTATGTCAAGTGAGGGCTTAGATTCCACATGGGTACTGGATGCACTCTTCCCGCTTCTAGTTGTAGACACTCTAGACTCCATGCTGTGGTGGTTGACCTTCTTCAACTCCATGTTAGCTGAGTGGAGTAAGTCCAATAAGTCAAAGTGTAGGAGCTGAAGTCTGTTGAGGCTCTGGGCCTGGGTGTCATATTATCAGTCCAGAGATTCAAATCCCCTACATATATCTTAAACTCAGCACCAAATACAATTCCAATAAAGTAGCATGCAAGTCTTGTGAAAAGAGATCCCCTCTGAGTCCATTTCCATCACGCAGAAACACCAGCTCCAAAGAAGGGCCATCTGTCATGGCAGTGAACCCCTTCTGCCATGACCATAGAACCCGTGGGTCTCTTTATCCCTCAAAAGAACCAATACCTGGGGTTGTATCTACCTTATCTGTCTCTTAGACTCTGTTCAGTTGTACATAGGGGTATTCCTTCTGACAACCTCCAGACTCTTTTTTAGAGACTCACAGCCTTATAATCTCATTTCTCCTCTCCATTTCCCCCTTACATTAGGTCAAACAGCTTCCCGAAGTCATGTTATTATATGTAGACAGGTATATTCTGCTGTTCCGCATTGAATCTTTAATTCAAGGTCATTTTCTAGTTGCTTCTTCAGCTGGTATGTGGTAGTGATCCCTCGGTGCCAGGGAGGCTCATCCCCGGGTGTCGTGTCCCACGCTGGGGGGAATGCATCACATCTACACGCTGAGTTTGGCTGTGAGAGTGGCCACATTTGAGTAACATGAAGGCTGTCAGGAGGAAACCCCCAGGCACAATGCTACTCTAGGCCTTGTTCTTATTGCAGGTGCATAGGCTCAAAAGTGTAGCCATTAATATCAAGGGCCCACTGTTGGGCCCTCCTTCCTTCCTGGTTCTTGCCGTTGCACCTGGAGGATTGCCGCTGCTCTCCCAGGGCCCACAACAGTGACCCCCCGGCCAGGAGCCCAGTACCCCCCCAGCTGTTGTTTTTAATTGTTTCCACTATGAGTATATATAGACATTACCATATACCCTGGGCATATGCCCTGTATAACTCCCTGTCAACCATATATATCCTGTCAATAACATCCCATATCAGTATTCCTCCGCTGCCATTGTTGAACCACTCTGTGATCCAAAACTTCCCGTAAAGTGAATCCCAACATAATGTCAGCTTCAGAAGAGTCTTAGATCACCAAAATTCGTATATACAATATACAGTATTTCCCCAGATCCACCATAAAACCTTTTCCCTTCCACAGCAATAACCTTTTAACTTATTCATATCATATTTCCTGAAACTGATGTACAGATTCCGAAACTATAGTTTTCAAACAAGGTAACATTTGTGCTTACTATGTGGTCCATACTTTAGGTTGTACAGTTTTCTAAATTTTTTAGTTATCCTATGTTTTGTCTTATGGTTTTCATTATTAGTCTGTCGTCCCCTATATGTTTTTGGTGTAATATTAGCTGTTTTATATTCATCCTCGTGTACTCTCACATAACTCCTCTTTTGCCCCCTTATTTACCTTTGTTCTATCCATTGCACGTCCATTTTCCCCTCCCCTTAGGGCCCACAACGCCTGCCAATCTAATGCCCTGGGAGCCATCCTTTCTCACGAGAGATACAGTTCTCTCTATTCGACGGCATTAGTCTTCCCCAGGATATGGGTCCACCCCACCCAATGGTAGAATGCACCTTGGCAAAATGAGCCTTCAGCTATTCCCTCCAGAGTCCGTCCTGCATCAGACCATACCCCCTGCGCGTCCTAACCAGGTGACCCTCCTACTTATACTTTGATACGTTTTACTCAACATTTAGTTCTCAACAAACTTCTGGCACTCTCCCATGTTTGTATGTTGCCCCTCCCTCCCACCTATTTCTTGGACCATATTACCCCTCTTCCCATCCCCAGCCCCCCTCAAACCCAGAAAACCCCACCCGAAGGTAACCCCTTGCCCCCATTTTGTCCCTTCTTTGTGCTCATACTTACCCCCAGCTCATCACAGATTCCACCCCTACAGACATTAACTCACATCCTTCCTCCACCCCCCGATTTCCAGTAAGCCACTTTTCCAGACTCTAGCTCTCTGAGGCAGTTAACTTATTTCATATCATTGAGGTCATATAGTATTTGTCCTTCAATGCCTGGGTTGCTTCACTTAACATAAGATTCTCAAGGTTCATCCATGTTATCACGTGCGATTGTAGTGTATTGGTTCTTACAGCTGAGTAGTATTCCATTGTGTGTATATACCACATTTTATTGATCCACTCATCTGTTGATGGACTTTTGGATTGATTCCAACTTTTGGCGATGGTGAACAATGCTGCTATGAACATTGGTGTACATATATCGGTTTGTGTCCTTGTTTTCAGATCTGATGGGTATATACCCAGCAGTGGTATTGCTGGGTCATATGGCAAATCTATGGATAATTTTTTGAGAAACTGCCAAACTGTCCTCCAGAATGGTTGGATCCTTCTGCATTCCCACCAGCAATGGATGAGTGTTCCCCTTTCTTCACATCCTCTCCAGCATTTGTATTCTACTGTTTTTTTCATGGCTGCCAATCTTATGGGAGTAAGATGGTATCTCATTGTAGTTTTGATTTGCATTTCCCTGATAGCTAGGGATTTGGAGCATTTTTTCATGTGCTTTTTAGCCATTTGTATTTCTTCTTTGGAGAAGTGTCTGTTTAAATCTTTTTCCCATTTTTTAAATGGGTTGTTTATCTTTTTGTTTTCGAGATATATGAGTTCTTTATATATGCAAGTTATAAGTCTCTTATCAGATATATGGTTGCCAAATATTTTCTCCCATTGTGTGGGTTCCCTTTTTACTTTCTTGACAAACTCCTTTGAGGTGCAGAAGGCTTTAATTTTGAGGTAGTCCCATTTATCTATTTGTTCTTTTGCTGCTCGTGCTTTTGGTGTGATATTCATGAAGCCATTTCCTATTACAAGGTCCTGTAGATGTTTCCCTACACTGCTTTCTAAGGTCTTTATGGTCTTGGCTCTTATATTTAGGTCTTTGATCCATCTAGAGTTGATCTTTGTATAAGGTGTGAGATGGTAATCCTCTTTCATTCTTCTACATATGGCTATCCAGTTCTCCAGGCACCATTTGTTGAATAGGCCATTCTCTCCCAGTTGAGAGGGTTTGGTGGCTTTATCGAATATTATATGGCTATATACATGAGGTTCTATATCTGAACTTTCAATTCGATTCCATTGGTCTGTGTGTCTCTCCTTATGCCAGTACCATGCTGTTTTCACTACTGTAGCTTTGTAGTATGTTTTGAAGTCAGGAAGTGTGATTCCTCCTATTTCGTTTTTCTTTTTCAATATGTCTTTGGCTATTCGGGGCCTCTTTCCTTTCCAAATAAATTTCATAGTTAGTTTTTCTAGTTCCTTAAAGAAGGCTGTGTTGATTTTTATTGGGATTGCATTGAATGTGTAGATCAGTTTTGGTAGGATAGACATCTTAATAATATTCAGTCTTCCTATCCATGAACAGGGAATATTCTTCCATTTATTTAGGTCTTCTTTGATTTCCTTGAACAATCTTGTATAGTTCTCGATGTATAAGTTTTTTACCTCTTTAGTTAAATTTATTCCTAAGTATTTGATTTTTTTATTTACTATTGTGAATGGTATTTGTTTCTTGATTTTCTCCTGATCTTGCTCATTATTGGTGTATAGAAATGCTACTGATTTTTGCGCATTGATCTTATAACCTGCGACTTTGCTAAACTCATTTATGAGTTCTAGGAGCTTTGTTGAAGATCTCTCAGGGTTTTCTATATATAGGATCATGTCATCTGCAAATAATGAAATTTTGACTTCTTCCCTTCCAATTTGAATGCCTTTTATATCTGGTTCTTGTCTCAGTGCTCGAGCCAGTACTTCCAAGACAATGTTAAATAGGAGCGGAGACAATGGGCATCCTTGTCTTGTTCCTGATTTTAGAGGGAAGGATTTCAGGACTTCGCCATTGTAAACAATGTTGGCTTTAGGTTTTTCATATATACTCTTTATCATGTTCAAAAAGTTTCCTTGTATTCCGATCTTTTGGAGTGTTTTTATCAGGAAGGGGTGCTGTATTTTGTCAAATGCCTTTTCTGCATCTATAGATATAATCATGTGGTTTTTTTCTCTCAATCTGTTTATATGGTGTATTACATTGATTGATTTTCTTATGTTGAACCATCCTTGCATACCTGGGATAAATCCCACTTGGTCATGGTGTATAATTCGTTTAATGTGTTGTTGAATACGATTAGCAAGTATTTTGTTAAGTATTTTTGCGTCTAGGTTCATTAGAGAAATTGGTCTATAATTTTCCTTTCTTGTGGTGTCTTTGTTTGGCTTTGGTACTAGGGTAATGTTGGCATCACAGAAGGAATTAGGCAGTGTTCCTTCTGTTTCGATTTTTTGGAATAGTTTCAACAGGATTGGTGTTAGTTCTTTCCGGAATGTTTTGTAGAATTCACCTGTGAAGCCGTCTGGCCCTGGGCTCTTCTTAGTTGGGAGATTTTTAATGACTGATTCTATCTCTTTGCTTGTGATTGGTTTGTTAAGATCATCAATTTCTTCTTTCGTCAGTATGGGCTGCTTATGTATTTCTAGGAATTTGTCCATTTCCTCTAAATTGTCATTTTTGTTGGAATATAGTTTTTCAAAGTATCCTCTTATGATAGTCTTTATTTCTGTGGGGTCAGTGGTGATATCACCTTTCTCATTTCTTATTTTGTGTATTTGCATCTTTTCTCTTTTTTTCTTTGTTAGTCTCGCTAAAGGTTTGTCAATTTTGTTGATCTTCTCAAAAAACCAGCTCTTGGTCTTGTTTATTTTTTCAAGTGCTTTCTTATTTTCTATTTCATTTAGTTCTGCTCTTATCTTTGTTATTTCCTTCCTTCTTCTTCCTGTTGGGTTACTTTGTTGTTGTTTTTCTAATTCCTTCAAATGTGCAGTTAATTCTTCAATTTCTGCTCTTTCTTCTTTTTTGATATATGAATTTATGGCTATAAATTTCCCTCTCAGTACCGCTTTTGCTGCATCCCATAAATTTTGGTATGTTGTGTTATCATTATCATTTGTTTCAAGGTAGTCATTGATTTCTTTTGAGATTTCCTCTTTGACCCACTGTTTTTCTAAGAGTGTGCTGTTTAATTTCCAAATTGTCGTGTGAAGTCTGGGTCGCTGTCCCTTGCAAATTTCCAGCTTGACTCCACTGTGGTCAGAGATATTGTTTTGTATGATTTCGATCTTTCTGAATTCATTAAGCCTTTCTTTGTGGCCTAGCATATGGTCAATCTTGGAGAATGTTCCATGTGCGCTTGAGAAAAATGTATATCCTGCTGTGTTTGGGTATAATGATCTATATATGTCTATTAGATCCAGCTCTTCTAATATACTGTTCAAATGTTTTGTTTCTTTAGTGATTCTCTTTTGAGATGTTCTGTCCAGAGTTGATAGTGGTGTATTAAAATCCCCCACTATAATTGTAGATGCATCTATTCTTTCACTTAGTTTTTCCAGCGTTTGCCTCACATATTTAGAGGCGCCCTTGTTAGGAGCATAAATATTTATGATTGTTCGATCTTCTTGACAAATTGTCCCTTTCACTAAAATATAGTATCCTTCTTTGTCTCTCACAATTGTTTCGCATTTAAAGTCTATTTTGTCTGATATTAATATAGCTACTCCTGCCTTTTTTTGGTTGTTGTTTGCTTGTATGATTGTTTTCCAGCCATTCACTTTCAACCTCTATGAGTCTCTGGGTCTAAGATGTGTCTCTTGTAGGCAGCATATAGATGGGTCGTATTTCCTTATCCAGTGTCCCAGTCTGAATCTTTTGATAGGTGAGTTTAATCCGTTGACATTCAGTGTTATTACGTTTAGAGAGTTATTTATGGTAGCCATATTTTGGTTGGATTTGTGTTTGTTATATTTTGTTTGTATTATTTTATTTTCCCCTTCTATTTTTGTCTTTCTTGTTGCTTTTACACTCTCCTCCATCTCTGACTGTCCTGTTTTTTCCTTTCTTCCTGCAGAATTCCCTTAAGAATTTCTTGAAGGGGAGGTTTCTTGTTGATATACTCTTTCAGTTTCTGTTTATCTGTGAATATTTTGAACTCTCCATCATTTTTGAATGCTAGTTTAGCTGGATAGAGTATTCTTGGTTGGAAATTTTTTTCCTTTAGTACCTTGACTATATCATACCACTGCCTTCTTGCCTCCATCGTTTCAGATGAGAAATCAGCACTTAATCTTATGGAGTTTCCCTTGTATGTGATGGTTTTCTTTTCTCTTGCTGCTTTTAGAATTTTTTCTTTGTCTTGAGCATTGGATAATTTGACAAGTATATGTCTTGGGGTGGGCCTGTTGGGGTTTATGACCAGTGGAGTGCGCTGTGCTTCTTGGATATGTACATCTGTCTCTTTCAGTAGATTTGGGAAGTTTTCATTCATTATTTCCTGCAACACTCCTTCTGACCCCTTTCCCTTCTCTTCTCCTTCTGGAATGCCTATAATACGTATGTTTGAGCATTTTGCGTTATCATTCAGGTCCCTAAGTCCTATCTGGATTTTTTCTACCTTTTTATTGACCACTTCTACTATCTGTTTGATTTCCAATGCACTGTCTTCCACATCACTAATTCTCTGCTCTGCCTCTTCTAGTCTGCTGATATTTGCTGCAAGTGTATTTTTGATTTCTTGAATTGTGGTGTTCATTTCCATCATATCTGTTATTTTTTTGCGCATGTCTGCAATTTCCCCTCCAAGTGTTGTCTTCACGCTGTTAACCTCTTTCATTACTTCATCAAATTTATCGGTGATAAATGTTCTGAGATCTTTCATTGCTTGTGCGAAGTCCTGCCCCCCTTCCTGATTTTCAGTTTGTTGATTGGATTCAGCCATGTTTTCCTGATTACTGGTTTGGTTTGTAGATTTTTGTTGCTGTCTTGTCAACATTTTTTCTTGACGGGTTTAATCAGTTCCTTAGCTTCTTTGTCTAGTCTTGGAGATTAATTAGCTGTTGTTTTTGCGTAAGTGTTATATCTTCTCTTTGTCACTTTGTTCTTCTTATTCCAATTTCTTATTGCTAGTTAAGCTCACTTTAAAGGAAAGTATTAGTGCTGGGGAAAGTCAATTGTGTAAGGAAGGAAAAAGTGTGAAGTAGTATTGGTGATATATGTTTACAAAGCAACAATATGAGTTCTGGGAGGATGGAGGTTAGATCATGTAAATTGTGTAGAGTTATAGTAGTAGGAAAGTACCTATAATGAGGTAGACGACTGAATATGGGAGGAATGTGGTACGTACTAAGAGGCTATTGTTTTCGTGAGAGAGGGAAAGAGAAAAGAAAGGTAATAGTTTCAGGGACGAATACCAGATGGAAAACTAAACAAAGGTATTAGAAATTAAGAGTTAGACACTTTGTGGATCAAAGAAAGGGAGAAGGAATATAGGAGAGATAGCAAATGGTGGAGGATATCAAGTTGTAGGGGAAAGGGGATAGTGTAGATAGGCTAAATCTATTCACAGAGAAATGAGGCAGTGGAGGGTGAGGAAACCCAGCAAATGTGAGTTATTTCCTGTAGGACCTATTGTATTGTTAAGGTAAAATAGTATAAGAAGAATATTGGGGACAAGAAAGAGAGGATTGAAAAAAAAAAAAAGAACAACAACAACAACAACAACAACAAAAAATAAAAAATAAAAAAATAAAATAAAATAAATAAAAAAAACAAAGAACAGAAACCCCGCCGCCAGGCTCGGCTGGGCTCAGCTGGGCTCCGGTCCCCCGCCCGCCGCCCGCCGCGGCTCGGCTGGGCTCGGCTGAGCTCGGCTTTCCCGCCCGCCGCCCGGCGCGGCGTGGCTGGGCTTGGCCACCCCGCCCGCTGCGGCTCAGCCGGGCTCGGCCGGACTCGGCCGGACTCGGCTTCCCCGCCCACCGCCCGCCGCCGCGGCGCAGCGCGGCTCGGCTCTCCCGCCCGCCGCCCGCCGCGGCACGGCTAGGCTCGGCTGGGCTTGTCTCCTTCGCCTGCTGCCCGCCGCGGCACAGCGCGGCTCGGCTCTCCCGCCCGCCACCCGCCGCGGTGCTAGCTGCCTCGGCTCCGCCTACCCAAGGAGGGAGTCCTCCA
Organism: Dasypus novemcinctus; assembly: GCF_030445035.2. Classification (NCBI taxonomy): domain Eukaryota; kingdom Metazoa; phylum Chordata; class Mammalia; order Cingulata; family Dasypodidae; genus Dasypus; species Dasypus novemcinctus. The sequence continues at coordinate 17,552,650 of NC_080690.1, read as the reverse complement.
CACGTAGCTGGGATCTCCGTGTATATTTCACAGATGGATCCTCTCTGTTACCTTCCCTCCAAATCGATGTCCAGACACCTCCGGACCAGGAAAAATCCCGAGACAGCCAGTCCCAAAGAGTCTCCGACGCCTCCCAGCCGATTCCCCCCAGGAGCTAGTAACCGGGAAGTTCACTCAGCCGCCATCTTGCCTCCCCCTCCTGAAAAGTCCCAAATTATATCTTATAGACCAGTCCTTTCCGTTACCTTCCCACCAAATCGATGTCCAGACACTTCCTGCCCTGAAAAAATCCTGAAAAAGCCTGGTCCCGGAGAACCTCCAGCGGTGCCCAGCTGCCTCTTCCCAGGAGAGACGGCAAGGCAAGCTCACTCAGCCACCATCTTGCCGGAAGTCCCTCGCCCATTTTTTTGTTTGTTTGTTTGTTTGTTTTTCATTCTGGCTATAGCACTCCCTTTCGTATCTCTGGTAAATCTGGTCTTTTTGTAACATACCCTCTTGGGTTTTGTTTGTCTGCGAAGACTTTAAACTTACCCTCATTTTTGAAGGACAGTTTTGCCAGGTAAGGAATTCTTGGCGGGCAGTTTTTCTTTTTCAATACCTTAAATACATCATACCACATTCTTTTTGCCTTCATGGTTTCTGATGAAAGGTCAACACTTAATCTTATTGAGGTTCACTTGTATGTGATGCATTACTTCTCTCTTGCTGCTTTCAGAATCCTCTCTTTATACTGATATTTGTCATTCTAAATAGTAGGCATCGCAGAGTGGGTCTATTCAGATTTATTCTGTTTGGGGTGCATTGTCCTTCTTGGATATTGATATTTATGTCTTTAATAAGGCTTGGGAAGTTTTCAGTCATTATTTCCACACATATTCTTTCTGCCCCTTTTCCGTTCTTTTCTCCATGTGGGACACCTATAACACCTTGTGTTTGTGTGTTTCACAGTGTCACTCACCTCCTTGAGACCCTGTTCCATTTTTTCCCATTCTTTTCTCTTACAGTTCTCCTGTCTTTTCAAGTTCAGATGCTTTTCAAGACACTTATTCTGTCCTCAAACAATTCAAATCTGCTACTATATGCCTCTATTTTTTTGTTTTGTTTTGTTTTAGGAAGTATCAGGATTGAACCCACGACCTTGCACATGGGAAGCAGGCACTCAGCCACTTGAGCTACATCCACTCCCCTCTAAATTTTTTTTCTTTTTGGTACCAGGGCCAGAGATTGAACCTGGGAACTTGTATGTGGGAAGTGCCAGCACTCAACCACTGAGCCACATTGGGTCCCCTGTGTTTTGTTTTGGTTTTTTTGCTTGTTTTTTGTTGTTTGTTTGTTTGTTTGTTTTTAGGAGGCACTGGGGACCAAACCCAGGACCTCCCTGTGGGAAACAGGCACTCAACCACTTGAACCACAGCCACTTCCTCTAATGTACTTTGTTTTGTTTTTTCTTTTCTTTTTTTAATGTATTTTTTCTCTCTTTTTTTTTTTAAATGTTACATTCAAAAAATATAGAAGGTCCCCATATACCCGCCACCCCCCTCACCCCACTCCTCCCACATCAACAACCTCTTTCATCATTGTGGGACATTCATTGCATTTGATGAATACATTTTGGAGCACTGCTGCACCACATGGATAATGGTTTACATTGTAGTTTACACTCTCCCCCAGTCCACCCAGTGGGCCATGACAGGACATACAATGTCCAGCATCTGTCCCTGCAATACCACCCAGGACAACTCCAAGTCCTGAAAATGCCCCCACATCATATCTCTTCTTCCCTCTCCCTACCCTCAGCAGCTACCATGGCTATTTTCTCCATGTCAATGCTACAATTTCTTCCATTACTAATCACAATAATTCCATAGTAGAATATCAGTAAGTCCACTCTAATCTATATTCTATTCCTCCATCCTGTGGACCCTGGAATGGTTATGTCCACTCCACCTCTATATCAAAAGGGGGCTTAGATTCCACACGGATGATGGATGCAATTCTCCTGCTTTCAGTTGTAGGCACTCTTGGCTCTCTGGTGTGGTGGTTGACCTTCTTCACCTCCCTCTTAGCTCAATGGGATAAGTCCAATAAAACAGAGGGTAGGAGTTGCAAGTCTGCTGAGGCTCAGGGCCTGGCTGTCACATGGACAATCCAGAGATTAAGGTCTCCTGAGTATACACCAATCCCAGCACCAACCACAGGTACAGTAAAAGTGACAGAAGAGGCATGTAGAAAGGTTATATCTGAGACCAACTCCATCACACTCAGTAACACAAACTCCAAAGTAGGGCCAACTGACATGGCCCTGAACTCCAGAGCCATCTGCCATGACCATAGAACCTATGGATCTCTACAGCCCTCAGGAGAACCAGCATCTGCGTTTCCATCTACCTTGGCTATCTCTGGCACCCTGCTGAGGCATGCATAAGCATTGCCCCCTGATGACCTCCTGTCTCTTTTTTGGAGACTCTTAGCCATATAAACTCACTTGTTCTTTCCATTTCCCCCTTTTTATCCAAAGTCAAAAAGCAGTTTTTAACACCTGATATTACATGTAGGCTGAGATATTCTGCCGATCTGAGTTGACCTCTTTGTTCATGGTCTTTTTGTGTTACATCATCAGCTGGTGCTTGGTAGTAATCCCTTGGTGCCAGGGAAGCTCATCCCTGGGAGTCATGTCCCACGCTGGGGTGAAGGCAATTCATCTACATGCTGAGTTTGGCTTAGAGAGTGGCCACATTTGAGCAACACGGAGGCTCTCAGGAGGTAACTCTTAGGCACCCTGCAGCTCTAGGCCTAGTTCATATTTCAGGTGCACAGGCTCATAAGCATAGTCATCAGTATCATGGGCTCATTGTTGGATCATTCTTCTTTACTGGTCTTTGTCATTGCACTTGGGGAATTGTTGCTGTTCCATTGAGGAATGTGATAGAGCTCCCCTGTCGTTTTTAACTGTAACTACTGTGAAAAATCCAAACATTTTTATGTACCCTGTATACATGCCCTGGAGAACTCCCTCCTAACTATGTGCCCCATATCAATAACACCTCACACCAGTGTTCCCCCCCCTGCCATAGTTGAACCTCTCTGTGGCCCAAAACTTTTTCAAAAATGAAGCCTAATATATTGCCAAGTTCCATTAATAGTGAAATGGAATACAGTGATGGGTTTAAAGGTTAGATATAGAATACATACTAATTTATTCTTAATCTCATCCATTGTGCCTTTCATTCCCATAAACTGTTACTTTTCATTTTTTTTAAAGATTTTTTTAAAAATTTATTTCCTTTCCCCCTCCCCCCATTGTCTGCTCTCTGTGTCCATTCGCTATATGTTCTTCTGTGTCTGCTTGCATTCTTATCAGCCACACTGGGAATCTGTGTCTCTTTTTGTTGTGTCATCTTGCTGCACCAGCTCTCTGTGTGTGCAGTGCCACTCCTGGGCAGGCTGCACGTTTTTTGCAGGGGGTGGTTCTCCATACAGAGTGCACTCCTTGCACGTGGGGATCCCCTATGCGGGGAACACCCCTGCATGGCACGGCACTCTTTGTGTGCATCAGCACGTGGTCCAGCTCACCACATGGGTCAGGAGGACCGGGGTTCGAACCCTGGACCTCTCATGTGGTAGGCAGATGCTTTATCTGTTGATCCAAATCCACTTCCCTTAATATCCTTTAGCTCATTTAGGAGATTTTTGTGAACATCATTAATTGTCTTAAATCCTGTGTCTCATCAGGACTTTTTATTTGATTCTTTAGCTGGGCCATATCTTCCTGTTTCTTAGTATGGCTTGTAATTTTTTGCTAATGTCTAGGCATCTGTTTATGTTGGTGAATTTACTCTGACAGGTAAATTCTCTCCCTTGTTTCATGGCTCTTTTTTTTTTTTTGGAAAGATTTATTTTATTTATTTCTCTGCCCTTGCCCCCAGTTGTCTGCTCTTTGTGTCCATTCACTGTGTGTTCTTCTGTGCCTGCTTGCATTCTTTTCATGCAGGACCAGGAAACTGTGCTTCTTTTTTTGTCGCATCATCTTGCTGCATCAGCTCTCCATGTATGTGGCCCCATTCCTGATGGGCTGTGCTTTTCTCACATAGGGTGGCTCTCCTTGTGGGGCGCACACCTTGCATGTGGGGCTCCCTGACACAGGGGACACCTCTGCATGGCATGGCAATTCTTGCACACATCAGCACTGCATGTGTGCCAGTTCATCACATGGGTCAGGAGGCCCTGGGTATTGAACCCTGGACCCTCCATATGGTAGGTGAATGCTCTATCAGTTGAGCCACAACCTTTTCCCTCATGGCTCTTTTTTGATTTTTGTTCAACTTATTTCAAATCGTTAAGATTGCCCAGCTTAAGTTATGAAAACAGGGTCTGGGATCCACTAATAGAACCCATACCAGATCAAAGGGCCAAATGGAAACCACTCTCTGAGTTCTGCCTCTTGCTTCTTTCCAGAGAGGTAGACACCCATCCCCCTTTCAGCTGGCCACAGTGAGCTATGGGTTTTATCCAGGCTGTTCGCCTTTAGGGTGGGACAGGTGTCATTCCTGCTGTGTGGAACTTACACATAGCATTCTCCTGGTCTGCAGACCCCAAAGCAGCTCCTTTAGACAGCTTTTTGCCCTTCCTCCATTGATTTTGTAAAAGAGTTGAGCTCTGCCACTCTACCCCAATGCCATCTTTCTGGAGGTCTTACCCATTTTTAACCTTTACCAAAGATCTTTGTTTCTTAATGCAACTATTGTCCAGTGTACTTTCCTTTCAATCTGAAGAACTCCTTTTAGACATACAGACTGCTTCCTGTTCAGTATTTTTCATCATTTACCAATACTTTTTGTCAATATAACTTTATATCTTGTTAAGTAAGCTACACTATGGAAATTATTTCATTTATTTTTCTCAGGATTGGTGACTTCCTGATGGGATTTTGGACAATTCATAGGCTCCTGAAAGAACCTAAAAGACACATTAATCTCATCAGCAAGAATTCTTTCCTTAAAGATAGACTTGGGGTATTTAGGAGAGTTTTTACAGATGGCACTCCTATCCATTGTATGTTGATTCAGTTCAGTTTTAGAGGGGACAGTTCTAGGTTCAAGACACATCCTATATTCAATCTGTCTATGTGGATAAAAATATTGACTAGCTTGCTTAATGGGAGAAAATCTTTGGAAAGCACATATCTGGAGAGGGTTTGATATCCATGTGATATAAAGAGATCATATAACTCAATGCTAAAAAGACAAGCAATCCAATTAAAAATGGGCAAAACCTTAAATATACGTTTAAAATGTTCAGTGCCACTAGCCATTAGTGAAATGTAGATCAAAACTACAATGAGATATTATTTCACACCTTACAGAATGCCCATTATTAAAGAAAAAAAAAAACAGAAAACTACAAGTGCTGGAGAGGATGTAGAGAAATAGGAACACTCCTTCACTGTTGGTGAGAATGTAAAATAGTGCAACCTCTGTGAAAGTGATGAATGCACAACTCTGTGATTATACCAAATGTGATTGATTATATACTTCAGATATATTGTATGGTTTATGAAAAACAACAACAAAATAACGGGGTGGGTTGGAAGAAAATAGACCAAATGTAAGATATGGACTAGAGTTAGTAGTAAAACTTTGACTATACGCTTTCATAATTTGTCACAAATGTTTCACAACGATGCAAGGTGTTGGTGGTAGGGTGATTATGAGTCCTGTGTGATGTTATGCATGTTTGTTTTGTAAGTTCACAACTTTCATTATACATTTGTCTATGTATGTTCTTGTATGAATGATACATTTCAATTTTTAAAAATTTAAATTAAAAAAATACACAGATGAACCTCGAAGACATTATGTTGAGTGAAAGAAGCCAGAAACAAAAGGACAAATATTGTATGGTCTCAATAATATGAACTAAATATGATGGGTAAACTCACGAAGATAAACTCTAGGGTATAGTTTCCTAAGAGATAGTATGTGGGATGAGAATGGGAGCTGATGCTTAATGTATGTAGCATTTCTAATGAGGTTGATTGTAAAGTGTGGAAATGAATAGAATTGACGTTAACACATTACAGTGAGTTTAACACTGCTGATTTATAAGTGTGATTGTGGCTGAAAGGGGTAGTCTAGGGATGTAATTGTGAAATGAAAGAAAGCTAGAGAATAATCTAGAACTATATAACAGTGATTTTGGTTGTAGGTGGAGACTATGGTTAATAGTATAAATAAAAGAATGTTCTTCTTTTTGAAAGTGTTAAAAATATAGTGATACATGGGGAAATTACAACTAATGTAACTTATGGATGATAGTTAACAGTAATAAAATATTTTTGCAGCAATAGCAAAGAAGATACATTAATTCTAAGGGTCAAATTGAAGGATATAAAGAAGTATGAGATTTTTCTTTTTGGAGTAATGAAAACATTCAAAAATTGACTGAGATGATGACAGCACAACTCTGATGAAAATGGAGCCAGTGAATGGATTGGACTGTATAACACAGTGAATCCTGTGGTGGAAGATGGACTGTGGTTAACAGAACAAATACAGGAATGTTCTTTCATGAAGTAAAACAAATATATAATACTAATACAGGTGTGTGTTAATAAACGGACAGTTTTGGGGAAAAATACATCAAATGTAAGTAAGATACAGACTATAGTTAGTAGTTATACTTTGATAATGCACTTTCATAATTTGTAACAAAAGTTTCACAACAATGCAAGGTATTTGTGGTAGGGTGAGGTATGAGAGCCCTGTATGATGTTATGCATGTATGTTTCATAAGTTCACAACTTTTACTACACTTACTGTGTACATATGCTCGTGTATGGATGATATATTTCAATCAAAAAAATTTTAATGAAAAAAGTATTGACTAAATCACAGTGAATTGAACCCTGGACAGCTAAGTTTCATGCCATCACAGTAGGCCTGATTCTCCTCATGGACTCTTTTTTTTTTTTGAAGATTTATTTATTTATTCCTCTTCCTTCCCCCCCCCCCCCCCCGCCCCGGTTGTCTGTTCTCTGTGTCTATTTGCTGCGTCTTCTTTGTCCACTTCTGTTGATGTCAGCAGCACAGGAATCTGTGTTTCTTTTTGTTGCGTCATCTTGTTGTGTCAGTTCTCCGTGTGTGCGGCACCATTCCTGGGCAGGCTGCACTTCCTTTTTGCGCTGGGCGGCTCTCCTTACGGGGGCACACTCCTCACGCGTGGGGCTCCCCTACGCGGGGGACACCCCTGCGTGGCAGGGCACTCCTTGCGCGCATCAGCACTGCGCGTGGGTCAGCTCCACACGGGTCAAGGTGGCCCGGGGTTTGAACCGCGGACCTCCCATGTGGTAGACGGACGCCCCAACCACTGGGCCAAGTCCGCCGCCCCTCATGGGCTCTTTAGCTCTGCATTGTGCATCATGATCCATAAGCACAGACCCAGAAGCCAGACTGCTTGGGTTCACACCCTGACTACCCACGTATGGCAGTGTGATCTTGAGTAAATTACTCAACTTTACGTGCCTTGGTTTCCCCATCTATAAATTGGGGATAATCTTAGAACCTGCCGTATAAGGTTGATGTGAAGATTTAACAGTTAATAAATGTAAAAGTTTGGCAATTTCTCAGAAAACTAAATATAGAATTATCATATGACCTGGCAATCCCACTACTGTGAATATACCCGGAAGAAATGAAAGCAGGACTTGAACAGATATTTGCACACCAATATTCACTGAGGCATTATTCACAATGACCAGAAGATGGAAGCAACCCAAGTGTCCATCAACTGATGAATAAACAAAATGTGGTATAGATACACAATGGAATATTATTTAGCCGTAAAAAAAGGAGTGAGGTTCTGATACATGCGACAATATAGATGAACCTTGAAGACATCACTTTCAGTGAAATAAGCAAGACACAAAAGGACAAATATTGTATTATCTCACTGATATGAAATAATTAGAACAAGCAAATTCATAGTCAGAAACAAGAATACAGGTTACCAGAAGCCAGGATGGGAGTAAGGAATGGGGAGTTAATGCTTAATTGGTATAGAGTTTCTGTTTGGGGAGGTGGAAAAGTTTTGGTAATGATGGTGATGGTAGCACAACAAGGTGAAGGTAAGTAATAGCATTGAATTATATATTGAATGTGGTTAAAGGGGAAATTTTTACATTGTATATGTTTACCGGAATAAAATTTTTTTTAAAAAGCCATAGGACTGTGCAACACAGTGAATCCTCATGTAAACTACAGCTATTGTTTCATCAATTGTAATAAAGGTATCACACTAACACAAACTGTTAATAGTAGGGAAAACTGTGTCTGGTTGGAGGGTCGTTTACGGGACCTCTGTACTTTCTGCATGATTTTGATGTAAACCTACAACCTACAACTGCTCTAAAAAATTAATAAAATTTAAAATTATCATCAAAAGCAGGTTAATAAATGTAAGTGCTGAGAACAATGTCTGTTACATAGTATGCCCTAGATAGGTTATAGTTATTATAAATTGGGCAATTAGAGCTCTGTCTAACCTAATAGAACCAGAATGTATTTGAGCTACTTGGACATACTAAGGAAAAGCAGTAACAACTACAGATATAAGTAAAGAAATTGAATTAAGAGAAGTGGATGTGGCTCAAGTGATTGAGCTCCCGCCTACCACATGGGAGGCCCCAGGTTTGGTTCCTGGAGCCTCCTAAAAGAAAATGAGCAAGACCAACAAGCTGATGCAATGGGCTGGGGAGATAGGCTAGCGCAGCAAGCTGATGCAACGAGACACAAGGAGGAAAAACATAATGAAAGACACAACAAAAAGCAGGGAGCAGGGAAACGGAAGTGGCTCAACCGATTGGGCTCCTGTCTACCATGTGGGAGGCCCTGGGTTCGCTTCCCAGATCCTCCTTGTGAAGACAAGCTGGCCTGTGCCCATGGAGAGCTGACGTCCCGCACCCACAGAGAGCTGGCACAGCAAGATGATGCAACAAAGGGAGACAAGCAGACACAGAAGAATGCACAGTGAATGGACACAGAGAACAGACAGCAAGCAAGCAGCAAGGGAGGGGGAATAAATAAATCTTTAAAAAAAAAAGGCAGGGAGAAGTTGCTTAAGCAATTAGGCACTTCCCATGTGCACACAATGAACAGATAGCAAGTGCAAAATAACAAAGGGGTGGGAAGAATTAAATAAAATCTTAAAAAAAAGGAATTAAGTAGGGATGGTGTTAAAATCAGTAAAAATTGGGCACTAAAGTAGTATATCTCTTCAACTACTAAAAATCTTTTCAGAATTGATATAGCAAGCCACACAGATCATCTATATCCTGCAGATACGTAACTTTCTTGAATAGTCTAATCCAATTTTTAATGACCTTTAGGAATGGATCATTTTTCTCTAGGGTTAAATTTTCTTTTGTAGCACTTTAAGCTTACTTTTTCTCTTTTGACTTTCTTCTGAAATGGAAAACAACTGATCAAATTCTACCAAAAGTGTACATATTTTCATTTTAAAAACAGAATGGGAGACCATCTTTGAAAGCCACCATTCTGTCTTATTTTCTGTAGGTCCTTTAACTACTGAAAACCTCTCCCTGCCAAATTCTCTGGCAGAATCATTTTCTTTCATATTACATTTTTTTTAAAAAAAGTAAGTAAAACATGAATCAGGACAAAATTCAGATGTATAAAAGGGCATATTGCACGACTCTCCTTTGTCTCCTAGTCACCCTTTTCTCCTTCCAAGAGCAAACCATATTCCCAATATGTTGTACATTCTTTTTGTGGTAGCCTATACATTTGCAAATATTTTTTAAGATAAATGGTAACATTAATAAACGTTGTCATGCATTGTTTTTTTTTCTTTAACATTTTATCTGGGGATTGTTCCATCAATATATTAAAAACTGCCCCTATTATGTTCTGTCCATTTACTGTATTATTCCACTGCATATGTTTCATAATTTAACCAGCTCCCTATTTATAGACATCTAGATTATTCCTAATCTTTTTTACTGCTGACAATATTACAGTTAATATCCTTGTACATACTTAATTTCACATGTGCATATATATCTGTAAGATAAATACCTTGGAGAAGACTTATCTAGGTCAAATTGTATATACATTTTAATTTAGAAAGACATTGCCAAATTTTTCTCTTTGGTTACTGTACCAGTTAATATTCCCGTTATCAATGCAGTGTAAAATGCTGTTTTCAAACTTGTTGCATTTGTCCATATGAGAGGTAAAAAATGATATCTTAAATTTGCATCTCTCATGATGCAGTTGAGAAGCCTTTCATGTATTTCAGAACCACTTATATTTCCTTTTCTGTGAACTATCCATCTGCTATCTCAAATGGACCACTGCAATAGCCTCCTAAGTGGTCTACTTCCCTCTGTACTTTCCCTTCTTCATTTCATTCTCCCCACATTTTTTTTAAAGATTTTGTTTTTCTTTATTTCTCTCCCTTCCCCCACCTCCGCCATTGTCTGCTGTGTGCATTCACTGTGTGTTCTTCTGTGTCCATTTGCATTCTCATCAGGCGGCACCAGGATGTGTCCCTTTTTTGTTGCATCATCTTGCTGAGTCAGCTTTCTGTATGTGCAGCACCACTCCTGGGCGGGCTGTGTTTTTCGCATGGGGTGGCTCTCCTTGCAGGGCGCACTCCTTGTGCATGGGACTCCCCTATGCGGGGGACACCCCTGCATGGCACGGCACTCTTTGCATGGCAGCACTGCGCATGGGCCAGCTCATCACATGGGCCACAAGGCCCTGGGTACTGAACCCTAGATCTCCTATATGGTAGGTGGATGCTCTATCAGTTGAGCTACATCTGCTTCCCACATTATTCTTTTAAAACAAAAATTTGTAGCATCTAGAACAGGAAGATATGTGAGCACTCAATACATATTGATTGAGAGAAAGAATAACTGAATGTCAGTCCATATGCTTTGCCCATTTTTCACTGGGCTTCTGATTTTTTTTTGCTTATTTTACTATGTCGGAGTTTCTTATATATTAAGAGCTTATATAGTTGTAGATATAGGTTTTGGTTGAGATATACAGATAAAGAACTTCTAAAGATTGATCTAGGGACTTATCTTTATGATGTTTTCATCTTATTTGAGAGAATGTATGCTTTTCCATTTGTTTTATTCTTCATGTCCCTCAGTAATATTTTAAATTATTCTTCTTATAGTTCTTGCACATCTTTTCAGTTTATTTTCTTTGTGTTGCTGTTTTAGTTCTTTATATCATCTAATTAAATTTTGCTAGTATATATGAAGACTATTGATTTCTTTATATTTCTTGAGTACCCAGTCACCTTGCTGAACTTTTTGTTAGTTTTTCAGTTAATTCTCTTGATTTATCCAAATATACATATCTACAAACTGTGATAAATTCATTTCCTTTTGAAGCTTATACCTTTTCTTTTCCTTATATAATTGCATTAGCTAGTACCTCCAGAAATATATGTTATTAGAGTAAAAATTCACTGATACAACATAGGACTATACAAAAAAAATAGGATATACACAATGATACCTACTGTGAACTACAGACTAAAGTTAATAGTACAATTATAATATTGTTTAATCAGTTGTAACAAAGGTAATGCAAAGTGTTAATGGTGGAATATGGGAACGTTGTGTTGTATTTTTCACATGATTTTTTGGTAAACCTCCAACTTCTCTAATTAAAAAATTTTTTAAATAGTATGAAAGGGTGCATCTTTGTTTTGTTACTGACTTAATGAAGCAATTTTTAAAATGGTTTCTTTTACTTTCTCACTAGGATTTATTACTGAAGGAAATTCCTTTCTTTTGGGCAATGTTCTGCTTCATCAGATTTGCGTCCTGATGCTGTGCTCTTTCCAACTAGAATATCTGCCCAAGAACAAGCAAAATCATTTCACCAAGATCAGGAGGACCTAGAGAACTACGGGGTTAATTGGGGCCGCCCTGATACAAATATCACAAAGTGAGACAGCATTTCACATTACCAGAATCAGGAGACATTGGGTGGCTGTCCCTCCCAAGAGGAACTTGCTGCTTCCTCAGGAGGAGATGTTGTAAGACTCAGAAGGAACTCCCTTCTGCAACAAGTGAGTGAACCTGAGGCCTAAACAGGAGAGGCCGAGGATGTGTGCTTTCGTCCATCTTGGGACAATTAGGAATTCGGGACCCATTTGAGAAGTTTCAAGTTACTATATTGTTAGGATACTGTCTGTGACACTTGTAGGTATATTTTAGACTTTTTAGGAAATTTATCTTTTAACTAAAAAGTTTCTTGTTCAGACTCAAACTGCAGGTATGGTTATGTTTTGGTTTGAAGATTTGCCAAAACTCATTCCTTTACTCATTTGGAAAAACACTATCAATTTCAATCCTAGTTGCAGAATTCACCTAACTTAGCTTGGGTAAACTGTAATATTCAAATATAAGAAGGAACACTACCCTTCATGAACCACGATACATACGTACATCAATCCAAAATTCAAATGCCAAAATTTAATTGCCAGAGACTTACACAGTGGGTTAGTAGATGAATCATGTCTTTTTATTTAAAAAAAAAAAAACTAAATTAAAATGATTCTTTCCTTTAAATTTACAGCAAGACAATAAAAAACAATGCCAACCAAATAATGACATTTGTACTCTTTCTACCCCTCAAAACTGAATAGCTGTTTTCTAAAGAGTAGCATTTAATACTTCAAGTAGAAGTAACTGACCTAACACATAAAATTAATTCTACCGCAGACCTTAAATGCTAAATATATATTTTTAAGATTTACTTATTTATCCCCACCCTGCCCCCACCCCTGTTGTTTACACTCGCTGTCTGCTTGTCTTCTCTTTAGGAGGCACTGGGAACTGAACCTGGGATTTCCCATTTCCCAGGTTTGTCGTGTCTCTCATTGTCTTTCCTTTGTGTCTCTTTGCTGTGTCAGCTCACTGCGCCTGACCATCACACCAGCTCACCTTCTCGAGGCTCCAGGAACCAAACCTGGGACCTCCCATGTGGTAGGCAGGAGCCCAATCACTTGGGGCACATCTGCTTCCCCTAAATATATTTTCCTGTATGTTTACCTTGTTATGAATCCTCTTTTGAAAACTTTCACTTTAATAGTTTACTAAATGTATATTCTATTAATACCACTGAAAGTTTGGGCATTAGTAATAAAAAAAATATTTTATAGGACAATTAAATTGGGAAAGGTAGCTTCCTAACTTGTAGGTAACAGTGATATTGAAATGCCAGTGTTTTCCTTTTTTGCAGTATTTTTTTTTTTAAGATTTATTTTTTTATTTTTCTCCCTCTGCCTTCCCCCCCCCCCCAGTTGTCTGCTCTCTGTGTCCATTCACTGTGTGTTCTTCTGTGACCGCTTCTATCCTTATCAGCAGCACCGGGAATCTGTGTTTCTTTTTGTTGCGTCATCTTGTTGTGTCAGCTCTCTGTGTGTGAGAGAGCCATTCTTGGGCAGGCTGCACTTTCTTTTGCACTGGGCGGCTCTCCTTATGGGGCGCACTCCTTGCACGTGGGGCTCCCCTACACAGGGAACACCCACGCGTAGCACGGCACTCCTTGTGAACATCAGCACTGCGCATGGGCCAGCTCCACACGAGTCCAGGAGGCCCAGGGTTTGAACCGTGGACCTTCCATGTGGTTGGCAGATGCCCCATCCATTGGGCCAAGTCTGCTTCCCCTCTTTTGAAGTATTGACTGGAAAAAGTAGCTGGCCCTGTCTTTCTCTTTTGCCACCCGAGTTTTACAGCATCTTAAACAGAACCACTGGCTAGACAGGTGCACCAAAGCCTCTTGGTGGAATTTGTGGTCTTCAATGCAATTGTGACCTGTTCTGTGCTCTGACCTTGATTGTGGAATCTACCTCCTTGATCTGGATATCTCTGGAGAATTCCTAATTTCTTTATCTTATGCCAGTAAAAGGCATTTTAATTAAAGTTATAATAATATAATTTTAAAAGTCAAATAGTTCTTTGAGGCTTATGACAAAAATTAGCAGTCCTCTGCCTATTCCCACCTCATTCCTACTCCCCAGAGATAAGTACTTTCAAAGTTTTAAACTGCTTTTTTCCCCTCAGGATTTACAAACATCAACATGCATTCCAGTTTTAGATATTATCTGTGTACTTCTCATAACTGAAGATGAGGATTTAGCTTTCTTATACCGACAATATCCCTAACATACACACACACCTATATACCTTTTCTCTTTCCTTATTCTCCCAATATAGTAACAAAACTTTTGGTTAGTTTAATATTGAGAATATCCATTATTATGATTATGTAAAAATTAGTAAAAAATGAACCACAGGGAAGCAGATGTGGCTCAAGTGATAAGGCCTCCACCTACCATATGGAAGGGCCTGGGTTCAATCCCTGGGGCCTCCTGGTGAAAGAGAAGAGAAAGCGTGCCTGTGCAGCGAGCCAGTGCCCATGTGGCAAGCCAAGTGCCTCCGTGGCAAGCCAAGTGCCCATGTGGGTGCCTGCACAGCAAGCTGAGTGCCTACATGGCGAGCCAAGTGCCCACATGAGTGCCCACATGGCGAGCCGAGTGCCCACAAGTGCCCACGTGGTAAGCAAGTGCCCACACAAATGAGTCACACAGCAAGATGATAATGCAACAAAAGAGAGATGAAGGGGAGAGTCAAGGTGAAGTGCAGCAGAGACCAGTAACTGAGGAGGCGCAATTAACAGGGAACCTCTCTCCACATCAGAGGTCCCCAGGATTGAATCCCAGTGAATCCTAGAGGAGAAAGATGAGAAGACAAGAGAGAAATAGATACAGAAGATCACACAGTGAATGGGCAGACAGCAGGGGAGGGGAGGAGAAAAAAAAAAATGAACCACATAGTATATCATAAATTTCCCTTCTTATACAATTTTTTGTTTGCCCTACAATGAATAATTACTTTTTCTCCTTTATTTTGCATGTATCTATCATTGATTGATCTCCAGACTCTCCCTGAAGAATTTCCTCATTCTGTTCAAAATTATCGTTAGCTATCATTTTTTATTTTTAATGTTATATTCAAAAAATATGAGGTCCCTAAATCCCCCCCCACCCCCCTTACCCCACTGCTCCCATAACAACAACCTCCTCCATCATCATGGGACATTCATTGCACTTGGTGAATACATCTCTGAGCACTGCTGCACCACACGGTCAATGGTCCACATTATAGTTTACTCTCCCCCAGTCCACCCAGTGGGCCATGGGAGGACATACGATGTCCAGTAACTGTCCCTGCAGTACCACCCAGAACAACTCCAAGTCCTGAAAATGCCCCCACATCACATCTCTTCTTCCCATTCCCTACCCTCAGCAGCTACCATGGCCATTTTCTCCACGTCAATGCTACATTTGCTTTGATTACTAATCACAATAGTTCATGAATAGAATATCAGTAAGTCGACTCTAATCCATACTCTATTCCTCCATCCTGGGGACCATGGAATGGTTATATCCACTCCACATCTATACTGAGAGGGGGCTAAGATTCCATATGGATGATGGATGCAATTCTCCTGCTTTCAGCTGTAAGCACTCTTGGCTCCCTGGTGTGGTGGTTGACCTTCATCTCCATGTTAGCTGGCTAGGGCAAGTCCAATAAACAAGAGGAAGTTAGCTATCATTTTATCTTTTTCTTAGGCTCCCTTCCTAGGGCCCTCCATCTGCTTGCTCCGGGCTAGATTGGTTGTTCTCTCACCCCACTTCACAGCTCTCATCCTGGGCTCTCCCTTCAGCATCACCCCAGGGATTATCTTCACCTCCCTTTTCTGTTGGATTCCCTTTCACTTGGATCCTGTTTTCCTCTCTTGGTTTACTCCCTCATTTTATGGGAGTACCTCCTCCAGGAACTTCCTGGAAAAAAGGACAAGGGAGGTAAATTTTTTGAAGGCTTACATGTCTGAAAATGTTATTCTGCCCTCACAATTGATTGCTAATTTGTCTGCAGTTATTTCTTACAAAACTTTGAAATTATAGTACCATTACCTTCTAGCTTCCCATGTTGCTGGTTAAGTATGACGATGCCATTCTGATTCCTAACCCCCATACCCAAAAGCTTTTAGAATTGTTTTTCCAGGGTTATGAAAAAGCCCCATGGTGAGCCCTTTTATCAGGAAACTCGTGGTCCTCAGTTCTGAGAAACTTTTACATTTTTTAGTTCCTCCAATTTTCTCTTTTTCTGATATTCCTAGCATTTTGACATTGGAACTCCTGGACTGCTCATCTGATTTTGTTTTTCCTTTTGTTTACCATCTTTTTCTAATTTCTGGAAGATGACTTCATCTCCCAACCCCTTTACTGACTTTTTTTTTCTATATTTTTTAAGACTTTTCCTCTCCTCTTCCCTCCACCCCCCCCCCCAGTTGTCTGTTCTCTGTGTCTATTTGCTGCGTGTTCTTCTTTGTCTGCTTCTGTTGTTGGCAGTGGCACGGGAATCTGTGTTTTTTTTTTTGGTTGCGTCATCTTGTTGTGTCAGCTCTCTATGTGTGCAGCACCATTCCTGGGCAGGCTGCATTTTCTTTCACGCTGGGCGGCTCTCCTTACTAGGCGCACTCCTTGCACGTGGGGCTCCCCTATGCGGGGGACACCCCTGCATGGCAGGGCACTCCTTGCGTTCATCAGCACTGTGTGTGGGCCAGCTCCACACGGGTCAAGGAGGCCCGGGGTTTGAACCTCGGACCTCTCATGTGGTAGACGAACGCCCTAACCACTGGGCCAAGTCTGCTTCCTTCTATAATATTTTAATTTCCACACACAAAAAGTTTTGTTCTCATAATTTTCTTTCATAGCCTCTTGATATTCTTTAATGGAATTAATATCCTCTCAACTCTCCAAGGAAAAGTTTTTTTTCTCCTGTTCCTTACCATGTCTAATTCACTGAGCTTTTTATTTTGATCTCCAGTTTTCATTGTTAAATGTTCAAGTGTCTGCCTGTACTTTCAGATTTAAGAGGCAATAAAAAGCTAATAAGATACTGTGTGCATGAAGAGAGCTTGTCAACTTGTAGAGTTCATTGTAGGATGACCTGACTGGATCATATCATTATGTAAACTCAATTAGCAGTATGTCTTTTCTCTTGAGCAGTTTTCACAGAAAGGGACCCTCCAAACTCCTGCCTTGAGGACATAAGCCTGTTAAACATCTTAAAGCCATTTGAGGGAAGGCCCTAAGAAGGGTCCAAAAAGAGGGAGCTGTTCTCTTTTCAGTAGACCACTATTCTAAGGTGTATCTGGCATCTCTGAATTCAGATTCCCTCTAGTTCATTACTAAGAAATAAATCTTTAGTCTTGGATGGTGGGATGCAGGATGAGTAGCAAGTATCTAGCTGTGAAGGGTAGAAGAGGGAATCTGGCATAAAATTGCTTACGTTCAAAATTTGAAGCAATTCTTCTATTTTTAGTCCCACCTGAACTTCTCCCTTCAGAGGTACCTAATGCCTCCTTCCTGAGACTTTCTGGGGTTTTGCGGTAAGAACTGGCTTGCTTCCTAATTTTCTACATTGCTGGCTTAGGTTTCAGCTTTCTGGGTCATTTACCTGCTTTCTAGCTTCTGACCTTTTGTTGTTCTCATCTACCCCTCCTCTATTGTTCTCTGAGTTGTTTTTCAACCCTTCACTGTCATGCAGTGGGCTTTCATGAAGAAGTGGAGGGAAACAGGGTATGTTCATTCCCCTATCTGTAATGGAAAGTCTATCCTAATTCATTTTTCTTTCTTCTCTCCCCCAGAATTTGCTCACAGGTGCTCCATTTACCACCAGGTGTTAATCCTTTTTAATTAATTAATTTATTTAAAGACTTATTTCTCCCTACCCCCTCATCGTATTTTATGTCTGTTTGTCTTGTTTCTTTAGGAGGCTCCAGCAACAGTCATAAATATCTATGCACCTAACCATGTGCTCCAAAATACGTAAGACAAACTGTCAAAGGGAGAAACAATCATCTCTACAATAATCATTGGAAACTTCAACACACCACTCACATCATTTGATAAAACATGATACGACCTAGACCTAACAGACACATACAGAATGCTGCATCCCAAATAAAGGGGTTATACATTCTTCTCAAATGCTCATGGATTTTTCTCCAGGCTAGACCATGTTATGTCACAATGCAGGTTTCAATAAATATAAAATGACTAAAATTATACAAAGCACCTCAGATCATAATGGAATGAACCTGGAAATCAACAGTCAGGTAGGGGGAAATTCATAAATGTGTGGAGGCTAAACACACTCCTAAACAATCAGTGGGTCAAAGAAATTTTAAGTGAAATTAGTAAATATACTGAAATAAATGAAAACAAGAACACAACTTATCAAAACTTATGGGATACAGGTGAGCAGATGTGGCTCAAGAGGTTGAGCTCCCACCTCCCACATGGGAAGTCCCAGGTTCAGTACCCAGTGCCTCCTGAAAGAACAGAAACAAACAAACAAGGAAACCAACGTGGGGAAGCCAATGTGGCTCAGTGTTGAGCAGTGGCTTCCTCCCAAGTTAAAACCTGCCCCCCACACACCTCAAAAACAAACAAACAAAACAAAAACTTATGGGAGACAGTGAAGGTAGTGCCAAGAGGGAAACTTATAGCCCTAAGTGCCTTTATGAAAAAAGAAGAGCTAAAATAAAAAATCTAACTGAACTGGAGAAACCAGAAATAAAACAGCAAACAATTCACAGACCACCGTTCACAGCAGCATTTACAACTGCCAGAAGATGGAAACAATCTAGGTGTCCATCAGATGATGAATGAATAAACTGTGGTGTATACACACAATGGAATATTATGCAATTTTAAGAAATGAAGTCATGAAGCATATGACAACATGGATGAACCTGGAGGACATTGAGTGAAGCCAGCCAAACACAAAAGGACAAATACAGTATGAATACACAATTATGAACTAAATATACTGCATAATCTCATGGTATAATAACTTGAATGAATCACCAGAAAATAGAATGAGGTTCAAGAATGGAAAGCTGGGAAACGGACTTTGGCCCAGTGGTTAGGGCGTCCGTCTACCATATGGGAGGTCTGCGGTTCAAACCCCGGGCCTCCTTGACCCGTGTGGAGCTGGCCATGCGCAGTGCCGATGCGCGCAAGGAGTGCCGTGCCACGCAAGGGTGTCCCCCGCGTGGGGGAGCCCCACGCGCAAGGAGTGCGCCCGTGAGGAGAGCCGCCCAGCGTGAAAAGAAAGAGCAGCCTGCCCAGGAATGGCGCCGCCCACACTTCCCGAGCTGCTGACGACAACAGAAGCGGACAAAGAAACAAGACACAGCAAATAGACACCAAGAACAGACAACCAGGGGAGGGGGGGAAATTAAATAAATAAATAAATCTTTAAAAAAAAAAAAAAAAAAAAAAAAGAATGGAAAGCTGAGGGTTAGCATGCACAGAATGGTAAAAAGGATGCTAATCTTTGGAAATGAATAAAAAAGGTAAAAGCACAACACAATGTTTGTAGCTAGCAGTACTATTACATGGGTATGACAGTGGCTTAAAGAGAAAGTCTAAGGTCATGTATATTACTAAAATGAAAGCTAAAAAATGTAACATGGGACTGTATAGCACAGTAAAACCTCATGTGAACAAATGTATGTTGTTAATAGCAGCCAAAAAAATTATGCTAAATCAAAACCAGACACAAAGTACTACATATTGAATACCATTTATATAAAATGCAAAAATCAATTTATAAAGATGAAATTAGGTTAGTGGTTATATAGGAGTGAGGAAGGAGAGAGGGAGAAGTGACTGCTAAGGGGCGTGGAGGTTTGTTTTTTTTTTTTAATAATTGTTCTAACATTTTTTGTGGTGAAGAATGGATAACACTGTGATTATACTAAAAGAGATTGATTATACATTTTGGATGGACTGTATGGTATGTGAATATATCTCAATAAACATGCTTTAAAAGAAAAAAAAAGGCGAGTCCTTTTACCTAACAGGACCCATGGAACTGCTGCACTTCAATGTAAGCAATGGATAAAATGCTATCCCAGGAACTGCTAAAGGCACACTGTTTTTATTGAGTGATCATCACCCTTCCACAGTACAGATTTATCAATTTAGATGAGGTAACAGAAATAAACTCTCTCCCTGGGCTTTCTAATTTTGCTGTCAACTGTTCAGCTGTGCAATCTGCTCGCTACATCATAATCCCAGGCTTGCAGGTCACTGACACACTGAGCAAAGCTTGGGACAAGATGGTAGGCTTTTGCTGCTCATCCTAATCCTGCTGCCAGGCTATTTGCCACTGCTGTAAGCCTCAGAAGCCAGTGTTTTTCTTCACCTCAGTAGTGTGGTCTTAGAGCCACACTGCTTCTCTTAGAAAAAAGCCACTAAACAGAAATCCATCAGTTCAAAGTGAAGCTGAGTTTCTGTGAATAGGTTGCAGAATAAAAAAGTTGGTTTTAGTTGTAGTCTTATATACTTAGCAGCAGTATAATTTAAAACCAGATGTTGGTTTCATCTCTAAAATGGGGATAAAATTTAGCTTACAGAATAATATGAAGATCAAATAAATTTATGTGAAAGCATTAGGCAATTACAAAGCAATTTTATGTTTTTAAGTGTAGTAATTTAAATATCCACT
Organism: Dasypus novemcinctus; assembly: GCF_030445035.2. Lineage (NCBI taxonomy): Eukaryota > Metazoa > Chordata > Mammalia > Cingulata > Dasypodidae > Dasypus > Dasypus novemcinctus. Next base: position 17,532,012 of record NC_080690.1, on the reverse strand, counting down.
GAAGAATTTCTTCAGTTTCCATTCAACTAGTTCTGCATTGGCCTCATCACCAAAGAACTGCAGTCTGCTCCTCCTGCTCTCCCACCTCCTCTGCCTGGACTTTGTCCTTCTGTTCAGTTTAACCTGCTGTTTGGATAGAACGTCTCTGACTACACAATGTTTTTCAGCTCAGGAGTGACCGTTGTTGGTTTCCTGATGGGAATCTCTCATCATAGAAGTGAAAACTTCCATCCTGTTTTCCTGCAGAATTCTATTTGGCTTAATAAATCTAATGAGGAAAGAATTGCCTACAAAAGTAGCTTCTGGGGAGTGAATGTAGCTGAAGTAGTTGAACACCTGCTTTCCATATATGAGGCCCCAGGTTTAATCCGCAGAACCTCCTAAAAACAAACAAGTGAAAAAACAAACTTAAATTGGGGATAGGATGTAGTGGTTGAGTGCCTGCTTTCCATGTATGAAGTCCTGGGTTCAATCCCCAGTACCTCCTAAAAAAAAAAAAATAGGCAACTCCTACTGCTCACTGGAAAATGGAAAAATTTAGATTTAGATTTTATGGTACTAACTATGCATACAACTTTTGAGTGGCCAGTTTTCAGAAATCTCCCTTTTCGAAGCACTTAAGTCTCTCACCTTCCTCACTTCTGTATCCTTAATCTTGTTGCCTGAACTTGTGCTCTTACATCAGGCCAGGTTAACATGAATTATCTGCAGCTTCTTTCAGTGACCCTTTGAAAGTATACAATGGAAGAGACTAGGAAGAAAAACAAAAACTCCAAGGAGGTACCGTTCCAAGGAAGAAATGCATTATTCCTGTTTATAGTTAATACTCATTTCTGAGAGTGTATTATTCATATTTTCCCCCAGAACTACCCATACAAACTCCTATCTTCCTATTCAACATTAAAGATAAAAATTGGAAACCCAGATGAGCATTTGGGCCCCTAACACTAGTACATAAAGAGCAGATTTAGGGAAGATGATGTGACTGAGGCGATTGAGCCCCTGCCTACCACATGGGACATCCCAGGTTTGGTTTCCAGTGCCTCCTGGAGAAGATAAGCAGATAAGAGCTGAGACAACAGGAAGATGCAACAAGGAGACACAAAGAAGAAACACAATGAGACAATAAAGCAGGGAACAGAGGGGACTCAAACAATTGAATACCTCTGTCCCACATGGGAACTCCCAGTTTCAGTTCCTGGTGCATCCTAAACAGATGAGCAGACAGAGAGCACACAGCAAATGGACAGAAAGGGCAGAGAGGAAGCGCAAATGGGGGACAGGGGGTGAATAAATTTTTTTAAAGGTGATTTGTTTAGAGAAGGAAAAAAATGCAATTCAAATTATTTAAATTGAAGATTTTCATGCAGACTAATCATTCTAAGAATCTAGACTTCAAAGGCTACTAATTAAAATACAGCATAAACTAACATAGTTTCTAATGTGGAAAGTTACTTCCATACTAATATCCAAGAATGAATATAACTGCTATTTTGGCTGAATTACTTTGTGGTGTTCTAGCTTGTCACTAGGGAATGAAGCCCTCATACCAGAGAACATCATATCCTAAAACTAAAGGAAGTAGTAATCAGAATAAACTTCTACTAACACCTTTTTTTTTTTTTTTTAACTTTAAAAACACTTTTCTCAAAATATATTCCTCAATTGCAATGTACCACACTAAAGAAGTTGATGTGGGAAAAGTGGAGGGTGTGGGGAGTGGGCATATGGGAATACCCTATATTTTTTTAATGTAACATTTTGTGTGATCTATGTATCTTCTAAAAATTGAAAAATTTTAAAAAAATACTTTTCTGCTCTCAACTAATTGTGCATTGTGAAAAGACAATGGAGTAAATTTATTGGGAAAAATTCTTGCATCACAAATTCAAAAACTGCCCAAATTATTTGGTTGTCCTGGCATTGATATAATTAAGCTTTTTTAAGGAAATGAATGACAAGTTGGTGCTTGCAAAAAATTTTTCATATAGATTTTCATCAGTGTGGTCTTTAAAATATTCAACCTCAAGTTTTATTAAAAAAACGAAACAAAAAAAAACCAGTACCCCATTGACAACAGTGAACCAGCTAATACCAAGGAAAATAAAAAGAACCCATAAATTGGGGAGCAGATGTAGCTCAAGTGGTTGAGAAGCCTGCTTCTAAGGTACAAGGTCCAGGTTTGATCCCCAGTACTTCCTAAAAACAAAACAAGGGAAGCAGATGTGGCTCAAGTGACTGGGCTTCCGCCTACCACATGGGAGGTCCCAGGTTCAGTTCCCAGTGCTTCCCGGAGAAGGCAAGCTGGTGTGGTGGCAGGTGCAGGAAGCTGACACAACAAGAGACACAAAGAGGAAAAACAATGAGAGAGACGAGAAACCAGGGAGCTGAGGTGGTTCAGGTGATTGAGCACCTCTCTTCTACATGGGAGGTCCTGGGTTTGGTTCCCAGTGCCTCCAAAAGGAAATGAGCAGACACAGAGAGCACACAGCAAATAGACACAACAAGCCACAGCAAATAGACACAGAGAGCAGACAGCCACCACAAACAGAGAAGGGAGTGGGGATAAATAAAAAATCTTTAAAAAAACAATGAAAAAACCAACTCTCATTGGGAAGCTGATGTACCTCAGTGGTTGAGCGAGGCTTTCCAAGTATGAGGTCCTGGGTTCAATACCCGGTACCCCCTGGAAAAAAAAAAGAACAATTAAAAGAATACTGTTATAGAGACCTGCTGGCAGGCCCTGAATTTGAAAAATCGTCTCTTTTGCTGAAAGGTAAAAAGTAATGCCAGAACTCAGTACTTTTATCTTTAAAAATGATGATAGGAGAAAAAACTATTACTCAAAAGCCAGTTTTTCATGGCTGTTAAATTTTATTGGCATGTTCCTGTGTTTATAGCAGACATCTCTTGGCATGCCAGGGACAATTTTCATTATTTCTGGTATTCATTTTATTCTTTCAACCTACTTGTGCTACCCCTTGAAGTTTCCATTTTAGATATTTTTCAGAATTGCCAAAATTTGAATAGGATTTGAATAATTTATCATTTCATTGCAACTTAACTGTTTTCTTGTGAAAGTCATGCAGTGACTACTATTTTAACATCCTTAGGTGTCATTTTATTCTTTTTAAAAGTATTTTCCCTTTTAACATCTTTTTGCCTCTCTAGTTTCCATCATATAACGTTTTTCATGACTATATCTCAAACATTAGCACACAGGTTAAGTTTTTAAAGTGGAAATTAAACTGTCAGTCCTTCAATATATCACTCAAAGTGTGTTGTTACTGTTTTTCCAGGTTATTACTTTAGATCCAGTCTTGCGTTCCTTTCTAATCCTCACCAGGGTCATCTTTTTTTTAAATTAATTAATTTTTATTTTTTTATTTCTCTCCCCTTCCCCCCGCCTCCAGTTGTCTGCTCTCTGTGTCCATTTGCTGTGTGTTCTTCTGCATCCATTTGTATTCTTGTCAGCGCACTGGGAATATGTCTCTTTTCGTTGCATCGTCTTGCTGCATCAGCTCTCCGTGTGCGCTGCACCATTCCTGGGCAGGCTGCACTTTTTTCATGCTGGGTAGCTCTCCTTACAGGGCACACTCCTTGCACATGGGGCTACCCTACAAGGAGGACACCCCTGCATGGCACGGCACTCCCTGCGCGCATCAGCACTGCGCGTGGGCCAGCTCATCACAAGGGTCAGGAGGCCCTGGGTTTGAACCTTAGACCTCCCATGTGGTAGGCATCTGTTGGGCCAAATCCACTTCCCTCAGAAGGGCCATCTTGATGGTACTTTTGTTTCTGCCATTCTACTGGCCTTTGGTAAAGAAAGTAAGTCGGGTAAGGTTAGGTAACTCCCTGGCTGGTAATTTAAATACACCTTGTATCAACATTTTGTATCATTGGGAAAACTCATTTGTAGCTGCTTAGATTACAGACTGACATAATACACAATATCATCATGTTCACTTTATGAGTCTCAAAATATCTGCTCATCATTTTGCTAGGAAACCCAATTTACCAAGAATACATTTCATCCTATAAATAGCTGGTCCTCAACCATTAGGTAGCAGGAACGCTCCAACCCCTGACAGTAAAGCATTAAAGGAAGTTTTGAGTCTTTAGTTTTTTAATCCCTCCAACATTAGCAACAATGTAGTTTTCTCATCTTTCTCCTTTTGTCTTCAAAAAGACCCAGAAAGATGATGCGCTAACAGATATGCTGCTACAAAAGCTCTCAAGTCTGTTAGGAATCCAGTGGCAACAGAGCACAACCTCAAATGACCAGGCAGCCATGACCTCAGTGGGAACTGCACTGACATTTAATCCTGTTATCTCCTATTTTGATTTACTTCAGAGCATACTGATTAGTACTTAATCTTTGTATGGCATACTTTAAAGATTATAGAGGTATGTAATATATTTTGTTCTTAATTCTCTAAGTAACTTCAAGTTCCTAAGTCTATGGGTCTGGGGACTGTCATGATAAGGCAAACACCGTTAACAATCATGTGAGATGAACCAGCTCTGTTCCCAAGCAGCAAGTTAACAGACTACCACCCAAGTTCCACAATGGCTGTGGGAAATGAGTCAGAAGAGAGTTCACTGCAGCTTATCAAAAATAAAGATACAAAGCAGTAAGTTTGAATGATGGGAAGCCCTGTCAAACAGCAGTAACAAATCAAACTCAGATACTATCTGGACTTAAATCCAGAGATCGAAGTGGGCCCTTTTCCTCCTCCAGGCATCCGCACTACTGAAGGAGCTGAAGCTGAAGTCTGGCTCATTCACCACCAGAGGTCACTTGCTTTAAAAGTGCCAATAAAATCCAAACTTGCACTTCATTTCTTGACCAAACACAGGGAAAGTAGGGCACAGAATCTTTTTAACTTTATTAGCAGCTACCGAGCTATGAGATACAAACCAATCAAAAACATTAAAGTTGCGTGAAAACTGGTATGAATAGATACGACACTGAAGAGAAAGTCATCTTCCAATCCTCGAAGTCATCGCTGAGAAAGGATGACCTTAACCCAGGGAGCAAGGGAGCAGATAAGTTACGATTAGAATCTCATTCATCCAGGAAGTAGTGAACAACTATAGCCACATGGACACCAAAAGATATCTGTGATTAGTTTTTATGTGTGTTTTTTTGTGTTGTTTTATTGTTTTTTTTTAAAGAAGTACCAGGGATTGAACCTGGGACCCTGTATATGGGAAGCAGGTGCTCAATCACTGAGCTATGCCCGCTCCCTATAATTAGATTTTAAAGGTTTCACTTAATTCATAAAGTTTTCAAATTAAAACAGGAACTCCTCTTTTCCTGTAGACGTTCCAGCTCATTACCCAAGAGAGAATTGAGTATTTCTATTAAGGCAGCTGGAAGCCCACTCTGGCCTTGAATGGCCAATTTCTATCCAATATGTGGTCTGTCTTTCCTCTGCTAGTAATACAATCAAACAGAATGTTACAGGAAACAACAATGTATGCAGTGCTGTCCTTTGATAAAAAGGAAACACAGCAGTCAAAATAAAGCAAAAAGCCACAGAGGGCTCCCTGAGAATCCAGTAGACCTAAGAGAAGCCATCAACTTTCCAAATAAGCTTTGCAACTGGATCCAGGTAGAACAATGCCCTGCAGCAAAGAGTCTTATATATGCCAATGAGAGGGCCCAGGTACCAGGAACCATTACAATGGCTTCCTGAGTCATTTTCTCTCTCTCTTATTCATATTAGAGAGCAAGAAAACACATACCTTGGCCTTGAGTCTCACTCACCACAAATCCTCCTAAACAGGGATTTTTTTTCCTAAGTCTGGAAACTCAGCACATGGCTGAGACACCTGTGAAGTGCTAGTGTCCACTGTCCATTCAACGATGGCAGCACTCCTCTTAATACTTTCACTTACTCTCCTGTGGAGGGACGGAGGGCAGGCCAGGAGAGAACCTGGGATCACACCTATAGGAAACAGACCAGTACAGCTGCCAGGAGCCAGCTGCTCCGGTCTCATAGAACTTCCAGTCATTAGTCTCTTAGGCACTATAGAAAACTGGAAATCAGCAGAATTTGGTAGAGCAGGAGGAGAGCCCATAGGAAGAATGCACTCGGTGATGGTTAAGAGATGAAAGAGGATTTCATGGAGATTCTTTGTTACAAGGAGAAGCTGCTCAGTCCCAGAACTAGGACGCTGCCTGGTACAAAAAGGCCTATGTTTTCTTTTTCAGCTCTTCAAATCTTCGGGAGAGATCATCAAAGTCAATGTCTTCAGATGCTGAGGTGTTGGCACCAGCAGATGCACTTGGTAGTGTGTCTGGCACAGATGGCAACTCTGGCAGTACAAAGTTATCATAATTATCTACAGGTCTGGAAGGGGGCTTTGCAGAGGCTTCTGGCTTGGGTCCAGGACCTAATCAGGGCAAGGAGTACAGTGTTACAAATGCCAGAGAAATGGCTCAGATCATTTAACCCACAATTCCCTTTGAAAGAAACAATAAAACAATTAAAAGACAGGAGAAAAACATGGTTTTAAAATACTCATTTAAATTCAATTCTAAAGGCCAGTGCAAATATTCAGGACAAGTAACATCTATATCTTCTAATTTTGGTCGAATCCTATCTGAATTACTTTCCAATAGTGAGAAAAAAGTTTAAGGGGAAGTCAAAAGTGTGGTATGTCAAGACAGGTACACAGAGCATTTATTTAAACAAACTTCTTTCATGAAGGTCTGCTCCATAACAACAAAATGCATGGAATGGTGCTATAATTTTTTTTTTTTTTTAAGATTTACTTTGCTTCTCTCCCCTGCCTCCCCCCTGCCCCCATGGTCTGCTTTCTGTGTCCATTCGCTGTGTGTTCTTCTGTGTCCGCTTGCATTCTTGGTGGCACCAGGAATCTGTCTCTTTTTGTTATGTCATCTTGCTGCGTCAGCTCTCCATGTGTGCTGCTACTACTGGGCAGGCTGCGCTTTTCTCACGCAGGGCGGCTCTCCTTACAGGGCACACTCCTTGTGCGTGGGGCTCCCCTATGCAGGGGACACCCGTGTGGCATGGCACTCCTTGCCCGTGGCAGCACTGCATGTGGGACAGCTCACCACACAGGCCATGAGGCCCTGGGTTCGAACCCTGGACCTCATATTTGGTAGGCAGATGCTCTATCAGTTGAGCCACATTCACATAATTTTGTTGAAACAAATATTGCTTCTTAATATCTAAGCCTATTTAAGGCTTAGGGAAAAAAATTCATAAAGCATGTTAATATCCATATAGTTTGATGTAATGGGATCTGATCTATACTTTTAGCCTTCTGTTTTTCATGTAATAAATTTTTTAAGATAAAATCATCCCCCTCTCTATCTACTGTATGTTTCCATATATTGAAATTCTAGAGCAGGCAAAATTAAAACTAATTTAATTTTCTAGTTATAGAATATCAAAACAGTGGTTGTCTCTGCAGGGTGCAGTAGAATAGACTGTAAAGAAACTTTCTTAGGTGACAAATATTCTAGATCTTGACTGGGATGGGTGGATCATGTGTGTAAGTATCAAAACTCATCAAACTATATACTTAAAAGTCTGTGTGTAGGGAAGTGGACTTGGTCCAATGCATAGGGCGTCCACCTACCACATGGGAGGTCTGCACTTCAAACCCCGGGCCTCTTTGACCTGTGTGGAGCTGGCCCACGCGCAGAGCTGATGAGTGCAAAAAGTGCCGTGCCACACAGGGGTGTCCCCCGCGTAGGGGAGCCCTACGCACAAGGAGTGCACCCAGTAAGGAGAGCCACCCAGCACGAAAGAGTACAGCCTGCCCAAGAACGGCACCGCATACATGGAAAGCTGACACAACAAGATGATGCAACAACAACAACAAAAAGAAACACAGATTCCCGGTGCCACTGATAAGGATAGAAGCAGCACAGAAGAACACACAGCAAATGGACACAGAGAGTCGACAACTGGGGCGAGGGGAGAGAAATAAATTTTTAAAAAATGAAAAGGAGAAAAGATGGAAATTTAAAAAAACAAAACAAAACAAAAAAGTCTGTGTGTTTTACTGTATGCCTCAATAAAACAACTGTCTCCAATTAATTTTTAAAAGTATCTTTCTTTCTGGGGTGCTTATAATGTTTTATTTTTTGATTGTGTGAATAGCTGCATGGGCAAGCTTGCTTTGTGAGAATTCACTAAACTGTACACTTATGATTTGTGCACATTTCCCCCTCTTTGACTTCTCTTTAATGCCCAATTAAAATTTATAATGCCCAATTTTTAAATTTTTTTTATTTTTTGGTATTTCCAGGCACAGTGGAAGTTGAAGCGGCAGAAATAAAAATAAAGAATTTGAGGGTGACCGAAAAACAAGAAGATGAAAAATAAGATGAATGAAAAAGAAAATTGACACATAACAGAAACAGGAAACTGTGGAGATTCCGTTTTAGCCATATTGTTTTTGGGGAAGGACAAGGCATATGGGTAAAATACCTGGGAATGAAAACAGTATCTGAGGGAGGAACAGTAATGAAAAAACAGCAGAGAGTTCAGCACCAAACTTTGAGGGTTTCAGGCTCACACTTACCAACAATCTGTGCAGAAGAGACATTCTTATCAGCATTAATGTCATCAACCTGAAACACAAAGATTGTTACTAGAGGAAAAAGCAATGGCATCACCGAAGAAAGTACTGATACTGGAATAATGCCATGTTTTCCAAAAGCTAAGCTGCTCACCAAAAACAGCAGATCCTGCTCCAAAGAAATTCCTCCTCCACTCCCTAGACTTCTTCCTAAGTATCTCCCAACTAGGTAGACACCATGTTAAACTCTTAACAGCCAAGCAGAGAAAAAGGAAATTCTTACCACACCATAACTTGTTCTTTAACCTCATACCTCCACCTTCCAGGCAGAGAGAAAGCACTAAATCAGTGAACACATCTACCAGAACCAAGTCCTCCAATATTGATGAAGATCTACTATCTCATTCCTACAGACGGTCATGGGCAATGCTTCAATGCATGCAAGGCCAAAGCGTAAGAAAAACTCAAGTCCAAGGTAAAACACATCAGCTAGAGAAAGAATCCAAAGGAAAGAGGACTTGCTCAGGAACAGGAGATCTTCCTACATGAATAATTTGCATTGCAAATACTATACTAATTTGTTTTCTCAGTAATGCATCAAATTGAAGTGGGTTTCAAAAAGCACATACTGAGGAAATCAGGCTGGAAGGAAACAAGTAATGCCATTCTGATTTAAAGCTGTTACAGTGCTGGCTTCAGCAGCACATATACTAAAATTGGAATGATACAGAGAAGATTAGCATAGCCCCTGAGCAAGAATGACATGCAAATTAGTGAAGTGTTCCATATTAAAAAAATAAAAAAGATGTTAAACACCTACAGTTCAACACATTACCATATTAACTGGTTATTACCACTTTTAACCACAAGACTAAAATGTGAAACTAATGCTATAGGCTGAAATTTACTAACCAGGCACTTCAGCTTAAGTAAAAAACTGAGTCACTATTTTTTAACAAAACTTCCTATACATGACTGTTGACAGTTTCTAGCACAAGACATCAGAACCTAAGGAGATTCTCTGCCTAGCTAGTCAAAGAAAAGACAGTCTAGAGCTTTCTGAAAGATTTGTAGCTCCTTCCTGATTCCTGGCTTAATTGCAGACAAAGCATTGCGACCAGCAATGCTGCCACCACCGCCATGCCCATTTCCAGGGTAGTATGAAAGCAACACAAGAATCCCCAAGCAAGAACAATGCCAGTACTAGGAGTTGATCAAAACATTGCCTTCCCTGTGGCCATTATTTTGCTCTCTCTTCATGGGTTCACACTCCTGGCGCTTACAAAAGAGACTCGGGCACTTACAGATTCATACGATGGGGGAGTTGCTGGTATCTGAGGTGGATGAATATTAGAAAAGGCCTGGTAAGTCCCCACTGGCAATCCATTGTAATCTGACTGCAAGAGGAGAAAAGCAATATCAGAGGCACTGCCCCCTAATTGTCATTTCTGAAGTTTGTGTATGTATGTATGGAATATATATATTCAAAAACCCCAAAGGGCCACATGTGGTCAAAAGGATTCCAGATTCTCAAAGATCTATAAACAAAGAGCTGTTTGTTCCTCAAATTACCAGATTAATTAGTTCAATGTCTGCAAAGAAAGATTCTAATCAGACTCTCTTACTAACAATGTCCTTCATCTTCTTGTCTACAAGGAGATTTTTCTACCTGGTAGTAAGTGGCTGTTAATTATTTCTGGAAAAAGCTACTAGCATCCCTGCAACAGGTCCCAAAAGTTTTCAGTAAATCTACATGGATATGGTTTTTCCAGTATCATCTCTCTACATTTTCTCTCTACAGCTGAACCAAAAGACTTTCTCAAATCCAAACGACAAACTATTTTTTTCCACAATATGGTCATTAGGTGAAGACCAAATGTTTTTACTGCTTAATCCTCTTGATAACTTACAAATCCTGATTATATTCACAGAGCCAATTTGTCATCTTCTGTCACATTACCCAAAGTTTATATCCATACTCTACTTATGTGTCTACTTACTGGTCCCTTTGGAAGTGGATATGAGAAAGGAGTACTTGGAGATGGCATGGGCATGGGCATAGGCATGGGCATTGGCACTGTTCCATCAGGCCCACCAAGTGGTGCTGTGAATCCACCACTCCCTCCTCCACCTCTTCCAGAGCTGCCTTTCTTCACATCGTCTGTAAATCCAACATCAATAAGATCTGTCTCTACCCCAGGAGGAGCTTCTGCCTGAGAAATTAAGAGAAAGCCACATCATTAACCAACATTGCAGGCCAGTTTCCCCCAGGAAGTCATCTGTGAGACAGAGATGAGCATGTAGGGAGTTTATTGGGGGTACGCTTGAGATCAATACCTGTAAGGGAAGTGAAGGACAGAGGACTGGACAGAGGGAGAAGCTGGGCTGCAAAGCAGTCACAAAAGAGGCCTCAGTCAACTCCACAGGGGGTTTAGGAGTGGGATGAACCTAGAGAGGTATCCCTGATTGGGGCAAAGAAGCAAAGTCTTTAAAGCCCTGCACTGACCTATTATTGGAGGCAAGCTGCCCCTAAGAAAGGAGGTTTAACTTTGGTTGAGGCAGCTCTCTTCAGCTAAGGGCCATTTCTGGAGGGATACTCAACTGCGTGTGTGTTTGCAGTCATCAATACTCTCAAGACTGGGGTATAATTACTCCTATTCTGAAATGGGAAGGAGGGGAGGTCTGAGCGGTACAACAAAAGCAACCTCCATTCATCTTAACTGCTGAATGATTATTGTTTGCATATTTACCCTCCTCACAACTATAAGCCTCTTTAGGAGGACCTTGCTTTTATGAATTTCTGTATTCTCAGCTTACTGTGTACTGTCTGGCACACAGTAAGCACCCAATAAATGTTTCATGAACTAAGGGATCTCACATCCTTGAAGTTCACAAAAAAGCAGCAATAACAATGCCACTTAACACCTCTATTAAGGCCTGTACCTCCTCAAAGTTCTTTCAATCATTCATCTTATCCTTAAATACCCTGTGAGATTCTCAGGCATATTTATTGTCATCTAAAAAAGTACTTTGGAACAGAGTCACACTCCCCCATACAAAGCTGAGGCAAAGAGTACAATCAATTTTCAAAGAAGGTCATTATCTATAGACTCATTTTTCGTTGTACTTTGAGACATCTATATTTACCATGACCACAGAGTCAGGCTCATAGGGCACATTGTAATTCTTGGCAATTTCAATCAGGTATCTCTCCACCAGGATTTTGGGTGGAGCCTCCACACTCAATTTGTGCATTAGCTGTAAGGAAAAACCCAGGGATAAGTTAAAATGCATCTATACCAACCAGCCTAACCCCAACCCATCTCAGTAATTCAATTCTGTTCCTCTCATTTTACAGGCAAATCTGAGGGGCAAAAATTAGATTCACTGGTTTGATAATTTTTTCAGAGTCACAAAGTACATTACAAGGCCCATGTTTCTCTCTCTCTCTCTCTCTCTCATTCTCTGGTTATTGTTGACCCAGATAATGGTAAAAAACGGAGAAAGATGCCTTCCACATTTGAATTCATCTACCCTTTCCTTCTTTCCACATCACTTCCACCTCCACAAGACACAAGAGGTAAAATGTGTGGTAAGACATAAAGGATGGGGAAAGGAATGATACAGAGGATCACGATCAGAGATGTAGGGCAGGGGTACGATATTGCTGCACTGCCAGACAGACAGTCTTCCTTCTCACCTATGGAATATGCAACCCTGGATGAATTCAACAAAATAACCTGGTCCCACCCGGCCCATTGCTTCATGTAAATAAGAATGTTCGTTACCCTGTCATTCACAGTTCCAATCTGGTTGGTCCTACATAACTTGCCATATTCCTTGCTATACTTGGCACAAAGCTGATCAGCAACCTATAGGGGAGGAAAAAAAAAAACTAAATAAAAGTGGAAACCACTCCATTAGACATGCTTCAATCTTCCTCCTATCAACAGTAAACATGCTTCTTTTAAACAATTTTTTAAAAACTGGGTTCTGTAAAACCTTAAGTGGTGGTACATTTATTCATTTGTTTACCCATCCACTGAGCAGCAACTATATGGTGAAACTATTATAAGCATTATAATAATCACACAAATAAAGGTACAAATGTAGCTATGAAAAGTGCTACCAAGGGAAGGCACAACATGCTATCAACAGTTTCTAACAGGTGAATTAGATCTAATCTGCAAAGTCAGGGATGCTTGACTGAAATGTAAAAGATGAGTAGGCTAGGACAGCGGACTTGGCCCAGTGGTTAGGGTGTCTGTCTACCACATGGGAGGTCCGCGGTTCAAACCCTGGGCCTCCTGGACCCGTGTGCAGCTGGCCCATGTGCACTGCTGATGCGTGCAAGGAGTGCCCTGCCACACAGGGGTGTCCCCTGCGTAGGGGAGCCCCACGCACAAGGAGTGCGCCCCATAAGGAGAGCTGCCCAGCGCGAAAGAAAGTGCAGCCTGCCCAGGAATGGTGCCGCACACACAGAGAGCTGAAACAAGATGACAAACAAAAAGAAACACAGATTCCCATGCCACTGACAACAACAGAAGCGGACAAAGAAGACACAGCAAATAGACACGGAGAACAGACAACAGGGGTGGGGCGTGGGGGAAATAAATAAATAAATCTTAAAAAAAAAATAAGTAGGCTATTAAGGAGTTTTGTTTCTATCACAAGAACAAGAGAAAGTTAATAAGGGGCTTTAAAGCAGGTAGAGTAGTGATATGATTAAATCTGTGGTTTTGTTTGTTTTTTAAAGATGTTTTTATTTTTTTATTTATTCCTCTCCCCTTCCCCACCCCACCCCCCAGTTGTCTGCTCTATATCCATTCACTGTGTGTGTGTGTTTTTTTTAAAGATTTATTTATTTTATTTATTTCTCTCCCCTCTCTCCCCCTCCCTTCCCCCGGTTGTCTGTTCTCTGTGTCTATTTGCTATGTGTTCTTCTTTGTCCGCTTCTGTTGCTGTCAGTGGCATGGGAATCTGTGTTTCTTTCTGTTGCGTCATCTTGTTGTGTCACCTCTCTGTGTGTGCGGCGCCATTCCTGGACAGGCTGAACTTTCTTTCACACTGGGCAGCTCTTCTTACGGGGCGCACTCCTTGCGCATGGGGCTCCCCTACGCAGGGAAATCCCTGCATGGCAGAGCACTCCTTGGGCGCATCAGCACTGCACATGGGCCAGCTCCACACGGGTCAAGGAGGCCAGGGGTTTGAACTGCGGACCTCCCATGTGGTAGACAGACGCCCTAACCACTGGGCCAAGTTCACTTCCCCACTGTGTGGTCTTCTGTGTCCACTTGTATTCTTGTCAGCAGCACCTGAAATCTGTGTCTCTTTTTGTTGTATCATCTTGCTGCGTCAGCTCTCCATTTGTGCGGTGCCATTCCTGGGTAGGCTGCACTTTTTTCGTGCTGGGCAGCTCTCCTAACAGGGCACACCCCTTGTGCACGGGGCTCCCCTACACTACAGGGGGGACACCCCTGCATGGCACGGCACTCCTGGAGTGCATTAGCACTGCACGTGGGTCAGCTCATCACATGGGTCAGGAAGCCCTGGGTTTGAACCTTGGACCTCCCATGTGGTAGGCAGACACCCTATCCATTGGGCCAAATCTGCTTCCCTTAAATCTGTGTTTTGAACAGAACTCGCTAGGCTGTTCTGAAAGAATGAAGAACTGACTCCAGGAAAATGGATGTGGCTCAACCAACTGGGCTCCCACCTACCATATAGGAGGTCCAGGGGCCGATGCCCAGGGCCTCCTGGTGAGGGCATGCTGGCCCACGCAGAGTGCCAGCCATGTGGGAATGCCACCCTGCGCAGGTGTGCTGGCAGACACAGAGAGCTGGCACAGCAAGATGACACAACAAGATTCAAAAAGGAGAGAAAATAAGAAGACATAGCAGAACAGGGGAACTGAGGTGGCACAAGAGAGTAATCGCCTCTCTCCCATTCCGGAAGGTCCCGGGATTGGTTCCCAGAGCCACCTAATGAGAATACTAGCAGACACAGAAGAACACACAGCAAATGGACAGAGAGAGCAGACAACAGAGGAAATGGGGGAGGGGAGGTGAGAAATAAATAAAATAAATCTTAAAAAAAAAAAGAACAGACTGCAGGAAGTAAAAGTAGGTGTAAGGAAAACATTCATGAAGTTACTGTAATAATTCAGGCAGAAAATAATAGTGGCATTGGACCAGAGTAGTCCCAACAATCTGGGAGCCTAGCGAAGGGGCTCTCAGTTCATAAGTAGATAATAGGGGTACCTAGAACCTATGATATGTTTGCCATTTATCTTTTATGGTGTTTGTTTTTCATTATAATGTAGAAAGCTTTTATTTTTTTATTTAGATTAATTTATCACGTTGCTTATGGCTTTTGTGGCATATTTAGGCCCTTACCATTGTGAGATTTTTTTTTTTACATTTGCCTAAGTTTTCTTCTAGATCTTCTATGGCTTTGTTTTTCAGAAAATACATAAATCTTTGTTTCATTTTGACATAAAAGAGTACAGGATAGGCTAAAAACAGGAGACTGGGCCTAAGTCTGTGTAAGTAATCATTGCATACACTCTCCCATTCCTCTACCCACAGAACTAAATGACTACGCACACCACCCTATCCAAATACAGGAGAATTACTATCTGAGAAGGTTAAACTAGAGCAGGAGTTCTTAACCTTTTTTGTTCCATGGACCCCTTTGCCAGTCAGGTGCAAACCATGGATCCCTTACTAGGTCCACACTGTACTATGTATTATTTAATAAATATATCACACCCATGCTAACATGACCCCACAAGAATTATGTGGGTTTTTTACATTTAAATTCAAGCTTACAGATTTCTTGCTAAGAAACCCTGAACTAGAGGGACTCTGGACTCCAAACACAGCAAAGGGCAGGGATACTTAGTAACAATAGGAGAATTCGGTCTAAGTCTTCTCTATATGAAACAATGAGATTCCTGGCTTTCTTCTGGACTCAGAATACTGTAGCAAGCTATATTAATCAGCCAAAGGGGTGCTGATGCAAAATACCCAAAATCCGTTGGTTTTTATAAAGGGTATTTATTTGGGGTAGAAACTTACAGTTACCAGGCCATACGGCATAAGTTACTTCCCTCATCGAAGTCTTTTGCCATGTGTTGGAGCAAGACGGCTGCCAACATCTGCCAGTGTTCTGGCTTCCTAGGTTCCTCTCCTCCTGGGGCTTGCTTCCCTCTGGGCTCAGGGTTCCTCTCTTCCCAGGACTTGCTTCTTCCAAGCTTAGGTTTCCTCTCGTTCCGGGGCTTGCTTCTCTTTCCTGACAACCAAGCTCTTCTGTGTGCTTACTTCCCGGGGCTCCAGCTCAAGACTCCAAATAACTCTTCTGCCATGTCATTTTCTCTCTGAGTCCCCGCCCAACAAGGGGGCAGGGATGCAACATCCTACTGACGTGTCCCAATCAAAGCCTTAATCATTATTTAATCAAGTAAACCTCTGAATCTAATATAATCTAATATGTCCAGAGGAAAAGACCAGTTTGCAAACCTAATCCCATATTTCTTTTTGGAATTCATCAATAATATCAAACTGCTACATAAGCATACACCCTCCAAGAAAGATATAGTAGGGTACCTCTCTGGGGAAAATGACCAGCCCAAGGAAAGAAAACAAGTTCTTGACAGATACCAGTTCTCTTTAAGAAAGAGGTTAGCTTGCTCACTCAAAAATGAGGGCATCTGGCAATAAGCTCCACCCGTGAACCCAAGATGTTCCAATCAGATTCTAGTGTCTTTCCAACTTAAATAAAAACCAACAACCAAAGATCACCAAACATTTCCGAAAAGCCTCTACAAGACAATCTAGAACAAAGAAATAGAAAAAAGGAATTTGGAGGAATTAAACACTGCAGAAAGAAGAAAAGTTAAAGAAACTAGAGAGAAAGACATGGACTCTGTAATCTCCCAGAAAAATAGCTAGAGGACAGGTTGAAATGGCCTGGAAAAAAATATGTTCGAAGGTTTAGGACACCAGGGGAAGGCTGGATACCATCCAGAAGATGGACACAGGAAAAAAACTCAACGGCATGACCGAGTAGGAGCTGCAGCTGCAGCTGCTGGCAGTCTTCCCCAACCCTAAGAACAGCCAATTTTTAATTCTACAGCCTAGGGCCAATGGCTACAAACAATGGGAACAGCAGCAATCCACCTCCCCAGGAAAGAGGATAGAGAGGGATGAAGGCTAAGGCTGATTTAGCTTTTGGCCAACAAATCTGGTCAGCTGTGTCCCACAAGCCCTTCCAGGATGGAGGGGCCGCCATTTTTTGCCCTGGGAGGCAGCACAACCCTGAAGAGATCTGACCATCTCAATCACCCTCCCTACTGACTGGGACTGGTTTGAGAGGAGAGGGGAGTGGAATTATTTCCTACCTGGGAAAAAAGAGGAAGCCACTGGCAAAGGTTAGAGAACAACCTGAGAAATTTGAACTGTGAGACTTTGAACAGCCTACAGGCAGGATCCTGTCACATTACTATGGTCAGTGTTACAACAAACACTTTCTGACCAGGCTTTGATCTGAGAGGGTTGCCAAAGAGCACCATCTGCTAGCAGAACAAGGAAGTGAATGAGAGGAAACTGAAAGAAAAGAAGAGAGGCTTTTTGCAACCTTTCCAATCTCCTTCCCCAAGGTCCTTGGAAGGGGTCTGCAACCCATTACTGGGACACTATGACCCAGATTTGAAGAACCAATAGGGACAATCCTAAAGACCTAGAATAGGCTGAACCAAGAATCAAAGAACTGCAGTAACACAGTCTCCTACCACTAAATTCCAAGAGATAAATTAAGAATCAGAGTAAACTCATCATCATAATCAGATGCCTAGAAATCAGCAAAAAATTACAAGTCATACTAAGAAAATGGAAGAAATGGCTCAAGCAAAGAAACATATCAAAGCCCCAGATGAAACACAGGATTTAAGACAATCAATGAGGTTCATAAAAATCTCAAAAGTGAAATTGATAAGTTAAAAGACAGTAATGTCTATAGAGTTAAAGGGCATCAGGAAGACACTGGATGTGGAGACAGTGGCCACGGGAGTTGCAGAGGGCAAGGAGAGGGAAGAGATGAGATGTGGGGGGCATTTTCGGGACTTGGAGTTGTCCTGAATGATACTGCAGTGCAGATGCATGACATTATATATCCTGCCATAACCCACTGAATGGACTGGGGGAGAGTGTAAACTGCAATATAAACTATAATCCATGAGGTGCAGCAGTGCTCCAAAATGTATTCACCAAATGCAATGAATGTGAGACGATGATGAAAGAGGTTGTTGATGTGCGAGGTGTGGGGTGGGGTGGGGTGTGGGGTATACGGGAACCTCTTATATTTTTTAATGTAACATTTTTTGTGATCAATGTATCTTTTTTAAAAAGACAAAAAAATTAATATACAGGAAAAAAAACACTGGACAAAGACAAAGAAGAATTTGAAAAAAATAGAAAAATTAGAGCTCATGAGAATGAAAGACACAATATGTGAAGGAAGATGGCCCTCTGACAGGCCCTTGATATTGATAACTGCTTTATGAACCTTTACACTTGAATTGGAAACTCAGCCTAGCATTACAGGGTGCCTACAAGGTTGCTCCAATGTGGCCTTTCTCTAAGCCAAATCCAGCATATAAATCCAATACCTTCCCCCCAGTGTGGGACGTGACCCCCAGGGGATGAGCTTCCTGGCACTAAGGGATTACTACCAGGCACCAACTAGCACTGCAACTGGAAAAACACCTTGACCAAAAGGGGGAAAAGGTAAAGACAAATGAGTTTATATGGCTAAGAGAATTCAAAATTAGTCAAGAGGTAATTCCAGAGGTTATGCTTATGCATGTCTCAGCAGGATCTCACTGACTGCCAAAATAGATACTACCCAAAATAGCAGGGATCCTGAGGGCTCTGGAGACATCCAGACACTATAGTCAGGGCAGATAGCTCAGGAGTCTGATGCCTTGCCAGTGGGCCCTACTTTGGAATTTATGCTTCCCAGGGTGAAAGAGTTGGACTCAGTTGTGGTTTCCCTACACATGGCTCTTCTGCTCTTCTATTTGAACCTATAATTAATACTGGAGTTGGTAGGTGTACATCCAGGAGACTTAAAATATTTGGACTGTCCATGTGCTAGCTGAGCCCTAAATCTCAATGGAGTTGCAATACCTACTCTCTAGTTCATTGGTCTTACCCAGGACAACTCAACTACCAAAGAAGTGATGATGAACAACTATCATACCAAGGAACCAAAAGTGCCTACAACCACAAGCAAGAAAGTTCCATTCATCAACCCTAATGGATCGCAGCCCCCTCTCAATTAGAGGCGGAGTAGACATCACCATCCCAGAATCCTCAGGACTGGGGAATGAACTATGGACTAAAGTAGACTTACTGGTATTCTATTCTAGACTTAGTGTGATTCTAGCAATGGAAGAATTTATATTACTGATGTGGAGGCAGTGGCCACTGGAGGTTCTAAAGGAAGGGAGAGGTAAACGCAGGTGCGGTATGGGGGCATTTTTGGTACCAGGGAATTGTCCTGAATGACACTGCAACAACAGGTACAGGCCATTATGTATCTTGCCATAACCTACAAAATTGGGTGGGAGAGAGTATAAACTACAATGTAAACTTTAATCCATGCTTAGTGGGCAATGCTCCAAAATGTGTTCATCAATTGAAATGAATGTACCACACTAATGAAGGATATTGTTAATGTGGGAAAATGTGGGAGGTGTGAGGAGTAGGGTATATGGAAATCCCCTATATTTTTTATGCAACCTAAGTATCTTTAAAAAAAAAAAAACAAACAAGTGTACTATGGTGGCATTTTTGGGACACTGGAATTGTCCTGAATGATGTTGCAGTGATGGATACAGGCCATTATATATATTGTCATAACTTACAAAAATGTGTAGGGGAATTTAAACTATAATACAAATTATAATCCACAGTTAGAGGCAATGCTCCAATATGTGTTCAGCAACTGTAACAAACATACCACACTAATGAAGGAAGTTAATATGGGAAAGTGTGGGAGGGGTAAGGAGGAGGGCATAAGGGAATCCCCTACATTTTTATGTAACATTTATATAATCTATATACTTCTTTAAATTATTTTTAAAATACATTAAATGCAAAAACAAAACAAAACAAAACAAAAAACGACAATAGGTGAGATCAAAAACACATTAGGAAAATTTTAAAAATAAACATTAGAGGGAGTAGACATGGCTCAAACTGTTGGCTCCTGCCTCCCACATGGGAGGTTCCAGGTTTGGTTCCCAGTGACTCCTGAAAAAAAACGAGACAAACAAGAAACATACATGAGGAAGTGTACTCAGGGAAGCCAATGTGGCTCACTGGTTGGCTTCCTGTATGCTAGGAACAAAAATTACAAGAATACAACAGTGAAACTGAAATGAGAGAAAACAGAATAAGTGATAGAAGACAGAACAGATGAAATAGAAGAGCAATCAAGATAGTGAAAAGAATGGAAAAAATTGAACAGGGACTCACTCCAAGAGTTCAATGATAACATGAAGCACAAAAACTTACATGTCATGGCAGTTCCAGAAGGAGAAGAGAATGGAAAAGGGGGAAACTGAGTATTTGAGGAAATAACAACTGAAAATTTCCAAACTCTCATGAAAGAAATAAATTTACATGTTCAAGAAGTACAGTGTACCCTGATCAGAATAAATCCAATTAGACCTACTCCAAGACACAAACTACTCAGATTGCTTAATGTCAAAGAGAAAGAGAAAAACCAGACAGCAGCAAAGGAAAAAACCATCACATATAAGGGACACCCAGTAAGACTTAGTGCAGATTTCTCATTAGAAACCAAGGAGGTGAGAAGACAATGGTATGATACAATTAGGATACTGAAAGAGAAAAATTGCCAGCCAATAATTCTTTCTCCAGCAAAAGTAACCTTCAAATATGAAAATATTCACAAATAAAAATATTATTTGTGAATAAAATATTTACAAATAAACAGAAATTAAGAATTTGAAAAAAATAATCTACCTTTGCAGGAAACATTAAATGAACTTTACAGCCAGAAAGAAAAAGACAAGGGAAAAAGGCTTGGAAGGAAGTGTAGAAAGCATGAATAAAATAAAGGATACCCAAAAGAGTAAAAAATAGTGACAAAAATAAGATATGGCACATGAAAGCCAAAGAATAAAATGGTGGAAGTAAATAATGCATTTACAGTAATATCACTGAATGTGAGTGGATTAAAAGTCCCAATCAAAAGATACAGAATGGACTGCAAAAACGTGAACTATCTATATGCTGCCTACAAGAGACTCACCTTAGAGCTAGGGATACAAATCGGCTGAAAGTGAAAGGCTGGAAAAAGATACTCTGTGCAAACAGTAAACAAAAAAGAACAGGGATATCTAAATTAATACCGGAAAAAAACAGATTCTAAATGCAAAAAAGTTCTAAGAGATACAGAAAGCCATTATATATCAATTAAAAAAACAATTCACCAGGAAGATATAACAGTCATAAATATCTATTCACCTAACCAGGGTGCCTAAAAACACATGAGGCAAAATGGCAAGACTGAAGGGAGAAACAGACTTCTCTACAGTAACAGTTAAGAGACTTCAACACACCACTCATATCATTAGATAGAACCAGACAGATCAACAAGGAAACAGAGAACTTGAATACGATATAAGTTAGACCTAACAGACATATACAGAATGTTGCATCCCAAATTAGCAGGTTATATTCTTACATTCTTCTCAAATGCTCATGGATCTTTGTCCAGGATAGAACACATATTGTGTCACAAAGCAGTTCTCAATAAATATAAAAAGAATGATATTATACAAAGTACCTTCTCAGATCATAATCTAATGAATTTGAAAATCAATAGGAAAAGGGAAAATTCACAAATGTGTGGAGGCTAAGCAACATACTCCTAAACAATCAATAGGCCAAAGCAGAAATTATAAGTGAACTGGTAAATACATTGAGACAACTGAGAACAAGAACAAAACGTATCTCAACTTACAGTGAGGGAAACGGCTGTGGCTCAATCGATGGGCTCCTGTCTACCATACGGAGGCCCTGGGTTCGCATCCCAGGGCCTCCTTGTAAAGGCAAGCTGGCCCATGCCTGCAGAGAGCTGACGGCATGGGCTGCGGAGGGCTGCAAAGCAAGATGACAGAACAAAGGGAGACAAGCAGACACAGAAAACACGCAGTGAATGGACACAGAGAGCAGACAACAAGCAAGCCCCAAGGGGGAGGTGGAAGCACTTACACAGGAAAAAAAAGAAAAGAAAACTTATGGGATACAACAAAAGTAGTGCTAACAGGAAATTTACAGCCCTAAACACCTATTTTAAAGAAGAAGAAAGAGCTAAAATCAAAGATCTAACTGAACAACCAGAGAAACTAGAAAAAGAAGAGCAAAACCACTCTCAAAGCAAGCAAGGGAAAGAAACAATAAAGATGAGGGCAAAAATAAATGAAATTGAGGGAAAAAAAGGAGAGAAATCAACAAAACCAAAAGCTGGCTCTTTGAGAAGATGAATAAAATTGACAAATACACAGCTACACTTTAAAAAAAAAAAGAGAAGATGAAAATAAATAAAATCAGAAATGAAATGGGGGATGTTATGACCAAACACACAGAAATAAAAACGAGAGGATGTTATGAGAAATGGTATGCCAACAAACTAGACAACCTAGATGAAATAGACTAATTCCTAGAAACCAACAATCTACATTCACTCTACAAGAAATATAAGAATTCAACAAAGAAATCACATTTAAAGAGATTGAAATCTCCCAACAAAGAAAAGTCCAGGACCAGATGGCTTCACAGGTGAATTCTACCAAGTATTTCGAAAAGAATTAACACCAATCCTGTTTAAACTCTTACAAAAACTTGAAGAGGAGGAAAATTGCCCAACACATTTTATGAAGCCAACATCATGATAAAACCAAAGCCAGACAAAGATACTACAAAAAAATATATTGTAGACCAATCTCTAATGAATACAGATCTCAACAAAATATGTCAAATAGAATCAAACAGTATATCAAAAGAATTACACACAATGACTGTAGCAGTTTGTTAAGGTAATGAATACCAAAAATAGATATTGGATTATGTTTGTAATCTGGTCTGTACCTGGGCATGATTAAGTTATTAGGGCTTTAATTGGGCCACGTCATTAGGGTGATAAAAGGCATGGCAGGGAAGCAAACTTGGCCCAATGGATAAGGCATCCGCCTACCACATGGGAGGTCCACAGTTCAAACCCCCGGGCCTCCCTGACCCATGTAGAGCTGGCCCACGTGCAATGCTGATGCGTGCAAGGAGTGCCGTGTCATGCAGGGTGTCCCCCGCGTGAGGGAGCCCCATGTACAAGGAGTGTGTCCCGTAAGGAGAGCTGCCCAGCGCGAAAAAAAGTGCAGCCTGCCCAGGAATGGGGCGGCACACACGGAGAGGTGACACAACAAAATGACGCAACAAAAAGAAACATAGATTCCCGGTGCTGCTGATAAGGACAGAAGCAGAAGCAGACAGAAGAACACACAGTGAATGGACACAGAGAGCAGACAACTGGGGGGGGGGGGGGGGGGGAAGAGAAGAGAAATAAATAAATCTTTTTTTTTAAAAAAGGCATGGTAAAAGGACAGAGTTGGGGGTTTTCTGATGTTGGAGTTTGACGCTGAAGTCTTAAGCTGGAGCCCCAGGAAGTCAGCACACAGAGGAAAGAGAAACAAGCCCTGGGAAGAGAGGACCTGAGCCAGGAGAAGAACACAGAGGAAGAGAGACAGCTCCTTAGACATAGCAGAAACCCAAGAGAAAGAGACAGAGCCATTCGCCTGATAGTCTACAACTGACCTTGTGGAGAAATCAGGGAGCCTGAACCCTGACAGACATCGGCAGCCATCTTGCTCCAACATGTGGACATAGACTTTGATGAGGAAAGTAACTTATGCTTTATGGCCTGGTAACTTGAAGCTCCTACCCCAAATAAATACCCTTTTTTCTTTTTTTCATTTTTTAAAAATATTACATTCAAAAAATATGAGGTCCCATTCAACCCCACCGCCCCCACCCCACCACTCCCTCCACAGCAACACTCTCCCCCATCATCATGACACATCCACTGGCATTTGGTGAGTACATCTCTGGGCATCGCTGCACCTCATAGTCAATGGTCCACATCATAGCCCATATAATCATTATGGGACAATTCTTTTTTTTTTTTTAAGATTTATTTATTTATTTAACCCCCCCCCCCCCCCCAGTTTTCTGTTCTCTGTGTCTATTTGCTGCGTCTTGTTTCTTTGTCCGCTTCTGTTGTCGTCAGCAGCACGGGAAGTGTGGGCGGCACCATTCCTGGGCAGGTTGCACTTTCTTTCACGCTGGGCGGCTCTCCTTACGGGTGCACTCCTTGCGCGTGGGGCTCTCCTACGCGGGGGATACCCCTGCGTGGCGCAGCACTCCTTGCGCGCATCAGCACTGCGCATGGGCCAGCTCCACACGGGTCAAGGAGGCCCGGGGTTTGAACCGCGGACCTCCCATGTGGTAGACGGATGCTCTAACCACTGGGCCAAGTCCGTTTCCCATAAATACCCTTTATAAAAGCCAGCATGGGAAGCGGATTTGGCTCAACTGCCAGAGCGTTTGCCTACCATATGGGAGGCCCAGCATTCAAACCCAGGGCATCTTGACTCCTGTGATGAGCTGGCCCACATGCAGTGCTGATGCACGTAAGAAGTGCTGTGCTACACAGGTGTCCCCTGCATAGGGGAGCCCCACATGCAAGGAGTGTGCCCCAGCAAGGAGAGCTGCCCCGCATGAAAAAAGTGCAGCCTGCCCAGGAGTGGCACCACACACATGGAGAGCTGACATAGCAAAATGATGCAACAAAAAGAAACAGATTTCCGGTGCTGCTGACAAGAATGCAAGCGGACACAGAAGAATACACAGAGAGCGGGGGGGGGGGGGGGGGGGGGGGGGGGGGGGGGAGATCAGGAAAAATTTGCATTTACAACAGCAATAAAAAGACTCAAATACCTAGTACCTAGGAATCAATTTAACCAAAGTACAGAACCTATATGCAGAAAACCACAAACAATGCTAAAAGAAATCAAAGTCCTAAACAAATGGAAAAACATTCCACATTCATGAAGAAGTCTAAATAAAGTGAAGATGTTAATCCTACCCAAACTGATTCACATATTCAATGCAATACCAATCAAAATTCCAGCAGCCTACTTTACAGAAACAGAAAAGGCAACTACCAAATTCATTTTGAAGGGAAAGTACAACCAAATAGCCAAAAGTCAAAAAAGAAAAGCAATGTAGAGGACTTTCACTGCCTGACCTTGAAACACAGTACAAGGCTACAGGGGTCAAAACACTATTTTTATGCCATGGTACTGGCATAAAAATCAATGGAATAGAATTCAGAGTCCAGAATAAACCCTCGCCTCTATGAAAAAAGGGTTTTTGACAAACCTACCAAGTCCTTGTTAATAGGACAAATCAGTCTCTTCAACAAATGGTATGGGGAAAACTGGATATCCATAACCAAAAGAATAAAAGAGGACCCCCATCTCACTCCCTATACAAGAACCAACTCAAAATGGATCAAAGACCTAAATACAAAAGGTCTATTTTATACAAAATATAAAACTACTAGAAGAAAATGTAGGGAAATATCTTCAAGATCTTGTGGTAGGTGGTGGTTTCTTGGGCCTTACCCCCAAGGCACAAGCAACAAAAGAAAGAATAGATAAATTGGACCTCCTCAAAATTAAACACTTTCGCACCTTAAAGGACTTTGTCAAAAGGGTAAAAAGGCAGCTGACTCAAGAGGAGAAAATATTTGGAAATCACATATCCAGTAAGGGTTTAATATCCATGATATATAAAGAGATGCTACAAATCAACAATAAAAAGACAAACAATGCGATTAAAAAATGGGAAAAATTACTAAGGAAGTTGAATACAGTCTTGCCATGTGACCCAGCAATGCCATTACTAGGAACATACCCAGAAGAACTGAGAGCAGAGACACAAACAGACATCTACACAACAATGTTCATAGTGCATTATTCACAACTGCCAAAAGCTGGAAATTACTAAGGAAGTTGAATACAGTCTTGCCATGTGACCCAGCAATGCCACTACTAGGAACATACCCAGAAGAACTGAGAGCAGAGACACAAACAGACATCTACACAACAATGTTCATAGTGCATTATTCACAACTGCCAAAAGCTGGAAATAACCCAGGTGTCCATCAACTGATGAAAGGATAAACAAATTGTGGTCTATACACACAATGGAACATTATGCAGCTGTAAGAAGAAATGAAGTCATAAAGCATATGACAACATGGATGAACCTGGAGGACATTATGTTGAGTGAAGCAAGCCACACACAAAAGGACAAACATAATATGACTGTGCTATTATGAAGTAAATATATTGTATAAACTCATGGATTTAATAACTAGAATATGGGTCACCAGAAAATAGAATGAGGGTAGAGAATGGAAAGCTGAGGGTTAACCTGTGCAGAACTGGTAAAAAGGTTGTTAATCTTCGGAAATGAATAGAAAAACTGAGTGTAGCAGTTTGAGATTATTTATGAACCCCCAAAAAGATGAGGATTATGTTTGTAAACAGGTCTGTTTTTCTGGGCATGATACCCTTTGACTGTATTAGATTCAGCTGAAACGCCTTTGATTAAATTATGTTAAGATTAGGGCTTTGATTTGACCATGTCAGTATGGTGTAACTCGAGTTAAGTCCCTGACTCCTTGGTGGGCTGATAAAAATGGGCACTCACTCAAGAAGACACAGAAGAAGATAAACAGAAGAGAGAGCTCCAGAGATGCCAGAGGAGAGAAGGCTCAAACAGCTAAAGCCCGGGGAGAGATGAGTCATTTGCCTGATAGTTTGCAGATGATATAGGAAGCCCTGAGAGAGGAGCCCTGTGCCAGCCTGCAGTTGAGATTGGAAGAAGCTGGGCCCACAGAGCCTTAAGAGAAAGAAGGAAGGAGAGACCAGAGATCACCCACCATCTTGCTTCAACACATGGCAACTGACTTTGATGAGAAAGCAACCTTGAGTTAGACTCTTTAGGACCTTGTAACTATAAGCTTTTACCCCAAATAAACACTCTTTATAAAAGCCAACAGATTTCTGGTACTTCACATCAGCATCCCTTTAGCTGACTAATACAGTTAAGAGTACAACATAGTGTTTATAACTAGCAGTGCTATTATATGGATATGATAGCTGTTGAAAGGAAAATTCTAAAATCATGAATATGATACAAGGATGTATGTTAATCTTTGGAAATGAATAGAAAACGTAAAAGCCCAACATAATGTTAGTACCTACTATTATGTAGGTAAGAAGGTGGTTTAAAGGGAATGTCTAAGGTCATGTATATTACTAAAAGGAAAGCTAAAAATTGTAACATAGTACTGTTTAGCATAGTAAAACCTCATGTCAAGTATGAATATGGGTAATATTGCATTATCAGACTTTTTCTTTTAAACTGAATAATGTATGTTAATGTTACAAGATGTTAATATCCTGACCCCCCCCAAAAAAATACATTATACTAAGTGAAAGAAACCAGACACAAAGAACATATTATATGATTCTATT
This sequence comes from Dasypus novemcinctus, assembly GCF_030445035.2. NCBI lineage: Eukaryota > Metazoa > Chordata > Mammalia > Cingulata > Dasypodidae > Dasypus > Dasypus novemcinctus. The sequence goes on along the minus strand of NC_080690.1, from coordinate 17,504,750 downwards.
TATATAAAATGTAAATATAAATCAATTTATAAAGTTGGAATTAGATTAGAGGTTTTGTAGAGGCGAAGGACAGAAGGATTGTAGAAGTGACTGCTAGGAGTGTGGAGTTTTCCTTTTAGGAGTAATGAAATTGTTCTAAAAGTTTCTGTGGTGATGAATCCACAATACTGTGAGTACACTAAAAGTCACTGATTGTACACTTTGGATAGATTGTTTGGTATGTGAATACATCTCAATAAAACTGCTTTTAAAAAAAAAAGAAACTACAATTAGCATTCTCAGAGAGATATTAGATATGATAATCATAAAACAATAACAGGACACTAATAAAAAAACATTTAGAGAATTAAAAACAACACCTGTAAAATAAAAACATACATAAAAGGAAATCTCAGTAAGAGATATGATTGAGATAATCTTCTTCAAAGAAAACACAAAGGCAAGGCTATAGGAAATTGTAAAGAAAAGAATACAATTGAATTTGTTTCCTAACATATTCAAGTTGTGAGGAGGATTTTTTTTGGTTAATGTCTATCTCTTCCATTTGATTCTAAGCTTCATGAGTAGGGCTGGTGTCAGTTTTGTTCACCATTGTACTCTAGTACCCAACAACCATATTTGTGGAATGAATGAGTGAAGCAAAACATGTCACCTTCTAAACTGTTATTTCAACTTTATTGGTTTATAACTGTATAAAATTTTTCTATTTATATGTACTAAAGTAATTAGAAGAAAAAAGAAAAGATGAAACTGGGGGTACACAAAATTTTGTTCCTTAAAAAATAATTCAAATTTGTAAAACACTGTTCTCTCTGAAATAAGGACTGAAAAGGAGAAGGAAACAAATATATAAAACTTGTTTCAAAGGCAGCATGAGAACAGTACAAAGTACCTGGTCAAAACAGCCTGAGTGACCTATATTAAACAACCTTTCTAATAATATGAAAAACCAGACATCACTGAAACTGGCTGTACTCACTATTTTCAACTCAGCTACTTCTGACTGGAGTCGAGGAGCAGCCCAGATGAGAGTAGACACAGATTCAGCCAGACCGGAATCTAGCTCCCTAATTAAGGGAAAAAATAAAGTAAAATTTAACATTCTTTAAAATAAATAAAACTCTAGGCTTTTGTATAGTGTATTTAATAGTCTCCAGAGCTCTTTCATCAATTTCATTGGATTCTCAAAACTCTTAGGTTTCCAGTCATTATCCTCATTATATTTTATTAATACTTTTGAGGAAACTCACACTCACAAACACTAAATTCATGATGAGCCCCAGGCCACAAAGTTAGAAAATGATTGCACCAACACTTAAACTTAGTCTCCTCTTGATTTCAGACTTTGTATTTTCTTTTCATTGAGACTAGACCACCTGGCAACTGGTAGAGAAAAGGACATGTAAAGTAGCCCTTAGTGTTACCCCCTACACGTAGAATGAAACCAACATTACTCCATTCCCAAATTCCAGAGGTGATTTAGGGCTCCAAATTAAAGTATCTTACTTCATAGACTGGATGAGGCCAAACCGAGCCAGCAGCAGGTCACAGTACAGCTCCAGGATCTCCATGGCCTCCACAAGGTAGTCTTCCCGGATAATATGCTCCACTCGAATGCGAGCTCGCTCATCCTTCCCAGCAGCCAGATAGTCAGCAATCTCCTTCCTTGCTTTCTGGGCCAGTTCCGCTAAGGCACAAATCCTACCCCAGTCACATAGAAGAAGTACACACCCAGCCCCTGGGCAGACATCCACCCCAACAGAGAAGCAAAACATTTCTGCTAAATTCTAGCTCACTCTCCCTTAGCAAATCTAGATCCAGTAAGTTTAGTATTTGCTGCTTTGTCCAGGTGAGAATACTGTTTGTGTATCTAGAAATTTCCAACTCGAGGCACAGTATCATTTTCAGCATTTTCAGGACACTGGAATTGTCCTGCATGACACTACAATGACACATACAGGCTAGTATATAGTTTGTCATAACCTACAAAATTATGCAAGACAAAGGGTAAACTATGATGTAAACTACAGTACACAGTTAGTACCCATGCTTCAAAATATGTGTTCATCAATTGTAAAAAATGTACCACACTAATGAAGGACGTTGTTAATGTGGGAAAATATGGGAGGGGGAAGGGTGGGGCATAGAGGAACCCCCTAGATTTTTTATGTAACGTTTATGTAATCTAAAGCTTCTTTAAAAATAAAAGTTTTACATTAAAAAAAAAAAATCACAAATTCCAGTCACCAAGTACATACCTTTCCCTGCAACAAAGTGATTCAGTCTTACCAATCACAAAAATACTATTCTCCAGGGCAGAAATGCATCCATAGCTTAAAGGATCTAGGATCACCAAGACTTTATAGTACTGATATTAAGATCCTGTATTGGAAGGCTAGCATCCAGTGATGCATTTTGGCAAAGAGATAAGGCAAATCATGCGCTACTCACTTTTTTTTTTTTCCAAAAGTTTAAGACGATTTATGACTAATCTCAAATTGACTCGTAAACGCTCAGCTTTAAATCCAGAGCCCAGCATGCTGTGCTGTTCCTCCTAGAAAAAAATAAGAATCACAATCACTCAAAACCAAAATTAGTTCAGAAACTAACACCATTTGGAAGGTGGGTCAATAGAATACACAAACCAGAGTGATTTTCCAGTACAGGAAAATGATACAATCTGATTCATAATTTTAAAACAACATTCTGGCTATTATGTGGTGAATTGATTGGGGGAAAAAATAACGGAAGCAGGAAGAACAATGAGAAGACTGTTACTGTAGTCCAGACAGAAATGTATCAGCTTCAACTGGGGTGGTAAGCACTGGCAGCAGTAAAAGTACTGGATTTCAGACCTACTTTGAAGGCAAGGCTGAAAGAATTTGGTGATAGATGAAATAGATATGTACTGGTATAGGAGTGGGGTGATAAAGATAAAGAAGCAAATGGGCCCTCTGCTTCTTCCAAAAACCTAAACCAGAGTAGTGAAAGGAAAAGATGACCAAATCCAAAACTAAATTCAAAAATTCTTATCTTCTTAATTCTTAAAATCTTGCTACTAAGTCTCAGTCTTTGGGAAAAAACTAATGCCCATGGTCACAGAAATATTATTAAGTAACATCTACTCACATAAAAAGAGATATACTAAGGGAAGTAAGGTCCAAGGGGAGGGGGGGGAAACTTCTATAAAATTCTACAATTGAAAATATGGAAAACACAAGTAAGAAAACCTGACAATTGCAATACTGTTTGGCAAGGACTATAATTCTAGAATGGTTCTCAGCCAGGGGTGATTTTGCCCTCCCAGGGTACTACAGTCATGTCTGAAGGCATTTTGAGTTTCAAGGATTCTGTTAAAGATCCTACAAAGGACCACCCCCTCATAGCAAAGAATTATCCAGCCCAAAGTGTCAACAGTGCCGAAACTGAGAAACCCTGTCCTAGAGAAAAGATACCACCAGCCAAGGAAGATGTTATAGAAGGCTATTCAGGAGAAGACAAAGCCTAAACTGAGTCCTAAAGGACAAATAGGATATTTGTAGGGTAAAGCGGAGGTGTGACTATCCCAGGCAGAAGGAATAGTGTGTGTACAAAAATCCAGGTACCAGAGAGAATGAAAAGCTTTCCGACAATCTTAAGTTCAATACAGTTGAAACATCATTAATTGCACTTTATGCCATAACATGCCTTTAGTAATCATAAATTCAAAACTTCAACCCAAAATCATTTATTAAGATGTCAGATGCTGTAACAGATTCTGGTGCTAGCGAGATCCTGACAGTACCCTTGTTCTCCGGGTGTTCATAACCAGAGATTGAATAGGAGGTGGGAAAACAGCCAGAAACACAGTAACTACTATCAGTTACTATACCAGGCACTTGTCCAAGATCAGCCAGCAGCTAATTGGTAGATCTAAAAATAAAATCTTTTTATTTTATTTTTAAGTGAATTCAAAACCAAACTAAGCAATCTTCATCACTACACTACTATATTGCTTTAGGGTCTATAAATTTTAATATAATATTCTATTCTTAACCCCTTTCAACAGTATTTACTGAATGTCTACTAGCTGTGACAGGCAATGGAATTACGCAGATAAGGAAAAGCCGACAGGTTACTGCTCTAAAAGAATCTATAGTCTAGGGAAGCAGACGTGGCTCAACTGATAGAGCGTCCGTCTACCATACAGAGGGCCCAGGGTTTGATCCCCAGAACCTCCTGACTCATGTGGTGAGCTGGCCCACGCACAGTGCAGCTGCACACAAAGAGTGCACTCAAGGAGAACTGCCCTGCGTGGAAAAGAAAAAGCACAGCCTGCCCAGGAGAGGCGCCACACACATGGAGAGATGACACAACAAAAAAAGAGACGCAGTTTCCCAGTGCCGCTGGATAATGCAAGCGGACACAGAAGAACACTCAGCAAATGTCTTCTTCTCCCACTCCTCCCCCAGCCCTGCTGTTTTTGCTGTCTGTGTCTATTTGCTGTGTGATCTTCTGTATCTATTTCTTTTTTGTTTTCTCTCTTTCTCCACTAGGTTTCACTGGGGACCTCTGATGTGGAGAGAGGTTCCCTGTCAGCTGCGCCGCCTCAGTTCCTGGTTTCTACTGTGCTTCACCTTGACTCTCCCCTTCATCTCTCTTTTGTTGTGTCATCATCTTGCTGCATGACTCACTTGTGTGGGCACTAGCTCACTGTTCAGGCACTTGGCTCACCACACGGACACTGGTTCACCATAGAGGCACAGTTTTCTCCTCTTCTTTTTCACCAGGAGGCCCCAAGGATCAAACCCAGGTCCTCCCATATGGTAGGCGGAAGCCCTATCACTTGAGCCACATCTGCTTTCCATTTAAATATCTTCAAGAGGCTTATAACATGTACACTTTGAGCTAGCAATTTCCCTCCTAGATATATAACCTGAAGTAATCAGAGCTTTATGCACACACATTTACATAAAGACACTTATTACCATATAACAAAATTTTATGAGAATTTCACCTCAGGGAAAAAAGACTGGAAGTAACTGAAGGCAGGAAAGCCTCACAGAAAAAAACAATGGGGGCAGGGCAGTTAAACTGAACTGCTGTAAGATAGGACGAATCTCAGAACTGAAAAGTATAAGGAGAACAGGACACGGAGTGAAGGAGAGAATTTAAATAAATCAAAGGAGCGGGAGATTAAAGTTCACACAAAAACAGAACAGATCAAGATTCCCAAAGAAACAACAGAGGAAAAGAAACTCTCTCCTGGACGTGAATCAACTGCAAAAAGTGCAATCTCAAAAATTAGGGAAGCAGACTTGGCCCAATGGATAGGACATCCACCTAACACATGGGAGGTCCGTGGTTCAAACCCCAGGCCTCCTTGACCCATGTTGAGCTGGCCCATGCACAGTGCTGATGCGCGCAAGAGGTGCCGTGCCACGCAGGGGTGTCCCCCACGTATGGGAGCCGGGAGCCCCACGCACAAGGAGTGCGCCCCATAAGGAGAGCCACCCAGCACGAAAGAAACTGCAGCCTGCCCAAGAATGGCGCCACATACACGGAGAGCTGACACAAGATGACACAACAAAAAGAGACACAAATTCCTGGCGCCACTGGTAAGGATAGAAGCGGTCACAGAAGAACACACAGCGAATGGACACAGAGCACAGACAACTGGGAGGTGAGGAGGAGAGAAATAATCTTTTTTAAAAAAAAATTATACTGCATATCCAGGGACAGAATCAGATGAAGACAAGCTGAGAAAATCTGAACAGGTAAAAACTGGGCTTTTGAAAGATCTAGAATAAGTCAGGGAGGGGATGTGGTTCAAGCGGTTGAGCTCCCGCCTCCTACAAGGAAGGTCCCAGGTTCAGTTCTCAGTGCCTCCTGAAAAAACAAAAACTGAACAGTAAGCAAAACAAATGAAAAAACTAACTCAGGTAAATCGATGTGGCTCGTGGCCAAGCGCCGGCTTCCCACCTATGAGGTCCTGGGTTCAATCCCCAGTCCCAGTAACCCGCGAAAAAAAAAAGTTTAGAATTAGACAGACCAAGCATCAGAGAAGAGCCTTAACACAAAGCCAATCAAAATTAAACCCTAGACAAGCGGGAGAAACCAATATTCAGTTACTCCATAAAGATAATCAGATGTCTACACATCAGCAAAAATTACAAGCCATATTAAGAAACAGGAAGATAAGGCTCAATCAAGGGAACAGATTAAAACTTCAGAGGAGATTCAGAACTAATAAAAGATGTTCAAACAAATTTCCTAAATCAATTCAAAGAGATGAAAGGAAATATGCATAAAGATAAAAGATATTAAGAGGACAATGTGTGAGAATAAAGAATTTGAAAGTACAAAAAAAAACATAATAAAAATTATGGAGATGAAAGACATATTAGTAGACATTAAAAATACACTAAAGATGGGAAACGGACTTGGCCCAGTGGTTAGGGCGTCCGTCTACCACATGGGAGGTCCGAGGTTCAAACCCCGGGCCTCCTTGACCCGTGTGGAGCAGGCCCATGCGCAGTGCTGATGTGCGCAAGGAGTGCCGCCCCACGCAGGGGTGTCCCCCGCGTAGGGGAGCCCCACGCGCAAGGAGTGCACCCCGTAAGGAGAGCCGCCCAGCGCGAAAGTGCAGCCTGCCCAGGAATGGCACCGCCCACACTTCCGTCCCGCTGACGACAACAGAAGCGGACAAACAAGACGCAACAAATAGACACAACCGGGGGAGGGGGGAAATTAAATAAATAAATAAATCTATTAAAAAAATAAAAATACACTAAAGGCATACAACAGCAGATCTGAACAGGGAGAAAAAATAACCAATGAGGGAAACGGACTTTGGCCCAGTGGTTAGGGCGTCCGTCTACCACATGGGAGGTCCGCGGTTCAAGCCCCGGGCCTCCTTGACCCGTGTGGAGCTGGCCCATGCGCAGTGCTGATGAGCGCAAGGAGTGCCGTGCCACACAAGGGTGTCCCCCGGTGTCCCCCGCGTGGGGGAGCCCCACGTGCAAGGAGTGCACCCATAAGGAGAGCCGCCCAGCGGGAAGGAGGGAGCAGCCTGCCCAGGAATGGCGCCGCCCACACTTCCCGTGCCGCTGACTGACAACAGAAGCGGACAAAGAAACAAGACGCAGCAAAAAGACACAGAAAACAGACAACCGGGGGAGGGGAGGGGAGGGGAATTAAATAAATAAAAATAAATCTTTAAAAAAAAATAAAATAAAAAATAACCAATGAGCCAGAAGACAGGTTAATTGAAATAACCATGTGAAGAAAAGATAGAGAAAACAGAAAAAAATTGAGCAGTGTCTCAGGGATTTGAATGATAGCATGAAGCACACAAACATACAATTCATAGGGATCCCAGAAGAAGAGAAGGCAAAAGGGGTAGAAAGAATATTTGAAGAAATAATTGTTGAAAATTCCCCAACTCTTAGGAAAGACATAAATATACATGTCCAAGAAGCATAACAGGGAAGCGGATTTCGCTCAATGGATAGAGCATCTGCCTACCACATGGGGACCATGGTTCAAACCCAGGGCCTCCTGACCCACGTGGTGAGCTGGCCCACGCGCAGTGCTGATGCACGCAAGCAGTGCCCTGCCACACAGGGGTGTCCCCCGTGGAGGGGAGCCCCATGCACAAGGAGTGCGCCCCTCAGGATAGTCGCCCCACAAAAAAAAAGCACAGCCTGCCCAGGAGTGGCGCTGCACACATGGAGAGCTGATGAAGCAATGAAGAGAGACACAGATTTCCAGTGCTTCTGACAAAAATACAAGCGGACACAGAAGAACACACGGCAAATGGACACAGAGAGCAGACAACTGGGGCGGGGGGGGAGGTGGGAAGGGGAGAGAAATAAATAAATAAATAAATCTTAAAAAAAAAAAAACTCATCAAAACTCTCCCAACATTACAAGGTGGTAAGAATATGGAGATGTAGGGGGAAAATACAATTTTTGTTTTTTTGGGGTTTTTTTTGTTTTTTTATTTTTCTCCCCTTCCCACTCCCCCCCAGTTGTCTGCTCTCTGTGCCCATTCGCTCTGTGTTCTTCTGTGACCACTTCTATCCTTATCAGCGGCACCAGGAATCTGTGTTCTTTTTGTTGCGTCATCTTGTTGTGTCAGCTCTCCGTGTGTGCGGCACCATTCCTGGGCAGGCTGCACTTTCTTTCGCACTGGGCAGCTCTCCTTGCACGTGGGCCTCCCCTACAAGGGGGACAACCCTGCGTGGCAGGGCACTCCTTGTGTACATCACCACTGCACATGGGCCAGCTCCACACAGGTCAAGGAGGCCCGGGGTTTGAACCGCAGACCTCCCATGTGGTAGGTGGACACCCTATCCACTGGGCCAAGTCCGCTTCCTGGAAAATACAAGTAATGTACCTTATGGACCATAGTTAACAACAATACTGTAATATTATTGCATCAATGTCAAAGAAGGTACTGTGGTAATAATAGGGGGATGACTTCTGGGAAGATGGCTGATTAGAGAGACGCAGGACTCACTTCTCTCCCAGAAAGAGCTAGAGAACAGGTAGAAATAGTCTGGGTTTAGGAGACCAGGGGAAGGCTGGACACTACCCAGAAAAGAGGCACAGGAAAAAAATCTTGTTGGGAAAAATGTGAGTAAAAGCTGCAGCTATGGCTGCTAGCACCCTTCCTCCCACCCTCGGAGCAGACACTTTGAATTCTCCAGTATCTGGCTGGAAGTTATGGATGGAGGAGGCTGCAGGGGCCCACCTCCCCAGGAAAAAGGAGAGAGAGGGACACAGCCTAAAGCCGATTCAGCTTTGGCCAAAAATCTGGTCTGCTGAGTCCCAGGTGGGGTCACACCATTGTTTACCCTGAAAGCCAGCACCAGACTAAAGAGATCCGACCATCTCAATCACCCTCCCTAATAACCAGGACTGGTTGTTCAGGAAACAGAGTGGGGAGAAATTATTTCCTACCTGAGAAAAGGGAGGGGGCTGCTGACAAATGTTGGAGAACAGCCTCTAAGAAAGTTGGATTTGCAAGGCTTTGAATAGCCTTTTTGGTAAGACCCTCTGCCACATTTTTGTGGTCAGTGTTGCAGCCAACAGTCTGATCGGGTTTTGAATTGACAGGGCTGCTGAAGAGCACATGTGCTGGCAGACCAAAAAAGTGCACGTGAGGAAACTAAAAGTAAATAAGCAACTGGCCTTTTCAGACCTTTATAGCCTCTCTCCTCAAAGCCCTTGGAAGCAAGTCTGCAACCTATTACAGGGTCCATGGCCTGGATTTAAGCAACAAAGACAATTCTAAAGACATAAGAACAGGCTGAACCAAGAATCAAAGGACAGATATGGCTCAAGCAATAGAGCTCCCACCTACCACATGGGAGGTCCCAAGTTCAGTTCCCAGGGTCTCCTGGAGAAGGTATGCCGGCACTACAACAGGGACAGTAAGCTAACGCAACATGACACAACAAAGAGACACAAAGCGGAATGACAATGACACACAACAAACCAGGGAGCTGAGGTGGTTCAAACAATTGAGTGCCTCTCTTCCACATGGGAGGTCCCAGGTTCATTTCCTGGTACCTCAAGAAGACAAGCAGGGAAGCAGATGTGGCTCAAGTGACTGGGCTCCTACCATATAGGAGATCCAGGGTTTGATTCCCAGGGCCTCCTGGTGAAGGCAAGCTGGTTTGCGCAGTGAGCTGGCCCACACAGAGTGCTGGTCCACACAGAATGCTGACCTGCGCATCACGCTGGCCCGTGCAAGAGTGCTGGCCTGCCCAGACAGCTGGTGCAGCAAGATGATGCAACAAAAGGAGATGCAGCAGACCAGGTGCGAAAGAGAGTGAGTCTCCCTGGTCTGCTGAACTTGAGACCACTCCGGAAGGTCCCAGGATCAGTTCCCAGTACCGCCTAAAGAGAAGATAAGCAGACACAGTTGAACACACAGCAAATGACATAAGATAGCAGACAGTGAGCACAAAAATAATGGGGGAGGGAGGATAAATAAATCTTTTTTTTTTTAAAAAAAGACAAGCAGACAGAGAGAAAAGACAGTGAGTGCACACAATGTGGTGGGTAATAAACAAATAAAATTTTTTAAAAAAGGATGGAGTAGCAGATGTGGCTCAAAGAGCTGAGTGCCTGCTTCCCACAAGGGAGAGCCTCAGTCTACTCCTAGGTGCCTCCAAAAACTATAACAAAACACAACAAGCAAACAAATGAAAAAACCAACTCAGGGGAGCCAATGTAGCTCAGTGGTTAAGTGCCAGCTTCCCATGTAAGAGATCCCAGGTTCAATCCCCAGACCTAGTGCCTCAAAAAATAAAAATAAAAAATAAAAGGATGGCAGCAGCACACAGCCTCCTGCCACTACATCCCTACAAAAGAGATAAATTGAGCATCAGAGTAAATTCATAATCAGATGCCTAGACATCAGCAAAAAATTACAAGCCATACTAAGAAAATGGAAGAAATGACACAAGCAAAAGAATACATCAAGGCCACAGATGAGACACAGGATTTGAGACAACTAATCAGCAAGGTTCATACAAATCTCCTAAATCTAATCAATGCATTGAAAGGCAATATGCCTAAAGAGATAAAGGACATCAAGCAAAAACTGAGAGTGGATAAGGAATTTAAAAACCTGAACAGAAAAATAACAGAGCTTAAGGGAATGAAAGACACAATAGGTGAGATCAAAAATCACATTAGGGGAAGCAGATCTGGCCCAACGGATAGGGCATCCACCTACCACACAGGAGGTCCAAGATTCAAACCCCGGGCCTCCTGACCTGTGCGATGAGCTGATCCACGCGCAGTGCTGATGCGTGCAAGGAGTGCCGTACCGCGCAGGGGTATCCCCGTGTAGGGGAGCCCCATGCGCAAGGAGTACGCCTCGAAAGGAGAGCCGCCCCATGCAAAAGAAGTGCAACCTGCCCAGGGATGGCACCGCACACACAGAGAGCTGATGCAACAAGATGACGCAACAAAACGAGACTCAGATTCCGGGTGCCACTGACAAGAATACAAGCGGACACAGAACACACAGCAAATGGACAGAGAGAGCAGACAAATGGGGGGGGCAGGGAAGGGGAGAGAAATAAATAAAAAATAAAATAATTTTTTTTAAAAAAGTCACATTAGGGGAAGCAAATGTGGCTCAAGCAACTGAGCTCTGCCTACCACGTGGGAGGTCCCTGGTTCAGTTCCTGGTGCCTCCTAAAAGAGACAGTGATGGGCAGGTGCAGCAAGCTGGACACAAGAAGAAAAGCATAATGAGAGACACAACAATGCACGGAGCAGAGGTTCCTAGTACCTCCTAAAGATGATGAGAAAGACAGTGAGCTGATGCAACAGGCAGGTGCAGCAAGCTGACGCATCAAGAGACACAAGAAGAAAAACACAATGAAAGACATAACAAAGCAGGGAACAGAGGTGGCTCAGGCAATTAGGTGCCTCCCTCCCACATCAGAGGTCCCAGGTTTAGTTCCCAGTGCCTCCTAAAGAAACAAGACAAACAGACACAGCAAGTGCAAATGATGAAGGGGTGGGGAGAAATAAATAAAATAAATCTTAAAATACAAAACCCACATTAGACAATTATTTATTAAGCAGTGTTACTGAGATATATTCACATATCATACAATCTATCCAAAGTGTAAAATCAATGGTCATTAGTATAATCATAATGTTGTGCTTTCATGACCACATAAAATTTTAAAACAATTTCATTACTCCAAAAAGAAAAACTCCACACCACTTAGTAGTCCTTCCCCAGCCCTACATAACCACTAGTCTAATTTCATAAATTGATTTATATTTACATTTTAATTAGTGGAATCATACAATATGTAGTATTTTGTGTTGTGTTTCTTTGACAATGTTTTTGGAGTGTCTCTTACATTAACATCTTGTAGTATTAAACATATATTTGTTTGGCTTCAAAGAGACATTCTTACATATGCAATTTTACCCATACACATATTTCACATGCAGTTTTACTATGCAATACAGTCCCATGTTACATTTTTAGCTTTCCTTTTAGTAATACATATGACCTTAGACTTTCCTTTAAACTACTTTCATACCCACATAATAGTACATGCTAGTTACTAACATCAAGTTGGGCTTTTATCTTTCTATTCATTTTCAAATATTAACACACATCCTTTTTACCAATTCCACACAAGTTAAACCTCAGCTTTTGATTCTCTAACCTCATTCTATTCTGGTGACCCATACTGAAGTTATTAACCCCATGTCACTACACAATATATTTAGTTCACAGTAGTGCAATCATACAGTATTTGCCCTTTTGTGTCTGGCTTGCTTCACTCAAGACTCCAGGCTCATCCATGTTGTCATAGCTTTACAACTTCATTTTTTTAAATAGTTGTGTAATATTCCATTGTGTGAATATACCACAGTTTGTTTATCCATATATCAGTTGATGGACACCTGGATCCATCACCCAGGTTGATGGATGAATTTGCAGGAAGCATTAAATGAGCCTTAAAGCACAAAAGAGGGAAGCAGACTTGGCCCAATGGATAGGGTGTCCGCCTACCACATGACCTGTGTGGAGCTGGCCCATGCGCAGTGCTGATGCATGCAAGGAGTGCCGTGCCATGCAGGGGTGTCCCCCGCGTAGGGGAGCCCCATGTGCAAGGAGTGCACCCTGTAAAGAGAGCCGCCCAGCATGAAAGCCTGCCCAAGAATGGCGCCGGGCACACAGAGAGCTGACACAAGATGACTCAAGAACAAAAAAAAAGAAACAGAGATTCCCAGTGTTACTGATAAGGATAGAAGCGGTCACAGAAGAACATGCAGCGAATGGACACAGAGAGCAGACAATTTGGGGGCGGGGGGGCGGGAAGGGGAGAGAAATAAATAAAAAAAATAAAAATAAAAAGCACAAAAGAAAAAGGAGAAAGAGGTTCAGAGGACAGTGTAGAAGACAATACTAGGAGAAATGATAACCAAAAGAGTAAAACAAACTAAAGTAAGATATGACATATCAAAGCCAAAGAATAAAATGGTGGAAGTAAATAATGCATTCATAGTAGTATCACTGAATGTGAATGGATTAAACTCCCCAATCAAAAGATATAGGCTAACAGAATGGATAAATAAGCATGAGCCATCCATATGCTGCCTACAAGAGACTCAGCTTAGATCCAGTGATACAAATCAGCTGAAAATGCAAGGTTGGAAAAAGATACTCCAAGCAAACAATAATCAAAAAAGATCTGGGGTAGCTAAACTAATATTGGAAAAAATAGTTTAAATGAATAAAAAAAAAAAGACATAAGAGCTATAAAAAGCCATTATACACTAATAAAGGTACAATCCACCAGGAAGAAATAACAGTCATAAATATCTATGCACCTAACCAGGGTGCCCCAAAATACATGAGACAAACTCTGGCAAAACTGAATGGAAAAATAAACATCTCTACAATAATACTGGAGATTTCAACACACTACTATATCATTGGAACTAATCAGAAGATCAATAAGGAAACAGAAAACTTGAACAATATGATAAACGAGTTAGATGTAACAGACATATACAGAACTCTCCATCTCAAACACAGTGGGTTATACATTCTTTTCAGGTACCCATGGATCTTTCTCTAGGATAGAACACACATTGGGTCACAAAGCAGGTATCAAATAATACAAAAGATTGAAATTATAAAAAGCACCCTCTCAGATCATAATGGAATAAAACTAGAAATGAAGAATAGATGGAAAGGGAGAAATGCACAAATGTGTGGAGGCTAAACAACACACTCCTAAACAATTAGTGGGTCAGAGAAGAAATTTTAAGAGAAGAAATATATTGAGATGAATGAAAAGAAGAACACAACTTGTCAAAGCTTATGGGATACAGCAAAAACAGTGCTTGAGAGGGTAATTTATAGCCCTGAACACCTATATTTTAGCTGCTAAGTGGGAAGAAGAGATATGATGTGGGGGCATTTTCAGGACTTGGGAGTTGTTCTGGGTGGTACTGCAGGGACAGTTACTGGATATTGCATGTCCTCCAATGACCCACTGGGTGGACTGGGGGAGAGTGTAAACTATAATGTGGACCACTGACCATGTGGTGCAGCAGTGCTCAGAGATGTAGTCACCAAGTGCAGTGAATGTCCCATGAAGATGGAGGAGGTTGTTGTTATGGGAGAAGTGGGGTAAGGGGGCTGGGGGATATATGGGGACCTCATTTTTTTAATGTAACATTAAAAAAATAAAGACAAAAAAAAGAGCTAAAATCAAAGGCCTAACAGAACACCTGGAGGAACTATAAAGAGAACAGCAAACCAACCCTAATGCAAGCAGAAGAAATAATAAAGACTGAAGCAGAAATAAATGAAATTAAAAAAAGAAAAAAACAATAGAAAAAATCAATAAACCCAAAACCTGGATCTTTGGAAGAACAATAAAACTGACAAACTTATAGTTAGACTAACAAAGAAAAAGAGAGAAAAGATGCAAATAAAATCTGGAATGAAAGGGGGGAAGTTACAACTGATCCCACAGAATTAAAAGGATCCTAAGAGGTATTATGAGAAACTGTATGTCAACAAATTAGACAACCTGGATGAAATGGACAAATTCCTAGAAATACACAATTTACACTGACTCTACAAGAAATACAGGAAATCAACAAATCAACCACATTTACAGATATTGAATCAGTCATGAAAAATCTCCTTAAGGGGGGTGGGGGTATAAGGGGACCTCATATTTTTTTAATGTAATATTAAAAAAATAAAGACAAAAAAAAATTTTTTTAAACAAATAAAAAAGTAATGAAAATATTTTTTTTAATCTCCTAACAAGAAATAAAATAAATCTTAAAAAAAAAAAAAAAACATCTCCTAACAAAGAAAAGTCCAGGACCAGATGGCTTCACAGGTGAACTCTACCAAGTATTTCGAGAAGAATTAACACCAATCCTGCTTAAATGCTTCCAAAAATTTGAAGAGGGAAAATTACCCTATACATTTTATGAGGTCAACATCACCCTAATACCAAAGCCAGATAATGATACTACAAGAAAATAAAATTACAGATCAATCTCTCTAATGGAACATTGATGCAAAAATTCTCAACAAAATACTTGCAAATAGAATCCAATGCATATCAAAAGAATTATATACCATGACCAAGTGGGATTTATTCCTGGTATGCAAGGGTGGTTCAACACAAGAAAATCTATTAGCATAATACACATTAACAAATTGAAGTTTAAAAAAAAAAAAAAAACGGGAGCAGATGTAGCTCAGTGGCTGAGCTCCGGCTTCCCATGTACAAGGTCCTGGGTTCAATCCCCAGTGCCACCTAAAAATTAAAAAAAATAAAAATAAAAAACATGATCATCTCCATCTATACAAAAAAGGCCTTTGACAAAATTCAGCATAATGTCTTGATAAAATCACTTTGAAAGATATGACTAGAAAGAAAACTCTTCAACATGATAAAAGGGATATATGAAAAAATTACAGTCAACATTGTACTAAATGACAAAAAGTTGACAGCTTTCCCTCTGAGATCGGGAACAAGACAAGGATGCCCACTGTCACCACTGTTATTCAACATTTTGCTAGAAGTTCTAGCTAGAGCAATTAACAAGAAAAAAATTAAATAACAGGCATCCAAATAGGAAAAGAAGTAAAACTCTTGTTATTTGCCAGTGACTTTGATCCTATATTTAGAAAATTCTTCAATGTTTATAACAAAGCTACTTGAGCTAAAAAACGAGTTCAGCAAAGTGGTAAGATTCAAGATCAACATGCAAAAATCAACAATGCTTCTGTACAATAGTAATAAGATGAGGAAATCAGGGAAAATTTCCATTTACGGTAGCAACAAAAACAAATATCTAGGAATTAATTTAATCAGGAATGTAAAGGATCGTGTTCAAAAAACTACAAAACAGGGAAGTGAATTTGGCTCAACTGATAGCGCATTCGCCTACCACATGGGAGGTCCAGAGTTCAAACCCAGGGCCTCCTGACCCACATGCAGTGCTGATGTGCACAAGGAGTGCCCTGCCATGCTGGGCTGTCCCCCATGTAGGGGAGCCCCACACGCAAGGAGTGCACCCCGTTAAGGAGAGCCGCCTAGCACGAAAAAAGCACAGCCTGCCCAGGAGTGGCACCACACACGGAGAGCTGACGCAGCAAGATGACACAACAAAAAGTGACACAGATTCCTGGTGCCACTGACAAGAATACAAGCAGACACAGAAGAACACACGGCGAATGGACACAGAGAGCAGACAACGGGGGGTGGAAGGGAAGAGAAATAAATAATAAAAATGAATCTTAAAAAAAAAACAAAACTACAAAACAGTGCTAAAAGAAATCAAAGACCTAAATAAATGGAAGGACATTCCATGTTTCATGGATTAGAGCACCAAACATCATAAAGACGTGAATTCTACCCAAACTGATCTACAGATTCAACACAATCCCAATCAAAATTCCAACAGTCTACTGGAGAGAAAAAGAAGTCAATTACCAAATTTATTTGGAAGGGAAAGGGTCTTAAACAACCAAAAACATCCTAATAAAGAAGAGCAAAGTTGGAGGACTCACAATTCTTGACCTTGACATGTATTATAAAACTACAGTGGTCAAAACAGCATAGTATTGTCATAAAGATAGACACTGATCAATGAAATCAAACTGAAAGTTCAGAAATAGACCCATACCTATATGGTCAACTGATTTCTTTTTAACAAATCAATTTTACTGATACATATTAGTAAAGCAAAAATCCATCAAAAGTGTACAATCAATGGTATCTGGTATAATCACAGTTGTGCATTCATTACTTCGATCATTATTAGAGCATTTTCATTATTTCAATAATAATAATAGATAAGCAAACAAAAAAATTTTTCACCTTTCACTCTCTCTATGCTTTCCCTGCTGTACTATTCTGTTTCCGTCTCTCTAGTTCGTGTACATATATTGCAAAAAGTCTTATATATGCAATTTTTCCCATATTCGTATTTCACATGTTATACACTCCCATGCTACATTTTAGCTTTCCTTCTAATAATAGAAGGAAATCCTTAGATTTTCTCTTTCAACCACCATCATACCCATATAATAGCTCTGCTAGTCACAAACACCAGGATGTGTTCTCACCATTTCATTTCCAAAGATTTACAAACAACCTTTTTACCAATTCTGCACAGATTAACCCTCAGCTTTCCATTCTCTACCCTCATTTTATTTTCTGGTGATCTATATTCTAATAATTAACTTCATGAGTTTACATATTTAGTTCATAATAGCATAACCATACAGTATTTGTCCTTTTGTATCCGGCTTGCTTCACTCAACATAATGTCCTCCAGGTTCATCCATGTTTAGTCCTATGTTTCACAACATCATTTCTTCTTACCGCTAAATAATATTCCACCCTATGTAGTTACCACAGTTTATCCATTTGTCAGTTGAGGGACACTTGGGCTATTTCTGTTTTGGCAATTGTGAATAATGCTGCTATGAACACTGGTGTGCATATATGTCTGTTGGTGTACCTCCTCTCAGATCTTCTGGGTATGTACCTAGTTGTGGTTTTGCCAGGTCACATGGTAGAGCCATGCCTAACTTCCTTAGGAACCGCCAAATAAACTTCCACAGCAGTGTACCATTCCACATTCCTACCAACAGTGAATAAGTGTTCCTATCTCTGCACATCTTCTCCAACACTTGTAATTTTCTGTTTTGTTAATAGCAGCCATTCTAGTAGATGTGAAATGATATCCCATTGTAGCTTTGATTTGCATTTCCCTAACGGCTATGATGTTGAACATTGTTTTCATGTGGGTTTTTTTGCCATTTGTATTTCTTCTTTAGAAAAATTCTATTTAGATCTTTTGCAATTTTTTAAAACTGGATCACTTGTCTTTTTATTGTTGAATGGTAGGATCTCTTTGTATATCATAGATATTAAGCCCTTATATTATGAACTAAATATAATGGGCAACCTCATGGCATTAACAGGTAGAATATAAGTCACCAGAACACAGAATGTGGTTAGAGAATGGAAAGCTAGGTTTTAATGCATGTAGAATTGGTAAAAACTTATTTGTACATGTTTGGAAATGAAAAGAAATGGTGAAAGCCCATCAAAGGATTTGTAATTAGTAGCACTAACATATGGGTATGACAGTGGTTTGGGTTTTTTTTTTTGGGTAATGAAAATACTCTAATATTGACGTAAGTGATGAATGCATAACTATGTGATTATACCAGATACCACTGATTGTACACTTTGGATGAATTGTATGCTTTATTAATATGTCAATAAAATTGATTTGTTAAAAAAAAAAAAAACGCAGCTAACAAAAAAACCAAAATATAAATGTATATTTTCTCAAAAGAAAAAAAGGAAATAATCAATGGTGGCAGTTAATTCCTACATATTCCAAGCAACATATCCTCACTTTAAGCTTCAATAAACATGACTCAATGTTAAAACTGGAACTAGATACAGAATTAAAGTCAGGGCCTGCCCGAAAAACAAATGAAACAGGCAGTAACTTATTTTAAAAATATAGCCTTTGCACACCTGCTCAGTTGCCTAAAACTTCCCTATTATGATTCCTTTGAGTTTGGAACTCTTTCTCATCTAAAACCCCCAATTATAAAATTCACTTGCTACAAACTACAGAATGGGAGAAAATATTTGTAAAACATGTATCTGATAAGGGTCTATAGGATCCAAAATATATAAAGAGCTTTTACAAATGAACAACAAAAAGGCAATCAAACCAATTTTAAAATGGGCAAAGAATAAGAACAAACATTTACCCAAAGACATATAAATGGCCAATAAAAACATGAAAAGATGCTCAACATCTTTTGCCATCAGGGAAATGCAAATCAAAATCACAATGAGCTACTATTGCACACCCACTAGGATAGCGATTATTTAAAAAACAGAAAATGCTGGAAAAGATAAGGAGAAATTGGAATCCTCATGTGTTGATGGTGGGAACGTAAAATGGTAGTCACTGTGGAAAAAGTTTGGTGGTTCCTCAGAATGTTACACATAGAATTACCGTATGACCCAGCAATTCCACTCCTAAGTATATACCCAAAAGAACTGAAAACAGAGACTTGAACAGTTCCTTGTACACCAATGTTCATGAAGCATTATTCATAACAGCCAAAAGGTGGAAACACCACAAGCAAACATCAACATATGAATGGGTAAACAAAATGTGATATTTTACTAAGCTGTAAAGTAGAATGGAGTTCTAACAAAATAAAAAAGGAATGGAGTTCTGACACATAGAGCAACATGGATGAACCTTGAAAACATGATGCTGAAATAATCCAGTGCTTTATAATGTAAAAGACCAGGCTTAATTTTACTTCTACAGAGAATGAAGGAGGCTGTGTCTTTTGTAATGATCCTAGTCCTATCACCTATTAAACCGACGCTCTTGGACTCCGAATCTCGTAAAGTTTATGCTGATGAATTTCAAGTCCTCACCTTCAGCAACCCCGGAGGAGAGGCGCTGAGGACATAAAGAGGAAAGGGTCGGTGAGGACAAAGAGAGGAGAGGGCTGCAGGTTTCTGACAAGGTGTCCCCAACAGACACGAACGGGTCTGCGATAGGGATCTGAGGCTGCTGCTCTCCGCAGCGTCCGCCCCCGCCCTCCCCCCAGGAAGCTGCCGGAACTCGGAGGCGATCAGCTCCCGGAGTCACTGTGGGCCAGAGGTGACAGAGTAAGGGTGTAGCCCGAGGAAGCCGCGGCTGAGTCTAGTCACCGACGGGGGCGGGAGACCAGGCCACGGCGTTTCACGCCCAGGGAAAAGACGCTTCGGGGCAAAGAGGACAAAAGGAAAGTCTGGTGGCTTCAAATGTCCAAGAGCACCCGTCTCCAAGCTGCCAAGGCCCTGCCACGCTCCTTGGCCTGTAGCCGCCTCCCGCGACGCGGCGCCTTGATCCAGACCTCCGGCCTGACACACCACGAACTTTCCCTTTTACCTCACCTGTCTACCTAAGGATTGTTTGAACCTCGGGCCCCAGACTTGGCTGGGGACCTCCAAATACGGAACGCAGAGTGAGGAGGACAACAAAGAGCCCTGAAGTCCAGTATGCCACACTCACCTGACCGAATCCACGCGTGAAAAGTGCAGAGACAGGATTCGGAATCAAAGATCAGCATCCAAAATGGCCTCTCTCTTGGCCACAGCACAGCAAGCGCCGGCGGAGGGATCCGTGGGACGGAGCTATCCACTCCCTCCTTTCCAGGGATTGGGCTGGGCGACCGCCGCTCCCAGAACTGAAGACGGACCGCCGCCCGCCTGTGCTCTGTGCTCCTTCCTCCTTCCTCCTTCGAGGCCGGCGCCGCCGGGGACTACTTCCCGCGGCGGAGGCACGGCCGTGGCTTACGGCAGTGGCGCGCGGCTTGTCCCGCCGGCTGAGTCGGGCTGCAGGGACGCGTCCTGGGTTCCGTAGGTCTCGCGGTGAGATCTGCAGCCCGGGTCTCTGCGGCTCCGCCCCCGTTGCCCCGGATCCAGATTGTTCCGGTTCTTGGCCATACTGGTTCCAGTATTCCCTTTCAAACGCCTGAAGTTGATCCCTGAGCTTTGCTCCTTTCCCTCGCTCGACTCTCCACTTGCGCTCAGACACTTTCTCCTGAGTCTCGGGTTTCTCTCTTCAGGCGGAGGGGCTGAGCGGGTTTCGACCGCACTTTTGGAACAGACCACTAGTTTATCCGATCCTTCACCCGCCTTAGTTACCTACCATCTCTCGGTTTCATCTCCGTTCTCCAAAACCCTACCCTGTTTTAAGCAAAACAATTGCCCTTTCAGCCAGACTCTCTGAGGTCTGTATGATCTAAGTCAACAATATGATTCCCTCAGCGCTATATTCTCTGGCTATTTACCATCTAAGTGTTCAGTGGAAACTTTTTCACTTGGTTGTCTTTGATTTTAACTTAAGAAGCATTCTCTATCTAGCATTGGAAGGGTCTTCCTGAGGTCTTGGCTTCCAGAAGGAGGTAATCCTGCCCCCTGCTGTAGACGCTGCATCTAACGAGACCAAAACTGTGGTTTGCTAAATTGTGAAGGGATAGTGATATGACAAATATGGAGCTATGATGCATTATTACGTGAGGTTTATAAGAATTTAGAAATACTGTGTCTTTATAACCATTTGCAATATTTCTAAATAAAACCAGGTTCTAGAACTTCAAAATAAGCAGTGCAATGGGTTGAATTGTGTCCCTCAAAAGTCCTTACCCCTCGTACCTCAGAATGTGATCTTATTTGGAAACAGAGTCTGAAGATTTGGTTAGTCAAAATAATGCTAAACTGGATTAGCGTGGGACCTAATTTCATTTAACCGGTGTCCTTATAAAAAGGGAACATTTCAACACAGAAAGACACAGCAGAGTACATCATGTAATAATTGGAGCAGAGATTGAAGCCCAAGAATTCACAGCAAACTACCAGCAGCCAGAGAAGAGGCAGGGCACAGAATGAGCATGGGCTGGCCAACATCCTGATTTCAGACTTCCAACATCCACAACTGTGAAACAATAAATTTCTATTGTGTTAAGCCACCCAGCTTATGGTACTTTATTCCTGTGGCAGCCCCAGGAAACTATGATACACAGTGTTTGTATTCTTTTAAACATGTTGGTTTTGGAAGCGGATTAGGCTCAACTGATAGAGCATCAGCGTACCACATAGGAGGTCCAGGGTTCAAACCCAGGGCCTCCTGACCCGTGTGGTGAGCTGGCCCGCGCGCAGTGCTGATGCATGCAAGGAGTGCCCTGCCATGCAAGGGTATACCCAGGTAGGGGAGCCCCATGCATGAGGAGTGAGCCCCTCAAGGAGTGCTGCCCCATGCGAAAAAGCACAGCCTGCCCTGGAGTGGTGCCACACATGGAGGGCTGACACAGCAAGATGACGCAACAGAAAGAGACACAGATTCCTGGTGCAGCTAAGAAGAATGCAAGCGGACAAGGAAGAATGCGCAGCGAATGGACACAGAGAGCAGACAGGGCAGGGGGAGGGGGAGGACACGGAGAGAAATAAATAAAAAATAAATCTTTAATAAAAATAAATGTGTTGGTTTTCTTTTTTGTTTTTCAGTAAATATATTCATTTATAATTCAGTACATTGTGCAACAAGATAATGGGACTAAAAAAAAAAGAGCATAGACTTCTCTAGAGTAAAGATCCTTAGAGCCACTGCAACCAAGTGTAATATGTTTGGACCTTCTTTAGAGCCTATTTCAAACATACCAACTGTAAAAGACACTTCTGAGACAACTGAGGAAATTAGATTATGGACCAGATATTAGACAGAAAATAATTATTTTGTTAGACATGAAAATGACATTGAAATTTTGTAAGGAAATGTCCCTTTTTTTAAAAGATTTATTTATTCCCCCGTTCCCCTCCTCCCACCCTGCTGTTTTTGCTCTCTGTGTTGTCTTCCCTTCTCATTTTCTCTCCTCTAGGATTCACCAGGATTCAATCCTGGAGACCTTTGATGGGGAGAGAGATTCACTGTCAATTGTACCACCTCAGTTCCTGGTTCTGCTGTACTTCACCTTGACTCTCCCTTTGTCTCTCTTTTGATGCATCATCATCTCGCTAAGTGACTCATCTGGTGGGGCACTGGCTCACCACGCAGGCTCTCACGCAAGCACTCATGGGCACTGGCTCACCACACAGGCACTCACACAGGCACTGCCTTGCCGCATGGGCACGCTTTCTCTTCTTTTTCACCAGGAGGCCCTGGGAATCAAACCCCTGTCCTCTCATATGGTAGGTGGAAGCTCTATCATTTGAGGCACATCTGCTTCCCAGGAAATGTTCCTTTTCATCAAAGAAATGCATACTGTATGTAGAGAGAAAATGGTGGCAAAATCTTGATAATTGTTGCATCAGATGATGGCTATTATACTATTTCTTCTATTAAATATGTGCAAAGTGTTCATAGTAACTTTTTAAATTAAGTCTATGTAATAGGAAAAATTAAACAAACAGTATAAATACACTAATTATTTAGATCCAAAAAGTGGATCTTCTACAAGAAAACTGGCACTAGATTAAAAGACTGAAGAGACATAACTACCAAATGCAATACATGAAACTCAATAGGATCTTGGTTGGAAAAAAATAGATATTTGGGGAAATTTGAGAAATTTGAATATGTACTAGATCTTAGATATTATAAAATTACTTAATTTTCTTCGGTGTAATAAGGTAATGTAGTTAAGTAGGAAAAAGTCATTTCTTTTTTTTTTTTAAGATTTATTTATTTAATTTCCCCCCTCCCCCGGTTATCTGTTCTCCGTGTCTGTTTTCTGCGTCTTGTTTCTTCCTCCGCTTCTGTTGTCATCAGCGGCACTGCCGCGGCGCCATTCCTGGGCAGGCTGCACTTTCTTTTGCGCTGGGCGGCTCTCCTTACGGGGCACACTCCTTGCGCGTGGGGCTCCCCTACGCGGGAGACATCCCTGCGTGGCAGGGCACTCCTTGTGTGCATCAGCACTGCACATGGGCCAGCTCCACACGGGTCAAGGAGGCCCGGGGTTTGAACCGCGGACCTCCCAATTGGTAGATGGACGCCCTAACCACTGGGCCAAGTCCGTTTCCCAAAAAAGTCATTCTTAGGAGACTTATGCTGAAGGACAGTATTTAAAAGTGTCATGGCATCTACTAATTACATTCAAATAGTAACAAAAAGTGTATGTATATACAAAGCTATTATACATTTCCACAGGAAATGGGCCAAGATGAAAAGGACTTAACTGGCAGAAATCTTGTGTGGAGACATACGAATTTTCCTAGACAGGAAGATCATTAAATATCTATAGGAGGCAGTAGATGTGAGGTGTGTAGTCTTCCCTGATAACCAGCAGACTAAATCAATTTCCCTGACAACAGGTATGTTCTGATCCATTCTGCATTTACTTCTCAACTGTTCTGCATTTAGTTCTCATCTATTCTGCATTTATCTTAAAATCAGACTGCAAGAGAATGAATTCAATACCCTCTTTTTCTTCTTTCTTGAAGTGGAGATATTCTTACTGTTCTTCCTTATTTAAAAGTAATATAAGTAAAGTATATATAGGCCAGTGTAACAGCCCCCAAACCATTATCACATTTTTGTGTTATTATTCCAAATATATTTTTTTAAAGATTTATTATTTATTTATTTCTCTCCTCTTCCCCCCCCGACCCCCCTGCCCCAGTTGTCTGTTTTCTGTGTCTATTTGCTGCATCTTCTTCGTCCACTTCTGTTGTCAGCGGCATGGGAATCTGTGTTTCTTTTTTTGTCGCATTATCTTGTTGTATCAGACCTTCGTGTGGGTGGAGCCATTCTTAGGGAGGCTGCACTTTCTTTTGCACTGGGGGCTCTCTTACAGGGCGCACTCCTTGCTCATGGGGCTCCCCTACATGAGGGACACCCCTGCGTGGCAGGGCACTCCTTGCGTGCATCAGCACTGCACATGGGCCAGCTCCACACGGGTCAAGGAGGCCCGGGGTTTGAACCGCAGACCTCCCATGTGGTAGATGGACACCCTAACCGCTGGGCCAAGTCCGCTTCCCTCCAAATATTTTATATATAAAAATTAACATGAATAGCGTAATACTATACACTCTGTTCATTAAACTTGCTTTATATTTACTATATTCTAGTGATCTTTTTTTGTCAATATATAGAGAGCTCATCATCTTTTTAAATGGATAAAGAGTATTCATTTTATGGTTACCTCATTATTTTACTAATACCCTATTGGTATTTAGATTGATTTCAGTAATGTTCTGTAATGGGCTGTAGTGACTATCATTCTAAGAATATCTATGCATAATTTTCTAATTATTTGCTAAGAACACATTCCTGTAAATAGTGTAGCTAGGTCAAAGGGTATGTATATTTTAAAAATTAATACCCATTAGCAGACTTCTCTCCCAAAAGTTTCTATCAGTTAATTTTCCTACCAATAGTGTTTGGGAATGTGCATTTTCTGGGCATTACCAATCTTTCTAATTTTGCAAAGCTAATGGGTATAAAATAGTTTAATTTGCATACCTTTGAACATTAATAAGATTGGCTATCTTTTGTGAATAGTATCCTCATGATAGTCTTTTGTCCATTTTGTTTTAAAAATGAAATTTTAATGTAATTCATAAATATAGTAAAACACACACAGCTGAAAAAGAAGTACAGTGAAAAGTAAGTCTCTCAGGCTGATCCTTCAGTCTCCATCTCCAGAAGAAGAGTAATGTAACTAGATGCTTAAGCACGTGCATAAGTTACTTTCTCTCTGTGTGTTTCCTCATCTATAAAATGTGAATAATATTACCTACCTTAATAAAATTGTCATGAGGATTACATATGTTAATTTATGAAAGCTCTTAGTGCCTGACAAATAATGTTTGTTTTTAGTATCCTTCCAGTGACATGATCTGCATGTAAAACTATGCAGTGCCAGTTGGGCTGTGAGCCTCAGCAGAGCTGCAACACTGTTGGACTTCCCCAGGTCAGCTACTAGGGAGGTGAGGATGGTCAACCACAACACCAGGGAACCGAGAGAGTCTACAACTGCAAGCAGGAGAAATCGCATCCATCAGCCATGTGG
The DNA here is from genome assembly GCF_030445035.2 of Dasypus novemcinctus. Classification (NCBI taxonomy): domain Eukaryota; kingdom Metazoa; phylum Chordata; class Mammalia; order Cingulata; family Dasypodidae; genus Dasypus; species Dasypus novemcinctus. Next base: position 17,479,123 of record NC_080690.1, on the reverse strand, counting down.
GATCTAAGCCCCCTCTCAATTTAGAGGTGGGGTGGACATTGCCATCCCAGGGTCCACAGGATGGAGGAATAAAATATGGATTAGAGTGGATTTACTGGTATTCTGGAAAGCGGATGTGGCTAAACTCATAGAGCATCCGCCTACCGTATAGGAAGTCCAGGGTTCAAATGCAGGGCCTCCTGGCGCATGTGGTGCCCTGGCCCATGCGCAGTGCTGCTGCATGCAAGGTGTGCTGTGCCATGCAGGGGTGTCCGTGGCATAGGGGTGCCCCACATGCAAGGAGTGCGCCCCGCAAGGAGGGCCACCCATGCGAGAAAACACAGCCCACCCAAGAGTGGTGCTGCAAACATGGAGAGCTGACGCAGCAAGATGACACAACAAAAAGAGACACAGATTCCCAGTGCCACCTGAAAACAACAGAAGCAGACAGAGAACACACAGCGAATGGATACAGAGAGATGGGGGAGGGGGGCAGGGGATGGGGAGAGAAATAAATAAAATATATCTTTAAAAAACAACTGGCATTCTACTATAGAACTATTGTGACTCTAGCAATGGAAGAAAGAAATTGCATCATTGATGTGGAGACAGTGGCCGTGGGAGTTGCTGAGGGCAGGGAAAGGGAAGAAGAGGTGTGATATGGGGGCATTTTGGGGACTTGGAGTTGTCCTGAATGATATTGCAGGGACAGATGCAGGACATTATATATCCTGCCATAATCCACTGAATGGATTGGGGGAGAGTGTAAATTACAACATAAACTATAATCGATTTGGCGTAGCAGTGATCCAAAACATATTCACCAAATGCAATGAGTGTGCCACACTGATGAAAGAGGTTGTTGATGTGGGAGGAGTGGGGGTGGGGGGTGGGGAGTGGGGTATATGGGAACCTCTTATGTTTTGTAATGTAACATTTTATGTTGTGATCTATGTATCTTTAAGAAAAAGACAAAAAAATTTTGCTAAAAAAATGGTGTTCAGGGAAGGGATGTGGCTCAAGTGATAAGGCCTCTGCCTACCATATGGAAGAACCGGGTTCGATTTCTGGGGCCTCCTGGTGAAAAAGAAGAAGTGTGCCCGCATGGCGAGCCAGTACATGTGCGAGTGCCCACATAGTGAGCCAGTGCCCATGCCAGTGTCTGCGTGTTGAACCAGTGCCCGTGCAATTGAGTTATGCAGCAAGATGATGATGCATCAAAAGAGACAAGGGGAGAGTAAAGGTGAAGTGCAGCAGAAACCAGGAACTGAGGTGGTGCAATTGACAGGGAACCTATCTCCACATCAGAGGTCTCCGGGATCGAATCCTGGTGAATCCAAGAGGAGAGAAAGTGAGAAGGGAAGACAAAACAGAGAGCAAAAACAGCAGGGCAGGAGGAGGGGAAACGGGGGAGATAAATAAGTCTTTTTTTTTTTAAAGTATGCATATATGTGCTTTTTAAAAACATGTATGGGTGGGGGGTGGGGTATATGGGAACCTCATATTTTTTAATGTAATACTTTTTGTGATCTATGTATTTTAAAAAAGACAATTAAAAAAGAAAGAAAAAAACCACGTATAGTAATGTACTATACATACTATTCAATAACTTACTTTAAGATGTATATATACATAGGAAAGTTTTCTGTATCAGTATTTATCAATAATTCTTATTCTTTTCAAAGGTCACATAATATTCCATTGTATATGTGTACCATAATTTTTTAAGCACTTCTCTATTAATGGGTATTTACCTTATTTCCAATGTTTTTGTCTCTTTACAGTGCTACAAAAACTAAATCTTTGCCGGCATGAGTTGTGCTTGGGTAATTTCCCAGAAGCAGAAGAACTAGGTCAAAGAGTAGTTACATTTTTTATTTTAATAGATATTGCGAAATTGCCTTTCAAAGAGGAAGTATCAATTTATACCACCACCAATGTATGAGAATTACTATTTCCTCATGCCCTCAGTAAAGCAGTGTGGTTAGATAATTTTGGGGGTCCTTGATATGATTGCAGCCTTGTTCAAACCATGAAACTAAAGATGAGCTAAAAGTGTCATGATTAATTTAGAAAAATTGCTTCCTGCTAAGGAGTTGCTGGAATTCAACAATCTTCATCTGGGTCCTGGGCTTCAGTCAAACATATCCATTTAGATCCTATACTGTGTCAACTGTGAATTTCACCACAACCAGCCATTTCTTCAAAACAGTATCTCTGTTCCTAGCCTAACAAACCAGTTTCTTTCAAAGGCCAAACAAAGCGATCTTGCACTGTTTCCCAGGAAACTCTTGCTTTGCTGGTAGGACAAAAATCATTGCATAACATTTCTTTGTTCAACTAACCAGATACTCTTTTTGTGTAAATTATTATAACCAGTGGCTGTAACTAAATTTAGCATAGTGGTTTTTTGGTAAAGTTTATTATTTATTTATTTCTCCCCTCCCCCCCACCAGTTGTCTGCTCTCTGTGTCCATTTGCTGTGTGTTCTTCTATGACCGCTTCTATCCTTATCAGCGGCATCCGGAATCTTTGTTTCTTTTTGTTGTATCATCTTGTGTTAATTCTCTGTGTGTGAGGCGCCATTCTTTGTCAGGCTGCACTTTCTTTCGCGCTGGGAGGCTCTCCTTAAGGGGCACACTCCTAGCACATGGGGCTCTCCTACACGGGGGCACCCCTGCACAGAGGCTCTCCTTGTGCGCATCAGCACTGCACATGGGCCAGCTCCACATGGGTCAAGGAGGCCCGGGGTTTGAACCGCAGACCTCCCATTGGTAGGTGGACGCCCTATCCATTGGGCCAAGTCCACTTCCCATGGCATAGTGTTTGAACTACCTTACCAGACCTGTTTTTTACAGCCTCTCCAGCTAAGAATGGTTTTTACATTGTTAAGGGCTTATTTGTTGTTGTTTTTAAGATTTATTTTATTTATTTATGGTTTTAAGATTTATTGATTTCTCCCCACCCTCTCACTTGCTGTGTCCCCAGGAAGTAAGCTCACAGAGGAAAGAGAAGCAAGCCCCAAGAAGGGAGGAACCCAGGAAGCCTGAACCCTTGCAAACATCAGCAGACATCTTGCTCCAACAGGGGAAAGTAGAGTTTGGTGAGGGAAGTAACTTATGCTTTATGGTCTAGTATCTGTAAGCTCCTACCCCAAATAAATACCCTTTATAAAAACCAACCAGTTTCTGGTATTTTGCATCAGCACCTGTGATGGTTAGGCTAGTGTCAACTAGGCCAGGTAATTGTGCCCAGTTGTTTGGCCAAGCAAGCACTGGGCTAACTGTAATACAAAGGCATTTATGGACTTTAGTCACCATTGACTTTACTGCAGTGGTAAATCATAGATAGCTGGTTATAATTACATCAATCAGGGAGATTGCCATCAGCAATGAGTGATGCTTAACCCAATTAAATGAATGCCTGAAGAGGGGAAGTGATTCCAGCATTGAGAGAGAATTTCCCTGCTCGTCCTTGGGCAGCCAACATCTCCCAGACCTCGTCAAGAACCTTCACTGGATTTTCATTGCAGCCCCTGGTTGTGGCCTACCTGCGGAACCTGAACTTGTGCATCCCCATGGCTGTGTGAGAGACTCTTATAGAATCGCATACTATTGAAGATATCTCTTGTTGACTGTTTCCCTAGAGAACCCTGACTAATACAGCAAACCTTTGGCTAACTAATACACCTGGTTTTACCTTCAACTTCTGCATATTGTGTTTATCAATAAATGGAAAGAAAAATGCATAAAATAATGGCTATTATTCTGACTTAGGTCCATATATAAGATCAAAAGAAAGTTCTCAAAATCAGGTTGTTTTCATGAGATTTGTCATCACTTTAATCATCATGAAAACCTTAATATTTTTTAAGGGATTTGAAAGGGATGAAGAGTTGTAACTCAGATTCTCAACACAAATTTATAATATCTCCTCTAAAATGGAGGCTTTTATCAAGACTATGTGATACTGATTAAGGATGGCTAGATAGATCAATGAAATAGAATTGAGAGTTCAATTAAGCCCACATATTTATGGGTCAATTGATTTTTTTTTTAAGATTTATTTTTTATTTATTTCTCTCCCCTTCCCCACCCTCCCTCCAGTTGTCTGCTCTCTGTGTCCATTTGCTGTGTGTTCTTCTGTGGCTGCCTGTATTCTTGTCAGCGGCTCCAGGAATCTGTGTCTCTTTTTGTTGCATCATCTTGCTGGGTCAGCTCTCCATGTGTGTGGCGCCACTCCTGGGCAGGCTACACTTTTTTCATGTTGGGCGGCTCTCCTTACAGGGTACACTCCTTGCACGTGGGGCTCCCCTATGCAGGAGACACCCCTGCATGACATGGCACTCCTTGTACACATCAGAGCTGCATATGGACCAGCTCATCACATAGGTCAGGAGGCACTGGGTTTGAATATTGGACTTCCCATGTGGTAGGCAGATGCTCTATCTGTTGAGCCAAATCTGCTTCCCACTGATTTTTTTTTCACTTTTTTTTAATTGAAGTATATCATTCATACATGAAAACATATAAACAATAAGTGTATAGTAAAGATTGTGAACTTACAAAATAAACATACATAACATCACACAGGGGTCTCATAAATCACCCCTCCACCAACTCTTTGCATTGGTGTGAAACATTTGTTACAAACTATGCAAGAGCATCATCAAAATATTTCTACCAACTATAGTCCTTATCTTACATTTGGTGTAGTTTTCCCCCAACCAATACTTTTTTTAAAATGTATTTTTGTTACAGATACTGTGAACTTGCAAAACAATCATGCAGATATGTAGATTTCCCATATAACTCCACACCCTGGTGGAACATTTGTTAGAGATTATGAGATAATATCATCAGACTATTACCACCAATCATGGTCCATGGCATACATTTGGCGCACTTTTCCCATACACCTCCACTATCAATACAGTATAACTTGGCATTAATGCAAGAATATTACAGTATTGCTGTTAACCACAGTCTATAGGTCACACCAATTGTAGTTTTCCCATGTCTCTCCATATTCCCAACACCCTGCAATAGTGGTGTACCTCTGCTCTAGCTCACAGAAGGACTCTCTGGCATTTGTACCCTTAACCACAATTCTCAACCATCTCTGGGTTCACTGTGTTATTCGGTCCCTAGATTATTCTTTAGCTTTCTTTCTATTGACATTACTTCCCCAGACTACCTTTGTCAGTCACAATCCCATTTATAAACAAGTTGTTTCTCACTATAATGTGTTACTATCAACTCTATCCATCTCCACACTTTTACAATCAAGTTAATTAAAACCTCTATGTACATTAAGCATCCATAGTTCTTCTCAACCCTCCTCGTATCTCCTTATAACCTATACTCTAGGTTCTAGTTCCATGTGTTTATTATTTGTATTTAGTTCATATTAATGAGACCATGCTATATTTGTTTTTTTGTGTCTGACTTACTTCACATAGTATGTCTTCAAGACTCATCCATGTTATCACATATGTCCCAATTTCATTTCTTCTTATTGCAGCATAGTATTCCATCGTACATATATATCACATTTTGTTTATCCATTCATTGGTGGATGGACACTTGGGTTGTTTCCATCCTTTGGCATTGTGAACAATGCCGCTATGAACATTGGTGTGCAGATGTCTGTTTGTGTCATAGTTTTTAGTTCTTCTGGATATATTCTTAGTAGAGGAATTGCTGGATCATATGGCAGTTCTATATTTAGCTTCCTGAGGAACCACCAAACTGTCTTCTACAGAGGCTGCACCATTTTACATTCCCACCAACAATGAAGAGTGTTCCTATTTCTCCACATCCTCTCCAGCACTTATTGTTGTCTGTTTTTTTAATAATGGCCATTCTATGGGCCAATTGATTTTTGACAAGACTGCCAAGACAATTCAATGGGGGAATCAGTCTTTTCAACAAATGGTGCTGGGACAACTAGACATCTACATGCAAAAGAATGAAGTTGGACCCTTACCTCACACCACATATAAAAATTAACTAAAAAATGGATCAAAGACCTAAATATGAACTAAAATTATAAAACACTTAGAACACATAGGTGTAAATCTTCATGACCTTGGATGAGTGAAGTCTTCTTAGATGTAACACCAAAAACAGAAAGAACCAAAGAAAAAATACATAAATTGGATTTCATCAAAATTTAAAACTTCTGTGCTTCAGAGGATTCTATCAAGAAAGTGAAAAAAGGGAAGCAGATTTGGCTCAACTGATAGAGCATTCGCCTACCACATGGGAGGCCCAGGGTTCAAATCCAAGGCCTCCTGACCTGTGTGATGAGCTGGCCCACGCACAGTGCTGATGTGCACAAGGAATGCTATGCCACGTAGGGCTGTCCCCTGCATAAGGGAGCCCCACATGCAAGGAGTACACCCTGTAATGAGAGCCGCCCCACGGGAAAAAAGTGGAGCCTGCCCAGGAGTGGTGCCGCACACATGGAGAGCTGACACAGCCAAATGATGCAACCAAAAGAGATACAGGGAAGCGGACTTGGCCCAGTGGATAGGGCATCCGTTTACCACATGGGAGGTCTGCAGTTCAAACCCTGGGCCTCCTTGACCCGTATGGAGCTGGCCCACACACAGTGCTGATGCGCACAAGGAGTGCCCTGCCACGCAGGGGTGTCCCTGCATAGGGGAGCCCCACGTGCAAGGAGTGCACCCCATAAGGAGAGCTGCCCAGCGTGAAAGAAAGTGCAGCCTGCCCAGGAATGGCACCGCACACACAGAGTTGACGCAGCAAGATGATGCAACCAAAAAAACACAGATTCCCATGCCGCTGACAACAACAGAAGTGGACAAAACCAAGAACACGCAGCAAATGGACACAGAGAACAGACAACTGGGGTGGGGGGGAAGGGGAGAGAAATAAATAAAAATAAATAAATAAATAAATAAATCTTAAAAAAAAGAGAGATACAGATGATTTCCTGGTGCTGTTGACAAGAATACAAGCAGACACAGAAGAACACACAGCGAATGGACACAGAGAGCAGACAACTGAAGGGGGGGAAGGGGAGAGAAAATTTTTTTTTAAAGTGAAAGAAGCAACACTGAAAATGGGAGAAAATTTTTCCAAATCATATATATCATAAGAGTCTAGTATCCAGAATATAGAAAAAACTCTTCCAATTCAACTATAAAAAGACAAATAACCAATTTCAAAATGGGTAAAGGAGTTGAATATTCTCTGAATGGTCAATAAGCACATGAAAATATGCTCAACATCAGTAGTCATTAGCGAAATGCAAATCAAAACCATAGAGATACCACTTCATATCCACCAGGATGGTTTTAATGTAAAAGACAGACAATAAGTGTAGCAAGGATGTGGAGAAATTTGAATCCTCCTACATTGCTGGTGGGAATATAAATGGAGAAGCTGCTTTGGAAAGCAATTTGACAGCTCCTAAAAAAATTGAATGTAGCGTTTCCATATAACCCAGAAATTCTACTCCTGTGTATATAGCCAGGAGAATGGACAACACATATCCACACAAAAACTTATATATGAATGTTCAGAGCAGCATTATTCAGAACAGTTGCAAAGTGGAACAACCCAAATGTCCACCAACTGGTGAATGGATAAACAAAATGTGGTATACCCATACAATGGAATATTATTCAGACATAAAAAGGAATGAACTACTGGTACAAGGTACAGCATGGATTACCTTGAAACATGCTAAATGAAAGTTAGACATAAAAGACCCTAAATTGTATGATTCCATTGATAGAAAATGTCTAGAATAGGCAAATTTATAGAGTCAGACGGTAGATTAGAGGTTGCCAGAGACTGTGGGGAGGAACAGATGGGGAGTGACTGAAAGAGTGTGGGGTTTCTTTTTGGGGTGAGGAAAATGTTCTGGAATTAGTATTGCATATTGCATAACCTTTTGAATATACTGAACCCACTGAATTGCACAGTTTAAAAGGGTAATTTTTATGGTATGTGAATTATATCTAAATTAAAATTTTTTTCAAAAAAAATAAGAGGTTCTTAAAATTTTCCTACCATTATTGTTGTTTTCTGTCAAGCCCTAACAGTCATTGGAAGAGTCAAAAAAATAAAATGGATTAGGAAGATATTTGAAGGAAAGTTAGCAGTTGAAATGGCAAAATAATGGCATAACTCTGTGTAGACTGGGAAAGAAGAAATAAAAATGATGTTGAAAAAAATTCATAGCTAGTGAAAAAATTTCTAGATCTAGAAGAAAAACTATTTTTTTATTTAATAATTTTCCATTTATTTGCTTATATTCCTGAGTCGCAACACCTAGCATTATAATGATTCAACTTTATTTCAAGGCAGGTGATGGATCAAGTTGCCCAGCTTTCACACAGTAACTTAATGATGAAGCCAAGGTCATTGGAGGCATTCTCATAATGCTTTACCTCTTTGCTAGTTTTCTGTTGAAAATGTCAAATATGTCAAGTTAAAATGACATAATTACATCCCTTATCAAACTCATTAAGAATTTTATTGTTAAGTGTAAAATTAAATGTTTATTTCAGCTTGCATTCTTTCACAAAACTATCTTTAAAAAAAGTCTAGTTGGATGAGAATATTCCACTTTCTCATTACCTAAAAATTTTAAAAAAGTTCCTTTGATTGAAGGTAAAAATAACAATCCTACCTAAATATCCCAAACAGAACTGTGAAGGTGCAAGTCTCAATGCAGCCATTCTATCACGTGAAGCATGAGGTGCAGGCAATGATATCAGCTGATTGGAGATCTAGGGGAGGGACATTTTACAATAGTGCTTTACGCAAATATCAGCATTTGTTACTTTATAAGCAGGAATCAGCATCCTCATTAGCTCTGCATTTGTGGGGCCTGTATCAAAACGAATGTTTATGTAACGCTTTCAGATCATTATTTCACTTGATTGGCACCACAACCTTCTGAAATTGGAGGGCGTATTACCTCACTATCTATTTCACATCTTAGAAAGTAGAGGCTCAAAATAGGGAAATGACTTGCCCAAAGTCACCAGGCTGGCCTGTGGCTGAGCTGGGACTCAAAGCCAGATCTTTAATAGTAGATTCTATTTTCTTTCCACCACACCACCTACTTTTCCAAGTAGGTGATTTTAGGGGCAGGCTTAAAACATTCTAACAAAAAAGAACGAGAAGGAAAAGAAGGCAGTGGGGAAATAGCAGATAAAGGAAAGGTGATAAAAGGAGGTGAGTTCAGCCACTCTCAGTTGCCCCAAATTCCTCTTATGTGGCAACACAAGTTACCTATGTGGTCAACTACTTTGCCCCTGGGTCTACAGCTAGGTCTATTATTCGTCGAGAATCATGGTGGAGACTTAAATGCCTAAGGGAAAACTGATGATTTTCCTCCTCAGAACGTGTGACAGCCGGGCCTAGCTCCTCCCACGAAGCCCATGGCCTCTCTGCCTCGGCCACATCAAATCCTCCGGGCCGGGGCCGAGGAAAGCTGTGAGGTGGCGGGGTAATGAAGGAAAGAGGGTTTGTGGGTGGGGGCGGGGCGGCCTAAGGTTGAGCTGAAGAGAGGGGGAGCCCGCGGTGGCGCTGTGGTTGGGGGATGTGGGTTTTGTGGCTGAACTCGATGTTGGGGTAGGAAACCAGGATCAGAACTGATAACCGGGTGGAGTTTACAGGCCCTGAGCGGGCTCGGGGTAGCGGAGCTGAAGGACTGAGAGGGCCAGAGAAAGACCTAGGAAGGTGCGAGGCTGGGTGGTCTCCGGGGCTGGAGGATGGAGACCAGGCCCCTCGCGAACGCCTGCGATTGGAAACTCCAAGCTTCTGTCCCGCCTCCCGGGACCCCTCTCCTCTCAAGGCCCGCCCACACGCCGAGCGCGCGCCTGAGGTGCTGGGAAGGGGACCAGGCGGGCGAAGAGAGGAGGGGGAGGGGAGCGGCTCATGCACGCGCCCCACTCGCTGCGGGTGCGCGAGCCGCGCGCTCCCGCCGCTCGCGTCGCCATCTTTTCCCCGTCCGTCTGTCGGTCTGCCGGTGGCTTTGTCCGTCTGCGGCACCGCCCCTCGTCTCCCCGCCACCGGCTCGGCGCAGAGCCGCCCTCTGCCCGCCGGGGCCCAGTCCTGGAGAGGCCCGGCCCTGCCGGGCCAGAGCTGTGGCCCCGGGCCCATTGTCCGGCGGTCCGTCTGTCCGGAGGCGGGGCCCCGGGACCCGAAGCGCAGCTGAGCGCCGAGGCGCGGGGTAAAAAGACTCCCGACTCCTTCCCTCCAAGGCCGGCCTGAGGATGCGGAGGGGCCTCGCCCGCCTCCTCGTCGCCGGCTGTCGGTCCTTTTGTCTGTGTGTGTCTGGGGAGGGAGGGAGGGGCTCGCTCTGGCCTGAGGGGCGGACGCAGCCAAGCTCCCCTCCCCCAGGCTTCCCGAGACCCGGCCGGCCCGGGCGGACTCCCCACTCGGCCGTTGCTCTTCCTGACCCTCCCGCAGCCTCGGGCGTGGGACAGACGTCCGCGCCCCGGCCCTCCCGCTGTGCCCCGGCCGCGGGGTCTGGCCTTGTCGGGCTCAGGTCTGGCAGCCCCGGCGTCTGACAGGCTTTGGGTGGAGCCGAGGCAGGGGGAGGATGGGCGTGGGAGGGCAAACCAGGGGTATCAGTCCCCGTGGCTCGGTCTAGCCGAAAAGCTTCTAAATTTAGATTTCTGAGAAGACTGTGTTGTCTGAGGCGCCTCCGAAGACCTCTGGCACTTGTCTGATAATTCTTGGGAATTTACCTGTACTCCTGTTTGAGGAAGCCAGAGGGAACATCTGCTTATCTACACACTCCAGACCAAACAGAAGAGGGAACATGGTGAACAGTCCGGCGGCTACGTGACCAGCTTTCTTGTCCTCTCCTTTTTGGCAGATAAGAAATCACTTGGATTCAAGCGAGTTTACTTTGCTCCGTGGGAACTGCACCAGAGCTGGAGGTGGGAGTGCACCCTCTTTTCTTAAAGCTTCGATTTCACCGGATTTTTCTTGCTCAAGCCTGCGGTGTACCCTGAGAGATGCAACCCTGACACCTGTAGGAGAGCGGGGCTAGTATTAAAGGGAGTGGAGAGACGTTGGGCCCTCCGAGGTCTCTGAACCTTGTCCTAGAGACGGACAAAGCTACCTTCTTTTTAAAATAGAATCCCTGGTAGACCTGAATCTCACTGTTCACCTTTCTTTCCATCTCATTTTTCTTCAGGATGGTGATGTTCAGGCAGCTATCCATTTTAATTTCTTGGTTTGATTTCAGATTTGGGTTCGGGAACTGTGGCAGTGTTAAAAGTAAAAATGAATCACCTACCTTTAGGTCAATGGATTTTATTCACTTTTATTGCCTATAAAACAGTTGTCCAACCTCTGAGATCTTGCTCTGTGCCATTCATTCACTCATTCATTCATTTATTTTCAAGAGTCCATGGTCCACAGGTCTTTTACCTTTTTCTGAAGGAGGGGAGGGTATTTGCTTATTTTTCCCTTGATCCCTCAGGTGTGAAGTCCCATTGGGTACCATCTGGTCAGTTCCCCATTTGGCCACTAGGAGGATTGTGAGATACTGTGGACACTGCAGATTTAAATTCACTCATCTCTGTTTTCTGACTTAAGTAGCTTCAGTGGATTTTTGCTTCAAGATGATCTGAATAGAGACTGTCCCAAATGATTTGGCCTTCCTTCAAAAGGGACTTTACTACCTTTATATCACAATTGTAATTTCTGATCTCCTTTGGGAGAAAATTTAAAGATTCCCTTTTTTCCTTATACAATAGAGAGGTATACTCTGAATTTTGGAAAAAATGATGGACAATGTGCATTTTATTCAACTTGCCGCTTTGTGACTCCACAGACATCTAGGAAAAGAGTCAAAGTGTGATATTCATTGCTTCCATTAATTTAAAATAATTAATTAGAAATGATATACACAAACAAAACTGAGAATACAGAACACATACCATTAGCATTAGCACCCAGCATTCAGCCCTCTAACCAGTTAAAATTGATTTTTTCTGTTAAACATTTAGAGGTTATTTTTGTGTGTATGTGTGTGTTTTTTTAATTAAAGGTCTGAAAAAGAACTGTGTTTGATATGCAGATATGATAGACGACTGCCTGAAAGCTGCTTCCTTTGCCACTTCCTGTGGAGGCCTGTCTTTGTGCCATTTGCGGCTTGTTTCTTCTTTTGGTAAGGGGAGGCAGGATCTGATTACTGGTCTGAGATCCTTTCTAGCTACATAGAGGAGTTAGTTGGCATAAAGGAGGTGAGTCTCCACTAACTAGCATGCAAAAAATAGCTAGTAGTAACCTCTCATAATGCTCCCTTTTTTTTTTTTTATGATTATGTATGTATGTATTTATTTTGAGGTGCCATGAGCCGGGGATTGAACCTGGGACCTTGTATGTAGAAAGCTGGTGCTTAACCACTGAACCACATTGGCTTCCCTAAGTTGTTTTTTTTTTTTTTTCATTTGTTTTGCTTGTTGTTTGTATGTTTTTTTCAGGAGGCCCTGGGGAACCAAACCCGGGACCTCTCATGTGGGACGTGGGTGCTCAACTGCTTGAGCCCCATCCGTTCCCTCATAACTCTTCTTGATACAGTCAGATGCAATTTTATATTTGTTTATTCAGTATGAGTACAATTTGAGGAGGCAAGAACTGAAAGATAACTTTAGAAGCTTACTAAATCCATCATCTTGTCTTTGAAAGGAAAGATAATCCATTCCTTTTTAATCTATAAATCTGTTTATTTACTCTATCTTTCAAAGAAAATTTCACAGCTTCTACTAAATTATTCCAGTCTCTAACAATGCTAACTGCTGGGAAAGTCTTTCTTGTGCCTCACCAGGAACCTCTATGCTTAAGAATCTGTTCCCTTCTGATTCAGGAAGGCAGGTACATATCTGCAGTTTGTACTTCCAATTTGGAGAACTTCTCTTTATTCTTCCCATCAGTCTCTGATGGAGGCTGGATTGAGAATAGGCTTTAAAATCATTAATTTTGACCACTGTTCCAGAGTATATGAGCACAGTCAGTGCACAATTTGGGAAATTGAATTAATACTCAACAATGTGGATAGCATCTGGCTCTTCTGGTGAGAGCCCATCTTTAACACTGGAAGTCTGGTTTGCTTTAGTGCCCTGTCATCCACAATGCTCAGCACTGTGGCTCCATCACTAGATAGAGACTGTATTTTTCTGGGCTGTTTTCATTTATAGATGCCTAGTTTTGAGATGGTTCTGGTCTCATGGGGATATGATACCTTTGTCACCTCTAGGCAAGATAACTTGAAAAAGTGGAGGCTCCCACTGGTGCACATTATAGTGCTTGACTTTCAGGGGCATTTGGCATATGAGCTGCCACTCTCTGACTTCCTTTGAACTTCCTTTTGCAATTCATGGGAGTTATCCCTTTTGAGCCTGCAGTACTTCTAACTCTGATTGCCTGGTTTTGATTCCTTTTCTATCGCATGATCTTGATCATGATCACTGACCACTTAATAGTATTCTAGATTCCACAGATGGATTTAGAGTGGAAATCTCTAAATCCTCTGAAGGAGTACCCTCCGTTCACTTAAACTTCTTGGGTTCTTGACATTATGCTAGAGATGTATTAATTCTTTCATTCATTTGTTCAATTGTTTATAACTGGTGAGTTTTATATGGTATGGGGCTATTTTAAAAAGTCTTTATCTTTTAATTTTGTATAATTTCAGGGCAAAAGCATGGGCTAACAATGATCCTTTTTATTGTAGGTCAGCACCTTGCAAGGAGGTAGTTACAGACCCAGTCGTGAAACTGGGAAAGGCCAGAGTTTTTGGATCCGGGAAACATGTCCCGTCGGAAACAGACAAATCCAAATAAAGTTCACTGTGAGTATTGGGGCTTTGTTTTCTGGAACCTGGGAATGTTGAGAGTTGGAATAGAAGAGTAATCTGAATTTAGGACGATAGGTTTACACTAATGTGTGAAGTAGAAAAGATAACAGGTATTGAATGTGATGGATTTAAAGTATGTCTGATTGCTTGAGGGGGTGTTAGAATCCTGTTTTAGGAGTACAAGCATTTGTTCATCCTTAGTGTTCACATTAACAAACATTTATAGGGTACCTATTTTGTGCAAGTTCTTATCCAGTTATGGGGGCTATAAAATGATATAACATATATGACTGTAATGTACTTTCAGATATATATCTAAAAATAATATATAAAAATAGAAGATAGTATATGTTAAGTACCAAATAGGAATGCTGTAGACTGTGCATACTACAGAAGTTAAAAGGAGGGAGAGATTTAGATCATGAACTTGAACTGGATCTCAGAGTGTAGAAAGTGGATTTTAAATAAATAAATAGATAAATAAATAAGAGGGGGGAGGTGGAAAATCAAGTAGGGGAAACTGTGTGAGCAAAGATATGAGTGGGAATGCATGTGATATGTTCAGGGGATGAATAGACTTTGAAGCAGGCATTTCATTTGTACAGAAGTCACAGGAAGTGAGGTTGGAGATGTTTTGACTCTACATTGTGGAATCCTGAATGCCAGGCCAAGTTCAGACTTCATTCTGTAGACTCTAAGAGCTCCTGAAGGTTTTTAAGCGGGGAGAGTAGAGTGACATTAAGAATGTAGTGTTTGGGAACTGCGAAGCAGTGTGTGAGAACGATCAAATGAGGGAGCAACTGGGTAAAGGAAGACCAGGTGTGCACCTTTGCCTTGCATTGTTTCTGAATGGTTTCGTATGTGGGCTTTATTTCAGTAATTAGGTGTAACTTCTGGAGGGCATTTATATTTCCTTTCACATTTCTCTCTACTTAAAGCACTGCTCATAGAGGGTTCAAAGAGTTACTTATTAAATTAAAGTTAATTTATACAAATTTGAGTTAATTAACCAGATTTAATTAATCCTATTATCTGGTGAGATAAGCATTCTCATGTTCATAAAAGGGACCGATAGCGCCCTATTATTATAGAGGACTGACTGAGTAAAGGGTAGCATCATTTGAAGAGAATTCAGAGGTATGTCATATGAAAGTGTGTGTGTGTGTGTGTGTGGTTTTTTTTTTAAGGAAAACCGTACTTTTGGGAGGATAGAGTAGTTAGGGACTTACTTTATCTTATATTATGGGACAAGGATGAAAACAGTAAGAACAGAAGTTAAAGAACTTTGATAACTTGTAGATGAGACTAGAGTAGAAATCTCCATATAAAATGAATTCTTCCCTTTAAGTCCTGGGAAAGTTTTTTAAGAGGAAACAAGTTGTTTCTAGGAGTGTATTCTGGATAGAGATGACTGTAAGACTGCTTGATTAAAAAGGTGAGTGATTTGGGAGGATTTAAAAGTGCTGTTAAAACAGTAAAAATTTAGTGGGTCTGAAAGTGAGAAGCATCAAGGAAGATGACACAAAATATCTCTTGTATTGGTAATCCAACACTAGGACTTGGGCGGATTGGCTTCTCCCTGGTTGAAGATGAATATTGACAAGAGACACTGATTTGACCCCATGAAGGCAGGGCAGGAAAATAGTAGAAATGATGGGCTTACAAGTAAGGCACATATAGTAGTTGGGTGTTTACCTACAAAAACTGCCTGTTGAAAGAGACAGATGAGATGTGAAGAAAATAGCTGGTGGTGATGATGGCAAGACTGTGGTCAGAAAACAGATGCATAAACAGGCCATGGAGAAGGGAAGAAAACACACATCACAGCTACAGAAATGTAGTTTCCAGAGTCAAGCAAGTGAACGTTTTATTGTGGTAGAGTGAGTAGAACTTCACAGGCTTTTCCATGGTAATACTGACAATGGCGTTGACTCTGACACAGGGAGGGTCTGTTTTCAGTGATGCATTTGGATAGGGAACAGCCAAGACTTCTCAGGTAATGGGCGAAGCTTGACCAAAGGATGAAAGACACTGAGATTTGGTCTTTAAGGACCTTCTGTTTATTTACTATTTGATAGTTGAAACTGATCCTAGCCTCTTTTTTTGTTTGTTTGAAAGATCATCTCCTCTTTGCCCAATGCAAAAATGGCAAGTAGAAACGGGTAATTTCAGTCTTCTGACCAACTGAGTCTCTTATTCCCCTGCAGTGAAATGGAACCAATGAAATATATTGATTTTAATGCTACTTGTCTATTTAAAGTAAACGGGAGTGGGTGTAGCTCAGGTGTTGAGCACCTGCTTCGCATATATGAGGTCCTGGGTTCAATCTCCAGTACCTCCTTAAAATATGTATATATATAAATGAATAAAGTAAGTGGAATGGACTCAAGGTCTGGGAGGCAGGAAAGTCTGCAGAAGCTTTGCTTAAATGACAAAACCAGTCAGCACATGAACAAAGTAATGGCTGAACTTTGTTAGATCTGCTTTCTGGGAAGAAGATTGTGTGGCGTGAAGCTAAAAGCCTACCTAAAAAGAATATATTAAGAATCTCACTGCTGTAGCCCAGCAGCATTTGTCATATCTACTTTAGAAGCTGATGAGTAGGCTGCTTGGCATTTACTTGGTTTTCTTCGGGACTGTTTTTAATATCTAAATGATTGGCACGATCTCTCCTTCCCTAGAACTAACCAGACTTGACTTCACTTCATTAACAGACTTGAATGCAGAGCTTTTGGGAAATACAACCCCAGAAGAATTGTTAGTCATGAAGAAACTGCTGACAGGCTGAAATCTCTCTTATACTTTCTCCACTCCCTCCTTCCCATTTCACCCCTTTCTGCGTACAAATTTCTGTCAACACTTTCTAGAGAGGCTGAAAATACAGTCTCTTGCACACTTTCATTTGGCATGTTTAAACCAAGCAAACCACTAAGAAAAGGAAAACTTCTTAAGAAACTTTCACTATCATATTACAAAACACATGAGAGACTGAAAACCTTCCACTAAAAGCTGTTCACAGAGCAAGGGGGAAAAAGCCTTTAATCTCCCTTCTCTTCTGAAAATAACTTGACATCTGCTTTCTTAGAATATGTTTTGGCTGCTGAGTTTGGTTGGCCTGAAATTGCATTTAATTAACTGTACCAAGGACCCAAGAAAGAGAACTGTAAAATCTCTGTTTTTCTAATAACTTTAACCCCAGGCTTCTCCTTCTCATGCTTACATGCTTGCTAACATGACCTTGTTCTTATCTTGTCTGAAAACCCTTAGTCAAATCAGAGACAAACAATATCCTGATTTCATACTGAAAAAAAAAAAAGGGAAAGGTAGCACCTTGCCTTTTACTTTGGAGCCTAGATGACTCTTTTTCAACTATAATAGACAAATTCCCACATTAAATAAGACGGTTGCCTACATTAACATCTAGAGAACAGAATCTACACTAATAGTCTCAGGATAAAAGGAAATATTAATTCTATATTATAAAAACAAGCAATTCCATAACACTTTTTAGTCAGTAGTATCTCTGTGGGTCACATTATACTTGAGTTCACATGACATACATTTAGCAAGTCTCGCTACCTTCTTATGAAAGAATAATTCCAGACAGTCAGATTTGAGGATTAGGGGGAAGTGGTGACTGGAAGATCATCCACATATTTTCCCTTATGAGATTTGCTAAAACCCCTTTTTTTCATGTTTTTTTTTCCTGTATTTTGCTTTATATTGATGTTTAAAAGTATAATAACCCTGAGGAATAAAATTTATCTTAGCCTTTTTCCCCAAGTCAGGAATAGAATAAAATATAAGAGCTCAGATTTTCTTTCCAAAATGCCAAAAAGGAATGACAGAATTAATTCATCCCAACTTTCCTTGGTGAGATTGCCAACCAGAGTACTATTAATAGACAGGGAAGTCATATTGAACAGACTCTTCTCTGCTCTGTGAAGGCCTGTTTAGACAACATCAACAGATAAAAGATAAATTTTGAGCTCAGTGAGTGATGACTAAACAGAATTACTGGCTGATCTTGAAAGGTGTATATGCATTTAGATGCCCTTCTACTAACCCAAAGGTGGTTCCCCATGAAGAAAGGGAAAAGAAATTAATTCTATGTTCTTAGTATGTTATAAACCTTGCTGGTAGCAACCCACGCATTTCTGGCTGGTTTCTTTAGAGACTAGAAATGCCATTGATGAAAATGGTCTGCAGCTATACAATTATATATAGTACATAACTTGTTCCTTAGTGCCACTTCTGCCCATAGCCATCAGACCCCAAAACATGCACATATCCAGAAGAATTCAATAACTATTCCAGTTGGCTATGGTCTTGTGATTGCAGTAGAACCAACATGAAAAACTTAAATTTTATTTTATATCTGCAAAGAGGGAAGAGGAAGCACTATTAATACAGAATTCATTTTTTGCTTTCCCTTGCAGTAATTTATACCCAGTGTCTCATCCTGGATATTGTGAAGATAGATTTAGAGCAGCTTATTTTTCCTTTACTTGAGGGCTGTATGGCTAGGAGCATACCTTACCTCTTCTCCCACCTATAGTATCAGTCATAGCAGCCAATGGTAATTCATCACATGGTATCAGAACCATTATTTTTTCTTTTTGTCATATTGGTCCCAAGAACATTTTTGTTGTATTTCAATTATGTGCATAGTTTCTTATGGTTCGAAGGTAACACTAACATTAGGAAGAGCCATTCTTCTCACACAGAGACAAGTGTTTGTTTTTAGCCGAGCCACTCTGATAAGCCTCCTGACCTTCTGCTTACAGTTCTACCACAAAGCAGTTAAAAATAAGGGCATAAGAGTCAGACAGACCTGGGTCTGAATTCTTGATACCACCATAGACCTTAGTTTTCTCTTCAGTAAATACCTACCATACAGGATTTTGCAGAGAACAAAGTGAGGTAACAAATATAAAGCCTGGAACTAGCAAGAACCAATTAGTAACAATTAAAAGTACTCAATATTTAACATATAATAGATGCTCTTTGCATACTTGCTGAGTGAATCACGAGAAGCTCACTCCACATCAATTCTTTCCTTGCCTAACAACTAGAAGGCAGGTCAATTCACCAGTCTGTTCCTCTTCCGTTACTGGATCCTGTCACAGAACCTGAGCCTGTTTACACTTTCCTTTCTCTCTTCAGTAAGAATGAGCCTGGTCTATTGTCAAACATTTCATTAGGGTTTATTATTATTTTTTAGTCTCACTGGATGGGAATGGGGACTGTAATTTGATTGAAATCATGGAAACCTAGAGAAACCCAATTCACATTTCTCCTTATGCCCGGCCTCTGGGAAATAAAAGAAGACTTAAATGTTAATTCTTCAGTAGCTGCATAGATCCCAGGCAGGGTTCAGCAGAAGTCGATGCATAATCAAGGATGGGTTTAGAGCTTTTGGATACCCCACCCAAAAAAAAACGATGTTGGAGCAAGGAGACTAGATGAAATATTATTTGCCGCAAATTAGTCAATGGGTTTCAGGAAGTTTGTTCCCCAGCAGAAATGAGTTCATATATTATTTGTTCTCCTTTTATTCACCCAGTTTGTGGTTTGCTCCTGGCTAATTCTGACAGAAATCAGAAAGGAGAGTCAAGGAAGAACTAGAGAATGTCTTGGAAAGAGACTAGATGAAAGGTTATATTAGAATTAGATTGTTAATTAGAAGAATTATTGAAGTACTTGTTTGTAGTCAGAGATAGATACTGAGTCAGGGCCATAGTGCCAGTGTATAAAAATACAGAGATTTAGCCCAAATTTGCTGCCATATCCTTCATCCTATCACCTGGCGTTTTTTAGTTTTTTGTTTTTGGGGTTTTTTTTGCATTAGTTCCTCAATCCTGATAGGTTCTAAATGGAATTGAGATTCTGCAGTTAACCTTATAAAGTAGCAGTTGATTACCTTTTGAAGGGAATCAAGATTAAGAGGAGTTTAAGAGAAGCAAGGGGCAGCTTTCTAGGGTATCTGGCCTTCAGCCCAGGAAGAGTTATCTGCATCAGAAAATATTGGAGGCAGCAAGCTGACTTGGAAATGAATGACCCCACCACAGGGTTCCTGCCTGTCTCCTACCTTTGAATGGTCTGACCTTCCAACCAGCTTGCCTGGGGATATGCTGCCCAGTTGGTGGCCTGACTATTTTTCCTTGTGACCACCAGGGGATCAAGTATTTGCTGGGCTAGAAGAGCAAGCCCGCCAGGCGATGATGAAAACTGATTTTCCTGGAGACCTTGGCAGTCAGCGACAAGCTATCCAACAACTAAGAGATCAGGACTCCAGTAGCAGTGAGTTCTGCACCTTCTGGTAATGACTCAGGGCAATGGGAGAAGAATTATCAGAGTGTGTGCTCTGGGGATTGTGCATGGGGGTTGGGAGGAAGTCATAAAGATGGAGATACATGGATTCGCAGTGTTCCCGAAGGTGTTCTAAGGTATATGGGCATAAACTGCCGAGAGAGGATAGGTTTGTCATTACGTCTTTTTTTTTTTTTTTTTAACTTTATATTTTGAAATACTATACCTTACTGGACAATTACCAAAATAATAAAACCCCGTACAGAGAACTCCAATATACCTCTGTCCCGCCAGATACCAAGATCCACCGATTTTAACATTTTGCCACATTCGCCATATCATTCTGTCCATCCATCCATCCATCTATCCACCTGTCTGTCTGTCTCTATCAGTCCATTTTCTGGACACTTGAGTGTAGGTTGTATATATCATGCTCCTTGAACACTTTATACTGCCGTGTACCTTTCCTAATAACAAGGTTATTCACTTATGTACCTACCTTAAATACAACTATCAAGTTCAAGAAATTAAATATTGATATAAATCTTATAGTTCTATATTCCAATTTTTTCATATGTCCCAATAATGTCCTTTTTTTTTTTTTTTTTGAGGTACCGGGGTCTGGGGGTTGAACCTAGGACCGGGTACGTGACAAGCTAGCACTTAACCACCGAGCCACATCGGCTTTTCTGAGTTGGTGTTTTTGTTTGTTTTTTGCTTGGTGTTTGTTGTTTTTTTTCAGGAGGCACTGGGAATTGAACCCGGGCCCTCCCGTGTGGGAGGCAGGCACTCAAACGTTTGAGCCACATCCACTCCCCCAATATTGTCCTTTTGAGCTTTCTCTCCTCCCTTATTAGCTCTGTCCAGGATCACATATTGCCTTTAATTGTCATTGTCTCTTTAGTTGTTCTTTAATTTTCTTTTTTTATTGTGGAAGCCATTATGTCTTTTAAACTCATGGACTACAAATAGTTGGCATTGTTCTATACAAAATAGGTTTGTGATGGTTGTCATAGACAGTAATAGGAGTAAGTAGTGCTCAAACAGCCCCTGGATTAGGTCAAATAAAAAGGAAAAAATTCCATCTCTTAGGATCTGTTTATTCATAATTAAGAAAATGTAAGGTGGCATTAATTAAATTTTTGCCCCAGGGCCCAATTTTAATGTTATATAAAAGGATTATGCTGCATATAAAATGCAAAAGTCAAGATCTTCTCACACCAAAGTCTTAGGCAGATCAACGTGGTTAAGAGATGAAAAAGACAGTGTCTGGTTACAAGTTAAGCCTCATGGATTGTCTGTTCCAAGACCTGTCTGAATAAATACAGTTTTAGATGTGTTATTTCCTAAGATGATTTCCACCTTTCACTAGTCTTACCCGTTTGATGTTGGTTATTATTAGTGTCAATTTCAGTGTGACATTTCTGATTTTTTTCCTCCACATTTGGGGCTGAGGGAGAGCAAAGATGGGGAGAGTGAAGATAGAGTTCTGCATCCTTCTAGGAACTACAGTTTCCACCCAAACACCCAAACTAATAATTTAGCAACAAAGGATTAATTGCTAGGTGCAAAAAAATTAAGTATTTCTAGAAAATGTGTGGGAGCCAGCCACTAGTCTCTTGAGTAACAACTGACAATGACATCTATGAAAGACTATAAGTGTTCATTTTGGAAAAGATGCATTAGGAAGGCTAGGGCTGGGAAATAAGACATTCATACCATAAATCTTTCCAGAGCCCAAATGTAGTCCACCAATCAACTGGAGTTTCTAATAGAGATATATGTACCTACTAGAAGATGTTTTAGTTAAGACTTTCTCATGAAAAAAGTGAATATAACCAGTTCTGCCCAGATACTAGTGAATCTGAAAATTACGCAAGGAATGGTAGAGAGAAGACAAGAAATACTGGTTGCTAAGAAAGTTGAATCTCACTGCTTATGCAGAGAGCTTGGTGAAACTCTACTCTGTATTTCTCTCTTGCTTACAGTCAGGCCCACAAGTCCAGGTTCCAAGTGGGGTTGGGGAAGGACTGGAGTCCGATGGTTCTCTAGGCTTGGCTTCCTTTTGTCATCTTCAGGGTACTAGCACTTTTCTTTTCCTTTCAGAAAGAACTCCCTTTATTTGTTTATTTGTTCATTTTATCATTTATTTTCTGATATATAAGTAGTAGAGAAAAAAGACCATGCAGATCCCTTGGCCACAGGCAGATCTCCTTACAGCTATATCCTGCCCCAACTAAAACAAACTCAGCTCTTACTTTAGTCTCAAGAACTTATATTTCATCCTAAAGTAAGGAATGATTTGTTCCTTCTACTTAATGCATTCAGTTATCCATCAGATAATCTAAAGAACCAACAAAAACAATGGACTTAGTTAGTCCAGAATGCTGCTTTACAAGCAGAGTAAGAACACAGTGAGTCAAAACATCACTACAAACTGCCTGAGGTTAGTTGCTGTGCAGTTTTGCCACAGTACTGAACAGCTCTTTCCTTATAAAGTGACATCATTTTAAACTAATTTTGAACTGCCTCCCTTATTAATAAGAAGAAAGAAAAACTTAGTGGTATTTAAACATGCCTTTGAGTTTGTTGGGAGGGAACAGAATAGTGGGTCTCAGAATGGAATAGTGTATGTGATAACATGGAGAAATTGCACAAGGGAGTTATGGTTTAAAGTAAGTAATAAAGTCTTAAGTGTTGGTAAATTAGAGGTGGTGTGTTGTGGGAACGAGCCTGGTGTGAGGTACGTGGGGAGGTGTGATTTGAAGTGTGAGTTACTTGGGAGCCATGTGTATAAAGGATTATTTTTATGATAACATACAGGGCCCAATGCAGTTTTACTTCAGATTTTCTCTTTAGTGGGTATATGGCATTATAAACAACAGCTATAGCTGGCTTCCACTTAATGTGATTTGTACCCATCCAAGCACTATATTATAGCAGATGTGAAAATGTTTTCCATTATAGCTGCAAACTAGTGTGGAAAGCAGCTCAGGATGTATCCATGCAAAAAATCAGAACAATGACCACTTTGTGTGTTCCAGGTGACAGTGAAGGTGATGAAGAGGAGACCACACAAGATGAAGTCTCTTCCCACACATCAGAGGAAGATGGAGGAATGCTCAAAGTGGAAAAAGAGTTAGAAAATGCAGAGCAGCCTGTTGGTGGGAACGAAGTGGTAGAGCATGAGGCAAGTAACAAATGGCTTCTAAGTCCAGGAACCCCTTTCCCTTTCTACCTTGCCTTAATGCTTCTCATTCATATAGAACAATTGTGCCTCTGATGGTCTCTTGGGCCCTCATGTGAAACCTATCTTTTTTCACAGCACCAGTTAGTTACCTAAATCTCAGGCATGTAATACTCATCACACCCACCTTTCCTTTTCCACCCATGTATCATGACACCCATGTACAGCTCTCCTTCCCAAAGCCCTCACTTATTTACAGACAGAATAGTTTCCTCTTTGCCTGTGTACCTTTGCAAAACTGTTAGCTTACTTCCTAAGATGTACTCTTACATATGCTTGCAAATTTAAGTAAAAGTGTTACTTGAGGTACTATCTTCTCACTAAATTGTTTCCTGAGGATTCCTGCAAGAAACATGACTGAAGGAAAGCTAGTCCTCTGCAGAGTTTACCTTGGGGAGTGGGGGGAGGTTGTAATACATATACTCTCTCTGAGGCAATCCTAGGTCCTCATGGCAGGAAGCCTTGGAGAAAATGAAGTTGTTAGCAAATTTAATTCCCTTTCACCTATTACTTTTACCTTCAGCCCCACAATAGGAACCTGAGAATAAGATGTGATAATGTCATATTGGGCTATGTTCCAAAAGAGGTGGGGCAGGGAAGAGACTGGTAAACAGAATTAATGAATTGCCTATTTTCTGAATTTCAGGTCACAGAGAAGAATTTGAATTCTGACCCCTTGCTTGAAGTCTGCCAGTGTCCCCTCTGCCAGCTAGACTGTGGGAGTCGGGAGCAGCTGATTGCTCACGTGTACCAGGTATGATTTAGGGGGATGTGTGATCTGGATTGTTGAGTACCAGCAGCTTTGCTTGTAGCCCAGGCCTACCTTGGCCTTTGCCTCTGTCTCCCAAAAGAACCATGGTGGTGTTTCCATTAAGACTCGGCTCCAATTCTCAGAACTTTTTAGAGAATAAGTGCAATATGTTGGGTAAATATATTCTGGGTTCCCAGATATTGTTCATTATTTTCTGATTATTTAATTATTTTAAATAGTGAAATAGAAACTATCAATAATGAGGGCTTCATTTGAAAGAAGAAAAAATTAGCTAATATAAATGTTTTCAAAATATTGGTGGAAGGTGGCATAAGTGAGGGGATCAGAATAAGACAGACTTTTATGTTCTTTTTACTCTGAGCCAATCACAGAGCCACTTGTGCCTTGTGATCTGTATTGAAAAGACTTCAGCACCAAATGGTAGCCTAGATTTTACCATATAGATAGCTGGTTCATGAAGAAAAGTATTTCTTCAGGAATGGAATCAGTTTTAAAAAGAGATGGAAAGACAGAACATTTAAGTTCCTGTCAGGTGCTAGTATTCCTAGCCAGTTTCCAGTGGCCTTCATTATTCAATTAACATGCCCTCGTGCCTGCCCGGTGTGAGTCATGTGAGTCTTATCAACCGAGAGAAATTATCCCAAGCATGAATTCTTCTCAGGCTCTGAAGTGGGCTCTGGTTTTGTAGCCTCATTGTTCTTTAAGCTAGGCATGTATCCCAGAATGTAGTCAGAACCTAAGCTAATGAAATCTGAGTTTCGTTAACACAAGTGACTCTCATCCAAGTGCTAAGCAGAAAGAATAGTTCTAAGTTCCTTGTTCTGACACAAAGGGAAAGGGAAATTTCCCAAAAAAGTAGTTACTAAGTGGGTATCGATTGTCCTGGAGGTGGCATGAGATTGACAGATTAAAGTCAAGGCTCTGTTTTACAGCACACTGCAGCAGTGGTGAGCGCCAAGAGCTACATGTGTCCTGTCTGTGGCCGGGCCCTTAGCTCCCCAGGGTCACTGGGCCGCCACCTCCTAATCCACTCTGAGGACCAGAGATCTAACTGTGCTGTGTGTGGAACCCGTTTCACCAGCCATGCCACTTTTAACAGGTTAGCTGGGCACCTAACATTTTGGTGCTGGGAACAATTATTGGGTGTGGGTTCTGCTTTCCCAAGTCAAAGTGAAGGCTAGAGATAAGTCACATAAAGGCAACTTACTCATGATCCTCTGGAAATAAATACAAGGAGTGAGGCTGGTAAATATACCCATACCATGAAATATCCCCAAAGGGGAATAAAGTCTCATCTCATTCCCCTGTCAGAATAACATTTTCAACTAGAAAAGATGTAGAGAGGTCCAAGAATGTTCATGATAAAGTATGGAGAAAGAAATTATCAGGCACTGACAAGATCTTAGTGTGAGGACACAGTCTCCATTGTGTCCTAGGAAGACAGGAACTATGTGAACATTGTGTCCTAGTCTCATCTGACTAGACAACATGGAGTCTGCCTTATATTTATAGTGCCAGGGGAGGAGGAGGCTTGGTCAGTGGACTATACCTTCCTGAAGGAAACCTCCACCTCAAGGACTCTTCATTCCCCAAAGTAGGACTACCCCTGCAAAGCTCTTACCAAACACCATCTTTCTGATTTGAATGGAACTTCACATTGTAAGGGCACGTCTGATTTCTGGTGGGCTGCTGTGGCAGTTGGCTCAGTCCCAAACTCCAGGTGGACTTAGAGAACTGGTAGACAGACTCCCTAGTCCAAAGAGGAGAAAGGTTAGAGAGGTAGAAGGGGAGGTTGCCCAAGCACTCAAACTGAACTTGGAGCAACTGACCTGTTAGGAAGAATAAGTCAGGACTGGATAAAGGGGACAGTATATACCTGAGCTTTGCTAGAAGGAAACACTAACCATCCAAAATTTTTGCTTTCTAGTGAGAAACTTCCTGAAGTACTTAATATGGAATCTCTACCCTCAACCCATAGTGAGGGCCCCTCCAGTGCTGAGGGGAAGGACGTTGCCTTTAATCCCCCAGTGTACCCTGCCGGAATTCTGCTTGTGTGCAACAACTGTGCTGCTTACCGCAAACTTCTGGAAGCCCAGACCCCCAGTGTACGAAAGTGGGCCCTACGTCGACAGAATGAGCCTTTGGAAGTACGACTGCAGCGGCTGGAACGAGAACGCACGGCCAAGAAGAGCCGGCGGGACAATGAGACCCCTGAGGAACGGGAGGTGAGGCGCATGAGGGACCGTGAAGCCAAGCGCCTGCAGCGCATGCAGGAGACAGATGAGCAGCGGGCACGGAGGCTACAGCGGGATCGAGAGGCCATGAGGCTGAAGCGGGCCAATGAAACCCCGGAGAAGCGGCAGGCCCGGCTTATCCGGGAGCGGGAGGCCAAGAGGCTCAAGAGGCGACTGGAGAAAATGGACATGATGTTGCGAGCTCAGTTTGGCCAGGACCCTTCGGCCATGGCAGCCTTAGCAGCTGAAATGAACTTCTTCCAGCTGCCTGTGAGTGGAGTGGAACTGGACAGCCAGCTCCTGGGCAAGATGGCCTTTGAAGAGCAGAACAGTAGCTCCCTGCACTGAAACACACCCTCCTGTTTGCCTGCCTACCCATTCACCTATCCAGGCCCCCAGGGACCTGTGCTGCAGCCACTCAGGAAGCCCTGTCCTTACTGCCTGAGGCAGACCTGGGTTTGTTGCAGGTGGACCTGTACACCCCTTGCATGTGGGAGCAAGATGATGGCATCAGGCCAGAGCTGTCTCAAGACAGCTCTGGAAAAGGGAGCAGGCACTCCAGAGAGCTGGACTCCCCAGCCCACTGCTGCAGGGCATGCTTATGGCAGTGTGGGGCCCTGGGGTGGCCATGAAGTTGTGAGGGCAAATAAATTAATTTTTATCTTCACTGGCCCTTTTCTGCTTCTCTCTCAATTTTATTCCAACAAATGAAATGATCTCAGAGAGACCAAGGTGGAAGTTTTCAGGACAGTGAATTCTGGTTGCTTTACTTTTGAGGGAGGGATTCCTCAACTTGGGCTGTCCAAGCTGAGATCCCTCATTTAGGCCTTTAGAAGTGACAAGGAATAATTATGACACTGAAGAATCAAAGATGACTTTGTGAGGGTCCATTCCTACAACCATAACAAAGATATTTATGGTTCCAAGGGCTATTTAAACCTAGTTTAGCTTTTCCAAACTGGTATTTGGAAGCCTTTCCTCATAAATGGTATTTTCTAACAAAGAATATGCAGTACTTAGACCAGGAGTTGGCACTTTCCCTGCAGAATTCAGTTTGTCAAACATTTAAAATTCTATCCCAGACAGCAGTCAGCTGCATCTAGGAATATGTTATAGAAATGGCACAATATTGAGGCCCACAGCACTTAAGAGAAGAGGTCATCTCTCTCAACTTATTCCCCAGGGTAGGATAATAAAACCCACGGAGGAAAATCCAGAGTAAAAGTGATGTTGAGAGCTCAAGTCAATAGTGGTTAAGGCTAGAGCAAAATTACTATGGTAGAGATGTGCTGAGGTCATTTCTAAAAAGTTTCAGAATTTTCCTTAGCCTGCACCACAGGTTATGTACAGTTTAGATAATTATAGCTTTTGAGGTCCAGAAGGAAGTGCCCTAGTTAAATGGTAGCCAGAAAAATAACTATGCCAGAAACGTGGACCTCTTCCAACATAACGAGGAAACTTGGGACTCCTCTCTGACCTCCAGAGGTGCAATGCTGTTTAATAGTGTTAACACCCAACAAACTAGGGCTACTTCCTGCAGCAACCTAAAATATTTCTGTTCTAACAAAGTTTTTAATAAGCTAATTACAAAGTACTGGGTATTTCAAAAACTAATTGAGCCAAGTGCCTCTCACAGAGCTCCACACTGAAGCCCTCCTTAGGATGCTTCAAAATAGTTAAGCACTTACTATGTGCCAGTTTGCTCTGAGCACTTTAACGGACTATAATTTAATTTTCACAATAGCTCTAGGAGTTAACACCAACTCAGAAGACAAATGCTTGGGTTTGAAACTCTTCCCTGACATTTACTAGCTCTAACTTTGGGCAAATTACTTAACCTCTATGTCTCATCAACAAAATGGAAGTAATACTAGAAACAAATGGGGTAATATATAAGAAGCACGTAAGCATGGTTCCTGGCACACAGTAATTGCTCAATAAAATGTATCTGAGTCACTATCATAAAGCTGAGTGTTTTACCACTTACTAGTGGCAAACATTCTAAGTTAAATGCAGTAGCTATGATTGGGGCTGAGTTACTTCAGCAATTTCTGTCAGTATATTCCCCAGCAAAAAAAATGAGGGAAAAGCCAACAGGAACAGTGTTCACAAGTCCTTGTGACTGATTTTCCTAGGTGGACTTCTGATTCTCTGAAATATGTACCAAGAGACTGAACACTACCCAGAGCTTGGGGTTAGCAGTCTGACACCACACATAGATTGGCACCACTTTTTCTTTTTTTCTTTTTTTTTTTTTTTAAAGATTTATTTATTTAATTCCCTTTCCTCCCTCGGTTGTCTGTTCTCTGTGTCTATTTGCTGCGTCTTGTTTCTTTGTCCGCTTCTGTTGTCGTCAGCGGCACAGGAAGTGTGGGCGGTGCCATCCCTGGGCAGGCTGCACCCTCCTTCGCGCTGGGCGGCTCTCCTTACGAGGCGCACTCCTTGCGCACTGGGCTCCCATATGCGGGGGACACCCCTGCGTGGCACGGCACTCTTTGCGCGCATCAGCACTCACTGCGCATGGGCCAGCTCCACACGGGTCAAGGAGGCCCGGGGTTTGAACCGCGGACCTCCCATGTGGTAGACGGACGCCCTAACCACTGGGCCAAGTCCGTTTCCCCACTTTTGCTTTCTATGGCACATGCTTCCAAGAGTATTTACCCCCACCTGGTGGCCACAACCTAAGGCTAGAGTAGGAAGAAGGCGCAAACACCAAAAGGAAAAGCTAGTATTTTATATAGATAGATATATAGATATATAGATATTGATATATATTGTGTTTACATAGTCCACAAGTTAAATGCAGGTATCCATAAGAAGAGCATTAACAATAAAAATACAATCTGTGTAGCCAAGTACAGACTTAAAATGGTAAAACAGCAAAAAGGATCTCACAAAAGTACAAATATACAGTACAAATTGATTTATTTAAAACAGTTACAAAAAAGCACAACAAAATAGAGATTATCCTTAGAATTATTAATGCTTTGTTAAAGATCAGGTAGGATTAGAGGGTAAGAAATGGTATTGGGTGGGGGGAGCACCTGACTAGTTCTAAGGCTTTAGATACAATGCAGTTGATTACATATTAATTCAGCCATTACATACTGGGAATAGTAGTTGGGGGATCAGTAATTTATCTACAGGGAACTCCTACACAAATCAGATCCATCCAGACCATCCCAGTGCCATCTTCTACTCCTCCAGACCCTAAAGCCACCTGGATAACAACATTCCCATCGTTCCTTCTCCACCCCATTCCCTACCCATATATTCTCCCCTCCCCTAAGGTGCTGTGCAAGCTGAGAGCACTCTGCTCTCTGCAGCTGGAACACATATTGTTTTGGCTGCAGGGATCCTGTGTGACTAGGAAAGTTGTAGAGGACAGCCTTATTTTAATACTTCAGGTTTGCCACAAGTACAGTCAGTCTCTTCCCTAACACAATCTAGATTCTCTTGAATGCGAGTATCAAGCAAGTGAGGGATCAACCTTGCCTTCAGCAATACCAGCAATGCACTAACCACTCAGCTCACAACTCTGTGCAACTCCCTGTATAGGGGGTGGGTGTGAAACCAGTCACCAGCTGTCTCTCTGAAGAACCTCAGTCCCCATGACAGTCATAAAACAGAAACAAATGCTTGCAAGCTCAACAACAGGTAAAGGCACATGGGCTGCTGCCACACATTGCAGACAGGAACCCAACTTGAGGCCATCTTCACTGCTGGGCATTGGCAGTGGATGGCTTTGGGATCGCATGGACTGAGTCTGCAATCTACTGGGGGAGGATCTAGGCTTAACAGGAGAACTAATAAAGAAAACTTTAGTGTGAAAAGTGCATTTTATTACTACTGTTCCTGCTGGGGAGGCTCAGCAGGGCAAACTGCACCACTTCTCCTTCTGCCTCAGGCACTGTGCATAGTCTGCAAGTAAGGAGAGAGTGCAGTCGCTCAAGGGCCAGTATCATCCTGGGCCCAGACCAGCCCTCTGGTCTGAAGATGGATCCTAGAGTTGAAAGAGCAACTGACAGCTGCAAAGACCCAGATGCTTATTTTATTATTGCATAATGTGGGAGACCTTCCCTACCCAGGGAAGCTGGGAGGTGAAGCTTCCCAACGAAGGACTAATAGGCTCCTGATCAACATCCAACCTAGTATGGTTCAGCTCTTCAACTGTAGTGTACACTTTTTCCACCGGTAAGAACTGTAGCTTCACTGTGGTTTAGTATGCTTGGCCCCAGGAAGGGGCCCTAAAACTTGCCCCTGTCCTACTTACTTTGCTTATAACACTGTGACCTAATCTCCCATGGCCAATTCCATTAATCAGGTCTCTACTCCAATGGACCCAGTCAACCCATGTCTATCCTTCATCTCCAGTGTGATCACTCAACTTTTTTTCAATATGCCTACTTTTTGCAGGTTTAAATCATGTCACCACCCTGTGCTTCCCCTAAATATGCTATGATGTCCACTGGTAAAAATAAAATTAAGCACTTGATGGGGTTATTTCAGCCAAACTTCAAACCCTCCCCCACCTCAGAATCCACATAACTGGAGCTAGATGAACCTCTCTGGGATGCTGGCACAGGCTCTAAGCTGGTTATCCCTCATTAATTTTTTTTAAAACAAGATACAAGATACCACAAAGGAAAGAAGTTAAAACAACAGAAAGCACCCACAACAGGACTTGCTTGTTTCTCCCCAGGTCAGTCAGAGATGAGATATTTGGAGGTGAAGGGCTCCTGACAATCACTGGAGCTATATCCCTTTGGGTTCACCAGCCCACCAGCAGCATTTCATACTATCCCTTTTCAACATGACTTTATTATAAAGTAGCATTTGCAGAACACAGGTAAGAATGGACAAGATGCCTGGATTTAATCTATATCGCCAAAGTCATGGAAGGACAGGGAGCTCTATTGAGCAGCAGGCAAGACAGTGAGCACACAGCAGCAGTGGCAAAGCAGCAGACCAAAGCCCTTGGTGTTATGACCAACTGCCACCAAGTATGCAGAAGGGCAGTCCAGATCTGCTAGAGCCCCTCCTCTCAGGGATGAGTGTTTAGCTCAGAACTCCCAGACCCCTCTTTCTTGTGTACACTCACCTTGATAGGAAAGGTTGTCCAAAACTTGGATGTATTCCCCACCCTCCTTTTACCATTCCTCAAAAATTGGTATAAGCATTTCTGTACAGTGCCAGTTAGCAGCCCTCCTTTCTATCCCTAAGCTTTGGGAATGCCCTACCTATAAGAGATTGGCTCTGGTCTTCTCCAACTGCCCATTCTCAGAAGCTGACAACTTCTCACAAAACTGCTTATTCTGTTACTCTTTTACCTCTTGCCAACTGACGAAATTCCTACAAGGAAGAATGGACACACCATAGGCAACCCTTATTTCTCATGCCTGGAAGAACAGATTGGACCAGAAGGAAAAGGCAAGGAGAATTTCACAGCTCTGACCAAGATTTAAGAACATACAGCTTCTTTTCCATACTTTACGAAAGACACCTTTGCAGCTCAGCAAAATCAAGTATTACTACATATGGAAGGCAGGTACTAGGGGAGCTGCTGGTACTGCTTCATCAGCAAGAGACAGAAGAGGAACGGCAGCAAAAAATCAGGGCCGAACTTGCCAAGATCCACAAGAATTTCCTTCCAGGATCAAGTGGATGTTACCAGGCTGAAAGGTCATGTCAAACCCAAGTGGAAGGTTCTTTGATTTAAACTATTTCACCCATATCTAGCTCAATAGAGGTTTGCTCCCAGTGCTCTCCTAGGGAGAACACTTGGTAGTCCTTTGTGGGCATATTTTGAGTGTCTACTGTGTGCATGTCACCATAGTCAGTTGATGAGCCTTCCTGATGAAGGATGCATCTGAGAAACCCGTGCAAACCATAATCCCTAGGAATGAACAGCCAGAGATGGGGCCTTCCCCCAAGGCTAGTCCAGAGAATTTTCCAAGACTAAAACTCAAAGGCCCCCCCATAGGAAACAAGACAGAGAAAGCAGCATTCAGAGAGAATGGGGGACAGAGAAGGGAAAGGACATGATCCCAAATGCAATACAAGGTGAGTGTTTACCAGACAGGGTTGGTGTTCAGTTCTGATTGAACTGGAGACTTAAGTACTCCCAGTCAGGTCAGCAGCTACCTTTGGATTGGCCTCCAAAAGATGACTGACCAGATAACTGCTCTCAAGGAATGAAATATCAGAGTGGAGGGCTTGAAGCAGACAAGCCAGTTTCTTCAGTCACTCTGTTCCCCCAGGAGAACAACCTTTAGCACCTGAACACTAAGAATGACTCCATTCTCAGAACTCCCCCTCCCCCCAGGAGGTAGGTAAGATTATTCATCCCCATTTGGCAGCTGGGGAGGAAGTGAAAGAGCGAGAGGTCACGAGACTTTCCTAAAGTCATTGACAGAGCAGAGCTCAAACCCCAGAGGTTTGGGACTCTTGATTACAGGCCAGGCCTTGGCCAGTCCAAGTAAATCTACAAAAGAAATGCCAGGATCCACACCCTGGGAGAAGCCTAACCAGAGAGCTGGATGGACAAAACCCTGAGTTGCCTTCAAGAGTCTAAAGACCCCCAGAAAACAAACAAAAAATACACTCACCCACCTGAAAGTTGGTGAGGGAGTCTAATTCTCAATATACAGTGAAATCCCACAGTCCAAGCTGATGTTTTAAGGGTTTAAAACACAGCAGGGGGTGGGGTGGGGGAGCGGCAGATCCAACTAAGATGGAAAATACTATTCACAGAGGGATACTCTACCACAAAATGAAGTCTAAGGGACTCCGGATATTAAAAGGTTATCAAGATTATCCCAGAACCTTAGAGCTGGCTGTGGGAGGGAATGGCCTGGAGAAGCCTAAAGGATAGGAAAGGCAGTGGAATAAGATGGGAGATACTGTGTAAAAACACCATGATGGGCACTGCCCCCAGCCAAGTGTGCTTGCCCTGACCCAGGGCATAGTTCCCGTCTTGTTTCTCCACCAAGCTGCTCCACAGCAGAAGAGGGGACATGATTCTCTGAGTTTTTAAAAATATAGACTATAGCTGAAGGGGAAACGAGAGAGACCCCTACACACCAAAAACTACAGGTCTTGGTCAGAGTGGACAAAACCAACTTTGCAGATGGGGAAAGGCAGTGCAGCTACAAATCAGGCCCAGGTCAAGACACCATGCAGAGAGGTTAGGGCAGCTAAAGGGTGGGGGTAGCGCAGGCACTTAGGCACAACATCGACAAAGGAGGGGAACAGGTGCCTGGAGGAAAGGGTCCACTGGTTCTTTGAAAAGTTACCATTACCAACTGGAGATTCAAAGACATTTTGAAGTGGGTCAGGCATGCTGAGCAGGAGGCGCTTGGGTAGGTCAGCTACCTTTCCAGAGGCCCTGCCTAGAGCCCAGTCAACCTAGCTACCAGGTCTTTCTCCCCCGGCCCCCCAACTAGGTCCCCCGCACAGCATACTTCATTTTGATCCCCGGAAGGGCTTATCTCTCTCTCGGTCCCCAAGCTGCTAGAAGCCTTGTGGGAGGAATGGCGAGGAGGGATGGGAAAGGGCTAAAGCAGAGGATCAAGCAGAGCCCTGTAGATAAGGGTGCTCCTCGCCCACAAACCCAGCGACATCTGTAACAAAATTACCCTTTAAAGTGCACATCTCTCAAGAGAAGGGTTCTGGGTGGGAACCCCCTATTTCCAACTGTGGGGCCTCCCGACCTCCCACCACAAAAAGGAAAAACAAAAACAAAAACTTCAGACAGTTTAACTGCTACTATAAGCTGTGGATCATCATTTTTGGCTCTTTCTTTGCTCCCTTCACCTGCTCCCAAAGCCTGGACTTTCCCCTTTCAGGAGCTAGGGATGCGGAGGAAAGAACAGGGAGGCCCTGATATATGGAATGTTTCTTATCCTGTGCACCCCCTTTCTTTCTTGGCCCAGCCTTGCTGCTCCCCATCACAGCACCCTGTGGGGTTGTCCTGAAAGGATGCCATGGGGTAATGAGCAAGAGTCCCTGCCTTGGGAGGCTGCCTCCACACTTTCACTCCCCAACCCTGCCCCAAATCTCACTGCCAAGAGAGCCATTCCCTGCTCGGCATGTGCAAATCCTCTGCCTGCTCGTGGTGAGGCTCGGCTCTGGGGTAAAGCCCAGGCCTAGTCTGGGAGAGAGGTTCATTTTCCTGCATTGGAACGCCCTTCAATGGACAGCTTCACCTCTTGTGGAATGAAAGAGGGACGGAGCAAGGTGGCCCGAGCCTCCTCCCCTTGCATGCTGTATCTTTGGAAGCTTGGGGTTGGCCAGCAGGCCTGAGCACCAGGCTCAGGCTGGGAGGGCTCTACCACATGGGAACCCTCTCCTGACAGCTGGCTCTTCCCCTCACTGTCACATAGCTCTCTGGGTCCCAAGACTGTCCTCTCAGGCCTTTCTCGGGGGGGACCCAGCTGGCCTGGGGGAGCACAGCTGGCCTGCGCAACTGAGTTACTGTTCAAGCTCTGTAAACTGATAGAGATGCAGACATCTCCCACCTGTAGCCGATGGCAGGGCAGAGAGAAAAGCTGTGCAGTCCGCCCAGGGCTGCAGGAGGACCAACCCTGACCATATACAAAGAAGGGGTGCTCAGGGGGCACCTCGATGCTCACTTTGCTCTGCTGCTCCCCAACCACGAAATGCAGCATGACGAATCCAGGCCACTGGCTCTCCTGAATGTCCACAACTGTGCTAGAGTCAATCTTCAATCCCCCACTCACTTCGGCACTGCGCACAAAATCCTGGGTCTGGAGGTCCTCCACTCGCTTCAGCTCCCCCGTAGCCAGCTGGATGATGGCGCCTTTCATAAAATGGGAGGGCAAATGGGAGGAGGTAATGGGGGGTGGCGTTGGCTCCTTGTCTGGGAAGGTGGCTCTGGCCTGCATGTCCAAACTTGATGCCACCAGGATCTCTGAGCCCATGGGCAGCAGGCCTGGGTCACTTCCAGTGGGCACCAAGTTGCCATTGGCTACAACCACTGCTTTGGGTAAAGGTCTATGTTTCACCAGTTCCTGATGGGACTGAGGGTAGAAACCTCGGGCCTGATTTTTCTCTGGCATCTCTGTTGCATTCTTGGCTGACCCTTGCCCTTCACCCTGATGGTCAAGGGTATGATGGGACAGGTTGAGGGGGCTGGATTCATCCTTCCTCTGAGCCGCCACTGCACGATAGTCCTGAGAAGCTAGAGCGCCAACCACTCGTTGGACCTCAAGGTCAGTATCTGGAGTCCCTCGGTGTGCTGGCACTGCCACCTCTACCCGTGGAGTCTGAGAACCTGAAAACAACTGTCCATCCACCACACATTCCACCACTGGCACCAGCCCCGGGCCTTCGCCCTTGCTGTTGGGGGAGTCAAGGGCTTCGCTTTCCCGTCTTACTAAATTTCGTTCTCGTTGTCTCTGTCCTCCATTGGCAGCAGCTGCTTCCAGAGCAGACTGACCCTCCTGAGGGATAAGAACTGGGCTGGCACCTGCTGGTGGGGTTTCATGCAAGGTATACCCAGCAGGTAGCCTGGACATCTGGTAATAAATGGGCATCCGGCCTGGAGCAAGGTCCAGTGGCTGTGTACTGGAGTGATGTGGCAACTGCGCAGATGGGGAGGCAGCAGAAGGGGTTTTATTGAATGAGTGGGCTGGGGATGAAGTTTGGGGGGGAGGAGTGGCTCCTTCTGCCAGGAGGGAGGCATATGGCACAAAGTGAGGAAGATGAGAGGTGGTGAGATTGGCAGAAGGAGAAAGGAGGGGACTCGGTAAGAAATTAGGTGACACAGCATAGGGCAGGCTATAAGGAGATCCAATAAACTGCAGAGAGGTGGATGGAATCTGAGCATAGTGGATTGGAGGATAGTGGATTCCTGGATGTTGAATCAGTGAAGACGCTACATTAAACGTGGGGGGCAAGGGGCTCATGTTCACCACGGAGGGTAGGCCAGTTGGTGAGAAGGTAGAAGGTGGCACAGCCACCTTATACAGCATGCCATACTGGTCCACTGTCAGACCGGCAATGGCCTCAGCTCCATCACCCCCCAGGCTTACTCTGGCTCCAGCCTGACTCTGCCCGGCTACCACAACCCCTCGGGACCATTCAGAGGCATCACTGGAGGGTGTGTGGTTAGTTGAGCAGCTGGTAGTTCTCCCCATATCCTCGCTGGTCACAGGGAGGTCTCGTTTCTTTGGTGGAAGGCATTCCTGACTCCTCTCATGAACAGGTTTCATATTGCTTTGTGGTGTTCCTGGAGCCTAGAAGGGGTCGGCTTGCTCCTTGGGGCATCAGAAGCAGCTTCTCTGTGGCTTTCCTGCACCCCTTTCTGCTGCTGGCTGGGGTGGCCACATCTGTTAGGGAGCAAATCAGAGGCAAAGAAAAGTAACCCAGGGTGAACAAAGTCAGAGGAAAGTACAGTTATTATGGAGGTCAATGGAGGAAGATACAACAAAGGGAGAAGCAGGAAAAAAGGAGCTATGGGAGAGATACAGAGAAGGATGCTATGCCCCCCCCCAACTCATCCAGCTTAGAACACGAAAGAAACAATC
Organism: Dasypus novemcinctus; assembly: GCF_030445035.2. Lineage (NCBI taxonomy): Eukaryota > Metazoa > Chordata > Mammalia > Cingulata > Dasypodidae > Dasypus > Dasypus novemcinctus. The sequence goes on along the minus strand of NC_080690.1, from coordinate 17,442,169 downwards.
AGCAAAACCACAAAGCACAAAGAGCTAAAAGGATAAGCATTTGAAAATGCATAAATAATCTGTGGGCTCCACAACCCTGGAGACACCAACAGCTTGATGATTAGTCATGCCTCTGATGAGGACCTTGACTATTCTCAGCTTGCTCCCACAAGGGGGACTTGAACACAAGGTCTTTGCTGCTGGCTCTCTTCCTGCAGTTCCTCTCCTGTTTGCTACCAAAGGCTAATGTGCCATCTTCTTTCCCTGAACATATGATCTCATCCTTGCTTCCTTTATGTAGCCTAATTTGGGTTATGATCTCACCTATCCCCAGACCCTCCCACCACCACCACCTCTCAAGACTAGCTAAACTCTCTTCCTCCTTTGCTTCTTATCACCACTACCTTAAGGACTCAGGTATCGGTAAGTCCTGGGATTTACATGTGGCTTTCTTTTCATATACCTTGCTCCCTAAAAATGTTATGAAAACTAGCATCTTGGGAAGCAGATGTGGCTCAATCTATTGGGTTCCCATCTACTATATGGGAGGCCCTAGGTCTGCACCTGTGGAGAGCTGACGGCACACGCCCATGGAGAGCTGGCACAGCAAGATGACGCAACAAGAAGGAGACAAGCAGACACAGAAGAACACGCAGCGAATGGACATGGAGAGTAGACAGCAAGTAAGCAGCAAGGTGGTGGAGGATAAATAAATAAAATAAATCTTTAAAAAAAAAAGAAAACTAGCATCTTTTTTGCCTCATAAAATACTACTACCTTCAAACTTGGGCCCTGATAGGGAGAGAGACTGTATTAGCTCTACAACTTGTTTCTCCTCCTCCCCGAGAGGCAACAAAACCCTCTAAGCAAGAACTTCTTTTCTTCTTATTGACTACCTTCAATATGGCTTCTTTATTCCACCTCTTTTAACCTTTGTGTTTTCTTTTATCTGTGGTTCCTTTTCCACTACAGGTCAGTCCCAGGTACTACCTTCTAAAATTCTGTTCCCACTCCTCCCAATTTGCCTGTTTATTCCTCTCTTAGATCTGTATGATTCTTAAGAAAATTCTCTCTCTCCCTCTCCTCTTATTGTCACCTTTCACAAATGCTTTTGTCCATGGTCAAACAGTATCTCTTTGGTCTGAACATTTCAATGTACATGAACTTTGTCACCTACTTCTTTCAATCAGGCTTCAGCTCTTTGGACTGAAAAGACATTTCTATGATACTACACTCTGTTGTGTTTTTCCACTGTTGCATCCCAGATGTTATTCTGCAATAAGGAAAGTGCCTACATTACCTGAGCTTCCAGTGGAGCTTCTGAGCTGCTGTAGTAAGAAGCAGTCTCCTCCCGGCTGGCTTGGGAACCTAGAAGGCAGAAATAGAGATGAAACAAGCAGGAGTCTGACCTCCGAACCTTCCCAGGGTCATCGTAAAAGGTAACTCCAAAGCCACAAAGACATTAAAGTCCACAACGAGTCCTAGACTCATCCTCTTCTCCAGAGGTAACCACATTTATCCAGAGTGCCCAGGCAGTTAAATACAGAAAAAGCTATACCTTAACCTCTAATTTATAGGAAGACATCCCTGGAAAAAAATTTCCACGTGTCAAATTTCATTGTTTTCCTTAACATCGTAATCTTCATTCTCCACCCGTGGCTATTTCCCAATGGTTAAATTTACTTCCAATCCCAATTTCAGTTAAATAAATGGAAAAGATTCAACATTGTTCCCAGGTGAATAATGGGAGACAGGAAAAATCAACGTCATGAACTTCACCTTTACTCGGGGTTGATGAAAACACATGCGGAGGTTATTTAAATGAGAGAAAGTGGCACTATAAGGAAAAAGAACTATTATTTACGATTCTGGGGCAGAAAAAGAGGTCAAGGGGGAATCCCTCAAGGGAAAGCCATATTAGATTTTAAAAGTTAAAAAAAGAGCTCTAGTATCTGTCTGTGACTGTGTGTGTACAAAATTTTCTGAGTGACAACTTTGTACCAAGTGCTGAATAAGATGTGACAGAAACTGAAAACACTGCCTTGGTCCTCAAACAGCTAACAAGGGGGAAACAAAACACCCACTAAGCTATCAACACCTTGATCTATACGTGCTAGAGACATCAAGCACTAAAGAAACGGGGACTTAACCTCTGTCAATAGAAAAAGAAGTACAGATTAGTCTCTAAGAAACTGCCAACTGTAATGTCACCAAGTTCCATACGATCCTGTAAGTCTCAATCAAACTGAAGGCATATGTCACATGGACCAGGAACCTTCTGTAAACATTTTTCTCTTAACATAGGCAAGATAAGGAAGTACACAAAAGGTGAAGAGATAGGAAAATAAGGTGAAAAGACAAATTCCTAGTTCCATAAACAAGTATTACACATTGGGCACAAGTTATGCATCCCTTTCTCTGCCAGCATTTCCAGAAACTAAACAAGTGTTAGCTCTCTTCTTCATTCCCAATAGAAACTGGGGCAACATCTTCAATTCCAGAAGGATCTTGCCCCTTGCAACTAAAACACTGAAGAAAACCTGCCTCTAGGTCACTGAGAGGACTAAAAGAGGCAAAAGGTCTGCAGGAATGACAACAAAGAACCAAGACTCTGCGATCGGTTTCCACAACGCAAAACACGTTTCGGAATCTGAAACCTCGGCCTCTGGAGCGGCTCAACGAGGATTTCTCAGGGATAAGACGCAGCTTGTGACTCCAACTGGGCTAACGGGGAAGGAGAAAGTTCCGGGCAGCTGCCTAGGATGCCAGCAGAGCCCGAAACCAAGCACCCCATCACGCCAAGGTCGGAATCAAAAGCCTGAGCCCTGCCAGATCCCCGAATTCGCGGGAGGGGGGGGGGGGGTAGTGCGCGAAAGGTGCGCCCGACAGAAAGGGGGAAGCCTGTAAAAATCCGAGGGTTACGACACCCCTTGGTCCCGCAATTCCTGCTGCAACAAGGGTAAGGCCCGAATTTGGGAATTCTCCGTTTAGAGAGGGGGAGTCGGCCCTTCAAGCAGAGGGGCAGGGGCGAGGCCGCGCAGGCAACGCTTCCTTGTTCGAGGGCCCCTTCCCGCCCCGGGAACTCGGACAACCCTGTCGGCGAGGGCGCAGCTACCAAGGCCGGGACCTGAAGCCACCTTCCAGACCCGGCCGGAGATAAGCGCGCGGGGGTCTAGGCGCGGCCTCCTTTGCTCCCTCCATCTGCGGTTCTCCGGCCCGGCGAGGCAACCGGCTCCAGGGAGCCGCTTCCTCTGGAGCGCCAAGCCCAGGCCTGGTCTTAGCGTAGTTGGCCCGGCGGCCTTCAATTCCGCCGACACTCACCGGCCCATCTCACGGCGCTCCCCGGTGTCCTCCCGCTAGTCCCGGAGCCGCCGCCTCCGCGGCCGCCGCCATCCCCGGCCCCGGAGCCGCCCCACACCCAGCGCCCTCCCCTCCCCAGCCCGGCGCGCCGGGATGGCGTCAGCGCGTCCCGCCCCCTACGCAGAAAGATGGCGTCACGGCCCGGGCGGGCCGCCAGGCCCAGGACAATTCCGGAGAGGGTCCCTCGCACCCAGCGCCCCCCTCTGGTGGGAAAACGAACTCCTCCCCTCTGGGGCTGGGTCACGTGAATAGGGCTGCCTCTGGCACCCTCACCGTGACCCCGCAATGACCCCGCGGTCTCCACTCTAGTAAATTCAGGAAGTTCCCAAACAGCCCTAGGGCGTGGCCATCAGAACCCCCCACTTCCTGGACTTCCCCAGGCCGACTTGTGGAGCCTTCCCCTGGGAATCCTGGGGAACCCGGGGCAACCCAGGACCGCGAGAAAAAGGGGATCCCACTAGAGAACCAGGGTTGAGATGGAAGCTCTTTTAAGAGCTGAGAAATAGCCCTGAGGGAGACAGCAGAATGGACGGGACCCAAATCTAGAGGAAGCTGGACCGAGTAGTAGGAGATGTGAAAGTTTGTGGGATATAAGAGGCTTATTAACGTGAAAGAGGGCTGGACTACTAGATGATGTGTTAGGTCACCACTCACCACAAATTCATTGGTGCGACTTGGTGTCATGAAAATTTGATGAACTTAAGTGAGAACACACACACACAATTGAATTTATACTTTATTACAACTGTATAGAAAGAAAGTAGCTCTCCGTGTTCCCTGTTTCCTAGTTGTCTGGCTCTGTAATTTTGTAGACCTGAAGTACAGACATTGGAAGTGCAGACAAGTACCCCAACTCTTTGAAGTTAAAAGGATCAAGTCAGAGAAAAGTGCTGATAACTTAAGAAAATGTATGTCACAAGAGGAATAGGTGACTTTTCCCCATACTGTGTTCCTTCTGGTATGGCATGTAAAGATGTCATTTTAGGAAAGGAAATTTACCTTTGGAGGCCAATGGCCGAAAGAACAACTAATCCAAAGTATACATTGAAATTATAGAAATACTTCATGGATTTAGCTTTCCCCAGAAAACTGTTGATAGCTGGTATTGGAAAAAGCTTTTCTAAAATATCCAAATGCAGGTAAGTGGACTTGGCCCAATGGTTAGGGCGCCTGCCTACCACATGGGAGATCTGCGGTTCAAACCCCGGCCTCCTTGACCCAAGTAGAGCTGGCCCATGTGCAGTGCTCATGCGCACAAGGAGTGCCGTGCTACGCAGGGGTGTCCCCCGCACAGGAGAACCCCATGTGCAAGGAGTGCGCCCTGTAAGGAGAGCCGCCCAGCGCGAAACAAAGTGCAGCCTGCTCAGGAATGGCGCTGCACAGAGAGCTGACACAAGATGACACAACAAAAAGAAACAGATTCCCGTGCTGCTGACAACAGAAGCGGACAAAGAAGCAGCAGCAAATAGACACAGAGAACAACCAGGGTGGGGGGAGAAGGGGGAGAGAAATAAATAAATCTTTAAAAAAAAAAAAAAGAGCAATTTAAAAAAATAGTTGTCTATTTCCCCCCTAAGTTATATGGATATAGTACAAAGTTGTGGTAGAAAAGTTAGAAAATACAAGGCAAAAAAATCATTCATAATTGCCAAAATCTGGAGAAAAGCATTTTGGTATATTTCTATTCAGTCTATGATATCTATCTATCTTTTCCTATACATAGACACAAATATATTTGTTGTATTTACATAAGTATATCAGTTTAGATTCGAATTTCAATTTTTGGAAAATGTATTTAAATTGTGAACCTTGTCAATGGACTACCTCGAAAAGCAGAGAAAAGAGAAATACAAAACCCTGAGTTTCATCGTTTTGTGCTTTCCTTCAGGAACTGGATTCTGGTCTGGCTGTATATATATATCTGTACTAAGCTGGGCTGCCCCTTGACTCCACTCAGAGATACCTGAGTTGAAAATAGTAAGTTTAACCCATTTTATCAGCCTGTGCCAAAATTGTAGGTGAAGGTATCCCTAGTGTTACTTCTTTGAAATTGTAGCATTGTTTGGGGGGAATCCTTTCTTCTCTTAAGGGATAACTACAAAATACTTTCTTCAACAAAAGTGAAAACAAATACTTTTTTTTTTTTAATGACAATGGTTTTAAAAAAAGGAAATCTTTCCCTCAAACCACCACCACCACCTTGGATCTGGGGTTCCTGGTGGGGAAGGGCTATAATTTACACCGTGTTTAGAATTAAGAGTTTCAAGATTCACGTTTAACAGTCTCTTAAAAACAAAGCAAAACACCCCGGCCGGGTCGCACGCAGCGCCGCCCTCCAGGTCCCCGGGGCTGCCCGGGCCTCCCAGGCCGCAGCCGCGCGTCCGCGCTCGCGCTCCCCGCCACACCCCGCGGGCGGCGCCCCCGGGCGAGGGCTCAGGCGCGGGCCGCCCGCCGAGCCCCGCATCGGCCCGGGAGGCGGTCCGGGCCGCGCTTCTCCCTTTCCCGAGCCGCAGCCTCTCCTCCCGGGAAGTGGGGAGGACCGCGCCCCGCGGGGCTGCGCGGCGGCCGACGGTGGAAGCGGCCGGTGCGCCCCGCCGGCCCCAGCCCCGGCCCGGCCCGCGGAGCACCACCCGACGGCCCGAGAACGTCCTGCGGCGCTGAGCCCGCACGTGCCCGCGCGCGCGGCCCGCGGCCCTGCAGCCTCCGGCGCCACCTCCGCGACCTCAGGATCCTCTGGAAGCGCGGGAGCCTGCGAGCAGGCCTGGAGCAGCCCGCGGCCCACTGGGAGCTCTTCGACCTGCCGTGCAGCCCCCGCGGGAACCTCCTGCGCGACCCGAGTGCCGAAGAGTTCTTGGAACCCTGACGCCCACGAGGGGGACCCCTGGAAGGTGGAGAGCCTCCCTGGAGATCACGGGACAAACCTTCCTGACCCTAATGTCAGGAAGCACTTGGTCACATCATAGGACGCGTGCCTCAAGTCCCAGCCGGTAGACCGCAAGGCCGAGGGCCCCTGGGGTTTGCTCCTGGACACGTTCCATCCCCCCGTCGTGGTCAAGGACTGGTTTGCCCCACATCGAACTGTGGCTGCGCCTGCCATGTCCGCGTCCAGCTGGCTTCAGCTGACTACGTCCTCTTGGCTTCTCCTTGGAGCCCCCACCCATGAAAATCCACCAGTGGAATGATGCCAAGCGGGTGGAGGTCTCCCAGGCGACTCCCATATCATCTTCCTGCTCGGGAGGCCAGGACACCCAGTTCTGGGCTGACTGGTACTGCCCGTGTCACCAACAGCAGCATCGCCATCAGCCCAAGGTGACCAGGGGGCTGGCACCTGTGGACAGCTCAGCCTGAAGCCAAGGCTGGGTGGGAGGAGGCCACCCAGCTGCCCTCCCCACCCTTGTCTCCACAGCTTCGATGTCTGTCATCTAACCGGCTGTCCATCCTTTCTCTGTCCAGACCAGCCAAGTGACCAAGGTTCCCTCCAGGCAAGAGCTGGGCCCCTGTGTTGAGTACTGAGGCCCCTCTGTCGGGAATTCCTGCCCTTGTTCCATCCTTGGGCACCCACCAGCTTGTGATAAATGACTGTGCATGACTTTGATGTTTCATCATCGTAAGTGTTTCAGTTAAAAAAAAAACAACAGCAACAACAAAACAGTTGTTTTGGTTTGTTGTTGTTTAGATGCTAAAAGAGCATGATTCCGATAAGATAGCATGGAAGTGATTTTTTTGCTTTTTCAAACAAATTTGCCATAACTTGATGAATTTAGTCCTTTCTTTCTTTCTTGATGGTTTGCTGCAGATATCTATCAGCTATGTGAAGGTATAGCCAAGAATATGGTCAACTGTGTCAAACCAATGAAATAGGAACTGTCAGCCATCAGTAGTCCAAAAATGTACATTTTTCTAACCAAGAAGTCTGGGGGAAAGCTGAGCAAACTCAGAACATATAATGTTGCACAGATTGAAAGATGTTTATAAATCAGTTTTGCATTGGAGGCAGAACAACTTCAATAAAGTTCTTGGACTAGGGAGTTGAACTCAGATTTTTATTAAAAAAAAAAACTAGAGCCAAGAAAATGGAATTTCTTTCTTTCTTAAGAAAACATACATTTTCCTAATTGGCCTGGTTGTGAAGCAAGGTCATTGAATTTAGAAGTTTCAATTTTCGAATATGTTTTATCGCGACCATGCATACGTAATTTAGGACTGACTTTTGCCTGGGACACAAAGATCTGACCTCAGCAGTTGTTTCAGGGTAGGGCACAGCCTCATCGTTCAACTTGTCCAGTTTTGAATTGGTTATTCTCTGTGGTACTGATTGCTAAATAACTCGACTATCACCTCTGACATAATTCAAATGCTTGTCACAGAATCAGAATTTTGTATTCAAAATATTTTTTCTTAAATCTGTTTTCTGCTTCTAATTCTGCTTGGTTTAAAGGGTTAAAGGTTCCTAGACCCAGTAAAGGGCTCCTCTGTGGCATGCCCCCTCCTATTGTTACTAAATTATGCACCTTAAAAATATATACACCTTAAATAACAGAGAATATAAAGATGGAGAACATTTATTCAGACATGAAGGACCACCTAAATTCTTTGTTTCTTATTTCGTAGAATATGTCACCAAATCTGTTGTGTTCTTATTTTGTAACTAATGTGTAAATTAAATGTGGACACTCTACCCCAAGTTGTAGTGAACAGTACCTGATAGAGGTTACTATGAACTATAACGTGCTGTAGAAATCCAAGTCCACCATTAAGGTGAATATATTCAAAAGGAGAGAACGGACTTAGAGCTGAGATTTTTATTGTGCACTAGGAGATTTCTTCTACTTAGGTATGTGACTTCCAGAGTAGCTCTGGCAGAACGGTAATGTAGGTGAAATTTGTACCTTTCTGTGCCCACATACTTTTCTTAACAGAGCTTGATTTCTGCTGGCTGATGACACTTCTAACTTGTTAGAAATAGAATAGAAAACAGAGTTGAAGATACCTAAAGGGCGGCCAAGTGTGAGCTTCTTTCCATGTCAGCTAATGACCGTTCAAGTTAGGGGTGAAAAATCTTGATGTCTTTCTTGACTCTTCACTTCTCTCAACTGTCCTCCCCCTCTCTCCCTGTCATGCTCCCAACCAATCTCTCAGCAAATCCTGTTGACTCTACCTTCTAAATACATTCAGAATTCTGCCACTACTGGTCCAACCCACAGTAATCTCTTGCCTGAATTATTGCCTTTTAATTGGTTTTCCTGCTTCTACCTCTATTCCCCATTAATTGATACTCAATATAGCAGCCAGAGGTCCTGTTAACACATAACATTCCTCTGTATTTTCTTTCTTATATATTAAGATGACTGAATTTTTTATTGTGACATATATAAAACATAAAATTTGCCACATTAACCATTTTTTAAGTGTAAAATTCAGTGGCTTGATTATGTTTACAATGTTGTGCTACCATCACCACCATTCATTATAAAAAATTTTTTTTGGGAAACGGGTGTGGCTTAGGTAGTTGGGCTCCCATCTACCATATAGGAGATCCAGGGTTTGATGTCCAGGGCCTCCTGGTGAGGGCAAGCTGGCCTGCGTGGCAAGCTGGCCCACACGGAGTGCTGGCCCATGTGGGAATGCTGCCCACGTGAGAATGCCGCCCCACGTGGGAGTGCCACCCCATGCAGGAGTGCCAGCTGATGCAGAGAGCTGGTGCAGCAAGATGACACAACAAGAGACACAGAGGAGAGAAAATAAGAAGACATAGCAGGGAAGTGGATTTAGCTCAATGGATTGAACATCTGCCTACCACATGGGAGGTCCAGGGTTCAAACCCAGGGCCTCCTGACCCATGTGATAAGCTGGCTCATGTGCAGTGCTGATGCATGCAAAGAGTGCCATGCCACATAGGGTTGTCCCCTGCATAGGGGAGCCCCATGCACAAGTAGTGCGCCCCAAAAGGAGAGCCACCCAGCACGAAAAAAGTGCAGCCTGCCCAGGAGTGGTGCTGCACACACGGAGAGCTGACACAGCAAGATGACACAAAAAAAGAAACAGATTCCCGGTGTCGCTGACAAGAATACAAGTGGACACATAAGAACACACAGCAAATGGACACAGAGAGCGGACAACTGGGGGAGGGCAGGGAAGGGGAGAGAAATAAATATAAAATAAATATTTAAAAAATAAAATAATAAAATAGAATTAAAAAAAAAAAAGAAGACATAGCAGAGCAGGGAGCTGAGGTGGTACAAGAGTAATCATCTCTCTCCCACTCTGGAAAGCCCCAGAATCAGTTCCCGGAGACACCTAATGAGAATATAAGCAGACACAGAAGAACATACAGTGAGTGGACACAGAGAGCTGACAAATGGGGGGGGGGGGGGGAGAAATAAATAAATAAATCTTGAAAAAAAAATTTTTTTAAGGAGGTGCCGGGGATTGAATTGGGACCTCATACATGGGAAGTAGGAGATCAACCACTGAGCTACATCTGCTCCCCCATTATCAAAAAATTTTATCACTCCAAACAGAAACTCCATTGCCATTAAGCAATAACTCCCCATTCCTCCTCTTCATGCCCCCTAGTAACCTCTAATCCAATTCTTGCTTCTAAGAATTTGCTTATTCTAAATATTTCATATAAGTGAAATCATATGCTATTATCCTTTTGTGTTGGCCTTTTTTCACTCAGTGTGTTTTCAAGATTCATCCATCTTGTAGCATGTAGCAATTATTTTTTATGGCTGAATAATATTCCATTATATGGCTATACCATATCCTATTTAGACATTCATCTCTTTTTTAAAAAAGATTTATTTATGTATCCCCCCCCCCACCTTGTGGCTTGTTTGGTATCTGTTCTCTGTGTCCATTCGCTGCTCGTTTTTCTGTGTCTGCTTGTCTCCCTTTGTTGTGTCATCTTGCTGTGTCAGCTCTTCACGGTGTACTGGCCAGCTTGCCTTCACAAGGTGGCCCTGGGACACGAACCCAGGGCCTCCCATATGGTAGACAGAAGCCCAACTGATTGAGCCACAGCCGCTTCCCTAGCCATTCATCTCTTGATGGACACGTGGGTTATTTCCACCTTTTGGCTATTGTAAGAAATGCGGCTTATGAACATTGGTGTTACTAGTATCTGTTTGAGTCACTGCCTTCAGTTCTTTTGAGTATATAGCTAGGAGTAGAATTTATGGGTCATGTGGTAATTCAATGTTTAGCTTTCTGAGTAACCACCAAACAGTTTTCCATAGTGAGTGCACCATTTTACATTCCCACCAACAATGCACAAGTGTTCTTATTTCTCCACATCCTCAATAAACACTTGCTATTTTCCATTTCTTAAATAATAGCCATCCTAGCAGGTGTGAAGTGGTATCTCATCACAGTTTTTATTTGCATTTCCTTGATGACTAATGATGTTGGGCACCTTTTCATGTTCTTATTGGTCATTTGTATATCTTCTTTCTAGAAATATCTATTCATATCCTTTGCCCATTTTTAAAGTTGGTTCAATTGTCTTTTTGCCGTTGAGTTGTAAAAGTTTTTTTATATATTATAGTTATTAACCCCTTATCAGATATATGATTTCCAAATATTTTCTCCTATTCTGCAGGTTATCTTTTCACTTTCTTGATAATATCCTTTGATATATGAAAGCTTTTATTTTGATCAAGTCCAATGTATCTTTTTTTTCTTTTATTGCTGTGCTTTGGGTGAAAAATCTAAGAATCTTTTGCCAAAGACAAGGTCTTGAAGATTTTCCCGTTTTCTTTCAAGAGTTATATTGCTTTAGCTGTTTTATTTAGGTTGTTGGTTCATTTTTAGTTAATTTTTGTGTATGGTTTGACAGTCTTTAACTTTTAAAGCCCTCTGTAACAGTTTGAATTTTGTGAATCTCAGAAAAAGATTATATTCTTGAATTAAGCTATTCCTGTGGGTGTGCAGCCTTTGATTACATTGAATTTGGTTGAGGGGCCTTCCATTAGATTACTTGATAAGATCACTTCAAGGTTTTTTGTTGTTTTTTTTTTAGGTACCAGGGCCAGGAATTGAACTGGGACCTCATATGTGGGAAGCCAGCCCTCAACCACTGAGTTGCATCGGCTCCCCTGAATTGTATTTTTTGTTGGTTTGCTTGTTATTTTTGTTTTGTTTTGTTTTTAGGAGGCCCCAGGGACCAAACCAAGTCCTTCCATGTGGGAAGCAGGCACTCAACTGCTTGAGCCACATCCGCTCCTCACTTCAGGGTTTTTGATTGTACTGTGTCAGTGAGGTGTGAGCCAGCTTGGGTTGTACTGTGTCAGTGAGGTGAGACCCAAGCTGGGTCTGATATAAATGGAGACAACAGAGAGACAGACGGACAGACAGACACAGGAGAAAGGAAGCCACCACAATGAACTTGTCATGTGAGAGAGAGGACTGCAGGTAAACAGAGAAGCCCCCAGAGGCTGAAAGAGAGGTTCCAGAGTCTGAAACCAGCAGAGCATCGAGGCACAGAAAAAGGCTCCTGAGGGGCTGGGCCCACTGAGCAGCCCACAGCTGAGAAGACAAGCCCTGCCACATGCCTCATCACCTCGTGGCAGGACACCAGGATCAAGAGTAGCTGACTTTCATGAGAAAGCATCTCTGATGGTGCCTCGATTTAGACATTTCACAGCCTTGTGACTGCGAACTTCTACCCCAAATAAATCCTCCTTATAAAAGCCAACCCATTTCTGGTACTTTGCATCAGTAACCCTGGCAAACTAAGACTTCCTCTGATGGTTTTTTGTTTTTTTTTTTAAAGATTTATTTTTATTTATTTTAATTCCCCTCCCCTCCCCGGTTGTCTGTTTTCTGTGTCTTTTTGCTGCGTCTTGTTTCTTTGTCCGCTTCTGTTGTCGTCAGCAGCACGGAAAGTGTGGGCGGCGCCATTCCTCGGCAGGCTGCTCCCTCCTTCGCGCTGGGCGGCTCTCCTTATGGGTGCACTCCTTGCGCGTGGGGCTCCCCCTATGCGGGGGACACCCCTGTGTGGCACGGGCACTCCTTGCGCGCATCAGCACTGCGCATGGGCCAGCTCCACGCGGTCAAGGAGGCCCCGGGCTTGAACCGCGGGCCTCCCATGTGGTAGATGGACGCCCTAACCACTGGGCCAAAGTCCGTTTCCCCTCTGATGGTTTTTTATTTCACTCAGAATAATAGCCAGGGAAGCGGACTTGGCCCAGTGGTTAGGGCGTCCGTCTACCACATGGGAGGTCCGTGGTTCAAATCCCAGGCCTCCTTGAGCCATGTGAAGCTGACCCATGCGCAGTGCTGATGTGCGCAAGGAGTGCCTCCATGCAGGGGGTGCCCCCTGCATAGGGGAGCCCCACGTGCAAGGAGTGTGCCCCGTAAGGAGAGCCGCCCAGCGTGAAAGAAAGTGCAGCCTGCCCAGGAATGGGGCTGCCCACAGGGAGAGCTGATGCAACAAGATGACGCACAAAAAGAAACACAGATTCCCATGCCGCTGACGACAACAGAAGCGGACAAAGAAGAAGATGCAGCAAATAGACACAGAGAACAGACAACTGGGGTGGGGGGGAAGGGAGAGAAATAAATAAATCTTTAAAAAAAAAAAAAATAGCCAGTCTTTTCCACTGATGACAAGGCTGTCCACACCCACTCTACCCTTACTCTCTAACCTCCTCCCCTCCAGTCTCTCCCTTGTTTACTCTGCCTCAGTCTGTAAGAAATGAAGATTAGTTTAGTTTTCACATAACGGAAGAAAATATTGATTAATGTAACCTGGCAGCCTACTGCCTCAGTCTCCCACTCTCAGGTTAAGCAGGAACAAAGGAAACCAGCTTAAGCCAGTCCTATAGGCAGTAGAAAAGATGTCCAAGAAAGAGCTAAGTCAATACCAATTCAGCACTAAATTCCATTCCTTATTTGGCAAAGGGGAGCAGGTAAAAACTAAAACTAAAATGGTTGGAATGGGGGGAAGCAGTTAATCACAAACTTTTGCGCGGGAAAGTTAGATCTTCTTGGATAGGCTGTAACTTCTGAAGTATCCAATCTATGGAGAAACAGAGGAAGAGCTTGCGTGCTAGGCTTAGGGGTATAAATTGTGTCATTTTTCTTTATTCGGGGTGCAACCACATTTTCCCCTTCTTGCAAGATTGATGATAAATTCTTTTCTTCTCCACAATTGGGTGAGCCTCATTTTCTTCCAGAAGAAGATTTCTTTCTCACAAGTCCCACTGGCCTCCCTCATTAGTCTTCCAACATGCAAGGCACATTCACACCTCAGAGCCATTATATTTCCAGTTCTCTTTGTCTTCTCTAGACATCGGCCCCACCCTTCCCTTACTTCCTTCAGGCGGGTAGGTAAACTCTCTGAGGCCCTCCCTGCACTTATCCTTGTCTAACATACTGTGTTGTTCACTTAGTTATCCTGCTTGTGATCTGTCTCCCCCAAAAGAATGTCAGCTCCATGAAGACAGAGATTTTTGTTTGTTTTGTTCACTGTTCCATCCCCACCCTGTACCTGGCATATATTGGGCGGCCAATAAATTTTGTTAAATGAATTAACAAATCCGGGGTTTACCACTGTGGAAGTTCAAGAAATTTTCTTGTAGACATCTTTAAGTGTATTCAAGTGTATCTCTCATTCATTGGCATTCCACAGACTCTGACGCCATAGGTACTCAGTACATTGAAAGGAAGAGAAGTGCATGTGGACTAGCAACCTTGAAGGTTGCTTTCAATAGTTGTTATTTTTTAAGCAGATTTTTTTGGGGTGTGGATGTGGCTTAGTGATTGAGTGCCTGTTTACCACGTATGAGGTCCTGGGTTCAGGCCCTGGTACCTCCTAAAAAAAAAAAAAAAGATAAAAGCAGTTGTTTTGAGATATATTCACATACCATACAGTCTATCCAAAGTGTACAATCAGTGACCTTTAGTATGATCACAGTGTTATGCATTCATCACTATAAAAAATTTTACAACAATTTCATTACTTCGAAAAGAAAAACTCCACACCCCTTAGCAGTCACCTCTTAATCCATCTATCCTTCCCCTGCCCTATATAACCACTAATTCAATTCCATCTTTATATTTATATAAATATTTATATTTACATTTTATATAAATGGAATCATACAATATGTTGTACTTTGTATCTGATTTCTTTCACTTAGTAGAATGTTGTGGGTTTTTTGCCTTATATTAACATCGTGTAAACTAACATATATAACATTTGTTCAGTTTCAAAGAAAAACAGTCTTATATATACAATATTACCATATTTATATTTTACATGAGGTTTTAGTATGCTTTACAGACCCATGTTACATTTTAAAGTTTTCCTTTTAATAATATACATGACTTTAGACCAGGGGTTCTTAACCTTTTTTTCTTCTACAGACCCCTTTGCCAGTCAGGTAAAAACCACGGACCCCTTACTAAGTCTACACTATACTGTGTATTATTTAATGACTATATCTCACCCACACCAACATGTTCCCACAAGAATAATGTTTTTTTGAATTTCAATTCAAGCTCACAGACACCTTGCTAAGAACCCCTGCTTTAGACTTTCTCTTTCAACTTCAGTCATACCCATATAATAGCACTGCTAGTTAAAATATTATGTTGTGCTCTCACCTTTTCTATTCATTTCCAAAGATTAACACAGAACTTTTTTACCAATTCTGCACAATTTAACCCTGAGCTTTCCATTCTTTAACTTCGTTCTAATTTTCTGATGACTATATTCTACTTATTAACTCCATGAGTTTACACAATATATTTAGTTCATAATAGCGCAATCATACCATATTTGTCATATTTGTCCTTTTGTGTCTGGCTTGCTTCACTCAACTCCTCCAGGTTCATCCATGTTGTCATATTCTTTACGACTTCATTTCTTCTTCAAACTGCATAATATTCCATTGTGTGGATACACCACAATTTGTTTATCCATTCATCAGTTGATGGATACCTGAGTTGTTTCTATGTTTAGGCAATCATAAATAATGCTGCTGCTATATTGTATACAGATATCTGTTCATGTTACTGCTCTCATTCTTCTGGATATTTACCTGGTAGTGGTATTACTGGGTCACATGGCAAATCTAAATTCAACTTCTTTAGGAACTGTCAAACAGTCCTCCACAGTAACTGTCCCATTCTACATTTCTACCAACAGTTCCTATTTCTCCATATCCTGTCCAACACTTGTAGTTCTATGTCTTTTTAATAGTGGCCATTCTAATAGGTGTGAAGTGATAGCACATTGTAGCTTTGATTTGCATTTCCCTAATCACTAGTGATGTGTAACATTTTTTTCATGATTTTTTTTTTTCCATTTGTATTTCTTCTTTTGACAAATGTCCGTTCAAGTCTTTTGTCCATTTTTTAATCAGGTCATTTGTCTTTTTATTTTTGAGTTTTAGCATCTCTTTATGTATCATGGATATTAAGTCCTTTTTGGATATGTGATTTCCAAATATTTTCTTCCGTTGAGTCAGCTGCGTTTTCACCCTTTTGACAAAGTCCTTTGAGGTGCAAAAGTGTTTAATTTTGAGGAGATCCCATTTATCTATTTTTCTTTTGTTGTTTGTGCTTTGGGTGTAAGGTCCAAGGAATCACCACCCACCACAAGGTCCTTAAGATGTTTCCCTACATTTTCTTCTAGTATTTTTATGGTCCTGGATTTTATATTTAGGCCTTTGATCCATTTTGAGTTGGTTCTTGTGCAGGAAGTGAGATAGGGGTCCTCTTTAAATCTTTTGGTTATGGATATCCAATTGTTCAAGCACCATTTTTTGAAGAGAGAGTTTGGTCCCATTAACATGAACTTGGTAAATTATCAAAAACTAGTTGGCTGTAGAGGGGAGTGTTTATTTCTGGACTCTAAATTCTGTTCCCCTGATCAATGTGTCTATCTTTATGCCAATACCATGCTGTTTTGACCACTGTAGCTTTGCAGTATGTTTCAAGGTCAAGCAATGAAACTCCTCCCACATCACTCTTCTTTTTCAGAATGCTTTTGGCTATTAGGGTGTATGTAGGAAACAAAGGCATGTTGTTTCCATGGAAGCAAGTTACTTTCTTGACCACCGAGTCATGCTGTCTTCATAGCTATATGCGCAGGTCATAAATCTAGCAAGGAGATGTGTACATTCAGGTGGAATGAGGACTAGGTAGAACGGGACAACCTGGGCAACAAGATTTATGGGTATGCTTTCTCAACAATATAATAGAACATTGAAATTTTGTACTTTGAATTGTAATCGTAGATTTTGATCCATTGTGTTACACAGGTTGAGGTAATGGCAATAGTTAGCTAGAATAGTTGCTGGTTCTCACGACTGCTTGGAGTATATAAAGAAGCCCCTGAGATTAATAAACTTGTCTGATGAGCTTGAGGCTTCAATGCTCTCAGATCCCCTGATCCCAATCTCTCTTTGTCTTTCATTCCCTATACCCTTCCGGTCCACAACTCTGACAGGTGTACTTTCCCTTCCAAATTAATTTGGTAATTACTTTTCTATTTCTGTAGAGTAGGATGTTGGAATTTTGATTGCTTTCAATTGTTATTGACTTACGCTAGTCTATAAGCTTTATGAGGGCAGGGACCATGTGTTTTTGCTCACCATTTCTTTCCCAATCCTTCTAAGAGCGCTTGGCATCTAGCTGGTATGCAATAAATGAATGTGTAATAAATTGAGAACCTAAGGTAACTCTTATCTTCATGCCTCATGCTGAAGCCCAAGCAGATCTTGTCAGTATTGGATTTACCAAGGAAATCAAGAAAGATATCCTTAACAGAAGAAGCAGTACTGAAGCAGAAAGTGGTGATCCAGTTGAGGTGCTGCCAGTTTCTGTACCAGGTTCCTTACCTGTGCCATCCACAGACCTCATTTCTCATCCTTTCTTTCTGAAAAACAGGTGAGTATGCATAGGGAGCCTGAGCCTGGAATGGAATTACGGTAAGTGCTAGAATGTATTTCTAATTGGACCTTTGAATAGCAAAGTGATATTTGTGAAGTTTTTTAAGGCCAGGGATATATTCACAATCACTTAGCTGATATTTGATATGTTTTTGTACTAAACTCATGAGAGAAGGAGGCAATAGTCACTCATCAGCCTCTTGACAATACCATAGTATATACTGCAAAGAACATTTGGATGGGCTGGACAAATTTGAAAGTTTGATACACAGTGATTTAGATTCATGTTTCAGGTTAGGAATACTCAGTTTATACGTAGTAAAAATAATTTATTTTCATATTAAAAATAGTATTAAAATCTTGCCAGACATTTCTGACCCCTTGAAACTCTTTTTCTAAGATTTTATATTTTGGATATAATTTCACTCTGATTTACTTGTTGAAATTATTTCTCTGAATTACATCTGTATTGCTCAGGTTTTACTCTTGGAATGCAAGTTCTCTTGGTTAAAAAATGAAACAAAAACAACTTAATTGTAGAAATTTTAAAACACTCACAAAATTATAGAGAATACTAGTACAAACTCCTATGTACCCATCACTCAGTTTGACAGTTATCAACATTCTGTGGCTTTTATTTCACCTATCTCTTCCGAACAATTTCTTCATCTGGAATACCTTATTTATTTATTTTAAAGATTTATTTTATTTTCATTTATTTCTCCCCACCCTCTTGTTGTTTGCACTTGCTGTGTCTGTTCATCTTTCTTGTTTCTTTTGGGAAGCACAAGGAGCCAAACCTGGGAACTCTGATGTGGGAAGGAAGTGCCTAATTGCTTGAGCCACCTCTGCTCCCTACTTTGTTGTGTCTCTCATTGTGTTTTTCTTCCCTGCATTTTTGTTGAGTCATCTTGCTGCATTAGCTCACCACACCTGCCGGTCTGTTTTAGGAAGCACCAGGAACCTCTTCTCCCTGCTTTGTTGTGTCTCTCATTATGTTTTTTTCTTCTTGTGCCTCTTGTTGGGTCGTTTGCTGCACCTGCCCTTCACACCAGCTTGCTCTCTTCTTTAGGAGGCACTGGGATCCAATCCAGCTACCTCTCATGTAGTAGGTAAGAGCCCAGTTGCCTGAGCTGCATCCGCTGGAATATTTTAAAGCAAATTTATTGTATTCAATAAACTTTAGTTTTCTCCTGGATCTTTATTTCTTCTGTAATTATCTCTTCTTCCAGGGATGCAGCATTATGTGTATTTAAATCCCACCCGTACATTACTAGCTACAAAACTTTTGCCAAACAGTACCTCCTGTCACATATGTATGAGAGAGCTAGGAAGTTAGAAGAAAGATTATCTTAAAAAAAAAAAAATGAGTGTCTCCTGGGACAACTAATAAAAGGATTATGATGGACAACTCCCATTCCAAAAAAACAGAGAGTACCTACAACCACAAGCAAGACAGTTCCATCCATCTGCCCCATGGGATCTAAGCCTTCTCTCAATCAGAAACAGAGTAGGCATCACCATCCTAAAATTCTCAAGATTGGAGAATGAACAAACATAAGGGGCGAATGCAACAATGGGCTAAAGTAGACATTATTATTCTAGCAATGGAAGAACTTGTATTATGATATAAAGGAGTGGCTACCAGAGGTTCTGAGGGGAGGGAAAGGGAAGAACTCTCTCATGAGTTTAGTACAAAAACATATCAAATACCAGCTAAGTGCAACATGGAGGAATTTTTGGGATCTTGGAATTGTCCTGCATGACATTGCAATGATAGATACAGACCATTATACCTTTTGTCAAAACCTATAAAATTGTGCAGGGGAAAGTGTAAACTATAATGTAAATTATAGCCTGTGGTTAGTATAATGCTTCAATATGGGTTTATGAATTGTAAGAAATATACCACATTAATGAAAGATGTTGTTAATGGGGGAAATTGTGGAAGGCGTAGGTAGTGGGGTGTGTGGATGTTAGAGAAAAGGGGATGCCCACTGGGACATGGAGACTGATGATTGCAGGCAGAAAGTTTATTGGGAAGCTCTCCCAACAGAGGGGGTTTGAAGAATAGACTTCAGCCCGTCCCTGGAAAGGGGGGATTTGTTTATACAGTACATTCCTAGGTGGGGAAATGATAATTGGTGGGAGGGGGTTGAGGGTGTGAGTGAGGTGCAGGGGCCAATAGATGCCCTAGAGGTGAAAAATTTCCCTTGTATGGCTAGAGGGTAGTGGGTTAGGGAGTTATATTTTCTTGGAATGCTGGAGGAGCAGGTGGCACTTTGATCTGGAGGGGGTGAAGGTCTCTGTTTCACTTTACTCCCGTCTCCACATGGTTTCTTTGTTCAGCCTTTGGGGAGTTGCCGTGCTTTCAGACACATAAGCTTAAGGTGGGGGGGGGCTTGTCTTTCCTCAATGCATGTCAGGGGGAACTGAGTCACAGTTTGTTAATTATTGCAAACCTAGTGAGGGGAAACCTCTAACAGTGGGAATCCCCTATATTTTTATGTAACATTTATGTAATCTATAGCTTCTTTTTTTTTTTTTTAAGATTTATTTATTTATTTTATTTAATCCCCCCCCCTCCCCTGGTTGTCTGTTCTCTGTGTTTATTTGCTGCGTCTTGTTTCTTTGTCTTCTTCTGTTGTCATCAGTGGCACGGGAAGTGTGGGCGGCGCCATTCCTGGGCAGGCTGCACTTTCTTTCGCGCTGGGCGGCTCTCCTTACGGGGCGCACTCCTTGCGCGTGGGGCTCCCCTATGCGGGAGACACCCCTGCGTGGCAGGGCACTCCTTGCGCGCATCAGCACTGCACATGGGCCCGTTGCACACGGGTCAAGGAGGCCCAGGGTTTGAACCGCGGACCTCCCACGTGGTAGACGGACGCCATAACCACTGGGCCAAGTCCGTTTCCCATATAGCTTCTTTAAAAACAACAAAATAAATTAAAAAAATGAGTGTCTTAAAGAAGGAGTGTGTAAACACGAGATTGAATAAAACAAGTGTTTCCAGGAGACAAGTGGAATCCTGCATGCCTGAGTTCACATTTATACTCTGCTACTTAGTAGCTTTGTGCTTTCTTTTTCTCATCCGTAAAGTAATTAGGATAAAATGAAATAATGTATGTAGTAATGCCAGTAAATATTAGTTTCCTTTTCAGTTTCTACTCTTTGCTCTGCTCTAGTGGACTAAATATTAGTCCTTCTATAAGACTGGAGAAAGGAAAAACTGAAAAATTAAGATGGACAATTTAATGCAATTATTTGCATTAAAAATCTTTACCTCAGAATCCTATTTTATGTTGCCTCTTTTGCATGTGAGAAAGTGATGCCTGTAAACCAATTTCTCTTTAAAAAATAAGTTTGGCAACCTGGGTGTCCATCAACTGATGAATGGATAAACAAACTGTGGTGTATTTACAGGATGGAATATAATGCACCTATAAGGAAGACATGAGGGAAGTGGACTTGGCCCAATGGATAGAGCATCTGCCTACCACATGGGAGGTCCGAGGTTCAAACCCCGGGCCTCCTTGACCCATGTGGAGCTGGCCCATGTGCAGTGCTGATGAGCGCAAGGAGTGCCCTGCCACGCAGGGGTGTCCCCTGCATAGGGGAACCCCATGTGCAAGGAGTGCGCCCCGTAAGGAGAGCCGCCCAGCGTGAAACAAAGTGCAGCCTGCCCAGTGGCACCGCACACAAGGAGAGCTGACACAACAAGATGATGCAACAAAAAAAGAAACACAGATTCCCAGTGCCACTGGTAAGGATAGACGCAGTCACAGAAGAACACATAGTGAATGTACACAGAAAGCAGACAACTGGGGGGTGTAGGGAGAGAAATAAATAAAAAATAAATCTTTGAAAAAAAATAGGAAGACATGAAGTTATAAAGCATGTGACAACATGGATGAACCTGGAGGAGATTATGTCAGTGAAGCAACCCAGACGTGAAAGGATAAATACTGTATGATTGCATTACTGTGATCCAAATATATTGTGTAACACATTGTATGATTTTAAAAAAATTATACGTATACAGAACGTTCTTAAAAAATCAGTTCAGTCTTGAATCTTTCATTTTAGGAAATTTTCCCATGTAAGGAAAAACAATCAAACAAAAAGTGTATTCCAAGATTATAGAGTTGGAGGATCTTCCAAATCCAGGGCCAGGGACCCACATGCACAGAAAGCTGGCTGTCTCTCCTCAGGAGTAAGGTGCCACACACTGGCACTTACTGGAGTCCTAGACCACCCTCTGGCATAAGTGAGCAATTTGGTCCAGATGGAGTTTTGTATTCCATGCATTGGGCACTAGGGGCTGGCTGCAGATGTTCCAACACTTCTTTGACTTCTCTGACTAATTTTAAAGCCTTGTTTCCAACTATAGGAGTGATATTGGAGGAACAAGGATGGGGCAATGTACCTGCAAGAAACAAAAAACCATCATAGATCCTTCTAGTCAAATGGTGGTGTCTATATTAAGAAATGCATTTACTGAATGTAAAACAATGAGTCAGAATTCTTGCTCTGTTTCTGGATGGCATGTCCTCCTCTGGTGGCCTCAGTTTTGTCTTCCCTAACAAGAGAATGACACCATTTCCTCAGATTAGGGTTTGAGTTAATTACAGTCTGATACCTGTCGAGATTTTTTTCTCCATGGTGCCAACATAATACACAGAATCATTGTTAAACCTAGTGTAACTACAAAAATAAAACATTTGACGTAAAGCATCTCAGGTGGCACTTTGGTCTGCTTCTTTTAAAATCTCTAAAGCAAAGAGAGTTTGGCTGAACTTCATATGCTCTGGACTTTGGTCTTCACTTTGAGGGAGCCTGTCGTAGATTTCCCAGCAGACTTGGTAGGAGGTCAAAGAGTGTGTTAAGTAAAATAAAATGGGTACCTGCACTGGGCATTGCTGGGAGAAGACCCCTTTATGAGAAGGATTTTTCCAGAGACAAAAACAATTGACCTGCAAGGGTTTTCTGAGAAAATACACCCTACAGAGTCACTAACAAGCAACACTTGTTGATACAACTAGTTTTGGTGTGGTAGAGAGCTTATCAGAATAGACAATCACACCACATTAATCAATGTATATCTGCTTCCCTCTTTGTAACACCCCTCCACACATGTGTAAAATGGAAACTTAATGTCAGCCAGTCAGAACATTTCCTCACTTGCTTCAGTGCTCATCTTATATGAGCTTCCCCTTTCTAACTCTCCAGAAGAGCTCCTTTCTACTTCCTGTCTGGGGATGCTGCCCAATTCATGAATATAGCTGTGAGATCCTAAAATGCATGAAAAGCTTTTCTTTCATTAAGTGTATGGAGCTGGTTATTGGATTTCTAATTTTCACACTGTTTCTGGCTTTTGTCACGACTGAAGTTTAGAGTCCTAATCCCTCTTCTTAACCAGAGTACATCATGATTAGAGACGATGTTTAAAAGAACTGTAAAAATTGCTTTCTGTGAAACATTACATAAAAGAGGGACTAATTTTTTTATGACTCTCAGACTTATTTATATATTTGGGGGACTCAGATGATAACAAAACAGGCCAGTGGAGCTGCCTCTTTGAGTTCCATTACTGGGTTTCTGACCTGGTTGTGCCCCCTCCTCAGTCACCTTTCTCAGCTGAGATCTCTGGCAGGTGGAGAGGCAGGACGAGTTCCTTGTGAAAGGACCTGACTGCATTACAGCAGAGAGCTTTCACCATCTGCTGCTGTAAAGGTCATAGGGCAGGGGTTCTTAACATGGGGTTCGTTAGCTTGAATTGAAATTTAAGAAAACATTATTCTTGTGGGGATGTGTTTGTGTGGGTGTGATATATTCATTAAATAATACACAGTGTAGTGCAAACTTAGTAAGGGGTCTATGTTTTCACTTGACTGGCAAAGGGGTCCATGAATAAAAAAGGGTAAGGACCCCTGTCATAGGGCTTCAGCTGCTAGAGATCATGTCGTTTAAGAACACCACTGCATCACTAAACCCAAGAGAGAGTGTACCCCTCTAGTTTCACAAATTAAAATTGTGGATTAAAATCCACATTCTGGGGAACAGATGTGGCTCAAGTGGTTAAGCGCCTGCTTGTTCGTTCCTGGTGCTTCCTAAAAACAAAAACAGGGAAACGGCTGTGGCTCAATCAGTTGGGCTCCCATCTACCATATGGGAGGCCCTGGGTTCGTGTC
Organism: Dasypus novemcinctus; assembly: GCF_030445035.2. Classification (NCBI taxonomy): domain Eukaryota; kingdom Metazoa; phylum Chordata; class Mammalia; order Cingulata; family Dasypodidae; genus Dasypus; species Dasypus novemcinctus. The sequence continues at coordinate 17,418,738 of NC_080690.1, read as the reverse complement.
CTGGGGCCTCCTTGTGAAGGCAGGCTTGCCCACACGCTGCGGAGAGCTGCCGGCACACAAGGGCTGCAGAGAGCCGACTCAGCAAGGTGACGCAACAAAACAGGGAGACAAGCAAAAACACAGAATGGACACAAAAAACAGAGAGCACACAAAAAAGCCACGGGGGGAGGGGGGAATAAAAACCAACCAAACAACAAACAAATAAAGAAAAAAACAACTTAGAGGGGGCTGATGTGGCTCAGTGGTTGAGCACCAGCTTCCCACATATGAGGTCCCGGGTTCAATCCGTAGCCCTGGTACCTCAAAAAAACCCACAAAATACCCAAAACTGATGTGCTGTTTTCTTCAACAAGCCCTCCCTCACTGTCCTGGATCCTGGTGACTTTTCCCTTTTGAGTAACTATGACTTATTTGCTGAATAATAGCATAAGATTTTATTTCACTTTTTGTATTTGTAGATTTTTAAAAATCTAGCTTTCTTCAATGAGATGATAATTTTCTGAGAAATAGGGAACAGTCTCTTTTCAAATGTCTATTATAGATTCTGGTACATCCAGGACAGTGTGGTGTAGTGGAAAGAATCAGGTAGCATGTTCATTGAATGATCACTATACAGCAGATATATGGGCTAAGACAGCATATCCTAAGTTAGAAGTTCTAGATTTCAGTCTGGTCTCTGCTGTATGAGAGCAGGTTAAGTCATAATAATAATAATAATAACAATTATTATTATTATTTTAGTAGGTACAAGGGATTGAACCTAGGCCACAACTGCTCCCCAACGAGAGGTGGCTCTTTTGTTTGTTTCTTTGATTTTTAGGAGGTACCGGAGATCGAATCTAGAACCCTGCACGTGGGAAGTAGGTGCTCAACCGCTGGAGTTACATTATTCCCTGTTGAGTCATTGACTCTTTTATTAAATTTATTTTTAATTTATTTCTCTCCCTTCCCTCCCCCCGTTGTCTTCTCTCCGTGTCCATTCACTGTGTGTTCTTCTGTGACCGCTTCTATCCTTATCAGCAGCACCGGGAATCTGTGTTTCTTTTTGTTGCATCATCTTGTTGTGTCAGCTTTCTGTGTGTGCTGCACCATTTCTGGGAAGGCTGCACTTCCTTTCGCTCTGGGTGGCTCTCCTTACGGGGCGAACTCCTTGCGCGTGGGACTCCCCTACGCAGGGGACACCCCTGCATGGCAGGGTACTCCTTGCGCGCATCAGCACTGCGCATGGGCCAGCTCCACACGGGTCAAGGAGGCCCAGGGTTTGAACTTTGGACCTCCCATGTGGTAGGTGGACGCCCTATCCATTGGGCCAAGTCTGCTTCCCCGTTTATTCTTTCTGAACCTGAACCTCTGTTTTCTTATTTCTAAAATGGAATGATAATATTTGCTCTAAAGAGAAATAATATTTATTGAGCACTTGCTATGTGCCAGCCACTGTTCTAAGTGCTGTAAGTTAATCAGCTTATTTAATTTATTACACCAGCCCTATTTTACAGACGGAGACAGAGAGGTTCAGAAATGTTTAGAGATTTAAGTGATCTGCTGCAGTCACATAACAAAGAGTGTAAGAGCAGAGTTTAAAACCAGGAAGTGTAACATCACAAACCCATGCTTTTAACCATTATGGCATAGTGCCCAAGTAGTTTACAAGGTCATGGTAGGTGAGGAGCAAATGAGTCAATGTATGTGAAACTACTTTTGTGAATTTTGAGACACTGTATGCTACTTTTATTTGTTCTAGGCGGTCAATAAATGCTTTAAATTGTGACGTGGTAAACAAGTTTCTATACTTGTATCTTCTCCATGCTTTAAACTTTTCAAAGTGCTTTCACACATTTGATCAATTCTGGACAATAAGCCACTTTACATGCATTTTGGAACAAGTCAAGTCATAAATAAATATTGGACAGTTGAGGAAACAGACCCAGAGATGTTAAAAGCCTTGCTCAGGACACAATGTCATTTAAACTGAGCCAGGACGTGAATTCAAGAGTTCTGACTCCTGGCCCATGCCTCCTCAGGTTTTTGTTGTTGTTATTTGTTTATTGTTGAATTGACACATTCAAGTTATCAACAATACACTAGACCATAAAAATATGACCTTTTCTCCTAGCCATTATCTCTTCCTAGAAGTTTGTGAACTATCTTCAGGTTATTGTTGTTTTTTTTTCCCAAATTGATTTTATTTACACATATTAATAAATCATACAATTCATCCAAAAAGTACAATCAATGGTATATGGTATAATCACATAGTTGTGCATTCATTACTTTACTGCTGTTTTAAAAACAAAAATCTCCTTTGGTATTTGGATCCCCAAGACTGCGTTATCTTATAAGGACTTTTTTTCAAAATATAAAGATGTTTTTTCCCCAACTATAAAAGTACAGTATGCTCATTGCAAAAAAAAAAAAGGAGTAAAAATCACCTACAATCCCACCACTCATAGATAACCATTTTTACATTTTATTTTGTCCTTCAAATTTTTCTATGTATAGATACAGTTTTTACAAGCTCCTTCTATCATATGGTTTTTTCTCTTTATTTTTTTTATATGTTACATTAAAAAAATATGAGGTCCCCACATATCTCCCCCCCCCCACTCCTCCCACATCAACAACCACTTTGATCATCATCGGACATTCATTGCATTTGGTGAATACATTTTGGAGCACTGCTGCACCACATGGATAATGGTTTACATTGTAGTTTACACTGTCCCCCAGTCCACCCAGTGGGCCATGGCAGGACATACAATGTCCAGAATCTGTCCCTGCAGTACCACTCAGGACAACTCCAAGTCCTGAAAATGCCCCCACATCATATCTCTTCTTCCCTCTCCCTACCCTCAGCCAGCTACCGTGGCCACTTTCTCCACATCAATGCTACAATTTCTTCCATTACTAATCACAATAGTTCCATAGCAGAATATCAGTAAATCCACTCTAATCCATACTCTATTCCTCCATCCTCTGGACCTTGGGATGGCTATGTCCACTCCACCTCTATATTGAGAGGGGGCTTAGATTCCACATGGATGGTGGATGCAATTCTCTATGGTCAAGGCAGATGACTCTGGAATTCATTGCCATGTCAGTTGCCCCTACTTTGGAGTTTGTGTACCTGAGTGTGATGTAGTTGGACTCAGATGTGACCTTTCTACACATGCCTCTTCTGTCACTTTTACTGGACCTGTGGTTGGCACTGGGGTTGGTGTATTCTCAGGAGATCTTAATCTCTGGACTGTCCACGTGACAGTCAGGACCTGAGCCTCAGCAGACTTGCAACTCCTATCCTCTGGTTTATTGGACTTACCTTGGCCAGTGAACAGCGAGGTGAAGAAGGTCAACCACCACACCAGGGAGCCAAGAGTGCCTACAAGTGCATGTAGAAGAACTGCATCCACCATTATCATACTGTTTTATAATATTATTTTAAAAAATCAGCCATATTACGATAGTAGAGATAGAGAGCTATAGCTTTATTTCCATTGGCAACATCGTATTCCTTTGTATGGATTTTATTGTACTGTAATTTATTTAATGGAATTAGGGATTATGTTTGAGAAGATGGGGAGTGTGCATTCCCAGACTTAGTCACTGCCCATGGAAACGAAAAATTACAGTATAATGATTATCATACTCTATACTGGGTCAATTTTTTTTTAAGATTCATTTTTATTTATTTCTCTCCCCTTCCTCACCCCCCCACACTTTGTCTGCTCTCTTGTGTCCATTCGCTGTGTGTTCTTCTGTGTCTGCTTACATTCTCAGTAGCACCGGGAATCTGGGTCTCTTTGTTGTGTCATCTTGCTGTGTTAGTTCTCTGTGTGTGCTGTGCCACTTCCGGGCAGGCTGAGATATCTTTGTGCAGGGTGGCTTTCCTTGCGGGGCACACTTCTTGCGTGTGGGGCTCCCAATGCAGGGGGGTCCCTGCATGGCATGGCACTCCTTCACAGCAGCACTGTGCATGGGCCAGCTCACCACATAGGCCAGGAGGCCCTGGGTACGAACCCTGGACCTCCTATATGGTGGGTGGACACTCTATCAGTTGAGCCAAACTGCTTCCCTTATACTGGGTCAATTTTTGAGGTACTGGGGGCTCAGGATTGAGCCCCCATATGGGGAGCCAAAGCTGAACCACAGAGCCTCATTGGCTTTCCTGAGTTGGTTTTCTGGTAGGTTTTGCTTGTTGTTTGTTTTTGTTCTTTTAGGAGATAACAGGAACTGAATCTGGGATCTCCCATATGGAAGGCACATCTGCTCCCAATTGTTTTTTTTTTTTTTTAAAGATTTATTTATTTATTTAATTTCCCCCCCTCCCCTGGTTGATTGTTCTTGGTGTCTATTTGCTGCGTCTTGTTTCTTTGTCCGCTTCTGTTGTCGTCAGCGGCACGGGAAGTGTGGGCGGCGCCATTCCTGGGCAGGCTGCTCTTTCTTTTCACGCTGGGCGGCTTTCCTCACGGGCGCACTCCTCGCGCGTGGGGCTCCCCCACGCGGGGGACACCCTTGCGTGGCACGGCACTCCTTGCGCGCATCAGCGCTGCGCATGGCCAGCTCCACACGGGTCAAGGAGGCCCGGGGTTTGAACCGCGGACCTCCCATGTGGTAGACGGACGCCCTAACCACTGGGCCAAAGTCCGTTTCCCCAATTGTTTTTAATTTTCAGTTGCATGGGGAGGTGTTTGGTAAGTATAAACAAAAAGAAATATAAGTAAAAAGTATACAGAGGGGTCTTACTTTTTATAACATCTACTATTTTCTCTTTAATGTTCTGCCATTAGGCAGTAAAACACATCTTCCTCCTTTAAGAAGACGGTCTTAACGTTTCTTTTGTGGTTAATTATGGCAGATTTAAATTCCAACCTCTAAGTAAACTTTTGTGACTTTCCATAAACTGAAAGCTAACTCTAGCTAACTATGCTTTGTAACCTGTAAAATGCTTACTTTTACAGAAACTCCAAACTGTTCTTTGGCATTTGTTCCATGCATAGCTATCCCTTAGAAGAATCAGTTATGGTATCATTATGGTGTTGTAGTTTTATACTATCATATACTAGTTTGTGCAACCCAAGGCTGCTGTGTAGAGTATTGCAGGGGAGTGAGAAGGATGGGGCTGAATTCCATAAGAATTACAGTCTCCAAACCATTTGCTATGGTTTCAATTCACCCTGAGTTATGTGCGTCTTTGTGTGTGTGTGTGTGTGTGTGTCGGGGGTGTACCATTTACTAATTTGCAGGATGGCACCATAATAACAGAACTCGATTGGCAGAGGGCAGAAGGGAGAGGATTAGGATGGGAGGTTCCTTCAGCAGCTCAGTATCTCTGTGCCTTAGTCTCCTTATTTGTAAAACTAAGTTACTCGTGCGTGCTCAGTTTGACTCAGGAGGTTGCAGGGAGGGTCAAATTAGATAATATATACAAATGCGCTTTGTAAACAATGTGATATCTGTACTTAATAATAAACAATTAGTATTATGCTCTTGGCCTCCTTTCTTTCTGGTCACTTACCATGCCCCAGTAGTTCAAGGACAAAATTGTACAAATGGGCCTACCGAGTTCATTTTTTAATAAGTGTTTTGAAATGCCTACATGGAAGTGACTGTCTAAGGGTAAAAAAAAGAGAAATGTCTTGTTTACAACACTCAGGTCTTAAACTGAAGATTTGTGATTAGTTCTGTTCATGTAGGCATCCAGTCTGTGCTGTATTTTATTTCCTTTTGGGGGTTCTTTATCATCAATCTTCCTGAAGGGTTTTAGTCTGGGTAGGTCACCTTTCCTTTAAATGGGCCAAGATATCATGGTGCTCTTTACATTTACATGGAAAATATTCTTGTCCTGTGTTAGTAATTATTAATCAAGCTCGGAACTATCTGGTTAGACTTTCTTTGGCTGAAATCATTCATCAGTACATCAAGTCACAGACAGAAAGCCCACACTGGAAGGATTTTAGCTATTACTAGGTCAAACCCCTCTTTTTTACATATGAGGAAACAGTTTAAATGACTTATCCACTTCAGGAGGTAAACAGGTGGTACTGAGTTTGGAACCCATTCTTCGGAGTCATCCTCTTAACTCTTTTTAAACAATATATTACAAAGGATATCATAAAATCATAGAATCAAGATCAGTTGGAGCATGTTTCTTAAGTTGAACTAAGAGAAAGCTAAGATCTCAAAGGTGATTGGAAAGAGTTAGGGATTATGTGGGTTAGGATCGATTCGGCAACGATCAGAGTTCTCTAACCTCACCTGCTTCGCCTCTCCCACTTCCTTCTCTACCTTGCTAGCCCCGCCCCTTCAGGTGGCCTTGCCTCTTCCTGGTAGCTCCATTCCCCAACCCTCGTATGCGGAACCAATATCCGTCGGCTCCGCGGTTTGCCGGATCGTTCTTGCTCAGACTCATCGCAGCGGTGACTCGGCAGCAGCGTCTCGCGTCATCAGTGACAGCCCCGATCCTTGCTACGGTTTGCGTCGCTCTGCCAGGAGCAGTCGCCTCCTCCGTGGCAAATAGTCCTTGGTGGGGTCCGGGTTCTTGAATAAAAGGAGAGGGGAGGCAGAAGTAGTAGTTAGGGGACGCGGAATCCACTAGGAGAGGAGGACAGGAATCCGAAGTTTCTGCGATAGTGTGTGAAGTTAAAAACTCCCTCCCTTCTAAGGATCCCTCCGCCTGCAGTAGCGGTGGTGAGGTCGAGGGAGCCGCCATTTTGGATGTTCGGTTCCTGCTGCCACTGCTGCCGCCGCCCCCGGAGCTGCTGGTTTCATTCGAGGTTTCGAGCCGGTGAGTGTCACTTGCGGCGCCGAGAGCGTATTGCTTCTTTTGTCTCGCGGCTGTCGCGAGTGCCCGGCCGGAAGCTCCCTGTCAACCCCAGGGATCCGGTCTCTGGTTGTGGGGGGGTAAAAAGACAGGACAGAGGCTGGGCCAGGAGGGGCCTGGCACCCCAGGAGCGGCTACGACTTCTTGAGGGCCGCCCCTGAGGCCTCGGAAGGGGAGGTTCCGCGCGCAGCGGCATTCGGTGCTGTGGCGTTGCCGGACCGGTGCGGGCCTCCTTGAACCCATTGACTTTCTCAGGCTGCGATCTGTCTTTGAGGGCTCATTCAGGGAGGCTGGGGTTAGCGGGGCGGGCCTACCTCCGCGTGTCTTCTCTGAGCCACGTATCAATATTCTTGTGTCTTGTACCCCGGTTCTGTCTTTCACAGAACTCTCCTCAGCATTTCCAAATGGCTCGGTTAAATGCTCTCTGCCCCTGCAGTGCTGTCCTCACAGAACCGGACATCGGCCTCGCCTTTCTCTAACCTACCGATCAACTTCTTTCCAATTTTCGGTTTTATTTATTTATTTATTTTTAAAAACTTACTTGCAAGTATACCGGTTACTCTTCTCTCAAACTCCCTGTCCTGCAGACGTCAGTTTCCGATAATTCTCCGGATTTGACTGCCTGAAGAGTTGGGGAGGTTGGTTTTGTTTCCCTTTTAGGTTTTGGTATGTAGAAGATTCGTCGAACCACCCGCTCAAAGTGCACTTCAGTAGTAAATGTTTATAAAGCAGATTAAATGGCTTTTGGGGGTTGGGTGAGAGAGGGCTGTCGATTGTATTCTCATTGTGGATTACCTTCTTGTACTTAGCAATTAGCTTTTTGATTCTTACTGACACTTGTATATGTTTCTTGGTGTTGTATATCCGTGCACATGGAAATCTGCCTATGAAGAATATTAGTCTGATTTAGGTTGAAAGCAGAGTAACTTTTTTTTGGCTGACAGAGGGTCTAGTTAATAGAAGAGAAGAGAGATTTTTTTTTTTAGCGATTTAACTTTAAGATGATTTGTACGGTAATGACCTTTGCTGGCTGACTGTGGAATGGTTCAGTGATCCCCCTTCCCCATTTTATGTAAAAAAATTTTAGTTATTTTAAAAACACTTGTGTTGACTTCGTGTGTTGGGTTTTCTCGGGATAGCTAGATTTAAATATTCGCTTCTGTTCTTCATAAGAGATTATGTACATGTTTTGGTTTGGAAAATATGGACTTTCAGATACCATAATCTCACTACTTTTATACTATTCTTATATAGCATGTGTGAATAAAAAGCATTTTGCAGTAATTCATTATTTCCTGCATTTCAAGTTAGGTGAGTGTGATTGAATTACCCATATTTCACATCTCAGCCTGGGTTTTTACATCTCCAAAAAAATACTTTATTTGATAACACAGTCTAGTGACTGCTGAAATTTAAATTTCTAACTTGAACTGAGTAAAAAATTTTTAATACTTCTAATCCATATATGTGCATTGTTCTTAACAAGTTGTTAAATGAGACTAAATTCCTATGCAGGTCATATGATATCTCAGTAGAAGACATTGTTTTCAGTGTAAATGCTCAGTATTCTTGTTAACTTGTTCTAAGGAGAATTTTTAAAAATATATTTGTTACTATATTATGAGCTGTCAAACACTGAACACCTGTGGAACTTTCATTCATTCACTAAGTATCCCTTGCAGATGCTACTGAAATGTTCCATTTCTGAATTACACTTTTAAAACAAAGTATTGGATGAGCTATCAGATAGACGTTGTTTCATTAATTTCATTTCATGGTATGATGTACTGATAATTTAAATGACATTCTTTCTTAGGTGGTTTGCATTCAGTTGGAGAAGGTGTTCTTTTGCCTTCCAAATGATACGCAAAGTGCTATTTAGTGCCTCACTGGTTGATCAGCGTATACTTGAATGTATTCTTTGTGTCAGGTTCTTGGGATTACATTTGAAATTAACATTAGTATTTAGGAATCCTTCATTCATTTTCTTTTGGGAGCAGTTGCTTGTTCTTTGATCTTTCACTGCTGCAAGTAGTTATGTTTAGAGTGACACGATATATAAAGTACAGAAGTTTGCCTGCAAGCCTTGGTTATATTTTATCCTAGTATTTAATTTACTTTTAAAAGGAGTCTTGAAAAATCAATGGTGTGCCAAAAAAGGTTATTTTTAAAATGACTTATAAGAACTTTTATAAAAAAATAAAAAAAATTGAACGAGTATTTTCCAAAACAACTAAGATTATTATTTATTAAAAAATTTTAATTTGGAAAATACATACCAAAACAGATTTTTGCAGTCCTTAATCCTCTTATATACATTTTATGAGGATTAAAAATTTTGTGTACAGCAGGACTTAATTGATATCAGAACTCAAAAACTCATTTACTTTTAGCTTCAGATCTAAAATCTAAAATGATTATCTGCAACAACTTGTTTGGCTGTTTTAGATGCTTGTAATGTAATCTTTCTTTGCTTTATGGATTGAGTTTAGTTCTTAATTTTGACTTTTTTATTGCCTTTTTTCAGTTTCTTTAATGAAGAATGATAGTTAAATTAACACGTAGTTTTAAAATTGAGAACATAAGGGTTTATAAAACTTCATATTTCTTGTTTATAGGTTTTGAAAATAATGTCTGTCAAAATGCCTGGATTTTTTGCAACTGCCCTTTTTTGGTGGGGAGGGGGACAGGAAATTTTATTTCAATGAAGGCAGGAAAAAGAAAGGGGAAAGGAGGTGTCATTTCCACCTTGAAAATACATGTAAGATGTTTCTCTTCACTGAAAGAGGTACACAGAACACTTAATTGGGCATGAGTTCTTGTTGGAAGAACAATCTCTAGTCAAATTTGAAGAGTCAAGAAGTAGAAACTCACACTTGCAAAACTTGTTGACTTAGTATTAACTAGGACTTTAGCATAAAAGGTCAAGATGTAGGATAATATGATTGAAATAAATACTTTTTTCACTAAATACATGGAATTTTTTTTTTTTAACCTACTCGGATCATTGGAGAGATGAAATTAATAAATTATAAATGTCGACAAAAAGTGAAATAAACTTAGAAGAAAAAAATCTTAGTTCTTTTAAAACTGAAAAATATGTGTGCGACCTTTGTACTTTGTGAATAATTAAAGACATTTTAAAGACAAGTAGTTTTTACCCCTTTTCCTCTGTTGTTACAGTACAGCAGTCACAGTGTAACCTGATATGCAGTGCTATACTAACTTCAACTTGTTTTATCTGGTTGTATTTGTGTTGTACTAAGCAACCCAGACTTTTCAGTTTCTCAGGCTTTGAGGTTAATTTTATGGATTTTTGGGAAGAGTAAATATGAGAAAGATGTGACTTAGACTTTACAACTGCGAAAAACTTTTTTGCACCTCTGTCCGTACAAGCCTTTGGGTTAAAATTAAGACCGTCATGGAATAGAAGATGTACAACATTTATTTTTAGAAGAACTAACTTTTCTAAATGATGGTACAGTCATACAACTCAAAAGGAGCTCGTTTTGTGTTTCTGCAGCTTAATTTTTGAAGCTATTTACTGAACTTCAGTATTGGGAAATTGTTCAGTTTCAAGCTGAAGAAAAGGAAGGGAAGTTAGTTTTTTATTTTATTTTTTTAAGTCTACCCAGATTTGGTTCCCGTCCCACTTTTTGAAATTTTTGAAAGTATCAGACTTTAAAAGTATGGTGAAAATATTATTTTAAGATAGCTGGTTGGGAAAACTAACTGAAAATATTTAGGTATACAGTGTAGAGTTAATTGATTCTTTGTAGATATTAGTTTTCTGTTATGATTATCAAAGGGAAAAAGCCTTATAAGAATGTACCACACCAATGCAAGGTGTAGTATTAATAATATTAATGTACTCTATTAATAATAGGGTGATACATGGGAATCCTGTATATTTTATGTAGGAATGTTCTATAAACCCACAATATCTTTAATAATAATGTAAAAATCCTTTTATTGTAAGAAGAAAGAGCCTTTTTTTCTAATAGTATATAACATATTTGATTTTTTAAAATGTGTATTTAATTTGTCTCTATCAGTGAGGGCATGGACTGTTTATTTTCTTTAGAAACTTTCCATGATGAAAGATTAATAAATGGTGTTGATTTTTCAAGAAAGTAGAATGAGGAAGTAGCTTACACTTTGATTTTACCACCATTTGGTTTTATTATTTTTATTTATGCATTTGAACTTTTTACTGTTCCTTGAATCATCCATTTTATTTCTTTCTTATTGTTCATGTTCTGTCTATACCTGGAATGCTTTTCTTTTCTCCCTTCCACCTGGTGAACCTATTCTTCCTTCTTTTATATTTCTAGGCAAAGGATGGTATACCACTTTTTTTTAGTACTTGTCCAATTGTCTGTTTTTCCTTGAGCTTCCAAGAGGCTATTAACTATCTGGTTTATTGTGATATCCCTCCTGCTAAGTGCCTGGTACTTAGTAATCACTTGAGGGAGTAAAATATATGAATGAAAAATAATGTGAAAAAATTGTACAGGTACTCAGACATGCTTAGTCAGTGCTAAAGCCTAAAGCATTCAGGGTTATAGGAATCTACTGCAGATCATTTCCTTGTGGCTGGTGGTATTGATGTCAATGAGGTTTATTTTGAAACATATACAAACCTCCAAGTCTTTGAAATTATTAGAGTATTTAGATGTTTAGTTCCAAAATTGATATCCTTTACTCTGTTGTTTACTCTTTTTTTTAGCAAATCAATTTTATTGATACACATTAATAAAGCATACAATTCATCCAAAATGTACAATCATTGGAATTTGCTGTAATCACATAGTTGTGCATTCTTCCTTTTAATCATTGTTGGAGCATTTTCATTATTTCAATTAATAATAAACAAGGATCAGATAAGAAAATTCTTCACTTCTCAGTCTTCTGTGTTTCCCCTGCTGTACATAGCTCCTGTTTCTGGCTATTCTTGCACATTTATTTATTTATTAAACAGTTTATTGAGATATATTCATATGCTGTATGATCTGAAGTATATAATCAGTGGCTTTTAGTACAATCACAATGTTGTGTATTCATCATCACAAAAATTTTTAGAATTATTATTCCAAAAAGAAAAGCTCCACATCCCTTAGCATGCCTTCCCTAACCCTACATAACCACTGATCAAATTTCATCTTTATAAATTGATTTATATTTACATTTTATATACGTGGAATCATTCAATATGTTACACAACATGTTCATAGTATGCAATCATACAACGCAATCATACAATATTTTATTTGTCCTTATTTTTAAAGATTTTATTTTATTTATTTATTTTTAAGGATTTTTTAAAGATATTTCTCTCTCCTTCCCCCCCCACCCCAGTTGTCTGTTCTCTGTCTATTTGCTGCGTCTTCTTTGTCCGCTTCTGTTGTTGTCAGTGGCGCAGGAATCTGTGTTTCTTTCTGTTGTGTCATCTTGTGTCAGCACTCCTTGTGTGCGGCACCATTCCTGGCAGGCTGCACTTTCTTTTGCATTGGGCGGCTCTCCTTATGGGGCACACTCCTTGTGCATGGGGTTCCCCTACACGGGGACACCCCTGCGTGGCAGGCACTCCTTGTGCGCATCAGCATTGCACATGGGCCAGCTGCACACGGGTCACGGAGGCCCGGGGTTTGAACCGCGGACCTCCCATGTGGTAGTCGGACGCCCTAACCACTGGGCCAAGTCCACTGCCCTTATTTGTTCTTTTGTGTCTGGCTTGCTTCACTCAACATAATGTCCTCCAGGTTCATCTATTTTGTCATAGGCTTTACAACTTCATTTCTTCTTACAGCTGTATAATATTCCATCTTGTGAATACACCAGTTTTTTTATCCATTCATCAGCTGATGGACACCTGGATTGTTTCTAACTTTAGGCAATCATGAGTAATGCTGCTATGAATATAGGTGTGCAGGTGATTATTTGTGTCACTGCTCTCAGTTCTGGGTATATACCCAGTAGAGGTATTTAGGGTCATGTGGCAAATCTATATTCAACTTCCTTAGGAACTGCCAAACAGTCCTCCACAGTGGCTGTACCATTCTGCATTCCCACCAACAGTGAATAAGTGATCCTATCTCTCCACATCCTCTCCAACACTTGTAGTTCTCTGTCTTTTTTATAGTGGCCATTCTGATAGGTGTGAAATGATATCTCATTGTAGTTTTGATTTGCATTTCCCTTATCATTAGGGATGTTGAGCATTTCTTCATGTGTTTTTTTGCCATTTGTATTTCTTCCTTGGACAAATGTCTATTCAAGTCTTTTGTCCATTTTTTAATCAGGTCATTTGTCTTTTTATCGTTGAATTGTAACATCTCTTTATATATGATGGATATTAAACCTTTATCAGATATGTGATTTCCAAATATTTTCTCCCATTGTGTTTATTCTTACTCTTATGCAAAAGCATTAAAAGGCAGCAAAGAAATCTGCCCTTGTCATTTTTGTTCCTTTTTTGAAAATTTAAATACCTATTATATAATTCTTTGTTGTGGAAACCAGTAATAAATAGGGAACTTTTCTCTCAACATTGGAAATTATTGATAGTTCATTGATTTGATAGTTCGTTTACTCTTTCTCTTCTTGGTTTCGAATAATCTTTTTTTTTTTTTTTAGGAGGTACTGGGGATTGAACCCAGGATCTTGTACACAGGAAGCAGGCACTCAACCACTGAGCTCCCTGCTCCCTAATGACAATTGTTTGTTTATTTATTTACCCCCCTATTATTTTATACGCACTGTCTGCTTTCTGTGTCCATTCCATGTGTATTCTTCTGTGTCTGCTTGTCTTCTCTTTAGGTGGCACCGAGAACTGAACCTGGAACCTTCTGGAGTGGGAGAGAGGCGCTCAATCCTTTGAGCCACCTCAGCTCCCTGGTCTGTTGCATCTCTTATTGTCCCTCTTCTGTGTCTCTTTTTGTTGCGTCATCTTGCGGGAGCCCTTCTTGTGGGCCGGCTTTCTGCGCTTGTCATCTCTCTGTGCAGGCCAGCACTCCATGTGTGCCAGCTGTCTGTTCAGGCTAGCTTTCCATGCAGACCAGCTTGCCTTCACCAGGAGGTCCCAGGAATCGAACCCTGGACCTCCTATATGGTAGACAGGAGCCCAATTGCTTGAGCCACATCTGTTTCCCTAGAGAGTTGATTTTTTTGTTTGCTTGTTTTTAGAAGATACTGAGGATTGAACCCATGACCTTGTGCATGGGAAGCAGGAGCTCAACTACTTGAGCTACTTCTGCTCCCCAATAGTCTGCTTTTTTAGTGCTGTAAATTTTAATCTTTTTTTTTTTTTAGAGATTTATTTATCTCTCCCCACTCCCTCATTGTTTGCACTTGCTGTATCTGTTCATCTTCTTTGTTTCTTTAGGAGGCACTGGGATCCAAACCCAGGCCCTCTGATGTGGGAGGGAGGCACCTAATTGTTTAAGCCACCTCCATTCCTTGCTTTGTTGTGTGTCTCGTTATGTTTTTCCTCTTGTGTCTCTTGTTGCATCATCATGTTGTGTCGGCTTGTCACACCTGCCTGTCGCACCAGCTTGCTGCCCTCCTTGTCCTCTTTAGGAGACACTGGGAACCCCTAATCCCTGCTTTATTGTGTCTCTCATTATGTTTTTCTTCTTGTGTCTTTTGTTGTGTCATCTTGTGTCAGCTTGCTGTGCCTGCCTTTCCCGCCAGCTCACTGTCTTCTTAGGGAAACAAATCACAGATCTCCCATGTGGTAGGTGGGAGCCCAATTGCTTGAGCCACATCTTGTTCCATCTCTTGTTCTTATTTTTTTTTCTCCCTCTCACCCCGTTGTTTTTGTTGTCTGTGTCCATTCGCTGTGTGATCTTCTGTGTCTCTTTCTCTTTTTTTTTCTCTTCTTGTTTTCTCCTCTAGAATTCACCAGGATTTGATCCTGGGACCTCCAGTGATTTGGCGAGAGGTTCCCTGTCTCTTGCCCCACCTCAGCTCCTAGTTTCTGTTGCATCTCACCTTGACTTTCCCCTTCCTTTCTCTTTTGTTGTGTCATCATCTTGCTGCATGCCTTGCTGCACTTGCCGTGTGGGCTTGGCTTGCCATGCGGGCACTGACTTGCTTCACAGGTTGCCGCAAGGCACTAGCTCGCTGTGCCGGGTACTGGCTCGCCACGTGGGCATGCCAGGTCCTCCGTATGGTAGATGGAAGCCAAATCACTTGAGCTTCCCTCTTTTGTTCTTTTAAACAACCCTCTTAGAATATCTCATAGTATGGGTGTACCATAATTCAGCTATTTTCCTGTCATCTGTAACATTGTTTCTAGATTTTGTACTGTAATCAGTGATAACAGCATCCTTGTACCTGGAATCTTATTTTCTGATGTTTTTATTTCTTCAAACTAGTGTCTCCACAGTGGGATTTTGGTTTAACAGAGAAGTATATTTTAAGTACCAATAGATTATTGCCAGATTACTTTCTGAAAGCTTGTCATGATTTCTGCTCCCACTAGCAGTGGGGTTTCCTTGTCATCACATGACTGGTTGTAAAATAATTTAATTTTTAACAGTCTACCAGGGGATAAATGGTCTCGCGATTTTTTTTTTAAGATTTATTATTATTTCTCCCCCTTCCCCGCCACCCTCCAGTTGTCTGCTCTCTGTGTCCATTCGCTGTGTGTTCTTCTGTGTCTGCTTGTATTCTTGTCAGTGGTACCAGGAATCTGTGTCTCTTCTTGTTGCATCATCTTGCTGCGTCAGCTCTCCGTATGTACAGTGCCATTCCTGGGCAGGCTGCACTTTTTTCGCGCTGGGCGGCTCTCCTTATGGGGTGCACTCCTTGTGCGTGGGACTGCCCTACGCGGGGGACACCACTGCATGGCATGGCACCCCATGTGCTCATCAGTGCTGCGCATGGGCCCGCTCATCACACGAGTCAGGAGGCCCTGGGATTGAACCCTGGACCTCCCCTGTGGTAGGCAGACACTATCTGTTGAGCCAAATCTGCTTCCCTCAATTTTGTTTTAACTTTAATTTCCCTGACTATTGCTGTCCTAGCCTCTTGATAAGTTTACTGACCACTTGATTTCCCTTTCTTGAGAATTGTCTGTTCATGTCTTTAGTCTATTTTTCTTTTCTTTTGGTCCTTTATTTGTTTTTGTGGGAACACTTTATGAGATATAATTTCTTCCTTGTGTGGCACACTTATTTTTCATTTAATTTTTTAACCTAATTTGTGGCATCTTTTGTGTCTTTTTGTTTATTTTTTATTGATGTATATCAGTGATATGCAAACATACATAAATAATAAGTGTATTTTAAAAGTTATCAGCTTAAAAAACAAACATGCATAACATCATACAGGACTCCCATACATCACCCTACACCAGCACCTTGCGTGGTTGTGAAATTCTTACAACTTATGAAAGAGCATCTCTCAAATCATTACTACCAACTATAGTCCATAATTTAAGTTTGGTGTATTTTTTCCCCCATCCCTCCCTATTATTATGTTTTAATTCATAAACCATACATTTTATCTAAAGTGTGCAATCTGTGGCATTTGGTATAATCACAGAGTTGTGCATTCATCATTTCATTCAATATTAGAGCATTTTCATTACTCCAAAAAAAGCAAAAACAACAAAAACATAAAGAAATGAACACTAAACAACCCTGCCCCTTAGTATCCTTTCTCAATGTCTGTATCCTTCCCCTGCCATACAAAACTGCTAATCTAGTTCTGTCTCTGTAATTTATTTGTATTCATCTTTTCCATAGATGAAGTCATACAATATGTAGTACTTTTTGTCATTTCTTTCACTTAGTATGCTTTATTTTTACCATTGATAGATAATTATTAATATATTAATATACAGTATTGTCCATAGTTTGGTTGTATTTTTGCCCAAATATTACCCTGGTATTAACCCCATGTAACATTTTTTTTTTCAGAGAGAAACATTCTTTTTTTTTAAAAAGATTTATTTATTTATTTAATTTCCCCCCCTCCCCTGGTTGTCTGTTCTTGGTGTCTATTTGCTGCATCTTGTTTCTTTGTCCGCTTCTGTTGTCGTCAGCGGCACGGGAAGTGTGGGCGGTGCCATTCCTCGGCAGGCTGCACTTTCTTTTCACGCTGGGCGGCTTTCCTCACGGGCGCACTCCTTGCGCGTGGGGCTCCCCCACGCGGGGGACACCCTTGCGTGGCACGGCACTCCTTGCGCGCATCAGCACTGCGCATGGCCAGCTCCACACGGGTCAAGGAGGCCCGGGGTTTGAACCTCGGACCTCCCATATGGTAGACGGACGCCCTAACCACTGGGCCAAAGTCCGTTTCCCGAAACATTCTTATGTATGGTCTATTAACCATATTTATTTTTCACAAGAATATTCGCTACACTATAATTCCCATGTTTCATTTCTTAGTTTTCCTTCTAGTGATATACATGTCCTTACTTTCCCTTTCAGCTATTTTCATATCCATATATTAGTGCTAATAATTACACATCCTATGATGTGCTTTTACCATTTCTATTCATTCCCAAAGATTCATGGACAGTCTTTTTACCTGTCTACATAGATTAACCCTCAGGTTTCCATTCTCTAATCTCATTCTATTTTCTGGTGACCTATGTTCTAGTTATTTTTTTTGTGTATGGGAGGTTGGTGTCTAATTGCTTGATCCACCTCCACTCCCCGCTTTATCGTGGCTCATTATATTTTCCTTCTTGTGTCTCTTATTGCATCAGCTTGCTGCACCAGCCTGTCGCATCCGCTTGCTATTTTGCGTGTCTCCTTTAGGAGGCACTGGGAATCAAACTTAGGACCTCCCATGTAGTAGGAGGGAGCTCAGTCACCTAAGCCACATCTGCTTCTCTATATTCTAGTTGTTAATCCATGAGTTTACACAGTATAATAGCATGATCATACAGTATTTGTTTTTTTGTGCCTGGTGTACTTCACGCGACATAATGTCCTCCAGGTTCACCTTGTTGTCATAGGCTTCATGACTTCATATCTTTTGTTGATTAATAGTCCATTGTGTGTATATACCACAGTTTGTTCACCCACTCATCATTTGTTCACCCATTCATCAACTGATAGACACTGGGTTGTCTCCATCTTTTGGCAATTGTGAATGATGTCACTATGGACATCGGTGTGCAGATGTCTGTTCATGTCCCTGCTCTCAGATCTTCTTTTTCTTGCCTATTTGCTCTAGCTAGAACTTGTAGCACAATATTGAGTAACAGTGGTGACAGAAGACATCTGTGTCTTTTTCCTGGTCTTAGAGGGACAGCTTTCAACCTTTCCCCATTGAGTATGATGTTGGCTGTGGGATTTTCTCTATATGCCCTTTATTATGTTGAGGAACTTTCCTTCTGTACCTTTCTTTTTTCTTTTTTTTTAAGATTTATTTTATTTATTTCTCTCCCTTTCTTTCCCAGTTGTCTCCCCTCTGTGTCCATTCACTGTGTATTCTTCTGTGTCTGCTTGCATTCTTGTCAGGCGGCACTGGGAATCTATGTCTCTTTTTGTTGCGTCATGTTGTTGCTTCAGCTCTCTGTGTGTGCGGCGCCACTCCTGGGCAGGCTCTGTTTTTCACACGGGGTGGCTCTCTTTGTGGGGCGTACTCCTTGTGCGTTGGGCACCCCTACAAGGGGGATACCTCTGCGTGGCATGGCACTCCTTGCACGCTGCAGCATTGCACGTGGGCCATCTCACCACATGAGCCAGGAGGCCCTGGGTATTGAACCCTGGACCTCCTTTGTGGTAGGTGGATGCTCTGTCAGTTGAGCCACATCCGCTTCCCTGAACTCCTCTTTTGAAGTATTTTTATCAAAATGGATACTGGATTTTGTCAGATTCCTTTTCTGCATCAAGCGAGATGATCATGTGATGTTTTTCCTTCGATTTGTTAATGTGGTGTATTACATTAATTTTCTTATTTTGAACCACCCTTGCATACCAGGAATAAAACCTACTTGATGGTGTATATAATTCTTTTAATATGCTGTTGGATTGAGTGTTTTTGCATCTATGTTCATTAGAGAGATTGGTCAATAATTTTCTTTTCTTGTAGTATCTTTATCTGGCTTTGGTATTAGGGAAATGTTGGCATCATAAAACGTGTTGGGTAATTTTCTCTCCTTTCCAATTTTTTGGAAAAGTTGAAGGAGGATTGGTGTTAATTCTTCTTGAAATGTTTGGTAGAATTCACCTGTGAAGCCATCTCTGGTCCTGGACTTTTTCTTTGTTGGGATATATATTTTTTAATTCCCAACATCCCCCTCCTTGTTGTTTGCACTCACTGTCTGCATGTTGTGTGCTCATCTTTTTAGGAGGCACTGGGAACCAAACCTGGGACCTCCCATGTGGGAGGGAGGTGCCCAATGGCTTGCGCCACCTCTGTTCCCACTTGTTGTATCTCTCTTATGTTTCCTTGTTGTGTCTCTGTTGTATCATCTCCTTGCATCATATTGTTGCTTCAGCTTGCCTTGCCAGCCCATTGTGCCAGCTCGCTTCTTGCTTGTCTTCTTTAGGAAGCACCGAGAACTGAACCTGGGACCTTCTATGTGGTAGGCAGTTGCCCAACTGCTTGAGCCACATCCACTTCCCTTTTGGGAGATTTTTGATGATAGATTCAATCTCTACTTGTGATTGGTGTTGAGTCCCTGTATTTCTTGTAGAGTCAATATTGGTCACTTGTGCATTTCTAGGAATTTGTTCATTTCTTCTGGGTTGTCTGATTTTTTGACATACAGTTTCTCATAATATCCTCTTTTTAAAAATAATATCCTCTTATGACCCTTTTTGTTTTTGTGTGGTCAGTCGTAATGTCTCCACTTTCATTCCTGATTTTATTTTATTTTTTAAAAAGATTTATTATTTATTTATTTCTCTCCCCTTCCCCCCCTTACCCCCAGTTGTCTGCTCTCTGTATCCATTCGCTGTGTGTTCTTCTGTGACCGCTTCTATCCTTATCAGCGGCACCAGGAATCGGCGTTCTTTTTGTTGTGTGATCTTGTTGTGTCACCTCTCCATGTGTGTGGTGCCATTCTTGGGCAGGCTGTACTTTCTTTCGTGCTGGGCGGCTCTCCTTACGGGGTGCACTCCTTGCGCATGGGGCTCCCCTACACGGGGGACACCCCTGCGTGGCACGGCACTCCTTGCGTGCATCAGCATTGCGCATGGGCCAGCTCCACGTGGGTCAGGAGGCCCTGGGGTTTGAACCGCGGACCTCCCATGTGGTAGGCAGATGCCCTATCCTTTGGGCCAAGTCTGCTTCCCTCATTCCTAATTTTATATATTTCCGTCTTTTCTTTTTTCTTTGTTAGTCTAAAGGTTTGTCAATTTTATTGTTCTCAAAGAACCAGCTTTTGGTGTTCTTAATTTTCTTGACATTGTGAATATTATGTGTCTTGTGGTAGATCTATTTAAATTTATTCTATTGGAGTATGCTGTGCTTCCTGGATATGTATATTCATATCTTTCATGAGAGTTGGGAAATTTTTGGCCATTATTTCCTAAAATCCTCATTCTACCCCTTTTCCCTTCTCATCTCTTTCTGGAATTTCCATAACATATATTTTGGTGTGCCTCATGCTATCATTCAACTGCCTAAGCCCTTGCTCAATTTTTTTTCCCCCATTCTTTTCTCTTTTCTCTCTCTTCAGTTTCAGCTTTTCTGTCCTGTGTTGCTGATTCTTCCATGATTTCAAATCTCCTGTTGATGCCTTTATTGTTTTTTTAATCTCACTTATTGTAATTTTCATTCTCATACGCTGTTATTTTTCTATTCAAGGTTTCAGATTTTTTTTTGTGCTTGCCCTAGTGTCTTTTATTTCTTTAGCCATGTTGTCCTTCAACCCCATGATTTGAATTAGGAGTTTTGTGTGAACATCATTGATTAATTTTCAAGTTCTTTATCTCGTCTGGAGCTTTGATTGGTTCCTTTACCTGAATCATACCTTCCTTTTCTTGGTATGGCTTTTAATTTTTTTTGCTGGTGTCTAGGCATCTGATTATGATGCTGCGTTTACTCTGATGTTGTTTCTCTCTTGTGTAGGGCTTGACTGTTAAGTAGCTGTATGCTACCACTGTTGTTTGGGTCTTGGTTCAACTTGTTCTAGATATTTAGGATTGTTCCTGTTTAACTGCTCAAAACAGGGCTAAGGACCCAGTCATGGGATGCAGGCTAATTTCCAAGGACCTTGGAGAGGGGGGTGGTAAAGGCACCAGATTGCCTCTTTTATTTACTATTTTTCCCTTTGCATTTCTTGGTCTACCAGCAGGTGGTGCTCTTTGGCAGCCCTCTCAGCCCATACTGCATAT
The DNA here is from genome assembly GCF_030445035.2 of Dasypus novemcinctus. Lineage (NCBI taxonomy): Eukaryota > Metazoa > Chordata > Mammalia > Cingulata > Dasypodidae > Dasypus > Dasypus novemcinctus. The sequence goes on along the minus strand of NC_080690.1, from coordinate 17,397,615 downwards.
ACTAGGGGGGAATGCATTCACTGTAACCCTGCCTGGGCAACTGTGCAGGAGCAGTGTCTTCAGGACAGTCCAAGCCTCACAAACAGACTTTCTCAGAAGCTGCTTTCCTTCCTTGGTCATCCACACCTTCCCTCCCTCTTTGTCCTCAGCACCCAGCCCAGGGTAGAAGAGAGGGTGTTTGAGAAGGCAAATTATTTTTAGCTCCCTGTGGGCTCTCAGGGAAAATAACGCCAGGACCCCATTTGGCCCGGAAGTGTGTGACCCCTTCAACGCAGCAGACCAAGTTTGCTGGCCAAAATTTCAATTTGCCAAAGGCTGTGTCCCTCCCTCTCTCCTTTCTTGGGGAAGCGTGTCCCTGCAACACTTGTCAGTTTGTTGCCACCTGCCAGGGACAGAGGACCCAGTGCTTTTTACTTTGAAGATGGGGGATTGGCACCAGGAGCTGCTACTGCAAGTTTACTGAAAAGATTTTTCCAGCTAGGCGAGATTTCTTTCCTTTGCCCCTCTTCTAGGTGGTGTCTAGCCTTCCCCTGGTGTCCTAAGCCCTAGAAGAGTTTTCCAGATGCTTGTGCCTGTTCTCTAGCTGTTTTTCTGGTAGAGAACTAAGCCCTCTGCCTCTCTAATCCTCCATCTTCCCGGAAGTCCTGCAGCCATTTTAAGTAGTCACATATGTTCATCTTTTCCTCTGTTTCTGAATCTTTGTTTTAGAAAAGTCTGTTCCACACCAAGACTGTACAGATATTCTAAATATTCTTTTAGTGTGGTTTTAAAAAAATTAAACACTAATATCTTTATCCATCTGTAAGTAACTTTTATACAGTGTAAGGCAGGGCCTCTTAAATTTTTTTCTTTATTAGAGAGCCAGTTATGCCAGGACTAAATAGAACATCCTTTCCACAACAAATTGAAATGCCACCTTGTCATATGTTCTTGTGCATGTTTGATCTCTTTCTGGATGTTCTGTTTTTCTCTCTATATATTCATTTTTACAGACCTGACTTTTTTTTTTTTTAAGATTTATTTTTCTCCCCTTCCCCCTCCACCCCAGTTCAGACCTGACTTTTAAAAGAATTATTTTTACTAGCAGTCCATAAATTGTCATCAATTTCAGCCATTCATTCATTCATTCATTCATTCATTTAGAGGTACTGTGGGAAGCCAGCGCTCGACCAGTGCGCTCAACCAGCTCAACCTGAGCTCCCCTCAGTTGGTTTTTTTGTTTGTTTGCTTGTTGTCTATTTTTTTGTTTGTTTGTTTGTTTTTGAGGACGCACTGGGAACTGAACCTGGGACCTCCCATGTGGGGCAAGTGCCCATCTGCTTGAGTCACATCCTCTTCCTGAGACCGGACTTTTTAAAATAAGATTTCTTAATATGGTGAGTTTGGGTCTAGTTTTAGGTCTTGCAGTAAAGCGTCTATAGTTTACTTCATATAGTTCCTGTAAGCTGTCTTGCTAAATTTATTCCTAGATATTTTATAGTTTTTGGTGTTAGTGTCAGTGAAGCTTTTTTCCCTTCCTTTCTGACTAATGTCAAAAACATGGATTAAAAATTAATAGTAGGGAAGCAAATTTGGCTCAACAGATAGAGCGTCCGCCTACCACATGGGAGGTCCAGGGTTCAAACCCAGGGCCTCCTGACACGTGTGATGAGCTGGCCCATGCGCAGTGCTGATGGATGCAAGGAGTACCATGCCACATAGGGTGTCCCCTGCATAGGGGAGCCCCACGCACAAGGAGTGCACCCCGTAAGGAGAGCTGCCCGGCACGAAAGAAAGTATAACCTGCCCAAGAATGGCGCCACACACATGGAAAGGTGACACAACAAGATCACGCAGCAAAAAGAAACGCAGATTCCTGGTGCCGCTGATAATGGTAGAAGTGGTCACAGAAGAACACACAGCGAATGGATACAGAGAGCAGACAACTGGGGGGAAGGGGAGAGAAATAATCTTAAAAAAAAATTAATACTGTACTCTCCTTAATTTTCTATGTTCTTCTCCAATCCCTGTTCTTGTTATTCCTTTTAACTGTGTTTTTGGAATTTTATATTCAGAATTAACAGAACTTGGATTCATGAAGAATATGCTAGGGTATGTTTATCATAGTATTAAATTACTTTTTAATGTTTCTGTTTGTCATCCTGTAGAAAAATGCTCTAAGATAAATGTGACTGTCCTTTTGAATAAATGACATCTTACTAGTTTGAAAATTTGCAGTTTTGCCTTATCTGTTTTTGTGGATTTGTTAATTTGAGTTTTCAAAGCAAAGAGTACAAAATTTGTACATGGTCACTATCTGAAAGAAGAATATATACGGAAGTTAAGACATCTATATTTATATCATCCACCAATAACTTCCTTAATATTATATCTTTGGGGCATATTTTTAAAAATTAAAATTCTGAGAATTTTGTAATGCCTCTTTCATATTTTTTCTTAATATATTAAGATGGGGAGGGGAAAAATGATTAGTGTCAAGTTGGACATTGTTCTTGTTTGCCTATCATTGTTATTTTGGTCTTTATTGCTTTCCATGTACTTCATTGAATTGTTCAGTAGGCATGTTTGCATTTATATGATCTTTTTAAAATCTCTCTTTTGGTGGATTTTAGTTATAGATAATTAAGCATAACTGAAGATTCCTGTAATTACTGAGGCAATTTAGGGAGATTGAACTTGAAACCTCTTAGATGATTGCCAGCTGGCTACATAGACAGGGCATGGTGGTATCTTGATGTGGTTGCACATTCCATATCCTTTTTCTTAGTCTTGAAGATCCAGAAATTCTATTTTAGTAGTTCACCTAGAGATGATTCAGTCTAGTTTAGATTTACTTATGTTTAAGTTAGATCAACAGTGGTGTGTAATTCAGAAAGGGTTATTGTGTTTTCTAGTGAATTATTTATTTTCTGGAGCAACCCATTTCTTGTATAGAGGTACTTGGGGAGGCAAGGTACTTGAGAATTATCAGAAAGTTGCATTGTGAACCCAAAACCAGAGCATACAAAGTTGGATAGTCTTAAGTGTTTCATCATTCTAGGCTGTAGTGAAACTTGATGAAAGAACTGTCCTTGTCCCACAATAGTGTTTGCCTCTCCAGTGACAGCTGCTTATCACCAGATTTAATATCTCTTATTCAAACAATGATGTGCTAACACTGGTTTCCCTGTTTCTTCACTCATAGACGAATTCCCTTTTCAAATAGTGGAAGCAGAGTTGCCACCATTCTCCTCCAAAAATAAAACAAAACTAAAACCACAAAAACATGAAGTGGAAACAAAACAAAACAGGGAAAGTGGAGTTGGCCCAATGGATAGGGCGTCCGGAAGCCTACCACATGGGAGGTCCAAGGTTCAAACCCAGGGCTTCCTGACCCGTGTGATGAGCTGGCCCACATGCAGTGCTGATGTGTGCAAGGAGTACCATGCCATGCGGGGGTGTCCTCTGTGTAGGGGAGCCCCACGCGCAAGGAGTGCCGCCTAGCACGAAAAAGCGCAGCCTGCCCGGGAGCGGCACCACACATGGAGAGCTGACGCAGGAAGATGACGCAACAAAAAGTGATACAGATTCCTGGTGCCGCTGACAAGAATACACAGAAGAAAACACAGTGAATAGACACAGAGAGCAAGGGGGGGGTAAAAAATACTGAAAAAAAAAATGAGGTAGTTGTTCTGTGAGAAGCCTAATAATAAAAATATAGGCCATATGGAGAAGGACAGAAGGAAACCATAGTAACTTCTTTGGCAGAGTTTTACCTAGTGTTACATAGGGCCCTTGTCTGTGTTACGGTGGCGGACTTGGCCCAGTGGTTAGGGCGTCTGTCTACCACGTGGGAGGTCCACGGTTCAAACCCTGGGCCTCCTTGACCCGTGTGGAGCTGGCCCATGCGCAGTGCTGATGTGCACAAGGAGTGCCGTGCCACGCAGGGGTGTCCCCTGCGTAGGGGAGCCCCACGTGCAAGGAGTGCGCCCCGTAAGGAGAGCCACCCAGCGCCTAAAGTGCAGCCTGCCCAGGAATGGTGCCGCACACATGGAGAGCTGACACAAGATGACGCAACAAAAAGAAACAGATTCCTGTGCCGCTGACAACAACAGAAGGGGACAAAGAAGACACAGCAAACAGACACAGAGAACAGACAACCGGGGTGGGGGAGAAGGGGAGAGAAATAAATAAATAAATCTTTAAAAAAAAAATCTATGTTACATAGTTATCATGGCAAAGTTAATTGAAATCTGATATCCTTTCTGGAGTCTTTTCTCATTGTTAAGCAAGAAAGACTTCTTTAGGTACAAACCTTGTGTTAGAAAGGAAAGTGATTTTAACGTTAAAATTATTTTCAATTTAGGATTAAAAAATGTAAAAATTTAGAGCCTAAATACCTTTAGGTTCAGGAAAAGAAGGACCACACAGTAGCAGGATCCCTGGCATTTTGGTTATGTGTTCTTAACTGTTGGGTATGCATTAAGCTGCCCATAACTGAGAGTTCACAGCCAGATTGTGTGATTTCATAAATATTGGGAAATTTAACTGAAAGGGTAGAATAGTGGACTGGGATGAGTCTGGCTGCCTTTTCCATAACTTTTGGTGAGCAGCTTGATACACCTTTATTCGTTGTTCTTTGGAAAGCACAAATGCGTTTTCTTTAGGTATGACTCTTCTTGCATTTAGAATTCAGTAAACTTATTGAGTTCCTATTCTTTTAGGTAAGGGGAAGGTAGTAGTGGGTCTAGCCTTAGGAAGCTTATATGTGAGTGAGAGAAACAGACATTCCAAAGTGAAAAGATAACCATGGCCTGAAGATGGTATTACTCTGTGAAGAAAACCTTTATTCTCCAGAAGGATTTGTGGAAATTTTGGAAAATAGTCATTTCCCTCATTTGAGGAAAACTGGGACATATGAAATAATTTATTTTTTATTTTTTTATTTTTATTTTTTAATTCATTTTTTTATATTACATTAAAAAAATTTGAGGTCCCCATATACCCCCCATCCCCCTCACCCCACTACTCCCCCCATAGCAACATTATCCTCCATCATCATGACACATTCATTGCATTTGGTGAATACATCTCTGAGCATCGCTGCACTTCATGGTCAGTGGTCCACACGATAGCCCACACTCTCCCACAGTCCACCCAGTGGGCCATGGAAGGATGAAATAATTTTTAACCTCTTCTGTTTATAAGTTTTCTCCCTGTAATAAGCATTTATAATTTTAGTTACTCTTTGAAATTATACAGTAATCTTATTTAGTTTAAGCTTCAAAGTCTAATTTTCCCTAACTATTTTGGATAGAAGTCTTTCTAAATTAATTTCATATTTCCTTTTTTCCCCCTCTATATTTTCTATCATTATTTATCACATAACCATTATTGAGATTGAAATACATTTATCCACAGTCTCTCTAGCTCAACAACTCATACTTTTACTATCCATCCTTGTTCTAAGTATTTGAACTTTTTGTTATTTTTTCAACAGGACAAAGAGGGACATTTTATTTTGATAGCGTACAAGCCATAATGAATATAAAACATACACTTACTCATTGAATAAAACCATTGAAATACTAAGTGTAAACTGTTAGCTACAAAAGGAGAAATTGATAGAAACAGTCATTGCAGTAGACTTTTATAAGTTGGCTATTCCATAGATAAGATTTTGTATACTGTCCACACCGACCCCCCCCCATTAAATATTACTAGTCTTATAGTAATTTTTATTTATTTATTTTTAAACTTTTTTATTTTTATTTTTTTTTATTTCTCTCCCCTTCCCTCTTCCCCAGTTGTCTGTTCTCCGTGTCCACTTGTATTCTTGTCAGCGGCACTGGGAATCTGTGTCTCTTTCTCTCTTTTTTTTTAAAGATTTATTTATTTATTTCTCTCCCCTTCTCTGCCTGCCCCAGTTGTCTGTTCTCTGTGTCTATTTGCTGCGTGTTCTTTGTCCACTTCTGTTGTTGTCAGCGGCATGGGAATCTGTGTTTCTTTTTGTTGCATCATCTTGCTGTGTCAGCTCTCCGTGTGTGCTGCACCATTCTTAGGCAGGCTGCGGTTTCTTTTGCACTGGGCGGCTCTCCTTACGGGGCGCACTCCTTGCGCGTGGGGCTCCCCTACGCGGGGGACACCCCTGAGTGGCACGGCACTCCTTGTGCACATCAGCGCTGTGCGTGGGCCAGCTCCACATGGGTCAAGGAGGCCTGGGGTTTGAACTGTGGACCTCCCATGTGGTAGGTGGACACCCTATCCATTGGGCCAAGTCCGCTTCCCTGTAATCATTTTTAAAAAGATTATTTATGTTCTTCTCCCTACCCACTCATTGTTTGTACTTGCTGTGTCTGTCTTCCTTGTTTCCTTAGGAGAAACTGGGAACTGAACCTGGAACTTTGATATGGGAGAGAGATGCTTAATTGCTTGAGCCACCTCCACTTCCTGCTTTGTTGTGTCTCTCATTATGTTTCCCTCATGTCTCTTGTTACATCATCTTTTATTTGTACTTTTTTAAAAAAAGATTTATTACCCCCCCCACCCGTTTCCTCTGTTGTGTGCTCTCTGTGTCCATTTGCTGTGTGTTCTTCTGTGTCTGCTCGTATTCTCATTAAGTGGCTCTGGGAACCGATCCTGGGACCTTCCTGAGTAGGAGAGAGGTGCTCAGTCTTTTGCACCATCTCAGTTCCCTGGTCTGTTGTGTCTCTTATTGTCTCCCTTCTGTGTCTCTTTTTGTTGTGTTATCTTGCTGCGCCAGCTCTCTGCTTGGGCCAGCTCGCTGCGTGGGCCAGTACTCCATGTGGGCCAGCTCTCTGCTCAGGCCAGCCTGTCATGCAGACCAGCTTGCCTTCACCAGGAGGCCCTGGTAATTGAACCCTGGACCTCCCGTATGGTAGACAGGAGCCCAATTGCTTGAGTCATATCCACTTTCCTTGTTGCTTCATCCTGTTGCATCAGCTTGCCCGTTGTGCCAGCTCACTATTTTCTTTAGGAGGCACCAGGAACTGAACTCGGGACCTCTCATGTGGTAGGTGGGAGCCCAATCAATTGAGCCATATCCCCTTCCCATAATCATTTGGTGAACCAAGGTCCTTGGTCTTATATTAATCATTTCTTAATGAATCATGTTGCTCTTAAAAAATTATGGTACTGTATGTAATTTATTGATATTTTTAGGCATATAGAAGGAGTTGAGTGCTTTTTGCTAGCAAACTAAGTAACCTCAGACTATGATGCTTTTTGAATGATTGTTTCTGCTCTATTTAGGTTTTGTTTCATTTTTGTTTTTGTTTCTTCCTTTGCTGTTGGGTAACATTTTAAACTTCTATCACTGTCCTTTCCTAAAACAGCTTCCATATGCTTGACCCACCCTTATCTTCTCTTTCCCGTCCATTTTCTAATTTGTAGTTTTAGTTCTGGAGCAGGCTGAATGAGAACCTCTCTTTGGAGTAAAGTAGCTGATTTAGTGTGTGGATGTGATGGTCTCTATATTGGCTGCTCTAGATCATAAAAATGTGTTTTTGGATTCTCAGCTATGTTCTTTATATATTACATTTATTCTTTATATTTTCTCAAAGGATAGAGTGTATTATTATTGATTGGATTTGCTCTTGTATTTTAAGGAATCTTATGATTTGCATATGTTGAAAAACAAAAAAATTTGGAAAAATGAAGAAATACTTGACATTTGTAATAGTCAAGTAGGTTATGTTTTACAGATTGTGGTTCACAACAGTCACTGCATAGATTATATATATATTTGAATTTAATTTTTAATATGAAATATTCCAGATGTAAAAAGTATGGAAATAATAATCATTCATTTAGCCACTGCCTAGTCTTTTTTTTTTTTTTAAGATTTATTTATTTTTGTTTCTTTTTCCCCCCCTCCCCAATGGCTCCTTTGTCAGTCTGCTTGTGTCTTCTCTAGGAGGACCGGAATCCAAACCCATGTGGGAGGCGAGTGCCCAACTGCTTGAGCCACTTTTCCTCCTTGCAGTTTCTTGCTGCATCTGCTTGTTGTAGTATCTGCTCGTCTTCTTTAGGAGGCACCGGGAAAGAAACCAGGGACCTTCTATGTGAGAGGCGTGCACCCAATTCCTTGAGCCACATCTGCAATTCCTTGAGCCACATCTGCTCCCACATCAGATTCCCAGTATTGCTGAAGCTTCCTGAGCATCAATTTGTCCCTGATAATTTTCCACTACCTCCCTAGTATGCCACTGTGTTAGATTTAATCTCTTTTCTCATGCATATATTACTACTATATTTTTGTTCCCCTATAGAAGATATTCTTTTACATATTTTAAACTTTTATACTCACACAGTGGGTGAGTTATGACATATATGTGCTATATACTAAAATTGGAAAAAAAAAAATTCTGAATTGGGAAGCAGACTTGGCCCAGTGGATAGGGTGTCCATCTACCACATGGGAGGTCCACGGTTCAAACCCCGGGCTTCCTTGACCCATGTGGAACTGGCCCATGTACAGTGCTGATGCATGTAAGAAGTCCCGTGCCACGCAGGGGTGTCCCGCACGTAGGGGAGCCCCACACTCAAGGAGTGTGTCCTGTAAGGAGAGCCTCCCAGTGTGAAAGAAAGTGCAGCCTGCCCAAGAATGGCGCCACACATATGGAGAACTGACACAACAAGATGACGCAACAAAAAGAAACACAGATTCCCGGTGCTGCTGCTAAGGATAGAAGCGGTCACAGAAAAACACACAACAAATGGACACAGAGAGCAGACAACTGGGGCGGGGCGGGGAAGGGGAGAGAAATAAATAAAAAATAAATCTTAAAAAAAAAAATTCTGAATCACATTTGTCCTAAAGATTTTGGTTGAGAGATTGTAGACTTCTTCTACTGTGCTACAGCTCTTTCTATATAGGCTTTTGCAGTTGGACTGATCAAGAAATAATTTCAAAAAAAGAAAAAAAGACCTAAATATATTGAACGACTTTTGCCATGACAAAATTTGGCTTATAAATATAATTTCTTTATTGTCATTCATCAGCGGTTTCTCCTTTTTATTATTTGACTGGAATTTTAAAATTGTTTTCCTCACTGTACTTTTAAGTTAAGATTTCTTTGGCAATTCCCAGTATCTTTTGCAATGCCTGATATAGAGAATGCTTGGCAAACATTTGTTAAATGGTGATTGGTACTTCTTGGTATAGTAGTTTCCCTAATATTTATGTCATCAGTGAGTAGTGCTACTAATTGAATTGAACAAGGAGGAAAAAGAAGTGTATCTAGCTGACTTTTAAAAAAATGATGCTTATGTTCATGTTATTCATGATACTGTTTTCTCTATATTATTAAACTATATGGCATTTTATAACTGTAGCCAAGTGAACCCTGAACTGTTAGCTTTTTTCCTTTTCTTGATTAAAGACCTTGATTCTGCTTCCTTTTTTTTTTTTTGAGGTACCAGGAATGGGGATTTAACCTGGAACCTTGTATGTGGGAAGCCATATCTGGTCACCTGAGTTGGTTTTTTCATTTGTTTCCTTGTTGTTGTTTTTTTTTTAAAGAGGCACCGGGGACCCAACCCGGGACCTCCCATGTGGGAAACAGGCGCTCAGCCACTTGAGCCACATCCTATCCCCAGTTCGGCTGCTTTCTGAAATCAAGATTCTCAAACTTAATGGCTATATTTCAGTTAAGTATAGTATATCATGTTTGCTTCTTATTGAAGTTTGGTTTAATTTAGGTGTTCCTTGTACAGATCTGCTTGACAGTATTGATCTATGAAGGTTACATTTCAATTAATAATGAATGATAGTGTTAACATTAACAGAATAAAAATAGAATATAATACGATCATCAAATATTTGTTTTCATAGATTTTTAGAGCTAATTCTGTGCCCTTGATTTTCAGTTGATGAATCAAAGACTTTGAGAAGTCAGATGGCTTGAGCTAGTTTGCTTGACTGACAGTGCTAGTTCATCATTAGGATTCTTCTTTTATTGTTTGGCTCAAGACTATTTTTCTTTTTCCTTTTTTAAATGGGAAGTTTATTTGCTCAGTATACCAAACAGAATGCACATACAGTCATGACAAATATATAGAAATATGAAGATCAATGCAAATCAGTATTTTAGTTTAGATGAAGAAAAATCTCTTTAAATGTTACAGTGACATAGTACCAAGAAGAATCTTTTCTTTAGATAATTGTGTATTTCTGAAAATAAAGCATAATAGATTAAATGGAAGTTAGCCTGTGTTAGTTTTCCTTAAAAATAGAACTCCAGCTCTATTATTCCATGCCAGTTAAACACTATAGCTAAAATTTTAAAAATAAGTGCAGAAGAGAAAGGAGTTAGTTCCCTTTTTTTGTTTGAATAGTCCAGAGAAAAATGGTTGCTACAAATACAGCAGGCAAAACTGTTAAGATTGACTGATTTAGAATGTAGTATAGTATTGAATTGCAATCTCAAATTGTGCTAAATGCTCATGATTAGGCTGGCACATTCTTTAAAATATATTTTTTATTGAAGTATATCATCCATTTATGAAAATAAATAATGTGTATAGTAAAAGTTGTGAACTTACAAAATAAACATGCATAATATCATACAGGGGTCCCATACATCACTCTGAACCAGCACCTTAGATTGTTGTGAAACATTTGTTACAAAGTATGCAAGAGCATCATCAAAATATTACTACTAACTATAGTTCATATCTTACATTTGATGTATTTTTCCCCAACCCACCCTATTATTATTTTTGAATATATTTTTATTACAGAGGTTGTAAACTTAGAAAACAATTGTGCATGTGTAGAATTCCTGTATAGCATCCCTTCACCAAAACACCATACCATGGTGGAATATTTCTTACAGATTATGAGATATCATCATCAGACTATTATCACCAACTACGGTCCATAGCATACATTTGCCACACTTTTTTCATAGCCTCCCTTTTATCAACATAGTACATTGATGCAAGAATACTAATTATAGTATTGCTGTTAACCACAGTCCATAGGTCACTCCAATTGTATTTTTCCCATGTTTCTTCACATTCTCGCCACCCTGCAATAGTGACACACATCTGCTCTAGTTTACAGAAGGACATTCCTGCATCTGTACCATCAGCCACAATTCTCATTCGCTTCTGGGTTCACTGTGTTATTTAGGCTCTAGATTATTTTCTAGCTTTCTTTCATTGACATTTACAGCCCTAGACTATCCTTTTCAGCCACAATCCCATTTATAAGCCAGCTGCTACTTACTATAATGTATTACCATCAACTTTATCCATTTCCACACATTTTCAGTAAAGTTAATTAAAATGTCTACATAGATTAAGCATCAGTAGTTCTTCTCAACCGTCCTCTTATCTCCTAATGACCTATGGGCTAGGTTATAATGACATGCGTTTATTCTTTGTTTTAGTTCATATTAATGAGACCATGCTATATTTGTCCTTTTGTGTCTGGCTTATTTCACTTAGCATAATGTCTTCAGGATTCATCCATGTTATCATATATGTCCCAATTTCATTTCTTCTTATGACAGCGTAGTATTCCATTGTATGCATATACCACATTTTGTTTACCTATTCATTGTTTGATGGACACTTGGGTTGTTTCTGTCTTTTGACAGTTGTGAATAATGCTGCTATGAACATCTTTGTGTAGATAACTGTTTGTCAGTTTTTAGTTCTTCTGGATATGTTCCTAGTAGAGGAACTGCTGGATCATATGGCAGTTCTATATTTAGCTTCCTTAGGAACCGCCAAACTGTTTTCCATAGAGGCTACACCATTTTACAGTCCCACCAACAGTGAAGGAGTGTTCCTATTTCTCTACCTCTGCAGCACTTACCGTTTTCTGTTTTTTTAATTGCCATTCTTTGTGGTGTGAGATGATATCTAATTGTAGTTTTGATTTGCATTTCCTTAATAGCTAGTGATGTAGAACCTTTTTTCATGTGCTTTTTGACCATTTGTATTTCCTCTTTGGAGAAATGTCTAATTTAAATCTTTCACCCATTTTTAAATTGTATTGCTTGCTCTTTCATTGTTGTGTTGTATGATCTTTTTATATAGAATGGAAATCAAACCCTTGTGGATATGTGGTTTCCAAATATTTTCTCCCATTGAGTGGGCTGCCTTTTCACCTTCTTGATGAAGTCCTTTGAATCACAAAAGTGTTTAAATTTGAGGAGGTCCCATTTATGCATGTTTTCTTTTGTTGCCCATGCTTTCGGTATAAGGTTAATGAATGCACCACCTACCACCAGGTCTAAAAATATGGAGCTCTTCGTGAATGTGAGTGTCATCCTTGTGCAGAGGCCATGCTAATCTTCTCTCTATCGTTCCAATTTTAGTGCTGTCAAAGCAGGCATAGGTTGGCACATTTTGATCCCTGATGTGGTTTAGTGCCAAGTTAGATCCCCATTGCAGAAACATATAGATTACTGTTGCTTTTTAGTATTTTAAAAAGGCAGTTATACTTTCACATACTAAGGCAGGTTTTCTGAGTAGCAACTTACAGGAAGTAGTCTGGGGTGCACTGGGTAATATGAGCCTCTCCATGAGGAAGTACTATGTCAAACTGAAGGAATATTTTACAGTGTCATCTAATTCCACGATAGTAACTTGGTACCCACATCGGTAAGAATAATTGGGTGCACTGAAGATGGAAACATATTCTGATCATGACACCAAATATATCCCTCCATTACAGGTTGGTGAGTGCAAGAAACCATTGTGAACCGTTGACATGGCTAAATGATTTAGAAATGTTTTGTCCAAATATGTAGCCAGCACCATGTGGAGATCCCACCCCCTGCCATTTTCTGGGTCTGAACATAACAAATTAAAATGGTCCCTCATGTTGAATGTCTTGTAAATGATCCAGGGCTTTTATATGACCCAGTGTATCTGTGGATAGAGAGAGGCTGTCATGGAGGCAGAATATCTCTATCTACTAAAGCTGTAGGTGGATGGTAATCCAATCGATCTGTGAAATATTTCCAAACCTTGGCATTTCCATCCTTTTGTAGATATTCTTCATAAAAGCTGTATACTTGGGTAATTTGTTGGCTTTCACGCTTTTCTCTCAATATTTAATGCATTCTGGATAATGCACCACTACTGCCACAGGAAGAGTCACAGTCTCCACTGAATAATAACCTCTGTCAACATAGTTGCCCATTAATAGATAGTTTGTGTTTGGTGGATAACAGGACAACAAACTTATTGCACATTTGATTATTTTGTTAAAAATTCCTTAGCCTTTTTACACAGGGCCCACACTTGGTTCTCCTTAAACTGTTTACATTCTTTTTTTTTTTTATTGATTTTGTAAAAGTATTACATTAAAAAAAAAATTATATGAGGTTCAATTCAACCCCACCACCCCCAACCCAACCACTCCCCCCCCAGCAACACTCACTCCCTTCATCATGACACATCCATTGCATTTGGTAAGTACATCTCTGGGCATCTCTGCACCTCATGGTCAGTGGTCCACATCATGGCCCATACTCTCCCACATTCCATCCAGCAGGCCCTGGGAGGATTTACAATGTCCGGTGATTGCCCCTGAAGCACCATCCAGGGCAACTCCAAGTCCCAAAGGTGCCTCCACATCTCATCTCTTCTTGCCATTCCCCATATCCATCAGCCACCATGTCCACTTTTCCCATTCCAATGCCACCTTTTCTCTGTGGGCCTTGGATTGGTTGTGTCTGTTGCACCTCTATGTCAGGAGGAGGCTCAGATTCCACATGGATCCTGGATGCAATCCTCCTGCTTTCAGTTGTAGGCACTCTAGGCTCCAAGGTGTGGTGGTTGTTCTTCTTCAACTCCATCTTAGCTGAGTGAAGTGAGTCCAATAAATCAGATTGTAGGAGCTGGAGTCTGTTGACGCTCAGGGCCTGGCTATCCTATTGTCAGTCCAGAGATTCAAATCCCCTAAATATATCTTAAACCCCAACACCAACTACAATTCCAGTAAAGTAGCATGAAAGTCTTATGAAAAGAGATCCCATCTGAGTCCAGTTCCATCACGCAGAAACACCAGCTCCAAAGAAGGGCCATCTGACATGGCAGTGAACCCCGTCTGCTATGACCATAGAACCCGTGGGTCTCTTTAGCCCTCAAAGGAACCAACACCTGGGGATTGCATTCACTCCATCTGTCTCCCAGACTCTGCTCAGCTGTGCACAGGGGCAATCCTTCTGACAGCCTCCAGACTCTTTTTTAGAGACTCGTAGCCATATAAACTCATTTCTGCTTTCCATTTCCCCCTTACATTAGGTCAAACAGCATTTTAAAGTCATGTTATTATATGTAGACAGGGATATTCTGCTGATCCGCATTGAACCTTTAATTCAAGGTCATTTTCTAGTTCCATCTTCAGCTGGTATTTGGTAGTGATCCCTCGGTGCCAGGGAGGCTCATCCCTGGGTGTCATGTCCCACGCTGGGGGGAATGCACTGCATCTACATGCTGAGTTTGGCTTTGAGACTGGCCACATTTGAGTAACATGAAGGCTGTCAGGAGGAAATTCCCAGGCATAGTGTTGCTCTAGGCCTTGTTCTTATTTCAGGCATATAGGCTCACAAGCATAGTCATTAGTATCATGCTCTTCCTGTTGGACCCTCATTCATTCCTGGTCCTTACCATTGCACCTGGGGGATTGCCGCTGTTTCCCTAGGGACCACGACAGAGCACCTCCGGCCAGGAACTCAGTACCCCCCCAGCTGTAGTTTTTAATTGTTGCCACTATGAGTATATCCAAACATTACCATGCACCCTGGACATATGCCCTGTACAGCTCCCTGTCAGCCATATATCACCTGACGATAGTATCCTATACCAGTATTCCTCCGCTGCCATTGTTGAACCACTCTGTGATCCAAAACTTCCTGAAAATTGAAGCCCAATATAATGTCAGGTTCCCTTACTAGTAAGATGGCATATAACGGGTTTAAAGGTTAGATATAGAATATGTGTTGACTTGGAAAAATTCTACATCCTATCTTTTTCTTTTTTTCCCTAATTATTGAACTTCTCTTCACAAGGGCCCTAGTCCACAATAATTCATATATACAATATACAGTACTCTCCCACATCTACCATTAAACCTTTTCCCTTCCACAGCGATATTCTTATAACTTATTCATATCATATTTACTTAAAGTGATGTACAGACTCTGAGACAGTAGCTTTCAAACAAGGCGACATTCGTGCTTACATTGTGTTCCATACTTTAGGATAAACAGTTTTCTAAATTTTTAGTTATCCTATGTTTTACATTGTGGTTTACTTTATTAGTCTGTTGTCCCCTATATGTTTATGGTGTAATATTATATGTTTTATATCCATCCTTGTGTACTCTCGTGAAACTCCTCCCTTACCCCACATTTACTTTGGTTCCACACATTTAACATCCATTTTCCCATCCCCTTGGTGCCCACAACGACAGCCAACCTCCATTTCCCGAGGAGCCCCGTCCAGAGATACTTGCAACAGTGTTCAGGGCCTAACTTGCTCAACTACCCCAATGCCCTGGGAGCCACCCTTTCTCTCGAGTGATACAGTTCCCTCTATCTGATGGCATTAGTCCTCCCCAGGATGTAGGTCCACCCCCACTCTCATTACTTGGGTCTCTACCCAATGGTACCACCCACTCTGGCAAAATGAGCATTCAGACATTCCCCAGGAGCCCGTCTCGCATCTGACCATCCCCTCCGAGCATCCTAAACAGGCAACCCTCTTAATTATATTTTGATACGATTTTCTCAGCATTTTACTCTCGACCAACACCTGACACTCTCCTATGTTCGTATGCTACCCCTCCCTCCCCCCCACTTTTGGGCAATATTACCCATCCGCCCATCCCCAGCCCCCCTCAAACCCGCAAAGCCCCACCCAAAGGCAACCCCTTACCCCCATTTTATCTCTTCTTTGTGTTCATACCTTACCGCCAGCTCATCATAAATTCCACCCGTGCAGACTTCGGCTCACATCCTTCCTCCACCCCCCGATTTCCCGTAAGCCTATCGTTCAGTCTCTAGCTCTCTGAGGCAGTTTTCTTATTTCATATCATTGAGTTCATGTAGTATTTGTCCTTCAATGCCTGGGTTGCTTCATTCAACATAAGGTTCTCAAGATTCATCCATGTTATCACGTGTGTTTGTAGTGTATTTGTTCTTACAGCCAAGTAGTATTCCATTGTGTGTATATACCACATTTTATTGATCCACTCATCTGTTGATGGGCATTTGGGTTGATTCCAACTTTTGGCGTTAGTGAACAATGCTGCTATGAACATTGGTGTACATATATCGGTTTGTGTCCTTGTTTTCAGTTCTGCTGGGTATATGTCCAGCAGTGGTATTGCTGGGTCATATGGCAAATCTATGGTTAGTTTTTTGAGAAGCCACCAAACTGTCCTCCAGAATGGTTGGATCCTTCTGCATTCCCACCAGCAGTGGATGAGTGTTCCCCTTTCTTCACATCCTCTCCAGCATTTGTATTCTTCTGTTTTTTTCATAGCTGCCAATCTTATGGGAGTAAGATGGTATCTCATTGTAGTTTTGATTTGTGTTTCCCTGATAGCTAGAGATTTGGAGCATTTTTTCATGGGCTTTTTAGCCATTTGTATTTCTTCTTTGGAGAAGTGTCTGTTTAAATCTTTTTCCCATTTTTTAAATGGGTTGTTTATCTTTTTATTTTCAAGATATAGGAGTTCTTTATATATGCAAGTTATAAGTTTCTTATCAGATATATGGTTGTCAAATATTTTCTCCTACTGTGTTGGCTCCCTTTTTACTTTCTTGACAAACTCCTTTGAGGTGCAGAAGGATTTAATTTTGAGGAAGTCCCGTTTATCTGTTTGTTCTTTTGCTGCTCGTGCTTTTGGTGTGATATTCATGAATCCATTTCCTATTACAAGGTCCTGTAGATGTTTCCCTACACTGCTTTCCAAGGTTTTTATGGTCTTGGCTCTTATATTTAGGTCTTTGATCCATCTTAAGTTGATCTTTGTATAAGGTGTGAGATGGTAATCCTCTTTCATTCTTCCTACATATGGCTATCCAGTTCTCCAGGCACCATTTGTTGAATAGGCCACTCTCTCCCAGTTGAGAGGGTTTGATGGCTTTATTGAATACTATATGGCTATATATGTGAGGTTCTATATCTGAGCTTTCAATTCGATTCCTTTGGTTTGTGTGTCTCTCCTTATGCCAATACCATGCTGTTTTCACTACTGTAGCTTTGTAGTATGTTTTGAAGTCAGGTATTGTGATTCCTCCAATTTCTTTTTTCTTTTTCACTATGTCTTTGGCTATTCGGGGTCTCTTTCCTTTCCAAATAAATTTCATAGTTAGTTTTTCTAGTTCCTTAAAGAAGACTGTGTTGATTTTTTTTTTTTTAAAGATTTATTTATTTATTTAATTTCCCCCCCTCCCCTGGTTGTCTGTTCTTGGTGTCTATTTGCTGCGTCTTGTTTCTTTGTCCGCTTCTGTTGTCGTCAGCGGCACGGGAAGTGTGGGCGGCGCCATTCCTGGGCAGGCTGCTCTTTCTTTTCACGCTGGGCGGCTTTCCTCACGGGCTCACTCCTTGCGCGTGGGGCTCCCCCACGCGGGGGACACCCTTGCGTGGCACGGCATTCCTTGCGCGCATCAGCGCTGCACATCCCAGCTCCACACGGGTCAAGGAGGCCCGGGGTTTGAACCGCGGACCTCCCATATGGTAGACGGACACCCTAACCACTGGGCCAAAGTCCGTTTCCCGGCTGTGTTGATTTTTATTGGGATTGTATTGAATGTGTAGATCAGTTTTGGTAGGATAGACATCTTAATAATAGGCAGTCTTCCTATCCATGAACAAGGAATATTCTTCCATTTATTTAGGTCTTCTTTGATTTCCTTGAGCAGTCTTGTATAGTTCTCGGTGTATAAGTTTTTTACCTCTTTAGTTAAATTTATTCCTAAGTATTTGATTTTTTTATTTACTATTGTGAATGGTATTTGTTTCTTGATTTCCTCCTGATCTTGCTCATTATTGGTGTACAGAAATGCTACCGATTTTTGCGCATTGATCTTATAACCTGCGACTTTACTAAACTCATTTATGAGTTCTAGAAGCTTTGTTATAGATCTCTCAGGGTTTTCTATGTATAGGATCATGTCATCTGCAAATAGTGAAATTTTGACTTCTTCCTTTCCGATTTGAATGCCTTTTATATCTGGTTCTTGCCTCAGTGCTCGAGCAAGTACTTCTAAGACAATGTTAAATAGGAGCGGAGACAATGGGCATCCTTGTCTTGTTCCTGAGTTTAGAGGGTAGGATTTTAGGATTTCTCCATTGTAAACAATGTTAGCTTTAGGTTTTTCGTATATACTCTTTATCATGTTCAAAAAATTTCCTTGTATTCCAATCTTTTGGAGTGTTTTTATCAAGAAAGGGTGCTGTATTTTGTCAAATGCTTTTTCTGCATCTATAGATATAATCATGTGATTTTTTTCCTTCAATCTGTTTATATGGTGTATTACGTTGGTTGATTTTCTTATGTTGAACCATCCTTGCATACCTGGAATAAATCCCACTTGATTGTGGTGCATAATTCGTTTAATGTGTTGTTGGATACGATTAGCAAGTATTTTGTTAAGTATTTTTGTGTCTAGGTTCATTAGAGAAATTGGTCTGTAATTTTCCTTTCTTGTGGTATCTTTGTTTGGCTTTGGTACTAGGGTAATGCTGGCTTCATAGAAGGAGTTCGGCAATGTTCCTTCTGTTTCGATTTTTTGAAATAGTTTCAGCAGGATTGGTGTTAGTTCTTTCCAGAATGTTTTGGAGAATTTACCTGTGAAGCCGTCTGGCCCTGGGCTCTTCTTAGTTGGGAGATTTTTAATGACTGATTCTATCTCTCTGCTTGTGATTGGTTTGTTAAGATCATCAATTTCTTCTTTCGTCAATATGGGTTGCTTGTTTGTTTCTAGGAATTTGTCCATTTCCTCTAAGTTGTCATTTTTGTTGGAATATAGTTTTTCAAAGTATCCTCTTATGATAGTCTTTATTTCTGTGGGGGTCAGTGGTGATATCGCCTTTCTCATTTCTTATTTTGTGTATTTGCATCTTCTCTCTTTTTTTCTTTGTTAGTCTTGCTAAAGGTTTGTCAATTTTGTTGATCTTCTCAAAAAACCAGCTCTTGGTCTTGTTTATCTTTTCAAGTGCTTTCTTATTTTGTATTTCATTTAGTTCTGCTCTTATCTTTGTTATTTCCTTCCTTCTTCTTCCTGTTGGGTTACTTTGTTGCTGTTTTTCTCATTCCTTCAAATGTGCAGTTAATTCTTCAATTTTTGCTCTTTCTTTTTTGATATATGAACTTATGGCTATAAATTTCCCTCTCAGTACTGCTTTTGCTGCATCCCATAAATTTTGGTATGTTGTGTTATCATTATCATTTGTTTCAAGGTAGTCATTGATTTCTTTTGATATTTCCTCTTTGACTCACTGTTTTTCTAAGATTGTGCTGTTTAATTTCCAAATAGTGGTGTGAAACCTGGGCCTCTGTCCCTTGCAAATTTCCAGCTTGACTCCACTGTGGTCAGAGATATTGTTTTGTGTGATTTCAATCTTTCTGAATTCATTAAGCTTTTCTTTGTGGCCTAGCATATGGTCTATCTTGGAGAATGATCCATGTGCGCTTGAGAAAAATGTATATCCTGCTGTCTTTGGGTGTAATGATCTATATATGTCTATTAGATCTAGCTCCTCTAATATACTGTTCAAGTGTTTTGTTTCTTTAGTGATTCTCTTTTGAGATGTTCTGTCCAAGGTAGATAGTGGTGTATTAAAATCCCCCACTATAATTGTAGATGCATCTATTGTTTCACTTAGTTTTTCCAGCGTTGGCCTCACATATTTAGAGGCACCCTTGTTAGGAGCATAAATATTTATGATTGTTCGATCTTCTTGACAGATTTTTCTTTTCACTAAAATGTAGTATCCTTCTTTGTCTCTCACAATTGTTTCGCCTTTAAAGTCTATTTTGTCTGATATTAATATAGCTACTCCTGCCTTTTTTTGGTTATTGTTTGCTTGTATGATTGTTTTCCAGCCATTCACTTTTAATCTCCATGCATCTCTGGGTCTAAGATGTGTCTCTTGTAGACAGCATACAGATGGGTCATATTTCCTTATCCAGTGTCCCAGTCTGAATCTTTTGATAGGTGAGTTTAATCCGTTGACATTCAGTGTTATTACTTTCAAGGAATTATTTGTGTTAGCCATATTTTGATTGGATTTGTGTTTGTCATATTTTGTTTGTATTTTTTTTTCCCTTCTATTTTTGTCTTTTTTTGTTGCTCTTATACTCTCCTCCAACTCTGCCTGTCCTGTTTTTTCCTTTCTTCCTGTGAACTCCCTTTAGAATTTCTTGAAGGGGAGGTTTCTTGTTGGTATACTCTTTCAGTTTCTGTTTATCTGTGAATATTTTGAACTCTCCATCATGTTTGAATGCTAGTTTAGCTGGATAGAGTATTCTTGGTTGGAAATTTTTTTCCTTTAGTACTTTGATTATATCATACCACTGTCTTCTTGCCTCCATGGTTTCAGATGAGAAATCAGCACTTAATCTTATGGAGCTTCCCTTGTATGTGATGGTTTTCTTTTCTCTTGCTGCTTTTAGGATTTTCTCTTTGTCTTGAACATTGGATAATTTGACAAGTATGTGTCTTGGGGTGGGCCTGTTGGGGTTTATGACTAGTGGAGTGCGCTGTGCTTCTTGGATATGTACATCTGTCTCTTTCAGTAGATTTGGGAAGTTTTCAGCCATTATTTCCTGCAACACTCCTTCTGACCCCTTTCCCTTCTCTTCTCCTTCTGGAATGCCTATAATACGTATGTTTGTGCGTTTTGCATTGTTATTCAGGTCCCTAAGTCCTAGCTGGATTTTTTTCTATCTTTTTATCGACCCCTTCTACTATCTGTTTGATTTCTGATGTACTGTCTTCCACATCACTAATTCTCTGCTCTGCCTCTTCTAGTCTGCTGATATTTGCTGCAAGTGTATTTTTGATTTCTTGAACTGTGGTGTTCATTCCCATCATATGTTATCTTTTTGCGTATGTCTGCAATTTCCCTTCCGAGTGTTGTCTTCATGTTGTTATACTCTTTCATTACTTCATCAAATTTGTCAGTGATAAATGTTCTGAAATCTTTCATTGCTTGAGCGAAGTTCTGTTCCCCTTCCTGATTTTTAGTTTGTTGATTGGATTCAGCCATGTTTTCCTGATTACTGGTTTGGTTTGTAGGTTTTTGTTGCTGTCTCTTCATCATTTTATCTTGACGGTTTTAATCAGTTCCTTAGCTTCTTTATCTATTCTTAGAGATTAATTAGCTGTTGTTTTTGGGTAAGTGTTATATCTTCTCTTTGTCACTTTGTTCTTCTTATTCTAATTTCTTGTTGCTGGTTACGTTCACTTTAAAGGAAAGTATTAGTGCTGGGGAAAGGTAATTGTGTAAGCAAGGAAAGTGTAAGGTAGTATTGGTGATATACGTTAACAAAGCCAGAATATGAGATCTGGGAGGATGGAGGTTAGATTCATGTAAAATTGTGTAGAGTTATAGCAGTAGGTAGAGTACCTCTTATGAGGTAGCTGACTGAATATGGGAGGAATATGGTATGAGCTAAAAAGCTATTGTTTTCATGAGAGAGGGAAAGAGAAAAGAAAGGTAATAGTTTCAAGAGTGGATAACAGACAGAAAACAAAACAAGGGTATTAGGAATTAAGAGTTAGATACTTTGTGGATCAAAGAAAGGGAGATGGGAGGTGGAATATAGGAGAAACAGTAGATGATGGCAGATATCAAGATGTAGGCGAAAGGGGATAGTGTAGGTAGCCTAAATCAGTTCACTTAGAAATGAGGCAGTGAAGGATGAGAGAACCCAACAAATGTGAGGTGTTCCCTGCAGCACCTATTGTATAATTGAGTTAAAATAAAATAAGTAGAAAATGAGGGACAAGAGGGAGAGCAAAAACAGAAAAAGAAAAAAAAAAAAAAAAAAAAAGAAAGAAGAGAAGAAAGGAAAAAAGAAAAAGGGGGGTGGGTAAAGGGTGGGGAACAGGTACGGGAAAGAAAAAAACAGATATACGCAAACTACAATTGCAACACCAACTACAACAACAACAACAAAAAACCCTAAATAACTGAATAAAAAAAAAAAGACTTTGGGGGATACGCTGGGAGAAAAGACTAGGGGATAATGCAATATTAGCAATCAGGACATTAAAAAAAGTAAAAAATAAGATAAAATGAAAATAAAAACTAAACAAAATGAAACGGTAAAGAAAAAATGCAAACGTTGAAGGCTAGGGCATTCAAGGACCTCAGATGGACCTCAGGGTGTGATGGATTCAGGGGTGGAAAGTCTGAGATATTGAAGACTCAAGAGGTGTGAATCTCTGGGGTGAGGGCCACCAGAGTTTAGGGGATTCAGACCTGGCAACCTCTAATCTGGTCAACAGGAAGCCTAGGAGCCCCGCAGTGTAACACAGCCCTCAGGGATCCCCGCAGCTGGGTGCCAGCCCTATGGGGGAACTCAGATCCGCAAACTCTATATTATGTCTGAACCCTGCAATTCACTTAGTCACTAGGGTTTATTTTTGTGGATATTTCGTCAATTCAGCTTTTGGACCGCTCCCACCCTATGATCCCACAAAACGGTCACCTGGGGGCGCCTCTACACCGCAGCCAATTTGATGACGCAGCACCGGAGCCCGGCCCGTGGGTTGGGCTCCAGTTGGAAACGCCGAATACAGATTCCACAACTGGAATTCCCAAGCTTTGCAAAATACTCCCCAGTCGGCTTCCAGACGTGTCCCCCTCCCTCGCTGCACCCTGTAACAACCTCCCAATTACGTCCCTTTATTGCCAACACTCTGATTCCGTTGCAGATCGGCAGCTGGGCCTGTGGGGGCGGGGCCCCAGGCAGAAGCGCTATTATTTGTGTCTGCAATCAAAAATTCCCCCGCTTCACAACAAAACACCGTCTGTCTCCCCAAATCGATCCACAAAGGCGTCCCATCCCGTCAACCCCCCAACAGCCCACCCAGGACTCGCAAATTCCCCAATACCACAGAGCCACCAAAAAGCGCGGCCGCAGTGCAGGTTCCGCGGCTCCACCCACCCCCAAGGAGGGAGCAACCCGTGTGCAGGTCTCACCTTGGGGCAATAGAACCCAAATTGTATCTTATAGACCAATCCTCTCCGTTACCTTCCCACCAAATTGATGTCCAGACACTTCCTGCCCTGCAAAAATCCCGAAAAAGCCTGGTCCAAGAGAACCTCCGGCGGCGCCCAGCTGCCTCTTCCCAGGAGAGACGGCAAGGCAAGCTCACTCAGCCACCATTTTGCCGGAAGTCTCTGTTTACGTTCTTTTAGCTGCTCCACCCACTGGTCCAGCTCCGTGGTGAATTCCATGTCATCCATGGCGGTCCAATCCCCTTTCGCACTGACTCCCACCTCTCTCCTTGCATCCATGTAGAGCTTCTTTTAAGTATGTTTTTTGCTTTAATGGATTTCCTGTGTCTGAGGAATAGCTAATATATCTATTTTTTATTTGAGAAGTTGTAGGTTTACTGAAAAATCATGCAGAAAATACAGAGTTCCTATATATCCCCTTTATTATTAACAGCTTGCATTAGTGTTGTACATTTGTTAAAACTGATGAAAGAATATTGTACTATTAACTATAGTCCATGGTTTACATTAGGGTTCACTGTACTGTACAGTCCTTTGGCTTAAAAAATTAAGAAAAAATTTAGTAACATAAAACCTAAAATTTCCCTCGTTAACCACATTCAAATATGTAATTGAGTGCTGTAAATTATATTCACAGTGTTTTACTACCATCACCACCATCTGTCACCCAGGTAGAAATTCTGCAATTAAGCATTAACTTTCCATTCTCTACCCCTGGTAACCTAGAGTCTAGTTTTTGGCTCTGTGAATTTGTTTATTCTACTTTCATAGCAGTGGAATTATGCAATATTTGTTGTTTTGTATCAGGCTTATTTTGCTAACATGATGTCTTCAAGGTTCATCTATGTTGTCACATTCATCAGAATTTTATTCTGATGAATAAATTCTCATGAATTGGCTCAACAATATTCTGTTGTATGTATGTACCACATTTTGTTTATCCATTTATTGGTTGGTGGACATTTGGGTTGCTTCCACATTTGGCTGTTGTGAATAATGCAGCTACAAACTTTGGTGTCCATTATCTGTTTCAGTCCCTGCTTTCAATTCTTTTGGTTATATGCCTAGAAGTGGGATTGATGGGTCATGTGGTAATTCTATACTCTGAGGAACTGCTAGACTGTCTTCCACAGTGGCTGCACCATTTTACATTTCCACCAACATGAATGAGTGTTGCTTTTTCTCCACATTCTCTCTATCCAGCACTTGTAACTTTCCATTTCTTTTTTTTTAAATAGTAGCCATTTCTATTGAGTATGAAAAGGTATCCCATTGTGGCTTTGATTTGTGTTTCCCTCATGACTAATGTTGTTGAGCATATTTTCATGTGCTTTTTGGCCATTTGTATATCTTCTTTGGAGAAATGTCTATTGAAGTCTTTTGTCCCTTTTTTAATTGGGTTGTTTGTCTTTTGTTGAGTTGTAGGATTTCTCTATATATTCTGGATATTAAACCCTTATCAGATAATGTTGTTTCCAAATACTTTCTCCCTTTTTAGGTAGTATTTTTACTTTCATGATAAAGTCCTTTGAAGCACAAAAATTCTGATGATGTCCCATTTATGTAATTTTTCTTGTTGCCTGTTCTTTGGGTATAAAGTCTTAAGAAACTGTTGCCTACTACAAGGTCCTGACGATGCTTCCCTGTGTTTTCTTCTAGGATTTTATAGGTTTAGTTCTTATATTTAGGTCTTTGGTCCATTTTGAGTATTGGTATTAGGTAGGGGGTCCACCTTCATTCTTTTGCATATGGATATTCAGTTTTCCCAGCACCATTTAGTAAAGAGAGTGTTTTTTTCCCCATTGCATGGATTTGGCACCCTTGTCAAAAATTATAGATGCAAGGTTTGATTTCTAAACTTGCAGTTCAATTCCATTGGTCTATATGTCTGTCCTTGTGCTAATACTATGCTGTTTTGATTACTGTGACTTTATAGTAAGTTTTAAAATCAAGGCATGTGAGTTGAGTTCTACAACTTCATTCTTTTTTCAGGATGATTTTGGCTAATTAGAGCTCCTTACCCTTCTGTATAAATTTGATGATTGGCTTTTCCATTTCTACAAAGAAGGCTGTTGGAATTTTGATTGGGATTGCATTGAATCTGTAAATTGTTTTGGGTAGAAATGACATCTTTACAATGTTTAGTCTTCCTACCTTTTAACATGGACTGTCTTTCCATTTATTTATGTCTTTTTAATTTCTTTTAGCAATGTTTTACAGGTTTTTTTTTTACACAAGTCCTTAATAGTCTTCGCTAGTTTTATTCCTCAGTATTTTATTCTTTTAGTTGTTATTGTAAATGGAATTTTTTTCTTGATTTCTTCAGATTTTTCACTGCTAGGTGTTTTTTGCGTGTTGATCTTGTACCCCACTACTTAGCTGAATTCATTTATTAGCTCTAGGAGCTTTATTGTAGATTTTCCAGGATTTTTTGTATATAGGGTAATGTCATCTGAAAATAGTGAAAGATTTATTTCTCCCTTTCCAATTTAGATGCCTTTTATTTCTGTCTTGCATAATTACTCTGGCTAGAACTTGCGGTGCAGTGTTGAATAACAGTGGTGACAGTGGGCATCCTTGTCTTGTTCTTGACCCTAGAGGCATGGCCTTAGTCTTTCACCATGGAGTAGGATATTAATGGTGTGTTTTTCATATATGCCTTGTATCATGTTAAGGAAGTTTCCTTCTATTCCTAGGTTTTTAAGTGTTTTTATCAAGAAAGGTGCCCTTTCTGTATCGGTTGAATCATCATATGTTCTTTTTCCTCTTCCTTCTGTTAATGTGTACACTACATTAAGTGATTTTCTTATGTTAAACCACCCTTGCAAACCTGGTTTGAAATTCCATTTGATCTTGGTATATAATTCTTTAAATGTGCAGTTGGATTCAGTTTGTTAAAATTTTGTTAAGGATTTTTACATGTCTGTATTCATAATGGATATTAGTCTTTTTCTTTTCTTATAGTGTCTTTATATGGCTTTGGTTGTAGGGTGATGTTGGCTTTATAGAATGAGTTCAGGGCATGTTCCCTCCTTTAGATTTTTGAAAGAGTTTGAGCAGGATTGGTATTCATTCTTTAGGCTTTTCTTTCCTGGAAGGTTTGGATTACTGATTCAATCCATTTGTTATTGGGTGAGATCTTCTATTTTTTTTTTTTTTTTTTAATCTGTCTAGGTAGTTTGTGTGCTTCTAGGAATTTGTCCATTTCCTCTAAGTTATCTAATTTGCTGGCATTCTGTTCTTCACAGTATTCTCTTATAATCCTTTTATTTCTGTGGGGTTCATACTAACGCCCCCCCGCCCATAATTTCTGATTTTCATTATTTGCATCCTGTCTCTTTTTCTCTATGTCAGTATAGCAGAAATTTTGTCAATTTTATTAACCTTTTCAAAGAACTAGCTTTTGGTTTTATTGATTCTCTCTCTCTCTCTCTCTCTCTCTTGATTTATTTTTTATTTCTCTCCCCTTCCCTGCCTATCCCTCCCCCCCAAGTTGTCTGCTCTCTGTGTCCATTCACTGTGTGTTCTTCTGTGTCTGCTTGGATTCTTGTCAGCAGCACCGGGAATCTGTGTGTCTCTTTTTGTTGCATCATCTTGCTGCGTCAGCTCTCTGTGTGTACGGTGCCACTCCTGGGCAGGCTGCACTTTTCTTGTGCTGGACGGCTCTCCTTATGGGACGCACTCCTTGCACGTGGGGCTCCTCTACATGGGGGACACCCCTGCATGGCATGGCACTCCTTGCACACATCAGCACTGCGCATGGGCCAGCTCATCACATGGGTCAGGAGGCCCTGGGTTTGAACCCTGTACCTCCATGTGGTAGGCGGACAAGCTATCCATTGAACCAAATCCGCTTCCCTCTCTCTCTTTTAAAAATTTAATTCATTTATCTCAGCTCTATTCTTTGTTATTTCCTTCCTTCTGTTTTTCTTTTTCAGTGTCCTTCAGTGTCTCTCTGATTTGAGATCTTTTTTTAATGTAAGCATTTAGAACTATAAATTTCCATCCCAACTTTACCTTTTCTGCATCCCATAAGTTTTTGGTATGTTTGTTTTCATTTGCTTCATGGTATTTTCTAATTTCCCTTGTGATTTCTTTTTTGATCGATTGGTTAAGAATGTGTTGTTTAATTTCCATGTGTTTGTGCCATTCCTGTTTTAATTTGCAATTCCCTGCTGGTGAATGATGCTAAGCATCTTTTTATGTACTTCCAGCTTTTCATATATCCTTTGAGAAGTGTCTGCCTAATCTTTAGCCTTTAAATAAGGTTGTTTGCTTTATTATTGTATTGTAAAATCCTTTATATATTCCAAGAACAACTTTTTTGTCAGATATGTATTATGAATATTTTTTTCTCTTTCTGTGGCTTTACTTATAAGTTGACATCTTTCGTGGAGCAAAAGTTTTAAATTTTGGTAAAGTCCAGTTTTTCAATTTTTTCTTTTATACTTGGTGCTAGTGTTCTGTCTATGAAATATCTGTTTAGCCTAAGTTTGCAAAGATTGTTTTGTGTTTTCTTCTGGGAAATTTTTGGTTTTATCCTGATGTTTAGGTTTGTAATCCATTTTGAATTAATTTTTGTTTACTGCATGAGGTTAGGGTCACAGTTAATTTTTCTTTTTCCATATGGATATCCATTTGTTTCAGCACCTTTGTTTAAAGACTATCCATTGTCCTATTAAATAATAGCAATGGTCTCTTTGTTGAACCTCAGTGGATCATATTTATATGAGTCTTTTCCTGTGTTTTTCATTTAAGTGTTTTCTTTTGTCTGTTTTACTCTGTCCTGATTGTTATAGCTTTGTAGTAATTCTTGAAATTAGGTAGTACAAATTCTCTGTCTTTGTTCTTTTTCAATATTGTTTGCTTTTATAAGTCCTTTTTTTTCTTTACTTTTAAAAAATATTCATGAGAATATTGCACTAATAGTCTTATTCTGTGAGGTTGGTTTGCTCTTTTCTTCCTTTTAGTATATTTTCAAGGAGTAACCAGTGTACTGAGGTGATTACTGCTTGTCAGAAAGTTATTTCAATCTGTCTTTTGGTCTTCACTCTTTATCCCTCATATTTTCATGAGTTGAGCTTTGATTGTGATCACATTCATGTGGTATATTGTGGAGCTGTGTTGAGTTTTGTAGCAGTTGAGCAGGAAATAATTGTATTCCCTAAGGGTGGGCATAGATCTTTCCTTATTACTTTAATAATTAAGTAAAACTTTGGGTTGACTTAGTTCATGAGATAGCTTTTGCTATTAGTGATGGACTTGACTTATTGGTGTAGCATATTATTTTGTTTAATTTAACACAACATTTTTGCTTGTATCCTATCTAGAATACTGAATTGAGGGGATTTTATGAAATAGATTTGTTGAAGCTTTGTGTTCATGGACTTTGCAAATCTTGAATTCTTAAAAATCAGTAAAAAAGTTTATGTGGTAAGTAATATGAGTGATTTTGGTAGTGTAAAAAAAAAAAGTGAACATTTCTATTTAATGTCTTTCTATATCCAGAGGATGCCAGCCCCCATCAGATTGCGGGAGCTGATCCGGACCATCCGGACAGCCCGAACCCAAGCCGAAGAAAGAGAAATGATCCAGAAAGAATGTGCTGCAATACGGTCATCTTTTAGAGAAGAAGACAATACATACCGATGTCGGAATGTGGCAAAATTACTATATATGCACATGCTGGGCTACCCTGCTCACTTTGGACAGGTAGGCTGGGCTGAGACCACAAATAGCAAGGTTTTCTTGTTTAAATGACATTGTAACTCGGGATGTCATTTTTTTCCTGACAAGGAAGTGCTTTTGATAGCCCTGTGGTCTAATGATTATTCTGGAACTGAGGGTAGGACTGAGAGGGCAAGATACACACATGGAAGAGCTTGGTATTGCCATCAATTTTGTTTTCTATTGAGAATTTCTTATTATGTGAATCAGAATTATATTTTGATGGTGGTAGTTAGCTTACTTAAAGATTGACCAGCATTAACCAGTAGATTGCAGTTGACATATCAGAAGGTCTGGTCTATAATGGGGATTCAAAAAGTGTTTGCTGAATGTTTTCTTAATTACTTTCTTTGTGTGCAATATACTATGGAAAAACTCATGACAGATATTTTTAAGTTAAATTAGGTAGTTGTTAAGTAGAGACATCTAAAGATTTTGTACTAATTACCTCTGCTGTGATTGCTACAACTTCCATGCAGGTCTCCCTGCTAATTCTCTCTCACATGCAGATGCATACTATTTGCTATAGCCAGTCTGGATTTTGAGTGTGATATATTAGGTGATAAGTACTTTTTAAAAAAAATTATTTTATTTTTAAAGAAGCTTTATATTACATAAACTTTACATCCAAAATATAGGGGATTGATAAGTATTTTTTTCTTTTTCTATGTTTGTTGTGATAAAGACGGTTGGGTCACAGAAAAGGGAGTAGCGGGTTGTTTTCTATTTCTTACCAATGCTCTTAAATTTTATTTCACTGAAATTTAAGAATTGTATTATATGCTGACTAGACTTTTAAAGAAAAAATGCTGCAAAATTATAAGAAAAGATGTGCAACAGTAAGTAGAAAGGAAAAAATACCCCCTCATATTTCCATTATTCACAGATAACCATCCCTAATATATTTTTTTCCCTCCCTGAGATGGCTCCCTTGTCTTTCTGCTCCTTGTTTTTTACTTCTTGTTTGCACTTGTCTTTTCGTTGTTTTTTGTTCATTGTTTTTTGCTCTTTAGGAGGTACTGGCAACAGAACCCAGCACCTCCTGTGTGGGAGGTGGGTGCTCAACTGCTTGAGCCACATCCGCTCCCCCATCCCTAATATTTTGATGTGTTTATCAGGAAAGCTTTCCCCTAGGGAAACCTCCTTCTCTCCTATTTAGCTCAGTAACTTCAGTGGAAAGGAAAACTTCTCTCGCACTCTCCCCACCCTGTCTCCCAGGTTTTTTTAAAAAGTACTGGGATTGAGTTTTATCATTCTGGTTTGGGTAATTTTATGTTCTTTAGAGCTGAGAGTGGAGTCAGCCTTTCTAGAAATACTTGATTTGGAATAGAAGTGTATTAGTTCCTAGAAGGAAAATTGAGATGATAGTATCAGAAAGAAAGGGGGAATGGATATTATGGGGGCAAAAAATACAGCTATCTCCTATAAATTTGCTCATATTTGGTTTTAAGCAGAATTAGTGGCTTATAGCATTGCACATGGAATATCATGAACTTTTTTTATGTAATTAATATGTTCTTTTGAAATATTGGTTATAGAGATATAGATGAATCTTTTTTTTTTTCTGTCTCTCTCTCTTTTTTTTAGGAGGTACCAGGGATTGAACCCAGGACCTTGTATGTGGGAAGCAGGTGTTTTAACCACTAAGCTACATCTGCTCTCCAAATCTTCACATTTTATTTTCCCTATATTGAACATTTAGGTTTTTTGGTATTAATAATGCTGTGATAATTGTCATAATATTTAAAGGCTGCTTGATATTTTAGTAGACAGATGTGTATTTAGGGAAAAGGCTCCTTTTTTTTTTTTTTTTTTTGAGGTACTGGGTACCAGGGATTGAACGCACGACCTTGTTTTTGGGAAGCCGGTATTCAACCACTGAGCCACATTGACGTCCCTGAGTTGGTGTTTTCATTTTGTTTGCTTGCTTGTTTGTTTCTTTTTTCAGGAGACACTGGGGACCAAACCCAGGACCTCCCATGTGGGAGCTCAGCTGCTTGAGCCACAACTGCTCCCCTCATTTTAATTTCTTGCTTCAAAACATAGAGAGGAATGAAACTTTTATGTAAGATAGGATTTACAATTAAGGAGTATAGTTAAATCCTGGGGCTCTAATATTTCAAGTTATATGCTTTTATCACATCAAAAATTGATCCAGGAAAGCTGTCCATACAGTACATAACATAGTATAAAGCAAATCGATTTTCACATATTTTTGTTGGTTTCTTGAATTAAATGTAAACCATAACGTAACCAAAAATTTATGAAAGTGTACAGTCTAAAATGTAACCCATAATGGAACCATGTTGAGTAGCTGTGTTTCAATATCTGTACATCAGTTGCAGCAAATGTAACATACACATGTAAAAGGATCATTGCTGGTGAAGGTGGAAAAGGGTTTGATGTTGAGTATATGGGAGTTCCCTATATTCTATGTGTAACTTTACTGTGTAACTTTACTGTGTAAACTATGTGTAACTTTTGAAGACATAAAAAAAATAAAAAGGATGTCAACACTGAGGAATAAATGGAAGAGATTGCCTTGCCTCTGTACATACAAGGCAACACCTATTACAGTGATGAAAGGCAAAGTGAAAAAAAAATTTTTGTGACCTTTTATTTTTTTAATACCCCAATTTTTTTTTTTACTTTTAGTTTTTAAAAATTATTATGTATTCTATTTCTAATCTTTAAACCTATCATTAACTATTTCATTTTCCTTTTAATTGAATTTGGCAATATGTTAATCTTCATTTCTGAAGAAGTTTTGGATCACAGAGGGGTTCAACTATGGCAGGGGAGGAGCAATGATGTGGGATATCATTATGGGGGATGCATGGGTGGGAGGGAGTTCTCCAGGGCATGCATATAGGGTATATAGGTATGTTCATATGTTCATTGGATATTGACATAAGGGGTAGAGTTTAACAAGACAATTGAGGGAGTGCTGAATTCCCATTCTGGGAGACTCTTTTGCACTCACCAGTGGAGCAGCAACAATCCCCCAAGTACAAGGGCAAAGACTAGTGAAGAAAGATAGCCCAGTGATCGGCCCTTGATACTGACGGCTATGCTTATGAGCGTTTGTGCTTGAAATTTCAACTAGGCCTAGAGCTGCATTATGCCTAAGAGTTACCTCCTGAGAGCCTCCATGTTGCTCAAATGTGGCCACTCTCTCAGCCAAACTCAGCATGTAAGTGCATTACCTTCCCCTAGTGTGGGGCATGACTTTAGGGCATGAGCCTCCCTGGCGCCGAGGGATTACTATCAAGCACCAACTAGTGATGCAACTAGAAAAAGACCTTGAATAAAAGGAGGAAATGATAAAGACAAATGAGTTTATATGGCTAAGAGACTTGAAAATGAGTCAGGAGGTCATCAGAGGGTCATGCTTACGCACATCTCAGCAGGATCTCATAGACAGCCAAAGTAGATACAACCCCAGGTAGGGATTTTCCTGAGGGTTACAGAAACACCCTGCTCCTATGGTCACAACAGATGGCTCTGGAGTTCAGTCCTTGTGAGTGGACACTACTTTGGAATTTGTGCTTCTGAGTATGATGGAGTTGGACTCGGATGTGACTTCTCTATGCTTGCTTCTTTTGTCACTTTTACTGAACCTGTGGTTGTTGCTGAGGTTGTTGTATGCTCATGAGGCTTGAATATCTGGACTCTTTATGTGCCAGCTGGACGCTGAGCCTCAGCAGAGTTGCAACACCTACTCTCCAGTTTGTTGGATTTCCCCAGGTCAGCTAACCAAGAGGTGAGGATGGCCAACCACCACAACAGGGAACCAAGAGAGTCTGTAGCTGCAAGCCGGAGAATTCCATCCATCAGCCATGTGGGATCTAAGCCCCCTCTCGATTTAGAGGTGGAATGGACATCACCATCCCAGGGTCCCTAGGATGGAGGAATAAAATATGGATTAGGGTGGACTTACTGGTATTCTATTATAGAATTATTATGACGGTAGCAATAGAAGAAATTATATCATTTATGTGGAGACAGTGGCCACTGGAGTTGCTGAAGGCAGGGGGAGAGAAAAAGAGGTGTGATATTGGGGCATTTTTGGGACTTGGAGTTGGCCTGAATGATATTGCAGAGACAAATGCAAGTCATATATCCTGCCATAACCCACTGAATGGACTGGGAGTGTAAACTACAACATAAACTATAATCCATGCTGTGAGGCAGTGCCCCAAAATGTACTCATGAAATGCAATGAATGTACCATAGTAATGAAAGAAGTTGTCAATGTGGGAGGAGCGGAGGGTGTAGGGAGTGGGGTATATGGGAACCTCTTATATTTTTTAATGTAACGTTTTGTATGATCTATGTATCTTTCAAAAAAAAAAGATAAAAAAAACCAACCATGAGTCAATAAACCACCATTGTTTAAGATAAAAAAAATGTTTATTGTGGTTATATATTAAAAAATTCACCATTTTAACCATTTTTAAGTGTATAAATCAATGACATTACTTTTATAGTATTGGGCTTTCATTGCTACCTTTGTTTACTAAAACTTTATCACCCTGTGAAACAAACTCTTACTCATTAAGCAATAATTACTCATTCTCTCCTCCCTACCCCTCACTCCCTTGCTCTGGTAACTTCTAATCTGATTTTTGTCTCTGAATCTGCTTATTTTAGTTATTTCATAAAAATTGAATCATACAGTGTTTGTTCTTCTGTGACTAGCTATTTCACTCAGCATAGTATTTTCAAGGTTCATCTATGTTTTACTGTCATTGGATTTTAAATAGACACTTTAGGTTATATTTATAGAAAAGTGATTTGTATTAGTTAGCTAAAGGGGTGCTGATGCAAAGTACCAGAAATTGTTGGCTTTTATAAAGGGTATTTATTTGGGGTAAAAGCTCACAGTTACAAGACCCTGAAGAGTCCAACTCAAGGTTGCTTTCTCACTAAAGTCATTTGCCACACGTTGATGCAAGATGGTGGGTGATCTCTGTCTGTTTTCTCAGGGCTTCTTGTATCAGTGTCTGGTGTAGGGCTTGCTTCTTTCCGGGCCTTCTCAGCTGACCTGTCTCTTTGGCTGCAAACTGTCAGGCGAATGACTTATCTTTCCTTGGGCTTTAACTGTTTGAGTTTTCTCCTTTCTGTCACATGACAAAGTTCTCTCCTTCGGCATCTGTGGAGCTGTCTTCCTATGTGTCTTCTTGAGTGAGTGCCCATTTATATCAGCCTGCCAAGGGGGTGCCCTATTAATGTGGTCAAATCAAAACCCTAATCTTTTTTTTTAAAAAAAGATTTATTTATTTATTTAATTCCTCCCCTCTCCCCCGGTTATCTGTTCTCTGTGTCTATTTTGCTGCATCTTGTTTCTTTGTCTGCTTCTGTTCTCGTCAGCGGCACGGGAAGTGTGGGCGGCGCCATTCCTGGGCAGGCTGCACTCTCTTTCGCACTGGGCGGCTCTCCTCACGGGCGTACTCCTTGCGCGTGGGGCTCCCCTACGCGGGGGACACCCCTGTAAAACCCTAATCTTAACAGGTAATTTATCAGGTGAATCTAATATAGTCACGGGGTTACACCCAAAGGAACAGACTACTTTAAAAACATAATCCTTTTCTTTTTGGAATTCATAATCTCAAACTGCCACAGTGATTGCAGCAGTTTGATACTTTGATGAATTCCAAAAAGAAATATTGGATTATGTTTGTAAACTGGTCTTTTTCTCTGGGCGTATTAAAGTGTATTGGATTCAGAGGTTTTACTTTTACTTCATTAAATAATGATTAAGGCTTCGGTTGGGCCATATTGGTAGGATGTTGAGTCCCTGCCCTCGTGATGGGTGGGGCCTCACAGATAAAAACTACACAACAGAGCAGAGGAGTTAATTGGAGTTTTGATGTTGGGACTTTGAGCTGGAGCCTGGGAAGTGAACGCATAGGAAAAGAACACAGAGGAATAAAGATGGCTCCTTATACATGGCAGAAGTATTCCTCTGTGTTCTGAGGAAAGAGACAGAGCTATTCACCTGATATTATACAGCTGGCCTTGTGGAGAGAGCACAGCAGCTTAGCCAGAAGAGCAAGCCAGGAAGCCTGAAATCTTGGTATATGCTGGCAGCCATCTTGCCCCAACACATGGCAGTAGACTTTGGTGAGGGAAGTAACTTATGCTTTATGGCCTGGTAAATGTAAGCTTCTACCCCAAATAAATACCCTTTATAAAAGCCTACAGATTTCTGGTATTTTTCATCAGCAGCTCTTTGGCTGACGAATGCAATGATATATTAAGAAACACTATTAATGTCTTGGAAACAGTAGATTTCCATATTCCCAGGGGAGTTCTTTAAAGACAAACTCTTGAATTTTAAATCGTCGAGTAGGTTTATAACTTTGGGGTATTTCTTTTTTGTAAAAGAGATATATATTTTCTTCTGAGCTTCATTTTTCTAACATATTTTAGTAAAATCTACTTTCCAGGTCTCTTTAGGTAGCATTTCTTGAGTGTTATGGAACATAAGTATTTGATAATTTAATGCTTAGGTGGAAAGGGTTAATACTTAAGCAAACTCTACTAAAATTTTGTACACAAAAAATAAAGGTTTTTCCAAGTGGGAATAAGAATCATAATTTTAAGTCCAGTTTTTCTGTTTTAAGTCATGGCCTAACTGGATCAGTAATTTGGTACCCTACTCACTGGAGTTTCCTATATAATATGCCCATGGATGAATCACAATGCCATCTTCATTTAATTAGTATAATAGTCACCCTTTTAATGGCATTTTATGTGTGGATCTATGCTGTTCATTACTATAGCCAAAAGCCATGTGTAGCTATTGATATCTTCAAATGCCACTGGTGTACCCTAGGCAAAAGAAAATGATTTTTTTTTTTTGGTACTTGATCCAGTTATTGGAAAGCTTAATAAATATATTTGAGACAACTTGAGCATGTGAATATATTTTATCAGTTATAAATTCTGTGAAATCTAAATACAATTCAATTATTTCTGATGAAAATGTGTCTGAATTGAGATGTGCTGTAAGGATAAAACATGCTATATTTAGGAGTTTTAGTACAAAAGTAAGAATGTAAAATAGCTAATTAATAATTTTTTATATTATTACATGCTGAAATTATGTTTCAGATAATATATATTAAAACTAATTTCGACTGTTTCTTTTTAGTTTTTATTGTAGTGTCTGGTACAGTACTGTCTAATAGAAATAAAATATAAGCCACATATGTAATGTAAACATAGTAAATTTTTTTTTTCTTTTTTTTCTTTTTTAAGGAGGTACTGGGGTTTGAACTCAGAATCTTGTATGTGGGAAGCAGGCATTCAACTACTGGGCTACATCTGCTTCTCACATTTTTAAGTCTCATTAAATTGACAAGAAACCAGATTTTACACCAAAATCAGGAGCAACAAAAGGAAAAATAAATTGGACTTCATCAAAATTAAAAACATTTTGCATCAAAAGAATTATCAAGGAAGTAAAAAGATAACCAAAAGAATGGAAGAAAATATTTGGAAACCATATATCTAATAAGGGTTTAATATGCAGAATATATAAAGGATTCCTGCTGTTCAACAACAAAAAGACAAACCCAGTTAAAAATGGGTAAAGGACTTGAATAGACATTTCTTCAAAGAAGATATACAATTGGGCAATAAGCCCATGAAAAAATGTTCAACATCATTAGCCATTAGGGACATGCAAATCAACACCACAGTGAGGTACCACCTCACACCCACTAGGGTGGCCATTATTTAAAAAGTGGAAAATAACAGATGCTGTCAAAGATGTGGAGAAATAGGAATCTTATTTCAGTATTGGTGGGATTGTAAAATGGTGCACCCACTGTGGAAAACAATTTGGCAGCTCCTCAGAAAGTTAAACAGAACTTCCACGTGACTTGACAATCTCACTTCTAGGTGAATGCCAAAAGAATTAGAAACAGGGACTTTGGTAGATATTTGTACACCAGTGTTCATAGCAATATTACAGTAACCAAAAGGTGGAAGCAACTCATTTATCCAAGAGCAGATGAATGGATGAACAAAATGTGGTATATAAACACAATAGAATAATGTTCATCCTTATAAAGTAATCAGTTTCCGATACATACTAATGTGTGGATGAACCTTGAAAATAGCATTTTAAGTGAAAGAAATAAGACACAGGGACAAATATTGTATGATTCCACTTGTATGCCATAGAATATGCATTTTTATAATGAAAAAAAAATAAAGTACAGGTTACCAGGGGAAGGAGGAGAAGAGGAATGGGGAATTAAAGTATAATAGATGGGGAAGCGGATGTGGCTCAATCAGTGGGGCTCCCGTCTACCCTATGGGAGTCCCCGCGTCCTCGTCCTGGGCCTCCTTGTGAAGGCAAAGCTGGCCCATGTTCCGCGGAGAGCTGGCGCAACAGGATGACGCAACAAAAGGGAGACAAACAGATTCAGAAAATACACGCAGTGAATGGACACAGAGAAGAGACAGCAAAAGAAAAGGAACAAACTGCAAGGGGGAGAATAAATAAATACATCTTAAAAAAAAAAAAGTGTAATAGATGCAGGGTTTATGTTTGGAGTTATGGGAAAGTTCCGGTAATGGATGGTGTTGAAGGCAGCACAATATCGTGAATGTGATTAATCCCTTTGGATTGTATGCTTGGGAGTGGTTGAGATGTGAAAGTTTACAAGTGTATATTTGTTTCCACAATTAAAAAAAATAGATTGACTAAAGAGATAATGGCATTTAAATGTAACAGTGTAACATGATCCTGGGCTAGAACTAATCATAGTTGAGAAAGTTCCCAGAAGACAGAGTTGGGCCATATGACATAATTGGAATATAGACTATAAACTTTACATTAATGTTAAATTTCTTGAACTTGATAACTGAATTTAAGGTGGTTATATGAGTGTAATATCCTCATACTTAGGAATTATACATGAAAGTATTAAGTGTTCAAGGAGCGTGATGTGTACAACCCACTCTCAAGTGTTTAGAAAATGGGTGGATGGATAGATTGATAGAATGAGATGGCAAGTGTGGCAAAATGTTAAAAGTTGGTGGATCTGGGTATCTTGCAGTGGAGGTGGGGAGATATGTTGGCATTTTCTGTATGGGTTTTGTATTATTTTTGCAATTCCCTTGTAAGTTGGAAAATATTTCAAAACTAAACATTAAAAAAATTATTTTTGGCAAGAAACCCCATGAGGAAGGTAATAGCCTCGTAGCACAGATGAGAAAACTGAAATTCAGAAACTTTGTGACCTAAGTTCACACAGCTAGTAACTATGGAAGAAGGGATTAAAATTTCAGCCTTGTATAACTCTAAAATTTCTTGACTTTTTGTATTTAGTCCAAACTGTAAGTGGCTGTTTCCTTTAAATTTATTATTTATTGAACTATATTAGTCTTGCCCTGTTGTGCAGAGGACTTGAGGTATCATATACTATAAGTATCTATTTAAAATAAAAAAAGAGTAGTAGAATGTAAGAGTCAGGAGGAAGAATGCAGAAAGTAAGTCCAGTGTAGTTGCTGTTGGAGAGACAGTTAAAGCAAGAAAGAAGGCATTCAGTTACATGGTTGAATGTAAGAGTACAACAGCAGGAACCCGACTACCTGGATATGAATTCTTGCTTTGCTGCTTTACTTTATATGACTTAGGACCAGATCCTTACTTTCTGTGCCTTTTTCTTATCTGTAAAATGGGGCAATTCCAGTGTCTTTATGAAGATTAAGTTAATAGATGTAAAATAATCATAAGTATTTTGTACATTAAAAGTTCTCATATAGTACTGATTTTACCATTTCCTCAAGGAAGCAAAGAAAGCTTTTTGAAGCATTGAATTTTACAATAGGTTTTCTAACTTGGGTCATTTATCTAGGGGACTATCTGCACTATGATAGACAATATCCTCCATACTTTTACAATGGCAGTAGTAGATTCCTTCAACCTTTTAAGAGTCTGGTTTAAACATAATCCAAAAGAAAGGTTGAGTATCTAATGTAGGTAGACTGCAGGAGTAGAAAATTGATAGCTCAAATGCCAGATTCTTCTATACATGTGTTTTGTTTATCCTGCACAGTATTTAAAATTGTTTTGAATTTGCAGTCAACATGTAAAATTCAAGGAACTTCTCAATGAAATCTGGACTTCTGGTTTCTTCTTAGAAAACCAGATTTGTCAATACTGGGTCAATATTTCCATATGACATTAGTGGACTCCTACCTACCTCTCTAGTTCCAATCTGACCTTTCATGTCCAGTTATCCTTCCATCAATATAGTATAGCACTTCACTTCTTTAGGTTCCCTGCAGTTTTAAAATATTCTCCGTAAGGTTCTATACATCTGTGGTGAAATTTATTCATAGCTCCTTAAGCTCTTGTTTCTGCTATAAATATTGTCTTTAAATTTTTTTTCTAAGTATGTTGCAGATATATGGAAATATAATTTTTGTATATTTTTCTACCAAGCACGATATTGCTGAGGTTACCTGTAGACTCCAGTATTTCCAAAGAGGGAGTACTATTATCTGCAAATAATGCCAGTTTTCCTCCTTCCTTTCCTATCCCTATGGATTTGATTTCTTTTTTTAAATTTCATTAATGTGTTGTATATATAATACAGTGTTGGAAAAAAAAATGATAGTAGGCATCCTTGTCTTGTAAAAACCATAAATGCTTCTGCCAATTGTAGTAATTATGATGACTGCTGTGGAGTTTAGATTAGACACCCTTTATTGCTTTAAGAAAGTTATTAATTACATTGAACTTCATCAAATGCTTTTTCAGTGTCCACTGAAATAATCATGGATTTTCTCCTTTTAACCTGTTAGTGTAGTGAATTATGTTAATGAGTTTTCTAATATTGCGCTCTCCTTGCTTGTCTGGAATAAACATTATTTGGTCATGGTGATACTTTTACATTGCTAGATTTCCCTTGGTAGTATATATTTTTTTAATTGTATTTTTTTGAAGATACATAGATCACAAAAAATGTTACATTAAAAAATATAAGAGGTTCCCATATACCCCATCCTGCCCCCCACTCCTCCCACATCAACAACTTCTTTCATCATTGTGGCACATTCATTGCATTTGGTGAATATGTTTTGGAGCACAGTTGCACCGCATGGACGATAGTTTACATTGTAGTTTATACTCTCTCCCAGTCCATTCAGTGGGTTAAGGCAGTATATATAATGTCCAGCATCTGTTCCTGCAATATCATTTAGGACAACTCCAAGTCCCGAAAATGCCCCCACATCACATCTCTTCTTCCCTCTCCCTGCCCTCATCAACTACCGTGCTACATCAATGCTACAATTTCTTCCATTACTAGTCGTAATAGTTCTGTAATAGAATACCAGTAAGTCCACTCTAATCCATATTTTATTCCTCTATCCTGTGACCTGCGATGGTGATGTCCACTCTATCTCTGTATCAAGAGGGGCCTTAGATCCCACATGGTTGATGGATGTGATTCTCCTGCTTGCAGTTGTAGGCACTCTTGGTTCCTTGGTGTGGTGGTTGACCATCTTGATCTCCCTGTTAGCTGACCTGGGTCAGTCCAACGAACTGGAGAGTAGGAGTTGCAACTCTGCTGAGGCTCAGGGCCCAGCTGGCACATGGCCAGTCCAGAGATTCAAGTCTCCTGAGTATACACCAACCCCAGTGCCAACCACAGGTCCAGTAAAAATGACAGAAGAAGCGTGTAGAAAGGTCACATCTGAGTCCAGCTCTATCACACTCAGGAGCACAAATTCCAAAGTAGGGCCCACTGACAAGGCACTGAACTTCAGAGCCAACTGCCATGACCGTAGAACCTGTGTGTCTCTGTAGCCCTCAGGACCACCAGTACCTGGGGTTATCTCTACTTTGGCTGTCTTGGGGAACCTGCTGAGGTGTGCGTAAGCGCGACCCCTCTGATGACCTCCTGACTCTTTTTTTTATAAACTTATTTGTCTTTACCATTTACCCCTTTTCAAGGTCTTTTTCTAGTTACATCACCAGTTAGTGATTGGTAGTAATCCCTTGGTGCCAGGGAGACTTATCCTCAGGAATCATGTCCCATGCTAGGGGGGTAATATTTTTACTTATGTTTTATCTGAAAAAGTACTTAACCTAGAAATAGGAATGAGCATCCATAAATCCAGATTGTGGTCTCCAAATACCATTTTATTCTAAATGAACCAGCACCTATTGGAAAAATGGCCTATACCGAATCTGGAGCAGGAAATGTGCAAAATAAGCTTGAGACATTTTATTCTGCCAGAAAGCAAGAAAGACTAGGAGGCCATGTCAGAAGTGTTCACTAGTCACCAGAAGAGGCTATCATGCCAAAAATGAGATAAGTTGGACATTAATAAAAGTAACAACTGCAGTGCCAAGTATGTTTAAATTCATGAGTTCAAAAGCATACTTAAACAAAAAATACATACATAAAACGTTATTGATCATCTTTGGAGAATACTAGGGAGCCAACTCTATTTTGCAAATGAATAAAAGGAAAGAAACAAACATCTATCTTAGTAATAGTTCTTTCAAAAGAAATCTAATGGTACCTATAGAGAAGTTGTGCTGTAGAGCAGTATGCCAGTTAATAAATGGAGAAAGAATGAGAGAATTAGAATATTACTCTTCGGCAGCCTTTGATGATCATCAGTGTTAGTAATGCCTAGAGAGAGAACAATCAGAAATATGTGCCTCCTGATGGAAATTTCATACTACCACCTATGAAGACTACTTGTAAAATCAAAACAAAAAAACAAGAACCTTAAATCTGAAGAACCCTCCCCTGGTATATAACCTAGAGAAATTCTTGTCTGTGTATATAAAGAGATGTGCATAAGAGAATTCTTGGAAGCATTGTTTCTATTGGTGAAACATTGGGAACAACCTAACCTATATATCTGTGAAAAAGAGAATAGATAAATTATGGCATATTCATAAATGAAATGCTATATAGCAATGAATATGGTTGAATTAGAGCTTCTTGTCTTAGTGTGAATAATATGCGCAAATGAAAAGAGCAGGAATTGGAAACTTAAATACAGAGCAGTGTTTATATAAAGTTTATTTTTTAGGAAGTACTGGGGATTGAACCTGTGACCTTGTACATGGGAAGCAGGCACTCAACCACTGAGCTACCTATATAATGTTTAAATCATTCAAAAACAGTTATCTGTATTGTCTTTAGATGCATACAGGTCTAGTAAAATATAAAGAATGGCAATAATGAGCAACAAATTTTGGGTGTTGGT
The DNA here is from genome assembly GCF_030445035.2 of Dasypus novemcinctus. NCBI lineage: Eukaryota > Metazoa > Chordata > Mammalia > Cingulata > Dasypodidae > Dasypus > Dasypus novemcinctus. The sequence goes on along the minus strand of NC_080690.1, from coordinate 17,355,402 downwards.
TACTTCTGGAATGTAGAGAAGGGAAGTGGAATTGAGGATGAGTATGCAGAGGACTTTTTAAATTTCTCTCCCCTTCCCGCCCCGCCCGCCCCCCCCCCCCCTTTGTCTGTTCTCTTTGTCCATTCACCGTGTCTTCTTCTGTGTCTTTTTACATTCTTAGCAGTGGCACCGGGAATCTCAGTGTCTTTGTTGTGTCATCTTGCTGCATCAGCTCTCCATGTGTGCAGCCCCACTCCTGGGCAGGCTGCACTTTCTTCACGCCGGGTGGCTCTTCTTGCAGGGGCACACTCCTTGCTCGTGGGACCTCCCCTGTGTGGGGGACACCCCTGCGTGGCATGGCACTCCTTGCGCGCATCAGCATTGTGCATGGGCCAGCTCTTCATGGGTCAGGAGGTCCTGGATTTGAACCCTGGGCCTCCCATATGGTAGGCAGATGTTCTATAAGTTGAGCCAAATCCACTTCCTTTTAATTGAATTTAATAGTAAAATAATTAGAATGTTAAGGTTTGCTAAATCTTGATGTGTCAATGAATGTTATGTGATTTTGTGTGCTTTTGAGTGAAATATTTCATAATTTTCTCAAGAGAAAAAAAAATGGCTTCAGTAGAGTATCCCCATCCCCATTCCCATGCCCATCCCCATCCCCATCCATCAAAAAGAAGAAAAAAAAAAGTCTCAGGTCTATGTAGATTTTGTGTTGCCAAGCTACATAGTGGTAAAGCAATTACAACCACTTTGTTCTTCAAAAAATATGTTTTTGTGTGTATATTTGCATGTTAATATCTATATTAACTAAAAAGTTATTTCTGAATATTAAAATGAAATAAAGGAAACTTCTAAAGTCTTAACCAGTCAGTTGCAGCTCCATTAATGTTTGCACATTTTAATTGCATCTTTTCAAGGTAATTGTTAACAGATCATAAAGCTCAAATGTTAAATTTATAAGGAAACGTGTATGTGCATTTAAAAACAAATGTAGGGAATTGGCTGTGGCTCAAGTGATAAGGCCTTCACTTACCATATGGGAGGACCTGGGTTCAATGCCTGGGGTCTCCTGGTGAAAAACAAGAGAAAGTGTGCCTGCATGACGAGCCAGTGCCTGTGTAGTGCGCTAAGTGCCCATGTGGTGAGCACCTGTATGGTGAGCCAGTGTCCACACAGCGAGCCAGTGCCCACATGGCGAACCAGTGCCTGCGCTAGTGAGTCACGCAGCAAATTGATGACACAACATAATGACATGAAGGGGAGAGTCAAGGTGAAGTGCAGCAGAGACCACGAACTTAGGTGATGCAATTGACAGGGATCCTCTCTCCACTTCCAATGGGTCCCCAGGATCTAATCCCAGTGAATCCTAGAGGAGAAAGATGAGAAGACAAAAAGAGAAATAGATACAGAAGATCACACAGCAAATGGACACAGCAAAAACAGCAGGGCGTGGGAAGGGGAAGGGAAGAAAAAAAATTAAATAAACAAAACAAAATGTAGGGAAGTGGATGTGGCCCAAACAATTGAGCTCTTGCCTCCCACATGAGCTTCTGTGGTTTGGTTCCTGGTGCCTCCTAAAGACAGCGAGCTGATATGATGGGCAAGTGTGGCAAGCTGATGCAACAAGAGACACAAGAAGAAAAACATAATGAGAGGGACAACAAAGCAGGGAGCAGAGGTTCCTGGTGCCTCCTAAAGAGGACGAGCAGGACAGGGAGCTGGCACGATGGGCAGGTACAGCGAGCTGATGTGACAAGATGACTCAATGAGAGACACAGCAAAGCAGGGAACAGAGGTGGCTTAAGGATTAGGCACGTCCTCCCCACATCAGAGGTCCCAGGTTTGGTTCCAGGTGCCTCCTAAAGAAACAAAAGAAAACAGACACAGCAAGTGAGATAAATAAATAAAATAAATCTTAAAGCAACAAACATGTATGTGTGGGGAACTTGTAAAAACTAACAAAATGGGTAAAGCTTTTCTCTAAAGGTGATCCTGATTGAACAATTGATAATAAGCAAGGCCATAAAAATGTTAAAGTCCTCCTTTTTAAAAATTGCTTTGAAATTCAAAGAAAATTGGAACTTTTAAGAATCATCAAGAAGAATTTAGTGAAAATTAAATTGTCATTCTAGTACCTCAAATCTAGTCCATCAAAATATCCTGGAGCTAGACTGTATTTTTCAAAACTTTCCCGGGTGATTTTGATCAGTCAGGTGTGGGGACCACTTCTGCAAGACACTGTAGAAATCATTTGTTCTAAAAGGGGGCTGATAAATTTAATCTCTTATCCTTGTTATTAATGGCAGCCTGTAATGCTTCGGAGAGAGATTCTGAGGCAGCTTTAAGGCTCAGCTGGAAAAAGAATTAATGATGACCTTGACGGCAGTAAATGGAGGTACAACTAATACAGGTTGTTTTCCATGATGTGCCTCACTTAACTTCCAGATTAGGAAAAGGTGGCCCAGGCTGTTACATAATTTACTTACGCTCTCTTAGGTAGAACCAGGATTGGTTTCTTGATATTTCACTCATGTTACCTTTCTCTGACATTTTCTCACTGCCCTGACCTGAATTGGGTGCCCTTCTTAACTTGTTTCTGTAGTAGCTTGTGCATAACAGTGTCAAAGTATATGTATCATACTTTAATAGTAAATGCTGGTTTTCTTCAACGTGCCCTTCATATCAGCGACTATATCTTAATGTGTTCTCAGCATCTAGCACATTGGTTGGCGCATAGCAGGAGTTTACTAAATAAAAGTAGAATATCTTATTATTTAGAGGACAAGCTAGTGGTAACCATAGCATCCCCAAATAGAATTTCAGAAGTAGGAAATAAATATAAAAACATCACCATGCCTCCTAAAGAAGATGGTGAGCTGGTGTGACGGACAGGCCCAGCAAGCTGACACAATAAGAGACACAAGAAAAAACATAATTAGAGACATGACAAAGCAGGGAGTGGAGGTTCCAGTGCCTCCTAAAAATGTCAAGCAAGACAACAAGCTAATGCGATGGGCAGGCACAGCAAGCTGACACAACAAAATGAGGCAACAAGAAATAAAAGAAGAAAAACATGAGAGATACAACAAAGCAGGGAACAGAGATGGCTCAAGTTATTAGGTGCCTTCCTCCACAACAGGGGTCCTGGGTTTTGTTCCTGGTGCCTCCTAAAAAAACAAGGAAGACTTATAGACACAGCAAGTGCAAACAATGAGGGGGTGGGCAGAAATAAATAAAATCTTTTTTTTTTTTTAAAAGATTATTTATCCCCCCCCACCAGTTGTCTGCTTTGTGTGTCCATTCACTGTGTGTTCTTCTGTGACCGCTTCTGTCCTTATCAGTGGCACCGAGAATCTGTATTTTTTTTTGTTGTCATCTTGTGTCAGCTCTCCATGTGTGCGGCGCCATTCTTGGGCAGGCTGCACTTTCTTTCGCGCTGGGCACCTCTCCTTATGGGGCGCACTCCTTGCGTGTGGGGCTCCCCTACACGGGGGACACCCCTGCTGGGGCACTCCTTGCGCACATCAGCACTGTGCATGGGCCAGCTTCACATGGGTCAAGGAGGCCTGGGGTTTGAACCACGGACCTCCCATATGGTAGGCGGATGCCCTGTCCATTGGGCCAAGTCCGCTTCCCTAAAATAAATTGTAAAAACAAAAATCAGTGAGTGGGAGCGGATGTAGCTCAGTGAATGGACACCTGCCTCTCATGTACAGGGTCCTGGGTTCAATCCCAAGTACCTCCTAAAACAAAACAAAAAACATTAGTGAGTAGGAAACTTTGTTAAACTGGTGCCTTGTTAATGGGTTTCTATTTCCAATCATTTGCTGTCTCAAATAATACTGTGGTTGAATAATGTGCATTATTTTGCACATGTGGAAATATAAATGTAGTGTAAATTGCTTAAAGTTGAATGTTGAGTCAAAGGGTATATACATACTTGTAGTTTAGTTAGGCAGGCTAAATCTTTCTCTCTAATGTTTGCGCCAGCTTATACTTCCACCAGAAATGCCCTCATGCTGTTATGAAAATTTTTGATCTTTGCTAATAGGTTAAAGAGTTGTATATAAGTGTAGTGTTTCGTTGTTTTGTTTTTTTTTTCTTTTTTTTTTTCCAGGGGTTACTGGGTATTGAACCCAGAACCTTGTATATGGGAATGAGAGTTGTTTTTTTCATTTGTTTGTTTCTAGGAGGTACTGGGGATCGAATGCGGGAATTCGTACATTAGAAGCAGGCACTCAACCACTTGAGCTACATTTGCTCCCCCTAAGTGTAGTTTTTTTTTTAAGGTTTTATTTATTTATGTCTCCCCACCCCCTCATGGTTTTACACTAGTTGTTTCTTTTTTTCTTCTTTGTTTCTTTAGCACTGGGAACCAAACCCAGGACCTCCATTATGGGAGGGAGGCGCCCAATCGCTTGAGCCACTTCCGTTCCCTGCTTTGTTTTGTCTCTCATTCTTCTTATGTCTCTTGTCACATCATCTTGTTAAACCAGCTTCCCATGCCTTCCTGTCACACCAGCTTGCTGTCTTGCTCGTCCTTTTTTAGGAGGCACTGGGAATCTCTGCTGCCTGCTTTGTGTTGCCTCTCATTATGTTTTTCTTCTTATGTTTCTCGTTGAGTCAGCTAGCTATGCCTGCCTGTTGTGCCAGCTCGCTATCTTCTTTAGGAGGCAACAGGAACTGAACCAGGGACCTCTCCTGTAGTAGGTGGGAACCCAATTGTTTGAGCCACATCCGCTTCCCCGTTGGGACATTTTTGATGACTGACTCATTCTCTTGATTTGTGATTGGTTTTTTGAGTTCCTGTATTTCTTGTAGAGTCAATGTAGATCATTCGTATGTCTCTAGGAATTTGTCCATTTCATCTAGGTTGTCTAATTTGTTGGCATACAGTTTCTCATAATATCCTCTTAAGATCCTTTTTATTTCTGTGGTGTTATTTGTAATGTCCCCCCTTTCATTCCTTGATTTTATTTTATTTTATTTGTATCTTCTCTCTTTTTCTCTTTGTTAGTCTTGGCAATGGTTTGTCAATTTTATTGGTTTTCTCAAAGAACTAGGTTTTGGTTTTGTTGATAATCACTCTTTTTCTAATTTCTCCAGCTGTTCACTTACTTTTTTGATTTTAGCTCTTCTTTTAAATACAGGCATTTAGCACTATAAATTCCCCTCTCAGCCCTGCTTTTGCTGTATCCTGTAAGTTCTGATAAATTGTGTTATTCCTCTTGAGAAAACTGCTAGTTTCTCTTGCACTTTCTTCTTGGACCTACTGATTATTTAGGAATGTGTTGGTTAGCCTCCATATTTTTGCAGTTTCCTCTTCTGCGTATTATGATTTCTAGTTTCATTCCTTTATGATGAGAGAAGGTGCATTGTATAATTTCAATCTACTGAGAGCTGTGTTGTGACCCAACATGTGGTCTATCCTGGAGAAAGATCCATGAGCACTTAAGAAGAATATGCACCCTGCTGGTTTGGGGTGCACTGTTCTGTTTGTCAACTTTGTCATACTGTGCATGTCCTCTGTTTCCTTGTTGATATTCTGTCTAGTTCTCTTTCGATGGATGTTGAAGACTCCAACTGTTATTGTAGAGATGCTATTTCTTCTTTCAGTTCTACCAGAGTTTGTCACATGTTTTTTTGGGCACCCTGGTTAGGTGCATAGATATTTATGACTTAACTTATTTCTCGTGGATTGTCTGTTTTATTAATATATAATAGCCTTCTGCTTCTCTTTCAATAACTTTTTTTTTTTTTTTAAAGATTTATTTATTTATTTAATTTCCCCCCTCCCCTGGTTGTCTGTTCTTGGTGTCTATTTGCTGCGTCTTGTTTCTTTGTCCGCTTCTGTTGTCGTCAGCGGCACGGGAAGTGTGGGCGGCACCATTCCTGGGCAGGCTGCACTTTCTTTTCATGCTGGGCGGCTTTCCTCACGGGCGCACTCCTTGCGCGTGGGGCTCCCGCACGCGGGGGACACCCTTGCGTGGCACGGCACTCCTTGCGCGCATCAGCACTGCGCATGGCCAGCTCCACACGGGTCAAGGAGGCCCGGGGTTTGAACCGCGGACCTCCCATGTGGTAAACGGACGCCCTAACAACTGGGCCAAAGTCCGTTTCCCTCTTTCAATAACTTTTTGAGGCATATTTTGTATATCATGTAATTCACCTTTCTGCAGTGTACAGTTCAGTGATTTTATAAGTAAATTTACCAAGTTGGATTTGCATTTCTTTTATGAGTATTGAGCTCCATTTCATGTGTCTGAGCTATTGTTTTCTGTGAGCTGTTGAGCTGTTCATATTTTTTGCCCATTTTTATATTGGAGTGTTGGTCTTTTTTCCCAAAATCGTTATGTAGGAGCCTGTTATATAGGATCTTACATCTGTAAAATGAGTTGCATGTATTTTTTCCCAGGTTGTCATTTGTCTTTTGACTTTGCTCAGAGAATTCAGAGTAAAAACAAGTTTTACATTAACTCTGTGATGTTATGAGTATAAAAACTGAACTCTGCTTTGGTCTTTATAGCACTTGCTAGATTTGTAGTTTAGAAATGTTTGTGGAGGGTTTTTCAAGTATCTTTGAGTATAGTACTAGGTGCTATTGAGATTGCTGCCTTAGGGGCAAACACATTTAATTGATTACTACTTTTCTTCTGTTCTTTAATTCATGTATGAGCGTTGAGTTGTGTTATTAATGATTGCTGCTCAAAAATGGATGTCGTTTCCCTACGTCACCTCTTCATTGTAGATTTTTTTCCTCTAGTGTTTATCTTTTTTTTTTCCCTTTCAGTGTTCTAATACTTTGATAACACTCTTAATGCTGAAATAGGATATTTTCTCATCACTGTTGCTGGCCACCAAGTGTAACATGTAATCAGAGTTAAACCTTCACTGGACATTTATCAGATGCCATTTCTATTCATATAATCTTTTATTTTCCCTCACATTTGTCACTCACAGAAAAACCAAATGCTTGTTCTTGATCAGAGTCACTGTACTAATGGGGAATTTTATAAGGAATTAATTTAGTGTTTGTTTAAATTTTAGTTTTTGTTACTGTTCAGTTTTTAGGTAAGTTTTAAACAATTGTCATAAAAAGCAACAAATTCTATTCACCAATAACTGATGACTTTTAATATGATTCTCTTAAAATGTGGCCCTAAAAAATACAAAGTATTGTTAATGCCTGATAGTCTGTTGTAATCATTAGGTCATCTTCATAAAACGTTTTTGAATAATTCATTTGTGTAATGCCTTGTATTTGCCCTGAAAAGATTCAGTGAGCATGATGAAACTTCAGTCATGTCTGATTCTTGGAACATTTTCTTCTACCAGTGAAATATTTATTCATGGAACTATTTAATGGGGAGATTTTAAGACCTTCAGTTTGAAAAAGAGTAAATCATTTTTCTAACAATGTTTTAGCTTTTGATTTTCTCATTCATTTAGTTCAGCAGTAATTTTTTGGTTGGCATTGTAAAAATGACTTTTATCAACTTCTATTTCATAAATTATGTTTTAAATTGAAGTAGAATGTATAGAAATAAGGGAAGGGTTGTTATATAATCTTTTTCTGTCTTACAGACATATAAGTTTTTTTTTTTTTTGATCCTGGTTATTATTCTCCCCTTGGGTTTTTTTTTTTTGACATGCTCATGGTAGGATAGTCATGGTAGGATAGTCATACTACCTTTGAGATTTTTTTTAAATGCAGGTACATTGTGAGAACAGTTTTTAAATAACTTGGGAAGAAAATTTAAAGGTGAGTTTATTTTTGTTATTTGTGAACTGTTTCACTTTACACAATTTCACTTTCAAACTTATTAGACAAATTCATATGAAAAGTAGTTTCACGTGGTTATAGCTTTCTGTGTACAGAAGTCTCCATTTGAGCACCTTTTCTTGGAATGCAGTGATTCCAAGTGGAAGCACAGTTTGCAAGACTCTTCTTACTTGTGTACACCCTTTGAAAACGACTGCCGTAGAGGGAATGCTTGGCTTCTACCATGCTTTTCAAAATGGAATGATAAAGTGTATTAGTGATTGCGACTTTTAAGAGGCTAAGTACGGAGTCAAGCTATTTAATTAACTACAAGGACTCTTAAGCCCTGAGGAGTTATTTCTAACAAGAAATCATATAAAACATTTCAGGTTAATTCCACTACTAAATTTTCCTCTGGAATTTTTTTTTTTCTTTTCTGTATTTGATTCCTAATCTTTCATGTCTCCCATATTACTTAAGGTTCAAGCCCTAAATGTAGCACTTTCCACATTAATAAAAGTTAGTACCTTGTCTCTTTTTCAATAGTATATTTCCAATGTTTAAGGCAGTATTTGACACTTTGATGTATTTCCAGTTATTTATAAGTTTTTTGATAGTCAACATAGGAACCACTTTTTAAATGCATATGAGTTAGGTGCTCATTTTATAGAACTTGAGGATTAAGTTAGGAATTTGTTTTTTTAATGTCTTTTTTTTTTTTTTTAATTTTTTTATTTTTTATTGACTTTGTAATAATATTACATTAAAAATATATATGTGAGGTCCCATTCAACCCCACCCCCCCCACCCCCCCTCTCCCCCCCCCCAACAACACTCGTTCCCATCATCATGACACATCCATTGGATTTGGTAAGTACATCTTTGGGCACCTCTGCACCTCATATACATTGGTTCACATCATGGCCCATACTCTCCTCTATTCCATCAAGTGGGCCCTGTGAGGATTTTTTAATGTCTTATAATACTTTACTAATTTACGTTTCGATGAGTCTATAGAACTAAGATAAAATTCACAGATTATTTGAATGGTAAATATCATAGGACTTGATTAAATAATGTACTCTAGAACTTGATTTCTATTATGAAGATACCCAAAGATCGTTGTCTTTTAATTAGATAGTTTGAAGACACAGGTGTATGTTTGTTTACTTTAGTCACCCACCAATTCTGGGTTAAAGCCATTACTTTCCTAGATTGTGATAGTAATTTCTTTTTTGCAGTTGGAGTGCCTCAAGCTTATTGCCTCTCAAAAATTCACAGACAAACGGATTGGCTATTTAGGGGCAATGCTGCTGTTAGATGAAAGACAAGATGTCCATCTTCTCATGACCAACTGTATCAAGAAGTAAGTCTTAATTTTTCCTCTAACATCTGCTTGGCTCTCTTAGGTTTTTCTTATAATATATGGCATCAAGGGCTTCTATTTACTGATTTTATATTTATTGTCCAGAATATATTTGAATTGCTCTTGGTTCAGTAGCTTGTATGTAAATAGGTAAGCAAAGGATTAACACTTCTGAAGGTATAACCTTGTTAAATGAAGGGATTGCTTTGCATCTTCAGGCAGAGGAACACAGTTTAGCAATGAAATAAACATTTGGGCCTTTGTAGAAAAGAGAAGCATTGGTAACGTCTGGGCTTTTAAAATTTTCCCTCGTTATTTGAGAACTATCAATAATGAAACTTTACACTTCTTAAAGAATTACCAGTGTATTTTCTCAGTAAATATCATCTAAAGGTAAAAAGTGAGAAATCTTGCTTTGTCAGCTGTCTAATCCACTGAAATGTCAGTTGGATGGAATTAAACTTAGCTCTGTGAATTAGTGTGTATCGTTTTTTTCTCTGATGGTTATTTTGCTGATATACTAGTCCAGGCATGTTTGTTTTGCTTACAAACTGAGGAAGACTTACCATATGGAAAGCTTAGAGGACCTGAGCCAGAGAATTGGCAGTTCTTCCCAGTGTCCCTTCTATAGGAATATTCTGTTCCAAAGCTATGGAAGTTCTGATTACCATAAAGGGTTAAAGGTGCTTTCTGGTTTCATTTTAGTTTAGTTTTGATTTGTCTGTCAGGTTAATTGCCTTTTTAGATTCTTTCTCATTTGCCTATTTATATATTTGACAGAATGTATAGAAGCAGGGGGATATACATGATCACATTTGCAGACATTGAGAACTTTCCTTTTCTGTGGTAAATAATGTTCAACCTTAAATTTTTTTGATGGGTAACAGAAAATTCGAAAATGAGAAATATGATTTGGTTGTAATTATAGAATGTCATTTTTAATATGTTGAGACTGTGAACTTAGTTTTGGGTAAATTCTTTTGGGCCTTGAAATAAGTATTAATAATGAAAATATTAAGTTAATTAATTCATTCATTCAACAAATATTTATTGCATGCCTATGTGCAGAAGCTATTCTAGGCACTGGGGATAGAGAGTGAACAAAATGGACAGAAATCCTTGCTGTTCAATCTCATTCTTTTATATATTTATTTTGGGACAGACCTCTGAGAGAGTTTTAAAATTCTTGTTCTTTTGTGCTCTGTGCCCTTATTACTTACTCAGGCTTTCAGTCACATGCTGGTAATTTGGCAGTTCTACATAGCAGCTAATTCATTAGAGTTAATTCCAAACTTAAATGTGAGTTTTTAGGTTGATAAAAATTGAAGAATGAGAACCAGCCAAACCCCTAGAGAATTTAGGAGAGAGTGACTTTTCATTTGACCATTGATCTGGCACTTTGTTCCAAGCTCAGTTAATGGACTTTAGCTCTTTTTTCTCCCATTCATTAAAGAATATTTTTTTTCCCTCCCTTTTTCTTTTTTTGGTGTTATAGAATATTGTAGTCTACCAGCAGTTTTTATGCTTAATGAGCATTTGCTTCATTGATCATTGGCCTAAATAAACTCTTATTTAATAAATTAAAGATCTTGGACTTGAATCTTTAAAAAATTGTACCTAATATTTAAGAACTTTCATTATGTGAATATCCTTAATCATTGAAAACTAAATGAAAAATCAGCCAAATATTCTTGCGGATTTAGGGTCTAAATATTAAAGTCATAGTTAATAATCAAGCTTCACTATACCAGAATTTTTTTTCTTATTCACATTGGTGAAAAGTAGCAAACCTGGCTAATTTATATTTCACCTTCTTTTCCTTCCTTCGTTTTGAGGGAAGACTAAAAACATTTATTAATTCATTTTAAAATACCAAATAATGATTCCATTACATGCCAACATAAATAAAATTTTTATGAAACAAACTATTTTCCCGAAACAAAAGAAATATAGTGAGAAGAGTGGCATTATTTTCCTTTTTTTTTTTTTTTTTGACATGAGGATGATTTATTTGGCAGTCAGATCTTAAGAGGGCAGCAGAACTAGCAAATTGGCCAACCCCAACCCCAACATACATTTTTATAAATCTCTTTAAGGTCTGGCCTAATGGAAGATGACTAGATGATTTTATCTGCTTCTGCATTTAATTTTTTTTCCCAAAGATTTATTTATTTTGCCCCCTTCCCTCAATTGTTTGTTCTCTGTGTCCATTTGCTGTGTGTTCTTCTGTGTCTGCTTGTATTCTCATTAGGTGGCTCCAGGGACTGATCCTAGGACCTTCTGGAGTGGGAGAGAGGCAATTATTCTGTTGGGCCACCTCAGCTCCCTGGTTTGCTAAGTCTCTTACTGTCTATATTTGTTGTGTCATCTTGCTGTGTCAGTTCTCTGTGTTGGCCAGCACTCCTGCATGGGCTGGCACTCCCTGTGGGGCACCTCACCATGTGGGCCAGCTTGCCTTCACCAGGAGGCCTGGATATCGAACCCCGGACCTCCCAAATGGTAGACTGGAGCCCAATTGCTTGAGCCACATCTGCTTCCCTCTGCTTTTAATTTCTTATGTTACATTGTTTTGATTGAAATATATAAAGAAAATGTATAGAATGTAGTTGGAAAAGGGAAGAATATTTTAATAGTCGTTTAAAATAATTGTGACTTAGTTACTATACCAAAACTCTACAAATTGTGGTTTCTTATATGTTAGTTGCAACATACATTCTGACACTTTTATCAGTGAACTTCTGATGCCTTGTCACATTAAAACCCATTAGTATATCTTACACTTTTAGTGAATCTTTTATACATGCATGGTTTTGTATTAGAAAATATTTGTTTACTGAGTTACGCAGGTCTTCCAAATGTCAATACATTTCATTACAGAATATTAAAAATTCACATTGGTTAATATGCCATTTATCTCATTAGAAAAATATTGGTAGGGAAATGGGTGAAGCTCATTGATTGAGCACCTGCTTTGCATGTATGCGATCTTGGGTTCAATCCCTGGTACCGCCTAAAAACAAAAAAGAGAGAAAAAGTATTGATAGATTGTCAAGTTCATAGTAGTAATACAAGTTTACTAAAATTCTAATTTTCACTTGAAGGCTTGGATTTTATCATTGGCCACAATATTGGCGGTTGTTCTTGAAGTAATAGGAAGCTCACTTGACTCATTGTCTGCCAGATACCGAATGTTTTTTTTAAACCCTAATCTTAATAACCATAAGTCTGTTATTTTTCAAATAAAAATGATGTTCCATGATTTAAAAATAAAACAACTACTTCATAGTTCAGCTTGCAAATACAGTTGCATAACTACCTTTCCCCAAGACAACCATTTTACTTTGATATGTACCAGAAGTACTTTATATGGATTTCCAATTTTATTTTTTAGAGTATTAAAAGATATGTAGGGAAGCGGATGTGGCTCAGGCATCTGAGCTCTGGTTCCTAAAGAAGTTAGAGAGCTGGCGTGATGAACAGACATGGCAAACTGACACAAGATGAGGCAACAAGAGACACAAGAAGAAAAACATGAGAGATGCAACAAAGCAGGGAGTGGAGGTGACTGAAGTGATTAGGTGCCTCCCTCCCACCTGGAGGTCACAGATTCAGTTCCTGGTGCCTCCTAAAGACACAGCACACACCAAGTACAAACTACGAGGGATTTGGAGAGAAATAAGTAAAATAAATCTTAAAAAAAAAAAAAGATGTAGTTGGGACCAGATGTGACTCAAGTGATTGAGCACCTGCCTCCTACATGAGAGGTCCTGTGTTCGGTTTCTGGTGCCTCCTGAAGTGACAAGAACAAACAATAGGCAAAAACAAACAAAACTTGGGGAAGCTGATGTGATTCAGTGGCTGAGGGCCGGCTTCTCACATGCAAGGTCCTGGGTTCAATCCCTGTCCCCTGGTACCTCAAAAAAGATATGTAATTAAGAGTTGAGATTTAATAAAACTAAACATTTTAAATTCTTTGTCTTGGGCAGTCTTAAATGGAACTGCCTTATTTTATTTTTTTACTGTGAGTGTGTAACATTGGATACAATGACTACTAGTATAGTTTACCTTGATCTTTGCTAATACACCAGGAGATTTTTCTGTCACTGCTTTTGCACCATCAATGCAAATGTCAGTACAGTTAACAAATAATGTCTTAGTATTATGAAAATAGTTTGGACCTCATGGAATCCCTGAAACAGTCGTGGGGACACCCAAAGATCCATAAACTACACTTTGAGAATCATTTGACTAAAGGTTATTAAAATGTTCTTAAAGCTGGTAAAAGTAGCATAACATATGATAATGCAGCTTCTGAAGAGCAAGAATTGATTATAATATATTGTTGAGTTTACAGATTCAGACTTTTAGTACTTTAGCTTCCTTGAAAATATACTTCCTTTGGCAAGAGACTTGTGGACAGTAAATCAGTGACTGTTAGAAATAGGATTCTGTGTATATTTACCACCAGATAATGTGGCTTACTGTAAATATCTAGCTTAGTTTGTTAAAAGTAGTTTTATCAGTTCAATTTTGTCATAGTAATGAATAGTTATTCTTCTTTTGAATAAAAGTATGAAAAATATTTAATGTAATATTAAGGTTACTACTATGGCATAAGACAAAAGGTTTCAGAGTATAACTAAACTTTTGTTGTGATGTGTGGGTCTTCTTAATGCTCTAGAAGTAGAGATTGTGTTTTCTGATTTTTTTAAAAAGGGTTTTTGTTAATATATGTCTTAAATTTTTTTTAGTTAGTAGTAGTGTATTAAAAATGTTCTACAGGTATGGTTTTGCTTTATATTCCTATCATTGCCAATTTTACTATCAGTGGTGCGTTTTCTAAAGTGGATTGTCCATAACATGCAACACGTAACATGTCCAATTTCTGTGTTTTGATATTTGGAAACATTGGGCTGTACGCCCATAGGAGGGGTTGTCAGTTAGTTTACTATGTTGATAATTTATTAATAAAGTTAGAATAAACAATTTCTATAAGAAGAATCCTATTGATTATCTCTATTATGAGAGAAATCTGTAGTCCTTCTGAGATAACTCATTAGACTGTGAATCTTCTTCATGGGGAGTACCAAGCAGAGTGTGTTCATTTCTACCTTCCTTTCTTTTGCAGTGATCTTAATCATAGCACGCAATATGTACAGGGGCTAGCACTTTGTACTCTTGGCTGCATGGGCTCCTCAGAGATGTGCAGAGATCTTGCAGGAGAGGTAGAGAAACTTCTGAAAACCTCCAACTCTTACTTAAGAAAAAAGGTAACTTTTAATGAAACCAAATATCTCTGTTTACATTAGGGAGTATTATGGAGATGAAGAAGGCAGATTATTCATTTTTTAAAAACTCTTGATGAGAATATAAAGTATCTTTCTTTGTGCAGTAAAATGGAATTTAAATGGTTATGTAGGAATCAGATATGCTTTTTTATATTCACTAATTTTGGAGACACTTTTTCCTTATTGTTTATTACTCTCCAATTGATTAATTCCTCTTCTTTTGAGGAAATGATTTATAAACAGACAGTACTGGATATCCAAGATGGCATACTTAATTACTTCCTAAATTATCTGATACTAAACAGTATTAAGACAGCGCTAATAACTAGATCTTTAAGAAATTACATTATCCTAGTGTCCTAGTCTTTGTATTAGTGCCTTTGTATCTCTCCTAGGGCAGGTCCATTGGGACCTAGATAATTATTAAGGCATGAAATAGAATCCACTTTCTAAAATTGGTATGTCTATATAGAAAAGTAATGGAAGATTATCTTTTTCTCTTAACCCCTGTGCTTTTATTTTTTTATCTAAACATTTTATTGAGTTATGTTGTGCTTGAATTCTAAAACCTTTTTAAACAAAGGTATAAAATTTGGAAGTCCAAGAAACAAGCACATGCTATTGTCTGGTTGGGTTTCTTTCTCTCTGTATTAACAGTGTGAGATAGAGGTGTTGAAAGGGTGAAGCCATTTCCAGGATCATACATTGTTCATGGTTCCAGACAAAATTAAATTCTTCCCTTGACTGTCCTTTCTCTCAAAGACTGTATGAGCTGCTCTTGTTCAGAAGGCACATTATTTGATTAAATGAAATATTCCTTTCTTTTAAGAAACTTGCCCCTGACCCGCAAGTATAAGATGGGAGGAATCAGTAGATACCTTTTCTTGTCCATGTATTTAAACTTTTATGGTACTCGATGCCAGCCAGTAGTAGTTATGGTTACTTCGGGGGTTATCCAAAATCAGTGTTTGAATGCACCTCTCTTTCTAGCAAACAAGCTAAATCCGTTTTTTCTTGAGTAGAGATTAATTATCTTTCAGATGACTTTCTTGATGCCAGCAGAGAGTGAATTGGTATAGGTACTATTAAATATAACAGCAGGTTTATAGCAACTGTAGTATAAATTGTTTAGTTGCATAGTTTTTTTCTTAAACTTTTAATTTTTAAGTAATTTCATACTTATAGGACAGTTGCAAAAAATAAGCATAAAACTCATACAGAGACCTCAAAAAACCCTCACCCCTTCAGAAACCCAGATCCACCAACTTTTAATGTTTTGCCACATTTGCTGTATCATTCTCCCTACCCACCTATCTATCCATCCATCTATTTATCTATTTTCTAAACATTTGAGAGTAGGTTGTATACATCTTTCTCCTTGAACACTTCATACTTCCATGTGCATTTCCTCAGATCAAAGACACAGGCATTCCTTGGAGATATTGCACGTTTGTTTCCAGACCACTGTAATAAAGTGAATCACACTAGTATTTTTGGTTTCCAGGTCATATAAAAGTAGGCTAACTATACTGCAGTCTATTAAGTGTGCAATAGCATTATGAACCAACCTCTACTAGCTTCTTACTTTTCTTCTGCAGCTTCTTCACTGCTTTTAGCTTTCATAGAATTGAAGAGAGTTAAGGCCTTGCTCTGGATTAGGCTTTGGCTTAAGGGAATGTAATGGCCAGTTTGATATTCTATCCAGACCACTAAAACTTTCTCCATAACAGAAATAAGGCATGTTTTAGTTTGCTAATGGCCACCAAGGCAATATACCAGAACTAGGTTGGCTTTTATGATAGGGATTTATTTACTTATAAGCTTATGGTTCTGAGACTGTGAATGTGTGCAAATCAAGGCATCATGAGGAGATGCTTTGTCCCCAAGCTGCAGCTGTGGTTGATCAGGTACATGGCAGTGTCTGCAGATCTCTGTCTTCTCCTTCCAGTTTGTTGCTTCTCTCCTGGGTTCTGTTGATTTCTGCCGCTTGGTCTTATAGCTTTCTATGTCAACCTCTCCGGATTCCTCTCTTTCTCTGTGGCCTTTTCCCCTGTATATTCTTTCCATTTATAAAGGGCTCCAGAAAGAAGATTGAGACTTACCCTCTACTCTGCCTTACTGGAGTAATCTAATCAAATGGCCTTTAACTGAATCTAATCTAATCCAAGATTCATAATAGATTCATGCCCTCAGGAATGGACTAATTTAATAATATAATTTTCTGGGGTCCACAAAAGACTCAAACTACTACAAGGCTGTTTTGCTTTCTTATCATTTGTGTGTTCACTGGAGAAGCACTTTTAATTTCTTTCAAGACCTTTTCCTTTGCCTTCATAGCTTGGCTAACTGGCACAAGAGGCCTATCTTGTGCCTATTTTGGCTCTCAGCATGCCTTCCTCCCTAAGCTTAAACATTTACAGCTTTTTTTAAAAATTACAAAAATTATTTTAAAAGTTGAGAGTTTATAAAATAATCATGCATACCATACAGGATTACCATACATTGCCCTGCCACCAACACCTTACATTATCGTGACACATTTGTTACAACTGATGAAAAAAGTCATCATATTACTGCTGTTTATAGTCATAGCTTATATTTAGTGTGTTATTCCACAAATCACCCTATTATTAACACCGTGTATTAGTATTGTATATTTGTTATAGGTCATGAGAGAATGTTCTCATATTTGTACTGTTAACCATAGTCCATTATTCACCACAGGGTTCATTGTGTTATACAGTCCCCTGCCTTTTACAATCTATCCAAAATGTATACTCTCAGTTTTATCATAGATGTGTTATCATCAGCTCAGTCCATTTTAGAACCTTTTCATTATTCCAAAAGGAAAAAATCCCATATCCTCTTAGACACCCCTATTATTGATCCTTAGCATTGCTTTAGTATGTTCTTTGCCAGTGCTGTAAAAATATTACAGTATTCCTGTTAATTATATTCTATATATAAAATTAGTTGTATTTTTCCATGTATGTCCATATTCTTAACATCTTGAAATAGATGTACTGTTAACCACAATCATCATCCATCACTGAAATCATGTTATACAATTCCTAGATTATCCTCTAGTCTTTTTTTTAATTGACATTAACCTCCCTAGACTACCCCATTATGGTAACTACTCTAATGTGTTACCATCAACTCTAACCCTTTCCCCACATTATTAAAAATCCTACATATATTTAGCACCAGCTCCTTCTTTTCAAACCACACTCTGTCCTCCTAGTAATCTATACCCTGGAGTTTAACTCCATAAGTTTACTCATCATATTTAGTTCATATTAGTGAGACCACACAGTATTTGTCCTTTTGAGTCTGACTTATTTCACTCAACATAATTTTGTCGAGGTTCATCCATGTTGTCATATGCAGTCCAAATTCATTTCTTCTTATGGCTAAATTCTTTTCCATCATATGTGTATACCACTCTTTGTTTATCCATTCATCAGTTGATGGACTTGAATTGTTTCCATCTTTTAGCATTTGTGAATAAGTCCACTATGAACATCAGTGTGCAAATATCTGTTAATGTCCTTTTACTTCTTCAGAATATATTCCTAGTAGCGGAATTGCCAACTCATATGGCACTTCTTTGTTTACTGAGGAACCCCCAAACTGTCCTCTACGGTAGCTGCACCATTTTACATTCCCACCAGTAGTGAAGGAGTGAGTATTCCTATTTTTCCGCATCCTCTCTAACACATGTAGTTTTCTGTTTTTAATAATATCCATTCTGTAAAGTGTGAAATGCGGGAAACGGACTTTGGCCCAGTGGTTAGGGCGTCCGTCTACCACATGGGAGGCCCGCAGTTCAAGCCCCGGGCCTCCTTGACCCGTGTGGAGCTGGCCCATGCGCAGTGCTGATGCGCGCAAGGAGTGCCGCGCCACGCAGGGTGTCCCCCGCATAGGGGAGCCTCACGCGCAAGGAGTGCACCCATAAGGAGAGCCGCCCAGCGCGAAGGAGGGAGCAGCCTGCCCAGGAATGGCGCCGCCCACACTTCCCGTGCCGCTGCCGACAACAGAAGCGGACAAAGAAACAAGAAACAAGACGCAGCAAAAAGACACAGAAAACAGACAACCGGGGGAGGGAAGGGGAAATAAATAAATAAAAATAAATAAATCTTTAAAAAAAAAAATAAAGTGTGAAATGATATCTTGTTGTTTGATCTACATGTCCCTAAAAGCTAGTGATGTTGAACATCATTTCTTGTGCTTTTTGGCCATTTGTATTTCTTCTTTGGAAAAATATCTGCTCAAGTCTTTTGCCCATTTTTAAATTGGGTTGCCTGTTTTTTTTAATCATTTCTATGATCTCTTTATCATTGATTTGTATGATCTTTTTATATAGCATGGAGTTCAAATCCTTACTGGATATGTGGTTTCTGAAAATTTTCTCCCTTTTTCACCTTCTTAACAAAGTCATTTGAAGCACACATTTTGAGGAGATTCTGTTTATCTGTTTTTTCTTTCATTGCTTGTGCTTTTGGTGTATGATTTAAGAATCCACCACCTACCATAAGATCTTGAAGGTGTTTCCCTACATTTTTCTTCCAGGAAATTTTATGGTTCCAGCTTTTATATTTAGGTCCTTGATCCATTTCGAGTTACTTTTTGTATAACATGTGAGATAGGAGTCCTCTTTCTTTTAGCTGCAGATATCCAGTTCTCCCAGCACCATTCATTGAATAGACTGGACCCATCTGGATGGGTTTTGACAGCCTTGTCAAAAATCATTTGATTGTACATGTGAGGGTCTACTCCTGAATTCTCAATTCTATTTCATTGGTCAATATGTCTATCTTTATCCAGTACTATGCTGTTTTTTTATTTTTATTTTTATTTTTTTTAAAATAAATATACTTCACTGTAGCGAAGTACTATGTTTTTAAGTCAGGAAGTGAGAGAGTCCTCCATCCTCATTCTTTTTTAAAATGTTATTGGTAATTTGGGACCCCTTACCCTTCCAAATAAATTTTATTTGTAGCTTTTGATTTAAATTAAGAGATGTGTTTGACTCTTCTTTTCACTTGAACACTTAGAGACTGTCGTAGGGTTATTAATTGGCCTAATTTCAATAATGTTGTATCTTAAGCAGTAAGGAAGCCAGAGGAGAGGGAGAGAGATGGGGGAATGGCCATTTGTTGGAGGAGTCAGAACACATGCAACATTTATCAATCAAATTTGCTGTCTCTTATGGGTGCATTTTGTGGCACCCCAAAACAATTACAGCAGTAACATCAAAGATTTCTGGTCACAGACCATCGTAACAGACACAATAATAATGAGTTTGAAATATTGTGACAGTTACCAGATTTTGACATACTCTTGTTAGTAAAGTGGTGCCTATAGACTTGTTCAACACAGGTTGTCAATTTGTAAAAAAAAAATGCAGTATCTGTAAAGAGCAGTCGAGTGAAGCATGGTAAAATGAGGTATACCTGTCTTCACTTAAGTATAGTTATCAAGTTCAAGAAATTTAACATTGACAGAATTCTTTCTTACGTCCCAATAATGTCCTTTTGAGCATAGTCTCCTCCATTATTATTAGATCCAGTCCAGGTTCATGCATTGCATTTGTCATTCTCTTTTGTCTCTCTCTTTTTCTTTTTTTAAAATTTGAAGCATATGTATAACATAAACTTTCCCATCTCAACCACTTGCAAGCATACCATTCAGTGGAAGTAATCGCATTCACAGTATTTTGCTGCCTTCCCCTCCATCCATTACCAGAACTTTCCCATCAAACATGATCCCCACACCCATTATGTATTAACTTTTCATTCCCCCTCCCTCCCCTTCATCATTGGTAACTACTGTTCTGGTTTTTGCCTCTGCATATTTGCATATTTCAGATAGGTGGAATCATACAATATCTGTCCCTTAGTGTCTAACTTATTTTACTCAATATACTGTCTTCAGTATTCAGTAATGACAAGGTTCATCCATGTAATGGTATCAGAACTTCATTCCTTTTTTAAAGCTAAGTAATATTCCATTGCATATATATATATATATATACCATATTTGTTTATTCATTCATCTGTTGATGGCCATTTGCAAATAACTTGATGGTTTATATCTTTTGGTCATCTTACTCAGAAATGATTATCACAGATGGAATTCTTTATTTTTTATTTTCCCAAAATCCATGTAAGTTCATTTTAACTTGTTTGATAAATTCCTATTAACCATGGTTTAGTCTACAAAGTTTTGTCCACTTGTTTAGCAATGTGTGAGCAAAGGAACATGTGAGCTACAAGTTAGCATTATTGTAATAGTATAAACTGGAATGCCCTAATGAGTTAACAAATAATAAGTCTGATAGCTAACTTCTCTCATCTTAATTTTTCAAGTAGAATTAGTTGATAAGTTGTGCTCTTTTTAAAAAATAAGATTTGTTGCCTTGGCTTAATTGAAATAAACCTTTTGTTCTTTTATTATTATTATTTTTTATAGGCAGCACTATGTGCTGTTCATGTCATCAGGAAGGTTCCTGAACTTATGGAGATGTTTTTACCAGCAACAAAAAATTTATTGAATGAGAAGAACCATGGTAATGTAATTTGGAGGCCCCATGAAGTACTGAGGGGAAAGAGGGGAAAGAGGGGAAAGAGAAAAGGCTGTAGGCAGTGTTAGCTTTTATGTCTCAGCACAGTGGAGTTGCCTTTCTACTGTGCTTAGATGTTTTATCAGGAAGGTCTTGTTGCCCAAATCTCTTCTACTCTGATGTCTTAGTTTTATAATTAGATGTGGAATCATTCATAGTAAGCCTTGTCTTTCATCTCTGATCTTCTTTTTACTATATTAAAATACTATGTTAAATCACTGTGATATTCAGTGTAATGTACAAATGACCCTAACCTTGATTTTCTTGTGTAGAACCTTTTGATTTCCTTGCTATTTTATAATAGAAGAAAAAAAATTTCTTCATTGTCTTGTGGTAGGAATATAAGATTTGTGAAAACTCTTTTAGTTTATTTGTAACAAGTATTTACAGTGGGTATTCAGATATATTTATATAAAACTAAAGAGGAATTTAATGAAATATGGCTATTCTTTTCCCAAACATTTATTCTTATTCTGAAATCAGTGCAACAATTTCTGAGTAAAGAAAATTCATGTCCTAAATGCTAAGAGAAAAAATGGTTAAGTGTATTTTATTCTTATTAGGTATTGTGCTGCCCATAAGCCTAAAAATATATTTGTTGAATAAATGAATTATTTAGGGTGCTTATATATTACTTAGTGAAAAGTATTGGTCAGATTTTTCTCACTGACTCTGAAACAAGTACATTCACTTTGTCATGTGTAGTTATCTTTGAAGTTCTGTTGTTTTGCCCAGAAATGAAAAATCTTAAGATTTTTGCTTCTTGAGTTTATCTGTTAGTACTCAGTTAGTGGATCATTCATTAAGTATGGGGCAGATGATAGCTAGCTCATTTTAACTGGGAGCATGTCTTATTCTTGGATGGAGAGACATGTATTGGTTGTCACTTTTTAGTAATTATTTTGGTCACATAATGTTAAGACTATCCTGATTCAGATGAATTGATCAGTTTTAAACCAGCAGGTATCTATTAAATATCTTTTATATATTCATCTCAATGCTTAAGATAATTTGGGGAATAAAAAGCAAAAGTAGCAACTGTCCCTTTGGAAACCATCTTCAGGAAATCAAAGCCCTGTTCTATCAGTTGAATAATATAGCCTTGTTTTTAATTTTCTTTGTATCTTTTCTTTCAGGTGTCCTTCACACATCTGTCGTCCTCCTTACAGAAATGTGTGAGCGAAGCCCAGATATGCTTGCACATTTTAGAAAAGTAGGTGCCATTTTGTATACCTAAGCCTTTCTTGGTTGAAGAATGATTTTCTCACTTACAAATTTTCTTTTGAAAGCAGTCTGTGGAGCTGACTAAAATATATAACCAGCCCTGCTATATGGGTGGGCTGGAAGCCAGTTTTGGCATATAAGAACTGGCAGTAGTATAGTTTCCCTTTCATAGCTATCTGTGGAGCTGACTAAAAGATATAAACAGCCCTGCTATATGGGTTGGCTGGAAGCCAGTTTCAGCATATAAGAACTGGCAATAGTATAGTTTCCCTTTCATAAAAGCACAACAGTGTCTCATATGCTCTATCACCTGTTTTCACACTGAAGTTAGGAAGTATAACCTGAGGTCAAATTACAAATAGGAATTGTGGTTTATTTAAAAAATTTTTTTTTAGGCAGGAACTTTCTTTTTTTAAAATTAAAGTGAAATTTGCAAACTGAAATTTGATCTTTATTTTACCTTACTCAGAGTGGTCCCCTGCTCTTCCTTTTAGTCCACTGACTCTTGTGATGGAAGTTCCTACCTTTCATAACTACCCTCTCTCTGTTTTTTACTAGCATTCTAAAATGGACATTTTTGTTTTCTCCATTTAATTTTAGTAACCAGTAGTGAGGAAAATTCAAAGAAAGACTGTTCTTTGGGTCATTATATGCATTTAATCCCTTTTATAGGGTGCAGATCACTCCCTAAGTGGGGCTTACTTTGTACTTTAGATCTAAGGAGCCTTTAGTTTTTTGGCTTTTCTTTCCCCCTTAGATGTTCATGTCTTGATTAAATTATTGTAAAATAGTATGAGACCTGTATCTGTCCCTAATGCTTGCTTTGTATGTTTTGTTCCTGTTGTCTGTTTGGAATCCTGCTGTATGTTAGAATGAAAAGGTAAGCATTAACCCTCTTCTAGATGGTGCATGCTGGCATTAGGTCCTTACTACTTTTTGTGTATTCATCCACAAATGTGGCTTTTAAAAATATACTAATGCTGAAGCTGTGCTTAATATTATGAGTTAATTCTTCTAGCAGTTTTGGCTAACTACGTAGTCCAGTTTTTGTCTTGTCACATAAACTCCTGACTCCAAAGTCAGCCTTGAATTTCAGTTGCAGCCTTTCCTGAATTGCAAGCCTCCTTCTCTGCCTTTCCCTTATCTTCACTTAAGAAGCTTTGAGCAGTTTCCTAGTAGCTTTGGTGATGGCAATTCCAGGTCAATCTGGAGCCTTCACATAAAACACTGCTTCTTTTTGAAGTAGACATTTTAGAACCTTATGGGTAATCTCATACTTTAAAAAGCTTCATATGTACTTCTGAGCTTTCAGTTCAGATTGAGAGCTTTTATGTTTCCCTTACCTGTACTTAATCTTGCCCAGAAATTTTGGAACTCAAAAAGGATTTTGAGGTAGAGTGGGTGGGCACCAACTGACTTTCATGGCTGCAGTCTTTCCCTTTGTCATCTTATTTGTTTGTCCTGTCATCAAGTTTAGTACCTTGCATTTTTGTCTGAAAGTTAAAGCTGAGTTCCAAGAATTTGTATGCTGAATACGTAGACATTTGTCCTTTCTGTCCCAGTGTGATCTTATGTGATGTGCCCACCTTTTGGCCATAAATATAATTTCTGCATTTTAGCAGCCCAAGGAAAAAAGACTTCTCTAAAAAATAAACCAGCTTTTAAAAAATAATTAGGGATATCTGTAGTCTGAAAACGTAGGTCATTAAGTTTGCAAGGAAAGGTAGCTGGTTTTTGTGCAGGGCTTGGTAGCTGCATGGTCCATGTTTTATTACCACATTTTAAAGCAGTTTGAGAAATCATCTTTTTCTCATATAAATCTACAGAGTTGATAGATTTAATGAGGAGATCTCCATGGCTTAGATTTGTTTTAACCTTAAAAAGTTGTCCAAATTAGATTCTTTAGATGATTTATGAATCTCTTATTTCTGAAGTATGTCCAGATTTATTGAAATATATGCAGATTATGTTCTCTTGTATTTAGAAATGGCTTTATGTTGTGAATATATGTTGAGTGCATGCTTGGACGTAGCTTAACTGTTCATTTTAGAGTTGGAGTGTGGCAGGGAGACAGATTCTTAATACAGTGATTAAAAAAATGATTCAGTTGCAGCAGAATTGGGTCTTTTTACACCATCTCTAAAAGAGATGTGATTCAGTTTACTTTGGATACTTCTATATTTAATTTTAGGTTTTTGGAGTTATATATACATCTAAATTGAGTTTTCAGTTGAGAATGATAAAGTTCTTTTGTAGTAGGATTTTAACATCAAGTGATTGACCAGTGGAAATGAAGTAAATGCTAATATTTAAAACATCTGTTGGTTAAATTTGACAGTAACATTGCCTACAATATGCTATGACTTTAGTGGGCAAAGTAATGGAAGGACAAGAAGGGAATTCCTGATCCAAAAGGAATGTATAGTTTCCCTTGTAAGTTAGGACAAGAAAACAGGTGGCAAATCAGTGTGTATAATTAAGTCCTTCAGGGCCTTGAAATCTTAAGATGAAAGATATAATTTTTTAGGTGTCTTTTTCACTTGGTTCATGTTGTAGGCTTTTGTATTCCCTGTTTGTTGAAAAAGGGCATAACTGGACAGATGTTAAGAGGAGAGAAATTTTTTTTTCTGTTTGAGGTGATATGTTTTAAAGCCATAATTTTAATAAGATCACCAGTTTTATTTTAGAAATGACTTTGTGATTATCCATGTTTGAATGAATAAAACTGCACGTTTGTGCCACCTAGATGTATCAAATTCTACAGAAGTAGAAATGCAATATACTTCATAGCAGACTGTTTTACTTTGTTCCCATAGGCTTTCTGACCAACTGTTTGTTAATTTGTAATATCTTTTCAAATATAAATCTAGAGTAAAAAAGTCTAGCTCATTTTGTCTGTATTAAATGCTTTTTTCTTCTTGAGTTCTTTGGCCTAAGTACACCCAAGTTATATTTATCAAACAACTGCTATATGCTCGTATGTTATATCAAAGAATTTTCTTGGACTCAGACTCTTGCACCCTTTTTTTTAAACCAAAGATTCTGCCTATTCATGAGCTATTCTTTGATATTCACTGTTTTTTTGATGCACCTTTCTTTTCTGCAGCTTGTGCCCCAATTAGTTCGTATTCTAAAGAATCTCATCATGTCCGGATACTCACCAGAACATGATGTTTCTGGTATCAGTGATCCCTTTTTGCAGGTAAGTTGGAAAGAAAGTTTTGGATAAATGTTACACGAATTTAAACCTTTTGAATGGGCTGTGTCCTTTCTCTTAAGTTTGCACTGGGTAGAAATTTGGTAGTTAATTGATTAAACTAATTGAATTAATGAGTAGTGACAGAATTCTATATTTTATTAGGTTAATAGAGTAAAATTATAGTTGTAATCAAAATTATTTAGTGTTTAGACAGACTTGATCAATATGGCTCTGTAGGTGATAGTATCCTTTAGTGTATTGCCTAGCTACATCGTTATAAAAGCATATATAGCTTCTCTAAAGATGATTAACATTCTTCCTTTAGATTTTTTACCATTTCTTAATGGACTCTTAGGCTTCATTTAAATTATTTGAATTTCATACCAAGAGAGGTTCCTTTGGGCCAAGCATAATTTGTTGACACATCTCATATTTTGCACATTAGGTACGAATTTTGCGGTTATTAAGAATTTTAGGACGAAATGATGATGACTCAAGTGAAGCTATGAATGATATATTAGCACAGGTGAGTGGAGCATACTTGCATCTTATTAAGTATTTTAATATAGAAGGGAGTAGATCATTGCAGTCATAAAGAGCAGATTTTATTTGAGTTTCCTCATTGGTGGCTTCATTCACAAAATGTCTCTTTTTAAAAACCTCCAAAATTTTTGGAAGCATTGTTTTATTACTTATGTACTGCTATCTGTTTTTTTCAGGTTGCCACTAATACAGAGACTAGTAAAAATGTAGGAAACGCTATTCTTTATGAAACGGTTTTGACTATCATGGATATTAAGTCAGAGAGTGGCCTGCGAGTAAGTCTTTTAAAATCTTTTTTCCCCCTAACTGATTGACTTTAGGAAGGATGATGCAAAATGTATAGTGTTGTGTTTTTGGTATCTGAAGTATCATTCTTGTTCATTAAAGGCTTATTATAGGTTATGATAAAGTTGGAAGATCTTAGGTGTAGTTAGATATATAAATATTGTAGAGTGAAGGAAACATTTCAGAATAAACTTTTTTCTAGAGCCAGAATTTGAGTTGTACTCATTGTTTCAAATACTAAATCATATTTGAATTAATTTATTTTTATTAAATATTTGCTTTTCTTTAAGAAATAAGCACATAGAGTAAGAAACCCAAATAGTACAAAAGGTACATAGGGAAGAAAATGTCTGTCTTGAAGCTTTCATGTTTAGACTCTGTGCTCTTCTTCCAGAGGGAGATACTGTTACCATTTCTCCAGATGTTTAAACATATTCAGTGTGTCTGTACATGTGTATTTATTTTTCTCTTCTCTACTTTTTAAAAAGAATTTTTTATTTGAAAAAATTTTATACTTAAAGAAAAGTTGCAAAAGTAGCCCAGAGAATTTCCATAGAGCCTGTACCCAGCTTCCCCTAATGCTAAATAAACTCTTGCATTACTAGAGTGTGGTTATCAAAACTAAGAAATTAATGTTGATGCCATACTGTTAAGTAAATTACAGACTTTATTCATATTTCACAAGTTTTTCTACTAATGTCCTTTTTCTGTTCCAGTAGCCAAGCCATGATCCTACATTTGCATGTAATTATCATATCTCCTTAGTTTCCTCCAATCTGTGATGGTTTGTCAGACTTTCTGTGTCTTTCATACTTTTTCCTTGACTTTGATACTTCTGAGGAGTACTGATCAGTTACTTTGTAGACTGTGCCTCACTGTGGATCTGTCTGATGTTTTCCCCTAATTAGACTGAGGTTATGCCTTTTTAAGGAAGAATACCACAGAAGTGATGTGACCTTCTTTGTGGATCACATCAGGGGTACATGATGTCAATGTATCTTATTATTGGTGATGTTAACCTTACTTATTTGGTTAGGGTGGTGCCTGCTGCTTCTCTCTACTGTTAAGGTCCTATTTGTCCCTTTATAATTAAAAATATTTTGGAGGAGACCCTTTGAAACTATGCAACTATCTTGTTCTCCTCAAACTTTTCCACTAATTTTAGCATTTATTATGGATCTTGCATACAACAATTATTGGGTATTTTAATAATAATTTTCTATTTCCCTCATTCCTTCCACATAAATAATTAGAATCCTTCTCTCCCATTTATTTTAGTCATTCAGTCATTTATTAATATTAGAATTGCTAACTCATACTTTTATAAGAAACAGATTTACTAACTATAATATTTATGCACTGTTCTTTTTTGTCTTTAGCTTTATGGTGTCCACTAAAGTAATTTAGTCAAAGTAGTGTAAGTAATTTTCCTATCCCCACCTTTTAAACAAAATGGTACAATGTATACATAGTGTACGCATTGTTCTGTACCTTGCTTTTTTCACCTAACATTATCTTGGAGATAGTTCCAAATTCACGTATGGACACCAGTCTATTTATTTATTTATTAAAGGGGTATTCGGGATTGAACCCAGACCTTGTACATGTAAAGCAGGCACTCAGCCACTAAGCTACACCCACTCCCCAGTCTCATTCTTTTTTAATAGCTGCATAATATTCCATTTTATGATTTCAATGTAGTGTATTTAAGATTTGCTATTAATAGACATTGGGATGTTTCCCATTTGTGATTATATGTAGTGCTGTATACAAGTATGTCTGTAGATAAATTCTTAGAAGTGGAATTGTTGAAGCAGAGAATATATTTTCATTTTAAATATTTTTAGTTATTGTCAGATTTCCCTCTAAAGAGGCTGTTCTACTATTCTTCCACTATCAAAACTCTTAAAACTTGAAAACATAATTTTCTAACAAGTGCTATTGAAGTAGAATAGTGTTTTAAGACTTTGTCTTTTAAAATCTATCTCTCTTTCTATCTATCTATCTCTCTATCTATCTATCTATCTATCTAATCGTGCTAGCAGTCTTTGAAAGTACCAACTACCACCATTAAATAGTTTGCACCTGTCAGAGGCTGGGAAGTGATCCTTAAGTGTCAGAAAACAATATAAATATTGACTTTTTCTGGGTTTTTAACCTGTGCTATTTCTTGTTAGGTTCTAGCCATAAATATCCTGGGTCGTTTCTTATTGAACAATGACAAGAATATTAGGTAAGTAACTGAACAATATCCTGGGTATTATAAACTCTGTTTTTAAGAATGACTTCATTGAAGATTACATGTCTATTGAGTATATATCTAAAACTTCAATCCAGGATTTCTGTTTTCAGTCTGGTCTTAAAACTACTGTTTTGTAATAAATTTGAGGATTTGCCTCATGGCTTAATTTTTACTTCTATTTATACTGTAAATCAGGAGTTGGCAAACTTTTTTCTAAAGGTCTGGATGGTGGTAAATATTTTAGGCTTTATGGCTTTATAGTCTCTTTGGTAACTACTCACTCTGCCCTGTAGTATTAAAGTATCCACAGACAACATGTAAATAAAGCACCGTTGTTATGTCCAAATAAAACTTTATTTGCGAAAATAGGCAGCAGTGGGTTGGATTTTGCCCATTGGCTCTAGTTTTAGGTAGTGAATCTGAAAAGTCTTTGTGAACTCCAGCTAGTTTTTTAAGTAGATGAATTCTTTAGTATTGTATTTTATTTTGTTACATTCCTATGCTTTTTCATCTCTTTTACTCAGGAGAAAATTTTCTTTCTTATGTTAAACATGAAAAAAATGTGTATGTACTCACTGTGGTATCCTGAAGTATCTTCTTTCCTAAAATAATACTTGGATTTTCAACTCCAGACTTTTGGTACCAGCATCAAATAAGAGCAGTGAAAATACAAAGCATAAAATTGAAATAATTTTCTTCTTGCATTTTGAGGTTAAGACAGTGTTTTAGTTTCTCAGCTGCTAAAACAAATACCATACAATTGGTTGGCTTAACAACAGGAACTTATTGGTTCACAGTTTCAGAGCTAGAAGGCTTGTTTCCTTCAGGGGTATGTATCATCTGGCTGGCCAGCCATCATTGGGCTTCTTTGGCTTTTTGTCACATAGCAATGCACATGGTGGCATCTTCTCCTGTCTTTTCTGGGTTCCATTGACTTCTAGCTTCTTTCTTTTCCTCATGGCTTCTCTTCCTGCGTCTAATTTCTGTTGCTTATAAGGACTTTGGTCACTGTGGATTAAGGTCTGTCTTCAGTCAGTTTAGGCATACCTTAACTAATAATATCTTCAAAGATCCTATTTACAAATGTGTTCACACCCACAGGACCAGGGGTTGAGACCCGACCATGCTGTTCCTATAGGCAGCTTGAAAGGCTTATTTTGCTATGTGATTATTATGTCTTACTATTTGGAAGAGTTTGAAAAAAATTGAATCCTCATTTTTAGAAGTTTAAGTGTACTTGACCATGAATGCGAATCTAAATCTAGTATGTCTCCTGGTTGTCACTACTTATAGATTATGGTATCACTGTCTTTAAAATGTTACTTTTATGCTCATAATTGCTGTTTTTTCCTATTAAATATTTTTAAATGTATGATTCTTCTGGTTATTAGGCATCGTCTTTATCATGTAGACAGAGGAAAACTATTCTAAATTTTTTACATTTTAATTCTGTTTCTCTGCAATATTGTTTTATCCAGATACGTAGCTCTGACATCTTTGTTGAAGACTGTACAGACAGATCATAATGCGGTACAGAGGCACAGAAGCACAATTGTGGACTGTCTAAAAGACTTGGATGTCTCAATAAAACGGTAACACATGAGAATCTTTACCAATGTATTTTTTGGTTAAATGAAGTGAAGAAAACAGATTATTGATAAGTCTATGTCCCTTCTCCCAATTAGTCAAGAGAAGGAACCATTGACATTTATGCAGTTAGCCATTATGTTCACAGGAGTTGAACTCTTTCTGCAGAGTGGATCCTTTTTTAGAAAGAGGGGATTGGCAGGTCAATTAAGGATGCTAGTAAAAAATGCTTACGTGCACACTGGAGTTGTCCTTGGTTCATTGATAAATATATACAGATAAACTGGGCAGGAGTTCACTTATCAGAGGTACTGTGCTTTGTGTGTTGGAGGATGAAAACAGGAGTGATCCATCGGCTTAGTGTCTTACCACAATGCTGAAACTCAAATTGCTGACAGCACACATTTTCTAACAGTACTTATGCCCTGGGATACTGGAAGCAGCTCTGTTTCTTAGAACAGTGTATCTAGGAATGACTGTTAGGCAGCAGATAGCACTTTAAAAAGGCCTAAGTCCTTGATGAAGTAACTGCTGGTTTTCCTTTTAGAAGAAGTGCGGATGATTACAAAATCTAGCTATAGTTGGCCCCAAAAAACTTTTGGTTATTATGTTCAAATATAGAAAAAATTAGATATAAAATGATTTATGAAACCGTTCACTTAAACATTTATTGAGTTCCTTTGATTTGCAAAGAACAGTGCCAGCAATGTGAAGATGATCAAGACCAAGGCTCAGTAGCACCAACTATGTTATATAGTGCTTTTCAAAGGTTTTTTTAAGTTCCCTCTCAGTTGGTTCTCAGAACAAGCCTGAGAGAGAGACTTGGCAATTACTATTCTCAGTTAACAGATTAGCTAAAATACAACCCCAAAGAGATCAAATACCTTACTCCAAATCTTATCCCTTCCACGGAGCAGACCTGAGAATAGAGCTCAGGACTTGTGACTCCTGTTGTGTTATTTCTATATAGCTCATTACTGGACCTTACTCTAAAAGGTAAAACCTGTGTTTCTTTGATAGAAATAATGCAAAGAGATATTATAATTAGGTAATAATTTTGTTGCCTCTCTCTGAGCCTCTCAAGCATTCTAGAATTTCAGCTTCATAGAATGGACGATTGAACCCGAACTGTATTTTTGGTCATTATTAGTGTATCTCTTAGGGATTTTTTCAGGAAAGAGTTGAAGATTCAAAATACTCAAACTATGGTTGCCTAAGAACAAATCTTCTTGGTTATCTTACATGCAAAGGTTGGGATCACAAGCCTGTGCAAAGACATGGACCCATCTGCCACAGTGAGAGTGTGCCTGGGTCTTTGTTTCATTCTCTGTATAAATATCATAGTCATTTGTTTTGTTTCCCTGCAAGGCGTGCAATGGAATTGAGTTTTGCCCTGGTAAATGGGAATAATATCCGAGGCATGATGAAGGAATTACTTTATTTTTTGGACTCATGTGAGCCAGAATTTAAAGCAGACTGTGCATCTGGAATCTTTCTTGCTGCAGAAAAGTAAGATTTAATTTTTATCCTTTTTGGTGAAAGATGCTGGGAAGTTTTTTTTCTGGGGGTGGGGGAACGTGATTTTTGAAGACATCTTAAAAACATGGGGAAAATGCTGTAAACATGTTTAAAACAAGTAATACTATTTCAAGCCCAACATTTATTTCAATTATAATTTAGCCCTTAAAAGGCTATCAGAACTAGCATTTTTAAAATGTGCTAAAGGATCAAGAAAAGAATCTTTTATTAAAAATCCTCCTGAATCTGTTTTTAACCTCTTTTTATAAAAGGAATAAGAATGTTACAGACTCAGTTGTTCTCTGCTTTTAAGGAGGAAGTACCTGCAGATGTTAGTGGTTGGCATATTCTTTCTCTTTCACCCTGAATTTAAAAAATGAGTTCCTAATCTAGGTATTGTGTGGGCCTAGCTAGAAACAGTCTGTTTTCTTCTTTCTTCATTTCTGGTCCTCTCCTGCCTGAGTTTATGATTTGTTTCCTGCAAAATTGGAGACAGAGACCCATTTCTCAGCTTGGTATCGCCTATTGAAATATTATGTGAAACAGCTAAATTTGACTATATATCATTTCATACCCTTTGAAATGGGGACCAATCCTAGGTTTGAAGGTAAAATGTCCCAAATATAATCTCATATAATCAGGCAACTGAAAAAAGCCTATAGGAAAGGATTTTCAGAGTCACTGAGCAAAGTTTGGTTTACCGATACCAATTTTTTTACTCTGTGATGTTGTTTTTTCAGGTATGCACCTTCCAAACGGTGGCATATAGACACAATTATGCGTGTTCTAACAACGGTAAGTCAACAGATGTTGGGGATGTACTGATGAATAGGCAAATAAAGTCCTTATTCTCTTGAAACTTACATTCTAGTGGGGGCTGTAGGAGAAAGTTCATAAGGAAGTATGAAATGTAATGTTAGGTAAGATAAATGCTATGAAGAAAACTAAAGCAGCGTAAGGGGATATAATGATGGCAGGGTAGGGAGGGATATAGAACAACTGACCAAATATTTCTGAAGGGGTAGTCAGTGTAGTTTATTCAGAGGTGGCTATTTGAGTAGAGACCTTAAGGAAGTGAGGAGCAAGCCATGCAAAAATCTAGAGGAAAAATGTACTGTTCAGAGGGAGCAAGTGTGAAGATTCTGAGGTGGCAACAAACTTGGCCTACATGGAGAGCAATAGGAATGCAAGTGATGCTGGTAGAGGGAGAGAGGTAGAGAACTGTACAATTGAGGTCAGATACATAAATAGGGACCAGATTACATAGGACCTTGTAGATTTTATTTTGAATATGCTAGGAGCCTTTGGAGGATGGTTCAGTTTATTCTAGGTTTAGGATAACTCTTTTAGAAGGTTTCCTTTCTTTGGTATTCTTCCAGAATTTTGGAATTTCACTACTTATTCAATTAATAGACAGGGATTAGAATGGAAGAGTAAAAATGAAATTGTAGTTTAACAAGAAAACATGATTGTATCTAAGCATGGCATCAGAAGTAGATATCATAAAGGGTAATTAATATTCATATACTTGACTACATAAAAATTAAAAACCTATATGGCAGGGATGCGGCTATGG
Organism: Dasypus novemcinctus; assembly: GCF_030445035.2. Classification (NCBI taxonomy): domain Eukaryota; kingdom Metazoa; phylum Chordata; class Mammalia; order Cingulata; family Dasypodidae; genus Dasypus; species Dasypus novemcinctus. The sequence goes on along the minus strand of NC_080690.1, from coordinate 17,322,202 downwards.
CTCAAACAGTTGGGCTCCCGTTTACCATATGGGAGTCCTGGGGCCTCCTTGTGAAGGCAGGCTTGCTCGCATGCGCTGCGGAGTGCTGATAGAGCAAGGTGACGCAACAAAAAGGGAGACAAGCAAAAAAAAATAAACAAAAGAATGCACAGTGAATGGACATAGAGCAGAAAGCAAGCAAGCCACAAGGGGGGATAAAATAATAAAAAAATAAATACACAGAAGAATGCACAGTGAAGGGACACAGAAAGCAGATAGTAAGCAAAAAAAAAGCTGCAAGGGAGGTGGGATATAAAAAAAAACCCACCTATATAGCAAAAGAGAAAAAAACCTAGTTATTAAAAGCCAAATGAGGGAAGGGGATGTGGCTCAACTGATAGAGCATCCACCTACCATATGGAGGGTCAAGGGTTCTATACTCAGGTCCTTCTGACCTGTGTGGTAAGCTGTCCCATGTGCAGTGCTGATGCGTGCAAGGAGTGCCATGCCACCCAGGGGCGCCCACGCATAGGGGTGCCCCATGTGCATCTCTGCAAGGAGAGCTGCCCTGTGTGAAAAAAGCGCAGCCTGCCCAGGATTGGCGCCGCACACATGGAGAGCTGACGCAGCAAGATGACGCAACAAAAAGAGACGCAGTTTCCCTGTGCCACCTAACAATGCAAGCAGTCACAGAACACACAGCATATGGACACAGAGCAGACAATGGGGGGGAAGGGTAGAGAAGTAAATATAAATAAGTAAATCTTTAAAAAACAACAACAAAAAAAAACCCCACAACAAATGACAAATAGGGGGAAAACATTGTGTCATATGACAGCTTATTAACGGTAAATAACTTACAATTAGTGAGAAAAATAAAATACGCTAATGGAATAATTTGCCAAGGGCATTTGAACAGAGAGAAATGGCTAATTGGATTTGAAAAAATATACTCACTACAAAGACATACTAAGTAAAATCAAAATGAATGTCATTTTTTAGTTATCAAACTTTATTTGATTCCTTGCGTTGATTAGGAAATAGAGACAGGCAGTACTCTTTTTGGTAGTGTAAAATGGTGCTATCTTTTCAGAGTTCACTTTGGTAGCATGTACAAAAGTTTTAGTTTATACCTATTGATTCATTCAATCTTTAGGATTTCATCTAGGGAAAATAAAAGGACAGGTACACAAGGATGCATGTAAAGGTGTTCATACCAATTGTGTTTATAATAGGGGAAAACTGGAAACACGTAGAAATCCCAAAATGGGGATCTGTTAAGTGAATTAAGACACATCTGTAGAGGGAATAATACCATTAAAATTATGATGTTCATGCTTTGATGGCTATGGAACTTTGGTCTGACCATACCTGTTTTCTAATTTATCTACAATTAGCTCATTTTCTAAAAGATTACAAGTTAATTATACATATTTAATACTTGGAAAAATATATTCGAACAAAAGACATGGCAAATTATGACACATTTTCTTTTTTCTTTATTGAAGCGTATCACTCATACATAAACATACATAAACAATGTAAGTAAGAGTTGCGAACTTAAAAAACAAACATATAACAACATACAGAACTCTCACACCTCACTCTATCACCAATACCTTGCATTGTTGTTAAACCATTTTAACTAATGATTAAAGAGCAATGTCAAAATATTACTACCTAAAATATTAATATTACTATTAAATCTCAAAGTATTTTCCCCAATCCCCCTGTTATTATTTTCTTTATATCATTTATATATGAACATACATAAACAATAAGTGTATAGTAAAAGTTGTGAACTTACAAAGCAAACATGCATAACATTATACAGGGGTCCCCTGCATCAACCCTCCACCAACACTGTGCATTGTCATGAGACGTTTGTTACAAATTATGAAAGAATATTGTCAAAATCTTATTACTAATTATAGTCCTTATGTTATGTTTGGTGTGTTTTTCCTCCAACCCACCCTATTATTATTTTTAAATATATTTTTTATGACAGAAGTTGTAAACTTACAAAACAATCAGACATGTGCAGAATTCCCAAACAACACCTCTCTATCAACATAGCACACTGTGTTGGAACATTTGTTACTAATAATGTAATATAATATGATTGTTACCACGTCTGTAGTATACATTTAGCTCACATTTTCCGTATGGCCTCATTATCAACACAATACATCTTTGGCAAAGATGCAGGAATATTACATTATTACTGCTAACCACAGTCTATAGGTCACTCCAGTTGTGTATTTCCCATGCTTCTCTACGTTCCCACCACCCTGCAATAGTGATGAACATTTGCTCTAGCTCACAAAGGACACACACTCCTGCATCTGTACCATCAACCACAGTTCTCATCCACCTCTTGGTTTACTGTGCTATCCAGTTCCTAGATTATTCTGAAGCATTCTGTCAATTGGCATTTACATAACTAGACTACCATTTTCAGCCACATCCCCATTTATAAACTAGCTGTTACTGTGTGTTACCATCCATTCTCTACATTTCCACACTTTTACAGTAAAGCTAATTGAAATTGCTACATACATTAAACATCAGTAGTCCATCTCAGTCCTCCTCAGAATCCACCACCTACCATCAGGTCTTGAAGCTATTTCCTACAATTTCTTCTATGGTTATTGCCTTTATTTTTAGGTTTTTGATCCATTTTGAGTTAATTTTTGCATAAGGTGTGAGATAGGGATTGTCATTCTTTCTTTCGGCTATGTATATCCAGTTCTTTCAGCACCATTTGTTGAATGGACTGTTCTGCCCGAGCTGTGTGGGTTTGGCAGGCTAGTCAAAAATCACTTGACTGTACATGTGAGGGTCTGTGTCTGAACCAGCAGTTCTGTTACATTGGTCTGTGTGTCTGCTTTTATGCCAGTACCACGCTGTTTTTACCACTGTAGAGGGGTAATACAAAGTCTAGAGAGGAGAATTTACTTTTCCTTTTAAGTTGTTTCTGGCTATTTAGGACCACTTACCTTCCAAATAAATTTGATAATTGTATTTTCAGTTTAAAAAAATGCTGGTGGACTTTTTATTGGGATTGCATTGAAATCTGTATATCAGTTTGAGTGGAACTGACATCCTAATAATATTTAGTCTTCCAATCTATGAACATGAAATGCTCCTCCAGTTATTTAGGCCTTTTTTGATTTCTTTGAACACTGAGTTGCAGTTTTTCTGAATACAAGTGCTTTATATCGTTGGTTAAGTTTATTCCTGATTATTTGAGTTTTATCTGTCATATTTTATTTTCAAAACTCTTTTGACACTTTTAGTTACTTTTATTGATATATTTTTCATTTCCAGACTCTCTTCGAGGCTTCTCTTTCCTCTTTTCTTTTTATGCTGTAGCACACTTTAGTAGTTAGCCAAAGGGGTGCTGATGTAAAATACCAGAAATTGGTTGGTTTTTAAGGGGGTATTTATTTGGGGTAGGAGCTTACAGATACCAGACCATAAAGCATAAGTTATTTCCCTCACCAAAGTCTTTTTTCACGTGTTGGAGCAAGGTGGCTTCTGACGTCTGCGAGGGTTCAGGCTTCCTGGGTTCCTCCCTTCCAGGGTCTTGCTTCTCTCTAGGTTCAAGGTTCCTTCCTTCCCACAGCTGGCTTCTCTTTGCTCTGTGAGTTTACATCCCGGTACTCCAACTTAAGGCTTCAGCATCAAACTCCAACATCAAAAACCCCCAACTCTGTTCTTTGCAATGCCTTTATCTGTGAGTCTCCACAGATAAAGGTTGGTTGGAGACTCAACACCCAAATGATGTGGCCCAATCAAAGCCCCAATCATAACTTATTCATGCCCAGGTTCAGGCCAGTTTACAAACATAATCTATTTTGGGATTCATAACTATGTCAAACTGCTACACTCCACCCTCTGAGTTCCAAAAAGACATTACAATATTCCAAATACCCTTAAATCAGTAACAATGCAAATACTAAATCATATCACAATCAATTTAAAGAAATAGTTTGTTTTGGGGCAAAATCCCATCTGCTATAGACCTCTGAAATTACAAAACAATTTATCTGTTTCCAATACACAAATGTGTAGAAAAAGGATAAACATTTTCATTACTGATAAGGAGAAATTGGGAGGGAAACTTGAGTCACAGGTCCTATACAGTTCAGTAAACCTGACAGCATTCTCCATTCAATTTCAATCTGAGGGTCATTATCAAGATGATGGTTTCTTCTTGATGCCTTATGGGAACCTACCCTTTCCACATGCTTGCCCTAAGGCCACTTTCTTGGTCCACCCTCATCTAGCATCTGGGTGTCGACCAAGCTCCAGATATCATCCTTGAAGAGTGTTGGGGTGATTGCCATACCTTACCCAATCTTTGGCTTAGAGTCTTAACCTCCCTAGTACAGTAATGTGAAGACAACATTTCCCCTAACCTTTGGCATACAGGCTCAACCCTCTCAGAGCAATGAGGTGACACCTGGCCTTCCCTAACTTTCGGTTTACAGGCTCAACCCTCTCAGAGCTGTGGGGTGGTGACCTTAACTGCCCTAATCCTTGAATGTGCCCTACTCTCGCTATACCTTGGAGTGGCAAAACTCTCCCAGAATATCAGGTGGGAACATCCACCGTCTTCAACTGCTGGTGCAAACTCACCCTTTCTGTATACATGGGTGAGGTTCCTTTCTTGGCCCAAGGTGATGTCTTAATTCCAGAGCTCAGCTTCCATAGTTTTCCTCTTAAAGCTGTTTCTCCTTCTGTCTCTTCTTTCCATGTCCCTTTTAGTCCAAGCTGAGAGTGGTTTTGTTCATACAGCTCTCTCAAAAACCTTGTTGGTTTAGCATACAAGAAGCAGGGTTCCAAGCCATCAGACAGTAACAATTTCAAGTCTTTCCGTGATAAATGCATCTTTAATCCTGATTTACAGGTTCCATGTTTAGTTAAGTCCTCCAGTGGGGCACTTTCATCTGGGAACTTGAGGCTTGTAATTTCCAGAATTTAGTTTCTGGTTTTTTTTGTACCTGACTGTTCCGTCCTCAGTATATATATCTCTCGTCTAGCATTTTGCTATAAGCTGCAAGCAGAAGTCAAGCTACATTCCCTGGGTTTGCTTTGGAAATTTCTTCAGCTAAATGCCCATGCTTGCCATTTTCAAATTCAGCCCTCCATAAACCAGGAATTAATCTTGTTAAGTGCTCTGCAAGTATAAAACATGGATTGCCTTTTGTCCAGTTTCCAATAACAGGTTCATTATTTACTTCTCAGGCATCATAAAAAGTGTCTTTAGCATCCATATAGCTATCAACAGTCTCTTCAAAGCACTGTTGGTTTTTCCTTCCAAGCATCTCACAATTCCTCCAAAAAATATCCCTTACCCAATTATAAAACCATTCCAGCATTTCAGTAATTGCAAAAGCACTTCCCCACTCCTCAGTACCAAATTCTGTATTAGCCAAAGGTGTGCTGATGCAAAATATCAGAAACTGGTTGTTTTTTATAAAGGGTATTTATTTGGGGTAAAACTTACAGATACCAGGCCATAAAGCATAAGTTACTTCCCTTACCAAAGTCTATTTTCATGTGTTGGAGCAAGATGGCTGCCGATGACTACAAGGGTTCAGGCTTCCTGGGTTCCTCCTTTCCAGGGTCTTGCTTCTCTCTGGGTTCAAGGTTCCTCTCTTCCTGGGGCTGGCTTCTCTTTCCTCTGTGAGCTTACTTCCCAGGGCTCCAACTTAAAGCCTCAGCATAAACTCCATCATCAAAACTCTAACATCAGAAACCCTCACCTCTGTCCTTTGCTGTGTCTTTTATCTGTGATTCCCCATGCCTTAATGACATGGCCCAATCAAAGCCCTAATCATAACTTAATCATGCCCAGGTTCAGACCAGTTTACAAACATAGTCCAACATTTATTTTTGGAAGTCATAACTGTGTCAAACTGTTAAACACACCCTTTAGAATTTCCTGAAAATCTGGTCTCTTGGTTAGAAATTCTCTCAGTTTCTGTTTATCTATGAATATTCTAAACTTGCCTTCATTTTTGAAAGACAGTCTTGCTGGATATAAAATTCTTGGCTGAAAGTTTTTCTTGTGTAGTATCTTAAATATATCAGACCACTGTCTTCTTACCTCCATGGTTTCTCATGGGAAATCAGCACTTAATCTTACTGGGTTATCCCTTATATGTCATGCATTGCTTTTCTCTTGCTGTTGTCAGAATTCTCTCTTTGTCTTTGGCATTTGACATTCTGATTAGTAAGTGTCTTGAGGTCGGTCTATTCAAATCTTTTTGCATGGGAGTATGTTGTACTTCTTGGACATGTAAATCTATGTTGTTCAATAGGGTGGGGAAATTTTCTACCATTATTTCTTCAAATATTCCTTCTGCCCCTTTTCCCTTCTCCTTCTGGGACACCCTTGACACATGCATTCGCATGTCTGTTTCTTGTCATTTAGTTCCCTGAAATCTTGTTTAGTTTTTTCCATTCTTCATCTTTTCTTTTGTATGTTCACCTTTCAGAGGCCATGTTTTCAAATTCACCAATCCTTTCTTTTGCCTCTTCAAATCTGCTATTATATGATTCCCTTGTTTTTTAAAATTTCATCTACTGCACCTTTCATTCCTATAAGATCTGCTATTTTTCTATGTATGCTTTCAAATTATTTTTTGTGCTCATCCAGTGTCTTCGTAATATCCTTTAGCCATCTCTCTTTAGCCATCTCATTAAATTAATAAGGAGATTTGTTTGAACATCAGTGATTTGTTGTCTCAACTCCTTTATGTCATCTGAAGGCTTACCTTGTTCCTTTAACTGGACCATATCTTCCTGTTTCTTGGTATGGATTATACTTTTTTGTTGGTGTCTTGGCATCTGGCTTACTAGAGTATTTATTCTGGGTGCAGTTTTTGTCTTTAGTTTAGGGCTTCCTGCCATTTCTCCCTTGCTAGTTGTGGAGTAGGAACCAAGGATGTAGTTGGTAGTATAAGCTGTGGAGGCCCAAGCTGCCCTCATTGTGCCAGGGATCAATGAAGCTTTTCCTAACTTTCTTATTTGCCACGGGTAGGGACAGAGTCACAGCTGTGTGGAATAATCCAAGTTGTGCAGGCCTAGACTGTGGTTGTCCAGAGAGACTGATGAAGCTTCACCCCTCTTTATCCCCTGCCTGGGGAATGGATGGAACTGCAGGTATGGGCAGCAATCTAAGTAGTACAGGTCCAAGATTACCATGATTGCCTGGATAGATGTCTGATTATTCAGTCTGTGCCTGCCAAATGTACCTGCAGTTACCTGGATAGGCTGGTGCAGGACCTGCCAGCCTCCTCCCTGCCAGAGGTGGGGTTCAGGCCTAGGCTAGGGCTGCATGCCCATCTCGGTGAAAGAAACTGGTTTCTACCATCATTCATTTTACGTCAGCTGGGCTTCTCCTCAGGCTGGGGCATAATAAAAATGGAGGCTGCCGACCTCTTTCTGACTGGACTGGTTTAAACTTTAGCTGTTCTTATGGTGGTTCTCTAGCCAGCCAAATCCACCAATCAGTAGCTGAAATTGGTGGCCAGCTGTTTCCTCCTCCCCTGTTTATGGTAACTGGAGCTTCCATTTCCAGCCACAGAGCAGCTCCTAGGACAGCTTGTACTGCCAAAGTAGGGTAATTACTGGCTTCCGCGACTTGGCCAGTAATTTCCCTGAGAGGCTGGTGCACATTACCCCAGCTTTCTCCCTGCTGGAGGAGGGGCTGGGGTTTAGGCTAGAACTCCAGTCTGGCCTGGATGGAAAGAAGCTGATTCCCACCAGCTCTGTGATCTTCAGTTGGTCCTGCTTCCCCTTGTGCCAGCCAGCCTCTTTCTGGCTTGGACAGGCTCAAACTTAGCTGTTCGTAGGATTATACTTTACCCTAATGAATTTACTCATCAGTAGCTGAAGTTGTGCCCTGCTGTCTCTTCCTCCCCTATTTTTGTCAAGTGGAGCTTTCAATTCCAGTTGTGGAACAGCTTGTGAGGCAGCCTCTGCCTCCAGTGGAGGATGGGCACCTGCCTCCGTGGAATGGAATGCTCTACTTACAAATCTTCTCTGCAGATGGGCAGTCTCCTCCTTCCATTCCTTCAAGAATGTTGCAGGATGCTCTTCTGGTCTCCTGGAGCCCCCAAACAGGTGCTTCAGCTAGCTCCAGATAGCTCTGGGTGTTTACTTTCTGCCCTGTAGCAGGAGCTGACTCTAGGACCTCCTTACTTTGCCGCTATCTTGCTGGTTGTTCTATTTTTTTTTTTTTTAAAGATTTATTTATTTATTTAATTTCCCCCCTCCCCTGGTTGTCTGTTCTTGGTGTCTATTTGCTGCTTCTTGTTTCTTTGTCCGCTTCTGTTTCTTTGTCTGCTTCTGTTGTCATCAGCGGCACGGGAAGTGTGGGCGGCACCATTCCTGGGCAGGCTGCACTTTCTTTTCACGCTGGGCGGCTTTCCTCACGGGCGCACTCTTTGCGCGTGGGGCTCCCCCACGCGGGGGCCACCCTTGCGTGGCATGGCACTCCTTGCGCGCATCAGCACTGCGCATGGCCAGCTCCACACGGGTCAAGAAGGCCCGGGGTTTGAACTGCGGACCTCCCATATGGTAGACGGACGCCCTAACCACTGGGCCAAAGTCCGTTTCCCTGGTTGTTCTATTTTCTTAGCTTTAATAGGGTAAAAGAAAGGAAAAAATTAGAGCTATTGAAAGAAAATATTCATCAAAATTCAAAACGATTAAAAAAAAAGATACCTTTTGTTTTCCAGTTGACTTGCATTCTCTTAAGATTGTATAATATTTCTTCTTTAGCCTCTTGCTGTGTTGGATTACATTAATCGATCTTTGAATGTTTAACCAGTTTTGCATCCTTGGAATACATTCTACTTGGTTGTAGTGTATGATTTTTTTTTATGTAGGTAGATTTGATTTGCAGGTATTTTGTTGAGGATTTTTGGATCTATGTTCATGAGAGAGATTGTTCTGTAGTTTCCTTGTAATATCTTTATCTGATTTTGATATTAGAATACTACTGGCCTCATAGAATGAGTTAGTTAAGTGCCCCCTCTTCTGGTTTTTGTTTTGTTTTGTTTTTTAGAAGAGATTGTAAAGAATTGGTATCATTTATTCCTTAAATATTTGGTAGAGTTCACCATGAAATCATTTGGGCCTGGTGTTTTCTGTTTTGGAAGGTTATTTGGTATTGATTCAATTTATTTTACAGCTATGGGCCTATTCAGATGATCTGTTTCTCCTTGTGTGCATTTTGTTAGGTTACGTCTCTGAAGGAATTGGTTCATTTCTTCTAAATTATCAAATTCTTGTGGGCATAGAATTGTTCATAATTTTATCTTTTTAATATTCATGGGGCCATTGTGAGAACTATTCTTATATTTCTATACCAGTAATTTGTATTATCTCTTTTTTTTCTTGATCGATCTGGGTAATGTATATGTTTTATTAATCTTTTCAAAGAACCAGCTTTTGGTGTCATTGATTTTTCTCTATTTCCTTGTTTTCAAATTCATTGATTTCTGTTCTGATGTTTAAAATATTGTTTCTTTTGCTTGCTTTAGCTTTATTTTCCACTTATTTCTGTAGTTTCCTAAGTTGGAAGCTTAGATGACTGATTTTAGGTCTTCTTTTCTATAATATGCATTCAATGCTATAAATTTCCTCTAGGTGCTGTTTTTTAAAAATATATATATAAAATATTTTTATTTCTTGTTGGACAGTTTACATTTTTAATTTAAAAAATTTTAACAAATCAATTTTATTGATACATATTGATAAAGTATAAATCCATCCAAAGTGTACAATGATTCTTTCTATGCTTTCTTTGCCGTTCATAGCTGCTTGTTTAAGGTGTTTGATAGGGGGCATCTGGCACAGGATGCATTTGGGGCAGGCTTCTTGGGAGTGTGTGAGTCCTTATATTGTCAGAGTGTGTTATTTCATTGGATGGAGACCCATGCAATGAGCGGGCCATCCTGGGGAGGCCTCATGTTCTTAAACAGAGGGAAGGGTATCTCTCTAGAGCATGGGTGGCTCCCAATTGGGGTGGACAGTGTAGTGTGTCAACCCTTCATTGTTGGAAGTATCTATGAATCTGGTCCTTCAAGCAGTGAAGCTTGGTTGTCACTGTGAGCCCCGAGGGGAGGGGTAGAGAGGAATAAAATAGATAGAAGAGGGGGTAACTGGGGGGCAATGCGAGTGTTCCACAAGATGGTGCAATGATGGATATAGGCCATGTTAAATTTCACCAAAAATTTATAAAAGTGTGTAGTCTAAAATGTAAACCATAATGTAAATCATAATGTAACTAAAAATTTAGAAAAGTGTACAGTCTAAAATATAAACCATAATGTAAACCAAAATGGAACCATGGTTAGTAGGTCTGTTTCAATATCTGTACATGATCTGTAGCAAATATAACATCTACATGTAAAATGATCATTGCTGGGGAAGGGGGAAAAGGGTTTGATGTTGGGTATCTGGGAATCCCCTATATCGTATATGTGACTTTACTGGGATCTAAACCTTTTTTGAAGACAAAATTACAAATTAAAAAAAAAGGATGTAGACACTGAGGAAAGAATGGAAGATATTGCCTTGCCACTGTACATACAGGGCAATACCCATTACAGTGATAAAAGGCAAAATGTCAAAAAGAAAGTTTTATGATATTTTTCATTTTTTAATACCCCAATTTATTTTTTACTTTTAGTTTTTCTAAATTAGTATATATTCTAGTTCTAATTATTAAACCTATCATTAGTATTTCATTTTCCTACTAATTGAATTTGACAATATATTAGGCATCATTTTTGTGTTTATGTTTCATAAAAACAGTCTTATATATATGCAGTATCACGCATATTCGTATTTCACATGAGGCTTCACTTTTTTATACAGTCCCTTGTTACATTTTTTTAGCTTTCCTTCTGATAATATACATGACCTTAGACTTTCCCTTCCAACCGCTATCATAGCAATATAATAAATAGGTCTCCTAGTTGTAAACACTATGCTATGCTTTCACCTTTTCATTTCCAAAAATTTACAAACAACCTTTTTACTCTTTCTTCACAGATTAATCCTCAGCTTTGCATTCTCTATCCTCATTCTATTTTCTGGTGACCCTTATTCTAATTATTAACTTTGTGAGTTTACACAATATATTTTGTTCATAATAGCACAACCATACAGTATTTGTCCTTTTGTGTCTGGCTTGCTTCAGTCAACATTATGTCCTCCAGGTACATCCATGTTGTCATATGCTTCATGACTTCATTTGTTCTTACAGCTGTATAATAGTCAACCGTGTGTATACACCACAATTTCTTTATCCATTCATTGGTTGATGAATACCTGGGTTGTTTCCATCTTTTGGCAATTGTGGATAATACTGCTATTCATTTGGATCCCACAAATTGATACATTTTATTTTCATTTTTATTTAGTTCCAAACATTTAAAAATTTCTCTTGAGACTTCCTTTACCCATGTGTTACTTAGAAGTGTCTTAATTTCCAAATATTTTGGGATTTTTCAGCAATCTGTATGCTGTTTGATTTCTAGTTTAATTCCACTGTGGTCTGAGAACATACTTTTTATGATTTCTGTTCTTTTAAATTTGGGAGGTGTTTTGTGGCCCATAATATAGTCTGTCTTGGTAAGTGTTCCATATGAGCATGAGAAGAATATATTCTGCTATTGTTGAATGAAGTAGTCTATAAATGTCAATTAGCTCATGATAAGGATTTCTTTTTTTTAAAGCACTCTGCTTTCTCTGGTTAGGGGAGAATATAAATATCTTAAGTTACACCACACATTATCTGCTTTTTGGTTTGTCAACTTTCCTTTTCATGTGTTTGTTTTTTTTTCAAACCTCTCCCTGTTCTTGTGTTTTGTTTTTTAATTATTGTGGTAATGTATATACAACATAACATTTCCCATTTTAACTACTTTCAAGTATACAGTTCATTGGTATTAATTATATTCACAATGTTCTACTCTTCTATCCATTACCAAAACTTTTCCATTGCTCCATACCGGCAACTCGGTACCCATTAAGCATCAACTCTCCATTCTTCTTTTGTTTCTTAACAAGGGTGTGCATTTCAATCACCCGAGACCTCTGTCCCTCTCTCTTTTTCTCCCCCCACCCCATATCTTTGTTTTCTAGTAGTCTCTTAACAGCAACAAAATAATAGCTAGGGAAGCTGCTGTGGCTTAATCAGTTGGGCTCCCATTAACCATATGGGAGGCCCTGGGTTCGTATCCTGGGGCCTCCTTGTGAAGGCAGGCTTGCCTACGCCCCATGGAGTACCACCCAGTCTGCACGCGCCACGAAGTGCCGCCTGGCCCGCTTGCACTGAGTGCTGCCTTAGCAAGGTGACGCAGTAAAAAAGGGAGACAAGTAAAAACATAGAGGAACGTGCAGCAAATGAACACACAGATAGCAGACAGCAAGCAAGCCGCAAGGCGTGGCGGGGGGGGGGGAGGAGAATAATAGCTAACATTTGTTATCATTGCTGTGTGTTTCTTGGATAAACTATCTCCATTTCCTTTTAGGCAGGAAGTTATGTTCGTGATGATGCAGTCCCCAATCTAATCCAGTTAATAACCAATAGTGTAGAAATGCATGCCTATACTGTCCAGCGTTTATACAAAGCAATTCTTGGTGATTATTCTCAAGTAAGTACTTTGTTTCTACTGCTTTTCTACGTCAGGGTGGGAGGAGGGATTACCCTTTCCTTTCCTGTTATGTCCTTATTCCTAACACTCTAGATGTGCCTCAGTTTATGATTAGTTGGCCTACAATTTAAGTTAAATATTTTTGAAAGGATTGAAGTCTTGACAAACGGTACATTCTTTTGACAGCAACCTTTGGTACAAGTGGCTGCATGGTGTATAGGTGAATATGGAGATCTGCTTGTGTCTGGCCAGTGTGAAGAAGAAGAGCCTATTCAGGTATTCCATTGTCATTCTTGGTTAAGGATGGGGGATATCATGGTTTTGATTATAGATGAATAATATGTAATGGGAAGTTCAGCTTGATTCCTTGAAGATATTTTAAAATAAAGAGTAATACTAGGGTTATTTTGGGACACCTGCCATTTTTTGCAGTTGAGCTTATTTGGCCATTGTGAGATTTCACAGCTACCTTAGAACATTCCCCCACCTCCACTGAATTAGTCCATTTGTCTTACTGATGAACAGGAAGTAATGAGACATGTCCATGCCCCTATTTGCTCACTAAAGGACAGACTTTAGGGGAAATTATGGCAGTAGTACTTGAAATCTTTGTATATTTTTAGTTTCTTCCTCTACTTCTATCTTTTAAAGCTATAATACGCTTCTCAGTCCCTAATTGGCTTTTCTCCTCCTTCTCCCTCAAACTGCTTTAGATTAATGGAGCTTTGCAGCTTGGACAATTAACCCTGGGAAAGCACAGGGTTGGGTTAGAAATTTTTGTAGTGGAAGGATTTTCTTTGTGATGGCTTCCTAGGACTTGGTATCAGGTATAGGTGCTTATTCTTACCATCTATTCCATGTGATCTTTTTTTCCCTCCACAGGTAACAGAGGATGAAGTGTTGGATATTTTAGAAAGTGTCCTAATTTCTAATATGTCTGCCTCTGTGACACGAGGTTATGCCCTTACTGCCATTATGAAGCTTTCTACTAGATTCACCTGTACAGTAAAGTGAGTATTAAGGGAAAGCAGGGTAAACAGGTTTTGTAATTTTTAAAAAGGATTGTATTATGGAGATTTCAAACATTAACAAAAGTAGAAAGACTAGAATATAAACTTGAATGTAACTATTACACCATGATAGCAGTCTTCAATTTATAGTTAAGCCTTGTTACGTCTGTATTTTTCTACCTCTCATCCTGTTGTGTCTTTCCACCAAGGATAATTTTTTTTTTTTTTTTTTTTGAGGTACTGGGGCTAGGGATTGAACTTGGGACCTTATAAGTGGGAAAGTGGCACTCAACCACTGAGCCACATCAGCTCCCCTGAGTCGGGTTTTTATCATTTGCTTGTTGTCTGTCTTGGGGCGTTTTTTTGTTTGTTTTAGGAGGTGCTGGGAACTGAACCCAGGACCTCCCATGTGGGAAGCAGGTGCTCAACTGCTTGAATCACAGTTGCTCCTTAGTTGCTTTTTTTTGTGGTATTCCATTTTGATTTCTTTCTTCTTTTCTCTATATTTTTTAGTTATTTTATTAGTGGTTACTTTTAAAATTACAATTAACATCTTAAATTATCAACCTAGTACCAACCTAGTACCAGCTAGTACCAACCTAGTTTCAGTAGTATATAAACTCTCTACTATGTCTCCTTTCCTCCCTGTTTATATAATTATTGCTTCAGGTTACATCTTTCCACATTGTAGGCCCATTAACAGATTTAAAATGTTTTTACACATTTGTCTATTAAATCATATGGGTGGGGATGTGAAGCAGTTGCAGAGCAAAAGTATAATAATACAGAGTTTTATATTTACTGCTTTAATTACCTTTACCATTGTTCTTTATTTCTTTTTATGGCTTTGAATTATTGTCTAGTGTTCTTTTATTTAATCCTGGTCTCCTTTAGCATTTCTTGTACGGCAAGTCTTTTGGTAATGAACTCTTTTAGCCTTTGTTTATCTGTAAATGTTTTAATTTCTCCTTCATTTTTGAATGATAGATAATTTTGCCAATTACAGAATTTTTGCTTGACAGTTTTGACTTTAAATATGTCATCCCATTCTTCGGGCTTCCATGGTTTCTCTGAAGATAAATCTGCTGTTAATCTTCGTGGAGAATCCCTTGTATGTGACAATTTCTTCCCTTCCCTCTTGCTTCTTTCAGAATCCTCTGTCTTTGGATTATGACAGTTTCACAATAATGTGTTTTGGTGTAGGTCTCTTAGAATTTTTCCTGCATGGCATTCGCTAAGCTTCCTGGATGTGTTTATTCATGTCTTTTATCAGATTGGGGAAATTTTAGGTTATTATTTCTTTAAATACTTTTTCTGTCCTATTTTTTCTCTCTTGTCTTTCTGGTACTCCAGTGATATATGTGTTGGTATGTTTGATGGTATCCCATAGGTCCTTCAGGCTCTGTTCCCCCCACCTCCTTATTTTTCTTTCTCTTCCTCACACTGGATAATTTCAAGTTGACTTGTCTTCAAGTTTTTTGATCCTTTCTTCTGCCCATTCAAGCCTGCTATTGAACCAGTTTGAGTTTTTCATTTCAATGACTATACTTTGCAACTCTAAAATTTCTGTTTGGTTCCTTTTTATAGTTTTCATCTCTTTGTTTTGTTCAGTTATTATTTTCCTAATTTCCTTTAGGTCTTTGTATATAGAATGCTTTATTTCACTGAACATATTTAAGACAGCATATTTAAAGTCTTTGACTACTAATTCGAATGTTTGAGCTTCCTCAGGGATAGTTTCTGGCAAATTCTTTTTTTCTTGTGAATGAGTCATACATATCTGTGTCTTTGTTTGTCTTATAAATTTTTGTTGAGAAATCGACATTCTGTGTATTATGTTGTAATAACTTTGGAAATCAAGTTCTTCCACTCTTCAGGGATTGCTAGTTTTCTTTTGTTGTTATTGTTGAGGACTGGAGCCATCCGTTTGTGATTTTTTTCCAAACTATTTTTGCTCATAATCAGGGAATGAAAAGAGAAGGGGGTGGGGGAAATTCTGTGATTTTAAGACTCCTCTGCCATTCTTGCCTGTGGGGTGTTGGAACAGTGGCCTCTGTCAGAAACAGCCATCCAGCGATCTGAAGTAGATAATTAAAAGCATTGATCTGAGATCAGATCATACACCCCTGGATTTGGAAGGACTAGGTCCTTATAACCCACCCAGACACCAGTAAGCACACTGAGCTTTTGGGCTGCAGTCCCCACTGCTGTGCTGTCCCCTGCCACACTACTAGGGGATGGGCATGCACTACATAGTCACTGCATGGAGGGTGCAGTTCACTTCTGTTTACCAGCCTCTTCCTCCAGCTCTTCCCTGGATGCTGCACAGTTCAAAACAGAGGGTTCAAAACAGTTCAGACCATCCCTGCCAGTTCAATACTTGTTTTGCTGGAGAGACTGATTCTTAGAACTTCCTATTACTTCCTTCTTCCCACCTGCACATTATTATAGTATTTTGAAATGTCTTAATAGGAAAATCATGAAGGTTTTTGGTGCTGAGATATTAATAAAAGTCAATTCTTGGGTTGTTTTCCTGCCAAGCATATTTAAGGATTTAAGGCAGATTTAGTTCTTTTTTATATTTTTTTATTTTTTATTTCTTTCTCTCCCCCCCCCCCCCAAATTGTCTGTTCTCTGTGTCCATTTGCTACGTGTTCTTCTTTTTGTCCACTTCTGTTGTTGTCAGTGGCACAGGAATCTGTGTCTCTTTTTGTTGCATCATCTTGCTGCCTCAACTCTGTGTGTGCGGCGCCATTCCTGGGCAGGCTGCACTTTCTTTCGCACTGGATGACTCTCCTTACAGGGTGCACTCCTTGTGCGGGGGCACCCCTGTGTGGCAGGGCACTCCTTGCGTGCATCAGCACTGCGCATGGGCCAGCTCCACACAGGTCAAGGAGGCCCGGCGTTTGAACTGTGGACCTCCTATGTGGTAGATGGACGCCCTATCCACTGAGCCAAATCTGCTTCCCAGGCTTAGTGCTTTTTGACTTTTTGTTTTGCAGTTTAATGTAAGGTCTTTTGAAAAATGGTATTTTTTACTCATTCTTTAAATGGAGTACTTTAGGGTCAGCATTGTGTTGCTGTGACCCATTTGTTGATAAAAGTTTATAATTCAAAGTTATTAAGGAAGAGAATGAGCAGTATAATTTCTTCTTTTGTGACAGTAATAGTACTTTTGTCAGCAAATTTTAGGGTATTGAGTATTTAGCAGACAAAAATCTAACATTACAGTTAGAATAGTGTAATGGTGAGTGATGTTGCGGTGTATGTCAAATGAATAGCTGAATGAAAAATGATGTAAATTAGGAAGGTAATGGCCAGTGTTTCTATGTGTTCTTCCTTGTTTAAACAAAGAAAATACTTATATGTTGGTTTGGGCTGGTGTGGATAAAAGGGATAATTGGTTAGTCCTGTATGGTTATTGTGGGTACTTTAAGGTAGGGAACACCTACAAGACTGTGGTGGAAATAGATATCCCATGGATATTGCACATTGAACTGTGTGTGTCTGGAGAATACACAATCTCATTGTGCATACCTTTGACTACAGTTGCAAAAGAGTTACTTTAGACAAAATTTTGACCCAGTACACTCTGGAGAAGGCCAGAAATGGTTCACATTCCATTATTTGTAAAGTTACCTGCTTTCATTATTTTTGTTACACTCATTTTATTTGTTTTTATATGTTTTAGGCAACCTAAGAACAAATGTACAAGTAATGATGTGGTAAAATGAGTTATTGTTTGATATCCATTACTTCATGTATATTAAGCACCACAGTAAAACAAAAAAACCTAGACATTAAACATTTTCTGGGTTTTTTGCTTTTGAGATTCTTTTTATACTTGCCTAACATGCATGTGCTATAAAAAGTTATATGGAAATAACTTGATGGCTATTAATATTCCAAGCGTAATTGTTATAAACACATGTATTAAGTTGATGTAAGTGGAATAAAAGTTTTATGGATGGTCTTTTCACGTACTTTCTCTAACAGCTTTTCATGTAAATTAGTCTTTTGGGTCTGAGACTTCTTTAAAAGAAATTATACATTTTTGGAAATTTATTCCTTATTCCCATTTGTGAGCTAATGGGCTTTTACCAAGTTTAAATAAAAAGTTCATCATAACAAAAATACTACTCAATGTAACTACTGTTACCATCCCCCCCCAAAACACCGCCACCACCACAAGTTTCTTTTGGGGGCGGGGCAAGGCTGTTAATTGGATAAAAGTAATATGTTTCATTATGTTTTTTTGGTGTGTCTTTTTCTAACTTAGGGAGCCTCAAACCAATGTTATTGGCCCATCATAATATTGGATAGCATTAACTGTTAAGTTTTGTGTTTCTACTTTTGGTTTTTAAGAATTTCTTGATACTCTCATAGCCTGTATTCAGTTTTGATCCTTTATTCTTTGTATTTGTCAAAGGATTATCTTCCCTTTTTAGCCTCCTTCTGTCTCATATGCAACCATTCCTCCTTGGTGGCCTTGTACTTGGTAAAAAGTTACATGGTCTTTCTGGCTCCACTCAATGTCTGAGATACTACCCTACTTTTGTTTGCATCTTACAGACTATTTCCCTCATTCTTTTTACTGCAGCAATTCTCTCCGTAATTGGTGAGATTGTTTTTCTCCCTGTAAGCCCTTCCTATCTTGAATGGTCTGTTATTGTTGGCCTTTAAATCCTTCCTCTTCTATTTTCTAAATAATGATGAGGCTAAGTTATACACAAAGCTCACCCTACAGATTATTTCCTCAGTTCCTTGCAATCCCAAACAAAAACACCATTTTAAAAGAGGTGTATTTTTTTCCCCCTTTCTTTTCTTTGAAGAATGTAAGCTCCTCAAGAACAGGCACAGTGTTTACTGTATGTTCTTTTGTGCCTAGTACACTATAATGCTGAATGAATTTTGAAGATGGGAGGCAATGAGTTTTAATGATAAGGGTGAGAAACTGAAATCCCAAATACTGTTTTGTTGATGTTTTATTATGACCTCAGATTAAATTGGGAAATATTGGCTCTTTTGAAAACTTGTCCCAAATACTACATTCAAATAAAAATGCAATGGAGGCTTAAGAGTCTTTATTTCATGGAGAAAATATCTCTTATCTTTGTATTTAGGACAACCTAATAATGCATTTGCACGTACAGCTCTTTTATTTTAATTTGTCAATTGATTTCTCCTGACTCCCAGGCCAAGGTAGTGAAATAATCTTTTCATAGCTAAGGAAAATTGAAACTAGACTGAGGAGATGGATCTTATACAGTTAAATTATGAATAAAATATGAAACGTGTTTAAAAAATGAGTATTTCCAAATTTTAACCACTAAAATCTTATACAAATGTTATTCTTTCTGTTTATGAATTTTCTTTTTGGTATTTGATTTTATTTGTCATTTTACCCATAGCCGAATTAAGAAAGTAGTTTCCATCTATGGAAGCAGCATTGATGTGGAACTCCAGCAGAGGGCAGTAGAATATAATGCACTTTTTAAAAAATATGACCATATGAGGTAAGTAAAAGAAACTAAGCAATGCCTGTGTCTCTTAGCACCCCCAAAAAAATTGTCGTGATAATCCATAAAGGAGACAGCCTTGTTTCTAGTGCTTTATTAACCAGACAGCACAGCTCTGTTTAGTTCTAATTGGTTGGCTGCTTCTGTTTTGCCCATCTTTTAAAATCTCCTTAGCTTCTGAAGAAATCAGTTAACTGTGTTCTTTCATCTCCCCTGCACCTTCTTTTTACTGTGGAATGTTTGCGTCATTTTCTGTTTGTAAAATATTTGGTTAAGAAGTGGGAGTTTTATTGGTTCAAGAGAAATAATCTCATTCAAATCCTATCACATTAACATTTTTGTGTATTTCATTTTTTTCCTATTATATGGTATCTTCTTGATTGGAGACCATGAATGTATATTGATTTCACATTTCTTTTATTCTAGTATCTATACCACTGAAATGTATGCTTTGGGATTTAGGTGGACAGTTTGTTTAAAGTTTCTTGTCTGTCCTTAATCCAGACAGGAATTTAGGTCATGCATTCTTGTAATCCAGCTTCTATTTTAGTTGGGGGGGATGGGGAAGAGAGATGGCACTTCTTGTTTGCTTTCAGCATTATTACAGTGATTGTTTTAGATAGGGAATCCAGTTTAACTGTCTAGAGTATAACCACTTTAGATTTTTCCAGGTCTGCTCTGCTTGAGAGAATGCCAGTCATGGAAAAAGTGACCACAAATGGTCCTACTGAAATTGTGCAGACAAATGGAGAAACAGAACCAGCTCCACTGGAGACCAAACCACCACCCTCTGGGCCACAGCCAACTAGCCAGGTAGCTTTTCACTGTTTATCTGGGGATCCTGGTGGTCTTCAGCTTATTTCTTACATTTTTAAGTATTAAAAGAGCTTTGCATTCAATGTGGATTAGACAAATGACTAATGAAATGAGATACTATTTTTGTGTTTAGGCCAATGATTTATTGGATTTGTTGGGAGGAAATGACATAACACCTGTTATTCCAAGTGCACCTACAAGCAAACCATCTTCTGCTGGTGGAGAACTTCTTGATTTGCTGGGAGATATCAACCTCACAGGTGAGACCAGACTGGAGCTATTTAATGTTTGGATAGGGAAAAAAGCCTTGGGGTTGGTGTTGGGGAACTATGTTGAGCACACAGCCTTTTTAAATAGCACATGAATCAACTGAGGATGGGAGAGGCTAAGTGAGAAGGAAGAATAGAATGTTCAAAACATCTGGAATATTAGCTGCTATACTAATGCTTTGAAGATAATTCAGTTTTCCTTAAGGGCCAATTTCAAATTTTGGGAGAATAAATTCATATTTTAAGATACAGTGGACTAGATTCTCACTCAGAATCAAAAAGATGATTTGTCAAGTCACTTTTGCTTTTAGTTAGTGTCCCAAGACATCACTTTTTCTAGGTTTCTTTCTACTTGTGGTCAGTTTTCAATAGGTGTGGTATGGTCATTTGTGGGAAGTAGAGAGATTTTAACCTACTATTGTCTTTATTTTCTTTTCCTTTTTTTTTTTTCTTTTCCTCCCCCCCACCTCCAATTATTAAAGCAATGGAAGGAGAAAATCATCCATAATTGTAATATCAAACATTAGCTGTCTTCATTTTGGAATTTTTTTTTTTGTCTTTGTTTATATATAGTAGACATCGTAATTGATGTATTCAGGGATATTATAAATGCTTGAGTCCAAGAATATCATTGTAGGATGGAATTTCTATCCTAAATTACAATATAAAGTATAACTGAATTCTTAAAATGACCCCTTCAAAATATAATGGGGAATACACAGTATACATGACCTCAAGTAGAAAACAGTCATAGGGATAAATATTTATTCTGATCATTGCTGTGGAGGCAGTGACCACTGTTCTGAGGGGGGAGAGAGGAAAAAACAGGTGTAATATGGGGGCATTTTCGGGAGATTGGAATTGTCCTGACTGACGTTGCAATGATGGATACAAGCCATTATGTATTTTGTCATAATTTACAAAATTGTGCAGGACAGTATGTAAACTATAATCCATGCTTAGTGGCAGTGCTCCAATATGTGTTCATCATTTGTAACAAGTGTAACACACTAAATGAAGGCTGTTGTTTGTGGGAAAGTATGGAAGGTATAGGGATTGGGCATATTGGGAATCCTGTGTTTTCTTTTTTTTTAACATTTATTTATAATAATCGCCCCCCTCTTGTTGTTTATGCTTGCTATCGCTCTCTGTGCCCATTCATTGTACTTCTCTGTGTCTGCTTGTCTTCTCTTTAGGAGGCGATGGCAACCGAACCCAGGACCTCCCATGTGGGAGAGAGGTGTTCTGTCTCTTGAGCCACCTCTGCTCCCTGCTTTGTTGTGTCTCTCATTGTGTTTCCTCTTTGTGTCTTCTTGTTGCATCAGCCCTCTGTGCCAGCCTATTGGGTCAGCTTGCTGTCTTGCTCATCTTCTGTAGGAGACACCGGGAGCTAAACCTGGGACCTCCCATGTGGTAGGCGGGCTCCCAAATGCTGGAGCCACATCTGCTTCCCTCCCCCTATATTTTTTATATAACCTAAAGCATTTTAAAAAAATTAAAGTATTAAAAAAAAAATAAAGTGAACAACAGCAAAAAGATTTATTCTGAATACAGCTGCCTCAAGAGCTCATGATTTAATGTCTGCATTTTAATAAAATTTTAGAATGTTACTTGTCATGTACCTCTGAGTCATTCACAGTCTATTCCAAATTCTCATATATCAAAGGTATAGTGGATATATGGAAGAGCAAAAGCAACCCCATAATTAAGCACAGTGTATAGATGATATGCTTCACTTAACACACTAGCATTGCCCATGTTACTACATAAACTTCATAATTATAATTCTAAATGGCTATCATTTCATCAAGAAGTTTGCACCATTTTTCCTCAGTTCCTTACTGTTATGGATTTAATTTATATCTAAATTTTTCTTATCTTAAATTATGCCTCGATCTTCATCACATCAATTTGCCCTTATTTTGAATTCCAGTTTTAGACTAAATTACTTAACCCCTCTGTATCTGTTTATATTTGAATTCCAGTTTTAGATTAAATTACTTAATCTCTCTGTATCTGTATCAGATAAATATTCACCATACAGGGTATTTGTGAGGAATGGTGGCAAATTGGTCCTTTATTTAATTCATTTAAAATTTTCTGATCACATGGAATATTTAATATCCACATATTTACATTATGCATGAATTTTCACTTTGTATATTTCTTTTGTCTCTTTAATCCATTTATCATGGGGTCTTAATGTTTCGTTTGGTTTTTATTTCTTGTTTTTCTAGTGTAAAGAAAAAGCAAAATGGTAATATAGTAAAAAGCCTAGATTTTCTTTTCCTTATGTGTTTTAAGCATGTTTTCCTATTTTCTTTACATTTTTAAGTAAAAAATTTTTGCATTACAGGCTCTTTAAGTAATGTAATATAACTATCATTACAGTTATACCCTAATGCACAATCATTTAAATTGGTAGAAATTAGGAAATAAATTTAGCATGTCCTTTCAGAGAACTTGGAGCAGTGAGTTTTTCTTGCCCCTCATATCTACATATTGTACTGTATAGGAGAAAAATTGGGGACTATGTGCTGTCTATAAATCTTGGATAGCCTCAAATTTCCCATAGGAATACACTTCTAAAATGGTTTTGAAAATGGAAATTGGTAGGAAAACTATTAGGTTGCATTTATAGAAAAACTAAGAGAGCTATATGAATATTTCTTTGTATACTTTGTTGAGAATTGACTTGACTGTGTTCCATGGTGTTACTTGTTTTGCTCCTTGTCCTTTGCCTCGCCAACTGTATTTCTGCTTCCCTTGCTAAGTTTTAGTATGTCATTTCCCCCCACAGTGTTCTTTAGTACTTTTACTTTTTAAGAATAAACAAGTATATCAGCCTTCTTTTATTTCATTGTCTTGTACATTTTTTTGTGATATATTTTTAGTTAATTTCATAAGTAGTTTGAAATTTGAGCTTAAAATGCATTCTTTTTATTTTGCTAAATTTGCTTATGCCTTCTTTTAGCATCCTCATTTCTCTCAGTTTATAGTCATGTTGTATGTCTTGCTGTCTGTATTAGTCAGCCAAAGGGGTGCTGATGCAAAATACCAGAAATCGGTTGGTTTTTGTAAAGGGTATTTATTTGGGGTAGGAGCTTACAGATACCAGGCTATAAAACATAAGTCATTTCCCTCACCGAAGTCTATTTTCACATGTTGGGGCAAGATGGCTGCCTACATCTGTGAGAGTTCAGGCTTCCTGGATTTCTCCCAGGATCTTGCTTCTCTCTGGGTTCAAGGTTCCTTTCTTCCTGGAACTTGCTTCTTTTTCCTTTATGAGCTTACTTCCCAGGGCTCCAGCTTAAAACTTCAGCATTAAATTCCAACATTAAACCTCCAACATTAAGAGCTCCCAATTCTGTCCTTTGCCGTGTCTTTTATCTGTGAGTCCCCACCCCCATGATGTGGCCCAATCAAAGCCCTAATCATAACTTAATCATGCCCAGGTACAGACTAGATTACAAACATACTCCAATATCTATTTTTGGAATTCATAACCATACCAAACTGCTACACTGTCTTCGTTTGCCAAAGGGTTGCCGATGCAAAGAACTAGAAATGGGTTGGCTTTTGTAATAGGAATTTTATTTCTAAGCCCGTATGTCCAAATCAAGGCAACTGTCAGTGATGCTTTCTCACCATAGTCAGCTCCTGGTGATCCTGGCATCCTGGCAAATGGTGAACAGGGATATGGCTTGTCTTCTCAGCCTTGAGCTGCTCCACTGCTTCATGGGCCCATCCAGTTTGGGGACCTCTTTCCTTGCCTCTGTGCTCTACTGATTCCAGACTCGCTCAGCCTCTCATATCTTTGCCTTTCTACAGCTGTAGGTGAATCTGGAGTCCTCTTTTCTACTTTCTTCTTTCTCTCACATGGCAGGATCAAAAATGGCAGCTTCCTTTTTCTGCATCTCTCTCTCTCTCTTCCTCCATTTATAAATGACAAGCAAGAGGGTGGGAGACGTAACCTGAGTTATGCCTCACTGACTTAGTCCACTCAATAGGGTCTTACACCCACAGGAATGGATTAGTTCAAAAACACAATCTTTTTCTTTTTGGAATTCATAAAAGAACCTCAGACTGTCACACTTGCCTTCTGTTGTTTGATCCTTAAATTTTTCTTACTTGAAAGGCTTAAATAAAAATGGTAATCTGGTAATTTCTTTCTCCACCGCACTCCATACCACTCTTTTGTGTTCAAAAATTTTATTATGCAGAATTTAGTAAATTCAGTAAATCCCTTGTTCTACCTAGCTTATAAAGTAGAATATTAAGAGGATTGATGTTCTCTGTTTAGTTCCCTTCCATCCCCTCTTTTTGGATCCCAGAATAACCACTGCCTATGTATATTAAAGATATGACCATTGGTATATATCATTCACATTCATTGCTTGATCATTTTACTGCATTTGTCTTTACTACTCAAGCAGTGCGTAGTATTGCTTTGCCAGTTTTTACCTGTATATAAATGGTATCCAACTGGATGTATTTTTTTATACCTTAGTTTTTGTTTGTTTTTTTGCTAAATATTGTATTTGTGAGAACAGTGCATGAATAATCAATGTTAAGTGAATTCTGCATTTATATTTTCATTTTTGTGTGTTTTATTGTGTGCACATATCACAGTTATCGGTTATCCTCATGATGGATATTTCGGTTATTTCCAATATTTCATTGTTAGAAACTGTCTCACTATGAACACTGTTTTGTACAAGTCTCCCTGTGTTGTACATATGCAAGAATTAATCAGAGGCATTGGTTCTCAGGTGGCAGATATTCTGCCTCCCTCCCCCACCAGAGGATATTTGGAAAGTCTGGAGATGCTTTTGGTTGTCCCAACTGGAAGAGTACTACTAACATTTAATAGATAAAAGCCAGGAGTGCTGCGGAATCTCCTAGAATGCATAGAACAGCTCTCCACAAAAATAATGATCTGTCCTAAAATGTGAACACTAGTCATTAGTTTAAGGATATACTCATGTACAGCTCTACTCTTCTTCCCAAATTATTCTCCCTTTTGGTTGTACCAATTTACATCCCCATAGCACAGTCCAGAAGTTCTCCTTGCCCCACTTTCTTACCAATACCTATATTGGTATTGGTTTTGGCATTATCAATAGCAGTGATAACTGATGTTATTAAACATTGAACTTTTTGCTCTTGTGATGCGTTTGAAATAGAGTATCTCATGGTTTTAAATTCCATTTCCCTTATTACTTGTAAGATTGAGCATCTTTTTATATGGTTTCCTTTTCATTTAGCTTCTCCTGTGAATTACTTTTTTATATTTCTACTAGTTTTTTAATTGGCTATCTTTTTTCTTATTGATTTGTAGAAGATGATAGTTCTGGGTACTCATCCATTCATTATTACATAGCACTATGGTTTCTACTTTTTAAAAGTGTTTTTAATTTACAGCACTCTTAATTTTAAAATATTTAAGTTTTTGTTTTTTTCCTTTTATGGTTTATGCTTTTTGTGTCTTAAGGAATCCTTCCCTACCCTGAAATCATAATAATTTTCTCCTATATTTTCTTGGTGAGTTTTGTTATGCAGGCTAAGATTGACCTTCCATGGGAATGTTTCCTTTAGGTGCTCCAGCTGCTGCTCCTGCCCCTGCCTCCGTCCCACAAATAGCTCAGCCCCCCTTCTTGTTGGATGGGCTTTCGTCACAGCCTCTTTTCAATGACATTGCTGCAGGTAGGATTACCTTTGTTACCATTATTACATGGAGTATTGAGCAATGAGATGTGGATATTGAGGAAAGAAAGTAATTAAAAAATATATATATGTATTTATATATATAAGTATATCCTTCATACACGGACATACATAAACAATACATGTATAGTAAAATTTGTGAATTTATGAAACAGTAATTTTGTAAGCATTGAACTGGCTACAATTACACTGATCTTCCTGTTCTTCCCCAGGCATCCCCTCCATCACAGCATACAGTAAGAATGGCTTGAAGATAGAATTCACCTTTGAACGGTCAAATACCAACCCCAGTGTCACAGTGATAACGATACAAGCTTCCAACAGCACGGAGCTAGATATGACGGACTTTGTTTTCCAGGCTGCAGTACCAAAGGTATTACAGTAACTTTTTTTGCCTTTCTCCTTTGATTAAAGATTGGCTGAGTTTATCTGTGTTTGGTGTGGGATATATTTCAATGTTTAGAAATTAAACTAAATTTGCAGAATTAACCTAACCAAATGATAATTAGCTAATATGGCTCATTGAAGCATCTCCTCTTTACTGATTAATTTTTACTGGGTTGCAATATTCTTGCAGTTAGAATTGTAGGATAAATAAAGAAAATTCTAATAACAAGAGAGCAGAGTTCTAAAAGGTGGTCAGTTGTGTTTGGACAGGTTAGGGTTTAGTAATACAGTGGTAAAGACTTAATGTACCATGGAATTAAACTTAATAAAGGTGGGAGATTTTATTTGGTGTTCTCTTCTAGTTAGTCATTGGATCAGAATTAAATTTTTTCATCTCTTGATATATAAATGGGAGAAACATTCCTCCTTCACGAACATTGTGTTTGTTATTAATGTAATGACTGCTTGTTTTTGTAAATTGAGGTTTTTTTTTAAATGCCAAATCTTAGTTTAAGGAATATTTATGCTTATTTTAAATTAATGAATAGTTTTGAATAAAGCAAAGGTCAGAATGAGGGATCAGCAAAGTTTTTCTGTGAAAGACCAGATATTAAGTATTTTAGCCTGTGTGGTCTCTCTTGCATTTAGTCAGTTCCACCATAATAGTGTAAAAGCAACCAGAGACAATAGGTAAGAAAGAGTATGCCTCTGTTCTAATAAACATGTGCTGGACTGTACTTGGCCAATCTGTGGGCCATAGTTTGTCAACCCCTGATGTAGACTAAACTAACCTAATCCTTGCAGTGACGTGTGAAGGTTGGCTTTCAGACAACATACTAGAAAATTGAAGACATTTTATTTGTGGCTACTTTTCCACATTCTTTGCTTGCATTTTTTTTAGAAATAAGAATAGTGTAAACTATGTTTTAGAAGTAGGTGAAGTGGTTTAGAACATGAGTTCTGGGGCCAATCTGTTTGAATCTCAATATTAGTATATGACCTTTGGCAAGTTATTTAACCTTGATGTTTCTGTTTTGTCATTTGCAAAATGAGGATGATTTTATGTTATTCACAGATTACTGGTTATGAGAACTGAATGAATTCTGTGTGCTAGTTTCTGTTTTAAGCTCTTTTCATGTGTTCATTGCTCAGTACATGTTAGCTGCTTTAGCTTAGGGTTTTATACTTGTTGCTTTATGCTCCTGTTTTTAGCAACATAACATGTCTGCTGTTAAAGCATGGCCTCATCCTTGGTGCTGTATTGCGCAGTGCCTATTTGCATATCATAATGATGTATCCTGACCTGAAAATGTCATATTTCATAGATTCTACTATGCGATATTTTCACTTTTTAGTATCTTTGAAATTGGGATGCATCTAAAAATTGCTTGTCATCGTTTAATTGGCAGCATTTTTTCTTTGTCAATGATACATAAAATAATGGTATGACTTATAATCAATGGCATCTTATGTTTAATGAAATATAGCAATAAATCATATTTTAATAATATTTTAGCTTTCATAATTTATCTTGACTGTGGAATTTTGAATAAGACCCTATATCTGTTCATTGATATTGACTCTTTACTCTTATAATTTTTGGCCTTATAGAAGACTATACTAAGGGTTTTTTGGGCTTTTTTTTTAAAAAGATAAATTTTTACTTGCTAATCGTATTCAACAACACATTAAACGAATTATACACCATGACCAAGTGGGATTTATTCCAGGTATGCAAGGATGGTTCAACATAAGAAAATCAATCAATGTGATACACCATATAAACAGATTGAAGGAAAAAAATCACATGATTATATCTATAGATGCAGAAAAAGCATTTGACAAAATACAGCAACCCTTCTTGATAAAAACACTCCAAAAGATCGGAATACAAGGAAACTTTTTGAACATGATAAGAGTATATATGAAAAACCTACAGCCAACATTGTTTACAATGGCGAAATCCTGAAATCCTTCCCTCTAAACTCAGGAACAAGACAAGGATGCCCATTGTCTCCGCTCCTATTTAACATTGTCTTGGAAGTACTTGCTCGAGCACTGAAGCAAGAACCAGATATAAAAGGCATTCAAATTGGAAGGGAAGAAGTCAAAATTTCATTATTTGCAGATGACATGATCCTTTACATAGAAAACCCTGAGAGATCTACAACAAAGCTGCTAGAACTCTTAAATGAGTTCAGCAAAGTCGCAGGTTATAAGATCAATGCGCAAAAATCAGTAGCATTTCTGTACACCAATAATGAGCAAGATCAGGAGGAAATCAAGAAACAAATACCATTCACAATAGTAAATAAAAAAATCAAATACTTAGAAATAAGTTTAACTAAAGAGGTAAAAAACTTATATACCGAGAACTATACAAGACTGCTCAAGGAAATCAAAGAAGACCTAAATAAATGAAAGAATATTCCTTGTTCATGGATAGGAAGACTGAATATTATTAAGATGTCTATCCTACCAAAACTGATCTACACATTCAATGCAATCCCAATAAAAATCAACACAGCCTTCTTTAAGGAACTAGAAAAACTAACTATGAAATTTATTTGGAAAGGAAAGAGGCCCCGAATAGCCAAAGACATATTGAAAAAGAAAAACGAAATAGGAGGAATCACACTTCCTGACTTCAAAACATACTACAAAGCTACAGTAGTGAAAACAGCATGGTATTGGCATAAGGAGAGACACACAGACCAATGGAATCGAATTGAAAGTTCAGATATAGAACCTCAAGTATATAGCCATATAATATTCTATAAAGCCACCAAACCCTCTCAACTGGGAGAGAGTGGCCTATTCAACAAATGGTGCCTGGAGAACTGGATAGCCATATGTAGAAGAATGAAAGAGGATTACCATCTCACACCTTATACAAAGATTAACTCAAGATGGATCAAAGACCTAAATATAAGAGCCAAGACCATAAAGATCTTGGAAAGCAGTGTAGGGAAACATCTACAGGACCTTGTAATAGGAAATGGCTTCATGAATATCACACCAAAAGCACAAGCAGCAAAAGAACAAATAGATAAATGGGATTTCCTCAAAATTAAAGCCTTCTGCACCTCAAAGGAGTTTGTCAAGAAAGTAAAAAGGGAACCCACACAATGGGAGAAAATATTTGGCAACCATATATCTGATAAGAGACTTATAACTTGCATATATAAAGAACTCATATATCTTGAAAACAAAAAGATAAAACAACCCATTTAAAAAATGGGAAAAAGATTTAAACAGACACTTCTCCAAAGAAGAAATACAAATGGCTAAAAAGCCCATGAAAAAATGCTCCAAATCTCTAGCTATCAGGGAAATGCAAATCAAAACTACAATGAGATACCATCTTACTCCCATAAGATTGGCAGCTATGAAAAAAACAGAAGAATACAAATGCTGGAGAGGATGTGAAGAAAGGGGAACACTCATCCACTGCTGGTGGGAATGCAGAAGGATCCAACCATTCTGGAGGACAGTTTGGCAGTTTCTCAAAAAACTAACCATAGATTTGCCATATGACCCAGCAATACCACTGCTGGGTATATATCCATCAGAACTGAAAATAAGGACACAAACCGATATATGTACACCAATGTTCATAGCAGCATTGTTCACTATCGCCAAAAGTTGGAATCAATCCAAATGTCCATCAACAGACAAGTGGATCAATAAAATGTGGTATATACACACAATGGAATACTACTCGGCTGTAAGAACAAATACACTACAATAACACGTGATAACATGGTTGAACCTTGAGAATCTTATGTTGAGTGAAGCAACCCAGGCATTGAAGGACAAATACTACATGACCTCAATGATATGAAATAAGCAAACTGCCTCAGAGAGCTAGAGTGTGGAAAAGAGGCTTACAGGAAATCGGGGGGTGGAGGAAGGATGTGAGTTAACGTCTGCAGGGGGGGAATCTGTGATGTGCTGGTGGTAAGTATGAGCACAAAAAGGGACAAAATGGGGGCAAGGGGTTGCCTTCGGATGGGGCTTTGTGGGTTGGAGGGGGACTGGGGATGGGCAGAGGGGTAATATTATCCAAAAAATGGGGGGAGGGAGGGGCAACATACGAACATGGGAGAGTGTCAGGTGTTTGTTGAGAACAAAATGTTGAGAAACTCGTATCAAAGTATAAGTAGGAGGGTTACCTGTTTTAGGATGCTCAGGGGGTATGGTCTGATGCGGGACGGACTCCGGGGGAATAGCTGAAGGCTCAATATGGCAAGGTGGGTAGTACCATTGGGAAGAGACCCAAGAAGTGAGAGTTGGGGTGGACCCACATCCTGGAGAAGACCAATGCCGTCAAATAGAGAGAACTGTATCTCTCGTGAGAAAGGATGGCTCCCAGGGCAACAGGGCAGTTGAGAAAGTCAGGCCCTGAATACTGCTGCAAGTATCTCTGGACATGGCTTCTTGGGAAATGGAGATTGGCTGGTGTTGTGGGCCCCAAGGGGAGGGGAAAATGGATGTGGAATGGATGGAACCAAGGTAAATATGGGGGCAAGAGAGGAGTTTTGTGAGAATACACGAGGATGAATATAAAACATGTAATATTACACCAAAAACATATAGGGGACGACAGACTAATAATGTAAACCATAAGGCAAAACATAGGATAACTAAAAAATTTAGAAAACTGTACAACCTAAAGTATGGACCACATAGTAAGTACAGATGTCACCTTTTTTGAAAGCTATTGTCTCGGAATCTCTACATCAGTTTCAGGAAATATGATATGAATAAGTTAAAAGATCATCACTGCGGAAGGG
This sequence comes from Dasypus novemcinctus, assembly GCF_030445035.2. Taxonomy (NCBI): domain Eukaryota; kingdom Metazoa; phylum Chordata; class Mammalia; order Cingulata; family Dasypodidae; genus Dasypus; species Dasypus novemcinctus. The sequence goes on along the minus strand of NC_080690.1, from coordinate 17,291,013 downwards.
AAAAGGTTTTATAGTGGATCTGGGGAAGTACTATATATTGTATATATGAATTTCGGTGATCTAAGACTCTTGTGAAGCTGACAATTTGTTGGGATTCAGTTTACAGGAAGTTTTGGATCACAGAGTGGCTCAACAATGGCAGCGGAGGAATACTGATATAGGATGTTATTGACAGGATATATAGGGTTGACAGTGAGTTATACAGGGCATATGCCCAGGGTATATGGTAATGTCTATATATACTCATAGTGGAAACAATTAAAAACAACAGCTGGGGGGTACTGGGCCCCTGGCCGGGGGGTCACTGTCGTGGACCCTGGAGGAGCAGCGGCAGTCCCCCAGGTGCAATGACAAGAACCAGGAAGGAAGGAGGGCCCAACAGTGGGCTCCTGATAGTAATGGCTATGCTTTTGAGCCTGTACACCTGCAATAAGAACAAGGCCTAGAGTAGCACAGTGCCTGGGAGTTTCCTCCTGACAGCCTTCATGTTACTCAAATGTGGCCACTCTCACAGCCAAATTCAGCATGTAGATGCAGTGCATTCCCCCCAGTGAGGGACATGACACCCGGGGATGAGCCTCCCTGGCACCGAGGCACCACTACCACATACCAGCTGAAGATACAACTAGAAAATGACCTTGAATTAAAGGTTCAATATGGATCAGCAGAATATCCCTGTCTACATATAATAAAATGACTTCAAAATGCTGATTGACCTAATGTAAGGGGGAAATGGAAAGGAGAAATGAGATTATAAGGCTATGAGTCTCTAAAAAAGAGTTTGGAGGTTGTCAGAAGGAATGCCCTTATGCACAACTGAGCAGAGTCTGAGAGACAGATAAAGTAGATACAACCCAGGTATTGGTTCTTTTGAGGGATAAAGAGACCCGCGGTTCTATGGTCATGGCAGATGGGGTTCACTGCCAGGGCAGATGGCCCTTCTTTGGAGCCTGTGTTTCTGTGTGATGGAATTGGACTCAGAGGGGATCTCTTTTCACAAGACTTCCATGCTACCTTATTGGAATTGTAATAGTTGCTGGGGTTTAACATATATTTAGGGGATTTGAATCTCTGGACTGATAATATGACACCCAGGCCCAGAGCCTCAACAGACTTCAGCTTCTACACTTTGATTATTGGACTTACCCCACTCAGCTAACATGGAGTTGAAGAAGGTCAACCACCACACCATGGAGCCTAGAGTGTCTACAACTGAAAGCAGGAGGAGTGCATCTAGTATCCATATGGAATCTAAGCCCCCACTTGACATAGATGTGCAATGGACACAACTAATCCAATGTCCACAGAGAAAATGTGGAATGGGTGTGGGAAGGGTAGCCATAGTGGCTCCTGGGTTTGGGGAATGGGAGGAAGAGATGAGATGTCGAGCCGGTTTCGGGACGTCGAGTTGTCCTAGGTGGTGTTTCACGGACAATTACGGGACATTGTAGATCCCCCCAGGGCCCACTGGATGGAATGTGGGAGACTGTGGGCTATGATGTGGATCATTGACTATGGGGTGCAGTGATGCTCAGAGATGTTCTTACCAGGTGCAATGGATGTGTCACGATGATGGGAGCAAGTGTTGCTGTGGGGGGAGTGGGGGGTGGGGGCGGTGGGGTTAAATGGGACCTCATTTTTTTAATGTAATTTTTAAAAATAAATAAATAATTTAAAAAAATTATTTATACATATTAATATAGTCTATCCAAAGTGTACAATCAGTAGTAGTTGGTATAATTATATAGTTGTACATTCATCAACTCAATCATTTTCATTATTCTAATAATAATAATAAAATACAAAAACAAAAACTCAGCCTCTCAATCTCTCTGTGCTTTTCTTGCTATACGTAGCTGCTCTTTTTTTTTTTTATTGATTTGTAATAATATTACATTAAAAATATATATATATGAGGTCCCATTCAACCCCACCACCCCCACCCCACCTCTCACCCCCCCCCAGCAACACTCATTCCCATCATCATGACACATCCATTGCATTTGGTAAGTACATCTTTGGGCACCTCTGTACCTCATGGTCAATGGTCCACATCATGGCCCATACTCTCCCCCATTCCATCCAGTGGGCCCTGTGAGGATTTACAATGTCTGGTGATTGCCCCTGAAGCACCACCAGGGCAGCTCCATGTCCCAAAGACGCCTCCACCTCTCATCTCTTCCTGCCTTTCCCCATACCCATCAGCCCCCATGTCCACTTTTCCCAATCCAATGCCACCTTTTCTATGTGGACATTGGCGTAGCTGCTCTTTTGATTCTGTCTCTAGTTTAGAAGACTAAACTTTCAGGAAGGATTTTTAAAATACCTAGTGTAAAGAATAGCTGCATAGTACAATTCAGTTAATTTGCTCATAATACTTTCACAATGCATCCTTGTAAACAAACAACTAACCTTCTCCCTGTTCTCCCTGTCCCTCCCCCCATACTCAACAAATTATGGCATTGATCCTGATCTTTAAATACTTTCTAATAAGTTGACTATTTCCAACCTTTCCTTCATCTCTGTCATATAAGGGGAGGCCTTGAAACATTTCATAATATCCAGTCTTTAGAAACAGTTCATATGACCAGGTTCAAATTATCCAAATACTCAAATGTATAAATGTCTATTTAGTTGGTGACCTGTATGTTGCTTTGATACTTTTGGGAAGCTTTTTTCTTGGTTTCTCTCTGGCTTTTCTTAAACTATAGGCACCCATTTTTCATCTGCGTAGTTGATGGTTGAATTACTATTAAGTTGCCAAATTAAGAATTGGTTACTTTTTAAAAAAGTGGTAGACTTAAAAAAAGTGGTAGAAAGAGTGGAGTGACTCATTGCTAGTTTTCATGATCAAAGACCTAACAATGGGTTTTACAAATACCATGAGGTAACAATCAGCCCACCTAGTATGAATTGCTGATATCTAGAAAGCAAATAAAACTTCGTAGCTAATCTGTTACTGGAATCATCAGGGGACACCTAACTTTTTAAAAAATTTATTGACATCTGTGATATAGTATTAAGTGTATTACTTTTCTGAAGAGTGCCCCTTTTCTCCTCTTAGACATTCCAGCTGCAGCTTCTGTCTCCTAGTAGCAGCATTGTCCCAGCATTTAATACAGGAACCATCACACAAGTCATTAAAGTTCTGAACCCACAGAAGGTGAGTAGCACGTTTGAAGACAATATCTGAGCAAGGCGGAAGCATATTTCCCGAAATGAAATTCTGCTTTGTTCCTCTGTTTTTTTCTGACTCATAATCATAGAAGAGATCTATAAAATGTCTGGTCCAACATCCTTGTTCTTTTGTAGATAATAAGCTGAGCCAGAGACATTAAATGATTTTTGTGGCATCTTGTTAAAATGTAAAATGTGTTAAAAAAAAAAAACACAAACAACAACAAAAAGGTCTAGTTTGCAGGTGGGTAAAGCTTAGACATTTTAACCTTTATACAATTTGAAATCTGGGGTAAGAGCACTTAACCAACTACTGTGATTATTAAGTAAGCATAGCAGAAATGAAGGCACTTTTCTGAAGTAGCCTAATGAAAAATAGCTTTAGAAACAAGTAAAATTAAGCAATGTTTTTATTTTATCTTCTTTTTTTTTTTTTTAAAGATTTATTTTTATTTATTTAATTCCCCTCCCCTCCCCTGGTTGTCTGTTTTCTGTGTCTTTTTGCTGCGTCTTGTTTCTTTGTCCGCTTCTGTTGTCGTCAGCGGCACGGGAAGTGTGGGCGGCGCCATTCCTCGGCAGGCTGCTCCCTCCTTCGCGCTGGGCGGCTCTCCTTATGGGTGCACTCCTTGCGCGTGGGGCTCCCCTACGCGGAGGACACCCCTGTGTAGCACAGGCACTCCTTGCACGCATCAGTGCTGCGCATGGGCCAGCTCCACACGGGTCAAGGAGGCCCGGGGCTTGAACCGCGGACCTCCCATGTGATAGACGGACGCCCTAACCACTGGGCCAAAGTCCGTTTCCCTATTTTATCTTCTGAAGGATGTAAATTGGCTTATGAGTTCTCTTATAACTGCTGCTATTAACTGCAATAGTACATCTAAATGTAGAACATAAGATGAGTATGTCTTTATCTCAGTTTTCTAGAAGCTTGGATACAGGGTTGAGCCCTTTCAAAACACTCGGCAAATGTTTTTATGCTCCCAAGTGGTTCTTTCCTTTTGATGCAGTTGTAAGACTAAAGACTCAGGTATTCTGAGATGTTCTGGAAATGTACTTCCACTTGATGGCATGATCATGTCATAGCTAGAGTACTAGGTGCTTTTGTTTTGTCTGTCTTTTTTTTTTTTTTTTTTAAAGATTTATTTATTTAATTTCCCCCCCTCCCCTGGTTGTCTGTTCTTGGTGTCTATTTGCTGCGTCTTGTTTCTTTGTCCGCTTCTGTTGTTGTCAGCTGCAAGGGAAGTGTGGGCGGCGCCATTCCTGGGCAGGCTGCACTGTCTTTTCGCGCTGGGCGGCTTTCCTCACGGGCGCACTCCTTGTGCGTGGGGCTCCCCCACGCAGGGGACACCCTTGCGTGGCACGGCACTCCTTTGCGCGCATCAGCGCTGCGCATGGCCAGCTCCACACGGGTCAAGGAGGCCCGGGGTTTGAACCGCGGACCTCCCATATGGTAGACGGACGCCCTAACCACTGGGCCAAAGTCCGTTTCCCTGTCTGTCATTTTTAAGACACGGCTTTGCTTTTTAAAAAAGTATTGATCCCTAAGATCAAAAGTCTGTTGGGCTAAACAAATTCTAGGTATTTTATTTCATTGTATAATTTGTGACTCTCTTGTTCTTACAGCAACAGCTGCGAATGCGAATCAAGCTCACATATAATCACAAGGGCTCAGCAATGCAAGATCTGGCAGAGGTGAACAACTTTCCCCCTCAGTCCTGGCAATGAGGGTCTGGCACCATTCTCGTTCTTATCCCACTCAATCAAAGGAACTCTGGGAAGGAGGTTGTGATTGCTGGCAAGTCCCCCCCAACTGTACCATGGGCATGAGGAGCCGAAGAGAACCGTTGAGGAGGATTTTCCTAAAGTTATTGCTGACCTTGAAGCATTGTTAAAGACTAATTTCCTCTCCTCCACTATTGAGGCCGGCTGCTTCTGGAGGCTACTTTGCACTCTTCCTCCTCTTCCCCTTTTCCACACTTCCCTTCCCCTCCCACATTTATAGCCAGAATCAACATTCCCTGGGTCCCTGAGGAAGTAAGCAGCTGGTCTAGAGGAGAGGACTGGAATTCATGGCAAGAAAACACTCACTCTGTCTCTGCAGCAAAGATTTGCCCCTTCTCTTGTTTCTCTGTGGACTGGGTGAGGTGGGGTATTTACTCCTCACTAGCTGGGTTACCATCTTCAGGCGCTTTTACATCTGGCATTCAGAATGGAAATGTAACAGTGGACAATAGGGAGCCCTGCCTTTTTCTACTGGTTTTCCCAATGTTTGAAAGAGGCATTAGGCTCCTGATAGCCTTTTCTGTGCATTGCTGTATACACACAGACACACATATGTATGTATGTTTGTTAGTAAGAACTGGTCAGACCTTGAGAGATTATTTGTAAACACTGGACAGATGCAGTTATAAAGAGCTTTTGTTGAGATTTGGCATGAAGGATATGGTGCTCTATTTGTAATAGAAACTTCCAGGGCTCTTCCAGCTCCCATTTCTCATCATTCTTTAGCTGTAGTCATGAATACCCTCCATGATTTTCAAAACTGATTTCCCTTTAAGTGCAAAGTGGACAGCTTCTAAAAGTTATATTTATAATAGTGCCCCTATTCCCCCCACAAATTTTAAAGTTTCTTCTAAGCCCATAACTTGCCTGTTGAACTGTGGTAAATCGGTAGAAAAAGGAGTTTACCAGTTTTAAAGATCAAACTCCTTAAAAAATAAAGCACCTTTGCCCATAGGAAGAGTGAGTATCAAACTCGTCCTAGAGCATATTGGAGTCATCTTCTCCGTTACTCCAACCTCCCTTTTTATTTCCTGAGCCTGGCTTGGACCTTGGCATTCCGTTTGAATTCCTTCTTCTAACTGGAACATTTGTGTTGTATCTGTAACACTGGCACTGAAATAAAGACCACACAGTTAAATAAATCTTTCCTATATTGTACTTTATGGTGTTGGAATGAAGCCTTATAGCTTCCTTGCCCCCTGTGTCAGAGGAAGTCTTATGGACACCATTGGGTAGGAGTATTCTTTCCTGAGTCTTAAGAAATTGGTCTCTTGAGAGAGAGGCCAAGCTCATGAACATCTGCATCAAAGACTTGAGGTCTGGAGCTTTTTGAATTGGTGGGAATTCTGAGTGCTTTTTAGAAAGGACCCTTGTGTTATTAAATGTTAAAATTGAGTTGCTGGAATGAGGTAAAGGTGACTCTGCTGTGGCACATGTTGAATGTACTATGTATATTCAAGTATATAGGCACCATGTCTTATACAATAAAGAAGGAAAAAAAAATGAGGCCCACCTTGCTCTTAAAATGTTTGTAATCATTACTGTATTTGATAATGACCACTTTGACTTCAGTCTTAAACCTGGGTACAAATGTTCTTTTTTCTTTTTTTCTCCATTCCACCAAGCCTTTACGTCAGTGTCTTGTCAAATCTAGCTCTGTATCAGATGCTAGACTATTCCTAACATTTGACAAACTGAAACATTTGAACCAAAGGCTCCAAAGGGGAAACTTTCTGATTTTATTGGTATGTAAGAGCAAGACCTGCTAAAACTTAACCCCATGGGTAAATGGTTGACTGAATCAAGAAGAGGATATTATCCTGGTGCATAGTTTTCAGTAAAGTAAGTGTGAACTAGTGCATATTCCAGACAGCTATTCCACTTTTGCAATGAACAATATCCTTCAAAGATTTCTTTTCAGACTGATTTCATTGGATGTTTACTTAATGCTGTGAAACATGATAGGATTAACATAATATTGGTAGATTTCCTGAATAGAACTTTTGTCTTACATTCCTCTTTGTGGTAGAGGTTTTATTTTTCTCTCTCACAGTTGTAGTTAACCAGCTCAGGTTTTTTTTGTTGTTGTTAAACTGAGTTGAATCTATAAAGAAATTGCTGAAAACCATGTTATAAGATAGTGTTAGCTAATGGAGCTGGAAAGAGTCTACTTGAGTGACAAAGCATCTCCTTGGTTGATCATAGTTTTGAGGTAGAGTTTTATGATCATCCATTTCTTTGTCTGGAAGGAATAAAATATCATGGCCTTAACACAAAGGGTGCTGCATCATGTGATTTTGGAGACTAAACCTGAGTGCCATACTGAAATAATAGCAGCCAAGTAACTGCTTAGGATACTGGTGGTTGTAAAGACAGTTTCAAATAATTGGATCTTAGAAAGCTTCAGCGTGCCTTAAGCTTCCAGGATCAGAGTTAGTTCTCCTCTCACTTGGCCTTGCAGCTAAAAGGAGAAATCTCTAAATTGTTGTGAACACTTGCACAATTCAGTAATTCCCTAGCATCAGCATTCAAGGGGGTGCAAATTTGCATGGCCTTACAACTTTAGAGCCATTGTGAGGAGAGTACAATTTCCATGACTGCTTTAATAACCCAAGGTGGTAAGCAGGGAACCTCTACACACTCTCCAACAATTTCACATGCACTTTTACCTCATTGTTTCCTTCTTCCAGAGTAGTTTGTATCCCACATAGCTCCTACCCACCTCCCCAAGCAATCCTAAGGGAGAATTCATCTAAATAATCAAATAACTGTAGGAAGGATGCTTTCCCCCAGAAGCTTTTCCCACAGTGCTCAGGTGCTGTTACCTTGAGGTGGTTTGGACAGTCATGGAATGTTTTGTGCTGTGTGTGGTGATCATCTATTAATTTTAAGGTGTTTCTCATTTAAAGAAGCGTTCTTCACTGTAACATTTGGAAGGAGATTCTTTCCTCTTGTCTAGGTTAAAAGTGTGGTTTGTACCCCTTGTTTGTCCTATTAATACATGAAACTGTTAAGCACTAGTGGTTTGAGTATTTCTTTCCATTATATAATGTGCTTTCCATTTTTATATCCTTCCAGAAGAAGTTGGAAGTTAGGGAATACTGCTTTTGAGGTTCAGCTTCCTTATTTTCTGCATTGGGAAATATTTGGGCCATGAGAGCTAGGGGAAAGAAAGAGTTTGAATCTGTATATTTTTTCCTAGTGAATGTATTTTAACCTCAGTGTCCTAAACGGAGAGCTAGAGAGAAAGAGAGAAATAAAAAAGGGTATACAAGAACTTTGTGTTTGGGGAGAAGTTGTACATGTCTACGTACTTAAGAGATTGGGAATAGGGAGGATAATTGAAGAGTTGTTTAGAAAGTCCTGAAGTTTAATATACTTTCGACCATTTTGACCTGCGAGGGTGGCTGCTGTTAAAACTGGATATGAATAACTTTTTTTTTTTTTTTTAAAAGCAATAGCAATTGAGTGGGTCCCATCTACAGAGTTCCAGAATCTGGAACACTTGGAAATGCTGAAGCATCTTGCACAGTTGCTTCATGAACTTTCATGAGGCTGATTCTGGCTTCAAGATGGAACACTGAAGTGGTTTTTTTACTTTGTTTAACCCTGCCCCCCCTTCCCCCCACACACACTTTAAAGAACCTGCTGTTGTGCTTTGTGTGTTTTGTTTTTGTTTTCTATTTGGAGGCCTCATGGGAAAGAGCCTCTGAACTCTTTCCTTTATGAACTCTCACTTTGTTCCTGTAAAATCCCTTGTCTTTCATAATGTTGTAAGTTACATTTTCATTAAGCTCCACCACATCTTCTTTACTGTAAAAATATTAACGGCTGTTTCCAAGTGGGATGGCTAATGAAGTTCTAATTATTGCAGACATATTTTTGAAATGTAAAAAACAAAATTAATGATAAGTCTTAGAGGTGAGTGAGGAATAAAATGGATGTAAACATTTACATGGGATGCATTAGAATTGTGTGTATTGTCTTTTGGTTGAAACAAATTATGAACAGTGACTAATAATAAAAAGTCAATACTCAATGATTTTAAGATCTGCTTCCTTGCTTCTTACAAGTGGATTTGAAGCCTCATACGAATTCTTATTCCAGTTTTCAATTAAACTTACAAGTTTGAGTTAAACTTCTGAATTACAACCAGAAATCTCAACATGAGGAATTTGAACAACTAGTTCAAATACAAGTAGATATTACAGACAGTAAAAAAAAGTCCTAGTTTTAACTACAATATTGCTTATGTGCTTCTTCACATATGTAAATTCTCACAGAAGGCAAAAAGAAAGTGAAATGTTTTGGGATAGTCATGGAGTTTCATTTTAAACTTCTTTGTTCAGGTAATCTGTTTTGGGAAGAGGAAGGCCTCACCAGCCAAAATGAGGCATATTTCCTCATCTATGTTTGACTAACTTTACTGTGGAAATGAGTGTCTGGAAGCTTCAGGTTTGTTTGTTTTATTTTTTGAGGCACTGGAGACCAGACCTGGGAAGCAGGTGCTCAACCACTTAAGCCACATCAGCTCCCCAGGTTTTCTATTACTCTGACGATCCCCACAGCCCCTTGATTGAGAAGAGGAAGGGTGTGACAGTCTCTTGATTGAGAAGGGGAAATGTAGACCTAGGCAATTATATAGTTCATGTAGAATTGCCCTTTGGTACTGTTTGATAAGCTATATTTCTGTAGTCGCTCTTTATATATGACAGTTAAAATTAATCTTCATATTAAATATGCTTGATACTTTGATCTACATGTAATTAAGTGCAAATACAAAAGGTACAATGGAAAAGTTAGATGCTAGAAGTTTACTTAATACAGTGAATAGGGGTGGTGGGGTTGAATGGGACATCATATTTTTTTAATCTAATATTTTTACAAAATCAATTAAAAAAAAATACAGTGTATGGAATATCAGATATGAACTTCAGTCCTAAAGAACCAAATTGATTTTTATCACTTTAAAGGGGTTTCCACACTATTTCTTCCCCAGTTCAATTGTCCCCATATTTGAAAATATAAAAAGGTTCAAAGAAAGAATTTCTTCAAATCTTGAAACCAGGTAAATTGTTTATTTGGAAATAAAATAAGGTCTAAAATCTGGATATAAATCTGTTCAGTCTGTGGTAGAATAAGGGATTTAGGCCTACAGATGACTTTGTGATTATCAAAGGAGTGGGAGGCAACTAGATGTAAACAGGTGAATTTAGTGTCTTATGGCTCCTCTACCAAAATCCGATAGACATGAAATTTCCTTCTCCAGACTTGCCTATTTTGCTGTGAGGATCAGGAAAAGCACCTGGGATAAAGTCTGTGTGTGTGTGTGCACTGGGGTTGGGGGTGGGGGTGGGTGAGACCATGTGTAGCGAGGGTACGCACAGCTGCTGTAGGAAGGTTACAGAGCAGGGATGGCTTGTAAAGACTGCTCTGTCTCTTGGCTTGATCCAAACAGTGAATTTTGTAATGATGAACCTGCAGTGAGGGCAGATGGATTTTTGCACACACACAAAAAAAATCCCAGAAGAATTTATTTTTAGGGTTAGTCTCAGCTGTTTACCATTTCTGGAAATTTAGTTATATAACTTGGTATACATAATGCACACTGCCTTGAACTGGGAGAGAACATGAATACGTGACCTTTGAAACAAAGTATAAGATGTTAATGGCAGTACATAATTTGAAAAGTCAGAATCATCTGCTTGTGACCACTGAATTGGATAAATCATTATCTTGAATCATGGGTATCTTAAAAGGGCGTGGCATCATAAGTCACCCCCTGAATCATCTCAGCTGGTGGATTTTTTTTCCATTTTGAAAGAGGTACTATCTTACTAGTTTGTATGGAGTAGTAAATACATAAACTTTAGTATATACTTTTATTCTGAATTGATGCTTTAGCTCACTATCCCATTAGTTAAAAAAAAAACCATCTACAAATGCTATTCCCCAGCATCAACTCAAACCCTGGTCCTGGGACAAGATTCTTCCCCCTCACATGATCAAGCAATAAAGAAATGCTCATGAGATCTGGAGAAGGTAATGTTCAATACCTCAAGAAATAAGCTTCTGGAATCACTTATTCTGAGTCACTTTGTAAATTTTTAAAATTCTCACTGCCTGTCTGTCCTTGCTCAAATCCACTTCTTTCTTCATATTGGAGTCTGCCCCAAATAAGCTTGAGTTCTTACTGGGAGAAGAAGCACCGAAATAGGAATATGACTAGTTTGCATAACTTTCTTAGAAGGCACTTCAAGATAGAAGAAAATCCCAGGAAGTGTATATAACCTTAAGTTTTTTCACCTTACACTAGAGTCTTGAGACAATTTTTAATTTGTTAAAATGAGGCAAAACAAATGAAGATTACTGAAGACTGGAACTTTGGTATATTTCAAGTAACTCATAGTAAAGGGAAAAAGTAGTAAACATCCTTTTTCTTTTACAGAATTTGTACAGGTTGAGAGTCTTTGCAAGAGCCAAGTTTTGACTTGGAATTTAAAATATCTCCAGTTAGATACATTTGTATAATTAGAGGAAAACGGACTACACAATTAGACCTCAACCTTTCTTGTACAAAGCCTACAACTGACATGTTTTCAGCAGATAGTTGGTCTGGACAAGGCAAGCTGAAGCAAGGGATAATTGATGATACCATCTTTGCCAGATATTCTATGCTCCAGAGATGACTAGTTTTCTGTTGGTAATCCTCACAAGTTGCTTTAAGATTTACCGATTATCTGTGTAAGAGAAGTTCTAAAATCTAGTAGTCTTGGAAACTCAGAATTAGAATAGCTTCTATGAATCCCTACGTGTTGTGCTCTTTGTGTTATTCAATAAATCACAATAAGTGTTAACGAAATTTTCACCACTTTCAGTTTAAGAACTAGAAGTTTAAATTAAGTTACTTGCACAAAGATATATATATATAGGTGTAATAAATGATGGAGCTGAGATTTCAAAGCAAACTGACTTCAAATTTGGCCCACTGACTGCAAAACTACTATCACTGCAGGAACTAAGGGAAAATGAAAAATTAACTTTTAAAGATTTTCTTTATTAACCTTGCAAATAATCAGTGGTTCATAGACCGGATTATTGCTTGAATCTGAGAGCAGAATTCTGATAATTTTTCTAAATATGACTGGGAGGTGAGCTGACACGTTTATAAAGTTGGGTCGAATTTACTGAAGAAGGTCGTAAGTAAGAATCTCTAATAAGGAAGAGAAAGGGCCTTGAGTATTCTCAATAAACAGTTCATTCAAGGGCTTCGCAATGGAGGGTGAGAAGCCAGTTTTGAAGTAGAGAGGTAAGCTATAAGAGCTACCCTCGGGAGAAGGCAGCGTCCGGTCCCCATTGGCAGGTGCAGGCTCCACCTGCCCCTTTCTCTTGCCGGCACTTCAGAGGCGTCGAAAGCAGTAAACATTTCTCCCTGCACAGGGTCCTCCAAACCTAGCGCGGACCTCAAAGGAGGCCCAGCGCTGCCGAGTCGCCAGGCTCTCCCCGCCGGGCCCTCGGCCTCCAGCCGGTCGAGAACGAGCCTCGGCGGCGCGGGGGCCACGCCGGGGCCACGCCAGGGCCACGCCGAGTCCGCAGCTACGCAGGTCCGCCGGGGCTGCGGGAGGGCGGGGCCCGCGACCCGGAGGGCGGGGCCGCCGGCCGCTCTCGTGCGCCGTCGCGCCGGCCGGCGCTCCCTGTGCAGTCTCCGCCGCCGATGGGGGAGGTGGAGCCGGGGCCCGCGGGCCCGCTGGAGCCGCCGGAGCCGCCGGAGCCGCCCGAAGCGCCCGCGAGCCGCCGGCCGGGAGGGATCCGGGTGCTGAAGGTTAGGCGGGCAGGCGGGCTGGGGAGCAGACACGGGGGGCGGCGGGAGGCCGGCCCCGCCCCGCGCGGTGGCTGAGGCGGCGGTGACCCTAGTCCCGCATCAGTCAGCTACGCGGCCCGGGCGCCCCCCAGCCCAGCGGGCAGCGCCGCGGTCCCCGCTGAGGCCTCCGCGCCGCGCCCGTGCCGAGGCCTCGGCCGCGGCGCCCCCACCGCCGCCCCTCCTTGGCCGCGCGCCACCCGCCTCGCAGGCCCACGCCTCGCGCCCGCTGGCCGCCGACGCCCCGCCCGCTCCTCCGGGCCCCCGGCTCCCGGGCCCGGAGGCCAGCGCGCTCCTCGGGCGCGCGGAGCTGGAAGTACGCAGGGCTTTCTGCCCGGACACCTGAAGACATCACCCCAGCGGGAGGATGGCGGCGGTGATTGGCCGGGCGCTGCGGGGTGCCGGAGGCTGTGCCGGCGGGAGCGCAGACTCTGCCCTCCCGGCTTACAACCCAAGTTACCCCGGCTCCCCGCTTGGGAGACGCAGGCGAGGAAGGATGACCTGCCCCGCCTGGAGAGAAAATCCCCGGAGGAGCCGGGTTCCCGGGAATCGCTGAGCGGTTGCAGAAGAGAGGGGTTGGGCCGAGAGGGGCATTCCCGCCTGCGGGAGCGGGGCTGACAATCCTGGGAAACTGTAATGGGGGAGCAGTTATGCAACAGGCAGCCAGCGGGGCTTTGGCAGGAATTAGGGGAGTGGGAAGAAAGGGAAGCGGATGCTGGCCTGGGTGGAGGGGAACCCTGAAGGTGATGACAAGAAGTTTGAGAGCATATGGAATGTAGGGTGGGGAGGGAGCAGAGATGATTAAAGGGAGGGATTGTGGGACTCTGGGTGGAGTTTTGTGTTAGCCTTTCAAATAGAAAAATTTTCTGTAGGTCAAATATGTAAACTGGGTGTCCTTTTGGAGGTGGAATAGAATTCATTCCAGAGTTTTAGAAGTGGAATGTAACCAGGGAGAAGGAAGAGAGAAAATAAAATTATTATAATACAGGACATCACAAAAAATGGCAACAACAGCAACAAAAAGATTGGAAGGATCTAGTGAAATTATGAAACAACAGAAACTATAACTGTAAATATATATATATATATGATTTCTGCCACTACCTCACAATCTTAATGCAGTGACTTTAAGAAGTAACTTTTCATGGTTTAAATCTGACCTGTGCATAAACCTTGTACATATTTATTGTAATGTATTTAATCATAAGTTGCAAATATTACCTGGAGGATTTTGGATACTCACTTAAAACTATAAGGTCATCTAAAATGTAAATTGTGAATTAACTCAATGAAAAAAAAAGTTCAGCTGGCCTGGCTTATCAGGAAATGGCAGGTCTGAGAGATAGGCACTGCCCTCTGGCCTACAAGGTAAATAAACAGCCTTGGCTTTTTTTTTAATAATTTTTTTTGGGGGGTGGAGAGTGATTGAATTGTTAGAGGGAAGTAATTGAGAAGTGAGTTCCTTTTTGATGACAACCTAACCCTGGTTTCCCAGAGATTGCAACCTGGGGACTATTAGAAGGATGCCAGAAATTGGTCTTAATTGCAATACTGAGCTGGTGTAGTGGGAGGCTGAGAGTCTCTAAAGGCCTTTGCATCCCTTGCTTTACTGCATACAGTAAATACTCTAAATAATCCTTGCAAATAAATGGGATCAGCTGTAGAGATTAGGTGCTCTGAGTTCCACAGAAAAAAAAATTGCCTTAATTAGCCTAGTGGTTGAATTTTGTGCCAAGGGAAGCCAGAAAAGAATATGTACATATAACACTTCTGAACTGGGAAGAAAGTCATAATCTCCCACACTTTCTCTGAAGACTTTTTGAAAAAAAACTTTACAACTTTTCTATACTTAATATGAAATCATGAACATCATTGTTATTAAATAATACAGATTTTCATTAAAAGACTAGTATCACTAAGACAGTATAACACAGGCAGACTAGATCTAGGTCCATGTATGTGGGTTACTGGAAAATTTGACTGAAAACCTGCCTGTAGATTCATTTAACAAATTGCTGTTTAGAATGTACACCTTTACAGTTGTTGAAATATAAGTACGATATTCTTATTACTCTTAAAAATATTAGGAGTACTTTTGGAGCATCTTTTTATTTTTTTTAAGGAGACAACGGGAATTAAACCCAAGACCTTGTATGTGGGAAGCTGGTGCTCAACCACTGAACTGCATTGGCTCCCGAGTTGGTTTTTCCTTTTTTGTTTTTGTTTTTTTTAGGAGGCACCAGGAATGGAACCTGGGACCTCTCATGTGGAAAGCAGGTACTTAACTGCTTGAGCCACATCCACTCCCTAATATTATTTTTTACTCCATCTCCAGAAGACATGAAGTTACAAGTAATCTAATCAGTGAATGTCATGGGATTTTTTTCAAGAATAGTTTTAAATTTTTATTAAACTAATATGTGTACATGGTTTTAAAAATCAATATCAAAAAGATTTTAATGAACTAAAGTATTTCTCCCCTTCCCATCCTTTCCAAAATAGTCTTTACCGTGTGTGTGTTCTCAGAGATGAGCTGTTTTAGTTTCTTAGGCTGCTTAAAGCAGGTACATGAAAATGGTCTGTTGAAAAAATGGGACTTTATCAGCTCACAGTTCTGAGGACCAAAAAATGTCCAAATCAGGCCATCATCAAGGCAATGCTTTCTTCCAGAAGACCGGCTGCAGGACATCTTTGGCTCATCTGTCATGTGGCAAGGCATATGGTGGTGTCTGCTGGCCTCTCTCTTCTTTTCCTGATTCCCTTGATTTCAGCCTCTGGTGGCTCCATATGTGACTTTCTCTCTCCGTGTCAGAATTTCATTCTCTTATAAAGGACTCCAGTAACAGGGGTACAGCCCATCCTGATTGAGGTGGGTCACACTTTTAACTGAAGTAACCTCATCAAAAAGTCCTACTGGCAATGGGTCCATACCCACAGGAATGGATTAAATTTAAGAACATGTTTTCCTGGGGTACACAGAGCTTCAAACCATCACACAAGCCCATCTTGTTTTAAAGTTTTGGATGCGGGAAAATATCTCCTCCCTTAGGGTATTTCACATTCTAGAACTCACTGGGTATGGGGAGTTTTTTACCTTATTCTGAACATCTTAGGGTGTTTAATATGTTTATCATCTTTGAACTGGTCACAGCCCTTATATATTATCTTTCTTTTTGGAAACTTAAAGGCATAAAATTGAAGTAGTAGTGTGTTCATGTCTTACTCTAAAGGCTTGCTTTCTAGAAATATCTTTAATCTTAAGTGTGCTCTTTATATACTTGCTTGACGTAAGAGCTGATCATAGTTGTGTTCTCTTTTAAATAACATTTATCAGGGTAACAGTTCTTACACAAGAGTAAGGGAGAAAATGAACAAAGTGTTTTCAATCTAGCAATTCTAGTAGAATGGTGATTTTAAAAGTTAAAATAGCTCAGAGGACAGTTTAATAGGAAGTACTATCACTGACTGCTAAGAAGACCTTCCCAGCAGTTACCTGAAGCTTTAGGCAATGGTACAGGATATTCTTGAGAAGGAGGAGGCACCAAGTAATTCACCAGTGGCTACAATAGCTACACAGTTCATTAAGATTGTTGCTGCTTTGCTTTTATTAGTATCAGAGCTTTTAAATGCCCGTTGAACTGGTTTAAAAAATTTGATGTCTGTTAAAGTTCTAACTTAGCCGGTTATCGTCCTAAGATTCTTTGAGGCAAATGATGACCAACAACACTATGTTTTAGTGATGTAAAGTTCCTTAAGGAATTTATACTCTTAAAGGGAAATATAATGCATACACATTAAAAAAAAATCCTCACAGAAAAAAAGTCATGGATGAACTAACACTACTTGCTGGGCTCTTTCTTGACTTTTAAGACTGAAAAGGTCAGTGGGCCATTGTTTAACCTTAAAAAGTCTTTGAAGAAACTATTTAGTGGTTGTGTCTGCCTGCTCTCTCAACAGCAGTGAGCAAAATTTATAAATATTACTGAATCATCTAAAATATTTTTAGGTAGGCCAGTTGCTCTTTCCCAAAGATTAAAAAAAAAAAGGAATATTTAAAATAACCAGTGGTTAAAAATATTTAGTGGAACACATATTCCTGTGTTTGTAAAATAAACACTCTGAAGCCCTTTGTTAATTCAGCTTTGAGAATCTGCTCTTGATGAGGAGAAGCTTATTTCCCACTTGTAGCTAGGGTTTATCCTACTTATCTAAACTTAGAATCAGTAATAATCTTCTTGGTGTTGAATAGCTATGTCCAGATCTCTACAGTCTGCAAAATGAATGTTGTCCTGAATTTAAGCAAGGACGCTTTGTATTTCCTTCTCACATGGGGATGTCTTCTAACTTTTGCTTCCCTTTCTTTGCTGTCTTTGGAATTTTTTTTTTTTTTAAGGAGGTACCAGGGAACCTGGGCCTTTGTACGTGGGAAACAGGCACTAAACCACTGAGCTGCATCTACTCCCTATCTATGGAAATAGAATTTTAGGTGCTACAGATACCTTCAAATATTTAATCTCAATAATTATAAAAATAATATTTGCCTTATCTTTAGTTATTTCTGTTTAGGAGTAATAATGAGTAATTTATATTATTCCTTTCCACTCTGTGGCTGATACAAAGAAAAGACTGTAGGTTTCTTTGCAAAAAATGGAGATGTTTTCCAAATATGGTCACCTTTTTGCCAGAGATAATTGGGCTAAAGTTTTGGAATAAATTTCTGTGATGTCGGCTGAGTCTTGACTACACCTGTGTCTCTAGGTGTTAAGACACTAATAATCTCTCTGTGGAGAAGAGAGGAAGACATAAATAAATAATTAAAACCCACTGCAATATATAAGAGAAATATTTGAAGGTGAAGACGTTCTGCTGAGGAGAAAGTGGTGGCATTAATTCTTTCTAGATAAGAAGGGAAAATGGGGATGGGAGGTGTGGAGGGCTCTATAGAAAAACTCTACTCAAGTAGAGTTTTGAAGAAAATTACTAGTCAGATGGACATAGTGAAGAAGGATGTTTCAGGAAAGCCACAGAATTGTGGAGCAGTTTGTGGTGTTCAGTGTAATTGTTACCACGGATGTCTGTTTTATTAAATTGAACAAAAATGACCTGATCATAAAAATAGAGGTGTGTTTTGCTTTTATTTTTACTTTAAATTTATTGAAGTGTATCATACATACATAAACAATAAGTGTATAGTAAAGCAATAAGTTTATAGTAATAAAACAAACATGCATAACATCATAAAGGGGTTCCCATACATCACCCCGCCACAAATACCTCGCATTGTGGTGAAATATTTGTTACAAATTATGAAAGAATATCATCACAATATTCCTACTAATATCTTACTCCCCCCCCACCCTATTATTGTTATTTTTTTAATATATTTTTATTACAAAAGTTGTGAACTTACAAAACAGTCATACACATATGTAGATTTCCCATACAACATCCCTTCACCAACACACCACACCATGGTGGAACATTTTGCATTGATGCAAAAATATTACAGTATTATTAACCACAGTCTATACATCATACAAATTGTATTTTTCCCATGCTTCACATTCCCACCACCCTACAGTAGTGATGTACATCCACTCTAGCTCATAGAAGGACATTGTTGCATCTGTACCATCAACCACAATTCTCATCTACAAAATTGTATTTGGTTTTGTTTTGAGATAACTTAATTTCACAATAAATAAATTTCACATACCTAAGTTATCAAATGCGGCAGTAATTTTTTGGAACATGATGGGAGTGGAGAAAATATTTGCGCATATTGTATTGATATAGTTCTTGCTTACTTTGGCATATGAGGCAGAGGGTCAGGACCTTGGAGAAACTTGCATATTTGCATTGAGACTTGTTCATTGGAGCATTTCTTCCAGTAGTGAAAAATTGGCAACAAACTAAGTGCCATCAGCAGGAGAATGGATAAATTGTGGTATAATTATAAAATAGACATTATTCAATAAGATGTTCAAATGAATGAGCTGGATGCATTCATACAGATCTCTATACGAATGTTGAACTAAATAAAAAAATTGTAGGGCGAAGCATATGTATGTTAAGGTTTATTAAATCCTGTAAAATAATACTGTATATATGTTTGGCAAACAAAAGCATGGGATGTTTCTGTGGTAAAGGTAGAGAGGAATGTGATTGTAGTGGAATATTTATTGGCTTCAGCTGTCTGTATAGTAATGTATAATGTGTGTTCTTTAGAGTAATCTGAATCAAATATGGGAAAATATTAAAATTTGTGATAGCTGGATAGTAAGTGCTAATCTTGACATTTTTCTGAAAACTTAAGAAAAAGAAAAGGTCAGAGAGGATGATGGGTGGAGACATGAACTGCTAGCAGTAAAGAAAATGAAATTATCCAGATTAAGAATGGAGATGGGGGAAGTGGTGGTGGCTCAAGCCAATGGGCGTCTCCCTCCCACATGGGAGTTCCCGAGTTTGGTTTCCGGTGCCTCCTTAAAAAAAAGAGACAAGCATACACAAGCACACAACAAACAAATGCTAGAGCTGACAGCAAGTGCAAACAAAGAGGGGTGAGAAATCCTTAAAAAAAGAAGAATGGAGATGGGTGGGAGTGGATGTAGCTCAAGTGGTTGAGTGTGCCTGTTTCTCATGTATGCGGTCCTGGGTTTGATCCCTGGTATCTCCTAAAAACAAAAAGGAGAAAACAACAACAACAACAACAACAACTCTCATTGGGGAACAGCTATAGCTTAGTGGTTGAGTGCCTGCTTCCCATATATGAGGTCCGGGGCTCAATCCCTCATACCTCAGGAAAAAAAAAAAGGAAGAATGGAAATGGGAGACACGGAAGGCTCCATACGGGGGATGACACCTGAGCAAGGTATTGGAGAGGTAGGATGAGGATTTCACATGTCTAATTCAATTAGATGTTTTAGCTAATGATTTCTTTCTCTGGATATTTTTTAGCGAAATATGAAACACAATGGGAGCAGAAATTGTTTGAATAGGAGAAGTAGATTTGGTTCTCGAGAAAGAGATTGGCTGAGGGAAGATGTGAAGAGAGGCTGTGTTTACCTTTATGGAGCAGAAGCGACCACTGCCGCTACAACCACTACCACCTCCTCGTCCTCTGACTTACATCTCGTCCTTTGCACAGTAGAGACACCAGCAGCCGAAATATGTGCTGGTGAGGGAAGGGAAAGCCTTTATTTACAGCTTCATGGCGATCTGGTCAGGTAAGGTTTAACTTTTATCGTTTTTATTCTCTTGGAATATAAGTAATGTATGTTTCCTGCTTACAAATGGATTTTAGGATTTTTAATTGTGCTAGAACTAAGATGGATTATGGATTCACTAGAATTGAAAGACTAGTCCTTGGAATGCTGATTTTATATTCCTGAATTTAAAAGCTGTTGGTGAAGGGAAATCAGATAGTTATTTCATTTGGATTATACTGTAGATCAGATAGCTAGATTAAAAGTCAACATCTTAAAAATTAATTTTTTTCAAAAAAGCTATACATGTCTGCTGAAAGAAATTGAAGTTTTCCTTTCAACCCTGTACCCCAATTACCCAGGCCTTTTCCTGAAGGCAGTATCAGTTTCTTACGCATCCTACAGATAGTTTATGAATTTACCAGCGTGTATGTGCTCATGTGTGTGTCTCTACTATATATAAATTTAAAAAGTAATGATACTTTATGCAACACATTTTTGATTTAATATCCTTTAGAGCTCTTGCTGTATTAATGTATAGTTTTTATCCTTTTTGATGACTTCATCGTATTCCACTTTATTTTATTTTTTAAAGATTTTTTTTTCTTTAATTTATTTCTTTTCCCCCCCTCCCCTCCCCCCAGTTGTCTGCTCTCTGTGTCCATTCGCTGTGTGTTCTTCTGTAACCACTTCTATCCTTATCAGCGGCACTGTGAATTTGTGTTTCTTTTTGTTGCGTCATCTTGTGTCAGCTCTCCGTGTGTGCGGCTCCATTCTTGGGCAGGCTGCACTTTCCTTCATGCTGGCGGCTCTCCTTCTGGGGTGCACTCCTTGTGCATGGGGCTCCCTTATGTGGGGGACACCCCTGTGTGGTAGGGCACTCCTTGTGCGCATCAGCACTGTGCGTGGGCCAGCTCCACACGGGTCAAGGAGGCCTGGGGTTTGAATTGCGGACCTCCCATGTGGTAGGCGGATGCCCTGTCCACTGGACCAAGTCTGCTTTCCAGTATTCCACTTTATGCATCTACCATAATTTTAACCAGTCTTCTGTTGACAGAAATTTATGTTCTTACCAGTTTCTTACTACTACAAGGAATGCTGCAATTAATATGCTTGTACTTACGATGTTTCTCATTTATGGGAGTCTCTCTGTACGAAAAACTCCTAGATGTAGAATTGCTGGGTCAATGGGCATGTGCATTTATAATTTTGATTTAAATACTAAACAAAAATAAATTAAATAAAAATTAAATAAATATTAAAAATTAAATAAAGATAATTGTCAAATTCTTCTTAGAGGTTATACTTCCATCAATAATACAAAAGTATACCTGTTTCTTCCTTACTTTCTCCAACACTTGTTAGTTAAAATTATGTATAATATAGACACAAAGTCAGGCATGAACTACATACCTGTCAGCATTCCAAGCACAAGTCTTTTTCAAGCCTAGTGAGTTAGATTTTTGCAAATCTGATAAGAATTTCATTTTAATCTCCATTTCTTTTAATGAGTGAAGTTGAGCATATCTTCATGTTTAAGAGCCCTTTCTGTTTCCTTTAAAAGTCATTATATAAATGTGAAGAAGAAAAATATTCTCATAGTAGTCTTATAGTTTGCATATGAACCCTTCTGATTTTTGGATTCAGGGCTTTTGTGTTGTTTAAAAAATTACTACTAGTTCTTTGAACTAAATGTCAAATAAGAGCTCTTTAAATGCCTGGTGATCTTCTTTCTCTCATCCCTCTTCCATGTAATAAATGTTCCTCTTGAGACAGAATTAGACTGTGGATTCAATACTGTTAACAGTGAGGAAGGAAGCTCCCACTCACACCTGGAAAAGTGGTAATAATAGTAACACCTTTAGCTGAGCTAAAAATTGATGTCATTTTAAAGTCTAAATTGAAGTTTACTATGTGTTCCTTTTAGGATTTGGACTGATTCTTGAAAAAGTAGATTAGCATTTCAGTGTTTTCCTTGTTCCCCAGGTAATGTGCTCAAACAGCTACATTTCCTAAATCCATTTGTAAAACGAAAGGATCACACTCAGTAGATCTTAGGCTTCTCTACATTATAACACTGATTCTGACCTAATTTTATCAGGTAAAAAGCCTTACTCTACATGGCAGCTGATAGTGGTTGATGGAGGTCACTTATTTAAACATTTGACTCATTCATTTGTATACATTATTATGTATAGAAAGATGTTAGAAATGTGGAGAAAAACCCACTTAAATTGGCCTGCTATTACTAGTTATGCAGTTACTTTAGAAGCCAAATGTAATATACTTTATTTACTTTTGTGAATCTAAACTACACTTAAAATGGTGTGTTTTTCTGTTTTTAGCCATGTGGCCTTCATAATTACAATAAAATAACTCTTTGGAGATATAATTGATTAGGAAATAATGAAAACACTATTGAACTGTGGCTTGAAAGAAGGAATATATTTTCCTTGCTGGAATAGGAGCTCAGGAAGTCTAATATAACTAAAAAATAATGATGATGATAGATTTTTACCTAACATTAATTGCTCTCTTGTGCTAGTCAATGTGGTTAATGCTTTATACACATTTTCTCATTTAACCCTCACAATAACTGAGGACTATAGTATAATTTCTTTTAAGATGAGGAAAGTTGATTAATGTGCTCAAAAAGATCAGTAGCTGCTAGTGGTCGGAATGCCTAAGGGCCTTCAGGAGAGAGACTTGTACAGCTTCCCTTCCTCAGTTTCAATGTTTAATCATGCTTGCTTTAAGTTCTTTTTTAGATCCCTTACTCAACTATTTGCCTGAGTTCAGTCTTAGTTATCTAATCAGGAATAGGTACTTTCTTTGGAATAGCCCTGTGATAGTTGACAATCTAAGGCGTTATCTTTTTTTTATAATCTTTTTTTGCTGAAGTATATGTCCATTGTAGAAAATTTGGAAAAAACAAAGTATAAAAATAAATAATAATCAATGCTTATGATTTATGTATATTACCTCATTTAATCCTTATAATGATCTTGTGAGAGAAATACTAATACTATCCCCACTGTATAGATAAGGAAATTGAGGCTTAAAGGGGTTAAGCATCTCACCTAAGATCTACAGCCTGTAAGTGATAGAGCTGGAATTTGAGCTCTGGCCTTCAGACACCAGATCCCATCTTCTTAGTCTACTTTGCTCCCCATGGTAATATCTTTTCCCTAGATCTTTTTGTAAGTGAGTATATATATTCACTTATTAAATGCTCAGTAAATATTAGCTTTTTTTTGGTTGTTGTTTCACATCATTCAACTCTTAGAAATAGTGTTGTGATGACTGAACCTTTGCCCATGAATCCTTACATTGCTGATTACTTCCCTACACTAGATTCTGGAAATGAAATTACTGAAGCTAAAATAGCCCCATGTATTTTGTAAATTATCCTGTGTTTCATTCTTTGCTTCCTATTTTTTCCCTCATAGACTGAAGGATTACTCATTTATAGAATTTTAGCACTTGCAGAAACCTTAAAGAGATCATCTGGTGAAACTAAATAACCTAACACCTCTCTCTGCCCTTTCCATTTTGGAATATGGAGGTTAGGGTCAGGGTTATTTTAGTTAAAGAGAGTTATTGGCATTTGAGGGGCAAGGGCCAGAGACGCTTAATTTCCTGAGTGTGTGTGTGTGGGGGGGACAATCCTGTACAACAAAGAATTATCTTGCCCAAAAAACTTTCATCTTCCCCAACGTTCTGTTGACAATCACTGAGACCATTTCCCTTTGTTTTATGGATGTGAAACAGGTCCAGAGATGCCTAGTCTAAAGCACATTCCTGGAACTGGCTGGTGGTAGAACTGTAGTTGGGACACAGTGTCTTGACTTTTAGTCCACTGCTCTTTACATTGTAATATTTGGTCTGTTTTTTT
The DNA here is from genome assembly GCF_030445035.2 of Dasypus novemcinctus. Taxonomy (NCBI): domain Eukaryota; kingdom Metazoa; phylum Chordata; class Mammalia; order Cingulata; family Dasypodidae; genus Dasypus; species Dasypus novemcinctus. The sequence continues at coordinate 17,267,096 of NC_080690.1, read as the reverse complement.
ATTTTTTTATTTTTTTATTGAACTGTTTAACTGATAAAGGACTCACTAGTGAAGTTTAGTGTAATCATTGCCTTCTATCTGAAAAGTTGTTAACAATCATATGGAATAAAAATAGATTGACCTTTAGCACATGGTCATATATTTACTTTTATTCTCAATCATCAAAATGACTGAGATCACTAAGTGTTTGATAGGCTGTCTTAAAAATAAGCTGAGAAGCAATAGGTGTATATAACAGAAAATAACATCTTCCCTACTATAGCATTGTAATCCTGAGTTCTAATTCCTTTGCTCTCACTGACTTGATGGGTGACCTTTGGCAAGTCACTAAAATTTCATTTACCATATTTTGCTGTTCTGAAAAGAGGGATGAAAATCCCGTTTCAGCATACACAGTGAACTGATTACCACTGAGGAGGGGAAAAGGAGATTGTTTTGTGCTTCTTATTTCTGTGTTATTTACAAATTTTGGAAGAACACAATATATGAAATAGAAATAAATTATTAATTTTCTTTTATTGTTTAAGTTTTTTTTCATATTTACTACTTCTGGAGTCAGGGTGTGTCTTACAGTTGATGGCAGGTCATAGTTTGTCATTGTTTTCCTTAGGGTACGTAAAAAATAGTGAATCTTTCAAATGGTAGTTTTTATTAGACTTAATGAAATATAGTAATTAAAAAATATAACTTGTTAGGTTTCTTGGTGTAAGGTAACATGTTTTATATAGCTATTTAATTATATAAAATAATGTGGTTTACCCAAAATAAGCTATTGTTTGTAATTAAACCGACATGAGGGAGTAGATACAGCTCAAGCCATTGAACACCTGCTTCTCAATATGGAAGGTCCCTTGTGCCTCCTAAAAAAAAACCAAGCCAACAAACCAACTCGAGAGCTGATGTGACTCAGTGGTTGAGCGCTAACTTCCCACATAAGAGGTCCTGGGTTCAAATCCTGATGTTATTATCTACTGATTGTATAACTGAGTCTATTGCCTAAATTCTCTGAACCTTGTTTTTCTTATTTGCAAAATAATCATAGCTTTGTATTATGTAAAACATTATGGAATATGCATTCATCGAAGTATCCTTATTATTGCTGTTTGTGTTATTTGTATTATTGATTTTAACATTTTGTGGATTTTGCCTTTATTAGTTATCCAGGAATTGAGTATTTTTGTTTGTTTTTTGTTTTTTTGAGGTACCAGGAGCCAGGGGTTGAACCTGGACCTTGTATGTGGGAAGCTAGTGCTTAACCACTGAGTCACATGGACTTCCCTGAGTTGGTTTTTTTTGTTTGTTTTGCTTGTTGTTTGCTTTTGTTTCTTTAAGGAGGCACCAGGAATCGAACCTGGGACCTCCTTGTGGGAGGCAGTGCACAATGGCTTGAGCCATATCCCTCCAGGATGAGAAAATGCTGCAGGGTTTTGTTAGGGTCTTTGATACAATGTATTGTTCCCAGTGTTGGATTTTAATAGCGTGTTTTTACCTCCCACCAGTAAATACAGTTCTTGTGAAATGATCCTTGGAATGAAATTTACTCTTTACTTGCAAATACCTTAACTATGGGTACTGTTTAAAATACCTATAATGTAAAAAGTACTTGGCTAAGAGCTATGGACTACTATTGATGATATTACTGCACTGGTTGGCTAGTTTGGAGAGAAATTACTGTATATATACATATATTCAGATTTCATGGACTATGGTAACTCTTAGAAACATTAAAACCATATCAAAACTATTACTGTCATTTTATTGTCTCCTTGAAAGGAGACTGTTGAAGAAGTAGTTTAAATAGTGAATAGAACTTTTTATTGTCAATATTACTGTCCTACACGAATTATATACTTTGCAATATATAATTTCCTTTTGAGTTGTGAGGGATTTAGCTAATTAACAGCCTGTTAAACTTTTGGAACTTTGAAACTCAAAATTGAGCTGTAAGCAGATTATAGCATTTCCCTCCCCCATACCCTCTACTTTCTTCAGAAGAGGAGTTTAATGAGTAAATGGAATCAGTCCCTCATTTTACTTGTTTTTGCAGTTCTTGAAATATTACTTGTTACTCAGTTATGCTAAATTAATGAGAATATATGGTGAGGTTCTCTTGATTTTTTTTCTCCCTCTAGTGAAAATTATAGATGGAAATATATAAAGAGATTTTCTGAAATCTAAAGAACCTTTGTAGACCAAAAGGTCGAGACTGATAAGGTTTTCATTTCTCCTGGTTTTCTAAAGAAAAATAGAAAAATTGAGCTAGTATGATTTAGCCTGATAGCGTGATTATTTCTTGGTTCTGAGTATGTGGTCATTATACAGAATTAGGATTTTTAAATTCATTGAACTCTGTATCCTAAAAAAACTGCCGGGTTCAGGTGGAATATATATTAGGGTGGTGTCTTAGAGACTCATAGAATCTTTTTTTTTTTTTTTTTAAGATTTATTTTTTTATTTATTTAATTCCCCTCCCCTCCCCCGGTTGTCTGTTTTCTGTGTCTTTTTGCTGCGTCTTGTTTCCTTGTCCGCTTCTGTGGTCGTCAGCGGCTCAGGAAGTGTGGGCAGCGCCATTCCTCAGCAGGCTGCTCCCTCCTTCGCGCTGGGCGGCTCTCCTTATGGGTGCACTCCTTGCGTGTGGGGCTACCCTACGCGGGGGACACCCCTGTGTAGCAGGGCACTCCTTGCGCGCATCAGCACTGCTCATGGGCCAGCTCCACACGGGTCCCGGGGGCTTGAACCGCGGACCTCCCACGTGGTAGACGGTCGCCCTAACCACTGGGCCAAAGTCCGTTTCCCCATAGAATCTTGAACTCTAAAAGACCCTAAAGATCTTCTGGCCCAACTTGATTCTTTTAGGAGTACCTTCTAAAATATCTCTTACAGATGGCTCTCGAACTCTCTGTGAGCTATTTTGATAGGCAATCTGTTTCATTATTGGGCATCTCTGATTATTAGTATTCTTTCTTATATTCAGTCTCATCTACCTTTACAGCTTCTTCCCATTGCTCCTGGTCCCATCCTTTGAAAGAATACAGAGCAAGTTGAATCCTCCTTGACATTTGAAGATAGCCCCCTTTTTTTTTTTTTTGATTTTGAGAAGGAAAAATGATTTATTGATGGCTGGACAGACTCGGGAGCTTTCTGTTTCAAACCCAAGCCTCACAAGATTTTCAAGTTCCTTTTATACAGGGTGGGGAGTCAAATGGTCCTTTTATCAAAGAAAACTACTTTCTTTGTTGGTTAAATCTTTGATATCGCCCACATTTCAGGTGAGCTTGAATTGAAGATAGCCCTTTAATGATCCTTAGTCTCCTTGTCTTCAAGTTAATCCATCCTCAGTTATTCTTCACATTAAGTCGGTACTTTACCTCTCCAGGATGTAGTTTATCAGAAGTCCCTTTTAAAATAAACCCTTCTTAGAAGAATTTTACCAGTATACTGAGAGAATGCCTAATGTCACAGACCTTGCTTGTGAATTTTGTTTTTATTTGGCTAGGCATTAATTGAAATTGATGTTTTTGTTCTGCAGTGTTTATTTTCTGTTTCTATTAAATTAGTCTTCATTGGCCTTTGTAGGCTTTAGTTCTTTGGTCATTTCCATGTCGTAGTTTGAGTTTAATTCTTATTTATAGAAGTTAAGTTATTGAACAAAAAAGTTAGGAGGAACCTAGCTGGTTTATTTTTTGCTCATCAGTGTAATTTCCACTCCTAAATTATCCTTTTCATACAGTTGATACAATTCCACCAAGCAATGTTCCCATTTCATGTTATTTTTTACTTAAATCTTATTGCCAACAGTGTTTTCTGTTTCTTTAGCTACAAAACATAGGCACTACTCATTTCTTTTTCGCTGTGATGGGAGTTGTATCATATATACATATAATGAAATTTACCATTTTAAACGTTTTTAAGTATACAGTTCAGTGGCTTTAATAACATTTACAATGTTGTGGTGTCATTGCCACCATCCATTACCAAAACTTTTTCATCACCCAGAATAGAAACTCTACCCATTAAGCAATAACTCACATTTCCCCCCTATCCCCATCCCCTGGTAACTTGTAGTCTACTTTCTTTCTCTATGGATTTGCTTATTTTAAAATATTTCATATAGGTAAAATCATACAGTATTTGTCCTTTTGTGTCAGCATATTATCTTCAAGGTTCATCCATGTTGTAAAATGTATCAGATCTTCATTCCTTTTTTTTTCTTTTTTAACTTTTAATTTTGCAATAATTTCAAATTTATAGGATAGTTACAAAAATAACACAAATCCCAAACTGAGAAAATACTCCCACAGATACCCATCCATTGATTTTTAGCATTTTGCCACATTTGCTTTGTCATTCTGTCTATTCATCCTTTCTTCTGTCTGTTAATCCATTTTCTGAAAAAGTAGTCTATCTCCCCCATCTGAAACAAAACCAGAATGTAAGTACTGGAAAGTCTTTGTGTTCAAAAGGTCTTGAAGGAATTCCAAATAATCCATACCAAATTTACTTTGGAAAAACATGTTTAAAAAAAAAATGTGTTATATATATGTTATAAATATAATGAGTTGATTATTGTTGTTTTTAAGTGAATAAATATTTGGAAATTCTTAGTCTTAGTTTCTATTCAATAAATATCAATAGATATAACCCATGAAAACAAAAACTCTTTGGGGTTCTCAGTGAATATAAATGACTTGAAGAGACATTTCTCCAAAGAAGATGTACACATGAAAAGATGTTCGGCAATATTAGCCATTAGGGAAATGCAAATTAAAACCACGGTGAGATACCACTTCACATCCACAAGATGGCTCTTATTTAAAAAAACAGAAAATAACTGAAGTTAGTGTTGGAGAGGAAATAGAACTTCTAGTGCATTGTTGGTAGGAATATAACATGGCACAGCCACTATGGAAAGCAATATGGTGGTTGCTCAAAAATTTAAATATAGAATTACCTTTGACCCAGTAATCCCACTTCTAGGTATATATCCCAAAGGGTCACAAACATATACTTATACACCAGTGTTTATAGTGGCATTATTGACAATAGCCAAAAGCTGGAAGCAACCCAAATGTCCATCAGCAAATGAACTGATAAAATGTGGTACATACATACAATGGGATATTATTCAACCGTAAGAGAAAATGAAGTTATAAGACTTGCTGCAACATGGAAGAACCTTGAAAACATGCTCAGTGTTATTAATTTAAGCAAGGACAAAAACTGTAATATAAATGATGACTAGACATAGCAAATTCTCATAGGTAGAAAGCAGATTATTGATTACAGGGGGAGGGAGAGAATGGTGAAAAGGAGGAGTGTTAAAAAAAAGCTTATTGGGGTACATGTGGTAATGGCCCAGTAGAGATTTACAAAGGAGGCAGGAATGAAGAGTATATTAAAAGATTTTAAAAGTTCAACGAAGAATTTTTATTACTTTACTAAGTATTTTTCTTTTGAATTGTGTAAGCAGGAGACTGGAACCTACTGAACGACCTCTTGAGATCGTTTATGATTACTTAAACAAGCTGGGATTTGATGATCCTGTGCGCATACAGGAGGAGGCAACAGATCCTGACCTTGGCTGTATGATTCGATTTTATGGTGGTAAGACTTACAGTAGCTTTGTGAATGTGTTAAGTACTTGTAAATTTGCTTCTATCAGGTCAGTTCTTTAAAAGTATTTTATCAGAAGCTAGTTTTAGGCCAATTAACTAATCTAGTTACAAAACAAAAACAGGAGCTCATGGAGTGGGGGAAGAGTTAGCAATATTAACCAAAACATCTTTCCTTTTTGTTTTTATGTTCTGCCAACTTAGAATTATTTTGTACCTTTGCCAGTTAAAATTAATAAGCTCCTGGTAAAACCCCAAGGTCTTCTGGATGTTAGGTTAATTGAATAGCTAATCATTTTGGAAAGTAGGTGGTCATTATCCTACATAACATTTAATGAATCATCTGTTAAATGTCTGTGTTGGTGAAGCTAGCAGTCTTTAAATGTAGGATTTTTGACTGTCTCTCTTGGTGTACTTTTTTTCCCTGTAGATTTCTTTCTCATACAATCCCTTTAATAATAAAGATCAACGTATTAATATCAGTTACCCTTTCTAATATTACTTTGCAGATACCCTTTCCGAAGATTACATTTTACTAATACTACTATTAAGTAACATTTATTGAATGCTTACTGTGTGCTACTTTTTTATGTATGAATTACCTAATTTACTTCTTGCCACCACTTTATGAGATAAGAACTATTGTGCCTATTTTACAGAGGAGAAAACTGAGACAGACAGAATTTGAGTTAAGTTGTTCAAGGTCATACAACTAATAAGTGACTGAACCTTTTTCTTTTTTTCTTTAAACTTTTTATTTTTAAATAATCTCGAACTTTCAGGACAGTTGCAAAAATAATTCAAAATACATACTAAGAACTCCGCCTACTCTCCGAGATCCGCCAACCTTAATATTTGCCACATTTGCTGTATCATTCTATGTATCCATCTAGCCATCCATTTTCTGAACATTTGAGAGTAGGTAGTGTACATTATACTCCTTGAACACTTGCTACTTCCATATACATTTCCTTAGAACAAGGATATTCACTTGTATAAGCACCTTAAGTACATTTATCAAGTTCAAGAAATTTAACATTGATGTAAAGCTTATAGTCTATATTCCAGTTTTTCATATGTCCCAAAAATGTCTTTTTGGGCATTTCCCCCCCATCATTAGCTTTAGCCCAGGATTATGTATTGCATTTAATTGTCATTGTCTCTTTTTTTGCATTAAAAAAAAAAATTAATTGTTGGAATATATAAACAACATAAATTTTCTCATCTCAACTACTCCCAAACATAATGTTCAATGGGATTAATCACATTTACAATGTTGGGGTATCCTCACCACCATCCATTATCAGAACTTTCCATCACTCCAAATGGAAACTCTACAGCCATTATGCATTAACTCCCATTTTCCTACCTTGTGGCTCTTGTAAATAATGCTGCTATGAACATTGGTGTACAAATATCAGTGGTCCTGCTTTCAGGTTTTTGGATATAGACCTAGAAATGGAACTGCTGGATCATAGTTCTATGTTTAACTTTTTCAGGACTCACCGAAATAATTTTTGCAGCAGCTACAGGTGACAGAGCCATTTAATACTTGCAAGTTTTGAAATAAAAATAACTCATTTATTAAACAGTTCAACTAGAAGGGTTAAACTACTAGCCTATGGGGGCATAACCATTTATTAAGATTTCCTGCTCTCATTCCCCAAATTATCATTTAATTTTTGTATCCTTGATATAACTCTTTATAACAATGTGGACAACCAGTTTTTAAAGGAGAAAAACAACCATAACATAAAAAAGCCACTTTCATTAAATGTGCTTTACAAATAATTTTATTCATACTTTTTTTTTACCATACTATTTTTTACATGTAGCTACTTAAAAGTTGGTTATGTTTTAATTTATTCATATTAATTTTTCTATTTTGGGGATGTGCTATGCATTGTGATCTTGTTTGTTTTTTTTTTTCCTTTTACTCCTGAGTAAAGATCATTATGAGATTTTTTCTTCTCTTATTTATTTTTGGCCTAATATATTAATGTTTGCTCTGTTTGCTACATAATTTTTCTATTTTTTTTTACTTGACAGTTAAATTCAAGAAAGAAAATAAATGTTGACATTAACTCCAGTAACAAATCTGTGTGTTAAGGATTACTGTGACTTGACTAAAGTCTGAGTGATTTTTTTTTCTTTAATCTTAGTGAAACAAGATTTAGCTGTCATCTTTGAGGTAACTAGCTAAGAATTTTGTACATAGCAAATAGATTATCTTAGAAAGGAAGAAAAATAGTTGTTCAGTTGACATTTTTATTTCAGAAGTATAATTTGTATTCTGATTTGGCAGGAGGAGGGGCATTAAATGTTCTGCTATGATTCATTGAGCATCTTCTAGATTTTCCTCAGGAAATATAAACATTACGTTTTGAAAATACTGGATTTCACAATTAGAACATAGATTCTTTATTTCTCAGGTAGTTATGCAGGTTATGTTTATATTTTCTGGTAATTTCCATGCCGATACTGTTAAATGAATATCACAACTATGTGCCATAATTACTAGAAAAAACTGGTAATTCATAACCCAGTGGAATATTCCCTGAACTAGACTTCGAAACACCAAATTTAAATTATATAATATTTGTATTTAAAATAGAGTATCTCTTAAATGCTCAAGGGCATCTAAGAAAGAATGAGGATGATTTTTATAAATTGACATGGAGTCATGTTTATATCAGCTAAGTGGAACGAGAAAGGTGCACAAGAGTAGAGTATCTGACTTTTTGTAAAAGAGAGGAGAAAGAATATATGCATGCACACAAACTTACACATATATATGTAGTTCTTTTTTTTTTTAAAGATTTATTTTATTTATTTCTCTCTGTGTCCATTTGCTGCGTGTTCTTCTTTGTTGTCAGTGGCATGGGAATCTGTGTCTATTTTTGTTGCGTTATATATGTAGTTCTTGAGTAAGTGTATGAATGAATGAGTGAGTGATTAAGTGCCAGAAGAGGGAAGTATACATAAAATCCTCTGCTAGTTCATTGAGGAAGAATAATTGCCAGGGTGAACTTAAATCTGAAAAAAATCTTTTAAGACTAATTTTAGGAACGTAATCCATCTATGACTATAAAACTTGATTAAAAAACAATTAAACAAACATAAAACTTGGAATAATTTCATGCTCCTGATGATGTTTGAACCTGAGTTCATTATATATTTTCATTCTAGAATGAAAGTTGGCTTTTAAATGGAAGTGAACTGCTTTTTATGCATTGAAATAGCATTTAGATTCGGTTAATTCACACAGTGATTGGCCCTGATACTGCTCATTTTCCTATCACCACTTGATAAATTATAGCATGCTCAAAATCTTACATACCCTTAGATTATTTCCAGTAGATTCTTAAGAGTACCAGTTTGTAGTAATTATGTTTTCGGGGATCTTAAGCAGGGAACCTTTTCAAAAATGTTTTGTTGTTTTTTTTAACCTAGAGACACTGGTATAATTTGAGAAAATTAAGTTAGGGAAATAGGCTTTTGAATTGAAAACAGGCAAAATAGGCATATGGTACCAAAAACAAAAGGTAAAAAAACTAGATATTGAAAGGTGTATTTGTTATCTATTGCTATATAACACAGTGCTCTAAAACTTAAAATGATAATTAATATTTATTACTCCACACACTTTCTATGAATCAGAAATGAAGACACAGCTTAGCTGGGTGTTTCTGGCTCTGGTCTCAGTCAGTCTGTAGATTAGGGCTACAGTGACCTGAAAGCTGGACTGTGACTGCTACTTGTAAGGTGGCTCACTCACCTGGCTTTGGCAGGAGGCTTCAGGTCCTTGCTGGAAGGAGACCTTAGTTCCTACCGTGTAGACCTCTCCATACAGCTCCCAAAGTGTCTTCATGTCATGGCAACTGGCTTCTCTCAGTGGTATGCGCAGAGAATCTCTAGCCTTGTAAATCACCATCACTCCCACCACATTCTATCTTTTAGAAGCCAGTCAATAAATATAGCGCACACCAAAGAGATGTGAATTAGTCTCCATCTTTTGGAGGGAGGAGTCTCAAGAAATTTGTGAGCATATTCTAAAACAACCACAAAACAAAACTCCATAGGGAAACGGACTTTGGCCCAGCGGTTAGGGCGTCCGTCTACCATATGGGAGGTCCGCGGTTCAAACCCCGGGCCTCCTTGACCCGTGTGGAGCTGGCCATGCGCAGTGCTGATGCGCGCAAGGAGTGCCGTGCCACGCAAGGGTGTCCCCCGCGTGGGGGAGCCCCACGCGCAAGGAGTGCGCCCGTGAGGAGGGCCTCCCAGCGTGAAGGGAGAGAGCAGCCTGCCCAGGAATGGCGCCGCCCACACTTCCTGTGCCGCTGACGACAACAGAAGTGGACAAAGAAACAAAAGCAGACAAAGAAACAAGATGCAACAAATAGACACCAAGAACAGACAACCAGGGGAGGGGGGGAAATTAAATAAATAAATAAATCTTTAAAAAAAAAAAAAAAAAGTAATCCTGCTCTCACCTTTCTTCTCCAGCAACCCAGTTTTAAATCCAGACAGCCAGAAGGAAAAATACTTTTAAGTATTTTCTCTGAAGTAAATATTTTAGTAATCAGCTTTAAATATTAAATGGGTAGAGTCTTTGGCGAGTTAGCTTAGAATAGTGTTAATGAGGCTAAGGTCATAAGGGCTTAAGTTTAAACCAGTTAATGTTGTTGTGTTATACAAGGCACCAGTACCCTAGGCAGCCATTATGCAGATGCCAGTGTAGGGAGAGTGCTGTGGGAAAAGGGAGTGGATCACTGGTTCAATGCATACTCATTATCTCAGCTGGAAAAGGAGTGGAAATAACATCTCACTAAAGATGAGTGTGGCAGAATGATCTGTTACAGAGATTGATAGGACATTAATCAACTTCCTAATTTGTATGTAAGGAAACAGAGTCTAGAGGGGGGTGTGATTTGCTAGAGCAGTGGTAGTTCTGGGACAGTTGCTCAGGTGGCACAACTCACAGCTAGAGTATTTCTTTCTGTACCATACTATCTGTACACATTGTTTAAAACAATTTTGTCCAGAGTGATTGAACAGAAACAAAAGAAGCCAGGCACAAAAGACTCATATAGTATGTTTCATTTACTTAAAGTGAACTTTAGTTAGGGAAAACCTAACTAAATTGTTTAGGAATGTGTGGCAATAATGCTATTTCCCCAACAAAATCTGTTCTTTCCTTCTTTCATGATAATAGAATTGCAGATGGGCAAATGAATGCCCAGTGACACCTCATTTCTCAGCTTTCTTGAAGTTAGTGTGCACACATCATAAGTTTTTTCAGTGATGTGGCACGAAATTCTGTATGTCATTCCTAAAGCAATATAGTGCGTGGTTCTCAGTGCCTTTTTCCTCTTTTTTGGAATAGAGTGGCAATAACCAGAATGCTGTTTGATGCCATGTATTGAAAATTGCAGAGCTTTCATCAGCCTGAGTTTCAACTTTGTTGGTTCCTGGCAAATGGAATTGCTTGAATTAAATTTCTGTTCTCTGAGCCATTACAGTAGGTAGTAAAGTGGGTAGTTAACCTAATTTAATAATAATCAGGTGGCGAACGTAAATGGTAAAAAAATAATTTGGAGAGGCTTCAAGTTTCTGTTTCCTCACATACGCTTTAAACGACGAGCAAAAACCTGTAGAAACATCTTTTTCAAAGCTCCAGAAAATAGTTAAAGGACTACAGTAACAGAGCAAATGCTGAATCAAGAAAAAGGATCCTAAAAAGTGGTAGGATCTTGTGTCACCCAGGCTGATCATTCTCTGACCCCTTTCCAACCCCTAGTATTTTGGCTCAGAGCCACCCCGTGCTCCCAATGTGGATCCCTGGTCTTGGTTTTGGAGGGAGAAGAGTAGTCCTCGTGCATGCGCTAGGAACATGTATGCCTGGCCTAGTCTGTCTGGTGGTGACCTGAGAGACTTGCCATCTGAGAAGTTGCCCTCCATGCAGAAGATAGCTCTCTAAGCTGTCCTCCAGAATGCTGTGGAAGATGAGTCAAGTCATGTCTGCATGGAACAAGGGATTGCTGGCTGTAGGACATACAGTGCAGTGCCAGCGGCCTTGAAGAAACTGTTTCCGAGTAAGAAGGGCTATAAGACGTACAGTGCAGTGCCAGGGGCCTTGAAGAAACTGTTTCCGAGTAAGAGGGGACATTCATGTTTGTGTAAATGGGGGAGTTCTAGGGCCACATGCTCATGCCCAAGACAAGACACATGACAGAAAGGTTCAGGGAGGCCCCTACACTTTGGCCCAGAGGTCTTTTCTACACTCGTATGGATAAGCTCTGAAGCAGAGCACTTGGCTCAGGTCAATCTGCAAAGACTGGGAAAGGTGTTTTGTTTTGTTTTTTGCTAGCTCCTGGCATTCAAGGAAAGCTCTGTCATAACTCTAGCTGTATACAAGCTTAAGGAACAGATCCGTCAGAGTCTAAATTCCCATAACATTAAAATATCAAAATAACCAGGTTTCAACAAAAGGTTATAAAACATACAAAGAAACAGAAAGCAATGGCCCTGGCCCAGGCAGAGGAGAAGATTAAAGCATTAGAAACCATCAACTAGGGAAGTGGATATGGGTCAAGTGATAAGGCCTCCACCTACCATATGGGAGGATCTGGGTTCAATCCCTGGGGTCTCCTGGCGAAGAAGAGAAAGTGTGCCTGTGCAGCAAGCCAGTGCCTGCATGGCGAGCTGAGTGCGCATGCGGTGAGCCAAGTGCCTACACAGTGAGCCAGATGCCTGTGGGGTGAGCTGAGCACCCACATGAGTGTCTGCACGGTGAGCCAGTGCCTGCATGGTGAGCCAGTACCCACGCAATGAGGCAAGTGCCCACATGAGTTACCTGTGTGGCAAGCCGAGTGCCTGTGTGAGTGTCCACGTGGTGAGCCAGTGCCCATGCAGCAAGCCAAGTGCCTGCTCGGTGAGCCAGTGCCTGCGCAAGTGAGTCACACAGCAAGATGATGACGTATCAAAAGAGAGATGAAGGGGAGAGTCAAGGTGAAGTGCAGCAGAGACCGGGAACTGAGGTGGTACAATTGACAGGGAACCTTTCTCCACATCGGAGGTCCCCAGGATTGAATCCTGGTGAATCCTAGAGGAGAAAGATGAGAAGAGAAGACAAAAAGAGAAATAGATATAGAAGGTCACACAGTGAATGGACACAGACAGCAAAAACAGCAGGGTGGGGAAGTGGGAAGGGGAGGGAAAAAAATAAAATATCCCTTAAAAAAAAAAAGAAACCATCAATGAGGCTGACCAAATTGGGAAATACCAGAAAAGAGTTTTAAAAAATGATCCTAAATATGCTCAAAGGCTAAAGGTAAACATGGACAAAGAACTAAAAGAAATAGGAAAATTATAGATGAACACAAATAGAATGTCAATAGATGTAAACTATGAAAAGGAACCAAACAGAGCTGAAGACCCCAGTAATAGCAGATTGGAGCTCACAGAAGAATCAGTGAACAAGATAAGTCAGTTGAAATCATCAGAGGAGCAGAAAGAAAAAATGAAGAAAAGTGAACAGAGCTTCAAGAACCTTTGGGATACCGTCAAGCATACCAATATATGCATTCCGAGAGTCCCAGAAACATGGGAAAGAGACATGTGAGCAGAGACAATATTTAAAGGAATAATGACTGAACATTTCCCAAATTTAGCAAGAGATATGAATATGTACATTTAAGGCATTCAGCAAACTCCAAATAGGATAAAACCAAATAGACACACACTGACACATTATAATCAGACTATTGAACAACAAAAATAGAGAATTCAGAAAGCTGCATGAGAGAAGAGAAGTATCACAAACAAGGCAGCCTCAATAAGATTAAGTACGGGATGACATTTAATGTGCTGAAAGCAAAAATTTGCCAGCTAAGGATTTTCTGTCCGACAAAACTGTCTTTCAAATGAGGGAAAGACTAAGACATTCTTAGATAAACAAAAACTAAGGGAGTTCCTCACCACTAGACTGGCCCTGTAAGAGATGCTAAAGAGAGTTCTACAAGTTGGAAGGAAAGGACACTAGGCAGTGTATTGAAGCTGTGTGAAGAACTAAGGATCTCTTCTGAGGGTAATGACATGGATAAATATATTGTATCTTTGGTTTGTGACTCTACTTTTTATTTCCTACATATTCTAAAAGACAAATACATAAGAAGTAATGATAAATCAGGTGTTGGACTCATAATGTATATACATGCAGTTTGTGAAAAGAAATTGTGAAAACATCAAGGTGGAGAGATGGAGGGATATAGGAACAAAGTTTGTGTATGCTATTGAAATTAAGTTGGTATCAAAACGAGAGATTGCTATAGATATAGGATGTTAAATTTAGGACCCATGGTAACTACAAAGAATATAATAGTAGAATATGCAGGCACATAGAGACAAAAATTAAGAGTACAGGTTGCTGGATTTGGGGGCAGAGGGAATAAGGAGTCAGTATGTAATAAGTGCAGGGTTTTAGTTTGGGGAGATAGGAAAGTTTTAGTGATGGAAGGTGGTGAGGTACTGTAATATTGTGGATGTAATTCCACTAAATAGCGTGTCTGGGAGTGATTGAGATGGGAAAGTTTATGTTGTTTATATATTCCCACAATTAGAAAAAAGTGCAACCAAAAAGACATTACCATACTTGATCCTGGATGGGATCTATTAAGGGAGGAGAAAAAGCTCAAAAGAACATTGGGACATACAAACAAAAAAAATGAAATATAGACTGTAAGCTTTATGTCAATATTAAATTTCTTTTTTTTTAAAGATTTATTTATTTCTCTCCCTTTCCCTCCCCGTTGTCTGCTCTCTGTGTCCATTTGCTCTATGTTCCTTTCCCCCCCGTTGTCTGCTCTCTGTGTCCATTTGCTCTATGTTCTTCTGTGACTGCTTCTGTCCTTATCAGTGGCACCGGGAATCTGTGTTTCTTTTTGTTGCATCATCTTGTTGTGTCAGGTCTCCATGTGTGCAGCACCATTCTTGGGCAGGCTGCACTTTTTTTTGTGCTGGGCAGCTCTCCTTGCAGTGAGCGCTCCTTGCGGTGAGCACTCCTTGTGCGTGGGGCTTCCCTACATGGGGGACCCCTGCGTGGCATAGCACTCCTTGCGTGCATCAGCACTGTGCATGGGCCAGCTAGCTCCACATGGGTCAAGGAGGCCCAAGGTTTGAACTGCAGACCTCCTATGTGGTAGGCGGACGCCCTATCCATTGGGCCAAGTCTGCTTCCCCCATTCGCTTCTGCTTCTGCGTGCATTATCCTGGCAGCACTGGGAGACTATACATCTGTTTTTTGTTGCATCATCTTGCTGCATCAGCTCTGTGTGTGTGCGGTGCCACTCCTGGGTGGGCTGCACTTTTTTCACACAGGGCAGCTTTCCTTGTGGGGCACATTCCTTGCACGTGGGGCACCCCTACATGGAGGCGCTCCTTTGTGGCACGGCATTCCTCATATGCGGCAGCATTGCAATTGGCCAGCCTCCCGCATGGGTCAGAAGGCCCTGGGGATTCAACCCTGGACCCTCCATATGGTAGGCAGACACTCTTATCAGTTGAGCCACATCTGCTACCCAATATTAAATTTCCTGAACTTGAACTTGATTACTCAACGTAGTTACATAAATGAATACTCTTGTTAGGAAATGTATATAGCAGAATGAAATATTCAGGGATCTTGATTGATACAACGTATACTCAAGTGTTTAGAAAATGGATTGATAAGTATATAGACATGCAGATAGATGGTTAGAGGATGGATTAATATGTTGATTGATAGGATGATACAACAAATGTAGCAAATGTAAAATTGGTGGCTTCTGAGTATCGGGATCTAGAGGTACATTGGAGTTCTCTGTATGGGATTTGCGTTATTTTTGAGACTCTACTGTAAGTTTGAAAATGTTCCAAAATAAGTTAAAAAATAGAAAGCAAGGAAATTATTATAAAAGTCAGAGGAGGGAAGTGGCTGTGGCTCAATCAGTTGGCTCCCGTCTACCATATGGGAGATCCTGGGTTTGCCTCCTGGGGTCTCCTTGTGAAGGCAGGCTCGCCCGCACCCTGGGGAGTGCTGCCTGGCCTGCAAGCGCCACAGAGTGCCGCTGGCCCACAGGTGCCTCAGAGAGCCCTTGGCCTGCAAGTGCCGTGGACAGCCGACTTAGAAAGGTGACGTAACAAAAAGGGAGACAAGTAAAAACACAGGAGAGCACGCTGCGAATAGACACAGAGAACAGACAACAAGCAAGCAGCAAGGGGGGGTGGGAAATAAAAAAGAAAAAAAAAGGGAGTGCCTTACCTTTAGGGTGGAGGAAGATATGATTCCTACAAGTGAAATGTTTGATTCAACACATACATTTATGTACAATTTTGATAAAATTTTTCTAGATTGCCTTTAGGTGATACAAATATGTACTTTCACCATCAGAATTTGAAAGTACTCATCTCCCTAAAACTTTTCCAATAATAGGTATCATTAAAATGAATATTTGCCCTTTTTGCAAAAAATGGTATTTCATATTTAAAACTTAAATTTTTAAAAAGCAGGAGTAGTATCATAATAGAAAAACATCTAACCCCCTAACTACTTTTATAATTGTGTATTTTCTTATTCTTATATTATACTCCTATTTTTATATTTGTAATTATTATGTGTATCGTATTTTTTTCCTAAAAATTTTATTTTTAATAACATAAGTAATGTGTGAATACATTCTCTTATTTGTATTGTTTTAATTTTTTATAATCATCTCCTAAGCACATTCATGTCATCAGTAACCACTAATAACAGTTTGGTGTATATCCTTTAAGAATTTTCTGAGTTTTGTTCCTGTCTAATGCATGTTTATAGAAATATATGGTTTTGTTTTTACATAAAAGGTTTCATTTGGTATTGGACTTTATACTTTTTTTACCCAACAGTGTGTCTTGAAGATCTTTCTTTATCAGCCTTTATAGAACTGTCTTATATCTGGATTTTTAAAATTGTATATCATGTCTATATTATAGTTTCTGTAAGCATTTTCCTAGTGGTGGACATTTACATTATTTCCAGGTTTTGGCTATTATAAACAATATTATAGTAAAATTGCTTCTTTGTATACCTTGTTTTCTTCAGAGTAATCTCTAAACATGAAATTATTGGGTTATAGAATATATACTTTTCAAATATTAATACTTAGTATTGACAAACAAAGTTAAATCTCTGGAGCAGATGTGGCTCAGTGATTGAGCTACTGCTTCCCACATATGAGGTCCCAGGTTCAATCCCTGGTACCTCCTAAAAAAAAAAAAGTACTTGCTTTCGCAGCACATATACTAAAATTGGACACTACAGAGAAGATTAGCATGACTCCTGCACAAAGATGACATGTAAATTTTCCATATTTAAAAAAAAATTTAAATCTCACCAGTATATCAGAGTATCCCTTTGCTCACACTGTCACCTTCCAATATTATTAACATTTTTAAGTTTTATTGATCCAATAGATAACATTATGACCTCAATATTTTAATTTTTGTTTCCTCAATTACTAGTGTAATTGATTATTGTATTTCACTGGATATTAGGTTTCTTCTTCTTTGAATTACCCATTCATATTTTTGTTTCTCTTTTTCATATTGACTTAAAGGACTTCCTTATAGATTCTGAAAATTCACCCTTTGGATACTATATTTGCAACAGATTTTTTTTTCTAGACTTTTAACTTTTCTTCTTGAGTCTTATTTTGTAAAAGTTAAGACTTTAGCCAGACTTATCAAGCTTTTCCTTTAATGCATTTACATTCTTTCTCTATCCTAAGTCATAAGCACAATCTATATTTTTTCCAATATTTGCATAATTTTAAAATATGGCATGAGGAATTGATGTAACTTTACTCTTTCTCTATCAATAGCCAGTTTTGCCAACATTATTTATGGAAGTAGCCCAGCTGATTGAAACATCACTTCTGTAATTTTTGAGTTCCTATATAGGCAGTCTATTTCTGTTCTCTAACTTGTTATATGGACCTATTTGTCTTTTCTTGGCCAATACCAAAACAAATTAATATAACTTTATGATATATATATATATATATATTTTTTTTTTAAAGATTTATTCTGTTTATTTCTCTCCTCTTCCCCACTGTTATCTGCTCTCTGTGTCCATTCGCTATGTGTTCTTCCATGTCTGCTTGCCTTGTCAGGTGGCACCAGGAATCTGCATCTCTTTTTTTTTAATTTCTCTCCTCTTCCCCATCCTCCCCGCCCCCCCAGTTGTCTGCTTTCTGTGTCCATCTGCTGCGTGTTTTTCTGTGTCCACTTATATTCTTGTCAGCAGCACCAAGAATCTGTCTCTTTCCATTGCGTCATCCTGCTGTGTCGGCTCTCTGTGTGTGCGGTGCCACTCCTGGGCAAGCTGCACTTTTCTCATGCTGGGCAGCTCTCCTTACAGGGCGCACTCCTTGCGTGTGGGGCTCCCCTACACCAGGGACACCCCTCCGTGGCATGGCACTTGTTGTGTGCATCAACACTCTGCATGGGCCAGCTCATCACACGGGTCAGGAGGCCCTGGGTTTGAACCCTGGACCTCCCATGTGGTAGGCAGACACTGTCCGTTGAGCCAAATCTGCTTCCCTGTCTCTTTTTTTGTTGTGTCATCTTGCTACGTCAGTTCTCCGTGTGTGCGGTGCCACTCGTGGGCATGCTGTGCTTTTTTCACGTGGGGTGGCTCTCTTTGTGGGGCAGCTCTCCTTGCACGTGGGGCACCCCTTGTGGGGGACACCCCTGCATGGCACGGCACTCCTTGCATGGCAGCACTGCGCATGGGCCAGCTCACCACACGGGCCAGGAGGCCCTAGATATCGAACCCTGGACCTTCTGTATGGTAAGCGGACACTCCATCAGTTGAGCCACATCTGCTTCCCTTTTTTTTTTTTTTAAGATTCTGTTTAGTTATGATATATTTTGATAGGTGTTAGGAAAATCCCATTCATTGCTTTCCTTTGAAAAATGAGGGCGATCTCTAGAAATGAGGAAAGTCTTTGCAAGAAGTAGTATTTATGTTGGTTCTTTGAAGATTGACAGAATTTCAATAAACAGAAATGGAAAGGAGGGCAAAGGTGGGGGATAAGAATTTCAGTGCATGTTGTATGAATCACAGATGATTTGAGTCCAGATTGTTCAGGGCCTTGAATGCATATGAGGAGTTTTGCCTTCATTAGGCAGATGGTAGTAAGAAGTAAGGGGCATTCAAGTAAGCCAGAGCTAAATGAATCTGTACCAGTGTGAATAGTAACTCAGGTAAGAACTAAGGAATGTGAAGGAATCATTTACATGAGGTGTTTTGTAGGAATAATCAGTAAGAGTTGAAGGTTGATTGAAAAACATAGCTCAGGGATGAAGCCCATGAACTGAAGCTGAACTTAAGGTTTTGGGAGTATGATAGGGCTTTAGTTTTGAGAAGCTGGTTTGTCAGGATGGTGATGAGTTTGTTTTAGAAGATATGTTTAATTTGAAGTGCTGGTAAATATCCAATTGGGAATGTCTAGAAGACAAAAGTGAAGGACTAGGGTTTAGGAAATTCAGGTCTAGGCATCAGGTACTATATTAAAGCTACAGAAATTGTTAAAATTGTTCTGAAGAATATAGTTATCTATAGGAAAAGAAGGTTAAAGGCAGAACTCTCATCTCATTATCTTAACTACCATTTGTTACACCCCTACTCTGCTGATCTTGTAAGATCAGTGCTCAAAGCTCTATATAACCTTTCTCTTTTAATGCAACCCTGTGAAGTAGATAGTATTAGATGTTATTCCAGAAAGGTTGTAACTTGCCCCAGTCGAATAGCAAAGCTGGGCAGCAGATAAGGTGATCTGATTTTAAAGCTCATGATCTTCACCTCTAAGATACTTAACCCTTTAGTTGATGGAGAAAGCTTACAGGAGTGTGGGGAATTCTTAATTGTGAGAACTGGAAAGGCCTAGGGAACTTCTAAGCTGACTCCTTGGTTTTAAACTTGGGAAACTAAGACCTAAAGATGTAAGGAGACTTGGTCAGGGTCACTGTGGTGTAAGGCCTAAAAATAATATTATGTGTTGCCTTGACATGTGGTGGAATTGGGAGGGCCTCAAATGACATAAATGCAAGTTCCTCTCTCCACTCTGCCCCCTAGCCAGGCACAATGCCTGGTTATGCCAGAGTAACCCGGCTTCTATTCCTTGCCAGCCAGCAGAATTATTCAAATAAGCCAGTCACATCCTTCTGTGGGAACCAGGGCCCCCTGCCCTGTTGATGCTGCAAAGCCTCCCTCCCACAGCCTCTTGCTGTGTACTCTGCTCCCAAGTGCAGTTCTCCCATGGCCCTGCTTAGTGTGGTGTCCACCTCCCCCTGCTGTCAGCATATGTGACTAATAAACTTCTGTCCATCTCATTTGCCCAAAGTCAGGTGTCATATGTTTGGCCATCCCCATAACCCTGGGCTGGGAATTTTTCCTTCACCAATGGGGTGAAGAGGAGATAATTGAAACAGTCACAAAACCAGATGGTGGAAATGCTTAGTCACCACTGACTCTTCTACCGAAATACATGGAAGAGCAGGATTGTTTTTGTTTTTTGTAGAAAAGAGAGCATTTGCAAGCTTCAAATTTATTTTCAGGTTTCATGTTTTATTCTTTATATGTAAGTTTGCATTTTCACTCCAAAATATGTCAGCTAGTATTTGTTTAATTTTTTATTTTGAAATAACTTTAGACTTGTAGAATTTTTGGGAAGATAGTACAGAGAGTACCTCCATACCTTATAACCCTTGTGCAACCATTAAAATTATTGTTCCACTCTGAACAGTGCTTCATTTTTCTCCGGTTTCTTTCGAGGTATTTTCTTTGTCTTTAGGTTTCAGCAATTTGATTGTGATGTTGTCTGAGCTTGGATTTCTTTGGGTTTATCCTATTTGATTGGAAATTAAATTTCTTCTTTAATTGTTTGGTAAAATTTTCCAGTGAAGTCATAGGGGCTTGGAGATTTCTTTGTAGGGAAATTTATAACTATTGCTTCACTTGTTTAAAAGTTACAAAACTGCTCATATTTCCTATTTCTTTCTGTATCAGTTTTAGGAAGTTATGTTTTTCTAAAAATTTATCCATTTGTCTGAATTTTTAGGTCTCTTGGCATAAGCTTATATGTTATATACTTTTATCTTTAAAAAAAACATTTTTAAAAATGTTTCAACATACAGGACAGTTACAAAAACAATACAAATCCCATACAGAGAACTTCAATATACCCCTATCCACCAACATACCCAGATCCACCAATTTTAACATTTTGTCCATATTTGCCGTTTTCTCCCTCCCTCCCTTTCTTCCTTCCTTTCATTTTCTAAACTCTCCAATGTAGGTAGTATGTACTTCATGCTCCTTGAACACACAATACTGCCATGTGCCTTTCCTAAGAGTAAGAATATTCACTTGAGTACAGTTACCAAGTTTAAGAAATTTAACAAGCTTTGTGTATACTCTTTGTGTTCATCTGTTGTTTTCCTATTACCTTTATCTCCTTGAACATTTTTAGGACCATTTTAAAAATCTTTGCTATGTCCCAGGTCTGGTCCTTTTCCCTGATGCTTGTCTTCCTTTTTTTTTTAAGAAGGAACCAGGAATTGAACCTAGGACCTTGTATGTGGGAAGCAGGCATGCAACCACTGAGCAACAGCCCCTTCGCAGTGAGAGTTGTGGGGTTTTTTTTCTGTTTGTTTGTTTTTGTTTTTAGGAAGTACTGGGGATTGAACCCGGGACCTAGTACATGGGAAGCAGATGCTCAACCACTTGAGCTACACCTTCTCCCCTCATTCACGGTTTCTAATGCGGTAATCTTTTCCTCTGCCTGGGCCATTGCTTCCTGTTTCTTTGAATGTTTTGTGACCTTGGACACTTTGATATTTTAGTGTGTTATCTTGGAAATTCAGACTCCGAGGCATCTGTTCCTTAAGCTTGTATCCAGCTAGTGTTAGGACAGAGTTTTCCTTGAATGCCAGGGAGCTAATGGCAACAACAAAAAAACGAGAGGAACTCCACCACCTCTGTGTGCCTAGTTCCTATCACACTCAGGGAGGAGCCGCAGCTGCGATGGCTGCCCCAGTCACCATCACTGCAACCACGAGCAGTGAGCAAGACCCAGCAGCCCCCACTGCTCTACTCTTAGTGCTGCTGACCAAGCCTGTGCCGGAGTCAGTGGCATTACATGGGAGGCACCTGCCAGCAGGGGCAAACTCATTGCAGCAAAGGTTTTGGGAATGGTAAAATGGTTCAACGTAAGAAACAGATATGGTTTCATCCACTGGAATGGCACCAAAGATGTGTTTGTACATCAGACTGCCCCATGAAGAAGAATAACCCCAGGAGGTACCTTTGCAGTGTATGAGATGGAGAGACTATGGGGTTTGATGTTGTCCAATAAGAAAAGGGGGTAGAGGCAGCAGATGTCACAGGTCCTGGTAGAGTTTTCCTGGAAGGCAGTGAATATGCAGCGGATGGTAACCATTATAGATGTTAGCCACGTGGTAAGGGTACTCCATGTAGTTACCAGCAAAATTACCAGAATAGTCAGAGTGGGGAAAAAGAAGGAAGGATCTGTGAGTGCTCCCGAAGTCCAGTCCCAACACTGCAGACCCCACCTTACCACAAGTGGAGGCAGCAGCCATAGTATCCCAACCTCATGCCCAAGGAGAAGTGATGGAGGGTGCAGACAGCCAGGGTGCAGGAGAACAAGGTTAGATCAGTGAGACAGAATTTGTATCAGGGTTATAGACCACAATCCACAGGGACCTCCTCGCCAAAGTCAGCCTAGAGAGGATGGCAATGAAGATGATAAGGAAAATCAAGGAGATGAGAACCAAGGTCATCAGCCACCTAACATCAGTACCGCAGTTATCTACGCAGATGCCCAGAAATCCCTAAACCAGAAGATGGCCAGGAGACAAAAGCAGCTGATCCACCAGCTGAGAATTCCTCTGCTCCAAAGGCTGAGCAGACAGGGCTGAGTAGATGCTGGCTTACCCTCTCTTCCATCATCCAGTTTAGTCAGTTAACAAAAAGAAATGAATATGAAATTATGGCAGTAAGAAATGAACAAATGACTGGAGCTGATAAAATGTGCTTGTTTTTTGCCTGTTGGCTACATAACTAAAACTATCTGCATTATCTGTGCAGTGTGGGGTTTTTATTATTTTTACCTATAGTTGTCTCTTTTTTGGTAATGACAAATGTGTTTTTGTCCATCCCCCCCGATGGCTCCCTTGTCTGTTTGCTCGTTGTTTTTGCTTGTTGTTTGTGTTCGTTGTCTGCTCATTGTCAACTCATTTGTTTTTTTTTTTCTTCAGGAGGCACTGGGAACCGAACCCAGGACCTCCCATATAGGAAGCAGGTGTGCAGCTGCTTAAGCCACATCCATTCCCAAATGTGGTTTTTTAAAAATGTGTTTTTTCCCCAATACATTTTTAAAGGTTTTAAATTGTATCATATCTGGTTGAGATTTTAATTTATTTTATTTTAAGATTATTTATTTCTTTCTCTCCCCCCCCCCCCGGTTGTCTGTTCTCTGTGTCTATTTGCT
This sequence comes from Dasypus novemcinctus, assembly GCF_030445035.2. Classification (NCBI taxonomy): domain Eukaryota; kingdom Metazoa; phylum Chordata; class Mammalia; order Cingulata; family Dasypodidae; genus Dasypus; species Dasypus novemcinctus. Next base: position 17,243,893 of record NC_080690.1, on the reverse strand, counting down.
GCGTCTTCTTTGTCTGCTTCTGTTGTTGTCAGCAGCACGGGAATCTGTGTTTCTTTTTGTTGTGTCATCTTGTTGTGTCAGCTCTCCGTGCATGTGGCACCATTCCTGGGCAGGCTGCATTTTCTTTCACGCTGGGCGGCTCTCCTTACTAGGCGTCTCCTTGCGCGTGGGGCTCCCCTACGCGGGGGACACCCCTGCGTGGCACGGCACTCCTTGCACGCATCAGCACTGTGCATGGGCCAGCTCCACATGGGTCAAGGAGGCCCGGGTTTGAACTGTGGACCTCCCATGTGGTAGATGGACGCCCTAACCACTGGGCCAAGTCTGCTGCCATGGTTGAGATTTTTAAGAACTTCATTTTTAATTTGTAATAAAAGGTTACAATTTGATCTTTTTTAAAAAAAGTCAATAAACTGCAAGCACCTGTTAATAGAGGTATTAAATAATTATCTCTGTGTGTATGTCTACATAAAAGGAGAGGGGAAAAAAAGAAAACATCCTTCCTAGTCTTTGTAGATGTACCTGTTTGAGAGAACTGCTTCAGGGCTTATCTATACAGTGAATATAGAGCATAGCTCCAGGCCAAAGCAAGGGCCTCCTTGAACCCCTCTGCCCTTCCTTGTCCTGGACATGAGCATGTGACTCTAGGAATTTCCCTGTTTACCCTGATTTGAATGTCCCTTCTTCCCTAGGAAACAGTTTCTTTAGGGTCCTTGGCACTGCAGCTCTTTCCTGCAGCCAGCATTCCCTTGCCCCTGGGAGCCACAGCTTGACTGCTTTACCGTAGTCTTCTGTAGGTGACTCTGTGAGCTGCCTTCTCCATTCAGGGCAAGTTCTAGGACAGTGAGTTAGTCCCTCAGGCCACCACCAGACAGATTGGGCCAGACTCACAAATTCCCTACGTGTATGAGGGTTACTCTCTCCCATCTAGAACTGGGATCCAGGGAATTGCATTGGGAATATGGCTGGCTCTGAGCTGTGGCGGTGGGGGGTGGTAGAGGGGCCAGCCTGGGTGCCATGAGATCCTACTGCTTTTAAGTAGCTTTTTTCTTGATTCAGCATTTGCCTGTTACTGCAGTTCTTTAACTTTTTTCTGGAAATTTAAGAAAGAATTTTGTGTATATCAATAATTAAGTCGTTTGTTAGTTGTGTTTTAAAAAAACTGAATAGATTTTTTTTGTCTGTTTGTTCTAACAGTTACCCAGATAGGTGTGCTAAAATTTCGCACTCTGAATGTTGATTTGTCTGTTTTTCTTGTAGTTTCTGACACTTTCTGCTTTATATATTCTAAGGCTGTCTTATTAAACACGTATATCTTTGGAGTTGTTGCCTCTTGAATGAATTCAAATTTTTATCATTATATTGTGTAACTTAACCTCTAGTCATCCTTTTTTTTTGGTTAGTGCTTGCATATTTGTCCTTTTATTTTCCATTTCTTTGCTTTATTACTTTTCTCTTGTAAACAGTAAATAATTTTTTTCTTAAGTTTTATCTACTATGAATTTTTTTTAAAGATTTATTTATTTCTCTCCCCTCCCCCCACCCCACCCCAGTTGTCTGTTCTCTGTGTCTATTTGCTGCGTCTTCTTTGCCCACTTCTGTTGTTGTCAGCGGCACAGGAATCTGTGTTTCTTTTTGTTGCATCATCTTGTGTCAGCTCTCTGTGTGTGCCTCACCATTCCTGGGCAGGCTACACTTTCTTTCGTGCTGAGTGGCTCTCCTTATGGGGCACACTCTTTGTGGGGACACCTCTGTGTGGCACTGTACTCCTTGTGCACATTAACACTGCGCATGGGCCAGCTTCACACGGGTCAAGGAGGCCCGGGGTTTGAACTGCAGACCTCCCATGTGGTAGACGGACGCCTTTACCACTGGGCCAAGTCCACCGCCTACTATGATATTTTTGTTTTTTAGTGTAGTATTTTCTATTTGTGCCACTTGTTCTATATTCCTTTTCTTTGTCTTCTTTTGTTTTTAATAGTCCTTATCTTCCCTTCTGTAAACTTGGAAATGATAAGCTTTTTACTGTTCTCTCAGCAGTTATCTTAAAACAATCTTTCTCAAGTGATTTTCCATGAGAGAATTGAGCTTAAAGAAAATGATTTGGGTGACTGTTTTCTGTAGTCTCTCAATAGTAATGAAATTGAATTGTGACTGGAAGCTGAGCTGCAGTTCTGACAGGGCCTTTCTACTTTAAATTCACGCTTACCCCTAGGGCATTCGTTTTTCTGGATCCCAACCCATAGTGAGGGGAGGTCACTGAGCAATATTGACAGGACCCGGACCCTAATTTCTTTCCCCCAGATCAGTGAGAATATCACAAGCACTGTCATGGAATAAGAATATGCTCTCTAGGCAATAGCTGCTTGTCCTGGGCTTCTACTCTGAACCTTAGCCTCTCTGAACAGAAAAGGTAAGATGAGTACAAGGAATCCTTTTTTTGTGTGTGTGTCTTTATTCAGAATAATAAGTTAGTACCCTAGTAATCTCCAAAGATGAATAATGACTTCGTTTTTTATTCTTCTTTAGAGTTATCATCCTGAGCCCATGGAATTATATATATTTGTTTCAGTGGATTGCAGTCATTATTCTTTGTGATGCTGAACTTGTCCCATCTCAGCTAGTGTGAGCTCTTTCAAATTGGCATCTATGTCCTTCCAGTATCAGTAGTCTTTGATAGCGTTCTGGATTGTCCATTAGTTTTTGCACAATAAGCTGTCCTAAGTGCATCTTTTCATTGTCTGACCCAGACCGGGAGTAGGTCATTTTTCTAAGGACTCCTGGTTCATTTTAGTGAAATATGGTATTTAGAATTTTAAAGATTATAATCTGGGGAATAGGGGTACTCATTGCTACAGGTTACCTGTGGATTTTTGGAACATTGGAAAGTATAAATAAACAAGGAAATTGCATGTATTCTTGCTTTTCCACTCCGAATCATGGCAAAATTATTTTAAAATTAGAACCATTAGACATTCCAAATACTTATAGGAACTTTTGCATTCTGTTTTGATCACTTTGATTTGGTAAGAGACTTGAGGTACTTGGTTGTCTAGTAAACTACCCCACATTAATAACAAAATGGGGTGGGGAATTGGGGGGGAAATTGGGATTTTAGAACATTTTAATCACTGCGACAAGAAACCCTAAGTCTATTAGCAGTCACTCCTCATTCCCCAATTCCCCAGTCCCCTATCAACCACTAATCTACTTTCTCTCACTTTAGATTTGCCTTCTAGATGTTTCATATAAATGGAATCATAGAATATTTGGCCTTTTGGGTCTAGCTTTCTTTCATTTAGCATAATATCTTGAGGGCTTATGTATCAGTAGCATTTATCAGTAATTCATTTCTTTTTATGGCTGAATAAGTTTCCATTGTATGGATATACCACATTTTGTTTATCCATTTATCAGTTGATGGACATTTGAGTTGTTTCTACTTTTTGGCCATTATGAATAAATGGTATTGTGAACATTCAAGTACAGATTTTTGTGTGATCCTTTGTTTTCAGTGATCACACAGTGCTGGGTCATATGGTAACTCTGTTGAGGAATTGCCAGACTATTTTCCAAAGTAGTACACCATTTTCATTCCTACCAGCAATGTGTAAGTGTTCCAGTTTCTATGCCTTCTTGCCAACACTTGTTCTTGTCTTTTTTTTTTGTTTTAGCCATGCTAGTGGGTATGAAGTGGTATCTCATTCTGATTTTTTATTTTTAAAGCAATTTTATCAAGACAGGTTTACATACCATACAGTCTATCCAAAGAGTACAGTGGCTTTTAGTATGATCACAGAGTTGTGTGTTCATTACAACAGTCAATTTTAGAATATTTTCATTACTCCAAAAAGAATAATTCCCTACACCTTAGCAGTCACCTTTTAATCCCTTTATCCTTTCCCAACCATATATAACTGCTAATCTAACTGTGTCTCCATGATTTGCATTTTCCTAATGACTAATAATATTGAGCACTACCTCATGTCCTTTTGACCTTTTGTATATCTTCTTTGAAAAAATGTCTTCATATCCTTTGTTCATTTTTAAAATTTTTATTGTTGAGTTGTAATAGTTCTTCATTCTAGATACAAGTCCCTAATCAAGTATATAATTTGTAAATATTTTCTTCTACTCTATGGTTTGTCTTTTCACTGTCTTGATGGCATACTTTCAAGCAAAAGTTTTAATTTTTAATAAAGTTCATTTTATCTAATTTTTTTTTGTTACTTCTGTTTTTGATGTCATAACTTAGAAACCATTTCTTAATCTGAGGTCATAAGATTTACTCATATATTTTCTTCTAGGAGCTTTATAGTTTCAGTTTTTATTTTTAGGTATATGATTCATTTGGAATAAATTTTTGTATACAGTGTGATTTTAGGGGTTCAACTTCATTCTTATGTATATGATTATCTAGTTATTCCAGCACCATTTGTTGAAAAGAATATTTTTTCTCATTGAATTATCTCGGCACCCTTGTCAATGTAAGGATTTATTTCTGGACTCTTAATTATATTCCATTGATTTATACGTATATCCCTATGTCAGTACCACACTTGATAACTGTAGTTTTGTGGTAAATTTTGAAATTGGGAAATGTGAGACTGCCAACTCTGTTCTTCTTTTTCAGTGAAACTTACATTTATTTCCATATGAATTTTAGGATCAGCTTGTGAATTTCTGCAGAAGAGGCAGGTGGAATTTTGATAAGACTGTATTTTTTATTTTATTATTATTATTTTTTAATGTTACATTAAAAAAATGTGAGGTCCCCATATAGCCCCCACTCCCTCACCCCACTCCTCCCACATCAACAACCTCTTTCATCAACGTGGCACATTCATTGCATTTTGTGAATTCAGATAAGACTGTATTGATCTGTAAATCAGTTTGGGGAATATTTAACATGTTTATTTATTTATTTATTTATTTCTCTCCCCTTTCCCCCCACCCCTGTTGTCTGTTCTCTGTGTCTATTTGCTACGTCTTCTTCTTTGTCCGAGTCTTGTTGTCAGTGGCATGGGAATCTGTGTTTCTTTTTGCTGCATCATCTTGTGTCATCTCTCTTGTGTGCATTGCCATTCCCGGGCAGGCTGCACTTTCTTTCACGCTGGGTGGCTCTCCTTATGGGGCGCACTCCTTGCGCGTGGGGCTCCCCTATGCGGGGACACCCCTGCGTGGCAGGGCACTCCTTGCGCGCATCAGCACTGTGCATGGGCCAGCTGCACTTGGGTCAAGGAGGCCCGGGGTTTGAACTGCGGACCTCCCATGTGGTAGACGGACGCCCTAACCACTGGGCCAAGTCCACTTCCCAAGTATTAACATCTTAACAGTTTATGTCTCCCGGTTCATGAGCATATATTTAGATCCTAACATATATTTAAATCTTTTAAATTCTTTTCAGCGTTTTATGGTTTTCAGTGTGCAAGTCTTACCCCACTTCCATTAAATTTATTCCTAGGTATTATTTTCCATGCTATTGCAAATGGAATTGTTAACTTTACTTTAGGATTGTTTATTGCTAATGCATAGAAATACCATTTTTTAAAAAAAATCTTATACCCTTCAACCTTGCTGAACTATTTTATTAGTTGTAACAGTTGTTCTTGGCTCTTTAGGATTTTCTACATACAAGATCATGTCATTTGTGAATAGAGATAGTTTTGTTTCTTCCTTTTCAATCTGAGGTTGATTTTGAGTCTGTAAATTTGAGCTTAACAGGGATATCTTCTGAACATGCCTAGCAGGCAGTTGGATATTTGTTATCAGAACTAAGGAGTGATTGAGACAGGAGATAGAAATTTGAGAACCATAATCAGTCTGTGAATAGTGCAGTTGGTAGGATGGATGCCAGATTGAAATAAATTGAGGAGTAAATGGGAGGTGAGGGAACAGAGAAAACTAATATAGAAGCACTGATGAGAAGAGCGCCTCAGAAGAATGAACGCATGTTTCTCAAAATATGGTTTGTGTGCTGTGTGCTTTAAAATTACCTGGAACATTGGTTAAAAATACATTTTCCTGTGTTTCCTCCTGGACCCTTCACATTTGACTCTCTCGGTGGGTCTTGCGATTCTACATTTAAAACTAATTTCAGATAATTCGTGCGTGCATAGAAATTTGAGAATCACTGAACTAAAAGAATTCTAGAGTTGAGACAAGGAGGGAATGGGAGAAAACATGAGTGTTTTTGTAGCTTTAAGGAGGAGGATGGAATTGAACTGTGAGAAGAGAGAAGAACCAAGCTCCCTGAGGAAGGGTGGAATTTAGAATATAGATGAAGGGATTGACCTGGCATGGAAGGGGAAGTAGCTTCCCCATATATCTAGTGTTTTCATACAAGGTTTACTGGTTAATATGATTTTAAGGTCTTAAAGTAATTGAGCCCATTTTTCTCATTCTATGTATGGGGAAGAACAGCAAAGATAATAGGGCAAAGTGACACCCAAGGTTATTTAATCAAGAGTGTGTTTATATCTGAAATACAAATGAGTTCCCAATTCCCACTTCATTACTCTTTACACCGCCTCATACCACTGCTGTTCCCATTCATTTCTGTTTATAGTTACTTGTCTATTAGTAGTGCTTTTACCAAGAACTTAATATCTCTTATATCATAATGTGCTGTTTTCTTCACTGTAGATCAGCCACACAAATACTTCTGGTGAAGAGGAGGGTGGCTAAAGAAAGAAAAACTCTTGCCTGCATGTATCACTCCTGCATCATGATTAAGATAATCGAAATATCCTCATGAGGGACAGAAAGATAAAGAATTATGTACAGAACCAGAATTAATTTTTTCCTTCAGAATAGACGAACAACAATTGTTGGCATTTATTCAGTACTTCTTTTGTATCTAGAATTATGCTAAGTGCTTTATATTCATTAACTTAATTTTTACAAGACTCCTGTGAAGATAGGTTATTAAGATCCAAACTGTATGGCTGAGGAAAATATAGCTCAGTGAGAATTAAGTAGTTCAAGGAAACAATAAGAGGCAGAACTAAGATTGAGACTCAAGTATGTCTGACTCTGAAGTCCGTGATTTCATCCACTCTGCCCTGCAGCCTTTCTGTGTATACATAGGAGCTTTGGTGGTTGCAAGAGGATTAATAGTAGCATCCAAAGGAAAATCTTCCTCTGTAGGCCAAAATTCACAGGTATCCCCACTATATAACTTCTTCCGGTATTCTTATACTACTTGTTGAATGGTGTATTCTGAAGGACTGTTTTCTTTTCAGAAAAACCATGCCAGATGGATCATCTGGATCGAATCCTTCTGTCTGGCATCTATAATGTACGCAAGGGAAAGACCCAGCTGCATAAGTGGGCTGAACGCCTCGTTGTTCTCTGTGGCACCTGCCTCATTGTTTCCTCAGTGAAGGACTGTCAAACTGGAAAGATGCACATTTTACCTCTGGTTGGGGGAAAGGTAAGATTCACAAAGGTGAATTCTTCATTTAATTTTCTTACTCAAATCTTTTTCATAGCTTTTTTCATGACTTTTCAAAGAAAATGGAAACATTATTCAAAATTATAAAGTTTGTCTTTTAGAGTTCTTAATTTAAAGAAAAGAAATGGACTCAGGTCAATTTAAGCCCAAAAGAGATTTATTTACATCACAGACTCTCTGGGAGTCCAAAAGCTATCCAGGCCCAAAACCTTGCCACAGAACTAGTCTGTTGAAGATGCCTCTTCTTCCACTACTAGGCACTAGGTGCTGTTGTTTGCAACAAGAGCAGACAGCGGATCCTGCCACTGGAATCTGCCTTTGGAAACTAAAAGAAAGTAGCTGCCAGCATCTATCACCAAAATAGATTCTTCCCAGTCTCTCCCTTCCCTGCATTAGATTAACATTCAGAGTCTACAGTCACAAGACCCCTCTCCAGCAGCCAGGAAAACATGGAAGCTTGGAATTGCCATTTTTTTCTATCTGTACCAAACAGTCCCAATCATAAGAAAGGAGTTCAGTTGCTAGTCAGTTGAACAGAAAAACAGATTATCATAAGCAGATATATTAATATTTATATGAGGCTATACATAATTTTATTTCTTCTATTTTTATCATTTAATCTTGAATTTTGTAAAACAGTCTGAATTTAAGAGAGCTTCCAGACAGTATGACTTCATGAATTCACAGTTTGAGGCATCCAATCTGTTCCAAATACTCAGCAGTATAGATAAAGTACATCTATATAAAAAGACATGTAGAATGAAATGTAAAGTTGTAATTAGGTCTGAGCCTTCTGGGCTCTGGGTTTGAAAGCTGTGGCAACGCAAGGGTTTAGCTCCTCTAAGTATTTTGATCTAAAAGTGATCCGTTCATGTTGGAGGACCTGGTCCAGACCTATTGGCAGGGACTGGAGGGGTGTCTTTGTTCCTGAAAAAAGACTGGAAAAACAAAACACAAAAAACCTTCAACTGACTAGAGGCTTATTTCTAGCTATAATACTAGGGAGGTGGGAAGACTATACAGCCTGTGACCAGGAAATGAACCAAGTCCCCACTGACTTAATGAAAGGATATATGTAATTCCAGTATCAACCATGCGGCAGGAGTCCACCACCACCAATATAAGACCTGGCTAGTCTTGGGGGCTAAAGGACAGATGAAGAAAGTAAGTAAAATTCCTAGATAAATGTGTTTAGAAAATGGAAGAACAAAAAGAAAATAAATTCTAAAATAATAAGTGGATATGAGTCATTTAGAATATTAGAAATAAAAATACAGTTACTAATATTTAAACCTTAATAAATGGAATAAATTCTAGGTTAGACACAAAGAGAGAATTGGTGGATAGTAAAGTAATTCTTGTCCATTTTGTTCAAGATGTCAGTATGCCCATCAAGATCAAAAACTGTATCTCCCAACCTCCCTTGCAGCTAGTGGTGCCTAGTGAGATATAAACAGAAGTTTCCAAGTGGGATTTGTGAGAATGTTTTTTAAGTGAAACAGAGTTGATGACTTGGCCCTTTGCCCAACTCATCCTTTGTTTATAGAACATAGTCCCTCAGTGCTGGAGAAAGAACAGTCATAGTGACTGAGCTGGCAAGTATATTTTAATTTCCTAGACTGCTTAAGCAAATACCAGGTTAAACAATGGGAATTTATTTGATTATGGTTTTGAGGCCAGGAAAATGTCCAAATTAAGGCATCATCAAGGCGATGCTTTCTCCCCAAAGACTGGGGTGTTCTGGGACTGGCTGCTGGTGATCCTTGATTCCTCTGCTGCCACGTGTCTCCTGGTCTCTTCCTTCCTTTCTGGGCTCCATTTCAGCTTCTTGCTTCCTGTGACTTTCTCTCTGTCTGAATTTCATTCTGCTTATAAAGGACACCATAATAGGATTATAGGTATCTTGATTGAGGTAGGTCACACTTTAACTGAAGTGGCCTCATTAGAAGATCTTCCTTACAATGGGTTCTCACCCACAGGAATGGATTCGATTTAAGAACATGCTTTTCTGGGGGTACGTACAGCTTCAGACCACCACAGCATGCTAAGTGTGGCTGAGTGGGAAAGTAGAAGGAGGCTGGGTCTCTCATGGCATTATGGGGCAAGAGAAATGTGCATTTTCAGTGTGAAAGTATACTAGAAACTGAATAGTTTAATTTACAATAACCAAAACTAAAAACAATCTAAATGTCCATTAATTGGTAAGTTGATAAACAAATGTGGTATATCCATACAGTGGAACACTATCAGCAAGAAAAGGGAATGGACTGCTGATATGAACAAGACCAAGGGTGGATTTCAAAACCATTACTGTAACAAAAGAAGCCAGATACAAAATGGATACTTTATGATTTATTTATAATAAATTCTAGAAAGGCAGAAAAGTCTAGTGTTAGAAAACCGATCAGTGGTTCACAGTGTGTAGGGCGAGGGTGGGAATTGACTATAAGGAAGGAGCACAGCAGAAATTTGTGGGATCAAGGAGTGACCTCTTCGTATTATTTGTATTTTTCTTTATAAAACAGATGTTGAGCATCATGTCATGGACTTATTAACCTTTTGTATATCTTAGAGAACTGTCTGTTCAGATTCTTTGCCCGTTTTTGAAATTGGGTTGTCTTGTTATAATCGTCCTTTGGTTTTTGACTAGGCTTTTTTTCAGTGAGTATGGTTTTCTCCCTTCCCCATCTCCTTAGGTGGAAGAAGTGAAGCGCCGGCAGTACTCGCTTGCGTTCAGCTCAGCTGGAGCCCAAGCTCAGACCTATCATATCAGCTTTGAGACTTTGGCCGAGTACCAGAGATGGCAAAGGCAAGCATCCAAGGTGAATAAGTGATGAAACATCTTGGTGGGAAGATAAGAATATAGAAGCCCAATGGAAACATATTTTGTAACTGGAATTATTGTCAAGAGAGTGAATTATAATTTTTATGTATATTACTGTAGACCTTTCTGAGTATATAATGAATGAATTCATGTAATTCCACTGGGAGATAACAGGTCCTTAGTTTATTATTTTTATTTGCATAGAAAAAAGACCTTTAAAAGTGTTTTCAGGTGCATTTACCTTTATTACATCAGTGTGAGGAAAATAGGGCAAATATATCTGTTTGACCCTTGAAGGACTTGAGATATAATGAGATTAAATTATTCACCCTTGGCCATAGTAGTCAATGATAGATGCAGTCATTGCCAAACTTGTACTCTATTCTTGATCTGTATTTATTTAGCACAGCCCTGATGAACCATTTCAAGCTTACTGATTGGGCAGAGACATGTAATCCTGTTGCAAACCATCATTCCTATATGCTGAGGATAATTAGCCTTTCTGCATAATTTCTGCTTTTTAACCTTTAAAGATGAACTGCTCCAAAAATTGTATCATAGTTCCCAAATTCTCTTATTCTCATAGCCGTCTTATAGAATTTTAACACATTTTCCTTTGTGGATCTAAACAGTTGCATAAGAAATTGTTTCAGAGTAATGACATGCCATCAAAACAAAAATGATTTTCCCAGTGATACTTTGTTTGCGTTTCTAGACCCATTTTCAGTACCCACATTTTATTACTATACTATTATAGAAATTTAAACTGTTTTGGTTTTATTGAATTTTTGTAGTTATATTGTATTTTTTTTTTTTAAGATTTATTATTATTATTTTTTATTTCTCTCCCCTTCCTCCCCCCCTCCAGTTGTCTGCTCTCTCTGTCCGTTCGCTGTATGTTCTTCTGTGATCGCTTCTATCCTTACCAGGGGCACTGGGAATCTTGTGTTTCCCCTTGTTGCGTCATCTTGTTGTGTCAGCTCTCCATGTGTGCAGCGCCATTCTTGGGCAGGCTGCATTTTCTTTCGTGCTGGGCGGCTCTCCTTACAGGGCGCACTCCTTGCACTTGGAGCCGGCTCCCCTACATGGGGGATACCCCTGCATGGCAGGGCACTCCTTGCCCGCATCAGCACTGTGCATGGGCCAGCTCCACACAGGTCAAGGAGGTTTGGGGTTTGAACCGTGGACCTCCCATGTGGTAGACAGATGCCCTATCCATTGGGCCAAGTCCGCTTCCTGTAGTTATTTTGTGGTGATTATAAAATGTGCTCTGTGTAAAACTAGTTTCAGTATTAAGTAGCTATTCCATTTTTCTCCAGTCTTAAGAGAAATTAATATTTTGGGGGCACCTTTTAGATACTAAATACTTGGTTATTTCATTTTGTCCTTACAACAGATGAAGAAACTGCTAATAATTAGTAGAGCCTGTGTGGCTGCAAAAGACTGTGTGTTTCATAGCACAGTGCCACCCAACATTTGTGCAGTTATTATAAATAATCAACATTACTTTTTGCATGAAATGTTAATTTTCCTTCTTTATGTTTATGATTTTTTTTTACCTTTTTTTTTTCTCTGCCCCCCCCCCCAGTTGTCTGTTCTCTGTGTCTGTTTGCTGCATGTTCTTCTTTGTCCGCTTCTGTTGTTGTCAGCGGCACGGGAATCTGTGTTTCTTTTATTTGGTTGCGTCATCTTGTTGTGTCAGCTCTCTGTGTGTGCGGCACCATTACTGGGCAGGCTGCACTTTCTTTCGCGCTGGGCGGCTCTCCTTACAGGGCACACTCTTTGCGCTCCCCTACGTGGGGACACCCCTGCGTGGCACAGCACTCCTTGCATGCATCAGCACTGCACGTGGGCCAGCTCCACACGGGTCAAGGAGGCCTGGGGTCTGAACCGTGGACCTCCCATGTGGTAGACAGATGCCCTAACCACTGGGCCAAGTCCGCTTCCTTTTTTTGCCTTTTATTTACAGAGACATTACAAGTTATACCTTTGTGATTTTCAACCAGCTTGTAGTTTTAGGAAAAAGTGAAAATTAACTGATTTTTATAAATGAATAACGTGATCTCATTACCTTTTTTTTCTTTCCTGTGTTAAATCCCTGCTTATTTGTGGAAATACCCTTCCATCTTATGCTGGTTGATAGATATTCAGTCCTCTCTCAGCTGGGCTCTTCTCTCTGACTTTACTCAGGTGGTGTCCCAGCGATTCAGTACTGTCGATCTCTCATGCTACAGCCTTGAGGAGGTCCCTGAACACCTCTTCTACAGTCAAGATATCACCTACCTCAACTTGCGACACAACTTTATGCAACTAGAAAGACCAGGGGGCCTGGGTACTCTTTACAAGTATGTGAAGAATTGTTTTCCTTTAGAAAATAGATTTCTAGACCATCTTTTTACAACCAAATTGTAATCAATCTCAGTGGTTTGTATCAGTAGATGAACACGTTTTAACATCTTATATATCCTAAAATTTCCCCTCCATCTTGACAAGAAAGTAAAATTTTTTATTCACCAAATTCCTTCCATCTCCCCACCCACCATTTTTTTTTTTTACTCCGTAAGACAAAATATATAAATGCTCTGTTATGGAAGCAGCATAGAGAGATTCATTTTATGAGAAGTTTTTGAATCAAAGCATCAAACTTAAATGTCAGAGAAAATAGGACTAATTCTAAAACTTCCACTCCCAGCAGCTGGGCTTTTATTTTTCCTTTGTACCTGCTACTGCCAGCTCTTTTGCCTGTCGGCTGTGAAACCTCTCTCTCCTAATGAAGGCACCATTTCACCCATAAGGGTCTGTGACCCACATATTTTTCCATCTCCTTTGTTAAAATATATAGATTACCCTATTCTTACCCTTTACCTGTCCCACTTCTTTACCCATGTAAAAATGGATAGAAGGATAAAAGTAATTGGATGAGGGAGCCCATGTAGCTCAGTGGTTGGGCACTGGTTTCCTGAATACAAGGTCCTAGGTTCAATCTGTGGCCCCACTACCTAAAAAAAAAAAAAAGTAATTGGAATTAAAATAATGAAAATGCGCTAATAATGATTGATGTGATGAATGCACAACTATGGATGAATTTTATTAATATATGTCAATAAAATTAATTTGTCTAAAAAAATTAATTGGATGATATTCCTAAGTATTATTACTAGAGTGACTCTCATGGATCCACTTTTATGGTGATAGCATCTTTAGATAAGACTGTAGAGATAATTTTACTTCTAAGAATGAAAGAGAAACACTAAAAATTTTAATTTTATGCTATAAATTGGATTACATACCATAAAACTCCCCATCTCATACATATTTTCAAGCTCTAAGTGGTCCATTCATTTCAAGTGACATTTGAGACAACATAATTTCAGCATTAAAGTTGTTTATAATGGGATATGATCCATATAGTTATTACTTGATCCTGGGTCCATGGGTTGTTTAATTGTTGCAGGTCTGTTCTGTGTTGCATATAGAAGTTTAAAAAGAGAAAAGATTTCAAGTATATCAAGTACACAAGAGTTGTACCAGTGTGAGATTTTCTTCAATATTACCTGCCTATTTTAGGTAGAGAGCTCTCTTTTTGTTACAGTACACCTGACTTCCTTGATATCATGGGCTTTGAATTAGTCATATTAGTATCTTCTGTGCCAAGCATGATGCTTGACCCATAGTTAGTGTCCGATAAATATTTGTGGAATGAATTCTACAATGGTTATTTGAAATAGATCTTTTTCTTGCTATTCAATAGTATAATTTGTATATTTGCTCTTAGATTTTCTCAGCTCAAGGGCCTGAACTTGTCCCATAATAAACTTGGGTTGTTTCCTATATTGCTGTGTGAGATCTCTACCCTGACTGAGCTCAACCTTTCCTGTAATGGATTTCATGACCTGCCAAGTCAGATTGGCAATCTGTTAAAGTAAGTATATGATTTTACTAGGTTCACCTCTTCCTTTGCAGCACAAGAAACTTGACTGGCTCTTGGAACGAAGGTCGTACAACAAGCTCTTGTAGTGAAGTAAATCATATAATTAGGAATCTAGTGACTAAGCCCTCAGTTTTAACAGTAGAGCCTTTGACTATTTTTTTTTATTTTTTTTAATTTTTTTTTATTTTTTATGACTATTTTTAATGTTGGGGAAACCATCCATGTAAATTATATATAAGTAATCTGTTAAATCTTGAAAGATAGAGATTTAAGATGTTTTATAGTTATTGGATTTATAATAAGTTAGCAACACAAGTTAGAATCCATAATTCTAATTCTATCCATTCTAATAATGTCCTTCATAAAATACACTTGCTTTGTTTTCTTTTTACAGTCTTCAAACCCTCTGTCTTGATGGTAACTTTCTGACTACTTTACCTGAAGAACTGGGAAATCTGCAGCAGCTTTCCTCCCTGGGAATTTCCTTCAATAACTTTAATGAAATTCCCAAGGTTTATGAGAAACTCACTATGTTGGATAAAGTGGTCATGGCAGGAAATCAACTAGAAGTCCTAAAGCTAGGGGAGTTGAACAGAATGAGTCATATCAAACATGTAGATTTAAGGTAAGATCATTGTTTCCCAGATCTTCCTTTAGAAATTCTCTGATAGACCTTTATTAAGTTTTCTCTTTATAAAGTCTCCTATAACACATTAGGATTTTAGAACATATTTTCAAAGCTGTCATAGAACTTCATCTGTCTCTCGTTAGCAGGAAGACTAAGACTGTGATAGGCATAACACATGATAAATGTTGTCAAACTGCCTTTGATAAAAGTTCTTCTGATTTACTCTCCTAGCAACATTTTATGAAAATTCTCATTTCTTCACATCCTAGTCAATATTGGATTTTTGCATTTTTTGTTAGTCTGATAGGTAGAAAATAGCATTTCATTGTTTTAATCAGCATTTATTTACTTATGAGTAAAGTTGAGCATCTTTTTGTGTATTTATTGGTAGTTTGTTGCCCATTTTTCTGTTGAGTCATTGAGTTTTTTCTTCTTGATATGCAGTGTATTATAATTAAAATTATAAAGGTAGGTTTCACTACTGAGAACTTTTTATGAGTTTTATTTTCTCATTATAATCTTTTCTCAAAGGAAGCTGGTAATAGACAACTTCCTGGATGTTCTTTGATTTACACTAAGTCATTGATGTCCCCTATAAGGATATAGACAGATTTATTGAAATACAGGAATATGATAACAGTCCTGCATGCATTAAATCAGACACTTGTATAGAAAAAAAACAAGAAGTCGTTTTCTATAATTTGTTATGGAACTATTTCATGTGCTTCTAACATATATTAGGTTAGTGCAAAAATAATTCCAGTTTCAGACCGTGAATTTTAAATCATTATAACTAGGCTCAAACATATCTTTATTAATCAAAATAGGAACCATTACAATCAACACATTTTTACCAATGAGAAATAGGTTTGTTTATTCCTGTAGTATAAAAATCCGTGCTTTGGAATTCAGTGAACTCTTGGAAAGCATTTTCTGCTTCTTGTTGGTTGTGGAAGTGTTTTCCCTGCAAAGAGTTGCCGAGATGCCTGAAGAAGTGGTATTCGGTTGGTGAGAGGTCAGGTGCATATGGAGGATAAGGCAAAACTTCGTAGCCCAATTTGTTCAACTTTTGAACTGTTGGTTGTGTGACATGCAATTGGGCGTTGCCATGGAGAAGAATTGGGCCCTTTCTGTTGACCAATGCCAGCTGCAGGCGTTGCAGTTTTTAGTGCATCTCATCAATTTGCTGAGCATACTTCTCAGATGTAATGGTTTCGCTGGGATTCAGAAAGCTGTAGTGGATCAAACTAGCAACAGACCACCAAACAGTGACCATGACCTTTTTTTGGTACAAGTTTGGCTTTGGGAAGTGCTTTGGAGCTTCATCTCTGTCCAACCACTGAGCTGGTTGTCACCGGTTGTTGTATAAAATTCACTTTTCATCACATGTCACAATCTGATTGAGAAATGGTTTGTTGTTGAGTAGAATAAGAGAAGATGATGCTTCAAAACAATGATTTTTTAAAAATTTTTGGTCAGCTCATGAGGCACCCACTCATCGAGCTTTTTCACGCTTCACATTTGCTTCAAATGCTGAGTGACTGTAGAGTGGTCAACATTGAGTTCTTTGGCAGCTTCTCATGTAGTTGTAAGAGGATCAGCTTCGATGATTGCTCCCAGGTGGTTGTTGTCAACTTCTGATGACCAGCCACTACAGTCCTCATCTTCAAGGCTCTCGTCTCCTTTGTAAAACTTATTTTTTTTAAATGATTTATTTATTTATCTCCCCCCGCCCCCGTTGTCTTCTGCTGTGTCCATTTGCTGTGTGTTCTTCTGTGTCTGCTTGCGTTCTTGTCAGTGCCACTGGGAATCTGTGTCTCTTTTTTGTTGCATCATCTTGCTGTGTCAGCTCTCCATGTGTGCAGCGCCACTCCTCGGCAGGCCGTGCTTTTCTCATGCATGGTGGTTCTCCTCACGGGGGCACAATCCTTGCGCATGGGGGACACCCCTGCGTGGCACGGCACTCCCTGTGCACATCAGCACTGCACATGGGCCAGCCCATCAAATGGGCCAGGAGGCTCTGGGTTTGAACGCTGGGCCTCCTATGTGGTAGGTGGATGCTCTATCAGTGGAGCCAAATCTGCTTCCCATTTGCAAAGCTTCTTGAACCACCACTGCACTGTATATTCATTAGCAGTTTCTGGGCCAAATGCATTGTTGATGTTGCGAGTTGTCGCCACTGCTTTATGACCCATTTTTGAACTCAAATAAGAAAATTGCTAGAAATTTGCTTTTTTGTCTAACATCATTTCCATAGTCTAAAATAAATATAAAATATACAGTAAGCAATAAGTCACTAGCAAAAAAACATAAAGCAAGAAGTGCACATTAAAATGATGTATAACATAACACATTTATTTAAGAATGAATGCTATTATCAAATGGCATATTTCAAGAATGCAAAACCTCAATTACTTTTGCAACAATCTAATAGATTCTTTTCCTCCCCATAATTAATGTAATATGAATTCTTGCACCTAGAGGTAGAGCAGGCACAGCATCAGGAGGAAATGCGGCTGCTTCTCATTATCTTGACAGAGTATTCCTAGGACTGCTTAGCACTGAACCAAGCAGTTATGTTCATCTTCTAGTTCCTTCATCCTAATCCCAATATATTGTACTGAACCTTATTAGGTATTTGAATGTAAGTATTTTACTAACTATGGATAAGGCCATTCTTTCCTTTTCATTTAACTTGTATTTACCAGTGTGGATTGTCTGACCCAGTTCCTAAACATAGAATTCAGGGTATATCTGTCTGGTTATTTATATAGTTCCTTGAAAACTAGGCAAGTAGTGAAATCTTTATGTTGTTTAAGAAAAAGAAAAGGTGATCATACCTCTGCTGTTTTTCTTTTGTTAAGCACATTTAATACAATTTATTAAATTCTGATTTATTTCTGATTATTTCCTTGTCTCTGTTATTAAGGATGAACCATTTGAAAACCATGGTTATTGATAATCTCGAGGGAAATAAATACATCACCCACATGGACCTGCGGGACAATCAGCTGACTGACTTAGATCTTAGCTCCTTATGTAGCTTGGAGCAGCTGCATTGTGAGCGGAACCAGCTGAAGGAGCTAACACTCAGTGGCTTTTCCCTTCGAACCCTCTATGCCAACTCGAACAGTGAGTTCTCTATCCATTCTCCTGATTTTACTCTCGCAGCTCTAGTCAGAACTTCCTGAGAACAGTGGCATCTGTGGTGGTCTGCAGCCACTCTGAAAAATGGAGTTGGAGATTCCAGACCTAGTTTATCTTTTAAGTTTGCTGTCGATGCTTAAATAGTTGAGACGTGCATAAAAAGACATGGCAAGATATTCTGGGGTTCATTAATTGAGCATAATAAGAGACATATTGCAAAATAACAGAGAGGGACGGTGTGTTCTAAACGGAGTGTCAGTAATAGTCTAAAGGAGGAGTCTGAAAATTCCAAGGCCACTGCTTTTGTATGGCCCATGAAGAATGCTTTTTTATGTTTTAATGGCTGGAGAAATGAATCAGAAGATGAGTAATATTTTGTGACATGTAAAAATTACATGAAATTATAGTACCCACACAGCCACACTCATTTGTTTATTGTCTATGACTGCTCTTGTGCTACCGTGACAGAGTTGAGTAGTAGCAAGAGAGATTATATGGCCCACAAAGCCTTAAATATTTATTATTTGACTCCTTAAGAAAACGTTTGCCAACTCCTAGTCTAAAAGCTTGTGCTATGTCAGTTCTTGAATGAAAAGTCCCTTATTTCCATAGTGATTTGCTTTAGGAATTTTTTTTCATCATGAAGGACCTCATGTCTATTGAGGCCATACTTTTCAATGGAAAGTTCTTCTTTACTAAAGAAGCTATACTTACTTTCACTCTGTTTAAAGAATTAATGGAAGAGATGTTCAATTTCACTAAGTATCAGAGGAATACAAATTAAAAAACAACTTTATACTCATCAAATAAGAAAGAAAAAGAAAAGATAATGCTAAGTGCTACCAAAGATGTGGAGATGCAGGAGCTCCTGTACACTCCTGGTTGTTTGTGGGGTCGATTGGCAAAACCACATTGGAGAGCAATATGCCAGTGTTAGAGAAGTTGAAGATGGAAGTATCCAATATCCTAGCAGTTCCCATGTCTTGAATATATTCCAAGACTTGTACACAAGAATGTTTATCACAACATTGTTGTAGTGAAAGAAATTGGAAAAACTATGGCTGTTATTAGGGAAATGGGTTAAATAGTGATAATTTCATACAATAGCATTTTGTATAGCAGTGGGAATGAATATACCAAAGCTTAATGTGTTAACAAGGAAAATCTCAGAAATATTTGTGAGCAAAAAATGAAAGGGCAGAATAATATATACACTATGATAATTATATCAAATTTTGAAACACATAAATATATTGTGTTTTTTTTACCTATAAGCATGCAGTAATAGTATAAAAGAATCCATGGGAATGATAAAAACCAAATTCAGGATGAAAAGTACTTTAATGCTTCAAAAAAAAAATTCTGAAGCTTCAAAGGCAGAATGTAAAGATCTGTTGAAAACTAGAATATGGGTGAAAAAGTTTTTATTATTTTGTTCTCTTTCCTGTGTCTGTAAAATATATTAGTAGGCTATAAGAAAGTTAAGGACTTGTGTGTTCATCACCTTTTATAATGTTTTAGAAGCTTCAATTTGTAATTTTGATCATTGCTTAGAACAGTCAAAGATGATGAGTGTTAACTTGTGCTGTTTCTTGCTGTTGTGAGGTGGCAATAGGTCCTTTGCCTTCTTGAAATACTTATTATCAGACCCATTCTCTATTTTTAATGTATCTAGAGAATCTGAATGACTGGCCTTACTGGAAAAGACTTCATTGATTTATGTGCAGTTCTTAGTAACAGAATCTATCATGCTAATGTACTAAAAAGGCCTTTTAAAATTAGCCAGTTTGCCTACAGAATCATTAAAATGCTACAAACTTGGAAAAACTCACATAAACACTTGCAGTTATGATACCTCAAAAGTAAAGAACATAGCTTCACAAAAGAAGTTATCCAAATGACACCATTACATACCTACAAGAATGACTAGAATGAACAAGACTGATGAAAAACCAGTGTCATCTGTTGGAAGTGTAAACTGGCACTACCACAGTGGCACACTGTTCAGTGTACTCTGTACCCAGTAGCACCTTTCCTAGGTTTATCTTCAACATAAATGCTTATATTAGTCCACAAAAATCATAGACGAAAATGTTCCTAGAATTTCTGTGTTCATAGTAGCCACAAACTAGAAAATGTTTCAGTGCCTATCAGCTCTGAAATTAGTAAATTGTGATGCATTTACATGAAAGATGTATATAGCTATGAGCATGGGTGAGCTCCATCCACATGCAACAATGTGAACAAATCTCCCAAGCATAACGTGGAGTCGGTGAAGTCAGAGAAAAGATGATATATACTACATGTGTGCATTCATATAAGCAGGCAAAACTATAGTCTGTAGAATTAGAAGTCAAGAGAGGAAGTAGGTGTAGCTCAGAGGTTGAGTGCCTGCTTCACATGGATGAGGTCCCAGGTTCAATCTCCAGTACCTCCTTTAAAAAAAAAAAAAGAAGTCGGGAGAGCATTACCTTTGTGGGGTAGTGATGGAAGGAGGACAATGGGTGGCTTCTGGGGAGCTGGTAACATTGTTTCTTGACATGGGTACTGGTTACATGGTTTGTTAGAATTCATTGATTTCTACATTATTGCCATTTTTTTTTTTAAGTTAGAAGGCTAAGTAGTTACTATTAACGTTTAACAACCCTTGATCCAGTACACAAGAACCTTCAATTAGTTTTATTTGTTTTCCAAGAAAATGGCATTAGGCATTTAAAGTTAGTCCAAGTGAGTTCCCTTGTGGTTTTTATCTTTAGTTCCTCTCAGTAGATGATAGCAGTTTTATCTCTGCTGCTTGCACGAAACTACTATTCCCTTGTTTGCTCTCAGTTAACTTTTTTCAAGAATGTCTCTAACTCTGGTTTATTTTTTAATTAGGGTTGACAGCAGTGAATGTTTATCCAGTACCTGGTCTACTGACTTCCCTAGAACTGTCTCGGTGAGTGTGTATCAGGAAGGTGGTGCTTGTTGGTTCTTGACATTAAAGATATGTATGTGGAATCTTCAGCCGTTTGGAAATGTAGGAAATCTAAATATAGTAAAATATTTGTATAACTTGGAAAAAGATAAAAGGTTGAGCAGAGGAGTATATTTAATAGCCATAGTATATTTTTAAAGGAAGGATCCTCTTAAAACAGAAAAGGTGCCTCTGAATGATTCATCCTTAAAGTCTATGGATTTAGAATGAGATGCAGACCAAGGAGACAACCTGTCATCCCCTGGGTGGCAGTGATTTCCTTTTTGCCAGTTAGAATCCTGTAATTCTTGAGTTTTAGGTAGTGGCTTTTTGTTTCTATTCTCTTTTGCTTCTTTGATACTCTCTTGGTCTGATTTTTGTAGAGACGCTACTATAATTATACTCAGTATTTTATTATTTCTTTTGGTGGTCAAAAATAAACATAAGTGAGGTTTACTTTCATTTTTATACAAGTATTCAGTGGTTGAATTTTCCAGTATGGTGGGTGTCTTTTGGAGAGATAGGCCATCAGACAATAAGTTACAGGGCAGTATCCTAATAAATGCTGTGAGCATGAAAGCACTAGGAGCATGTTAGAAGGGGCAGCTGACAGGGTTATATATGGTCAGTATTCTTGTAAAGATTGAGATGATAAATGTATAATATATAGCATATTACCTGGCATATGGCAGTCTCTCAAGAAATAGTCTCTTTTTGTTGTTACTTTCTTGTTACTATGATTAAGCTACTGTTCTAGATTCTCTTCGTCCCATTTCTTTGTTACATCTTCTCAGCAAAACTTCAGCATGGATCAATGCCAAGATTTACCTTTTCTGCTGAGCTTGAGCATTGCTGAGCAAAATCACATTCACATAAACATTGCTATAATAAATTCATGATTTCCAACCTCGTTTGATGCTTATAGTCCCTTTGTCTTTATAGTTCCTTCTTCCAATGTCCTAAGCACCTGTTCCAAATTGCTCTACTTCCTTCAAATCCCATTGACCCATATCTCCTCCTCTCTAGACTTTAGCACCCTATTTGATGGAGATTTCCCTCAGCTTCCTACCATTTTGCTTTAACTTATAGATTCATGTCCATTCCCAACTGTTTTCCTCTTTTCAAGGCTGTTTCAGCCTTTCGCTCCATTTTCTTCATTGCTCTGGGACCTTGGTTTATTAGGCGTCATCCTTCTTCTCTTGTCTGTGTTCAGTGTATTCCTTTATTTCACACTCATCTGTTTTCTGTCTGAATGAACAGAGAAGTTCCCCTTACCCCATAGTCTTTCTAGTTACTGTCCAATCCCTCTCATCCCCTTTCTGTTCAAATTTCTTAGGAAATATTTTGCACTGGACTCAATTTCCTCAGTTCCCATTTGCTTCTTGTCCCACCATAGCTTCCTTCTCTTTTGGAACTTTTTATTTTAAGTATATATCAGTGCTGTTACTCATGCTCTCTTTTCTTCAAACATGCTATTTTCATGACTTCTCAATACAATCTGATTTTATTCATAGTACTTTAACAATTCCTTCTGTGTATTTTGTCAACTCTTCTTAGGCTAGCCCTTTAAAGGTCAGTTATCCCCAGCATTCTGTTCCTGGTCCAGTACACTTCTCGTTTGACATATTTACTCCAGTGGTTTCAGCTACGCTTGCATAGTGCCACCCAGATCTCTAGCCCAGGCCCTCTTCCACACAGCCTTGTCTCTTACTCTCTGCTCATATTTGATGCATCACCAAACTGCATATTATTCTCCCCATACATCTTTTCTTTCTTATTTCTTCTCTTGCCTCTGTGCCTTAGCTCATGTCGTCTCTTGCTTGGAGTGTGCTTCTCACCTTAGGTCATTGTACCACATTCTTCAAATTCTAATCCAAACGTCATCTTCCTTAGGGAGCTTTCCTTGATCCAGTTCAGGCAAAGTATTCCCATCACTAGGCTATCGCAGTATCTGTCTTTCTCTTATAACACTTACACATACATGTATACCTGTATACATACATTCTTACATACATATATTCACACATAGATACATTGAGGCCTGGAGAAACTAAGTAACATCTGAAAATAAAATTTTTTTTTAAAGATTTATTTTTATTTATTTCTCTCCCCACTCCCCCCACCTCCCGCCCCAGTGTCTCTTCTCTGTGTTCATTTGCTGCGTGTTCTTTTGTCTGCTTCTGTTGTTGTCAGTGGCACGGGAATCTGTGTTTCTTTTTGCCGCGTCATCTTACTGCGTCAGCTCTCCGTGTTTGCGGTGCCATTCTTGGGCAGGCTGAACTTTCTTTTGCACTGGTTGGCTCTCCTTATGGGGCATACTCCTTGTGCGTGGGGCTCCCCTACGTAGGGGGCACCTCTGCGTGGCAGGGCACTCCTTGTGCGCATCAGCACTGCGCGTGGGCCAGCTCCACATGGGTCAAGGAGGCCCGGGGTTTGAACCACGGACCTCCCATGTGGTAGACAGACACCCTATCCATTGGGCCAAGTTCGCTTCCCTGAAAATAAAATTTTTTATTAAACATCCATCCAGTGTTTTAAATATTGGAGTCCATGTTCTAAATGGTTCGAAACTTTTTACTTTTTTCTACACTAGTTATCTTTTTCCCTTCCTTCCTCACTTTTATTCTGCTAATTTTTCTCAGAATTTGCTTTTCTTCTTGCCTAGTCATCATTCAGTGGTGAATTCCTGCTCATCTCCTGAGTTTTTTTAAAATGGAACTTCTTCTATTAAGTCTTTCCTCATCTCTCTTTCATCCCATCCCATCCTATCCCACGCATGCTTTCCTGCTGCTGAAAGCCTAGGTTGCGTTTTGCCTGCTTTGGGCATGTGTTGTGATTGAGCCAGTGCTCTGCATGCTAATTCAGCAGCATTCACTGAGTACCTGCTGTAGTGCAGGTAAGTGCCAGGAGATTCCTTAGAGAGCATGTGCCTGTGTCACAGAGTTCATAAGCCAGTTAAGAGATACATTGTAGTCTCGTGTAGTGAGTTCCACTTCTCATCTTAAATGATGCCTTTTGATTATTAATTTTCTGCAGAAACCTGCTAGAGTGTATCCCCGACTGGGCCTGTGAAGCAAAGAAGATAGAAATATTAGATGTGAGCTATAATCTCCTCACCGAGGTTCCCATGAGGTATGTGTGTGTGTGTGTGTGTTAATGTGGATAAATATATGTGTATGTATATGTATGCATGCATGCATGTATTTATTTCTCTAGCTTTGGGTTGCTTTTCAAAGGTATTTCTCATTCATCAATTCAGTGAATATTGAGTACCTGCTTGAGTGCAAGGTAGTGTGAGGTGCTTTAAAGAATACAGTAATGGCTAATGCATGATCTCGGTCCTTAAGGAACCTAATAAAAGGGAAGGAGAGGTGACATGTGCAGAGATAACAGTAATAAAAGGTTACAAGTGTTGCTGGCATAGGCTGATGATATGATAGTAATACTAGATTGTTTTTATTGGATGAGTTATAAAGAGCTGGGCTGTGTTCTAAGAACTTCTCTTTTATTATTTTATCTCTAACAACCATATTATATGGTACTCTTAACCTCATTTTAAGATGAGGAAATGTTTAGTGTGGTCAGGTAACTTTCTCAGTGTCATACACAACAAGGAATTGAAGTGGTCATCCTTACTCTGGAGATTTAATTCTTAATCATGCACTGTATATAAAAAATATTTTAGAAATTCAGAAGAACTTTGTCTAAATAATTAAAGAACGTTTCATGGAGGAAATGGCATTTAAGTTGACCTTTACCAAATGGTGGGAGTTTTATAAGAGGAAGTGGAAAGTAGGTGGAGTGGTGGAAGATGGTACATTCAATGTTCTGGTCAAAAGCATTGAAGTGGAAAAAGTGTGGATGGCACACTCCTTTAAAATTAGTCTTTGTCACACAATAAGCATGACCAGTCTTTAGAGTCAGACTTCAGATCAGATCCTGACTGGTCCACTTGATGTGTTTAGTTTGTAATCTTTGCAAATCACAGTCACTTTCTGAACTTCTTTGTTAGATGGCCTCACACATTGTAAGCATGGAATAAGTATTAGTTTTGTTTAAGTAAATTTTGTTATTGTTATTAATCAATTATATTAATATTAAAAATACACTGAATTTTTAGAGCTGTCTGGACAAAAAATTCTTTTATTTTAGAAATTGCTTTTTTAGTGTAAATCGGTTCTATGCTCTTTGCTTTCATTAATTCATCTTTTCTCAGAATGACCTTAACGTCTTCCTGGTGAGAAAACATATGGTTGGGGCTGCTTTCTTGGCTCAGATACTTGTTTGGGATTATACTGTCTAGGAGAATATGTTTCTACTAGTTCACTGGTTTCAGTTAAATAGCCTAGGGACAGACTCAGAAAAAGCATTTAAACAAGTTTATTTGTTCCTTTGTATTGTCTCCCCTTAGAATTCTGAGTAGCTTGAGTCTTAGAAAACTGATGATAGGACACAACCATGTGCAGAGCCTTCCAATGCTGATGGAGCATATCCCCCTTGAGGTGTTGGATATTCAGCATAATTTACTCACCAGGCTGCCAGATACTCTCTTCTCCAAGGCCTTAAAGTAAGTGCCACTAAGCGTTTTTTCCAGAATAGCAGAATCATTGGCTAAACAAACTGCATTGACTTGTCATTGGAGTGGCCTTTGGAATTGTGTCTACAGTGTTTACTTGATGGTCCAATGATAGGTGGATGTTTATTTACAACTTGTATGACAGGGAATAAGATACTGGTTCATGAGCTAATACTGTTCTATTCAAAGTTGAAATAACAACCAAATATTTCAGATGTTTTTGTGTTGTAAACAATTTCAAACAGGTTGGAAAGGTTCAGGCTTTGATCTTTGAAAATGAGTATAGTTATGACTTTGAAAGAGTAGTCATAGTATTCTGATACAGCTTCCTTAAGCAATTTCAGCTTTTGCATTGGGAAGAAAAGAACATACCACTGAAGTTATTTTAGTTTTTGCTTCTAGCTTTACCAAACTATCAGAGTTAGTCTTTATTTGCGAGCTTTTTTAGTACTTTCTTTGAAAACTACATATTTAAAGGTAGCTTCATTCCAAAAGGTGTTATCTGCATTTTCATTGTAAATTAACACATAGATGGTATGTTTTTCCATTTTTAGGCCTATAATCAGGTTTCTGTAATATGTATGTCACCTTTAAATGAAATCTAGTTTTTAATTATAATCTTCTGCAATATGGAGAAGTCAGTATTTTCCTTAATTTAGAAATGGAGAAAACAAAGATAAGCACTGGTAATTTAACATAAGCTGGGAAGGGGATGTGGCTCAATTGACTGGGCTCCCATCTACCATATGGGAGGCCCAGGGTTCGCATCCCAGGGCCTCCTTGTGAAGGCAAGCTGGCCTGCGCCACACGGAGAGCCGATGACCCATGCCGCGTGGAGGGGGAGTGCTGGTGCAGCAAGATGATGCAACAAAAGGGAGACAAGCAGACCCAGAAGATCATGCAGTGAATGGACACAGAGAGCAGACAGGAAAAACAAGCCATAAGGGAGGGGGAAATAAACCAACCAACCAACAAACAAATAAATAAATTTTAACTTAAGCTACATGAGGCACAGAAAACATTTGGCAAATAAGTATCCAGCTTGTTCTCATCTCTGCTTAGCAGTTTGCTTATCTCTGAATCTATTACACACTTGGAGTTTCCTAAAAGTAAAACCTTTGGAAGTTCTAAAAAATGTTTGAAGGAAGTTTCCTTTTTTAGAGTGTTTATATGGAGTCTCCATGCAGTAACACGTGTTAATACATATTTCTTTTTCCTTTTGTTTTATTTTTCAAGAAGCTTTAGAGTACATAAATCATCCATCAGTAATATAGGGGAATTCCCATATACCCCACCCCCTCTCCCTAACACATATTTTTTTAACAATGCATAATGCTGCATTTAGTTCTAATAACAGTTTGAAATGAATTAGTTTTACAACCTTGACATCTGTAATAACGAGGTTCCTTAGCAAACTGTCAATGAAGCTTATTTAAAAAGACTCTGCTTGGGAAGCGAACTTGGCCCAGTAGTTAGGGTGTCTATCTACCACATGGGAGGTCCGCGGTTCAAACCCTGAACCTCCTTAACTTGTGTGGAGCTGGCCCATGCGCAGTGCTGATAGGTGCAAGGAGTGCCGTGCCATGCCGGAGTGTCCCCTGCATAGGGGAGCCCCATGCGCAAGGAGTGCGCCCTGTAAGGAGAGCCACCCAGTGCAAAAGAAAAGTGCCGCCTGCCCAGGAATGGCACCGCATACATGGAGAGCTGACACAACAAGATGACGCAACAACAAAAAAAGAAAAAGATTCCCGTGCCACTGACAACAGAAGCAGACAAAGAAGAATATGTGGCAAATAGACATAGAGAACAGACAACTGGGACTGGGGCGGGGCAGGGGTGGGAAGGGGAGAGAAATAAAATCTTTAGAAAAATAAAAAATAAAAAAATAAAAAGACTCTGCTTAGAGCATTTTGGAGCACACAGAAACACAAGTGGACACAGAGTGCCCTTAACAAGCTTAAAAGCTAATCAAGGGAAGCAGATTTGGCTCGACAGATAGTGTCCACCTACCACATGGGAGGTCTGATGAGCTGGCCCACACGCAGTGCTGATGCATGCAAGGAGTGCTGTGCCACGCAGGGGTGTCCCCTGCATAGGGGAGCCCCACGCACAAGGAGTACGCCCTGTAAGGAGAGCCGCCCAGCGTGAAAAAAGTGCAGCCTGCCCAGAAGTGGCGCTGCATACAGGGAGAGCTGATGCAGCAAGATGATGCAACAAAAAGAGACACAGATTCCTGGTGCCACTGACAAGAGTACAAGTGGACACAGAAGAACACACAGTGAATGGACACAGCAGACAACGGGGTGGGAGGGGAGGGGAGAGAAATAAATAAAAAATAAATCTTAAAAAAAAAAAGGCTAATCAAGGAGGTAGCTCATACAACAAAAAGAAGACTTAACGCACAAGTTTAACAATATTAGCTTCCTTTTATTGAGCCCATTCTATATATACACTAAGCACTATGCTATGAAAATTTTAAAATCATACCATGTTTCTCATGTTAGATTGGCAGAGATTAAAATGAATTAATGATACTTGGTGTTGACAAAAGTATGAGCAAACTAGCATTTTTATATACTTCCACTGTGGAAGTATAATTTGTTAACAGCCTTTCTGGAGCTCAGTTTGGTAATATATATTAAAATCTTTTAAAAAATGTATATGCTTTGACCCCACAAATTCTGTATCTAATTGAGTAGCCTAAAGAAATAATTAGATAAGGACACAGGTACTCATTACGATGTCTATAATATCAAACAATTAGAAATAGCCTGTATGTCCATTTTTTAGGGGATTGGCTTAATAAATTAATGAAGCCACTAAAATTAGGACTTTTTCTGAAGGTTTTCTGCAAGTTCAAATAGATATGAACATTATACTCAACATCTTTCATTAAACATAACAACAGTAAAAGATGAAGTTAGATTAAAATCAGACCACTACAGAAGCCTGGAAAAACAACCAAGACTATATTCTTTTCTCTCTACGTGGCTTGCATGAGTTGAGTAAAAGGACCTTTGAATTGGATAGAATAAATTATAGAAAACTAGTTGGAGAGAATTACCTTTGTCATGAGTTGGGATGCATAGAATGACAATATTCCATACTGAGATGGCTTTACAGTTTCTACATAAGAAGGCACAAAATAAACCTAAAGGAAACAATTCTTTGTGCATCCTCTGTCAGTCTCAGGTACTTGAACGCATCCGCAAATAGTCTGGAGTCTTTACCACCTGCCTGCACAGGGGAGGAGAGTCTGAGTATGCTGCAGCTGCTTTATCTGACCAACAATCTCCTGACAGATCAGTGTATTCCTGTCCTGGTGGGCCACCCACACCTGCGAATCTTGCATCTTGCTAGCAACCAACTACAGACCTTTCCAGCAAGGTAAATGCATTCAAACTTTGATCATTTCAGACACATAACACTAATTCTACATTTGTCAGACTGAGTTTTTGGCTATCTTACTATGTACTCTTGCTTCTATTGAGTGACTTCCTGATGTTGTAATTTCACTAATGGAATGGGTAAATCTCATCTTCATAGACTCTACCCAGTTGTTAGCATTAGGAACCAGAGAAATAATAATGGGCTGAGGATACTCAATAATGTACAGGCTTATGAAATAAATTAATGAAATTCTGAAAGTAATTTTTTCTTTTCTTTTGTCAGAACTATTTTATAAAATACAGTTGAGTCCATTCACTTAGTCATTATTTATATAATGGCTACTGAGTGCCAGGTCATGTGTAAGTACTGGGGAAACAGCAATGGTTAAGTTACAGTCTCTGGTCTCAAGGAACTTAAGTCTAATTGGGGAAATGCACAAGAATACAGCAATTACATTGCAGTGTAAGAACCTCAGGATGTTAAACAGGCACAGGGAGCTACCTGCACTGCCCAGAGCCCAGGGGTGGGGGTTCAACTTCCTGGAGGAAAGGTCATCGGAAGGATGAGTAGATGAGTAGCTAGGCTACACTGATAAGATGTAAAAGAGATGTTTAGTGTTGTCCCAAAGTTTTAATACCTATCAAAAATTCATTTGATTAAAATATTTAACACCAGCAAACTGCATCTACACCATGAAAGTGGTTGTTAAACATCATGTTTTCAGTAACTAAGAATGTGGGGAAATGATGTTTGATGTAATTTGAATGAAATTATATTACATATATCATATAAAATTATATAATGTTTGATATAATTTGAGTGAAAATAAGATAAACTTAAGGACACTTACAAAATTAGTTATTTAGAGTTTGTAGAAGACAAGCAGAATAAACTTGATTACTTCCCCAAAAGAATTTAAACCATGATTTTTAAAGTGAATATAGAATCTTATTTCAGGATGGATATAGCTCTTGAAGTCTTATCAGACTGACTCACTTGGCCTCAAGTATGTTTATATAAAGTGAAAATGACAGATCACTGATAAGTTATATTCATCTGCAAAGCTATTGAAAGATACTCTGAAACTATCTGAATCCTGCCTAATTTGATGA
Source organism: Dasypus novemcinctus (assembly GCF_030445035.2). Lineage (NCBI taxonomy): Eukaryota > Metazoa > Chordata > Mammalia > Cingulata > Dasypodidae > Dasypus > Dasypus novemcinctus. The sequence continues at coordinate 17,213,873 of NC_080690.1, read as the reverse complement.
CAAATTCCTGGAGGTGTCAAAAGCAGGCTGAAATAAAGCATCAGATACATTTAAAAAAATGAAAATAAGAAATTAGCAATAAAAGCAAGAATTAACAGGAGATGACACAAAATTATAGTAATATGAATAAAGATAATAAATACTAAATAGAATTTGAGCAGTATATTAAGAAAATTTGGTCCAGTATATTAAGAAAATGATAAATAATATTAAGTATATTAAGAAAATAATAAACCCAATGTCAGGTCGTCTTCTGAGCAGTGTTATAACTGTTTAGGTACAATCTAAATCTTCTCTTTCTTTGCAGACTGTTTTCAGAATCTAGCACAGTTCTGGGTGCTCAGTAAGATGCTGGTTAAGATAGGGATACTGAATTTCTATTTGCAAGTTGGATACAGCAGGGAGTAGTATAAGGGGAATGCATGAAATTTGGAATCAGAACATTTAGGTTAGAATCTTGGCCCTATCATTTATTAACTGTATCATCTTCATCTGTTTGTCCCTCTCTTGAAAACAGAGACAAAATTTTATGCTTTACAAATTGTAAAAGGAAGTATATTTGAAAGTGATTATTCAGAGTCTGGCTCAATTAAGAAATGTTAAAAGATTTTTCAAGAGTCAAAAGCCAATGTTAGAAACATAACAATTACTAGGATAAAGGAAGGAAAGATTGAAGTAAATATCTGTAGGACAGGCTAGGACTAAAGAGAGAAAAGTAGCACAGTAAAAAGTGATGGAAATATTTTCAGTAGGAAGGAACAAATAAAAGTGGATGAGTGAAGGCAACTCTGGCTCTGAATGATCTGGAGGGAAATCAGAATGAAGTAATAATAAAGATATTCACAGGAAAGTGGATATGGCTCAAGCAATTCGGTTCCTGGTGCCTCCTAAAGAAGACAGCAAGCTGGCGTGACAGGCAGGTGCAGTAAGCTGACACAAGAGACAAAAGCAGAAAAAGCATAATGAGAGACCCAACAAAGCAGCGAGCAGAGGTTCCTGGTGTCTCCTAAAGAGCACGAGCAGGATGGCAAGCTGGCACAACTGGCAGGCACGGCGAGCTGATGTGACAAGATGACACAATGACACTAGGGGAAAAAACATAATGAGAGACACAACAAAGCAGGGAACAGAGGTGGCTTAAGCGATTAGGCACCTCCCTCCCACATTGGAGGTCCCAGGTTCAGTTCCCGAAGCCTCCTAAAGAAACAAAGAAGACAAACAGACACAACAAAGTGCAAACAACGAGGGGGTGGGGAGAAGTAAATAAATGAAATAAATCTTTTTTAAAAATTTATTAAAGAGAAAAAAAATATTCACAGTATCTTTAGGGAATGTTCAGAGTCTGAACTTCACCTATTCCAGAAGTTTGTATCATTGTTGTAAGCTATTTGAATACCAGATTTTAAATTTTCTGACTTTGTTTACAAATCAATAGGTAAGAGTTAAACAGCACAATAGAAAAATATAATAAGTAAGGGTCATCAACAGGTTGTTCTCAAAAGAAGAAATACAAATGATTGATAAATCTGAGCAATAGTTCAATCTCCAAAATTATCAAAGTATTGCCAATTAAAATAATGAGATATCATTTTCTGCCTCAATTTTTAAAATTATGTAAGCCTAGTGTTGGTGAGAGTAAAGGAAAAGAGACACAGTCACATTCCATTAACAGGCATACATATGTGGTATAATTGGGCAATAATTATGGATCAAGCCCTAAAAATGAGCATAACACCTATCCCAGCAATTCCAGTTTTTAAAAAATTTATTCTAAGAAAAATAATGGATATAGCTAAAGATTTGGTTATTACAAGGATATTCATTGCAGCAGGATTATATATATCATTTGTGCTAATTGTTATATATATTGTTTTGGTTACAATAGGGAATACATAGCAGCTACTTAAATGAGATTTATCCTACCGATCTACTCAAATGTTTGTGCAATGAAATACAAGATGTTTGGAAAATTAGAAGATTAGAAACAACCTAAATATCAAACAATATGGAATTGTGGAACTTCCGTATAGTGGATTCCATAGCATACTAGTATGTCTTAAACCGGACTCCCTGAGAATATTTAAGCCCTAATACCCTGAGATGTCCATTGTATGTAATGAATATGTAATGGATTAGCTGATTTCCTTTGCATTTCAAATGGTAACAGCTGGGTACTGTCCTTGAGGAACCTGAAAAAATAATCATTCAAGTCGTTCTTTGTAGGGCTTAATTCTCTGTGGGTACAGCGGTTCAGAAAGGCTGATCCAGCCATTTCAGATGATACTGTAAATATTCTTAGACACAGAAAGTAGTTTAGAGATTGGGGCTGGTGGGGAGGAGGAAGGATGGTGTTTGCTTTATAGGTACAAAGTTTCTGTTTTGGGTGGTAAAAAGGTTTGGTAAAAGATAGTGGTGATGGTAGCAAAACATTGTGAATGCACTTAATACCACTGAAATGTACATGTCAAAATGGTTAAAATAGGAAATTTGGGGTTAGACTTTGTTACCACAATTTTTAAAAACCCTTCTCTTCATTCATAAAGAAATGCTTGCAAAACAAGACTAAACTTTAGCACTGCCGAATTCGTTTGCCAAGTTTCCTGTGGGTCTTAATCCCTATGGAACGGGTCTTCTTAGTCAGCATGCCTGGAGACCTCACGAAGAGAGGAGATCTGAAGGCAGTCACTCAGAAGCAGCCAGAAGTTAGGGGAAACCAAAAGAGCAGACCAGAGAGAGGTGGCCTGGTGTGGGAGGTCGCCAGCCTCAGACCACAGGGGGCCCTGGGAGAAAGCATGGCCTTGCCGACATCTTGATTTCGGACTTCTAGCCATCAGAACCATGACAGTAAACTCCAGTTGTTTAATAAGCCAACAAATAACAGTTTGCCGTTACTGGCCATAGCAGACCTGCAAACTAAGGCATGGCCCAGCTTCATAAGGAAGACGGGGAGCTTCACTGCTTGAATTGCCCTGAGGGGCAGACTAGGCTGAGGGTAGCAGGAGCCGTCATCTTGGTGAGCCATTTGCCTCGCCGGTATCTGGTTGGTTAATTCTGACCAGTAATCTAGCAGCTGACAGGCAAGCCCTCTGTACCCTGTGGGTATGGTAAACCAGTACTTGCTTGGCAGCTGCTTATTTTTGGCGCAGTATGTTATTTTGGTGTTTTCTTTTCAGCAAACTGAATAAATTGGAGCAATTGGAGGAACTGAACCTAAGTGGCAACAAGCTAAAAACTATTCCCACGACCATAGCAAACTGCAAAAGGCTGCACACCCTTGTCGCACACTCCAACCATATCAGCATTTTCCCAGAAATACTGCAGTTGCCTCAGATCCAGGTACCTCGCTGTGCTGGAATATCATTAGTGGGGTAATGGCAGGAGCGTGGATGAGATTGTTCTCTTCTAATAAGAAAGAAGAAAGGGGCAGTTTGAGACTACGACATTCTTAACTGAGAAGAAACTAGGTTCCCTTTTGAGGATATAGTAGGAGACCCAGGGTTTGGGAGTAAAGAATTAACTCTGTCATGTATTTCCTTTCGATTTCTCCATTTTCCTCTCAGTTTGTAGACCTAAGTTGCAATGACTTGACAGAAATCCTGATTCCAGAGGCTCTGCCTGCTACATTACAAGACCTTGACCTGACTGGGAATACAAATCTCGTTCTTGAACACAAGACATTGGACATATTTAGGTAGGGAAAGTTCTGAAATTGAATTCACACATGCTCTTATTAACTATAGTCCATTGTTTTATTTTGGGGTTCACTCTGTGTGTTGTAAAGGTCTATTTTTTTTTCTGTTACCCTGAATACTTTAACATGGCAAACAAAGATGTTTTAGTTGGCACAGATCACCTTATATTACAACATCTAAAAGACATTCATTGTACCAAGACTTCATTGCATATTGAAGTAATTAAAATAAGCAAATAGCTGACTGAAACTTATAAATCTTCTTGTGCTTGATTTTCCTTTGAAATGAATGGGGGAGCCAGAGTGGCTCAGTGGTTGAGTACTGGCTTCCCACATACGAGGTCCTTGGGTTCAGTCCCGAGCCCCAGTACCTCAGAAAACAACAGACAAACAAAAACAAACAAAACAATATGAAATGAATGGCATTAGTTGTAACACTATTTGGCCCCTATTTCTTCCTTTTACCACTCTCATTCAGTCTATCATGACATGAATGTTACTTTACAAAAACATTTATTATTGTTCTGGTAGTTTTATAAAATACAGAATAGTATATGCTTTAATCTTCCCTTCTTCCACCTTACACAGCCATATCACAACCTTGAAAATTGACCAGAAACCTTTGCCAACCACTGATTCTACAGTTACATCAACATTCTGGAGCCATGGACTGGCTGAGATGGCTGGGCAGAGAAATAAGTGAGTATGTTGGCTGTGGGTACTGAGAAAGAACAAAGGCAGGCCCTGGCATCTGGGAACTGGTCTGATCCTCACAGCAAGGTCTTGGTGTTATTCAACACTGATGCCCACAGCTAGGCCATGTTGTTCTTCTCTTGGATATAAGTCAGAACATTAACATCAGATAAAATTCCTCTCAGACGGATAAAGTGAGACAAAAATGAGATCCATGTGCAGCCCATGAAATACCAGACACCATTCTATTGGCTAAAATGGGTGACTGCTGCTACTTTACCAATTATTGCTTTATCCTCATGCTAATCTGCCTTCCCTAGAGATAAGATTTATTGAGTTAGCCAGTCACAGCTGCTTTTTAGCAGCTCCCAATCTAGTAGGAACACTTCCTTAACTCCTCCCCCAAATACCCAGCCAAAGCCCAGATCTTTCCAACACTCTCTTACCTGTGTGCCCTGAGGTTCCATGGTGGGATTCTCCCTTGCTGCGAGGAATAGTAAACTCACCTTGTTCCATTACATGTGTGCTCCTGGTGGCCTTTGGCTGAAGGATATTGGACAGTAGTCTTTAATCACTACTAAGAGAAAACATTTCATCTTTTCAGTCTTTGGCAGCATTGCAGAGCTAATATGTACTGTCCATGAATGTGGCTGAATCCCGCTGGCCCTTATAGCATCAGTTCTTTCACATGCTGCTTAATTATCTAGAGATTTTTATCATGTGTAAGTTAGGATTTATTACTCTTTTCTATTCTCTGTTAATACTTTTTAAAAGAAGGCTTTTTGAAGAATAATTCTTTACCAGTAACTGTCTTTGATGTTTGCCTTTCTCATCTTTCTGATCAGGCTATGTGTATCTGCCCTAGCAGTGGATAACTTTGCAGAGGGGGTAGGAGCTGTGTACGGCATGTTTGATGGGGACCGGAATGAGGAGCTCCCTCGCCTCCTGCAGTGTACGATGGCAGATGTGCTTTTGGAAGAGGTACAGCAGTCAATAAATGATACAGTTTTCATGGCCAACACCTTCTTGGTATCTCACAGGTAAGCTGATGGGTTGAATAATCCCATTATTATATATATATATATATAATACCTCAATTCTTCTGGAAAATAAATCTTTCTAAATTATGGCAAAAGAATGAAAGAGAGACTATGGGCCTTCTTCCATGATTGTTCTCCCTCTGTCAGCATGGAGGGTGGGAACTTTGGCTCTTTAAAGAACCGTGACTCAGAGGGGATCTCTTTTCACAAGACTTGCATGCTACTTTATTGGAATTGTAGTTGGTGCTGAGTTTAAGATATATGTAGGGGATTTGAATCTCTGGACTGATAATATGACACCCAGGCCCAGAGCCTCAACAGACTTCAGCTCCTACACTTTGACTTATTGGACTTACTCCACTCAGCTAACATGGAGTTGAAGAAGGTCAACCACCACAACATGGAGCCTAGAGTGTCTACAACTAGAAGCGGGAAGAGTGCATCCAGTACCCATGTGGAATCTAAGCCCTCACTTGACATAGGTGTGCAATGGACACAACCAATCCAATGTCCACAGAGAAAATGTGAAATGGGTGTGGGAACGGTAGCCATGGGGGCTGCTGGGTGTGGGGAACGGGAGGAAGAGATGAGATGTGGAGGCGTTTTCGGGACGTGGAGTTGTCCTGGATAGTGCTTCACGGACAATTACGGGACACTGTAGATCCCCCCAGGGCCCACTGGATGGAACGTGAGAGAGTCTGGGCTATGATGTGGACCATTGACTATGGGGTGCAGTGATGCTCAGAGATGAACTTACCAAGTGCAATGGATGTATCACGATGATGGGAGAGAGTGTTGCTGTGGGGGGAGTGGGGGGCGGGGGCGGTGGGGTTGAATGGGACCTCATATATTTTTTTAATGTAATTAAAAAATAATAATAATAAATAAATATTAAAAAAATAAAAAATAAAAAAATAAAGAACCGTGGAGCCATCTCTTTTCTCTGCCCAAACCATAGGCTCCTGAGGATCTGTGAGGCCCAGAAATTATGTGCTAAATGTGGGGAGGAAGGTTCTAAATTTTCATAAGATTTTCCAAAGATTCAGTGGCCTGCAAAAGGTTCATGAGCATGGCTCAAATTCATGTGTTTAGAATACTTGATATTAGGAATTTACCCAACTAATCTTCTCATTAAAATCAAATTCTCTTACAGGCAAAAACCCTATGGGGGAGTGGATGTGTCTCAAGTGGTTGAGTGCTGGCTTCCCACATACAAGGTCCTGGGTTGAATACCCAGCCCCAGTACAAACAACAAACAAAAAAAACCTATGTAACCAAACTATTGCAGATCTTTTAGTAGCTAATGGACAGTATTTTGCACATTAGTTGGGCTGCATAAGGGATATATATATAACTGAGAGGTTATAAATTTGAATAATCAAGGTTGAAATAGAACACCTTGGAGCTTGAACTAGTTTTATCTGTCGTAACATAGAGCAATTTTTGGGAAAGGAGTCTGATTTTTAGTAGTACTTGGAAAAAGTAGGACTTGGAAAAATAAAGAGGTTGGGAAAGGGGACTCAATTTTATTAAGCATCTACCAAGCTTATTTCATATTGTATCTTTAATTTTCAAAACAAGCCTAGGTGGGGAGGTGTTTCATTGGAAAAAGTTCTCAAATTAAATTCTTTACCTGTAAATGGCAGAGCTGGAACTGAAATCAGATCTTTCTGATGGCATCTACTCTCTGCTTAATGGTGTACTCGTGTACTCAGTGTTGGGGCATAGACAGCACGTGTAGGGGAAATATAAGAATTGCAGTCCTTCCCTCGAGGAGTTACCACATAAGTCAGTGGTTCTTAAAGCGTTGTTCTGGGACCAGCAGTGACAGCATCATCTGGAAACTTGTTAGAAACGCAGATTACTGGACCAGCCCCATACCTACCGAATCAGAAACTCGGGCTGGACCCTGGTAAGCTGTGTTTTAACAGGCCATCCAGGTAATTCTGAGGCCCTAAAGTTTGAGAACTATCAATCAGTTAAATGTAGTCTGTGATCATACACAAGCAGAAGCAGTAGAGAAAGATGTGCCTGTATTTCCCCCCAACCCCCACCTTTTTGTAGTTTTTTTTGCAGTTAAGAGTGAAAAGCGGAGCGGAGGACTTGGCCCAGTGGTTAGGGCGTCCGTTTACCACATGGGAGGTCCGCGGTTAAAACCCTGGGCCTCCTTGACCCATGTGGAGCTGACCCATGCGCAGTGCTGATGCGCACAAGGAGCGCCGTGTCACGCAGGGGTGTCCCCACGTAGGGGAACCCCATGCGCAAGGATTGTGCCCCGTAAGGAGAGCCACCCGGAGTGAAAGAAAGTGCAGCCTGCCCAGGAATGGCCCTGCACACACAGAGAGCTGACACAACAACAACAAAAAAAGAAACACAGATTCCCGTGTCGCTGACAACAGAAGCGGACAAAGAAGATGCAGCAAATAGACACAGAGAACAGACAACCAGGGTGGGGGGAGAGGAGAAATAAATAAATAAATAATAATAAAAAATAAATAAATAAATAAAAAAGTGAAAAGCAAAACATTTTGTAACCATCATTTATGGCAAGAGACTGCCTTCTGGTGGATAAGGGTGAGGCTGGCTCACAAGCACATGGCAGAAAAACAAGGAGGTCACTTACCTGTATCCCTTCTGAAGGACCACCAAGGATTTTTGCCCCCTAAGACTGATTTTTTAAAGCATATCCCACTTTTTTTCTAAATGTTTTCACTTTCTCTTCTTTCTAAACAGAAAATTAGGAATGGCTGGCCAGAAGCTGGGCTCCTCTGCTCTCCTGTGTTATATCCGACCTGACACTGCCGATCCAACCAGTAGTTTTAGCTTGACTGTAGCCAATGTTGGCACGTGCCAAGCAGTCCTGTGCCGAGGTGGGAAACCAGTACCGCTCTCTAAAGTCTTCAGCCTGGAACAGGACCCAGAAGAGGCGCAGAGGGTGAAGGACCAAAAAGCCATCATAACAGAGGTGCATCTTGCTGTCTACCAGTCACTTATGTTCCCCAGATCTAGTGTATGCTGTCTTGATAGTCAGTGAAGGCCCACAACCTTCCATGACTTAGTTTAGACTTATTTCCTATATAATCATACACTCTGAGGGGTAGCACAAATAAAACTATTGACAATTCCTATTGTGCCTTATAAATTATATCCAGTGCAGACAGGTTTCAGTTCAGATGGTTTCAGTAGTAGTACTAGAAGAAAATCTAATGATCAGTTAATAACTTGCAGAAAGAGAAAGAAAAAACTAAAAATTAAAAATGTTAATTTTAATCCTTTAAATGCATAATTAACATGTAAAGTAGATGTAAATGTCACCCTTAGTTAATTTCTAACTCATCTGGTTTGTCATTCCAAACAGAAGAGGAATATAGTTTGGAATCCCCATTCTAAAATGCAAATTTCAAAATATTTTTCCTGTTTATATTATATATGACTTAGTTGCTGTGGTATAATTATTTTTCATTATGAAGCATCAGCACCTTGACTTTTTAGCTTATCTCTTTTTTTTTTTTTTTTACAGAAATGGCATAACATTTTTGCTTTAAAAAGACTTAGCAATTACATGTGAACATTGTTTACAGCAAAGCAGAACTCTGTGTCCATTTAAGGAAGCACAAAACTTTAGAATTCTGAAAATATGAAGCATTAGGCTTAGGATAGCCTTTCATTCAAACCAAATGAAAGATAAAAGATAACTTTTTGTTTGATTATTTTTACAGAATTTAGATAATACTGTTTAGATATTTCTTAGGGGATTCTAGACAAGTATAAAAACAGGTTTTCATTGTATGAAAGTATATTTTTTTTAATCACTAAAATATTAAGCTCATACAAAAGGAAGAAAATACTATCCTGATAAATAGAAAAATGAATTACATTTGTTTGATGTTTTATTTTTATGTTATTATAATGAAAAACATTTATCGCATGCATATTATTTGCCAGACATTATAATTTCACTATCTTATTTAATCTTCACAGTAACCCCCATGAGAAAAGTTGCTTCATTCCCATTTCACAGATGAGGAAAATAAAATTTAGTTTGTGGCAAATTCTGGTTAATGAGAGAGCCAGGATTTTAACACCAAGAATGACTGTAACTATGAAAAAATTATTTTGATGGCTTTAGAACAGTACAAAATATTGATCTTCAATCAGTTATTTATTCCTTTTCCTGTAAGTTTAGAATCACATGGGTCCTGATTTGATCTACTTGACACAGTTCTTACAGAGTAGGTATATTATGCTGTACTTCAGTTCAGATCTCTAAATTTTCTTTTCTATGCTAAATAACTTTAGAGCTTTGTTTAATGCTTTAGCTACAGACTCTCTTAGCCATTTGATATATTCCTGAATCTTCTGAGTCTGAACTGTGCCTTTAAAGAGAAATAATTTTTAGTGACTCATCTGTGTCTTGGCCTCTCTGAAAATACTATTGATGGACGATTAATGACAGTTGTGCTTATTGTTTTTCTAACACACATTTCTCTGTTTAAGGACATGCTGTGCCCAATGTTGGAGCAAACAACTATGGAGATGGTAGTGCCTTGTAGTCACTTAATTTTAATTGGCTTTAACTTCAGTCCTTCCTCTGAACCATTTGGTGTAATATCCACATATTTTACTCTTTTAGAATTGGATACATTTGTTTTTATAAGTCCACTTAAAATCATGCAGGTACTAAGGAAAAATCATATAACATGTCAGTTCTATTTTATAGTAGATTCCTAAGTGTTGTGATCTAGAAAGTTATAATGTTGTCTATCATTGTTTATTATTTCTCAAGATTTGCATTCTGCTTATCTCTAGGACAACAAAGTGAATGGAGTAACCTGCTGTACTCGGATGCTGGGCTGTACATACCTCTACCCTTGGATCCTCCCCAAGCCCCACATATCTTCCACTCCACTTACCATTCAAGATGAGTTGCTGGTTCTGGGGAACAAAGCATTATGGGAACACTTGTCATATACAGAAGCTGTCAATGCAGTGCGTCATGTGCAAGACCCATTGGCAGCTGCCAAGAAGCTGTGCACTTTAGCACAGAGCTATGGTTGTCAGGACAATGTGGGGGCGATGGTGGTTTATTTGAACATTGGTGAAGAAGGTTGCACTTGTGAAATGAGTGGGCTCACCCTCCCAGGTCCCGTGGGATTTGCTTCAACCACCACCACCAAGGAGCCCCCCAAGCCAACCACTCCTTCCTCTAGTAGTGGTATTGCCTCTGAGTTCAGCAGTGAAATGTCCACCTCAGAGGTGAGCAGTGAAGTGGGCTCCACTGCTTCTGATGAACATAACACTGCTGGTCTAGACTCTGGCTTGCTCCCAAGGCCAGAACGGCGCTGCAGCCTTCATCCAACACCCACCTCTGGGGTCATTCAGCGCCAGCCTTCATGTGCAACTTTCTCAAGTAATCAGTCTGACAATGGCCTGGACAGTGATGATGACCAGCCTGTTGAAGGGGTCATAACAAATGGCAGCAAGCTAGAAGTAGAAGTAGATATCCATTGCTGCAGAGGAAGAGATCTTGAGAACTCTCCTACTCTTACAGAGAATTCTCCTACCCGCTGGCCTGAGGAGCATCCTAGAGGGTTGTTTTTTGGGATCCGAAGACAGAACAGTGTGAATAGCGGCATTCTTCCTCCAGTGAGCAAGGACAAGATGGAGTTGCAGAAGTCTCCCTCCACTTCCTGCCTCTATGGAAAGAAACTCTCTAATGGCTCCATTGTGCCTCTGGAAGATAGCCTGAACCTCATTGAAGTGGCCACAGAGGCACCCAAGAAGAAAACTGGCTATTTTGCTGCCCCCACTCAGCTGGAACCAGAGGATCAGTTTGTTGTACCTCGTGACCTAGAAGAAGAGGTGAAGGAGCAAATGAAACAGCACCAGGAGAGCAGGCCTGAGCCGGAGCCCAGCGAAGAGGATCGGACTGAGCTTCCCGAGGAGTTTGACACAGCTCTGTAATTCTCCACAGGGAGAGCCACGGTGTCAGAGACAGCTGTGTAGTGCTGGGGAGGGACCCTTCCAGAGGCATTTTACCTCTGCATTTCTAAACCATCAATGAATGCGGTAGAACGCAGAACCAAAAGAGGTGAGAGCCATCAGGGTCTTACTCTGGATAAGCTAGTGGTAACCATCAGTGTTAAGTTTCACATTTTACCTGCACTGGAATCCTCAGTTACTAGGAAGAAAGCTGATGTTGTTCTGGACCAGTCCTACCACCTGCCATTAACCCTTTCTCTCCTAGGATACTATTGAGAATTTGCCTGCCTGGGCAGGAAAGGGACTATTTCTGTGGAGGAAATAACTGAAAATTGATTCTCTTTACTAATTGCTGCTGATGGATCTCTGTGACAGAGAAATCACCTTGTATCCCAACCTAACTGGTGGGATGTGATGTGACTAGTCACATGACTCATTCTTCTCTACGAGAATACAGCCTATCAACCCGACGTTTATTGGAAATGTAGATCCAATCAAACAGATAATTTATGTATGTCATGTAATGGGAGCACTTTTCATTGTGAACTTTTTATTTTTGAATCTGCACTCGAGCCAATCTTAGAGGCAGCTGGCACCTTTGTCTGTAGGGAGAGAGAATCAGGTGTTGCAGCCTTCTGTGAGGGTATTAGGAAGGGCCATGGGAAGTTGATTTCCCTGTTGGATGTCAGACTGAAAGCACCTGAAAAACTTGTGGGGAGTAGAATCTTCTGGGGATGAAGATGACGAAGAAGGACTAAGACTACTTTCCCCCAAATCTGAAGAAGAGAAAAATTCCTTGACAAATGTGACACCTGCCAGGAATTTCCCAGCAGATCACAGAATAGAAATTTGGGGATCGGCCTTTTTCTATAGCATATGGTAGAGTCGGCAGTTAGCCTTCCTAAGAGGTAATGCCAAGGCCGACTGCACTCATGTCCAAATAACCTTGAGTTATGGCAGATGACTCTGAACAGAGTGAGGCTGAATGAGAACAGATGGATGGATGGAGCTCACATGTTAGGCATGTTCCTTCTCTTATTTTAGAGCAGAGAGGGATGGTTTACTAAAACATCAGAAATGAGGTGAGAGTTCGCCTCTTTAAGGTTTAGCAGAGTGCTCTCCTGAAAACTGCTTTTCCACCTTACATGGTTTCAGAGTACTGGGTTCAATTACTAATATAAGAAAGACTCTTAATTGAGAAATTCCTAAACTTACAGAAAACCTGGTTTACTCTAATTTTTTGCACATTCTCTGTGTCTTTCTGTTTAGTTGCCTTTTCCATTAGAAGATTTACTTAGGGAAATTAATTTCTACTTACTCATATAAAATGTTGACATTGCTCGACTTTACCTGATAGGGAATGTGTTTTAAATTTTTGGAATTCTTTATCACAATTAAAAAGAAAATAGAGTGGAACTGTTTTTTAATTTGTTTCATCAAGAAAAAAAGCTAAAGATAGGATTAATTATAAATAGATTCCTTTGTGTTTTGAGAAGGTTCTGTGTAATGCAATGGTAAAAAATCAGATGAGCTGTCCATAAATATTTGTGTAGTCTTCATCTTCTCAGAGGCTCCATACCTGTGTGTGTTAGTAGGGTACACTTTGGTGGATTCTGTACCCTTCCAGAGGCTAATGCACAACTCCTGGAGAATCTGAATTTGAGCGCCCAGTTTGCCAGGCACACTTTACTTTCCTGTGTCAAGCTACTGGTCAGCTACTGAAAACTTTTACAACTCAGGTCTTAGATTTGGAGTGGGGAACATAGGAGATCCTACAAAGTATAGGTGCTGTTAGAAAGATGGGAACAATAGTGTGTTGCCATCTTGTTTTTATATGGGAAAATGAAAGAAGAAATGAAAACGAAGGAAAAACCCAAGATGATAATGATGGGTGGTGTAAAACATCTTCCTGTCCAGACATCAAAACTTTGTGTTTCAAATAGTGATGTTATATAAAAATAGGGGTTATTTGGGGAATGTACCACTTTAATAATGTAGTCTCAGAAAAATTCTCATTTATCTGTGAATCCTTTCCTTGTCTTCTGTTTCTTTCCACCCTCCATATAGAGCCACCACAAAACCCAGTTCTGAAATGACCTTACCAAATGTAAATGTAAACATATTCAGAACTCCAAATGTTCTTTTATGTGGTAGAAAATGATTTTAAGAAACATGAGGTTGCATTGAAAACCATTAGTAAGATTACACCAAAACTGCTTATTCTTATTGTAGCTTTAGCCTATTTAATGGATTTTTCTCTACAGTTGCTCTGTGTTTCAACAGAGGGTTGAAAGGGCATAGCCCACTACCAAAAACCTAACAGAACTCTTCAGATCTATGAGGTAATTGACAGAAATTGTGTTACCTGAATAGGATGTCAGATGTTGAAATCCAGAAACCTCTCTCCAGGTGAATGTCATTTACTTCCCACTACTTCAGTGAGAAGATGCGTTCCCCAGGTGGGCAGAGTACCGTTGATCTCTAGCCCAGAGCTCTGGCCTCTGCATGATTCTCAGGTATCTGTGTACCTCCTATGTAATAGAAGAGTTTTACAGAATTTTAAAAGGAGAATACCCTAATTATGGGAGCAGTTCATGAGTCCCATGGTTGAAAGGAAATACATGAGTGTTGGCAACCCTGGTATTCTTATTTTCATCTAGATGGATTGGAAATATAATTGAAAATTTGAGTGTTGGCATGACTTAAAGCTAAAGTGCTACAACAGAGTCACTACCACTTCTATAATAGAAACGAGTGCTTTATTATACTACTGTGGACTATGTGTGCAATAAGTTGATGAACTCATTTTCTGGTGTATAGAAGAGCCAACTTGAGCAGCTTGGTCATCATTGGGTGCTATTACAATTGTTTGTGGTGAGTGCTATTTTCCAGGAGATGGACCCAGTTAGGTTTGGCCGATCTACGGAATATTAAATAATGATCTTCTTTCCATGTAGATCTTCAGCAAAAGCAGGTACTTGGAAGCCACAGGCTCACCTTCTCTATCTGTTCAATAATACTTAATGAAGAGACCTCCATAAGGGAGCACTTGGCTATTGTTGAAAAATGTACCAATTACTAAACAACTAGTCTCCAAGCCATTCAGTGATGTCTGTGACATCACTGCAGAACTGTCTTATGTCCCTTTTTACTTCCCTCTGGGTGGAGCCTTTCAGGCTCCCCAACCATGGAGGCAAGTTTATCTTTCTCTCCAGTTAGTGACTTTTGCCTCATAGTTGGGTAAACACTTCCTAGATTGAGAAAAGCAGCTACACTAAATCCTGCTGTTTCCCTCATTTGGTGATCACACATAAGCTCCTTGTATTCTAAATTTCATGCACTTCTCCCACATGCTATAGGGTTTTCTCTCACTGTTGCCAACGAACGTCATCCGGACAGTGGGTTCATATCTTATGGTTTTGTGCAATCATTGTCGTATTGTAGTCTTAAGACTTATTATAGTGTATTTTTGATATTTTTGAAATGTGTTAAATTTTTTAATTCAATAATATGAGCCAGAGCATGTTGCAGCAAATCTATTGTTTGTAAAAAAATAAAAATAACAGTAACAATAATAATAAATAAAATAAAATGGAGTATCTTTTTCATGGCTTTGTTTTAAAATGGAGTACCTATTATTTTATAAAAATTTTATTTTAGCATGAAACTGTAATTTTCTCTCTTAACTTGTATGTAGAATAAGTTTCTTAACCAAAACACCTTTAGGGTTTTTTCTGTTTCTTGCTTTAGGGGAAGATGAGCAAGAACAAAAAAATGAACTCACATTCCATGATGCTTTATGAAGCTTTGAGTTAAGGCAAGAATAAATATTTTTGATCACCTTTTCAGCTGAAATAGCAATAAAGATTTTTACTTTAAGAAACAGTATATTCTGGCTTTGTTTGTTTCAAGAAATTGCAAGACAGGAGACATAGACCTTAATGACATGCAAGTTGTAAGCTAAGTAGAGGAAACCCATTTGTGAGCAATCTATAGCTCCTCTTTCATAAATCATAGAACTGATAATGACACAGGAGCTAAGTGCACACCTGGCCATCATGGTTTTCATAACATTATGGCTTTGGTGTTAAAAGAACTTCATAGAGGTGGGTGTTGGCTCTCAAAGTATTTGTAATCCAGTTAATCCTCTAAATAGTTGACTCTGCCCAACCCCCTCAGTTGTCTCCCATAATCTCTTTTTTTTTTTTCAGATTTATTTTTTATTTATTTCTCTCCCCTTCCCAACCCCCTCCCCCCCAGTTGTCTGTTCTCTGTGTCTATTTTGCTGCGTGTTCATCTTTGTCCACTTCTGTTGCTGTCAGCGGCACGGGAATCTGTGTCTCTTTGTTGCGTCAATTCTCTGTGCGGCACCATTCCTGGGCAGGCTGCACTTTTGCGCTGGGTGGCTCTCCTTACGGGGTGCAATCCTTGCACGTGGGACTCCCCTACTCGGGGACACCCCTGCATGGCAGGGCACTCCTTGCGCACATCAGCACTGCGCATGGGCCAGCTGCACACGGATCAAGGAGGCCCGCGGTTTAGAACTGCGGACCTCCCGTGTGGTAGACGGACACCCTAATCACTGAGCCAAGTCCGCTTCCCTCCCATAATCTCTTGATTTCCAATTCCAAGCAAGATTTATTACCTCTCACTCCAAATAGAGGCCAAGTTAAAAATGACTTAGCAGGCTCCCTCTTCATCTAGCCAAATGAGCATTATAAAAACTTGGTTCAAAAGCTGTTTATTGAGAACATTCAATGGGCGAGGGACTATGCCATCATCGATCTCAATACCTCAGATCCATGAGACACACCTCCCTGTTCCAGGGTAGCAGAAATGAAATGTATTGTTCTTTGCTTCATGGAATATTAATTTCCTGGTACATCAAAGGCTACAAGAGCACATTAGTAAGACGTCCCAATGTCTGATTCAATGGCTCTAAATTCTACCTCTGCTACATTAAAGATTTGACTTTAAGTTACTTAATCTCTCAAGGCTGTTTTTCTCATTTATTAAATGGAAATCAGAGTATCTCATTAGTTGTGTGTTTAAATGAGATAATGCAAGCAAAGGGCTTCTGGAACATAGTGAGCATTCAATGAAATATTAACTCCTGGGTGAGCCTCTTATTCCCCTTGACCCTTAACCTCCTCCTTTGTAAAATATGAATAATCTTCACCTGTCTATCTCATAAATGCTAGTAAATAAGATCAGGTTTGTTACAGCATTCTGAACTTTATAAAGCAGTACAGTCACGCCCAAGTGCTCTTAGGATCGTGATCACTGTACTCCATACACACGTAGGTAGCATGACTAGGCCTGGACACAAAGGTCAGAGTGACCAAAGCCACGTTTTATCAAATGTAACATCTGGAAGTGGGTGAAGAGCTGGTGGGGACATGTTTCAGGGAATAAACCCTAAGGGAGAATAGTGTGGGGTCCTGTTCTTTGGGGAGTGGGTTGAGGATGGGGAATGGGTTTGATTTTTGCTGCCCTTGAACTTCTTGCTTACCAGTGAAAACTGTGCCTGGAAGCCAAGCGTGCTGGAGTAGAGCACCCGTTCTGTGGCACAACAGTCTTTTCTATTTTAACCTAACGCAGAGTTAGGTTATTTTCCTCTAAGCTTTAATGTTTGCGAAAGTATAATCTAGATATTTCCCATTTCTGTATGAGGTTTAGTTTGTGTGTGTGTTTTAGGTTTAGTTTTGATCCTTGCCCTTGGATGGGCTCTGTAAGAATTAGCTATTGAAAAGCAAGAGGATAATGGGAAAAACACTATAATGCATGCATATTTCTAGTTGTATTTGACATGAATTTATATATTTGAAACTAAGTGTAAAGTGTAAGAACAGCTACAAAGCACTTTAGATTAAAATTTCTGAAAGAACTTTTTATTTTTAAGGTTCAGTGTTAGTAATCTGTTACATTATGAAAATAATTCAGTGTACAGAGTGATTACTATCTACCTTTGAAGGCCAACTCTCCATGGGACACTGTGGGAGAATACAGATAGGAAAAGGCCTCCAATAAGTTTGGTATTCTTAGTAAAATTAACTGCTTTACTTTGAAACCAGTTGAATTACATATTTAAGAAAAGTAGGAACTTTCTTTCTTGCTAATGAAATCTCATATTTAAGGAAATGATAAAATACTTCAGGAAAGTATCAGTTGAATGACTTACCACAAAAAAAAACTGATTTGGAATGGCTACCAAGAGAACATTTTCTCCTGGCCCTAATGCAGGAAGGCTACTAAAACCATCCTTTAATGTATCAGCAATCTCACCTCTCATCTCTAGTGGAATGACTCTTTGGGACCTGTGACAGTCACAGCACATTGCTGCTGCAACCCACAAAAGAGAAGAAGAGTTTTGCTCTGGGAAAGTCAGAAGGTACTTATTTAGAATTAAATAACACAACTGCTGGGACCATATATGGGGCAGGAAATGGCATGTTTCTTTTGGTGACTTTAAAAATTTATGGCAGGTAAGGTATTTCTACAGGAACACTGGACCTGCTAACCTCTGATGTGAAGTTACTTCACATCTTTAAGAATTTCTCTGGCTAGTTAGTTATTACCATTATTATCTTACCATTTCTGGAAAGGAAGGGCATATAATACCTAAACTTCTGATGTTGCCTTTTGTAGCAAAGCTGGAGATGTTTTTTCAAGCTCTCATTAGTGAGCCAACAAGGATTTATTGATCTCCTTTTACAGTAATCATTTAGCTTTGTGTAAGTACCAAAGGGAGCATTTATAAAACCATACATACAAAACCACAGTTGTCTGATGTGTGATTTTTAAAGGGCCAGTCTTTTTGAGAGCAACAATAATGGGGAAAGATTAGGTTCCAGAAGATCTCAAAGTGTTCCAGACCATAGGTATTCTGGTGGATCACTGTAATTTCGGTGCTGTTCTTGGCTGTCTTTGTAGTGCTGCTGTTCTCGGTAGCTCCGTAGGGCGAGCACCACACTGGCACCATACATAATCACAAGAAGACAAGCAAAGGTGGCTGCTGCTCCATCAGTGCCTGCCAGCTGGCAGTTCATCCAGGTGAGCCCCTTGCGAGCATAGAGCCTCTCTCTCTTTTTGCAAGTATCTGTGGAATTGATCTGCAAAGCCACATGGAGGTAAATGCCAATGCCTATGCAGTAGCCCACTGCTGCCAGGAGGCTGAAGGTGGCCTCCATGAGGAGCCACTTCCTAGGCAGTTTTGTTAGACTCTTGGCTCCCTGGAGCAAAACGCCCATGGTGAGGACACCCAGCCCCAGAGAAACAGCCACGCCGCCATATATCAGGGGCGCCCGGAGGACCGTGTACTGCTGGTCCAGCTGCCGAACCTGCTCCAGTTCAGTGCCCTCAAATGGTGAGTAATAGTTGTTCCCAAAGCCGCCGCCGCTGGTAAAGCTGGCACTGAATCCAGCAAGGACAAAGTAGGAGGCCACGATACACATGAGAACCATCCCATTCAATATCACCTCCACTATTTGTACCACACCTAGGAGGAGAAAGATTTGGGATTTAACACTGACAACACTCAGGAAACAACTCTCTAGCCCAAACTAGAGAAATACCACTGGTGACCTGATTTTAAGGACATGGTCTGATTCAATATTAACATCCTTGCTTGTTTGCTTTTTCTTTTTCTTTTTTCCTTTTTTTTTTTTACAAATGCATGTTGGAAAGATCAAAATGTCACTTCTGAAAACTGTGTAGCAGTCTCTTAAAAAACTAAACAAACATTTACCATTTGACCCCATCAGTTACATACCTGGGCATTTATCCTATAGAAATGAAAACTGGTGTCTAGGTAAAAACATGCACATGAACTTTCACAGGAGCTTTACTTATAATAACCAAATATGGATGAATGGTTAAACCAACTGGTACATGCATAACATGCAATATTATGCAGCAATAAAAATGAGGCATACAACTTGGATGGGTTTAAGGTAATTATGCTGAATGACACACTGGATCTTTCTGTACCTCTTTTGCAACTTCCTGTGAATCTATAAATATTTCAAAGTGAAAAAGTTAAAAAAAATAAAAATGACAGAAAAAGATATAAAGTGAGAATTTTCTCTCCTGAACCCATTCACCTGTTTTTTCCCCCCAGTCACTTACATTAATTTCTAGGATAACTTTCCAGGGTTAATGCAAATATAAATGCACATATAAACATGCATTTTTATCCTCCCTCCCTGCTTTTTTTTTACAAAAGGATACCATATACACTGTTCTGCATCTTGCTTTTTTCACTTACATCACCCACAAACGCTTCCAGATCAGTTCCTAGAGAGCTTCCACATTCTTTGTAATGGCCTCTGACCCCATTGTCTGAATGTACTGTTTATTCAACCAGGATCCTATTGATGGACACAGGCTACTCACTTGGGAGTTTCTTAGAAGTTTAAGGAGCCCACAAAGGCCACGAGGCAGCAGGACCCAAAAGGAGAACAGACTCAATGTGTTCTTGCCTAAAGTCTGCTTTCATTTGTTACTCAAAGAGACCCCAGCCTCTTCTTAGCTGTATTCTGGGAGGTATTGTGTTATTCCCTGGTGGTTCAGAGATAAAAATAAAGAACAGCATGTGGAGTTGAAACACCAGGTTCAAGGCCATGCTTTTTACTGCTTTACAATCTTGCCCAAGTGATTCAATCTTCCTAAGCCCCAAACACACACTTATCTGATAAATGAAGATAAAGCCTGCCTGTCTTAACCTACAGGGCTGTGGTGAGGCTCAAATGAATGCAAACATGAAAATGCTTTGAAAAGCATGTTACACAAGGGGATAGTGATTTATAAAATGGAAGGGGATCAGTGAGAGATTTAAGAAGAAATCAAGAGAGCAGATGTGGCTCAGGCAGTTGGGTGCCTGCCTCCCACATGGGAGGTCCCGGGTTCAGTTTCTTGTACCTCTTAAAAGAAATGAGGGAAGTGGATGGGGTTCAAGTGATAAGAACTCTGCCTACCATATGGGAGGATCTGGGTTCAATCCCTGGGGCCTCCTGGTGAAAAAGAAGAGAAAGAATGCCTGTGTGGTGAGCTGAGTGCCCAACAAGTGCCCATATGGTGAGCCAAGGGCCCATATGGCGAGCCGAGTGCCCACGCGATGGTGAGCTGAGTGCGTGTGGGGTTAGCCAAGTGCCCATATGACTGCCTGTGTGGTGAAACAGTGTCCACGTGGTGAGCCAAGTGCCGGCGCAGCAAGCTGAGTGCCAGTGAGCCAGTGCCCGCACAAATGAGTCATGCAGCAAGATGATGATGCAACAAAAGAGAGACAAAGGGGAGAGGCAAGGTGAAGTGCAGCAGAGACCAGGAACTAAGGTGGCCCAATTGACAAGGAACCTCTCCCCAAATCAGAGGTCCCCAGGATGGAGTTCCAGGAAATCCTAGAGGAGAAAGACGAGAAGAGAAGACAAAAAGAGAAACAGATATAGAAGATCACACAGCGAATGGACGCAGACAGCAAAAACAGCAGGACAGGGGAGGGGGAGGGGAAGAGAAAGAAAGAAATGAACAGATAACCAACAAAAAACAATAAGCAGACAAGGAGCAAAAACAAGTTGCAAACAGATGAGACAGCCGTGGGGAGTGGGGGCGGGAAACTAAGGAAATCCGAATACACTATGAATTTAAAAAAAAAAAGAAATGGGACTGGTTTATGAAAAGCATGGTTTCCCAGAAACCAGGGACACCCTTTTACACTAGGGGGTCATATGAACCCCAAAAAATTTATAAATGGGACAGTTCAAGACCAGTTATCTCTAAAAGTAACAGCCATGGGGCTTGCTGATCCTATTTTCTGCTGGGCCCATTTGAATTCCTAGGAGGTCTATGGGACGTAGCAGTCAAGGGCTCAGAGTTCTTCAGAGAAGCCACATTCCCCCTACTTAAAATAGAAAATAACATCAGACCAAAACTGTCCACTTTACAGACATTGTAAGCTACTGGGCATTCTCTCCCTAGAGCAGAGCAGTGAATAGACCCAGGCACTGTTCTAATTCATTATATTGTGGTAGCTATCCCCCCATCCCCACCCCAAACCTTTCTCTGCCTTGGTTTGCCCTCTGCATGCATTCAGTATCTCAGTCCCTGAAAGAGAATCAAGAATCCCTACAAAATGTAGAAACCTGAATGTTTGCCTTCTGGGACAGATTCTGCGGAAACAGTCAAGTCACACTCCACAGCACATCTGCCTGGCCGAAATGGAAAAAATCTAGAACTTGCCAGCAACTCCCTCCCCTCCCCCTGCCTCAACAATTGAAATAATGGTCTTCTGCCAGGTGAGATGATACTGGGGAGGTTGAAGGCGATATGGACACTGAATTTCATCACAGGTACCAGCCAGGCCCGACCTGTCTCAGCTATCAGTAACGAACAGGCCCAAATACTGTGCACCAATGGGCCATCCGTGCAGAAAAAAAAATGCCTGCAGGGGAAAGAAGAAAGGTGATTGTCAGAGCTAGCAGTTTATTTCTACGATGGGATGGGACAAGTCTCTGGAAAGCCTGGAGAACACCAAGGGCTCTGTAGAGTGCAGTGGAAACTCTTCTGCCTTTGCATTGTAAATATGGTCCTGAAAAATCTGACATCAAATCACATTTTTCATTTTTTATTTTTCTAAAATAAAATGAATGCATATGTAGTTAAACCGTGCATAAAATGAAAAATAAAATTCTCCTCTCCAGAATCAATTACTATTAATACTTTGTTTTCGTCAAGAAATTTTCTAACCATATGCAAGATTATATATGCTTTTCTAACCCATATGAACTCAATTTGCAAATATATTGTCTTTCAAAGAACAGTATTAATGTACTGTAAAGAGAACCATCACCTCCAAATTAAATTTTTCTTTGAATTTTTATTGGATTCACATAAAGCAAAGAAAGTATTCATTTGTATCAAGAATATACTTTAATGTTCCATAAGTTGTAATTTAATGTGCAATAAAAACCCATGAAGTTGTCTGGTCAAAAGTAACATCCTTCTCCTGGGAAAGATTTTAAATTCTTTTATTCTGAATGGATCCTGAATTCTAGATGCCAGTTTTAATTCTTGGTACAATGGCACATTTACAAGAGGTACAAAACACTTATTGAGCTTCTGAGGCAACTGTAAGGAACTTGCAGAATAGCTTCTTTGCAACCCAGTGAATTAATCTGGCTTCTTTCCTTAGCCCACGCCTACCTCCAACTTAAAGCTTGCACGAGTCTCTCCGGAGCCCCCACACTCAATCCAGAGCATTAAGACTCTGGAAGGACTTGGAAAGTTTGTGGGAAAATTTCTGGGCTAATTCTGCTTAATATAATCTATGTTTAGAAAAGTTTAGGATACCATGTTGTCCTAAATGCCTGTCAGTTTTCATGAACTTTGAAAATAAAGTTCTTCAAATTCACTCGTTTATCTCCCTTTATTTAACCAAGACCTGTACTTTTTTGCAGCACTTGCCTTTGCCCGTGGGTCTTGGGCTCCAAGTTTTTGTCATTGTTGTTAGTCCCTCAGTAACCAAGGACCCCAGAAACCAGAGCTGTACATCCAAAACACCACTCCAGGCAACTGGGAGCTACCCCACCGTTCCTAAGTTGGCTGGTGACTTTTTCAAGCATTGGCAAGTTCCCCAACAAAGAGTTCTTGGGAAAGAGAATGGTTCAGAGTGGTTTCCATCACTTCCTTTTGGCAGAGCATTTTTAAAAGCCTAGAACTCAAACATTTCTGCTGGCTTCTCTTTCAGCTGCCTGACTTTTCGGTAAGCCCTGATGTCCAGGACAGCCCCCAGAGCAAAGACTCCAATGCCCAGAACAGCAAAGAGTCCAGCGCCAATGTCGCCGCCGTGGAAGGTGCAGCTGAAGCCACTGTACCCTTTGCTTTGGTAGAGGGCTTCCCTCTCTTTACACACAGGGGAGTCGTAGGCCGCGGAGAGGTAGTGGAAATAGAAATACAAAGCGGGGATGTAGGCACCCGCAATGAGCACGTGCAATGAGCCTTCAATCACCAGCCACAGCGGGCAATGCCACGGGACCCGCAGGACGCCCACAGCGATGAGGAGGCAGCAGAAGGCCATGAGGGCTCCGCCACAGGCCATGGCTGCGGTGACCGTGGGCAGCTTTAGCTGGTAGAACTGGACGTCCAGCTGCTGGGCTTTCTCCCCGTCGGCTCCAGCGAAGCCACTGTAAGCCCCTCCATACTGGTAGTAGTAAATGCCCCCCAGGCTGGTGATGCCTGTGTAGCCCCCCGTGGAACTGTAAGAGACAGAGCTGCAGGCCAGGATCAGCAAGTTCAGGAGAACCTCCAGCATCTGGCAGCAGGCTGCAAAAGAAGGGTGTGTTACCATCTGGGGAGATGCTATTTGGCCCTTGGAGACTCTTCCAACTTGAAGCTCAACTCGCCTCTTTATTCCGTCCCCTTGAAGCTTGAGCAGCCAAAGCTGTATCACCAGCACTGGATGATAGCAGGGAACGTCGCTTTCCAGAAATGGTGTCAGAAATACTTGAGACTGAAAGGAGCAACTCTCAAAAGAACAAAGCAGCCTCCCCGGGAGACATCCAAAGGATGGTAGAAAAAAACCAAGCCAGAAAGCAGAAAGAAAGTTTTCCTATCTGGAAGGGCAAGCACATGTGCCACTTCCCACAGACACACACGAAAGTCTCCACTTTATATATATTTTGAGGCTATCTTCATTTTGAAAGAGGACAATTTTCCAAGTTTAAAGAAAATCAAAATATAGAGTTTAAAAAACATAAGGAAGTTAGAAAAAGGCATGGGTGGTATATAACAATGTTTACTGTGGTTCGCATGTATTAGAAATACAAGTTCTTAAAATTAATTAAAACCCATAATGCTTCTTGAATTAAATGTATTTGTTTTATTGTTCTTGGACTTTAACTCAATAAACATGGTTTAAAGCTTAACTTTGTTGTCTTTACTCTTCCTAAAGAGCACATCTGCTTGAGCTGTGATATTTTCAGAGCTGAATTCTTTCAGGGCCCTCGACTTTCTCATATTGGACAAGAAAGGGCTCCAGCTCTTCCACCAAAGCTTGGTACTTTTCTTAAAACCCACTTTGTCGAGGTATAACTTATATACAATAAAACATACATACTCACATTTAGTATATGGCTTGATGAGTTTTAACAAATGTATATCATGTAACCATCAAGATCCAGAACATTCCATCAACCCCAAAAGTTCCCTAGCACCCCTCTGCAGTCAATCCCTCACCTTCCTCCTTGGACAACCACCGATTTGCTTTATGTCATTATAAATTAGTTTGGTCTTTTATAGCATGAAATGCTACAATGGAATATACAGTATGTGTATAGAAATGGAATCATATAGTATGGACTCTTTGGTGTCTGGGTGCTCAGGATAATGTAAATCTGGGTGCTTTTGAGCTGGAAATTGTACATGTGGAAGGTTCCAGTGAGTGAGCTGACTGTGCACCAGGTTGTCAGTCTCTCTCTGGCTTTTTCGATAACCTCAGATTTTTGTACCTCGTTCTAATTGGTCTATTTGTGACGCAGTAGTATGTACATCTACACATTCTCTAATTGAAATGATTCACTCTCATGTATTATCTTTACATTCCACAATATTCCTCCCAAATGCAAACAGTTTTGTTTGTTTTTTTAATTTTGAAAGTAAGGTATGCTTATTGCCAAAAAAGAAAATGTAGATAAAAGGGGAACACATAAAGTAAAAATTGCTTATAATTCAACCGAAAAAAAACCCAAACACCTAACCATTGAGAGCATTATTAATTTCTGGACTTTCCCCCATATATTGATAATTTTTATTGTTGTTTGTTTTCAGTTAAGGGTCATATTCTATCTACCATTGTATAACCCATGTTTTCACTTAACAGTATAGTGTGAGTATTTTCAGGTCAGTAAAAATACTTAAAAATTTTAAAGGACATATAAAATACCACGATTAATTTAAATAATTCCAGCGTAAAAGACTTTTAAACTTTCCCAGTGTTTTGCCATTTGGAAAGGTTTCTTTAATAGAGTCTGAGGAGGACTATGGCACATATTTTATTCCTATTTTAGCTTTTAGTAGAAAGAGACAAGCATCACTGGACGGGGGGAGATGTCCAGTGGTATCAGTTTTTTAAAATAAAGCCCCAAGGCTTTCCAAGTCTTCCAAGTACACAGAGGAGCCCTCCCTGCCCCTTCGCAAGGAGAGCTCTCCAAGTCAGCAGCCCTCTCTTCTGATCACTCTAGATCATTCTTTCCTGATGCTGGCTAATCATTCACATCTTTAATACTGTTAACACTCAAAGTCAATGGTGGGGTGAAACTCTGACATAAACTCAGTCCAGATAAATGCTGGATTGGGGTAATAAATAAGTATTTTTAAAAGGGGGTTTGAGAATGTAGGTTTTTAAAAAAATCACTACCTTCCACTCTGAACCTTTTCAGCTTGATTACAAGTCAAAGCTCTTGGCAGTGGGAAGTCTGTTTTTCCGCTGTTGACTCTGATGGACGGTCCTTTAACTCCTCCAACCTCAAATTCCTAATCGGCAAGCTGTCCCTCTCAAACCCAAACTTTAAACACTCCTAAAACCTAAATCGCAAGGTTTGGAGGGACGGAAAAGCACTACTGACTACAGCGGTGACACCCTTCTTGAGCGAAAAAGAAATTAAACTTTGAAGACGCTTTGTGGGTAAGGTTAGAAACGGAATGCAAATCAGGGTTTGATCACTAGGAGTGTAAGGGGAGAGGTAACAAACGCAAGGAAAAGGAGGAGCAGCTTCAAATGCAAACTAGGAGTGGACCCGCGGGGAAGGGCTCCTTCTCACCAAGTGCCTCTTCCGTCCCTCGAAATAACGAAGGAGCACAAGCCCCTCCCCCACAAGACTCCCTGGGGACCCGAGGCGCACCCCGGGACGTTTATACCAGCTGCTTGCCTTCTCTATCCTCAGCCCCTGAAGAGTTCCCTTTCTGAGTGGTCTTGCCTGTAGAAGTGAACGTGGGGCCATCTCTTCTGATTGGTGTCCTCGGTGTCCACTGAGCTTCCTGAGAGTGACTCAGAGCTCCAAACTTGAGGACCTCCCTAGGCTGTTAAAGAGGTCCAGAGCTGCCCTCCTCCTTTCGCAAGTTTGCAGGAGGAGGAGATGATTGTACCGATAAGAAAATGATGTCACAAAAGATCTACTCTCAACCCTGTGCTAGAATCTTCTGGTGACCTTTATCCAGGCCTTTATTTCTGACTTTAGACAACTTCCTGGTGTTTAATGATTGTTGCTCTCAAAACAACGCTGTATTGTATACTTATATGGGTCTCTGAGAGGACAGAGTTCTTTACAAGCCTTTGTTAGCTTCCAACTGCTGAACCAACCTTTCTCTTGAATCAGAAACCTAATTTCTGGGCTCAAAGCAGTCAAAGTTAAATCAAAGCATGTTTTGGTTAGAAGCCTTGAGCCCTGCCCTCTCCCCTTGGTAAATCAATCACAGAAGAAAAAAACATCTCTACTGAGAAACCTGTCAAACAGCTCCTGGTTTAGTCCTGTTGTTTTTGTCAGAAAAGGAGGAAGGTCAAGCAAGTAAACCATTTCCAGGCTTTTGAGTCAGATTCTGTTCCAATTTCAGCTCTTCCACTTACCAGCTGTGTGACTTTGGGTAACTTACTGTACCCCTCTGAACCTCAGGAGTTGTTGAAAGAAGGGAAATGAGGTGGTGCCAACATAAGTAAATGAGAGGGAGGATCCTTGTAACTTGCCTAGAGCCCTTTAATGAAAGTTCCTTATAATCCTATAATCACCTATATCATTGTAACCAGGCCAAGACATATTTTCAGGTATGGGCTCCATGATTTCTCTCCCTTAGGCTTAGATATTTTCACCTTTAGTCATTTGCAATTTAGGAAGTTTCTCACCAAATCATGTGAACCTAAAGAAAGGTTCACCCTGACAAACCAGATTTTCTGCATTTCTGGCCAAGTTGGACAGGTGATAGGATGGGAATCTTGGGAAGCCACTTTCAGAGTTGACACATAATACTATCAAATGTGGTGTTTTATAAACTGCAGGCCATAATAAACATGATGTTTGCGTTTGGTTTCGGTGTGTTTTGTTTTTTTTTAAGAAGGTATTGGGGATTGAATCCAGGACCTCGTACACACAAAACAACAGGCACTCAACCACTGAGTTCTACCGGCTCTGCTGTATTTATTTTTAACGAAACAGCATAGAATAGAAAATAATCAGAGTACTTGGTATAGAAGTGATAAGGACTGGTAAGTATTGTATCATGATGTTTTGCTTCAATGTCTGCATGTATTCTTGGTCTTATATATCTTATACATAAAATGTATTTCCTGAATAGAGATGGTGAAAGCATATCATGGCGTTAGTGAAACTAGCAGAGCTACTGTATGGGTATGACAGTGGTTGAAAACGAAAGTCCAAGGTCATGTATATTACTAGAAGTAAAGTTAAAACCTGTAACATGGGACTGTATAAGATAGTAAAACCTCATGTAAAACTTGAATAGAGGTGTTATTGCATATATAAGACTTTCTACAAAATATAAATACAAATGCACTAGAGAGAAGGTAAAAGCAGCTATGTATGGCAGGGGATGCATAGAGAGACTGAGAGATGAATTTTGTTTGCTTGTTTTTGTTTATTATTATAATAATGAAAATGCTCTAAGAATGATTAAAGCAATGAATGCACAAATATATGATTACACTGAATACCACTGGTTGTACACTTTGGATGGATTTATACTTTATTAGTATGTATCAATAAAATTGATTTGCTTAAAAAAATATATATATATATATATATATATATTTCCTGTTAAGGATCTCAGTCAAAAAAGTTTAAAAGACCCTGACTAAGTGTGCAGGTGTCAGGTCTCCAAGAAGACTGTCTGATCCTGTCTCGGGCTTGAGCCTCAACCAGCTGCTTCCTGCAGGTGATCTTCCCTCTCCGTGAACCCAGCCCTGCCTCGCCAGATCCGCCCTCCAACAGCTGGCGCTCACAGCTGGCAGCGCAGGCCACTGCAGTTCTCCCTGGAGCCCGAAAGCTGCTGCATGGCTGCTGCTTGCCTCGCCAGGTCCCCGGGCATGTTTGAAACCACGGGAACTCGAGGAGCACTCTTCAGACCTTCCTACCTTTTTTCAGAAAATGAAAAACCATGTCCAGGTATGGAAACTAAAATGCTAGGAACCAAAAAGGGAAGTGTGCTTGCATTTCTGCTTCCCCGGCTCAGCCCACCCCTTCCAGAACCGCAACTGACAATAAATGGTCGAACCGCCTGCAAAATGGCTCACCTCTCCCGGTGCACAAGTATCTGCATTTATGGCATTCCAGGAGTCCTTCGGCCTCTGATTGGTAATATTCCACCTCCTCTCGTGTAGACCTGGGGTTCGAAGGCAGATATCTCCCAGAAGCCAGTTCGCTATAACCCCAAAACAAACAAGGTCATTAGGGAGCCTAAAGTGCAAAGGAGTGTTCAGTATTAGAACTTTTGACTCCTCCTGCCGGGCCCAAACATTAAAGAATGTGCAGGACAGAAATAAAATTTGCCAGTGTTTCATACTTGATAACTTCTCTGGTTTAGCAGCCCCACAGAAGACTTGGCCAAACTCTGCTAACTGCCTATTGTATGCCTGGAACCCGGCACGCCTGAGAAGTGACTTTGGTGCTTTGGTCTGTCCGCAGGCAGGAGCTATCGAACCAGGTGGCTGCGAGCAGCCTTTGCTAGCTTGAGGTCTTGGTTCTGCGTGGGCCAGGCCTCTTCAAAATTAGTTTGCATTCACAAGACGGACCCCCAAGCTGGCATTCTCTTCCCTTGTTACCCTGGAAAGAGCAGAATCGGCAATAATTCTCTAGGCACAGGGGTGACACAGATGGCTTCTGACACCTCTGCATCATCTCTCCCTCTTCTCCTGCTAGATGCAGCATTTTCTGTTCCTTCTCCTCCTCCCCTACCCCTTACTGCTCTATTATCCAATATATTCTGGCTTTGCCAAGGATTCGACGGAAGACTACATTTCTACTTGCTGGGCTCCAGGGATCTTTCTAAAACATAGATCTCATCACATCCCTATTTTGTTTGAAATCTTGGGCCCTCGGATGAAGTCCAAACTTTCAGCACGGCACAGCAGGTCCTTGCCCCTCTCACCCAACTCACATCTTCCCCTTTGAAGACCCGCCACAGTGGACTGTCCCCTGTCTCAAAGAGGGCCTGCTCTCCCATGCCTCTCTGTCACTGCAAAAGCGACGACCTTGGGATATCTTTCATTTCCCTCCCCCAGCCTCACCCCATCTTACTCCTTCTCTAGAACCCAGTTTGAGGTTATCTCCTCCAGGAAACTTTTGCTGAGCCCATTTAGGAGTCTAGTTCTGTTCTTTCTGAATCAGTTATTTTCCTGCAGCAGCACCTTTCGCACAATTGGCCTGTTTACCTGTCTGTCTCCTGAACCAGACCATGGGCCAGGTGAGGGTAGATCTCTGTAGCCCTCGCCCCACAGAGCAGTCGGTTAAATAAACGCTTGCCAAATGGAAGAAAACGGAAATAAATTGCCCTTTGGTTTCAAACCACTAACAGGCTGTGTGCAAACGAAGCAAAAGTGTTTCCTTCACTTGCTTTGGTGGCATGGAGAGGTGAAGAACGGGGTCTCCTATTTATAATGAAACCAAAAAATGTACCTCTATTGTAGTGCAAGATGGCTTTAGTTGGGAAACAATAGCCAGTGCCTCTGACTATCTGGGCACGCCCTTTGTCATGCTAGTTGGTTTTAGATAATGCCACATAAACTCAGGATAGTAGCTTTCCCGCTGTGTGGACGTAACAGGCAGAGAGACTTGACTTAACCTTCCAAATCCCACAGTGTACAGGAGCCTGACAGGAAGCAGGGATCACCCCAGTGGGTCTCCTTGTTAGATTATAAACTCTGAGCTGGCAGAGGCAATATGGGGTTCAAATCTGGGTCTCAGTTCACAGTGCCTGGTGCATAATGTGGACATTCAATAAAATTTGTAGAATTGGGCGGAATGTTCGGCGGAAAAGTGAATTCCCTGGGTTGCCTCTCCTTCCCCTTCCTTTCCCATCCTCTTCTAGCACCAAGTCTTGCACAACATGAGGCTTTCACCTCCCAAGGGCTTACGGGAATTCTCTGTGCTCCCCCAGGCAGAGAGGACTAAGTTTGTTCCTTCAGGAGGGTGGGGGTCGCGATCATGGGATTTGATGAAGCTGTCCCAAAAGACCACATGGACCAAAAAGAAAAAATCTCTGCCCTTCAGCTGGGAGTTTTGGATAGATTTTTAGTTCTTTGGTTAAAGGTGTGGATTCTTCCAGTTGTCTGTTTTTGAAACGCACATCACTCCCCAGAAAGGGGTAACACATTAAACTACTGGCCCTTCCTCGGGCTGACTGTATCAGGCCCGGCCACCAGGCAAGTGGGCTTTGAAATCGGAGAAGGCTGATTTGGGGACACAGGAATGGAGCCCCGGGCCCGAAGGGGCAGTCCTGCGCGCCAGTGGGGAAGCGGGGACGGGGTGTGCGCGGGGAGGAGCTGCGGGCTAATCCCACCTACCTGATCTGCCCTCCTCTTCCCTCCGCGGAGGCTCGTCTTCCTCCTTACCTGCTCCCCGGGCCCCGCCACCGCCTACAGAGGTGGCTTCTGCCTGGTTAATCGGGTTCACGTCAAGAGGTGGGGCACCAGAAGGTTCTCCTTCCCTCCCAGGGCACCTCTAGGAGCGCAGAAGGAGGAACGGCACTCCTTGCTTTCAGCCAGCTTCCTCCAGGACAGGCAGCTGGGGGTGGCCGGGCGGCGCAGGCTGGCCTCGGGCCCGGGCCGCCTCGGTCCCCGGGTCCCCAGGCCGGTCGCCCCCGGCGGCTCCGCCTCACCTTTCCAATCCACGGCGCGCGAAGCCCTCCTTCCTCTGGGGCGGCGGCTCGCGGGTTTCCCACGGCGCGGGCCAGGCGGGCGGGGCTGCGTCGCGCGGGGGCCCCGGGGGTCCGTCCCGCCTCCGGCTGCGGCGGGGCTTTTCCCAAACTCCTGGTGCGTCCGGGCGACGGCTCCCGCCCCTTTGCCTGTCCTGGCGGGGCTCTCGGTCCCTCGCCCTGTCCCGGTCCCCTCGCCGGTTCCCGTCTCTCTCCCTGCGCGGGTCCCCGCGTCTGTCCCGCTGTCGCTCGGGGTGGCGGTCGCGGTCCGAACGGGGCTGCCGGGCGGGGTCCCGCTCTCTCGGCCGGGCTCGGGGCTCGCGAGTCTCCGACGGCTCCCCCATGGCCCGGCTCCGCGTCCCCGCCCGGGAGCGACCCGAGGGCAAAGACCGACTGCACGTTCCCGGGGCAGGTGGCCAAGCCCGGGCGCGGGGCGGGACGCTCACCTGC
Organism: Dasypus novemcinctus; assembly: GCF_030445035.2. Classification (NCBI taxonomy): domain Eukaryota; kingdom Metazoa; phylum Chordata; class Mammalia; order Cingulata; family Dasypodidae; genus Dasypus; species Dasypus novemcinctus. The sequence goes on along the minus strand of NC_080690.1, from coordinate 17,182,109 downwards.
GCGCACGCGCGCTCGCTCCGCTCCGAGCCGGGGGGAGCGCACCTGAGCGCGCGCGTTTCCAGGTCCCTGCGGGGCGTGGCGGGAGGGGGCGCGGGGTGGACGGGGGTGCGGGGCGCGGCGGGAAGGGGAAGCAGGTTGCTGCTGTAAACCGAGGAGAGAAGACGGCCGTCCGCCGTGCCCGGTCGTCTCCGAAGTATCCCCTCGTGACCCCGCTGGGAGGGAGGCCTAAGGAGGCGAACTCTGGCCAGAGCGGTGGCTCCCCTATTCGGCATCTTGGGTTTGCTTTCCCAGAGCATACCCCTCCCCTCACGCACCCACCCATCTCTTCTTCTCACGCACCCACCATCTCCCCACGCACCCACCCATCCACCCATCTCCTTACGCATCCACCCATCTCCTCACGCACCCACCCATCCATCCATCCCCTCACGCACCCACCCACCCATCTAACACACCCCACCCAATCCACCCATTCACTGTCTCCCTCTCCCTCCTTCCCTCTACTGCTAATCTTTCAACAACTATGTCGTAGGGTGGCTTGAGACCAGTTCATCTATTACAATAGTCTCAGACTTACAAAACGTATTCTTATTTTTTATTTTTTTTTAAATGAGGAGTGACAGAATTGACAGCTTTGTATTTTGCCAAGTAAGGATCTTTTATTTTTTTAATTTTTTAATTCATTTTAAAAAAATATTACATTAAAAAAATATGAGGTCCCCACGCACTCCCCACCCCCCCCACTCCCCCCACAGCAACCCTATCCCCCATCATCATGACACATCCATTGAATTTGGTGAATACATCTCTGAGCATCACTGCACCTCATGGTCAATGGTCCACCTCATAGCCCACACTCTCCCATGTTCCATCCAGTGGGCCATGGGAGGATCTACAATGTCCGGTAATTGTCCCTGCAGCACCACCCACGACAACTCCAAGTCCCGAAAACGCCTCCACATCTCATCTCTTCCTCCCATTCCCCACACCCAGCAGCCACCATGGCCACTTTTTCCACACCAATGCCACATTTTCTTCAATTACTGACCACAATAGTTCATGAATAGAGTATCAGTAAGTCCACTCTATTCCTTACTCTATTCCTCCATCCTGTGGACCTTGGATTGGTTGTGTCCATTCCACATCTATGTCAAGAGGGGGCTTAGATTCCACATGGATGCTGGATGCAGTCCTTGTGCTTTCAGTTGTAGGCACTCTTGGCTCCATGGTGTGGTGGTTGACATTCTTCACCTCCATGTTAGCTGAGTGGGGTAAGTCCAATAAACCAGAGTGTAGGAGCTGAAGTCTTTTGACGCTCAGGGCCTGGCTATCATATGGTCAGTCCAGAGATTCAGATCTCCTAGATATATCTTAAACCCCAGCACCAACTATAGTTCTGGTAAAGTAACAGGAAAGGCTTATGAAAAGAGATCACATCTGAGTCCAGCTCCATTATGCAGAGACACCAACTCCAAAGAAGGGCCAACTGACATGGCAGTGAACTCCATCTGCCATGACCATAAAACCTGTGGGTCTCTGTAGCCCTCAGAAGAACCAGTACCTGGGGTTGTATCTACTTTATCTGTCTCTGAGACTCTGCTCAGGTGTGCATAAGGGCAACCCCTCTTATAACCTCCAGGCTCTTTTTTAGAGACTCATAGCCATATAAACTCATTTGTCCTTTCCATTTCCCCCTTGATTTAGGTCAAAAAGCATTTTTAACTCCTGTTATTATATGTAGACAGGGATATTCTGCTGGTCCGAGTTGAACCTTTTATTCATGGTCATTTTCTAGTTATGTCATCAACTGGTACTTGGTAGTAATCCCTCACACCAGGGAGGCTCATCCCCAGGAGTCATGTCCCATGCTGGGGGGAAGGCAATGCATTTGCATGCTGAGTTTGGCTTCGAGACTGGCCACATTTGAGCAACACGGAGGCTCTCAGGAGGGAACTCTTAGGCACATTGCTGCTCTAGGCCTTGCTCTTATTTCAGGTGCACAGGCTCACAAGCATAGTCATTAGTATCAGGGACTCACTGTTGGACCCTCATTCCTTCCTGGTCCAAGTAAGGATATTTTAAAACCCATGAAAGTATCTGTTAATTCTTTCAATGAATGTTTGAGCACCTGCTCTCTGTAGTGGGTGCTGGAGGTACTGCGGTGAACCACGAGTTTGATGCTTGGGTTCCGGTGTGTGCGGGAGAAGGGGCAACAGGCAACAAAGAAAAGAAGACAATGTCTTAAATATAATGGGGGGAGGGCAGGCTTATTTATACAGATCTGGCTACAGGGCATTTGAGTTGAGACCTTAATGGTGAGGCAGCTTTGGGGATGGCTGAGAGAATGTTCGAGAAAGAGAATATTCTAAGAGCAGTGGGATGACATTGAAGGATTTTGAGTAGAAGAGTGACTTGATCTGATTTAAGAGCATTCTGGTTTCTGTGAGTATGAAGTAAGAGAAGAGTGAGGAAGCTACTGATGCAACGCAGGAGGGCGGTGAGATGGTGAGGTGGAGGAAGAACTTGCAGAATGGATTGCATGTGAGGGAGGAGTGAAGTGACTGGGTGGACGGTGGTACCGTTTTCTGAGAAGGGAAAAACCAGAGAAATCGAGGTTTTGGGGAAAATGAAGAATTCTGTTTTGGACATGTAAAATTTAGGATAACTCTGATTCATCGCAGGTAGTTGGATATGTCAATCCAGAGCCTGGGAGGGGTTAGGTGGGAGATACAGGCCAGGGGCTAAAGGAGTCACCCAAGCAGGGAGGGAGTTATAATGGCAAAGTCTTGGACAGAGCCCCAAGGATCTTCAGCATTTAGAGCTAAGATGGGAGAGGATTAAGAAATGGGATCAGTAGAACCAGGAGGGTGGGGAACTTCAGACTTCAAGGTCTGCCCAAACATAAACCCCCATCTCGCTGAAGTGCTGCTCCCAGCAACACCAGCCTTTTGCCCTGAACGGAGAGGATGGGGCCAAATCTTAAATCCTTCCACAAATATTTACTGAATAAGGCCCTATTCTGAGCTGGAAACAGCTGTGACTAAGAAGACCGTGTTAGACAGGATAATGGCCCTCCAAAAGTCCATGTTCTAGTCCCTGGAACCTGTGGCCTTATATGGCAAAAGGGAGTTTGCAGGTGTAATGAAGGATCTAGAGATGGGGAGATTATTCTGGATTATCCAGGTGGACACAGTGTAATCCAAAGGTTTTGTAAGGCGGGGGCAGGAGGGACAGAGAAGGAGATATGAAGACAGAAGCAGCGGTCAGAGTGACACAACCACAAGCCAGGAATTCAGACAGCCTCTAGAGTCTAGAAGCTGGAAAAGACAAGGACAGATTCTCTCCTAGAGCCTCCAGAAGGAGCACAGCTCTGCCAACATCTTGCTTTTAACCTTGTAAGACCCATTTTGGACTTCTGATCTGCAGAATGTAAGACAATAAATCTGTGTTGTTTTCAATCAGTAAACCTGTGGTAATTTTTTACAGCAGCATTTGGAAAGTAATACATGGAGACCTGGCAAATAAACTAAAATAAACAAACACAGGCTATTTGGCAAGTGGCACAGTTCTTCCTCTCTCAGCCCCTCCTTTTGGGCCTCTGGAACCCTCTTTCTGGAGAAGCAAATCCCCATACCAGCTGGTTTTTTTGTTTGGTATTGTATCTTTACCTTGATAAACTAATTATTGTCACTTTGTTCTGCCTCTCTCTATATAGATATAAACATTTTCTGATGAAATATCTGAGTGTCAGCTGCTGACACATTACTCTTTGCCCTTACTTTAGCACATATCTCCAGAGAACAGCGTTCTCCTACACAACTACATTGCAATAATCACAATAGACATTTAGCTTTGCTATATCATCTAATATACACTCTATATCCAAAATATATCCCTATTGTATCAATAATGTCCAGTGTATCTAGTCCCCACCCCCGGATCCCAGATCCAGTCAAGGATTATTCATGGTATATAGCTATTTAGTCATGTCTCTTTAGGCGCCTTTAAATCTCCTTTAATCTGTAACAATTTCTCAGCCTTTTTTTTCTTAATCATTAACACTTCGGAAGATTCCAGTCCAATTATTTTTTTCAGATTGTCCCTCAATTCGAATTTGTCTGAGTGTTTCTTCATGATTAAATTCAGGTTAAACATTTCTGGCAAGAACATAAAAATAGGTGATGCTGAGTGCGCACGAGCCGCTGTCCCTGGCGCTACCCGGGCCCGGAGCGGGGAGAACACGGTCGGGGAAAAGTAGCGGCTAAGGCGACTTTGGCCAACTTAGCACAGGGCTGTGAGGCAGGAGATACAAAGACCTGCAGAGAAGGACAGGTTCCTCGGATGTGCCCCCTCACAGAGAGACGAAGGGGCAGCAGAAAACAGCTGGAACAGAAGAGGGGGCAGTGCAGATTCAGGAAGGTGCAGTGGCATGTGGGGAGGACCCAACCAGTGTGGCAATCGCCAGCATCCATCAGCTGCCACCTTCCCTGACCCCAACGTCAAGCGATGTACAGGGTGATCCAGGTGTCTGAGGGGCAGCTGGATGGCCAGGCTGAGGGCACTGGTGCCATCAGTGGCTGCCCTGCCACCCAATCCATGACCCAGGCTGTGATCCAGGGCGCATTCACCAGTGAGGATGCAGTTGACACAGAAGGGACAGCTGCTGAGACGCATTATACTTATTGCTCCAGCACTGCAGTGGGAGATGGGGCGGGAGCACCACATCAGGGAGTATAGCTGCTGTCGTTACTGCCCAGGGCTCAGAGGCACGACTGGGGCCGGTGACTCCTTCCGGCACTGGTCAATTCTTTGCGATGATGTCACCGCAGGAAGTGTTGCAGGGAGGAAGCCAGCGCTCCATAGCCCCTAGGACTCATCCTTATTCCCTGAAATCAGAGGCTCCCCGGAAGACTCGGGGTTGAGAAACGCAGGGCACAGCATAATGAATGGAGCGCCGTCACTCAACAACTGGACTGGGCAGCTGTCCAAGACCATTCCAGGCTGCTCCATGGAGAGCACCAAGTCTGGCCAGAGTAAAGGTGAAATCTTCCCAAGGCCTGTGGTTCTACCCAGGAGCTTCGACAGAGTAACCACCGATTGTCTGAGGAACTGCAGGGGCTTGACCAGCTGCAACTGGACAATGATGGACTTCGACAATAGGTAGAAGATCTTTTTTTTTTAATAGTTTTTAAAAAAAGATTTATTTATTTATTTATTTATTTCTCTCCCCTTCCCCCCGACCCTGGTTGTCTGTTCTCTGCGTCTATTTGCTGTGTCTTCTTTGTCTGCTTCTGTTGTTGTCAGCGGCACGGGAATCTGTGTTTCTTTTTGCTGCATCATCTAATTGTGTCATTTCTCCGTGTGTGCGGCACTTTCTTTTGCACTGGGTGGCTCTCCTTATGGGTGCACTCCTTGCGCGTGGGGCTCCCCTACGCGGGGGACACCCCTGCATGGCAGGGCACTCCTTGTGCGCATCAGCACTGTGCATGGGCCAGCTCCACATGGGTCAAGGAAGCCCTGGGTTTGAACCACAGACCTCCCATGTGGTAGACGGATGCCCTAACCACTGGGCCATTGGCCGAGGTGGAAGATCTTAAAAAACAAGAACCTGCAGCTATGAGCTCAGCTGCGACACCACGGAGTAGAGGTCGTCATCAAGAATGACAGCAACTACCCACGGGGATCAAGGAGCTTTAGGCCCTATAGCCCCTTTCTGGGGACTGAAGCTAGCCCAGGAGCACCAGGCTAGTCCTGTGCCCCTTTCCTTACTGCCCACCTCTGGCATGACACTGGGGGGGGGAGTTTGGAAGGTGTGTCTTTGAACTGAGGCCAGTTGTATAGCAGCCCACAGTGGTGTGAAACACAAATATGGACATGCACTGACAGCCTCACCCACCCCTTCCACGAAGCCCTTGTGCTCTTCTTGCGCAGTGCATGTGCTGTCTCCATGCTGGATACGGACACACTAAACTGGGGCGCTTGTCCTGTGCTTGCTTAGAGTGCCCAGCAGAGAGTCTGCTGACCGGGGATGCTCTGGCTTGCCCCAGGACTCTGGCACTTCCACTGGTTCATCCTTTCCTTGGAGCTGAGGTTCAGATGTGCACCTGACTCCTCTGGAGAACAGGCTTTAGCAAGAAGTGGGGGAAGGGGGGCTTAGCGATGGCTGCGGCCCTGGGAAGAGGAGCTTGGCCAGCAAGCAGCAATGGCCAAGCAGAGGTCTCTGGAGCTAGGGAGAACAGGAGGAGGCCTGCTTGGGGCCTTTCCCCCTTGTGGGGGCATTTATTATTTTCTTTCCTTTTTTTTTTTTTAAGATAAAATTGTTCAGAGCCAAAAAAAAAAAAAAAAGGTGATGTTGTATCCTTCTTGGTGCCTTTCTGGTGGTGTGAAATTTGATCACCTGATTAAGATGACATCTGCTAGATTCTCCATTTTAAAGGCACCTTTTCTCCTTTGGGCGTTAATAAGTTTAAGACTATATATTCCATACCTTTTCTTGCCTAAATGAATTCGTACAACGGTGGTTGCAAAGTTGTGGTTTTCTAATTCTATCAATCCTTCTATGTTAATTTGTTTGCATTCTTCTATGAAAAGGAGCTTTTCCTTCTCCCTCGCTCCCTGCTTTTTTGGTTTGCTAGTTTGTGTTTTTGAGCGGTTGATTTTAACGGTAATCTGATGGTTCCAACTGCATTCAGTCCTGCCCACATTCATTAGAGTAAAATTTACAGTAACCACTTCTGCTGTGAAATAATGTTGAGCTTATTTTATATTTACCAAAATGAGAAAGTGTTTCAGTTTTTTCCAAGCAACTGAAAACATCCCATTCAATGAACCCTACAGATAAAATGGACCGAAACATGGCTCCCTCCCCCCAGAACAGCTATATGAATGAACGACACACACACACACACACACACACACACACACACACACACCTTAGAGACACGTAGAAATGACACTTAGAAATGCCCCACATTTTCAAGGCCAGGCCACTGTTTCTTGTGGTCTGGGAAGAGTCCAGGTAATTCCCTATAAAATATAGAACCATTTTTGCTAGCTCATGTCCTATAGTACTATGTTAACCTCGACGGAGAACTTTACTAGCTAAACATCTTTACATTATAAAATTGCCACTTATTCTAATTTTATTTGTGAATATGTTTTCTAATAATCTATAAAAGACCTTAAATGACAGTAAAAAATTCATTTTAATAACTGACATTTATAAAATGCTTTAAATAATTCTGATGACTATTTCTATCTATTTATTTTTCTTCCTCCTTCCCCCACCCTGATGGTTTTTTCTGCTGTGTCCATTTGCTGTGTGATCTTCTGTGTCTATTTCTCTTTTTGTCTTCTCTTCTCATTTTTCTCCTCTAGGATTCACTGGGATTCAATCCTGGGGACCTCCAATGTGGAGAGAGGTTCTCTGTCACTTGTGCCACCTCAGTTCCTGGTTTCTGTTGCATCTTGCCTTGACTCTCCCCTGCGGCGGCTTGCTCGGTCGGTAGAGGTGGGGTCTGGCTGCGGACGAGGGGTCGGTCCAGCTCTGGACGAGGGGTCGGTCCCGCTTGGGACGAGGGGTTGGTCCGGCAGCAGACGAGGGATCGGTCTCACAAGGGGTTTCGCGGTTCGGCTGACGGGGTCGCCCGGAGAAGCAGGCGACGAACTGGGGACAAGGGAGGCCAGGCCCTTGTCGGGGGCTCTCAGGACTGGAGGGCGCACGGCAGAAGAACTACCGCGGAGACAAGGTAAACACGCAAGTCCACTTTATTGAGGGAGAGGCAACAGTTTTATAGGGGCTGGGGAAGGTTGATTGGGCGAAGCCACGTCCTGTTCTGATTGGTTGCCGGCAAAAGGTCAGTGGGCGGTACTGGACGGGGGAGGGGTGGTGGTTAGGGATTGGCTGTCGCTGTTGCTGGGGGAAGGGGCAGGGTTTAGGGATTGGTGGCTGCTGTTGCTGGGGTGGAGGGCAGACTTGAGTTTCCCGCCCACGCCTGGCTGTTGCTGCTGTGGGGGGGGAGGGAAAAGGGCAGACTGGATTTTTCCACCCACGCCTGGCTGTTGCTGCTGTCGGGGGAGGGGAAAAGGGCAGACTGGAATTTTCCGCCCTGCGCCTGCGCAGGGAGAAAGAAGAAGAAGGGTGCCACCCCACAAGGCATCGTGTGGCGCCATCCGGGAGGAGGGGCGGCCGCGGAAGCATGGCTGCCGAGAAGGGGAGACCCGAGGGCACTCTGCGCCCATGCCGAGCTTCCCTCAGGGGTGGCGGTGAGTCCGACCAGCCACCCTATTATGGGGGCAGCGGCTTGGCCTGCCGCAGCTGCTCCCCCGCCAGGCCAGCAAACCACACTTCAGCCCGAGGGGTGACGGCACTCCCCCTTCTCTCTCATTGTTGCATCATCATCTTGCTGCATGGCTACTGCTCGGGCACTGGCTTGCTGAACTGGCATGCCTTTACCAGGAGGCCCTGGCGATCGAACCTGGGTCCTTCTATATGGTAGATGGAAACCCAATCACTTGAGCCACATCCACTTCCCTTAAATAATTTTACATAGGGAAGCGGACTTGGTCCAGTGGATAGGGCATCCACCTACCACATGGGAGGTCTGCGGTTCAACCCTGGGCCTCCTTGACCCATGTGCAGCTGGCCCATGTGCACTGCTGATGCACGCAAGGAGTGCAGTGCCACGCAGGGGTATCCCCGCATAGGGGAGCCCCACACGCAAGGAGTGCGCCCTGTAAGGAGAGCCGCCCAGCGTGAAAAGAAAGTCTAGCTGCCCAGGAGTGGTGCCGCACACATGGAGAGCTGACACAACAAAATGACGCAACAAAAAGAGACACACAGATTTCCATGCTGCTGACAACAACAGAAGTGGACAAAGAAGAACACACAGCAAATAGACGCAGAGAACAGACAACTGGGGTGGGGGGTGGGAAGGGGAGAGAAATAAATAAAAATAAATAAATCTTTTTTAAAAATTCCTTTTAAAACCAGCTTTTTGAGTCCTCAAATTGCTTGTCCCAGTAGTATGAATTTCATTTGCTTTCAGTTATGCTGAACAGTTTAAAAATAAGATACTGTTAGTTCCAGTGATAATCCCTATATAATCCCTGTAAAAGGTATTACCAGTAGGGCAGTGCTGAGACACATTTTAATAAGTACCATGCTAGAAAGATGGGGTATCAGAGCTGCATACAAAATGGTAGGTTCACATTTCTAGTGTGGAACTGGCCTCCCCACTTTTTAAAGAATCTGTTGTGATCACCCTGCAGAAGCAGGATGGACCCCTTCATCCATATTTTGGTTTGGATTTCAAGAATGATGATATGGGAAGACAAAAAATTTTAAAAAAGAAGAAATTAAGAGAATGATGTTGTAGGGAATGGATGCAGCTCAGTGGTTGAGTGCCTGCTTCCCATGTACAAGGCCCCAGGTTCAATCCCTGGTACCTCCTAAAAAAAAAGAAAAAAGAAGAAGAAGAAAAAAAGAATGATGATGCCATACATGCACAGAGTGGATATGAAAGATATACATTATGAGGTTCTCTGGGGGCAGCAGGAAAGGCTCCTGGGTGGTTTGAAGCCATATGTACCCCCAGAAAAACATGTTATTAAATCTAATCCATTCCTGTGGGTATAAACCCATTGTAAGTATTATAAGTAAGACCTTTTTTTTTTAAAATTTCTTTGTCTTTATTTTTTTTTAATGTTACATTTAAAAAAATATGAGGTCCCCATATGCCCTCCCACCCTCCTCACCCCACTCCTCCCTTAACAACAACCTCCTCCATCATCATGGGACATTCACTGCACTTGGTGAATACATCTCTGGGCACTGCTTTACTACATGGTCAATGGTCAACATTATAGTTTACACTCTCCCCCAGTCCACCCAGTGGGCCATGGGAGGACATACAATGTCCAGTAACTGTCCCTGCAGTACCACCCAGGACAACTCCAAGTCCTGAAAATGCCCCCACATCACATCTCTTCTTCCCACTCCCTACCCTCAGCAGCTACCATGACCGCTTTCTCCATCTCAATGCTACATTTACTTTCATTACTAATCACAAAAGTTCCAGAATAGAATATCAGTAAGTCCACTCTAATCCATACTCTATTCCTCCATTCTGTGGGCCCTGGGATAGTTATGTCCACTCCACCTCTATATGGAGAGGGTACTTAGATTCCACTTGGATGATGGATGCAATTCTCCTGTTTGCAATTGTAGGCACTCTTGGCTTCCTGGTGTGGTGGTTGACCTTCTTCACCTCCATGTTAGCTGGCTGGGGTAAGTCCAATAAACCAGAGGGTAGGAGTAAAAGCAAGTGTGTTGAGACTCAGGGCCTGGCTACCACATGGGCAGTCTAGAGATTCAGGTCTCCTGAGTATACACTAAACCCCAGTGCCAACCACAGGTCTGGTAAAAGTGACAGGAGAGGCTTGTGAACAAAGATCACATCTGAGTCCAACTCCATCACACTCAGGAACACAAACTCCAAAGTAGGGCCAACTGACATGGCACTGAAGTCCATCTGCCATGACCATAGAACCTGTGGGTCTTTGTAGCCCTCAGAAGAACCAATACCTGGGGTTGTATCTACTTTAGCTGTCTCTGGGACTCTACTGAGGTGTGCGTAACAGCAACCCCTCTGAGGACTCCTGGCTTTTTTTTTGGAGACTCATAGCCATATAAACTCATTTGTCCTTTCCATTTCCCCCTTTTATTCAAGGTCAAAAAACATTTTTAACTCCTGATATTACATATAGGCTGAGATATTCTGCTGGTCTGAGTTGACCCTTTTATTCAAGGTCGTTCTCCAGCCACATCATCAGCTGGTACTTGGTAGTAATCCCTCGGTGCCAAGGAAGCTCATCTCTGGGAGTCATGTCCCATGCTGGGGGGAAGGCAATGTATTTACATGCTGAGTTTGGCTTTGAGACTGGCCACATTTGAGCAACATGGAGGTTCCCAGGAGGTAACTCTTAGACACCCTGCAGCTCTAGGCCTAGTTCTTATTTCAGGCACACAGGCTCACAAGCATAGTCATTAGCATCAAGGGTTCATTGTTGGACCATCCTTCCTTATTCATCTTAGCCATTGCACTTGGGGGATTGTTGCCGTTCCATTAGGGAAGGCGACAGAGTTCCCCCAGACAGGAACTCAGCACTCCCCCAGCCATTGTTCCCAACTGTAACCACTATGAAATTACCCAAACATTTTTATGCACCCCACACATATGCCCTGGAGAACTCCCTCCCAACCATGCACCCCCCACCAATAACACCCCACACCAGTATTTCTCCCCCACCACCATCCAACCCCTCTGTGGTCCAAAACCTCCCCGAAAATGAAGTCCAATATATTGCCAGGTTCCATTAATAGTAAAACGGAATATAGTGATGGGTTTAAAGGTTAGATATAGAATACATACTAATTTAGAAAAATTAAAGTAAAAATAAATTGGGGTATCAAAAAACTAAAAAATGAAAAAGCTTTGTTTTCGATGTTTGCCTTCCATCTCTGCAATAAGTGTTACCCTGTATGCACATTGGCAAGGCAACTTCTTCCATCTCTTCCTCAGTGTCTACATATTTTTTTCTTTTTCTTTTTCTAATTATTTAGCTTGTTTTCACAAAAGTTTTAGACCACAGTAATTAATATATACAATATACAGTACTCCCACATATTCAACATCAGACACTTTGTCCCTTCCCCAGCAATAATCTTTTTACAAGTTCATACTATATTTACTGCAACTGATGTACAGATATTGAGACAATAGCTTTCAAACAAGATTACCCTTGAGTTTACATTGTGGTTTATATTTTAGACTATATAATTTTCTAAATTTTTAGTTATCTTATGTTTTACCTTATGATTTACATTTTAACCTATAGGCCCCTATACATTTTTGGTGTAATCTAACATGTCCTATATCCATCCTTGCATAATCTTGTGGAACACTTCCATTGCCCCACAGTTACACTGATTCTACCTATTCAATGCCTCTTTCCCCCTCAGTGATGATCACTCTTCATTGCTTGAAGGGTCATGTTCAGAGATACTTGCAACAATGTTGAGGGCTTGACATGCTCGACTGCCTTAATGAATTGGGAGCCACTATTTCTCCCGAGAGATAGAATTCCCTCTATTTGAGAACATCAGTCCTCCCCAGGATGTAGGTATACCTTCACTCTCATTGTATGGGTCTCCATCCAATGATACAACCCACTATGACAAAATGAGCACTCACACACTCCCTAGAAGCCTGTCCTGTGCCAGATTCTCCCCTTTAAGCATCTTAAACAGGTAACCTTCCTTATTATGTTTTTGAAAAAGTTTTCTCAACATTATACTCTCAACCACAAACCTGACAATCTCCTATGTTCATATATTCCCCCACCCTCCCCCCAATTTCTTGGGCCATCTTACCCATCCTCCCATCCCTAGCCCCCCTCAAGCCTGCAAAGCCCCACCCAAAGGTATCCCTATGCCCCCATTTTATCCCTTCCCTGTACAAATACTTACTTCCAGCTTATCATAGATTTCACCCAGGTAGGTGTCAGCTCGCAACCTTCCTCTACTCCCCAAATTCCTTTAAGCCTATCATCCAATCTCTAGCTCTCTGAGGCAGCTTGGTTTACTTATTTCATATCATTGAGGTCATGTAGTATTTGTCTTTCAATGCCTGGGTTGCTTCACTCAACATAAAGTTCTCAAGATTCATCCATGTTATCACATGTGTTTGTATTTGTTCTTAAAGCTGAGTAGTATTCCATTGTATGTATATACCACATTTATTTATCCATTCATCTGTTGATGGGCATTTGGGTTGATTCCAACTTTTGGCAATAGTGAACAATGCTTATGAACATTGGTGTGCATATATCGGTTTGTGTCCTTGTTTTCTGTTCTACTGGGTATATACCCAGCAGTGGAATTGCTGGGTCATATGGCAAATCTATAGCTAGTTTTTTGAGAAATCACCAAACTTTCCTCCAGAATGGCTGGATCCTTCTGCATTCCCACCAGTAGTGGATGAGTGTTCCCATTCCTCCACATCCTCTCCAGCACTTGTAGTCTTCTGTTTTTTTTTCATAGCTACCAATCGTACGGGAGCAAGATGTTATCTCATTGTAGTTTTGATTTGTATTTTCCTAATAGCGAGAGATTTGGAGCATTTTTTCATGTGGTTTTTAGCCATTTGTATTTCTTCTTTGGAGAAGTATCTGTTTAAATCTTTTCCCCATTTTTTAAATGGGTTGTTTGTCTTTTTATTTTCAAGATAGAGGAGTTCTTTATATATGCAGGATATAAGTCTCCTATCAGATATATGGTTACCAAATATTTTCTCCCCTTGCGTAAGGTTCTCTTTTCACTTTCATGACAAACTCCTTTGAGGTGCAGAAGGCTTTAATTTTGAGGAAGTCCCATTTATCTATTTGTTCTTTTGCTGCTTGTGCTTTGGGTGTGAAGTTCATGAAACCATTTCCTGTTACAAGGTCCTGTAGATGGTTCCCAACATTGCTTTCCAAAGTCTTTATGGTCTTAGCTCTTATATTTTGGTTTTTGATCCATCTTGAGTTGATTTTTGTAATCCTCTTTCATTCTTTTACATATGGATATCCAGTTCTCCAGGCACCATTTATTGAAGAGGTCATTCTCTCCCAGTTGACAGGGTTTGGTGGCCTTATAGAATATTATATGACTACATCAGAACTCTCAATTTGATTCCATTGGTCAGTGTGTCTATCCTTGTGCCAATACCATGCTGTTTTCACTCCTGCAGCTTTGTAGTATGTTTTGAAGTCAGGTAGTGTGATTCCTCCAATTTCATTTTTCTTTTTCAATATGTCTTTGGCTATTTGGGGCCTCTTTCCTTTCCAAATAAATTTCATAGTTAGTTTTTCTAGTTCCTTTAAGAATGCTGTGTTGATTTTTATTGGGATTGCATTGAATGTGCAGATCAGTTTTGGTAGGATAGACATCTTAATAATATTAGTCTTCCTATCCATGAACAGGGAATATTCTTCCATTTATTTAGGTCTTCTTTGATTTCCTTGAACAGTGTTGTGTAGTTCTCTGTGTATAAGTTTTTTACATCTTTAGTTAAATTTATTCCTAGGTATGTGATTTTTAAATTACTATTGTAAATGGTATTTGTTTCTTGATTTCCTCCTGAGATTGCTCATTATTGCTGTACAGAAATGCTACTGATTTTTGCACATTGATCTTATAACCTGCTATTGTACTGAACTCATTTATGAGTTCTAGAAGCTTTCTTGTAGACTTCTCAAGGTTTTCTATGTATAGGTCATGTCATCTGTAAATAATGAAATTTTGACTTCTTCCTTTCCAATTTGGATGCCTTTTATATCTGGTTCTTACCTCAGTGCTCAGGCAAGTACTTCTAAGAAAATGTTAAATAGAAGGGGTGATAGTGGACATCCTTGTCTTGCCCCTGATCTTAGAGGGAAAGATTTTAGGATTTCACCATTGTAAATGATGTTGGCTGTGGGTTTTTCATATATACACTTTATCAAGTTTAGAAAATTTCCTTGTGGGAAACGGACTTTGGCCCAGTGGTTAGGGCGTCCGTCTACCATATGGGAGGTCCGCGGTTCAAACCCCGGGCCTCCTTGACCCAAGTGGAGCTGGCCATGCGCAGTGCTGATGCGCGCAAGGAGTGCCGTGCCACGCAAGGGTGTCCCCCGCGTGGGGGAGACCCACGAGCAAGGAGTGCACCCGTGAGGAAAGCCGCCCAGCGTGAAAAGAAAGAGCAGACTGCCCAGGAATGGCCCTGCCCACACTTCCCGTGCCGCTGACGACAACAGAAGCGGACAAAGAAACAAGACGCAGCAAATAGATACCAAGAACAGACAACCAGGGGAGGGGGGGAAATTAAATAAATAAATAAATCTTTAAAAAAAAAAAAAGAAAATTTCCTTGTATTCCAATCTTTTGTAGTGTTTCTATCAAGAAAGAGTACTGTATTTTGTCAAATGCTTTTTCTGCATCTATAGATATGATCATGTGATTTTTTTCCTTCAGTCTGTTTATATGGTGTATTACATTGATCGATTTTCTTATGTTGAACCATCCTTGTGCACCCCGAATGAATCCCACTTGGTCATGGTGTGTAATTTATTTAATGTGTTGTTGAGTATGATTAGGAAGTATTTTGTTGAGGATTTTAGAATCTAGGTTCATTAGAGAAATTGGTCTGTAATTTTCCTTTCTTGTGGTGTCTTTGTTTGGCTTTGGTACTAGGGTAATGTTGGCATCATAGAATGATTTAGGCAATGTTCCTTCTGTTTCAATTTTTTGGAAGAATTTCAGCAAGATAGGCGTTAGTTCTTTCTGGAATGTTTTGTAGAATTCACCTGTGAAGCCGTCTGACCTAGAGCTCTTCTTAGCTGGTAGGTTTTAATGACTGATTCTATCTCCTTACTTGTGATTGGTTTGTTGAGATTGCCAATTTCTTCTTTCATCAATAGAGGCTGCGTATGTATTTCTAGGAATTTGTCCATTTCCTCTAAATTGTCCTATTTGTTGGAATATAGTTTTTCAAAGTATCTTCTTATGATAGACTTTATTTCTGTGGAGTCAGTGGTGATATGTCCTTTCTCATTTCTTAGTTTGTGTATTTGCATCTTCTCTCTTTTTTTCTTTGTTAGTCTAGCTAAGGGTTTGTCAATTTTATTGATTTTCTCAAAGAACTAGCTCTTGGTTTTGTTTATCTTTTCAATTGCTTTCTTATTTTCTATTTCATTTAGTTCTGCTCTTATCTTTGTTCTTTCTTTCTTCTTCCTTTGGGGTTACTTTGTTGTTGTTGTTGTTGTTGTTTTTTTCTAATTCCTCCCAGTGTGCAGTTAGTTCTTCAATTTTAGCCCTTTCTTCTTCTTCTTCTTTTTTTTTTAAAGATTTATTTATTTATTTAATTCCCCTCCCCTCCCCCGGTTGTCTGTTCTCTGTGCCTTTTTGCTGTGTCTTGTTTCTTTGTCCGCCTCTGCTGTCGTCAGCGGCACGGGAAGTGTGGGCGGTGCCATTCCTGGGCAGGCTGCACCCTCCTTTGCGCTGGGTGGCTCTCCTTACGGGTGCACTCCTTGCGTGTGGGGCTCCCCTATGCGGGGGACACCCCCATGTGGCAGGGCACTCCTTGCGCGCATCAGCACTGTGCATGGGTCAGCTCCACATGGGTCAAGGAGGCCCGGGGTTTGAACCGCGATCCTCCCATGTGGTAGACGGACGCCCTAACCACTGGGCCAAAGTCCGTTTCCCCCTTTCTTCTTTTTTGATGTTTGAATTTATGGCTATAAATTTCCCTCTCAGAACTGCTTTTGCTGCATCCCATAAGTTTTGGTATGTTATCATTTTCATTAGTTTCAAGGTAGTTATTAATTTCTTTTGAGATTTCCTCTTTGACCCACTGTTTTTCTAAGAGTGTGCTATTTAATTTTCATATCTTGGTGCAAAATATGGGCCTCTGGCCCTTGTAGATTTCCAGCTTCACTCCACTGTGGTCAGAGAAATTATTTTGTATGATTTTGATCTTTCTGAATTCATTGAGACTTTCTTTGTGGCCTAGCATGTGGTCTATCTTGGAGAATGATCCATGTACACTTGAGAAAAATGTATATCCTGCTGTATTTGGGTGTAATGTTCTGTATATGGCTATTAGGTCCAGCTCCTCTAATATACTGTTCAAAGTTTTTGTTTCTTTATTGATTCTCTTTTGAGATGTTCTGTCCAAAGTTGATAGTGGTGTATTAAAGTCTCCCACTATAATTGTAGAGGCATTTATTCTTTCACTTATTTTTTCCAGTGTTTGCCTCACATATTTGGAGGTGCCCTTGTTAGGAGTATAAGTGTTTATGATTGTTCGTTCTTCTTGAAAGATTATCCCTTTCACTAATATGTAGTGTCCATCTTTGTCTCTCACAATTGTTTTGCATTTAAAGTCTATTTTGTCTGATATTAATATAGCTACTCCTGCCCTTTTTTGGTTATTGTTTGCTTGTAAGATTGTTTTCTGGCCATTCACTTTCAACCTCCTTGAATCCCTGGGTCTAAGATGAGTTTCTTGTAGACAACATATAGATGGGTCATATTTCCTTATCCAATCTTACAATCTGCATCTCTTAACAGGTGAGTTTAATCTATTGACATTTAGTGTTATTACTTTCAAGTAATTACTTATATTAGCCATATTTTCTTTGGATTTGTGTTTCTCTTATGTTATTTTATTTTTTTCCCTCTTTTTATAGTTTTAGTTGTTCTTAAACTCTCCTCCAACTCTGTCTCTCCTGTTTGTTTCTTTCCTCCTGCAGAACTCCCTTTAGTATTTCTTGAAGGGTAGGTTTCTTGTTGGCATAGTCTCTTAGTTTCTGTTTATCTGTGAATATTTTCAACTCTCCATCATTTTTTAATGCTAGCT
Source organism: Dasypus novemcinctus (assembly GCF_030445035.2). NCBI lineage: Eukaryota > Metazoa > Chordata > Mammalia > Cingulata > Dasypodidae > Dasypus > Dasypus novemcinctus. The sequence continues at coordinate 17,164,671 of NC_080690.1, read as the reverse complement.
TTGCTGGATAGAGTATTCTTGGTTGGAAATTCTTTTCTTTTAGTACCTTGACTATGTCATACCACTGTCTTCTTGCCTCCATGGTTTCAGATGAGAGATCAACAGTTAATCTATGGAGCCTCCCTTGTATGTGATGGTTCTCTTTTCTCTTGCTGCTTTTAGTATTTTCTCTTTTTTGTCTTGTGCATTGGATAATTTGACAAGTATATGTCTTGGGGTAGGCTTGTTGGGATTTATGCTGTTCAGGGTGCGTTGTGCTTCCTGGACATGTACATGCATCTCCCTCAACAGGTTTGGGAAGTTTTCAATCATTTTTTCCTCCAACCCCTGTCCCCCACCCCGTCCCCTTTCCCTTCTCTTCTCCTTCTGGGATGCCTATAATGCATATGTTTGTGCATTTTGCATTGTCATTCAGGCCCTTAAGTCCTTGCTGGATTTTTTCTATCTTTTTATCGATTAATTCTACCATCTGTTTGATTTCAGATGTACTGTCTTCCACATTACTAATTTTTTCCTCTGCCTCTTCAAATCTGCTGCTGTTTGCTGAGAGTGTATTTTTGATTTCTTGGATTGTGCTATTGATCCCCATTATCGCTGTGGTCTTTTTGTGCATGATCACAATTTCTTCTGTATGCTCTCCAAGTGTTTTCTTAATATGCTTATCTCTTCCTTCACTTCATTGAATTGGTCCATGATACATGTTTTGAGAGCTTTAATTACTTGTTTGGTATTCCACTTCTCTTCCTGGTTTTTAGTTTGTTCATTGTATTGGGCCATGTTTTCCTGATTATTGTTATGGTCTGTAGTTTTTTGTTGCTGTGTGGTCATCATTTTATCTTGTTGGGTTTATTCTGTTGATTATCTTCTTATTCTAGTCTTGTGGTTTAATTAGTTGTTGTTTTTGTGTGCATGTTAAGTCTTCTCTTTGTCATTTTTTTCTTCTTATTATATTTCCTTGTTGTTGGCTAAGTTCCTTCAAAGAAAAATATTAAGTCCAGAGAAAGCAAAAGGGGTAAGAAAAGAAAAATATAATAGTAGTATTGATAGTGAGTGTTAGCAGAAGAACCATGTGAGATCTAGGAGGATGGATACAAACTCACGGAAGCTATGTATAGTTACAACCATAAAAAAATGGAGTACCTATAATGAGATATTAAACTGAATATGGGGAGGAATATACTATGAATTAAAAGGTCAGTGTGGTCAGGAGAAAGGGAAAAAGAAAAGAGAGGACAATAACATAAAGAGTGAATAAATGATAGAAAACAGATTAGAGATCTTAGAGATAAAAAGTCAGAAATATTGGGGCTAAACGGAGAGAGGTGGAATGTAAGAGAAACAATAAATGATGGAGGAGAGAATGATGTAAAGGAAAGGGGATAGCGTTGGTAGGCAAAATCAGTACACATAGAAAAGAGGAAATTGAGGATGAGGAAGCACAGCAAATAAGAAATGTTGCCTGCAGCAAAATTTAAAAAAAGAAAAAAGGGAAAAAAAAGGAGAAAGAAAGTGAGAAGAAAAAAAAGCTGAGAGAGGGGAGAAAAAAGAAAAAGAAAAAAAGGGCAATGGGGGGGGGGGGATAAAGAGGAAGAAAAAACAAGAAAAGAGACCAACAAAAAAGACCAGACAAGGCCTCAGGCAAAGAATCCACTTCGCAGCTGAATAAACTGCTTAGGAGTCTGACCTTCCCCCTTTCTCCCTTCCTCTCTTCCTTCTCTCCCAAGGCAGCAGGAAGGCTGTGTGAGGGCTCCTGTAGGAAATTCAAATGGGTCCCTGGTGAACCAACCCACCTGAGAAAATAACGGCTCTTAATTTCTTGAGAGAGCACTCACGTCTTGCCAGGAACCCTAAATATGCTACTGGAAGCCTGTAAAGAGTGTCCTACTGTCCCTCTCCCTTAGGTGTGCTACAAGGGGGCTGGTTAGTTTTCTGACTCCACCTTCTCCCAGACCAAGTTTCCTATCCCAGGGCTTTTAGGTAAATTGGGCTCTCTCACCAGATTTGCCTCTTCACTATTCCTAGGCTCTCTCCAAGTCAGCTATTCTCTCCTTCAAACTCAATAGAAGGGGGGGGGGGACCAGAAAATTGAACCTGCACTCCTTGGTCCCTCCTCACCTCCCACGTAAACTCTCCCACTTGCGGCGTTAGTCCACGTCGGGAGCGGTAGGGCAATGCTGGATTTCCAGGACTGCTGGGCTTGGGAAACAGAGGCCCGGGAGAATGTGGACTTGGGGTATCCAGCGTGGGCTGCGGGGGTTCAGGGGACACAGGCCTGGGGTTCACGCGTTTGGGGTACATGGGGTTTGGAAACTCCACCCCAAGACCGGCAGTTCTCAGTGAACGACTTGGCTCTTAGCCCTAGCGGGGGAGGGATTCACCCTCCCACGGCTTCCGAGCTCAGTGTTAGAAACCTGCAGTTCTACCTTGAGCAAGCGCCAATTCTGCTGCAGTCTCTAGATCGATGTCCAGACACCTCCCGCCCTGCAGGTTCCCGAAACAGCCTGCTCGGGTAGGACTCTGTCACCACACAGCCGGTCTTTTGTAAGAGAGATGAGGACGGTGTACTTACTCAGACGCCTTCTTGCGCCGCCTCCTGAACACTCGTAAGGAGGACCTTTTGATGAGGTTGCTTCAGTTACAGTGTGGCCCACCTCAACCAGGATGGGGCTTAATCCTGTTACTGGAGTTCTCCATAAGAGAATGAAATCCAACACAGAGAGAGAAAACCACAAAAGCAAGAAGCTGGAAGCAAGAACCTGAAATCAACAGAACCTGGAGGAGAAGGGAGAGAGGCCAGCAGACACCACCACGTGCCTTGCCATGTGACAGAGGAACCCAGGATCACCCGCAGCCTGTCTTTGGGAAGAAAGCATTGCCTTGATGTGAACATTTTCCTGGCCTCAACCTGTGAGCAAATAAATTCCCATTGTTTAAGCTGAACCATTTTATGGTGTTTGCTTGGAGCAGACTAGGAAATTAAAACAGCCCCCAAGTTGGTCCAAAAATGGCTTGAGAGAGCAGGAAGGGGTGACTGGCTTTGGCTTTTATTGTGGTTAAGGGTTGGGACTGGGGCGAGGCTTCTTCATGAGACCTGCGGCTTGCATGGTTTGAACTTTCCGCCAGCACCGAGGGAAGGAGTAGCTGGACTTTCTTATCAGCTAGTCCAGATGTGGGCAGAAGGGCAAAGAGGAGTGATGGGGCATGAAAGCTGTCAGGAGTCCAACACCAAAAATGAAGTCAGACTCTTTATTACAGGATCGCTACACTTATTATTTCCCCTAACAATGTGTTGTAAATGTTGTTATTCTTTTACTCATCAAGCTGCCTCCTGTGTCCAGTTGGCATCAGGAGAAATGTCCTGAGATGCCCACAGTGGCTGTGGCTTCCTCTTACCCTCTGGCATTAACCTGCCTTTCCCTTAAATATTCTCAAGTGGTGAAAGCTCGTTCCAACTCCCACTTAGGACCGCTCTGTGGCTTCCACGTTCGGAGGAACCGTCCTTTCCTCACAAGGAACTCTGCCTTTTCACATCAAGGCTTGCTGGAGTTAAGTCTGTTAAGTCTGGCTGGATGGGCAAGAGAGTTAACATACATGTGCCTTAAATGAGAGAGAAAGGTATTTCTCTCTTAGGAAAGTCCAGGCTGATCTGTCTGGGGAGACTCGAGGAGGTGTTTGCTGGAGGTTTCTGAGAGTAAAATGCCGTCTTTCTCTGTGGGAGTTACCAGAAGAGAAGCCTTCTTTCCTCTGGATGGTGCTGTCAGGAGGGACCCAGTCTGCAACATGATGGAGTCAGGGCTGAGAGAGCCACAGAGAACAGAGTTGGAGGCTGAGGACGCCATGATTCTTGGGATCAGACTGCACCTGAGGTCAGCTGTCACTGGTCTTTCAGCTCTGTGAGCCTGATCCAGAAACAAATTGCACCATGAAATCTGTCCCTCCTTAAGGCAAGGGGACTGGGCTTTGTAATCTGTGTCAGCCAGCCAGTCCTGGGCTGAGGTCTGTCCTGAGTGGGAGGTGGGAAGGTAGTGTTTCCTGGCACAGTGGCTCCCTGCTGGGTGGTAGACAGTTCACCAGAGAAGAGGCAGCTGTGAATTGTCATCAGCCATCATCAGGGCAGCTGGGGGATGGGTGCACCTGCAGGTGAAGGAGATCCAGCTTCCCCTCAACAAATTATCATTGTAATGATTCCCTTGTGAATTGTTCTAGGGTTGATTTATGTAAATATAAGCAAAACAAATAAATTACACTCCCATCTCTGTTCTCACACTGCATGTAAAAGGTAGCACAACGAAATAAAAATTAACAAAAATAAATAAATGGAGGTAGCCCAGAATATTCGGTTTTATACCTTGCTATTTACACTTAATTTTGGTTGGAGAGCTTTCCACATTGGTACAAAGTGTCTTCCTTCTTTTCTTCAAGCTGCATAGTGCTCCCTTGCATGGAGTCCCAGAATTTATTTAATTAGTACTCCCTTGATGGGTGTCAGGTTACCTGCAGTCTTCTGCTTCTATAAACAAGCTCCATGAACAACCTGACACATAGTGTCATTTTGCATGCTCACACCTACACCTGTGGGATCACTTCCCCAAGTTGAATATCTAGGTTGGAGACATACACATTTACAATTTCGATGCCAAATTTTCCTCCATAGGAATTATATAAATTTATATTTCCATCAGTTTTATATTTAACAATGCCTATTTCCCCATAACCTCACCAAGTATATGTACTGTCAAACTTTTGGATTTTTGCTTTAAAATATTTTAGGAAGCTTCCTTTCTGATTATCAAAATTATATATGCCTACTGCAGAACATTTGAAAATCACAGCCATTAAGCTTATGTTTTGCTATGTGCAAACTTTTGAGAAAAATAAATTTTGTCCACTTTTTCTAAAGGCATTTCCCCTTAATTGCCTAGGAGTTTGTTTGCAAGTAACCAAAGTGCTTAAAGTACCAAAACTTAAAAAGGAATATGTTATGAGGTGAAGTGTGTCCCCCCAAAAGGCGTGTTGAAATCCAAACCCTCAGTACCTCAGAATGCGACTTTATTTGGAAATAGGGTTGTTGCAGAGCAGGGGTTTGTGAGCTTGAAGTGAAAATTCAAAAAAACATTTCTCTTGTGGGGACGTGTTGGTGCGGGTGTGATATGTTCATTAAACAGTACACAGTAGAGCGCGGACTTGGTGAGGGGTCCGTGGTTTTCACCCGACTGGCCAAGGGGCCAGTGGAACAAACGGGGTTAAGAACCCCGGTCGTGGATGGAATTGGTTAGATACAGATGGGGTCCTACTGAATCCTGTGTGACAGCTGTCCTGACAAGAGGAGGAGGGGCAGCCACCAAGGAGAAGGCCACGTGAGGCTGGAGACAGGGCAGAGGCCGGCCCGGGGCAGGAAGTGGCGCCGCCTGCAGCCGGGAGCGCCGCGGGCCGCGGGCCAGCAGCGGCGGGCGAGGGGCCGGGAAGGATCCCCGCCCGCAGGTGCCCGCGGCGGCCCCGCTGGCGCCTCCACTGCAGCCCTCCCGCCGCCTCACCGCGGGGCGGCGCCTTTCTGTGTTTGTTACAGCAGCCCCGCTGGCGCCTCCACTGCAGCCCTCCCGCCGCCTCACCGCGGGGCGGCGCCTTTCTGTGTTTGTTACAGCAGCCCCGCTGGCGCCTCCACTGCAGCCCTCCCGCCGCCTCACCGCGGGGCGGCGCCTTTCTGTGGCTTGTTACAGCAGCCGGAGGAAACCACTACGGAAGGCGAGATGTACGCAGGTGAAAGTAAACTGCGCGCTCCCACGTCCAGCCCGGGGCCCTCCCCTCGGTTCCAGGGAACGCAGGCCTTGAGCCCGCCGGGCCCTTCAGTCCTGCCGCCCTCCACCTTCTCAGCAGAGAAGCTCTTTCCTCCCTTCATCCAGAGAGCTCTGCCCCGGGAGCAGCACACCAGAGGCCCTCTGCCCACGGCCACGCTCCTCTCTACCCTTTCTCCTCAGGACTTGCCTGAACAAACACCACCGATCCATTTCTTAATTTGCCTCTGATCTGGCTGCCTCCTCTGGAGCAAGCTCCATGGGTGGGGACTCGCTTCTCCTCCCTGGTCGACCCCAAAGCCTAGAACATAAATGGCGCAAATGGGACTTATTTAAGGACTGACCGACTCGAATGAGTGGAGGGGAGCGATTCAGCACCAGCCGCTGGGTGCCAGCTCTGACTCCTCCCTGCTACAAGCGCTTCCTGCTCTCCTGGGCACCTCTGGTACTTTGTCTGCACCACGCTTTTGGCTTTAGCCCCTACCTCCTCTTCTTTGGCCACTCCCCTCAGCACTGTGAACCCAAACCTTTAGAGGACAGGGTCTCTCCACGTCATCAGTGAGTGCTCCGCCAATATGCCTCTGGCAGGATTTGTTGGCTGGCTGGCTAGATACCACCTTTTCACTCTCTCTAGATGGGCTTTGTGGAAGGGGTGGACTTAGTGACATCTTTGTGGGAGACTGGTAAGCTTCCAATGTTGGAGGAAAGGCTTTCACTGGTTCAGGTGTGTTTTTCCTTCTCCACAAGCCCTCTGGCAGATTGCATTTTCCAAAAAAGGCTACAACAAGGCTGCACCCTCATGGAACTTACTTTAGAGGGGGCAGCCAGATCAGGGACAAATTAAGAAATAATTAGATAATTATTTATTCTAATAACCCCTAAAAAGAAAACAAAAAAAGTCTACAAAGTGATAGAGCCGCTTTGGAAATCACTTTGGCAGTGTCTTATAGAGCTAAACTTCGTCTTACCATATGATCCAGCAATTGTGTTTCTATATATCAACCAATAAGAGGTGAAAACTTATGTCTACATAAAAACCTACACATGAATGTTCATAGAAGCTTTAATTTCCCAAAACTTGGAAGCAACCAAGATTCCCTTCGATAAGTAAATTGATAAACTATGATGCCTCCATACCATGGAATATTATTCAACTGTAGAAAGAATGAACTACCAAGCCATGAAAAGACATGGAGGGAACTTAAATTCATATTGCTAAGTAAAAGAAGAAAGTCTGAAAAGGCTTCGTTCTGTATAATTTCAACTGTAGAGCATTCTGGAAAAGGCAAAACTATAGATGGTAAAATGATCAGGGATTCAGGGTTCAGGATGGAGGAATGAATAACGGGGCATTTTTAGGGCAGTGACACTATTCTGTTTGATACTTTGGATCCATGACATGTATTTGTCAAAACTCAAAGGGGAGTGGATGTGGCTTAAGCAGTTAAGTGCCTGCTTCCCACAGGGGAGGTCCCAGGTTCGGTTCCCGGTGCTTCCTGCAGAAAAAACAGAACAGACAAAGAGGAAAAACCAACAAGCAAACAAAAAGCAAAGAACTACATCATAAAGAGTGAACCCTAATGTATACTAATGATGTATCAATATTGGTTCATCAGTTGTAGTAAATGTATTGCTCTAATGCAAGATGTTAAGAAGGGAAACTGTGTGGGAGTATATTTGCAATTTTTTCTGTAAACCTTAAACTATCCAAAAATAGTTTATTTTTAAAAAAAAGTCTTCAGCAATATTTCTAGTCCCACATCTTCTTCCAGAACCTTGCTATTTCCCTGTCAAGATCGGAGTCTATGCCCCTACCTAGGGACCTGGATGGGTCTTTGTAAGTACCTCCACAAATAGAATCAGGACTGGCTGCATAATTTGGAGGACCCAGTGCAAAATGAAATGTGGTGTCCTGTTAAAAAATTATTAAGAATTTCAAGACAGCAACTGAAAAGTATTAAATCAATTTTGGGGCCCTTCTTGGTGTGGGCCCCTGTAAACTGCACGGGTTGCACATGCATGAAGCCAGCTCTGAGTGGAATGTGGTGGAAGTGACACTAGATGACTTCTGAGGCTCATTATAAAGGGCGATGTGCCCGGCTCTCAGGGTGCTCCACCTTGGCGCCCAGCCACAATTAGTAAGGAACCCCAGGCTCCGTGAGAAGGCCACGTGTAGGTGTTCTGGCCAGCAGTCCCAGCTAGGGAGCCGGTCGACTGCGGACATCAACTGCCAGGTGTTAGTGCATGCGCCCTCGATGACTCCAGCCCAACCACTGAACCACCCCAGCCTTTGGGTCTTTTTGCTCAGACCCTTGACATTGTGGAGCAGAGCTAAACCACCCATCCTTTCCAAATTCCTCACCCACAGGATCATAATCATCATCAGCACCATAAATGGTTGTCTTTTTTTTTTTAAGATTTATTTATTTATTTATATTTATTTTTCTTCCCTCCCCCCCCCCCCAGTTGGCTGCTCTCTGTGTCCATTCGCTGTGTGTTCTTCTGTGACCACTTCTATCCTTATCAGCGGCACTGGGAATCTGTGTTTCTTTTTCTTGCGTCATCTTGTTGTGTCGGCTCTCCGTGTGTGCGGCGCCATTCCTGGTCAGACTGCACATTTTTTTCACGCTGGGCAGCTCTCCTTACGGGGTGCACTCCTTGTGCGTGGGGCTCCCCTACGCAGGGGACACCCCTGCGGGGCACGGCACTCCTTGTGCGCATCAGCACCGCACATGGGCCAGCTCCACACGGGTAAAGGAGGCCCGGGGTTTGAACCGCGGACCTCCCATGTAGTAGGTGGACGCCCCAACCACTGGGCCAAGTCCGCTTCCCAAATGGTTGTTTTAAAGCCTTCCTCGTTTGGGGGTAATTTGTTACTCAGCCGAAAGTAACTAGAATACCCTATAGGTCTCTCCTTTTTAAAATTATTGCAATTTTGGTTCATAACAAGCATTTTAGCTGTTGCTCTTCTCAAAATTTGAAATTATACACTTATTTGTGCAGTGTTCTATTGGTTTGTAGTGGTTCTATTGTGTTTTTTTGGTGCATCCTATGGCATCCGGGGGCAGAGGTTTACCTTCCCAATTTGATTTGTGATTTCAGCATCCCCTCCCTACGAGGGAGATGGTTTTGGAGTGTGTGGGTCAAGGGGAAACCCCTGCATATTCCCCATCTGCTCTGTCCCCTCCCCTCCTCAGAACATCCTGTGCTCATCCTCAGACCCCAGACTCAGGCTCAGGAGGCAGAAGGGACTTCCGAGCAGGTTAGTTCCAGCGCAGCCGCACCGCGAGGGCAAGGAGGCTGCCGGAGGCCCTGCTGGCCAGCAGGGGGCAGCGCAGGCCCAGGCTGGGGCGGCCCAGCCAGCCTGGCAGGAGGTGCCAGGTCCCTGCCTCGGTCTAAGGCTCCAAGCGCTTCCTCCCCTGCGTCGGCCTGGTGGCTGCAGTTCTCTCCTCACAGGTGGGGTAGAAGGCACAGTCCAACACTTCCTGAACTTGGCATGCTACGTGTGTGATCTTGGGAGGCTCACTCAGCCTCTCAGTGCCTGAGTGTCCTTTGCAAAATGGGGATAATTCTCTCAGGGTAAGGTGAGGATTAAATGAGTAATAGGTATGAAACACTTGGAGCAGCTACATAAGTAGTAGCTAGTCTCCCTGCAATTGTTTTTGTGTGTCAGTTGCTGTGGACTCATAAATGAATAGGACGGTCCTTAAGGAAGCTCACAACCTAATGCGAGAGGTAGATAGGTAAAAACTGTATAATATTGAGAAGAAGAAGCTTTACGTGGAGTATGAGTGGGATATGGAAGTAGATATAACCAAAAGCGGCTTCCCGGAGGAGAGTGCACTTGAGGAAGACTTTTAGGAACAAAAATACAGATAGGCGTTGGACTTGAGGAGGCAAGGCAGGGGAAAACATTGCAAAGCAAGAGAGCAACAAGTGTGAAGCACCGACCTGCTGGTATTTTGGGGACCTTCATGTTCAAGTCGTCCTAGTTGACAAGAGCTCTGGGAGCAAGGAAGGAAGACGAGGGAAAAGAGATGGAAGAGATAGGCAGGGCCTGATCGTAAGAGGCCTTGAAACAGGCACATGCACTTGGATTTAAACTGAGGGTCTGTGGTCTCCAAGCAGCTCACACAACCCCACCAGGCTTCCAGAGAAAACTGTTATATTAGAACTTCTGTTTAGTTTGTAAATATTATCTTTTTGGAATTACTTTTTTGCTATCTGTTTTATAATGTAAATAATATATTAGTACAGAGGTACCTGGATATAGTTTGTAAATAAATGTTTGTATATTGGGTGCATGCTAGGTTTGAGATTACAGGTCGAAGGTAGCTTTTAGTCAGAGAGTACCAATGTCAAGTTTGCTACAGAAATAACATTCTAGAGTGTTCTGGAGGGAAAGTGGGTCCAGCAGTGGCCTTGGCATTGTGGATGAAAAGAAAGAGATTTGAGAGATAGTAAGGAAGAACAAACAGGTAAGTAAGAGGGAGCACGTGCTCAGCCTGGCAAATATCTGTGAACAATGAGTTGCTGAATGGCCACGCACAGCAGATACTCCACCAACAGCAAGTTCTCAATCAGTGTCACATATTGGTGGACACAAAATTTTTATTGCAGAGAAGCTGAGCTCAATATTGGAAAGTGTCCATTGTGTTTGGAGTTTGTCCATTACTGTGATTAGGTAATTTTCAGATGAAGGCTGTGGGGAAGGAGGGAGATGGCACTGGTTAGGGATGGTTGGAAAGTAAACCTCTTTGATAGGAAGTATGGGAGAGAGAGCCAGAGCAGGGGGAATGGAGAGTGGCTGGAGGTTATTCTTCTGGAAGAAAGAGACTCAGGCATACATAGTGTCCAGGAGAAGGGGGATAAATAAAGGATGTAAAAACAGAAGTAACTCCTTCAGCTATAGAACCCCAGGGCTTGCTCTCCTGTCAGCACAGCCAGCCACCTCCTACCCCCAGGGCTTGCTCTCCCGTCAGCACTCCCCGCCACCTCCTACCCCCTTCCCTTATCAAAGTGCAATTTTAGAAAGCTAAAAGTATGACTCTCATATAAATGGAAAGTGATTTGTGTCCCAGATTTATTTAGCTCATTAACGAGGAACAGCATATGGTAAAGCTGGTTCAAATGTACACCAGAGAGAAAGTATTTCTGGTCAGTGAGAGACAGAATGCTGATGGCAAGAGATAAAATGGCAAGAGTTCATTCCAAATACTGGATAATGCCTTGCAGGTGAATTTGCTTTCCTATTGCCCTTGTAATAAATGAGCACGTTACTGACTTAAATTTGCTATCTCACAGAGGTCAGAAGCCTGATATGGGCCTCACAGGGTAAGTCCAGGTGTCGACAGAATTGCACTTTTCCAGCCTCTAAAGGCTGCCCATATTTCTGGATTTACGGCCGCATCACTCCAACCTCTGCTTCTCTTGTCTCATCTCTTTCTCTGGTCCTTCTGCCTTCCTCTTCCATCTTTTAAGGACCCTTGTGATTATATTGGACCCACCTGGATAATCCAGTGCAAACTCCCTTTTTTAGGATTTTTAACTTCTGCAGTATTCTACTGGCTACACAGGTCAGCCCTTACTAAAGGTAGGAGGGGACTGTCCAAGACCGTGAACACTAGTGGTACAGATCACTGGGGGCAAGCACTCTTCTTTTCATATGTGATATCCTTAAGGTTTTTCCAAGATTGTAGAGACTTTATCAAAGCATTTTCTATTTTTAGAAAAGGTCACTACAAGTATGTGTGCGCACTGAATGTAAAAGCAACATAAAATAAAACCCTCCTCTTCAAACTGTTTTCACTTTTGCATATGTTAAGACTTTGTAAAAATATTTTTTTACATATTTTAATATTACTGTAATCTTAACATACGTAAAAATTTTTAATATAACAACAAGATTAAGGTCATAGACTCTGGAGTCAGATTACCTGGGTTCAAAGCTTGGTCCGATCACTTACTAGCTGTGTGACCTTGAGAAAGTAACGGAACCTTTCTATGAAGTTGCCAAAGTAACCTCAACTTCCTTGGCAGTAAAATGAGGATAATAATACATCATAGGAGTGTTGTGAGGATTAAATGAGTTAAGATACTAAAAGTGTTCAAAACGCTGCCCGATACATAGAAAGTGAAAAAATAAGCACTTGTTGTTATTATTCTTTTAGTGTTACGTCATAAAACGCTTTCTCAGGATGGCAGATAGTCTTTATAGTTGTGATTGTAATGGGTACATGCACCTGAGAATTACTTACCTATTTTCCAATTGAGGGCATTTAGAATGTTTTCAAGTTTTCAATATGAGAGCAAATGCAGAAATCTATGTCTTTGTAATAACAATTGCTGTCGGCCGTGTGCTGGAACAGCTTACCCTGGCATCATGTGCATCTCTTCCCAGCTCTGCCTTCAGGCACGTCATTCGACAAATTTTAAGTCAGCCATGGTGGGAGTATTGACACCAAGGCTATTGGCACACTCTACAGATCAGGGCTTGTCCACCTGGAGAACGGGTGGTTAAACATTCGCAGCACATCACCCATCAGCCAGTTCACACTGAGGGATTGCTGCGTGCTAGGTTCTATACTTTGCTCTTTCCTGCATCATTTGCTTCTCACAAAACTCTGTGAAGCAGGACAAATTATTATCTCCGCTTAACAGATGGGAAAGTGTAAGTGCAGAGAAATTAAGTAACTTGTCCAAGGTCCCACAGTTGGTTAAACTGATAGATACTGGACTCAAAACCTGGATCTCTCTGAACCTGAGATCCATTATTTTAATGGCATAGGCCATAGATTCCCAACCCCCCCCCCCCCCACACTTCATTCAATTCTTTCTTTAGGATAAATTCTCAGAACTGGGATTCCTGGGTCCAAGAATATGTTTTAAGGGTGTGTGGCTTCATGTGTCTTGCCACTTTGTTTTTCCAAAGGTGGCCCATGTCTGAAACTTGGCCATGGCAAATCAAAATCCTGTGTAATTATTTGTGTCTATTCTGGGGCTCTCCAGGGCTTCATGTACTTTGAAGTATCCTTTGAGTATCAGGGAAGAAGACTGGGAGGTGCTAGAGAAAACTAGCAGTTCTCGAAACCTTAAGATGTCAGTAATGACACATGTACACTAACCAGAACCCTGCTCATGAGTTGCTTCAGCCTTTTTATCTCAGTAAACATCCAGCAAGCTGGCTTTAGATGTTACTCAGAGACTTTGCACCACCCTGCCAAGGAATGGCTCCCTCATTTGTTGATCTGGGTGGGTCCGTCCGGCTTTCTGCACACTTATGTCAGTAGCACACGCTGTCCTGTGCTCAGCCCCACCTCGACCAGCAATGCCCTGGCGTTGGTGATATCCCAGCTTGTCCTTCACAGTGTCCCAGGGCAGGTAGTTGAACGCAACTGGCAGCCTTGGGCGAGGGAGGGTGGAGCTCTGGCTCCAGGCGCCAGTTTCCAGTAAAATCTAGACACAAGCAAAGTGTGCTGCTCACTGCCTCCATACCTTTCCGTTCAGCATTGTCTTCCTTTTGGGGGGCCATACGTCACCCTCAGCGGGGCGTTTTCTATCCCTGCATGCCCTACACCAAAAATCTGCTCCAAGTTAACTTTTTACACAGAGGGACAAATGATCTGTGCTTAATATCACCACCTTCTTCCTCCCTCCATAATGGAAGTCCATGAGGATGGGGATTATTTGGTTTGTTCACTGCCTGACATATATCTAGTAAGTGCCCAAGAAATCACTATTGAGTAAAAGAATAAACAGTTTTATCTTTTTTGTTATTATGGATTACTAGCAGTGCATGCTTATTGTAGATGGTTTTTAAAGTATAGAAATGGAAGAGAAGAAATGAAAACCACTCATTAATCTATAGCCCTTTATGCCAAAATATGTTAATGTTTTATTTTTTCAGCAATTTTGACGTCCAACTCCATCTACTTGTTATTGAGAAAGTGCTTAGATTGGAGTAAGGTGGTATTAAAGAAATTAATGGCTTACAATTTCCCCACAACTGTCCTTTGGGTGGTCCCCATATGTTCACTCTGCCCAGTGGCCTTCTGCACTTGATGACATCCTTGCTGCAGGGGAGGGAGGATTATTTCAGGGAATAATGAAATTTGCAAAACCTAATTAATTTTTGAAATTACGTTTATGCCTGGCAGTCCTTCTGTGCTGGGGATAGAGGAGAGGGAAGCAGAAGGACAGTGGGCAGAGTCACAAAATCAAATAAAGAACCCGGATACATTGGGTGTTGCAACTCCAAAAAGCCTGGAAACGATCACAGCCCTGTGCGATAGCCTTGCGACACTACATGTGAGGGTAACCCTTCTGGCAAACCAGTCCTTGGGGAACCTGCCCTTCTTCATAATATGGCCTTCCAAAGAGGTCTTCCTTTTAGTTGATGGTTTGTTTAAAACCAAAAATCTAGTTTCAAAATTTATTTTTAAAATCCCCTCGTCATAGTGCTATTTTAAGAACAGGACCAGGATAGGAGCTCTGTTCTCATCTGTCACAGCCCCCTGATTCTGCAGGTGAGTAAACCGAGGCCCAGCTGGCCCAAGGTCAATAGCACACTGCCCACAGCCTGAGACTGGAACCCGCGTTCTCTGCTGTATTTCCCCGTTGCATCACACTGCTGTTGGCACCCCCTCACCTTGAGAGATCACAGAATCTTGGGAAATTCATGATCTCCTCGATGTTTGGAGTCTCTTTGGTTATTCTAGTTCCTTCACCCCTGCCCCTTGGGAAAGTGTTACTACTCAGGCAAAACAAAGATTTCCTTGGATATGTTAATAGTATGGACTTTTAAAAGTCATGATATGCAGGTTAAGGTGAAATATGAAGACGTGATAAAAAATAACTTGGTAAATGGAGCATACTGTCAGATTCTATGTAAATTATATAACTGTGTATGTACAAAGAATCTTACACAAATTTTATCTATGTGTAAGTCTGAGTGTATTACACATGTTTGTGTATATATATGTATAAAAATATTTATGTGTATGTACAAAAAAAAGATTGGGACTGATTTTTTTGTGTGATAAAAATAATTGCCTTTAATGTTCACTGGGCTTTTTTATTCCTGTAAGTTTCCTTTAGAATGTATATTTTAAACCTGGTTTTCTTAATAGCATAAAGGTTTAGAACTTTTTGTTGTAGTAATATATATAACATAAAATTTGCTATTTTAATAATTTTTAATTTTGCAATTCAGTGACATTAATTACATTCGCAATGTCATACAACCATTTCTACTATTTCCAGAATTTTCCATCAGCCCAAACAGAAACTTTATATCCATTAAGCATTAACTACACATCTCTCCTCCCCTCCTGCTAACTTCTAAACTACTTTCTTTTTTTTTTTTTTTTAAAGATTTATTTTTTATTTCTTTCTTTCCCCTTCCCCCCTGCCAGTTTTCTGCTCTCTGTGTCCATTTGCTGTGTTCTTCAGTGACCGCTTCTATCCTCATCAGCGGCACGGGAATCTGTGACTCTCTTTGTTGCGTCATCTTGCTGCGTCAGCTCTCTGTGTGTGCGGCGCCATTCCTGGGCAGGCTGCACTTTCTTTTGCGCTGGGCGGCTCTCCTTACGGGGCGCACTCCTTGCGCGTGGGGCTCCCCTACGCTGGGGACACCCCTGCGTGGCACAGCACTCCTTGCGCGCATCAGCACTGCGCATGGGCCAGCTCCACACGGCTAAACTACTTTCTTTCTCTGTGAATTTGTCTATTCTAGATATTTCCTATAAGTGGAATCATATAATATTTGTCCTTTTATGTCTGGCTTATTGACTGAGCATAATGTTTTCAAGATTCGTCCATGTTGTAAGCAGGTATCAGAATGTCATTCCTTTATATGGCTGAAAATGTTCCATTGTATAAATACCACATTTTGTTTATCTGTTTATGTGTTGATGGACAGTTTGTTTCTACCATTAGGCTATTGTGAATAATGTTGCTATGAACACCGGCACACAAGTAACTGAGTCCTTGTTCCCAATTCTTTTTTGTGGAATTTTATTTTTATAGGTACTTTGATTTTAATATTCAATTGTCAGGAAATACTGTGTTTTGGGTAATGCATACATTCATTCATTCTTTCGTTTATTCTTCACATCATTTTTTTTTTAAAGATTTATTTTTAATTTATTTCTCTCCCCTTCCCCCCGTCCCAGTTGTCTGCTCTCTGTGTCCATTCGCTGTGTGTTCTTCTGTGACTGCTTCTATCCTTATCAGCGGCACTGGGAATCTGTGTCTCTTTTTTTTGCATCATCTTGCTGTGTCAGCTCTCCGTGTGTGCGGAGACATTCTTGAGCAGGCTGCACTTTCTTTCACGCTGGGTGGCTCTCCTTATGGGGTGCACTCCTTGCGCATGGGGCTCCCCTATGCAGGGGACACCCCTGCATGGCAGGGCACTCCTTGCACACATCAGCACTGTGCGTGGGCCAGCTCATCACACCGGTCAAGGAGGCCCGGGGTTTGAACCGCGGACCTCCCATATGGTAGGCGGATGCCCTATCCATTGGGCCAAGTCCGTTTTCCCATCACATCATTTTTTAAAACACGTGATGGGCTAAGTGCTGGGATTCCTGGCCTCATGGAGCTTCTAAGTTAGTGGGAGAGACAATGGATAATTAAGAAATAATCACACCATTAATGTGAAATTGAACTTACAATTAATGCAAGAAGGAGACTATAGTGGGACCTGACACGTTGGGGGTATCAGGAAAGGTTTCCCCAAGGAAGTAATGTTTTTACTGAGATCTGTAGGATAAGAGGGAGTTACTTAACTGGGTGAAGGAGGATGGAGAACTAAAGGCAGAATTAAAAACATGTGCAAAAGCTCTAAGGCAGGAAGGAGAATGGAACAATTCTGGAATGAAGAGGTCTAGAAATGAAGCTATGGGGATGGCCAGGACCAGACAGCCTAGGCTGTCACTTAGAGAGCATTAGAAATTTTAAAAATCTTTATCCTAAAAGCACTGGAGAGTCAGTGAAGGGTTTTAAGCAAGAGTGAGGGAGGGGAGTGTGACACAATCAGAATAACCTTGGATAATATCACACTGGCGGCAATATGGAGAATACAGAAAGATAAGGGAAGACTACTCTTTTAGTTTGCCAAAGGATTGCCAGAAATGGGTTGGTTTTTTATAAAGGGGACTTATTTGGGGGTAAAAGCTTATAATTCCAAGGCTGTGAAAAGTCCAAACTGAGGCACCATCAGAGATGCTTTCTCACTAAAGTTAGTTGCCACATGTTGAAGCAAGATGGCCACTGATATCACACCTCTATAAAGTGATTTATCAAGTAACCTAATCAAAGGACCTTCAACTGAATTTAATGCAATCAAAGGGTATCACACCCACAGGAATAGGTTAGTTTAAAAACATAATCTTTTCTCTTTTTGGAATTCACCAAATTTGAACTGCCACAACTATCAAGAGGGTGAAGTGGGAATTTTACTTGGTTAAATTAAGCAAATTGAAGTGAGGACAGCAAGGGGCTGCTTTAGCGCAGGTCTGGCCAACCAGTTGAAGCTGGTTTTCATACTTCATTGCTTCAACAGGATATTTTTGACGGCCAAAAGCGGAATTTGGCACAAAGAGAGGGTTGCATTTCATTACTTTCTGCTTTCCATACAATTCTTTTCTGTGTATCCTAGCAATAGGGAGAGAAACAAGTTACTTTCAGGTATTCGGTCACCCTACATCCATCAGTTCGCTCCTGCTGGTTTTTGGCGATATTCTTATTGGAGGGAAAAGGGAGGAGACTCAGATCTTCTGTAACTACTTCTTGCTGACATTATGGGTGTTGAGCTCTTAGAAACTATTGTAAAGGGTGGTCTAAGGAGGAAAAGTCGGTCTGTCCAAGTATGCAATTGCTTCTGAATAAAGCATTGCATGCATGATGTAAGTAAAGGTAAAAGTGCTGAAAGAATTAGAATAATAATGGTCCTACATAGGGGAGCAACCATTTGGTAAGGTTAGATGGGTTCAAAAAAGAAAAACTACTTTCTCCTGTCATGAGTCATTGGCTTAGTTCTTTTTAGTTCCTCAATGCTCTCAAGGACCTCGCCTCATTCATTTACCTAGTAACAGCACTCTTCTTTGAGGAATAAACGTGTTCCTCCTGGTGCAGATGTTAGCAAATCAAGTGCTCGGGGGTTTTGCAGCAGTAGTGCAGTTAAGGAGTTTATTTGCCATTGCACTGGTAAGATGGTGTCTGCTCTCTGAGCTACGTTGGTTCCCACTTCTTTGGAGAGATCAGTAGCTAGGTACAAAGACGCAGTTGCAGTTCCAGTGGATGCTATGATTCCTAAGGAGGTAAATACCGGGATTAATGGATTGCTCTGTTCTGGGGCTAAACTGCGTCGTTACTGGGAGGGGTCAGGTGGTGCTGTCCTTCATTGCGAATTCCGCTGGGAAAACATCCAAGACTACAAAGTCCTTTCCAATGCAGCCGAAGGAATAGATAAGCAGAGTTTCTACAAAGAAAATATATTCCTAATTTGGGATTTAAACTAGCAGTAAAAGTTATATGTGTTGCACCTTGTTTCCATTCTCGCTTGCTCGACTGCCAAGAGTGCGATATAAAAAGGGAAACTTCTCCTTGATTTAGGGCCGCACTAAGCCATGGGTTTGTATTTCAGGGGTGGGATTGCTTTCCACTAGGAGTTCCAAAAAGAACATGGATTTAGCTGCATCATAATACATATTAGGGTGATGCTGGAGGAAATATGGCTCTTACTGGGACATGGAGACTGATTGACCATAAGCAAAGAATTCATTTATTGAGAAGCTCTCCCAATGGAGGGGTCTGAAGAACAGACTTCAGTCCCCCCACCAGCATGGTGGGGTCTGAAGAGAGACTTCAGCCCACTCCTGGAAGGGCAGGACTTGAATTTATACAGAACTCTCCTAGGTGGGGAAATGGTAGTGGGAGGGGGGTTGAGGGTGTGAGTGAGGTAGTGGGAGGGGGTTGAGGGAATCTGTGGCTTCTTGCAATGCTGCAGGAGCAAATGTTTCTTTTGATCTGTAAGGTTTTAAAGGGTTTGTAAATAGTGCAGGGTTCTGTCTCAGTCTCCCTGTGATATGCAGGTAGAGGTAGTAAAGATTTCCATCTCCCTCTGATATGCAGATGGGGAAGATCTCTATCTCCCTTTACTCCTGTCTCTATGGGGTTCCTTTGTTTAACCTGTGGGAAAGTGCCACACAGGGGAGGGGGTTTACCTTTTTCCCAATGCATATCAGGGGAAACTGAGGTACAGCTTGTTAATTGCAAACCTCTAACATTCCTAACTCTTTGTTTATATATATATATATATGGAACCTGGGTATTGGGGTGTAAGGTACTAGGCAGAATGGGAGGGTAAGGGGATTTGGTGCGTTGGCTCTGTCTGGCTACTTTCTGCTGTCATGGGGCAGAGAAAAGAAGTTTCTTTCTATCCTGTACAGTGGGCTGTGGTTTCAGGTCCTGCAGGGGTTGATATTGTTCACATAGCAGAGACGCAGTTTACGTATTCCTGGGTTATTGACTGTACGAATTGGGCAAGAAGCTGTAAGAGATAAGGACCAAAAAGAAGCAGCAGCAGTACTGTTAATAATGATGTTATAATGGATAAAAGGATTGATTTTAAGGGTGAAGAAAAATAAGAAAGGAATGAGGATAGCCATGACTGTTTCCATAGTTATTATTTCAGGCATTCTGAATGATTTCTACATATATATTTTTTAAGACTTCAAGATTTTTTTATCTGACCAGGTCTGTTAATGTAAAAACAACAAGTTTCATTTATGATTGCACAGGTGCCTAGTACATCCTGTTGGATTAGGAACAGGGGTGGGGGTTTGGGGTTATTTGTTAACTGTTATTGGGGCAGGGGAGGCCTGAAATTCCCAACTCTTTTTGATATGGTTGGGTGGAGAGGGAGAGCAGGAAGGTATTGTGGAATTGAGTTAGTTTTTCTTTTGGTGCCGAGATGTTTTGGCTTCTGGCTCGGTAGCTGGCACTATATTGTTGGAGCAAGAGAAGAGCATGTACATGATCATGAGTGACATCTTGGATGGGTGTCTGGATAAACTGAGTTATTGCATGGAAGATGTGTGGACCTGCTAGGAGGAGAATGAGTTATAATTGTGGTAAGAATAGGAATTAATCAGGAAATTTAGGGTTGACTGTGAGGTTATCGCTTCCAGGAGCCTGAGGAGAAGGAATGAGAAGATTATATATTCAGCATTAAACAATGGCATTAATGGTTGATAGTGAAATTACATGATTTGATGGGCTTATACACTTAGAGTTTTAGCTGGAATAGGAGACTTTAGATTATTAACTGTGGTTTTATAAGTGTTTTTGAATGATTTTTAAATGGATTTAAGATTTTCCAACCAGCAGTGCTGCATAGACCAGTACGGTGATCAAAATGACCACATTTTTCCCAGTTTATATAGTTAGAAGCATAGGCGACAACAAATTATTATTATTTCTCTTTTTGGGCTTGGAGCAGCTGGCACTTTAATTTGTAATTTAGATTTAGTCCATTGTTGTAAGGATTCAGTTACAAGGTTACAGGAGTTCCGTGGCAGTGCAGCACTGAGAGCATACCTTGCCCCTTCTGAGAGAGGGGACCGATGTGATCCACTTGCCATTGTGCTGCTGGAGTCCGTGCTTGGCCGGTATGTCTCATCCAGTGAGGTAATTGTTACGTCATTGGAGTGAGCACGATGGACACTCATGGGTGATGTTCATGAGCTGCTGGGAGTGACAGGCAGTTGGATCTGCTGGACTAGGCACCACAAGGTCTGGTATCCACGATGTCTGGCTTTTCGATGGAGCCACTCTGCTGCTTTTTGGGTTTCAGTAGTATGGCTCTGAATCTTCGTGAGAGCATCTGCCTTAACAGTTCCAAGAGAGATGTTAGAGGAGGGGGCAGGGACATGACAGAAGTTACCTGTCACTGCTGGCAGGCGCTCCAGATGTTCTTCCACAGATTTCTCTTCTTTATAGAGGGCAGCTTATGACAGTTCATTGTTCTTGTTTTGCACTTTGGTTTTTTTTTTTTTGCAATTGTGACTAAAACTCAAGTGGTATTTGTTTAGAAAGTTGCCTTTGCCACAAACCCCACCCAAAGCCAATATTGATACTGGCTACATCCAATTTACAGGATACATTAAAATCCACCCCCTTACTGCTTGAGCCTGTGTTATTGTTTTAAAAGCAGGCTGCTGGGGGGGCTCTCATTTCCATGCACAACTTTTTCTGATTAGCACATATAATGGTTTTAATATCAGAGTTAAATTAGGAATGAAGGGTTTTCAGTAACCCAATAATATGAGAAAACATTATACTTGATCAGTTACAACAGAGGGTAGAGTTTTTATTTTCTTTAACTAAACACCATTTAAGAATGTGATAGACAGTCAGGACTTTGTAGCTTGTCTTAATTGTTTACCTATCTCAGGCTCTTAAGATAAACCAGCTGTTTTGTTTTAGGACAAAATTATTATTTTTCCTTAACAATAAAACACATTGTATATACTTTATATAAGTTATTAAAATGATTTTGGAAAGCAAACTTTATAACTTGCAACTATCATGATTAAATTAATTAGCAGGTATTTTATTTTAGCAATGCAGAAAAACTACTTTTCTTATTATTTTATGAAAACTTAAGATTTCCAATGGAATTAAGATCATTTTTTTTTATTACCATTGTAATATGCAGATTGAGGTGGATTATTTTTGGTCTTTATTCATTTTTTAAAATATTACATTAAAAAATACGAGGTCCCCATATACTCCCCACCCCCCGTACCCCACTGCTCCCCCCATAGCAACATTCTCCTCCATCATCACGAGACATTCATTGCATTTGGTGAATACATCTCTGAGCACCGCTGCATCTCATAGTCAGTGGTCCACATTATAGCCCACACTCTCCCACATTCCATCCAGTGGGCCATGGGAGGACATACAATGTCCGGTAACTGTCCCTGCAGCATCACCCAGGACAACTCCAAGTCCTGAAAACGCCTCCACATCTCATCTCCTCCTCCCATTCCCCACACTCAGCAGCCACCATGGCCACCCTCTCCACACCAATGCCACACCTCCTTCGATTACCAATCGCAATAGTTCATGAACAGAATATCAGTAAGTTTGAGGTGGCTTTCAATCATCAATTCGGTTTCTGTTTGAGGATGATTTTCTGTAATTAGTTATTTGAATATTTCAGTTTAAGCAATGCTTTACAAACTTTTTATAACCATTTATAACCGCATAGAGTATAGTTACTTCATTTTAAGAAAAATTCTGCCTTCACAGAACACATTCCCTTACTCAATGCTACCACAATACTTTCTACAACTTGCCATCTGCATTCAAGTTTTATTTTACATACTTCCATTCTGATTTTATGAGAACCAGCTAACTTATCTTAGGACAAAACACATTTTCTTGAACAAACTTACTAAATTTCAGTCAGCACTCTTACAAACTTTTCACTTCTTTCAATACCTTACGTTTCATTCTGTGAAGAAAAATAAATTTCATTTTAATTTAGGCAAGAACCATTTTTTAGGAAGAGATTTGTAGCAATTTTATCAGTCAAGACTTACAATTTTTAGGAAGCGGACTTTGGCCCAGTGGTTAGGGCGTCCGTCTACCACATGGGAGGCCCGCGGTTCAAGCCCCAGGCCTCCTTGACCCGTGTGGAGCTGGCCCATGCTCAGTGCTGATGCGCGCAAGGAGTGCTGTGCCACGCAAGGGTGTCCCCCGCGTAGGGGAGCCCCACGCGCAAGGAGTGTACCCGTAAGGAGAGCCACCCAGCGCGCAGGAGGGAGCAGCCTGCCGAGGAATGGCGCCGCCCACACTTCCCATGCCGCTGACGACAACAGAAGCGGACAAAGAAACAAGATGCAGCAAAAAGACACAGAAAACAGACAACCGGGGGAGGGGAATTAAATAAATAAATAAAAATAAATCTTAAAAAAAAAATGGTAAAAAAAAAAAGACTTACAATTTTTATCAGTCATACCAACTTATTAATATAAGTGCTTGTTTAATTTTTGGCCATTTGAATAGAGCTCTCGTAGGAATTAACATTACCATCCGGAGGTATTAAAATATATACTGGCAGTGAACTAACAGACAAACACAAAAAGAGTTTCGGCACACAGACAGAAACATAAAGTTCATTAATTTGACTCATAATTTTTACTCCTATGGTATGGTTATTTTACTGCCTTAAGAATTTTTGGAATCAGTGTTGCTTGTAATATGCAACTTTGTTTCTGGAAACACGTTCACTAGTAACCAGCAACAGTTATGAATATTTGAGCATGATAAATGCAGTTAAACTTGAACAGTTTAGATAGATATTTAGCACATATATTTTAGATTATTGCTTTTTAGGAATATACTTAGATTTAGGAGTCAGCTGAAAACTTACTTGTAAGAGGTGAGCAATTGTAGGTTAAGGAAGGTTATTAGGGACACCTGGGGATTGGTACAGAGGAATAGGATCTGAGAAGGTGTTTGATTTGGGAGAGATCAGATTGAGAAGGGGATGTGTTTTCTGTCTCAGCCACTGCCAGGAAAGGGAGGACAAGAGCTGGGGAAGGAGCCTGGAGAGTGGGGCGTTGGGCTTGAGAGTGGTGGTGGGTGGGGAGAAGGGAGCAGGTTTACAGGGAGATGTGGGGGCACTGGAGGAGGATGGAGTAAGTTGGGGTGCTGATGAGGCATATGGCAGTAGAGGAGGGATGTGACCGGAGAGATCTGAGTTGGAAGAAGGGTTTTCTGTTTACAGATGGCAAGGAGGGGAGGGGAGAGGAGGCGAGCTCCAGCTCCAGCACCTGTATGAGGAGGAGAGAATTGGGGTGGAAGGCGGTGGGGACCAGAGGGGGAAGAGGGGGAATTAGTGGACGTGATGTCCAGGGAATATATGGAGGAAGTGCAGGGGGAGTCTCATCAGCTGGATCAAAGTCGAGGTTTTTTGGGGGATTTGAGGGGCAGAAAGCAGGAAGAAGAAAGCATTTGAAGAGGTTTTTGGTGTCAAAGGAGGACAGGATACAAAGATGAGAGAAGGCCTGAGCGTAAGGAATCTTACATGTCTGACACTGCTCTGGATAAAGTTTTTTAAGTTTTGGAGAACTTGGGAATTAAAAGTGCATTGAAAGGGGAAACAGACTTGGCCCAGTCCTTAGGGCATCCGTCTACCACGTGGGAGGTCCGCGGTTCAAACCCTGGGCCTCCTTGACCCGTGTGGAGCTGGCCCATGCGCAATGCTAATGCGCGCAAGGAGTGCTCTGCCACTCAGAGGTGTCCCCGTGCAGGGGAGCCCCACGCACAGGGAGCGCGCCCCGTAAGGAGAGCCACCCAGCGCGAAAGGAAGGGCAGCCTGCCCAGGAATGGCGCTGCACACACGGTGAGCTGACACAGCAAGATGACGCGAAAAAAGACACACAGATTCCCGTGCTGCTGACAACAACAGAAACGGACAAAGAAGACGCAGCAAACAGACACAGAGAACAGACAACCAGGGTGGGGGGGAGAAGGGGAGAGAAATAAATAAATAAATCTTTAAAAAAAAAAGTGCATTGATTTTCATGGTCCAATTGGTATTGTGGCCACACAGAGGTCGAACAGAAAATGAGTTTTTTAGGTCTGATGTCTCCTTCCAGGTACAGAGTTTTAAGGTTATGAAGGAGACAGCCCAGAAGCATGGATTTTTGAGGGGCCGAACTTGAATTCCCCACTTTAGGTGGCTGGGGTGAGATAAGGACTTCTAGAATGGGGGAGATTCTGAGTGAGACAGGCATCCCCAAATCAGTCAGATATCTCCAAGGAAATGGGAAACTGCTCTGGGAGCCAGATGTCTCTCGGGAGCCAGGGGTTTTCTTCCCACAAGGACGCAGGCACCCCGCCCGCCATGGCCCTCGGGAATGGAGAGGATAGTGACCTAGAGCTAGGCTTTCACCGTGGGTTGTCCTGGACAACGGAAAAGGAGAGAGAGAGAGAGACAGCAGGATCCACTGGCAGAGAAATCCTTACCTCACCCAGCCGGGATTCGATGTTGGGTGCTGGATGGGCGTTCAGCCACGGCAGAGGGGAGAGTCCTCACTAGTCAACCAGTCTCAACATGACCCCAGCCCCGGGCTTTCAGCACCATATGTTGGAGAAAATAAGGCGCTTACTGGGATACGGAGACTGACTGACCATAAGCAAAGAATTCATTTATTGAGAAGCTCTCCCAATGGAGGGGTCTGAAGAACAGACTTCAGTCCCCCCACCAGCATGGTGGGGGTCTGAAGAGAGACTTCAGCCCACTCCTGGAAGGGTGGGACTTGACTTTATACAGAACTCTCCTAGGTGGGGAAATGATAGTGGGAGGGGGGTTGAGGGTGTGAGTGAGGTGGTGGCAGGGGGTTGAGGGGATCTGTGGCTTCTTGCAATGCTGCAGGAGCAAATGTTTCTTTTGATCTGTAAGGTTTTAAAGGGTTTGTAAGTAGTGAAGGTTTCTGTCTGGGTCTCCCTGTGATATGCAGGTAGAGGTAGTAAAGATTTCCATCTCCCTCTGATATGCAGATGGGGAAGATCTCTATCTCCCTTTACTCCTGTCTCTATGGGGTTCCTTTGTTTAACCTGTGGGAAAGTGCCATGGGGGAGGGGGTTTACCTTTTTCCCAATGCATTTCAGGGGAAACTGAGGTACAGCTTGTTAATTATTGCAAACTTCTAACAGGTGACATGTATCATAATATATGTTAGGGTGATTTACATAGGAAGAGTCCAGTCGCCTGCAACTTCGATCGTTTGTGGTGTTAATGAGGATGTCGTACATACCTTGGGGGTCTACCTTTACAAAAGCTTGTAGGATTTTGTTCTAAATTTCCAATGAAAGCAGGAGTATATGGCTGTTTCTTAAGAATTTGAGACCCCAGTTGAAGATGCAAAGTAAGATGATAATTTGTTGAGCTAGTAGTTATGGTACAGACATTTGCTCTTCTGCTTTTAACATTTTGGGGTATATCCAGGCAGTCAAGTTACATTGATTTGGGTGCAGTGAGCCAAGTTGGGGCCCAGGCCTTGCAGAGTTGGCTAAAATGCACACACTATATCTATGATTACTATTATCTACAGTAAAAATTTCTCCAATTATTGGAGGTGTTGCAACGATTTGATGTGTAGCATTTAGGTGCTGCACAAGTGGGTCAAATGGACTTTGTTTAAGTAGGCTTTCCTGACTGCTGCTCTCAAGGTGTAGATTGTCTGAAGCATTCTATAATATAGCTGGCCCAGGCATCACTTGATATTGATGTTGCAAATTTATACAGTACCAACACTTGGTTTTATTGTATTGGTTACTGGCTGGTCCTGTAGAAGAAAGAACAAGATTAGTCTTTGGTGGAATTTTTTTTCTTCTTGAACAGGAACCGCAGGCTCATCTCATATTTTGCTTCATGCTCTGGTGTGATCTCTGGCTCAGGGACTCCTTTATCTGTTGGCTCTGATAAATAGCAGGGTTTTGCTCTGGTGTGATGGACCCAGGGCTTGATTCCTTGTAAATTAAGAGAAGAACAAGAGGTTAACAGTACTGTGTAAGGTCCCTACCATTTGGGTTAAAGCTGATCTTCAGGGTGTTTGTTTTTCCAAACTTTTGAAAGAACCTGATTCATGACTGAGAAGGGGTGGAGAGGCTGGTCAGTGGGGTATTTTAGGCATATATTTGCATATGCATGAGTGGGGGTAAGGAGCTCTCCCAACTGCAAAGTCCACTTACGGAGGGCTCCCTCTAAGGTTACTGGTGAATTGGGTTTTTCCCTCTGGTTACTTAGAAAGGGTCTTCCATACATAAATTCAAAAGGACTTAATTTAACTCCTCTTCTAGGGGCCACCCTAACCTGAAGGAGAGCTAGGTTAAGTGCTTCTGTTCATTTCAACTGTGTTTCTTGACAAATTTTACTTAAGGTTTTCTTCAAAGTAGAGTTCATTCTTTCCACCTTTCTTGATGACTCAGGTCTGCAGGCTGCATGTAGTTTCCACTTAATTCCAAGACACTGATTGATACCCTGTACCACAGTTGAAATAAAAGCAGATCTATATTCTATATCTAACCTTTAAACTCATCACTATATCCCATTTTACTATTAATGGAACCTGGCAGTATATTTGGCTTCATTTTTGAAGAAGTTTTGGATCAGAGAGGTTCAACAATGGCAGGGAAGGAATACTGGTGTGGGATGTTATTGATAGGGGACACATGGTTGGCAGGGAGTCCTCCAGGGCATATATCCAGGGTACATAAAAATGTTTGGATATTTTCATAGTGGATACAATTAAAAACAACAACTGAGGTAGTGATGAGTTCCTAGCCAGGGGAGCTCTATCACAGTCCCTAAAGGAACAGCAACAATCCCCCAAGTGCAACGGCAAAGACCAAAAAAGAAGGAAGGTCCAACAATGAGCCCTTGATACTAATGACTATGCTTGTAAGTTCGTGCACCTGAAATAAGAACAAGGTCTAGAGCTGCAGGGTGCCTAAGAGTTACCTCCTGAGAGCCTCCATGTTGCTCATATGTGGCCAGTCTAAAAGCCAAACTCAGCATGTAAATGTGTTGCCTTCCCCCCAGCGTGGGACATGACTCCTGGGGATGAGCCTCCCTGGTGCTGAGGGATTACTACCAAGTACCAGCTGATGATGTAACTTAAAAATGACCTTGAATAAAAGGGTCAACTTGGACTAGCAGAATATCTTAGTCTACATATGATACCAGGAGTTAAAAATGCTTTTGGACCTGAATAAAAGGGGGAAATGGAAAGGACAAATGAGTTTATATGGCTATGAGTCTTCAAAAAGAGCCAGGAGGTTATCAGAGGGGACGCCTTTATGCACACCTCAGCAGAGTCCCAGAGACAGATAAAGTAGATACAACCCCAGGTATTGGTTCTTTTGAGGGCTATAGAGACCCACAGGTTCTATGGTCATGGCAGATGGACTTCAGTGCCATATCAGTTGGCCCTACTTTGGAGTTTGTGATCCTGAGTGTGATGGAGTTGGACTCAGATGTGATCTTTGTTCACAAGCCTCTCCTGTCACTTTTACCGGACCTGTGGTTGGTGCTGGGATTGGTGTATACTCAGGAGACCTTAATCTCTGGACTGTCCATGTGGTGGCCAGGCCCTGAGCCTCAACAGACTTGCAACTCCTACCCTCTGGTTTATTGGACTTACCCCAGCCAGCTAACAGGGAGGTGAAGAAGGTCAACCACCACACCAGGAAGCCAAGAGTGCCTACAACTGCAAACAGGAGAATTGCATCCATCATCCAAGTGGAATCTAAGCACCCTCTTGATATAGATGTGGAGTGGACATGGCCATTCTAGGGTCCACAGGATGGAGGAATAGAGAATGGATTAGAGTAGACTTACTGATATTCTATTCATGAACTATTGTGATTAGTAATCTGCGGCGGCTTGCTCGGTCGGTAGAGGTGGGGTCTGGCTGCGGACGAGGGGTCGGTCCAGCTCTGGACGAGGGGTCGGTTCCCGCTTGGGACGAGGGATCGGTCCCGCTTGGGACGAGGGGTCGGTCCGGCAGCAGACGAGGGGTCGGTCTCACAGGGGTTGCGCGGTTCGGCTGACGGGGTCGCCCGGCGAAGCTGGCGACGAAGGGGTCGCCCGGAGAAGCAGGCGACGAAGGGGTCGCCCAGAGAAGCAGGTGACGAACTGGGGACAAGGGAGGCCAGGCCCTTGTCAGGGGCTCTCAGGACTGGAGGGCGCACGGCAGAAGAACTACTGCGGAGACAAGGTAAACACGCAAGTCCACTTTATTGAGGGAGAGGCAACAGTTTTATAGGGGCTGGGGAAGGCTGATTGGTCGAAGCCACGCCCTGTTCTGATTGGTTGCCGGCAAAAGGTCAGTGGGCGGTACTGGACGGGGGAGGGGTGGTGGTTAGGGATTGGCTGTCGCTGTTGCTGGGAGAACGGGCAGGGTTTAGGGATTGGTGGCTGCTGTTGCTGGGGTGGAGGGCAGACTTGAGTTTCCCGCCCACGCCTGGCTGTTGCTGCTGTCAGGGGGAGGGAAAAGGGCAGACTGGAATTTTCCACCCTGCGCCTGCGCAGGGAGAAAGAAGAAGAAGGGTGCCGCCCCACAGGCATCGTGTGGCGCTATCCGGAAGGAGGGGCGGCCGCAGAAGCATGGCTGCCGAGAAGGGGAGACCCGAGGGCACTCTGCGCCCATGCCGAGCTCCCTTCAGGAGTGGCGGTGAGTCCGACCAGCCACCCTATTATGGGGGCAGCGGCTTGGCCTGCTGCGGCTGCTCCCCCGCCAGGCCAGCAAACCACACTTCAGCCCGAGGGGTGACCGCAGTAATTGAAGAAAATGTGGCATTGGTGTGGAGAAAGTGGCCTTGGTGGCTGCTGGGGGTAGGGAGTGGGAGGAAGAGATGTGATGTGGGGGCATTTTCGGGGGTTGGAGTTGTCCTGGGTGGTGCTGCAGGGACAGTTACCAGACAGTGTATGTCCTCCCATGGCCCACTGGATGGACTGTGGGAGAGTGTGGGCTATGGTGTGGACCATTGACCATGAGGTGCAGTGGTGCTCAGAGATGTATTTACCTAGTGCAATGAATGTCTCATGATGATGGAGGAGGTTGTTGCTATGGGGAGAGGAGTGGGGTGAGGGGGGGTGGGGGTATATGGGGACCTCATATTTTTTGAATGTAACATTAAAAAAATAAAGACAAAAAAAAAAGCAGGTTTGTTATCTGACTGAATTGTTTGGGGCAGTGCAAATCTCGGCATGATTTCCTGGGGGAAGAATTTAGTTACCGTGGAATGCTGTTCTGTGGGGGAAGAATTTAGTTACCGTGGAACGCTGATCTGCGCAGCAGGAAAAGGCTTCCACCCGCCCTGAAAAGGTATCTACAAATACCAAAAGATATTTAAAATTTCCTATGGTTTTTGGCATTACTGTGAAGTCTATTTGCCAATCTTCTGCTGGGGCAAGTCCTTGACTTTGTGTCCCAAAAGAAGTTACGATGTTCCCTTTGGATTATTTTTCTGGCAAGTAAGACACTGGTTAGACTTTCTGCATTGTTCGAGCAAGGTGAGGTCCCACCACCAGTCGGTGAAGAAGGCTCAGTAGGGCGTGCTGTCCCAAATGTATGGTTTGGTGATAATAAGAGACTAGGGGATATACTAGATTTTCAGGCAGATAAAATTGTCCTTGGCTGTTTTTCAGCCACTTACTCCCTTTTTCTGTTTTTTTTTTTTCTGAATTTTCTTGAAAACCCCATTTTCTTGCATGTTCGAGGTCTGCAGGGGTATAGACTGGACAGAAAACTTCCTCTGTATGTAGAGGAATCTGAGGTGTAATGAGTGCAGCTACTTGACTAGGAGGGTAGCCTTTTCTTGCAGCCTCTTTTGCCACTTGGTCTGCTTGCCTGTTCATTAGGGCTACATAGGAGTCTCCCTTTTGATGTCCCTGGCAGTGCATCACGGCTACTTCTGCAGGTAGTTTTACTGCTTTTAAAAGTTCAGTTATTTGTGTGGCATGCTTAATGTCTTCCCGCCCAGATGACAAAAGTCCTCTCTCCTTCCAAATGGCCCCATGTGCATGCAAGATAAGAAAAGCATCTTTTGAATGAGTGTATATGTTCACCTTTTTCCATTCCCTCTTTGAGGGCTCTAAGAAGGGCAATAAGCTCAGCTTTTTGTGTAGAGCTCCCTGGGGGAAGTGGTGCAGCTTCTAGTACTTTCCCTGCAGTTACAAGAGCATCTCCAGCTTTTCCAACACCTCCTTCAACGAAGCTACTTCCATCAGTGAAGATTTCTAAATCTGGATGTAGTAGAGGAGTATCCTGCAAGTCTTTCCTGGAAGAAAAGAATTCCTCTAGCATTTCTATACAGTCATAAACAGTTATTTCCTCAGCACTTGATGGGAGTAGAGAAGCTGGATTTAAGGTTGCACAAACTTTTCATTTAACTTCTGGGTTGTCTAGGAGTGCTGCTTGATATTTTCCAAGCCTCCTTTAGGTTAGCCAAAGATTTTCTTTTCCTTCAAGCAGTGTGAGTACTCGATGCGGGGTGTGAATAGTGAGGGGCTAGAGAAACGGACTTGGCCCAGTGGTTAGGGCATCCGTCTACCACATGGGAGGTCCGCGGTTCAAACCCCGGGCCTCCTTGACCCGTGTGGAGCTGGCCATGCGCAGTGCTGATGCGCACAAGGAGTGCCCTGACACACAGGGGTGTCCCCTGCGTAGGGAGCCCCACGCGCAAGGAGTGCACCCGTAAGGAGAGCCGCCCAGCGCGAAAGAAAGTGCAGCCTGCCCAGGAATGGCGCCGCACACACTTCCTGTGCCGCTGACGACAACAGAAGCGGACAAAGAAACAAGATGCAGCAAATAGACACAGAGAACAGACAACCGAGGGGGGGGGAGGCAATTAAATAAATACATAAATCTTAAAAAAAAAAAAAGTGAGGAGCTGTCCTAATGTAAATTTTTCAGCTTCTTTATAATAAGAAACAGGTTGCAGCAACAGTTCTTAAACATGCCGGCCACCCTTTTGCAGTATTGTCTAGCAATTTTGAGAAATACATTACCATACTGTGCTCACTTCCCAATTTCTGGGTTAATACTCTAAGGGCTACAGCTTGTTTTTCATGGACAAATAAATCAAAAGGTTTTCTGAGATCTGATAATCCCAGGGCAGGGGCACTCATTAGCTTCCTCTTCAGTTGACGAAAGTCTTGCTCACATTAAGAGCTCCACTGGAGGGAAAGGGACTTGGCCCAGTGGTTAGGGCATCCGTCTACCACATGGAAGGTCTGCGGTTCAAACCCCGGGCCTCCTTGACCCGTGCGGAGCTGGCCCATGCACAGTGCTGATGTGCACAAGGAGTGCCCTGCCACGCAGGGGTGTCCCCCGCGTAGGGGAGCCCCACGCGCAAGGAGTGCACCCGTAAGGAGAGCCGCCCAGCGCGAAAGAAAGTGCAGCCTGCCCAGGAATGGCGCTGCACACACTTCCTGTGCCGCTGACGACAATAGAAGCGGACAAAGAAACAAGACAACAAGACGCAGCAAAGAGACACAGAGAACAGACAACCGGGGGTGGGGGTGGGGTGGGGGAGGATTAAATAAATCTTAAAAAAAAGAGGTCCACTGGAGGGGCTCTGTATCCACCAACAACCAAATCTGTGTGCAGGGGCCTAGTTATTAGGCCAAAATTTGGAATCCAGATTTAGCAGAACCCAGTCATGCCTAAAAATCCCCACAGTTAGCAATGGCTCTTTGGGCTTTTTATTTCTAAAATAGCTTTTACTCTAGCAGTAGTCTGGGTCCTTGTTTCTTTCTTTAGTTCAAACTCAAGATAGCAGACTGATTTTTGGACTAACTGCGCTTTACTCTTTGAAACTTTGTACCCTAAGGTTGGTAAGCTATTTAGCATTTCAGTTGTATCTTAAACACATTCTTCTTGGGTTGGGCTTGCAATTAAAATGTCATCTACATACTGAAGATACATTGCTCTTTTAATGTAACTGTCTCTGGCTAGTCCTGGGCTAATTGTTCACCAAAAATGGTTGGGGAATTTTTGAACCCTTGGGGCAGCACAGTCCAGGGATATAGTTGCTTATGTCCTGTACTTGGTTCTTCCCACTCAAAGCCAAAAATTTGTTGAAAGGAGCTATCCAGAGGAATGCAAAAGAAGGCATCTTTTAAATCTAATACTGAAAACCATTCATTTTCTGCATTGAGAGTAGTAAGCAAGGTATATAGGTTTGGTACAACTGGGTGGATGTCTTCAACTAATTTATTTATAGCCCTTAAATCTTGGACAAATGGTACTCTCCACTTGTACCAGACTTTAAAACAGGTAGAACTGGAGAGTTATATGGTGGTCTGCCAGTTCGGATCAGTCCCACGGCGAATAGCCATTGAATTATTGGAGCTAACCTTGTTTTTGCTTTAAAAGGAAGCGGGTACTGCTTGATGTGAGTTGTCTGGGCATGAGGTTTTAACTATATTTTTACTGGATTTGCACCTGCAGCGCGGCCGGGGAGTCCTGTTGCCCAAACTGCTGCATTTACCTGAGAGTCTATTTGAAGGGGATAGTTATTCTCTTCATGATCTCCTCCTGCTTCAGCAAAGAGGGCAGCCGGGAGGACCCAGCCTTGGTTTGTTGGGACTCTCACATTTAGACATCCTTTTTAAAAAGTGATTTCTGCTTGAAGTTTAGCTAAAAGGTCCCTTCCTAAAGGGGGATTGGACACAGGCATGTACAGAAATGGGTGACAAACCTGGTCTTTTCCAATCTGGCAGCTTAAAGGGGCTGAAAACCGCAGCTGTGAAGTTTGTCACATAGATCCAGAAACGGTGGTTTCCTCTTTAGTAAGAGGGCCTAGTTGTTCATTAACTACTGAGTAAGAAGCTCCTGTAGCCACGAGAAACTTGACTTGCTTTTCCCCCACTGTTGCAATTACCCGGGGCCCTTGTTCTGTGATGGGGATACTGGGTGGGAGGCTCCAGTCCCCCAGCTCCGGGCTCCATCATTCAGAGTCACTGTGGGTTTCCCCGGCTACCGTCATTTGGGGTTTTCCTGCTTTTAGCTGGGGCCCTCCTTTTTCCAGTGGCCTTCACCTTTGCAATAGGCGCACTGTTGTGGTCCTAAGGCTGGGTGCTCAGAACCCTTCTGCCCTCCTGGTTTTGCCTGCACAGGATTGCCCGCACGCCTTGGCCTCCCCTGTGCATTGCCAGTGCTAATCGCGCCGCTTGCTGTTTCATCTGCTTGTGCTGTTTTTCGTCCATGGCTTGGTCCCTATTTGTGTACACTTTAAAGGCAATTTCCACTAATTGTGAGATAGGCATACCAAGCCCTCCATCGAACTTCTGCAATTTCCAACGAATATCAGGAGCACTTTGACTGATAAAGGTTAAATTTACATACATGCATTTTCAGGCTTTTCTGGATCTATGTCTGTATATTTGTGAAAAGCATTAAAGATATGCTCAGGAAAGGCTGAGGGATTTTCTTGTGGTTCTTGTTGGACCTCCTGTAACTTAGTGATTGATTTTTGCTTTGGAGCATCTTTCCGCAGCCCAGCAAGAATACAGACCTTATAATGGTCAAGGCGGTTCATATGGCCTTGGTCATTAGGATTCCAATGAGGATCAGTTTCAGGGACTGCCTTATTTGGGGAGCTGTAAATAGGATTTTGAGGTGCTGCCTGCTACAATGCTTCGGCTTCTTTTTTTTTTAAACATTTATTTATTTATTTAATCCCCCTCCCCCCCCCCGCGGGTTGTCTGTTCTCTGTGTCTATTTGCTGCATCTTGTTTCTTTGTCCACTTCTGTTGTCATCAGCGGCACGGGAAGTGTGGGTGGCGCCATTCCTGGGCAGGCTGCACTTTCTTTTGCACTGGGCGGCTCTCCTTACGGGCGCACTCGTTGCGCGTGGGGCTCCCCTACACGGGGGACACCCCTGCGTGGCAGGGCACTCCTTGTGCGCATCAGCACTGCGCATGGGCCAGCCCCACACGGGTCAAGGAGGCCCGGGGTTTGAACCGCGGACCTCCCATGTGGTAGACGGACGCCCTAACCACTGGGCCAAGTCCGTTTCCTTGCCTCGGCTTCTTGTTGTGCTTTTTCAGGGACCATACGTCTTTCCTCAGGGGTGAGGAGGATGTACATAAGGGCATGTACATCAGCCCACATTGGATTGTGAGTGGCAAAAATGGAAGCAAACAGGGTTATTACTTTCTTGGGGATTTGCCTGGTAAACTGGAGTGTAAGTTTTTCAATTAAACAAATCAGAGGTGATGAAAGGAGTGTGGACAAAAAGAAAGCCTGTGGGTCATCCTTGATCATTAATTCCATTTGGAACTTGCTGGAGCGGGAACTGACCTACAGCCTCCTTTGGGTTGGGGGGCTACCCTGGCTGAAAAGAGCTCCACTCTGAGTATGGGAGGGAGATTGGAGGAAAGGCCCTAGTGGGAGGGAGAGGGGACTTGATACCTCTAAGGGAAGAGTGGGTTTTGGCAGTAGCCCTGGTGGGGGAGGAGGCAGAGGTAGTCCAGAAAAATGAAGGGGTGGGGTACTGTAGCAATTTGATATGATTATGAATTCCAAAAATAGATATTGGATTATGCTTGTAATCTGATCTGTACCTGGGCATGATTGACTTATGGTTAGGGCGTTGAGTCCCCACCTCTTGGTGGGTGAGGACTCACAGATAAAAGACATGGCAGGGAAGCAGACTTGGCCCAATGGGTGCGGTGTCCACCTACCACATGGGAGGTCCGCAGTTCAAACCCTGGGCCTCCCTGACCCATGTGGAGCTGGCCCATGTGCAGTGCTGATGCATGCAAGGAGTGCTGTGCCATGCAGGGGTGTCCCCCACGTAGGGGAGCCCCACGTGCAAGGAGTGCACCCAGTAAGGAGAGCCGCCCAGTGCGAAAGAAAGTGCAGCCTGCCCAAGAATGGCACCACACACACGGAGAGCTAATACAACAAGATGATGCAACAAAAAGAAACACAGAATTCCTGGTGCTGCTGCTAAGGATAGAGGCGGTCACAGAGGAACACACAGCGAATGGACACAGAGAGCAGACAACTTGGGGCGGGGGGAAGGGGAGAGAAACAAAATAAAATAAATAAATCTAAAAAAAAAAAAAAAAGGCACGGCAAAGAACAGAGTTGGGGCTTTTAATGTTGGAGTTTTGATGTTGGAGTTTGATGCTGAAGCTGGAGCCCCAGGGAGAGAGAGGGAGATGTTTGCCTGATAGTCTACAGCTGACCTTGTGGAGTGAACAGAAGAGCTGAGCCCAGAGGAACCCAGAAAGCCTGAACCCTGGCAGATGTCAGCAGCCATCTAGCTCCAACATGTGGAAATAGACTTTGGGGAGGGAAGTAACTTATACTTTATGGCCTGGTATCTGTAGACTCCTACCCCAAATAAATACCCTTTATAAAAACCAACCAATTTCTGGTATTTTGCATCAGCTCCCCTTTGGCTGACTAATACAGGTACTTAAGTCAAGGAGTTCAATGGGTTCTAAGAGAGGGGATCCCAAGACCTCAACTGTTTTTGTAACTGGGGTGGAAGGGGGTCTACACAACATTAACCCACAATTCTTTCTAGTTTCCTTATCTTTCCACAACTCAAAGAAGACTTGAACATATGAGATTTCTGCCCATTTCTCTTGCTGGTTACAAAACAAGTCCAATTGCAGTATAGCATTAAAAAATAAAAACCCATTTTCTGGCCAATTTCTCTATCATCTAATCTATATCTAGGCCAAGCTTCATTACAAAAAATAATTAATTTTTCTGTAGCCCAGATCCCCCAAATTTAGACCAATTTATCAGGATGCATCCTAGTGGGGAGCACTCGGGTACCAATGCCTTGTTGCCATGGCAGCAGAAAGAGAGAGAGAACAGCCAAAAATAAAGGCATGAAAGTCAGCAGGCTTCTCCTCAGAGGGAATGAGGGAGTGGGATTCAAACACATGACACCTCTCCCACTACCACCAAACCTTTGCTACCTTAGCGAAGGTAAACCAAATGCTAACTCACAGTTAGCCAAAGCCAAACAGCAGGTTTCCCCTTTAAGGGAGCAAGGGAGTGGGACTCAAACTCACTAAGACCTCTCCCACTGTATCCAAACCTCCACTACCTCAGTGAAGGTAAACCAAAGGTTAACTTGCAGTTAGCTAAAAGAAAAAGAGTAATGAATAAAGGAATGAATTCACCCGCCAGGGAAGAAGATGACCCAGTCCTCCACTCTAACCTCTTGAGCCTTGGTTCCTTTGGCAGCTGGAAAGGGGCTCCACCCTGGGTAACACCTGAGTCCTCGAGAAAATCCCAAGCATTTGCTGGAGTCTGGGATGCCTCGGTGAGACAAGTACTTCCACAGTTCACCTTGGAAACATTTTCTGGTTACTGTTTTTATTTATTTATTTGGTCCCATCTGGGGTGCCAATTTGTTAGGTCTCAAGGCAGGGCCTTCATGGATAACCAGAGATGGCATGAAGAAAACATCAACACGAGAGTTAGGCAAACTCTCATTTATTACATTTGTAGAGATAAGGAGCCAAGGCCAGTATAAAGTGACTCGGACCCAGTTCCCCGTGCTACAGTTTCACTCTTGCTTAAATATCCAAGCTACTACTTAGCATTTGTTTTGATTATGCATTAGTTTTATTCATATGGATGAACACGCATAGCTGGTTATATAATTGTTATATAATTGTTATATGATTAGTATGTTCTGGAAATCATACTTGTACATCCACTGCATGGTCAAGAAAGGAGTGGATAACTCCACCACTGGGTGGGAATTTTACTATGTTAATTAAGCAAGTTGAAGTGAAGATAGCAAGGGGCTGCTTTTGTGCATGTCCGGCCAACTAATTGAAGCTGGTTTCATACTTCAGTGCTTCAACAGGATATATTCTTGACCACGAAAAGTGGAATTTGGCACAAAGAGAAGATTGCTTTTCATTAAGTTCTGCTTTACATACAATTCTTTTCTTTGTATCCTAGCAACAGGGAGAGAAACAAGTTACTTTCAGGTATTGAGTCATCCTACATCCATCAACACCATCAAGCATACCAACATACATGCAATGGAAGTTCTAGAAGGAGAGGAGAGAAGGAAAGGGGCAGAAAAACGTTTGAAGAAATAATAGCCAAAATCTTCTCAAATTTGATGAAAATCATTAATTCATATAGTCAAGAAGTCAATGACCTTTAAGTAGGATAAACACCTACACATCATAGTCAAAGTGTTGAAAACAAAAAACAAACAAACAAAAAAAATGAGAAAACCTTGAGAGTGGCAAGATTAATCAAAAAGATTAATCAAGCATACAATAAGATTAACAGCAGACTTCTCATTAGAGATAATGAAGGCTAGAAGGCAATGGGATGCCATATTCCAAGTATGAAATGAAAAAAGAAAGATCAATCAAGAATAGAATATAAAAACTATTCTTCAAAAGTGAAAATGAAATAGACATTTACAGATAAACAAAAATGGAGAGAATTTGTTGCTAGCACTCCTACCTTACAAGGTAGAGAGAGTTTGTCACTTTGATCCTGTCATGTGACAAAAAAGGAGAAGGCTAAAACAGGTGAGGCCCCAGGGAGGGGTGAGACATTTATTTGCCTGATAGCTTATAGCTGAGATTGGGAAGAGAACAGGACAGCCAGGACTGATATAGGAGGCTTGGAAAGAAATAAGCCCTATGCCAGGAGAGAGAGGACTACAGGATCACTTAAGCTTGAAGCCTCAAGAGGTTGGGCCCACAGAGCTCAAGAGGAAAGGGTGAGCCTGGAAGGGAAGGCAGAGACCAGCCAGAGATCACCCACCATCTTGCTTCAACACGTGGGATCTGATTTTGGTGAGAAAGCACCTCTTATGGTGCCTTAAGTTAGACTTTTTACAGCCTTGGAACCGTAAGCTTTTACCCCCCAAATAATCCCCTTTTATGAAAGCCAACAGATTTCTGGTATTTTGCATCAGCACTCTGTGGCAGATGAATACAGAGACAGAGAAGGATATTTCATAATCATGCAAGAGTCAATTTACCAAGAAGATATGACAGTTATAATTATAGATTAGCCTAAAAATAGAACCCCCCAAACATGAAGCAAAAATGGACAGAACTGAAAGAAGAAATAAATAATTCAACAATAGATATAAGGGTAAGGGAGAGGAAATGCTCAAGGATGACTTGAGATTTCTGGTTTGTGTAATCTGGTAAATGATGGGATAGCCAGACTCCAAGATGACCCACAATAACTCTCATCTTCTGATATTAATGTCCTTCTGTAGTCCCCTCTTTTACAGAATATAATCAACAGGATACTGTGGAAATGATAAGAGTGTGGCTTCCAACCCTAAGTAAAAATATAAAAAAATTAAATTAAAAAGACATGGGCTTATGCCTTGGTATCTTGGATCATTCACTCTGGGGGAATCCAGTTAACATGTGAGGATACTCCGTCATCCCTGTGGACAGGTCGTCATAGAAAGGGACTGAGGGCTCCTGCCAGCAGTAAGCAAGGAATTGAAAGTTCCCATCAACAGCCACATAAGAGAACCGTCTTGGATATGGATCCTCCAGCCCCAGTCAAGCATCAGGTGATGCAGTCCCAGCTGTTATATCTCTCCCACCCCCGCCCCTGGATGGCTACCTCATCTGTTTGTTCATTGCTTTTGTTGGTTGTCTGTTTTTTCTTTAAAAGGCAACCGGAACTGAATCTGGGAACTCCCATGTAGGAGGCAGGCACTCAACTGCTTGAGCCACATCTGCTCCCTGCTCATTTGCTTTGTGCATGTTGTCTGCTCATTGTTTGCTCATTGTTTCTGCTCATTGTCTGCTTGTTGTTGTTTGTCTTCTTTAGGAGGCATGAGGAACCAAACCCCAGACCTCCCATTTGGGATATGGGCACTCAACTGCTCAAACCACATCTGCTTTCCCCAGTTAATGCCTTGATTGCAACCTCATGAGAGATCCCAAGCCATAACAACCCAGCTAAGTCATTCCCAAATCCTGATCCATAGAAAATGTAAGCTAATAGATGTTGTTGTTTTAAGTCTCTATATTTTGAAGCAATTGAGCCCCACTTGTTTTGCAGCAAAAGATAAATAATCCAAATGGTGATATTATTCTCTGAGAAAGTGAGTCCTATGGGAGTACTCAGTTTTGGGGCAGAATATAATGAATATGGTTTTGGATACCGTGGAAGAAATCAGTAGGATGCTTTTCTTGGGTCCTTAACAAACTACTTTTCCCAGCTTCCTCTTACCTAGGAAGGGCCATATAACTAGTTCTCACCAATGGAATGTGAGAGGAAGTGATGTGTGTCACTTCTAGTTTGAGATAATCAAGAATGATTATGCCTTCTCTGCATTCACTCTCTGTTTTCTTTATCTCCACTGCCCTATGGAGGCATCACTGGGGCCGTGCATTGAAAATGGCAGAACCATAGTGTGGAAGGAGTCGGGATCCCTGACTCTTTGCTTGGAGGAGAGATGCCCAGGAGAATGCTCCATCATGAACCCCTGCTTTGAACTTTGTGTGAATGAGAGTAAACATTTACTGTGTTAAGCCATGGAGAGTGGAGATTGTTACAATAGCTAGACTGACCAATAGGAACATGGTAGGTCTGTTACCTTTGAGATATCACAGTGGAAATATGGAGAAGACAATTGAAAGTACTAGATTTCTAGAAGGGTCTGAGTTGGAGAAATAAGTTTGAGTATTAAAAGAGGTCCCCAAGCTTTTGGGAGCTCCCATTCTCAGCTATCATTTTACCAAAGTGCACATAACATATACTCCAATAATTTAAAGTGAGTTTTATATACTTTAGAATTTTGGTTGATTTCTTTTTTCAGTCTATCATTTTGTTGCAGCTTTTAATAAAAAAGTTTGAGAGCCATTATACCACTTATCAACACTAATGATAAAGATAAGGGGGCGGCGGACTTGGCCCAGTGGTTAGGGCGTCCGTCTACCATACGGGAGGTCCGCGGTTCAAACCCCGGGCCTCCTTGACCCGTGTGGAGCTGGCCCATATGCAGTGTTGATGCGCACAAGGAGTGCCCTGCCACACAGGGGTGTCCCCTGCGTAGGGGAGCCCCACGCGCAAGGAGTGCGCCCCGTAAGGAGAGCCACCCAGCGCAAAGAAAGTGCAGCCTGCCCAGGAATGGTGCCGCACACACGGAGAGCTCACAGAACAGGATGCAACAAAAAGAAACACAGATTCCCATGCCACTGACAACAACAGAAGTGAACAAAGAAGACGACGTAGCAAATAGACACAGAGAACAGACAACTGGGGTGGGGGGGGAGGGGAGAGAAATAAATAAATAAATCTTTAGGAAAAAAAAAAAAGATAAGGGTGACTGGCAAATTCTTGAAGAGTTCCTTTCTGGCCATTTATCAGTGATTAAGAAAGATTCTGGAGCCAGATTACCTGACTTTGAATCCCAGATCCACTACCTGCTAGATTTCTGAACTTGAGCAAGATATTTAGTCCTTTAGAATAATAGTAGAAATGACCTCATAGGGTGGTTGTAATAATTAAGTGAGCTTATATATGCAAAATACTTAGAATTAGGACTGGCATATAATAAGCTCTATGTGAGTGTTAGCTATTATTATTTTCTCTTGAATCACTCTGCATCTTGAATTCTCCCATATCTTACACAGTTAGGGAAAGCACAAGCATGAAAAAGAATCCAATTTTTTAGAAGAAAGAAAATTCATGATAGATATGGCTTGAAGATGCATGGAAAGTTGAAGCTCTACTGCTGTGCTGTAATTTTCTTCTGACCCTGATCTCATCAGACCCAAGTCAGGGCTAATCAGTTAAACTATGTGAGCTTGCCCAAATTGTCAATTTTACCTGTGTGGATGTATATTTTGATCTGATTTATTTGGCACTTGTAAATCAATATTTCTACCTTGTTGCACATTTATTTTATGATTTTGAAAAATTGAGACTTGTATAAATGTGCTTGTATTTTGACCTCCTTCTCAGAAATAATTATGCCGTCTGGATTAAATGAGGTAGTTCAAGCTTTTTCTTGTACATGGAACTGTGTAACACTGTATGAAACAAGTTAAACAAATATAGCCC
The DNA here is from genome assembly GCF_030445035.2 of Dasypus novemcinctus. NCBI lineage: Eukaryota > Metazoa > Chordata > Mammalia > Cingulata > Dasypodidae > Dasypus > Dasypus novemcinctus. The sequence continues at coordinate 17,123,237 of NC_080690.1, read as the reverse complement.
ATGCCCTCGAAAATGCACAAACATGAAAGGACAGAGATATACACACTCCTGAAGCCAATACTTTGGCAAAATCATGAGCCAGGAACACATTGATCAAGTATTTATAAGACAAATAAGCTTTACAGTTAATAATTTTCACATCAGATCTCACTGACATCAAAATGGGAATTTAGGGGTAGTCATGGAATCAACAGAGCAGCAAAAACCAGTAACTTTTGTAAGAAAATTTATTGGGTCAAGGACGCAAAGGGCAGAGCATGGGGAGTGGGGAGAGAAACCCTGGTATATATATGTGAACATATGTAATTTTATTAACTTTTTTTTTTCAGGAAAGGAGACACATGTTCCTAGGAAACCCCAGAACAGTTGGTTTTCACATTTCTTGTGGTTTTGGAACATTGCTTGGAATCAGGCAATATTCCATCACCATCTTCCTACATTTCATGCCCTTGTGTGCAGGAAACTTTGCAGAATCACCCAGATAGCTCTTTTTCGTTCTTTCCTCACTCTCTGCATCTTTGGGCGGCACCTAGCTCTTCCCCTCTCCCATTTCCCAGGATTTCGCTCTGCCTGGGCCACGTGATTCCCACCAAAGCGGGGGTGGTGGTGGGTGTATAGATCCATCCCTGTCGCACACGCAATAAGGTGCAACACTGAAGTCACTGAGCCTGTTTCTCAATATTTACTCTGGCAGAGATAGGGAACTGGAGCGAATCTTTTCTTCTAGGGGACTGAAAACCATTCTGTAAAGAGAGGGGAATAATCCACCCAGCCTCAGGTCTGCAGGGCAGCAGGTTTTCAGGGCAGTAAGTCTAGCCTTCCTTTGCCCTTCCACTTGGTAAACTGTGACTCCTCTTTTAAGTTTCAGGGTCAGGTCGCCTCTCTCTCAGACAGACCTCCAGCGGCTCATCTGCCCCTCACCTCTATGTTGGGAGCGTCTGTATCTCATCTAGCCATCCTCGATGCCTAGCACAGTGCTGGTCACATCGGGGCATCCAATAGATGTCAAGACAACAAAAGCCAACAAGAGCAGGTGGCTCTATCTCTGTTTTTGCCGCTTGACATTCATGGGTCAGAAAGCTTAATGGGCTCGTTAACTGGGAGTGGGGTGGAGTGTCACTTTGGTTAAAGTGACCAATAACCTTGCTCACAAAAGTTAATGATTCTTGCTGCTTTATTGATTTCTTAACTACCACTTAGCTGCCATCAAAACAGGATCAGAATGTTTTAGTTGTTGGAGTAGGTTGCTTGGGCCTGAGTTTTGACTCTGCTGTTTAGTAGCTGTGTATACTTGGGCAAGTTCCTTAATCTTTCTGTGTTCCAGTTTTCTCATTTGTAACGCAAGGCTTGTGATAGTTCCTATCTTGTGGTGTTGTGAAAAGTAAATGAGTTAATGTGTGCAAAGCATTTAAAACTTACAGAAGTGCCAAAAACCTAGAATGCTAATCACTATTTGTTGTTGAATAAAATTATTAAAAAAATTCTCTGTTCATTGTTCAAGATGATATTCAGATAACTTTTTTTTCTTTAGTTGCATAATTTTATCTTCTAGTTAGGCTAGTTATTAAAAAGTATCACTTTCTGGGTTATTGCTAATTTTTAAAAAAGATTTATTTTTATTTATTTATACTCCCTCCCATTGTTTATGCTCGCTGTCTGCTCTCTGATCATCTTCTTCTTTTTAGGAGGCACTGGGAACTGAACTGGGAACTCCCATGTGGGAGGGAGACACCCAATACACTTGAGCCAGCTCTGCTCTCTGCTTATTGTGTCTCTGTGTTTCCTTGCTGTGTCTCTTCGTTGTATCATCTCACTGTGTCATCTTGTTGTGTCAATTTGCTGTGCCAGCTTGCTGCACCAGCCCATAGTGTCAGCTCGCTGTCTTGCTGTCTTGCTTGTCTTCTTTAGGAAGTACCAGGAATTGAACCTCGGACCTTCCATGTGGTAGGTGGGCTCGCTGCTGTTTGAGCCACATCTGCTTCCCTATTGCTAATTTTTAATAAATTCCTATACTGATAAAATAGTCAACACAATTAAAAGAGTTAAGACAAGAGTTTTGAACAGTGCCTGACCAAGTGCTCAGTAAATGGTAGTTAGTATTATATTATTACACATTGTTTCATTAAAAAAAATATATATATATATTTTTTTAAGATTTATTTTTATTTATTTAATTCCCCTCCCCTACCCCGGTTGTCTGTTTTCTGTGTCTTTTTGCTGCGTCTTGTTTCTTTGTCCGCTCCTGTTGTCGTCAGCGGCACGGGAAGTGTGGGCGGCGCCATTCCTCGGCAAGCTGCTCCCTCCTTCGCGCTGGGCGGCTCTCCTTATGGTGCACTCCTTGCGCGTGGGGCTCCCCTACGCGAGGGGCTCCCCTACGCGAGGGACACCCCTGTGTGGCAGGGCACTCCTTGCGCGCATCAGCACTGCGCATGGGCCAGCTCCACACGGGTCAAGGAGGCCCGGGGCTTGAACCACGGGCCTCCCATGTGGTAGACGGACGCCCTAACCACTGGGCCAAAGTCCGTTTCCCTAAAAATATTTTTTAAGAACCTACTGTATGTTAGGCACCAGGAATATATCAGTGTACAAAACAGACAAAAACCCTTGCTCTCATGCAATTGACATTCTAGTCAGTCGAATAACAATAGAGTTTTTATTTATTTTAAGACCTACAGTTTTTCACGTTAATATCTCTGAAGTTGTGATACATCTTAAAACTGATAGTGCGTTACAATGATAATTGTCAGCATTTTTTTTTCACATAAGATAATGATACATTTCCATCAATTTGTACCTTAGATTGATATGACCAGTGATAGGAAAAAGTAAGTCAGGCAAACACATAGGGCATATGTGGAGATTTAGTCTAAATATTTCTGTGTTTTATACATTTATATATTTCAGAAGCCAAGGGCCACAATTATTTAATAAAATAATAATTTAAAAACATTATTAGTTCTAAATACTACTGGGTGTCCTGGATTGCATCCTGGAATGGAAACAGGACATTAATGGATAAACTAGTAAAATCTGAATACAATTTATAGTTTAGTAAATAGTGCTGTATTAATGATAATTTCTTAGTTTTGATAATTGTACTATGGTTATGTAAGATATTAACATTAGGGGAAGTTGGATGAAGAGTATTGAGAAACTGTGTATTATCTTTATACCATTTTTTGTATATCTAATATTATAAAATAAAAAGTTTAATTAAAAATGTTAGTAGTGTACTTGAAGCCACTCCATTAATTAAGAAATAACTGACTTGTTTGGCCAGTTTCTTTGTAAGAAATTTTACCCAGTAGGCATACTCAAGCATGCAAATAATTCTGGATTATATGACCAAAGGTTAGAAAAGATAAGAGCTTCCTACATCAGAATAATAACAGCTAACTTTTATTGAGCAATTACAATGTGCTACATTTTAAAAATGCTTTATGTGTGTTGAGTCACCAAATCTCCCTAAGACCCTATGGCTTTGGTACTATTATCTCCATTTTTAAAAATGAGGAGACCTAGGCACAGAGAGAGTAAGTAATTGACCCAATTTGCACAGTTAGTAAGTGGTGGGGTTGTGATTTCGATCTAGCTGGGAAATGGGGATGAACTTGGTTTGTTCAAGGACCCAAAGGGCAGAGCATGGGGAGCAGGGAGAGAGAGGGAAGCCTGATGTATAAGATGGTGTGGGGGCCAAGTCAAGAGAGGTCTTATGGAAAGTTTGGATTTTATTCCAAATGCAATGGTAAGCCATCTGAAGACCTGAAGGAGGAAAGTGGCGTTTGAGATTGCTCTGTCAACGAAACACAGCAAATGGGCTCCCAAGGTGAATAAACTAGCTGAGATTTGCCAGTTAGATTGCAATGGCGATGAGGACAGGGATCTGTGTTCCTTAAGTCAGCTCCATTGCATGCCATTTGCACATGTGCCCCAATCAATAGACTCTGACCACTCCAAGCTTGTGTCCTCCTGGTATTGGATAATTTTTGTTCACAAAAGACAGTTTCTTTACCTGAAAGCATCAGCAAAACACTCCTGAGGTGATATCATGTCACATGTCTGCAAAATCGTGGACCAGAATTATAACAGATATGTAACAGACTCTTTGGCCCTTTCTCAGCACAGGTGTTTTTTTGTGTTGTTTGTTTTGGATTTTTGTTTTTTTAGGAGGTAATCTTTGCTTTTTCTTCCCTATGTTTTTCTTTTTCAAAATTAGGGTATAATTTCTATACAGTGAAATTCACTCTTCTTAGTGTACAGTTAGCAGGTTTTGTCAAATGCATATAGCTGTGTAGCCAGCACCATAATGACAATATAGAATAGTTTCTTCATTCTCTAAACTTCCTCTGTGTCTTTTGTAATCATCCCTCCTCTCTAGCAAACTACTAATCTGTTTTCTATTCCAATAGTTTTCCTCTTCCAGAGTATCATATAAATGGGATCATATACGATGTAGCCCTTTGAGAGTGGCTTCTTTTGCTTAGCATGATGCTTGTGAGATTCACTTGCATTGGCAGTTCATTCCTTTTTATTGCTGAGTAGTATTTCATTTTATGGATGTACCACAATTTATCCATGCACTAGTTGAAGGACATTTAGTCTGTTTCCAGTTTTTGATGATTATTAATAAAGGCACTATAAATACTCACAGGTTTTTGTGTGAACATAAGTTTTCATTTTTTTTGGGTAAATACCTAGAAATGGGTTGCTAGGTATTATGGTAAGTGTACAAGTAATTTTATAAGAAGTGGTTTTAGTTTGCCAAAGGGCTGCTGATGTAAAGTACCAGAAATGTGTTGGCTTTTATAAAAGGTATCTATGTGAGGTAAAAGCTTACCTTTCTAAGGCTGTGAAAAGTTCAACTCAAGGCACCACAAGAGGTGTTTTTCACCAAAGTCAGCTGCCACGTAGGGAAGCAAGATGGCGGGCGATCTCTGCTTGGTCTCTGACTTCCCCCTACTCTCACGTCCTCTCTAAGGCTCTGCTGCAAGCTGGCATAGGACTAGTCTTTTTGGGCCTCCTATATCAGTCTTGGCTCTTCCGCTGTCTTCCCAAGTTCAGCTGCAAGCTATCAGGCATATAGCAGGACTGGTCTCCACTTGAGCTGCTCGATGGGTCCAGCCCTCTTGATGACTTCATGCTTCAGCGATCTTCTCTCTCGAATTGCAGAGTCAAAAATATGCTGCCTCTCTTTTTTCCTCTTTCTGTCCATGTGAGTCCTATATATCAGACCCTGCAAGGGAGCAGGGACTCAACCTGAGTCATGCCTCACTGACCAATTAATTAGTCCAATTAAAAACCCTACAGCGATCCCAACTGGTAATTAAATCAAAGGCCCTGCAACTGAATTTAATATAATCAAAGTGTATCGCATCCAGAGGAATAGATTAGTTTACAGACATAATCTTTCAATTTGTGGGATTCATAAAATAATCTCAAACTGCCACAGAAATTATTAAACTGTTTTCCAATTCAAGAAAATATCTTAAAGGAGAGTATCACAGAAAACTGTTATCTTATGGTACTCTCAAGAAGTGGCCACCAGTATCACAATAATGAGCCGATTTGGTTGTAATGGATCATCAAGTATTTTCTTCAAGAATTCTTTTCCCTTCACCTGTAAACTTCCTCGGCCCTTCAGTCAGCTGCCTCCATTTCACACAAATGATCAGGACTGTTTCAGTAGAAAGAATTAATGCTCAGCTTCCTGACTTCCAAAAAAAGGATCCTTGAAGCCGCCCCTGGTGGTTTGAACTTGGTTGAACCTCAGAAAAACATGTTCTGAAATCTAATCCATTCCTGTGGGCGTGAACCCATTGTAAGTAGGACCTTTTGATAAGGCTACTTCAGTTAAGGAGTGACCCACCTCAATTGAATGAGTATTAATCCTCTTACTGGAGTTCTTTATCAGATAAGGTAAATTCAGACAAAGAGAAAAGGCCACTGAAGCAAGAAGCCAAAATCAACAAAACCCACAAAAGAAGAATGACAGAGGAACTAGGACGGTAGGCAAACGGTCTTTGGGAGGAAAGCATCACCTTGATGAGGCCTTGATTTAGACGTTTTTTTGGCCTCAACGGTAAGCTAATCAATTTCCAATTTCTAAGCCAACCATTTCACGGTATCTACTCTCAGCCGCCTAAGAAACTAAAACAAAACTGTTTCAGAGATAATAGTTATGAAAGCCAGATTTTTTTGGGTACTCCTTGCTGTACGAGAGGAAGGAAAAAGGATTTTGGCAGATCAAGTGAAGGAAGGGGCATAGGTTATTTATATAAAATAGATTGAAATGAGAGACAAGAGGAAAAAGCAAGACCACTTTGCCCTGAGGAGGGGGTGACGATTTGGAGAATCTGGTGGTGGGTGGGGTGGGGGGTTTGTGCTGAGGACCTCTGTTGCTCTCCTTGCCCTTCCTTCACTCCCTGCCTTAGAGACTCTCAACTTTGAGATTCTTGGACCTGCCCTTTGTGGAAAACCAGCTCATCTACAGCCGGGTACACTCACTAAGTACACAGGGGCTGGGCCCAGAACACCAAGTAGAGAGCAGGGAGGTGAAGAGGGGAAGGTGTCTGGTTTGAATGGAAGAAGCCCAGCTCTAGACTTGGGCAGGATGGGCTCCTCCCAGCCTGTGATGCCCAATTCAACCCTGTTAGATTTGCTTGAGAGAGAAGTCCTATAATCCAGGAGTCAACTATTCTAGAAGTAATTTCTAGAACAAGACCAGGATATTAAAAAAATAACACAAAACAAGAGCAGCCCTACATGTGCTTTCAAATTCCTCTTATAGAACACATTGGGCTTGGTTGGCCTTAATCATTGAAATCATTGTTCCATTAGCCATCTCCCTGCCGAACTCTCAGGGAAGGTCCTTGGGTGAGATGGAGCAGGGAGTGTGTGAAATCCCTGGGGGGTAGACACGCTTCCTGGGGGAGGCTGCAGGGGCTTCCAGAGAAAAATACCAGTTCTAGATAGGCTCACCCAGAATGACACCCACTATTTCCCATCTGTATCTCCGTGCGTCCCCATGGCTCTGAGCCCAACCACTGCAGAGTGAGGCGGAACCTACTCACCCACCCCAATCACATGCCTTCTGCAGGCATTTGTTTTAGCTTCCCAGTGGAGGTTGTGCTGATGCAGACACATTCTCCCATCCCCTCATGTCCGTAGGCATCCAGAGATGGCAAGTTGGGACTAGAGTTGCTGTCTGGGACTATGAATCTGAATTTTTCTCTGTGTCAAGCCAATGACCCTATTTGGTCCTTTTGGAAGCAAGGCTAGAGTACTTTCTCCCTGACTTCATCTCCTTCACTTACTTCAGCCCACTTGCCTGGTGGTCCCCTGCACACAACAAGCAAACTCCCCGCTCTAGGCTGTTCCCTCTGCCTGGAATGCTACTCCCTCAGCCATCTCCTGACTCGTTCTTCATGGTATTGGTGCTGCCCAACATGGTACACACTTCTTTATTCATTTCTTTTCTTTCCTAAGGGATGAAGGCAGAGGCTTGGTTTGTTTCCTTCACCGCTGTATCCCCAGCACTTAGAACAGAGCCTGGCCCATAAATACTTGTTGAATGAGTTTAGAAATGAAATTTGGTTGCAGAACTCTTGCTGTGGAAGAGCTTTAACTGTCAAATACACACATGTCCCCACTTCTGCAGGTGTGATTTGGGTCAAACCTAGATCGTATTGCCTTGTCTCATTTTTTTTTTTCATTCTCTCTTTACCAGTCTTCCCACTGAGAGAGAAATGTGCCCTTGGTTCCTTCTTAAACCCTAGAGACTCTATTTCGTCTCATCTTTGTTTTGTCCTGGGTCCTGCAAGAACTTGGTGTTCCCAGACTTAGGTAATTCATTGTGGCTGGACTCCCATTGATGGTCCTATCCGGGTTCTGAATCCCCAGCAGCGAATCTGGATAGCGTTTGCTCAGTTGCATCACCCTCTGGCATTTGTTTCCAGGAAGAATAGGGAAGGAACGGCCTTGAAGCTCCCCTAGGGCATGGCAGCAACAACCACTTTAACCTTTGGAATCTTCTATGTTTCTTGGCTGAGGGAAACCTTCAGAACTGCAGACTCATGCAAATCTCCTCAGTACTTTCTGCAGCATAGAAGCCAGTGCCTGCCTCTTCTGGGAGGAAGACCTTGTACTACCCACTAAGGCACCAGGCAAAGGATACTTAAGTTTAGGCTGTGCTACTAGGCAGATGCTCTTCCTTTTGAAAAGTACTGTCTGACTCAGAGCTCTAACTGCAAGGGGAAATGTAGGCCTTAGTGAAAATCTAAAGGGGCAACTCCTAAGCCCAGGGGTCCCAAAGAGTTCAGCAAGAGAGAGAAATGTTTTGGATTTCATGTAATTATTTAAGCCTTCTACTTAGTTGATTGCTCAGAAATCAGGCTAAATGGGAAGTCAGTCTCTTCTCCCTCCTCTCTCTCTTTACCTCTCCCTCTCTTTCTTTCTCAATCCATCCATCCATCCATCCTCCTCTAATTAGGTCTTGTAAGAAAGGCTGAGCACAATTTTTGGCACCACCACTCAAGAGATTTTCCCAGGAAGAACAAGAAATAAAATGCAAGGGATGGTAAAAGGATTGCAGGAAGATGGCAGTAAAGGAAGCTCCAGGAATCAGTCCAACCATCAGAAAATTATCAGACAAGCAGAACTGTCTGGATCAACTATTTTGAAACTCTGCCATACAATAGAACACAGTGCAGCATCCAGGGCAGAACAGGAGGAAAAGACTGGTAAATTATGGTAAATATCAGTAAATTTCTCTCTCTGCACAGTAGTTACTGTCACCCATTCCCCACTCTCACTGCTGGCAACAGCAGGGTCTAGCCCTTACTGTAGCTTTCTGGTGCCAGAGAAGGATATAAAAATCTATTTCCCCAAAGATCTAGGGTGGGCAGAAGCCAATCATTGATCACAGATTTTGATTAGCCACTTCAGATCACTAGGGACCCAGCTCTGAGGGCAGCCATTGTTCCAAACTGTCCCTGTCAAAGGCAGTGGAGGAGACTTAAAGATGCTATGCTTCCTCAAAACTGTGGAGGACGGTTGAAGGGTTGCATTTGCTGGGCAGGGGCTGAGCCAAGAAAACACAACTTTGGGGAGATGTGGAAGAAGCCACTGGTTCCCTTCCTGGCCCCTTCCTTATTCTCTTTCCATGGAAGTTTGAAGCCAGCTGGTGGTCCCTTTGTGGGTCCCTGGCCTTGTTCCAGCTGGGATAGACTGACTTGGGAAATGCCTCTCCAGTGTGCTCCCCTTCCCCAGATTTTGCCCTCCAGGCAAAGAGGAGCTTGAGATAGCAAAAGCAGTATAAGAAACAATTGAGGTGGACATCTTGGGGCTAAGGCTTACCTGCTTTAAGTCTGGCAGTAGAACACCTGGGAGAGGTAGAATGTCTCTCTCTTGGGAAGTAGATGGGACATTCGAACTCCTGTAAACAAGGGAACTTTTAAGGCTACTAGCAAGCACAAATCCAGGACAACATACAGGCCTAGAAAAGACGGGGAGGACCCTGCACTCTTGCATTCATTGTGGGCAGACCTTCCTGCTAGGAGGAGTGACACTCAAGAAAAGTTCTGTCATTTTACCAATTGGTTACAAACTCAAGAAAGAGATATCTCGGAATAAAACCCAAGAGTTAATATTTTAAAATATTAAAATATACAATGTACAACAAAAGATTATAACAAAGAAACAGGAAATTATGGCCCATCCAAAGGAAGAGGATAAAAATCCCTAAAACACCAATGAAGAAGACCAGACTCTGGACATACCAGACAAAGACTTTAAAACAATGGTCTTCAATCTGCTCAAGGAGATGAAGGAATATGCAGAGAAAGAACTAAAGGATATCAGGAAAATGATGAATGAACAATAGGAGAATCTCAATAAAGAGATAGAAATTTTTCAAAGGACCAAACAGAACTACTGGAGTTGAAGACCACAGCAACAGAAATAAAAACATTCCCAAGAGGGTTTCAACAGCAGATTGGAACTGGCAGAAGAAAGAATCAGTGAACTCAAAGACAAGACAATTGAAATGAGTCAGGCTGAAGAGCAGAAAGAAAAAAATATATAAAAAATGAAAATAGTCTAAGAGACCTCTGGGACACCATCAAGCATACCAATATACACATTATGGTTGTTCAGAAAGAGGTGAAAAAGAGAAAGGGACAGAAAGAATATTCAAAGAAATAATGACAGAGAACTTCCCAAACTCAGCAAAAGATGTGAATATGCACATTCAAGAAACCCAGAGGACACCAAACTGGATAAACTTGAAGAACAGTGGGCCCTGTTGCATACTGATGAAACTATCAAATACAAGGACAAGGAGAGAGTTCTGAAAGTTGAAAGAGAAAATCAATGTGATGTGTTCAAGAGAGTTCCAATTAGATTAAGTGCTGATTTCTTACCTGAAACCATGGAGACAAGAAGGCAGTGGGTTGAACTACTTAAAATGCTGAAAGAAAACAACTGCCAACAAAAAAAATTATATTCAGTGAGACTTTCTTTAAAAAATTAGGAAGGGATTAAGTTCCCTGATAAACAAAAGCTGAGGGAGTTCATCACCACTAGGTCTGCCCTATGGAAAATTACAAGTGTTGGAGAAAAAATAGGAATGCTCATATATTGCTGGTGGGGATGTAAAATGGTGCAGCTGCTGTGGAAGACAGTTTGGACGTTCCTCAGGAAGTTAAGTATAGAATTACCATGTGACCCAGCAATCCCACTTCTAGCAATCCCCAAATAACTGAAAGCAGGAACTCAAAATATACAAATATTGTATGATCTCACAGAGTCAGAATCTAGAATATAGATAACCAAGAGATGGGGTAAGTGTAGGGAATAGGGAGTTAAGGCTTAAAATGTACAGAGCTTCTATTCAGAAAGATGGAAAAGTTTTGGTAATGGAAAATAGTGATGGTAGCATAACATTATGAACGTAATTAAAACCACTGAGTTACTTATTTGAATGTGGCTGAAAGGGGAAATTTTAGTTTGTATGTATTTTACTAGAATAAAAAAAAATCCAAGGACTTACACAGCACAGTGAACCCTAAGTTAAAACCATGGACTACAGTTAATAGCACCATTATAAAAATGTGCTATCATCCATTGTAACAAATGTACCATACCAATGCAAGGTATTAATAATAGGGTGGTATAAGGGAATCCTCTATTTATGCATGATCATTCTGTAAACGTACAACTTATCTAATTAAAAAAATACAAAAAGAATTTGCAAGGGTTGGCTAATTATAGGGACTTTGAGGATGCAAAAAAACCCCACAAAACCCTTGATTTGTTTAGCCTAGAGAGGTAAAACATTGATGTTTCCTTGAGAGGATGAATATTCAATGTGCACTAGAATGACCTGTTCTGCTACATCCACTCTTAAAAATGGCTGTTAAAAGCCCTGAAACAGGTGATTGAGTTCCTGTTTTAAAAATATGATAGAGACACATGTATTCAGGATGACCTTAAGCTATGGCTTTCCAGGATTATTCGAACCTCTGTCACTTACAGGATTAGGTGATCCAGGTCAGAAGTTAGAGGTAGGATTTTGGTTGCCAGAGTCATTTGGTAGTGGTATATGGCATACCAGCAAGAAACAGATTGCATGCACAAACTAAGTAATTTGAAGAGAGTTTGCTGGAGGGACCATACGCAAAGTTAGTGTAAAATGATTTTCGATCGCTTATGGTTCTCGGGGATGACTGGGAATAGTCAGTGGATCTCGCTTGGGATCTCTCACACAGTTGCGGTCGTCTGAGGCTGGTGTCACTGAAGTCTTAGCTGGGCTGGACATCAGGATGGCTTTCTCACTTACCAGTGCTTCTCCATGTACGCCTCCCTCTCCAGCAGAGTAAACTGGATTTCTCCCATGGAAGTTGAAATTCCCAAGAACAGGAAGTAGTAGTTGGTAAGTTAGTTAAGGCCTATACCCAGGACTGGCAAAGTGCCACTTGCCCTGACTTCCACTGGTGAAAGCAGCCATAGCGCCTGCCCAGAATCAAGAGGGTGGAGAAATAGATTCCACCTATCAATGGGGAAAAGGCAAGGTCACATTGCTGAAGAGCATGGACCATGAGAATTATTGAAGCCATTTCTGGAGAATAGAGTCTGCCACAAAAGATGTGAGTGGGTATTAGTGAAACCAACAGGGGCGCTGTCTGCACTGAAGCCTGGAGGGGAGAGGGAGGAAGTGATTACAAGAACCTGGAGATCACAGATATATGGAGATGGCCTCCTATAGAAGCTGTGGTCTTCAGAAGAGGTGCCTCAGCAAAGAGGGAGCCAGAGGACTAATTACCCCAACTGTGCTTTCTCCCCTTCTACTCTCCTGCCCATGACCCATAATGGTCAAGAGAGTCCATGGATGGGGTCCATGCAGGTCCATCTCCTGGGGCACGAGCAGAATGGAGAAGGGTGAAGAGTGGACCTAGAGAGGCAAACAGACGCTATCCAGCTTGCCAGTGGATAACAAAATAGCTAGGATCTTGTTACCTGTGAGTAGAACAGGGCTTAGAACCAGAATTACTCCTTATAGGACTGGAGGGGAAATTCCCTAATTTTGAGCAGCTTGAAGGACTTCCAAATGCCCTAGTGTTGGAAGACAGTTCAAGCCTTGTTCTTTGGTGATACAGATCACCTTATCCATAATCATCATTTGTCCAGCCCCCTCCACCTCTCTAACTGCATCATTTACCTCTCTTCCTGGTAGTGCCCCATCACCTTCTCTCAAGCCCCCAGCCCATCAAGGTCTTCAGCAGGCTATTTTCACAGCCTGGAATCTCTCCCCTTTTTTGGCCAAATCCTCATCTTCCCAACTCAACTTAAATGCCACTTCTTCAGAGAAGGCTCCTTTATCCCTTCCTCTCACCCAAAACTATTCTTCTTGCACTTCTCCTTTGTGGCACTTATCCTAACGGCAATTTAAATACTTATTTGTGTAACAATTTGCTTAATGTCTATCTCTGTCACTGTATCTAAGCTCCATGATAGCAGGATCTATGTCTAGCTTCTCAACTCTTACACCTGTAGAACTTACAACAGTGCTTAACACACAATGGATACTCAGTAAATACACATGAATCAATTACTTCACGAATGTGACAGAGAAATCAGCAGTAGTTTCTACAAAGGTGTTTTTTTGGTGTTTTTTTTGTGTTTATTTATTGCTATAGCTACTGTTTAGTCATGTTTTGTTTGGAGAGCTAGAGATAAGATACAGGGATTAAGGAGCAGGAAGACAAAATGTAACAGCAGGAGCTGAGTCAATTAGTAAATATTGAGCAGACTTCAAAACATAATCAACTAAGAATCAACCCAACTGTCCATCAGCTGTTGAAGTTTAAATAAAATGTGTTATGTCCGTGCAGTAGAATATTGTTCAGCCATAAAAAGAAGTGAAATATTAATATATGCTACAAGATTATTGAAAACATTATGCTAAGTGAAGAAGCCAGCCACAAAAGGACACATATCATGTGAGTCCAACTACATGAAATATCTCGAATAGGCAAATCCATGGAGACAGAAAGTGTAATAGTGATTGCCAGGGAATGGGAGTCATTGCTAATGGGTATGGGGTTTCTTTTAGGAGTGATGACAATGTTTTGGATCTAAATAGTGGTGACTGGGATGCAGATGTGGCTCAATGATAGAGTGTCCGCTGATCATATGGGAGGTCCAGGGTTCAAACCCAGGGCCTCCTGGCCCATGTGGTGAGTTGGCCCATGCTCAGTGCTGCCGCACACAAGGAGTGCCATGCCATGCAGGGATGGTCTCCACGTAGGAATGTCCCACGGACAAGGAGTGTGCCCCACAAGGAGAGCCGCCCCGTGCAAAAAGCACAGTCTGCACAGGAGTGGCACCGCACACACAGAGAGCTAACTCAGCAAGATGGCGCAACAAAAAAAAAAGACACAGATTCCCGGTGCTGCTGAGAATGCAAGCGAACACAGAACACACAGCGAATGGACACAAGAGAGCAGACAATGGGGGGCGGGGATGGGAGAGAAATAAATACAATAAATCTTTAAAACGAACAAAAAAATAGTGGTAATTGTTGCGCAACCATGTGAACATACTGAAAACCACTGAATTATACACTTTAAAAGGGTAAATTTCATGGTATGTGAATTATAACTTGATTTAAAACATAAAGAGGAATTGTGGTGCAGAGGTAGGTTGATGGGTTGGAACATGGCTTATACTGTAGAATACACTGACCATCAGAAAATCAGGACCGTAGAATTACTTTCCAAGAATCTGGTTTTTTTTTTGGTAGATTCCTCTGTAAGCACAAATGGCACTCTTGATAAGTGCTAAGAAGTGGAATGGGATTGAGGTTCTAGCCATCCATAAATGAAGGAACACCAAGTTCTGATTTAAAAAAATGACTGAGTTTATGGCTCATGGTTTAAACGGTTATGCAAAGCACAAAACAAACAGGATAGGGTTATTGACTAAGCTCCAAGAGAGAGGTGGCCAGGAGGTACCTCGATCAGCAAACAGATGGAGGTTATATTTCTTTTTTTCTTTTTTTTTTTTTTAACATTTAGAGCTCTGAGTGGAGGGAATGGCCATAACTTTAAAAGCTCAACTGGTCTTCCCTAAAACCCATAACTTCAATGTAATCATGAGTTAAACTTCAGACAAACCCACACTGAGGGACGAACTCATCAAAACTGCCAAGGTCATGAAAAGCAAGGAAAATCTGAGAAACTGTCGCAGCCCAGAGGAGAGGAAGGAGGCATGACAGCTCTATGTAATACGGGATCCCAGATGATGGGCTCCTGGATCAGAGAAAGGATGTGAGTGGGAACCTTGTGGATTAGGAACTAAGCGTGGAGTTTAGTTGATGCAAAGGGACCAATGTTTGTTTCTTAGCTGTGACTAAGTGTACCATGATGACACAAGATGTTAAAAATAGGGGAAACTGGGTCAGGGGTATGCGGGAGCTCCCTGGAACTCTCTGGGAGCAACTTTTCTGTAAATCTAAAATTTTTCTAAAATAAAAATGTATTAAAAAACCTATGGATACAGATGGTTATATAAGAAATATTTATGGATATGTATATATTTATGGGTTAGTACACACACATGCACACACAAAACAAAACAAAAACAAAAAACGTCTCACACTGACAGCCTTCTCCCTGTCTAGGCTACAGGGTTTTGTTTTGCTTTTTTTGGTAAGATTCATATGCGGTAACAAATGTGGGAACAAACCCCAAAGCTCACTATCTAAACGTGAGGTGGCATTGTTAATTATCAAAGTCCAACCCGGCTTTCTAATCCCCCCTAAATTCCTCACACAGTCTCCCCTCATTTACCACTCCTACCGTTCCTCCCCTCTGGTTTATGTACTATTCAAAGCCAACTGCAAACGAGCACTGAGCACAGCTTGCATAAAGCATCTGCCAGATAGGACGAGGGTGTCAAGAAGTATATGGAATCCTCCCTGCCTTGTACTTCCCCAGGGAGCTTGCAGACCACGAGGAGTTGGAACGCGCATCGCCCTCTGCACCCAGTAGATAAGTGTTAGCTGATGACAACTTAGGATGGAAAGACACAAAGGCACTAACAAGGAAGTAATCAATACTTAGTTAATTAGTTTCATTTACCGCCCCCCTCAGCTGACTCTCTCTTCATGTTGTCTCTTTTTTTTTTTAATACCAACAAAAATGCATGTTTTATTCAATTCTTTGTCCTAATATTGATATTTAAAAAATTTTTAAATTTAAAATTTAATTTTTAATTTTAATTGTCTTTTTTTTAAAGATATACAAATCATGAAAAATGTTACATTAAAAATATAAGAGGTTCCCACATACCCCACCCCCCACCCCCCACTCCTCCCACATCAGCAACCTCTTTTTTAGCCTCCTTCCTCTCACTTCACTTTGTCCTCTAAAGAGAGACAGACTTGCAGACTGGGATCTGGGGCCAGACTGCCAGATATGAATTTGAATTTACCGCTCACTAACATGTGTGACCTTGCCTTCATCTCTAATATGGGGATTAAATAGCCCCTACTTTTAGCACTGCCGTGAGGATTATATGAGTTAATTCATAGAGAATATGTTGAATGGCTTGTGATCATGTGCTATTAGGCCACTCTGCCTGGGCAAAGAGCAGACGTGTAGGAAACGCGTATACAAATTAAGGGCTCAGGGTTTTAGGAGACCATGAGAAAGCAATTTTATAACATTTTTATAGACTTTAGGAAATTGTTCACAATATAGTGTAAAATGAAACCCACAGAATACAAAACTCTGATATATAAAGTATATGTTTCAAAATGTTAGCAGAGGGCAAAATGGATAACAGTAGTTAATCTCTGTGGTGACATTATTATCAAAATACTTTTCTATGTCAGATACATAATCGTTTAATACTTACAAAAAAAATCAACGAAAGTTTGTTTTTAAAATAAATGTCTTAACTATGGCTGGTGGGTGCAGGCTTTTGTGTGTCTGTGGTTTACTGGTCCCTGACTACCTGTAACGTTTACTTGGTATCGGCAACGTTTCCTAAGCAGGGCTGGCCCTTTCATTTCTTTTCCCCCTCGGCTTTCGATTGAGGGAAAACGTTACGCACTAGAATCGGGGTACTATGCACACTTGTCTGCTTTGTCTCTTTTTCCTTCTGCTCTAGGTTCTGTTGTCTCAAGGAAGCAGAATTGAGGGCGTGTCCATGGGGATGGCCTGACACTGCAGCCCCTGCCCCTTCACTTGCACCCTCTGCCCTGCAGATGTGGCGTCAGCTGCACTATTTGCAGAAACTCCAGCCAAAATCCTGAACCGATTGCTGTTCTTTGATCTGTAAACCTTAGTTTGAGCCAGAGGGTTGGGACAGAAGGCTGAGGGCCAGTGATCCCAGAGCAGCTGTTTTGTTACCCTGTCATTACTTCCTGGACCTGCGTCTCATCCGAAAAGAAAAGAAAAAAAAATTCCTCTGTCCCTCTGTAGAGGTGAGGGACAGAACAGACAACTCACAAAATATGAAGAGCTAATAAACATCTGATAAATGATTGTCCTCACTGCAAGAAAAGGAACAGAAATCACAGCAATGCTTTAGTATCATTTTTCCAAATTGTCAATCAATTTGGCAAAGATTTTTTTAGAAAATAATTCCCAGGGTTTGCAAACAACTACTGATAAGAAGGTAATTGGCCTTTCTGAAAGCAATCTGGCAGTGTGTATCAAGAACTGTATAACTGTACCTTCTTGAGGGTGCCATAGAGAGATTCAGGGCTATACAGGAATTTAATACAAGGTAAAAAGTGACATTTCAAATTAGTGAGGAGAGAGATTTCTATTTCTGGCACTATTGAGGAAAGATGACCTGAAAAATCTTTACTTACAAAAATATTTAGAAATATTGGATAAAATATAACAAAATGCCTAACTGATCTCCAAAGAAAGAAATCCCCAGGAGCCAACCAATGTTAAGAAACTGAAAACCAGAGATGGCAGAAGATGGGCTGTCCCCACTGCTGCCCTGGAGGGAACTATCAATCTAAATATTTCAGGACTTGTGCTTTAATTTCTATGCCTGGGCAGGACACCAAGCCTAGATCCTGGGGTAGGAAGAGGGGGATAGTTGGACCTGAACCACACATATGGCTGGGAGAAAACTTGAGTGGCAGAAGCCAGGCACAAGAACCTTCTAACTTGGAAAAAATCCCATCCTTGATTTATTTAACTCCTGGAAAGGCCAACATCACAGAAGAAGGCTTTGACCTCTGAGAATCTGTCTACCTAGAGAAGCCTGGTGTAATCCAGGTGTTTCTTGTGTCTTCCCTCAAGCATGATATGATGGCTGTCCTGTCAGCTAGTCTGAACTCCAAGAGATTGCCCCAAACCCATATTTTCATTGTCTTCTCTTTCTTTCTAGAGCCTATCAGTTGATCAGTCTGGTAGTTCTATCAATAAATAGAATGTAATTTAATGACTAGGTAACCATCCTACATGTACGAGATTATTCATAAATATTCTCAATCATTAAACATACAAGGATGTTAAAAAGTTTTAATAGTAATGGAAAAAGAATGGAAGCTGTCCCATGTCCAAGAAAAAAGTGGAATGAATAAACAAGCCTTCTTAAAAGGAATGAGGTTGATCTCCAGAAATGAAGATGGGGGAATATTGTCCATACAGCATATTGTTAAGATTTTTAAAAAGCAAGCTATAGAATAGCACTGTCCAATAGAACGTAATGCCAACCAGGGAAGCGGATGTGGCTCAAGCAATTGAGCTCCCAGCTACCACATGGGAGGTCCTGGGTTTTGTTCCCAGTGTCTCCTAAAGAAGATGGACAGTGAGCTGAAGCAATGGGCTGGTGCAGCAAGCTGATGCAAGAAGAGACACAAGGAGGAAAACATAACGAGACATTCAACAAAGCAGAAAATGGATGTGGCTCAAGCGATTAGACACCTCCCTCCCACATGGGGTGTTCCGAGTTCAGTTTCCAGTGCCTCCTAAAAAAGGAAGATGAGCACACATTGAACAGACACTGAGGAGGTGGGGAGAAATAAATAAGTGAATCTTAAAAAAAAAAAAGAATGTAATGCAAACCAGGTAGTAGTAATTTCAAATGTTCTAGTAGAAATATTTTAAGAAGCTACAAGAAACAGGCAAAATTAATTTTAATAATATTTTTTATTTAACTCAACAAATCCAAAATACTATAATTTCAACATGTAATCAGTGTATTTTACAATCACAACACATCTCAATACAGATTAGCCACATTTCAAGTGCTATTAGCTGTTTATGACTAGTGGTTACAATATTGGACAGTGCAGCTATAGAACAAGTGTATAGAATATACATACATAAATATATTTTTAACTCCCCAAACAACTATATGAGTATTATAGAAATAAGAAGACATTTGGAAGGATACCCAAGAAGTGGCTAAAGTGAGTTATGTCTAGGGAGTAGAATTGTGGGGAGGGTTTAGTTCATACTCACCTATATTTAAATTTATTACATGGGGATATATCATATTTTTCTAAAAAAATTAAAAGAAAAAATGTTTATTCTCTTTAATACAATAAGTTAATGTGCACAAATTTGTTACTTTCTAAAATATGAAATAACAAAATATAAGAATTGACATTTTAATTATGTACAAGGATATTTATGGCAGCTTTACTTATAATCATAAAAACTAGGTTCCACATCATGTCCAACAATAGGAAAATTATTAAATACATTCTGGTATTTCTTTATGATAGAACGTTTTTCATAACATGGGAAAATATTCATGATATAATTAAAAAATCCAAATGTAAAAACCATGCATATTGTATTAGTCAGCCAAAGGGGTGCTGATGTAAAGTGCCAGAAATCTGTTGGCTTTTATAAAGGATATTTGTTTTGGGTAGAAGCTTACAGTCACCAGGCCATAAAGCATAAGTTATAGGAAGCGGACTTGGCCCAGTGGTTAGGGTGTCCGTCTAACACATGGGAGGTCTGCCTCCTTGACCCGTGTGGAGCTGGCCCATGTGCAGTGCTGATGTGCGCAAGGAGCGCTGTGCCATGCAGGGGTGTCCCCCACATAGGGGAGCCCCACGCGCAAGGAGTGCGCCCCGTAAGGAGAGCCGCCCAGCGTGACAGAAAGTGCAGCCTGCCCAAGAATGGCGCCGCACACACAGAGAGCTGACACAACAAGATGATGCAACAAAAAGAAACACAGATTCCCATGCCGCTGACAACAACAGAAGCAGACAAAGAAGAACACACAGCAAATAGATACAGAGAACAGACAACCGGGGCAGGCAGGCAAGGGGAGGGAGAAGGGGAGAGAAATAAATAAATAAATCTTTAAAAAAAAAAAGTATAAGTTACTTCCCTCACCAAAGTCTGTTGCCATGTTTGGGGCAAGATGGCTGCTGATGTCAGCAAGAGTTCAGGCTTCCTCTTCCTCTTAAGGCTCCATGGTCCCAGCTTCTTTCAATATCAGCTGTAGGCTGGGATAAGTCTTATCTCTCTCCTGGAACTTGTTTCTTTTCAAGCTCAGCTTTGCTGTTCTTCCCATAAGGTCAGCTGTAAACTCTCAGGCTCTCTCTCATCTCAGGGCCTCTGCTGTGTTTACGGTGCCATCTCTATTCCTCTGTGTTCTTCTCCTGAGTGTTTACTTCCTGGGGTTCCAGCTCAAAAAAAACACTAACCTTCTCTACCATGTTGTTTTCTCTGTGAGTCCCCACCCCCTTGGTTTCAATTCCCTACTGATTTGGCCCAATCAAAGCCCTAATCATGATTTAATTAAGTAAAAGGGGAATCTCTGAATCCAATACAATCTAATATACCCAGAGGAACAGGTCAGTTTACAAACATAATCCAATATCTACTTTTGGAATTCATAAACAATATCAAACTGCTACATATATAATGACCTAGCAGTTCCATTCCCATGTGAAATATACCCCCTCCAAAACACAATATGTACACAATGTTCATAGCAGCATTATTCACAATAACCCCCAAGTGGAAAGAACCCAAATGTCTATCAATGGGTGAATAGATAAACGAATGTGATATATGCATAAAGTGGAATATTATTTAGACATTATGATGGTTAGGCTAATGTGTCAACTCAGCCAAATAATGGTGCCCAGGTGTTTGACCAAGCAAGAACTGGGATAATTGTAATACAAGGGCATTTCATGGACTTCAATCATCAGTGGATAGATTGCATATATGGTTGAATACATCTACAATCAACTGAGGAGATATCCATCAGGAATGAGTGACATCTCATCCAATCAGTTGAAAGCCTTAAAAGGAGGAGTTATTTCAGCATTCAGAGAGAGAATTCCCATCTCTATCATCTCCTGGGAACTCATTGAGGACTTTGATTGGAGTCCCTGGCTGCAACGTTCCCTATGGATTTTGGACTTGTGCATCCCCATGGTTGTGTGAGACAATTTAAAAAAATCTCATATTATTTACAGATATCTCCTATCACTTCTGTTTCCCCAGAGAATCCCCATTAGTACAGATTGGTACCAGGAGTGGTTCTTGAGGAACAGAATCTTAAAAATAGGATTTCTGAATTGGTTCTGGGATTTTTGCAATGGCTTTTTACTCTGATTAGATTCAAGGACACTAATCACTCTGTTTCCAATAATCAAGAGCTCACTGACAGTTCATGGCATGAGATGGCAATAGAGATATGCAAAATATTATCATTGGATACAACTACTTCCATGCGTATAAGAGACAAGGCTCTGGATGTGAGTGTTTTTAACACCTTAACAGAATTTTATGGCGTTAAAAGGCACAATGATACTGGCTGGCTGTTCTTAAATATGCTGGATACAGTTGCAAAAGAAAGGGATGAGCTGCAGCCTTCAAATTTGCAACTTAAGTGCTGTATGAATGATATGAAACTTTCTGTGTGTCCCCTGGAAGAAAATCTCGTTTTGTGCAGCCTCAGACTTGAGATGTCTGAAAACCAGACTCAAAGTCTTATTTTTGAGTAGCAGAGTTACAACAGGAACTAAAAGCTCAACCTGGCAGGGTGTCTGCTGTTAAAGTTAGGTGATTGATAAGAAAGGAGTAGAATTCCGAGGATTGGGATGGAGACATATGGGTAGATGATGATGACACTGGGGACATTGAAACCCTAAATTCTGCTGAGACTTTGCCAGATAAACCTGTAATGATCTGCCCTGAGGAGACAGCCACCCAACCTCTTCCCTGCCCTGAGGAGGGAACTACCCAACCTCTACCCTGCCCTGAGGAGTCTGCCATTCAACCTGCACCTGAAGAGATTCATGCTGTCTCACCAGATGAAACTGCAATGGAATGCCCTGAGGTAATTGGCTTGCAAGACACTTATAATGCTTCTCTTTACCCACCTCCACCACACCACTTTTCCTCCAAAGCTATAACTGAGGCAGGCTAGTAAACTAGGGAATTGATGGACAGATCTGGAACCCAGCAGAAGCCCCACATGGCCACAAATACCCCACAAGATGGCTGCTGGAAGAACTTGTGAGAACCCCCATTTAGAAAGAGATTTCTTCTAGAAGCCAGGAGAAACCCTGGATATTCTCCAGGGGTCTTATCATTGGGCCTCCTGGGGGATTGATGGGTGATGTAATCAATCAAAACAGCAAACAGCTGGGATTCCTTCCCTGACATTAGCAAGGGGGTGGAATAAATGGTTTAAAAAGTAAGTGCAAAGTCCAAGTGAGCCCTATTCTTGCGTGTTCCCCCTGCCTGGAACAGCACACAAAAAACCTGGGCATTTTGTAATCTGTAATGGGAAATTGTAGTCTGTAAATCAACTCTCTTTATCTCTTTTCAGTCCCTTTCCTCTCTATCTGGGACCCATAATCTGTTATTTTCTCCCATTTCTTTTCCCTCCCTTCCTTAATAAATTACTGATCTAGCTAAACTGGCTTGCACTTAAATTCTTTTTTTTTTTTTTTTTTTTTGGTATTTAATAGCTTAGCCAAGAATTTAGAGAAAATCTGGCAACATAATTAGACTAAAGTCACAAAAAGCTCCCAAGAGTGAAGTACAGGGAAACGGACTTTGGCCCAGTGGTTAGGGCGTCCGTCTACCATATGGGAGGTCCGTGGTTCAAACCCCGGGCCTCCTCGACCCGTGTGGAGCTGGCCATGCGCAGTGCTGATGCGCGCAAGGAGTGCCGTGCCACGCAAGGGTGTCCCCCGCGTGGGGGAGCCCCACGCGCAAGGAGTGCGCCCGTGAGGAAAGCCGCCCAGCGTGAAAAGAAAGTGCAGCCTGCCCAGGAATGGCGCCGCCCACACTTCCCGTGCTGCTGACGACAACAGAAGCGGACAAAGAAACAAAAAGCAGACAAAGAAACAAGACGCAACAAATAGACACCAAGAACAGACAACCAGGGGAGGGGGGGAAATTAAATAAATAAAAAATAAATCTTTAAAAAAAAAAAAAAAAAAGAGTGAAGTACAAGGTGTGACCCATGAGGAAGTATGCTGTACTCCAAGAGAAGTGCATGAGTTGCTCAATTTATATAGACAGAAATCAGGGGAATATGTGTGGGAATGGATACTAAGGGTATGGGATAATGGTGGAAGGAATAGAAAGTTGAATCAGACGCATTTATTGATACGGGCCCACTAAGCAGAGATTCTGAATTCAGTGTTGGAGCTTGAGGTGCTAGAAAGGGCTCTAAGAGTTTGTTCAGGTGGTTGGCTGAAACATGGGCCAAAAGATGGCCAGCACTGCCTGAGGCTGAGATTCCAGAACTGCCCTGATATTACTGTAGATGAGGGGATCCAATGACTTAGCGAGACTGGAATGTTAGAATGGATTTACTGGGAAGAGGACTTGGATCAACGGATAGAGCATCCGCCTACCACATGGGAGGTCCATGGTTCAAACCCAGGGCCTCCTTGACCCATGTGGTGAGCTGGCCCACGTGCAGTGCTGATGCGCACAAGAAGTGCCCTCCCTCGCAGGGGTGTACCCTGAGTAGGAGAGCCCCATGCACAAGGAGTGTGCCCTGTAAGGAGAGCCGCCCAGCGTGAAAGAAAGTCCGGCCTGCCCAGGAGGGGGCTGCCACATAGAGAGCTGACGCAGCAAGATGACACAATAAAAAGAGACACAAATTCCCGGGCTGCTACCAAGAATAGAAGCAGACATAGAAGAACACACAGCGAATGGACACAAAGAGCAGACAACTGGGAGCAGGGGAAGGGGAGAGAAATAAATAAAGAAATCTTACAAAAAAAAAAAAAAGAATGCATTTACCATCTAGGACCTGCCCGAGGAATATCCAGAGGACACACCTTTTACCAGGACTGTGAGGCATACATTTGTAAGACTAACACCATCTTCCCTGAAGAGCTCTGTGGTTGCTCTTCCCTGTAGGTCAGATATTACTGTGGGAACCACTATTATGGCACTAGGGTCCTTAAATACCGTGGGGATGATCGGATCCCGACCAGCAGAAGCCCAGGGGCAGCACGGATTCACCAAAGACAAGGTGGGCATGGCCACCGCAATGAAAAGCAGACTCAAAGCACCAGTCAAAATAGTCTGAGTCCAACAGACTTATGGTGTTGGCTAACAGGTCATGGAGTACCTAGCAGTAAAATAGATGGGCAACCTACTGAATTCCTACTTGATCTGTATGAGCAGAAGAGTTTTTCTAGGTGTAGCGAACAAACACTTAACTTGAATTACAGAGACAGGGAATCACGGTCCCTTAATCACTGCCCTGACTAGAGACAGTTTACAGAGCCAGAGCCCCTTGAAGGACGGGAAGGTGGGTCCCCTCAGGGAAGGATTTGAAGAGGGGCCGGGTCCTAGGCTGGGTTTGTTCACTTGGCGTGGCAGAATAGACAGACACACCGAGCTTGGCTAGGTAGGAAAAGAGGGTTTATTTGTCGGCAGGAGACCAAAGAGGTACAATCCATTAAGGGTTTTTCTCACAGATTTTATACCAGTTGAAACAAAAAGTTAATTATCAAGGTGACAGTCCCAAGGAATGTCCAGAAAAATCAGTTCTTGCTTTAATCTTAAAAAATGCATAGTACCTGGCTCTGGTAATCGTGGGCTGATAAGGATGGAGGGGGTGGTGAGGGATGTGATGATACAGATAATGACAGATGTGAGTAAAGATAATGAGTGAGGAAGTGCAGAGTTATACATTTTTGGTGGAGCTAAATCTGGTTAAATCTGTAGCACTGCTGTGTGCTTGAGCATAAGAGTCATTGATGTTTTCTAACTTTATAAGGTATAGTACCATATCTTAATGTTTAAGCTATACTGGGTTTCTCTAGTACTACAAATTCCCCCCGAATAAATATACATTCCCAATCTTGGGATTTTGGACATCGTTGGATCTGGCTACTTCCTGCTGAGATGGGACATCGGTATTATGGGGTAGGGGGTTGAAGCTGTCATCAGGCTTGACCTCTGGTTCCAGGGCTTATTTGACATAGGAATAATTCAGAGACTTTCTGAAAAACAAACTTAATATGTAATTATAGATTTAAATAATTATTTACTTTTGGAAATAACTTTGTAGCCTTTCTTTGATATAGTCCTTGGACTACCTGGCTGAAACCTGCATAAGGGTAACAGAATATCACAACCTCTTCACTATTTTAGGTTTTTTGTTAGCTCTGCTATTTAAATAAGTTGACAGGCAAGTTAGATTAGATAGAGCTCCACAGAAATTAAAAAATTTTCTTGACAAAACAAATTTCTTCTTTCTGGTCCCTGTAGCATTTAAAGTTTTAAAATACCAATGATATTACCTTTTCCCATGTATCCTGATTCTCCATAGTCTTTAGATTAGCCCTGTTTACCTTTTAACTGAAGTTTGATTCTTTTTAGCTTCCTTAATTGGGGTGATCTTTTAGAATAATGCTACTTTTTCAGCATCTTTAGAGCTGGTTAAGTTTAGTTCTGAATTCCAGGTATCATATAGGCCCTTAAAATTTTTAGGGAGCCATGAGGTTATACACAAGGAGTAAAGCATCTTAGGACTTAGAAGTAACATTAGAGATCAGAGCTCAGGGGTGAATATGACTACTGCAAGAGCTTATGGTCTAGGCTCTAATTTCCTTATGAGTGTTTTAAATAAAGCCGTTTCTAGAGATCATTAACTACAGATCATAGTAAGAGTTTTGTTTCACTTTACTTTTACATTCTTACCAAGAGCATCTTAATCAACAGATAAAACATAACTTATAGATTTGCCTTGCTTTTCCTTTAAAGTCCCTTTTTGTTGCACATGGGCTGACTGTATGCCCTTTTATTTATTTTTATTTTTTAAAGATTTATTTATTTATTTAATTCCCCCTCCTCCCCGGGTTGTCTGTTCTCTGTGTCTATTTGCTGCGTCTTGTTTCTTTGTCCGCTTCTGTTGCTGTCAGCCACACGGCAAGTGTGGGTGGTGCCATTCCTGGGCAGGCTGCGCTTTCTTTTGCGCTGGGCGGCTCTCCTTACGGGGCGCACTCCTTGCGTGTGGGGCTCCCCTACGCGGGGGACACCCCTGTGTGGCAGGGCACTCCTTGTGCCCATCAGCACTGCGCATGGGCCAGCTCCACACGGGTCAAGGAGGCCCGGGGTTTGAACCGCGGACCTCCCATGTGGTAGATGGACGCCCTAACCACTGGGCCAAGTCTGTTTCCCTGTATGCCCTTTTAGAGAAGCATTACAGCAGATCAGTGTAACTGGTGAGAGATTTCGGTTGTTTTCATAACATCACATTTTTCTAGGAATAACTAAAATTATAACTATCATCATGCAGATCAGTATTAGGATAGAATAGACTTAGAACTTTAAAAGTCTTTAAGAATTTTCTTACAATCCCCAAATATATAAATAAATTACGTGTACTTTATCCTTCATGTTTTCTCTTTTAGAAAGATACTGTTTACCACAAAGAAACTTCAGCAGTACCAGAAGAAAACTGTTTTTCTGATTATTTGACAAGAACCTGAGATTCCCAATGGAATCAAGATTATCTTCCTATTATCATTTATAAATAATATTTCCCTTAGTAGTAAGCATAAGTCTACACATATTTATGATAGTCTTAGGAAATATGCACAGTATTTATAACAAACTTTTTTTTAAAAAAAGGAGTTAAATATCTTGATAAAAATTCTGATCAGAATAATAAAATATGACTAAAATGTAGAATATTGTCAAAATAACATCCCATTTAAACTTTTCCACAGTTTATGCAGGTATTATAAGTTGCCAATTTTGGAATATACTTTTCCATTTGTGAATTAAAATACAAACATATTGATAATGTTAATTTTCATAAGCATATATATTTTAGCACCTCACTTTTTAGAAGGTAAAAGAACAAATTCTTTTGTAACAGTTTGAAATTAAAGATATCCTTACAGGCTTTATTAGGATATTAAAAGTGGTCAGGTCTGAACATTATATTTAGACAGTGAAAAATAAATTAGTAAAATAGGAAAAGACTTAAACTTCCAAAATAGCAGTGGCTCCCTCCCTCTTTCCCTCCCTCCATTGTCTGCTCCGGAACCGATCTTTGGACCTTCTGGAGTGGGGGAGAGGTGATTATTCTCTTGTGCCACCTCAACTCCCTGGTCTGCTGCATCTCTTATTGTCTCTCCTCTGTGTCTCTTTTTGTTGTGTCATCTTGCTGCTCCAGCTCTCTGTGTGGGCCGGCACTCCTGCATGGGGTGGCACTCCTGCATGGGGTGGCGCTCCTGTGTGGGCCAGTACTCTGTGGAGGCCAGCACCCTGCACAGGTTAGCACTCCGTGTGGCCAGCTCTCCTCACTGGCTTGCTTGCCTTCCCCAGGAGGCCCTGGGCATCAAACCTGGACCTCTTATGTAGTAGATAGGAGCCCAATTGCTTGAGCCACATCTCCTTCCCTGTATTTTTTTTAACTATTAAGGATATAGTAATTCCAACATGGGGTACATGAAACCATTCTGATACTGTAGATTCTTTGTTGTTTATATATTGATTATTTAAAAAAGACTTTTATATTTTTTCACTTAAAACAGATGAACAATTTAAGAAAATTGTGCTACTTTAACAGAGAGAGAAAGTCATTCTTTAGTTTGGCATCAGTACACGATTTGGTAAACAAATCCTAGTTTGCATAGATCATAATAGATTAAGGTAGCATCTGACATTTTTCTCTGCTATGAAGTTACTTTTTGTTATCAGTATCAATTCATAGATTTTACTTAATAATGGTTTCCTGGAATCAGCTATTTATATTCAAATTCCTCAGTTTAGAAAGTGCTTTTATGACTTCCCACAACTTGTAATTTCCTATAACCTCTTATAACCATTTATAACTATATAGACTAGTTACTTCAAGAAAATTTTGCCTTTAAATAAACTTACTGAGTTACAGTCAGTAACAAGTGAAATTTACTTTCTAACATTTTTCTAACATTATAAGGTACAGTACCATGCCTTAATATTTAAGCTATACTGTGTTTCTCTAGTACTACAGATCCTGTTACACTGGCAAAAATTTAAGCTGTTAATCTTCCTCCCAGTTTTCCCCAAAGAGACCTATGGCCTTTTACCAGAGTAACTGTGCATTGGGGAAATGGAAATGATCAGACATTTTAGGGATTATTAGACACTGGCTCAGAAATGACGTTAATTCCAGGAGACCCAAAACATCACTCTGGTCCACCAGAGTAGGGGCTTATGGAGGTCAGGTGAATGATGGAGTTTTAGCTCAGGTCTGTCTCACGGTGGGTCCCTGGACCCATTCTATGGTTATTTACCCAGTTCCAGAATGCATAATTGGAACAGGCATACTCAGTAATTGGCAGAATCCCCACATTGGTTCCCTGACTTGTGGAGTGAGGGCTGCTATAATGGGAAGGTCAAGTGGAGCCACTAGAACTGCCCCTACCTAGAAAAATAGTAAACCAAAAGCAATTCCTGGAGAGATTGCAGAAATTAGTGCCCCCATCAAGGATTTGAAGGATGCAGTGTTGGTGATTCCCACCACATCCCCATTCAACTCTCCTATTTGGCCTGTACAGAAAATAGGTGGATCTTGGAAGATGACAGTGGATTATCATACC
Source organism: Dasypus novemcinctus (assembly GCF_030445035.2). Classification (NCBI taxonomy): domain Eukaryota; kingdom Metazoa; phylum Chordata; class Mammalia; order Cingulata; family Dasypodidae; genus Dasypus; species Dasypus novemcinctus. Next base: position 17,094,658 of record NC_080690.1, on the reverse strand, counting down.
CTTAACCAGGTGGTGACTCCAAGTGTAGCTGCTGTCCAGGTGTGGTATCGTTGCTTGAGCAAATCAGCACATCCCCTGGTAACTTGTATGCTGCTATTGCTCTGGCAAATGTTTTTTTCTTAATCGTTGTTAGTAAGGACCACCAGAAACAGTTTGTTTTTAGCTGGTAAGGCCAGCAATATACCTTCACTGTCGTACCTGAGGAGTATATCAATTCTCCAGCTCTATGTCATAATATTGTCCACAGGGACCTTGATCATGTTTCTCTCCCACAAGACATCACACTGGTCCATTATATTGGTGATATCATGCTGATTGAACCTAGTGAGCAAGAAGTAGCAATGACTCTAGACTTATTGGTAAGTCATTTGTGTAAGAAAAAAATGGGAGATAAATTCAACAAAAATACAGGGGACTTTCTCCTCAGGAAATTTCTAGGTGTTCAGTGGCATGGGGCCTTTTGAGATATTCCTTCTAAACTGGAGGATAAGCTGTTGCATCTGACCCCTCATATAACCAAAAAAGAGGCACAATGCTTAGTTGGTCTCTTTGGATTCTGGAGACAACCTATTTCTCATTTGGATGTGCTACTCCAGCCTATTCACTGAGTGACCAGAAAAGCTGCTAGTCTTGAGTGGGGACCAGAACAAGAGGAGGCTCTGAGACAGGCCTAGGCTGTTTGATCTGCACTGCCACTTGGGCCACATGATTCAGCAGATCCAATGGTCCTGGAAGTGTCAGTGACAAATATATATGCCTTCTGGAGTCTTTGGCAGACCCCTCCAGGACAATCACAAGGCAGACCCTTAGGATTTTGGAGCAAAACCCTGCCATCCTCTGCATATAACTGCTTCTCCAGATTTTGGCCTGCTACTGGGCCTTAGTAGAGACCGAATGCTTAGCCATGGGCCACCACAAAGAACTCACAAAGAACTGAGTTGGCTATCATGAATTGGGCATGCCCAGCAGCACTTCATCATAAAGTGTAAGTGGTATATATGAGATAGGATTTGAGCAGGTCCTGAAAGAAAAGGTATGTAAAATGAGGAGGTGGTCCAAATGCCCATGGTCACTACTCCTGCCACATTATCTTCTCCTCCCCAGCCCACAGCTTTGGCCTTTGGGGGTGTTCCTTACAATCTGTTGACTGGGGCAGAGAAAACTCAGGCGTGGTTTACAGATGGTTCTGTATAATAGGCAGGTACCACCTGAAAGTGGACAGCTGCAGCACTGCAGCCCCTTTCTGGGACAGTGGTGAGAAGAAATCTTCCCAGTGGGCAGAATTTAGAGCAATACACCTGGTTGTTCATTTTGCTTGGAAGGAGAAATGGCTGGAGATACATTTGTGCACTGATTCCTGAGCTGTTGCCAATGGTTTGGCTGGATGCTCAGGGACTTGGAAGGAATATGATTGGAAAATTGGTGACAAAGAGGTCTGGGGAGGAGGTATGTGGCTAGACTTTTCTGAGTGGGCCAAAAAAAACCCACATGAAAATATTTGTGTCCCATGTGAATGCTCACCAGAGGGTGATTTCGGCAGAGGAAGATTTCAATAATAAAGTAGATAAGATGATCTGTTCTGTGGACAGCAGTCCATCTCTTTCCCCAGCCACTCCTGTCACTGCCCAATGGGCTCATGAACATGGTTGTATGGACAGAGGTTATGCCTGGGCTAAGCAACATGGATTCTCCTCACCAAGGCTGACCTCAGTAGAGGCTCTGCTTAGTGCCTAATCTGCCAGCAGCAGAGACCCACATTGGCCCCTGATATGGGACCATTCCCCAAGGACATCAGCCTGCTACCTGATGGCAGGTTGATTACATTGGACCACTTCCATCATGGAAGGAGCAGCAAGTTATTCTAACTGGAATAGATACATACACGGGATATGGATTTCCTTTCCCTGTACACTATGATTCTTCCAAAACTACCGTCCATGGACTTACTGAATGTCTTATCCATCACCATTGCATCCACACAGCTTTGCTTCAAAGCAAATGATGTGCGGGAATGGGTACATGGAATTCACCAGACTTACCATGTTCACCAACATCCTGAAACAGCTGGATTGCTAGAATGATGGAATGGCCTTTTGAAGACTCAATTATGGTGCCAACCAGGTGGCAGTACCTTGAAGGGCTAGGGCAATGCTTTCCAGGGGACTGTGTAAGCTCTAAATCAGCATCCACTCTCTGGTGCTGTTTCTTCCACAGCCAGGATTCATGGGTCTGGGAATCAGGGGGTAGAAATGGGAGTGGCACCACTCGCTATTATCCCTAGTGACTCACTAGGAAAATTTTTTCTTCCTGTCCCTATAACCTTAAGCTCTGCTGGTCTACAGGTCTTAGTTCCAAAATGAGGAGTGCTGTCACTGGGAACACAACAATGATTCCATTGAACTCGAAGTTAAGACTGCCACCTGGATACTTTGGGATCCTCATGCCTCTGAAACAACAGGGAAAGAAGGGAATTACGGTACTGGTTGGAGTGATTTTTTTTTTTTAACGTTTTGGTCACTTTGTTAAATGACATTAAATAGTTCTAAGTTTCAACTACTAAACAGCACTTTGAATGATGAAAACACAGAGTGTATTGTCATACTTGAATGCTTTTCTTTAAAAACACAATTCCAGTCCTTATATATATTACAAAACAGCCTTAAAAGAAGTGACGTATTTTCTACAGTACTTAAGATACTCAATACAGAACTGAAAAGCAGTCTAACAGAAACAAAGGCAAGTCTTCACAGCTGTATGATTTCAGCAGCCAAAGCTGGATGATGGACTGAAACATGACTACACAACTGGGACAAAACATAAACAATATCACAATACTAAGCAAAAACACTTTACACCCAAAGAAATAAAGCAGGTTACAAAATGTGGAGAAATTTAGCAGGCAAAACTGTATTACAAGCAACATTTTAAATTGTCATTTTTAAGCCATTGCAACTATTTAAAACATCTAAAACAAATACAAAATGAGCCTTTTAGTATCTTAGTGATGTGATTCTTCCATCTTTAAATATTTGTTACAGCTTGATGTTATAGTCAAATTACATAGTGTATAGCTAAAACGTCAAGTGTGAGAAGTGTATGCAAAGAGGTCCAAGTTTTATTTCAAATTCATATTTCCAATTAATCCTTCTACATATTATTCTTTAAGTTAGAGTTTCCTCCATGGCAAAAAAGATTTAGAAGGCTGCCTAAAATTTTCATATCTATGTTTTGAGCAAATAATTAGACCATGTTGAAAATTCTCAGGTCCAGTAAATCAAGTTTAATGTATTCTGGACTTGTAGAACCAGAATACAACCATGTGATAACAGTTGGCCAGTGTACTGCCTTCAAATATTTATCTCATATATCTTGTCTTTTTTGTTTCTTCTAAAGTAAACACATGTTTATTATGATTCCCCCACCCCAAAATTAAAGAAATCTGATTATATGACTGGTATAATACCAAATATACTGAATTTGTTAATGACATCTCACCACAGGGGGATGGGTATGGGGTGTTGTCAGCCATTTTATACCAGCAAACCTCACAAATTCTCTAAGACAAACCTAGTGCTTTTGGGAGTTTTACCACTCATTCTTTCAAGATAAAAATGGAAATCTCTAAGTCATCCAAACAATTCAAATCAGTTTCAATTAACCCAGTGATATATAGGCAAACGCTCCATCCAGCTTTCTTTTTTTCTGGAATTCCTGAGCCGTTTCCACTACCTATTACATCAGTATCTCAAAAATGGTTTTGCCATGTTGAGTTGACTCCCACAGTGTAACAATCTTTTTCTTTAAGGAACTCAAGCAACCAAATCATATATGAATTAAATTAGGGTTCATTTTTATAGACTTGGATTACAAAAAAAAAAAAAAGAAAATGTAATGATTTTTTAGTAAAATCTCATAAAAGTGTATTAAATGAAGTAAAATCAATCAGAAAAAATGCCTCGCCAATCTATAAAAAAAGAATTGAACTCTGAAACAATTTATTTAAGAAAATTTAGGGAAGTTGGGGGAAAAGAACATGATGATGAGAGAAAAGAAGGGGAAGAGCATAGAGCCAGTGATCCTTATCTTTAATAGGAATTATTTCACAATACCGACAGCCCTGGGAATTGGTAAAGCGCATTCCTCATGTGAATTTAAAGTCAGCAATGAGTCTGCCATTTTGATGTTGTTTATAAAACAGGGTGTGAATCTAACAGCCACAACTTCAGCCTTAACCTCCTAAAATGCTAGAACTTGATTTTCTTAGTCCACATCCCACTGCCAGCAACAGGATGATGCTGGTTGGAGTGATTGATCCTATCAAGGGGAAATAGGACTGCACCTGCACGATGGAGGTAAAGAAGATTTTGCCTGGAATACAGGCAATCCTCTAGGGCATCTCTTTTTTTTTTTTAATTTAAAAATTTTTATTTAATGGTCTTTTTAAAAAAAGATACGTAGATCACAAAAAATGTTACATTAACAAATATAAGAGTTTCCCTTATACCCTACACCCTACACCTCCACTCCTCCCACATCAACAACCTCTTTCATTATTGTGGCACATTCATCGTATTTGGTGAATATATTTTAGAGCACTGCTACACAGCTTGGACTATAGTTTACATTGTGGTTTACATCCTCCCCCAGTCCATTCAGTGAGTTATGGCAGGATATATAATGTCCTGCATCTGTCCCTGCAATATCATTCAGGACAACACCAAGTCCTGAAAATGCCCCCACATCTCACCTCTTCTTCCATCTCCCTGCCCTCAGCAACTCCCATGGCCACTGTCTCCACATCAATGATACAATTTCTTTCATTGCTAGAGTCACAATAGTTCTATAGTAGAATACCAATAAGTCCACGCTAATCCATTATTTATTCCTCCATCCTGTGGACCCTGGGATGGTGATATCCACTCCACCTCTTAATCCTGCCATGCCCTATGATTAAAGTCAATGGAAAATTGCAACAACCCAAACCAAGCAGGACTTACCTTACCCAGAATCTTTGAGAATGAAAGTTTGGGTCACCCCACCAGGCAAAGAACCACGGCCAGCTGAGGGGCTTGCCGAGGGTAAAGGGAACATGGAATAGGTAGTAGAAAAAGGTAGTGATATATATGAAATTTGACCATGTGACCAGTTACAGAAATGCGAACTGTAATGTTCACAAGTATTTCTTCCTTATTTTCTAATGAGAATGTTCGTATATGTGCATAAAATGAGTACCTTTGTCTTCTTCCCTATCTTTTTCCCATATCATATGACATAAGATGTAATAGTTTCATGTTGTAGTATTTAAGGATGTCAAGTTTAAGAATAAATATTACCCAAGGACTTGCATGCTATTCTGGAGGGATTAAATGCATTTCCAGTTGTATACAGGACAGTTTAATAATGTTAGGTGGAAAAAATTATGTGTATGTATATATATATATCTGCTATTGTTTTTATTTAGAGATTAAGTATGGTTTAAGATGATGTGTATGGCTGCCAATTTGCCAAGGGGTGGACTTTGACGGTTAGACTAATGTGTCAACTCAGTCAGGTAATGGTGCCCAGATGTTTGGTCAAGCAAGTACTGGGCTAATTGTAATTCAAGGGGATTTCATGGCCTTTAATAATCAGTGAGTTGATTGCATATATGGCTGAATACATCTACAATCAACTGTCAACAATATAGTCGATGGTATCAATAAATCCATGTTTTTATTTGTTTTGCAATGACACTGAGCTCAACTCTGTCCAGACTGTAAAGTATACTCCTGGCAGAATCAATGTTCAACTGCATTTAGTAAAACAAACAAGCCTTTTGACTTTTGCCATGTAGTGCTAATTACCAGATCCAACTGAAGCCTTTTTGTCTGTGTCTTTGGATGTTGTAGAGACGGGGCTGTGGATTTACCTTTTTTTTTTTGAGGTACCAGGGTCAGGGATTGAATCCCATATGTGGGAAGCCAGTGCTCAACCACTGAGCTATGTTGGCTTCCCAAGTTGGTTTTTTCATTTGTTTATTATTTGTTTTGTTTTTAGGAGGTAGCAGGGATCAAACGCAGGACCTCCTATGTGGGAAGCAGGTGCTCAACTGTTTGAGCCACATCCGCTCCCCGGATTTACCTTCTGAGGCAGAACAGCCCTGGTCTTTAGCTCAGAGCTCCAGAACATAAACTCTCTCTTTGCCCTGCCTAGCAGCATCCCTTGCGGGGTGCCTTTATTTCCCCGTTGGTGGTAAATGCCTGCCTCATCAGAGTGGGGGAGAGAATGCATTAGATCCATTCTTCAAAGCGCTAAGGGATGGAAGGGCCAGAAAAGTAAAAGGTTATTCAACTCTACTGGGCACGCAAATCACTTAAAAGTGGATGGAGAAGAAAGAACTTACGTAACAACGCTTTGTCCCCAATAAACAAACAGACAGGATGTGAGCAATGGGGTCACTGAGGTGGCTCTTAACCCTTGAGTGGTGGCATTTTTTCGTAGGCCATTGGAAGCTATGAGAACACTGCTGTGGGCCCTCTGTCCTACTTACCAAAGTTGTTGTTTTGTTTAGATCCCACCTGACAGTTTTCTCTTCCGTTTACTCCATAGCAGATGGCGGAAGGACTATAAGGATAAAATCGCACAGGTTTCTGTTGCCTCAGAGACCTTGTATTTTTAGATATTTGCTGAGTTGGGCTTTAATTTACATCAACTGCTGAATTCATTCCAACTGGAGTAGATCTTTGTGGACTGCCATGGAAAGATGTTCAAGATATATGAAGTAAAGCTAAGCAGGTTGCTGAACAACTTGTAGAGTAGGCGTTCAGCTGTGCTTATAAAATCGATAAAACTATCTATCTATCTATCAATATCTATAGTCTATCTATCATCATCTACCTATCTACCTATCTATCTTTCTATTTAGCCACTGACCATTCTATGCTGGTGAATGGATAGAAAAGGTCAAATTATTAGCTCTCCTTCTCCGTGGGGGTGAGAATGGAATACACATATGGAAGGGGAGATGGGAGGACTCCCACTTTTACTTTATGTATTTCTGTATTATTTGATTTTTAATGGTTGTTTTGTTTTGTAACTAAAAATACATATTTAATAAAAATTACCAATGTAATCTTAATTACTCTCTGCCAGCTTTCTCTAACATTTCAAAAAGTGACCCAGAAAGGGTTAACACAGATGTTTGAAGCAAGAACAGATTCCTCATCTGGCGTAGGGTTATGGGAAAGGAGCAGCAAAAATTAGGGCAGGGAGAAAAGAAGATGTGGGCAAGGCTGGTTGCTTAGCTCTCACTCCCAACCAATCGCATAAACGTTTCAGGCCCAACGCCCATTTAGGGAGACTATTTCAAGAGTCAGGATTTGCATCTGAGTTCACTGTCACTAAACTTGTCAAAGAAGGACTGAGTAAGCTTCAGGCTTGCCCCCTCAGAGGCTGCTTCTCCTTCTCTTGAAAGGTAAGATCTCAAGTCTTAGCAGATCTGGTTGTGGCAATTTGGTATTGGCTCTTTTCCTCGTGGTGTTTTGACTTCTTTTTTCAAACAGGGTAGGAAGATCCTTAGGGGATAGGGCTTTTTCAATACTAGCAAAAATGTTCACCCTGCATCTCTAACAACGTGGGCTGGTTCTTTCTGTGGCTTCTTTGCTCTGCCTGTTGAAACTTTTGGGAGATGAGCTTGGGCAGGCTCTGCAAGGAGAGGAGTGGACACAGACTTAGTACTTTTCATGCCATTTCTCCTCTGTTTTGCCTAGAGCATGGGGATTACCTTTGCACATACTAAATCTCCCTGACAGTATGTGAATGCCAAAGCAGTGTTCTCAGCTAACATTGTAGAGTCAGTTTTAACTTTAGTTTCCATCTCATAAGGGGGACGTCTTATTCAGGATAAAGCTCCTTTAAATGAAAAAAACAGTGAAACAAAGAAAGGAGTTTGGAAAGAGCCATCCAGTGAAATTGCCCCCATGTTTGGGCACAAATGTAGCCCCTGAAGTTGGTGCTCTCTTCTGTTTCCCAGGAATCTCCTTTGCCCACGGGCTCCAAAAGCAATGGACTCTTACGTGATTCAGACCAATGGCCATGGCAGCCTCCCCTCTGTTCTGGATATACACGTCAACATCGGTGGGAGAAGTGCCCTACAGGGAAAAATGAAAGGCAGGAAGGCCAGATGGTCCGTGAAGCCCTCAGACACGGCCAACAAAACTTTCAATCCCATCCGAGCCATCGTGGACAGCATGAAGGTGAAGCCAAATCCGAACAAACCCATGATAGCATTGTCGATTGGTGAGTTGGGGGTCACTTGACTAAGGGTTATCCCCTACCCCCACCCCAGTCCCTAAGGGCTGGTTGAAGAAAGTGGGAGTGGAGGGTGAATCTGAGCGCTGGGCATGAAAGAGTAATCTCTTGGTGGCTCCTTTTTTCTCCCATGTAAAGGGGATCCAACAGTGTTTGGAAACCTGCCTACAGACCCTGAAGTTACCCAGGCAATGAAAGCTGCGCTGGACTCGGGGAAGTATAACGGCTATGCCCCATCCATTGGTAAGCTCCTCTTGAGATGCTGTAAGTGGGGGCTTCCAAATCTGTAGTGCTCTTATAATAATACTAAATTTCTAGCAATTCTCCTTGCTTTCCTGAGGAAAGTTAAGATGAAATGGCCATTTAGATTTTGGGGAAATGGGTCTCAGGATGCTTAAACACAAGCCATAAAGGTCCAACTTCTTTCCTGGCTTCCTTTGGCAAATTGGTACCTCACCCCTAGGCTCCCCATTACATACTTATTTCTCAAATAATGTTCCTATTCTATCACTACAATTTCTAGTAGGAAGGCCTTGGGTCTGACTGGAGTTGTTTGTTTACTGAGTTCTTTAGGTCCTAATTTAATTTACTTATTACCCTAGTAAATAGCTCCTTTGCTTTATTTCTCCTGCTCTCTGTATTGAAAGTCTATTTTGTTATGGCCCTGATGATGTTGAAAGGAAATTGTAACTGTTTATGATTAAAAAGATAAACAACAATGACAACAAAGAACAAGAACAACAAAGGATGGGCTTTCATATCAAAAGATAGGTTGATTCTAACAGAAAGAAATTATTCCTATTTAGATTTAATTCTCCCCATCTGTTAAAAAGTTACACCCTGAACTTAAACTTTTCCTTTACCTTGTCTCGGTGTTACATATTTTTGTGTGTATACACACATAGAAATTTATTCTTAATGCAGAATAAAAACACAGTTTCATAATAACATAGAATTTTAAAAACACCTCATAGAGATACTAGGGACATGACTTTTAGGTTGATTATTTAACATTTTTAAAGTTTCATACAACAAAAATAAAGTTCAGTTCAAAAGTTTTATCATGTCCTATTACAAAGTACTAGGAAATTGATTCAATCTGGAAATTCAAAGCTAAGCCTCAATTTGATAAATGTTCAAAGGATATGGATATCTCATGGCAAAGGAAATACAGATAATAAACATACATCTAGGAAAATGTTCTTCCTCATTAGTAATTAAGGAAGGGTTCATTTATATAACTTTTAGAGACCCACTCATACCTATTAAATTAACAAAAACTATGAAATATTACCTCTGGCCTTGCTAACTGAAGACAATCTTTGCTGAGATATATTTGCAAAATACGTTAAAGGGTATGAACCTGCCCACACTTCAAACTTGTAAACTACCATTTGGAAATATGCACTTGAAAATAATTTAAAAGAAAAAAATTGTAGAAAAATGTAAAAAGTTCAAAATGGACCAAATGTATTCAATACATTGATTATAACCTTCAAAAACGATAGAACCAAAGAACATTATCTGCAAGGGATTTAGGAATAATCTAAACACTTTTATTTTACAGAAAAGAAAGCATAATCACAGTAATCATGTCGGGGCAGAGTAAATTGATAGTTTGGGGGGGCCCCTTGTTATTGTTTATATGTTTGTGCTTACCATAGAATTGTTAAGTATACAATATAAAGTTAATCTCCCTTAGCTGCACAAGCTGAGAGCTAAACTGTATGATTTAGCTCTCACGGAGTAGGAGGAGATAGGAGCCCAAAGTCCATGCTGGCTCTCTAGGGCATCCCAGTCTGTTGGGGGCTGAGAATCTCTTGCTTCCTCCTTCCACCCCTCTCATGCTTTCCTTCCAGGCTACTTATCCAGTCGAGAGGAGATTGCTTCTTATTACCACTGCCCAGAGGCACCCTTGGAAGCTAAGGTAAGCTTTACACAAGGTACCAACTCTGAAATAATTGAGGGCAAACTATCCTTTTTTTCTTGTTTCTGGTCCACAAGGAGTAAGAGCTTCATGCAGGAAAAAAAGGCTATGGATAATATCCCCTTAATAATTTGAGAACTTTCATAGTGGAGGCCTCTCATGATCATATATGTTTAATGACATTACCGTACGTTAAGTATTGACTACAACTTAATATGCTGTCTGTCTCAAGGAGGCTTAAAGTTCTCAGAGGTCACCCTACATTTGATTCTCTGCCAAAAAAAAAAAAAAACTCCCAAAACATTGATAAACATACCATACACTCTAAATAATTGAAATTTAAAATTTTCCATTCAGATCTATTTTTTTATTATTATTTGAAGTTTCCCTCACTCATCTAAAGTCACTCAGATAGGAAGATTGAAGTATCGTGGCATACTGAATTGAATACAGAGCCAAATTTAAGATTAATGTCACCCTTCCCTCTATTTTCCATTATTTAGGGTAGGGTTGGCATTTGTAAACTTAAGAGGTGACCTTCATCTGTATTTCGAGAAGAGCCAGCCTTCCAATCTCTGGCCAAAAGTAAATAAATAACTGGGTGAAAAAGTCCAAGGTCACCATGGAAGTCTGCTAAGTCGCAGTCAACCTGTTTTTTTAAAGTGGTTTGTTTATTTAAAAAAAAAAAGGCCGACATTTCATCAACATATAGGTAGTGACATATATAATCATGCTAATTTCTTTCTGTTTTGCTTACTATGGTCCATGCTACTTTACTTAGAACTTGTAAAAGTAAGTTTATTATTGCTCTCCACTCATCTATCTGACAAGCTCTTTTGTCTTGCTGGTCTCAGAACCTCTAATAAAATTAATCTCCTATGTTCTTCACAGGATGTCATTCTGACAAGTGGCTGCAGTCAAGCTATCGAACTTTGTTTAGCTGTGTTGGCAAACCCAGGACAAAACATTCTAGTTCCCAGACCTGGTTTCTCTCTTTACAAGACTTTGGCTGAATCTATGGGAATTGAAGTCAAACTCTACAATTTGCTGGTAAATGACATTTTTTGTGTGTGTGTGTGAACTTTTTATTTTGAAATACATTCAAATTTATAGGACAGTTACAAAAATAATACAAACCTGATATAGAGAACTTCAATATACCCATTACCCCCACATACCTAGAGCCCCCAATTTTAACTGTTTTCCACATTCATGTTTATCTATCTAGCTAGCTATGTATCAATTCATTTTCTGAACACTTGAATGTAGGTTTTATACATCAAGATCCTTGAACACTAAATACTGCCATGTACATTTCCTAAGAACAAGGATACTCCCTTATGTAACCACCTTAAGTGGAGTTACCAAGGCAAAGCCGTTTAACGTTTTGGTATTAAGTTTACTGTCTATATTCTAATTTTTTCATATGTCCCAATAGAGTTCCTTTTGAGCCTTTTTTCCCTCTGTTGCTAGATCCCATCCAGGATCATATATTGCACTTAATTGTTACCTCTTCAGTTGCTCTGTTCTTTTTTTTTTAAATTGTGTGAACATATATACAATACAAACTTTTCCACTCCCAAGCATACCTTCAGAGGGATTAATCATTTTCATAATATTGTGGTACTCTTACCACCTTTCATTATTAAAAATTTCCCATCTCTCCAAACAGAAACCCTATATCCATTAAGCTACTGCCCATTTCTCCTGCCCCCAGCCTCTGGCAACCTGAACTCTAATTTCTGTTTCTATGCACTTGAATGTTTTCTGATATTTCTTTGTAGTTACAAGGAAGCTTAAATTTATCATCCTAAATCTGTAACAATCTAGTTTGCTTTGATACCAACTTAATTTCAATAGCATACACATCCCTCCACCATTATATGTTTATACATTGAGTTCAAAAATACTTGTCATAAATTGTATGTTTATACATTATGAGTTCAAAAATACTGATTTATCATTACATTTTATGAATTTGCCTTTTAGTTCCTATAGCAAGTAAAAAGTGGAGTTACAAACCAAAAATACAATAATACTGGTGTTTATCTTTACCCATGTCTTTATGCTCATTGGAGATCTTTATTTTTTCATGTGGAGATCTTTATTTTTTCATTTTCTATTGTTCTTTCCTTTCCACCTGCAGAACTTCATTTAGCATCTCCTAGAGAGCTGATGTAGTGGTGATGAACTCCCATGGCTTTTGTTTTTCTGTGAATGTCTTAATTCTTTTTAATTTTTGACCATTTTTCTGGATATAGAATTCTTGGGTGGTAATTTTTTGTATTCAACATATGTTTTTTGTTTTTAAATGTGTAATCCCACTGCCATCTTGCCTTCACAGTTTCTAATGAGAAACGGGCACTTAATCTTATTGAGAATCCCTTCTACTTGACATTGCTTCTCTTACAACTTTCAGAGTTCTATCTTTTATCTTTTATCTTGTTTGGAGTTTGTTGAGCATCTTGGATGCGTTAAATATGGGAAATTTTCAAACAATATTTGTCTCTGTCCCTTTCTTTCTTCTTCTGGGACTCCCACAATGCATATATTGTTATGCTTCATGGTGTCCCACAGGTTCCTCGGGCTCTGCTCACTTTTCTTCATTCTTTCATCTTTCTTCCTCTGATACAATGATTTCAATTGTCTTACATTCAAGTTCACTGATTCTCTCTTCTGCCAGCTCCAATCTGCTGTTGAACCCCTCAAGGAAATTTTTAATTTCTGTTACTTGGTCTTCAGTTCTGGTTCCTTTTTATAACTTCCATCTCTCTATTGATATTCTCTCTGTGTTCATCTGTTGTTTTCTTGATTTCCTTTAGTTCTTTGCACATGTTTTCCTTTTGCTCTTTGGGCATATTTAGGAGCATTTTTAAGTCTGTGTCTGGTAGGTTCCAGGTCTTGTCCTCCTTACTGATGATTTCTAATGCTTTGTCTTCTCCTTTGCCTGAGTCATCACTTCCCGTTCCTTTGTATGTTTTGTAAGCTTTTGTTGAAACCTGGGTATTTTGATATTTTAAGGTGTTATCACTGAAATTTATATTCTGTGGCCTCTGCTCTTTAAGCTTGTATCCAGCTTGTGCTATGACTGAGCTTTCCTTGAATGCCAGAGCTAACAAAAAAAAGAGACAGCAAAAAAATAAAAAAACAAAAGGGAAAAAAATGACCTTTCCCAGTATTTTCAGATTGATCTGTCCAAGTGCTCTCCTTCGGGGCTTATCCATACAATGGGTTGTATGAGAATAGCTCCAGGCCAAAGCATCACAGCTTCCCTGATACTTTCTGCACATGCATCTTGTCTAGGGCATATGCATGTGGACCTAGGAATTTCTCCATTTACTCAGATACAAATGTCCTTTCCTTCTTAGGAGTTTCCTCAGTGTTGGGGATACTGCACTGCCCCAGGCAGCACAACTTGACTGCCTTCTACATGCAGGGCAAGTTCTGGAATGGAGAGTCCCTCAGGCCACCACCAGACAGATTGGGTCAGGCATACATGCTCCCAGCATGTTCACAAGGGCCACTCTGCTCCCTATGGAACCAGGACCAGGGATCTGCACTGGGAGCATGGACTGGCTCTGTGCTGGTTAGGGTGGAGGAGGGCATCATGAGATCCTACCACTTTTAAGTTTTTGTTTTTTTTTTCCCAGGAGGTACCAGGGATTGAACCTGGGACTCAAATGTGGGAGGCAGGCATTCAACCACTGAACTACATGTGCTTACCATTCCCCTAGCACTTTTAAGTGGTCTTTTTCCTGATTTGGCTCTTGTCCATTTACTGCAGTCCTTTAACTGTTTTCTGGAGCCCTGTGAAAGATGTTTTTGCCAGTTCTTGCTGGTTGTTCCAAGCATCTGTGAGAGGATGGAGTCCTGTTATGTCTCACTCTACCATCTTGTTTCGGGTGGAGTCAGTAAATGACTTTAAAATTTAGACTCAAGTGCTTAATTGCTATCCTTAAAAGTGTAAGAACAACCAGCAAGAACTGGCAAAAACACCTTTATTTAGCAGGGAAAGGTCTAGAAGTGGGCCATCAAGGCCATACACAGTTTTTTATTTGCATTACAGCCTTTAGTTAAGTGAGTATCACCCTGAGTTCTTCACACTTCAGACTCATCTTAGCTTCACCCTGTCTTCTTCCCAGCCAGAGAAATCTTGGGAAATTGATCTGAAACAACTGGAATCTCTGATTGATGAAAAGACAGCTTGTCTCATTGTCAATAATCCATCAAACCCCTGTGGGTCAGTGTTCAGTAAAAGACATCTTCAGAAAATTCTGGCAGGTAAGTACAGCATACTTCATTTCACAGAGGTGGAGATGGGGAGGTAATCCTTTGCCTGGCATCTGGTATAAGATTAAAAGAATCCTTCACCTCATTCCAAGCCTAGAATGGGGGTGGAGGAGCTCCACTGGGGTCTCCAGTACACAGTGTGTCAAAGTAATGGTAGAATTTACCTAAAAGAAAGTGAAAAAAAAAAAAAAGGAAATATTTGCCTCTCCACCTCTTGCAACAAAGTGGAAGAGAGAGTTTGAACTATCTAGTCAATTAAAAGGCAATTAGGCTCTGCACCCTGGAAGAGTATCAGAAGAATTTACAACTCTGAAAGAGGAAAACAAAGCATGCAAACATGAAATGCAAAGTACAGTAACACTAGGTGAATATTAAGTGTGAAGGCAATCCACATTAAAAATGATGTCACCATGTCTCTCTTGTTTTCAGTGGCTGCAAGGCAGTGTGTCCCCATCTTAGCTGATGAGATCTATGGAGACATGGTGAGTTCCAGGCAAGATATATTACCTGCAATAATCTCGATCCCAAATTATCTTATGGGGGCCTTTAAATGTGGCAACTGGAATAACCGGAAGCAACTCCTAGTCATTTCAGTAGAGCAAATTAGTTTCTTGCACTCTGAGTACAAATCCATGACCTCTTAGCCATTTTTTCTGAAATCCAAAAAGCTATGAAAACTCAAAGAGTTCTGGACTTTTTTTGGTGGCAAAATCTGATTTGACCTGATCGGCTATCTTTAGGTTTTATTTATCCTACCTGGAGATCCATATATTTGTTAAGAATGCAAGGGAAGTGGCAGAAACCTTAATATGCTGGATCGGCGGTGCTGGCGCAGACCACTCTGCAGTGTTAACCTAGTAATGGTGTACGTGCCATATTTCCTTTCCAAAATCCTGACAGTTCCTGCATTCTGCACCATATCTGGGCCCAAAAGGTTCAGATAAGGGATTGTGGATCCATATTTTCTTTCTTAATCTATATCTCCAACAGCCATTAATTCCACAGAGCCAGCTTCACGGACTTGAACGTAGTCCTGGGCTAGGGCCAGCTTCCTCATTTTCCGTTTCCTTTAGTCTGGGCCTGACACCAAACTTGGTGTCTTTGGGTGTCGCCCTTCGAAGTCTCTTGGGGTCCCATGCATGCTTCAGGGTAGGCATGAGCCCACAACTCCAGGGGTGGGAGGGCCTGGGATCCCGAGGCCAGGGGGCAAGAACGCAGCTAATGGGCCCCTCTTCTCCCCAGGTGTTTGCCGATTGCAAATACGAGCCTCTGGCCACGCTGAGCACCAGCGTCCCCATCTTGTCTTGTGGAGGGCTGGCCAAGCGCTGGCTGGTTCCCGGCTGGAGGCTGGGCTGGATCCTTATCCACGACCGGAGAGACATTTTCGGCAATGAGGTAAGAGCAACGTAATGAAAAGAGTATGTCTTCTTTAGCACACATATTTACTTTGCCCTGCAGTGAGGAGGAAGGATTCTTTCCTGCTGCTTGCTCCTGTAGTGCAGGGTGCCTGGAGAGAGGCCGGGTAAAACTGATAGCTGTTATTCCTCTCCCAAACTCAGTTCCCTGTACCTGGCTCTGTGAAGAAGTTCCATTCGCTTCTCATTTTAGAACCAAATAAAAGGAAATAGTAACAGCAATGACAGTTCAGATTGTTTGAGGGCTGTGTACCCGGGCTTTATATGCAGTATTTTTCCTTAAACCTCACAACAACCCTATGGGACCAGCATTAGGATGATCTCCATTCTGAAGTTGAGAAAAATGAGGCACAGAGAAGGGGTATAATTTGCCCAGAGTCCCACAGCAGGTGAATGGCAGAACTGGGCTATAAGCCCCAGGGGTCTGAGCTCAGCATGCCCCTAGGTGCCGTCACGTCCCTAGAGACCAAAACCTGACAGAAAGAAAGGTCAGAACACAAAGCGGGGAGTCTTGAGAAAAGCTCAGTGTGTTTCCTGCTGGGCTTTTAGATCCGAGACGGGCTGGTGAAGCTGAGCCAGCGGATCCTGGGGCCCTGCACGGTTGTCCAGGGAGCTCTGAAAAGCATCCTTCGCCGCACCCCTCAGGAGTTCTACCACAACACTCTAAGCTTCCTCAAGGTAAGGGCAGCCCATGGCCTTTAACTCTAGCAGGCAGGGAATGCTACCAGAGGAGCTGGAATTCGTTCTCATTTCTGGAGCATGTTCCACTGTCGGGCTTCCAGGGGGTGGCATCAGTATAAATACCCAGACATTTCTTTCACCTTTGGCAATTCACTCTGCTCCTGGCCAGGGATATTTTCTCGTTGGCTCTTAATGCCAGCAGAGTCGACCTAGGCTCCTGATCGTCAGTGACAGCTCTACTTAATTTTTTGAGTAAAGTAAACTTTATCTCAACTTCAAAAAATAAAATAACAGACCAATGACAACTTAACTAATTGTGGAAGCATTATTTTAAAAATTCTGTCCAGGCACATTTATCTCAAAAAACAAACTCAATAGTTTCTCCAATGTGTTGAAAGATACATAAATGAACACAGATTGGTTAAATGACATGACCAAGGTCTCCTTGTCAATGAAGAAAATGAAGGGGGAAATGCTTAATCATATTTGTATCTTATAAAACTAAATCCCACGTAGTAATTTGTTGACCTTTAGCATTGATATAGTACCTTCTTTGCCTTTGCTGCAAAAATATTACAATATTACTGTTAACTATAGTCTGTAGGTTACATTAGCTGTATTTTCCCACATATCACCATATTCTTAACACCTTGTAATAGAGGAATATTCTTGTATTTAAAGTGTTAACCACAATCCCCATTTACCACCCAAATCACTATGCTATTCATATGCTATTCACATCCTCTAGCTGTGTTTCAATTACATTAACTGCCCTAGACTACCCCTTTCAGCCACAATCACATTTATAAATCAGCAGTGTTTGTTATATTCATTATAATGTGCTACCAACTTCATCCATTACCACGTATTTGCAATGGACCTTCTTACACAGTCTATATATGTTTGGTATCAGCTCTCCCTTCCTGACCCACATTCTGTCTCCTAACTAACCTGTACTCTACAGTTTAACTCCCTAACCTCTACTGTTTTTTTTTTTATTGACTTTGTAATAATATTACATTAAAAATATATATGTGAGGTCCCATTCAACCCCACCCCCCCCACCCCCCCTCTCCCCCCCCCAACAATACTCGTTCCCATCACCATGACACATCCACCGGACCTGGCAAGTACATCCCCGGGCACCTCTGCACCTCACAGACAATGGTTCACATCATGGCCCATACTCTCCTCCATTCCATCCAGTGGGCCCTGTGAGGATTTACAATGTCCGGTGATTACCTCTGAAGCACCATCCAGGGCAGCTCCATGTCCCAAAGACGCCTCCACCTCTCATCTCTTCCTGCCTTTCCCCATACCCATCAGCCACCATGTCCACTTTTCCCAATCCAATGCCACCTCTTCTATGTGGACATTGGATTGGTTGTGTCCATTGCACCTCTATGTCAAGAGGAGGCTCAGATTCCACATGGATGCTGGATGCAATCCTCCCATTTTCAGTTGTAATCACTCTAGGCTCCATGGTGTGGTGGTTGTCCTTCTTCAACTCCATCTTAGCTGAGTGTGGTAAGTCCAATAGATCAGATTGTAGGTGCTGGAGTCTGTTGAGGCTCAGGACCTGGCTATCACATTGTCAGTCCAGAGATTCAAATCCCCTAAATATATCTTAAACCCCAACATTAACTGCACCTCCAGCACATTAGCATGAAAGTCTTATGAAGGGAGATCCCATTTGAGTCCAGATTCATCACACATAAACACCATTTCCAAAGAGGGGCCATCTGCCCTGGTAGTTAACCCCATCAGCCATGACCATAACTTCCATGGGTCTCTTTAGCCCTCAAAGGAACCAATATCTGGGGGTTGTATCTGCTTTATCTGTCTCTCTGACTCTGCTCAGTTGTGCATGAGGGCAATCCTTCTGCCAGCCTCCAGACTCTTTTTTAGAAACTCGTAGCCATATAAACTCATTTCTCCTTTCCATTTCCCCCTTACTTTAGGTCAAACAGCATTTTAAAGTCATGGTATTTTATGTAGACATGGATATTCTGCTGATCCGCATTGAACCTTCCATATAAGGTCATTTTCCAGTTGCATCATCAGTTGGTAGTTGATAGTGGTCCCTCGTTGCCAGGGAGGCTCATCCCCGGGTGTCATGTCCCACGCTGGGGGGAAGGCATTGCATTTACATGCTGAGTTTGGCTTCGAGACTGGCCACATTTGAGTAACATGAAGGCTGACAGGAGGAAATTCCCAGGCACAATGTTGCTCTAGGCCTTGTTCTTATTTTAGCTAACCTCTGCTGTTAATGACCCGTTTTTCTTCACTGAATTCTGATCCCTGACTTCTCTCTGCCTCCTCTTGTAGTCCAATGCTGATCTCTGCTACGGAGCATTGGCTGCCGTCCCTGGACTCCGGCCGGTCCGGCCTTCTGGGGCCATGTACCTCATGGTGAGTGAGTGGGGGGCAGGCACCAGACCTGTGTGTGTTGTCCAGCAAAGGGAGGCGGGTCAGGGGGCTGCTCCAGGTGGTCCGACAGGGTTCACACTGGCTGGACTCCTCAGCAGTCAGTTTAGGGATTGTCTTGTTCTGAATTGTCTCACTGATGTAACAACGTCAGTGTTCAAAAAGCTCTTAGAAGGACTTAATTCCTCAGGACCCAGATTCCTTGTGTATGTAGATCAGGGAAGTTAAAAGACACAAATAAGAGGTTTTCCACATCATTATAGTTCTCAACTGGGAGTGATGTGGTTATATGGTTTCCTAGGGGTTTTGGGGGGAATGTATAGGATTTTTGCTTCTTTGTTTTCAGAATGACCCAGGAGAGGGGAGATGCTATTGGTATTTTGGGGGCCGTGGATGCTAAATATATTAGAATGGGTGGGATACTCTCAGGCAGTAAGGAATTGCCTGGCCCATAAACTAATCATGTCTCTGAGAAACATTGGCTTTCTATTTCCAGCTTTCACTTACCAGCATGTAGGAAAGAACTCTTCAATAAACTAAAATATTAATATAAACATATACCTTCTTTCCTGTGAAAAATTCCAGGAGCTGAAAAGTGCTAGAACTGAGTCTTAGTTCTTGGTAGTAGAGTTCCAGGGTTATCTTTGATGCAGTCCCAACCTTAATTTCTGGCGCAGGGAGTAGTTCTGTTTTCCCTCCTTCTGATAAGTTAGTCTCTCCCTTCTTCTGTTGCTGGCATAGGTTGGAATCGAGATGGAACATTTCCCAGAATTTGAGAACGATGTGGAGTTCACGGAGCAGTTAGTTGCCGAGCAATCTGTCCACTGCCTCCCAGCTACGGTGGGTGCTTGTGCCGCAGGATGTTCTCAACAGTTTCTAGAGCCCCAGGGGTCTCCCTGGGCTGGCCTGTATCCTGGTTGCCTCCTCAACCCCCCAAAATGGTCTCATTTGACTAGAGTCAAATGGATATAGCTCATGGTCTTTATTTAAAACTTCTCTCCCATTATTATCCCACCTGTACCTGGAAAAGCTGTGGCCTAATATTCTAGGTATGAGGGAATCCACTTGCCCCATCTTCCCTTTAACGATGAATTTACTCCATCACCCACTTGGCCCTCAGCTTGAAGGGAAGTGAATGAATTGAAACCGTGACTGAACGGTGTCACTGCCTCTTGCCGATGAGGGCCCCTGACCCCTTTCAGGGTAGTCTGGCTCCAGATCCAGTTGCCCTAAAGGTAACAGGCTCTTCTTTTTGCAGTGCTTTGAGTACCCGAATTTCTTCCGAGTGGTCATCACGGTTCCTGAGGTGATGATGCTGGAGGCCTGTAGCCGGATCCAGGAGTTCTGCGAGCAGCACTACCACTGCGCTGAGGGGAGCCAGGAGGAGTGTGACAAATAGGCCTGCGTCCATTCTCCTCAGGATGCGGCCTGTCCCGGGCGGGCTGGGCTGGGCGCTGCTGCTCCCCAGGGAGGCAGCGGCCCCTGTCGGGGGAGGCCTCTGCACCACCGCACGGGGCTTCAGAAGGAATTGCCCTTGCTGTACCCCAGCCCGTATCCACATTATACACTCTGAACCCCAGGCTCTCCTCTGGCTCTGTTCTGCTGGAGCGACTCCCTAATTCATCAGTCTGCAACCCCCTGCACCCCCCATATGACACCCTCCTTTTCCCCTGAGAGTACCGGGTGAGGGAAGTTTACCAGAAAGCAGCAGAGACCAGAAAAATGAGACCTCAGGATGAGAGAAACACAAGACTGAGGGAACTTGTGCCCCTACCAGTTCCTCATAATAGAAGAACACGCTTTCCCCAGTCAGGTCGGAAACCCACATTTCGGGTATACCTCACTTTTTGCAGTAGAGCCCCTGCTGGAATACAAGTTGGTTAATCATATTGTAAATACAATTTAAAAAATTTTGCGATTTGAAGGATCCCTGATAAGAAATCCTGTCAATTTTTTTTTTTGGTAAAGAATTATTTTGTGATGCAAATAAATATCCTTTAATTGATCTGGAAGGGGGGTTCCAAAGAAGTAGAGATGTATTTTTCAAGTTACCTACCCTGTATCTAGCGTCTTACCCATGAGTTTTAGTAGCTGCTCTTTTCCCACCCTTATGTCCTAGATTTGCTATTTGGGCAAAACGTTATTATGATTATTTGATTGACTTTGTAAATTTAGATTTGTATGTATCAGACTTTCTTAAAAAAACAGGGCATATCTGTACAAAAAAAGAGGAGTAAGAGAGGACCTTACAGAAATACTGTTATATAAGAGCCAGGAATAGCCTCACTTGTCATTGTTATGGAATCATTATTTTTAATGTAACTTTGATATTGATCTGTTGATATATGTTATATTATCTTTTCACATGTTTTCTAAGAAACATTTATATTGACAAGACTTTATTTTGCCAAGGGCCTAAATTATTGTTTTTTTCCTCTTTTTTTTAAAATAAATTTTACTAAGTATATTTCTCTGTGATGTGGTTTTTCTCTGCAGGGCAATTTCTATCCCCAGGGGCTGTCCACTGTTCAGTCTAATTGATGCCTTACTCACTAGGTTTTATTTATCTCTTCATAGATATTTTTGGAGTTACTTAAGAAACACTATTCCAAAAATATTTTATATCTGGCTTCTTACTTACAAACAAGGCAAGCCCAGAGGCAACAAATTATAAACCTCTAACTTTTGCCTTCATGCTCTTTCAACTTTTTGGACCCCTCATCTCTGGCCCCAGAGTCCTACGCTTGCTCAGATTCACTACACTTGCTAGGGAACCACACTGTACTGACTCAGCTTGATCCAGTGAATGAGAGGCATTGTCCTGGATCTCCTCTCAGTATGAACTTTTGGTGTGCTGTCTACCTTCTTTCTTTTTCTTTCTCCTCCCTACTTCTCTTAGAGTAGGGAGCCTAAAGTTATTTTGCAAAGTTGGGGGCAGCCTGAAGAGCCCCCACTAAGGGAAGTTTTCCTTATCTAGAAGAGAAACCTTAGTATCATCTCTTTCAGTCACACCCCATTGTTTTCCTTTACGAACATCAAATATCCCCTTCTGATCTATGTTTCACTTACATGAGCCCACGCTAAAATTTACCTTTTAGTGTTCTTCAGCAAATTCAGAAGGAATATGCGATTGAGATGATAAAGATTTCAGTTGTTGTATGCCACCACTGTCTAATTTTCTAACAATGCCTGGCTCCTCTCCCTGTTTCTCCTGTCCCCCAAGATCTCTGCCCAGAAATAAACAGGAAGGCCACTGTGGTTTTGAAGAGGGGGAAATAAAAAGTTACCTGAGAAGCCAGGGATAGAGAAGTGTGGTATTGGGAAAAGAAGGGGCACGAGGACTTAAGAAGGTAGTGTTGGGTAGCGTCCTGAACAGCAGCATCCACGATGGCTGTCTTGCTTCCACTTTAACCCCCTGCCACTCCTGCCTCTGATTCCTGGGATCTTTTCAAAATGTAAAGCATAGCATTTCACGCGCCGGTTTAAGCCCGCAATGGCTGAGATTCAAGCACTAAACGTCTGCTTCCAAAAGCTTTGCTCTTAATCACATCTTACCTTCTCTCTTTATTGCACTTAGAATAAATTTTAAACTCCAAAACATGGCTACAAATTGCTGCTAAATCTGCCCTCTGCATACCTTTCAAGTCTCTTTTTTTCCCCCTTAAACTTTTTATTTTGGAATAATTTCAAACTTGTGGGACTGTTGTAAAAATAATGCAAAACCTATACATAGAACTCCAACATACCCTGCTCCAGACACCCAGATCCACCAATTTTAACATTTTACCACGTCTGCTGTATCTGTCTGTCTGTCTGTCTGTCTGTCTGTCTATCTATCTATCTATCTATCTATCTATCTATCTATCTATCTATCTATCTATCTATCTATCTATATATCTATCTATCTATCTTTCTATCTATCTATCCATCCATCCATCCATCTACCTCCCTATCTTCTAAACATTTGAGAGCAGGCCATATGCATCTTGCTCCTTAAACACTTAATACTTGCATGTACACTTCCTAAGAACAAAAATATTCACTTATGTAACTATCTTAAGTACAGTTACCAAGTTCAAAAAAATTTGATGTAAAGGTTACAGGCTATATTCCACTTTTTTTTTTTTTTCATTTGTGCCTATAATGTCCGTTTGGGCCTTTTCTCCTTCATTATTAGATTGAATCCAGGATTATGTATTGCATTTAACTGTCATTGTTTCTTTAGTTGCTCTTTTTAAAAAAATTGTGGAAACATATATATACACTATAAATTTTCCCATCTCAACTACTCCCAAGCAGAGCAGTCAGTGGGATTAATTTACAATGTTGCAGTACCCTCACCACCATCCGTTACCAGAACTTCCCCATCATCTCAAACAGAAACCCTATATCCATTATACATTTATTTTCCATTTCCACTGAGCTTCGCTTGTACTCTACTCTCTGTCTCTATGAATTTGCATATTTTAGCAATTTTATATAGCTAAATCATGTAGTATCTGTCTCTTTACATCTGATTTATTTCATTCATTGATGTTTTCAAAGTTCATCCACGTAGTGTCATATATAAGGACTTCATTCCTTATTTTTAAAAAAAGTCTATTCTTAAAGACTTTTAGATTACAGAAAAGTTACATAGAAAATATAGGGAATTCCAATATATCCCTCCCACTTCCCCCTTTCACATTTTCCCCTATTAATAACATCTTTTATTAGTGTGGTACATTTATTACAATTTTTTTTTAATGGGAGAGGAGACACACCTTCAAGTCCGTCTCCCTCTTCCTCTTTTTTTTTTTTTTAAGATTTATTTATTTATTTCTTCCCTCTCCCCCTGGTGGGCTCTCTGTTTCCTTTCACTGTGTGTTCTTCTGTGACCGCTTCTATCCTTATCAGCGGCACAGGAATCTGTGTTTCTTTTTGTTGTGTCATCTTGTGTCAGCTCTCCGTGTGTGCAGCACCATTCCTGGGCAGGCTGCACTTGCTTTCGCACTGGGCGGCTCTCCTTATGGGGCGCACTCCTTGCGTGTGGGGCTCCCCTACGCAGGGGACACCCCTGCGTGGCATGGCACTTCCTGTGCACATCAGCACTGCGCATGGGCCAGCTCCATACGGGTCAAGGAGGGCCGGGGTTTGAACTGCGGACCTCCCATGTGGTAGGCGGATGCCCTATCCATTGGGCCAAGACCGCTTCCCCATTTGTTACAACTGATGAACAAATATTGAAGCACTGATACTAATCATGGTCTATAGTTTACATTATTGTTTACACTTTGCACTGCACAATTTTATAGGTTTTGACAAAACGTATGATGGCTTGTATCTGTCATTGCAATGCCATGCAAAACAATTCCAATGTCTCCAAAATGTCCCAAGTTGCACCTATTCTTCCATCTCCCTTCCCTCAGAAAACCTCTGGTAACCAATATCTTTATATCAGTGTTACAAGTTTTTCCATTACTAGAATAACAATGTCTACTTTGACCCATCATTGCATTCTTCCCTTATGTTTGTTCATTCCTCAATCTTGAGGATTTTGGGATGGTGAGCCCATTCTACTTCAGATTGGGAGGGGGCTCAGATCCCATGAGGCAGGTAGATGGAAACGTCTTGCTTGCAGTTGTAAATACCCTCTGTTTTTTTTATTTTGGGGTGGGGGGGAATGGGAGTTGTCCATCATCATTTTGTTAGGTGTCCTGGGCTAGTCCAATGAACTGGAGAATAAGTGTTTGCTGAAACTCTGCTGAGATTCAGGACTCAACTGGCATATGAACAGTCAGAAGATTTAAGTCTCTTGGATATATATTTAACAGGTATAGTGCTAATTACAGGTTCAAATAAAAGGGGTAGAAGATCCATATGTAGGGAAATTAAAAATGAGGCTAACTCTGTTACACTGGGGAGATGGGTTAACATAAATTCCAAGGTAAGGCCCACCCATGGGGTACTAATTTCCTGGGGTTGTCCAAATGTCTCTAGATCCCTCAAGAGCACCTCTGCTTGAGGCTTTGTTTACTGTGGCAGTCAGTGAGATCCTACTGAGAGGTTCATGAGCATAACCTCTGGAATGACTTCCTGACCCTGAAATCTCTTAATCATAAAAAAAAACTCTTTTGTATTTAATATTTCTCCCTTTTGGTCAAGGTATTTTTCCAAATGCATCACTAGTTGACACATGGTAATAATCCCTTGGTGCCAGGGAGGCTCATCCCCAGGAGTCAAGTCCCGCGCCAGAGGGAAGGCAGTGAGCCTATATGTGAGTTTGGCTTAGAGAGAGAGGTATATTTGAGTAACAAGGAGGTTTTCAGGAGTTAAATTTTTGGTCATATATATTACTGGGCTGTTTCAATTTTACAAGAATAAGATTCATAAGTACAAGCATCAGTATCAAGGACCTGGCGTACTGGTTTGTCCTCTTTAACTAGGCACTGCCTATGTACTCTAGAGATTCTTGCCACTCTATCATTCTTTTTTTTTTTTAGGATTTTATTTAATATTCCCCCCCCCACCCATGGTTTGCATTTGCTCTCTGCTCTCTGTGTCCATTCACTGTGTGTTCTTCTGTGTCTGCTTGTCTTCTCTTTAGGTGGCACTGGGAACTGATCCTGGGACCTTCCGAAGTGGGAGAGACACTCGATTGCTTGCACCACCTCAGCTCCCTAGTCTGCTGTGTCTCTTATTGTCTCTCCTCTTTGTCTCTTTTTGTTGCATCATCTTGCCATGCCAGGTCTTTGCATGGGCCAACAATCCTGCATGGGCCAGCTGTCCACTAGGGCCAGCTCACCACGTGGGCCAGCATTCTATTGGGCCAGCAGGCTGTGTGGCCCAGATTGCTTTCATCAGGGGACCCTGGGAAACAAACCCTGGTACTCCCATATGGTAGACAGGAGCCCAATCCCTTGAGCCACATCTGCTTCCCACTGTCATTCCTTTTTAAGGCAGAATAATATTCCATTGTGTATACACTACATTTTGTTTATCCATTCATCTGCTGATGGACATTTGGGTTGCTTCCACCTTGTGGCTATTATGACTAATGCTCCTATGGACTTTGGTGTACAAATATCTGTTTGAGTACTTGCTTTCCCAGTTCTTTTGAGTATATACCTAGACGGGGTTGTTGGGTTATATGGTAGTTCTATCCTTCACTTTTTGAGGAACTGCCAAACTGTTTCCAACAGTAGTTGCACCATTTATAGCCCCACCAATAATATATGAGAAAGTTCTTATTCCTCCATATCCTTGCATTTATTTCCCATTTTAAAATAATTGCCATTCTTGTGGGCACAAAGTGGTATTTCCTTGTGGTTTTGATTTGCATTTCCTTTATGGCTAATGATGTTTAGCATCTTTTCATGTGCTTTTGGCTATTTGTATATCTTTGGAGAAATGTCTACTCAAATCCTTTCTCCATTTTTAAATATGGTTGTTTGTCTTTTTGTTGTTGAGCTGTAGGAGTTTTTTGTATATTTTGGATATTAAACCCTTATTACATATGTGATTTCCAATTATTTTCCCAATTCTGTTGGTCGTTTTTTTACTTTCTTGTCAATGTCCTTATCAATGCACAAAAGGCTTTAAATTTGATGAAAATTATCTATTTTTTCTTTTACTGAGCATGCCTTTGTTGTATCAAGTCTCATTCTATGCCACTCCTCCCTTTCTGACTATGCTTCAGCCAAACTACCTTTATAATTCTTCAGCTGTGGCATGGTCTTTCCCACCTTGAATCTTTAAATATACCGCTTTTCCTCCTGACCTTTTCTCTCATATCTTGAAGGAAGTTTTCTTCCTAACATTCTGTCTCAGCTTAAATGTCACCTTCATGTCGCTCATATCTATTTTTTTAATAAAGATTTATTTATCTCCCCTTCCCCCTTACCCCCTGCCTCAGTTGTCTGTTCTCTGTGTCTATTCACTGCGTCTTCTTTGTCCGCTTCTGTTGTTGTCGGAATCTGTGTTTCTTTTGTTGCATCATCTTGTTGTGTCAGCTCTCCGTGTGGGTGGCACCATTCTTAGGCAGGCTGCATTTTCTTTCGCGCTGGGTGGCTCTCCTTACGGGGTGCACTCCTTGCGTGTGGGGCTCCCCTACACGGGGACACCCCTGCGTGGCATGGCACTCCTTGCGTGCATCAGCACTGCGCATGGGCCAGCTGCACACAGGTCAAGGAGGCCCGGGGTTTGAACTGCGGACCTCCCATGTGGTAGATGGACACCCTAACCACTGGGCCAAGTCCACTTCTCCATAGCTATTGAGTAGTTAACATTTTCACTTATTATCTCATTTATTTCTCACAGAAATTCTGTCGGTTAGGTATAATTATTATCCCTTTAAAAATGGAAAACCAATACAAAGAGAGGATAATTTGCCCAAGAACATCCAAATAGGATGTGGAGGAACCAGGATTTGAGTCAAGTTGCTCTCAAAGTTTATGTCTATAACTACTTATGATGCTGCTCTCTAATGGGACCTTTGTTGACCATACAATCTATTAATAAATTATCCTGTGTTCCTCTCTTACAGTCCCCAGGCATATATTTTTTTCTAGTAACATATGACAATATATATTCATTTGTATATTTACTAGTTTGCAAACTCCACAGGGGCAGGGATTATGACTATCTTGTTTTGGACTGTACAATGAGGAGGCTATTGGGAATATTGACCAAAATAGTGCCATTGTTGTGATATAGATGAGGATTGAAGTGGGTTAAAGAAGTGGAATATAGATTTTTCTTTTGGGAATCTTGTCTACAAAAGTGAGGAGAGCAACAGGTTTTTAGCTACAGCAGGATATACAACATTAAAGGAGGGTTGTTTTTAATTTGGGAAAGACTTGGAGAGTTTTCTAGTTTGAGAAAATGAAGGGGTTGAAAATAGAGGGAAGAGGACATACCAATGAATGAGCCAGGATGGTGGCAGTGGTGGGTAGGATCAAGAACACAGAGAGAGCTTCAGATAAAAGGAGGAACCCTGCTTTCTTTGAGATGAGAGTAGATGGTAGAGGTCAGTGCAATTCATATATGTAGATATGGAGACAGGAAACTGAGGGAACTCTTGGGTATCAGACTCTATTCACTCAGTTAACCAGAAGTAAGAGACAAGAACTTGAGAATGGTCAACGATTGGAAAAGCCATCGTGGGGAATAAGGACAGTTGGTCCAGTATTTGTAAAAGGATTGTCAAAGAAGTGCTAATGGCCCTGCTGGGGCTGAAGGTCCTGCATTTGGGATGGCACCAATTTACGTTTATTTTTATTTCAGGCATAAGAAATGGAGACGGTTCAGAGTTAGATTAATATCAGGTTGAAGCTTTCCACAGCAGAGGCTGCAGAAAGATAAGGAAGCTAAGAAGTTGAGGTAGCTGGCTTGAACATGGGAGAGTATTGCACCATGGGGTATACATTAGAAAGGAAAATGAGAGAATCTACAACAGCAAGTAGGAGAATCCCATCCATCAGTCATGTGGGATCTAAGTCCCCTCTCAATTTAGAGGTGAAATGGACATTGCTGTCCCAGGATCCTCAGGATGGAGGAATAAAAAATGTAGATTAGAGTAGACTTACTAGTATTCTACTACAGAATTATTGTGACTCTAGCAATGGAAGAAACTATATCACTGATGTGGAGACAGTGGCCATGGGAGTTGCTGAGGGCAGGGAGAGGGAAGAAGAGATGGGATGTGGGGGCATTTTTGGGCCTTGGAGTTGTCCTGAATGATATTGCAGGGACAGATGCAGGACGTATCTGCCAGAACCCATTGAATGGACTGTGGGAGAGTATAAACTACAATGTAAACTATAATCCATGCAGTGTAGCACTGCTCCAAAATGTATTCATCAAATACAACGAATGTGCCACACTGATCAAAGAGGTTGTTGATGTGGGAGGAGTGGGGGTATATGGGAACCTCTTATATTTTTTAATGTAACATTTTGTGTGATCTATGTACCTTTGAAAAAAAAGATAAAAAAAGAAAGGAAAAAAGTGTGAAAGTACAAGGGAGTAGAGTGAGAAAGAGTATGGAGAGATTAGAGGGCCTGATAATGTCAAAATGTAAATTTGCAGGGGAGGTGGAAGGAGAGAAGGCTGTGGTCAGTGAATTATATGTCAGGGTTTGAGATTACTAAAATACTGTAGTTCAAGATCATGACAAGGAACAAAGGTGTGACTGTGGCTACAATGGGGTGGGGATTTAATCTCCATCAGCATTTTCCAGATGAAAGGTCCTCGTTAAATGAGGGAGAGTGCCTAGAAAGAGTGTAAAGTAATACAACCTGTATTTCAAAGGAGAATCGTTTTTTCCATGAGTCTGAGGAGTAGAGATCCTGAAGGACAATAAATTTGAGACTCTGCTATGTGAGAAGAAACATTGCCTGACCACGCTGGGCTTTGTATGCCCATGAAAGAAACTTCAATTGCATTTGAGCCATCAAACATTTGGTGATTTTTTTGTTACCAGAGTTACCATTATCCTAATGAATGTAATGAGACAGCATTTAAACATTTTAATTTTCATCAGTAATAAGAGAAAATTATATTCAGAAACAGTATTATAAAATTTAATCCCTTTGATACTATTGCCCTTCATATTGGTTTACCAATTTATCCCTCTACCAACTGATTATGAGAGTCCCCTGTTTCTTACCAACAAAGTAAGTGAGCTAACTTTTGTATGCATATTTGATAAGTAAAAGTTGGTATCTTGGTATAATTTTAATTTTTAATTACCCTATAAAGAGTGAATCTGAACATCTTTTAACATGTATAAGTAATTTGTACTTCCTTTTTTGTAAAAAGAATATTTATACTCTTTATTCATTTTTCTATCTTACATATTTTTCCCAATCAATTTCCAAAATTTCTTTATATAATAGGAAGATTAGCACTTACGGATATAAGATGAATTTTGCCCCCAGTTTGTCTTTTTTCACAAGCAGATTATTTTCATATAATCAGAGCTTTCTATTTTGTTTATTCTATGGCTTCTGGATTTTGAGGAACAGTTACAAAGGCCTTCCTCATTCCAAGGTAGAAAAGGAATTCTTCTTTTTTTTTTTTTAAGGCAATTTTTTTTTTTTAAGATTTATTTTTATTTCTTTAATTCCCCTCCCCTCCCCCGGTTGTCTATTTTCTGTGTCTTTTTGCTGCGTCTTGTTTCTTCGTCCGCTTCTGTTGTCGTCAGCGGCACGGGAAGTGTGGGCGGCGCCATTCCTGGGCAGGCTGCTCCCTCCTTCGCGCTGGGCGGCTCTCCTTATGGGCGCACTCCTTGCGCGTGGGGCTCCCCCACGCGGGGGACACCCCTGTGTGGCACGGCACTCCTTGCGCGCATCAGCACTGCGCATGGGCCAGCTCCACACGGGTCAAGGAGGCCCGGGGCTTGAACCGCGGACCTCCCATGTGGTAAACGGACGCCCTAACCACTGGGCCAAAGTCCGTTTCCCGGAATTCTTCTTGTTTTCTAAAACTTTCATGGTTTATTTTTCATATATAAATATTGATCAGTTTGACATTTATCCTGATGTTAGATATAAACCTAGCTTTATATTTCTCCAAATGGGAAACCCAGATGTCCAATACAATTTACTGACTAGCCTATCTTTCCTATAGGTTTGAGATGTCACATTTATTATATACTAAATTCCTATTTGTGTATGATTTATTTCTGAACTTTATACAGTGTTTTATCAAAATGGATTTTGATTTTTTATTAAGTACTGTTTTGATATCTATAGAGATGATCACATTATTTTTTCCTTCCGTCTATTAAGATGAATTCTTAGGTCAAATCATATGAGATTGCTGTTTTCATAGGTGAAAAACAATCAAATACAATAACAATTTCATGTGGTCCAAACTAAGATATTAATAGATTTCTTATTATTGAGCCATCATGGTCATAATGTGTCATAAATTCTGTTTACTAATATTTTAAGATTTTCTAATAGCCACATGCTATACCAATAAATTTATAAATACTTATAATCCCGTAGATCCCATAGAGTCTATTAACTGTTGGAACCATTTTTTAAAAATTGATGTAGAACTTACAGTGAAGTATACTAATTCTAAACTGAACAGCTTGAATTTTTTATTTTATTTTAGGAGGTACTGGGGATAGAACCCAGGGCTTCGTATATGGGAAGTGGGTGCTCAACCACAGAGCTACACCTGCTCCCCAACATGAATCGTTTTTACACATTTATAGACCTGTACTCCATAACCACTACCATCTCTTTGGAGATGTTGTGGACCAAAGTCCTATCTCTTGCTTCCTGGGGATGTTGCAGGAAAAGAAGCGTCCAGAGGCCAAGAGCTCATGCTCTGGAGGCAGACAGATCTGGGCCTGATTTGGTGTTGCCATTTGTTAGCTGTGGATTCCTGGACAAGTCACTTTACCTCTCTGAATTTCAGTTTCCCAGGCTCTAAAAGAGGGTTGCTACTTTTCTTATAAGGTTTTATCCTTTTATCCAGTGGTACCCAATGCATTTACTATTTATTAAAAAATATCATTTAATATACAGTCAATTTTCAAAATTTCTAATTGTTTCCACAATGGCCTTTTTCTGTCATCCTTTTGGAATCCAAAGTTGACTCATTGCATTTAGGTGTCATATCGCTTCAGTGTTCCTTAATTTTAAACAGTTCACCTGATTTTCAAGTATTTTGTTTTTTGTACGTTGACAGTTTAAAGAGTACAGTCAATTTTATAGTAGAATGCCCCACGTTCTGAATTTGATTGCCTCATGATTAGATTCAGGTAAAACATTTTTGGCAAGAGGCCTCCATCAGTGACATGTACTTCCAGCACGCCACTAGGAGGCACACAATACCAGTTTTCCCATGATTGGTGTTCCTAAATTCCAACACCTGATCAGGGCTGCGATGGGAGGATTAAATGAAGTAAGGCACATATGGGTCTGACCCATAACTATTACTTCAGTCCATTCCTCTTCAGCCTTGACTGTGGGAAGAACAAAAGCAAAACTGAGGTGAAAACAAAACACAGCATTGAAACCACCTGAAAAGTTGGAGGAGGTTTGTTCCAGTTTCTCCTGTACAATCAACAATCCTAGTGTCTAGTTCCTGGCAGTGGAAGGACTGTTAAAACTGTCATATGGACTTTGTCCTAACCTCTAATGATATTTGCTTTTCTAGGCTGGCAGATGCGTCATTAAAAGTATGGAACGGGCTAGTCCATGGCGGTGTGGCTCAATAGTTTGTAATTTCAACAGCACCCGGGTGATGGATACCTAGGCAGAGACAAATTTGAGAACAGCTGCCTTAGCAGTTCATTGTAGCCATGAGAAATGGAAGGAGTGCTTGGAAAGTTTCAAACAATTTGCTCATGCTTTAATCTCAGATTTAGCAAGTTGGTATGGAACTCAACATTAAATATTTATTGAGCATCTACTATATGGGCAAACAAGAAAAACATTCTGGTGGTAGGGGAAAACAGAAAATGAACACATAAACAGCTAAGGGAATTTCCTTGCTTTAATCTTTACCTCCTTTCCTTTTTTAAAAAAAGCTCCCCTTTTCCACCTCCCTTTCCCCTGAAACTTAACTGGCAGTGGGCAGATAATAGGTAACTGGTATGGCTTACAAAGAAAGCTCTCAAAAGACCTGTTTAATAGCTGCCAAGGGAAGCAGATGTGGCTCAACTGATAGAGCATCTGCCTACCATACGGAGGGTCCAGGGTTCAATACCCAGGGTCTGCTGGCCAATCGTAGTGCTGCCACACGCAAGGAGTGCCATGCTACGCAGGGGCACCCCTGTGTAGGGGAGCCCCATGTGCAAGGAGTGTACCCCGCAAGGAGAGCCGCCTGAAGTGAAAAAAGTGCAGCCTGCCCTGGAGTGGGGCCGCACACACAGAGAGCTGCTGCAGCAAGATGACGCAACAAAAAAGAGATGCAGTTTTCTGGTGCTGCCTAACAATGCAAGCAGACACAGAAGAACACACGGTGCATGCACACTGAGCGCAGACAACAGGGGGCAGCAGAGGGGGAGAGAAATAAATCAATCTTTTTTTTTTTTTTAAAGATTTATTTATTTATTTAATTTCCCCCCCTCCCCTGGTTGTCTGTTCTTGGTGTCTATTTGTTGCATCTTGTTTCTTTGTCTGCTTTTTGTTTCTTTGTCCGCTTCTGTTGTCTTCAGCGGCACAGGAAGTGTGGGCGGCGCCATTCCTGGGCAGGCTGCTCTTTCTTTTCACGCTGGGCGGCTTTCCTCAGGGGCGCACTCCTTGCGCGTGGGGCTCCCCCACGCGGGGGACACCCTTGCATGGCAAGGCACTCCTTGCGCGCATCAGCACTGCGCATGGCCAGCTCCACATGGGGTCGAGGAGGCCCGGGGTTTGAACCGCGGACCTCCCATGTGGTAGACGGACGCCCTAACCACTGGGCCAAAGTCCGTTTCCCTAAATCAATCTTAAAAAAAAAGAGCTGCCAAATAAGACTGCACCAATGATCCCAAGGAAGAGACAAGCAAATCCCTAAATTTCCTAACTACTCCAACTGCAAAGTTTTCCAGCAGTTACAGATAAAGAGAACTGAAACTTGGGACAATACCACAGACACATACCCCTTTCTTTCTCCTTTCCCTATAAAACCTCCAATCCTGCTTCGATCATGGAGTTACCTAATTTTGAGGTGCAGTTAAATATATTTTAACCTCTAACTGTTTGACACACTATGAAAGACTGTATTTGAAGGGGTGAGGGCTGCTTTAGCTAGGATATTCAGGGAAAATGTCTTTGAGGAGGCTTCATCTGAATTGAGACCATATAATAGGAAGGCGACCTGGAGATAATTTGTGTTAGAATGTTCTAAGTATTTTCTACACAAGCCTCTTCTGTCACTTTTACTGAACCTCTGGTTGGTGCTAGAGGTCCATACTCAGGAGACTTGAATCTCTGGACTGCCCATTGCCAGCTGGGCCCTGAGCCTCAGCAGAGTGGCCACTCCTGCTCTGTAGTTCATTGGTCTTACCCAGGTCAGCTAACAGGGAGGTGAAGATGGTCAACCATCACACCAGGGAATCAAGAGTGCCTACAACTATAAGCAGAAGAATTGCATCCATCAACCATGTGGAATCTAAGCCCCTTCTTGATCTAGGAGTGGAGAGGACATCACCATCTCAGGGTCCACTGAATGGAGGAATAAATATGGACTAGAATGGACTTACTGATATTCTACTATTCAACCACCACACCAGGGAGCCAAGAGTGCCTACACCTGCAAGCAGGAGAATTGCATCCATCATCCATGTGGAATCTAAGGCCCCTTTTGATATAGAGGGGGACTGGACATAACCATCCCAGGGTCCACAGGATGGAGGAATAGAGTATGGATTAGAGTGGACTTACTGGTGTTCTGCTGGGGAACTATTGTAATTAGTAAGGGAAGAAACTGTAGTAATGATGTGGAGAGAGTGGCCATGGTGGCTGCTGATGGTAGGGAGGTGGAAGAAGAGATATGGTATGTGGGCATTTTCAAGATTTGGAGTTGTCCTGGGTGGTGCTGCAGGGATGGATGCTGGATGTTGTGTATCCTGCCATGGCCCACTGGGTGGACTGGGAGAGAGTGTGAACTACAATGTGGACCACTGTCCATGTGGTGCAGCAGTGCTCCAGAATGTATTCACCAGGTGCGGGGGGGATGTGCCACGATGGTGGAGGAGGTTGTTTGTGGGAGGGGTGTGGTGGGTGGGATGGGGAGTATATGGGGACCTCATATTTTTTGAAAGTAACATTTAGAAGAAAATAAAGAAGAAGGAAAAAACTATTGTGATGAGTAACAGAAGAAATTTTAGCATCGAGGTGGTGAAAATGGCCATAGTAGTTGCTGAGGGCAGGGAGAGGGTAGAAGAGATGTGATGTGGGGGCATTTTGGGGACTTTGAGTTGTCCTAAATGATATTGCAGGGTCAGATGCTGGACTTTATATATCCTGCCATAACCCACTGAATGTACTGGGGGAGAGTGCAAACTACAGGGTAAACTATTATCTGTGTAGGGCAGTGGTGCCCCAAAATGTGTTCACTGAGTGCGATGAGTGTGCCACAATGATGAGGGAGGTTGTTGGTGCGGGAGGAGTGGGGTGGGGGAGCGGGGGGTATACAGGAACCTCTTATAATTTTTAATGTAACATTTTTCTTGTGATGTATATATCTTCAAAAAAATACAATTTACAAAAATGATGTGGTGGGGGAGGGGAGTGGGTTAATGGGAACTTCCTATGTTTTTGTTTTTACGTTTTTTAATGTAACATTCCTTGTCATCTATTAACTTTAATTAAAAAAAAAAACTTCTTTGAAGAAAAAAAAATGTTCTAAGTAGGAGCCTCAAGTGCAAAGGTCTAAACATTGGTAGAAAGAAGAGAGCATGGTTGAAAGTGAGTGAATGAGGAGAGAGGGTCTTGTGGGCAGGGAATCCCTGGAGGATTCTGATTTGTTTTAGCAGCTTTATTGCGATATATCAGTGAGGTCATATGTTATCTATCCTTTTGTGTCTAGCTCATTTCATTCAACACGCTGTCTTCAAGGTTCATCCATGTTGCCGCATGCATCAGAACTTCAGGCTTTTTTAGAGCTGAATAATGTTCCATTATTTGGTGGCTGAGCCATTTTACATTCCTACTAACAATGTGCTAGTGTTCCTATTTCTCTAGATCCTCTCCGACACTTATTTTCCTTTTTTAAAAATAGTAGCCTCTCTAGTGGGTGTGAAATGGTGTCTCATTGTGGTTTTGATTTGCATTTTCCTGATGGCTAATGATGTTAAGCATCTTTTTATGGATTTATTAGCTGTTTGTAGATCTTCTCTGGAGAAATGTCTATTCAAGTCTTTTTCCCATTTTCAAATTGAGTTGTCTTTTTGTTGCTGAGTTGCAGGAGTTCTGTATATATTTTTTGTTAAAATCCTTATCAGATATATGATTTCCAAATATTTTCTCCTGTTCTGTAGGTTGTCTTTACTTTTTTGATAAAGTCCTTTGATATGCACAAGTTTTTAATTTTGATGAACTCCAATTTACTTATTTTTTCTTTTGTTGTTTATGCTTTTGATGTAAAGCATAAGAAACCACTGCCTAACACAAGGTCCTGAAGATGCTTCCCTATATTTACTTATAGGATTTTATAGATTTAGTTCTTATATTTAGGTCTTTGGTCCATGTTAAGTTACTTTTCGTATTGGTGTGAGGTAGGGGTCCACTTTTATTCTTTTGCATATCAATATCCAGTTTTCCCAGCACCATTTGTTAAACAGCCTATTCTTTCCCTGTTGAGTGGTGTTGGCAACCTTGTCAAAAAGCAGTTGGTGGGAAGTGGATTTGGCTCAACTGATAGAGAATCCGCCTATCATATGGGAGGTCCAGGGTTCAAACCCAGGGCCTCTGGCCCATGTGGTGAGCTGGCTCATGCACAGTACTGATGCGTGCAGGGAGTGCTGTGCCGTGCAGGGGTACCCCCGTATAGGGGAGCCCCATGCACAAGGAGTGTATCCTGTAAGGAGACCCGCCATGCGTATAAAAAGTGCAGCCTGGCCAGGAGTGGCACTGCACACACAGAGAGCTGATGCAGCAAGATGACGCAACACAAAAGAGACACAGATTCCTAGTGCTGCTGACAAGAATGCCAGTGGACACAAAAGAACACATAGCAAATGGACACAGAGAGCAGCATGAAAGAAAGTGTAGCCTGCCCAGGAGTGGCACCGCACACATAGAACTGACACAGCAAGATGACACAACAAAAAGAGACACAGATTCCGGGTGCCGCTTACAAGGATACAAGCGGACACAGAACACACAGCGAATGGACAGAGAGAGCAGACAACTGGGGGTGGGGGAGGTGGGGAAGGGGAGAGAAATAAATAAAAAATAAATCTTCAAAAAAAAAGTATGATGTTAGCTGTGGGGCTCTCGTAGATGTCCTTTAACAGGTCGAAAAATTTCCTTCTATTCCTACTTTGTTGTGTATTTTTACTCATGAAAGGGTATTGGATTTTGTAAGTTGTTTTTTCTGCACTTGTTCAGATTATCCCGTGGTTTATGCCCTTTATTTAATTAATTCTGTGTATTATATTGTTTTTTTGATGCAAAACCACTCTTGAATTCCTGGGATAAATCCCATCTGGTCATGGTATATAATCCTTTTTATATGTTGCTGGATTCAGTTTACTAGTATTTTGTTTACACTTTTGCTTTTTTAGTTTGTAAGAAGTATTTGTTGGGAAACGGACTTGGCTCAGTGGTTAGGGTGTCCATCTACCACATGGGAGGTCTGCGGTTCAAACCCCAGGCCTCCTTGACCCGTGTGGAGCTGGTCCATGAGCAGTACTGATGTGCGCAAGGAGTGCCATGCCATGCAGGGGTGTCCCTGCATGGGGGAGTCCCACGCGAAAGGCGTGCACCCCTAAGGAGAGCTGCCCAGCGGGAAAGAAAGTGCAGCCTGCCTAAGAATGGTGCTGCCCACACGGAGAGCTGATACAACAAAATGACGCAAAAACAATGGTGCCAGTGACAACAGAAGTGGACAAAGAAGATGCAGCAAATAGAGAGAACAGTCAACCGGGGTGTGGGGGAAGGGGAGAGAAATAAATAAATCTTAAAAAAAAAAAGAAAGAAGTATTTGTTTCGAGTTTTCTTTTTTTTGTCATGTTTGTCCAGTTTGGGTGTTGGGTAATGCTGGCCTAATGGAATGAACTGGGAAGTGTTCTTTGGAATGGTTTGAGAGGATTTATATTAATTCTTTAAATAAATGTTTGATAAAATTCACCAGCGAAGCCATCTAGGCTTGGGCTTTTCTTTGTGGGAAGTTTAAAAATTACTAATTCAATCTCTTTACATGGTAAAAATCTATTTCATTTTTCTATTCCTTCTTCAGTTAGTTTTGATAGTTTGTATCTTTCTATGGATTTTTCCATTTTGTCTAAATTGTCTAATTTTTGGGCACATGTTGTTCATAGTTGTGATAGTTAAGCGAATGTGTCAACTTGGCCAGGTAATTGTGCTCAGTTGTTTGGTCAAGCAAACAACTAAGTGTAATATAAGGACATTTATGGACTTTAGTCACCAGTGACTTTACTACATAGATAGTTGATTACATTTACATCAATCAGGAAGACTGCTGTCAGCAATGAGTGACAATTTATCCAATCAGTTGAATGCCTTAAAAGGGGATGTGATTTCAGCACTGAGAGAGAATTTCCCAGCTTGTCTCTGGACAGCTAACTTCTCCCAGAAACTCATCAAGAACCTTCCTTGGACTTTCACCGGAGCCTTTGGGTGCAGTCTGCCTGTGGAACCTGGACTCGAGTGTTACCACGGTCACATGAGAGACTGATAAAATCTTTTACTACTGACAGATATCCTTTGTTGATTATGTTTCCCTAGAGAACCCTGACTAACACTATAATATTTCCTTATAAAGCTTTTTATTTTTGTAAGGTCATTAGTAACATTTTCTCTTTCATTTCTGATTTTAATAATTTTATACTCTTTTTTTTTTTCATATTCAATCTAGCTAAACATCCGTCAATTTTGTTGATCTATTCGAAGAACCAAGTTTGGTCTCATTGATTTTTTTTTTCTAATTATTTTTTGTTTTCTATTTCATTTATTTCCACTCTATTGTTTTCTCCTCTCTGCTTGCTTTGGATTTAGTTTACTTCTTGTTTTCTTGTTTCTTAAGGTGGAAAGTTAGTTTATTGACTTGCAATTTTTTTAAAAAAAATGCAGACATTTACAGATATAAATTTCCCTCTATGCACACTTTCAGCTGCATCCCATAAGTTTTGGTATATTGTGTCATTTTTATTCATTCTTTCCTTTTATTGTTTCTATCTTTTTATTGATATTTTCTATTCAATGAGCCATTGTCATCATACCTACCTTTAATTCTTTAAGCATGTTAACCTTTATTTAGTTCTTTGAACATATTTATGATAGTACTTTGAAGTCTTCGTTTTTTTAAAATTTTTAAAAATTTATTTCTCTCCCCTTCCTGCCCCCGGTTGTCTGCTCTCTGTGTCCATTTGCTGTGTGTTCTTCTGTGACCACATCTATCCTTATCAGCGGCACTGGGAAACTGTGTCTCTTTTTGTTGTGTCATCTTGTGTGTCAGCTCTCCATGTGCGCGGTGCCATTCTTGGGCAGGCTGCACTTTCTTTCGTGCTGGGCAGCTCTCCATATAGGGCACACTCTTTGTGTGTGGGGCTCCCCTACGTGGAGGCACCCCTGTGCGGCAGGGTACTCCTTGCGTGTATCAACACTGTGCATGGGCCAGCTCCACACGGGTCAAGGAGGCCCGGGGTTTGAACTGCAGACCTCCCATGTGGTAGGTGGACGCCCTATCCATTGGGCCAAGTCTGCTTCCCTGAAGTCTTTGTTAAGGTCAACATCTGGACATCCTCAGAGGCAGTTTCTATTTTTTTCTCTATAGTTTATGCTCTCCTTTTTCTTTGGATGTCTAATAACCAGGAATGACTGTGATTTCAGTAGTTCTCTCTGTCTCTTCCCTGTTCTCCCAATTAAGTTGCTGGCTGCTCTCTCTTTATTGGTATCACACCCAGCTATTAGCCTCCATTAATTGCTAGCTGATTGCTCTATTGTTTTTATGCCTTAGGCATAAATTGTTCCACAGTTTGATCCAACTAAAGTCAGGTCCCTTTTCAGGTGCTTTGAGACTTGCTTCAACCCCAGGAGGAAGAGTTCTTCTTAGCTATCTGTTTCCAAGGTTCTCTCTGTTAAACTTCTACCTGGTCTACCATTTTGTTTGTTGCTACTAGTTTAATGAAGCTAAGAGCCTCTCCTTAATTCTTCACCACCAAAATCTCCAGTGTTTCTTATGACACCCTTAGGTATTGTCTTAGTTTGTCTACAGGGCTGCCAATGCAAAGTACCAAAAATGGGTTGGCTTTTTAATGGGAATTTTATTTGGTGTAAAAGCTTACAGTTCCAAGGCCACAAAATGTCCAAATCAAGGCACCATCATAGATGCTTTCTTACCAAAGTCAGCTACTATTGATTCTAGTGTCCTGCCACATGGCAATCAGGCATAGGGCAATGCTCGTCTCCTCAGCCTTGAGCTGTGGGCACAATCCCTCAGGGGCCTCTTTCTGTCTCTGTGCTCTGCTGGCTCCAAACTCTGGGACCTCTCTCATCCTCTCAGGGATTCTCTGTTTTCCTGCAGTCCTCTCTTACTCATGATAGGATCAAAAATAGCAGAACTCCCCTTTCCTGTGTCTCTCTGTGTTTCCATTTATATCAGATCCAGCAACAGGGTGGAGACTCAACCTGAATCATGCCTCACTGACATCCAATTCCTGCTCTCTGTTTTTAAGGTCTCCTTCTTCCCCTGACAGATCTTCTGTGCCACTGCCCTGGAGTTGGGGGGCAGGGACAATGGTCCACTTCTTCTGAAGTGACACACCTGCCTTGCTCCACAAGTGAGGGCATGGGGATGGTAGTCACTGGTCTTCTGAGCTTGCCCATCCTGGCATTGAACCTCCGCCATATGAGTGAGCCTGGGTATAGGCAATAGGGACCCACTATTCTCAACCTGCTGTGTCTAGGATAGAGTTCCCATTCTATGAATGGGGACTTGGTTTTGGAGGGAAGTCCCAGTCTAGTCCCCTGCCTGGATAGAGCTTCTGCAACATGGAGCTGAGGGTAAGAGATGCAGACTGCTTGCTCCTCCAAGAGTGAAACCACAGCCCTAGACTGGAGGCTGGGGGAGAGGAAGTCCCATCTTCTTGGCCACCTCATGGACTACAGCTTCTGCTATTCTTAGCTGAGGGTGGAGGGAGCTGGAATCAGGTAGTGACTCAAATGCCACACATTCTCACTGTTCTTATCAAGATATACTACATTTTCTTGAATAAATGTTTCTCTACTTGAAGAATGCTCTTAGGATAGTTTGCAGTGTCTTTAAGTGTCTTTTTATTATTATTACAATTTTCACTACTTAAATATTTCTTTCATCGGGGAGCATGTCAGATGAGCACCCTGCACTCTCATTCCAGAAGTGGTCACTGGAAATTTTCATTTCCTCCAACATTTTAGCAAGAAAAATCTCAAACAGACAGCAGAGTTTAAAGAATTTCACAGTGAGCACTCATATTCCTGTCACCTAGATTCTACCATTAACATTTCCTTATATTTTTGTGTCATCTCTCTGTCCATCCCTCGACCTTGTCCTTCAACCCAGTGTATTTTTTGATGTATTTCAAAGTAAGTTGCAGACATCAGTAACTTTTACTAAATACTCCAGCATTTATATCATTAAGTAGAATTCAGTATTTTTTTTCTTTTGAAGTAAAGTTTGTATACAATGAACTGCATAAATCTTAAGTTCACTGAGTTTTGACAAATTCATGCACCTATGTAATCCAAACCCCTATCAGGATATGGAACATTTCTATCACCTCACAAAGTTCCCTCATTCTCTACACAGTCAATCACCACCACCTCCCTAGAGTCAACATGGAGCTGAGGGTAAGAGACACAGACTGTCTGCTCCTCCTAGAGTGAAACCACAGCCCTAGGCTGGAGGCTGGGGAAGAGGGATTTTTTCCTACCATCAATTAGCTTTTCCTGTTCTAGAACTGTATATAAATGGAATCATACAGTATGAACTCTCTTGTAAGACTTCTTTCACTTAGCCTGATGCTTTTGAGAGGCATACTTGTTATTTCATGCATCAGTAGTCCATTCCTTTTTTTATTGATAGTATTGCATAGTATGAATTTGCCGATTTGTTTATCTATTCTCCCATTGATGGTCACCTGGGCTATTTCTACTGAAGAATTTTAGGCAGAGAATTGACATCATCTAATTTGCCCTTTTAATAGGTTAATATGGCTGGTAAATGGAGAGTGAATTTTGGTACACAGAAATAAAAGGGACAAGAGACCAATCTGCTGGGTGCTGTAGCAGTTCAGATAAGATGTCAGGTTGACTTGGATGAATACTATAGCAATGAAGATGGGGGAGGTAGTCTGTGAGTATATTGTAGGAAATTGAGCTGACAAGACTTCCTGATGGATAGGATATGGAGGGTAAGGGGAAAGAATCAAGATGACTCCATTCCCCCAAGCAGGTCCTTTAACCATATATTGCATTTTCAGTGTCCTTCTGATGGTGGAGAGGCAGTAAAAAAAAAAAAAAAAAAAAGCAGAACCTTCCTCCTTGGAGATTTGGCTACAGACCAGATTGTAAAGCAGTCAGCCAGCAGTATAAACAGTCACCAAGTATTTATCAAATGTTTCCAGGTGGCAAAGCAATTTATTGATTAGCTTATATGCTACACCCTATGAACACATGCAGTGCTTCAGAAAACAAGCATAATTTCCAGCTAATCTTGCCACAGTAAGGTCACATTGGGACTTAGGGTTGTCCTGAATGATATTGCAGGGACAGATGCAGGACATTGTATATCCTGCCATAACCCACTGAATGGACTGGGAGACAGTGTAAACTACAACATAAACTATAATT
Source organism: Dasypus novemcinctus (assembly GCF_030445035.2). Taxonomy (NCBI): domain Eukaryota; kingdom Metazoa; phylum Chordata; class Mammalia; order Cingulata; family Dasypodidae; genus Dasypus; species Dasypus novemcinctus. The sequence continues at coordinate 17,052,128 of NC_080690.1, read as the reverse complement.
CATGACGTGTAGCACTGCTCCAAAATGTTCTCATCAAATGCAATGACTGTACTACACTAATGAAAGAAGTTGTTGATGTGGGAGGAGTGGGGGGTGTGGGAAGTGGGGGATATGGGAACCTCTTATATTTTATAATGTAATATTTTGTGTGATCTATGTATCTTTAAAAAAAGATTTTAAGAAATGACAATTAAAAAAAATACAAGTCAACTTAATTTTTGGATGTCTGCTTTGCCTGCTGTCCACCAGCTGCCAGCCCACTTGACCGAGCACTTCTGAACCATTGGCTTTAAGTTTTAACTTCCCTTATTTCTCTCAAACAGGAAACTTTTAAATGTTGGCTCTTTCTTATCTGAAACTTTAAACATGTCACTGTGTTTCTCAGAATAGAAGTTTCTGTGATAGGCTAAGTGTTCCTTTTCCATAAATATTACATAAAGAATGAGCCCTTCACAGATAATGCAGATGTGGTCAATGTCTTCATTCATTAAACAAATATTTATTGAGTGCCTACTATGTGCTGCCAGGTACTGTGTAGGCATTAGATATACCACAGTGAATAAGACAATCTCTGCCCTCAAAGAGCTTAGTCAAAGAGCATGTAAATTAGGTGGTTTTATTAGTGTGATAAATGTTATTATAAGAAAAAGCTCATAGAAGTGGCACCCAACAGAGACTTGGGGTCAAGACAGGAAAATCTTGCAGAGAAGTTGTTTTTGTTGAAACCTAAGGGACCAGAAAAATTATCCAGACAAATTAGGGGTCAGAACAATGTATACCAGGTGGGAGAAATAGCATGATCTAAAACCCAGAGGCAAAAGTATATATGGTACACTTTGGTAGTACTATAAATTTGAGATGGGTGGAAAATAAACTCTAAGGGGGAGTGAGAAGAGAAAGAAGAAGGGGCCAGATCATGAAAGGCTTTCCAAGTAATATTAAGTAATTTGGATTTTCTGAATGTTTACTACAGTGTAGATTCTGGACTGAAGTGGGCAGGCTGGAGACAGGAAGACCAGTCAGTTCAGGAAAGAGATAATAATGTTGTGAACAAAGCTGGGTAAAGGCTTGGGGAAAAGAAGTGGATGAACTAAGAAATGATGAGATAGAATTGAGAGTATTTGGTGATTGGTTGATGGAAGAAGCCAAGAGCAAAGTCCAGGTTTTCTATTTAGTGACAGGGTGGAAGGTGGGAAAGAGACCCGGGAGGACTGTAGAGGTTCAGCTTATTCTGGGATGGAGGAAGGGAATATCATGGATTCAGTACTTGGATATGTGGAGCCGATAGTGTCTTTTGAGATGTTTTAGATTTGTCAAATAGGTGATTGGATTTACAAGTGTGGAACTCAAAGAATTCTGAGCCAAAGATACACATTTACAAATTATCTCCATATAGGTGGTTGTATTAGTCGGCCAAAGGGGTGCTGGTGCAAAATACCAGAAATTGGTAGGTTTTTATACAGGGTATTTATTTGGGGTAGGAGCTTACAGATACCAGGCCATGAAGCATAATTTACTTCCCTCACCAAAGTCTATTTCCTCATGTTGGAGCAAGATGGCTGCCAATGTCTGCAGGGTTCAGGCTTCCTGGGATCTTCTCTTCTCTCTGGGCTCAGGTCCTTTGTTTTCTCCACAAGGTCAGCTGTAGTCTATGAGACTCTCTAGATTTTGCCTCTCTCCACAAGGTCAGCTGTAGACTATCAGGCAAATGGCTCTGTTTCTCTCCTTGGCGTTTCTGCTGTGTCTAAGGAGCCATCTCTACACCTCTGTATGTTTTTCCTGGCTCAGGTCCTCTCTTCCTGGGGCTTGCTTCTCTTTCCTCTTTGTGCTTCTTTCCCAGGGCTCCAGCTCAAGACTCTAGCATCAAACTCCAAATCAAATCTCCAACATCAAAATCTTCAACTTTGTCCTTGCCATGCCTTTTATCTGTGAGCCCCCATCCACCAAGGGGTGGGGACTCAACACCCTAATGACAAGGCCCAATCAAAGCCCTAATCATAATTTAATCATGCCCAGGTACAGACCACATTACAAACATAATCCAATATCTATTTTTGGAATTCATAACCATATCAAACTGCTACAGTGGCTTTTAAAAATCATGGGCATGGATGAGATGATTTAGGGAGAAAGCATAGAGCAAAAAGAAGAGGTTCTCTGTCTGTGCCTTGAGGAAACCCAACATTTAATAGCTAGGTAGAATAGACTAATTCTAGAAAGAAAGAGGGAAGGAGGGAAGGAGGGAAGGAGGGAATGAAGGAGGGGAAGTGGGGAGGAAGGGAACAGGGGAAGAGGGGAGGAAGCAATTGAGGAGGGGCTGGAGACCTAGAAGGAAAACCAGGGCACAGTGTGTCAAAGAGGAGGAAGTGCTCAGTAAAGTCAGTTATTGCTGAGAGATCAGGTGAAATGAACTGGAAAATGTCTACTGGAGTGACATGGAATTTAATTTTTGTTGTTAGCTAGAGCTATTTCAGTGGAGAGAAGAAATAAAAATCCAGATTCAAATGGGTTGAGGAGGAAGTGGAAGGTGAGAAAATAGAATCAGTAAATATAGGCAACTCTTTTGAGCTATTTGGCTGTGAAGGTGAGGAAAGTTTGGCTGTTGAATAAGGACAGGGGAATAAGGGAGAGTTGGTTTCTTTTTTTTCCCAAAAAGGGAGAGAATTGAGAATTAAAAAGTCAAAGAGAAAGATGCAGTTTAAGTGATGTTGAGTTTAGAGGAGAGGGAATGAATAATAAAAATATAGTTCTTGAGAAGGTAGGAGGGATGGAATCCAGTGCTCCATTGGGGCAACCAACCTTAAATAGGAGAAGAAGCAATAACCACACTGTAACAAAATATAAGAAGGAAGAAAGAATGCAAAGAGCTTTTAGATGTTTGGTATTGGAGAGTTCAACAATTTATAGCTGAAGGTTTTACCTTTCTCCGGCATGAAGGAGGAAGGTATGTAGTTAAGGAGTGGTTGGAGAGAGTTCTCGTGGAGAGGGGAGAAAGGTTGCAAGTGAGTGTTGAAGTGATCATAAATTTAAGTAGTGATCATAATTCCTTCTAAATCAGTCTGCCCTATTGTGTGATTATTCTCCATTCAGCATTTGCCTGCCTGGACTGCCAGCAGGCAAAGAGAAAACAGAGAGCTGGGTGTATCCAGGGTTATGGTAGCTGAAGACAATTCAGCATTTCCCATACTGGTCTTTTTCAAAATATTCTCTAGTTAGACATGAATGGCTATGTTGAGAAAAAACAAAACAAAACACTGTTCCATGGCCAAATAAGTTTAGAACGACTGCTATACATTCTGCTCCCTTTTTAATATGCACATGAATGTAATTGAGGTTGTGTGTTAGTCAGGGTTCTCTAGGGAAACAGAACCAACAAGAGATATCTGTATTATTATGAGACTTTTATAAGAATTGTCTCTTGCAACTGTGGAGCTGTGCAAGTCCATATTCTGTAGGGCAGGCTGCAAGCTGGGAACTCCAACGAAGGTTTTTCAATGAATTTCCCAGGACAAGCTGGCTAGCTCAAAAGAAGATGGAAATTCTCGCTTTTGACTGCTGAAATAATCACTTCTCCTTTTAAAGTCTTCAGCTGATTGGATGAGACATCACTCATGGCTGATAGCAGTCTCCTCAGTTGATTGTAGATATCATCAGTCATGGAGGTGATAAACTGGCTGATGATTTAAGTCCACGAAATGTCCATACAGTTGCTATCAGGCCAAACAACTGGACACCAAAACCTATACCAGTTGACACATGAACTTAACCACACAGGATGTGAAGATCTTATGTTTTAAAAATATAGTTAAATTTTGTATAGTCAAAAATTTAAATTTCAAGCTTATTTGCACCCAGAATGCTTTGTGTGTGTATGTGTTGCATCCGCTAAGGTCTCACTGTTTGGTTTATGATGGATCAGGTAATCAAAGGATCTTTCCCTTCACCTTACCTATAAGGAAGAAACCTTTATTCCTTTTCATTCAACATGTTTACTTTACCTGTAGCTAGCTATTTAAATCCCCATTGATTTAAGAAGGAGCAATGGCTTACTTTTTCTCACGTGTACCTCATCCTCTATGACCAGCTGCACCACATGCCCAGTACATTTGTTTTGATTCCTATCATAAATTTAAAAAACTCCACAAAAGCTCCCTTATCATTCTTCTAGGACATAAAGAGCCCACCTGAAAACTGGCAAGGAAAATAGGACCAATGGCCATCCCTCATAGTTAGGATTAGGTCTGGCAGTAGAGAGCGGGACAATCAGAGTTACTTGTATTATTTCACTCTAAAATAACAACCAACATTTTCATAGGCCTTTATGATTTACTAAATGTTTTCACACATGATATTTTACTTAATCACATTTAATTCTTCTCAAGCTGGGTACAATTATTATTGGCGAATTCAAGGAAGATTTTTGCTTGGGAGGGAAGACAAATGAAAAGGATGGGGTTAGGAAAGAAGCTAAAAAATATTAGTGGTCTAAATCATTCATTCTCAACAGAGGTGATTTTGCCCACATGGAGGTAAAAACTAATTCTGGGGTGGGGTGGGGGGAATAACATTGTTGACATTACAATGGTGTGCGGTCCTCCACAGGGTCAAAGTACATAAAACAGATATACAGTATATTTATGAGAGTAAAATGTTGGTGGGGGACGTGATTAGGAAAAAATATCTAAAAAGGCTCGTTGGGGGTACAGAGTCTTAATGAAAAAAAAAAAGATGAGAGACACTGCTCTAAATCCTGTGGTTCTCATAGGACTTCTTGACATTCATGAATGAATCTCCTGTTCCCAGACAAGTTAGGCAACTCATTTGTCTAGCACAATGAGCTTCTAGGTTCATTTGTCCTACCCGTGGTCTCCAGGGACCCAAATTACTATGTTTTGCCCCTTGAATCCTTTCTTCTTCTTGCCACAGCTGGCTGAGTTAGAGTGGACTTGAGCCAAGATCAGTTAACGCTCAGCCTGGTCCTGGGGTGACTGGCTCCAGGAAGCTCGACTGCACTCAGCAGACTCCTGGGATACTGCTCTGTAGTTTTAATTACAGGTGGGTTGACTGGGTACTAAAAGAGACATCTTGAGTTGATGACACATCAGGGTTTTAGGCAGAATTTATGCTTTTAAGGCAGAGAAATCCATTAGAATCATCAGCTCTTTCTCCTTATCCCTTGTTAATACAGAAAAGGGCTTCTCAACAGCCACATTATGATGGACACTTTGGGCTGGATAATTCTTTGTTATGGGAGCTGTCCTGTGCATTGTAGGGAGCATCCCTTCCCCCAAGTTGTGACAATCAAAAATATCTCCAGACTACCAAATGTCGGGAGGGCAAAATCATTGCCACTTGAGAAACACTGATGTAGAGAACCATCAGAAAGTATCAATCCCTTCATCATATCAGTATGAACAGAAATGGCCATAAATGGCTCCTGATGTGCTGTTAAGCACTGCCTTAATGAAGAAGGAACCAGAAATAGCTTGATAGTCCTTGAGAGCCAAGGCTAGCACTGTGACCATGATATTCAGAGATAATATTTGGTGAGAGTTTTACACGCCAGACATTTGATAATCTCACTCTAAATATTAACTTATTAGTCTTCCCAAAGAGGATTTAGATCCCCTCCCACAAAAAAAAGTCCTAAAGAGTCAGTACTGTCATTGATCTATCCACCTTACAGTTGAGGGAACTGAACATGGAGATGTTAAGGCACTGGCCCAAGGTCACCCAGCAGCATGGTTCCAGAGCCCATGCTCTTGAGCGTGTCGCCTCCCCCAGCACCATCTTGATTGTACTGTCTGTACTTCATCCTACACAACATTCAGCAGAGTACCAAGCACAGGACAGGTTCCCATGAAGCCCTCACTGATTCTGTCCATCTTGACATTGACACTTCCTGGAGCACGCTGGCCCCAGACCCCCATGTGCTCCCCTACTTCACAAGGGTCTCTGCTCCAAGGTCACTTTCTCAGTGAACACGGCCCTTAGCACCACCTGTAAAACAGCATCCCCTTCAGCCCCGAATGCCTTACCCCGCTTACTTAGCACCATCTGACATACCTTTATTGTTTGTTCCCCAGCCACCTACAGACTAAGATGTCTGTTTCACAAAAGCAGGGACTTCGCCTGTTATGTTTCGCTGCTGTCTCCACAGCACCTAGAACAGTACATGGCACGTCGTAGATGCTCATTACACGTGTTGAACAAATGAAACCCTTTAGCTGAGGACTTTATTTGTTATTCCTTTTTTTTCCTCTTCGAATACCACACTTAAGAAATAACCTTTTGGGAGAGGATGTGGCTCAGTGGTTGAACACAAGCTTCCCACATACAAGGTCTTGGGTGCAATCCCCAGCCCTGGTACCTCAAATATAAAATAAAATAAAATAATAAAATAAAATAAAATAAAATAAAAATAAAACTTTCCTCTCAATGACCAAGGAATTTATACAGAGCAAGGGCATGACTCTCAATAGGCTACTGGGGATTCCCAATTAATGCCTATCAGAGACTTATTGTTCACTGGACAATGTCCCTCAAATATACTAATTTTAATTTTGTTCTGCAGGTCTGTGAAAGTAATTCAATAAAGTTGCAATAATATACATAGTCAAGGAAATTAATTTAGATTTATCTTGCATTTAAATCACATGGTAAATTGTCAACTATTTTTTGATAAACATGTGTCAGACAACTGAATGTAGATTTTTGCACAAAATCATCAGAAGTTGGTTTTACCTTTCTCTCTCCATAACCACAATTCATAAGTTGAAAAAGAAAGTAGCTTTTAATAAAAATTTATGAAACACTTAGCAATTGTTCACCTTATATAGAAAGTGAAATATATATTAACCGTAGATGGAAACACAGTTAAATTAAATTTCAGTTAAAGTCCCTTTGTTTAAAAAATGATCCCTTTCTCACCCTCCAAAAATTACCAGGAAACTTTGGGAGCCCCAATAGTGTAGGGCTTGGGCATTTGCCCCATTGTTTTTGTAAAGACTTCTATTGCTCTCTTGCAATTAGGTATTTCAAGCCACTGTGTTTATTCTAGACCTGAGAGAGCTCCTTCCCCAAACCTGAATACTGGCGCTAAGACGTTTAGATTGACTTTGTCCCACATCTATGTTTGAACTCATCCTTAGACCCTATGCAGTTAAATCGGGTGGGGAGGCAAAGAAATGTCATTCTTTTGCTGGGGTTTGGGGATAGAATGGATGTCTCCAAATTGGAAAGGATGTCTAGTCAAATACCGTTCTATATACTTGGCATCCCTACTCAGTTCCCCAAACTGAGTTCCACAATTGAGTGTGCCACTTTTGTCATTGAATGCCAGTGGCTGCCCACCCGAATATGCCCGTAGGATATTCTCATCAGCCTTATTACGTGGTTTAATGCTCACCGAAGTCTCATTCATTCCCAGGCCAGGTTTTTAAAAAGGTCATTTAGCAAGATTTTACACTAAACATTACCTTGTGCTATATAAAAATGCCATATTATAATTATATATTCTTTAAATCCTTTTGGGGGGAATGTTCAAAGTTAGGAGTAAAATGTCAACACAAATAAAATTAAATTTAGGGAAGCAGACTTGGCCCAGTGGTTAGGGTATCCGTCTACCACATGGGAGGTCCATGGTTCAAACCCCAGGCCTCCTTGACCCATGTGGAGCTGGCCCATGCGCAGTGCTGATGCACGCAAGGAGTGCCGTGCCATGCAAGGGTGTCCCCTGCGTAGAAGATCCCTATGCGCTAGGAGTGTGCCTCATAAGGAGAGCCGCCCAGTGCGAAAGAAAGTGCAGCCTGCCCAGGAATGGTGCCACACACACGGAGAGCTGACGCAGCAAGATGATGCAACAAAAAGAAACACAGATCCTCATGTCTCTGATAACAACAGAAGCAGACGAAGAACACGCAGTAAATAGACACAGAACTGGCAACTGGGGCGGGTGGGGGAACGGAAGGGGAGAGAAATAATAAATCTTAAAAATAATAATAAATTTAGACCAGAACTGTCCAATAGAACTTTATTAAAAAATAAAATTTTATTGAAGTATATCATTCATACATGGAAATGCATAAGCAATAAGTGTATAGAAGTGGTGAACTCACAAAACACGCATAAACATCATATGGGGTTCCCATATACCACCACCACCTTGCTCCCATAGAACTTTTTGCAGCAATAGACATGAGTTGTGCTGTCCAACAATGGTGGCCACCAGCTACATGTGGCTACTGAGCACTTAAAATGGGGCTAGTGGGAATGAGGAACTAAATTTTAAATTTTAACTAAAGTCTAAAAAGCCACATGTGGCTGGTGGCTGCTGACTGGATAGTACAAGTAGACTGTCCTTTAGGAGGATGGCTACTAGATGTTTGGACTCCATGTGTTCCCTGACATCTAGGACTCTGAATATAGGAATTAAAGATGCTTATACTTAAATTCAAAGCTTGAATGAGTTCCTGAGATTTCCACATAGCTAGTCTCATCCCTCGTTTTGGAGAAGGACAAGCAGACAGTTCAGCTTTACTCCAGAATTGCACACATATGGTTCCTATGGGAAGTCAGTAACTTTTAAATGATTCAGGCCAAGGCTGGAATTTCCAAGCGGAAGTCAGAGAGGGTCAAGTCCATCACTGCCTGTCTTCTCACCAGTCCCTTCACTGTGCACCATCACTGCTGCCCTGGCCTCATTTTCAGTGTTGGGTAAATTTTACTCCTATGCAGTTGCAGAAGGTCTGTAGAGTCCAGAAGAATTTGCCTGGGAGAGCCTGTGCTCCTGAGCAGTTTCTAGAGTGGCTTGGGTTTGGGTGTTAATAAATTCACTCCTGTGAAGCCACATGTAAATGAACTCCAACAGACCTAGCTGGCTTAGGGAGCCATTTGAGCATATTGGGCGGCTAGAGCAGCAGTAGAGCTACTCGGTAAAATTGAGGAGCTTAGTGAAGTGAGAAGCATGGCAAAAGTGGGAGGAGAAACACAAGGAAAGATGAAATGACAGTATCTCTCAGGTTTGGACAAAGCGAGATCTATTTTTAAACAATTAAGACTCAAAGGCCAGTGGCATTCCAGACTATACTTAGGCCTATTCCTTCCAATCTGAGGACAGCACCAGGGTCCAAAGTGCGCAGCATGCACATTGAGCAGGAAAATTTGCCCATCTTGGAGCAAGAGGGCGAACGGTGTTGCTGCTCATGGCAGGGCATACCATTGGCAGCCAGGAGTGGAAGAGTCAACAGGGTGGCTTGACAAGGACACAGAATCCCAGGCCCACCCTGGGAGACCCTGATGCCAGCAGTCCTGAGGGAGGGCATGGCAACATGCATTAACAAGGGCCCCCGGGGGATTCTGATGCAAAACTAGGTTTGGGGACTGCTGCAAGGACTGGGGGAGACTCTTGTTAGCAGAGGGTGATCAGGAAAGCTGACTAGCTCCAATTACCTTAGAACTGAGCTCCTCTTCCCCAGACCCCATGGGGTGTGTTACAGCTTTATTACAACCTGCGTCTCGCACAAGAGAAAAAGGGCTTAGCTGCTGATTGTCTATTTTCTACTAATACTAAACAGAGCAATGTATGAATCAGTTTAGATTTAGTCCATCATCTGACACCAAACATTGTGTTAACAATTTTTTGCATGTAGGTGATAAATAGCAAAAATGAACAAAAAAGGATCACGTTCTCAGGTTAGGATCCCATAGGAATGAGTGTTCATTACTAGTAAGGAGAAAGCACAAAAGGGGACATTCCAACCAGAATCTTATTTTGGAATTTTACTGTAATGGATAGCAGCGGCATGGGCCAACGTCTTCTTCGTGGTAAGTAAACATTCCAAATTGCTCCCAGCCACTCTATGAATTTAAGAGCTTGCTCTGTTTTGCAGAGACTTTGTTTCTTATTTGTGATAACCAATAACTGTGAGGGACACATTCACAGGTAGGCATCCAACCCTGCCCTAGCTCCCTTCCGTGAATCCGCCGGGAGCTTGGCGCGTGCAGTGTCCACATCCCTATGGAATCTGCTGGCGAGCTCGCTGACCGAAGGTCCATTTCCCTGGTTTTTACTGTCTCTCCTCTTTCCCATCGGGCAAGAGGTAGACAAAAGTTTATGGATCTACTCCACTGGTACTGCTTGATGCTCAGCAGGACTCAGGCCACAAGCTCTCCAAGGTATGCAGAGAGCCTGAGAAAGGCCCTGTGCCAATCACATTGGGATCTTGAGTCTCTTTAGGCACACAGATTTCTCTGCTTGAGGGTGTGTGGGTGCGACTCATGCTCGCAGGTACACCTAGAGAGAGACAGTTCAGGGTCCCAAGCCTTCAGGTAACGTGGCTGAGGCTGGTCCTGGGCGGGGCAGCGCCTCCTCAGCCCTGGCGGTCGTTTTGCTCCGGGAGGTCCAAGGGAGACAGAAGGTCCAGCGACAGGTTTCTCTGCTCTTGCTCAGACAGGACTTGGCGGTAGCCCAGCAAATTCATCAAAGCAGCACAGATCTTCTGAAGGCGAGCAACCTTTGTGTAGGGCAAGGACCAGCGCCAGGCTTGGGAGACGTTGAGGGCGTTCCTGGCGTTTGTTCGGAAGGCGTGGTTACCCAGGCCCTTGCCCTGGGTGATGTTTTGTACCCACGTCTGGAGCCGGGGCAAGAATTTCAGGCCTACGAAGTCATACATCTGGGAAGTCTGGGTCAGGGGCCTGCGGACCAGGTCCTCGTAGCGCACGAGCAGGTAGCGCCGCCGCAGGGCCTCGGGCAGGAGCTGGGCGGCCTCGTAGATCTCCCGCTGGCTTTCGCAGATGGCCCGCATCACGTGGAAGGCCCGGTCCTCCTCCTTGATGTGGTCCCACAGCTGCCCCACCACCATGCGGCTGTCGACCACCAGGTCGCCCGAGGTGCGCTCGCGGGAACGCAGCACGGCGCGGGGGTCGCGCACCAGGTGCACGATGTGCAGGTTGAGCGAAGGGTCCTTGAGCAGCGGGTAGAGGGCCTGCAGGTTGAAGAAGCGCACCTCCTTGAGCACCACGTGGCTGTAGGAGCGGCAGGCCTCCTCCACCACCTCGAAGGGCTCGCGATGGCACAGCGCCTTGCAGTGGGCCGGGGGGATGATCTTATCCCGCGGGAACATGCTGCAGGCGGGCGGGGAACACAGAGCGCGGCTCGTCTCCCACACGAAGAGGCTGGACTGTTTCCGGGGCCCGGGGAGCAGGTAGGCGTCGAAGACGCTCATGTCGCACTGAAAGACGGCCCGCACCAGGTCCCGCACCGCCATGTGCAGCTTCGAGGGGGTGCTCTGTGTGAAGCTCATCCACACGTGCCACGCGGGCTCCATCAGGTAGAAGACGTCGGGGTGCTGCCCGAAGAGCTGCCCCACGAAGGATGAGCCCGAGCGCCACGACGACAGCACCAGCACGTGCACGGGCTTGGGCTCCTCCCTCCGAGACAGGATGCTGAGGTGGTGGCCCGACAGGTGGAAGAACAGAGCCAAGAGGGCCGTCTGGAAAACCAGGAGCAGCAGGAGGCTGGTTTTTTTGGTCGGCATCCTTGGGCAGAGGCGGAAGACCTTTGAGGACCAAGCAGAAGGGGCCGGGTTAGGCTGCTGGCTTGCTGTGTGCCTTCCGTCCCTTTCCAGCCAAAGTCACCTCCCGGGCCCCCCACCCGGCTCAGATGGAACGCCTGAACCCTCCTGCAACCAGCTGCATGGACCGCCCTGCAAATCAATTCCTGTCCTTTGCAGTCAGTGAGTCAATACATTATACTTATTTTAGGCTTTTCAACTCCCTCCCTCCCAGTCTATCTTGCCCACTGGATTACTGAGAATGCCTGACCTCAATCATGATTAACTGATACATAGGGGGAAGACCTTCTCCCTGGCAACCTGGTTTCTATGTAGCCCTTGCAGGCCATTTCTCAGGACTTTCCCTTCTTTCAGCTGAGCACAGGACTTTCTCTCAGGATCCCCTGGAAGGTATGGCTGCAGGGTGTAAAACTGCTTGGAAAGACATGCTCTCTTTTTATTAAAGCTGGAAGGGAGAATTTCTTGGACATACAGTGATATGGTTAGCACCTTTCAACTGTTAATATTCCATACTATGTGAAATAGTTATTATCTCTCTCAAGAGTTATGTCACAGGATAAAGAAGACACCCAAAATGATCCAGAGTCAGGTGGAAAAGACAGTTAAGACTTCCCTTATTACAGTATTCTAGCATGGTACTAAGGACAGTGGGATTTTCACATGAAATGAGCCCTGATTGTGAAGGGAGGAATTCAGGGTTGCCAACAGTCTGTGAGTCATTAACTACAAAATCAACCTAAAATATATATTTTTGGACCAAGATACTTTACTGTCACCTACCAGAAATTTTTTATAATAAATATCTAAATCCTTGATGAGATGACAGTCCCTTGGGTTGTGCAGTGTACACCTTCCCAACAGTATTGGGCAACTCTGAGTAGGGTATTCCCCAAGTAGCAGTATATTGGCTTACAGGCCGCAGAGATCACGACTGCAGCACTTACGTTGGCTTGCCACACTTTCACACAGTTGGTAGGTGAAAACAAAGAGCCTAAATGAATTCAGATAGTTTATTACTTACACAGAAGCAAGGTCAGAAGTCTACCCATTCCCTTTATCCCCAGTCTCATAGTTTGACACCAAACCAGAGGGGACGAGATGGCAGAAGCCATGGACACTTGGCTCTGCCATTAAGGAGACAACTCGAAACTCGCGTCTAAAAAGAGACTCAGGAGCCTTATATGACTGGCACAGTGCAACAGTGGTGTTTTCTTCCCCCCCTTCTTGGCCTTCCAATAGGCGCATATGTTTCCAGGCATTCAATGGACCTGGATTTAGGGTTTGCTATTGCCCAGATTTTTTTTTTTTTTTAAGTTTAAAATTTTAACAGGAAATATTCACATGGTTCAAAAGTTTTTTTAAAAGTGTCATTATTATGGACATTAGATCTGCAGACTCAGAATTTAAAATAAGACTTTCCTAAGATTCTGCATGCAAGTAAGGAAATCAGGGGAATGCGTGCCAGCCTATAGCCTCACTTGTTACATTGAGGTCTTTAACATGTCAAATAATAGGTGAGGGAAGTATTATGACAAGCAGTTGTGTCTGTGAAAGAGGCTTGTGGTCATAAGTTAGAAAACTTTTAGAGCTATTTATAAAGAGGAAAAATGACATAGTTTTTAAATCACTTTTATTGATACATATTAATAAAGCATAAATCCATCCAAAAGTGTACAATCAATGGTATTTGGGATAATTACATAATTATGCATTCATCACTTCTAGAACATTTTCATTATTCCAACAAAAACAATAAACAAACAAAACTCATCACCTCTCAGTCTCTCGATGCCTCCCCTGTCGTACATAGCTGCTATTCTGCTTCCGTCTCTCTAGTTTATTTGTATTGACATACTTTTCAAAGGGATCACAGTATTTTTCCAGGGAAAAGAAAGCCTAAGAATTTTACTAGGTTGCTAAATCTGTAATCTCTTCTTTGTTAACTAACAGCTAGTATTTATTTGCTAGCTGGTGTTTTGTCATCACTAAACAGTGAAAAGTTTATTTCCAACACCTGTCCTCAAACTGCCCATTTCCCAACTTGCCCCTAAATTGCAACTGAGTTTGTGGGTTTTTTTTCTTTTTTTAATGTATCCTTTCAATTGCTTTAAGCGTAGACAGGTAAATTCAAATGTATAAGTATTCTTATTTTTTTCTCTCTTTAGAGCACAAAATGTAGCAAAGTATCCACTCTGTGCTGTACCTTGTTTTCTTAATGTCTTGGAGAGCTTTTCATAGTAGTCCTGAAAGAGTTTCCTCATTTGTTTTATTTATTTTTTACACTTTTTAAAAAAGTTAATAGATTACAAAGAATGTTACATTAAAAAACATGAAAAACACATAAAAAACATAAGAGGTTCCCATATACCCTGATCCCCACTCCCCTACCCCTTCATTTTTATAAATTGTATTTTTTTTTGAAGATATATATCCTCATTTGTTTTTACCACTACAAAAAATTCCATTGTATGGATGTGCCACAATTTAACTAGTTTCCTCTTTGATGGGTTTGTATTGTTTCAAATTTTTTGCTTCCATAATGGCCCTTATGGTCACACATCACTTCTCATGTGTATAAGATAAATCCCCAGAAGCTGTTACACACAGAGTATACACATGTATAGCTTTGATGTCTTTTGCTCAGATGGCATCCATCCCAGTCATAAATCAGAGCTACTAGAAGAGGAAATGGGCAGCCACAGATGTGTCTCTTTGGAGTTTATAGTTAGCTTCCTGAAGAGGTAGAGCACGCTTTGCCAGCTCCTGGGCTTCCCTTGGAAGTCCCCTGAATGTTCTAGGAAGTGTGCATGAGCCAAGCCAAACCATGTGGGGCAATGGCAGAGAAGCCCCTTTCCCATTCATTACAAAATGCCCTTCCTCCCTGTCTGCCAAAGGATCCCGTGGGATCGTCTCTCACTTAGGACCAAAAAGCACCTTGTTAAATGTCAGGGAAATGTTCTTAAATGTAATTTCAGCCAGTAGTCTTTGTCCACAGGTTAAAACAAGACCAAGACATGCATCTACTTCTTTAAAAGTTCTTTAAGCTCAAGAGGAAACTAGAAACTTGACTGCTATTGATAATGGACTAATGATGCGCTTCTCCCCCAAAGATGGAAGAGGTGACTTTTGCAAGAGAGCTTCTCCCAAGGACAATGTACAGAGAGAAAAAGTTTGGAACAAGGATGGGAAACAATGGAGCAGGAGAGAGAGGAGAAAATAAACGAGGGAACTCGATTTGTGTATAATTATCAGAAAACTGTGATAGTTTTATAAGCAATTATTTCAGGAAAAAGCTACCATTCCCTAGGGATTAGGAAAGCAGACCTTTCAAAGGGTCACCCTCCCCCCTCTCACACCCTCCCCCCTCACCCTCCCCCCCTCACACCCTCCCCCCCCTCACACCCTCCCCCCCCTCACACCCTCCCCCCCCTCACACCCTCCCCCCCTCACACCCTCCCCCCCCTCACACCCTCCCCCCCCTCACACCCTCCCCCCCCTCACACCCTCCCCCCCCTCACACCCTCCCCCCCCTCACACCCTCCCCCCCCTCACACCCTCCCCCCTCTCACACCCTCCCCCCATCCGGCTTTCTCTGAGCCCTCCTTGCCTGCCAGCGGGACTGCAGCCGGCTTCTCCCTGGGTTCCCTGCTCACGCTCAGGCCTGTGTTTCCCAAGGTTCTCAGGAATTCGCATGGGAAACCCACCTGCTCTAGGCCACCTGCCACCCCAGCCTCAGCCTCCCAGCTTCTGTTTCTGTTTTTTTCTTTCCAAGAGCATTTTCCCTGGCCGGAAAGAGGGTACGCTTTTGTGAAGAGTGTCTCATCCCGTGACTCTGGGCTCTAGAAACACCCCGCGGCTGGCCAACACCTGATGGGGTTGACTGGCGAGCCAAGGCCTATTTCAGGATGTCTCTTGGGCACAGCTCACTTCTGTAGAGATGGGAATGAGCCGTAGCGGTGGATTCTCTTGGAGAAGCCAGGCAAGGGGGCTCAGCAGTGTGCTGAACACACTCAGGGGAGAACAGCAATGCTCGCTGCACAGGCTTCTGATGGCGACTTCCTCCACTCTGACCACCACCTCTTCTCCTCTCTTACGTGCAGGGTAACCTCCTCTGCATGTAAGTGGTTGTGATAAGTCTGTGACCTGACTCAATCCCAAAGTTGCCAGTTATATCTTCTTGGCTGAATATTCTTTTTTTTTTTTAAAGATTTATTTATCTCCCCTTCCCCACCCTCCCCCTCCACCCGCAGTTGTCTGCTCTCTGTGTCCATTCACTGTGTGTTCTTCTGTGTCCGCTTGTATTCTCGTCAGTGGCACTGGGAATCTGTGTCTGTTACGTCATCTTGCTGCATTACCTCTCCGTGTGTGCAGCCCCACTCCTGGGCAGGCTGTGCTTTTTTCGCACTAGGTGGCTCTCCATACAGGGCACACTCCTTGCACGTGGGGCTTCCCTACGCAGGGGACATCCCTGCGTGGCGTGGCGTGGCATGGCATTCCTTGAGCGCATCAGCACTGCACATGGGCCAGCTCATTACATGGGTCGGGAGGCCCTGGGTTTGAACCCTGGGCCTCCCATATGGTAGGCGGACACTCTAGTGGTTGAGCCAAATCCACTTCCCTGAATATTCTTTTCTAGCTACATAACTGTGTGCTTGACCTCTGCTCTCCTCACCCCAATCCTCATCTGCTCATCTTTTGCTTTGATGGTGGCCTCTCTCCTTTGTTTCTCAGCTCTTCCCTTATCCATTACTCTTTTTGTTTTAAATTTCCTTTTTTCAAGATTCTGCCCACATGTCACTTTCTTGCTGAAATTTACCATCCTTCCTCCCAGGATTTAGTTGTTTCCCAAACTTCCTGTTAGCATCTATCCCACTCTACAGTATATTCCTGAATAGAAATGTTTCTCACGAGGCTGTGAAAACATGAGGGTAAAAGCTATGTCTTATCTTTGTTTACTGATATATAACAATCCTACAATTTATTAGGGTTCACTAAACATTTGTTCAATTAATGAATAAATCAATTCCTAGAAAGCAGATAAAGGGAAGCGGATTTTGGCTTAAGGGACAGAGTGTCTGCCTACCATATGGGAGGCCCAGGGTTCAAACCCAGCGCCTCCTGACTGGTGTGGTAAGCTGGCCCATGTGAAGTGCTGATATGCGCAAGGAATGCTGTGCCACACAGGGGTGTCCCCCGCATAGGGGAGCCCCACGCACAAGGAGTGTGCCCCATAAGGAGAGCTGCCCTACGCAAAAAAAAGGCAGCTCACCCAGGAGTGGTGCCGCACACGGAGAGCTGATGCATCAAGATGACACAACAAAAAGGGACACAGATTCCCAGTGCTGCTGACAAGAACAGAAGCAGACAAAGAACAACACACAGCAAATGAACACAGCAGACGATGGGGGCGGGAAGGGGAGAGAAATAAATAAAAAAATTAATCTTAAAAAAAAAGAAAGCAGATAAAGGAATGAAAACAGAAACCTCTCCTTTCTGAACGTACCTGGATATCTCTTTAGTATCAGCTATTAAAATTTTGATGATTCCGCTGAGTTTTTGAACACACAGCCAGATGGTTCAGTTGCCTGGAGCAAGGACTAATAAGGTCAAAGGAGTAGGTTTGATACCATATGACAGAGTTATGTTCATTCCAAAAAATTATTTTCTATACTGAGCATGTATTAAAACTAGAAAATCCATGAGCATTATATTTTAAAATATATTTATTAAAAAGGAATTTTGCAAAGTCCCATAGACCATTTCCCTTGTTTGAGCCAGCCCAGATCTTAGGTGGGATACGCAACAAGTTAAAAACCCGGGAAATAGGAATGAATAACCACACCAACAAGTCTCAACCTGGGTACTCACCATTGCTGTG
This sequence comes from Dasypus novemcinctus, assembly GCF_030445035.2. Lineage (NCBI taxonomy): Eukaryota > Metazoa > Chordata > Mammalia > Cingulata > Dasypodidae > Dasypus > Dasypus novemcinctus. The sequence continues at coordinate 17,034,677 of NC_080690.1, read as the reverse complement.
CCCCTAGAGCCAAAAACAGTGCCTGCCACATAGTAAGTGCTCAAGAAATATGTCTCCAATGAATGACCAAATGAACAAACATTAGTAGAGCATTTTTACTGTTAGAGTTGCCCTCATTGATCTAGGTAAGGAAGGGTGAGCAGATACTGAGCTAATATGGGTTCTTTCTCCCCAACACACTCTAAAGACCAATTTCAAAGAGGGAAAGAGTTTGTTTGAGGAAGCAAAGGCGGATGGTGGCTAAATGGCCCAAAATTGCCTCTCGGATCTGCAGAAATTCTAATACTTTATTAAAAAATTGATAATCACAATTACTTATTATCAACCCTTGGCTATGCCTTTGCATATAAAATTATTTCAATTCTAATTTGAAGTTCCAAGGTCATACAAGATAGACATCTCTATCATAGCTGGTGCACTGATCCCATCAGTGAATCATATTTTATATCTGGATGGCATTTGACAATTTTCAAGTCCTCTTGTCCACAGTCATGACAGCCCCGCAATTAGATACAGTAGGACAGCGATGATCTACACCCCTTTTTCAGAACAAGTAAACTGACTTTTAATGGTTAACTCCTCAGTCATGAATTGCCCAGGGTCTTGCCTGGATCAGAACCTAGGTCTTTCAGGCCCCAGGTGAGTTTTCCATGATCACACCCCACCTGAGCTGGAGAAAATCGGCAGCTTCCCAAACCTCCTAGTCCCGGCTGCCAGAGCACAGGAAAAGCTGTAGGAAGGGCAGAAACTCGAGCTCCAAAGCCAGAGTCTGCCCTCATCCGAAGCATCAGGGACCTTTCAACACCACGTTCCACAGGTCAGCTCCATCAGCCCGCCAGGCTCCTTCAGACCTTTCGGGGAAGGAGCCAGGCAGGGGTAGAGGGCGTTCCTGGTACGCAGGTTTGTGCTTTTTCGGAAAGATTCCCCAGGTGAGTCTGACCCAGCCCTGCTCCATCAACCACCCCCTGCCTCTACCCCACCGCCGAATCCCCGGCTTAGCTGCCCGAGGTTATCTGATACTCCCGCTCCAGTCGCCCGGCGCCAAGGGCCCTGCCCTGGAGGTGGGTACAGAGAAACTCTCCTCTTACCTTGTGAGGGCTTAGGCGTCCCCGCCAGCCAGGCTGAGCCGCTTCTCTCCTCTGACTCACCGGCTCCCCTCCCGGCTTCCTCCTCCTGCTAGCGTTTTGCGTAACCGTCCCTCCTCGACGCAAAAGCCACTGCCCTCTCCCTTCAGGCAAAAAGACGAACCCACCTTCCAAGACGCATGTGGGAAAGCCCTGGCTCTCCGAGAACCGTGACCTGAGCCGTTTTAGCACCCGTGGGGAGGCTTCCCTGGAAGCGGGCCGCGAGGAGCCCAGGAGGAAGCCTTCTCTCCCAAAGCTGGGCGAGGACCCTGGAATGCTCCTTCCCTGCAGGCTGCCCCGAAGGTGACTCCCTCAGGGCGGGGTGGAAACCACAGGAGCAGCCCTGGGAGGAAGTCCATAGGGAGATCCTGTGACTACACAGCTAGAACGTCCACCAAATCCTAAACCCTAATCTTAAACCCTGTTGTAAAAAAAAAAAAAAAAAAAGGCGGGGTGGGGGGGGGGGGGAAGAAAGCGAGAAATCAATTTCTAGATTGCACCTGCCTGCTCCCTCCCCTCGGGGTTAGGGAGCTAGCGTTTCGTGGACTCTGTCATTTTCATCTTCACCCTTCCTGTGGGAGGTAATAACTATTTTCTAAGAGGACATAGATGTATTGGCCTTCCATGGAGAAAAGGAACAAAAAGTTGTTTTCCCTTAAGCAACACCAACAAAAAAACAAATTATCATCAAAAGTTATAGTTTACCAGCCTCTGTGCCTTTAGCAGATCAGCTAACCTCTCAGAGCTACCCTGACATCTGCTACTTTACAGAACTGTAAGATATAAAACAATTTAAAAAAACCTTTCACATGCTCACGAATCGATATAAATTGTGGTGGCATATAAAAGCCATGGACTTTGGAGTCTGAAATCTGGGACTTCTCCCAATGCTAGAATATCTGCATAAAATAAAGGATAATGATATTTATCTTAGAGAATGGTTGTCCATGTTAGGATGAGTGCATACAATCCCCCCAACACAATACTGTGATGACAAGAATAAAAATTAGAAAGTGATAGTTATTATTGAATAATAATAATAATAATACCTCTTTCTTCTTCCTCAGCTGCTTGCCAGTTCTCCAGGTCTTGAAAGAGAGAGCCGGCAGGGGTGCTTTACAAGTGCTGAGATAATCCAGGAAGTTATCTCTGCTCATTTCCATCAGCTGAGACCCCTAAGGCTTTCTCATTGGCACAAATGACAAGAACCTGTGGTGGAGGCCTCTCATTGATTTCAATTTTGTGGCCGGCCCTCCTTTCCCATTTCTTTCTGGGAGAATGCTTTTCCTCCAAGGGACTCAGTGCAGAGGTGTAATTAATCAACAAGCCCAGAACCGAGCAGTTGGTAGTTTTATTTGTAATATAAAAGTCATCTTTGTTAATTATAGGAAATTCGAAAAATATAAAATGTTTAAGGAAGAAAGTAGAAATCTCTTTACATATCACTGCCTAGAGAAAACCACTGTTGACCTTTCTTCTTTGCATATGGAAATCTGCATAATTGAGATCCTACTGGAAAAGTAGTTCTGTAGTATTTCCTTGTTTTTATTTGATTGCAAAACATGTAAGTTATGAAATACAATTAGGACATAAAGGTACAAGTTCACGAATAATATAAAGTAGTCACCACTTAGATTAAAAATAAAAAACATTGTCAGACACCCCACCCTGGCTGCCTCCCATGGCTCTTCCCTCATACACTCTGAGTCATCATTACTGACTTGCGTGATAAACAGTGCCTTGATTTTCCTTACAATTTATCACTTTAAACAATACAGTTAAATTTCCCCCATCTTGACCTTTATATAAATTGAATCTTACCATGCATTCTTTTGAGCTTGGCTTTTTTCATGTAACATTATGCTTGTAAGATTCGTCATATTGTTGCATACAGTTAGCCTATTCGTTTTTATGACTGCGTAATATTCCATGCATGAATATACCACAATTTTGTCCATAATCTTGCTAATGGACATTTGAGTTATTTATATTTTGGGCCAGTATCTGTAGAGGAAGCTGGTGAACTGATTTTTTTTTTTTTCCACATTATACCGTGAGCATTTTCTCAGGTCAACAGGTATTTTTGGAATATATTATTTTGAAATGATTCATATGATTCTAAATTCCCAGGGTTCTGTTTGACATTTAGATTGTTTTGTTTTTCTCTATTGGATATAACACTTACAGACTAAAGTGATGATTAAAACAATTAGATATCATGATCAAGTGGGATTTATATCTTATACACAGAAAATCCTGAAAGCTCCTAGAACTAAAAGCTGAATTCAACAAAGTAGCAGGGTACAACACCCCAAAATCAATTGTGTTTCTATACACAAGCAGTGAACAATGAACAAGAAATCAAGGGGAAAAAAATCCAATTCACAATAGCAACTAAAAGAATGGAATATCTAGAAATAAATCTAACCAAGGACGTAAAGGACTCATACACAGAGAACTACAAAATGTTGCTGAAAGAAATTAAAGAAGATCTAAGTAAATGGAAGGATATTCCATGTTCATGGGTTGGAAGACTAAATATCATTATGATGTCAATACTATCCAAAGCAATTCATAGATTCAATGCAATCCCAATAAAAATTCTAACAACCTTCTTTGCAGAAATGGAAAAGCCAACCATCAAATTTATATGGAAAGGTAAAGGGCCCTGAACAGCTAATGCCATCTTGAAAATGAAGATTGAAGTTGGAAGGCTCACAGTTCCTGATCTTAAAACTTAGTACAAAGCCGCAGTAACCAAAACAGCATGGTATTGGCCCAAAGACAGATACATAGACTAATGGAATAGAACTGAGAACTTAGAAATCAACCCTCACATTTATAGCCAATTGACTTTTGACAAGGTAGCAAAGACCACTCAATTGAGAAAGAAGAGTCTCTTCAACAAATGATGCTGGGAAAACTGGATCTCTAATTGCAAAACAACAACAACAGCAACAATAACAACAACAAAACAGAAGATCTCTGCCTCACACCATATACAAAAACCAACTCAAAATAGATCAAAGACCTAAATATAAGAGCTAGACCTATCAAACCCCTAGAAGAAATTGTAGTGAAGCATCTTAAGGACCTTGTGATAGTTTCTTATACTTTACAATATAATATTTGGAATGATGGAAATGTTTGGTAATGGATGGTGGTGATGGTAGCACAACACTGTGAATGCAATTAACAGCACTGAAATATATATCTGAATATGATTAAAAAGGGAAATGTTAGATTGTATACATGGTAACAGAATAAAAAATTTTTAAAAATCCATGGCGCTATATACTACACAGTCAATCCTAAGTTAAACCATGGACTTTAATTAATAGTGCGATTATAAAAATGTGCTATCATCAGTTGTAACAAATATTCCATACCAATGCAAGGTGTTGGCGATGGGATAGTATATGGGAATCCTGTATTTTATGCATGATTGTTTTGTAAATCCAAATGTCTCTAAGAAAGAAAGCAAAAGGCTAAGGTGGAAGTCTTATGATTAGATGAGATGATCTGTACACAGTACTCAGCATCAGCACAGTCCCTAGCACAAAGGAGCTACCCCACCTCCTTCCTTACCTTCACCTCTTTAGTTTGTGATTCACAAATCAGTTAGGAAGAATTTTTGCAATGACTGGATTGGAAGCAGCCCTTAAGAAATAGGACCTCCCATTTATTGTAAGCCCATGATATCCAAAACAGGGTCATTCCCAGAAAGGGAAGACCATGAAAAGATAATTATATCTCCTGATTATTTAGAGTATGCTACCTACTGGGCAGTTCCCATCTCACTTATTTTAGTTAGTCTTTTCTGTGGGCTTAGGAGGTAAATCCCGTATTTTCCAAATGAAGGAATAGAAGCTTGCGAAGCTGAGCAACTAATCCATGTTTACATGACTGAACACAGCATATGAATCCAAATCCCAGGGTTACTCAGCAGGTAACAGCACCTCCTCCATTATCATGGGCCATTAGGTCTATTTCCACTCACTGTACTAATGAGAATAGTCAAAACACAGGATGGAAATCTTTCCACGGTTATAAGAACAGAAATTTCACATTCATGAAAAGCAAATAAGTTACAAATTTCCCTGTGCCACCAGGTAATCCTCAGCCTCTGTAGACTTTTATGGAGAGTTCTTTTATTCACAGGGAAGGCAAGAAGAGAGTACTACATCTTTGCCAATCGCCTGATGAACACTGATAACTTTAATCCAGCCCTTTCTAATATTCTCCTCACATTTTTTCAAAGCCTTCCAAAGAATAATAATGTTCCTCAAATACACCATAACCAATCTGAGCCTCCTCCTGACATAGAGGTGCAACGGACACAACCAATCCAAGGCCCACAGAGAAAAGGTGGCATTGGAGTGGGAAAAATGGACATGGTGGCTGATGGATATGGGGAGTGGCAGGAAGAGATGAGATGTGGAGGCGCCTTTGGGACTTGGAGTTGCCCTGGATGGTGCTTCAGGGGCAATCACCGGACATTGTAAATCCTCCCAGGGCCCACTGGATGGAATATGGGAGAGTATGGGCCATGATGTGAACCACTGACCATGAGGTGCAGAGATGCCCAGAGATGTACTTGCCGGGTGCAATGGATGTGTCATGATGAGGGGAGTGAGTGTTGCTGGGGGGGGAGTGGTGGGGTGGTGGTGGTGGGGCTGAATGGGACCTCATATATATATATATATTTTAATGTAACATTTTTACAAAGTCAATTAAAAAAAAAAGATACAGTTTGTAAAAAAAAAAAAAATCAAATACACCATAACCCTTAAGTAATTCATATCAATCTGCCATCTTTTCCTAGGCAAGAAATTCATGCTGGTAGAATGCCAGGAAGCAAAGGAAACCATCCCCTGGTTACTGGCATCTGGCGGTAGTTGCATATTCAGATACTGAGCTTCTAAGAGTCTACAGTATTCCATGAGCACTAGGAAGACATTTGAATGCCAGAGTCTGATATCCAGGCCTCCTCATGGAAATCCAACCAAGAAAACACCATTCTCTAAGGCAGCACTGTCCAATAGAACTTTCTGTGTTGATGGAAATGTTCTGTATCTGTGCTAGTACGGTAGCCACCACCCACATATGAACACAGAGCAGTTGAAATGTGGTTAGCAGTACCATATTGGATAGTGCAGTATCTTAGTTCACCAAAAGGCTGGTGAAGCAAAGACCAGAAATCTCTTGGCTTTTATAAAGGACATTTATTTGGGGTAAAGGCTTACAGTTCCAGGCCATGAAAAGTCCAACCCAAGGTACCATAAGAAAGAGCAGGTGTAGCTCAGTGGTTGAGCACCTGCTTCATATGTCTGAGGTCCCGGGTTCATTGCCTGGTACCTCCTTAAAATAAAAGACACCATAAGAGGTGCTTTCTCACCAAAGTCTGCTGCCATGCATTAAAGCAAGGTGGTAGGCGACCTCTGCCAGGCTCATTCCTTCCTGAGTTGCTCAGTGGGCCCAGCCTCTTGGGGCCTCTCTCTGACATGGCACGATCAAACATGGCAGTTCCCATTTTTCCTCCTCTGTCTATGTGAGTCCATTTATATCAGACCAGCATGGGGCAGGGACTCAACGTGAGTCCAATAAAAAGCCTTAAATTGATCTTATCAGGTAATCTAATCAATGACCCTTCAGCTGAATTTTTTTAAAGATTTATTTACTTACTTAATTTTTAAAAATTTATTCCCCCTCTCCTGGAGATGCTTCTCTCGTCTCTCTGCTCATTGTTTGCTCACCTTCTCCAGGAGACATCAGGAACCAAACCTCGGAGTGCCCACGTGAGAGGGGAGTGCCCAATGGCCGGAGCCCGGTCTGCTTCCCTCTCAGCTGAATTTAATGCAACCAGAGGGTATCACACCCAGAGGAAGAGATTAGTTTAGAAACACAGTCTTTCTTTTATTGGGATTCATAAAATAATCTCAAACTGCCACATGCAGTGATGGTAAAAAGGTTTATTCCCTTTCTTTTTGAGTTTTCAGAAACTCTGATGTAGGATAGAGGCCGTCCTTCTGGAAAAAATGCTTGTGTGCTCATCATTCAAACACAAACTTGCATCTAATTTCCAAGGGTCCCAAATGAAGACTCCCTACCAAAGGCTGCCTGAACTTCAGGTGCTCCTCAGAGCTTGATTTGAGGACAGTTGTCTCCCAGGGACCACTGTTCAGTAAAGCTGTGGCTCCACCTTTTGGCCCTCAGGTCTTTACCATCCTTCCATCCAGGGACCCATCTGAATGGTATAGAGAGCCTGGGTCAGCCAATGGACAGAGGCTGCTTTTCTCAGGGGCTAAGGAGGGTTTTCCTGTTGGTTTCCCCACTTCTGCCACCTTTATCCAGACTTTTAGGGCAGGAGTTTTTTCACTGCTCTACATGGCTACTTGTCTTTCCTGTCCACAGTGACAGTGAAAGGGCAGGCAGGCTTTCCATGAGTTTCCTTCCATGTGAGATTCTTCGCTTTACTCAGTAGGCATCAGCGTGCAGCGTGGATGTCAAGGCACACACCTGGTGGGTGACACTGCACAACCTGCATTGGTCACCAGCCCTTGGGACCGGCCTGACCAGAGCACTGGCTAATTGGCTGAGTGCAGGGGAATGGATTCTAGAGCTTGCAGGTTTGGCTAAGCTTTGGCAGGTTATGGAAGTTGGACCTCAGCCCCTTCTCAGATAGTCACCCTCAGTCAGAACCTGTTGCCTTGAGATGGGCCCAGGGATAGATCCCCTGACAATAGAAAGGCCCTTATTGCTGTGTTAGAAGCATTTGTTTCAACTAGGTGGACTAGGGAAGGTCAGGATTAGGGAAAAGGTGAACCCAGTTTTAAATTTCTCCTCGTTCTTGTTTTCTTGAGGGTTGATGGGGTAGGGAAATGGGGACTAAGGAGCCAGCGTTCCTAGTAAAGGCCAGGGGTCCTTGAATGTCTTGATATTGCTGGGTAACGGCTGCTTTATCTGGAATCAGGCCAGTACATGGTCTGGGATTTCTACCTCCAGGTTTCAAAAATTGCCAGACTGCTACAGGTGATCCATGATGGCCCAGTTAAGGAGTTCCTGGGTATGACTTCCAGGGAAAATATAAGGGTGCCGTCTGGTGGACTGTAACCCCATGTATCAAACTGATCAGTAAAGTCATCTGTCCCATTCCCAAATAGTTGTCAAATTTCTTCCCCTTCTCTTTCTATCCACATCCACTGCCTTTGCTCAGGCTCTCAATTTTTCTTGCTTGAACTTCTGCTGACAGCCCCTCTGCTTTCAATCCTACCTCCTCTAGTCTTTGTACCACTTTACTGCTAGAACGATCTTTCATAATATGAGTCCAATTCCTATCACTTCCCTGATAAAACCCTTCAATGGATCTCATTATAAATAAGGTGAAAACTCCCGGGCATGCCGTTAATTATCTCCTAAGAGCTGGTGTCTCTCTACTCGCCATCGTAATCTCCAAGATGCAATAAATTCCAAAAATATTTCTGGAGTGCCTATTACATACCAGGCGCTGCTCTGGGCACTGAAAGCAACAGTCAATAAAACATTCCCTGCCCTGGTGGCACTTGCATTATTTTGGGTGGGGAGACAAACAGAAATAAAAGGTGTAGTAAATCAGATTATGGCAAGTACTGTGGAGAAAAATGAGGAGGGAAGAAAGAATCAAGATTGCCTGCAGGGATTTGTTGTCTTTTTATACAGGGGCGCCAGGAAAAGTAACATTTGGGCAAGGACCTGTAGGAGGTAAGGGAAAAAGACCAAGAAGGTATCTGAGGAAAGACTACTTGAGGCAAAGAGAAGAGCAAGCTCAGAGGCTCCAAGCCAGGAATCACAAGAAAAGCAATGTGACTGGTATAGAGTGAGTGGGGGTAGGAGAGTAGCAGAAGAGGAAGTTGAGAGATAACAATGGACAGGGTGGGATTTTCTGTAAGTCCAAGTTCGTCCTTGTGTGAAGGAGTTTGGGGGAAGTGGATCTGGCCCAATGGATATGGTGTCTGCGTACCACATGGGAGGTCCAAGGTTCAAACCCAGGGCCTCCTAACCCATGTGATGAGCTGGCCCACGTGTGGTGCTGATGCATGCAAGGAGTGTTGTGCCACGCAGGGGTGTCCCCCGCATAGGGAAGCCCCACGCGCAAGGAGTGCGCCCTGTAAGGAGAGCCGCCCAGCACGAAGAGAGTGCAGCCTGCCCAGGTGTGGCGCTGCACACACGACACAGCAAGATGACAACAAAAAAAGAAGATGACGCAACAGAAAGAGATGCAGATTCCGGGTGCTGCTGACAAGAATACAAGTGGACACAGAAGAACACACAGTGAATGGACAAAGAGAGAAACAACTTGTGTGTGTGTGGGGGGGGGGGGGGAGGGTAGAGAAATAAATTAATAAAAATTAAAAAAATAAAAAGGAGGAGTTTGGTTCTTAGTTGGAGGGAGATGGGAAGCTACTGGAGGGTAAGAGTCCAGGAATGACTTGTGTTGTATAAGGTTCATTCTGGATACTGTGAGGGCAATAAACTATAAGAGGGCTGTCTTAGTCTTCTAGGGTGCTGTGACAAATACCATAAAATGGAATTTATTGGCTCATGGTTTGGAATGCTAGAAGTCCAAAAATCAAGGAGTCAGCAAGGCCATGCTTTCTCTTTGACTTTTGCAGCCTTCTGGTGCGGGTCTGCCACAATTCTTGGGGTTCCTTGCTCCTGCCATATGACCATCTCTATCTCCTTGTGTCTGCTCTTCCAGTTTCTGCTGACTTCCAGCTTCTTCCTGTGTGGCCTTCCCTGACTTTGTGTCCTAATTTCTTCTACTCATAAAGGACTTCAATAAAATCGTTTAAAGTCCCACCCTGATTCAGTTGGGCCACACCTTAATGAAAAACAATTTAACTTCAAAAGGTCCTGTTTACACAAGAGTTCACACCCACAGGATGCAAATTAAGATTAGGAACATGTCTTCTGTTGGGGTACATAATTCAATTTACCACGAGGATCAAGGGCAGAAGCTGGAAGATCAGCTGGGAGGCCAGGTGAGACAAAGATGGCTTGGGTCAGGGTGGTAGCAATGGAGGCTGTGGATTCCAAATCTATTTTATTTCATTTTTTTTATTTTTTAAATTTTTATTTCTCTCCCCTTCCCCGGCCCGCCCCCCCCCCCCTCAGTTGTCTGCTCTCTGTGTACATTTGCTGTGTGTTTCTCTGTGTCCACTTGCATTCTTGTCAGTGGCACTGGGAATCTATGTCTCTTTTTGTTGCATCATCTTGCTGTGTCAGCTCTTCACATGGTGCAGTGCCACCCTAGGCAGGCTGCACTTTTTTCATGTTGGGCGGCTCTCCTTATGGGGTGCACTCCTTATGCGTGGGGCTCCCCTATGCAGGGGACATCCTTGCATGGCACAGCACTCCTTGCACGCATCAGTGCTGTGCACAGGCCAGCTCATCACACAGAGCAGGAGGCCCAGGGTTTGAACACTGGACCTCCCATGTGGTAGGCAGACACTCTATCCATTGAGCCAAATCCACTTCCCCTCCAAATCTATTTTAAAGGTAGAGTAAATAATTTGCTCATGGATCTGATGTGGGGATGAGGGAAAGATAAAAGGTTAACTCAAGAATATGGTTCATTTTCTGGAAGGATTAGGCTTCGGGATGGAAGTCAGGAATCTGGTTTTGGATATGTTAAGTTCAAGATGCCTTATAGACATTCAAGTGGGGCTGCTGATCAGGCAGTTGAATATATAAATCTAGATTCATTGGAAAGGTCCAGGCTAGATATATACTTTTAACAGTTGGGCAGTTTGAAGTTTTTGTGGACACCAGAAAATCCTGTGGTTTTGTTGTTGTTGTTGTTGTTGTTGTTGTTTTTCAGGAGGTACTGGGATTGAACCTGGAACCTTGTATATGGGAAGCAGGGGCTCAACCTGTTGAGATATATCTGCTCCCCAAAATCTTGCTCTTAAAGCTAATCCATTTCTTTTTTTTTTTTAAAGATTTATTTATTTATTTAATTTCCCCCCCTCCCCTGGTTGTCTGTTCTTGGTGTCTATTTGCTGCGTCTTGTTTCTTTGTCCGCTTCTGTTGTTGTCAGCAGCACGGGAAGTGTGGGTGGCGCCATTACTAGGCAGGCTGCTCTTTCTTTTCACGCTGGGCAGCTCTCCTCACGGGCGGGCGCACTCCTTGCGCGTGGGGCTCCCCCACGCGGGGGACACCCTTGCGTGGCACGGCACTCCTTGCGCGCATCAGCGCTGCGCATGGCCAGCTCCACACGGGTCAAGGAGGCCCGGCGTTTGAACCGCGGACCTCCCATATGGTAGACGGACGCCCTAACCACTGGGCCAAAGTCCGTTTCCCAAAGCTAATCCATTTCTGTGTATTTAAACCTATTGTAGGTGGGACCTTTGATTAAATTACTTCAGTTAAAGACCTTTGATTAGATTGTGTGACCCAGAATGGGTGTTACTCTGCTTATGGCAGTTCTTTATTAACAGAGGAATAAAAAGCTGTAGATACAGAATAAAGCTGCGGAGACAGAGGGGAACCCAGAAGCTGAGAGAGAAGGCCCCCAAGAACCAGAGGCTGGAACCAACAGAACACAGAGGCTGAGAGGAAGCCACTGTAGCCAGAAGCTGAAAGCAACAAGGCCTGGAGGAGAAGGGAGAGAGGAGCAGATGGAGAAAGGGGAGATGAGCAGATATTGCCATGTGCCTGACCCCCCACAGCTGAAGCTCAGGGAGAAAGCATCTCTGAAGATGCCTTGATTTGGACCCTTGCACAGTCTCAGAACTGTAAGCTTTTAACCTAATAAATTCTCATTGTAAAAGCCAACTCATTTTGATATATTGCTTTGGCAACATTTAGCAAACTAAAATAAGAGTCATCAACATAGAGATGGTAATGTAGAGCCCTGAGACCTGATGAAAACAATGAAGAAGAGTGAGAAGATAGAGAAGAGGACAAAGGAAACCAAGAAGGAATCACTGGCAAGTTAAGAGGTAGACAAGGTGAATGTGGTGATCTGGAAGCCAAGAGAAGAAAGGGTTTCAGGGAGAAAGGAGAAATCAACTGTGTAAAGGGCTTTGGAAAGATTAAGAAGGATGGAGACTGCATATTGACCATTTGGTATAGCAATGCAAAGAGCAAGAGAAGATTCTGTGGCATCAGGAGCATGAAAATCCAATGGGAGGAAAGGAATTGGAAAAAGGAAGGATAGCTAACTTTCTTTGTCTAAAGGAGAAGAGAAATGTGACAGTCATTAGAGGGGGAAGTGAAGTCAAGACACAATTTTTTTAAAAGATGGGAGAAATAACAGCTTATGTGCTAATGGAAATGATCAGAAAAGAGAAAACTGATAGTGCAGAAGAGAGGGAAGTGGTTGGAATGATGGAAATGGGATCAGAGGCACAAGTGGAAGATTTGGCATTAGCTAGGGATACACACAGTTTATTCTTATTAATAGAGGGAAAGGCAGAGTAAATGGGCAGATGCAGGTAGGTGGGAAAATGATGCTGGGAATTTGTGGAAAATATCTTCTTATTGCCTTTATTTTCTCAGTGAGCTAGAAGACAAGGTTATCAGCTGAGTCTGAGAATGGGGAAGGAGTTATTAGGAGTTTGAAGAGGGAGAAGAAGGTATGAAATTGCCGTCCATGAGAATGGGTTAGTGACTGGGTTAGGGTAACTGAAGTACTGTTGAGGGGTGACACTAAAGTCTTTTTGAGGTGAGTCATCAAGCATTTAAAGTGAGAGTCCTCAGCATAGGCGTGTGATTTTTTCCAGCCTTGATTAGCTGCTGTACTTGTGCAGGCATAGGTTGAGAGTTAAAGTGTCATTACTTCTCCATATTATGCAAAGCATCTGGAGTCAGCTTCATTGAAAGTCTGAGAGTTTTGACTGCGGAAGGAAAGGAAAGTAATGATAGAAACAACGAAGGGCAGGGTCGCTCTCCAGGGGTTGTCACAGGGGTTCCTGGAAGCTGACCCATAAAAAGAGAAGTCTGGGGTAGTCCGTGGGAGCTGATACAGTAGCTTGATAGTGCCAGTGGGTGCCATCATTCTGTGGAACTTCAACCTCGTGCTTATTGCCTTGTGGTCATAAGCATTCTGGCTGCACATCCAGGACTCACAACTATGCTCCAGACAGGAAGATGAAAGAAGGGTTAAGAGGTGAAGGATAGGGAAGCAGACTTGGTCCAATGGATAGGGTGTCCGCCTACCACATGGGAGGTCCGTGGTTCAAACCCTGGGCCTCCTTGACCCGTGTGGAGCTGGCCCATGTGCAGTGCTGATGCGTGCAGGGAGTGCCCTCCCATGCAGGGGTGTCCTCCATGTAGGGGAGCCCCACATGCAAAGAATACACCCCGTAAGGAGAACCGCCCAGCGTGAAAGAAAGTGCAGCCTGCCCAAGAATGGTGCCACACACACGGAGAGCTGACACAACAAGATGACATAGCAAAAAGAAACACACAGCATTGTTCACTATTGCCAAAAGTTGGAATCAATCCAAATGTCCATCAACAGACGAGTGGATCAATAAAATGTGGTATATTCACACAATGGAATACTACTCAGCTGTAAGAACAAATACACTACAATCACATGTGATAACATGGATGAACCTTGAGAATCTTATGTTGAGTGAAGCAACCCAGGCATTGAAGGACAAATACTACATGACCTCAATGATATGAAATAAGCAAACTGCCTCAGAGAGCTAGAGTGTGGAAAAGAGGCTTACAGGAAATCGGGGGGTGGAGGAAGGATGTGAGTTAATGTCTGCAGGGGGGGAATCTGTGATGAACTGGCGGTAAGTATGAGCACAAAGAAGGGACAAAATGGGGGCAAGGGGTTGCCTTCGGATGGGGCTTTGTGGGTTGGAGGGGGGCTGGGGATGGGCAGAGGGGTAATATTATCTAAAAAATGGGGGGAGGGAGGGGCAACATACGAACATGGGAGAGTGTCAGGTGTTTGTTGAGAACAAAACGTTGAGAAACTCGTATCAAAGTATAAGTAGGAGGGTTACCTGTTTAGGATGCTCAGGGGGTATGGTCTGATGCGGGAAGGACTCCAGGGGAATAGCTGAAGGCTCATTATGCCAAGGTGGGTAGTACCATTGGGAAGAGACCCAAGAAGTGAGAGTTGGGGTGGACCCACATCCTGGAGTAGACTAATGCCGTCAAATAGAGAGAACTGTATCTCTCGTGAGAGAGGATGGCTCCCAGGGCAACAGGGCAGTTGAGAAAGTCAGGCCCTGAATACTGCTGCAAATATCTCTGGACATGGCTTCTTGGGAAATGGAGATTGGCTGGTGGTGTGGGTCCCAAGGGGAAGGGGAAAATGGATGTGGAATGGATGGAACCAAGGTAAATATGGGGGCAAGAGAGGAGTTTTGAGAGAGTACACGAGGATGAATATAAAACATGTAATATTACACCAAAAACATATAGGGGACGACAGACTAATAATGTAAACCATAAGGCAAAACATAGGATAACTAAAAAATTTAGAAAACTGTACAACCTAAAGTATGGACCACATAGTAAGTACAGCAGTCACCTTGTTTGAAAGCTATTGTCTTGGAATCTCTACATCAGTTTCAGGAAATATATGAATAAGTTAAAAGATTATCGCTGTGGAAGGGAAAAGGTTTTATGGTGGATCTGGGGAAGTACTGTATATTGTATATATGAATTTCAGTGATCTAAGACTCTTGTGAAGCTGACAATTTGTTGGGATTGACTTTACAGGAAGTTTTGGATCACAGAGTGGTTCAACAATGGCAGCGGAGGAATACTGATATAGGATGTTATTGACAAGATATATAGGGTTAACAGGGAGTTATACAGGGCATATGCCCAGGGTATATAGTAATGTCTAGATATACTCATAGTGGAAACAATTAAAAACAACAGCTGGGGGGGTACCGGGCCCCTGGCCGGGGGATCACTGTCGTGGACCCTGGAGGAGCAGTGGCAGTCCCCCAGGTGCAACGGCAGGAACCAGGAAGGAAGGAGGGCCCAACAGTGGGCTCCTGATACTAATGGCTATGCTTTTGAGCCTGTACACCTGCAATAAGAACAAGGCCTAGAGTAGCACTGTGCCTGGGGGTTTCCTCCTGACAGCCTTCATGTTACTCAAATGTGGCCACTCTCACAGCCAAATTCAGCATGTAGATGCAGTGCATTCCCCCCAGCGAGGGACATGACATCCGGGGATGAGCCTCCCTGGCACCGAGGGACCACTACCACATACCAGCTGAAGATACAACTAGAAAATGACCTTGAATTAAAGGTTCAATACAGATCAGCAGAATATCCCTGTCTATATAATAACATGACTTCAAAATGCTGATTGACCTAATGTAAGGGGGAAATGGAAAGGAGAAATGAGATTATAAGGCTGTGAGTCTCTAAAAAAGAGTCTGGAGGTTGTCAGAAGGAATCCCCTTGTGCACAACTGAGCAGAGTCTGAGAGACAGACAAAGTAGATACAACCCCAGGTATTGGTTCTTTTGAGGGATAAAGAGACCCACGGGTTCTATGGTCATGGCAGATGGGGTTCACTGTCATGGCAGATGGCCCTTCTTCGGAGCCTGTGTTTCTGCGTGATGGAATTGGACTCAGAGGGGATCTCTTTTCACAAGACTTCCATGCTACTTTATAGGAATTGTAATAGGTGCTGGGGTTTAAGATATATTTAGGGGATTTGAATCTCTGGACTGATAATATGACACCCAGGCCCAGAACCTCAACAGACTTCAGCTCCTACACTTTGATTTATTGGACTTACTCCACTCAGCTAACATGGAGTTGAAGGTCAACCACCACACCATGGAGCCTAGAGTGTCTACAACTGAAAGCAGGAGGAGTGCATCCAGTATCCATGTGGAATCTAAGCCCCCACTTGACATAGATGTGCAATGGACACAACCAATCCAATGTCCACAGAGAAAATGTGGAATGGGTGTGGGAAGGGTAGCCATGGTGGCTGCTGGGTTTGGGGAATGGGAGGAAGAGATGAGAGGTGGAGCCGGTTATGGGACGTCGAGTTGTCCTGGGTGGTGTTTCACGGACAACTACGGGACATTGTAGATCCCCCCAGGGCCCACTGGATGGAACGTGGGAGAGTGTGGGCTATGATGTGGCTCATTGACTATGGGGTGCAGTGATGCTCAGAGATGTTCTTACCAGGTGCAATGGATGTGTCACGATGATGGGAGCAAGTGTTGCTGTGGGGGGAGTGGGGGGTGGGGGCGGTGGGGTTAAATGGGACCTCATATTTTTTGAATGTAATTTTTAAAAATAAATAAATAATTAAAAAAAAAAAAAAAGAAACACAGATTCCCAGAGCTTCTGATAAGGATAGAAGCGGTCACAGAAGAATACACAGTTAATGGACACAAAGAGCAGCCAACTGGGGGGGGGGAGGGGAGGCAGGAGAAATAAAAAAAACAACAACCATACCTTAAAAAAAAGAGGAGAAGGATATATGCATCTTACAAAGCAAAGAAGCAGGGTACAATCTCCCAAATTCTTAGCTCATGTGGGTTGCTCTGCTTGGAGAACCTTCCCCCCTGTAATGCCTGGCTAACTTCCCTCATCTCTTTCAAAATTCAATTCAGGGAAACGGACTTGGCCAAGTGGTTAGGGCGTCCGTCTACCACATGGGAGGTCCGCGGTTCAAACCCTGGGCCTCCTTGACCCGTGTGGAGCTGGCCCATGCGCAGTGCTGATGCGCGCAAGGAGTGCCGTGCCACGCAGGGGTGTCCCTCGCGTAGGGGAGCCCCACGCGTAAGGAGTGCACCCCGTAAGGAGAGCCGCCCAGCGTGAAAGAAAGTGCAGCCTGCCCAGGAATGGCGCCACCCACACTTCCTGTGCCCCCGCCACCGACAACAGAAGACAACAGAAGCGGACAAAGAAACAAGACAACAAGACACAGCAAATAGACACAGAGAACAGACAACCAGGGGAGTGGGGGGAATTAAATAAATTAATTAATTTAAAAAAATTCAATTCAAATCAGCATTACTTTCTCTGGGAAACCTTTCCTTACCTCCCTAGGCCGAGTTAGGTGCCCTTGTTTGTGCATTCAGAGTCTGTGGTAAATTTCAGTGACAGCCCCAATTCTCCTACCTCATATCCATGCCCTTTACCATGTAACACTGACTCTGGTCTTGGCGATGTGGGGATGTTTCAAATCAGAGGCTTAAAAACTCCTTGCATATTCATTATACCATAGAAATAAGAAAACATGGTTTTCACTTAGGTTCCTTAGTGCACACTTGGTGTAGTAATGGCTGGTATCAACCCATCTCTAATTTGTCAGTTCACAAATTAACCTACTATACTGTCATTTCAAAAATATAGTGCGTTGTTGGAAAGTGAGTTAAAGAAAAGATTAAAATGAAGATAGTCTCACTTTTAATTGGGATCCATTTTAAAATTTGTAATCCATTTAAGCTTTTTGTTGCTAAATTTTTTTAAAAAGTCACTTGAGTGGTTGGGCATGCTCTTGCTCTTATGCCTCAGCCACTGCCGTGAGAACCTGCGTGCTGAAGGATGAGAGCCACGTGAAGCACAGCCTAATCACCATGGTTAGTCTAGCTGAGGCCATCCTAGGTCAGCCAGCAGCAACCAACCCCTAGACACTTAAGCAAGCCCAGTCAAGGTCAGCAGAACCACCTATTCAGCCACCCCAGATGCACGAGGAATTAACATTTATTTTTGTATACCACTAAAGTTGTGTAGTTGTTTGATATTCAGCATTATTGTGGCATTAGATAATTGATACCAAGCTCCTTGGGCATAACTATGTTATACACTTTCCCTCCATCTCCTCAACTACTATTGAGGAGCTCCTTTAGGACACACCCACCTTTTACCTTTGTGTTTTCACACCTAGCACAGGGCATATAGTAGGTGCTCAATGAAAGCCCATCAAAGGAATGAATGAATGAACCGTTGTTCAACCCTTAAAAAGGAACTTACTACTTGGTACACAATAGGTACGAAATTCCCCATAACTAAACACTGCAATCAAGTGAACACACCCATGTAAAACCTGGTTCAACAAGATAGGTGAAGCTACAATATAAAATAAACTCTCATCACAGATTAAAGCACTTTCCCACCTCAGGTACAACAGTCATTTCTTAAACATTGGGCACCCAATTTTATTATATTGTCTAGAGAAGGTTAAAGATAATCTAAATTCCATAAGTGTACTTTGAAGTGTAGAGTGTAAATAAGTTGATATGACTCAGTCTAAATAGTCTTACCATTATCTTCAGTACACAATTCCAAACCATTGTATCTAGTGGCATTTCCTAAATAATGTCAAGAAATTGCATGGCTTGAAAAATAACATTGTTTGTATTAATATAAAAAAGAGAAAGATAATTACCACTAGAGGTCTGAGGAGGTAATATATCATATCTGGTACCCTCACCAAGTATCAGGGTGGGAGGGTGAGAATATCATCCCCATAAACGGCCAGAGATCATTTAGTATGGCATGATTTAGGGACTCTGAGCAAACCAATTTTGCCAGGAAGCCCGTTTCTACAGAGGAATTAAAAAAAAAAAAGAGTTAGGCAAGTAGGATGGAGACCAAGTGTGAAATCCGTGAAGGTAAAGCTAGGGTATTTTAACATTAGCCTTTATTTGGCAGTGAAGAGAGTTAAAACTTGAACAAGGGAGTGACATAATGTAAGTTGGATTACTTCAGCTACTAGATTCTTTTTTAAAAATAAACGATTCAGAGGCTGTTTAATCTTGTATCGTGAGTCATTACACATAACTGAAGCAGACTCCAGATAGGTTTACAGATATTAAAAGGATTCAGAGGCCATTTCATCATGCATCGTGAGTACCCATCCAGCTGTCTTTCAAATGGTGCTAAGAGTTGCACGGTTGCTGTCGTGAAAGTCCTTGAAGCTTTCAGGTAAATGAAAAGTCAACCCGTGTTCTCCACGAAGGTGAATTCCTAACCCTTGTGCTTTCTAAACTGTCTTGTGCATTGCGGCCAAGGTGGCTCTATACCCAAGCAAGCTGTACGTGGATGAAAACGTGTAACATGGGCAAATACAGACAGGTCAGACTCAGGCCACCCTTCCAACTTCGGGCTTAATTAGTGTCTGTTTGCTCATACCTAGCAGCTGCTAGATTCTAGCCGTATCGGTGGGATGCTTTTTGCAGAAACACATCCAGTAGTCTCACCAAATAATTTAGTACCAAAATACTCTTAGGGAGAAGGTGTACCCATTTATTTAAAAATCATTTGTCTCGTAAAAGTCTAGATTTATGCTAGGATGCAAATGACTATGGAATTATTTTGGGCCAGTAAGTTTTGCCATTCTCTTCCTGACTGTCATTAACCTGTTACCCCTTGGGAGTCCATAAATTGTTTTTCTCTGGATATGGAGCTGTCGTGATTTTCTTCTGTTTTGCATTTGATACTCTCCCCAGGCTCCTGCTGGTCCAGTTCTGTGAAATTACAGCCAGGGGTGGAGGTGAAAAGTAAGAATGAGGGAGACTCGGTGTAGCCCAAACCAGAATCAACATAGAGCTAAACTGTTCTAAGCTTCTTTTCCAAGAGCACTTTTCACCTGAGCTGCAGCAGCATTTACCTTTTGGGTGTGAGGGTGTCATTTTGACCTTGAAACATGTTTCATAATCTACTAACTGTATTTGCTATGTTGGCATCACTAATTCTTTTTATTCAAGAGAAGCTTCGAGTCAGGAAGGATAAATAACATCCCAAATCTTGTCATGTCAGCAAGAGAATCACGTCTTTTCACACACCACCCCTCTGTACTTGTTTTCTGCCTAGAACACGCTCCTCCTCTCCCTACTCCCAGGATTCTTGACAAACTCCTATTCAGCCCTCTAAACCCTGTTCCGAGATGAGCCTGCTGGGCAACCTTCCCTTATCTCCCCACTCACTCCTGCCCCCTTCCCACTCCACTCCCCATAGACATGGCAACTCTCTCCATTGCACGAGCCTCTGTAATTGCGTGCACTTTGTCTTTCTGTCTATCTCCCTTAACGAACTATCAGGGTCTTGAGGACCTTCCCTTTTGTGGCCCCAGAACCAAGGGCAGTGCCTGTTACGCAGCAGGTGCTCGATGCCAAGAGGAGAGAATCTAAAGGCAGGGGGAAATTCTAAACTCTTCGTCTGGGCAAAAGATCAAGGGGCAACCCCTAAAACCATCCCGACCTGGGTTACTTTTTTCTTTGAAACGTTTAGAAGAGGGGGGTGTCCCAGCCCTCTTTTGGCCATAAGGCAGGGCTGCCCCTCTTACGAGGTTCCCACGGGGACTGCCTGGGTGCGTGCGGAGAAGACGCGCGGCCTCCCGCGGGGCCCTCGACCTTGACCGTGACCCTCCCAGGCTCCGCAGGGGACCGTGGTTAATTCTGCCCTCCTGCGTTTCCGGCCCCGCCGCTCGCTCCTCCAGGTTCTCGCGGCTCTCCTTTTCTCACATTCCCTCCACCCAGGAGCTCTGTTTCCTTCCTCGGGGAGATCCGCCTTCCCCGCCACATCCTCCTCCACCCACGCCTCCCGCGCCGCGCGCGGCCCTGGCAGGAGAGCAGGGCGGAGCCGCAGGGCGCGGGGCGGGCAGGGAGCCCCGCAGCCCCGCAGCCCCGCGCTGCGTTTTCTTCCGCCCCAGGGAATGCGCCTTCTGACTTTAACTAGTTGTGCTCCGACTGGAGGGAAGCGGAGTCAGCCAGCGCGAAGGACTAAACCCACTGGAGCGTGGCTCAGCCGGGGCGGTGGAGAGGTGGGCTCCTCCAGCCCCTTAGCATCCAGGAGACTAAACCGCGGGGCTCGCTGGTCTAGGATGGAATCCGTAGGAGGGTCTGGGGGAAGCAGAGCCCTGGGGCTTCACACAGAGCCCAGTCCTCAGGATGCCGAGAGGACAGGGCCACAGCTGGACCTGGGGGAGGCGCAGGTGTGATTCAGGGGCGGGGTGGGAGGTCGTTCCGGGGTCAGCTCAGGGAGGTGGAGGAGGGATCAGGGCGCGCAGGTGTGCGGTTGCCCTCTTGAATTCCCCCAGTCTGTAACAAAGTGGGGCCCCGGTAACCCCACTTCTGCGGCTGTCGGGTCTCCTTCCACTTTCCCCAATGACACAATCAGAGAATTGCCCCCCCTCTCCCCCTTTCATTGCGGTAACTATTCAGATTGAAGGCTTCCCAGGCCTCAGGCTCCAGCCTTGATAGTGGTGGCGAAGGAAAGTTTGAGATTGGGAAGAGGAGAGAGTGAGTGAAGCTGGAGTAACCTGTCCCTTTTAGGAGAGGAAGGAACCAAGAGAGCAAAACCACAAAGGATGGTTCTTTCTTGCTTGTATTTGTCTCCAGCAAATCTCTACAAGATGTGCATTTTAAGCTAGTACAGGGACAGTTTCCCTAGCCACATAATATTCTGAGGGAGCCTTGAAATTAGCAACTATTTCTCTTTTTAAAAAATAATAAACTTTATTTTTTGAGCAGTTTTACCTTAACAGAACATTTGCACAAAAAGTGGAGAGTTCCCATATATCTTGCCAGATGCATAGTTTCTCCTATTATTAACACCATGATTTCCTGGGATACTTTTGCTGCCATCGATGAACCATATGGATCCATTTTTAGTAACTAAGTCTATAATTTGCATTAGGGTTCACTCTTCGTGTTGTACAGTTCTCTGGGTTTTGACCCACCATTACAGTACCATACAGAATAGTTTCACCACCCGAAAAAATGCCACTTTTCATCCCTCCGCCCCCACCCCTTGAACCCAGGGCAACCACAGACCTTTTTACTGCCTCTATGGTTTTGCCTTTCCCGATGTATCATGTAGTTGGAATCATACAGTCTGTAGCCTCTGCAGACTGGCTTCTTTCCCTTAACAATGTGCACTTAAGTTTCCTCTGTGTCTTTTTGTGACTTGACAGCTTCTTTTTTTATCACTGAATAATATCCCATTGTATGGATGTACCCCAGTTTGTTTTTCTGTTCACCTATTGCAAGACATTTTGGTTGCTTCTCTCTCTCTCTTTTTAATGCAAATATCTTTGACCCCCAATGTTGGCAGTGGTCATAACAGTCAACATTCACATAAAAGGGAAGCGGACTTGGCCCAGTGGTTAGGGCATCTGTCTACCACATGGGAGGTCCGCGGTTCAAACCCCAGGCCTCCTTGGCCTGTGTGGAGCTGGCCCATGCGCAGTGCTGATGCGCACAAGGAGTGCTGTGCCACACAGGGGTGTGCCCCGCGTAGGGGAGCCCCACACGCAAGGAGTGGTCCCCATAAAGAGAGCTACCCAGCACGAAAGTCCGACCTGCCCAAGAATGGCGCTGCACACGCGGAGAGCTGACGCAACAAGATGACGCAACGAAAAGAGACACAGATTCCCATGCCGCTGACAACAACAGAAGCGGACAAAGAAGAACACGCAGTAAAATGGACACAGAGAACAGACAACTGGGGGGTGGGGGAAGGGGAGAGAAACAAAATAAAAATAAATCTTTAAAAACAAACAAAAACATTCACATAAAAAGCAGAAGGCAAAAGGCAGAAGGAGCCCTCAGTTGGAATTAGAAGGGAATTTGTGAAGGGACTACTTACAAAAATGTGGGGCAGTATCAGCGGAACCAACAAGAGAAGGTGAGGCACCCAGGGTCCAGCAGCAACAGGAAGCTGTGAGCACTCATTGGCTTGAAGGGACCAGGGGAGCTCAGTGAAAGCTGAAGTATGGCAGAGGGGCCCCAGGACAGGAGCTGTAGTTTGTAGAGCAAACAGCTACCGCCAGAACTTAGGTGCCAAGAGCTCCCTTCTGATTTCCTGCAGGTGCCTCCATTGGCTGGAACCAACTGGAAGCCAAAAAGCAAAAGAATCCCGTTGGTGTAGTACCAGAGATCAGCCTCCCAAAACTCAGAGGAGAACAGACAAAGGGAGCTCTGGGGGAGGGGGGCATACATGGAATAGCCAGCACAGTCAAGGCTGGGATTAGGGTGAAGTAAGCGATGCTGAGTCAGGCCAGGGAAGGGTTGGATCCTGTCTTTATTTACAATTTTGATACTTTGTTCATCACAGATTTTTTGCATTTATTTTGCTTTCTAAAAATATTGCATTAATTATTACTTCTCTGGATGGCTGGGTTTTTAGTGGCTCCATACTTTTTGCACCCAGGGAGCATGCCTCGCTCACCTGACCCTAGCCCCACCCTGAAGTGGTTCCCTCCAGATAGAGGGCTTATGGGTGGATATTTTTCTCCTCACTTTTGCTCAACTGAATTCTCTAAAATTTTTAAGTACGTATTTCTTATGTAAGAAAAAACAAAGTGCAGAATATATCTTCCTTGAAAGTAGGGATCCTTTGTTTGTACAGCATGGAGCAGACTCCGAAGAAAAATCAAATGTTTGTTGAATGAGTGAATAAATGAAGGTGCATATAATCTATGTCCAAATCCTACCTCTTCTCAAGTTCTAGCTCAAATGCCACCTTCTCATAAAACATTTCCTTATTTCTTACAAAGCTCTACATGGTCTGTGATGCCCCACTCCATCTCTTAGTAACCCCCCTTTACCTCCTGCTGCTCTCCCTACCCCCTCCAACTTGGCTCCACTACATTGCCCTCCTCCTTGCTGTTGCTCCTGGAACACAGGAGACAACTGATTAATATTTGTTGAATGAATGAATGAATGAATGCAACCTCTCCCTCTTTTGTGTTATTCTTGACACAAGTCCATTTTGTTCTCTAGGTACGTGTTTATCTTATCTCCTTTACTCTTAAGCAACTTTGGCCGTCTTACTCATTTTGCTTCCACCAATCTTTGCCTGGCACAAAACCTTGTGTGAAGTATTAACAAATATTAACAATAGTAGGAAGAACTGTCGTTCAAGTGGCACCTTCCACTATTAGTCCCACTTACAGCTGAGAAAGCTGAGGATTAAAGCGATTAAGTAACTTGCCCTAGGTCATATTGCTAATAAGTGAAATTATAGGAAAGTACAATCCTAAATTACATTTGATCTGAACAAAGTATATTCCAGGAACCACTGGGGTCTCTGAAACTGTTTCAGAAGATCTGTACAATCAAAAACATTTTCCTAATGGTACAAGGCCGTTATTTGCCTTTTTTTCACTCTCATTTGTGTATAATGGTTTTCCAGAGACTAGGTGTCACATGATATCAAAACAGCCTGAAAGCAGAAGCAGGGATGAAAGTCTGGTTGTCTTTTACTAAGCAAGACGTTGAAGAGATTTTTTACAATGTAAAATAATGCCACTCTTCTCATGATTTGTTTTGGAAAATAGTATTTTTTATTGAAAATCTTTTATATTAACACGCAATGTGTTTGTTAGTGTTATTTTAAAATAAATTAATACATTTTTAATGATCAGTTTTAAATTCTAATATGGTAAATGTCTATAGATACAACCTATATAAACAAAAACTATTTGGGTCCTCATTATCTTTGAGTGTTAAAGGGCTCTAAGACTGGAATGTTTGAAATAGAAGTATTAGATAATCTTTGTTTCCTTCCATATCTGAAACTGAAGGATTCTATGATCTTGAGGCAGTGTATTTCATAGACAACTTCTGGAGGACAGGGTTGGGGCTCAGGATAACTGACCAGCCTCCAGATCAGCTCAGCAAAGAACAGCTGTCCTGGGATCTGGCTCCATCCCTGGGTTCCCCCTTATTTGCCTGTCTTGGTTAGTGGGATTTATTCTGATCTGAACTCTGTGGATTTCTGGAAACTCCCATTGTGAGTGAGCATTCCCAGATTCAGTGTTTCATTCCTTTGTCCCTCATTCTCTTTTATGTTTAGGTGATTTGTCTATTTTTACCTTGACCCTAGAGTTGACCCTGCTCTCAACTTTCTATAATAAGCCTTCCCTTAACAGTGGCTCTAACAACATCCAAATACTTCCTGGATGGCAGATTAGTCCCAAATGGTTTATTTCAGGTTGCCTGAGGCATGCACAAGATTACAACAATTTTCATTTGTTAAATACTTTCTCATCATTTGCCTCCAGGGAGAGGAACTGGGTGGGATGAGAAAAGGGGTGAGAAGGAAACTTTTTTTTTGTGTAAGCAACTACGTGGGCAGACCATGCTGTGGGCCTAAAGCCACTGTGTATCTAAAAATCTTGCCCAAACTGACCCAATGTTCTCCAGCAGCGTTGTGCTAAGGCCCTGGGCCTTCAGGAGAGTTTGTCTTCTAGGAAGTGTAGAACTGGAAAAAACAAAACAAACAAAAAAACCCAACAACTTTCCTCTAAGGGGGGTGTTTTGAGAGTCTGTGCAGACTGAATTTGTTGGTTTGACACAAGAACCAATAAAGACCTTTGGCTGTGTCGAATTGTGGGAGACATTTCTGAGTCAGGCTGGAGAAAGGGAGGAAACCAGGAGGGGAGCCCTGAAAGTAACGTGAGAGGTTCAGGGCCTGCGCATGTGCCCTAGGGCAGCCCTGGAGTGGAGCGCTAGGCTGTTGAATGCGCGAGCGGCTCTGTACCTCTCTAGGATTCCTAACAAAGCCCCTTCACTACGTAGATGTTTGCTGAATCTGATTACTCACTGGTGTTACCCGTCCCATGATGACTCTGTCAAGCCTCCTGGTCTCCTTTATGGGGATTAAGAAATAGACCCCTGGTTGATGCTTGTCATCTGCTTTCACTCCTGTTCCTCTCAGTGTGATGTTCCCCAACACTCCCAGTACCCCCATCACTAAGGCCTTTGGATTCTCAGCTTTCTCATTTAAAAATCCCCTTTCCCTGATCATTATTTGTAGAGTGTTCTTCCATTTCCTTTTCATTCCTATTACACCTGAGCTACCCATAGGCATGGCCATGTTTGGATACTAGAATCACTTCCAGTCCCTCTGTAGTAAAGAAGAATCGTGAGACTTGCAATTTTGGGCACAGTGCCTTCCCACCCCAGATGTCAGTGTCTGTATGTTTATCTAGAATTGTTCCGAGTCTCTAAAGAAGGATCCCCTAGGCTCCTGTGCAGAGGCTATAAGCCTGAGTGGTGACATTTTCCCAGCCAGTTGGGCAAACAGGGTGGAGTGGTGGTGATGAGTTGTGATATTTCTCTGTACCTCAATCTGGCCCTCTGCTACATCTTCCTGGTTCGATTTTATTTTTCTCTTTCAGAGAATAAACTTCCTGGATTGTAGGGTTTGGGACGAGAAATCTCCTGGCTATGTATTCAGGGTGGGATCTGCATGTCTAATTGCTCCTTACACATCCGCCCTATAGCTTGTCTCTGTCTTGTGAAGTATCTGATGCTCAGTCCCTGAGCCTTTCCCAGCATGAATTTTCTTGCTTCATGGCATTATCCTCATGTCCCAGGCACCCTCCTTCTCACCCCACCCCATACAGGGTATCCAGTGTTCTCTGGTTATGGCTTCTCCATTCCTTTTCATCTCCCCAAACTGTGTGGAAATCATTCACCTGTTTTTGTCTCCTCTTGTCCTTTTGGGTTTATATCCTTTAGGGCCCATAAAGTCATTTTATTAGGTTCAGGAAATGTATGTATTTGGTCCACCCATATTTAATAAGTAACCATACTTTAAGGTCATCTGTTTCACACAATGTGACACTCTGCAGCTATTAAGTGGAATAACATATATCCACATGTCCAGATAGGGGGAGTGAGCAATATAGAGGGATCAGTAAAAAAAGGAAGACACTGGATGGTGTTTGGAAAATATGTTACCATACATTCATACAGGTATTATAGCCGTATAATATAAAATATATCCTCCTTAGCATAGCCTTGAGTCAATATAAATATATCTCAGTGTAAAATCATACAGTGCTCCTTTGGTAAAACGTTATAAATGGTCTGATTTAAAATTCCAGGCAATCTGATGTGAGTAAAATTTGCTATGGGGGCCATGGAAATGGGGAGCACCGTTCACTGTTTTATGGGAATGGAGCCCATTGGAGTTGTGCAACTTCAGTGACCCTTCCTAGAGGTGTCTCAAAGAGAGAAGCTGTCACCTTCCAGAGCAGCAGCAGGGTTCATTGGCCAAGGAGTTGCTTCTCTCATGTGTAATTCCAAGTAGCCTGTTCTCTGGGATGTGTTTAACTGTGGTTACCGATCCTCCTGAACTAAATCAAGGGACCAACACATAAGCAAGATGAACAATAAGCAGCAACACTTCTGTTTGTAGAGATGTCTGTGCCAGTATCCTGTGAGAAAACTAATCCTTCTTCCTAACCATCCCGAATCCCCAAACAAACTCACAATCAAATGGAGAGAAGTGGAAGATTACCAGTTCAAGTGCAATGGCATAGAGCTGAAAGGAACTTAGCTATATATTCAGGAATTCTCTAGCATCAGGTCGTAACAGTGGCCCTCAAACGTTGCTGCATATTAGAATAACTTGGGGAAGCTTGAAAACTTCTGTCTAGGTTGGCACCACATCAAGAGTTGAATTTCTAGGGCAGGGTTTCTCAACTTTGGTACCATTTCTTTGCTGTGGGGAGAACATTCTGTGCATTCTGGGATGTTTAGCAGATCCCTGCCTCTGCCCACTAGATACCAGCAGTGACAGTGCCCCACAGTTGTGACAGCCAAAATATTGTAGTGTTTCCTGCAGGAAGGGCAAAATTGCCCATGTTGAGCAACACTTCTCTAGGGGATGGGGCCCAGGCATCAGATTTTTTAAAAAAGCTTCCCTGGGGAAACGGACTTGGCCCAGTGGTTAGGGCATCCGTCTACCACATGGGAGGTCCGTGGTTCAAACCCCGGGCCTCCTTGACCTGTGTGGAGCTGGCCCACGCGCACTGCTGATGCACGCAAGGAGTGCCCTGCCACACAGGGGTGTCCCCGGCGTAGGGGAGCCCCACGCGCAAGGAGTGCGCCCCATAAGGAGAGCCGCCCAGCGGGAAAGAAAGTGTGGCCTGCCCAGGAATGGCGCCGCCCACGCTTCCCGTGCTGCTGACGACAACAGAAGCGGACAAAGAAATAAGACGCAGCAAATAGACACAGAGAACAGACAACCAGGGGAGGGGGGCAATTAAATAAATAAATAAATCTTAAAAAAAAAAAAAAAGCTTCCCAGGTGTTATGGATCTAATTGTGTCCCATTCCCCCAGAAGATATGTTCCAGTCCTAACCCCTGGTCCTGCGATTGTGATCCTATTTGGAAGTAGGATATTTGAAGATGTGTCCTTATAAGAAGGGCAGAATGGGATACAGTTAGAGACAGAGACAGCGGGGAATGCCATGTGATGACAGAGGAGTGAAGCCCAAGGCTTGCCAGCAAACCACCAGAAGCCAGAAAGAGACAAGCAGGGGTTTTCTCCTACAGATTTCTGACTTCTAGCCTTCAGGACTGTGAGACAACACATTTCTTTCAAGCTACCCAGTGTGGTACTTTGTTACAGAAGCTTAGGAAACTCAGATAATAGGTGATTCCACGTTTGGGAAACACAGCTCTGGAGTTTCCTTTGGTTTTTACTTACGATGTAGAAGTGTACCCTGGTGGAAAGTCCTGGGAATATTGGAATGGGTTTGCATAAACTGTGAATTAATATTGGTGCAGTAAGAATGGATCTATCCTGAACAGATGAGCAAATCTGCTCATCCTGTCTAGTAAGCATCTATCTTTCCATCAGGGGCACTCTGGAAAATAAAGAGGCTGTGAACCACTTGAAAGGACAGCAAAGCCAGCTTAGCCTGCAGCTTACAGGGAACCTGGACAGGGAACAAGGAACTCTTGCTAATAAGAACTCTAAACAACATTCTAGAACCCTTTTTTTATTGGTCTGTTATTGGTGCCATTGACTGGAAGCTCCTGGTGGGCCAGGGTCTTGTGCTAGGGGATTTATATATCATCAAATAAGAAAGTAGCTAAGTTCATAATAAAATACTACTACTGCTGCTGCTGCTGCTGCTGCTGCTACTACTACTACTACTACTTCTACCACCACCACTACTAAGGCTGGCTTAAGGAACAAACATTTTTTCACCCTAAATGGTGAATATGAGCATTCATACATTTTGAGCATGTGCCACAATCCCTTTGTGGCAGGCACTATATGTTGGGTCACACAACACCTATTCCATCCTCTTTCTACTATGAAAACTAAAAACTTGCCTTCCAGAATTCTCTGCTACCAGAAGTAGCCATGTGACATAATTTTGACCCAAAGGAATGAAAGCTTCATGAGGACAGGGATTTTTGTCTTATTTGTTCTCTGCTGGTCAAAACTCATCAAATTGTACATAATGAGTACAGCCATGGTACATCAATTTTACATCAATATTGTAAAAAATAGAAGTGCAATTGTTCAGAAGATTAAAAGACAAATTACAAATTGGAGAAAATATTTCTTGGGTCCACAGGAAGCAGAGGTGAGAATCCTGAAAAAAGAACCAAGACTGTTCTCCCTAAATTTCTGGTGAATTGCTGAGCTAGCCAAGATTTATCCTGCTGACACTAGATGTCCCCATTGTGCTGTGCAAATGTAGCTGACAGCAGACGTGCTAACACACACACTATTTAATATCCAGAACAGAGTCTCCCTCTTTGAGGGTTTGAAGATTGTTAAAAATATCCCCCTCTAGATGTCAGAATCTGACTGCTTTACAATGACAACACTAACAGTGAATATAGAAGTTTTTCCAAGGGACAACACATAAGTGAATTCTGCCCAATAAGAGATCACATCGGCTCACACTATTGAAGAAACTGAATAGGAAAAAACAAAACAAAACACAAAACCAATCTACCCTGGGGAAGATCCAAAATCAAATGTTAAAGATGAGGTAGGACATAACATTTTGAATTGCAATCTAGATGCAAACTTTGGATCTGCTCATGGAGAAGATGGATGGAAAGAAAAGACCTTAGGAATAAACAAAGAGCCTCAAGAGAAAAATATTACCCCAGAAAATGATCAAAGACAGTCTAAGAAAATTAGAAAAAAGCATGAGGACATAACTCCTTTGAGATAACAAGCTTGGAAAAAAGATTGAAATGGCATGTTGAAAGTATGAATCAAGTTGCTGAAAAGCTTAAAAACAGAATAAAGCTTAAAAACAGTACAAAGATTGGGAACTTTGTACAGAGAGTGGAATATAGGAAGAGAATGCTGCTAGAAACACTTTCTTTAGTAAGGAAGCCACTACCAGTCTCGAAGCCAAACTCAGCATGTAAATGCAATGCCTTCCCCCCAGCGTGGGACATGACACCCGGGGATGAGCCTCCCTGGCACCGAGGGACCACTATCAACTACCAACTGATGATGCAACTGGAAAATGACCTTATACGGAAGGTTCAACGCGGATCAGCGGAATATCCCTGTCTACATAAAATAACATGACTTTAAAATGCTGTTTGACCTAATGTAAGGGGGAAATGGAAAGGAGAAATGAGTTTATATGGCTACGAGTCTCTAAAAAAGAGTCTGGAGGCTGTCAGAAGGATTGCCCTTATGCACAACTGAGCAGAGTCTGAGAGACAGATAAAGCAGATACAACCCCCAGATATCGGTTCCTTCGAGGGCTAAAGAGACCCATGGGAGTTATGGTCATGGCCGATGGGGTTAACTACCAGGTCAGATGGCCCCTCTTTGGAACTGGTGTTTAGGTGTGATGAATCTGGATTCAGATGGGATCTCTCTTCATAAGACTTTCATGCTAATGTGCTGGAGGTGCAGTTAGTGTCGGGGTTTAAGATATATTTAGGGGATTTGAATCTCTGGACTGACAATGTGATAGCCAGGTCCTGAGCCTCAACAGACTCCAGCACCTACAATCTGACTTATTGGGCTCACCACACTCAGCTAAGATGGAGTTGAAGAAGGACAACCACCACACCATGGAGCCTAGAGTGATTACAACTGAAAGTGGGAGGATTGCATCCAGCATCCATGTGGAATCTGAGCCTCCTCTTGACATAGAGGTGCAATGGACACAACCAATCCAATGTCCACATAGAAAAGGTGGCATTGGATTGAGAAAAGTGGACATGATGGCTGATGGGTATGGGGAAAGGCAGGAAGAGATGAGAGGTGGAGGCATCTTTGGGACATGGAGCTGCCCTGGATGGTGCTTCAGGGGCAATCACCAGACATTGTAAATCCTCACAGAGCCCACTGGATGGAATGGGGGAGAGTATGGGCCATGATGTGGACCATTGACCATGAGGTGCAGAGGTGCCCAAAGATGTACTTGCCAAATGCAATGGATGTTTCATGATGATGGGAAGGAGTGTTGCTGGGGGGGGGAGAGGTGGGGTGGGAGTAGTGGGGTTGAATGGGACCTCATATATATATATTTTTAATGTAATATTATTACAAAGTCAATAAAAAAAAAAAAGAAAAAAGAAGCCACTAGAATTCAAATCGGGGAAGTGGACATGGCTCAACTGATAGAGCGTCCGCCTACCATAAGGGAGGTCCAGGGTTCAAACCCAGAGCCTCCTGGCCCATGTGGTGAGCTGGCCCATGCACAGTGCTGCTGGGCACAAGGAGTGCCATGCCATGCAGGGTGTCTTCCCCATAGGGGAGCCGCATGAGCAAGGAGTATGCCCTGCATTGAACAGTCCTGTGTGAAAAAAGCACAGCCCGCCCAGGAGTGGCGCTGCACACAAGGAGAGCTGATGTAGCAAGATGATGCAACAAAAAGAGATACAGATTCCTGGTGCCACCGAGAACACAAGCAGATATAGAAGAACACACAGCAAATGGACATAGAGAGCAGACAAGGGGGGGAATAGATAAATAAAAATACATCTTAAAAAAAAAAGAATTCAAATCATATTCCACATGTGCCAAAAACTGCCAGGATCTTCGAGGATCAAATTTTCCTCTTGAAATTTGTTAATTATTGTCAGCATCCAAATCTGCACAAGTTGGGAACCTTCCACAAGACTGAAAAAAAAAAAAAGAAAATCTGAAAGAAAAAGTTAGCATACTTGAAGTTCAGAATAAACAACTAGAAAACAAGATGGAACTTTGGTCAGAATCTTCTAGGACAAAGGTAAGTAATGCAGTCTCTACAAGTGAGTTGACCAAAGTGTCTTCTTATTTGATGGTAATTGGTCTTCAGAAATAAACCAACAGGTGATGATCTGATCACCACAGAGCTCATTAGGATGGTCTTAATGGAAAGTCACCATATTACCTTCCTTAAAAAATCAGGAATCTTGTTAAATGGTCTCTACTCTATATTTTAAATTGACTCATGAGTGTAATTTATATATATATATATATATATATTCATTTTTAAAAAGATACTAACATTACATAAATGTTACATAAAAAATATAGGGGATTCCCATATGCCCCACTTTCCATACCTCCCACATTTTCCCACATTAATGACTTCCTTCATTAGTGTGGTATTCATTGCAATTGATGAAACCCATTTTGGAGGACTGCCACTAAGCATGGATTATGGTTTACATTGTAGTTTACACTTTTTCCCACATAATTCTGTAGGTTATGGCAAGATATATAATAGCTTTTATCTGTCATTGCAATGTCATTCAGGACAATTCCCAAGTCCCAAAAATGCCCCCATATTACACCTGTTTTCCCCTCTCCCCTCCCTCAGAACCTCCAGTGGTCACTTCCTCCACATCAATGATATAATTTTTTCCATTTTATGGGTGTAATTTATCATAATGATACTTCAACTCTATGCAGAAAGATGACATTCCAGAAAGTCAGTCAAGGGGTCCTTTCTCTAAAATTGTCATTCAATCCTACTAAATGGGCACCTTTCTGTGATGAAACCAGGCACTTTTTTTGTAAAGAAAATTGAATGCTGCTTTAAAACTGGTTTGGGGGAAGCGGACTTGGCCCAGTGGATAGGGCATCCACCTACCACATGGGAGGTCCGTGGTTCAAACCCTAGGCCACCTTGACCCGTGTGGAGCTGGCCCATGCATGGTGCTGATGCGTACAAGGAGTGCCGTGCCATGGCAGGGTGTCCCCCACATAGGGGAGGCCCACGTGCAAGAAGTACACCCTGTAAGGAGAGCCGCCCAGCGCGAAAGAAAGTGCAGCCTGCCCAAGAATGGCGCCACACACATGGAGAGCTGACACAACAAGATGACAGAACAAAAAGAACACAGATTCCCGGTGCTGCTGATAAGGATAGAAGCGGTCACAGAGGAACACAGAGTGAATGGACACAGAGAGCAGACAACTGGGGGGGGGGCGGGGGGGAATAAATAAATAAATTTTTTAAAAAACTGGTTTGGAGTATTGAATGTGAAAATTTTTCTTGGGAGTTATTAGATTCCTGTTGAACTTTTTGTTTTGAGAGCCAGACTTAATATATAGGAAGAGCATACTCTCTGCAGTTAAGCTATATCCTGAGGCTAAATTATTTCAAATGAGCAACTTCAAAACTTGGGGTCAGAAGAAAATCATTTGGTAAATTTTTATTCTGGTGTCATGAGTTTTACTTACAGTACTGAAGGGCCCAGTCTATGGTTTTCAAACTTTAACTTTTTGATAGAGATTTTTATGAGTATAAATAGAGAAAAGAAAAATAATTCTAGTACTGTCTGATTTCATTTTCAAATTTAAGTCTGGCTAAAGCCTTAGCTTTTAATAAATTTACATGATTTTATAAAATTTACATTAATCTTCCAAAGGTAATTTGGAAATTAATTTTTTAACTTAGGATGTTATTTCCCAGTGATATATCATCTAAAATGATGGTTTAGTTCTCACCTGGTAATTGAAAATCTGCTTCTTCCATAATGGAGCAATTTTGCTGTATGTGTGCAAAAAAAAGTGTGGGCAACAAAACACAATACTGGTAAGTACCAAATAAAAACTGATTCTTCCATTTTGTTCTCTTTATTAGGCCAGCAGGCATAACATGAGAATAATTTGTTGTTTTATAAGGCAAAGATCTATAAAGGTAAAGTTTTTGTCTATTTTATTCATTACTATATCCCCAGAACAGTGTCTGGCACACAGTGGGCCCCCAACAAATGTTTGTTGAATAAATATTTGTCAAAGAATTCAGAATTTACTGAAGATAAGATAGCAGACCAATTCTGGATATTGACTTCCCTCTCCCCTGGGGCTTACTTTTTTTTTTTTTTTCTGGTGGGGGCCTTCTGGGAAATTTTGAGTGCTTTAAAACTTGATGCCATAAACTTGTATTATTAAAAGTAAAATAAATGGTTTTACTCTCTACATACAAGTTTTATCTTTAGTTTTCTCCTATAATTACCCATTATTGACATGTATTTTTTTTTCCTTTCATACATTTAAAGAAAAAAGGTAGAGGCAGACTTGTTTTTCTGAGGTTACTGAACAAATTTTGAAAAAGAGAAAAAGGAGAATAAAGATGTTAAGATGGAGTTTGTGAAGCACCGCCTGGAAGAACCTCCCAGACTGGACCTGAATAAAATCAGTCTTTTAGATCAAACCACCAACTTACACATAAACATGTGGGAGAGAAGAAGGGTCATGTTAAATGATACCACAAGGATACAATCAGGCAAATGCAGAAGGTAAGAAATTCTACAGAATAACTCTACATCTTCAAAAAACAAGTGGCAATTTAAAAAGGAGGAGACTTAAAAGAGACTTAAAATACAATCAGCCAAGTGCAACATGAAGACCTTGTTTGGTTCATGATTTAAAGTATGAGTTCTTAACAAGGGGTCTGTGAGCTTGAACTGAAATTTAAAAAAACATGATTCTTGTGGGGAGTGTTGGTGCAATGTGATATATGTATTAAATAATACACAGTGTAGTGTGGACTTAGTAAGTGGTCTGTGGTTTTCATCTCACTGGCAAAGGGGTCTGTGGAACAAAAAAGGTTAAGAACCTCTGATTTAGAATAAGCCAACTGTAAAAATACATTTTTTAAAAAAAGATTTATTTATTTATTTCTTCTCCCCTTCCCGTCCACCCCCTTGCCCTGGTTGTCTGTTCTCTGTGTCTATTTGCTGCGTCTTCTTCTTTGTCCACTTCTGTTGTTGTTATTGGCACGGGAATCTGTGTTTCTTAAAAAGACATTTTTGAGACAAAGGATAATTAACCATGAAATAAGTATTAAGGGATATAAGAATTGTTGTTAATGGTAATATCGTCATGTGTGTGTGTGTGCTTTAAAGACTATGTCTTTTGGAGATATACACTGAAGTAGTGACTGGAGAAATGATGTCTGGAACCATTTAAAAATACTCCAGCAGAACAACAGAACAAATAAATGGTAATAACAAAACTGTATGTGCGGCAGGGGGAGCTGATGCAGCAAGGAAGGCATCATTGCTGAAGCTGGTGATGATACAAGAGGGGTTCATTTCACTACCCTCTCTATCAGGTGGTTTTTGAAATCTAAAAGTTTAATAAATAAGAAAGGAAAAAAAAACCAGCAGTCAATTCTAAAATAGTAAGTATACCCACATACATACATGTATGTGTGTATTAAGATGTATGTATATATTTGTGAGAAAGAGACAGCCAGATGGGCAAATCGCTAATTATAAAATCACAGATGGGAGGGAGCGAAGACAGGAAGGCGGATTATTATGGCGCCCAGAACTCTCCAGTAGGTGGTGCTGTTGCAGGCCTTGTTTTTTTGATACTTTTTCTAAAATTAAAAATACTGCATAGGACACAGGTGAACTCTCATCCTATAAAATTCTACCTCCATGTCTTCCAAGATGCACTTTTCTCCTGATTCTCTGTGTACCTCTTCATCCAACCTAAGGTGATGGAGATCAGAGTAGTGGTTACTTTTGGGGGGCCAGGCAAATGGGAGGGGGTACAAGAGAGCTGGATGGGGTGCTAGGAATGTTCTACATCTTCATCTGGGTGGTGGTTACATATAAACACATCCATAAAGCTGTACATTTAAGATTTGTGCACTTTACTACATTTAAATTATACCTTGATAAAAAAGAAACTTCAACATTAAAAGTGTATTGAATATTTATAATATACCAGATGCCAAAATTAATGCTCTCCATAGGAAATGTTGTTTAATCCTCCTAACAGCTTACAAGGCAGGTACTAATATTATAACCATTTTACAGGTGAGGAAATTGAAGGCACAGAGAGTTTAAGTAATTTGCCCCAAATCACAAATTTAGTGAACAGAGATGGGAATATCAGCCTACCTTAACATATTTCAGCTTCTTCTTCACTATCAGACCGAGGAATGCACCTTCAAGGCAGTGATAGTCATTATGAGTATGGAGGCTGAGGTCAGACTTTCTGGCACTGCCCCATATTAGCTGCACTTGACCTTGAGCAGGTTATTTAATCTGCCTGTGCTCCTCATCTGTAAATGGGAATCAGAGCGCCCATTTTACAAGGTTCCTTGGCTCCTTTAAAACCTTTCAGAACCTGATGGTTTCTCCTCTGATTGTCACTGTTGCTTTTCTCTTCCCTTAAGGAAGGGGCAGAGAGCTTTTTGTGTCCATGGTGTGAGAGCACAGAAAGGCATATTGGGACATCCAGGATTAGGATATTGTTTTGGAAAGTCAGTTTGGTATGGTGGAAAGAATCCAGGGTTTGGGACTGGAGGTCAAGTTTAAGTCCTAATTCTGCTACTTATTATTTGCTGTGGCCTTATTAAAACTCTTTGAGCCTTGATTTTCTCTTACTCATTTTACATTGAGTCACTACATTATCTGTTCCTCCCTTCCTTGTATCTGAATCTTTATTCATTCAAAAACACTTATTGATAATGAACTGTTTTAGACACTGTTTTAGGGGCTAAGGATACACCAGTGGATAAGACAGCAAAGCCTCTTCTTTGTGGAATTGACATTCCACAGAAAATTATTGCTCCTGGAGACTTGGGTTATGGCCCCACTGCCTGGACCAGAGTTGTCCAATATCCAACTTGACAGCGAAAGTGGCAGGTAACCCTGGAAGCCCTCAGCTCATGATTTGCTGCTGTTTTGGCACCCTGGGCTCTTGCCAGCCAGCTCTGCCCTGTCACCAGGCTTGCTTGTACTGACAATTGATTTGGTGGGCCTAAGTGACTATCCATGTCCACGCCCAGTGGCGGTCTGTAATAATTTGAAAAGCTCCAATAAAGAGGTTGAGTGTTGGGTTATTATTCAGCTTCAATTCCTATTAATAATGGCTGATACTTCTTGATATTTCTTAGGATTACATGGTGCTAGACACTGTACTAAGTGATTTACATACATATATTAACTCACTTAATCCTCACAATGCTAGGAGGTGGATACTTATTTTCAGATAAAGAAACAGAGGCACTTAGAAGTGAAATAATTTACCAAAGGTCACAGAGCTAGTTAAGTGGTGGCCTGACCTCTGAAAGAAATAAGCCCTCTGGTGCCAGGCTGCACTCTTTTTTTTAAATTTTTTTTATTGACTTTGTAATAATATTACATTAAAAATATATATATATATGAGGTCCCATTCAACCCCACCACCCCCACCCCACCTCTCCCCCTCCAGCAACACTCATTCCCATCATCATGACACATCCATTGCATTTGGTAAGTACATCTTTGGGCACCTCTGCACCTCATGGTCAATGGTCCACATCATGGCCCATACCCTCCCCCATTCCATCCAGTGGGCCCTGTTAACCTCTGCGTCACACTGTCGCTAAGGAGGAAATGGGATTGAAGCGTTTGGCTCGGGGCAAAGAGCGCCCGGGCGCAGTGGTTCCTGCCTCCTCGCCCCCTCCTCAGACCTGCGCACATCAAAAGCCACGAATAGCTAGCATTGCTGTGGGAACCGGGCCGGGAAAGAGAGAGGTGTCCAGGTATGGGAGGACGAGGGCAGGGTCTCCGTGGGTGGCGCCGCCCGGGCCCGAGTCGGGGGCGGGGGGGGTCACTCGTGCAGGATTCCCACCTCTTAGGGAGGTCGTCCCCACTTCAGGAATGGGGATGCTTCCTGGCCCCGGGAGACCTCGAACAACTGTCGGGCCCTGTTCCCTAAGGCTGAGGCGTTAATCAAGGTTATTACTGTTCAGTTGTTTTGAAGGGGCAGAGTTAGACGCCTGCTCGTGTGGGAGCAGTCAAATCAACTACCTTGTACAAGGAACCGCAGGTAGCACAGAGGTCTTGTCCCCAATAGCCTTTAATATTTCCTCTCTTTTGGCAAGAAATCTGGGGAAGCACCTAATGTATATGAACTCTTGGAGAAGGATTAGTCAAAAGAATCCTCACATTTAATTTGTTGCATTACTAATTCAAGGATTTTGAGTTAGGACAGTGTACTTCATGGATATATTCGTTCTTGTTCTCAGTGGAAAACAACAGCAGGGATTCTCCAAGCACTGGAAACAGGAGCTTTCTCCTTTGTGAGGGCCACTCTAGATAAAAAGTTGCCCTATTCACAAGCCTACCTACCCTTGGACTTCAGGAAAATTCTGCAGTCTCAGCAGAGCCCACCCCATCCATTTGCTAAACATCATAAACTTTGTTATGTACTCATGCTTTTAAGAGTATTTTAAACTATTCACATTTATGTGATAAATTCTGATCTGACATTTGTCATCCTAATGCTTTTAGATATTAATCCTTGTTTCTATTTTGTCCCTTTCTTTTGCTATATTGACTTTTTTTCTCTTTTTTCATCCCGTTATTTTGGAAAATGTCCTATTTTTATTCTAGTAGTACCACTGAGGTTTTTAAAAAATACTAAGAAAATATTAAAGACATAGAAAGATAGAGAATAATAATCACCCACAAGCCCCTCTAGCTTTATCATGTCTAAGCATTTTGTCATGCTTGTTTCATATGTTTTTAGAAACCAAAGCATTACAGATGGAGTTGAAATTTCCGGTATAGCTCTTTTTAATTCCATTTTTCGACCTGCCATCCCACAGGTAGTCACCATCTGAACTTGGTGTTAATTATGCCCAGAGATGCTTTTAAACTTTATACTATATATCCTTATTTCATACTTAGAATATAACATCATCTGGCATGTTATGAATATAAATGGTATATTGATGCATCCTTCTGCAGCTTACTTTTTTTTCCTCCACTCCTCCTGATATGGCTCCCTCGTCTGTCTGCTTGTTATTTCTGCTTGCTGTTTATGCTGTCTGCTCGTTGTATCTGTTTGTTGCATCAGCTTGTCTTCTTTAGGAGGCACTGGGAACCAAACTCCAGACCTCCTATGTGGGAGATGGATGCCCAACTGCTTGAGCCACATCTGCTCCCTTGCAGCTTACTTTTTTTTTTTTTTTTAGTCAACATTGTAGAACTGAGATTTAACTGTATTGGTATACGTAGCTCAAGTTCATTCATATTCACTGATGTTTAACATAGATTTCATTATGTGGGATATACCTCAGTTGATTTATCCTTTCTCTCAATTATGAACATTTAGGTTATTTGCAGTCTTTCATTTTTACAAAGTGATGGACTGAATATTGTTGAACATGTTTTCCTATGCACATGTAAAATTATTTTTTTCTGTGATGTGTACTATAAGGAAGATTGGTAGGTCATAAACTACATTCATTTTCAGCTTTATTGGAAATTGCTCTCCAAAGTCATGGGTTTCCACTTCTTCTAACAGGGTAAGAGTGTTATTTTGTACTATCATCTTAAAGAATGACTAGAACATTTGACTATAATAGATTTTAGTTCAATGATTTTAGTTCCATTAAAAAAACCAACATTAAATGCACATACACTCTGTATGGGGTTTGTAGTATTTTTGCAACTATCTTGTAAGTTTGAAATTATTTCAAAGTAAAAAATTTAAAAAAAAACTATAGGTTAACATTTCATACCTATCATATTAGAAACATTTACAGCCTGGGAGGGGCAGGAATTGACAAGGGTGTGGAACTGGGAACTTTTAGGAGTGGCTGGCGAGAATTTAATGTGTACCCACTTTGGAAGACAATTGGTTACATCTAAAAGTTCGATGCACATCCCACGACCAGTAGTTCCATTTCTAAGTATGTAACCTGGAAAAACTCACATAAGAATGCTCATGGCTGGGCAGCAGATGTGGCTCAAGCGACTGGGGGGTCCCAGGTTAGATTCCCGGGGCCTCCTGGTGAATGTGAGCTGGCCTGCACTATGGTGAGCTGGCCTGCACTGCGGAGGGCTGACTCACTCTGCGAGCTGACACAAGAATAAGACACAACAAAAAAGAGACACAGAGGAAAGTTAATGAGAGATGTGGCACACCAGGGAGCTGAGGTGGCATAAGTGATTGAATGCCTCTCTCCCATGTGGGGGTACTGCAATTGGTTCCTGGTGCCTCCTAAAGAGAAAGATAAGAAGAGAAGACAAGCAGACACAGAAGAATGCACAGTGAATGAACACAGAGAGCAGAAAGTGAGTGCAGATGGTGGGAGGATAAGGGGGGAATAAGAAAAATGCTCATAGCATATGAAATAACATCAACCATGACTATCTTAGTCTGCTTTTTTTTTTCATGGCACTTATGACAACTTGATATTTATTTGTTCATTACCTGCCTCTTCCATCAGAATGTGAATTTTTTTTAATTATTAGAGAGTTGTAGGTTTATAGAATAATCATGTATAAAATACAAGATTCCCATATACAATCCCACTTACCATTAATACTTTGCATTGATATAGAACATTTGTTACAAATGATAGCACATTTTTATAATTGTACTATTAATTAAAGTCCATGGTTTAACTTAGGGTTCTCTGTGTAGTGTAGTTCCATGAATTTTTTAATTTTTTTTTTTTAAAGATATATTTATTTATTTATGTCCCTCCCTTGTGGCTTGTTTTGCTGTCTGTTCTCTGTGTCCATTTGCTGAGCATTTTTTTTCTGTGTCTGCTTGTCTCTCTTTGTTGTTTCATCTTGCTGCGTTAGGCTCTCCGTGGTGTGGGCACAGGCTATCAGCTCTCCGCAGCGCGTGGGCAAGCCTGCCTTCACAAGGAGGCCCTGGGACACAAACCCAGGGCCTCCCATACAGTAGATGGGAGCCCAACTGATTAAGCCACAGCTGCTTCCCACATGGATTTTTAAAAAATATATTTTTTATTGAAGCATATCATTCATACATGAACATACATAAACAATAAGTGCATAGTAAAAGTTGTGAACTTACAAAATAAATATGCATAACATCATACAGGGGTCCCATACATCACCCCTCCACCAACATTTTGCAATGTTGTGAAACATTTGT
The DNA here is from genome assembly GCF_030445035.2 of Dasypus novemcinctus. NCBI lineage: Eukaryota > Metazoa > Chordata > Mammalia > Cingulata > Dasypodidae > Dasypus > Dasypus novemcinctus. The sequence continues at coordinate 16,993,457 of NC_080690.1, read as the reverse complement.
TACAAACTATGCAAGAGCATAGTCAAAATATACTACTAACTATAGTCCATATCCAACATTTGGTGTATTTTTCTCCTGACCCACCCTATTATTTTTTAAAATATATTTTTATTACAGAGGTTGTGAACTTACAAAACAATCATGCATATGCGTAGAATTCCCACACAACACCCCTTCACCAACACACCACACTGTGGTGGAATTATTTGTTACAGATTATGAGATAGTATCATCAAACTTTTACCACCTGCCATGGTCCATAGCATACATTTGGCACACTTTTTCCCACGCCCCCTCTCCCTCCATTATCAACACAGTACATATTTGGCATTGGTGTAAGAATATTACAGTATCGTTGTTAACCACAGTTCATAGGTCACCCCAATTTTATTTTCCCCATGCTTCTCCACATTCCCATCCCCCCTGCAATAGTGAGGTACATCCACTCTAGCTCACAGAAGGATACGCTTGAATCTGTACCATCGACCATAATTCTCATCCACCTCTGAGATCACTGTGTTATTCAGTCCCTAGATTATTCTCTATTCTCTAGCTTTCTTTCAATTGACATTTACATCCCTAGACTACCCTTTTCAGTCACAATCCCATTTATAAACCAGCTGCTACTCATTATAATGTATTACCATCAATTCTATCCTTTTCCATACTTTTCCAGTCAAGTTAATTAAAACTTCTACATACATTAAACATCGGTAGTTTTTTGTAACCCTCCTCTAATGTCCTAATAACCTATACTTTAGGTTTTAACTCCATGCATTTATTCTTTGTCTTTAGTTCATATTAATGAAACCAGGCAATATTTGCCCTTTTGTGTCTGGCTTACTTCACTTAGCATAATGCCTTCAAGATTTATCCATGTTGTCATATGTGTCCCAATTTCATTTCTTCTTACTGCAACATAGTGTTCCATCATATGTATATATCACATTTTGTTTATCCATTCATTTGTTGATGGACACTTGGCAATTATGAATGATGGACATCTTTTGGTAATTGTGAATAATAACCGCTAAGAACATGGGTGGGCAAATGAGTGTTTGTGTCCCAGTTTTTAGTTCTTCTAGATATATTCCTAGTAGAGGAATTGCTGGATCATATGACAGTTCTATATTTAGCTTCTTGAGGAACTGCCAAACTGTCTTCCACAGAGGCTGCACCATTTTATGCCCCACCAACAGTGAATGAGTGTTCCTATTTCTTTACATCCTCTCCAGCACTTATTGTTTTCTGTTTTTTTCATAATGGCCTTTCTGTGTGATGTGAGATGATATCTCATTGTCATTTTGATTTGCATTTCCCTAATAGCTAGTGATATGGAACATTTTTTCATGTGCTTTTTTGCCATTTGTATTTCCTCTTTGGAGAAATATCTATTTAAATCTTTTGCCCATTTTTAAATTGGATTGCTTGCTCTTTTATTGTTGAGTTGTATGATCTCTTCATATAGAATGGAAATCAAACCCTTACAGGATATGTAGTTTCCAAATCTTTTTCTCATTGAGCGGGCTCCCTTTTCATCTTCTTGACAAAGTCCTCTGAATCACCAAAGTGTTGAAGTTTGAGGAGGTCTCATTTATCCATGTTTTCTTTTGCTGTTCGTGCTTTCAGTGTAAGGTTTAAGAATGTACCACTTACTACCAGGTCTTGAAGATGTTTTCCTATATTTTCTTCTAGGAGCTTGATGGTTCTTGCTTTTATTTTTAGGTCTTTGATTCATTTACATTTTTTTCCATTTAAAAAAAAATACATAGATCACAAAAAAAGTTTACATTAAAAAAATATAAGAGGTTCCCATATACCCCACACCCCACTCCACTCCCACTCCTCCCACTTCAACGTCTTTCATCATTGTGGCACATTCATTCCATTTGGTGAATACATTTTGGGAGCACTGCTGCACCGCTTGTATTATAGTTTACATTGTAGTTCACACTCTCCCCCAGTCCACTCAGTGGGTTCTGGCAGGATATATAATGTCTGGCATTTATCCCTGCAATGTCATTTGGGACAATAGTTAAATTTTGTATAAGGTGTGAGATACGGGTCCTCTTTCTTTCTTTTGGCTATGGATATCCAGTTCTCCCAGCACCATTTGTTGAATAGACTGTTCTGCCCCAGCCGGTGGGTTTGACAGGAATGTCAAAAATCACTAGACCAATAATATGAGGATCTGTTTCTGAAACATCAGTTTGATTCCTTTGGTCTTATGTGTCTATCTTTATGCCAATACCATACTGTCTTTAGCACTGTAGCTAGGTAATATGATATAAAGTCCGGAAATGAGAGTCCTCCACCTTCGATTTCATTTTTAGGATGTTTCTGGCTTCAGGGACCCTTCCCTTCCAAATAAATTTGACAATTAAGCTTACCATTTGTTTAAAAAAATGCTGGCCGAATTTTTATTGGAATTTCATTTTATCTGTATATCAATTTGGGTAGAATTGACATCTTCATGATATTTAGTCTTCCAATCCACAAGCATGGACGGTTCTTCCAATTATTTAGGTCTTTTAAAATTCTTTTAACAATGCATTGCAGTTTTCTGAATACAAGTGCGTTATATTCTTGGTTAAGTTTATTCCTGAATATATGATTTTATCAGTTGCTATTGTAAATGGAATTTTTTTCCTGACTTCCTTCTCAGATTGCACAATATGATTGTATAGAAACACCACTGATTTTTATGTACTGATCTTGTTTCCTGACACTCTACTGAAATAGTTTATTAGCTCTAATAGCTTTGTTGTAGATTTTTCAGGGCTTTCTAGATATAGAATTGTATCATCTGTGAATAGCACATTTTAGTTCCTTTCTGGTTTGTATGCCTTTTATTTCTTTTTCTTGCCTGATTGCTCTAGCTAGAACCTCTAGCTCTATACTGAACAAGAGTGATGACAGTGGACATCCTTGTCTTGTTCCTGATCTCAATGGGAAAGCTTCAATCTTTCACTATTCAGTACAATGTTAGCTGTAGGTTTTTCATATATGGCCTTTATCATGTTGAGATAGTTTCTTTCAATTTCCATCTTTTGTAGTATTTTTATCAAGAAAGGATGCTGTATTTTGTCAAATGCCTTTTCTGCATTGATTGATAGGGTATGATTTTTCTTCATTTATTAATGTGGTATATTATGATGATTTTCTTGTGTTGAACCACCCTTGTAAGCCTGGTATAAAACACATTTGATCATGATGAAAAATTCTTTTAATGTGTTGTTGGATTCGATTAACAAGTATTTTGTTGAGGATTTTTGCATCCGTATTCATTAGAGAAACTGGTCTATAATTTTTTTTCATAATATCTTTATCTGGCTTTGGTATTTGGGTGATATTAGCTTCATAGAATGAGCTTGGTGGCGTTTCTTCTTGTTCAAGTTTTTGGAAGAGCTTGAGTAAGACTGGTATTAAATCTTCTTTAAATGCTTGGTAGAACTCACCTGTCCTGGGCTCTTCATTCTGGGGAGTTGTTTGATAACTGATTCAATCTCTTTCTCTCTCTCTTTTTTTTAGATTTGCTTATTTATTTCTCTCCCCTCCTCCCCCAGTTGTCTGCTCTCTGTGTCCATTCACTGTGTGTTCTTCTGTGACCACTTCTATCCTTATCAGTGGCACTGGGAATCTGTTTCTTTTTGTTGTGTCATCTTGCTATGTCAGCTCTCTGTGTGTGCGGCACCATTCTTGGGCAGGCTGCACTTTCTTTCGCACATGGCGGCTCTCCTTATGGGGCGCACTCCTTGTGCGTGGGGCTCCCCTATGCGGGGGACACTCCTGGGTGGCACAGCACTCCTTGTGTGCATCAGCACTCGCACAGGCCAGCAGCACATGAGTCAAGGAGGCCCTGGGTTTGAACCGCGGACCTCCCATGTGGTAGGTGGATGCCCTATCCATTGGGCCAAGTCTGCTTCCCTGCTTCAATCTCTTTGTGATTGGTTTTGAGGTCTTCTATTTTTTCTAGGGTCAGTGTAGGCTGTTTGTATGTTCCCAGGAATTTTCCCATTTCATCTACCTTGTCTAGTTTTTGGCATACAGTTGTCCATAGTTCCCTCTGAGAATATCTTTTATTTCTGTTGGGTCAGTAGTAATGTCCCCTTTCCCATTTTTAAATTTAATTTATTTGCATCTTCTCTCTTTTTTTCTTTGTCAGTCTAGCTAAGGGTTTGTTGATTTGGTTAATCTTCTCGAAGAACCAACTTTGGGTTTGTTAATTCTATTATTTTTTTGTTTTCAACTTCATTTATTTCTGCTCTGATCTTCGTTATTTCATTCCTTCTACTTGTTTTGGGATTAGTTTGATGTTCTTTTTCTAGCTCCTGCAGCTATGTAATTAGGTCATTGATTTTAGCTTCTTTTCTAATTAGCATTGAGGGCTATAAATTTCCCTCTCAGCATTGCCTTTATTGCATCCCATAGGTTCTCATATGTTGTATTATCATTTTCATTTGTCTCAAGATATTTATTGATTTCTTTTGAATTGTCTTCTTTGACCCATGGATTATTTAGGAGTGTGTTGTTTAATCTCCATATATTTATGAATTTTCCCTTTCTCTGCCTCTTAATTTCCAATTTTATTCCATTATGATCAGAGAAAGTGCTTTGTATAATTTCAATCTCATTGAATTTATTGAGATCTTCTTTGTGACCCAACATATGGTTCTTCTTGGACAAAAAGCAATGAGCACTTGAAAAGACTATATATCCTGCTGTTTTGGGATGCAATGTTTTGTATATGTCTATTAGGTTTAGTCCATTTATCATATTATACAGGTTTTCTGTTTCTTTATTGATCCTCTGCCCAGATGTTCTATTCAATGTTGAGAGTGGTATATTAGTATATTAGGGCGCTTTTTTTTTCTCACTTTTTTATTATCTTTTTTTTTTTTTTTTAAGATACAAAGCATACACTATTATTATCTCCTGGTGGGAGTGTAAATTGTTATATCTTTTCCTGAGGACAAATCCTAATTAAGAATATTCTTATCTTACACCATTAAGTATAAAATGTCACTTTCAGAACATTGTGAAGGATTTGCTACCATTTAGAAAACTAGTGGTTACCTCAGCAGAGTGAGACTCAGGGTCTAACTAGAGAGCAAGATTTATTTTTTACCATAGTCTTAGGAAAATTTTTTCTTACTAGGTACACAAAGTACTGCTTAAATTTAAGTAGTTAAATTTTAAAATTAATTTTTACAAATTCCAAGCTAGGGAATTTATCTGCCCAAAGATTTTTGCTCTCAGAAACATTCACTGCAGTTATTCCTAATATCAAAAATATACACTTAACTATCCAACAGTTTGCTACAAATGGGAAAGAATAAGGCAGCATTAAAAATTATGTTGAGAAATACTTCATGCAATGGGAAAATATTCAAATGTAGTAAATGACAAAATGATTAAACCTACATACAAGGGACCTCAAGTGGTTGAGTGCCTGCTTTCTATATGGGAGGTCTTGGGTTTGGTTCTTAGTACCTTCCAAAAAAACCAAAAACAAACAACAAGCAAAACAACAAAAAACAACTCAGGGAAGCCTATGTGGCTCAATGACTGAGCACCGGCTTCCCACTACAAGGTCCCGGGTATATTCCCCAGCCCCCCCAAAAACTATATACAATTTTTTAAGAATTATATATGTGTACTGGGCAGGATATAAAGCAAAAACTCACCAGAATGGTGATTTTTTTTTTGGGTGCTATTTTGGTATTAGTAGAAATAGATTACTACTTTTAAAATTAGAATAAAGGTCATAGAGCAAGTGTTAAATAGAATATCAGGTCCCAACTCAGTATCCTAGCACCTGCCATCTCTCTTTCTTCTTATAGACTTCCCCAATCTGCCCCTCTTTAACTAGTTAACTTCTCGTCCTTCAGATCTCAATTTCAAAGTAATATACTGGTGGATCCAAATTAAGTCAGTTCCACTGGACATGTATTCCCTTTCCTTATACCAAGTATTTCACACTGTAATTACAAATTTGTCTTCTCATTCAACAAATAATTATTAAGGCATACTCTTTGACAGACCATGTGGTTAGTACTAGGGATTCAAACACTAAAGGAAAAAAAAATCTTGTTCTCGTGTAAGTTGGACTCAAGTAACTGTAAGATTACAACTTCTTTGTTAAGTGCTAGGAGAGGTAGAGGTGGTCTGAAAAACCCAATGAGGAGTACATCGTACCAAAGAAACCGGGGTGAACTGCCCTAGTTAAGGAAAACTTGAGAGGAATTAACTAGGCCAAAGGGTTTGTGCTTACTGAGGAAACCACACGTTTTAGAAGTAAAATGCCAAGAAGGCCGTAACAGAGTTAAGGGGACTGTGCCGCAAGACGAAGGTGAAGAAGCAGTGGGACGCCCCAACTCCCTCCGCGGGCTCGGTTTCCCAGAGGCCCCAGGAGCCAAAGCAGCAGCTTCACGACCCGGTGCGCGGGCAGCCCCGCAGGAACGCACAACGGACACCTTCCTCAACCACACTCACCTCGGGCGGCGCGCGGCACAGCGCTCCGGAAGTGCGTCACCACTGGGGGTGCCTCGCTGGGGCCGCCTTTCTTCCCTTCTAGAACGCAAGAACGTCTTGGTGGTTCTTTCTCCTAGGCCGACGCCCAATGAGTGGAAAGTGACCTCCTCTTAGATTCCCTCTCTTGGCCCTTCCTGATCTGGAGCCTACTGTGGACGGACGTTGACCCTTCGGACGGGGCGGAGAAAGCGAAAGGTCAACCTGGATGTGCTCTAGCATTTTGGGATTCCCTTTAATGTACTGAAGCTGGCTCGGCTCTGCTCATTGGATAGGTTCAGACTTCACAGTACATGGATCATAGTCATTGCAGTGGGAAGCAGTAGGAAGAATGGATTTAAGTGAATAAGAGAACAGGTACGAGGCTATTTAAAAGGTCCCACTACGGTGCCACTAATATCTCTGAAAAGCTATTCTATCAGTATTCTATAGTAACAGCTGTAACTATAGATACGTTTACATGAAGTACATGTACCTTTATTCAGTCATCTGGATTGTACTTCTCTAGAAAATAATCTTTAGATAATCTTAGTGAATTTCCCATTACACCTAATTAACGTCCAAAATGCTCCCAAAATGCCAATGTTTATTGTCTTAGTGCCCTTGGCTTGACAAAAGAGTAAAGTGTTCTGAGATACACCTTCATTATCACGTCTTCATTATTACAAGGAGGAAACCGCATTCTAGAATGAGACACACCGTGATCTCACAGTGATCCAGGAGGCTTCCTGGCCTCTTTGCGCTCTGACTCTGGCTTCTTTCTCTGATCTCATTATCTCGGCTCAGTCATGAAGGACCTAACACGTCTAGGGGCCCTGCAAACCCTTCCAGATCCACTTATGGAAACTTCTGGTCCCACTGTTCCACAGAAAGATGAATAACAGGACCTGATGAGATTGCATAGTAAAGTCTCTAATTCAGTTCAAGTTAAAATATGTAGTAGAAATACTAAGGAGGTTTAGACTCTGGACAGAATGTTTCTTTCTAGATTCATCATGCTGCTCTGGATACAGCCAAAGCTCTCTTCTGAGGGACTTTTACCTGGAAAGAGCTCAAATGGAGTGGTTGTAGCACTCTGGCTTCCAAAGAAATGGGAACATGCTCAGGGTTTTGGAGTCCCAGGAGCCAGTTCAGAACAGCCCTGGTGACCAGTCAGAGGACCTTTCACATTACCCGGGGGGTGGGGAATGTAAAGTAATGCTAGGATAATGGAGATTCTCCAATTTACACTTGTTATGGGCACTATATAACGGTTTTCACTTTTTTTTTTCTCTTGTAGATTCTCTGGGGATGACATTTATATTCTATTTGAAACTTTTCCACATAAATTCCACAAATTTGTTTTATAGGACAATAACCTAGTGCAGTTTTCTGATGGATGGCTGTCCCATAATCTGAACAATCATAGAGTTTCTTTCCAGTGTGTGGTCTCTGAGACCCAAATTAGGGTTCTTTCCAATGTTAATTCTCTGATCATCATCTAAGTACTAGCCTAAATTGGGGGAGGACGACTGTTTTGCAGCAAGTCTCAGACTTTAGTGACCATCCTTATACATGAATTTTTGCACACTTGCCCAATTATAAGCACAGAATATAGTTATATAAGTCATTGTTGGTATGCATATTTAAACTTTTGAGAAATATAACAAATTTCCCTTCAGAAAAGTTGAACTAATGTATAATCCCACTACTAATTTATAAAGTCTAGAGTACCACTTGTGGCAGAGCTTGCTGCCTATCCCTCCAAATCCATTATTCTCTCTTCCCACAGTCATAAAACTCACTGTAATATATAACTCTTACTTTATAAATTGCCTGTTCATACCCATTGTTCATTTTTGCCCACTGGGGTTTTTTTCTTACTGATTTACAAAGTAGCATTGCTGGATTTTCTCTAAGTTCTTGGCTATGCTACAAAAAAGAATTTAAGAACACATCAGTTCAGTTAGGCCAATACCTTATTAAGGAACTGAGAGAAGAGAAATGGGAGAAAAATAACAAATTATGGGTCCCTGGTATACCTGTAGGTTGGTTCAGGTAGAGAGGAAAATGTCTAAAAAAGGCTAAAAGGGTTGATTTACAGACTCTAAATCCCAATTACAGATTACTGATCCCCAGGTTTACTTGCATGCTGGTCCATGTAGGGAGAGAAAGGGCAGAACAGGCCTGACTTAGCTTCTGTGCTTGCTTTTTAAATCATTAACTATTATACCCCTTTGCTCATGTTGGGGGAGGAATCCCAGTTGTTTGCTGTTTTGATTGGTTACCCCACCTGTCAGTTGCCAACGGGGGCCCAATGACAAGGCCCCTTGATAATATCCAGGGTTTTCCTTGATGCATGACAAAATCCCATTCCAAATGGGGTTCTCATGGGGTTCTTCCAGCAGCCGTGTTGTGGGGTCTCTATGGCCACGTGTTTCATCGTCTTGTTTTTCTACCAGGTCCCAGATTTGTCTTTTTATTCCCTAATCTAGCCTGCCTCAGTAGCACAATAAATGTCGTAGTTAAGTTACTCCAAACTTTTAAAGAACATTTGATCCCAATTCTATTTATATTATTCTAGAATTTATAGAGAAGGTAAGAAGTTTTCCAGATAGAACTCTACATTTTTAGCTAGTCATTTCATCCCTGAGAAAATACTGTGATTTCCCGTTTTCCTTGCAGCTCGGTGTGGAAATATGGCTTAGTTTTGGCCAATGAGCTCAAAGGAGAAGTGTCATGTTGTACTTTCATGAAGCTTCCTCAAAATACAGTAGGCATGCACTCTGTCCCTTCTACCATCCTGGTGTTTGGAATTCAGTTATAAACATTGGAGCTCTAGTTGCTATCTTGCACCATAAAAACAAGGGCCACACATCAAGGATGTCAGAATGGTGAAATAAAAGGAGCCTGAGTACTTCATAGGGCACACTTACCCATCCATTGCCAGACTTTCACATAGAGAGGTAAATTTTTTTCTGTTATTTTAGATCTCTGTTACAACCTAAATTACTCATATATGATAGATCCTTGCAAATACTGAATATAATCAGTACTTTACATTTTTCAATCTGAAAGAAAAATAGTTTTAAAGTATTGTTTAAATTTGTATTTATTTGATGACTAGTTAGTTTGAACATATTTTCTTTTTTGTTGTTTATTTGTTTTGTTTGTTTTTTAACTGATAACTTGCAACCCTTCCATTATAAGTTACCTATGCATGCCTATTGTCCATTTTCTTCCAATGGGTTTGTTTTTCTTGTATTGATTTGTAAAGTACCATGGTAAATGTCATAGGTAAGTTACTTCAAACCTTTAAAGAATAGACAAGCCTTATTCTCTTTTTTCAGCTCCAGAATGTAGAGAAGGTAAGAAACTTTTTCAATTCTTTTCTTTTTTTTTTAAATGAAAGTTTAGACAGCCCAAGAATCCTTCAACTAGTGAATAGATAAACAGATTGTGATGTATCCATACAACAGAATTCTGTGAAATAATAGAAGGAACAAATTATTGATGCATGCAACAAATCTCAAGTGTTATGCTAAGTGAAAGGCTCAATCAAAAGGCTACAAATTATTTGATTCCATTTATATGACATTTTGGAAAATGCAAAGCTATAAGGATAAACAAGAGATTAGTGATTGCCAAGGTTTAAATGTCAAGGGAGGATCTGACTACAAAAAGGGGCAGAACAAAGAAGTTTCTACTCTAAATCTCAGTTATGGTGGTGATTACATGACTGTGCAACTGCCAAGATTCATAGCCCTGTACAACAAAAAAGAGTGGATTTTACTGATGTAAAATAAAAATAGATTTCAAAATGAAAGTTTATAAATATATTTTTATAAAAAGGATTTATAAGCACAGAAAATCTAAACAATGTTAAAAAGTATAAAGAAGAATATCAAAATTATTAGAAATCCAACAACCCAGGGGAAAAACACTTAATACTTTGGTAAATACCTTTCCAGAAGTCTTTCTATACATATAAATGCATATACATATTGGTAACTATAGATGTAATCTCATATAAAATAGTATCATAATAGATGCTGTTGGTGCCTGGCCTACCCTATGACCAGTGCACCCATTCCTTCTCTGCTGTGTTGGCTCCAGAGAATTATGCTACTTAACTCAAAGTTATAGGCTCTGAGTAATAGGGAACAAAAGCCCAGGCCCCTTGCCTCAGGGTAGGGCCAACTTTCTGAACTGGACAGGATGGGAAACTCCAGAACTCCCATAGAACCAAACTAAAGCTAATCCCAATTAAGACCACATCCTTGCTTAGGTTTTCCCAATTGTCCTATTTTGCTTCCCTCGCTCTATGTCTTCTAAGAGCACTTTCAAATTAATCACTTGCACAAGAATCACCATCTCAGATTCTGCTGGAACTTGACCCAAGACAGGTATCAAACTCTATGTGCTGTCTTGTACCTTGCTTTTTCATCTAAGAAGATATGGACATGTTTTTCATGTCAAAATTGATTGCTATTATTGTTTTAAATTGTTGTCCAGCATTCTAAATTATTTACAAGAATTTGTCTAATCACCTACTGATAGATATTTAGGTAATTTTCAATTTATAAGTACACCTCTGAAATCCATTTTATTACCTGAGAATAAATTTCTAGATAGAAAATTCGAGTCTAAGGAGAGGTTTATTTAAAATTTTATTACATGCCCTACTATCAAACTGTCACCCAGAAAGTTTATCATCAATTTACAATCACAACAGGGCACAAGGATGCCCATTTCTCCATTTTCACACCCAAAATTGGTTTCGGCAATATTTTTATTTAAGCAAATTGCACAAAAAAAGATAACAATGATATTGTTTGAATTTCACTTATTACAAAAAACTTGATCCCAGGCCAGGGAAACAGCAAACAAACCAACAAACAAACTAGAGTTCCACAATTCACACTGCAGAGGATCCCCAGAAAAAGCACCCCCCCCCCTCCAAAGACAAGCATGCATAAACACAAACACACAAAATTGACTTTGACTGATATTAAGCAGACAGAATCCAAGATCTAATTTTAAAAAGAGAGAATGAGAGATTATTTTAAACATAAATATTGAAGACATAAAAGAGGAAATCCAAACCTCAAGAAAAATGATATTTAACAAGACACATATGAAAATGAACAAAATAGAATTTTAGAAATGAAAAATATAGACACTGAAATTGAAACCTCACTGGATGTGGTAACAGCAGATCAGATACAACTGGTAAGAAAGTTAGTTAAATTGAATACAGGTTTGAGGAATTTATACAAACTATAGCACCATTTAACAAAGAGATGAGAAATATAAAAGAGATTAAGAAACATGAAGAATAAAACAAGAAAATATATACTAATAGAAGATGCAAAGGAAAAAAACAGTAAGTATGAGAAAAAGTGATGACAAGGATATAGGGAAATGGGTAATCATATATTGCTGGTAGAGTATAAATATATAAACACTTTGGAGAACAATTAGATAATATAACTTGAGTATGAAAACGCTTATACCCTACCATCTTTTAATTTACATGCTTATAACCTAAAGAAACTTACACATATGCACAAGGGGTCATTTCATGCAAATAAAAAACTATATACTTTGATTCAGTTATAGTTAAAACGCAAGTAGCAATGGTAGTGAAAAACTTTGAAAACTGTGAATGGATGAGTGTTTTCATAGGTGCTTTTGAGAAATTGATTCCAAATTTCTGTTAAAAAATATTTAAAAGACTTTTTTAAAAAAAGGAGCATCAGTCAGATGGGACACTGATCTAGTCTCAGGTGATCAATGCACTCTCTATGTGATAGATCCTGTTGTGTGGCTCACTCAACATCTTTTCCAACACTCCCCTACAATGCCTTTCTGTACTGAACAGGATGAAAAGTCAAACACTCCATTTTCCATATTTTCTTATGGCTAGGATTCTGGACATGACTTAGACTCCACTGATCAAATGTGTTCCTACAAGACTGATCTAAGCAATTCTAGTGGTACAGATACAGAGGAAGCATCGTTCAGAAACCCCCAGCTATAGTGATTCCTTCCTAATTTGGCAGGCAGTCTCGTGACTTTTTTTTTTTTTAAAGATTTATTTATTTATTTATTTCTCTCCCCTTCCCCTCTACCCGCCCGCCCCCCCCCCGGGCTGTCTGTTCTCTGTGTCTATTTGCTGCGTCTTCTTCTTTGTCTGCTTCTGTTGTCTGCGGCCCGGGAATCTGTGTTTCTTCTTGTTGTGTCATCTTGTTGTGTCAGCTCTCCGTGTGTGCGGCGCCATTCTTGGGCAGGCTGCACTTTCTTTCATGCTGGACGGCTCTCCTTTCGGGGCGCACTCCTTGCGCATGGGGCTCCCCTACGTGCCCCGGTGGCACGGCACTCCTTGCGCGCATCAGCACTGCGCAAGGGCCAGCTCCACACGGGTCAAGGAGGCCCGGGGTTTGAACCGTGGACCTCCCATGTGGTAGACGGATGCCCTAACCACTGGGCCAAGACCGCTTCCCTCATGGCTGTTTTGATGGTACAGGCCTGCAGTGGTTCTTTGGGAGACATTCTTGGGAACTTACCCAAAATCTGTTTCTTCAATCATCCAATGATTCTGTAAGCCCCTAAAACCTTGTACTAAATCTGTTTCTACTTAAACTAAATCCTAACAAATATACACTGTGTCTCATTTTGATGAATTTGTTCATCAGACAAATTTGTTCATCTAATATGTTCATCACTAAAAAGGCTTTTTGTGACTGTTAGGCTAATGTGTCAACTAGGCCAGATAATGGTGCCCACTTGTCTGGTCAAGCAAGCATGGGGCTAATTATAATACAAGGGCATTTCTTGTACTTTAATCATCAGTGAGTTGATTGCATAGATGGCTGATTACATCTACAATCAACTAAGCAGATTGCCATCAGCAATGAGTGATATCTCATCAAATCAGTTGAAGGTCTTAAAAGGGGAAGTGGTTTTAGCATTCAGAGAGAGAATTCTGATCTCAACTTCAGACAGCTAGCATCTCCAGGAAACTCATCATTAGAGCCCCTGGGTTGCAGCTTGCCCTGCAGAACTTGGACCTGTGCAACCCCATGGTTGTGTGAGAGAATTTTATGGAAGCTTATACTATTTACAGATATCTCCTGCAAGTTTTGTTTCTCTAGATAACCCTGACTAATATAGGTTTATATTCACTTCCTAAGGAACATAGAGTTTACCGGGTCTAATTTCTTCCTTCTGATAAATTTCTGTTATGAACTCATTGCCAGTCTTGACATAGACATTATCTATATTAAGAAATGGAAAACAAAATTGCACTTAAGAATTGCTCCTGAAAAGACAACAGGGCAATAAAATCATAAGACTAGTGAATATATTGGTCTGATTTCCTCAGACCAATTTTATATTTATATTTATATTATAAAGAAATGCACATTATCAAAAAAAAAAAAAAAGGAAAATGTCCAAGGTAGAATAATAAATCACGTATTTCACCAATCACATGTTTTTTCCACCAACAACAATGTGCTACCCTCAAGCTACATTTGAAGCTCCCACCCCCAACACCAGAGTGTTCAAATGACTCTCCATTTATGACTTTCATATGCCTGCATACTGCTCAGAAATGAAAAGAACAGGGTTCCACAATAGTTGGGATACTATGGGGCAAAACATATAATCAAGTAAGCAAGATCAGAAAGCAAAGGGAGGACATTTTAATAGCTTCTTTAGAAGTATGCCTTGCAAACTTTCAAAATGGCTTTGTATAGCTAGCACACACCCAGGCAATCAAGAAACCAGGGTTTTGGAGTAATTAAATTGTTTTAAATTTTTTGTGGTGATGAATGCACAATACTGTGATTATACTAAAAGCCACTGAGGGGAGCAGGTGTAGCTCAGTTGAGTGCCTGCTTCCCATATACAAGTACCTGAGTTCAAGAATTGGTGCCTCATTTTAAAAAGCCATTGATTGTACACTTTGGATGGATTGTGTGGTGTATTAATATATCTCAATAAAACTGCTTTTAAAAATTAAAGGGGGATTGTGGGAAGATGGTGACAGATTAGGCAGACAGGACTCAGCTCTCTCACAAAAACAAGGGAAAGAGTCAAAATCTGCTTGAGGGATCTGCTTTGTGGGTCAGCAGACCAGGACAGTACTTCACAACTCCCAGGAAGGCAAGGGACAGAGAGACCAAGAAACCAAAACAAAAAACAGTTACTAAACCTCCCAGCTGCCAGGAAGGGCTCCTCTCCCCATCTCCAAGATATTAGGCTGGGGTAAAACCCCTGGCTCATTACAGCTGACTGAGAGGAGAGAAGATGTCTTCGTCTGTGTCAGCTGTTACAAGGGAAAAGAGAGGGGGAGTCAGGGAGCTTTTCTTCAGTGAAATCAGCCAGCGGAGCCAGCTTCAAGGATCAGCTCTGGCTAGACCAAAACAAAAACACAGAGTGAGGTACACCTCTATGGAAATGTGCGCCAACAAGTGCCATATGCTGGCCAATCTGGAAATTTCATGGACAAAAACTGCAATTGCATCTCTCTGTTCTCTAACTTTTAGGGGAAAATCTATGCCAAATTAGTGAGTCCCTGCCATGATTTTGATAATTTAAGTTGGGCAATTTTAAAGACTTAGAGGATAAGTTGAACCAAATATCAAAGAGGAGGTTTGAAAAAATAACAATAGGTAAGAAAGAGAAATTGGCCATCAGAGTAAATTCACAAACATATTCAGATGGCTAGGCATCACCAAAAAAATTACAAGCCATACTAGGAAACAGGAAGAGATGGCCCAGGCAAAGGAACAAACCAAATGTCCTGAAGAGATACAGGATTTAAGACAATTAATCAATGATAAAAACACAACTCTTCTGAATCAATTTAAAGAATTGAAAGAAAATGACTAAAGAGATAAAGGATATTAAGAAGACACTGGGTGAGCATAAAGAACAATTTGAAAGTCTACAAAGAAAAGTAGCAGGCCTTATGGGAATGAAAAACATGGATGAAAGTTAAAAATACATTAGAGGTACATAAGCAGATTTGAATTGCTCAAAGACAGAATTAGTGATTTTGAAGACAAAACATCTGAACTGGAAAAGACAGGAGAACAGAAAGAGAAGAGAATGGAAAAATGAAAGAGAGTCTCAGGGAATTGAATGGCAACACAAAACACAAAAAGATACGTGTTGTTGGTATCCCAGAAGGAGAAGGAAATGGAAAAGGGGCAGAAAATATTTGAGGGAATAGTGACAGAAAACTTGCCAACCCTTATGAAAGACATAAATACCAATATCCAAGAAGGACAACACACCCCAAACATAATAAATCTGAATAGACCTATCCCTAGACTCCTACTATTCAGAATAACAAATATAAGAGATAAAGAGAGGATTCTGAAAGCAGCAAGAGAAAAGCAAAGCATCACATCCAAGGGAACCTTGATAAGATTAAGTGCTGACCTCTCATCAGAAACCATGCAAGAGAGAAGAAAGTGGTATGATATATTTAAGGTACTGAAAGAGAAAAACTGCCAGCCAAGAATTCTGTACCCAGCAAAGCTGTCCTTCACAAATGAAGGGGAGTTCAAAGTCTTCACAGACAAACAAAAACTGTTATATTATCAAAGACCAGAATTACGAGATATACTACAGGGAATTCTGCCTGAAAGGAAAAACAAGGGTGAGAGAATGAGAAGAGTGTAGAAATGAAGGTTATTAAAAGAGAAAGTTAGAGTAAAAAGAGAGAAGATAGTACAATATGACAACAGAAAGCCAAAGGTCAAAATGGATCAAGTAAGTTATGCCTTTACAGTAATAATGTTGAATGTTAATGGCTTGAAATTCCCAGTCAAAAGACATTGACTGATAGAATGGATAAAACTATATGAGCTATCTATATATGTTGTCTACAAGAGACCCACCTCAGATGTAAGGACACAACCAGATTAAAAGTGTAATCTTGGAAAAAGATATTCCATGCAAATAGTAACCAAAAAAGAGCTGGAGTAGTGATACTAATATTGGACAAAATAGTTTTTTGTTTTTGTTTTCATTTATTATATATTTTTATTTTTTTAAAAGAAACTTTAGCTTACATAAATGTTACATAAAAAATGTAAGGGATTTCAGTGGGAGGCAGGGTAAGATGGCATCTGAGTAAGTACACTGTCGTCATCTCTCTTACAAATGACTGGCTGTGTGGTGACGGAGTCCTACTGGAACAGGCTGTTTTGGGAACCTGCAGGGTGACAGGTGTCTGGACATTGATCTGGCAAGACTGAAGCAGAAGTGGTGTTTGCTCAGGGTCGAACTGTAGGTTTCTAACACTGAACTCGGAAGCTGTGGGATGGTACATCCCTTCCCTCTTGGGCTAAGAGCTGTGGCGTTCACTGAGAACTGCAAGTTGTGGGGTAGAGTTCCCAAGCCCCGAGTTCCCAAATGCATGAACCCAAGCCTGTGCCCCCTGAACCCCTGTGGCTCACATTTCACAGGCCTACATACCCTGAGTTCACATTCTCCTGGGCCTCTGTTTCCCGAGCCCAGCACTCCTGGAAATCCGACATTGCCCTACCCCTCCAGTCGCAGACTAAGTCCGGGAGCAGGAGGGTTTAGGTGGGAGGTGCAGAGGGGCCAAGGAGTGCAGGTTCAATTTTCTGGTCCCCCCCTTTAATTGAGTTTGGAGGAGCCTATCAGTTGACTTGGGGAAAGTCTAGGAGAGGAGAGGTCAATCTGGTGAGAGAGCCCAATTAACCTAAATGCCCTGGGATAGGAAACTTGGTCTGGGAGACGGTGGAATCAGAAAATTAACCAGCCCCCTTATAGCACACCTAAGGGAGAGGGACAGTAGGACGTGCTTTACAGGCTTTCAATAGCATATTTAGGGTTCCTGGCAAGGGGTGGGTTCTCTCTCAAGAAATTAAGAGTCATTATTTTCTCAGGTGAGTTGGTTCACCAGGGACCCATTTGAATTTCCTGCAGGAGCCCTCACACAGCCTTCCTGCTGCCTTGGGAGAGAAGGAAGAGAGGAAGGGAGAAAGGGGGAAGGTCAGACTCCTAAGCAGTTTATTCAATTGCAAAGAGGGTTCTTTGCCTGAGGCCTTGTCTGTTTTTTTTTTTTTTTGGTCTGTTTTCTTGTTTTTTCTTCCTCTTTACACCCCCCCACTTCCCTTTTATTTCTTTTCTCTCTCTTCTCTGCTTTTTTTTTCTCTCTCTCATTTTTCCCCTTTTTTTCTTTTTCTTTTATATTAGTGCTACAGGCAACATTTCTTATTTACTGTGCTTCCTCATCCTCAATTTTCTCTTTCCTATGTGTACTGATTTTGGCTACCAATGCTATCCTGTTTCCTTTACATCATTCTCTCCTCCATTATTTATTGTTTGTCTTACATTCCACCTCTCTCTGTTTAGCCCCCAATATTCCTGACTTTTTATCTCTAATACCTCTAATCTGTTTTCTATACTTTATTCACTCTTTATATTATTGTCCTCTCTTTTCTTTTTCCCTCTCTCCTGACCACACTGACCTTTTTTTTTAAAAGATTTATTTTATTTATCTCCCCTCCCCCAGTTGTTTGTTCTCTGTGTCCATTTGCTGCATGTTCTTGTTTTTGTCTGCTTTTGTTGTTGTCAGTGGCATGGGAATCTGTGTTTCTTTTTGTTGCGTCATCTTATTGTGTCAGCACTCCGTGTGGGTGGCGCCATTCTTAGGCAGGCTGCACTTTCTTTTGCATTGGGTGACTCTCCTTACAGGGTGCACTCCTTGTGCGTGGGGCTCCCCTACGCGGGGGATGCCCCTGCGTGGCAGGGCACTCCTTGCGCGCATTAGCACTGTACATGGGCCAGCTCCACATTGGTCAAGGGGGCCCGGGGTTTGAACCATGGACCTCCCATGTGGTAGACAGACACCCTAACCACTGGGCCAAGTCCACTTCCCCACACTGACCTTTTAATTCATAGTATATTCCTACCCATATTCAGTTTAATATCTCATTATAGGTACTCCACTTTTTTATGGTCATAACTATACACAGCTTCCATGAGTTCTGTATCCACTCTCCTAGATCTCACATGGTTCTTCTGCTAATACTCACTATCAATACTACTATTATATTTTTCTTTTCTTACCCCTTTTGCTTTCTCTGGACCTAATATTTTCCTTTGAAGGAACTTAGCTAACAACAAGGAAATAGAATAAGAAGAAAAAAGTGACAAAGAGAAGACTTAACACACACACAAAAACAACAACGAATTAAACCACAAGACTAGAATAAGATAATCAACAGAATAAATCCAACAAGATAAAATGATGACCAGACAGCAACAAAAAACTACAGACCACAACAATAATCAGGAAAACATGGCCCAATACAATGAACAAACTAAAAACCAGGAAGAGAAGTGGAATACTGAACAAGTAATTAAAGCTCTCAAAACATGTATAATGGACCAATTCAATGAAGTGAAGGAAGAGATTAAGCATATTAAGAGAACACTTGGAGAGCATACAGAAGAAATTGTGATATGCACAAAAAGATCACGGAGATGGTGGGGATCAATGACACAATCCAAGAAATCAAAAATACACTCTCAGCAAACAGCAGATTTGAAGAGGCAGAGGAAAGAATTAGTGATGTGAAAGACAGTACATCTGAAGTCAGACAGTAGAATCAATCAATAAAAAGACAGAAAAAATCCAGCAGGGACTTAAGGGCCTGAATGGCAATGCAAAATGCACAAACATATACATTATAGGCATCCCAGAAGGAGAAGAGAAGGGAAAGGGGACAGAAGGGGTGTTGGAGGAAATAATGGCTGAAAACTTCCCAAACCTGTTGAGGGAGATGCATGTACATGTCCAGGAAGCACAACGCACCCTGAACAGCATAAATCCCAACAAGCCTACCCCAAGACATGTACTTGTCAAATTATCCAATGCACAAGACAAAAAGAGAAAATACTAAAAGCAGCAAGAGAAAAGAGAATCATCACATACAAGGGAGGCTCCATAAGATTAAGTGCTGATCTCTCATCTGAAACCATGGAGGCAAGAAGGCAGTGGTATGACATAGTCAAGGTACTAAAAGAAAAGAATTTCCAACCAAGAATACTCTATCCAGCAAAGCTAGCATTCAAAAATGATGGTGAGTTCAAAGTATTCACAGATAAACAGAAACTAAGAGAGTATGCCAACAAGAAACCTGCCCTTCACGAAATACTAAAGGGAGTTCTGCAGAAAGAAAGAAAAAAACAGGAGAGACAGAGTTGGAGTAGAGTGTAAGAACAACTAAAACTATGAAAAGAGGAAAAAAAAATCAAACAACATAAAGCAAACACAAATCCAAAGAAAATATGGCTAATATAAGTAATTCCTTGAAAGTAATAACACTAAATGTCAATGGATTAAACTCACCTGTTAAGAGATGCAGATTGCAAGATTGGATAAGGAAATATGACCCATCTATATGTTGTCTACAAGAAACTCATCTTAGACCCAGGGATTCAAGGAGATTGATAATGAATGGCTGGAAAACAATCTTACAGGCCAAGAATAACCAAAAAAAGGCAGGTCTAGCTATATTAATATCAGACAAAATAGACTTTAAATGCAAAACTGTTGTGAGAGATGAAGATGACCACTACATATTAGTGAAAGGGATAATCTTTTAAGAAGAAAGAATAATCATAAACATTTATGCACCTAACAAGGGCTCCTCCAAATACATGAGGCAAACACTGGAGAAACTAAGTGAAGGAATAGATGCCTCTACAATTATAGTGGGGGAGTTTAACACGCCACTATCACCATTGGACAGAACATCTCAAAAGAGAATCAATAAAGAAACAAAGACTTTGAACAATATATTAGAAGATCTGGACCTAATAGACATATACAGAACATTACAGCCAAATACAGCAGGATATTCATTTTTCTCAAGTGCACATTCATCATTCTCCAAGATCGACCACATGCTAGGCCACAAAGAAAGACTCAATTAATTCAGAAAGATTGAAATCATACAAAATAATTTCTCTGACCACAGTGGAGTGAAGCTGGAAATCTGCAAGGGCCAGAGACCCAGATTTGGCACCAAGATATGGAAGTTAAACAACACAGTTTTAGAAAAACAGTGAGTCAAGGAGGAAATCTCAAAAGAAATCAGTAACTACTTTGAAACTAATGAAAATGGTAACACATATCAAAACTTATGGGATGCAGCAAAAGCTGTACTGAGAAGGAAAGTCATAGCCATAAATTCATACATCAAAAAAGAAGAAAGAGCTAAAATTGAAGAACTAACTGAACAATTAGTAAAAAAAGAACAAACTAACCCCAGAGAAAGAAGAAAGAACTAACAAAGATCAGAGCAGAACTAAAATAGAAAATAGGAAAGCACTCAAAAAATAAATAAATAAATAAACAGGGGCGGTGGGATTGGCCCAGTGGTTTGGGCATCTGTCTACCACATGGGAGGTCTGCGGTTCAAACCCCGGGCCTCCTTGATCTTTGTGGAGCTGGCCCATGTGCAGTGCTGATGCACGCAAGGAGTGCCCTGCCACACAGGGGCATCCCCTGCATAGGGGAGCCCCACGTGCAAGGAGTGCGCCCCTTAAGGAGAGCCACCCAGCGTGAAAGAAAGTGCAGCCTTCCCAGGAATGGCACCGCACACACGGAGAGCTGACACAACAAGATGATGCAACAAAAAGAGACACAGATTCCCGTGCCACTGACAACAGAAGCAGACAAAAGAAGATGCAGCAAATAGACACAGAGAACAGACAACTGGGGTGGGGGTGGGGTGGAGGGGAAGGGGAGAGAAATAAATAAATAAAATCTTTTTTAAAAAGTTAAAAAAAATAAAACAAAGAGCTGGTTCTTTGAGAAGATCAATAAAATTGACAAACCCTTAGCTAGACTAACAAAGAAAAAAAGAGAGAAGATGTAAATACATGAAATAAGAAATGAGAAGGGTGATATTACCACTGACCCCACTGAAATAAAGGCTATTGTAAAAGGATACTTTGAAAACCTGTATTCCAATAAGAAAGACAATTTAGAGGAAATGGACAAATTCCTAGAAACACATAATCTGCCTACATTGACAAAAGAAGAAATCGATGATCTCAACAAACCAATCACAACTAAAGAGAGAATCAGTCATTAAAAACCTCCCACCTAAGAAGAGCCCTGGGCCAGGTGGCTTCACAGGTGAATTCTACTGAACATTCAGGAAAGAAATAACACCAATTTTGCTTAAACTCTTCCAAAAAATTGAAATAGAAGGAACATTGCCTAATTTATTTTATGATGCCAACATTACCCTAATACCAAAGCCAAACAAAGACACCACAAGAAAGGAAAATTGCAGACCAATCTCTCTAATGAACCTAGATGCTAAAATCCTCAACAAAATACTTGCTAATTATATTCAACAACACATTAAATAAATTATACACCATGACCAAGTGGGCTTCATTCCTGGTATGCAAGGATGGTTCAACATAAGAAAATCAATTAATGTAATACACCACATAAACAGACTGAAGGAAAAAAAATCACATGATCATATCTATAGATGCAGAAAAAGTATTTGACAAAATACAGCACCCTTTCTTGATAAAAACACTGCAAAAGATAGGAAGAGAAGGAAACTTTCTGAACATAGTAAAGGGTATATATGAAAAACCCACAGCTAATATCATTTACAGTGGTGAAATCCTAAAATCTTTCCCTCTAAGATCAGTAACAAGACAAGGATGCCCACTCTCACCCCTTCTATTTAACATTGTCTTAGAAGTACTTGCTTGAGCACTGAGGCAAGACCCAGATGTAAAAGGATTTCAAATAGGAAAGGAAGAAGTCAAATTTTCCCTATTTGCCAATGATATGATCCTATACATAGAAAGTCCTGAGAAGTCTACAACAAAGCTTCTAGAACTTAGGAGTTCAGTAAAGTCGCAGTGTATAAGATCAATGCACAAAAAATCAGTAGCATTTCTGTACACTGATGATGAGCAATCTGAGGAGGAAATCAAGAAACAAATACCATTTACAATAGTAAATAAAAAAATCAAATACCTAGGAATAAATTTAACCAAAGATGTAAGGAATACAGTACAAACACATGTGATAACATGGATGAATCTTGAGGACTTTATGTTGAGTGAAGCAAGCCATGCATTGAAGGACAAATACTACATGACCTCTCTGATATGAAACAAGCAAACTGAGCTGTCTCAGAGAGCTAAAGACTGGAAGAAAGGCTTAAAGGAATCTGGGGAGATGAGGAAGTTTGTGAGCTGATGCCAACAAGAGTGAAGTCTATGACAAGCTGGAGGTAAATATTTGTACAGGGAAGGGATAAGATGGGGGCATAGGGATACCTTCAGGTGGTGCTTTATGGGCTTGAGGGGGGCTAGGGTTGGGAAGATGGGTCAGATGACCCAAGGAATTGGGGGGAAGGCTGGGGGGGAACTGTTAAATATGGGAGAATGTCAGGTATATTGTTGAAACTATACTGTTGAGAAAACTCTTTAGAAAATATAATAAGGAAGGATCACGTATTTAAGGTGCTTGGGGGGGCATCTGGTACAGGGGCAAGCTTCTAGGGAGTATGTGAGTGCTCATTTTGTCATAATGTGTTGTATCATTGGGTGTACAATGAGTGTGAAGGTGTACCCACATCCTGGGGAGACCTGATGTTCCCAAAGAGAGGGAATTGTATCTCCCGAGAGGATTGCTGGCTCCCAATTAGTTAGGGCAGGCTAGTATGTCAAGCCCTCAGCATTGTTGCAGTATCTGTAAATCTGGTTCCTCAAGTTCCTCAAGTAGTGAAGACTGAGTGTCATGGTGTGCCCTGAGGGGAGGGGAAGAGAGGTATAGCATGGATGGAAGCAGGGAACTGGGGGACTGGGGGAAGAAGGGAACTGATGGAAGCAGGGAACTGGAAGTGCTCCTCAAGATCATGCAATGATGGACATGTCAACTTACATGTAAAGTGTATAAAAGTCTATAAACTAAAATGTAAACTATAATGTAAAACATGAGGAAACAAAAAATTTAGACATTTGTACAGTCTAAAATATAAACAATAATGTAAACCAAAATGGTACATGTTTGATAGCTATGTTTCAAAAATACATCACCTGCAGCAAATATGACATGAACATGTAAAGAGATCATTGCTGGGGAAAGGGGAAAAGGGTTTGATGTTGGATATCTGGGAGTCCCCTATATTGTGTATATGAATTACTGTGATCTAAACATTTTTGAAGACAAAATTAAAAATTAGAAAAAAAAGGGATGTAGACACTAAGGAAGAAATGAAAGTGTCTTGCCACTGTACATACAGGGCAACACCTATTACAGTGATGAAAGGCAAAACGTTAGAAACAAAGCTTTATAATATTTTTCATTTTATTAATACACCAATTTATTTTTACTCTATGTTAGTATTTCTGAATTACTATGTATTCTATTTCTAAACTTTAAACCCATCACTGTATTTCAATTTCCTATTAATTGAATTTGGCATTACATTAGGATTCATTGTTGAAGAAGTTTTGGATCACAGAGAGGTTCAACTATGGCAGGGGAGGAACTCTGGTGTGGGGTTTTATGTTGGGGTGTACAAAGGTGGGGGGGAGTTCTCCAGGGCAAGTATATAGGAAACATAAATATGTAAGGATATATGTTGGGTATTTTTATAGTAGTTACAATTATGAATGTCAAGTGAAGGAGTGCTGAGTTCCCACCCAGGGGTGCTCTGTCACATTCCCCAATGGAACAACAATAATCCCCCAAGTGCAATGGCAAAGATCAACAAGGAAGGATGGTCCAATAATGAGCACTTGATACTGATGACTATGCTTAGGAGCCTGTGTGCCTGAAATATGAACTAGGTCTAGAGCTGTAGGATGCCTAAGAGTTACCTCCTGAGAGCCTCCACGTTGCTCAAATGTGGCCACTCTCTAAGCCAAACTCAGTATGTAAATGCATTACCTTCCCCCCAACGTGGGACGTGACTCCTGGGGATGAGCCTCCCTAGCACTGAGGGATTACTACCAATCACTAACTGGAGAAGCAACTACAAAGAGACCTTGAATAAAAGGATCAACTCAGACCAGCAGAATATCTCAGCTGACATGTTGGATCAAGTGTTAAAAACTACTCTTTGACCTTGAGTGAAAGGGGGAAATGGCAAAGACAAATGAGTTGATATGGCTAAGAGTCTTCCAAAAAGAGTCGGGAGGTCATTAGAGGGGTCACGCTTATGCACACCTCAGCAGGACCCCAGAAAAAGCCAAAATAGATACAACCCTAGGTACTGGTTCTCCCGAAGGCTACGGAGATCCACAGGGTATATAATCATGCCAGATGGATTTGGAGCTCTGTGTCGTGTCAGAGGGCCCTACTTAGGAATTTGTGCTCCTGAGTGTGACTGAGCTGGACTCAGATGTGACTTTTCTACACATGCCTCTTCTGGGCCCTGAGCCTCAGCAGAGTGGCCACTCCTACTCTCTGGATCATTGCTTACCCAGGTCACCTAACAGGGAGGTGAAGATGGTCAACCACCACACCAGGGAATCAAGAGTGCCTGCAACTGCAAGGAGAGGAATTGCATCCATCATCCATGTGGAATCTAAGCCCCCTCTTGATCTAGAGGTGGAGGGGACATTACCATCCCAGGGTCCACAGATTGGAGGGATGAAATATGGACTAGAGTGGACTTACTGGTATTCTACTATAAAACTATTGTGATGAGTAACAGAAGAAATTTTAGCATCGAGGTGGAGAAAGTGGCCACAGTAGTTGCTGAGGGCAGGGAGAGAGTGGAAGAGATGTGATGTGGGGGCATTTTTGGGATTTTGAGTTGCCTTAATGATATTGCAGGGTCAGATGCAGGACTTTTTATATCATGTACTGGGGGAGAGTGCAAACTACAGGGTAAACTATTATCTGTGTAGTGCAGCAGTACGCACTGAGTGCGATGAGGGTGCTGCAATGATGAGGGAGGTTGTTGGTGTGGGAGGAGTGGGGTGGGGGGTGGGGAGTATACAGGAATCTCATATTTTTTAGTGTAACTTTTTTTGTGTGATGTATATATCTTAAAAAAAATACAATTTACAAAAATGATGTGGTGGGGAGTGGGGAGTGGGTTATATGGGAACCTCTTATGTTTTTTTTTTTTAATGTTTTTAAGTGTAACATTCCTTGTGATCTATTAATTAAAAAAAAAATCATAGGGGATTTCAATATGCCCCACTCTCTCCTCCCATACTTTCCCACTTTAACAACATTAACAACATCTTTCATTAGTGTGGTACATTTGTTACAGTTGATCAACACATTTTGAAGCATTGCCACTAACTGCAAATTATAGTTTACATTATAGTTTACATTATGTCCTGCACGATTTTGTAAGGTATGAAAAAATATATAACGGCCTGTTTCCATCATTGCAACTTCAAGCAAGCAAGATAGTTCCATCCATCTGTTCCATGGGATCTAAGGCCCCTCTCAATTAGAAGCAGAGTGGACATCACCATCCCCAAATCCTCAAAATTGTGGAATGCACAATGGATGAAAGTAGACCTATTATTATTCTACTGTAGACTTATTATTATTCTTGCAATGGAAGAATTCTTATTGATGTAAAGGCAGGGGCCACCAGAGGTTCTGAGGGATGGGAGAGGGAAAATAGGTGTAATATGAGGGCATTTTTGGGACATTGGGTTTGTCCTGCATGACATTGCAGTGACGGATACAGGCCATTGTATACTTTGTCATAACTTACAAAATTGTATCGGACAAAGTGTAAACTATAATGTTAATTGTATTCCATGGTTAGTAGCAATGCTTCAATATGGTTTCATCAATTGTAATAAATGTAACACAGTAATGAAGGATGTTGTTAAAGGGAAAGTGTGGGAGGGGGAGAAAGTGGGGCATTTGGGAATCTCATATTTTTTGTGTAACATTTATATAATCTAAAGCTTCTTTAAAAATAAAAAAAAATTATTAAAAAAAACCAACCCTCAACCAAGTTCAGGAATGTGACCCTCTTTGGAGAGGGTGCCGTAGAGTAGGAGTCCAACCTGTCTGTTGTGTTTTTGTGCTTAAGCTGGGTGGGGGATGCTCACAGACAATTTAAATTCTCTCCATGTGTGTATGTGTGCATGTGTGTGCATCTATGTAAGCAGATATAGGTAGGTAGCTAATAGGTATGTAGATGTGTTTATATATATTTATGTATGTATATATGTATGCATGTATGTATATTTAAATTTTGTAAGCCTGAAATATTTTGTAATAAAAAAGTAATTTAGAAACAAACAGATAAACAAAAAGAGGTGCTTTTTCACCAAAGTCAGCTGCTGCACATTGAAGCAAGATGACCACCCATCTCTCCTTCCCCTCCAGGCTTTTCCTCTGTGGCTCAGCTTCTCCGTTTTCTTCTAGATTTCACCTGCAAGCTGGTATAGGGCTCATCTCTTAGGGCTTCCTATATCAGTCTTGGCTGTTCTGCTCTCTTCCCAATTTCAGCTGTAAGCTGTCAGGCAAATGGCTCATCTCTCCCCATGGCCTCACTGTTTGAGCATTCTCCTGTCATGTGGCAGGATAAAAAATGACAGGGCTCTCTCGTATCTTTCTCAGTAAGTGTCCATCTATATCAGATCCAGCAAGGGGGCAGGGATTCAACCTGAGTCATAACCACTAACTTAGTTGAATCAAAAGCCCAAAGCAATATTATCAAATAAGCTAATTAAAGGTCCCTCAGCTGAATTTGATGCAGTCAAAAGGTATCATGCCCAGAGGAATAGATTAGTTTACAAACATAATCTTTTTCTTTTTGGGATTCATGAAATTAAAATGCCACACTCCCCCATTCCTCCTGCATCTCCTACCAATTGGCTATCATCTCCAGGTCACCATCCTGGTCAGTCTGTTTTTAGATTTCTGAACCATTGTTGACACTTCACTCCCCCTGATGACCTTACCCATTCAATCCAAGTCCTCTTGTTCCTGCTTCAGCACCCATTTGTGTCCTTCTTTGTATGGTTCTTCTAATTTTATCAGCCCTTTCCTAGGATGTTGTCGGCAGAGCCTCCCAGCTTGTTGCCTGTGGAGTTTAGGCTAGAATCTTGGATGTAAGCTTGTTAGCTGTGTGGTGATCCAGTCAAGTATTTTAGCCAAGGGAGTTGATAAGGTCAAGTTGGAATTTTATAGGTCATATTGTGCTGGGTAAAAAGTGATCTTGAGCAGTGAGTCTGGAGTCAGGGACTGTTGGCAATTGTCAGTTTTGCAGTTGCTAAGGACTTGAACTAGGTCACAATTGACAACGGTGAGTAGGATTCAGATTCAAGAAATATCCAGATTACGTTGTCAGGATTTGATTACTGATGCTTGCCAAAAGAGAACAGTGACTAGGGGGATAGTGAAGAATGATTCTCAGGTTTCTGGCATAGGAGACCAGGCTTAAAAATGGTGATATACTAACTGAGACATGGAATACAAATAATAGCCAGCATCATGTTTGAATACTTTTATTTGTTTCTCCCTGTGCTGAGCAGTTCATATGAATTAGGAGGAGGAGCCAATTTAGGCAGGGAGATGAGCTCAGTATTGGCTGGTGGCTCAGCTGTGTTAGGAAAATAATTGGCACGAATGGAGTCTGAGGCAGTGCTGTGACCAGCGCAGACCACATCAGAGTTTGGAGGAGGGATGGGAGGCTCATCACTGCACTGCACAGCGCAGACCACATCAGAGTTTGGAGGAGGGATGGGAGGCTCATCACTGCACAAGGTCCATACCAAAGGCCCAGGAGAGGAGAGTGACCTGGTCATGGTGCTCTCTGGAAAGGTGAGAGTGGGGCTGTCGCAGAGACATCTGGTTGGCAGAGGACAGGTTATCTTGAAGGTGTAGAGAGAACCAGCCACAAGAGCTACCTAGAAGCATTTAGAATCAGGGAACACCTTCTCCTAGGAAGACCATCTGGAGCTCAGTGAGCTGTCCAGGCAGCAGGGAGTTTCTCTTTGCTGGAGGTTCTTGAGCAGAGGTAGCACAGCATACACACACACACACACACACACCCTTTTTATAAAAAAAATTAGTAAACTTTATTTCAACTTCAAAAAATAAAATAACAGACCAATGGCAGTTTAACAAACTATGGAAGCATTACTTTAAAAAAAAATCCTGTCTAGGCACATTTATCTTATGTAATCCGAAAAAAAAATGCAGTTGTTTCTCCAGTGTTCAGAAAGATGAATAAATGAGCACAGATTGGTTAAATGACATGACTATGACCTCCTTGTTAATGAAGAAAATGAAAAAAAAAAAGGCCTCATCTGAATTTAATGCATATTCACTGCTCATATTCACATCTCATAAAACTAAATTCCACATTCTTTTTTAAAAACCTTTAGGCTTGAGATAACCTTCTTTGCCTTTGCTACGAAAATTTTATAATATTACTGTTAACTATAGTCTATAAGTTACATTAGTTGTATTTTCCCATGTATCATCATATTCTTAACACCTTGTGTGGCAGTTTGATATTATTTATGAATTCCAAAAAGAGATACAGATTATGTTTGTAAACCAGTCTGTTCTTCTGACCATGATACACTTTGATTGATTTAAATCCAAAGGCTTTACATTTACTTGATTAAACTAAGATTAGGGCTTTGATTCAACCACATCATTGGGGTATGAAGGAGTGAGTCCCCACCCCCTTGGTGGGCTGTATAAATAGACACAAAGAAGTAGATACACAAAGAAGATGCACAGAGGAAGAGAGACAGACAGCTCCATAGACACAGCAGAGGCCTTGGGAAGAGATGAGCCATTTGCCTGATAGATTGCAGCTGACCTTGAGAAGAGAACAGAGCAGATGAGCCCAGAATGAAATGAGCACTGGGAAGAGAGATAAGTCTTATACCAGCCTACAGCTGATTTTGAAAGAAGCTGGACCCATAGAGCCTTAAGAGGGAAAAGGAAGGCTGAACCCATGCAGACATTGCCTGCTATCTTGCTTCAACATATGACAACAGAGTTTGATATGGAAGTAACCATGAGTTGGACTCTTTAGGGTCTTGTAACTGTAAGCTTTTACCCCAAATAAATACCCTTTATAAAAACCAACAGATTTCTTGTACTTTGCATCAGCACCCCTTTGGCTGAGTAATATAAATTGTAATAGAGGAACATTCTTGTATTTAAATTATTAACCACAGTCCTCATCTACCATAGAAATCACTGTTATAAAGTCCCTATATTATCTTTAGCTGTCTTTATTTTATTTTTTCCATTTTTATTATCTTTTTTAAAGATACATAGATCACACAAAATTAGCTGTCTTTAAAATAACATTAACCTCCATAAACTACCCTTATCAGCCACAATCACATTTATAAATCAGCAGTGTAATTTTATACTCATTATAATGTGTGTAGCAGTTTGATATGAATTCCAAAAATAGATATTGGATTATGTTTGTAAACTGGTCTAAACTGGGCATGATTAAATTATGATTAGGGCTTTGATTGGGCCATGCCAGTAGGGTGTTGAGACCTGACCCCTTGGTGGGTGGGGACTCACAGATAAAAAGCATAGCAAAGGACAGAGTTGAGATTTTGATGGTGGAATTTTTTTGTTTGTTTTTCTAATCCACACCCCGCTCCCCCCCCCGCAGATTTTTTTTCTTGCTGTCTGTTCTCTGTGTCCATTTGCTGTGTGTTCTTCTGTGTGTTGATATTTTTATTTTTTATTTATTTTTTCCTTCCCCCCTTGCGGCTTGCTTGTTGTTTGCTCTCTGTGTCCATTCACTGTGTGCTCGTCTGTGTTTTTACTTGTATCCCTTTTTGTTGCATCACCTTGCTGAGTTGGCTCTCCACAGCGATTGCGGGCCAGGCAGCACTCCATAGCGTGTAGGCCAGCCTGCCTTCACAAGGAGGCCCTGGGTTCGAGTCCCATATGGTAGACGGGAGCTCAACTGATAGAACCACAGCTGCTTCCCTGGAGTTTTGATTTGGAGTTTGATGCTAGAATCTTGAGCTGGAGCCCTGGGAAGTAAGCACACAGAGGAAAGAGAAGCAAGCCCCAGGAAGGAGGGCCTGAGCCAGGAGAAATATACAGAGAAATAAGAATGGCTCCTCAGACATGGCAGAAATCCTAGAGAGAGAGACAGAGCTGTTTGCCTGATAGCCTACAGCTGACCTTGTGGAGAAAACAGAGGACCTGAACCCAGAGAGAAGCAAGACCTGGAAAGTGAGGAACCCTGGAAGCCTGAAGCCTGTCAGACATTGGCAGCCATCTTGCTCCAACATGTAGAAATAGACTTTGGTGAGGGAAGTAAGTTGTGCTTCATGGCCTGGTATCTGTAAGCTCCTATCCCAAATAAATACCCTTTATGAAAGCCAACAGATTTATGGTGTTTTGCATCAGCACCCTTTTGGCTGACTAATACAATATGTTATCATCCCTATCAATTTCTATGTATTTATAATCAACCTTCTTAAACATTCTACAGTACATTCAGCATCAGCCTCCCTTCTCAGTCTACATTCTGTCTCCTACTAACCTGCACTCTATAGTTTAACCCGGTAAGTTTACTCATCATATTTAGTTCCTAAGAGTGAGACTATACAATATTAGTTGTTTTGTGTCTGGCTAATTTCACATTCAACATAATATCCTCAAGATTCATTCATGTTGTAATATGCATCCCAAGTTCATTTCTTTGTACAGCTGAATAGTAAATACTGTGTTTTGTTTATCCATTCATCAGTTGATGGCCACTTAGGTTGTTTCCATCTTTTTGCAATTGTGAATAATGCTGATATGAACATCAGTGTGCAGATATCTGTTTCGCATCCTTGTTTTCAGTTCTTCTGAACACATTTCTGGTAGTGGGATTGCTGCTCACATCAATGGTCAAGTGATTTTTGATAAGGCCATCAAACTCACCTAGTTGAATCAGAACAGTTTATTCAACAAATGGTGCTGGGAGAAACTCGATATCCATATCTAAAAGAAAGAAAAGAGGACCCCTATTGCACACCTTGTACAAAAATTAACTCAAAATGGATCAAGGGCCTAAATATAAAAGCAAGAACCATAAAACTCCTAGAAGAAATTGTAGGGAAACGTCTTCAAGATTTTGTGGTAGGTGGTTGGTTTCTTAAACCTTCTACCCAAAGCATGAACAAGGAAATAAAAAATAAATAAATGGGACCTCCTCAAAATTAAACACTTCTATGCTTCAAATGACTTTGATAAGAAGGTAAAAAGATAGCCTACTCAACTGGAGAAAATTTTCAGAAACCACATGTCTCGGTTTGCCACTGGGCTGTGAATGCAAAGTACCAGAAATGTGTTGGCTTTTATAAAGGGAATTTATTTGGGGTAAAAGCTTACAGTTCTGAGGCTGTGAAATGTCCAAATCAAGGTACCATCATAAATGCTTCTCACCAAAGTGCCTCCGTGTTCTTCTGATTCCAGACTCTAGGACCTCTCTCAGCCTCTCAGGGCTTCTCTGTTTTTCTGCAGTCCTTCTCACACATGGCAGGATCAATATGGTGGCTTCCTTTCTTTCTGTGTATGTCTCTCTTGTATCCAGCAAGAGGGTGGAGATTCAACCTGAGTCTTACCTTACTGTTGTAGCCCAGTCAATTGTGTCTCACAGCCACAGGAATGGATTAGTTGAGAACCAAAATCCTTTTCTTTTTTGGGATTCATAAAAGACCTTCAAACTGTCATACCACGTATCTGATAAGGGTTTGATTTCCGTTTTATATAATATAATGATAAAAAGACAAGCAACCCAATTTAAAAATGGGCAAAAGACTTGAATAGACGTTTTCCAAAGATGAACTACAAATGGTCAAAAAGCTCATGAAAAGATACTCAACATCACTAGCTATTAGGGAAATGCAGATTAAAACTACAATGAAATAACCATTTCATGCCTTACAAAATGGTCATTGTTAAAAAATCAGAAAACTCTTAAGTGCTGGAGAGGATATAGAGAAATGGAAACACTCCTTCACTGTTGGTAGGAATGTAAAATGGTGCAGTTTCTATGGAAGACATTTTGGTGAGAAGCATCCACTCCTCTGGGGGGTAGGTGGATCATCCAGGAGGGTTCAAGCATCAGCTGAGGGTTGTGTGGGACAGAGTCCCTTCTGGACAAACTATGACTCTGTTCTTGGTAGATGGGAATGAGGGTTGGGGTAGACCAGGGTGATGTGGGGACATACTAGCGTTCTGTGAATGCCAGGGACAGGGTGGATGGGCTGGACTCTCAGTGGATGAAATGGGGACAGGCACGGTAGGGAGGGGTTGTGGTCCTGAGATGTCACTAATGAGAAGGGTAGTTAGGGGCCAATCCCCTGCTCATAAGTACAAAGTTTGAAAGACTGAAAGGGCATATGCAAAAATGAAGAAGTATTGTTTCAAGAAGGTGAATTCATGAAAGACTTTCTTGTGTTCCAATACTGCCTTTGTAATAGAAAATCTTGTGTGTAAGTAGAGCTCCTCCATTAGTGAGAGGAGTTTCAGATTTTATTGTAGATGCAGTCATTCAATTAGCACTCACACTTGTCCATGCCCTTTTGCCCTTTCTTCATTTCCCATCCCTCTCAGAAACTTTTACTGTCCCCTCTGTCCTACCTTCTGGCCCTGAGCCATGGGATTGGCTCTGGGGCAGCAGGAACTTTTGTTTTAGGGTGTGGTGAACTTTGAGGCCATGGCTGTGTACTTCACCAAGAAAGAATGAGCAAGACTTGCTCCTGCACAGAGGGCTCTGTACAGGGAAGTGATACTTTTGAATGATGGGAGATTGATTTCCCTGGGTAAGGCTACTTTGCCTTTGGAACTCAGACTTATAGGACAAGGGTACTAGTGGATTGTGGCATAAATCTAATAACCTTCCACTTCCTTCCAGGGACTTCTAATCCCTCAGCCCCAGAGGTTGTTGGCAGGGAGGGAAAATCCTAAGGCTAGTTTGGGGCTAATGAAGGTTTGGCTCTCCTCTGGTGAGAACACTTGCTGTTATTACAGGCTCTGTGCAGGGCACAGTACAAAGGAAGTATCTTCTGTTGAAGTTCCCAGCTTCAACCCTCCCAGTGGTCTGAGGAAGACTTCCATTACTCCTTCCTGTGTTTGCGAATGTCTCACAGGATCTCGCTAACTAACATTTTCTAAATGACTGTTTAGGAAAAGATCACAAATGTGATTTCTTCTTATTGAAGATCTCCTTGGGCTTCCCCACCCTCCAGTGCCCTTTGATGAGCCTTCTCTTCACTGAGCTGTTTGAGTTTTCCTCTCTTCACTCTGTAGACACAGGCTACCAGGTGCCTTGAGAACATGAATGTGAAACTCCACCTGCGGCCCCATTTTCTTCTCTATTTTCAGGATACCCAGTATGGCAGTTTGACATTGCTTATGATTTCTAAGAATAGTTATTGTATTATGTTTGTAAACTGATCTCGTTCCTCTGAGCATAATAGATTGTATTAAATTTAGAGGTTTCACTTTTACTTGATTAAATTATGTTTAGGGCTTTTATTCAGCCATGTCAGTAGGACGTTGAGTACTTGCCCCCTTGGTGGGTGGGGACTCACAGAAAAATTGTACCACAGAGAAAGGAGGTTGGAGTTTTGAGCTGGAACCTGGGAAGTAAGCACACAGAGGAGCAGAGCAGCTGAGCTCAGAGAGAATTGAGCCCTGGGAGAGAGACAGAGCCAGTTGCCTGACAATCTACAGCTGGCCTTGTGGAGAGAGGCAAAACCTAAAGAGCCTCATAGTCTACAGCTGGCCCTGTGGAGAAAACAGAGGCACTCAGTCAGGAGAGAAATGAGCCCCTGGAAGAGAAGAGTCCAGGAAGCCTGAACCCTGGCAGACATCAATAGACATCTTGCTCTAACACATGGCAATAGACTTTGGTGAAGGAAGTAACTTATACTTTATGACCTGGAACAGTAAGCTTCTACCCCAATAAATACTCTTTGTAAAAACCAACCAATTTCTGGTATTTTGCATTAGCACCCCTTTGGCTGATTAATACAAGATTCATCTAAGTCATTGTGTTTATCCATAGTTCATCTTTTCTTTGGTGAGTAGGATTTCACAGTATAGATTCACCAAAGTTTAACTATTCATCCATTGAAGGACATCTGGGCCAATTTTAGTTTTGGGCTATTATGAATAAAGCTACAGTGAACATTTGTGGGCAGATTTTTATGTGAATGTAAGTTTTCATGTCTGTGGGGCAAGTGTCAAATCGTATGGTAATCACATGTTTAGTTTTATAAGAAACTGCTAAGTTGTTTACCAGAGTGGCTGTACTATTTTACTTCCCAATAGAAATGCATGAATGATCTGTTTTTTCCACATCCTCATCAGCATTTGGTGTTTTTACTATTTTTTATTTCAGCCATTCTGATAGGTGTATGAAGATAGGTCATTGTGATTTTAATTTGCATTTCCCTAATGGCTAATGGTATTGAATATCTTTCCATGTGCTTGTTTCTCGTCTGTATATCTTGTTCATGCCTGTGCCCATTTTCTAATTGGATTGGTTTCTTTTTTTAATGTTGCATTTTGAGAGTTGTTTATATACTCTAGATATCAGGCCTTTGTCAAGTATGTGGTTTGCAAGTTTTTCAGAATTTGTCACGTGCCAAACTTTGTTTATGAAGCTCTGGAGCATGGTAGTTATAGAGCAGGGGTTCTTGATCTTTTTGTTCCATGAACCCCCTTGACAGTCAAGTGAAAATCATGGATCCCTTACTAAGTCCACACTATACTATTATTTAATAACTATATCACACCTGCACCAATATGGTTTTTTTTTTTCCATTTAAATTCAAGTACATTGACCCCTTTTTAAGAACCCTTGTTAGAGAAGAGATGTAAAGAGATAAAAAAAGGGAGAATACGTTAAGTGCTGTTAATATGCTAAGTGGTATATAAGTAGTGAGCTGTAGGAGTGCAGCAGAAGGAATAGTGAGAGTAATTCCAATTTAGAAGATTCAGTAACATTCCTTCTGTGGGAGGACCATTTGTTCTGAGTTTAACAGATAAGAATGGTTTGCAGATGGGAAACAAAAGGCAGACAGTCTAACCTAAGAAGGGAGTAGAAGATGCAATATAAATCATTGTGAAGAGCTTTATGACCTAATGTGCAGAAGAATCACCTGGTGAGTGTATTTAAAAATTTATATTTCTGGAGACTACCTGCAAGTATTCTTCTGTCTTTTCTAGTAAGCAGTACAAAAGCACGAAACATAGGACTAAAAGCCTAAGCATTTTCTCTTAGTATTTTCTCTGCTTCTGTCCTGTTAATACAGCACTTGAAGTGGGGCTGGTCAGAATTGAGATGTGTTATAAATATAAAATACACACACCAGATTTTCAACTTGGTCCAAATATGTATATGCTCTCATAATTTTATATTGATTACATGCTGAAATGATAAAAATTTGGATATATTGGTTTAAACTAATACATTATTAAGATTAATAATAATATTTTACTTTTTAAATGTTTTAAAATATGGCTTCCAGAAAATTTTAAATTAGGTATATGTGGTTTGCATTTGTAGCTCATGTTATATTTCTGTTGGAAAGTCCTGCTCTACTTCAGAGCATCAATTACCTTAAGCCCCCTTATTTAGCCAATCATGCATAAAAAGCATTGGTGGTACATCTTATTCACCCTGCCTTATGTGGAAACTAAAACACAGAATTTGTGGTGGACCTGAAGGGCTCCTTCCTGAAGAACTGGGTGTTTAGGGAAAGTGGTGACAGCTTGGAAGAACAATCAATATGAGTGATAGAATTTCAGGGCAGCAGGAAGATGGGGATTTCTTTGTCACCTATTGTCATCTTGATTTTGTGACACTTGCTTCTTGCCAAGCAGCAAAGAGAAAGGTATATGAGTTGACCTCCAAGCTCCCCATTGTTTTGGCTGCTATTTTTCAGATTGTTCTTTGTTTACTACCAGTTTCAGCTGTTTCCCTGCTCTTGTTTCCCATCACTTCCCTTCTGAATAAGTCAACTCTAATTCACATACAGAGAGAATTTGATTCACAAGAGTAATGAGCAACGAATTCCCAGATAATCCCCATTCACTGTTAAAATAGAATTTGTGAGCCATGATATTATAAAATGTTATTCTTGAGGGACAATGATTTTATTATTGCAGCACATTAAGTTGTGTGCCTATCTTACACAGAGTAGTACATAATTATTCAGTCATTCATTTAACTTTTTTATTGAGTGTCTACCATGTGCAGGAACTTTTCTAGGCACAGTGGATACAGCAGGAAAGAAAATAAAGTCCCTGCTGCCATTGAGCTTTTGTTCTAATAGTTTAAGATCAAGGAAAGCTAATTTGTGACGAAAAGGAAAAATAAAACAAGCTCTCAGCACATGGTTTTATTTTGCAAAAGGCATAAAAATGCTAATATCTGCTTTTAACATATAATATTATTTAACAAAAGAGCACAAATTGACAAAGATCAACACTTGAATATAAAATTTTGCTCAAAGTTAAAAAAAATGGATTGAATTTAAACTAACAAGTTAAAATGTCATCCTGTCTTTAGAAATACAAATGCCACTGGAAAGTCTTTTACTCTTTCTTAGCTTAGGTTTCCCTTTTTCTCAAAATGAGAAAGGATTTTGTGCTCTTCCCTTTCCAAACAATCCAGCAGACAATTGCTGCCCAACTTTGGTTTATAGGTACTTTTGGGTCTGATGACCGTACCTAGGCTCAACAATTTCTAACAGTTATAGGTTGTACACTTGATTCTTGTAGCATATCTGTGGATATACCTACGCTGGTCAAGGTAATTATTAACATACCAGGGTGATGTCCTCTAAGCACTCATCCTTTCTGCTATGTCACATTCCAGTGCCTTTAATGCTCAGTCTCTCTAGTCTTTTGGAAAATCTGCAGGATGTAGTTTCAAGTACTGTGAACTCATAAGTTATTAGACATGCATAGATCTGGAAAAGCTTAAGAAGCAATCTTCTGTGTTGGACAGTGTAATTAATTGGGGTTCAAAATCTAGGTTCCTGTTTAACTTTTAGCATTTTCTACCTCTGTGTTATTTGGTACTTCCATTATAATAGTTTTGTATTTCTGGCAGGCTGACATGGAGGTTGAAATGGTAATCTCTGAAAGCCTTATAATTTTTGATATGCTATTGTTTCTAGTGTGAGTCTCAAGTGGCATTTGTTTTCTATTTCTGTTTTCTATTTCTTCTGTCAGATGCTGAGACCAACATTGACAATGAGTCCATATCAACATGGAATTTCTGATGAAAGAGACATGGTGACATTATGTGGGCTCCAAAAGAGTGAACTTGAGAAGCATCAAGAAATCCCCGCAGTGAAAAATATTAGAGGAAAGAATGAGAGAATCCACTGTGCAGGGAAACCCTTCAGATGTGAGAAGTATGGGAGAAGCTTCAGCTATTTGTCTTACTTTATCAGACACCAGAGAATTCACACTGAGAAGAAACCCTTTGAATGTAATGAGCATGGAAAAGCCTTTAATGGAAATTCTTCATTAGTTCAACATCAGAAAATAATCACCGGAGAGAAGCCCTATTAATGTGAGGAGTATGAGAAAGCTTTTAATCATAGTGCAAATCTGATCAGGCATCAGAGAATCCACAGTGGGGATAGACCCTATCACTGTAAGGAATGTGGAAATGGCTTCCCCTGTAGTTCTGAGTTGGTTATACATCAGAGAGTCCTCACTGGGGAGAAACCCTATGAGTGTAATGAGCGTGGAAAATCTTTCACTGTTAAATTGACATTAAGTTGGTATCAGAGAATTCACAATGGAGAGAAACCCTGTGAGTATAGCAAGTGTGGGAAAACCTTTAGGACTTCCTCCCAGTTACATCAGCATGAGCATACCCACCCTGGAGAGAATCCTGTTCTGAACTTTGGTTCTTTTGGCCTCCCAGCATTCTTTACCCCCTTTTCATGGTAATAGTGTCCTACTTTTTTGGAGGGTAGGGGCAAACTGCTCTGCCTGCACTGAACAGCCCATGTGATTTGATGGGGCTCTATTCCCCCACTACAGGGAAAAAAACATATGGCCTAGGCTGGCCCATTCACAGTCTTTCTTCCATCTAGCTGCAATGACAAGTTTAGGTGACTCAAGTTTATCTGCTC
The DNA here is from genome assembly GCF_030445035.2 of Dasypus novemcinctus. Taxonomy (NCBI): domain Eukaryota; kingdom Metazoa; phylum Chordata; class Mammalia; order Cingulata; family Dasypodidae; genus Dasypus; species Dasypus novemcinctus. The sequence continues at coordinate 16,954,754 of NC_080690.1, read as the reverse complement.
AGAATGGACCCTATGACCATACAAAACCTGCCAAGAAGCAACATTCTTTTTCTGCTGGATTTATTTGTTAGCCTTGAGCCATGAGAAGGCTGAGAATGAACCCATTCCCACAGATACCAGACTGAAAGATGGAGAAAATTACTTCTGGATTTTTCAGTAACATGAATCAATAAATTCCTTTCTTCGGGGGTGTGGGGGGGGTGGGTCTTCCACATGTAGAAGTGTCCTTACTAATATAGAGCCATTTCAGTGTTTCAGTGTCTCAGATGTTTCAGAGCCTTCAGAGTTAACATGAACCTGATTTAGCATCCTTGAATTGTGCTATGATTGAACATTTCACATGTTGATGTGTCAGAAAGGCTGTGGCTATGATTCACATGGTTCACACAGAGGCAAACGCTTTTAAGAATTATGAATGTGGGAAAGCTATGAACATTCAGGTAAGCCAGGTCAACATTTCGGGTATCCCAAATGGATGGAAGTGACAATTTAAGCACTGTATTAAAAATTTCAAGTTATTATAAAACTAAGTCTCTTTCTGAGTGCTCTGGAATAGTTTGAATAGCCCCTCACAGTTATCTGCTTTTATGAAGCTTGAAGAAATTCACTTATACTTCTACCTGGACCAGGTGCTCTTGTTGGGGATAGATGTGGAGGAGAGTAGAAATCTGACCACTTTATCAATTTCTTCTATGGCATTGGTCAGTTATGTTGTCTATGTATTCTTAAGCCAATGTTGGTAGTTTAAAATTTCCAACTGGCATTTACAAATTCATTAGCCTATAAATTGTACCCAAATTTCTAGCCAGGATGGTTGTGCCACCAACTGAGGGAGATAATAAGCAGGGGGCAACGTGTGGGCTGGATGTGTTTGGGTTTATGTCCCAGAGAGGATGATTAGTACAAGCCAGGATTGGTGGAGTACAGAGGTCTGTGGAATCAAATGTGCATAGAACTTTGGGGCATGAGGAAATGAGAGGTTCATTACTGAAGGCTGAGGTTTTCCAGGGTAGCACCCATGTATGAGATGGGGAAAGTATGATCCAGGAAGTGCAATTGTCCAGGAAGATGAAGATATAACCTGGGAAGTAGAGACAGTATCAGGCCTGAATGGGGAAGCCCAGTGCATAAGGAATGGAGGTAAGGCAGAGACCAGAAAAGGACAGAAGAACAGCAGGCATTGAGGAGAAGAACAAGCTGCCTTTTCCCCCTGGAATTGAAGTTTTGTTAGGGAATAAGGAAAGTGCTGGGAAGAGTTATGAGGAGGTTCAGGTCTCAATGGGAGCTAGCAGAAAATGGCACATTTTCAAGGAATGGCTGAGGCTCCAGTAGCTCCCACAGTAAAATCTAATCCTAAGAATCAGCCCAAGTTTGGGGCAGAGGAAGGGAGAGTCATAAGAGAAAAACTGGGACTTACAGAGGTGATCAGTGTTGGCTGGGTGTTATGGCAAAGTAGATTGCGAGTGGGTACAAACACAGGGGAGGGGGGCAACTGAGGTAATTAAGAATAAAGCTGCTATAAACCTTCATTTATAAGCTTTTGAGTGTGTGTAAACATAGGTTTTTCTCTTTCTTGGGTAAATTCTTAGGAATGGGATTACTAAGTCATACTGTAAACGTGTGTTTAACTTACAAGAAACTTCCAGACTGTTTTCCAAAGTAGTTGTCCAATTTTCCCCACCCATTCTAATAGATTAGCTTAGTGGTATCTCATCATTTCCCTAGTGATTAAAGATGTTGAACATCTTTTCATATGCTTATTTGTCATCTGTATATCTTAAGTGAAATGTCTGTTAAAAAATTTCCCATTTTTTTAGAGGGGAGAGCATAAATGCAGCCCCCATTTTTAAATTAGGTTGTTTGTTTTCATGCTTGAGATTTGAGAGTTATTTATATGTTCTGGATAAAAGTTCTTTGTCAGAAATGTGATTTGTAAATAAGTCCTCTTAGTCTGTAGCTTGTCTTTTAATTATCTTTTGGGTCTTTTGCCGAGACAATTTTTCTTTTTTGGGTGGGTCATGCTTTTGGTGTCTTGCCTACAATTTCTTTGCCTAACCCAAAGTCACAAAATTGTTCTGTTTTCTTTTAGACATTTTGTAATCTTACGTTTATAATTTTTTTAAAGATTTATTTTTATTTATTTCTCTCCCCTTCCTCCCCGCCGTCCCCCCTGTTGTCTGCTCTCATGTCCATTCACTGTGTGTTCTTCTTTGTTCACTTGCATTCTTGGCAGCACCTGGAATGTGTCTCTTTTTGTTGCATCATCTTGCTGTATCAGCTCTCTGTGTGTGTGTCGTCACTCCTGGGTGGGCTGCACTTTTTATGCACAGGGCGACTCTCCTTGCGGGGTGTAATCCTTGTGCGTGGGGGACACCCCTGCATGGCACTCCTTGCGTACGGCAGCACTGTGTGTGGGCCAGCTCAGCACATGGGCCAGGAGGCCCTGGTTTCGAACCCTGGACCTCCTATATGGTAGGTGGATGCTCTATCAGTTGAGTCACATCTGCTTCCCTATGTTTACATTTAGATCTATGACCTGAGTTGATTTTTGTATTAGAGGTTAATTTTTTGCATATGAATGTCTGAATGTTCTGGTACCATTTATTAGAAGATTGTTCTTTCTTCATTGAATTGCTTTGTACCTTTGTCAAGAATTAGTCGATTATATTTGCATGAGTCTATATCTGAAACCTCAATTCTGTTTCATTGATCTATATATCTTTCCTTTCACCATTACTACACTATCTTGATTCTTGTAGCTTTACAGTAAGTCTTGAAACTGGTAAGTGTGAATCTTCCAACGTTGTTCTACTTTTGCAAAATTGTTTTGGCTATTCTGGTTCCTTTCCCTTGCATATAAATTTTAGAATCAGCTTGTTGATTTTTATAAAATATCTTGCTGGGATTTTGACTGGGATTGCATTGAATATATAGATTTGGGAGAATTGCCGTCTAATCAATATTAAGTTTTCCAATCAGTGGACACAGTATAATTCTCCCTTTATTAGGTCTTTTGTCATTATTTTGTATTTTTCAGTATATATGTCTTGCATATATTGTTAGGTTTAGACCTAAATATTTTATGATTTTATGGTACTGTAAATTGTAGTTTTTATATTAATTTTCTAATTGTATTGTTGGAAATTTATATATCCAACACTTGATTTTTCATGTTTTGTGTGTGTTTTTGTGTTTTTAAAATTTTGTGATCTTACTAAATTTGCTAATAGTTCAAAGGACTTTTTTTGCAGATTCTTTGGAATTTTCTATGTAACATTCACGTCCTCTGCAAATAACTGCAGTTTTATTTTTTCCTATTTGTATGCCTTTTATCTCTTTTTTCTGGCCTTCTTGTACTTGTTAGGATGTGTGGCAGTTTGAAATAGTTATGAATTCCAAAAATAGATATTGGATTATGTTTGTAAACTTGTCTGAGCCTGGGCATGGTTAAATTATGATTAGGGCTTTGATTGGGCCATGTCAGTAGGGCATGGAGTACCCGCCCCTTGGTGGGTGGGGACTCACAGATAAAAGACATGGCAAAGGACAGAGCTGGGCTTTTTTTTAAGGTTGGAGTTTTGATGTTGGAGTTTGATGCTGAAGCCTTAAGCTGGAGCCCCAGGAAGTAAGCAAACAGAGGAAAGAGAAGCAAACCCTGGGAAGAGGAGCTGAGCCTGGAAAAAAGCAAGCCCTGGGATGAGAGGAATCCTTAACCCAGAGAGAAACAAGACCTGGAAGAGAGGAACCTAGGAAGACTGAACCCTGGCAGATGTTGGCAGCCATCTCACTCCAACATGTGGAAATAGACTTTGGTGAAGGAAATAACTTATACTTTATGGCCTTGTCTCTGTAAGCCCTACCCCAAATAAATACCCTTTACAAAGCCAACAGATTTTTGGTATTTTGCTTCAGCACCCCTTTGGCTGACTAATACAGGAAGTGATGTTAAATATGAGTGGGAAGAGCAGCCATATATGCCTTGCTCCCTATCTTAGAGGGAAAATATTTTGTCTTTTACAATTAAGTATGTTTTCAGCTGCAGGGAGACAAGTTACATCATAACCCATATCATATAGCTACTACGATAAAACATTTGATTAAACTGTATATTTTTTCAGCAGTCAAGCAAAAAATGAGTTTGTGCATGATATTTAAGTTCCACTGTAGCTTCAACACATTTGTGGCAAGGCTTTTCAGAGGACTGGAAGAGAAAAAGTTGGTATTTTCCCCATGCATTTTCAAGTCATGAACAACAGCAAAAATGTTGTGACTTTATACCATATCCTGAGCCCCAAGGTGAGTGTTGAGGATCAAAGATTAATAAGACTGGTTTTCTGCCCTTCTATTACTCTTAGCTTAAGTTTAAGAGTTAGGGGGAGGGCAGGGTGTTTTAGGCTATAAGGTAGTCAGAAGGAAAGGAGGTGGTTTCCAATAAATCTGAATAGTAGCCAAGACTTTAAAGTAATTATGTGTGACAGTAACGATTGTAACAGACATAAGTATAAATACATATTTCCTCTGAGGTTGAACAATGGCTGGTGAAATAATAATATAATTAGCTATTATTATTGAGCTTGAATTAGCTATTATTCATGTGTCTCACAGGGAGACTGTCTAATGAAGAAATTACATCACTAACTATTTGAGCAAAAAGTTGATTTCAGGATGCCTAGGCTTCTCCCCATTCAAAATTTCTTAAGGATATTGGATTAGAGTCTTGGTCAGGGAAAACCAGATGGCAAAATCCTACAAGGAGTTTCCTTCTAAATATCAAGAGACTAGAGCAACATTACACTCTGATTCATAAAAATGTGACTGTACAGGAGATGGGCAAATGCTCTTTAACTTCTAACTCTCCCCAAGGGTAATAATTTACCTTCTACAATAATCTAAAAGAATTAAATTGTTTGAAGAAAAAAAGACTTGCCTAAAATTGATGAACTATTACGGAGGACAGGACTGCTAAGTTTAAGCCTTATTAGGAGGCATCTTCTAATGCTCATTATAGCCAGGATTGAAGGGCAGAGCAGTATGCAGTTTGTCTAAAGCTCCTAAAAAGTATAACTTAAATCTCACTGCTTCTCTTTTATGAATGGTCATTCACCAGAGATAATTGGAAAAAAGTCTTCTCAATGGGTAGCCTGCTTTTTACTGAGTCTGTGCAGATTAAAAATAAGTGGATGTGGCTCAAATGATAAGGCCTCCACCTACCATATGGGAGGATCTGGATTCGATTCCTGGGACCTCCTGGTGAAAAAGAAGAGAAAGCATACCTGCTCGGTGAGCCAGTGCCTGAATGGTGAGCCAAATGCCCACCCAGCAAGCTGAGTGCCCATGTGGGTGCCTGTATTAGCCAAAGGGGTGCTGATGCAAAATACCAGAAATTGGTTGGTTTTTATAAAGGGTATTTATTTGGGGTAGGAGATTACAGATACTAGGCCATAAAGCATATGTTATTTCCCTCACCAAAGTCTATTTCCATGTGTTGGAGCAAGATGGCTGCCAATGGCTGCGAGGGTTCAGGCTTCCTGGGTTCCTCCCTTCCAGGGTCTTTTTTTTTTTTTTTTAAAGATTTATTTATTTATTTCTCTCCCCTCCCCACCCCCACCCCTCGGTTGTCTGTTCTCTATGTCTATTTGCTGCGTCTTTTTCTTTGTCTGCTTCCGTTGTTGTCAGCGGCACGAGAATCTGTGTTTCTTTTTGTTGCGTCACCTTGTTATGTCAGCTCTCCGTGTGTGTGGCGCCATTCCTGGGCAGGCTGCACTTTCTTTCATGCTGGGTGGCTCTCCTTATGGGGCGCACTCTTTGTGAGTGGGGCTCCCCTATGCAGGGGACACCCCTGCATGGTATGGCACTCCTTGCACACATCAGCACTGCTCATGGGCCAGCTCCTGCTCATGGGCCAGCTCCACACGGGTCAAGGAGGCCTGGGGTTTGAACTGCGGACCTCCCTTGTGGTAGACGGACACCCTAACCACTGGGCCAAGTCCGCCGCCCCCTTCCAGGGTCTTGCATCTCTCTGGGTTCAAGGTTCCTTTCTTCCCAGGGCTTGCTTCTTCCTGGGGCTGGTTTCTCTTTCCTCTGTGAGCTTATTTCCCAGGGCTCCAACTTAAGGCTTCAGCATCAACTCCAACATCAAAAAACCCTTAACTCTGCCCTCTGCCATGCCTTTTATCTGTGAGCTCCCACCCACCATAGGGTGGGGACTCAATACCCTACTGGCACAAGAGGTTTACATAATTACTTAATCAAGTAAACATATGAATCCAGTATAATCTAATATGCCCAGAGGAAAAGATCAGTTTACAGGGAAGTGGACTTGGCTCAGTGGTTAGGGCATTCATCTACCACATGGGAAGTCCACGGTTCAAACTCCGGGCCTCCTTGACCCGTGTGGAGCTGGCCCATGCGCAGCGCTGATGCGCGCAAGGAGTGCCCGCCACGCAGGGGTGTCCCTCGCGTAGGGGAGCCCCACACTCAAGGAGTGCGCCCCATAAGGAGAGCCGCCCAGCGCAAAAGAAAGTGTAGCTTGCCCAGGAATGGCGCTGCACACATGGAGAACTGACACAAGATGACACAACAAAAATAAACACAGATTCCCGTGCCGCCGACAATAACAGAAGCGGTCAAAGAAGAAGATGCAGCAAATAGAGAACAGACAACCGGGGTGGGGGGTTGGGGGAAGGGAAGAAAAATAAATAAAAATAAATCTTAAAAAAAAAAAAAGATCAGTTTACAAACATAATCCAATATTTCTTTTTGGAATTCATCAATAATATCCAACTGCTACACTCCACCCTCTGAATTCCAAAAAGACACTACAATATTCAAAAAAATCTTAAGCCAGTTACAAAGCAAGTACTAAATCATATCACAATCATTTTAAAGAAATACAGCTTGTCTTGGGGCAAAGCCCCATCTGCTATAGACCTCCGAAACTTACAAAACAATTCATCTGCTTCCAGTACACAAATGGACGCACAAATGGACAGAAAAGGGTAAACATTTTCATTACAATAAGGAGAAATTGGGAGGGAAACATGAGTCATGGTTTCTCTACAGTTCAGTAGACCTACAGGGAATCCTCTGATTTCAAAGTCTATGAGTCATTCTTAAGATGGTTTCTTCTCCTTGTGGCCTTATGGGAACCAGCATTTCCACAGGCTTGCCCAATGGCCATTTTCTTCATTACACCCTCATCAAGCATCTGCATGTTCACCAAGCTCCAGACCTCTCCCTCTAAGAGTGTTGGGGTGATTGCCATACCTTACCCAAACATTGGTTTAGAGTCTTAACCCCCCTCATATAGTGATGTGAAGAAAACATTCCCCCTAACCTTTGGCATACAGGTTCAACCCTCTCAGAGCAATGAATTGACCACCTGGCCTCTGACCGTTGGGGAACAGGTTCATACCTCTCAGACCTGTGGGGTACCAACCCTAACTGCCCTAATCCTTGGGAATGTCCTCCACCCTCTCTGTACCCTGGGGCAGCAAAACTCCCTTACAACATTGGGCAGGAACATTCACCCTCTTCAGCTGTTGGGGCAAACTCACCCTCTCTGTACACATGGGTAGGGTTCTTCTCTTGGCCCAAGGTGATGTCCTAATTCCAGATCCCAGCTTCCATGGTTTTCCTCTCAAAGTCATTTCCCCTTCAATCTCTCCTTTCCATGTCCCTTTTTTCCCAGGCTGACAGTGGTTTTGTTCATACAACTCTCTCAAAAAATCTGTTGGTTTAGCAGGCAGGAAGCAGGGGTTGAAGTCATCAGATAGTAAGACTTTCCACAAGTCTTTCTGAACATAACTGTGTCTTCAAACCTGATTTATAAGTTCCAAGTTCAGTTAAGTCCTCCAATGGGGCACTTTCTTCTGGGAGCTTGATTTCCAGAGGCTTGGAATTTCCAGAATTAGTTTCTGGTTTCTTTGTGTCCAACAGTTCAGTGCTCAGCTTATCTTGTGCAACTAGTATTTTGCTATGAGCTGCAAGCAGAAGCCAAGCCACATTCTCTGGATTTACTTTGGAAATTTCTTCAGCTAAATGCCCAGGTTCACCATTTCAAATTCTGTCTTACATAAAACACCAGGAGTTAATCTTGCTAAGTTCTCTGCAACTTTAAAACATGGACTGCCTTTCCTCCAGTTTCCAATAATAGTTTCATCATTTACTTCTAAGGCATCATAAAAAGTGTCTTTAGTATCCATATTGTTATCAACAGTCTCTTCAAAGTGATCTAGGCCTTTTCCATCAAGCATCTCACAATTCCTCCATAAAATACCCCTTACTCATTTATAAAACCATTCCAGCATTTTGGTAATTGCAAAAGCACTTCCCCACTCCTTGGTACCAAATTCTGTATTAGTCAGCCAAAGAGGTACTGATGCAAAATACAGGAAATTGGTTAGTTTTTATAAAGGGTATTTATTTGGGGTAGGAGCTTACAGATACCAGGCCATAAAGCATAAGTTACTTCCCTTACCAAAGTCTATTTCCACATATTGGAGCAAGATAACTGCTGATGTATGTGAGGGTTCAGGCTTTCTGGGTTCCTCTGGGCTCAGCTCCTCTATTTCTCCACAAGATCAGCTGTAGACTATCAGGTGAATGACTCTGTCTCTCTCCCTGGGGCTTCTGCTGTATCCAAGGAGCTGTCTCTGTTCCTCTGCGTTCTTCTCCTGGCTCAGGTCTTCTCTTCCCAGGGCTTGCTTCTCTTTTCTCTGTGTGCTTACTGCCTGAGGCTCCAACTTAAGGCTTCAGCATCAAACTCCAATATCAAAAACCCTTCACACTGTCCTTTGCCATGCCTTTTATCTGTGAGTCCCCACCCTTTGGTGGCACCCTACTGGCACAAGAGGTTTACATAATTACTTAATCAAGTAAACCTATGAATCCAATATAATCTAATATGCCCAGAGGAAAAGATCAATTTACCAACATAACCCAATATTTCTTTCTGGAATTCATCAATAATATCAAACTGTTACAGTGCCCGTGTGATGAGCCAAGTGCCCATGTGGGTGCCTGCATGGGAGCCAAGTGCCTGCATGGAGAGCTGAGTGCCTGCGCTGTGAGCCAAGTGCCCCCGTGGTGAGCCAGTGCCCATGCAGCAAGCCAGAGCCCGCATGGTAAGCTGAGTGCTCACATAGCAAGCTAAGTGCTCAGGCAGTGAGCCAGTGCCTGTGCAAGTGAGTCACGCAGCAAGATGATGATGCAACAATAGAGAGATGAAGGGGAGAGTCAAGGTGAAGTGCAGTGGAGATGGAAAACTCAGGGAAACTCTCTTCACATCAGAGATCCCCAGGATCAAATCCCAGTGAATCCTTGAGGAGAAAGATGATTAGACAAAAAGAGAAATAGATATAGAAGATCACACGGCGAATGGACACAGACAGCAAAAAACAAAAACAAAAACAAAGAACCCCCAAAACCCACCAATAAATAAATAAATAAATAAATAAACAAACATAATGGGGGAGGGAAGGGGGGAGGAGGAAAAAAGTACAGTATCCCTTTCTTCCCAATGCCCTGCCCCCAGTAAAGTTCTCCTGGTATCTTGAGTAAACAAAGTTTCTGATGACTATGAAAACATTATCAATATAATGACTGAAAGCCTTGTAAGTAGCCTCAGTGGATATTCGTCATTTCTTTTATTGGGATTCTCTGTCGAGCTCCTTCTGGTATCTTTTATAACTTGTTTATCCTTAGATCATTGTTCTTATTATTCTCCACATGCTCTCCTTGGGACAGCTCATTGACTGCCATGTTTTTGTCCACTATCCTTTTGCCATTGACAATCAAATTTGTATTTTCTGCCAGAGCTTCCAGCGGCCTGGAAGTAAACTCCTGGCTTTCCCTAACTCAGGAAGTTCCTTGGATTTTCTTAGCCTTGAACTATAGTCATTTTATAGTTATTTATTAGATTCTTGGTTAACATGTATCTCTCCCACTAGACCAAAAGCTCCATGAGCAAGGATCATGCCCTTTTCCTGCTCCACTGTATTCCTATGCCAAGTACATTGGCTCGTACGAGGTACAGCACAATAAATAATCACCAAAGGAAGCATAAATAAATTTATAATCTCAACGTAGAAGATGAAGGGAAAACAGCGCTTGGGGAGTGTATAAAAAGGAGGTCTAACCTGGTCTGTAGAGTCAGGAGACTTCAATAAGGAAGTGACCTTTAGGTTGAGATCCAAAGGATGAATAGGACCCATCCACTTATATGCCTGCCAAGCATCAACAACTCAGTGTTGTCCCAGAAGACCACGTATTTTATGACTTCATTTATATGAAAAATCCAGAATAGGTAAATTTATAGAGACAGAAAGTAGTTTTCTTTTTACCTTAATTCCATCCTCTGTCATATAACCTATTAACAAATTCTGAGTATTAGGATGTTGTCAACTTTGAGGGAGCATTCTTCTTTTTTTTTAATATATGATTTTTTAAAAAAAATTTATTTATTACCCCCCCACTGTTGTCTGTTCTCTGTGTCTATTTGCTGTGTCTTCTTTGTGCATTATTATGTCTACCACAGGGAAAATGGTATGGGCTCTTTGGGGAGATGTTAAAAATGTTCTAAAATTGATTGTGGTGAAAACTGTGATGACTATTGTACAATGCTGAAAATATACTAAAAACCATTAAATGGGTGTATTGTATAGTATGTGAATTATATCTTAATAAAGTGGTTGTATATAACACATCAGTTCTGGTTATCATGTATATATAATAAATTATATATATATATTATATATATATAGTTACATATATTCAGTACTTCTAAAACTAAATTCTTAAATCTTCCTGCTTGCAACCAGTTTCCTGAATTCCTGATCTTAGTTAATGGCACCTTCATCCATCAGGTCATCCAAACTTTATCGCCATCATAGATGGCTCCCTCTTCCTCATGTCTCTTTTTCAGTCATTTACTATGTCCGCTGTTTTCACTTCCTAAACAGTTCTTTAGTGTATCTCTTCTCAGCCCTGCTCTTAATTAAGGTGACTGGATCTTTACCTCTCAGTGACAATTTTTTTTTTTGTCCAATTAACTCTTTGGCAGTCTGTGGATCCCTTCTCAGAAAAAAAAAAGTTTTTAAATGCATAAAATACATTGTATTATGAAGGAAACCAACTACATTAAAATACAGCTCAGATCGTTCAAAAATAAATTTGTGGTGCGGTATTATACGTGCTTTTTTACCAGTGTGATGAAACGAAATGACAAGATCTAAAAGTGAGTCTATAACAAAGATGGCAATTTCAAACTAGTAATGAGAATAACCCATAATTTAGATCTCTGCATCAACTAATATTATATGAAAATATCTCTGATTTCTACTGGTGACAAAGTCACTGCTACTGCTGATATTTCTGTGATTAGCTGCCAACACATAATTAAAGGAAACGTTAAATTTCTGTTAGAGATTAGTGGAAAGAACGAAGTGTTTGTTCTCTTCAACCTCTCTAACGATCTTAGGTTAAACCGTCAGACTCCACGGACTAACGCCAGAGAACCATTGAGAGGAGCGCTCAAGCATCCTAGAGAGGAAGCACGCGAGGCTTGAGTGACGCCACTGACGGGGTGACGCACTTCCGGTCACGCCGCACTTTCCTCCTTTTCTGAGCTGGGTTTTGGTGTTTGTACCTTCGGAGGCACTGCTAGGATACGCCATTCACCTGTAGAGAAGACCGTTGATTTCGTCCCTGGTGACGCGGGGAACCGGGGTAGGAGTTAGGGTGGCGCTCCCGAGCCCTCTCCGCTCGTCGGATCCCTTCGTTACTCCCAGACTGCAGCGGCCGCTTTAGGAAGTGGAGGCCATGAAAAAGGGCTGCTGGGTGGAAAGGAGAAGCCATGTGTGTCCGACATAGCCACTCCATTCAAAAACTGGTTATTGGGCGGCTAAATGCCAGTTCCTGTTCTAGGTCCCCGAGGTGCAGCCGTGAATGAGAAGCGGTGTGGGCCTCGTCTTCAGGACCTTCTGCCTAATGGGAAAGTCTCATATTAATCTGATAAGATCTTATTCATTCCACTTGATTGTAACACTAGGTGGCAGCCACTCCTTAAGGCTCCGCGTGGTCTGGTCTCTTGCACCTTCTTCAGCCTCGTCTTGCAGCACCCTCCCCTTGGCTCTGCTACAGCCTTCTTGGTTCTTCACTTCTAGAACATGCTTTTGCACATGCTGTTACTTTTGTAAAGATTTCCTTTCTAACGTAGTTCTTATTCTTAAGCCTTCCCTGACTAGGATATAGCCTCACTACCGCCACAGCAGTCACTAATTGTGATCTTAAAGTTATTTCTGAGAGTGTTGATTAATATGTGTGTCTCCTTTAGAGACTAAGTTCCATGAGGGACAAAATCACACCTTTTTTTTTTTCTCTTTCCACTGTGTCTCCCATGTATTACACATATCTTCACATTAAATATATATGTGATAAATGTGTGTTGAGTGAAGAAAGAACAAATCAATGTGTAATCATACAGGGGTGAGTGGCATGCAGGAAAAGGAATACAGTGCTAGTGGAGTGTGTAAGAGGGATCTGACCTGGTCTGTAGGGACAGATTGAGATCTGAAGGATAAGTTGACATTACCCAGGTGAAGAGGGGGGTCAGGGAGTATTGCAAACAGAATAGCAGGTATGAAGGTTCTAATGTTGGAGAAGAGTGGTCATGTAGGGATAACAGCAGGTAAAAAGATCCTGAACTAGTATGGTAGAGAGGAAAAGAAGGCCAGTGTGACTGAACTAAGAAAGGAGGAGGGTAGCAAAAGATGTGGCTAGCAGGAAACTATCACGTAGTGAGAGATCTTTAGGGAAGATGCTGACCTTTTGGTAGAATAGGACTGTTAAAGTGTCTGTAGGGAGTGAGGTGTAATACCTAAGGTAACATGTTAGGTAGCCTTTCAGAGACCTTTGCTAATTAGTTTCTGCTTATCACTGGGTCCTAGAATGGGGCAATGGACAAAATTTTGCCTGCCCCAAGTCAAAGAAGAGTAAGATTTACCCAGATATTCTTTTACTAAATCTTCTTGGTTACTCTTATCTATTCTATATTAATCCTTGAATCACTTTATCAGATTGTAAATAAATTCTGTTGAGATTATGACTGCAAGCAATATAGAAGTAATTATTTAAAGTGTAGTTTTTGGAGTCTGGTAGATCTGGTTTGGGATCCAACTTCACTCATCTACCAGCTGAATGACCTTAACCTCATGATTCTCATTTGGGAAGGAGAAAAGGTCCAGAGGATTGTTGGCAAGGACTGAATGCAAGGATATGTATTTTTCATCCAAAAACATGATATTCCTTTCTATTTCTTTAACCTTTTATGTTTCTCAGTAAAATTTTATTTTTTAAAATAAAGGTCTGAGATTCCTGAGTTTGGCTTAGAGTTTTTTTTTTTTTTTTTTTTAATTTTATGTTTTTACGTATGTCTTTTGCTTTTTGTTTTGCTCTATGTGTACTTGGCTTCCCATCCCCCTCCCCACCAATTGTTTTACGTGGGAAAGACATCATTGTTTAATGTGTGTGAGTTCAGGCTTTGGTGACCTAGATCAAGTCACTTATCCATTCAAAATCTCTGTTTCCTCAGAATTAACAAACCTCAAGGTGTGGTGTGGATTAAAACAGGAGATATATACCATGTAACCTAGTGGGCATTTAGTAAATGACTTCTGCTGTTTGGGCAGGTTTGTTGTTTTAAAGGAGAGCCTTTGACTGGACTGGGCTCACTCTTTGGTTCTGTTTGCTCCTTCCCTCAGCCTCTGCCCTTCCCTGAGAGGGAGCCCAGGTGATGGCAGCCATGCCCGTGACAGCCCAGCACCAGGTGAGCTGTGGGCCCCTCAGATCAGCCTTAGAGAGATGGGATTTGAAGGACTGAGAGATGATTCTGGCCAGTCTTATTAGAGCCAAAGTAGTGGGAAAACCCCTGTTGATTCCCTGCAGTGTGGACTGCATGTAGGAAGACAGCTGATGGGAAGGGACTGAGCCATCAGAGGTTCTAGAGCCACTGAAACAGTGGATGGAGACAGGAGAGAGTGACCTCGGAAGGAGTCTAGTCTCCTGCAGTCTGAGGGTTCTGCTGAGCCAGAGAGTCCACAGGTTCAGTAGCTCCCCCAACAGAGGGAGGATGAGGGACTCAGGCTGGTGGTATCAGTTACACAGTATATGCTGGGAAAGGTCAGCATCAGCTGGGTCACCAGGTTCTTTGGGATTGTGGTGGAGAGGCAGAGGGAGAGCCGGAAGACAAGAATAAGGAGCACATACCACTCATCTTCCAAAATAAAGAAGGAAGTTTGGGCTTTAGATCAGGAAGAACCTATCCTTCATGTCAGTATTGATGCTAGGGAAGGCAATGGACTGATAGGAAATCTGCACTTAACATTTTTGTACTTTGACATAATTTGCAAAGAACTTAAAATACATATTTTGGGGGCAGGTAAATTGATTTCTTGAATTGTATTTTACTTCTTGAGACTGAAGAATTGCTGAGTGTTGTTTTACTACTTCCTTCTTCTTAGGACTTTTCTATCAAATAATTTCAATTTCATGAACCATATCCTAAGAGCCAATCCCAGATTTCCCACATTTGTTAGCTCTTCTGATTACTTCAAGTTTGTCATTGTTGATTCTGTACTCCTTTGATACAATCTCACCACTTGACCTATATATCTATCTATATATCTATATCTATATATCTGTGTGTGTGTCTGTGTGTGTGTGTGTATATATATATATATATATATTTTTTTTTTTTTTTGAGGTACCAGAGCCAGGGATTGAACCTGGGACCTCATATGTGGGAAGCTGGCACTCAACCACTGAGCCACATCAGTTCCCCTGAGTTGGTTTTTTCATGTGTTTGTTTATTTTTTTAGGAGGCACTGGGGACCAAATCCAGGACCTCCCATGTGGGAAGTAGGCATTCAACTGCTTGAGCCATATCTGCTCCCCCATCTTCTGTAGTAGCCTTATTTAGTGTTTGTCATTAATTCCCTGGGTTTGTTTGCAGAGCTTCCCAGCTGATTTCTCTGTGTACACTCTTGCACTTTTCCTTCCCCTTCGTGTCACCTGACACAGCTTTTCCCTGAGTTTGGATTTTGTTCTCTAGAACAGGCCATCAAAATCACCTGGAGGGCTTGTTAAAGCATGGATTGTTCTGGGGTGGGGCCTGGGAATTTGCCTTTCTGGCAGGTTCCCAGGTGATGCTGCTGTTGCTTGGGGTCTAGGGGCCACACTTAGAGAACCACTGTTCTAGTTAGTGGTGATTCAGTCAAGAGTTGACTGGGTCAGGTTATTTTAAGTACATTATTGTATATACTGGGCAGAGGATGGACTCAGTGCTGGAAAAGGCTGAAACTGGAGTTGTTGAGGGGTCCACTGTTGAAGTAGTGATGAAGATGAGTCAGATTCCAAATATACTTAGGAGATAGAATGGGCAGGATTTGATTACTGACTGATAATCAGAAATTAGCAACAGTTGGTTGAGAGAGTTTAGAATGATGTTATGGATTGACTCATGTCCCCCACAAAGACATGTTCAAGCCTGTCCCATTTATGTGAACCCATTTTGTAAATAGGATTTTTGGTGATCTTATTAGTTAAGGTGAGGCTGAATTGAATCAGGTTAAGCCTTAATACAATATGACTGGAGTCCTTATAAACAGAGGAAATTTGGATACAGTCAGCAGAAGGAGACAGATGGCCTGGTGATGGACGTAGAGGTTATGGATTGCTGACAAGTTACCACCAGAACTCTGCAGACTTCGGAGAAAGCATGATCCTGGTGATATTTTAATTTTGAACTTCTAGTCTATAAAATTGTGACACTATAAATTCCTCTTATTTAAGCCAGCCAGTCTGTGGTATTTGTTATAACAGTCCTGGTAAACTAGAATTTCTTGCATAGGTGACTAGGCTGAGATAGGGGGAAAAAATGTCACTCACCCTGCCAAACAGTTTATAGGGTTTAGAAAGGGGCCAGCTTGGAGGGGAGATGAAGTTGGTATTGGATGGTGGCTCAGATGTACTGGGTCAGCTGGGAAATCTGATGCAGTGCTAGCTAGGGCTTATGGAAGGTGGAAATCTACTGAATCAAGTAAGACATTGGGAGATGGGAGGATATTCACAAGCACATTCAGGCAACCAAGGTTAAATACCAAAGTCTGAGGAGTGAGTAGAATGTCTAAACCAGGTGTTGGTGCTTTCTGCAAAGGTAGTATTGGAGCCAGCAGAGAGGGGAAAGGGTGGCTATTGAGAAAGCATGAGACTTGGTCGGCAGAAGCTATTGTCTTGGAAGTATAAAGAGAAGCAGCTGCTTCCTGCAAGTGGGCCTATGCAAGCTAATTGTCCACTTGTACATGCAACAATGAAAGAGCACTTTCAAAATCAAAGAGATTTTGCTCTAGGAAGATGAGGTCGTGGTAGACTTTTTTCCAGGTGTTTCAAAATATTGTATCATGTTTTATAAAAAGAAATCTTGTGTCCTAATGGAAGCTCTCCTGTAGTGAGAGGAGTTCTGTATTTTTGGTTGGAGAAATAGTCACTTAGTGGTGCCAATATCCAGGTCCTTTCACCTTTTCTCATTCCCCATTCCTTATAGGACCTCTCTCTCAGGCCCTTGCACTGTCCCCTCTGTCCCACACTCTGGCCCTGAGCCAGGAGATTGCTCTGGGGCAGTAGGTAATTGTTGTTTTAGGAGGTGATGACCTTCGAGGATGTGGCTGTGTACTTCACCTGGACAGAATGGGCTGGACTTTCTCCTGCACAGAAGGCCCTGTACAGAAATGTGATGCTGGAGAACTATGGGAACTTGACTTCTTTGGGTAAGGCCACTTTCCTCCTGGGACTCAGATCTGTACTTTCCTGTTTTCTTCCTTCTTTTATTAAAGGCTGGGATGTAGTGGAGAGAGAGAGAGGCGGTCTGTATCCACTGAGTGGTTGCTCCTGGGCGGAGACTAAATGACCAACCTCTGAGGTTTCAGAGTAGGGAGAAATCTTAGGTCACTTTGTTCTCAATGTAGGGAATTTGCTGTCTGCTGGTAAGAGCCCTTCCCATCTTACTCCAAGGGGCTCTGCTCAGTAAGGAATAAGTACTTCTGTTGTCAGCACTATGTTCTCTGCTTGTTGCTATGCTCCCCATTGTTAAGGGAAGGGGTGATGCCTTTTCTGTGTTTGCACATCTTGTAGGATCTCATTAACTTACCTACTGTTAATTGGTTTTTTAAGAAGAGGTCACAAATGCTGAGTTTCTCTTGATCAAAATCCCTTCTCCAGTTCTGAGCCTTCATCTATGGGTCTATTTTTACTGAGACTTTTTGGGTTTTCTG
The DNA here is from genome assembly GCF_030445035.2 of Dasypus novemcinctus. Classification (NCBI taxonomy): domain Eukaryota; kingdom Metazoa; phylum Chordata; class Mammalia; order Cingulata; family Dasypodidae; genus Dasypus; species Dasypus novemcinctus. The sequence goes on along the minus strand of NC_080690.1, from coordinate 16,937,427 downwards.
TCTTTTGGCACAGCAAACATGGCTAACAGGTGCTATTTTCTTTCCCTTTCTCAGGATACTTAGTTCCTAAACCTGCCCTGATCTCTCTTCTGGAGGGAGGGGATTTTCCTTGGGACCTGGAGGCACAAAATGATCCACCTGCAGAGAGGACCAAAAATGTCTGTAAAGGTAAGCGAGACAGGTTTAGAACTGGCACCCATAATGCTGTACAGAACAGTGTGTTTCAGAATGACCTACACAGGGCACGATTTGAATAATAGAGATGATTACTGCTAATAGGTAAAATTTTAAACCTTTCCCACAAGTCTTAACTCTTACCAACATATTACTGCTTAATATATCTTATATACAATTCTTGAATCCATTACTGCTTTCTCAGTCTCAACATTGCCTACCTTAGTGGCCCTGCTTCCTTGAACATGATGGGTTTATTCAAGAGCAATTTCTAAGGACTTGGCATATGCCATGCTTTATTTTAGAAACTCTGGAGGATACAGGTTGTGTATGGAGGCAGATGTAAAGAGCTTAAAAAAAAATGAGAAAGAATATGTGAAGTGCTCCTCGTAATATATAAGCAGTGAACTGTGGGAACACAGCAAAAGGAGGGGTTAGAGCAATGCTGATTTGGAAGATAAAGTAAGTCCCTTCAGTGGTGGGACCATTTGTTCCAAATTAACAGATCACAGTGGTTTCAGATGGGGAAAAGATTGTAGATAGTCTGACCTGAGGAAGAGAATAGGGAATCCAATAAATCACTGTGATTGCTTTGCAGATTAATGTGCAGAGGAATCACCTGGGGAGCATATTTTAAAATGTATATTTTTAGAGCTTGCCTTTAAGCATTCTTCTGTCTCTTCTAGTAAGCAGTACAAAAGCATAAAGCTTGGGACTAAAAGCCTAAGCAGGACTTTCTGTAATCTGTTTTCTAAAATCTAGAACCTTTCAGCTCCCTTAGCCAATGGTGTAGATGAAAATAGGTTGTTGCTTCTATCCACCCTGCCTTGTGTGGAAAATTTATTTATTTATTTATTTATTTATTTTTTATTGACTTTGTAATAATATTACATTAAAAATATATATGTGAGGTCCCATTCAACCCCACCCCCCCGCCCCCCCTCTCCCCCCCCCAACAACACTCGTTCCCATCATCATGACACATCCATTGGATTTGGTAAGTACATCTTTGGGCACCTCTGCACCTCATAGACAATGGTTCACATCATGGCCCATACTCTCCTCCATTCCATCCAGTGGGCCCTGTGAGGATTTACAATGTCCGGTGATTACCTCTGAAGCACCATCCAGGGCAGCTCCATGTCCCAAAGACGCCTCCACCTCTCATCTCTTCCTGCCTTTCCCCATACCCATCGTCCACCATGTCCACTTTTCCCAATCCAATGCCACCTCTTCTATGTGGACATTGGATTGGTTGTGTCCATTGCACCTCTATGTCAAGAGGAGGCTCAGATTCCACATGGATGCTGGATGCAATCCTCCCATTTTCAGTTGTAATCACTCTAGGCTCCATGGTGTGGTGGTTGTCCTTCTTCAACTCCATCTTAGCTGAGTGTGGTAAGTCCAATAGATCAGATTGTAGGTGCTGGAGTCTGTTGAGGCTCAGGACCTGGCTATCACATTGTCAGTCCAGAGATTCAAATCCCCTAAATATATCTTAAACCCCAACATTAACTGCACCTCCAGCACATTAGCATGAAAGTCTTATGAAGGGAGATCCCATCTGAGTCCAGATTCATCACACATAAACACCCTTTCCAAAGAGGGGCCATCTGACCTGGTAGTTAACCCCATCGGCCATGACCATACTCCCATGGGTCTCTTTAGCCCTCAAAGGAACCAATATCTGGAGGTTGTATCTGCTTTATCTGTCTCTCTGACTCTGCTCAGTTGTGCATGAGGGCAATCCTTCTGCCAGCCTCCAGACTCTTTTTTAGAAACTCGTAGCCATATAAACTCATTTCTCCTTTCCATTTCCCCCTTACTTTAGGTCAAACAGCATTTTAAAGTCATGGTATTTTATGTAGACATGGATATTCTGCTGATCCGCATTGAACCTTCCGTATAAGGTCATTTTCCAGTTGCATCATCAGTTGGTAGTTGATAGTGGTCCCTCGTTGCCAGGGAGGCTCATCCCCGGGTGTCATGTCCCACGCTGGGGGGAAGGCATTGCATTTACATGCTGAGTTTGGCTTCGAGACTGGAATGTGTGGAAAATTTAGAATGCAGAGCTTGTGGTGGACCTGAAGGGCTCTGTCCTGGAGAACTTATGGCATGGGAATAGGAAACGGTAGCAGGCAAGACAGAATGTGGAGCAGGAGCAGTAACTCGTGCTGCAGTGACCTTGCCACTAGGCACACAGGCCCCTAATCTTTGTGCTTAGAAATGTTAGCTTGACCTAGTTTGTGATTTGATTGGGCTGAGGAGAAATTGAAAATATAAAGTGTTGCTACACTATTATTATTCATATATATCAGGTATTAACTTTCCAGTGCATAAATTTGGTTGGGGACAATGGTTATGCAGGAATGGAATGTGAAGGAGAGAGTGGAGGTAGAACTGACCAGACTGTAGCAAAACTGAGCCATAAGAGGGAAGAATTGAGTCAGATAACATTGGGAAGTCATGATAGGAAGAGCTTTTTGAATTCATACGAATTTAGATCTGAATATATAGTCTGAGGTTCCTTTAGAATAAGTAAGTGGATAGCTCTAGAGCAGACTGTTGAGAATGCAGGTTTAAAGTCTGAGATAATTGTTAGATCTGAAAATAGAGATGTTAAGTGTCCTCATCCAGAGTTTTGGTTGAATTTATCCCAGAGAGAAAAAAGATGGGCTGAATCTTAAATATTAAGAGATACTTCATTTTAGTGAGAGAGGGAAGAGAAAGTGTACAGCAAAGTACTTAGAGGAGGGCCCCCAAGAATGAGCAGTGAAATGGATGTCAAGGGTAAGAATTTCAGGTATATGGTTTGCAGAGAGGGAGTAAATGGGAGATGACAAAGTTGAAGCAGCACATTATCTTATTTTAATAAGTTTAGGAAATGATAGAAAATACAGTAAATGGTAGCAAGTGTTTTCAAACTGTTTTTGGTTGTGACTCTCAGTAGGCATTATATTCTGTATCAGAACACTCGTATATAACTAAAACCAGAGTATTAGGAATTTACCCTTACCATTCCAGTGTGTGTGAATGTCTTCTAGTCTATTCAAATGTAAATTGGTATGTTTCATTTTTAAAAGTTGTTTGGTAGTGACACACTAAATCAGTTTTGTAACTAATGGCTAGACAGCTTGAAAAACATTAAGAAACAATGGGAATTGAAGAGATGATCATTATGTTCAGTTGGATTGGAGAATCTAAGGAAGGAGGATGAAGATGAAGAAAAGTTATAGCTATAGAGAAGTATATTAGAGGAAGTGGGAGATAGCATCAGGGATGATTTGGAAGTGTAAGACTTGAGAAGGCAGTTTGGGATGGAAGGAAGTGGAAGTGGAAAGGAAGGAATTTGAGGGCACTGGAGCTGGGCAGCTTTGGTCTCTTTCAGCAGGAGGTGATAATGACTGGAGAATTAGGAAGGTGGGTGATGGGAATATGGTCAACTTGGAAATATAGAGATTTTTTTGTCATTTATTCCCTCAATCCTATTTTATGAGACTGAGCAGCCTAGTAGCAAAAAAAAGGCATGTGAGAACAGACCACCAGGTTCTCGGTTGTCTTGGTCACTCTTTTTCAGATGGTCACCCTGTTTATGCCAGTCTCAGATCTCTCCTCTCCCCACACTCTCTTCAGTCCTTTATTTTGTAATCATAGGCTGAGCTTGATTAACCAACAGAGGAGTCCCGGATAACCAAATTTAATGTTAAAACAAAATTAGTCCAACATTTTGTTATAAAATTGATCAACTTTAAACATATTTAAAATATCCAATTTTTAGCACACAAATGCCATTTTGCATACTGCTGTTGCTTGTTTCCTTTTTGCTAATATGAGAAAGAATACTCTGCAACCTTGGTGTAGCTAAGGAAACAGTGTCCCTCCCTTTTCAAATAGGCAAAGTCTAGGACAAAAGTTTTTCTGCATATTTGAGGTTCAGACTTTTTTGAGAGTCTAATAACAAGTCATAGCATTTGTAAACAGGTTTAGGGTGTTCACTCATCCTCCTCTAGCCCATCTATGTACCTGCAGTTAAGAACATCTGAACTAGATGATCTTAATAGCATAATGGGAATGATGTCCTGTGAGTACTTCTGTGATCCTCTTGTCTTTCTGCCTTGCCACAAACTAGTGCCCTTAATGCTCAGTGTCTCTAGTTTTTTGGGACATCTGCAGGGTATGGTAGGTTTTTTTTTTAAGCTTTTGCTTTGTGATTCTGTTTAATCTTGTCAGCCTTGTCACCACTTGCTCTTAGTGCCTGTTTCTTCTTTCTGTACTGCTGTAAGTACCATGAAGTCAAAAGATACTAGGACATACTGGGAAGAAATCATTCACATAGTGTCTGGAAAAGCTTAGGAAGCAATCTGCAATGATGTGTAAACTGGAAAGGATACTTTCAAAACCATTTTTTGCCTGTGTGGTATTTGGCATTTCCATTTTAATAGCTTTTCTGGTAGACTAATGTGGGAATTGGAATGATAATCTTTAAAAGCCCTATCATTTTTGATGCTCTGTTGTTTCCTGTATAATTCTCAGGTGGCATTTGTGTTTTCTATTTCTTATGTCAGGTGCTGAGACTAGCATTGGCATTGAGTCCACATCAACACAGGGAATTTTTGAAGAAAGAGACAGGATAATATCATGTGAGCTGCAAAAGAGTGTTCCTTGGAGAATCAACTTTTCAAAACCATGTCAACTCAAGAAGCACCAGGAAATCCCCATAGTGAAAAATATTGGAGGAAAGAATGAGAGAATCCACTGTGCGAGGAGACCCTTCCGATGTGAGGAGTGTGGGAAATGCTTCAACTATTTTTCTTACTTTGTTAGACACCATAGAATCCACACTGGGGAGAAGCCTTTTGAGTGTAATGAGTGTAGAAAAGCCTTTAATGGAAAGGCTTCATTAATTCGGCATCAGAGAATCCACACTGGAGAGAAGCCTTACCAGTGTGAGGAGTGTGGGAGAGCCTTTAATGATAATGCAAATCTGATCAGGCATCAGAAAATCCACAGTAGGGACAGAACCTATCACTGTAAGGAGTGTGGAAATAGTTTCACAAGTAGTACTGAGTTTGTTATACATCAGAGAATCCACACTGGGGAGAAACCCTATGAATGTAATGAGTGTGGAAAAGCTTTTGTTGGTAATTCCCCTCTAATTCAGCATCAGAAAATCCACACTGGAGAGAACCATATGAGTGTAACGAGTGTGGCAAAAGCTTCAGACGGGCTTCCCATCTTAGCCAACATCAGCGTATTCACACAGGGGAAAAGTCTTTTACTTGTAAAATATGTGGACAAGCCTTCAATTTTCATGCAAAACTAACCCAGCATCAGAGGATCCACAGTGAGCGGAAACATTTCAAGTGTGTAGATTGTGGAAAAGCCTTTAGTGTTAAGGAACAACTAAAAAGGCATCTAAGAATTCATGTTCAGGAGTCCAGAAACCTTCATTAATGAAAGAAATCTTCAGCATTGGAGAATTTATTTAGGAGAGAAACCCTGTGAGTGGAGTAATTATGAAAAAAACCTTTAGGTCTTCTTCCCAGCCAGGTCATCATGAGTATGTCCACCCTGGAGAGAAGCCTGTGTTGGACATTGGTCATTTTGGCCTCCCAGAATTTTTTATCCCCTTTTACTGGTAATAATACACTAAATTTCCTTTCCATCCTCTGCTCAGGAGTAGAATGTGTGATATTGGCCTGGAGCAATTACAAGTTTCTCTCTCAGGCCATAGTTATTGGTTCATACATCAGTAGGTGACTCAAAATGATTCAGTTCGAGTCCTAAGATTTGCAGTAGCTAAAAGGAAGAAATACTCTTTTGGACTTGAAGTTGGGAGGAGCTCCTTGGGTTCTTGAGCCTGAGAATAAAATCAACAAAATAACATGATGTCATAGTTGGAGAACAATCATATTGTAAAGTTATTGTTTGAATAGCATTAAACTATATCTGCAGCAAGAGTTGCATCTGGGTTTTTGAATTCCACTTTTGTTTAACTTAAGCAAGATTACATTGCATTTTCTTTTCTTAGAATGGAGGTTTTACAGTACATTGTCAGTGTATCGGTAGTTTTAAATATCTTCAGGAATAATGAACCTGTTCATGGAGAAAAGTTTTGTGCTTATGATGGTGTGGGAGTCATTAGCTTTAGCCCTGGCAACCCCCACAGGGACAAACCCTGTGACTGTATTGAGAATGGGAAACTTTCATGTAACACGTTAGAGTGTAGGGCTGCATCAGGGTAATACCAGTGGATAGAAGTTCTAACCGTTTAGGTTACACAAAAGTTTTGGTGTTATTGTAAAACTACTCCTGCATCATTAATTCCATTCTAAAGAAAAGTCTTACTATGAAACCAAAATCCTTCACTCTTAAAGCTCGAATTGTCTGTTTACTCAGTTTTTATTTGAAATGGATCGATATGGACTTTTATAGTTTAATGCCTAGGATAACATGCCCACCCTGTCCATGGTTAGTGGCCTTTCAAACCAAGGCAGTACTCTTGTTCTCAATCCTAAGAGATACTGTGCCTCAATAGGAAAACAAAATGCTGGCCCTTTTCTTTGGGTGATGGATGTAATCTGTGTCCTCTTTTTCTTCCATGTACCCTTCAGCTGCCAACTAGTGTTAAAATCACCCTTCCTAATTCCAGTCCTAATTCTAGACTTTACCTGCTCCCTGAAGTCTAGCTCCTGAGTGGCTTCACCACTTCTTTCTTACTTGCCAGCAGTTGGATGAGTGATTGTATCACATGCTTGCATTGACTAATGAATAATAGACTGGAGAATCTTTTTTTTAATTGAAGTATAGCACACATGCATGAAAGTGCACAATTCATAGTTATACAACTTGAAATTTTACAAAGAACATAGTCTTAAAATCAGCATCAAGATTGAGAAATACAACCTACTGATATCACATAAATTTCCCTGTACTCCATCCCAGTCATTATTCCAGATGACTTCTGTTCTGACATATCACCAGAAATTATTTTGCCTTTGTTTGTACTTTTATCTAAATGGAATCATCAGTGTAGGTGATCAGTATAGATTCATTTTCATTGCTGCAGATTATTTCCTTATATGGATATATTACAATTTGCCTTTCTGTCGGTAGACATTTGGGTTATTTCTGGTGTAATCATTTTGAAGGCAGAAAATCTAAGTCACCTGGAAAAGAAACGGGTCAAAATAACCAGATTCAGGGACTGTTATTTTCACTTGCTGCAGGAGCTTCAGCTGCCCTTTAATAAATGATAGCAGCAGTAATATTTTTAATACACCATATTGGGCATTTTCCTAACCTACACAGATTTACTCATGTAGTGCAAAAATTTTATAGAGTATGTGTAATAATAGTCTCCATGTTGCAATTGCTTTCAGGGGAACCCAAACTAAAGAGGGGAAGACAAAAACCTGCAGACAGTGAGAAAGTGTCTTATATTCCAGTCATGGATATCAGCAAGCTACTCAAGGGGTATCTTGTAGATATTAGCTGGCCTGCAGGAGCTTCTGGTGGCAAGTGCCCTTAATGATGAAATCCCATTTTATTTTCAGCTGTGAATGTACATTTCTAAGTTTTACTTCAAAGAAGCTTCCTCAGAAAGCATCTGTCTTATGGGACACAATATTTTTCTGTGTAATACTGAAGCACATAATTTTCAGTAGGCTATGTGGTTTATTTTAACTGTAGCTCTGGATGTAGCTAGATCATGCAAATGTAATAGTGATTGGCCTGTAAAGAGAATCTAGTGATGCATAACTACCTCAGGTTATCTATCTAATATAAGGGTTTGGATTCACAAACTATCTGGATTCTTAGATATGTGCCATATGTTCTTTGTTAAATGATTGTATTAATTCAACATTTATTTAGTGACAACTTCAGCACCATGCTCAGTGACAGGAACATATTACTGGTGAGCAAAATAGAGTTTCTCTCCATATCCTGCTGCTACAGCCCTGGTCCAAATCAACAAAATTTTTTGTGGATTACCACATTTGCTTCTTAAATAGTCTTCCCATGTCTGACCTTGCTTGTCTTTAGTCCATCTGCCAAGCATCAGTCAGAGTGAGCTTTTAGAAACGTGAAACAGATCATGGCATGCTTTTACTTAAAAAAAAAATTATAATGGCCTCCTAATGCACTTAGAATACAAGCCAACTCTAACATGGCCTGCAAAGCTCTATATGACCTGATAGTGTACTAGTTCCTCCTCCTGTCAACAGTGTGTTAAGCTTTAACATGTTGTAGGGGCTACACATGTATTATTCCCCTTGCCTGGAATTCTGTTCCCTTGATTATTTGCCTAGGTATCTCATCTTGTCTTTTAGGACTCAGTTCAATGTACTTCCTCAGAAAGACTTTACATTGACTCCAAGTTAAAAAAAAAAAAGTCTTTAATATTCTCTTTTAAACACTCTGCCCTTTATCTTCATCACATAAATTAAAACTTACAATGATATATTTATTTGGATGCTAACTTATTTAATGTTTTTTCCTCTACTATACCCTATGATCTGGGGACTGTAACCTGTAAGCTGTTTGTCCTCATCTATAAAATAGGGCTTTATTTTTCTGCATCATCTTCAGGATGATGTGAATAAATACTTAATATACATCTAAGTGTTTAATGGTTGGTAAGGTACAGTTCAAATGAAAGGTGCCTTTTTTTTAAAAATTATTTATTTTCTAAAATTACATTATGAAAAATATGAGGTCCCATTCAACCCCACCGCCCCCACCCCCCACTCCCCCCACAGCAACACTCTCTCCCATCATCATGACATATCCATTGCACCTGGTAAGTTCATCTCTGAGCATCACTGCACCCCATAGTCAATGGTCCACATCATAGCCCAGACTCTCTCACGTTCCATCCAGTGGGCCCTGGGGGGATCTATAATGTCCCGTAATTGTCCGTGAAGCACTATCCAGGACAACTCCACGTCCCGAAAACGCCTCCACATCTCATCTCTTCCGTTCCCCACACCCAGCAGCCACCATGGCTACCGTTCCCACACCCATTCCACATTTTCTCTGTGGACATTGGATTGGTTGTGTCCATTGCACATCTATGTCAAGTGAGGGCTTAGATTCCATATGGGTACTGGATGCACTCCTCCCGCTTCCAGTTGTAGACACTCTAGGCTCCATGTTGTGGTGGTTGACCTTCTTCAACTCCATGTTAGCTGAGTGGAGTAAGTCCAATAAATCAAAGTGTAGGAGCTGAAGTCTGTTGAGGCTCTGGGCCTGGGTGTCATATTATCAGTCCAGAGATTCAAATCCCCTACATATATCTTAAACCCAGCACCGACTACAATTCCAATAAAGTAGCATGCAAGTCTTGTGAAAAGAGATCCCCTCTGAGTCCAATTCCATCACGCAGAAACACCAGGTCCAAAGAAGGGCTATCTGTCATGGCAGTGAACCCCTTCTGCCATGACCATAGAACCCGTGGGTCTCTTTATCCCTCAAAAGAACCAATACCTGGGGTTGTATCTACCTTATCTGTCTCTTAGACTCTGTTCAGTTGTACATAGGGGTATTCCTTCTGACAACCTCCAGACTCTTTTTTAGAGACTCACAGCCTTATAATCTCATTTCTCCTTTCCATTTCCCCCTTACATTAGGTCTAACAGCTTCCCGAAGTCATATTATTATATGTAGACAGGTATATTCTGCTGTTCCGCATTGAATCTTTAATTCAAGGTCATTTTATAGTTGCTTCTTCAGCTGGTATGTGGTAGTGATCCCTCGGTGCCAGGGAGGCTCATCCCCGGGTGTCATGTCCCACGCTGGGGGGAATGCATTGCATCTACATGCTGAGTTTGGCTGTGAGAGTGGCCACATTTGAGTAACATGCAGGCTGTCAGGAGGAAACCCCCAGGCACAGTGCTACTCTAGGCCTTGTTCTTATTGCAGGTGTATAGGCTCAAAAGTGTAACCATTAGTATCACGAGCCCACTGTTGGGCCCTCCTTCCTTCCTGGTTCTTGCCGTTGCACCTGGAGGATTGCCGCTGCTCTCCCAGGGCCCACAACAGTGACCCCCCGGCCAGGAGCCCAGTACCCCCCCAGCTGTTGTTTTTGTTTCCACTATGAGTATATATAGACATTACCATATACCCTGGGCATATGTCCTGTATAACTCCCTGTCAACCATATATATCCTGTCAATAACATCCCATATCAGTATTCCTCCGCTGCCATTGTTGAACCACTCTGTGATCCAAAACTTCCCGTAAAGTGAATCCCAACATAATGTCAGCTTCAGAAGAGTCTTAGATCACTGAAATTCATATATACAATATACAGTATTTCCCCAGATCCACCATAAAACCTTTTCCCTTGCACAGCAATAATCTTTTAACTTATTCATATCATATTTCCTGAAACTGATGTACAGATTCCAACACTATAGTTTTCAAACAAGGTGACATTTGTGCTTACTATGTGGTCCATACTTTAGGCTGTACAGTTTTCTAAATTTTTTAGTTATCCTATGTTTTGTCTTATTGTTTTCATTATTAGTCTGTCGTCCCCGATATGTTTTTGGTGTAATATTAGCTGTTTTTTATTCATCCCCGTGTACTCTCACATAACTCCTCTTTTGCCCCCTTATTTACCTTTGTTCCATCCATTCCACATCCATTTTCCCCTCCCCTTAGGGCCCACAACGCCTGCCAATCTAATACCCTGGGAGCCGTCCTTTCTCACGAGAGATACAGTTCTCTCTATTCGACGGCATTAGTCTTCCCCAGGATATGGGTCCACCCCACCCAATGGTAGAACCCACCTTGGCAAAATGAGCCTTCAGCTATTCCGTCCGGAGTCCGTCACGCATCAGACCATACCCCCTGAGCGTCCTAACCAGGTAACCCTCCTACTTATACTTTGATACGTTTTACTCAACATTTAGTTCTCAACGAACTTCTGACACTCTCCCATATTCGTATGTTGCCCCTCCCTCCCACCTATTTCTTGGACAATATTACCCCTCTTCCCATCCCCAGCCCCCCTCAAACCCAGAAAACCCCACCCGAAGGTAACCCCTTGCCCCCATTTTGTCCCTTCTTTGTGCTCATACTTACCGCCAGCTCATCACAGATTCCACCCCTGCAGACATTAACTCACATCCTTCCTCCACCCCCCCGATTTCCTGTAAGCCACTTTTCCAGACTCTAGCTCTCTGAGGCAGTTAACTTATTTCATATCATTGAGGTCATATAGTATTTGTCCTTCAATGCCTGGGTTGCTTCACTCAACATAAGATTCTCAAGGTTCATCCATGTTATCACGTGCGATTGTAGTGTATTGGTTCTTACAGCTGAGTAGTATTCCATTGTGTGTATATACCACATTTTATTGATCCACTCGTCTGTTGATGGGCATTTGGATTGATTCCAACTTTTGGCGATAGTGAACAATGCTGCTATGAACATTGGTGTACATATATCGGTTTGTGTCCTTGTTTTCAGTTCTGATGGGTATATACCCAGCAGTGGTATTGCTGGGTCATATGGCTATGGATAATTTTTTGAGAAACCACCAAACTGTCCTCCAGAATGGTTGGATCCTTCTGCATTCCCACCAGCAATGGATGAGTGTTCCCCTTTCTTCACATCCTCTCCAGCATTTGTATTCTACTGTTTTTTTCATAGCTGCCAATCTTATGGGAGTAAGATGGTATCTCATTGTAGTTTTGATTTGCATTTCCCTGATAGCTAGAGATTTGGAGCATTTTTTCATGTGCTTTTTAGCCATTTGTATTTCTTCTTTGGAGAAGTGTCTGTTTAAGTCTTTTTCCCATTTTTTAAATGGGTTGTTTATCTTTTTGTTTTCAAGATATATGAGTTCTTTATATATGCAAGTTATAAGTCTCTTATCAGATATATGGTTGCCAAATATTTTCTCCCATTGTGTGGGTTCCCTTTTTACTTTCTTGACAAACTCCTTTGAGGTGCAGAAGGCTTTAATTCTGAGGTAGTCCCATTTATCTATTTGTTCTTTTGCTGCTCGTGCTTTTGGTGTGATATTCATGAAGCCATTTCCTATTACAAGGTCCTGTAGATGTTTCCCTACACTGCTTTCTAAGGTCTTTATGGTCTTGGCTCTTATATTTAGGTCTTTGATCCATCTTGAGTTGATCTTTGTATAAGGTGTGAGATGGTAATCCTTTTTCATTCTTCTACATATGGCTATCCAGTTCTCCAGGCACCATTTGTTGAATAGGCCATTCTCTCCCAGTTGAGAGTGTTTGGTGGCTTTATCGAATATTATATGGCTATATACATGAGGTTCTATATCTGAACTTTCAATTCGATTCCATTGGTCTGTGTGTCTCTCCTTATGCCAGTACCATGCTGTTTTCACTACTGTAGCTTTGTAGTATGTTTTGAAGTGAAAGGTGCCTTTATAACTCAGTACACCTGCATGCAAGATTCAAGGTAGCCAAATAAAATTAGAGTATATGAATTATCCAATTTTATTACACTTTTAGTATGTTTAAAGTGTGCAGTTTTGTCATGTTTAAGTTATGTTGAGGTAATTTGTTATTTTTATTATTACCAACAGGAATACTAATCTCTGCCTTCAACTTTCAAACCCTGTATTTGTGTGTGCGTGTGTGTGTGTGTATGCTTATGTGTATATGGTTACTCTTTATATAAATCTTTATGATCTAAGAAAACTTCCTCAAAGCCTTCCCTGACCATTTGGGTGTGCAGTAAATTCTTGGAATTTTATGGATTTTAAGTGAGGGTAATAGGCAGATACAAGCAGGGGCCGGGGGACTAGGTGGTATGGGTCAAGTTTAGGCCATCTGGGTTCAGAGAAAGGTAGGTTGAGACAAGTGCCCAGAGACCAGGGTTAAAATACAGCTGGCGAACGATGGTTTTGAGATCAGACCCCAGAACCTTGGAGAGTTCCATAACCAAATTAATGATGTAAAGCTAGCACCTTGGACAGCACCATAGGTTGCCTGTTTTCAGCAATTCTAAACACACGTAAGTGTAAGGCACTGGTATTTTTCTGGACTTCTGACTCCCTTTTGCCTGGTAATGGTTATCCCCTAAAGGCAGCACTCTGGGAACAGTTATCCCAGAGAAATGAAAAAGGAATGTCTTTCCATTTATTTAGGTTTTCTTTAGAATTTCTTTCAACAATATTTTGTAATTTTCCATGTACAGTTCCTTCACATCTTTGGTTAAATTTATTCCTAGATACTTTATTCTTTTAGTTGCTATTTAAATGGAACGGATTCCTTTTTTTTGGATTGTAGATTGCTGGTGTATAGAAAACCACTGATTTTTGCATGTTGATCTTGTAATACCTGCCACTTTACTGAATTTTTAAGTTAGCTCTAGTAGTTTTCTTGTAGATTCTTTTGGGATTTCTATATGTAGGATCATGTCATCTGAAAATAGGGAATGTTTTACTCTTTTCCAATTTGGATACCTTTGTTTTTCTTGCTATCCAGTGTATTTTCCATCATATATTATAGTTTTCATCTCTAGATTTAATGTCAAAATTGATTTTGACATTAATTGATCTTCTGTTTAGGAGTCATATTGTCCTGATTCTTTGCTTGCCTGGTAATTTTCAGTTAGATTCTAGACATTGTAAATTTTATCTTTTGGGTGCTTAGTATTTTTATGTTCCTAAAATGATTCTTGATCTTTGTTCTTAGATGAAGTTAAGAACCTAGAAAACTGTTTTGGGTCCTGCTTTTAAGATTTTAAAAGGTAATATTGGAGCAGTGGCCAGCCTAGGGCTAATTATTCCCTACTGCTGAAACAAGAGACTTCTGTGTATGTTACCTAACTTGAGGATTTCCAGTCTGTTGGCCCTGCGTATGTGCCGCACATGTTTACCTTTAATCCTTTTGGGTCTTCTTTCCCTGGTTGTGGGTAGTTTTCTCATATACATGCACTTGATCTCAGTACTCAGCTGAATACTAGAGGGAACTCTCTGTAGATTTCTGGAGTTCTCTACATGTGCTACTCTGTCCTGTCCAGTTTTCTGTCCTGTGGGGGCTAGTCATCTTGGTCTCTTTCACTTTTGGCTTCATCTCTTGAACTTTTCGAGATTCTGCCTTAGTTAATTCTCTCTGTACCACATCTTGGAAACTCTCTCAGGGCAATAAGCGGAGGCATTTGTAGAACTCACCTTATTTGGTTCTTGTCTTTCAAGAATCACTGACCACTATTGCCTGAAGTTCAAGGTCTTACAAACCATTTGGTCATATATTTTGTTCATTCTTTTGGTAGCTTCAAGCAGTAGGGTAAATCTGGTTTATCTTACCCCATCTTAATAAGAAGTGAAAGGTATGCTTTATTTTCAATAGTTTCTATTGCTTCAAATTCACTAATATTTTCTTCCTTGGTATCAAATCTGCTGTTAATCTCATCCAGTGAAATTTTCACTTTAGACATTGTGAAGATACACTTAGTTTTTGTTAATATCTTACACTTTCTCCTTGCTATGTTCATATTTTCTTTTAAATACTTGAACATAGATAAAACTTTCAAAGATCATTGTTTGATATATTCTATTATCTCCATCATTTCTATTTCTTTTCCTATTGTCTGATTTTTTTCCTATTATGGATTACTTTCTCTGCTTCTTGGAATGCCTTGCAAATGTTTATTGGAGCTGGACACAGAATTTTACCTTATTGAGGGTCTGGATTTTTATTGTTTTTCTTTAAAAAGTCTTGGGCTTTATTTTGTAGTCAGTTATATTACTTGTAGTTTAGTTTGATCCTTATCAGGCTTGTTTGTAAGCTATTTTTTTCTTTTCTTTTTAGGAGAGGTCTAGAGTAGCCTTTACTCTAGGGATAGTTTAGCCTTACAACTAAGGCATAGCTCTTCTAGGATTTCTACTGAATGCCCAAGTGATCAAGAGGATTCTTCACCCTGGCTGAATAACACTCAAGGACTTTTGTAAGCTCTGGGAACTATGCAAGCCATACCTCTCCAAGCATTTTTTGCATGGCTTCATGGGGTTTTGCTCTATAAATGCCTATCAGTATACAGCAAATACTATTTTGGATCCCTATGCAGATTTCTTGAACTTTTTCTAAATATATTTTTTCTCTGCCCTGGGACTTTGAGCTGCTTCAGCCTTCCTGAACTTTGATCCTACTTAACTTTGTGAAACCATTGAGCTGCTCGGTTTTACGTTCTTCCGTAATGCTCCAGAGTCTGCAGGCAGAAAGACAGTGATCATGAGGCTCATTTTGTTTTTCTCTTCTCTCAGTCCTATTCTGTACTGCATGTTTTCCAATGCCTGAAAACAGTTGTTTTCAGTTGAAATATAATTTTATATAATTTATTCATTTTCTAGGAATTAAACCTAGTCTCTGTTACTCCATTATAGCAGAAGACAAGTCCCCTGACTTGTCTCTTTTGAAAGAATCTTGTTCCTGATTCATTATGATTTATATAAGGAATTATCTGTACTTCTTTAAGGGGACAGTCATATTTCTTGGTTTTTGTTCCTGTTGGCCTTCTGTAACAGTGGGTTGTTTCCTTGTGGTTTTGTAATTGAAGGCTTGTATTAAGTAGGAATCCTATGAATATTTGTTGAAGGGTGTATTTTTTCCTTTTTCACAGATTTTAATATTTCTTTAAATCTCTTTAATAGAATTTAGTTTTTAGAACAGTTTTAGGTTTACAGAAAAATTGAGCAGATATTACAGAGTTCCAGTATACCTCTTTCCTCCCACACCACCCCTCCCAGTGTCCTCCATATTAACCACTTGCATTCATTTAGTACATTTGTTAAAACTGATGAACCAACATTGATACTCAGGGTTTAATTTCAAAAGGGTTTTTAAAAATGTTTTTCCTGTCACTCCAGGGCTGTTAATAGTCCAGGATTTTGTCTTTGTTTCCAAAAACAAATTCCTTTAATAAAAGGAAAAATATGTAAATAATTGAACCCCTACTATGTGCAGTGTGCCAAGCTAAGAAGTTTACATGTGGAAAGCCTATTTGGTCTCCAGACTTGGCTGTGTAAGGACAGATATTTGACCACTTCATTAGACCTCCTACAACAGAAATGATCTAACTTTTACATGTCAAAATATGTTTTTATTATAATATATTTTCCTTTTAGTTTTTCTTTGTTACAGTTAAGGCACATTTTAAAAAAAATATAGGTAGTGTATATTATCTATGGTTTTCTAAGCTACTATTAATTTCATTACAGGAGAATTAAGTGGACATTACAAAATATTTGTTACAAAAAAAGGGGCATTGGATCTGACAGCCAGTCCAGAGACTGGCTGCGCCTGCAGCTTTACTAAGAACCGATTCCCGCCGCTACTCTCCGGGTTGCGCCCGAAGCTCTGCTCTGGTTTTTGCATTTCCCAGCCTACTCCGAGGGCGAAAGATCCTCTCGGGTCAGATCCAAGGGTGACAGATGACGGGCGAAAGGGGACCAGGGGAACTGATCGAGGGTTAAGGGATGAGAATACACCGAGAGACGACGGCCCAGCGCCTAGAGAGGTGCGGCCGGCGGCCGGTGACGCACTTCCGGTCGCGCCGTGGAGACGCTTGCTGCGTTGGTGAGTGTGGGGCTGTGGGCGGCGTGGCAGCACCCTGGCCGCAAGGCTGTGGGTGCTGGTAGAACGCGCCCTCGTCTTTGGGGAGGTTGCGTATTTTTTTTCTGGCCCTGCCGGGAGGCCGAGCCTACGGGAGGGACCGGGTGGGGACCCGGGGTTCTCTTCCGCTCCTCTTCGACGCAGACTTTGGGCATAACAGAATAGGTTCGATCCAGTGAAAAGCGAAGTCTATTAACCGTCACAGCCACGGCACTGAGCATTTAGCGCTTGATCTGTTAAGGGAAAATGCTGATAGCCTTTTGGGAAGAAGTGTCGGTGCAGCTAAAGGGTGGAATATTTGCAGGAGTGAAGCGGCCTGAGGTGATATTACCCGTCTTTTGCCATGTTAAGAGGCTTTTACCTAAGCATTTCAAGTTTGGACGGTGTACTCCCTGGCTCTTGACCTAGGGTCATGAATCTAGGCCGATACGGAGCGAAGAAAGTAGAGACCCTCCCAGTAACCCGGGAGCAGAAGCAACCTGGATTTTGGAGGGCACTGTCTCCTAGCGATGTGAGCTGTAAAAGGTAATTCGGCTCTGTCTCGTTCGGTCTTTGGGGTGACAGGAATGACTTGGCTTTTCCACAAGCCATTCCTCGGGGGAGATTGGAACACTCGCATGAGTATTCCGGGTGCAGTACAGAGACCACGACAGCCAACCACTTGGCCTCTAGGACAGCCCTTTGTGTATTTTTAGTTCGTTTCCATTCTTTTCTGAAAATGTCACTATTCTCCCACCTTTTCTTCCCGTAATCACATGATCTCTTACTTACAGGCAATGTAGGCTGTAATTAACTATTTTACTTCATGCTTTCATCCCTGGCCTAGAACTAAGGCACTCTTCTGTTTCCCTGGTCTCAGGATTTCGTTTTCCCCCTTATCTCCTCGAAGATAGTGATTTATTAGTTATTCTCTCTCATTTATAACTGCCTCTTTACAGAATCCTTCCCCTTAGTTTATATATTATTTCCCACTTTTCCCTTTTAAAAAAAGTTCCAGGACCCTATTATGTAAGCCAGTATCTCTAGATAGCATGCCATCTTTCTCATTTTCAACTCTTCAAAACTTTTTGGAAGCATTGCCTATGCTTGCTACTTACACTTTTTCACTTCCTGCTAACATTAAAAAAAAAAAAGATTACTGTATAAAGCCACAAAGTGATATATGCTAGACTCTTTTGGTGTACCAGTGGTGTGTTTCCCTGCTAGAACCATACTACTGCAATTCAAAAATATTTTTAATTTTCCTGGTGGTTCTTGTCTGGTTATTTCTCTAGGTGAACTTTAGAATCACTTTGTTAAGTTTCTAGAAAAACCTTATTTGAGATTGCATTTTAATTTAAGGAGGATTAACATCTTTACAGTGTTGAGTCTTTCTGTCCAAGGGCAACGTATAAGAAGTAGCTATTGGGAAACGGACTTTGGCCCAGTGGTTAGGGCGTCCGTCTACCATATGGGAGGTCCGCGGTTCAAACCCCGGGCCTCCTTGACCCGTGTGGAGCTGGCCATGCGCAGTGCTGATGCACGCAAGGAGTGCCGTGCCACGCAAGGGTGTCCCCCGCGTGGGGGAGCCCCACGTGCAAGGAGTGCGCCCGTGAGGAGGGCCGCCCAGCGTGAAAAGAAAGAGCAGCCTGCCCAGGAATGGCGCCGCCCACACTTCCCGTGCTGCTGACGACAACAGAAGCGGACAAAGAAATAAGACGCAGCAAATAGACACCAAGAACAGACAACCAGGGGAGGGGGGGAAATTAAATAAATAAATAAATCTTTAAAAAAAAAAAAAAAAAAAAAAAAAAGAAGTAGCTATTAGTTCATGGCTTCTTTTGTTTCTTAGTGGGTTTAGGGTTTTCTCATGTGGGAACTGTACATTTCTTTTAGGTATATTTGTATGTCTTGTTTTCTTTTACCTCTGTTACAATTTCTTTTTTTAAAAATATTTATTTGTATGTTTCTCCCCAACCCTCACCCTTTGTGTCTGCTGTGTCTGTTGTGTGCTGGTCTTCTCTTTTTAGGAGGCACCAGGAACTGAACCCTGGATCTCCAGTGTGGTAGTCGGGAGCTCAGTTACCTGAGCTTACACCCACTTCCATACGATTTCTAATTGGTTACTTTTGATATAGTAGTAAAATATTCATATATTCATATTATTTTTATAACATGGCATCGACTGCATTTAACTTTATTATTTCTATTAGGTTTCCATTTGCTTGTGTGTGTGTGTGTGTGTATGTATATGTTTCAGGGTATGCAGCCATATGTACAAATAATGAAAATTTTGCAGTTCTCTTTTGGTTTGAAGCATATGTGTGTGTCCATATGTATGCATTTCTTTATTCTATTGAGAAAGTATCCATTGATTCCAGTTTTACTGAGAGTTCTTTTTCATTATTCACTCAGTATCTCCTCCTAGAACAGTTCATGGCATATGCATTGTGCACTCAGTGTTTGTTGAACACACTAAATGAATTGTTCTAAATCTGAAACTTTTTTTTTTACCTTTTTGATTTAGGATCCTTTCAGACTTACAAAAACATTGCAAAAATAGTACAAAGAATTCCTGTATTTCTTTTTTCTAGCTTCCTGGAATGTTAATATCTTATGTAACTATAGAACAATTAACAAAACTAGAAATGAATATAGGTGCAATATGCAATTAACTAATCTTTAGACCCTATTCAGTTTTACTAATTTTCATTTTCTGGTTCAAGTTCTAAGCCAGGATCCCAGATTGCATTAAATTCTTATGTCTGTAAAGTCTTCTCCACTTTGGAGCAATTCTTCAGTCTTTGCGTTTCATTACTTGGGCACTGTTGAAAAGTAGCTAGATGTCTTTTTTTTTTTTTTTTTTTTAATGTTCCTACTTTTAGTTTTGCCTAGTGTTTCCTCATAAACAAATTTGGGTCATGTATTTTTAGCAATAATACAGTAGAAGCGATGATGTGTTCTCAGCACATCATATCAGAGTATATGGTATTGATAATTCTCATTACTGGTGATATTAATTCGGATCCCTTGGTTCAGGTGCTTTTTCCACTGTAAAGTTACAATTTTTCCCTTTGCAATTAGTAAATTTCTTTTGAGGTGATACTTTTTGAGATTATGCAGATAATCCTGTTTCCAGCCACTCCTGACCAAAGGGAACGAGGGCACTGGATAAGTGTTCTCCCCATATGTCTTTCCAGTACTTTGCCAAGAGACTCTTAAGGTTCCTCAAAGATCCTGCAAGACAGAATGCCAGTTGCCTGCAGTGTGGCCAACCTGACAATGCATCCTTGTATTGGCTGTCCCTCTTCACTGTTTCTCTCACCTTGTCTCTTGTTCTGCCCCTGGGATCACATTCCCAAATAAACTACCTACATGTAAATCTTTGCCCCATGTTGTGCTTCTGGGGGAAGCCAGACTACAAGAGCCTTTTTTTCCCTCTTCTTGAGGATTTATTCATTGATTTTCACTCTTTCTGATTTGGCAATTAAAGCCTGCAAAGCCATAAATTTTCCTCTAAATAGTCAGTTGCATTCTAGAAACTTTAATATTTTGTGTTTTATACTATTTTATAGCCATTCATCAATTGTGGGGTTTTTTTGTTTTTGTTTTTAAAATTTCTTTATTCATGATTTCTGATCTTACTGCTTGGTACTTAGAGAATCTCATCTATTTATTTCTGCTTTATGGATTTTTAAATTTTTTTCATGGCTAGAGGGTCAAGTAAAAAACATATCCTATGGATGTTTAAAAAGAACACTTACATAATGGGAGAATTTATAATTCCATTTGAATCTAATAGATCAACCCAATCAGTTATAGTATAGATTTTCTATGTAATTCCTGATTACCTTTATTTAACTAAACGGAGACAGCCAGTAAACTGCAAATCCTTACAAAACACTAAGTCCATATGTGTTATGGGCAAATCTTTAAGAAATTACTAATTCTAACACTACTTAAACTGCAGCAGAGCACAGCAAAATAAATTTCCCAATTCTTTTTATGGTGCCAGCACAAGACTGATAGAAAGTTAGAAACCAGTCTCGTTTATGAATACTGATGTGAAAATTCTGAATATTAAAGAATAGACACAAGTAATTCATTAAGACCAAATGGGATCATTCCATGAATGCAAGTAAAGTTCAATATTAGGAATTATAGATTTTAGATAATTATAAATTATCTAAAATTATAGATAATTTTCTACATTAACAAATCAAAGAAAGAGAAACATGCTGTCCATCTCAATAGATGTCAAAGGTATTTGGCAAAATTCAACATACACTTCTAATTCTGAAGACTCTCATATGTAGGAGCTATGTATAGAAATATTCATTATCAGCATTCTTTTAGTAGCTAAACATTAGAAACAACCAGTATATCCATTGAGAATAGATATTAACCTTTCTATGGTTTTTATAATGGAACATTACACAGTAGCAAAAGTGAATGAAGCACAGCACACACCAGAACATGGATTAAATTAGAAACAATGTTAAGTTATGCAAGTCCCAGATGACTATATAAACGATATGATGCCAATTTTCTAAAGGTCCAAAATGATCAAAATTGAACACATTGTTTACAGATATATGCATTTGTGATAAAATTATTTTTTTTAAAGTAAGACTAGATTAATGCAAAATTCCCGACAGCTCTTACTTCTAGGGATGGGAGGCCCAAGTTGGGTTGGGGATGGGGAGTGTGCACAACTAGATGAAGTAATACTGGCAGTGGTCTCCTTCTGAAGTTGTGTGGTGTGTTCATGGGTGGGGCACATTTTACTACTATGTTTCATAACTGGCATGTTATATTTTTATATGAATGAATAGCCTGAAGATGCTATTTTAAAAAAATTTATCTCTGTTAACTGATATGGCATGATTTCCAGAATATATTTTATTCAGGGTATAAGGAAAAAAGGGAATAACAAAAGAATATAAGAAAAATACGTGTTTCTACTGTTTTGTGCAAAAAAAAAGTACAAAAAAGATAAACAGAAGCTAATAAGAGTGGCTACCTCAGATGAGGGTGGAAATTAGGTAAAAGGAATAGGTAAATGGGAATGGCATGGAAGGAAATGGGGTTAGAAGGGATGAAGAGGGAATAATACTTCTCTGATTAAACCTTTTTTATGTAGTTTTGACTTTTATAACCATAGTAATGTTTCACATATCCCAATAAAGAAGTAAATAAAATCAGCCAGGACAGGGTGAGGATGAAAGGAATGACCCAAAATGGAATACAAATAAAAGCAAATGAGCCTTACTATTCCACAAATGAATAATATAGCCACACTGAAGAAGTGAGAACAAAAGTAACAAAGTAACTCTGGAAATTAGCATTTTGATTAAATACTATTAAGCTAAAGACAAAAAGATCTGTACCCAAATATTGTAGTCCAAAAAATTTTTTAAAAAAAACATTGTACTCTAGTTAGTAAATTTGTTTTTCATAGGGGTAATAGCAATTTTCAAACTACTTAATGTGCATTCTCAGACTGAGCAAATTAGTAGCTATCATGTAGATAATGAGGGCCAAGTTTCTCACTGTTGGGAAAAGAATTAAAATGAGGAAAGAGGGTAAGTTAGAATGAACCGTGTGATGATAGTTTAGATTTGGAGATATCAGTATGAACTTATGGTTTTTAATATATACAGATCTACACATATAAAAATAATATTGATGTTTGTTTATGCATGTACATAAGTATATACATCCATATATTTACCATCTGTCTGCTGAGAGGACCTGGAAGAAACTTGACACCTAGTTGCAATGAGCACACCTGACACCCTGATCTTGGTTTCTAAGTATCATTCTCCAATATAAGTACCTGGGACTCCTTGGAAAAATAGCTGATTCCAGGGCTGAGGATGGAAAGTACAAGATGAGCCTGGAACATCTAGTAACAGAAAGAAAGCAAATGTTCGAAAACCAGTGGGAACATGTTCAGAGGACACAGGATCCAACCTGAAGGAACTCCCAGATGCCAAATCTAAAACAGTTTGATACACAATAAGGAATGGTAGTATTGGATTTTAACCCATTGAATTAAACAAGTTATTTATGAGTTTATACTGATATAAATAAATAGATGGGAGAGAAGGAACAGCTCTTTACAATAGAATTCCAACTAATTAATGTAGAGAAAGAAAACCACCTTTTGGCAAGCTCTATAGTTAACAATTGTTGCATATAAGAATCATGAATGGGTTTTAAAATTAGTGGGTGTAAAAAAAAATTAGTGGGTGAAAGGATGAGAAACAGGGTATTTGCATAGTCTCAGAGTATCACCCCAAAGAAACTTACTAATTATAGAAACTAACCAGTCCATGTGTTTTTTAATATAATGCACAAGGCAGTTTGGGTGATGGCACCATAGATGCTTTAGTGACCAGGGAGCAGAGTCAGAATTCCAGACCTTGGTTTCTCCACTATCAGAAGACTGAAAAGTATGAGGGGGCAACCTGGTACCTCCCTTCCAGTCTGGCTTCCTCAAGGGGAGCCTGAGCTGTGCAGGAGGCTGCTCTCCTAAGATCGCCATGAAGGTAGGTAGACTGGTGAGGACACTCAGAGCTCGGTGAGGGAATGGGACAGGATGAGACAAGCAACCTCCCCCTTCTCCTGTGCTGCCTCCCTGGGATCTGCAGCCCTGAGGTTGTTTCTTGTTTAGAGAAATAGGTTAAAGATTTTGGTAATGTTCTGTCTTTTTGAGATGAGTTGTAGATATGTGAGTCTTTGTTTTATTATTCTTTAGTCTCTGCATACATTTTATATACACTTCTGTAGGAATGGTATGTGTCAGAATTGTAAAATCTTAGGGTTCCTGGTGGTTGAGCATCATTGTTATAGCTGGGAAGAGTCCTAGGGGCTGAGCCAGTGAATAGCTTGCTCCCTTCTGCCCTCGGCATTTCCCATTCTCACTACTATTTGGATGTGGGCCACCTGCATCTTGGGTCATCTGGGATGGGGATGTATTTTTCCTAGCAGAGGTGACTTGCTCACACTTCTCTGTTTTTCCCTCAGCCTCTGCCCTTCTTAAGAGGAAGACCAGGTGATGGCAGCCATGCTTCTCACAGCCTGGCCCCAGGTAAGCTGTGAGTCCTTCAGCTCTTCCTCTAAACAGTTTCAAATTGAGGAAAACTGAGTGGGAAAGCAGTTAGCCTGTGAATGAAAGCTGGAAGGGGCCTCCTTGCTTCCACATGCAAGACTGGAGTTATGGAAAGAGGTGATGTGGAGGTATGGGCAGCCAGAAACTAAGGACAGGGAGGAGACGGAGGCAGCAGGAGAGCGTGCCCAGAAAGCAGAAGTTTCTGTGCTGAGATGGGGCACTTCCCCAACAGAGGGAGCCAGGTAGAAGCTGTCCATGTAGAATGTCCCATGCACAGACATACATGGAGGAGAATGGATTCTCCATGATGGGGATGTAGGTGAATGAGGATGGCAGGAACAGAGCAGCATAAAAGATGGCTGTGACTCTGACTCAGAGAAAGGGGAGAAGCCAACAAGGAGTGGGTCAAGGGAGGAAAAAGGCAGGGAAGTCCTGTTATGTCCTTGAGAGGCTTGGGGTGTAGTAGCTCAGACTTTAGGTCTCTGCTAAGAGCTTTGAATACTTATCCCGGAAAAATAAACTTGCAAACCAAATTTTCCATACAATTTCAAGGACCTCATGGATTCCCTGAAGCTCATCCATGGACTACAGGTTGGGAGTAATTCTAGTAACAGTAACACCAGTAATACCTGTAACACCAGTAAGCAGTTTGAGGCTTACTATGTTGCAGATGCTATACTAAGCACTCTGCATGGGTGGTTCAATCCTGACAGCTCCCCTCTGGGATGAGTGTGAAGTTGTGCTGATCCTACCAATAAAGAAGCAAAGGCAAAGGGGAGTTGAGTAATGTGCCCGGGGTCACCCAGTTACTGTGGTTCTTGACTGCTCAGCCATATGGCATCTATGGAACCAGTGAAGTTAACTGGGTCAGGTTTGTGGCAACTGTGTATGTAATAATTTGGGGGTGGGGAGGATCCAAAATCTCCACTTGCTGACCACTTCAGCAAGAATTCACTGGTCCAAGTGATATATGCTTACATCAAAGAAGTTGCTAAGACAGAGGCATCAGGTTCAAGTAATGTTTAAGACATAAAAGTCTTGAAGATGTAGAGTCGAAGGGTTGGGGCTGGGGATAGGGAGATGGAATAGTCGTAAATGGTTTCCAGGTTTCTAGCTGAGGTTTCCTGAATGGATGGTGGCAACATCAGCTGAAATATGAATTCAGGGGGAGGTGCTACCCAACTTGGGAAGAAATTTGATTTTGTGTAAAGAAGTTACTTGACCTATCCTGGGTGACACAGAGAGTGACTCATAGAAATGCCCAGAAGTTGGACTAGAATTGTTCAAATGTGGAGATCAGAAGAATTAAGCAAGACAAATCCTGGCAGAGAGAAGTTGAGAGGCAAATCCCTGCAGTTGAATCCCTAAGGTCATTACCAAAGGCAGAGAACCTGGCAGAGGCTGGAGCTTCCCAGAGGGAAGAGTTGGGCCTGGGACCCCTGAGTGACAGCCTGTGCTGACATAGCTTAGCAATACAAAGAGAAGCCACAAATGTAGCAGTGGAGCTGGCCAGCAAGAAGGCCGAACTCCCTTCTTCCTCAAGCCTTCTTGGAGAAACAGTCCTGGGTGAAGTTGGAAAGGATTAGGTTTAAATTGAGAGGGTTCCAGAAAATGTTAGGTTTTCAGGGATACCCACCAGGAAGCAGAACAGGCTGCCCTAGGCAACATTGCTCCTTCATGCCTCTTGTTGGAGGTCTGTGATGGGAATCAGGCAGCAGTTGGTGCCTGGATGAGGTGGAAGCATGACAGTTCTTTGGGGGTGGTTTGAAGGTTGAAGGTGAGTACAAGGTATGGGTTGTGGAAGGAAGGCACAGGGGAGCAGGGTGGGTAAGCCAAGACTTCAGGAGATGAAGTGGGAACTGCTGCTGGGTAGTCCTGAAACATGCCTGCCAGTGAGGGAGTGGTCAGGGAAAGTGGCCTGTCTAAAATAATGAAGTTCCTTTAGGGAAATTTGGTTACAGGAATTTTTTCTTTTCTTTTTCCCAATTTATGTTATCTTTTACAAGTACAAAAATGGCATGAGCCTTCTCTGCTGTGAAGGAAGTTGGATAGTCCCTGGTTCACTTTTCAGTTGCCTTTTCTCAAATCTTTCCATTGTTATTAATTTCATCCTGTTGAAAAGCTCCCTCCCCAGGCCCTTATACTTCCCTCTGCCCCTCACTTAGGGCCTGAGCCATGGAATTGGCCCTAGGGCAGCAGGAACCTGTTGTTTCAGAAGTTGGTGACCTTTGAGGATGTGGCTGTATACTTCAACCGGACGGAATGGGATGGCCTGTCCCCTGCACAGAGGGCCCTGTACAGGGAAGTGATGCTGGAGAATTATGGGAATGTGGTCTCCCTGGGTAAGGCCTCTCTCCCCCTGGGACCCAAACTCTGCCATTTGGGGTTTTCTGACTTCCTTCCCCCTTATAGGTTGCAGGCTGGGTCTCTGGTGATCCTTTACTGAGTGGGAGCCCCAGGGGCTGAGATTCCAAATCCCTTAGACTCAGGGTTTTCTGGGAGTACTTTTGGGCCAAAAGAGGACTTTATTGGGACTGGTGTTTACATTCACTCCACCCTGTAGAAGCTGTGATTTGGACACAGTGTGGGAAAAAGTAACTTCCTATTCTACAGTGGCACCTTCAGGTTCCCCCTCATCTTACCTGTATCTCTTGAGTCTTTCTAAGGATGTCAGTGTATCCTAAGAATATCTCAGGACATTGTGCCCTAAGAATATTTTAGGCAAAGAATATTTCATGGCTAAAAAGTGGTCTCCCTTTGATAGAATCTTCCTGATTGGCCCTGCCTCTGGGTCTGCAGTCTGGGCTCTTCCCAAACTCTTCCCCTCCCATCCCCTTGCTTGATCCTCATTCATGAGTGCTGCCCCTGGGACTCTCACTGTCTCTTGCTGTTGCTGATACTATGAACAGAGGCTTAGGAACTCATCTGTGGGGGATTATTCACCTACCTCTGCTATTTCCTTCTTCTGAACCAGGATTTCCACTTCTTAAACCTACTGTGATCTCACAACTGGAAGGAGGAGGTGAACTGTGGGGCCCATTTCCACCAGCAGCTGGAACAGAAATAGGCCCCCAAGACCTCTGGACTGGTAAGAGAGACACTATTGCTCATTGTGCTGGAAAGTTTAACTCTTTAGGAAGAAAGCCAATTTTAGCAGCATAAAATCTGCCACGTTTTTTGACCAGCTGTACAGAGTAAAATTTACTATTTGGTTATTTATAGAAATACGTACAATTGAGACCTCATAAGCCCTATCTGTTTTAGCAGTTCGTGGTTTCTTTCTAATATCAAGAACAGATCTTTTTTCAAATACCTCATTCTAACGCTTTTCAATCCTAATTTTCGAGTCTTACCTTTCTCAGATGGTATTAATGGATTCATGAATTTTGGGGGTCTTTTCTACTTTCAAAGCATTATCCACTTAATGTAGAGGCTACAGAATCAGCAGTCTTTTCACACAGAAAGGTAGACAAGCCTGGCAGTTAAGAGCAGTTGTTGGAGTAGACTTTCCTGAGTTCATATCCCGACTATGCCACCTCTTGGGTGTGTGACTTTGAGCTCCTCATCTCTGAAAATGGGATTCTACTAGTTAAGTCATTGTACTTGTCCCATGGGTTGAGGATTAAATAAAGTAACACATTGAGGATTAAATGAGATAATACACATCAAGAGCCTCACTTATAGTGTGTGCTGAATTATATACTAGTTCTTATTTTTATTTTTATTTTTGGAGGAGGATACAATTGTCCATAGCAAAGTAAGGTGGAAAGGAGGAAGTGTTCTAATTCAATACTTCTCAAATACTGATGTGCACACAAATCACCTTGGGGTATTGTAAATATGCAGATTGTAATTCAGGAAGTCTGTTACAGTGCCAAGATTCTGTATTTCTAATAAGTTCCCAGGTGATGTTGCTGTTTCTGGATCCCAGACCATACTTGGAGTAGCAAGGTTTTAAAAAATTCAGCAGAATAGCTTCCAGGTGACTTCCTGTTTGCTGTGACGCCCAGAATTACCTCCTGCATCTGGGATCAATACATGAGATTCTCTTGCATCCTTTCAATGAGTCTTTGATCATTCAACCAGATGATCTCTAACCAAGGAAAGCATATTTTGGAAGTGGAGAGTTTGAAGTATAATGTGCCTCGTGAATAGAGGGGATAAAGCATATTGTGGAGATCCTTGATCAAAGGAATCTGGATTTCATTCTATAGGCAGCAGACAATCCTGAAGTTGTGATCTTAGCTGACAATAAAAAATTAGTCTTTTTGTATAGGTTAATTGGGATGAGAAATCAGACTGGGTTCTGGGCAGACAGATAGGAAATGGCAAAGGACAGAAGACCCATTTCCGCAGAGTTGACATTTCCAGAAGCCGTACCCAGTAGCTTCTTTTTATATCACTTTTCCTGGCACTGTATCAAATGGTCATCCCTACTGCAAGAGAGGGTGGGAAATGTAGTTTTTAGCTGGGCATATTGCTACCTCAAAAAAAAAATGGTGAGGGGATATACTAGTCAAGGGTGCCATATCACAGGATTCAGTAAATAGAAGGTCACTAGTGTAGAAAAATTGGCAAAGGATATATAAGTGGTTATCCACATAAGAAGTATACATTTTAATCAGTGTGAAAAATGTTCACCTTCAGTAAAAGACAATGAAATACCAATTAAAACAGTAATGAGAGATATTTTTGTTATTTAATTAAATTATATTCATTGTTGGTAAATTATAAGAAACAGGAGTAGATTTCTGGGATTGACTGAATTAATAGGCTTTCTAGAAAATGCTTTAGCAATATATATCTAGAACTTTTAAAATTTTGTATGTTGTAATCAGGATAGTCTCTTCTCGAGTTGCACCCTAATAAAGCAATCAGATATAGTCATAGGTGCCCATGCACAGAAGTTCATCATAATATATTTATAATAATAAATATTGGAAACAACCTGGATTTTCAGTGTCGGGTCTAGGACACCCCCATTGTCAGGGGAGGAGTCCTATCCTGTTGAGGATAGCGAAAAGAGGTCAACCCTCTCCGTACAGGTATTGGGGTTGCCAAGGAAGAAGTGACTTATATGGGCACTGGATGGAGCAACAATAACTCACATAGAGAAGTTTAAAACTAAGGTCACTTTCACTAGTGGGCATTGGTCCCCTATGGCCAATGGGTCTCGCTCTGTAGCAAACACAGGGAGATAGATGGTCTACACTCACCCCTCTATTGTATGCTGTAGGTGAGAGTTCTCACTCCCTCCGTCCTGGAAACAGATATAGAAATGGCCGTGTGCCAGGTGCAATAGGATACACATACTTTAGCCAGTCTCCAGTAATTGTTTATATGATGTTTGGGGAAAAAGAGGAAGGAATGTACTGGCAGGCCACTTATTGGGTAGGGGATGTTTTATCTCCAGGAACTCCTGAGAAGAGAGTCAGCCCCCACTTAACCTGTCCTAGGAGCTGGGCTAACACATCTAACCCCGAGCACAGGGTTTACTTGTGGGTTACAGGGAAAGGCAGTAGGCTGAATTTGGACTCCTTACACAAGAATGTTTAAGTTAAGTTACCTGTGCAGTATAGAATACTATGTGGTATTAAAAAGTATATTTTCAAAGAATGTCTAATGACATTGGGAAATGATTACCATCAATGTTAAGGAAGAAACCTATTTTCAGTGTTGAAATATGTATGTGTGTATTTAGCAAAATCAGAAGGAAAAGGGGAAGGCATTACATCCGAAGATTAGCTGTAATTATCGTTTGGTGGTTGTACTTTATGTGATTTTAATTTTCATCTTTGTAACTTTCTGATATTACAGGTGAGTATGTATTATTTTTATAATTGAGAAAAGATCAGTATTAATTTGAAAATGTCTGTTAGGAAAATACAGATCATTTGGGTCAATTGGGGGTAATTATAATGAAATACTGGGTGAGGGAGAAATTATACATAGTTAAGGAGAGACTGAGAGAAAAAATAGAGGCATCATTTTTGGGCCAAGCTTTTGAGAAATATGGAAACAAATTTTTGGGTTATGGAAAGAATTTCAGGGATTGATCAATTTTAGGATTGGGGGAAGGTAGAAGGAAAAGGCAACATTAACATAGCATTGTTTGGGAGGGGGTGGGAAGAGATGGGATCAAAGCTTCAGGGAGTTCTTAAACAGAGCTTTTCTGAACTAGAGAAAAAAGAAGTTGAAGGAAGAATTTTGGGAAGTCTAGAGTTTAAATTCTAAGGAAAGAAACAAAATTCTTTCCCTTTTATTTCC
Organism: Dasypus novemcinctus; assembly: GCF_030445035.2. NCBI lineage: Eukaryota > Metazoa > Chordata > Mammalia > Cingulata > Dasypodidae > Dasypus > Dasypus novemcinctus. Next base: position 16,907,283 of record NC_080690.1, on the reverse strand, counting down.
TAGTGCTGGTAATACTTGCCATACCAGTACTGTCACATCTAGTTGTGTCCTATGCCTTTTCCTTCTTAAACATTTTCCATTTTTATTAATAAAGGACTCGAGAACAAGGTGACAACTGAGAAGAAATTGCAGTGTAGAAAGGCATGGCGCAGTGGAAAGAACAGTGATCTGGTGGATAAGATCTAGAGCTTTGTTCACTGCTTTTGCTTTAAATCTTTATGTTATTGGTTGTATACTCTACAACAGCCTTGCCCTTGGCAGAGAAATCCTGATGCTCTTTTTTGTGTCCCGCTGCCATCCCTTCCCCCACCCCTAGTGGCTCCCTCATATGTGTGCTCATTTTCTCTTTTTTCTTTGGAAGGCACTGGGAACCAAACCCGGGACCTCCCATGTGGGAGGTGGGTGCTCGGCTGTTTAAGCCATATCCGCTCTCCCTGGTACTCTTTTAAAAAGTCAGTACTATAAAAATTATAACATTGATATATGCTTAAAACAGTACAGAAAGTGTACAAAGTGGGGGGAGAATGTTTAGCAAACTTCCTGTGCCAGTTTGCCTAGTTTCTTACATATTCTTACAGATGTGTTCTAGGCATATACAATATTTATATTTGCCTCCCTTTTTCCTTCTTTACACAGTGGTATGTTTTCTGCATACTGTTTCTCAATTTGTGTTTCTACTTATTTATCTTAGACATCTTTTCATATCATTATAAATATTTATTTCATTTTCTTACCAGCTATATATTATTCCACCTTATGTATGAACCTTGGCTTCTTTAACATAGTCTAGTGATTTTAAAGAACCCCCTAATTATTATGATCTTTTCTTCTTTCTAATACAGTTCTTTTCTTTTTTCTACTTATATGACATGTATGTTTTCTATTTTTTTATAGTAGATCCTCATTTCCAGACTGACAATAACATGACAAAGAAAATGTATGAAGAGAAAGATAGTACATCATTTGAACTTCAGAGGAACTTTGCCAAGAACACAGACTTTTCAGATGCTTATATTATAGAAAAACAGCAGGAAGTCCACTCAGAAGAAAGCATCAAGAAAGAAAACAGTATTGTCTTTGACAAAATAGTAAAAGAAGAGACAAGCATCACAGAGAAGTATTTCTTTAGTCAAATTCCAAACTTGCATCAGTGTCATACCATCTCCACTGGAGAGCAGCCCCCTGAGTGTGTAGAGTTAGAGAAAGCCTTCCGTGTTGACACAAAACTTACTCAGCATGAAGTAATTAATACTGAGGAAAGACCTTTCAAATGTGAAGACTTCATGGAAACCTTTCCATGTGACTCCCAACTTAATCAGCATCAAGATAGCTACATTGGAGAGAAGCCCTATCAGTGTAAGGAGTGTGGCAAAGCCTTCGGCATTCAAGCAAAATTAATTTGGCATCAAAGACTTCATAATGGGGAGAAACCATTCAGGTGTGTGGAATGTGGGAAGAGCTTCAGTTACAGTTCCCATTATATCACCCATCAGACAATTCACAGTGGTGAGAAGCCCTACCAGTGTAACATGTGTGGGAAAGCCTTCAGTGTTAATGGGAGTCTAAGTCGACATCAGAGAATCCATACTGGAGAGAAGCCCTATCAGTGCAAGGAGTGTGGAAATGGCTTCAGCTGTAGTTCGGCATATATTACACATCAGAGAGTTCACACTGGGGAGAAACCATACGAGTGTAATGACTGTGGGAAAGCTTTCAATGTTAATGCAAAATTAATTCAGCATCAGAGAATCCACACTGGAGAGAAACCCTATGAATGTAATGAATGTGGGAAAGGTTTCAGATGCAGTTCCCAGCTTAGGCAACATCAGAGCATCCACACTGGAGAGAAACCCTATCAGTGTAAAGAGTGTGGAAAAGCCTTCAATAATAACACAAAACTCATTCAGCATCAAAGAATCCACACGGGGGAGAAACCCTATGATTGTGCTGAATGTGGAAAAGCTTTTAGTGTCAAAGGGAAATTAATCCAGCACCAGAGAATCCACACAGGTGAGAAACCCTATGAATGTAATGAATGTGGGAAAACCTTCAGGTGCAACTCCCAGCTTCGGCAGCATCTGAGAGTCCATACTGGGGAGAAGCCCTACGAGTGTAAAGAGTGTGGAAAGGCCTTCAATGTAAATGCAAAACTAATGCAGCATCAGAGAAGTCACACTGGGGAGAAACCTTTTGAATGTAATGAGTGTGGAAAATGCTTTTCTTCAAAAAGAAACCTGCTAGATCATCACAGAATCCATACTGGAGAAAAGCCTTATCAATGTAAGGAATGTGGGAAAGCCTTTAGTATCAATGCCAAATTAACTCGGCATCAGAGAATACATACTGGGGAGAAACCTTTCAAATGTAAGGAATGTGAGAAAGCCTTTAGCTGTAGTTCTGACTATATTGTACATCAGAGAATCCATACTGGAGAGAAACCCTTTCAATGTAAAGAGTGTGGAAAAGCCTTCCATGTTAACGCCCATTTAATTCGGCATCAGAGAAGCCACACTGGAGAAAAACCCTTTAGGTGTGTGGAGTGTGGCAAAGGCTTTAGTTATAGCTCTGACTGTATTATACATCAGACTGTACACACTTGGAAGAAACCCTATGTGTGTAGTACGTGTGGAAAAGCCTTTAGATTTAGCTTCCAACTTAGTCAACATCAGAGTGTTCATAGTGAAGGAAAATCCTCATAATGAAGAAGATGTGGAAAACTCTCAAGGTTAATGCTGAAATGGATCAAGTACTATCAGGTTCATTCTGGTCGAAAATCCTGAAAGGGAAATGAACATGGGAAAGTCTTCACTTGGAAACACATTTTTTTTCCTTTTGTATTCAATTTTTAGTCAAGAATGGATGACCAGTTAAAAAGTAACATCCAAAAATATATAACATTGTTTTATACCAACAACCAATAAAGAGATATGAAAGAAAATATACCATTTCCAATAGCATCAAGAAAAGTAGATTTTTTTCCCTAGGAATAAAGCTAGTACGTATGTAAGACTTGTAAGGGGAAAATGATAAATCTCCACTGAGGCCACAAAAAGAAACTTAAATAAGTGGAGAAAGAGAAAGACCTTGTGCTTGGGTAGGAAAACCCATTTATAAAGATACTGTCTTCTAATTTATTGCTGTTTAATTGTTGACAAGCATGTTACTTTTGTAAAGAGGAGGAATAATAAAGATTTTCTTTAAAAAGGGAAACAAATGAATAAATCTTTTTATTATCTTGAAATAGGGAAAATCTTTCTAAGCATCAAATGAAAGCTAGAAACCATAAGGGAAAATATTGATAAATTGACTACTCAAATATTTCTGTTTCTGGTGGGTTTTTCTTTAAAAAATAATCCCAAATAAGGTTAAAAGATAAAGACAAAAGTAGAAACATCTTTGTAAAATATGTGATATAAAAATAATGTTTATTATACAAAGAGGTCTTAAAATTAATAAGAGAAAGAAAATTCTCTAATAAAAATGAACAAGTGACACCAAGCAGCTTTTAAAAAGATATACAAATGACTAGTAAAATAAGGAGAGATGTTCGGTTTCAGCAGAACTCTAAGGAGTGAAAATTAAAACAGTTTGTTTGCATATGACATTGGTGTATGTATGTGTATCCATGAAGTATTTATTATGCAGCCCTCAAAAATGATAATTACTTCACGGGATTCCCTTTATGTAAGTTCAAAATGTCAGACTAGTGGGTTCCTATTTTTGTAGTAACTGGAACTCTACAAAGATGATTGGCAAATACATGTAATCTTTGGATCTGGAGTCAGATTACTTCTAGTTGCGCCGCTAACTGACAGCACTGAATTATTCTTTCAGCCTCAATCCTCCTTTGAAACTGACCACTGTAGCAGTCAAGAATAGGGTAATTTTGGCACTTGTTAGGATAATGTGGGTATGTTTTATAAACTAAACCACTGTCAGGTTTTAGGACTTTTTTTCCCTCATTTCCTAAAATGAATTGGACTGATTATTTGGTTCCCTGCCATCTGGATTACTATGACTAGTTTCCTAGAATCTCCTTCTTTCTCCAGCCAGAAGTTCCCTCCAGACACCTTGGACACCAAAAGGGCCCAAGAGCTAGGAGTTGATTGTCAGGTACAGCATAGACTCTTGAGGTTCAGCCACTATAGCCCTATCTATATCCATGCAGAAAACAGGTAGCCTCAACATGTCCCCACTACCCCCCATCTCCACTGCGACATGTTATTGGATGCTATCAAAGGGAAGAGGCCACTAGGTGCTCAGGAGAGTAATCCTCTAACTATACCTTTATTTACACCTTTGATCAACTTTTCCAGGGGAGATGGCTCATCCAGTGGCCCATTGAATTGTATTTGTCTTTATCCAAGAAAAGATTGAGACTGATCCTATATGACTTACAGCTCCATCCACCTCAGTCACCATCAGAGAAATCCTCACCATCAGAGAAATCCAAGCTCCCTGTGATTCAGGACCAGCATCCTCCCTACTCCATATCTACTGATCTGACCTGATTTCCCTTCCACTGTGCCTTCTAGAACTCACTATTGTCAATAATACTTTCTCCTCAGCTTATCTTCATCCTCAGCTCTAAGCATGCTCTGTATCTTCTTGCCACACCTGAAAGCAGAATGTCTACTTTCCCTACAGCCTTCTTAAGTTGAGGCTATTCTTTCATACTCCCTCTACTTCTGGATATGGAGGTGGACGTGGTGTCCTCCTCGGCCACTTCCAAACCACTTTTCCCTCTTTGAAAGAATGCTGTTAGATTTGTCTATCCTCTAGCCATACTTACTGCTGCCATGCCTGGATCACTCTTCCTCATTCATTGATTTCTTAAACATCCACCTTTCTACCCCTATTCCTTTACCTATTGCTGGCACCTTTGAATTTTTGCCATCTTGGCTTCCCTAGACTCCTGACTCTATATATTCAACTCGGACACCACCAGCCTCTGCCTGGGTTCCCATTTCCTGCCCTGTGGCCTGGAAATTCTTCAGGCAGTAAACTGGGGCAATTGTGGGGCTCATCTCATTTGTTCCTTCTCAGAATTCACTGTTCTTGCTGCCTGATGTCCAATGACTTAAGAGTTGTATTCATGTATTGTGCCCAATTTATTTGTTCAAGTGTGTGTAGGAGCAGGGAATGCAATCTTTCATGATTTCATCTTCCTTGAAGTGGAAATTGCCCATGGTAAACTTGAGTATCTCTTCTATGCAAAACCCAGTTTTAAATCACAGAATTCATCACATCAGCACCATGTGCTGTGGAGGTTATTCATCTTAGAGTACATTTCCACCCAAGCCAAGAGAGGGGTGGTAGGATAATGTAAAACACCACTTAGATATTACTGCCCACATACAGAGAAGGGGAAATTTAGGGTGTGAGCTTATTCTTAATTGCAGAGATGGAGTAAAGGAGAGATGCCTTGTCCCACTGTGTGGCCTTGTGGTCTCAAGAGAATCCCCCAATCCCTTAAAAAACAAAAACAAAACTCTATTATATAAACAATAAAGATAACCAAGTTAATTGTAAGGAAGCTGAAGAACAGCTGGCCCACGTAGAAAGTGGATAAAAAGAACTCCCCCCATTCTGCAAGTGCTGTGCACTCAGGAAATGGCCTCTCTTTCTCATCAGGCCCACCCATGTGTCTTGCAAGGCATGCTCTTCATCCTTTGGCCCCAAGACTCCTCAGGACAGGAGCTAGTCTGCATTTAGTTTAGCATGAGGTCCAAAACCACTAGAGGTTTTCTGAATGTGGAACTATTAATATTTAAATTCTTGGCCTGGAAGTACTTCTGTTTCTTCAGATTTTCCTGTCAAGGCCACCTGGCTGGTCACAGGTGCTAGAGAAAAAGTCACTGATGAATGAGGAATGCCAGCTCCTCAAAAGTGCTATTGTGAATAGAGCTGCTGTGAACATTTGTGTGCAAGTTTTTATTTGAATGCCTGTTTTCAATTCTTTTAGGTATATACCTAGGAGTGGAATTGTTGTGTCATATGGTAATTCCATGTTTAACTGTTTGAGGAACTGCCAAACTATTTTCCACAGTGCCTATATCATTTTACATTTCCACCTGCAATGTATGAGGGCTCCAATTTCTCCACATCCCTGCCAACACTTGTTCTTGTCATTTTATTTAAAAAATTTTTATTATAGCCAACCTAGTGAGTATGAAGTAGTATCTCATTATGTTTGTTTTTGACGTTGATTTTTTTCTTTTTTAAATCAATTTTATTGACACATTCATAAAGCATACAGTCTCATTGTGGTTTTGATTTGCATTTCCTTAATAACTAATGATGTTGACCATCTTTTCATGTGCTTATTGGTGATGCAATGCCTTGTAACTGGTCTCCCAAACCTCAGGGTTGCCTCCACCCACAATCTATGTAAAATACAAGTCTGACCGTGTCTCACCCAGCTCAGAATCCCTCCATGCCTCCCACTCTCCCTAGGATATAGCACAAATTACTGCCTGTCCCTGCAGCCTCATCTTCGACTGCTTTCTGCCCCCATAACACATACTCTTTGTCCTCCAGGCCCTAGAAAACTCTCTCCATTCCTAAAATGCACCAAAGACTCTTCTCTTCCAAACCTTTGCACCTTTTGTTCTCTCTGTCTGGAACATTCTTCTCTCCTCTTTCCCCCATTTTTTTTTTTTTCAAAAAAAGAAAGCTACTTTTTAATTATGATTTTTTAAAAAAGTGGTACTGCAAATTGAACCTAGGAGGTCATACATGCAAAGCAGGCACTCAGCCACTGCTCTGCTTTTTTTTTTTTTTTTTCCCTTCCATATATTAAGGAGACATTCATACATTTCAAGACTGTCCTCCTATCCTTCATGTTTCAGACCCCATTTAATCTCCTTTACCTTTTACATTTGGCTTATGTGTCCCTTTTCTGTGCTCCCATAGTCTCTTTATATTGCCCCATCACTTTCCATTGTCAGTCTTGCCCATAGACTGAAATCCACAAGGATCAGGACCATGTCTGTAGGCTTAGTCTTGTATTCTCAATACCTAGTCCATTAGGGGCTCAATAAAACTACTAACTGACTTCTTGGGTGGAAGAGGAGTAGGTGAGCAGGTGGTGGGTGAGTGGTGTGTGGATGGCTGAGCAGGTTGGTGGTGGTTGAGCAGGTGGTGTATGGTTACACAGATACATCTAATTACCATCATGGGCTACTTGCTCTCACTGCTGGGAAGCTCCTCTAATTTGGATCAAACAGCTTTGGTCAGGTATGTCCCACCAGTTAGTCAGATACACCTCGAATTCAATGATGAGTACAGCCTGGGCTCAAACAAGTCCTTCCATCCACAGACAGCCAGGGGACAACCAAAGATGCACAGTCTTTCTAGTTGGTTTACAAACTCCTTTCTAAGTTGTGGTTTGTCTACTTTCCTAGGGCTGTCATAACAAAGTACCACGAACTGCATGGTTTAGAGCAAACTTTATTCTTTCACAGTTCTGGAGGCTAAAGATCCAAAATCAACATGTCAGCAAGGCCATGCTCTTTCTGAAAGCTTTAGGAGAAGAATCCTTTGCCTCTTCCTAACTTCCGGTGGCCAATAGTCCTTGATGTTCAATGACTTGCAAGCACATGATTCCAGCCACTGCCTCCATCTTCACATAGCCATCATCCCTCTGTGTCTCCTCCTCTTATTATAAGGATAACTGTCATATTGGATTAAGGACCACCCTAATTGAATATGACCTTATCTTGAATACATCTGCAAAGATGCTATTTCCAAATAAGGTTGCTGTCACCATATGGGAGGTTAGGATTTCAACATGTCTTTTGGGAGGACACAATTCAACCCATAATTGCTTGTTCCTGCTTTCTGTCTTAAGCTTTCCTTCTCCTGTGCCCCTGACTTCAGCCATTCCTAGAACCACAGGGATCTTTCCCCCCTCATGTTTGTCCCTCTATCTCCAGCCTCCTCAGTATCTCCCACTCACTTCCCCTTTATCCTCTGCTAATAAATATGGCCTTGTTTCTCTTCTCCACAAGCATCAATAGTTTCCAGATGTAGCTAACTTTGGAATCATGGAGAGCTTTTAAAAACCTTGATGCCAAGAACCAGCAAGATGGCAGCAGATTAAGGAGCTCCTAGAGTCAGCTCTTGCTACAGGGCAGTTAGTAAACACCCAGAGCTATCTGGAGCTAGCTGAAGTACCTGTTGGGGGATCCAGGAGGCCAGAAGAGCATCCTGTCACATCCTTGAATGGAATGGAAGAAGGAGGCTGCCCATGTGCAGAGAAGACTCATAAGTAGAGTGCTCCATGCCCCGGAGGCCAGTGCCCATCCTCCACTGGAGGCACTAGCCACCTCGGAAGCTGTTCTGCGACTGGAATTGGAAGCTCCACTTCCCAAAAACGGGGGAGGAAGAGATAGTTGGGCACCGACTTCAGCTATTGGTGAGTAAATTCATTGGGCTACAGTATGATCCTGAGAACAGCTAAAGCTTGAGCCTGTCCAAGTCAGAAAGAGGCCAGTAGCCGCCACCTTAATTCTGCGCCTGGCACAAGGGGAAGCGGGGTGGACTGAAAATCACAGTGCTGGTGGGGACCGGCTTCTTTCCATTGAGATCAGATTGCAGCTCTAGCCTAGGCCCCAGTGCCACCTCCAGCAGGGAGGAAGTTGCAGGGTCCTGTCAGCCTCTCCAGGGAATTACCGGCCAAGGTGCGGGGGCCGGTTATTATCCTACTCTGGCAAACCACCTCAGGAGCTATTCTGTGGGTGGAATTGGAGGCTCCATTTCCCAAAAATGGGAGGAGAAGATGGTTGGCTGCTGATTTTGGCTACTGATTGATAGACTTGGCTGGCTAAGATATAACCCTGGGAACAGCTGTGGTGTGAATCAGCTCAAGTTGGAAAGAGGCTGGTGGCTGCCATTTTGACTCTGCCTCCAGCCTGAGGGGAAGCCAGGACCAAAAATCATGGTAGGAACTGGTTTCTTGCATTAAGATCAGCCTACAGCCCTAGCCTAGGCTTCAGCCCCACATCTGGAACGGAGGAGGCTGGTGAGCCCTGCACCAGCCTATACAGGTAACTGCAGGTAATTTTGGCTGGCACAGACTGAAAATCAGAAGTTTACCAGGGCAACTGTGGTCATCTTGGACCTGCACTGCATAGATTGCTGCCCACACCTTCAGCTCCATCCCTGCCCCAGGCAGGGGAGAAAGGGGCATGAAGCTTCATCAGTCTCTCTGGGCAACTATAGTCTAGGCCTGCATGACTTGGATTATTCCAGACAGCTGTAACTCTGTCCCTATCCCTGGTAAAGGAGAAAGTTGGAAGAAGCTTCATCAGTCCCTGGCACAATGAGGACAGCTTGAGTCTCCACAGCTTACAGCACCAACTACATGCTTGGCTCCTATTGCACAACCAGCAAGGAAGAAAGGGCAGGAAGCCCTAAACTTAAAGAGAAAAACTGCACCCAGAATAAATACTCTAGTAAGCCAGATGCAAAGACACCAACAAAAAATTATAATCCACACCAAGAAATAGGAAGCTATGGCCCAGTTAAAGGAACAAGATAAGCCTCCAGATGACATAAAGGAGTTGAGAGAACTAATCATAGATGTTCAATAAAATCTCCTTAATAAATTCAGTGAGATGGCTAAAGAGATTAAGGATATTAAGAAGACACTGGATGAGCACAAAGAAGAATTTGAAAGCATATACATAGACAAATAGCAGATCCTATGGGAATGAAAGGTGCAGTAAATGAAATTTAAAAAAACATTGGAATCATAATAGCAGATTTGAGGAGGCAGAAGAAAGGGTTGGTGAGCTTGAAGAAATGTCCTCTGAATGTGAACATACAAAGGAACAGATAAAGGAAAGAATGGAAAAAATTGAACAAGGTCTCAGGGAAATAAATGACAGCAAAAGACGTGCAAACATACATGTCATGGGTTTTCCAGAAGAAGAAGAGAAGGGAGAAGAGGCAGAAGGAATATTTGAAGAAATAATGATAGAAAATTTCCCAACTCAATTGAAGGACATAGATATCCATGTCCAAGAAGCACAACATACTCCCATCCAAAAAAATCTGAAGAGACCAACTCTGAGACACATACTTATCAGAATGTCAAATGCCAAAGACAAAGAGAGAATTCTGAGGACAGCAAGAGAAAAGCAATGCACAACATAGAAGGGATATCCAATAAGATTAAGTACTGATTTCTCACCAGAAACCATGGAGGAAAGAAGACAGTGGTCTAATATGCTTAAGATACAAGAGAAAAACTTCCAGCCAAGAATCTTATATCCAGCAAGACTATCTTTCAAAAATGAGGGTGAGATTAGAATATTCAGATAAACAGAAACTGAGAGAATTTCTAAGCAAGAGACCAGATTTTCAAGAAACACTAAAGGGTATGCTAGAGCCTGAAAAGAAAATACAGGAGAGAGAGGCCTGGAAGACACTCTAGAAAAAAAAATTATATCAATGAAAGTAACTAAAATTGTCAAAAGAGTGGTGAAAATAAAACATGACAGATAAAACTCAAGTAGTCAAGAATGAACTTAGCCAATGATGTAAAGCACTTGTATTCAGAAAACTGCAACTCAATGTTAAAAAAAAAAACAAAAAAAAAAAACTAAATAACTGGAAGAACATTCTATGCTCATGGATTGGAAGACTAAATATCCTTAAGATGTCAATTCTACTCAAATTTATATACAGAAGCAATGCAATCCCGATAAAAATTCCACCAGCATTAAAAAAAAATTGAAAATACGATCATCAAATTTATTTGAAAGGAGTCCTGAATAGCCAGAAACATCATAAAAAGGAAAAGCAAACCTTCATCTCCAGACTTTAAATCATATTACCTAGCTATAGTGGTAAAAACAGCATGGTACTGGCATAAAGACAGACACATAGACCAATGGAACAGAACTGGTGATTCAGAAACAGACCCCCACATGTATGGTCAAGTGATTTTTGACTAGCCTGTCAAACCCACACAGCTCGGGCAGGACTGTCCATTCAACAAATGGTGCTGAAAGAATTGGATATCCATAGCCAAAAGAAGGAAAGAGGACCCCTATCTCACACCTTTTCCAAAAATTAACTCAAAATGCATCAAAAACCTAAAAATAAAAGCAAGAGCCAAAAAACTTCTAGAAGAAATTGTAGGAAAATATCTTCAAGACCTGGTGGTAGGTGGTGAATTCTTAAAGGAGATAAGAGGAGGACTGTGTGGACTACTGATGTTTAATGTATGTAGAAGCTTTAATTAGCTTTACTGTGAAAGTGTGGAAATGTATAGAGTGGATGGTAACACATAGTGAGTAACAGCTAGTTTATAAATGGGAATGTGACTGAAAATGGTAGTCTAGGTATGTAAATACCAATTGACAGAATGCTAGAGAATAATCTAGGAACTGAATAGCATGTTAAATCAAGAGGTGGATGAGAATTGTGGTTGATGGTACAGATGCAAGAGTATTCTTTATCAGCTAGAACAAATGTACATAACTACTGCACGATGTTGCAAATGTGGAGAAGCAAAGGAAAAATACAGTTGGTGTGACCTATGGATTATATTTAGTAGTAATAATGTAATATTCTTGCATCTATGTGAAAGATGTACTGTGTTGATAATGAGGCAGTATGGAAAATGTAAACCAAATGTACACTATGAACATAGTAACAATCAGATGATATTATCTTATCTGTAGTAAATGTTCCACCACAGTGTGGTGTATTGATGGAGGGATGTTGTTTGGGAATTCTGCACATGTGCATGATTGTTTTATAAGTTTACAATTTCTGTCATAAAAAAATATTTAAAAAATAATAGGGTGGGTTGGGGGTGAAACACACCAAATGTAAGATAAGGACAATGATTAGTAGTAAGATTTTGACAATATTCTTTCATAATTTGTAACAAATGTCTCATGACAATGCAAGGTGTTGGTGGAAGGTTGATGTATGGGAACCCTGTATGATGTTATACATGTTTGTTTTGTAAGTTCACAACTTTTACTATATGCTTAGTTGTTTATGTATGTTCATATATAAATGATATAAAGATAATAATAATAGGGTTGGTTGGAGGGAAATCACTTTGGTTAGTAATATTTTGACAATGCTCTTTAATCATTAGTTAAAAGAGTTTAACAACAATGCAAGTTATTGATGGTAGCGTGAGTTATGAGAATCCTGTATGATGTTATATATGTTTGTTTTGTAAATTCACAACTATTATTATACACTTATTGTTTATGTATGATTATGTGTGAGTGATATACTTCAATAAACTAATTTAAAAAGCAAACAAAAAAACCCCTTGATGCCCAGGCTACACCTCTCCTAATTTAATAAGATTCCCTGAGGTGGGGCAGGTATTGGTATTTTTAAGTTCCCCAAGTGATTCTAACTTGCCTCTGTGTTTTGAGAACTACCACTCTGCTTGGACCCTAGCCCCTATTTTATCATTTGTTCATCACTCAGTGTCTCAGTTGAGTATTCTACATCCTACTTCCGTATATTACAGTATCTGCCTATTTAATTCTTAGCAATCTAATGTCCAGTCCAAGAGGGCACAGAAGCCATCCTCCTCCAGGTGGAAAAGTGAAATCCCAACACTCAAGGGCTAGGCTCCTGCCCCCACACATACTGCCTCCTCCTGAGAGGGGCCCAGCATTCTATCCTGGAACCTGTTTTCCCTGTAACCCTTTCTACAGATTCCAAAATTTTAAAATTTCATAGACTTATATGTGAAAGGTAAAAATAATAAAGCTTATAAAAGAAAACAAGGGAGCATTTCTTCTTGATATTGAGATCAGCAAACATTTCTTGAATAAGACTCAAAAACTATTAACTAAAAGATTCATTTAAAGACACCATTAAGAAAAATAAAAGATAAGACACGGATTGGTAGAAGATACCCATAATATATTTACTTGACAAAGTACTAATATCCAGAATATGTAAAGACCCCTCATGATTCAATAAGACTCTCTTGTAAACACATTTTAAAAAGCTATTTAGGCTTGGGTTTGCATCTAGTTTTTTCATCCACTTGGTGAGATCTTAGACAAGTCTCTGCATGATTCCAGCCTCCTGAATTAATCCTCATATTTCTAAATTAAGAATAAAATCCATGCCTGTAGTAGTTTGGCATTGTTTATGAATTCAAAAAATAGTTACTATGTTTGTAATAGTTACTGTCAGATATATCACTTAAAAAAAAGAGATTTATTTATTTTCCCCTCTTTCTGTCTTCCTACCCTGCTGTTTTTTGCTGTGTTGTCTTCTCTTCTCTTTTTCTCTCCTCTAGGATTCACTAGGATTCAATCCTAGAGACTCCTGAAGTGGAGAGAGGTTCCCTGTCAATTGTGCCACCTCAGTTCCTGGTTTCTGCTGTACTTCACCTTGATTCTCCCCTTGTCTCTCTTTTGTTGCATCATTATCTTGCTGCGTGACTCACTTATGCAGGCACTGGCTCACCACATCGGCATGTGGCTCAAATGATAAAGCTTCCACCTACCATATGGGTAGAACTGGGTTCGACCCCTGGGGCCTCCTGGTGAAAAAGAAGAGAAAATGTGCCCACATGGTGAGCCAGGGCCTGGGCACGTGCCCACATGGTGAGTGCAAGCACCCATGTGGTGAGCACAAGTGCATGCTTGGTGATCTAGTGCCCACATGAGATATCACTTTTAATTGATTAAATTTTGATTAGGACTTTGGGTCATGTCAGTAGGATGTTGAGTCCCTGCCCACGAGAGAAAAGACATGGCAAAGGACAGAGTTGGGAGTTTTGAGCTGGAGCCCAGGAAGTGAACACACAGGAGAACACAGAGGAATACAGATGACTCTTTAGGCAAGGCAGAATCCCCAGGGATGCTGAAGCCTTAAGCTGGAGCCAGGAAGTAAGCACATAGAGGAAAGAGAAGCAAGCCCCAGGAAGGGAGGAACCCAGGAAGCCTGAACACTCCAAGCTATCTTGCTCCAATATGTGAAAATAGACTTTGGTGTGGGAAGTAACTTATGCTTTATGGCCTGGTTATCTTAAGTTCCTACCCCAAATAAATACCCCTTCTAGTATTTCAGATCAGCACCCCTTTGGCTGACTAATACACCTGTGTATAGAGTTTGGATTGTCTTGTGTGACAGATGGAATGAAGAGAGTCCGGAACACCCAAAGCTAGTATTAGCAGTGCTGCCATGTATGACTGTGTACATTGTGCACTGTACCTCTCAGGAGGCAACATTCATGTTATATCCTCGTGAATGATACCTCCTGGAATTGTGCATGGCAGCCCTTAAATGTGTGGAGGTTTTCTTGTTTCCACACTCTTTTCTCACCACCTTTCTCTCCCCCTCCCATTCTGTTGATTATTACCACTTCTGACTGCAAAACCAATAAGATTTGTTCCACAGTGCTGCAGTGGAAGAAATTATGCATCTCTTTGTTTTACTTTCTCTCCCATCCCCAATAATATAGCATTTTTTTTCTGATTATATAAAATGCATGAATCTTGTATCATAAAACAAATTCAGGAAAGTATATAGAAGAAAGTGAAAAGGCCATGATCCAGGTAAAATTGTTTTTGTGCTTCTAATGACCACCCTTCTTGCATCCCTCTGGGACCAATGTAAGTATTACTCCTCAGGTTTGTATTTGAAACATCTTGTTTCCTTTTCGCCTCACTATATACATGCATATACATGCACATACACACACAAGTTTTGTCACTTCATTTTTTCAATAATGGAATCCCACTACATATACCTCTCTGTATGCTTCTTGTCTCATTAAAAAATACATTTTGGAAATTCCTTCCAGACAGCTTTTCTAAGATATGCCTGCTATTGAACTATAGGAATGTAGCAAAATTTGGCTCCCTAGGAAATTACACTCAGGTTGTTTGTAGGTTCATTGTTTCCTTTGAAGTGATAAAATAAGGATCTTGGTGCAGTTATATTTTTTCTGGTACTTTTAATGCTATGGGATGGATTTCCAGGAGAGCAACTGATAGATTAAATGATATGTACATTATTTAATGTGAATAGGTATGGCTGGATTCTTTCCCAAAAGACTGTAACAATTCACATTTCTACTAGCAACATACTAGAATTTTATTCTCCCTGCACTCCTCTCCCACACTGGGTCCTGCCAGTATAGTGGGTAGGAAAAGAGTCTTTTGACTTAAAGAAGAAAGCCATTATGTTAAAACTTTAATTTAACTTAGGGGAAACATATATATATACACAAAGGCATGTATATTTAGTGTTGAGTTTTGCTATCCAAGAACACAATTTGTCTTTCCATTTGTTTTTGTATCTTCCAGGAGTGTTTCTTTTCCCCATATATGTTTGTACTTTTCTTATACAGTTTAGGCTGGCTATATTTTTCTATTGTAAATGATGTTTTCTTTTTCATAATATCTTTTAACTAGATATATCTTTGTGGTTATTTTGGAGGTTGCTCTTTGATAATTTCCTCTATATCTGGGATATAAGAAAGACTAGATAACACAGAAAGTAAATTAAGAGAAATAAATGCTAGATAGGGGAAAAAATCAACAGAAAAAAATTTTTGAGAGAAAATGATACATATGGAGGAGAGGCAAAGAAGGTACAACATATACTTAATAGGAGTACTCAAAAAGAAACCCAAAACAATGGAAAATAAATACTAAAAAGTATATAATACAAAGAACTTTTTTGAAAAACAAATAAATTTGTACTTATATGTAACTGGAGCATACAATGTACATGGAAAATTGACAAAAAATTTTACACATCTGAAAAGAAACTATTATATTTGTAAATACATATATTCACAAAGTCTACCCTTTAAGACTCTCAGTTGCCACCAATATTTCTCATTATCTGATGCTTGCTATCCCTTTAACTCTCATAACAGGCCTTATCAAGTGTTTCAATGCATTTAGATTTGAGGTATTTGATTATTTTTTATCATGAGACTAATGGCCTTCCTTATTACTCCCTCTCACAAGCTATCCACATGGAAAACATTCAGGCTTTACAAAATAGGGAAGATTTTTAGATAGATTGAGAGATAATGAGGTTTTTTGTTTGTCTGTTTTTTGTTTGTCATTATTATTGGATAATGAAAATTCTTGAATAATGAATTGAAGTGATGAATGCACAACTATGTGATTATACCAAATACCAATTATTGAACACTTTGGATGGATTTATGCTTTATTAATATGTATCAATATAATTTATTTTTTAAAAGAAATAGAGATGTTTTTATACTTCAGGACTTTGTCTTTAGTTACTGCATGTTGATTGTTACCAAAAAGGTTTCAGAGTTTTCTTTTCTAATTTAAAAAATGATCTATATTCTCTATTTTTATTTTATGCCAATTGTTTCATTGTTTCATGGTTTAAAAACATTCCAAAGGATGAGCCAAAGTATGGGCTCATCACCGGCAATAGATATTCCCCCAAATCAGCAGTAATTTTGAAGATCTCACACACCTCTCTGTAATTTCCTAATAGATTCACAGAGAATATTTTCTCTAAAACATTAACTGTGGCTCTTCCAGGACTTGCTAATATTTAGTATTAGCAGAAAAAATATCATCTCAGCTCTTTGATAGTTCCTCTTTCCATTCCTTTGGAATTGTCTAAGAACCTTGGATTATACATTTCGGGAAATTGTGAAAGGGCTGCTAGTCTAAAGATAGTCTTGATCCCAGAGAAGACAGGTTAAGGAGGCCTATATGACCTTTCAAGTGTTGGCTATTGCTCTGGTGGTCTTTATATTTTTTTTAAAGATTTATTTTATTTATTTCTCTCCCCTCCCCCCCCCCCATTGTCTGCTCTCTGTGTCCATTCCTTATGTGTTCCTCTGTGTCTACTTGCATTCTCAGTGGCACTGGGAATCTGTCTCTTTTTTGTTGTGTCATTTTGCTGTGTCAGCTATCCATGTGTGTGGTGCCATTCCTGGGTGGGCTGCACATTTCACATGGGGCAGCTCTTCTCGCAGGGCACACTCCTTGCTCATGGGGCTCCCCTGTGTGGGGGACACCCCTGTGTGACACGGTACTCCTTGCGTGCAGAAGCACTGCGCATGGGTCAGCTCACTGCATGGTCGGTGGATGCTCTATCAGTTGAGCCACATCCGCTTCCCTCTGGTGATCTTTAATCCCCATAGCAACAGACAAGACACTCCGATCTCATCACTATTGACGTTTTTGGCCAGATAATTCTTTGTTTTGGGAAATTTACTCTGCATTTCTGCATTGTAGGATATTTAGCAGCATTCTGGCCCTCTACCTACAAGATAGTAGTAGCACCCCCTCATCAGTTATGATAACCCAAAATGTCTCCAGACATTGTCAAACGTCCTCAGGGGCAAAGTCACCTCTGGTTGAGAACCTCTAGGATACACCACCAAGCATGTGAGCTTTGATTAAATGCTACAAGCTTGGGAGACATTTGAACAGTTCTGGGTTAACAGTCACTCCTATCTAGTGTCTGCCTCTTTGCAGCTTTCTACGTGCAGATGAGCTGGTCTTCACACTTGAAAGCAGTGAATGTTCCATCCTCCAGGCTCAGGAAACCAAATATGTTGAAGGGATTGAATGATGTTCTTTCTTTTTGAAGGGTCAGTTGCCAGATTACTACCCTTTCTATCTCACATTCAGCTTTGGAATTCAACCTCCAAACTGACAATTAGTTTGAACCCTTGCCCTCTTTTAAGGCATAAGATAGGACTGGCCTTTATAAGATTTGGGAAAAGAATGTTACTTTTTTTCCCCCATGAAGCACTAATAGGAAAAAAAAAGAAAAAAGAGTTGCCAATTAACTTCTCAACACACCAGGTTACAAAATGTCTTACGTTGATTTTCTTTGGATTAGGAATCTTGAACTCTATAAGGGGAAGTATCTTAGCATGTTGCTAGGATAATTGGAGGTCAATACTAATAGCAATGAATATTATCTGTTATTTCTTGGATGCTTAACCTGAGAGAGTAAATATGCTAAGCATTTGACAAGTATCTCCACTTTTACTTCTCATAAGGTCCCTTTGGGTTAGGTATTTTTTTTTTATTAACCCCATTTCAAAGATAAGCAGCAGAATATTAGAGTTGCAGGTGACAGAGCAGGACTCCCTCATTGCTCATAGCCTCTCCAGTGTGTTTTGTGAAATTGCACAAGGTCTTATAGTTCAGGGGTGCAAAAATGTTTATCTTGACATTATTATATAAAATATAACTAAAATTGATACTGCAATTCCTGAGTCTAAAATTTCTTTACTTCACTAAACCCTAGGATGGGGTGATCCAGAATCTGGGAACTGAGCTTCTCTATCAAATTGAAGGGTTAGCTCTGGTACCAAAGGGAATTGGTGGCTAAACTGATGTTCTCTGTTGCTTTCTTTCCCCATATATATAAGTATCATCAGTGGCCTTTAGTTTGAATTATGCAGAATTCCAGTTTTAACGGTGGAGAACCACAGGAGCTGGCTGTGGCTCTTCCACACAGACAAGTCTTTGGCTCAGCCCAAGCTACTAATTCCTCTCTGTTGTTGTCCTCATATTCCCAGACCCTAACATGGAGCACTGTGTAGCCATAAGCTTCTAGTTGGGTCCCCATGGGGAAGGAGGAGTGTCTGGGGTTCCAGAATCTAGGCTGGACGGTGACTGTCAAGTCCCACCTCTCTGCTATTCCTTGTTGTTGTTGCTGTCCTCAATAAAAAGAAATTGTGCCTCTTGAAAATATGTGCTTAGAAAACCCAGACCTGGGTTCTAGAGGACACCAGGCAGGTAGGGATGGCAGCAGCTAAAGAAGGGTCTCTCATCCCACTGAATGCTGCTAGGGGAGCCGCCATACACAGCTATAGAAAGGGCAAAGGCTGGGGAAAAACAGATCTAGGTTTGACTACCAGATCAACAACTCAGAATGACTTTGGGCAAAGCATTTTGTACCTGACTTCAATAATTTGGAAAAGAATACCAACCTTGCTATGAAGGTTAGAAACAACATTATCAAAATGCTTGTCTGAGAGATGGATTTCAAGAACTTGAAGCTAGTAATAGTATTTACCTCTAACTAAATATTTACTTTGTGTCAGGCACTGAGATAGTCCCGGCAGACATTATCTCCTTGAAGGTTCATAGTTGCCATGTGTGGGATGTTGCCAGATAAATGTAAGCAGCTAGATGAAACTAAAATCAGAGACACTGAGCACTTGAACTCTGGGCATAGATAAGTAGCAAAGACTCAGGTCTTTTGTCACTTAACTCTATTTTCTAAACAATGATGAGAATTGTCCTCCCAATAGAATCACTACTGTACATTTACATTACAGTATTTTAATGAGGTAATTAAGTTCCAGGAGTAAATGAGTGACCTTGGTCCCCTTGAAGCTTCTAGCATGTCCGAAAGACCACACACTTCACAGACAATTTCCAGCAGGACCACCCCTGAGCTTCTGTGAATACCTCTGTCATATGGGGTGGACATTTCCCTTCCTGGTCTGACTAGCTGGAGTTTGGCAGAGGTGATGTGCAACAGTGATTGAAGAAGTACTTTTTAAGCTGTAAAGTAATTAAGGAATTCATTTTGTTGAAGCCCAGGGAAGGTAAGGGACTACTTGGGGGTATTAGAGAATGTAGTTACTGTTACTCAGGTTAGAATGTAGAGCCAGAAGGAACATAAGATCTGCAGTCAAATACATCCCTTCTCACAAAATGGGATAAGGAGACCTAGAGAAAGGAAATAAGTACTGCCGTCAAGCCCAGACCTCTATGGCAGGGTCAGCAGATACTTCTACATCCTGAACCAGTGCACTCCCATATAAACTGGCCTATTTTCTCCATCCCAAGTGCTTCAGTTCAAGGACTAGGGCTGAATCTGGGGTCCAATGGGTGCATGTGTGGCCAGGAGCCAATAGATTTGAGGCAAGGAAAGGTGGGCTGTTTGGAGGTGAACAACTATAGGAAATGGAGAAGCCTGTTATGGAGGTCATAGCAGCGTGATGATGAAGGCGATGCTGGCTAATGGGAGAAACAAGATTTCCTTGGTCCCTTTCCACAGCAGCCCCTCTCCACAGTGTCCCCTTCTGCCACATGTATGAATCAGCAAACGGGAAGGATGAAGAAGGAAGGAAAAGGCTCGTGCTCAGGATCTAAGGTTTTGGTGGGAAACCTGTGTCTTTCAGTATCTTTACACAAGTGTGAGCATGCATGTATGCCTGTGTTTGGGAGCATGCATGGGATCGTGGGTGATGCGCACTAGAAATCTCTTCGTTTTCCTCCTTCCCTATTTCTCCCAGGACCTTATCTCCTGCTCTAGCTCTCTTTCAACTTGGAGAGGCAGAGCATACTGGGCAGGGCTGGGCAGGAGTAATGGAGAGGCTGGTCTCAGCTGGACCCTCCGGAGTCTCACCTGCTCTGCCTTTAAAATCAAAAGCTGCCCTCCCCTTTGCCTCATAATCTACTTCCAGCTAAATCCAGGGAGAAGGAAAGAGCAAGGTTATCTGGACACCTTGATTCGTTGATTCGTGAACCTACTGTGACTTTGAGCTGATTCCCTTGGCTCTTAAGTGTCCAGTTATCAGATGCTAGGGAGAGGATGGCTCCCCAGAACGCCTGCCAGGGAGGTGTCCTGAGCCTGCCTCTCTTCTGTCAACAGCTTTTTCTTCTTCTGATGGAGAGTATATTAGTTTCCTGTGGCTGCTGTAACCAATTACCATGAGCTTGAAGGTTTAAATAACAGAAATTTATGTTCTCACTGCTCTGTAGGCTAGATGTCCTGAATCAGTCTATCACTGGACTGAAGTCAAGGTGTCAGCAGGGACATGTCCCCTCTGGAGGCTCTAGGGAAGACTCTGTTCCTGGCATCTTCCACTTTGGGGGGCTGCTGGCATTCCTTGGCATGTGGCCACATCACTCCCATCTCCAAGGCCAGCATATTCAAATCTCAGTGTTCCATCTTCACAGCGTTTCTTCTCATGTATGTGTGTGTGTATGTATGAAATCTCCCTCTGCTTCTCTTTTATAAGGACACTTGTGAGAGCATTTAGATCCCAACCAGGTAATCCAGATAATCTCACCATCTCAAATTCCTTACCGTAATCATATCTACAAAGACCCATTTTCCAAATAAGGTAACACTTATGGAGTCCAGGGATTGGGACCTGATATCTCGGGGCCATGATTCAGCCTACCATGGGGAAATACGAAGGAAGACTATTTAGAGCCAGACAGGACAGGGTTTAAAACTCTTCTCTGTTGCATTCTGGCTTTTTGATTGTGGACCCAAAGCTCACCCCACAAGCTTCAGTTTTTTAAATTTCTAAAATGTGACCCACATAGTTGTGAGAATAAAATGGGCTTGGCTATGCAAATTGTTTAGAGCAGAGCCAAATATGAAGTAAGGATTCAAAAAGTGTCAAGAGTAATAGTCTGGCATGAAGCCGTCCCCTGCCTCTTCCCCAGGGTGGGAAACCTGATTCTCCCTGGTGTCTGCCAGGGCATTTTGGTGAGAAAGGGTGCCTGAGAGCCAAAGACTGAGCCTGTCCCCACCCATTCTTTTGTCCCTGAGTTTCCTGATATGTTCTGTTAACATAATCCCAGATCTCTCCAAGGCCCTACTGCTGCTGGCTATTGCGTAGGCTGTCACAGAGCCTCCCTGAAGAAAGGGATTTAATCTGCCTAACACAGCTTTGCTACCTATCACAGTCCACAAATAAGCATGCCATTTCTGCTTGTTCAGTGTTGACCACTAGCCCCATGCAATGCCGTGTATTCTACATGTGTGATTCCCCTCCATTCTTACAATGATCTCATATGATAGGAAATATTAATGTTACCATGAGTCCCTGGTCAAAATGCAATCTTGCCTTCTTCTAAAGGAACATGATATAACTGCATGCTTTCTTCAAGTTTCTCTAAGATCTCCCCTCAAAGGGGCGAGAGACCTTGTGATGTGCATGTCAAGTTTCCCAAGGCCTTATGTTTCATTTACATTTGGGAGAAGCCCTCATTTGAAACGTAACTGGCCAGATAATAGAAGGTTTAATTTTATATGACCTGAAATGAAGTCAGTTTGTCTAAAAGGAAAAAATAAACACTAGGTATGAGCATCTCTAAATTGTCTGTGTCAAACTTCCATACTTCGCATCGTTGTCATCAACAGTTAGTATAAGTACTGAGTTGGCAAAAAAATCTTCTGAATCCTCTCACTGAAGAAGGCATTCTCTACCTCCTTCTTTTCTCTCCCTTTGTCATAGTTTTCTACCAGGATCTGGGTCTAGTGAGTATCAGCCACTGCCTGGCTCTGAGGGAGGGGTGGGAGCCCGAGGCTGGGCCCCAGATGCAAGACTAGGAATGGGCGCCTGGGGTTGGAGCCTGGGCTTGGAGCCTGTGATCAGACAACTGGCTATCAGAAGACACAGCACAGGATTTCTGAAGACAGGGGAAAAGAGGGACCAAAAAAGGGACAGCATGCAGGGGCAAGGCTGGGTCAGAGAGAAAACCTCCCTTAGGGCTGTTTCAATGTGTCACATAGACCTAAGGGTCGGTCTGCAGACAGGGTCACTTCTCAGCCTAGGGCTCAAGGTGGAGTGCTGATTCACAGAACATTAAATGCACCCCCCCCCCCAATCTATAAAATGTCATTGGATGCCAGCTCAGTGGTACTTGGGTCTGGGGCTATAAGCACCGAGTGGCTAGGTCTGTTCTTCCCCCCATCACCTTTCAGTACCTGAAACAGGGTTTTCCAGGAAGGTGCCACTACACAGTATATCACCTCATCCATTGTGGTCACAAAATAGCTTCCTGGCGAAGGAAAGAAGGGATGGAGAGGCCAGAGACAGCCTGCATTCTAGTTCCAGTTTTGTCCTTGGCTAGACTGGGGAAAGAGCAATACTTTTTCAGTCTATTTTCCCACCTGTAAAAATCCAGACTCTAGTAATAGGATTATGTTCATCCTGATTGGGCTGGGCCACACCTTAACTGAAGTAACCTCAACAAAGCCCCTCCTTACAGTGGGTTCTCACCCAAAGGAATGGATTCAGTTTAAGAACATGCTTTTCTGGGATACATACAGCTCCAAACCACCATAGCCCCAGCTAATTCTAGGATGGGGAAGGAATTTTAGATCAGATATATGTTGTGGGAAACTGGCTTACCTGTTTGTTATTGTAAACGTTACACTTGTTAAATGTAGCAGTTGTTAGATGTTGCAGTTCTAGTAACAAAAACTGCTTGGGAGTTTCCCAATAAATGTGATGGGAAAACTAGGGTTGAGGCTCTCAGTTCCAGAAGCTGTGGGTCGCCTGGTCCCAGGTTTGTCTCCCCTCTTGTGTCTCTACCTTTATTTCTGCATTACCTTCCCTTCGAGCCAACCTATCATGAGCTGAATGCAGCAACGTGGGGCATGAAGGAAAGAAGGCTCGCAGCAGCTGGTGCCAGACCAGGGACACGAAGAAGGATTGCCTCGAGCAAAACTAAAGTTGGTGTAAAAGTGCAGAGCCCTGAGTGGTTTGGAAAGCCTTCGAAGTCCTCAAGGGTTTCTTGTATTTCTCCAGGAGAAGGAGAGCAGAATCGACACCTTCCCCACCAGTGGCAGCGGCTGTGGGACTGTGGGGACAAATCTTCCCAGATCAGAGGCTGCGGTGAGGTGCGGGGCCGCCCTGCATGCATGCCACAGCTAGGGAGCGTTTCTGAGTGGGGACGCTATGAAAAGGACTTCCAGAGCTGTTTTGGGAAATGAAAGAATATCCTGTGTAGGTACCAGCTTGTCAGGTAAAACCATACCATGAATGCCAGACATGACAAAAGTTCCTGTGGGATGCAGAACCTCCAGTCATGCGGATGGAGAGACTGACGCTGGAAACTGCACGGCGGGGTCTCATTCCGAAGACATCAAAGTATCTTAACTACAGAACTTGTTCAAGCATGGCATCATAAAGCAAGCATGACTTGGGGACAGAAAGAGAGTAAGAAAGAAATTGAGAGGAAGAGAACTGGAAAAGAAATGTTGAAGCAATGAAGAAATTCTAGATTAGTAAATTTAAAACTGCTTTGTGTTTGTATGGTTGTTCAATGTTAGTGAGAAAGGGTGTTTGTTCAGTGTTAGTGTGTGTGAAAAAAGAGAAGGGTAGGTGCCCCAAGAGGGTGGGAGCCCAGGGTCCTAAAAGGCCCAGAAAGGTGTTTGTGCAATGTTAGTGTGTGGGGGGGGAAAAAGTCAAGTGCCCCAAGAGGGGGGAACCCAGAAAGAAAAAGAAAGAAAAAAAGAGAAGGGCAGGTGCCCCAAGGATGGTGGGTGCCCAGAAAGGTGTTTGTTCAATGTCAGTGTGTGTTGTAATTTTTCAATGTGTATTGTAATGGTTTTTGTGATATTTTGCTGGCTAGTGATATAATGTGATCTAAAAGAGCTCTATTCAATTGGCCAAAAAATTAAATAAGCATTTATATGATTTGTTTCTTAATAGAATTCTTGCTTAAAATTGCTTCATAAGATAAAAGGAAACATGTAAAAGTTAAGCGAATATTGAAAGGGGTAAACGGTTTGTGGGAATGCTAACTGAAATTTAAGGTGTATTTTGTCCTAAAATAAAATGGTTAATATGGAGATATGCGGGACAGAACTAGTATACATATAGCAAGTTGTAAAAGTATTGAGGCAGCATTCAGTGAGATGTGTTTTGTAAAAGTAAAACGAACCTGAATGAATACAAAAAGTGCAAAAACTGTGAAAAGGTCAGCAATGGGCTTTTGCAGTTTTTCCTCAAGGCTTTCTGCCCTGGCCTGATTTCAACGAATCTGGCTGCGTAGAAGAAAGCTGTGGCAATGACCCTACTAAGAAACATCAGAAGAAACCTGTGGATATCAAGAGCCTGAAAAAGGCAAACAATTGGGACAAGCTGTAAGGTCCCTGCTACTGATAGAATATTAAGTACTGTTTGGTTGGGTAAGAGTTTGTATTAATTTAGCCTGTAAATTGGATGTGGCCAACATTAATATCGAGTACTGGTTTATATAGCCTTGCCAGTTGGAAATTTTAAGCCCATGAGAAATGAAAGTCAGTTCTGCTTGTTGGAAGTCTTATTGTTTGTTAAAGCTTTATTAATCAGTAAAACGTCATTTGCATAGACTTTGTAAAAGCAAAAAGGGGGAAATGTTGTGGGGAAACTGGCTTACTTGTTTGCTATTGTCAATGTTACATCTGTTAAATGTAGCAGTTGTTAGATATTGCAATTGTTCCCTGTTATTGTAAATGATGTTGCAGTTCTAGTAGCAAACAGCTGCTTGGTATTTTCCCAATAAATGCGATGGGAAAACTAGGGTTGAGTTTCTCAGTTCCAGAAGCTGTGAGTCCCCTGGTCCCAGGTTTGTCTCCCCTCTTGTGTCTCTACCTTTATTTCTGCATTGCCTTCCCTTCGAGACAACCTATTGTGAGCTGAATGCAGCAAATGTAGTCTTGTTTGTGTGGGTCAGGGAATTCTTGGAAACTTAAGAAAGCTCAACATGTACATGTACCAACTTTCAGACTGTATCAGGGAATTGATAGACCAACAAAGCTCAATGCTTGAGCCAGTTTAAAAGTCCCATGACCTGAGCTAACCATGTCCTGAGGATGGGCTCTCTCTTCTCTT
This sequence comes from Dasypus novemcinctus, assembly GCF_030445035.2. Taxonomy (NCBI): domain Eukaryota; kingdom Metazoa; phylum Chordata; class Mammalia; order Cingulata; family Dasypodidae; genus Dasypus; species Dasypus novemcinctus. Next base: position 16,881,671 of record NC_080690.1, on the reverse strand, counting down.
TGTAGGTTTACCTTCAGTGATACAGGAACTCCCTATGTCACAATATCTTGCTTTCTCTGCCTTTCTAAAAGCCTTGGTCCTAATTCTGGCATTGGCTGCCAGTCAAGAGCTTCCTGTCTCTTTGAGGGATGCCTCCCTCTGTTTGAGGCTGTGATGATGTAATATTTTGGCTGGCCTTCTCTAGGCTGAAAAAGTTCCAGCTCCACCGTGGGGATGGGGTGTCACATAAGCCTACCCTCCAGTCCTCTTCCATCTGGCTTCCTCCTCTTCACTTGGTATGAGCATGGCTGCCCACTAGAGTTTGAGCTCCATTTCTGTACCTTAAAGTTGTCTTGGGGAGGAGGCAGCTAAGCCAAGGATTGAGTGTGCCATCCTTGTATCTAGATATAGTCAGGTAACTAGTTCTTACCAGTGGATTGTGATGTATCATTCCTGGGCCAGGGTTGAGGAGGTCGGGGTGCCCCTGCCAGGTTCTCTGCCCCTTTCTACCGGTTCAAGGCAAATGATGTGGAGTCCCTTGGGGACTGCAGAGCCACGAGGTGGAAGCATCCTGTGTCCAGGTATCAAACAGCAAGAAAAGCTGCCCACTTTGGACTATTACAGTGAAAAGGAAATTAAAACTTCTATTGTATTTGATCTGTTATAAATTTTGGGACCTACTTATTACTACAGCCCAGGAAATGGAAAACTTTCTTTTAAAGGGGCAGATAGCAAACACTTGAGCTTTGCCATTGGTCTCCATCTCAGCGACTCCACTCCGCTGCTGTAGCATGAAAACAGTCAGAGATTTTATGTAAACGATAAAGTGCGGGTGTGTTTCCATAAAATTTTATGCATAAAAACAGGCAGTGGGCAGATTTAGCCTGCCAGCCGCAATTTGCTAACCATTGCTATATCCACTGTGACTCTCAATAATTTAAGTAATTAGCATTCATTAAAAAATATGATAGAGGGTCGAGCCTGAGGAGTCTGGGTCCTGGAAATATCTGATGTATATTTTAATCCCAAAACAGGCCATTAAAAGGCTTTACCTGGCAGTACTCATGAGGGAAAGCTGCCCTCCCCCCTCAGCCTTGGGCCCAGTCAGTGCCCTTTAGCTTCTGGGGAGAGCTGTAGTCAAGGACTCAGGGCCCCCTGACTGGACTGCCCTTACCCACATCTGCAGTCCTAACCCAGGACTCACCCTGAGGCCTCCACTCTCACTCATTATACTCTTTCCACCCTAGTTTCTATCCCCTTCCTACCCTCCCCCCCCACCTCCAGTCCTTGGATCCATAAAACTTTTGGAGCATTTTGTTTCCAGCTCCCCCAGCTGTGTGCTGATCCATCTAACCCTTGCCTGGTGGTGCCATTCCATTGCAGGTGGAACATGGAGGAGCTGGTGATTTTTCTCCAGATTAGCTCCTGGCTTATACCATGCAATAAGTGAGTGAAGTCTTAACTGTTACTTCTATCTTGGTTTTGATTGTCTTCATCAGCTGCCTTCAACTCCTGGCAGGTCAGCTCAGCTCAGCTCAGCACAATTTTTGAGAGGCCAACAGCAGATCTATCCTAATGGGACCAGAGATTTGAACAAATGTGACTTAAAAGGCACTTTTGGGCTTTGTCCTTTACCTTTCTGTGGTCTTATTTTTGTGTGTACCTCCATAAAGGTGATTAGACATACCCGGTCTGTGGTGAGGATAAGGTAGCCACTGACTTGAAATTCAGTGCAAGAGTTTAGCGTGTTTGTCTGAAATAGAACTGCAGCCAGGTCTTAATTCCTGACCCAGTCACAAAGAACTCCAATAATAACTGCCTTCTCTTTTTAAGCATGGTTATATACCAGGCACTGTGCTGTTAATTTAAACATATTTATTTTTTTGCCTACTTTGATAGATGTCCATGTCTTAATCCCTGAGTATGTTATCTTACATGGCAAAAGGAACTTGGCAAATGTGATTAAGTTAAGGATCTTGAGATGGGAAAGTTATCTTGATTTATGCTGGGGGGCCCAGTGTAAGGACAGGGTTCTTATAAGATGAAGACAGGAAGGGTAAAGTCAGAGAAGGAGATGTGATAATGGAATCAGACATTGGAGCTAAGGAATGCAGGTGGACTCTAGGAGCTGGAAAAGGCAAGGAAATAAATTCTCCCCTAGGGCCTCCAAAAGGAATGCAGCCAACCCATTTTAGTCTTCTGACCTTCAGAAGTATATGATATTAACTTCATGCTGTTTTCAACCACCAGGGTGTGCAATTTATTACAGCAGCTATGGGAAACCAATACACCCATGGCAATGGTTTTGTTGGGCAATTTCCTCTGCCCAAGATGCCCGGTAGAGTGCTTTTCACCTCTTAGGCCCTGGAAAGCACTTGCGAGCAGATTATCCTGGTTTTGCATCTGATAAAACCTACTGCAGCCTTGTGTTCAAGGTTACACAGAGAGCAAGGCCCCTTGAACACAGGGCCATCTGACTTCAAATCTTTTGCTCTTCACCGCTATACTCTGAAACACTGCATGCTCTTTCATTTGTGGATTTTTATTAAATGGCCTTTCCCTATGGATGAAACTTACATCTCTTTTGCTGTGGGTGAGGTTGAACGGCTTTGCACAAGGGATGTAGATATTTATTTCCACAGGCTTCTGGCTCCGCTATACAGACATCTGGGCCCCAGATGACTTCTGCCCTCAGGCAGCAGGGATCCTGTCCTGGTATGCAAATGTAAGTTTTATTGGATCTTTTTTTTTTCATAATAGAAATGCTGTATGTTTGCAGAATAATCATGCTTAAGATATAGTATTCCCATATACCACCCTATTATGAACACCTTGCTTTCCATCAATGGATGAAAACACATTTTTATAATTGTACTATCAACTCTAGTCCATGGCTTAAGGTTCACTGTTTGTGTTGTGCAGTTCCATGGATTTTTAAAAAATTTCATTCCAGTACCATTTAGACAACCTAAAAATTTCCCCCTTTGAACACATTCTGCATTTCTACAGAAAGGATGTCTGGAGAATTTGGTTTTGTCTCTAGATCTTATAAAAAGAAAGAAAACAAAGTAGAGTTACTATGGCTAAGAGATTTAAATGGAGTCAGGGGTCATTCTGGAGGTTGCTCTTACTCAGATCTCAGCCAGATATCATAAACTGCCCAAGGACGCAAAGCCTCAAGCAGCAGTGTTCCTCAACATCTGAACAACACAGACAAATCACAAGAAAAAGAGCTCAGGAAACTATTAATCTGAAGGACATTTGGAATATCCAAAATACCCACCAACTACTAACAACTTATCTAACCTTTTCTCTTGAAAGCCCTTGCCTGGAAATGCCAAGAGGGGACCTAACTTTAGTTGTGACCTAAATCTGTGCTCCCCGAATTGCGATTGTAAGGCCCCAAATAAATGTCTTTGTTGTTCTTGCAGCTTAGTTTATTATTTCTTGGTTGATGATTTGTTGCAGCATATTTTTCCCCCAGCGACCACTCCTGGAGTCTCAATGGAAGAGGAACAGTACTGGCTGTGTTCTTGCATGATTAGAATCATTACGATGTTGCCTTTATTCTTTTTTTATACAACTTTTTTTTTTTTTAACATGGTAACTAGAAATTTCCCACTGTACCACTTTCAAGTGTGCGATTCAGGGGCGCTCATGACATCTGTGAGGCCCTACCTGGCTGGGTATAAAATCCTAGGGTCCCAGAGCCCAGGGTCTAGAATCCTCTCCTGTTAAACTTTGCTTGAAGAAGTCTGATCCCAGTCTGCTACTCTGAGGCTCAATACAAACAGCGAAATGATTTTTATTATCTAAGTCTAGTGGCTACTTTTGGATATTTCTTGGTGTGGATTCAGTGTGGGTTCTGAACCAGATGACTGGGTTCAAAACCTGAATCAATGTAGACACTGAGTAAGAAATGGAAGAGATTGCCTTGCCACTGTACATACAGGGAGACACCTATTACAGCAATGAAAGGCAAAACATAAAAAAAAATTTTTATGATATTTTTCATTTTTTAATACCCCAATTTATTTTTTACTTTGTTAGTTTTTCTAAATTATGTATTCTACTTCTAATCTTTAAACCTATCATTACTATTTCATTTTCCTATTATTTGAACTTGGCAATTTATTAGACTTCATTTCTGAAGAAGTTTTGGATCACAGAGGGGTTCAGCTATGGCAGGGGAGGAGCACTAATGTGGGGTATCATTGATAGGGGATGCATGGGTGGGAGGGATTTCTCCAAGGCATGCATATAGGTTATAGAGATATGTTCATATGCTCATTGGGTATTGACATAGCAGGTAGAGTTTCATACAACAACTGAGGAAGTGCTGAGATCTCATTCTGGGAAACTCTGTCACACTACCCAAAGTAGGAGCTACAATCCCCCAAGTACAATGGCAAAAACAATGGGCCCTTGATACTGATGACTACGCTTATGAGCCTGTGTGCTTAAAATTTCAACTAGGCCTAGAAGCTCCAGAGTGCCTAAGAGTTACCTCCTGAGGGTCTACATGTTGCTCAAATGTGGCCACTCTCTAAGCCAAACTCAGCATGTTAATGCATTACCTTCCCCCCAATGCCTCCCAGGGATGAGCCTCCCTGGCACTGAGGGATTACTACCAAGCGCCAGCTGGTGATGCAACTAGAAAATGACCTTGAATAAAAAGGGTAAAATGGTAAAGACAAGTGAGTGTTTATGGCTAAGAGACTTCAAAATTAGTCAGAGGTCATCAAAGGGGTTGCACTTACATACATCTCAGCAGGATCTCAGAGACAGCCAAAGTAGCTACAACCCAGGTAGTGGTGCTACTGAGGGCTGTGGAGACACCCAGGTCCTATGATCATGACAGATGGCTCTGGAGTTCAGTGCCTTGTCAGTGGGCCCTACTTTGGAATTTGTGCTCCTGAGTGTGATGGAGTTGGACTTAGATGTGACCTCTTTATGCATGCCTCATCTGTCACTTTTACTGATCCTTTAGCACTGGGGTTGGTGTATGCTCAGGATACTTGAATCTCTGGAATGTCTATGTGCCAGCTGGACCCTGAGCCTCAGCAGAGTTGCAACACCTACTCTCTGGTTCATTGGACTTACCCAGGTCAGCTAACAGGGAGGTGAGGATGATCAATCATCACACCAGGGAACCAAGAGAGTCTACAGCTGCAAGCAGGAGAATTCCATCCATCAGCCATGTGGGATCTAAGCCCCCTCTCAATTTAGAGTTGGAATGGACATCACCATCCCAGGGTCCTCAGGATGGAGGACTAAAATATGGATTAAAGTGGACTTACTGGTAAAAATACAAAAACAAAAACAAAAAACAAACCTGAATCCATTCCTTACTAATGGTGTGGCTTTGGGCAATTTACTTCACATCTCTGTGCTTCTGTTTCCTCATCTATAAAATGGGGATAGTAATAGCATAGAGGTCATTGGGTGATACATGTAAAGTCCTCAGGACATATGTGCTTAGTAACCAATAGGTATTCTTATTACCATTGACAAAAGCAAACTCACAAGAATGATTTATAAGAACATCCAAAAAGTTATCACAGTAGCAAGGGAACCAGTCAAGGAGAAAACTGGGTTTCTTTTAGCCTTGTTAGTAGTGAGTTTCTGTGGGAAGAAGGAGGACTACTGGATAAAGTTGTTTAGGGCAGGAATGGCTGGTTTTATAGCCCAGCAGAGCTGAGTTTTCTTCCTCAGGTACTTGGGGATGGGACATGGATCGTAAAGACCTAGAGTTGGTGCATAGAAATGTTGGGTGTGGGTGATAATCAGAAATACACAACCACACATTTCCACGTTTTTTCATTTGAGACATTTTTCTTACTAATTCATATTTCATGTCAGTTCTTCCCAGTGTGCCCCTGCTTTTAAAAAATAACAGCTTTATTGAGAGATAATTCACATACAATACCTACAATTCAATGGTTTCTAGTATATTGACAGAGTTGTACAACCATCACCATAACTAAATTTAGAACATTTTCATCACCTCAAAATGAAACTAATAACTATTAACAGTTACTCACCATTCCTGTCCCCGAAACTCCCAAAGCTCTGGGCAACCACTGATCTACTTTTTATTTCTATGGATTTGCTTATTCTGGACCTTTCATATAAATGGAATCATAAAATATTTGGCCTTTTGTGCCTGGCATCTTTCACTCAGCATAATGTTTTCAAGATTCATCCATGTTGAAGCATGTATCAGTACTTCATTTTTATGGTCAAAAAATTATTCCATTGTATGGATATACCACATTTCATTTATTCATTCATCACCAGATGGCATTTATGTTTAAGTTTTTATCTGGGCATGTGTTTTCATCTTTCATGGGTGGAATCATAGGAGTGGAATTTCTGTGTCATATATTCACTCTATGTTTAGCTTTTTTCCCCTCTATTCACAAAGAAAAAGCTCCAATCCATCTTTTAATTTTTTGGGAAAAATTCCTGACATTACAGAACAGAACTGAAATGTATTAATATTCTAGCCTTACATTTCTATGACAAAGAGAAAAAAAAATTCATGAGCCAATCCCCCCCCCCCCAAACCCACCAACATACAAAATAAAAAACAGGGAGAAGCTTGTAAAACTAAATATGAATCTCAGCATTGACAGTTGAACCAAAAAAAAAAGGAATTAAAAACACTTTAATTAAAAAATTACGAGTCGATGATAAACTGGTGTAGACACTGAAAATTTACGAACTATACATAGATGGATCATGGGTGGTGGTGAACAGCAGAAGGGGATTATGGATGAATCTGCCCTCTTCTAGGTGCTTCCCATGCCTGTTCTGGAGGAAAGCCTGACATTGACTAGATACTGAGCCAGACTAATGCTGGAGCAGATCCAATGATGTTAACCTGCCTATCAGTAGATCCTTCCACTAGGTTCGCAATTTTGATCTGCACCCCAGACTTCTGAGGGATCTTATTGATTTTGGCACCTTGATGCCTGATTATGCAGCCAATCAAATCACTTGGAATGGTGAGTTCATGTGTAGTCTGAGCAGATGCATTCAAACCTGCACTGAACCTGGTGTTGCCATGTGTCATAGGAAAACGAGACCGTTGCATCGCCAACTGGTGCAGCTTGGTCAAATTTGGCTGTGGAATGGCATGCTGTCCTTGAATGGTATAAGCCCCTAGAGGTAGTCCCTCCAGGTCAGGGTTGAGGCACATGGGCGGGTTGGTGTGGGAAAGCTCGCACTGTCGCTGCCTGTTCTGTACCTGTCCTGATCACCTGCAAAGATGACTGGAGAACTGCACAGCTTGGGCCAGTATGGGATGGTCGTGCCCTTGTGGGGGGTGGGAGTGGGACTCCAGCATGACCACGCAGATCTGTTTAACACTCATTGATGGATTGCAGAATGCCAGCGATATTAATGGCCTGCTCATTTGACTTGGGGAGTCCCTGTACTCTTTCCTATTTCCTTGATCTTGCAACCACCTTTCCCAGTAAGAGAGCCACATTGACTAGCAGGGACTACTCGCCTCAGGGTGACTGGACGTCTACTGGCAGCTGTGCTATTATTATTGAGCTGCTAATATCCACTTCCAGTTTGTCAATAATCATAGCAAAGACTTTAAAGATGGCATTAGTCGGTTCAGCCAAAGTGAATTCTCTCAGGACAATTCTCTCCTGATATGTTGACCCATGCACCGTTTTCCTCGCGCATCTTCTTAGCTGATTCTCCTTTCTTTCTGAAGGTACTGCCAACTTCCTTTCCATGCATGTAGCTGGGTGGTGAGAGTGACATTTGATCCATCTTCCATCACACTGGTGCCCATGTTGAGCAGTGCTCTGGGGTGCTGGACTTTGAAGGGCCAACTTTTTGGTCACTGCAGGCTCGAGCTGACTGTGGGGAAAAGGGGAGGGGATGGGAGGGGTAATGGTTGGAGACCAGGGCTGGAACAGTGGGGGCCCCTCAGTCTGGCAGAGGAGGAAGGGGGGATGGAGGAGGAGGAGGAGGAGAAAGAGGGAAAGAGACCCCAAGGTGGGTGGAGGGCTGCGGAGGGTGGGTGGGAGAGAGCTTCTGCCTCTGCTGGTCTGTGAGGTTTAGCATTTTGAGGAGCTACCCTACTGTTTTCCAAAGTGACTGCACCATTTTACATTCCAGCCAGCAGTGTAGAGAGTTCTAGTTTCTCCACACCCTCACCAACATTTATTGTTATCTGACTTTTTGACTACAGCCATCTAATGAGTGTGAAACGGTATAACATTGTGATTTTGATTTGCCCCTTTGCCCTTTTTAATTTGGAAGTTAAATCCTTTCTTTTTGGAAACCTATCTTGAATCTTCTCTTTAGCTACTTGTTTTGCTCCATTATTTCCTTCTTTGGGAGAATGTTGACTTTCCTTGGCCTGATGTCTTGTTTTAATACTTTTTTTCCTGAATCCTTTCCCTTCCTAATTCTCACTTCATTTTGCTAGCTTTTCTTATTATTGTTCCCACTTCTCTCACTGTGTTTTCCCATTTCTGTCTTCCCTAGCATTCCTTCTAATTTTGTCTTTTTTTTTTGTTTGTTTTCTATATCCTTTTTCTGATTCCATTCAAATTGTTTTCTTTTGTGGTCTCACCATCTCTTCCTTGAGCTTTTTCTTTCTTTCTTTTTTTTTAAGATTTATTTTTATTTAATTCCCCTCCCCTCCCCCGGTTGTCTGTTTTCTGTGTCTTTTTGCTGCGTCTTGTTTCTTTGTCCGCTTCTGTTGTCGTCAGCGGCATGGGAAGTGTGGGCAGCGCCATTCCTGGGCAGGCTGCACTTTCTTTCGCGCTGGGCGGCTCTCCTTATGGGGCGCACTCCTTGCGCGTGGGGCTCCCCTACGCGGGGGACACCCCTGCGTGGCATGGCACTCCTTGCGCGCATCAGCACTGTGCATGGGCCAGCTCCACATGGGTCAAGGAGGCCCGGGGTTTGAACCACGGACCTCCCATGTGGTAGATGGACGCCCTAACCACTGGGCCAAAGTCCGTTTCCCAGCTTTTTCTTATTCTTTCTTTTTTCTCTTTTTAATTAAAATGTTCTTTAAGGTTTTACAAATTTTGGCATCATTTTTAGCCATATTCACTTACAATCTCATGTCTTTTTTTTTTTTTCTGAATAATTCCTTAGCAACCACTCATTTTTCCTTTTCTTCCTTGATTATTTGTCACTTTCTCTTTTCCTAAAAACAGTTTTTGTGCTGGTTCTTTTTTATACTCTTATTTTTTTGAAAATGATAAACTTTTCTTGTAAGAGGCTCCTTTTGAGGATAGTTTAGGGTTGTGTTAGCAGGAATTTTCCTTTATTACAGGATTTTAGGTGAGTGAATTTCCTATTTAAAAAACGTAGAATCTGAATCTACAAAAGAATGTATATAGCACATATAGAAATTGTAGTGAGCAATAATTAAACAAAGCTCTATGTAACCACCACGCAAGACTCAGAATTTTACCAGTGCCATTGTAGCATCTGCGTGTCCCTCCATGATTGTATTTCCTTGTATTCCCCCAGGGGACAAACACTAAATTTTGCCTTGTTTATTCCCTTGCAGTTCCTATGGTTTAGAGTTGGTTTTGAATTGACCAATTAAATTGAGTGAGGGAGGGCATTCTCTGTGCTGACTGTGAACAGGCATGGGGAACTTGGTGTGAGAGAAGTTTTAAACCTGGCTGGTTATTATGGCAATACGGCTCTATAATTTTACTAAAGAGTCATTGACTTGTACACCAACAAGTGAATTTTATGATATGTAAATTATACCTCAATGAAACTCTTTTAAAAATAACCAGTAAGAGATAAGGGATGAGGAAATGAAAAAAATGAAACAAGTTTTATAATACATTGGTAATTATGTTACCGAGCAAGGGCTTCGTGCCTCTTGTGCACAGAAGTCAATATTATGACATCAGGATTTTGAGAAAAGAAAGGGCTTTTACTGTGCAGTTGACGAGCAAGGAGACAGGAACAAAGGTTAAATTTGTCTCCCTGATCTAAGAACCAAGGTAGATTTATAGGATGGAAACAGGGTTTGGGTTGGCATAATCTGATTGGCTGTTTGTAGAGATATGCCAGGAGGAGTAAGGGAGTCTCAAAGCACAAGTGCTGAGCCTAAGCATACCGGGTATATGCAGAAGCTCTACATGGGAAGCCATATATCACATGGCCAGAAAATGGCATCCTTAGTGTGATGAGTGGGAAGAGATTTAACAGAACAGATGTCATTAGGTTACTTTTGGTCACAGCTAGTAGGGAGTGCATAAGCGTGGTCTCGGGCAATCCCTGAGAACCTGTTGGAGCAGTTGGGGCTGGGGTGGGTTGACCATAAGGGGCTCAGGTTACAGAAAAGCCATAGGGAGGCCAAAAAAGTATCCAGTTATAGCAATGAGTATGGGTTAATGAGTCTTGTTGTAACAGTTTCAGTTATTGAAGTTGGACGATGAGTAATAGGATCCATTAAACTATCCTTTTGTGCATGTTTGAAATGTTTTATAATAAAAGACTTAAAAATAATAATAATTTTTAAAAAGTTAAAGCACCAAGGCCAGATATTTTCACAGGAGAATTCTATCAAGCCTTCACAGACCAGAGAAGCCCAAAGGTTTATAAATTGTTCCAGATTATTGAAAACAAAGGAAAACTTCCTAATTCTTTTTCTGAGGCAAATATAACATTGATAACTAAACCTGTGAAAACCTACAAATCAATATCAGTTATATCAATGCGGAAACCCCAAATAAAATACTAGCAAACAGAAACTGGCACCATATTAAGAAAATAATGCCTTGACTAAGTGGGTTGATTCCAGGAATGTAATAGTGGGTCAATATTAAGAAATATATTAATAAGAAACTCCATATTAATAGATAAAGTATCCAACAAAAAGTCAATGTGTATTCCTGATAAAATACTCAAGACAATAAAAATTGATACCTTCTTAACATGATTATATATAGACAGCATATAATATGCATTATATATAACAAATAATATATCATATATGCATGTGGTGGTTGGGAACTGCATGCACTCCAGAAAATCATGTTTTTTTTTTTTTTTAAAAGATTTATTTTATTTATCTCTCTCCCCTTCCCCCCACCCCAGTTGTCTGTTCTCTGTGTCCATTTATTGTGTGTTCTTGTCTGCTTCTGTTGTTGTCAGTGGCACGGGAATCTGTGTTTCTTTTTGTTGTGTCATCTTGCTGCGTCAGCTCTCTGTGTGGGCGGCACCATTCTTGGGCAGGCTGCACTTTCTTTCATGCTAGGCGGCTCTCCTTACGGGGCGCACTCCTTGCGCGGGGGGCTCCCCTATGCGGGGGACACCCCTGCATGGCAGGACACTCCTTGCACGCATCAGCACTGCACGTGGGCCAGCTCCACAAAGGTCAAGGAAGCCCGGGGTTTGAACTGCGGACCTCCCATGTGGTAGACGGATGGATGCCCTATCTACTGGGCCAAGTCCGCTTCCCTGGAAAATCATGTTCTTAAAGCTAATCAGTTGGTATGCCAGAAAGTTAGAGAGTGCTCACCAAATTATGGGGCCATGTTGAAAGGACTGAGGAATTAACTTGAAAGTGACCCCAATGGCCAAATCTGGGATAATTTTTAGGAACAAAATTAATATAGGTGGTAATGTGTTCAAACTCATAAAATGAAATCAACATCTATGAGTCCATTTTGATATAAATAGTCAAATATGTAGAGAGAGAGAAAAGAGAAAGAGAAAGAGAAAACAGCTCCTTCTTATAGAAGTATTCCAAATGCTAAACATAGAAGAAATGATAGAAATAGAAATAGAAAATTGCTGTTTGGCTAAATATCATAGTAATAATTATGGCAGGCAAGAATCATCAATGGGAAAGATAGGGATTTTACAGCAGAGAAATCTGGCAGATACCACCCTTACCAAGTCCACAAAATTAAAATTACCTGCAGTGATACACATCAACATGATGTACCTCCTGATATGATTTACTTGAGGTCAGAACATCATTTCTGTGGTATTCTTGCCCAAAACCCATAATCTGAATTTATGAATGAGAAAACTGTAGATAAATTCAAATTGAGGGGCATTCTTTAAAATTACTGGCCAATACTCTTTAAAAAAAGTGTCAAGGTCATTTGAAAGGCAAAGACTATAGACTTCCCAGGTTGGAGGAGCCAAGGGAGTCATGACAACTAAATGCTTTGTGGTATCCTGGATTTTATCATATCTAGAACTGAAAAAAGGATATTAGTGGGTAATTGGCTAAATTTGAATCAAATCTGTAGATGAGTTCAGAGTATTGTATCGGTGTTAATTTTGTGGCTTTGAAAATTGCATTATGGCTATGTTGAGATGCTAATATTTTGGGGAAGCTGGGTAAAGGGTATATGGGCATTCTGAATTACTTCTGCAACTTTTTTTTATGTCTGAAAGTATTTTAAAGGAAAAAGTTAAAAACTAAAACAAATTAATAAGAATAGAACCCTTCAGGCCCTATTGCAGAGATTCTGGTAACTTAAGTCTTTGCAATGGGCCTGGGACTATATTTTAACAATACACAATGTAAATTCCCCTGAATTAAGTGACTTTTAACATCTCATAGTCACTGCATTTCAGTGGGTGTGAACAGATAAATCAACAAAAATATGACAGGTATGACATGTGCAAGGGACAGGGGCCTGGGCTGTGGCTGTGGGCAGTTTTATATTTTCTCTGTCAGGAAGCATAAAACTGTTAAAATTTTAAATGAAAGACCCACTAGGCATCAGTTTTTGCTCTAAGTAAATCGCTACACTCAACATCTGCTTGTTTATGTTTTTTTTGGGTTTTTTAAAAAAAGATTTATTTATTTTATTTTATTTCTCCCCCTCCTACCCCAGTTGTCTGTTCTCTGTGTCTATTTGCTGCGTGTTCTCTTTGGCCACTTCTGTTGTTGTCAGCGGCATGGGAATCTGTGATTCCTTTTGTTGCGTCATCTTGTTGTGTCAGTTCTCCGTGTGTGTGGCGCCATTCTTGGGCAGGCTGCACTTACTTTTGCGCTGGGCGGCTGTGCTTATGGGGCACACTCCTTGCACGTGGGGCTCCCCTACAGGGGAGACACCCCTGCGTGGCAGGGCTCTCCTTGCGCACACCAGCACTGCACATGGGCCAGCTCCACACGGGTCAAGGAGGCCTGGGGTTTGAACCACAGACCTCCCATGTGGTAGACGGACGCCCTAACCACTGGGCCAACTCTGCTTCCTTTGTTTATGGTTTTTTGATCACTGTGGTGGGGACAAAAAATAAGAAGACAATTCCTGCCCCCAAAGAGTTTATGGTCCTTTGGTAAGACACATCCTGGAAACTAAGGTTAATGGGGGCAGAGTGCGGTAGAGATTCCATGGACATAAGTGGGAGTGAAGGTCAAGAAGAGGATGAGAACTTCATGGAAGATGGTGGCATTGGACCTGAGCTTGCTGGAGGGCAGGGATGAGGGGTTGGTCTCAGGACTTGGGGGAAGTGAAGACTCTAAGAGGTGGTTGGGAGGTGGCTCTGAAGAGAGGATGGTTGGGGGAATGAGGATGATGTTGGGGAGGGATGCATCAAGGGAAAGATTTCAGATCTTAGTGCCGTGAGCAGAAAGAGGAGAACTGGGAGGACACGCAGAGAGGTAAGTCTACATTTACTGTGATTGGGTCTATGAGAAGCACCAGAGGACAGGTCTCTCTGCCTTCTGGGACCCCATAGTCTGGGGCAGGAGACGAGCATGAGCAAAAGTAGCTAGATGACTTCATGTAAGGAACACTTAATGCTCTAATGGAAGCACAAGTAACAAGCTGCCTTAGGCACAAGCTGGAGAGAGGGGCTGGAAGTTTGTGGCTGGTTGAATTTGAGGAGAAGACAAACATCCATGTGGGTTTATCCCACTGGCCTTTGGAAATGTAAGTCTGTCAAAGGAGAGGATAAGGCTCAGAAGGAAGATTTGAGACTTGCCCTCACAACTGCCAAAGAAGTATGGGTTGGGGGTCATAGAGGGCCAAGGACAGAGCCCTGGGCACATTGGTAGTCACATGAAAGAGTGGGTAGGAGAGGGGTGCTGGGGCCCAAGAACCTCATGCAAATCCCTGTCCTGCTCATGTATGAGCTCTGTGACCTTAACCCTTCCATCCTCAAGTTTTCTTACCTGTAAATTGGGAATTAAGAAAATTGATCTGGAAGTATTCTTGTAGGATGAAATGAATTCATACATGTAAGATACTTTGACATATGTAAAGTACTCAAGAAATGCTACCATTAATCAGGAGGTACATTCCATGTACGCTCACAGTTCATTCTTGCCGAAACCTTCTAAGGGAGTTTCTGTTATTATCCCCACTCTGTGATATAACAAGCTCAAGGTCACAAGAGTAAGACTTAATTTCCTTTTCTGAGCTGGAGTTGGAAACTTCCAAGGGCAAAGGCTGTGCCAAATCTTGGCAACCTGGAATGAATGAGCCTCAACCACTTCTTTAGTGACCTCCTAGGGTAAGGGTTCTTATAGCCCCTTGCTCCATTGCTCCATGCCCAACATACCCAACAGACAGGGCTGATCCCAGAAGATCTTTCTAAGGCCCTGGCCTCTCCCTGAACCAAATCCTTCACGGCTCCCTGTGGCCTCCAGCCTGGGTCTGAACCAGCTTTACTAGGCTGAGTCCTCTGCCTACTTTCAGGGCTTGGGGTCTAAGCCTCCCTCCCAGTCCAGTCTTATTACCCACTGCTACCCAACATTGCCTAGTGCCCCAGCCAAGCTGATCCCCCTCCTGCCCTTTTAATATGCTTCACTGATCTTGTTTTTTTGGCCTGAAATGTGGTGCCCTCCCTCCACCAGCCATTGAAATAGAACCCACCTTTCCCAAAAGTGCACCCTGCAAGATGGCTTCTCTGTTTTTCTAGATTAAGAGATGATACCATAGCATGATTCAAGGTGGCTGATACCTTGAGAGTCTATCCTGAGTTATATATGAGGATGGAAACTCTTTGAGTAAGGGACCACATCTTACGCATCCCAGGGACCCCTACAGACCATGTGCTAAGGGCCATGGGGAAATTCTAAGACCCCACCAGACTCCTGCCATCATTTATTGCCATCTTGTGCCCAGGCCCAGCTCAGGGCTGGATGAGCTGTGTGCTGTGGGAAAGAGTACTGGACTGGGGCTTGAGGTCTGCATCATCCCACCCAAGACATGGCTAGTGACCTTGAGCAAATGAATTCTTCCCTTTAGAAGCTGCAGATATGGCATTGGACTAGTATCGCTTCTCAAACTATAATGTGCAGGAATCTCCAGCTGGATTTCCTGTTAAAATGCAGATTCCAATGCAATAGGTTTGGAGGTGGGTGCTGAAACCTTGCATTGCTAACAAGCTCCCAGGTGATGTTGATGCTGGTGGCCCATGGATCAGCTTTGGAGTTGCGAAGTCCAGCCCAGTGGTTTTCAACCTTAGCAAAATAGAAGGGTCCAAGGGGCTGTGCCTCTTCCTTCTAAAATTTAAAGCTCCTTTGGGGAGATTTTACAAAGTCTGAGGCTAGGGTTGTACCCAGGGAACACTTGCTCTACATTTTGTGCAAACTCGGGCAAATTGTTTCCAGGTAAAGCATTTGTCCTCTGCTTCCCCCTGGTGGTCATCTGGTTCACTGTCATAGTTCAAACAAGTCAAGTTTCTAATAATGATGGGAATCTCAAAAAAGTAAAGAAAATAACACTGCTGCCTCTGGTGAACCGGCTTCTCCATGACCCCAGGACCTACCCTCTCATGGGCTCCTCCTGATCTGATGCTGAGGAGAATCCCTTAAACAAGGGCTCGGTCCCTGAGTCATGGGGGCGGCTGTGTGAGTTGGAAAAACTCTGTGTCAGCCTGGGAAGAGGCAGGATCCAAGAAAGCAGCAGGGCCTGGAGGAGGAATGGAGGCTGCAGTCCAAGAACTTGACCTGGCGGCGGACTTGGCCCAGTGGTTGGGGCGTCCGTCTACCACATGGGAGGTCCATGGTTCAAACCCCAGGCCTCCTTGACCCGTGTGGAGCTGGCCCATGCGCAGTTCTGATGCGCGCAAGGAGTGCCCTGCCACGCAGGGGTGTCCCCTGCGTAGGGGAGCCCCATGCGCAAGGAGTGCGCCCCGTAAGGAGAGCCGCTGAGCACGAAACAAAGTGCAGCCTGCCCAGGAATGGCGCCACACACAAGGAGAGCTGAGACAAGATGACGCAACAAAAAGAAACACAGATTCCCGTGCCTCTGACAACAACAGAAGCAGACAAAGAAGACAACGCAGCAAATAGACACAGAGAACAGACAACCAGGGGGAGGGGGAGGGGAGAGAAATAAATAAATAAATAAATCTTTAAAAAAAAAAAAAAAAAAGAACTTGACCTGGTTTTGTTTTTGTCTCAGTTTCAAATGATATCTCCCCCAGAAGGCCATAGTTTAGACCACAGCACAGGGAGAAGGGGCTGGGGCAGCTCCCAGGAGGCTGTGGAGTCTGAGGGGAAAGGGGTTTCCTAAAAGGTCATTCAGGAGATGAGTGGCAGGTTCAGGGTGAAAATGCAGCCACCAGGGGCCCACCTCGAGCTCCGTCCCAGCTTTCCATTCCAGAAGCCTTGAGCTCAGCCTGTGGGGTCGTGGTCAGCTGGGCACTGCTGGCTTCCCCCGCTGGGGCAGGAGGAGTTCTACTTTGAACACTGCAGGCCAGCGCTGAGGGCAGGGGGACAGTGGCCCTGCAGGGAGGGCAGGGTTATAGGCAGAGGGACGAGCTAGCTGCCTTTGTTCTGGGAATCTGTATGAGCACACTTTTAATTATGTCACTTTTCCTGTTCCCAGCCTGGAGTGGCTCCCAGCTGCCCATAGGGCTACTCCTTAGGGACCCCCTGTCCCAATAGAACCTGCCATGCTGCCTTACAGGCCACCTGAGCATGTCCGCTCCAAGCCTTTGCTCCTAACCCCCTCCCCACCCGCTCATCCCTCATCCAAGTCCCACCTGTCGCTCATGGAGTTCTTGTCCCTTCTCCCTGACCTCACCTCCTCTTGCCTCCATGGCCCAGAGCGAACTTGCTCTCCATCCCCTCCTACAGCCTCTTGGCACCACTCTTTTGCACCTTTTCTCTTTCCCTGAGGTGACTTCTCTTTCTTAAGGGCAAAGGGGGCTTCAGGTTTTTCTGAATGCCCTGCAGCAGGTGCACAAGAAATAGATATATATGTAGCATATATATTTATATAACATTTGCCTTTTTAATCCATTCTTAAGTGTACAAATCAATGGTACTAATTCTAGTCACAATGTCATGAAACCATCATCACTATCTCTTTCCAAATTTTATCACCCCAAATAGAAACTCTCTATCCATTAAGCACTTATGGATTTATGTCTCCCCATTTATCCCTCTTCCAAGCCCTGGAGACCTCAAATCCACATTCGGTTTCTATGAATTTCCTATTCTAGATGTTTCATATCTACCCACCAGGTACAAGACACTTGCCTCTTGCTGCATGAGTGGAGTCACTCAACCAAAGAACCAGCTGGGACCTCCTCAAGAGATGGGCCCACATATGACCCAGTGGCCAAAACATTCCAGACCTCAGGACATATTGAGTCTGGCAATAGGACTGCCCTTGGCAGTGGAAAATATGACACTTGGGTGGGGGGCAGATACTAGCTTTACAACAATGCTTTATTCATTTAAAAAATCAATCTGCTGCTACACATAGAGCAAGAGGGTAAGTCAAATCTGGCAGGCTACTGTTTTCTAAAACTAAAGTGCTCGATTTGTAAGAGTGTACTTGCAAAATAGAAGAAAAAGGTGCCCATGAAGGCAGTTGAATGTTGTTTCCTGATCGTCACAGGTCTCCACCGACAGTGTCGTGCTGCCTGGGTTTCAACAGGAAACCAGTGATCAGAGGGAATAAGGACAGATGACGAGCCCCAGGGGCACAGTGGTCCCCAGACCATGCCGTCCATTGTCCAGCAAGAGCTGGAAAGCAAGGTGGGTCCTTGCTCGGCCATTGACCGGCCCTGTCCGCTCGCTGCCTCTTGGTATGAGAGGACAGCAACGAGAGCAAAGGAAGATGGAGGGGACTGAGAAGAGGGTCAATGGAGGAAACAGAAAACCTTGGGGTTTTAATTTACTCCCATTTCAGCAACTTACAGGTATTGACAGATTGCTGAGGAGAAGAGGGGGCTCGGGGATGCTCTGGGCGGGCAGGTTTGGGAACTGTAAATGCGCCCAAGGGAAGCCTTTGAGCTGACATACTGGCCCCATGGTCCTGGTGCCACCGTGCGTGTCCCCTGGTGAGTGAGATTGAAGCAGCGAAGAGCTGAACAAGGCCGGGAGGCCATCGCGGGCTCCGCCTGGGCCTGGAGCGCCCGGCAGACTTGCGCCCACCCGCGGGAGGCTCAAGCAGACCCCTGCCCCGCAGCAAACGCCCTGGGCCGTGGAGTTGCCTCTGCCGCAGCCCCCTTCAAGCGGGCAATTGTCCCCGCGTCTGCCAGGGGAGCCCGAGAGGGCTGGCCACGTACCGTCCAGGCCCTCTCTTCTGCTTCCTCTCCAGCCAGCGGGTGGAGGGAGGAGTTGGGAGCAGATGGAGAGCGGGTGGTGTCAGAAGGGTGGTTCTGCTCTGACCCCAGGTCTCGGAAGCTGGGGTCGTTCCCGTGGCTTTGCCGCTTTCTGGCCGTGCTACCTCAGGCAGGTCATGAGGCCTCTCTGCACCCCAGTCTTGATTCCCTGGGATTGGGAGAGGGTGCACAAATGGGCATCAGGAGTTGATGACCCCCGCAAGCTGTCTGTGTATGCGTGAGTAAATATGATTGCTTTCCTAGGGTTGGGGCCTTTGGAATGTTGGGTCTTGATCAAGACAGGATGCTTGGGGGGAGGGGGTTCAAGTGCCTTTCCTCTAGACCAGAGCTTCTCAACCTTGGCACTACTGACGTTGGCGGCTGGTAGTTCCTTGTCGGGGAGGGTCATCCTGTGCATCGTAGGATGTTGCACAACACCTGCTCTACCCCCTGGATGCTGCCCACTCCCTCAGCTGAGAACTCCTGCTCTGCAAACTTCCCTACGGAGGGAGCCCTCAGGAGGCAGCAGCTGGCCTTGCCGCTCATGAGCCGGGTTGAAGGTGAGCCAGGTCACTTTCCTACCTGGCCATTGCTGTCAACTTCTGTGACTGCCTGGAGGAGCAAGTGAAAACCTGCGGAAGGGATTTTCAAAGCTAGCCGGCTCCAGGCTTCCTAAACCCTAGAGCCATTTGATATCAAGAGCTGGTCCCAAACTTGGCTGGGCACCAGAATAAACCAGAGACTTGGGGAAGTGGACTCGACCCAGTGGTTAGGGCGTCCACCTACCACATGGGAGGGCCACGGTTAAAGCCCAGGCCACCTCAACCCATGTGGAGCTGGCCCATGCTCAGTGTGGATGCGCACAGGTGTGCCCTGCCACGCAAGGGTGTCCCCCGCATAGGGGAGCCCCATGCACAAGGAGTGCACCCCGTAAGGAAAGCCGCCCAGTGTGAAAGAAGGTTCAGCCTGCCCAGGGCACTGCATACACGGAGAGCTGACACAACAAGATGACACAACAAAAAGAAACAGATTCCTGTGCTGCTGAAAACAACAGAAGCGGACAAAGAAGAACATAGAGCAAAATGGACACAGAGAACAGACAACTGGGGGAGGGGGGTGGGGGAAGGGGAGAGAAATAAATAAAATAAATCTTAAAAAAAAAAAAAAGATTCCCTCAAGCTTGGTTTTGGTTGTATTTCTTCCTACTTAGCCCTAAAGGTGTTTTAAAGCATTCAGTGCAGCATCCATTTCTAATAAGTCCTTTACTATCTATCAAAATGTGAGCGATAGTTAAAATTGAGCATTTAATTCTGCAGGGCTGAAGAGCTTGAGGGAATCTTTTGTTCACAGTAAAGACACTGTTTAATTTTGTTAAAAACCACAAACCTGGGAAGTGGATGTGACTCAAGGGATAAGGCCTTTGCCTACCATATAGGAGGTCACAGGTTTGATTCCTGGGACCTCCTGGTGAAAAGAAGAGAAAGCGTGCTTGCGTGGTGAGCCAGTGCCCATGCAGTGAGCCGAGTGCCCGCATGGTGAGCCAAGTGCCCACATGGGTGCCCGTGTGGTGAGCCAGTGCCTGCGCAGTGAGCCAGTGCCCACACAAGTGAGTCACGCAGCAAGATGATGACACAACAAAAGAGAGATGAAGGGGAGAGTCAAGGTGATGCGCAGCAGAGACCAGGAACTGAGGGGGCACAATTGACAGGGAACTCTCCACATCAGAGGTCCCCAGGATCGAATTTCTCTGAATCCTAGAAGAGAGAAAAATTAAAAGAGAAAACAAAAAGAGAAGTAGATGCAGAAGATAACACAATAAATGGACACAGACAGCAAAACGTAGCAGGATGGGGCAGGGGCAGGGGTGGAGGAAAATCTTAAAAAAACAAAAACCCACAAACCTCAGAACTGGCAATTCTGCATTCAGGGGAAAGAGTGGAAAAGGGATGAAAGGAGCAGCCCAGCAGGAAGCAGGTGGATGGGAGCTGGAAGCACGGAAGGTGTCCTCACTTTTGAGGTGGTCCAAAAGCTCTGGGGGCACCCTCCTCTTGGTACCCCCATGCCAGGGCCTCCTGGATATGAGGGGGGTCTTTGACCCTTGCCAACACCATCCGTCCAGCCCTGCAGGAGGAAGGGTTTCAGCAGAGCACAGACACGTGGTCAGGAGCATCCTCAGAGGAACCTTAGGACAGGCACGCACAGTCCCCAGTCTAGGCTGAGCTCCTCCAGCAAGAGAAGAGAAGGACTTGTAGGGTGGCTCATTGTCAGTGGGTGGAGGAAATGCTGTGGGGAGTGGCCTCTATAGGGGTCAAAATGTTTTTGTTTTTTTTTAAGCCCCAAACCTCACATCATTGTCTGTATATACCCTCTTGGGCAGAAGGAAGTTCTTATTTGGGGAAGGCACAGATTGCATTTTCTTGGGAAGGTCTAAGAACCTCAGGTAGAAGGAAGGGGAGGTATATGGGGCCCTCCCGGGTGGGGCAGTGGTGTGGCAGGTCCCAGTGGCACGGGTGTCTTCATCTCCGAGTGATGATGGAAATCAGGGAAATGACTGTCGGGCTGGGACTCCGGCTCTTTGGAAGAGAAGGAGTTCTTCCATCCACTGGTGTAACCTCAGCTGTACCAGATATGGGAGACCTAGCGCCCTGGAGACCTCAGATGACCCCCAGGAACTGGCACTGGGGCTTCTGTCCAGGGCTGAGCACTTCCAGAGAGGAGAGGAAGACGTCACCAGCTTTGGTGGTTGGGCCCAAAGAACTCTCTGGTCTGTTCAGGCATCTCCCAGGAAGTTTCTGATGACTACTTTCTATTTCTAAGGGACACGGTTTGTTGAAGCATCTCTCTCTTTGTCCTAAAACACATCTCAGGTCGTCAGCTCCCATCTTCTGCGACAGGAGCTCTTGTAACAGCGCCTTGCTGTGAAGGAGAGTCCCTGGTCC
Source organism: Dasypus novemcinctus (assembly GCF_030445035.2). Lineage (NCBI taxonomy): Eukaryota > Metazoa > Chordata > Mammalia > Cingulata > Dasypodidae > Dasypus > Dasypus novemcinctus. The sequence goes on along the minus strand of NC_080690.1, from coordinate 16,860,210 downwards.
TTCCTGTTTAGAGAGCAAATGTAGGTTCTATAGGAGCTCCCCTGTCTTCCTAGCTTTCCTTCCAGGCCTTCGATTTTCACTTTCGCTTCCTCCAGCCACTCTTGCTCTTCCTCCTTCCTCATCTGGGCCCCCACAGGGCCTGCTGCCACCCGTCTCCACCAGGCCCTGCGAGCTTTTGCCTTCACTGACCAGTGCGGGGCTGCTTGCCGTCCTCCCTGCTTGCTTTTTTCTTCCAACTCTGGCCCCATTGATGCACCATCTCACTCAGGACTGGAGGCCACATCTTTTCAAACCACTCTTGCCCTCCTGGACTCCAGACTCGGCTGGCTTGTGTCACAGAGGAGTCCCCTGGTCAGAAAAGACTCTTCAAACTTTACTTTGGTGTTTGAAAATTAATGTTGTTTTATGAAGGTGACGGATTAGGAGACCTTGCTGTTCCTTAACCTTTAAGCTCAGTTTACAGTTTCTGCTCTGACCAATTTTGGCAGTCACCTTTAAGGGGGACTTGGTGAGTTTAGCACAGTCCGTGATGAGTGTAGACCCCCTGCTCATGAAAGCTAAAGGGATGAGGGTGGGTGGCTGGGAGACGCGCCCTCCTGTTCTTCAGGGGTGGCTTGTCCATAACAAGCTATTTCTCTGCACCCCCCCAAGAGGGGCAGGGCTGGGCATGCGCGCCGGGCGGCCGAGGGCTCTGCTGTTGGCATCTTGAAATTCTTGATGCTTTTTGACCTGGGCCCTGCAAATCATGAGGCTCAGCCCGAAGACGGAGAGCGAAGGAGCAGAATGCACCCGAGGAAGATGAAGGGGTGGGGTGGTGGTGAGGGACTCGGAACCGACTTCCTGGAGCAAGAGTTGTGGAAACAGGTGGGAGTGAGGAGGGAGGGAAGGAGAGAGAGCAGAGGGTGGGTCCAGAAGGAAAGCCTGTCTTAAAGGGGCTCTCTTAAAATAAGTGGGGGAGAGTGGGAGTGAGAGCGAGGCATCTGGTGTGGGACTCGAGCAGCAGAAGCAGGAGGCGGGTCAGGAGGCGCCCATCCTTGTGATTGTTTGCCTGAAGGCCTCGGGTGAGACCGGGAGCTTGGCGCGGGCCAGGCCCGCCTGCTGGTGGGGGGCCCCTGTAATGCCCACCACGCCTGTCGCATGGTACCTGCAAGTAGCCCAAGCACCAAACAAATAGCTGTCGTGCAAGGAAAACCCCAGTCAAAGGACAGTGGGTGACAGCGGGTTTGCCACCAGCAGCCCTGGCAGCTTGGCGCCACTGCCAGGACTTCCAGGGTTAGCTTAACCGTAGGGCGCTCGTGCCCTGCGTGCACACCCAGGGGGCTGGAGCCCGGGAGAACTGGCCTCTCTCAGCCCCTGGCCCTCCACTCTGGAGTCCCTGGGGGCTCCCTTTCTCCTCTCTCCCTGTCGCCCCCGTCGCCCCGTCCCTTAGGTCTCTGACTCAGCACCTTAAAAATGCCCTGTCCTCCGAGGACGGGGTTGTTGGTCTCCCCAATTGCTTTTGCCACTTTCTGCTCCTTTCCGCCGCCTCCGCCCTGTCCCTGCAGCTGGATGAGTTTCCTTGCCAGTGTGGGTGGCCTGTAAGTCCGAAATACGCTCGCAGGGCCTCTGAGCTGGCCGACCCAGCCCCGCCTGCCTTGCCTCCCCGGGGCGGGGGGCGCCCCCGCACCTCACCTGCGTGGATTTGCTGGAGAAAATCCTCAGGGAGAGGCACGTTCAGGCAGGAGGGGCTGGGCGCCCAGGGGAGGGAGGGGCGCCGAGTGGAGGCTGCTGTGTCCCGGGCCGCCGGGGGGGGGGGACAGCGGGATCTGGAACCCCCCTCCCCCCCAGTTTTCTTTGGGAGGGGGTGTGGGACGCTCTGGGGCCGAGGGTTGAATGGGTGCCACCCTGAGCACTCGTAGTTTTCTTCCCTTTGTCGACTTCCCGCTCCCACGCCTCCCGCCCGCCTCCTGCCGCCGTGGGCAGCTGTTCTGGGCCGCTTTTGGGGTGTCTTCTGGTTTCTGTGAGCTCTAGCAGGTGCTGCTTTGTGTGTAGGCACTTGGAATTCACATCACTAGTGGTGGTGTGCCATTTCTGAATCTGTTTCCTTTCTCGCTCAACGCGGCGCTCTTAGCACTGTCTACCCCTCTACCTTCTTAAAATTCACTGCCATCCCCTGAAGAGTTGTTGTTTATGTGGGTTAAACTATTGATACTTACCATATGAGAAATTAAGTTGGAGACATATAAAAATACTTATTTATTGATGCAGTGGCGAGTACATTGCATGGCAACATAAACAATATCTTAACATTTTTATGAAAATGGCTTTGATCTCACAGATTCTTTGTCCTAAAGAAAAGTGTTAGTTTGTTCCAGAATATGAAAGAGCATTCTGAAGGATAAACCTTGGTGAGTCGCATTTGTTGTGGTTTATAACACCTGCGGCTAAAAGAACCTGTGAAATGAGGTAAAATTTTAACAACATTTGCTCGATTTTGATGGCCTTGTTCCCTTGGTTTGCTGACTAATAGCATTACTCCAGCAGGAAAGTTTATTCCAGTTAGTTTTGGTGTCTTACAGGATGCTTTTTGATACTTTGTGTTGAATTTTGTAGTGTCCTACAAATGATTAAAATACAAACAAAGAACAAAGATTCCTCACTTATGGAAGAGCTAAGTTCATTGCAAGGGCTAAGTGTATATTTCTTTATTTATTTTGCAGGTGATGTCTTTGTAAGCTTTTAAAAATTGAGCTATAAGGTCCCCCTTGACAGGGTACAATTCAGTGGGTTTTCATATGTTCACAAGGTTGTGCAACTATCACCACTATCTAACTCTAGGACATTTTCAGAATGAAATTCTGCAGCCATTAGCACTCACCTCCCATTCTTTCTCCTCCCCCAGTTCCTGGCAACCAAAAGCTCCATATCATCTCAAGGCATCTGCCTAGTGTTGACATTTCATCTAAATGGAATCCTATACTATACGGCTTTTTGTGACAGTTTTCCAGGGTTATCCATGTTGTAGTTCTTCCTTTTAATGGCTGAAAAATACTACATTGTATGGATACACCACATTTTATTTGTCTATTCATCAGAGAATGGATATTTGGGCTGTCTCCAGTTTTGGTCTATTGTGAATACTGTTGCTGTGAGCATTTTTGTACAAGGTGGTCATGTCTTTGATTCTCTTGGATCTATTTATTTTTAAACTCTTTTTAAAAAAAAAATCACTTGATTAAATAGGCAATTAAGGATCATTCCTCCAGCACGGACGACCATACCTTAATCAGGTGTGCACATCTTCTCTGACAACTCTCCAGATTTTGCCTTCTCCAAATCAGACCATAAAAAGAAGGAAACTTCCAGGATGTCTTTTACAAATCAGATGATCTTTGAGATTCTCCAGAGGACCCCTGGAAAATCACAAAGATTTGTTCTTTCACCTTCTAAAAAGAGATGCTAGACGTTATTGTTTGTTGTGTTATTGTTTGTAAGATTTGCATGAGAGGAGTTGTCAGAACAGAACAGATGCTCAGCCTTCCCGAGGTTAATCTTGTGTAGGTAAATGTTATTAATATAAGCATTTCAGAAATGATTAGCAATCAATTATGGGGAGTCCCTGGAGATTTGTCAACACTCTCACTGCCCGTAAGATTTTTACCCTAAGGGGATATGCTGATCGAAACTCCTGTAGAATATTTCTGTACTCTGATAGAGAAGTTCATTCTCCATTCTGATATTATTAGCTATTGTGACAAATTGGCCACAGGGATGAAGTCTCTGTCATCCACTGGCAGCTCTTTTCTTTACTCTGACGTTTGCCTGGAGGATCTGCTAGAAGCTACAGGCTGCGGCAGTGAGAAAGGGCAGTCTTGGAGCCTCCTGAAAAATGACTGTACCAGGTGCTTCAAACTATCAACACTTTGAAGGATAACTCTTGGGTACGGGTTTCTGAGTTGACATCACTCAGACAGCTTTCAGAGCATGCCAGTGGACTGAGTCAGGATTTCCAGGATTCTTTTTAGTCCAGAAGCCAAAGACTTCATGGAAACAGACTGCTAATCCAAGAACCAGCAAACAAGAATTAATTACCCAGGAGTGCATGAAGTAATGCAGGGATTTCATTGTGGTTATTTGTTTAAAACATTGTTTATGCTACTTTAATGTTCTGTTTTCTGGTCGTAGGAAAAAGCCCTTTCACTTAAACTGCCTGCAGCCCGTGGGGATTTAGCAGACCCTGCTTTTGTAAACTAAAATAAAATTTTTTAAGCAATATTTGAATTTCACTGGTGTGCGGTGGTAATTCACTGTGGTTTTAATTTACATTTCCCCAATGTCCTATGATGTCAAGCATTTTTCCTGGGTTTCTTTGCCATCTGTATATCCTTCTGGGTGAAATGCTGGGAGGTAAGCTTTGAAAGGAAATTTGCATACCATCCATTCCAAACTTCCCAGTCCACAGGTTGGGAATTTGAGACTCCAAAAGATTTGTCTGGCCAAGTTCTCCCAGCAGACATTGGTCTCTGAAAGGAAGCAAAGTGCCTCCCGAGCTGGGCCCTTGGGTAGTTTGCAGGATGCAGTCTCTTGGGCTGTGGATCTGTGTGTGCAGGTCAGTTCCCAGACCAAGGGGATCCACTTGCCCCCTTTGGGGTCTGTGCTAGGTTTGTAGGTTCCCATCCCCTAAGCAGGAGAGCGTGCACCTGGCAGGATCTCATTCAGGTGGGCATCTTGCTTAGGGGCAGCAGGGGTGAATAGGAATTCTTGAACTCGGAACCAAGTGGCTCCCTGCGGGTCCTGAGGCAGCCACAGAACATCCACTGGGAAGTAGAGGCCTCTGGTGCTTCGTCTGTAGCTGCAATGGTAACTATTTATCCCCACAGCTGCCATCAATGATACCATGTGCCAGGCACTGTGCTGTATCAGTCAGTGTTCTCCAGGGAAACAGAACTGTCAGGATATAAATGTACATATTGTGAGATTTATTATAGGACTTGGCTCATGTGACTGTGGGGATTGGCAAGTCTGAATTCCATAGGGCAGGTTGCAAGGGGACAACTCCCATGAAGGCTGAAGTAGAGAGAAATTCCTCCTGACTGCTGAAATCATTGTTCTCCCTTTAAGACCTCTGACTGATTGGATGAGACTTCTCTCCTTGCTGAAGGCACTCTCCTTTGTTGACTGTAGATGCAATCAGCTGTAGACTATACATAGATGCAAATCCATCTATGAAATACCCTTACAGTATCAGGCCAGTGCTTGCTTGACCAAACAACTGGGCACCGTATCCTGCCCATGTTGACAATGAACTTAGCCATCACAGTGTGCAATAAGGGTTAGTTTCAAGTCTAGCCAAACCACTCTGAGGAAGATATGTTCTTTCATAACGTGGCAGGAGCAAAAATATTAATGCTAGGCAGAATTATGCTTTTGCCTGTGCATTAGTTTCCTGTTGTTGCTGTAATACATTATGACAAACCTGGGGTTCAATGAACACAAATTTATTATCTCACAGTTCTGGAGATAAGTCCAAAATGGGTCTTGCTGGGCTCCAGGGAAGAGTCTGTTTCCTTCTTCTTCCAGTCTTTAGATGCTTCCTTCCAGGTTCAAAGCCAGCAGTGGCCTGTCAACTCCCTCTCATACTGCACCACTCTGGCTCTGACACTTCGTCCTCCCTTTCCCATATTTAAGGACCCCGTGATTTCATTGGGTCCCCCAGATAATCCAGAATAAGCTCTCTGTTTTGAGGTCAGCTGTTTAACAACCTTAATTCCCCTTTGCCAGGTAGGCGGGCATGTTCCCTGCACTTGGACATCCTTGGGGGCCGGCACTCTGCCTACCGCTGCCTGCTCGGCCCCTGAGACTTGACTGTTCTGGGAAAGAGTGGATAAGAGGTGAAGAGAAGTCCGGGAAGCACCCGGGCTCCCCGAGGCATGAGTGGTGAGTGGGTGTGGGCAGGAGTTGTGGAGAGGAAACTGGCCACCTCTGTGGCTGCGCGTTCTAGCTGGGGGAGCAGATGAAACACATGTGGAGTCCCGTGGTCTTAGGGCTGTGGAGCAAAGCGATGCTGGGGAGGGCTCTGCAGTGTGGGGGGTGGCAGCGGGCTGCGGTTTAATCAGGGGGGCCTCCCTGAGAGGGCGCTGTGAGCCAAGCAGGGAAGGAGGAGAGGAGGGGGCCGTGAAGCCCCAGGAGAAGTGAGTACAGTCCAAATGTTACACAGGCCCTCTGGCTACATCCTGAGCTGGTCGCGTTAGTCCTGGAGCCTTCAGCGCTGTCGCGTGACTTGCTGTTGCCCAGGCGAGCCGGGTGGCCTCTGGCCTTCGTGCCATGGCTTATGCTATCTTTTCCTTTCCCTTCCTGAAATGCTTCTCTCTTCTCTCCTGTCTTCTCTTGAACAAATCCTACATTTCCGCCAGGTCTCAGCTTATCCATCGCCTCCTCCAGGAATTTCCCCCTGGCCTTCCCCCACCGCCAATCTAGGCTGGCTGCCTCTTGCTGTGTTTTTCTTGGACCCACCACTTATCCTGCTGAGCCGCTGTTAGCTGGCGTCCTCATCCTTGAGGCCCTCTAGTCTTTAAGCTCCTGTTAGGGATGCCCTGTCCTGCTCTTAGTAGGTGTTCAGTAAATATCTGTCCTCAGCAGGAAAGCGCCGTCATTTTGAACACAGGCTGTGGGGTCAGACTCTTCTCATTGAACTCTGACTGTACCACCGACTTCCTGTGTTAGCTTGGGCAAGCAACTTCACCGCTCTGTGCCGCCATTTCTTTACCTCCATAAAGGAGATAATAACAATACCTCCCACATAGGGTTTGAAGGAGGACGAAGGATGCCAATCCCGTAAATGTTCTCAACAGAGAACCTGACTCTGAATACGTGCCCCCCACAACCTGTTGTAATGATGGTGCTGCGTGGTGTTCTCTAAAATTTCATGCTGCATATTGTTCTCTCATATTTCGTGCCGTGTGGTGTTCTCTAATATTTCGTGCATAGAGTTTCACTGGCTCAACCTCATCCCAGTGCTTTAAGTCTTCAGTTGTCCTGAAACAAAACATAATGAAACTAATCACTGGAAGATGGGCTCTTTGACTCTGGGATGCTCTGTTTTAAGTTGGTTTTCTTTTTCCTGTGTGGCTGTCCTCATCGGCCGGTTGGCGACTCCTTAGCCCACACATTCTTCCTGACTTTAGCCAAGGAGCAAATTTAACAAGCAAGCCTTCGAAGGGACAGGGAGTCACATCTGAGTCCAATGCACGCAGGAGCACAAATTCCAAAGCAGGGCCCATTGGCAAGGCACCGAACTCCAGAGACATCTGTCATGCCCATAGGGCCTGGGTGTCTCCATAGCCCTCAGGAACACCAGTACCTGGGGTTGTATCTACTTTGGCTGTCTCTGGGATCCTGCTGAGACGTGAGTAAACGTGATTCCTTTGATGACCTCCTAACTCATTTTAAAGTCTCTTAGCCATATAAACTCATTTGTCTTTACCATTTCCCCCTTTTATTCAAGGTCTTTTTCTAGTTGTATCACCGGCTGGTGTTTGGCAGTAATCCCTTGGCGCTGGGGAGGCTCATCCTGGGAGTCATGTCCCACACTGGGGGGATGGTAATGCATTTACATGCTGAGTTTGGCTTAGCGAGTGGCCACATTCAAGCAACATGGAGGTTCTCAGGCACCTTGCAGCTCTAGGCCTAGTTGAAATTTCAAGCACACAGACTCATAAGCATAGTCATCAGTATCAAGGGTCCATCATGGACCATCCTTCTTCTCTGGTCTTTGCCCTTATACTTGGGGGATTGTTGTTGCTCCGCTGGGGATTATGACAGAGTTTCCTGGAATGGGAACTCAGCACTCCCTCAGTTGTCATGTGATACGCTACCCTCTATGTCAATACCCAATGAACATCTGAACATATCTGTATAACCTATATGCATGCCCTGGAGAACTCCCTCCCACCCATGCATTCCCCATCAATGATAGCCCACATCAGTACTCCTCCCCTGCCATAGATGGACCCCTCTGTGATCCAAAACATCTTCAAAAATAAAGTCTAATATATTGTGAAATGCAATTAATAGGAAAATGAAAAAGTAATGATAGGTTTAATTATTAGAAATAGAATACACAATAATTTAGAAAAACTAAAATAGAGTAAAAAATAAATTGAGGCATTAACAAAATGAAAAATATCATAAAAAATTTTTTTTGACCTTTTGCCTTTTATCACTGTAATAGGTGTTGCCTCTTCTGTCACTTTTACTGAACCTGTGGTTGGCACTGGGGTTGGTATATGCTCAGGAGACTTGAATCTCTGGACGGTCTATTTGCTAGCTGGGCCCTGAGTCTCAGCAGAGTTGTAACACCTACTCTCCAGTTCATTGGACTTACCCAGGTCCGCTAACACGGAGGTGAGGATGGTCAACCATCACACCAGGGAACCGAGAGAGTCTTCAGCTACAAGCAGGAGAATTCCATCCATCGGCCATGTGGGATCTAAGACCCCTCTTGATTTAGAGGTGGAGTGGACATTGACATCCCAGGGTCCTCAGGATGGAGGACTAAAATATGGATTAGAGTGGACTTACTAGTATTCTACTATAGAGCTATTGTGACTCTAGCAATGGAAGAAATTATATCATTGATGTGGAGACAGTGGTCGTGGGAGTTCCTGAAGGCAGGGAGAGGGAAAAAGAGCTGTGATATTGGGGCATTTTTGGAACTTGGAGTTGTCCTGAAAGATATTGCAGGGACAGATGCAGGACATTATATATCCTGCCATAAACCACTGAATGAACTGGGAGAGAGTGTAAACTACAACATAAACTATAATCCATGCAGTGTAGCAATGCTCCAAAGTGTACTCATCAAATGAAATGAATGTAAAACACTAATGAAAGAAGTTGTCGATTTGGGAGGAGTGGAGGGTATGGGGAGTAGGGTATTTGGGAACCTCTTATTTATTTTTTATTGTAACAATTTGTGTTATTTATGTATCTTTAAAAAAAGATAATTAAAAAAAATTTTTTAAAGAGTACAAAAAAAAAAAAAAAAAAAAAAGGACAGGAGCCCCTGCCGGTCTCTGTGGCTCCTGAACTAATCCCCCTCTAGGAATCGGCAGTGGCCCTTCCCTCAGGGATGTCTCCTCCACGAGGCACGGTAGGGCAGTACCTACTGCCCATGCTACTTTAGGTCCATGAGAATGTTCTAAGTGATTTTAAAATCAGAAGAATAAATTGAAGAAACATTTGATTATGTAATATTAAAATATTTGTCTTTGTGCCAATGCAGGCATAAAGGACATTAACTTTTATTTTTAAATGGAGGAAGAGTCCCACCAAGGCAAAGGTGCGCAGGGCTCATGGAAGTCCTAATGTGGCCCTGCTCCCTCTTCTTCGCTCATCTCTTTTCTACCCAGAACTGGAAAGGGAAGAAAGTCTAAGAATTTCCTAATCTGTAGTGATAAGCAGTACATGAAGACTCCTTGTCAAGTACAGATTCTTTTGGATGCGGCTCGGGTCCCCTTTATCTGTCACGCTTAGTCGTGGTCCCCTCTGGAAGGCGCTCTTCAGACCACTGGTTGGCTCACACTTGTGCCCACGTGCTGACATATGCCCCCGTCCCCTCCTGCTGGCTCGTTAACGTGCGTGCCCACCTGTTGATATTTGCACCCCATTTTCCAGGTTTTGACTTCTCTTCCCCCTTTTTGGAAGATGGGGGTTTGTTGATGACCATTTTGCTGTCAGCACACTTCCCATCTTCTGGGAATAGATTCATGCCTCCTTTCTTGGGAATCCCACAATTCAGTTCTAATGAGGGTGACCCCCAACCAGATGACCCAAGGTGGGCCAATCAGACTTCTTCCCCCTGGACATTTTGAACAAGAACTAAGAGAAGAGGGGCAGTCCATCTTTGCCCACAAGGCTGAGCTCGGATGTGTCACTTGGAGCCTGTCAGTCCACCCAGTAAATGTTTATTGAGCACCTACTCTATGCCAGGCATAGTTCTTGATGCTGTGGATAAATATAGCCAGTGCTGGCCGTGTTTCCTGCCATATGGAAGACATCATTCTGAGACATGGCGCTCTCAGCATCCTGGCAGTATTCTAGTTCCCCTGGCAGTATTCAGGTCGTCTTGGAGGACCTTCAAGATATGTGACAGTCCAGCTTCTGTCCAAGTACTTCTCTTTACTTAAGCTTGAGAGAAATGCGTTTTTCTGTGGCTTTTCACTCAAAGGCCTGACCAATCAGAGTTCTTGGAGCTATTCTGATTCCATCATTCCTCAAAAGGTTTTCAGGATGGAGCACAGGCTCACACCTACGTTCTTGCTCCTAGGGTGGAAGCATTTATTCATTTATTCACACACTCACTCTCGCATTCATGAACGCTAAAAAAATACAGCCCCCAGCTCAGGGAGCTCCCATTGCCCTTGAGGAGGACTTGGACAAGGAAATGGCCATTTCATTCTTAGCTCTTCTACATCTCTGCAGCATCATGTATCTTTGAAGACTTCTTCCTCCTTGACTGCATTCTTTTCTATCTCGAAACTACAACTGCCTTGTCTCTCTCTACCTCACTGGCCTTGAGCTCTAATTGTGGGATCCTGAGATCCTTTCTCAGACCTCCTTTCATCACTTCCTGGCTCATCTCATCCCACACGCATGACCTTACACCCCATCTTTGCACTGGAATTTGACAAATTCATACCTCCAGCCCCGATCTCTTCTGGAACTCCCGGTGCAGATGCTTAGTGCCTGCTAATAGCTCTATTTTCCCAGGTGTGCCCCCCCTCATCACTCTGCGCCTTTCCCCACCTTGCTTTCTGCTCCTGGCCTTCTGGCCTCTGGTTGGGTCCAGGCAATGGGAACCTTGGAATGAGATGAGAGGCAAGGAAGGAGGGTGGAGGTATAGTATTTGCTACCCAAGAGGCAACCTCAGGTTGGCATGTGACATTCTCTGCACAACTCATTCCTTCTGGACTCTGCTTACTGCCTCCTCCTTTCATCCTTTGAGCCTAGGGATGGTAACAGCGATTCTGCTATCAGCCGTTGTTTATCCACTAATCCTACAGATGCCCCTATACTTCACCCATGTTTTTAAAAAGACCTTTGTGAACAAATCTTCTTTGACTTGAAAATTTGAAGGTGCTATCTGTTTTCATTTGGGACTTGGACTGAATTCATTTGGGATTGGTACTGGAAATGGCCCTAGGAAACAGACTCTCAATATTCTGGGATTTGGATGATTAATTATTCAAGAAGGGCACAGATAACCTCCTCTTATCAGAGGGAAATTGAACTTGGGTTCTCCTTAGCAGGTGGTGACATCGCAACTCCTCACATTATCACCGGTAGTAGCCTGAGATGATACCCAGGTAGAGGGTAAAGCTTTGAGATTTCAAGTGGCTGTGGCACTGGCCCTCAGTTTCTATGGCAACAAAAGTGAATTTAAAGATTTTGGAGTTATTTGGATTTTTCTTATTACCTTAGAAAGCACACAAAGGGAAAAGGGGAATTTTCAAACTATAAACCTACAATTAAGAACACACATGAAGAACCAGGCAACCTCTAGGATGGTTTTGAAGGAGTCTCTTCTCTCTGATGGTGGTGGGGACCAAGGCCAGAGGAAGATTTTTGCATCAGGTCTCTTACATCTAGGTAAGGGCACTGGTAGGGAAAGAGTGGGATCCAGAGACATGGGTAGGCACATTCACACAGATATGGATAAGGCAAAGGAATTTGAATCTCCAAATTTTCCCTGGACACCCCTTACTCCACCCCACCCATGACAACCAGTCCTTCTCTCATAAAAGCCATTATATGGCTATACCTAGGTCATCTCATGTGTTGATGCCAGCCTCTGCTTGCTGCACCATCTTCTGTGGCTCCCCTGTGTCCCCCCCCCCTTTTATAAATAGACCCCCTGTAAACAAGTCCTCTTCGAATTATCCTAATGGGAATGTTCCATCTGTTTTCTGTTGCTATCTGACAGGTACAACAAATATGAGGCAGCTTGTCCAAAATTCTGTTTCCTCGGCTCCCTTCCCTGGAGCTGCTCCTCTCCCAGTCGTCCCATCTCTCTGACTGGCACCCACTCTGCACCCAGGTGCTCCAGCTAGCAGTCTGGGAGTCATTCTTACCCAATGTTTAGCAAGTCCTTTTGACTCTATCTTAAAAGTACATCCAGAGTCTGATGTTAATAAACCACCCCTGCTACTTCCTGGCCCCAAGTCAACATTTCTCAACTGCACCAGCACATCCGCCTTCCAACTGGTCCCACTGCCTCTTCTCTGGCCTCCTACAGTTTAGGGTCCCCGAAGAAGCCAGAGGGACCTTTAAAATAGTCAAACCATGTCACTTCTCTGATGTCACCCCCTCCGAGGCTTCCCTAGACACTTAAAATGACACCTGAAGTCCTTTTTATTGTGGTCTCCAAGACACCACGTGTCCCGCCTCACCTATTTCCCCAGCCTCGTGCAGAGTTGGCCCCCTCCCTCATCGTGTCCCAGTCCCCCCAGACCTTTGTCCTTGAACTCTCTCCCCTCAGGCCCTTCGCGTTCGCTTTTCCTCTGGGTGGACTCTTCCCCCGATGGCGGCAGGGCTCCCCCCCTCACTTCTTTCGGGTCTCTGCTTGAACATCCCCTTTTCAGAGATGCTAAAATAGCACCTCCCCCCACCCTTTCTGTCCTTTCCCCACCGTTTAACTTTTCTTTGGAGCACTCGCCACTACTTTGTATATTCTTATTTCTATGTGTAATACCTAGAGTGATACGCTCACGAGGCTGCTCGATAAGCATTTGTTACTGAGGAAGACGATGGAGCCACACACCAGGTGGCCATGCCAGTGGAACCCAACCTAGACATGGGGAAGCCAGGGGGGATTCCCCGAGGAAGGGATGGCTCCCTTGGGAGGCACTGCTGAGGGGTCTGCGGGCCACACAATGGAAGGCACTGGGGCACACCGGTGTGCCCTGCGTGGCCAGGACCAAGCCCAGGCCATGCCCTCTCAGCGCTCAGCCTGCCTCCTGTGGCTTTGGCTCCTCCCTGTCTCCCTGTGCAACAGCCGGTAGAAAGCAGGGTGTCAGGGAAAGACCTTTTCCGTGGAAGAAGAACCGCAGTGGTCCGAACCCTTTAAAAGTCTTCCCAGCGACCTGGCATCCTGTGGGTTTGGCCCGTCTGTTGCAGGAACACTCTCCTCTTGGCCTTGGGCTCTGGAGGATGCCACGGAACTCCAGCCTGTTGAGGTCTCATCAAGACCTCGTCCACGGGCACTTTTCCTTCCTCTTAAGAAGCTATTCCTGTTGACCTTTGTGTTTGAAGCTGGGGCAGTGGCTGGTGTGGCCTTCTAGTAACGCTCTTGGAAGGCACTGAGGACCTTTGTGCCAGGGGGGTGGGCCTGGGGACCAGGGAAGAACACACCGTGCTTCCCTCCCCGAGGCAGAGTTTGGGCACCTGGCTTTCAGCAATCTCTCCACCAAGACTGTGAACGCAGCTCGTGCCCTGGAGGCAGCTGCCTGCATGGTTGAAATCTCCGGGTCTGAATGTGCTGCTCCTTACCCCTCGCTCCTGGCAGGCCCCATGCTTCTCTTTGGACTGGGAGATGTTGGGTTCCCAGCCACTGAGGGCAGTGGAGCTGGCTAGGACCTCCTGAGGCTGGAGGTCCAGGAACAGATCTGCCCACTCACCAGCTCCTGATGCCTCTGTGAGTGAGGAGGCAACAGTCTGGTGTCCATGGAAGAGGGAGGAATGGTTCAAACCAATCACAAATGTCCCCCCAGTCCCTGCTCGCTGGGCGTGGTCTCCTCAGCGCCGGAGAGTCTGAGGAAATCGCGACTGATGCTGCTGTGACTGGCTGTGGCGCTGCTCTCCATTCTCCCTTTGTCGCAATGAACAAAAGCACCCATGCTCAGAGTGAATGAAATGGGCAACTAGACAGGCTCATTAAGAAAGACCACAAGTCTCCCTGCAACTCTGACCGGAAGCACACTCGGGAGAAAGGGATCCAGTAAATCCGAGCCAGGAAAGCTCAACCAATTACAGACTGGCCCAGCTCTGTCCCAGTGTGGACCTCAACCCATGGTGACTGCCTCACCCATCTCGCCCCGGGATGCTTTGACCCGAAGCGTAGGTAGAACAATGTGTGTGCTGGAGGGGCTTCTGCTGCTCCTGGAGGCAGACACCAGGGATGAAATGGTCTTCTGGCCACCTAGCCTCTGGGCACTGTGCTTCGTGGGTAGGAGAGGCCCTTTCAAGATAGCGTAAGTTGGAGTGGAGATGGCTCAAGTGGTTGAGCACCTGCCTCCCACACAGGAGGTCCTGGGTTCAGTTCCCGGAGCCTCCTGAAAAAAGAAAAACAGCAAGCAAAACGAATGAAAAAAACCCAACTCAGGGAAGCTGATGTGGCTCAGTGGTTGAGCACCGGATTCCCACATATGAAGTCCTGGGTTCAATCCCAGGACCTCAAAAAAAAAGAAAGTGTAAGTAAACACGAACTTGTTGTGGGGTATACGGGGGGTGCAGGGAAATCGGTTTTAAGCAGGGCAGTGGGGCTTCGTTGGAGCCCGATGCCGTCAGATGGCAGGCAGATGGCTCCTCTGCCGCGCCCCCCCCCATTCTTTCTGTGTGTGTCTCCTCACTCTCTCCCCCCTCCTCTTTCCCTCCCTCCTCCTCTGACTGCTGGTTTTCCATCTGTGTTTTTCTCTGCGTATCTTCACTATTATCTGACTGGCTTCTTCAAGGATCTCTGTTTCTGCTTTTCCCAACATCAATGTGGCTTTGGGTTGCCATGGCAACCCCTCCCCTCCTCCCCCATAGTCATAACGTCACATCTTCTGCCTAACAACCCCGGGTCTGAAACCCAAATCCAGGAGAAACTCTTTGGCCTGGCTTACATCAGATGTCCACTCGTGGCCCAGCTGGCTGTGGCGGGGACAGAGGGTTTCCTGGCCTGCTAGGTCCAGGCTGTGCGGCAGGGCACCCTCTGTAGACAGAGGTGTGGCTGGGAAAGAAATGAGTTACAAGTGGCTCAGGTGGCCAGTATCCTCTGTGGTCTGTTGCTCTGGGCAGTCCCAAGGCAACAGATGGAGGGACAAAAGGTTTCTGAAGGTGACTTTGGGGTCAAACCAGCCTGCATGTAAGTCCTAGCTCAATCACTTTGGAGACAAGTTAATGTCTTTGAGCCTTAGTTTCTTCATCTGGAAAGTGCTACCCATCTCATAGGACTGTTGTGGGATTAAATGATGCCGTGTTGTAAAAGAGCATCTTGTACAGTAAATTATAGCACTAAAAAGAAATCAGTTCTCTCTTTGTACGAGTGTCTCAAAGAGCTCTGTGGACCCAAAGGCCAACCTGGCCCTAGGCCAGGAGCCAACTGATCCATGGTTGTGGGGTAACTTGTGCTTTTAGGAGGAGAAGTTAAATTCTTGTAGTCTAGAACCCCTGGCTGGAGGTCCCCCCTGCCTTGTGGAAATCACCTCCTCCCCATTGTTGCCAGACCTTGTAGGTGCCCCTGCTACAGAGGCAGCAGGACGTGGGCTCAGACTGCTGGATTCACATCCCAGCTCTGCCATCACCTGGCTGTGGGACCTGGGGCTCCTTACTTAACCTCTGTAGTCTTTGGGGCACGGCACCTCCCTCAGAGGATTAAGGGAGATACTCCACGCAAATTGCTTAGCACGAAACCTGGCACTTAGGAAGCTTTCAGTGAACTGGTTATTGTTTTCCTGGAGATGCAGAAACAAACATAGAATAAAAGAATGACGCAGGTTGGTGTGGTAGTTAAGTTCATGTGCCGACTTGGCTAGGTTATGGTGTCCACTTGTTTGGCCAAGCAAGCATTGTACTGTGAGGATATTTTGTGGGTTTAAATCATTAGTTGATTGCATCTGTGGCTGGTTACATTGACAATCAACAAAGGAGACTGCCTTCAGCAATGAGAGATTTCTCATTCAATCAGTGGAAGGCCTTAAAGGGAAGACCGATGATTTCAGCAGTCAGAAAAAGAGAATTTCTGTCTCTACTCCAGCCAGCCAGCTTCTCCTGGGGAGCTCATCAAAGCCTTCATCAGAGTTCCCGACGTGCGGTCTACCCTATGGAATGTGGACTTGCCAAACCCCACTATCACGGAACCAATTCCCGTGATAGATCTCATAATATTATACACACACACGTAAATACATATATCCTGTTGGCTCTTTTTCTCTGAAGAGCGCTGACTGATACAGTCGGCGAGGAGGACGGCAGGTAGTGAGTGCGAGTGAGAGCCACACTCCCCGGCCCCGGGCCTCTGCCTCTAGTGGCGGCTTCGCGGTTGGTGGTCCCGGGCCCTCCCCACCTGCATGAGAACAGGCCCCTCTTTGTCAAGAAGAGCTCAGAACTGCAGAGAGAAGTCGATAACTCAAGAAAATGGGTAAGCTTCCACAGCAGAAGTTTTCCATTTAATTGTCTGTAAACTCTTCTTTGGTAAACAAGAAGACAAGAAACGAAAAGAGAAGAGGAGCACGTGGATAAAGACAGCAAGGGAAGGGCCAATGCCCTCCATGGACAGGAACCCGGAGCAGACAGCGACACCACTAGCAAGGTGGTGGGTGGGACTTGGAAGTTTGGGGCGGATGGTGGCACGGGGGAAAGGCAGAGAGAGGGAGGAGTCCACTCTGTTGGACGTCGAAGCCTAAATCATACAGCGAATGAGCTCATGCAGCACAGCCGAGAGATGGGCAGCCTCCACCGGGCACCTTCCCCCCTTCCAGGCGGCTGGAGATCTGGGCTCGGGCTGCGCAGGAAGTCAGGTCGGGTGGGATTGGAGAGGCGCTCCAAGGAGGCCTGTCCTCCATCCCTCCTTTCCTGCAATGCTGGCTGGGGTGTGCGGCTTGCGGGAGGGCAGGGGCTCACGACCCCTGGGTCTGGGGAGACATGTCAGGGCAGGGAAGGGCAGGGTTTGGGGGAGGTGGAGAAGCAGACCTCACCCCCTTTACAGAGGGGGCTCACTGCACAGCACGATCTCCAGGTCCTTGCGGTAGAGCTTCCCCGCCTCCGCCAAGGACATGACGCTCTTCCTGTAGCTGGTGAGCTGCTGGATGTTCATCTCCTAGGAGAACGAGAAGGAGGTGAAGAGCAGGCTCGTGGAGGGCCCGACCCAAGGGCCCATCTACACCTTCACAAACACACGCCAGAACCTCTCAGCCCCCCTCCAACTCCCCTGTGTAAGTGGCCGAGAGCGATACAAAGCATGGGCTTTGGAGTCACCTGTGTCTCTGCCACTTACTGGCTGCAATGTGTTGGGGAACACATTCAACCTTTCTGAACTCAGCAGCCTCACCTGTAAAATGGGTACACTAACAGCACCTGCCCCTTTAGGTGTTGTGAGGATTAGATGAGGGAATGAAATGACAACAGCAGCTAGCACAGTGTCTGACACACAGCAAGCTCTTCCCAAATGGCAGCTAGGGTGATGATAGTCTATCTGTGCATAACTGGAGTCAATTCCTCTGCCTCATTGGGCCTCCTTTTACTGAAAGCCAACCTGCGTCCTTGCAGCTGATGGAGAAGACGCTGGAGAAGCCACCAGGCCTTGTCTCCAGGCCCCTTGGACTGCACTTCCTTAAGCCTCAGCCTTTTCAACAAGGACTTCCAAATCCTGTCTCCTTGAACGTGGAACCTCGGCCTGAACGCTGAGACAGGTGGCCCATAAACAATGAGCCTGTCTCTCACTTAAAATGGAGACCCCATGTTACATGGAACATGGGATGCCTCAGCCTAAATAGATGCTTTACAGTCATTGCTCTGGATGCCAAAAGGTCAGCACAATAGCAGGCTCATCATCAGCACTGGAGAATCATTTGAACAACTATCTTCCCTCAGTCTCTTCCTCCTCCTCCTCCTCCTTTTTTGTATTGAAACTGTTGTCAGACCACGTACTCAATACCTGAAAGATCCTGATATATATATATTTTTTAACCCCTTGCCTTCGAGGGGGTCATTATCCCCATTCTGCTAATGAGAAAACCGAGGTAGTTGGACTAAGGTATTTGCTGAAGGGAGGGCCCAGCTCACAGCCATAAATACCCTTAATTCCCAGGCCCGGAAGGCCATCTAAATCTTTACCTGGCTCAACTTGTCCTCAGTCACCTCTTTTCTGTGCTCAAAGACAACTCTTTTTTCCTTTGCTCGGGGATGTCCCACCATCTGGTCCAAGGGCACTGTGCAAACATCTCCTACTTTGGGACCCTGAAGTTTGGGACGACCCTGGGAATGTCCTCCCACCCCTAATCCTTGGGTGTGCCATTCAGCTCGCACATCTTCTTCCCAGGTTGGCCTGTACTGACTGAGAGCCAGGGACGGACCCCACGTAGCAACCCTGAGTTTCAGGACACTCTCCATGGCATGGCGCAGCAGCGAGAGGCTTGGCAGCACGGAGAGAGGGGGCAGCTGACTTCTTAGGTCTAGAAGTTTTGCTTGAAGCTGGGGAAGGCTTCAGCCAGTTGCACCTGCCTTAGAAGTGTGAAGAAATATTGATGGGTGGTCCTCTCGGCCTGGCCCTCCAAGTACTCCAACGTGAATCTGCTGCAGAACCCTTGTCGCAGTCCATGCGGGCACCATCCAAAGGGAATGCGTGCCTGCCGTGTGGCTTCCCCAAAAAGGGCCTGTCCCCTCCCAGCTCGTGTGTCATTATTTACAGGCACGCAGCTTTCTCTTTCTCTTGAGTCATTCTCCTGATTCCCAAGTGCCAACTCTGGAACCCGGTACAGGTGGAGGGCTCCCAGGGAAACAAACTTTATTACTATCCTTGCTCGCTAACCTTCACAGTTGCTCCCAACCCAACACCTGAGCCTTTCCTTTCACTTCCATATCTGGAGTCAACCTGTGTGGCTCTATGAATTAGCTGTCCTTTGTGTTAAGCAAGAAAGAGCAAAGTAGGTTGATGACCATGACATTCAGGTCACTGCTGAATTTAATCCATGCCTTCAGAGTTTATCAACCCCAGGCGTAAGGAGGGGCCATCGGGAGAATAATTGCCTCATTAATACAATTATAGTTAGATATTCTCCATTATGGTCCCTGACATTCCTTTGATGGATGCAGGCACATAAATCGTTTTCTCCTAGAATTCGGTGCCTCGAAAAATTTGCCAGGTCCAAACACAGTGGCAAATACTTCCCCCTTCCTAGGAACTATTTGCCGACTTTTAACTTATTTTCTGCCCTTTTAAAAAGCAATTTTAGGTATCACAATGAAAAAGATCAATTTGGGATAAAAATAAATGAAAGATGAGATTGAAGAGAAAGAGGCCGGGAAGCATGTGGAAAGGCAGACAGACTCAGGCTGCGATGAATTTATTCCTGAAATTGAGCATTAAATTTAGCTCTTGCTTGGCAGCCACGGCACTTAGGCAAGGCAAGGAATTACAGAGCTTTCCTCGTCTAATTAAAGAGAGCCGGCAAAACCATTTGCTGCGGGAAGGAGCCTCCAGGTTCCCACTCGGCCCAGACCCCTCCTCCCTGGTGCACCAAGGGGAGCCCCCCGAGGGTCCACTCGAGGGTGATGGGGTTCAGGCCTCTGCCTTTTCCCCGAGGGGAGCAAACGTGCTGGTGGCTCTTTCTGGCGGCGTCTCCAGCTCCAGCCCTGCAGACTGTTGATTCAGAATAGCCCCTCAGCCCCCACTGGCCGCTGCTCTCCAAAGTCTCTCCTTACACAGGAAGGCTTTTGGTCTTCGGCAGAGGCTGCCACCAGCCTGGCCGATCAGAGGGGATCTAAGTGCAGCCCGAGGCATTCCAGCGTGCCCCCTCCCCTGGGGACAAGGCGCCAGCCCCCCGCCCCGGGCCAGTGGCTCACCTTCTTGTTTTTCTCATACAGATCCTTCAACAGGGCATCCAGCTCATTCTCGTCGATGTAGCCGCTTCCGTCCTGGCGATGGGGGCAGAGGCTCATCTGCACAGGGCCCTGACCTTGCTCCCGGTCCCCCCCTCCCTGCATCCCTTCCCGGGGTGGTCTCCACGCTAACCTTCCCATACTGCACTCAAAAGGAGGGGTTTGGACTGCGCGGTGCCACAATAACCCTCTGGTGATAAAGAGCATCATTAGAGTCGCTCGGGCAGGGGGTGGTAGGGCGTGGATGAGGTCTCCTAACTCCCAACTTCCTAGAAAACCTGGCTGGAGTGCAAAATTATGAGCTGGCACCAGGGGGCAGCACTGAGGACTTCGCCCCTTCAGCCCCAAGCCCCAGGGGCTGAATCCTCTTCCATCAACTCTTCTCTGCTGCATCTTTCAGAAACCAACACCCTGGTTCTCTCAGGAACTATAGCCAACGTACAATCCAGTGTTAGTTAATACCATGGGGTGTATGGGGAAAATATACCAAGCGCGGGCTGTGAGCCAGAGTGCTAACAGTCGGATGACGTGCTTTCATAATCTGTGACAAATGTTCCGCAACCATGTAAGATGCTGGTGAAAGGGTGATGGATGGGAATTCTGCACATTTTACAGGATTGTTTTGTAAGCTCACAACTTCTCTAATTCAAAAAAAAAAGAAACCAACACCGTGGGCTCCATGGGCCACGAACGGTGAATGCCGTTGATCTCACAGCAGGAGAGGCTGCAGGGAGCCGAAAGGGCCTGGCAGAAACCACGCGGCTGCAGCCCCAGCCGCCCCTGTGCAGCTGACCACGGGGCGAGGGGGGTGGCGGCTCCCCTGGTGATGAGGCCTCCAGCTTTACCCTTGTGCACCAGGCTCCCTGTTACCTTGTCGTAAAAGGTGAAGATCGCGTTGAACTCCTCCGAGGTCAGCTTCATGCCCTGCAAGGACCACGGTATTAGAGAAGGGCAAGCCCGGGAGCGGCACGTGTCCACGGCGGACAGGGGCTGCAGCGGGCTGGGGAAGGAGGAAGCTCAGGGGGATGAGGGCAAGGGAGAGCAGAGAAGCAAAGCGGCTCTTTTACCTGAAATTTAAGCAGAAAGTTCTCCTGTACGGGCAAGAGTCTGGAAAGAAAATGTTAGAGCAGAGGTTAGGAGCGAGCGCAGGCCACGTGTGCCCAGACCTTGCAGGGATGCAGAGGCAGGGGCTGGAGTCACAGAAAAGAAGGCTGAGCGAGGATAATCCCGAGTTAGTGGCGAGTCCGAGGCAGAGGGCAGCAAGACCAACCCGAGTGCGGGAATTCAGGGTTCTCTCCAGCTTTGTCCTGACTCCCCACCTGGTGCCCGGCCATTGTGGACCTGCCGCTTTGCCCACCTATCGATCTCAGAGATGGGGGCAGTAGCCCAGGAATGAGCTGCAGGGATCTTGTGAAAAGTGACACTGGGGAGGCAGGTGGGGGGCGGGCAGGTGCTTACCGGGACATCTCCGAGAGGCCCAGTTTGCCATCGCCGTTCAAGTCGAACATCCGTAGCTGTTGGGGACAGAAAGGGGTGCCTGGGTTATTTGCTCTGACCTGGTCTCAGGTGGGACCTTGGCTTGCCACCGCCTTCTACTGGAGAGGCGAGGAAGGAGGCAAGGGGAAGCGTGCTCACGGCCTCTCTGAGGTCACCTGGGGGACAGGGCCCAAGAAGGTCTGGGGGGAGCGGTTCACAGGGTGGGGAAGGCAGGGGCTCTGTGACTGCGCCTCTCCCCGTCCCAGGCAGTGGGCAGCAGAGGCGCAGCGGGCCAGCCCCAAAGGCCCGCCCTCTCCAGGTTTATCCTCGCCTGGAGCTGCTGAGGTTGTCATGGAAACAGAGGCTCCCCAGGCTCACACCGGCCTCGGTGGCAGCTCAGTGGGGATCTCAGGGGGGCGCGGGCACCCCTCTTTGCTAGCTGCTCATGCTGAAGAGTCAGCAAACAAAGGAACTTCAACCCCAGCCGCCCCCGCCCGAGGGCCCGGGTCCCGAGTCCCCGGGCGAGGCGTTGTGCCCGCTCACGATGGTCTGGGTGTACTCCTGGAGCTTGGGCTCATCATACGGCCGGTTTGCCTTCTTCAGCAGGTCTGACAGGAAGCCCTGGAAGACAAGAGGCCTCGTCACAGCTCCATTCATTCCCTTAGTCATTTGCTAACGGGACTTTCCACCACGGGTGTCACTTCCAGCCCTCTTAATTCCCTAGCCCCGGGACCCCTGGGGAGGGCCCTCAGGACCTGCAGGTGGCTCTGGGTGCAGCTTTGCCCCATGGGTCAGCAGGAGAGTCTGGCCCTGCCTCCTCCTGGACCCAGCCCTCAGGGCTGAGCAGGGCCGGAGGGTCACTGGCTGGCCAGAGGACCTCAGGGGCAGACGGACGAGCTAGAATGCTCTCAGCCACAGCCGGCCGACTTCCCCGAGGACACCTGCCCCCGGCGCTGGCTTGGGTGACGCCCACGGCCCTGCAGCTCCCTGTTACTGCTTTCACGTGGCTGCCCCTGGCTTGGGTATTCCGGCAGAGCCTGCAAGCCCCTATTTCCTCACCCACCTCCTTCCTCCCCAGGGTCCTTCCACCCACAGCTGCTCAGGCCCCCGTCCCCTTTTCCAAAGCCTCCACCCCTCCCCAAGGCCCACCCTACCTTGAGCTCGTTGGCTTCGATGTAGCCACTTCTGTCCGTGTCATACTTCCGCCAGGCCTGCAACGGGAAGGCCAAGCTGTTTTCCTTCGGTGGTATCCAAGAAAGGGAGGATGGGGATGTGCTGAGGGTCCAGCCCAGCCCTTCACGTCCCAGAAGAGGAAGTGAGTCAAGTGTCTGGACCAAGGTCACGCAGAGGAGGAGGAGAAGTGCGGGAACTAGAACCATGGCTCCTTCCTCAACCTTGCTCCCTGGCTGGGTCCCTCTTTGGATCATTTTGTAACCAGGGGGTGGTTTCTAAGGCCAGGCAGCTCCAGGATCTGGCAGGACTGTGGTAGCTGTGGATACGTGGGGTGTCCTTCTACTGCTCTGAAGGCTTCTGCCGCTCTGAGTGGGGACCCGGGGCAGGGGGCAAGCCCT
The DNA here is from genome assembly GCF_030445035.2 of Dasypus novemcinctus. Classification (NCBI taxonomy): domain Eukaryota; kingdom Metazoa; phylum Chordata; class Mammalia; order Cingulata; family Dasypodidae; genus Dasypus; species Dasypus novemcinctus. Next base: position 16,837,327 of record NC_080690.1, on the reverse strand, counting down.
CTGCAAGGGGCAGGAACAGGCTTAGGTGCCTCTCCACCATGCTCCCCACTCTAGCCCTCCGTGCTGTTGCAGATGGCAGCCACGTCTTAGGGTGGAGAGGAGCTGGCAGGACAATCCGTTTTTAGACTACCCAAAGCCACTGCCCCACCTTTCCATTTGTTTCTTTAGGAACCCCTACCTCTACCGCCTTTCTACTCTCAATCCACATGATCCCAGCGGGGCTGGCCCCATCTTCAGAGGCAGGCATGTGGCCCTGACCTGGCCAAGCAGACGGCTCCCTGGACCCCACCCTTCCTCAGTGCTGGGCTCAGATGTGGGTCCCAGGGATTTGGAGCACGTGTTTGATCCCTGTGAGGGAGCCACACACCAGACTGTAGCACCTGGGAGTCAAAGAGCAGCAAAGTTTCAGCAGGTGACAGGGATTTGATGCCTCCTTCCTCTACGTTCTGTCCTGGCAGAAGCAGACAATGCACAGGAGAAACAAGGAAAAATAGGTGCAGCAGCTTTAAAATATTCATGAGTTCTTCAGCGCACCTCCTGCCCTCCAAACGGTGGAGCCCAATTCTCCTCTTCTTGAACGGAGGCCGGACTTAGTGACTCCCTCTTCATGAGTTGAGTATGGCAGGCGTGACAGGGTGTGACTTCTGAGACCAGGTCCTAGTTGGCAATGTGGCTTCCTTGCTCCTCCTTGGATCACTCTGGACGGGAGGACGCTGCTGTGCTGTGAGGACACCTAAGCAGCCCTATGGAAAGGCCCGCGGGGGGAGCCAGAGCTCCTGCCCACAGCCCAGTGGACTGGCCCAACTTGGCAGTGTATCTTCCAACCTTCCGGCCCCAGCCAGGCCTTTGGATGACAGCAGCCTGGCTGACACCTTGACTATGACCTCACGAGACACCCTGAGCCAGACGACTAGCTAAGCTGTTCCTGAATTCCTGACCGACGGAGATGGTGAGATAATAAATGTGGATTGTTTTAAGGTGCTAAGTTCAAGGGTCACCTGTCACACAGCAATAGCTAAGACAGGGTCCCTGAGAAATCATGGTGCTGGACATAACTGCCTGGAAACCCTCGCCTTTTCCCTAAACCATCTGGCGGGGAGGAGGGACTGCCATGGGGTCGAGGCTGCCTGTACCTGTGGCAAAGAGGCCCGGAGTCTTTGTCCTCCCCAGTCTTTGGACTATTTTGGTACCTGATCCTATTTCCTAGATTTTCCTTCAGGTTTTGTTCCTTTGACTTTCCCGCCCTTCCTCTCCAGCTCCCAACTGCATACCTGCATACCAGTAACTCCTGATTTTCTGATAAAAATGCCTAAATTTTATCTCTTACCTCCCCCACATCTCCACATCAGGTCCCCTTTTACTGTCAGGAGTGTGAAGGTGTTTGGACATCTTAGGAGCTTCTTCAATGCCAGTAAACAAGGCTGCAACTCTCAGGGTTAGCAGTGCCAGGCCTCAGGAAATCTGGTCCTGATTTTTTTTTTTTTTTTAGTTCTGAGACAAGAGCAAATCTTAGCAAAAGTGTAGGTCTATACTACAGACAAATTGAGTAGACGGTATCTGTAGCAGTTTGATATAGTTATGAATTCCAAAAATAGATATTGAATTATGTTTGTAAACTGGTCTGTACCTGGGCATGATTAAGTTATGTTTTGGGCTTTGATTGGGCCACGTCATTAGGGCACTGAGTCTTCACCCCTTGGTGGGTGGGGGCTCACAGATAAAAACATAGCAAAGGACAGAGTTGAGGGGTTTTGATGTTGGAGTTTGATGCTAAAGTCTTAAGCTGGAACCCCAGGAATTTAGCTCACAGAGGAAAGAGAAGCCAGCCCCAGGAAGAGAGGACCTGAGCCAGGAGAAGAACATAGAGGAATAGAGGCAGCTTCTTAGACACTGCAGAAACCCCAGGGAGAGAGACAGCCATTCACCTGAAAGACTACAGCTGACCTAGTGGAGAAAACAGAGGAGCTGAGCCCCAAGGAACCCAGGAAGCCTGAACCCTGGTAGACATTTGCAGCCGTCTTGCTTCAACACATGGAAACAGACTTTGGTGAGGGAAGTAACTAATGCTTTATGGCCTGGTATCTGTAAGCTCCTATCCCAAATAAATAACCTTTATAAAAGCCAACAGATTTCTGGTATTTTGCATCAGCACCCCTTTGGCTGACTAATACAGTACCTGATTAGGGAATGGTATATTTTCTAGCGGAAAAATAAAAAATCTTGGGTTCCATCAAAATATTCCTTTCTTCATCCAAAAAGCACACTCTTGAAAAAGTACCAAGGGTGAAAGAGATATGTGCAGGTTTCCAAACCTGACTTCACCAACCACCTGCATGTATTTAGTGTATTGGAATCTAGTTCACCTATGTTGAAAGAAGGCAGATACCCCAAAATTGCCTAAAAGAAGGATAACCCAGAGGGACCCCAGTCCTCACACAGAGCAAAGCATCTGGCTGCTTTTCCACCAGGTCTGACCCCCACCCCTCCCCGTGCCCTCCCTGGCTTCACTGTCCCCTCCCTGCCCCCTTCGCCACCCCCCACTCTGGCTCTTACATTTGATTTCTCTTTCCCTTCAGTACTTTGTACTCAGCCTCAGTGAGTCATTATTCTCTTCCCATTCAAGGAAAAGAGTTCAAGAGACTCATGCTTTTTGAAATCCCAAAGAAGTCCTGAGGCTTCACTAAAATTAGAAATTAAAATGTTGGCCTGGACATTGGGGTGGGAGCTATCTGACAGCACAAGCCTTTCGGAGCTAATGGGCGACCACTTCTTATTTCTGGCTGAGGAAAATGGAACAAGTGGAAACTGCAGGAGGGGATGGCACGGGAGGAGGGAGGGGTCCAGGAAACTTGGGGGAATATCTGCTCTGCCATTAGATTGGGCCTTAGAAGGAAAAAGGCAGATAAGGGCATGGAATGATGTCAACCACACAGAATGATTTTATGAGAACGGGAGAGGGAGGGAGAGAGACTGAGGGGTGGGGAGAAGGTGGGGTTGGGTGAGACTGAGGTTAGGAGAATGAGTACTATGGAGGAAGGGAGATGGGGAGGGAGAGGGAGAGAGCTGCTCTTTGCTCCTCTTTAAGCACCTCTGCCCCTGTAAGCTATCACTGTGCCCATGTTTGAGAGCAGGGATGGCACAGAGGCCAGCCTTTGACTGCCTTCCTGTCAGGAGAGGAGGGGCTGGGCAAGATGCTCCCTTTTCTACAGACAGATAAAACCCAGCACTCCCAAAGTAGCCCCTGACAAGTTAGAAGCATAGGCAGGACTTCTGCCCCCCAGAGAGGCAGGCAACTGACGAAGAACAGAATTCAGAATATCAATTACCAGTGTACGGAATCTTGCCATCTTGAAAAAACTGAAGAAAATCCTTTAAAGCACCACGAAAGGAAATCTATATCTGATACTGAGGCAAGCTGCCACCTAAAAACGGACTCTTCTGCCCTGAGACTTGGTTATTTCTAACCGGCTTTCTGGCCATGAGTGGGCTTCTGGGCTAGCTCTCCAGTCACTTTAGGCAGTGCATCACCGAGAGGGGATTACTAGTGGCTGGAAATGGATTCAGCATACACAGTGTGGCCCCAAGAGTCACACTGAAGACTAGACATTATTTATCACAGCAGGCAGAACGTGTGATGCGTATAGGATGACATCCATTGAAGAGCAAAGGTGCAGAGTCTCAGAAAAACAGCAGGAAATAATTGGGAATTAGCTGGACATGGGGGGTAGTACCATATTTGGTTGAATGGTTGTGTAATTGCCATTTTTGTAAGTCAAGGATGGTCGAATATTGGCAATTTTATGTGGTCCAAACTAATGCTACCTGTTTTGAAGTAGGACATAGTGAACATTACTCAAAAGACACATTAATTTTGATGTTGTCTTTCACATGAGAATCTCAGAGAATTTATCTTGTAAAGATGGCAATATCCATTTTAAAGGGGTACACTGTAGCCCAGACCACAGTCAAAGGTCAAGCCTGGAAGACACTGGGAGCTGGAATTCTCACTGGGCTTTCCCTATGTTAGAATGGCACACCATCCCTTCTTTTCTCTGTGGCGATGTGGTAAAAGAGGATGCTGGTCAGCCTGAAGCAGCATCTCCCCCTAACTGGGCTACTGGGAACTCGAGGGACACTGATGTTATTGAATGAGAAGAAAGTAGGGGAGATGTGGGAGCCAAACCGAGTGAAAGAGTTCTCCACTCCACGATTTCGCAGAGCCTATAATATGCAAATATCTGCAGCAAATTCAACATTTCCCAAATGCTTGACCCAAGCTTTGACTCAGTTCACCCCCCACACTTTACCGTGACTACAAATCACCTGGGGATCTTGTTAAAATGCAGCGCCTGATTCAGGGATGCTGCGTTTCTAACAAGCTCTCAGGCGGTGCTGAGCTGCCGGTCCACAGACCACACTTGCACGAGCAGTGTTCTAAGCAGGTTAGCATCTCTCAGGGACTGTTCCCAGGCAGGAGGGCGAGCCTGCCTCTGGACACGGCGGGAAGGCAGCGCCTTGGCCTCACCTCCATAAACTCAGCGCTGGAGCCCACGTGCTGCCTGAAGCACAGAAGGAAGTTCTCCTCGGTCGGCAGGATCTGTGCCAGCTGTGGGGATACAGAGCGGCACTAACGTTAGGGAGGGACACAGCAGAGTTTCTTGTAGGAAGGATGGTAAAGGGGTCAGTGGAGAGGCAGCCTGGGGGTCACATTTTGTTTTCTCCCTTTAGAGCAGGGGCTGGTAGCCCTTCAGCGGGGAGGGAGGAAGCTCTGAGAAATGCTTCTGGCTCACCCCAAATCTTAGGGTATGAACAGCTGGAGAGACAGAAATTGGTGCTACTGTACAATGCAAGTACCCAGACTTGAAAGAATACTTATCGTAGGATTCCTTTTATATGAAATTCTGAAAAAATGCATATTAATCCAAGTAGACCAGTGGTGGCCTTGAGGGGCATGGCCAGGACCGGTGGGAGAAATGTTTTAGGGGTGATGGAAATGCTTTATCTTGATTGTGGTAGTGGTTCACTGCTGTATGCGAGTGTCAAAACTCAATGAATTTTACACTTTAAATGGATGCAGTTTATTGTATGCAAATTACGCCTCAACAAATCTGACCTTTGAAAAATGCAAGTACCCTTGTGTAGCGAACACTGCTGGCTGCCCACCCAGCTGGCCGTCCCCCTTCTCCTCTCTCAGACCACATCCTGACTGGTCTAAGTGGGCTAACGATGGTAATCCCAACACCCTTGCCAGTGATTGGCTTATGGAGAGGCATGCGATTCAGTTCTGGCCCGTGAACTGTGAGGGGAGGCCTGCTGAGGGTACTCATGGGAAAAGTCTCCCGGTGAGCGCGTTTCTGCATCTAGCCATGGTTGTATCTGGATGTGATATCTGGAACTACTGCAGCTGTCTTGCTACCAGCCTGAACGTGAAGCTGTTTTAGGTCAAAGAACAGAATCAAGAGAACTGGAGAGAAGCAAAGCTGGAGCCCTGATGTGGAGCCACCCCTACCTATGACCTTTCTTGTTAGAAGCCCTCATGGTTGAAACCAGGAGTTGGCAAACTATGGGCTACTGGCAAATCTGGCCTGACAGTTCTTATAAATAAAGTGTTTTTTTTAAAAATCAATTTTGTTGAAACATATTCATAAACCATATTGTTGTAAATAAAGTTTTATTGGAACACAGCCATGCCCACTCATTTGCGTATTGTCTATGGCTGCTTGTGCTACAATGGCAGAGTGAATGGTTGCAACAGAGACCTTACAGCCTGCAAAGTCTACAGCAGTTACCACAACCCGGACCTTTCCAGGAAAAAGTCTGCCCACCCCTGGGTTAAGCCCACTGGGTCAGGGCTTTCTGAGTCTTGCAGCACAGGCACCTGCAGAGGTTACCCGTGGGGCCCCTCCCAGAGGCTTCTCCCTGTGGCTGCTGAGAACGGTTGGGGGCTCGCCACTGCCCCCTGCTGGAGAACTGCCCTCAACCAAACTATAGTTGCTCACTGGGGGCGACGTCCCCCCATCTGGGGGAGTGGGCAGCCTGAATCCAATGTCTGATCACCCCCCTTGCCTCAAGGTAGGACCAACTTCGTGGCAACCCACACTCTGGAGCTCCCCATGAGATCAGGCCAGAACGGACTCCGGCTGAGTCCACGCCCTGGCTTAACTGCTCTGCCCTTTCCTGCTTCACTCTCGTCCCCTTGAGATCACAAATCACATGCAGCTGAATCTGCCTCAGGCTCTGTTTCTAGGACACCCAACCTGAGACCGCATCCTGGCAGCACCCCAACCAGTACACCCCAGAAGGAGCTCTGCCCGCCTTCACGTGCCGCCATCACCGCTTCCACCCCTTGGCCAGGGCTTGCAGACTGATAGCCAGGAGTGTTCGGTTTGGCACACATATGTGTGCGTATGAGTGTATACACACACATATACACGTGCATGCATGTATATGTGTGTGTATAAATACATGGATAAGCTTTACAAAAATTTGCCTTTGGATGCCTTTAGGAGGGGTGTGGACTCACCTGATCACCACAGCCTTCACGCTTCCTACTGTCCTAAGCTGAGCTTTTCACACATTTACAAAACCTGTTGGATCCTGAAGGTATCTGAGCTCTTCATCCCTGTCTTAAACCACAGCTAGTTGCTAATGCTCACCTTCCTTTTGAAATACAGAAAAAAGCCCCACCTGTTCTCTCTGTTCAGCCCTTGGGCTGGTGGCTGGTGGGGGAGGGGGGCAGCTTTAAGGCCACCTCATTTAGGTCCCCAGAGGGTTGTTTGGTTCCCGGGAAAGGCACAGGGACAAATCGCCCTTCCACGTAGCTCTTAGCCAGGACAGCAGGACTCACTTCGGCCATCTCGATTTTTCCATCCGAGTTCTTGTCATACTTCTGCATGAACTCCTTCATCTTCTCCCCGAAGTTGTCACTCTTTGACATCTGTGGGAAGACGAAGGGAGTTAATTCTGCTGCTGGGTCCCTCTGGAATCCAGGGATCTCACACACGTTCTCCGTGGCAGCGGTGGGGATCACTTTGTGTCCTGAATTTGTGGGCACAAAACTAGCCCCAGCTGCTGCTCTGGGCTGCTGTCCTTTCCTTTTTAAGACCCCTCCAAATCCAGTTGCCTCTTCTTCAAGACTCAGTTACATACTTTACAAAGGGGCACAGAATACGTAGGCATACTTTATACCACGTAATCAAACGTGCACCCCGCCTTTGAGGTGTATTAAACCACACCTCTACCAGAAGGGTAGGGACTTATTCCTGTCACTCAGAAGTGAGACCTGAGGCCCCAATATTTTATTGAGGCAGCTTCTAGTAGAACCGAACTTAATCCAGTGCCTTCCAGTAAACACACCACCAGGGGAATTGCTCATTTTCTTTAAAGACTAACTTGCAATTGCAGAATATTTTTCACCCTGATTTTATGTCAGGGGGAAAGTAAGAAGAAAATCTTCATTCATCTGAGTAATTTGAGTAGGCCATGTAATTACTGTGACTTCTGGAAAGACAAAGAACTTCAGAAATTTCTTTAGCCCATCATTGCCTATCTTGAATATGAGGCTGTCTTGGAGTTGTAAAACCTTCCCCTGGTTTGGGGAGCTGCTGATTAATTATTTGCATTAGTGAGCTCTTCTTTAGCCTTACTCCAAGAGGAATCCACCACTGGTAGCAGATACCCCTGCTTCACTCAGCTCAGGGCTCAGACCCTGAGCAATCAGCAATTTTCCTTTAGGCACCTGCCAAGGGGTCCAGCTTCTGCTGGTCTAGAGCAGTGCTTCTCAACCAGGGGCGGTTTTCTCCTCCCCATCAGGGGACATTTGGCAATGTCTGGAGACATTTTCAATTATCACAACTTGGGGGAGGTACTCATGGCACCTAGTGGGTGGAGGTCGGGGATTCTGCTAAACATCCTACAATGCACAGGATAGTGCCCCCCCGTCGATGGTGTGAGCTTGAGAACCTCTGGTCAAGGATAAAAGCTCTTGGAAGCCCTAGGCATCTGCTCTTGAGTCATGTCCCTTTAAGCATCTTAGGAAGCCCGTAGACACTCTGTCCTCAGGAAAATTTATCCATCCATATATAGACACAAACTTTGCAATTTGGGGAGGTTCATAAATCCCTGATGCCTATTCATGAACAACCCCCCTCCCAATCCCAGGTACCCAAGGCTACTGAGGAAAGGTAGTCTTTGCAGGGAAGAGTCCAATCTAGTCAAGACCAGCGACATCTAACCTGGGTGAGACAATGCTCAAAGCCATAGCTCGGGGCGATGGAAAAATCCAAACCATGGGAGAGGGGGCTGGGCTTACCATGCCAGAGCCTCTTCTGGCCTTCTCCAGCTCTTGGAAAAAGTTTTCTAGCTCTTTACCTTCAATATACCCATTTCCTGCAAAGACAGCAAAGGGTGGGGGGGAGGGAGGCAACTACTGTCAGAGCTAAATAGTAAGGCTGACACGGGGTGAGCGGTGGGGGAGTTGGGGACCTCGTGGAGACCTTTGTCCCATTGATCAACAGCATGTGTCCAGGCCAGCCCTGGACTGCGTGTGTCAGGATGCGGTTTCTGTGCTTAGGCTGTTTGCAACCATAGAGATCCAAGGTTAATAACAGTGTACTGGGAATATATGTCCAGTAGGCAGAGAATACTGGGAGGAGCCAGCATCTGGGACAAGCCAGCAGAGGTGAGCAGAAAGCTGGGAGCTGCTGAATCTGTCCAAAACCAGCTGGGCAAGCGGCAGGTGCCAAGGTCTGCCAGGTGACAGCAGGAGCAAGATCCAGGAGGTTTGTCAGCAGGTGGCAGGCCCTGGGGTGAGGGGAAGAGTGAAAAGAGAAAGGCAGGCCCTGTCCTGTGGGATAGGGGCACCAGAGAGACGGGGTCCCAGGGATCAAGTGCCAGGGAGGCAGCCCCACTGCTCTGGGCTCTGTGGAGGCAGATTCAAACCCTGGTGGTTCCACGGCACTTACCAGCTGTGTGACTTTGGGCAAGTTATAGCTGAGCCTGTTTCCTCATCTGCAAAATGGGGGTGATAACAGTACTGCACAGGGTTACCATTAAATGGCTTTATGTATGCAAAGCCCATCACGCACTGCCCAATCTACTATAAGTGCACCATAAATGTTGTTATTGAGTTCAATTACTAGAACCTGTGTATACAATGGGAATGAGTCGGGAAAAATGTGCAATTATCAAAACCAGATCCCTTTAGAGTCTCAAGCTTCGAGGCCTGGTGGCCTAGACTAAGGCCAGGGGTGAGCTGAGTCTGTGGGGAGCCACCCGCTGTGAAATCTATTTACAGCCTCCAACAACATGGGCGGATTTCACAACTACCTCAGCCCTGCCCCTCCATTTCCTTCTTCTTCCTCCTTGTTTCTTTGTTCTCCCCTTCCCACCACAACTCTGGTGACCACAGCAAGCACGCATGCACAAGGCCCGAAACTCTGCAGAGCTGGCACAAACTTTCAGCCAATCCCCTCCTTGGACGTCTGCCACCCGCGAGACCAGCCTACCACCTGTGGACACGTTCCTCCCCTCAGTATAAATCCCCTTGTTCTACCCCCAATAAATGAGGCTTGATCAGAATCCTGTCTTGCCTCCATTCTTCTCTCGACTCCTGCCCCTACCCCCTGCTTCTTCCCACAGGCCCCTGGACTTGCCCCCGCCAGTTTCGGGCAAGTGGCCAGGGGTGAGCTGAGTCCACGGCCAAGGGTCACTGGTCTCATCTGTAATGGAGAGGAAAGATTGGTGGAGGGTAGTGTATCAGGAACCCTCAAGGCAGTGCTTCGCAGACTTTATGGCACACTGGAATCTTCTGGGGCCATCTTTAAAAGACATGGATGTCTTGCCTCCATCCCCAGACACTCTGATGGTATTGGTTTAAGGTACAACCTGAACACCATGATTTTTTTAAAGCTACCCAGACGATTCCAATGTGCAGCAAAGTTTGGAAAGCAGCAGCCTGAAGTCAAGTTTCCAAACGTGACCTAAAGCAGTTGAGCAAGGCTCTTCAACTTGAACAGGAAAGCGGGGCGGTAGCTCTTTTTAAGGGTAAATAGAATTTACAGACCAAACAAAGATAAAAAAGGAGCATTTACCCTGGCCCCTGGGGGATCTCTCCTCCTAGTGCCCCCTGAGAATGTAAAACCCTAATAAATAACCTTAGAAAGGCCCTCTAGTGGAGAAGAGGCTACTTTACATGGAGAAAATCACATGATCTATATTACGTATTTTCGTCTGGAGGGAAAAGATGTGATTGCAATTGGGCGGGGTGGGTGGGGGAGACTTGAGGTTCCTTTATCCCAGGGCAAGGTGGTCATCCTTCTTCTAGGGCACCCTTTGAAGCTTCTTAGGCGGGGTGGGATTTAGGAGAGTGGCAGGCCAGGCCGGGTGGGAGCGGGGGTGTGAGGGAGGGAGACGAGGAAGAAGGGCTTTCGACGTCTGGCTGACGACACCTGGGAGCTGGAGGAGCCCAGCCGTTTTTTCTCCCTGGCCACTCCCTGCCTTGATCTATTGAGAAGGCAAAGGCACATCTGTCTCCTTGGGGGCGTTGTAGGAGGCGGAAAGCAGAGCTCAGCTCGGGGCCCACGTGCAGAAGCCTGGGACCGGGGCTGGTACCATGAGCACGTGGTGGTCCAGTGAAGCAAGGGTCGCCGAGGCTGGGTGGGAAGCCAGGGCTGGGGGGCACGTGAGTGTGTGCGTGTCTGTTCCAGGAGCAGGCCAGGAGGTGGCTGGAAGGAAGTCAGAGGGGCCAGCCGGGAGGTGCAGCAGCCCTTGCCTGACCCCGCGGGCCCCGCTCTGCACCAGTCCTTGCTGCCCGGGCTGTCCCCGCTGCAGCTCCTTGGCCCACTGCTCAGGAGCTCAGCAGAACTACCGGCCCTACCTGCTGAGGAGCCGACGCCTGCTTCTCTTCCTGCCTCTGAGCCAGTCACGTTGCCTCCCTGAGCCCCGGTTTCTTCCCCCCCAAAGTGGGGTCAGTGGTGGTGCTTTCCTCACCCTTCGTGGCAAGGATCAAGCCAGCACACAGCGAGCCTCAAAAATGCCAGCGGTATCTTTTGCGCTTAGCGTTTCTGCCTGTTGCCCCTGCCGGGGACACCTTGACCTTGGGCTGCTTGTTTCAGGCTGGGAAGATTTGGGGGCACAGTGGGAGGCCAAGGCAGGGGAGTCTGAGCATTCTGAACCAAAACAAGAAAGGTAAAATAGTGCAGCCCTTGAGGAGTCACCTTTTCTGTGGGGTGTCTGAGACTTACAAAGAATATGTACATTTTATTTTTACACCACCTTGTTCTAGAAAGGTTTTTAGGTGGTTTCACAGCCTCAAGAAACCCAGACAATCAGCCAGTGCCTCACCCAGCAGGAAATCAGGGACACTTGTGAATGCCAGTAACTCGTTTACAGACACACGCTTTCAATTTTTCAAAGCATTTTCACCCTCTTTCTTTGACTAGCCAGTAACTGGAGGCCTAGGTAAGACCCTGTGGGGGCTGCCGTGGGGGATATGGACATGGAAAAGAGGTAGCCCCCATCTTCCAAGTGGTCATAACCCTTTCAGACACACGTGATCATGGAATGCAAGTAGAATCCTCTCCTTGCGACAGAAGAAGAAACTGAAGCACAGAGAAGGTAAGCGACTCGTTGAGGATCACTGTAGCAGTTTGACATAGTTATGAATTCCAAAAATAGATATTGGATTATGTTTGTAATCTGGTCTGTACCTGGGCATGATTAAGTTATGACTAGGGTTTTGATCGGACCACGTCATTAGGGCGTTGAGTCCCCACCCACCAAGGGGCACCAAGACGTGGCAAAGGACCAAGTTGAAGCTTTTTGATGCTGGGGGTTCTTAATGTTGGAGTTTGATGCTGAAGCCTTAAGCTGGAGTCCCGGGAAGCAAGATCACAGAGGAAAGAGTAGCCAGCCCCAGGAGGAGAGGAACCCTGAGCTCAGGAAGAAGAAAGCCCTGGGAAGAAAGAGACCTTGAACCCTGAGAGAAGCAAGACCCTGGAGGGAGGAACCCAGGAAGCCTGAACCCTCTCAGCTGTCGGCAGCCATCTTGCTCCAACATGTGAAAATAGACTTTTCTATTTTGATGAGGGAAGTAACTTATGCTTTATGACCTGGTGACTATAAGCTCCTACCCCAAGTAAACACCCTTTATAAAAACCAACCAATTTCTGGTATTTTGCATCAGCATCCCTTTGGCTGACTAATGCAGTTACACAGCGAGGTAGGACCAGAACTGGTGCCCCGATTCTTGACTCAGGCTTCATTCACTCAACATTTGTGGAGCACCCCCGTGCTAGGAGCTGGGGATGCAAAGATGAGCTACACAAGCTCCACCATTATGGGGCTTATGTTCTAAGGAGGAGTGGGGAGGATAAACAAGGCAATGAATTTAAACAGGATGTTTCCAGGTAGCGTTAAGTGCAGCAAAGAAACAATGACATAATGGGATAGCGATCTACAGGAGTGGTTACTGGGGCAGAGGGGCAGGGAAGGCAGAGGGAAGAGAAAGGGAGGAGTAAAACTGCAGGGAGAGGAGGACAGGTACTGGATGGTGCCACTGTAGAAAGAAGCCCCCTCGCCACACCGGGAATTCCACCATCACTTCCCTCTCTACCTCCAACAAAGGGACAGAAATGTGTTTCAATTAGACATGCTTTTATTTGTTGAACTGAACAACAGCTCAACTGTGTGGCCCCTGTTTGGGGGGCCATGACCACAGTTTAAATGTTGCCTTATTCCTCGAAAGCATTTAATGGACTCCTGGCATGAGGCAGCCCGACAGGAATGGCCAGAACCAACCAGTTCAAGGTTGTGGAGCCAAGAAGGGGCAGACTCGTCTATGGGGGGAAACACTTTCACTACCTTGGTTTCCATCTCCAGGAGGCCCTACTGCCCCCGGGGACGGTGGGCCCATATCCTTCTAGGGAAGATTTCAGCACTGGATGAGGAGTTTGCTTTCTCTATGACTCTGGTACTGGGGGCTGGGGGGTACCTGGCCACCATGTAAATTTCATATGGATTGGCATCAATAAAGATGTGGTTACCATAGCAACCACCAACCTCTTAATAAAGCCACATCCTGAGAACATTAGGGAGAGGGGGCTGGGCTGGGAGCCAGGAACCCTGCCTCTTTCTTTATCCCATGCTTACCACCATTCTTCACACCACCATGCCTCAGTTTCCTCAAATTAATTCTTTCCAATAAATTTGGTCACAGAGACAGAACCTTGACTGAAGGATGCTCCATTAATTAAAAAGCACTGTCCCAGAGTGGAAAGCGGCCTGCTTGTTTCTCCCTGAGATTTGTATTTATAGATCTAGGAGTTGAACAAGGAAGAAGGATCTGAATAAGAGGTCTAATTCTACCCCCAGCTCTATGACTTGCCATGTGACCTCTAAAGTGGGTATAAATATGCCCTCTGTCTCTACTTTATGGGGCTATGACGAGAGCCACAGGTGGTCACAATGTGAAAGCACTCTAAAATGCAAGCTCTCACATAAATGGAATCAATCCCCAGCTGAAACCCCGTCAGCCCCCAAAAGAGCCCCAGCCCTACTGCTTTCGTCAGAGTAGTGGCTCACAGGCCAGCTGTGCGTGAGAATCACCTGGGAAGACTCAATCGCCACCATTTCCTGGGCCCCACACCCAGAGGTTCTGATTTAATTGATGGGGCAGAGTCTCTGGGTGGGTAGTGTTTAAAAGCTCCCCTGGGGGACTCTAATGCTCAGTCAGGGTTAGGGTCTGCTCTGGAGCAGCACATCTCAAACTGTGAGGTGCTTAAGAATTTCCAGGGACCTTGTTAACATGATGGTTCTGATTCAGCAGGTCTGCAGGGTAAAGGTTTGCCACACTGGATTACTAGGGAGCATACTCAAAATGCAGAATCCCAGGCCCTACCCCACCAGCTGAATCAGAATCTGCATTTTAACCCTGCATGAACATTAACGTTTGAGAGCCACTGCTTAGGACCTTTGCCAGGGGAGAAACTCTCCAGGGTTCAAAGCTAAAGGGATAAAAGATGGAGTGGGGGGGCGGGGCTTAGAAAGTTTAAAGATTAACGATCCTATTTCTCATTTGACAAGCCCTCAGTGAAGGGACCATTTATAGAGGAAAGTGCTTTGGTTGCTAAAGAGGAGCAGCTTGCCTGGTGCACATGCCGGGAGAGCTTCAGTTAAGGGGTATGTAAAAGCAAGCCAGGAGTGGGAGTTTCTTGAGAACATTCACTAGAGACAATTCATGGAATGGTACACTTATGATTTGTACACATTGCTATACAAATGCTATGCTTAAGTGTTCTTTTAAAAAATAAAAGCCAGGTGCTGACTTATCTTGAAAGCTAGCAAGGCTAGTGTCTTCTCTAAAGAGAAAGACAATGGCTTTAAATGTGCGAGGTCCAGGTGGGGGCTGGCATGAGCAGGGAGATGGTAGACCAGATACTCAGTGCTGACAGTGACCGCCCGGCTTGACTAGAAGGCCAGACGCCATAGCTCCTCCTAGCGTGCCCGGGGCCCGACAGCGTCAGCATCAGCTGGGAACTTGTTAGAAATGCAGAATCCCAGGCCTCACCCCGGATCTATAGAATCTGAGCCTCTAGGGACGGGGCCCAGGAATCTTTTATTAGACTTTCTGGGTGATTCTTGGGCACGGTACAGTCTGAGAAGCTCTGACTTGGTGTTCTCAAAGTGTGGTCTAGACCACCAACCTCAGAATCACCTGGAACTTGTTAGAAATGCAAACGATCAGACCTGCCCCTGGGCCTACAGGCCCTGCTAGCTCACCCAGTTGTGCGGTGCTCTGTGACGATGACGCACAGGTTAGAGACCACGTAGGGAGTTACTGCAGTTTGGACTTCCTCAGTAACTGCACAGAAAAGGGTTCCCGAGGACAGGTCACTGTCCATCCAGAGGTTTAGACTCATTGAAAGGCCTGATTGCCCTCTGGACAGTCAAATCCCACCCTTTGGGGCGAGAAATTGGCTTCTCCAGACTCTGCCCAGTATTAATTCCCTTTGCACGGTGCTCACCATGCACAAAGAGCTTTCTGCCCCCTGTCTCGTCTGAGCCTCCCGGTTCTGCCAGGTAAGCCAGATGGGTGTTACCCCATCTTAAAGACAGGGATTTAGGGGGTGAGGAGTTCAGTCACCCAGCTAGCAGAGGCCCTGGGCTACCCGGGTTTCCTTCGAGCCATCCCAGGGCTGACCTCTGTCTATATCTCACTCGCATTCCCATTCTCTCTCTCCCTTTTCCTCCTCTTAGGGGTTCTTGGAAAAAGAAAAAAAAAAAGACTCGATGATAAGGCAGCTCCTGGATGTGCTCTGGGAGGCTTGGATTCTGACCTGCATTTCAGGGCTGTCCCTGGACCTGCGGGCACCTGCCGCTGGACTGCCTCCCAGGCCAGGGGGAGGCCAGAAGGATGGGGCAGATTGGGGAGGGGGGAGCAGAGAGCCACAGAGGGGGGGAAAGGCCCAGTGCCAGGGGCCCCAGGTGGGACCGCTGGGCCAAGGAGGCAGGTGACGCCCTCGGCCAGGAGAGCCCGGGCTAGCACCTCGCTGTTCTTGAAGAGCCTCCAGCCTGCTCGCTGGGGACTGGAGATTTCCCGAGGGGTCTCCTTAACCCTGGAAACCTCCCCCTGGGGCTCAGCTGGTGAAGCCTTGAAGTCCAGGGGGGATAAACAAGGCGAGCAGGGCAGGGACGCGGGCCGGCTGGGCAGGTGGCTGCGCTGGCGAGGCGGCCTCAAGTGGCTTGTTTGTGAAATCGCGTCCCCTGGCTGCCTCCCTGGGGGAGGAGCCCCAGCTCGTGGCTGCAGCAGTCACCAGCAGCCAGGCGGGGCCGGGGGGCACACGGTCCCCTGCGAAAGGCACTTAGCGTGCTGCTGGTGCCCCCAGCGATTCCCAGGGTCATCCCACGGTGGGGCAGGAGGGCCTCCCCAAAGAGCCTGGACTTTTATATCCAGATGAGATTTGTACAGAGCTCAGCAGTGCTCATTTTTATAGATCCTATAATTATCTTAGGAATAGCCCAGGGATACTGCATGGCCAATGCTGTAGTAGTTAGGTAAACCCTTCATAGATACCAGCTATTTTGTAGCCCTGTTTCGGGGCGTCTTCGTTTTGGAGGGCTCCAAGGGCCTTTGTATCCCCATGAGAGGTGCCCAGGCCTCTCTCGACTTCTGAGAGGGGCTGTTCTCGCTTTTTCCCACTCCCCACCCCTTCCCAACAGGCATGCAAGATGAGCAGTGACCCGTGCCCTGGGCTGGAGGGGGGACTGCTGGACACCCCGGTTCTGGCTGGGGGTCCTCGGTGCTGTGCGGGTTTGGAGGGACCTGTGCCCTGGGTAGCGCCCCCTCAGCCCTTTGTCATCCTTCCTGGCCCCTGAGAGGATGGCAGAGCCCTCCCCCTTCCTTCCCCTCTGCCAGGTCCACCTGGAGGTGAGGAAGGCTCAGAAGGGTCTGGGCTAATTCCCACATGTGTGTGTGTGTTTGTCTATATATATTTTTCTTTTTGGGGGGTTATCCATAAAATTATTTTCTTTTTACATCTTTTTTTGTTTTGCTGCTTTTTTTTTTTTAATGCATGCTCTTGTAAAATGTTCAGACACTACAGAAATTAAAAAGTGAAAGAAAATGCCTTTTAATTTCACCTCATCCACTCTGCAGAAAACCATTAAGCTCAATTACATTGTTCCAAATATTTTCCAACATACATACTTCATTAATAAAATGGGCTCAAACTATAATGGTGTTCTGCCACAGGATTTTGCCCCCTTAATAACACATCTTGGACATTTCCCCCCCCCCACTCTTACCAGTTGTATAAAATCCATTGTAGGGCATACCATGATTTATTTTCTGTTCCCTAGCAATGGCATTTCCCACCCCCAGATTTTCAATATTCCAAACAATGGTGACTAGACCTCCTCACTTAGGTGACTTGTGCACGTGTACGAGTCTGTCTGTGTAGGATAGTGGCTTAGAAGTACATAGGATCCCTACCTGCTCCCACTCCCAGGTCCTGCGAATCTCTGCTCATGCCTGGGAGAGAGCCCATCACCCCAGCTGGCCCCTTCCCTCTTAGTTGCTTCCAAAGGGATTGCAAAGATGAAGGCATGTCTCTTCCAAGCCAGACTCCCTCCTGCATGGATCTCTATTTGTGGCCTGAGAAATAGGAGCTCATGGCTCTCCTGACCTGGACAACACAGAGGGGACAGTGTGAACCCTGAGCTGGGCATCCCTCAGCTGCCCTGTATCTCACAGAGTCAGAATAAGAAACGCTCCTGACCAAGGAGAGCCCAGGAGGTCCCTGTGCAGGTCATTCAGAGCCTGGGGGTGTTGTGTGGAGAGCCTAGCCCCATCCCTGGGCACAGGTGGGCCTGGCTGTCATCTTCCCACACCTGCTTTAGAAAGATAACCTGGATCCATCCAAAGGCAAGGCCTTGGCTGCGGGAGAGTCCATGAAGTGGCACAGGGACCCAGAAACAGGATTCCTGGGTCCCCGCTCTTGCTTAGCTGTTTATCTTATGAAAATAACTTTGTGTCTTTGGGTCCCAACTTCCCACTCTCAAAACACCTGCTCCTTCCTTTTTCTACTGCAAAGCTCCTGATAATTTTTGAAAATAATCTATTTGGGCCAAGGCCCTGGATGATGACCCTTCCTTCTGTTTAGGAATGGGCTGAGTTAAAGATCACCCCTTCCTTCCTTGGAACCCAGCTTTCTCCTAAGTTCTCCTTGTCTTTGTTTACTATGGGGTCTGGGAGTCCAGAAGGGGTGGGGAGGCGGCTCCCTCTCACAGGTGGCTGTGATTAATTGGGCTCCAGTGAGCTCACTCCAGGGACCTGGTGAGCAGTAAAGGAGAATTTTCCCAGAGGTCTTTTGAAGGTCTGGAGTGGTGGGGCTCTTCGAGACAGGGAAAAAACCCCAAATTGAAAACAGAAGTGAGAATGCATAAAAGAGAGGCTGAGAGTAAGGTGGGGAGGTGGGGAGTCTATGGGTGCTCAGAAAGGGAGAGGAGGAAGAGCAAGGCAGCCTGAAGTCTAATTCTGGATCCTTTAGTAGAACTGCAAGTAGGCTGTATGCCCATTTTCCTTAATCACGTTTCTCTTCCATCTCTTTGCCTTCCTTTTCGGTTGATCTACTGTCCCTCCTTGGGACTGCCCTGAGGCTGTGACCCAGAGAGGGCAGTGGGGAGCCCCATGGAGAAGGAAGCCACAAAGCACGCTTTTAGGTCTGTGTTCACCCAGGAGGAAGAGGGAGCCAGAGGTGCTATGGGCTTTGGGGCTCTCTGAGGCTCTTGAGTCTAATTCCAGCTTAGCCATGGCCCAGCCAACACTCTCTGGGAGTCAGTTCCAAGGCTGGCTTGGGAATTCTTCTGTGGGGGACTGAATGGGGGATGTGGATCTATCATCACGGAAAAGCCCCTCTTCCAACCTAAGACATATCGGAAATCAGAGAAATGGGAGGAAGCCCTGGCTGGGAGCCAGGCTGCCACTAACCTGCCCCCCGTGACCTTGGCTTAGACAGCCCTTGTGTCTGTTTCCTCAGCTGCACAGGGGGAATCACAGTCTGCCCAGCAGCCTCACAGGGAGGGATTCAAGAAGGTGTGGTTGTGCTTTGAAAAGCACAGTGGCTCAGGTCAATGTAAAGATTCGCAGGATTATTGAGCACGCTACTGCGTGTCCCTGTGAGAAGGGAGGAAAAGTAGAACTGTGGAGTCCTGTTTATAGCTGACTCATCTGGCAGGAGGCCGGTGGTATAACCTTGGCCATTTCGTAACTTTCCTTGAATCCTGTAATCTCTGGTGCAGATAAACTGGCAGAAGCATCCTTAGGGAATACGCGTGTCGCCTGGAATACTAAGAGACGGCAGCCCTATTACAGCCTTTTCCACCAAGGGAGTTTCACGGCACTAGGTGGGGACTGGAAATGCAGCCCACTCCTTAGCCCCATTTTACGGATTTAACCATCTTCCCACGCTCCTTCAATAATTCATAGGCAGATCGGGGTCCTGAGCCAGGTATCCAGATGTCCAGTCCTGGTCCCCTCCAGCTTTCTTGGTTGGCTGCCAGGGGACAAAGCTTCACTGAGTTGCGCCCCCCAGACATTAACCCCTGCCTTCCCACAGTGCTCTGGGCAGAGACCCTCTGTTTTGCCACCTCCACACCAGGAGAAAGTGAGGAAGGGAGGCAGAAAGGATTACGTGAGCCACCACCCACCCTTCCCTTAGTTCCCTTCTCCCCCCCACCCCCACCCCCATTCTCAATCCCAGGATAAAAACCCCGACCCTGATTAAAAACCACCCTGTCTGAGGTGCCTGGTCTGAGATGCCAGCACATTTTGGATGTCACCCCAACCAGGACCTTGGAGAAGAAAATCAGATGACCTGTCTTCTGGATAGTGGAGAAAGTCTCAAGTGCTCTCAAGAGCTTCCAAAGGGAGCCTCCCTTTATGCCCGAGGCAGAGCATCGTGGGCCCTTGGAAGCCCAGCGCCAGGGCCACCTCCAAGGGCCATTCAGTCCCGTCCTCAGTTTCTCTGTGAGTCAACATCGAAACCCCACTCAGAGCAGGGAGTTGGTCACGGATGCATTTAAGATTGTGCCACTCCCCACCCAGGGATGGCACCCAGGATTATCATCAGGAGGGAGCAGATCTGAGCCTGGCACCCCAAGTGTACCCTCTCCACACCCTCTGCTGCTGTGATTGGGGAACCCAAATGCCTACCAGGGATGGAAAATGGGCAAAGGAAGCCCACGGGGGTGCTCAGAGCCCCGAATGCCCTTCTCCACGCCTGCTCCCTCCAGAAGCGCCCCCCCCCCAGACTGACCCAGGCCCCAGGTTGGTGATGGTACTAACCTAGTATTCAGCAAACGGGGAACGGGAGGCAAGACATGAGTGGGATTTGGAAACCTGTGGCTGCAGCTGTAGAAGCTGGGAAGTTTCTTTGAAGAGAAGGGTGGGGCCAAGATACCACCTCGGGCAAAGATGTGCCCCGCGCCCCAGCATTAACCCCTAGCCCTTCCCCGCCCTCCACTGCAGGTCCCCTGGGCCCTCGTGGGCACAGAAGTTGGGCGCTTTACTGACCGTCTGCGTCAAAGTGCTTCCAGATTTCCAGGAACTGGGACGCCGTCAGCTCGGCAAGGTGCAGATAAGGGGGCTGCTGCTGCGGGCCAGCCATGGCGAGCGCTCGAGACCTCAGCCAGCACCGCGCTCTCCCTCCGCGCCGGCTCCGCTCTCGCACTCTCCGGGTCGTGCGCGCCACGCTGCCTTTATATACAGTCTGGCGGCTGCGCCCGCGCAGGACCTCCAGCAGGGGGCGCGCGGGCCCAGAGAATCGGGGCGGGATCGCGGCTGGGGCAGGGGCGGCTGAGGGGCTCGGCCGCGGTTCGTGGGGGGCAGGCACGTCCAGCTGAGACGGCTCCGTGCCCGCCTGGGAAACTCAGTCTTTTCGGTGAAAATGGTAGAGAGGCTGCCCTTCCCCTCCCTCCCTCCCTGAGCACCTCGAGGACAGCCACCACCTAGGCTAGCAGTAGCAGTGAGGAGGAAGAGGAGGAAGAGGAAATACAGATTTTACAAGCATTTAACCCCCGGGTCTTCAGAGTTCACCAGGACTTTCTCGTGCCTCCTCGCATCTGACCCTTCCACAGTAGAAAGACCCTTGACCGCACTTCTGATGTGGGGGCCCGAGGCTCAAAATGGCTGGATGACTTGGCCAAAGCCACGCGGCAAATAAGTGGCACAGCTCGCATTTGGGCCCAGTTCTCTTTCCACTCGCCACGTGGCCCCTTACTGGGCCCAGGAATGGGGAGAAGCCCAGGCTTTCTGGGGGGCCTGCTGGAATCAGCGACAGCGGCGGGAGCATCCAGATGAGAGTGGACAGGGGCATCCACTGTCCCTTGTCCTCCCTTTGGTGACCTCCTCCACCCCTGGGGTTCCTGCCTCCGCTTGGACATCCTGGGGGTGGGGTGGGGAGGATTTTAGATATTTGTCCAGGGGGGTAGTGGGACTAGATCGCTTTTTCCAGGTTCTTAACCACGCCCACCCGGGGGCCCTGTGAGAATTTGCCTAATGCAGTGGGCAGAGAATGTCCACCTGGAGCAGGCGTGGTGGTCGTGGAGGAGACAGGACTCCAGTGCTGGGTGCTGGCTCCCTCCCTGCTCTGTGGGGCAACTTAAGCCCTGGGGCCTCAGGGAGGCCTTATCCCCAGAGCCCCTCCAGCCCTCCTCGCCCCCTCTCAGCGGAGTGGCTGAGAAATGAATTGATGCTCATTAACATGTGCTAATGAGTGTGAGCGGCACTGCCTTCCAAGGGGAGAGCGAAAGGGAAGGAGGTAAGTGAGAATCAAAAGGAGGGCGCTAGGGAAAGGAGGGGCAAGGTTGTCCCTGGGCGGGGGGGATGAGCCCACGGTGAGCCAATGCAGTGTGGCGGTCCCAGCATCCCTTGGGTCTTTGCTCGGGGCAATGTGTTTACAGAGGCTTTCAGGAACAGATCGAGAGAGAAGGGAGTCCTAAAAAGCCACTTTAGAGGACTATTTGGGAGGGAAGGGGAGTGGGGGGAGGAGGCTGCCTCAGGCATTGGTGATGCTTTGGTGGCAGGGGAGAGTCCTGGCTCGCTCTCACCTGGTTTGGAGTCGCCATCTCCCTGCCTCTAAGGAGGCAGGATGTCCCAGTGTTTAAGATCAGGTGTTCTGGAGCCAGGTGGCTTTGGTTCAGATCCCAGAGAAAGCCATGTGTGACTTTGGGCAAACTGTGTAATCTGTCTACCTCATTTTCTCTCTTGCAAAATGGTAGCATATATACCTCGGAGACTTGTTCAGAGGTTTAAGTGAGATAGTATGCTCTCTCATTTCATGCTCGTTTGGGCTCCCAATGGAGCCAGTGATCAACTGTTGGCTTGGGAAGAAATTCTTTACAGCATCTCTCCCCCAGGGAAGCGAATGTCCCCCGGAAGGGCTGACCCCACAGGGAGCCCAAGAGGCGAGGGCTAAGACTTGGTTCCTCTGAAGCCAAGTTTTGTTGGGGGACCTCCAGAACACCTCTTGGGCTCGTGTGGGGCCACCATGATGCCCACCCGCTCCTGGAGTAGGCTGGGGTGAGCAGAAGTTTTGAGTTTGGGCCACATGTGAGGACAGAACTGGCATTTGGCTTTGACAGGGAGCTGGTCGCAGGCTGATGACGCAGTCTTGTGCTGGGGAGGCTTGAAGAGACTGTTCTGTCCTGTGTCTAGAGGGAAGATGGGGCCAGCCCACCTGGTTCCAGCTCTCTGGAGCCCTTGGAGGGTGCTGTGTTTCCTGAGGAAGGGACAAGGGTTTAAAGGAGGAGCAGATGCCAGATAACAGCTGATCCATCCTTGGTGTTGAAGGACGCTAGTGTGGAGGTGAAAACCACACCAGGGAAAACTATCTCACCACGCAGAGATCCTCGATATCGCGAGAGACCAGGAGTCAGTAGCCAGAACCAGGATGTTCCCATCAGCCACAGGGGACCAGAAAGGTGAGAAGATCCCCTCCTCCCCATTTCTTCTCCCAGTCATCCCCCTCCTCCTCCAAAGGGAGGGGATGTCTCAGAACCAGCCACAATCCACCCCCACACATTGTCCTGAAGCCAGCCCCCTCGTCCAGGTAGCAATGGAGAAGAGCCTGGAGTCTTAAACTGGACCACGCCAAGTTTAAGTAACTGAATATGAGAGGAAAAACCATGGACTCAGATCAAGAAATCATTAAGGGGTGGCAAAGGAGAGTCAATGAGCAATTTTTAAAGCAGTGATGGTACAAGCAAAACTCTTTCATGTTCGTATCTCAAGTACTCCTGTAATTATTTTTAGATGTCTGAGGTTTTGCCACTCCTCCTGGACCTCCCCCTCCCATGCTGGTGATGACAGTCATGATATCCCTTTAAATGCCTTTACAATGGGCTCTCATGTGTCTGGCCTTGTTTGGTCCTCACAACAAGCTCATCAGGTGTGTAATGCACGAAATTGGGACCTTTTTAAAGATGAGGAAACTGAGCCCCAGAAAGATGAACACCCAACCCAAGACCTCTTGAGGGTGGGACATCAAGAACACTTGGGCTCCTCCAGTTTCCACTGTGGAGCAGGTGCCAAGCCCCTGTGCAGTGTGTGTAAGGTTTGTCCCAGATCCTGGCCACCAGAGCCACATGACCCAGTGGTAAGGAATGACACTGTGTCCGCTGTTTCCAGGATGCCCGTGGGTTCAGCTGAGGGCTGGCTTCCCCCTGCCCCAGAAGGGGTAGACGTTCCCATTCCCACCCTGCAGCTGCATCCTGAAGATGGTGATCCAATACCAAGGTTGATGAGAAGACTTGTCTACTTGCTCTCTGCCCCAGGCACCTGTCCCTGGCTTCATAATCGCTCCCCCAGGAAGCAAGGGAGGCCTGGCGATGCGAGATGGTGAGATGCAAACGCACCATGATGACAAACAACTTTCCAGCTGGTACCCACTGGGCAGGGTAATTGGCAGAGCTCCTCAGAGCACCTGATGTTATTTTGGAGTACATCAAAGAAAACATCAGAAGCCTGACCCGGTTCCTCCCTCCGCTTGGCCGGGTTTCTTCTGGATGGTGCTTCTTTGGTCTTTATAATGGTCAGGCCTGGCTACCGAGGGTGCCGGAGCGCGGACCTTGCCTCCCAGAAAGGAGGATGAAAGGGATACAGGAGCCCAGCAGTTTCTATGGAAACGGATTGGAGGTGGGGGGAGGATAGGGAGTCCAGAGGAACCCAGAGGTAGGAGCAGGACTTTGGAGTAACTCAGTCTGAAGCTTGAGAATCTGTGGAAAAAATTCCTCTCCTGTACAAAGGTTTCAGGTCACGGGGAGAGCAACAGGTGGTAGAATAACAGCCAGTGGGGGCCGTGGAGTGACTCCTCTCCCCCCCAGCAGGTAGAGACACATTGTCTAAGGGCTCAGGCTCCTGAGTCCCACTGGCCCCACCCTGTTTCTGGTTCCACTGTTTATCGGCAGTTCTGCCTCGTGCTGTCTGTGTGACTCTGAGCAAGGTGCCCGTCCTCCCTGAGCTTTGTTTCCTTGTTGATAAAATGGGGATCACCCCAGTAGCGCCTTCATGTGGCTTTTATGAGCATTAAGAGAGGTAATGCAAGTAAAGTGTGACACAGGACCTGGAGCCTGATGGGCACTCACAGGTGGTTACTCAAACTTGAGAAGACTGAGGGCAAGTAGGGGAGAGTCTAATTCAACCAGGACAGCCCGCTAGTCTGGCCACAGTGATTGGTTCAGGGATATGCGTGTGATAAGTTCCATCCAATGAGAGCGGTCATAGCCCAGAATGTGAAGAAGCTACTGGAAGGGGCTCCCTGTTTTCTTGCAGACAATCTGGTATGAAGCTGTGAGGTCTGGAATTGTGCAGCCATCTCAGCACCACGAGTGAAGAGTCAGAGATGGGGGAGGGCACACACAGGAAACTGAGGATGAAGTTGATATTGCAGGGCAGAGAGACTGCAAGAAACCGGGTCAGAGGTGACGTCATTTGAACTGCTGGACTGAGCTGAACATGAAGTACCTTTGTACTTTAGTTATATGCGTCAAAGTGTATCCATCAGTGTCGAGGCCATTTTAAATTGAGTTTTCTTTCATTTGCAACCCAAAAGGCCTACCTGATAGTCCAAGGAAAGCACAATTGTCCTCATGGGAGCTGAAAGTGGGAACCTTTAGAAATCAAAGTGTTTCTCTTCCCCTTTCGCAGCAGCAGGACTGCGCTCTCAGACATTCCAACTCCATCTGCAGCACTCCCCCATTTTCTTCTCTCTCTAGCAGCAGGCATCCTTGCAACCTTGCCTTTTCCTGACCTAGTGTAATCTCCCCGGCCTCAGCTCATCCCCAAGATTCTTTTGCTTCCGTTTCCCCTAACAGCCTTGGCCTCTCTGTTCCACTATTTAAACTACCATGAGAGGAATCTGAATGGTCTAGTTCATTTTTTTTATGCCAGGCCATTTGAATTGCTAGTTGCCATCCGCTGTGCTCGGACGCCTGGGGTCAGGCGCCCACCCCTTGATCCAGCCAGCTGTGGCTGTGGCCAGGGGTGCTGTGGGGAGTGGTGGGCAGCGCAGAGAGGGACCCGTTTCCCTTAGCAGGGTTGTGGGTCCAGCAACAGTAATGCCTCGTCTAGTATTGGGTGCTCCCTGTGGAAAACTCAAACAGGTGGTGAGACGTGTCGGCTGTTAACCTAGATAAAGCACACCTGACAAGCGAGTCCGCAGGTAAGAGTGAGAGCCAGGGGAAGGGGTGTCATGTGGGACAGGGGCTGGCAAACCTTTTCTGTAACGGGCCGTTTGCTTTGCAGGCTTTGCAGGCCATATGGTGCCTGTTGCAACTGCTCAACTCTGCCCTTGCACTGCGAAAGCAGTCACAGATGATACGCAAATGAACAAATGTGGCTCTGTCTCAATAAACCTTTTGTATAAAAGCACGTGGTGGGCCGGATTTGCCCTATGGGACATCGTTTGCCAACCGCTTGATCTAGCAGGATGAATTCTAGGCTAACCTCTCTAAGGCTCCATTTCTTCTTTGTGAAATGCAGATGCTAATAGAACCTATGAGGAAGGCTTGTTGTGATGATTAAATAAAAGGATGCATGTAAATTTCTTACCACAGTGGCTGGCCCAGAGCAGATAAATGTTGGCTGCTTTTTTCTCTCTCTGTTGTTGGGCTGAAACTGTTTTTCCATAACTGCATTCTAGACCTGGCTCCACCATCAGTTTGCTTTGGGAACCTAGAAGAGTCTTTTCCTTTGAGCCAGAGACTGATAACCCTCTCTCTGTGGGGTGAGACAAAGAACACTAAAGAAAGGGAGTGGAGAGTTAAAAAGGAGGCTTAAGCTGGGAGGACACAGAGAAGTGGAGCTGCAAATGAATGCAAACCTGCAGGCCTCAGTAGGAGGCTGGCTTCGTCTCTGCTCAGGGACCTGGCAGGGCTCCCTGGGCCTGATTTGCAAACAAACCCGCTTCATTTCCTGCCGGAACAGGACTTTCTGGTGGAGAGAAATTTGGATCTTTTCACCAAGGATGGGAAAAAGGTCCCTAGAGGGGCAGTGTCCTACTTCTAGGATTCCTCAGGATGCAACAGGGATATTGGAATGAGGCGCAAAAAGGTAACAGCTGCGTTTCATCCATTCATTCAAACTTTTATTTATTCGTGCTGTCAAAAATATCTATTAACTATCTGCTCTGTTCCAGGCCCTGTAATAATCCCTGGGGAGTCAGCGGTTAGCAAAACAGAAATGGCCCCACCCCCAGGAGTTTACCTAGGTATTGATCCAAACACACAATTGGATATTTAAGGGCAAACTGGGTATTCAACAGTGGTTTGACTTCTCTAGCCTCCCCGAGGTTTGGGGAGGACTCCCTGAGAGTGAACGGGCCAGAGGGAGGAAGGTGGTGAGCGTTCCAGGGATTTAAATCCCAGGTTCAAAGGCTCTTGCTGGAGGGACTGTAACCCTAGTGTGACAGGAGCACAGAAAGGAGGATGGTGTTAGGGCTTGACCTGTGTCCCCCCAAAAGAGATGGTGAAGTCCTACCTCCTGGTACATCAGAATGTGAGCTTATTTGGAAATACAGTCATTGCAGATGGAATTAGTTAACATGAGGTCATACTGGAATCGGGGGGATGTTTAATCCAATATGGCTTGTCACTAAAAGAAGAGAAGAGACAGATGCACACGGGGAGAATGCAGAGAGGGAGGCTGAGGCTGGAGTGGTGCAGCCACAAGCCATGGACACCGAGGGCTGCCAGCAACCACCAGGACCAAGGAAAAGCAAGGAAAGATCCTTTCCTAGGGCCATTGCTGCCACCTTGATTTTTGGATATTTGGACTTCTGGCCACTTCTAGAGAGTTTTAAGCCACCCAGTTTGTGGTCTTTTGTCCTAGGGTTGCCAACCCTAGGAAACTAATATAATGTGTTGTATGGGTGATGCGGAAGAGGTAAGCAGATCAGATCCCAGAGCTCTGGGAAGCCGTCAAAGGGTTTTCAATAGGGAACAAATGTGATCCGAATTGCCTTCTTCAAGGATCTCCTAGGTCCCTGTGTGGGGCTGCCTGGAGAGGGGGAAACTAAGTGGACACCGGGAGATCTATGCAGTGACTGCTGCAGGTGTCTGTGAGAAATGGTGGTACCTTGGACTTGGCAAGGGGCAGTGGTGTGCAGAGAAGTGGTCAGGAGCCGAGGGTATACCCGCCTTAGCATGGCACTCTGGAGGAGAGCGGTGACATTTAGTGGGATAGGGAAGGACAAGATTTGGTGGGGGAGACCCCTGGTTTTGTTGGGTTTGTTGTGCTTGAGTTACCTTTGAATCAGTCAAAGGGAAGGCAAAGTCTCCTTAGTGGAGAGACTGAACCTTAGTGTGACTGGAGCCCAGAAAGGACTCAGGGCTTGGAGAGAGACCTGGGCTGGAGAGGCAAATCTGGAATCCTTGGGTGCGGCAAAAATCAAAGCCATGGCCCTGGAAGGCTGCACTGGGCCTGGCCTCCCTCGCTTGGGCTGCTCTTTGCCTTGGTGCCCTCTGCTGCCATCCCCAAGGTCTCATCCTGCTGCTTTGATCCCCCATAGCCATTCAAGAGAGAAGGGATTGCTCCAACTTTGAAAGCATCCATGGTCTGTCTTCTTCAAGCACTGGGCCACTAAACTAACCAAAAAAGAAATAGCTCTTCCTAAAACCTGCTACTCAGGCCTTAGTAAGCAGTGATGTGGGACAGCAGGACCAGGTACCCTCTGTAAGTACCACTGAGGTCTCGAGAGCCACCCTGATGTACCTTCGAGCACCCAAAACCTGGGGCTGCATGCACTATCCCTGTGTGGGCAGACTTTTCTTCTCAGATTACTAGTTATTTTAAGAGAAGAGGGAGAGCATGTGCAGAGAGAACAAATTAGCCTCTTCTGATTGCAGGAAGACATGGATTTCATGGTGACCAGCCAATCTCAAACTGCGAAAACCTTGAAACTTGTTTTTATGGACCTTATTGGAAACCCAAATTCTTGGTTTTAGATTTAACTTCTGCCTTGGCCTTAGCTTTTGCTTCTTGCTTATGTTTCTCTCCCTGTCTGAGATAACCTCCTTTCTCCTCCTTCTCACCAGTTTAGATCTAGCATCAGGAAGCCCTTTCTTATAGCCCGGGCTCATAATCCTGGCATGTCCACTATTTAGTATGTGCAGTAGACGTTTGTTGATGCTGGTGACCCATCATCTGAACCTTCTTCTTGCACTTGGGAAATTCTGTGTCTTAGGAGATTCTGCTTCTTATTAGAGAAACTAGAAATAATGGCTTCTCTCTGTCATCTTCCCTTGCAGCTAGAGTTCAGGCATGAAGCCCATCCTCCCATCGCATGCCCTCATTAAAACTTTGAGTTTGGAGCTAGTGATGCAAGGAAATGAACTGCAGGGATAATTCTACAGTAGGAGCAATAATTGCAACAAAACAGATTTCTCGTGGCAGTGGTGGCAACTGATGCTAATGCGTGACGAGGTTGGCAGTGCAAGCTGCAGCATCTAGTGCTTAGTGGTGGCGTGGTAGTAGGTATTCTCACTGACTAATTCTTTGCATGAGTTTTGGTATTGTTTTATGCTGTGTAAACCTGAGCCCAGCTTTTAGCCTTCTGGAGATTATGGGAGCCACCCAATATCCTTTTAATGAATTTCTTCTCTGCTTAAGTCAGTCAGGTTAATCTCTGTTACTTGCAAGTGGGAACCCTGACTGATGCCAAGAGCTTCTTTCCCCCTCTTGCTTACACACAGTCCTGTCTTATCTCTAACTGTTTCATAAATGTTGGCTTTATCTTACCAAGAGGGTGATGTGCTATCTCAACAAAGTAAAATATTGACTAGTTAAGCGTGTTCATTCTCCGTGGTTTGACCATAGCAGACACCACTAGTCAATCGCAGCATTTTCTCCCCTGGATCCTGGGCCCAGCCTCAGAACCATTTCCAATACAGGTCCCAGCAGTCATTACTAATCAATTGGAGTCATCTCATGAAATGAAAGCTGTTTCCCCTGCTGGGTTCGTTGATGAGAATCTGAGAATCACTGTGAGCTGGTGTTGGAGAGTTTAGCAGTATCAATATATGTAGCAGGTTCACACACAAGGCAAGCTTGACTCAAGTAGCTTGAGCAAGAAAACCTACCTAGCAAAATACAAAGATAGGGCACTTACCAAGGTGGGAACGATTGCCCTTTTTTGATGTGGTTGCAGAACTGGCCGGCATTTGATGGCCACAGGGAGTAAACCGATGTGGGAAGAGCAGGGTATCCACCAGCCCGGCTCTCTTGTCAGCCACTTACAAACCAGATTGGAGAGAAGTGTGGGCTTTCCCAGGACCTAAGGCACAGGTCACTCTTTCTCTCCATCCTTACTGTCCCACCCCAGAACAAGTCACCATGGCCTCTCACTGGATGATGGCAGTAACCCCCTGTTGTGACATGAAAAGTGCTTTTAGAGGCAAGGAACAGAAGACTGGACTGAAACAGAAAGGAGTTTGTTCTCTTCACTTGACAAGGAATCTGGTGCTGACTCAAAGCTCAACCCTGGCAGTCCCAGCTCATCCCTAATTCTCAACCTTTCCTCTAGGTTTCAAGATGGCTCCCCACTTCCACACGTTCCAACCACTATAGTACTCAGCTCTTTCAGCAGGGAAGCAAAAGCAATCCCAGCAGCGACTTGTCATGGGTCAGGATCCCTAGAAGCAGAGCCTGAGATGAGGAATCTTGTGCCCGTGACTTATTGTGGGAGGGCCCTCAGGAGAAAGCTGTGTGGGAGTGAGGGATACAGGATGGGGCAGAAGAAGCTTACCAAGCTGTGGGCTCAACTGAAGTCTAGCCTCAGCCTGATCCAGTGGAGTTCTGGACAACCAAAAAAGATTTTGTGGCCAGGGTCCAGCCCTTCCACCAAAGGCCAGCCCCTGGAGAAGGGTGCAGGTGTGACAAGTTAGCAGCCAACACCTGCAGCAGGTGGGATTGGATGGGGCTGCAGTAGCAGCTGCTGCACTGCAGCCAGGACCAGGTGTGTCTCAACAGTCCCAGCTGGGGGAGAGAAGACCAGGCACTCTTGGATCCCCAGGTTGCCTCCAAGTGATACCACTGCCCACCACTAGATGTCTTTCCACCCCTGCCCCCTCCCTCACACTCACACCATCCTGGAAGGGGAGGCCAGGAGAAAAACGGAAAAGATTGAGCATCCACCCCAAAGAAACCAACTCATCCAAAAGAGCCCTGGAGCCTGTTTGAGCTGAGACACTGAGGTTTCATAAACTGGAAGTTTACAGTGTGTTTCTCCATTACCCACCCCCACTTCCCTGCAGGGTAGGGGCACTTGGGGAAGATTGGGCCAATTATGGGAAACTATATTTTCCTTGCACATCTGAGTGAATTTGGGATGCTGCTCTACTTGGTTCTTGTTTGTCTCCCACACTAGAATGGAGGGGTCTGTTTAATTCATCGCTTTTTACCCTGTGCCCAGTCCAGTTTGTGGCACATCCACACTCAGTGAATAATTGTTGAACGAATGAGTGGAGGGTGGAGTGGAAGAGGATGTTTCTGTACACAGATCCAAGACCCCAGAGGAGGCTCTAGAAATGACCACTTGTACTGACCTGGCCAGTTCAACTCCTGGCACTCAGGGGCCAGGCAGCGAGCCCACTTGGGCAGCCCGCAGGAGGGCAGCTGCTGGCCTTGTTGGGGGCCGCGGCACCGGCTGGTGAGAGGGGGCTGCCTGGCGCTCGTCCTCTCCCCTCATTCATGATCCAGCAGGCCCGGCTCCCAGCTACTTCCCTGCCCGGCCTTCCTGATGGCGTCAGTGGGAATCCCCACCTGGGCAGGTGGCAGGATGGGGTGCAGAGTGAGCAGGCCTGGGCGGAAGGGGTCAAACTGGGGCGCTTCCTGGATGCCTCGGCTCTGGCTGTGATTGCCGATGGCCTGACACAGACGCCAGGAGCCTGGGCCAAGCCCAGCCGGTGCTGGAGGTGACAAGCGAGAGGGAGGAGGGAAGCAAAGGGATGTGATTTTCCAGGAGCTGCAGAGCCAGTTAGTGTTGTCTGGACCCACTGGGTCTCCTGTTCCGAGGAGATGATGGCAGTGCCCAGCCAAGGTCCCCTCTCACTGTGGTGCCATGACCCCCAGCTCCCCAGCTGCTGTGAGTATTGGCCACGAAGGCACCGAGCTGCGTCATTCTCCAAAAAATTGCCGCCTTGCCCAGAGATGTCCCCCACACCCCACTGCGGGACAGCCCATAGCCAGTGGCTGATCCATACAGGTATAAAGACCTGGCCCCCACCTCAAGGAGAAACAGCTCTGTGGTCCATTCATGCCCCCGAGTTCCACGTGGGGTCAGGTTGAGGTTAGATTTCAGGTGAGCCCACCGCTGTGCTTGGCGTCTCCCCCTGCCCTCCCGTCTCCTCTCGCTGTCTTTCAGGTGTCTCCTGAGACCCCGCCCTCCTTGCACAGGAATCCCCGTCTCAGGCTGTGCCCTTAGAGCTGACCTAAGACGTGCACTCAGAATAAAACGTGCTTCTCACCACCTGCTGAGGCACTTGGCCCTCCAGTCTAGGGCCTGTTTCTGGCAGCACCGTGTGTTGCTTGTTAGGGCAGGGTGGGCTTGCCAGCAAAGGGTCGTCCTCTACCATTTGTCAACTGCGTGGACTTGGACAAAGACCTGAACTTTTCAGGTTCAATCACCTGGAAAATCTGATCTTGCAGGGTGGCTGTGAGGTAGGGGCAGGCAGTGGAGCCTGGTGGCAAAGGCCCAGACTTTAGAGTCAGATCTGCCGGGCTGGGATCCTGGGTCTTGTGAACTTCCTCATCTTCCGTCTCCTCATCCACAAAATGCATAGCACGAACTCATGGGCTGCTGAGAGCATTGAATGCATCGAGGTCTTAACCTAGAGCCTGCCCGCACAGTAAACACCAGCAGTAGAAACCTAGAGCCTGCACACAGTAAGCGCTCGGTAAGAAGTGTTGCTCTTACTATGAATGGGGATGATACGCCTGCAGTTCAATGGAGACAATAAATACCCTTGGTGATTTGGGACAGGGGCCTAACGAGTGCCCCACATGTGTGGCAGATGGGGAGTGGGACTGGGGAGGGGTGGGCAGATGGAACCCCCGGGCTCACTTCTCTTCACCTGCTGTGAACCCTAAGGTCACTGTTCTGCAGCAGCCTGCCCACATGCTAGCCCATTTGTCACCCTGTTGTCTCCTCCACAATTGAGAACCAGCTACAAGGCACGCAGAGTGCGGACCTACTTCTTCCCTCTTTGCCTGAAGAAGGGGAAGCTAGGATGGCAAGCAGCGAAGAAAGATCAGCTGTGTGTCCTTGTGGAGGGGACATCTTGACAAGATGGGAGGGACCCAAATTTGAGGGGTTGGCACACTGTGGTTTGAAGGCCAAGTCCAGTCACCGCCCGTTTTTGTATGGCCCAAAAGCTAGGAATGGTTTTTACAGTTGTAAATGGTTGAAAGGGAAAAATTCAAGAGTAGAACAACATTTCATGATTAACTCATGATCCATTATTAAAATATTCCCAGTAGATTAAGAATATTTTTATATTCAATATTATACCGGAGGCCCTGTTTGGTTCAATAAGGTAAGATAATGAACTTATTGATTGGAAAGGAAGAAATATAGCTGTCCTAGGTGAAAATGGTATGAAATTCAAACTCGAGTGTCCACAAACAAGGTTTCGTTGGAACCCAGCCACGTTTGCCTACGGCTGCTTTATGCCCGCAAAGCTGAAAACATCTACTGTCTGCCCCTTTCCAGAAAAAGTTTCCTGTCCCCTGACTAAAAACACCAGGTTGACCAAGATTGGGTAGAAAGGAAAGTTGTTTTTCCCCTGCTTATATTTTCTTTCCCCGCCATTCCATCTCTTTCCCCTTCCAATGCTTTGTGCTTTCCTAACACCCAGCTAATGCAGGGGGAAGAATCTGATTAATAAATTCACACTGAGGTGTTGGTGACTTAATGTATTACGCCCTCCTTCTTCTCCCAGGAGGTTGGACTAAAGGAATCAATTTTTGAGTGGTGGAATTTTAGTAACTGTGGATGTGTGTGTGTATGCAAGAAAGAGAAGAAGAAAGAGATTTATAATCACAAAGTGTAGAAGCTGCAGGGCCTTGGCCACAGGAAATAAGTTGACTCTTTGGGGAATGAACCATCTGGGGTGACCAGTATAAGCCCAAATCAGAGAGCTCCCAGGACCTCTGAGGACAGGTGAGAAGAGGAAGTGACCTTGCTGATGCAAACTCTAAACTTGTACAGTCCAAGGCTCCTTTGAGAGCCAGATAGTGCTATCTCCAAAGAACATGGAATCTGCAGTCAGGGTGGTGCTCTCCCGCGCACTGTCCAGGGTGCAGGTGAAAAGGTGAAAGCTGGCTTCGTGCATTTACGTGTATTTACGGCCTTGACCCTTGCTTTGGCGTCTGGGTACCAGCCTCTTGCCTTTACTGAGCAGCATAGCTTTGCCTGCCTCTTCTCTCTGCTGCCTGGATCTGTAGGCCACTGACGGCTGGAGAGGCAGGGCCAGTTCAGCAGGACTACTGCTGCTCAGCCGACCCGTGGACTGTGACATCAGCCGTCTTTCCTCGGGCCACGACTGGCTGGAGAGCCGTAATAGAATTGCCCCGGCCTGCCTGCCTCGTCTCTGTTTGCCAGGCTGCCTTTCCTCCCCAAACCCGAGTGCACGCCCGGACCTGCCAGCCTAGCCTGGGCACGCCCCTGTTTACAGCCTGCACGGCCCTCCCATCCCTCTGCCTCACCCCTGCCGCCACCCCTCTTGGCCTTCACTCCAGCCCTACCACCCTCCTTGGAGGCCCCAGGACTCCCCTCATTGCTCCCCATTGCCAAGCCCTGGCTTAAGCTTTGTCCCCTGCTAGAAGCTCTTTTCCCCAACTCGGCAGCTCCCACGCCCCCTCCAGAGCCTCCGCTTTGCCCTTCCTGACTGACAAGGGCTCTGATGGAAGTTCTTTTTTCCCACGCCCGATTCCCCAACAACCAGTCAGGCTGTCCTAGAGAACCACGTCTGTGCTCCGTTGACCCTGTTAGCTTCCTATGAGCTTGCCTCTGCCCATGTGGACTTAGTGAATTCGCGGCCATCAAGTAGGCGCTGTACACGCCCCACCTCGTGAGGGTTGAACGGTGCGGCGTAGGTCAAGTGCTTGGCCCAAGGCTCTGCACGGGGAGCTCAGAAGAGCCGCCGTGAGCCCTGCCAGAGCTACGTGGCCCCCTTGACTTCAGCAGGCCAGGCTTCCCCCAGCGTCCCCCTGCCACCTTTGTCACCTGCAAGCGCAGGGAATTCGGAGTGCTCCCCACAGATGAGCCTGGGGCCAGGACTCTGCCTGGCGTCACACCCCAGCTTGGCCTCCTTCCCTTCCCTGCCACCCCACGCTCCCTTCCTGGTTTCTCCTGGAAGCATTTCCCTTATAAATCACTGGCCCATGCATCCTTTCCCAGCGTCTGCTTCTGGGAGGTCTGACAGGGGCTGGCAACTTTTATAGAAGGGGCCAGCTAGTAAATATTTTAGGCTTTGTGGGTCACACGGTTTCTGTCGCAACTACTCAACTCTGCGCTTGAAGCACAGGAACAGCCGCAGACTGCAGGTGAAGGAGCGTGCGTGGGGTGTGGCTGTGTTCCAATAAGACTCTATTTACAGAAGCAGGTGGTGGGCCGGATTTAGCCTGAGGGCCGTGGTTTCTTTCCGAGGAAGATACCAGCCCTGGAAGCTTGGTGTTCTAGTATACCCCTGTTTATACAGCAGGGGGATCCGAAGTACATGAGGTTAAGGAGTTGGCCCAAAGAGCCCACCAGTGAGTGGCAGAGCCCGGGTTGGGAGCCAGGTGGCTGGCTCTGAAGCCTCTACTGCCCTGTCCTGACAACAGGGGCTTAGACACATGGGGTCAGGGAAGCCTCCAGGAGGTGAAAGGAAAAGGGGGTACAGATGAGGAAGTTCTAGTTGGTTTAACTCCCCACCATCTTCAGAAGGAAAGGTGGCAAGTGGGAGCCCGGGCTGAGGGGCGGGACTGCATCTTCCCCTAAAGTTCTGGGTGATGGCCAGCAAGTGATTAATCTGGTCGGTTGCCATCCAAGGCACTGGAGAGACTGAGCAGGACTCTGGAATCCTATGTGGAACTTGCCTGCTGGAAAGATTTTAAAAATAGCACCGGGCCCATCGACAAGCCTGTGCTAATTGCCCTGATGCTCTGGCACTCTCGCCAAGGTGCTGCCACACAGACTGTGCCACTCCCCAGTTTTACATCGAGAAGTCTTTGTGGAGAAGGGATGTGAAGCCGCCCACTAGGCACTGAATTTTGCGGCCAAGTAGCTGCCCCATTATGAGGGTCTCCAACATGAATGTGATTCGAGCGAAGGGGTGGCAGAACTTCACCGCAGTCAATTTTAGAACATTTTCATCAGCCCAAAATAAGCAGGGAAAAAGACGCTCCACATCATTATTCCTCAGGGAAGTGCAAATCAAAACCACGGTGAGATACCACATCACGCCCGCTGAGATGGCTATGATGATAGCGAGAGAGAACACGTGTTGATGAGCATGTGGAGAAATTGGAACCCTCACACACTGCTTGTGGGAATGTCAAATGGTGCGTCTGTTTTCAAAAACAGGCTGCGGCATCTTAAATGGCTCCACATCGAATTGCCATGTGACCCAGCAGTTCTACTCTCAGGCAGATACGCAGGAGAAATGAAAACCTATGTCCACATAAACCCTTGTACACACATGTTCACAGCAGTGTTACTCACAATTGCCACAAAGCAGAAACAAACTGAATGGCTGTTGGCTGATAAATGTGTGTGAACAAAATGTGGTCTATCTGGACAATGGAATATTATTCAGCCAAGCAAAGGAATGAAGCACTGATAGACGCTTCAACGTGGATGAACCTGGAAGACATCAAGCATAATTTTTGAAAGGATGAATTTTGCATCTGAAATACCAAGCATAGTGCCAAGCCCAGGTTGGTGTGCAGGAAGTTCTTACCCAAGGCCTACTAGAACAGCTGAAGAGGACGACTGGGGAGGGGCCGTGCTGTGTTCCGGGGGTCTGAGCAGCCGTGACATTCTGAGGAGACAGGAGTAGGAGGCGGCAGGGATGTTCTGTGTCTTGGCTGGACAAGGTTGGGGCCCCCCGGCCTGTTGGACAACGATGAGGTACAGCCCCGGTGCCCCTACCTCTCCCCTTTTGGCTCCCTTCTCCTTGGGAACACTGTTGTTTCTCCCTCAAAAGTCTCCTCTCCACCAGTTCTCCGTCTCTTCCCGGGCTGTTTGCTCTCAAACGGGAGCCTGGTGGTTGGCAGCCGGTGAAGACCCCAAGGATCTTCCTTATCCCTCACAAGCCTTCCTCCTGAGCTGCGTTTCTCCTCGTTGAGCCTCGTGCTCCGTGGTCCAGTCACATGGAACTGCTCGCTGTGCCCTGAATGCCGTCTTCTGCCTCTGGGCCTTTGCACATGCTACTCTCCTGCCTGGAGCATCTTCCCTCTTTCCTATCTCCTCTCCCTGCCATCCCGGCCAACTCTTGTTCATTCTTCAAGTCTCAGGTTAGGTTTCACCCAGAAAATACCCCACCCCCCAGTCTGGTGCTTCCATGGCACCCACACTTTCCCCCTCATTGTTTTCATCACACTGCATCATAATTCTGTTTTCTTATTGGCTTCTGTGACTAAACCACCCTGATGAACACAGGGACTCTCCATTGCTCTTTGCTGGGCATGGAGAGAGTGAGTGGATCTTTATGAATTATATTGTTGGATGAACAAGTGAATGAATGAATGAATGAATGAATGAATGAATGAATTCCGGATGATGATGAAATAGGCACTGCAAGCGTCAGAGGGGAAGGTCTGGGTGGGTCGCTGGCTCATGGCCACATGGTAAATTGGTGCCAGGGCCTGGAGTCTGGGTGCCAGGCTCTTCCCACCCATGGTTTCTGGATAAAAACGTCCTGATGTGTCTGGGACAGTGACATCCCCTGCTCGGCTCCCTGGCGCTCTTGGATCCAAATGCTTTCAGCCAGTTTCTATAAATGGGAACATTTTCCTCGGGCAGCAGCTGCCATGGTAACTGGCCAAATCTTAGAATCTGGGCACTGGGGACAGACCAGCGATCAGGCAACTTTTAAGAGGTTTGTTTTGAATTGTGCTGGCATGTGGAAGCTTGTTAATTAGAACTGACTCTGCCCAAGTGCCCCACAATGCCAGAAGTCTCCGGAAAGGGATCTTCAAGAGCTTTCATTGGTCATACTCATGGTGTCTCCAGCGTATCCTCTGGATTCCAGGTTGTTTGGGACTCATCTGAGGCAGGCTCAGAGACTCTCCAAGGTATAGTGAGGTGCCAAGATTGGGGAGTTGGCACAGATTAGTGGGGAGAGGAAGATCATACTTAACTCTGGATATTCTATTCCAGTTGGACTTCTAAGTCACCAAGCAGGCCCAGGGGCACTTCCTCCCCTTGGCGCTTTATTAAGTGGCAGGACAATATTTTTGAAACCTTAACTGATGGAATTTTTCCCATTCATACCGTGTGGCTATGTAGTGAGCATTCCTGCAGCACATGCAGCTGTGCGTAATCATACAGCTGCTCAGGCTGTGCACTGCATAAGCTCATACAGGCTATGTGCATGATGCCCTCTGGAATCGTGCAGTGTGAGAGCCCTGGGAAGGGAAGTAACAACAAAGGAAAAAGGAGATGCTTCCAGGCTTTTACATTCTGAGGTCTAGCCTTAGGAGAACAAAAGGGATTTGGAGTATTTTTATATAAACAAGAATAAGGATTCTTCAACACCACATTAAGGAAAGATTCCTTGGGCTGTCAGAGGGAGAAACAACAAGTGCATAGAAGTTAGTGGCTCTTTGAGAAAGACAGCCAGGCTCTCTGCTCCCTGGGCCAAGAATGTCCCATTTCCTAGGTGGAGCTCCAGAAGAGGAAGGGCTACGGGGTAGACCTAAGCAGATAGAGCCTCCGATGGCCCCACTGAGCTTCCTGCACCCCAGAAGGGTTTGCGGCAGCAGATTTCAGCACTGCGGGCTTGGCATTGGAGCTGGCCAGGGAGGTGCTAAAACGTAAGGGCTGTGGTCAAGATGAGCCTTCGCGAAGCAACCTTCTGTGTGAACCGACACCCAGGGGTGGCTGGGGTGACTGCCTACCCTGCAAGGTCAGAGGGGACAGAGGACAGCAAGAATCAGACTTACCCCCCACCCTTTCATGCTCCCCAACACTTAGATGCAAATGCGTGGGGCAGTGGGGTTGGAGACCTCCAGCTGGCCAAGATTTAGCATCCGTCCCTCTGGTGGGCAATCAGAATGGAGATTGAGCGGGAGAAGAGAAAAACTGAGGCAATGTATCTCTCACCCCTCAGTCTTGTGTGCAAGATTCGTTCCTGCTACAACAAATTGCCCTGAGATCATCAGACAGAAGCCGGATTGGCTATCATCGGCTTGGGTTCGTGGTTATTCTCCAGGGCTGCTTATCAGAATCCCCTGGGGAGATTTTGTGAAAACTCACTTGCTTTGGCCCTACTGTAGACTTAGAGCAACCTTAGAATATCTCTGGGTACAATAGCTGTGCAAGGCAGGGCTGATCTGTGCACACCATTGGATAGAACAGGACCTAAAAGTTAGCACGCGAGAATCTTAGCTGAATCTCTGCTGCATGCTCTTGGGAAAATTTCTTCCTCACTCTCCTGTGTGTTTATCCATAAAAATCGCCTCTCTCCTTGGGGGGTAGAACATTCAAATTCTCAGAGGAAAGATTCTACAACAAGAATATGGCATTCCATGATTATTGTTGTAAAGGGGAGTCTTTACCACTTAGAAATGCATTTTAAAATAGGAAAAGATGAAATAACAATGATAAAAAGCCACTAGTTACCTATGAAGGATGGAACAAGTGGAGGTTTAAGGATGGAAGATGGATTTCCTGGAAGGCCCCTTTTATACAGATTTGACTTTGACACTGTGTAAATGTGTCACATGATTATTAAAAATATTCAAAAATGAAAATAATCTCTGAATATTGATAGAATTATGAAACAAGTGAACCTAATTATCTATGGAGCTGGTATCATAACCACACGTAATGATCAGTGATTTCAGTGACTTAACTTTATATGCCTACTAGCGAGTATATCCTAAGGACAAAGAACTGGAAACAAATCTTAAACTGTTCTCAGTAAAAATCTCCTTAGAAATAATATTAATATTATTACTTCCAAACTATTTTCCACACAGGTATTTAGTAAAGTAAAGCAGATAAGTAATGGCATTATTAGAAAACAAGATTTTCAGCATAAGAGAAAAGAGATGCAAATATGAAATTAAAGATGCCAAGAAAAAATTAATTTAAATTTTGAATTGGGAAATATCTGTATAAACTTCTGATATTTCTTCTCTTTTAAAACAATACATCCACATGCATTTTTTTGTATTTCCTGTATCTATGAACCCCCAAAGATCTAGAAGGAAAGACCTCCTCCATAGCAAAGAAAAGCCCAGCACCCAGATTACAGTCTCTAAATACCATTCCCCACGAAAGGGGCGGGGGGGGGAGGGCGTTTCAACAAAATGCAGTGTGGGGAAACCTCGTTTAGATTCTGATTTGAACAGAACAACTGTAAAAAAATATTTTTAAAGGCTAATTTGACATTTGATGAAGTTAAGGAATTATAACCATTGTATTATGGCTATATCTTTAATGGAGGACCTTATCTTTTTTTTCCCTCTCTTTATTTATTTTTTTAAATGTCACATTAAAAAAATATGAGATCCCCATATACCCGCCACCCCCCTCACCCCACTCCCCCCACATCAACAACCTCTTTCATCATTGTGGGTGGGACATTCATTGCATTTGGTGAATACATTTTGGAGCACTGCTATGCCACATGGATAGTGGTTTACATTGTAGTTTACACTGTCCTCCAGTCCACCCAGTGGGCCATGGCAGGACATACAATGTCCAGCATCTGTCCCTACAGTACCACCCAGGACAACTCCAAGTCCTGAAAATGCCCCGTCATATCTCTTCTCCCCTCTCCCTACCCTCAGCAGTTACCTTGGCTACTTTCTCCACATCAAATGCAACAATTTCTTCCAATTCTAATCACAATAGTTCCATAGCAGAATATCAGTAAGTCCACTCTAATCCATACTCTATTCCTCCATCCTGTGGACCCTGGGATGGTGATGTCCACTCCACCTCTATATCAAGAGGGGGCTTAGATTCCACATGGATGATGGATTCAATTCCCCTACTTGCAATTGTAGGCACTCTTGGCTCCCTGGTGTGGTGGTTGACCTTCTTCACGTCCCTGTTAGCTGGCTGGGGTGAGTGTAATAAACCAGAGGGTAGGAGTTGCAAGTCTGCTGAGGCTCAGGGCCTGGCTGTCATATGGACTGTCCAGAGATTCAGGTCTCATGAGTATATACCAACCCCAGCACCAAGCACCGGGAGGATCTTATCTTTCAATGCTATATACTAAAGTATTCACAGATGACAAATCTGGGTTTGATCTCAAAATAATCCAGTGGAAAGGGGGAAAATTGAGGGTAGAGAAGAAAAAAGGTTGGACAAGTGGTCATTGCTAAAGCTGGATAATGGTTACATGGGGTTCATTGAACTAGTCTCTGTACTTTTGCTTGTGTTTGAAAATTTCCATAAATTTTTAAAAAATTGAAACAAATAAAAGGAGTGAGGAGAGGTATTATGTAATTTTCTAAATTGAAGGGATTTTAGGTTGTCCTTAAAGGGAGAACACCATGTTCTTCCAAGGAGCACATCAACATCCCTCTGGTTGCCCCCATGGATCGAGAAGCATCCGATTGGTGACCCAGACAGTGGTTTGGAAAACATGGCAGTGAAGTGGATAATCCATTCAGAGGTACATGACTGAGCTGGCCGGGCAGAAGGACAGCCATGAGTCCAGCACCAGCAGAGCACAGGACGGAGCCAGCTTTGGTCCCTGGTCTCTCTCTTCTCTGACCATAATTCAGTATCGCTTGGGAAGATAGCAATTGGCGTCAGGATCTGAAGACACTCTGGTGATTCCAAGATATCTATATATATGTATGTATTTTATACCTATATATATTTTTCAGATTATAAAAATAAGATATTCTTTTTTTTCAGGTGGTACTGGGAGTCAAACCCTGGACCCCAAACATGGGAAGCAGGCACTCAACCACTTGAGCTACAGCTGCTCCCCCAAAATAAGGTATTCTTAAGAACATGATGTTGAGTGAAAGGAGCCAGACACAACAGAATACATACTGTATTATTCCTTTTATATAAAATTCAAAAAGAGCAGAATTAAATTACATTGTTTAGGGATACATGAGTAGGTGGTGATTTTAATGAAAGACAAAACAAGGATGTGGACAAGATACCCGTGAGGAAAATGGTTATTTTAGGGGGGAAGGACTAGGCTATTATGGACCAGAAGGACACAGGGGGGCCTTCTGGGGTGCAGATACGGGCGGTAGTTACCCAGGTGTTTATTCTACAATTTATTAAGCTGCAAATATATGTGTTATTCACCTCCCTCTAAATGTGTTACATTTCACAATGAAAAGACAAAAAGAATACATTTGCTTATTGAAAATTAGGGAACTGAAAGAGTACAAAATAGAAAAACTGTCCATGATCCCTCCACCTAAAAGCTACCACTGTTAGCATTTTGGTGTGAATTATTTTGGAAGGAGTCAAAATTGGTGGTTAAGATGAGCTTTGGGGGTTCAAATCCTGGCATTTCCATTTACTAACTGTGAGAATTTAGGCAATTTACTAATGTTCTTATCCGCAAAGTAAGAGATACTAATAAATACCTGTCTCAAAGGGTTATAATGAAATAATGCACGAAGACCACCCAGAATGTAATAAATGTTCAGTCAGTGCAAACTGTATTTTAGCTCATGCCAATCCTTTAAAAAGCTGATGTATGTATGATTTATGTGTATAATCAGTGTAGTGTATATACTTATATATATTCTATTTATTTTTATAAAATTGTGATTGCAGTTCATAACAATTCTGAGACCATTGTTAAGAACAATGGTCTTAACAATTCAATTGAGACCACTGAAACAATATTAACAAGGCCTTATTGAATTTCTCAGAGGTATAATTCTTATAATAAAGCCCGAATAATCTGGCACCACTTCAAAACCTACTATTCTCCAAAGACTGATTACCTTCCTTTGCTTACACCCTTCCCTTTGTCTGGTACCCCCTCCTTCTTTCACCGGCTGGACTTCTACTCTTTCTTTGAGACCTAGCCCAATTACTGCTCTGTGAAACTCTCCTTGGTTTTCCCAACTGGGGTAGGGGAGAGTAATCCCCCTACTCATGGATTTCCAGAGCTATGGAAACCTTCATGGAGAAACCTGCACTACCTCCTACTTCCAAGGCACAGGTGGGACCTGAGCCAATGTTTTCCAGTAAACAAAATGGAGTAGAGTGATTTACAGAAAATTTTAGAGTTTTTCAGTACTTTGTTCTTTTAAAAGTGCTTTTACTTACACTATTCTATTTTAATCTTAGGAAAGCCCCACTTCACCAAAATAGGGGGTTTATTAGTCAGCCAAAAGGGGTGCTGTTGCAAAGTACCAGAAATCTGTTGGCTTTTATACAGGGTATTTATTTGGGGTAAAAGCTTATAGTTACAAGGCCCTAAAGAGTCCAACTCAAGGTTAATTTCTCACCAGTGTCATTTGCCACGTGTTGAAGCAAGATGGCAGGTGATTACTGTGAGGGTTCAGCCTTCCTCTTAAGGTTCTGTGAGCCCAGCTTCTTTCAATCTCAGCTGTAGGCTGGAGAGCTCATTTCTTTCCAGGCTGCCTTAGCTGCTCAGGGCTCTGGTCTCTTCTGCTGACAGCTATTGGACGAATGACTCATCTCTCTCTGGGGCCCCAGGATGAAGTTCTCGCTGCTGTGTCTATGGAGCGCTCTCTATTCCTGTGTGTATCTTATTCTGTGTGGGTGTTCTTTTATATAGCCCACCAAAGGGGCAGGGACTCAACCCTAATGGCATGGGTTACTTGATTTAATCAAGTAAATGTAAAACCTTTGAATTTAATACGATCAAAGGATATCACAACCAGAGGAAGAAACCAGCTTACAAACATAATCTATAGCTCTGTTTTGGAATTCATAAATAATATCAAACTACCACAGGGCGTGTTTATTGATCTTGCTATGTGCCATCTAAGTGCTGAGCACTTCAATGCACATCTCTCACTTCATCTTCACTATGACCCTTGGAGGCTGGAACCTCTGGTAGCCCATTTTTCGGATGGAGAAGTGGAGGCTCAGGAAGGTGAAGTGACTTGTCCAAGATCATACAGAACACATTTGGGATTTGAACCCAATTCTGTTTGATTCCAAAGCCCCTGTCCCTTAACCATATGGCAAGAGTGGCTCCTATCCCACTTGATAGTTGAGAAAAGAGACCCCGAGAGAGTTGAGTGAGTTGGAGGTTATAAATTAAGTAGGTGGTGACACCAACATGAGTATCAGACACCCTGCCCTCTTGCCTGAGCTGTGTAGCCTCATCACCCAGGGTCTCCAAGCACCACGTGCGCCATGTTGATTGAGGCGAGATTACCCTTCAAACCCACCTCTCCAGATCACTACCAGCTGAGAGGCATCCAGGGTAATCAAGGCCAAATGGGGACCTGTGAGGTGCTGGCAAGAGGCTTCAGACTTAGCAGGAGGGAAAGAGAAGCACCTTTCGATTTGTGAGCTGAACCCCTTTGATCTGAAAATCCATAAGAGTCATTTCGCCCTGCTTGCACCAAGCTCTTGAACTTGCTGCTGACCTTGAGCATTGTGACTCCTTCCAGGACAGCTCCTGCAGCGGGCCTCATGGTAAGTCAGGCATCAGATGGAGTTATCATTCTGCCAGCACCAAACAGGCAATATT
Organism: Dasypus novemcinctus; assembly: GCF_030445035.2. NCBI lineage: Eukaryota > Metazoa > Chordata > Mammalia > Cingulata > Dasypodidae > Dasypus > Dasypus novemcinctus. The sequence goes on along the minus strand of NC_080690.1, from coordinate 16,793,401 downwards.
TTTGGATGGTTCCAGCCCATGGCATGACTTCAATATCTCTTCCCCACTGTTTGGTAGGGATGGCTTTCCCAGAGCCTCAGTGGTAAGAAAAGGGCCTAGATTTAATAAGCCTTTGCAGCAAATGCAAACTGGACCCTCTCAAAGCTGCCTGGAGATCCCACAGGGAGCACCAAGAGGCTATTATGAGACTCCTGGTCCCAACACGATGAAACCAGGCTGAGCACTGAGGCCAACCAGACATCTGGAATGCATGGGCTGCCGGGCTGAAGTGCAGCCCTGGAGCTTATTTGTCCTGTCAATCACTCTGAGCAGAAAGTGTGATGGACAGCAGAGGAGGCCAAACAGTTTTGAGAGCATCCAGGATTACCGGACCCCAAAGCTGGAAGGGATAACCACGGTCATCTTGTCTACCCCTGGACTTCTAGGCTGAACCATGGCAAATCAGACCTAGTAGGAATATTTCCCAGTTGTAAATTATTCACCCATGTACCATGACTCAGTCCCTGGCACATCCTAGGCACTCAAATGAATAAATGTTGACTGTATGGTTTTATGGAAACCTTGCCCCCAGGCAGTTCTGCAGGAAACTCTGAGAATACATATTTAATCATCAACTGTGCAGGAACAGAGAAAAATACAAGGACAAGGAAGAGCACCTAGGTGTTCCTAGCACTCTCACTCCTGAGTATTGACCTGTTGCTCTATCATCAGGTTTCTTGGGATCTGATAGCTCTAGCATGATGGCCAAGACCATGCGCTTTATCATCATACAGATCTGGATTCAAATCCCAGCCCTGCCACCTATTGGCTGTTTGACCTAAGGCAGACCACTTGATCCTCTTGAGGTTCACATTCTTCATCAGTGCAATGGTGTAATAATCGTACCTAACTCTTGGGCTATTGAGAGAATTGCCTGGGACAATCAATGCATGTGAAGAGTGTAGGGGTTGATAAATGGTAGTGGTTTCCTTGACGATACCACAACTGTAGGTCTCTGAGTCACTTTCTCTTCCCCACCCCAACCCTAATCCAGCAAGACTTTCCTGTCTTCAATACAGACCTCTTACCCTTTCCCATTTTCCAAGGCCAGAATTTTTCTAATTGAACTTCACCAAGAAAAGAAGGGTTGGGGAGCCCTTCTAGTGACTCAAAATAAAAATTAAAAAATTAAGGAAAGAAATGTTTGCCAACTATAAATTAGTTTGGCTTAGCTTACCTGCTATATAGCCCTGAAATGCTTCTCATCATCCTTGTCTGAGGATCCTTAATCATAAAGATTTATTATTCATGGATTTATTTATTATTTATTGTGTGTCTACTTTCTTCCAGGCTAGGAGGATGCAGTGCTGAGTTAGAGAGACAATAAATAAGGAGTTAAATTTTTGGAACATCGGGTGGTTATTGATACCCTTCAGTCAAAGACCACCAGTTATACAAAGTTGTATTTGTTGGCTCTTGACAGTGAGGGAGAATGTACACTGCAGCAAACCACGGGCTTCTCATTAAGATGTTAGAAAGGACTTGCTATAGGATATGGGATTGTGTTGAGTGATTGTAGGGTGGGTTCAAGGAAGTGAGGCTTTGCTCAGGATTGGAAATACGGATAACTCTATAATTGGGTATGTAAATAATTCTTATCCATAAAGCCAGAAGAATGGGGTGAGGCTAAAGCTGTAATCGGCAATAGCACCTAGCCAGAAAAAGGGATATTTGGTGATTGCCATATTTTGGACAATGTTTATGTTTTGTCTGTCTTCAGACATGATTATGGAGTGGTCTTGTTTTTGTCTTGATCCTTCTGGTGTTGTGCAGTGAGATTGTTTATGCTCAACAGAATCCCACTGCTTAGCTGATAGTGCCAAGCCAGGCCCTGGCAGTCTGGTGCTGCTTTTTGTGTTCTCATGATGAAGAATGAAAGAAAAGTAAGAGAACTTGAGAGGGATAAGTGTACTGTGGTGGTGTGGGCTCTTATTTTACAGGCATAGTCCAGGAAGGCTTTGCTAAAGAGGTTGACATTTGAATAGAGAGCCAAAGGGTACAAAGGAGGAGACTATGTGGTCATCTGGGAAAAGAGCATTTTAGACAGGGGGTTATCATGTGCAAAGGCCCTGAGATGGGAGTGTGCTTGGGTGGATTGGATGTAGACTGTGAAGGAAAGAATGGAGTTGATAACAACTCCTAAACTTTTGACCTGAGCAACTGGAAGTTTGGAGTTTTCATTTATTGAGATGGAAAACACTGCATTATTTTGTGTGTGGGAGTGAAACCACAAGTTTAATTTTTAAAAATAAGCTCTTTATTATATAATAGTTTTAGACTATAGAAAAACTGCAGATAATACAGGGAGTTTCCATATACCCCACACCCGGTTTCCCTATTATTGACATCTTACGTTAGTATAGTACATTTGTCAAAATTAATGTATCGATATCTACACATTATCACTAAGAAAAGTCCATTCTTTATTCACATCTCCTTTGTTTTTATCTAATGTCCTTTTTCTGTTCCAGGATCCCATCCAGGATTTCATATTACATTAAGTTGTCCCGTCTCCTTAGGCTTCTCTTGGCTGTGACAGTTTCTCAAACTTTCCTTTTTTTTAAATAATGTTTACGGATTTTTTTTTAAAGATTTATTTTATTTATTTCTCTCCCCTTCCCCCGCCCCCCCCCCAGTTGTCTGTTCTCTGTGTCCATTTGCTACGTGTTCCGTGTCCACTTCTGTTGTTGTCAGCAGCATGGGAATCTATGTTTCTTTTTGTTATGTCATCTTGTTGTGTCAGCTCTCTGTGTGTGCGGGCCATTCCTGGGCAGGCTGCACTTTCTTTCGCGCTGGATGGCTCTCCTTATGGGGCGCACTCCTTGCGTGTGGGGCTTCCCTATGCAGGGGACACCCCTGCGTGGCACAGCACTTCTTGCGCGCATCAGCACTGCACGTGGGCCAGCTCCACACGGGTCAAGGAGGCCTGGGGTTTGAACTGTGGACCTCCCATGTGGTAGGCGGATGCCCTATCCACTGGGCCAAGTCTGCTTCCCCAAACTTTCCTTGATTTTAATGACCTTGACCATTCTGAGGAGTGCTGATCAGATATTTTGTAGAATATCCCTTAATTTTATATTTATCTGATTTTTTTTCTAATGATTAGACTAGGGTTATGGGTTTTTGGGAGGAAGATCAGAGAGGTAAAGTGCCCTTCTCATCCCTTCAGTGATGGTGACCTCGATCGCCTGGCTGAGGTTGTGTTTGTCAGGTTTCTCCAGGGTGAAGTTACTCTCTTTCCCCCTTTCCATGCTGTATCTTTGAAAAGAAGTCACTCCACCTCCTTAAGAGCAGAATATCTACATAAATTATTTTAAATTCTTCTGCATGGATATTTGTCTATATTCCCCCATTAATTTATTTTATGTCATTTATTTATATCAGCATGAACTCATGGATATTTGCATTTTACTTTGGGTTACAATCCAGTACTTATTTATTTTTTGATCAAACTGTTCCAGATGTGGCCATTGGGAGCTCTTTTATTTGGCTCCTGCATCCTTTTGACATACCCCTGTCAATGTGGGATTTAAAAAGAAAAATCACTTCATTACTTTCTGGCATTACAAGATGTTTGTCTTGTATATTTTCTGCCCTGGTCCAAAGATCAGCCATTTCTCCAAGGAGCCCTGTACCTTTTTATTGGAGAATAGTATTAGAAACCAATATGTAGGTGCCAAATATGCTTGTTGCTACTAGAGTCTAATCACTTCCAGGACAGGAGTTCAATTTTGGTAATATTAAATCTGAATCTCCTATTTGGCATCCAAGTTGAGAACACTTATACAAGTGCAAGTTCTATATACAGATCTGGGGTTCAGGAAGGGTATTGTGTTGGAGTTACCTATTTTAATCACATAATAGAAATGATAAGTCATAAGACTAGATGAAACTTCCTGTTAAACAGAAAACATTTAGCAATTGACAGATGAGGAATGAGCAAAGGTTGAAGAGTGGCCAGTGAGACAGAAAAATAATTGTCCCAGAAGGCAAGTGAGGGAAGTGTATCAGTGAAGATCAGACACAGCAAGTTCTGAAATGAGAATTGCAAATGGGTCAGTGGGTTTAACCATGGGTCATTGGTCATCCTAACTAGAGGTCATGTAGGGAAATGGTACAGCAAAAGCCTGACAGCCTAAGGTGAGAATGGGAAGAGAGGGCCTAGAGAAATCAGGTCTAGGTAATTTTTGGAAGAGTTTTGTTCTAAAGAGGAATAAAGAAATGAGGCAATAGTAGTTGTAGAAAGATAAGGATCAAGAGGAAGCTTTTTTACTTGTATTTTTTTTTTCAGACTGGAGCTATTATATTACACTTTATGTTATGGGAATAATTCAGTGGAAAGGGAAAACAGATGATTTGGGGAAAAAGAAGGGACCAGAATTATGTTCATTAAGACCTTAATTGCCCTCAATCTGCTAAGTGCTTTATATGAATCATTTCCGTGAATGCTCACAATGATCCTAGAAGGTAATCATTATCCCCACTTTACAGATTAACAATTTACAAATTAAATTGAGGCCCAGAGAGATTAAGCAACTTGGCTGAAGTCAAACAACTGGTGAGTAGCAGATACAAGACTCGAGTGCAGATTCATCTGATTCCAAAGTCCCTGGTTTTACCCTATGGTCTTCTCTTAAATCTTAGGGAATTTCTCTTCTCTCTCTTTCATTTATTTCCTTCCCCTTCAGGAGAAAGACTCTTTACCACAATGAAAGTTGAATGGACTGATATCCCTTTCTATGACTGGGCTTTGTAGCCAATGACTTCTCCAGGGCCACATTAGCAAGGCAATGGTCTCTGATGACTTTGAAGCACTCTACATGTTTCTCTTCTCCAATGGGGGACCCAAGATCTTTTCATCCATCCATCCATCCATCCATCCATTCATCCATCTATCCATCCCAGAAATATGTGGAGCACCTGATAGGTACTGGATGCTGGGAATACAATGCAAAATCTGTGTCTGCCTTCATGAAGCTTATATCAGCACCTACATTCCTGAGCAACTTGGGCAGTTGTGGCCAATTCCATCATGGGAAGTGACAGTAACCTTTGACTGGCCTCTGATAATATAAAGAAATCAAAGGGGCCGGGTGTAGTACAGTAGGGATAACTGAGGACTGTAGTTACCTGGGAAGTACACAGCCCACTTCAAGAGGACAGCCACATCTTAATTCCATCGAATGTGGTCCTGGGGTCCTTTGTTGTTAGATCTTTTGGTTTTGTGAAAAGAAGTTGGAAATAAACATGTTTATGAAAGGGCTCCCAATTTTAAAATTTGGGTAATTCTAAAAAATCCTTCCTTCCCACTTCCTCTACTCTAACACATGGGTGTGATCTAATTCCTGGGCTGCTGGTTTACAATTTTTGCTTCATTGCAATCCAGCGGATTAGGTAAGAATAGCAGTCCTATTTTACAGATGAGAAAGTTGATATTATATCACCCTTGTTCCTCATTGGTCTTTTTTAATAATTCCAATTTGGGACTTTAGCCATGCAAGTACCACCCCTTAAACATCATTTCTCTGATATATGCTTTTCTGGCTAGTAAGAACACTGGAGAGTACCTAGAAAATGTGGGCATCAAATGCATTTCCCAATGTGGGTGTTAGTTTAATTTTTAAAGCCACCTCTGTTTTTAAAAAGTCAGAAAGAAATGCTTTATAGGAAAACTCTTTAGTCTTTTGGAGTTCACTTTGAAATAAACAGTAAGAGCAGGAAGGATGGGATAACACAACTCAGACACTTAGAACTGGGGCACAGACAGTCCTTCATGTCAAGGTCACTGAATTGAATAAAGCCCAAGGCAAAACTGTCTAAAACGCAGAAGCATCAACAGCTGCCCAGTGGACCATGGGCAAGGGACTCAGAGCTCAATTTGCTATCATAGTTGGGTTTTCTATACCACTTTATGGCTACACTTAGGTGCTGTCCTTCACACCAAATATGTGAATACTGTTAGTACTGTCACTCCCATTTACTAGGTGGAGAGATTGTGGTAGAGAGAGGAGGGAATGCTATGCTTAGAGGGTCGAAGAAGAAGTCAAAAGTCATGTCTTGGTCATATATTTAGTCTCTTTGCCTACTATATGTAATCCTAAGTATCAGTCTTCTCATGTTGCCGTAATGATCCTAGCCACATGTTTGTACCACCAACACTCTTATTTACATAATTTTTGAAAATTGACCCATTTTTACTTAAATAAATTTATTTTCTAAGGACAATATATCTTACTACAATGAATGAAAAACCAGTATCAGTTGCCATAAATAGAGGGTAACAATAAGATAAGTTATGAACCCATTACATTTTTATAAATGTTTATCTGTGTATTACTTATATTTTTCTTGCATACCATTAGTGGAATGCTTCCAAACTTTGGGTAAAATGCATATAATGAAGTGGGTGACCTAAATCCTTCCACTAGGAAAGACTACTATGCCTAGCTCTAGATTATATGTAGGTGAGAGGTCAGGTTCACTCTTGTCCTATAGTTTTTTCTGGGAAGCTTTTACTTCATTAATTCATTTGTTGGTTTGCCATTCATTAAATCCCTGCTCTGAGCCTGTCAGAGTTCCTCATCTCTGTGATCTCTCTTAAGTGAGGTTATTTCTGAACATCATAATGCCAGTGTTTGTTCTGGATTTTTGTCAGGTGCAAGCTGAGCTAATCTTCAACCAGAATACACCAGAACAGTCAGATCAGTTGTTTATGGGTGATGCCTATTCAGATCACTTAGTGCATCTGTTTAGATGAGTTAGTTTTAAAATATTTTTAATATTACCCTTCATGGTAGGCCGCAGCCACTGACTCAAGCTAATTTAAGCAAAGGGAAATTGATTGGGAGGAACTGGGAGTTCACTACATTTCTTTTGGAGTCTGAAGAACCAGGCTGGGCAGAACCAAGGCCAGCCTGGGAGTGCTTTGGGACAGCGAACATACCTGCCCCCCATCCCAGTTCAGTCTCTTTGGCTCATGAGTAAAATTCCAGGGAGTGATTGTCTGACTGCTGATGGCTTTGGTTGCATGGATACTCTTTGTATAGGAAAAGGTGAATTTGGATTATTGTATTGCTAAGAGAAAAGGTATTGTATCTCAAAAGAAAATAGTGGTGCTGTTAGAAAAAGGAAATGTGTGCTGGGTGGTCAAAAGCCAATAGATATCCCAATATATTGCCTTTTCAGATCTGGAGGAAAGGGACTTAGGTCATTTGCTAGTTAGTAGAATATCTGTGGGATGGGAAGAAGGTGAGTGTTGCCATAAACAATAAAGTTGGAAAATGCTAGCATTAGTTACCCTATAGACACTTATGACAAAAATGTCTTTTTCTCTCTCAGTGTTTTCCTGTCTCCATATTACATGACTGTACTAACTAAACTCTATGTATTTAATGGTAAGCATCTCACTTTGCCTCTATGTTAAATTCTGAAGATAATGTAGGGAAAACAAAACAATACAAAACAAAAACAGATGTGGAATTTAATGAACAGGAGATTTGGTTTTGGGTCCCAGCTCTTCCACTGAGTGGGTGGGAAGAGATCTCTGTTGAGATACTTTCTAAGAGCCTTTGCTGTGGTCTAAGGCCATGATAAACTGCCTAGTCTCCCAGGTTGGTGATTACCCAGATTTGTTTTCTAAGGCAAAGGATGATGCTATACTCCCCATTCATAAATAGCTCTATTGATGCTTGAAAATGAGCAAACTCTCAGTCAGTACATCCCAATCTTTCAGTTTCATGGAGGAAAATAGTCCCAGTTCATAATTTAGCATCAAGTAGATCAAAGCCCTGATGTCTTAATGAATTCTTTTTTTTTTTTTTGAGGTACCAGGGGCTGGGGATTGAACCTGGGACCTCGTGTGTGGGAAGCCGGCACTCAACCACTGAGCCACATTGGCTTCCTGATTTGGTTTTTCGTTTGTTTGCTTGTTATTGTTGTCTTGTTTGTTTTTAGGAGGCACATGGAAACAAACCCAGGACCTCCCGTGTGGGAGGCAGGCACTCAACTGCTTAAGTCACACCTGCTACCTCACTGAATTTTTGGCATTTGGGATTCTAGCTTAAACCTCCCAGAGATGTGGCTTTTTGGGCCATTGGGGCTACTTTATTTACTGTGGCTAGCCCAGGAGGAATGGTGTGTGTAACTTTAATCAGAAGGAGACACCAATAGTCAGTCAAGCCAGAAATAGTTTGGGAATAGGTTTTTCTAGAAAATAGTGATCTAATGAATCAGCAGTTTTCCAACTCTTGCCTATATATATAAAATCTCCTTACATGCACACACACAGAAGGTTCATGAACTAATATCCTGACTCTGTTCAAATGCATTGTGTCTTTTTTTAATCCATTTTCCTCTTTTATTTTATTTTTAGAATGCTGGTCACAACATTCTAGAATTGACTTTGTATAGACCTATGGTTTGGAAAACACTGATATAGATGGTCCAAGTTCAAACCCAGTTTACAGTCTATGGAGCTACCCACTCAGTTGATTTGGCCTAGAAGAAAAAGCATCCCTAGGCCTCTTGAATTAACCACCAGAGGTATACTTTTCAGCTCAGTTTCTCTTCTTTCCCACCCTGAAAAATATTTTTTCTGGTTACATTGCTGATTTGCCAATGTTAAATTATGTACAACTAAAACAGTCTCTGTTAGCAGCAAGCAATGGGCCAGAGCTCTTTGCACTGATCTCTTTTAATCCTTGTAATAGCCCCATGAGGGAGACAGTCCTTATCTCCATTTTTCAGATAAATAACTTGCTCAAAGTCATATAGTTAGGTGGTCGTAGAGTTGAGATCTAAATCTGACTTAAGAGTCCATACTCTTAAATTTCTTTTTGATCGCTTGCTTTTGTGGGGAAGGACTTTGCTTCCTGTCCAAATAGCAGTACCCACCCTGGGGCCCAGAGCTGCTGGCAGATCATCGCAGTGCACGGCTACATGTAACGCTTAGTGCGGATGACCAGGCAGCACTGACGACGAAGCTTTGCTGATGGCCAAAAACACGTTCCTTTGCACCCCAAGCACCCCACCATCTGGGAAACTGCCTCCCTTATGTTCCGAGGGATTGCTAAGCCCAGCAGGTCCTGCGTGGCAGCAAAACATCCCTTCCACATGCCTATATATTGGCTTAGAGAAAATCCAACCAAAGGGAATGCAGCCAACTCAAAAGAGCAGGAAGAGAGCACCTATATCTGCCACCCACGTCTATGTACTCTCCCACTCCAGCCAGAGATTTTAATATATCTATGGAAAGGGCCAATAATATACCAGGGCAACCTTTCCCAAGGTCACCTGGGCACTGAATATTTTATAATCCAGACATCTGACGTCAACCAGGTGCCCCTCCTTCTCCTTTCATCATAACATGTTTACTTCTCTTCATCTCGCGCCTGACATTTCTGGAGTACCTGGTCGGATGAACAAAGCAAAATAGGACAAGGCTCATCTGCTCTGGATGCTGATGCAATCTCCTCCAGTTCAGAACTGCCTATTGTGGGGCTTTGTGCATTGCCTGGGGCCTCACCTGTCTCTCTGGTCCTTCTGCACACTCCTCCCGACTCTCTCCAGGGATAAACACAGATTCACGTGGGCATTGGAGACCAGCGTGCTGGTGAAATCAGGACTTGAAGTCAGTTTTTCTGGTGTAGAAATGATGGGCTTAGCTCCCCAGATTGCTCAACTTCTAGTCCAACATGCTGCTTAGCACCCTCTAAACAAGCATACTCTCAGAAGAGGGAGGCTTCAAACAGGGTAAGGGTGGGAGCTCTTCTCAATGTACTTAAGCTGTGGCTTAATATTTTTTCCTCTTTGTTTCCCATCAGTAAGAATTGTTCTCCCTCTCAACCTGCGTTCTCTTACCTACCAGACAGGATAATCATCTATACTCCCTTTTGCCTTCACCTTTATCATAGTGACAAGTAGTATTTACATCAGTTTGATGTTTGTTTAATCAATTGACACTTCCTAAGAACAGGTATTGATATTTCTTTTGATCATCCTTTGCACAGAGGGGGTGCTCAACACACGTTTACTGAATTAATTAAAAAATTATGTGGTCATGTTCCCAAGTGATAGCCTTAGTGCCAAGAGGTTCAATAAAGCCCAGACCCATCCAGAAATCTTGCATTCTTCTTGGGAGGCATACAAGATGGAAAGTTCTCAAGTGAAACTACTTATAAAATGAGAACTCTTGGGAGTCCAGAGGCATCTCTGGATTAGGGACAAAGGTCACACCAGCTAGTTGACTACCACCACCTTTTCTGATAATCCTCCCACCCTCGCCCTGCTTGTCATGGCAGGTGCATTGTTATGGGGATATAGGAGAGGAGAGAAAGGGTTGTGAAATGTTACACTGAGAGAAGTTTTTTGGGGACATTTGAGCAAAAACGTTATCATTTTGAATGACATGGAAGGTGATTATAGCCTTGTACCTATGATCTGTCAAACATCAATTATCAATGATATCTCTTAGAAGCCCACAATCCATACCCCTCTCCTTATTGGCTCTGTACCCCCAAGGTACCTCAAGGGGCACTGAGCATCTATTTATGGAGTATCTATTAGATGCCAGGTGCTGAGCTTGTGGTACCACAGAGCTACAGTGATAAAGCAGAAAAAGTCCACCTCCCGCCACTCTTTGCTCTTATTAATTTATATTCTGGTGGAATGACACAGAGAGTCAACCAGTCAATAAATAAATGAACAGGATAGTTTCAGATAGTATACAAATACTGTGAAAAATATAAAACAAGGTAATGTAACAGTAACTGGGAGAAGGGATAGGTAGGCTAATAAGGAAACATGGCCTCTCCAAAGAATGATATTTGAGTTGGGATCTAAATGACAAGAAGAAGGAGCAAGACTTGCAAAGTTCAAGGTGAAGAATTTTCTGGTGCTTCTCTGTCCAATGCCACTAGGTGGGACAAGTTGTTATGTTCAAGAACAGAAAGAAGGCCAGTGTAACTGGATCACAGTGAGGGAGGGGAACGGGGTCGAGATGTAAGGTGGGAGAGATGGGCAGGGTTCATATCTTGTAGGGCTTTGTAGGTCATGGAAAGTGTTTTGAATTTCATTCTTTGTGCAATGGGAAACCACTGGAAAGCTTTAAGCAGGGGCGTAAAATGATTCGATATTTATTTTTAAAGCACTACTCTAGCAGTCTATGGAAAATAGTCCCGGCAAGGAAGAGGGTGAGTTAGGTGAGGGAGAAGCAGGACGTACAGGTAAACCGCTGCTGCTGTAATCCGGCTGAGAGCTAACCTCTCAACCACAGAGTGAGCCGATGGCAGAGTCGGGGGTGAAAAGTTAGTTTCTTCCAACAATAAATGAATTGAGTACAGCTGGACAAAGAGAAAGAAAAAAAATGGCTGCCATTTATTAAGCACTTACATAGGGCAGGCCTTGTGCCAGGTCCCTCATATGCATCATTTTATTCAATCTTTGTCATTATTATCTGAGGTAGATCCTCTTACTCTTCTTTCTGTTTTATAGATGAGGAAACTGAGGCATCAAGAATTTAAGTATATTGTCCAAGGTCACACAGACAGCAAATGACAGAGAAGCAAAGTGGGGCCAAAACCATAACTTCCAGGGCCCATAAGCCACCAAGATCAGTCTCATTGTTTGTAGTGAGGGACAGGATAGCACATTGGTTATGCAGGTGGATGCTAGAACTAGGAAGCTTGTGTCCAAATCCCAGCTCTCCTCTTACAGTGTGACTTTGGGCAAGTGACTTCATTAACCTCTCAGTGTCTCCGTGTCCTAATTTATAACCTGAGAGTAATAATCAGTCTTGCCTCATAGGGTTATTGAGTTAAAATATGGAAAGTTCTTCAAACAGATTGGCACATAGTAAACATTTGGCAAATGTTAATTACCATTATTATTTCGTCACACTAGGACTACGCAAGCCGCATTTTAGACTATCACCAAAGAGAGCAGGCTTTTCTCTTAATCTTCTTTGTAAATGAAAGACTAGGGCTGGGGCTCAAGAGAAGTTGGCTGGAAGTTAAAGTTTCCAGAAACCAGGTGAACACCTCTCCCATCTGACTCCAAATGCACTTGGAATAAATACCCCCAAATGCTGTCTCCTACTTGGCCAGAGTTCCCAAGGTTTGAGTGTGCCCACTTCAGCTAGAGGGCAACTGAGCATCTGCCAGAAAAAGTGCTGCGATAAGGAGCTATTCGAGAGAGGAGAGGAGACCTGCTGAAATGTGTTAAAGGTCAGGGGGTAGGGGAAGGGGAGCAGTTTACAGAGGCCCCCCATTATTCATTTCCCAGGGCTGCTGTAGCAAAGTCCCACACGCTGGATGGCTTAAAACAACAGAACCGTCCCACAGTGCTGGAGACTAAACATCTGACTCAAGGTGCTGGCCAGGCCATGCTCCTTCTGAAACGCTCGCCTTTTCTGGCTTCTGGGGTTTTCTGGCAGTCCTTGCAGTTCCTTGGCTTGTGGGCGCATCCCTCCTGTCCCTGCCTCCTCTGTCTTCACACGGCCTTCTCTGTGTTGTGCCTCATCTCCCCTTATTATATAAGGACACCAGTCTCCAGGGAAACCTCATTTTCACTTAACTAATTCCACCTGCAGTGGCCCTATTTTGGCCCTATTTTGGCCTTATTTCCAAATAACTTCACATTCAGTTAATAGGGGTTAGGACTTCAACATATCTTTTGGGGAGGGTGGGATACAACTCAACCCATGACATCCCCTCTCATAAATACAAGCAGAAAGCAAATCATACACGGCTTCCAAGTAACATTCCATCGGGGACCAAAGGTTATAGACTAAGAACCAAGGGCCAGCTGATGAGATTCCAGAACTTTTGCTGTGTGGTTGCAATTCTTCTTGTGTCACTTGTCCCCATGTCCCCACGGTGACTGGCAAAACTCTTCAAAGAAGTGTGGCCCTTGGGCTTTGTCTTGGCAAAGAAGGGGGAAGCTAGGAACATTGGGTGCCACTTTCCAGCCGCAGCTTCTAGAATGAGTGGTACCAGTGCCTGAGGGAAAGGAACAGGCACTGACTCCGGATCCCCAGGCCAAAAGGGAACGTGGAATGCGGCTTGCTGAACTAGGCTTAATCAGTGGCCTTGGGCCTGGGTAGGCAGAAAGCCCCCGATGGGTTGCTTGGTACCCGTGCAGTCTAAGTGAGGGGCCTGGACGCCAGCCTCCCCGCCTCCCGGTTGCTGCTGGTGGTTGCAGTCGGCTTACTGGTTGTTTGGCATCAGTGCTCTTACATATGATGGTCAGCAGGGGGCAGTGTAGCCAACGTGTTGCTTGTGAGTGAGGGGCTGCCTGCTTCTCACACAAGGGTCTGGGGAAGAGTTTATGGAACTCAAAACTGTACCTTTCTGTGCAGGTTCTAAAGAGAATGCTCCACCTTTTCACTTTTCTCCAGGACCCTGTTCTTCCCTCTTTCCTCATTTCTCCCGTTCTATTCTGCTTCCTCACGCCCTCTCCTTCACCTGTATTCTCACACCTCAACTTTTATTCTTTGTAAAACATAATCACACCTGTAGCCGCCTCACCCCCAAATTTTTTATGGGAGGGACAGGGTCAGGTTAAACTCTTACCATTTTGCAGGCAAAGAAACAGACCCCCAGAGACGTGGAAGGTGGTGTGAGATGCTCCTGCTCTTTCCTCCAATTTCCTACAAGCATGTACCAAGTACACTTACAAGGCGCAAAAGCTGATAGCCAGGGCTTATATTGCTTATCTTTGTAGGCAAGGCTATTAAACCAGGGTACATCTCTGCATTCAACCAGTATGGCTGTAGGAGGTTTGCTGGCTTCATAGCGGCTCATTGTGGAAGACTGCTTACATTGGTGGTCCCAGCTAGTGACTCCCTGTATACACACCCTTTGCCATGAGGCTGTCTCGTCCTTGCCCACTCTGACTCCAGGCTGGCCTTGTGACTTCTTTGACTGATAGAATATGGCCAAAGTGATGGTATATTAGTTTCGAGCCTGGGCCTCAGGGGGCCTTGCATTCTTCTGCTCTCTCTTGCTTGCTGTGGAAACCTTGCCCCCAGCACCTGAAAAAAGCCCACTGGAGGATGAGCACCACATGGATCAGATCCCAGCTGTCCCAGACCAGGCCATCCTAGACCAGGCTACAGCCAACAGACCCCCAAATACGTGAGAGAGTCCAGCAAAGGTCATCAGACTTGCCTGCCTGACCACAGTGGACTTTAGGTACATGAGTAAACTCAGCCAAGACCAGAAGTGCTCCCCTGAATCACACAGACTCAGATGCAAGAAGAAATGCCTGTTGCTTAATGCCACTTTGTTTTGAGAGATTTTACTATGCAGCTATAGGTAACTGATACACTAGTTAAAATTTTACATAGCCTAAGTGGAGGAGTGAGGAAAATGCTGGGTGAGACTATTTGGAAGGTCACTAACTATAGCACTGAATACTTAAGGCAGTGTGATATTTTTTGAATCTCAAGTTTAGCAATAGCACAGCATGGTTAAGAATGAACACTGAAATAAAACAGACCTGGTTCCAAATCCTTGCTCCACCACTTATTAAATGTGCACCATCGGGAAAATTCCTGAACTTCTCTATGCCTCAATTTCCTCTTCTGTAAAATGGGAGCAAATCATTTTGGGGAATGGTCATTGAGAGATAAAATGGGATAATGGATGTAGAGTATTTGGTATGGTGCCTGGTACATAGTGAGTGCTGACTAAATATTAAGCATTCTTATTAATAATGATTAACTAAATCTCCAAAGAATATTTATTTCTACACTTAACCATGTGGTTGCTGCAGGTGCAATTAGTAATCCAGGACAGGATTTTGGAATCAATTCACCTAAGGCTTTAAAAAAAAATTACATATTTTCCTTTCTTTAACCTGATGCCAAACAGATAATTTATACTGAACACCTTAACTCAAAATCTCTCCTATGATAAAATTCCTGGTTCAAAGAAAATTTGGATTGTGAGTTATGACATAATTATGACTCTCAGACTGTAATTCAGTGCCTCAAGGTAGATAGACCTTATTTCCTTAGAAAGGAATCATGTACCCTATGCTGGATTGAGAGAAAGGAGCATAAATCTCTCTTTGTTGCAAGTTGTAACAATACATATCAGTTTTTTTTTTTTGAACAAGGAGCCAGAGCAATTATCCACAATATCTAAAGTGAAAAAAAAAACACCTCATCTGATTCGATTAGCTCTTGCTTTAAGGTTTAATTTGACAGGAGATCTACAAAGGAAACCAGATACAGGTTTGAAGTTCAGGGTGAAACTTCAGTGATCAATGCCTCACCAGCTTTCAGACTGTGTTCATTGATGTTTGTTCCTAATGGAGGATGGAAATTGTGGGGGACAACCCTAACCCTTCCTCTCCAGAGAGAAATACTGTGTTTTGTCAAGGACAAAATTCTTTTGTCCTTGAGCAGAATTAGGCTGTGAGCATTCCCTGATTTTGTTGACTCTCAGTCTATTAAATACTAATTAACAAAACCAACAACATAAAAATAAACTTGACCCTTTCCCAAATGCTGGCTGTGGCAGTTTGATATTATTGATGAATTCCAAAAAGAAATACTGATTATGTTGGTAAACTGGTTTGTTCCTCTGGCATGATCCCCTTTGATTGTATTAAATTCAGAGGTTTCACTTTTACTTGATTAAATTAAGATTAGGGCTTTGATTTCTTCATGTCAGTAGGACGTTGAGTCCCAGCCCCCCTTGGTGGGCAGACACCCACACAGAAAACGACAAGGCAGAGGAGAGAGTTTAGTTTAACACTGGAGCCCCCAAGAGAGAGCCTAGCCATTTGCCAGATAGTTTACAACTGGCCTTGTGAAGAGAGCTGAGCGGCTGAGCAGCTGCAACCAGAAAGAGAAAAGCCTATCCTAGCCTACAGCTGAGATCAGAAGCTGGGACCATGGAGCCTTAAGAGGAAGAGGAAGGCTGAACTCTCGCAGAGACCAGCAGCCATCTTTCTCCAACACGTGGCAACAGACTTTGGAGAGGAAAGTAACTTACACTTTATGGCCTGGTAACCGTAAGCTTCTATCCCAAATAAATACCCTTTATAAAAGCCAATGGATTTCTGGTACTTTGCAACTGCACACTTTTGACTAATAACTGTCTCTTGGCCTTTTTTGTTTTGTTTTGTTTTAGTTACATCATTGGAGAAGCTGATATCAGCTACATACCTGTGACTACCCACTTGACACACACGTCAAGGGGTTTACAGGCCCCGAAGCCCATTGAGGAGTTCTGTGGACCCAGGTGCCGAGTCCTGCTGTGGAGGATGTGGCAAGTTTCCCAAATCCCATGACCCAGCTGGTGGATCTTTCCAGCCCATTCTCATGCAGATCAGACATAAGCTTTTCATCCCTGGAAGGTCATTTGTAGCTGTTCTTCCAGGAACTGCAGTGAACCAAGCAGCAAAGCACTTGAAATTAGCACAGAAACCTCATCTGTGAGTTGTCTGGCAGAGATACCGTCTCTCTGGGCTCCAGCAGGCTACAGAGGAAATCTGCAATCACAATGCCAGTTTGGGGCCAGGCTGCATGTGACTCTTGCACCCACTGACCTCAAGATTCTTAGGCTGGACCTTCCGCCGGCGAAACTGCCTCATCGTTGATGGCTGCAGTGTGGTGGAGGCCAGAGAGCAGTGTACCTCTAGCGGCAAACAGGGCTGGTGGGCATCCAGCAGGGGGGCGCACCAGTTTGTGGTGAGTGTCCATACAGATTGGTTGTTAAAAGCTATGAATTTAACATGATATTTATACTATTAATATTCATAATATTATGGTTGCAGGTGATAGGAAACATTTTCAGGCCAGCATAACCTTTATCCTAAGGTTACACGGATACGTCTCCACAGCCAATCTTTCTGTCTTTCTCCCTCTCTGCCATTTTCCCACACCCACTTATCGCTGCTTTCTTCCTCTTTCTCTTCCTCACATCTGGATTTCTTTACTTATCTTTGAACACAGCAGAATAATGGCTGCCCCATGGCTCTCAATAATATCATTTCATTTTAAGCCACTAGCAGAAACCAACCGGGTTTCTGAATTACAGTTCAGACGTAGAGGGGAGAGAATCGAAATGGCCTTGTCTGGGTCAGGTGTCCATCTCTGGCCCAGTCTGCTGTGGCTAGGGAGTCACAATCATGTGGTACAAGCATGCCCTTCGCCTGGCCCTCTGAGTGGTGCAGTGTGGGGAACTGTAGGTGGCCTCTAAGTGACTCCTAATGAATCTAACCTCCTGGTATTCACAGCCTTGGATGATCCCTTCCCCCTGAGTAAGGGCTAGAGGTAGTGCTGGCTTCTGATGAAAACAATATGGCAAAAAGTGATGGCATGCCATCCCAAATTTTGGGTACAAAAGACTGTGATATCCCTCTTGCTAAACTCTTTCTGTTTCTTTTTGCTTATTTGCACTGATAAAACCAGCTGCCATCTTGGGCCCTATAGAGAAGTCCATTGTGAGCAGGGAAATGAGGGTGGCCTCATTTCCAGCAAAGAGCAGACTTCTGCCAACAGCCACAGGGGGTTAGCATGAGGTGGATCCTTCCCCAGCTGAGACTTGAGATGGCTGCAGCCTGGCTGACACCTTGATGTAACTTGGTGAGGGACCTTGGGGCAGAAGTACCCTGCTAAGCCTGTGCCCAAATTCCTGACCCATGGAAACTGTGAGATAAATGTTTTTATGCTACTATATTTTCCTCCACCATTCCAGAAGCCCTTCCCCTGAGCCACTAAATTTTGGGGTAATTTGTTATGCAGCAATAGAAAACGAATATAGATACCTTGTGGTAGAACAGGCTCTGCAGTCAGATGACCTGTGTCTTGACCTCACTTCACTATGTACCAGCTACGTGAACTTGTGCAAGTTATTGAAACTATTCAATAACCCATTCCTCCTCTGAAAAATGGAGATTATAATAATAATAAGGTTGAGATAATGCAAGCTCAGTGCTTGCACTTAGAACTAAATAAAGTTTAGCTAGTGTTAACGAGCTTTCAAAGCTCTGCTAACCCTATACCCTTGTTTGATTGGTGCCTCAGTTTCTTCTTCAAAGAAATGTGAAGAATCTATGCCTCTTCCAGAAATGATAGAGAGATGAATGTAAAATATGTAAAAATCACCTTGAAGCAAATAGCTCTTTAATTAGAGAACCAATTTTCCTTTACTCCTCTTGGTCATATGGTAAAGAACAATTTCATGTCAAGAAAAAGTCAAAGGAAAACAGAATTAATACTCACAGATTCAAAATGTCAAGAATTATTTGAGTTGATAGCATAGAATTTGTTTTTGCAGTTTCCATCACACAAAAGCATCCAACAACATTTTGCAGCCAATTATTTTGCGCATGGAAATGCCAAGGCTCCATGCAGGTGGCAATCTATCACAGAGATAGAGCCTGAACTTGAAGAGCAGGGGGATAATCATTGGTGCTTAAAAGGTTTCTGCCTTCTGAGGCCAAAGCCCATGGTGCCAAAGTTTTGATGGGGTTTGCTCATTAATTCTAAGTGCAAATGCTCAGTTACTGTGTTTTCATTTCTCTTTGGAAATGTTTTTCTCCCACTGGGAGCTGTGGACCCATGTGTAGTAGTGGTAGATGTGCAATTTACAATCTTGCACCCTGCTTCACCTCCATCTTTTCTACTGCTGCATCCCAAGGCTCAGGAACAGACTTTCTACAACCCTCCTTCTGCCACCATTGTGTTTGCATTTCAGGCTCGGACTGGCAATCCCTCCTCTCCATACATTCACGTTACTGAGCTTCATCCTTCCTGAACTTGACTGCTTCCTGAGCTTCCCCCTCCCCCAGCTTTGGTGTCTGAAACTGAAGCACAGCAGAAGCCCTTTGTATGTTAGGGGTAACACTACCCCTTGCTGAACAAACAAAAGGCAGAAGAAAGAGTAAATGGAAAGAGTGGTTAGATATTCTTCATGAAAAAATACCAGCACTCCCATCGTGCTGGAGTCTGTTGGGGTCACCACACTTTATCTCTTCCCCCACCCCAACCCTGTCTCTCTGGATGCTAGGGGGGAATTGCTTGTCTTCTCACAAATTAAAAAAAATTAATTTTTTTTGCTTTCAGAATCACCCTCCCCCAATACTCAATGACATAATCCAGTTAAAAAAAGTATTGAAAACAGTGAAACAAGGAAAGTGGTTGTCCTTGTATAAATGCAATGTGTCCAACAAGAAAAGAAACAAGATTTTGATATGACTTCGTGCAGCTTCTACAGCACCCCTTCCCTCAGAATTCATGCAAGGAGACACTGAAAGGCAATGGCACCCAGAAGGGAAAGGAGAAGAAGGTGCCATGAGTGTTGCCATGTGATAGAAAAGCCCAGGACCAAGGATCGCCAGCAGCGAGCACCAGAATGTTAAAGACCTAGAGGAGGAGGCACTGCTTTGCCGATGCCTTGATTTTTAACTTCTCCTAACCTCAAAACAGTGAGCCAATAAATTTCCATTATTTAAGTTAAAAAAGAAAGAAAGAAAGAAAAGAAAAAAGAACAAGAAGTGATACAAGGGAAGGAACTGTTAACTAAAATGAAATGGCCGCCTATATTGGATGTTGCCATGAGTGACCCTCTTTCTGAAAAATGACAGACACTTTCCAGAAGACAAAATGAATGATCATAGGATAGGTATCTCCTGAAAAAAAATGGAACTTTCACGATAAAATTGCAGCTTGAACAACATTTAGACACTGAGTAATAAGCCAGTAGAGGCCACCTGTTAGAAATCGATAAGTATATCATATTAACCAATGTACGTCTGTTTCCTGTTGTGGACGACCCTCCTATGCAGTAAGAAACTTAAATGTCAACCAATCAGTGTATCTTCCTGTTGGAAACTGAGGCACAGTGGCCTCTCAAGGAGAGATGTGCTGTCTTCATGCTAGTGCTGTCTCCATGGCTACACTTGCAACCTAAGGAATGCAGTAATTAAGAGTTCCGGGCAAATGGGATGAAGCTGTTAAAGGCTGAAAGAAAAGATGAGCACATACCTTTTGTAGTGAATAGAACACTTAGACTTTGTACCTTGAGATAAGATTTTTTTAAATTCCTTAGACTATGGGTAATACTGATAGTTAATGCATGTTGCTGCTTAATGTCAAGTATGCTATGTTTATGCTTATTGGCACGTGGGCTACGTATGCCTGCTTCTTGGCACGTACACTGGGGTATATAAAGAGCCCCTTGTAAACAATAAAGTTGTCTGAGGAGTTATTACTCACAGACCCCCTGATCCCAGCTCTCTTGTGTGTTCCTTCCCCCTTTTCTCTTTCTTTCATTCCCAATACCCTTCGGGTCCAAATCTCCAACATCTTCCCACTTGGAAGTACTCTAAGGACCTTTATAAAGTGGCTGTGACCAGATGGCTATTGAGATTCTCACTCTGACTTCTCCAGTTTGAGATGTCCCTGTTTGAGCAGTTTCTCTTTCAATAAACTTGCAGCTTTGCTCATATTGGTCACTTCGAATCTTTTGACAGAAGTGACTCATAAAACCATGAGAATTGTCACCAAAACCCTCTGATTTGGATAGAAGTTGACAATGTTGTGAGTAGGGAACTAAAACTCAAGGAAAATTCCCTGAAAGCAGAGGCCCCTACCTATAACTTCGGTATCATAGCAGGGCCAGGAAAAGACCCCAGGTTTTATCAATTGCCAGGACTCCATGCTGAATCTTGGGACTGACTGGAAGCCTGACAATATCCCCCAAGGGAAAAGGGGGTATATCCCAACCTGGGCTCTAACAAAATCTTAGAAGAAAGGTAGGCCCAGTCCTGAACAAAAAGCTGTACATGGTTTGCTGAGCTTTTCCCAATTTCCTGCTCACAAACTACAGGAAAGTGGATAGAATATAACCCACAGGTCTCAAAATGTAGCTGGAAGGGAAAAAGAGTCCCAAATAAGATGGAGAGGGTGTCAATAAAATTTCATCTTCTTTCTACCAGAGAAAAAAGAAGTACTGGGCAGAATTGTTCACTTGAAGTGTGGGGAAGATGAAAAGAAGTGACATGGTAACTAGGCAAGTATTCCTCAGGAGAATAAAATGAAAGAGAAGAATTAAATAAGCATAGCAGGCATAAAGCAGATGAAACACTATGAGAAAAAAATAATCCAAATAATCTAAGAAAAGTTCCCTGAAATTGCTTCGAGCTATAGAGGAAATTAATAAGAAAGGGAATTCAATAATACAAGGCCAAAGAACCAGCTTCTTCAGTGATAAAATTCAACCTATCTAAAGATGAATGAAGACATCAAGGAAAAAAGGATTAATGCAGCACTCATTTCTAGGTGATCATAGAACAACTTCTACAAAATTATGAGGGAAAGGAAGTATTAATGTCTTTTGAGGATAAAGGCAATAGGAGATATTTTTAAGCTTGCTTAAACTCGACAACTATGGGCACTCTTGGAAAAAATTCTGGAAACCATAGTAAAAAGAGACATAAGTGGAGAAATCATTGTAAAAGGGTTCAAAATGAATCCATTTATATGATAACACCAAGGTTTTGGCCTCTATGACTGGGAGGTTAAGTGGGGAAGTTATAGGTGGATGAGGTATTTTGGACTAGAATTTGATTTCAGTTCAATTTGAGATGTCTATTATGCATCCAAGTAGGGATGTTAAATAGGCAATTGAATGTAACAGGAGATGTTGGAAGAGGGTGTGGGATGAAGATACGTATACATTTGAGAATCAAAGGCATACAGATAATATTTAAGACTTGATATTGGATGAGATGTTCATGCAGTGAGTGTAGAGAAGAGAATCAAGGAATAAGCTTTGGTGTACCCCAATATTAAGAAATCAGAGAGTACAGGAACTAGCAAAGAAGACTGAGATGGAAGGTCAGTGAGGTAGGAGGAAAACTAGACTCTTTGAAAAACCAAGCGAAGGAAGGGTATCAAGGGGAAGTAAATGATCAGTTCAAATGCCTAAAAGAGCAAAGTAAGATGAGACCTGTCCACTGTATTTAGCAGTGTGGAAGTCAAGGGTGATATCCACAAGAGCCATTTCCGTGGAGCTTGTAGTTGGAAGCTTGATTGGAGAGGATTTAAGAGAAAACATTGGACTGGAATTGGGACAGCAACATAGACAAGTTTTTCAAGGAGTTTTGCTGTCAATTGAGCAAAGAAATGGGGTGGTAGTTGGCTGAGGTGGTAGGGTCAAGATAATTTTTTAAGATGGGTAAACTTTCAGCATATTTCTATACTAGTGATAGTGATCTAGTAGTAAGTGAAAAATTAACAACTTGAAAGAGAGGAGAAAATGCTGGAGGTATGTCCTTGGATTGATGAAAGGAGATAGGATCAGTTTCACTAGTGAAGGGATTAGCTTTGTCAAGACTGCACAAGAACAGGCCAGAGGCAGAGGATATGGGGGCAGGTGGTGGGAATCTGTGGATGATGTCTTCTGCATACTTTCCTTTGTACAATGAAATAGGAAGGAAGAGGAGAAGTGTTAGGATTTGAGGAAATATGAAATAGTCTCAATAGAGAATAGGAAATTGAATGGAATAGGGAAGTTCCATTTGGTTGCCTGGCAGCATTAGAAAATATAAAGTATCATGAGGCGTCAGGGCTTTTTTTTTTTTTTTTTAATTTTTGAGGCTTGGGTTAACCAAGATGGGTCTCCTTTCCTTCCAGAAAACATAGCCTGGCTTGAAAATTTGGATACTATACATCTTTGAAGCCCTACCAATTAATTAAATCTCTGTCCTGCTCTGGAATAACCCCATGTGGGCTGCTTTGCCCATGAAATCTATTGAATGAATTGGGGCTTTGAAACATTGGCTCTTTAATGATGTGTAGTTCAAGCTGCTCCTGATGCTTTTCAGTTCCATTCAACAAAATACTTAATTTCTTCTAAGTGCCAGACGCTGTTAGAAAGAAAGCTGCACCTGTAAGAGAACAAAAGCTCACCTGACTGTGGAGAAGAAAAGAATTTTTATTAAAGATCTTGCAAGAATGGGCATTTGACCTGGACAAAATGGCCGTTGTGTCAAATAGCAAGAAACAATGACATTTATACCCTAAACCTAACATGGAGGTCCCTCCCCTCTTCCCCACTGATTGGGAACTTCAGGGGTTACAGCCTTTCTGAGAGGGCTAACCTTACGTGGGTTCCCACTCTGAGTCACCACTTCCCATTCCCTACATTCCAGTGGGTTTGGCACTGCTTTCACTCCTAGCGCCACTTTCCAAATTCTGCTCTGCTTTTCACCATTGGCCCCGCCCTCACTTTGGCACTATTTTTCAAATTCTTGGTGCCAAAGCAGCTAGAACCCCTTTCCCTCCTCCTCCAACTGCAGAGGCGGCTCTGGTTTCACCTTTATGTGAAAATTAAACTTAACCCTTTCCTTACAGACACCAAACCACATATTAGAGATTCATTTGTGAATAAGTCAGACCTGCCCTCCTGGAGTTAGACTCTAATGGTGAAGAATTGGTGACCAGAGAGGATAAAGGGATTTTAGTGTATTGTAGAAATACCTTGAAGATGCTCTTAGTCCAATCTTGGACATATGTGTATCTGTGTGAGTTCATGTTTTGGGGAGAGATTGAACAGGGAAAATTAGATTTGAAAAGAGAGTACACAGATTGTCCAGGAAAGGAATGGAAACCAAAGAGTTCCAGACCAAGAGATGAAACATTTTCAAAAGGTGAGAAAGGGCATGAAATAGAATGGAGAACTTAAAGTGTAACATATCAATTTGGATGTGGGGCAGAATATGATTGGGAGTGGAGATAATGAAGGGAGCTGGGGAAGATAGAAATGGAAAAGTCAGTGGGACTTAGATCATGAACTGTACCCACATTAAAGAGTTTGGACTTCAAAAGCACAGAGGAGTCACCAAAGGGTTTTAATCATGGGAGGAATGACAAGATCAGATTTACTCTTTGCAGAAATCTCTGACTATTTTGGGAGAATGTTTGAATGAAAGCGATACTGGAGGCAAGAAGACCAGTTAAAAGGCTGTTGTAATTGACCTAAAAGTTAATCCATTATGAAATGGACTGACTTTGTTGACTGACTGGATGTGGGAAGTTAAGGAGTCATGGAACTCAAGGATTCTGGATTCAGTGAGACCAAGATGTAGCAGGAAGAATTTGAGAGGAGGACTTGAGAGAAGGTGTTGGAGAAAGTGTGAAGATATGTTCATTTTTTGGCATGTTGAGATTGAGATTTCACCTGCATGGTGATATCTACATTCCATTAGGTAATTGGCCAATTGGCTCTGGTCTCAGAGAGCTCTGGATTGAAGAAATGAATTTGGGGGAGTCATCCAACTATTTAAGGTAATTGAGGTCTTGAGATTAGGTGAGTTATCCTAGGGGAGCATGTAGGCCGGATAGTGTAGAGGGACTAGTAGAAAACCCTGAGGAATACCAATATTTAAGAAATAGAAGTATTGAAGCCAACAAAGGATCTTGAGAGAGTGACCATAGGAGGAAAATCAAAAGAGCATGTTGTCACCAAAGCCATGGGAAGAGATTGTTTCAAGAAGGAAGATCTCAAGTTTGAATAGTGCCAGAAACTCAGTAGCAACAAGGATGAAGAATGGTAGGTTGAAGTGTAGCAACAAAGTTATTTTGGAACTCCAGCAAAAGAGCTCCAGGGCTGTAGTGTAGAGAAAATAGATTTGTCCTGAGTTGAGGAATATTGGGATATGATGAAGTAGAGATAGTGAGTACCCAACCCTTTAAAAAACTGTGACTGTGAAGGAGGTAAGGAAGAGATAGGGCAATACGTGGTGGAAGACATGGGTTTGAGAAAACCATTTTCAATGTGGTAAAGACATGCACATCCAAACAGAAAAATAAAAGATAAAAAACAAAACAAAAAGACATGCACATCTAAATGTTGATGGAAGGTTTCCAGGAGAGAGAAAGGTGAAGGGTATAGGAAAGAGAGAAATAATTGATGGAAACAGGTCCTTGAAAAGGTAGAAAAACCTGGGACCCAGAGAACATGAGGAGGGATTATTAGACTTCAACACCTCTTCCATTGTGACAGGAAGAATAAGAGAATGGATATAGATGTAGGTAAGTTTATGCTGAGTGCCAACATTCTGAAGGAGTTCTCTTCTGATGGCTTCTATTTCCTTTGTGAAGTAGGAGGTGAGGTCATCTTCTGACAATAAGTGAAAGCATGGTGGGGTAGAGGAAATATGAGAAGAATGGAAAGAAGTTTGGAATAGTCCTCATGAAGGAAAAGGAGATTAGTCATTTGGACACATAGAAGGGAGTAGGAGGTGGGTGGAGGGGAGTTATTTGTTCTACTTCCTCCTTTATCAACCATATGGTCCTCTTTTCTTTTTAAAATGTTGCTCAGGAGTGTTCAAAATGGGTGGATCAAGGAGGATGTGCATAAATTGGGCTAGACTTCACCTAGTCTCTTAAGAACTGCCTTCAACGACTCCTTTTCTCCCTTCTGGTCTTAGCTTTAAAGACAGTTCTTTTGTGAAGCCTTCTGCAACTCCTTGGGTTGGAGTTATCAGAGAACTGTCAATCTAACTTAAACCAAGGCTGTGGAAACACTGGAATTAAGATCCTGGGATATAACTGGAGGACTAAAAGCAGCACACACACAGGGGAAAAGCAGGAGAGGCAGAGAAACCCCGAGCGGCTGAGAGAGAGATCCTGGAGGCCAGAGATTGGAATTAGGGGAGCACAGGGGCCTGGAAAGCCCCCAAGAGGCTGAAACAACCTGAAGCCTGGAGAAGAGGGGAGAGATGAGCCATGTGTCTGATTGCCCACAGCTGAGCGTGGGCAGAGAGCTTTGCCTGATGCCTTGATTTGGGGAGAGCAGCCATTAGGCCCTGCCATGTATCTGGTGACCTACAGCCAACCTTGAGCCAGCATCTCTGATGATGCCTTGATTTTCACAGCCTCAGAACTGTAAGCTTTTTTTTTTTTAAAAAAAAGGATTTTTATTTCTTTCTCTCCTCTCCCCCCCATTGTCTGCTCTCTGTGTCCACCAGCTGTGTGCTCCCCCATGTCCACCTGCACTCCTATCAGTGGCACCAGGAATCTGTGTCTCCCCTTGTTGAGTCATCTTGCTGCGTCAGCTCTCCGTGTGTGCAGTGCCACTCCTGGGCAGGCTGCGCTTCCCTTGCGCAGGGGTGGCTCCCCCCACAGGGGCGCACTCCCTGCACACAGGGCTCCCCCATGCAGGGACACTCCCATGTGGCCCAGCACTCCCTGTGGGCATTAGCACCACACATGGGCCAGCTCTACACATGGGTCAGGTGGTCTTGGGCCTGAATCCTGGACCTCCCATAGGGTAAGCTTCCCATAAGCTTTTAACCTAGTAGATTCCCATTATAAAAGCCAACTCATTTTTGGTATATTACTCCCAGAAGCTTTTCGCAAACTAAGACAGGATCCCAGACTCAAGAGTTTTGAGATTTATCCAGTGAGTCACTGGGTTGGTCAATAGTCTTGTCCTTTCTGATAAATTTAGTTTATTTTAGGAAATGTCTTTGTTGACCTGATATTCACATTATATTTCATGCCCTTAGAAGTGTGAATTATTATAAGAATATTCTACCACAAATAGAAGATGAGGATAATTCACTTAAAATTCAATATACCAGAGTCCCACTATTTACCAATGACCATATGTAATGGGGAGAAGAAAAAACAAACCAAAATCCACTGGTGTAGAAATACCAATGCCTGGGTTTTTTGAGTTTTATTTATTTAGTATCTAGTTATATATTTTTGTTGCTCTACGGTATTTTCTTTAAAAAATGTTATTGCAGTAGAATATAAACAATATAAAATTGACCATTTTAATCACTTTCATGTATACAATTCTGTGGTGGTAATTATATTCAGTGTTGTGCTACCATTGCCACCATCCATTGCTAAAACTTTTCCATCACCCCAACTAAGCATTTACTCCCTATTTTCCACCCTGAGCCCTGCTCTGTGTTACCTATATTCTGATTTATGACTCTGAATTTGCATATCTTAATTATTTCATATAGGCGAGATCATAAAATATTTGTCCATTTGCATCTGGCTTATTTTATTCGATGTGATGTCTTCAAGGTTCATCCATCCACGTTGTAACATGTATGAGAATTTCATTCCTTTTTATGGCTCAATAAATTCCATTGTATGTATATACCACATTTGGTCCATTGATGGATACTTTGGTTGCTTCCATATTTTGGAGGCAACATCAGTGTAAAAAAAAAAAAAAAAAAAAAAAAAAAATATATATATATATATATATATATATATATAAAAGATTAAAATCCTGGGATTTGAGTTAGAGAAGGATCAGAGGACATGTTCAATGAAGTGTTTATCTATCATCTTCCACAGCTAGGATCTGCTAACTATGGTCCGTAGGCCAAATCCAACCTGTTCTCCAGTTTTGAAAATAAAGTTTTATTGCAACACAGCTACAGTGTTTTGTTTACTTATTGTCTATGACTGCCTTAGAGCTATAACATCAGAGTTGAGTAGTTGCAATAGAGACCTTGTGGCCCACAAAACTGAAAATATTTACTACCTGGCCTCTTGTAAAAAATGTCAACATTTGTTCTAGAGAAAAGATAAGGTTTTGGAGGAAGGATAACCTTGAGAAAAATCCCAACTTTTGAGTCTGTTTCCTTTTCTGCAAAATAAGGACACCATTCATTAAATCATTCTTTAATTTAACAAATATTTATTGATTGCTTACTAGGTTCCAGAAGCTGGAAGTGCAGAGATCAGTATGAGCCAGGCTTGTCCTTTCAAAACCCACAATCTAGTAGCAGAGATAGATGGGTAAACAAATGGTTGGAATACTTAAGAGATAAATGCTACATGGGTTCACTGGGTCTGAGGGGCAGGTTTGTTTCCCCTGGCTTGGATGGGGTTGGAAAGGATTCACAGAAAAATATTACAACAGGGACTCATCTGCTTGTTGTTGTGGCTGAAAACGAAACCAGCCAGGAATTGTTGCTCAATGAGAATCAAAGAGAACCAGAAAGGAGAACAGAACCGATAAATGAAGAGAGATGGAGAGAGCTCAGGAGAATCAGGAAAGTATCTGGAATATCAGGGGTACCACACACGGTACCATTCCACCATCCAGCCCTTGATATCTCCTTAGCTGATCCATGCCTTCCCTGCTGAGTCCAGGTGTGGCTTCAGAATTTGTCTCAGCAGAGCACTCTGGGTAGCCACCAACAATCAGCTGGACTTTGCTCCTGAGATGAAACCTGTTGGCAATTCTCGATCCTCCTGTATACACAAGCAATTTGTTAACTACAAAGCACCCCAAAAAATGTAATGTTTTATTGCTATTGGCCACTGATAAAACAAAATGAAATAAAATAAAAACCTGATAATGATGTGATAGTATGTTTACTTCGACCCAGGTTTTTCAGAATTTCAAATATATTTTGGTAATGTAAACATAACACAAAAACACCATTTATTTTTTAGTAGACCAAATAGATTCATTATGCTCTTTCAAGCTGGATCTGAGAAACATACAAATTTCTGAAAATCATTCATACATGTGATTTAACGGAGCAAATAAGGGATTTCTAAACTTTATGGGAATTTGAATGGATTGAGGAATGTGGTAGATTTCTTTTTTGTTTTAAAATTTTAGTAAATATTTCAAACATTCAGAAAAAGAAAGAGAATAATATAGCACCTGTACATGCACTACCTAGATTTTTAAAAATATCTTGCCATTGCTTCAGAGCTTAATAAAAATGTTGCCAATATGGTTGATGTCCCTTTTGTGCCTCTTTCCCATCCCTAACCCCCTCTCCCATTATCTAGGAGTTGGTGTGTATTTTTCTCATCCATGTTTGTTGTTTTTTGAGGTACCAGGGCTGGGTTTTGAACTTGGGACTTCATATGTGGGAAACCGGCATTCTACCACTGAGCCACATGGGCTCCCGAGTTGGTTATTTCGTTGGTTTGCTTGTTTTTGTTTTTTGTTTTGTTTTGTTTAGGTGCCACAGGAACTAAACCCAGGACCTCCCATGTAGGAAGCAGGTGTTCAACCACTCGAGCCACTTCCGCTCCACCCTCCAACATGTTTTTAATATTTTTACAATATTTGTATCAATTAACATTAAATAGAAGAGTTTTTGTGTGTTTTAAAATATTATATAAGTGGTAATGTAGTGTGAGACTGTTCTGCCACTTGCCTTTTTCATTCCACATCGTTTTTGAAATGCATCCGTGTTGATCCAGCTGGTTGTCTTTCTGCTCCTTGAAACTGGCGCAAATTATTAGTGACAGAAAGTAGATTTTTCTGACAGCTCCTCAGTAGCAAAAATGAAATCATTTGGCCTCGGCGGACTTCCCCCATTCCGGCCCTTCTCCTGAGTCTCTCTTCTTCTTTTCCTTCCCTGGTTTATTAAGGATTTTGAATTTAAAAAGCAACAGCAGAAGAGAATATCTGCAAGGAGGGTCTGAATTTAGTGTCTTATCTGATGTAAAAGAGTGGGGCAACTGACGTCGATCAGGTACCTGCTACGACGTACGGGCAAGAACCTCTTCCAGGCACCTAACATTCACTTGGTAATCCTCACGACAGCCCCGGTGGTCTTCCGTGCCCAGGGTCACGAGGCTGTTAGTGAGGATTTTAACCCAGAGAGAGAAACCTATTGACCCCAACAGGTCACAGGGGGAGGCGAGTAAACAGGGGGTTGAAATATTAGAAGATATTGAGTCCCTAGGGAAGGTACTTTAAGAATTTTTGGTATTGATTTCTCTTCTAAATTAAGCATAATAATGATTGCTAAAAATAAATAATAAAGTAAGAACTTAAAAATCCACAGGGTTGAATATTCAGTTTTCTCACCCAAACTTCAGCCACTTATTGATTTCTAAATCCCTTCTATTTCCAGTTGTCTCTTTCACCAGCATCCCTAACTCTATTAGAACCAAACTTCTTTCTTTTCTGCTTGACCACATCCTGTTGTAGCAGATTCTAACACCCCAGTCTTGCTCCCATGACTCTCTATATTCTGGCTGCTCACTGTCCGTTTTGCATTTTAATCTCATTCACTTTGTGTGCTTTTCTGCAATCTACATGACCCTTCCTTTTTCCTGTTTTTTTTTTAAATTATTATTTTAATAGATGCTATTTTCTTGAGTGAGGCTGGCATTCTCCCTCCCAATTTTTAAGACAAAATTAAAGTCTGTTTTACCCTAGTTCTTCCGCATTTTTTTCCCTGCTAATATCCCCCTCTTTAAACTCCTGCAGCACTTTATTTGTACCACACAACATAGCCCTTAGTTGTATAATGTCCTTTATTTTCAACATCTGGTGGCTGCAATGACATGATAAACTCTGTGAGGGAGGGCCATCCCTTGTATTGAATTCCCATATAAGAGTTTCCCAACTCTTTTTTTACTCCTGAGCTCCTCTCACAATAATATACACTTTCTCTTAAAGCCTTAAAACTTTTAAAAAGTCATTTTTGTCATATTTACATTGAAGAAAATAAAGAGATGATTTAAGTAAAAATTTATTTAGGTCAGTATATTTTTAATTGTATTATAGATCTTATTTTAAAGTTCATTTTAAATATAATCTTTAATGATATTTATAATCTATGAGAATACTTATCCCCATTTACTAAGTGACTCATACTGTTTAGTTGACTTTAACTATTTAAGGAAAAATATGAATTGTTCAGAGATAAATTTTAAGGAAGACATTTTGTATCGAGTTTTAGTCCTGAATGTATATTAAAATGCAAAATGACGTTTATGTGGTACAGCATCAAAAATAAACAAAAACCATTTTTATGACCTTATAATTAATGCATCTATACTTTAAAATCAGTCGATTTGTTTTCATAATTTTTGTTTAGCTTCTCTATTAAGGAAAAAGGTTTCAGGCTGTGGTTTCAGCACTTTCCCACAAATATCACCATGTAGGTGTTCTACTCAATAGTTGAAAAACCATGTTGCTTAAAATTTTTACTATAATTTCTCATTTCAACCTTGTATTTTGATATCTTAAAGGGCTGCATGAGAATGTTGATCATGTGAATGCTATTGAAAACTCGAGTCAAGGGCAATTTGAGAGAACCTGGAAGAATTATTAAGTTTATGACCCTCATCAACTTTAGGAATTTTGATATCTGTGTTCCCTTAGGTTTTAAACAAATGTCCTTTCCATATGACAAGAAGAACGCTATGTGACAAAGAATGTTTAATGGTCAAAACCACCAAGACCATACGTAAGTGGTTTCCACTGATGATAAGTGTACCGACAACTCAGCCATGAGAACATTCACCTGGTCTCCACCAAGTTCAGTGCTGCTCACTCAAAGCTCATGAGGGGGAAAAAGGAGGTAATTGTGGTAAGTATTATTTTTTTAATGGCAAGAGATGTCATTCCTGCCTTTCATGATGCAAATCTCTATTTATTTCCTCCAACATTTAATTATGAAAAAAGCATAGAGAAAAGCTGATAAAATTGTGTAGTGACCAGCCATGTTCCCAACATCTAGATTCTACAGTTGTTAGCATTTTGCTATCCTCACTTTATCACCAGTCCATCCTTCTCTCCATCATCCGCCAATTCATTTTATGTGCCATGCATTTTAGAGTAAGTTGCAGATGTCAGTACACACTTCAGCTTATCAGTAACTAGAGTTGTTTTGTTTTGTTTTTTGAGGTGAAACTTACATACAAATTCAAATCCTAAATATACCATTTGATAAATTTTGACAAATACATATACCTGTTAGCCTAATACCCTTTGAAGATATGGAATTTTTCCAACATGCCATAAAGCTCCTTCTGGGGTTTTGGACCATTATTTATACATTGCTGCCTCACAGTATCTATCTGGGTATATAATTAAAGAGTCAGTGTTGATTGGTGATAAATGTCCACAGAAGCAGTTTTGTTTCTGTTCAGCACAGAAACTGGGGAGCCAGTAATTTTAATTCTTGTGTGTTATTTACATTCTCATTGTCATGCCAGCTGAATACAAGGAACACTCAGGAACTGGCAAGAATAATTAATCGTAGCTAACTTGCATTCAGACACTACAAATGCTTGTTAGGATATATATGTAAAGTGGATACTAAATGCATTTACCTAACTGCATTTTTACCTGAATTTGCAAAAATGTTAGTGTATGCCTAGCAAATTTTCTTTCAACTTTTATCAGATACTAATTTTGTTCATTTATATTTACCTTTTAAAAAAACTTTGTCAACAATCTGCCCTCCTGAGTTCATGGCAAAATTAATCAATCTCTCTCTCTTTTTTAATTACTGGCAGACTGCAAATCATTTCTGGCCATGAATATGGATTGTAAAGTTTTTAAATTACTGGAGACAATTTCTAAGAATCCTTTGCAGGACGGATTGGCCTTGGAGTGAAGCATACCTAGGTCAAATCTTGACTCTGCTAATTATTGACTACATGACCTTTAGCAAATTGCTTAATCATTTTGAACCTTGATTTCTCTGTTTAGGAAACGAGGACAATGTATCTACCTCACGGAGTTGTTGAGAGGAAAAAAGGAAAGCAATTATCTCAGTACTTATCACATATTATGCATTCAATAAGTGTTAATGTGATTATTTTAGGGTTGGCTCACTAAAAGCTTTGTAGTTTGGAATATTCCTGGTAATATTTATAAACTGCAAGGAACAGTGATTTTGTTTAAGAGGCCACATCTCCATCCAGTCTTTAGTCCCACAAAAGGACTATTGCTTTATACTTTTTATTAATATTTATTAAGAATCAGATTTTAAAAAGCAACCATTTCCCATTGGTGGCTAAAATGCAAAAGATGGACACCACCAAAATTTGGTGAGGATCTGAAGCAACCAGAATTCATACATTGTAGGAGAATGTAAAATGGTACAAACACTTTGCAAAACTGTTTAGGGGATTCTTAAAAAGTCACACACACATTGCTCTGGTGATTTTCAAAATAGCAATAGTGACAAGGTTGAGAAACCCTGATATACCCAATGACCCAGCCACTCTGTGCTAGGGATTTATTTACCCAAGAGTAAAGAAAACATATACTCACAAAAATATCTCGTACTAGAATGGTTATAGCAGGTTGTTCATTATAGTCCAAAACTGGAAACAACCCAGCTGCCCATCAATAGGAGAATGGATAATAAATTGTGGTCCATCTATACAATGGCATACTACTTAAGCAATAGAAAGGAACAAACTACTACATTAAAAAACACACGGATAAATCTAAGTCAATATGCCAGGTAGAAAGAGGCTGGGAAAAAAAAGTATACACTGTGATTCAGTTTATATAAAATTCTAGAATAGGCAAAACTTATCTATAGTGATAGAAAACAGGTAAATGGTTGCTTCTTGGGGGTAGGAGATTGATTTGGAAGGGGCTCAAGGAACTTTCTGGGATATTTGGTGGGTATTTGTCAAAACCAGTCGAACAGTACACATGAGCATCACTGTATGCTAGTTATACCTAAAAAAATTGAAAGAAGAAAAAACCAACTACCAACCAGTGAAATTGGAAGATCTTTTTATACTAAGCATCTTTCCATTTGTTGCTCCTCATGTGTTCCAACACTTATACTTTCAGGTTATTTTTAAACATAAGCCATTCTGGTATGTGTGTACTGGTATCTCACTGCAGTTTTAATTTGCATTTCCCCCAAAACAAATGAAGTTGAGCAACTTTTCATGTTTATTGGCCTTTTGATATCATCTTCTATGACAGGTCTGTTCAAGTCTTTTCCCATTTTTCTATTGGGGTATCTATCTTTTCTTATTTATAGGAGTTATTTACATATTCTGGTATAAATCCTTTGTTATATATATATATA
Source organism: Dasypus novemcinctus (assembly GCF_030445035.2). NCBI lineage: Eukaryota > Metazoa > Chordata > Mammalia > Cingulata > Dasypodidae > Dasypus > Dasypus novemcinctus. The sequence continues at coordinate 16,759,540 of NC_080690.1, read as the reverse complement.
TATATAGTGAAAGCTTCTTTCACTCTGTAGATTGCCATTTCATTCTTTATGGTGTTTTTTTTTTTTTATGTGACAGATTGAACCCAGGACCTCCCATTGGGAGTTGGGTGCTCAACCACTTGAACCATATCCACTTCATATGGTGTCTTTTGATGAACAGATATTAATTTTAATATAGTCCAATTTATAAGGGTTTCCTTCTTTTTAGTTTTTTGTGTCCTGTTAAAAAGTTTTTGCCTACTTCAGCATCATGAAGATGTTGTTCTGTTTTCTGCTAAAAACTTTGTTTTACTTTTAAAATATAGATTGGCAATCCAAGTGGAACTGTTTGTTTTTGATGTGAGACAAAAGTCCAAATAATTTTTTTCACATTGATAGCCATTGATATCCAAATGACCTAGCACCGTTTATTGAAAAGACAATCCTTTCTCTATTGGTGCAAGTACTGGAACACTTGTAGAAAATGCATTATGTATTTCTTCTTTGTATAAATGCATAAATATTTCAAACTCTACACACAGTTCTACACTTTCCTATTTTCATGCAATACTGTTGACACACATAGCCATTAATCTTTTTTAATGGTTTCCTTGTATCCCATTATATAGATACATCAAAGAACAATAATTTCCTTAAAGTAGACCATTAGAGTGTTTCCATTTTTGTTGTTGCTATCAAGGTGCTAAAATAAAGTTTTCCAAAGTCAGTACCAGTGGTCTCATCATTTTCTAAGGGTAAATTGCTAGGAGTGTGAATTGCTGTGTTAAAGTGCACACCCAAATTAAAGTTTGCTTTCTGTAAAGTTTATGCTGATTTTCATTCCTACCTAAAATATATGAACCTGTTTCCCCTTACTCTCACCAACAGTAACCATTCTTAATCTTTTTAGTCTTTGCCAACTGGGTGAAAATAAAACTGATTGTTGTTTGCCATTTCAATTCTTTTAAAATATCCTTATTAGCTATTGGAAATTTTTTTATTGGACGGCTTTTCCTCACCTTTGTCCATTTTTCTACTGAAGTCATTTTTCTTTGTTTTATTGGCTAACAATTGATCTAACGTATATAAAAACACAGAATCACCTCGCAAAGTTTCCTCAGTTTGGCCTGTAACTTCGAGGGCCAGATTTTACCCAAACTAGACTACAAACGCGCTACAACGCCTTCGCGGGAAGACACCGGCTCGGTGGGCGGAGCCAGCGCGTCCCCACAGATTGGCCCCGCCCCACCCGAACCCCCCGCCCTCAGTGGGTGGGGCCAAATGGCACTCCGCCTGCGCGCGCAGCTCCCGTCGCCCTAGCACCCGGGGCATGGAGGCTACCCCTTTGTAGCTTCAGTTCACCAGCGGAGAAACAAAAACAAGGTAGCCGAGGACTTGACGCAGCGAAAGTCGCCGACGTGCGTAACGTTGACGCACGTGTCGCCACCGCGCCTCAAAGGTCGCATGCGCAGGGTCCGTCAGGGCCCTCGGGCCGCGGTTGGCGGCGTTCGGCGGGGGCGCGGCCCGGAGGTGGGCATCTGTTCCCGCTCCCGGTGCTGCGAGGGTGGGTCCGGGTCTCCTTCCGGCCTTCGGGCGCTGCGGAACCACCGAGCAGCCGCGGGAAGCCGCGCCGGGGGCGGAAGTGGAGAATGGCCCCCGCGCGTGAGGAAAGCGAGTGAAGCGCGGTGTCCCTTGACCCAGTGGCCCGAGGTGGGCGTGAGCGAAGGTAATCAGGCCCGGGTTCCTGCTTAGGCACTCCAGTGCCTGAGACGGGCAGGGCCAGGACTGGATTTTCTCCAGGTCAGGAGCCGGGTCGCTCGACCGGAGCTTGGAACTTAACTTCTACCAGATGAGATGGGTGCTTCTGGCACCAAGTAAGCGCTCGATACACGTTAGCAATTATTTTCACGGTTGCTGGGAGGACGAGTTGGCGAAAACACTTCTAAACCTCCTTTGTGAGTGTTAATTGGAGAGTTAACAGTTGTTGAGGGGATCTTGTAGGTTTGTGTTAGGTCTACGAATTTTGCAGCAGTTCTCTCTGTGCCCTCAAGCAGATGGCTCCATAATAACTTCCTATCCGAGTCTGCAAAGAAAGAATTTTAATACCTACCCACCTAGCAATTGAGATGCTACAGAGGTCTGGAGTGCTTAATGAAAGAGACAGAGGAACACAGAGTGGAATAATTTTTTCCATACATATTCCAAACCAAGTGCATTTTAAAAAATAAGTCACACACTGAAGTTCTTGCGTGAGGTTGAAATGCATTCTTATGACTTATTTTCAGAAGCTGAACAAAGAAGTTGTGACATTTCTGAGATAACCGTTCAGTTATGTGAGGAATTCTTATTGAGTGCTCACTGTGTATGAAGCACTTTCATAACCTCTCAGGTTGATACATGAATAATAAAAAGATGAAGATCCCTTTCCTTGTGAGTCTTACAATTTAGTTTGGGGAAGACTAACAATAAACAGTAAAATAAGTAACTTATATGTTAGAAGTAAACAAGTGTCATGGAAAAAAGAAAAAAAGTACGAGGTGAGGGGCATTGGGAGTGCAAGATTCAAATTTAAATGAGTCTCAGCATATGCTTCACAGAGGAAAACATTTAAGCAAATGCTTGAAGGAGAGCTCTGGAGGAAGAGCATTCCAGGCAGAGAGACCAACCAGTGCAAAGACTGGAATATGCCTGTTCCCTTCAGTGAACAGCAAGAAGGCTTGTTTCTGGAACAGAAGGAGTAAGGGGATGCGGGGTCGGTAATAGTAGAAAGGTTAGAGAGGAAGGGTGGGGCTGGAGGGCAGAAATCTTGTAGGGCGCTGTAGCTACTCTAAGAATTTAGGCGTTTATTTTGAGTGAAATGGGGAGCCATTGCAAGGTTTTGAGCAGAGCAGTGACACAACCTAGATTCTACACTGTTATTCTAGTCTGGATGTTTCAGAATAGACTGTATGAGATAAGGATAGAAGCAAAGAGACGGATTAGAAGGTTGTAGTAATCCAAGAGATAACACTATCTACAATCTGAAAGTTAGGAGGTGGGTGAGAGGTGGTTGGATTCCAGATGTCTGATAGTATGAAACATAATGTTTGGGTAAGTACATATACAGTTACGGATTGTCAAACTAAATATTATTCACTGTAATTCATAACTTTGGTCTCTGTACCATAGCTAAAGTAGGAAGAACAGTGGAGTGTTTTGAGGCCTTTTGTTGTTTTCATGTGCAGGTAATTACCTATTAGCTTAGGTAAGGATTTCAGAGCTTAACTACAACCATTAATTAGTATGTGAGGTTAATGACTAAAATCAAACCTCTTTCTTTGTAGACTGAGTTCTGAATGTGGTTGTAGTGTGAAATAAGCACCATGTAAATTAAGACAGAACTTACTGTAATAAACTTCTATTTGACCATATATAGATAATAGTAGATTTAGAAATGCCTCCTTTTTTAAAAAATCAATTTTATTTATACATATTAATAAAGCATACAGTTCCTCCAAGATTTACAATCAGTGAAATTTGCTATATGCACATGGTTGTGAATTCATCGCTTCAATCATTATTAGAGCACTTTCATTTTATCTATATTAATAATAATAAGCAAAAAAAGAAACGAGAATTCCTCACCTCTCAATCTCTCTATGCTTCCACCACTATACATAGAGGCTGTTTCTGACTATTCTATCCAAAGTATGTAGTCAGTGGCTTTTAGTATAATCACAATGTACATTCATCATCTTAAAAATTCTAGAACAATTTCATTACTCCAAAAGAAAGACTCCAAACCCCTTAGCATTCCTTCCTCAGACCTATATAACATCTTTCATTTTTATGCATTGATTTATATTTACATTTTATGTAAATGGAATCATGCAATATATAGTGTTCTGTATCTGGTCTCCTTTACTTAGTATAATGGGGTTCTTTTTTGGTCTGATATTAACATTGTGTAGTATTAACTTATATTTGTTCAGCTTCAATGAAAAATGGTTTTATATGTATAATTCTACCCATACTCATATTTCATATAATATATTTTACATAGTATATTCAGTTAATAATAGGGCATTCATACAGTATTTGTCCTTTTGTATATAGCTTGCTTCACTCAACGTAGTGTCCTCCAGATTGATCCATGTTGACATATGTTTCACGACTTCATTTCTTCTTGCCACTGCATAACATTCCATTGTGTATAATCCACAATTTGTTTATCCATTCATCAGTTGATGGACACCTGGGTTATTTCCAACTTTTGGCTATTGTGAATAATGCTGCTGTGAACATTGATGTGCAGATATCTATTCGTATCACTGATCTCAGTTCTTTTGGGTGTATACCTACCGATGGTATTGCAGGGTCCCAAGGCAAGTCTATATTCGACTTTGTTAAGAACCATCTCCACAGTGGAAATGCCTCCTTTTTGCCTTCTTCAGAAATTTGTCTAAATGTAGTTTCTAACAGTAAAAAAATAATTGATCTAAGGTGAGAAAAAATATTAGTGGGGAATCGTGATAGTCTATTTACATGTAATTTGTCAATTTGTTAAATATACTGTGGCAAACAAACGACTAAAAATCTTGCTTCAAGGAACTTACAGAACTAGTAGACATGTTGTAAGTAATTTAAACATAAAATAAGAAAGGATGCAAAAAGTGCTAGAAGAACAATACAAAGTAAATGCTAGTAGAATGAAGTCATCTGGATACTATTGTATTTATTGTGACAGTAGCTCACCTTCCCATTTTAATCATCAAATATGTATTTTGTGTGTGTGAGATGGTGATTTAGTTATCAGTGTTTTCGCGTTGAACAAATTTAGATTTTTTTGGAAAACTGGTTTAGAATATATGCGAAATAAATGCAAAATTCATGAACTAAAACACCTATGGATTAACACTGCACTGACAGGTACTATGTTATACTCATTGCTGCCTCTGGTGGAATTTAGAACTTCCCAACACTTTGCATTAAGCTATGCTCCTTTCTCTTACTCTCTTATATTCTTTTCCTTCTCGAGGGGACAGATGTTTTGGTTTCTTAGTAGTGATAGAACATAGAATGTAGGGTAACTGTAACTTATATATTCAGTAAGGATACTTTTTTTCTGTTTAAAACTCTATCAAAGTTTTAAGAAGTTTTAGTGCCAAGAAGAAATAATGATATTTTGTAGTGTAAGCATGACTTAGAAAGTTTATTGGTGGTTGTATGACCAGACTAGATGAAGCAGGAATCTGTAGTTTAGATACATGCTGAGGTGAGCTATAGGTCAATTTTAGCAACAAGGTAAAGGAGGCTAACTAATCAGGTAAGCATAGGATCCAGGCAATGTTGGTGATGAAAGTTGGTGGCCCATACAGATGATTGGCACCCCCAAAGTGCATGTTTTAGCAGGATAGTGAAATCTGGACAGAGGTTGTATTCAGCAGTCCTGATAGGTGGGTGAGTAGCTGGTGTCAGGCCTGGTAGCAGAACCAGGTCTGGGTTCAGGTATAGTACCCCTACTTGGACAGAGGTGAGGTATGGAAGGAACTAAGAAAAACTGTAGGTCACTTGTAAATACTTCACCGAAGGTCATGTGCAGGGATGAACCTGTTTGTGTGTTTGTGTGTATTTGGAGCCCTATGGTGATACCATAACCATGGGTAAAGGAGAACTTTGGGGAGGAGCTAGATGGGTTACTTTGATAATAAGAGCTGCTAGTCACTGATGAATATTCTTTGGTATATGTTTTTTAATGCAAGTATGGTTTATCCTCATTTTAACAAAATGATATCTCTGTTTTTTTAATAAGGAAAAACAGACTTGGAGATATAAAGTAATTTACCTGAAGCTGTAAGTGGCAGGGCTGGAATTTGAACCCAGGTCTGTCAGATAGCAAAACCTACACTCTTTATTTTATTATGTAACATAGTGTGCTTACATTAGGCTTCCCATTTTATGGGTTTTATTATGAATATGATCAGATTTGTACTTGATGAGATTTCACTCACTAGTAAATTTGATTAATTTTATTATATTTTTTCTTCCTAGATTTTATTTTGAAAATGAGTAAGTGCAAAAAGCCTCCACTTTCTCAGATAGCAAGTCCTGAGATGTTTAGCCCAGATGTTCTTGCTGACATTATTGAACTCTTTGCAAAGATTTTTTCTTATGGTAAGCCACTTAATAATGAGTGGCAGTTACCAGATGCCAGTGAGATTTTCACTTCTGACCATGTGGAATTTAATGCATTACTTGATTTGAAGAACTCCCTAAATGAAGTAAAAAACCTACTGAGTGATAAGAAACTGGATGAGTGGCATGAGCACACTGCCTTCACTAATAAAGCTGGAAAAATAATTTCTCACGTAAGAAAGTCTGTGAATGCTGAACTTTGTACTCAAGCCTGGTGTAAGTTTCATGAAATTTTGTGCAGCTTTCCACTTATTCCACAGGAAGCTTTTCAGAATGGAAAACTGAATTCTCTACACCTTTGTGAAGCTCCTGGAGCTTTTATAGCTAGTCTCAATCACTACTTAAAATCTCATCGGTTCCCCTGTGATTGGAGTTGGGTAGCCAATACTCTGAATCCATACCATGAAGCAAATGACAATCTTATGATGATTATGGATGACCGGCTTATTGCAAATACCTTGCATTGGTGGTACTTTGGCCCAGATAACACTGGTGATATCATGACCCTGAAATATCTGACTGGACTTCAGAATTTCATAAGCAGCATGGCTACCATTCACTTGATCACTGCAGATGGGAGTTTTGATTGCCAGGGAAACCCAGGTGAACAAGAAGCTTTAGTCTCTTCTTTGCATTACTGTGAAGTTGTCACTGCTCTGACAACTCTTGCAGTTGGTGGTTCTTTTGTTCTGAAGATGTTTACTTTGTTTGAGCATTCTTCTATAAACTTGATGTACCTGCTGAACTGTTCCTTTGACCAAGTTCATGTTTTCAAGCCTGCTACCAGCAAGGCAGGAAACTCAGAAGTCTATGTGGTATGTCTCCACTATAAGGGACAAGAGGCTCTCCGTCCTTTGTTATCTAAGTTGATGCTGAATTTTGGGACTGAAATGACCAACAAAGCTCTCTTCCCCCATCATGTAATTCCTGAATCTTTTCTTAAAAAACATGAAGAGTGCTGTGTGTTCTTTCATAAATATCAGCTAGACACTATTTCTGAGAACATTCGCCTGTTTGAGTGCATGGGAAAAGAGAAACAAGCAAAACTGAATAATTTAAGGAACTGTGCTGTACAATATTTCATGCAAAAGTTTCAATTGAAACCTCTTTCCAGAAATAATTGGCTAGTAAAAAAATCCAATATTGGCTGTAGTACAAATACAAAATGGTTTGGGCAGAGGAGCAGATATTTTAAAACCTATAATGAAAGGAAGATGCTGGAAACCCTTTCATGGAAAGATAAAGTGGCAAAAGGATACTTTAATAGTTGGGCCGAAGAACATGCTGAATATCATCCTGGGCAGAGTTCTCTTTTGGAAGGGTCAGCTTCCAATCTTGAGTGTCACTTATGGCATATTTTAGAGGGAAAGAAACTGCCAAAGGTAAAGTGTTCTCCTTTCTGTGATGGTGAAATTTTAAAGACTCTTAATGAAGCAATTGAAAAGTCATTAGGAGGAGCTCTGAATTTGGATTCCAAGTTTAGGCCAAAACAGCAGTATTGTTGTCATGTTTATTCTGAAGAATTGATATTTTCTGAGTTGTTTAGCCTTACCAAGTGCCTTCAGGAGGAGCAGGTTGTAGGACCCAACAACCAACTAAAGTGCCTGCTTGTGGGTTTGCCAGCTCTCCATGGTAGCAAAGTGCATATACCACTGGAAGTTCAGTTCCTGGAATCAGCTGAACTCATGAATTTCAGCTGTTCATTGCTTCATGATGGAGACCCAGTTTACCAGCAGTTATTTTTGGACTGCCTTCTGCGTTCATTACAGCAGCTTCATACAGGAGATGCTATGATTTTGCCTGTACTTTCTTGTTTCACAAGATTTATGGCTGGTTTGATCTTTGTGCTCCAAGGCTGTTTCAGATTCATCACATTTTCATGCCCCATATCTTCTGAGCCCCTGAGGTGTTGTGCGGTCCTGCTCTGTGTTGGTTATCAGGACCTTCCAAATCCAGTTTTCCAGTATCTGCAGAATGTGAATGAATTGTTGGACACTTTGCTCAACTCTGATGTACCCCAGCAGGTTTTACAGTTTGTACCAATGGAGGGGCTCCTTCAGGGGGCACTACTTGATTTTCTGTGGGATTTGAATGCTGCCATTGCTAAAAGACATTTGCATTTGATTATTCAAGGAGAACGAGACGAGATCATCAGCAGCCTTCAGTTGTGAAATTGAACATGTACTTTCTGGGATTCACTTTGACTTCTTATAGTTTCCAATGTTACTTTATCCCTTTGCTCTATTAATTTAGAACCTCAGCATTTTCATTTTAGGAAAGAGCCAACTTTTGCATCAATCAAAGTTTCATCAATTCTGGAAAACCACTAGCTAGTTTTGACTTTTGGGATATGTGTACCCACAGGCATAGAGTTCTTCCATGTGTTAAAATCTATTCTATGCAGTGGTAATACTCATCCTCTAAACATGAGATGTGTTTATGCACTTGGGTCAGACATACCCAGGCTTGTGTATGTAGTTTTAGTTGGTCTTATTTATCAATTTAAGAGTTGCAACTTTGTGCCTTCAGATTTTTTCCAACTAATTTCTTCTCAACAGATATATTTTGAAATGGCTCAATGATTAATATCATTAATGAGTTGATTTAGGTCACTGAAGGGAGGTGAGTTTGAGTTTCTCCTCCACAACTCTGACTTCCTTTAACACTTAACATGCCAGTTGTGGATTTCAGGGAAGTCATCTTGCCAGATTTCTTGGTATGCGCCACTTGTTGCCCTTAGGCCATTGACCCAGTTTGCTTTTGTGGTTCAATTTAAGTTTAGTGTGCTGTTTTATGAATATTTTACTGGCCACAACCATCCACTAAAAAGGTTATCAGACAGCTTGAAACCAAAGATCGTGTTTAAAACAAAGATCATGTTTAAAACACTCCTGTATCATGAAAAGCTTCATTTAGCAATGATGTAGTTATTTTTAACTTACAGGAAATAACCTGTGAACTAAAAGATTTTTTTTTATTGCAAAATAGTGTTTATGGCCTCATATTTGGGAATATGAATGTGATGAACACAATCAGTACTAAAGAAAAATTTTTAATGCATTCAGAATGATGGTTCAGCATTTAAAAAATTTTAACCTCTACTAATTGTCCTTTTCAGTATGAAAGTAGCACTTTATCAAGATTAGCCATGAAATGGCTATCAGTTACATTTTGATTTCTTTTGAATTGTATGTATTTTACAGTATAACATGAGCTTTTCTGACAAACAATATGGAGGAAATGCCCACTACCTTGAAGTTCTGCAAAATGGAGACTATTTATATTTGCATGCGCATTTAAGGCATTTTTGTTAGTTAAATGAAAAGTAGATGTATTCTCTCATGTATTTGGTTGATAAATATCTGAGAATTTTTCATGTTCTTTGCTATTTTGTATTTCATTATGGATTCATGAATAAAGTCATTAGTACAGAAACTTTGTTTTCATCTTTTTTAAAGAGTCATGGGGAAGTTAAAAATACAACTTGGATACAGACTTTTTAGTTGAATGGGAATTGAACATTCCTTCATTTCCTCTGATTTGTGTTCATTAAAATTTAGTCCTTAATATTGTAATATTTATGGAAGCTCTATTTCAGGAAAGAAATTAAATACCTAAGGGGAGTATGTGTAGGTTTAGTTCTTGCCAGGGTGAGTGCAGAGGCCTGGAGATAGATTTCTGCTGGAAATCTGATTTCTTACCAGTGTCTTTATGGAAGCAGTTTTAGTTGTATAATGATAGAAATCTAATAGAAAAACTGGTTACCAATTTCTATCAATAAAACCGCTCTTGGAAAACTGTTTTGTCAGGCAGTGCTAAGTACTTTGTAGTCTTGTATCTTGATAGGTTTGGACAAGTATACAGTTTGTTTTTACTTATTTTAGCCATTTGATTAGAATGAAATTTGAAAAGCTAGGTTCAGATTCTGGTGTTCATAATTTTCTTTGAAGCCCTTCAAGTAAGTACTGAATGCTTTTTAAAACACCAGTCTGTATTGGAATATGTAATATACTGGAATATAGTAGAATGTATTTTGGTTTTTAAAATGGCTTTTGAAATTGGTTGAAAATGTTTTTTATGAGTTTTAACTTAATGTAGTTTTTAGCAGCCAGCAAATTTAAATTTCACGAAGTGTTTCTTTAAAAACTTAGATGAGAAAGACATCTTAGAAATTTAATTTCGTCAATAAGAACTTTTCTTCTCCCTAAGCAAAACTTCAGTTTTATATTTTAGTGAGAGCTTTTCTGTATTACCCGAATGTTATTTAAATGCTTTGAATATGTCCTTTTTAAAGTAAATATAAAATCTTGATTTATGGATTTTACTTCTGTCTTGAAAATTGTTTTTTGTCTAGATATATGGGTTTTTCCCCCTTACTCTGAAGATCTTGGAATGGAAGCAAGATTAAAATATTAGATGAAAGAAACATGTTTATTGGTGTGTTTGTTATTTTGCTGATTGTTGGTGAGAAAGTCTTTAAAAATGTTTAAACCTTTTATTTCCAGATATCATTAATTAAACAGTTTTTAATTAGTTTCAGTGCTCTGATGAGGATATATGAAATCATTTAATCCTACATACTTTTAGAAATGAAAATGTTGATTATAAACCCAAATGAAATCTTATTTTCCATGTTTAAATATACTATTCCTTAATTTTAAAAAGATGACAACATTGATATTTAGTATATTTTTGTTTTCTAAGATGCAAGTAAGAGGACATTTTTAGTTTTGTATCACTTTTTATCATTATTTTAAACAAATGTTTATTATGTAAAAATATTATGCTTATAGGGAAGTGAACGTGGCTCAACTGATAGAGCATCCACCTACCATAGGAAGGGTCCAGGGTTTGATACCCAGGGGCTTCTGACCCGTGTGGTAAGCTGGCCCACGCGCAATGCTGCCACATGCAAGGAGTGCCGTGCCATGCACCCCCTACATGGGGGTGCCCCACATGCAAGGAGTGCACCCTGCAAGGTGAGCCGCCCCACGTTACAGAGCACAGCCTGCCCAGGAGTGGTGCCACACACACGGAGAGCTGGCGCAGCAAGATAATGCAACAAAAAAAAAAGATGCAGTTTCCTGGTATGCCTGATAATGCAAGCGGACGCAGAAGAACACACAGCAAATGGACACAGCAGACAATGGGGGGGAAGGAAGAGAAATAAATTCTTAAAAAAAAAATAGCATGCTTATAAATATTTTGAACAAGACAAAGATTTTCTGTTAATTTTTCTGTTCCAAAAAATTAAAATTTTTAAGTATGCCAGTACAGTTAGGTCTTAAGTTTCTTGTGTAATCTCTTTTACATAATTTGAACAAAACTTTAACTTAGTATAAATATTACCCTCCATTAAAATGATGACAAATTATTGCTTATAGGTGGTACAGATTTGTAAAGCATGGCCCAGAATTTAACTCCACAATTACTATTAAAAGAGGGACTCAGTTCTTTGATGATAGGTTTTCCTCCCTATGCTTCCCCTGTCCCCCCCCCCCCCAATTAAAAGTCATTTCAGACTGATTTTTGGAGCAAAACCAACTATAAAGCAAAAAATTTCAGCATTCCCTATTGAATTTCCACTTGAATGATAAACATTTTTTAGTATTGGCCTAATGGGCCAAGTAAAAAGTAAACTAAAAGCCACTTAGTACATATAGTAGCTCATACTATGTAGGTAATGTTTTTAGGACATGTAATTAAAACAATACTTATAATAGGTTTATAATCAATTGCTACTTATTGTTTGGGGTTCTAATCAATGTACTATTTCAATAGATTATATAAAATTGCAATTTTTGGATAGGAGTTCTTCTGTTCTTAATCTCTAGTATTTGTTTCTACATTTTTTCTTATTTTTGGTCAATACAGAAAATGAAGGTAACTAATCTTTAGAAAAGTACAAGTTTATACTGGAAGAATTTGGGAAGATGTGACGCCTCCATGACCATATATGAAGATGTCAGCTGTTTGTTTTGTTTTGTTTTTAAAGATTTCTTTATTCCTCTCCCATTCCCTCTGTTGTCTGCTTTCTGTTCATTCACTATGTGTTTTTCTTTTTTTTTTTTTTTAGATTTTTTTATCTTCTTTATTTTCTTTTAAATGTTACATTCAAAAAATTTGAGGTCCCCATGTACCCCCACCCCCCTACACTACTCCTCCCACATCAATAACCTCTTCCATCATTGTGGCACATTCACTGCACCTGGTGAATACACTTTAGGCTTGCAACTCCTACTCTCTGGTTTATGTGCAATAAGTTTTTTTTCTTTTAATTGATTTTGTAAAAATATTACATTAAAAAAATATGAGGTCCCATTCAACCCCCCCACCCCCACCGCACCCCTCCCCCCCCCCCAGCAACACTCACTCCCATCATTATGACACATCCATTGCATTTGGTAAGTACATCTCTGGGTATCTCTGCACCTCATGGTCATTGGTCCACATCATGGCCCACACCCTCCCCCATTCCATCCAGTGGGCCCTGGGAGGATTTACAGGGTCCGGTGATTGCCCCTGAAGCACCATCCAGGGCAACTCCAAGTCCCAAAGGCTCCTCCACATCTCATCTCTTCCTGCCATTCCCCATACCCATCAGCCACCATGTCCACTTTTCCCACTCCAATGCCACCTTTTCTCTGTGGTCCTTGGATTGGTTGTGTCCGTTGCACCTCTATTGCAAGAGGAGGCTCAGATTCCACATGATTACTGGATGCAATCCTCCTGCTTTCAGTTGTAGGCACTCTAGGCTCCATGGTGTGGTGGTTGTCCTTCTCCAACTCCATCTTAGCTGAGTGAGGTGAGTCCAATAAATCAGATTGTAGGAGCTGGAGTCTGTTGAGGCGCAGGGCCTGGCTATCATATTGTCAGTAAAAAGATTCAATCCCCTAAATATATCTTAAACCCCAATACCAACTACAATTCCAGTAAAGTAGCATGATAGTCTTATGAAAAGAGATCCTCTCTGGGTCCAGTTTCATCACGCAGAAACACCAGCTCCAAAGAAGGGCCATCTGACATGGCAGTGAACCCTATCTGCCATGACCATAGAACCCGTGGGTCCCTTTAGCCCTCAAAGGAACCAATACCTGGGGATTGTATCTACTTTATCTGTCTCTTAGACTCTGCTCAGTTGTGCATAAGGGCAATCCTTCTGACAGCCTCCAGACTCTTTTTTTTTTAGAGACTCATAGCCATATAAACTCATTTCTCCTTTCTATTTCCCCCTTACATTAAATCAAACAGCATTTTAAAGTCATATTATTCTATGTAGACAGGGATATTCTACTGATCCGCATCGAACCTTCAATTCAAGGTCATTTTCCAGTTGCATTATCAGTTGTTAGTTGATAGTGATCCCTCGGTACCAGGGAGGCTCATCCCCGGGTGTCATGTCCCACGCTGGGGGGAAGGCATTGCTTTTAGATGCTGAGTTAGGCTTCGAGACTGGCCACATTTGAGTAACATGAAGGCTGTCAGGAGGAAATTCCCAGGCACAGTGCTGCTCTAGGCCTTGTTCTTATTTCAGGCATATAGGCTCACAAGCATAGTCATTAGTATCAGGGGCTCACTGTTGGACCCTCATTCCTTCTCGGTCCTTGCCGCTGCACTTGGGGGACTGCCGCTGCTCCCCTAGGGACCACGGCACAGCACCCCCGGCCAGGGACCCAGTACCCCCCCAGCTTTAGTTTTTAATTGTTGCCACTATGAGTATATCCAAACATTACCATGCACCCTGGACATATGCCCTGTATAGCTCCCTGTCAGCCATATATCCCCTGTCAATAGTATCCTATACCAGTATTCCTCCGCTGCCATTGTTGGACCACTCTGGGATCCAGAACTTCCTGAATATTGAAGCCCCAATATAATGTCAGGATCTCTTACTAGCAAAATGGGATATAGCGATGGGTTTAAAGGTTAGATATAGAATACGTGTTGACTTGGAAAAATTCTACATCCTATCTTTTTCTTTTCCTTTTTTTCCCCCTAATTATTGAACTTCTCTTCACAAGAGCCCTAGACCACAGCAATTCATGTATGCAATATACAGCACTCCCACACATCCACCACAAAACCTTTTCCCTTCCACAGCGATACTCTTACAACCTATTCACAACATATTTACTTAAAGTGATGTACAGAGTCTGAGACAATAGCTTTCAAACCAGGTGACATCTGTGCTTACATTGTGGTGCATACTTTAGGACACGCAGTTTTCTAACATTTTTAGTTATCCTATGTTTTACATTATGGTTTACATTATCATTCTGTCGTCCCCTATATGTTTATGATGTAATATTACATATTTTATATCCATCCTTGTGTACTCTCACGAAACTCCTCTCTTACCCCACATTTACCTTGGTTTCACACATTTAACATCCATTTTCCCATCCCCTTGGTGCCCACAGTGACAACCAACCTCCGTTTCCCGAGGAGCCACGTCCAGAGATACTTGCAACAGTGTTCAGGTCCTAACTTGCTCAGCTGCCCCAATGCCCTGGGAGCCACCCTTTCTCTCGAGAGATACAGTTCCCTCTATTTGATGGCATTAGTCCTCCCCAGGATGTGGGTCCACCCCCACTCTCACTACTTGGGTCTCTACCCAATGGTATCACCCACTCTGGCAAAATGAGCATTCAGACATTCCCCAGGAGCCCGTCCTGCATCGGACCATCCCTTCCGAGCATCCTAAACAGGTAACCCTCTTAATTATATTTTGATACGATTTTCTCAGCATTTTACTCTCAACCAACACCTGACACTCTCCTGTGTTCGTATGCTACCCCTCCCTCCCCCCAGTTTTTGGGCAATATTACCCAATCGCCCATCCCCAGCCCCCCTCAGCCCCGCAAAGCCCCACCCAAAGGCAACCCCTTGCCCCCATTTTATCTCTTCTTTGTGTTCATACTTACCGCCAGCTCATCATAAATTCCACCCCTGCAGACGTCGGCTCACATCCTTCCTCCACCCCCCAATTTCCTGTAAGCCTATCGTTCAGTCTCTAGCTCTCTGAGGCAGCTTGTTTATTTCATATCATTGAGGTCATGTAGTATTTGTCCTTCAATGCCTGGGTTGCTTCACTCAACATAAGGTTCTCAAGATTCATCCATGTTATCACGTGTGTTTGTAGTGTATTTGTTCTTACAGCTGCGTAGTATTCCATTGTGTATATATACCACATTTTATTGATCCACTCATCTGTTGATGGGCATTTGGGTTGATTCCAACTTTTGGCGATAGTGAACAATGCTGCTATGAACATTGGTGTACATATATCAGTTTGTGTCTTTGTTTTCAGTTCTGCTGGGTATATACCCAGCAGTGGTATTGCTGGATCATATGGCAAATCTATGGTTAGCTTTTTGAGAAACCGCCATACTGTCCTCCAGAATGGTTGGATCCTTCTGCATTCCCACCAGCAATGGATGAGTGTTCCCCTTTCTTCACATCCTCTCCAGCATTTGTATTCTTCTGTTTTTTTTATAGCTGCCAATCTTATGGGAGTAAGATGGTATCTCATTGTAGTTTTGATTTGCATTTCCCTGATAGCTAGAGATTTGGAGCATTTTTTCATGTGCTTTTTAGCCATTTGTATTTCTTCTTTGGAGAAGTGTCTGTTTAAATCTTTTTCCCATTTTTAAAATGGGTTGTTTATCTTTTTATTTTCAAGATATATGAATTCTTTATATATGCAAGTTATAAGTTTCTTATCAGATATATGGTTGCCAAATATTTTCTCCCACTGTGTGGGCTCCCTTTTTACTTTCTTAACAAACTCCTTTGAGGTGCAGAAGGCTTTAATTTTGAGGAAGTCCCATTTATCTATTAGTTCTTTTGCTGCTCGTGCTTTTGGTGTGATATTCATGAAGCCATTTCCTATTACAAGGTCCTGTAGATGTTTCCCTACACTGCTTTCCAAGGTTTTTATGGTCTTGGCTCTTATATTTAGGTCTTTGATCCAACTTGAGTTGATCTTTGTATAAGGTGTGAGATGGTAATCCTCTTTCATTCTTCTACATATGGCTATCCAGTTCTCCAGGCACCATTTGTTGAATAGGCCACTCTCTCCCAGTTGAGAGGGTTTGGTGGCTTTATCGAATATTATATGGCTATATACATGAGGTTCTATATCAGAGCTTTCAATTCGATTCCATTGGTCTGTGTGTCTCTCCTTATGCCAATACCATGCTGTTTTCACTACTGTAGCTTTGTAGTATGTTTTGAAGTCAGGTAGTGTGATTCCTCCAATTTCGTTTTTCTTTTTCAGTATGTCTTTGGCTATTCGGGGTCTCTTTCCTTTCCAAATAAATTTCATAGTTAGTTTTTCTAGTTCCTTAAAGAAGGCTGTGTTGATTTTTATTGGGATTGCATTGAATGTGTAGATCAGTTTTGGTAGGATAGACATCTTGATAATATTCAGTCTTCCTATCCGCTATGTGTTTTTCTATGTCCACTTGTATTATCCTGCCGCACTGGGAAATCGTGTCTCTTTTTTCTTGGGTCTTCTTGCTCCATCAGCTCTCTGTGTGTGTGGCACCACTCCTGGGCAGGCTGCACTTTTTTTCACACGGGGTGGCTCTCCTTGCAGGGTACACTCCTTATGCATGGGGGACGCCTGCACGGGGATGCCCCTGCGTGGCACGGCACTCCTTGAATGAGGCGGCAGCACTGTGCATGAGCCAGCTCACCACATGGATCAGGAAGCCCTGGGAAGCAAACCCTGGACCCTTTATATGTTAGACGGGTGCTCTTTCAGTTGAACCACGTCTGCTTCCCTATCAGCTGTTTTTTGACTAGTGAGCGTAAAGGTTTAGAAATTATCTTTTGCTAAGCCCAGGTTAGCATATAATTTCACTCAACTGAAAATTTATATGGAAGTTCAGTCTGCTTCTGTTCACATACAGATTGTGAACTCATTTACAGATGGTACTTACATAATGTTTCTCTATTTTTCTGTTGCTCTTGATCTTTGTGTCATTCCAGAGGGAAGGTGCTTGTCATAATAGCTCAACTAGGTATAATCATTCTGGGTTCATTTATATCAAGTATAACAACATTGGTTTTAGCCTGTTCCTGGACATTTAATATTATTTAATATTTAATATTGTAGGTATAATGAGGATTTATGGCTTAAGTTTGTTGTGATACAATTAAGGAAAATGTTTGCAGGCATTGTTTTTTCCTCTAAATTATTTGTGTACATTGTGTTGAGAAGATATTTTTAATTAAATTGATTCTGCAGTTCTTTGTATCCCTCTCTTTGTGGTTAAATATTTTATTTGCTTGTGTATATTCTTCTTTTTTGTCATTTACTATTGTGCTTGGATACTAAATTATTTCACTGGGAGAGACAGTTGTGCTTTTTCTGTCTATACTTTTGAGAGTTTTTTTTTTTTTCCCAGTAATCCCAGGATTGAAAAATGAGTGTGCTGACTAGCTGAGAAAAATCGAAACAAACATACACATTTCCTACTTGATTTCTTTTTTACTACAATAAATGTCTTTCCTGAACTATCTGATAATTCCAGTAATATTAATCTCTTCCTGGAACTTTTTCACTTAATGCTTGTAGCATTCAGTTTGAGCTTTTTTTTTTTTTTTTTTTTGAGGTACCAAGGCTGGGGATTGAACCTTGGACCTTGTGTGTAGAAAGCTGGTGCTCAACCACTGAGCCATGTAGGCTCCCCTGAGTTGGTGTTGTCATTTTTTGTTTTGTTTTTTTGTTTTTTGGAGGCACCAGGGACTGAACCCAGGACCTCCAATGTGGGAAGCAGGCACTCAGCACTTGAGCCACATCCTGCTCCCAAGTTTGAACATTATTTTTAAATTAAGCAACCGTTCTTTTTTTTTTTTTTCATTCTTTAATTTTCCTACCAGGATTATAAACTCATCAAGGGCAGGGACTATGGCATGTACTTAAATTTATAACCTATATTGTGACTATAGGTGTCTACAGAATGCTTTGGTTTCATTTGATTTAATTTTTATTATAGAAAATATTAAACATACACAAAATCAAAATCATATAACAAATCCCCATGTGCCCTCATCCAGGTTCAATAATTAGCATTTTTGCTGAACTTGTTTCATTCTCCTGCAATTTTAAAATAATTTTAAAAGCAAATATTGAAAACTTGTACTCAAGGGTTGATTCTATTTAATAAAATTATTTTCCCTATTTCATAAATAACATTCTTCAATAAAAATTTAAATATGAATGTGTAGTGGCAAAGAATACAATGACTGCTAGTACAGTTTGATGCCACTTGATGTTTGCTATGATGCCAGTAGTTTTGCCCACTATTGCTTTTGCTTCATAAATGTGACCATTTACATAGTGTAAAGAGGAAATAATGTCTTGGTCTTATCATGAAACTAGTTTTTTGATTTTAAAGGAATCTCTTGAAAGAGTGCACAGACCACACTCAGAACTGGTGCTCTAGTTATAAATCAGTTGCTGATTTTTTTGTTATTTTGATTGTATTAAGGCAGTATTAATTAAGTCTATTGAGGTTTTTTTCAGAAATAGGTATTTACTTTTTCCATATTTTAAATTTGTGGAAATGAACTTTTTGTAGTTCAATTAATATGATTAATTATATTAATGGATTTCCTAATATAGAACCACTCTTAAATTTCTGGAATAAGTACTGCTTGATCATGATGGATTGTTGGATTCTGTATGCTAATATTTATAATTTTTGCATCAATAGTCATAAATGAGAATAATCTTTACTTTTATTTCTTTGTATACAATCTTTAGGTTTAGACTCAATGTTGAATTTGCTTTATAAAAGTAATTCAGACAATTTTTTCTATGCTCTGAAATAATTTAAGTAGTTTTTGCATCATTTGATTTTTAAAGGCTTGGTAGAATTCTTTGCAAAATTAGCTGAGCCTGATGTGTTCTTTGAGAGGAGAGTTCTTTTATGACTTATATATATTTATGTATTTTTTTCCCGTTTTTAACAAAATCTATTTTGAGACTTTGTCTCTATTAGTGTCAGTTTTGGTATGTTGTATTTTTCCATAATGTTATTTATTTCATCTGGATTTTCAAAATATTTTGCATGGAGTTGTGCAGAGTAGTCTCATGATTAAAAAACACCCTTTCCTGTGTTTTGAGCTTGTTTCTCCCTGTGTGCTTGTGCTTTCTCCCCATATTTCAAAATTAGATGAGTTATTTCTGTTTTGTTGAAGTTTTCAAAAAAACATCTTTTTGGTTTTCTTATTAGTTTTTTCATTTTCCAACTCATTAACTTCTGTTTTTATTTTTTCTTTATTCCTTCTACTTTCTTTTAATGTGCTTTGTTCTCTTTTTCTAACTTTTTTTTTAGTGATTTATTTAATTCATTTTATTTATTTTTCCATTTTTCAAGTATTTTAATTTTATTTTCTGTTCATTTCAGTTCTTGGGTCATCTCAGGGTCAGATTTTATCAATTGATTTTATTACTGATTTATCTCTTGACATTGGGTTTTGGTTTCCTGTTTCCTAGCATGCCTAGTAAATTTCTTTTTATCACTTAGACTTTGCTGTAGAAATTTCAGAATGTGTTATCTTATTCTGAATACTTTTGGTTTTGTTCTAAAAGGCAGTTAACTTGGCTGGACTCAAACTCCAGACTTTATCTTCCCTGTGTTGGGCAGCAGCTAAAAGTTCTGTTGTGTTCTTGCAACTTTTTAGCTGTTGCTATTCACTGACAATCTCAGAGACTCCTATATGCAATTGCAGTTCAAGGGTTGGCCAATGATTTGGACAGAATTTATAGGAGATTTTAAGGCCCTGGTTTCTTTTACTTCCTCCTTACCAAGATTTCCTCCCTTTCTTTTCAGCTATTGTTAGAGAACCAAACGCCATTGTCTGATCCCTCAAGTCAGTTAGACTGCAGCTTTCTTTTTTTTATATACTTTTAAAATTAAAGTTAATAGAGCACAAAGAACATTACATTAAAAAACATTAAAAAAACATAAGAGGTAACCATATACCCCTCTCCCCAACCGCCACCCACCATTTTAGTAAATTGTATTTTTTGAAGATATACACATCACAAAAAAAATTTACATTAAAATATACGAGGTTCCCATATATCCCCATCCCCCACCCCACTCCTCCCACACCAGTGACCTCCTCCATCATTGTGGCACACTCATCTCACTCGGTGAACACATTCTGGAGCACTGCTGCATCACATGGATAATAGTTTACCCTGTAGTTCACACTCTCCCCTAGTACATTCAGAGGTTAAGGCAGCATATATAAAGTCTATTATCTGACCTGAAATATCATTTAGGGCAACTCAAAGTCCCAAAAATGCCCCCGTATCACATCTCTTCTTCCTTCTCCCTACAAGACTGCAGCTTTCTGCTTGGGTTTTAGCCCTCTCATGGTGAAGAGACTGGATAGGACCTTCAAGCAAAAATCCTTTTAAATATAAGCTTATTCAGCATTATTCAGTATACTTTCCTTCTTTCCGAGGCCAAATCCTCTCTAGTTTCAACCTCCAGTGCCTTCAAATAGTGTGTTGTTTTTTTCTTTACATTTTGTTTAGAGTTGTAATTATTATGTATTAGTGAGTTAATTTGATAAAAGTAACTTTACTATTACTGGAAGAGGTATTTTGGAATTATATATATATTTTGAGTTTATACATTCTTAAGTTTAATTACTGTATCTAGCAGTGGTTTTATTAATATAGTTCACAGTTGGTCTAATTACTTGTCACTATTGTTACAGGAAGCTTTTTTTAAAGAAGTCTTTCGCCCCCCCCTTTTTTTTTTAAGGTTTATTATTTATTTATCCCCCTCCCTTGTTCCTTGTACTCACTGTCTGCTCTCTGTGTCCATTTGCTGTGTGCTGTCTGTGTCTGCTCATCTTCTCTTTAGGAGGCACTGGGAACCAAACCTGGGGCCTCCCACGTGAGAGAGAGGTGCTCAACCACTTGAGCTACCTCAGTTCCCTGTTTTGTTGCGTCTCTCATTATCTTCCCCCTTTGTGTGTCCTTGTTGCATCATCTTGTTGACATCAACTCACCATGCCTGCCTATCATGCCAGCTCATGGAACTGGGATCCGAACCTGGAACCTCCCGTGTGATAGGTGGGAACTCAATTGCTTGAGCCACATTTGCTTCTGTACAGGAAGCTTTGGTGCTTGAAAATAATTACTAGCCTGGGAAAAGTCAGTGTTGGGAATATAGATATTTATCTTGAATATGTGTTCATATAATATTCTGATATGAATTGGTTCTGAAAGTTAAGGTGGTATAGGAAACCTGGATTTCATTTTAGGATATGCAGATTGGTCTCTATGTGAATTAAGCTCTGTTCTGGTATTTTTGTCCCTGAAGCAATATTAGTAGAATGTAGAGCAAATAATTAATGCTTTAAGGTTTCTGGGTCATATTTACTAGACTTCCAGAATTACATTTGACTTTATTTAAATAGTGTTTCTCTCCTTGGACTACTAAAAAAGCATAGGTTATTAAAGGACTTGGAGTTTTCTTAAATGATATTGCAGGGACAGATGCTGGACATTATATATCCTGCCATAACCCACTGACTGTACTGGGGAAGAGTGTAAACTACAATGTAAACTATAATCCATGAGGTGCAGCATTGCTCCAAAATGTATTCACCAAATGGAATAAATGTGCCACAATGATGAAAGAGGTTGTTGCTGTGTGTGTGTGTGTGGGGGGGGGGGGTTGTGTGGGAACCTCTTGCGTTTTTTAATGTAACAGTTTTTGTGATCTATATATCTTCAAAAAATACAATAAAAATGCTCAAAAAAAAGAAGAAAAAATGGTTTTTCATAAACTCTACAGTGAGGAAGAACACAAATGGTAGAAGAATTTTAACTAGGATTTCAAAAAAGACTAGGAATGCAGTAGTATACAGGTATGTTTTTCTTTTATCTGCCTTTGTATCCCCTATTTATATCAGAATTACAGAAATTATACCCAAGAGTTCCAATTTAGACAATCCATTAACATGTATCCTAAGATGTATAATTTTAGCTCTCTGGAGATATTCAGGTCTCTCTTTTCCCCCTCAACTCTGCATTTTGAAAAATTTCATACCTACTGAAAAAAAGCACAAGAGTTGTAAAATAACTTTCTTATCCACTTCACCTAGATTTACCAATTCTCTTTTTTTATTAGAGAAGTTGTGAGTTTACAAAATAATCATGCATAACATTCAGGATTCCCGTATATCACCCCACCACCAACACTTTGTATTGTTTTGGAACATTTGTTACACATGATGAAAGAATATCATCAAAATATTACTGCTAACTATAGCTCATAGCTTACATTTGGTGCATATTTCCCATAAACCACCTTACCACCTTATTATTAACATATATTAGTGTTGTATATTTGTTCATGAAAGAATATTCTCATATTTGTACTGTTAAGTACAGTCCATTTTCCTTGGGGTTCACATGTTATTTTGTCCCATGCCTTGTACAATCCATCCAAAGTGTACACTCAGTGCCTCTCAGCTTCATCACAGGGTTATGCTGCCACTATCTCAGTCAATTTTAGAACATTTTCATTACTCCAAAAGGAAAAATCCCATACCCCCTGTTCTACCCTATTATTGACCTTTTGTGTTGATATAGTACCTTTTTTGCCATTGATGCAAAAATATTACCCTATTACTATAGTCTATAAGTTACATTGTTTATTTTCCCCATGTATCACCATATTCCTATACCTTGCAATAGTGACCTACATTTGTTCTACTTCAAATAACTTTCTTGTATTTGTACAGTTAACAGCAATCCACATCCACCAGTTCATTGCTATACAGTCCCTAGATTACCTTCTAGCTTTCTTTCAACCTGGACTATCCCTTTCAGCCACAATCACATTTATAAGTCAGCAGTGTTAGTTATACTCAGTATAATGTGCTACTATCAACTCTATCCATTTCCATACATTTAAAATCAAACTTTATTAAAAATTCTACATACTTTAAGCATCTGCTCTCCCTTCTCAATCCTGATTCTATCTCCTAGTAACCTATACTCTAGAATTTAATTCCATGAGTTTACTCATCCTATTTAGTCATATTAGTGAGACCATACAATATTTGTCCTTTTGTGCCTGGCTTATTTCACTCAACATAATGTCCTCAAGGCTCATCCATGATTATATATGCATTCTGACTTCATTTCTTCTGACAGCTGAATAAATAGTATTCCATCATATGTATATACCACATTTTATCCATTCATCAGTTGACAGACACTTGGGTTGTTTCCAATTTTTGGCAGTGGTGAATAATGCTGCTATGAACATCGGTGTGCAAATACCTGTTCATGTCCCTGCTTTCAGTTACTCTGAGTATATTCCTAGAAGCAGAATTGCCAGATCATATGGCATATCTATATTTAGTTCCCTGAGGAACCACCAAACTATCTTCTACCAAGGCTGCACCATTCTGCCTTCCCATCAACAGTGAAGGAGTGTTTCTATTTCTCCACATCTTCTCCAGAGTTTTTAATTTTCTGGGGTTTTGTTTGTTTGTTTGTTTGTTTTTTAATAATGGCCATTCTAATAGGTGTGAAGTGATTTCTCATTGTAGTTTTGATATGCATTTCCTTAATAGTTAATGATGTTGAACATCTTTTCATGTGTTTTTTGGCCATTTGTATTTCCTCTTCAGATCTTTTGCCCATTGTTTGATCAGGTTGCTTGTCTTTTTATCATTGTGTTGCATGATCTCTTTATATAACGTGGAAATCAAACCCTTATTGGATATGTGGTTTCCGAAAATTTTCTCCTATTGAGTTGGCTGCCTTTTCACCTTCTTGACAAAATCATTTGAAGCAACAAAAGTGTTTAATTTTGAGGAGGTCCCATTTATCTGTTTTTTTTTTTCTTTCATTGCTTGTGTGCTTTGGGTATAAGGTTTTTGGAAACCACCTCCTATCACAAGATCTTAAAAATGTTTCCCCACATTTTCTTCTAGGAGTTTTATGGTTCTAGTTTTTATATTGAGAGTTTTGATCCATTTTTAGCTAATTTTTGTATAAAGTGTAAGAGAGATATCCTATTTCTTTCATATATGGGTATCCAATTTCCTAGCACCATTTGTTGAATAGACTGTTCTGACCTAGCTGGGTGGGTTTGACAACCTTGTCAAAAATCACTTGATCATAGAAGTGAGGGTGTATTTATGAACTCTCATTTGATCCCATTGGTTAATATGTCTGTATGCCAGCACCATGCTGTTTTTAACACTGTAGCTCAGTAATGAGAGGAAAAAACCACGTCACTTTCAGTTCCCACAAGACCTGACTTTAATGTCTTTTCCAAAAATTAAAAGAACAATTGGAGAAAAAGTACAATATGACTTCTCATTGTAAAATGAATGAGAGTACATCTTTACATATTAAGATTTTATGAGGAGACTATAAATCAAAATTAATTTCTTAAAAAATACTATTTTACAAAATTATCACATACTAGCAAGAATCATCACACTTGGGTCAAGCATATATTTTGTGTCAGATTAAGATCTTAAAGGCTTGTGTCCCTGGAGTCAACTGCAGAGGTTAGAGATATACTAGAAGAAATTCCTAATTCTCTTTATTCTCTGAAACCAAACATACCTGAGTGACTGTCAGGTCCTAAGAGTGTGCCTTTGGTCATTTTTTATGTACCTATTTCTGATTTAGATAAAGATTTATAAGGATTTCATGGAAATCAAATAGCAGAAATCACATTTATATGACATTTCAAAAGAGGGATGGAGAACAGATGAGTGGTTGCCAAGGTACAGGTGGGGGAAGTGATTGAGTACAAAAGGCAACATGAAGGAAAAATTTGGGTTGACACAACTGCTCCATATCTTGGTTATAGTGGTAGGTATACAAGTCTAGGGAAGTGGATTTGGCT
This sequence comes from Dasypus novemcinctus, assembly GCF_030445035.2. Taxonomy (NCBI): domain Eukaryota; kingdom Metazoa; phylum Chordata; class Mammalia; order Cingulata; family Dasypodidae; genus Dasypus; species Dasypus novemcinctus. Next base: position 16,734,467 of record NC_080690.1, on the reverse strand, counting down.
CAACGGATAGAGTGTCCACCTACCACATGAGAGGTCTAGGGTTCAAACCCAGGGCCTCCTGATCCCTGTGGTGAGCTGGCCCACGCACAGTGCTGATGAATACAAGGAGTGTTGTGCCACACAGGGGTGTACCCCGCTTAGGGGTGTCCCATGTGCAAGGAGTGCGCCCTGCAAGGAGAGCTGCCCAGTGTGAAAAAAGCGCAGTCTGCCCAGGAGTGGTACCACACACATGGAGAGATGACGCAGCAAGATGACGCAACAAAAAGAGACACCGATTCCAGGTGCCGCTGAATACAAGAATACAAGCAGGCACAGAAGAGAACACACGCAGCAAATGGACACAGAGAGCAGACAACGGGGTGAGGGAGGGGAAAGGAAGAGAAAGAAATAAAAAATAAATCTTAAAAAAAAAAGTCTATGTAGTTGTCACACAAAGAATGAATTTTAACGTATGTAAATTTTAAAGTATATTAAAAACACATCACAACTATTTAGAGTTTAGTACCAAGAATGCAAGGAATGGCTTAACATTAGAATATTAAGGTAAATTAATCAAATTAACAACAGTTTAATTCTCTTAACAGTGGCTTTCACAAAACATATGTTTTAAATAGGTAAAACCCAACTTTTCAATCTTTTATTTTCTGGAATGTGCTTGGGCACTGCATCCACTTTACTATATTTTCTGTTATGTTTTCTTTTAGATATTTTATAGTTTTCCATTTTCCATTTTCCATTTAGGTCTGTGATCCATTTCCAGGTAATTTTGACATAAAGTATGAAAGTGTGAGATAAAGGTTTATTATTATTATTATTATTATGCATAAGGAAGTTCAGTTGTTATAGCACCATTTGTTGAAAAGATTATTCTCTATTGAATTGCCTTTGCATCTTTGTAAATTTTTGTTCACTATAATTGTGCAGGTCTGTTTCAGAACTCTATTGTGTTACATTGAACTTTAGGTCTATCATTTGCCAATGTTATTCTGCCTTCATTACTGTGACTTTAATATATCAGCCCTCCAACTCTGCCCTTTTTAAAAAAAATTATTTTGGCTATTCTCGCCTTTTGCCTTTTCTTATAAATTCTAGAATCAAATAGTTGATATCTACAAAATATCCTACTGGGATTTTAATTGGGATTGTGTTGAATTTTAGATTAAATTGTGGAGATTTGACATGAATATATATAGAAGAAAAAAAATCTCTGTATGCAATTTGATTGATATGTAGATAATCCTAAAAAGTCTTCAGAACAGCTTCTAGAATTAAGAAGACTATCAAAGTCATAGGATGCAAGATCAGTATAGAAAAATTGATTTCGATATATTAGCAATGAAATAAATAGGTTTACATTCTAGAATAATCTGTGCAGAATCTCTATACTGAAAACAACAGAATGGCAATGAGAGAAATCAAAGATAACCTGAATAAATGAGGAGATAAATATGTTCTTAAAATTAATCTGTAGTCCTGTGTGTGTAGGAAGTCATTGTAAATAGGGTCTCTTGAAAATGCTGTTTTATTAATAGTTAAGGTATGGCCCAACTGAATTAGGGTGAACCTTAGTCCAGTTATTGGAGGCTTTAGAAAGAAACTGGAAGAGTCAGAGAAAGCTGCAGGGAGGAGCTGGAAGTCGAGGGAACCCGGAAGATAAAGGAGAGGGCATTGTCTTGTGATGTGAAGCAGAGATACAAGCCAGGGAACCCTAAAGATTGTCAGTACCAGAATGTTACAGACTTTGGGGAGAAAGCATTGTTGATGCCTTGATTTTGGACTTCTCCTATCCTCAAAACTGTGAGCCCATAAATTCCCATTGATTAAGCCAACTCATTGTGTAGGATTTGTCATAGTAGCTCAAGAAATCTAAAACACTAGGTAGTAAGTACATGGAAATGAATTCTTTTATTACCTCATCTTTTTTTTTTTTATGTTTGACAATTTCCATAATAAAAGCTTTTAAAAAGAGAGGCAAGGATATGATCAGGAAGCTATTTCTTTAAAACATAAGGTAATTATTCTAAAATTTAAACTGGTAGAGGTAATTTTTTTTCTTTTGGCAGCTTAGAGGCCAGGCAGCCATGCCTACAAAATTCATCTGAAAATTTCCTATGCTTCAGTAATTATGCAGCAAACCAAATGATCTGTGATCTGATGGGTAAAGAGAGAAAAAAAGAAGGTGAGATGCCACGATATCAATGCAGTTCAGTCTTGCAGACCCATATTGAAATGGGATATGGGAATTAATTGTAGGGATGTCTTATTAAATCTGACTTAGATAAGTCTCTATTTTGTGCAAACTTACCTTTGGAGACATTCTGCTTTTCTTCTCTTTTATCCAGTTTCTTACTGTCTCTCCCTGTCTTCCCTTCTTCTCTGCCTTGGAATGGGGAGTAATGAGGCTGTACACTCCAGAGGTCAGAATGTTCACTGTTTTGAACAGTGAATGGTACCCCTAGTACCATTATCGACACTTAAAAGGCATTAACTAAATATTGTATGAAGGAATGAATGAATATTCACATTTACTGCCTGCCATATAGAAGAAACTTTATAAATAATGTATTTGCTGAATTAAATTGAATGACAGTATTGAAAAGAACTTTAGAGTTTATGTCCATTTTGTGGAAGAACCTCTTTAAAAATCTTTGAAAAATGTCCAAATAAACAGAATCAGCCAACATGATTCTGTGACCAGGGAAGGGAAGCCTAAATGAAAACCAATAGAATAAGCGATAGTTACATACATGCTGCCTTACTTTCAAATATATCTATAGAAATGATTAGGAGAGAACAGTGATTCTCTCCTCCTTTCTAAAGTCCTCATACTATAATTATGCAAAAAAAAAATTCTGGAGCCTTTGTAATATCCTATCCACAAAAGGTGGGATGACAAGCATCCCTAAATAAACAGGAGTAATTAATCATGGTGCTGCTTCTTTTGATGAGCATGCAAGACCGACAAGTTAATAAATCTCCAACTCATACAGGGAAGGTGGCTAAGGAGGTGTTGTTTAATTTACATCTTTGGAAGTCACCAAAGATTTAATAATCTCCCTGTCTCATACATCAAACTAATACCCCTGAGGCAGAAAAGCAAAAACATTTTTAACTGTTAATCTGAGAAGCAATAAAGTCCTGTCTCAGGTCACAAATAGAGTTTCTGGTGGTCTCAATGGAGCCTTAGTACATGTGATTTATTCAGATTCCAAAGGCATGCTGGACCACTGGAGCCTTGGCTGCAAAACTGGGCAAGCTAGGAGTGCCAAGGGAATTGTCAATTCAATCAGATGGTCTGTGCTGAGGGCAGTGACTGATCTTAGCTTAGCTCTATCCAATAATTTGTTTTACCTTCTGGTCGATTGCAAATAGATTATGAAATACAAACAGATACGGATTTGAGATTCAGTTTTTCGTTGGGGTGGTAATCATCTTTCTGCTTTTCTAATACTTGTCAAAAGATCAGAAGCTGTTTTGAAGTTTTTACTTGCTAAGCATAGGATTTTTAACATGGATAGAGAAACTGAGATGTAGAAAAGTGAAATAACCTTTTATGGTACAATATATACCACTTATGGTACCTAAATAATTTCCACATTGCCAGCTCCTCATTTCTTAAATGGTTAAGCTATGGGGTGTATTGACAGTATGTATATATATATATATATATTTACAGCTTCAATTTGTTACAAAGTAATTTTAATAAAGGAATGAGATTGTAAAATATTATCTCTTTTCACTAAGGCTGTTTATAATTTCAGTGGAGTCACCTGTGATACATAATGCACTATTGCAGAGAATGGAAAAATAGCCAAAGTTGGTGACATAAAAATAGTTAACTCTCCTCCTTCTCCTACCTCCCTCCAGTCCTATGTAACACAAAATCACATCTGTAAATCAGAGTTGCATTTTTTCATGTCTGCCAAGGGCACATTGATTGCCATAGAATACTCTAGCAATAAGGAAAACATATATCCCCCAGATATATCCAGGTTTCTCTTACTTGCCTTTCTCTAAGGTTTTAGATTTTCCCCATCATGACTTTGGGGTAGGTCTGGTGGGAGAAGCCTTAGAAGAAAATCTCTTCTTCCTTCAGTAATTCATTTAGCAAACATACATCCAATGCTCCTATGTGTCAGGTCCTGGAATGCAAAAGCCATGTAAGGACAGAGGCAAAGAACACTGTATTAGTTTCTGTTGCTGCTGTAACAAATTACCACAAATTCAGTGACTTAAAACAATACATATGTACCATTTTACATTCTGGAGTTCAGAAGTTTAAAATCAAGATGTTGGCAGGACTGCGTTCCTTCTGAAGGCTTCAGGAGAGACTGTTTCCTTTCCTTTTCCAGCTTTTAGAGGCTGCCTGATCACATCTTCGGAGTCCCCTATTGACAAATACAGGAACATTCACAGGTCCCAGGAATTAGGATGTATACTTCTCTTGGGGGCGGGATTGGGGATAGGTGTGGTTTAGCCTACCAAAAGCACGGAATTTGGCATTGGACGGCTCTGCCATTCTCTATTAGTAAGTTTCTTAACCTTTCTTAGCGTCACTTTTCTTATTTGGGTAACAGAGTAAATAATATTTAGATCATAGGATTGTATGAAGATTATATGTCTATAAAGCAATTAGCACAGTGTCTGACACTTAATATGAGTTCAATGATTTGAAGTTCATGAATTCTTGTTCTTATTCAATGATGAAAAGATAGTCTCAGCTCTTTGAGAAGCTCTCAGTCTAGGGGAGAAGAACAGGTAAACAAATACTTATGTGTCAGAGTGAGGCATTGTGGCAAGGGCTTTATTTATCTCAGGCCACAAGGGTCCTCCTTGCATGACTTCAATCATTCTTTTTTTTTAGATGATCACATCACACTTGAGTTTTGAGGTGAAGGAAGCTAAAACATAAAAGGTTGTTTGAAGTTATGGCTGACATGAAATGTCAGGTGCTAAAAGTTTATTTATATTGATGAAGTCATGTTTTCTTTGAGAAAAAGTTATTTTCTGGGCTCAAGACACTGAGTTAACTCTCTTGGGTTTAGAGCATCTACCACTTAACAAGTTAGAGCCTTGGAGGGCTAAGTCTATATTGTATGGTAAAAAGAAAAACAACATTGTAGGTCTGTAAGAGGAAGTTCAAAGTTGCTCCTATTGCCTTTCCTCTCCCATCTGTGACCTTCACACCCTTCCAACCCCAAGGGGAAAGGTGCTGATCTGATTGGAAACATTCCAGGACTCTTCTTGGGCCAAGTTTGCTAATGACTAGAGTCTGTTTGAAGAAGTCAGCACTTTGGGTGGGCATCATTCATATCTCTCCCATCCACAGAGCTTGTTGGTGAGGGCTGGGGTCCCCTCTCTTCCTTCTGCATGGCCGCTGGCCTGAGCACACACACTTTTCCTGAGCTGTTGTTTCCTATTCTACCCTCATCTTACTTGACCATCAGCAACATGTGACACAGATTCTTCACTTGACTTTTAGAATGCCACTGTCCCAATTTTCCTCCTATCTCAGTGGCCACCCCTCAGTCTTTTCTTTTGAAGCTTCCTCCTTTCCCTGACTTAATATTCAAGTACTCAAAGGCTTCGTTTCCAGACCTCTTCTCTGTCTGCAATCATCCTTCTCTCGTGGCTTTAAATACCATTTATACACTGACAGGGTCATGTTAGTTTTCTATGGCTGCCATAACAAATTACCACACAGTTAGTGACTTAAAACAACACAGATTTATTATATTCTAGTTCTGTGGGTTAGAAGCCTAACACAGATCGCACTGGACTAAAATCGAGGTTTTGGCAGGCTTGCGTTTCTTTCTGGAGATTGTGGGGGAATAATCCATTTCTTTGCCTTTTCTAGCTTCTAGAGGCTACCTGCGTCTCTTAGCTCATGGCCTCCTTCCTCCATCTTCAAAGCCAGCAAAGTTGCATCTGTCTGACCCATCTTCTTTCATCATATCTCTATCTATTCATCTATCTATCCATCTATCTATCCATCCATCTATCCATCCATCCATCCATCCATCCATCCATCCATCCATCCATCCATCCATCTATCTATCTAATCTCAGCACAGCCAGGAAAGAATCTTCTCCTTTTAAGGACCCATGTTATTTAATTAGGACCACCCTGACGATATAGGATAATCTCCCCATCTCAAGGTCCCTTAATCACATTTGCGAGGTCTCTTTTTCATGTAAGGTAATATATTCACAGTTTCCAGGAATTTGGGCATGGACATCTTTGGGGAGGAACATTTATTCTGTCCACCACAAAGCCCAAATACATGTTTCCAGCCTAGACCATTCTCCTGAACTCTGGAACTGTTTATTCAACTGTCTACTTGGCATTTCCATTTGGATGTTTAATAGATATCTCAGACCTAATTTGTCCAAAATTGAGCTCCTGAGCAGCTTCCTCAAAATCTACTCCTCTTATATTCTTCATCATCTTAGTTGATGAAATCTCCACCCTTTAAGTTGCTCAGGCCAAAACTCTAAGTATTATCCTTGACCTTTTTTCTTTTATTCCTATATCTAGTCCTTCAGCAAATCCTGTTGGCTTTACTTTTAAAATATATTTACAATGTGACCACTTTTCATCTCCTTCACTGCTATCACCCTTGTCTTAGTCACCATCATTTCCCATCTGGATCATAACAAAAGTTTCTAAACCATTCTCTCTTTGTCTGTGCTTGTGTGTACTTAACCGGCAGCCAGAGTGATCCCATTAAAGCATAAGTTGGATCATATCATGCCTTTGCCAAAAACCCTCTGATGATTATCCATGTCATCCAGAGTAAAATGGCCTAGAAGGCCCTATGTGCTCTCTGACCCTCTCATTCTTCTTTGACCAATATTTCATGAATATTACATGTACGTTCTTGCCTCAAGACCTTCCTACAGCTGTTTCTTTGCCTTGACATCTCTTCCCCCAGAAAACATGGCTAGCTTTCTCACCTTTTTTAAGCTTTTTGTTCAAATGTCACCTTCTCAGTGGGGTCCACCCTGAAAAACTTTATTTAAAATTTTATCTCCTTTACATTGCCCTTTCCTACCTTTTTTTTTCTTTTTGGTACTTTATAATGTACTTAATGTATCTTGTTATCTTTTTTATGGTCCATTTCACTTCCGTAGAAAGCAAACTCCACAGATCAGGAGTTTATTATGTGTAGTGTTGTATCTTCAGTACCAAAATTTTGTTTAGATTATAGTATATACTCAATTAAATTTGTTGAATGAATTCTCCCTAGCATTTGTGAGTGGTTTTTATTTTTTAAAAATTAATGGAAATATATCACTCATACATAAACATACATAAACAATAAGTGTATAATAATATTTGTGAACTTACAAAGCAAACATATATAATATCATACAGGATTCTCATAATTCACTCTACTACCAATACCTTGCATTGTTAAACCTTTTTAGCTAATGATTAAAGAGAATTGTCAAATAATAATAGGATGGGTTGTGAGTGGTTTTAAAATTAGCATTCCTTACATGATGTTAATTATGCAATGGACCATATACCATGGGATAGCTCTAGTTTCAGGCTGAGAGTTCTCTGGAAGTTGACAATTTACTACTTGTAAATGTTTCTGTTAGAAAAATAAAACAAACAAGTAGAGTCACACACCTGTGTCTCAGTGATTGGAATGAGAAAAGTTGTAGTAAGATTTAATCATCATCCATTATTTCAGATTTAAGGAAGTTAATAAAAGGATTAGAATGCCCATCCCCAACTACCCTCTTCCCATGCCATCAAAGAAGCAGGCCCTATGTAATGCCCACAGAGTTTGACTTTGGGCATCTTCCTTTCTTGTTTTTGCCATTCTTCTTGGAAAAGTCCAAAGGTGGTTAGATAATTCAGGAGATTAGAAAGGGGAAAGATTTCAACAGGGAGTTGAGAAAACAAAGTGTACTGATTTTTTTTCTCCTTATTTTGCTAAAAAATAATTAAATAAATGTGGAAGGGCAGGACTTCTCTGAGTTTTTCATAGTTCAAAAGTTGGCTGATTCCAGGTTTTGGATGGAAAATGTAAAAGATGAACTTGGAACATCTTGTTGTGTATAAAAAGCAAGGGAACGATGGACTACCAGAGTTATAGCAAGAGGACACGGAGACAATTTAAGAATAAAAAAATATAACCACCACAATTAATTAAAACTCATCAAATATAAAAATTCCTTAGTTCTTAATGATACTTTAATAAATTGGTCACCATTGGAAATGGCTATGGCAGCAAACTCATTACTCTAAAAGTACTCTAAAAATAAAGAGGCAGAATCAAGTTTTATTCTTCCTTTCCTATATGAACTATGTTCAGGGAAAAGTAGCTGATAAAGTATAATTACCCAGGTTCAGCTAACAAGGAGGTGAAAATGGTCAAACACCACACCAGGGAACCAAGAATGCCTACAACTCCAAGCAGGAGAATCGCATCCATCAACCATGTGGGATCTAAGCCCCCTCTCGATATTGAGGTGGAGTGGACATCACCATCCCAGGGTCCACAGGATGGAGGAATAGAGTATGGATTAGAGTGGACTTACTGGTATTATACTATAGAACTTTTGTGACTAGTAATGGAAGAAACTGTAGCATTGATATGGAGAAAGTGGCCTCAGTAGTTGCTGAGGGCAGGGAGAGGGAAGAAGAGATGTGGTGCAGGGACATTTTCAGAACTTGGAGTTGTCCTAAATGATGTTGCAGGGAAGGATGCTGGACATTATATATCCTGCCATAACCCACTGAAAGTACTGGGGGAGATTATAAACTACAATGTGAACTCTAATCCATGCAGTGCAGCAGTGCTCCAAAATGTATTTACCAGATGCAATGAATATGCCACAATGATGAAAGAAGTTGTTGATGTGGGAAGAGTGGGGGTGGAGATGGGGGATAGGGTATATGGGAACCTCTTATATTTTTTAATGTAACTTTTTTGTGATCTATGTATCTTCAAAAAAAAAACAAAAAAATTTTTTTAAGTTATCCTTTTTATTTTCATTTATTTAATTTTTGTGGTATATAAAATCAATGGAATTTTATTCAGCTGTACAAGGCACAAATTCTGATGGCTGCGACACACAGATAAATCACGAAATGTGTTTTTGAGTTAACCATGTCAAATACAATAGTTAAAATTTGGTATGATTTCACAGATAAGGAATTTCAGGGAGAGCAAATTCAGAGATACAGGAAGAAGATTAGAGGTTATCAAATTCAGGAAGTAATTGAGAGTTAATTTTTTTTTTCATATTCTCTTTTATTTGCTTGTCAGAGGTTGGAAACATTTGATAATGCCTAAGTATTCACAGTACACATAATGTAAACCATGAACTTTACATCTGAGATGTGGAATTCCAAATAATTTCTAATATAATCTATCCTTTTTAATTATGTTTTTTTTTCTTTTTTTAAAACAATCTCCAACTTGTGGAAAATTTTAAAAACAATATAAGGAACTTTTTTTCTTGAGACACTTGAGAGTACATTGTCACCAACCTGATGCCCCATCACCCCTGAATAATTTAATGTGTACTTCCTGCAAATAAGGACATTCTCGTGGGTAACTACAGTACAATCATCAAAATTAGAAAATTAACATTGTTAAGCCAGCTGTCCTAATAACTTAATTTATAGCAAAGGACCCTGTTCAAAATCATGTATTGCATTTAGTTGTCACGTTTCTTTAGTTTCCTTTGTCCTGAAACAGTTTCTCAATCTTTGATTTTCATGACCTTGATACTTAAAAATTACAGATGAATTATTTTGTAACATATCCTTCAATATGCTTTTGTTTGATGTTTTCTTTGATTAAATTCAGGTTATATATCTTTGGAAGGAATTGAATTGATGCTATGTTCTTATTGCTTCTTATTGTCTGATGGTATATGATTTTCATTTGTCCCTTTACTGATGTTTTTCAAGACCACTTGATTAAGGTAGTATCTGTCATGACTCTTCATTTTGAAGTTAATTTTTTCCTTTTATAATTGATTAGTAATTTGTGAGCAGGTACTTTGAAAATACTTAAATATCCTGTTACTCATCACACATTTATTTTATTCATTTATTTATGTCAGTATAGACTCATGTATTCTCATTTCATTCAGTGGGTTCTAATGTTTTATCATTTATTTTGATGCTTAAATTTTTCAGATTGGAAGCATGGGAACCCCATCAGTCTGGCTTCTGGGTCCTTTTGATGTGTCCCATAATTTTTTCAGTACTTTTTTGCCTTCTGGCACAAGATGTTCCAATCATATCCTACACATTCCTTGCCCCAACTTTTGAATCAGCCATTTCTCCAAGGATCTCTAGAACCTTTTAGTGGAGAAACCAAGATCAGATGCTATTGATCTTAGGGTGTTGCTGTTTCCAGTCCCTCTCAGTGGACAGACTAGGGATTATATGTGTATATGTTCATATCTATATATGTATGTTTGTGTGTGAAATTCAATATGTGAACCTTGTTTGTATCTTATATAAAATGAAACAATGGTAAAAAGACATTTTGAGATAATAGGGAAAATTTTATATGACTCGATATTATATCAAGGACTTGTTCCTTCTGTGTGTGATAAAGACCTTGTAGTTGTGTTTAAAATTCCTTATCTGAAAGAGGCAACTGATACACTTATAAGTGAAATCTACTTTCAAGGGGATTGTGTCAGTTTGAGAATATTTTATGAATCCCCAAAAGAGAAAGATTATGTTTGTAAACTAATCAGTTCCTCTGGATGTGATACCTTTTGATTGAATTAAATTTAGCAGAGGGGACTTTGATTAGCTTATTTGATAAGATCACTTTAGGGCCTTACTACGTCATTAAGGTGTGACTCAGTTTGAGTCCTTGCCCCCTTGCTGGGTCTGATATAAATGGGCTAACACAGATAGACACACAGGAAGAGAAGGCTCTATCCTTTTTTATTCTGCCATGTGACAGAAAGAAGAAGGCTCAGACAGCTGAGGCCCAGGGAGAGATGAACCATTTTGCTTGACAGCTTGCAGCTGACCTTGGGAAGAGAGCAGGACAGCTGAGACTGATATAGGAAACCCTAAGAGACAAGCCCTATGCCTGCCTGCAGCTGAAATTGGGAAGAAACGGAGCTGCTGAGCCTGAGAGAGGACGCCCGGGGGGAAGGCTGAAACCGTGCAGAGATTGTCCGCCATCTTGCTTCAACACAGGGCAGCTGACTTAGGTGAGAAAGCACCCTTTATGGTACCTTGAGTTGGACTTTCCACAGCCTTGGGACTATAAAAGCATTTACTTCAAATAAATACCCTTTATAAAAGCCACAAATTTATGGTACTTTTCATTAGCACCCCTTTGACAGGCAAATATAGGGGTTAAATGAGATAACAATATAGGTGGAAAGTACTATCTAAATAATTTCCATTCTTGTGAGAAGTTACACACACACACATACATATTTACATACAAATACACACACATATATATTATAATTTGAGATTAAACTCTAGCTTGCTTATATAAATATCTGGTATATCAGTCCTCTATAACCACTATCTATAGCTCATTTAATCCAAAAGCTATCAGTTAAAGTAAATTTGTATCACAAACCCCATTTTATAAAACCACAAAATGTTTCAACTATGTTAGGAAGAGAAGACTTGTCTCCTGATCTTCAGTTCTGTGCATGGTATACCTCTTATCCAAAGACGGAATTGATAATTTGGGATGTCATAATGTGTTCTTGGCTTTGGTTCAGTTTTTGTGACATTAAAAGATTATTTTGTCCCAAATGCAAAAATGTGTCCTTCTAATTCTGTCTGTAAACTGTTGCTGGTATGACTGGAGGGGTCAATACGGACATAAGGACTTCTGTCCCTTCCTGAATAGGGGAGCTGGCCTATTGACTCCACAGCTGTTCCTTACTGGAATAGTGATAGTCCTGTTGTGCTCTTTAACACCCTGAGAAGCTGCAACAGCAAGCGATTTAGTGTAAAATAATCCAGCAATTAATTTATTTGTTATTGGATATTTAAGATGTTTATGACATGGCTAATACCTTTATAAAGGGATTGGAAAGGGCACAACTTTTGACTGTTAAAGGCTATCTCCTTACATTCTGGTTTCCCTGCATACCCTGCTAGTGACCCTTGGAAAGCTCCAGAGCCCAGAGATGAAGAGCAACTCTGTTAGGAGGTGGCTAGACAAGTAATCTGCTGGTTATATTCTCAATGCTGGCAGTAGCGCCACACTTTGTCTTCTGCCCCAGGAAACATATCAGAATGTTAATGAGTGAAAGGACTAATCTCAGGTCATTTTTAACTATAAAGAAAAGTAAATTATTTGAAAACTTAAGGACTTGGAATATTAGTAAGAAACTAGTGTTAGGGTACCATGGTTCAGCACTACTGCTGTAGTGGAAACTTTTAATAAAGAAAAGAAATTAAAAGCATTGTCTACACATTTAGGGAGAATTTTCCAGAGGGCTGACTCTTGCCAAAGTTGAAAATTCCCTTGGAAATCTCCAGTATCACATTTAATTACCACCTCCTTTGGCTGTTTCTCTTGTACTGTTTTTTTCTTCTCCCTCTGTGATTCCCTTCTTGTTGCCAAAGACTCTTTATCTTCCAGACAACATCTGTCTTCAGAATACATTTGCATTTTCTTTTTCCTTCCCAAAGTGGCCTTACTTTGCATGTTTTTCCATCACTGGACTGCTGCAGATTATTTCTCTTGTGTTACCAAATGGATCAGTGGGAAGGAGATCTGTGCCTTGCAGAACTGAAATATAACCAGATGGGAGACATTTTCTGTGCATTTAGAAGTATGTTTTATGTTCCTCATGTACTTGTTCTCTTGAGGGCCTCAGGGCCAGGGTTTGGTTTCTGGTATGTTCATTTTAAAACATCTTATACAATTGATAGACTGACTGAACATGGGGGTAGGGATAGATGGAATACTGACGAGGTAACTTCATTCTAGTGCTGGCACACCCATGGGCATACAGACCTTTCTTTCTCAGCCATCATTTCCTTGGTGATTTCATCTGGTCATGGCTGTAGATACCATCTATATGCCTGTGGCTCCCAAATTTATATTTACAGTCTAGAACTCTCTTTAACATTTCCTATACTGAACTTTTTATCTTTTCCCCTAATCCTGTGATTACCTGTCCCTTCCCCCTATCAGTTGGTTGCTATGTCATTATTCTAGTTCTTCAAGCCCAAATCCTCTATTCTTCTCTCTTTCCCTTGTTCACAGGGAAGTCTCTTGCCTCTACCTTGAAAATATGTCCAGAATCTGACTCGTTCTCACTTCCTTCACTGCTACCTCTGGACTGAGCCACCATCATCACTGGATTACTGCCATAGTCTCCTAACTTGTCTCCCTGCTTCTTCCCACATCTCCCAACATAAAGCCAGATGGGTGCTTTAAGAATGTAAATCATATGTCACTTCCCTACTCAAAACCTTTCAGCATCTCTCCATTTTACTCAGAGTAAAATCCAAAGACCTCCTGCCCAGTGGCCTGAAAATCTGTGTTTTCTGTTCCTCTACCTCTCTGACTCATTATCTTCTCTCTCCATCTTGCTCAGTCTGCTCCAGTTTACACTGACATTTTAGCATTTCCTCTAACATACCAGGCACACTCCCTCCTCAGGGGGAATTTGCATCAGCTGATTCCTTTCACCTGAAATGCCCTCCCACAGATATATGCATGTCTGCCTCTAAGGTTTTTCAAATCTTCACTTAAATGACACTTATTCAATAAAACCTTCCCCAATACTCCTATTTAAAATTTCAATCACCCATCCCATGTAACCTCATTCTTCCTTGACCTGCTCTCCTCCCCTCCCCCTATCCCCCTGCCATTAATCTTTATTTTGACTTCATTTTAAAAGACATTTTTGCTGGGTCTAGAATTCTAGCTTGACAGTTTTTACCTTCAGTATTTTAAAGATCTTGCCCCATTGTCTTCTCCCTTGCCCTGTTCCTGATGAGAAATATGTTTTCATCCTTTTCTCTGTACCTCTGTACATACATGTATTCTTTCCGCCTCTGGCTGTCCTTAAGATTTTTTATTACTGATTCTGAACAAATTGATTATGGCATATATTGGTGTAATTTTCTTCATGTTTCTTGTGCTTGGGGTTCATTGAGCTTCATAGATATGTGGGTATATGGATTTCATCAAGGTTAGAAAATGCTGGCCATTATTTCTTCAAACATATTTTCTGTCCTTTACCCTCCCTCTCCTCTCTTTCTGAGATTACAATTACCTGTATATTAGGCCTCTTGAAATTGTCTCACAGCCCACTGATACTCTTTTCATTTTGAGGGATTCTTTTTTCTATGTGCTTCATCTTGCATAGTTTCTATTGCTATGCCTTCAAGTCCACTCATCTTTTCATCTGCAACTTCTAAAATGCTGTTACTTCAATCCAGTGTATTTTTCATTTCAGACATTGTAGTTTTAACCTCTTGAAGTTCAATTTGGGTGTATCTTATATCTTCCTCATCTCTACTTTTTGAAATGTGGAAAGTTTAATAACAGTTTTAATGTTTTCTCTGTCAATTATAATATCTGTGTCAGTTCTGGGTCAATTTCTATTGATTTATTATTCTCTTCACTATGGATGTTATTTTCCTGCCCTTTTATATGCCTGGTAATCCTTGATTAGATGACAAACATTGTAATTTTTTTGGGTCCCGGATGCTTTTATATTCCTGTAAGTCTTCTTGAGTTTTGTTCTGGTCAGTTAAGTTACAGTGCCTGGAAATGGTTGAAGTTTTTAAGGTCTTGCTTTTATAATTTGTTAGATAGGTCTGCACGATTGTTCAGTCTAGGATAATTATTCCACTCCTGAGGCAAGACTTTCCTGAGTACTCTACCCCATACCCCACGAATTATGAGTTTTTCCACTGTGACTAGTGGCAGCAGGCACTATGCCTAGCTTTATGTGAGTTCCAGGCACTGTTCCTGCTAATCCTTTACCCTATTTCCTCTAATCCTCTTAGGTGGTTCTTTGCCCAGCTTTGCGTAGTTTTCTCACATGCTTGATCAGTTGTCTGCTGGATACTTGAGGGGGACTTTCTGCACATCTCTGAGATTCTCTCCCTGTGCTACAATTTCTTTCTTCATACTCTGTCCTATGAACTGTAACTTTCTTGGTCTCCCCAAACATTTAGTTCTATCTCCTCCACTCAGAGACTCTTCCGGGCTCTCCCTCACTTCTCCCTCCCTATGTAATGTCTTAGAAACTCTCAGGGCAGTAAACTGGGGCAACCACAAAGGCTCATATACTTTGTTTTCTATTTCTTGGAGGTCATTGTCCTTTTCTGGCTAATGTTCAGTGTCTTGAAAACTATTGTTTCATTTATTTTGTCTGTTTCTTTTTTAGTTGTTTCAGATGGGAGGATAAATCTAGTTTCTGCTATTTCCTTTTTGCCAGAAAAGGAATTCCCTGCCGTTATCCCTTCTAATATAGTATATAATTTACTTGTTTATTATATCCATTGTTCATTGTCACTCTCTCCCAGCCTTATAATACAAGCTCTATGAAGTTGCTATCTCAAGCACCTGGCACATAGTAGGTAGTGTTTTAGTTTCCTATGCTGCTGAAAGCAGATACCATGAAATGGGTTAGCTTAAAATGGAAATTTATTGGCTTACAGTTTTGAGGCTGAGAAAAAGGTCCAAATCAAGTCATCATCAAGGCGATGCTTTCATCCCAAAGATTGGCTGCCTGTGATCCTTGACTCCTCTGCCACATGGCATGGCACATGGCAGAGTCTTCTGGTCACTCACTTCTCTTATGGGTTTTGTAACTCTCTCTCTCTCTCTCCATTCTGTTTATAAAGGACTCCAGTAAAAGGATTAAGACCCATCCTGAATGATGTGGGTCACACCTTAATTGAAGTAGCTTCCTCAGAATATCTTACTTATAGTGGGTACACGTCCACAAGAATGGATTAAATTTAAGAACATGATTTTCTGGGGTACCTACAGCTTAAACCACCACAGACAGTTAATAAATGTATATTGAGTAAGTGAATTAATGAACCATTATTCCAATATACAAATGAGGTTAAGTTATATGTCCAAGGCCATTCTGCCAGTGTGTGGCACGTTTGAATTTAAAATCCAGTTTGTGACAAGCTTGCTCTAAAACCTAGATTATACTGCCTATTCTAATCCGCCTGAAAATGTTGTGATTGTGACCAGATCCTTGGAATTTCTACTGTAATTCAGGAGTCCATGGACTGAATGAATGTTAAGAACTGAGGTCATATTTTAATCAACTTATTTCTACAAAATCAAGTCTGAATTACATTTGTTGAAAATGTAACTTAACCTTAACTGAGAAAGTTATCAAAGCCATTCATCAGGAAGAGGGAGATCAGGTCAAATGGATAAGAATTGCACAGTTTAGGTGATCTGGAGTCTCTGGGATGCATCCTTTCTGTTCATTTGGAAATTGAAATACCTGAGCAGAGATGGGAATCTGTTTGGAGTGGAGGTCAGAAGTCTCACCTGGCTTTCAGTTCCTCTTATTCAGTACGTCTGGATTCTGTCAGAGTCAAGGGGTGTTATTAATAGAGAAGTTAGCCAGGAGGAGAGGAGGGCATGGGCAAAGGCACAATGGGAGAGAGAAGGTAAGCCAAGAGAGTATAACCTGTTTTTCATGCTTTCAGAAGTCTCTGCCTATGTCCGCACTTGAAAAGTAGTGCATCAATGACCGAATAATAATAATAATAATAGATAACATTTATTGCATACTTACCATATACCTGACACTGTGTTGAGTGCACATACATAAAGACATTTAACTTTATTAGTCACCAGAGAAAGGCAAATTGAAACTACAAGGCCGTGGTTTCTCTCATAGTCTATAGTGTTCTGGTGCTGGCTGGTGGAATCCTTGGGGTTCTTTGGCTCGCATCTCTGCTTTCTGTCACATGGTGATCTTGCTCGCCTTGTATCTGCTCTTCAGATTTCCACTGACTTCTAGCTTCTCTTTATAAGACTTCCAGTAATATGGATTAAGGTACTCTTTGATTCAATTTGGACACACCTAATAAGGCTCTTAGAGATCCTGTTCACAGTGAGTTCACACCTTAACTGATAATACATCTTCAAAGGATTCTATTTACAAATGGGTTCACACCCACAAGAACATGGATGAAAACTAAGAACAAGTCTTTTGTTGGGGTTCATGATTCAACCTACCACACACTGTTAACCAACAGACACATACAAGACTTTTCATAGCAGCACTATTTGTAATAGCCCATACTAGAGATAGCCCAAATATCCATCATTATTAAAAGGATAAATTTTGGTATATTCACACAATGGATTAATTATACAGAATAAGAATGGATAAACTCTAACTACATGAAACATAATGGATGATTCTTGGAAGTCAGTTCCTATTATGCCCATTTTACAGATAAGGAAACTGAGCACAGAGAGGATAAGTGATGTGTGCAAGGCCACCAAACTAGAAAATGAAGTAGCTGGGATTCACACCCTAGCTGCTGAGAGTTCCAACATAAGCACTGCTTGCCACTGCCCCCTGCCTCTAACAATACAAGCAGCAGGTGTTTGATTTGTGTGCTGCTTTCATGTAGCACTTCAAAGGGCATGGATGGAACATGATACAGGTTGACCTTGCAAAAGGCATCTACCAGCTAATTTAAAAATTTAAACAAATCAATTTTATTGATACATATTAATAAAACATAGACATCCAAAGTGTGCAATCAATGGCATTTGGTATAATCACATAGTTGTGCATTTATCACTTCAATCATTACAGCATATTTATTATTTCAATAATTATCATCATCATCATCAAAAAACAAACAAAAAGCTCATCACCTCTCAATCTCTCTGGGCTTCCCCTGCCATAGCCATCATAGCTGCTATTCTGTTTCTGTCTCTCTAGTTTATTTGTATTTATATTTTGTAAAAACAGTATTATTTATGCACTATTATCCATATTCATCTTTCACATGAGGTTTCACTATGTTATACAGTACCATGTTACCTGTTTTTAGCTTTCCTTCTAGTAATATACATGTCCTTAGACTTTCAACCACTGTCATACCTATATAAGAGTGCTGCTATTTATTAATACAAATACTATGATGTGCTCTCACCATTTCTATTCATTTCCAAAGACTTACAAACAATATTTTTTACCAATTTTGCACAGATTAACCATCAGCTTTCCATTCTCCAACCCCATTCTATTTTCTGGTGACATATATTCTAGTTTTTAGCTCCATGAATTTTCACAATATATTTACTTCATAATAGTGCAGTCATACAGTATTTGTCCCTTTGTGTCTGGCTTGTTTCATCAACATAATGTCTTCCAGGTTCGTACACATTGTCATATGCTTCACGACTTCATTTCTTCTTACAGTTGCATAATATTCCATCGTGTGTATACACTACAATTTGTTTATTCATTCATCAGTTGATGGACACCTGGGTTGTTTCCATGTTTTGACATTCGGGAATAACACTGCAGTGAACATTGGTGTGAAAGTATCTGTTTGTGTCACTGCTCTCAGTTCTTCTGGATATATACCTAGTAGTGGAATTGCTGGGTCACATGGCAAGTCTATATTCAACTTCCTTAGGAACTGCCAAATAGGCCTCCACAGTGGCTGTATGATTCTACATTCCCACCAACAGTGAATAAGGGTTCCTATCTCTCCACATCCTCTCCAACTCTTGAAGTTTTCTGACTTTTTAATAGTGGCTATTCTAATAGGTATGAAATGATATCTCATTGTAGTTTTGATTTGCATTTCCTTAATTGCTAGTGATGCTGAAAATTTTTTCCTCTGTTTTTTCACCATTTGTATTTCTTCTTAGGACAAATGTCTACTCAAGTCTTTTGCTCATTTTTTAATCAGGTATTTTGTCTTTTTATTGTTGAGTATGTCTTTACAAATCGTGCATATTAAACCCTTATCAGGAATGTGATTTCCAGATATTTTCTCCCATTGAGTCGTCTGCCTTTTCACCCTTTTGCCAAAGTCCTTTGAGGTGCAAAAGTGTTTAATTTCGAGGTGGTCTCATTTTTCTAGTTTTTCTTTTGTTGCTTGTGCTTTGGGTGTAAGGTTTAAGAAACTACCGCCTACCACAAGATCTTGACATATCCCTACATTCTCTTCTAGGAGTTTTATGGTTGTAACATTTTGAAAAATTTTATTGTGGTGAATAAATACAATAAAATTTGCCATTTTACCCAATTTAATTGTACAATTTAGTGATGGGATTTTTGCTTTCTTCTTAGAAATTTTCATATGAAAACCTGTACAGCTTTTTTTTAAAGAACTATAGTCTACATTATGCTTTACACTCTGCACTGCAAAATTTAATAGGTTTTGACAAAATGTGTAATGGTTTATATCCATCTGTAGCTTTTGTATTTAGGTCTTTGATCCATTTTCAGTAATTTTTGTAAAAGTTGTAATATAGGTATCCTCTTTCTTTCTTTTGGATAGGGACATCCATCTCTCCCAGTACCATTTGTTGAATAAACTGCTCTCACTCAAGTGGGTGGGCTTGACAGTCTTGTCAAAAATCACTTGACCATATATGTGAGGGTATATTTCTGAGTTCTTGATTCAGTTACATTGGTCAATCAGTCTATCTTTAAGCCAGTACCATGCTGATTTTACCACTGTAGCTAAGTAATATGCTGTAAAGTCAGGAAGTGAGAGTCCTTCAACTTCATTATTCTTTTTTAAGATATTTTGGCTCTCAGGACCACTTACCTTTCCAAATAAATTTGATAATTGGCTGTTTCATTTCTGCAAAAAAAGACTTTGGGGTTTTTTATTGGAATTGCGTTCGATCTATAAATCAGCTTGGGTAGAATTGACATCATAATAATATTTAGTCTTCCAGGCCATGAACGTGGATTGTTCTGTCATTTATTTAAGTCTTCTTCAGTTTCTTTTAGCAATGTTTTGTAGTTTTTATGTCCTTGGTTAAGTCTATTCCTAAATATTTGATTCCTTTAGTAGCTATAATAAATGGAATTGTTTTCTGATTTCTCCTTCAGATCGCTCATCAGCAGTGTAAAGAAACGCTAGTGGTTCTTGCATAGTAATCTTGTATCCTACCACTTTGCTGAACACTTTTATCATTTCCAATAGCCTTGTTGTGGATTTTTCAGGATTTTCTAGGACTAGGATCATATCATCAGCAAATAGTGAAAATTTTACTTCTTCCTTTCCTATTTAGGTGACTTTTATTAATATTTCTTTATCTAGCCTAATTGCTCTAGCTAGAACTTCAAGCACAATATTGAATAACAATGGTGACAATGTGCATCCTTGTCTTGTTCCTGATCTCAGTGAGAAAGCTTTCAGTTTTTCACCATTGAGTACAATGCTAGCTGTAGGTTTTTCATATACGCTCATTTTGAGAGAACTTCCTTCTATTCCTATCTATTGGAGTGTTTTTATCAGGAACTGTTGCTATGTTTTTGTCAAATGCCTTTTCTGCATCAGTCGAGAGGATCATGTGATTTTTCTTCTTCACTTTCTTAATGTGGCTTATTATATTAATTAATTTTCTTGTGTTGAACCACCTTTGCATACCTTGGATAAAACCCACTTGGTTGTGGTGTTCTTTTCTGTGGTTCTTTTAATGTGCTTTTGGATTTGGTTTGCAAGCATTTTGTTGAGGATTTTTGCATCTATATTCATTAGATATATTGGTCTGTAATTTTCTTTTTTTTTAGTAGTATCTTTATCTCATTTTGGTATTAGGGTGATGTTGGCTTCATAGAATGAGTTTGGTGGTGTTCTTTCCTGTTCAGTTTTTCGGAAGAGTTTGCACAAGATTGGTATTTGATTGAATGATTGGTAAAATTCACCTTTGAAGCCATCTCATCCTGGGTTTTTCATCTTTGGGAGGTTTTTGCTGACTGTTTCAGTCTCTTTACTTGTCATTGGTTGGTTGAGGTCTTCTATTTCTTCTAGGGTCAGCGTAGGTTGTTTGTGTATTTTTAGGAATTTTTCCATCCATCTCGTCTTAGTTGTCTTCTATTTTGACATCATTTGTTCATAGAATCCTCTTAAGATCTCTCTTTAGGGTCAATGGTGATGTCTTCCCACTAATTTCTGATTTTATTTATTTGCATCTTCTCTCTTTTATTCTTCACCAGTCTAGCAAAGTGTCAATTTTGTTGATCTTCTCAAAAAACCAACTTTTGGTTCTGTTGATTCCCTCTATTTTTTTTAATGTTCTCAATTTCATTTATTTCTGCTCTGATCTTTACTATTTCTTTCCTTCAGCTTGGTTTGGGATTGATTTGCTGTTCTTTTTCTAGTTCCTCCAGGTATCCAGTAGATCTTTAATTTTAGCTCTTCTTTTTTAATGTAAGTATTGAAGGCTACAAATTTCTCTCTCAGCACTGCCTTTGCTGTGTCCCATAGGTTTTGATATGTTGTGTTCTCATTTGCTTTCATCT
This sequence comes from Dasypus novemcinctus, assembly GCF_030445035.2. NCBI lineage: Eukaryota > Metazoa > Chordata > Mammalia > Cingulata > Dasypodidae > Dasypus > Dasypus novemcinctus. Next base: position 16,712,979 of record NC_080690.1, on the reverse strand, counting down.
CAAGATATTTACTGTATTCTCTTGCAATTTCTTCTTTGAACTATTGATTATTTAAGAATGTGCTATTTAATCTTCATGTGTTTATGAATTTTCCTTTTTTAATCCATTATTGATTTACAGCTTCATTCTATTATGAGCAGTGAAAATGTTTTGTATAATTTACATCTTTTTAAATTTATTGAGACTGTTTTGTAACCCAACATGTGGTTTATCCTGAAGAAGGAGCCACAAGCACTTGAAAAGAATGTATATTCTGCTGTTTTGGGATGTAATGCTCTATAAATGTCTGCTAGGTATAGTTCATTTATAAGATTATTCAAGCTTTCTGTGTCTTTATCCTTTGTTCAGATGTTCTATTCAATACTGTGAGTGTTTTATTGAAGTCTCCAGGTATTATTGCAGAGATCTATTTCTCCCTTCAGTTTTGCCAGCGTGTGCCTCATGTATCTTGGGGCACCCAGGTTAGGTGCATAAAAATTTAGTATAGTTATTTCTTCTTGTTGAATTGCTCCATTTATTAATATATAATGACCTTCTTCTTCCCTTTTGCATTTAAAGTCTATTTTTCCCAATATTAGTACCAGTACTCCAGATCTTTTGGTTTTATTTGGTGGAATATCTTTTTCCAACCTTTCACTTTTGACCTAGTTGTGTCCATAAGTCTGAGGTGAGTCTCTTGTAGACAGCATATGGATAGCTCATATAATATGTATATATATTATCCCTTCTATCAGTGTATAACTTTTGATTGAGGCGTTCAAGCCATTAACATTTAATGTTATTACTGTAAGGCATTACTTACTTTGTCCATTTTATCCTTTGGCTTTCTGCTGTCATGTCTTACTATTGTCTGTCTTTTTACCCTTTAAGTTACCCCTTCTAATAACCTTCATTTCTACACTTTTCTCCAAGTCTCTCCCCTTGTTGTTTTTTGTTTTGTTTTGCTTTTGTTTTTGTTTTGTCTGTTTTTCCCTTTCAGATTGCAATGCTCTCTTATAATTCTGGTCCTTTGGTAACATACTCTCTGTTTTGTTTGTGAAGACTTTAAACTCACCCCCATTTTCAAAGGACAGTTTTGCCAGTTAAAGAATTCTTGGCTAACAATTTTACTTTTTCAGTACCTTAAATACTTCATACCACCTTTCCCCCTATGGATAGCACTTAATCTTATTGAGTTTCCCTTGATGTTTTACATTGCTTTTCTCTTACTGCTTTTGAGATTCTCTTTTTCTCTGATATTTGTCATTCTGAATATTATGTGTCTCCGAGTAGGTCTATTTGGATTTATTGTTTCAAGCACAGTGTCCTTGTCGGATATAGATATTTATGTCTTTCATAAGGGTTAGGATGTTTTCAGTCATTATTTCCTTAAATATTTCTGCTGCCCCTTTTCCCTTCTCATTTCCTTCTGGGACACCCATAGCACATATGTTTGTGCCTTTCACATTGTCATTCAATTTCCTGAGGCCCTGTTTCATTTTTCCATTTTTTCTTTTTCTGTTCTCCTGTCTTTTCAAATTCAGATTTTCTGTCCCTGATATCACTATATCACTAATTCTGTTTTCAATCAATTCATATCTGCTCTTATGTAGCCTCTAACATATTTATAATCTGATCCATTATGTCTTTCATTCCCATAAGCTGTTACTTTTCTTTGCAGGTTTTCACATTGTTTTTTATTCTCACTCAATGTCTTCTTAATATCCTTTATATCTTTAGTCATATTTTTCTTCAATTATTTGAAATGATTTAGGAGATTTGTGTGATTATCATTGACTAGTTATCTTAAATCCTATCTCTTATCAGGATATTTGATTTGTTCCTTTGGCTGGGTGGACTCTTCCTTTCTCCCTTATGTCTTGTAATTTTTGTTCATGTTTAGACATCTTGATATGTTGGTGAATTTACTCTGATGGTCAATTTCTCTCTCTTTCCTGGTGTTTTTTTTTCTTTCACACTCTTCTTTGATTTTTGGTTCAACTAATTTGGAATCTTTAAAATTGTCCAGCTTAAGTTATCAAAATCAAATCATGGTCACCATCCTAAAATCCTCAAGATTGAGGAGTGAACAAACATAAAGGGGAATGCAACTATGGACTAAAGTAGACCTATTGTTATTCTAAAATGGAAGAACTTGTAACATTAATATAAAGGCAGAGGTTTTGAGGGGAGGGAGAGGGAAGAATAGGAAGAATAGGAAGAATGGGGCATTTTGAGGACATTGTAATTGTTCTGCATGGCTTTGCAATGATGGATACAGACCATTATGCATTTTGTCAAAACCTGTAATATTGTGCAGTGCAAAATGTAAACTAATGTATACTGTAGACAATGGTTAATAGCAATGCTTCAATATGTGTCCATCAATTTTAACAAATGTACCACAATAATCAAAGATGTTGTTAATAGGGAAATGTGTGGGAAGGGATGGGGGTGGGGTGTATGAATTCTCCTATATTTTCATTATATCACTTATTTAATATAAAGTTTCTTTAAAAATAAAATAAAACAGATTTTTAAAAAATTAAGCCAGAGGCTCACTAATGGGGCACAGATTTTCTCCCAGGAGTTGGGATTAAAGAGACCTAAAAGCAGTTTTTCTCTTTGCAGTTTTCTGGCTGACCAGTGGATTGCACTCATTAATGAATCTTTTCCAGGGAGGAATTTCTTCCAAACTCTGCTTGCCACTGGTTTTGGTCTGTCCAGGGTCAAGATTCAAAGCAGGGTCTACAGCCCAAATTCAATGGAGAGAAACCACTCTCCACCCACTGATACAATGCAACTTCCCTCGTCCCAGGGAGGAAGAGATTTGTCCATTGGCTGCAGTGAGCCAGCGGTTTTATACAGGCTTATCATTCTGAGAGTGGGGGATGGGTGCCCCTCCCAGCTGCTGTGGGTTTAGTAACTCCAATTTGTTGTTTTGGGTTCTTAGTCTCTCTGTCACTTGCCCTCCTAGGAGTTGTGCAGCATGGTCCTGGTCTGCTGACCCCAAACCAGATTCCTCGGACAGCTTTTGACTCTTTCTTCATTGTTTTTGGGAGAGAGTTGAGCCCTGCCTGCCTCCTTTAATGCCGTCTTCCTGGAACTTCTCCACCAGCTGATTTTGATTACTGTGAGCTAGGCTGCCTACTAAGTATTTTGCCCAGAGTGTAATGCTTAATCCTCACAACAGCCCCTTCCTGTGGACACTATTATTATGCCCCTTTTTACAAATAGGGAAACAGATACGAAGAAGTAAAATGACTTTCCTAGGATCATACAACTAGTATGTGATGGAGCCAGGATTCACCCAAGTCTGAGTGGCCAGGGAATCTGCGCCCTTCTCCTTCACACAATATGCCCCTTCTCAGCACCAACAGGGGAAGTAAGCCAATGTGCCAAAGTCCTCACAGCAACCACTGCTCCCAGACACAGAGCTTGAGTACATTGTGCTGTTTTCCTTGACAAAGCAGTGAGTGTTTGAGACCAAACCCCTGAGGTTTCATGTGGTCAAATGCCATAGGTTGTGTCCACCCCTTCAAGGGCAGAGAAAGCCTGCATGTCCACGTCCTTGCCCATGTGCACTTTGCCTTTCTTCCCAGAAAATACAGATTATTAATCAGAAATCTCTGCAGCTTCTCAGCTTCAATGCCAGAAGCTATGCTGAAGTGTTCCCAGGCAGGCTGTGGGTATGGTATCCTTCAAACAATCAGGGCTGATAGGATTGTTAAACCAGGGAAAGAGTTACTTCACAGATGGTAGGTATGTGCATGACATTCCCCAGTGAACTCTGAAACTCCTCTATGGAGAGGAGGCCTGGGCACTGTCAACCCCTGGCTGCTGGCTGCTCAAGGAACCAATTCCCAGCCTTCCTGAATTGCCAAGAGAAGAGGACTTTGGGAACTCAAGGTTCTTTTGCTTGAAAGTGTTGATGGAAGAATGAGAAAGTTGGAGAGTGGGGTCACTTTTTGTATGTCCTCATCATTGTTGGATTTCCTCATCTCTAGCCTGAATAATTATTAATACAGTAGTCTCTTATCTTTTCTCCCTTAGCCCAGTTTTTTCCTTCCCTAATTTACCTTTCTCATATTTCCCAGGTTGTGATTCCCTACCTGATGCTCTGGTTGCCACTTCCCCAAGCACACCATTCTGTTTGATGTCACTGTGTCATTACAAATGATGTATCCTCTGCCTAGAACATCCCTTCCCCACTTTGCCTGGAAAGGCACAGTTCAAATGGTCTTTCCTTAGTGTTGCCCTCCTTGGTTGCCTCTCTATGTAGAGTTCATTTTCCCTCCTTGGTACACCCAACCACTTTTTTTTTAACTTACCATTCCTGCTCCAACAATGACTACAGTTATTTGGCATCCTGTCTATATAGTAGACTGTGAGTTCCTTATGAGCAAGAGCTGTGCATATTTATCCTTGTACCTATAGCATCTAACGTTATGCGCCATGTCAAGGTGCTGAGTAGATATTAGCTGGATGACATCCCAAAGCACAGAGGTTTGAGGTATGCACTCATAGTGCTTTTGCAATCCCAACACAGCTATTGGGAAAAAACATGCCTTTCTCAGGCCAGCCTCCACCTCTGTTATCACTTTACTGCCTCATCCACCTATGTAACTTCTTGCTGTTGCCATATGAGTACCAGAAATTCTTCTTTGCAGAGTAGGCAATGAGTTGCTTTCCCCCATATCAGCTTCCTCATTTGGATAGATGGTGAAAACATGATAAAGTTATCAGAGAATCAGTGATGTGGTCTGATATACAACAGACTATTTGTGGGTGGAGAGAGAATACATACTTGTTCTGAGGGCACACTCCCCCTCCCAATTCCCATCTTGGGTTAGCAGATACCAAAAGCTATGATAAGCAAACTCTTTAAATTGAGAGAGGTTACTCACTCTTCTCTCTTCCTCAAATCTGCATCCCCTTGTGCTAGAAAGGGCATTTAGTCTTTCTTCTCTATTCTCCATATCCAACCAGTCATCACTTTCTAAGATGCTACTGCCACAGTAGTTTTTGTAATTTTTCCTGTCTCTTATCCATACTGCTCTATATCATTTTCCCATAAACTATTCTCATGGCTCCTTAACTCATCTCACTGATTTCACTTCTTTTAACCTCTCCATTTTATTCTTCCTAATTCTGTCATCTCACCATTGGTTCAACATCAACTTTATGCTTCAGAAATCTCTCACTGGTTCTTTGTCACCTACAAAATTATGTTCAAACTTCTTGGCATGGAACTGAAGGCCTTTCTGGTGCTTTTCATTTATTATGGTAAATAGTAGTTCCCTTGCTCTATATTAAATGGCTTATAGGAATTATCTCAAAACAAACAAGACAAACTTGGGGTTTTCTTAAAGTACATGTGTTCTCCAGAAGTGTTAATGAGCCCTGTGTGTGAGTGTGTGTGTGTATGATGTGCGTACCTCATTGGGGATATACATCTCTCCAATTATGGCTTTAGCTGGGAAAAAGAGTTATTTGTGATCTAAAGTTTGATGACTAGGCTCTGTCCCCATAATGGATAATTTGTATCAGATTAGAAAAGATGAGGGAAGTGGACTTGGCCCAAATGAGAGGGTGTCCGCCTACCACATGGGAGGTCTGCGGTTCAAACCCCGGGCCTCCTTGACCCATGTGGAGCTGGCCCATGCACAGTGCTGATGCACGCAAGGAGTGCCTTGCCACACAGGGGTGTCCCCCGTGTAGGGGAGCCCCATGTGCAAGGAGTGCGCCCCGTAAGGAGAGCCACCCAGGGTGGAAGAAAGTGCAGCCTGCCCAGGAATGGCACCACACACACGGAGAGCTGACACAAGATGACGCAACAAAAAGAAACACAGATTCCCGGTGCTCCTGATAAGGATAGAAGTGGTCACAGAAGAACACACAGCAAATGGGCACAGAGAGCAGACAACGGGGGGTGGGGGGTAAGGGGAGAAAAATAAATAAAAAATAAATCTTAAAAAAAAAAAAAGTAAAAGATGAGAGGGAGAAAGAAGATAGGGAGAAAATGCATTTGCCCAGAAGTGTGAGTGTGGTTGTTCAACAAAATCTCTATTTATTCTTTGTGTGTGTCTATTGAAACAATAGCGTCTATTATCTCACAGTTTCTATGGGTCAGGAATCTTGGTGTGGCGGAGGTGGGAGCTTGGGCCAGGGTCACTCACAAGGCTGTGATGGAGGTATTGGCTTCTCTACTTGTTTTTGCATTTTGAACATAAAATTGCTAAACATTTTATAATTCAGCTTCTGTCACATTCTGGGAATGGCATTTAAATGTAAATTCAGTCTCTTTTTGCATGGGATAGCTGGTTGTCTTATGTCACAGCATGTGAAATGAGTACATTGCCTTGATTATGTAATTGGACTGTCCTAAATTTTAATGAACAAAATAAATTTGCCTTCAAATTCCATCTGCCAATTATTCCTATCAGTCCACAGTCTTCATAATTAAAGTTTAAAAGTGCAGGAGGAATTTGTGAAATTCTCTTTGCAAGTCTGCTGAGGGATGCAGGAATAGTCTAGACCAATGACCCTTTTTATTACATCCTGCCCAATGCTAGACAAAGAAGAGAGCTAACAGAGGTGGGGGAAGAAGAGTAGAGAAAATGGGAACCATGAGTCTGAGAGTGCTCCCAGGTAAAAGTATGGATAACTCATTGGATTATTTAATCAGGAAGACTAATGTTATCTATGCAAATTTATGAATATTGAGCTATTTCAACTCAATGAAACTGCTATGGGAGAAAGAGTCAGGACTTACTTGGAAACTGTTTTTCACTTCCTAAGCTCCTAAATTACTTTCTGAGAGTGGAATAAGAACTATTATTCTAGGACAAGAGAGACTTCTACCTGTCATCTAGTAAAAGTAGCAACTGTAACCAAATCACCGGTGTTTTCATACTCTTTGGGCATCTCATTTGTCCATGGTATAGAATGTGCAATTTCACATGATTCTTGATAACTCTGGCAGTTAGAGTTGTCAGCAACAGAAGGAAAGACTGTTTATTAAGGGTTTAGGTGGCAAGGTATAGGCCAAAACAGTTGAATAGAAATAGGAAGAACACATGAAGAAAACATGTCACAAATTCTACTTTACCCACATGGACTTAGCATTTATGTCCTCATCTTCATCTTGCCTCTCAGGAAATATGCATGCACACGTGTGTGCACGCAGATGGCACAATCCACCCTTGTCTATGTCACCCCAGTTTTTTCTTAACTAGGTTCCCAAGTTTGCCTTCATTAATGGACTATCTAGGAATATTTTGAATTGTTCCTTTTTTACTGTGTTATCTGTGCCATGACTACTTTTATTAGTATAACCAACATTTGAATGAACCATCAGCAGTATTGCTGCTACCCTATTTTTATTTTTCTTTTTTTCCCTATTCCTATTGGTGAGATTTATTTTTCTTAAATTCTAACAGAATTTCAGATTTTTACTCTGTTTATTCCACTTCTAAAGTCATTGCCTTCTGTTTTCAAAGTCATAACCATCTCTAGAGTTCAGCAGCTAGGACGCAATCATATTAGGGTCATCGCTGGCTCCCATTAACCTCTCGGATATGTCCATCTGCTTTTCTAATGAGGTCAGGGGCCTGGAGGTTGCCCTGAAGGGAAGATGAGGATAACGGGGTACTTTTAAATTGGACTTTCTTGTTTCCTCCCAATGCTCAGCCCGGTCAGTTAATGAAAGATCCCTGGCTCAGTGTCTGCCTCAATCTCTGGCCCACTCACTCATAAAAACTCAGCTTGTTCTATTTAACAGTCCCCACACCCTGATAACGAGCCCCTGGACAGCCAAACCCCACTCACAGTCAGCATGGGACAAGATTACCAGGTGGGAACTTGGCAGTTTCCAATGTCCCTTCATACCTCTGACACAGACAATTTTTTTTTTTTTTTTGGCTTTAATGACAGGAATTTTTGAGGCTAGGAGAAGTCCAAAATCAAGGTATCGTCAAGGCAATGCTTTCTCCCAGAAGACTGTGTCATTCTGGGACTGGCTGCTAGAGATCCTTGGTCCTTGGTTTTTCCATTACAGGGCAGTGCGCAGGGTGGCATATTTTTTTTTTCTCTTCACAATACAGCTTCTGGCTTCTCCCTGTGGCTTCTCTCTTTGTGACCTTCTCTCTAAGGCCTCCACTAATAGGATTAAGACCCATCCTGATTCAGTTGGGTGACACCCACACTGCAGTAACTTCCTCAAAATGTCCTGTTTACAATGGAGTCACACCCACAGGGATGGATTAAGTTTAAGAACACGCTTTCCTGGGGTACACAATTCAATCTACCACAACTTGTAGGTTGACAGAAAAACCGTGCACAAAGCACAGAGTTTCCATATCTCCCCTTGCACCCTCCCAACAGTTTCCCCTATTATTAACATTTTGCATTCATGTGGTACCTCTGTTACAATTGATGAAACAATATTATAATAGTTATACTATTGACTATAGTCCGTAGTTTACATTAGGGTTCACTCCTTGTGTTGTGTAGTCCTGTGGTTTTCAAAAATTTTTATTCAGCAACATATATACAACCTAAAATTTCCCATTATAACCTCTTTCAAAAATAAAATTCAGTGGTATGAGTTGTATTCTCAATATTGTGCTACCATCACCACCACCCATTACCAAACATTTTCCCTACCCCAAACAGAAACTCTATACCAATTAAGCAATAACTCCCCATCCTGTCTCCCACTCACTATCCCCTGGTAATCTGTATTCTAGTTTCTGACTCTATGAAATTGTATATTCTAAGTATTTGTATAGTGAGATCATACAATATTTGTCCTTTTGTGTGTGGCCTATTTCACTCAACATGCCTTCAAGGTTCATTCATGTTGTAGCTTGAATCAGAGCTTCGTTCCTTTTTATGGCTGAATAATATTCCATTGTGTGTATATACCACATTTTGTTTATCCATTCATCTATTGGTGGACATTTACGTTGCTTCAGTCTTTTGGCAATTGTGAATAATGCTGTTATGAACATTGATGTGCAAATATCTGTTTGAGTCTCTGCCTCAATTCCTTTGGGTACATACCCAGAAGTGGGATTCCTGGGTGGTATGATAATTCTATACTTAACTCTCTGAGGAACTGCCAAACTGTCTTCCACAGCTACTGAACCATTTTACATTCCCACCAACAATGAATGATTGTTCCTATTTCTCCACATTCTCTCCAATACTTACAGTTTTCTGATTTTTAAAAAATTGTAGCCATTCTAGTGGATATGAAATGGTATCTCATTGTGGTTTTTTAATTAAAATTTATTTTTAATCTGTTACAAATTACACAGTTAACAAAGATAATGACTACAATAACAATAAATCTGCTTTAGTCAGCAGTTACACTTCCCCCTTATTTTTGTTCATTCCTCAATCTTGAGGGATTTGGGACCATGTTCGCTCTAACTGCTTCAGGCTGAGAAGGGCCGTAGATATTATGGGACAGAGAAATGGAATTGTTTTGCTTGCAGTTGAAGATATGCTTTGATTTTGGGGTGGGACTGGTCCATCTTCATTATTTTGTTAATTGTCCAAGGTCCAAAATATTGAATTAGGAAAGGCAGGTATTTTTAGACTTATTTCACAGACTTCTGAACTAAAGCTTAGAGAGGTGAAGTGACTTGTCTGAAGTGTCTTGGTTAGTAATAATGGAGCAGAACTTGAAGGGCTAGTCCTCTTTCCATTTATCATGACCTCGAGGGGCAGGACCTATGTATCTTTGTACCTCCAATGCCTTTTATAGTTCCTGGGACTTGAAAGTACTCAAATAATATTGGTTGGAATAAATGAATGAATGAATGATGCCCATTAGCCCAAGGCTGTTAAGACTTTAAACCTGTCAACGTGTACTTTTATAAATCATGAAATGGCACAGACCACAACAGGTAATCATTAGGATTCCTCTTCCTCTTTCTCTAGGCTGAAGGGAGAGCAGGGCCCTCAGAGCGCCTGTGTCCATGCAGGGGGCTTCTTCAGAGGGCAGAACACTCCCCCACTCACTGTTGTCCTTGTCTTATCAGGGCGGGTTTGTCTTTGCTTCATCTTTAAATCAGTGGTGAAGAAGGACTAAGGAAATTCATCTTTTTCTCTAGAGTGCTTTATTCATCTTAATTCCTGATGACCCCCTATGGACTCTTTAACTGTTTTTTTCCTGTTAATGAGTGAAGACCATAATTCTTGGGGCTCCCATTAGGTTCCACTTGGAAGGCAGACACAGTGCCCAGCATCATGAGGGACAGGGCTATGTTTATTAAGTTGTGAGTAGCTCCAATATTCAGGCTGTTGGAATCCTCCTGCATCCTTAAGACCTTCCTGGACAGTCAGTGTTAGAGATAAGGAAATGTGGAAGAGGCTGGCCTTTCGACCCATGAACTGCAAATATGTTCCGGGCTCTTCTACGAAATATGTATCTGGGATTTGGCCAAGTCCTTCATCCTTGGTTTCTCCACCTTTAAACTGGAAATATTTTCACTTGCTCTGCATTACTTCTTAAGGGGATTGTAAGATTGACCTATTCTATGATGAACAGCCATAAATTGAATGGAAATAGTGATAAATTTTTCAGGAACTTTGGCCATATCATTAATACTGAGATTGTGCCCCTTCATGCTTAGTCTATCTGGAAGATCTACAACTGAGAATTTTCCTCTTGGAGGAACAGCCTGGAGTACATAGATGTCTGAGAAATGTGTGTTTAAGTGAATGAACAGATGAGTTCTTCCTTATATCTTTCCATTTTTACAATAGGATATTATAGCAGTCAGAGCAAAATTTTTATGTAATCACAAATCAAAAGATTTCTTCTTTTCTATGTCATCCAGGCATTTCATAAATCACTTCTTATTTTGCCAGAAAGAGAAAAGAGAATTGGAGATTTTTGCCCCCTCTTCCCTCATAGCAGTTGTCCATCTCCCTTTTCTCCTTTCTGTAGTTCATAGCTTTGCCAGTTTCCAGCTCTTTATTCCCATAAAGCTAAGATTAAATCTTGTCTCAGAAAGCATCATGTTCACCAGGATAAGCCCAGACAGGCCATTTACAGGAATATTCTATTCTCCACTGAAAGCCTTGCTCTTCCTTTGCTCGGTCCTCTATTGCTCTAGCTTGTTTCCCAGGGCCTGATGTAGAGTAAGTTCTCACTGAATAGCTGTCGAGTATGTTAAATAAAAACTGGGTGTCCGTCTACCACATAGGAGGTCCACGGTTCAAACCCCGGGCCTCCCTGACCCGTGTGGAGCTGGCCCATGCGCAGTGCTGATGCACTCAAGGAGTGCCGCGCCAGCAGGGGTGTCCCCCGCGTAGGGGAGCCCCACGCGCAAGGAGTGCGCCCCGTGAGGAAAGCCGCCCAGCGGGAAAGAAAGTGCAGCCTGCCCAGGAATGGCGCCGCCCACACTTCCCGTGCCGCTGACGACAACAGAAGTGGACAAAGAAACAAGACGCAGCAAATAGACACAGAGAACAGAAAACCGCGGGGGGGGGGGGGGGGGAAGGATTTAAATAAATAAATCTTTAAAAAATAAAAATAAAAATAAATAAATAAATAAATAAATAAGTAGAAGGGCTTTGGGCTTTCAGTGGTGCCACAGTGGCTAGGCTAGCACAGTCTGCTCTAGAGCAAGGATTCAGCAAAATATTTGATGAATCGATCAGAGGACATATTAATGAGTGGAGTTAAATATTACCAGTCCTGCAGTGCCCGCTCCAGTCCCACCTCCCCTGAGTGAAGCCTTCATAACAACTTCAGCCACCGTGGTTGGGCCCTTCTTAACCACCTTTGTGTTTATGGAATGCTTTTATAGGGTATTATGGTATTACTTATTTTATGATGTATTTAGTATTAATATTTGCAAGTATGTGTGCTTTACCTCTCCTTGATTTTAAATGCCAGCCAGGGGCTGATCCAGATTTCGTGTGGTTTAAAACTTATACAATATCAGAAACCCTTTATTACAAATACAAATTAGGTACAAAATTATTATTTTAGAATGAATAAAGAAATCTCAACAAATTATAACTTTTAAAAACCTGACAAATACCACACACATCCAAAAATCCAAGAAAATAACATTTTTATTAACTAACTGCCTATAACACCTCTTTAATAATTTCCCCATTATTTCTTAGTTTTCTGGGCTGCTGTAACAAAGTACAAAAACTGGGCTGCTTAAAAAAACAGCAATTTGTTGTCTCAGTTTTAGAGGCTAGAAGTCTGAAATCAAGGCATCAACTGGGTCATACTTCCTCTGAAATTGTTAGGGTTCTGGTGGTGGCTTGCCAGCAATCCATGGCATAACTCAATTTCCACCTTCCTTCTCATGGCTGTCTTCTCTCCCTGTCTGTCTGTCTGCTACCTACAGTGTCCAAATTTCCTTTCTTTATAGGCACATCAGTCATATTGGATCAGGATACCTACTCCAATCTGTTTTGGACTGGTCTTAACTTATAACATCTTCAAAGATCCTATTTCTAAATAGAATTACATTCGTGGGCCCAGGGGTAGGACTTGAACATATCTTTTTGGGGGTACACAATTTAATCTATAACACCTGTATAGGTGAGCCAAAGGGTGCTGATGCAAAGTACCAGAAATCTGTTGCCTTTTATAAAGGGTATTTATTTGAGGTAAAAGCTGACAGTTACAAGGCCCTAAAAAGTCCAGCTCAAGGTTACATTCCTCACGAAAGTCTGTTGCCACATGTTGAAGCAAGATGGCGGGTGACTTCTGCCTGGTCTGTTCTTTCTTCTTCCTCTTAAGGCTCCATTCTCATTGGCTGCTAACTATCAGGTGAATGGCTCCTCTCTCCCCAGGCCTCCAGAATAAAAACTGGCAAAGTTGTCTCTCTTCTGTGACTATGAAGCTCTTATGTCTTCTTTTGTGTGTCTTCTTAAGTGAGGGCCTGTTTCTATCAGCCCGCCAAGGGGGCAGGGACTCAACCCTGAGTCATGCCCTACTGATGTGGTCCAGTCAAAGCCCTAATCTTGATTTAATCAGGTAAATGTAAAACCTTTGAATTTAATGCAGTCAAAGGGTATCATACTCACAGGAACAGACCAGTTTACAAACATAATCAATATCATTTTGGAATTCATGAATAATATTAAACTGCTACAACACCTTACATTTTTGTCTGCATAATCTTTGGTTGCTTCTTCATATAATGGTCATTTGTAATACTATTTTCTAAAGAGACTAGAAAGGTAATGTGGTTTTTTCACTGGTTTGGTTGATTTGTTTTTTATTATTGATACAGGCATACCTTGTTAAATTGTGCTTCACTTTTTGCACTTCACAGCTATTGCAGTTTTAAAAATTGAAGGCTGGTGGCCACCCTGCATCAAGCACGTTGTTCAGTGCCATTTTCCAACAGTATGTGCTCACTTCATGTCTCTGTACCACATTTTAATTAAGGAATGTATATTTGTTATTAGACATAATGCTATTGCACATTTAATAGTGTAAACATAACTTTTATATGTCCTGGGTAACCAGAAAATTCATGTGACTCACTTTATTGCAATATTTGCTTTATTGCAGTGGTCTGGAACTGAACTTGCAGTGAATCTGAGATATAACTGTAGTTGCATACATGTCTGTGTGCTAATTCACATAGAGACATATTCACTGTTTTCAGTCCTGTTACACCCTTCATTTTGGGTCCTTCATTTTGTGAGATTTTTATCACAAAAGAAAAAAAAAGTATAGTGCATATACTTTTTTTATATGCATATACTGTGCCTATACTGTGTCATCAAGTATTTACCTAACAGGAGAGAACTTCAAATTTCCCTGGGTGTTGACTAGAACCAAATCTCTGAATACAATTGTACACATCTGATGACTGCAGGACTTTTCCACAGACTAGCTTCTATCTTACCCATTTTAAACCTGAGGTCTTCTCTACCACATGCTTCTGGTTCTGGAGCTGTGTGACATTTTCATGTCATGAATCAGTCTCTGATCTTGTGTTTTCATTTCTACTGCTCTTTTTAAATTTTTATTGAAGTTATTCATTCATACATGAATATACATAAACAATAAGTGTATAGCAAAAATTGTGAACTTACAAAACAAATAAGCATATCACTATACAGGGTTCCCATATATCGCCGCCCACCACCACCTTGTATTTTTGTGAAACATTTATTACAAACCATGAAAGAGCATCATCAAAACATAACTACTAAATATAGCCAGTATCTTACATTTGGTGTATTTTTCCCCAACCCACCTGATTATTAACACCCTGTAACTCAACCCACCCAATTATTAACACCCTGGCTCTCGTTTTCATCACAGAGTTGTGCTGTTATCACAAATTTAGAACTTTTCATTACTCCAAAAGAAAAAATTCCATACCCTCTTATACCCCTCTATTGTCCCTTAGAATTGATGTATCTTCTTTGCCATTGCTGCAAATATATTACACTATTACTGTTAACTATCATCCGTAAGTTACATTAGTTGTCATTTTCTCATGAATCACCATATTCTTAACACTTTGTAAAAGAAGAATGTTCTTATATTTATACTATTAGCCACAACCTGTTGATGGACAATTGGGCTCTTTCCATATTTTAGCAATTGTAAATAATAATGTGACTATGAAGATTGGTTTGCAAATGTCAGTTCTCATCCTTGCTTTCAGTTCTTCTGAATATATTCTTAGTAATAAGATTGTTAGATCATACAGCAGTTCTATATTCAGCTTCTTGAGGTACTGCCAAACTGACTTCCACAGAGGCACCACCAACAGTGAAAGAGTGCTCCTTATTTCTCCACATCCTCTCTAGCACTTGTATTTTTCTGCTTTTTGTTTTTTAAAGTAATGGCCACACTAGGAGGTGTGAAAAGATACCTCACTGTAGTTTTGATCTGCATTTCCCAAATAGCCAGTAATGTTGAGCATTTATTTTCTGTGCTTTTTGGCTTTTTGTATTTCTTCTTTGGAAAAGTGTCTATTCAAATCTTTGGCTCATTTTTTTTTAAAAGATCCACCTTTTTTAATATATACATTTTTATTTTTTAAAAGATACTTAGATTACATAGATGTTACATAGAATATGTAGGGGATTCCCATATGCTCCACTCCCCGTACCTCCCGCAGTTTTCCACATTGGCAACATCTTTCATGATCATTCATTGCAATTGATAAATACATTTTGGAGCACTGCCACTAAGCATGGATTATAGTTTACATTGTAGTTTACACTCCTTCCTACTCAATTCTGTAGGCTATGGCAGGATATATAATGGCCTGTATCTGTTGTAATGTCATTCAGGACGGTTCCCAAGTCTCCAAAATGAAATCATATTACACCTGTTTTTCCCTCTCAGAACATCCAGTGGCTACTGCCGCCATATCAATCATCTTTCTTCCATTGCTAAAATCACAGTAAGTCTACAGTAGAATACTATTAAGTCTACCTTAGTCCTGGCCCATTTTTCAATTGGGTTGCTTGTCTTTTTATTGTTGAGTTGTATTACCTCTTTACACGGCATGGATATCAAAAACTTTTTAAATATGTGGATTCCAAATATTTTCTACTATTGAGTAGGCTGCCTTTTGACTTTCTTGACAAAGTCTTTTGAATAACAAAAGTGTTTAATTTGGAGGCAGTCCCACTTTTGTTATTCATGCTTTGGGTGTAGAGTTTAAGAAACTACCACATACCACGAAATCTTGATGATATTTCCCTACATTTTCTTCTAGGTATTCTATGGTTGTAATTTTTATATTTAGGTCTTTGATCCATTTTGAGTAAATTTTTATATGTGAGGTAGGAGTCCTCTTTCTTTCTTTTGGATATGGCTATCCAGTTCTCCCAGCACTATTTGTTGAATAGACTATTCTAGTCCAATGGGGTGGGCTTGACAGCCTTGTCAAAAGCCACTTGATGATAGATATCAGGGTCTATTTCTGAGCTCTTGATTCAGTTCTATTGGTCAATCTGTCTATCTTTATGCCAGTATCATGCGGTTTTTGTTTGTTTCTTTCTTTGTTTTTACAATTGTAGCTAAGTAATATATTTTAAATTCAGGAAGTGAGAGTACTCAAACTTCATTCTTCTTTTTAAAGACATTTTTGGTTATTTAGGGCCCTTTACCCTTCCAAATAAATTTGATAATTGGTTTTTCTATTTCTGCAAAAAAAGGCTGTTGGCATTTTTTATGGGATTGCATTGAATCTGTAAATCAGTTTGTATAGAACTGACATTTTAATGATTCCATTTATTTAGGTCTTCTCTCATTTCTTTTAGCAATATTTTGTAGCTTTCTGAGTACTTTTCTGAGTTACTTTAGTCTTTGGTTAAATTTAATCCTAAATTTTTTATTCCTTTTGTTGATATTATAAGTGGAATTTTTTTCTAACTTCTTCCTCAGATTGTTCACCAGCAGTGTATAAAAAATGCTGCTTTTTGCATATTAATCTTTTATCCTATCACTTTGTTTAACTTATCTATTTGTTTCAGTAGCTTTGTTGTGGATTTTTCAGAATTTTCTAGGTATAGAATCATATCAGCAAATGGTGAAACTTTTATTTCTTCTTTTCCTATTTCGGTGTCTTTTATTTCTTTTTAATGCCTAATTGCTCTAGCTAGAACTTCTAGCACAATATTGAGTAACATTGGTGACAGTGGGCATCCTTGTCTTGTTCCTCATCTCAGTGGAAAACCTTTAGTCTTTTGCCATCGAGTAACGGTAATTGTGGTTTTTTCATATATGCACTTTACCATATTGAGAAAACTTCCTTCTATTCCTATCTTTTGGGGTGGTTTTTTTTTTTTTTAATCAAGGAGGCTGTATTTTGTCAAATGTCTTTTCTGCATCAATTGAGAAGATCATGTATTTTTGTTGAGGAGTTTTGCATCTATATTCATGAGTGAAATTTGCCTGTACTTTTCTTTTTTTATAGTATCTTTATCTGGCTTTGGTATTAGTGTGATGTTGGCTTCATAGAATGAGTTTGGTAGTGTTCCTTCCTCTCCAATTGGGAAAGATTGGTATTAGATCATTTTTGAATGATTGGTAGAATTTAGTTGTGAAGTCATCTTGTCCTGGGCTTTTTGTCATTGGGGGTTTTTGATGATTTATTCAATCTCTTTACTTGTAATTGGTTTGTTGAGATCTTCTGTTTCTTCTAAGGTCAGTATAGGTTGTTTGTGTGCTTCTAGAAATTTGTCCAATGTGTCTACATTGTCTAGTTTTTTGGTGTACAGTTATTCATAGTATTCTCATATGATAGATCTTATTTCTGTGGGGTCAGTGATAATGTCCCTTCTTATTTCTGATTTTGTTTTTATCATTTCTCTTTTTTTCTTTGTCAGTCTAGCTAAAGCTTTATTGATTTTGTTGCTCTTCCTAAAGAACCAAATTTTGGTTTTGTTGATTCTATTTTTTTTTGTCCTCAATTTCATTTATTTCTGCTATTTGTGCATCCCATAGGTTTTGATATGTTGTGTTCTTGTTTCATTAATTCAAGATATTTATTGATTTCTCATGCAATCCCTTCTTTGATCAACTGATTATTTAAGAGTGTGTTGTTTAATATTCATGTATTTATTAATTTTCCCTTTACCCATCCATTATTGATTTCCAGCTTCATTCCACTATGATCAGAGAAAGAGTTTTGTATAACTTCAATCTTTAAAAAAATTTTGAAGACCTGTCTTGTGACCCAAATATGGTCTATCCTGAAGAAGGATCCATGAGCACTTAAAATGAATGTATATCCAGCTGTTTAGGGATGTAATGATCTATAAATGTCTGTTATGTCTACTTAATTTATTGTATTATTGAAGCTCTCTGTTACCCTATTTATCTACTGCCAAGATGTTCTATCCAATGCTGAGTGTTGTATTGAAGTCTTCAACTATTATTGTAGAGACATCTATTTCTCCCTTCAGTTTTGCCAATGTGTGCCTCATGTATTTTGGGGCACCCAGGTTAGGTGCACAAATATTAATTAGATTTCTTTCCTCTTGGTGAATTGCCCTGTGATGGTTAGGCTATTGTGTCAATTTGGCCAGGTAATTGTGCCCAGTTGTTTGGTCAAGCAAGCCCTGGGCTAACTGTAATACAAGGACATTTATGGACTTGACACCATTGATTTTACTGGTAAATCATTGATAGCTGGTTATAATTACATCAATCAGGGAGATTGCCATCAGCAATGAGTGACATTTAACCCAATCAGTTGAATCCTTTAAAAGGGAAGTGATTCCATCATTGAGAGAGAATTTCCCAGCCCATCTTTGGACAGCCAGCATCTCTCAGAACTCATCAAGAACCTTCATTGGACTCTCATTGCAGCCCCTGGTTGTGGCCTGCCTGCGGAACCTGATCTTGTGCACCCCGATGGCTGCGTGAGAGACTCTTATAGAATTGCATATTTTGTCGATTCTGTTTCTCTAGAGAACCCTGACTAATACATGCCCCATTTATTAGTATATAATGACACTTTTTGTCCATTATAAAAATTTTGCATTTAAAATGTATTTTGTCTGATATTAGTAGTGTTACTCCAGCTCTTTTTTGGTTACTATTTGCATGTAATATCTTTTGCCAAACTTCCACTTTCAACATATTGTGTCCTTATATTGGAGATAAGTCTCTTGTAGAAAGCATATACAGACTCATCTTTTTAAAAAATGCATTCTAGTCAGTCTATATCTTTGATTGGGGAATCCAATTTATTAATGTTCAAAGATATTACAAAGGCATTACTTATTTCTTCCATTGTCTCCTTTGGGTTCCCATTGTCATTTCTTAACTATTGTCTGTCTTTTTACCCTTTTAGTTATACTTCCTAATAATCTTCATTTCTACACTCCTCTCAAAGTCTCTTGCCCTTATTTTTCCTTTCAGTCTATATCACTCCCTTTAATATGTCTTGTAAATCTTGTCTTTTGGTGACAGTTTTTGTTTGTCTGTGAAGACTTTATTTATTTTTTTAAAAGATTTATTTATTTATTTAATCCTCCCCCCCCCCCCGGGGTTGTCTGTTCTCTGTGTCTATTTGATGCGTCTTGTTTCTTTGTCCACTTCTGTTGTTGTCAGCAGCACGGGAAGTGTGGGCGGCACCATTCCTGGGCAAGCTGCACTTTCTTTCGCACTGGGCGGCTCTCCTTACAGGGCGCACTCCTTGCGCGTGGGGCTCCCCTACGCGGGGGACACCCCTGCGTGGCAGGGCACTCCTTGCGCGCATCAGCACTGTGCATGGGCCAGCTCCATACTGGTCAAGGAGGCCCGGGGTTTGAACCACAGACCTCCCATATGGTAGATGGACGCCCTAACCACTGGGCCAAGTCTGTTTCCCTGTGAAGACTTTAAACTCAACTTCATTTTTGAAGGACAGTTTTGCCAGACTAAGAATTCTTTGCTAGCAGTTTTTTTCTTTCAGTACTTTAAATACATTGTAACACTTTGTTCTTGCCTCCACAGTTTCTGATGAGAGGTTGGCACTTACACTTTTGAGGTTCCTCTGCAGGTGATGCACTGGTTTTCTCTTGCTGCTTTCAGAATCCTCTCTTTATCTCTGGAATTTGTCATTCTGAACAGTAGGTGTCTTGGAGTAGGTCTATTCAGATTTTTTCTGTTTTGAGTGTGTTGTCCTTCTTGGATATTAATATTTATGTGTCCCAAAGGGTTGAGAAGTCATTATTTCCTCAAATATTATTTCTGTTCCTTTTCCTTTCTTATCTCCTCTGGGACACCAATAATGCATATATTTGAGTGTTTCACATTGTCATTCAATTCCCTGAGACCCTGTTCCATTTTCTCCCTTTCTTTTCCCTTTCTGTTCTCCTGTCTTTTCAAGTTCAGATCCTTGGTTCTCTAATTCACTAATTTTGTCTTCTACCAATTCAAATCTGCTGTTATATGCCTCTAATGTATTTTTAATCTGATCCATGTGTCTTTCATTCCCATAAACTGTTACTTTTCTTTGCAGGCTTTCGAATTTTTCTTTATGCTCACTCAGTGTCTTCTTAAAATCCTTTATCTTTTTAGTCATGTTTTCCTTCAACTCCTTGAATTGATTTAGAATATCTGTGATTACTGTTGATTAGTTGGCTTAAATTACTTTTCTCATGAGGATTTTTGGATTTTTTTTTTCCTTTGGCTGGGCCATCTCTTCCTGTTTCTTAGTATGGCTTGTAAATTTTTCCTGATTTCTCGGCATCTGAATATGTTGCTGAATTTAAACTGCCTGTCAATTTCTCTCTTTTGTCTAGTGGTTTTGTTTCATGGCTCTTCTTTGGTTTTGGTTCAATGTATTCTAAGTCTTTAAAATTGCCCAGTTTAAGTTTTCAATATTAGGCCAGGGACTTAATGGGCAGAAATCTGATCCAAGGCATCTGGGATGAGAAACTCCATAAGGCATTTTTCTGCTAGGTTCCCAGGTAGCTAGCAGATAGTGCTTGTCAGAGAATCTTTCCACGGATTTATCCCCTTCAATTTTCACTTGCCCATGATTCTAGTCTGGCTAGAGCCAAGGTTCAAAATGGGCTCTACTGGCCAAACTCATCACTCTCCACCCTCTGATGTACCTCCCTTGTATTAGTCAGCCAAAGGGGTGCTGATGCATAGTATCAGAAATCTGTTGGGTTTTATAAAGGGTATTTATTTGGGGCAGAAGCTTACAGTCACAAGCCCTAAAGAGTCCAACTCAAGGTACCATAAGGGGTATTTTCTCACCCAAAGTCATTGACCGTGTGTTGGAGCAAGAAGGCAGGCAATATCTGTGAGGGTTCATCCTTCCTCTTCCTCTTCCTCTTAAGGCTCCATGGTCCCAGGTTCTTCCAACATCAACTGTAGGCTAGGCTAAGTCTTGTGTCTCTCCTGCAGTGCATTTCTCTCCAGGCTCAGATGCTCTGTTCTCTCCACAAGGTCATCTGTAAACAATCAGGCAAATGACTTGTCTCTTCCTGGGGCCTCTGCTGTGTCTAATGGAGCCTTCTCTCTTTCCTCATGTATCAACTACTCTGTGTGTTTACTTTCTGGGGCTCCAGCACAAAAAATTCCAGCTCTCCTCTGCCATGTGTCAGTGTTTTACTGATGTGGCCCAATTGAAGCTTTAATCATAATTTAATCAAGTGAAAGTGAAACCTTTGAAGTTAATACAAGTTTACAAACATAATCCAATATCTATTTTTGGAATTCATAAATAGTATCAAACTGCTACATCCCTCTTCCCAGGGAGGAAGTCATCTATCCCCCTCTCAGTTGGTTCAAAGTGAGTCATGGGTTTTAGCCAGACTGTTTGCCTTGAGGATGAGGGATGGGTGCCCTTGCTGGCTATGAGGGCTAGTAACTCACAGTTTTCATTTTGGCTTCTTCGTCTCTCTTTTTCTTGCCCTTTTGTAGGACATGCAGCACTCTCCTGGTCTGCAGATCCTCAAAGAGCTCCCTCCAACAGCCTTTTGCCCTTCCTCCATTGTTTTTATGAGAAAGTTGAGCCCTCCTACCTACTCTGACACTATGTTCCCAGAAGTCTCTACTGCTCTTTAAATTATGTCTCACATCCACCAGGCACAGCAAGTGTCTGTTATCTCCTCTTTTTTTTGCTTTATGAGGTACCAAGTATTGAACCTGTGACGTTGTACATGGGAAGCAGGTGCTGGAACCACTGAGTCACACCCAGGTCCTTAGGGTATCTCCTGTTGACAATTGTTTCTCCTGGGGTGGAGTGGATTGATTTGTGTCCCTTCAAAATTAATTTGTGTTTAAATTCTCTTCCAATCCAGATATGGTCTACATTGACTAATCCTCAGGGCACAATATAAGATATATCTCCATCCTCCCCAAATAAAACAGTGAGTAATTAAACATGGCTCTCACAGATTTTGTTCCTAGGTCTTGTAATAACATTTTAATTTAGTCTTTTAATTGTTTAGGTTAAGTTTGATGCCCTAGGGGAAGAAGTGCAGTTCTACAAATTGAGTAAACTTAAATCATTGCTAGCTGAGAGACAGGAGTAGAACATAAAGTGCTACAAAGACCAAACAGTCATAAGAGTTGTGGAGGCAACCACCACACCATGGAGCCTAGAGTGATTACAACTGAAAATGGGAGG
Organism: Dasypus novemcinctus; assembly: GCF_030445035.2. Taxonomy (NCBI): domain Eukaryota; kingdom Metazoa; phylum Chordata; class Mammalia; order Cingulata; family Dasypodidae; genus Dasypus; species Dasypus novemcinctus. Next base: position 16,690,897 of record NC_080690.1, on the reverse strand, counting down.
ATTGCATCCAGCATCCAGGTGGAATCTGAGCCTCCTCTTGACATAAAGGTGCAATGGACACAACCAATCCAGTGTCCACATAGAAGAGGTGGCATTGGATTGGGAAAAGTGGACATAATGGACAAAGGGTATGGGGAAAGGCAGGAAGAGATGAGAGGTGGAGGCGTCTTCGGGACATGGAGCTGCCCTGGATGGTGCTTCAGAGGTAATCACCGGACATTGTAAATCCTCACAGGGCCTACTTGATGAAATAGAGGAGAGTATGGGCCATGATGTGAACCAATGTATATGAGGTGCAGAGGTGCCCAAAGATGTACTTACCAAATCCAATGGATGTGTCATGATGATGGGAACGAGTGTTGTTGGGGGGGGGAGAGGGGGGGTGGGGGGGTGGGGTTGAATGGGACCTCACATATATATTTTTAATGTAATATTATTACAAAGTCAATAAAAAATAAAAAAATTAAAAAAAAAAAAAAAAGAGTTGTGGAGGGATGTGCTATCTTCTTTAAGACATCAGGCTCTTGTCAGACACATCTAAGTCCTACAACTTAATACCTGTGTGCTTTTAGGCAAGTTATTTATGTTTATCTGAGCCTCAGTCCCTCATTTGTGAAATAAAGAGACACCCCACAGGGTTGTGAAGATTCATTCATGTAAAATATTTAGCACGGTCATATATAGTATACACTTCGGAAATGTTAGCTATCCTTTCTTTACTTCCAATATTTCTCTTTTTTTCTAGATCTATATGAAACTGATAATCTGGTTGATTTAACCTTTTTGTCAGAATTCAGTCTCTTTATCTGTTTTTCAAAGAAAACTATATTGACAGCACCTGCCAGTTCTCAGTGATTTTCTGCTCATTGTACCTGAGAGAAGCATTTGCACACAATATTCCCTCCCGTTCTGAATAGTCTACTATTTACAAAGTGTTTTTCTATGCTCTGTTACTCAGTCTTCAGAACCAATCTCCAATGGCAGTCCCTACACTCCACACTCACTGTGCCCGAGCCATATGGGGTGCCTTTCTGTTCTCCCATGCTGAGCCAGGGCCCAGCAGCTGCCCCCCTCCCACCTGGGTCTGCAAGGCTCCTCCCTGACAGCAGCAAGGCTGCCTCCTTCTTATAATTCAGATCTCACCATTACCACCGGCCACTTCTTCAGGGAGGCCTCTGGCTCATCCTTTTGCCATTTTCTATCATAGCATCCTATTTTACTATTCTCATAGCACTTTTCATTATCAGATATTTTACTTGCTTATTTATTTATTGTTCACCTCCTCATCCTAGTATAGAAACTCCACAAGAATGACTGTCCACTGCTGTCTCCCTGAGTGTGTATTTTCAATGAGGGCAATTTGTTCCAAAAGGGGAAGAAATGGTTCTTGGGAGAGAAAAAAGCTTACTCTTTTTATGTGTAAAGCACAAATATACATATAGTACATAACAGATATATGGTATATGTGTGGTATTGAAATTTCATGAGGGGGTATCGATTAGGAAAAAAATCTAGAAAGGCTCCTAAGGGGGTTTACAATGAAAAGAAACACTACTTTGGGATATAGAACAGTGCCAAGCACATAGAAGGCTCATAAATAACATTTTTAACAAATGGATGAATGAACGAATGAATCATACCCTTTAATAGCTGCAGAGACTGAGGTTCAGAGAGGTAAGTAGCTAGTCTCAGAACATAAAATTAATAAATGGTAGAATTAGGCCTCTAACTGAGGTTTTCTAGGTCTTGTGATTGTTACTCTAAGCCAGTAATTGCTCAATGCATGCTGTTTGAATTTACTTGAAGATATTAGATATTCCCACAAGAGGAAGCAAAGTCAACATATATTTTCTAAGCAATACAGCAAATGATCTCAGAAAGTCATTCTATTCAAAAGTGTCCATCTAATTTCCTTCCCCAGGGGCCATTAATGATGGGTTATATATGGGCCACCTTTAAAATGAGAGTCAGTTCCTTTTCCCATGCTCAGTAAAATAAGGGTAAAAAGGTGGCAGCATTTTTAATGTCTTGCAATTGTTTTCAAATACCTCTCGGCCAAAGAAAGAACTAACCATTCCATCTATTAAGTAATCAGGTCCAGATAGTTTAATATGTATTTATGTTCCAGCAACTTAGCACCTGTTAGGCACTGCACAACTTTTCAAGCCTTGAAATCAGAGCGGACACTCCCACCCTCATTTCCTGTTCCACATTGATTTTCATGGGATACTTATTTTTTTGTTACAGAAATTGTTGGAAACCTTGCTTTGGAAAGGTTCAACCTCATTGAAAGGAATATAGTAATCTAATATTGAAACTGGAATTATCTCAAACTAGCTGTTTGCCCAGTGTTTGACAGCTGTTGCTGTGATTCCCTCAAGCATTTAAAATATCCAGAGGCACGCTGTGAGTTCATTGTAGCAGTACTTAGGGTTGCCTTAGTGCACAGTCTGGGAACTGTAGCAGTAGACCAAGGCATGATATGATACTGACCTGAGGTCGAGCGGCGTCAGGGGAGATGGATAAAAGTGGGAAATTTTGAAACATATTTAGAAATAAAGCTCAAAGCCAGAGAGAACTGGTCTAAAAGTGTTGCATTGGTTTCGAAGTAAGAATAAATAGGATGTAGAGATGGGAGAAGAGGTTTGGAAAATGAAGGAAGTTTGGAACATGGATGATTAGAGAATTCCCAGGTAGAAGGTAGCCATTGTGGTATCTATCCAGCCCTCCTCCACTTTCTTGACACCAACAACCACCCTCCACCCAGGAGTGGGCCCTACAGCCAAGTTCATCCTATGTGAATCATCTCATTGGGTGAAATTAATTGGACAAAGGTGGGGGGTGTGTGTGTGGAGATGTGCCTCTTATATCTGCCTAAGCCAATCAGACTCACCCAAGAATTTGGAAGTAAGTTAGTGGTTTATTTCCTATGGCTGCTGCAACAAATTACTACAAACTGGGGGTAAAAACAACAGAAATTTATTCCTGCACAGTTCTGGAGGCTAGAAGTTCTGAATCAAAGTATCGGCAGGACCTTACTCCCTCTGGAGACTCTGGGGAGAATCCTTGCTTGGCTCCTCCAGTTGTTGATGGCCCTAGGCATTCCTTGGCTGCAGCACTTCAGTCTCTGTACCTGTGGTCAGATGGCCTTCTCCCCTTCATGTGTCTGTGTCTTCTTCTGTTCTGTCTCTTATGAGAACATTCGTCATTGGTTCAGGTACAGGATCCAAGATGCAGACATATCTTTTTTGGAGCCACCATTCAATCCACTACATTTAGAGACTTAGAGATACCCGGGAATTTAGGGGGTAGCTATGTGGGGGGCTGGGATAACTATTTTGTAAGATTAGGGCAGAGAAGTAGAAAAAGGCAGGACTGAGGTGAGGAAGAAAAATGAAGTAGATGCAGAGAGAGAAGCAGAAATGAAAGGATATTTGGGCCCAGAGATAACTAGACAGAAGGAGAGATGAGCTCTGCTTTAGTTCTGTTTAGCTGCCAGTTCTGGTTTTAATCTCCTGAGATTAGCTGCCCTCAGGTTCTGTGATTTTGTTGAAATCTTCAACAAAGAGTTTTATTTTTTAAACTGGTTTTTATTTCTCTAACTTGCAACAAAAAGCCCCAACTAAGACAAAATAGAGCAGTTGAAAGGGTAGGGAAATTAGTCTCGATTTTGTCACTTCTTCAGCCTTCTTAAGTCTGTTATTTACGGAACACAAGAATCAACAGAAGGGGAATGGACATAGCTCAAGTGGTTGAGCACCTGCTTCCTACATGGGAGGTCCTGGGTTTGGTCCTTGGTTCCTCCTAAAAAAAGTAAAAAACAAAAAACCTGCAAACAACTGAAAAAAACCAACGCAGGGGAGCTGGTTTGGCTCAGTGGTTGAGTGCCAGCTTCCCACATACAAGGTCCCAGGTTTAATCCCTGGCCCCGGTACCTAAAAAAATAAAGGAATTCTGATGGTAACTACTTACAAAATGAAACTGGTTATTTTTTTTTTTTTAATTCCTATAAAACAGAATGTGAGGAATCAAATTTTTTTCCTCACAATGATCCCACTTTATACGCTACTTGGAACACTTGAGTGAACTGTGTTTTTTTCTGAGCAATGATCAAGGAGGGCCTTGGCAAACTGAGTTTGTCCAGTGAAGCATGACTAGGATATAAGGGGACTAGAAATCCTGCCATATGAGAAACTGTTGATGTAGCTCAGGAGGTTTAGTCTGAAAAAATGGAGGACTTGGAAGGCCATGATGGATAGGTTTTCAATACTTGAAGGACTGTTATGAAAAAGAGGAATTAGATATATTATTGGGGACCACATTCTGGGTTAATTCAGGAAGAAGTTTCCAAAAAAAGTTAGTTGTTTATGAATGGAGTGGTGTGATGCCTGATCTGATATTTGAGAAGGTATAGACAATTAGCACTCCCAGCCCCACCATCCCTCCCAAAGACTGTGAGGCCTTTGAGGGCAAAGACTTCATCTTGATGTACCTAGTGCCTCACATAAGGTCTAGTGGTTAGCAGGTTCTCAGTCAATGTTTGACAGATGAAAGAATGAAAAGCAGGAGTTTAGACATGGGCTGAGTGACTATTTGAGGGTGATGGTGAAAAGATAGAAGCCTGGCCTGAAGGATGGCAAATGCATTAATAATAATGCTATAGTTCATTTAGTAAGCTCTTGGTTTATATTATTATCTAATCTTTGACAGTCCTATGCAGTAGTGGGTCTTATTTTTTAAAAGTGGGGGACTATAGTCCAAGAGGTTAAGTAACAAACCCCAGACAGGTTGTAAATGTCAGAGTCAACTCAGAATAGCAAGAAAAACCGTTGCTCATAAGCAACTACTGTGCTCTGAAATTTTTGCACACATTGATTTCCAAGACTCTTTACAATGATATCTCATGATTTTTCAGTGCTGGCCTTCCAGGTTCTTGCCCAGGACCCTCCTCTGGTTAGATCCTTAGATGGACCAGGATAACTGAGCTAGGCCATTAGGGATGCTCAAGGTAGCTGGTCTACTTGAACCACTCTGAGGTCTGAACAAGGCTTGTTTTGGCTAATTATGTGCTCACACCTTAGAGAGAAGAGGGCCTTGCCTCATCTCTCCTCCCCAGTCCAAATCTGAGGTTCCTGAGGGATCAGGCAGCTCTGATAAAGAATAGAGAAGTCTTCATCCTTTCTGTTAGTCTAATTACTTGAAGGGGAATGTATGTTCAAAAATGTGATTGCCCAGTTGGATCTACTTTTTTTTTTTTTTGTTCTGTTTTGTTTTTTTAGATTTATTTAATTAGGCATCCTTGTTCTAACAATTTTTTTAAATTATTTATTACATTATTACATTAAAAAAAAATATGAGGTCCCATTCAACCCCACCGCCCCCGCCCCCCACTCCCCCCACAGCAACACTCTCTCCCATCATCATGACACATCCATTGCACCTGGTAAGTTCATCTCTGAGCATCGCTGCACCCCATAGTCAATGGTCCACATCATAGCCCAGACTCTCTCACGTTCCATCCAGTGGGCCCTGGGGGATCTACAGTGTCCCGTAATTGTCCGTGAAGCACTATCCAGGACAACTCCACGTCCCGAAAACACCTCCACATCTTATCTCTTCCTCCCGTTCCCCACACCCAGCAGCCCCCATGGCTACCGTTCCCACACCCATTCCACATTTTCTCTGTGGACATTGGATTGGTTGTGTCCATTGCACACCTATGTCAAGTGAGGGCTTAGATTCCACATGGGTACTGGATGCACTCCTCCTGCTTCTAGTTGTAGACACTCTAGGCTCCACGTTGTGGTGGTTGACCTTCTTCAACTCCATGTTAGCTGAGTGGAGTAAGTCCAATAAATCAAAGTGTAGGAGCTGAAGTCTGTTGAGGCTCTGGGCCTGGGTGTCATATTATCAGTCCAGAGATTCAAATCCCCTACATATATCTTAAACCCAGCACCAACTACAATTCCAATAAAGTAGCATGCAAGTCTTGTGAAAAGAGATCCCCTCTGAGTCCAATTCCATCACGCAGAACACCAGCTCCAAAGAAGGGCCATCTGTCATGGCAGTGAACCCCTTCTGCCATGACCATAGAACCCGTGGGTCTCTTTTGGATCTACTTTTTAATACTATAAATAGCCTATAGTGGGATGTCCATTTCCAGCTGAGTGGATTTTTTGTTTTGTTTTTCCCTGAAAAGGCTTGTCTGTCTACCTTCTACCTGGCACTTGAGAACAAACCAGGCTACCGGGATTGCATAGCAGCTGCAGATGGGAACCAGAGGAACAGTGGCCCTGGCCACTGACACAGCTCTCATCAGCCCCAAGCAAGGGCTCTGTGGATGTGGGTGTGTGTGCAGGGAAAGGGTTGTTAAAGGGAAAAAAGCTGGAAGCTGGAGATTAGAGCATAGTCGTAGGTCTTAAGTTAAGGTGCTTGTGACATTAGATAATCTATTTCCTCCCTATGATATGCACCTTAATCTAAACACTATACATCTTCTTCTGTACATTCAAGAAGAACATATTTCTACCTATATTTATAGCCTGTCTCATATTTCTTATGTAACTGTTAAATACAACAAGCATGATTAATGGTCTACAGGCAATAAAGCAACTCAATTTTTGTCTTCTGGTCTCTCAATTTTCTCCATGGTGCCAGTTGTTCTTCTGTCCCTGGGTGAACTCAGGCAGGTGCCAAGTCATTTGTGGGCCCTCTTAGGTGTCAAAAGACAGTCAGTTACAATTATTAAAATGTTGCGGAGGGGCAAATGGGGTCGGAGTAAGTGCACCCACACCATTTCTCCCACAAAAAATGGAGACGGGTGAAATCCTGCCTGAGGGGGCTGTTTTGGGAACCCTCAAGGCAGGAGGCTCAGGGCATTGATCTGGAGTGAGCGCAACAAAAAGAGTCATTGTCAACGTAAAATCATGACTTTCTGGGCTTGAGGCTGGAGCTGTGGGATGGCTAAGCCCCTCCCTCAGGGCAGGAAGCCTCCTTCCCTGACCCTTGCCAGTCAGTCAGCTGGAAGAGACAAACTCCGAGGGTGGGAGTGTTCCGGTGAAGAGTGGAGAGGGATCCCCTGAGTGCAGGTTCTATTGTCTGGACCCCCCATTTCGATCTTTGAGGAGCATACCAGCCTGGCTTGAGGAGAAATCAGGAAGAGGGGAGAGGCGAATCTGCTCAGGCAGCCTGATTTACCTAACCTCCCTGGGATAGGGAAAATTGGTCTGGGAGAAGTTTGGAGTTAGGCAATTAACTAGTCCTGGGCAACCCACCTAAGGGAGGGGGACAGTGGGAAGTGCTTAATAAGTTTCCAAGAGCATATTTAGGGGTCTTGGCAAGGTGCAGGTTCTATTTCTCAAAGAGACTGAGAGACATTTTTTCTGTGGTGAGTCAAGTCAACAGGGTCCCATTTGAATTTCAAAAGGGAACTCTCACACAGGTTATTGCTCCCTGCTGCCCTGGGAAAGAAAGTCGTTAGAAAAAAAAAAAAAAAGCGGGGTGTGGGGTGGTGTTGTGGAGAACAGATTCCTAATTAGCAGTTTATCCAATTGCAAAGAGTCAATCCTGTCCCAGGATTGAAGAGTTAATCAACCCAGCAGGAAGGTTTGGCTCAGTGGAGGAGTTTCAGCCTTGAATATATAAGGTCTTTAGTTTGATTCCCAGCTCCTCTTAAGAGTACCCCAATGGGATATTAAAAATCTAGCTGGTACTTTATGACAGGGAAAACATAGACATTATCCTTGTATTAGCTTCCCTTGGGTCTCTTATTTTTCTTTAAAAAAAAAAAAAGATTACTTTTCTTGTATGATTAACTTAGTTTACTCACTAAAACCTACTTCAAAATCTGCAGTGAGAAAGCTGCAGGGTAATTGCTTGATAAACACTGGCAGCCTTACAAGCTCCACAGGGGCTTGAGGGAAGTCTGTTTATTCTTAGTGTTTGGTTGACTCCTTGCTTGTGGGTTTGTCTGTTTTTGTTTTTTGTTTTTTTCTTGTCTTTTGTTCCTCTTCATCCCCCTCCCCCCTTTTTAAATTAGGTGCTGCCAGCTTGTTTCTTTTCTTTTTTTTTCAGCTTGTTTCTTGTTTGCTGTGTTTCCTTTTCTTCAATATCCTCTTTTCTGTGTGCACCGATTTTGGCTACCAATGTTATCTCTTTTCCCTCCTACATCTTTCTATCTTCTGCCTTCTGTTGTTGCTCTCACATTCCACCTCTTTTTTTTTTAGCCCCCAATTTTTCCTGCTTTTTATTTCTAAAACTTCTATTCTGTTTTCTATCTTTTATTAACTCTTTCAGTTTTTGTCCTTACTTTTCTCTTCCCCTCTCTCCTCATGACACTGGTCTTTTAATTCATACTATATTTTTCTCCATATTAGTTTCCCATTTCATTGTAGGCACTCCACTTTTTTATTTCTATAACTCTACACTGCCTACATGAGTTTAATATTCATTCTTCTAGGTCTTACATAGTTCTTCTGCTAAATTTTACTATCAATATTACTATTATATTTTTTCTTTTCTTACCTCTTTTGCTTTCCCTGGCCCTAATCTTTTTCCTTCAAGGGAGCTTACACAATAACAAGGAAAGAGAATAAGAAGAACAAAGTGTCAAAGAGAAAACAACACACACACAAAAACAGCAACTAAATAAAACCTGAGACTAGAGGGAAAAGCTAATCAACTGAAAAAACTCATCAAGATAAAACAATGACCAGACAGCAACAAGAAATTACAAATCATACCAATAATCAGGAAGACAAGGCCCAGTCCAATAAACAAACTAAAAACCAAGAAGAGAAGCAGAACATCAAACAACTAATCAAGGGTGTCCAAACAAATATCATGGGCCAACTTAATGAAGTGAAGGAAGAGATTAAGGACATTAAGAAAACACATGGAAAACATACTGCAGAAAATTTGAACATTCACAAAAAGATAATGTATATGATACTGATGAATGGCACAATCCAAAAGATCAAAAATACACTCTCAGCAAATAACAGCAGATTTGAACAGACAGTGGAAAGAATTAGTGCTGTGGAAGACAGTACATCAGAAATCAAACAGATAGTAGAATTAATAGATAAAAAGATAGAAAAAATCCAGCAAGGACTTAGGGATTTGAATGATAACACAAAACACACAAACATAAGCATTATAGGCATCCCAGAAGGAGAAGAGAAGGGAAAGGGGACAGAAGGGGTGTTAGAGGAAATAGTGGCTGAAAACTTCCTAAACCTATTGAGGGAGATGGATGTACATGTCCAGGAAGAGCAGTGCACCCCAAAAAGTATAAATTCCAACAGGCCTACTCCAAGACATATACTTGTCAAATTATGCAATGCTCAAGACAAAGAGATAATACTGAAGGCAGCAAGAGAAAAGAGAACCATCACATACAAGGGAAGCTCAATAAGATTAAGTGCTGATTTTTCATCTGAAACCATGGAGGCAAGAAGGCAGTGGTATGACATAGTCAAGGTAATAAAAGAAAAAAAATTCCAGCCAAGAATACTCTATCCATTAAAGCTGGCATTCAAAAATGATGGAAGGGATTGTGGCATTGATGTGGAGAGGGTAGCTGTGGTGGCTGCTGATGGTGGGGGGAGGGAGGAAGAGATATGATGTGGGGGCATTTTCAGGATTTGGAGTTGTCTTGGGTGGTGCTGCAGGGACAGATGCTGGACATTGTGTGTCCTGCTATGACCCACTGGGTGGACTGGGGGAGAGTGTAGACTACAGTGTGGACCACTGTCCATGTGGTGCAGTGGTGCTCCAAAATGTATTCACTGGGTGCAGTGGATGTGCCACGGTGATGGAAGAGGTTGTTGGTGTGGGAAGAGTGGGGTGAGGGGGGTGGGGATATATGGGGACCTCAGATTTTTTTAATGTAACATTTAAAAGAAAATAAAGAAGAAAAAAATGATGGAGAATTCAAAATATTCACAGATAAACAGAAACTAAAGGAGTATGCCAATAAGAAACCTGTCCTTCAAGAAATACTAAAGGGAGTTCTGCAGGTTGAAAGAAAGAAACAGGAGAGTAAGAGTTGGAGGAGAGTGTAAGAACAACTAAAAAGACAAAAAGAAATAAAAACAACATATGATATACATGAATCCAAAGAAAATATGGCTAATGTAACTAATTCCTTGAAAGTAATAACACCGAATGTTCATGGATTAAACTCACTAGTCAAGAGACACAGATTTGCAGAATGGATAAGGAAATATGACCTATCTATAAGCTGTCTACAAGAAACCTACCTTAGACCCAGGGGCTCAAGTGAATGGTTCAAGTGAATGGCTGGAAAACAATCTTAAAAGCAAACAATAACCAAAAAAAGGGCAGGAGTAGCTACACTAATATTGGACAAAATAGACTTTAAATGCAAAACTATTGTGAGAGACAAAGATAGACACTATATATCAGTAAAAGAGGTAACATTTCAAGAAGAAAGAACAATCATAAACATTTATGCACCTAACCAGGGCACCTCAAAATACATACAGCAAACACTGGAAAAACTAAGTGGAGGAATAGATGCCTCTGCAATTATAGTGGGGGATTTTTTTTTCTCTCCCCTTACCACCCTCCTCCCCAGTTGTCTGCTCTCTGTCCATTCGCTGCGTGTTCTTCTCTGATCGCTTTCTATCCTTATCAGAGGCACTGGGAATCTGTGTTTCATTTTGTTGCATCATCTTGTTATGTCAGCTCTCTGTGTGTGTGGCACCATTCTTGGGCAGGCTGCACTTTCTTTTGCACTGGGCGGCTCTCCTTATGGGGTGCACTCCTTGCCTGTGGGGCTCCCTTATGCAGGGGACACTTCTGCATGGCACAGCATTCCTTGTGTGCATCAGCACTGCGCATGGGCCAGCTCCACACAGGTCAAGGAGTCCTGAGGTTTGAACCACGGACCTCCCATGTGGTAGGCGGATGCCCTATCCATTGGCCCAAGTCCGCTTCCCTGTAGTGGGGGATTTTAATACACCATTATCACCATTAAAACATACTGACAGAGAACCAATAAAGAAACAAAGACTGTGAATAATATATTAGAGGATCTGGACCTAATAGACATATACAGAACACAACACCCAAATACAGCAGGATATACATTTTTCTCAAGCACAAATGGACCATTCTCCAAGAGAGACCTCATGCTAGGCTACAGAGAAAGTCTCAATGAAAGACTGAAATCATACAGAATAATTTCTCTAACCACAATGGAATGAAACTGGAAATCTGCAAGGGCAGAGAACCAGATTAGGCACAAAGATATGGAAGTTAAGCAACACATTCTTAGACAAACAGAGGGTCAGGGAAGAAATCTCAAAAGAAATCAGTAACTACCTTGAAACTTGTGAAAATGACAACACAATGTATCAAAACTTACGGGATGCAATAAAAGCTGTACTGAAAGGGAAATTCACAGTCATAAACTCATATATTAAAAAAGAAGAAAGAGGTAAAATCGAAGTCCTAACTGTACACTTGGAGGAATTAGTAAAAAACCAAAAAACTAACCCCAAAGGAAGAAGAAAGTAAGAAATAACAAAGACTAGAGCACAACTAAATGAAATAGAAAATAAGAAAGCACTAGAAAAAATAAACAAAACAAAGAGCTGGTTCTTTGAGAAGATCAATAAAACTGACAAATCCTTAGCTCGACTAACAGAGGAAAAAAGAAAGAAGATGCAAATACACAAAATAAGAAATGAGAAAGGGGATATCACCACTGATCCCACAGAAATAAAGAGTATCAGAAGAGGATACTTTGAAAAACTATATGCCAACAAGAAGGACAATTTAGAGGAAATGGACAAATTCCTAGAAACACATAAGCAGCCTATGTTGACAAAAGAAGAAACAGATGATCTCAACAAACCAATCAAGAGATAGATCAGTCATTAAAAACCGCTCAACTAAGAAGAGCCCTGGGCCAGATGACTTTACAGGTGAATTCTACCAAACATTCTAGAAAGAACTAATGCCAGTCTTGCTTAAACTCTTCCAAAAAATTGAAATAGAAGGAACATTGCCTAACTCATTCTATGATGCCAACATTACCCTGATACTGAAGCCAAACAAAGACACTGCAAGAAAGGAAAATTACAGACTAATCTCTCTAATGACCCTAGATGCAAAAATCCTCAACAAAATACTTGCTAATAGTATTCAACAACACATCAATGAATTTATACCAAGTGGGTTTCATCCCTTGTATGCAAGGATGGTTCAACATAAGAAAATCAACCAATGTAATACACTATATAAACAGATCGAAAGAAAAAACTCATATGATCATATCTATAGATGCAGAAAAAAGCATTTCACAAAATACAGCACCCTTTCCTGATAAAAACACTGCAAGAGATAGGAATAGAAGGAAACTTTCTGAACATGATAAAGGTTGTATATGAAAAACACACAGCTAACATCATTTACAATGGTGAAATCCTAAAATCTTTCCCTCTAAGATCAGGAACAAGACAAGGGTGCCCACTATGACCCCTTCTATTTAACATTGTGTTAGAAGTACTTGCTCAAGCACTGAGGCAAGAACCAGATATAAAAGGCATCCAGATTGGAAAGGAAGAAGTCAAAATTTCACTATTTGCAGATGACATGATTCTATACATAGAAAGCCCTGAGAAATTTGCTACAAAGCTTCTAGAACTTATAAATGAATTCAGTACAGTCCCAGGTTATAAGATCAATGTGCAAAAATCAGTAGCATTTCTGTCCACCAATAACAAGCAATTTGAAGAGGAAATCAAGAAAAAAATTTACAATAGTGAACAAAAAAATCAAATACCTAGGAATAAATTTAACTAAAGATGTTAAAGACTTATACACAGAAAACTACACAACACTGTTAAAGGAAATTAAAGAAGATTTAAATAAAAGGAAGAACACTCCTTGTTCATGGACAAGAAGATTAAATATCATTAAGATGTCTATTCTACTCAAACTGATCTGCAGATTTAATGAAATCCCAATAAAAACCAACACAGCATTTTTTAATGAACTGGAAAAACTAACCACGAAATTTATTTGGTATGGAAAGAGGCCCAGAATAGTCGAAGACATGTGGAAAAAGAGAAATGAAATCAAAGGAATCACACTACCTGACTTTAAAACATACTACAAAGCTATAGTGATCAAAATGGCATATTGGCACAAGGATAGACATACTGACAAATGGAACCAAATTGAGAGTTTTGATATAGAGCCTCACATATAGGGTCATCAGATATTCAACAAAGTCACCAAGTCAACTCAACTGGGAGAGAATGGCCTCTTTAAAAATGGTGCTTGGAGAACTGGATATCCATATGCAAAAGAATGAGAGAGGAATACCATCTCATATCTTATACAAAAATCAACTCAAGATGGATCAAAGACCTAAATATAAGAACCAAGACCATAAAGAACTTGGAAGACAATGTAAGCAAGCATCTACAGGACCTTGTAATAGAAAATCGCTTCATGAACTTCACACCCAAGCCACGAGCATTGAAAGAAAAAATAGATAAATGGGATCTCCTCAAAATTAAAACCTTTTGCACCTCAAAGGAGTTTATCAAGAAAGACACCCTACCCAATGGGAGAAAATATTTGGTAATCATATATCTGATCGGAGCCTAATATTCAGCATATATAAAGAAATCTTATATCTCGAAAATAAAAAGACAAACAACCCATTTTAAAAATGGGCAAGAGATTTGAATAGATGCTTCTCCAAAGAAGAAATACAAATGGCTAAAAAGCACATGAAAAGATGCTCAACATCACTAGCTATTAGGGAAATGCAAATCAAAACTATAATGAGATACCATCTTACACTAATTAGACTGGCAGCTATCAAAAAATCAGAGGACTACAAGTGTTGGAGAGGATGTGGAGAAATGAGAACACTTATCCACTGCTGGTGGAAATGTAGAAGGATCCAGCCATTGTGGAGGACAGTTTGGCAGTTCCTCAAAAAACTAGCTATAGATTTGCCATATGACCCAGCAATTCCACTGCTGGGTATATACCCAGAAGAACTGAAAGCAAGGATATGAACTGATATATGCACACCAATGTTCATAGCGGCATTAATCCCTATTGCCAGAAGCTGGAATCAATCCAAAAGCCCATCAGTAGATGAATGGATAAACAAAATGTGTTATATACATACAATGGAATACTACTCAGCTGTAAGAAGGAATATAGTACCAACACATGGGATAACATGGATGAATCTTGAGAACCTTATGTTGAGTGAAGCAAGCCAAGCATTGAAGGACAAATACTACATGGCCTCTCTGATATGAATTAAGCAAACCAAGCTGTCTCAGAGAGCTACAGACTGGAAGATAGGCTTACAGGAAGTAGGGGGCGGGGGAGAGGAAGGTTGTGAGTCAACAGCCACATGGGCAAAATCTATAATAAAATGGAGGTGCAGTGAAGGGATGAGATGGGGGTAGAGGGATACTATTGGGTTGGGCTTTGAAGGCTTAAGGGGAGCTATCTATGCTTGAGAGGATGTGTCAGATGGTCCGTGGAATTAGGGGGAAGGTTGGGGGAGAGCAGGTGAACACAGGAGATTGTCAGATATGTGGCTGAAACGATAATGTTGAGAAAACTCTTTAGAAAACACAATACTTTTTTAAGGTGTTTGATGGGGGCTTCTGGCACAGGGTGCACATGGAGCAGGCTTCTAGGCAGTATATGAGTGCTCATCTTGTCATGGTGTATTATATCAGTGGGTGGAGACCCATAGAGTGGGCAGGAGGGCGTTGTATACCCCCATCCTGGGGAGGCCTGATGTTCTCTAACAGTGGGGAGGGTGTCTCTCGAGAGCATGGGTGACTCCCAATGGGGGAGGACAGACTAGTGTGTCAAGCCCTTAGCATTGTTGCAGGTATCTATGGATCTTGTCCTTCAGGCAGTAAAGCTTGGTTGTCACTGTGGCCCCTGGGTGGGGAGAGAGGAATAGGGTAGATGGAAGAGGGGGTACTGGGGGGAATGGAGGTGTTCTGTATGATTGTGCGGTGATGGATGCAGGCCATGTTAAATTTCACCAAAATGTGTAGAAATGTATGGTCTAAAATGTAAACCATAATGTAAACTATAATGTAACCAAAATTTTTTAAAAGTGTGCAGTGTAAAATGTAAAACATAATGTAACCATGGTTGGTAGCTATGTTTCAATATTTGTACATTAGTTGTAGCAAATGTAACATCCACAAGGAAAAAGATCATTGCTGGGGAGGGGGGAGGAGGGGGAGGATATTGGGTATGTGGGAGCCCCCTGTATTCTATATGTGAATTTACTGTGACCTAAAACTTTTTTGAAGACATAAAAATAAAAAGATGTAAGACACTGAGGAAGAAATGGAAGAGATTGCCTTGCCACTGTACATACAGGGAAATACCTATAACAGTGATGAAAGGCAAAACATCAAAAAACTTTCATGATTTTTTCATTTTTTAATACCCCAATATATTTTTTACTTTATGTTAGTTTTTCTAAATTATTATGTATTTTATTTCTAATCTTTAAACCTATCATTACTATTTCATTTTCCTGTTAATTGAGTTTGGCAATATATTAGGCTTCATTTTTGAAGAAGTTTTGGATCACAGAGAGGTTCAACTATGGCAGGGGAGGAGAACTGGGTGGTGTGCGCTGTCATTGATGGGGATGCAAGTGTGGGAGGGAGTTCTCCAGGGCATGCATAGAGGGTATATAGTAATGTTCGGATGTTGGTTGGGTATTGACATAGTGGGTAGCGTTTCACACGACAACTGAGGGAGTGCTGAGTTCTCATCCTGGGGAGCTCTGTCACATTCTGCAATGGAACAGCAACAATCCCCCAAGTGCAAGAGCAGAGACCATTGCAGAAGGATGGTCCAGTGATAGGCCCTTGATACTGATGACTATGCTTATGAGCCTGTGTGATTAAAATTTCAACTAGGCCTAGAGCTGCAGGGTGCCTAAGAGTTACCTCTTGAGAGCCTCCATGTTGCTCAAATGTGGCCACTCTCTAAGTCAAAATCAGCATGTAAATGCATTACCTTCCCTCCAGAGTGGGACATGATTCCCAGGGATGAGACTCCCTGGCACCAAGGGATTACTACCAATCACCAGCTGGTGATGCCCCTAGAAAAAGATCTTGAATAAAAGGGGGAAATGTAAAGACAAATTAGTTTATATGGCTATGAGACTTCAAAATGAGTCAGGAGGTCATCAGAGGGGTCATGCTTACACATGTCTCAGCAGGAACTCAGAGACAGCCAAACTAGATACAACCCCAGATAGTTTTGCTCCTGAGGGCTAGGGAGACACCCAGGTCCTACAGTCATGGCAGACAGCTCTGGAGTTCAGTGCCTTGCCCTACTTCAGTGGGTCCTACTTTGGAATTTGTGCTCCGGAGTGTGATGGAGTTGGCCTCACATGTGACCTCTCTACACAGGCCTCTTCTGTCACTTTTACTGAACCTGTGGTTGGTGCTATGGTTGATGTATGCCCAGAAGACTTGAATCTCTGGACTGTTCATGTGCCAGCTGGGCCCTGAGCCTCAGCAGAGTTGAAACACCTAGTCTCCAGTTCATTAGACTTACCCAGGTCTGCTAACAAAGAGGTGAAGATGGTCAAAAACCACACCAGAGAACCGAGAGTGTCGACAACTGGAAGGAGGAGAACCCCATCCATCAGCCATGTGGGATCTAAGCCCCCTCTCAATTGAGAGGTGGAGTGGGCATTGCCATCCCAGGATCCTCAGGATGGAGGAATAAAATATGGATTAGAATGTACTTACTAGTATTCTACTATAGAATTATTGTGACTCTAGCAATGTAAGAAATTATATCATTGATGTGGAGACAGTGGCCATGGAAGTTTTTGAGGGCAGGGAGAAGGAAAAAGAGGTGTGATACAGGAGAATTTTCAGGAATTCGAGTTATCCTGAATGATATTGCAGGGACACATGCAGAACATTATGTATCCTGCCATAACCCACTGAACATACTGGGGGAGAGTGTAAACTGCAACATAAACTATAATCCATGCTGTATAGTAGTGCTCCAATAACATTCATCAAATGCAATGAATGTACCACACTAGTGAAAGAAGTTTTTGGTGTGAGAGATTTGGGGGGTGTGAGGAATGGGGTATATTGGAACCTCATATTTTTTAATGTAACATTTTGTGTGACCTATGTATCTTTTAAAAAAAAGATAATAAATTTTAAAAAGCCATTGAACATACAATTTTGATAGACTGTATGGTATGTGAATATATCTCAATAAAACTACTTTTAAAATAAATAAATAAATAAATAAATTTGCAAGAATAACTAGTAATAGCAGCTATATATGGCTGGGAAAGCACAGAGAGATTGAGAGATGAAAATTTTTTTTTGTTTATTATTATAATTATTGAAATAATGAAAATTCTCTGATAATGATTGTAGTGATGAATGCAAAACTATGTGATTATACCAAACACCACTGACATATACTTTGGATGGACTCGTATTCTTTATTAATATGTGTCAATAAAATTGATTTTAAAAAAGTTGCATCCTAGATGATAATCAAAACTTTGGACTTAAAGTTGTGCCTTCTCTTTTCTTTCAGCTTGGACCTGCTACAAGCAGGAAACTACAGGTTCATTCCTGGGGAATGAAAGCATGATGACCTTCTCTTTTTCCTATTACCTTCTACTTGGATTCACTGTGGCCCCCACACCTGTGTCCCCAGCTGGATAACTGTTTTCTGGCCCTAGATTAAAGCATGAGGAGGGAGGAAAGGAAAATACATAACGAAGTTGCCACTTATCTGATACTGCTGTGATTAATCTGATACATTCTCTTGTGGGGGCTTTCAAGAGTTTCTCAGAGAACTCACCCTCATCACTGGAAATCTGTACCTTGCAGTTCTTTTACTGGGTCCAAGTACATCTCTCTTTTCAGTTGTTTCTTTGCTTTTTCCTTGGTCCTTAAGATCCTAACAATACTTTCACCTTCCCTTTGTTGAGATCTCTTTGTTCAGCCAGATTTCCCTCTTAGAATGGACATAAAATGACCCTACACAGACTCTCTCAGTGGTCCACATCTGCTCCATAGACACCACTCACACATTCTTTTTACCTTAATAAATTACGGGGGTGGGGGTGGGGCATGGGTGAGGGCAGATTTTCCCAATCAAGCAATTCTTCCTTTGCTCTTCTGTCTGCTAACTAGCTAGCTCATCCATTGCCTTTTAGAACATCCAAGTGGAAACCAGACATGCGCCCACTTTGCTCCCTAAGCTGCAAGAGCCATAGACACATCGGATGATCTCCTTATAGCAGGGGTTCTTAACCTTTTTTGTTCCATGGACACCTTTGCTAGTTAGGTGAAAACCACAGACTCCTTACTAAGTCCATACTATACTGTTTATACTGGTTAGGAATCCCCACCTTAAAGCCTCTTTCTTTTTGCTGGAAGCCAGGAAGAGGAACTCACAGCTCTGCTCTCTTTGGCGAAATCCTCCCTAAAAATTCTTTTCAGAGATCCCCCCTAATCTCTTACTCCTCAACCTCTTATACATCAATGTGTGAAATGTTTAAGAGTTGTTTGACTTGTTTTCTTTGTAAATTCTTGGTTTTATTCAATTTGCTACCTCTTGTGCCTCAGCTGAAATGTCTATTTTAACATCTGCTATCAGATATTACATGTTCTTTCAACTAGCTTTAAGCTCCCTCTAGACCACAGGTTCTTAATAAGGGATCTGTGAGCTTGAATTGAAACTTTAAAAAAAAACATTATTCTTGTGGGGATGTGTTGGTGCAGGTGTGATATATTTATTAAATAATACACAGTATAGTTTGGACCTAGTAAGGGGTCCTTGGTTTTCACCTGACTAGAGAAGGCGTCCATGGAGCAAAAAAGGTTAAGAACCCCTGCACTAGACCAATGCTGACCAACAGAAACATAATACAAACCAATAGTTAATTTAACATTTTCTAGTAGCCAGATTAAAAATAGAAAAAGAAACAGGTGAAATTGATTTTAATAATTAATTTAACCCAGTATATCCAAAGTATTACCATTTCAACATCCAATGAATATTAAAAAATCATTGAGGTATTTTACATGCTTTTTCATGAAGTCTTTGAAATCTGGGGTGTATTTTACACTTACACCATATCCTAATTCACACCGGTCACATAGCAAGTGCTCAGGTGACTCATGGCAACTGTAACGGACAGCAAAGCTTTAGATTATAACCTCTACAGGCAAAATTCATGTCTGTCTTCTTCATTACTATATATCACAGTGCTTGGCATATTTAGGCATTCAATATTTGTGGAGTTGAACTTAAATAACATTGAAAGAATGAAGAAATTATCAAGGGAATTGTTCAATGGCTTCCCACAACACTTACAGTCTGTATCATTCAATTCTGCACATAATTAGTCTGCCTACATAGTCTGTAATTCACTTATTCTGCAATCATTTACACTCCATGCAGATGGGGTGTCTCTGTCTTGTTCACTGCTGTATCCCCAGAATCAACCCCAGTTCCTAGTATTGTGATATAGAGATTCATGCATCCAGTGAATTTTTATTTAGTGCCAAACTCTGGGCCAGTTACTCTTTTAGGGGTGAGGGGCACAATGGTGAATAACAGGGACACAGTATCTTCAGGGACTTACAGACAGGAAAAAGTAACAAGAGCTTTGAAGGAAATAGGTGCTATGCTATGGTGTGACTGCGGGCAGAAGGGCAGGAGGGAAGGGCTGAGAAATAATAAGTCTCCTGAGGAACTGGGGGAAGGGCAACCTGTTTTTCCACAGTCCTGCACGCTTTCCACGTTTCAGCTACATTGCCCCCTCAGATTCCCTAACACCCTAAATTCGTTTCTACCTGCTGTTTTCTATGCCTAGGTTGTTCTCTTTCTTGCTCTTCTATAGCTGGTGACTTCTTGGGTGTCAGCTCAAATGGTATCTCCTCAAGGAGGCTGTAGCAGTTTGAGATTATTGATGAATTCCAAAAAGAAGTATTGGATTATGTTTGTAAACTGATTTTTTCCTCTGGGCATATTAGATTATATTGGATTCTGAGGTTTACCTGATTAAGTAATTACTGATTAATCAGATAAACCTCTTGTGCAGGTAGGCCAGTAGGGCATAAAAGACATGGCAAAGGACAGAGTTGGGGGGTTCTTAATGTTGGAGTTTGATGCTGAAGCTAGAACCCTGGGAAGAAAGGAACCCTGAGCCCAGAGAGAAGACCTGGGAAGAGAGGAACCCAGGAAGCCTGAACCCTGTCAGACGTCGGCAGCCAGCTTGCTCCAAAGTGAGGAAATAGACTTCGGTGAGGGAAGTAACTTATGCTTTATGGCCTGGTATCTGTAAGCTCCTACCCCAAATAAATAGCCTTTATAAAAACCAGCCGATTTCTGGTATTTTGCATCAGCACCCTTTTGGCTGACTAATACAGAGGGCTTCCCTGACCACCTACCTACCTACCTCCCAGGCTCATCACCTCAATCCCTCCCATCATATCACCGTGTTTTGTTCATTCTCACAACTCAAAATGATCTTTATTCATCTGTTGCCTCCCACACCAGAAGAAAAGCAGGGACACTGTTTTGACGATGGCGCTCTTTCAGTGCCTAGTAAGCATCTTGTGATAAACATATGGCCCATAGTTAGTGATAAATATCTATTGAATAAGTGAATTAATGAAGTTTAATAGTTTTTGACAGATGTCTCAGGGCATGATTTGAAAAGACTCATAGTCTAGGTGAAGTCTGGAAGGAAGAGCACTTTTTTTGCAGTCTCTGAGAAGGAAGATGGGGTTAATGTATATGGAAGTTCTAGTTCCTTTGAAAAATCTACACCTATGGACCGTCTTATTGGATAAAGGGGACATAAATTTTTGCTTATAACTTAGGGTGTTCATGGACCACATGAAGAGATGAAAGGACCCCAGGTAAAAATTCCTATGGAAATGGGAATCCCCGCAGCCACACAGGAAGGCAGGTGTTAAATGAAATAAGCCCTTAAAGACCTAGGACACCTGCCTGGTTGAAGGGTGCACTAGGGAAGGAGGGAGGCCCGAAGAATTCCTGAAAACCAACTTTTTTCCTAAGTACCGCCGCTGGGCGGTTGCTGTGGACGCTTTCCTTCTCCAATCATCGCGCGGCTTGTTAGGCTGCGCGCGCCTCGTGGTTGCTGTGGCAACGGATGGCAACAGCTCTGAGACCCGGGAAGCTACAAAGGAGTACTGGCGGCTTGGAGCTGGGGAGCGACCCCTTTAGCTGCGGCGTCGGTGAGTAGGACGCCGGCTATGGGCTAGGAATGGGACGTGGAGTTGACGGGGAACCCCAGGTGGACCGGTCGGGGATCCTCGCGGAGGTCGTGAGGGTCGAAGTGCGAGAGTCCTGGGGACTGGCTTGGGGTCGCCTCCTCGCGTGTACGCCCCTCATCTCGGGAGGAACTCCAAGGGACTCCCCAGGCTTTCCAGATCTCTCCCCCATCTCCCCGGACCCCCTTCTCCCACCCGCCTTAAAGTAGTGGGACTTGGATTTCCGTTTGTGGAATTCCACGACCGGAGAGATTGCTATCCCGAAGGACATAAGACCTCAGCATTCATCTTGGTTTTAACTTCAAATTTGTTAGCCTTGAGGCCTTGAGGAAATAATTTTCCTTATTTCTTCCTAGGAAAATGGGGAGCCACGCTCCTCGTCCTCCCTCGCTCCACCCTCCCGCTCCAGTCCCCGCTTCCTTCGCAGGGTGATTGTGAAGAGAAAATATATGACCAATACATTATATATATATATTTAACCACGTGGTCTCATTTCATCCTCATAACGGTTCTGTGAAGTGACTGTAACTAGTAACCTGTCTTTACAGTTGAGCAATCTGGGCTGAGAAAGTGCCCCTGACGAGGGCCCGTGAGTGACGGTGGGGACTAGACCAGCTTTGTTTGACGCTCACCGCCGCCGCCACGCCCCTGCTACCTCTCCCGTGTGTGCTCACTCGTTCACCTCGGCTTTCGGGCTCACGGTCTCTACTTGGTCTTGTCTATTGCATTTCAGAATCTTTTAAATGTATGTAGTTTACTTCTCTCTTTCTTTACTCCTTAGAGTGATCGAGGTCCTCCTTAATGTCTTGTACTAACGTGTTCTCTAAGAAAAATACACTGAGAATCTGTGCCCTTGATGAGCTCATTCACGAAGTTACGTCTTACTCCATGCCTGAGGTCAAAGTTAAGCACCGTCAAAAACGCTCCCGCTGAAATCCCTTAAATCGTCCGCCAGCATTCCAATTCAGAAACTGAACCACTGATATGGTTTAATTTTGAGAATATCTACGCAAATTTCATAAAATTATAACTCATTAAGTTTTCCTGTTATTACCATATTCTTTGCTCCTCCCAGTTTTGCCAATGACCCTCATTTAATACTTCAATTTCTTCCTTGCGAGTGTTGAGGAGGCCATTACTATTGATGAAAATGACTGTGGGACCAGCATTTTCAAGACTACCATCTTATTCTCATTCTACAGCACAAGTCCACTGAGTTGGAATGCCAAAGACAATCACACAGATGAGTCAGAGTTATTTTTCTGTCCTTTGATTTAGCTAAGTGTATGTCTATATATATTTGAAATTCCCTCACTCCCATTGATGGGATCTTATTGTAGAGATTTACTTGTCCTGCATGCTCATCAACAATTGATATTATCAGTATTTAAAATTTTTTCTTTTGATGGAAAAACTGATTATCATTTCTTGAAATTTTCATTTTCTTGACTACTAGCGAGGTCTGTTTCTTGGATATGGATAATACTTTGCGAATTGCCTATTTTTATTTTTGTCCATTAAAAAAATTTGACTGGCCTTTTTTGTATTAATTTTTGGTAGTATTTTATATACTCTGGATTTTAATACATTATTTGTAGTGTTGAAATAAAATTTAAATTAATGTATTTCTCCCCAGGAGTTCTTAGTTATATTTTAAAGTCAGGTATATTGACATTTAATTTTCATAAAATAAAATTCACTCTTTTTAGGCGTATGGCTCTGTAAGTTTTGAAAAATACATAGAGGGGAGCAGATGTGGCTCAAGCTGTTGAGCCCCCACCTCCTACATGGGAGGTTCTGAGTTCAGTGTCTGCTGTCTCCTGAAAAAAATAAAAACAAGCAAAACAAAAGAAAAATCCAACTCAGGGAAGCCGACGTGGCTTCGTGGTTGAACACTGGCTTCCCACATATGAGGTCCTGGGTTTAATCCCCGGCCCCTATACAAAAAAAAAAAGAAAGAAAGAAAAAAGAAAAATATATATAGTCATGGAATCACCACTACAAAATGTAAAGAATAGTTCCATCAGTACAAAAAGTTCCCCTGTTCCCAGTTGGGCTCAAGTCCCTTCCCCCAGTGCCTGGCAAACTAAAGATCTGACTCCTGTCTCTACAGTTTTGTCCTTTATTCTTCAGAATATATTATAAATCGATTTATAAACTATATAGTCTTTTTTTGTCTGTCTTATTTAGCGAATTGCTTTTGAGATTTACCCATGTTGTTACATGTAACAGTAGTTCATTCTTTTTATTGGTGAATAATATTCATTTGAATGGACATACCACAAGTTAATGGACATTTGGGTTACTTCCAATTTTTGATGAGTATAAATAAATAAAGCTGCTATAAACATTCAGATACAAGTCTTTGTATAATATATGCTATCATTTATTTTGGATAAATACCTGGGATTGGGATTTCTGGGTTATATGGTAAGCGAATGTTTAATAAGAAACTGCAACACTGTTTTCTAAAGTGACTGTACTGTTTTGCATTCCCACCATCTGGTGACAGTTTTGTTAGCCGTTCTTGTAAGCATGTAGTGGTATCTCATTCTGGTTTTAACTAGCATTTCTATAATGACTCATGGTGTTTAACATCCTGTGCTTATTTGTCATTCATATCTCTTCTTTGATGAAGTTTTTGTTCATTTCTTTTGCCCATGTCTTATTCAGTTGTCTTCTTATTGAGTTGTAAGAGGTGTTTTGTTTTTTTTAAATCATATTTCTGGATACAAGTAAGATACTTGATTTGCAGATATTTTCTCCCAGTCTGTTGCTTGTCATTTCCTTAAAGTTGCCTTTTGAAGCCAAAATTATCAATTTTTCTTTTATGAATTTTCTTTTGGTGTGGTATCTAAAAGCTCTTTGCCTAACTAAATTTTTGCCTATGTTTTCTTCTAGAAATCTTATAGTTTTAGGTTTTACATTTAGGTCTAGGATGTATTTTGATTTAATTTTTGTATTTGGTGTCAGGCAAAGTATACTTTTCCCACCATAGTGATGCCCTGTTATCCCAGCCTCATTTGTTAGAAAGAATTACCTGGGCACCTTTGTCAAAAATAAATTTACATGTGATGTATGTTAAACTAGAAACGATTCTGTAAATCTGTAAGAGAATTTGGAGGTTGCTGAGATTTGTTTTGATTCTTGATATTAATGACTACATATTAGGAATTTGCAAACTGATACAAAACACTGTATCCAGCACAAACTCATTACTTATATGAAGATTATAAAAATATTAATCTCTATAATGCTCTTCTTTCACAAATCTTCCTTGAAGCAAAAAAAAAATCTGTTTCATTGGCTAAGTTTTTTCCAAGATTTCTTTGGAATATTTAAAAGATGTTTTTCTTTTGTTTTCTTTAACAACATAATGTGAAAAGCAGAGTCTTATGATCACATGGTGTCTCCATACAACCTGTATTAAAATCACCATAAATATAAGGAAAGTGAAAATTTTGAAAAGATTCATTGGTCAATGATCCATAAAATCCCCAGTTAAAGAGAATAGTCATCCTTCTCTATAACAAAAAAAGATATGCAATTTTGCCATTCATTGCATTCAGAACATAAATAAGTGATTTCTTAGAGGATCTTGATTTCAATGCAGTTAAAAACATCCATAACTATTTCTGGGCTATTTATGGAGGCAAACCTGAGAAATTCACTTTGCTTGACTTGTACAAGTATATTTTAGGATCTCTTAAAGCAAACTGATGAGGTTTCAAAAAAAGATCTGGGGATTTGGAGAACTGACTAACATTCAAGAATCTTAGAATTTGATCATTGACTTCAGCAAATATTAAGGTGATTTTCTGAGATGAAGAATTTGGGGCAACTGGCTAATATTGTAAAAAAAAAAATAGAAAAATGAAATGGAAATAGGCTAAAATATTTTGAAACTTTTAAGAGAAAATTAATTCCAAATCTTTTCCGAAAGTGATAATGCAGTATAAAATTTTTAAATATTGAAAAATAAGGTAAAAAACATGGAAAAAGTGATGTTACCAATATATTTCTTACCTACCCATATATTAAAAAATGCTATCTTAATTGTCAAATAAATAAATAAATAAATTTACCAGATTTGTTTGGATCTGGATTCTCTGGAACAGAATACATAGTCCAAAATAATATGAGTGATATAATTTTTTTTTCTCAAACGAACTGCCAATCATTCAAAAAAAATATACAATACCTTGATTTCTATAATTTTATTTTGAATCTTGAGATTAGGTAGTTTGAGCCCTACTTTGTTTTTTTTTTTTCCAAAATTGATTTTGCTATTCTGGTTCCTTTAATATAAATTTTGAAATCAGGCATTTGAAACCTGGGATTTTATTGGGATTGTGTTGTATCTATAGATCAGTTTGGGGAGAACTGACACCTTAACAATATTGAGACTTCTAATTTATAAGCATATGTCTCCTTTATTTATGTATTTTTAATTTCTCTCAGCAATGTTTTGTAGTTTTCAGCACACACATTTTGCACATATTTTATTTACTTTATTTTTTATTTTTTAGGAGGTACTAGGGGATTGAACCTGGGACCACATATATGGGAAGCAGGTACTCAACCACCTGAGCTACACATGCCCCCTAGTATTTCATGGTTTTTGATGCTAGTATATGTGGTACTGTTTTTAAAATTTCAATTTCCTTTTGTTAATTGCTAGTATTTTATATAAAAATGCAATTTGTTTTTGTATATTGAACTTATACGTTGCTGCCTTGCTAAACTCACTTCATCAGTTTTGTAGTTAAAATTTAAAAAAAATATATTCTTTGGACTTCTCTATGTAGAAAACCATGCCTGAAAATAAAGTTTCAGATTTTTCTTTTCTAGTCTGTAGGCTTTTTATTTCTTTTTCCTGCCTTTTTGTACTAGCTAAGATCTTCAGTAATATAAAACTGATGTGAGTGACTATCCTTGCCTTGCTCCCAAACTTAGGGTGAAAGCATTCAGTCTTTCACTCTTAAGTATGATGTTAGCTGTAGGTTTTTCATAGATGCTGTTTATCAGGTTAATGAAGCTCCCTTCTATTACTAGTTTTCTGAGAGATACTATCACGAATGGATGTTGGATTTTTCAAATTCTTTTTCTGCATTTAAAAGATGGTCATATGGTTTTCCTTTTTCAGTGTATTGATATGATGGATTACAATGATTAGATTTTGAATGTCAACCCATCATGCATTCCTTTAAGAAACCCCACTTATTATGATATATTTTCTGTGTTATATATTGCTAGATTCAATTTACTAATGTTTTGATCAGGAATTTTGCAAGTATATTCATGAGGGTTATTGGTCTGTGATTTTCTTTTCTAGTAATGTAATTTTCTGGTTTTGGTGTCAGGGTAATTGTGGCCTCGTAAATGTTTTGGGAAGTGTTCCCCTCCCTTCTATTTTCTGAAAGAGTATGTGTAATATTTGTGTTATTGATTCCTTAAATGTTTGATGTTCATAGTTTTTAAATTTTGTTTACACTAAAAAGGAAGTTTTAGATTCAGTGTAGTTAAGTAGCAATCTTTCTTTTGGGTGTTGCTTCTTATTAAAGAATCTCTTCCCTATACTGAAGTTATAAATGTATTTTATTTTCTAGTACTTTCAAAAACAACTAGGTATTTAAGCCATCTTGAATTAGTTTTTTGAAAAACTTGAGTGATATAATTTTATTTATTGTCCTTAAATGTACTCAGTCATTCCAACAAGTTTTTAAAAAATTTAATACATGGATGCTAAACAGGTAACCCTCTTTATTATATTTTGATATGATTTTCTCGGCATTTTACTCTCCACCACCTCCTAACCCTCTCCTGTGTTCGTATGCTACCCCTCCCTCCCCCCACTTTTGGGCAACGTTACCCAACCGTCCCTCCCCAGCCACCCTCAAACCCGTAAAGCCCCAACCAAAGGCAACCCCTTGCCCCCATTTTATCTCTTCTTTGTGTTCATACTTACCACCATCTCGTCTTAAGTTCCACCCCTGCAGACATCGGCTCATATCCTTCCTCCACCCTCCGATTTCCTGTAAGCCTATCGTTCAGTCTCTTGCTATCTAGGACAGCTTGTTTATTTCATATCATTGAGGTCATGTAGTATTTGTCCTTCAATGTCTGGGTTGCTTCACTCAACATAAGGTTCTCAAGATTCATCCATGTTATCACATGTGTTTGTAGTGTGTTTGTTCTTACAGCCGAGTAGTATTCCATTGTGTGTATATACCACATTTTATTGATCCACTCATCTGTTGATGGGCATTTGGGTTGATTCCAACTTTTGGCAATAGTGAACAATGCTGCTATGAACATTGGCGCCTCAGGGGTGATCACCGGACATCGTGGATCCTCACAGGGCCCACTGGATGGAATGGAGGAGAGTATGGGCCATGATGTGGACCATTGTCTATGAGGTGCAGAGGTGCCCAAAGATGTACTTACCAAATCCAATGGATGTGTCATGATGATGGGAACGAGTGTTGTTGGGGGGGGAGAGGGGGGGTGGGGGGGTGGGGTTGAATGGGACCTCACATATATATTTTTAATGTAATATTATTACAAAGTCAATAAAAATAAAAAAAAAATTTAATACACTACTTTGACATGCCAGTTTCAACATTTATTCAATTTTCACATGTAGATGTATCAATTTTTGTTTCTCCATTTCATTCTTTCATATTCATTTACTCTAGTTACAGTATAACCCTTTAAAATTAAGCTTTTTGATATATTTTGATATACTGTAGAGTAGATATATCCTCTTAAAATTGTTGTTTTCAAAAATTCCTTGACTAGTTTTGTCCATTTTCTTTTCCAGATGAATTTAAAATCAGGTTTTCCCATTACAAAAAATAAAAGAACAGGTTTGGATTTTGAATGGAATTCATATGAATAGATTTTGGACTTTATCAAATGCCTTTTCAGCATTTATTGAAATGATCATATTATTTTTCTTCTTTATTCTTTTTATACAGAAGATTATATTCATTTATTTTGGATATGAAACCTATCTTGCATTCCAGGGGTAGACCTACTTTATTGTATTTTTTCCTTTCTCTAAACTTGGTTTCCTAATAAATTTGTCTAAGATTATTAACTCTTTTCATGATAGTTTGTCCTGTAATTTCCCTTATGTTTTTGTCACCTTTGAGTTTAAAGTATATGTTGGCTATGGAATATTGAGTTATGTACTTCCCTCAATGTGTGTTTTTAATCTTAACCCATTCCTGTGTGTTCAAACCCATCTGAAATAGAACCTTTTAAAGATGTTATTTTTAGTTAAGGCTGAATGAGGTTGGGCCTTAAACCTATTACTGGGGGTTTTATGATGAGAAAGCCAGTTAGAGGAATCAGGAAGCCAGAAGTGAACAGAGTTAGAGAAAGGAGAGGACATCACCGTGTGACGGGAAAACCACTGAACCCCGGGGATTACCAGCATCCACCCTACAACTCCACGGTGTTCAGGGAAACAGCATGACCTTGTGATGCCTGGAGTTTGGGCTTCTCCTAGCCTCAAGAGACAGTAAATTCCCATAGTTTAAGGCAACCCATTTCATGACATTTGTCACAGCAGCTAAGGATACTAAGACAGTGGCCTATATTGAGTTGAGAAGTATTCCATTTTTTAATATTTTCTGGAAAAATTTATTTAAGACAAAATATTTTTCTTAAATGTTTGATGGTATTTACAAATGAAGTCATCTGGGCCTGGAGGTTTTTTTTGTGGGAAAAATTTTTTAATTTGTGATTTTTTAAAAGCAGATATAGGATTCTCTGATTATCTTTTCTTGTTTCAGTTTTGGTAAGGTGTTTTTTCCTTGGAATTTGTCTATTTTAGCTAAAGTTTCAAAGTTATTTTCATAGAGTTGCTTATAATATTTGAATATATCATTAGAACAGCTTTTTTGAGGTATTTTTTTGTGTAGAAAATTGCACATTAAGTCTACAGTTTGATGAGTTTTGGCACATGTATATGCCTGTGAATCCATCAGCACAATTAAGATAATGTTTTCCTCTCCTCTATTGTTATCACCTATTGTACTCTATGCATTTAATATACTACAGTACATTGTCATTGTTCTTGACTTAGAGAATTAATTTTTATAGAGATTAAAAATGGCAAAAATGTATTTTGTATTTACCAATATATTTATTACTTTTTTAACATTTCACTCCTTTTAGCAGATTCAAATTTCCATTAGGTATCATTTTTCTTTTGGCTAGAGAATTTCCCTTATTATTGCATGGAATACAGGTCTGTTGACAATGAATTCTCTCAGGTTTTGTTTGTTGAAAAAATCATTATTTTAGTTTTGAAGCATATTTTCACTCTTTATAGAATTCTGTAGTAACGTTTTTTTCTTTCAGTATATTAAAGATGCCATTTTATTGTCTTATGGCTTGTGAGAATTCTGGTATTATCTTTGTTTTGTCTTGTATTGTGTCTTTTTTCCTCTGGCTACTGCCAAGATTTTAAAAATTCTTTAGTACTGGTTTTCAGTAATTTGATTCTGATGTGCCTTGATATGGTTTTGTTTATAGTTTATTTGGCTAATAATTTATTAAACATTTTGGAACTGTAGCTTAATATCAGAGATCAAGAAATGATGGCCCATGGGCCAAATCCAACTTGTGGCATATTTTTGCAGGGCCTATTAGATAAGAATGACTTATGTTTTTAAAGGGTTAAAAAAAAGACAAAAAAAAAAAAGAATTTGGAGCAGAGATTGTATGTGATATGAAAGATTAAACATTTACTGTTTGGATCTTTACATAGTTTGCTAACTCCTAGGTTTTATTTCTTCATATATTTTTAAAAATGTGCTCCCTACTCTCCTCTTCTGGGTTTCCAATTTCATGTATTCTAGAATATTTTATATTATTGGAACAAGTCACTGAGTATTCATTTTCCTTGCCCTTTTTTCTCTTGTTTCAGATAGTTTCTGTTGCAACGTCCTCAAGATATTGATTGTTTACAATGTCTAATCTGCTATTAATCCCATCCAGTGAAGTTTTTACATCATATATTATAATATCTAGCTCTAGACATTCTGTTTCAATCTTTTTATATCTTCCACTCCTCTCCTAATCTTGGTCATTTTTTCCACGTGAGTATATGGAGTATATGTTTTAATGTCTTTGCTAATTTCATTACCTCTGCCATTTCTGGGACTGTTTCTATTTATTGATATTTTTTCTAATTTATGAGTGTCATTTCCCTACTTCTTTGCATGTCTATTAATGTTTTATTGTATGTTGAACATTGTAAATTTTACATTGTTATATTTCTTTAAAAGAGCATCAGATTTTTTGGCAGTTGTTACTTGTAGATTATTTGATCATTTAAAAATTTGTTTTAAAACTATCTCAGGAGGGTTTATACAGTAGTCTCTATTTTAGGGCTAATTTAGCCTCATTTCTAAGGTGTGGCCCCTCTCAAATCTCTTCTGAAATGCTACATGCGTTAATGAAGTCTCTTTACCTTGGCTAGAGGGAATTCAAACGATTCCTGACTCTGTGTGAGTTCTGTGAATGGTGCCTCTTACAGCTCTCCAGTTCTTGTTTTTGCTTCAGGAGTCGTTCTTCCCTGGCTTTGTGGTGTTTCAGCTATGCCCACGCTGACTGGTATTCAGCCAGAGACCCACCGGGACCCTCTGCAGATTTCTGGAGCACTTTCTTAGTGTGGCTCCATCCTCCTGGATATCCTGCCCTGAAAATTCTAGTTCCTTTGGTCTCCCTGAACTATGACCTCTGTCTCCTCTACTCAGAGTTTACTTTGGGCTTCCCTTATTTTGTGCCACATTCCGGGTATTAACTCCAGGCAGAAAACGTAGAGAATGTAGAGATCACTTTGCTTCCCTTTTCTCAGGCATTAAAGCCTTGTGTTGTTTTTTGTTCAGTGTCTGAAATTAGTGGTTTTCTGTATTTTGTCCGGTTTTCTAATTATTTACAGAATATATTACTTAAGCTAGAAACAGAGGTCCTCTATTATCTTAATGTAATAAAAATGATCAGTCTTTTCCTTTAGGGTTAGTGCTTTATGTCTTTTTAAAAAATCCTTTCAGACCTCCAAAGTTATGAAGATATTCTAAAAATATTATTGTTTTATCATCCATACTAAGATATTTAATCACCTTGAATTTTTATTTATGGTGTAAAATGGTAGTGGACTCTTGATTATGGATCCCTAGTTGTTCAACATTATTTATTTAAATGTCCATATATCCTCTTTCTCTAGGACTCTTCACCTGCTGTTACTATCATAAATCAAGTGTCTCTTAATCTATAGATGTTTCATGAATTCCAATTTTTAATTTTAAAAACCAAGTAGTAAATATATAATGTTTATTGTTTTAGTGCAGTGAGTGTTTATTTAGTCTACTCATTTATTTACTACTTTCCTTCATCTTCAATTCTTTTGCATCTCATCCTTTTCATCTGGGTTTGTACTTCTTCTACCTGAAGTACATCTTTAGAAATCTTTTAGTGAAAGTGTGCTAATTGTGCTCTCCCTCTTTCCCTCTCTCTGAAAATTTAATTTCTCCTCATTTCCGAAAGATAATTTTACTGCTTAAATTTTTTGGCCCCAGCACATTGTAGATTTCTTTTTGCTTCCATTGTTGTCTTTGAGAAGTTAGCTCAACTAGTTTAACTAGTTTAACTCTTGCTACTTTGAAAATGATCTTTTCTTTTCTCTAGAGCTCTCTAAGGCTTTTTTTGGCTTTGGTATTTATTCTACCAGTCTTACTATGAAGTGTCTAGATGTGCATTTCTGTTTATATAGCTTGCTTCGTAGTTACAGGTTTTCTTGAATCTGTATATTATTTTTCTTCATCAGATCAGGAAAATTTGCATCCATTATCTCTCCAATGTAAGCACTTAATGCTATACCTTTCCCTCTAAGGAGTGTTTTAGTTTACCCCACAAATTTTGACATATTTTTATATTCCTTCAATTCAATGTATTTTCAAATTCCCTTGTAACTCCTGATTTTACCATTGAGTTGTTTAGAAGTGCACTAATTTCCAAATATTTATGGATTTTCCAGATACATTTTTCTTTTGATTTCCAGTTTAATTTCATTATGGTCAGCAAAGATACTTTGTATGATTTCAATTCTTTTAAAATTTGTTAGGGTTTATTTGATGGCTCAGGATTTTGTATATTTTGGTGAATGTCCCATGGACATTTAAAAGAATATGTATTCTGCAATTGTTGGGCTGTTCCTTTTCCTTTGTTTTATCAGTTTTTGAGAGAAGTGCAGACAATTTCACAACTTTGTGTGTTTATTTCCCTTTTTAATTTGGCCAATTTCTTCTTCATACATTTTAAAGCTAGATAATTAGTGCATAAAAATTTAGAATTGTTATGTTTCCCTATGAATTGACCCTTTTTATCATTCTGAAAAGTCCATCTGAATCTCTAGTAATATTTCTTGCCTTTTGTTCTACTTTCTTACTACAACTATAGCCGTACCAGCTTTCTTATGCTAAATGTTTACATGGTATATATCATTTTCCATCCTTATATTTTCAAACAGTCTGTATCCTTGTATTTAAAGTATATCTTTTAAACAATGTATAACTGAATTTTGTTTTCATCCAGCTTGACAACCTTTATATTTTAAATTGAGTGCTTATTTAATTTAATGTAATTACTGATGTAAGTGGGCTTAAGATTATATCTTGCATTTATTATTTTATTTTCCCATTATTCTTTCTCCTTTCCTGACTTCTTTTGGTTAAAGTATTTTCTGTAATTTCATTTTAACTCTTATGTTTTCTTTTTATGTATACCTTCTTGTATATTTTTAATTAGAAATTACAATATCCATCCAAGACTTGTTTCCTATATATTAGTACTTTTACCATTTTCTGAATAATGTAAGAATATTAAAACAGTTTATTTTTTTTATTTTTATTATTCATTTTTTAAAAATATTACATTAAAAAAATATGAGGTCCCATTCAACCCCACCGCCCCCACCCCACCACTCCCCCCACAGCAACACTCTCTCCCATCATCATGACACATCCACTGCATTTGTTAAGTACATCTCTGGGCATCGCTGCACCTCATGGTCAGTGGTCCACATCATAGCCCATACTCTCCCACGTTCCATCCAGTGGGCCCTGGGGGGATCTACAATGTCCCGTAATTGTCCGTGAAGCACCACCCAGGACAACTCCAAGTCCAAAAACGCCTCCACATCTCATCTCTTCCTCCCATTCCCCGCACCCAGCAGCCACCATGGCCACTTTTCCCTGTGGACCTTGGATTGGTTGTATCCATTGCACATCTATGTCAAGAGGGGGCTTAGATTCCACATGGATACTGGATGCAATCCTCTTGCTTTCAGTTGTAGGCACTCTAGGCTCCATGGTGTGGTGGTTGACATTCTTCAACTCCATGTTAGCTGAGTGGGGTAAGTCCAATAAATCAGAGTGTAGGAGTTGAAGTCTGTTGAGGTTCAGGGCGTGGCTATCATATTGTCAGTCCAGAGATTCAAATCCCCTAGATAAATCTTAAAACCCAGCACCAACGACAATTCCAGTAAAGTAGCATGGATGTCTTGTGAAAAGAGATCCCATCTGAGTCCAGTTCCATCACGCAGAAACACCAGCTCCAAAGAAGGGCCAACTGACATGGCAGTGAACCCCATCTGTCATGACCATAGAATCTGTGTGTCTTTTTAGCCCTCAAAAGAACCAATACCTGGGGTTGTATCTACTTAATCTGTCTCTGAGACTCTGCTCAGGTGTGCATAAGGGCAATCCTTCTGACAACCTCCAGACTCTTTTTTAGAGACTCATAGCCATATAAACTCATTTCTCCTTTCCATTTCCCCCTTACATTATGTCAAACAGCATTTTAAACTCCTGTTATTATATGTAGACAGGGATATTCTGCTGGTCCGCGTTGAACCTTTAATTCAAGGTCATTTTCTAGTTGCATCATCAGCTGGTATTTGGTCGTGATCCCTCGGTGCCAGGGAGGCTCATCCCCAGTTGTCATGTTCCACGCTGGGGGGAATGCATTGCATTTACATGCTGAGTTTGGCTTCGAGACTGGCCACATTTGAGTAACATGAAGTAACATGAAGGCTGTCAGGAGGAAACTAGGCACAGTGCTGTTCTAGGCCTTGTTCTTATTTCAGGAGTATAGGCTCACAAGCATAGTCATTAGTATCAGGGGCTCACTGTTGGACCCTCATTCCTTCCTGGTCCTTACCGTTGCACCTGGGGGACTGCCACTGCTCCCCTAGGGACCACGACAGAGCATCCCTGGCCAGGAACCCAGTATCCCCCCCCCCCAGCTGTTGTTTTTAATTGTTTCCACTACGAGTATATTCAAACATTACCATGCACCCTGGACATATGCCCTGTATAACTCCCTGTCAACCATATATCGCCTGTCAATAACTTCCCATACCAGTATTCCTCTGCTGCCATTGTTGAACCACTCTGTGATCCAAAACTTCCTGAAAAGTGAAGCCCAATATAATGTCAGGTTCCCTTACTAGTAAAATGGAATATAGCGATGAGTTTAAAGGTTAGATCTAGAATACATATTGATTTGGAAAAATTCTACATCCTATCTTTTTCTTTTCTTTTTTCCTAATTATTGAGCTTCTCTTCACAAGAGCCTTAGATCACAGTAATTCATATATACAATATACAGTACTCCCACACATCCACCATAAAACCTTTTCCCTTCCACAGTGATAATCTTATAACTTATTCATATCATATTTACTTAAACTGATATACAGACTCTGAGACAATAGCTTTCAAACAAGGTGACATCTGTGCTTACATTGTGGTCCATACTTTAGGATATACAGTTTTCTAAATTTTTAGTTATCCTATGCTTTACATTATGGTTTACATTATTAGTCTATAGTCCCCTATATGTTTTTGGTGTAATATTACATGTTTTATATCCATCCTTGTGTACTCTCGCGAAACTCCTCTCTTACCCCCACATTTACCTTAGTTCCATCCATTCAACATCCATTTTCCCCTCCCCTTGGGGCCCACAGCGACAAAACAGTTTAATTGCATTTGCATCTCATCTACCTTTTGTTCTATTGTCTTTTGTTTTATTTTTTTCATATGTTGAAAACCCCACGTGGAGGTTATTATTGCTTTAATCAGTCAATATTAATTTTTTGATACTCTTCATTCCTTCCTGCCATTTCATGTTTCAATCTAGGATCATTTTCCTTTAGCTTGAAGAACTTCTTTAGTATTTCTTTTAGTGTGGGTCTCCTGGCAACAAATTCTCTCAACTTTTGTTTGTTTGAGAAATAACTTTGCTTTCATGTTTGGGAGATGTTTTCACAATTATAGAAATCTATTGCCATTTTTTTTCTTTCAGGACTTTAAAGCTTTCATAGATTTGTTGAAAGTCAGCCATCAATGTTATTGAAAGAAATATGTTTTATCTCTGGGTACTTTTCAGATTTTATCTTTTGCTTTAGTTTTCAGCTGTACAACGATGTGACTAACTATTGTGTATTTGTCCCAGTCTTCCTTGTCTTTCTGAAATGACAATTACATGGGTTGTAGACCATTTGACTGTGTACTACATCTCTTGATGTATCTTTTTATTTTATTTACTTATTTTTTAAAGAACCTCAACCTCTTATTTATTTGTTTATTTATTTAATTATTCATTCCCCTGTTGTCTATTCTCTGTGTCCAAACTGATCCTGGGACCTTCCAGAATGGGAGAGAGGTCATCTTTCTCTTGCACTATCTCAGCTCCTCTGTTCTGTTATGTCTTCTTATTTTCTCTCTTCTATGTCTCTTGTTGCGTCATCTTGCTACACCAGCTCTCCCTGTGGGATGACCCTGAGTGGGGCCGCACTCCCCCAAGGGGGTGGCACTTCTATGTGGGCTGGCATTCCACATGGGCCAGCTCACCATGCAGGTCAGCTTGCCTTTTTTACCAGGAGGCCCTGGGCATCGTACCCTGGACCCTCCAAATAGTAGACAGGAGTCCAACTACTTGAACCACATCTGTTTCCCTAATGTATCCTTTTAAATCTCTGCTTTATTAAAACATTCTCTATTAACTTGTCTTTGAGTTTACTAATTCTGTCTTCTTCTGTATTTAGTCTATAGTTAAACCTTAATGTCAGATATTGTATTTTTCAGTTCTAGAATGTGAATTTGATTGTTTCAAAGTTTCCTTATCTAGTTGAAATTCTCCATGTTTTCATTCATTTATACATCTTATTCTGCATCATATTGAAAACAGTTATTTTAAGGACCTGCCTCCAACACCTAATCTGTGTGTCCCTTTTCCTTGATTACTAGTCATATTTTCTCCTGCTGCTTATCTTATTAGTTTTGATGGTAGCCAGATATTTTGTTTAAAAGACACAAATAAACTGACAAATATGCTCCCGAGGGGGTTTACCATCACCTATGTTAGGCAAATAGAGTGAGGAGCTACTGATTGAAATCCAGCCAGGAATTCAACTGGCTAATTGCTGAGTCACAGTTTTAGTTAGACTGAGTTCACTTCAGGTTTGTTCTTGATTTGGGGCATGACCCTCTTGGACTTTTGCTTATGTACTTGGCAGGTCTTTGTCTTACAATCCTTAAATACATCAAGAGATTCAATTCCTCCCTTCAGGGTTTTGAGCTAACTTTTTTAGCTTTCCACCCCATGCTGCTTCAAAAGCTGGCAAATATCTTGAGTTGGAGACTGGTTCCTTCTCTCTAACAGTACTTCATTTCCTTAATGGTTTAGCTTGATGGAGATTTCATTCTACTTTTCTGGCCCAGCTCCTTCATTGTTGCATGTCCCTACCAAGGCCTTTTATTGGGAGATTGCTGTGTTTTTCTCCTCAACCTTGAATGTTCTGCTTTTGAGGATTTTGAGATTAGTTTTTTTGGATGTTGAACTCCTCTCACATGTCGAGGAGGACACTTGTGCTGTGTTCGTTGCCGATTCTTTCCTTTATCTGACCTTGAATTCTAAGCACCAGGAGACTACGGGAAATTTCATTCTGACGTTTAAAGTCAACCCCAGAATTCCCATGCTACCTTAGTTCTCAGCAAATAACCCATAGGGAAATTTGGCTTCAGTTTTCTAGATACCTGTTTGTTATGCCAAAATTTACAACTGTCCAAAGTTCTGCTGGTTTCTCTTTCACCTTAAGAATCCCTCTGCCCGTGCCAAGCTCTATCTTCTAACTGTACCCAGAATTAGCAAATGCTCTCAGGGAAGAAAATGACCAGGTATTTCAATTCACAGAGGATGGACTATTCCCCTTTGAATTTTATTTTTAGTCCATATTTCTTCTATAGTGCTCCAATGTCC
Organism: Dasypus novemcinctus; assembly: GCF_030445035.2. Lineage (NCBI taxonomy): Eukaryota > Metazoa > Chordata > Mammalia > Cingulata > Dasypodidae > Dasypus > Dasypus novemcinctus. The sequence goes on along the minus strand of NC_080690.1, from coordinate 16,653,209 downwards.
TTAAAAAATATGACTTTTGTAATTTATCTTTATTTTTCAGTTGTTGAGGAAGGTGTGAGGACCTGCTTTTATCAATTACATTCTACTTAGGGTTGGAGGTGCCATTCATTGAGTTTTAAATTTTAATCATTTTAATTTGGATTTCTAGAATTTCTTCTTGGTTGTCTTTCTACTATATGTTTTTGCTGGTTCTTGTTCATGATACGTTTTCCATTCTCTTAAAAGAAAATTATTTGAGTGTGGGTCACTTATCTATTGGAAAATTATTTGTGGAAATTTCTTTGAAGACTGAGATGAAGGTACACCTCTCCAGAGAGGATTTGCATTTACTTCTGCTAGGTACCTAGAGGCACTACCTGTCTAGGTTCACTTTAAAGTAAAATCATACCTTGAGAATTCTGGGGCTCATAGGAAATGTTAATATGGGCTGCAATACTATAAATCACTGGTTTGTGATTCTAACCTCTCAGGTATTTTTTTAAACTTTTATTTTATTTATTTTAATTTTTTATCTCCATTTTCTGTTTAGTGCCAGGGAAACTTCTTGCATTGGAATGTGGAGGTAGAATGGGTTCATATTCAGTTCAACCTTTCATTCCCAATCCCATTCCCCTGAGGTAACCACTCTTAATAACTTGTGTATTGCTTTAATTATTGAGAGTGTCAGAGTAAATATTATATGAAATTTCAATGTATTGTTTATATATGCATGTGACAAAAATGGAAAATTTCAGTTTTACCACATGCCAACTAAAGAATGTATACATTCAGACTAGAGAGTAGAATATATACATTCTACTAGAACGTATCTACCAGAAGATTAAGTATTTTATTTGTATGTAAGTGGGTATAATAATTTTATTGCATTTAGAGATGTGAAAAATAAATGGCTGTCTGAAAAGCTCTTCAAAAATTGGTACTTGTAAGGTGTTATTCTATTTTGCTTTTTGTACATGGGCCAAATTTAGAATTATTCTGGGGAAGGTACAACAATACTTCTTACTTTTGTGTTAGAATGATTCATGAAAGTACTGAGTGAAGTTATTATCCATTATTAATTAGTGATAGATTTTCACAGGCCTCAAGAATAGTTGTGAGAGTTTTTCTCCACTTTAGATGCAAAAAAAAATTTAGAACATGAAAATTCTCATAAAGTTGAACAGAATCCCACATAGCCTTTTGGTATTGAAACCACACTTTCATTGGTACATATTTGGGATCTGTGTAAGGTAGGCATGCTTGTGCAGACCTTCAAATTTTATGTCTATGTTCATCTTTTTGGGGACAATGTTTATAGCCTTTATCAGATTCTCAGTGGTACTCACATAGAGACCACTGATTAAGAACAAACACATTTCGGAAGGCAGTGGCGTGTAGTAAGCTCCGTCACAGTTGCCGTCACTAACAGTGAAGAAGCAGCCCTTTCCAGAGGGCGGCCTCATCCTCCAAGAGTGATTTTTTCCAAGATCTATTTCCTCCTTAACACTGCAGAGGCATTTAGCATGTGACTGCTCATCATATAAAATGTCTTAGTGAGGATGATCAGGGCTTGAAATAAGACCGAAAAACAGTTGTACAGCCATGGTTGGATTTCAGGTCAGGTAGAGCAGGATAAGGAGGAATCGACTCATTGCAGAATGTTTCTAATGCAATTTAATTTTCCCATTTCTTTGAGCACTTAAAAAGCTTTAGTTCTCTGATTTTTTCAGGAGTCATATTTATCCCCTCAGGTGGTCAGGAGGAAAAGAGGACTGAATTTTAATGTTCTGTGCTTGAATGAAGGACTTGCCAAAAAATGTATGATATTGTTAAAGTGGTGATCTTCATCTAAAAATGCATATTGAAAAGTCAAATTGGCTGACTTTAATGGAAAAAATTGGTGTGAAATGACTAAGAAAGAAATCTCTTGTAATTTCACTGTCAGTTCATAAATTTCCTGTATTGTATTTTTAAAATGGCATTTCCTTGCTTTAATAGGCTTTCTAAAAGGTTCTGAATGTAAGTTTGCCCAGTAACATTATGATATGTCTGCATCTGTGTCTGCTTTTATTTCTTTAAACATCTGCTGTGAGCCTAAGTTAAATAACTTTGCCTAATTCTATGTTCTCTACAACTATTTTGTTGATGCTTGTTTTTATTATAAACAATCCACCCAAATTTACAGCATTGGCTTTGAAAAATCCCTAATTAAAACAAATTTCAAGGTTAAGCTATTTTTATTCAAGCCTGAAAACAATCACCAATACTAGGGGCTTTTAAAATAATAACAGTGTGGTTAGCATATTTCAAAACTAACAAGGCAGAATCTTGTGTTTAGGAAGGAAAAAAATTTATTCTTGCAATACTTTGCAATGTTGCTGGCGATTAATTACAGGTACAGGTTTTACATGAAACATCAAAAGTTTTCATGGGAGATGGGAAAAAGGGGTCTTTATATATTTCATTTCTGTTATAATCCCTGTCACTTTTGGAGGAAATTAAGTTTTAATAAAAAGGAATAACAGGGAAGAATGCAATCTAAGAATACTAATTAATAAGCTTAGCCCTACCAGAATGAGATTCTGTAATAAATGGTAGGTTGTCACTTGGTAAATCATGAAATATTGCAGAGAGGGAAAAGGCAGCACATTCTTTCACAGTATGGTTTGGTACGTTAAAACTGTCAGGATAGGGAAGTTTTGCACTTGTTAATCATTTGTGTTTTTACATCGTGGTTTGTAATTACAATGAAACAGATGGTTTCTAAAAAGATAGTGTGTTCTTAGCAATTAAAACCATGGCAAGCAGCTCTTCCTCCTCCCCAACATACAATTAAACTGAATAGAATCACACAGCCCTGTGGATTCTTCCGAGGAAAGGTTCTATGTAGTTTCAAGTATTCTGTTCCCAGCCCTATCATCTTGACCCCCGCAAAACTGGGAGCTTTGCAGCTGGCAAAGCACTTACAAACATGGGTTTTTTGAAGTAGTTACTCCTCTGCTTTCTTACCAAATCCTCTTCTTGCCATACAGGAATTGATAGAATATGTTTTAAAATGAGATCTTTGAAACAACCTCTAACAACCACTGAATATGTTGTATCTAAGAAGGCTGTCTAAATTCAGGGCTGAGGAAAATAAATGTGTTTTTTTTTCTTATTCAGGAAAACTAATGTTGGCATGTTTACCTGTAAAAAGAAAGATAAATTTTCCCTTTTCATTTTATGTTTTTATCTAAAAAATATAGAATTTACTTTGCATCCTAGGGAAACCAAGTTCTTACTTATTTCCTTTGATTCCTGTTACACCAAATTAACTCCAGGAGGTTTTCAACAAGGACTCAGCACCTCAAGAAATATGTCACCAGTTGAAATAAGGTTTTGAAGCTAATGGTCCCATTCCTTAAACCAGATCTTAGCAGTGTTAATGGCTGTCCCCAGGAGAAGTGGAGCTTGAGCCCATGGTGGTATATTCACAGATTAAACCTTGGAAATAAGTGTTTTGTTTGCATGAGCATAAATAGGCCAGGGTACACTTTCAATGATTTTAGGTACAGGCTTTTGTGTCCACCAGTAAGCAGTTATTTGCTGGTACAATTAACCATCTGCACCTTATTATGAGGGTGCAGCTGGCTAATTATGCTCAGAGCCCTAGGGCAGGTTAAACCTCTCATCTGCCTAAGAACTGTATCTGAAGCATAGGACATTGACCTTTAACAATTAGTCCTGAAATTTAACTAGTTCAGTTTGAGGTCGCTAATCACAGATTTTTCTTTTTTCTTTTTGGTCCATAAGTGAAAATTATATATGCGTAATGGTATTTCTATTTGGGTAAAATAATTAATAGAACAGAACAGTAGGGCAGACATATTATTATGACTCAGGATCTAATGAGATCCCAGTTTAGTTCAGATTATTTTGGTTCCTCATTTTGGAAAAGGGGCACATCAGTATGGATGTACATGTGTTTGTGAACTTGTCTGAATGAATAGTTGGAGCATCACTGTGGTTTAAAATGGGGCAAATTTGTGTATTAGCCACTTCAGTACTGATCATTTTCAGCAATAGTTGCACATTATTCTTGTGATTTACTGAATGGATTGTTTGAGAGAAGAACAACAGCAGAGTACTGGAGAGGAGAATCTTTTTTAAAAAGTAACTTTATTTTAAATTAAAAAAACCAAACCAAAACAAAACAGATAAAGGCAGCTCAACAACTTATGGAAGCATTACTATTGAAAATTTCTGTCCAGGCACTTTTATCTCATCTAATTCCAACTACTAACTCAATTATTCATCTGATACACAGATGAACATAGATTAGTTAAATGACATAGTCTTTTTTTTTTGTCTTTATTTATTGTTTTTAATGTTACATTAAAAAAATATGAGATCCCCACATGGCCCCCACCCCCCTCACCCTATTCCTCCCACATCAACAACCTCTTTCATCATCGTGGGACATTCATTGCAGTTGGTGAATACATTTTGGAGCACTGTTGCACCAAATGGATAGTGGTTTACATTGTAGTTTACACTCTCCCCCAATCCATCCAGTGGGCCATGGCAGGACATACAATGTCCAGCAACTCTCCTTGCAGTACTACCCAGGACAACTCCAAGTCCTGAAAATGCCCCCACATCATACCTCTTCTTCCCTCTCCCTACCCTCAGCAGCTACCATGGACACTTTCTCTACTTCAATGCTACATTTCTTCCATTACTAATCACAATAGTTCCAGAATAGAATATCAGTAAGTCCACTCTAATCTATACTCTATTCCTCCATCCTGTGGACCCTGGGATGGTTATGTCCACTCCCTCTCTATTAGGAGTGGGGGCTTATATTCCACATGGATGATGGATGCAATTCTCCTGCTTGCAGTTGTAGGCACTCTTGGCTCCCAGGTGTGGTGGTTGACCTTCTTCACCTCCCTGTTAGCTGGCTGGAGTAAGTCCAATAAGCCAGAAGGTAAGAGTTGCAGGTCTGTTGAGGCTCAGGGTGTGGCTCTCAAATGGACAGTCCAGAGATTCAGGTCCCCTGAGCATACACCAAACCCTAGTAAAAGTAACAGGAGAGGCTCATGAGCAAAGATCACATCTGAGTTCAACTCCATCACACTCAGGAACACAAACTCCAAAGCAGGGCCAACTGACATGGCACTGAACTCCATCTGCCATGACCATAGAACCTGTGGGTCTCTCTAGCCCTCAAAAGAACCATTATCTGGGTTTGTATCTACTTTGGCTGTCTCTGGGACCCTGCTGAGGCGTGCATAAGAGCGACCCCTCTGATGACCTCCTGACTATTTTTGGAGACTGATAGCCATATAAACTCATTTGTCCTTTCCATTTCCTCCTTTTATTCAAGGTCAAAAAGCATTTTTGACACCTGATATTACATGTAGGCTGAGATATTCTGCTGGTCTGAGTTGACCCTTTAATTCTAGTTACATCATCAACTGGTACTTGGTAGTAATCCCTTGGTGCCAGGGAGGTTCATCCCTGGGAGTCATGTCCCACCCTGAGGGTAAGGTAATGCATTTACATGCTGAGTTTGGCTTAGAGAGTGGCCACATTTGAGCAACATGGAGGCTCTCAGGAAGTAATTCTTAGGTACCCTGCAACTCTAGGCCTAGTTCTTATTTCAGGCACACAGGGTCACAAGCATAGTCATTAGTATCAAGGGCTCATTGTTGGACCATCCTTCTTTATTGGTCTTAGCCTTGCACTTGGGGGATTGTTGCTGTTCCATTGGGGAATGTGATAGAACTCCCCTGGCTAGGAGCGTTCAGTTGTCATTTTTAACTGTAACCACTATGAAAATATCCAAACATTTTTATGTACCCTGTATACATGCCCTTCCAATCATGTGCCCCCTACCAATAACATCCCACACCAGTATTCCTCCCCTGCCATAGTTGCACCTCTCTGTGATACAAACATCTTAGAAAATTAAACCTAATATATTGCCAAGTTCCGTTAATAGTAAAATGGAATATAGTGATGGATTTAAAGGTTAGATATAGAATACATACTAATTTAGAAAAATTAAAGTAAAAATAAATTGGGTATCAAAAAATTAAAAAATTAAAAATCTTTGTTTTTGATGCTTTGCCTTTTATCACTGCTATAAGTGTTGCGCTTATATGTATGTACAGTGTATGTACAGTGGCAAGGCAATTTCTTCCATTTCTTCTTCAGTGTCTCCATCCTTTTTCTTTTTTTTCTCTAATTATTAAGTTTGTCTTTACAAAAGTTTTAGATAACAGTAATTTATATATACAATATATGGTACTCCCACATATCCAGCATCAAACACTTTGTTCCGTCCCCAGCAATGATCTTTTTACATGTTCATATTATATTTCCTGCAACTGATGTACAGATAATGAGACAATAGCTTTCAAACATGGTTACACTTGGGTTTACATTATGGTTTACATTTTAGCCTATAGGCTTTTATACATTTTTGGTGTAATTAACGTGTCCTATATCCATCTTTACATAGTCTTGTGCAACACTTCCATTGCCCCACAGTTACACTGATTCCCTCTATTCAATACCTCTTTCCCCCTTCCCTCAGGACCCACAGTGACAATCAATCTTCATTACTTGAAGGACCATATTCAGAGATACTTGCAACAATGTTGAGGGCTTGACATTCTCGACTGCCCTAACCCATTGGGAGCCACCAATTCTCTCAAGAGATATAATCCCTTCTATTTGAGAATATCAGTCCTCCCCAGAATGTGGGTATAACTTCACTCTCATTGTATGGTCTCCTTCCAATGATATAACCCACTTTGACAAAATGAGTACTCACACACTCCCTAGAAGCCTGCCCTGTGTCAAATTCTCCCCTTTAAGTATCTTTAACAGGTAACCTTCCTTATTATATTTTTGAAAAAGTTTTCTCAACATTATACTTTCAACCAAATACCTAACAATCTCCTATGTTCAAAAGTTCCCCCTACCCTCCCCCCTATTTCTTGAGCCATCTTACCCATCCTCCCATCCCTAGGCCCCCTCAAGCCTGCAAAGCCCCACCCAAAGGTATCCCTATGCCCCCATTTTATCCCTTCCCTGTACAAATACTTACCTCCTGCTTATCATAGATTTCACCCAGGTAGGTGTCAACTTGCAACATTCCTCTACCTGCCAAATTCCTTTAAGCCTATCATCTGGTCTCTTGCTCTCTGAGACAGCTTGGGACATAGCCTATTAATAACCTTAACATCATTAAAAGGAAAAAAGAAATTAATAATCTCGATAAATTTTAGTGTAAGTCAAATCACAGTCAGTGCTAATGCACTGGATATCATTTAACTGGAGACTTGCAAGAACCTGTCTTGTAGGTACCGACCACTATTATTTCACATGCTGTTTCTGCAGGCCTGCTGACTGTTAAACACTTTGTAGGACAAGAGTTGAAACAAAAGGCAAAAGTGGTGTCCAGAATTCACTGATATAGTGGAGAGATCCTTGGGCTTGGATTGGGAGGTAGTGAGTGGGCTGGTTCTGCTACTACCCAGACCACTCCAAGGGCAAATGGCCTAACCTCCTATGGGTTCTGAACTTAGTCAGATCTTCCCAAACTAGGACGTCTATTTGAAAATACCAGTGTTCAGGATCCACTGAATCAGAATCTCTAGGGTTGGGGCCCAGAATGGGTGATCCTGTGGTAAGGCTTCCTTTGGGAACCATTGGATTATATGATTTTTAAGATGCTTTTAAAAATAGCTGCTATCTCTTCTTGCAAAATTATTTATCTATTTATTTATTAAGCAGTTTTATTGAGATGTATTTATATACCATATGATCTATCCAAAGTGTATAATGGCTTTTAGTATAATTACAATGCTGTGCATTCATCACCACAAAAATTTTTAGAAATTTTCACTACTACAAAAAGAAAAACTCCATACCCCTTAGCAGTCTTCCCCAGCCCTACATAATCACTAATCTAATTTCATCTTTATAAATTGATTGATATTTACATTTTATATATATGGAATCATGCAATGTGTAGTACTTTGGTTTCTTTTTTTGTCTGATATTAACATCTTATAGTAGTAACATACATTTCTTGTTTCAAAGAAAGATGGTTTTATGCAATTTTACCCATATTCATATTTCACATGTGGTTTTACCATGCTATCCATTTCCATGTTACATTTTTTAGCTTTCCTTTTTGTAACATACATGACCTTAGACTTTCCCTTTAAATTACTTTCATACCCACATAATAGTACTGCTAGTTATAAGCACTGTTGGACTTTCACTTTTTCTATTCATTTTCAAAGATAAACACACATCCTTTCTACCAGTTCTGTACAAGTTAACCCACAGCTTTCCATTCTCTAACCTCATTTTATCTTCTGGTGAATAACTGATTCAAGTTATTAACTGCACAAGATTACACAATATATTTAGTTCATAGTAGCACAATCATACAGTATTTGTCCTTTTGTGTCTGGCTTACTTCACTCAACATAATGTCGTCCAGGTTCATCCATATTGTCATATGTTTTATGACTTCATTTCTTCTTACAGCTTCATGATATTCCATCATGTAACTCCACCACAGTTTCTTTATCCATTCATTGGTTGATGGACACCCGAGCTGTCTCCAACTTTTGGCAATCATGAATAACACCACTATGAACATCAGTGTGCAGATGTTTGTTCATGTCACTGCTCTCAATTCTTCTTGGTATTTACCCAGCAGTGATATTGCTAGGTCATGTGGCAAATTTATATTCAACTTCTTTAGGAATTGCCAAACAGTTCTCCACAGTGTCTACACAATTCTATCTTCCTACCAACAGTGACTAAGCATTCCTATCTCCCCATATCCTCTCCAACACTTGTAGTTCTCTGTCTTTTTAATTGTGGCCATTCTAATGGGTGTGAAATGATATCTCATTGTAGCTTTAATTTGCATTTCCCTAATTGCTAGTAAAATTGAACATTTTTCATGTGTTTTTTTTTTTCCACTTGTATTTCTTCTTTGGACAAATATCTATTCAAGTCTTTTGCCCATTAAGTTTAATTAAAACTTTTATTGTTGAGTTATAGCAACTCTATATATATCATAGATATTAAACCCTCATCAGATATGTAATTTCCCAATATTTTCTCCCATTGGGTCAGCTCCCTTTTCACCCTTTTGATAAAGTCTTGTGAGGTGCAAAAGTGTTTAATTTTGAGGTCCCATTTACCTAGTTTTTCTTTTGTTGCTCATGCTTTGGGTGTAAGGTCTAAGAAACCACCACCTATCACAAGGTCTTTAAGATGTTTGCCTACATTTTCTTCTAGTAGTTTTATGGTCCTGCCTTTTATATTTAGTTCTTTGTTCCACTTTGAGTTGATTATTGTATAAGGAGTGAGAGGGGTCCTCTTTCATTCTTTTGGTCATGGATATACATTTCTCCCAGCACCATTTGTTGAAGAGACTGTTCTGTCCCAGAAAAGGACTTGGTAGGCTTATCAAAAATCAGTTGACCATAGAGGTGCAGGTCTATTTCTGAATTCTCAGTTCTATTCTGTTGATTAATGTGTCTGTCTTTATGCCAATACCATCTATTTTGACAACTATATCATTAAAAACAAATTATTTTGGTTATTAATATCCAGTTCTCCCAGCACCATTTATCGAAGAGCCATTCATCCCATTAACATGACTGTCATGTTTGTAAAAAAACCAGTTGTTCATATGGTGAGGGTTTATTTCTGGACTCTCAATTTCTTTTCCACCAATTGATGTGCCTGTCTTTATGGCAATACCATACTTTTTTGAACACCATAGCTTTGTAATATCTTTCAGGATCAGGCAGTGAAATTCCTCCCACAGTGTTCTTCTTTTTTAGAATGCTTTTGGCTAATCAGGGGCACTTTCCCTTCCTGATCCATTTGGTAATTGCCTTTTCTCTTTCCGTAAAGTAGGCTGTTGGAATTTTAATTGGTATTGCATTGAATCTATAAATCAGTTTGGGTATGATTGACATCTTCACTATATTTAGTCTTCCAATGCATAAACATATACTGTCTTTCAATTTATTTAGGTCTTCTTTGATTTCTTGTAGCATTGTTTTGTAGTTTTCTGCATATAAGTCCTATACTTCTTTGGTTAAATTGATTCCTAGGTATTTGAGTATTTTCATTGCTTTTATAAATGGATTTTCCCCCTGATTTCCTCCTTAGATTGTTCAATATGAGTGTACAGAAGCATTACTGATTTTGGGTATTGATCTTTTATCCTGCCACTTTGCTGAGTCATTTATTAGCTCAAGTAGCTTTGTCATAGACATTTCAGAATTTTCTAATTATGTCCACCAGCAAATAATGAGAGTTTTACTTCCTCTTTTTCTATTTGGATGCCTTTTATTATGATTTTTTTCTTGTTTAGTTGCTGTAGCTAGAACTTCTAGCAAATGTTGAAAAACAGTGGTGACAGTGGACATCTTTGTCTTTTCCGATCTTAGAGGAACAGTTTTCAACATTTCCCCATTGAGTATGATGTTGGCTGTGGGTTTTTCATATATGCCTTTCATATTGAGGCATTTTCCTTCTATTCCTATCTTTCAAACTGTTTTTTTTTTTAAATCAAGAAAGGATGATAGATTTTGTCAACTGCCTTTTCTGCATTGATTGAAATGCTTATGTGGTTTTTTTTCCCCTTCAATTTGTTAATGTGGTGTATTATGTTAGTTGAATTTCTTATGTTGAACCACCCTTGCATACAAGGAATAAATCCCACTTGGTCACGATATCTTTTGATATGCTGTTGGATTCTGTTTGCAAGTATTTTGTTTAGGAATTTTACATCTATGTTCATTAGAGAGATTGGTCTGTAATTTTCTTTTCTTGTAGTGCCTTTATCTGGCTTTGATATTCAGGTGATGTTGGCTTCATAAAATGTTTTGGTAATTTTCCCTCCTCTTCAATTTTTTGGAAGACTTTAAACAGGATTGGTGTTAATTCTTTTCGAAATGCTTGGTAGAATTTCTTTGTTGGGAGATTTTTTTTTCCTGTGTATACTTTTATTTTCAATTGTGTTTTTTTTTCCTTTAAGGATTAAAAAAATTTTTTTTCAGAAATACTGTTGGGAGATTTTTTTTTTTTTTTTTTTTAAGATTTTATTTATTTATTTAATTTCCCCCCCTCCCCTGGTTGTCTGTTCTTGGTGTCTATTTGCTGCGTCTTGTTTCTTTGTCCGCTTCTGTTGTCGTCAGCGGCATGGGAAGTGTGGGCGGTGCCATTCCTGGGCAGGCTGCACCCTCTTTTCACGCTGGGCGGCTCTCCTCACGGGCGCACTCCTTGCGCGTGGGGCTCCCCCACGCGGGGGACACCCCTGCGTGGCACGGCACTCCCTGCGCGCATCAGCACTGCGCATGGCCAGCTCCACACGGGTCAAGGAGGCCCGGGGCCTGAACCGCAGACCTCCCATATGGCAGACGGAAGCCCTAACCACTGGGCCAAAGTCCGTTTCCCTGTTGGGAGATTTTTGATGACAGATTCAACCTCTTTAAATGTGATTAAGTTCTTGTATTTCTTGTAGTGTCAGTGTCAGTTGTTTGTACATTTCCAGGAATTTGTCCATTTCATCTAGGTTGTCTAGTTTGTTGGCATACAGTTTGTCATAATATCCTGTTATGATTCTTTTTATTTCTGTGGAGTCAGTTGTGACTTTGCCCTTCCCATTTCTCATTTTATTTACTGACTTCTTCTTTCTTTTTTTCTTTGTTGGTCTAGCTACAGGTTTGTCAGTTTTTTTGAACCAGCTTTTTGTTTTGTTGATTTTCTCTATTTTTTTTCTCAATTTCATTTATTTCTGCTCTAATCTTTATTATTTCTTTCCTTCTGCTTACTTTGGAAATGGTTTACTGTTCTTTTTGTAGTTCCTCCTGTTTTTCAGTTAGATCTTTGATTTTAGCTCTCCGTTCCTTTTTAGCATAGGCATTTAGGACTATAAATCTCCCTCTAAGGACTGCCTTTGCTGTATCTCATTAGTTTTGATACATTGTGTACTTGTTTTAATTCATCTCAATATTTTTACAAATTTGACTTACAAATTTTTTCCATTGACCTACTGATTATTTAGTAGTATATTATTCAGCCTCTATACATTTGTGAATTTACGTTTTTTTCTGTCTATTATTGATTTCCAGTTTCATTCCATTATGATCTGAGAAGGCACTTTGCATAATTTCAATCTTTTTATATTTCTGAGACTTGCATTGTGACCTAACATGTAGTATATTCTGGAGAAATATCCAAGAGCACTTGAGAAGAATGCATAACCCACTGAGTTTGCATGCAGCATTCTGTATATGTCTGTTAGGTCTAACTTGTTTATCACACTGTTCAAGTTTTGTGTTTGTTTGTTGATCTTCTGTCTATTTTATCTAATGATGTGAGTGGTGTGCTGAAGTCTCCAGCTACTGTTGTAGAGATATCTATTTCTCCTTTCAGTTTTGCCAGTTTGCCTCATATATTTTGGGGCACCCTGGTTAGGTGCATAGATCTTTATGACTGCTCTTTCTTCCTGGTGAATTATCCCTTTTATTAATATATAATGGCCTTCTATATCTCTTAAAAACTTTTTTTTAAATTCAAAGTCTATTTTGTCTGATATTAGTTCTTTTTTGGTTAATTTTGAGAGTATCTTTTTCTAACCTTTCACTTTCAGCTCATTTGTATCCCTGAGTCTAAGATGAGTCTCTTCTAGGTAGCATATGGATGACTCATGTTTTTTTATCTATTCTGTCAGCCTATATCTTTTGATTGAGGAGTTTAATCCATTCATATTCAGTGATATTACCATAAATGCATTATTCACTTCCACCGTTTTATTCTTTGGTTTCCATATGTTGTATCTTATTTTCATCTGTCTTTTCAGGCTTTTGGTTATCATTTCTGCTCTTCTTTCTTCTATGCTCTTTTCCAAGCCTCTTGCTCCTGTCTTTTTCCTTCAGACTGTAAGACTTCCTTTCATATTTCCTGCAAAGATAGATTCTTTTTAATGAACTCTTAGTTTCTGTTTTTTGTGTGAATACTTTAAATTCATCTTCACCTTTGAAAGTGGCTGTTTTTCTTTTTCAGTCTCCTAATTGTATCATACCACTGTCTCTTGCCTCCATTGTTTCTGATGAGAAATCCACATTAAGTCTTACTGGGTGTCCCTTGTACATGATGGTTTGCATCTCCCTTGCTGGTCTCAGAATTTTCTCTTTATCTTTGACATTCAACATTCTAAGTAGTATGAGTCTTGGAGTGGGTCTTTTCACATTTTTCTGATTGGGGTATACTGTGCTCTTGGACATATAAGTTTGTTTCTTTTGTGAGAGTTGAGAGTTGGAAATTTTCAACTATTATTTCCTCAAATACTCTTCCTGTCCCTTTTCCCTTCTCTTCTCTGGAACACCCATAACACATATATTGTTGTGTTTTGTGTTATCATTCAACTGCCTGAGACCCTGCTCAATTTTTTCCATTCTTTTCTCTCTTCTAGTTCAGTTGTTCTGTCTTCTGTATCACTTATTCTTTCTTCTATCATTTTGAGTCTGCTGTTGATGCCTCAATGTGGTTTTGATTTCACCTATCACATATTTTATTCCCATAAGCTGTTACTTTTCTGTTCAGGTTTTCAATTCTTCTTTGTGCTTATTCAGTGTCTTCTTAATTTCTGTTATCTCTTTATCCATATTGTCTTTCAACTCATTAATTTGACTTTGGATATTTGTGTGCATCTTGCTGATTAGTTGTTTCAAATCCTGTGTCTCTTCTGGGGTGTTGATATATTCCTTTTCTTGGACCATTTCTTCCATTTTCTTAGTATGGCTTGTAATTTTTTGTTAAATTCTAGGTATCTGAATAGGATGGTGAAATTACTCAGGTGCTCAATTTCTCTCTCTTTTGTAGGGATTTAGTGGCAGGATGCTGTGTGTTATGGTTGTTCTTTGATTTTTGGTCCTACCTATTCTGGATCTTCAGGATTATCACTGTTAGTTGCTCTCATCTGGACCCTGGACCCAGTAATGTATTACAGACTTGCTTCCTGGGGTCTTAAGGAGGGAAGCTAAAGGCCGGAAAAAGCTTCTCTTACTAAATTACCTTTAATTTCCTCACATGTACTTTCTTGGTCTGCCAGCAGATAGTGTTCTTTGGCACCATCTCAGTTCAATGACTGATCGATGTGTGTTTGCTGCAACACAAACTGAATCAATGTGATAGAGGACCCTGCCTGATGGCTAAGAGCCTCATAATTCCAACTTTCTCAGAGGTCGTCCTCCAACCTTTGCTCGCAGCCCCCTGCCTTTTTCCTAGGTAGGATATAATTCCACTCCCCTCTGTGTCCTCAAAAACCAGTTCTGGTCAGTAGAGAGGGAAATTGAGAGGGTTGTATCTCTTTAGTCCTTTGATGGCTCCCAAGGTAAACAATGGTGTGGCCAACCCACACCCACCCAGCCTGGAAGGGCTCTTGGGACAAAGCAGACCTGAATCAAAAGCTGAGTCAGCTTTTAGCTGTGTACCTTTCTCTCCCCTTTCCTGGGGAGATGGATTCCTGGGGTCCCCTTTGTCTTTAGCTACCAGCCCTGATTCTTGAGATTTCAAAAGTGTCTATAGGGTGGGGAAGGATGCTGGATGTTGCATCTGTGGTTTTTAACTCACAGTTTTGCTGTTGTGAATTTTTCCCTTTGCTCCTCTCCCCTCTGGGCAGTGTCCAGCTTTCCCCTGGTGACCCAAACCCTAGAAGATTTTTTTTTCCCCAGGCCATTTCTGCCTGTCCTCTAGCTATTTTTCTGGAAGAGAAGAGAGTCCCATGTCTTTCTACTCAGCCATCTTCCCAGAAGTCTTTTTAAGATGATTTTTAAATTTTAAGAAATGTTATTTTAAAAAATGTACCCTTCTTAGTATTTTAATTATGAAGTATATGTAGGTGAGTGTATATATAACACATATGTATAATTTTTAAAAGATTTATTTTATTTACTTATTCCTCCTCCCCTTGTTTTTATGCTAATGATTCCTGGTTTCTAAATGAAGATGACTTATGGGAAAAGATCTCTTCTCTAGGAAGCTAAAACTAGGAATTACAAAATAAAGCAACTTATTAGCATGACAAAGACCATTGGTGGGGTTGGAAAGATTATGAATTTGCAATCTACACCAGTTGAGTCAGGCCTCTTTACTAATTGTCTTTCAAATGACTTTCAAAATAAAATCTTATTTTGGCAAAGGCAAAAAAAAAATTCCATTAAGACACCTACACAATTAAAAAGTAATTCCTTAATTCATCTCATACAAACATGTACCATTTTTCTTGATTGTCTCCAAAATGTTTTTGTTTTATTTTGTTTTTTAAAATTCTTGGTTTGTTCAAATCAGCTCCTGAAGAGATCCATGCAAGTATTTGGTTGGCATGTTCCTAACTCACTCTCTGTCTTTTTTTAACTTGTGAAAAATTTCCAGCATACATAGAGGTAAGAAACTGGTGTAATAGACTCCTATGTGCCTTTCACACAGCTTCAACAGTCAAAACATAAGGACCATTTTAAAACATAACCACAAGACCATTATTGTACCAAAAATGAACAGTTATTCCTTAGCATCATTAAATATTTAGTGTTTACATTTCTCAAATTGCCTCATAATTTTTAGCAGTTGGCTTTATATACAAAGCAAGATATTAAAAAGGTTCACATATTTAATTTGGTTGATATGTCTCTTTTTTAGTTACAGGATTCTCTCTTTCTTTTCTTCTTTTTCATTTTTTTCAAATCATTTGTTGAGGAAACAGGGTCATTTACCCTGTAGAGTTTCCCACAATATGAATTTTGTAGTTTTATATCCTCATGGTGTAATTTGGCATGTTTTTCTATATTTCTTGTCAACTGAAGTTAGATCTAAAGTCTTGAGCGGTTCAAGGTTGATTTTTTTAAAAAGAATAATTCATAGGAGGTGTCTGCTTTCTGTTCCATCACATCAGGAGGAACATAACATCTAGTTGTTTCATTTTAATGATGTTAAGATTGATTAGAGTGTTCAAGTGTCAGCCAGATTTGTTATAATGTTTCTTGGCAATATTTTATCTACTGGTTTTGGCATTAGGGCTTAAATTCTTTCTGTGAGGGTGGCAATATGATGATTTCCTAATATTATCATTCATAGTACATGCATTAGCTAGAATTTTCTATAAGAATAATTTTTTCTCATTTGCTACTATCAAATATATTTCATACTGAGAAGGCATACATATCAATACATATATATCAATATCAAATATATATTTCAGAATCATGAATTGGTGCCCTAGTAACCTTAAGGTGACTAATGAGATTTTTTTAAAAGTTTCATTTGTAATTTATGTTTGTATATATTTGATATATTCCATCTTTGACCAGTGAGAGACCCCTTCAAGTAGGCTTCTGTGCCTATTTTTTTCTCTTTCATATAATCTCAGGTCTTTGATAGTTTTCTTTCTTTCAGGTATGATCAGGTGTTCCAGACTCATCACATCTATTTCTGGCTCCAAATTTGGGCTTTCTAATAAGTGTGGGTACCTGATAGAACAAGTATCTCCACTTCTTGTCCTGAATTCTCCAACAAAACAGAGCCTGAGTCTAGGACTTCAGGGTTGGTAGTTTAGTTGTGGGAAGTAGTCATAGGCTATAGGAATGAGGGACTGCAGGAGTGAGGCAGGGAAGGAAAGAAAACCAGCACAAGACTGTTATTATGTTGGTCACTACCACCATTGGCAATGAGGCTTCATCATCCTGGGATTCCCTGAAGAGCCTTTTTGAATGTACCTAGGAACTGTCTGCTTGGTAAATGGAGAGTGGAGCTTTTAGGTGCCAGCTCCCATCTCTCTCCCGTTTCTCAAAGGCTATTTCTCTCACACGTCCAGGTTCTGTATGTTTGAAAGCAAAGAGCTTGCTGATCAGGGAAATCCCAGGACAGGAAGTGAGGAATAATGAAATACAGTTGAGGTGAGGTGCTTTCAGGTTACATTTGTGGAAAGTTGTTGCCTAGGGAATGCCTGGAGTAAAAGATAGACTTAGAGCAGGCTCCTTAACAAGGGGTCCATGAGCTCGAATTGAAATTAAAAAAAAAAAAAATTCTTGTGGGGACGTGTTGGTGTGGGTGTGATATATTTATTAAATAATACAGAGTATAGTGTGGACTTAGTAAGGGTCCGTGGTTTTTACCTGACTGGCAAAGGAATCCATGGAACAAAAAAGATTAGGAACCCGTGACCTAGAGGATGGGAGGTGGGCACAAAGGGAGTCCAATATACTTCAGTTGTTGTTCAACATTATCTTGGTGGTTCTTGGCCATTTTCATTTTCATAACAATCTTAGACTCATCTTGCCAAGTTCCACCAAAAATTCTTTTGGCATTTGGATTTGGATTCCTTTGAATCTATAATCAGTTCGGGAAAAATCTACATCTTTACAATGTTGAATTTTCCAATTCTTGAATATAGTACATTTCTCCATTTACTTAGGTTATCTTTAATCTATCTTAATAATCTACTATAATTTTTTCTGCCAAGGTCTTGTAGTACATCTTTTGTTTGATTTAGCACCAGGAATTTTAAAAATTTTATGGTATTGAAATTAATTTTAGGTAGATTTCCTAATTTTGTTTTGAGTATATAGAAATGCAATTTTTTTGGTATACTCTTTGTGTATCTAGTAATTTTGCCAAATTCTTAGTGATTCTGATAATTTAGGGTAGATTCTTTTGATTTTCTACCAAAGTCACATATTCATATTATCTGGTATCAATGACCATTTTATTTTTTCTTTTCCAATTCTTGTACTTTTTCTCCTTGTCTTTTTACATTGGATAGAACCTTAAATTTCTGTTGATTAAAATGGTCATAGAAGACATTCTTATCTTTATCCTGTTCTTAATGTCAGATGAAAGATCTCAATGTTTTTTGATTAAATGTTTTGTTTGCTATAGGTTTTTGTAGATTTGTAGATACCCATTATTAGATTGAGAAAGTTACTTCTTTTTCTAATTTGCTTACAATTAATTAAAAATCATGAATAACTCTTGAATTTTACTGTATTTTTTCTGAATCTAATGAGATTATTGTATGATTTTCTCCTTTAATATGTAAGTGGTGATTTACATTAATTTTCTTTTTTTTTTTTCATTTTCTAATATTAGTCCAATTTTACATTCCTGGGTTGAACCCAACATGTTTCGATATATTATTGCTAGATGTGTTTGCTGACACATTTAGTTTTTTTCACATATATATACATTTTAAAATAAGACTTTTTAGTATGGGAGTGGGTTTTTGTTGTGCCATTTTATGGATGAAGGGGATTAGGGGCTCCCCCAGGAACCCTCAGTGAGAAAGGACACAGCAAGGAAGAGTGGTGGTACTTCTGTCCCCCTTCCACCTTTGCTGGCTTGCAGGCTCAGGTAATCCCCTCCACAACCCTTCCCTTGCCTCCTTGCCTCATTGGCTGTCACAGGCCTCAGCGAAGTAGGCAATACAAAGAATTCAGCAGACTGGCTAGTCTACTTGAGGCTGGGTTTGGGGCCAGGTACTTTCCAGTATATTCCCAGAGCGAGGAAGCCTTCATTGGGTGACATCTCTGAGAGAGTGCCTCCTGGTCCTGTTTGTCCCTTTCTCACACCAGCCCACCCCTGCCACCTCCTGAGGCGCAGGTGAAGCCTACTGCTCTCCCTCTGTGAAAGTCACAGAGGCAACATGGTTTTTGACTGTCACACTTCAGTGACAGAGTTCTGGAACCCTTAACCCACCCTTGAAGGTGTGACTACTAACCCTAGAAGAGGAAATCAAGGTTCATTCAGGGCTTACAGAGGCAGACCTGGGATTGAACCTGGAGCTGACTGCCTGCAAAGCCCATAACTTTGCCCAGTAATTGATTTTTTCAATACTTTTAAAAGCTTTCTTTTTAAAAATAGTTAATAGGCTTAATTTTTCAGTATAGTTTTAGATTTACAGAAAAATGGAGTCAATATTACTGAGAATTCCACATCACCCTGCCCTTATTGTTTCCTTTATTATAAACACCTTGTGTTGATATGGTATATTTGTTACAATTGATGAACTACTATTAATTACAGTACATAGTTTACATTAGGATTTGCTTTGTGTTGTACAGTTCTATTGGCTTTGATAAATGTAATGTCATGTATCCATGATTACAGTATCATTCAGAATAGTTTCACCATCTTAAAAATCCCCTGTTCTTCATCTATACATCTTCTCCTTTCCCTCACTCTTAAGTCCTGATACCCATTGGTTTTTGTGGGGTTTTTTTTTTGTTTGTTTTTTTGAGGTACTGGGGACCAGGGATTGAACCAAGGACCTCATAAGTGGGAAGCTGGTACTCAACCACTGAGCCACATTGGCTTCCCTGAGCTGGCCTTTTCATTTGCTTTGTTTGTTGTTTGTTTTTTTTGTTTTTGTTTTTTTTTGCAGAAGGCACCTGGAACCAAACCCAGGACCTCCCATGTGGAAGGTTGGTACTCAACCACTTGAGCCATATCTGCTCCCTAGCCATTGGTCTTTTTACTGTCTCTTTAGTTTTGCCATTTCCAAAATGTCACATTGTTGGAATCACACAAATGTAGCCTTTTTACATAGGCATCTTTTATTTACACACTGCATTTGTTTCTTCTATGTTTTGTTTTTTTTAAACAAATCAGTTTTATTGATGCATGTTAATAAAGCAAAAATCCATCCAAAGTATACAATCAATGGTGTTTGGTATAATCACATATTTGTGCATTCATCACTTCAGTGATTCTTACAGCACTTTCATTATTCCAATAATAATTTTAAAAATACAAACAAAATTCATCACCTCTCAGTCTCTTCATACTTCCCTGCCATACATAGCTGCTATTCTTTTTCCTTCTCTCTGGTATATTTGTATTTATATTTTGTAAAAACAGTCTTATATATGAAATATCACCCATATTTGTGTTTTACATGAGGTTTTACTATCTTATAGAGTCCCATGTAACAATTTTTAGCCTTTCTTCTAGTAATAAACATGACCTTAGACTTTCCCTTTCAACCACTGTCATATCCATAAAATAGTTACAAACACCATGATATGCTTTCACCATTTCTATTCATTTCCAAAGATTTACAAACAACCTTTTTACCAATTCTGCACAGAATAACCCTTAGCTTCCATTTTCTACCCTCCTTCTATTTTCTGGTGACCTATATTCTAATTATTAACTCCATGAGTTTACACAATATATTTAGTTCGTAATAGCACAATCATATGGTATTTTTCCTTTTGTTTCTATCCTACTTCACTCAATATAATGTCCTCCAGGTTCATCTATGTTGTTATATGTTTCACGACTTCATTTCTTTTTATAGCTGAATAATATTCCATTGTGTGTACACACCACAATTTGTTTATCCATTAATAAGTTGATGGACACCTGGGTTGTTTCCAACTTTTGGCGATCGTGAATAATACTGCTATGAACATTGGTGTGCAGATGTCTGTTTGTGTCTCTGCTTTCAGTTCTTCTGGGTATATACCTAGTAATGGTATTGCCAAGTCACATGGCACGTCTATATTCAACTTCTTTAGCATCTGCCAAACAGTCCTCTACAGTGGCTGTACCATTCCACATTCCCACCAACAGTGAATAAGCGTCTCTTTCTCCACATCTCTCCAAAAGTTTTCTGACTTTTTAATAGCACTAGTATAATTGGTATGAAGTAATTTGCATTCCCTAATTGTTAGTGATGTTGAACATTTTTTCATGTGTTTCTTTGCCGTTTGCATTTCTTGTTTAGACAATTGACTTTCCAGGGCTTTTGCCCATTTTTTAATTGGTAACTTGTCCTTGTTTTGAGTTGCATGATCTCTTTATATATCACGAATATTAAACCCTTATCAGATATGTGATTTCCAAATATTTTCTCCCATTGAGTTGGTTGCCTTTCATCCTTTTGACAAAGTCCTTTGAGGTACAATAGTGTTTAATTTTGATGAGGTCCCATTTATCAATTTTTTTCTTTTGTTGCTCGTGCTTTGAGTGTAAGGTTTAAGAAACCTTTTTCTCTCTTCTTGCTTGGAAAGTTATACACTCTCTTTCTATTTGTATGGTGCCTCTTTAGGAGTTTGGTATACTATAGTTAACTAATTAAAAAGTCAAATTATTGAATACCTTCACCATCCTCCTGAGCATAAAAGAACCTCAGAACGCTTTAACTCTATATTCTTCCCTCATGACTTAAATGTTGTTTATATCATTAATTTTAAATTTATTTTTATTTTTAATATTATAAAGACTATTGTTGCTTATTCAAGGCCATATTCATATTATTTAAATTTACTCCACCTATTGACCACATTTTTCCATTTTTTTATTCATCTTAGATTTTTCCATTTGGGATTACTTATCTTCTGCTTGAATTGTATCCTTTAGATATTTCTTAAGTGAGAATCTGCTAGGGTGAAAATTCCCAGTTTGTTTTTATTTTTATTTATTTTTTTTGTGTGTAAAATTGTCTTTAATTTTCTCTTACTCTGGAAAGACAATATTTTCTTATAATTGTACTATTAACCACAATCTTCATCCACCACCCAAATCACTATTGCACAGTTTCTAGATTATCCTCTAGTTCCTCTCAATTGACATTTACATCCCTAGACTATCCCTTTCAGCCACAATCACATTTATAAATCAACAGTTAGTTATACTCATTATAATGTGTTACTCTATTCCTTTCCACACTTTTGCAATGAACCTCATTAATAATGTTATATGCATTAAGTATCATCTCCCATTCACAACCCACCTTCTATTTCCTAGTAACCTATACCCTAGAGTTTACCTCTGTGAGTTTACTCAGCATATTTAGTTCATATTTGTGAGACCATACAATATTTGTCCTTTTGTGTCTGGCTTATTTCACTCAATGTAATGTCCTCAAGGAATCATGTTTTCATATGCATCCTGATTTCATTTCTTCTTATAGCTGAGTAATATCCCATTGTATGTATAAACCACATTTTGCTTATCCATACATCAGTTGATGGACATTTGGGTTGTTTCCAAATTTTAGCAATTATGCTATAAACATCAGTATGCAAATGTCAGTTTGCACCCTTGCTTTCAGTTCTTCTGAATATATTCCTAGTAACAGGATTGTTGGATCATACGGCAGTTCTATATTTAGCTTCTTGAGATACTGCCAAACTGTTTTCCATGGAGGTTAACCATTCTACTTTCCCACCAACAGCGAAGGAATGTTCCTTTTTCTCCACATCACCAGCACTTGAGATTTTCTGTTTCTTTAATAATGGCCACTCTGTAAGGTGTGAAATGATATCTCACTGTAGTTTTGATCTGCATTTCCCTAATAACTAGTGATGTTGAACATTTTTTTCATGTGCTTTTTGGCTATTTGTATTTCCTCTTTGGAAGCAACATAGATGAATTCAATGATATTTGCTTTTGTTGCTACCTCTTTTTTCTTGAACTGTATGAAAGTAAGTTTATGCCTTATAATCAGGGAGATATCATGACACTTCTACCTTACATACTTCAGCAGCTATCGCCTAAAAACAAGAACATTCTTTTACATAGCCATAATACTGTTATCACAGTCCATACATTTAAAATTGATACATTATTTAATATGTAGTCTATATTCATATTTCCCTAATTTTCCATTAATATCTATTATAGTATTGTGCTGTTTCATCTGTTTTTTTAAATCCAGGAATAAGTCAGGATCATTGAGTTGTCAATGAGTTGTCAAGCTCTTTTAGCCTTCTCTAGTGTAGAATAGTTCCCTTCCCTTTTTTTTTTGTTCTTGGTTTCTATTTTTTAGGACATTGACATTTTTAAGCATCCAATTATTTTATAGAATTGCTATATCAATTTAAAATATACCTGCACCCTGCATATATCTTCAAGTTTGTTTCTTAGTTCTTCAAACATAGTAAACATAGTTGCTTCACAGACTATATATTAAAATCCCCCTATCTGAAATGTTTGCTTGTTTATCTTCAATTTTTGGCTAATTTTGCTCATGGCATCTTGTTTTCTTACGTGTTTGCCTATTTCCGACTTAGCACTTCTCATTTTTTTTAAAAATATTATTTGTATGAATGCTTATTCTTTGAGGTCAGGACTAATGGTGCCTTTCTTCATAGAAGATTTATATTTGCATCTGCCAGGCACCTTGTGCTCTTTTGGTCTGGGACTACCCTAAACTTAGCTTATGGCTTGAAGTTCTCTGAACTATTCAAGTATTACACACCTAGGTTGCAAATTTGAGTCAGCAGTGACTTCAACTTCTTGGGGACTTTTTTCCTTTATTTTTCTTTTTATTCTCTTCCTCTGCTCAGCGCCATGGCAGGTTTTATTATAGCTTCCTGTGGGTGGTGCTGGAATGGCCAATTTTACTTTTGGGTTCCAGCCTAAGGTGGGGGGATCTCTTATTATACTTATACTTCTCATCTTATTGTACTTCCTAATCTTTGCCCAGCAAGCCACCAACCAAAACCTATGTTTTTCTGCATCAGCAAAAGTCCTAAGGGCAAAAGTGGCTATGGCGTTCTAGTGCTTTTCTTACTTCTCTGGTGCTTGGTTTCCTTTGGGTCTCAGTCTGGTAATTTCTTACTATCTTGATAACTTTTTAATGTTTTCAGAAAGATTACACTGTTTTCATCTAAAGCTTTTAGTTGTCTTCACGTGGAAGTTTGGTTCAAGTAAACATTACCTATCGTTACTGGAAATGAAAGTCCTCCTCTCTTTAATTATAGAAGACAATTTTGTTGTTTTCCTTATTAGAGATATAGGTTGGATACAGATATTTTTTATATTTGTAATGGGAATGTATATGGCCAGGCCCTGAGAAAGCAACACACTAAGAATTTCCTAGGGAATATTTACAAACGTGATAACTAAAAGAAGAAAAATAACCTTGTTATGTGCCAGACAGCTCACGTACAGTGTTATGGTAGATAACCAATCTCTGTCATTGGTTTCTATTACTGAATTCTATTATGATAGACATCCAATATGAATTAAAAGCATTACATTTTACATTTTAATAAAATGTAGACAAGCAGCATTTAACAAGTAGCTCCTAGTGAGGATGTACAAGACAGTGATTAGTGTTGAAAGCGCTCTGTTGAGAAGGGTCAGATTAGCTTGCTGTTCACTTATTTCTGGAACTTGTCACATCCCTAATGCCTGGTGAAGACTGATGAAAGCAGTAGTCCCTTTCTTCACTAATGTCAGTTGGACCAATGGAAGGGTGAACAAGTAAGTACAAGTTTTGTCCAATGTGTGTGATTGGCTTTATTAAAGGGATTCTAAATATTTTCTGTGAAATGAAATCTGACTCCCAGGCATTATTTTTTTGTCAGAAGGATTTGGTTAGCAAACATGATCAATTTTTAAATGTTTGCGAACAAGGGTTAAATTGTTAATACTTGGAAAAAAATGAACATAAGATGTATCCATTATCTGTAAAGAATTTTTTTTCTGTAATCCTCTCTAGAATTTCATCTTCAAAATAATCTCTTCTGTATTCACACATTCTGGATAACCAGGAATCTTTGGTTCCCTCTGAGCTTCTGTAGTGACCTTGCAACATGCTAATCATATTCAAATATGGATGTGATAATAGCAGAATAATTTGTATGTGGAATTAACTGTTCTAGATTACCTAATCTAGATATGCAATGGTTTGTCACAATTTCTAGATTTCCAGGCATTGTAAAACACACTTGCCATCCTTTTTACAAATGAATTAGTCTGCATATTATACATAAGTATAAAACGAATAAGCTCACTCTCTCCTATTCTAATATAAATTACACACTCCTAACTTCCTTGGAAGTATGTAGCAACTTGCACCATTGCCTATTGGTTATTTGAAAAATTTCCTAATAAACTCCAGGAATCAAGAAATACATATAAGATATATGTATGATTCCTAAAAGTATCACAATTAGAAAAGAGAATACTAAATTTCAAATGACAGAAATTTACTTCAATACCACTTAATCAAAATCAGGAATTTATTAGTCCATTTAGGGAACTGAGATGGTTCTCAGGATCAAGTGATGAGCTGTAGACACCAGGGCCTCAAAGATCAAAAATGCTCTCAGTGCCACAATTTACACATATTTATCTTTCTTCTTATTGCAGTCCACCTACCCACCCATCCAAGCTGCGCACATTTCTCCTTTTATCTACATGGCTTTATTTTGAAGAATGCTTCTCCATGTGTAACAGTTGAGATTATTTTATGAATTCCAATAAAAGAGAAAGATTGTGCTTTTTGAACTAATCTGTTCCTGTAGGTGTGATACCCTTCGATTGCCTTAAATTTGATTGAGGGTCCTTTGATTAGATTACTTGATAAGATTAATTTAGAGCTTTTGATTGGACTATATCAGTGAGGCATGAGCCAACTTGGTTCTCTGTCCTCTGGCTGGGTCTGATATAAAAGGAGACACAGAGAGAGACAGGCACAGACATGGGAAAAGGAAGCCACCATTTTGATCCTGCCATGTGATAACTTAAGCATGAAGCCCCCAAGAGTTTGGCCCATAGAACAGCTCAAGAGGAGATAAGCCCTGCTATGTGCCTGATAGCTTACAGCTAAACTCAGGAAGAAAGTGGAGCAGCCAAGGCCAATAGAGGAGGCCCAGAAAGAGACAAGCCCTGGTTGCTCACAGCTGAGCTCTGGGAGTTGGGCTCTAAGAAATGATAAGCCCAGGGGGAAGGCTGAGCCCTTGGCAGAGATTAGCTACCATCTTGCTTTGCCATTGCCTGGACAAGAGGATCAAAAGTAGCTGACTTTGGTGAGAAAGCACCTCTTATGGTGCGTTGATTTGGATTTTTCTTGGCCTTCAAATGTAAGCTTTGACATCCAAATAAGTCCCCTTTATAAAACTTTACCCATTTCTGGTACTTTGCATTGACAGCCCTTTGTCAAACTGAAATGCCATGTGATGTGGAAGACAGCTACCAATAGATTTAAATTCATTTTCATCCCAGCAAGTTCAAAGAAAGAACTTCTCTTTCCCAATGTCTGGCTATCTTTCAATGGAATGATTCTGACTGGCATTATTAGGGTCATCATGCTAACACCCAAGACCAGTCATAGCACAGGAGAATAAGGTACTCTACTGGCCAGGTCTGCTTACCCCTTCTGGCCAGGACAGTGGGTTCTGACTAGAAGAAGGAGAGTGGGGGTTGGCAGTGATGAGGAGAAAATATGCCAGACAGCCAGAAGAAATCCTTCAGAGAGTATGTTGTTAAAAAGGGTTAAAAGATGTTAAAGAATATTCCTAATTGAGAATGCAATCTTGATTCTAAGTAAGATAAATGGGTTTGGGAAAATGATCTACTAAATTCATTATAGTCATATGAGAAGATATGTTCTCATTATTAGAAAATCCCATAGATTAAAAGAATCAATAGAGCACGTTAGAGGAAAGAACAGTAAAATTAGGAATTGTTGCAAGTGTTAGGGAAGGAAATGATTAATAATATACTCAAGATTTTTCTCTGCTTAGATTTCTTCTACAAAGAAGTCACTGAGAAATGGTAGACTGCACCTTTTCTTCTTTCTTCCTTCCTTCCTTTTTTTTCTTTCTCTCTCTCTCTCTTTCTTTCTTTTTCTTTCTCTCCCTCTCTCTCCCCCCATTTCTTCCCATCCTTTCTTCCCTAAACCAAGAGGAAGTGGGTAATTATATGTGTTGTTTATATTAAAATTTTAATAAAGTCTCATTGATTTGTTAGTAAAAACAAAACTAGGGAATTTTGGTTATCAAAGAACAGTTATTTCAATATCTCTTCTTTGCCAGTAGGCATTTGCTTATGAATTTGCTGCAGTGAAAATAAAGTAATACGAATTGCTTCACTTTCATAAGATGCTTATATAATAGATTAACTTGAGTGATGCATGTACACACATGCATGTATATGAGTGTGAATTGCAGCAGATTCTACAAATGAGTATTCATCATATCTAATGGCTATAGAAGCCAAAGGTATTTTCACTCTTGTGTTTCTGCAAGCCTACATGCCTTTTAGACTCTGATGTTGAAAGAATCAATGACATAAAATAGAAGCTGTGAGATTTTAGTAAGGTAAACATGGTTTTAAAATAGTTTGTCATGTTTAATTAATATATTTGACAATGTGAATAGGATCATCTAAAACTGCTTTTGCAATCTATGGGCTTGGATAGCTACTCAAGTTACCCATTCTATGGCAATACATTACAAATTATAGATAGACTGCAATTATTTATAAGGAATTCACTTTGGCAAGAGACTATGATAATAGCATACAGCTCAGATGATACTCAAGTCATTAGAATTCCTTGATAAAATGAATTTCATTTAGTTCTGGCTTTCCTATTTGCTGCTTTCTTATGGTATCTGGCTTCATGTTTTCAAGTTTCATAATAATATACATTGTTTAGAAATCACATTCAGATGATGGAAACCATTGAAGAGTTTACTGTGACTGGGTCAGTACAACTATCAGCACCATCATTCAGTTGTTTTATACTGTACTTAGTATTTTTGTGGCTGAAATGTGTCTGTCCAGCTCCCAAATCAACCTGAAGGTGGCAGCTAGACCCAGTAAGAAGGAAGAAGAGAGTATCCTGCTTCCTGGCAATGGACATGCCCTCATTCCCACACCACTAGAGAGCTTGTTTCAATTGTTATGGTGACATCTGGCCTTACCTCGGTAAAAGTAGCCAGTTTCCTATGTCCTTGATTGAAGCCTGTTGAGCAGACTCTGGCCCCCAAATACTTTACCTTATTGATGCCTGGAATTAACAATTCTTTGCTTGTTTTTTTTGAGGTAATATCTTCCCTTATGTTTTCTATCAGTCTATAAACCATCAACTCAATTTGAAATGGCTTAAGCAAAAGAGAACATTAAGAACATTAGTTGGCTCACCTAACTCAAAAGTTTCTGGTTGGATCTATCCATTCAAGTGATGTCATCAGAACTCAACCTCCTGGGACTGCCTCATTCTCAATCAGTCTCTCTCCTCAAGGGGCAAGATGACTTCCAGCAGTTTTAGGCTCCTAGGCCACTTCTCAGCAATCCCAATGGAAAGAAAGCTTGCCTGTTTTTCAGCAGGTCTGATGAAATCTGACTTGAGTCTCATTGATTCCGATTGGCTTGGCTTGGGTCACGGGCCCTGTACTGAACCAATCACCATGCCCAGGAAGATATAATCTTGTGATAGGCCACTCCTGGGTTGAAGGAAGAGGTGAAGTGTTTCTGTAAGGAAAATCAGAATATTGTTCTCAGAAGATGGGGCAATGGATATAGGATAGTAAAAATATCTGCCAAGTGGTTCTTTCTTTAAATGAAGCTATATTTGCAAAGGAAAATCTGTTCAGTGGTTCAGTGATTCAGCTGTCTATCCATTCATTCTACAGATTAATTGCAAGCCAGGCACTATGTTATGCATATGTGAAAAGGTAAATAAGGGTCTCTGGCCTCGTGGAGCATGTGCTCTTGTGGGGAAGGAAGACAGACATTAAAAAAAAACTAATTATACAAATAAGGTAGTAAATATATGAAAAGTGAAATTGCTACAATGGCATACAAGGGGACTTCTGGGGGATCAGGAAGGGTTTCCTAGAGAAACTGATGTTTCCTCTGAGACCTGTAGGATGAGTCTAAATTAGAGGGAAGGGGGTGGGATGGAAGGAGAGAGTTCCAGGCATTATATCCCTATAGAATCCTATAGTTTCATCAAGGGAACCAGCACAATGTGACAACCTAGACAGAGAAGGGAGTGTACCAATAGGGTACCGATTGGGTTAATGGCCTTGGAAGGAGAGGCTGAGTGGTTCAGGGACAGGCTCTGTGCATTTTGCCATGCTGCCTGAGTCTCTTACTCCAGATCCATATGTAGAACAAGACTCTTAAAGAAGATCAGTAGCCAAGGTTTAAACTAGATAGAACTCAGAGAATCTCAATTTTAGGATACCTTTCCAAAAATATTTATTGCTTTTTTTGATTTTTCAAGTGAGAAGGGGCTGGAAAATAAACCCTTGGTTGTTTGGGAGGCAAATTAAAAATGTTTACTTTTGGCCACTGAAATTCTGCAAGTAAGCTATTCATTGTTAATCCACCAGTGTTCATCTCAGCAAATCCTAATTGTATCTCAACCTAAAATGAAGTAATCAAGAGGTCAAGCCTTGGGTCAGGTGGCATGAATGTGTTATTTTCACTTATCACACAGGTTAATTTCACTTATCACAGAACTCTTAAGTAGAGCCCAGGGCACTATTTCTAGTAGCCCTGGGCACTATTTGTATTGTGCTTCATTTTTACCATTTTCTCCTCAAATTAATTAAAAAATTCCTTCTTTACATTGGAAAATTATTTAGGCATGGAATAGGATTTCTCCCCTTATTCCATGTGTAATTGATTTTGGGGATTTCTGTTTCTGATAATGGTAGAATAGGTAATTCAGACCCACTTTCCTACTGAGGGCAACTAGAACAGCTAGACAGATTATAAACCAAATCTGCTTCAAGATACTAGAAGGCTAATGAGATGGTGAGGAATTACCAGGCCATGGTCCAGAGGAGCACAGAAGCCCAGGGAGGTGAGTCCTAACCATGGAGCCCTTCGTTGCTTGGGAGCACATGAAAATTCCAAGGCAGAGGCTGAGAGACTAAGAGGATGGGCAGCCCTTTGGGCTAAGGCAAAAGGAATGGGTGACCCGGCCTGCCGAGGATAGAGGGAACCTGGGGAACTGGCTTTTCTTTGAGGTTGGATTGCAAAGGGCTGCTTCGAAGATGTAGGGATGACTGGAAGTATGCCCGTGAAGCCACTTGAAGTGAAAAAAAATCATAGAGCTGGCAAAGGTATTTGCAGAAACATAATTCCCAAAGGCATTGTATCCATAATATTTGAAGAACTCCTACAGATAGTTAGGAAAAAGGTAATCCAACAGGAAAAAAAACAGGCAAGAGACTCGATCACATCACAAGGCATTTCACAAAAGGGGACATCCAAATGGCCAATAAACATGGAAACTTCTCAATGTCATTAGTAATCAAATTTAAACCACAGTGAGCTATCAGTACGCACCCCCCAGAAGAGCTAAAATTGAGATTGCTAATAGCAAGTGTTAGCAAAGTTTGGGGCCAACTAGGTCTCTCATAGACTGCTGGTGGGAGTATACATAGGTACAATTAGTCTTATAGGGTATGCATATCTTAAACTATGGTAGTTAGCATGATCTACCATAGTTTAAGATATGCATACCCTATAAGACAGCAATTTCATTCCTAGATGTATACTCTGTGCTTGCCCTTCTGCACAAAGACAAATTGGAGACAACCCAAATGTTTATCAGTGGTAGTCTGAATAAATTGTAGTATATTCAAACCGTGGAGTATTATACATAAATGAAAATGAACAGATACAACTATATGGAACAAAACAGTTATATCAAGTAGACCAAAAGAAGCCAGACAGAAAAAGAGTACATATTGTGTGATTCCATTGTTATAAATTTCAAAATTCAGGCATAACTAAATTGTAGTGTTTAGGATAGATGCATAGGTTATAAAAAGAAAATCACAGGAATGATTTCTACAAAAGTGAGGATAGTGGTTTTCTTTAGTGGGATGAGAGGGCTTAGTGATTGGGTGGGGTACACTTTTGAGGCACGTTTCTGTATGCATGTTATATTTCACAACAAAATCTTTTAAAAGCATTTGTCACTTCAATTTTGTCCACATCACTGAAACTGAAAGTGGGATTTATTACTTGCTCAAACAAATTGCAATGATGCTTTTCACTTAGAGCTCTGAAGCCAACCTGAATGTGGACAGATATACAGATTCAAGATCAAAATCCAGTTATACATCCTGGTGCTGATTACCATATGTTAATAGCCCTATTACTAAGTTTCATCTTCACTCCTCAGAAGCAATTCAATTTTATTTATTATTAATTAATATAGTGCTTTGCATATAGGAGATCATCTACTATTATTAAATTAAAATATAATTGAATTCCCATGTGAGAAAAGTGATCTATTTTGGAACTATAACACTTGTACCTTCTTAGTGTAAATCATAAAAATGATGTAATTTGGGACTCACTAATAAAAATAAGTGCTTTATGTAGCTGTAACTCTCTCTGTTCCTGTTGTCTTCTTCTTATAGGGCCCTTACTCGGCTGTTTGACTTTTCCCTTGTTGTATCTGGCCTGGAGGCTACAGTTGAAAAGGTTTCCTGCACCTGATGATGCTTTCCTATTGAGAAGCAATTACTTTTGTAATTTGAGATCTTGGAAAAATTAGTTTTCACTATACATTTGCATTTTCCCTTTCTTCAACATGGATCAAATAAGGGGATTCTTTCTGGAATTTGTCTCTCTTTTTCTTATTTTATTTTATTTTATTTTTTATTTTTACCAGTTTTTAAGTTTTTAATTTTTCTTTTTTTTTTCTTTTAAATGTTACACTAAAAAAAATGAGGTCCCCATATACCCCTACCCCACCTATGCCACCCCTCCCACATCAACAAACTCTTCCATCATTGTGGCACATCCACTGCACCCAAGGAATACATTCTGGAGAACCGCTGCAGCACATGGTCAGTGGTCCACATTGTAGTCCACACTCTCCCCCAGTCCACTCAGTGGGGTAATCTACCTCAAATACAGTAAGTCACATGTCTTGCAGAGGCAAATTGCTTTCAGGAAGTATTTCAAAGGGAAGAGAGTAGAGGTCAATATGAATGAAATATACCAAGAAACTAGAAACACAAGATGTATAATAGCTGTAAAGACAGTGGAAAACCAGAAAATGGGGCAAGATTGAAAATGAAAATTACTTTCTTTCCCTGAGTACCTGGAAACCTTTCACCACCAATGAAAGTCATGTTATATTTACTTGAGCATTCTCCTTTGGTATTTTCCTGCTAAACTGGTATTTGGGGTAAAGAAATATTTATCAGTTTCTCCAAGTATAATAGCTTCAGCCCTCATAATAATGGCAGCAGAAGTTGAAGGCATGTGATCAGTTTCATATGCTCATATTGACTTCTCCAAGCAAGGTTTAATGAAATGGAATTCCACTCTCTTTAGTTTTTCTACTTTTTAACCAAAATTTCTGCTAATAATACCAAGGGCAATTATATACCAGGTTATGTACAAAGTGAAGTACTTTGCAAACATTATCTCCCTTAATCTTCATAGTGAATATATGAGGTAGATGTGAGGTAGCTAGCTTCCAAGATGGCTCCCAGTGATCCTCACCTCCTGGTATTTACATTCTTGTTTGGCCTCTCCCACATTGGCTAGGGCTGACCTGTATGACCTATAGATGTTTGGAAGTGAGGGTGTGTGACATCCGAGGCTGGGTCATCAAGAAACATTTTTAGCTTCTCTCTTGGTCTCTTGGATTGCTCGCTCTAGAGGTAGTTGCTCATCATGCCATGAAGACACCCAAGCAGCTCTTTGAAGAGGCACCTGTGAGGAGGAACTGAAGCCTCCCACCAATAGACAGGAACAACTTGCTAGCTATGTGAATGAGCCATCTTGGAAGCAGATTTTCCAGCCCTAGTCAAGCCTTCAAGTGACTGCTGACCAGGCTGCCATCTTGATTGCAAATTCATGAGAGACCCAAAGCCAGGACAGCCCACCCAAGCTCCTTCCAAATTCCCAAATCACAGAAATTGTGAGAAATGATAACTACTTATTGCTGTTTGTAGCTACTAAGTTGTGGCATAATTTGGTATGTGGTAATAGATGACTAATGAATATGCTTGCTCTTATTATCTCCATTGTACAGATGAGGAAATTAAGGTTTGGGAAGATTAAACCCCAGGTCTGCTGTCAAACCTTTGCTCTTAATGGAACCAGGGTTTTTGTTCATTACTTATGACAGTAACTTTTGAGAGGGAAAAAATATTTTTTTCAAAATCAGGAGAAAGCATTTTTATCAATCAACCTTCATATTTATTTAAGTGTGTTTAAAAAAAAACATTGTGGGCTACTGAAATGCAAGTGCAAATATAAAATACAATGTCTGTCGTTAAAAGGTTTTGAGATTCATTTACATCTTACAGATTGCTCACCGAATAGAAAAGATCTTAACTTGTTCTGAGACTTAAAAAGAAGCAAATATGTCAATTTTTTCCCCCAGATTTTCTGCAAAGGAGGAGAGACTTGGGAATGAAAGAAGAATGCAGAAGAAAAAAGAATGTAAAGAAATAAGTTTTGAGATATTTAGGCTGAAGGGAAAGCAAAGAGATGAATAGAGATAGGAGGAGAGGGTATGATTATATGATCATGATAGTTATTAATGTGACATATACAAGTCCCCACAGCATCTGGAAGCATAATAATATACATCATGAGATTCTACCCCTAGCAGGCAGCAATCCACTCTAATTTGGAGCTCTTTGAAGCTCAGCTGCCTTAAGAGTTTCTAGAGGTGAACAGAATTCAACTCTGCAGGGAATGAATTTTTTGCTTCAGTGTACCTACTCCAGAACATTTTTCCTTTTTCTAAAATGCAGTGATGCACATATATAAAGACACAGTTCTTTTTAACAAAGCAATTTTATTAATACATATTAATAAAGCATAAATCCATCCAAAGTGTACAATCAATGGTATTTGGTATAATCACCTTGTTGTGCATTTATCACTTCAGTCATTATTAGAGCATTTTCATTATTCCAATAATAATAATAATAAAAAACAAGCAAAAAAACTCATCACCTCTCAGTCTCTCAATGCTTCCCTTGCCATATGTAATGCTATTGTTTCCCTCTCTCTAGTTTATTTGTATTTGTATTTTGTTAAAGCAGTCTTATATTGCAATATCACCAATATTCAAATTTTACATGAGGCTTCATTATGTTATACAGTCCCATGTTACATTTTTTAGCTTTCTTTCTAGTAATATACATGACCTTAGATTTTCCCTTTCAACCACTGTCATACCCATAAAATAGTACTGCTAGTTACAAACACCATGATATGCTTTAACCATTTCTATTCATTTCCAAAGGTTTACAAACAACCTTTTTGTTTTTTAAATCAATTCTGCACAGGCTAACCCTCAGCTTTTCATTCTCTACCCTCGTTCTATTTTCTGGTGACCTATATTCTAATTATTAACTCCAAGAGTTTACACAATATATTTAGTTCATAAAAGCACAATCATACAATATTTGCCCTTTTGTGTCTGTCTTGCTTCATTCAACATAATGTCCTCCAACTTCATCGATGTTGCTGTATGGTTCCCAAATTCATTTCTTCTTACCGCTGCATAATATTCCATTTGCTTATCCATTCATTAGCTGATAGACACCTGGGTTGATTCCATCTTTTGACAATTGTGACTAATGCTGCTATGAACATCAGTGTGCAAATGTCTATTTGTGTCAGTGCTCTCACATCTTCTAGGTATATACCTAGTAGTTGTATTGCCAGGTCACATGGCAGATCTATAGTTAACTTCCTTAGGAACTGCCAAACAGACTTCCACAGCAACTATACCACACTACATTCCCATCAACAATGAATAAGCATTCCTATCTCTCACATCCTAACACTTGTAGTTTTCTGTTGTGTTTTTTTTTAATGTGACCATTCTAGTAGGTGTGAAATGATATAATAGTTTTGATTTGTGTTTCCCTAATCAATAGTGATGTTCAACATTTTGCTCCTGTATTTCTTTTTTATTTATATATATATTTTATTTTTTGAAAGATACTTAGATTACACAAAATGTTACACAAAGAAAATATAAGGGATTACCATTGCCCCACTCCCATACCTCCCATCCTTCCCCACATTAACAACTTCTTTCATTAGTATGGTACATTCATTGCAATTGATGAACACATTTGGAACATTGCCTCCAAGCATGGCTTATCCTTTACATTGTGCTTTACACTCCCTCCCACACAATTCTGTAGGTTATGGCAGGATATATAATGGCCTGTATCTGTCATTGCAATGTTATTCAGGATAATTCCGAGTCCCTACAATGCCACCATATTATACCTCCTTTTCCCTCTCCCTGTCTTCAGCACCTCCAGTGGCCACTGTCTCCACATCAATGATATAATTTCTTCCATTGTTAGGACACCAATAAGTCTATAGTAGAATACCAGTAGGTCCATTCTAGTCCATATTTTATTCCCCAATCCTGAGGATTCTGGGATGGTGATGCCCACTCCACCTATAATTGAGAAGGGACCTCGATCCCATATGGCTGATGAATGGGACTCTCTTGCTTGCATTTGTAGACACTCTCAGTTACTTGGTATGGTGTTTGTCCATCCTCACCTCCTTGTTAGTTGTCCTGGGTGAGTTCAATGAACTGGAGAATAGGTGTTGCAACTCCACTGAGGCTCAGGGCCCAGCTGGTACATGGACAGCCCAAAGATTCAAGCCTCTTGAACGTATACCTACTAACTCCAGCACCTACTGTAGGTTCAAATAGAATGGACAAAGAGGCACATGGAGAGAGAGTCCAACTCTGCCACACTTGGGAGCACAAACTCCGAAGTAGGGCCCACTGGTGAGGCACCAAACTCCAGAGCTATCTGCCATGACTGTAGGACCTAGGTGTCTCCATAGCCCTCAGAAGCTCCACTATTTGGGGGTATTATCTACTTTGGTGGTCTATGAGACGTGCATAAACATTACCTCCGGGATGACCTCCCAACTCACTTCGAAGTCTCTTAGCCATATAAACTCATTTGTCTTTAACTTTCCCTCCTTTTATTTAAGGTCTTTTTCCAGTTGCATTGCTCGTTGGTGTTTGGTAGTAATATCTTGGTCCCAGGGAGGCTCATCCTCTGGAGTCATGTCCCACACTGGGAGAAAGGTAATGCATTTATATGCTGAGTTTGGCTTAGAGAGAGTCCACATTTGAACAACATCGAGGCTCTCAAGAGGTAACTCTTGGGCACCCTACAGCGCTAGGCTAAGTTGCAATTTCAAGAGCAAAGGCTCATAAGCCTAAATGTCAATATCAAGGGCCCACTAATGGACAATCCTTCTTCACTAGTCATTGCCCTGCCCTGCACTAGTCATTGCCCTGCACTCGGGGGATTGTTGCTGTTCCATTAGAGAATGTGGCAGAGCTCCCCAGGGTAGGAATTCAATATTCTTTCAGTTATTGTGTGACTCTCCACCCACTGTGACAATGCACATGAACATTTGGACACATTTATGTATCTTATATGTATGTCCACATGAACTTCCTCCCATGTATCCCCCATCACTGACACCCCACACCAATGCTCCTCCCCTGCCACTGTTGTAATCCTGCTGTGGTCCAAAACTTCTTCAAAAATGAATCCAAGAATATTGCCAAATAGAATTGGGGGAGGGAGCAGGTGAACACTGGGGATTGGCAGGTATGTGATTGAAACTATAATTTTGGGAAAGCTCTTTTGACAATAAGACAAGGAAGGGTTACTGGTTTAGGGTGTTGAATGGGGGGGGAGGGGGCCTATTGGAACAGGGTGCATCTGGGAGAGTCTTCTAGAGAATGTGTGAGTGATTATTTTGTCATAGTGTGTTGTATCAGTGGGTGGAGACCCACAAAATGAGTGGGAAGGAGTTGGACTCCCATCCTGGGAGGCCTGATATGTTCTCAAACAGAGGGGTGGTGTCCCTTGAGAGCATGGGTAGTTCCTAATAGGAGAGGACAGACCAGTGTGTCAAGCCCTCAGTGTTGTTGCAAGTAACTAAGAATCTTGTCCTTCAAGGAGTGAACACTGGTGGTTGCTGTAGGCCCCGAGGGGAGGTGGAGGGAGGAATAGAGTAGATGGAAGAGGGGTGTTTAGGGGGGAATGGAAGGGTTCTGCATGATCTTACAATGATGGGTACAGGCCATGTTGAATTTCATCAAAAATTTTAAAACTATGGTCTAGAGTATAGACCATAATGTAAACCATTGACCATGGTCAGTGGCTGTGTTTCAATATTTGTATATCAGTTGTAACAAATGTACCATCCACATATAAAAAGATTTTTGATACAGGAAGGGGGAGAAGGGGGAAGATGCTCAGTATATGGAAGTCCCCTGTGTTCTGTATGTGACTTTGCTGTGACCTAAAACTTATTTCAAGCCAAAAAAAAAAAAGAAAAGTAAGATACTGGAGAAGAAATGGAAGAAAATGTTATTGTACATATAGGACAACACCAATTACAGTGATGAAAGGCAAAACCAAAAAAAAAGTTTTCCTTTTATACTGTTTTTCACTTTAAAAATACCCCAATTTTTTTTACTTTATTTTAGTTTTTCTAAATTATTATATATTTTATTTCTAAGGTTTAAACCTTCCATTATTATTACATTTTCCTATTAATTGAATCTGGCAATATATTAGCCTTCATTTTTGAAGAAGTTTTGCTTCACAGAGGGGTTCAACTATGGCAGGAGAGGAGCACTGATGTGGGGTGTCATTGATGGGGAGTGCATGGATGGCAGTTTGCCTGGGCATGAATATAGGATATATAGAAATGCTTGGATGTTCATTGGGTACCGACACAGTGGGCAGAGATTCACACAAAAACTGAGGGAGTGCTGGGTTCCCATCCTGGGGAGCCCTGCCACATTCCCCAGTGGAACAGCAACAATCCCCCAAGTGCAAGGACAATGGCCAGGGAAGAAGGGTGGTCCAATGATAGGCCCTTGATACTAATGGCTATGCTTATGAGCTTGTTGTACTTGAAATTTCAACTTGGCCTAGTGTTGCAGAGTGCCTACCAGTTACTTCCTGAGAGCCTCCATGTTGCTCAAATGTGGCCACTTTAAGCCAAACTCAGCATATAAATGCATTACGTTCCCCTCAGTGTGGGACATGACTCCAAAATTTGAGCCTCCCTGGTGCCAAGGGATTACTATCAAGCACTAGCTAGTGATGCAACTGGAAAAAGACCTTGAGTAAAAGGGGAAAATAGTAAAGACAAATGAGTTTATATGGCTAAGAGACTTCAAAATGAGTCAGAAGGTCATCAGAGGGGTCACACTTATGCACATCTCAGCAGGATCTCATAGACAGCCAATGTAGATACAACCCCAGGTAGTGGTGCTCCTGAGGGCTATGGAGACACCCAGATCCTACAGTCATGGCAGATGGCTCTGGACTTTAGTGCCTTGCCAGAGGACCCTACTTTGGAATTTGTGCTCCAGACTGCGATGGAGTTGGACTCAGATGTGACTTCTCTACACATGTATCTTCTGTTCCTTTTATTGAACCTGTGGTTAGTGCTGGGTTTGGTGTATGCCCAGGTGACTTGGATCTATCCATGTGCCACCTGGGCCCCAAGCCTCAATGGTGTTGTAGTACCTCCTCTCCAGTTCATTGGATTTACCCAGGTCAGCTGACAGGGAGGTAAGGATGCACAACCAACACACTAAGGAACTGAGAGTGCCTACAGCTGTGGGCATGAGAGTCCCATCCACCAGTCATGTGGGATCAAAGCCCCCTCTCAAATGAGAGGTGGAGTGGACATCCCCATCCCAGCGTCCTCAGGATGGAGCAATAAAATATGGCCTAGAGTGGACTTACTGGTATTCTACTATGGAGTTATTGTGACTCTAGCAATGGAAGAAATTATATCATTGATGTGGAGACAGTGGTCACTAGAGTTGCTGAAGGCAGGGAGAGGGAAAAGGAGGTGTGATATGGGAGCATTTTCGGGAATTGGAATTGTCCTGAATGATATTGCAGAGAGAGAT
This sequence comes from Dasypus novemcinctus, assembly GCF_030445035.2. Lineage (NCBI taxonomy): Eukaryota > Metazoa > Chordata > Mammalia > Cingulata > Dasypodidae > Dasypus > Dasypus novemcinctus. The sequence continues at coordinate 16,614,451 of NC_080690.1, read as the reverse complement.
GTCAAACAGTATATATCCTGTCATAACCCACTGAACAGACTGGGAGCGAGTGTGAACTACAGTGTAAACTATAATCCATGCTGTATAGCAGTGCTCCAAAATGTAGTCATCAAGTGCAATGAATGTACCACACTAATGAAAGAAGTTGTTGATGTGGGAAAAGTGGGTGTATGGGGAGTGGGGCATATGGAAACCTATATTTTTTAAAGTAATATTTTGGGTGATCTATGTATATTTTTAAAAATAAATAAAAATCATATTTTAAAAAAAGGAAAAAAGAAAAAACATTTTTTATACAAAAATATTTTTCTAAATATTTTTCATTATTTTTTACATATTATTTAAAATTTTTAGTCTTTAGTTTTTCTAAATTATTATGTATTTCATTTCTTATGTTTAAACCTATCATGTATTTATTTTTGCCATTTGTATTTCTTCTTTGGATAATTGTCTTTTCTTAATATATTTTTTATTGAAGTATATCATTCATACAGGAACATACATAAATAATAAGTGTATAGTGAAACTTGTGAACTTACAAAATAAATATGCTTAACATCATATAGGGGTCCCATACATTACCCCTCCAGCAACACTTTGCATTGTCATGAAACATTTGTTACAGATTATGCAAGAGCATCATCAAAATATTGCTACAAAGTATAGTTCATATCTTATGTTTGGTGTATTTATCCCCCAACCCACCCTATTATTTTTTAAAATATATTTTTATTTCAAGCACACAGTCTCGTAAGCATAGTCATCAATATCAAGGGCCCCTCATTGGACCATCCTTCTTCACTGATCTTTGCCCTTGCATTTGGGAGATTGTTGCTGTTCCATTGGGGAATGAGACAGAGCTTCCCCTGTTAAGAACTTAGCGCTCCCTCAGTTGTCGTGTATAACTCCACCTACTATAACAATACCCAATGAATATCCGAACATATTTATATACTCTGTATACATGCCCTGGAGAACTCCCTCCCACCCATGCGTCCCCCATCAATGATACCCCACACCAGTGCTCCTCCCTTGCTATAGTTGAACCCCTCTGTGATCCAAAACTTCTTAAAAAATGAAACCTAATATATTGCCAAATTCAATTAGTAGGAAAATAAAATAGTTATGATAGGTTTAAAGATTAGAAATAGAATACATAATAGTTTAGAAAAACTAAAATAAAGGAAAAAATTAATTGGGGAGTTAAAAATGAAAAATATAAAACTTTGTTTTTGACATTTTGCCTTTTATCACTGTAATAGGTATTGCCCTGTATGTACAGTGGCAAGGCAATATCTTCCATTCCTTCCTCAGTGTCTACATCCTTTTTAAAGAAAATTTTTAATGTTGTCATCAAAAAAGTTTTAGATCCCAGTAAAGTCACATATACAATATAGGAGACTCCCATATATCCAAAATAAAACCCTTTTCCCCTTTCCCCAGCAATGATGTTTTTACATATGGATGTTATATTTGCTACAGCTGATGTACAAATATTGAAACATAGCTATTAACCATAGTTCCATTATGGTTTACATTATGGTTTATATTTTACACTGTACACTTTTCTAAATTTTTAGTTACATTATGGTGTACATTATGGTTTACATTTTAGACTATACATTTTTATAAATTTTTGGTGAAATTCAACATGGCCTATATCCATTGTTGCACAATCTTGTGGAACACTTCCATTGCCCCCCAGTTACCCCTCCTTCCATCTATTCTATTCCTCTCACTCCCTCCCCTCGGGGCCCACAATGACAACCAAGCTTCCCTGCTTAAAGGACAAGATTCATAGATACTTGCAACAATGCTGAGGGCTTGAAACCCTAAGCTGTCCTCCCCCATTGGGAGCCACCCATGCTCTCAAGAGACAACCTCTTCTCTGTTTGAGAACATCAGGCCTCCCCAGGATGGGGGAATAATACCTTCCAGCTCATTGTATGGGTTTCCATACACTGATATGACACACTATGACAAGATGAGCACTCGCACACTCCCTAGAAACCTGCCCCAGGTGCACCCTGTGCCAGATGCCCCCCATCAAACACCTTAAAAAGGTAACCCTTCCTTTTATTTTCTAGAGTTTTCTCAACATTATAGTTTCAACCACGTGCCTCACACTCTCCTATGTTCACCTGCTCCCCCCAAACCCTCCCCACAATTCCATGGACCATCTGACTCATCCTCCCACTCCTAGCTCCCCTGAAGCCTGCAAAGTCCCGCTCAATAGTATCCTTATGTCCCTGTCTTATCCCTTCACTGCACAACCAATCTCCACTTTATCATAGATTTCGCCCATGTAGGTGTCAGCTCACAATGTTTCTCTCTCCCCCTACTTCCTGTAAGCCTATCTTCCAGTCTCTAGCTCTCTGAGACAGCTTGATTTGCTTAATTCATATCAGAGAGGTCATGTAGTATTTGCCCTTCAATGCCTGGCTTGCTTCACTCGACATAAGGTCCTCAAGATTCATCCATGTTATCGCATGTGTTAGTACTATATTCCTTCTTACAGCTGAGTAGTATTACATTGTATATATAAATAACACATTTTGTTTATCCATTCATCTGTTGATGGGCATTTGGGTTGATTGCAACTTTTGGCAATAGTGACTAATGCTGCTATGAGCATTGGTAGGCATATATCAGTTCAAGTTCTTGTTTTCAGTTCTTCTGGGTATATACTCAGCACTGGAATTGCTCGGTCATATGGCAAATCTATAGCTAGTTTTTTGAGGAACTGCCAAACTGCCCTCCAGAATGTCTGGATCCTTCTATATTCCCACCAGCAGTGGATGAGCGTTCCCATTCCTCCAAATCGTCTCCAACATTTGTAGTCCTCTGATTTTTTAATAGCCACCAGTCTAATGGCTGTAAGATGGTATCTCATTATAGTTTTGATTTGCAATTCCCTAATAGCTAGTGATGTTGAGCATCTTTTCATGTGCTTTTTAGCCATTTGTATTTCTTCTTTGGAGAAGCATCTATTCAAATCTTGCCCATTTTTTGAATGGTTTGTTTGTCTTTTTATTTTTGAGATATAGGATTTCTTTATATACCTTGGATATTAGGCTCCTATCAGATACATGGTTACCAAATATTTTCTCCCATTGCATAGGCTTGAAATTTCAACTTAGCCTAGAACTGTAGGGTGCCTAAGAGTTACCTCCTGAGAACCTCCATGTCACTCAAATGTGGCCACTCTCTAAGCCAAACTCAGCATGTAAATGCATTACCTCCCCCTCCAGCATGGGATATGACTCTGGGGGATGAGCTCCCTGGTGTCGAGGGATTACTACCAAGCACTGGCTGGTGATGCAACTAGAAAAAGACCTTGAATAAAAGGGGGAAATGGTAAAGACAAATGAGTTTATATGGCTAAGAGACTTCAAAATGAGTCAGGAGATCATCAAAGGGGTCACGCTTAATACACATCTCAGCAGGATCTCAGAGACAGCCAATATAGATACAACCCCAGGTAGTGGTGCTCCTGAGGGCTATGGAGACACCCAGGTCCTAGGGTCATGACAGATGATTCTGGACTTCAGTGCCTTGCTAGAGGGCCCTACTTTGGAATTTGAGCTCCTGAGTGTGATGGAGTTGGGCTCAGATATGACCTCTCTACACATGCCTCTTCTGTTCCTTTTACTGAACCTGTGGTTGGTGCTTCGGTTGGTATATGCCCAGGGGACTTGAATCTCTGGACTGTCCATGTGCTAGCTGCACTCTGAGCCTCAGCAGAGCTGCAGCACCTACTCTGTGGTTCGTTGGGCTTATCCAGGTCAGCTAATGGGGAGGTGAGGATGGTCAACTACCACACCAGGGAAACAAGAGTGCCTACAACTCCAAATAGGAGAATCCCATCCATCAGCAATGTGGGATCTAAGCTCCTGTTGATTTAAAGGTGGAGTGGACATCACCATCCCAGGGCCCTCAGGATGGAGGAATAAAATATGGGTTAGAGTGTACTTACTGGTATTCTACTATAGAGTTACTGTGTCTCTAGCAATGGAAGAGATTGTATCACTGATGTGGAGACAGTGGCCATGGGAGTTGCTGAAGGCAGGGAGAGGAAGAAGAGGTGTGATATGGGGGCATTTTGGGGACTTGGAGTTGTCCTGAATATTGCAGGAACAAATGCAGGACATTTTATATCCTGCCATAACTCACTGAATGGACTGGGGAAGAGTGTTAACTACAGTAAACTATAATCCATGCAGTATAGTAGTGCTCCAAAATGTATTCACCAAATGCAATGAATGTCCCACAAACATGAAAGAAGTTGTTGATGTGGGAGGAGTGTGGGGGGGAGTAGTGGGGTATATGGGAACCTCTTATATTTTTTAATGTAAAACTTTGTGTGATCTATGTATCTTTTAAAAAAAGACAGTAAAAATTTGCTAAAACATTTTTTTTATTACAGAGGTTGTGAACTTAAAAATCATGCACACTTTTGCCCTTTTTAAATCAGGTACTTTGTCTTTTTATTGTTAAGTTATAGTATCTCTTTATATATCATGAATATTAAACCCTTATCAGATATGTGATTTCCAAATATTTTCTGCCATTGAGTTGACTGCATTTTCATCCTTTTGACTAAGTCCTTTGAGGTGCAAAAGTGTTTAATTTCGAGGAATACCTTTTTATCTGTTTTTTCCTTTGTTGCTTGTGCTTTGTGTGTAAGGTTTAAGAAACTATTGACTATGACAAGATCTTGAAGATATTTTCTTCTGTTTTCTTCTAGGAGTTTTATGGTTGTGGCTTTTTTATATGATCCTTTATTCATTTTGAATTAATTTTGTATAAGTTGTGAGATGGGGTCCTCTTTCTTTCTTTGGTATATGGATATCCAGTTCTCCGAGCACCATTTGCTGAATAGACTCTTCTGATCCAGCTGTGAGTGCTTGACAGTCTTGTCAAAAATCAATTGACTGTAGATGTGTGAGGGTCTATTTCTGAGTTCTTGATTTGCTTCCATTGTTCAATCTGTCTGGATTTATGCCAGTTTCATGCTGTTTTTATCACTATAGTTAAGTAATATGCTTTAAAGTCTAGAAGTGAAAGTTCTCCAACTTGGTTCTTCTTTTTAGAGACATTTTTGGCTATTCAGGGCCCCTTACAATTCCAAATAAATTTGATAATTGACTTTCCCATTTCTGCAAAAAAGGCTCTAGTGATTTTTATTGATATTGTGTGGAATCTGTAAATCATCTTGGGTAATACTGACATCTTAATGATTTTTAGTTTTCCAGTCCATGTACGCAGAATGTCCTTCCATTTATTTAAGTCTTCTTTGGTTTCTTTTAGCACTGTTTTGTAGTTTTCTGAATAAACATTCTTTATGTCCTTGGTTAAGTTTATTCCTAAATATTTGATTGTTTTAATTTCTATTAAAATGGATTTTTTTCTGATTTCCTCCTAAGATTGTTCATCAGTAATGTATAGAAATGTTATTGATTTGTGTGTATTAATCTTGTATCCCACCACTTTGCTGAACTTGTCTATGAGTTCTAGTAGCTTTGTTACGGACTTTTGAGGATTTTCTATATATAGGATCATATCATCAGCAAACAGTACAAGTTTTACTTCTTCCTTCCCTATTTGGGTGCCTTTATTTCTTTATCTAGCCTAATTGCTCGATCTAGAATTTGGAGCACAATATTAAATAACAGTGGTGACCGTGGGCATCCTTGTCTTGTTCCTTATTTCAGCGGGAAAGCTTTCAGTTTTTCACCATGGGGTACAATGCTAGCTGTACATTTTTCCTAGATGTACTTTACCATATTGAGAAAACTCCCTTCTCTTATCTTTTGGAGGGTTTTTATCAAGAAAGGATGCAGTATTTTGTCAAATGCCTTTTCTTCATCAATCAAGAGGATCATGTGGTTTTTCTTCTTCAGTTTCTTAATGTGCTTTATTGTACTAATTGATTTCCTTGTGTTGAACCACCCTTGCATACCAAGGATAAACCCACTTGATCATGGTGTGTAATTCTTTTAATATGTTTTTGGATTCAGTTTGTAAGTATTTTGTTGAGTTTTGCATCTATATTCATTAGAGATATTGGTCTGTAACTTTCTTTTTTTGTAGTATCTGTATCTGGTTTTGGTATTAAGGTGACACTGGCTTCATAGAATGAGTTTGGTAGTGTTCTTTCCTGTTAAATTTTTTGGAAGAGCTTTAGGAAGATTGGTATTAAATTGTCTTTGAATGATTGGTAGAATTCACTTGTGAAGCCATCTGGTCTTGGGCTTTTCATCTTTGGGAGGTTTTTGAAGATTTTCATTCATTTCACTTGAGAATGGTTTGTTGAGGTCTTTTAGGGTTAGTGTAGGTTGTTCTTTTGTTTCTGGGAATTTGTCCATTTTGGCCATGTCATCTAGGTTGTTTGTGCACAGTTGTTCATAGCATCCCCTTATGATCTCTCTTATTTCTGTGGGGTCACAAGTAATGTCTCCCTCTCATTTCTCATTTTATTTATTTCCGCTTTCTCTCTTTTTTTCTTTGTCTAGCTAAGGGTTTGTTGATCTTCTCAAAGAACCAACTTTCGCTTTTGTTGATTGTATTGTTTTTTGTTCTCGATTTCATTTATTTGTTCTCTGATCTTTAACTACTTCTTTCTTTTGGCTTGGTTTGTGATTAGTTTGCTGTTCTTTTTTCTAGTTGCTCCAGGTGTGCAGTTAGATCTTCGTTTTTAGCTCTTTCTTCTTTTTTAATGTAAGCATCGAGGACTATAAAGTTCTCTCTCAGCCCTGCCTTTGCAGTGTCACATAGGTTTTGAAATGCTGTATTCTTATTTTCAGTCATCTCAAGATACTTAATGAATTCTTTTATAATTTCTTCTTTGACCCACTGACCCACTTTCATATTTAAGAGTATGTTCTTTAGTCTCCATATCTTTATGAATTTCCCCCTTTTCCATCCATTATTGATTTCTAGCTTCATTCCATTATGATCAGAAAAAGGGTTTGTATTATTTCAATCTTTTAAAATTTATTGAGACCTGTCTTGTGACCCAACACGTGGTCTATCCTGGAGAAGGATCCATGAGCACTTGAAAAAAAATGTATACCCTGTTATTTTAGGGTACGATGCTCTCTATAAATGTCTGTTAGGTCTACTTCATTGATCATACTATTCAAGTTCCAGATGTTCTATTCAATACTGAGATTGTTGTATTGATGTCTCCCAACTATTATTGTAGAGACATCTATTTCCCCTTTCAGTTTTGCTAGTATGTGACTCATGTATCTTGGGAAACTCAGGTTAGGTACATAAATATTTATTTCTTCTAGTTGAATTGCCTCTTTTATTAATACATAATGACACTCTTCTTCTTTTATAACAGTATTGCATTTAAAAATCTATTTTCTCTGATATTAGTTTTGCTACTCCAGCTCTTTTTTGGTTACTATTTGCATGGAATGTCTTTTTCCAACCTGTCACTCTCAACGTGGTTGTGTCCTTAAGTCTGAGGTGAGTCTCTTGTAGACTGCCTATAGAAGACTTATTTTTTTTTATCCATTCTCTATGTGTTTTGATTGGGAACTTCAAGCCATTAATATTCAATGTTATTAATGTAAGGGCATTACTTTGTTCATCCATTTGGTCCTTTGGCTTTCTGTTGTCATATCTTACTGTTGTCTTTTTTGTCCCCACCATTTAATTTACCTTTCCTATAAACTTCTTTTCTACACTCTTCTTCAAGTCTCTCACCCTTGTTTTTTCCTTTTAGCCTGTATCACTCCCTCTGGTATCTCTTTTAATTCTGGTCTTTTGGTAACATACTCTTTAGTTTTTGTTGACTGTGAAGACATTAAACTCGCCCTCATTTTTGAAGGACAGTTTTGCAGATAAAGAATTCTTGGCTCATAGTTTTTCTTTTTCAGTACCTTAACTACATCATACCACTTTCTTCTCACTTCCATGGTTTCTGATGAGAGGTTGGCACTTAATCTTATTGAAGTTCCCTTGTATGTGATGCTTTTCTCTTGCTGCTTGCAGAATCCTCTCTTTATCTCTAATATTTGTCATTCTGAATAGTAGGTGTCTCAGTGTAGGTCTATTTAGATTTATTCTGTTTGGGGCGCATTATCCTTCTTGGATATTGATATTCATGCCTTTCATATGTATTGGGAAGTTTTTGGTCATTATTTCCTCAAATATTCTTTCTGCCCCTTTTCCATTCTCTTTTCCTTCTGGGACACCCATAATGCTTATATTTGTGCATTTTCCATTGCCATTCAATTCCCTGAGACCCTTTTCCATTTTTTCCATTCTTTTTCTGTTTTCCTGTCTTTTCCTTTTCAGATGTTCTGTCCTCAAAATTATGAATTCTGTCCTAGAGCATTTCAAATCTGCTCTTATGAAGACACAATTTTAATGAAACCTCATCCTGCCAGAGTCTCCTTCTTAAGAGTTATCAGAGAATACATTTTCCTGACTTTTCTCTTCAATATTCTCTTAAAGAAGATATTGTGTCATAGATACTAAACCCATAACCTACACTCTTAAGTAGAAGCACTAGGAACACAAGGTTGGCATTTAATTATAAGGAAAACAAAATGAAAGAATGAAATTGTTCCCCTGAGAAGTGTTTTTGTCCCAGTGAAAATTCTGTTTTAATGGGTGCAGTTTAATATTCAATTCAGTGCAATAGATATTCACTGAGCCTCTTCTATGTGCCAATCACACATGCTCCATAAGGCAAGAAGCTTACATTCTGGAGGTAAAGACAGGTTTGTTAGCAAATAATTGCAAAATAATATATCATTTTCAATAATAGGGGCATATGTAAAGGACAGAATGATTGGCACCCCTTGAGTGCATAGAGGAAGCTTTATCATGGGGAAACTTGAGATGGGTTTTGTAGAATGAAAAGAAGTTTGATAGGCAAATAGGGGTGAAGATGGAGGTGAGGGTATAAGAAGAAAGAATGAGCATATACATGGGTACAGTGGTCTGAAATAATCTTGCATATTGGGAGACTGTGTACAGTTATTTTTCCGGGAAAATTAATTAGTTTAATACATACTTATTGAATAAGCATGTATGATTCACTGTACTGGACACTGAAAATACAGTGATGGAAAAGATACACTGCCTGTCCTCAAGGAACTTACAGTCTAGTGGAGGAGGGAGATTAAATAGATAACCTGGAATGGGTGAGTATGAGGACATGTGAGATCATAGAGAAGGAGCAACCATGAAGTCGGGTGTCAGAGAAGGCTTTCTGAAAGAGGTGAGTCCAGAAAAAGTTTACAGATGAGCCCAGAAAGACAAATGAGAGTTAGCTGAGGGTAGGCACATACAGATAAAAAGGTGTTCCAGGCATGATATACAAGTCTGGAGTTGAGTGAGCACATAATACATTCTGATCTGCAGATTGAGCATAAAGTGCAGGAAGGGCAGGTTCCTACGATATATGTTGTGTTAAGGAGTTTAAAGAATTTTCTGGACCAAAGGATTTTAGGCATGGAAATATGATGACCAAATTTGCTTTTTGGAAATGTCATGGTGGCTGTAGTGTAGAGAATTGCTAGAAAGTGTAAGAATATATATGTGGGGGGTGGGGGGTGCAATTCTGGAAATAAGGAGGTCCATGAAGAAGTTGTTTCAGTCATCCTGGCAAGATATGAGGGTGACTTTACCAAAGGACTAGCAGCAGGGATGGAAGGGAAAAATTGATAGATTTGTGAGATATTGAGATAGCATCACAAGGTAGAGGCAGAATAATGTCATAATCAAGAGTGTGAGCTCTGGAATCAGAGTGACTGGATTGTATTCCCAGCTCTTCCACTTATTAGGTGCATGAACTGGGGCAGGCTACTTAACTTCTCTGTGCCTCCGTTTCCTTACCTGTAACATGAGGAAAATAACAATACTGGCATCTAAGGTTATTGGAGGATTAAATTAATTAAACACTGTCTGGCACAGAGTAGTTGTGCCATAGTAAGTGTTAACAGTCTGGCCATAGAAAGTGCTTAATTAGTATTTACTTAGTTTATGACTGATTGGAGGAGAAAAAAGTCATAAATGATGCCCAGATTTGGAGTTTGGTCAATTGAGTAAATGATGACTCTATTCAGAGAGGGAGTGCAGGAGAGAGCAGATTGGGAGGGCATGCTGGGCTTGAGGCGCCTGTGGACACCAAGTGGAGATGTCTCATAGGTAGTAGGGTCAGTGGAGTTGGGGCTCAGAAAAATGGGTGGAATACCATCCTTTAGAACTGCAGGAGGGCATGGCAGGGACTATAGAAGTAGAGGGAAGGCCTGAAATAGCTGCTGGCAAGAGAACTGACAAGGGAAACAGATTGCTGGGGAGCAGAGAGGGCCTAATGGAGGTTGAGACCCAAATTTTCAGTATCACGAGGCTGGGCTCTTGTGTGGTTTTCTCCAGCAGTCCTAACAGCTTGGGTGTAGGACAGAAGAATTGGGCCATCTGGCCTGAGCTGGTATTAGGGTTTTACTGGCTATGATGGCAAGACTGTTGTGAGACTGGTTGACAGGATTAACTGTGTGATCTGGGCTGGAGAAGGAAGAGAGTGAAGACAGGAGAGAGCTAAAGAGATTAGGGGTCAAGAGTTAAAAGGCCACGAGGAGGCTGGAAACCAGAAACAGTGGAAGTTTTACTCCTGAATATTGACTCTAATTTACTGGTGGATGGTTTATTAGAAATTCACAAGCATCCATTATATACAAAGCACTGTGTATGTATGACTGTCTCTTTTTGTTAATAGTCTATTGGGATTAAAATAAGCACACATATAACTGAAAGGTGGAAAGTTTCAGGTGCCATAAAAGAGGGAAAAAATAAAGTACTGTAAGGCCAAAGTGGTCCCTTCCAGATGGTAGGATCAGAAATGGCTTTGATGAGGAATGACATTTGGGCCAAGGAGGTATCTGGATGTGCAGAGGTGCAGGTAGAAGGAGCAGTGTGAGCAGATTTCTAGGGAAAAATACTTGTAGATACTGAGCTGCAAAGTATGTGATGCAATTACTATAGGCTGAAATTGCAACATATTGTTACTGATCAGGAACAAAAGAAAAATAGTCAAAAATTTTTAATGTTATAATTTTGTATTTTCTTTTCAAAACCAATTTATTGAAGTATATCATTCATACATGAACATACATAAACAATAAGTGTATAGTGAAAGTTGTGAACTTAAAAAATAAACATGCATAACATCATTCAGGGCTCCCATGTATCACCCCACCACAAATACCTTGCATTGCTGTGAAATATTTGTAACAAATTATGAAAGAGCATTGTCAAAGTATTGCTACTAACTATAGTCCATATTTTACATTTGGTGTATTTTTCCCCCAACCTACCCTATTATTATTTTTGTCCAGAAACCATACAAATTATCCAAAGTGTATAGGCAATGGCATTTGGTATAATCACTGAGTTACATGTCCATCACTTCAATCAATATTAGAGCATTTTCATTACTCAACAACAAAAACAAACCACTATCATACACATACGTTAGCGCTGCTAATTACAAATCCTATGATGTGCTTTCACCATTTCTGTTCATTTCCAAATATTTACAAACAACTTTTTACCTATTCTGTACAGATTAACCCTCAGCTTTTCATTGTTTAATCACATTCTATTCTCTGGTGACTTATAGTCTAGCTATTAACTCCATGAGTTTGTTTATTTATTATTTTGTTTGTTTATTTATTATTATTTAGCTAAAAATAGTGAAATCATACAGTATTTGTCCCTTTGTACCTGGCTTGCTTCACGTAGCATAATGTCCTCCAGGTTCTTCCACATGGTCATATGTTTCACGACTTTATTTCTTCTTACAGCTGAATAATATTCCATTGTGTATATATACCACAGCTGGTTTATCTGTTCTTCAGTTGATGGACACCTGGATTGTTTCCATCTTTTGGCAATTGTGAATAATGTCACTATGAACATTGGTGTCCTGATACCTGTTCATGTCACTGCTCTCAGTTCTGGGTATATACCTAGTAGTGGCATTGCTGGGTTACATGGTAGATTTATATCAAACTTCCTTAGGAACTGCCAAACAGTCTTCCACAGTGGTTGTACCATTCTACATTCCCACCAACAGTGAATAAGTGTTCCTATCTTTCCACATCCTCCCCAACACTTCATTATAGTAGATATGAAAGATCTCATTGATTTACATTTCCCTAATAGCCAGTGATGTTGAATGGGTTTGTTTTTGACATGGAATTATTTTTGTTAGAGAATTTGTAGGCTTACAGAAAAATATGCAGAAAATTCAGCGTTCCCTTATAATTACCCTCACAAATGCAGTTTTCTCTATTATTAACACTTTGCATTTTTGTGGTATCTTTGTTACAATTAAGGAAACATTATTATCCTAATTAACCTATTAACTATAGTTCAGTTTACATTAGGGTTCACTGTCTGTGTTGTACCTTCCATGGTTTTCAAAAAACTTTTATTCTAGTAACATATATACAATGTAAAATTTCACTTTTAACCACTTTTAAATATATGATTCAGTGGTGTTAGTTATGTTACCAATATTGTGCTACCCATCACTACCATCCTTACCAAAACTTTTCTATCACCCCAAACGAATGTTTTAAAGTACTTAAGAAATCAGTTATAGAGATATATATATTAAAATTGTCTTAAATAGTTCTTTTACTTATATTTAGAACTACATCAGGGAGTGCTATAATTTTTGCTTCAGCCATCAAACATAATTTAGAAAACCCAAGAAGAGAAGGAAAGCATATTTTTCTCTATTATTCCTTCTTCTTTCATGATGATAAAAGAAGAGCCCTTCTTTTACCATTTCCTTTCTGTTTAGAGAATTTCCTTTAGCTATTTTCTTAGTGTGGATCTGCTGTGGCAGATTCTTTGTTTTCCTTCTTCTGACAATGTCTTGATTTCCTCTTCATTCCCGAATGAATTTTCACTGGATATAGAATTTTCGGTTGATAGTTCTTTTCTTTCCTTGCTTGAAAAGTGTGTCCCTTCCTCTGGCCTCTGTGGTTTTGGATGAGAAATCTGCTGTCATTTGAATTGTTTTGCCTCTATATGTAAGGTATCATTTCTCTCTCATTGATTTTAAGATTTTTTCTTTTTTTCAGAAATTTCACTGTGATGTGACTTGGCATGGATTTCTTTGGTTTATTCTGCTTGGGGTTTGCTCAGATTCTTGCATTTGTAAATCCATGTATTTTGCCAGATTTGTAACATTTGCAGCCATTATTTCTTCAAATACTTCATCAGGCCCACCCTCTTTCTCCTTTCTTTTTGGGACTCCGGTGGCATGCATATAAGGTCTTTTGTTATGGTCCCACAGGTCCCTGAGACTGTTCATTTTTTTCCCAGTCTATTTTCTTCTGCTGTTCATATTGTCCTCTGCTTTATACTATTGGGCCCATCTGTTGAGTCTTTAAATTTTGTTTGTTTTATTATTCAGTTCTGAAGTTTTCATTTGGCTCTCCTTTATATCTTCTATTTCCTTGCTGGGACTTGCTATTTTTTCATTTTTTAGTGTGTTTGTAAATTCTCATTGAAGATTTTTAATATGGCTTCTTTATTTTATTTTACTTTTCCTCTATAATTTTTTTAAATGTTACACTAAAAAAATATGAGGTCCCTATATACCCTCCACCCCCCTCGCACAACTCCTCCCATATCAACAACCTCTTTCATCATCTTGGGACATTCATTGCATTTGGTGAATACATTTTGGAGCACTACTGCACCACATGGATAATGGTTTACATTATAGTTTACACTCTCCCCCAGTCCACCCAGTGGGCCATGGCAGGACATACAATGTCCAGCATCTGTCCCTGCAGTACAACCCAGGACAACTCCAAGTCCTGAAATGCCTCCACATCATATCTCTTCTTCCCTCTCCCTATCCTCAGCAGCTACCATGGCCACTTTCTCCACATTAATGCTACAGTTTCTTCCATTACTAATCACAATAGTTCCATACTAGAATATCAGTAAGTCCACTCTAATCCATACTCTATTCCTCCATCCTGTGGACCCAGGGATGGTGATATCCACTCCACCTCTATATCAAGAGAAGTCTTAGATTCCACATGAATGATGGATGCAATTCTCCTGTTTGCAGTTGTAGGCACTCTTGGCTCCCTGGTATAGTCGTTGGCCTTCTTCACCTCCCTGTTAGCTGACCTGGGTAAGTCCAATAAACCAAAGGGTAGGAGTTGCAAGTCTGCTGAGGCTCAGGGCCTGACTGTCACATTGACAGTCCAGAGATTCAGGTCTCCTGATTATACACCAATCTCAGCACCAACCACAGGTCCAGTAAAAGTAACAGAAGACATTCCCCAATGGAAAAGCAACAATCCCCTAAGTGCAATGGCAAAGACCAATAAAGAAAGATGGTCCAACAATGAGCCCTTGATACTGATGACTATGCTTATAAGCCTGTGTGCCTGAAGTATGAACTAGGCCTAGAGCTGTAGGGTAACTCTAAGAGTTACCTCCTGAGAGCCTCCATGTTGCTCAAATGTGGCCACTCTCTAAGCCAAACTCAGCATGTAAATGCATTACCTTACCCCCAGCATGGGACATGACTCCAAGGGATGAGCCTCCCTGGCAGCAAGGGATTATTACCAAGCACCAGCTGATGACATAACTAGAAAAAGACCTTGAATAAAAGGGGCAAGTCAGACCAGCAGACTATCTCAGCCTACATGTAATATCAGGTGTTTAAAACTGCTCTTTGACCTTGAATAAAAAGGGAGAAATGGAAAGGACAAATGAGTTTATATGGCTATGAGTCTCCAAAAAAGAGTCAGGAGGTCATCAGAGGGGTCGCTCTTATACATGCCTCAGCAGGGTCCCAGAGACAGCCAAAGTAGATACAACCCCAGGTACTGGTTCTCCTGAGGGCTACAGAGAAGCACAGTTCTACAGTCATGGCAGATGGCTCTGGAGTTCAGTGCCATGTCAATTGGCCCTACTTTGGAGTTTGTGTTCCTGAGTGTGATGGAGTTGGACTCAAATATGGCTTCTTTAAATCCTTGTCAGATAATTTTAATGTTGTTCTCTTGATGCTGGCATGTGTTGATTATCTTTTCTCACTCAAGTTGATAATTCCCTGGTTCTTGGAGTAACAAGTGATTTTCTATTGAAACCTAGTGTATTAGTCAGCCAAAGGGGTGCTGATGCAAAATACCAGAAGTCTGCTGGGTGTTAAAAAGAGTATTTATTTGGGCTAGGAGCTTACAGATACCAGGCCATAAAGCATAAGTTACTTATCTCACCAAAGTCTATTTGGAGCAAGATGACTGCCGATGCTGTGAGGGTTCAGACATCCTGGGTTCCTACATTCCTGGGGCTTGCTTTACTCTGGCTTCAAGGATCCTTCCTTCCTGGGGCTGGCTTCTCTTTCCTCTGTGAGCTTACTTCCAAGAGCTCCAGCTTAAGTCTTCAGCATCAAACTCCAACATCAAAACTTCAGCATCAGAAAACCCTAACATCAAAAACTCCAACTCTGTTCTTTGCCATGCATTTTATCTGTGAGTTTCCACCCACCAAGGGGTAGAGACTGAGTGGGGACTCCACACCCTAATGATAACTCAGTCATGCCCAGGTATAGATCAGATTACAAACATAATCCAATATTTCTTTTTGGAATTAATCAATTATATCAAACTGCTATACTTAGGTATTTGGGATATTATGTTATGAGACTCTGGATCTTATTTGAATCTCCTGGCATAGTAGGCTTTTTCTGATACTACTTAATTAGAGGAAAAGGGGGGCATACCTTGTTACTATGAGGCGGAGCTGGCAGTCCTGGTTTCCCATTTGATCTCTGTTGACATACAGGAGTGGAGGGGCTCCTTGTTACTGTTGGGTAAGACTGAGAGTCAGGCTGTCTACAAGCTTTGCTGATACCATTGGGGTGGAAGGGTCAGGGGTTGTCATTACTGTTCCTCATGTGGGGTGGGGTGGTGGTCTCATTACTGACAGGCAGTGGTAAACATTCTGACTCTTTGCTAGGCCTCCCTTGACACTACTCAAGAAGGGAGGGGTGAGTCCCCTCATTACCACTAGGTAGAGTTAGCATCCAGGCTCTGAGCTTGTTCTCCTTTAACACCACTAGGGGAGGGGTCAGACTTGCTAAGGCCTAGTGGGGTTGGAAGTCCCTACTTCACTTGGCCTTCTCTG
Source organism: Dasypus novemcinctus (assembly GCF_030445035.2). Taxonomy (NCBI): domain Eukaryota; kingdom Metazoa; phylum Chordata; class Mammalia; order Cingulata; family Dasypodidae; genus Dasypus; species Dasypus novemcinctus. Next base: position 16,598,260 of record NC_080690.1, on the reverse strand, counting down.
ACACCAGCTTGGTGGGGGTTGAGATGCTTATTACAGCCTGGTGAGAGTGGTAATCTAAGTTCTCTACCTTAGTTGGGGGGGGGGTTGGGGGACTGGGGTCTGCAGTTTTTCCTCTGGTGTTTGACTAAAGTAGAAGGGTTATTGTGTAAATGTCATCTATCTTGCTGGGCTGCCTCTTTCCTGTTCTTTGGCTAGAGAAAGCATGCTTTCTTTGGGGCTTTTTTTTGGGAGGTCTGTGTCTGTAGGCCTTTATGAATTACTGGTTTTTCAAGCACCCAGAGTGGCATATGAAGCAAAAGAAAATGGGTTCCCTAACTGGTCTGCATCCATTTCTTCACCTTCCAGAGTCTTCTTTTGTTTGTTATGTATCTAATGTCCAGGGATTTTAGCTGTATTTATTGGGAGGAATTGGGAAAAGTTCATCTACTCCACTTTACCAGTGGCAGAAGTCTCTTTAAGTCTTTTAAATTGATATATTTAATATTTAAATTACAAAAAATGTTAAACGTGCATAAAAGTAGAGAGAGTAGTATAATCCAGCTTCAATAGTTACCAACATTCTTCTGTTCTTGTTTCATCTATTTCGTGTTGTTCCACACACACACCCATTGTTTTTCCCTGCAGTATTTTAAAGTACATCTTAAGCATAATTTCTCTTTACTTGTAAATACTTCACTGAGTATCTTTAACGGATAAGAACTTTCTTTTGAAAATCATGTCCACAGTATCATTTTCAGTCCCACAAAAAGAACAATTATTTTTATCATCTATTATTTGTTTATTGGAATCATGATCCAAAAATGTCCACACTTGGATTTAGTCAGTATATCTCATAAAACTTTTGGTTCATGACAGTTGTCTCTTTCTCTGTATCTCTCTTTCTCTCTCTCTTTCTTCACATTCTCTCTCAATTTCTCTCTTCTTTCTTTTTTATGTTATTTGGTATTTGAATAAACTAGGTCATTTTCCTATAATATTTTCCCACATTCTGGATTTGACTAAATTATATTTTTACAGATTACAATGTTCCTCTATTGCATGTATACCTTGTGATTTGGTAGGTAGGTGGGTCTAGATGCTTAATAGATTCAGATTTTGGTAACAGTACTACACAGGTGGTGCCGTGTACTGCATCACATCAGAAGACACACAGTGGCTGTTATTCACCCTTTCAGTGTTGTTAGGATTGATTTAGAGGGCTCAGGTGCTTTCAGCCAGATTGAGCCATTATGAAATTCTCCATCAACATCTTACCTAATGAGTTTAGCATTGATGATCCTTCGTTTCATTAGGGGCTTTGAAATGGTGATTATTTTTGTGTCATTTCTTCTTCATTGATTAACTAGAATTCTTCTATGAAGAGTAACCTTCTCTCATCAACTATTTGGTTAACCTACAATGCAATTTATAGGATAAATGGTGGCTTTTTTTCTCTATGATTTCCTAAATAATTACTTTGGTGCCCTAGCAACTTCCAAAAGTGACCTTTTTTTTTTTTTTAAATACCATTTGAACTCAGATTTTAAAAAAAGAATCCTACATATAATAACATGACTTCGGGAAGCGGTTTGACCTAATCTAAGGGGGAAATGGAAAGGAGAAATGAGATTATAAGGCTGTGAGTCTCTAAAAAAGAGTCTGGAGGTTGTCAGAAGGAATACCCCTATGTACAACTGAACAGAGTCTAAGAGACAGATAAGGTAGATACAACCCCAGGTATTGGTTCTTTTGAGGGATAAAGAGACCCACGGGTTCTATGGTCATGGCAGAAGGGGTTCACTGCCATGACAGATGGCCCTTCTTTGGAGCTGGTGTTTCTGCGTGATGGAAATGGACTCAGAGGGGATCTCTTTTCACATGCTACTTTATTGGAATTGTAGTTGGTGCTGGGTTTAAGATATATGTAGGGGATTTGAATCTCTGGACTGATAATATGACACCCAGGCCCAGAGCCTCAACAGACTTCAGCTCCTACACTTTGATTTATTGGACTTACTCCACTCAGCTAACATGGAGTTGAAGAAGGTCAACCACCACAACATGGAGCCTAGAGTGTCTACAACTAGAAGAGGGAAGAGTGCATCCAGTACCCATGTGGAATCTAAGCCCTCACTTGACATAGGTGTGCAATGGACACAACCAATCCAATGTCCACAGAGAAAATGTGGAATGGGTGTGGGAATGGTAGCCATGGGGGCTGCTGGGTGTGGGGAACGGGAGGAAGAGATGAGATGTGGAGGCGTTTTCGGGACGTGGAGTTGTCCTGGATAGTGCTTCACGGACAATTACGGGACACTGTAGATCCCCCCAGGGCCCACTGGATGGAACGTGAGAGAGTCTGGGCTATGATGTGAACCATTGACTATGGGGTGCAGTGATGCTCAGAGATGAACTTACCAGGTGCAATGGATGTATCACGATGATGGGAGAGAGTGTTGCTGTGGGGGGAGTGGGGGGCGGGGGCGGTGGGGTTGAATGGGACCTCATATATATTTTTTAATGTAATTAAAAAAATAATAATAATAATAAATAAATATTAAAAAAAAAAAGAATCCATTGCAGATACTTTTTTCAAAAAAATGATACTCTAATTGTCCCATCTTCAGTGAATGGGAACTCCTTCAAGTTGCTTCTGTGTCCTTTAGATACAACCCCAGTAGCCTTTGATAGCTTCCTTATTTTATGGTATGATAGAACTTTCTAGGTTCATCCTATACATTTCCTGTCCCAGACCTTGAATTGCCCATTTATCCAAGGAGCCTCAGTTATTTAAAAAAAGAAAAACAATCATGAGGCCACAATGATATTTTCAATTAAATGTATGATTATAGGGTTTATAAAAATAAAACCGCTTTGGCTTTATACTTACAATGTTTTTTCCTTTGTGGTAACATACATACAACACAAAATTTCCCATTTCAACCACTTTCATGTGTACAATTCAGTGATATTACATTTACAATATTGTCCTACTATTACCACTGCCCATTGCCAAAACTTCTTCATCATCCCAAGCAGAAACTCTATACCAGTTATTAAATAACTCCCCATTCCCCCACCCACTATCCACCCAGCCTCCAGTCACCTGTAATATACTTTTTGTTTCTATGAATTTGCATTTTCTAGATATTTCATATATGTGGAATCACACAATAGTTGTCCTTTTGTGTCTGACTTATTTCACTCAGTGTGAGATCTTCATGGTTCATCCTTTTAAAAATACTAAAATGCTTGGTTCCTAACAATTTTGACAGAACTATTTATTGTTTTCAAAATATCGTTACTAATAATATTATAACCAACAATAAAAATACTGAATAAATGGTAAGGTTTTTCTGCCATTCTCTTTCCCTCTGAGGTTGTACAGTCAAGATATTGTGTTTTAAAGTCAGTTGTAATAATTGTTCTCTTTTTGTGATTTTTGCACTATGTTGATATATAGCAAGCTTCACTTGTTTCAGTTCGTTTTCAGTTTTTAGGGATTGATTTCCCCCCTCTTGTTTCTTTTTGATTTGTAAAATATTAACATGATTCAGGAGTCACCACTATAAAATAAAATATGCTCAAAAGTCTTTCATCTCTGTCTCATCTACCCTGTTCTTTTGCTCCCCCTATATGTAATTATTTTTAATGGTTTCTGTATCATTTCATATTTTATCCAGTATATCTTTTGGATAGATTACCAGAAGAGAGATTTTTGGGTCAAGGGTACATGCATATGTAATTTTGCTAGATATTTTATACCACCCATGTTTTTAGCTTTTGAAACTGTAATCATACTAGCGTAATGATAATTTAGCTTCTTCCCTTCCTGGATTTTTAACTCATGTTTCTTTTATCCAATTACATTGACTTTTCTTTTCCATTACAGAATGAACTATTAATGTCACCAGAGGGACTACTACTTTTTATTTAATTTAATATGAACACTATGTTTTCACCATTAAGCATCATTTTAATTTGTGTTACTTTTAATTGTATTAATGAAGCATGTTCCTATTTTTCTAAGACTTTTAAAATAAGGGATGAATATTGAGATTTTAAAATGCCTTTTCAGGATCTATTGAGGGACTTGTGATTTTTCCCCTTGTCCTACTAAAATAGGGAATTGTAATAACAGATGTTTTATTATTGAACCCACCCTTGCATTTCTGGAATAAACTCCATTTGCATGAGGAATACCTTCATTTTTGTCTAATTAAGCCTGTAGATTTTTCCCTGAGTACTAAATTATTTCTGTCACATAGTTTTTGACATGTAGTAAATTCATTGTCATAGTTTTAAAAGAAATTCTGCAATTTTGTTTTAAATTTTCTCTTTGACCCATAAGTTACTTAATGCTGAGTTTTAAATCTCCACATAGAAAAGACATTTAGTTTTTTGTCTTTGAGGTATTAATTTCTGCTATATTTATTGCTTTGTCATCAGAGAATGTTATCTGTATCACTTCTCCTATTTGGTATTTATTGTGCTTTTCTTCATGTCAATATATCTCCATATGTGTCAATATTCCTCATGAAGTATATTGTTTAAGTTTTCTGTAGCCTTACTGTTTTATGCCTATTTGATCTGTCTTGGACTGAAACTAAAAGGGATAAATTAAAGCCTTTTATTTTTACTGTGATTTTGTTTTTCCTTGTATCTCCTGTAGTTTCTGCTTCATAAAAGAGTTACTATACTACTTTGAAAAACATAAATTGTAGCCTTTAGCATTATAACGTGTCCTTCTTTGTTTTGTTTACTGCTTCTTAGGCTCTTATCTACATTTTCTAATATTAAGATTGTAACTCCTTTTTTAGAGACTCGTAGCCATATAAACTCATTTCTCCTTTCCATTTCCCCCTTACATTAGGTCAAACAGCATTTTAAAGTCATGTTATTTTATGTAGACAGGGATATTCTGCTAGATCCGCATTGAACCTTCAATTCAAGGTCATTTTCAAGTTGCATTATCAGTTGGTACTTGATAGTGATCCCTTGGTGCCAGGGAGGCTCATCCCCGGGTGTCATGTCCCACGCTGGGGGGAAGGCATTGCATTTACATGCTGAGTTTGGCTTCGAGACTGGCCACATTTGAGTAGCATAAAGACTGTCAGGAGGAAATTCCCAGGCACAGTGCTGCTCTAGGCCTTGTTCTTATTTCAGGCATATAGGCTCACAAGCATAGTCATTAGTATCATGCTCTCACTGTTGGACCCTCATTCCTTCCTGGTCCTTACCGTTGCACCTGGGGGACTGCCGCTGTTCCCCTAGTGACCACGACAGAGCACCCCCGGCCAGGAACCCAGCACCCCCCCCCCAGCTGTAGTTTTTAATTGTTGTCACTATGAGTATATCCAAACATTACCAAGCACCCTGGACATATGCCCCGTATAGCTCCCTGTCAGCCATATATCACCTGTCAATAGTATCCTATACCAGTATTCCTCCGCTGCCATTGTTGAACCACTTTGTGTTCCAAAACTTCCTGAAAACTGAAGCCCAATATAATGTAAGGATCCCTTACTAGTAAAATGGCATAGAGCAATGGGTTTAAAGGTTAGATATAGAATACATGTTGACTTGGAAAAATTCTACATCCTATCTTTTTCTTTTTTTTTTCCCCTAATTATTGAATTTCTCTTCACAAGAGCCCTAGACCACAGTAATTCATATATACAATATGCAGTACTCCCACACATCCACCGCAAAACCTTTTCCCTTCCACAGCGATATTCTTATACCTTATTCATATCATATTTACTTACAGTGATGTAGAGACTCTGTGACAATAGCTTTCAAACAAGATGACATCTGTGCTTACATTGTGGTCCATACTTTAGGATATACAGTTTTCTAAATTTTCAGTTATCCTATGTTTTACATTATGGTTTACATTATTAGTCTGTCGTCCCCTATATGTTTATGGTGTAATAGTACATGTTTTATATCCATCCTTGTGTACTCTCGTGAAAGTCCTCTCTTATCCCACATTTACTTTGGTTCCACACATTTAACATCCATTTTCCCATCCCCTTGGTGCCCACAGTGACAGCCAACCTCCGTTTCCCAAGGAGCCACGTCCAGAGATACTTGCAACAGCGTTCAGGGCCTAACTTGCTCAACTGCCCCAAAGCCCTGGGAGCCACCCTTTCTCTCAAGAGATACAGTTCCCTCTATTTGATGGCATTAGTCCTCCCCAGGATGTGGGTCCACCCCCACTCTCACTACTTGGGTCTCTATCCAATGGTACCACCCACTCTGGCCAAATGTTTTGACGATGCTCTTTCATAGTTTGTAGCAAATGTTTCACATCAATGTAAGGTGTTGGTGTTGGGGTAACATATGGAAGTCCTGTATGATGATATACATATTTGTTTTTTAGGTTCACAACTTTTACTTCACATTTACTGTGAAGTATGTTCATGTATGAATGACAAACATCCATTAAAAATTTTAAAAATAAAACAAAATGACAAATGTATTTACCTGGCATACTTTTGCCATCCTATAATTTTGATGCTTTTAAATAAGTTTGTGTCTGGATTACAGTGCTCTTAATTACAGTATAGTGTTGGCTTTTCTTTTGTGATTCAATATCTAATTGAATATCTAATTGTTGCATGTGTTACACACATGCATATGTAATTTTGCTGTGTGGTGTGTTTTCTTTGATCATTGTTGAAGTTCTTATGATGGTTAAGAAGTTCTATTTCTGTTCTGATGCTTACCTTTACACAGGTAGACTACGTAATACCCTCTTTCCTAATCAGTATCTAGTTCCATACCATGAGCAATAAAATTAGCTATTAACCTCTTCCTCTCCCTGTTTCTTTTATTCTGTTACTTAATTCTAGTATCATCTTTCTTAATCTTTACCTTTGTACTTATAATTTTGCTTAATCTTCATCATGATTTTCAAATTGGGGAATGAACAGTGGGATAAAGTAGACTTACTATTACTCTACTGTAGACTTATTGTTATTCTAGCAATGGAAGTACTTTTATCACTGGTGTAGAGGCAGTGGCCACCAGAGGCTCTGAAGGGAGAGAGTGAAAAATAGGTATAAGGTGGGGCATTTTCGGGACATTGGAATTGTCCTACATGATGTTGCAATGACCGATACAGACCATTATATATTTTGTCATAACTTACAAAATCGCATGTCACAGAGTGTAAACTATAATCCACGGTTAATGGTAATGCTTCAATATGTGTTCATCAATTGTAACAAAAGTATCAGACTAATGAAGGATGTTATTGATGTGGGAGAGTATGGGAGGAGTAGGGAGTGGGGCATATGAGAATCCCCTATATTTTTTATGTAACATTTATGCAATCTAAAGTTTCTTGAAAATAAATAAATAATTTTCATTTTGAAATAATTTCAAAGTTAAAGAATTGCAAGATTAGTGTAAAGTACTACTATATATTCTTTACACAGATTCATCACTTGTTAATATTTTGCCATTTGCTATATACATATATGTATATATTTCTGCCAAACTATCTGAAAGTTGCAGATACCATGTCGCTTTGCTCCCTAAATACTTTAGAATCTATTTCAGAAGAGCAATAACATCCTATTTCATAAGTGCTATGCAATTATAAAATTCAGTTAAATTAACACTTGTACAATACTATGTCTGCTATATAGTCTGTATTCCAATTTTGCCAATTGCTGCAATTAATGTCCTCAGGATTTTTTTTCTCAGTGTAGGCTTCAATCCAGGATCACACATTGCATTTAGCTTTCACGCCTTTTTATTTCCCTTTACTCTGGAAGATTTTTTCAGCCTTTCTTTGTCGCTTTGTCGATCATGACATTGGCACTTTGAAGAGTACAGTCCATTTATTCTGTAGAATATCTTAACTATTTAGGTTTGTCTGGTGTTTTCTTACGATTAAATTTAGGTTATGCCTTTTGGGCAACAATACTACATAAGTGATATTATATCCTTCTCAGGGCCTCCCAAATGACAGGAGGCACATTATGTCAGTTTTCCCTGTTACTGGTGATGTTGATTTTCACCACTTAAGTATTTTTACTAGCTGTCTCTTCTATAAAGTTACTGTTCTTCCTTTGTAGTTAATAAAACAATATTATTCTATTGGAGAGTAGTTTTAGACTATGTAAACACCTTGCTTCACATCAAACTTTCACTCATAGTCTTTATTGAAGATATAATTTGTTTTTTTTATTTCTTCGTTACTTTTTTCATTTGCTTTGTTAATTTATTTATTTTATTTTTCAGGAGAAATAGATTGGGAACTGGGTTGTCACTTCTAACAGAGTTGACTGAATCTTGAATTTCTCAGAATATGGAATTATTTCCTTTTAGTTTTATATAATTGACTAGAAGTTATCAGGATTCTTGTAATTTTTATTAAAAATTCCAGAAGGTAAACCTGAGGACTTGATCAGAACAGGTAACAGTGGAAATGTGGTTGTGGAGTTTAATAAATATGCTTTGAGTTAAGCATTGAGGTAAATTTATTTATTTAGTATTTGTAAATATGCCTTGAGATGCACATATGAGAACTATCAGCATTATTTACAGTAGGTAATTTAGTATATACCTTTTAACATGGATTCTGCCATGTTGAGGGTGAGATACAAAGATGGATGGGACAAACCATTACCCTCAAGAAATTCATAGACTAATAACATAATAGTGTTAAATGTTCTCTAATGGAGGTGTCCTCTAATTGGGAGCTAGGAGTACACAGCTCTGCTTTGATAGCAGTGGACAAAGCTTCTTAAGGGAGGTGACCCCTGATATGAAGGTTGGAAGATGAGTAGGAATTCCCTGGGCAGAGTTGGGTGAAGGATGCATGTCTGGTAGAAGGTATACCACATGAAAAGGCATAAAGATGTGCAAGACTACGGCTTGCTCGGACTACCATGAATAGTTCAGTATGGCTAGATGCAGGATATATATAGGTCAATGGCAGAAAATGAAATTAGAAAGGTGAAGGAAGACAATGGTGAGAAACATGCAACTGCCATGCAGGTCGACATGATGGATTGTAATCTAGAGAAGCCAGTTTTCCTCATGGAACATTTGTTGTGTTCTGGAAGGGATATTTGATTTTTTTCTATTAAGCAACCTTTTATTTATTAATTTTATGTTTTACTATCATCTATTTGATTAATTTCTGCATTAATCTTTATTGTTTCCTTCTTTGTCCTTTCTTTTGATTTACTTCTTTATTCCTTTTCTAGCTTTATGAGCTAGAATTTAATTAGCCTATTTTCAGTTTTTCACTTTTCTTGATATAAATATCAAAAGCCATAAAGTTTCCTGTGATTAGTGCTTTAAATATATATATATACCCTATAGATTTCACAACATAATATTTTCCTTATCATTATTTTTCTGAAATCTTGCCATTTCCATATGTATTTTTTCTTTCACCCAAAAGTTATTTAATAGAAGACTTTAAATTTTTCAAGTAAAAAGCCCTTTCTGTTTCTGTTTTTTTAATTTCTAGTTTTGTTGAATTGTGATTAGAGTTTTGTTTACATTATTTCTAGTTTATGGAGGCTACTGATGTTCTCTCTCTCTTTTTTTATTCCCTGGTCTGCTGCATCTCTTATTGTCTCTCCTCTGTGTCTCTTTTTGTTGCGTCATCTTGCTGCACCAGCTCTCTGCATGGACCAGCACTCAGTGTGGGCCAGCTTGCCATGCAGGCCAGCTTGCCTTCACCAGGAGGCCCCAGGAACCGAACCATGGACCTCCTATATGGTAGACGGGAGCCCAGTCACTTGAGCCACATCCACTTCCCCTGATATTCTCTTTATTTCCTATTATATGACCAGATTTTTGTGAGTGTTCCATGTGCTGTTGAGGAACACATTTATTTTCTAATTATTTCTATCATTTTCTATTTTTAGGCTGTAATGTGTGATCTGTAGCCCTGAATATTTAATGCATTCTATTGCTTGTATCTTTTATTACCTTACCTATTTTTTTTGTGCATTTCACTTGCCTTGGACTAAGAATAGTATGTTAAAATCTTCTATTATGTATGCATATCTATTTCTCCTTGCATCTCCTGTACTTTTGCTTTTTTTGGATGGTTATACTGTTTGATGCCCAGATATTTATAACTTATATTTTTATTGTGAATTTTGGCTTTTAGCACTATTAAAGTATTCTTCTTTGGCATGTTTAATGCTTTTTGATATGAATTGTAAATTGCCTTCAGAATCATAACCCATTTTTTCTTATTGTTTCTTTTGTCCTTACCCCTCATAGATGGAATGAGCCCCTAACCAAAATTTGGTTTGGGTGTTGAGATTGATGCCAATCATGCAATAGGAAGATATGGAAAGTTTTATTACTCATATAATGAGGCTTTCCGGGGAAAGCAGGGCAGGCTCCCAAGCAGGTCCAAAAATGATTCTAGAGAGCAGGGAAAGGATACTGGTTTTGCTTGTATCGAGGTTAGGTGGTGATACTGGGATGAGGAGTCCTATGTGCATGCCAGCCAGGGCTCATGAAGTTTGAACTTCCTGATGGTACCAAAGGAGGGGATGCCTAGACTTTCTTATCAGCTTGTCCAGATGTGGGCAGAAGGCGAAGAGAGGACTGGTGAGTTTGAAAGGGCTCAATAATAAAAATTCAGAAGTGGAGTCAGACTCTGTTACAGCTTCCATTTGTCTGGTAAATCTTTGCCCATCTCTTTTTTTTTTCTTCTTTTTTAAATCACTTTGTTGTAGGTGTCTGTATGTACATCATAAGATTGGGTTTTTCCTTTATGATCAAATGATTTAGAATATTTTCTTCTAATAGACAAGTTAATCCCATTCACTTTTAGTTTGATATGCTAGATATATTTGGTCTTAACTCTGTCATATTACATTTTGTTATATAATGTGTATGTATTACATTTAATTTGTCTTTTATTTAGTGTGTCATCTTTCCTTTTTCTATAATTTCTTTTGATATTTAGGATATTTACCTTTGTTTCAGTAGTTCTCTTTGTATATAAACCCTTTATAGTACCTGTATTAGTTATCTATTGCTGTGTAACCAATTTCCCCCCAACATAGTGGTTAAAAAAATGAATATTTATTTTCTTACAGTTTCCGTGGGTTAGGAATCTGGGTGTAGCTCAGCTGGGTGCCTCCTGCTCAAGGTCTCTCATGTGGTTCCAGTCAAGCTGTTGACTAGAACTGCTCAGTTATCTCAAGGATTAATTGGGGCTAGAAAGTCTCTTTTCAAGTTTATTCATGTAGCTGTTGGCAGGTCTCAGAAAATTCACTTGCAATTCCTGACAGGCCTTGATTCAGCAAGGAATCAAGAAATCCTTACTATATGGGCCCCTCTATGGGAATATCCTCATGACATGGTAGCTGGCAGTCCAGGGGAGAACTAGAGGGTGCCAAAGATGGAAAACATTTTTTAAAAAACTTAATCTCAGAAGTGAGAGCCCATCACTTAGACTGTATTGTTTTTAAGAAGTGAATACTTAAGTCAATCCCACACTCAAGGGGAGGGGATTACACAAATGCATGAATACCAGAAAACAGGTATCACTGGCTGCCATGTTAGAGGATTCCTATTATAATATCCTTAATCCTTTTTAATGATTTTTTCTGTTAGTGTTGTGTAGTCCTGTTTTTTTTTTAATTTTTTATTCCAGTAACATATTTACAACCTAAGTTTCTCCTTTAACCACATTCAAATATATAATTCAGTGCTGTTAATTACATTCAGTGTTATACTATCACCACCACCCATTATCAAAATTTTACCATCAACCCAAATATTTAATCCTCCTTTTTTTTTTTTACTATCCATTTGACTTCCAAGGATTACTTAATGCAATAGTCAATGATCTTATTCTACTTTCTTTTTCTTTTTTCCCATTTGTTTTTTTTAAAGATTAATTATTTATTTATTTCTCTCTCCCTCCTTCTACCCCCATCTGCTCTCTCTGTGTCTTCACTGTGTGTTCTTCTGTGCCTGCTCACATTTTGTGAGCTGCACATGGAATCTGTGTCTCTTTTTGTTGCGTTATCTTGCTGCATCTGCTCTCTGTGTGTGCAGCACCACTCCTGGGCAGACTGCACTTTTTTCACGTGGGGTGGCTCTCCTTATGGTGTGCATTCCTTGTGTGGGGGGCTCCCCCATGCAGGGGCACCCCTGTGTGGCATGACACTCCTTGCATGCATCAGCACTGTGTGTGGGCCAGCTCACCACATAGGTCAGGAGGCCTGGGGTTTGAACCCTGGACTTCCCATGTGGTAGGCAGATGCGCTATCAGTTAGGCCAAATCCGCTTCCCCCATTTGGTTTTAATTGCTTTCTTTCTATTCTTCAGGAAATTAATGTTTACATATTTTTCCCTCCAGATCTCAACTTTATTTTAATCTTTAGCTCTACAATTAAATACATGAAATTCTTATTGCCAGTCCTTTGGCTAAAATTCCTCAGTAATCTTTTGGCTGGATGAAGCCCATCCTCTAGTAGACTCCTCAAGAGGGGCACATATTTACCATATTATCTAAGTTTTTCACTGTAGCCTGGATAACAGGAGAGTTTGGCTATATCTAAAATCCTTGGCTCACACTTTTTAATGGTTCTGGAAAATGCTGTTCCACTGTTGTCTTGCTTCATATATTGCTTTCTCAAAGTATGGTGAACTCTAATTCTCTTTCCCTTGTACATTATTTTTTTTCCTGAAGACTATGAGGAGTTGTTTTGTTTTTTGTTTTTTATTTTTTTTAACTTTTAAAGTCTAATGTTTTTGCTAAATGTTTTAGTTTCCTTGTTGCTAAAGCAAATAACATGCAATGGGTTGTCTTAAACAATGGGAATTTATTGGCTCATGGTTTTGAGGCTAGGAGATGTCCAAATCAAGGCATCATGAAGGCAATGCTTTCTTCCCACAGGTGGGCATTCTGGGGTTGGATGCTGCTGATCCTTGGGCCTGGGGTCCTCTGTCACTTGGCAATGCACATGGTGGCCTCTCTTGACCTCTCCCTTCTCTTCCATGTTCCATGGGCTTTCAGCTTCTGACTGTTCCCTCTGTAGCTTTCTTTCTATCTGAATTTCATTTTGCTTATAAAGGACTCCAGTAATAGAATTATGACCCATCCTGATTGAGTTGGGTCACACCTTAACTGAAGTCAGCTTGTCAAAATTACCTACTTTTAATAAGTTTGTACTCACAGGAGTGGATTAAGTTTAAGAACATGTTTTTCTAGGGTACACAATTCCAGTCCATGAAATAGGATATGCCTTAGAGTTGATTGTTCTAAGTCAACTTCCTGGGTAGCCACTGGGTTTTAATTGGGTTTTCTTTTGTTTCTGGAAAATGTTTTGGGATTATAATTTTAAATATAGTTCCATTAGTTTACTCTCTTTTATTCTTTATAAGCTCCAATTATAGCGGGTTGGATCCTCTTTGACCGCCTTTTATTTCAGCTACTTTTACTCTGACCATTGTCCCTTAAAATATTTTTATTCTTTTTCTTTTTCTCTTCAATGTTCCTTATTATATTTTCATTCAAACACATTTTCTTTTCTACACCTCTTTCAATTAGGTTTTGCTCTGTTAATACCTTACTGTCTTGTCAGCTTTTTAATGATTTTATGTTTTTTTATTTGTCATTTAATCAAGCATTTTTAGCTTTTTTCCCACATGAGGGCTATTGTAAATAAGATAGCCTGATATTAACAGAAATATAGATTCCTTAGTCATTAATAGTTCCCTGAAATTGCAAGTGTTCTACCAGAGATCTGTGGAAGGATATGCAAAAAGGAGATAACATATTGCTTTGAATTAGGGATATTGGGAATGGCATATTTTATGGATAAAACTTCAGAACTTTTTCAGAAACTTCCTTTTCCCTATATCATGCTGCTGTTTTTTAGTTTCTTCCCAGATGTGAAGGCATCAAGCTTGATGTTTATTCTCTTTTAATAAGTAACAAGCTATGAAGTATATTTACTGGGCAGTGTTTGTTTATATCACTGGGAAGATGAAAAGTAGTAAAAAGTAGGAACTTTATATTTCTGTGTCTTCCCTGAGCTTAGTCTAGAATCCCTGCATCTACCTAAAATGGATTTTAGGTTTTGGGATAAGGTAAAATTTAGACTAGTCATGTGGTATAAATTCCTTGGGTTAAGATATTTGTTCCAAGCATTTGGTGTATTTTTGAAGATTAGTATTTTCTAAACCTTCCTACATGTGAAAAAGCTTAAAAATCAATATTTTGTGGCCTGTATTCAGGAATTAACTGTACTTCTTCTGAAACTTTTCTTGTTAACTTGTTAACTCTTAGGTAAACCAAGAAAATAACTCAAAATGACAAGTAGCAGACTTGAAGAGTCCATGGGGGCTGTTCAGATGAGATTAGTCAGAATGCTTAAAGGATTTCAGAGCAAAGTTTTACCACCCCTGACACCAAAGCTGGTTACAGAAGCGGAAGTAAACCAAATGGTAATGTATCAGAGAATTGCATTTAAAATATTTAATGCATTAATCTCAGGAGAATGACAGCTGCTACTAGGCATTCTCAGAATATCAAAAGGAGAATTGCTGACTGATTAGTATTGATTTAGTTAACATGGAAACTTGCTGAATAGCCTAGGCACTTCTTAAGGCCTTGAGATGTTTTTGAACTTACATAATAATTCAAAGTAGAGTCTTGAATTACTTAAGTTAATCAACTGAAGTAAGATCAGACCAGCAAATTATAAAGGTTTTCCAATATTAGTTTGAACCCTATGAAATTATCATTTATGTAGTTTTAAAACAGTCAAATATTTGAAATTTTATATGGTTTAACCTTATAATTTATTACTTTGTTGATAGGCAAAGTTATTTTTGTGTGTATATTAGTAGAATTCAAATAATGACTTATGATATCTAGGAAAATAAATGTTTTTTCTCTCATTTAAAACCAAATATACTTGTAATGAATTATAATTTGCTATAGAAAATATTAAAATTTTACAGTGCTGAGAATAATATTAATTTCATTTTGAAAACTAGTGTCATGTTGCATTCTGGTTAGAAAAATAAAATCAACCTTCATTCTCATTTTTTTTTTTGAGGTACCAGGGCTGGGGATTGAACTCAGGACCTTGTCTGTGGGAAGATGACATTCAACCACTGAGCCACATTGGGTTCCCTGAGTTGATTTTTTTGTTTGCTTCACTTATTGGGTGTTTTTTTCAGGTGGCATCAGGAACCAAACCCAGGACTTCCCATACCATTTAAGCCAGCATCAGCAACCCCATCATTCTCTTTTTAGTGGCAGTTGTGACATATTTAAAATAACTCCTGAGAGTTTTTGTTTTTTGTTTTTTGCTTTTAAGACTTCATTATTTTTATTTAAATCACAACACAGATGATATCCCTTGAATTTTATTATTTTGCGTTCCAATCAAAACGAAGTTACAAACTGAGTTGAAAGCTAAACCAGAAATATGGCATCATTTAAATGGATTTAATCATAGAAATTAAATATTTAGGGAAATAAAACATTCTTGAAGAGCACTGACTTTAACCCACAGTAAAATAAAACAGCTAAATTACATACTCTTGAATGTTAAGATATTGGCACAGACTTAAGCATTATATTACTTCCAGTGATCATAATCTCCTTGCCTATTAAGTAGGCCCTGGAACAATGTGAACATTCTAAAACAAAAATAAGCAATAGTTATTATTTATAGCTATGTATTCTCTTGTTAGGTTAGTTTTATTTAAACAACAGATTACATTTCCCCCTCATAACATTATAAAGTGTTACACCATAGTGAATATGACTGGCTCCTGGATCTGGTGATTGGCTTAGAGCTCTTTTAAAACAAGGATGGGCTCTTGTGATTTCTAAGAAGTCCAGACTCATTCTGGAGCAATGTAATTACACTTCCAGATCCTTTACATTTTACAACATTTCTCTTTAGCTTGATGTATCATGGTAAACACACAACTTTGTTTGCATGTTTTAACTTCAGTTGAAAAATACAAGTATTTCAAACTTCTTAGTTCTGACCAGTAAATGATTTTTGGAAAGGAGAGTTTTAAGCTCAAATGACCCTTCTGAGGGTAGATGTTAATCTTTTTTGACATGTTCCTGTGCAAGTTCTTGACTTTTTCTCCCCCAGGTTCCTTTGTGTGATTCCTTCAAATCATAAGGAAATAGCCCAACCATTTGTCATTTCATTACTATGGCAAGAGCTCTGAAGTACATGAGTATTTCTATTGTATAATTTAGTTACATTAAATATTTTATGAGGAAACTTAGTGGCAGTCCAGAATTATCCTGAAGTCTAAAAGCACAAATAATAATTCATTACTGGCATTTTTCACACTTTTTTCAGTGTAACCATATGTTAATCTGTTGCTCTTGTTTTAAATTATAGCTGACACCCTCTGAGTACCTGAAGGAAATGTCCCTCACCACAGAGCAGAGACTGGCTAATACACATGTGATGTGCAGACCACAGATCATTGAACTTTTGGATATGGGGGAAACAACACATCAAAAGGTAGCTGCTTTCTGTTATACTTCCATATAAAATAGATCCTGGGACAATGTGAACATACTAGAACAAAAATAACTAGTAGTAGTTGTTGTTTCTGGCTAACTAATTTTTCTTATTGTGTTAGTTTTATACACTTCATTTCTACTTCTGTTGATCTTGACATCTGTGATTTGGTGTGGAGATAATTACAATTAATAAGTATAAACCTCATGCCTTTTTTTTAAATTCATTTTTTAAAGAATATTACATTAAAAAAATATGAGGTCCCCATTCACCCCCACTGCCCTCACCCCACCACTCCCCCCACAGCAACACTCTCCCCCATCATCATGACACATCCATTGCATTTGGTGAGTACATCTCTGGGCATCGCTGCACCTCATGGTCAATGGTCCACATCATAGCCCATACTCTCCCACATTCCATCCAGTGGGCCATGGGAGGATCTACAATGTCCGGTAATTGTCCCTGCAGCACTACCCAGGACAACTCCAAGTCCCGAAAATGCCTCCACATCTCATCTCTTCCTCCCATTCCCTGCACCCAGCAGCCACCATGGCCACTTTTTCCACACCAATGCCACATTTTCTCGATTACTAACTACAATAGTTCATGAATAGAATATCAGTAAGTCCACTCTAATCCTTACTGTATTCCTCCTTCCTGTGGACCTTGGATTGGTTGTGTCCATTCCACATCTATGTCAAGAGGGGCTTAGATTCCACATGGATACTGGATGCAATCCTCCTGCTTTCAGTTGTAGGCACTCTTGGCTCCATGGTGTGGTGGTTGACATTCTCCATGTTAGCTGAGTGGGGTAAGTCCAATAAACCAGAGTGTAGGAGCTGAAGTCTGTTGAGGCTCAGGGCCTGGCTATCATATTGTCAGTCCAGAGATTCAGATCCCCTAGATATATCTTAAACCCCAGTACCAACTACAATTCCAGTAAAGTAACAGGAAAGGCTTGTGAAAAGAGATCACATCTGAGTCCAGCTCCATCACGCACAAACACTCCAAAGAAGGGCCAACTGACATGGCAGTGAACTCCATCTGCCATGACCATAAAACCTGTGGGTCTCTGTAGCCCTCAGAAGAACCAATACCTGGGGTTGTATCTATTTTGTCTGTCTCTGAGACTCTGCTCAGGTGTGCATAAGGACAATCCTTCTGGCAACCTCCAGACTCTTTTAGAGACTCATAGCCATATAAACTCATTTGTCCTTTCCATTAAACCTCATGCCTTTTGACTAGTCACTCTTCTTTTTTAGTTATATCTGGACACTATTTGATACTACTGTTTACAGATTAGGAGTGCATCCAAGAATTATATTAGCCAAGCTCAATTACTTTGTCTTTTCACCAAATTTGCAATCCCTCCGTGAGCTGTCATCACTAGAAAGGAAGAAAGTGGAATTATTAAAGTAGGTATTTAGTGTCAGTTCTGGCTTGTTTCTGATAACATATCTATGGTTTTAGCCTCTAAAGAAAAGCTCTTTTAAATATGTTTCTATATTTAATATAACCTATATGTTCTACGTTTTAGGTTGTATGATTATGAAATATCATTTCCTATATTTAATTTATTGATTTTTTTCATACCAGTTTTTGGTTCTCTTCTTTGAAAAGAAGAGAATTATGAATATGTTGGACTTTCTTTGTTCTGCCCTTTTGCACCTTGCATTTCCTCTCTAGTTTATGTTTAACTTCCTGTTCATTTCTCCATTTCATTATACTCACTTTCATCAGATTATCCTCCATGTCTCTTATCCTGAGTTTTGTGATGGTGAGTTTCTCTTAATTTTCTTTCTCAAGCTTGGCCAGCACAGCAGACATGGGTTGTCTTGCAGCATTTGACACAGGGTCTCCTATTTTGCAAATTTTTGTTCTCTTGGATCTGAGATACCACACTACCTTGGTTTTCCTTTTACTTCAAACATTGCTTTTTCTTCTTTTATTTGTTACATCTCTCTCCTCTTCCTGATCACTAAATGTTGGAGCGCCTCAGTGCTTGGTCCTTGGACCTCTTCTTTCTCTTCTATTCTCACCTCTTCTAGGGCCAAAGTTTTAAGTTCCATTTATGTGATGATTATTTTCACATCTGTATCTCCTGAACTCTGGATTGTTTATTCACCTCAATGTATGATAGGCAGCTGAAATTTAATATATCCAAGACTTACTTGTTGGTTTACCAATATTTTACCATTAAATATGTTTTTGAATGATCTATGTTGTTGCTTTATTTGTGAAAATGCTCTTTATCAGATTAAAGAAGTTACCTATTCCTAGTTTTCTAATAATTTTTATCATGAATAGATATTAAATTCTATCAAATTTTTTATGCATCTATTGAAATGATTGTAAAAATTTTTTCTTTATTATCTGAGTGTGAAAAATTACATTTGTTTTTAGTTTCTATTAAATTACAATATACATATAGAAAGGAAAACAAATTTTAACAAAGTGAACCTGCTTATATAACCACTATTCAGATCATGAATATAACAAAACCAACATCCTAGAAGTGTTGTTACTAGGATGTCCATTTCTTAGTTACTATCCATTCCTCTTCCAAAAAGAATTGCTAATTGACTTCTATCATAGGTTAGTTTTTTTCCTGTTTTTGACCTTTATGTAAGTAGAATAATACAATATGTACTCTTTAATATCTGGCTTATTTTACTCAACATTATGTTTTTGATGTTTATTCATGTCATTGTTTTATCAGTAGTTCATTCATTTTAATTCCATTGTATGATTATACCACAACTTGCTTACCCAGTTTACTGTTGATGAGAATTTGGTTGTTTCCACCTTTTGACTACTTTGTGTATTAAAGAAGTTGATGGCAATAATCTCACTAATTCTCACTATTGTCATCTGTACAGGTTAGCTCCTTTTTGAGTGTTTCCCACTCAAAAGTGTTTTTAGTTTTAATACCCATTCTATGTATTACATAGACTATGGATATTAAGCCATTTTTACCATTGTGTGACTATATGATGAATTTCTTCTGTCAACTACAGTTTTCAGGAGTTGACCTGGATCAGACATTATTCCAGCCTTTTCCATCAGAAATTATATTTCAGAACTACACTCCCTGTGAAGTCTATGAAGTTCCATTGGTTTTGAGAAACAATGACAAAGTAAGTGTGATCTCCAGGTTGGCTGAACCTTGCCAGGATATATAAGAAGGAGTAAAATAAAATGGGATCCTAAAGAATCTTAAATAAGTTCTTTAGTTTGATAGATTTAGGAAAATAGTCTGAAAAACATAGTCTTTGACTATAAGTTTAATGAAGACAAGGCTGTGTTGGCTGGTTGTTACTATATGTTCAGGTCCAGAGCAGTACCCAACAAACAGTAAACCTTCAGCATGTGCACTAACTGTGGAATAAAGGATTGACTAAACAGATAAGAAGGCCTAACTCAGCTGGGTTAGGCTTTTATTTAAGACAGGGCAATTGCTGTTCCTGTTTATATGCCTATGTTCCCCAATTCAAGATTTAAACTCATATGGATTGCAATTGTTGAGCCAATGTATTTATATAAATAACTTCTGAAAATTGTATTAAAAAAACAAACAAAACTTTTCTCTTCTAAAAAATATAGAGCCTTTCCCCTTTTCTTTCTCCTCCCTTCTACTTCAGCCTTTAGATTTTGTTTACAGAGTTTCAAAAGGTTTCTCTCACTGTCTATACCTTGTCTCCTTGTGGTTGTAATTGAGGATTTATTCTCCAGCTTTTGAGATGAACAAGGGTTTATTTCAAAAAAAGGCATTAAATCCCTGAGGATTTCCTTGACATCTAACAATAATAAAAGGAGGAATAGCACAGAAGGTCAGCATGAAGCACAGTTAAGTATGAAAAGTAAGAAATATGGGGAAGAAGCATCTGAGAGATTCTAAACTTCAGGTGTAAAGACAATTTAGAATACTTATAGGAATCTAAGAACGTGGGGACAAAGAATTCTAACTATAAGGAAAAAGAAAATAAATGAAGACTATGCAAGAGTCCAAGGCAAATGGAGACTTGCAGCTATATTCAGTGCAGTAGCTCATTAAAGGAATCAGTGATGCCTTTTGGAGATCAATGAGGTGATTTAGTGACAGCGAAGTCAGACTCTGGAGAAAATGGTATTTTTAATTTTTTGCTATAGTGTTAGCAAGAGAAGCTCCTGGGTCAGAAACTGAAAGGGCAGGCAGGAAGAAAAAAAATAACCGAGATGCTCAGTGTTATGTTCCTAGACCTCAAGAAGAGGTATATTATGTAAACATTAGGACTCTTTATCTTTTCTCCTAAGGCTGCCACCTAATTCACTTTCTCATATCCAATTCTCTTCTTCCCTTTCTCCATTTCTTTTTAACTTGCTCAGTTGTTCTTTGGCTACTAAAGACAGAGAGGAAGTATTCCAAAGGGACCCTCAGATACTCTTTCCTGACCCTAAATGAGGAGTGGTTATCAGTGGGTGTATACGAGCAAGTCAAGGTTAAAGGGCATGATAAGTTCTGTCTGCCAAAGGGCACTCATTTCCCATGGGTAACCCATCACCTCTTGATAAGAGTGTTGGTGGACATTCCATGAAAAGAGGTTCCCCATTCAGGGAAGGGCCAGCTACCCCAGCAAGTAGACAGCTTTTTCTCAGCTAGGCAGTTTTCAGCCAAAGGGGTGCTGATGCAAAATACCAGAAATAGGTTGGTTTTTATAAAGGGTATTTATTTGGGGTAAGAACTTACAGATACCAGGTCATAAAGCATAAGTTACTTCCTTTACCAAAGTCTATTTTCACATATTGGAGCAAGATGGCTGCCAATGTCTGTGAGGGTTCAGGCTTCCTGGGTACCTCCCTTCCTGGGTCTTGCTTTTCTCTGGGTTCAGGGTTTCTCTCTTCCCAGCGCTTGCTACTTCCTGGGCTCAGGGTTCCTCTCTTCCTGGGGCTTGCTTCTCCTTCCTCTGTGAGCTCACTTCCTGGGGCTCCGGCTTAAGACTTAAGCATCAAACTCCAACATCAAAATTCCAACAGTCAGAACCCTTAACTCTGTCCTTTGCCACGCCTTTTATCTGTGAGTTGCCACACCCTAATGACGTGGACCAATCAAAGCCCTAATCATAACTCAGTCATGCCCAGGTTACAGATCAGATTACAAACATAACCCAATATCTATTTTTAGAATTCATAACCATATCAAACTGCTACAGCAGTCTTGTTCTTAGGTGAGTTACTCCCAAGGCCATCATTCTAAGGGGTCTAGGGAAGCCTGAATCTCTACTGCTTTAGCCCATGGACTTGTAAGGAACCACTGGGACAGATTCGGAGTGCAGAGAAATGCTTTATGTGCCTTTCATCTTTCATCTGCTTTCTTTTTGGCATGGAGTTCAAAAGACAGTACCTGTTTGGTCATTAAATCTTTGTCTCTCTTACACACATGGGTGAGAGTAAGTCATGAACACTCCATAAACGACAGTACAGTTTTTCTTGGGAGGAATTACAAGAATCCAGGCTAGAGAAGACTAACCTGGGCTCAGAAGCCAGGTGTGCCATTTCCCATCTTGAAAACTTGGGCAAGTCACTTTGTTTCTGTAAGTCATGGGGATAATAATAGTCCCCATTTAATGGGTTGCTTTGCATTTTAAATGAGATAATGATTTAAAGGACTTAGCCCAGTGCCTTGGCATATAGTAAGCATTAAACCAATATTGTTATTGTTATTATTAGGGTTGTTTTCCTTTCTTCTCTGTAAGCCACAATTATGCTTTCATTAAAAATATTTCCAACAAGCTTACGTAGTATAATATACTTCAGCACATCATAAATGCCACTGCATGCTCCCCTTACAAGCAAAGACATTTTTATTCCTATCAGATTTGCACATACCTCTTCCTTACCTCCCCACTCTCTATTCTTAAGAACTCTGTTTTCCTATATTTCTTTTTCCCTTTCCCAACTGGATTATACCCTTGAGAGGTTGCGGTAGTCTTTTTTTCTCATTTTTTCACCTGAGACTTCTAGGTAATGTTTTCTAAATAACACTCTGCAGTCCCTTTGTGCCTTAAAAAAAAAAATCCTCCCCATTTTCTTGTGTCCCTGGACTCTCCACTTCCCACCACCCTCATCATACTTCCCACCACCCTCTTCCCCTAATTGCATTCCTTTTATTGCTTAAGCTATCTGAGACAGATAGTGATACTTAGCTCTGGGTGAGGCAAGCTGAGCAGGGAAATAAGACTTCATAAGAATGAAACTGTTTGAAGCTGCCCTGAGACTGGCCTCAGGGAGTTCTTGCTCCTTGGTGGTGTTCAGTTCTGACACCTCCACGGAGAGGCAGGGTAGAGTCAGGCCAGGCCTTGCCTCCCAGCCTCAGTGATTGGTAGACCTGTACCACTTTGAGCAAGTATCTATTTCTTCACCTTTGGAAGGGGAGTTGTAATGAAGGGCAGAGGTGAGCATAAGGGTTAAATGGCAAATTGTGTACCGTGGTCCTTGGAGGATTGCTTCTCCCAGAGCAGGTCTCACATGTTGGGAAATACAGCTTAACTCACTATCTGGGTGCGGCGTTTGGCTCATTAACTTAGTCTTTGAGGGTAGTCACATTAAATAAAATGAACAAAGGCTTGCAATAATAGTAAAAATGAGTAATAGTAATAATGCTAATAGAAATTAAAGCTAAAATGTACTGAGCACTTCCTTTGTGTGGCACTGAGTGGTGGGCCATACTGTCATCTCCCTTCACAGTTGAGGAAGCTGAAGTTCAGACTTGACCAGCAGACCTGGCTAGTGAGTAGTAGACAGAGATTTCAGTCTATGTCTAATTCCAAAGCCTGCACTTGTCCTTCTGCTTTTCCACATACATAGTGTCCATCATTATGCATTGTTTCCTGCAGGTTCCTAGGATGGTGAAAATTGTTGAGGAAAGTTCACCTTATTTTAAAGTGATCAACCCCAAAGATATTGGCCACAAAGTCGCTCCAGGAGTGCCATCCACATTCCGAATCCTCTTCTCTCCGGAGGAGAACAAGGTAGTTGCAGCACTGGCAAGAAATTTGTGCTGGTCCATGCTTGGTTGAATACTGGTCACCAGCAGTTTGCAATTCTAATTGTTCGCAGAAACAGTGGCGATGGTGGGAGGATGGGTGGCACGGATGAGAGGAGGTGATGGTGTTGCCAAACAGTGTTGAGGGCTTATATGGGAGCTTTAAGAATCCAGGGTGCAAAGAAAGGTAATTCCCCTGAAGACTCCCTCCCCACCCCAGCATATTTACATTTGATGATCCTGCTGGAGGGATGCCAAGAAGGAAAAGGTGTGGTCAGCAGTGAGCTGAGACACAGGGTAAAGATTATGGCTTACTGGAAGTTTGGGAATGCTAAGTGGTGATATCTTTCCTTCTCAGATTCTAACTAGTTTGGGCAAGAGATCCAAGACGCACATATTGATCACAGTATCACCCTCATTGATGGCAGGAATGTGGCCAGGCCTCAGATGGGGCATCCTCCTGTCCCCAGTGGCTGGTGGATACCTGGTCCTTGGTGAAGGGCCGACCTAGCCTCCAGTGCCGGGTGCCACAAGTGGAGAAGCCGGACCCGGTGGCAGAGACCTGCCTGTGCTGCTTAACCCCTGTCTGCACAGAAACAGCCGAGCTGTTTGAAAAAAAAAAAAAAAAAAGGTATATAGGGATCTAGCACATTCCCAGACTCTCCTCATCTTAGAAACTCTAGTGCTTCCTCAGGGCAGGTCAGGAGGGGAAGGAGAACTGAGGGTACAGGCCTCGTCTCCAGCCCTCTGCTGGGGTTGTTTTTACTATGGGCTGAAGTGGAGACTTGTGGGGAGGAGGAAAGGGATTTGTCTGCATGATCATAGGAGCAAGGACAGAAAACAAGGCTTAAATAGGCCTAACAAAATACTCTGTGAGAGTATATATAATGCTAGTGGTTGGCATGATTTTCTGTCTGGAGCCATTGTGGTTAGAATGAGCAGAGCACAGTGGGGTCAGAGAGCATTGGTTTTGATCCCTGCTCTGCCACCACTGGTATTTATTAGCTGCTTTTATTGTTACCACGATTCCTGCTGCTCTTGCTACTGTTACTACTTTTCTGGAGAGCAGGGGTAGAGATTTTAATGTGGCCTGCCAAGCATGTGTCACTGTAGTGGGTGATTAAAAGTCCCATTATATTAATACTGCTGTGATTATTTTGCCACTTTGTGGTCTTACTATTTATTTCTCAGGTAGGGTTTATGGAGCAGTAATTCTCTTTGGGGTGATACTAAGATAAATAGTCCTGGAAGTAGGGCTTTTTGTTATATGTTGTTCTGGCCCTCGTTTTTTGTGGGTTTTTTTTTTCCTCACTCAAGGCTGTCTCTGTCTCAAAAAGAATGGTACTAGGGTTTAGTTTGAGCATCAAATTCCTACACTGTCATTTCTGTAGGAAGCTGATTATAAGGATTTGAGCAGCTCAAAATACTAGGAGTGCTCGATTTGAGGAGTTGGCTTTCCTTAATTGTCCTCTGTGCTAGAGAAAATATGTCTTCTGTTGGATAAGCGTTGTTCTCCCCTTCAGGGGTAGAAATGCTCCATGCCATGATAGGGGTGTGGGTTAAGTGGATGACTTCATTTGTCAAAATTGTGATTTAATAGTTACATGGTCCAACATATATAAATTTTACCTAGAAACTGTAAAAAATAACCACAATAGAGGGGGCATGGGTGGAGGTATAGATGAAACCAGAAAGACAACATGTTAATAACTGGCGAATCCGGGTGATAAGTACACTGGGGTTTGTTATATTATTCTTGTTTACTTATATATGTCTTAAATTTTCCATAATCAGATGGTAAAAGATACAGAAACTTTTAAAAACTTCTTACCTATAAAGCAAATAAAACTGAAATGTATTTTAGGTATATTCATATTTACTTTGTAAATGTGAAATGCTAACATTCCCACTGAGGATTATTACTTGGCTATATTTTGTGGCTACTGATCTTACTTCTAGCTTTTTCATTCCATTGTACCATTCCATTTATCCAACATTGCATGTCTATTGTGAAGCCCCTAATTTAAAAAAATTAACCAAGTTAAGTGTTGATATGCTATTTCTTCTAAATATTTGAAAGTAATCAAAGGCTCCAAGCATGGAAGAGGAGACACACAGAGACACTAACAGTTTCCAATGAGAATTTCAACTATCAGATTTTGGATACATTGATATTTTGTGTTGGGCTTGGACTCTAAGATATAATATAATTGATGGAATTCACTTTTCTAAAGATGGAGTTGTCTTCTCCTTTTGCTGACTGTCTAAGACTGATGGGTATTTGGGGAAGCCCTGCTGCTAGTTTTGGTTACCTGCAAAGATCCTGTCCATGTGCTCCTTCAGCAGGAACCTGCTGTCAGTAGTTTTTCCAGGCATCTCCATCCCCCCTTAACTGGTCGAAATCCCAGAGACACACACAGGATGACAGACTAGAGTTAGGCGTGCTGTCTTCAGTGCTGCCCCAGAATGTAGCGGAGGAGTAACTAGAGCCAGATTTATTTTAGGAAAATAAAAGTCAGTCATTTCACTAAGTGTCACTTTTTCTTCAGTTGACCAAATTGATAGCCAGAGTACATAAGTATTTTTTCTTCCTTATCCCCTGCTGATCTGAGAACACTCCATTCTCTTTTACCCTCCTCACATCTGGAGGGTGAGATATGCAAATTGCAGCATGCCACAACTTAATAAGCCAGTCCCCTTTCAATTGGATTTTCAGCACCCATATATATTAGCATGTCGAAGATGATAATACAATTAACATTTTTTTTTCCTGTCATCTACTAATCTGGCTTCCTGGCAATTTAACTTGTTAAGAATACCAACTACCCAGATAACAGGTGCAGTAAATTCACTTCAACTTCCTTTATCTCTTCTTCTCATGTAGGCTTTTTTTTAAAAAAGATGATGGATATGTTAAAAGAAATATGAAAAATATTAGGCTTTCATTAAAAAACAAAACAGCGTACTTACTTGGACTCAAGAAAGAATCTGTTTACAGTGGTGCTGCCCTATGGAAAGGACAGCAATGGCTTGAAGGAAGTGTGCAGTGATGCAATTTTTTGCTCAGTATGTTTTAGGAGAATATCCACTTTGTTGTCAAAATACTTTTCCTGATTTTTACTAAGAAATAATTTTTAAAAATGGCCTGAGAATAGAAAAATGTTAATATATTTTATATTATCTAGATTTGTAATAATGAACTATGTTGCCAGCATTTTGAATTAAAAAAAGGTATAAAAATTTCCAGTCATTCTCTGGATCTTTCTTGGTTCTTAAGCAAAAATAATGACAGGGTTTTTGTTCACTCTTTGCTGGAATCAGCCTCCCCCAGTTTAGTCTGGGTCACCCCTGTGACTCTAGTGCCTAGCACAGTGTCTGATATATTTTAATCATGCAGTAAATGTTTGTTGACTGAGATAAGTAAGTGAAAGTTAATCTCAAGAAAATATAAAGGAGGTTCTTCAGCTCAAGGATGAGCTCCAGATGATAGAAGTACAAAGGCACAATATCTTTTTGTTCCACGAATGCATTAGACATGAACTTTCTTTCTTGTCCTTTCAACCAGGTTGGAAAGATGCCCAGGAGTTCTTCTTTAAGAAGTTTTCTCTCTATTGCATTTCACATTTTTAGTGAGTCATATCACTTCTTTTTAGCTGTCTGGACTTAATAAATGTCATTTGATAGTAAGGCTAACAAGGATTTTAATAGTTCTTTTTATGATGAACTCTTGACAGTTTAGTACTCAGGTGAAGATATTAAAGTGAATAACATCCTTCCACTCTCAAAAAAAAAATTACAGGACACCTACTCTGTGCCAGGCCCAGTTCTATGAGGCAGGATCCAATGGAGATCAGAACAAGCTTTGGCATTCATGGGGCTTACAATTCTACAATGAATCAAACAAATATGTAATTTAATGTCAGGTATTGACATGACAGAGGATAGAGAGTAATGGAGGTCCCATTTTTTCTTTTCTTTCTTTCTGTTTTTTGTTTCGTTTTGTTTTGCATTTCATTATTTATTGAGATATTTAAGCTTCCACACTAAGTTTTTACAAGCTGGCACTGACAAATTATTTCTCCCACAGAACTATAACCACACATTTCCAGACAGTATAAATATATAGCTAAACTAGCATAAAATGCACATCACCATTTTATCGATTACATAGTAAAAAAAATCAAGTATCCAGATATTAAGTTACACAGCTCAGAAGGCATATAAAATATTAGATGTCTGCTGGATTCATTAGCAGAAAATACTTCTTTTTTTGCAAGAGGTTGGGAAGAAAAGGAAAAAAAAATCAAACTTCAAACAGAATAGCTGGTAAACAACTTCCAACAGATATGGAAAAAACTACAAGAATTTCAGAAATTCTCTTATGTTTTTTATAATGTAACCTTTTTTGTGATGTATGTATCTTCAAAAAAATATAATTTACAAAAATGATGGGGGTGGGGGTGGGAGTGGGTTATATGGAGAATCTCTTATGTTTTTTAAAGTAACATTCTATGTGATCTATTAACTAACTTTTTAAGATGTGTTAATAAAAATAAAAAATAAAAAATAAATTAAAAAAAGAATTATTTTAACTACCATAACAAAACATCTCTACCTTTTAAAAAAATTTACTAAACTGAAGAGCATATTCTACATGTTCTGTACAAGACAAAAGTAACATTTTACTAAATATATTTAATAACCGGTCTCCCATTCATTTGTCAGGCCCTCCTGGTTAAGTTGCACCCCAAAGTGCAAACATTAACATAACTGCAAAGCTTTTTTTTGTCTGGAGGCATTAAAGACATGTGCTTCTGTACAATGCAGACTTGCAATTTCTCTGAAATCGTAAGTTGAGATTTATAGATAGACATTAAATAATCACGATAAGACTTGGTAAAAATCCAAACAATATTCAATGGCTGCGCAAACCTGTTATGTACTGGTATGAATGTGTGAGATGTAAACACAAACTGAACAGACAAATAGTCTTTTAAGCCCACTTGCAGTGTTTGAGATGACTGAAGGAATAAACCATAAGGTCTAGAGTATCCAAGTTTCTGGGCTTCTAATTTCTATACGATACTAAAGATATACAAGTATTATGCTGGGTATTTTGGCACCTAATGTCTCAAAATTTCTTATATATTGATAAGATCATGTAATGGGAATAGCTTTAAGGAAGACTTATAACTCAATACTGCATGATTTCAGGAAAGATCAATTTGTACTAATGAGAAACTCGTTTTAAATGCTGACAAGCTAGAATCCAAATAGGCTGATTGTCCTTATGTTAATTTTTAAAGTACTTATCTTTTAGAGACATATAATGAATTATTTACAGATGTAATAATACGATGTAGGGTACTTGCTTCAGAATAACCCACTGGGGTGCAGGGGCAAGATAGATGAAGCAAGCTTAGAGGTGCAACCATAGAGGCTGCAATTCTGTCAGACTTGTAGCATGGTAAAACTGCTTTATAATACTCCTATGGAAGCATCATTAGACTTATTCACCAACATTAGAGGTCCTCTCTCAAGTTCCACTTCCATGGCAATACCTCAGGCACCCCAGTTTTACTGAATGTAACAGTTGTTTCTGTGACCGTTGGAGTTTTTGAAGCACAGTAGCATTTTAGAATAATACTTCTCCAAATACAAAAGTTTCTTGCTTTTAAAAGTTCCACACCACTTTTGTCTTATGAACTATACTGCATCTTCATATTTCATTCCACCTTTAGTCAATGCTAGGGCAATGAGCACTGGAGCTCTCCCAAGACTTGCAACATACTGAATAGCAATGCAGCAGCAGGTTCTTCATGAAACTTAATTTTCACAAGACTTAACCAATCATCAATAATCTGGTTAGATGATGGTGCACAATCATCAAAAGGCCAATCAAGAACATGGATGCCTTCTTTTTTCTATAACAGCTGTGTTGTAAGTTGTTTCACATGCTCTTTCTATTGTGGTAACTCCATACTTCTTAAGTTCAAGAATATGTTTGATATACTGGCCTGTCCTCCCCTATTACGCACTGCCTATGATCTCAAGAGACTCCTACTCCTCTATCTCCCCAGGATGGGAGTCCAACACGTTCCCACTCATTATGTGAGTCTCCATCTGATGCAATACACTATGACAAGATACATCTTACACACTCCCTAGAAGCCTACCCCAGGTGTAACCTGTCCCACGTGCCCTCCACATCCATCACCTTAATCCAGTAACCCTCCCCTGCCATATTTGCCAAAAGACCATTCCTAGCATTGTAGTTTCAACCACATACTGATAAATCCCCAGAGTTCCCCTGCTCCCTCCCCCAACCCTTGCCTGAGTTTTAATGAACCCTCCCCACCCTAGCCCCCCTCACAGACCAGCACCACCCAGCCCAATAACATCACTGCACCACTGTTTTGCCCATTCACTGCACCACTGCACACTTCCACCTTATCACAGGTTTTGCCCATATGGGGTTTGACTCAACCTTCTCCCTTTCTGTCACCTGTAAACCTTTCTTTCAGACTCTAGCTCTGTGAGCCTGCTCAATTTGCTTAATTCTCAGTGTTGTTGCAGGTAACTATAAATCTGGTCCTTCAATGAGTTAATCTTGGTGATTACCACATCCTGAGGGGAGAGGGAGGCAGGAATAGACTAATGAAACACAGGACATTTTGGGGACAATAGAATTGTTCTACATTATCCTGCAAAGATGGATATAGACCACATCAATCTTCATCAAAATCTATAAAAGTGTATGTTCCAAAATGTAAAACACAATGTAAATCATTGACCCTGGTTTGTAGCAATGCCTCAATATTTGTACATTAATTTTAACAAATGCACCATCCACATGTAAAATGTTATTAATAGGGGTAAAGGGGAAAGGGAGAGGACTTTGGGTATATGGGAATCACCTATATTCTGGATGTGACTTTTCTGTAACCTAAAGTTACTTTGAAGACAAAATGAAAAAATAAGACATGGGCGAACAAAGGGAAGCAAATGTCACTATAAATATAAGACAACAGATCTTACAGTGATGAAAGACATATGTTAAAATTTTAAGAAATTTTATGTTTTATATCATTTCAAACTTTTAAAAAAGTTTTCATATTGTATTCATTGTTTTAAAGAACATTTTATATCATTTTCCTACTAATTGTATTTAGTTATTATTAATATGTTGGCTTCAATTTTAAAGAAATTTTGAATCACAGTAGGGTTGCAACTGTGGCAAGGGAGGATCATTGGTGTGGGATGTCAGAGATGGGAGATGCATGGATGAAGGTTCACCTGGGCATACCTATAAGGCATATCAATCTTCAAGTGTTCATAGGGCATTGTCACAATGGGTGGAGACCACACAATAACCAAAGAAATATTGAATTTCCATCCTGGAGAGCTCTGCCACATTCTCTAATGGGACAGCAAGAATCCCCTGAGTACAGGAGCAGTGATTACTGAAGGAGGATGTTCCATTGACAGGTCCTTGATTGTGATAACTGTACTTATGAACCTTTACTTTTGAAATTGAAACTTAGCATAGTATCATAGGGTACCTACGTATTACCTCCTGAGAGCCTCCTCATTGTTCACATGTGGCCTCTCTCTAAGCCAAAACTCAGTATATAAATGTATTACCTTCCTTCCAGTAGGGACATGACTCCTGAGGATGAGCCTCTCTGGCACCAAGGGATTACTAGCAAGAACCAGCTAGCCATGCAACTGGAAAAAGACTTTGACCAAAAGGGGGAAAGGGTAAAGACAAATGAGTTTATATGGTTAAGAGGCTTCAAAGTGAATCAGGAGGTCATTTCAGAGGTTATGCTTTATACACGTCTCAGCAGGAACTCATTAACTGCCAAAGTAAATATTACCTCAAATAGCAGGGCTCCTGAGGACTCAGGAGACATCCAGACACGAAAGACAGGGTAGGCAGCTCATGAGTTTGGCACTCTGCCAGTGGACCCTACTTTGAAACTTATGCTTCCCAGTGTGATAGAGTTGGACTCAATTATGTTTTCCTTACACATGACTCTGCTGCCCTTCTATTTGAACCTATAGTTAGTACTAGAGTTGATAGTTCTGTGTCCAAGAGACTTAAATCTTTGGGCTCTCCATGTGCAAGCTGGGCCCTGAATCTCAACAGACATGCAACACCTACTCTCCAGTTCATTAGACTCACTCAGGATAACTAACAAGGAGATGATGACTGACAATGACCATCTCAAGGAACAGAGAGAGTCCACAACTGCAAGCAAGAAAGTCCCATCCATCTGCCCCATGGGATCTAGGCCCCCTCTCAATTAGAGGTGGAGTGGGCATCATCATCACAAAATCCTCAGGATTGGGGAATAGACGATGGACTTGAGTACACTTACACTTGTTCTACTGTAGACTCGTGATCCTAGCAATGGAAAAACTTTTATCATGGGTGTGGAGGCAGTGGCCACTAGAGGTTCTTAGGGAAGGGAGAGGGGAAAATAGGTGTAATTGGGGGGCATTTTTGGGACTTGGGAATTATCCTGAATGACATTGCAATGACAGATACAGGCCATTGTATATCTTGTAATAGCTTGCAAAAGTGTGCAGAAGACAGTGTAAACTTCAATGTAAACTATAATCATCACTTAGTGGCAATGCTCCAAGATGTGTTCATCAATTGTGACAAAAGTACCACACTAATGAAAGATGTTATTGATGTGGGAAAATGTGGGAGGACTAGGGAACAGAGCATTTGAGAATCCCCTATATTTTTTGTGTAACATTTATATAATCTAAGTTTCTTTTTAAAAAATTAAAAACTATAAAGTGTGTGTATATGTTTACTCACTGAAGATTATGGCCTAATCATACAGCTTGTCCAGGGCAGCAGCAGAACGGGCAGGTGGTGGTGGCTGCAGGGCTGGGGGTGGTGGTGGTAATCACAGGGCTGTGACGGTACAGGCAGCTGGTCCCATTTTCTTTTACTAGGAGGATCAGATGAGACTTCTCTGATGAGGTGATAAGAACTAAATCAAGCCATGTGAATTTATGAGGGAAGAGCAGTTTGGGGAGAGGAAACAGCAAGTGTATGGACCTAAGGCAGAAACATGCTCAAGGAAGTACAAGGCTGGAGCAGAAGTAGCTGCTGAAAAAAATGGTAGGAGATGAGGTAACAGAGGGCAAGATCATGAAGGATATAGTAAGTCATGCAAAATATGATAGGAAGCCACTGTTAAGTTAAATTTTTTTTATTATGGAAGCTTTCACACATATGTAAAATTAGACAGAACAGTATACTGAACTGCTGAAACCCAGCTTCAACAATTATCATTATATGACTAAGCTTTTTCATCTATCTTACCCCTACACATTGGTGGGTTATTTTGAAGCAAGTGCCCTACATTGTATTATTATATTTGTAAATAATTCATTATATATCTCTAAAAGATAAGTATTTTAAAAATTAACATAAGAACAACACCCTTATCACATCTAAAAATAAGCAATAATTCCTTAATGTCGTAAGTAATCAAATCAGTATTTGGATCACCCCAATTAAGCCATAAATGTTTTTGTTGTTGGTTTGTATAAATTGGGATCCAAAGGAAGTTTGCTGATTGTCTCACCATGGTATTGTTTAGAATGGTTCTTTGTCCCCTCTATTTCCTATAAACTGGTAGCTAGATCTAGAGGCTTAATTAGATATATGTTTGATTTCTTTCGGGGGGTGCTGGGCAAGGATCCTCCACATGCAGCAAGTTACTTCCTATTGCATTGTGTCAAGGGGCACACAAAAATGATTCTTTTCACTGCTATTATAAATGGAATTTTTTTCCTAACTTCCTTCTCAGATTGTACATTACTAGTGTCTTTTAAAGTCTATTTCATCTGATATAAGTATAGCTACTCTGGGTTGTTTTCTTTTTGTTTGTTTTGGGTTTTTTGTTTGGTTTTTGTTACTGCATGTATGGAATATCTTTTTCCAGCCTTTCACTTTTTTAAAAATTTAATTGCCTTTTGTTTTTGTTTTTTAAAGATACATAGATTGCATTTGGTGAATACATTTTGGAGCACTGCTGCACCCCATGGATTATAGTTTACATTGTAGTTTACACTCTCCCCCAGTATATTCAGTGGATATGGCAGGATATCAGTCTATTGGTATCTTTGGGTCTAAAGTGAGTCTCTTGAAGATAGCATAGACACAGCTCATATTTTCTTATCCATCAAAAGTCTGTGCCTTTTGATTGGAGAGTTTAATATTCAATGTTATTACTGTAAAGGCAATTCTTATTTCACCTATTTTAACCCTTGGGTTTTATATGTCATATTTTATTTTCACCACTCTTTCAAGATTTTTATTTACTTTTACTGATATACTTTTCATTTCTAGACTCTCTTCCAAGTCTCTCTCCTGTCTTTTCTTTTCAGGCTGTAGTGTTCCTTTTAGTATTTCCTGCAAGGCTGGTCTCATTATTATAAAGTCTCTCAGTTTCTGTGTATTTGTGATTATTCTAAATTTACCCTCATTTTTGAAAGACAGTCTTGCCAGATTTGAGATTCTTGGCTGCCAGTTTTTCTCTTGCAGTATCTTAAATGTATCATACCCCTGCATTCTAGGCTTCATGGTTTCTGATGAGAAATCGGCACTTAATCTTATTGGGTATCCCTTATATGTTATGCATTGCTTTTACCTTGCTGCTTTCAGAATTTTCTCTTTGTCATTGGCATGTGACATTTTGATTAGTAAGTGTCTCAGAGTTGGTCTATTTGTATTTATTCAGATGCTGGTCCATTGTGTTTCTTGGACACCAATATCTATGTCTTTTGATAGGATTAGGAAGTTTTCTACCATTATTTCTTTAAATATTCCTTCTGTCCCTTTTCCCTTCTTTTGCCCTTCTTGGACACCCATGACACATATGTTTGCATGTCCCTTGCCATCATTTAGCTCCCTGAGACCTTGTTCAATTTTTTCCATTCTTTTCTTCAGCTGTTCTTTTGTATGTTCACTTTCAGAAGCTACGTCTTCAAGCTCATTTATCCTTTCTTCTGCCTCCTTAAATCTGTTGTTATATGCCTCCAATGTATTTTTAATTTCATTTATTATGCCTTTCATTCCTATAAGATTTGCTGTTTTTCTATGTTTGCTTTCAGATACTTCTTTGTGCTCATCCACTGTCTTCTTAATATCCTTAATCTCTTTAGCCATCTCATTGAATTTATTAGGGAGATTTCTTTAAACATCTATGATTAGTTGTCTCAACTCCTTTATGTCATCTGCAGGCTTTTCATGTTCCTTTGACTGGGCCATATCTTTCTGTTTCTTGGTATGGATTGTAATTTTTTGTTGATATCTTGGCATCTGGCTTACTAGATGTATTTATTCTGGGTGCAGTTTCTCTCTTTAGTTTAGGGCTTTCTTGCCATTTCTTCCTTGCTGGTTGTGTAGTAGGAGCTGAGGATGTAGTGGGACTGTAAGTTGTGGAGGCTGAAGCTCTCTGCTCTCTGCATTGTCCCTGTAATTGATGAAGCTTCTCCCACCTTTCTCCTTTGCCAGGCATAGGGACAGAGTCACAGCTGTGTATAATAATCTAAGTTGTACAGTTCAAAACTATCTGTTGTTGCCCAGAGAGACTGATGAAGCTTCACACCTCTTACTCCCCTGCCTGGGGTGCAGATGGAACTGCAGATGTGGGCATCAGTCTATGCTGTGCTGGTCCAAGATGACTGCAGTTGCCCAGGTAGACTTCCAACTATTTAGTCACTGCCCCCCAAATGTACCTGCAATTACCTGGAGAGGCTGGTGCAGGTCCTGCCAGCTTCCTCCCTGCCAGAGGTGGGACTGAAGCCTAGTACTATCATCACTGTGATTTTCAGTCAGTCCACCTTCCCCACATGCTGGGGGAGGGGGGTTCAAAATGGCAGATACTGGACTCTTTCTGACTTGGACAGGTTCAAACTTTAGCTGTTCTTAGGGTTATACTTAGCCAGCCAAATTTACTAATCAGTAGCTGAAGTCAGTGGCCAACTGCCTTTTCCTTCCCTGTTTTTGTGAAATGGAGCTTCCAACTCCAGCCACAGAATAGCTCCTGAGGCGGCTTATACCACCAGAGTAGGATAAGCACCAGCCTCCATGGCATGGCCTATAGTTTCCTTGATTGGTTGGCACAGGTTCCTCCTAGGTCCCTCCCTGCCAGAGGTGGGGCTGGAGTTTAGGCTAGAACTACAATCCAATCTGGATAGAAGCCAGTCCATACCAGCACTATGATTTCAGTCTGCCCTGCTTCCCCTTATGCTGGGGGCAGAGTTAAAATGGCTGCTACCGGCCTTTTTCTGAATTGGACAGTTTCAAACTCCAGCTCTTCGTAGGATTATACTTTAGTCAGCTGAATTTACTAATCAGTAGCTGAAGTTGGTGCCCAACCATCTCTTCCTTCCCCTTTTTTGTAAAATGGTGTTTCCAGTTCCAGTCACCAGTGGAGTATGGGCACTGGCCTCCATGGCATGGTGTATTCTACCTACAAATCTTCTCCACAGATGTACAGTTTCCTCTTTCCATTCTTTCAAGGATGTTGCAGGATGCTCTTCTAGTCTCTTGGAGCCCCCAAACAGATGCTTTAAATACCTCTAGGTGATTCCCTAATTGCCCTGTAGCATGAGCTGACTCTTGGAGCTCCTGACTCTGCTGCCATTTGCTGGTTGTCTCCTCAACAACTTTTTGGCCAACCTGAGATCCAGTTCATGCAGGAAAGATAGGGTAAATGGTTGATCCTTTCCCTTTCCCTACCATGGGGAATTTTGATTAGGAATGATATGATCTGACTTACCTTTTAGGATCGCTCTTGTTGCTGAGCAGAGAGTAGACCAAAGGGGGTTTGAGACATAACAGGTAGTTGCCTACCCTGATAGCCATTTTTAATCCCCTCATTGGTAAGGGAACCGCAAATTTTTATTGAACTCATTCCAGCCTAAAATAAAAGATTACATTTCCCAGCCTCCTTTGCAGCTGGGTATGTTAAAGTGTTGGCCCAAGAGATGTAAACAGAAGGACTTCCAAGGCTTCTGCTTTAAGAGAGCTGACAAAGCAGGAAGATGCACTGTTTTTCCCTTCTGCCTTTCCTCCTCTAAGCTGTGAGAAATAGATGGAGTGTCAGGAATCATCTTGTACCATGAGGTGACACTGAGGATGGAAGTCATGTGCTAGAATCTTAGAGCAGGACTTGAGGAGCTTGGGTCTCTGATGATTCTGTGGAGCTGGCATACCAACCTGGCCTGCCTACCCCTGGACTTCTTTATGTGAGAGAAATAAACTTCTATCTAGTTTAAGGTACTTTTATTTTGTTCTTTTTCCTATTATATGTTGCTGAACTGAACCATAAATAATGAGACTATTATAATATTTTAGGCAAAAGATGAGGGTGGTGATGGTGAAGGTGATGAGAAGTAGGTGGATTAAGGATATATCTCTTTGGTAGAACTGTCAGGATTTTCTGATAGATTGGATGAAGAGTGTGAGAAGCAAAGAAAGGAGTCTAGGTTGACTCAGGATTTTGGTGGCAACTGGTCAAATGGTGGTACCATTTATTGAGATAGTGAATAATGGAAAGAAAGCAGATTTAGATGAAACTGAAGGGGGGAGGAGGAGATGGGAATCAGAAGCTCTGCTTATGTATATTATATGTAAAGTTTGAACTTCCCTTTAAACACTCAGATGGAAATGTTAAGTAAGCAGTTGGACACATATATTTGGAATAAAAGGGAGGTTTTGGGACTAGAAATAAATATTTGAAAATCAAAATGTAAAGATGGTACTTTACACCAAGGGATAGATGAAATCACATTGGGAATGAGTGTACATAAAGAAGAGGTTGGGAAGGGAGGATGCTCCAATAAAGGTGTCAATAAAGGAAACTAAGAGAGGGTAGTCAGCAAAGTGGAAGGAAAATCAGGAGATTGCATCATTCTAGAAGTCAAATGAATAAAGTATTGTAAAAATGAAGGAAAGCTCAACTATGTCCAAAACTACAAAAAGTAGAATAGAGGATAGGGAATTAACCAGTGGATTTGGCAAGGTCTCTAGTGACCTTGGCAAGAATGGGTTTCTGGGAAGTGATGGGTACACAAGACTGATTGAAGTGGATTAAAGAGAATGAAAAGTGAGGAGGTGGCAATATTGATTGTAAATACTACCTTTAAGGAGTTTTGTTGTAAAACTAATTGGAAAGATAGGGCAGTAGCTGGAGGTAGATGTTGAGATAATAGAGGGGAAAGAGCTCGGAATATTTTGGCTTTGAATGGTGACCTGAGTGCCTCTGGATCTAAGCACTGTGAAAGAGAGTCCATCAATTGAAGTAACCGCTCAGCTTGCAGACTGACAAAGCCTCCCAGGTCATAACATCAGAAATAATTTTAAGCCAGTAGAACCACATATAATGATATATTACATAATATAGTAGAATCACATTAAATATGTAACCTCAGAGGCTGGAATGCATTTTTAAGGAATTGTTTACCTCATATTCTTTTATGGATCTGTGAATTGTTTATGAAAAAAACAAAATATATATATAATTCTCATCAAATTTCAAACCCTCCTCATTTGGACATTTAAAAATGTTTGAAAACATCCCTGTGAATATTTCAATTAGTCTCCTAAACTATTTTTAGCTATCGTAAATTCCTTATAGAACAAGGCAGAGGATATGTAAATAGAAAATACAGCACATAGGGATCTCCTCTCATATTGGATTCAGCAGCATCTTTTGTTCTTTCTCTCAAAGCCTCAGTTAGTGTTAAGTTTCTATATATGCCAGGTGCTTTCCAGTTTACAATTCCCCAAAATAATCTTTGCTTGCAGGGTTTGATCTCCTAAGGGAAAATGAAAACAGTACTTTTCTCTTTAGGATTCTGATGTAAGCAGACTAGACTGCTTCATTGTTGAATTCTGTGAGGTTTTCTAGGATCAATATGCTTAATGCAGTTTGTACTTCTTTATGTCTGGACAGCATAAATTTTTAGCCTGGCATTACCATCTAGAAACTGAATGAATTACAGACTTAAGAGTCCAAAAACTCGATTGTGGTAGGTTTCACAAATACTGTCTATTTACTTTTTAAATACATTTTTATTGAAGTATATCATTCATCTTGAACATATATAAACAATAAGTGTGTAGTAAAAGTTGTGAACTTACAAAATAAACATGCATAACATCATACAGTGGCCTCATAAATCACCCCTCCACCAATACCTTGCATTGTTGTGAAACATTCATTACAAACTATGTAAGGGCGTCATCAAAATATTGCTAATAACTATAGTCCCTATCTTACATTTGGTGTGTTTTTCCTTCAACCCACCCTATTTTTTAAAAATATATTTTTGTTACAGAGATTGTGAACTTACAAAACAATCATGCACATGTGTAGAATTCCCATACAACACCCCCTCCACCAATACATCCCACCATGGTGGAACATTTGTAACAGATTATGAGATAATATCAGACTGTTACCACCAACTAGGTCCACAGCATGCATTTGGCACACTTTCTCCATACTCCCCCATTATCAGCATAGTACATCTTAGGCACAGATGCATGAATATTATAGTATTGCTGTTAACCATAGTTCATAGGTCACTCCAGTTGTATTTTCCCCATGCTTCTCCACATTCCCACCACCCTGCAATAGTGACATACATCTGTTCTAGCTCACAGAAGGACACTCTTGTATCTGTACCATCAACCACAATTCTTATCCACCTTTGGGTTTGCTGTGTTATTCAGTTCCTAGATTATTCTCTAGCTTTCTTTCAATTGATATTTACATCCCTAGACTACTCTTTTCAGCCACAATGCCATTTATAAACCAGATGCTATTCACAATAATGTGTTACCATCAACTCTATCTCTTTCCACACTTTTACAGTCAAGTTAATTAAAACTTTACATACATTTAAGCATCAGTAGTTCTTCTCAACCCTCTTCTTATCTCCTAATAACTTATAATCTAGGTTTTAACTCCATGCATTTATTCTTCATTTAGTTCATATTAATGAGACTATTCAATATTTGTCCTCTTGTGTCAAGCTTATGTCAGTTAGCCTAATGTCTTCAAGATTTATCCATGTTATCATGTGTCCCAATCTTGTTTCTTCTTACTGCAGCCTAGTATACCATTATATGTATATACCACATTTTGTTTAGTCATTCGTTGCTTGATGAGCACTTAGGTTGTTTCCATCTTTTGGCAATTGTGAATAATGCCATTATGAACATCGGTGTGCAGATATCTGTTCATGTCACAGTTTTTAGTTCTTCTGCATATATTCCTAGTAGAGAAATTTCTGGATTATATGACAGTTCTATATTTAGTTTCCTGAGGAACCAGCAAACTGTCTTCCACGGAGTTTGCACCATTTTACAACCCCACCAAAAGTGAAGGAGTGTTCCTGTTTCTCCACGTGCTCTCCAGCACTTACTGTTCTCTGTTTTTTAAATAATGGCTATTCTATGCAGTGAGAGATCTCATTGTCATTTTGATTTATATTTCCCTAATAGCTAGTGATATGGAACATTTTTTTCTTGTGCTTTTTGGCCATTTGTGGAGAAATGTATATTTAAATATTTTACCGATTTTTAAAATTAGATTGCTTGGTCTTTTATTGTTGAGTTTTATGATCTCTTTATATAGAATGGAAATAAAACCCTTATTGGATATATGGTTTCCAAATATTTTCTCCCATTGAGTGGGCTGCCTTTTCACCTTCTTCATGAAGTCCTTTGAGTCACAAAAGTGTTTAAATTTGAGGAGGTTCCATTTATCCATGTTTTTCTTGTGTTGCTCATGCTTTCAGTTTAAGAATGCACCACCTACCACCAGTTCTTAAAGATATTTTCCTACATTTTCTTCTAAAAGTTTTATGATTCTTGCTTTTATATTGAGATCTTTGATCCATTTTGAATTAATTTTTGTTTAAGGTATGAGTTAGGTGTCTTCTTTCCGTCTTTGGGCTATTAATGCCCTGTTCTCCCAGCACAATTGATTGAATAGACTGTTCTGTCCGAGTGTGTGGATTTGACAGACTAGTCAAAATTCATCCCGGGGTCCACAGGATGGAGGAATAGAGTATGGATTAGAGTGGACTTAATGATATTCTATTCTGGAACTACTGTGATTAGTAATGAAAGTAAAAGTAGCACTGATGTGGAGAAAGTAGCCACGGTAGCTGCTGAGGGTAGAGAGTGGGAAGAAGAAATGTGATGTGGGGGCATTTTCAGGACTTGGAGTTGTCCTGGTTGGTATGGCAGGGACAGTTACGGGACATTGTATGCCCTCCCATGGCCCACTGGGTGGACTGGGGGAGAGTGTAAACTATAATGTGACCCATTGACCATGTGGTGCAGCATTGCTCAGAGATGTATTCACCAAGTGCAATGAATGTCCCATGATGATGAAGGAGGTTGTTGTTATGGGAGGAGTGAGGTGAGCGGGGTGGGGGTATATGGGGACCTCATATTTTTTAAATGTAACATTTTTTAAAAATCCTGTACCTAAAAAAAAAAAAAACTCACTTGACCATAGATGTGAGGGTCTGTTTCTGAACCATCAGTTCAGATCCATTGGTCTATGTGTCTATCTTTACACCAATATCATGCTATTTTTACCACTGTAGCTAAGTAATAAGACTTAAAGTCTGGAACTGAGAGTCCTCTAACTTCGCTTTTCCTTTTTAAGATGTTTCTGGCTATTCTGGACCTCTTACCCTTCCAATTAAATTTGATAATTGTGTTTTCCATTTGTTCAAAGAATGCTAGTGGAATTTTATTGGGATGGCATTGAATCCGTATATCAATTTAGGTAGAATTGACATATTAATGATATTTAGTCTTCAAAACCATGAGTATGGAATAGTCTTCCAATTATTTAAGTCTTTAAAAAAATTTTTTAAGCAATGCATTATAGTTGTATGAATAAAAGTGCCTTGCATTCTTGGTTAAGTTTATTCCTAAATATATTTTTTTAATTTATTGAAGTATATCACTCTTACATAAACATAAATAAACAATAAGTATATAGTAATAGTTGTGAACTTACAAAACAAGCATACATAACATCATACAGGGCTCTCATACCTCACCCTACCACCAATACCTTGCATTGTTGTGAAACATTTTTAGCTGATTAAAGAGCATCCTCAAAATATTACTACTAACCATAGTATATTTCCCAACCCACCCTATTATTTTTTATTATTTAATAACACTTATATATGAAAATATATAAAGAATAAGTGTATAGTAAAAGTTGTGAACTTACAGAACAAACATGTATAACATCATCAGGGGTCCCAAATATCAACCCACCACCAACATCTTGCATTGTTGTGAGACATTTGTTACAAATTATGAAAGAATACTGTCAAGATCTTACCACTTACTATAGTCCTTATCTTACACTTGGTGTATTTTTCCCTCAACCCA
Organism: Dasypus novemcinctus; assembly: GCF_030445035.2. Lineage (NCBI taxonomy): Eukaryota > Metazoa > Chordata > Mammalia > Cingulata > Dasypodidae > Dasypus > Dasypus novemcinctus. Next base: position 16,556,265 of record NC_080690.1, on the reverse strand, counting down.
CCTGTTATTATTTCTTAAATATATTTTTATGACAGAAGTTGTAAACTTACAAAGCAATCGTGCACATGTGCAGAAATCCCAAACAGCACCCCTCTATCAACACACCATACCATGGTGAAACATTGGTTACAGATTATGAGATAATATCATCAGACTATTACCAGGTCCACTTTTTCTATATTCCTCCATGTATCACAGTACATCTTTGGCATAGATGCATGAATATTACATTATTACTGTTAACCACACTCCATAGGTCACTCAGTTATACTTTTCTCATGCTTCTGCACATTCCCAGCCCCTCCAATAGTGATGTACGTCTGCTCTACTCACCAAGGACATGCTTACCATCAACCAAAATTCTCATCCACCTCTGGATTTACTGTGCTATTCAGTTCCTAGATTATTCTCTAGCTTTCTGTCATTTGGCATTTATATGCCTAGACTACCATTTTCAGCCACATTCCCATTTATAAACCAGCTGTTACTCACTATAATGTGTTACCATCAACTCTATACATTTCTTCACTTTTACAGTGAAGTAATTAAAAATTCTACATACATTAAACATCAGTAGTCCATCTCATTCCTCCTCTTATCTCCTTTAAGAATCCACCACCTACCACCAGGTCTCAAAGATATTTTTGTACATTTTCTTCTAGAAGCTTTATGGTTTTTGCTTTTATATTTAGGTTCTTGATCCATTTTGGGTTATTTTTGTATAAGGTGTCAGATAGGGGTTCTCTTTCCTTCTTTTGGCTATGGATATCCAGTTCTCCCAAAACCATTTTTTGAATGGACTGTTCTGCCCAAGCTGGATGTGTTTGACAGGCTAATCAAAACTCACTTGAGCATAGATGTGAGGGTCTGTTTCTGAACCATCAATTCATTTCCATTGGTCTATGTGTCTATCTTTATGCCAGTACCACGCTGTTTTTACCACTGTAGCTAGGTAATATGATTTAAAGTCCAGAAATGAGAGTCCTCCAACATCACTTTTCCATTTTAAGATGTTTTTGGCTATTCAAGATCCATTACTCTTCCAAATAAATGTGATAACTCTGCTTTCCATTTATTTTTAAAAAACACTGGTGGAATTTTTTTACACTTTTTAAATTAAAGTTAATAGATCACAAAGAACGTTACATTAAAAAACACTGAAAGGGAAGTGGACTTGGCCCAATGGATAGGGCATCCACCTACCACCATGGGAGGTCCACGGTTCAAACCCTGGGCTTCCTTGACCCTTGTGGAACTGGCCCATGCACAGTGCTGATGCACGCAAGGAGTCCAGTGCCATGCAGGCGTGTCCCCCACGTACGGGAGCCCCACGTACAAGGAGTGCGCCCTATAAGGAGAGCCGTCCAGTGCGAAAGAAAGTGCAGCCTGCCCAAGAATGGCACCGGACCCACAGAGAGCTAACACAAGATGATGCAACAAAAAGAAACACAGATTCCTGGTGCCGCTGATAAGGATAGAAGCAGTCACAGAAGAACACACAGAGAATGGACACAGAGAGCAGACAACTTGGGGGGTGGGGGCGGGTGGTAAGGGGAGAGAAATAAAAAAAAATTTTTTTAAACATTAAAAAATGTAAGAGGTTCCCATATACCCCACTCCCCACCCCTCACCCCATCATTTTTGTAAATTGTATTTTTTTGAAGATACATGCATCACACACAAAAATGTTACATTAAAAAATATGAGGTTCCCATATGCCCCCAAGCCCCCACCCCACTCCTCCCACACCCATAACCTCCTCCATCATTGTGGCATGCTCATTGCACTTGGTGAACATATTTTGGAGCACTGCTGCACCAAATGGATAATAGTTTACCCTGTAGTTACAATCTCCCCCAGTACATTCAGTGGGTTATGGCAGGATATATAAAGCCCAGCATCTGACTCTGCAATGTCATTTAGAACAACTCAAGGCCCCAAAAATGCCCCCACATCACATCTCTTATTCCCTTTTCCTGCCCTGAGCAACTACTGTGGCCACTTTCTCGAACTGGTAGAATTTTTATTGGGATTACATTGAATCTGTATATCAATTTGAGTAGAATTGACATCTTAATGATATTTATTATTCTATACCATGAACATGGAATGTTCTTCCAATTATTTAGGTCTTTTTTATTTTTTTTAACAATGAGTTGTAGTTTTCTGAATACAAGTGCTTTACATCATTGGTTAAGTTTATTCCTGAATATTTGGGTTTTATCTATCATATTTTATTTTCACCACTCTTTTTATACATTTACTTACTTTTACTGATATAATCTTCAATTCTAGATCCTCTTCCAAGCCCTCTCTTCCATCTTTTCTTTTCAGACTGTAGCACATACTTTAATATTTCCTGCAAAGCTATTCTCTTGGTTACAAACTCTCTCACCTTCATTCTTGAAAGACAATTTTGCTGGATGTAAAATTCTTGGCCGGAAGTTTTTCTCTTACAGTATCTTAAATACATCATACTACCATCTTCTTGCCTTCATGGTTTCTGATGAGAAACCAGCACTTAATCTTATTGGGTATCCCTTATATATTATTCATTGTTTTTCTCTTGCTGCTCTCAGAATTCTCTCTTTGTCTTTGGTATTTGACATTCTGACTAGTATGTGTCTTGGAGTTGGTCTATTCAGATTTATTCAGATGGAATATATTGTGCTTCTTGGACATAGGTATCTCTGTACTTCAATAGGGTTGGGACATTTTCTGCCATTATTTCTTCAAATATTCTTTTTGCCCCCTTTCCCTTCTCTTTCCTTCTGAAACATATGTTTGCATGTCTCTTGCTGTCACTTAGTTCTCTGAGACCTTGTTATTACAAAATATTTCATTCTTTTAGTTACTAATGTAAATGCAATTTTTTTCCTGACTTCCTCCTCAGATTGTGCATTACAATTGTATGGGAACATCACTGATCTTTTTGAGTACTGATCTTGTATCCTGACTACTGAAATTGTTTATTAGCTCTAGCAGCTTTGTTTTAGATTTTTGGGGACTTTCTTTTTTTTTTTTTTTTTTTTAAGATTTATTTATTTATTTAATTCCTCCCCCCCCTCCCCTGGTTGTCTGTTCTTGGTGTCTATTTGCTGCTTCTTGTTTCTTTGTCCACTTCTGTTGTTGTCAGCGGCATGGGAAGTGTGGGCAGCGCCATTCCTGGGCAGGCTGCTCTTTCTTTTCATGCTGGGCGGCTCTCCTCACGGGCGCACTCCTTGCGCATGGGGCTCCCCCACGCGGGGGAACCCTTGTGTGGCTTGGCACTCCTTGCGCGCATCAGCGCTGCACATGGCCAGCTCCACAAGGGTCAAGGAGGCCTGGGGTTTGAACCACGGACCTCCCATATGGTAGACGGACGCCCTAACCACTGGGCCAAAGTCCGTTTCCCGTTTTGGGGCTTTCTAGATATAGGATCATATCATCTTCAAATAGCAAAATGTTTACTTCTTCCTTTCCTATTTGGATGCCTTTTATTTCTTTTTCTTGCCTGATTGCTCTAGCTAGAACTTGTAGCTCTATATTGAACACCAGTGGTGGCAGTGGACATCCTTGTCTTGTTCCTGATCTCAACAGGAAAGCTTTCAGTCTTTCACCATTCAGTACAATGTTAGCTGTGGGTTTTTCATATATGGCCTTTATCATGTTGAGATAGTTTCTTTCAATTTCCATTTTTTGTAGTATTTTTATCAAGAATGGGTGCTGTGTTTAGTCAAATGCCTTTTCTGCATCATATGATTTTTCTCCTTTGATTTATTAATGCTATTGATGTTCTTGTGTTGAATCATCCTTGCATGTCTGGTATAAAACCCACTTGATCATGAGGAATAATTTTTCAAATGTGTTGTTGGATTTGATTAGCAAGTATTTTATTGAGGGTTTTTGCATCCATATTCATAGGAAAATGGGTCTATAATTTTCTTTTTTCCTAATATCTTTATCTGGCTTTGGTATTAGGGTCATATTGTTTTCATTGAATGAGCTTGGTAGTGTTCCTTCTTGTTCAATTTTTTGGAGGAGCTTGAGTAAGATTGGTGTTAAATCTTTTTTGAATGCTTGGTAGAACTCACCTATGAAATTATCTGGTCCTGGGCTTTTCATTTGGGGAAATTTTTGATTACTGTTTCAATTTCTTTACTTATGATTGTTTTGTTGAGATCTTCTGTTTCTTCTAGTGTCAGTGTAGACTGTTTGTACATTCCTAGGAATTTTTTCATTTCATCTACATTATCTAGTTTTTTGGCATACAGTTGTTCATAGTATCCTCTTATGATCTCTTTTTATCTCTCTGGGATCAGTAGTAATGTCCCACTTTCATTTTTTATTTCATTTATTTGCATCTTCTCTCTCTCTCTCTCTTTTTTTTTTTTGTCAGTATAGGTAAGGGTTTGCCAATTTTGTTAATCTTCTTGAAGAACCCATTTTTTTATTAATTCTCTCTACTAGTTTTTTGTTCTCAATTTCATTTATTTCTGCTCCAATCTTTGTTATTTCATTCTTTCTTCTTGTTTTTTGATTAGTTTATCTTTTTCTAGTCCATCCATCTGTGTAGTTAGGTGATTGATTTTAGCTCTTTCTTCTTTTTTAAAGTAAGCATTGAGGGCTATAAATTTCCCTCTCAGCACTGCCTTTGCTACATCACATTCATTCTGATATGTGTTCTTATTTCCATTCATCTCAAGATATTTATTGATTTCTCTCAAAATTTCTTCTTTGACCAACTGATTATATAAGAGTGTGTTGTTTAATCTCCATACATTTGTCAATTTCCCCTTTCTCTGCCTCTTGTTGATTTCCAACTTTATTCTATTGTGATCAGAGAAAGTACTTTGTATAATTTCAATATTGTTGAATTTATTGAGACCTGCTTTGTGATCCAACATATGGTCTGTCATGTAGAAAAGACCCATGAGCACATGAAAAGTATGTATATCCTGCTATTTTGGGGTGCAATTTTCTATATATGTCTTTAGGTTTAGTCCATTTATCATATTATTCAAGCTCTCTGTTTCTTTTTTGATCTTCTTCCAAGACATTCTATCCAATGCTGAGGGTGGTGTATTGATGTCTCCAACTATTGTTGTAGAGATACCTATTTCTTTCTTCAATTTTGCCAGTGTTTGCCTCATGTATCTTGGGGCTTCCTGATTAGGTGCATATACATTTATGATTGTTATTTCTTCTTGGTGAATTGCCCCTTTTATTAATATATAATGACCTTCCTTGTCTGTTCTGTAATAACAATTTTGCTTTTAAAGTCTATTTCATCTGATATAAGTATAGATGCTCCAGCTTTTTTTTTTTTTTTTTTTTTTTGGTTACTGCATGCATGGAATATCTTTTTAAAATCTTTCACTTTCAATCTATTGGTATCCTTGGGTCTAAGGTGACTCTCTTGCAGAAAGTGTATAGATGGTTCATATTTTCTTATCTATTTCGCCAATCTTTGTCTTTTGATTGGGGAGTTTAATCCATTAACATTCAATGTTATTAATGTAAAAGCAGTTCTTATTTCACCTATTTTGACCTTTGGGTTTTATCTGTCAAATTTTATTTTCACCACTCTTTTGACACTTTAAGTTACTGTTACTGATACAATCTTCATTTCTACACTCTCTTCCAAGCCCCTCTCTCCTGTCTTTTCCTTTCAGGCTGTAACACTCCCTTTAGTATTTTCTGAAAAACTAGTCTCTTTTTATGAACTCTCTCAGTTTCTCTTTATTTGTGAATTTTCTAAACTCTCCCTCATTTTTTGAAAGACAATCTTGTCAGACTTAAGATTTTTGTCTGGCAATTTTTCTCTTGCAGTATCTTAAAGATTTCATTCTCCTGCCTTCTTGCCTTCATAATTTCTGATAAGAAATTGGCACCTAATCTTATTGGGCATCACTTGTTTGTGATGAATCACTTTTCTTTTGCTGTTCTTGGATTTCTTTCTTTATCTTTAACATTTGTGTCTCAGAGGAGATCTAGTTAGATTTATTTGGATGGGAGTGCATTGTAATTCTTGAACACTGATATCTATTTCCTTCAATCGTGTTGGGAAATTTTCTTCCATTATTTCTTCAAATATTCCTTCTGTCCCTTTTCCCTTCTCTTTTCTTCTGGGACACCCATCACACATATGTTTGCACATCTCTTGCTGTCATTTAGTTCCCTGAAATTCTGTTCAATTTTTTTCATTCTTTTCTTCACCTGTTCTTTTGTATGTTTGCTTTCAGAAGCCATGTCTTCAAGCTCACCAATCCTTTTTCCTGCTTTCTCAAATCTGCTGTTATATGCTTCCAAATGTGTTTTTAATTTCATTTATTGCACCTTTCATTCCTGTAAGTTCTGCTGTTTTACTATGTATGCTTTCAAATTCTTCTTTGTGCTTACCCAGTGTCTTCTTAATATCTTTAATCTCTTTAGCAATCTCATTGAATTTTTTAAGGAAATTTGTTTGAACATCTATGATTAGTTGTCTCAACTCCTTTATGTCATCTGCAGGCTTTTAATGTTCCTTTGACTAGGCCATATCTTCCTGTTTCTAGGTATGGGTTGTAATTTTTTGTTGGTGCCTTGGCATCTGGCTTACTAGATATATTTATTCTGGATGCAGTTTCTCTCTTTAGTTTAGGGCTTTCTTGCACTTTCTCCCTTGCTGGTTGTGTAGTAGGAGCTGAGAATATATGTGGCATTTTGGGAAACGGACTTTGGCCCAGTGGTTAGGGCGTCCGTCTACCACATGGGAGGTCCGCGGTTCAAGCCCCGGGCCTCCTTGACCCGTGTGGAGCTGGCCCAAGTGCAGTGCTGATGCGCGCAAGGAGTGCCCTGCTACACAGGGGTGTCCCCCGCGTAGGGGAGCCCCACGCGCAAGGAGTGCACCCGTAAGGAGAGCCGCCCAGCGCGAAGGAGGGAGCAGCCTGCTGAGGAATGGCGCCGCCCACACTTCCCGTGCCGCTGACGACAACAGAAGCGGACAAAGAAACAAGATGCAGCAAAAAGACACAGAAAAAAAAACCAGACAACCGGGGGAGGGGAGGGGAATTAAATAAATAAATAAAATTTTTTTAAAAAATTAAAAAAAAAAATATGTGGCATTTTAAGCTATGGAGGCTGAAGCTGTCTGCATTGTCCCAGGAATTGATGAAGCTTCTCCCACCTTTCTTGCCCGATTGCTCTAACAATCAGTCCCTGTCCTCTGCCAGGGATAGGGACAGAGCTGCAGCCATATATAATAATTCAAGTCATGCAGGACAAGACTGTCTGTAGTTTCCCAGAGAGACTGATGAAACTTCACACCCCTTCCTCCCATACATATGTGTGAGCAGCAATCTACACCATGCGGGTCTAAAATTACCACATTTGCCCAGGTAGACTGATGTAGTACCACTTTCCCCCTCACTGCCAGGGGTGGGGAATGGACCCTTTGCAGTGCTCAATAATCTAATCCCTGTGACCTGAATACACCTGCAGCTGCCCTGAAAGGCTGAGGGAGTACTGTCCTTTCTGTCCTTTAGCGGGTGGGAATGGAACTACTGAAACCCAACAGTTCAGTCCAAGTAGGCTGAAAGTACCTACTCTACCCAGAGAGGCTATGGAGACACCAGACCCCTCCTTTCTTATTGGGGCTTGGGGTGGACCAACAGGTACCTAACCAGTCCAGTCCATGCAGGTCAAAAGTGCCTGCCATTGCCTGGAAAGGCTGAGGAAACACAGCTCCCCTTCCATCCTATTTGGGGGCAGGGATGGAGCTACAGGTGTCTGACTGTCCAGTCTGTGTGGATCAAAAGTATCTACACTTTCCCAGGAATGTTGGGAAAACACAGCCCCTCCTTTTTCCTACTGAGGGTGGGGGTGGAGCCACAGGTTTCCATCAGGCAAGTTTGTGCAGGCCAAAAGTGCCTGCAGTTGCCCTGAGAGTCTGAGGGAACACCAGCCCCTTCCTATCCTATTGGGGTGTGGAGATGGAGCTCCAGGTGTTCCACTATTCAGTCTGTGCCAGCCAAAAGCACCTGAAGTTTCTCAGAGAGGCTGGTGCAGTTACCCCCAGCTTTCTACCTCCCAGAGGTGAAGCTGCAGTCTGATCTGGGTGAAAGAAGCCAGTCCCTAACTTCACTGTGTTTTTCAGTCAGCTTCCCCTCATGCAGAGGGTAGAGTTAAAATGGTAGCTATCAGCCTCTTTCTGACTTGGACAGGTTCAAACTTTAGCTGTTCTTAAGATTATACTTTAGCCAGCTAGACTTACTAATTAGTAGCTGAAGTCTGTACCCAACCATCTCTTCCTCCCTCTGTTTTTGGGAAATGGAGCTTCCAACTCTAGCCATGGAATAGCTCCCAAGGCAGCTTGTGCCATGGCACTGACCTCTGCAGCATGGAATGCTCTACTCATCTATCTTCTCTGCAGATAAGCAGTCTCCTCCTTCCATACTTTCAATGATGTTGCAGGATACTCTTTTGGTCTCCTGGAGCACCCAAACAGGTACTTTAGATAACTCTGTGTGATTACTAACTCCCCTGTAGGACTAGCTTACTCTAGAAGCTCCTTATTCTGCCACCATCTTGAGCATGTCTGTATATTTTTATTACTTATTCCTTTTGCCAGGAAGACTTTCTTCCTAGATCTTACCTGGCTGGCTCCTTTTGTTGTTTAGGTCTCAATTCGCAGGTCACCTCAGTGAGGGCTCCTTGGTCATACAGTCACATTTCCCACATTATCACCTTTCTATGTTTTATTTTTTCAATGCCCTCATAGTTTTCTGAAATGATCTTATTTATTATTATTATCATTATAATTACAACCATTATTATTCTAATAACAAAAGTAAACACGTGTTCAGTTTTTTCTTTGTGCCTTACACAAATATTAATACTTAATACAAAATTTTAATAATGACAGCTAACATTTATTGAATACTTACTACTAGCTAAACACTATGCTAAGCACTTTACCACACTAGTCCAGGCAAATTTCATTTCTTGCCTGGACTATCACAATTGTTTCCTATCTGGCCTCCCTCTTTTCATTTTTGCTTTCTTACTGTCTGTTGACATATAGCAGAGAGTGATTTTTCCAAAAATTAAAATGAAGTTACATCCCCACTGGCTTTCAGCATCATTAATGCCATTGGCCATCTCCACTCCTAACAATAGCTTACAATGGATCTGTCTGCACACCCTCTCTGCCATGTTTCTAACCACTCTGTTTCCCTTGCTCCCCTGTGGTCACAGGGTCTGAAGCATACTTCCCCAGAGAGCCATCAGCATGACTTCGTTTCTCCCTCCATTTAGGCCTCCTAGGCAACTCCACAAGAGGCCTTTAATTACCACCCTGTACAAAAGAGCACTCCAATCGCTTTCTGTCCTCTTACCACACTTTATTTCTCTGCATGCAGCACTCCCCAATGTTATACTACTCAATTCCCATCGTACAGCAAATATTTATTGAATGTTTCCTAAATATTTGTTCCTGTTCTAACTTCTGTATAGTAAATGGGCAAATATCCTTGTTGACATGGAGTCATTAGGGGAAGACATACAATACATTCAATAAATAAGTAAAAGATAGATACTATATGGCACTGGAGAAAAATAAAGCAGGGCAATAGGCTAGGGATTTGCACAACTCTGATGAAAATGAGAGCCACAGAGTGTACACATTGAATGAATTATGCAAAGCATGGGACTGTATAACACAGTGAACCCTGTGGTGGGTGATGGACTGTCGTTAACAGGACAAGTATGAGAACATTCCCTCATGAACTATGACTAATGTATAATACTAACACAAGGTTTGTTTTTTTTTAATGGAAATTTTTATTGTCTTTTTTTTTAAAGATACATAGATCACATAAAACATTGCATTAAGAAATGTAAGAGGTTCCCATTTCCCCACTCCCCACTCCTCCCATATCTACAACCTCCCCATCAGTGTGGCACTTTCATTGCATTTGATGAATACATTTTGGAGCACTACTACACTGCATGGATTATAGTTTACATTGTAGTTTACACTCTCCCCCAGTCCATTCAGTGGGTTATGGCAGGATATATAATGTCCTGCATCTATCCCTGAAATATCATTCAGGACAACTCCAAGTCTGAAAATGCCCCATATCACACCTCTTCTTCCCTCTCTCTGCCCTCAGCAACTCCCATGGCCACTGTCTCCACATCAATGATACAGTTTCTTCCATTGTTAGAGTCACAATAATTCTATAGTAGGATACCAGTAAATTCACTCTAATCCATATTTTATTCCTCCATCCTGAGGACCCTGGAATGGCAATGTCCACTGCACCTCTAAATTGAGAGGGGGCTTAGATCCCACATGGCTGATGGATGGGATTCTCCTGCTTGCAGTTGTATACTCTCTTGGTTCCCTGGTGTGGTGGCTGACCATCTTCACCTCCCTGTTAGCTGATCTGGGTAAGTTCAATGAATCAGAGAGTAGGTGTTGCAGCTCTCCTGAAGTTCAGGGCCCAGCTGGCACATGGACAGTCCAGAGATTCAAGTCTTCTGAGCATATACCAAACCCAGCACCAACCACAGGTTCAGTAAAAGTGTCAGAAGTGGCATGTGTAGAGAGGTCACATCTGAGTCCAACTGCATCACAATCAGGAGCACAAATTCCAAAGTTGGGCCCACTGGCAAGGCACTGAATTCCAGAGCTATCTGCCATGACCGTAGGACCTGGGTGTCTCCCTAGCCCTCAGGAGCACCACTACCTGGGATTGTATCTATTTTGGCTGTCTCTGAGATCCTGCTGAGATATGCATACGTGGGACCCTTCTGATGACCTCCCAATTCATTTTGAAGTCTCTTAGCCATATAAACTCATTTGTCTTTACCATTTTCCCGTTTTTTTCAAGGTCTTTTTCTAGTTGCATCACCAGCTGGTGATTGGTAGTAATCCCTCTGCACCAGGGAGGCTCATCCCTGGGAGTTATGCCCCATGCTGGGGGGAAGGTAATGCATTTACATGCAGAGTTTGCCTTAAAGAGTGGCCACATTTGGGCAACCTGGAGGCTCTCAGGAGGTAACTCTTAGGCACCCTACAGCACTAGGCCTAGTTGAAATTTCAACCAGACAGGCTCAAAGCATTGTCATCAGTATCAAGGGCCCCTCACTGGACCATCCTTCTTCACTGGTCTTTGCCCTTGCATTTGGGGGATTGTTGCTGTTCCAGTGGGGAATGTGACAGAGCTCCCCCAGATAGAAACTCAGCACCTCCTTAGTTGTCATGTGTAACTCTACCTACTATGACAATACCCAACGAATATCAGAACATATTTATATACCCTGTATGCATGCACCAGAGAACTCCCTCCCACCCATGCATTCACCATCAATGACACCCCACACCAGTGCTCCACCCCTGCCATAATTGAACACCTCTGTGATCCTAAATTTCATAAAAAATGAATCCTAATATATTGCCAAATTCAATTAGTAGAAAAATGAAATCGTAATTTTAGGTTTAAATATTAGAAGTAGAATACATAATTATTTAGAAAAACTAAAATAAAGTAAAAAACTTAATTGGGGCATTAAAAAGTGAAAAACATCATAAAATTTTGTTTTTGACCTTTTGCCTTTCATCACTGTAATAGGTGTTGTATGTACAGTGGCAAGGCAATCTCTTCCATTTCTTTCTCAGTGTCTACATCCTTTTTTTATTTTTTCATTATGTCTTCAAAAAAGATCCAAGTAAAGTCACATATACAATATAGGGGATTCCCATATACCCAACATCAAACCCTTTCCCCCTTCCCCAGCAATGATCTTTTTTTATGTGGATATTATATTTGCTACAGCTGATGTAAAGATATTGAAACACAGCTACTAACCATGGTTTCATTATGGTTTACATTGTTTTACATTTTAGACTATACACTTTTATAAAATTTATGAAATTTAACATGGTCTATATCCATCATTGCATGATCTTGTAGAACACTTCCATTGCCCCCAGTTGCCCCCTCTTCCATCTATTCTATTCCTCTCACCCCTTCCCCTTGGAGCCCACAGTGACAACCAAGCTTCACCACTTGAAGTACAAGATTCATAGATACTTGCAACAATGCTGAGGGCTTGACACACTAGTCTGTCCTCCCACACTGGGAGTCACCCATGCTCTCAAGAGATACCCTGCCCTCTGTTTGAGAACATCAGGCCTCCCCAGGTTGGGGGTACAACACCTTCCTGCTCATTGTATGTGTCTCTACCCACTGCTTTAACACATTATGACAAGATGAGCACTCCCACACTCCCTAGAAGCCTACCCCAGGTGCACCCTGTGCCAGATGCCCCCTGTCAAATACCATTAAAAAGTAACCCTTCCTTATTTTCTAAAGAATTTTTTCAACATATAGTTTCAACCACGTACCTGACACTCACCTGTGTTCACCTGCTCCCCCCAAACCCTCCCTGCAATTCCATGGACCATCTGACCCATCCTCCCAACCCTAAACCCCATCAAGCCTGCAAAGCCTCACCCAATAGTATCCCTATGCCCTTGTCTTATCCCTTCACTGCACAATTATTTACCTCCACGTTATCATAGATTTCGCCTAGGTAAGCATCAGCTCACAACCTTCTTCTCCCCCCCTATTTCCTGTAAGCCTATCTTCCAGTCTCTAGCTCTCTGAGACAGCTTGATTTGCTTAATTCAAATCAGAAAGGTCATGTAGTTTTCGTCCTTCAGTGCCTGGCTTGCTTCACTCAACATAAGGTCCTTAAGATTCATCCATGTTATCCCGTATGTTAGTACTGTATTCCTTCTTACAGCTGAGTAGTATTCCATTGTGTGTATATACCATTATCCATTCATCTCTTGATGGGCATTTGGGTTGATTCCGACTTTTGGCAAAAGTGACTGATGCCATTATGAACACTGGTGTGCATATATAGGTCTGTGTCCTTGTTTTCAGTTCTTCTGGGACAGGTTGTTAATAATAGGGTAGGCTGGGGGAAAATACACTAATTGTAAGATATGGACTATAGTTAGTAGTGATATTTTGGTGATAAGAGCATTCTGGATAGAGAAAACATCATGTACAAATGTTCTGAATAGGGAGTATTTCTGGCATTTTCAAGGAGCGGCAAGCAAGCCAGTAGTTGGAGCAGATTGGAGACGGTGAGGGGATGCACACAGGGGGTATGGTCAAAGAGGGGATGGGGCACAGTCATCTGCCTCTCAGTGTGAGCAGCCAGAGCTGGCTTACGTTTTAATAGGCTCCCTCTAGCCCTTGTGTGGGAAACAGACTTCAGGGGAATTAGGGTAGCCAGGAAAGATTGAAGCAACTAACTAGAGCTGGGTGACCGGGGAAAGTGGTGAGAAGTGATCACAGTCTGCAAATAATTTGAAGGTAGGTACTACAGGATTTACTACCAAAATAAGAAATAGAGCAGGGAAACGGACTTTGGCCCAGTGGTTAGGGCGTCCGTCTACTACATGGGAGGTCCGCGGTTCAAGCCCCGGGCCTCCTTGACCCGTGTGGAGCTGGCCCATGCGCAGTGCTGATGCGCGCAAGGAGTGCTGTGCTACACAGGGGTGTCCCCCGCGTAGGGGATCCCATCGCGCAAGGAGTGCACCCCGTAAGGAGAGCCGCCCAGCGCGAAGGAGGGAGCAGCCTGCCGAGGAATGGCGCCGCCCACACTTCCCGTGCCGCTGACGACAACAGAAGCGGACAAAGAAACAAGACGCAGCAAAAAGACACAGAAAACAGACAACCAGGGGGGAGGGGAGGGGAGGGGAATTAAATAAAAAATAAATAAATAAATAAATCTTTAAAAAAAAAAAAAATAGAGCAATCAAGAATGCCTCGTTCCAGGATTTTAAATCCGAGCCACTGGAAGGACAGAGATGCCGGTACTGAGGAGGAATGGCTGTGTGGAGTAGTTTGGGGTGGAAGGAAAGTCAGGGCAAGGCCTCTGTTGGCACTGCAGAAAAATTAGAAAAGCGCCCCCCTCTGGGTTGATGCAGTTGGGGCCTGGGAGGATGGCTTGCCCACAGAGGGCAGGGCTTCAACTCCCCCACTCATGCTTCCTGGGCAGGGCATCTTCATGCACAACTGCAAGCAGTGACACTAAATAGGGGGTTGGTTTGGAACATGATAATATTGCATCCTACTAGAGATGCTACCTGTGCTGCCTGGCATCAGTTTGGAGCTCAGGGAGTCAAAGAGAAGAACAGGTGTATAGACTCTTGTGGGAGTGTTCCTGGCCATTTTAAATATAAATTCATATGTAAATGTATTACTTTGTGCATTAGATATTTTTGTTCACTGTTCTCCTCCAGCACAATGGAAGCTGGAGCAGTGACCGAGTCTGTTTCCCAACCAACTGTATCCCTAAGGCAGAGTGCCAGGCACTGAAGCATTTAATAAACATGGGTGAATGAGTGAATTTACTGGGGATACCACTGCTTCATACTTATCCTGGGTCTTAGGAAACTGAGCGCATAGCTAGATAAAAGTCTATACATCAGACATTCCTCTTTCTATTCTATGCCCAAAGCCCAAAGAGAATTTTTTAAATTCTCCACCATTTAACACTATTTACTACATGGTTACTGAATGGAAATTTAAGTTCAGCGTTGCTTTACATTTATGAAGATTGAGTTACAGTTGGAACAAACACCAAAATGATGGCTGGGCTGCTGCAGAAATACAGCCTCAGGTCCCAGGGTGCTAGTGCCCCTGCTCAGGAGCCCAAAGAACTTCTCCGGAAGACACGGAGGAATCCTGCCAATGTTTATTTAGGGAAACTTACAGACAGGATGCGTGGTCCAGGGCAGCAGCTGGCCCCCGAGCACCACTCCACAGCATGCAACAGGTTACACAGAGAGTATATAGGAGAACAAAGAAGGCATGGAGCCAAATCAGGCAAGACCACAAGACATACTTATCATACTCAGGAATGTGTATGGGACCTCTTGGGGCATATACGCAGGGGCAACAAGGGGAGGGGAAAGGAGTATGGTGAGGGGAAAGCAAGATTTGCAAATGAGAAAATATTTGTCTTATAATGGGAAAATCTAAAATGAAAAAAATAACTGATCTAGATGACAAATTTCATTCTTGGTGACTTCTAAGCTTCTGGCCTATCCTCAAGTGGACTGTAAACAATCCTCTTCAGCATTCATTTTTGTTTGTTGGTGAGGATCCACTTTTAACTTTTTCCTAGCTACTTTGAGGCTGAGTTCTTTCTATTTATATATCATAAAAGGTAATAAAGGTGATTTTATTGAGCATTTCTGAAGCATTTAGACTCAAGATCAGAGGAGATACATATTCAAAAGGGCTTAGCATTTATATTTGGAACAGTAATAGCTTTGCATAAAAGGTGTATCAGTTAACCTGGAGTAGGTATCATTCATGATTGTTGTAAATAGACCACTCCTTCACCATTCAATGACTTAAAATAATAAGCATTTATTATTGCTCATGAGAGTATGATTCAGCTGCACAGTTCTGGCCATGACTGGACCCCATCGGGTGTCCGTTAGAAAGCTCTGCTCATCTCAGCTAGGCTCTGTCACCTCCCTGGGTATCAGCTAGCTGTGGGCTATTCTGGTGTAGCTTTTTTATTGGCTCATGAGTTTTGGCTTTTCTTTGTCTTTCAGAAAATGGAATCTCACTGAAAGTGCATCTATCATTATTTTGAGAATTTTTCATAGAATATGCTGTTGTTTTGCAAAATTCCTAGCATGAGGCTATACTTATCATTATCTTGGTCATTTCATTTTTCCACAAATAATGATTCTACCCTTCCTTTGCAGGATTATACACACGTGTTGACTTGTGTTACTGAAAGAGAAAAGTTTATTGTGCCAATTAAAGCTAGAGGTGCACGGGCCATCCTTGATTTTCCTGACAAGCTGAATTTTTCCAATTGCCCTGTGAAATACAGTACACAGAAGATTCTACTGGTACGAAATATTGGCAAGAAAGATGCTGTGTTTCACCTCAAAACTTGTAGGTATGCATTCTTTTGGTTCTGGTGTTTGATTGATTATAGCTAAATCCAGTCAACACAAGTAATTTGCTACACTTTGCAGTTGGGATGAAACTGCTTGCTCCAATCTTTAGTTGCAAGGCTGGGAGACTCTCTGGTAAGGCAGACTGAGCATCCTCTTCATCCTAAGGGTAAACTAGAATCAAAGCTTAATATTTCTTATCCAGTTTTTACTAAATTATTTTACCTTGCTGGGTGTAGATGGTTTTTTGAAGTGCTGCATAAAAGTCCTTTTATCTAGCATAGAAAATGGCCCATGGAAATCTATTAATCAGCACATTTGTTTTGACTGAGAATTTTATAACTGGCTATATTAGTTTTTTATTGCTGCTATAACACATTACCACAAACTAGGTGGCTTAAAGCAGTACAAACTTAATTATCTTACAGTTCAGTATATCAGAAATCTCACTGGACTAAGATCAGAATGTCAACCGAGCTCCAGTCCTTTCTGGAATCTCTAGGGGAGAATCTGTTTCCTTGCCTTTTCTGACTTCTAAGGCCATCCACATTCCTTGGCTCATGACCCTCTTCCTCCATCTTCAAGCAGCAGCAATGGGTCAAGTTCTTGCATTTCTCTGACCTTGTCTTTTGCCTCCCTCTTCTACATTTAAAGACTCTTGTGTGTATATACCCCACCTTCCCTGGATAACCCGGAATAATCTCCCCATTTTAAGGCCAGCTGATTAGCAACCTTAATTCTCTTTTGCTGTGTAATTTAACACATTCACAGATTCTGGGGTTTAAGGCATGGACATATTTGGGGAACCATTGTCCCTCTTATGACACTGGAATTAGCTCATTTGAAGAAAAATATATAAAAGCAAATGCTTATTATATAAAGTGTGCTGTGTGCAAAGAGCTTATGCTTATTAATTTATTATTCTTCATAACAATCCTATGAAATTGCTACTAATTTTTTTTCCATTTTACAGCTGAGAAAACAGACACAGAGAGGTTATATAACTTACTCAAGGACACATAGCTAAAAGTAAGGGAATTAGATTTTCATCTGAATAAGAATGAAGCAGTTACAGAGCAATAGACACTGTGGGATAATATAAAAAATGATGAGACAATCCCTTGCTCTCAAGGAACAATCTTATGAAGTAGCAAAAAATTGTTATGGGCCATGAGAATGTTAGATGATCAGGGGGCCAAAACAAGAATGTCCAGCTTGGGAAGACAAATTTCTTTCTATGACTTAAAAAAGGGTGTTTATTGATCTAATCAAGGGCATTTTAGATTCAAATCCAACTTACATTTATTGATTAACTACCCTGTGTGAGGTGCATTGACATGTATTATCATTTATCTTTACAACACAAACAAATCTCTTAACATTTATTAAGGTTATGAGGTTTAATATTAAAATATAATGGACTAAGCTTGCAGCAAGCAAAACAAACACTATACAATTCTTTACCCATGCTCTTCTACCACTAGGAAAGTGGTCACTATTTTGTGAGCAGAATGATTTACTCCATGTAAATCCAATTTTCCTATATATAGAGTACTAGGGAGCTTAATTTACTTCTCTGGCTCTAGACACATGAACAATACATTACTTACATGAGATGGCAGCTCTCTAATACTTTTTTTCCTTCCTTTGATTTTCCTAGTACTTTGCCTCTTCTTGCCTTTAGGATTTATGATATAGATGCTGTTTGTTTGATTCACAGAAAAGGTCTTACCCTGTCCTAAGTGCTTTTCATACAGTATCACAGCAGGTCTTTGAGGTCTGTACTATTACAAAAGAGGAAATGGAGGTTGTCAAAGGTTAGGTAACTTCCCAGAGCCTTTAACTATTAAGCAGGAGATTGAACTGGATTCAAAGTAGCCTTAACTTTAACCACTAAGCTAAAGGACTTTTGTATTGTTTTGTATTTTTTCATGCTTTTATTTTATTTTATTTTATTTTATTTTATTTTATTTTATTTTATTTTATTTTATTTTATTTTATTATCAGATTGTGGACCATTATATAGCATGAATTGTCCCATACTCTTTATCTGCCATGATCAATACATTTTTGGTAAATTGCCAGCAAATAATGGTTAAATATAGGATAGAGTAGCAGGATGCACTCTGGATTTGGAATAATGGATATTCTAAGATTTTCTTTTAATTTAAATCGGTGGGGATGACAAATCATCTTTATAAAAATAGGGTAATAAAAGCCAGCTAATAAAAAGGTTAATAAAAAAGCTAAAATGTAATACTTTATTAGTGACTAGTTATGAATAAAGAATTCCATGTTATTGTATTTTCCAAATAGAAGAATATTGGTTTCTAAAAGTTTTATAGGATTGTAAAGTTTTAGAATATAAAGGAAGAGAAATTAAAGCAATAGTAAAAAAGCAGAAGCAGTACATTTATTGAGTGCTTACTATTAACAAGCATGGTACAAATAGCATCACATATAATCTCTCCTTTTAACCTCAGATCAACTCAATGAGGTAATAAGCCTTTTTATTACTATATTACAGATTAGGATATTGAGCCTCAGAGAGGAACTTGCCCAAGATTATATAGCCAATAAGCACTAGAGTGAACTCAGAACCCAGGCAGTCTCAACTCCAGAAACTCTTCTTTCATAACCACAAACACTACTCTGCCCATGAGTAGTGTGGTGTAGGGACATGTGCTACCAATATTTATCATCACTGTTTTCATGAATGCACATACTGTGAAGGCTGTGGGCCACTTGTTATCCGTCCTTCCTTCTATACTCATCTATTAGCTCTTTCTGACTTTTCCCTCTGCTGACATGAAAGGCCTTTGCTGTTGTAGACCCAGTGTGCTGTTAGGAAATGCCTCACTGAAATTCTAGACATTGTAGTACATTTTCTATTCAGAGAATAAGTTTTTTTAAGTTTGGTTTTGTAACTGAGGCAAGTAACCTTTGTGTTATAATGAAAATAAAAATGGAATCTAGCATCTCCTCCTTTTATCCCCCCCCCCCATTTCTTGAAATGATATTAGTTATTGCAGATAAGACTGCCTGAAAAAGGAATAAAAGGAGAGATAAAAATATATTTTGGGTTTCTTCCTGACTAATACTTTAAATGGTATCCAGAACAAATGATAATCTCTTGAATGAAGAAGCGTAAGTCTTTGCATGGAGGCATGAAATTTCATTTGTTGAAAGCAATGGCATAATAGTAATTATCCACTGGAATGCTGGTCAGCATTGTCTAGACTGAAAAAGGATGGTGTGAGGGCAGTCCCAGGTGATCATCAAACCACTTTTCTTCCCATTTGAATTACTCTCTTATATGGGAAAGGGGTTGGGAAGGATGAGAAAAAAGACAGGAGAAAAGATACGGGAAAGATGATATATAGTTAATCAAGTTACTTTGGGAATACCTGTACATATTGGGGGGGAAAGTAAGAAAAAAAATAAGAATGACCATTGCTGCATCATCTGTGTAACAATATGATGGCACTTCTGCTGCTCTGGAATTGGTGCTAGAATTCACAGTCAAAACAAAAGATATCAAGTACCTCATGCTCTAAAGAGAGTCTCCCAAAATGGTGCTAAGCATCTTCTCTCTAACCCAGAGACCTGGTCTTACTCCTCTCCAATCTTTATATGCAGAAAACAGATAAATGGAAGGACAGGGGGAGCACCAAAGGAGTCCCCAAGAGAACACTAAGTGAGAAGGAAGGGGGTTGTTTCCCCACATCATCTAAGAGGATGTTCTCCAAGAGAACAACTGAAGAGATTTGTGATCTGCTGGAAGGAGAAAATTATGTCTTATCCCAGCTATGTTTGCTGATCTGGATTTTTAATTCTGAGGCAGTTATTAGAACAGAGTGGATCAAGTTTTCAGGGAGGACTTGACATGTGTTACCTAGAAGTTGAGGGCATTAGGTATAGTTTGTACCTGCTGCTTGTTTAAAGACTTCTAAAGGTGAGAGGAAAGCTGAGACAACTCTTTCCAGCATGGTGAGTAGGGACCATGGTGTGATGTACCTGGGAAGGAAGGATAATGGGGCACTGCCAACCCCAGTTCCTCATGGTCCTTGGAAGTCATGAAGGGACTGCAGTGGTTCCCATGGCTCCACATGAAGGATCTTGTAGATTTAAACATGTGAAGAAGCCATGGGCTCTTTAGAAGGATTTTGACAATAATTGGCCATGATCAAAGGGAGACATGGCTGTAATTTTCTGAGAACCTTATCAGTGAAGGAGGGAGGGGAACCAAAGAAAAACTGACCAGCACCTTAAGAGCACCATACATGCCAACTATGTCTAGTTAGATTGAGCCAGAGAAAGAAGACAGACACCTCCTTGCTGCCTACAGATGACCAGATATATAAATCTCTGCCTTCCTTATCCTCCTGTCCAGCCCTCAACCAGAAGTTCATGACCTTGGAAAGAGGTGGTTGCAAAGGAGGCAATTCACCTACTCCCAACCTCTACCACTCTAACACCCTGTGATGCTGGAGTGGGAACAGAAATAAGAGGGCAGTCCAAGCCATTTTCCACTCCAGGTTCCTCTGGATTTGGATATGGCTGTGATGGGAAAGAAAGTTTTAAGTCAAATATGATATAAGATTTTTAGACTAGGTTGGACTTAAAAATGGAAAGTGACTGGAAAATTAAGAGATCTGCCCAAGAAAGTATCTGGCTGACGGCTCTTCCATTAACCCTTTGAATATATTATTCCATTATATTTTATTTGCAGTTTCTATTGTTGAAAAGCCTGCAGGGGAACTGTCTTTTCTTTTTAAATAACCTGTATTTTCTTGTTTTAAAAAAATCTAATTGGGGAAGGTGGGACATGGGCATCGGATTAGGCAAATAATGCTCAGATCTCTCACAAAAACAATGGAGGAAGAAACAAAAGCTGCCTGAGAGACCTGCTTTAGGGGTTGGCAGACCAGGGCAATGTTTCACAACTCCCAGGAGAATGAAGGACAGAGAGACAAAGAAGACAGAACAACAAACTGTGAGTTACTAAATCTAACAGCTGCCAGGAAGCCCCCCCCCCCCACTCCCGATATTTAGCAGAGGTAAAACCCCTGGCTTATTTCAGCTAACCAAAAGGGATGCAGACATCTACCTCCCTGTCAGCAGTTACAAGGGAAAAGGGAGGGGAAGACGAGGAGTGGGGGGGGGGGGCAGCTTTTCTTCAGTGAATTCAGAGAGCAGAGCCCACTTTGAGTCACTGCTCTGGCCAGATGAAAACAAAGGAAAACCCAAACAGATACACCTCTATGGAAATATGCACCAATGAGTGCTATCTGATGGCTGATCTGGAAATTACATGTGCAAAAACAGCTGTTAGAACTCTCTTTACCCCAACCCTGGGAGAAAGTTTGCACTCAATTAGGGAGTCCTTGTCATGATTTTGATAACTTAAGCTGGGCAATTTAAAAAGACTTAGGATAAGTTGAAGCAAATATCAAAGAAGAGCTGTGGAAAAATAATAATAATAGGCAAGAGAGAGAAAATGGTCATCAGAGTAAATTCACCAACTTATCAGATGCCTAGACATCAGCAAAAAAGTACAAGCCATACTAGGAAACAGGAAGAGATGGCCCAACCAAAGGAACAAACCAAAAATCCTGAAGAGATTTAGGATTTAAGACAATCAATGATAATCACACAACTCTCTTAAATCAATGTAAGAATTGAAAGAAAATGTGACTAAAGAGATAAAGGATATTAAGAAGATACTGCATGAGCATAAAAAATAATTTGGAAGTCTGCAAAAAAACGAACAGACCTTATGGGAATGAAAGACATGATGAATGAGATTAAAAATACATTAGAGGAACATAAGAGCAAATTTGAATTGCTTGAAGACAGAACTAGTGATTTCAAAGACTGAACATCTGAACTGGAAAAGACCAAAGAACAGAAAGAGTAAAGAATAGAAAAAATGGAACAGGGTCTCAGGGAATTGAATGACAATGCAAAACACAAAAACATACACATTAAGAGTGTCCCAGAAGGAGAAGAAATGGAAAAGGGGCAAAAAGAATATTTGAGGAAATAATGACTGAAAACTTCTCTACCCTTATGAAAGACAGAAATATCAATATTCAAGGACAGTGCACCCCAAACAGACTAAACATGAACAGACCTACCCCAAGACACCTACTATTCAGAATGACAAATATCAGAGATAAAGAGAAGATTTTGAAACAGGAAAAGAAAAGAAAAGCATCACATAGAAGGAAACTCGATAAGATTAAGTGCCAACCTTTCATCAGAAACCATGGAGGAGAGAAGAAAGTGGTATACTGTATTTAAGGTATTGAGAAAGAAAAACTGCCAGTGTAGAATTCTGTATCTGGCAAAGCTGTCCTTCCAAAATGAAGGGGAGTTCAGTCTTAACAGATAAACAAAAACTGATAGGATATGTTACCAAAAGACCAGAATTGCAAGACATACTAAAGGCAGTGCTGCAGCCTGAAAGAAAAAAGCAAGGGTGAGAGACTTGGAAAAGAGTGTACAAATGAAGATTATTAGAAAGGGTAAAAAAGATAGACAATAGTATGATATGACAACAGAAAGACAAATGTCAAAATGAATGAAGCAAGTAATGCCTTCACAGTTATAATATTGACTATTAATGGTTTGAACTCCCCAATCAAAAGACACAAACTAATAGAATGGATAAAAAATATGACCCATCTATATGCTGTCTACAAGATGCTCACCTCAGATGTAAGGACACAACCAGGTTAAAAGTGAAAGGTTGGGGAAACGGACTTTGGCCCAGTGGTTAGGGCGTCTGTCTACCATATGGGAGGTCCGCGGTTCAAACCCCGGGCCTCCTTGACCCGTGTGGAGCTGGCCATGCGCAGTGCTGATGCGCGCAAAGAGTGCCGTGCCACGCAAGGGTGTCCCCCGCGTGGGGGAGCCCCATGCGCAAGGAGTGCGCCCGTGAGGAAAGCCGCCCAGCGTGAAAAAAAAGTGCAGCCTTCCCAGGAATGGCGCCGCCCACACTTCCCGTGGTGCTGACAACAACAGAAGCGGACAAAGAAACAAGACGCAGCAAATAGACACCAAGAACAGACAACCAGGGGAGGGGGGGGGGAATTAAATAAATAAATAAATCTTAAAAAAAAAAAAAGTGAAAGGTTGTAAAAAGGTATTCCACACAAACAATAACCAAAAAAAGAGCTGGAGAAGTGATACTAATATTGGACAAAATAGATTTTAAATGCAAAACTGTTATAAGAGATAAAGAAGATGATTATATATTAACATAAGGGGCAATTCACCAAGAAGAAATAACTATTATAAATACTTAAGCACCTAACCTGAGTGTCCCAAGATACATGAGTTACACACTGGCAAAGCTGAAGGGAGAAATAGATGTTTCTACAATAATATTTGAAGACTTCAATGCAACACTCTCAGTACTGGATAGAACATCTGGACAGAGGCTAAATAAAGAAATAGAGAGCTTGAATAATATGATAAATGAATTAGACATAACAGACTTCAGTAGAGCATTGTTCCACAAAACATCAGGATATACATTCTTTTCGGTTATTGTTAGCTTGTATGATTGTTTTCCAGCCATTCACTTTCAATCTCCATGCGTCTCTGGGTCTAAGATGTGTCTCTTGTAGACAGCATATGGATGGGTCATATTTCCTTATCCAATGTCCCAGTCTGAATCTTTTGATAGGTGAGTTTAATCCGTTGACATTCAGTGTTATTACTATCAAGGAATTATTTGTGTTAGCCATATTTTGATTGGATTTGTGTTTGTCATATTTTGTTTGTATATATTTTTTTGTCTTTTTTGTTGTTGTTGTTGGTCTTATACTCTCCTCCAACTTTGCCTTTCCTGTTTTTTCCTTTCTTCCTGCAGAACTCCCTTTAGAATTTCTTGAAGGGGAGGTTTCTTGTTGGTATACTCTTTCAGTTTCTGTTTGTCTGTGAATATTTTGAACTCTCCTTCATGTTTGAATGCTAGTTTAGCTGGATAGAGTATTCTTGGTTGGAAGTTTTTTTCCTTTAGTACCTTGACTATATCATACCACTGTCTTCTTGCCTCCATGGTTTCAGAAGAGAAATCAGCACTTAATCTAATTGAGCTTCCCTTGTATGTGATGGTTTTCTTTTCTCTTGCTGCTTTTAGGATTTTCTCTTTGTCTTGAGCTTTGGATAATTTGATAAGTATATGTCTTGGGGTGGGCCTGTTGGGGTTTATGACTTGTGGAGTGCGCTGTGCTTCTTGGATATGTACATCTGTCTCTTTCAGTAGATTTGGGAAGTTTTCAGCCATTATTTCCTGCAACACTCCTTCTGACCCCTTTCCCTTCTCTTCACCTTCTGGAATGCCTATAATACGTATGTTTGAGCGTTTTGCATTGTCATTCAGGTCCCTAAATCCTAATTGGATTTTTTCTATCTTCTTATTGACCCCTTCTACTATCTGTTTGATTTCTGATGTACTGTCTTCCACATCCCTAATTCTCTGCTCTGTCTCTTCTAGTCTGCTGATATTTGCTGCAAGTGTATTTTTGATTTCTTGAACTGTGGTGTTCATTCCCATCATATCTGTTATGTTTTTGCGTATGTCTGCAATTTCCCCTCCAAGTGATGTCTTCATGTTGTTAACCTCTTTCATTACTGCATCAAATTTGTCGGTGATAAATGTTCTAAGTTCTTTCATTGCTTGTGCCAAGTTTTGCTCCCCTTCGTGATTATTGGTTTGTTGATTGGATTCAGTCATGTTTTCCTGATTATTGGTTTGGTTTGTAGATTTTTGTTGCTTTCTGGTCATCTCTTTATTTTGACGAATTTAATCAGTTCCTTAGCTTCTTTGTCTGCTTTTGGAGGTTAATTAGTTGTTATTTTTGCATAGGTGTTATATCTTCTCTTTGTCACTTTTTTCTTCTTATTCAAGTTACTTGTTGTTGGTTAAGTTCACTTTAGAAGAAAGTATTAGTGTTGGGGAAAGGCTGTTGTGTCAGCAAGGGAAAAGTGTAAAGTAGTATTAGTAATGTATGTTAACAAAGCAAGAATATGAGATCTGGGAGGATGGAGGTTAGATTCATGTAGATTGTACAGAGTTATAGCTGTAGGTAGAGTACCTTTTATGAAGTAGATGACTGAATATGGGCGGAATATGGTATGAACTACAAAGCTATTGTTTTCATGAGAGAGGGAAAAAGAAAAGAAAGGTAATAGTTTCAAGAGTGGATAACATACAGAAAACAGAGCAAAGGTATTAGAAATTAAGAGTTAGACACTTTGTGGATCAAAGAATGGGAGGTGGGGGTTGGAATATAGTAGAGACAGTAGATGATAGTGGATATCAAGATGCAGGGGAAGGGGGATAGTGTAGGTAACCTAAATCAGTTCACACAGAAATGAGGCAGTGGAGGATGGGAAAACCCAGCAAATGTGAGGTGTTCCCTGTAGCACCTATTGTGTACTTGAATTAAAATAAAATAAGTGGAAAATGAGGGACAAGAGGGAAAGAGAAAACCGAAAAAAAAAACTAATTATAATAAAGAAAAAAAGAAAGACAAGAAGAAAGGAAGAAAGAAAAAGAGGATAAGCAAACGGTGGGGAACAGATAGGGGGAAGAGTGATACAGGTATACACGTGTCACATTTGCAACACCATCTAAAACAACAACCAAAAAAAACCCCTAAATAACTGTATATAAAAAAAAAAAGGACTTTGGGGGACACGCTAGGAGAAAAGACTAGGGGATAATGCAATATTAGCAATCAGGGCGTCAAAAAGAGTAAAAAATAAGATAAAGTGAAAATAAAAACAAAACAATATGAACCAATATAGATAAAACACAAACGTTAAGGTCCAAAGCACTCCAGGATCCCAGGTAGACCCCAGAGCGTGATGGATTCAGGGGTGGAAAGTCTGAGACACTGAAGACTCAAGAGGTGTGAGTCTGGGGTGTGGACCGCCAGAGTCCAGGGGACCCAGACCTGGGAACCTCAAATCTGGTCCACGGAAAGCTTAGGAGCCCCGCAGTGCAACACAGCCCTCAGGGATCCCCGTAGCTGGGTGCCAGCCCCATGGGGGAAGCCAGATCCGCGAATTCTAAATTGAATGTCTAATCCCTGAAATTCACCTACTCCTCAGGGTATCAGCCTTTGGACAGCTCGCTCCCTGTGCTCCCACGCAACGGCCACTTGAGGGCGCCTCTACACCACGGCCCGTTCAATGACCCAGATCCCAAGCCCCGCCGGGTGGGGTGGGCTTCAGCTGGAAACGCGGAAAACACACTCTAAGATCCGAAATCCCAAACTTCGCAAAATATTCCCCAGTCAGCTTCCAGACGTGTCCTCCTCCCTCACTGCACCCTACAACAGTCTCCCAATTGTGTCCCCTTATTGCTCAAAATCCAATTCCGTTGCAGATCAGCAGCCGGACCTGTGGGGATGGGGCTCCAGGCGGAAGCGCTTCCCCCCCTGTCCGGCGACTAAAACGTCCCCGCTTCACAAGAAAACACCGTCTGTCTCCCCAAATCAATCCGCCAAGGAGTCTTGTCCCAACAATCCCCCACCAGCCAGCACAGTATCCGCGAATTTCTCAGCACCGCAAAGCCTCCAGATAAAGGAAAAAAAAACAAAAACCCTGGCCGCCGCGGCTCCGGAGCTGCAAGAGCGCCCGCTACCGCGGCTCCGCCCACCCAAGGAGGGAACTTCCCGCGCCCAGCTGGGATCTCCGTTTATATATTATAGACGTATCCTCTCTGTTACCTTCCCACTGAATTGACGTCCAGACACCTTCCAACCAGCAAAAATCCCCGAAACAGCGCGGTCCCAAAGAGCCTTCAACGCTGCCCAGCCGCCCCCTGCAGAGACACTACCAGGCAAGCTCACGCAGCCACCATCTTGCCAGCCTCCTCCTACATTCTTTTCAAGTGCTCATGGATCCTTCTCCAAAATAGACCATATGTTGGGTTCACAAAACAAGTCTCAAACTTTAAAAGATTGAAATTATACAAAACACTTTCCCTGATCATAATGGAATAAAGCTGAAAATCAATAATGGATGGAAAAAGGGAAAATTCATAAATATATGGAGATTAAACAACACACTTTTAAATAATCAGTGGGTCAAAGAAGAAATTGCAAGAGAATTCAGCAAATATCTTGAGATGAATGAAAATGAGAACAAAACATATCAAAACCTATAGGACGCCACAAAGGCAGTACTGAGAGGGAAATTTATAGTCCTCAATGCTTACATTAAAAAAGAAAAATGCTAAAATTGATGATCTATATGTGTACCTGGGCAAACTAGAAAAAGAACAGCAAAATAATCCCAAACCAAGCCAAAGGAAAGAAATAGTAAAGATAAGAGCAGAAATAAGTGAAATCAAAGACAAAAAAAAATAGAGAGACTCAACAGAACCAAAAGCTGATTCTTTGAGAAGATAAACAAAATCAACAAACCCTTAGCTAGACTGATGAAGAAAAAGAGAAGACACAAATAAATAAAATCAGAAATGAGAGGGGGGACATTACCACTGACCCTACAGAAATAAGAGAGATTATAAGAGGATACTATGAAAACCTGTATGCCAAAAAACTAGAAAATGTAGACAAGATGAACAAATTCCTAGAAACACATGAACCACCTACCCTGACTTTATTTTTTTAAAAGGAAATTATTATTATTTTTATTTATTTCTCTCCCCTTCCCCCCCCCCCCCCCCCCCCCGCTCAGTTGTCTGTTCTCTGTGTCCATTTGCTGTGTGTTCTTTTTTGTCTGCTTCTGTTGTTAGCGGCACGGGAATCTGTGTCTCTTTTAGTTGCATCATCTTGCTGCATCATCTCTCCGTATGTGCGGCGCCCTTCTTGGGCAGGCTGCACTTTTTGTCTCGCTGGGCAACTCTCCTTACGGGGCGCACTTGTTGTGTGTGGGGCTCCTCTACATGCGGGACACCCCTGCTTGGCACAGCACTCCTTGCACACATCAGCACTGCACATGGGCCAGTTCCAACAGGTCAAGGAGGCCCGGAGTTTGAACCACGGACTTTCCATGTGGTAGACGGACACCCTAACCACTGGGCCAAGTCCGCTTCCCTACACTGACTTTAGAAGAAAGTCACCTAAACTGAGTGTCCCGATCACATATGAAGATATAGAAACAGTCAGATGAAAAGCCTGTGACCAGATGGCTTCACCTGGTGAGATGAATTCTACCAATCATTCAAAGATGAACTAATACCAATCTTGCTCAAACTCTTCCAAAATATTGAACAGGAAAGAATGCCACCAAACTCATTCTATGAAACCAATATAACCCTAATACCAAACCAGATAAAGATGGGAAGCGGATGCGGCTCAAGTAATTGGGCTCTCTTCTACCATATAGGAGGTCCAGGGTTCAGGGCCCAGGGCCTCCTGGTAAAGGCAAGCTGGCCCGTGTGGTGAGCTGGCCCGTGTGGAGAGCTGGCCCATGTGGAGTGCAGGCCTGAGCAGAGTACTGCCCTGTGCAGGAGTGCTGATCCATACAGGAGTGCTGGCCCACACGGAGTGCTGGCCTATGCAGAGAGCTGGCACAGCAAGATGCCACAACAAAAAGAGACACGTGGGAGAGATAATAAAAGACTCAGGAGAGCAGGGAACTAAGGTGGCACAAGAGAATGATCTCCTCTTTCCCATTCCAGATGTTCCCAGGATTGGTTCCCAGAGCTGCCCAATGAGAATACAAGCAGACACAGAACAACACATAGTGAATGGACACAGAGAGCAGACAATTGGGGGGCGGGGAGGGGGGGAGAAATAAATAAATAAATAAAACAGATACAGACCAATATATCTAATGAATATTGATGCAAAAATCCTCAACAAAATACTTGCAAACAGAATCCAAAAGCACACTGAAAGAATTATATACCACGATCAAGTGGATTTTATCCCAGGTGTGCAAGGGTGGTACAACACAAGAAAATCAATTGGTGTAATAAGCCACATTGATAAATTGAGGAAAAATCACCCGATTCTCTCGATTGATGCAAAAAAGGCATTTGACAAAACACAGCACCTTTTTTTCATAAAAGCCCTTCAAAAGATAGGAATAGATGGAAGCTTTCTCAATATGGTAAAGTGCATATATGAAAAATACAATGCTAGCTATAGTATATAGTATTTCAGTCAGTGAAAGACTGAAAGCTTTCCCGCTGAGATAAGGAACAAGACAAGGATGCTTACTGTCACCATTATTGTTTGATACTGTGCTAGAAGTTCTTGCTAGAGCAATTAGGCTAGAAAAAGAAATAAAAGGCACCCAAATAGGAAAGGAAGAAGTAAAACTATCACTATTCACTGATGACATGGTCCTGTATCTAGAAATCCTGAAAATCTACAAAAAAGCTACTAGAATTAATAGACAAGTTCAGCAAAGTGGCAGGGTACAAAGTTAATATGCAAAAATCAATAGCATTTCTATAAAATACTGATGTCCAATCTGAGGAGAAAATCAGAAAAATTCCATTTATAATAGTGTCTAAAACACTCAAATATTTTGGAGTAAATTTAACCAAGAACATAAAGGACCAGTATTCAGAAAACTAGACAACATTGCTAAAAGAAACCAAAGACAACTTAAATTAATGGAAGGACATTCAGTGTTCATGGATTCAGAGACTAAATATCATTAAGATGTCAATTCTACCCAAACTGTTTTACATATTCAACACAATCCCAATAAAAATCCTAACAGACTTCTTTGCAGATATCAAAAAGCCAATAATCAAATTTATTTGGAAGGGTAAGAGACCTCCGAATAGCCAAATATGTCTTTAAAAAGAACAAAGTTACAGTGGTAAAAAACAGCGTGGTACTGGCACAAGAACAGACAGATTGACCGACGGAACTGAATTGAGAACTCAGAAGTTTACCTTCACATCTACAGTTAAGTGATTTTTGACAAGGCTTTTAAATTAAGCCCACCCAACTGGGCCAGAACAGTCTATTCAACAAATGGTTCTGGGAAAACTGGATAGCCATAGCCAAAAGAAAGAAGGAAGACCCCTATCACACACCTTATACAAAAATTAACTCAAAATGGATCAAGGACTTAAATATAAAAACAAGAACCATAAAACTCCTAGAAGAAAATGTAGGAAAACATCTTCAAGATCTTATGGTAGGCAGTAGTTTCTTAAATTTTACACCCAAAGCATGAGCAACAAAAGAAAAAATAGATAAAAGAGACCTCCTCAAAATTAAACACTTTTGCACTTCAAAGGACTTTGTCAAGAGGGTGAAAAGGGAGCAACTCAATGAGAGAAAATATTTGGCAATCACATATCTGGTAAAGGTTTAATATCCATGATATATAGGGAGATCATACAACTCAACAATGAAAAGATAAATTATCTGATTAAAAAATGAGCAAAAGACTTGAAAAGGCAACTCTCCAAAGAAGAAATATAAATGGTTAAGAAACACATGAAAAAATGTTCAACATCACTAGCGATTAGGGAAGTGCAAATCAAAACTAAAATGAGATATCATTTCACACCTATTAGATTGGCCACTATTAAAAAGTCAGAAAACTGTAAATGTTGGGGAGGATGTAGAGAGATAGGAACCCTTATTCACTGTTAGTGGGAATGTAGAATGGTACCGCCACTGTGGACGTCTGTTTGGCAGTTCCTAAGGAAGTTGAATATAGACTTGTCATGGGACATGTGAATACCATTGCTAAGCATATACCCAGAGGAACTGAGAGCAGTAACACAATTAGATATCTGCATACCAATGTTCTATTGAATAAATTACATTTAGGTCCCTTCAGAATAATGTCCCCATCTCAAAATCCTTAATTTAATCACATAGCAAAGTCCCTTTTGCCATATAAGATAGAATTCACAGATTCCAGGGAATAAGATGTGGGTGTCTTTGGGGACCATTATTCACCTCACCAGAAATAGGATTTGTAGGGGAAATGGGTCAGTCAATGGGCTGTTCTGAGTAGAAGGGAAAGTATATGTAAAGCAGATATCATGTACATTCTGGCAGTGGCTAGTGGTTTTGTTATGGGAGCAAGAGAGCTTATTTTCTTTTAAAGATTTATTTATTTTTATTATGTTTCTCTCCCCTTCCCCGCCGCCCCCCCCCCCGTTGTCTGCTTTCTGTGTCCATTCACTGTATGTTCTTCTGTGTCCACTTATATTCTTGTCAGTGGCACTGGGAATCTGTGTCTCTTTTTGTTGCATCATCTTGCTACATCAGCTCTCCGTGTGTGCAGCACCACACCTGGGCAGGCTGCACTTTTTTCACTCTGGGTGGCTCTCCTTATGGGGTGCACTCCTTGCGTGTGGGGCTCCCCTATGTGGGGGACACCCCTGCGTGGCACGGCACTCCTTGCACACCTCAGCCAGCTCATTACATGGATCAGGAGGCCCTGGGTTTGAACCCTGGACTTCCCATGTGGTACACAGACACTCTATCTGTTGAGCCAAATCTTCTTCCCAAGAGTGCTTATTTTTATGAGATAAGGCAGGGCCTTATGAGAGAGGCTGGCAGGACTTATGTTATAATAACGATGATGGATTTTATTTCCAGTAACCCCTAGGTCATGTGTGACATGATATGCATTCAATACGTGTTGGGTGATTTGAGTTGAATGAATGACTCAAACAAATAACATTTTTTTAAATTCATTTTTAAAAAAATATTACATTCAAAAAATATGAAGTCCCATTCAACCTCACCGCCCCCACCCCCCACTCCCCCCACAGCAACACTCTCTCCCATCATCATGACACATCCATTGCATTTGGTAAGTACATCTCTGGGCATCGCTGCACCTCATAGTTAATGGTCCACATCATAGCCCACACTCTCCCATGTTCCATCCAGTGGGCCCTAGGGGGATCTACAATGTCCTGTAATTGTCTGTGAAGCACCACCCAGGGCAACTCCAAGTCCCGAAAACGCCTCCAGGTCTCATCTCTTCCTCCCATTCCCCGCACCCAGCAGCCACCATGGCCACCCTTCCCACACCAATGCCACATTTTCTCTGTGGACATTGGATTGGTTGTGTCCATTGCACATCTATGTCAAGAGGGGGCTTAGATTCCATATGGATACTGGATGCAATCCTCCTGCTTTCAGTTGTAGGCACTCTAGGCTCCATGGTGTGGTGATTGACATTCTTCAACTCCATGTTAGCTGAGTGGGGTAAGTCCAATAAATCAGAATGTAGGAGTTGAAGTCTTTTGAGGTTCAGGGCGTGGCTATCATATTGTCAGTCCAGAGATTCAAATCCCCTAAA
Source organism: Dasypus novemcinctus (assembly GCF_030445035.2). NCBI lineage: Eukaryota > Metazoa > Chordata > Mammalia > Cingulata > Dasypodidae > Dasypus > Dasypus novemcinctus. The sequence continues at coordinate 16,524,011 of NC_080690.1, read as the reverse complement.
TATATCTTAAACCCCAACACCAACTACAATTCCAGTAAAGTAGCATGAAAGTCTTGTGTAAAGAGATCCCATCTGAGTCCAGTTCCATCACACAGAAACACCGGCTCCAAAGAAGGGCCAACTGACATGGCAGTGAACCCCATCTGCCATGACCATAGAACCCGTGGGTCTCTTTAGCCCTCAAAAGAAATAATAACAAATAACATTTTTAGAAAGTCTACCTTCCATCTATTGAAGGCATACCTATAAATCCCATTTGGTGGGACTCAAGCCATATAACCAAATTGTAAAGCCTTTCAGGCCTGTGCTATGTATCCGAAAGCTTCCAGATGCTGGTAGTACACCTACACTAATCTATCTTGCCACTCTGCCATTCTCGGTATGTAGACAGTGTCTTTCCTCACGTTCTCAGGATGGCAGTTCCAGGCACCACACACAGACACAACCAGCAAATAAAAGTGGTGGCCTTGATTAGCAAAAAAAAAAGTGTTTCCCTGGAGCCCTGCTGCAGATTCCCTTTGGTGACTGTGACCCTTATTATCACTACCAAGAACTCTAATGCAAAGCTGCTGAGCTTCCCTTCAGGCCCCACGTTGGGCACCAATTGCTGAGATCAGCTCAGCAATAGGTTGGCTCAAAGAGAAGGCAACACAGAACTTTACAAAATAAAAGGATAGAGAAAAGGACACAAGAGAGGAGATAAAGATGGGACCAGGGGACTCAATGACTTCTGGAACTATGAGACTCAACCCTAGTTTCTCCCTCGTATTTATTGGAAACTTCCAAGCAGCTGTTTGCTATCTGAACTGCAACATTATCTACAATAATAAGGAACAACTGCAACATCTACAATAAAACACGTACAACATTTACAATAAGGAATAGGTCATACAATGTTCAAATGCAATTATTTTCCCACACAAAGCAAGATATGGAGAGTGCTCCAAGCATAGTACAGCTGAAAAGGTACTGTTGGCCAGCAGTGGAAAGGGCTCACTTTCTATCAGGATAGTAAGTCAAGTCTTCCTGGACAAGGTGGCATCTAAACTGGGCCTTGAAGGGAGAAAAGGGATGTTGATTGCAGAATGGCAGGAAAGGGCATTCTAAGCTGAATGGCATGAGCAATGGGGAAGAGAGGAGAGCATGCAAGAGGAGATGAGTTGAACAGTTTTACAGAAACCATTTTTTCAGTGTGACCTAGAAGCTGGGAACTTTCCTTTTTTTCTCATTTAATCTTTTTTTTTAGATCTTATTTTTTATTGTCTTTTTTTAAGCAAAATATTACATTAAAAAATTTAAGAGGTTCCCATATACCCCATTCCCCACCCCACCCCACTCCTCCTACATCAAGTACCTTTTTCATCAGTGTGGCACATTCATTGCATTTGTTGAATACATTTTGGAGCACTGCTACACTGCATGGATTATAGTTTACATTGTAGTTTACACTCTCCCCCAGTCCATTCAGTGGGTTATGGCAGGATATATAATGTCCTGCATCTGTCCCTGCAATATAATTCTGGACAACTCCAAGTCCTGAAACAAATCAATTTTATTGATACATATTAATAAAACATAAATCCATCCAAAGAGTACAATCAATGGTATTTGGTATAATCTCATAGTTGTACATTCATCACCAATCATTATTAGAGCATTTTCATTATTCTAACAACAATAGTAATAATAAACAGAAAACAGACAAATGAACAAAAAGATTCATCACCTCTCAGTCTCTCTATGCTTCTCCTACCATTCATAGCTACTATTCTGTTTCCATTTCTCTAGTTTATTTGTATTTACATTTTGTAAAAACAGTCCTATATATGCAATACTATTTGTATTCGTATTTCACATGAGATTTCACTGTTATACAGTACAATGTTATATTTTTAACTTTCCTTTTAGTAAAATACATATCCTTGGACTTTATCTTTCAACCAATGTCATTCCCATATAATAGCTGTGCTAGTTACAACACTATGATGTGCTTTTACCATTTCTATTCATTTCCAAACATTTCCAAGCAACCTTTTAACCAATTCTGCACAGATTAACCCTCAGATTTCCATTCTCTACCCTCATTCTATTTTCTGATGACCTATATTCTAGTTATTAACTCCATGAGTTTACAGAATATCTTAAGTTCATAATGGCACAATCATACAATATTTGTCCTTTTGTGTCTATCTTGCTTCATTCAACCTAATGTCCTCCAGGTTTATCTACATTGTCATATGCTACACAACTTCATTTCTTCTTACCACTACATAAAATTCCATCATGTGTATACACCACAATTTGTTTATCTATTCATTGGTTGATGGATACCTGGGTTGTTTCCATCTTTTAGCAATTGTGAATAACACTCCTATGAACATCATTGTACAGATGTCTATTTGTGTCACTGCTCTCAGTTCTTCTGTATTCTATTACTATACCTAGTAGTGGTATTGCCAGATCACATGGCAAGTCTATATTCAACCTTCTAAGGAACTGCCAAACAGTCTTCCACAGTGTCTGTACCATTATACATTCCCACCAACAGGGAATAAGTATTTCTATCTTTCCACATCCTCTCCAACACTTAGTTTTCTGATTTTTTCATAGTGCCCATTCTAATAGGTGTGAAGTGGTATGATATATTGAAGTACTAAAAGAGAAAAACTGCAAGCCAGGAATTCTGTATGCAGCAAAACTATCACCAATTGTGATTTGTAATGAAAGAAATTGTAGCATTGATGTAGAGAAAGTGGACATGGTAGCTGCTGAGGGTAGGGAGAGGGAAGAAGAGATATGATGTGGGAGCATTTTCAGGACTTGGAGTTGTCCTGGGTGGTACTTCAGGGACAGTTGCTGGACATTATATGTCCTTCCATGGCCCACTGGGTGGACTGGGGGAGAGTGTAAACTACAGCGTAAACCACTATCCATGTGGTGCAGCGGTGCTTCAAAATGTATTCGCCAAATGCAATGAATGTGCCACAATGATTAAAGAGGTTGTTGATGTGGGAGGATTGGGGTGAGGGCATGGGGGCTATATGGGGACCTCATATTTTTTTAATGTAACATTATATTTTTAATGTAGCATTAAAAAAATAAAGACAAAATTTTTTTTAAAAAAGTCACGGTTAAACCTCAAAAAATAAATGAGGGCTAGTTTAAAGTCTTCACAGACAAACAAAACCTGAGAAACTATGTTTCCAAAAGACCAGAATTACAAGAGGTACTAGAGGGAGTGCTACAGGAAAAGGAAAATAAACAAAGGTGAGAGAGTTGTAGAAGAGTGTAGAAATGAAGATTATTCACAAGAGGAACTTAAAGAGTAAAAAGGCAGATAATATGAAAGTATGACAATGGAAAGTCAAAGGATAAAATAGATGAAGTAAGTACTTCCTTTGCAGTAAGAACATTGAATGTTAATGGCTTGAACTCCTCAATCAAAAGACATAGGCTGATAAAATGGATTTTAAAAAATGAGCCATTTATATGCTGTCTATAAGAGACTCACCTCAGATATAAGGACACAACCAGGATGAAAGTGAAAGATTGGAAAAGATGTTCCACACAAATATTAACCAAAAAAGAATTATAGTAGCAATACTAATATTGGACAAAATAGATTTTAAGTGCAAAACTTTTATAAAGGTTGAAGAAGGCCGTTGTATATTAATAAAAGGGGCAACTCATCAAGAAGTAATAAATCTATTTAATATTTATGCATCCAACCTGGGTGCCCCAAGATACATGAGGCACTCAATGGTAAAACTGAAGGGAGAAATAGATGTCTGTACAATAATAGTTGGAGACTTCAATACACCACTCTCAGTATTGGATAGAACACCTAGACAGAGGATAAATAAAGACAGAGGGCTTCAATACTATGATAAATGACCTAGATCTACCAGACATTTAAAGAGCATTACACCTCCAAAACAGCAGGATATACATTATTTTCAAGCACTCATGGATCCTTCTCCAGGATAGATCATATGATGAGTCACAAGATAGGTCTCAATCAATTTAAAAAGATTGAAATTATACAAAACACTTTCTCTGATCATAATGGTATGAAGCTGGAAATCAATAATGAACAGAAAATGGTAAAATTCATAAATATATGGAGCTAAAACAACACACTCTTAAATAATCAGTGGGTCAAAGAAGAAATTGCAAGAGAATTCAGTAACACTGAGACCAATAAAAATGAGAACACAGCATATCAAAACTTAAGGAACACTGCAAAGGCATGCTGAGAGGGAAATTTATAGCCCTTGATGCTATAGCCCTTGATTAAAAAAGAAGAAAGAGCTAAAATTGAAGATCTAACTGCACACCTAAAGGAAATAGAAAAAGAACAGCAAACTAATCCCAAATGAAGCTTGAGGAAAGAAATAGTAAAGATTAGAACAGAAATAAATGAAATAAAGAACAAAAAGCAATGAAATCAAGATCTTGGTTCTTTGAGAAGATCAAAAAAATCAACAAACCTTTAGGTAGACTGATAAAGAAAAAAAGAAATAAAATTGGAAATGAGAGACATTACCACTGACCCTGCAGAAATAAGAGAGTTCATAAGAGAATTCTATGCACATAGTATGAGGAAGTTTTCTCAATATTGTAACATGCACATATGAAAAATCTATAGATAGTATTGTACTCAATGGTGAAAGGCTGAAAGCTTTCCTGCTGAGATTAGGAACAAGACAAGGATGCCCACTGTCACCACTGTTATTCAATATTGTGCTAGAAGTTCTAGCTAGAGCAGTTAGGCTAGATAAATAAAAGGCACCCAAGTAGGAAAGGAAGAAATAAATTTTTCACTATTTGCTAATGATATGATACTTTATCTAGAAAATCCTGAAAAAATTCACAGTAAGTCTTCTAGAACTAATAGACAAGTTCAGCAAGGTAGTGGAATACAAGATTAATATGCAAAAATCAGTGGTCTTTCTATATTGATGATCAATCTGAGTAGGAAATCAGAAAAAAAATCCCATTTATAATATCAACTAAAAGAATCAAATATTTAGGAATAAACCAAGGACATAAAGGACCTGTATTTAGAAAACTACAAAACATTGCTAAAAGAAACCAAAGACAAATAAATGGAAGGACATTCCGTGTTCATGGACTGGAAGACTAAATATTGTTAACATGCCAATTCTACCCAAACTGATTTACAGATTCAATACAATCCCAATAAAAATCACAACCATCTTTTTTGCAGAAATAGAAAAGCCAGTTATCAAATTTGGAAGGGTAAGGTGCCTCGAATAACAAAAATGTCTTAAAAAGAATAACAAAGTTGAGGGACTCTCGTTTCCTGACTTTAAAGCATATTTCTTAGCTATGGTGGTAAAAGCAGCATTGTACTGGCTTAAAGATAGATAACTTGACCAATGGAACCAAATTGAGAACTCAGAAATAGGCCCTCACATCTACAGTCAAGTGATTTTTGACAAGACTGTCAAACTAACCCAGCTGAGCCATAACAATCTGTTCAGCAATAGATGCTTGGAGAACTGGATGTCCATATCTAAAAGAAAAAAAATAGGATCCTGATCTCACATCTTATATAAAAATTAACTCAAAGTGGATCAAGAACCTAAATATAAAAGTGGCAACTATAAAACTTCTAGAAGAAAATGCACATTCAAGATCTTGTGGTAGGTGGTAATTTCATAAACCTTATACCCAAAGTATGAGCAACAAAAGAAAAAAAATAAATGGGACCTCCTCAAAATTAAACACTTTTGCACCTCAAAGGACTTTGTCAAAAGGGTAAAAAGGCAGCTGACTCAATGGGAGAAAATACTTGGAAATCTCATAGCTGATAAGGATTTAATACCCATGATATATAAAGAGATACTACAACCTCAGTAATAAAAACACAGGCTACCCGATTAAAAAATGGGCAAAATACTTGAATAGACACTTTTCCAAAGAAGAAATACAAATGGTGAAAAAACACATGAAAAAATGCTTAACATTATTAGTGATTTAGGAAATTCAAATCATAGTCTCATTCTTTACATATGTTTTGATTTTTTTTATGTCTAACAAATTTAAACATTTATTTTTATTATTTAATCTGGTGAATCTACTATATCTTGATCTTCCTGCTTTTGTCTATGGTAACTCTTTTTCATGGTAAATTTTTCCCTTGAGTGTTTTATAATTTTGTATTATGAGTCCATCTCCATCAGGGTCTATTGTAGAATCCTTTGCTGATTTTTTGAAGACACATCTTCCAGAAAAGATTTGAATTTGCTTTGCCTAATTCCCAAATGTTAAACTACTCTAGACTACTCTTTTGTTAACTTACTGGCTTGGGGATTCCTATATTAATAGTGTAAATTAAAATCCTAAATTTGAATAATATACATGCCCAAATTTATGAATTCCCAGGAGAAACTTGGTTTCCTTTCTCAAAACCAAGACAGGAAATTTCCCTGTCCTTTCCACATGCTGATGGGAAGATATTAGGGTAGCACAGCAAATTTTCTGGCTTTATATAGGGAATTTGGTTCCAGCCCCCTGACTTGCTTATCTCAAGACCTTGTCTCCTGCTTCATCAGGATTGTTAAAACCTAGGCTTCAAGATTATTGAGGACCCAGGGCAGACCTAGCATTAGCTCAGTGGTTTACTGCTCTCATTCATTTCCTCTTTGTTTTGTGATCCTTTGGATTTTCATTATTTTTATGAGTGCTTAGGTACACATTTTTATGAGTTGAATTTTACCCAGCATTTATAAGTATTTTCTGGTGGAAGAGCTTCCAGGTTATTCTGTCTGCCATATTGGAGGAACCAATGCTGCCAAATTGCAGATTGAGGGTACATCTCTTGGGAAGGAATTCATGCTTCCAGGTGTCTCAGGAATATCACTATCTCTGAAACATTTTATGTAGATCCAAGTTTCAGTCTGATGTCATATTTCTTTTGGTTGAAAATTTTCCTTTAATATTTCTTGTAGCACACGTCTATTGGAAATTTTCTTAAGTTTTTGTATTTAAAACATCTTTATTTTGCCTTCATTTTTGAAAGATGTTTTCTCTAGGGTATAGAATTCTAGCTCAACAACTATTATATTTTTCCTATACTTTAAAGATGTCACTCCATTGTCTTTTTTCAATCACATTGTTTCTAACAGGAAGTCTACTGAATTCTTATCTAAGGTCCCCTATATGGTATGTTGTCTTTGCTTTTGTGTGTGTGTGTTTATTGTTTTGTTTTGCTTTTGTTTGGGTTATTTTTAACATTGCTCTGGTTTTGCACTCCCTGGATTTTCATTATTTTTGGAAAGTCTCAGCATTATCTCTTCAAATGTTTCATTTGATTCATGTTCTTTCACCATACCTTCTGCTTATAGGAAAGTTCTGTATAACACAGATGAGACAGTCATCTGTACATGTTCCTTATTGCCTCTTGGTGGCAGGGATGTTGTCCATATTTGGATTTCAGATTACTTAGTTGCCTTACAATATTAGTGCTTTGATGGATTCCAGAAATATATGACTTTGTAGTTTATCCTTTTTTTCTCATTGTTAGGGTAAAAGTGACACTCTTTCCAGCTTTCTGCATCTTGGGTGGAAGTGGAACTCTGAGCCACTTTAAATAAATCAACCATCAAAGGCAAAGGAAAATTTCTTTTGGAAATCATTGTCTCCCTGCATTGTTCAGAAATGCTTGTACAGCCTTTGTCATCCTGTTGTGAGCGTCACATGTTTTAATTAACAGGGAAGGATGCAGGTTGTTTAACTGGCTCACTGTGACTTTAAAAAGAACTAATATTTTCCATTTTTCAAAAAAAGCCCCCCCACAACCACCTTCCATAATAGACATTAAAAACTTCATATTACATTGGGATTTCTTCCTGTGAAAACTGAACTCCACTTAAGGTGGAAAAACAAGGTATATAGACTGCATACCTGTACTGTTAGGCTGAATCTTAAGAACTATACATAAATGGAAATTTCTTATATATTAAATTTATATAAATGTGAAACTAAGTCTCTATTTTTTGGCATTTACCTTCTGGTAGAGGGAGATAGACATTTAGCCATGCATATATCTGTAGAAAGTGTTTCAGTATAGGGAAAAGCAGGTACAAAGGCTTTGAGATGGATATTAGCCTCAGGTGCTTGAGAATCAGAAATCAGGACCTGTGTGGCTGGAGAGGAGAGCATGAGAGGGTGTGATGTTGGAGGGGTAGGTATTGCACGTCAGGAAAACAAAGAGTATGAATTTTATTCTACGTGCAAAGGAAAACCATTAGAGTGATGTGATTAAATTAAAATGGGCATAGTGGACATTGGCCTCTTCCTCTCTTGCTGCCAGTAAATTCCTTTGCTACTTTAGGGGCAGGCACCCCCTCTCCCCATGTGAATCTTGATGGGAGACAGGGCCCAACCTCTCATTATGATAGCCAAAGGAGGTCAAGTGTGGCCCATCCCAATACCTTGGCTGCCAGTTCATGGAGCTCTGACTCAGGCCTGACTAATCACCTACTCCTACTCAAGACTTTGAACCTAAAAGAGCCAAACTCAAATATTCAGGGGCACTTGGAGGTAAGTCCTATGTTGGCAGCAGTGAATGGCAAGGGCTGTAAGCTCAAGAGCTGGCTGGCATCCAGTGGGTGTTTCCAAGAGGAGTAGCAGTTGCCTGATCACCTGACCAGTCTAATGACATTATTTTGGCTGCATTCTTATCTCCTTGTTCTGGACCTGATCTTTCACCATTATAATTGATTCTGTGAGCTACTCAAAGTCCTTCTAATAAATCCTTTTTTTGTTTAGGTTAACCAGAGTTGATTTCTGTTGTTTGTAAGTAAGAACCCTAATGGGTACAATGAGATAGGGATGAGGTCACATCATATTAATTCAGAATCTCTAGGGAGATTCCCTGTCAAGTATCCATTCTAAAAAGTGCAGATGATTCTATTGCCCATACAGGATTGAGGACCACTGTTTCCAGTACTGTAAAGCGCAGTGAATATAGTTTGAGAATTTGTAATCAAAAGCCTGTTCTAACACTATTCTGTTCTATCACGAATAGTGTTAGTATTCAGGTAGAAATAATATCTCACAGTAAATTATTTAAAAGCAGATCTTATTTTTTCTCATTGAAATAATGATTTAAGTAATGGTTAAGTTTATAAAATGGTTAAGTTCATATAAATTATTAAAAATTAAACCTTTTCCATATTCGTTGCCCCCATTAGAATATGAGCTCCATAATGCAAGGGTTATATTTAACTTTTTTATTATTATGCCCCCAGCATCTAGCAAATTGTCTAGAATAAATATATGCTCAATAAATGTTTATAGGATGCCTAACCAAAAATATATCACAAAGGCAAAGCAACAACAACTATAAACCTTTACAATAATTTAAAATAGTAAAAAATGCTTTGAGTACTATAAAATAGGCATGATGTTTTTACACTAATAAAAGGAGCTGCAGTGCACTATAAAAAAGAACATAAACAACTGCTGTTCAATTTTATTACAAATTTGACCTAAAACTCTAGTAGATGTCAGAATAACTTTGAGTATTAAAGTAAGATTAATTTTGGAAGATGAAATAGAGAGGATTAAGAAGAAATTTCAAACTCACAATGGAATTAGTTAATAAATAACATTATCTGAAGAAAAAATATACTTCTATTATATTAGTTATTTAATATATCATATTTAGTGATCTAAAATATTGAATCCTTTGGATGGAATAGTTTTAGTTATTAAGAACAGTTCATGGTTAGTTGAAAAAAACTCAAGATCTTTCTCATGGCTCTTGATTTTTTACAAAACCAAGTTCTTTCCCTAATCAATTTTAAGTATTAATAAGGATGTGATATCAAACGTTTTGGTAGACAGAACTAGGCATATACCCTTGAGGAACAATACCATTTGCCTCTTTGAAAGAACATTTTCTGATACTTGATATTTTCTAACCTGTTCAGCCTGTCTGCCTCTTGTAAAGTGAAGTACAAAATTAAATTATAGAAAGTATTTAAGCACCAGAGCTTAACACACTCTACTCAATTAATGTCTGATTTATTGGAAAAGCTTTAGCAGCTCTAAGAAGCAATGGCTGTCCCAAGTGTTTTTGTAAGTACTAGAGAAGTTTAGTGCAATCTAAAGGCAAAACTTAGCACAAAGGTAAAGTATTGGTTACCACTCTATGGAAATTGGGGTTTCCAACAGTCCTAGAGATGGGATACAAGGGTCAAATCCTCCATGGAAAATCAACTTAGGTTCTATAATATAATGATATCCATTTCATCTCAAAACTGTTCTTTTGCTACCAATAAATGTTTGAAAAGAAAATGAAATCACAGTGCAGGAAAAAATATTAGAAACTAGGGAGGCAAAAATGTAAAAACTGATTGGGACAAGAAGAAATATTGCAATGATGTTTCCAAAGGCAGGAAACCAGGCTCAGTTCTCAATTCTTCCAGTTCTAACTAAGGCTGTAAGGAAGGGAAGAACTTTAAGACTGTGAGACTAACCTCCATCCTCCATGAAGCAGTGATTCTTGAGATGCCTACAAGTCTGTTCCTTTTGGTTAGACCAAGATGTTTTAAAAATGAATTAATAACAGATATTTTTGTATCCCTTTAAGAGCTTACCACAATTCAGTTTAGCAACCTCCTTTGAGAGGCTCCTGTCAGAGCTGTACACAAAGACTTGTACAGAAAGATGAATCCAACCATATGTTTTCCACATCTGGGGAATGGTTCAGGATAGGCAGAAAAAACATGAACTTGAAGGCAGGCTTCCATCCCAGCCCCACCACTATGTAGTTGGGCAGCTTTGGGCAAGTTGCCTGCCCTTTTGGATCATCTGTTTTATCCTGTCTAAAACGTAGATAACAATATCCACATTAACAGTGGTGGGGTTTTTTTTAGTATTAAAGGAATTGATATATGTAAAAGTGTCCAGGGTAGTAACTTGCATAAAGTACATGTTCATGATATTTTATTTCCTTTCCATTTGTTTTCTTCTCAAGAGTTTCTAGCTGTTTAGAGGGGCAGGCATGAAAACTAACTACAATACAAGGTAAGCTGGAGTAAGAAGGAAAAAGGAAGTTAATAGCCTCTGAGAAGAAGACATTTACAAGATGGAAAATCAGGGACAATTCTAGTTAAGGGTGACTTTTGGTCAGGGCTGTGATAAGTGGTTTCTGAAGGAGTATAGGATATAGAAAATGATATTTTGATTCAATCTTAGAAGTTCTGGAAGGTCTATGTAGGAGGGCACAATCTGGTTGGAAGGGGGAGGAGGTGCAGAGTTGGGGAAGATTGTGAGTGAAGGGACTAAAGCCTCACACCCTTCCCACCTCAGCACTGACTCCGTCTGTGGCAGGTACATAGGCGATCTGGACAGGTGTATGTGTGTAATGAGAATGTAAAAGCTGTTTAGGCCCAGATTGTGTGTAGGAATTTGATAGATGATAAGGACCATTGAAGGCATTTGAACAAGAGGCTGGTGTGATATGACCTGTGTGTATCTATAGTATATCTAGAGCAGTGTGAAGGATAGATGGAAGAATGATAAAATTTTGAACTCATCTTAACGCTCAGCTCATCCTCAGGTGCCTGCTCCACTGTCTAAGGGCTTCCAGTGAACTAGATAACTATAGCAATAACCAAAGTAATGAACACTTGTGTAGCATTTCCTATATGCTGTGCATCATTCTAAACATTTCATTTATATCAACTTTTTAACCCTTATTATAGCTCTATGAAGAAGGCACTGTCAATACCTCCAGTTTAAAGATGAAGAAATTGAAAATTTAAGTAGGTTACCCAAGGTTATGGCAAAGCTGAGGTTTGAACTCATTTAGTTGACTGCAGAATCCTGGCTAGCGAATAGTAGCCCATAATGCCCCTATAGGAATGCCTTGGATTCACTAGAGACTTGGCACCATAGGTATAGGAGAAGGATAGAGAAATGGAGTAGGAAAATAAAGAAGTAAAAGGAGAGAGAGTTCAAGGTAGAGAGCACCAGAGAGAAAATATGTGGTAGGAAGCACTAGAGGTCTTGCAGTAATAATTTCAGGTCCCACCCAGTACTACCTTTACCATAAATTTCTTACCCCCATAGCAGAAAGCTTAGGTTTTATGAAACTAAGTTCATTATCTAAGGGAAGATTTAAGGAATGAAGATTCTAAAAACTTTCATTATATTTGTAAATAATCAGAAGCAATATAGCCTGCCAGATACATTGTACAATGAATTACTTTGAAAAAACCAGTAATTTAAAGAAGTGAAATGGACCATGAAAATAAATTAAATGGCCTGGGTTTCCTATTTAGAAGAACTCTCCAAGTTATTTAAGGTCCTTCATGATCAGATCCAGTTTTCTCTTAAATTCCCTTTCCCTTCCTTGATATTAAACTAAACTGTTTCCTGTTCTCAAATCTACACCCATTCCCCACAAAGTCCACATCCCCAAATTCTATTTTCAAGATACAGAACTTATTATCCCCAGTTTGTCTTTCCAAATGCACTTTGTACCATCCTGCAGCCGGCTCTCATCCAGGAAGTTGTCCTCTATGGCCTAGATCCACAGGCTGCCATGCCAATTGGCTTCTGATTGGGCCCAGCCAGTGGGAGTCCTGAGGCAGTCAGAGAGCAGGAAGGTGAGCGATCAGGGCACCTTCTCTATGAGGCCACCTGGGCTAGCTATCTCCCTTGACCAAACTCCTTGTTCCTCATAAGGCAGCTTTCTTTCAGTACTCTCTTGTAGGTTTCAAAACCATTCCTTCGGGCCTAGAGATTTAACAGCTCTTCTATTATGAACCTTGGGCTATTTCATCCCTTTTATTTCCCTACACATCTACCACTCCTTTTAAATTGACCTTTGCTAAACTGTCCTCAAATTATCCTCATATGAGCATGCCATCCCTTTTATTTTGGGATTCATTTGGGATTTCATTTTCCCTTTATGAAGCCTCTGAATGCTCACAAAATACAATTTTTATCGCGTAGAAAGTACTGTTCTTTTGCTCTTGTATGACATTATTTGCATTTATGTTTCTTATCAGTCCCTGACTGGAATCTCAGGGCCTTGAGGCCAAAGGCTAGATATTATTCATTTGCAGTCACCCACACGGTGTGCCCGAGCCCAGCAGGAACATTCAATAAATGTTGAATGAACATCTGAATGGCAAGGACACAAACAAGAATTTTATTGCATCATTAAGGTTCCCTTACACTTGCTGATCTGTTACTGTTACTTTCACATTGAAACTAAGGTTCTTTCACAATACAGAGGAGAGTATATATCATGTCTGGAAGACCAATTTACAGTTTTGGGTCTGAGTCATCTGTAGAACAATTATACAACTGTCTCCCCTCTGCTTCTCCCCCACGCTAGTCAGGAATGGATCCTGATGGGCATGTTGCCATGTGTGTTGCAGGCCTTTCTCTGTAGAGCCATCTATTGGAACTCTTAATGTGGGAGAGACCATGCAACTGGAAGTGGATTTTGAGCCCCAGACTGTTGGCAATCACAGTGAAAAACTTATTGTGCATTACGATACAGGTATGCATTAATCTTTATTAAAGTTCTGCACTTTAAGAAAGATCAGAAGGGAAAGATGAGCAAGTAAAGCAGGAAATATTTATTTTGGCATCATTAGAGTAAGCTAAGAAACACAAAATAAAGAACCAAAGTATGGATGCCTCCAATAGAAACGATGTTGAGCTGATACGTATCCCACCTAACTGGTTTCTCCACTGCTTGAAAGCCTGGGGAATACAGGCCTCAGGAAGAAACCTATATCCACAAGTCATGCCGGTAAATTGAGGCTTTTTATGTATAAATGGCTACTTAAAGGTAACGTAAGCCTAATATAAAAATAATTTAGAATGTCCTTGTGTGTGCCTACTAGTCTATGTGAAAAAGTCACTTTATTCCTTAGAACTTGCAAATAAATTCTTTAACATCTTACAAAAATATAGGACTGTCTAGGGCCACTGGTGTTTTCTTGAGGGCCACACCTGGCTTAGTTATGACAATTACACGTTTTCTTGGCAAGTATATAATTTATGGTCATGTAGACTGCATGTACAAGTATGCAAGTCTCCAAAGTTGGTTTTCAAATTAATATTTTACCATTGCCATTTATTATTTCATAATTTTTCTCATTTCCTTTTTGCCCATTTATGATGATTGACCCAGATCCTCTGTATCAGAAAGGCCTTGTAGGGAGAAAGCAGAGGTGCACAGCTAGGGAAAGAGCAATGGATGACATCTAGGTCACAGTTCAGAGTTGCTGGCTTTGTGGATGCGTGTCTGAGCAGGCCATTTCAAGTCCTTGGCTTGGCACCTGTGGTTAAATGATCCTGACTCCATTTGCCTAGCGTAACAACAACACATTACCAGTGTTGCAAATCTGTATGTAGTGGTTTTAATTAGCATTTCCCTAATAACTTATGATGTTTGGCACCTTTGCTTACTGACTGTTCATAGGTATATAAAGATATATAGATTACACACATATATATTTATATCAGTGTGTGTGTATTATGAAGTATCTGTTCAGATCTTTTGCTCATTTTTTACTGAGTTGTTTTTCCTTTTATATTATTTGTAGGAGACCTTTGTAACTAGGTATTCTGAATACTAGTCTTTTATCAGATTTATATTTTATGAATATTTTTGCCCTGTCTGTAGCTTATCCTTCCCTTTATTTTCTGATGAACAGGAAATTTTGATTCTGATGAAATCTAATTTATCAATATTTTTCTTTTAAGGTTAATGCTTTTGCTTCCATGGCAAGAAACCTTTGCCTTCTACAAGATCATGGAGATATTCTCCTGTGTTCATTTCTATAAGAATTATAGTTTTTAGCTTCTATATTTAGGCTAATGATCTATCTTTGATTTAATTTTTGTGTAGGTGTGATCTAGGGGTCATGTTTCATCATTTTCACATATGGATTATTGATTCTTTTCCATTCTATTATCTTGTCCCAGAATTCTGATTAGAGTTACTCTATTATGCTATTACTTATTTGTTATTACTCTATTATTCATTTCTTTAACTTCTATTTTATATTTTCCATTTTCATTTGTGTAGGTGCATTTGGATAATTCTTATTTATTATCCCATTCCATAATTCCCTCTTCAGTATATTATCATCTGCTGAATTTTAGTCTTTCAATCACTATAATTATTTGTATTTCTGGAAGTTTTATTTGGTTCTTTTCAAATCTGATCTTTGCTCTTTCATTTTTCAAGTTTCTTTTTAACTTCTTAAACCTAATAAACGTCATCATTTATATTCTATATCTGATAATTCCAGTATATTAAGAATGCAATTTGATTGATTGATTGATTATTTATTGTTTCTGCTGGGTTTCAGTCATGGAGTTTTGTGTCCTTTTGTGTTCTATAATTTCTCAACTGTGAAATGAATATTTTTATTGGAATTTTTTCTCTAAGTATTACTCAAAGCTGGGTAAAAGTTGTTTTACCAGAGAGAATTTGCACCTGTTTCTCTAAGGCACATTGGGTGCTTTCAAACTGGAACCATTTTAAGATTTATTTTTTGGACTACACAGATATCTGAGTTTGTATCAAAAACCTGAATTTAGTGGTTATAATTTCTTGGAGGGATATTTCTTCCCCCATCCCTCCATCCAGCACCAGTGTCAAGGCAGATGAGTTTCTTCACTGTCCCCTCCTTTTTTTGCAGCGTATTTTATTTCTATTTCATATTTGTAGTCCAAGTGTAGCCCTTTGAGGACATCAACTTTATGTGAATCTCTCCTGTTAGAATCCTAACCTTGGAAAGGCCCTGGACTTTATCTCCATTCTTAAGCATACCATGCAAACTTTAAAGTGGAAGTTCAAAATTTATCAAAAGCCATTAGAGCAAATGACATGTATGTTTAAATAGTTTTCTCATTATTTATTGTTTGTCATTTTGTTAGTAGTTCTATATATTCTGAATACAAGTCTTTCAGAAAACATGATCCTGAATATTTTCTCACAGTCAATGAATTGCTTTTTAAATGTACTTAGTAGTGGTTTTCCATGAGCAGAAAATTTTAATTTTGATGAGGTACAATTTTTTCTTTTATACTTATTGTGGTATTCTTTTCTAATATTTTCCAAATTGTTGTAAGTATACTGAAATACAATTGAATTTTGTTTGTTGAACTTGTATTCAGAGACCTTAATTCCCTGGTTAATTCAAATGGTTTATCTGTAGATGATTTTGGAATTTTATATACACAATCAAGTTATCTGCAAATAATAATAGTTTTTCTTTCCAATCCTTATGTCATTTATTTCTTTTTCTTTCTTGCACCTTCTAGACCTTAAGTGCCATGTTTAATTAAAGTGGTGATAGTGAACATCCTTCTCTTGTTCTTAATCTCAGAGGGGAAGTTTTCATTATTTCATTATTTAATATAATGTTTACCATATGTTTTTAGAGGTTTCTCTCTGTCAGATTAAGAAAATTGCTTTTTTCCCCTAGGTTGTTAAGATGTTTAATCTTGGATGACTTTTGAATTTTATCAAAATACTTCCTGCATTTGTTGAGATGATCATATAATTTTCATCTTTATTCTGCTGATATGATGACTCATATTCAAATCTTAAACCCCTACTACATTCCTGGATTATAGTAAACATTTTAATAAATCACTGGGTTAAATTATCTAATATTTCATTTAAGAGTTTAGAATCCTGATTCATGAGAAAGATTGGTCTTTAATTTCTCTTTCATGTAGTAGCTTTGTCAGATTTTGGCCTGACCAAACAACTTGGTCTCATGGGACAAGTTGGAAATTATTCTCTCCTTAGTCTAGTCTCTGGGGAAAAAATTTTTTTTCTAAAACAGATTCACGTTATTACTTCCTTAAATTATTGAAAAATTCACTATATTCAATCCATCTGGACCTAGTGTATTTTGGAGGGAAGGAGGGGCTAATTTTTTATTTAGTTTCTTCAGTAGATCTGCTAAGATGTTTCTATTTCTTCTTGTTTAATTTTTGGTAAACTCTTTTTCAAAGAATTTTATCCATTTAATCAAAAAACTTTAAGTTTTGATTATAAAATTGTTCATAATAACCATTCATACATGTTTTAATATCTGTAGGATTTGTTGTGATATCTCCTCTTTGATTATTGGTATTGGTAATTTGTGTCTTTTCCCTTTTTTCTGGATTTGTTTTGTTAGGTCTTTATCAATTTTATTAGTTTATTCAGAGATCCATTTTAAATTTTGCTCTATTGTTCACAATTTCCTTGATTTATCTTTATCATTTCATTCCTTCTACCTTCTTTAGGTTTCATTTGCTGTACTTTTTATAGATCGTTGGATGGATACTTAGATTATTGATTTCCAATCTTCTTTTCTAATGTATTTAAACCAGTAAATTTTCCTCTAAGCCTAGATTTATCTGCATCCACTTTTTATATATTGCATTTTAATTAACGCTTAATTCAAAGTGCTTTAGAATTTCTATTTTTATATTTTCTTTCATGTATGGATTATTTAGCACTGTGTTTGCTTAGTATTCAAACATTTGGGGATTTTGTAGTTAATTTTTGTTATTAATTTCTACTATAATTCCACCAGTGGCAGAAAACAAATTCTTTTTTATTTTTTGGTTGGAAAATAATTTTACTTTATTTTTTGTTTGTTTATTTATTTTTAATTTTTAAAAAATATTACATTCAAAAAATATGAAGTCCCCATGTGCCCCCCACCCCCCTCACCCCACTACGACCCCCATAGCAACATTCTCCTCCATCATCATGACACACTCATTGCATTTGGTGAATACATCTCTGAGCATTGCTGCACCTCATGGTCAATGGTCCACATCATAGCCCACACTCTCCCACGTTCCATCCAGTGGGCCATGAGAGGACACACAATGCCCAGTAATTGTCCCTGCAGAACCACCCAGGACAACTCCAAGTCCCGAAAACGCCTCCACATCTCATCTCTTCCTCCCATTCCCCACACCCAGCAGCCACCATGGCTACTTTTTCCACACCAATGCCACATTTTCTTCGATTACTAACCACAAAAGTTCATTAATAGAATATCAGTAAGTCCACTCTAATCCATACTCTATTCCTCCATCCTGTGGACCTTGGATTGGTTGTGTCCATTCCACATCTATGTCAAGAGGGGGCTTACTAGAGTGATTACAACCGAAAATGGGAGGATTGCATCCAGCATCCATGTGGAATCTGAGCCTCCTCTTGACATAGAGGTGCAATGGACACTACCAATCCAATGTCCACAAAGAAGAGGTGGCATTGGATTGGGAAAAGTGGACATGGTGGAAGATGGGTGTGGGGAAAGGCAGGAAGAGATGAGAGGTGGAGGCGTCTTTGGGTCATGGAGCTGCCCTGGATGGTGCCTCAGAGGTAATCACCGGACATTGTAAATCCTCACAGGGTCCACTGGATGGAATGGAGGCGAGTATGGACCATGATGTGGACCATTGTCTATGAGGTGCAGAGGTGCCCAAAGATGTACTTACCAAATCCGATGGATATGTCATGATGATGGGAACGAGTGTTGTTGGGGGGGGAGAGGGAGGGGGGGTGGGGATGAATGGGACCTCACATATATATTTTTAATGTAATATTATTACAAAGTCAATAATAAAATAAAAAAAAATAAAAAATAAAAAAATAAAAAAAAAAAAAAAGAGGGGGCTTAGATTCCACATGGATATTGGATGCAATCCTCCTGCTTTCAGTTGTAGGCACTCTTGGCTCCATGGTGTGGTGGTTGACCTTCTTCAACTTCATGTTAGCTGAGTGGGGTAGGTCCAATAAACCTGAGTGTAGGAGCTGAAGTCTGTTGAGGCTCAGGGCCTGGCTATCATATGGTCAGTCCAGAGATTCAGGTGCCCTGGGTATATATTAAACCCCAGCACCAACAAATTCTATATGATTTCAGGCTTTGAAATTAGTTGAGACTTACTTTATGGGCAAGCATATATTCCATTTTTGTAAGTGCTGCCTGAACATTGGAAAGAGGTTCAATTTCCATAAATATCAATTAGGTCAAGTTCTTAATACTCATGCTTTCAGTCTATATCTCTATTATTTTTATCTATATTTTTATTTTAAAAGAAGCTTTATATAACATAAATATATAAAAAATATAGGGAATTCCCATATACTCTACCCCCTCCCCCTCCCACACTTTCCTCCATTAACAACATCTTTAGTGTGGTCCATTTGTTACAGTCGGTGAACACATATTGTAGCATTTCTAGTAACCACGGACTATAGTTTACACTATACTTTACACTTTGCACTGCACAATTTTATAGGTTTTGACAAAATGTATAATGGCCTGTATCTGTCATTGCAACATTCTGCAGAGCAATTTCAATGTCCCCCAAATTCCCCATGTTATACCTATTCTTCCCTCTCTCTCCCCTCAGAACCTCTGGTGGCTACTGCCTTTATATCAGTGATACAAGTTCTTCCATTGCTAGAATAATAATGTCTATCACTGGTGTGGGGTGTTGGTGATGGGGGATGTGTAGGGAGGGGTGCACCTGGGGCATGCCTCTATGGCATATGATATATTCAGGTGGTCATGGGGCATTGTATTGGTGGGTGAAGACCCACACAATAACCTAAAGAATATTGAATTCCCATCCTGGGAATTCCTTCTATTAATACATTCTCTCATAGAGCAATAAGAATCCCCTAGGTACATGGTCAGTGCCTAGCCAAGGAGGACAGAACATTATGCCAGGCCCTTAATATTGATGGTTGTGCTTATGAACCTTTTATTATGCGATTGAAACTTAACCTAGTTTTATATATTGCCTAAGAGTTATCTCCTTGTTGTTCTACTTGTTGTTCTACTTGTTGTTCAAATGTGGCCTCTCTCCAAGCCAAACTCAGCATATAAACATAGTACCTTCTTCTAGCATGGGACATGACTCCCAGGTATGAGCCTCCCTGGTACCAGGGGACTATTACCAGGTGCCAACTAGCAATGTATTTAGAAAAAGACCTTGACCAAAAGGGGGAAATATTAAATACAAATGAGATTTTTATGGCTAAGAGATTTCAAAGGAGTTGGGAGGTCATTCCAAAGGTTATGCTTATGGATGTCTCAGCAGGATCTCATTGACTGCCACAGTAAACAGTGCCTCAAACAGTGGGGCTGTTTGTAGGCATCTGCCTATTCTGTTTAGATGCTCTAAAGACATCTAGGCACTATAGGCAGGACAATCTCAGTAATTCAGCACCCTGTCAGAGGGCCTTTGGAATATATGCTCCTCAATGTAACAGAGTTAGACTCATTTATAATTTCCCTACACATGACTCTTCTGTCCCTTTTATTTGAACCTATAATCAGCACTATACTTGTTAAATATATGTCCCAGGGACTTAAATCTTTGGTCTGTTCATATGCCAGTTCTGTCCTAAATCTCAGAGTTGCAACACCTACTCTCCAGTTCATTGAACTTACCCAGGACAACACTCATCCCAAAAAGCAGAGTATCTACACCTGCAAGCAAGGCAGTTCCATCAGTCTGCCCCATGGGATATAAGCCCCCTCTCAATCAAAAACAGTGGGCATACCATCCCCAAATCCTGAAGATTGGGGAATGAACAAACATAATGGGAGAATGCAACTATGGTCTATTAATATTTTATCATTTTTTCAGTTATTGGGATATGTTATTAAAATTCCCAACTATGATTGTAAATTTGGTACTTCTCTTTTTGGTGCTATCAATTTTTGTTTTACCTATTTTGAGGCTATGATATTTAACAAATACACATTTAGGATTATTATAACCTCCTGTTGAATTAAACATTTTAACATTATGAAATGTCTCTTTTTATCTTTAGTAAGATTTCTGACATTAAAATCTACATTTGTATGGTACTACAGCTTTCTTTTGATTAGTGTGTACATAGAATATTCTGTCTATCCTTTTACTTTCAACTTTTCTGTGTCTTCATATTTAAAATGTGAAGGATGGTATGGAAGCATCACCTGAACTGATGTCATTTTTTAATCCAGCCTGAAAATCTTTGTCTTTAAGTATATTATTCACTCCTTCTGCACTGAATGAAACTATTGATATTCCTGGGTTTGAATATTCTGTCTGACTGTTAATTAATTGTTACCATTATGAGAAAATTATCAGCTGAGTTTCAACAACATCCTTTGTGTTGTTAGTGACTAGAGTAAAAAAAACAACAATGAATATCAGTAAACTCCATCACTGATACATTTCTTCTATCTGGATCTCCATATATTTTTGAGTTATTATTTTTGTTTATTCACTACCCAAAATTAAGTGCTAAAAACAATGTGATCTTAGAATCACCTTTAAATCATTCTATCATTAAGTTTTAAACCAGGAGTTTAAAAAAAGAACGGCACATAGCCAATCCTTTTACTTGCACTAAAATAAGTATTGCTGGTAATTAGAGTTAATAAATTATCTTTAAAATATTGTTTATTTCATCTTTATTTCATCATTTGTAATATTTGGGGTATATTTTTAAATACATTTAGCATATTAGTATTCTAGCATATGAGTATAATTTACAAATAAACAAATCCACACATATTGTGGTATAATGTTTTAAAAATTATTTGATTGTGTTTGAAATTAATAAAATCAAGGGAAAGTCTACTCAAACATAATAGGATTTCATGGTGCTCTAGATGGTCCTTTCCTCACCCTTCACTGGCTTGCCTTTGGGTCAGCCTACTCTCTCAGTTCCAAAGGGAGCAGCATGATCCTTGTGTATAGCCTGGGGGTATGTCCAGTCTGGTGGTGGCCTAAAGGACTCACTCTCCCAGAATTTGCCCTGAGTATAGAAGGCAGCTCTCTAAGCTCTCCTACATAATGCTCTGGGACAGCAGTCAAGTCATGCTGCCTGAGGCAAGGGATTGCTGGCTGTAGGACTGTAGGACATACAGTGCTGTCCCAAGACCACGAGGAAATGGTTTCCTAAGGAAGAGGAGACATTTGGAAGCAGATAATGGGAGAATTCTGTGGCTATACATGCATGCCTAAGATAAGATGCATGTGCATGCTTGAAGACAATTGAAATCTTCTAGTCTAAGGAGCAAAAAGAGGAAAGAATGAAGAAAAGTGAACAGAGCCTGAGGAGTGTGTGGGATATTAACTGTACCAATATATGTATTGTGGGAGTACCAAAAGGATATGAAAGAGAAGGGGACAGAGAGAATATAGTCAAAGAAAGAATGACTGAGAACTTCCAAATTTTAACAAAAGACACAAATATATGCATCTAACTCAGTGAAACTCCAAACAGGATAAATAGACCCATGCCAAAGCATACTGAAATCAAACGGTCAAATGCCAAAGATAAAGAGAGAATTCTGAAAGCTTCAAAAGAGAAGCAACATGTCACATACAAAGGAGTCTCAATAAGATTGTCAGTTTCTCATTTGAAACCATGGAGGCATGTAGGCAGTAAAAAAATTACCAAGCAAGAATTCTATACCCAGTAAAACTGTCTTTCAAAACTGAACATGAGATTAAGCCATTCCCAGATAAACAAAAGCTGGAGGAGTTTGTCATCACTAGATTGGTCCTACAAGAGATACTAAAGAGAGTTCTACAGGTTGGAAGGAAAGGACAAAAGACAATAGATCGAAGTCACATGATGAAATAAAGATCTCCAATGAGGGTAAAAATATGGGTAAATATAAATGTCAGTGCTATTGTATATTTGGTTTATACCTCCATTTTGTACTTCCTAGAGGATCTAAAAGGCAAATGCATAAATTGTAATGATAAAGCAGTGGTTTTGAACTCATAATATATAAAAAATGTAATTTCTGACAAGAATTAAATAAATAAAGATGGGGAGATGAGGGATATATAAGCATAATTTGTGTTTACTATTGACATTAAGTTGGTATCATAGCAAATGAGATTGTTTTAGATTTAGGATGTTAAATTTAAACTCCATGGTAACTACAAAGAAAATATCAGAGATCATAGGGACAGAAATTAGATACAGGTTGCTATCTAATTTATAGAAATTAGATATGGGAGGAGTGAGTGTAGGGTCAGGGAGAATGGGAAATTAATGCATAATGGGTTTCTATTTGGGAGATGGAAAGTTTTAGTAATGGAAGGTGGTAAGAGTACTGCACTATTGTGATTGTGATTGTGATTAATTGCATTGAATGGTATGCTTGGGGGTGCCTGAGATGGGAAAGTTTATGTTGTATATGTGTTCCCACAATTAAAAAAGAAGAAGAAAGAACTAAAGAGACATGACAATTAAATGTAATACATGACCCTGAAAGGGATCTAGCAAGGGAGAATAAAAGGCTCAAAGGGGCTTTATTGGGACACACAGAAAATTGGAATATAGACTGTAAACTTTTTATCAATGTTAAATTTCTTGAACTTGATAACTACACTTAAGGTGGATATATAAATGAATATATTCTTAGGAAATATATATGGCACTATTAAGTGTTCAAGGAACATGATGTATAAAACCTATACTTAAGTGTTCAGAAAATTGGTAGACATATAGGTAGATAGATAGATGCATAGGTAGAATATGGCAAATGTGACAAAATATTAAAGTTGTGGATCTGGGTATCTGGGGTGCAATGGTGGTAAGGGTATGTTGCCATTCTCTCTATGGGGTTTGTATTATTTTTGTAACAGTCCAATTTTCAAGTATTTCAAAATAAAAAGCTACAAATTTTTTTTGAGATTAACTGATATAGAATGTTCATAGATCAGTAGAATCAAAACTTGAGAGAATAGTCCAATGATCATCTCATACAGTCCTTAGGTTAGATGAAAAATTGAAGTTCTAAGAAATTAAGTGGCTTGTCCAAGGTCACATAACATCAGAAGAACAGATAGAACATAGACTCAGCCTCTTAACCACTGTGCAGTGCTCTTTCCACATAGTGGATGATCATGTCCCTGATCTTTCATATTACTCAATATGCCTTTTTACTCCCTTAATCTGCTGATTTTGAAATGTCAGCTGCATTCTCCCAGTGGCCCTTGATTTAGATTTTACTTTTATGTAAGTATTTGGAATGACACCCATATTTACATCTATAGACCTGTGCTAAAGGAAAGATTGTCTGAACTACAAATAATATTTGGTATGAAAATTTAATCAAACATTGAACAGTTGGTTTCTACATCCTGAGGTTCTGAATGGCAACTTTGGTGCATAAATGAAGTCATTTTCTGAAGATGCCTTACATGAGATGAACTGCTGATAAGAATATGCTTTCATCTTTATTGTGGGTTATCAATAACCAGAGCCTACAACCTTCCATTAGTGGAAAACAGCAATAACTGCCTAACAGTTAATTATGGAGCTTTTCCAAGCAGCCATGATCATTGACTTCTCATTTCACCAATTAAGCATTTGATTGAACTTTCTGCAGCTGTTTGAAATAGTTGATTTGAAGAGAGAAACTTAACATGGGCTGTTGATGTGTCTTTTTTCCAAACTCTCCAAAACAATGTTCCAGAAGGAGGAGCATTGTTACTCATCAGTGGGAGGGAATCAATCACATTCCTAACTGTGTGTTCATGTTTTTCAGTTACTGGCCCCCCACTGATTATTCTTGATTAAATGAAGCTAGATTTCTTTGCTTTTTCTGAGAACCAGATTTTGAATCAGTGCTCCAAATATTAAAGAGATTGAGTATAAAACTTCACCAATATCCAGTATTTTACACATTAACATTTTCTGGACCAGAATTATCCATCCCTTCCTCTTTCCTGCCCTCTTTATCTTGTGGGTTCCCTTAAGTAGCAAAATCAAGTTTGTTTGCTGAGGCAATTGATTTTACTCCAGAAATTGATTGCTGTGGTGGTTTGGAATTGTATGTATCCCAGAAAATCATGTTCTTAAATCTAATCCATTCCTATGGGTGTAAACATATTGTGAGTAGGACCTTTTGAAAAAGTTACTTCAGTTAAGGCATGGCCAAGTATGGGTCTTAATTCTCTTACTGGAGTCCTTTATAAGAGGATAAAATTCAGACCACAAGAAAGAATCATGGAAACAAGACACTGAAAGCAACAACATTCAGAAAAGAAGGGAAAGGCCAGGAGATGCCATGTGCATTGCCATGTGACAGAGGAGTCCAGGATCTCTGGCAGCTGGTCTTCAGGAAGAAAGCATCATCTTGATGTTGCCTTGATTTGGACATTTTTACAGCCTCTAAGTTGTAAGCTTATAAGCTAATAAATTCCCATTGACAAAAGCAAACCCATTGCATGCTATATTGTTTTCAGCAACCTAGAAAACTAAAACATTTGCCATTTTATTATAGTCTAAAACTGAGAAAGAATTAAAATAACTTTATACTTTTCATGAACGAATCCCTCCAGAGTAGATTAGAATACAATTACTTTAGGCTAAATTCATGAAAAGAAAACAAACAACCCAAATCAAAATAAAAACAGAACAACCAGTAAACTAGTTTTATCATTTTGGTAAAACTAAGGAGTGAGAACGTTATTTAGCTACTAAAAGATAAATGGTTAATTGCTTGTTTTGCACTTTTGAACTAGGTATTGAGAAATTTTATATAATATAAGGGTTCAAGGAAAACACGTTTTTAAAAAAAGTTTCTTGTTAGGCCTCTGGGTACTTGAATGACTATTACATGTAGGAGCAGCAGAATTTTGTGCCATGCCGGTTGAAATTGTTGTCACCTTAGAGGTGACATTAACCACTGGCATAATCAGGAAATAGAGCTGATGCACTCATTCAGCATTTTTTGAAGGTATTATGTCCTTTACTGAAGATGAGATACTTCAATTCAGGAGTCAGAAGTTGGCTCTTTTCCCCAAAAGTGTGATAATGCATTTTGATGTATTGATATTAAATATATCCGCAACAATAATATTAGTACTTTACAGGCCACATTTACAGTCATTTATGTATTTTACTCTAGTAAATTTTCGAAAGCCCTAAAGAAATTCCTAAAGGCCAATAAAGGAATACCAAAGTATAATGTAGTAAGTATGATTTATTTTGTAATTGAAACTGTTAATATAATATCTATCTGAATATACTTATGCAAACTGAACTGTATGAACTTTGTTTCAGTTGTGTGATTATTATAATTAATTATAAGTGTATGCCATTTTAATTAGAAAAGCTAAAAAAACATCTTTATTGTAAAAGAAGCAAATGTTTTAACAGGGCTTTAAAGGTAATGAAAACATTCATTGACCTGATTTTTTTTTTCTTTGTTTCTGTATTTTGTAAATTAGGATAAGGAAAGCAGAAATTATGACACATCAATTGTCAGGGATTGTTTAGGGAAGTAGAATGAGGTTTCTGTATATTACATAACAAGTGAATATTCTCAAATAATTAGCTCTTAGTATTGAAAGTGATCCTGAGCCAGGAGGTCATCAGAGGGGTCGCCCTTATGCACAACTCAGCAGAGTCCTAGAGACAGATAGAGTAGATACAACCCCAGGTATTGCTTCTTCTGAGGGCTACAGAGACCCACAGGTTCTATGGTCATGGCAGATGGACTTCAGTGCCATGTCAGTTGGCCCTCCTCTGGAGTTTGTTGTCCTGAGTGTGACGGAGTCAGACTCAGGTGTGATCTTTGTACACAAGCCTCTCCTGTCACTTTTACCAGACCTGTGGTTGGTGCTGCGGTTTAGTGTATACTCAGGGGACCTAAATCTCTGGACTGTCCATGTGATAGCCAGGCCCTGAGTCTCAACAGACTTGCAAATCCTATCCACTGGTTTATTGGACTTATCTCAGCAAGCTAACAGGGAGGTGAAGAAGGTCAACCACCACACCAGGGAGCCAAGAGTGCTTACAACTGCAAGCAGGAGAATTGCATCCATCATCCAAGTGGAGTCGAGGCACCCTCTCGATAGAGGGGTGGCCTGGACATAGCCATCCCATGGTCCACAAAATGGAGGAATAGAGTATGGATTAGAGTGGACTTACTGATACTCTATTCTGGAACTAATGTGATTAGTAGTGGGAGTAAATGTAACACTGAGATGGAGAAAGTGGACATGGTAGCTGCTGAGGGTAGGAATGGGAAAAAGAGATGTGATGTTGGGGCATTTTCAGGAGTTGGAGGTGTCCTGGGTGGTACTGCAGGGACAGTTACTGGACATTGTATGTCCTCTCATGGCCCACTGGGTAGACTGGGGTAGAGTGTAAACTGTAATGTGGACCATTGACCATGTGGTGCAGCAGTGCTCAGACATGTATGCACCAAGTGCAATGAATGTCCCATGATGATGGAGGAGGTTGTGGTTATGGGAGGAGTGGGGAAAGGGGAGTGGAGAATATATGGAGACCTCATATTTTTTTTAATGTAACATTAAAAATAAATTAATTAATTAAAAAAATTTTTTTTAAAAAGAAAGAAAAGAAAGTGACCCTGGGGAAGCAGACTTGGCCCAATGGATAGGGCATCCGCCTATCACATGGGAGGTTCACAGTTCACACTTCGGGCTTCCTTGACCCGTGTGGAGCTGTGTGCAAGGAGTGCCGCGCCACGCAGGGGTGTCCCCGTGTAGGGGAGCCCCACACGCAAGGAGTGCACCCCGTAAGGAGAGCCACCCAGTGTAAAAGAAAGTGCTGCCTGCCCAAGAATGGCGCCGCACACAAGGAGAGCTGACACAGTAAGATGACACAACAAAAAGAGACACAGATTCCCAGTGCCACTGATAAGGATAGAAGTGGTCACAGGAGAACACATAGCAAATGGACAGAGAGAGCAGACAACTGGGTGGGGGGTAGGGAAGGGGAGAGAAATAAAATAAAAAATAAATCTTTAAAAAAAAAAAAAAAAGAAAGGGACCCTGGAGGACATCTCTTACTCCCCTCATTTTGGAGACAGTCACCTGGGGCGCAGAAGTGTTAAATGGCACTGAAATGATCCAGCCACAACTTGAATGGAGGTCTTGGGAACCTCTGAGGCCAGCACAACTTTCCACCACCTCATACTACCTTCTACACGGATTAAGAACTCCTATAGGGGCATGGTCTCTGATGTGTTGGATGAGTTTAGGCAAATCACTTAATTTCAGTTTCCTGAACCTTTCAGAGAAAGAGCATCTCTAAAGATGTTTTGTTCAACAATTCACTAGAGTAGTGAATTTTATTCTATTGAGACCAAGAGATAATAAACACTTTCTATCAACTTGTTAGTTCCCAAGGGAATGGGTGGCTCCACTCAGATTTTATTCAGTGTCCTCTGTTGTCTGGAAGTACCAAAATCATGGTGTGAAATGTATTACTGGGGGGTAAAATTAATTTTGTTCATATTTGTTCTTGCTTGACAGATAGTAGCAAAACTGACAAGTAATGAGTCCTTCCACAAAATATATCTTTACTGGGACATAATAAATGACTGAGGCTAGACCCATCTACAATGATTGCAGCATTCAATCCCAGAAACTGGAAAGAAACCAAACAGAGCAGGAACAGACACTCCAAGGGCATAAAAATGCTAATGGTGTGGCAATGTATCCTTACCCATTCCCACAGACATAACATCTCTTTCATCCTATCAGTATTCCAAGTAGCTAGGGGTGGGTAGACCCATTTTAAGATCGCCTTCATGACATACCAAGGGGTGTAAAAACACCAGGCAACTACTTCAACAGCTGCGGTGGCAAGAGAAGAGTTATTGCTTCCTTCACTTTGTGAATCTGGTGATTTTCAGAAGATAGAGTTGAAAAATAAATCAACATCAGATGGTTCTTGAAATGATAATTCTAGTGCTACTG
The DNA here is from genome assembly GCF_030445035.2 of Dasypus novemcinctus. NCBI lineage: Eukaryota > Metazoa > Chordata > Mammalia > Cingulata > Dasypodidae > Dasypus > Dasypus novemcinctus. The sequence continues at coordinate 16,495,214 of NC_080690.1, read as the reverse complement.
TTGCAGTATTTCTGAGAAGGAAAACTTTTGGAGTGAGTGCCTCATAGAAATGACAGTACTCTCTCCAATCCTTATATTTGTGTAAAATAAGCCCTTAGATCTTTTTCCTTGATTAATTTTTTAAACAATGAAATATTTCAAATAACCACAAAAGCATATAGGACAATATATTAAACACCCATTATACTGAACACATCTCAACTTTTGCTATACACATTTCCTTCAGATGTTTTGTTGTTTAGATAGTTTAACTGATTATAGATTTAAAGTCACTTTGTTACCCTTTCCTGATTTAATTCCCATGTCTTGTTCTCCAGAGGAGATGAACTGGATGCATTTTTCTACTATTCCTACACAATACCTTAATCCATAAACAATATATAATATTTTCTCAAGCAGTTTTAAACTTCACATAAATGGTATCATACTGCACATACCACTCTTAAACTTGTTTTTGTCTCTCAAAATTATATATATATAGGCTCTTCCCTGTTGTTTGTTTTTGTTTTGCCATTACAAACAATACTGCAGTGAGCTCATTTTCATTTGTACATGTCTACTTGTGCATCTGTGTGAGGTTTTCTTTAGGATAAATAGAAGTGCAATCACTAAGATATAGGGCAAATGCATCTTGAACTTTACTGGAAGTGGTTGTACCAATTTATACTTCTGTTAAAAGTATATAAAAATTCTCATTTTTTCCCACATCCTTGCCAATACTTGGCATTGTCAAACTGTTAAATTTTTTGTTAATCTGATGGTTATGAAATATAATCTTATTTTACTTCATATTTCTCTGAATACTAGTGCTATTTATCACACTCACATGTTTATTGAAGCCCCTGTAACCCTTTTTTTAGCATTCAGGTTTTTAGATGACTAATGTGTTTATATGCTCAAAACTCAAAGCACTATTTTAAAAGTATAAATTGAGAGGCCACTCATCCCACGCCACCCCCATTTATTAGTTTCATGTATATCCTTCCAGTGTTTATATGCAAATAGATGCAAACATAAATGAATACCCTTATTCCCTTCCCCTCTTACACAAAGAAAGCATAGTAGGTAAACTATTCTTTACCGTGCCTTTTCCACTTAATCACATATCCTAGAGATCTTGCCATATCACTATGTTCTTTTTAACACCTATATAGCCTTCCATTTTAGATTTAGCACAGTTTATTTGACCAGCCTTTATTTATGGAAATGTGTCTCCAATGTAGTTTATTAAAAACAATGCCTATAATGAATATATTTGATCTTGTTTTGAACTCATTTATAGGACAGATTCCTGGAAGTGAGTCAAAATGTAAATATTTTTGTAATTTTGGTAGATAATTTGATCTGTGCCACCAAATATTCTTAATGGGGTCAATGAGGAGTAGTACAATTTTGCATTCCCACAGCAATTTATGACAGGGCCTCTTTCTCCATAGTTTTACCCATAAACTGTTCTCAAACTTGTATTTATATTTTCAAGTCTGATTGGAGATAATTGTATATATAAGTATTTATTGGCATTTTTCTGATGAGTGAGGTTGAACACCTTTTCATTCTTACAGAGGCCCTTAGTGTTTCTTTTTTTATTTTTTATTTTTGCAACCTGTACATTTATGTCTCTATTCCTTCTACTGGATTGTTGGTCTTTTCTTCCTATTGATTTCTAAGATCTACTTATATATTTGAGAAGTTAATCTCTCTGTCTGTGATGTGAATAGGAAATATTTTCCCCAGATTTTCTTTTGTTTTCTGCTTATGGAGTTTTGTGCCATGTAGAATTTCTTTTTTTCATTTTTATGTAATATAATTCCTTAAAATTTTTAGAAGTGTTTGGATTTTGAGTCAAAGTTAGAAAACTTTTTCCTCTCCGGTTATGAAGAAATTTTCCAGTGTATTGTTCTACTTTCATGGTTTCACTTTGAACATTTAAATATTTTATTTATTTAGCATTTATGCTGAAATGAGGTTTGAAGTATATTTTTCCCTATGCCTACCAGGTTGTATCAATAGCACATTTTTACTAAGTTCATCTTTATACCCATGGTTTGAGATGCTGCCTTAAAGTTTATAAGATCCTAAATTCCAGTATATATTTGGGCTCTGTTTTTGACTTTCTATTCTATTCCTTTATCTGTCTCTTCTTGCACTGGTACCATGCTGTTTTAATTACTGAGAATTTATGAATGTTTCAATTCTACCAGTTACTATTTTTTTTTCTTTTTTTTTTTATTGACTTTGTAATAATATTACATTAAAAATATATATGTGAGGTCCCATTCAACCCCACCCCCCCACCCCACCTCTCCCCACCTCTCCCCCCCCCCCAGCAACACTCGTTCCCATCATCATGACACATCCATTGGATTTGGTAAGTACATCTTTGGGCACCCCTGCACCTCATAGTCAATGGTCCACATCATGGCCCATACTCTCCCCCATTCCATCCAGTGGGCCCTGTGAGGATTTACAATGTCCGGTGATTGCCTCTGAAGCACCATCCAGGGCAGCTCCATGTCCCAAAGATGCCTCCACCTCTCATCTCTTCCTGTATTTCCCCATACCCATCAGCCACCATGTCCACTTTTCCCAATCCAATGCCACCTCTTCTATGTGGACATTGGATTGGTTGTGTCCATTGCACCTCTATGTCAAGAGGAGGCTCAGATTCCACATGGATGCTGGATGCAATCCTCCCACTTTCAGTTGTAATCACTCTAGGCTCCATGGTGTGGTGGTTGTCCTTCTTCAACTCCATCTTAGCTGAGTGTGGTAAGTCCAATAAATCAGATTGTAGGTGCTGGAGTCTGTTGAGGCTCAGGACCTGGCTATCACATTGTCAGCCCAGAGATTCAAATCCCCTAAATATATCTTAAACCCCAACATTAACTGTACCTCCAGCACATTAGCATGAAAGTCTTAAGAAGGGAGATCCCATCTGAGTCCAGATTCATCACACATAAACACCATTTCCAAAGAGGGGCCATCTGACCTGGTAGTTAACCCCATCAGCCATGACCATAACTCCCATGGGTCTCTTTAGCCCTCAAAGGAACCGATATCTGGGGGTTGTATCTGCTTTATCTGTCTCTCTGACTCTGCTCAGTTGTGCATAAGGGCAATCCTTCTGCCAGCCTCCAGACTCTTTTTTAGAAACTCGTAGCCATATAAACTCATTTCTCCTTTCCATTTCCCCCTTACTTTAGGTCAAACAGCATTTTAAAGTCATGTTATTTTATGTAGACAGGGATATTCTGCTGATCCGCATTGAACCTTCCGTATAAGGTCATTTTCCAGTTGCATCATCAGTTGGTAGTTGATAGTGGTCCCTCGGTGCCAGGGAGGCTCATCCCCGGGTGTCATGTCCCACGCTGGGGGGAAGGCATTGCATTTACATGCTGAGTTTGGCTTCGAGACTGGCCACAATTGAGTAACATGAAGGCTGACAGGAGGAAATTCCCAGGCACAATGTTGCTCTAGGCCTTGTTCTTATTTTAGGCTTATCAGCTCACAAGCATAGTCATTAGCATCAGGGGCTCACTGTTGAACCCTCACTCCCTCCTGGTCCCCGCCGCTGCACCTGGGAGACTGTCGCTGCTCCCCTAGGGACCACGACAGAGCACCACTGGCCAGGAACCCAGTACCCCCCCTGCTGTGGTTTTTAATTGTTGCCACTATGAGTATATCCAAACATTACCATGCACCCTGGACATATGTTCTGTACAGCTCCTTGTCAGCCATATATCACCTGTCATTGGCATCCCATACCAGTATCCCTCCATTGCCATTGTTGAAACACTCTGTGATCCAGAACTCCCCGAAATTTGAAGCCCAATATAATGTCAGGGTCCCTTACTAGGGAATGGCATATAGCGATGGGTTTAAAGGTTAGATAAAGAACACGTGTTGACTTGGAAAAAATTCTACATCCTATCTTTTTCTTTTTTTTTTTTCCCCCTAATTATTCAGCTTCTCTTCACAGGAGCCCTAGACCACAGCAATGCATATATATAATATACAGCACTCCCATACATCCACCACAAAACCTTTTCCCTTCCACAGCGATACTCTTACACCCTATTCACATCATATTTACTTAATGTGATGTACAGAGTCTGAGACACTAGCTTTCTAACAAGGTGACATCTGTGCTTACATTATGGTGCATACTTTAGGATACACAGTTTTTTACATTCTTAGTTATCCTATGTTTTACATTATGGTTTCCATTATCAGTCTGTCATCTCCTATATGTTATGGTGTAATATTACATGTTTTATATCCATCCTTGTGTACTCTCAAGAAACTCCTCTCTTACCCCCCATTTACCTTGGTTCCACACATTTAACGTCCATTTTCCCTTCCACCTTGGTGCCCACAGTGACAGCCAACCTCCGTTTCCCGAGGAGCCACTTCCAGAGATAGATGGAATAGTGTTCAGGGCCTAACTTGCTCAACTGCCCCAATGCCCTGGGAGCCACCCTTTCTCTCGAGGGATACAGTTCCCTCTATTTGATGGCATTAGTCCTCCCCAGGATGTGGGTCCACCCCCACTCTCACTACTTGGGTTTCTACCCCATGGTGTCACCCACTCTGGCAGAATGAGCATTTAGACATTCCCCAGGAGCCCGTCCTGCATCAGACCCTCCCCTCCGAGCATTCTAAACAGGTAACCCTCTTTATTATATTTTGATATGATTTTCTCGGCATTTTACTCTCCACCAACACCTGACCCTCTCCTGTATTCGTATGCTACCCCTCCCTCCCCCCACTTTTGGGCAATGTTACCCATCCGTCCCTCCCCAGCCACCCTCAAACCCGCAAAGCCCCAACCAAAGGCAACCCCTTGCCCCCTTTTTATCTCTTCTTTGTGTTCATACTTACCACCATCTCGTCTTAAATTCCACCCCTGCAGACATCGGCTCACATCCTTCCTCCACCCTCCGATTTCCTGTAAGCCTATCGTTCAGTCTCTTACTATCTAGGGCAGCTTGGTTATTTCATATCATTGAGGTCATGTAGTATTTGTCCTTCAATGTCTGGGTTGCTTCACTCAACATAAGGTTCTCAAGATTCATCCATGTTATCACATGTGTTTGTAGTGTATTTGTTCTTACAGCCAAGTAGTATTCCATTGTGTGTATATACCACATTTTATTGATCCACTCATCTGTTGATGGGCATTTGGGTTGATTCCAACTTTTGGCAATAGTGAACAATGCTGCTATGAACATTGGTGTACATATATCGGTTTGTGTCCTTGTTTTCAGTTCTGCTGGGTATATACCCAGCAGTGGTATTGCTGGGTCGTATGGCAAATCTATGGCTAGTTTTTTGAGAAACCGCCATACTGTCCTCCAGAATGGTTGGATCCTTCTGCATTCCCACCAGCAGTGGATGAGTGTTCCCCTTCCTTCACATCCTCTCCAGCACTTGTATTCTTCTGTTTTTTTCATAGCTGCCAATCTTATGTCTACCAGTTACTATTTATTGAGTATTTTTAATAAAAAATGGGGGTTGGAATTTTGTCACTTTTTCAGCATTTAAGGAGATCACATAATTTTTCTCCTTAGATGTTATATAAGTTTCCGCTACAGCAAATTACCATAGTTCTTTTGTAAATTTATCTCTTTCCTCTTGCATTTTACTATAAGCAAGAAGACTTTTCTTGGCAATCTCTTCAGCTAAACATCCACATTAATCATTAACAACTTCTGTTTTCCATTCAAAGCAGAATACAATTCAGCCAAGTTTCCTATCATTTTATAACAATGATCACCTTTCCTTCTGTCTCCAATAATGTTTCTCTTTTCCTTCTGAATCCTCACCAGAAACACTTGAAATATCCATATTTCAATCAACAGCCTCTTCAAACAATCTAGGCTTTTTCTATCATGTGCTTAAAATTCTTACAACCTCTACCCATTGCCTAATTTCAAAGCCACAACCACATTTTTTTATATTTGTAACAACAGCATTCCTCTTCCCAGTACCAAAACTATATTAGTTTTCTAGGGCTGCCACAACAAATTACCACGAAATTGATGATTTAAAATGATAGAGATTTATTATCTCATAGTTCTAGAGGCCAGAAATCTGAAATCAAAGGACCATGCTCTCTCTGAATATTCTAGGGGATAGACTTTCCTTGTCTCTTCTGGCTTCTGGTGGCTCTAGAAATTCCTTGACTCTAGGAATTTCTCATTTCTGATGACTCCTGGAATTCCACTCTCTGCCTCCATCTTCACATGGCTTTATTCCCTCTTTTTCTGGATTTCAACTATCCTTCTCCTCTTAGAAGGAATCCAGTCATTGGATTTAGGGCCCACCTAAAATTCAACCCAATTATAGAGGTCAGAAGACAGTGGGATGGCGTTATTAAAGTGCTGAAAGAAATAAAATAAAATGCTAATTTGAATCCTATACCCTTTGAAAGTATCCTTTAAAAGTGAAGACAAAATAGACATTTGCAGACAAATGAAAACTAAGGGAATTTGTCACTGTCAGATCTGTAAAAAAAAAGAATTAACAAAGGAAATTCTTTGCTGATGGAAAGGAAGCATGGTACTTCAGAAAGAAAGAAAGATTAGCTGAAAGGATAACTATTTGCAAATATAAAAGAATATGGATTGTTTAAAATAATAATAATTTATTGTAGGGTTTATAATATATGTAGAAGTAAATTTTATGATAAAAATAACACAAAGGGCCAGAGAGTATAAATGGAGTAAAGCTATTATAAAGCTTTTCATTGTTCTAGAAGTGATAACTGCACCAAGCATAATATAAAATTTTGTTTGTGTCTGTTCTCTATATTAATGGGGGAAAAAGAATGAAATATCTAATGCTTGTGTTATATTCCCTAATTTAGCTAGAATTGTCATTTTAGAATAAATCTTAAAGTGTGTTTGTACTTTGTTAACTCCTAGGTGAAAAAGTGTTTGTCTCTCTGTATGGAGCTGCCGTAGACTTGAATATAAGGCTCGACAAGAATTCTTTGATCATCGAGAAAACTTACATATCTTTGGCCAGTCGAAGGACTATAACTATTCACAACCGCAGTACCATCATTGCCCATTTCCAGTGGAAGATATTTGCTACCCAGGAAGAGGAGGACAGAGAAAAGCATAGGTTTGTAGTAAAAACCACCAGTAGCCTGTGATGTTGAGAAATGTAAAATTCATTTACAGGGAAAATCATTGACTTTTGTAGTAAGTTTTTAGCCAACTCAAACTCTGTCAGATTTACATAATTTGGTTTCAGTGTGCAGTGCTCCTTTGGAGCCGCTCATCTAATGAACTCCAGCTGAGATAAGTGAAACAGAATGGTGTCCTTCCTCAGCTAATCTTAGCCTTTTTATAATTTAGAAGGACCTAAACTCCTATATTTTAAATACCAGATATATTCATTCTTCACTACCAAAACTAAGCTACATGTTTGTGTTTCTTTACATAAACCTAATTCATTTGAACAGATTTCTTAAAGAGATTCTAATTTTGGGATCAATGTGAAGTTTTTTTCAATGAAAAGATATTTGCAGAAAATATAGGAAGAATGAGGACAAGAAAGAGCTTAGATATAACAGCTTTTGTGTTTTTTGGTTTTAGTAGTATTGCTTAGTTCCTGTAAGTCATATAATTTAATAATGATTTCTTGTTGCTGTATTTGATCTTTTGCTTTTTAAAATATTTCACAGGAATTGGAGAAAATTAAAGTGTAAAACCAAACTGTTTTAACTAATCACATTACTGTTAAATTTTGGATGTCTTTTTTTTTTACTGAATCGATCCCTGCCTCTCTCAAACTTCATTTTCGTTTTTATCTTCTTCTAACATCCTTGAAGTATCACTTTTGCTGCTTTCATTTGAAATCTTTCTCAGTCTCTTTTTTCTCCGTCTTTCCATTTTCATTAAATATTAGTACCAGGAAGCATCAAAGGTTTCTTTAAAGCCAAGTTAGTATGTGACAAAAATAAAGGCTTTTCAGTCCACAGAAACCAGGTAGAAATCTCCCAGTGTGCTTTCCCTAATTGAATCAGAAGGAGCTGTGACAATGACAGGACACAGTGGACCAGAAGCCGTCATTCAGACAATGAGCTTTAATCATTGAATTGCCACTGTGCCATCCTTATAAAGTGAGGAAAGAAAAACCTTTCCTGCCTAAAAACTTCATTTTGCCTCATGGCATAGAAATATAAGTAGTTTAAAAGACAAGAGGAAACTGTTCATCCATTGCCCAAATTGTCCTGCTTCCCCAACTAAAATCCGCAGAGAGCATAAGTGCCTACCAGCAATCAGAATGGTCCACACGTGTCTAAAGACAAAAACTGGGAGAGCATGTGCAAATGAAGAAAGGAAGAGCAGTAAAAGTAGTGTTTTAATACCAGGCCTGTCTTATGAGCATGGCCTTTTGGGAGAACAAGCACACACTACAAGAGAGAAAGCCAGCTCTAATTTCAACCATTCTGTGTGACTGACTATATGTATAACATATGAGTGAGGCCATGTTAATATCCAAAAAGTATTTAAGGAAGTTAATTTCAACAGTGAAATTCATGAAAAATTAAAACCAGTTGCTGTCATAGATGTCAACCTATAGCTATTAATAGTATAATATCTACTGCATGTGGATGGGCACTTTTTTCCTTCGTTCTCACTTCTTCTCTACCCACACCACACCACTATATTTACTCTTATTCTTCCATTTCTCTCTAATTGTCTTTCTTTCATTATCTATCTTGCTCTTCCTATTATTTCCTCTGACATTTTTTTTTTTTTGGTAACAAGGTAATAATATAGGATAGGAATTTTATAATCAAGCTTGGAAGTCTAATTTTATCATCTAGAATCATGTCTCTCCCTTAAACAATGAACTTGTTTAACAGTGGCTTAAGATGGCTAAATAAGAATAAGATATCTTTACCTTCACCTTCACTTTGGGTGATCCACAGCAATTTAACTCCTATTTCTCCAAAATGGATTGGCTTATCTAAGTAAAGAATCTATTGGAGGTGCTGTCCCTTCCTTTCCTCCTCCCTATCTCCTGAGTACCATATGCTAGGAAAAGAGAGGAAATGGATACCATTTATGCCTAGTCTCTTATTTAAACAGGATTTCTTCTTCATCCATATCTTGTTCCTTGAGACAATTCCCAAGCATGCCATAACTTTCATATAATTAACCATGGATTTTGCCCTTGATATAATTGGCCATGAAATGCCCATCTTCTCAAAAAGCAAGGAAAATAGAGAAATATTTGCACTTTACTAAACCTTTAGTTCTTTTTCTATGGATAACTGCCCCACTGCAGGTGGTTGTGCTCTTGCTATGGGTATAGCCCCTTCCTCACCATCATCACAAATTTCCAGGCCACACATGAGTAGCAGATGAAGTGGAACATTCATTAGCAGCTTGTTCATGTGCAGAGTTCTGTCTATCCCTGAGAAGCTGCAGTGAGATCTTTAGCTAATGGAATAAGTCCTTTCTTGATCACTCCAGCAGGGCCAACAGAGGCCTTCGTCCTTTTTACACTTGACTCTTCTCTCCCCTTCCTACAGCAGTCTCTGTAGTTACAAACATGTAGGGAGAAAGGTTCCATTTGGTCCTGAGCTTCAAACAGAGAAATCCTATTCTAAATGGGCTGATACATACACACACACACACACATACACACACATATTGCATTGTATGTTGTTTTTAGTTTCCTCCTTTTTTCATGAGGCTCTCTGTTTTAAGATCTATCCATGTTGCTGTATGGATGTATAATTCATTGCTTCTACCTGCTATACATTCCTCCATGCTGCACAGATCCCACATTTTACCTATGCACTCTCCCAGGGCTGGGAATCAATGGGCTTATACAAATATTTGCATTATAGGTAAACATAGAAAATTCTGTACTGCTTCTATCTGACAACTGATTGTTTAATTTAAAAATACTTGGTTTTATATTTTAAAACATAATACCTAGTCAATAAAATTTAGAAAATAAAGATAAGCACAATGATGAAAATAATCTTAAAACCCAGATAAAACTATTATTAATATTTTGAAATTATCTCAATCTGTTCATTTACCCAATAAATATGTTTTCTTTTTTTATTGCAAAATTGGACTTGCTCTGTACATCTTATCTTGTAACCTGCTTCCTTATTTCACAATATTTCAAACATCTGAAAATGCTGTTAAATATTATTCTCTAATACCATGTTGGCAGCTGCTTATTACTCCATGGACACAGCTTCAACATTGGAGGCAGTAAAACATATTGACTAACATCAGGGAATTCAGACTGTAAAAGACTTAATTTTCATCTTTTAGCTGTATGAACTTGGGCAAGTTACTTTACCTTTCTGAGCTTCAGTGTTATCATGGGTAAAATGGTAATGATAATAATACTAATAATTACCTCATATGGTTGTTATGAGTATTAAATTACATGATACATGTGAAGGGTTTGGCAAGTACCCAATAAGTGTAATGTTTATGATTCCCATTATTTGTTGAGTTTCTCATTATCTTTCTTCAAATTTCCCATCTTTAATGTTATTGCCAGTACTTTGATGAACATTTTTGTATCTGTGTCTTTGTTTACATCCATGATTGTTTCTTTAAGATTTAGTCCTAGAAGTGGAATTTACTGTTTCAAAGCATATACAACTTATGTCTTTTAGATATGTCTGAACTAAAAGAAGGAAATGGTTTCCTTTCCTTCAGTCAATGGAGCTGCCTTTCATGTGCCCTGCTCTGTCCAGCAGTATAGAGGGATGTTGCTCTGGTTACCTTGAACACTGCTTCCTACCTAGCAATAAAAAGGAAGCACAAATGCTTATTTCATTGGTACCAGAACACACTGAGCCCATTTTTTCCACTTCCCTTTGCCATGTGACCAGGGTCCTGAGCACTGGCATTATTAAGAAGTGTTATTTGGCAGTGTTGAGCATATGGTTTGCATGAAGTCATTTAGAAAGTAGTTGGGTTTGGTACAGGAATTTAGTAGCCCTGATCTCCCACTTAGCACTCGTGTTGCTAAGTAATTTGTCTTGCACCACTGATAATACCAGTAAAATGCAGGGAAAATGGCCATGTGTCATGCGGGAAGATAAAACTCAGTCTGCAAAGTTCAAGTGAAGTAACTGATACCATGAGTAAAGTGAATAGAGTTTTGTAAGGGCAGTGATTGGAGGATGGCAGAAAGCTGCTTTTCTGACTTTTCACAATGGATGTTAAGTGCTCGTGAGAGAGAAAGGGGGCATCTTTAGGTGTAGCTTGAGATTTTATAAGCTTGACAGCTTGTTGACTGCCTCTGGTTGACACAGAGAGAAAACTGGTATTTTCTGAACACCTTATGTCCCAGGAACAACACCCGATTCTTTATCACATTTAATCCTCAAACATCTTTGTTATGGAGGAAACCCATTATCTCTATTTTATAGGTGAAGGTGCCAAGACTTAGAGGAATGGGGTAACACCCAAAGTCTCGGAGCTAATAAGTAAATAGTAGAATCCATATCCAGGCCTAGTCCTTGCTGGCTTCAGGTTCTATTCTTTAGGAAACCAACAGCTAAGAAAGAATTAAAGCTAAGCCAGTTTAAAAAGATATATGCTTGGAAGTGTGAGAGGCATGGTAGATATTAAATATTTAAAATCAGCATGGAAAACACAATTACCTAAAAGACAGTATTTATCCAAATATACATAGGACCCAGGAGTAAGCAAATAGGTATTGAGTAGGAAGAAAAGCCAGGATAGTATGTTACAGACTCAGGTCAAGGAGGGACCATCCCAGGGTGAGGAGTGAGAATATTTTCAGGAGAATAGACCAGAGGCAAAGCCCCTTTACAAAGTTCTTCATGGGAGTACAAAGTGAATCTCATACCTCCTATGTTTTCTTTAGGGTCTGTGATGATCTGATCAAAGAGGAAAAGAATGAGACTGATGAGTTTCTTGAAGAATGCATCATTGATCCTTCACTCCGAGAACGTCTTTCCATTCTCTCCCGCACCTTTCAGAATCATCGAAGGCTGGTTTGGGGAGACAGTATGCTCTTCTTGAATAGCATTTTCACTATCGAGCCCCTGGTGAGCACAAAAATAAAATCTGATCCTACAGTAATCCGAAGTATGAGTGCAGGGTATGTTTTCAATGAGAGCACTCATTCTGGGATTGGTCTAATGAGTTCCAAGAGCCTAAAATTCATCTGAAGAGACTCATCATTATGAGACATTGAATGAAGGTTAATGGTAGTAATACCCATAGGCCACATTTATAGAGAACTTCCTATGTACCAGCCACTGTGTTCATATGCATTATACAATTTATAGATACATAGATATAATCTTATAATTCTACATGCTATGATTAGTACCCCATTCGACAGATGAGGAAACCAACTCTTAGAGAAATTTTTTTATTTGATCAGGCCAAGCAGTTAGTGTCAGTAGTTAGAAATCATTCCTGATTAGCTTGACTCTTATACAGAATTTTTCAACATTGGCACTATTGAAATTTAAGTTAGATAATTTTTTTTGTTGGGGGAGACTCTCCTGTACCTTATAGGATGTTTTGTAGCATCCCTGGCCCTTACCCACTACCTGCAAGTTGAGGAAATGAAAAATGTCCCCTTATGGGCAAAACTGCCTGGGTTGAGATCTGCTCAATCTTAACTCATTCAATAAATAATTACTGAAAGCATGTTCTTTACCAGGTACTGTGTGTATATGAGGCATTAGTGAACAAAATAGACATAGTCTTTGACCTCATAGTCTATCTGGTGGGAGATAACCCAGAATTAGAACATGGTTTTTCTAATTCTATAGAGCAAATTCTCAACAATCTCCCCTACTGCCTCAAAATAAAAGTAGCTAACATTTCTATATTTACCATGTACTAGATACTGTACACATAAGCTTTCTCTGCATTGTCTCATATGTACTAGGCAGAGAATGATGTGGAGATAGAGTGATGGGCATTGAGAAAACCCACAGCTATTTACCTTTAAAACCAATTGGAGAAGGGAAGTGGACTTGGCCCAATGGATAGGGTGTCTGCCTACCACATGGGAGGTCCGTGGTTCAAACCCCAGGCCTCCTTGAACCGTATGGAGCTGGTGCAGTGCTGATGCGCGCAAGGAGTGTCCTGCCACGCAGGGGTGTCCCCCACGTAGGGGACCCCCGCGCGTAAGGAGAGTCACCCAGTGCGAAAGAAAGTGCAGCCTGCCCAAGAATGGCACTGCACACACGGAGAGCTGACACAAGATGACACACCAAAAAGAAACACAGATTCCCGGTGCCGCTGTAAGGATAGAAGCGGTCACAGAAGAACACACAGCGAATGGACACAGAGGGCAGACAACTTGGGGGGTGGGGAGGGAGAGAAATAAATAAAAAATAAATCTTATAAAAAACAGTTGGAGAAAAGACATGGGCTCAGGCACACACTAGAATACAAGGTCACTTGTGTTAAATGCCACTGAATTGTATAGACTCATTTTCCTTGTGTCTGCACTTCCAAATTGTTAAATGGCTAAATAAATTTGAGAAACTCTAGGTTAAATATTATTTGAAAGGTTTCTTTGCTGTAAGACTTTGATACAAAAATGTGCATTGGTAATCTCTGAGAATGAGCTTTCCCCAAATTATTTGGCCATGCCATCCTTTTATCCCTGAACATCCTCTGTGACTAATGTCCCATGGAACCCATTGTGTGAAACACTGGTGAACACAGTAAGAACAGTAGTGCAGAGGCTGAGATAGTTGTCATAGGCTATGAACTTAGAGAAGGCTTTTTGATATGAGAACCTTGAACTGGACCTTGCAGGATGGGGCTTTTGAAGAATAAAACAGGGAGGTAGGCATGGCTTGACTCACCCATGGTTCCATAAGTGGACCAGTTTCCTTGTAGGAAAATAAGGTTGATGTTGTGGGTTGAGGCTGAATCTGCTGTCACTTCAGAAGACTGTCAAGGGCTCAGTTGAGCAAAGGGATCATCAGATATGATGGGGCACATGAGAAGGGGGTTAAACACAAGATGAACAAATAGTTTGGAAGGAAAGGACAGGTAACAAAAGTGAAAAAGGTCAAGCCCAAAGATGTTGAACAAGTTAGGAAAGCACTATGGATCCAAGCATGTAATGACCTACTCCAGTGAGCCTAGAGGAAGGAAGAACAACCAGGTATGGTGATCGTAGACATACTGAAAAGGTCCAGAGTATAGATGCCCCAAGACTCTTCCCATCTAGCACTGGAGAGCTAGGATGACTGATACACCTGTTTCCCATTGCCTTCTGAGAGTGGATGGCTCTAGGATTGCAAACATGTTAGTCAGGAGGAGGTGGAAGGCCCACAGGTAAGACTTGTGCATTTCCAATTCTGAACTAGAATGACTAGGGTACTTTAGATTTTCTTCACCTGATAGTTTCTCTTCCTTAACCTAGTTTATTTCCAAAGTGTCATGATGGTGATTTATGTGTTGTAAAATAAGACATTTAATATAATTGTTTTCAGAGACCTGATAGGAATTGAAATGGACATTCTTATCACAAGACATCTTCCAACCATTAGGAAGAGAAATATTTTTAAAATAGTGATACATGGATATGGTATTTTAAAAAGAATGAGGCTAATTTTCTTTATATTGTGTGTTGTGGAGGATGGGGTGCCAGACACAGGAAGTGGGCTATATTCCCCCACTAAGAAGTCTGTGACTTACTTAAAAGTCCTGTAGGAAAGTAAGGTATAAGTAGTCTTTATGGAATATATAATGATTTTGTCTTTTATATACACTATTCAGGTTTTCTTCTCATAATAGCATTCATTAGCTCGTTGACAATTTTTGTAAAATGAAAATGAAGGCATGAAACTTTCTTCTTGTCTCCCTAAAGCCTTTCTGGTCAAAAGAGCAGAACTCACTGTCCATTATTATAAATTATTTATTGAGGTTAAATCTCCCTTTTTCCTACTAAAAGATACTGATAGTTTTATAAAAAGTTCCTATGCATGGGTGTATTATAATCTTACCTTGTAAAATACGAAAATATTTGATGGAAAAAATCTGCCATGTCATTAGCTTGGCAACCCAAATATGAACTGTGGGTGTTTTCCTCCATTGAGATTTTGGTTTTCTGATTCAAGTAAATAAATGCTACAGGAGTTGCTGGTGAGAAGGTTGGGAAAGGCTTTATAGGAGGAAGGCGATCTGAAGTGAATTTTGGAGAAAATATAAGATTTAATTAAGTGAAAACAGGTGGTAGAGAATGTTTCTGGTTGGGGAAATTACAAAAACACAGAAAAGGGAAACCATTAGGTCCATGGAATATTAAATAACAATGGGTAGACCAGATTTTCTGGAGAATAAGGTCTTGGGAAAAAATAAGAAATAAGGTAGGGGAGAAGAGTAGGGGCAACTGGGCTGCCATGCCAACTGTGTTAGTCAGCCAAAGGGGTCCTGATGCAAAATACCAGAAATTTGTTGGTTTTATATTTATTTGGGGTAGGAGCTTACAGATACCAGGCCATAAAGCATAAGTTACTTCCCTCACCAAAGTCTATTTGGAGCAAGATGGCTGCTGACGTCTGCGAGGGTTCAGGCTTCCTGGGTTCCTATGTTCCTGGGGCTTGCTTTTCTCTGGGTTCAATGTTCCTTTCTTCCTGGGGCTGGCTTCTCTTTCCTCTGCATGCTGACTTCCCGGGGCTCCGGCTTAAGTCTTCAACATCAAACTCCAACATCAAAACTCCAACATCAGAAATCCTCAACTCTGTTCTTTGCCATGCCTTTTATCTGTGAGTCCCCACCCACCAAGGGCTGGGGACTCAACACCCTAATCATAACTCAGTCATACCCAGGTACAGAGCAGATTACAAGCCTAATCCAATATTTCTTTTTGGAAATCATCAGTTATATCAAACTGCTACACTAACCCATACGCTTTAGCCTACAAGCTATCATCTCCTACAGCGTTTATGGAAGCACTGGGCCTGAAGAATGTTAATGTGTGCTCCTTGCAAAAAAGAATTTTGTCATCAAATAAGTTTTGGAAATAATGGTTCAAAAGGAAGTGATTCTCTAAGTGGAAGAGTGCAAGCAGGGCTCAGCATTCTGTAGGTCACAGTCTGTTAAATGGTACTGAGAGAATCAGAGACTCAGAGCAGGGTTCTGAGTAGGAGTTCAGGCTGGAATTGGAGGGCAATGGACAGAGTGAGATGGGTGGTGTGAACCAGGAAGGGGAAATGTGCTAGTGCAGGTAGGGTCAGAGAGACTCATCACCTCTGCAGGCAATTTCAAGGTGATGTGTGAGAGTGAGGAGGACCTGGAACAGCCCACTGATGGCTGGAAAGCCAAGGAAATGGTAGATATGAGACAGATTCTAAAGGAAGACACTGTAGTGCTTTTCAGTTGACTGGCTATTGAGGGTCAGGAATCATGTCTCCTCAGCTCTGAACTGGAGTAGCTTGGAAAATTATGATGTCTTTTATAGAAATCTGTGAGTCAATAGCAAATGCAACCTTAAACAAGCTATTTGGTCTCCCTTGGCCTCTGTTATTTGGATTATTGGACTAAGTCACTTTTATCCCTCTGACCATAAATTCTCATTCTCCAATTTAGGATGAGACTCTGTGCTCCTTAAAGTCAATGAGTGCCTTGTCCTCATCTTGTGCCTACCATAGTGCCTACCACAGTGCCTATAAACAGATGAATGAATGAAAATTCATTAATTCATATGATGAGTTTGATTCTGAGCATGTATGAACTTTGCTGTCTAATGGACTTTTCAGCCTTTGTGTCTATCTAGGAAGGGCAATATCTTCAAATGAGGTAAACTTATTAAAAAATATATATATAACCTGTTGTCCAGAAGTGGTGATGGGATTGTATTTAAATCAAATTTTATTAATATAATATTAGCACATGAGAAGTAGTTTGATTTAATCCTGTAAGAATGACAGACAAAAATTTCTAGAACTGCAAGTTCTTCCTTTGTTCTACCACCTGTTCACCATTGGGCCACAGGTTAATTCCATTGCATTGGCTATTTTCTCCTCCTCATGCCCACAACATAACATTGCCAGATGAGCTGTTGCTCAAACCTTGAGGAGTTAAACCGGGTGCCTTCAGTACTGATGTGGCCACAGAGTACCAAGGCTCCTTACCTCCCCTCACTTCTTTGTGATCTGAACAGAGAGAGCTAGCAGCTGTTCTACCTGTGCAAAGATGGGACTTTATCTTTTGAGAGACCCCAGGGGTGTCCATTGGTAGAGAATGGGAATGTAAAAGATGCAGAGTGACCACTGGGAGAGGGGACTCCTGGAAAGAACATGGGACAGAACTTGAAGAAATGTCTTTTAGCTTAACTTGGTTATTTATTGATATTCTAAAAGTAACCAGAATTGTCCTACCCATTAAAGCATGTGACGTATTACTACTCTTTATATCAAGTTCCTCATACGTTAATTCTTTTGATAATGTCCTGGAGTGTTAATGTCAGTATCCTGAGTTTTCCCATTTATTCCTTATCTAGTGAAAGAACTGGGTTCTATAGAATTCTAATAATTTCTCAAGCCACCTGCTTCCATAAGGGCTTTCCCCTTTGGAAAAGAATTGCAGAATTGAGTCTATTATACATGTTCTATGCCTTAAAGAAAAGCAAACAAAATTGGCCACTTTCAGAAATAAAATATTCTATTGTACTAGATGGACTTTGGCTATACAGAATTGTGACAGTCTTATTCTGTTATCTGCTCTGCTTAGGTCTCTTAGGTACCTTGAGTGAGTGAGTAAGAGTGAAAGACAAAAAACACAGTTCTCAAAATTGAGAAGCAGAAGAAGATCACAGGGCAAAAAGAGAGAATTAAACTTTTGATCTCTGTGGGAGTCTAGGAGTCCTCTGAGAAATCACAGCACAGGCTTTGTTTTTGAACTCTGGTACTACAAGCTCATGTCACACTTTTAAGATGCAGCAATTTTCTGAATGTTGAACACTTGATATTTTCACAAAAAGAAAGATCTGAGAATGTAAAGGGATTTTTGCCCAAACTGGCCCTTACTTATTGGCTGACATCAATGAGCAACGAAAATATTTCTGATCCTGTTAGCAAGTGACTCCTCCATTAAAGAAAACGTCATCCAATATCCCCAGGGAAGTCTAAGGTTAATTAAATTAAGCCTTAGAAAGGAATAGAAACTTGATAATTTCTTTATTACTATGTAAGTAATAGTAAACCGTGCTTCATCATCATCTAACCCTGCAGAAAACATGCTGTTCCAGCAATCCAGACTTCAAGAGCACAGCTCAAATTTAGTTTACTTTATTTTTCCCAAATTGGCATAGCATGTGAGCTCAGCAGAACCAGATGGCTACCAAAGAAGATAGACCTAGCTTTTTGCTGCAGACCCCTTCCACTTCTCATACCATTAGTCATGAGTCACATTGCAAACATGTGGGAGCTGACTCCTTGGAAATGGACACCAGAGGGGAGAAAGAGCAAACTGTCCTTGACAAATCACAGCTCTTCTGTCTGTACAGTTTTCCCATTCTTTAGCTTCTCTTTATTAGCATTTATCCTTTCAGATCTTTGTGCTTGGCCAAACTTTTTCCAATTGTGCTGGTACATTCACTTTTGTATTGGAAAGTCTGTGTAGGTGGCAGGAGGTCTAGGGAGGTCTTAGAAACAGCAAGGTTTTCATGGCTCATTAGCCTAATTAACACCCATCCTTGCTGGAAGAGGCACAGATCTTTCTCTCCAGATAAAGGCATGAACATCACAGACAACTACCTTAGCTCTGTAAAACCCCAGTGGAATTTTCACTGTATTTGGGTTGTAAGTGGGATCAAGATAGAGTACTCCTTTTGTGAAGCTTCCTCTAAAAGATGGCCAAATCTTAGGGCCCTCTCTTAGAAAATTTTCTGGCCATTATTTTGAGAATCAAAAATTTACCCAATTTGCAGTTTCCTGCACTGGGATATATAATGAAGTAGAAAAATCTAAGTCATGTGTCAATTTTGTCTTTTTACTCAGTAATAATTAAAATAGTTTACTTTCAACTTTTTTAGTTTCCATGTATTTTCTTATTTGTCTTTGAGAAAACTGCTATTTGCCCTAAGTGTTGAGAAAGAGAGCCATAACTTTCTTCATTGGTCTGGAAGGTTCTAGAAGAGCAATTGTGGGTAGTAAAGGAGATTATAGATTCTAATCAGTACTTCTTTTTTTTCCTTATTCATAGACAGAAATTTGACTTTAAGAGCATGTTTTCATTTCCCAAGAGAAATTCTGTATGTTACTATTTCTCTAATATTTTAAGGAGAACTATGAAATAGCTGAAGATATTTGTTTATATCATCAAGAGTGTTTCCATTTTGGTGGAAAAATCACACATTAAAACTGCTCTTGGACTCTGGTGAGGTGTGCATAAGGGTGACCCCTCTGATAACCTCCCGGCTCTTTTTTGGAGACTCATAGCCATATAAACTCATTTGTCTTTTCCATTTCCCCCTTGATTCAGGTCAAAAAGCATTTTTAACTCCTGGTATTATATGTAGACTGAGATATTCTGCTGGTCCAAGTTGACCCTTGTATTCAAGGTCATTTTCTAGTTACATCATCAGCTGGTACTTGGTAGTAATCCCTCGGCGCCAGGGAGGCTCATCCCCAGGAGTCATGTCCCACACTGGGGGGAAGGCAATGCATTTACATGCTGAGTTTGGCTTCGAGACTGGCCACATTTGAGCAACACGGAGGTTCTCAGGAGGTAACTCTTAGGCACCCTGCAGCTCTAGGCCTTGTTCTTATTTCAGGTACACAGGCTCACAAGCATATTCATTAGTATCAAGGGCTCATTGTTGGACCTTCCTTCTTTTTTGGTCTTTGCCATTGCCCTTGGGGGATTGTTGCTGTTCCTTTAGGGACTGTGATAGAGCTCCCCTGGCTAGGAACTCAGCACTCCCTCAGTTGTTGTTTTTAATTGTATCCACTATGAAAATATCCAAACATTTTTTATGTACCCTGGATATATGCCCTGTAGAACTCCCTGCCAACCATGTGTTCCCTGTCAATAACATCCCACACCAGTATTCCTTCGCTGCCATTGTTGAAACTCTCTGTAATCCAAAACTTCCTGAAAAATGAAGCCCAATATATTGCCAGGTTCCCTTATTAGTAAAATGGAATATAGCGATGAGTTTAAAGGTTAGATATAGAATACATATTAACTTGGAAAAATTAAGGTAAAAATAAATTGGGGTATCAAAAAATTTAAAAATGCAAAAGCTTTGTTTTTGATGTTTTGCCTTCCATCACTGCAATAAGTGTTGCCCTGTATGCAAATTGGCAAGGCAACTACATCCGTCTTTTCCTCAGTGTCTATGTCCTCTTTTTCTTTTCTTTTTTCTAATTATTAAGCTTATCTTCACAAGAGTTTTAGATCACAGTAATTCATATATACAATATACAGTACTCCCACAAGTCAACCACCACACCATGGAGTCAAGAGTGGCTACAACTGAAAGCAGGAGGATTGCATCCAGCATCCAGGTGGAATCTAAGTTCCCTCTTGATATAGATGTGAAGTGGACACAACCAATCCAAGAGCCACAGGATGGAGGAATAGAATATGGATTAGAGTGGACTTACTGATATTCTATTCATGAACTATTGTGATTAGTAATCGAAGTAAGTGTGGCATTGGTGTGGAGAAAGTGGCCATGGTGGCTGCTGGGTGTGGGGAATGGGAGGAAGAGATGAGATATGGAGGCGTTTTCGGGACTTGGAGTTGTCCTGGGTGGTGCTGCAAGGACAATTACTGGACATTGTGTGTCCTCCCATGACCCACTGGATGGAACGTGGGAGAGTATGGGCCATGATGTGGACCATCGACCATGAGGTGCAGCGGTGCTCAGAAACGTATTCACCAAATGCAATGAATGTCTCATGATGATGGAGGAGATTGTTGCTATGGGGGGAGGAGTGGGATGAGGGGAATGGGGGGTATATGGGGACCTCATATTTTCTGAATGTAATAAAATAAATAAATAAATAAAACTGCTCTTGAAACCATTATCCTGTTCTGAGCTGACTTAAGTCTGACCCTAGTCCAACCTGGATAGCTGATAAGGATCTACCAATTTCTCAAGAGCTGCCACATTTTAATGTTGAATGTGTCATCTGAACGAAACTGCTGTAAGTCATCTTCCAGAGGTACCTGAAGATATGAATGTGTAGGGTGTCTCACTGTGTTCACCAGATAGGAATACAGGCCATGCTGGCCACATCTAAGCCTAAAACTACTAAACATCTAGCTGTTTTGTTTTGTTTTTCTCAATTTCTCCTGGCCTTTTTTATGATGTCATTAAAAGATGATGCCTGACCTTTTATTTTCATTACAGTGGAATTAGAAAAGTTAAGGGAAAAATACTACAGAATCCCAGCTCTACCATTTACTATTAGTATGACTTGATTTTCTCATCTTTAAAATGAGTGTAATATTACTGCACAAGGTTGTAAAGATTGAATTAGATGATATATATAAACTCAACACAGTGTTGGGAACATGAGCTATCAGTAAGTAGTTGTAAATATTATGATTTGGAGTTAGACACACAGTCTCTTGTCAGAATAGATAGTATGAATGGAAAGTATAACATTTGAGTGGGCAAACATTAGGATCACTTCTAAATGTAAGGTGGGAATTAAAATGCAACTATTTTATATGATTAAAGTAAAAGGTGAGTCATATTGTAAGCTAGTTTCCAGATAAACAAGTAAATTAAACACATATGCAACTCTCTGTTCTTGTACTTTGAGTTTTGCCTTGACATAATATGCTAGAATAATCCTTCATTGGAAAGTAGGACAGAGGGAGGGAGGGAGGGAAGAAGAGAAGGCAGAAAAAAAGGAAAGGAGGGAGAAAGGTAACAGGGAGGGGGAAGGAAGGTGATTTTTATTTTTACATTTTTTATGTAAAGATTTTCAAGGGAAACTTTTTAATAGCATCCTTTTAATCATTGCCAGTATAATTTTTTAAAAGAGATCATCTTTAAAGGACACAATACTTGTGATTGTGTGCCTCTCCTATGGTGACCCTGTAGCACTTTCAAGTCACTTAGTTGTTTGTTCTTGTTTCTGAAGGAAACATATAGTTCCATTTCCAGCAATATATAATACTTGAATGAAAATAGCAATATGGGAGCTAGTTTTAGACCTGAAAACTCGAAGTTGATTCCCTCTAGCAGGTCACTTGATTAATAAGTGAAATGCAATTATTTTACTCATTATGGATCTGAGAGAAAAACAAAACATTAGGACCAAGAAGGAAGATAATTGCAATATAACTGAAGACAATTTTGACAATTATTTTCAACAAATGAGGTAATAGTCACTTACAAATTATGCCCTAAGTACTCAGTCTCTCATTTGGAGCAGGACAATGAACCATGATGGGAGAGGGGTCATATATAGAAGGAAAACAGAATGGTAGGGGATTCTGTGCACTGAGGCAGTGTTCTTAGAACCAGGAAGAAGGGATGTTGGTGTCAGAAACAATAGAGAAAATTCTGAATGCTTTGGTTCGTAACTTAGAAGACAGCATAAAAGAAAGAAAAGTTCTTCCAAGGCATAAATGACATGGAAATTAATTTCAGAAGGGTTGGAGAAGTAGTATGAAATGTTTCAAGGAGAGGTAAGTAAAAGTGGGATCATTTTAGACTTATGGCCTGTTTCTGGTGTTTGTTTTCTCTGATTTGCTGGAAAATGCCATATTGAGTTTTGCTCTAAAGAAATAGAAAATTCTTTAACTTTTACCTTAATCCCATCTGAAAAATAAAAATATCCTCCAAATATTCCTGATGGAATCAGAATACTCCTTCAACTGACCCACATTAAAAGCCTCCCTTTGTGAAAGGAAACTGAATGAGCACTCTTCTGTTTTTTAAAGATACACTTCCCTCTTAATGCATCCTCTTAATGCATGCTTACCTCTGCCCAGGCAGAGGTTTTAGAAAGGGATTTGCCCTTGGATTATCTCCTGGGGCTCAGTAAAAGCTGCAAGTTATTAGATCTCACAGTACAACAAAACAGCTGCAGCCCAGGATAAGAAAGCACTGAACCCACAGTCCTATTTGCTCAGCCTGGACACTGTGGACGCAAATATCCTTGCACTGGTGTTCCCTCACCAAGCAGAAAAGTTTCCAAACCTTCAGAGAGTCTCTCTATAAGATGATCCTCTTTTCCTTCACATCCAGACTTCAATGCTTACCTCCTCTGGGGAGGTCTCTGCAACCTCTCTGAAGCATGTCTGTCACCCTCCATTTCCAACTCACCAGCTCTAATTGGACTTGGATGATAGGGTGTCCAAGGGTGCTTTTTCTCAAGTGTGTTGCTTTCTTGTATCCAAATGAACCCTGAATTCTCTTGCTGAGATAATGCTTTTGAAAGTTGTCTGGTCCACCTCAAACCACAAGACCCCTGAATTTTCCCACATATACTGAGCTTATCTGATTTCCAGTGTATCCTTTTGGGGGCCACTTCCTATCATTCTGGTCAGACTTTTCTAGCATACATTCTCTAAGAATCCAAGATGGCCCCTGGCCCTTCTGTCAGTTTGGACTGTAGCAGCTTTGCTGCATCCGTTCTATACAACTAAACCAGGCAAGTTCAACCTCCAACAATGGAACACATTTGTCTCGTGGATTAGGAGAAAGCCTGGGTATCAGTAGTTCTGAGATGGAATACCCACAGAATCACCGTTGGTTGGCTGAAGATGAGAATAGATGAGCCCCCTGAACTGCTTGGCCTATCTGCCCATTCTATTCATGACTAGTCCTAACAACCCATATCACTGAACCCCGCACCAATCAAAGGGGATAGGTATTTGCCATTTATCACAAAGGAACAGACGCTTGTTCCATGGTTTAGAAAAGCAGCCCAGTGAAACCCCTAAATAAGTGAAAGATGCCTAGCACTTCCCTGTTCCCTACATGATCTTAACAGGCTCTTTTTTTTTTTTTTTTTTTTTTTTTTAATTTTTTTTTTTTAATTTTTTTATTTTTTATTGACTTTGTAATAATATTACATTAAAAATATATATGTGAGGTCCCATTCAACCCCACCCCCCCCACCCCCCCTCTCCCCCCCCCCAATAACACTCGTTCCCATCATCATGACACATCCATTGGATTTGGTAAGTACATCTTTGGGCACCTCTGCACCTCATATACATTGGTTCACATCATGGCCCATACTCTCCTCTATTCCATCATGTAGGCTCTGTGAGGATTTACAATGTCCGGTGATTACCTCTGAAGCACCATCCAGGGCAGCTCCATGTCCCGAAGACGCCTCCACCTCTCATCTCTTCCTGCCTTTCCCCATACCCTTAACAGGCTCTTTTGACTCCAAACTTGTATGATTTTTTGTGGTTCTATTTGATGAGAAAATGACAGAAAGCTGTTACAAAGATGAATAGGCATCTGCTAATAACTATACAGTGTGCAAATTGAGTGGGTAGGGCTGATTCAACAAATATTTCCTGAGTTCCTACTATGAGCCACCTCTGTTCTAGGTGTTGGGGATAGAGCAGCACCTGCGCCTATGGAGCCTTCATTCTAGGGGACTGATCTGGGAATGGGAGATACCCCAGGACCGCATGACATTGGCAGCCCTCAGTCCCCACTACTTCTTGGAGGCTCTTTCCACCATCATTCTGAAGTCAGGAGAGATGTTGCCTAAGAAGTGCACTAACCAGCCTAAGTTCATAAATAAATCCAGTTTGGTTCTAGTTTCCTGTTTCCTTCCTCTTAATTGATGTCTGCATTTTAAACCATTTTGTCCTTTTCTCAATTCTTTATTCTGGCAGTTTGTTCACTTCCAGCCAGACTGGAAATAGAATATGCATTGGGAACTTTCTGAAACTGGAGCCTATTTATCAAGTTGTCATTCCTTAGTTTTCTATTTAGCTGGGAGAACCTTTTATGTATTATAGATTTTTGGGTGTGTTTATCACTTATATTCATTTAGCCCATTTACAAAACCATAGAAAAATCACTCACTTTTCCCCTCTAACTTTAAAAATATTTTTATCTTAGTCTTTCCCAGTGGCACAAATAACATCCATCATAGTAAACTATTTACTGTGCTCTTACTATGCATCAGGCATTGGTAAAGCATTTGACCAGCATGACCTCATTCAAAACCTTATAGGAAAAATAATAATAATAAAAATAAATAAGTAAAAAACCTTAACATCTCCTTTTACAGCTCTGAGTAGTTAATGACAATGTCCTAGGTTCCACGGTTAGTACAAAAACTGTTATCAAAGAATACCGAACAGGGGATTCTTAAATGTGGCATATTGCATTAGTTTCAAAACTAGGTTTCCTTATATTATGGGTGGTTTGAATTAAAGTGAGAAATATCAAAAGTGGGTCAGAAGCAGGGTTTGATTTGGTCTCCCTTTTCTTAAGGCATTCATATCAAGGGAGAGCTATGGTTTTATAGAATAAGAGTTCCTTTATGCTGTCAACCTTGAAAGTTAGGAATATAGTCTCTCTACCAAGGAAATTATGTGCTTCCTGTTTGTGGCCACTCTGGACTTAATTTGGATTTTTTTGTTTTTTGGTTATTTTTTTATTTCTCTCCCCTTCCCCCTCCCCTGCCCCCCCAACACACACAGAGTTGTCTGCTCTCTGTGTCCATTCGTTGTGTTCTTCTGTGACCGCTTCTATCCTTAGCAGCAGTACCGGGAACCTGGGTTTCTTTTTTATTGCGTCATCTTGTTGTGTCAGCTTTCTGTGTGTGTGGCTCCATTCTTGGGCAGGCTGCACTTTCTTTCACACTGGGCAGCTCTCCTTATCAGGCGCACTCCTTGCATGTAGGGCTCCCCTACACAGGGGACACCCCTGCGTGGCACGGCACTCCTTGCACACATCAGCACTGCACATGGGCCAGCTCCACATGGGTCAAGGAGGCCCAGGGTTTGAACCACGGACCTCCCATGTGGTAGGCGGATGCCCTATCCATTGGGCCAAGTCTGCTTCCCTTAATTTGTTTTTAAGGTACAGCACATAATCACATATACATTATAGCATAGCTGTATACATGCTTACCCTCCCACTAAGATGTGGGCACCCTGCAGTCACAGACCACACCTTTATTCATCTCTGAAGCCCAAGTGCTGGGCACACGTTGGCAAAAAAGGAATCCTCACTGAACACACATTTTTTAATGCCCTGAACTCTTAAGTGTCCTTTAGTTATTCATTATATATATCCATGAACTCATTGCAATTATTTTTGGTGCTTATTTTCAACTTGTACCACTTCTTATGTTAGTAAGCAGCATAAGTTTACTATGTATGGGTAAAATAGTGCTGTCTTTTATTTGTTATATAAGTATTTCCTTTAAACTTCCAGAAATTATAACATAAACACAATAACATTTAAAAGCAATGCCTTCTCTTCATCGTATTGTTTTTTAATGAACCTTTCATGTTTTTCAGGAAGGTGATATCTGGCCCAACTCATCAGCTGAAATCACTGTGTACTTTAACCCTTTAGAAGCCAAGCTCTACCAACAGACTGTTTATTGCAACATATCAGGTAAAGACTTCCTCCATGTGGTAAACTCAGGGTACCAAGTGACAGCACATAAAGTGGGGTACCTGAGTGTGTGTGTGTTTATGCACTTGTTTGTGTGTTTGAGCAATAGGCCATGCAAGATTTTAATATAATGGTTCCAGGCTGTGCAACTTTTGCTTCTTTCTAGAACAGGACAGGTCAAACTTTCAAGTGCATTACAATGTTATGGTATGGGGGGAATGAGTAAAACATGAATCTTGTTTTTCCCCTGATTCTTTTTTTTTTTTTAAAGAAGATTTTAGATTACATAAATGTTACATAAAAAATATAAGGTATTCCTATATGTCCCACTCTCCCCCTGATTCAAGAATATTATTTGAGACAAATTTTAATCATGTTATTTTTTTGTTACTTTTACAGTATTTGGCTATATCACTTTTTTCTCTTCAAATTTTTATCAAACAATGCATGCCAATAAGGATGGGAAGGCAGCTAGGCAGTGCCAGAACCCACAAGAAGAGTATACAAGTAGGATGGCAACCTGATGGCCTCAGGAGATTGGTTATATACAGAGAGATTGAGCGTCTGAGTGTTGAGGATAGGGGGTCAGTTTTTTCACTGTTGGAGGAGAGAGATACGAATGTTGGATATACTGTTGGAAAGGGGAATGCTAAAATGAACCATTTGATATAGGAATAGAATTATAACTATCAGTGTGAACTCATGGCTTTTAATATGTGTAGATATTAATAGATAAGAAATAAATATAAATATATATGTAAATATGTATATAGGTACATGAATATATATATGTATGTGTGTGTGTCCTAGCTGTGTCCGTTGAAAGGTACTAGAAACAGTGAGATCCCAAAAGCAATGAGTACACCTAGTACCCAAAGCTTGGTTTCTAAATACCCCTATTCACCCAGTGGAACTTTGGAGAATTGGCTTATTTGGGACATAGGATGTAAAAGAGCCAGATGAGCCTAAAACATCCTCCTGTGCTAGAAAATGAGGAACTGCTCAAAGAATGACATATCAAAATGATAGAGAAGCCAGTCAAAGGTACTCCCCCTAATCATATGTTGTTCTAGCTATGTCCATTGAAAGGGCCTAGAGATTTCGAGTTGTCCTAGGTGGTGCTGCAGGGATGGATGCTGGACGTTGTGTGTCCTGTCGTGGTCCACTGGGTGGACTGGGGGAGAATGTGGACTACAATGTGGACCACTGTCCATGTGCTGCAGCGGTTCTCCAGAATGTATTCGCCGGGTGCAGTGCATGTGCCACAATGATGGGAGAGTTTGTTGATGTGGGAGGGGTGGTGTGGGTGGGGTGGGGGGAATATGGGGACCTCATATTTTTTAATGTAACATTTAAAAGAAAATAAAGAAGAAAAATAAAATAAAGACCAATGAAATAAAAAAAAATGTCCTAGAAATAGTGAGACCCCAAAAGCAATAACCACACCTAGCACCCAAAGCTTTGTTTCTAAATACCCCTATCCACTCAATGGAACTTTGGAGAACTGGCTGATTCTGGGATAGAGGTGGTAAAAGAGCCAGATGAGCCTAGAACATCCTCCTGTGCTGGAAAATAAGGACATTCTCAAAGAATGACATATCAAAATGATACAGAAGCCAGTCAAAGGTACTCCCCCGATCATATGTGAGCATCAAAATAAATAATAATAATACTGTATTATAATCCATCAAATAGATAAGAATCCATGAATCCATCTAATAAAAATGAACTATTTTGCAACCATCATAGTAATACTCAGTTCAGCTAAAAAGCATCAGTGGATCTTATAACAAATGACTATTAGTGGGGTATGAATCAAGATTTTACATAGTCTCAAAATATCTTTCCTCAGCATACTTACTGATTACAAAGGGTAAAAACTAACTTTACAGTGAAAAAAACTGACAGGTGTGATTTTAGTTTATACCACCAAAAATAGAACAAATCAACCTCTTGGACAACCAGCTAAGATGCAATGAGAACACAGAATCCGTTCTATGATATTAGGGCCAAAATTCCTAACTTGGTTCCAATCATGAAGAAACATTAGGGAAGTACAGTTGGCCCAATGCATAGGGCGTCCACCTACCACATGGGAGGTCCGCGGTTCAAACCCCAAGCCTCCTTGACCCATGTGGAGCTGGCCCATGCACAGCATTGATGCAGGCAAGGAGTGCCGTGCCACGCAGGGGTGATGCGGACAAGGAGTGCCGTGCCACGCAGGAGTGTCCCCCACGTAGGGGAGCCCCACGCGCAAGGAGTGTGCCCTATAAGGAGAGCCGCCCAGTGCCGAAGAAAGTGCAGCTTGCCCAGTAATGGCGCCGCACACACGGAGAGCTGACACAAGTAAATTCTTTCTTTACATTCCATCAGTTCCTCGATATTATGCCTTGTTTTATTAACAGTTTATTTCATAATTCACTTGACTCTATACAGCTTTTGTGGATTCTCCTTTCCTCGACTCCTCTCTAATTTTAGAATTTATTCTCTTCTTCTCCTTGAAGACATTCTTCTCAAGTTCACAAGCTTCTTATAGTTTTCTAATTCAGATCAGTTGCCTCTGCATAGTTTTTATCCAGGATTTTTTAAAAAATCTGTGTTTGTTCTACCATATCTTTTTTCACCCTCACTTTGACCAAGTAACTTCCTCAAAAAAGGTACATGGATTGTAAACTTTGATCCTTAAATGCCTGAAAATGTCTTATTCTGCCTTCACACTTACTTGATATTTGATTGACTCGTATTTTAGATTCAAAATAATTTCTCCTCTGAACTTTGAAAACATTATACCATTTTTATTATATAGAATTCTGAAGGTAGTCTAATTCTCATTCCTTTATAGGTGCCCTATTTCTCTTTAAATATTTTTACGGTTTTCCTTTTTTTGCACTTGGGTCCTGAAATGTCATGAAGCCATACCCAGTAGTGTCTCTTTCTTAGTCATCCACCTCAGCTCTCCATGGGCCACTTGAGTCTGATAGCTCATGTGTCGCTTCAGCTCTAGGAAAAATGTTTTATTATTTCTTTGATAATATCCTTTCCTCCATTTTTTTCATTTTCAGAAAACAAGATTTTAATAATCAAATACTATTAGTAAATGGTATTAAATGCAATTCAAAGCTATTGAATAAGGATAACCAGAGAAGTATTTATTACAGAAATATAAACTAGTCAGGAAATTCCAGGAAGACAGGAGAGTTCTGTATATGTACAGCTCCCCTCAGCCACCATCATGCCTGTGGCCAGCACTTGGGTGGAATCATCCAGGTCCACAGAGCCACCTTCCTCCTGATCATAAACAGGCCATCCTGTACATTACTGCCATTTGGATACTCAAGCTGGCAATTTGCCTTTTTACACAGATGATTATGACAAACCCAAGTTACTCTAGACTTACATTGTTTTCCCTTACAGTTGAGATTTTTCTTGCCTGCCTTGCACACTTTCAAGAAAACATTTTGCCAGAATTGGTTTCAGAGCAAACTTGAATGAGATACAAGCAAATGTTATTCAAATGCTTCCTCTGGAACATTTTTGGTTTTCTTTTTTTGATCAGGTGATGCTGCATGAAGTGCCAAACTTTGGCACTTACCTGTTGCTTTGCAAGAGACTGAGTTCAATTCTTTCTGACATACTACTGGCAAATCTTTTATTTCTGTAATCATGTTTTCAATTTTCAAGGCCTCTTTTGTCTGTATTACTTTTTCCTAATAGTCTGTTCTCTTTTTTTTAATTTAAAAAATATTTTTTTGAGATCTGCCTATAAGAATAAAGGTAGAACTTAAATTGGATGCTGAGCAGGGGTGGTAGGGGAGGGGATGGGGAATGAGTTCAGTGTTTGGGTGATTAAGGGATTGGATAGTGGACCACTGATAGAGAACACAACAGGGTTTCGGGGGGTGGGAAGATGAATTCATTCTGGGGGTGTCAACTTTGAGCTGTCAGAGGTATCTAACAGGTAATTAGAAGAGAAAAACCTGAGCTGAAGGTTGATATAGACCATGACGGAAGCCACGGGAGATAGGCTTAGACTCAAGCCCACACTGAAAGCATGAATTCTCCCATGACTGTAATCCTATGAAGAGTAGCAAAGGGGGGAGCATAAATTTCCTTAAAGGAATACTTGTTAGTTTACTTTTCTTAGACATAATCATTTCTGAAAAATTTCCTGACAGAACACTTGATACACTGGTGTTCTATAAGGACACTGATCATCTCTAAGAATGTTCATCTCATAATATTTTCTGGGTGGGAATGGGTGATCCTGAGCCTGAGGAGAGCAAGCTGGCTCCAGGCTTCTCCAAGCCCACATCTCTTTGCCTCCAATTCTTACATGTCCAAGGACAGGGAACCACGGACACGCCTTTGTAGGAGGGTGTTTTCTGTTCTCTTAGGGAACAAATTTTTCTCAGATTACCTGAGGATAACAGTTGATCTTTCCTCTATAAGAAGAAGATTTTCTTAGGTTTTCTGAATTGCATACAGAGTCAGCTACGTTCGTCTTCCATGCATTCACAGGCTTCCTTCCCATGTCTTCTGGTCCGTGGTTGTCCATTTATATATAAAAGGAAGAAATCAAGGTATTCATGCTAATTATTTCTGTTGTTTTATGTATAGGTTTCTCAAGAAAAATAAGGCTGCTGTGGTTATTTTGAACTTGAGGGGAGAGTAATTGAGTGTACACCAATGAATTCCCTTCAAGTGCTAAAATTCCACTATTCTGCTAATCCCAGCATGTTTTCAGCCCATAGCTATGCAGTCACTTCTCTTTGTGTAAAAATGGGCCAGGAAGTCTAAGAATGGTGCGGAAGGATGGACTGGCTGACCTAAGACTGTACTGCTCTCTACTTCCCCCAGAGAAATGTGCCTTCCTGGTGGTGTGTCCTTTACCTTCCCTGGATGTAATCATCACCTTGACTTTATGGTAGTAATCTTCTTGCTTTCATAAGTAATTTTACCACCTATGTATTTACCCTTAAGCAAATAGTATAGTTTTGCCTATTTTTGAAATTTATATATTGGAATCATACTATATGTCTTTTACTACAAGCACCAGGAAAATAAATGCCACTCAGTAAATGTTGATTAAATAAATAGGTAAATAAATGAATGGATGAAGGAACAAATGAACGATGAGTGAATGAATCCTAATTTGATCAGGACTTTGCCTTTCCCACGAAGGTGGGATTTTTCAAGATGGTCCAGAATGAATGCAGAATGGACGAGAAGTTTCTGGATTGACATAGATCTATTTCCATACTTCAGACCAGCATCATCTACACCTGACTGGAGTGTGGAGTCCTCCAGACTGGGTCTGGAAGAAATGTTGGTACATCAGCATTTAGACACAGGCTGGAAACGCTCCAGTGCCACAGGTGGTAGGACCTCCCTCCTATCTATAGCCCCCCTGGAACATTGTGCTTGGCCATATTCCAGGAGGGTTGGCTGCTCTCCAGGAGGTTCCCAAACATTACACAACTAGTTGTATTTATCTATTGTTTCATTTGAAATTCTGAATTCTGCCACAGAATGCACATCCTGGGTAAACCGAATAGTATAATTTTGCATCTGCATGACATTCTTCTTTATTTTGTTAGTGGTTTATTAAAAGATATGATTACCAGGGAAGGGGTTTGTTTACATAGCAATTCCATATTATCTTCCCTCTAAATTCCATGTAATTCTATGTGTCTTCTCAAGGTCTGGTGATGATTCCTTACTATTATCTTCAAAGAGTTAGTAAAACCTCCACATTTTAGATCACTAAGAGATACTTCTTTGGCAGTTAAACGGCTCCTTCCCTTATTTTGTTTTTCTTTGTTTTGTATATATATATA
The DNA here is from genome assembly GCF_030445035.2 of Dasypus novemcinctus. NCBI lineage: Eukaryota > Metazoa > Chordata > Mammalia > Cingulata > Dasypodidae > Dasypus > Dasypus novemcinctus. The sequence goes on along the minus strand of NC_080690.1, from coordinate 16,462,797 downwards.
TACATTTAGACATAAACAAGCAAGTGCATAAGATATGCTTCCCCCTCATGCCTTTTCACTGAAATAATATACTTTACACAATATTTGTAACATTGCCTTTTTAAAGAATTTTATTGAAATATAGCACTCATATATAAACATACATAAACAATAAGTGTACACAATGGGAGAAAATATTTGGCAACCATATATCTGATAAGAGACTTATAACTTGCATATATAAAGAATTCCTATATCTTGAAAATAAAAAGATAAACAACCCATTTAAAAAATGGGAAAAAGATTTAAACAGACACTTCTCCAAAGAAGAAATACAAATGGCTAAAAAGCACATGAAAAAATGCTCCAAATCTCTAGCTATCAGGGAAATGCAAGTCAAAACTACAATGAGATACCATCTTACTCCCATAAGATTGGCAGCTATGAAAAAACAGAAGAATACAAATGCTGGAGAGGATGTGAAGAAAGGGGAACACTCATCCATTGCTGGTGGGAATGCAGAAGGATCCAACCATTCTGGAGGACAGTTTGGTGGTTTCTCAAAAAATTATCCATAGATTTGCCATATGACCCAGCAATACCACTGCTGGGTATATACCCAGCAGAACTGAAAACAAGGACACAAACCGATATATGTACACCAATGTTCATAGCAGCATTGTTCACTATCGCCAAAAATTGGAATCAACCCAAATGCCCATCAACAGATGAGTGGATCAATAAAATGTGGTATATACACACAATGGAATACTACTCGGCTTTAAGAACAAATACACTACAAACACACGTGAAAACATGGATGAATCTTGAGAACCTTATGTTGAGTGAAGCAACCCAGGCATTGAAGGACAAATACTACATGACCTCAATGATATGAAATAAGCAAGCTGCCTCAGAGAGCTAGAGACTGGAAGATAGGTTTACAGGAAATCAGGGGGTGGAGGAAGGATATGAGCTGACGTCTGCAGGGTGAAATCTATGGTGAGCTGGTGGTAAGTATGAGCACAAAGAAGAGATAAAATGGGGGCAAGGGGTTGCCTTTGGGTGGGGCTTTGCGGGTTTGAGAGGGGCTGGGGATGGGCAGATGGGTAATATTGCCCAAAAAATTGGGGGGACGGAGGGGCAACATACGAACATAGGAGAGTGTCAGGTGTTGGTTGAGAGTAAAATGCTGAGAAAACCGTATCAAAATATAATTAGGAGGGTTACCTGTTTAGGATGCTCAGAGGGGATGGTCTGACGTGGGACGGACTCCTAGGGAATGTCTGAATGCTCATTTTGCCAGGGTGGGTTGTACCATTGGGTAGAGACCCAAGTAGTGAGAGTGGGGATGGACCCACATCCTGGGGAGGACTAATGCCATCAAATAGAGGGAACTGTATCTCTTGAGAGAAAGGGTGGCAGCCAGGGCATTAGGGCAGTTGAGCAAGTCAGGCCCTGAACACTGTTGCAAGTATCTCTGGACATGGCTCCTTGGGAAATGGAGATTGGCTGTCGCTGTGGGCCCCAAGGGGAGGGGAAAATGGATGTTGAATGGATGGAACCAAGGTAAATGTGGGGGCAAGAGAGGAGTTTCGCGAGAGTACACAAGGATAGATATAAAACATGTAATATTACACCAAAAACATATAGGGGACGACAGACTAATAATGTAAACCATAATGTAAAACATAGGATAACTTAAAAATTTAGAAAACTGTATATCCTAAAGTATGGACCACAATGTAAACACAGATGTCACCTTGTTTGAAGGCTATTGTTTTGGAGTCTGTACATCAGTTTCAGTAAATATTATATGAATAAGTTAAAAGATTATCACTGTGGAAAGGAAAAGGTTTTATGGTGGATGTGTGGGAGTACTGTATATCGTATATATGAATTACTGTGATCTAAGGCTCTTGTGAAGAGAAGCTCAATAATTAGGAAAAAAGAAAAGAAAAAGATAGGATGTAGAATTTTTCCAAATCAATATGTATTCTATATCTAACCTTTAAACTCATCGCTATATTCCATTTTACTAGTAAGGGAACCTGACATTATATTGGGCTTCACTTTTCAGGAAGTTTTGGATCACAGAGTGGTTCAACAATGGCAGCGGAGGAATACTGGTATGGGAAGTTATTGACAGGCGATATATGGTTGACAGGGAGTTATACAGGGCATGTGTCCAGGGTGCATGGAAATGTTTGGATATACTCATAGTGGAAACAATTAAAACAACAGCTGGGGGGGGGTACTGGGTTACTGACCAGGGTGGGGGGGGCTCTGTCGCGGTCCCTAGGGGAGCAGCGGCAGTCCCTCAGGTGCAACGGTAAGGACCAGGAAGAAATGAGGGTCCAACAGTGAGCCCCTGATACTAATGACTATGCTTGTGAGCCTATACGCCTGAAATAAGAACAAGGCCTAGAGCAGCACTGTGCTTAGGAGTTCCCTCCTGACAGCCTTTGTGTTACTCAAATGTGGCCAGTCTCGAAGCCAAACTCAGCATGTAAATGCAATGCCTTCCCCCCAGCGTGGGACATGACACCCGGGGATGAGCCTCCCTGGCACCGAGGGATCACTACCAAGTACCAGCTGATGATGTAACTAGAAAATGACCTTGAATTAAAGGTTCAACGCAGACCAGCAGAATATCCCTGTCTGCATATAATAATAGGAGTTAAAAATGCTGTTTGACCTAAATTAAGGGGGAAATGGAAAGGACAAATGAGTTTATATGGCTATGAGTCTCTAAAAAAGAGTCTGGAGGTTGTCAGAAGGATTGCCCTTATGCACACCTGAGCAGAGTCTTACAGACAGATAAAGTAGATACAACCCCAGGTATTGGTCCTTTTGAGGGCTAAAGAGACCCACAGGTTCTATGGTCATGGCAGATGGGGTTCACTGCCATGTCAGTTGGCCCTTCTATGGAGCTGGTGTTTCTGTGTGATGGAGCTGGACTCAGATGGGATCTCTTTTCACAAGCCTTTCATGCTACTTTACAGGATTTGTAGTTGGTGCTGAGGCTTAAGGTATATCTAGGGGATTTGAATCTCTGGACTGACAATATGATAGCCAGGCCCTGACCTCAACAGACTTCAGCTCCTACACTCTGATTTATTGGACTTACTCCACTCAGCTAACATGGAGTTGAAGAATGTCAACCAAGTGCCTACAACTGAAAGCAGGAGGATTGCATCCAAAATCCATGTGGAATCTAAACCCCCTCTTGACATAGATGTGGAATAGACACAGCCAAGCCAAGGTCCACAGGAAGGAGGAATACAATAAGGATCAGAGTGGACTTAATGATATTCTATTCATGACCTATTGTGGTTAATAATCGAGAAAATGTGGCATTGATGTGGAAAAAGTGGCCATGGTGGTTGCTGGGTGCAGGGAAGGGGAGGAAGAGAAGAGATGTGGAGGCATTCTCAGGACTTGGAGTTGTCCTGGGTGGTGCCCCAGGGACAATTGCTGGATGTTGTATGTCCTCCTATGGCCCACTGGATGGAACGTGGGAAAGTGTGGGCTATGGTGTGGAACACGGGACATGGGGTGCAGCGATGCCCGGAGATGTACTCACCAGATGCAATGGATGTGACATGATGCCATCATGTGAGAGTTATTATTGTGGGGGTGTTATTGTGGGGGGAGTGGTGGGGTGGGGGCGGTGGGGGTGAATGGGGACCTCATATTTTTTTAATGTAATATCTTTTTAAAAAATGAATAAATTGAGTAGAATTTGAAAAAAAAACAATAAGTGTACAGTAATAGTTCTGAACTTACAAAACAAACATACATAACATGATACAGGACTCTGATACCTCACCTCACCCCACCAACAATACCTTGCATTGTTGTGAAACATTTTTAACTAATGATTAAAGAGCATCCTCAAAATATTACTGCTAACCAATGTATCTTACATTTGGTGTATTTTTCCACCAAACAACCCTATTATTATTTTTTAACTGTGTTTTTATGACATAAGTTGTAAACTTACAAAACAATCACACATGTGCAGAATTCTCGTACAACATCTCTCTGTCAACATACCACACCATGGTAGAACATTTGTTACAGATTATGAGATAATATCATCAGACTATGACCAGGTCCATAGCGTACATTTGGCACACTTTTTCCATACTCCCCCATTATCAACACAGTACATCTTTGGCATAGATGCATTAATATTACATTATTACTGTTAACCACAGTCCATAGGTCACTGTTGTATTTTTCCCATGGTTCTCCACATTCTTATCACCCTGCAATAGTGATATACATCTGCTCTAGCTTACAAGGATACTCTTGCATCTGTACCATCAACCACAATTTTCATCCACCTCTGGGTTTACTGTATTAGTCAAGTCCCTAGATTATTCTCTAGCTTTCTTTCAGTTGGCATTTTCGTCCCTAGAATACCATTTTCAGTCACATTCCCATTTATAAACCAGCTGTTACTCACTATAATGTGTTACCATCAACTCTATACATCTCCACACTTTTACAATAAAGTTAATTAAAACTTGTACATACATTAAACATCAGTAGTCCAGCTCAGTCCTCCTCTTATCTCTTTTAAGAATCCACCACTTACCACCAGATCTTGAAGATATTTTCTTACATTTTCTTCTCTAAGCTTTATGGTTTTTGCTTTTATATTTATGTTTTTTATCCATTTCAAGTTAATTTTATTATAAGGTGTGAGATAGGGGTCCTTTTTCCTTCTTTTGGCTATGGATTTTCAGTTCTCATAGCCCCATTTGTGGAATGGACTGTTCTGCCCAAGCTGGGAAGTTTTGACAAGCTTGTCAGGAATCACTTGACCATAGGTGTGAGAGTCTGTTTCTGAACCATCAGTTCAGTTCCGTTGATCTCTGTGTCTGTCTTTATGCCAGTACCATGCTGTTTTTACCACTGAAGGTAGGAAATATGATTTATTTAATTATTTATTTATTTATTTTTTTAATTACATTATGAAAAATATGAGGTCCCATTCAACCCCACCGCCCCCGCCCCCCACTCCCCCCACAGCAACACTCTCTCCCATCATCATGACACATCCATTGCACCTGGTAAGTTCATCTCTGAGCATCACTACACCCCATAGTCAATGGTCCACATCATAGCCCAGACACTCTCACGTTCCATCCAGTGGGCCCTGGGGGGATCTATAATGTCCCGTAATTGTCCGTGAAGCACTATCCAGGACAACTCCATGTCCCGAAAACGCCTCCACATCTCATCTCTTCCTCCCGTTCCCCACACCCAACAGCCACCATGGCTACCGTTCCCACACCCATTCCACATTTTCTCTGTGGACATTGGATTGGTTGTGACCATTGCACATCTATGTCAAGTGAGGGCTTAGATTCCATATGGGTACTGGATGCACTCCTCCCGCTTCCAGTTGTAGACACTCTAGGCTCCACGTTGTGGTGGTTGACCTTCTTCAACTCCATGTTAGCTGAGTGGAGTAAGTCCAATAAATCAAAGTGTAGGAGCTGAAGTCTGTTGAGGCTCTGGGCCTGGGTGTCATATTATCAGTCCAGAGATTCGAATCCCCTACATATATCTTAAACCCAGCACCGACTACAATTCCAATAAAGTAGCATGCAAGTCTTGTGAAAAGAGATCCCCTCTGAGTCCAATTCCATCATGCAGAAACACCAGCTCCAAAGAAGGGCCATCTGTCATGGCAGTGAACCCCTTCTGCCATGACCATAGAACCCGTGGGTCTCTTTATCCCTCAAAAGAACCAATACCTGGGGTTGTATCTACCTTATCTGTCTCTTAGACTCTGTTCAGTTGTACATAAGGGTATTCCTTCTGACAACCTCCAGACTCTTTTTTAGAGACTCACAGCCTTATAATCTCATTTCTCCTTTCCATTTCCCCCTTACATTAGGTCAAACAGCTTCCCGAAGTCATGTCATTATATGTAGACAGGTATATTCTGCTGTTCCGCATTGAATCTTTAATTCAAGGTCATTTTCTAGTTGCTTCTTCAGCTGGTATGTGGTAGTGATCCCTCGGTGCCAGGGAGGCTCATCCCCGGGTGTCATGTCCCACGCTGGGGGGAATGCATCGCATCTACACGCTGAGTTTGGCTGTGAGAGTGGCCACATTTGAGTAACATGCAGGCTGTCAGGAGGAAACCCCCAGGCACAATGCTACTCTAGGCCTTGTTCTTATTGCAGGTTTATAGGCTCAAAAGTGTAACCATTAGTATCACGAGCCCACTGTTGGGCCCTCCTTCCTTCCTGGTTCTTGCCGTTGCACCTGGAGGATTGCCGCTGCTCTCCCAGGGCCCACAACAGTGACCCCCCGGCCAGGAGCCCAGTACCCCCCCAGCTGTTGTTTTTGTTTCCACTATGAGTATATATAGACATTACCATATACCCTGGGCATATGCCCTGTATAACTCCCTGTCAACCATATATATCCTGTCAATAACATCCCATATCAGTATTCCTCCGCTGCCATTGTTGAACCACTCTGTGATCCAAAACTTCCCGTAAAGTGAATCCCAACATAATGTCAGCTTCAGAAGAGTCTTAGATCACCGAAATTCATATATACAATATACAGTATTTCCCCAGATCCACTATAAAACCTTTTCCCTTGCACAGCAATAATCTTTTAACTTATTCATATCATATTTCCTGAAACTGATGTACAGATTCCAACACTATAGTTTTCAAACAAGGTGACATTTGTGCTTACTATGTGGTCCATATTTTAGGCTGTACAGTTTTCTAAATTTTTTAGTTATCCTATGTTTTGTCTTATGGTTTTCATTATTAGTCTGTCGTCCCCTATATGTTTTTGGTGTAATATTAGCTGTTTTATATTCATCCTCGTGTACTCTCACATAACTCCTCTTTTGCCCCCTTATTTACCTTTGTTCCATCCATTGCACGTCCATTTTCCCCTCCCCTTAGGGCCCACAACGCCTGCCAATCTAATGCCCTGGGAGCCGTCCTTTCTCACGAGAGATACAGTTCTCTCTATTCGACGGCATTAGTCTTCCCCAGGATATGGGTCCACTCCACCCAATGGTAGAACCCACCTTGGCAAAATGAGCCTTCAGCTATTCCCTCCGGAGTCCGTCACGCATCAGACCATACCCCCTGAGCGTCCTAACCAGGTAACCCTCCTACTTATACTTTGATACGTTTTACTCAACATTTAGTTCTCAACGAACTTCTGACACTCTCCCATATTCGTATGTTGCCCCTCCCTCCCACCTATTTCTTGGACAATATTACCCCTCTTCCCATCCCCAGGCCCCCTCAAACCCAGAAAACCCCTCCCGAAGGTAACCCCTTGCCCCCATTTTGTCCCTTCTTTGTGCTCATACTTACCGCCAGCTCATCACAGATTCCACCCCTGCAGACATTAACTCACATCCTTCCTCCACCACCCGATTTCCTGTAAGCCACTTTTCCAGACTCTAGCTCTCTGAGGCAGTTAACTTATTTCATATCATTGAGGTCATATAGTATTTGTCCTTCAATGCCTGAGTTGCTTCACTCAACATAAGATTCTCAAGGTTCATCCATGTTATCACGTGCGATTGTAGTGTATTGGTTCTTACAGCTGAGTAGTATTCCATTGTGTGTATATACCACATTTTATTGATCCACTCATCTGTTGATGGACATTTGGATTGATTCCAACTTTTGGCGATAGTGAACAATGCTGCTATGAACATTGGTGTACATATATCGGTTTGTGTCCTTGTTTTCAGATCTGATGGGTATATACCCAGCAGTGGTATTGCTGGGTCATATGGCAAATTTATGGATAATTTTTTGAGAAACCACCAAACTGTCCTCCAGAATGGTTGGATCCTTCTGCATTCCCACCAGCAATGGATGAGTGTTCCCCTTTCTTCACATCCTCTCCAGCATTTGTATTCTACTGTTTTGTTCATGGCTGCCAATCTTATGGGAGTAAGATGGTATCTCATTGTAGTTTTGATTTGCATTTCCCTGATTGCTAGAGATTTGGAGCATTTTTTCATGTGCTTTCTAGCCATTTGTATTTCTTCTTTGGAGAAGTGTCTGTTTAAGTCTTTTTCCCATTTTTTAAATGGGTTGTTTATCTTTTTGTTTTCAAGATATATGAGTTCTTTATATATGCAAGTTATAAGTCTCTTATCAGATATATGGTTGCCAAATATTTTCTCCCATTGTGTGGGTTCCCTTTTTACTTTCTTGACAAACTCCTTTGAGGTGCAGAAGGCTTTAATTTTGAGGTAGTCCCATTTATCTATTTGTTCTTTTGCTGCTCGTGCTTTTGGTGTGATATTCATGAAGCCATTTCCTATTACAAGGTCCTGTAGATGTTTCCCTACACTGCTTTCTAAGGTCTTTATGGTCTTGGCTCTTATATTTAGGTCTTTGATCCATCTTGAGTTGATCTTTGTATAAGGTGTGAGATGGTAATCCTCTTTCATTCTTCTACATATGGCTATCCAGTTCTCCAGGCACCATTTGTTGAATAGGCCATTCTCTCCCAGTTGGGAGGGTTTGGTGGCTTTATCGAATATTATATGGCTATATACATGAGGTTCTATATCTGAACTTTCAATTCGATTCCATTGGTCTGTGTGTCTCTCCTTATGCCAGTACCATGCTGTTTTCACTACTGTAGCTTTGTAGTATGTTTTGAAGTCAGGAAGTGTGATTCCTCCTATTTCGTTTTTCTTTTTCAATATGTCTTTGGCTATTCGGGGCCTCTTTCTATTCCAAATAAATTTCATAGTTAGTTTTTCTAGTTCCTTAAAGAAGGCTGTGTTGATTTTTATTGGGATTGCGTTGAATGTGTAGATCAGTTTTGGTAGGATAGACATCTTAATAATATTCAGTCTTCCTATCCATGAACAGGGAATATTCTTCCATTTATTTAGGTCTTCTTTGATTTCCTTGAACAATCTTGTATAGTTCTCGATGTATAAGTTTTTTACCTCTTTAGTTAAATTTATTCCTAAGTATTTGATTTTTTTATTTACTATTGTGAATGGTATTTGTTTCTTGATTTCCTCCTGATCTTGCTCATTATTGGTGTATAGAAATGCGACTGATTTTTGCGCATTGATCTTATAACCTGCGACTTTACTAAACTCATTTATGAGTTCTAGGAGCTTTGTTGTAGATCTCTCAGGGTTTTCTATATATAGGATCATGTCATCTGCAAATAATGAAATTTTGACTTCTTCCCTTCCAATTTGAATGCCTTTTATATCTGGTTCTTGTCTCAGTGCTCGAGCAAGTACTTCCAAGACAATGTTAAACAGGAGCGGAGACAATGGGCATCCTTGTCTTGTTCCTGAGTTTAGAGGGAAGGATTTCAGGATTTCGCCATTATAAACAATGTTGGCTTTTGGTTTTTCATATATACTCTTTGTCATGTTCAAAAAGTTTCCTTGTATTCCGATCTTTTGGAGTGTTTTTATCAGGAAGGGGTGCTGTATTTTGTCAAATGCCTTTTCTGCATCTATAGATATAATCATGTGGTTTTTTTCTCTCAATCTGTTGATATGGTGTATTACATTGATTGATTTTCTTATGTTGAACCATCCTTGCATACCTGGAATAAATCCCACTTGGTCATGGTGTATAATTTGTTTAATGTGTTGTTGAATACGATTAGCAAGTATTTTGTTAAGTATTTTTGCGTCTAGGTTCATTAGAGAAATTGGTCTGTAATTTTCCTTTCTTGTGGTGTCTTTGTTTGGCTTTGGTACTAGGGTAATGTTGGCATCATAGAAGGAATTAGGCAGTGTTCCTTCTGTTTCGATTTTTTGGAATAGTTTCAACAGGATTGGTGTTAGTTCTTTCCGGAATGTTTTGTAGAATTCACCTGTGAAGCCATCTGGCCCTGGGCTCTTCTTAGTTGGGAGATTTTTAATGACTGATTCTATCTCTTTGCTTGTGATTGGTTTGTTAAGATCATCAATTTCTTCTTTCGTCAGTATGGGCTACTTATGTGTTTCTAGGAATTTGTCCATTTCCTCTAAATTGTCATTTTTGTTGGAATATAGTTTTTCAAAGTATCCTCTTATGATAGTCTTTATTTCTGTGGGGTCAGTGGTGATATCACCTTTCTCATTTCTTATTTTGTGTATTTGCATCTTTTCTCTTTTTTTCTTTGTTAGTCTCGCTAAAGGTTTGTCAATTTTGTTGATTGTCTCAAAAAACCAGCTCTTGGTCTTGTTTATTTTTTCAAGTGCTTTCTTATTTTCTATTTCATTTAGTTCTGCTCTTATCTTTGTTATTTCCTTCCTTCTTCTTCCTGTTGGGTTACTTTGTTGTTGTTTTTCTAATTCCGTCAAAAGTGCAGTTAGTTCTCCAATTTTTGCTCTTTCTTCTTTTTTGATATATGAATTTATGGCTATAAATTTCCCTCTCAGTACCGCTTTTGCTGCATCCCATAAATTTTGGTATGTTGTGTTATCATTATCATTTGTTTCAAGGTAGTCATTGATTTCTTTTGAGATTTCCTCTTTGACCCACTGTTTTTCTAAGAGTGTGCTGTTTAATTTCCAAATTGTCATGTGGAGTCTGGGTCTCTGTCCCTTGCAAATTTCCAGCTTCACTCCACTGTGGTCAGAGATATTGTTTTGTATGATTTCGATCTTTCTGAATTCATTAAGCCTTTCTTTGTGGCCTAGCACATGGTCAATCTTGGAGAATGTTCCATGTGCACTTGAGAAAAATGTATATCCTGCTGTGTTTGGGTGTAATGATCTATATATGTCTATTAGATCCAGCTCTTCTAATATACTGTTCAAATGTTTTGTTTCTTTAGTGATTCTCTTTTGAGATGTTCTGTCCAGAGTTGACAGTGGTGTATTAAAATCCCCCACTATAATTGTAGATGCATCTATTCTTTCACTTAGTTTTTCCAGCGTTTGCCTCACATATTTAGAGGCGCCCTTGTTAGGAGCATAAGTATTTATGATTGTTCGATCTTCTTGACTGATTGTCCCTTTCACTAAAATATAGTATCCTTCTTTGTCTCTCACAATTGTTTCACATTTAAAGTCTATTTTGTCTGATATTAATATAGCTACTCCTGCCTTTTTTTTGGTTGTTGTTTGCTTGTATGATTGTTTTCCAGCCATTCACTTTCAACCTCCATGAGTCTCTGGGTCTAAGATGTGTCTCTTGTAGGCAGCATATAGATGGGTCGTATTTCCTTATCCAGTGTCCCAGTCTGAATCTTTTGATAGGTGAGTTTAGTCCATTGACATTCAGTGTTATTACGTTTAGAGAGTTATTTATGGTAGCCATATTTTGGTTGGATTTGTGTTTGTTATATTTTGTTTGTATTATTTTATTTTCCCCTTCTATTTTTGTCTTTCTTGTTGCTTTTACACTCTCCTCCATCTCTGACTGTCCTGTTTTTTCCTTTCTTCCTGCAGAACTCCCTTAAGAATTTCTTGAAGGGGAGGTTTCTTGTTGATATACTCTTTCAGTTTCTGTTTATCTGTGAATATTTTGAACTCTCCATCATTTTTGAATGCTAGTTTAGCTGGATAGAGTATTCTTGGTTGGAAATTTTTTTCCTTTAGTACCTTGACTATATCATACCACTGCCTTCTTGCCTCCATCGTTTCAGATGAGAAATCAGCACTTAATCTTATGGAGTCTCCCTTGTATGTGATGGTTTTCTTTTCTCTTGCTGCTTTTAGAATTTTTTCTTTGTCTTGAGCATTGGATAATTTGACAAGTATATGTCTTGGGGTGGGCCTGTTGGGGTTTATGACCAGTGGAGTGCGCTGTGCTTCTTGGATATGTACATCTGTCTCTTTCAGTAGATTTGGGAAGTTTTCATTCATTATTTCCTGCAACACTCCTTCTGACCCCTTTCCCTTCTCTTCTCCTTCTGGAATGCCTATAATACGTATGTTTGAGCATTTTGCGTTATCATTCAGGTCCCTAAGTCCTATCTGGATTTTTTCTACCTTTTTATTGACCACTTCTACTCTCTGTTTGATTTCCAATGCACTGTCTTCCACATCACTAATTCTCTGCTCTGCCTCTTCTAGTCTGCTGATATTTGCTGCAAGTGTATTTTTGATTTCTTGAATTGTGGTGTTCATTTCCATCATATCTGTTATTTTTTTGCGCATGTCTGCAATTTCCCCTCCAAGTGTTGTCTTCATGCTGTTAACCTCTTTCATTACTTCATCAAATTTGTCGGTGATAAATGTTCTGAGATCTTTCATTGCTTGTGCGAAGTCCTGCCCCCCTTCCTGATTGGATTCAGCCATGTTTTCCTGATTACTGGTTTGGTTTGTAGATTTTTGTTGCTGTCTTGTCAACATTTTTTCTTGATGGGTTTAATCAGTTCCTTAGCTTCTTTGTCTAGTCTTGGAGATTAATTAGCTGTTGTTTTTGCGTAAGTGTTATATCTTCTCTTTGTCACTTTGTTCTTCTTATTCCAATTTCTTATTGCTAGTTAAGCTCACTTTAAAGGAAAGTATTAGTGCTGGGGAAAGGCAATTGTGTAAGGGAGGAAAAAGTGTGAAGTAGTATTGGTGATATATGTTAACAAAGCAACAATATGAGTTCTGGGAGGATGGAGGTTAGATCATGTAAATTGTGTAGAGTTATAGTAGTAGGAAAGTACCTATAATGAGGTAGACGACTGAATATGGGAGGAATGTGGTACGTACTAAGAGGCTATTGTTTCCGTGAGAGAGGGAAAGAGAAAAGAAAGGTAATAGTTTCAGGGACGAATACCAGATGGAAAACTAAACAAAGGTATTAGAAATTAAGAGTTAGACACTTTGCGGATCAAAGAAAGGGAGATGGAATATAGGAGAGATAGCAGATGGTGGAGGATATCAAGTTGTAGGGGAAAGGGGATAGTGTAGATAGGCTAAATCTATTCACAGAAAAATGAGGCAGTGGAGGGTGAGGAAACCCAGCAAATGTGAGGTATTTCCTGTAGGACCTATTGTATTGTTAAGATAAAATAGTATAAGAGGAATATTGGGGACAGGAAAGAGAGGATTAAAAAAAAAAAAACAACAACAACAAAAATAAAATAAAAAATTAAAAAAAACAAAAAAAAACAAAAAACAAAGAACAGAAACCCCGCCGCCAGGCTCGGCTGGGCTCGGCTGGGCTCGGCTGGCTCCGGTCCCCTGCCCTCCGCGGCTCGGCTGGGCTTGCCTGGGCTTGGCTAGGCTCGGCTGGGCTTGGGTCCCCCGCCCGTCGCGGCTCGGCTGGGCTCGGCTGGGCTCAGCTTGCCCGCCCGCTGCCCGCCGCGGCGCAGCACGGCTCGGCTCTCCCGCCCGGCGCGGCGCGGCTGGGCTCGGCCGAGCTCGTCTGGGCTCGGCTCCCTCGCCCGCCGCGGCTCAGCTGGGCTCAGCTGAGCCCGGCTGGGCTCGCCTTCCCTGCCCACCACCCTCCGCGGCGCAGCGCGACTCGGCTCTCCCGCTCGCCGCCCTCCGCGGCGCGGCTGGGCTCGACTGAGCTCGGCTGGGCTCGGCCCCCTCGCCCTCCGCAGCTCAGCTGGGCTCGGCCCGGCTCGGCTTCCCCGCCCGCCGCCCGCCGCCCGCCGCGGCCCAGCGCGGCTCGGCTCTCCCGCCCGCCGCCCGCCGCTGCTCGGCTGAGCTCGGCTCCCTTGCCCGCCGCCCGCCGCAGCACAGCGCGGCTCGGCTCTCCCGCCCGCCGCCCGCCACCCGCCGCAGCTCGGCTGGGCTCGGCTCCCTTGCCCGCCGCCCGCCACGGCACAGCGCGGCTCGGCTCTCCCGCCCGCCGCCCACCACGGCCCAGCTCGGCTGGGCTCGGCTCCCTTGCCCGCCGCCTGCCACGGCGCAGCGCGGCTCGGCTCGGCTCTCCCGCCCACCGCCCGCCGCAGCGTGGCTCGGATCCCCCGCCCGCTGCCCACCGCGGCCCAGCTAGGCTACCCTGGCCACCGCCCGCCGGGGCTCGGCGCGGTGCTAGCTGCCTCAGCTCTGCCTACCCAAGGAGGGAATCCTCCACACGTAGCTGGGATCTCCGTGTATATTTCACGGATGGATCCTCTCTGTTACCTTCCCTCCAAATCGATGTCTAAACACCTTGGGACCAGGAAAAATCCCGAAACAGCCCGGTCCCAAGGAGTCTCCGACGCCTCCCAGCCGATTCCCTCCAGGAGCTAGTAACCGGGAAGTTCACTCAGCCGCCATCTTGCCTCCTTCCTCCGGAAATATGATTTAAAGTCCAGAAGTGAGAGTCCTCCAACTTTGCTTTTCCTTTTTAAGATGTTTCTGGCTATTAAGGACAACTTACTCTTCCAAATAAATTTGATAATATTGTTTTTCATTTATTTTAAAAATGCTGGTGGAATTTTGATCAGGATTGCATTGAACCTGTATATCACTTTGAGTAGAATTGACACCTTAATGATAATTAGCCTCCCAAACTGTGAGCATGGAATGTTCTTCCAACTATTTAGGTCTTTGTATTAGTCAGTCAAAGGGGTGCTGATGCAAAATACCAGAAACTGGTTGGTTTTTATAAAGGGTATTTATTTGAGGTAGGAGCTACAGATATGCCAGGCCATATAGCATAAGTTACTTCCTTCACCAAAGTCTATTTGGAGAAAGATGGCTGTCGATGTCTGTGAGGGTTCGGGCTATCTGGATTCCTGTGTTCCTGGGGCTTGCTCTTCTCTGGGCTCAAGGTTCCTTTCTTCCTGGGTCTGGCTTCTCTTTTCTCTGTGAGCTTACTTCCCAGGGCTCCAGCTTAAGTCTTGCATCATCTTATTGTGTTAGCTCTCCATGTGTGTGGCACCATTCCTGGGCAGGCTGCACTTTCTTTCGTGCTGGGTGGCTCTCCTTCTGGGGTGCACTCCTTGCGCGTGGGGCTCCCTTACGTGGGGATACCCCTGCGTAGCAGGGCACTCCTTGCATGCATCAGCACTGCACGTGGGCCAGCTCCACATGGGTCAAGGAGACTCTGGGTTTGAACCATGGACTTCCCATGTGGTAGAAGGACCCCCTAACCACTGGGCCAAGTCCACTTCCCAAATTATTAATCTTTTATCATTGTGAAATATAACATATATCCAGAAATGTAGATAATACATGCTGTGATAGGGAAAATAATGGCCTCCCAAAGATGGCCATGTCCTAATCCCCAGGACCTGTGAATATGTTACTGAAAATATGTTGTAGTCCATGTTACATCATTCCCAGCAATGATTTTGTCAAAGTTGCTTTTCTCTCATCCTCCCAATTTTCTCTTTCTGGAAATTCACACACACACATACACACATGGAATCACCATTTACATTAGTCTCTCCTTTTATACTTTTCATCTTGTCTTTGATGTATTCTGAGTATTTTCCTAAGATCTTTCTTCCAGTGACTCATTCTGTCTTCAGCTATGCCTAATCTTTGGTGTATTCATCTATTCTGTTTTTAGTTTAATTGACACAGTTTTTCATTTATAGAAATTTTATGTAGTTTGAATATTTTCATGTTTTCCCTCATTATGGTTTCTATTTCTTCACTTAACTCTTCAAAGATTTCAAGACTGTTATGTTAGCATTTTAGAGTTTTCTTGTATCTCAAATTCTTGGGGTGGTAATTCGCCCATTTGTGGTACCCAGTGATTTTCCTCAGACTGGATTGTTTCTTCAGGTGGTTTGAACTGTTAGTGTTGTGCACACATCTTTACAATGGGTACTGGCTTATGGAAGTACTCCTACAAAGCATTTCTTTATTTCTTCTACCAAGGACCCTAGGCTTTTTATTTTCTCCACTTCTGATTCTTTCACCTATCAGATGGCATAAATTTGGATCCCATAACTATCGATGGGGCTTACTTTCTCACAGGAGCCTTTCTCCCTATTCAAAGTGCTAGGAGAGGGCAAGATTCATTGCTGCTATTTGTCTACATAGAATTTTTTCCACTCCCTTTATGTAAAGAGGTAGCCTTTCCAGATTATGAATTAATGCAAGGATCTCAGATCAGTTCTCCATTACCAGATAAGAACAAGACCATATCTCCTGTCTCTGTGAGGGTGTTAAAATTCCAGCCTTTATGCCATAAGGCCTATATGTACCCTACAAATCTCTGAGCCTTCTTTAGGTCACCTTGCTAGTTTACTATTCTAGATGTGAGTTCCCTCTTTATTTCTAGCTCCTGATATTTTCTTTCCTTTATTTCTTTTGAGTTTTGCTAAGCATTAAAATACATATCTGTCATATTTTTAACCAAAATTTTTTTAACATTTGGAGTGGGAAAATGGACCAAGTCACCTTACTCTACTATGTTGTCAGAAGTTAATATGGAAGTTAATGTCCATATATTTCTCAGGTTAATGCCCTTAGAGAAATTGCATCAGAATCACCCTGACTACTCATTAAAAATATACATTCTTGAGCTTCACCTATGTTTTATTGAACCAAAATCTCTGGAGATGGTGCTGAAGAAATTCATCTTAAATGAGGACTAAAAATTGAGAGTAGCAAGGTGCAGGATACAATATCCATATATGTACAAATATCACTTGTATTTCTATGCACCAACAATGAACAATTGGAAATTGAAAACTTTAAAAAGAAAAACTACTTACCATAGCATCAAGAACTATGAAATAGGTATAAATCTGCCAAGAGGGGCATAAGACTTATACACTGAAAGTTACAACATTGCTGAGAGAAATTATAGAAAACCCAAAGAAATGGAGAAGTACACCTTGTTCATGGGTCACTAAATTCAATATTTTAAGATATGAATAACCCCCTAAATTCATCTGTAGATTTAACACAATCAAAATCAAAATCTCAGCTGTATATTTTGTAGAAACTAACAAGGTGGTTCTAAAATTCATACATAAAGAACTTCAAATAAACCAAGGTGAAGAGAATTAATTTGCAGTCATGTGGAAGACAGTTTGGCAGTTCCTCAGGAAGTTAAGTATAACATTACCATATGACCTGGCAATCACACTACTAGGTATATACCCAAAAGAATTGAAAGCAGGGACTCCAGACAAATATTTGAACACCAATATTCATAATGGCATTATTCTCAGTGGCCAAAAGATGGAAGCAACCCAAGTGCCCATCAACTAATGAATGGATAAAGAAAATATGGTGTATATATATATTGGAATATTATTCAGTCAAAGAAAGGAATGAAGTTCTGATACATGTAACAACATGGATGAGACTTGAAGACATCATGTTGAGTGAAATAAGCCAGACACAAAAGGACTAATATTGTATGATCTCGCTGATATGAAATAATAAGAATAGCAAATTAGAGTCAGAAACTA
Source organism: Dasypus novemcinctus (assembly GCF_030445035.2). Taxonomy (NCBI): domain Eukaryota; kingdom Metazoa; phylum Chordata; class Mammalia; order Cingulata; family Dasypodidae; genus Dasypus; species Dasypus novemcinctus. The sequence goes on along the minus strand of NC_080690.1, from coordinate 16,445,514 downwards.
GAATATGCTTACTAGTAGCCAGGGTGGGGGTAGAGCATGGATAGTTAATGCTTAAATTGTACAGAGTTTCTATTTGGGATGATAGAAAAGCTTTGGTAATGGATGGTGGTATTGGCATAGCACTGTGAACATACTTAACATCACTGAATTATATATTTGAATGTGGTTAAAAGGGGAAATATATGTTACTAGAATAAATATTTTTAAAACATTTATAGTACCATAAAACACAATCAGGGAATCTTAATGTAAACCATTGACTATAGTTAATAGTACAATTATAAGAATGTTCTTTCATGAATTGTAACAAATGTACCACACTAAGGCAAGGTGTTAATAATAGAGTAGTATATGGGGCCTCTGAATTTTATGTATGATTTTCTGTAAATCTACAATTTCTCTTATTTTTAAAAAATTAAGGGATATCTTCTACCTGTATAATTTTTAAACTACAGTAATCAAGACAGTGTGAAACTGGCATCAAGATAGACAAATAGGTAAAAAGGACAGAATAGAGTCCAGAAATACACTCGCACATATATAAAGAACTGATTTTCAACAAAGGTGCAAAGGCAATTTGGTGAATAATGTATAGTCTTTTCAACAAATGGAGCTAGAAAAATTGAATATTAATATGGAAAAAAGAGGTGAGCATATCATAACAAGGAAAATTATCAGGAAATAAAGAGAGGAGTTACCTAACCATTAAGGGGTCAATTCTTCAGAAAGACCTAACAGTCCTTAATGTGTTTGCATCTAACAACAGAGTATCAAAAAATGTGAGGCAAAAACTGCAAGAATAGACAAATTCACGATTAAAGCTGGAGACTTCAACACCCTTCTTTCATTAATTCATAGCTCAAGGAGGCAGAAAACCAATAATGATATAGTTGATCTGAATAGCACTAGCAATTGACTTGATCTAATTGACATTTATAGAATATTCCACCCCAAAACATTCTTTTGGATATACATTCTTCTCAAGCTCAAATGGAACACCCGCCAAGATAGACCTCATTCTGAGCTATAAAACACACTTTGAGAAATTTAGAATAGAAATCATACCAAGTGTGTTCTCAAACCTCAATGGCATTAAACTAGATATCAATAACAGAAAGGTCACTGGAAATTCCCAAAATATCTGGAGATTAAACAACATAGTAGGTGGGGTGGGGTGTAGGGTATAAGAGAACCTCTTATATTTTTTAATGTAACATTTTTTGTCATCTATGTATCTTCAAAAAAATACAATTACCAAAAAATAAAATAAATAAATAAAATTAGGGGTGAAAAATGAAGATATTGTAAAAAAAAATAATAACACATGGTTTGAAAAAGAAGTCTCAAGAGAAATGTAAGACTATTTTGAACTAAATTAAAATGAAAATACAACTAATCAAGATTTGTGGGAGTCAGTGATTGGAGGAAATTTACATCATTAAATGCATTTATTATTTTTTAAAAAAGAGCTTGGATTCATAACTCAAAGCACATACAGAAATTAATTCCATGGGATATAGAATTTAATGTATGACCTAAAACTATAACAATTCTCAGGGAAAACATAGGCTAAATCTTTATGACCTTGGGTTAGACAAAGATTTCTTAGATACACCAAAAGCATGATCCATGAAATAACAAATTGGTATATTGGACTTTATCAAAATAAAAAACTGGTGCTCTTTGAAAGAAATGGTAAATATAATGAAAAAACAAGCCACAGAGTAGAAACACTATTTACAAATTACATACTTGATAATAGGCTTGTATCCAGAATATATAGGAAAATAATAATAAAACAACACAACTGAAATGGGCAAAAGATTTGAACTCTTTACCAAGATATATGGATGACAAATAAGCACATGTAAAGATGTTAGCATCATTAGTCATTAAGGAAATGCAAATTAAAACCACAATGAGATAACACTACAACACTACAAACTAAAAAGGCCTTACCATCCGAGGTGTTGGCAAGAATACAGAGATACTGGAATTCTCGTGTGTTGCTAATGGGAATATAAAATTGGTCAGCTATTTTGGAAAATACCCTCAGCATTTTCTTCAAAAAGTAAACATATGCTTCCCATGCCATTCCACTTTTAGAGAAAAGAAAACATATGTTCATTCAAATACTTATACATGAATGCTCATAGCATTATTTATATGTGATTGTCAAAAACTGGAAAAGACCCAAGTGTCCATCAACTAGTGAATTGAGAAACAAATTGGAATGAATTCATACAACGAAATACTATACAGCAACAAAAAGGAATTAACTATTGATAAACACAGCAACATGGATAAATATGATTTTAAATGGGTTATCAGATTTATCTAATGCCTGCTCTGGGTACTGTGGTTCAAAAACAGCAGTAAGGGCTTAGAGGAAGATGGTGCTGGGATAGGTAGGCAGGGCTCAACTCTCTCACAAAAACCATATAAGAAAGGCAAAAAGCTGACCAAGGGAGTTGCTTTAGGGATTGGCATCCTCACGGAGGGCAACAGAAAGAGAGACAAAGAAGCCTAAATGAAAGCCATGACTTACTAATCCCCATTGCCAGGAATGGCACCCATCCTCCACCCTCAAGGTGAACAGCCACATAAAACCCATGGCTCACTGAAGCCAACTGAGAGGGGAACAGACATCTTCCTCCCTGGGAAGAGGAAGGGTGCAGCAGAGAGTGGAGAATGGTTTCTCTTCAGTGAATTTGGCCAGTAGAGCCTACTTTGAATCTTGGCTCTGTCCAGACCAGAATCACAGCAAGTGGAGGTTGAAAGAGACACCTTTGTGGAAAGATTGGCAGACGAGTCCCACCATATGCTGGCTGACCAGGAAACTGAAATGAGAAAGACTGCTTTTAAGAGTCACTTGTCCCAGTCCCCTTGAAGGGTATCTGTACCCCATTAGTGAGTCCCAGGCCCTAATTTGATAACTTAAACTGGGAAACTTTAAAGACTTAGAATTAGTTGAACCAAAACTCAAAGAAGAGCAGTGAAACAAAGCCACTATGCAAGAGATTGAAATTGACTGTCAGAGTAAATTCACCAACATATTCAGATACCTAGATATCAACAAAAAACTAAAAGCCATACTAAGAAACATGAAGAGCTGGCCCAGTCAAAGGAGCAAGCCCAAACCCATGACAAGACACAGGATTTAAGACAACTAATCAGTGATAATCACACAAATCTCCTAAATCAATTCAAGGAGTTGAAAGAAAATATGACTAAAGAGATAAAGGATATTAATGACACTGAGCAAGCATAATGAACCATTTGAAAGCCTGCAAAGAAAAGTATCAGACCTTGACAGATACCTCTTGTTGGATTCTGTTTCCCTAGAGAACCCTGACTAATACAGCATGTAATGGCACATTTGAATTTTTTGGAAGACAAAATTAGTGACTTGGAGGACTGAGCATCTGCACTTGAAAAGACAGAAGAGGGAAATGGATGTGGCTCAATCAATTGGGCTCCTGTCTACCATATAGGAGTTTGAGGGTTTGAGGTGCAGAAGTGCGGCCCCATGCAGGAGTGCAGCCCTGTGTGGGAATGTCACCCAGAGTGGGAAAGCCGCCCCATGCAAGGGTGCTGGCCAATGCAGAGAGCTGGTGCAGCAAGATGATGCAAAAAGAGACACCGAGGAGAGAAAATAAGAACACATAGCAGAACAGGGGATGCAGTGGCACAAGAGAATAATCGCCTCTCTCCCACTCCGGAAGGTCCCAGGATTGGTTTCTGGAGCTGCCTAATGAGAATACAAGCAAACACAGAAGAAAACACAGTGAATGGACACAGAGAGCAGACAATGAGGAGATGGGGGGGGGGGAATAAATAAAATATATAAGTCTTTAAAAAAAGAAAAGAATTGAAAGAGAAAAGAAGGGAAAAAATGGAACAGGGTCTCAGGGAATTGAATGATAATGTGAAATGCATAAACATATATAATCAGTATCACAGAAGCAGAGAACAGAAAAGGGGCAAAAATAATATTTGAGAAAATAATGACTGAAAACTTCCCAACCCTCATGAAAGACATAAATATCAAAATCCAAGAAGGACAGCACATCCCAAACAGAATAATCTGCATAGACCTACCCTGAGACACCTACTATTCAGAATGACAAATATCATAGATAAAGAGAGGATTCTGAAAGCAGCAAGAGAAAAGCAATGCATCACTTTCAAGGAACTTCAATAAGATGTATTTAGAGTACTGGAAGAAATAAACTGCCAGCCAAGAATTCTTTATCCAGCAAAACTGCCCTTCAAAAATGAGTTTAAATTCTTCACAGACAAACAAAAACTGAGAGAGTATGTTACCAAAAGACTGGATTTACAAGAGATACTAAAGGGAGTGCTGCAGCCTGAAAGGAATAAACAAGGGTGAGAGACTTGGAGAAGATTGTAGAAAAGAAGATTACTAGCAAGGGGAACTTAAAGGGTAAAAAGGCAAACAATAGTAAGATACAACAACAGAAATCCAAAGGATAAAATGGACAAAGTAAATAATGCCTTAACAATAATAACATTAAATGTTAATGGGAGCTGCATCTCTGGGTGTGGGGTGGGCAGCTGGCTGACATGGCACCTTCCAGGAGTCTCATGTTTCCCTTGGCAGTCCTGGTGTTGTTACTCTTGGGGGCTCCCTGGATCCATGGGCAGCATAGCAACATGTACATCATGACAGATGCAAACTGGAAAGAGTTACTGGAAGGAGAGTGGATGATAGAATTTTATGCTCTGTGATGTCCTGCTTGTCAGAATCTTCAGCCAGAAAGGGAAAGTTTTGCTGAATGGGGAGAAGATCTTGAGATTAATGTTGCAAAAATAGATGTCACAGAGCAGCCAGGACTGAGTAGACAATTTATCATAACTGCTTTTCCTACTATTTATCATTGTAAGGATGGTGAATTTAGGTGCTATCAAGGCCTGAGAGCTAAGAAGGACTTCATAAACTTTATAAATGAAAAAGAGTAGAAGAGTACTGAACCTGTTTCATCATGGCTTGGTCAGGTTTTGTGATGATGAGTAGTATGTCAGCACTCTTCCAGCTGTCTGTGTAGATCAGGACTTGCCATAACTATTTTATTGAAGACCTTGGATTACCAGTTTGGGGATCATGCACAGTTTTTGCTTTAACAACTCTGCTTTTAGGACTATTATTAGAATTTTGTATGCTATTTGTAGCAGATTGCCTTTGTCCTTCAAAAAGGCATAGATCGCGACCAAACCCTTCAAAAAAATTACTACCAGAATCTTCTCAACATTTAAAAAAAAGTGGAGGAGAAACAAGTAGCCTATGAATATGATGTTTCAGAAGAGGAAGGTGAAAGTAAGGAAGAACAAATGACAAATACTTTCTGCAGAATGCCATGAGACAGTGTTTTGTGGACCTTCATTGATCACAGATAAATCCTAATTTTTATAAATATTTTATTACAGTTTTGATAAAAACAGAAGATTGATCATTTCTTTTGGAGCAAACTGACTGACTTTTACATTGCAAAGTTCAGTCTAGATTGTCATTAGATTGAACAATCTTCCTTCAGAAAACAAAGTAGCATTAGGTATAAAAGTCTGAAATATGATTTAAGAACAATATGGTGGTAAAAATCTGATGCCAAGCCATAAAATTTGAATGTTTGTTTAATAATCTAGTTTAAGTCTGAGTTGAGAATTTACATTTCTTAAGTTTTGCATTATTGAGATATTTAAGAAGATGTACTGATGAATTTACATTAGGGAAAAAGATTTCATTTGATATATTTTTTTCAGTTTCACTGTATGAAAAAAAGAACATATTTCCCATAAATGGGAATTTTTCCCACTGTGTCAAGAAATGTATATTTCACTGATAACTCTGTGGTCTTTTCAGAGATATAGTCCAAAAGTTCCCCACATTTTTAGATAATGCAATCAGTAAAAACTACCTTAATTGAATTACAATTTTCTATACATGATAAGTAATACAGGATATGCTACTGATTTTGGACATTTTTATAAAACCATGGTATTGTCTTAAATTCCTATAAAGGTTAATTGCCTGTTTTATCCCTCTCTGTTCATTGTGTAGTTTATTTTCCAAATTTGATGATAGTTTCCTGGAAATTTTCTTTTTTCAGTAAATAATACTTTTTTCTTGGTTAAAATTAATAAAATTTATTGAGGGATCCTTAAAATTGAAGAAATGTCCACAGATATAAGTTTGGTTATTCATCTCAGATTTTACATCATTCTTGTTGAACCTCTACTTATATTCTCTTCTTTTTCTTTATTTTTTTATTTGAAAGTGAACATTCCTGATTTTTATTTGGTGTTGTGGAAAAGCCTTGATACATTTCAAAAATTCACAGAAGCTTAAATTGATATAAAAGTTTGCATTCTACTGAGGAAGAAGCATCTTACAGTGTATATTTTCAATGTGTTTTTTGTCTCCATATACAGAAAGCCAGTGTATGCTTGATGTTTTAAAATTATACTGTTTTTGTGATTTTGAAAAGACAGACTGCCTTCTATTATACTTTTATTTCACACATGCATATTAGCAGAATGGAATATCTAGTGCATTTTTTACGTTTTTCACTTTACAGGAAAGAAGGAGGAAGGTGATGGACAACTGTATTAGCCACTAGAAGATGAAAGACCATATATATAAACATTTTCTGTAATGTTTCCTTCCTTCTAGGTTCTACTACTATGTGAACCCATTAGACTTACAGTACCATAATGTACAACAGTTTTCTTTAAATAAAGTCTTCTCCTTTAGAATGTTATTCTCCCATTGAAAATTCTAAATGTGTAATGATTTTGTGATGCTTTTGAAAAATATTCCAAGCATGAAATAAATTTCTCAAAGCACTTCAGTAAAGCTGTAAAAAAAAATATTAATGGATTGAATTCCCCAATAAAAAGACATAGACTAATAGAATGGATTTTTTTTTTTAAATGAGCCTTTTATATGCTGTCTACAAGAGACTCACCTCATGGGAAGCAGATTTGACTCAACTGATAGAGCATCTGCCTACCATATGGGAGGTCCAGGGTTCAAAGCCAGGGCCTCCTGACCCGTGTGGTGAGCTGGCCCATGCACAGTGCTGATGCATGCAAGGAGTGCTGTGCCATGCAGAGGTGTACCCCATGTAGGGAAGCCCCACATGCAAGGAGTGTGCCCCACAAGTAGAGCCGCCCTATGTGAAAGAAGTGCAGCCTGCCCAGGAGTGGAGTCACACATGCGGAAAGCTGACACAGCAAGATGATACAATAACAAGAGACACAGATTCCCAGTGCCACTGACAAAAATGCAAGCAGACACAGAAGAACGCACATGGAATGGACACAGAGCAGTCAACGGGGGGCAGGGGAGGGGAGAGAAATAAATAAAAAATTTAAAAAAAGAGAGAGACTCACCGCAGACTTGACACAAAAAAGTTGAAAGTGAAAGGTTGTAAAACAGCTTAAGTATTTTATGTACACATATATACTTGAACACATTTGTATATAAACATCTTTCACATATCTTCTGAATATCACTTGAGCCTCCCAATAACTCAGTAAATTATACTGGTATCATTATCTTTATTTTACAGATAAGAAAGTAAAGTTCAGGGAGTTTAAGTTGCCTGGTGGGTTTTCGAAGCTAAGATTTGAATTCAAGGTTGTGACAGGTCCTGTACCCTGTTCCTGTGAAATGGTAGAATCCACATTCCATTATTTTAATGGGAAAAAATCAGGTTCCCTGTCGATCAAAAAAGTCCCATCAATTTCCTTAAATCTTAAAAAATGTCAGTATAACAATTCATCAAAGTTTTATGTATAATACAAAGCATTTAAAACACCCAAATTATCTATTTAATGCTTTAAAAACCTATGAATGGGTATATTTATTTGTAGCATATAAAGATACTGTACAATATTGGATACAAATTACATTTTCTTTCTCTACTGCTTTGAATGTAATATACACAGTAAAATAATATGTTAAAGATTCTAAAAGTTCTGTCTAAATTGGTCACAGTTGGTAATTGCCCTAGATTCCTGGAAGAAGCAAACACTGGAAGCCATGAAGGGCTAAACCCTCAGGGAAAATGTGGGAAGAGGAACTGATAATGCACGTTTTAAACAAGGAAAGTGTGAGACTGATCTCTCCGAACACCTGAGGTCCTATTTTAGTACACCCTACATTGTATCCCTGGGACTCTAGCAAACCATAAGTGGTTTTGCTGGCACATGCAGACACATGCATTATAGCATGGCCTTAGTTTAGATAATGAATTTAAGTAAAACAATTTTTGTCATATTATTCTTAACTGTGAAAAGTCTGATAGTGAGATATTTTGGATTTCAAGAAATACTTGTACATTGAACAATTTTGTGAATAAACTGCTTTAGTTAACATCTGAGAGAACTTTTTGTGGTTGATTTATTAATAATATTGAAATTACACAAAATAATATTATTTATGGGCAAGATATAAAGAATAACAGCAAGACAAACAACTGTAAACTATCACCCACCCTAAGAAATAGGTCTTTACCAGAATCTTAAAAGCTTCATCTCTGTTCTTCCATCCTCTGCTTAAAGGTAAATATTCATTCTAAATTTTGTTAATCAGTTAATTATATCCTTGATTTTCTTTATGAATTTAAGTCATATGTGGCATATCTCATAACCATTTATAATTTATTTTTGCATGTTTTATACTTTACATAAAATGATCATGCTATATTTGTTTCTCTGAGTTTATTCATGCCATGCATGTAACTGCAGTTCAACAGTCATATTATATTGTACTGTTTGAATATACCAAAATTTGTCTATATATTTCACTGCTGATGGACATAGGTGTCCTTTCTACTTTAATGCTGTTATGTTATTGAAAATAATGCTGCTATGAACATTCTTGAACATGTGTCCAGGTATGTGCCAGGTTTTCTAGGGTATATCCCTAGGCATAAAATTGCTGGAACATACAGGATGTGCACACTAAGGTTTACTAGGCAATCAAACTTCTCAAAGGAGATTGTGCCAATTTTTTTTTTTCCGACCTGCAGGAGATGAATGTCCATAACCTTGCTTCATAACCCAACTACTTTTTGTATTGATCAATATTTTAACTTTTGCCCCTCTGGTAGGTATAAAATGGTATCTTATGGTGGTTTTGATTTACATTTCTGAAATTATTAATGAAAATGGCATCTTATGTTGCCTGACCACTTTGTTTTTTCTTCTGTGACACTTCTATTTGCCCTTTTCCCATTTCTCCACTGTATTGCCTTTGCTTTTTGATTCACAGGAATTTATATATATATATATATATTCTGAACACTAACTCTTTTTCTTTATATGTATTTCAAATATCTTTCCCAGTTTGTGTATCATCTTTTCACTCCCTCTATGGTGTTCTTAGTGGACAAAAGTTCTTAATTTTAATGTGTTTGAATTTCACTATCTTTTATAGTTTGCAGAGTTTGTATTATTTAAGATCCCTTTCTCCACTCTGATTTAAGAAAGATATTCTTATTGTCTTTGGAAAGTTTTATAATTTGCCATCAAGTTTAAGTCTTTGGTCCAACTTAAACTGATTTTCATGTAGAATGGAAAGTTAGGACCCTGTATTAGTTTCCTATGGCTGCTGTAACAAGTTACCATAACCCCAGTTGATTAAAACAATACTCATTTATTCCCTTAACAGTTATGAGGTCAGAAGCCTGAAATCAGTTTCTCTGTTGTCAAGGTGTTAGCAGGGCTGATTTCTTTCGGAGGCTCCAAAGGGAAATACGTTCCTTGTCTCTTCCATCTTTTAATATTACCAGCTTTCCTTGGCTGAGGCTGCATCATTGTAATCTCTGCTTCCATTGTCACATTGCTTTTTCCTCTTCTGTATTAAATAAGTGTCCCTTTATAAGGACACTTGTGATTATATTTAGGGCCTGGATAATCCAGGATAATCTTCCCATCTCAAGATGCTTAACTTAGTCACATCTTTTGCCCTATTAGACAATAGTCACTCTTTTGCCATGTAAGAGAATATTTACAGGTTGCTTGGATTATTAGGGCAAGAGTATCTTTGGGAGCCATTGTTCAGCTTACCACCATCCCTATATGGGTATCCAGTTGTTTTAGCTCCTTGTACCATATAGCTCCTTGTACATATATGTGTGCCTCTATTCTGAATTCTCTATTTTAGTTCTTTTTCTTTTATTGCCCTAATATTATATTATCTTATTATTATAGTTTTATACTAGATTTTAGTATATGAAAGGGCAAGTCCATTCTCTTTATTCTTTTTTAGGAGTGTCTTGGCTATCCTTGGTCTTTTGACTTTGCAATTAAATTTTAGAATCAACTCATTAAATTCCACTAAATTCCACCTCCTGGCATTTTGTTTAGTCATCCATTGAATTAATAGATATAGATTAATTGGGGGGAAATAAAATCATGATATTACTGAGTCCTCCTGTTCAAGGACATAGCCTAGCTCTCCACTTATTTAGATCTTTGTTAATGTTTTTGAATAAAGTTTTACAATTTGATCCTTGAAGGGCATAAGTATATTTTGTTAAATTTATTTCTAGGTATTTTATATTTTTGTTGCTATTATAAACAATATCTTGAGAATTAATTTTTTCTGACTGCTGCTAGGTATAGAAATGCAGTGACTTTTATATCTTGATTTGGCGACCAGCAACCTTACTAAACTATCTTACTAGTTTCAAAACTTTATTTGTGGATCTTTTGCATTTTTCAGTTAAGCAGTCCTAAAATCATTAAATAATGTCATTTTTTTCTTCCAATATTACTGGGGTTTTTTTTCCTTCTTCTTGTCATACTACTCAAGATAGATGCTCATGGAATACCAGATATTGGACATCTAATATATCTTAGCAAGTTTTTGCAAGTCCATGTTTTATATTTTCTGGAACTAAATGCAGTGTGCTCTATTGCATTCAGGGATTTCAGGGCTGCTAAAGGGGTTATGTTGTACATCTCTCGGCTTCTCATGTGTTAAACAGGACCACTGTAATCCCAGATAAGAAATTGCCTAATTTCTTTAAACATTTTAATATTTTACTGTTCTAATAAAGAATCTCTCCTTAGAACTTACTAGTTCTTTCAGACTTGTTCCTCTTGCTGCCTTTTGTCAGGACAAGAAAAATCCTTGCTTAAAAAATATTATGGAAGAGTAGCATTTGTAATATGACCCTAAAATTTATACCAACTCTTTCAAATGCAAGACTGACTGTTACTTTGTAGTCCTAATCTCTCCTGGGTGATGGGGGTAGCTACAAGAAGACAAACTCTTTTGTCATTAATATTTCCCAAAGAAATATTGGCTGGCTGCTTTATTATAACACATCTCCATTTTTTCAAAAGGAAGGCAGTCAAGGTAACAGATGGTGAAAACTTTAAGCTTGACAGTTATAAATAGTCCTGCAATTCATTTCATGATACATTTGCAATTCTTCCTTTTCTATTCCAAAAGTTGGATCTTTATCAAAAAAGTTTCCCTTGACCAAAGGATTAGAGCTCTAAACTAACAGAGGAGGGTGATAAGGAGAGCCAGGTAACAGAATTATCAGACACAGATTTTTAAATGTTCTTAATAAAAGAAATGATTTAAAATTTCTCAAAAGGCCTGGAAACTATTTTAAGAATTAATGAGGGGGTAGGGATTGTGGTATATGGGAACCTCTTATGTTCTTTAATGTAACATTTTGTGTGATCTATTTATCTTTTTTAAAAAGGACAATATTAAAAAATAAATTTCTAAAGAAATAATGAAAATCTTAGAACTGAAAACATAATAAATTGAGAACTCAGTGGATGAATTTAACAGTGTACTAGTTGCAGTCAGAGATAGAATTTGTAAACTAGATAGATCAAAAGAAAATAGATAAATCAAAAGAAAGTTAGATAAATCAAAAGAAAATATTTACACTGAAGCATGTAGAGAAAAAGTACAGAAAAGAACATAAGTTGATTGAAATATGGCAAAAAGACCTAACATATGATTGGAGTCCCAAAAGAAGAGAAGTAAGAAAATGGAGCAGAAGCAATATTTGAAGAGATAATGACTAAAATTTTTTCCCAAACAGATGAAAGTCTCCACAGATCCAAGAAGTGCTTTAAAAGCCTCAGTAGGATAAATAACCCCACATCTTGGAATATCATAGTTAAACTGCTAAAAACAAAAGACAAAAAGGAAATCTTATAAACAGCAGCCAGAAGAAAATGTATATTACCTCAAATGAGCAATAATACTATGAGCTGACTTCCCAAAAGAGATATTGGAAGACAAGAAACAATAGAATGAAACATTCGAAGTCTCTAAATATAGAAAAATTGTTTGTGATTTATGTTGCCTAAATGTAAGAAACCAACATTATTCCTATGTCCTAAAGATAAGATAAATCTTCAGCATTAAACTGCAATTCATTCAGTCCAGTGCAGGAAGATGGTGCAATAATCTTGATCATTTTCACAGGTAACAAGATTATGATACAGCAATTTATTGTACAGCACCAGTTTGGATAATAAAGTCTGGAATTTTTTTTAGGCCGAGAGATTCGTCTGCCACTCCGAATCAAAGGGGAAGGAATGGGACCTAAGATTCATTTCAACTTTGAATTGCTGGATATTGGGAAAGTTTTCATTGGATCAGTCCATTGTTATGAGGTAAGAACTAGAATTGTTAATTGTCAAATGGTACTTTGCTTTTTGTTTGTTTGTTTTGTGGGTTTTTTTTTTAAGAAAATTTATATAGTCACATCCACTTGCCATTGCTCATAATAACTCTTGTCTTTTTCAGACCCCAGAATCTTGACTCTTCCTCCTCTCTCCTAGTCTTGTTGAAGAAGCAACCTTTTCCATCCTTTGCAACCCCTTCTAATTTTACCAAAAACTAAAAAACAGTCAAAGCTATCATCAGTTGGTTTTATCTTCATCATTTTCCAGGTTGCAAAAGGGGAAAACAAACTCATCTACCTATCTATGTACTGCTTGTTCACTGAAAATATATACCCTACAGGTCAGAGGATAGAGAACCTATTGCATTTTCCAGAATTTCCTAATGAGGATAGTTATTTTAACACTTTAGACATTTCTCTGAAAATGCTAGCTTTCAACCTATATTTTAAAACCCAGATATTATGGTTTCTGGAAGAGACCTCCCTGCTTTATCTTTTCAAGAATATAGAAAATAATCCTTTCAAAAGATGTACTCATGGTTTATTCAGGATGAAAGTTACCTCAATGTTACTTCATCACTAACTTTGTATCTAGGGCATTTCACCTCAGACTACACCCATTGAAACTCTGTTTTAGAAAGTTTCCTAAGTTGTATGCCTTTATATCTTCATAGAGGTAATAATAAATGTGATTATTTTATGAGTAACAAATGGATGCCACGTTCCATGTGTGTATGTGTGTGTAATTTCTAATCCTAACAATGACTTTGAAAGGTAGGTCTTAGTATACCTATTTTTAAAATGAGAAATCTGAGTCATAGAGCAGTTAATACCATCAGACATCACATGTAGCATACATTAAGCCTAGTATTAGTGCTTTTACAGCATTAGTTCATTTATTCCTCAAAAAAAAAACAGTATGGAGTAGGTTCAATTACTATTCCCATTATAAGCAGAGAAAATTGAAGCTAGAGAAGTTATACCAGCTAAAGTAATGATAAATGCTATCACAAACACAAAAATTCACATCTCAAATACATTAAAGGTTTAATTTTTGCTTACTTAACATCCAAAATAAAGGTTCCTAATCAGCAGGTGGTCTTCTCCAGACAGAGAATTGGAGACCCAGGCTCCTTCTATCCTGTGACTCTGCCAACTTTAAGTGTGACTTGCCAGGTCATGGCCTCACATCATGCTCCCAAGAGGGGGAAAGAGCATGGAGGTTGCCCACAAGAGATTTACACAGGAGGTGATGCTGGAGGTAGCACATGTCACTTTTGTTCACATTCCACTGGCAAACCCAACTGCAAGGGAGTCTGGGAAGTGTGGTCTAGCTGTAAGCACAGGATGAAGAGGAACCAGGTTTGTGGTAAACAGCAAACCCAGCTACCACAGGAGTTAAGTACCTTGGCAAGGTTACACAGTTAGTCATTATTGGTGGGCACTGACTTACCAAGGGCCATTATCCTGTTCTGGGAAGAGAAGTCCCTTGGCTAACCTTTCAATCCTTTGGGTTCTCAGTATGCCACTCTCTTTGCCTTGGAAAAACCCAACTTCCAGACAACTCAGCTCTCAGCCACAGCTTAACTGGGCAGGGGGAGGTAAATGCCTACTGCTGTTGAGAGCTACTTGCAGTATCCTTCATCCCCATAGTCATTAGGGTGACTAGGGCCTTAGAGGGGTGATGTAGAAGTTAGAGATGTTAAAGCCATAATAAGATGGAATGCATGTGAAGTGCAGCTTTTTTGGGGGGGCGGGGAGGAGTCTATATTTCACATTTGCACAGCAAAAAAATGTTAGTACAGCAATTCTTAACACAGATTCTTAAGTTCCTATATTGAAAGGTTGTGCAGGAAATACATTTGTTTTGGAAATCAAATATGCATCACTGAAAGTTGGAAACTGGTAAATTTGTAGAAGGCTGTAGGGCAATAAAATAAGCACAGTTTTTATGAAGAAATAAGTCATATGACTGCCATAAAATGAAAAGTGCACAGCAACTGTGTTACACTCTCCCGTACTGCATTTTGAGAGAAGGCTCACTTACGGAGGAAAAAAAAAGGTGTAAGAGTTTTATTAAATTGATTATTCTGTCTGTAATTTACCCAGTGTGAATTCCCCTTATACCTTACAGACTGTACCTTACAGATGGTACCTCAGTAAAGGACCCTTAGTTCTGACCCAAAATAGACAGGGTTTCCCTGCGCATAATAATTTCTTACAAATTTACAGAAGTGTACTAGATGCTTCCACTTTCCACCCTTCCAGATTTTAACAGTTAAGAAAACCACAGCAAACTAAGTAAGTGTTAAATGAGGCAGTGCATCATACCGGACAATTTTGAGAGCTGTGCAGTGGCAAAGAAGGACATGGTAAGGTGCTTCTTATGGGAATATTATGCATTCTCTGCGTATTTAATGCTGATGCCTCATTGCATTTCTCTTTCAATTTATTACGTTACCTACTTGAGACAAATTTGAATAACTAGCTATTCCCCTTAGTCATTGCTGAGCTTAGCAAATACATAAAGAATAAACCATATCTCTCAGGAGTATACCCTACTCCCCAGTGTAATTAAGAAGGAAAACAAATGAGAGGTAAAGTTCTAGTATAAATTTTCTCCTCTCCAAGGAGTTGGACTCCAAGGGTAAAGTATTATCAGTTATCAAAAGGCCTCCAAATTTTATCACAAATTATCTGCTGGATTTTGTATAAAAAAGTAGATGCTCCATTGCCAGGAGAATGATAAATTCTTAAAAATGGAGGCGCTGACCCCTTCTAGTAAAACTGGGTAAAACACTACTGTTAACAAACAAAGTCAATCTGTGCATCTGCTCAGAAAGGAGAACAGACTCCTTCAAGATCAGAGTCATGAGTTGCTGCTAATAAATGTGAGGCTCTTCTTAAGAGCAGGGAAAGTTTAAGCCCATTCTGCTTGGTGCTCAGGATATAAATATCAATCACTATCATTTAATAGCACTTTTGGCCGTGTACTGTTCTAAGAATTACATAAATTAATTTAATCTTCACAGAAATATGAAAAGTAAGTAGTAGCATTATCCCTGTTTTACGGATGGGAAAACAGCTAATTGAGTTGTCCAAAGACACACAAGTAGTAAGTCAGTGGCACAACTGGGATTTGAAGCCAGGTAGTCTGGCTTCACAATCCCTGCTCACAATCACTTTGTTACATGATCTCTTTAAAAGGAATAAAGGAAAACAAAAAAAATTTAAAAACCAAAGAAAAAAATTAAAATAAAAGGAATGAAGGGTGAGGCATGATTCCTACTACCAGGGAATTTAAAACAGAGAGAGAGAGATAGGAAATAAACCTAAAAAGATTAATAAAATATCAAGCAGCAGTTATTTATGAGTCTACTGTGATGCATTGTTCCTCTTCTCTCAGCAGAGGTGGTTGTCTTTTCTGCAAAGGCCCCTCACCTTTCTATCCATATGCTCTCCTAAGTCCCTCTCCCCTGCTTCTCAGCAGGCAACCTGAGCCCATGGACCCATTGCACTTCACATCTACCCATACCCCATTGTCTGGATTGTCGGGATTACCTAGCCCCCTTCTCTTGCATCAGCAACAACAACAAACTTTATAGTGTGGGCTTCTTCTGAGCCAGGTGCTGAGTTAGACCCTGAGTATGCATCAGCTCATTTACCATAATTATATACAGTCTCCTCTACCATACATTCCCATGGCTCTGCCACACCCATTCTCACTTCCCATCACCCATTTTCTAAAAAAAAAAAAAAAAATACAAAGACTCTGCAATAGTCAACCACTATTTTCTCTGAACCCACCCACTCCCTAAACATTGTACTCTGGCTTCTGCATTCATATTCCACTAGAATCACTCTCTTCTTCAAGGTTAGGATTGACCTCTAATTAAAAATTTTAAGTCAATAACGTTTTCTCAGGACTTATTCTCCCTGACCTCTGTCCACATTTGATCCCTTCTGGAAATTCTCTCCTCTCAGCTTCCAGATTCCTGATATGCCCACAGTTTCCTGCTACCTTGCTGAATGTGTTCATGATGCCCTGTGCTCTTTGTTGTCCAATGCCTTAAGTGTAGTTGTGCACAGTTCCCACATAAATCAAGAGAATATGTTATTCACTGAGTCAGGTATCCAGACAGCAGTGGTGAGGAATAGAGGTGTCTTTGGAAGTGCAGGAATGGAGCCATGTGGCTGAAGCACAGGTCCATTCACAGGAGTTGTGAGAGGTGGGGTCAGGAGTAAGAGTTGGGGTCAGCTATGGAGGATGCTGAATGCTAGGCATTAGCTGTTTACATACACACACAAAGCTATTGTGCAACCAAATATGGGCAATCACATAGCTCCAGAATGCTAGCATATAGGAATAAAACTTTTCTGTGGTAAAATAATTATTCGTATGAACATCCCACAACAATGATCCATCCAACAGAGTTTAAGATGAAAGAATCCTAATAGGAGGAAATCTAATAGCACAACAAAGCTGATTCTTGTCATCTGGAAACCCACATTGACATTTCTTTTATATTATTCAAGCTATATTATAAACATTGGCTTAATTAGTTCTTGCTCCTCTATTCTGACTTGCTTTTTATTTTTCAGTAGGCTGCTTAACCTCAGCCTTCTCATGTAGATAATAGAAATACCTACCTATCCTCAGTTACTTTATAAAGAATATCAATAAGGGCATTTAAAGCTCTTCATCAGGTGATGTGATTATGATCAGTCTTTAGGACGAGTATAATATGTAAGACTAACTTTACTTTAAAGAGGAGGTTAACAATACAAAATTTTGTGACTGGGGATTCCTATCTTCCAACATTCAAACTTCATTTTCTCCTTGAAACTTTTCCTTTTTCTAATTCATGCTACTTGCTCTGTTTAGTTTATTTTAATCAATGTAAGCACGTGGTTGTATGAAAATAGATCAGATGGGAGCTTGGAAAGAGAGTTCCATTGTCTGTCTTTTCATTCTTTTTTTTTTGCTATAGACGATACTCTCCAACAAAGGCAGCATTGATGCCCTCTTCAATGTGATGCCTCCAACTACGGCATTGGGGGCCTGCTTTGTTTTCAGTCCCAAGGAAGGCATCATCGAACCAAGTGGAGTCCAGGCTATCCAGATCTCCTTCAGTTCTGCTATCCTGGGGCACTTCCAAGAAGAGTTCCTGGTCAATGTCAATGGGTCACCCGAGCCTGTAAAATTGACCATTAGGTGAGGTACATCTGTAACTAATGTGGAAAGTAACAGCAGTTTTTATCTATTGCTTTCTTGAACTTAAAAACTAGATAATTTCTCAGATGTCCATAATTATCTTTGTTGATAGGAACACATCAACGTAAATGGGGTGTTTCAAATTTCCATCAATATTTCCTTAGTGAACATGCATAACTTAGTATTATAATATGGATAAGACGCTATCCTTGGGATCTAATTTTTCTATAAGCTATAACCTTATAAAATAAGAATTTAAACATTGAGCCATTTTCTACTACTCACTAGCTTTTATGATTTTTTAGGGAAAATAATTTATGAAGGTAACACCTGGAAAAAACATCTTGACTAAACTTTTATTATGATAATTTTTCTAAATCTTCAGCTTTAATTTTTATTTTAAGGAAATTCATTAAATGCTATTACCTATGATACCTCCAGGCATGATAAAATATTCTAGTCAGCCAAGGCTAGACACTTGTAGCACTGATGCTAAAAATCTTTTGATGACTTCTCTAGCTACCTGTGATCATTGAAAGTCGTTAATAGCAGAGCTTGTCTTCAGAATTTAAAAAGAAGGACTTCTCTAAGACAGACCCATTGGGCAGATCTGTAACATTGATTCCTGCTTAGAAGGAACTTGTCGTCAGAACACATTGCTCTGACTCTATTTGGATTCCCACAGCAACAGGTTAATTAACTTGGCAGTCTCTCCTATTATGGTTGCTGCTAGCAGGATTTCCCTCCCTCCACAGCTGAGGTTTCCCTAAGGATCTGGGGGTTAACATAGAAAAGAGATAGAAACATCTGTCTTGACAGATTCTAAGAAACTCTATTGATCTCACTGTATATATAGGAAATTTAGAATCTCAAGATTAGCTCAAAGGTGAATGCTATTTCTTCTCAAACTCTTCCACCTAGATATCTCTAATGGCTAAAGAGAATGAATTCATGTGCTTCAAGGGTTCTGTGGTATAGCCAGGGCAGCCTGTACAATCTTAAGTCTCAAAACTTACCTTAAACATTTACAAGACATTTGCATTCTATTCCATAATACATATGGGTTTGTTATAATAGAATAAATATCCAAATATGCGGATAATATTGACTCTTCAAGAAGATGCACTATGCTTATTCAAACCCATTGATTGACATCCTTCAGGGGTGTGTATAATGTGAGAAGGCAGGCCTTCGACCCACCTCTCACTTCATAACAACTCGCTTCTCATGACAAGCTGTGGAGACAGTTATCTGAAAAAGTAGAAAGAGCGAGCCTTCATGTATGGCCATTGTTTCCCATTCATAGATCAACTGGTCCCTTGAGGCCCTCAGTAATAAGCTCCAGTACATCAAGTCTCAAAAGCCTGCATCTGAATCAGGCATTTCTGAATTCTAGCATCATGAGAACTCTCACCAGGCACCATAGCATCAAAGACAAATCTTCAGGGAAGTGACTGTGGCCCAAGCAATTGAACACCTGTTTACCATATGGAAGACCTGGGTTCCATCCCTGGGACCTCCTAGTAAAAGAAAAAGAAAAAAGGCGTCCCAGACCTGTGCTTTGAGGAGGCACAGGTTCCTGCAGGGCACAGTGTCACACCAGAAAGATGATGATGCAACCAGATAGGAAGAAAGAAAAAAAGACAAATCTCCATAAAACATGGGTGAAATAAAGCTTTCCCACTAGGCTCTTACAAACATTTAATATAAAAGGGAGTAAAGATCTTATAATGACCCTATAAGGTAAGAAAGTTCAGGATGTTAAAGGCCCACAAATTTACTGTCCAATAGGCAAAGGATAGGACAGATGCAGGTCAAGACAAGCTAACTGCCTCTCTCAAGCTAAATGAGAAAGCCCATCTCAATTTCATCTGGTCATTCCCATTCAGAGTTCACCCTAATAACTAACTAACAATGCATCTCACTATCAATACATACATGAATTGCCACTCTATTTAGGAATAAATGTTTATTTTGGATTTAATAAGTGTTATTGAGCACCTTCTACTTGCAAGTTAGTATATTAGGTGCAGTGACTACTTCGTTACATCAGCAAAATGACAGAGTAAGCACTTAATGAAGATTCTCTCACCAAAAAAGCAAAGAGAACACTTGCAAAAATTGCCAGAATCAAATTTTTCAGAACTCTGGAAATTTTAAAAAGGCTCACAGCAATCTGGGGAGCATTTATTCAAGAAAAACAGCTGAATCTTGGTAAGAACAACGAGTGTTGTGGCATTTTTTATTAAATTGTCTTTTTGTTTTTAAAGATACATAGATCACAAAAATGTTACATTAAAAAATATAAGAGGTTCCCATGTACCCCATCCCCCACCCTCCACTCCTCCCGCATCAACAACTTTTCCATCATTGTGGCACATTCAATGCATTTGGTGAATACATTTTGGAGCACTCCTGCACTGCATGAATTATAGTTTACATTGTAGCTTACACTCTCCCCCAGTCCATTCAGTGAGTTATGGCAGGATATATAATGTCCAGCATCTATCCCTGCAATATCATTTAGGACAATTCCAAGTCCCGAAAATGCCCCCATATCTCATCTCTTCTTCCCTCTCCCTGCCCTCAGCAACTACCATGGCCACTTTCTCCAGATCAATGCTACAGTTTCTTCCATTACTAGTCACAATAGTTCTATAGTAGAATACCAGTAAGTTCACTCTAATCCATATTTTATTCCTCCATCCTGTGGACCCTAGGTTGGTGATGTCACTTTTACCAAACCTGTGGTTGGTGCTGGGGTTGGTGTATACCCAGGAGACTTCAATCTCTGGACTGGCTATGTGCCAGCTGGGCCCTGAGCCTCAGCAGAGTTGTAGCTCCTATTCTCCAGTTTGTTGGACTTGCACAGGTTGGCTAACAGGAAGGTGAAGATAGTCAGCCACCACACCAGGGAACTGAGAATGCCTCCAACTCAAAGCAGGAGAATCGCATCCATCAACCATGTGGGATCTAAGCCCCCTCTCGATATAGAGGTGGAGTGGACATCATAAACCCAGGGTACTCAGGATGTTGTGGCATTTTAACTTGCCCTATTCCCTTTCACCCTTCCCAGTTCTGCATAGCTGTGAAAAATGAAGTTTGGAATTACAGTGAATACCAGCAGCCTGGAAGTCACTGGAGGGGACAAAATGGTGTTAGAGTTCCTTCAAAGCCCCATTTCCAGAGAATTATCATTATTTGACTTGTAACTGGTGGTTCCTTGGAAGACCCCACTCAAAAGGCTGTCTTTATTTGACCTGACTTAGAGCTCATCCACTGCAAACAGCCTTTTTTCTCTGGGGGAATTTGTTAAAAACTGACTCTGAGGAAACTCAGATATAGGACTATATAACTAAAGGGATTTAAGACTTTAAATCCCCTATTTAAAACATGCTCAAAGAACTAAAGAAAACCATATCTAAAAAACCAAAGGAAAGTATGAGAACAATGTCTCACCAAATAGAGATTATCAACAAAAAGATAGAAATTGTAAAAAATATATAAGAATAAACAGAAAATATAGAGGATGATAAGTTCACTAATCAATAAATAATTCATTAGAGGGGGTCAACAACAGATGTGAGCAGGCAGAAAAAGAAGTAGCAAACTTGAAGATAAGTCAATTGAGATTATCCAGTCTTAGGATCAAAAAGAAAAAGTCTGAGTAAAAATGAACAGAGACTCAGACTCTTAAGGGACACCACAAGCATACCAACATATACATAATAGGTGACTGAGACAGAGATGAAAGAGAGAAAGGGAAAGAAAATATTTGAAGAAATAATGGCCAAAAACTTTCATCTGATGAAAAACATTAATCTACATATCTAAGAAGCTCAAGGATATCCAAGTAGGATAAACTCAGAGATCCACACATAGACATGTCATAATCAAACTGTTAAAACACAATGACAAGGAGAGAATCTTGAAAGTAGCAAGAGAGAAGTGACTCATCACATATAAGGATCATCAACAAGATTAAGAGCCACTTTCTCATCAGGAACCATGGAAATCAGAAGACAGCTGAAATATTCAAAGTGCTAAAAGTAAAAGAGTGTCAACTAAGAATTGTATATTCAGCAAAACTATCTTTCAAAAATGAAGAAGATATTCCCAAATGAAAAAACCTGAGAAAATTCATGCCTAGCAAACCTCCCTGCAAGAAATTTTGAAAAAAATCCTGTAGAATGAAATGAAAGGATGTTAGACAGTAGCTCAAGTACAAATAAAGAAATAAAGGTAGCTACATAGATAAGTATAAAAGATAGTATAAATGTATTTTCTGTTTGTAACTCTTTGTTTCTCCTGTGAGATTTGAAAGATAACCATATAAATAATTATAAATCTATGTTGTTGGGCATGCAGTATACAAATATATATTTTGTATGGCAATAACTTCACACAGATGTATGTTATTGTATGAATGGAGTTCTATAGGAGCAGTTTTTGTATACTTTTGAAATTAAGTTGGTGTTCTACCAAACAATATGTTATAAATTAAGATGTTCGTTGTAATTCCCAGAGCAACCATTAATAAAATAACTGAAAAAAATAGTAAAATAAATAAAAGGGGAAATAAAATATTTACTAGAAAACCTCCCTTTAACACAAAAGAAGGCAGTAATGGAGTAAAAAAAAAAGAATACAAAAAACATTAAATGACAAACATAAATCCTACTTCATTAGTGATTACATTAAAAGTAAAAGGATCATCAACTTGTCATGGATCAGTGTTTTCTTAATGTGAATGATTTAGCTTTGAATTACTCTTCTCCAAATGGAGGGGTTGGACTAACCTAAAGCAAAAGGCAGGGTTGGGGAGGTAGGAAAAGTAATGGTCAAGCATTTCAAATGAAAGGCAAAGATTGGCAAAATGAATTTTGAAAGAACATGATTCAATTATATGCTGTCTACAAGAGATACAATTTAGATACAAAGACAAAAATATGTTAAAAGTAAAAGGATGGGGAAGTGGATGTGCCTCAAGCAATTGAGCTCCCACCTACCAAATGGGAGATCACAGGTTTGGTTCCCATTGCCTCCTGGAGCAAGACAGTGAGCTGGCTTGATGGGCAGGCACAAGCTAACACAACAAGGAGACTCAAAGAGGAAAGACAATGAGAGACACAATTTAGCAGGGAGCTGAGGTGGCTCAAGTGATTGAGAACCTCCTCCTACCTGGGAGGTCCCAGGTTCAGTTCCTTGTGCCTCCTAAAGAGAAGACGAGCAAACAGAAAAAGCACACAGCAAGTGGACATAGAGAGCAGATAGAAAGAGCAACACAACAAGGGGGCGGAAGTAAATAAATATAAATAAATCTTTTTTAAAAAGTAAAAGGATGGAAAAAGATATACCATGCAAAAGAGTGCTGGAGTGGCTGTATTAATAGAAGACAAAATAGACTTTAAAACAAAAACTTAATAGAGATAAAGATGGATACTTTATAATGTTAAAAGAGTAAATCCATCAAGAATACATAGCAGGCGGCAGACTTGGCCCAGTGGTTAGGGCATCCATCTACCACATCAGAGGTCTGCGGTTCAAACCCCAGGCCTCCTTGACCTGTGTGGAGCTGGCCCATGCGCAGTGCTGATACGCACAAGGAGTGCCGTGCCATGCAGGGGTGTCCCCTGCGTAGGGGAGCCCCACGCACAAGGAGTGTGCACAAGGAGCGTGCCCCGTAAGGAGAGCCACCCAGCACCAAAGAAAGTGCAGCCTGCCTAAGAATGGCGCCACCCACACGGAGAAATGACACAACAAGATGACGAAGCAAAAAGAAACACAGATTCCCGCTGACAACAACAGAAGTGGATAAAGAAGACGCAGCAAATAGACACAGAGAAAAGACAACCAGGGTTGAGGGGGGGAGGGAGAGAAATAAATAAATAAATCTTTTTTTAAAAAAGTATAATTATAAATATATGCACCTAATAATAAATTACATGAAGAAAAACTGACAGAAGAAAAGGGAGATAAAAAGAATTCAACAATAATAGCTGGGTATTTCAATATCACATGTTCAAGAATGGATAGAATAACTAGACCAAAGATCAATAAGGAAAGAGAGAACTTGGAAAAGACTGTAAACCAACTAAATATTATAAGAACGAACATTATAAGAACACTGCATCCAAACAGAAAAATACACGTTTTCCTCAAATGTACATGATGCATTCTCCAGAAGAGACCATGTATTAGACTAGAAGCCTCAAAAAAATCTAAAAAGACTGAAATAATGCAAAGTATTTTCTTGAACCAAAATGGAATGAAATTAGGAGATTTGAGAAATTCATAAATATGTGGAAATTAAACAACACACTCCTAAATAACCAATGAATCAAAGAAGAAATCACAAGAGAAATTAGAAAATACATTGAGATGAAGGAAAATGAAAACACATTTCAAAACATATGGGATGCAGTGAAAACAGTAGTAATAGGGAAATTTATAGCTATAAGTGCCTATGTTAAAAAAAGAAGAGCAGTCATAAATCAATAACTTAATCTCCATCTTAAGAAACTAGAAAGAGATGGGCCAACTAAACACAAAGCAAGCAGAAAAAAGGCAGTAATAAAGATTACAGAAGAAATAAATGAGATAGAGAGTAGAGTCACAATACAGCAAGTCAATGAAACCAAAAGTTGGTTCTTTAAAAAGACATTGACAAACCTTTAGCAGCAATAACAAAGAAAAAGAGATAAGACTGCTAATGGGTCAGGATTTCTTCTGGGGATGATGAAAATTTTATGGAATTAGTGGTGATGATTGCACAATGTGTGAATATACTGAAAACCACTGAATTGCACACTTTGAAGGAATGAGTTTTATGGCATATGAATTATCACTCAGTAAAAAAGTAAAAACAGAAGAGGATGAGGTAGAGTTAACAGGATGTTACATTGGAAAGATCACTGAATTGTGAGGCCAGACATGGTTTTACTGTTTATCATGTATGTCTTACTTTGGGAGCATCCTTTAAATACTGGGTCTTAATTTCCTTAGTTGCAAAACTAAGCATTTGGATCCAATTATCAATAATAATCCTTTCTCTCATTTTACATATGAAATATGACCACAAAGAAATAAGACTAGGTTTTTAAAAGTATAAATTCCAATGACTTACACATTCCTCCATTAGATTGTGATCTCCTTAAGGAAAAGGATTATCTTACTCATTTTTGTTGACCTCGGGGCTAAGTGAATAAATGAATGAATGACCTTTCAAAATAATAAACTTTGTTGAATCAGTAATGAAAAACTTCTCAACAAAGGAAATCCCAAGACCAGATGGCTTCACTGGTGAATTTTACCAAACATTCAAAGAAGTAACACTAAGCTTTCTCAAAGTCTTTCAAAAATTGAAGAGGAGGGAAGACTTCCTAATTCATTTTAAGAGGTTAGCATCACCATAATACCAAAGCTAGAGAGATATATCACAAGAAAAGAAAATTACAGACCAAATTAATAATCTTGGGAAATCATTTATTTCATTGTGTCTGTAGCTATTCAAAATATTTTTGCAGTTCTCCAAAGCATTTCCTCAGCTTTCATTATAGCTTTAAAATAGCAATTCTTTATCATAAAAGGCTGTCAGTTAGACTTATAGAAGCAGCCAAAGACATTAGGAGCCATGATTGGTCTAGTCAGTATATGATCAAGATGGAGAAATCCATATTGTATAAACCCTGGAAACTGGAATATTGTTATTAGGCAGGAATAAACCAAATACTAACACACACCCCCAGTTAAGTCTTTTTGCATTATACAAAATTAAATTCAACAAATTGAACATTAACAATAAGCTAGGCGCTATGCTAGGATTATGGGAAAAACTAAGATAAAGAAGACCTGGTTTTGCCTTCAAGTTAGTTTTGATCTAGTACTAGTGGTAATGCACCAATAACTCTAATTCTTTGGGCTTAAAGGAATAGTGGAAGATGCATTCTTGCCACAGGCTGTCAAGGAGAATGTTTGGAAAAGAAAAGGACATGGCTAAATCATTGCCTTTTTATACATCCTCTTTGGGAAGGAGATAGTTCTTCCCAGTTGGACAAAATGAGATCTGGTGGCATTTGGGTATTTTAAATTCTATGTTTTCTTTCCTAAGTGTAACACTTTAGTGAAACTCTAGGAACCACTGAAACTTTCCCTTGTTTGGGGTGTTAATTTCTTCAAATCCAACAGGTCAAATTTGAGAGAGTTTATAAATACTTTGAAATTTTTCATTTAAAATAAAACTGGATTATTTCATGCTATCATTTCCTGGGTGAGTTTTTAAATCTCTGATCCCTTCTAAAGACCTCAAAGTTGTTGATGTCATTAACAACACAAAAATTAGTTAAGGTAAACTTGGGGTTTCCACTCTGAATAAGAGGATTTAGAAATCTCCCATGATGCTGCCCACAACTGCACGTGGTCTAATTAATATTGCAGTTGTCAAATTTTTCATTCTATCCTCTGCATGTTTTCATTTGCCCAACTCCTTTCCACTTTCTTATTTTGGATTTTTATTCCTGTTTTATTTCACAAAGAAGGTAAACCTGTCTGTGGAAAGAATGTTTATGTAATGTTATGCCCAAACTAACCATGAATTTCTAAGAGAAATATTCTTGTCTAAATTTCCTTCCCCAATTCTCTTCCTTTAAAGCTCAGCATTTCACCTGCCTGAAGATATTATAGCACTTCAAATCACAAAAATTTTGAAAACCTGGTAAATATATGGTATAAAGAGTAAATGTCTAACCATAAAGGATGAAAATACACGTATATCATCTCTTTTCAGCCCCACATGTTAACACCAACTTCATTTGTGACTGTGTCAGGAACACATTCTTTGTCCTCATGGCCTGAGAAATCTCTATAAAGTTAATTTACGGATTCTGATATTTTTTATTACTTTTCTATTGCCAGGTACTCTTTTTTTCAATATCATATAATTTTGACTGCTATGCCTTGAAATACCAGAATATCTTGATTTACTTATCCAATTGCATAATAGTCTTTTTTCAGTGATTGGATAAGCAATACTGTAAATCAACGGGATTTTGAAAAATTACCCATGAGCAGTTTTGTTCCCTTCTGTTTTTGCATACATGATTTTTTTAAGTTTTACCATAGCATAAATATATTTTTGTAGTCAACTTGTTTTGCTTAATGCATCAGAATAATTCAGTCATTCTAATTCATAGTCTTTAACATTATAATTTTAACTAACCACCATGTAGATGTCTGGCAAAATCTTGGCAGAAACTGTTCTAATAGCCACGATCCCTAGTAGAATTCATCTAACCATATCTAAGTCCACATGCTGTTACTTAGCTACAGTCCCCACAGTTAAATATCCTTTGAACAAATGCGATTGATCTCTGGTTCTTTTCAACCTATGCACTGATTAAACAACTGCTCTGTGCAATTTTGTGAGCTTTTTTCCTGCTTTCTTTAGCCTTTTGTTCACTGCAAATACTTTTCATCAATTTGTTACCTTGGCCCCAAAAAGATTCTTTTAATAAATCAAGTATCTCACCTGTAGAATTGTTTCACTTCACTCTCAACTGGATCCTAATCCTTGCTAAGTAACAGCCACACCATTTGAAGTCACTTTGATCATTAGCATGAAATACAATAGATTGTGAAAAACACTTTGGAAATCAAAACTTACTGCATTGAGTTTTTGCAGTGTTCCCTCCTCCCAGAAATACAGCAGCTTCTCACCACATTATGGTCAAATCTGTAGCAGCTGGAAGTAACACTAGTGCACCAATGCGTTCAGCATGGTGTGAATACACTTAGAACACCAACATCTGGAGCTTTGTGAACTAGGAGCTTCATGCTTAGTGTGTTTTCTGCTGTGTGTCTATAACTTTTAAAAGGGTTGGCAGGTATATGGTGACTTACTTCAGTTCTTTTTTTTTTTTTAGTTTTTTTTTTTTTTTAGTTTTTTTTTTTTTAATTTTTTTATTTTTTATTGACTTTGTAATAATATTACATTAAAAATATATATGTGAGGTCCCATTCAACCCCACCCCCCCACCCCCCCTCTCCCCCCCCCCCAACAACACTCGTTCCCATCATCATGACACATCCATTGGATTTGGTAAGTACATCTTTGGGCACCTCTGCACCTCATATACATTGGTTCACATCATGGCCCATACTCTCCTCTATTCCATCATGTAGGCCCTGTGAGGATTTACAATGTCCGGTGATTACCTCTGAAGCACCATCCAGGGCAGCTCCATGTCCCGAAGACGCCTCCACCTCTCATCTCTTCCTGCCTTTCCCCATACCCTTTGTCCATTATGTCCACTTTTCCCAATCCAATGCCACCTCTTCTATGTGGACACTGGATTGGTTGTGTCCATTGCACCTTTATGTCAAGAGGAGGCTCAGATTCCACCTGGATGCTGGATGCAATCCTCCCATTTTCAGTTGTAATCACTCTAGGCTCCATGGTGTGGTGGTTGTCCTTCTTCACCTCCATCTTAGCTGAGTGTGGTAAGTCCAATAAATCAGATTGTAGGTGCTGGAGTCTGTTGAGGCTCAGGATCTGGCTATCACATTGTCAGTCCAGAGATTCAAATCCCCTAAATATATCTTAAACCCCAACATTAACTGCACCTCCAGCACATTAGCATGAAAGTCTTATGAAGGGAGATCCCATCTGAGTCCAGATTCATCACACATAAACACCATTTCCAAAGAGGGGCCATCTGCCCTGGTAGTTAACCCCATCGGCCATGACCATAACTCCCATGGGTCTCTTTAGCCCTCAAAGGAACCAATATCTGGGGGTTGTATCTGCTTTATCTGTCTCTCTGACTCTGCTCAGTTGTGCATGAGGGCAAACCTTCTGCCAGCCTCCAGACTCTTTTTTAGAAACTCATAGCCATATAAACTCATTTCTCCTTTCCATTTCCCCCTTACTTTAGGTCAAACAGCATTTTAAAGTCATGGTATTTTATGTAGACATGGATATTCTGCTGATCCGCATTGAACCTTCCGTATAAGGTCATTTTCCAGTTGCATCATCAGTTGGTAGTTGATAGTGGTCCCTCGTTGCCAGGGAGGCTCATCCCCGGGTGTCATGTCCCACGCTGGGGGGAAGGCATTGCATTTACATGCTGAGTTTGGCTTCGAGACTGGCCACATTTGAGTAACATGAAGGCTGACAGAAGGAAATTCCCAGGCACAAAGTTGCTCTAGGCCTTGTTATTATTTTGGGTTTATCAGCTCACAAGCATAGTCATTAGTATCAGGGGCTCACTGTTGAACCCTCACTCCCTCCCGGTCCCCACCACTGTACCTGGGAGACTGTCGCTGCTCCCCTAGGGACCACGACAGAGCACCACTGGCCAGGAACCCAGTACCCCCCCTACTGTGGTTTTTAATTGTTGCCACTATGAGTATATCCAAACATTACCATGCACCCTGGACATATGTTCTGTACAGCTCCCTGTCAGTCATATATCATCTGTCATTGGTATCCCATACCAGTATCCCTCCATTGCCATTGTTGAAACACTCTGTGATCCAGAACTCCCCGAAATTTGAAGCCCAATATAATGTCATGGTCCCTTACTAGGGAATGGCATATAGCGATGAGTTTAAAGGATAGATAAAGAACTTGGATAAAGTTAGATAAAGAACTTAGATAAAGAATGTTGACTTGAAAAAATTCCACATCCTATTTTTTTCTTTTTTTTTTTTTTCCCCCCCCCCCCTAATTATTCAGCTTTTCTTCACAGGAGTCCTAGACCACAGCAATGTATATATATAATATACAGCACTCCCACACATCCACCAGAAAACCTTTTCCCTTCCACAGTGATACTCTTACGCCCTATTCATATCATATTTACTTAAAGTGATGTACAGAGTCTGAGACATTAGCTTTCTAACAAGGTGACATCTGTGTTTACATTATGGTGCATACTTTAGGATACACAGTTCTTTACATTTTTAGTTATCCTATGTTTTACATTATGGTTTACATTATCAGTCTGTCATCTCCTATATGTTATGGTGTAATATTACATGTTTTATATCCATCCTTGTGTACTCTCAAGAAACTCCTCTCTTACCCCCCATTTACTTTGGTTCCACACATTTAACGTCCATTTTCCCTTCCACCTTGGTGCCCTCAGTGATAGCCAACCTCCGTTTCCTGAGGAGCCACTTCCAGAGATAGATGGAATAGTGTTCAGGGCCTAACTTGCTCAACTGCCCCAATGCCCTGGGAGCCACCCTTTCTCTCGAGGGATACAGTTCCCTCTATTGGATGGCATTAGTCCTCCCCAGGATGTGGGTCCACCCCCACTCTCACTACTTGGGTTTCTACCCCATGGTTACTTCAGTTCTTAAGTCTTGTCTAGAGATTTTCTTTGTCGTGGATAGTGGAGAAAAAAATTTACTACTCCGAAGGTAACAAGATTAAACAAATACCTGGTATTTTAGTTTTCTATTACCAATGTACACAAATTAACACAAATTTATTAGCTTAACAACACACCAATTTCTTACCATACAGTAAGACCAGTAAGATCTAAAATCAAGGTGTCAGCAGAGATATCTTCCTTTTAAGAGTCTGGACTGACAATGTGATAGCCAGGTCCTGAGCCTCAACAGACTCCAGCACCTACAATCTGATTTATTGGACTTACCACACTCAGCTAAGATGGAGTTGAAGAAGGACAACCACCACACCATGGAGCCTAGAGTGATTACAACTGAAAGTGGGAGGATTGCATCCAGCATCCATGTGGAATCTGAGCCTCCTCTTGACATAGAGGTGCAATGGACACAACCAATCCAATGTCCACATAGAAGAGGTGGCATTGGATTGGGAAAAGTGGACATGGTGGCTGATGGGTATGGGGAAATACAGGAAGAGATGAGAGGTGGAGGTGTCTTTGGGACATGGAGCTGCCCTGGATGGTGCTTCAGGGGCAATCACCGGACATTGTAAATCCTCACAGGGCCCACTGGATGGAATGGGGGAGAGTATGGGCCATGATGTGGACCATTGACCATGAGGTGCAGAGGTGCCCAAAGATGTACTTACCAAATGCAATGGATGTGTCATGATGATGGGAACGAGTGTTGCTGGTGGGGGGAGAGGTGGGGTGGGGGGGTGGGGTTGAATGGGACCTCATATATATATTTTTAATGTAATATTATTACAAAGTCAATAAAAATTTAAAAAAAAAGAGTCTCTAGGGGAGAATCACTTTCTTGCCTTGTCCAACTTCTGGAGGCTGCCTGCACTCCTTGGTTGACGATGCCCTTCCTCCATCTTCAAAGTCAGCAATATTAGGTTGAGTCCTCACATCACATTAGTTTGACCTCCTCTTCAACCTCCCTGTTCTGCATTTAAAGGTCCTTGTGATTACACTGTGCCCACCTGGATAATCCAGGCTATCTTGCTATCTTTAAACCAGATGATTATCAACCTTAATTCCATTTGCTACCTTAATTCCCCTTTGCCACATAATCTAATTTATTCACAGGTGCCAGAGATTAGAATGTGATCATCTGGAGATTATTTTATCTGTCATGCCTGAAGTCAGCTAGAAATTGTAGAATCTTTCTATTATTTATTTTAAGATAGTCTTAGATGTTAGACCTATAATATTTTTCATGCTTAAGTTAATAACTTTTTATGATATGTGTCTCATCCAAAATAACATCATTTTGCACCATTAGTTTAGTGAAACATCTGCTCTGTCTCCATCCAACTCAGTGTAAGAATAAGGGGGTAAGTTAACCACAGCATCCTTTGCCAACAACCCAATAGTCTGAAGCTTAAAAAAGAATTCTAAAAACGACTATGATAAATCACTATCTTATAGTTTCTTTAGATCCAAATTCTATAGTTGATTTAATGTCAAATTACATATATCAGTATTTACCCTCTCCCTAGTTCCTCACTGTTACCCTGAATTCATTGGATTCTCTTTCCACCCCCAAACTTGTATTCCTACTTCCAGAGGCTGTGTCATTGGACCTACCTTCCATTTCAATGTACCAGCTCTACACTTTGGTGATGTTTCCTTTGGTGAGTACTTTCCCATTTTAAATTGGAAATTGGGTGGAATTGCTTTTCTCTATGGATAGAAGAAGGGATGTTTGCAATAACCTATCACCATTTTTATGGGTGTGTTAGTCAGCCAAAGGGGTGCTGATGCAAAATACCAGAAATTAGTTGGTTTTATAAAGGGTATTTATTTGGGGTAGGAGCTTACAGATACTAGGCCATAAAGCGTAAGTTACTTCCCTCACCAAAGTCTATTTTCACGTGTTGGAGCAAGATGGCTGCCAATGTCTGCAAGGGTTCAGGCCTCCTGGGTTCCTCTGGGCTTAGCTCCTTTGGTTTCTCCACAAGGTCAGCTGTAAACTATCAGGCAAATGACTCTGTCTCTCTCCCTGGGGTTCCAGCTTAAGACTGCAGCATCAAACTCAAAACATCAAAACTCCAACATTAAAAGCCCCTAATTCTGGCCTTTGCCATGCCTTTTATCTGTGAGTCCCCACCCACCAAGGGGCGGGTACTCAATGACCTACTGACACAAGAGATTTACTTGATTAAGTAATCAAGTAAAACTCTGAATCCAATATAATCTCATATGCCCGGAGGAAAAGACCAATTTACAAACATAATCCAATATTTCATTTTGGAATTCATCAATAATATCAAACTGCTACAATGGGTAATTGATAATAGGGTCTAGAATTGTTTTTCCTTCCTCTGAAACAGTGGCATTTCAGTGCCACTTCCTAGTTTATACGTGAAAGTTGTAGCTGTGTTCTGGGTACTATTAGCTGTCAGGCGATGGCTGTCTCCCACTCTACCAGCAGTGAAACAGAGAGATTTCTGCTTCGCACTAATGTCTGAAAATTCTGAGCACTCTATTTATATGCAGATTCTGAATTGCCAATCTGGGTGTACAGCATCCTTTACACAGAGATTCTCCAGGTTTAAAGTGAACTCAGTAGTGGCTCTATTCAGGTGCTCTGTCATCCCAAATTGAAGGTTCCTCTGTACGTTTTACATTGTCTTCTGTTTCAATTACTTCTCTAAGCCATTTCCTCCCATCTAAGGTTCCCCAATAATAAAAATGGAAACAACAGTAGCAGCAGAACCTACCATTTATAGAATATATCTCTGTGTTCCATTTAATATTAAATGTAGAATATACATTACTACATTTACGCCTTTTGGCAATCCTAAGTGGTAGATACTATTTAATATTTCCATTTTAAATATGGGAGAACTGGACTTAGAACAGTTAAATAACTTGCCTAAGGACACAGGGTCACACAGTAGTGGCAGAATTAATATTTTGATTAAGATCTAAGTCATGCATTCTCAATGGATGTAATGTTGCCCCCAAAGGGACAAAAATTGGTTATTCGGAGCGTGTGACAGTCTGAAGTTCTTTTATGAATCCCAAAAAGAAAAAGATTATATTTTTGAATGAATCCATTCCTGTGGGCTTGAGACCCTTTCAATTGGACTAGGTCAGTAAAGTATGACTCAGTTTGATGCTCCACCCTCTTGCTGGGTCTGATATATGAAGATACAGAGAGATAAAGACACACAGAGGAAAGGAAGCTACCATACTTATCCTGCCATTTGAGAGAGAGGACTGCAGAAAAACATATGCCCTGAGAGACTGAAAGAGGTCCCTGAATCTGGAACCAGCAGAGCACAGAGGCACAGAAAGGGGCCCTTAAGGGGCTGGACCCATGGAGCAGTTCAAGGCTAAGGAGATGAGCCCAGCCATATGCCTTATAGCTCACAATTAAACTTGGGAAAAAATGGAGCAGCCAAGACTGAGAAAGGAGGCCCAGTAAGAGACAAGCGCTATGCTTGGTTGCTCACAGTTGTGCTCTGGAAGATGGTAGATTCTGCAGGGGAAGGCAGAGACCTCAGCAGAGGTCAATGATCATCTTTGCTACATGGCAGGATCCCAGAATCAACAGTAACTGACTTTGGTAAGAAAGCATCTCTGATGGTGCCTTGATATGGACATTTCATTGTCTCAGAACTGTAAACTTTTACCCCAAATAAATCCCCTTTACAAAAGCCAATCCATTTTTGGTACTTTGCATCAGCAGCCCTGTGGCAAACTAAGATGGGGAAAAACAAACAAACAAAAAAAAAACTTTGATATTACTATGACTTGTAGCTCTCCAAAGCTGAGCCCTACCCAACAAAATCTTATTCCTTGGTATTTAATTTCTTTCATTAGGGAAAAATTAAATTTAATATAAATAAAATTTAATTAAGTAATTTGATTTGATTTAAAATTAATTTACTTTTTTCTTTATTGGAAAATAATGGAGGAAAAAGTTGAAAAACACTGGTGTAAATCCAATTCCATGATCCTTTCCAGTTTGCTCTATTGCTTCTTCCATTTTGATTTTCAGTTAATTTGCCTTCTTTTGAGTAGAACCAACTACTTTGGGAGAAAAATAGTGAGATTCTTTGAAAGAATAGTGGCATATAATGAAGAACTGAGAAGGTCACGTGCATGCTTAAGGCAAGATACATACTCAGAAAATACCCAAGAAGACGTAAACTTTCAACACTGGCTGGACTTTATACTCAGTGAAAGCAGAAAGTGAAAGCTAAGTTAGAGTTCAAATGGCCTGATTAAGTATTGAGGAAGTGCCCCAATGCAGAGCCAATCTAAAGATCTGGAGAATTTTTTTTTTTTTGCCTTTCTTTCCTTTCCTTTCTTTTTATTTTTGTTTTTGTTGAAAATGTCCAGTTTTCAACAAAAAAATTACAAAGCATACAAAGAAACAAAAAAGTATGATTCATTTGTAGGAAAAAAAGAAATAGAAACTGTTCCTGAGGAAGCATGGGCATTTGATTAATAGACAAAGATTTAAAATCAACTATCTTAAATGTGTTTGAAGAATTAAAGGAAACCACAGACAAAGAACTAAAGGAAGCCAGGAGAACAATATCTCAACAAATAGAGAATAGCAATAAAGAGATAGGAATTATAAAAAGGAACCAAATAGAAAAATTTTTACCTGAAAATTACAATAACTGAAATGAAAACTTCACTAGAGGGTTTCAACAGCAGATTTTAGCAGACAGAAGAATGAATCAGCAAAACTGAAGATGTGTCAAATGGAAAGAGAAAGAGAGAATAAAGAAATATTAACAGAGCCTGAGAGCTGTGGGACACCATAATGTGTCAAATGAAATTATCCAATCGGAGAGGAGAAAGAGAGAAGAATAAAGAAATATTAATAGAGCCTGAGAGCTGTTACCAGTAGACCTGCCCTATGAGAAATGCTAAAAGGCATACTTAAGGCTGAAATGAAAGAACATTAGGCAACAACTAAAAAACATGAAGAAAAAAAGAGAACACTGGTAAAAGTAACTGCATAGGTAAAAAGGTACATATAAAAGTCAATATCATTATATTTGGGGTTTGTAACTCTCTTTTTTTTCCTAAGTGATTTAAAAGATACATGTATAAAATAATAAATATAAATCTATGTTAATTGGCACACAATGTATAAATATATAACTTGTGACAATAACAATATAACGGGAAGGATGGAAATGTTTAGGACCAGAGTTTGTGTATACTATTTAAGCTAAGTTGATATTAATTCAAACAAGGTTGTTATAAGGCTAAGATAATAATTGTAATCCTCAAGATAACCACTAAGAAAATAACTTTAAAATTATACAGAAAAGAAAATGAGAAGGGATTCAAAAGCATACACTACCAAACACTAAAACACAAAAGAAGGCAGTTTGGAGGAACTGAGGGAAATAAAAGATATGACATATAGAAAACAAACAGGAAAATAGCTGAATTCCTTCCTTATCAGTAATTACTTTAAAGGTCAGTGGGTTAAACTGTCAAATTAAAAGGCAGAGGTTGGCAGAATGGATAAAAAACCCTGATCACTCTATAGTCTGTCTATGAGACTCATTTTACATCCAAAGACACTAAGAGGTTGAAAATAAAAGGATGAAATAAGATATTCCATGTAAATAGTAACCAAAAGAGAGCTGGGGTGGCTATACTAGTATCATACAAAATAGATTTTAAGTAAAAAATTATTGTAAGAGGCAAAGAAGGATATTATATATTAATAAAAGGGTTTGTTCATTAAGAAAATATAACGATTATAAACATTTACACAACTAACAACAGAGTTCCAAAATATATAATGTAAAAATTACAAAACTGAAAGAAGAAATAGTTCACCAATAATTGTTGGAGACTTCTATACCCCCTTTCAATAATGAATTGAACAATTAGAAAGAAGATCAATATAGAGTTAGAAGTCTTGAACAACACTATAAACTAATTAGATCTCCTAAAAGCAGAAAAATACACATTCTTCTTAAATCCACTTGGAACATTCTCCAGAATAGACCATATGTTAGGCCACAAAACAAGTCTCAATAAATTGAAAAGACTGAAATCAGACAAAGTATGTTTTCTGACCACAGTGAAATGAAACCAGAAATCAATAACAGAGAAAACTACAAAATCTACGAATATTAAGAAATTAAATAACACAACTCTTAAATAATCAATGGGTCATAGAGGAAAACATAAGGGGAATTAGAAAATACTTTAAAATGAGCAAAAATTAAATGCAACATACCAAACCATATGGGCTGCAGCAAAAGCAGTACTCAGAGGGAAATTTATAGCTGTAAATGTATGCATTAATAAAGAACAAAGATCTAAAATCTATAACCTCACCTTAAACCTTAAGGAACTAGAAAAAAAAAGAGCTGACTAAATACAAAGCTAGCAGAAGGAAAGAAATAATAAAGATTACAGCAAAGATAAATGAAAGAATGGAGAAACAATGAGAAAATCAATAAAAACTAAAATTATTTATTTGAAAATATTAACAAAATTGACAAACCTTTACTTAACACTAGCCAAGAAAAAGAGAGAGAAGACTCAATTTACCTGAATCAGAAATCAAGGAGAGGGCAGTAATACTGATCTTACAGAAATAAAAAGGATTATAAGTGGGTATTATGGACATTTGTACACCAACGTATTAGAGACCTTAGGTGAAATGAACAAATTCTTAGAAACACACAAACTACCAAAACTGATTCAAGAAAAAATAGAAAATCTGAATAGACCTGCAACAAATAAGGAGATTAAATCAATAATCAAAAACCTTCCAACAAAAATATAAAGCCTAGGACCAGATGATTTCAATGGTTAATTCTACCAAACATTTAAAGAAGAATTAGCATCAATTCTTCTCAAATGTTTCAAAATAGATTGGTGAGGAGGAAACACTTCCTGACTCATTCTATGAAGCCAACATTACCCTGATACCAAAGCCAAACAAAAACATTACAAGAAAAGAAAACTACAGACCAGTATCCCTTATGAATATAGATACAAAAATCCTCAACAAAACACTCGCAAACCAAATCCAACAGCATATTAAAGGGATTATACATTTATGACCAAATGTAATTTATCCGAAGAATTCAAAGGTGGTATTTTAATTTCCTAGTTGCTAAAATAAATATCATACAATGGATTGGCTTAACAACAGGAATTTATTGGCTCATAGTTTCAGAGGCTAGAAATCATGCTTCCTCCCAGGGTCAGTATCTTCTGGCTGGCCAGCAATCTTCAGGGTTCCTTGGCTTTTTCTCACATAGCAATGCACACGGTGGCATCTCCTTTCTCTTATGAGATCCATTGACTTCCAGATTCTGGATGTTCCCCATGGCTTTTCTCCTCCATGTCCAATTTCCTTTGCTTATGAGACCTTCCAGCCATATTGGATTAAGACTCACCCTCATTCATTTCAGGTACACCTTAGCTAATAACATCTCCAAAGGTCCTATTTGCAAATAAGTTCACACCCACAGAACCAGAGGTTGGGACCTGAACATGTCTTTTGGGGAATGCATGATTCAATCCCCAGCAGGTGGCTCAACATACAAAAATCAGGTATACCTAGTTTTACTGCACTTCGCTTTATTGCACTTTGCAGGTATTGTATTTTTTTACAAACTGAAGCTTTGTGGCAGCCCTACATCAAGCTAGTCTATTGGCGCCATTTTTCTAACAGCATATTCTCACTTCGTGTCTGTGTCACTTTTTGGTAATTCTGAAAATATTTAAAATTTTTCATAATTATTTTATCTGTTGTTAATCTGTGTTCAGTGATCTTTGAAGTTACTATTATAATTGTTTTGGGGTACTACAAACCACACTCATGTAAGACAGTGACCTTAATTGATAAGTGTGTGTGTTCTAACTGCTCCACAACTGGCTATTCCCCTGTCTCCCTCCCTTTCCTCAGACCCCCCTGTTCCCTGAGATACAACACTATTGTAATTAGGCCACTATTGTAATTCACCCAAGTGAAAGGAAGAGTTGCACATTTCTCACTTTAAATCCAAAGCTAGAAATGATTAAGCTCAATGAGGAAGGCATGTTGAAAACCAAAACTAGGCCTCTTGAGTCAAACAATTAGCCTAGTTGTGAATGCAAAAGAAACTTTCTTTTTTTTTTTGTCTTTATGAGGTCCCTATATACTCCCACCCCCTTCACCCCACTCTTCCCCCATAAAAACAACCTCCTCCATCATCATGAGACATTCATTGCATTTGGTGAATACATCTCTAAGCACTGCTACACCTCATGGTAAATGGTCCACATCATAGCCCTCATTCTCCCACATTCCACCCGATGTTCTTAAAGGAAATTGAAAGTGCTACTGCAGTGAACACATGGATGCTAAGAAACAGAAACAGCCTTATTGCTGATATGGAGAAAGTTTTAGTGGTCTGGATAAAAGATTAAACCAGCCACAACAA
Organism: Dasypus novemcinctus; assembly: GCF_030445035.2. Classification (NCBI taxonomy): domain Eukaryota; kingdom Metazoa; phylum Chordata; class Mammalia; order Cingulata; family Dasypodidae; genus Dasypus; species Dasypus novemcinctus. Next base: position 16,406,753 of record NC_080690.1, on the reverse strand, counting down.
ATCCCTTAAGTCAAAGCCTAATCCAGAGCAACGTCCTAACTCTATTCAATTCTATGAAGGCTAGGAGAGGTGAGGAAACTGCAGAAGAAAAGTTTGAAGCTAGCAGAGGTTGGTTCATGAGGTTTAAGGAAAGAAGCTGTCCCCATAACATAAAAATACATAGTGAAGCAGCAAATGCTAATATAGTAATAGAAGCCACAGCAAAATACCCAGAAGATCTAGCTAAGATCATTGATGAAGATGGCTACACTAAACAACAGATTTTCAAGGTAGACAAAACAGCCTTCTGTTGGAAGAAGACACCATCTAGGACTTTCATAGCTAGAAAGGAGAAGTCAATGCCTGACTTCAAAGCTCAAAATACAGGCCAACTCCCTTGTTAGGGGTCAATGCAGCTGATGACTTTAAGTCGAATCCAAAAAGTCCTAGGGCCCTTAAAAATTATGCTACACCTATTAAAACTCTATGTTCTATAAATGGAACAACAAAGCTGGATAACAGCACATCTGTTTACATTCAATAAACAACATGGTTTACTGAATATTTTAAGCCCTCTGTTGAGACCTAATGCTCAAAAACAAAGATTCTTTTTAGAAGATTTCTGCTTATAGAAAATCACCTAGTCACCCAAGAGCCCTGGCGAAGATGTAAATGAGATATGTTGTTTTCATACTTGCTGATATAACATCCATCCTGCAACCCAACCTATGGATCAAGAAGTAATTTTGACTTTCAAGTCTTACTGTTTAAGAAATACATTTTCTAAGGCTATAGTTGCCATAGATAGTGATTCCTCTGATGGATCTGAGCAAAGTAAATTGAAAATGTTCTGGAAAGGATTCACCATTCTAGATGCCATTAAGAACATTCATGATTCATGGGATGAAGTCAAAATATCAACCATGAACAGGAGTTTTGAAGAAATCAATTCCAGCCCTTATGAATACCTTTGAGGGATTCAAGACTTCAGTAAGGGAAGTAACTGAAGATGTGGTAGAAGTAACAAGAGAACTAGAATTAGAAGAGAAGCCTGAAGATGTGACTGAATTACTGCAATTTCATGATAAAATTTTAATGGGTGAGGAGTTGCCTCTTATGGATGAGCAAAGAAAGGGGTTTCTTGAGATGGCACCTACTCCTAGTGGAGATGCTATGAACATTGTTGAAATGACAACAAACGATTTAGAGTATTACATAAACTTAGTTGATGAAGCAGTGGCAGGATTTGAGAGGATTGACTCCAATTTTGAAAAAAGTGCTACTGTATGTAAAATGTTATCAAGCAGCAATGCATGCTACAGAGAAATCTTTCATGTAAGGAAGAGTCAATCAATGTGGCAAACTTCATTGTTGTCTTATTTTAAGAAATTGTCACAGTCACCACCCTGACCAGTCAGCAGCCATCAATACTGAGGCAAGACCTTCCACCAGCTAAAAAGAGTATAACTTGCTGAATGCCCAGGTGATAGTTAGCATTTTTCAGTAAGAAGGTATTTTTAAATTAAGGTATGTACATTCTTTTTTTAGACATACTGCTACTGTAAACTTAGTAGACTATAGTATAGTGAAAACATAACTTTTATATGAGCTGGGAAACTAAAACATTGGTGTGACTTGCTTTGTTGGGTTATTCTCTTTGTTGCAGTGGTCTGAGACTAAACCCACAATTTCACCAAGGTATGCCCATGAATGATCACATGATCATATCAACTGATGTAGAAAATACATTTGACAAAACCTAACACCGTTTCTTGATTAAAAACACTCAAAAACTAGGAATAGAAGAGGTTACTTCCTCAGTATGATAAAGGGAATATATGGAAAACCCACAGCTCACATCATACTCAAAGGTAAAAGATTGAAAGCCTTAATTCAACACTGGAATTAAGACTAGAAAATTAGAGCAATTAGACTAGAAAAAGACTTAAAGGCATCCAAATTGGAAAGGAAGGAGTAAAACCATCACTCTTTCTAGATGACATGATCTTATATGTAGAAAATCCTAAGGAATCCACATACAAAAATTTTGGAGCTAATAAGTTCAGCAAAGTTGTAGATACAAGATCAACTTATAAAAATCAGTTGTACTTCTATACACTATCAATTAACAATCTGAAATGAAATTAAGAAAATAATTCAATTTGCAATAGCATCAAAAAGAATAAAATAAGAATAAATTTATCAGAAAAAGTACAAGACATGGACTGAAAACTATAACACAATGCTGAAAGAAATGCAAGGATACAAATAAATGAATAAACACCCTAGGTTTATGGATTGGAAGACTTAATATTGTTAAAATGGCAGTACTCCACAAAGTGATCTATAGATACAGTGCACTTTCTATCAAAACTCCAATGGCATTTTGGCAGAAATGAAAGAGTTGATTCTAAAATTCATATGGAATGCATGGACCTTGAATAGCCAAAGAAATCTAGAAAAACAATAACAAATTTAGAGGATTCATACTTCCCAAATTTCAAAATTTGTTACAAATCTACAGTAATAAAGATTGTGTGGTATTGGCATAAGGATAGACATATAGATTGATGGAATATATTCAAGAGTCCAGAAATAAACCCATACATGTGTGATCACTAGGTTTTTAACAAGAGTGTAAAAACCATTCATTGAGGGTATAGTCTCTTCAACAAATGGTACTGGGAAAACTGGATAACTGCATGTAAAAGAATGAAGTTGGATACCTACCTCACACCATATATAAAAATTAATTCAAAATGGATTAAATAGCTAAATTTAAAAGGTAAAACTATTTTTAAAAAGCATTTAGAAGTAAACATTGGGACAAATCTTCATGGCCTGGGATTTGGTAATGGTTTTATAAATATGACATCAAAAGCACAAGGAACAAAACAAAAAATAAACTGGACTTCATCAAAATTTTTAAAATTCTTGTGCATCAAAGGACACAATCAACAGAGAAGAAACAACCAACATACATAGTCAGATAAAATATTTACAAATCATATATCTGATAAGGCTCTAGTATCCAGAATATATGAAGAACTCTTAAAACTAACAATAAAAAGATAAACAATCCATTTAAAATGAATAAATAATATGAATAGAAATTACTCCAAAGAAGATACACAAATAGGTAACATAGCATATGAAAGATGCTGTTCACACTAGTCATTATAGAAATGCAAATCAAAATCACCTCACAATAGTACCACAGAATGAGGTACCACTTTATACCTACAGGATGCCCATAATTAAAAAAAATTAAAAAAGCAACCAAAAAATAACAGATGTTGGCATTGTGATAAGAAAAAGAAATAAGATATATAGTTGAAAAGAAAAACATAAGGGAAGCAGACTTGGCCCAGTGGTTAGGGTGTCCATCTAAAGAAAAACATAAGGGAAGCGGACTTGGCCCAGTGGTTAGGGTGTCCGTCTACCACATGGGAGGCCCACGGTTCAAACTCCAGGCCTCCTTGACCCGCATGGAGCTCGTGCAGTGCTGATGCACACAAAGAGTGCTGTGCCACACAGGGGTGTCCCCCGCGTAGGGGAGCCCCATGTGCAAGGAGTGCGCCTGGTAAGGAGAGCCACCCAGCGTGAAAGAAAGTGCAGCCTGCCTAAGAATGGCACTGCCCACATGGAGAGCTGACACAACGAGATGACACAACAAAAAGAGACACAGAATCCCGTGCTACTGATAATAACAGAAGCGGACAAAGAAGAAGATGCAGCAAATAGACATAGAGAACAGACAACCGGGGCGGGGGGGTGGGGGGAAGGGGAGAGAAATAAATAAATAAATAAATAAATCTTTTTTTTAAAAACTATCATTATTTATAGATTTGTTATTTTCTACCTAAAAAATCCATGAGAATTAACTGGTCAACCATTAGAACTAGTAAAATTTTAACAATGCTTAGATAAAATATTGTCATATAAATATCAATAGATTTTTATACACTACAGTGGTTAATTAGAAAATACAATAAAAAATCTCATTTAAAAATATAAAAGTATAAAATAACTGGGAATAAACCTAATAATAAAAGTGCAAGAATTACAGGAAGAAAAATTCTTGAACTCATTATGAAAAGAAACTTCACAAAAAGAGACAATAATTTTTTAAGAGCAAACACCAATGAGAGTAGATATTTCCTACTAGTTAGCAAAATACATTTTAAAGCACAGGAAAATAAATTAATGGAACAGACAACAAGTTAAAATAAATCCATGACTATATGGGAATTTATATGTGTTACATGTGGAATTTCAAAGCAGCAGAGACAGGATGAGCTACTTCATAAATGGCATTGATACATTTGGTTATCCATGTGGAAATATTAAATTTAGACTTTTATCTCACATCTTTCACAAAAATAAATTCCAGATGGGTTGAAAAGCCAATTTTTCAAAGTATTAGAAGAAAATATAGATGATTATATTTATACACCAGGAATTATGAAGGACTTCTTAAACAAGATGGTAAATGCAAATGTCATAAAGGAAAAAAGAAAAGAAAATATTAAGAAAACCTCTGAACAAAAAGGCTTTGTAAACACAGTGAAAAGACAATATTTGCCACATACATAATAAGGATTAAAATCAGAATACATGAAGAACTCCTGGTAATCACTGAGAAAATGTTAAATCATCCAATATAAAAATTGACAAAATATATGGATAGACACGTATAAATTGGTAAAATGCATGACCAGAACAGAAGAGAACATATATGAAATACACATTAAAAGATGCTTAATCGCGATAATATATAGGGTTTTTTCAAAGGCAATGTAGCTATTTTCTGTAACCAGTCTCATATTTCTCATGTATCCCTATCCTATCAAGGTATACGTGGTATAGGATTTGAGAGGTCAGGAGGTCTTATCTAACTAATCACTAATCCCATGGTGCTGATTTCCACTGAGGTGCTGCTGGAATACTCAAGACTTGTGTTTTGACTTAATCAGAGTCATTGCTGCATTGGCTGTGTGTCAGTTTCTGGATGATTCAAAAGCAGATTGAAAGTCACTCTTGGGATGGGCCTTATTCAGTTTTATAAAAATGACACTGAGAAGGAAGCAGATGTGGCTCAATCAGTTGGGCTTTGTCTACCATATGGGAGGCCCTGGGGTCGTGTCCTGGGTCCTCCTTGTAAAGACAGGCTTGCCCTTATGCCAAGGAGTGCCACCTGGCCCGCAAGTGCCCCAGAGTGCCGACTCAGCAAGGTGACGCAACAAAAAGAGAGACAAGTAAAAACACAGAAGAGCATGCAGCAAATGGACGCAGAGAGCAGACAACAAGCAAACCATGGTGGGGAGGAGGGGGAATAAATAAAAATACAGACACACAGAAGAACGCACAGCAAATGGACACAAAAGAGCAGACAGCAAGCAAGCTGTAAGGGAGGCAGGAATTATATATATATATATATATATTTTTTTTTTTTTTTAATGACACTGAGAACACTGTCCTCCATCAGATCTAGAATGGGTTATGTAATATTGGTGGGCTCTGGGTCACATAATGGATAAAACCAGACATGCAAGCTCCAAGGTTAGGTAGATTTTTCCATTAACAGTATTCCCTTTTGCTCCTCCCTTATCCCTAGGATACAAGAAAGATCATCACTGGGTAATTTAATCATATTGTCTCCAAGCTATAGAGATAATAATCAGCTGTTTCTCATAGTTGGCCCAGCTAGAAGTTTTGGTAACTGACTTAGGTGAAAATTAGAAAGTTTCTTTTTCTTTTGTTGTATAATATCTTGTTGAACCATTGGATGATAGAGCTGTTATATAAGGAACGGACTGGAAGCCACTTTAGAGCCATGACCCAAGATCCCTGAGATATGAAAATTTATCCCAAAGACCTCCTAAGTTCATCTTCAAAAACCATATTGCCTTTTCTTTTAGGTTCAATATAGATTCTTTAATCTTCTCTGTGATAGGAAATGTTAGCAATAGCATAACCTTTTTAGCTTACCAGCAGGAAATCTAGGACTATTTGATTTTTAAAACCACTGGGTCTGGTAAATTCAGGCTACTTTGCTGTGTGCTTCTAGAACCTGCACTTTATCAGCCAAAGTTAAGAACAATTTTTTGATAATCTTTTCAACTTATATGACCTGCACTGTTGGAATTAGAGCCCTAATGATGCCAACAAAGTATTTCTCTAGATAGATTGGCCTCCCATCAGAATCTTCACAAAGAAACTTAGTCCATTGGAGTATTTGGAGAATTATTTATTTGAAATTTTCTAATTATAGCCCCATATGTGCAAGTAGGGTTTGATGTGGCAGACAAGAGTATTTATTGATTCAAAAGAAAGACCAATAGGGTTTCATATAGTTCCACACACAAAAAGGAGAAATTGTTACAGAAGAGAGCCAGGAATCAGAGAAATTTTTTAGTTATCTCAGGATAAGAGACAAATCATGTGTAGTTAAACAAGGTTTGCAGAGGTTTTTGTAGGCTGGGCAGTGTATTAAGCTAACCAAGGTTGGTAATTTTGTCCCTGCATTGGCATTAAGATGAGTGTTGCATATATGACATTTATTTAGGTAAGGTTCTAGATTTGACCTCAGGCTCTATTGGAATTCAAGATGTTAGGCTATTGTAAATACCATATAGTAGGTGAGAGGTAATATAGTATTGTAAGTTATATCCAAAGTATTTAAGGGGTGGCTATAAAGATTTTAAGGGTAGGACTGGATGGTAGATGGCACACCTAGTAATTAGTTAGGTTGATTGTAATAGTGGAAACCTGAGACAGATTATAGACTTTGGGAGATGGTTGTCCTTGAAGGAACCCTGAGGCTTTGATGAGACCTTGGATTTGTCAAAGAATAAAATGGACCAAGTAACAATTGTTGTGCTGGGTGATTGGCCAAAGGGGGCAGGGTAAGTATCTGCAAACCTGGTATGTTCCAGGAAGCACAAGAGTAGGTTGCGTGTGAGAATAAGGAGTTTTGAAGGCTCCAGGTAATCACTGAACTTGACCATTGGGATTTAGAAATAGAAGTTATTACAAAATTTGATGACTTGTCTGGAGTCTAAAAGTTCAAGGGTAGATGTGTTGGGGTAAACATAAACACCACAAAAATGCATGCTAGCTGTATCTTCCATGGCCCTGGTATGAACAGTATTTTACTCAAGGGGAAATAACTATTAATAGATTGACTTAGGAGGGTATAAACTAGGGAGTTAGTTAGAGACAAGACTTATTTGGAATTATCACATAAAGATCTTAGAAAGCTTGGCAGAAGAGATAATAGTTGGCATGAGCAAGGCCTAGACCCAAGAAAGTTATCTTCAATGGTAAAGGGAAATATATAAGAGTATATCAGAATTGTTATAACCTTAAGGTGTTAAATAGGGGATAACATGACCAAAATGATAAAGAACGAAATCATGCAAAGGAGAGTATGAGAATCAGTAGTTTGAGGCATCTAGTAAAAGTTTTACTTCATCAGTTTGGAGCAGAAGCTCTCTACTTCATGTACAGCCTACTTGTTCCAAGGAACTTAGGACAACAATCTATTTCTGGAAGTCATCTTCTTCTGGGTGTTTTTCAGATAACCTCCATTTAACATCTCCAATGCAAGCATTTTCCCACATCTTCAGTAAATAATTTGGTTTTTCGGGCTTCTTTTTACCCAAATGTCAACACCTCATAATTTAACTTCAGAGTCAGTTGTTAGATGGCTCTAAAGAAGACTTTCATTGGTGCATCCTCCAGAGTACCCATTCTTCAGGTTAAAAGGAGGAGACCTCTGAGGGTGGGTTTCCAGGGAAGGCTTTTTTACACCTACAGTTAAGTTGGTTCTTGACAATATTTAGTTATGTCTTCCTGAAACAGGGTTAACTCAGATTCATGATACAAGTGGGGAAGATGGCATTGGAGAAGGTAGGAAGGGCTCAGCTCTCTCACAAAACAATGGAGGAAGAGCAAAGAGCTGTCTGAGGAAGCTGCTTTAGGGTATATGCAGATGAGGAGTATGCTGTGCATCCTCCAGGAGGATGAGGGACAGAGAGATGAAGCTGCCAAAATGAAAACCATGAATTACCAGCGCTACAGGCTGGGAATGGCACCCATCACACACAAGGCAAACATACTGGATAAAACCCGTGGTTCACTGCAGCCAACTGAGAGGGGAACAGACCTCTTCCACCCTGGTAAGAGAGAGGGTGTGCGGGAGGGCAGAAGAGTGGTCTCTCTTCAGTGAGTTTGGCCAGTGGTGCCCACTTTAAATCTCAGCTTTGGACAGACCAGAATCATGGGCAGAAGGAGGTTAAAAGCAACACCTCTGTGGAAAGAGTCATTGACCAGCACCATCTGCTGTCCAGTCAGGAAACTGCAAAGAGGAAAAAAAAAACCACGCTTTTTGGAATCTCTCCTCCTAGACCCCTTGGACCAGATCTACGCCCCATTAGTGAGTCCCTGGCCTTATTTTGGTAGCTTAAGCTGGAAATTTTTAAAGATTTAGAATAAGTTGAACCAAAAATCAAAGAAGAGCCATGAAACAAAACCACTAGACAAGACAGAGAAATTGACCATCAGAGTAAAAAACTCACCAACATATTCAGATACCCAGACATCAGCAAATAATTATAGGTCATAATAAGAAGCAGGAAGAGATGGCCCAACCAAAGGAACAAACCAAAAATCCTGACGAAACACAGGATTTAAGGCAACTAATCAATGAAAATCACATCAATCTCCTAAATCAATTCAAGGAGTTGAGGGAAAATATGAATGACTAAAGAGATAAAAAGATATTAGGAAAACACTGGGTGAGCATAATGAACAATTTAAAAGCCTGCAAAGAAAAGTATCAGACCCTCTGGGAATGAAAGACACATGGATCAGATTAAAAATACTTTAGAGGCATCTAACAGCAGATTTGAATTGATGGAAGACAGAATTAGTAACTTGAAGGACCAGCATATGTGCACTTGAAAAGACAAGAGAGTGGAAAGAGAAAACAATGAAGAAAAAAAAAGAAACAGGATCTCAGAGAATTGAATGACAACATGAAATGCACAAACATACATGTTATTGGAGTCCCAGAAGGAGAAGAGAATGGAAAAGGGGCAGAAAGAATATTTGAGGAAATTTCCCAACTTCTATGAAAGACATAAATAGCAATACCCAAGACAGACAACACATCCCAAACAGAATAAATCCAAATAGACCTATCTGAGACACCTTCTATTCAGAAAGACAAATACCAGAGATAAAGATTCATGGTACAAGATTCATGAGACCTGCAATTTAGCTGCATCTTCACAAAGTGAATTAATAATCTGTGAGTTCCAGAGAGGGCTAACCTGATCTAATGGACATTAGAACTAAAAGTAAAACTCTTCACCAAGGAACTCTGAAGTCATCAGTAACACTGTTTGTATGCTATACATTCCCAAAGAGTATGGACTGTAACATTTTTTGCCAAATAGTTAACACACTGCAAGATCCACATCTCTTAGGAAATGAATGTGAGTCTCACTGAACTCAGTGTAGGACAGCTAGATATAACACACAAAGCAGCTTTATCTAAGTGAGTTTAAAGTCTAGATTTGTGTGTTAGTCTCTGGCTGGATCAAAAGCAGACTATAAAGTGTCTCTTGAGAGAGACTATTATTCAATTTTTTGTTATTGACCCTGAGAGCATGATCCTCAGGCAGGTCTCCATGCAGGCTTCTCCTTTCACACCTTGGCAAATAAAAAAAAGCAAGCCTGATTCTGTTTTTTCTAATTTAAAAAATCTATACTTTTATTCCAAAAATAAATATAAAATATACTCCTGCCTGAGTACTCAGCTAACTGATAATAGAATCTGCCTCTTGAGAGGAGTCTGGGTAATGATCAAAGGGCTTGTTTTATATATATTGCTTAACATGCTACGTAGGGTGGACCATTGACTAGGGGTGCAGTGATACTCAGAGATGTACTTACCAGGTGCAATGGATGTGTCACGATGATGGGAGAGAGTGTTGCTGTGGGGGGAGTGGGGGGTGGGGGCGGTGGGGTTGAATGGGACCTCATATTTTTTTAATGTAATTTTTAAAAATAAATAATTTTTAAAAAAACATGATACGTAGTAAATGCATAATAAATTGTCATTGAATGAATGAATGATGAATGAATGAAAATGTATTTATTGATAGTGTGAGCAAAAACAATACTTAGGGTAAGTGCGAGTTAAGGAAGTAGTAAGGAACTGCATAGAAAATTCATTCAAGAGATTTGGCCGTTTGCTAGGGGAGATGGTAGGGTCAGGGGAAGACACTGTGGGGCCTTTATTTCTCACTCATATTTTGTTCTCCAGGGTTTCCTCACACCTTAATATGTTCTCTTAATAATACCTCCTTGGTCCCCATGACCTTCAAACTGCGTATCCCTGGGGATGGCCTTGGGAGTAAAAGCATTTCAAGCAGTGAGCAGTATTCAGACGACAGAAGACCATCTTGGAAGACGGAAGAAATACCAACAATGAAACCAAAAGAATTCACCATCATGCCCAGCTGTGGCACCATTCGCTCCCAGGGATTTGCTGCTATTAAGGTAAAGCTCAAAGCTTTCTGCACATATGGCCAGGCAGTTGAACTTTCAAATAGCTATTTGGACCACATCTGGGTTTTGCTCTATAGTGTCCTGTGTCAGTGGGTGAGAAAAGTGAAGCCTACAAAGAAATAAACTACTGCAGCAAAAGAAATTGGATACAAATACATAGGGCAAAGGAGTTCATGCTGCTGCAGTGGAATTACATCAGTCTAGATGCATTGCCTTCACGAGGACAGTGGATTCTAGGTATTTCTAGTGAAATCGCTGTTCTGTACAGATAGCGTACCCATTGGCACTAAGATAAAAAGATTTAAGAACTCATGGATGATTAGGTTCTCTTTCCTTCAGACTCAAAATCTTTGTATCAATAAAAATATCCAGATTTAGATGACTGAGATATCTAACCCATTCAGATTTTTCATGTGAACCTGAACTGCATGGCAAATGTGGTTGTGATGTTGCTGTGCTTGAATTTAGGTCTGCAGGAATAGCAGTGAGGAAGCTATTTGTTTGCCCTTCCAAGCTTTGTCTCAAATCAGAGTGATGTGGTGCTTTGGTTATGGCCTCATGGGCCATCAGCAGAATTATTTCATGGTTACCTGTGAAAGGCAGTAGCTGTCTTCCCTCACTTATTTTTGCTGCTCCAAACAGTTAGGTCTAGCAATATTGAAGGCTACTCAGTGAAAACAATTCAATGGTCTCTGGGAAAGAAAACAGATAAGAACTCATAGATAAGGTTGTTGATTTTCTCCTTAGTCATTATCATTGAACATTTAAACCAGCTATTGGTTTATCCTCAAAATTTACTTTAAATGCTTCATAACATCTCACCAAGAATATACTCAACTAATTCTCTTCTGGGAGTTCTCAGCAATTCCATGGACTTCTCCTTGGACCCAGTGAATTCTGATATCATATAAACACTATAATTTAGTTACTAACTGTGGTTTTCCTACTAAGAAGTGCTGCTGTTGCAATAGATTTATTTACTTATTCCTTAGTAATGTTCAACCTACATGTTACCTATCCTTTTTTTTTTTTTTTGCCTTTCCCAGATAGCATAGAATTATTTGTAGAAGGAAGTACAGAAATATAGCAACTCCCTAGCAGCCTCCAGCCAGAGCCCACTTGCTCCTCTGCCTTGTAACCAGAGCCCAGAAATAAAAACAAGGAATTACAGTCACACTAAGAATCTCTGCACACCAGTGCAGCTGCTTCTCTGCAAATCTGACGAGTTTTCTTTCCAAATCAATGACTCCACCTTCACTTGAGAGCTTTCTCTATGCTTCTATTTTCCCTCCGGATCTGCACTTTAAGTAGGTCTATATGGACGCAAATTTGCATCCAGTGATTCTCATTGCAATCTGAAAAAAATTTTAATTAGGATCTGATACACAACTTCTGGATAGAAAAGCCTTAACACATTCCAGAAGCTGTTTTCTAGAATTACAAGCATCTCTTCTAGGACAAAACATTTTAAAAACAATTAAAAAATTTAACCAGGCTTTCAAAAACCTAAATGTAAAGTTTCACAATAGCAAATAAAAATGAAGAGTAAAATATTCTGGCCAAACATTGTCCTTAGATTGAAACCTTACTATGGAGCTTCCTGTTTTCTACTCTAATAATGAATATTTGTGGGGAGGCAAGATTTGGGATAAAGCAAATACTATCTAATTGATTTCTTATCCCCTCTACTCCAGTTTCTGACAATGACATAGTTATGTTCATTTGTTTTGCTGTAAGAGAAATTTAACTGTAATGTTCTGTCAGCATATTGAATTTTCATAATTCATACTGCCCAGAGGCGTAGAAAACAATTTAAATTGCAATAATTAAGTTTGTTAGTATTGCTCATCCTCCACGGTCACTTTCCCCCTCGTGTGCATCTATGGCTTCTTTGATACAAACTCCTCTGAAATGAGCAAACCTTTTGTACTAAGAACCATTTGGCTTCTAACCTAGACTTTGAAGAAACTCAGCATGCCCTGATCCTGAAATGTAACTTGTTCAACTAAAAATGTAAAACATCATACATCTGATAAAGTGCTCAGAAGTCGCACTGATCAGTGGAGTCCTTCCCTTGTCTCTTTTCTCCCCCAAATCCAAGAGAAAGCTGACCTTTTTAGAAGAGCAACTTTTCACCTTTTTCTCTCCAGGTGACCTTATGCTCCAACACTGTGCAGAAATATGAGCTGGCCCTGGTGGTAGATGTGGAGGGCATTGGAGAAGAAGTGCTGGCGCTCTTAATTACAGCAAGGTATCAAGCTCACCTGCTCTCTCTTCAGGCGTCTCCTCTGAGCCTCCAGCAGCGGGCTGCCTCTCCAGAAGGCTGCATGCCTGCCAACCACTACACACTGGATTTGTTCGGCATTCCTGGGGGGAAAGTTGAATCTGATATTCAAATGATAAAGCTTTAAAACAGCAAGTGTTTCTAAAGCACCTTTGGTGGAGATAAGAGAAGTAATATGTGTGTTTTGCAGTGTTAAGAATAATATGCTCCTTAATGAGTCTGACTTTCAAAATATAAAATCAAAAAGTTTTAGCAGGAGGTGAAAAGTGGCTGGTTTTTATTTTTATCTTTAAATACAGTACTCGGGAGTTTTGCCGAAGGAAGAGTGGTGCTCTCAGTTCCTCTAGTGGAAGATCCCTTTAGCAAGAGATCCCTGCTCCTGGGCACTGTCATTCAGACTGGAATTGCAGGCCATCAGTTGGACCACAAAATGAGCCTCGTATCTAACAACAGAAACTCCTCAGAGCCATCTCTAGTTCCTCTTTTTTTTTTCTGTTAATTTTTATAGAGGCAGCAGTGACCCCTGGAGCCAGTTTAACATCCTGGCTCTGCTATTTATTGACGTGTCGCCCTTGACTAAGTTAGTCTTTCTGATAGTGGTGATGGGACACAGGAGTGTTATCTACTGATGATGTGATGTCAGGGACTCTTAAAAACACCATAGGGCCACTCTCTTCCTAAAGCAAACAGGGTCCAGATCTGGGACATTAAAATGTATGGATGAAACTTCAGTTTGTAGGAAAGAGAGAAAATGACTTATCAGCGAAACTCTGATAATGATAATGTCAATCCCTAGAGTTCAGTTCTCTCATGAATCTTAGGAAAACATACCTTAAAGAAGGTGCAGACACACTGGTTGGTGGGAGATAATAACTGGCATCATTTCATAGGTCTTGAGCTAGGATGATGACAAAAGAATTTCAATTGGGGGACCCACTGCCTGCCCACTTTTGGATATATTACTTCCAAAGAGCTAACTAATTATTTTTTGTTTAAAAGCAGTAAAAACTCTCTCATCTGATCCTCTCTATGCCCAAGTTTGCCTTTTTCTCTAGCCTTGCATTTCTTTTCTACATGGGCTTATTTAGATATTTCCCAGACCCTTTTCCCTATAGATAGCAATAGCAAATCCTGATTTTCTTTTTTTTAATCTTTAGATCTAAGAGCTTCCTATCAACATACATTCTGTGACCTGGGTTGAACATTATAAATGCTCTCAGCACAGCACTTCAGGCTGTAAAGGAGTAGTGTTAAGAAAGTCAGTGGGCCAGCTGACTACTTCCATTCTAGCTAAAAATGGACGCTTCATTCCATGCAAAACACAAGCTTTGCAGTTAAAGACTCTTTCATATCATTACTTTCAGTGTAATCTGTAGGAACTACTCATTGACTCTCAGTGGAAGAGTTCCTTTAAGAATGTGCACCCTCAGAAATTCCCTGAGAATTTGCACCTCAGTCAGCAGTGACTGCTTGCCGTGCCTTCTGCCTCTCGTTAACCACCTCCTACTGACCACTTCCGTGGCATTGTGCCTCTCCCATCACTTACACTGTCTCCTTTATTTCTCACAACAACCCTAAGAAGAATGTCTTATCCTCATTTTACCTGTGAGGAAGAGGAGATTCAGAGTGGGAAAGCAATTTGCCCAAGGCCACATAGAGTGGACTTGGTAAGGTCAGTATTTGAACCTGGCCTTGTCTTATTCAAAAGCTAGTGCTCTTAGCCATTGCACTATATCACAGGCTAGTGGGCAGGCTAGACATTGAGAGTCACAGACATAAAGTAAAACCCCAGATACCTAATAATAAGCCAACTGCAAACACAGGGCTTCAATTTTGCTCCCTTCCCTACACAAGACTCCCCCACCCTCTCCACCCACAACGCCTCCCTCCATATTGAGAACCTGTCACCATGCCTGCTCTGGGGTGGACAGCTGCGTGAGCCTGCTCACCCAAGGCAGCTGTTCTGCAGAGGAATTGGAATTATTACTGTATTTGAGTGGTACAAGCTGTTGCTAGTCCTTTGGGGACTTTTCTGAGTGGTCCAAAGTGTCACAGCTACTTAGGACCTCATGCTGGTCACCAGCCCTGCTTGACATGGGAACAGATCCACCACCCTAAGGAACTTGCACCATTGCATTCCCTGGTCAAAGGAAGACCAAATATGAAAACACAATGGAAATGTTAGTCATTACCCACAGAAGACAGCTGTTTGCAGATTCCCGCTTCAAGACCTTTCATGATTAAAAAGTGGTGACTAGGGGCTAAGGGAGAAGGATGACAGGAGAGAAAATTTGGAAATGATTAATATAGTTATTAGAGAAAAACTACTATGTGACAATGACAAATGAGTTTAACTTGGAACTTTGCATTCTTTATATTAACCAAGCTCTCTATCCTTTTGAATTAATGGGCTTCTTCGAGCAGGTGCGTTGTACCTACCCTCCATGTCATTAATCCAGAGGTGGACTTTGGGCGCTGCTTCTTGAAGTACCCTTATAAAAAAACAGTCAAGCTTGTCAATAATCATGACCTCCCAGGAGGCTATGAGGTCCTGCCTCAGGTGAGTTACTTTATCGTTCTTCACTGTTCATTTTTCTTCAGTTGGAATCCCCTGATGAGAAAGAGAAATGCTTCTAAAGAACCATATTGCTGAACACATGACCTTATATAATTCTGACTTTTAATTCTCAGATAATCAGGGGATGGTGTTATAAACCCACAGCTGGACTGCCAGCTGCACGAGTGAGCAGTTGCAGGTGCAAAGAGTTGTTAATTTCCCAGGGAAATTGCCTTGATAGAGAAGTTAAAGGCTCAATTTAAGCCGACACGCAAAAGTTGCACCTGCAATTAATTGCCTCAACCAGGCAGCAGAAACGAAGCAGAGCTAGAAGGTTTCATTTATGTCCATTGCTGTGACTTGAACAGCATCACTGAGATGCAGCACTGCAATATTTGTAAATGGTTTATGGTACCAGGAGGCTAAAGACAATACAGGCATGAGAAAGGGGGAGTTGTTTCTTAATGTTTTTAAACAGGCATGGATAAAAGATTTTAAAAATCTATACAGTAATGGAAGGTTACTTATGAGATACTACCAAGAGTGAATTTTATTTTAAAACTCAGTTACACATGTACACTATGGTAATAGAATTTTAAGCAAAAAAGCAAAGGGGGGATTGACTGGGCTACAAATTCAGTGAGTTAAAGAGCAGAATAGGGGCCACAGAACCAGTGGAGGTTTAGGCTGTTATAAAAACGCAGGATTCAGCTAGTGGTAGTAGGTTATCAGTCAAAGCACAGCCAGAATTTCGTCTTTAGATGTTATCATTGTTATTTTTAAATGGGAACTTGAAAAAAGTAAATAATGTTCAGAGTAACCAGAACGGCTGTCCATTCACCTGGAAATCCAAGTCATGTGAGAAGCAAACACCAGAGTTTAATCTGAAACACAGAAGGCTTAGCTAGGACTGGATCACTACTCTCCACTATCTAAGACTCTTGCGTAAAGGAGGGAATTAGAATGATTCGGTGAGTTTCCCTGAGACAGACCTAGAAGCCAAGGAGGCACCTTCCCTCTCGCAGATGCTCAGCAGCAGAACAGGCAGCCCGGCACCATGCACGATCATCTCCGGAAATTAGAGCGGGGCTCGCATCCGGGTGACGGGGAAGCTGTTCCTGCACCGCAGCCCAGGGACTAGGGTGGGGAGCCCGCCTTGGGCACAGAATTTTAGGGGAAGCCAAAAGACTTGATGATCAAGAGAAATATGTTCATGCGGTATTTTAAGGAATCAAAATTAATACAGAAAGTCCCCGATGAAAAGTGTATCAAACCTTTAAATGAAGACAGGATCGGTATTACTGTTTTTCTTTTCCTTTTGTCTAAACCTCCAGGCAGGCTCGCGGGCCACTGCAGCCCAGGGAGGCTGAGTTGGACTAGATGATGTTAGACCAGCCCAGGCGCTGAGACACCGTGGGGTGCTCCACGACACTCTGCCTTCCCGAGGAGCTGAGGCAGGAGAAGCGTTTCCTACAATTAGCCACGTGTATTTGACCCTGGGACTTTAATTTATTTTTTGTTGTCTAAGAGCTACTACTATGTGGCAGAACAGGGTTCTGAGGAACAGATATTGGTAAACACTGGACCACATTAATTCATTCATTCATTTCCTCATTAAAAAACAACAACAGCATATTGGTCATATGCTTTGGACCAGGAAATGAGCATGTAAAGAGGCAAGGCCAGTCCATGTCCTAAGAAGTCCCTGAAGTAAATGGATAAGTAGATTATTACAATGCCATCTGGTGCGTGCTATGGAAAAGGACTGAACAGAATATGTGTGGGGATGGAAGAAATCCCCCCCACCCCTCGTAGAGTACTGGGGATACAGGGAGGCATGGGAGAGAGGGGAATGGATATCAAGGATGAGTGTCCCAGGTGGGTCAAAGGGAAAGAAGGGCTTTCCAGGAAGGGTACCACAGGTGCCACGGCTTGGACTGGGAAGCAGCATGATGTTTCAGGATATTCCACCGATGAAGTGCCAAGGATGCGGTTCTGGGAAACAGTGTGAAGGTGTGAAGGGTCAGGTTAAAGAATTTGGCAGTTGGACACTATCATCTTGAATTCTCTATTTAACCAAACTTCCTTCTGGCTGAATTGTGGTGCTCAAGCCTATTTTCTTGTTTGAACGACGATACATTTCTAAAAGACTCCAGGGACTCAGGACAATACTTGTTTCAAAATAATTTGATGGACTTATTTCATACTGTGCTGTGGGCCTGGTGCCCTCTCTCCCACCAGGTATATGAGGATGAACCTCCTGTGCTGCTTTCTAGCCCCAGCCCCTGTGGGACCATCCCTCCCCACAGCACCGTGGACGTTCCTCTGGCCCTAGAGACCCAAGTCACCGGAGAACACAGGTCCACAGTTTACATCTCAACCTTTGGGAGCCCGGACCCCCCTATGGTGAGAGCCAGATTTTTAGAATTACAGTTGAAATTGCTATACTTCTTTCTTTTCCTTAAGATTTATTTTATTTCTTTATTCCCCCTCCCCCCATTGTTTGCGCTCACTGTCTGTTCTCTGTGTCTGTTCATTGTATGCTGTATCTGTTCATCTTTTTTTTGGGAACACTGGGAACCAAGCCTGGGACCTCCCATGTGGTAGGCAGGCACCCAACTGCTTGAGGCACATCCACTTCCCTGCTATACTTCTTTTTTTTTTTTTACTTTTTAAATTATCTTTTTTAAAAGATACATAGATCACACAAAATGTTACATTAAAAAATTTAAGAGGATCCCATATACCCCCACTCCCCACTCCTCTCACATCAACAACCTCTTTCATCATTGTGTCACATTCATTGCATTTGATGAATACATTTTGGAGCACTGCTACACAGCATGGATTATAGTTTTCATTGTAGTTTACACTCTCCCAGTCCATTCATTGGATTAGGGGAGGATATATAACATCCTGCATTTGTCCCTGCATTATCATTCAGGACAATTCCAAGTCCTGAAAATGGCCCCATAGCACATCTCTTCTTCCCTCTCCCTGCCTTCAGCAACTCCCATGACCACTGTCTCCATATCAATGATACAGTTTCTTCCATTGTTAGAGTCACAATAATTCTATAGTAGAATACCAGTTAGTCCACTCTAATCCATATTTTATTCCTCCATCCTGAGGACCCAGGGATGGCAATGTCCACTCCACCTCTAAATCAAGAGGGGGGTTAGATCCCACATGGCTGGCAGATGTGATTCTCCTGCTTGCAGTTGTAGACTCTCTTGGTTCCCTGGTGTAGTGGTTGATCATCCTCACCGTCCTGGTAGCTGACCTGGGTAAGTCCAACAAACCAGAGAGTAGGTGTTGCAGCTCTCCTGAGGCTCAGGGCCCAGCTGGCAAATGGACAGTCCAGAGATTCAAGCCTCCTGAGCATACACCAACCCCAGTTCTAGCCACAGGTTCAGTAAAAGTGTCAGAAGAGGTATGTGTAGAGAGGTCACATCTGAGTCCAACTCCATCACACTCAGGAGCACAAACTCGAAAGTAGGGCCCACTGGCAAGGCACTGAACTCCAGAGTCATCTGTCATGACCGTAGGATCTGGGTGTCTCCATAGCCCTCAGGAGCACCCCTACCTGGGGTTGTATCCACTTTGGCTATCTCTGAGATTCTGCTGAGACGTGCATAATTGTGACCCCTCTGATGACCTCCTGACTCACTTTGAAGTCTTTTAGCCATATAAACTCACTTGTCTCTGCCATTTCTCCCTTTTATTCAAGGTCTTTTTCTAGTTGCTTGGTAGTAATCCTTCAGCACCAGGGATGCTCATCCCCTTGAGTTATGTCCCACACTAGGGGAAGGTAATACATTTACATGCTGGGTTTGGCTTAGAGAGTGGCCACATTTGAGCAACATGAAGGCTCTCAGGAGGTAACAAACACATCAAGCATCCCCACTTAAGGAACATGCCATATTTGCATATCCTCCAGTTGTTTAAAATTCTAGAGTTCTACATTTTCATTCTGAAATACTAATGCTATGTTATTTAGGGAATCTATTTGCTGAAACATAAAAATAGTGCTTTACACTATTTTTTACAATTTTATACATTTGTTCTTAAACCTAGCTCATTATCCAAGTTTTACACTCATGCACATTCTCACAATCACATATACACACCTATGCTTGACCCTTGTCCTGCTTCTCTTTCTGGGGAAGGAGTCAGCACATCTGTATATTTGATAATCTCCTTGGGTGTTGCTGGTACAAAGCTAGTTTTGAGTCCCACTAGTTGGTATCATGTGATCTCTGAGGTCTGCATCACTTGACTGCTCACTGGTTCTCTTTTCCTGTGTGATGACTTGACTTATAGCCTACATCAACCTTCCTAAGTTGTTAAGAGAAGTAGTCTGTCTCCAAGCATGTGAATAGGGAGTTGTGCAGGCTTTCTGCTGAGCTGAATTCAAAGATGAATCTCGAATCTTGAAGGAGTTTGCCCAACAATATATGAATTCCTAGACTTCTGGTTTACTTGGAAGCAGGGTGATGCCAGCTTACATTTTCTTGAATTGACTCTGGTTGCTTAATAATAAATAGTATTATGCTTTTATCTCTTCCATGTAAGATGCCATATATAATCTACCTGCCTTCGTAAGCAGCATCACAAAGGCAGACCAGTCCTGACACATGCCCGCAGTCTAGGGACCCTGCTAGACTGTGCCCCTGTCTGTACAGATGCGGTCACATGCAAGTGTCACTTGCCAAGCAGGCAGTGCTTTGTGAAAGAAAAAGTTCCCCTTTCCTTGGGCAGACACAGTGCCTCGTCAAGGATGTAGGGCTAGGGCAGCAGAGCCAGAGATGGGCTTCCCCCAACCTGCACAACTGTGTGCAGACCCCTGCCACATCATGCTGCCAGAAAAGGGACAGAACTGAGACTCAAACCCAGCTACCTTCAACTCTGAAGTGCAGGTCTTTAACCCCATGTTGACAGGCCTTGAAGCTGGCCTATGGGGAGAAGTCTAGGAAACCAAGATAATGGATCCCCCCGCAGGGCATGGCTCTGGGCTACCTCGGGATGCTGACTTTCCTTCTTTGGGTAGAATTCCAGGCTGGATTCACCATAGGTCTGACCCATGTGGTCATCCCTGAGACCCTCTGATCATGGAAAACCAGTGAGAAAGAATGTCAGTTCTGAGGATCATCCCTTTAGGCCCCTGTTTTTAATTAAAGGAGTGGCTGCAAGCTTCTGTTCTAATTGATTTTAAAGGCCAGCCATTTTCAGCTATTCCTGTTCTTTTTCTTTCTCATGGGATGCAGGCATGTCACTTAAAGAGCATTGGAGAAGGCCCAGTCATCTATGTACATCCCACTAAAATTGATTTTGGCTTTATCTACGTCCTAAAGGACTCCTCCAGGCATCTCAATCTGTCTAACCAGTCCTTCATCCCTGCATACTTTCGGGCACGCATGGTGAGTAGCTATGGGGCCGTCAAGTGATAAAAACAGCTTCGGAAGATCTTGGATAGGCACTGGGCCTTTTTTGTGATGGCTTTGAAAATGATCACTAGAAGCAGAGATTAGCATCACTAAACTGCACTAAACCCTGTTCTCATCCCTAGGTCCTTTTTATAACAACCCTTTGATTACAAAACACAATATACATGTCTTTTGTAAACAAGTAAATATATCTGATGTAATCTCAGTTCAAAAAGATGCTCTAACATTAACAAGAGCGCCTTACTGAGCTGTGCCTAAACCCCATCCCCTTCCTCCAAGGACTGAGAGCACATCCTTTCATTTTAATCCCTCTAGCTGTAATTGTTGTTAGTATGTTTATTTTTATTCATTCTTCCTTCCAGGTGTATTTTAAGGTATTTTATAAGGATGTATGAAATATAACAAGACTGTTTTTGCAAAAAGTAGAAGTGAAAGAAAACAGCAAAGATGGTGCTAGAAATATGCCACCATGACATTTAGACCTGCCAGCTTCTATAAGCTAATTTTTTTTTGCATAAGAACAAAGATGATTTGAGTTTTTTACAGAATTTAAGAATTTATAAACCAGTAGTTGAATGTATTCTTTATTTTAGAAATAACTTTCTAATTTTAAATATAAAAATTTAAATGGAATAGATAGATCTCCTCCTTTCTCTAAATTAGTGGTGTTTGGATGAAAACTAACATTTAGTTTTGAAATTTATCAGATATTTGTGAAAAATCAAATATTATTAATTTTAGAAAAGTCACTGTAGCAGTTTGGCATTATTTATGAATTCCAAAAATAGATATTGTGCTATGTTTGTAAACTGGCTTGTTCCTCTGGGCATATTAGATTATATTGGATTCAGAGGTTTCACTTTTACTTGATTAAATAATGATTAAGGCTTAGATTGGGCCACGTCAGTAGGACACTGAGTCCCTGCCCTGCCCCCTTGGTGAGCAAGGACTCACAGAGAAAACCACATAGCAGAGCAGTGGAGTTAGTTGGAGATGTGATGTGGAGTTTTGATGTAGAGCTTGGGGAAATAAAGACACAGAGAAGGAGGACACAAGAGAGTGTTGATCCTGGGGCCTGGGAAGTAAACACACAGAGAAGAAGATATGTGAGGAAGGAGAGAAGTCTCCATTAAACACAGCAGAGATGAGTCATTTTCCTGATAGTCTACAGCTGGCCTTGTGGAAAAGCAGAGGTGATAAGCACGTAGAGAAAATGAGCCCTGGGCAGAGAGGAATCCAGAAAGCCTGAACCCTCGCAGACATCAGCAGACATCTAGCTCCAACACATGGCAACTGACTTCGGTGAGGGAAGTAACTTATGTTTTATGGCCTGGTAACTGTGGGCTTCTACCCCAAATAAATACCCTTTATAAAGGCCAACAGGTTTCTGGTATTTTGCATCAGCACCCCTTTGGCTGACTAACACAGTCACTATCAGAAGAAATAGGATCAGCATGTCCTGCTGACTTGTGACAGCTCCTCAGAGTCATTGGTTCCAACTAGCAGCCATTTGTCATTCTTATTTTTCTATTACCATTTATCATTATTCCTTGTAAAGACAGCTCTTTCCATGTACAGTGACTACTCTTTTTACTATAAGGTTTTAACACAACCCTAGTCTAGCCACAGTGCTTTGTGGATCTTGTGTGAAGAATTGTGAATGTTTACTAACATCCAGCATCCATGTGGAATCTAAGCCCCCTCTTGACATAGATGTGGAATGGACACAACCAATCCAAGGTCCACAGGATGGAGAATAGAGTATGGATTAGAGTGGACTTACTGATATTCTATTCATGAACTATTGTGATTAGTAATCGAAGATAATGTGGCATTGGTGTGGAGAAAGTGGCCATGGTGGCTGCTGGGTGTGGGGAATGGGAGGAAGAGATGAGATGTGGAGGCGTTTTCGGGACTTGAAGTTGTCCTGGGTGGTGCTGCAGGGACAATTACCAGACATTGTAGGTCCTCCCATGGCCCACTGGATGGAACGTGGGAGAGTGTGGGCTATGCTGTGGACCATTGACCATGAGGTGCAGCGGTGCTCAGAGATGTGTTCGCCGAGTGCAGTGGGTGTCTCATGATGATGGAGGAGAATGTTGCTATGGGGGGAGTAGTGGGGTGGGGGGGTGGGGGGTATGTGGGGACCTCATATTTTTTTAATGTAATATTAAAAAAATAAATGAAGACAAAATAAATAAAAGGTGAAAGAGAAAAAGAAAGAAAGAAAGAAATGTCCTCTAGAAAAGCTGCTTTCACATTAGTCTTTATCCAGTTAGGTTGCTGATGTGTCTGGTAGAAAGCAAGACATATTGCTTAGGCAGTTTTGCTTCCTGGTACATATTTTGATGTGCAGAGTTAGCTAGATGAAGAGGAAAAGAGTCAACAGACATGTCCAGAGCAATGGGATAAGCGCAAGGCCCCACGTGGGTTACAGAGGAAGGGATGGTGGAGACTGAAGGTGGAGACCACAAAAAGGCTTTAGTACTAAGACAGCAATGGTTCTCTTTCTTGCCACCTCGAAATCACCATTATCTCCAGATTTAACCTTTTATGGCAACTTCTGGTTACATTTTTAAAAACAAAAAGCACATCAAGGATCTATTGTTTTTTATACTAAGATAGTGTATGGATTGAATGATCCTGCTGGTTTATTAAAATGGAACTTTTCCTTTTCCACAAAGGTTTTATGATTCCATTGATTCTTTTTATTTTGTCTTTATTTTTTTCAATATTACATTAAAAAAATATGAGGTCCCCATATACCCCCCACCCCCCTCATTCCACTCCCCCCCCGCCATAACAACAATCTCCTCCATCATCATGAGACATTCCTTGCATTTGATGAATACATCTCTGAGCACCGCTGCACTTCATGGTCAATGGTCCACATCATAGCCCACACTCTCCCACAGTCCATTGATTCTTTAATATCATCTTAGTCAAGGAGATTGAGTTCCAGGAACCCTGAAGTGTTATATGAGTGATCAACTGTAGAACATGTTTTCTTCTCAAACCTTTCTTGGAAAACTCATGTTTATTGGTGCCCTTATAGCATAAAAGTATTTTCAGTTGTAGTTCTTAGAGGTGACAAACTCCTTTCATATTTCAACTGGGATTTTTGTTGGATTTTCTAATAAATACTATTTGTGTTAGTATTATAGAAATTGAATTATACCAATTTAGAAATTAATTACTGTGGAAAGAAATTGAAAAAACATTTATTAAATTTCAACTTGAGGTATAGTGCTGAACCTTCAAACTCATTCCTACAGCAATTACTAAGCATTAGGAAAAAAGTTTTCATTAATAGCTGTTTCCAAACCAAGCCTAGAGCTCAGGACCTAGGTCAGTGGTGATCTGACTGCATTTAATTTCTAGCTCACTCAGAAATAAGAAGAGCCAAGAGCACATTCTCTACTTCTTTTGTTATTACCACAGATTCCCTTGCTAGGAGGTTTTCTTCTCTTTTCTGGCTGGCTGCCCTGACAGGAGGGGTCGTTCTTTCCCCTTTTGTGGCTGTCTGTAAAGGTCAATCCTGCCCACCCATTGTCAACTGTCTTCACGCTTAGCCCTGTGCAAGGTGCTCATGTCACGGCAAGCACCGTGATTAGAGTCTCCCTTAGCAAGAAACATCTATTTGTCAGCAGGCAGGAGGGTAGGAAATGGGAAGCTGGAAGCCCACAATGATATTGGGAAGATAAATGACACTTAGAGCTATATTGAATTTCTTAGAAACAGTCTATTCCGAAAAAACAAAAAAAAATTATTTCTAAGAAAACTAAAACCTCTTATTATAATATGGAGTAAAAAGACAATGAAGATTATCTTTTCCTGTTCAAGTAATATTTAAACCATCCTGAGTGTAAAAATTGACTGCTGCAAGAAAGTGTTCTGGGAAGAGAATTCTCCTTTGCTTTGGAGAGCCTGAATTTTAAGCCTCCCCTACAGGTTCCCAAAAGGTTGACATATTTGCATTGAAGCTGAAGGAGTCAAAACACTAGGGTAAGTCACCTCTGGTTTGGAGGGGTAAAAATAAATATCAGAATGTGAGAACAGAACATGGAAAGCCTCTCTTGGCAAGAGTGTGTGGGCTGTGCTTGTGCAGAGAGTTCTCCCTGGAAAATAGATTCCCTCTGTCCGAATGAGCAGCTGGCAGCACCTCTTGGGGCCTGAGGAGGTCAGCCGTGGGAGGAAGATGGGTACCCTCTTAGCGTGTGCCCTTTGCTAGGGCGCACTCATGGCTCAGCACTTGTTTGAGAGCATCTGGAATCCTTTTCATTTTCCTCTCAGCTCTAATTCATTCTCATGTGCAGTTAACTCAAAGCCTTCTGTACAAACGTTAGTAGTGGCACCTTGAAATTCAGCTGGTATTTTCACCGTGGCCTTCTGCCTTTGTGGTCTGCATTGTAGTTAGATCTTTAGAGGCTAGGTATCCAGAAAACAGAAATTTTGATGCCTCATTCAAGCATGCTTCTTTTTAAATGTTTGCTTTCTTGTTCGCTTGCCACAGCCATACACAGTGATGCGACATCACGGGACTTATCGGGCTTTCACCTCTCCTTCAGACACTTAAGCTATTGAGGTATTGCCTCATTTAAGTGGGGGCCCTCTTTCAATATTTGTGGTCATATGTCTGTCTCCCTTAACCCACGGGGTCTCTGCTTTGAATTCCCAGCACTTAGCAGGAGGCTTTACAAGGTCAACAGCACTGTGGTGCCATTCACTATGATTAACATTGATTTTGTTCTATTTGCCACTTTATATACAATATGTCATTTACTATGACTAGTGGGAAAATACTGTTATAATGTAGAAACAGGTACAAACAGGTTAATAAGTGAATTGCCATAACCTAGAAGCAGCAAAGCCTGGTTCCAAACCCAGGTGACTTGAGTTTAGACTGTGTTTATTAAAATGAACTCAGAAATGATGAAAGGATCCTAGTTTCATGTTAGTAAAAGACCCCTAAAGGTAGTCACACCTAGAAGAGCAGGTTTTGCTAAAAAAAAAAAAAAAAAGGCTGGAGAAGAAAGTGGAGAGCATCCAAGATTCTTGGTTTTGTTCAGACATGTATGTATGCAAATCAGCTCCATTATGCCATCTGTCAACTAACCATAATTCCTTCAACTGTACATCTGAAATAAAGACACATTTTCCCACTTTCTTTATCTGATGCTCTGTAATAGCGCATAACAAGGTATTCAGTCCACATATGTAAATGTGTGTAAAATTCTTCACTACTACAGCCTTTAAAATATTTCAAATACAGGCTTTGCACCAATTTTAACCAAATGAATATATAAACCCAGAAGGAGATTGTCAGGCAGGCATTTCACATTCAGGGAGATATTGGGACCCAGACCCTATCCATTCTAGAAGAAAGTGAGCATTTTCGGCCATTACAGGGACTCATTTTAAACTGTTTCCTTAGACTAAATGCTGAGAAATGTAAGGGCTCAGTCCAATGGCATGAACATAGTTAAATCTTGATACATCTTGTGAAGGAGACTCCCAGAAGATTTGTACCCGTTTACAACCCAGCAGTGGTGAAGAATGTCCCCCTTTTCCAGACCCTTGCCAACAATTTTTTGTTTTTGCCAGTTCTGACAGGTGACAAATGTTTTGTTGTTATTTAATTTGTGTTTCTTTGGCTTACTGATGAGACTGAACATTTTTCAAGTATTTTCGTTATTGGCCAACAAGAAAATTTTTTTGAGCATCACCCCCAAACCTAATACTGTGCTGAAGTGAGAGGCTGAAAGGTAAATAGAAGGGTCTCTTTCTTCAAAGAGTTTACAATCCCAAATAAGAAATTAATACACAAACAGCACAGTTTTACAGTGTGCTATGTTACGATGTGTAAGCACAGAAGAGTGATTAATTCCATAAAACTGAAGTTTTTCACAGGTAGAAACATTTGAGTGGAGGCTTTATAGATAAGGAGAACAGAGAAGTGGGGTGTTTATTTCCAGAGAACAGTATATATAAGGGCAATGATGCTGTCCAGTACTCTTGAGAGGGGTGATTAATCTGGTATGACTGAAGCCAAAGATGTATATATTGGAGAGTGCTGGGATGTGAGGCTAGAAAAATTCATCAGGGCCTCTTCTGAAGAATTTGGAATAGACCCTCTAAGCCAGAGGCTCGTATCTGGTATATCAGTCTTGGTTCCCAACTGCCATGATTTAGAGAAAGCCTGGATAAAGCAGAATCCTGACTCCTACCAAGAGTCACACAAACGATTAAACACAAAAGTAAGTTCCCAAGTGTATTAAACAGGAAAAATGTGACAAATGTCCACCATTTGTCATGAATCTGGAACTGTATGCAAAGTTTGGTTTATGTCAGTGCATGTGAGCATATGTGCATTTTTCTTTGTGGGTTCCATAGCTTCCTCAAAGGAGATAAAAGGCTCAGCACCACTAATCCAAACTTAGAGAGCTTCAAAATCTTCAGCAGGAGAGAACCGTACAAGGTCAATGAAAGATAGTCTTGTCAACAAGATAGATTCGGGAGGAGGGTGCCAGCAGGAAAGAGGACTGGACATTAAGTTTTCAAAGAGAGCATTTATGCCCATGATTTGTTGAATGTTTACATTGTGCTAGACACAGTGCTAGATACTTGGCATTTTATTTGATCTTCAGGGAGCATTTGTAACAGATGAGGAAACCAAAACCTAGATTTAAAATATGACCCTGAAATACCACTTATTGGTGTACACCCAGAAGAATTGAAAGCAGGGACTCGAACAGATATTTGTACACATTGTTCAGGGCAGCATTATTCAGAAGTGTCAAAAGATGAAGGCAACCCAAGCATCCCATCAATAGATGAATGGATAAACAAAATGTGTATACATGCAATGGAATGTTATTCAGCCATAAAAAGGAATGAAGTTGTTCTGATACATGAATGAACCATGAAGACATCATGTTGAGTGAAATAAGCCAACCACAATAAGAGAAATTTGTATGATCTCACTGATATGAAATACCTAGAATATGCAAATTCACAGAGACAATAGTAGAATACAGGTTGCTGGAAGCCAGATGGAATGGGGAATGGGGAGTTTATTACTTACTGGGTGCAGAGTTTCTGTTTGAATTGATGGAAAAGTTTGGGTAATGGGTGTTCATGATGTTAGTCCATTATTGCGAATGTACTTAGTACTACTTAGTACTACTGAATTGTACATTTGAAAGTTTAAAATAGGATATTTTGAGTTGTATACATGTTACTACAGTTCAATTTTAAAAAAAAGGTATTGATATAAGCTCATTCTCATGAATAAAGTTTGAAATCTGCTTAATTATTTTTAAAAATTGGCCCAAAGTCACCCAGCTACAAATGGCCAAGTCCATAGTTGACCCCCAGATCATGTGACTCTAAAACCCACACTTTCAATCCTGCAGTCTCCTTTGTATAGCTCTAGCACCGTTTTTCTTCTGTACTTCATCTCCTAATTTTCAGTTAATTATTTTAAGCAGCAGAGTGACTCACTTCAAAGAAGGGAACCATATGACTAGAGATACCGTTTAGAAGACAAAAAGGGGAAAGGCCTCAGTGCCTGTTCATTGTTCTTGTTCCACAAAGAATTGATCATCTGCTGAGATAATAGTATAAATCAAAAGAAATCCCTCACTCCAAAGACTGGTTCCTGCTGTTGTTTGCCTCCTCTCATTCCATGGAAGGAAATTCTTGCAGATTTCAATTGGCAAATGAGTTATTTTGAAGAAAAATGCACAGTGCTATTTTCTTCAAGCTTCATAGTCATTAGCACGTACAGAATAGCAGGTTTTTCTGAGCACATTCACATTCTCAGTTATTGTTGAAATGACGTGCAAACAATAGCGTTGACTTCTGTCTTTCGTGGCAAATATTAACTACATGATAAGGAACCTTATTTACCTTGGGAGCTGAGGGCTGCTTAGAAAGTACACCAAAGCCCTGTTGTCCAAAGAAAGCAAATGTTATATTTAGATATGTGAAACCTCAGGGAGGAGGGCTTAACACCAATCACCAGTGCACTTGGAATTCTGCTTAGCAAAAGATCACAAATTTTTCCATCTTTTGCAAGTCATATGCACATGCGTGCACAGACACACTTCCTGAATATGTGTTGTTTATATGCTGTCGAAGCAACGCCAGCCTTTTAACCCTAATTCACAGAAAAATAAAAAAGAGGCAGCTGTTGCTGAAGATTTTGTAGAACCCTTAAGAAGGCTCATTTTACGATCTTTGAAACAGAATACGGAACCTTGTATTAGTTTTCTGTTTCTGTGTAGCAAATAACCACAAGCTTAGTGGCTTAAAACAACACAAATGGGTTCTCCAACAGGCCCCATGGGTCAGGAGTCTGGGCGTGATTAGGCAGGATGCTCTGCTCAGAATCTCAAAAGGCTGAAATCAAGGTGTTGCCTGGACTGCATTCCTTTCAGGAGGCCAAATAGTAAAAGATCCACTTCCAGACCACCCCAGGTTGTTGGCAGAATTCATTTCCTGTCAGCAGGTAAGTGTCTAAGGCCTCATTTTCTTGCTGGCTGTGAGGCAGACCTGACCTCACCTACTTTCGAGGCCATCTACAGTTCCCTACGGTTTGGCTTCCTCCAGGACAGGCCACCTCATGCCGCAAATGTCAACACTAGGAAGGGTTCAGACCATTCTGAGGGCTCACTTGATTAAGTAGGCACACCAAGGGTAATCTCCCCATCTTCAAGTCAACGGATTTGGGACCTTAACCACAACTGCAAAATCCTTTCACAGCCAGGACTAGATTAGAGTTTTGTTGAATACCGGGGAGAATGTGTATGCCAGGGGACGGTGATCTTGGGAGTCACCTGAGAATTCTACTCACCAAAAAAACTCTCACTGGCTTTTTCCCTTTGGCAAGAATATTGTATATCAAAGGCTTTATTGGAATTCTTAGTTTTCTCAGTTTAGGCATCTATTTTAGCAAATACTATTGAGTCCATAATTAGGTATCACGTGGGACGTTTCAGATTTGGTAAAACGATGACAATAGTTTTCATTTATGAGTACTTACTATGTGTCAGACAGTACTGAATGTTTTACAGGTACTGTCTCCTTTAACCATAACCCCAATTCCATGTGGAAAGTATGATCTATAACCTGAGCTACAGATGAGACTGGACACAGTTCAGTGACATGCCTAATATCCCACAGTTGGAAAACGGCGAATCTGGGACTCAGACCCATGTCTCTTTTCCTTCAGAGCCCCTTTCTTAACCTAATTCCATCAGTTATTATCTAGCTGTTTTGTGGCCTTGTTTCAAGGCCACAAAACAGGAAGTTTGCCATCTAAGAATAGAAAACGGCATAGTCCAAGTCCTTCCTCAAAGCAAAGGACACCCATAAAAGTTAAATACCGAAGAGATACAAGAGTGTTAGTGTGGTTTAAAGCCTGAGTTGTGGTAAGGACATCCCAGTACCTAAGCATCTGGCATTTTAATGTGCCGTATTCTTGGAGTCTATGATATGCTTTGCTGCCTGGTTTTATGCCAGGCTTTGATTAATAAGCTTCATCAAAAAGAAAACTTTTTTACCAATTCAGCCCTGGAGATGAACTCTCCTGTCTTCTTTGCAAAGCAGCCAACCTGCGTCAGCAGTAATCAGAAAAGAAATGGTATGCATCCATCAAAAACTAATGTTCCCTCATTTGAAATCATACTTATTATGCTGGTGACCCCCATCTTCATTGTGGAACAGAGGATTGACCCATGCTACTGACTAGAGGAGGAAAACAAATCGTTTGAATAAGAAAGATGGCATGGACAATGCCCTCTCTGAAAGGCATTTTGTTTTATGATAAAATGAGGGCAAAAATGGCATTGATTTATGTTTTAACTGTAAGCCTATAAATGAGTAAAAACAATGTAGAGTGTGCTAAGGCCACAAATTAAGGATGAAGAGCCAACAGGGTAAGATCTTCTTACCTAGAACTTTCTTATTCTCTCTCCTAGTTGCCCCTCCTTTTGCCCTAACAGCAGACAGAAATGAACTCAGGTCTGCAATGCCATAGGATTTGAAATTCCAAGTTGCGCTCCCATTTCTGTGTTCTGATAGGGTGAACTCTTGACCTCTCAGCATCCAAGATCTGGGGGAAACTAGGGAAAGACTTGAACATGTGGCAGTAATCTGAACCAGCAAGGTAACTGTGGCCAAGAGTAGCTAGTACTTCACTAAACCCATCTCCTTTTCTTCTTGGATACAGAGGTAGACTCCATTTCCTAGCCTCTTTAGGAGTTAGGTATGGCCACATGACTGAGTTCTAGATAATAAAAGTGGGTAGAAGTGATGTGTACCCCCACTAGGCTTGGTGCAGAAAATCCTCCCGTGTGACCCTCCATTCTCTTTCTTCTCTTGTTGACCAGCTGGATGTCAATGTTCAAGGGGACCTTAAAAGGTAGGCACTAAATATGGCAGAATCTGTTTAGCCAGGGCTTCTGAGTGACTGACTGGGCCAGAAGCCCATCCCCAACCTTGCCACCAATTGGAATTCATATAAGCGAGAAACAAGCTGTATTGTATTCAGACACTAATCTTCAGGGTTCTTTCTGTTACAGCAGGTAGCATTACCTTATCTAAAATAGTATCCTAGAATCCAAAGGCTGAAAGTAAGAAAGACAAGTTGTTCTAAGTAAGGAGAAGGGTTGGCTATTCCAGTATGAGGTGAAATCTATCTCCATGTATTGCTTTGAATGTATAGGTCAGACTAAAAATGATATAATCCTATACTCCTACCTACTGTACTAAAAACTCTATAAGAAATGAAGCTACATGGATCCATTTAAAATATCTATAGAAAATTGGATTTGCATTTTTTGCCCTTGTAGAACTCATTTTTGAGTCATTTTCTATGATTAATATGTTAGAGAATTTTTGTGGTTTCACTTTGAAACTATCAAAAAATTTTTGGATAAATTAAGTAGCTGCATTAGAAATTATTTATTTGAATCTAAGTATCAACAGATTTTTAATTATAACAGGTTATATTTATAGTTACAGTGTACCTTGTAGTTTTTTCTGCTAATAATTATAGATTTATAATTCTGAAAATTAAACTTATGAGGATTATTATCTCTTTACTACTATTTTAATATAAAATTTTAAAATGCAGGTTAATGTCCTAGAAAAATGGAGATTTTTGTTTTCTTAATATTTTAGTATCCTGGTATGGTCAGGATACCATAAATAGAAAAGTTATAAAGAAAATTTTGAGAAAATGGATTGAGTCAGCTTTTTTCCCATGATTACCCTTCAAATAGAGACAGTTGTTATTCAAATATCCTCCATATGGGCTCTGGTTTATCTAGTGTGGTATTTAATGTTTAATGGTTTTCTTCTATTTCTGTGTCTCTAGAAATGTCCCATATTAAAAGATCATGAGTAATAATAGAACTCTTGATTTAAAGTTAAATCTATAATTTCCTTTGATGCCAAAATTAAAATGTCCTCATCATCATTCATCTACCTCCTTGTTATATACAATTCATATTCTTGATAACTGTTCTTTGCTTCATTCAGTTTTACTTAAATTTTAAAAAGGAGTTTATTTATTATTTCCCATATAGACTATCAAGTCAGAAGGAAATATAACTTGCATTCTGGTCTAACAGGATTTGTCCTCCATTATAAATTTGTAATTTGGCATTTTGGTTTAATTATTAAATTCTCCTTTTTAAGTACCTGTGCGCCTGTTTCTAAGAGAGACACTGACCAAATCCAATTTCTGCACCTGAAGTGGGACCAGACTGGATTTTGGTGACATGCCAAGGCATTTCCACCTTGTGAGATTCTGCCTGGCTGAAATCTCTAAGTCTTGCCTTCAAATTGCAGGGTACATTCTTCTTATTCACGAAGATTGTCAGTGCAACTCTATTCTAAACCCAATCTAAACTTGTCAGAAAGTTTCTGAGTCATACCCTTACACTGTGCTTGAAATTCCATAGAGTAACAGGTGTTTCCACATTGAAAAATGCTCCATAGAAATTAAATCAAAGAAGGATAATTTTATACTGGAGTGTCCTCTCAGGTCCAGCCCTAAGAATGTATTTACATTTGTTTTTAGATACATTGTTTTCTTCTATATGCTTTACTTCTGAGTAAAGGAGGGCTTCTTCTGAGCTACCATACACAGGAGAGTATGGGGAGCCAAGGAAGATTCAAGAGGAAATAATTAACCTCATCTCTGATGGATTGGAGAGTTTTACTTTTTCTCTCAGTTATTAGCCTTGACGTTGCTAAGTGATCTCCTGTGTTAGTTAGCCAAATGCTGATGCAAAATACCAGAAACTGGTTGGTTTTTATAAAGGGTATTTATTTGGGGAAGGAGCTTACAGATACCAGGCCATAAAGCATAAGTTTCTTCCCTCACCAAAATCTCTTTTCATGTGTTGGAGCAAGATGGCTGCCGATGTCTGCGAGGGTTCCTCCCTTCCTCAGGCTTCTCTCTGGGTTCAGGGTTCGTCTCTTCTCAGGGCTTGCGTCTTCCTGGAGCCAAGGAAGATTCAAGAGGAAATAATTGAGCTCGTCTCTGAAGGGTTGCTTTTTATTAATTTTAGGTACATAATCACTTATACATGCAATTAGAGTGGAATAAATTTGAATTTTATTAATCTACAGCACAACTCAGTTAGGAAATCCACCACCTGATAATTAAGTCCAATTTCACATTTGGGGAGAAAAGAAAATTTTTCTGATACACTTGCCATACAAGGGTTTCAATATCCTCTGCTCTGAAAAAGTATCTTTGCACTTCACTGGGGCATTTTTGTCCTGGCTTCCTTCTGGCTTGCATTATTGTTGTTGATGTGTCAGTGTATTACTGTTAGCAACTTGAGGCAGAGACTGTCCTTTGGACATTTTTGTTTGTCCCACAACACCTGGACATTGAATATGTATTTGCTATAAAGTCCAAAAACAATTTACTTATCAAAATTTCAGGTGCCTAAGAGGGACTAGGAAGAATAGCTAATAAGTTTGAATACCATAATCAGAATTTTCAATGATCTCAGTAGGCTGGAAAATGTATAAAAAGAAATATAAATACGAAGATCTGAATTCAAAAATACAAAAACCAAAACCAAAAACATAATAGTTGGTTTTAACAGCATGTTACACAGGACTGAAGAGAGAATTAGTGAACTGGAATATAGCTCAGAAGACACCATCCAAATGAAGCACGGAAAGCAAAAGAATGGAAAATGCAGGCAAGAGGCTAAGAGAGGAGTAATCAGGAAAGTTCAACACACATATAATTGGAGTCCTAGGAGAATAGGAGAAAGAGAATGAAACAGACAGATAATGGCTGAGAATTTTGCAGAAATAAAAGATTATAAACCACAGATACTAGAAGGGGAAAAAATTCCAAGGAGCATATGAAAATAAATCTATATCTAGACATGTTATGGTGAACCTATACTATAAGTAATCAAAGACAAAGAGAAAATCCTAAAAGCTACTGAGAAAATAGATAGGTCACTGTCAAAGAAGCAGAATTTATATCATTCTTATGGTATGCGTCATTTTTTTCTGACTTGATATTGTAATCAAACTTTTCAACCTACTCTGGAGCCTGATTGTGCCTTATGAGGTTTTCTTCTAAATCTGGAATGCAGATTTGAAGGACTACTAAGCAAAGAGGTAGATTCAATTTATTCTATATGACTCTGAGTGAGTGTACCTAATACCAGTGTGCAGAAGGTCCAAAAAGACATGTCTTTACTTAACTTAAGGAGGAGCTCACAAACAATTTGAGTTGTTAAAGCCTGGGATATTACCTTATGTTAGAAGTGAGCTCCCCACCATCAAAGGGCTTAGTTAAAAGGCAGATGCATTCATTCATTTACCAAATATTTATTAATCCACCTACTATGTACCAGGCATAGTTCTAGATGCTGGGCTATATCAGTGAACAAAAAAGACAAAAATCCCTTCAAAAGTTCCTAGTTCAAGGAGACAGACATCAATTAATAAGGAAATTATGCACTATGTTAGAAGTTAATATGTACTAAAAATAAAAAATAGAGCAAGATAAAGGTGATTAGGAGTGTTGGGCAGTGGATGCAGTTTAAAATGTGATGGTCAGGTTCACTGGGAATTGTTATTTGACCAAAGACCTGTAAGAAAAAAAGGAGTGAGCCATGAGGATCTAAGCAATTAAAGATTGGTGAGAGTTACTTCCAATTCTATAATTTAGTCCCATTATATATTCCAAAATAATTTGTAATTTTGGTAAATGAAAATCTATAGATTATAATGACATAATGGAAACCAGAGTGACTTCCTATATTGGGTTTATTAATGGAAGTTGCTCATCTTCACTATAACATCATGGAAATTTTGCTTTTAAAAAATGTTTCTTTTGAAAACCCTAAATTCCAGAAATTATGTTGTACTTTCTGTTGGTATCTCAGAATTTGGAGATTAGAGCAGATAAATCAGTATTAGCTTATTAGAGAACTGAGCTTTTCTCTTGAGAAAGAAAAGTAAAGAATCTTCAGAGAGCAATTAAAAGTAGAATTTTAAGTTTGCTCTTCAGAACCAGATTCCTTTTTGAGAAAGGAAAAACCAACAAACACCAGCTAGCTTGATTTTTAAAAATAATGTTTGTCTCTGATGGTGAATTATGCAGTGCCAGCCATTTGAAGTATAGAGGTCTTTGACACAAGCAGAATGAAAAGCCCAGGTACCTTCACTGTTAACTTGTAGTTTTCCATTGCAGGCACGCAAAAAGTCCCTTTGGACAATTGAACCTAATGAAGGCATGGTTCCACCGGAAACTGAATTTCTACTGACCCTGACTGCCAATCTGAATGACATCCTCACGTTCAAAGACACAGTCATTCTGGACATTGAAAATAGCAACACCTATCAGATTTCTGTCCAAGCTTCAGGAATTGGTTCCACCATTGTTTCAGATAAGCCCTTTGCTCCAGAACTCAATTTGGGAGCACATTTTAGGTATGGAAATTTCATGAAACAATTTTCACAGATATAACATATGTTGCATAAGATGAGCCTCACCTCCACCGTAGAAGATTATTTTTAAGGAAATGGAAATCGCCTCCTGAATCCCTCCCTTCTCCCATCCTCACTTTTCCCCTTCCTTTGTTCATCAGCCACAAGAAGACATCTCTTAGCTTGATTATATTCTCCAAGCTGTGTCCCTTTACACTAAAGAAAGAGATGGTTCATAGGAAGCACATTCTTCTCTCAAACTTCTAGTAGCTTCTCTGTGACAAATTTAAAATCTCAACCATGAGTTCTGTGCTTCAATCCCAATACACTACCAATCCCCTCTACATAAATGTAGAAAATACAGTTATATCTTAATGGTAACCAAAGTAAAGTATACTTAAGAAGGTGACGTCTGGGAAGTGGACTTGGCCCAGTGGTTAGGGCATCCGCCTACCACATGGGAGGTCCGCGGTTCAAACCCCGGGCCTCCTTAACCTGTGTGGAGCTAGCCCATGCTCAGTGCTGATGCGCACAAGGAGTGCCGTGCCACGCAGGGGTGTTCCCCCACGCAGGGGTGTCCCCACGTAAGGAGTGCGCCCTGTAAGAAGAGCTGCCCAGTGCGAAAGAAAGCACAGCCTGCCCAGGAATGGCGCCGCATACACAGAGAGCTGACACAATGAGATGACGCAACAAAAAGAAATACAGGGAAACGGACTTTGGCCCAGTGGTTAGGGTGTCCGTCTACCATATGGGAGGTCCGCGGTTCAAACCCCGGGCCTCCTCGACCCGTGTGCAGCTGGCCATGCGCAGTGCTGATGCGCGCAAGGAGTGCCGTGCCACGCAGGGGTGTCCCCCGCCACGCGCAAGAAGTGCGCCCGTGAGGAAAGCCGCCCAGCGCGAAGGAAAGTGCAGCCTGCCCAGGAATGGCGCCGCCCACACTTCCCGTGCCGCTGACGACAACAGAAGCGGACAAAGAAACAAGACGCAACAAATAGACACCAAGAACAGACAACCAGGGGAGGGGGGGAAATTAAATAAATAAATAAATAAATCTTTAAAAAAAAAAAAAAAAGAAATACAGATTCCCATGCCACTGACAACAACAGAAGCAGACAAAGAAAGAACATGCAGCAAATAGATACAGCGAACAGACAACTGTGGCGGGAGAAAGGGAAGAGAAATAAATAAATCTTTAAAAAAAAAAAAAAAGGTAAAGTCTTACTGCAAATGTATCTTGTCAGGTATTGCAAAACCAGTAGCTTTTTTGCTGTAATGTCCTCTGCTTGACTCCCTATGATAGTACCAACACTTGAGATGATTGTGATTGGCATTAGCTGGTCACCCAGGAAAAGCTAGAGGGCCTAAATATTTACCGAAAAGGGCCACAGTATAGACATCTCTCAGCAGAACATCTAAAAGTGAATCTAAAAACATGTCAGGTTTGAATGCTAAGGTTGGAAGATATGTATGGGGGATTATTCACGGATCCTTGGGAGAGTCATGTGGCATCACTAGTCACCTCACAGGAGCCAGCTGAATTTGTACCCATCTATTACAATACTGTGAACAGATCTCAAAAGGACTCTCCTGCTTTCTGCTTTAAGAGATCCTGAAAACCAGTCGGAGACACTGTGCTGAGAGAAGACGTGACTGTTAACAATCAGATAGGAGCCTTCCCCACCCCATCCATACTCCTTTCCTCTGTACCATATACAGAACATGGAACTTGGCTGGAAAAAAAACAAAAGCAATTATTTTTAACATAAGTTCAGGATCCCAGTAATCCCCAGAAGAATCATCAAAATCAGAGGGTTAGGAAACTGCAGCCCACTGCCTGTTCCTATAAACAACGTTTTATTGGAATACAGCCACACTTATTTGTTTCCATATTGTCTGTGGCTGCTTTCACACTACAATGGCAGAGTCAAGTAGTTGCAAGAGAGACCACGTAGCCCACAAAATCTAAAACATTTAATAATCGGCCCTGTACAGAAAAAAGTTTGCCAAGTCCTAGAGTAAAGTAATACCCATATACCACCCTTTAGACAACTCCCTTGGTTTTTCAAAGCTCCTACTTCTTCATCTATAAAATGAGAATAAATATACTATTACCAAGTTTTTATGATGATATAAAGATATAATGTGAATAAGTGAGAGTCCCAGCCTACATTATAAACAGTAGATATTATTTATTATTACTCATAAAAACTTACTCTAGCCATGAAGTCAAAATGGTAAGTAAAGATATTCTAATTAGCATGCCCAGTAGACACAGATAGAAATGTTTTCACCCGACAACTGATAAATACTCTCTGATTATTTATTTGATGCTTCAACTTACTTATTAGATATGATGTCATTTCCTAAAGAGGAACAGATGGGATGAAATATCAAAACCTAAAAAAAAATTTTTTTAAACAAAAACAGAAAACAGGCGTGAGAGGAGTGTTTCCCCCTAAAAATATTTTAAAAGTTAAGTCTATATTAGTTATATATATATATCCTAAATGAGCAATAATATGTTTGAACACCACCCCCCAAGATCTTAGAAATCCCCGATAGCGGTAAGCCGTGGGCAAGCATGGACTGAATCTGTCTTGTTCAGTGTCTAGCAAAGAGCCAGGAGGGCCTCAATAAATATTTGTGGTATAAATGGATGGATGAGTGAATGAATAAGAAAATGAACTAAAAAATGAACAAGTGAGTGAAATAGTAACATCTTTAAAGGATCTTAGTGTTAGAGAAGTGACCAGTCCAGATGGCATTCTGGCCGTTTACCATCTCCCTGACCTGCAGTAGTAAGCCTTAGAGGTTATGTGTTATTTGTCTTCAAAATTCCCTTCAGACTTGCCTGATACAGGACAGTTTCACTCAGTCCATAAAGACTTACCCAATGCAATCTGAACAATGCTGCTTCTGCAGTGCATCTCTCTCTTTCCTTTCACTCTTCAGAACCATTTTTCACAAACTCGGGTGACTTTCACATGAACTGTGTCTACGTGTCCTCTAATGCTCTTGACCTTCTGGGAAAGGATGGAGGTGGATGGGGAAGCTTTCCTATAGCCTCTTAGCTGGTGACAGCAACTCTGGGACAAAACCCAAGCCCTGACTCCAAGACAAATGTCTCTATGAGTAGATGCTACCTTGTCCCATCACTGTGGTGGTTCCAAGTAGACTTGTGATTTTGTCTTCCCACATTTTTTAAAGTGATTTTATGTTCTGCATTTTTTAAATACTTCCAAGCATGTAAAGCCTCAGGGTATATAGCTGAACAGATAATCTCTAAATTGAATCCTCTTAACACCTGCCTCCTCTTTTCCAGCCAGGACACATATTATTACCGTTTCAAGTTGACCAACAAGGGACGTCGGGTCCAACAGTTGTTCTGGATGAATGATGATTTTTGTCCCCAGCAAAAGCAGAGCAAGAAGGGCCTGGCTAGGAAGGGCCAGGCATATGGTCAGCCCCAGCCCAATGTCTGCCAGCCTCAAGATTCACAGAGCCCTGTATTTCAGCTCCACCCTGTCAGAATGGAGCTGTACCCAGGCCAGACAATGGACGTGGTACTTGAAGGCTATTCTGCTACTCCCAGGGTAAGAGAAGCTGTTTTTCTCCTAATTGAAGATTTGCTGTAGACATTTCTTATGTGATCCCTAGACATTCATCTGAAGAAAAGATCTGGGCAGCACCAGTTACCATGGCAGCATCCACTGCCTTCAGCGTCCAGCTCTGCTCAGTTTGCTGTTTATTTCTATACCTGCTATGAGCCCAACTTTCAAGGGCCAGTTAAAGCAGGTCCTCATTCCCAGGATCAGTGGTGACCCAGAAGAAAGTCTCTGGTAGGGTCACATCTGTTTTCAACCAAAGCTAATCCTCTTATTAATACTTAGCAGTATTCATTTAATATTTATTCCAAAAGAGTACTTTTGTTGACTCTCTGGGTTGCCTCTCCTAGCCAGGTATTGGAACATCCCCAGCTTCTCTCCTCTCTGCCTGACCACAACAGAATCACATTGATAGTTATCATCTTTTTATGTATTAATAAAGGAGTTGCGTTAATCTTCAGCAACTGATTTTCTGCTCTTATTTACATTTTCACCATTCTACTTAAATGTTTTCTTGATCCCAACCATGTGTCTGTTTATTCCTATTCACTCATGGAGGTTGGAAACCATCAAAAACGTAAAAGAAAAACTTGCAAACTGATTTGAGTCTCTTCTACCCCACAAATGCTGGCTTTGTGAATGAGAAATGATGCTTCCTTAAGCTCCTGCTTGTGTCATATAATTTTCTTCTCATGGAATATGAAACAATAAGAAATTTGTCTCCCAGTAAACAAGATGGAAAATTTGTCCATTGTTTAGCTCCTCCAGCATCACAGATTCACTTTATTTCAATTGCATTATTTCTTCTCAGAAGTTTCCAGTAAAACACATCTTCAGTGCAAATTAAGAGATTATCTCCCATTATGGAGTAAATATTAAACTCTTTCTCTCTTCTATTCAGGGGATAGCCAACATTTATTGGGTATCATGATAAACACTGCATTAGGGGAGCAAATAGGAGTAGAATGCAGCCCCTAATCTCAAGACACACACAGCCTGTGAGAGGTGCACTATTCAGTGTGGCTACCAATATGTAACCATATTTTTTAATGGCATTAGATCTGAGCTCATGGGAAGCTCAGCTGAAGCGTTACTAAATACTCTTCCAAGTTATCATACAAAATTGAGAAGAGACTTGAATTCATTACATCAGACACGTGAGCACTCTCTTGAGCATGTATAAATCCTCTTTTCCTCCCTTCTATCCTACTAAAATCTGGGCCTCTTTGGTCCAAAGAAATATTAGTTTCTCTGGCATTCTTTTTAAGGATACTAGAAGTACGAAAGGCAAATTTTTGCCTACCAGTTTTATAAATCACATAACTACCATTGACCTGTAAGCCTCATGAAGGATTTTTTTTTCTGCCTTGTTCATCCCTGTATTATACAGCCTGCCCCCAACACAGCTCCTGATGCGTACTCGATGCCCATAAATGTTTGTTGAACTGAATGGAAATTCGTTATGTCCTGTGAACAGTCAGACATAAACGTAAATCTATCCAGGTCGTGTTTAGCCAATATCATGTTTTTCCTGTGTGACACAGAAGGATCCCTTGGAGGTGCTGTTCAGAAAAACGTAGTCTTGCCTGGAGTCCCCCAGCAGGCTGTTGAGAATCAGTTTGCTCTTAGTGCGTCATGAAGTTTTTTAAGTTGTGATTGTTCCAGATATGCTGGTGTATCTTCTCTGCAGGTAGTCAAAGAAAATCTAGTGTGCCATGCCATTATAGGGGCACACAAGGGGAAGAGCCTGGTGATGACTGTGACCATTATCTGTGAGTTTATAGCACCTTTCATTCAGCTCTCCACCAAGCAGCTCATCTACCGACTGGAGAAGGTCAGCGGGGTAGTACTGGGGAGGGCTGGGTGCACAAACTGGGGGTTAGTATGCTCACATTTTCCTTTTGGAAGCTAAATTAATGGAAAGCCTGTTATGCCTATTACCCGGCGAGTGTTTTCTCAAGCTTCAGAGGCTAGTCCTCATTAAAGTAAAAATTCTGAACCTAATCCTACAATCCTTTGAAATATAAATTGCTATGGAAATTCTGCTTCCATCTTTCCTGATATATAAGACCAAAGTGAAGGGGTTATTCCAGTGCACTGAAAATGCGTTTTTCTCAATTGTTGTGTTCTAAGTAGGTAAAATAAGCACCACAGGTTAGAAAGGGTTGGAATAGAATTATCGATAATTATAATAATAAAGATAGCAACCACTTATTGATTTGTGTGAGCTAGGCATTATGCAAAGTTCGTTACATATATTTTCCAGGTGGTCTCTACCAGTAATCCCATGCAGTAGGTTCTGTTACCATTCCCGTAAAGCACAAGGAAACTGAGATACCAGTTAAGCTATTATGTAGATAATCTATGACTGCTTGAGAATAATCAACTTAAACTATTTGATTAATACTCTTTTCTTTACATGGTCATTTACGGCCATCACTTTTTATGGCCATTAAGGGCAAGCAATAAATGGGAGAGGCAGAGAATAGTGAAGAGATGGGAATGTCTGCTGTTCACAGTAAGGGTTTGAGATAATGAAGAGGTGAGGGTGATAGCACAGTAAGACCTGATCTATTCCCAGGAAGGCATCATCATAGATTATTTACTGTTCAAAATAGACATGTATGGAATGTCCTTTCTGAATTGCGTACTGTACTGGTGCTGAAAATATGATGAGCTAGACAGACGTGGTCAAAGCTAAGAGGCTAGTTGAGGTTACAGACTAAGCACATTACTAAATTTTAATTACTTAAGTTACAATGGCAACAATGCTATGAAGAAGAGGTATAAGGGGCTGTGAGAGCATGTATTGGCAGACATGGCCTCACTGAATGTGTGGTCATAGGCCGCTTCCTTGGGCAAATGCCTCAAATTGAGACTTGAGTGAAAAGTAGAAGTTAGTCTGGTGACAGGGAGGGAGCAGGGTGGTGAGCAGAGGGAATATCCCATGTGAAGGGCTGAGTCAGGAAAGAGCTTGACGAGTATGAAGAACTGGATCGCCACCTTGTACGGCATATAGTGAGTGGAGCCAAGAATGGCATGAGGTCTGTTGGAGAGGTGGGCAAGGACCAGATATGCGGGGCATGCCTGGAAGGTATGTTCTAGACTTTGGGTTTTGTTCTTAGCAGCCACTGGAGGGTTTCAGGAAAGG
Source organism: Dasypus novemcinctus (assembly GCF_030445035.2). NCBI lineage: Eukaryota > Metazoa > Chordata > Mammalia > Cingulata > Dasypodidae > Dasypus > Dasypus novemcinctus. Next base: position 16,364,167 of record NC_080690.1, on the reverse strand, counting down.
GGGTGATATGGTCAGACCTATTCATTAAAACAGTCCCATTGGCTGCTGAGTGGAATGCTTACCAAGCCCTACCACGGGCCAGGCACTGTGTCAGGCTGCAACAGTGAGTACAGGCCCTCCTGGTGAACCTTACAGTCCATGGGAAAGACCAAGGCTGCAGTAAGCCAGAGTCCAAGGTGTGATCAATGCTGCCATGCAGAAGAACTAGCTATGGCAATACCTAGCTGGGTTGCAGAGAAATCAGCAGGGGTCCTTCCATGACTTGCAGGCTTTCAGGAGAGTTTTCAAGACTGTCTACTCTGGTAGTAGATTCTATTATATTTTGCTTGCAGTAAAAAAATATCTTTTGAACACCCACCATTTGTAAGGGACTAGTTTATAGTCCAGCAGGGGAGTTGAGATGTAAGTTCAATTCAAATTAACTAATAATGTATGGACACCTCCTGTATGTTAGGCACCTACAATATACTAGATAGCAAAGACACAGCAGCTGGGTTCCTGGCTTACCAGACTAGTGGTGAAGATGGAAAGAGTAGGATGAAGGTTTCAATTACAGGATGCTAAATTGGCTGTAACAAACTCCATGAAACACATACAAAGAAAGTACTACAAACTTCCTGCTGTAGTTATTAAGGTTTATATCCTGTTTTGTTAAATTCTTCCTTTTTTAAATAATCAGGAATGATACTTATGAGAAACAACTGCATTAAATTCGGTGGTATAATATTTTCTTTGAAATTAGTAATTCATTGAATATTTATTGAATAGCTCTTATTTGCAGGATCTTGTAATAGATGATAAAATGCAGCTTGGTTTCTTAGATATTTTTCTTAACTCAAAAAAAGTGCATGGGTGGTCCTTTTTTCTATTTAAATCCTTACTCCTTTTTCTTTTAAAAAAATCATTCTTGTTTAAATATCTACTGTTTGATTTTATCACTAGATTAAAATATGAAAATATTTTGAGTATGTCAGTAACTTCTTGTTGAAATTTAAAAATGGATTGAGTCACAACTCATTACCTATTAGTTTTTGCCCTTCTCTCCTTTTCCCCAGATATTAAAAGTTTGAAATCTCTCCTGCCACTGTATTTTTCATTGTTCATTTCCTGCTCAGTTTTCAACCATATCAGGGACATTGAAGAACTGCAGTTTCATTACCCAGAGTTTGCAAAGGATCTGTTAGGTCTTTGTATTCAGATTAATTGTGTATCACCCACTTATCTGTTGTCTCCTTGTTTTCAGCTCAAAGCTGTGTATCTGATTTAGTTCATTAGAATATAATGATACTAACCCAGCTGATGGGGAATGTTTTTCTATAACTGTTTCCTCACATTTGATCTGCTTTATAATTATTGTGCCATTCATAAACCACGGAGATGAAACCACATCTCTGTGGGATTGAAAAGGTCAGTTGAAACTAGCAGCCAGTTTGCTTCATGACGTTTCAGCAGCATATTCTGTCTGCTGATATTTGGGGAGACAAACAACCTAGATAAAGGGGATCATTTAAAAATAGAACAGGTTCTCTGTGCATCAGCTCCTTCTCATCACTAACCTCTAAATGGCCTCTTGCCAAAACCAACCAAGTGTGGCTTCTTCCCTTCAAACATTACCTGCAGTGACACAGCAGCCTTCAGGGAAGGTCACTGGGTGGTCATTTTTCCAGCCTAACACAGCCCATTATTCTGTAGGCACAAAGCACTGCTTCATTCCTCAAACTGTAGTATGTAACCTGTAAATGCAAGGTGAGTCCACTATCTCTATTACCATGACACATGGTAAATGCCAGCCCCAACCCTTGAAATAACTTTGGGAGTCTGCAGGGGGCTAGCAGGAAGCTAGAGCCAACAGATGCTGTTCACCCAAGCTCATCCCAAGCCAAAGCTTGGAACCACAGTGCAAGGAAGACTGCTGGGCAAAGAACCTGAAGAAGAGTCGAATCAAAATATGGGCTCAGGAGGATTTAACTGAAATCAGTCCAAGGAAAAAGCAAACCAAAAACAAAGAAGTCCAGGGGAACAGGCTAGAGTTTTTGAAAGAGCCAGCACATTGAGACAGAGAATAATTTGGAGGAACTTCTCTAAGGAAGTCAGGGATTAAGGCTTCTGGTCACATCCTGCTGATATTAAAGAGATCCCTATCCAGGGCGGATAAGTAATAAAGTGGGCCATACCAGCAGCATGAGAAATTCCAGTCTAACTAGAAACTTCTGCCTCAAGATCCATTTCTGAATCTTTCACCAGTTGAAAATTTAAAATCCAATGTTCTTTAATAGGACTAAAAGATGATTCTAAATCAACTATCACAGTGTAAGTGGGAAATTTTTATGGGATATAGTTATGAACACCTGTCAATATAGAAAAAGTATGTTTACAATCTGACTATTTTAAGCATGGCAATAAATATTGTATAAGGACAAAACGATACCTGGATTTTTCCATAAGATCATATCACTAATTTATTTGACTTTCTTTATGACACTGTGAAAATTTCTATAGCAGTTCTATCCAGACACAGCCAGGCTAATCACTAAGAAAGTTAGAAATCTAATCTGTGTTTTCTGCAGTATGTAGGGTCATGTCTCAGTAGCTCACTATATATTACAAATGATTTGTCTTAACTTCTTCAAATATGTGTGTTTGTGCAATTGCTAATTATGCTATTGACAATGAATATGAGACTTTTGTTGCAAAAAATTTACTGTGTTTACCCTGACTCTGTTTGGTCCTCCTTTTCCTCTTTCACAGAAGCCTAATGCTGTCCTGGAACCTGATTACCAGCCCTTGCTCATAAAGAACATTTCAACCCTGCCTGTGAATGTGTTGCTCTCAACAGCTGGACCTTTCTTTATATGTGAGACTGATAAATCCCTGCTGCCCTTAGTTCCTGAGGTAACTTGACTGAGGGATGCCACAGCAAGCACTTGGGGGCGTTGCATGTGTGATAAAGGAAATGAATAATGTCAATATACTGCCTAATTTCAAGGCAGAAAGATATAAAGACTCAAGAGCACAAACAGGAAAGAATACAGAAAAATTTACCTGAGTCATAAATAAATGCTAAAGTATCATAATGGCATAAGAACTCCAAGCTCTTTATGGTAATCCTTTCATTCCTGCCCACTATAATGAAGCCAATATTCAGAAAGCTGTACCTTCCTAGGAATGACAGTAAAATTTTTTAGCTCCTTTCCCCCAAATACAACCAAAACTCCATACTCAAAGAAGCAAGGAAATAGCCAAACCTCTCTTCCCAAATGAACAGGCACATCTCCAAATACTGAAAAATCTGAACCTGGCTGAGGAAGGAAGATACAAGGCCAGCCTGGCCAGCAGCCTGGAGCAGGATGCAGCATTCCCTAATTGTAGGAAAGGAGCTGCAGCCCTAGAAGGCTCTGTTAGTCAGCCAAAGGGGTGCCTATGCAAAACACCAGAAATCTGTTGGCATTTATAAAGGGAGTTTCTTTGGGGTAAAAGTTCTAGTTCCAAGGCTGTAAAAAGTCCAACTCAAGGCACCATAAGAGGTGCTTTCTCACCAAAGTCAGATGCCACGTGTTGAAGCAAGATGGCAGGCGATCTCTGGCTGGTCTCTAACTTCCCCTCTGGGCTCACCCTTTCCTCTTGAGCTCTGTGGACCCAGCCTTTTGAGACTTCATGGTTAAGTGATCCAGTAGTCCTCTCTCTCCTGGCATAGGGCTTATTTCTTTTCTGGCCTCCTTTATCAGTCTCAGCTGTAAATTATCAGGCAAAATGGTTCATCTCCCCGGGGCCTCAGCTCTTTGAGCCTTCTCCTGTCACTTGGCAGGATAAAAAATGGCAGAGCACTCTCTTCCTGTGTCTCTCTGAGAGAGTGTCTGTTTATATCAGACCCAGCACAAGGGTAAGGACTCAGCCTGATTCACATCCACTAACGTAGTAGTAGTAGTCAAATCAAAAATCCAAAGCAATCCTATCAAATAATCTAATCAAAGGCCCCTCGGCTAAATTTAATGCAGTCAGTGGGTATCACCCCCCAGGGGAATAGATTAGTTTCCAAACATAATTTTCCTCTTTCTGGGATTCATAAAATAATCTCAAACTGCCACAAAGTCCATTACATCATCCTTTGCTGGGATGAGGACACCAATGGATATGGCTGGGCCATGGGGCAAGCGATGCTGCCGAGCTGTCAGAGAGGATGCACAAAGGGGAAACCAGGCCCGCGTACCACATTGTTCAGCCTTCCAGTATAGAGAGACAGCTGATGGAGAGTTGGTGTGGAGGTGGTAGGAGCTGTGAACTGCCCGCTCCATTGATTCTTCAGTAGGTCTCATTCAAGCATAAGCTGGGGAAAAGACCAGCTAAGCTCTTTAAACAGAAAAATGAAAGGAGGTAATAAACATAAGCAAGAGGCAAATGAAACATACTCTGTGAGGGTACCTACCCGAGGAAGAAGATGGAAAATGCAAACATGTAGTTCTCTACCATTCTCAATGAAATTAGTTATTACAGCCTTCCCTTTTACAACTCCTCAGTGCTTTCACCCCCACCTGTTACTAAAATTTCTTCCTTCAAATAATTCCTCTCAAGATTTTCCTTGCTTTCCTTTTCATACATTTCATATATATGTTTATGTGTATATAGTTATATATGTGTGTGTGTGTATATATATATATTTCATTTTAACATGTTTAGTCTATATATACGTGTATGTATTTTGTTGTGGCCCTGTTCCACATATCAGGTTGGAAATGTATAGTAGTACAAAGAATGACAATTCCCCATTATCTTGTTTGTAGCCTATCAAACTGGAGATTAATGGAGAAAAAAAACTGCTGGTCAAGTTTGACCCTTCCTACAGAAATGACTTGAACAACTGGGTGGCAGAAGAAATTCTGGCAATTAAATATGTAGAGCACCCTCAGGTGGACAGCCTGAACCTGCGTGGAGAAGTGCTTTACCCCAACCTGAGCTTTGAGACCATGGAGCTGGACTTCGGCTGTATCCTGAATGACACCGAGGTGATTCGCTACGTTACCATCACCAACAGCAGCCCTCTGCTGGTAAAGTTCCGCTGGTCCTTCCTGGTGGACAGCGTGGAAAACCAGATAAGGTACTGCCAGCATAGGACTTCTCTTCTGGTTGCTGTGTTTCTCTTTCAGACTTTGGACTGGGTTCCCTGTGTTCTGTGCACTGGTCTTCCATGAATATTTTCAATTCTCACAACCAATTACTGATAAAAGTAACAGAGTTTGAAGGTATGGTCCATCCTAGGTTCCTACATAGCAAAGGCAAATACAGGATCTTTGAAAACCCCAAATCTCCACCAGATTAACGACGCCATTTCCATAAGCCTGCTTTAATTTTGAATCAAGCTGCTGAATCACTAGACATTTATCACTAAAAAAATGAAAGCCTTTGTACAGTTATCTTAGAACACATCTCAAAGCAAATTTGAGTAGGACAGTGCATCAAGGATATGCCTTTCTGAGTTCCCTGTTGCCTGTTCTACCTATTTCAGTGGCTGTTCCCGTTCTGGCCCAGAAATGTATAAAATAGAGGGAGGTGGTGAACACCACAAGCACAAAGTTATCTTCGCAGTATTTGTGTGCAGAGGAGTGTCTCCTGTTAAATTAGATTCAAGTTCAGTTAGAAGGTACATCTGAATCTAGCTTAATTTTGAAAAGATTCCTTAAAAAATATGAACAGTCTGTTCTAGTCAAGCTTGGGTAATACTATTATCTGGTTCAAAAGCCTTGTTTGTGACCTGGACAATAGGGCTTTGGTATATATGTATATCCTTATTCAATTTTTTGACAACTTAGTTTTCAATACCTGAATGTTGAATGGCCGTGCTTAACTGTTATTTTCCTTAGTGCCTCCTGTAAGTAAGCCACATTTTATATACAACAGCTACCCTTTCCTTTCCTGTGTTTGTTACCACAGTAATGACGGTTTGCTCTGGATATCTTCCGTGTGTATCTAACAATGACTTAGCCTAGCATTGAAGCTGGCAGCTGGTCCTGAGGCCTGAGCATTAGAACTTTCTCATTAAGTGCCTTGGACTATTTGGGTTTGGAATGAAATTCTGTAGATGGTGAACATTGAAAATATTCATGGAAAAATCACCCAACCTGACCTAATAAGCTTTGAATACCAGATTTTGTGAAATTATTCTGATGTAGCCCAGCTAACTGAATTCATTCCATCTGGGAACAAGGGACATGCTTTAACCATTTTTTTTATTTTTGAGTGGTCTTCCCACAATTGAAATAATGACATTATTTATATAACGAAAATATACTTGGCCAATACTGAAGATGATACACACAATTTTTCATTGGTTTAAGCATATTTAACCATTTTTATTCCTTTCTTCAATGTCTTCCTATCTCTTGATATTGAATATGGCGATATTTAGGCTATTTCCACAGCCAAATATAGAAACAGAATATTTCCCCCTCTGCTTATAATTCATTTATTCAGTCAGTCAGTCAATCAGAGAGTCACTGAGGGAACATTTTATAAGTGACTCTTATGCACCAGATAATGTATGAGGTATCGGAAATATAACAGTTAGTAAGACATGATCCCTGCCCTGAGGACCATCAACCTAGTAAGTGAAGCAGATGTGTAATTCACGGTAGGTGTGCAGGAAAGCTGGGCCCTGACCAAGAGCAGGAAGCAACAGCTGAGCCCAGAGGAGTTGGGATAAGCCTTCACCGAGAAGTCAGAGTTCAGTGTTCCAGATAGAGAAGCAGAGAAATATGCTGAGCAATGGAAATTGCATGTCTGTATTAGTTAGGATTCATTCTCTTGCAAATGAGAGGAAACCTGACCCTAAGCAAAAATTAAAATCAAAGGAAAGGAAATTCATTTATCCCCATAACTAGAAAGTCCAGATTAATTCTGGCTTTCAGTCTGACTTAACACAAGACCTCAAACAATGTCTGCTCACTTTCATGTGTTGGCCTCCTCCTCACCAAATGGCTGCCAGTGATCCTGGGGCCATATCCTTCCAGACTCCAATCTACTGGAAAAAAGCCCAAGCCTTTGTTCCACAACTCCCATTAATGTCACGCTGATTGGATCAACTTAATATTTGCTGTTCCCCACACTAATTGGTCACTGTCAGGGAAGGGTGTGGTTATTATTGGTTATGGCCTGGCCATATGCCCCCACACCAAGTTCTATAGGTGGTAATCTCAGAACCACATGAACTGAAAGGGGTAGGGGTGGGGTAGATTCTAGACAAAAACTGATAGATGAAAGAAAGGAGGCTGGAAAGACAAATTACATACACCTACCACAGAGTCAGCAGAGAGTACCATAGTGGGCTAGAAGGCAGACTTCACTGGGGTAAGAGAGTTATGGGAGATGAGTCTGAAGAGGTACATGGGAAGTAGTGTGTGAGAAGCCTGCAATTCCACGATAAGGAATTAGATTCTTTCTTGGAGGCAATGGTAAGATTTGTAATCAAGAGAGTAAAGGAGTCATATTTTTTAAGAATGAAAACTCTTAGCATTCAGCTGAGTTATGACCAGCCCTTCCTTCTGGAAACATGTGCCTTTCTTGGCTTGCCTAATGCCATACCCTCCTGCTTTTGCTCTTACCCTCTTGGCCACTCCCTCTCAGTTCTCTTTGCCAGCAACAGCTCTGCTGGAGTACTAGGACTCAGTTTCCACCTTAGGCCCTCTTTTCCTAGCAATTGCACTCACCCTATTGCTTCCGGTGGCCTCTGTTGCTGAGGCTTCCAAACATATATCATGGCCTAAACCCCTCGGCTAAGTTCCAGGGCCATTGCCTTCTCGATGTCTCTTCTAGGCTATCTCCCAGGTGATTTGGGTCCAGCATGCCTCACACTAACCTCATCACCTCCCTTGCCTCTCCCTGTCTCTCCTGTAGGGCTCCCTCTCCCAGGAAATGGTACCACTGTCTTCCTGGGAGGCATCTGGATTCCTTCTTCTCCTCATCCCCACCCATCAACTCCATCACCAAGTTCTACCTGTTCTTCCTGGTGAGAACATCTCATCCCCATCTCCATTGCTGTTACCCTAGTCCAAGCCACCCTTGCCTCCTGCCTGGACCATCATGACAGTCTCTAGTGTAGCTGTCTGCTTCCACTCACACACTCACTCATTAGCCAGGTCACAAACTCCCCATGGTTCTTAGGATAAAGTACAGGTACTTGCTCTTACAGCACTCAGCAGCTCTGCTCCTGTGTTCCCTTCCAGACCCTCCCTTACCCTATGGGCCTCCTTTCTGTTCACATGCTCCCCTTCCCTGTCCACAGCCTTTCTGGCCCATCTGCTCCCTCTCTACCGGGAGACTCTTCCCAGCTCCTCACCTTGCTAATTCCTGCGCCCTCTTCAGCTCTCAGCTCACATGTCCTTTCCTGGAGAAGCCCTCCTTTAGGCCCTTCCCTGGGCAAGAACCTCCACCATGGGCATAAGTCACCCCACCTCTTTGGTGACTCTCCTCACACTTGTCATGGTGGCTCAGGGTCTATCTTGCCAGCCATCGCTTCACCCCTGTGAGGCCATCAACCATGGCTGCCCTGCCTCCTTTGGATCCTCAGAGCCTCACAAAGTGATTAGCACAGGGTACAGTCTCAAAAAGTATTTTTGTTTAATCAAATGCTCCCACTGGGTATTTGTAGCAAGCGGGGAATCATTTCATAACTGGTTTAAGATTCTTTTCTGTCAGTTCCCTGGCACCTGTCAAATGGAAAACTTCAAGGCATAAATGTTACCTTGAATAGGTAGGCACACATTTCATAGAAGGAAAAAAAATGCCACCTGCCCTCCCATCAGGCTCTCTCCCGTGGGCCATCAGGAAAACATAACCACTCACTGGCTAAAGGTCACTTTTGCCAGATATATCAACACTAACCTTTCTTTTCCAATTAGAATTCTTCTAAGCCCTACAGTTAGTAAAAGAAAAATAGAGGAAGAGAGGTTTTTTGCCCTTTTATTAGGCAGAGTATGAGGATGTCTACACACTCCCAACATTCCTGCCTGGCACAACACACACCCATCTGCCATATGTGTGTACACATGTGTGTGTGCATGTGGGGGCATGTGTGCACACATGTGCATGCATGTGAATGTGTGTGTAGCTGCATGCACCTACACAGCTGTGTGTCATTTTGTAGGCAATTCTGACTCACACATTTAAAGCGCCTCTCTTATTTAAGCATACGTTTTTTACAAGTCAACCCTCATGCCACATTTTAAGAACAAAGAAAGAGGTAAAATGGACATGCCTGCTAAATAAGCTGTCAGTAAGAGGAAAAGTCAATCATTGCCTTAGAAACACATGCTCATCATTCATGCGAGTTCATGTCCATGGCAGGGTTCTAGATTGGCTTCAATACGTGACAGTCTATCCCCATCGCACATGTATGTTTAATGAGGAAACTAGGAAAACATAAAAGCTGGGCATCACTTCAGAGAGTCTGTCTCGCTGTGGTCTGACCATCAACTTGATAAGAATAGTATGCTTCATGGCATCTCTACAAATGAAGAGCATGAGGAAACACCTGCCCTTGAATCAGCCTCTACTTTTAAGAAGCCAGACTAGAGAGGAAACCATCAGGGTCAGAAAGCAGATGCTGGCTAGGCCAGCAGCTCTACCCAGCCTCAGAGCTGCAAAGCTCAGAAGGTGAAGTCTGTCTTTTCAACACCCCTCATTTTCCATTGTTTCAGAAGTGGGACTTTTATAAGTTGTAATACACTAATGGTAGTTGAGGTCCTGGATTGTGGAATCAGGCATAGCTGATTCAAATCCAAACTCTATCATCCAAGCAATGTGACCCTGTGGCCCAGATTTACTTGCCTGTAAAGTGGGTATAATGTATAATCCTAAAGGAGTTCTGAGGATTAAATGACATATGTCTAATAGAATACCTATGTCTCCTGGACATGATCAGCATGCAATCACTAGTGACTTTTTAGGTTCTCTAAGTGTTCCTTCCTCTCCTTCATCTTTTTGTACCAAGGGCTGCTAGGAGAAACCTTCCCCAGAATCCTAAAATATTGGAAGATGGGGCCCTTAGGCACCAAGATGATGGACCCAGATGCCTTTGCCTTCTGATAAAGAATAGAAAATCCTTTTCTTATAACAGGCCACAGTCATCAAGGCTACAGCCCCATCTTAGGCAAACACTGGACAGGCCATGGCAGCCTCTGTCCTCCCTACCACTCCTCCATGCAACCAGGTAACCCCAGAGCCCGTGGTTAGATGCAGCCCCTTGCTTTGCCCAAGGGCCCAACCAAGAAAATAAAAATATCTAGAGGGCATGTGATTATTTTTCTATCAAAATAACAATGGCTTTATTGAGTCCCATGGGGACAAGTGATGTCTATCCTTAAACCTCAGCTGTGTGCAGGCAGATCATGGTGCTGGTGAAGAGCATGGCCAATTGAGTCAGACTCGTGCTTGGCCACCTGCCCCCACGTGACCTGGGCTGTGGCTGAGCATCCCTGTGCCTCGGCTTCCTATTCTGAAATGAGGCTAGGAATGATGCCTTCCTAGGAATGTGGTGAATTAGTGCACACCTGTAGAGATTAGCCTGTGCCTAGTCACATAAGACGCGTGCAGTAAATGCTCCCTGTTAGGACCATTGCTTCATGAGGGAAGTGGCATCATGGCACCCCTGGAACACTAATACTCAGTGTGTTTGAGAAGCAGTAGCCAGAGGTGGCTTTGAGATCTTTTCCACTCAAATTAGACCTTGGCCATTTCAGGATCCGGGGAGAACCCCATGGGGTCTGAGGGCTGCAGGGGCCCCTTGCTGGCCTAAGTTTTCGTCCCCTCCATAAGTAGCCCTCCCTCTTCTTCACTGGCCCCACGCCTCTTGGAACCCTTTAAGCTTCCATGCTCATGATTTCTTCCTTTTTTTACTGCCCAGAGAACAGTTTGGATGGAAGACAACAGCAAACATTTGGGGCCCTGGAGTTAGAGGGAGAGCAGCCCTGGTGAGGGAGCTAAACGGGTCATTAAAGGGCAGGCAGAATAAGGCATCGCAACTCACCCTAGGCCAATTTTTGATGTCCCCCAGCCCCCTTTCTTCCCTAACTCCCCCACTCATTGTGCCTGAGCCAAGTTTGTCAGGGTGACAGATTTCACAGCCCAAAGTGGAAGTGGGGGTATCCTTCCTCCTCTATGAGTTTCCTATAATTGCTATGACAAATTATCACAAACTGAGTGGCTTCAAACAACACAAATCTGTGTATTCTCTTACAGTGTCTGGGGGCCGGAAGTCTAAAATCAGTTTCACTGAGCCAAAGCCAAGGTGCCAGCTCCCTCCACTCCCTCCAGAGGCTCTAGGGGACAGTCCTTTCCTACATTTTCCAACTTCTAGAACTGCATTCCTTGGCTCATGGCCTCTTCCATTCTCGTCAAAGCCCATAGCATAGCATCTTCTCTCTCTCTCTGCTGAGGAAGTCACAACACCTTCTCATTTCTCTATAATAGCATCTCCCAATGGAGGTAAACTTGTGATTACCTCCATTGAGTTTATAAGATAATCTGGACAATTGTCCCATCTCAAGATCCTTAACCTAATCACATGTGTATATGCCTTTTGCAATGTAAAATAACATTCACAGCTTCTGGGGATTAGGATGTGGCCATTTTGAGAGGCCATCATTCAACCTCTCACACTCCCAAGTCTGCCAGCATCTGGAGTTCTCATATTCTTTCCACCCTTTACCAATACAAATCAGCTTTTAAAAATGGATCCACTATTAATGATCATATCATAAGGAATCTGTTAGTTGTAAGCAACAGTAAACCTGACTCTGAAAAATAAAAAAAAGAAAGTATAGATTCATGTAACTAAAAAGTCTAAGGGTAAACTTCAGGCACAGTTTGAACCAGGATTCAGACCATGTCACCTACACCTTGTATCTACCCACTGTCTCTTGGCTCTGTCCACCGCTGTGTTGGTTCCAGTCTCAATCAGGTTCTGCACACAGGGTTGTAAGATCGTTAGTGTGGCTCCACTGTTTCCAGCTCTCCATGTGCCAGGTTCAAGTCCAGGGTGAAGAGCTATAGAGGCTATAGAGGCTGTTTCCCAGAAGTAAGTCCTGACAAATGTTTTGCTGAAACTCATTGGCTCTGGTTGTCTGCTGTGTCCAAATCTGAATTTTGCCCACCCAGTGGTAAGATACAGGCTAGTTCCCAGAAGGAAATGGAAGGCACCTGGCCAAGAAAGGAAGCATGCAGACCAGGCAGCAAAGAGCACAGATGCCCACTCTAGTGACCAATAAGGCCCATTGTGTTTCCCTTGCTAGTCTTGGACCAAAGGCACAGACATATAGTTATAAAATTATATGCTAGCTGCTTGGAAGGGCATTTAGGAGTCAAAAGTCTACCTTATCAGTGTCCCAGAGATGTGCCTGTGAAAAAGCAACTTTCAATGAGACTTTTTCCACCAGGTCCCAGCACAGGGCTGTCACCATGGAGCCCTGAGCTGCAGCTCAGCAGGCCCCTTCACATTTTCTGGTTCTGCAGTGTTTGATCTTTCATATAAAAGACTCTGCCTGCTTTTGAAGCTTTACAGTAGGACCACCAATACAGTATGGACAGCCTTACTATGAGAAAAAACCTCTTTAGCAGTTTTCTGGAGCACAAAGAAAATGTCTCAAGTGGGAAATATTTACAACTTACACAGAGAGCTGTGTAAGGCCAAACCTTCCTTGAAGAGATACTGTTGGAAGCAATGGTAGGAGGGTTCTGCAATTTTGACCCACAGCAATAACTAAAATTGAGTGCTTATCAGGTGCCAAGCATGATTCTACGCCTGCTGCACATCTGAGCTCGTGTCATTCACACAGCGACCCTGGAAGAAGGATTCATATCCTTCTTTAAAAAAGCCTGAACCCACACCATGGACCCAGATTCCAGTTCTCTGACTGCAAAGCCCTGCCTTGACCACTCTCTCTGCTAATTTGGCAACATACATTTTTCTGCACATTACACTACTGTGTAATTTTTTCATTTAAATGAACTTTTTCGGAATACTCTATCTAAAATGTTGTGCCTGGTGCTATGGGGAACACCAAGATAAATGAGCGTCCTCACTGTCCGTGCGGATGGTAAATAGCAGAGACAATTCTGCCACCTGCTTACAGAATGCAAGGCCCACTCGGACACATAAGCACTCACTCTGGACCAGGCATTCATGGTGTCACTTTGTTTCGTCTTCCCTGTTTATACAGCACTTACTCAGGAAACACTATTGTTATCCTGGTTTTACAAATAAGCGAGGCACAGAGAAGGATCCAGAATGAGCACTAGATAAAAATGGACTAAAATGGAAGAGAGAGAAAGGCAGCAAGAGATAATAAGCTAAATGAAAAAAGAGAGAGACTCATAGAACACAAACAAAAAACAACTATTCATTCCATACTTTGGAACTTTGTCCTCTACTTCCCAACATTCCAAATAGGACAGTGAAGAACTCTGGCCAGAACGTTTGCAGGACTCCTGCGGTGGCATACTAATGGCGCCCAGCAGGGTGAAGAGAAGCCAGCGGCCCCTGGAGGGCTGGGCTGCAGGGCCCAGGGGAGAGAGAGGCTCCCACCCTGATTCTTGATTCAGCCTCTGAGAGCTGCAAGGGGTGGAGAGCCTCCCAGCCCAAGGCTGTGCCCCACAGGGCATTCTGGTGATGGATCCCATCCCAAACTGGCTGCGAAAGCCAGGATTTGCCTTGGCCTGGCTGAGCCCCAGAGAAGCTTGGACCCTCAGTTGTCTCTTCAGTTCAAACCCCAAAGCGAGACTCCCAGAGCACTTACTGGCTACAGATGAGCCTCCTGGTCCCCTCTGCTCACTGACTTCTCTTCTGGGACTGCAGCCCTATCACAGGAGGGTCAAGGTATTAGTGACCTGCGTAGACTGTCACTGTGGGCTGCCCCTCTCCTCGGGGGCTGCAGTACTGAGGATTTTGCCCCAAGGTTCATCACTAGCTTTCAACTAATCATCCTTAAAATGGAGGAAGGAAGAAGCTCCAGGGGAGGCATCCTGCTTCCATTCAGGAGGGCGAAGGCTCCAACAACTGTCCTTACATCAGACGTTTGGAAACTCAGGCTCAGCCCTACGTCATAGGAGCTGAGCCGTTTGGGGACATTATTCCATCGAGGAAGTAGCAATACCTGCTAAATTCCTCAGGCAAGGCTGACTGAGGGGAGGGGCACAAGATCTTGGGTTTTGTTTGGCTTCTTGAGAAAGAATAGCATTTATTTAAGTAGACTTGAGATATGTGGAGTATATAATACACTTAAAGTAACAATATAATACTTAAATCTAAATATATGCTTACATATTATATATTACATAAATTAACAACATTTGCTATAGGGCAAAAATTTTAAATAAATACAATTTATTCACATACATATAATTTAGCTCAGTGATTTTCAAACCCTTTACAGCAGAACCATTTTTTCCAGGGAGCTCTTGACTTTTATGTAAATCATCTAACAAGCAGAGATGCTGGGTGAGCCCTCCTTCCTTTTTCCACCCCATCCCCATCAGCTCCTGGGCACCCTCAGGAGAATCATGGGGCTGAGTCAATCTCTAGTCACTAGTTAAGCTTCACATTGTCAAGTCACAAAGGCATGTTGAAGGAAATGCCTCACTTAAGCACACTAAATGTCAAAGATAATCAGTTGCTCCTCACCTAACTCTGACTTTCCTTTCAACTCGCAGGAAGAATCTTGTAGTCATTCCACCCATCATGCTTCTGGGCGCCAGCCGCCCCGGACTCCTGAGTCCTCTCAATGCATGCAGCTGTTGTTGTTGCTGTTGTTGTTAAATTAGTTCTCTGCCATTACCAAATTGCCTTAAATTTAGTGAATTAAAATAATATCTGTTACCCTATAGGTAAATGAATTGTGGGTTAAAACCCTCGCTGTTTTCCTTTATTTCAGTTTTGAGGGTTATAAACATTTTTGTCCTGTTTTATGTTATTATAGAAGAATATAGTTACCTGATTATAAATTCATTCCTTTTTAAGGCATTTCCCCACTGTCTCCAATATCAGTGGAAGGTCTGATATTAGAGATTCAGTGTGAGCTAAGCTGACTTCTACAGCAATCAGTGAGGAGTATCAGTGCATATCAGAGCCAGACGTAGGGTTATGCCTGCTTGGTTCACTTAGAGATCTGAATCTTTAAAAAGATTTCATTTGATTTATCTACATGTTCATATTAATTAAAACCCCCAAGGCTAGCTACTGAAAGCCAAACATGAAAAGAAATGACTTAAAAACCATCCCGTTTTGAAAGTGTTTCTAAAGAGCTTTGAAGCTGCCCAGAAGAGAGATTTCAGCCACCCGCTTGGCAGCGTGAGAGCCTGTAGCAGTGGGGACACCTTCTGGAACTTTTCTGGAAATGGGCATTCTGCACAGAAATTGTTCTGGAGAGCTTTAAGGTTGATTTTGGTTACCTTCCTTCATGACTCACTTAGCAGCAAAACTCCTTCCGGGTAGTCACTACAAGGACAAGGTCGATAGTCTTGCTTTTCCTTTACTAGATTACAACTGGGATGGGTCCCTCTTCTTCATAGAAAAACAGAAGGTCCTTGGCTTTGTGTGTTCCTTATGTTGTAGTTCGATTATTGTTAAAATGAAAAGACTCGCTCTGTGAGTCACTGTCATGGGCATGGCATTTAGGCAGGGACCAAAGGGTAGCTCTCATCTACTGATGGGGTAGAATCACCAGCAAATTTAAAACATTAGCTTTGGAGTCAGCTGATAATTTAACTCTCAGTTTTATCTTCTGAAGATAATCAAAGCACAGTACCTACCTCACTGAACTGTTGTGAAAATTAAATGAGGCAGAGCTTATAAGGTGCTTAGCACAGTACCTGGAAGAGAATAAGTGATGGATTCGAGTTGGCTGAAGTTATTTAATTAGGACTTTTGCTTGTTTTGCCAACATTTTTGTGACTTTCTTGCCACCATCTTCTAGGTCAGTGCTTCTTAGTCTTGGACGCTCATTAGGATCACACTGGGAACTTTTTAATATCCTGATGCCAACCACCTCAGAATCTTGGTGATTAGGACCCACTTTTCTATTGTTCTTAAAGTGCAACAGGTGATTCCACTGGGCACCCCACAGAGAGAACCCATGTTCCAGAAGCTCCAATTTCAATTCCTTCAGAGAACCTTTGAAAATATGGCTTTTTTCCCCTAAGGTCTGAATAATTTGAGTTCCAGCTACCTCAGTTATCTTTCACCAACTTCCACCTTAGCACAGGTGGCCACTTGGAAGCATTTTGGAACAGAATAATGTCAGAGGGGTAAGCAGACTTTTTTCCATGATGGGTATGTGTCTGTAATTTGCTTTTCCTTCTCATGTGGCAGAGCTAGAATGTGCTGGTAGGGAAGGCACTGAGCCAGCCCCATCTGTTTCCATCTGTCATTTGCTTCCCAATGTGGGAGGACCAGCAAGTGTAAGGCCACAGATCCAGGCCAATAAATGGAGAAAAAATGGCAGGGACTTTGTGTTTGCCCAGAGGGGCTCAGGAATTTGCCCACTTTTAATATGATTTAAAGCAAAGATTGTAATCTGCTCCATTTGAAAACAGAAGTGAGAGGCCTATCAAATCACAGATTTTTGATGTGTAGAGCCAGAGGAAGGAAGAAAGGAAGAAAGAAAGGAAGGAAGGAAGGGAGGGAGGAGGGAGGGAGGGAGGAGGGAGGGAGGGAGGAGGAAGGAAGGAAACCCCACAACCCAAGACTGTCTTCCCACTACCACTTCCCTGACCTATCCGTGAGTAAGGCTGAGTGGCTCGCTAGAAAGAAGGGATGGAAATCAGAGAACAGTGGAGGTGCCAGTGGGGGCCACCACAGTCAGAACCTCTTAGTCTCCTATGTTCCCCTTATATTTGCTGTTTGTACTTGGCAACCTCCTTTGCCCAATGCCAGGAGAAAGAGTTGTGTTGGATCAGTAAAAGTAAAGTGACAAGAGGAGGATCAGTTCCTCTCCTGTCCCCGTGGCTCCTCTCTTCCCTTCCTGTCATGCCTGCTTCCAGTCCTGGGCCTCACTGACTCCAAACTCATTGCTTCTGTGTCCTTCATCGTCATCGTATCATCCACCACCACCACCACCATCATCATCATCATCATCATCCATCTGGCGCCTCTACTCACGCTGCAGCTACAACAGACTTTTCATTCGTGTCCAGGGAATTCAAGTTCTCTCAATATTTTTTCATTTTCAGATACTTATTCCTCACTCTTCTCCACCGGAAAGTACCACTCTTCATCCCCTACCCTCCCAGGCAGCCTTGGTCTCCCCTCTTCTGAATTCCAGTGATATGGAATTTCTTTTTTTTAATTTTAAAAATGACATATTGAAGTATATCATCATATGTGAACATACATAAATAATAAGTGTATAGTAAAAGTTGTGAACTTACAAAACAAACAAGCATAACATCATACAGGGCTCCCATACCTCACCCCACCACCAATACCTTGCATGTTGTGAAATATTTGTAACAAATTATGAAAGAATTTCATCGAAGTATTACTACTAACTATAGCCCATATCTTACATTTGGGTTTTTTCACCCAACTCACCCTTTCATTTTTTGTTCATAAACCATATAATTTTTCTAAGGTGTACAATCAGTGGCATTTGGTATAATCATAGAGTTGTGTATTCATCACTTAAATCAATATTAGAGCATTTTCATTACTCAGAAAAACAAAAAACAAAGCACTATCACACCCATGTATTAGCACTACCAATTATAAATCCTATGATGTGCTTTCACAATTTCTATTCATTTCCAAACATTTTTAAACAACTTTTTACCAATTCTGCACTGATGTTTTTCTCTGGTGACTTATATTCTAGCTATTAACTCCATTAGTTTGCTCATTATATTTAGTTCATAATAGCAAAATCATTTAATATTTGTCCTTTTGTGCCTGGCTTGCTTCCCTCAACATAATGTTCTCCAGGATCATCCATGTTGTCATATACTTCACAACTTCATTTCTTCTTACATCTGAATAATATTCCATTGTGTGTATATACCACAGTTTGCTTATCCATTTTCAATTGATAGACACCTGGGTTGTTTCCATCTTTTGGCAATTGTGAATAATGTCACTATGAACACTGGTGTGCAGATGTCCATTCATGTTATGCTTTCAGTTTTTCTGGGTATATACCTAGTAGTGTATATACCTAGTAGTGGTATTACCAGGTCCCATGGTAGATCTATTTCTACCTTCAATAGAAACTGCCAAACAATGCAGTGGCTATACCAGTCTACATTTCCACTAACAGTGAATAAGCATTCATATCGCTCCACATTCTCTCCAACTTGTTTTCTGTTTTTTTTAATGGAATCCATTCTACTATGTGTGAAAGGATATCTAATTGTAGCTTTGATTTGAATTTCCCTAATCCCATGCTGAGTTCCTTACATCAATTAAACCTCATACCAATCAGGTGAGCAAGGTTCCATCCTAATAGTACCATCACCATATGGTGTGAAAGTGGAGAAATGAGTTCAGACACAGGTCATCTGGCACCACAGTCAGTGCCCCTAACCACTCTGCACATCTCACTGTTGGGGCACTTGTGCCCTGAATTACACCCATTTCTTTGTCCCTAACTCTGACCCTCTGGACTCTCGGTTCCTTGAAGCAAGAATTGACTCTTTCACCTTTGGAGTCACAGCAATGCTTAGCACAGTGCTTGGTATACCTTAGGCATGCAATGAATGTGTATAGGATCAGTAAATGAATGTCTATTTTTTAAATAGCTCTAAGCACTTTACAGGCTGGAACACACTTAAAATTCTCAAAGAATTCAGCAAGGGTCTGTTTTATCCCCATTTGACAGGTAAGAGACTGGAACACAGGGAGGGAAAGTAGTTGAAGGTGACAGGGGCAAAGCTGAGCTTCACACCCAGACAGCCTGGCTCCCGAGCCTGCCCTCTTAACCCCCAGCCAGGCTCAGAGCCGGTCAGGAAACCAGAACAGCCTCAAGGATGAGCAGGAACTAATCCACAGGCTCCTCAGAGTGCTGCCACTGGGAGGACTGACTGTTTTTCATGTTTGGTTTGGTTTGGTTTTTTCTGTCCCCTGGATCTGTCTGTCCAACATTCTGGGTCTGAGGAGTAAGAGTCTAGTTGAACAGATTTGGGCCACCACAACCCACTCACTGGTTAGAGGAGGACACAGCTCTTCGGCTGAGAGAGCCCCCGTGGTGCCGCTGCACGCTCTTCGTCACAGACAGTCCACGAGCATGAAGCCCAAGCCTGGGCTGGACTCTCCTTTGTCCAGCAATGTCCATATCCCGGATCCTGCAGGGAAGGATCCCCATCACCAGCTTATGTACTTCCCCATACATGGCGCTTTGCACCATTGCTTAACTGTGACCTTTGAATGTCTTGCCTCCCAACTAGATGGATCATTTCTGGGTATCAGAGACTGCTTGCTTACCTGGCAGGTCCCTCAGTCTCCTAGAGCTTGTCATAGACCTGGTGTCCTATCCTCAGATACCTATAGGCCCCAGACAGTTAACATGAATGGGGGCCATGGGTGAAAAATAATGAAGCAGTGGGGGCTGTGACAAACTGAGTAATGCTGAGTGGAAGTATAAAGACAGTGTTATCATATTATCTGGTATTTTAAAAGAAACCAGAAATTTGGATTTTTATGCAGTCTCAAATTTTGTTAGCGACTGACTTGAATGGATTCCTTACAAGTAGAGCCTGTGATGGTGATTCTTGAGGAGGTGATTTATTAAAGGAGGGCTCTATGGAAAAACTATAAGACAGTGAGGGAAGCAAGATAGGGCAGTGGTAAAAACCAGGGAAAAAGGTGTGATTTCAGAAGAAGTCACTTCTAGTCTTTGCCTGATCCTTTGGAGAGCTCTGGAGCATGAATTGGACCACAGACTTTGTCCCGCTCAGAGACAAGGAGGCTGAAGGGCATAACCTCCCAGGCAACTCCCATTGGGTAAGGGTGACATCCAGAGAAGGGTGCAGGTGTGAGCCCTTAGCCAACCCCAGCAGTCAGGGATGGGAGCATCATTCTTGTCAAAGGGAATATGGACAGGGCATCAACAGCATCTGCCTCAGTCATTCATTTTTTAAAACATTTAGCAGCGTATGAGCCAAACAAAACACATCTGCAGGTTCTTTCTCTCCAGCCAGCAGCCACTTCCCCCTCCACAGTGGACACTCCCAGAAGCCAGGTCTAGTGAAGTCTCTGGGGCTACTACTACACAGCTGTCATGTTTGTTTTCTTTAAGACCTTGACTGTACTGCACAGAAACTCCAGAGGATGGTCAATATATTCCATTCCATCTGCAAACATTATCTGACCTACAACAATGAAATATTAACTGAAATACAGACATGTTCTTTGGGGTTTTATTTTGGTACAACACTGCTTCCAGGGAAGGAAGAACAGGAAATAGTGTGTGGTGGATTTCTTTAATTCATACCCAAGAGTTGAAATGAAAATATGATGAGGAAACTGCTGAACCCAAAGCAGAGTTGCTGAGAAAGTATGTGTCTGGCATTCACATGGCTCTGACACTCCTGAAGGGAATGTTTCTTTTCAACTCCTCCAGTGATTCTGATATTGGTAGCTCTGGATTTGGAGCAATGTTGAATTTCCTCGTTTTCCATGCATTTTCTTCTTTTTATTTTTTAACAAATAAACTTTATTGATACATATTAATAAAACATAAATCCATCCAAAGAGTAAAATCAATGATATTTGGTGGTATAATCACGTATTTGTGCATTCATCACTTCAGGCTTTTTAGAGCACTGTCTTATTCCAATATTAATAATAATAAAAAACAAACAAAACTCATCACCTCTCAATCTCTCAATGCTTCCCCTGCCATACATAGCTGCTATTCTTTTTCCTTCTCTCTAGTATATTTGTGTTTATATTTTGTAAAAACAGTCATATATGCAATATCACCCATATTCATGTTTTACATGAAGTTTTACTATCTTATAAAGTCCCATGTTACAGTTTTTAGCTTTCCTTCTAGTAATAAACATGACCTTAGACTTTCCCTTTCGACCACTGTCATACCCATATAATAGCTCTGCTAGTTGCAAACACCATGATATGCTTTCACCATTTCTATTCATTTCCAAAGATTTATAAGCAACCTTTTTACCAATTCTGCCCAGATTAACCCTCAGCTTTCCATTGTCTACCCTCCTTCTATTTTCTGGTGACCTATAGTCTAATTTGTAATTCCACCACATTCTCTTTTAAAAATGACTGAATCTAATCTTGTTTGGGTCAGAAAAGAGAAAAGTAATCACCTGTTTCTAATGGTAAAATGAATCTGATCCAAAAAACTCAGCCAATGTTCTATTTCAATTTTTTTAGCAGGTTTTCAATTTTAGGGACAAGTTAAAGTCTTCATTTTGACCCAAGTTTTCCTCTCTCCTGTGGCTCAATGGTAAGGGCAGCTTTGCCCTTCTCTTCTGTTTCCAAAGGGGCCTCTCACTTCCCGATTATTCAGGTAGCATCGTCAACTAAGGTGTTGTTTTTCCTCAGGTAGCCAAACAGTCTGCAGCCTTGTATTTTTCCTTCACAGATATTCCCATATGCCTTTTTCATTCAGCACAACATCACAAGGGGTGCAAATGTTGGATGAGGGAGTGTTATTATGTGGGGCAGCGATGTGACAGAGTCTCTCCAGGTGTCCCTGCTGACCTGGGTGATTTAATACGTGCTCAGAATTTTTCCTCTGCTGCTTTTCACTGGCCCTAGCTGGTAAGGCTGCTGCGATAACCCTATGTTAATTATCAGCTCCAGTTTTAAGCTGTCATGTTGCCATTCCTACCCATGGAGGCTCCTAGATCTGGCTACACAACAGAATCGCCTGGGAAGACTGTTAAACTTCTGGATCCCACCTGAGTTCTGCTGAATCAGAATTTCTGCAAGGATAAAGTTTAGGCATCTGTATTTTAATAAACTTCTCCAGAGATTCTCTAGCACCCAACGCAAATAGGTCCTTTGCCTAGAATGGTGGGTTCCAGCATAACTGAAGTCAAGTAGGCATATCTAGTCTGGAACAAGCCAAGTGGAATCTCATGGAAGAAGATGAAAAGAACCTTTTCACATCTAGATTGGGGAGGGGGTAAAAGGTATGGTGCAGAATAGCCAAATTATCCTACATTCTGCTTCACCTGTATTTATCCAGCCAATCCATCCATTATTCAACCAATTCATCCATCCATAAGTGCATACCTTCAAATACATACATTCAGATATATATTGAGCTCATGTTCTGGGTATAAGACCCTCTGCTGTGGACGCTGCAAAGAGGGACCCCAGAGACTCTACCCTCCAAGACCTCACAGTTCCCTGAAGTAATAAGCCCAGCCACAGATGGTTCTAACCCGGAGTTTTCTCAAGGGAAACATGAACTAATTACTTTTCTTAAAATGAGCGAGCAGGGTTCAGCTCAGAGCCTTCACCAGATGAGAAAATAATAACATTGTTTTATTTTTCCATTGTATTGATTTTTCTAAACATATTGGATAATACTAGTTTTTTCATTTTTAATAATGATGTAACACTTTCCTTAAAAATAAGCCTATTAATAAATACCACAGTGTGATATCACTACACATTTGCTTGAATAGATAAACTTAAAAAGACTGAATATCAAGTAGAGATGAGAATGTGGACCAACCAGAACTCTCATACACCATAGGGGAACTGTAAAACGGTACAACCACTTTGGGAAATTTTTTGGCAGTTTCTTATCATGCTAAACATGTACCACCATACAACCCAGCAATTCCCTTCCTAGAAATTTACCCAAAAGAAATGAAAATGTATGTGCCTAAAAGACTTTTACATAAATGTTCGTAACAATTTATTCATAGTATTCAAAAGCTGGAAATAGGCCTGATGATGTCCATCAACTGGAGGATGGAAAAACACACTGTGGTCATCTGTACTATAGAATACTGCCCTCTATTACTGAAAAAAAAAAAAAAAAGCCAAACTACTGCTACACACGGCAACATGGATGAATCTCAAAAACATTACAGTGAGCAAAAGAAGTCAGACATGAAAGAATGTATATTGATGGCTCTATTTATATGAAACCATAGGCAAATCTAACCTATGGTGATATAAAGCAAAGGAGTGTTTGCCTGGAGTGATGATGTCCAAAGGCCTTTATAATCAGTAAAGCGTGGACAGATGGGCTTCAGCACCAGCTGGTGCAGTCACAAGTTTCCCCTTTGGGTCCTTGTGCTCAGAAGACTTGAGTGATGGGTAGCTCACTGGCAAAGCCAAGACTAGGGTAAGGCAAATGAGGCACAAAGGGCAGAACGTTTTAGGAGGCAAGGTCATGCAAAGACTGAGCCTGCACTTATAGAACCCTGAGTGCCTCGCTTGCCTCACCCTGGTCCTGGCCCTATTCACCAGTTATCCAGAAGGAGGATCCTTGGTAACTCATTTATTCATAAGCATGCACGAGGGCTTCCTCCATACCAGGCATGCTATTAGACACTGTGTTAGATGTGAATCCTCAGTGAGCACGCAGCCTGCAGTGATGGGGAAAATAAGTGTGGGGGACAGATACAGACCTAGACTAGGAGAGCTGCCCAGGAAACTTGCCAGGAGAATTGAAACCCCAGCTAAGATTGGAAGAATGAGAAAGGGAAGGTAAATCTAAGGGAGGGTACAAGGTAGTACCTTCTAGACCTGCCTCGTCTAGGATATAGAGCTTGGCCTTGGAAACTGCGAGCCCCACTGCAAAAGCTGATGTATGCCTGTGTCCCGCGTGCCTTTGCAGGTTTGTTGCACAGCCAAGGAAGTCCTACAGTGCCCCCCTGTCACAGATGGAGTCCATCCCAGCAAACTCAGTGTCTACCAGCTCGCCGGCAATCTCAGCTGTAATGAATTCCCCGGAGATAGATATAAATGATTTTGTTAAGTAAGTGCAAATGTAAAGCCAGCATGGATTTTTAAAATAGTGTGCTCTTTTCTCTACATTGAATTTTGTTTTCAGTACTCATCCTTCATTCATTCAACCACTCTTTGAACAGTAGTTTAATGAGTGCTTCAAAATGGGAGACGTTATTCTAGACATCTGGGCCATGGGTATGGAAGTCTGTCTGTCATAGCCTCCTGAGCCCTGGGGGCATAAGCCCTTCCTGCCACCTTACTCTCTTCATCTGTCCAAGATCTGCATCCAGGGTCAAGAGTAGCAATCAGAAAAGGCTGCAACAATTTGCTCAGCATTATATCCTCATGTTAAAATGCTCCAATAAATCATGAAACTCAACATTAAACATCTAGGACCCATCCAAATTGTCTGAAGACTTGCTCAAGCTTCCTAGAACTTTTTATAGGTTGGACATTGGCTTGATGGTACAGGAAGAAGGGTTGGACCATAGGGAGAATTGACCAGTTTAGTGTCCTAGACTGCATGTCTAGGACAGAGGGTATAGATCACTGACCAGCTGACCTTTTTAGGAAAGTGTCCCTTGATTCTAATTCTTTGGGGGTAGGAAGAAGACCCACTAATTCTTTGGGGGTAGGAAGAAGACCAGATTGTTACCCAGCAGAATCTGGGTTGTGATGGCTGCCAGATGAATGATTCCCCACATTTCATTGAACTCTTTAGAACTATCCTTGAGAATGAAGATGTTGCTCATGAAGAAAGAGTCATCAGAAAGACACAGCCAGCCACGATCATCCCAGAAGTACGTTTTTCTTTCCCTGGGGTGGGTTGGCAATTCAAGAGTCCTTCCCATGAAACAAAGGCCGAGCCAGAGACAGAGTAGCATGTGCTATGCTGGGGCTTGGCTGGGACGAAGCTGCATAACTTTATCCAGGTCACTCCCCAACCAAACACCCACAGAGCCAACACGTGGGAGACTAGGACACCTCAGTAACCGTATTTTTTCTATAGCAGAAAAGTCAGTTTCTCTAAACCTTGCTGATCATGTGTTCTTCCCACCCCCTACAGAATGGCTACTGAAGGAGAAATCATTTCCTCGATAATTCCATAGTAAACATAAAGGGGAGAACAAGAGCATGTAAAAATTCATACCCTTGAATTTTCCTCCCAGTATCATGGCCTAAGAAAACCATCATAGATACAAAGATTTATGTACAAAAATGTTATAACACTTTAGAAATGGCAAAAAAAAGAAAAAGAAAAAGAAAAAGAAATGATCACATGTCCATGAGGAAAAATTGTATGAGATATTATACAATTTTTCAAAATAGTGTGTGTCTCAGAAGTGACACAGAGTGGGGATTACCAGGTATCCTCATTTGCTTTGAAGGTAAAAGTATGAATTGGTATAACCTCTATGACATGCAATTTGGTAATGTGTATCAAAATTTTAAATACACAAGTCCTCTTCCAGAAAATTATTCTCCAGGTACACATTTATATTTGCATAAAAACATGGAAATATTCTTGTGCACTGCAGCTTTGTTAATAGCAGCAAGAGTATTGGAACTGACTTAATCCTAGCAATAGGAGACTGATTGAATAAACTAAATTTATATAGCCACACAATGCAATATTACAGAATCCTTAAAAGGAATGAGAAAGTTCTCTCTACACTGATTTGGAGAGATCTCCAATATATTAAAAGTAAAAAATAAGAAAAAATGCCAGGGTGCAAAAAAACAGAGTGCATTGAATCCTACCATTTTTGTAAAGAAAAATAGTATCCAAATATTTAAACAACAACAAGCACTTATTGAGTACTTATTACCCACTTTGCATGATTAAAGGCATTCTTTTTTACCTTGACTCTTTAATTCTACCAACAATTCTATGAGGTAGGTGCTCTTATCTTTCTCCATTCTACTAATGAAAGGATACGTATATGCCACACAATGTGCCTGAAATACAGGTAGTCTGGCCCCAGAGCCTTGTTTTTAACCACTGTGTTATTTCTCTCCAATATGTACTTAAATAGATTGGCATATGCATAGAATATCTTTGGAGGGTAAGCTTCATAAAGGCAGAGATTTTTTTCTCCATTTTGTTCACTATTATATCCTTAGAACCTAGAACTATGTCAGGTTCAGAGTAAGTTCTCAATAAATATTTTGTTGAATGAAGAGAATAAATAAATGCAACATAAGAAACTGGAGAGTCATTACCCAAGGGGAGGAGCACTGGATGTTGGGGGAATAGAGATAGGGGTCCTATTTTTCAAACCAGATATCCTTGTGAATATATTAAATTTGTATCATGTACATGTTTTTTTTAAATGTATTTTTAAATTATTTTAAATGATGCTTATGAAGAACATTCAGTCACGTGGGAAGACACATTATCATGTCAACTGAAAAATCAAGATATATATATATACATGTATACACACATTATACACACATACACAAACATAGTGTAACCTAATGACTGATTTTTTTTAAGATTTATTTATTTATTATTTCTCTCCCCATTCCCCAACCCTCCTCCCCCCCACCCCAGTTATCTGTTCTCTGTGTCCATTTGCTGCGTCATCTTCTTTGTCCGCTTCTTTTGTTGTCAGCGGCACAGGAATCTGTGTTTCTTTTTTTGTTGGGTCATCTTGTTGTGTCAGCTCTCCGTGTGGGTGGTGCCATTCTTAGGCAGGCTGCACTTTCTTTTGCGCTGGGTGGTTCTCCTTATGGGGTGCACTCCTTGTGCGTGGGACTCCCCTACGCAGGGGACACCCCTGCCTGGCACGGCACTCATTGCACGCATCAGCACTGCACATGGGCCAGCTCCACACGAGTCAAGGAGGCCCAGGGTTTGAACCGCGGACTTCCCATGTGGTAGACGGATGCCCTAACCACGGGCCAAGTCCGCTTCCCTAATGACTGATTTTTATTGCTCATTTTGGAGCTTTCTGTATTTAGAAAATTTTTAGAAAGAGTATGTGGCTTTTAAATCTTAATTCTTTTCCTTTTTCTATTTTCAAAGATGTTTGTCCTAGAAAACTCAAGAACACAGAAAAAAGAAAGCAAAAATCCTACCACTCAGAGAAAAAATGCTGCTGAAGTTTTAGCAAAATAACCTCCCAGCATCTTTTTGCCTATGCTAATCTCTGAATGAATTTATGCATGCTCACATTTTCAGATATATAGGTGTATATCATTTTATATGAAAGGGAACTGCTTTTAGCTCAATAATACATTGTGAATATCATTCTCGGTTCATAAATATACATTGCATCAACCTCCCTGGACAGAGGCACCGCACACAGGTTGTTTAAAGTGATCCCCTGGGAATAGGTTATTTCATGCAATAACTTTTTTGCTACACTAAATAATACTGCAGTAAACATTCTTGTACATATATGTTTGGGTATTTGTCCAATTATCTCACTAGGGGGGAAATGTACTTAATTTTTTAATCAAATACAATATACACCATTTTTCTGCGACTGCTGGGGAGGAGCCATTGGCCCATTATGAATGTTTGCTAGCTTTTTCTCACACCTCTAATTTCTAGGGATTAAAAATGAACTCTGCTGAAACAGAGAGAATACACCACAGCCAGAGCCAGGTTGAGTTCCACGAGTCCCTGTGGATCTTTGAACAGGATGAAATGCTTTCCCTTGGGATAGAAGAAGTAAGTAACCCCATAGGTCAGGAAGTCATCTGATGCTAACTTTCCTTACTGAGCTCCTGACCCAGGCTAGGAATTTAAGTCTCACCAAGTACCACTGCCACTATCCCCATCAACCTAAGCAGGTAATAAATGCACATATTTCAGGGTATTGGACTAGTTGCCTTTCATGGAGTCAATCAAGTTAAAAGGCAGGAAATAATCTGAAAATTGACTTAACTTCAATTTACCCTTCACCTGGACAGCCTTCACCTGGACAGCTGCTGTCATCTCGTGTGACTTTCCCTGCAGGTATTTGACATTTTGCCCCTCTACGGAGTGCTGCGGCCACACAGTAGCCACCAGATATCTTTCACCTTCTATGGACACTGTAACATCGTTGCACAGGCAAAAGCTCTGTGTGAAGTGGAAGGAGGGCCCACCTATGAAATAATGCTCAGGGGAGAAGCCTCTCTGGTCAACTATTCCTTTGACACCAAAGAAATTAACTACGGATTACAGGTATTGCAAACCACCGGGGAAACCTTTTCTGATCTTGCCTTCAACATGGCCACGGTGCTTGTCCTCACATCTCCCCTGGAACCCCCAAGAATTCACAGATCCTCATGGTCTCACCGTCACCCGTGTGCTTGATTCCCTTACCTGCCAAACTAACCCTGATCATCCTCCCCTGCCGATTGTCTATCAGACATTTTCACTTGTTTTTCTCACTGACACCTGAAACTCAACATGTTAGGCACTATAATTTTCATTTTCCCTTTCAATCCAGAAGCCCATTCCAACCCCTTCACTTCTTTCAATAGCACTACCACCTGTCAGTCCCTGGGGTTTACAATCTCCAAGGTATTTTCCACTGCAATCTCTCCTTCACCTCCCCATCTTTACAGTTTCCAGGGTTTGCCGATCCGCCTGAGTCAGCTTTTCCTTCCCATCATCTCTACTGGGTCTAATCAAGCCATTCCTAAATTATGGCAATTCTTACCAAACTGTAATGTATCTACAAAGCACCTAGTAATCTTGTCAAGTGCAGATTCTGGTTCAGTAGCATTTCTGACAGCTCCCAGGGGATACTGTTGCTGCTGGTCCGTGAACCATACTTTGAGTAGTGGGGGATTACAATGCATTCTTTGCTTCGGGCAAATCACCTCACCTCTCCAAGCCTCAGTACCCCTCACCTATAAAATGGGAAGAGGCTAGCAATGCCTATTTCACCAGGGGGTTGTAGCTACTTGGATAAAGTACCTGGTCACTACTGTACCTGCATCAGAGTAGGTCTGCAGTCATCATCAGTGTCCTTCTTTGTAACCCAGCGGATCAGAGCCAGGCTTCATGGACTGAGTGAGGGTATCCTAAGCCCATCTAGTAACTGATGCTCCTTGCACAGTAAACTTCATTTCTCACAATTCCCCAACCCTGTCAGTTAACTGCAAGTCCCTACCTCTTTTCTTCCCAGCTAGATTTTGTGTTCTTATAGGCAGAAACCATATTTCCTACCACATCTTTTTTTTTTATCTATTTCTTTTTTTTTTTAATTTCTCTCCTCTTCCCCCCCACCTCCCCTGCCCCAGTTGTATGCTCTCTGTGTCCATTTTTGTGTGTTCTTCTTTGTCCGCTTCTGTTGCTGTCAGCGGCACAGGAATCTGTGTTTCTTTTTGTTGCATCATCTTGTTGTGTCAGCTTTCCGTGTGTGCAGCACCATTCCTGGGCAGGCTGAACTTTCTTTCGTACTGGGTGGCTCTCCTCATGGGGCGCACTCCTTGCGCGTGGGGCTCCCCTACGCGGGGGCCACCCCTGCGTGGCACGGCACTCCTTGCGCACATCAGCACTGCGCATGGGCCAGCTCCACATGGGTCAAGGAGACCCGGGGTTTGAACCGCAGACCTCCCATGTGGTAGACGGACGCCCTAACCACTGGGCCAAGTCTGCCTCCCCCTACCACATCTTGGTGGGGATCAGACCCCCATTATATAGTACTGCACATATAATTACTGAATTGTGTATGTACGTGTATTTATAGGTTAAAGATTGGAAACCAAAATCTGATTCACCCAACATGTATTGAGGCTGTCTACATTTTGTTTACCAAATAGAATTCTCTTTCCTCCCCTATTTCCAGGGTCTTCTGAGCAATTGGTATTGAACCAGCTCAGAGTATATTCACTGAAGCAACCAGTCCTTCCTGTGGCTTGTCCTAAGAACTCCTTTGGTTCTTGCGGTTTTTGGGATTGCTGAACTCAGCTGCTGAATTACGTTAGCAAAATTCCCAGGGAAACGGGCATGGTGGCCTATTACCACCATGGTTCCCCCAATGGCAAAATTCATTCTGTAACATTCTGTACTTATCATATATGTTTTCCTTACAGGATGGAATCCTGAGAACAAAGCTTCTTAATGTGGAAAGCTTACTTTAAGATTGATCTTGTAACATAAGTTCCTTGTGGTGCAGTTCATATGCCTTCTTACTGTCATCATATCTGAATAAAATAGTGATTAGAAGAACCCAGAAAAGGGCCAGATTTCCAAAGTCTAGTGCTTCTTCCACCCTAACAGGCACCTTCTTGTGATAAAAACATGGTTTGTCCAGTGTCTATGTCACACACAAAAATAAAATCCTTGTCTGTGAGGCAGGTTTGTCTATACACTTTGTTCAGAATGGTAGCAGGATCCCAAAGGGTAGATGATAGGGCAAGCACTCTCCTTCTTCTCTTCTCCTCTCAAGCCGTTTGACCATGTCACGGAACGTGAAATCACACTGAAGAACACTGGGAAAGTTGGCTTTGAATTCAAGATTCTTCTGTCAGACCACCAGTCTTCACCAGACAGCCTTCTTCCAGGAGTGCCACAAATCCTGCCTCTCTCAGTAAGTAGCAGGCCCTGCCTTGATGGCCACATGTGTTAATGGTGGGAAAGGCCCAAGTTCAAACCTCCAAGCAACACCCCAGAGATGTATGCGATAATGGTAAATATTCACTGCCAGGATGATGGATGACTTTTTATTATTACTATTAAAACTACAGCAAGAAAAATAAATAAATCCAGGCCACTTGACTCATTCAGTCAATGAATATTTATTGAGCGCCTGTATTAGCCAGGCATTGTTCCAGGGACCAGGGATAGAGCAGTGAACAAGATAGACACAAACTCATGCACTTGAAGAGCTTAAATTCTAGTGGATTTTTTTTTCATGACTATAAGAATAGTTCATTTCCACTTACATCCTCACAATTTCCCCTATAATTCCTTGAAGCTGTGGTCTTCCTCTCCCCTGGCTATACCAAGTAAAAGCTGTTTTTCTCTAGCAGGTGTGAAGACACCACTAGACTGCAGTAAGTCAAACTTGTTTTAGAAGCAAATATTTGTATTATGTTACTCTGTTTTAAGGAATATTTGTTGAATTTTTCTCATTAAGAAAATGGCACATTGTCATTGTAGAAAAATCAGAAAATATAAAAAATAAGGAATAAAACTGTAATTATTGAAGATGGCAGTGGAGTAAGGAGCTCGTAGAGTCAGCTCCTGCTACAGGGCAGTTAGTAAACACCCAGAGCTATCTGGAGCTGGCTGAAGCACCTGTTTGGGGGCTCCAGGAGACCAGAAGAGCATCCTGCATATCCTTGAAGGAATGGAAGGAGGAGACTGCCCATCTGTAGAGAAGACTCATAAGTAGAATGTTCCACGCCCCGGAGACCAGTGCCCATCCTCCCCTGGAGGTATGAACCGCCTTGGGAGCTGTTCTTCGGCTGGAATTGAAAGCTCCCCTTCCCAAAAACAGGGGAGGAAGAGATGGTTGGGCACCAACTTCAGTTGCTGATGAGTAAATTCAGTGGGCTGCAGTATAATCCTGAGAGCAGCTAAAGTTTGAGCCTGTCCAAGTCAGAAAGAAGCCAGGAGCCACCACCTTAACTCCGCACCTGGTACAAGGGGAAGCGGCGTGGACTGAAAATCCCAGTGCTGATGGAGACCAGCTTTTTCCCATCCAAGTCACATTGCAGGTCTAGCCTAAGACCCAGTGCCACCTTCGACAGGGAGGAAGCTGCAGGGACCTGCGCCAGGCTCTCCAGGAAATTGCCAGCCAAACCACGGAGGCTGGTGATTGTCCTACTCTGGTGGCGCAAGCCGCCCCAGGAGCTGTTCTGTGACTGGAATTGGAAGCTCCATTTACCAAAAACAAGGGAGGAGAAGATAGTTGGCTGCCAATTTCAGCTACTGATTGGTATGCTCAGATGGTTAAGGAATAACCCTAGAAACAGCTGGGGTGTGAATTTGTCCAAGTCAGAAAAAGGTTGGTGGCTGCCATTTTGACTCCACCCCCAGCCTGAGGGGAAGGCGGCCTGACCAAATATCACAGTGACAGTAGGAACCGGTTTCTTTCACCCAGATCAGCCTGTAGCCCTAGCCTAGGCTTTAGTCCAACCTCTGGCTGGGGGGAGGCTGGCAACTGCGGTCATCTTGGACCTGCACTGCATAGATTGCTGCCCATACCTGCAGCTCTGTTCATGCCCCAGGCAGGGGAGAAAGGGGCATTAAGTTTCATCAGTCTCTTTGGGCAACTACAGTCTAGGCCTGCATGACTTGGATTATTCCACACAACTGTGACTCTGTCCCTACCTCTGGGAAAGGAGAAAGTTGGGAGAAGCTTCATCCGTCCCTGGGGCAATGAGGGCAGCTTGAGCCTCCACTAGCTTATAGCACCAATTACATCCTTGGCTCCTACTGCACAACCAACAAGGGAGAAAGGGCAGGAAGCCCTAAACTAAAGAGAAAAACTGCACCCAGAATAAATACTCTAGTAAGCCAGATGCCAAGACACCAATAAAAAATTACAATCCACACCAAGAAACAGGAAGTTATGGCCAGTTAAAGGAACAAGATAAGCCTCCAGATGACATAAAGGAGTTGAGACAACTCATCATAGATGTTTAAATATATCTCCTTAATAAATTCAGTCAAATGGCTGAAGAGATTAAGGATATTAAGAAGACACTGAACCCTGGCCACAGTGGCTGCTGATGGTAGGGAGATGGAAGAAGAGATATGGTGTGGGGGCATTTGCAGGATTTGGAGTTGTCCTAGGTGGTGCTGCAGGGATAGATGCTGGATGTTGTGTGTCCTGTCATGGACTGGGGGAGAGTGTGGACTACATGTGGCCCACTGTCCATGTGGTGCAGCGGTGCTCCAGAACGTATTCACCAGGTGCAGTGGATGTGCCACAACGATGGAAGATGTTGTTGATGTGGGAGGGGTGGGGTGGATGGGGTGGGGTGTATATGGGGACCTCATATTTTTTAATGTAACATTTAAAAGAAAATAAAGAAGAAGAAAAAAAAAGATACTGGATGAGCACAAAGAAGAATTTGAAAGTCTACATAGAAAAATAGCAGATCTTTTGGAAATGAAAGACGCAATAAATGAAATTTTAAAACCATTGGAATCATATAATAGCAGATTTGAGGAGGCAGAAGAAAGGATGAGTGAGTCTGAAAAAATGGCCTCTGAAAGTGAACATACAAAACAACAGATGAAGAAAAGAATAGAAAAACTGAACAATGTCTCAGGGAACTAAAAAACAGCCAGAGATGTGCAAACATCCATGTCATGGGTGTCCCAGAAGAAGAAAAGGGAAAAGGGGCAGAAGCAATATTTAAAGAAATAATGTTAGAAAATTTTCCAACCCTTTGAAGGACATAGATATCCATGTCCAAGAAGCACAACATACTCCCATCTGAAAAAATCCATGCAGACCAACTCCAAGACACGTACTAATCAGACTGTCAAATGCCAAAGTCAAAGAGAGAATTCTGAGAACAGCAAGAGAAAAGCAATGCATAACATATAAGTGATACCCAATAAGATTAAGTGCTGATTTCTCACCAGAAACCATGGAGGCAAGATGATAGTGGTCTGATATATTTAAGATACTATGAGAGAAAAACTTCCAGCCAAGAATTCTATATCCAACAAGACTGTCTTTCAAAAATGAGGGCAAGATTAGAATATTCACAGATAAACAGAAACTGAGAGAATTTCTAAGCAAGAGACCAGATTTTTAGGAAATATTAAAGGGTGTATTTTAGAACCTGAAAAGGAAAGACAGGAGAGAGAAGCCTGGAAGAGAGTCTGGAAATGAAGATTATATCAATAAATGTAACTAAAAGTGTCAAAAGAGTGGTGAAAATAAAATATGACAGATAAAACTCAAGTAGTCAGGAATAAATTTAACCAATGATATAAAGCACTTGTATTCAGAAAACCGCAACCCAATGTTAAAAGAAATCAAAAGAGTCCTAAATAACTGGAAGAACATTCCATTTCATGGATTGGAAGACTAAATATCATTAAGATGTCAAGTCTACTCAAATTGATATACAGATTCAATGCAACCCTGATAAAAATTCCACAAGCATTTTTAAAAAATTGAAAATACAATTAGCAAATTTATTTGGAAGGTAAAGGGTCCTGAATAGCCAGAAATATCATAAAAGGAAAAGTGAACCCTCATCTCTAGGCTTTAAATCATACTACAAAGCTATAGTGGTAAAAACAGCATGGTACTGGCATAAAGACAGATACATAGACCAATGGAACCAAACTGATGACTCAGAAACAGACCCTCACAGTATGGTCAAGTGATTTTTGACTAGCCTGTCAAACCCATACAGTTCAGGCAGAACAGTCCATTCAGCAAAATGGTGCTGAAAGAACTGGATATCTATAGCCAAAAGAAGGAAAGAGGAAGTCTATCTCACACCTTATCTAAAAATTAACTCAAAATGGATCAAAAACCTAAAAATAAAAGCAAGAACCATAAAACTTCTGGAAGAAATTGTGGGAAAATTTCCTCAAGACCTGGTGGTAGGTGGTGGATTCTTAATGGAGAAAAGAGAAGGACTGAGATGAACTACTGATGTTTAATGTATGAAGAAGTTTTAATTAGCTTTACTGTAAAAGTGTGGAAATGTATAGAATGGACGGTAACATATAATGAGTAACAGCTAGTATATAAATAGGGATATGGCTAAAAATGGTAGTCTAGGGATATAAAAGCCAATTGACAGAATGCTAGAGAATAATATAGGAACTGAATAGCACAGTAAACCAAGAGGTGGATGAGAATTGTGGTTGATGGTACAGATGCAAGAGTGTCCTTTGTGAGCTAGAGAAAATGTGTATCACTACTGCAGGGTGTTGGGAACGCGTGGGAAAAATACAACTGGAATGACCTAGGGACTGTGTTTAGCAGTAGTAATGTAATATTCTTGCATCTATGCCAAAGATGTACTGTGTTGATAATGGGGCAGTAGGGAAAATGTGAGCCAGACGTATACTATGGACATGGTAACAATCAGATGATATTATCTTATCTGTAACAAATGTTCCACCATAGTGTGGTATGTTGATAAGAGGGGTGTTGCTGCATATGTGAATGATTGTTTTATAAGTTTACAACTTCTGTCATAAAAAATATATTTTAAAAATAATAATGAGGTGTGTTGGGGGGAAAACACACCAAATGTAAGATAAGGACTATAATTAGTAGTAAGATTTTGACATTATTCTTTCGTAATTTGTAACAAATATCTCAGAACAATGCAAGGTGTTGGTGGAGGGTTGATGTATGGGACCCCTGTATGATGTTATGCATGTTTGCTTCACAACTTGTACTTACACCTAATTGTTTATGTATGCTCATATATAAATGACATAGAGATAATAATAATAGGGAGGGTTGGGGAAAAATACTTTGGTTAGTAGTAATATTTTGACAATGCTCTTTAATCATTAGTTAAAAAGGTTGAACAAACAATGTAAGGAGTTATGAGAGTCCTGTATAATGTTATATATGTTTGTGTTGTAAGTTCACAACTATTACTATACACTTACTGTTTATGTATGTTTGTGTGTGGGTGATATATTTCAATAAATTAATTTTTTAAAACTTTAATTATTCATAATTTTATCATCCAAAGATAATGATTTGGATAATAGAGTCTATTCTTTAATTTAAACTTAAATTATCACATATATTTGGGTCTCTTGCTAATCCCTCTATTCTGTTTCATTGAACTATTTGCCTATCCCCTCATTAACACCATTCTATTCTAATTGCTATGGCATTAAATACACCTTAACACCTGTTAGGTCAGCCCCCTTTTTTGTTCTTTTTCCAATTTGTCTCAGCTATTGTTTGATATTTACACTGGTGTTTTGTTTCTCTGGCTCCCTAAATTGAATACCTACTTTCATTTTCTTGATTAATAACGAAAAAAATAAAACACTATATATTTGCCTGAGTATACATTTAACCTCATCCCGTAATTTTTAAGAAAACAAAACTTTATAAAGTGGAAGTCAACTTTGCATATTTTGTATACTTTGTTATCTACTATTTTAATTGTCATTATTTTTGAAGTTATATAAAATTATAGTTTTATTTGTAAGAATTATTTAGAAACGTGATTTTTGTTTTTAATTTCCAAATGACTAAGGTTGTTGTTTTTGTTATTTAAACTCAATGCTGAGTTAATCTTGTTGTCTTGTAAAATTGTCTTGTTCCCTTTTTTTAAAATTACTATTTTATTTTTTTAAGATACTTCAGTTACGCAAAATGTTACACCAAAAAATATAAGGGATTCCCATATGCCCCATTCCCCACACCTCCCACCCTTCCCCACATTAACAACAACTTTCATTAGTGTGGTACATTCATTGCAATTGATGAACACATTTGGAGCATTGCCACTAAGCATGGATTATAGTTTACATTGTAGTTTACATTCTCTTAAATTTATTCTGTAGGTTATGGCAGGATATATAATGACCTGTATCTGTCATTGCAATGTCATTCAGGACAACTCCAAGTCCTGAAAATGTCCCATTTTAGACCTCTTTTTCCCTCTCCCTGCCTTCAGCACCTCCAGTGGCCACTGTCTCCACATCAATGATATAATTTCTTCCATTGCTACAATCACAGTAAGTCTTCTAGTAGAATACCAGTGAGTCCACTCTAGTCCATATTTTATTCCTCAGTCTGAGGATTCTGGTATGGTGATGCCCACTCCATTTCTAATTGAGAGGGACCTCGATCCCATATGGCTGATGGATGGGACTCTCTTGCTTGCAGCTGTAGACACCCTTGGTTCCTTGGTATGGTGGTTGTCCATCCTCACCTTCTTGTTAGTTGTCCTGGGTGAGTCCAATGAACTGGAGAGTAGGTGTTGCAACTCCACTGAGGCTCAGGGCCCAAGTGGCATATGGACAGCCCAAAGATTCAAGTCTCTTGAATGTACACCCACCAACTCCAGTACCATCTATCGGTTCAGGTAGAAGGGAGAGAAGAAGCACGTGCAGAGAAGTCACAACTGAGTCCAACTCTGTAACACTCAGGAGCCCAAACTCCAAAGTAGGGCCCACTGGCAAGGCACCAAACTCCAGAGCTATCTCCCATGACTGTAGGACCTGGGTGTTTCAGGAACCCTCAGGAGCCCCACTATTTGGGATAGGATCTACTTTGGCAGTCTATGAGATCCTACTGAGACATGCATAAGTGTTACCTCTGAGATGACCTCCTGACTGTCTTTTAAGTCTCTTAGCCATATAAACTCATTTGCAAATATATATTTGCCTGAGTACACATTTAACTTCCTTTTATTCAAGGTCTTTTTCCAGTTGTATTGCTAGTTGGTGCTTGTTAGTAATCCCTTGGTGCCAGGGAAGCTTATCCCTGGGAGTCAAGTCCCATGCTGGAGGGAAGGTAATGCATTTATATGCTGAGTTTGGCTTAGAGAGAGGCCACATTTGAGCAACACAGAGGCTCTCAGGAGGTAACTCTTCGGCACCCAACAACTCTAGGCTAGGTTGCAATTTCAAGAGCAAAGGCTCATAAGCTTATTCATCAATATCAAGGGCCCGTTAATGGACCATCCTTCTTCCCTAATCATTGCCCCTGCACTTGGGTATTGTTGCTGTTCCATTAGAGAATATGGCAGAGTTCCCCAAGATGGGAATTCAATATTTTTTTATTATTTTATGAATCTCCACCTACTGTGACAATGCCCCATGAGTCTTGTTCCCTTTTAGTGCTGCTTGTGTTGAATTCTGCTTTGGTATTAATATTGTGGTTCCTGTTTTATCTTGCCTTACATGCCCATATTCTATTTCACTTTCTCTTAGCTTTATCCATCATGAAATACATATATAGTTGGATTTTATTTTTTTACCTTACCTGAAGACCTAGGTTTTAATAGGCAAATTTAACACATTCAGATAATTAGTTCAATTAATATGATGGTATTATTTCTTTCACTGTATTTGATTTTTTCCATTTTTAAAGTTTCCTTAATGTATTTTCTGTTCTATGTTTCTCCTATAATTGCTTTGTTTTTCTTACCCTTTTTTTCTTTAGAGTTTTTAAAAAGCATTTAAACTTACATTGCTGCTACTAGTATGAAATTGATACTACTTTATGGGGAGCAATACATGTCCCCACTTTTGCCAAAAATCTGTATCTAATTATCTTTACTATATAATTTGTAATACCAAAAGACTAGAAACAATTAATAAATGTCTAGTTTTTTAAAAATGTATTACAGCTATACAATGGAATAATATGCAGCAATTAAAAAGGATGAGGCAGCTCTAAATATACAAATATAGAGTTAATACCAAGATTTGTTGTTAAGTAAAGAAAAAAGGTAAAGAGCACTGTGGCACTGTGTATGCTACCCTCTGCATTATTTAAAAATATATTGCTGGATTCAGTTAGCTAATACTTTATCTGGTCTTTCAGTATGTTTGTTACTAAGTGATGATCAGTCCATAAATATCATTCTTCATGTTATCCTTGTCCACTTTAGGTTTCAGAAGAAGAATTGGGAACTTCCCTTTCTATTCTCTAGAACAGTTTGTAAAATAAAGTGATTATCTGTCCTTTGAAGGGTTGGTAGGCCTTGCTTCTAATGTCATATACTCCTTTTTTTTTAAGGCAATCTTTTCACATCTTATTCAATTTCTACTTGGTATATAGATGATCCAGGATATTTTTTTGTTTTGATTATTCATATTTTTCTATAAAATAGTTAATTTCACCTAAATATTTTACTATATTGGCATAAAGTTTTCTCATAATCATCTTAAGTGATTTATCAAACATTTTGCTGTAAAATGAACCATTTTTCTTTTTGTTTTTACTTTTGTGTAATGCCTTCTCTCCTTATCTTCTGGATCAATCTTGCCAGAGTTTTGTATATTTCATTAGTCTTTGGTTTTATGAATCTCTTTTGTTTCTGTTCTCTATTTCATTAATGTCTTATCATTCTTTACTTCTTTCTTCAAGTTTATTTTTGTTTTGTTTTGTTGTCTTAACTAATTTAACAAATTGAACCTTTAGCACGTTAGTTTTTGCTCTTTCTTCTTTTCTAGTATGTACATTTAAGTCTATAAATGTCCTTGTACGTACCCCATTAACTGTTTTGCAAAAGGAATCATGACAACCTTTTGCTATCACAGGTGGGGGATTTGGGGCTTTAGATAAGTTCATAAACTCACTGGGGTGGGAGGACCTTCAGCTTATTGTATATATATGTGTGTGCATGTGTATGTTATGGGTGTTTTTAAATAAAATCTGGATAGATATACACTGATTTATTATTATTTATGCTAATAGTAATCATTGGTGATTTTTATTAACTTTTTTCTTACTTCATTCTCTATTTTTTCTTCCAAAGAAAAGCATTATTAATGACATAAAAAAAATGATCAAGAATTATAAAACGCCCTTTGAAAATGAACTTTAAAACACTTGTAAATAAATTGAATTTATACTGCTATTATTTTTCCCCAGTCCATATCTCAGCCCTATTCACCTTTTTTGATAATTTATAACCATGAGATTCTCCCACCTTTTATTTTCTGGTTATTGGTCTAGACATTATATTTTATTGTGTAATATTTAATTCATACAAAATAAATTTATGTAAAATGTGCTGAATGTATAAAGTAGAAGAATAAAATGAATACCCATGAAGCTCTCTCCCATCTCTAAAGCTGGAATTTACTAATATCTTTGTATCAACCCATGGA
Source organism: Dasypus novemcinctus (assembly GCF_030445035.2). NCBI lineage: Eukaryota > Metazoa > Chordata > Mammalia > Cingulata > Dasypodidae > Dasypus > Dasypus novemcinctus. Next base: position 16,324,490 of record NC_080690.1, on the reverse strand, counting down.
CTTCATTTCAACCCATGCCCCTGCTTCCCACCACCTAAACAGTATAACCACAAGTCTGAATTTTGTGTTTATCATTTCCTTACTTTATAAAATACAGTTTTATCATATATGTATATACCCTTAAATCATTTTTAGTTTATTAATTTATCAAATTTACTAAGCATCTACTATGACTAGGCATTTTACTAATACTGGGAACAGGATAGTAAACAAAACAATATACTTGCCCTCATGGAGGTTTTATTCTATGGAATTTTGATTTATCTTGAGCTTTATAGAAAAGACATCACACTAAATGTAATCTTGTGCCATTTGGGTTTTTTCACCCAATATTATGTTTCTACGGCTCATCCATACTGTTGCATTTACCTATTGCTCATTTATTTTCACTGCTAAATAATTTTCCATTTTATAAATATATTAAAAGTAATTTTCCATTTTCCTGTCAAAACACATTTGGGTTTTTTTCCCTGAAATTTTGCTTTTAGAATCAATCCTGCTTTGAATATTGTTGTACAGAGGTGGAAGATTATTCCCAGGGAATATTCCTGGAAGTAAAGTTGCTGGGTTATCGGCTATGTGTATGTTCAATTCTAAAAGATGATGCTACAGTGTTTTTGCACAGTGGTAATTCCCCTTGGCATTCCCACCAGATATATAGAAGACTTTCCTTTACTGCATATTCTCACTATTTGATAAATACTGCCAACCTTGTGATATAAAAAATTTTTCATTACAATCCTAGTTTGCATTTCCCTGATTATTAATGAGGATGAGCATCTTTCACTGTATTCATTTGCTATTTGTGTTTGTTTCCTCTTATGAAATGCCAGTTCATATCTATTGCTCATTTTTCTATTGGTTGCTTTGTCATTTTCATATAAGCCTAATAGAAATGGAGCCTGAGGGAGGGGTGTGAGCAGAGAATAACCAGCATATTAGGCCCTTGGGATTATCTAGTCCATCAAACTGCCAGAAAGAGGCGTCCATTCATAAATTTTAAAGTTCTATCTGCTCTTTCTACTGCATAGGGTTTTATTGGGTCACTTAAAGAACAGGTGTTGAAGGTTTGCTACTTACCTGGAATACCCGAAGTCTTTCAGAGGAGTTTCCAGATACAAATTGCCCACTTGGACCCAGAAAATATAACTCTGAGTGGAGAGGGAATCTTTCCCCGGATCTGTTTGGATCTCCCCAGGAACCTCAGAGGTACCGCTAATCCGTTTGTGCTATGTCCCCACTGGAGGACAAAGATATACTTTAGCTTTGCTTATTTGATCAGGTTGATGGCTACTCACTTTATTTGCATGGCATTCCTCTCTAGTCCCCTTCTGTGGTTATTCCTCAATCACCGAAAAGGTCAGAAGGTGAATTTGAATTGGTAACCTGAGATTAGTGAGACAAGATATGGTCCACGGCCGTCCCAAATTAGAACCTCAGGATCAGGAAATTCCATTTCCATAGGACTTTTCCTCTTAGGTATGATCCTTCCAGCTACAATCCCTCCCTAAGTCCTCCTTTCCAAATGGCATGATTCACAGATAGCTAGTGAGAAGGCAATGAGTTTTTTCCTGCAAGGAGAAGAAGTCTCAAAATATAAACTTCCCAGAAAGGCAACTGCAGATTCTGAATATTTTGGCATTACACATTTTGGAAGCTAATTTAGACTGGTCTGAGTTGTCTGCCCTCATGCCTAATCAAAGCTTTTCTGGTCCTGTTTGGCCCCAGGGCCTTCCCAAAGTGCCAGAATGAAATTTCTGTCATGGCAGATCCCAAAACTCAGCTGAGCAGCTCTTTTAGCCATAGAATCTCTCTGGCTCTTTCTTCTTCACATTGGACAGAAGACAAAGAGTCAAGAGAAACTCCTCAGTCTTCTTTATGAATCTCTCTTCAAGCTCCTTGAAATCCAGTTCCTCTGAAGAGCTTCAGTTTAAATCTTCGCACCTCAGCCTTTCCTCCTACCCCACTCCCCAGTATCACTAACTCATCTGTTTATGGTCATTGTAACTGTCTTCTTCCTGAAAATCTGAATATAAATATTAGTAAGGCTAAAACCAATTTACATTCTAAAGTCTAGAGTTGCAGCCAGGTTACCCCAACTCCTCATTGTTAAGAAGGAAAGGTTTTGCCACATGGTTGTGAACTGGGCACCCAGCTAGCCTTATCAAAGCAGTAGACAGTTCTGTTTGGCCAGTACACTGCTTTAAAAATAATTTAAATACCATTAGTTGGGTCTTCTGGGCTTCAGTTCACCACAGTCCAGTACTTCCTATTGTTTTATAAAATAGACACTTAAATTACTTTACCCATCTTGCCCCTGGAAACATTTGACTTTGCCCTGGTTTAGTGGTGAGTTTGGGTGTCCAAAATCTCTCCTCTAATTGCCTACCCTCCCTGATTCTGGGATTTGTGGCTTATTTAGTTTTAGCTAAAAAATTTGTCCCATTTTAATAAACACTAGAACTAACATATAGGATGACCATCCTCTCAGTCTACCCAGCTCTGAGGAGGTTCCCAAGACTCAAGACTTTCAGTGCTAAAACCAGGGAAGTCCCAAGAAAGGGAATCAAGTTGCTTACCCTATGAGTTAATATGTTTCTGCCATCAAATTCTTGAGAACCTGCTAATAGCTCACTAAAGCATAATCTTATTAAACTCAGGTCTCTGATACAAATTCAATTCACTCAAATTACCTCACGCTTTAAAGCAGAGAAAACATGGCAGGTGAAGTATCAAAAAATGTGTTTCCCTTCTCTCTGAGTCATAATTCATATTTTTTTACCATCGTGATTATCTTCTCCTTTAACTCCCACAGAAAATGAAAAGTATGGAACCTTCCTGAATCAGGCCAAGAAAAACCTAGAAAAAGAGTATGAAAAATATGAACTTCTAGATCATTTAGATGGAATACTTGAGGAGATACCTGAAGATGAACCTGCTGAGGTAAGACTTGCTTTACACTGCACAGAAGGCATGTGCAGAAGACAATATGTGCAAAGGCCCAGGGACAAGAAAGACGTGGAATCTCTGAATGGAAAGGAGACAAGTATAGCTAAAGTCAAGAGTGGGGAGATGGGGGATTGGGGGAATAAGATGAGCCCAAAATGGAGAGCAATGGCCTGGTGAATCATGTTAGAGGTTTTGAGTATCAGGAACCCCCTGAAATATTTCAAGCAGGGCCATGACATGTTCAGATTTGCCTATTTTAAAGATCCCTCTGGCTGCCTTGTGAAGCTTGGAGCAGAGGGGTACTTGGAGGAATGAGAGTAGATGTAGGAAGATCAATTTTTAAACGCTGATGGATTAATTCTAAGTGAGAGATAATAGTAGTGTAAACAAAGGTGATGACAGTGGGGACAGAGAAGAGAGGGCACATTCAAGAAATACTTTGGGATTAATATGTTGAGGATGTCATCAAAATGGTGACATAAAACAACTCCTGAAAAAACCTCCCCAGAGATTCAGCAAATAAAATTACAAGTCCCACTTGCTTAAAACTCTGGGAGACAGTAGAGACTGGAGAAAGACTCCACAAATGCTGAATCAAAAAAAAGAAAAATATCAGGTAAGAAACTTCAGTCCCAGACCACTGGTTCACTTCCCTCCCTCTCGCTTGGTCCTGTGCAACTTGGGAGTTGCTCAGAGGCAGTGGCCTAGATCACCCCCACCTTCCACCTGGGACACAACAGTGAGTGGAACTCCACGCATATCTAGGGACCCAAGTCTATGGAGATCCAGGGTATAACATAAACTGCTGAGGAGTGCTGCATACAAAGGGGCCCCCCAGGGGAAAAAAGAGAGAGACTGTGGTAGAACTGTGACTGGCAAGTGGTGAACTCACTCAGTCCAGGTTCTTTTGTTTTTTGTTTTTTTCCCTGAGATATCTTCCTTATTGTTTTTTTTTCATTTATTTATTTGTATTGTCTTTTTTAAAAAGATACACAAATCACACAAAGTGTTACATTAAAAAAATAGAAGAGGTTCCCATATACCCCACTCCCCACACCACCCCCACTCCTCCCACATCAACAACCCTTCATCAGTGTAGCACATTCATTGCATTTGATGAATATATTTTGGAGCACTGCTACACTGCATGGATTATAGTTTATGTTGTACTTTACACTCTCCCCCAGTCCATTCAGTGGGTTATGACAAATATATATTGTCCTGCATCTGTTAAACTCTCTCAGTTCCCTGGTGTGGTGGTTGACCATCCTCACCTCCCTGTTATCTTTTTTGTTTTTTTAAATTCAGACCAGTTTTTGTTGGCTGGACTACATAAACGCAAAACAGACTTTCTGGAGTGATACACCTTTCTGGATTGATCCCACCTGGCTCTCCAGGGTGGGAAACTCTAATGAGGAAAGAAATAGAGTCTGGAAAGATGGAGGGAAAAGGGGGGGAGGAAGAAAACTTAAGGGTCAAGAACTGAAAATCATAAGGAAAACAGGACACTGAGTGAAAGGGAGAATTTAAATCATAGGAGGTGGGGATAAAATTCTGCACAAAATAAACATCAAGATTCCTAAAAAAGGAACAGAGGAAAGGAAACAATTACAGAAAAAGTACAAGCTGAAAAATTATACCACACATTCAGGGCAAGAATCAGAGGAAGAAGTGCTAAGAAAATCTGATAAATTAAACAACGGCTATTCCAAAGATCTAGAATAAGTTGGGCCAAGCATCAAAGTAGAGCCTTAACACAAAGCCAGTCAACAATAAAACCCTAGTAAAGAGGGAGAAACTGACCTTCAGAGTTAACTCATCAAGATAATTAGATGCCTAGACATCATCAAAAAATTACAAGCCATACTAAGAAACAGGATGATATGGTTCATTCAAGGGAATAAATTGAAACTTCAGAGGAGACACAGAATTTGGAGCATCTAATCAAAGAAGTTCAAACAAATCTCCTAAATCAATTCAAGTAGATGAAGGAAATTAAGTATAAAGAGATAAAAGATTTTAAGACAATAGGTGAGCATAAAGAATAATTTGAAGGAATGAAAAGAAACATAACAGAAATTATGGGGATGAAAGGCACAATAATAGAGACATACGATAGCAGATTTGAACAGACAAAAGAAAGGATCAGCAAACTAGAAGACAAGCAGATTTGAATGGACAAAAGAAAGGATCAGCAAACTAGAAGACAGGACAATCAAAATCATACAGTCAAAAGAACAGCTAGAGAAAAGAATAGAAAAAAATTGAATGTCTCAGGGATTTGAGTACCAGCACAAAGTGCACAAACATACATGTCATGGGTCCCCAGAAGGAGAGGAGATGGGAAACTGGGCACAAAGAATATTTGAGGAAATAAACCAAAACTTTCCCATCTCTAATGAAAGACATAAATATACGTGTCCAAGAAGTACAAACAGAATAAATCCTAATATACTCTGAGACACATACTAATCAGAATGACAAATGCCAAAGTTAGAGAATTCTGAAAACAGCAAGAGAAAAGTGATTCATCACATACAAGATATTCTCAATAAGACTAAGTGCTGATTTCTTATCAGAAACCATGGAGGCAAGAAAGCAGTGGTATGAAATATTTAAGGAGGTACTGAAAGAGAAACTGCTAGCCAAATATTTGACAAAATTGTCCTTCAAAAATAAGGGAGAATTTTAAATATTCACAGATAAACAGAACCTGAGAGAGTTTATCAACAAAAGACCTACCCTACAAGAATTACTAAAGGGAGTTCTGCAGGTTGAAAGGGGGAAAAAAGGAGTGGATTGAAATAGTGTGAAGAAATAAAGATTATTGGTAAGGGTAACTGTTTTAGTTTGCCAAAGGGCTGCCAATGCAAAGTATCAGAAAGGTGTTGGCTTTTATAAAGGATGTTTATTTGTTCACAGTTTCAAGGCCATGGAAATTCCGATTCAAGGCACCAGAAGAGGTGCTTTCTCACCAAAGTCAGCTACTGTTGATCCTGGCATTGTTGTCATATGTTGAAGCAAGATGGCCACCAGTGGAGGTCTCTGCTTTCCCCTCCAGAATCTACCTTCTCTTAGAGCTTGGCTTTGAGCAAACAGGAATAGGGCTTGTCTCTTTCTGGGTCTCTTGTCTCATTCTCGGCTGTTCAGCTCTCTTCCCAAGTTCCTACAAGCTATCTGACATATAGCAGGGCTGGTCTCCTCTTAAGCTGCTCCATGGGCCCAGCCTCTTGGGGGCATCATGCTTAAGCAATTCTCTCTTTCACATTGCAGAATCAGATATGTGAGCTCCATTTTTCCTCTGTCTGTCTCTGTGTCTCCCTTTATATCAGACCTAGTAAGAGGGTGGAAGCACAACATGAATCACACCCACTGACATAATCCATTCAGGTGGGTCTCACACCCACAGAAATGGATTAGTTTACAACAAAATCTTTCTCTTTGTGGGATCCATAAAATAATCTCAAACTGCCACAATAATTAAAGGATAAATGCAAAATCCAATAGTACTGTATCCTCAATATACAACTCTACTCTTTAATTCCTATAGGAGTCAGAATACAATTGAACAAGAAAAAAGGCTTATTTCCTGAGAATGGACATGCATAATATATGGTAGTAAAGTGGGACAAAAACAACATAAAGAGGCGGCAGACTTGGCCCAGTGGTTAGGGCATCCGTCTACCACGTGGGAAGTCCATGGTTCAAACCTCCTTGACCCGTGTGGAGTTGGCCCATGCGCAGTGCTGATACGTGGAAGGAGTGCCATGCAGTGCCATGCAGGGGTGTCCCACGTGTAGAAGAGACAAACACGCAAGGAGTGCACCCCATAAGGAGAGCTGCCCAGCACGAAAGAAAGTGCAGCCTGCCCAAGAATGGCGCCGCACACTCAGAGAGCTGACACAAGATGACGCAACAAAAAGAAACACAGATTCCCGTGCCACTGACAACAACAGAAGCGGACAAAGAAGACGCAGCAAATAGACACAGAGAACAGACAACTGGGGTGGAGAAGGAGGGGAGAGAAATAAATAAAAATAAATAAATCTTTAAAAAAAACAACATAAAGAGGGGAAACACTCATTCATTGCTGGTAGGAATATAAAATGGTACAGCCACTGTGGAAGACAGTTTGGCAGTTCCACAGGAAACTAACTATAGAATTACCATATGACCTGACAATCCTGCTACTAGGTTGAAATTGAAAGCAGGGACTCAGATATTGGCACACCAATGTTCATAGGGGCATTATTCACAATTGCCAAAAGATGGAAGCAACCCAAGGGCCCATCAACTGATGAATGGATAAACAAAATGTGGTATATACATATAATGGTATATTATTCAGCAATAGAAGGAATGAAGTCCTGATGCATGTGATAACATGGGTAAACTTTGACAGCGTTATGCTGAGTGAAATAAGCCACACACAAAAGGACAAATTATTGTGTGATCCCACTGATAGGACCTAATTATAATAAGCAAACTCATAGAGTTAGAATCTAGAATTTAAGTTACCAGGGGGATAGACTGGGGTTAGAAAATGGAGAGTTGATGCTTAATTTGTACAGAATTTCTCTTTAGGTTGATTGTAAAGATTTGGAAATGGATGGTGGTGATAGTAGCAGATTACTCTAACTGTATTTAACAGCACTAATCATAAAGTGAATGTGGTTAAAGAGAAAACTTTAGGTCCTACATGTTACTAGGATAAAAATTAAAAGATAAAACATAGGACTGTATAACACAGCAATCCCTGCTGTAAACAATAAACTATAGTTAAAAATAAAATTATAAGAGTATTTTACGAATTATAACAAATGTAGGAAACTGATAAAAAGTGCTGATATGGTAGGGGAGACTATACCTAATATAAACTATAGGTGATAGTTAATAGTACTATTTTAATAATCTCTCATCAATTGTAACAAAGGTAACTACTGTTTAAAAAAATTGGTACAATTACCAAAAAAACATGCTATCATCAATTGTAACTAATGCTCCACATTCATGCAAGGTGGTGGTGGTGGGGTGATATATAGGAATCCCATGTTTTATGGATAATTGTACTGTAAACCCACAAGTTCTCTAATAAAAACAAGAATTAATGTATCAAAATAAGGCAGGGAATGGTGACCCTAAACATAGAAAACAGGAGTCAGAGAGTAAAATGTCAACAGAGTGCACTCATCACTGTCAAGAAAAGGTGTACGCTGGCCGTTGGACTCAGTCTGCTCAGTCCTATGGCAGGCAGATCCTACTGTAGAGCAGGAGACATCTGGGTAAGTAGCTTAATGTCATTAAACATTTAAATCACATACAACCTACTCTGCTTTCCTACCACTGAATTTAAACCCACAAGACCTCAAGCTCCTTAACTCCACCTTGTTCATGGCTTGTTCACAGCTATATCTCTTGCAGTCAACACAATATCTGGCACATGCATATTACAATAGAAAATGAATAAATATTTGTGAATTTGAATGTATTAAATAATCAAATAGATCTGTAAAAAAAGGTGGGAGAGGAAGATTGTTCCTACCAACATAATCGTTCTAGTCCATGTGGCAATTTTACTTTCCATTTAAAATCAATAAATTGGCCTTCTTAATAAAAAGAAATAATTTGGCTGCGGAATGGTCAGGGATTAGAGACTGATTTGGGTGCGGAGGTGCGGGGGAAGTGACCTCCAGGTGTTTTGCTTGGTGACAAGGTAAGAAAGGGGCACTGAGACAGGAAACGCCAGAGAAGAAACAAGTTTGGGGCGGGGGGTAAGGGGGGAAGGAAGGGGAATGAATTAGAGGGTCCAACACTGGGCAGGAGATTTCTGTGCATCATCCAAGAAGAGGCACCCAGCCGGAGTTGGAACCACTGCTCTGCACCTGGGGGAGAAAGAGATTTGGAATCAATGGAAGATCATTGCATTCACAGGAAGGGCTGAGATTCCCTAGGGAGTGAGCAGGGAGGAGGGTACAGATTCAGTATCCAGCCCTTAGGTACACAACATTTCAGGGGGAGGAGAGGAGCAGCCACAGATGTTCTGGAAACATCCGGAATGTATGGTGCTACAGAGGTGGGAGGCAAGCCAAGAAGTGGGATTATCGAGGTACGGAGAGGCCCAGCTTGCAAATACAGGCTACCCCTGTGGTGTGATATGATGGCAAAATCCCAAAATGTTCTCTCTCACCAGTCCCAGAAATTCCTCTCTTAATAGACTATTCATGGCCATTAAGGCTGCCTTTTCCCAGTGTTCTTTTAGAAAGCACATTTGCATCACAGTGTTGTCCTAAGGAAGAATTAGATATGTAGCTAGAGATCCCTTAGACTTGGTTAAGAGAGGCTTCTGAATTAGGGAAGAGGGATGTAGTCTGGGAGACTAGGAACGCCAGAGGCTTTTGCTGAAGCCTGGTCTGGTACAAGATGCTAAAAGTGAGCCTAAGCACCAAGGATTGTCATAATTAATAATAACTCTAGCCCCCATTTATCCAACTCTTACACTAGCCTGTGCCAAGTTATAGACCTACATTATCTCACTTAATCCTCCCAGCAATGGGGTGGGGGACAATTGGTGTTACCATGTCTTCCTTTTACAGTTGGGAAAACAAACTCACAGAAGTGAGGTGCACAGCCCAGGGCAGGCAGCAGAACTCGGGTTTGAATCCAGGCCTGTCCACCTCCCAGGGCTCTGCTCTCAGCCTCTACCCTCTCCAGGTGGGTCCGCAGCTGTCCCTGAGGGCCAGTGGTGTGTGGGGTACCCCACCCCTGGCATTCCCAGGGGACCAGGCTGCTCCTCATCAGAGGCCGGCTGCCTCTGGCCTTGGCCGGGCCCTGGGGCCTGTGAAGGCGCAGGTAGAGCAGAGCCAGTCCTCCTGCTGAGGGCAGGGGCTGGCTGGTAGGGGCTCAGGAGCACAGCATGGCGGCATCTGTGCTGTTGTAGAATCTGGATGACTGTGAGCACCTGCTCCTCTCCCTTTTGTCACAGACCACCTGCACCCTGATATCTCATCACAGTCACTTTATATTAAAATATTAAGCTTTCCTGCTTGGCCCCTGACTTAGCATGGCCCTTCTAGAATAGTATCTCTCAACTTTTTCTTATTCTCACCCTCACCCAAGAAGCACTTAAGACATTTTTCCTAATACCTCCCCATGAAATATTTCTATTCTCTTTGAATAGTGTGATAATTAATTGTATAACTTTTTCTTTTGAAAAAATTATAGGTTCAGGGGAAGTTGCAAAAAACATAGAGGGAGGCTCCATGTACCCTTCACCCAGTTTCCCCCAATGGTTATAGCTCACATGACTGTAGTACAATTTATCAAAACCAGGAAACTAGCATTGGTACAATCCACAGAGCTTGTTCATATTTCAGGTTACCTGCACTCCTTTGTGTGTGTGTGTATAGTTCTGTGCAATTTTATCACATGTAGATTCAGGTAAGCACAATAATCAAGGCACAAAACTCTTCCTTCACCACAAGGATCCCTCCCCCATGCTACCCCTCTTTAGCCACACCCACACCTTTCTCCCCCCAGCCCTTAGGTCTAGCGACCACCATCTCTCTACTTTTTGTTGTTTCAAGAATATTATATAAATGGATTCAGTGTGTAACCTTTTGAGATTGACTTTTTTCATCCAACATAATACCCTTGAGATCCATCCAAGTAGTTCATTCCTTTTTATTGCTGAGTAGTATTCCATATCATGGATGGTGGTAGACATAAAACCACCATGAAATCTTTGATATCACAAGTGCACTGTATATCTGTTTATAGTCTTTGGAGGGTCATAAACTATTATAATATCTCAGATTTTTTGCCTCCCAAGAACCAATTATCACCTCGCCCCCCATTGAGAATGCATGTTTTAGAAGAATTTGCTGACTTGCTTTTCTCTCTTGCTCCAGGTAAGTGCTCAGCTCCAGATGGAAGTAGAACGACTGATAGTCCAAGAGTATGCCCTAGAATATCAGAAAACAATTAGCTCTGATTCCACAGATGACTCCTGCTTCAACCATAGGAGTCGCCGCAAACTGGCCAAGTGAGTGCCTCTCATGTCATGTTTGTTTTATTTGATCAGAGCAAGCAGTGCTGCCCAGTACAGAGTGCTCCCTGGAAGTAATAGAATCTGCTAGCCTTGTTTACCCACCATTGCCTACAGTCAAGTCAACCAGACAGGTTTCTGCCTCTTAAAATCAGAAAACTCTAGCTTTGTCTAATAGGTGGGCCCTGCTTTGGGGGACCCTCACTGAATGTGTTTTGAGATAATGGCTAAACAGCAGCGTGGACCTCTGGGGGAATTGCCTTATTCCTGGTCTCCATTTGGGTGGCCATTAGTAGTTCTCCATGATGGAGAATTTAAAAATTGTACACAGAAGATGGAAGAAAATCTCATACTCTCTCACTTTTGGAAGCCTTCCAGGCTTGAAAGTGACTAAGAAGGAGAACATGTTAACTGTTTCAGAGTCCAGCTGCCAGAGTATTTCTTGGACTTTGGCTACATAATCCTTGGTGATGTCCGAACCCATATCGTCAAGATCACCAATACCAGTCACTTCCCAGTGTCCTTCCATGCTGAAAAACGTGTCCTTCATGACACAGGTAACCAGGCTGGGAGGCTTTCCTGTCATATGTTGTCATTTCTAACAAGGTTCCCCATCTGTACTGTCCCATTTTGGAGCCTCATCACTCGTGCTTCATCTGGGATCAGCTAAAAGAATTGTTGGGTCCTAAATTGATATTTTGAAAAGTCATCTTGCCCCAGGGGCATGCTCTATGTACATCAGCTCTTGTTAGATATTTCTCTTTCCCACAAAGAAATTTTGGTTTTCTTACTCTCTTGGTCCAGGGTTCACTACTGAGCTAGATCGCGTAAAGAATCTGCCTTACTATGAAACGGAAACATTTGAAGTGAGGTTTGATCCACAGGGAGCCAATCTTTCTGTTGGAAACAAAGAAGTCACTCTGCCCATCAAGGTAGGTTACACTGGGTTGAGCTGACCCTCTCTGGCTTCCAGTTCTGCTTGCCCATCATCCCTGGGATGATCCAATTATTATGTCACACTTTGAACCTACCTCCTCCCTACCCCCAAACCCATGCCATATGGTAACAGCAATTTTATGCCCACTTTAGGTGGTTGGAGGGCCAACAGTTCACATCTGTCTCCAAGCCAAGGTGACTATTCCAACTATGACGCTGTCTTGTGGAAAAGTGGAATTTGCCACAATTCAGTGTGGACAGTGCCTCGTGGAAACAATTCAGCTTTCAAATCAACTCCAAGTTCCTTGTGAATGGTTTGTCCACAACTATAAGCCTGTTAATAAGGTAAATGAGTTGTGGCCCATTGGTCCCCTTTTCTCCATCGCTAGGCCCCCACACTCACCACTTCACTCTCCTGCATACAGACTTTCAGTGGCAACCATTGCCACTTGAGTAAAATCTAAGCCCCACATTCAAGGACCTATCAGGCCATACTGTGTGGCTAAATGGATTACTCATCTTTGTACCCCTAGTATCTACACATTCCCTGATACCTGCAAGCTATTTAGTAAATGTAGGTGAATTAGGGGAGGATGGAATGAGTCCATTTTCCATCAGTTATCTAATTGCCTAATATTTATAAACTAGCTAGAGAAACACATGCCAAAGTACTTAAGACGGAAACTACATGTGGAATTAAAGCCAAAGACCCGGATCTTTGAGATTCAGCCCACCTCTGGAGTCTTGGATCCTAATGAGCGCTCCAATGTACAAGTGAAATTCATGCCAACAGAAGAGGTAAGCTTTAAAGAAATGTGATTTCATTTGGATTCTCCAGATCTCTTTGAGTTTCCTCAAAGTCCTTCTTTGAGTGACGACCCATGTCTTCCTGTTATAAATATGACATCCCAACTGCTCTGGCTCCTGTAGAAGCTGTGTGGCGTGGGGCTTAAGAGTGTGATCTCTGGAATTAGTGGCCTCTTGCCTCTGCACTGACAGGCTGTGAGTCTTGAGCAAATTATGGAGCCTCCCTAAGCCTCAGTTTGCTCAAAGATAAGGTTAAAATGATAATGTTACATATAAAAAAAAAAAAAAAACCTTTGTTTGCAATTCCGAAATCCAATAAGTTCCAAAACCAAAAGAAAAAAAAAATCTCAAGTTTCAGACCAAAACTTATTTGGCAGATAAACCTCATCTGAACTGATATGCACTATTCAGTCTGTATTTATTTACTCTGCCTTAGTTTGCAGAGCCAAACACTGCAACTGCAGAACATTCTGTTTGATTAGGGGGACCTTCCTTAGACCCTGCTTAGGGTATTAGGCAATATAGGGTATGAGTACAGTGTTTACTTTTTTTAAAATGAACTTGAAAGCCTCTGGGTCTTTGGGGTTTCAGAGAAGAGACTATCACCTTGCAGTAGCTACCTCCTGTGGTCATGTTGAAGATTAAGTGAATTACTGTGAATAAAATGCACAGCACACTGTACTCTTTGTAATAAGTACCTCTATTACTATATTAAGTGCCTTCATCAGTAGTCAGACTGCTTCCTGGTAGACAGCCTCCCTGGACCTCACAAACAGTCCTTGCCTTTTATTTTTTGTTAGAGAAGTTGTGGGTTTACAGAACAATTATACCTAAAATACAGGGTTCCCATATATCACTCTGTTATTAACACCTTGCATTAGTGTGGTACATTTGTCACAAATGATGACAACACATTTTTACAATTGTTCTATCAACTGTAGTCCATGGTTTAACTTTCCGGGCTGGGAGCAAGGGAGCCGGGCATTTTATACAGGCGCTCCTGAGAGGCCTCGGTTGAGGGCTGCACCCTGAGCACCCAGGCACTTCGGAACTTCCGCCTTGCCCTGTCCTGGGCAGCAGGGCCCACAGGAACAGATGGTGGCATTTGGAAGGCGGAGCACTCTGAAAGGCTGAGGGATATGAGCACGGCAGTCAGAGGGTACCGACAGGCAGCGAAGCACGCTCTACAGCGCCTGGCATGCCCATGCAATTGTGGAAGGAAAAGTTTCTCTCTTATTTTAAATAGGATAAGTCTTGCCACCCTCCCCCCACACACCCACACACGTTTTCAGTTTTACATGGCACATAACGGGGGGGGGGGAATCTGATTTTTTTTTTTTTTTTTAATGTTTTCTAGAAATTCTACAGCCAAACCCTGGTGTTTCACATCGCCCAGAGTACTCAGAAGATCACGCTGCTGACACAGGGACAAGGTCTAGAGCCACGCCTGGAATTTAACCCTTCTGTTCTGGAGCTGGGGCCGCTGCTGCCCTATGCACCTGGAGACGAGGCTGAGGTGGTAGTGAAGAATCCCTGCAACTTTCCCATTGAGTTTTACTCCTTAGAATTTGACCAGCAATATCTCATAGAAGAGAAGGTAGGCAGAGGCCAAACCTCCACTTTCCTGTGCATGCTGGGTGCTGCCCTGCCTTCACTCTCCTCTCCCTTCCCTTGAGCTCTTCCGCATCAGTTTAAATTTCCCTGGAGCTTCTCCTGACCCACTTCCCTTGCCTCAAGCAGAATTCATTGCTTCTTTGTGATCTTGTCATACATTTTAAACAACTAACTGAAAATGCCTGCTCCTGGTTAAAATTCAAACAGTAGAGAACTGGGTGCAGCAATAAAAAAGAAGCCTCTCCCCTGTTCTAGATTCCCCCTACAGTATTCCTTCCCCAAAGATAACCACTATTAGCTGCTTCTTATGTGTCCTTCCAGGCATTTCCTATACACATGCTTGCATTATCCTTTGTTTTTATTTTTTAATTTTCTATTGAATTATAAAATATATCCAGAACGTGTATATATCCTAAAGGTACATATCTATGAATTTCACAAATTGAACACACCTGTGTAACCAGTACCTCAGTCAAGAATCAAAATATTACCAGCATCCCAGAAGCCTCTCCATGAGGATGGCCACCATCTTGACTTCCAACAATATAAATATAGGTCTATTTTTATATTTCATATAAATGAAATCATGTAGTGTGAACTCTTTTGTGTCTGGCTTCTTTCCTATAGCATTATGTGTGTGAGATTCATCCATATTGTCTGTGATTGTAATTCTTTCCTTCTCTTTGTTGCACACTGTGTAGATAAGCCACCATTCATTCATTTATAAAGGTCCTCTCTGACAAGGTCCCTGCCCTCCCCTCCCAGCACACTGTCTCCCAGAACCCGCTGTGGGCAACTCAGGTATAGGGCTTGTGTCTTTCCAGGCCTCCTCTCTCAGTCTTTTTCATATGATTTGCTTTCTTCTGAGTTCAGCTGTGCACTATCAAGCCTATGGCTCATCTCTTCAACCCTGAGTTGCTCTGCAGGCCCATCCTCTTCAACCCTGAGTTGCTCTGCAGGCCCATCCTCTTGGGGGCTTTGTGCTTAAGCTTTGCTATTAGAGATCCTCAAGTCCTCTCTCAGGTGGCAGGATCAAAAATGGGTTTCCTTTCTCTGTGTGTCTCTCTCTGTCTCCATTTATATAAAGCTCCAGTAAGAGAGTAGAGACCCAATTTGAGTCACACCTCACTGACATAGTCCAGTCAAAAGGGCCCGCCACCCATAGGAATGGATTAGTTCAAGAACATAACATTCTTCTTTTGGGGATTCATAAAATAACTTCAAATGGTCACACCAATTGTTCCCAAAGAGACTTGCAGAAGTCTCCACTCAGAGGGGAGCCTGTGTTGGTGGTTTCTGACTTCCTTAGCTCTTCAGACTATCAAAATCACCACCATCTCCTCTATTCTCACTACCTCTACAAAGCTGCTGGTTCCAGCTGGGTCCTGTGTGCACCTGGCATTGTAAGTGGTTTGGCCCACCCACCCATGTTCTGGGGTTCAAGGAAAGACCTTGTCACCTAGTCTGTTTGTTTTTTGAAGATGCTGTCCATGGGATTTTTAGCTTTGCTGTTTTAGGCATGCTGTCATCTTTTTATATGTGGGATTTGGGAAGATTCAAAAACTATGCCATCATCATGATCTTGACCCCATCAGAAGTGCATTCATTCATGTCCTAATAATATAATGAACAATCAAGAGCCCTCCACTGAACCCCGGAATAGAACATTTCTATACTTATATCTTCTTACATGTTCCTATGGTACCGTGTTCCCAGGTCTCCTCTTGCCTACCTACCCACACCAAGAACCACTGGCCCCAAATTTTGCTTTGTATGTCTTGTTTAATGAATCTTTCATTACTCCAAAGTTAGAAATATATTCTCTTATATTTTAAGAAAAGTTTAGTTTTGTTCTTAATAGTTAGTTCTTAATCCATTTGGAGGTGATTTTTTGTGAGTGGTGTGAACTAGGACCCCAGGTCTATTTTTTCCATATGGATAATTTATTGATAATTCTTTACTTTCCCCACTAATCTGCCATGCCATCTCCATCCTATATCAAAGTTTCATTTACCGATGGGTATATTCTGAGCTCTCTCTTCCATTCCAGTGGTCAGTTTTTCTATTCCTTCATTACCACTACCCTGTCTATCAATACAGTTTCATATTAAGTCCTGACATCAGGTAGGGAAAGTCCTCTCTCATTGTTCTTCTTCATTCCCTTTGTTCTTCCATATCAATTTTAAAGTCAGCTTATTAGCAATGGTTTTTGAACAACCAAAGATGGTGATCCAGGAGAAGAGTTACCTACCAAAACAGATTTTTCACACTAAAAAGTCTGGTTGTATAGGGAATAAATGCCTTCTAGATCTTTATTTTAGTGGGTTTTATAAATATGTGTGTGTGCATATAACACACATACCAACTGGATTGCCAGATTTAGAAGAAAAAAGAAAAACAAGATACCCAATTAAATTTTATTTTCAGATTTAAAACTGAATACTTTTTTAAGTAGATGTATATCTGAAATATTGTACAGGACTTATACTTTTAGTATAAGTATTTACTTAAACTAAATAACTATTCATTGTTTATCTGAAATTCAAATTTAACTGGGCATCCTGTCTTTTATCTGGCAACTTTACTATACATATACACGCTTAAACAGTTTGCTTATTTTCCCCTGGATTCTCTTTCTGTGAGACAACAGTCTTGCCTAATAACCAACCACAATACTTTTTAGTACATTTCATCCAAAGTGGGTAATGGAGTTCCATACTTTTGTCATTGGAAGAAAAATAAAAACCATATACATTTTTTTTAATAATTTTTTTTTTAACAAGAACAACTATTTTCCACATGTGAAATGCCCAGGCTCAGATGAGCAAGATAAAGATCCTATAGCCCCACAGGTACAGAGATCAGCCTGACTTATCTCTCCAAAGTTCCCTGCCCTTTGAAATCCAGAAAGCATTTGTACAAACCCCAGCCTGGGGAAGAGGCAGGGCCCAGAGCTTCTCGAGATGCTGGAGCGGACACAGGCAGAAGAGCCCACCTAGGGAAGCCACCTGGGGCTGTGGGGAGGCAACTTCGGGGGAAGACCTACAGCAGCTCCCATTCTCTCCTGGAGCAGATCTTACGCATGCTGAAGGGTTATGATTCCTACAACACCCTGCTGCTGCCTCCTCGGACGCCAGGAGAGAAGCTGCCCCCGGAGGTGTACGAGTACTTTAAGGAGATGAAGCGGTGGAAAGAGGAGCAGATGAAGGCAAAATATCTGGAGGACAATGGTGAGAACCCGACGCGGAGAACCCCTCGCTCCAGCCTTGGCGCTGGCCCCTTTGAATTCCTCCTTCTGTGTGACCAACCAAGTATTGAGCGCCCTCTAGGTGTCAACAGGGGCTTACATATTTTATTTCTTAGAAAATAAGTCCTGTTAACCCCGTTTTATGGATGAGACTAGGGCATGTTCTGCCCTCAGTAGAGTCCTCATGGCCAAATGCCAATCACAAAGCAGGACAAGACCCTCG
Organism: Dasypus novemcinctus; assembly: GCF_030445035.2. NCBI lineage: Eukaryota > Metazoa > Chordata > Mammalia > Cingulata > Dasypodidae > Dasypus > Dasypus novemcinctus. The sequence continues at coordinate 16,306,670 of NC_080690.1, read as the reverse complement.
GCGTCTTGCGTTTCTGGCCCAGCAAAAAGGCTCCTTGATGACCTGTCAGGTTGAGTGGCTAATCATGATGTGTCCTTCTCCTTCATGCTTCTCTGCATCCTGGAAATGTCCTACCCTGTTCTTATGTGCTCTGTTCTTCTATGTAACACTCATCATGCATGTAATTATTTCCTTCACACCTGTCTCTTCCACTAATCAAGAATCTCCCGTAGCAGCAGTGATCACTCATTCCCACTTGTACACCCAGCACATGGAGCAGCACCTGATGCATCACAGTACCTAATAAATATGTGCGGGGTGAGTGAGTGAATGAATGAGTATTCCACCTTTTCTGGAGTAAACATAGTTCTAGTTTTGAAACAATGTTGGAATGCAGAAACACTGGGCAGAGAAACCTCACAAGGGTCGGCTGACTGCAGTTCTTGTTTCTTTTGGTTAGCTAGTCCAGAGTAAGGGTAACCAATCCAGTCATTCTCTTTGTCTTTCTTTCCTCTTTGGCCCGCATCTCCTTGTCCCCTCCTACCTCTTCCTGGTGTGTTTCATGGCTCTCTTCGCAGCAGAAGAGGAAGATGTGCCCTCTTCAGATCAGGGAACCTCTGCCAGCACGAAGAGGACCTCGCTTAGCCGAGGGATCTCTGTCACATCCAACCTGGACGAGCGGCACGCCCCTACGGGCGATTCCAAAAATTATCCAGATGAAGAGGAGGATGAGGAGAGCCTGGAAAAGATAATGTTTCAAAGTAAGCAGCATTTTAATGTTTGGGTACTGGTATTATCTAAGGAGAAGTGAGACCTGTTCTGTGCCTTTTCACCTTTCTCCAAAAAATGAATCTTCAGAGTCTCCTAGGACTGGCTCCCCACCCCAACCTCCAGCCCTGCCCTGCCTGCCCACCACACCTGCCCTCCAGAGAAGCTCTGACATACCCACTCGCATACTATAATACAAGCAGGAAAGTCCACTGATGAGCTTAGCATATGATATATTCTCCTTGCCACAATTACTTGCATTTTCACTAGACTAAACATTAATTTGGAGGCTTGACTGTTTAAGCTAAAATCCCAGGAAACTGGAAAGTGTTTAGAGGAACATTTCAGGGACACTCTTCTTCCCAGTATCCCTCTAATTGGACACGTAGACTGCCACCCTCATGACTTCTCAGCACTGTGGCCCACAGCATCTTGCCCACGTTATACAAAGATGTCAAAACCATAGTTGGAAAATCAGATTCAGTAGAACTGTAATCATCAGGGCCATTTGTTTTCCAGGCATTATAAATCATGATAAAGCCTAAGCAACCATGTCATTTTCTCACCTCAGGGAAGAAGAAGCATGGGCAAGCTAGACCAATGAGATGTTTAAGGAGTGTTGTTGTCATTCTTAGCCCTAGTCAACCAGATGGGTAAATTAAGACAGGAGCACACCATGGCAAAACTGAGATTGAAATATAGAAAATCCAGGCTCCATGCCTTAAGTTAAATCCAACCTGTCTCTGCTGACCTGTCCCTAAGAAGATTCGGGTCTCTCCTGGCAGCCTTTCCTTACCCCACACATCCTGGCCTTGCCACTGTCTTCCAGGCTTGGGCTTTCCCAGAGCTGGTCCCAGATGTCCTGTGGCTAAGGGAAGCCCTCCACAATGCTTAGGATGGAAAAACCTGGAAACTACCTAAATGCCCATGAGTAGGGGACTAGTTCGATTATGATAAATCCATACAATAGAAAACTTTAGCAGCTATTTTAAAAAGAATGAGATAGATCTGTTTTCAAGTAAATAGATAGGTGTCCAAGTTATATTACATGATAATACAAGTTGCAGAACAAAATATAGGTATGATCCCAGTTTTGTTATTTAACACTGTGAATATATGTAGCGTAACTATATGTAACTGGCTACATACTACTCTGCTTGTTATGCATATTACTCTGTAATTTGCTTTTTTCTGTAACAGACATCCCTCCAGGCCAGTCCTTGTAGATATAAATCAGGGTCAACCTTTTTTGTAAAAGGCCATTATTATTTTCACAAGCCATGCAGTCTCTGTTGTGATGACTTACCTCTACCCTTATATCCTGCAAGCAGCTGAAGGCAGAAGTAAACAAATGGATGTGTGTCATTAAAACTTTGTTTACAACAACAAACAGCAGGACAGATTTGGCATACCTCTGATATAAATCATTATTTTAACAGCTGCTATGTATTAATTCCATAATATGAATATACCATCATACACGTAACTGTTCTCCTTAATGTTGAAAATTCAGCTAGTTTCCCATACTTTGCCACGATAAACAATTCTGAAATAAGCATTTCCACACAAATGCCCTTCCTGGTTTTCAGCAGGAGGGGTTCCCAAAGTGGAATTAGAGTCAAGAGTATCTGTATTTTAAATTTTAGCAGCCATGGACAAATTATTAGCCAACAAGGGCACGCACATATACTACAGGTAGATAGTGCTTCAAGTGCTGCAACATTTGTAGCAGATCACAATTGTCAAGAATGACAATTTCAAGAATGTCTAGATAGAAAAACTCATTCCATCAGAACACATGTAAGCTCTAGGTGTGTACACATATGTGGCCATGTACACACAAACACACACACACACATTTTTCATTACAGCTGAGAAAATACAGAGTGTTGACAGCCACTCCGTGGAGGAAGTTGGAGAAGTAGAAAACAACCCAGTGAGCAAGGCCATCGCTCGCCACCTGGGCATTGACATTTCTGCAGAAGGCCGCTTGGCCAAGAACCGGAAAGGCATCGCCATTATCATCCATGGGACGCCCTTGTCAGGTAGGCGCTGACCCTCACAACCAATTTTACATTGCACTAAAAAGAGTACAGAGATGGACCAGTAGAAATTTAAGACGGTTAAGAGTTAATCCCGAAAATGCACCCAACCCTGAACAAGTCACCTGAGCCATTCTAGGGGCGGGTTCAATCACAACTTCATCTGGAAACGAAAAGCATAATAGAGTGAATATAGACTACAGCCAAGCCAATCCTGTCATCTCTACAAAGCTTTACAGTTTGACAATCAGACTGTTCAATGCAGATGATTTTGTTCCTTCTGAGTTTATGGTGAAATTAGAATGTGTAATTTTTTGAGGTAATAAAAGACTCTTGCATAAAATTTATATACCAAAGGATCATCATCAGGCTATCAAACTGCTGACCTCACAGGCACAGGTTTAGAGGAGTGGGAAAGACACCTCATTTTAAATTTCTGCATGTCCGAATTGCTTGAACTTGTATTCCTTTATTAATTTAAAAACATTAAAATATTAGAGAGAAAAATCCAAGACATTCAGTTATTTTAAAAGAGAGAGCAACTCCTTTGACCTGGCAATGTTATTTTTCAAAATTTATATTAGAGAATAATTAATGATGAGGAGAAAGAGTAACCACAACAATGTTCACTGCAGCAATGTTTACCAAGAGAAAAAAATGTTTGGAGCAATTGAAGTGTTCAGTACTGAGAACTGGTTAATTAAGCCACAGCACTTTCATGTAGTAAATTATATCGCCATTAAAAGCAAAGTGTATTGAACAGACAGAAAGATGTTCATGATACATCATTTTAAGTGGGAAAAAAATGGCATATGTATGATTTGAAACCTCTATAACCTCTATTATTTCCCTATTGCTACTAAAACAAATTACCACAAACTAAGTGGCTTAAAACAATGCAAATTTATTCTCACAGATTTGGAGGTCTAAAGTCTAAAGTGAGATTGGCAGGGCTGTGTTCCTTCTGGAGGTTCCAGAGGAAAACCTATTTCCTTGCCTTTGCCAGTTTCTAGAAGCTACCCGCATTTCTTGGCTTGTGGCTCTTCCTCCATCCTCAAAGCCAGCAGCATAGCATCTTCCAATCTCCCCACCCCGCCCCCTTTCCTGATTAATTACATCAGGCCCACCTGGATAATCCAGGTTACCCTCCCCATCTCAGGATGCTTAACTTAATCACAAGCAACATCCCTTTTACCATGTAAGGGAACATATTCACAGGTTCCAGGGATTTAGATGTGGACCACTTTGGGGGCCTTTATCCAGCCTGTCACATAACTCATGCTCTTTTGTAAGAAAGAAATATAAAGGAGCAGATGTAGCTCAGTGGTTGAGCACCTGCTTCCCATGCACAAGATCCTGGGTTCAATCCCTGGTACCTCCTATACATATATATATATATATGAACACAATAATGCATATACTTAGCAACTGCGTGCTAACCATAATGTCTCTGAAAGAGTGAATCTTTTTTCCTTTCCTCTTGTCTGTGTTTTCTGAATTTTCTGCTTTTCTGAAATGAGAAAAAAATCAACACAAGTTATTTTTAAAATAAAAAACTCTTCACATTAGAATCACAGAGTCTAAGAGCTACAAGGTATTTTAAAGATCGTCTGACAGAAACCACTTTTTAAACTGAGGAGAAAACTGGGAGATGATGCGAGCTGCCCCCAGCACACTGCATGTCAGTGGTGGGTTACGGGTCTGTCTGCTCTTTTCTTCCACCACCCTGGGCCACATGCAAGAATTAGAGGAAGAGAAGTTAGAGAGATCACTTTACGGGAGCCTCTATTCTAGAGGCTTCTTCTGTCTAGGACTCAGACTGAGCAAACGAGAGGCACGTAATTCAACTCTCTGAGCTTTTTGATAGGGAAGAGTGCCACCGCTGTCAACCTGGCCAAGTACTACAACGCCGCCTGCTTAAGCATTGACTCCATCCTCCTGGAGGCCATCTCTGATGGGAACAATGTCCCAGGGATCCGGGCCCGCGAGCTCTGCATCAGGGCTGCCATTGAACAGTCCATGAAAGAAGGAGACGAGTCTGGTAAGAGCCCATTTCCCTGACTCTCTGTGGTCACACAGACGGCATACCCATTGGATACCCCTCTTTTCTCTTCCCACAGCCTGTTGAAGGCCTGTTTATGTGGGTACCAACTTACAAGCCCAGAGACAGATTCTCTTCACCAAGCATCTGTGGCTCTCCTGCCCTGCCCAATGCAGGCGTGCCCTTGGCACCCTAGGGAATAGGACATGAATAAGATGTCATCGACCCCTTTGGGGGGCTTGACACCTGGAAGGAAGCAAATGTCCATGTTCAGAGCAGAAAAAATAAATATTGCAACAGAAGTGGCAGCTTCTGTGAAAGAGCAAGTTTGGGTTGGTGAGTCCCCACCAAGGGTGATTTGGGGAAGTTTTCTCAGAAATGGGTTTTAAAGGATCTGGAGAATGCCAATGGGCAAAGCTGGGGACAAGGACATCTGAAATCAAGAAGGCAGGGAAGCTGACAGTAAATTATGGGTGAGAAGGCAGGTTGAGGCCAATCATAGTTGACCTTGAATGCAAAGATTAGGATTTGGATTTTATTTTGTAGGAAAAGAGAAGTTGGGTCATGATATATCTAAAATCAGTTCCCGGGGGAGAGGGAGGGAGAGCCATGTGAAAAGACAAATCAGAGTAAGTTGTCAAGACAACTCTCAAGGGAATTCTGTGGGCTAATTTGCTGAAATGGTCGACAAGGAGTAATGAGTCTCCCTGAGACTTAGAGAAATGTGGAATCTGCCTTGCATTCATCCCCATCACCCCATCCTAGTCGAGTTCTCTAGAAGGAGGACACCAAGTGTGTCTGCTACACCCCATTCTTCCTCAGGGGTACATACCTTGAAGAGTCAGATGAGAAGGAGGGTTGAGATGTATGGAGGTGGCAGGGAGTTCATCATAAAAGCCAAGTGCTCTCTAGCAAGGTTTTTCCTGAAGATGTGTTCTGAAGACACCTTTAGATAATTACATCAACCATGGATTCTGAAAGAGAACTCCCCAGGGGGTGGGGGTGCTGAGGGGTGCTGATCTGGTTGGAAGAGGGGAGAGAGGAGTAGAGAGAAGAAATTAATCTCAAAGCCATGTTTGCCATCAGGCACCCTGCTTTTACTTAGCTTATTTGTTCATTTGGGAGACTCTGCTGAGGGAGCAGAGTGCCCTCCCCAAGCTACCCATTGGCATCACCACAGCCTAGAGTCACAAAAGATCAGATGTTAGGTTTCCCAAGCAGGCTTGTAGTGTCCCAGCAGTTTCAGGAATCTTTGCCCCCTGGTCTGGAAGCAAAAGAGGATGAAGATTCACCTGGGCTCTTCTGGGACTCAAGGCCCATTATCACAGCCCATTATCTGACTCTTGGTTAGGCTGCAGATGGAGATGGCTGTCTATTGCTTTACAGAGTCATACTAGGTTTCAGCATGCCAGCTCCTGGGCTATTTCCTTAATATCCCAAGATGGCTTTTAACAAAAACTCACTCTCTCCTTGTAGCCCAGGAACAAAATGCCATAGGACAAATACTGCTGAGCAATGAGACCTTGGGCAAGCTTGCCTCGGAATCCACTCTGGTAACCCCCGAAATTAAACCTGGGAAGAGTGTGCGTGGGAGCGTGATGATTGCCAAAGGCAAGGCAGAGAGCCACAGCTCTGGGTCTCAGAAGCAGCATCATCTGCACGCATCTGAAACACCACAGGTACAGATCGGGGCCCTGCAAGAGCAAGGCTGGGATTCTCCTCTCTTCCCAGCCTCCCGTGGCCAGGTCAGTGCCTCGCAAAGTGGGCCTAAGTGCTGTCCATGCACCGCTCCTTCCGATGCTCATTCAGCAGGCATTCAGTGGGCACCTTTTATGTGATAGACACTGGGTTGCATGCCAGCAATATGATGGTAAGTAAGGCAAAATCCCTGCACTCAAGCACTAGGAGTCTGTTGAAGGAGAGAACCACACAGTCAAGTATTCGTAATAAAATGAGATTGGCGACAAAAGAGGTCTGAAAAAGAATTAGGTTGAACCACATGAAATTGCCATTTTCAACCATGTTGGAACTCCATAAACATCAATTCCAGATGGTCCATCCTAATAGTAAGGGAATTTTAATGATGAAACCATTAATTTAAGGTGCAGGAGAGGCACGGGGGTAGTCTTGGGAAGTCATAGAGAAGTCATATTTGAGCAGCATGCTGAAGGACTTTGAGAGCCATCTCGGCAGAATAGCAAGTCCTGAAGACAGAGGCAGTGGCTGAGGTTGAGTTGTAGGTGGAAAAGTGGATTTGAGTAAGTGTAAGCTCTTGGGAAGTTTGAAAGAGAAGGAAAAAAGATAGAGTAGCCACTAGATAGGCAAACCCAGGGTCAAGAGAGATTTCTCTTAGAGGGGGGAGTGGAAGTACCAAAGGTCTTTAAGAAAGGAGCTCCTGGATAAGTGATAGCAATCACCGAAGAAAGCATGAGATTCCCGGGGAGGTAAATAGGGCAGGAGTGGTAGCATAGTTAAAGGAGAAGGTACCTTGCTTCCTCTGGGGTCAGTAAGATAAAAACAGATAAAGTTAAGAGTTGGGGGAAGTGAGAAAGACAAAGGAGGCTGGAGGAGGTCTTGATGAATGGCTTCTCTTTTCCTCAGTGATGCGTGCAGGAGGCAGGGTCATCTGTGGGAAGCATTGAGAGGTGGGGTGGCAGAGCATGCTTGAGGGCAGGGCAAAGCACTGATATGTCCACTGTGTGGAATAGAACCAGAAAGTGGTAGTATACAAAAGAAAAAATAGCTGAGAGTGCTGGGGGTGCAGCCAAGACAGGAAATTGTAACTCCACATTTGTAGGATTTCTCTAAGCAGGCCCTGGCAGCCCTCATTCAGAGGCATTGAGAGAAGAAGTGGTCATCATTGCAGGCTTGTGCTCAGAACAACAGCAGGACAGTTGAGGGTGGAATCATCAGCATGAAAGTCCAGCCAAGGTAGAGAAAGAATTAGGAGGACAAAAGAATGGGAGAAATAGGAAATGTTGAGGGACTCTAGGTCTTGTTACAGTCTAAAAGTTCTGTAGGGGGAGTAGGTGAGGTGGGAGTTTCAGAGAGCAGAGGTGAAGGTCCTCATAGATTTGATGGGGCAAATGGGTGGGGTGAAGTGTATAGAGAGTAGGCGCAGGCATTGGGTAGGGCAAGTTGATAGAGCAGAGGCAAAGGTCTTCATAGGAGGGGAGGCCTGCAGGTTCAATGGAGTCCCCCCATGGGGCTGAATTTGTGCCAGACGATGCTTCTATTCACCTTCACTTCAGTCATACCTTCTTCTAACACGTTGAAACCTAAAACCATTGACTCAGTTTCTTTTGGAACACCATCCTCTGAGTCTCTTTGCCAGGATATACTGTAATGTTCTTTACAGAGAGGTTTTTGGATGAACTAAATCTCCTCTTTTTATATTAGATAAGATGTCATGGAGAATCTTTTTTTTATGGTTTGGTTCTGCCCACATGGACAGTGAAGTAAGGCTTTTTGGAATATTCCAAAGACAACAGACAATCCTCTTTCAAGAAACAGGGAGCCTAAAACTCATTCAGGATCACTGTAAAAATCAGAACTCACTGATTCTCCTCACATGGCTATGTGTACAGCCTCAGGGTTACAGAGGATTTTAAAGATTTTCTTGTGGCCTCACATCTCCCTCCAGCTGTTACCTCCTCTCTCTGCTCTCCTTCACAGAAAAACTCCTCCAAAGAATGGCTGCACTGCCTCCTCTTCCTCACCTTCCACTCTCTTTCACCTATCCCAGGAAGGTTTTGTCCTATCAGTCCACTGACTACTCTTTTCAAAACCACTGGCAGCCTTCACCTTGCCAAATCCAAGGGTCAGTTCTCTGTCCTCATCTCATGTGCCCTGTCCGTAGCGGACTACTCCCTCCTAGAAATGCCTTCTCCGCATGTCTTTCAGAACTCTTCTGCTTTCCCTTCCACCTCACTGGTTACTCTCGCCTCTCCTTCTCTAGTTCCTCAAACTCCTCCCAATCTCTAATTGCCTGAGACTAAACCTCACTCTTTTTGTGTACCTTTATCTATCTTTTCTTTCTAGTTGATCTCCATTACTTAAATAGTTTCAGCATGCTTATGACAACCAAATTTCTATCTCCAGCCCTGATTTCTCCCCAAGTTCAGGTACACATATCCAGATCCCAATTCAATATCTCACTATTAGATGACTTAGAGATATCTCAAAGTTTTATATCCACAAAGTGACCCTTGATGCCTCTCTTTCTTTCACATTCCAAGACCTATTGGCTCGACTTCCAAAGCATGTCCTGAATCAGCCACTTCTCACCACTTTCACCATCCCTGCCACCATCATCTCTTGCCTCAATCACGTAGCTATCTTCCTAACTAGTCTTCTTGCTCCCACTCTTGTCACTTCAGGCTGGTATGGTAGTCTTTTAAAATAAATATCAGACCATTTGTCTGCCCAAAACATTGCAGTCACTTTCCAAAATACTTAGAATAAACCTGAATTCCTTGCCCTGGCTTACAAGGCCCTACATATTCTGGCCCTGACTATATCTTTAACTTTAAACCTGACTCTCCTAGCCTTGCTCACTCAGTTCCATCCTCACAGGCCTCCAGTGTGTTCCCCAAATACCCCCAAGCAAACTCATGTTGAAGAAACTTGCTGTCCCCTCACTGAAAGACCCTTTGCTCAGGATCTTGGATCCTATTTTCATATTATCCAGGTATTTTCTCCCTAGCAATCTCCTAAATCTGAAATTATATTATTAGTTTGTATATTAATGTGTTCTTTTCTATCTCCCTCATTAGAATATAGCTCCACAGTGTCAGCCTTGTTTGTTCTCTCCCTAGCACCTAGAGGGGTGCCTGGTGCATAAGACATACTCAGTATATATTTGTTGAACAAATAAACAAATGTGTGCAGTTCAGTACATGTATAAAACAGTTTCCACAAAGCTCCCATTTGAAGCTTACAATAGTTCCTTAAGGAAGTTTAGAATTGCAATCCCATCTTACAGATGAGGAAATGAGACCAAGAGATTATATGATTTTCCCAGGATCACATGGCTTGTTGGTGTAGGAGCTGTTGAGATGCAAAACTGAATTCTGACCTTCTCCCTCTCAACAGATTTCCTCCAGCCCTCTCCCGTTGGGGCCCACCCAGCGTCGGCTCAGTGTCAGTGCCAGTATTGGAGGGGAGACTGGGCTGATGAGCTGTGTGCTCCCTGAAGATCTACTCGTGCAGATCCTGGCCGAGAGAATACAGGTGTGTCCACTTCCACCAGTTCGGAGTTTATTGCAAGGCTTGGCACACTCACATGCCATCCCTGTGTGGTAAGCTGAGATTCTGGACCACTGCCCACCCAAAGCAGCTCAGAGCCCAGGAGCCTTGGAAGGAAAGATGGGTTTCTTTACCCTCAACAGTCAGTTACTTGCCATTGACAGCTCTTGTCAGGCTCTGCTCTGGCCCAGTCTGCATCCTGAAGCCACTCACCTAAAAGGACCAGAGAGCAGAAGTGGGTACATGTGAAAACAGGGTTATGGTATAGCCCTACAGTACTGTGTTAAAATTATAATGTGAAGCCATTGAAAGCCATAATTTTGAGCTATGTTAATTGTAAAAATATGTTCACAATATGCTTTTTTTTTTAAGATTTATTTTATTTATTTCTCTCCCCTTCCACCCCACCCCTTCCCCAGCTCCAGTTGTCTGTTCTCTGTGTCCATTTGCTGCATGTTCTGTGTTCTTCTTTTGTCCACTTCTGTTGTTGTCAGCGGCATGGGAATCCGTGTTTCTTTTTGTTGCGTCATTTTGCTGCATCAGCTCTCCATGTGTGCGGTGCCATTCTTGGGCAGGCTGCACTTTCTTTCGCGCTGGGCGGCTCTCCTTATGGGGTGCACTCCTTGCACGTGGGGCTCCCCTACGCGGGGGACATCCCTGCGTGGCAGGGCACTCCTTGCGCGCATCAGCTGCACACAGGCCAGCTCCACACGGGTCAAGGAGACCCGGGGTTTGAACCGCAGACCTCCCATGTGGTAGGCGGATGCCCTATCCACTGGGCCAAGTCCGCTTCCCCCACAATATGTTATTAAGTGAAAAAGCAGATTGTGAACTAGTATGTGAAACACAATTACATTTCAATAAAACTATTTGTAAATGTATTAAATACACAAAGAAAAATCTCATAAAGTATATGCTAATTGTGACTATCTTTGGGTAGCAGGATTACAGATTTTTTGCAGTCTTCTTTAAACATTTCTGAATTGTTTCACAAAGGCACGTTACTCTTAAAGTCAGAAGAACAATAACACTGTTTCCATTTTTTATTTATTTTTTAATTTTTTAACATGTGTTCTACAATTAAAGAAGGCAAAAAGATCAACAGGATCTGGGAGAGTATTACCTAAGCCTGATTGCTGCTTGTAGTTTACAGAGAGCTAAATTGCTCACTAGGTCTTGGAGTTGCACATTTGCTTTGGTTTTTTAAAATGGACCATGATACCAATTGCATATTTAAATATAACAAAATCAGACTTGAGGTTTTCAGAAGAGGAGGAATTCCTCTTATGGAAATGGCTTATGTTAACGGTTTGGACTGCTACTGCCTCAAAAATCCCATTACTCTCCATGGGTTTAAACAAGGTATTCTAGTAAGTGTGCAGGTCTTTCACACGCCCACATTAAAGGCTGAAACACATTGATCAAGCCCAAAATAAGCCAGCACAGCCGAGCTACTCACCAGTCCTCGATGAGATAAGGACCTTGCACTGCTTCCTTTATCCAGAAAGTCTTGCTACACTAAAAATGCCAGATCTGGTGGCAGACTTGGCCCAGTGGTTAGGGTGTCCATCTACCGCATGGGAGGTCCACGGTTCAAACCCCGGGCCTCCTTGACCCATGTGGAGCTGGCCCATGCACAGTGCTGATGCGCACAAGGAGTGCCGTGCCCCGCAGGGGTGTCCCCCGCATAGGGGAGCCCCACACACAAGGAGTGCACCCTGTAAGGAGAGCCGCCCAGCGCAAAAGAAAGGGCAGCCTGCCCAGGAATAGTGCCGCACATACAGAGAGCTGACACAAGAAGATGACGCAACAAAAAGAAACTCAGATTCTCATGCCACTCACAAAAACAGAAGCCAACAAAGAAGATGTGGCAAATAGACACAGAGAGCAGACACCCGGGGTAGGGAGGAAGAGGAACCAAATAAATAAATAAATCTTTAAAAAAATTTTTAAATAAAAATGCCAGATCTTTGGTTGATACGTATGCAGTTAATACACATTCCAACACAAACTCCTTGTCCAATCAAAAATTGGTAACAATCAGTTCCTGGACCAGTGGTGAAGAATAGAACCATACTTTAAATTTTACTGCAGTTCAGTGAAAGGTCTTCCTCAATGATTAGTATTAGCAAAATCATTATGCTCCAAGGTAGAAGGCCATGACAAAAAAAAAATGTGAATTTGGCCCATCCTGCAGTCTGTCACTGCTGTTCTTGCTGCCTGTTATTCTGTGTGTGGGGCCTCTTTCCTTTGCATCTTATTTCCCTGTACCTCATGGATCTTCCCAGACCCTCACTGTAACATATTGTTTGTTTTCTTTATTTCTATAGAGCCTGGATAAATCCTTTATATTACCATTATGCACAATGGAGACCTTTCATGCTCGATGTTTATTCTTTTTGAGTTTATGACAGTATCTTGGATTGAGTAGGCAGAAGGGCAGTTTAAGGGAGTCTTCACTGGGACCTGGTAGGTCTGCAGATCTCACTGCAGCACCAATAGAAACATCAATAATCGAACAAGCAACTTCCTCCGTAGAGAAGATGATCTCATGGTCTTGATAACTGACTTTGCCCTCTCTGGTTTCAGCTGAGTGACTGCTACCGTGGAGTGGTGTTTGATGGCCTCGACACGCTCTTTGCTAGGAGTGCGACTTCAGCTCTCCTCTGCCTGCTGAAGGCCATCGGCAACCGGGAGCACATCTACATTCTCAACATCGCCCAGGACTACGCGGTCATGAAGGCCGAGGAGAAAGCCAAAAAGGAACAAGAAGGCAAGGAGCCATACCTTCCTTGGCTGTCCTTGCCAAGCCCTAACACAACTTCCCTTTGAACAGAGCTGTAGGCTTATCAAAATGCTCCCCTGACATGCTTCTCCTCTGGGTTTAAATGAAACCTTCATATCCATGGTCTCACTGGTACCTCACTGCAGCTTGTGAGGTGGCCAGGAGTTTGTATTTCTACTTCACATATGAGGAAACTGAGTCATAAGTGGTCTGTTGTAAGGTTATATAATGAAGGCAGGCACCCAGCACCTGTGAAAGCAAATGCATTCCTCTTTCCCCTGATATCCCACAGCCTCCCTGTCATCTTGCCTGTAATTACAACCAACCTGAGGAGAACATATCACAGGTCCCATCCTGATCAGGGACTTGTTTTCTTGTTGGCTTTGTTTAAGTCAACCGTTCATTTCATGTAAAACTGGAGGTGTTGATAAATGTTATTAAAACAGTTTCTACCTTTCATGAGCACCTACTGTGCACCAGGCCCTGTACCACACCTTTTCTACACTGTGGACCATTTAATCTTCTCAAGAGCCCGGTAAAGATTATTGTCCCCATTTTCTAGATAAGTTAAAATGAGACTCAGAGCTACCAAAGGACTTATGTAAGATCACACAGCATAGAATAAGGGAACCAGGTCAGGTCAGTCTAAAACCTGTGCTCTTTCTATGTCATTATACCAGTGGCCTGGAAAATTTTTCAATAATTGAAAGATTTAATTGAAAATAGATATGTACACACAGAGTAATGCCAGCTCAATTCCCAATTTAGTAAGACATAGTCACAGCAAAGCTTGGCCCCAGGTGAGAGGGTTGGGGAAAGCTGCCCTACAAAGCAGAGCCCTGCCTCTAAGAACCTCAGCTATCCTTCCTCACTTGAGCTTACCTCTTTCTTCTGGAGCAATCTATGAAAATTACAATACTTTTCTATAATGCCCAGGCATCCCTCAGCAGTGTTTCTGCCTCCAGCTTTCTAGCTTTCTGGAAAGCTTAATTCCCTATAAGGATCAACTTGAAAGAAACATTCACTTTTCACTATCTCAGTTATCTTTGGGTAAAGTTAAAGTCTCTCACTGTTGAATTGGATGCACCTGTCCCCCTGAAAAGGTCCTAAAGCCAGAGTATAAAAACAATATTCTTAACAAATCTCATGTTCATTGAATATTATGCATGTGCGAGGCACTGTACAGAGTACCTGACGTCATCACTTATTTAATCCTCACGGCAACCCTGTGAGGGAGGAAATACTATTCTTATCTGTTAGTATTCTCTTGGTAAGTGGCAGAGAAAGAATTCAAATGCAGGTCTCTGAGTCCAAAGCTCAAACCTACAAGGACATCAGGAAAGACTGTTGTGGGAGTGGAGTGGAAAACAGGAGCTGAGTGCCTTGGTCCTGAGTGTGACCCGCACACCTGAACTTGGAATCCGTAGGACATGGCCAGGGATTCTTCTTGATCTGCAAAGCTCTGTATCACCCTGAGCTCATAATGCATAAAGTCACTGAGTGTGTAATTTTTCTATACTGCAGTAACATCTACCACAAGCTTGGTGACTTGAAACAACAAATATTTATTCTTTCACAATTCTGGAGGTCAGAAGTCTGAAAATCAAGGCTCCAGCAGGGCTGTGCTCCTCCTGAAGACTGGAGGAGATATTCCATTCCCTTGCCTTTTAGCTTCTAGATCCCTTCCTCTCACTCCTCTGACCTCTGCTTCCATTGTGACATCGCCTTCTCTGACTCTTCTCCTCCGCTTCCTTCTTACGGTGATTATATAGGGTTCACCCAGAAAATCCAGAAGACTCGTCCATCTCAAGATCCTTAACAATCACACCTGCAGAATCCCTTTTGCCACGTAAGGCAGCATGTTCGCGGGTGCGGGGACAGGACGGGGCTGTCTTTGGAGAGCCGTATTCAGCCTACCGCAGGTGGTGCCCGAGTTTGGCACTGTGTGGGTGAATGATAGCCCCCAGAGTCTAGAAGTGCCTGCCGCCTCTCAGCACCACAGGCCCCCTGCAGCGGGGGACCCCCTTCCAGAGCTGGAGAGGAAAGCTTCCTCACCTTCCTGTTTCTGTTCGCCTGCAGAGCGCAAGCGCAGGGAGGCGCTTGAGAGGGAGAAGGAACGTCTCCAGACCATGGACGAGGAAGAATACGATGCCTTGACGGAGGAGGAGAAAATCTTGTTTGACAGGGAGGTCCAGCAGGCCCTCCGAGAGAGGAAGAAGAGGTCTGAACCAAGGGCCTGGGAAGGGCGGGGTCCTCCTTCCCGCCCCAACAGACCACCCCAGGGGATTTTTGTAGGGCAGGCATCCATCCTGAAGCCGGGGCTGGAGGGCGCAGTGTCAGCTTTGGGGTCATCTCCCCAGAGCACGACAGCGGCCACAGGAAAGCACAGCTCGCTTATCCAGGGCACTGGTTGCTGCAGCTTTCTAGGGTTCCTCCCACCTCCCTTCTCTCCGGGGCACATTTGGGACCAGGGGGAAGCTCATGTGATGTAATGGTGCTGGGGAGGCCTCTCTCCCATCCCGACAACCACACCCTCGGGGTGGCTTTCAGCCTCTGCCCTGGCTGCCTCTGCTTGAGTGTCTGCAGCTAAAGACTCCAGGTTACTCTCTTGACATGGGCGTGGTGACTGCTCCCCAGAGTTCAGCCATCTCTCCTCCTTCCTGGACCCCATCTCAGCCCTTGGTAGGACAGGCCATCCCCTGAGGTCTGGACGTCTCTCCTGTTTGTTCCTCACACATTTGTTCCTTGGGCAGTTCACCTAAGACACTGGGAAGGCTCACAAGCCAGCGATCTGAGCTCCCTTCTTTCTCCTCACTGGGGACCA
The DNA here is from genome assembly GCF_030445035.2 of Dasypus novemcinctus. Taxonomy (NCBI): domain Eukaryota; kingdom Metazoa; phylum Chordata; class Mammalia; order Cingulata; family Dasypodidae; genus Dasypus; species Dasypus novemcinctus. The sequence goes on along the minus strand of NC_080690.1, from coordinate 16,290,984 downwards.
CACAGGAATAACTGGATGTCTCACACATACACACCCACACACACCACACAGAGCCCCAGGGGACTTGGGCCAGTATGTCAGGTGGGCAGTGGGACATATGTCCATTCTTCCTTCAGATCTTCAAGCTTTGGGATTGGGGGTGTGGGATTCTATGGCCTGCTCCTTCCTGTCTTGCAGGTTTCACCCATTGGCGGGGGCAGGACCAGGAGACTCACCTACAACTTCATGCCCTTCTCTCCCACCCTCTACCTCCAGACTCCTTCCACTGGTTCTGAAAAGGCCTTTTGGCCTCCCTAACCCTACAGCCTGTCCTCATCCTTTCTCCTCCTCCGTCAGTTGTAAAATCATGCTCCTCCAGTCCTCCAGGGCTGGTCTTGCAGTGAAAAGCCCAGCTTTAGTACTTCAGGGGAAACTTCTTTCTCACAAATGCAGTTGCTTTCGGGCATTCATCTCACCAAAGACTTAGCCGAGCAATGACTTGTTTTGGTACTCCTTCTCCCAAAGTAATGACATGCCAGCTTCAGTGGGTAGAGCACAGCCACCAGAAACCGCTAGGCATTACAGGAGATGAAAAGAGGTGGGTTGTATATTTTTAGAACTGCTATCCCCACCACACTCATTTGTATATCAGCAGCAAGGCAGGCACTACTGAGCCCACAGCAGAGAGGGGATGAAATAGGCAGAAGGAGAGCCATGTGGCTTTCCAAACTGTAGGGTCAGCTATTAAAAACACAGTTTCCCATCATCAGCTCATCAAATGGGACCATGTGGGAAGCGGGGCCATGTCGCTGTTGATGTCAGAACATCTTTGAAAGTTGCCTTCAAAAAGTGCTAACATTAAGCTTATTTTCAGTCATTTGCCTCTTTCTCCTGTGAAAAGAGATTGCAGCAGAAATACAGATTAATTGAGAGGTCCTCCTAGTTGAGTTTCAGTAAATCAGGGTTTTGCTGAAAGGCCATTCAAAGATAGATGCAGGTCCTCCTATATTTTCTTTCTTTGTTTTTTGCTTGCTTCCTTCCTTCCTCCCTATTTCCCTTCCTTTCAGTTTTTCCTTCTTTTTACACCCAAGTAAACCCCTGACCAGGGCAGAGAATGGGGCTCAGGCAGGAGAGACTCTGAACTGTTTTCTCTGCCTGGTTTGACGAAGGGAGCTGGAGAGATTGGCAAAGGAGATGCACGAAAAGAAGCTGCAGCAGGAGCTAGAACGACAACGGGAAGAAGACGAGCTGAAACGGAAGCTCAGAAAACCAAAGCAGGGGCTGGCAAAGGAGGAGATCTCACCGAAGAAGTCTCAGACGACCAGCAGGCAGGTAGGCTGCCGCCCTCCCTTGCTGCTTTCCAGGAGACAGGCACCGAGGAACCGGGCACTCTAACCAGCCAGTCCATCCTGCCCATTCCCCCTGCAGGAAACTGACCTAATGATGTCTGGTTTCTGTGGTGGGACAGAAGATAGGAGAAGCATTTGTTGACCCTCATCGCCCACCCAGTGCTGTGTTTCTGTTTTATGTCATCGCATTATTTCAGCATCCCAACCACCCTACCAGGTAGCTGTGCTTTTCTCTGCCTGAGGTTTAGAGAGATGAAGGCTCAGTTCCAGAACCTCACCTGATTATGACTGACTTAAGAGTCCTTTTCCCACCGCACTCTGCAGGGTCCCAGACACCGCAAAAGAGGCTAAGTTTAAGCTTTGCCTCCATTAAGCAGCAAAATCGGTGAAGCCCCTATGTTTAATCAAGGGCATAATCCTTGACCATAGTCATCCTTGCAGACAAGTACCAACAGTTAATCAGCCTGTCAAGCTCAGCAGTCACTCCTCTGCCAACTGTGAACCAGGAAGTGTTGAGCAGCTACAGCAGGGCCCACAGTAGTGACCATAGCTGAGAGGTATGGCTGGTATGGACAGTAACTGCTTCAGCACAGCGAGTTCTGAGGGTGCAGCTAAAGCCAGACTCCCAAAGTGCAGACTGCTCCACATAGGTGAACAAGAGGCAGTGATCACAGCTGGGCAGGTGTCCAGGGTCAGAGGTTTCAATCACATAGAGTCCAGGAAGGGACGGGCTGTTGGTATACAGGACTGGGCACAAGTTTGGGATTCAAAATAAGTGCAAGAAGCAAACAAGGCTGGAGTTCAAACTGAGAACCTGGGAACTGGCTGGCAGGGACCCTAAGCAGAAGAACCAGCGGTTATGGGCAGTGCCCTCTGCCAGCCCTTTCTGATGTGGAAAAGTCAGTGTCAGTGTCATATTCTTTCACCAGAACAGGGCACTATCCAGTGGGGGGGGGGCTACTGATGGCAACAAAAGACTGGGGTTCCAGGATCACTAAAGCTTTGATGTCACTGGCCTGCAGGAACATATGACATCTCAAGGGGGGACACAGGAGACAGTGACAAGAACTGATACCTACCTCTCCTGAGTGATTTTGTTCACGAAGTGGGGGAGGAGAATGAGGAACTGTGTGTTGTTTCAGTCATTCTTTCTCCAACTAACAAAGTCTAGTTATTATTTAGAACAAGTTCAAAATAATCTATGTAGAAGTTCCCAAAAGGCAAAACATTTCATTCATCATTTGAAAAAAAGAATTTTTGGAGCATAATTAACTTCAAATTATGCCCACTGATTTTATCACTGAGTCCCCAGAAGGAATCTGTTGAAACTTTGCCCTCTTTTGCTCTCAGCTCAACTCTGAAGTCCACATGGGCTCTTCCCAACCCGGCATCCCACATGCATATACCCATGCCACCTGCCCGCCACCTCCTCCAACTTAAAACAACAAGGCCCACACGAAGCTCAGCATCTATGCTGCTTCTCCCCCAAACCTTCTCCTTGTTCCCCCTCTCAGCTCCCAAGCCCAGATCCCGGCAGTCACCCTTGACTCTGCCTTCTTCTGCCCACCCTCTGCCCTGTAAGCAGCTTGTCTGTGGGCCCTAGTGAGTGCATCCGCCTCCTAACAACACTCTAACCTCTTCCTCCACGGGTGAGGCGCTCCCTTTCTTACCTCTAACTCTAGCAATCTCACCTCCTCTTGGGTTGTGCTTCTCTGTGGCTCAGTGGTCACTCCATCATCATGCCCCCGATCTTCTCCTAGGTCTAGAGAGGGATATAAGCCGGAAGTAGTGCACAGAAACATAAAGTGCACCCTTCAGCTTTTCTTACTCATTGCCAAAAAAATCTAATATTCATGGAAAGAGCTCATAGTAGAGAGATCAAAAGTGTCTTGCTTGTAGCTGAATCCTTACATGCACATTCATGACTATTTTCTTGGGATACATTTCAAAATGGGAATTCCTGGGCTAAAGGATATGCAAACTTTCAAGTCTTTGGATACATATTGCTCAAGAATTGCTTTCTTAAAAGGATCGTTTTATCATTTTTCAAATATATTGGCATAAAGTAATTCATGATATTATCTTATCTTTTTTATCTCCTCAGTATCTATAGTTATGTCCCCTTTGTCATTCTGTTTTCTTATCTCTTTTTTCTCAATCAGCCTTGCTAGAAGTTTATTATTTTCATTATCTTTCCAAAGTAACAGCTTTGCCTGTGTAGATAATCTCCAGTGTATGTTTGTTTTCTATTTAACTCATTTCCAATCCTATCATTTTTAATGTCCTACTTTCTACTTTCCTTGTGTTATTCTTCTATTCTTTTTCCAGTTTCTATAAAGTTGGATACTTATCTTATTATTTTTCAGTCATTTTTATCTACTCATTTACATGTTGTTAAAGTACTCAAAGATATATAAACTCCCAAATATTATTGTGTGTGTGTGTGTATATATATATATATATATTCCTCGTGTTAATATAAAATGTTATCATTTATTGTTCAATTCTAAATATTTTTTAACTTCCTTTATGGCTTCTTCTTTAATCCCTTGAATTATTTAATTTCCGAAGGATTGGCTACATTTTGGCTCCCTTTTTGATTTCTAATTTAGAATAATGTCTTCAGAGAATGTTTCTATGTCATATCATTGATCCTTAGCGACTGTTGAGCCTTGCTATGTGACCTTATATGTGACTGGTTTTTGTAAACATTCCTATGTGTTCACATACTATGTGTATTTTTTCATTATTAAGAGGCAGTGTTCTTTCTGCGGCCATTCACTCAAGCTCGTTAATCATCTTGCTAAACTCTTCTGTATTCTTGGTCATTTGTTGTCAGCCTCCAGCTGCTCTGTGCTGGGCTCCTGTAATCCTCCAAGCATAAGTGCTTTCCTCACCAGGCCCCTCCCTTCACACAAAAGCCATTTCTACATGTAACAGAATGTCCAGGTGGAACTCATGGTGCTTTGGTAGCATCTCTTGAGGCCCAGAGCAATACCATCAGAGCGAAACCCTCCAGAAGCTGAAGTAAGGCAATGGCCCCCTCCAGAAGACAGTCTCCTCAGCACTGGCGTGTCAGCTCCCTCTCCAAGCTGTGTTAGGAGGAAGTGGAGTGAGTTAAGGGAAAGCCACCCATTCCCCACCCCCACCCCTCTCATGCCTCCAAGCCTGAAGCAGGTCTGAACTCAGGGAGCAGAGGAGCTGCCTATGGGAAAAGAGTTTGAAGTTGATACCCCATTGGGTTGTACTGGAGATACATGAGTGTTAGATTGAACTGGACTTTATGGCTCCCAAAAAGCTATGGGAGCTACCTGAGGGATTTCCTCCAAGGGAGAGGAAAATCAGAGCCCCCAAAACGAGTTTAAAGGGGCAGTAAAAATGAGGAGTTAATTTCTCTATGCATCCTCATTAAATAAATACACAGAGATGTAAAATCCTGGGGCATAGCCAGATTCCAAACTCCAGGTCCCAGTACCACCCGTTCTGTGCGTGAGCTGTGAAGAGAAGCTAAGGAAGCCCTCACCCTGTGGCAGGCACTGTTCCCCACTGTTCCCTGTGCTTGCCCACGTGTTCATCCTCAGGCCTCTGGGGCAGTGCTTCTTATTACTCTCCCCGAGCAGAGCTGAGACAGAGGGAGGGCGTACTCGCCTGTGGTCTGCAGCTTACAAGTGGGAATGCTGGCCAGGACCCACTGCACCCTGTGGCCTCTCCCGAGGCACCCGCGAGCAGCTCATGAGTGATGGGGTTTGCTGGGCTTCTCTTCCTGTGGACCCTTTAGAAAAGCAGCTCTCAGCTTCCAGTGCACAGTCACCAATGCAGCCTTTTCAAAATGCACAGCACCAGGCTGTAGCAGGGAAAGGACGCAGAGTGGGCATTTTGATAAAAGCTCCCAAGATGATTCTCAGGTACAACCCTAGTGTGCCGAGACGTGCCTGGAATGCTGTGAAACAGAATGCCCTCTTGCCTGTTCTTAATGCAACTTGTTGTCCCTTAAAGAACTGTTTTAATGTGTTTTCCCTTCTAGGTTCTTGCTTTCACCAAACTAGAAGCCAGGTTAGAAGCAATAGAAAGGAAGGTATCTGTTAGGGAGCAAGTAATGTCTGAGAAGGAAGAAATAAACAAAAAAAGAAAGAACCACCAGATGGATACCAACTTGCTAGGGCTTCCTCTTGCCCAGGAACAAGAGGACAGTGAAGGAGAATTCTCAAAGGACACTGACAAGCAGTTGGCGCAGAAGTTTAAGACCTATGAGTTGACTCTGAAGGAAATCCAGAGCATCCTCATGTACTGGGACCGGAAGCAAGGAATTCAACTGCATCACACAGGGGCAGAGGAGGGGTCCCATGAGCCCGATGACCAGCGCCAGGTTCCTTCTGGTGGGCGCAGAGGCCGCAAGGACAGAGAAAGGGAGCGCTTGGAGAAGGAGCGAGCAGAGAAAGAGCGTCTGGAGCGGGAGAAGGCAGAGAAGGAACGTCTGGAGAAGCTCCGGGCACTGGAGGAACGGAGTGACGGAGGAGAGGGCGAAGGGGACGAGGACCATGAAGGGAAGAGGGATTTGGGTGTGCCATTCATCAGCATCCAGACTTCTGACTTGGATGGCTTAATTTGGAAGCAGTGCCTGGAGAATGACAGGCTTCCCAAAGTGGACCAGGTACAGACTTCTTATGCGGGGTGGAAACATACCAAATCAGGGAGCAGATACTGTGTTGATCATCATGAAAATGTTTATTTCTCTATAAGATCCACATTCCCTTTCATTCTACCAATTTCTGATGCTCCTTTGGATATAAGACAAAAAATAGCTATGGGACCTTGGTCTACTTGATGGAAATCCATAGAAAGTTCCACAGATGTAACCTCATGAGAAGCCACCTGCAGGTGTGCTTTTTAATATTGACAGGTGCTAAGAGATGGAGAGGCAGGTATGTGAGAGATTCATCTACTCCAGCACCTTTGGCAGTGGTTTGTCAGGATGCTTTATTATATCCTCTTGTCCAGAGACAAGCTTTTCCTGTAAAGGGCCAGAAAGGAAATATTTTAGGCCACAGGTTATACAGTCACTTTTGAAACTACTCAGCTCTGCCTTTGTACAGTGAAAGGAACCATCACCAATATATAAACAAGTGGGTGTGGCTGTGTTCCAATAAAATTTTATTTACAAAAACAGGTATCAGGCCAGATTTGGAAAATGGGCCACAGCTTGCAGACCCCTTTAGTTTAGAGAACAGAGCCCAAGAGGGTAGGGTATATGGCAGGTAAGAGCACTGATGGAAGGATAAGCCAAACTATTCAAGAGGGCAGACCTTGACGTGGTCTTGCCGTGGCGGCTCAGGGTGGAACCAAAAGAGGCAAGACAATAAAAGGACACCCAGTACCATTTCCACTCATTTCATAAATTGCCTCAGGCCTATCATTGTAATCTTTTTTTTTTTTTGAGAAATATGTTGTTTTTTTTAGAAAACATTATAGCCAAGAACATCTTCTCGCCATTTTTTATACTCTCCATATTTCACAGATTAGACTGTTGCTTACAGAACTCCCCAGCTCTGGTCATTTAATAATTGGTACAAATGATTCATCCCCTTTCGCACAGACATGCTCACTGCAGTGGTGTCTCCCAAGGATGCTGAGGGGAAGGGGTGGGAGGTTTGATCCTAACCATTGCGTGCTCAGTCAGGAGGCTGGTATGGTGAGCCCACCCTCTGTACCAGGAATTAACGATGATCTTTTCCTTTAGATCCTAGACATCTTAGGCCTGGGCTCCTCTGGACCACCCATCCCGCCTCCCACCTTATTCTCAATAATCTCCTACCCTATGAGGCGGTTGCCTATGGCCACAATGGAGACACTGAAGCATTTTGTGTTTGTCATCCCGCAATCAGAAGAGCTCTCCCTGCTGGAAGATAAAAAGGAAATGGATGCAGAAGGAGAGCTTTCAGTTTCCACTGCCACTGTGAAGGTAAAGAGTGAGTCGCTTGGTCACCTGGCCTTGGCAGGACTTGAGACAGCAGGGAGAGAGGATTGCCTTCCACATGGCCAACACATGACTCTGGTGTGACTCTAGGTAGCATGCTCACTGAGGGGTATCTTCCCTGGATCTTCTCTCAACTCAGGCTTCCTGTCTGAGCTTCCCTTGGCTGTGCCTTTACAAGGTCTGACTTGTCCTACTTCCCAAGAAGAGATTTAAAAATGATTGATTCCCATTTTCCAACTTTTCTAATTCCCATGAGATGGCTTAGCGAACTTGTCAAATTAATTTGAAGCTCATCTGCAAGAAAAAATAAGTAAAGCCAGTTCCTTTCTTTTTAAGCTAGCTCTTTTTAAAAGATATTAAAATGTATTGTGATACTCAGGCAATTCAAGCAGTGTGGCAATGGTATAAGAATTAGCAGACATGAGTTAAGGGAACACATCCCCTTAGAGAAAGGATGGATTATTAAAGACATTAGGATGGGAAGATTGGATATTTCAGGTAAAGTCACTTTTTATCTCCTCACCTGATACAATACAGGAAATTAATTCCTGCTGGATTAAAAAATATAAATAATCAAAATAAAATCATATAAAACAGGAGAAAATATGGATAAAGTTGATAGAATGAATCACAACTAAAAACTAGATTTAACTGCAGTAATAAGCAGAAGGTATATATATTAAAAATTATGGAGCGATTTTTTTATTCCCATATAAGAATGGTTGCCCCAAATTTGAATCTCTCTACACAGCCTCCTACAAACATGCACATCAGCAAAGAGAGAAAATAAAAAAGAACCTGTAGGCCTTGGCTACAAGACAGTTAGGTAACAGAGAATACCACAAACCTTAATTTACAAGCAGGAAATCAACATCTGAAGTCAGCCACAATGGTGGGTATGCCATACCAGGGCAAAGTCCATGGTAAAATCCCAAATAAAAAAGATAAAGAAGAAAAAATGCCACCATCGGAGGTGACTATGCTTCCAACACCTTATTCTGAAAACTGGCCAGTAAAAGGAAAGAATTAAGCATTCTTTAACCTATCATTTTAGGAGGAACTCTGGTTCATCCCATTTGGCAAGGGAAAGCTCTTCCTTCAAGAAGAATGGCAGTAAAATTAGAGAAAGAATGATAGAATTAGAAAATCACCGTTTTGTGAAGGATCAGCAATGGCTACAAAAGGCACTAGGTGAAAGGTTGCTGGGGACAAAGCATTCTCACAGGTTTGCTAACTGCAAAGGGAAAAGTGCACTTTACGTCATAATCACGTAAACTCACTTTGCTTCCCTAAGGGTGGGCCAGCCTGACATTATTTATCCCCTGTTGTGATAGAGTACAAAGTACACAGCATCACCTATAAATCCACTCAAGCTTTTAAGCCTAATTTTCAGTTTATGCGGAATATAAGTGAAATAATACTGTGAGAAAAGTCGTAAATATTCAACTTGTAGGATATTCCATAAGAAAACAGAGCTGGTTTCTCTAAAAAGTCAGTTTTATGAAGGGAAAAAAAGTTCTCGATCAAAAGATATTAAAGAAACATAACAACTAAGCACAGTAAAGGAACCTTGATTAAATACTTATTTGGGGAAAAAAGTGGTTATGAAAGATGTACCTGGGTGGGGGAGGGGAAATAAATCTTTCAAAAAAAAAAAAGATGTACCTGGGACAAATAGGAAATTTTTAACATGAACTAGAATGACATAATGGAATTATTTGTTAATTTTCTTAGGTGTGATAATAGTACTGTGGTAGCATAGGAGAATGTCTTTCTCTGCAGGCTAAAGTATTTAGGGGTCAAGTGTCATCCTATGTGCAACTTACTTTCAAGTGGTTCAGAAGAAAAAAGTGATAGATAAAACAAACATAAGTAAACATTAACAACTGGCAAAACTACTTATTTTACTGTGCTTTTAAATTCAAAAGTTTTCTGAAATGAAAAGTTGGAAAATGATAAATTAAAAGGCGAAAAGTAATAAGAGAAAAATATTGATCAGAAAGCATTAAAGGACCACTAAAAAATGAGAACTTATTAACAAGTCAGGTTTCTGCTTTGCTCCTTTCCAAAACAGAGGTTTTTAAATTTTGTTTTGTTTTTTAAAAAGGGGCAAGGGGAGTATAAATCCCATCAATGAGAAGAGGAAAGGAGATGGTAGTGGGCAGAATACGTCAACAAAATACTGGCAAGTAGACCACAAGTGGACAAATGTAACTGGCCTAGCAACACCCATAAGGCTTGCAGCCCAGCTGCCAGTGGTGAGCAGCGCTGAGAGCGAAGACTCTAGTTCTGCACACGCACTGCCAGCTTCAAGCTTTCTCAGTTGTTCTGGCCTCCTTCTCAAGGAATGGGGTGCCAAGGAAGGTACTAGACTTGTTCCCAAAACACGAGGCTGGGCCCTACTGGGCCCCGGCCATCCCGAACCTGCAGTCCTTTCTGCACAGCCTGGAGATGTGTTGTCAGTATCACGCCCTCCATTCATGTGTCTGTAAGATGCGTACCTAAGATCTCGCATTCATTTTTAATTAAGGCCCCAGAGGAGCAGACCACCCCATCTAAGGGGAACAAACAGAAACCGAAGGAAAAATCGGAGCAGCTCCGCGACTCTCAGAAGGATAAACGTCGCCCGGCCTACAACAGGAAGGGCCTTTCTGGGGGACCTCCTGGTGCCATCACCCCACTGTCAGACATAGACCAGAACAACTTCACCGGGCAGCTCTCCCAGGAAAAGTTTGTCAGGTGGGCCTTCAAGCCCCCAGGAAGCGAACGCTGAAACCCCAGAACTGAGGGGGTGGCTGTCACAGCACGGGATAGGAGCGGTGCTGTCCTGCCCGTGGGACCCTACAGGCAGCCCAGGCCTGACCCCAGTGGCCACTCTTAGTCTTCTCACGGCCAGAGGCAGACATTCTCACTTTAAAAGCCTGTGTGGTCATTTGCAGGCTGAATCATTTCCGTTGGATTGTGCCAGCCAATGGCGAGGTGACACTGCGTGTGCACTTCTCATCTAATGATCTTGGGAACTTTGACCAAACTTTCACCTTTGAGATCCTTGGGACTCAACGCCAGTACCAGCTTTATTGCCGAGGTGTCTGCACATACCCTTTCATTTGCCAAGACCCAAAGTAAGTATATTTTCTTTTGAAAGGAAAGGTTGACAAATACTTTTTAGTTTCCTCCAAGTCTGCCTCTGGCAAGTCAGTTTGCTTATTTAACTATTAAGCAAATCTAAGCAAGTTTCACCTTGACAGGACTTGTCATCCTAAAATACGAATATATGTGTGCATCTCCACGGACAGGTTTTCTTTCTGAGCTGCTCAGCACCCCTGTGCAGTTTCTGTACTACCTAAATCACCCGGCCAAGTGAGCTGGAGCTGGTTCCCCCTAGAGGAAGGACCTTTGGTAGCTTGTCCACCCAGAGAAGTTTTTGCAATTCTCACAAAGGAGCCACATTTGACTATGGAACTCGGAAGCTAATTAATATCTACCAAATCTAGTTTTCTAGTTTTCCATAGAGAGTCCCCAGACTTTTTCTAGCTGGGAGCACTAGAACAGGGAATCCAACTCAGCTCTGTTATCAGCCCCTTGTAGTGGAAGGCAGCACTGGGAATCTTTTTTGAAGTTCAAGCCATACTATCTTCACTCGGTGAGAGAATGAAGACTCAACAAAGTCCTCAGATTCAGAGTCACCCTGTCTCCAGATGCTTGGACCCTTTGCTGATCTGGGAGAGATGGATTCATGTAAATGTCAGATGGTAACAGCTCCCCTCTCCCCTTCCTCCCTGTGTATAGAGTGGTGTTCCCTCAGCGGAAGACGGACATGAAGATGAATGAGGTTATCTTTAAGAATTACGTTATGAGCATGCAGAGGTTTTACTTTGGACCACTGCTTTGTGGAAAATCAAGAGATAAGTAAGTGTTACAGTTTATCGAAGAAGTTAAACTCCTGGGTTGGGCTGATGAATAGTACAGGTGGAGTTTGTATGTGGACTTAGTATGCTGCCTCAGTTACCCTGAAGCACAATTCAGGAGAGGTGAGTTCTGGTCCCTTCTCAGGGAGACAGTGTCTACATGCCCTTCTATGCCATCTCCAAAAGACTGTGATAGGGAAGTGGGTGTAGCTCAGTAGTTTAGCTCCTGCTTCCCATATATGAGGTCCAGGGTTCAATCCCTGGTACCTCCTCCAAAAAAAAAAAAAAGAACAAAAGTCTATGGTAATGACAATAAAAATAAGAGCAAACACTTATTTCTTATTGTGAATCACCTCAAGCTTGTGAGTCCAGACCTGTCTGTAGTCACTAAGCTGAGCTGCCTTGTATTAACAAATGTGAATGTCTGGGTGTGTGTTAGGGGTGGAGGGTGTATGCCTGGGACACATGTGCTTCCAATACCTGCCCTTTTCATCCTTCTTTCCTGCATACACCATGGAATTTAGAAACATGGACTTAGGAGTCTCACACACCTAAGTCAAATCACGCAGCCATAAGACCCTGGGCAAGTTTGTTTATTCATTCATTTATCTTTTCACTCATCCACTCAATAGTCACTTATTAGGGAAGAGAAAGAAGTTCCACTGTGGCTGAAATGTAGTGAGAAACAGAAAGATCAGCCCACAGTGGTGATGGAGAGGGAGACCAAGGCCAGGCATGTGGGGCAAGGGCTGTCTACTCAGCCTGCAGGTCCAGGCTGGGAAGGTCAGCTTCAGGCAGTGCCCACTAGGATGGAGGCATGTCAGCTCAGGGTGGCCACACAAATAGTAAATGTGTTCCAGACAGTGCTGGACTTAGCCAGGATGTGGGGCCAGACAACACTGGTCTAGGAGGGGTGTGGTTTACAGTGGCCTGGAAACAAGATCTGGGTATTCATTTTCTATCTTTCAAACTTTGCCGAGCCTCAATGTCCTCATCTGCAAAATGGGAAAATAACAGCCCTCACCTCACAGACTTGTAAGAACTAAACTGTGTACTGTGCATACAGCCTTTAGCACAGTGCTGTACCTAGTGATTTCCAGTTAGAGGTGAAGGCCACCACATCTTTGGCAGTTACACAGCAAGTTCTCCATCTCTCTGGCTCTAATTCAGTCTCTGACATTTTCTTTCCTTCCTTCATCCATCACAGCTTTTCAGACTGTTTCTGGGCACCAAAGAGTACTATGGTGTCCTTGATTTCCCAACCTGTGCTATGATCCCTAATGATGTATGCCTTTGTGTGTATTCCTTGTGCCATCTCCTGTGCTACTCTTCCATTCAGTTAACCAAAGCTTTAGTATCTGTCACTGTCCGAAGAGCTTTGGGTACAATATCTCAATTAAATAACAATACTAAAAGGCATGATCATCCCCACCTTAGAGATGAAGAAACCAAGTCTTCTGGGGGTTAAGTCACAGTGTAGAGTTCTAAGGTACAAGTCTGCACTACTGCAAAGCTTGTGTTCTTAAGACACTATACTACACCTCAGTATAATCACACTGTCCTTTTGAAGTGCCCTGTGCTTTGCCATCTGAATTTCTCCATCTGAATTTCTCATCCAGTTCTCACAACCACCTCCCCATTTTTGCTCATGTTCAGGTACAAGTCATCCATTTTCCCAGGTAACATGGAGACACTGACAATCCTGAATAATTCCCCAATGCTTGTGGAGGTGTTCTTCTGTTTTCAGAATGATGTCAAAGCAAACACCTACTTCCTGGAGCCCACGACTATGATTCTGAAACCCAATGAGAAGCAGGTACAGATAAACCTGAATAAGCCCACCAGGGCAAGGTCTTCTTGGGAAATTTGGGGCTTGGGCATCCTCTATGTAAATGTACTTTCTTTTGACTCTTCCATTAGATGCTAAATGTATGGGCCTACCCTACTGCAGTTGGTACCTTTGAAGACAACATCATCTGCTGCATCAAAGAGAACCCAGAACCAGCCATCTTCAAATTAAGCTGTCAAGGGATCCGCCCTGAACTGGAACTGGACCACAGACAATTGCATTTTGACCGGCTCTTGCTGCACAGGTCAGAGCTCAGGATGATTCACCAAAGGCCAGGATGGAATGGAATTTAGAGAACATTTAGTTCTAAGGTTACCAATTCATCCTTGCCTCTGAACTTTCTTGATTTTAGCACTGTAAGTTCTCCATTCTGGAAAATTCCTTCAGTCTCATGGAAACCAGGATGGTTAGTAACCTTATTTAGTGCACATATTGTTAACCTGGGTTAAGTGGATGAACTTCATTGGGGTCAAGAACCCCCAAAAATCAACTACAAAAGTGTGTGCATATATGCTTTTTTCTCAGAAGGGATCACTTTCTCCAGATTCTCAAAAGTTTCCATTACTCTAAAAGGTTAAGATTCTTTGCTCTAGAAATTAGAGTACAAACAGAGAATGTTAGACCAAAACTAGAACTCAAAATATTCATTAATTGGAATTGCATCATTGAATGTTAATTAAATATTTATTTCTAGGGTTTCTAGAAGAGAATATTGCTATATCATGTGTGGTGATTTGGAGCTATATACCCCAGAAAAACATGTTCTTAAACTTAATCCACTCCTATGAGCTTGAGCCCATTATAAGTAGGACCTTTTGATGAGGTTGCTTCTGATAAGGTGTGGCCCAATTTAATCAGGATGGGTCTTAATTCTATTACTAGAGTCCATAAGCAGAATGAAATTCAGCCAAAGAGAGAGAAAACCACGGGAAGCAAGAAGCTGAAGGTCAGTGGAACCCTGAAGAAAAGGGAGCAGCCAGGAGAGACTGCCATGTACATTTCTTGTGACAGAGGAGCCCAGGACCAAGAATCATTGGCAGCCAGCCTGAGAAAGCCTGTCTACAGGAAAAGAGAATCACCTTGATGACAACTTGATTTGGACTTTCTCCTAGCCTCAAAACCATGAGCTAATAAATTCCCATTGTTTCAGCAACTGATTATATGGTATTTGCTTTAGCAGCCAAGGAAACTAAAACAGCATGTATCCTGAATTCTGTGATCATCACCACTAGTCCCTACTGCCTGATAAATGCTGATTAGTGAACTTAGTAAGAGTTAAAATAACCTGAAGTGCTTTTTCTGACCTGCCATGGGGAGTTCCATATTATAGCCAACTATGATTATCAGACAGGTGGTCTGCATTATACCTCAAGTTGTGCCACTAAATCTGTGACTTTGTAACCATCAGTTAATGTCTCCAAGTCTCAGAAAAAATGAACAGAGTCTAAATAAACTTTGTGACAACATCAAAAAGTCTAACATATTTGTAGTTAGAGTCCCAAAAGGAGAAGAGAATGAAGTAGAAAAAAATTTTTTGAGTACTAGATGAAACTTTCCCAAGTTTGGTGAAAAGACATAAACACTGTTACAAAAGCTCAGCAAACCCTACACTGGGTAAATACAAAGAAAACCACAATGGGACACATCATAGTCAAACTCCTAAAAGCCAAAGATAAGAGAAAATCTTGAAAGAAGCCAGAGGAAAACAACACATTAAGTACTGAGGGAAATGAGATGATTCATTACAGCAGATTTCTAATCAGTAATAATGGAAGCTGGAAGACAATGGAAGGACATTTTTAATGTGCTGAAAGAAAAAAATTAGTAACCCAGCATACTATTTCCAACAAAAATATACTTCTAAAATGTAGTTTCAGGTAAACAAAACAGAGAATTCATTGTCAGCACACATGCATTATAAGAAATGCTAAAGAAAGTTCTTCAAGCTGAAAGAAAATGACAGCAGAAAGAAATTCAAAGCTACAATAAGGAATGAAGAGCAATAGAAATGATAAATACATAGGTAAATATAAATACTTGCTTTTTTATTCTCTTGATTTCCTCAAAAGGCAATTGACTGTTTAAAGCAAAAGTATTAATACTGTGTTGTGAAATTTAAAAGGTATGTAGATGAAAAACATAAATATATATAAACAATAGCACATACAATGGGCAATGGGATATAAAAAAGCATTAATACATTGCAAGTATTAATTTTTCTATAAAGTGGTACAATATTAACTCTAAGAAGACTCTGATCAATTAAGGGTATTTGTTGTAATACCTAGAGTAACCACTAGAATAAAAATAATGCAAAGCAGATGTACAAACAAAAAGGATTAGATTGCTAAATCAGACACACACAAATGATATCTCTTACTCAGTACCAAGCTATGCTAACAATATCAGAGATACAATCGAGCAAGAGGTACAGGTGAAGAAAAGAGATACTTGAAATATTACAGAGTATGTTTTCTGACTACAATGGAATTAAATAAAAAATCAATAACAATAAGTGTATTAGTCAGTCAAAGGGGTGCTAATGCAAAATACCAGAAATTGATTGGTTTCTATAACAGGTATTTATTTGGGGTAGGAGCTTACAGTTACCAGGCCATAAAGTATAAGTTACTTCCCTCACCAAAATCTATTTCCACGTGGTGAAGCAAGATGGCTACTAATGTCTGTGAGGGTTCAGGTTTCCTGGGTTCCTCCTTTCCAGGGTCTTGCTTCTCTCTGGGTTCAAGGTTCCTTTCTTTCCAGGGCTTGCTTCTTCCTGGGCTCAGGGTTCCTTCCTTTCTTCCTGGGGCTGGCTTCTCTTTCATCTGTGAGCTTATTTCCCAGGGCTCCAGCTTAAGGCTTCAGCATTAAACTCCAACATCAAAACTCCAACATTAAAAACCCTTTAATTCTTTCCTTTGCCATGTCTTTTTATCTGTGAGTCCCTACCCACCAAGGGATGGGGACTCAATGCCCTAATGACGTGACCCAATCAAAGTCCTAATCATAACTTAATCATGCCCAGGTACAGACAAGATTACAAACATAATCCAATATCTATTTTTGGAATTCATAACTATGTGAAACTGCTACAGTAAGATAGCTAAAAAAGTCCCCCACATATTTGTAAACTTAGAAGCATACTTCTTGGTAATCCTTCAGTCAAAGAAGAAATCAGAAAAAAATTGAATAATGAAAATACAACATTTCAAAATCTATAGGATGCAGCTAAAGAGAAATTTATAGCTTTTATAAAAAGATGAAATGTTTAAACTCATTTAAGTTTCCACCTTAGGAAGCTAAAAAAGATGATTAAATTAATCCCCAAATAATTAGAAAATAATAAGATGAAAGAGAGAAAGAGGGAGGGAAGGAAGAAGAGAAAATGCATAATATGTGATTACATTTATTATATGACTTCCAAAAAGAAGCAAAATTAATCTATGATAATAGAAGTCAGACAGGTTGCCTCAGTGGGTAGGGAGAGGGCAGAAATTAGTAAGGAAAATGCAGGAAGGAAATTTATGAAGGCATGAAATTTAGGGGTGGTGGAAATATTCTGTATCTTAGTTTTGGGTTGTGGTTACACTCGTTTATTCCATTGTTAAAACTCATTGAACTGAACACTTAAGATCTGTACTTTTCTTTTAGCAAATGAGTTGTGAGTTTACAGAACAACCATGCATAAAATATAGGATTCCCATACAACACCCTATTATTGACACTTTGCTTTAGTGTGGTATGTTTGTTACTATTAATGAAAGCACATTTTTATAATTGTACTGTTAACTGTAGCTCATTGTTTAACTTAAGGTTCACTGTGTTGTGCAGTTCCATGAATTTTTTTTCTGTTACCACATGTACAATCTCACCTTTAGCCCTTTCAATCATATTCACATATATATTAGAGTGCTGTTAATTGTGTCCACAATGTCATGCTGCCATCACCACCACCCATTATCCAAACATTTCCATCATTCCAAATAGGAACCCTAAATATTTTAAGCCTTAACTTCCCATTCCCTAAACCCACCCCAACTTCTGGTAAGCTATATATGAGTTTGCTTTATCTGATTGTTTTGAATCAGCGAGATCATACAATATTTGTCCTTTTGTGTCCAGCTTATTTCACTCAACATGATGTTTTCAAAGTTGATCCATGTTGTCATATATATCAGGACTTCATTCCTTTATATGGCTGAATAATACTTCATTTGTGTATATACCACACTTAGTTTATCCATTTATTGGTTGCTATCACTTGGGTTGCTTTCATCTTTTGGCAACTCTGAATAATGCTATTATGAGCACTGGTGTGCAAATATCTCTTAGGGTCCCTGCTTTCAGTTCTTTTGAGTATTTATCTGAGAGTAGGATTGCTGGTCACGTGGTAATTCTATACTTAACTTTTGAGGAACTGCTGTATTCCACAGACCTGCACCATTTTTCATTGCCACCAGAAATGAATGACTATTCCTGTTTCTCTACATCCTCTCCAATAGTTGTAACTTTACATTTTTTAATTGATTTTTTTCTTCCCCTCCCCCTCCTCCTCCCCTGCCATGCTGTTTTGCTGTCTGTGTCTATTCACTGTGTGATCTTCTGTATCTGTTTCCCTTTTTGTCTTCTCGTCTTGTCTTTCTCCTCTAGGATTCACCAGGATTCGATTCTGGGAACCTCTGATGTGGCCACTCAGTTGCGCCACCTCAGGTCCTGGTCTCTACTGTGCTTCACCTTGACTTTCGCCTTCATCTTTCTTTTGTTGCATCATCATCTTGCTGTGTGACTCACTTGCGCGGGCACTGGCTCACCGCGCGGGCACTTGGCTTGCTGCACGGGCGCTTAGCTCGCCACACAGGCACTGGCTCACCATGTGTGCATTCATGTGGGCACTTGGCTTGCATGCAGGCACTTGGCTCACCACATGAGCACTTGGCTTGCCACGTGGGCACCCACATGAGCATTCAGCTCATTGCATGGGCGTTTGGCTTACTACATGGGTGCTTGGTTCACCACGCAGGCACTCGGCTTGCTACACTGGCACTTGTTTGCCACGCAGGCATGCCTTCTCTTCTTTTTCACCAGGAGGCCCCAGGGATTGAAACCTGGTCCTCCCAAATGGTAAGCAGAGGCCTTATCACTTCACCACACCCGCTTCCCATCCATTTTTCAATAGTAGCCATCCTAGTGGGTGTAAAATGGTATCTCATTGTGGTTTTGATTTGCATTTCCCTGTGCATTTTAATTTATGTAAATTATACCTCAGAAAACAATTTAATGACATAACACATACACATGTGCACTAATAGCTAAAATTAAAGAGTGACAAGACCAAATATTGGCAAGGATGTAGAGCAACCAAAATTTTCATATATAGAGAATAAATAAGAGGGGGGTATAAAAAATTATAACACATTGAAAACAGATTTGGCAATTTTTTAGAAAGCTAAAAATACACCCACCCTGTGACCCAGCAGTTAACCTCCTAGATATTTGCTGAAGATATATAAAAACCTACATACACACAAGCAAAAAAAAAAAAAATGTACAAGAATTTTCCATTGCAGCTCTATTTGTAATAGCCAAAAACTGGGAAAAATAGATATTCACCAATGGAAAAGTAGGTAAATAAATTGTAATATATGCATCCAATTGAACACTGCACAGCAATAAAAGGATCAAACTATTGATACACACACTAATATAAGGTGAATCTAATAGACATTATCCTGAGCAAAAGATACAGATACAAAAGAGGTCATTCTCTATGGTTCCACTTAATGAAGAGTTAGAAAAGGAAAAAATAATCTATGATGGGAAAAAAATAAAAGAAAGTGATTGCCATGAGGTGCAGCGATGCCCAGAGATGTACTTACCAAATGCAATGGATGTGTCATGATGATGGGAGAGAGTGTTGCTGTGGGGGGAGTGGGGGGTGGGGGCGGTGGGGTTGAATGGGACTTCATATTTTTTTAATGTAATATTTTTTTAAAAATGAATAAAAAAAAAGTGGTTGCCCATTTTGGTGGTGGGGCTGGGAAATTTGACTAGGGAAGGGCACAAGAGAACTTTCTAGGCAATGGAAATATTCTGTATCTTGTGAGGAAGTAGGTTACACACAAGTGCATGCATTTGTCAAACTTACTGAATTGTGCACTTAACGTGCATTTCTCTCTATGTAAATTTTTAATAAAAAAGAATTATAAACAATTGTCATTCACTCTAGTTAATAGTCTTGCTTTTTGAAATCGTCTGGATTAGAAATTCTGAAACCATTTTCTGTATATTCTAGACTTAAGCAAATAAGTATATTGAGAATAATGAGAGCCAGGTTTCTCCATGTTGGAGAAGGAAGTTACAAATACATAAAGGAGGAAGACTAGAATGTACTTTATGGCATTGAATTGGAATGGGAGATATTAGTATGAAGTCATAATTTTAAATATATAGAGAAATGCACACACACTATTTCTTAGCTCTGTCGGCTGAGAGGACCTGAAAACAATGATACACAGGAGCAATGAGCATCCTAACATCCAGATCTTGGTTTCTAAATATAACGTTCTCTACTTAAGGAAACAAGGCTCCTTGGTGAAAAGGCTTTTTTCCAGGACTGGAGCAGGGAAAGCAGAAGATAAGCCAGAAGCATTATATTGCACTATGAAGTAAAGAAGTGCTTAAAAACTCATGGAGAGGGAAGTGGACTTGGCTCAACAGATAGAGTGTCCGCCTACCACATGGGAGGTCTGCAGTTCAAACCCAGGACCTCCTTGACCCATGTGGAGCTGGGCCATGCACAGTGCTGATGTGCGCAAGGAGTGCCATGCGACACAGGGGTGTCCCCCATGTAGGGGAGCCCCACATGCAAGGAGTGCACCCTGTAAGGAGAGCCTCCAGCATGAAAGAAAGTTCAGCCTGCCCAGAAGTGGCACCGCACACATGGAGAGCTGATGCAGCAAGATGACGCAACAAAAAAGAGACACAGACTCCCGCTGCTGACAAGAATAGAAGCAGACACAGAGAACACACAGCAAATGGGCACAGAGAGCAGACAACTGGGGGGGAGGGAGGGAAGAGGGGATAGAAATAAATAAATAAATCTAAAAAAAAACTCATGGAGACATGGCAAACGGAACACAGGAGCCAACTCAAAAGGTTCCCACTGACTAAGTCTGGGGCAATTTGAGTGTCAAAATAAATAATGACAGTGGTAGATTATAACCTGTTGTATAAAATAAGAATCCATGGCTCATATTGATATAAATAATTAAATAAATAAATAAACCCATGAGGGAGAAGGGAATACTTTTCCTGGCAATTCCAACTAATGAACGTGGAAAGATTGATGGCATTAGCTAATTATCAATGGAAACTAAAACTTAATAGGTGAAAATGTGATAAGGAACAGGATATTTACACATTCTCGAAGTATCTCTCCAGAAATTACTTGTTAATTATGAAGGATAAACCTGGTGAACACCACCTGAATCAAGCCATCAAACTGGGACCAATACTGGGACAAACTGACATCATGGAGCCCTGAAAGGAATGTACTACCAACACTGTGGTACTCCCATCCACTCATGAAGAAACAGCAGGCAAGTCCTAATTATAAAGCATTCTACAAATTAACTGGCCTGTTAACTCTTCGAAATATTAGGGTCAAGAAACACAAAGAAAGGCAGAGGAACTCTGGATTGGAAAATATATATATAGAGAGAGAGAGAGGTAGATATGGATATAGATGTATAGATATAGATAGATATCTATATATATATAAAAGAAGTTGGAATATGGACAATGGGTTAAGTAATAGTATTCCATCAGTGCTACATTTTCCGGCTTTAATAAATGTTCTTTTTCTTCAGAAATATGCTCTGGAATATTTAAAGTCAAAGGAGCATGGTCTCTCCAATTTACTTTCAAATGGTTCAGAAACATTTGAATGAGAAATGCGAGAGTATATGAATGCAAAGCAAAGAGAACAAAAATTAAACAAAGCTCAATCTGAATAAAAGGTATAGAGGATTTCTTACAATTTTCTGAAAGTTTAAAATTTTATCATTTCATTCTTACTAACTTGTACAAGGAAAAAAAATTAAGAATCATATAAATTAGCTCAGTCCCATAAACTAAAAGACCTAAATAAAACAAGCAGAAAATACAGGTTAAGAAATGTTTTAAAACACTCACACACAAGCAAAAGCAGAATTGTGTTTTTTAAAAAAATCAGCCAAGACTGACAAAATTTCTCTTGGCCTTGCAGAAAAGAATCTAAGGTAGTTCTCCTCCGCAACATCACGCCTCTGCCCGTGGCCTGGCGGATCACCAGCCTGGAGCACCTGGGTGATGACTTCACCGTGTCCATGATGCAGGGGACCATCCCCCCCAAGGCTGAGTATGGCCTGCAGGTGCACTTCCAACCCTCCAAACCCATCAACATCAAGAAGACTATTAGGCTAGAGGTGAGGCTTCCCACATCACTCAGTGCTCAAGATGTATACATGTTGGGTTCCCAGGCACACACACCCCCAACATACATGCACACTGAGCCAGGTCTCCCCATTACATGCTCCCATATCCTCCTTCTTTAATACCCCCAAACCCACCATATCTTGTTCTGCACAAAACTGTGAGCTCCATAAAGGGAGGGATCGTGTCTGTAGCATTCACGGCTGACTTCCCAGTGCCAAGAAAAGAATCACTCAATGAATGTAGAATGAATGAATGGTGTTACTACACCTAGGTAAACACAAGAGTCCTGATTTCACACCCCCAAACATTGTCCCTCCCAGACTTCCCTATCTCTGTAAACATCACCACCCTCCACCCAGTTGTTCCCAACAGAATCATCCTTGATCCCCCCCTTTCCTCACTGCCCCCCCTCCAGGCCATGCCTCCAAAAGGTCATATCAATTCTGCCTCCCATATGGACCTCCTACCCTAATGCGTTTACTTTGTCCCACTCTCCACCTGTGTCCTGAAGGATCCTTAAACTGTCATCAGAGTGACTTATTCTCCTTCCTAAAGCACTTAGTTGGCTTCCCATTGTAGTAAAAATAAAGCCAAGAGTTTCCCTTGCCACTGAGGCCCCACCTGCCTCACCCTCACTCACTAGTTCCCATCACACTGTCTCTTTCCCATCTTGGGAAATGCCATCCCTAGGCTCTGTGGATGCTGACTCCCACTTTAGGGTCTGCTAGACATCAAGGCTCCAACTGGAGCTTCCCCAGCTATTCCCACTAGGGAGTCCCCTGTGAGGTACACTCACCTGCCCTCTATTCTAGCCTCCACAGCACCTACCTTTTGGACATTATGTGACCTCCACAAAGGCCTGATCTCACCTGACTTGTTCACTATCCATCTTAGTTTCCTGGGGCTGCTGTAGCAAATTACCACAAACTGGGTGGCTTAAAAGCAAAATTATTGTCTCACAGTTCTGGAGACCAGAAGTGAAAACTCAAGGGGTTGGCAGGGCCACACTCCCTTCAAAGGCTCTAGGGAGAATTCATTCCTGCCTGGTAGCTCTGGGCATTCGTTGGCTTATAGCTGCATCACTCCAATCTCTGCCTCTGTCTTCACATGGCCTTCTTCTCTGTGTCTTCTCCTCCTCTCTTTTATAAGGATACTTGTCATTAGATTTAAGGCCCACCAAGATAATCCAGGAGTATCTTATCTCAAGATCCACAACTTAATAACATCTACAAAGACTCTATTTCCAAAAAAAAAATGGTCATATTCACAGGTAGTGAGGGTTAGGACAAGAACCTATCACTTTGAGGGCCACCATTCAACCCACTCTACCATCATATCCCCAGTGTCTAGAAAATGGTTGGATGTAGCAGGCACTAAGCAAAGTCTTTTGAGTGAGAGAGTGTCAGTGACTTTTGATGCTTGAATCAATTCTGCACCATGCAAGGAGTCATCCAAGCTTCCTTTTACTATCTCCAAAGACAGAAATCTTACCAACACTCAAAGCAACCTGCTCTTCCTTTGAACAGGGCTGACTCTTAATTCTTCCTTGTACTGAGCTCAGATTTTCTCCCTAGAATTTAGAGTCATTAATCCTATTTCCACCTTTTGGGGCCAGTAAGTGGATTTTCCTCTCTACCCAAGACAGCCCTTCAGATATTTAAAACCAGGAATTGAGTTTCATACAATCTTCAAATGTGTACTAAGCCCAGAGGTGATAGTTAAAATTTATATCACCAGTCTCTGCACAAACACAGATCTACTGTGATAGACCAAAGTCACATCACTGATGTAGGGTCCTGGGATCCCCTGGCTGTGCCAACTTTATCCTTTAAATGCTGAATCATGGGAAGGTTCAGAGATTCCCATGGTAGAGGGGAGAGGGGAGAGGCAGGCAGCAAGGGGCCACTTGAGAAGGTCATTGTGATAGCTGCTTACCAACTGGTGTGGAAACATTTCCACGTGTCCCAGCCAAACAAGCAACAGCCTGATTAGGGCTCAGCCCCCTCCCCCACCTTTTCTTTCAACATCTGCTCAAGGAAATGCCTTCCTTTGGAAAGTTCTCCAGGGAACTTGTTTTATTTTATTTGTGTACCTCTTAGATTGTCCTTCCTATTTTCCTCAGTTACAAAATTTAATCTTATCCCTTCTTCCCCCTCCCAACCATTTGGGAAGCAGAGGAAATAGGATGCCCTGAGTGCTTGTTATCAGAAGTAAGGTACTTTATAAATTCAAGAGTGGATGATCCAAGTTCATTTTTCTATTTTCCCTCTTGCTGCCAACATTTCTTTTTGCTATCTCTGTTGGATGGTAGGTAGTAATAGAAGGACAGTAAAACTCAAGTTGATCAAATTTGCTCTATGAAACATTATCAAAATGTTTGAGGAAAGAAACGATGGTAATTCTGAATTAAAACTTGAGTTTTAAACATGGTACCCAAAATACATAATGGGGAGCTGGTGACTTAGTTTCTCACCTTTAGGTTCAGCAGCAAAGCAGGTGGTCTCTCCGAAGACCCAGGAGAACTGTCCCACTAGCCAATAGCTCTTTCCCTTAACAGAATCTTTATTAGCCCCTAATTAGTCTCAAGAGTCCATGATTGGGTCAGGCTGGCAGCTGACACCAGTTTAGTTATCCCCCAGGACAGGGAGGATGGGCTCACCAACAGAATGACAACAGAGGGAACGGTGAGTAACTGGAGCTGTGTATCTTGCTTTTACTGAAGAATTTTTCTCACTGCAACAGGTGTTAGATGCAGAAAATCTTGTTGGTGTTGTTCAGATTGAAAACATCATGATCTTTGCAGAGTCGTACGACATTGCGTTGGATATCACCTTCCCCAAAGGTCTGTTGACCCCTTCAAGGAAAGGGTGTTTTTTTCCACACATTTGAAGTTGTGTCTCCTTGTGTGGAATATTTCTGTGTAAATAAAGACTAGTGTGTGGCTGGTATTGTGGTGGTGGAAGGCAGGGGAAGTTCTGTAAAAAATAATGCAAGCCCCAGAGTAATATTAGCAACATTACAACAAATTTTAACTTCTCCAGTGGGAGATGGCAAGGGGTGGTAATAAATATAAAATTTGCAGGGCTATTCTCTGAGCCAGCATTTGAGAGTAAGCACCTCTCTTCTTACTGGTATTAGTTTTCTGTTGCTGCTGTAACAAATTACCACAACCTTAGGGACTTCAAACAACACAAATTCATTATTTTACACTTCTCTCAGTCAGACATCTGAAATAGGTCACACTGGGCTAAAATCAAGGTGTCACAGGGCTGTCTTCCTTTCCAGAGGCTCTAGAGGGGAATCTATTCCCTTGCTTCTGACAACTTCCAGAGCCACCCACTTGCCTGAGTCTATGGCTCTCTCCTCCACCTTCAAAGTCAGAAACATCAGAGTGAATCCTTCTCACACAGCCACCTCTCTGGTTCTCCCATTTTTGGCTTCATTTTCCACTTTTAAGGACCTTGTGATTACATTGGACCCACCCAGATAATCCAACAGCATGTCCTTACTTTAAGGTCAGCAGATTAGCAACCTAAATTTCATTTGATGCCTTAATTCCCTTTTGTCATATAAGGAGCAAAATCACAGATTTGGGGGATAGGACATGGCTGTGTTGGGGGAGGGAGTGAGAAAAAGAGCATTTTTCAGCCTACTACTTTACCCTGACATCCAAGTTAGCTTTTGCCCTTTAGCGTGTATTTCTCCATTTTCTCAGCTTTCCCTGATACAACACACGCTCAGTGGGAGTCATTGAATATTAGAGCTACATGCCTACTTAGATGTCATTATTCTATGTACAAAGATGTATAAAGCAGCATTATTTAAATAATCAAAAATTAGAAATAACTTTGTTTAAAAAGTGTATAATAATATTGTAAGAATAAATTGTAGCTTATGGAACAGCCATATGATGGAATATTATGCAGCTAAGAACACATTTATAAGGAGATTTTAATTATGTGGGAAATGCTTATAATGTAATACTAAATAAAATTATATTAATTTATATGTAATACCCCAACTCTGTGGATTATAAACTTTATACAAAAATAGAAAAAATACTAGAAGAAGTTTTAGCTGATAGGAGCCATGAAAGGACATTGGTGCAAAGATGGAAAGCCAGGGGGAGTTGCCCCATTGAAGTGGGCTGTAGAGCAGAGTCTGTCGTTTGTGTGCCAAAATGTAATTACAAGAGGCTTTTCTAACCACAGTGTTTTCAGAAAATTCTCTGAAATTGTCACCATGGATTTTCCACATGAAGTCTAGTGAAAGAGTTCAATATTTGTTCCCTTTTTTCTTGCTTCTATGCCCACTCCCTCCTCCCTACCCTGGGCCCTGGCTTTTGCAGGAGCTGAAGGAGGCCTTGATTTTGGGATCTTAAAGGTCTCGGAGGAGATGAAGCAGCCCCTGCAACTGAAGAACCGCGGGAAATATGAGATCATGTTCAGGTAACCCCAAACTCATTGGGCATCCATTCATGAGAATACTGTTGTCTAGGAGATAAAAAGTCCAATCAAGGGAGTCATAAGAATCATCTCTGCTTTTTGCCTCCCTTGGTTTCAAATGAATGGAATGCCAACTGCTAAGTCAGAGATTTTCACTCTGCAGTTTTACAGAGACCCTTAAGGGCCTCCTAGATGAACCTGGAGCCATGGTGGAGGCTAGGAGTTGGGGGAAAGCCTGGGGGGGTGGGGGGGAACACTGGGAGAAGGGAAAGAAAAACTGGGGTGGGGTGCCGGACTTAAGCTCCTTGGCATTCCCTTCGGCTCTTATCCGTTTTATAGGTTATGCCTCCTGCATAAGATTTCACATGAAAAATAAGGGCTTGCCAACACATAAGACTTTTTTAAGAACTGTATTATAGCATACAAATAGTGGCCTGGTAGAATAGAGACCCAGCTTTGTGCTCAGCTCTTGAGATTAAAAGTGAAACACTAAAAAAGGGAGAGTCCTCTGAGAGGAAAGGGTGGCTTGGAAGGGAGAGGAGGGGAGATCACACAGTCCTCAATAGCAGTACCAGTGCCCAGTCCCAGTCACTTTCAATGAAAAGTCATCGTTACCTGGAAGAATTCATAGTTGGTAAAGGGATTTTTCCCTTGCAAACTTGGAAGATATTGCATGTATTCATGATAGCTTCATTTCAGCTAAAGAAATGCTGAAATGAGAGAGGCCCTACCTCAATACTGCTGTTAGTTGGAGATGATGAAAATTTTAGATAGATGGATGGATGGATGGATGGATGGATGGATGGATGGATGGATGGATGGATGGATGGATGAGTGGGTGGGTGGATGGATAGGTAGGGAGATAGATAGATAGATAGAAGATAGATAGATAGATAGATAGATAGATAGATAGATAGATAGATAGATAGATAGATAGATAGATAGGAGTAAGTGAGGGAAGGGGGGAGGGAAAGAAGGATGGATGGAAGCTAGGGAGAGAAAGCTGAACAAACCAAGAAGAAACCCACTGTTGTTTTGGAATTAGAATCTTGCCCATTGATGGATTTTGTTTTATATTAAGATAGGGGTGTTAGCACAGACCCTTCAGTTTGCATGGATCAGAGTCACCCTGAAGTTGGATTTGGTGAACAAAGTTTTGTTGCAAGGATGAGCAGAGAAGTATGGAAGCACAGGCACCATACTTGCAGCAATTGAACACCCAGGTCTCTTAGAATGTGGGGAGGTCATCTGGATCCCCAGGAAACCTCCAGGTGTCCTGCCTCAGTGAAATTTCCTTGGTCTGCTCTGGTCCCTCTGCCTTTCTCATGACTCAGTTTTTCTCTGTGGCTTCTCACCTCATCCCCTTTGGGCCGTGGCTTCCCTTTCCTGAAGTCTCTGTTGCATGGCTTCTGCCCACCCACCACCCACCCACTTTATGCATCACTGCTCCTTCTGTGTGAGTCTGGCATTCAGACTCAGAGAGAATCAAATTAATTTAGCTGCTCCTTATCCAGCATCAAGTGTCCCTGTTGAACAGAGCTCTCCTGCATGGACACTTCTTCACCACAAGCTAGCCCAAAGTACCAACATCTGGCCTGGTCAATCCTGGCTAAAGTGGGTGATCACAGTAGCACAGTGGCTACTGTTATATATGGTCATTAAACAGGGCCAAAGGCATGGCAGGCACTTAATGGTTTAGTCTCCTCTCCAGCAGCTTGGGTTCCTTGGATGACAGAAACTGACTTTTTATTCCTGTCCTTCAGCTTTTCCGTGGACTTCTTAGGGTCATCGGTAACCAGTGCAAATTCCATTATCTCAGTCCAACCCAAGAAAGGCTCACTGACCACAACAGAAAAGCCCACAAATGTCCAGGTGTTCTTTCGTGCAAAAAAGGAAGTGAAGATTGAGCACCAACCCATCCTGCGTTGTCAAGTAAGAGAGTTCAAAGGGAGGGGTGACTTGGTAACTGGATTGTAGGATTCCTGTGAAAAGAAGGGTATGTGGTCTAATTCACACTCCACGAGGAAGGAAGAAGAGCTGGCCCAGGTGGCAGCCAGATAAGATACCAGGGTTTTGTCCCAACTACTAGGTATGGGTGGATCAGGGAATGGGCAGGGTCATCAGAAATAGAGAGGGCCGGAGAAGAAATGTGCCCCGCCCAAGTCTTGGCAAGTTTAATCATCAAGTTCTAAAGGTGAGTGGGGAACTAAAAACAGGACAAAGTTGGTCCATGTTGATACAGGGCAGGCACATAGTTAAGGTCTATGTAAGTGTTTGCTATTATTATTGTTTTTTTATAACGTCTTTATGTGGCCTTGGTATTAGGGTGATGTTGGCCTCATAGAATGCGTTTGGTAGTGTTCCCTCTGTTCAATTTTTTGGAAGAGTTTGAGCAAGATTGATATTAAATCTTCTTTGAATAATTGGTAGAATTCACCTGTGGAGCTATCTGGTTCTGGGCTTTTCATTCTGGAGAGGTTTTTGATGACTGTTTCAATCTCTTTACTTGTGATTGATTTGTTGAGGTCTTTTATTTATTCTAGGGTCAGGGTAGGTTGTTTGTGTGTTTCTAGTAATTTGTCCATTTCATCTATATTGTCTAGTTTGTTGGTATTCATAATATCCTCTTATGATGTCTTTTTTTTTTCCTATGGGGTCAGTAGTAATGTCCACCCTCTCATTTCTGACTTTATTTGCATCTTCTCTCTTTGTCAGTCTAGTTAAGGGTTTGTCAATTTTGTTGATCTTCTTGAAGTACCAACTTTTGGTTTTGTTGAGTCTCTTGTTTTTTGCTCTTGATTTGGTTTTTTTTAAAAAAGATTTATTTATTTATTTCTCTCCCCTTCCCCACCCCCCAAGTTGTCTGTTCTCTGTGTCTATTTGCTGTGTGTTCTTCTTTGTCCACTTCTGTTATTGTCAGCAGCACGGGAATCTGTGTTTCTTTTTGTTGCATCATCTTGTTGTGTCAGCTCTCCAAGTGTGTGGCGCCATTCCTGGGTAGGCTGAACTTTCTTTTGTGCTGGGCAGCTCTCCTTATGAGACACACTTCCTTGCACGTGGGGCTCCCCTACGTGGGGGACACACCTGCGTGACACGGCACTCCTTGCACGCATCAGTACTGCGCATGGGCCAGCTGCACATGGGTCAAGGAGGCCCAAGGTTTGAACCGTGGACCTCCCATTTGGTAGACGGATGCCCTAACCACTGGGCCAAGTCCACTTCCCTTGATTTGATTTTATTTCTCCTCTAGTTTTTACTATTTCTTTCCTTCAGCTTGTTTTGGAATTCATTTGCTGTTCTTTTTCTAGTTCCTCCAGGTATGCAATTAGGTCTTTGATTTTTGCTCTTTCTTCCTTTTTTAATGTAAGCATTGAGGGCTATAAATTTCCCTCTCAGCTCTGCCTTTGCTGTAAAACTTTGATGTTTTGTTCTCATTTTCATTCATCTCAAGGTATTTACTGATTTCTCTTAATAATTCTTTTTTTGACCCACCGATTAATAGTGTGTTGTTTAATCTCTATGTATTTGTGAATTTTCCCTTTTTCCACATTATTGATTTTCAACTTCATTCCATTATGATCAGAGAAAGTGCTTTGTATACTTTCAATCTTTGGAAATTTATTGAGACCTGTCTTGTGACCCGACATATGGTCTTTTCTGGAAAAAAGCTCCATGAGCACTTCAGAGGAATGTATATCCTGTTGTTTGGAGGTATCATATAGTATATATGTCTGTTAGGACTAGTTCATTTATCATATTATTCAAGCTCTGTTTCCTTTTTGTTCCTCTGTACTGATGTTCTATACAATGATGAGAGTGGTTTTGAAGTCTCCAAATATTATTGTAGAGAAGATTATTTCTCCCTTCAATTTTGCCAGTGTGTGCCTCATGTATCACAGGGCACTCAGTTTAGGTACATAAATATTTATTATTGTTATTTCTTCTTGGTAAATTGCCCCTTTTATTAATATGTAATGACCTTCTTCATTTCTTATAACAGTTTTGCATTTAAAATCTATTTTGTCTGATATTAGTGTTGCTACTCCAGCTCTTTCTTGGTACTATTTGTGTGGAATATTTTTTCCAACCTTTCACTCAGCTTATGTATGCCCTTACTTCTAAGATGAGTCTCTTGTAGATGGAATATAAATGTCTCATATTTTTTATCTATTCTGCCAACCTGTGTCTTTTGATTGGGAATTCAACCCATTAACATTCTATGTTATTACTGTCAACGCATTACTTACTTTATCTATTTTATCCTTTGGCTTTCCTTTATCATATCTTACTATTGTCTTTTTTTTTTTTTTAACCTTTTTAGTTACCCTTGCTAATGATCTTCACTTCTACACTCTTCTCCAAGCCTCTCTCTCCTGTCATTTCCTTTCAGGCAGCAGCACTCCCTTTTATTCCTTGTAAGTCCAGTCTCTTGGTGACAGACTCTCTCAGTTTCTGTTTATCTGTGAAGATGTTAAACTCACCCTCATTGCTGAAGGACAGTTTTGCCAGAAAATAATTCTTAGCTGGCTTTTTTTTTTTTAAGTATCTTAAATATATCATACCACTGCCTTCTCACCTCCATAGTTTCTGGTGAGAAATTGGATCAACATTTAGTCTTATTGAGTATCACTTGTATGTGATGACTTGCTTTTCTCTTGCTACTTTCAGAATTCTTTCTTTATCTCTGACATTTGCCATTCTGAACAATAGGTGTCTCAGAGAAGGTCTGTTCAGATTTATTCTGTTTGGAGTACATTGTCCTTCCTGGATATTGATATTTATGCTTTTCATAAGGATTAGGAAATTTGGGACCAATATTTCCTCAGCTATTCTTT
This sequence comes from Dasypus novemcinctus, assembly GCF_030445035.2. Lineage (NCBI taxonomy): Eukaryota > Metazoa > Chordata > Mammalia > Cingulata > Dasypodidae > Dasypus > Dasypus novemcinctus. Next base: position 16,260,170 of record NC_080690.1, on the reverse strand, counting down.
CTGTCCCTTTTCGGTATTTTCTTCTCTTTCTTGGACAATCATAGCACAGATATTGGTGCATTTTGCACTGTCATTCAATTCTCTGAGACCCTGTTCCATTTTTTCTATTCTTTTCTCTGACTTTTCAAGTTCAGATGCTCTGTCCTCTAATTTACTTATTTGTTCCTCTGCCATTTCTAATCTGCTATTATATGCCTCTAATGTATTTTAAGCTCATCCATTGTGTCTTTCATTCCCATAAGATCTGTTACTTTTCTTTGCAAACTTTCAAATTCTTTATTTTCACCCAGTGTCTTCTTAATATCCTTTATCTCTTTAGCCATACTTTCCTTCAACCTTTTAAATTGATTTAGGAGATTTATGTGAACATCATTGATTACTTATTTTAAATTCTGTGTCTCATCAGGAATTTTCATTTGTCACTTTGGCTGGACCATTCCTTCCTGCTTCTTAGTATGGCTTATAATTTTTTGCTGATGTCTAGGGATCTGATTATATTGGTGAGTTTACTCTGATAGTCAATTTCTCTTTCTTGCCTAGTGGTTTTTTTCCATGGGTCTTCTTTGATTTTTGGTTTAACTTATTCTAAATCTATAAAATTGCCTTGTTTAAGTTATCAAAACAGGGCCAGGGACCCGCTAATGAGGTGCAGAAGAGATCCAAGGGGACCTGGGAATAGGGACATGAGAGACTCCAAAGCCTTTTTTTCCTTTACCTTCCTGGTCTGCCAGCAGATGGTGTTCTTTGAAGAATCTTTCCATGGAATTGGCTCTTTCATCCTCCACTGGCAGTGTTTCTGGACTGGTTAGAGCCACGGTTCAAAGCGGGGCCCTGTTGTTTAAACTCACTGAAGAGAAACCACACACAGCCCTCCACTGCACCCTCCCTCTTCCCCGGAAGAAAGACATCCATTCTCCTCTCAGTTGGCCACTGTTAGCCATGAGTTTTAATGAGGCTTTCCAACTCAAGGGTGAGGAATGAGCACCATTCCCAGCCACAGGGGCAAGTAACTCATGGTTTTCAATTCAGCCTCTTTGTCTCTTTGTCCCCACTCCCTCCTGGATGATGTGTTTGACATGGTCCTGGTCTGTAGACCCCTAAAGCAGCTCCTTCAGACAGCTTCTATACTTTCTCTGCTGTTTTTGTAAGAGAATTGAGCCCTGCTGACCTACTCTGATGCCATCTTCCCAGAACACACCTCTAAAAAGTTTCTGCTATTTTTTCTTTGATATATAATATAAAGAGCATGGAATAAAGAACTTGGTTTCCTGTCAATAACGAAAGTAAGGAATGAAGTAGACCATTATGGGAATTCTGGAGATAGGCTGGTGTCTGATATTTTCCTAATCCTACTTTTCTTTCTAGATTATTGAGCCCAGTATTGTAGAAGGAGGTGAGATCATTGCCAGCATCCCAATTAAGATTTCTGTGAATGCAGTGTTCTCCAAATACAGCATCAGTCCTTCCTCCATGATCAATTTTGGGGCTTTGATCTGTGGCACTCGTAAAAGCACCACCTTCACCATAGAAAATCAAGGTGTTACTGACTTCAAGTATGCCCTTTATAGGATGACAGGAGAAAGCCCCATTCATCAAAAAAAAGTGTAAGACAAGTATTTACCTAATTCATGCTATTTCCTGGTTAATGCTTTACATTTTACAAAGAGCATTCATCTATTCTATCTAAATTGAATCAATCCTCTTTTGTGAGTGAGACCCCTAAAGTTTAGAAATGACTCATTCAGCATTATGTAGGAAATCACCAGTAGAGCTTGGTCATCTCCTGACTCTAGATTTCTTACATTTTCTAACTGCTCTCAAATGTATGATAAATTTATTTGAATAAATACAAATGCTTCTGCATGGGATTATATCTGTTTACAATTCTCAAAGTCTTTTGACTTTATTTTGACTTGCTAATTTTTAAATCATATTACAGCATTTATGCATTTATTTTGTAATTGTTTTATTTTTTGGATATCCTTTTCCATTTTGACAAGGTTTGAACACATTAATAAATTTTTGGTTAATTGTCTGAAGTCTCTTTCAACATAATTTTTATCACTTATTTCATAATATATTAATATTCATTTATAATAATTACCATTTAGTTGTTTCCATTTCATTTGTTTTTTTAATTTATGTATCATTTTAGGATGCACAATACACTTTAACTGTTCTGGTCATTAAGCATTTAAGCTAAAAAATATAAACATTTTCAAAAGTTTAATATGCAACTCAAATACATTTGAGTATTTTAGGTGAACTTGTCTCTAGGAAAACTAATCATTGGCTAAACTAGCTTCAAGTGAAGTGATTAGTTAAAACCTATATTTGAGCAACTGCTATACTAAGACTTAACAACATCATGACAGTAAAAGGGGACAAAATTTAATCTATTTGCCATTTCTTTTTTTTTTTAACCAGATCAGGTAAAAGATTTGTTATCTAAAAATAATTTTCCACATACTGCTTTTTCAGTAAACTCAAGTAAACATTTTTAAAATATTATTTTCTTGCAGTAATTTTCCAAAGCTTTCATGAATCATGTTTAATGAATACAATTACTCCAAAGTTTTTATGATTTTTTAATGAGTTTGGTTAATGATTAACAAGCTAACTGTGTCACCTCACTGCCCTCTTCAGCAAAGAAGAGCACCTTCTCTCTTTCTGGGAGAATGGGCCTTCTAAGCAGACAGTCAGGTTGCGTCTAATATCACCACCCCTTCCTGAATGTGTACTTTTGCTTCTTTAATCAGAGCCAGCCATATTAGACATGCAAGATCCAGGGAAAGCGAGAGCTTCAACAAGTCCGGCTCCACTAAAGCAGCCAAATTCTCTGACTCTGTTCAAAAGGATGTAAACATCACCAGCCAGGTGAGCACCCTTTTCCTTGTTCACAGAAACCCAGTCAGGCCACCTCCCAACCTAGCTCTTGCCACCAAATACCTCTCTGGGATAGCTGGACTTAAATGTACACGACAGGAATATTAAGTAATTATATTGAAATGTCATTGTCATTTTATGATAAAGTATTATGTTTTCATTTGGATTTCCTCTTTGACTTTAAAATCTGACTCCCCATACCTTAAAATTAAGTTTAAATTCTTCATTTATATTTAATCAAGAATTATTTCTTCATAAGAAACAGAAGGCCATTGAAGCCAGTTTAAATAAAATGATATCTGAGAACACAGTGGTAATGAGATCCCTCCTTTTCCCCACTGGAATGGTGTCAGAGGAGGCCTAGTGGCAATGAGACCACCAATTTCTTCCCCTTACACCCTAGTGGAGCATTTACAAGGCACACCTACCTCTCCCAGCCAGGGAGGAATCAGTTGAGGTCTCTTTTGGAGTTGGAACCCCTCTCCCCACCTGGCATTAATGAGGGGTCCAAATGGAGAGTCTTGATTACTAGCCCCCCTCCACCACCTTCCCCTGATAAAGTGGTTTCAGAGAAACCCAGCTAAAACAGTAGACTTAAATAAGATCCCAAATCTCATAAAATAATACCCAAAATGTTCAGGTTTCAATTAAATACCACCTGTCATACCAAGAACCAGGAAGATCTCAAACTGAATGAAAATAGACTACCAATACATACCAACATGAAGATGACAGATGTTATAATTATGCAGCAAAGATGTTAAAGTAGCCAGCATAAAAATGATTCCATGAACAATTATGATTGTGCTTGAAAAAAATAGAAAACCTCAGCAAATAAAGAAAGAAAGCAATGTAAATTTTTGAGTTGAAGAATATATAATCAAAATTGAAAACTCTATAGGTAGGCTCAACAAAAGAATAGAGGGAACAGATGAAAGAATCAGTGCATTTAAAAGGATCTAAGCCCCCTCTCAATTAGAGGCAGAGCAGGCATCACCATCCAAGAATCCTTGGGATTGGGGAAAAACAATGGACTAGAGTAGATATACTGTTATTCTACTACAGACTTATTGTGATTCTAGCAATGGAAGAACTATTATCAGTGATATGGAAACAGTGGCCACTAGAGGTTCTGAGGGCAGAGAAAGGGAAAATAGGTTGAATATGAGGCATTTTGGGGTCTTGGGAATTGTCCTGAATGATATTGCTATGACAGATACAGGCGATTATATATTCGTCATAACTTACAAAATTATGTAGGAGAGTGTAAACTACAATGTAAACTATAATCCACACTTAGTGGCAATGCTCCGAAATGTGTTCCTCAGTTGTAATGAATGTACCACACTAATAAGTGATGTTGTTAATGTGGGAAAATGTGTGAGGATAGGGAGCAGGGGATATGGGAATCCCCCATACTTTTTATGTAGCATTTATGTAATCTAAGTATCTTTTTAAAAAATTAAAAGTATATTATTAAAAAATTAATTGCAAGATAGAAAAAAATAGTAAAAAATAAAACAGAACAGTAGAAATTACCTGCATTAGTTTCCTATTTGGTGTAAAAAAAATCACCTCACCTCAAACTTAGTATTTTAAAGAAACACAAATTTATTATCTGTAAGTCAGAAATTTGACACAAGTTTCATGAGGCTAAAATCCAAGTGTCATCAGGACTGAAGTCCTTCTTGGACACTCTAGAGGAGAATGCATTTCCTTGCCTTTTCCTGCTTCTAGAAGCAATCTGCATCCCTTGGCTCATGTCCCCTTCCTCCATCTTAAATGCAGTAATTGTGGGTCAAACCCTTCTCAAATCACATTACTCTGACCTCTTCTATCATCACATCTCCCACTAATTCTATTCTGCCTGCCCTTTCCATTTTTAAGAACCCTTGTGATTCCATCAGGATAATCTCCCATTCTCATGGTCCTTAATCACATCTACAAATCCCTTTTGCCATGTAAAGTAACATATTCATAAGTTCCAGAAATTAGAAAGTAGATATCTTTGAGGGACTATTATTTTGTCTAACATTACCTAATCTAAACAACAGGTAGTAAATAGGCTAAAAAAAAAAAAGTTAACAAAGCCTCAGAGACCTGTGGGACTATAACAAAAGATCTAATACCCATGATATTAGTGCTCCTTAAAGAGAGAAGGAAGAAGGCAGGGCTTAAAAATTTCTCAAAGAAATGAAAGCTAAAAACTTCCCAAATTTGGCAAAAGACATAAACCTAAAGATTCAGGAAGCTGAGTAAATCCCAAACAAGACAAACCTTAAGAAACTCATGCCAAAATATATCATAGTCAAACTTCAAAAAACTAAAGAAAAAAGTCTTGAAAGCAATGAGAGAAAAATGACACCTTACTTTAAAGGGAAAATAATTTGAATGGCAGTGGATTTCCCATCAGAAACCATAGAGGCCAGAAGAAAGCGGCTCAACATTATGCAAGCAAAGAAAGAAAACTGTGAACCTAGGATCCTATATCCAGAAAAAAATATCCTTTAGGAATGAATGGGAAATCAGACATTCTCAAACAAATGAAAACTAAAAGAATTTGTTATCAGCAGATCTAGCCTAAAAGAATGGCTAAAGGTAGTCTTCTAAATAGAAATTTTTAAAAGAAGGAAGAAAGGAAGAAAACACAATAATTTTTAAAAATATGGATAAATACAATAGATTTCCTTCTCCTCTTGGGTTTTCCAATATTTGTCAGTCGAAGCAAATATATAACACTTTCTAATATAATTCTAAATGTATTTAAAGGAAATAGTTTAGACAATTATAAATATCACTGGGTAAAGGGATGTAAAGGAAGGTGAGGTTTCTATACTTCACTCGAAATGATGAAGTGTCAACACCAGTATATCATATTAAGTTATGAATATATATAATTTAATACCTAGAGCTACCAGTAAATATATATATATATACACACACACACACACAAAGAAATATACTCAAAAACACTATAGATAAATCAAAATAGAATTCTTAAAAAAAAATGTTCATGTAGCCCACAAGAAGGCAGGGGGAAAAAACAGAGGAAAAAAAACAAAAGATATTTTTTTAAAAAGGAAGCCTTAAGCCCTAACATAGCAATAATTACATTAAATGTAAATGACTGAATTATACAAATTAAAGACAGAGATTGGCAGCATATATTTTTAATGGCCCAACTATATGCTGTCTACAAGAAACAAGAAAATATGATATTACACATTTTTATTTTATTGAAAATAAAAGGATGCATAAAGATATATCATGTTAATATTAGTCAAAAGAAGTCTCTATTACTATCAGATTAAATAGACTGAAGAGGAAAGAAAATTTTCCGACAGAGAAGGACATCATATGTTAATAATAATAAAAGAGTCAATCCACCAAGAAGACACAGCAACCCTAAATATGTATGCAACAAATAACAGAACTGCAAAATAAGTGAAGCAAAAACTGATAGAACAAAAGGAGAAATAGAAAATCCACAATTATAGTTGGGGATTTCAACACTCCTCTCTTAACAATTGATGGAACAACTAAACAGAAAATCAGCAAGGATGTGGAAGACCTAGCAACACCATCAACCAACAGATCTAATCAGCATTTATAGAACCCTCCACCCAAAACAGCAAAATACATCTTCTTTTCAAGTGCCCAGGGAACATATATCAAGGTAGACTATATCTTCTGTCATGTAACAAAACTCAACAAATTTTAAATCATGCAGAGTATGCTCTTCAACACCAATGGAATCAAAGAAGAAACCCATACAGAAAAATAACAAGAAAATTTCCAAATACTTAGAAACTTAACAACACACTTCTAAATAATGCATGGACTGAAGGGGAAGACTCAAGGGAAATCTAAACATACATTGCACTTAATGAAAATAAAAATACAACTTATCAAAATTTGTGGGACAGGTAAAGCAGTGTAGGGAGGGAAATTTATAACACTTAATGCATACATTAGAAGAAGAAAAGTCTCAAAACAATAATTTAAGCTCCCATTTCAATAATGTTGAAAAATAAGATAAAACCAAAGCAAGAAGGGTTGAAGAGCAGAGTGGGTATAGCTCAGTGGATAAGTGTATGTTTCACATGTATGATGTCCTGGGTTCAATCCCCAGCACCTCCTAAGAAAAAATTTTTTTAAAAAGATGAATAATAATAAAGAAAATAAAGTAAGAAAATAATAAAGATAAGGGCAGAAACAATGAAATTGAAAACAGAAAATAATAGAAAAAATCAGCAAAACAAAGAGCTCATTCTTTGAAAAGACCAATAAATTTGGCAAACCTTTATTTAGGAAGACTGACAGAGAAAAAAAGAGAAAGGACCTAAATTACCAATATCAGAAATAAAACATGAGCTGTTATTTCAGACAAACACTATAACAACTCCATGTGCATAAATTTAATTACTTAGATGAAAGGTAACAATTCCTCAAAAAACACAAACTACCACAAATCAATCAATATAAAATAGATAATTGGAATAGTCCTATGACTATTAAAGAAATTGAATTTGTAATTTTAAACCTGCCAAAAAAAAAGAAATCTACAGGCCCAGATTGGAGAATTCTACCAAATATTTAAAGAAGAATTAACATCAAATCCCCACAATGTGTTTCAGAAAACAGAAAGCAAGGGAACACTTCCCAATTCATTTTATGAAGCTAGTATTACCATGATACCGAAAGCAGATGATGACAGTCGAGAGAGAGACAGAGAGACAAAGAAAAGAACACAGTAGAGATAAAGAGAGAAATGGAGAGAGGAAGGAAGGAAGGAAAGGAGAGAGGAAGGGAGGAAAAGAGGGAAGGGAGGGTGGAAGAAAGAGAAAGAAAAGAAGCTACAGACCAATATGCCTCATGAATATAGATACAAAAACCCTGAAAATATTAGAAATAGAGTTCAGCAATATATAAAAAGAATTATGCACCATGACCAAGTGAAGATTATTGTAAAGTTGAAAGACTAGTTCAATATGCAAAAATGAGTCAATGTAATCCCTCATAGTAACAGTCGAAAGAAGAAAAGTCACATGAATGCATCAATCTATACAGAAAAAGCATTTGACAAAATTCAACACCCGTCCATGAATTGGAAGGAAAAAAAACTCTCAGAAAATCAGTACTAGGAAGCAGACTTGGCCCAGTGGTTAGGGTGTCCATCTACCACATGGGAGGTCTGCGGTTCAAATCCCGGGCCTCCTTGACCCGTGTGGGGCTGGCCCATGCGCAGTGCTGATGCACGCAAGGAGTGCCATGCCATGCAGGGGTATCCCCCACGTAGGGGAGCCCCACGTGCAAGGAGTGCGCCACGTAAGGAGAGCTGCCCAGCGTGAAAGAAAGTGCAGTCTGCCCAGGAATGGCACTGCACACATGGAGAGCTGACACAACAAGATGACGCAACAAAAAGAAACACAGATTCCTGTGCCGCTGACAACAACAAAAGCAGACAAAGAAGAAGACGCAGCAAATAGACACAGAGAACAGACAACTGGGGCAGGGGGGAGGGGAGAGAAATAAATAATAAATAAATAAATCTTTTTTAAAAAATCAGTACTAGAGGAAAATTTTCTCAACATGATAAAGAACATCTACAAAAAATTCTACAACTAACATATACTTATTGGTGAAAGACTGAATGCGTCCCCCCTAAGATTGGGAACAAGACAAGGATGTCCATTTCTACCATTTGATTCAACATAGTGTTGGAAATGCAATACAGTGAAAGGAGAGGAGAGGAGATAGGAGGGGAGAGGTGGGGAGGAGAGGGGAAAAGGAGTATAGGTCATAAATAAAAAAAATAATAATGCCCTGTTTGCAGATGGCATGACTGTGAAGAAAACCCCAAGGAATCTATAGAGAAAAAAAAAAACAAAAACTCCTATAACTAAAAAGTGAGTTCAGCAAAACATAGGGAACTAAAAAATTTAGAAAACTGTACATCCTAAAGTATGGACCACATTGTAAGCACAGATGTCACCTTGTTTGAAAGCTATTGTTTCGGAATCTGTACATCAGTTTCAGGAAATATGATATGAATAAGTTAAAAGATTATCGCTGTGGAAGGGAAAAGGTTTTATGGTGGATCTGTGGGAGTACTGTATATTGTATATATGAATTACTGTGATCTAAGACTCTTGTGAAGAGAAGCTCAATAATTAGAAAAAAAAAAGAAAAGAAAAAGATAGGATGTAGAAATTTTTCCAAATCAATATGTACTCTAGATCTAACCTTTAAACTCATCGCTATATTCCATCTTACTAGTAAGGGAAACTGACATTATGTTGGGATTCACTTTACAGGAAGTTTTGGATCACAGAGTGGTTCAACAATGGCAGCAGAGGAATACTGATATGGGATGTTATTGACAGGCTATATATGGTTGACAGGGAGTTATACAGGGCATATGTCCAGGGTACATGGTAATGTTTAGATATACTCATAGTGGAAACGATTAAAAACAACAGCTGGGGGGGTACTGGGTTCCTGGCCAGGGGGTCTCTGTCGTGGTCCCTGAGGGAGCAGCAGCAGTCCCCCAGGTGCAACGGTAAGAACCAGGAAGGAATGAGGGCCCAACAGTGGGCTCCTGATACTAATGGCTATGCCTGTGAGCCTATATACCTGCAATAAGAACAAGGCCTAGAGTAGCATTGTGCCTGGGAGTTTCCTCCTGACAGCCTTCATGTTACTCAAATGTGGCCACTCTCAAAACCAAACTCAGCATGTAGATGCAGTGCATTTCCCCCAGCGTGGGACATGACACCCGGGGATGAGCCTCCCTGGCACCGAGGGATCACTACCACATACCAGCTGAAGATGCAACTAGAAAATGACCTTGAATTAAAGGTTCAATGCGGATCAGCAGAATATCCCTGTCTACATATAATAACATTACTTCAAAATGCTGTTTGACCTAATGTAAGGGGGAAATGGAAAGGAGAAATGAGTTTATAAGGCTACGAGTCTCTAAAAAAGAATCTGGAGTTTGTCAGAAGGAATGCCCTTATGCACAACTGAGCAGAGTCTAAGAGACAGATAAAGTAGATAAAACCCCAGGTATTGGTTCTTTTGAGGGATAAAGAGACCCACGGGTTCTATGGTCATGGCAGATGGGGTTCACTGCCATGTCAGATGGCCCTCCTTTGGAGCTGGTGTTTCTGCGTGATGGAACTGGACTCAGAGGGGATCTCTTTTCACAAGACTTGCATGCTACTTTACTGGAATTGTAGTTGGTGCTGGGGTTTAAGATATATTTAGGGGATTTGAATCTCTGGACTGACAATATGATACCCAGGCCCAGAGCCTCAACAGACTTCAGCTCCTACACTCTGATTTATTGGACTTACCCCACTCAGCTAACATGGAGTTGAAGAAGGTCAACCACCACACCATGGAGCCTAGAGTGTCTACAACTGAAAGCAGGAGGAGTGCATCCAGTATCCATGTGGAATCTAAGTCCCCACTTGACATAGATGTGCAATGGACACAAACCAATCCAATGTCCACAGAGAAAATGTGGCATGAGTGTGGGAAGGGTGGCCATGGTGGCTGCTGGGTGCAGGGAATGGGAGGAAGAGATGAGATGGGGAGGTGTTTTCGGGACGTGGAGTTGTCCTGGGTGGTGCTTCACAGTCAATTACGGGACATTGTAGATCCCCTCCAGGGCCCACTGGATGGAACATGGGAGAGTGTGGACTATGATGTGGACCATTGACTATGGGGTGCAGTGATGCTCAGAGATGTACTTACCAGGTGCAATGGATGTGTCATGATGATGGGAGAGAGTGTTGCTGTGGGGGGAGTGGGGGGTGGGGGCGGTGGGGTTGAATGGGACCTCATATTTTTTTAATGTAATATTTTTTAAAAATAATAATAAAATATTTAAAAAAGTGAATTCAGCAAGTTCACAGTACACAAGTTCCACATTAAAAAAAAAACAATGGACACCAAAATTAAATACAATATCACTTACAATCAATTAAAAAAATGAAATACTTGGGTGTAAATCTAACAAAACATGTACAAGACTAGTATATTGACAACTAGACTATGCTGATGAAAGAAATCAAAGAAGATCTAAATAAATACCATATTCATAGAATGGAAGTTTCAAAATAGTAAAGATTTCAATTCTCCCCAAATTGGTTTCCAGGGGTTAAGGAAGGGGAGGACTGAGAGGAAAGTGGCTATAAAAGAGCAGCATAAGGGATCCTTGTGGAGACAGAAATGTTCTCTATGTTGACTATATATAATGTCAGTATCCTGGATGCAATTTTGTACTCTGGTTTTGCAAGATATTCCCATTAGAGAAAACTGAGTAAAAAGAGCGTGTGATATCTCCATATTATCTCAAAATAGAGAGTTTAATTTTTAGAAAGGGGGATTATTAGAAAAAATCTGGAATCCTATACGGAATTAAAAGGCAAGGAGTTAAAAAAAAAAGACCCCACAGTACACTGGAAATAGAAACTGGAAAGTTCTCTCCCCCTCCACCACTCTGGAGTCACCTGACATCCCTGTTCTTCTCTATCATTTGCATCCTCCTATCTTCCATCACTGGCTTTCACCACTTTGCCCTGTACATGACAGTTCCTCAAATCAAGACTGGTATCTCCTTCTCCCTTCCTACTTCTCCCTCCCTACTTCTCCACACTGCCCTCCAGGGCTCTTTCAGTCCCTCAAATGGCCAGGCTATTTCCTGCCTCAAACCTTTAGCCCATGCTATTCCCTTTGTCTTTAATGCTCTTCCACCACCTCCCCCACTTTTTTTTGTTTGTTTGACTGGCTCTTCTCCTCATTCAAATCTCAGCTTAAATACTACCTCCTCAAAGAGACTTCCCTGATCACACTGTCACTCTTACTATTTTCTAGCTTAACTCCCTCTTCTCAATTTACTGTTACTTGTTTGCCCATGTGCTTTCTGTCTATCTCCTGGAGTATAAATAGTACTAGGTCAGGGAACATGTCTGGCTGCTTTATCATGGAATCACTGATGCCTAGTTCAGTTCCTGCACATAGTAGGTGTTCAGTAAATATTGACCAAATTGGTAAATAGCAGCCTCCAGGTATGACTGTGCAGTTGCACACTATGCATAACACTAGGGGCTCTATTCACATAGACATCTAGGTAAGGTGTGCAGTGTGCCATCCAGTCCAGCACCTGCAGCAGCTGTGTTAAGAATTTAGAGAACCACCACACCAGGGAGCTGAGAGAGTCTACAGCTGCAAGCAGGAGAATTCTATCCATCAGCCATGTGGGATCTAAGCCCCCTCTAGATTTAGAGGTGAAGTGGACATTGCCATTCTAGGGTCCTCAGGATGGAGGAATAAAATATGGATTAGAGTGGACTTACTGGTATTCTGCTGTGGAATTATTGTGACTCTAGCAATGGAAGAAATTATATCATTGATGTGAAGACATAGCCACGGGAGTTGCTGGGGCAGGGAGAAGGAAAAAGAGATGTGATATTGGGGCGTTATTGGGACTTGGAGTAGTCCTGAATGATATTGCAGGGACAGATGCAGGACATTGTATATCCTGCCATAACCCACTGAATGAACTGGGAGAGAGTGTAAACTACAACATAAACTATAATCCTTGCTGTGTAGCAGTGCTCCAAAATGTACTCATCAAATGCAATGAATGTACCACACTCATGAAAGAAGTCAATGTGGGAGGAGTGGGAGGTGTGGAGAGGGGGATATATGGGAACCTCTTATATTTTTTAATGTAACATTTTGTGATCTATGTATCTTTTTTTAAAAAGATAATAAAAATAAAAAATAAAAGAATTTCAGGAAGAGTTTAGGGAAGTTCCTGAATCCAGGAACTGTTGGAATAAATAATTTCTAATGCAGTATTACTATAGTACATGCCTGGAGGGATTTAGGAGAAAGGTAGAAACAGGCCAGTGGGAGAGTGTGACTCTGAGAGGAAGAAGAACAGAAGTTGGTTGGAAGTTGGCCATTAACATCAGGATCCCCACTTACCCTCTTGGCAGATTCTAGGGATGGTACAACAGATGTCCCAGAGAAGGACCTTCTAAGTTAACTTCTCTTTCACACCTTTCTGAAATTGAGCAAGGGGAAAGAAGCTCCTAAGAACCAAAGGAGTACAAGCTAACATTCGAATTTTTTGCACTATTTCTGTGCCAGATGCTATGCTGTCATGTTAGCCTTAAGTAAGCTCTCAGGTAGGGGCTTTAGCCCCATCTTATGGATAAATAAACTGAGACTCAGAAAAGTAATTTGTCCAAGATCAAACAGTTAGTACGTAGCAGGGATGGGATTCAAACACAGGAGTATATGATTCAAAAATCCATAATCTTAATCACTAATCCATTCTGCCCTCTCCCTTGCTAGATTCCCACTATAAGTGTTAAAGAATGTGGATAATGTCAGTTCCTTTATAAGGGAATAGGAATATATAGAAGCACTGAGAAAGCCCCATCCATGAATCCCCAGCCATTGCTGTGTAGTCACCCAGACTCCCTCTTTTAAGGAGGAGAAGAGTTGAGGCCCAGGAGTGCCTACAGGAAAGGGTCCCCATCTGTACCTCTTGACATGGTCTCACAGCTCTAGTAAAGGATCTCAGGCTCTGTCACCCACTCTGCCTCCATCCCTTCCATCCTCTCCCACCCTTGTCCTGCAGGCTCGCTTCTCCCATGGCATGTTTACTGTGTATCCTGGCTTTGGCTCCATCCCTTCAGGAGGACAGCAGGTCATCAATGTCGACTGTGTGGCTGACCCTGTGGGAAAATGCGAGGAGTTTATAGCTATCGATATCTCTGACCGAGACCCAAAAGACCATCCTGCTGGCATTCCTTACAGTCTGTTGGCTGAAGCCTGTCTGCCAGGTACTGGGCACTCAGATTGGACAGCACCTCTTAAAAGACTTTTATTTAAAAAAAAAAAAACCCTAGGCAAATCTTTGCAAAGTTGTCTAGCAAGCATGGCTAGGCTGCTTCCTTTGGGACTTTAGAATATGTTCTTTCCTCTAGTGTCATCAACCATATTTTTCATTAAAGACCTACAAGGCATGCACATCTAAGAGCGGATGTGCATCTTTAAACTTCTAGCCCTCCTGAATCTGGTCCTGGATTCTCTGATGAACGGTGTTATCTGGGTCCAGGCACATTGAATCCTACTCATGACCAGGCCATTCCCTGCAGGCAACATATGCATAGAGGACAATAGTCACTGAGCACATTATAACATTTCATTAGGCTTGGGTTCTGTACCCCACAAGCTCAGGTGAACTCCTTTTGCTTTGGCAAGAAACACGCTGTATCCCCAACCAGCATGGAACCATTGCCTCCTACCCTCCTAGGCCCACCCCTGATCTCAGACCTTATACCTTCAGCTCTTACCTCTTACTTGGGGAAAAAAAGGCTGGTCCAGGTATGCTGAACAGCACACTACAAAACGGGAGAGAAGATAGAATTTGTCCCATCACTCATACCCCCTTCTGAGAATTCCCTACCTCTCTTCCATGATTCTCTTTTGTAAACCTCTAAACCTCCAAATTAAGAATTACAGAGAGCCAAGAATATGGCAGTCAGGCATCATCTCACAGTCTTCCTTCCATCCTCCAGCCTTTGTGACTGACAATAATGCCTTGATATTTGAGGAGCACCAGATCTGTACCAGCACCAGCCTATACCAGATCCTGCAGACTGTAGAGAGTGGAGGACTATTTGTAGAAGATGAGAACAAGTTCATCTTCTGCAATGTCCTAGTGGGCCATCAAGCCAAGGCTCGGTTCAAAATCAGCAACGTGGGAAAGATTGCCTGTGATGTAAACATTGTGGTTAAGCCTGTCTCCAATAAGGTAAGATGCTCGAGATGGTCACTGGCCCTACTTGGTTGGCATAAGGCCAGAGAAAGTGCTCTTGACAACTGCTGCTCTAGAGCCTCTACACATGAATGGAAATTAACTGGCTCTCAGTCCCATTGAAAGTTATTTGGGGTAATACATTTGTCCCAGTGGGTATCTCCTCTGGGTCCCTCTGGAATAAACTGGTTCACACTAATGAGCAACTAATTCATCCATCAAATGTTTACTCTATGCCTACAATAGACAATACACTATGGGAAAATCCAAAAATGAACACCAGCTTCAGACAGGCCTGCCTCAAGTTGGACATATTTCTAGTAAGAGAGATTTGTGGAGCATCATATTACAAGGGTAAGGTGAAATGATGAACATTTTTTGAGTCCCCCATATGTACAGGCACTGTGCTGAATGGCATATATAATGGCCTTGTTTACCACTCACAAAATTCTTTCAGAGTTGGTTATCCCTGTTTTACATCAGAGAAACTGAGGCTCAGAAGGGTTCAATTCTTCCCCTAGGTTCCAGAGCCTGGGGATATAGGGCAGGTTTGAAGCCAAACTTCATCCATGTACAACTTAAATAGTAAGTATCCATCTTAGGATCTGCCAGACCCAAAACTGCCTTTATTCTCTGAGTCAAATCCTATTGAGATCCTTTTTCTTCACAATGAAGCAGAAAATTCAGTATATCGAGAGAGAGCTTTATCAACAGGTTTCCCTCATCTTTAATTTTCAATGACTTTTGCTACAAATACTGCCTAGTCTCATGTCAACTGCTTCCAGATCTCTGACTGAAGGTGGTTTCTTGATCCTGGTGGTCTTCATGCCCCAGAGCTGAAATTGTTCACTGGGCAATGGTGGAGGGAATTCACAGGGTGGGTGGGCTTCCCAGGTGACTGTTGCTGCATTCCTCAAGTATGAAGTGAGCATTCCTAGGCAACTGTCACTGCAGGTGTGCAGGGCTGGAGGGGCTATCTAACCCCCTTTGTGACTTCTCTCAACCCCTGGCAAAATCCAGTCATTACTCTCTGGTCTTATTTAGAACACTGAAGGGCAGGTATCTCTCTCATCTCCACAAGAAACATAAATAATGAACAAGCCTGATTTCTAAACAGAGAAACTTTAGTAGGGGACTTGCAGACATTATTTGTTCTCCCTAATTAGCAGATTTGAAGGCTCTCTTCAAAAGAGCAAAGAAATCTTAGTGCTCTCAGCTTAAGAACAAGAGAGAATAGTCAATCTAGAATCCCACTTGCTTCCCATGGGAATGAAAAATCGTTTTGAGGCCAGGGCAGGGGAATCAGACCCCATGTTGTGGACCATCCCTACAGTTTTCCCATAACACTGTCACAAGAAGAGAACAAATAAAGTGCTATGGGAGATTGTTCTAGCCATGGCTCTTGGAGTGGCAAGGAACAGAAACCCACTCACCCCAAATAAAGCAAAGTTTACTGCAATGAATCTCAGACACAGGCCAGAACACATTGTGCAAACAGACCTTTTTGGAACTGGAACTGTCACCTGAAATCCAGCCTTCAGAAGAACTTAAGATACCGTGTCTATCTTTCAGGGTCTGAGTGTGGTCTCTCTCAAGGTGTCTCCAGTTCTCTCTATGTATTTGCTCCATTCTCTAGTCTGGCTTCCATGCATGTGACTCAGCCTGGCTTCCAGCTCAGGTCCATATCAGCAACCACCAATGATCTCTGAGCATATTAATTTAGGGAAGGGGAGTGAGGAAGAGAGGGAGGGAGAAAAAGGGACAGACAGACAGAAAGAGCAGAGACAGAAAGAATATCTGATTGGATTAGTTTGTCTATTTGAGTCAAAGATCATGGGTCCAGCCAAGTTCAGCCAGCTATTGTTCAGGGGTGCATTCCAGAATATCTGGTTTTCTCCTTCCAGGGGCCATGACTATGCAGGCAATGTAGCATGGCTACATAAGCTTCCACAAAGCTTAGAGTAGGAAGGGTTCCTAACAGGATCAATAGAGACAAGCAGCAAGCCCTGTGTAAACAGCTAACATTCACTGGTCCCTGCTGTCCCTCCCCAGGTCATCGCCCGTATTATCGACATTTTTGAAGTGGAGCCCAACAAAATGTGTGTTGCCAGTCGTTCTCATGCCTTTGCCACAGTGTCCTTTACTCCGCAGACCATGCAGACCTACCAGTGTATCTTTGAGGCCACGCTGGATGGCTTGCCCAGGTATCACTCCCCAGCTCCTTTTCCTGCTTATGGCTGCAAGTCACACTTTCTATGGAATGCTCTTCCTGACAGACCAGGCTGACAGGCTGCCATTTTCCTGTTCCCTGCAGCAATCTGACTAAGAACCGAAGCCTCGTGTTCGATATCACTGGAGAAGGGAACCTCCCTCGAGTGACCATTGTGCGGCCAATTCTCCTTAACCGATCTGGAAACCCCATGCTCCTATTTAAGAGGCTTCTGATTGGTCAGTCTGAGAAACTGCCTCTCATCCTCAAGAACAATGGCACCATCCCTGCCCAGGTAACACTGGTAGCGAAGCATAGTATGAAAGAAGAATCGTTCAGAAGTTAAACTTCTTACACCAGTGTCTCTCCTGTCCCTAATACACCCATCTCTTTGATGGTTCTCATACAAAAAGCGTAAGACATGGGATGTGCAGAGGGGAGTCAGGCATGGGTCACTGCACTTAAGGACCATAGGAGAGCAGATTACACAACACACCAATAACTACCCTGCAAGGCAGCAAGAAAGGTTAGACATCAAGCCAAGTGGGTAGGATTATGAGTATTCTTAGTCTCTCCTTTATTTATTTTTTCATCCTTTTTTCTGTAATGAGCCTTGCTTTTAGATTAAGGAATAAAAACAATAAAAGAAACCTCATTAGAAGTGGTAACTACATCTGAAAGAATTTTTGGTTCAATCTGTATATTATGCTTTTATTTTACAAAAAAATAATAAGTGACAAATTTTGTAAGTATTATACAAAGGACTGCAGGATTTTTTTAAAGGAGATATCTGAGATTGAACCCAAGACCTTGTACATGGGAAGCAGGTGTTCAACCACTGAGCTACATCTGCTCCCCATTGAGAGTTGGTTTTTTCATTTGTTTGTTTTGTATTTAGAAAGTACAGGGATTGAATCCAGGACCTTATACTTGGGAAGCAAGCACTTAACCACTTGAGCTATATCCACTCCCCTGCAGGATTTTTGAAAAACACATACTCATTTTAATCTAGGGGATCAAAGAAAAATTTACTGAAGTAATGACTTTTTTCTCCCTCTCTTTATATTTTTTAAATGTTACATTCAAAAAATATAAGAGGTCCCCATATACCCCCAACCCCTCACTCACTCCTACCACATCTTCGTGGCACATTCATTGCATTTGGTAAATACATTTTGGAGCACTGCTGCACCACATAGATAATGATTTACATTGTAGTTTACACTCTCCCCTAGTCTACCCAGTGGGCCATGGCAGGACATATAATGTCCAGCATCTGTCCCTGCAGTACCACCCAGGACAACTCCAAGTCCTGAAAATGCCCCCATATCATATCTCTTCTTCCCTCAGCAGCTACTGTGGCCACTTTCTCCACATCAATACTACAATTTCTTCCATTACTAATCACAATAGTTCCATGGAAGGATATCAGTAAGTCCATTCTAATCCATTCTCTATTCCTCCATCCTGTGGATCCTGAGACGGTATGTCCACTCCACCTCTTTATTGAGAGGGGGCTTAGATTCCACATGATTGATGGATGCAATTCTCCTGCTTGCGATTGTAGGCACTCTTGGCTCCCTGGTGTGGTGGTTCCCTGTTAGCTGGCCAGGGTAAGTCCAGTAAGCCAGAGGGTAGGAGTTGCAAGTCTGCTGAGGCTCAGGGCCTGGCTGTCACATGGACAGTCCAGAGATTCAGGTCTCCTGAGTATACACCAACCCCAACGACAAACACAGGTCCACTAAAAGTGACAAGGCATGTGTAGAAAGGTCACATCTGAGTCCAACTCCATCTCAGGAACACAAACTCCACAGTAGGGCCAACTGACATGGCACTGAACTCTAGACCCATCTGCCATGACCATAGAACCTGTGGGTCTCTGTAGCCCTCAGAAGAACCAGTACCTGGGGTGTATCTACTTTGGCTGTTTCTGGGACCCTGCTGAGGCATGCGTAAGTGCAACCCCTGTGATGACCTCCCAACTCTTTTTTGGAGACTCATAGCCATATAAACTCATTTGTCCTTTCCATTTCCCCCTTTTATGCAAGGTCAAAAAGCAGTTTTTAACACCTGATATTACATGTAGGTTGAGATATTCTGCTGGTCTGAGTTGACCCTTTTATTCAAGGTCTTCTTCTAGTTACATCATCAGCTATTGCTTGGTAGTAATCCCTTGGCACCAGGGAAGCTCATCCCCAGGAGTCCTGTCCCATGCTGATGAGAAGATAATGCATTTACATGCTGAGTTTGGCTTAGAGAGTGGCCACATTTGAGCAACATGGAGGCTCTCAGGAGGTAACTCTTAGGCACCCTACAGCTCTAGGCCTAGTTCATATTTCAGGCACACAGGCTCATAAGCATAGCCATCAGTATCAAGGGCTCATTGTTGGACCATCCTTCTTTATTCGTCTTTGCCATTGCACTTGGGGGATTGTTGCTGTTCTGTTGGGGAATGTGATAGAGCTCCCCTGGCTAGGAAATCAGCACTCCCTCAGTTTTCGCTTTTAACTGGAACTACTATGAAAATATCCAAACATTTTTATGTACCCTGTATACATGCCCTGGAGAACTCCCTCCCAACCATGTGCCCCCCCATCAATAACACCCCACACCAGTGTTCCTCCCCTGCCATAGCTGAACCACTCTGGTCCACAACTGAAGTAATGACTTTTTTTTTTCCTGCTGCAAAAAGCTTTGTTGTTTACACTTGGTTTAGGCTTGTTAAAGGGCTACAAGATGGCAGTTAGAAAGATGCCTCCTGGCTGGAGCAGCTCAGGCAGAAGCCAGGATGCTGAGGGAATAGAGCCCTCCCCAACGGCCTCTGAGCTCCAGAGGCTCCTAGTCATGCTTGCGGGTGAGCCTTTCAAAGAGATACTCACCCAGCCCGGCCTGCGGGCCAGCAAGCCTGCAGAGGTTGGTCAGGTTGTCGCCTATCTTTTTGATCAGTTTCACCTCCTCATCTAGGAAGTGGTTCTCCAGGAAGTCACAGAGATGGGGGTCTGTGTTGGAAGATTCCAGGGCTTGCAGATCCAAAAGGGCCTGGTTCGGGGACTTCTCCAGGACAAGGGCAGCTTCCATGGCGTCCAGGGTATTGGGCGTGGAAGTGAGTGTGTCCCAGGTGGAGAGAGAGAACTTCAAAGGCAAAGGCACAAAAGCAAAAAAATAAAAGGTGTAAGGTACAGGCAGGGACCAGTAAGCCATCCAGCTTGGTGAGAGCATAGAGTATAGGAAGAGAAGCAATGGGACATAAAAATAGAAGGTTAGAGTAAGGGAATGGCTTGTGGAGAGCTTTGGATTATATATTTATTTCAAACCACACAGGCTATCATCATCATTATCATTAAATTTTTTTAGCTTTTATTTTTATTTTTTTGTCTTTATTTTTTAATGTTACATTCAAAAAATATGAGGTCTCCATATACCCCCACCCCCCTCACCCCACTCCTCCCCCCATAACAACAACCTCCTCCATCATCATGAGACATTCATTGCGTTTGGTGAATACATCTCTGAGCACTGCTGCACCTCATGATCAACAGTTCTCATCATAGCCCACACTCTCCCACAGTCCACCCAGTGGGCCATGGGAGGACATACAATGTCCAGTAACTGTCCCTGCAGTACCACCCAGGACAACTCCAAGTCCCGAAAACACCCCACATCATATCTCTTCCTCCCGCTCCCTACCCCAAGCAGCCACCATGGCCACTTTCTCCAAACCAATGCCACATTTTCTTTGATTACTAATCACAATAGTTCATGAATAGAATATCAGTAAGTCCACTCTAATCCATACTCTATTCCTCCATCCTGTGGACCTTGGAATGGTTGTGTCCACTCCACATCTATATCAAGAGGGGGCTTAGATTCCATATGGATGCTGGATGCAATTCTCCTACTTTCAGTTGTAGGCACTCTTGGCTCCCTAGTATGGTGTTTGATCTTCTTCACCTCCCTGTTAGCTGAGTGGGGTAAGTCCAATAAACCAGAGTGTAGGAGTTGCAAGTCTGTTGAGGCTTAGGGCCTGGCTATCACTTGGTCAGTCCAGAGATTCAGGTCCCCTGAGTATACATTAAACCCCAGCACCAACTACAGTTCCAGTAAAAGTAACAGGAGAGGCTTGTTGTGAACAAAGATCACATCTGAGTCCAGCTCCATCACACAGAAACACAAACTCCAAAGTAGGGCCAACTGACATAGCACTGACCTCCATCTACCATGACTATAGAACCTGCCCAGTGTGGACATGACTCCTGGGGATGAGCCTCTCTGGTGCCAAGGGATTACTACCAAGTACCAGCTGATGATGTAACTAGAAAATGACCTTGAATAAAAGGGCAACTCGGGCCAGCAGAATATCTCAATCTACATATAATACCAGGAGTTAAAAATGCTTTTTGACCTGAATAAAAGGGGGAAATGGAAAGGACAAATGAGTTTATATGGCTATGAGTCTCCAAAAAGAGCCAGGAGTTTATCAGAGGGGTTGCCCTTATGCACACCTGAGCAGAGTCCCAGAGACAGATAAAGTAGATACAACCCCCGGTATTGGTTCTTCTGAGGGCTACAGAGACCCACAGGTTCATTTCATTTAGATTTACTCACATATTTATCATTTTTCTTACTCTTTTCCCCTGCATCCCCAACTTTCCATCCAAGATATTTTTCCTTCAGAATGAAGAATAGTCTTTATTATTTCCTTAATGCAGGTCTGCTGGTGGTAAATCCTCTTGGTTTCGAGTTGTTTTTAATTCTATTTCTTCTTTATTTTTAAAATAATTTTTACTGGCTATAAAATTCTGGGTTGGCAGGGTTTTTTTTCCAGCAAATGGGGGATATTTTCTCCGTATATTCTGATTCCCATGATTACTGCTGAGATGTCAGTCTAAATGTTGCTTCTTTTAAGGTAATCTCTTTTTTTCCTTTAGCAAATATTTTAAGATTTTCACTTTGTTTACTGAAGTTACAGTATGATGTATCTCTGTGCATATTTCTTTTCATTTATCCTTCTTGGAATTCACTAGGCTTCTTGATTTTATAGATTAATGTCTTAAATCACTTTTGGAAAATTCCTAGGCACGTCTTCAAATAATGCTTCTATTCCATTCTCTCTCTTCTGTCCTTCTGGAACATCAATAAAATGTATGGAAGATCTTTTCACCATATCCCCTGTGTCTCTTAATCTCTCTGTTTTTATATCATTTTGTCTCTGGGAGTCATTCTACATAATTTCTTCTGTCCTCTATCTTCAGTCCATCAAGGCTCCCTTTAGTTGTTTCTAATCTAGCTGTTAAACCTTTCCATTGAGTTCCTCATTTAAATAAATATATTTTTCATTTCTAGAATTTCTATTAGGTTCTTTTTCAAATCTGTCTAATCACATTTTATTATTTCTAGTTCCATGCTTGAATTGTCAGACTTGGCTTTTATTTCTTGATTAAAGTAATCATAGCTAGTTTGCAGTCTGTGCCTGGTAATTCCACAATCTGAAGCCCATGGGGATGTGTTTCTGATATCTGCTATTTCTGCCCATTCTTGCCCATATTTTCCTGTCTCCTCACATGCCTGCTTATCTTTTGATCATATGATGGAAATTATATTTGAAAAGTTATTTAGGGACACTGGAAATTCAGGATCACCTTAAGGCAGTTTTAGGGCTTGAGAGTTTCTGGCTTATCCATATGACTCAAAGCAGAATTATTGTTCTTGGGAGAGCCTGTGTATATCCAGTTCACCTTTAGTCTTACATTGCAACTCTTGGAGGTCCCAGCCTAGAGCAAAGGAAAGAATTCCACCCTTCACAGGCCTTAGATTCTGACTTCTGCCATCTTAGAACAAAGAGACTATATTTTGCCTCTTCCATATAGACAAGTGTCCCAAGTCAAAAATAACCCAGAATATTAGGCTGATCTATTTGGTTTTCCATATTCTCCCAGAGCTTGGTTGAGTTATTCTTTGTTGTTTTCTTAACTCTGTGATGCTTTTTAGATTCTTTATATATTTAGTCTTGCATTTTTGATGTCTTGAGTTCAAATTACCCAACTTACCAAGACTCTGCATTGTTTTCATTACTGTGGCTTTCTAAAATATTTTAGCAGTTTGTTCAGTAAATACCCGTCCACACACTCCCCACTGTATTTTTTCTTAACAATTTTCACCTACTTAGTATCTCAGATGAACATTAGAAATGTTTTATAATGTTCCTTAAAATTTTCCCATTGGGAAATGACCCGGACCGCCCACAGCCTAGGCCAACATGGGGAGGGGAATCTAGAACAAAGCAAATGACGCAAAGACAGGGACAAGAGACATGAAGAATGGAGACAAGACAGGATTCTGATCAAGTCTCGTTTATTGAGGGTCGGTCAGTGGTATTTATAACCAGGAAGGAGGTAGTACGTACTGACGACAGCGCATGTGTCGGTAAGTGATTAGGTAACTAGATTTTCAGTTTTCGTGCCACACGCATGCACAGATGGTTGTTTGGCAACGTCTGCGGAAAAACTTTTGCGCGCTTTAGGGAGCGCCCAGTCGGAGCCCAGGGGAGTGGTGTAAGGAGAAACAAAAACTTAACTTACTTCAGTGAGGATGGGGAAATAGAAACTTAACTGGGTTAGTATCTGAGATGGCATTTGGTAACAAAATGGCCGATACAATACCAGTGCCAGAGGCAGTTTCCCACAGGTCCCCCTTTTCTTTAATATTTTTAGCAGAAAAGGAAGACTGACTGGACGGCCCGTTCTGGGGGGACTGTGCCTGTCTTAGATCAGGGCTGGCAAAAAGACGACCACATTAAACCTTACCCATCATTGAGAATCGTGGCAGCGAAAGGCCACGTCTCTGTCTTAGGTGGTTGCTATCGTGAGAATGCCTTGCCCAGTTGTCCATCATTGACTAACCAGTCCAGTGCCTCAGAAGATACTGATGAGATATTCATGGTCTGGGATCAGGCCTACTGGCTGGATCCATTTGCAAGTAGTGGTTAGACCCCTCGTCGTAGTTGGCCATGTCCAGTCTATGATAATGGACCTGGATGGGCTGCATTTTTATGACATTCAGTTGTTGCTATAAAAAGGCCATAATCTTGTTAAAGAGAATAGGTCCTAGTGATAGAGGTATTAGTAAACCACACAGGGGTCCCAAGAGGGGGAACAGCAGGGCTGGAGAGAAGTATAAGCATGCTGTTTCTAGGTGATGTCTTCCTGTTGTTCGAGCGGCCAATACTGCCGCAGCTGGGCGATGTATACTGCATAAGCTGATATGATTTCCATACGTTTCTGTAAGAACTTAAGAAGATAGGGTGCAAAAGCACAGATCATAATGATTATGATAAGGGGGCTGATTAAAGGCGCAAGCCAGGCCATGACTGGGGAGGTGAACCAGTTGATGAAAGGATTACGTTCGGTGTAAGGTAAGTAGCCGTTGCATAAATCCTTAAGTTTCTTAATATTTTGTTCTACTATGCCAGATTCATTTACGTAGTAACAGCACTCTTTCTGCAAGAATAAACAGGTACCCTCTTTTTCGGCTGTAAGTAAATCTAAGGCTCTGCGGTTTTGTAAGGTTACTTGGGCAAGGGAGGTTAGTTGCCGCTGCAGAGAGTTAAGGGATAGTGCAGTGGATTCTATACTGATTTGTTGTTGTTGTTCAAAATATTGTAAACTGATGAGGCCATGACTGAGGGCGCCACCTGCTGTGGCGGCTGCAGCGACTGAAGCTGTGAGGCTAATTCCTACTAATATAGGGAGGAAGGCAGCTCTCTTTGACACAGATGGGGATAGCAAAATTTTTTTGTTTGCCTTCTCCATAGTATGTTAGTTGCGGGTAGTGGCTACTAGGAGGCAAGGCCTTATTTTTATAGAATAGAGCATTTTTGGGTTATAGTTAATTTTCTGACAATTATAAGTAGGATTTTTGGTTATGATTAAATTGTAAGAGGGAAACAAAGTTACAATAAACTGAGTATTATTATTTTTGAAGATAATTATGGCCTGATTTTTAACATACATACAGGAAATATGGTTACCAATGCATAAGGGTTGATAATCAAATGGTAATATGAGGTTATTGATTCTTTGTCTTTCTTCATAGGGTTTAATTGGCAATTGATTATTAATAGGTTTAGGGAATATATGGGTTTTATTTAGATATCTATGAAAGAATGGATCTTTCTAGGTTAACACTCTAAGTAATGGGGGATTAGGTATATAGGCCCAATAAGTGTAATTACCGGCAGCTTCCTTATTACTTACGATTACCATCATCAGAAGTTGTAGAAGACTCCATCTCTTCATTCTGGGGTTTAATCCTTTTCGCAGGTAACTAAATTTGTTCTCCATTTTCTGAAATGATAAGAGCATAGCCTCACCCCCTTACTTTAATCCTGCCTCTTTTTTTCCCATTCATTGCTTAAAATATCTTTCTAGAATATTGGTTGATCTTCATTTCCTGTGTCTACTGTAGATGTTTGACATTTTCCAAAGTGACATTCTGCAGGTGTTAATGAATTATAAACATTAAGAAAATGTAAAGTAAATAAAGCTTTTGCTAATTAATCTTTTGGTGTTATAATACCATTATCTCCCCCTTTTTGTTTTAAAAGCATAGTTTTTAGGGTATGATGGCTGCATTCAACTATGGCTTGACCTGTAGGATTATAAGGAATACTAGCAACATGTTGAATACCATATTCTAAAAAGAAAGAGTCAAAGGATTTACTAATGTAAGAAGGTGTGTTAGTAATTTTTAGAGGGCATCCCATTACAGCAAAAGCAGACTATAGATGTGAACGAACATGATGCAACTGTTCCTTACTTTGAGCAGTGGTCTACATAAAATAAGTGTCAATATAAACATGAACATATTGTAGTTTACTAAAGGATGGTATGTGAGTAACATCCATCTGCTATAATTGATTAGGAGTTAGGCCTCTGGGATTAGTTTCAGCCTGAAAAGGCACCGCTGTTAGTGGTCCAGAAGTAGGACAAGTGCGAATAATTTTTTGTGCCTGTAGTTTTGTTAACTTTTGATATTTATTTTGTAGGCCTTTAGCATTAGTGTGAGTTAAAGCATGGTAACCATGAGCACTTTGTAAACACCCTACTAATAAACCAGCTTGAGCATTATTTGCTGTCATAGGACTAGGCAAAGAGGTATGAGAGCGTATGTGAATAATGTAAATAGGATGCTGTTTTAACCTGATGAGATGTTGCAAGTCAGTGAAAAGTTAAGGTAACTCATCAGTAGCAAAGATATGAGCTGTTTTAATATGCTTGACAGTAAGACTTACTTATTTAGAGTCAGAGACAATGTTTAAGGGCTCTTAAAACATTTGTAAAACTTTAATGACGGCTGAAAGCTTTGTGCATTGAGCAGACAAATAAGGAGTTTGCCAAACCTGTTCTTTTTGAGAAGTAACGTATGCTGATTTTTTATTACTATCAGTAAATATTGTACAAGATGATTGGGCTATGCACACAGCCTTGAAAAGCACTGCAAAAGTCTATTGTTGGGTTTTTTACAGATAGAGGAATACAGCTAGCTTGAGTTGTTTAAGACGACACTAAAGAAAGTTTTAGCAAGTTTTAAAACAAAGTGATAGCAACACAGCTGGACGTTAACTTCTTGCCATAAACTAGCAGTGTTTGGGATTGCTGCATACTACAGTGTTGTTACTTTAATCTATGATAAGAGGTTGTTTCTGTGACATATACTCTTTTTTTATAATTAAAACTATGAATAACCACATTGTACATCTCTTTAATATTATGCTGAAATATTGGTAGCTTTATACACTTTTAAGCATTTATAGAAACTTTTTACTCACACAACTTTAATTAACAGAGGGTTAAAGGAAAGAAAAACTTGTTAATTTTATAACACTTTAAAACACCTTTTATTCAACTTATAACATATAAAATGAACTCAATTATTACTTTAATTTTTTTTTAAGGTAAAAGAACAAATCTCTTATAATTAGTTTGTAATAAAAGGCTACTGTTCAGGATTTGGTTTTGAGAAAGCAGTTTTGAACATTATGTTCCTTTAAGAGAGAGAAAACTTTCCTTTCTTGGAACACTGAGGAAATGATGAGCACAAGAAGCACAAGGAGCTATTTTGATAAAACAGACTTTCTTTGTATACTGATTATTGAAGATAAAAACTTTTACCAAAACAGATTGATTTGAGAGGCCTTGAGAAAGAAAAAAATTTTTAACTTTTCATTAGCATACTACTTGATACTAAAGCTTTTAAAATTTTATAGATAGACTCATCAAATCTTATTCAATTTTACCCATAAAAATTCCTTTTCTACCAACCTCTTGCACTTTTAGTATTTACTTAGGTTCCACACTCTACTCTTTCCAATAATCAATTATTTTATCTTAGGACAAAATCATCTTCTGTTTCCTTAACAATAAAAACACATTCCATATAGCCTACATACGAAGTTATCAAGCAAACTTTTTATAACACAATACCGTTAACACTAAACAAGCTTGTTAAAATAATGAACTTTTCTTTAAATACTTAGTAGCATGCAATATCAGAAACAGTTTCCTAGAAGCAAGTTGGCAGGGGAGGCTGGCTGTTGCCAATTTTTCCTGTTATAAAATTACCTTTTATTATTATTATTATTATTATTAATTCAGGTTTGTGTAAACACTTTAATTTAAACAATGCTTTATAAAACTTCTTATAATTATTTATAACCATATAGACTATAATTATATTATTTTAAGACAAATTTTATCTTTACAGAAAGTTACCACAATACTTTCTATAACTTGCCACATGCAAATTAAGTTTTAAGAGTTTATGAAAATTAGCCATCCTACTTTAGGACAAAACACACCTTTTTGCAAAAACTTATTAAATTTTAGTTAGCATTTTCACAAACTTTTAACAAAATATTCATTTAAGTTTTACATCCTACATATTATCCTGTGAAGAAAAATAAGGTATTTATTTCAATCTAGGCAAGAACAACTTTTTATGAAGACTTATAGTTAATTTTGTTAATCAAGACTTACAATTTTTATTATTGTAGAGATCTTATTAACATTTAAATTTAAGTATTAATAGACTTCCGGCAAGATGGTGGCTGAATGAGCTTGCCTTGCCGTCTCTCCTGGGAAGAGGCAGCTGGGCACCGCTGGAGGTTCTCCGGGACCAGGCTTTTTCAGGATTTTTTCAGGGCAGGAAGTGTCTGGACATCGATTTGGTGGGAAGGTAACGGAAAGGACTGGTCTATAAGATATAATTTGGGACTTTTCAGGAGGGGGAGGCAAGATGGCGGCTGAGTGAACTTCCCGGTTACTAGCTCCTGGGGGGAATCGGCTGGGAGGCGTCGGAGACTCTTTGGGACCGGCTGTCTCGGGATTTTTCCTGGTCCGGAGGTGTCTGGACATCGATTTGGAGGGAAGGTAACAGAGAGGATCCATCTGTGAAATATACACGGAGATCCCAGCTACGTGTGGAGGACTCCCCCCTTGGGTAGGCGGAGCCGAGGAAGCTAGCACCGCGGCGGGTGGCGGGCGGGAGAGCCGAGCCGCGCTGTGCCGCGGCGGGCAGCGGGCAAAGAAGACAAGCCCAGCCGAGCCGAGCCTAGCCGTGCCCCGGCGGGTGGCGGGCAGGAGAGCCGAGCCGCGCTGCGCCGCGGCGGCGGGCGGTGGGCGGGGAAGCCGAGTCCGGCCGAGTCCGGCCGAGTCCGGCCGAGCCCGGCTGAGCCGCAGCGGGCGGGGGGGCCAAGCCCAGCCACGCCGCGCCGGGCGGCGGGCGGGAAAGCCGAGCTCAGCCGAGCCCAGCCGAGCCACGGCGGGCGGCGGGCGGGGGACCGGAGCCCAGTTGAGCCCAGCCGAGCCTGGCGGCGGGGTTTCTGTTCTTTGTTTTGTTTTGTTTTTTTATTTTTTTTTTATTTTTTATTTTTTGTTGTTGTTGTTGTTGTTGTTGTTTTTCCAATCCTCTCTTTCTTGTCCCCAATATTCTTCTTATACTATTTTACCTTAACAATACAATAGGTCCTACAGGAAATACCTCACATTTGCTGGGTTTCCTCACCCTCCACTGCCTCATTTCTCTGTGAATAGATTTAGCCTATCTACACTATCCCCTTTCCCCTACAACTTGATATCCTCCACCATCTGCTATCTCTCCTATATTCCATCTCCCTTTCTTTGATCCACAAAGTGTCTAACTCTTAATTTCTAATACCTTTGTTTAGTTTTCCATCTGGTATTCGTCCCTGAAACTATTACCTTTCTTTTCTCTTTCCCTCTCTCATGAAAACAATAGCCTCTTAGTACGTACCACATTCCTCCCATATTCAGTCGTCTACCTCATTATAGGTACTTTCCTACTACTATAACTCTACACAATTTACATGATCTAACCTCCATCCTCCCAGAACTCATATTGTTGCTTTGTAAACATATATCACCAATACTACTTCACACTTTTTCCTTCCTTACACAATTGACTTTCCCCAGCACTAATACTTTCCTTTAAAGTGAGCTTAACTAGCAATAAGAAATTGGAATAAGAAGAACAAAGTGACAAAGAGAAGATATAACACTTACGCAAAAACAACAGCTAATTAATCTCCAAGACTAGACAAAGAAGCTAAGGAACTGATTAAACCCGTCAAGAAAAAATGTTGACAAGACAGCAACAAAAATCTACAAACCAAACCAGTAATCAGGAAAACATGGCTGAATCCAATCAACAAACTGAAAATCAGGAAGGGGGGCAGGACTTCGCACAAGCAATGAAAGATCTCAGAACATTTATCACCGACAAATTTGATGAAGTAATGAAAGAGGTTAACAGCGTGAAGACAACACTTGGAGGGGAAATTGCAGACATGCGCAAAAAAATAACAGATATGATGGAAATGAACACCACAATTCAAGAAATCAAAAATACACTTGCAGCAAATATCAGCAGACTAGAAGAGGCAGAGCAGAGAATTAGTGATGTGGAAGACAGTGCATTGGAAATCAAACAGATAGTAGAAGTGGTCAATAAAAAGGTAGAAAAAATCCAGATAGGACTTAGGGACCTGAATGATAACGCAAAACGCTCAAACATACGTATTATAGGCATTCCAGAAGGAGAAGAGAAGGGAAAGGGGTCAGAAGGAGTGTTGCAGGAAATAATGAATGAAAACTTCCCAAATCTACTGAAAGAGACAGATGTACATATCCAAGAAGCACAGCGCACTCCACTGGTCATAAACCCCAACAGGCCCACCCCAAGACATATACTTGTCAAATTATCCAATGCTCAAGACAAAGAAAAAATTCTAAAAGCAGCAAGAGAAAAGAAAACCATCACATACAAGGGAAACTCCATAAGATTAAGTGCTGATTTCTCATCTGAAACGATGGAGGCAAGAAGGCAGTGGTATGATATAGTCAAGGTACTAAAGGAAAAAAATCTCCAACCAAGAATACTCTATCCAGCTAAACTAGCATTCAAAAATGATGGAGAGTTCAAAATATTCACAGATAAACAGAAACTGAAAGAGTATATCAACAAGAAACCTCCCCTTCAAGAAATTCTTAAGGGAATTCTGCAGGAAGAAAGGAAAAAACAGGACAGTCAGAGATGGAGGAGAGTGTAAAAGCAACAAGAAAGACAAAAATAGAAGGGGAAAATAAAATAATACAAACAAAATATAACAAACACAAATCCAACCAAAATATGGCTACCATAAATAACTCTCTAAACGTAATAACACTGAATGTCAACGGATTAAACTCACCTATCAAAAGATTCAGACTGGGACACTGGATAAGGAAATACGACCCATCTATATGCTGCCTACAAGAGACACATCTTAGACCCAGAGACTCATGGAGGTTGAAAGTGAATGGCTGGAAAACAATCATACAAGCAAACAACAACCAAAAAAAGGCAGGAGTAGCTATATTAATATCAGACAAAATAGACTTTAAATGCGAAACAATTGTGAGAGACAAAGAAGGATACTATATTTTAGTGAAAGGGACAATTTGTCAAGAAGATCGAACAATCATAAATATTTATGCTCCTAACAAGGGCGCCTCTAAATATGTGAGGCAAACGCTGGAAAAACTAAGTGAAAGAATAGATGCATCTACAATTATAGTGGGGGATTTCAATACACCACTATCAACTCTGGACAGAACATCTCAAAAGAGAAGCACTAAAGAAACAAAACATTTGAACAGTATATTAGAAGAGCTGGATCTAATAGACATATATAGATCATTACACCCAAACACAGCAGGATATACATTTTTCTCAAGCGCACATGGAACATTCTCCAAGATTGACCATATGCTAGGCCACAAAGAAAGGCTTAATGAATTCAGAAAGATCGAAATCATACAAAACAATATCTCTGACCACAGTGGAGTCAAGCTGGAAATTTGCAAGGGACAGAGACCCAGACTTCACATGACAATTTGGAAATTAAACAGCACACTCTTAGAAAAACAGTGGGTCAAAGAGGAAATCTCAAAAGAAATCAATGACTACCTTGAAACAAATGATAATGATAACACAACATACCAAAATTTATGGGATGCAGCAAAAGCGGTACTGAGAGGGAAATTTATAGCCATAAATTCATATATCAAAAAAGAAGAAAGAGCAGAAATTGAAGAATTAACTGCACATTTGAAGGAATTAGAAAAACAACAACAAAGTAACCCAACAGGAAGAAGAAGGAAGGAAATAACAAAGATAAGAGCAGAACTAAATGAAATAGAAAATAAGAAAGCACTTGAAAAAATAAACAAGACCAAGAGCTGGTTTTTTGAGAAGATCAACAAAATTGACAAACCTTTAGCGAGACTAACAAAGAAAAAAAGAGAAAAGATGCAAATACACAAAATAAGAAATGAGAAAGGTGATATCACCACTGACCCCACAGAAATAAAGACTATCATAAGAGGATACTTTGAAAAACTATATTCCAACAAAAATGACAATTTAGAGGAAATGGACAAATTCCTAGAAATACATAAGCAGCCCATACTGACGAAAGAAGAAATTGATGATCTTAACAAACCAATCACAAGCAAAGAGATAGAATCAGTCATTAAAAATCTCCCAACTAAGAAGAGCCCAGGGCCAGACGGCTTCACAGGTGAATTCTACAAAACATTCCAGAAAGAACTAACACCAATCCTGTTGAAACTATTCCAAAAAATCGAAACAGAAGGAACACTGCCTAATTCCTTCTATGATGCCAACATTACCCTAGTACCAAAGCCAAACAAAGACACCACAAGAAAGGAAAATTACAGACCAATTTCTCTAATGAACCTAGACGCAAAAATACTTAACAAAATACTTGCTAATCGTATTCAACAACACATTAAACGAATTATACACCATGACCAAGTGGGATTTATCCCAGGTATGCAAGGATGGTTCAACATAAGAAAATCAATCAATGTAATACACCATATAAACAGATTGAGAGAAAAAAACCACATGATTATATCTATAGATGCAGAAAAGGCATTTGACAAAATACAGCACCCCTTCCTGATAAAAACACTCCAAAAGATCGGAATACAAGGAAACTTTTTGAACATGATAAAGAGTATATATGAAAAACCTAAAGCCAACATTGTTTACAATGGCGAAGTCCTGAAATCCTTCCCTCTAAAATCAGGAACAAGACAAGGATGCCCATTGTCTCCGCTCCTATTTGACATTGTCTTGGAAGTACTGGCTCGAGCACTGAGACAAGAACCAGATATAAAAGGCATTCAAATTGGAAGGGAAGAAGTCAAAATTTCATTATTTGCAGATGACATGATCCTATATATAGAAAACCCTGAGAGATCTTCAACAAAGCTCCTAGAACTCATGAGTTTAGCAAAGTCGCAGGTTATAAGATCAATGCGCAAAAATCAGTAGCATTTCTATACACCAATAATGAGCAAGATCAGGAGGAAATCAAGAAACAAATACCATTCACAATAGTAAATAAAAAAATCAAATACTTAGGAATAAATTTAACTAAAGAGGTAAAAAACTTATACATCGAGAACTATACAAGATTGTTCAAGGAAATCAAAGAAGACCTAAATAAATGGAAGAATATTCCCTGTTCATGGATAGGAAGACTGAATATTATTAAGATGTCTATCCTACCAAAACTGATCTACACATTCAATGCAATCCCAATAAAAATCAACACAGCCTTCTTTAAGGAACTAGAAAAACTAACTATGAAATTTATTTGGAATAAAAAGAGGCCCCGAATAGCCAAAGACATATTGAAAAAGAAAAACGAAATAGGAGGAATCACACTTCCTGACTTCAAAACATACTACAAAGCTACAGTAGTGAAAACAGCATGGTACTGGCATAAGGAGAGACACACAGACCAATGGAATCGAATTGAAAGTTCAGATATAGAACCTCATGTATATAGCCATATAATATTCGATAAAGCCACCAAACCCTCTCAACTGGGAGAGAATGGCCTATTCAACAAATGGTGCCTGGAGAACTGGATAGCCATATGTAGAAGAATGAAAGAGGATTACCATCTCACACCTTATACAAAGATCAACTCTAGATGGATCAAAGACCTAAATATAAGAGCCAAGACCATAAAGACCTTAGAAAGCAGTGTAGGGAAACATCTACAGGACCTTGTAATAGGAAATGGCTTCATGAATATCACACCAAAAGCACGAGCAGCAAAAGAACAAATAGATAAATGGGACTACCTCAAAATTAAAGCCTTCTGCACCTCAAAGGAGTTTGTCAAGAAAGTAAAAAGGGAACCCACACAATGGGAGAAAATATTTGGCAACCACATATCTGATAAGAGACTTATAACTTGCATATATAAAGAACTCATATATCTCAAAAACAAAAAGATAAACAACCCATTTAAAAAATGGGAAAAAGATTTAAACAGACACTTCTCCAAAGAAGAAATACAAATGGCTAAAAAGCACATGAAAAAATGCTCCAAATCCCTAGCTATCAGGGAAATGCAAATCAAAACTACAATGAGATACCATCTTACTCCCATAAGATTGGCAGCCATGAAAAAAACAGTAGAATACAAATGCTGGAGAGGATGTGAAGAAAGGGGAACACTCATCCATTGCTGGTGGGAATGCAGAAGGATCCAACCATTCTGGAGGACAGTTTGGCAGTTTCTCAAAAAATTATCCATAGATTTGCCATATGACCCAGCAATACCACTGCTGGATATATACCCATCAGATCTGAAAACAAGGACACAAACCGATATATGTACACCAATGTTCATAGCAGCATTGTTCACCATCGCCAAAAGTTGGAATCAATCCAAAAGTCCATCAACAGATGAGTGGATCAATAAAATGTGGTATATACACACAATGGAATACTACTCAGCTGTAAGAACCAATACACTACAATCGCACGTGATAACATGGATGAACCTTGAGAATCTTATGTTAAGTGAAGCAACCCAGGCATTGAAGGACAAATACTATATGACCTCAATGATATGAAATAAGTTAACTGCCTCAGAGAGCTAGAGTCTGGAAAAGTGGCTTACTGGAAATCGGGGGGTGGAGGAAGGATGTGAGTTAATGTCTATTGGGGTGGAATCTGTGATGATCTGGGGGTAAGTATGAGCACAAAGAAGAGACAAAATGGGGGCAAGGGGTTACCTTCGGGTGGGGTTTTCTGGGTTTGAGGGGGGCTGGGGATGGGAAGAGGGGTAATATGGTCCAAGAAATAGGTGGGAGGGAGGGGCAACATACAAACATGGGAGAGTGCCAGAAGTTTGTTGAGAACTAAATGTTGAGTAAAACGTATCAAAGTATAAGTAGGAGGGTCACCTGGTTAGGACGCTCAGGGGGTATGGTCTGATGCGGGACGGACTCCGGAGGGAATAGCTGAAGGCTCATTTTGCCAAGGTGGGTTCTACCATTGGGTGGGGTGGACCCATATCCTGGGGAAGACTAATGCCGTCGAATAGAGAGAACTGTATCTCTCGTGAGAAAGGACGGCTCCCAGGGCATTAGATTGGCAGGCGTTGTGGGCCCTAAGGGGAGGGGAAAATGGACGTGCAATGGATAGAACAAAGGTAAATAAGGGGGCAAAAGAGGAGTTATGTGAGAGTACACGAGGATGAATATAAAACAGCTAATATTACACCAAAAACATATAGGGGACGACAGACTAATAATGAAAACCATAAGACAAAACATAGGATAACTAAAAAATTTAGAAAACTGTACAACCTAAAGTATGGACCACATAGTAAGCACAAATGTTACCTTGTTTGAAAACTATAGTTTCGGAATCTGTACATCAGTTTCAGGAAATATGATATGAATAAGTTAAAAGATTATTGCTGTGGAAGGGAAAAGGTTTTATGGTGGATCTGGGGAAATACTGTATATTGTATATATGAATTTTGGTGATCTAAGACTCTTCTGAAGCTGACATTATGTTGGGATTCACTTTACGGGAAGTTTTGGATCACAGAGTGGTTCAACAATGGCCGCGGAGGAATACTGATATGGGATGTTATTGACAGGATATATATGGTTGACAGGGAGTTATACAGGGCATATGCCCAGGGTATATGGTAATGTCTATATATACTCATAGTGGAAACAATTAAAAACAACAGCTGGGGGGGTACTGGGCTCCTGGCCGGGGGGTCACTGTTGTGGGCCCTGGGAGAGCAGCGGCAATCCTCCAGGTGCAACGGCAAGAACCAGGAAGGAAGGAGGGCCCAACAGTGGGCCCTTGATATTAATGGCTACACTTTTGAGCCTATGCACCTGCAATAAGAACAAGGCCTAGAGTAGCATTGTGCCTGGGGGTTTCCTCCTGACAGCCTTCATGTTACTCAAATGTGGCCACTCTCACAGCCAAACTCAGCGTGTAGATGTGATGCATTCCCCCCAGCGTGGGACACGACACCCGGGGATGAGCCTCCCTGGCACCGAGGGATCACTACCACATACCAGCTGAAGAAGCAACTAGAAAATGACCTTGAATTAAAGATTCAATGCGGAACAGCAGGATATACCTGTCTACATATAATAACATGACTTCGGGAAGCGGTTTGACCTAATGTAAGGGGGAAATGGAAAGGAGAAATGAGATTATAAGGCTGTGAGTCTCTAAAAAAGAGTCTGGAGGTTGTCAGAAGGAATACCCCTATGTACAACTGAACAGAGTCTAAGAGACAGATAAGGTAGATACAACCCCAGGTATTGGTTCTTTTGAGGGATAAAGAGACCCACGGGCTCTATGGTCATGGCAGAAGGGGTTCACTGCCATGACAGATGGCCCTTCTTTGGAGCTGGTGTTTCTGCGTGATGGAAATGGACTCAGAGGGGATCTCTTTTCACAAGACTTGCATGCTACTTTATTGGAATTGTAGTTGGTGCTGAGTTTAAGATATATGTAGGGGATTTGAATCTCTGGACTGATAATATGACACCCAGGCCCAGAGCCTCAACAGACTTCAGCTCCTACACTTTGACTTATTGGACTTACTCCACTCAGCTAACATGGAGTTGAAGAAGGTCAACCACCACAGCATGGAGCCTAGAGTGTCTACAATTAGAAGCGGGAAGAGTGCATCCAGTACCCATGTGGAATCTAAGCCCTCACTTGACATAGGTGTGCAATGGACACAACCAATCCAATGTCCACAGAGGAAATGTGAAATGGGTGTGGGAACGGTAGCCATGGGGGCTGCTGGGTGTGGGGAACGGGAGGAAGAGATGAGATGTGGAGGCGTTTTCGGGACGTGGAGTTGTCCTGGATAGTGCTTCACGGACAATTACGGGACACTGTAGATCCCCCCAGGGCCAAGTGGATGGAACGTGAGAAAGTCTGGGCTATGATGTGGACCATTGACTATGGGGTGCAGTGATGCTCAGAGATGAACTTACCAGGTGCAATGGATGTATCACGATGATGGGAGAGAGTGTTGCTGTGGGGGGAGTGGGGGGCAGGGGCGGTGGGGTTGAATGGGACCTCATATATATTTTTTAATGTAATTAAAAAATAAGAATAATAAATAAATATTTTAAAAAAAATAAAAAAAAAAAAAAAAAGAATACTGATAGTACATGCTGTTGCCAGTCTGGAAATAAGGAACCTTCATATATGGTGGATGAGGGCTATTTAGCAGCAAGAATAGACATTTAAACAGTATATCATTTTGACCCATTAATTCTACTTCTAGAAATCTATTCTCAAGTAATAGTCACATAAATAAACAGGAATGTATTGAAACCATGCTGTGTTGAAAATTATGGTACATGGTCTTTTATGTAAAAAGGGAAATAAAAATAGAATTTTAACAATGAAAAATAAAAAATAAAAAAATAAATTTAAGTATTAATATAAGCGCTTATTTAATTTTTGGCCATTTGAATAGAGCTCTTTTATAAATTTTTATTAATTTATATTACCATCCAGAGGTATCAAAATATACACTGACATTGAACGAACAGACAAACACAGAACAATTACAACACATTAACAGAAACATACAGTTTGCAATTAACTCATAATTCTTACTTTCTTGGTATAGCTGTTTTTAAGTTCTTAATAAGATTTCTTCTGGAATCCATGTTGCCTGTAACATGCAAGCTTGTGCTTGGAAACATTATTAGTTATCAGCAATCAGTCAGGATAACTTGAGCAGCATAAATGTAGTTAAGTTTTTATTTTGCAGTTTAGACAGACCATTAACACACATTTTTGGATTATTACTCTGTAAGACCATACTGAGACTTGAAGTTTTGGAGAAAACTATTGATTTAAAACTGAAAATTCTTTTTAGACTTTGATAAAAATTTGGTACTAATTTTATTATTTTGGTTAAATAAGCCCAATCAGAATCAGCATGGAAACAAAACAAAACACAAATGTTGCCACGTGTTTCTCTTTCCAGTGGCTTAACTATATTGGCCCCCACTAGCCCACAGCTACATTGTTATGTAGACAGCAGGGGGTTTGCAGAGTTGCTGCCAGAATAGTTTCCTTATCTTAGTTAACATTTTAACAACAGAGTTTTCTTACAAGCCTGATTTCACTGACTTTATTTAGTATTTTTACCTGTTTTAAATCTTTCAATAGTTTAAAAGGTTTTGGCTCAGGATGAAACTCAACACCCCTTGCAGATTATTTGTATCTGGTGGTATTAATAGCATGTAATGGTACTGGGAAAGCAGATAATAATTGTTTAACATAAGGCAAAGCATCGGCAACATCTGAAAAAGCTCTTTTAAAGATCTAAAGGGGAAAGTGGAATGCACACGAATTACCCTCACCCATCATCTGCCTCATCATCTGCCTCATTATCTGCCTCATTATTTTGCCTCTCGGTTTGCCTCTCGGTGACTGGATATGCAAAAAAGGGTTTTTTTTTTTTTCCACCGCAGGGGATGCAAGCCTGGGTGGCCTTTCTAAGCAGGTGCAGGTGGGCGGGAAGTCGATAAAAGGATTGTGGTTAACTGCCTTCCTGCATTTAAGGTGTTCTAATTCTTTTAGCTGCTCTAGCTCCTTTATGAGTTGTAAATGTTCCCTCTGTAGAACGAATTTGCTCTTTTGTAACCTTTACTCCTCGTGCCTTTAAAGCCTCACGTAGACCTTCTACAAACACTTTATGCTCACTTATTGCTTGTCCCATTTTTTTGCCGATCACTTACCGAGATCCTGACCGCGCAGCAGGCTCCTGTGCGGTGTCTCCGTTCAATCACAAAGCTCTGACCATGGACTGACTCTACACGGTGTCTTCTTGGATTTCTTCTTTTGGGCCCATCAATCGGCGCCCTCTACGTCGTTGCTCAGTTCGTGCCCCATGTTGGGCGCCACTTGACCCGGACCGCCCACAGCCTGGGCCAACACGGGGGGGAATCTAGAACAAAGCAAATGACGCAAAGACAGGGACAAGAGACACAAAGAATGGAGACAAGACAGGATTCTGATCAAGTCTCGTTTATTGAGGGTCAGTCAGGGGTATTTATAACCAGGAAGGAAGGAGGTAGTACGTACTGACAACAGCGCATGTGTCAGTAAGTGATTGGGTAACTAGATTTTCGGTTTTCACGCCACACGCATGCGCAGATGGTTGTTTGGCAACGTCTGCGGAAAAACTTTTGCGCGCTTTAGGGAGTGCCCAGGCGGAGCCCAGGGGAGTGGCGTAAGGGGAAACAGAAACTTAACTTACTTCAGCAAGGATGGGGAAATAGAAACTTAACTGGGTTAGTATCTGAGATGGCGTTTGGTAACAAAATGGCCGATACAATACCAGTGCCAGAGGCAGCTTCCCACAGGAAAGAATTTCTACTCTATTTCAGCTCTCTATAAGGAACAACAGGATTCCCATTCACTTATTTAAATATTTTTATATATCAGTATTTTTTCAAATAATTGCTTTGTATAGTTTCTTATTAAGGTTCTTTCTAAATAAATAATGTTTTTATCTTGGAAGCTTCCCATGTGATATCACCATTTCTTTTTTCTTCCTCAACCCTCATTTTTTTAAAATATTATTCAATTTTGTTTATGATGGTGACAGCATTACTACCTTTTAAAATTGTCTGCTGATTTCCTCATACCTAAAATCAGATACATGGCTTTAGTCTTATCTTCCTCCCAAAGGGCTGGAGAACCACCCCTTTTCTCCAGGTAGGTCTGATACTCACCTTGGTTTTCCTTTTATCTCAGTAGTATGCTCAACATTAAACAATCAGGCAACTAATGCATAGTTCCTGGAGATATTGGCTTCACATGATTTTTAGAAACTCACATTCATACAATTCCTCATGGAAAATTATTTGTTTTCATTTCATTAGTCTGGTGTATATTGCAAAACTGCTTCTGTCGATAACATTTTTTAACTTTTTATTTTAAAATAGTTTCAAACTTAAGGACAGTTACAAAAGTAATGCAAACCCCATACAGAGAACTCCAGCATACTCCTACCCTCTCCCAGATACTCAGATCAACCAATTTCAACATTTTGCCATGTTTTCAGTATCTACCTATCCATCATATATACATATATATATGTATATATCCATTTTCTGAAATGTAGGTTGTATAAATCATACATGCTCCTTGAACACTTAAAACTGCCATGTATATTTCCTAAGAACAAGGATATTCACTTATGTAATCACCTTAAGTACAGGTATAAAGCTCAAGAAAGTTAACACTGGTATAAAGCTTCCATTTATATTCCAATTTTTTGTATTTCTCAATAATGCCCCTCTGAGCCTTTTCTCCTCCCTTGCTAGATCTCATTCAGGATTATATATTGTGGTCATGTGGGTTTATTTGGGTTTAGACTGTTTGGAGTTCATTGGGAAGCTTGGATGTGTATATTCATGTTTTTCAGTAAATTTAGGAAATTTTCAGCCATTATTTCTTGAATATTCTATCTGCCCCTTTCTCTCTTTCATCTCCTTTCTCTCTTCATCTCTCTTTCATCTCATTCTCCATCATGTATACCCACTATGCATATATTGGTATGCTTGATGGCATTGCACATGTTCCTCAAGGACCTTTTCCTCATTCTTTCTTCTTTATGAACTTCATACTGAATGATTTCAATTTTCTTATCCACAAGTTCACTGATTCTTTCTTCACCAACTCCAATTTGTTGTGAAATCCTCTAGGGAATTTTTTATTTCTGTTCTTATGGTCTTCAGCTCTGTTTGTTTCTTTTTCATAATTTCATCTCCCTATTGATATTCTCTTTGTTCTCATCTATTGTTTTCCTATTTCCTTTTGTTCTTTGTCCATGTTTTCCTTTACTTCTTTGAGCATAGTTAGGACCATGTTTTTAAAGTTTGTGTCTGGTATGTCCTAGGTCTGGTTCTCCTCACTAATGGCCCTAAAATGTCTCATTCCACCATCTTGATCAGGTGGGACTATCAATAACATTCTGACACTATTTAGCTGTGTCATTAGGAAAGTCACCTCTAACTTCTTCACATGAATAACAAGGTCTGGCCTGACTAAATTTTCTTTTGCCCTTTCCAGGTTTAATTTTTATTCTATCTTTCCTTTAATAAGAATTTTTTTAAGTGAGCATTAAAAAAAGCATGATGACTTCTTTTTTGATATTGCCCCAAACACAGCACAGTATCTCACACCAGACTGGAAGCTCTTGAGTAGCCTAACACCCAATCCTGCTTTCTTCCATCAGCTGCATGTTGACCTTCGGGACCAACTAGGAGTCTTCTCCCTGAAAGGGAAGCCTACTACCTCCTTCATCTATATCATAGAGGAAAACAAACCAAATGCAAAAGGTAAGTGGGTCCAGGAAGCAGTGGGTCTCTGTAGATACATTTGTTGGGGGATTAGTCAGGACCCAGACACAGTGGGGTGCTCATTCTCATCAGTGATGGTCTCTTCTTCCTAAGACTCATTCCCTCATTAAGACCACCTTCCCTTGAGTCAAGGCCACTATTGATGCATCTTTCTTTAAACTTGTTCTAAATCATATCTTCTCTCTTCTCTTTACAGCTAAGAAAGCTCACACTGCCTCCCTTGTTGTTTCTCCTGGGGAGACAGCTGAATTTGATGTATTTTTCCACTCCCAGAAGGTTGGGAGAATGACAGGCACCATACACTTGTCAATTATCAACAACCAGTACGAGGAGACCACCATCTACATGGTGGGAGAGAGCTATGATGATGACATCACCTTAGACAACATCCACGGGCTGGTGACTTCCACTAGCCAGGAAGTCTCGTATATCTCTGAGGTCCCAGATATCACTGAGGAAAGACTTATGGAAGACTTTGTGGCAGGTAGGAGAATGAGCAATGAGGTGCTGACAACTCTTGGCCTTTGGAGCATTTCAGAATGATTGTAAAATTTAAATAGCAGATGAGCCAGATTCCTGAGATGTCAGAAATAAATGTCCCTATCATCACTGTATGCTCCTTTGTGCCTGGCTCAATAACTATATTCATTTGCCCATTTATTTGTGTGTCCACTCAATAAACATTTATTGTGCATTCAGTGCTCATGTGCCAGGTACTATGCTAAGCCCTGCAGTTACAAAGATTAATGAGAACAGTCTCTGCCCTTAAGGAACTTATCATCTGATATCCAAAATTCAGTTCAGCTAATAAGTAAATAAATGTCTCTCTGTAGTTTTCCCTATCCATATCCTTTATCTGATTGTGTGGGTATTGTCTGTTTCATCTGAACCATATAACCTAGATATTTTAAGAGAAAAGATGGGGTTGTTTAATTAGAGAAGGTATAAGGATTTGTGCCGTTTCTAGAGCTTGTTAGAAATGGGAATTTCAGGTCCCATCCTAGGCCTACCAATCAAAATCTGCATTTTGGCAATATCTCCAGGTGATCTGTGTACCTATCAAAGCCTAAGGAGAACTGCTCTACAGTCTATCAAAAACTGCAGCAATATTTGACTGACTGCATTCTTTGGGATTGCAGAAAATTTTACTTTATCACTACTGTTGAAAAGCTTTTGTTAAGTACCCTAATTGTGTGGCCAATTGCTTTGAAGTAAATTATAAGAACATTCCCACAGTTTTTCTAGGGGCATAATTACAGTCCTGGAATGTAGGTTTTGGTAGTCTATACAACATGAGTTAAAATCACTCTTCACATATCTGATTTTGCATCCCTGTTTACTGCTGCAGGACAACATCTCTCTTGTCAGTAGTAAAACCTAGTTGAGAAATCTGATTTCATATCTATAATAGGGCTGCCAGATTTAGCAAATAAGAATACAGAAGGCCTAGTTAAATTTGAATTTCAGATAAACAATAAATAATTCTGGTATAAGTATGTCCCATGAAATCTTTGGGAACAAACTTATACTGAAAAAACTTTCATTGTTTATCTGAAATTCCGATTTAACTGGATCTTCTCTATTTGATCCAGTTAATATTAAGAGTATTAAGACAATACTCTTAATAGTATTGTCTCACCAAACAAATGGAATTTGGGGCCTATGATTTCTCTTATTCACAAGGAGATACAGGCCAAGGCAGATCTGTGGAGCAATGACAAATGGATGGATGGATGAATGGTGGCTAAGTAGATTCCACTATGGAGGGGAAGGGCTTGGGGGGGGCGGTATCTTGCCGATCAGGGGTTCAAGGTTTTTCAAATATATCTATCCAAGGAGGAAGGGTTGCATAAGTGTGAAGCACAATGTCTCTTAGATGCTGCCTCCTCAGAGAGCGAAGGCCCTAGGAGGAAACCAAGCAGGACTCACCAGCCTTCTGCTTCTGTTTCCTAGATGCTCTGGTGGACCACATCCAGTTTGGGGACTGCCATATTGGCAATAGCTACAATGTGAGCTTCACAATCACTAATCACAGCCAAGGGACTATGATACGATTTGAATGGCCCACTTTAGCTACAATTTCTTTCTCCCCACAGGTAAGTAAAAGTCATTTACTGTTTTCTGGACTCTCTTAGACCTGAGCCAAGTCCAATTTGATTGCTAGCTCATTCCCATGGATGAACGGCCTGCTTCCCTAACAGTGAGACAGCCCAGGGACCATCCCTACTCGCAGGAGGTACTGACGGACACTATTCATGTTCCACTGGTGTAAGTAGGGAAGAGCAAAGAATGAAATCTGACAAAATGGTTGCTAAGTTGTGTGGAGGAATTCCAGAAAGGTCTGTATGGATGAGTCTTCCTTTCCCAAAGTATAAACCTGTGTTCCCCAAGGTATGTGTTCTTTAGAACATTAGTCCTAGAAAATGGTTCACTAGGGAAACGGACTTTGGCCCAGTGGTTAGGGCGTCCGTCTACCACATGGGAGGCCCGCGGTTCAAGCCCCTGGCCTCCTTGACCCGTGTGGAGCTGGCCCATGCGCAGTGCTGATGTGCGCAAGGAGTGCCCTGCCACACAGGGGTGTCCCTCGCGTAGGGGAGTCCCACACGCAAGGAGTGCACCCATAAGGAGAGCCGCCCAGCGCGAAGGAGGGAGCAGCCTGCCGAGGAATGGCGCCGCCCACACTTCCCATGCCGCTGACGACAACAGAAGCGGACAAAGAAACAAGACGCAGCAAATGGACACAGAGAACAGACAACCGGGGGAGGGGAGGGGAATTAAATAAATAAAAATAAATCTTTAAAAAAAAAAAAGAAAATGGTTCACTAAAAAGCTAAAAGATGAGTGGTAGGTTCTATAGGCAATGGAGGTTGCTGTGGTAATTAACAAAATTGTGTAAAGGTTTACAATAGCATGCCTGGCAGGAGTACAATTTGATAAATGTTAGATGCTGTTACTACAATTATCATTCTATCTAAGAGCCTCATACATGTAGTCAATCTACATATACAGGCCCAGAGGATGCATTTTTTTTTTGCCAAGACTTTTGGCTTGTCATAATCAGGTGTCAAGATTTCACAAGACTAAATTCCCAAAAACACTAACACCAGGCTTTTCCCTA
Source organism: Dasypus novemcinctus (assembly GCF_030445035.2). Classification (NCBI taxonomy): domain Eukaryota; kingdom Metazoa; phylum Chordata; class Mammalia; order Cingulata; family Dasypodidae; genus Dasypus; species Dasypus novemcinctus. The sequence goes on along the minus strand of NC_080690.1, from coordinate 16,215,780 downwards.
GATCGGCCACCTCCACCCTGGATGTGCCAAGGACATAGCGGTGACCATGAAGTCCGACGTGCCCATCAACCTGAAGAAGATGGAAGTCAAGTGTAAGCTCTCAAAGATCACATTTCAGCAACCTGCAGACCAGATCCCCGACTGGGATGACCGCATGCGCACAGTCAAATGGGTGGACCAGCTCAGAAACACACCAGGGGCTTTCACCACAAAAAGAAAAGTAAGTAGACATCAGAAACTATTCTGACCAGGCCTGACATGCTCAGATGCCAAATTCCTCTAAGATTCTATTTCTCATCATTTCCTTCTTTCATGGAAAAAAGAAAAGACTCACATTCTATTTGTCCTTGATTTCAAAAGTGACAAACTTCCAAGCATGCCACCTGTCATCCATACTACACATATCACACATACTACACATCTTAGCTGGGAGAGTTTTAGTTCCTGATGCCTGGTTAAGCAAGTCCTCCCACCTTCTTCTTCAAGAAGGTCCTGGCTCTCATCTTTCAGTTGTTTTCTTTTTCCTTCAGATGCCCAGAGTTGGATTAATCATAATCTTTGGTTCATAACAGGATCTCATTCTTGGTCCATGCATGCCCGTTTTTTATTTATTCCTTCATGAGTTTCTTTTTTATACTATAAAAACAGGAAGAACATCACCTACAAGTGTGGTTCTTACCACTTCATCCCCCTACCTTCCTCCTAGAGGTAATCACTGTCCTGACCCTTGTCTTACTTATTCCTGGATTTTTGTTTGCCTTTTCTTTTTTGAACTTATGCATTCTAACATGTGTATCATTTAGTTTAGTTGTTTCTCACACTCTAAAACTAATTATTGCCTGTGATCATCCATGTTGTTGCATGTGACTATAGTTCATCCATTTTCACCTAAATAAAATTCTAGTATTATGTATCCATTTTTCTTTTGAAAATTACTTGAAGCTTTTCTATCATGGACAGTGTTGCTATGGGCATTATTGTTCATGTCACATGTTCATTAGCAAGAGTTTATATTCCTAGAACTGGAACTGCCAAGTCATAGGATATGTGAAAGTTCAACTTTCCAAGATAATGCCCAGGTGTTTTTCTATGTGACTGTACTACTTTATACCCCTACCAGCAAAAAGATCTTTTTGATCTATGTCCTCTCTGACACTTGGTATTGTTAAACTACTTGATTTTCATCTTTTGAATGGATGTGAAATGGTATCTGTTAGGGCCTAATTTGCATTATCCTGATCACTAGTAACGTTGAACTTCATATGATGATTAGCCACACAAGTTATCTCTTTTGTGAGTCCTTTTTCATGCCTTTTGTGCATTTTTCAGTTATGATGCTTATCTTCGATTGAGTTATTTTTATAAAATCTTCAATTATTTGTCCGCAAATATCCTTACCCAATTTACACTTACCTTTTCACTTTCTTTAATGTTTCTTTTGATGAACAAAAAAAGTTCTTATTTTTTAATACAGTCAAATGTATCAATCTTTTCTTTTATACTTTACACATTTTGCATCTTATTTTTAAAATCTGTTCTAACAGAGCAGAAAGATATCCATTTATATTTTCAAAAAAAAAACAACAATTAACAGCTTTGCCTTTGATATTTACACTCTTGACCCATCTGGATTTTAGGTAGGGTGTAAGACAAGAATCCAGTTCATTTTTTTCCATCAAGATAAATAATCTTGATGAAAACTCTTTTTTTGTTTATCTCTTCTGTTGCCTAGTGATCTCCTGTGATTCCATTACCACATATCCAAATTTTATGTATGTCGACACTGTTTCTGGCTTTGCTATTCTATTCCATTGTCAGTCTGTCTATCTCTGTGACAGTTTTACAGTGTCTTAATTTAAAGAAATTACTTACAGAGCTTCATTTTCAGCCTTATTTCTGGAACAGAAGTTGTTCCTCCATACTGTTTCCTTCAGAAGTGTTTTGGTCATTCTTGGCCCTTTACTTTTCTACATAACTTTGAAATAAACCTACCAACTAATATGAGAAACCCTGGTGGAAACTTGTTTGGAATTGGATTGCATCTGTAGGTAAGTTTATCAAGAATTGACATTTTCATAATAGTGATTCATCCTTTTTATTAACAAGGTATAATTCTCCATTTATTTAGGTCTTCTGCAAAATATTTTTACTATATTCAGGTTTTTTTTATTTCTTCTTGAGTTAATTTTTTTTTTTTTTTAAGATTTATTTATTTATTTATTTATTTAATTTCCCCCCCTCCCCTGGTTGTCTGTTCTTGGTGTCTATTTGCTGCGTCTTGTTTCTTTGTCCGCTTCTGCTGTCGTCAGCGGCATGGGAAGTGTGGGCGGTGCCATTCCTGGGCAGGCTGCTCTTTCCTTTCACGCTGGGTGGCTTTCCTCACAGGCGCACTCCTTGCGCGTGGGACTCCCGCACGTGGGGGACACCCTTGCGTGGCACCGCACTCCTTGTGCGCATCAGCGCTGCACATGGCCAGCTCCACACGGGTCAAGGAGGCCCGGGTTTTGAACCACGGACCTCCCATATGGTAGACGGACGCCCTAACCACTGGGCCAAAGTCCGTTTCCCTTGAGTTAATTTTATTAAATTATTTTTTTCAAGGAATTTGTCCTTTAACTTTTCATATATATCTTTACAAAATTATTCATAAAATTTTCTAATCACCTGTTTAAATCTGTAGGATCTGTAGGATATCCCCCTTTGTATTCCTGATACTATTTATATTTTCTCTTTTTTTCTTGATTAATCTCACCAAATTTTTTTTTTAATCTTTTCAAATAAACAACTTTGGTTTTGTTGGTCCTCCCTGTTTTAGGTTTGTTTTCTATTTTGTTATATTTTTCCCTATCTTTGTGATATCATTTCTTCTACTTTCTTTGGAATCCATCTGACTCTAAAACGCATGCCGGTCTAGTCCTAATACTTACTGCTGTTCAATTTCTTCCTTTCCCAGTCTGTGAGTAATTTTAAGTTTCCCTAATAATTTATTCTGGCACTTGAGTTGCTCGCTGGGTGTCACTTTGCATTGGCAGAACAGAGCACTGAGTTATCTCCCCCTTATTCCTGTGAGAGGGTCGACTCTGCACCACTGAGAATATGGTTGCCTATGTTACAGGTGGTAGAGACAGATCCTGAGCCTGCCCACACCGTAGTGGAAGAAAACTATCGAGAACTGAGGCTACAGATCAGCGTAAATGTGGATTTTGCTTCATACCAGTGCCACGCGAGTGATGTGCATTTTAGGGAAACACTGGTTTACCAGACCCGAGTGTTTGAGTGAGTCATCAAAAGCCTCATGACACTTATCAGAGAAGTTCTTTTATTCCATCATTTATTCACTCATTCATCAAACATTTATTTAGTGTCCACTGTAGCTTATACCAGGCATTATCTCAATACACCACCCATCAGGGTCTTTTTAGGTCCAATAAAACATTCGGGTTCACAGAACTATTGAAGACCACACTTGACATCAAGATATAAGCCAGGAAACACAGCCAACCGGGCGGGTGGCATCAGGCGATCCTCTTCACTGGGAGCAGTACTTGCAACAGTCTTCACAGCCACCCAGGAACTGTTCCTGTTATCTCCTCCCCCCACACACCAGGTGACAGCGCAGACAACATCCACACACAGGGGTCTGGGGTTTACCTTGGCTTAGAAGTCCCATGTCCCACAGAGCTAACATTTCCTCTACCAAGTCCTGGTTTTGGCTTCCAGGGTCCCGGCAGGGGACGTGCCCAGTTACAAGAGTCAGTACATTCAAAGAACCCCAAAGCTCTATCTACTCTCCTAGTAATCACAGTTCCTCCCAGGCCACATGCAATTTACCAGTCAAGGGTAATTTTTACTTAAACAGTGTTGCCCAATAATTTAGCTGATATTTCTCCTTTATCAGGTTTCCAAGGTAATAGGACTAAAGTTAACTCAAGTTCAGATTTGTACTTGAAAAGATAAGGTTATGTTAACCCCTCACCCACACTCAGAGGTAGGGACACAAACACGTCTTGGGCCCTGCCTTCAAAGAGCTCATAGCCGGTGGTTGGGGTTGGGGATGGATAGAAGCAGGTAAACTATTGGCTGCAATATAGCATCCTCTGCTTACAGCAAAAGAGCACCTAAATCAGACCAAGATATGTAAAGAGACAGAGTGTCAGGGATGGCTTCCCCAACAGGGTTGAACCCAAGTTGAATTCTGGAGGACAAAGAGGAGGTAGTCAGATGAAGAATTGAGAGAAGGGTCATGGTGGGCAGAAGATCAATACATACAAAGACAGATAAAGAGGGGGGCCTGTGATTTACTTTGAGAATTACAAACAAAAAAGTAAACCACTGATGTGTTTACTTTATAAAAATTAGTAATTAACTTATTCAACTCATTTGCTTTTGTTGAAATTACTTTAAATGTCCTCTTAGCATTATCGAACCAAAGTATATGAGGCAAGAAGTGCAATCTTCTGCTGATGACCATGTCGCCTAAAGCCAGGGTTGACAAACTACGGCCCAGTGAAAAATCTGACCTGCCACCTATTTTTGTAAATAAGGTTTTATTGGAACACAACCATATGCATTCATTTACATATATTCTATGGCTCCTTTCACGGTACATCAGTAGAGTTGAGGAGTTGCTACTGAATCCACACAACCCACAAACCTGAAAATATTTACTATGTGGCACTTCATAAAAAGTTTGCAGACCCCTGACCTAACCAAGAACTCTTTTTATGAAAAGTTCTCTGTGCCACCCTACAAAATTTCTCCACTTTATAAAAAGGGTTTTTTCTTTAGGATAAAGACCAGAGCTCATTAATCCATATAATAGACACCACCCCCAACAGTTAAAGCACTTGGTTTCAGGCATATCTGCTTGGTCTACCAGAAATGGATAATGGAAATCTCATTCCTATACTCCTCTCTCTAACCTACTCCCCACCAAACTCTCAATTCCTATGGTTCTCCTAAAACCAGGAAGAGCATATATACTCATTTCTCTTACACAATCATTTTTTTGTATCAAGTCACCATCATCTTGCTGTGACTGTGATCAAGTTTAATAGTGAATCCAGAAAAAGCTTCTGCCTCCCTGTTCTTGTCTTACAGCAGGGAAATTTGAGGCATGAAAAGACTCAGCTGATTCAGAATTTGGGTTCAAAGCAACTAAGGTCTAAGTCTGTTTCTTAGCCAATGAAGGTGTCTCAGGCATGAGTCAAATAACTTTTGATCACAGGGGCATTGCTTCTGATGAGAGATGATTCAGGAAGGGGGTACTGCAGAATTTGCACTTTAGGGAGGTACTGTCAAGGGAAATAGATTTTATTTCTCTCTCATGGGAGTGTTTCAGATGAACAGACTAAGACTCCAGGATTCCTGGCATATATGCTAAGAGCTCATTGCATGCTATAGGGTGCTCATGGAACATAAGATGATTTTAAGTGCTAAACACTTGGATATTATTACTTTGGGGAGGCTTTTAACAGTGAGAATTTATTAGCTCACAAGCTTATAGTTTCAAGGCTGAGAAAAATGTTCCAGAGATCATCAGGCGATGCTTTCTTCCCACAGTATTTTTACTTTTAATGGTTACATATATGTGTATCTCTTTAAGAGGGAAATATAGCTAGTATATCAAGCACATGATTTCAGATTTTAAAATTTTTTTTAAATAATGACTCAAAGGGAAAAATTAAGCAATGATTTCAAATAAAATTTTTAAACATAATGACTCAAAGGGAAAAATTAAGCAACAGTAGAGGTGATAGTCAGACAGAAAAAGTTGTCTGCAGCACATGTATCAAGTTCATCCCCTTATCCTTTTGCAGGTTTGAGCTGATTAATTCAGGAAATGTGCAGCTGGAATTCACCTGGGTCTCAGAGGCTGGAAAGGCTGTCAGTTTTGCAATGCCAGATAACCAAGGTGAATGCAATGGCATGGAAAACCAAGGGATTATCCTAGGCCCCAGCTAGTAGAAGAGCCTCAGTCATGAAGTCAGCTGCTCAGACTACTCAGACTGACTTCCTAAGTAGCTAAGAAAAGGCAGAACAGAGGCCTCGTGGTGTCTGCAGAGCCAACTGACCTGAAAGCTTCAAGTACAGTCCTCTGCCCTCCAGAAGCCCAGACTCTGGTCATTGACGAGGCCAGTGCCCTCTCTCACAGATCCCTGGGAACCTAGGAATTTCCTCTTTGGGGTCTCAAATTTCTGACGGTTTCCAGACCCCTTAGAGAAGCTGATGAAAGCTATGATCCCTCTCCCCAGAAAAATGACACCTGTGCCAAATTTGCATTTAATAGGTTGAAGCACTCAAAACAGGGCCCATCACTTGGTAGGCAAATATTTTTTATTTTATTATTATTATTGTAATTTCAGAGATTCAAAGCCCTTTTGAAACTATGGAACCCCAGATTGTGAAGTCCTGCTTTTTCGAAGCAATGATTCTCCAAAAATTCTGTCCCTAGCCCATTATTATGAGGTGGAAGTTCCACAGATACTTTCATGACCCTCCCCTTTGAGCCACAGGTAAAACTAAGTGAAAGGAAACACACTTGAAACTTGATAATATTAGTAGAAACACTTTTCATGAGTCACCTGTGTGGGGGTGATGAGCCAATTCTTTACCAGAGTGCCTGAGGTTAAGGGTACCTGCTGCAAGAGGAGAGCTCACGGAGAAAGTGGGAGCCCCACCACCTGTCCTCTCACCGCGGTGGGGAGCGTCACCTTCTCTCCATCTCCTCAGGTTCCTCACATAAGGATCAGCTCAGCCAGGGCACGCACACGGGCAGTACCCTGGACAGCGTCCTGGACCACTGGACCGAGGCTTTCCCTCCCTTCGCTGTGGAGCCGTCCTCCGGTGTCATACCTGTGGGGAAGCATCAGAAGCTCAAAGTGAAATTCTCCCCGATGGAAGTTGGAGACTTCGAGAGCAGCCTTTTCTGCCAGTAAGGAAACGCACTCCCCAGAATCCTCTGTCTTTGAAAGGGCAAAGCTCTGCAGCTCTTACCCCTTTTCTGCCCCCCCACCACCACCATTCTTTCTAACCCTAACCATCCTCCCACTGCCCCCAAATTGTCACTTTTCTCTTTGGAAAGATTTTAAATGGCCAGACCTTGGAGAAAATAAGAATTTTGTCTTTGTACTGCTCATCAACCCTCTTTAGACTCTTCCGCCACCCCTCACCCCCTTCCTGGCCACACAGGATTCTGCTGAGCAACAGAATGATTGAAATACAGGTGGGTTCCTGTCCTTAGGCAGTCATGAACTTGGGAAAGCTTTCTTGTACCTTCTCTGAGACTCAATTTCCTCATCTATAAAATGGAAATAGCAAGACCCGCCTCATAGAGTTGTTGTATTAAGTTAATTTAAATAAAGAGCTTAGAACAGTGCCTGGCACACAGTAAGCACAATAAGCATTAGGTGATTGGTGGTGATGGTGGGTCTACCATGTAGTAAGTGAGGAATGCGTGGTGCCCAGACCCCAGTCAGAGAAAAGCTAATCCAACAGCATCTGACCAGGAAAGTCCTTAATGGGGTACCCACTCCCAAGAGAGCCCCAAGATGAACACCCATCCCACTGAGGAATTCTGTGAACTGTGGTCTAGGGTAGCAGAGACTCATGTCAGCCATGAGAGCCTCCTTGAGCCCCTCCAGTCACACCACAGGAATCCCTCCCATACTTGGGCTACTTCAGGTTGGTCCTGGGGCTAGATGTCTACTCACTTCTGGTTCCCCTTCTTCAAGGATTTTCAAGTCATTTTTCAAATTCCTATGAGAGGACCCTAAGTTTAAGACTGCTTATTTTCCAGTAGGGTGATTTTCTCACATGTAGTCATATTAGGGACACAGAAGGAACCAGAATTCAAGCTCAGTTGATTAATTCATCCATTCAACAATTAATTAATGAGTGCATACTATGGATCAGGCACAATTCAAGGTGCTAAGGTTATAGTGTCGACCAAAATAATCTCTGCTCTCATGGAGTTCACCCTCTGGTGGATATAATATTTCCAACAAATTAAGGAAGCAGCAACTAATTTTAAAATAAATAAAAATAACCTTATCTTATCAGGATTCCCAACCTGCCACCGGGAGAGCAAGGCCCAGTCCTGATAACAAAAGGGCGGAGTCTCTTGCCCTACTGCCATTTCGACCTGAAAGACTCAGACTATATCAGCGGTCATCGGCGAAACACTGAGCTCCGAGGACCTGGAGGTGGACCTCTGGACCCAAACACCCGGGTGATTGAGTTCACCAGTGTGGGCATAGGAGGAAAGAATCTCCGGTGAGTAGCTTAGGTTTGTATCACTTAAGTTCATATCAGTGAGTCCTTCTAAAGAACCCCAACAAAGACTTCAAAGAAGTGAGCTTGACTGAAGCAGGCATGATATGCTGGGATTTGGCTTTTAGAACTGCTCCATTAAGGAAGTTGAATTCTAGCGTCTCAAATTTGACATTAGGGAAAATTTGGAAGACTTGACAAGATAACCTTGACCACCACCTTGACTACAGAAGTGTCCTTGGTGTCATTATTACTGCAAATGTCAAAACCCTAGCCAAGTGCTAGATCTCCAGATGAGAAAGTTTCATTTCTACAATAATGAGAGCTCAAAACAGTCCCCCGACCCACCGTACAAACGCCAGCTTAGAAGCTTAGAAGGAAATTCTCAACCTTGACCCCCTCTCTCATTCTCTGCTGTTAACTCTTCTCCCTTGGCCAGGACCTTTACCATCCTGAACCCGACCAATAGCACCTACTCCTTCTCCTGGATCTCTGAAGAAATCGAAAGTTTCCAGAACCCTCCAGCCTTCACATGCCTCACAGAGAAAGGAATCATTCACCCCGAAAAGAAAGCTGAGGTGTGTGCTATTGAGGACCTCTCAACCCAGGGTTTAAATCATTCTAGTCCTCTCTGTGTAGCCAGTGTGCTGTGGAGTAGAAATAGAGTTAGGGAGAAAAACTTAAGGGTGCTTCGTTCTGCAAGTATTTTTTGAGTATCTACCACATGAGTTGAACAATCCTGATGAACCAAACAGACCTGAGCTCTCTTGGCTAGACAAGGAGCAAGAGAGCTTTAGTATTTGCAGTTGAAAAAACTGAAAATATTAAAGCAGGAAAAGTGAGCCAGACACCAATGCTCGGGGACCCTAAGACTCCTACAGTAGCATGAAGTGAAGAGTTATTTTTGTCCAAGGGGTTGACAACAGTGAAAGGAGACAAGTGTGTTTTCACTTGGTCAGACCAAAGGGCAGAACCGAAAAGAGATGTCCATGGCCCATAGCCCATGTTTTGGTCCTAAAGGTTTACACAGTGGCATAGAGTAGAGGGCCAGGCTTAAAGAAATGTGAACTTGCCAGCTAAAATGGATCTGTGGGTCACCCATATCCCAGTAATTTCTTCAGAAAATCTTGGCTAGAGAAATAAATCCCTGCAACAGAAATTATAAATTCAAATGTCTTCAGGAAGCTCACACAAATGAAGGAAGCAGCCCAGGGGGGACAGTGATAGGGAATTCTGGGTCCCAGGGCCAGCCGACCACAGCACTTCTCTGGCAAATAACCACACAGACATGCAGGCCCAGGACTACTGCCACTTCTGGAATTTTCAGGAGAAGGCAAAATTTCAGTGTTCTATGTGCCATAGAATTTCTAAATTCTTGATTTCCCCATTTTTGCATATTGGTAGCTAATTCAATATGTCTAGTACTTTACAAACAAAACATATCTGTGGGCTCTCCTCTTGTTTTTGGCCTCTGCCTATTTTCAACCTCTACTATCTAGTTAAGCATGACAGAATCCAGGAGCTGGGTGCACCACAGACACTGTCCTACTTGGGCGCGGTCCCTCCACAGCGCAGAACTGTGTCAGAGATGCTACCCGATTCCCAGTGAGACAAGTTGCAGAATCTTCTTACCCAGGGTTGTGCTGGTCTTCCGGTGAAGCCGCATGGTTGAAGCATGCAGCATCCACTGCACGAGGTGCTGGCACTTACATAGACCATGCATTTTAACCTGTCTTCTTCATTTCTGGCCAAACACCGTGATTCTTCCAATCAAACCTGATGGGTTGCAAAGAGACACAATTTAGCTCCAAGGAAAAATGACCTGGGGGTGGCTTTTGGAACTGGGCTTTCCTTCCAGGTCTCTCCACTTCTTTCTACCTTCTACTCCAGTCTCTCACTACTTACTGGCTCCTTCTCATATTTTTTTGACCACTTCCTTTGTAACTTGACTTAGCAAACAGCTTGTGGCACACCATGGCCCTAGCCCAACTCACAGTATCTTTTACTGTCACTTCTACTGCCAGCTGGCCTAGTCACTCAGTTTTCTAATTCTAAACTGAGAGAGAAGTGCGGTTGGCCCTGCTAATCATATTGCACTTGGCTGTGTGCCAGGCTACAGCTGCACAAGCATGTGGGTTGTCTTTGTTTGGAATGAGTACCAACTCTTTAGTCCAGTTAGCTATGGCACAGCCATGCCATCCAAACCCATGGCAGAAAATATGGCAGCTTAGGCAGCAGAGTCTGTGGGCTGGAGAGGCCCCTTAGCAGGAAGTGTGGGCAGAACAAACAGATACTGGTGTAGTTGGTGTGCCCTTTGTGCCCTTACAGGGACTGGAAAAGGTGGCGATAATTGCAAAATGTCAGTCTCCATGGCCCTACTGATGACAAACCTCTAAGGGCCATGGGATAAGCAAACAGAAGGGCCTTTTATCACTCTGTTCCAAACTGTCTTCTTAGGTCATCTTCCAATTCACACCTCTCCATCTGGACATCACGGAAGCATTCTGGACTTTCTTAATCCCTGAACACAGTATCACAGTCCCCTTCCTGCTGGTAGGCAAAACCACTGACCCTCTTATCTCTCTGGACAAGTCTCACATCAACTTCAGTTGTCTGCTCATCGGTAAGGCAGTCCTGTCAGTTTATATTTGGGGTTGGCATGACCTGGGTGAGGGGACCCAGCAGTGAGCTCCGGGGTCTGACTTGGACAAGGAATCCAGAGGCATGCCAGAGGGCCTCTATCACTTCTCAAATAGCCATAAATTATTCACCTCTCAATCTAATTCCCATCAAGTATCTTTTAAATCCAAACACTAATAACCTGTGGAAATTTAGGAGCCTAGTAACAAATCCGACTTGGCAGAGTCTTTGGGATCTGTGCCACAGTGGTTAGATTTCTCTGCCATCCTTTCATGCATTTATTCAATTCAACAAATGTTATTGAGCCCCTACTATGACCCAGGTCCTGATCTGTGGCCTGAGAATACACCAATGGACAAAACACAAAGCCGTTGCCCTCATGATGTTTATATTCAAATAATAGAAAGCAGACTACTAAAAAATAAATCAGTAAAATATATGGTGTGTCAATGTTGACAAATGCTTTGGAGAAGAATAAAGCAGGATGGGGGCAAGACGGAAAGCAGTAGGCAGCAGGATTTGATAGAATGATCCCGGGAAGGTGACATCTGAACAGAGACCTGAAGGAAATAAAGGACGCGCTTGCCAGGTCCCTTTAGAGTTCTATGAATTGAACACACGGATGTGTGTGTATGTGCAAGCACTAAATGCATAGAGATGTCCATGCTAGTGAAAATTAGAGTTGACCAAGAAGGACCCAAGTTTTTAAGCCAGGGGAAAATAAAACTAAAGCCAGAGAACTTTGTAATACTTTATTCAGTTTTTTATGTATAAGAGTAAATTCTTTATAATCAGTCAATTTATGTGGCGTCGTATAAGGGAAAATGTAATAATCTCTCCTCATCCATTCTATCCCAGCCTTCCCTTTCCATCAAAACAAACCAATGTTCACAGTTTGGTGGGTATAATTTCCACACATTTCTTTTCATACATGTAAGCAGGTAGGAGGGAGACTGTGGCAGTTATTAAGATTTCTGAACTAAAAATAAATGAAATAATACCACACACATTACTCTTCAGCTAGTATCTAAACTTTAAAAGGTAACAGAGATGGTGTCCAGATAAATACATATAGCATTAATTCTTTTTAAAAGGCATAAGATTTCATAGTCTTTGAAAATGGGCTGAATTTATAGAACAATCTTATTTCATTTTTTTTCTTTTAATCACCCAAAAACCACATTTATGGTAAAGAATTTTTTAATTATTCCAGCAATCTTTAGTATGGATATTCCAAATTTTGTTCAGTAATTCACAAGTTGCAGGACATAAAGGTTGTTCCCAATGTTTTTTGCCATATAAATAATGCAACAATAAACATCCTTGTATGTGTGTCCTATAGCTATATAGGAGCTTTCAAAAGATGGAATTTCTATGTTTTTTATTTTAATAAATGTTGCCAGATTATTTCCCATTAAATTATAGTGGTTCATATTCCCAACAGCAAGGTTTGAAATGATCCTTGGAAAGTGTTCAGCAGAGATTATACAATGACTTCCGTTCATAAATATTGAGTTTACTCTGCAGGGCACCCCAGAAGGTACAATGGAAACAGAGTCCTGGCTGTGGGGATAAGTGTCATGGATAGGAATGAGATGTTGAGAAATACAAGCAGGCATTTGGAAAAGCGAAAAAATGGGGAATCTCTTCTGAGAAGGCTTTCCCCTTGCCTGTGGAGCAGTATCTACTAAGATACTTCAGAGAGCAGACCTGAGACCTGCTGAGGCCTGTGTTCCCTCCTCAGGCAGAGAAGCCAGAGAGACCGTGCAGATCATCAACAAGGAGGAGCAGGGCTTCAGTTTTGCCTTCCAGGATGACTCCCGATATTCCGAAGGCTTCAGCAGTAGCCTGACCGTACGTCCCATGGAAGGCTGGATCCCACCAGTGTCCAGGTAACAAAAGGAGGAAAGCCCCAGGACTGCTCCCTCCCAAAACAGCTGGAGCCCAGGCCTGGCAATCAAGAGAACCAGGTTTCCCTACAGCTCCTTTCTACTCAAGACTCATTTCTCAAGTCTCTTCCAACTCTAAAATTTAGACCCTACCAACTCCTTCTCTGATCTACTTATTCCCTTTTGCTCATTTTCCTAATGAATTGTTGTAGCATTGAGAATTCTCAGCCCTTGTTCTCCATATTTTCTCTTGTGTTTATTTTCTTTTCCTAGCTTTTTTTAGCACTTTTTAATTAAAGTTAATAGATCACAAAGAACATTACATTAAAAAACATGAGGTTCTCATATAACCTACTCCCCACCCCCTTCATTTTTGTAAATTGTGTTTTTTGAAGATATATACATCTCAGAAACTGTTACATTGAAAAACATAAGAGGTTCCTGTATACCACCCACCTCCCACCCCACTCCTCCCACACCAACCTCCCACATCATTGTGACACACTCATCGCACTCAGTGAACATATTTTGGAGCACTGCTGCCCCACATGGATAATAGTTTACCCTGTAGTTCACACTCTCCTGCTTTCTTTTGTATTTGTGAATCCAAGACGAATGTCCACGCTTGCCTGGCAAAGCTCAAACATTCATCTTAATTGGAGTTATGGTCCTTTTTCCTCATAGAGTATCTGCTAACCCACTGCTCCCTCATGTTTTTTAGCAGTTTTTTAGCAAGTTAGCCCATATAGTTAATAAGCTTTTTTGTTCCCAAACCAGGTTCCCCATTGATATTTTCTTCACACCTAAGCAGGAAGGAGATGTAAATTTTAATTTGATCTGCAATGTGAAAAAGAAAGTCCAACCTCTCACCTTAAATGTCAAGGCTGAGGGATATTCTATGAATGTGGAAGTCAAGTGCAAAGACAGGACTGGTTCAGTTACCCTCTTGACGCCCAACCAGACCAATGTCATCAACTTTTATGAGGTAAAGGTGTGAGAGGGCTTTTCTCTCTCTCTCAGTTTCTACATTGGCTGGGAAAAAGGGAACAAGGAAATAGTAGCTGGAACTTTCTGTTTCAAATGCCAGGGAGACCAGAAGAACAGGAGCATTTCAGGAGAAGCTTCCTCCCTAGAATATGTATAGCTATGATGAGAAAGCATTTTAAATGTACTTTTCAGGGGGTGGCGAGATTGTGGGGATGGGGAAGAATGCTTGTATTAAAGATATAGGAAAGTACGTTTGACTACCAGGGGAGCTCAAAGAATGAAGCTGCCTTGTTTTTCTTGAAATGCAAAAGGCCCCCAATGCTTAATGGCTCTTGCTGAAAATCTGACTGCATTAAGCTAATAATGCTCAACTTACTACCACCACCTGCCCGTTCCTATTTCCCAAAGGATATTTCCCCCCAACATAGTACATATCCTGACCCCAGAGAAGGGAACCCTGGTTTGCATTCACTCAACGTATTACTCTACTGTCTGTCTCCCAGGTGGAGTTAAATGAATGCGTTCAGTGTGAATTAATCTTTATCAACACTGGGAAGTTCAACTTCAGCTACCAGGCCGAGCTGTTTGGTTCCAAAGCCCAGCTGCAGTACTTGCAATTTGCACCCATTGATGGCTCTGTGGATGTGGGACAGAGTGTACATGCCACCTTGTCTTTCCAGCCATTTAAAAAGATTGTGTTGAAGGGCTTGGAACTCAGAATTAAGGTGAGACCATTTAACATTGTCCAAACGCCGAAAGTACATACAGCATCCTGCCTTGAGAGTATTTCTTAAATAAACGGACTTGTGGCCTATTGAATCAGAATATCTGACGATGGAGCCCTGGGGCCTGTGTTTTTTAAACCAACCCACTGCTTCCCTCCTTCACTGGGGACTCAAGTAGCCTTTCCTTCCACTCGCCTTCATCACGGCCACCTGCTGTTCCCTCCACAGATCAGTCACGGCCCAGCGTTTACATGCAGCATCTCGGGCTGCGCCGTGAGCCCAGCAGTCCATTTCTCCTTCACCAGCTACAACTTTGGGACCTGCTTCATCTACCAAGCAGGGATGCCCCCTTACAGACAAACTCTGGTTATCACCAACAAGGAAGAAACGTCTATGAGGTAAGCATCTTCCCAGAACCTCCAAACGAGTCTGCAGCTCCTCCTCAGTGAAGTCCTGCCAAGGCAGAAGAAAGAGGTTTATGGGAAAGAGTCGCCACAGATGGGCATGAATCCCGGGTCCTCTTTTCAGGTGCCCCACCATGAATACTCAGATAAGTGTGAACTGCTCTGCTAAAAATCCTTGTCTTAAGGTGGGGAGAGCAATGGCAAATGAACTGATGGGAGGCTTGGTGGCTTCCATTTTTTTCCCCCCATGTAATATATGTGAAAACTGAGGTTCGGAGAGTTAAAAAGTGAATTTCTCAGGCCAGTGACCTCACAGAAAATGGCAGCTCTGAGTTCAGGCCGTCTGATCCAGCCTCTCTGTGCCACTCCTGTGTGGCATGTTCCAGTACAGGTTTCAGGCCCCACTCCACATCTAGTCAACAGAACCTCCAGCATCTTCCCTGGACAAAGCTCTTGGGATAGTGCTGTGCAATACAACTTTCTACGGGGATGGAAATGTTCTGACTGTCCAATAAGGTAGTCTGCGGCTAGCTGTGGCTGTGACTGTGGAGCACTTGACATGTAGCGAGTGCAACTCAAGAACTGAATTTTTTATTTTAATTCATTTTAATTTTAATTCAAATAGCCACATGTGTCTAGTGGCTACTGTATTGAATAGCACAGGTCTAGGTTCAAATCCCAGCTATTCCCTAGTAGTGTGATCTTGAGCAAGTTTTTTAAACTCGGTGCCTCTGTCTCCTTGTCTGAAATGGGGACTAATAATAGTGCCGCCCTCACAGGACTACTATGAGGATTAAATCCGTTTTGGAGAGAGTATCTGGAACTATGCTTGGGACATAGGAAATGCTTGAATTTTGTTAGATGCTGCTATTGTTGTTGTTGTCGTCATCATCATCATCATCACCAGCATTCAGAATATGAATTACTACAGGGGTGCCATATAATTTTAAAAACTGATTTTTAAACCTTACCTACTTACACTCTTTCCTATATGATTTAATTTAATCTGAATCGTACTCTGTTTAAAACATTCAGCGCTATCCATTTGCCTTCTCTAAATATCCCTTAGGTTGTATCGGAGAGGTCTAGTGCCTTCCTATTCACAGATGGAGTGAGGTGGACATGATCTTTCAAGATTCCTTCTAGTTGAGCAGTTAATAAAAATAATAATAATAATAGCTCACCTTTATTGAAAGTTTCCTCTGTGCCCTGTTCAGTGACTGCTTTAGCCACCTCAGATCACTTTATTCTCATAAACAACTCAATGAGAGAGGTATCTCTACCCCCATTTTACAGATGAGGAAACAAACCCAAAGGGGCTAAGAAACTTCCCAAGGTCACATAGCCTGTTAGTGGTAGAACCTGGATCCAAACTCCCGTCTGTCTTTCTGACCAATACACACTCCTCTCCACTGTGCTTTGCCACCTCATTACTTCTAGAAGCACTTTCTTCTTATGAGAAGGTGTGACCAGTAGAGTGGACCAAAGAGCTTTGGGTAAAGGGACTTACGACCTTAATCTTGAAGCCTGGTTCTGCCAGGATCTCAGGGTGTGATTTGGGATCTCTTGACTGTGCCTCAGAGAGGATTCATGAGCTGGATCATTGCTGAGATCCTTTCCAGCTCTTAAATTCTATGATTCTGGGAAAGCAGAGCCAGAAATCCATCCATGCCCAGGCCAGGCAGAGAGATAAGAGGACAGAATCAGCCCATTCTGGGTCAGGCTTCTCAGAGCTTATGACCTTCCTCTTGGGTTTTCTCCAGCATAGATTGTTTATACACCAACACCACTCATCTCGAGGTGAACTTCCGTGTCGATGTGATAAAGCCAGGAAAGACGCTGGAGATTCCAATCATCTTTTATCCTCGAGAAAGTATCAATTATCGAGAACTCATCCCCTTTGAAATCAACGGGCTCTCACAACAAATAGTTGAAATCAAAGGGAGGGGCACTGAAATGAAGGTAAGAGACTGGGCAGGTCCTCGGGATTGGCACCCTCCCTCCTGCCCTTCCCAGCCAGCCTTGCCCCCTGAGCCCACACACCCTTCCTCAGCTCTGCACATCTCCTGCCCCCAGGCTGCTCTGCTGGAGGCCAACCAGTCCACCCCTCCCCAGTGAATCACAAATCTTATTCAAAACCAACTTTACCAATTCAACGGATACTGGTAATCCTAGGCCATGGAGAAACCTTATCCTGGAGAAGTCCAAGACTATCAGATGCAGTGTCCTGTGGACTCCCGCATTAGGACACATTTTGATTTCAGATTTAATTGACAAGATTTGCTTTAAGCAACCTATACAATGACATACATTTCAGTGACAAAACAGCTTTTCTTTACAATTCCATTGATTAACATTCTTCAGTCTGCCACAAATTTCAGGATTGTATTTGAGGCTCATCGTTCTGGCCAGGTGCCCCTGATAAAAAGGAAATAGTCCAGTCCAGCTGCTAATCTCTTTCTTCCCAGTATCTGGTTAACGGTTCAGGTATCATGTCTCCAGCCACAGGCCTTGACAGAACCTCTCCCCCAAGCTCAGGGCCTGAGCCCTCCCCCTTCCCCATGCCCACCCTGACTCTTAAACTGACTAGATCCCACCCTTCCTCTTGCAACCCGTGTAAACTTGGCTTCCTCACGAAGGCCTCTCCTGACCCCCTAGTTGGCTTCAGTCTCCTATAATGGGCTCTTAAGCCCATTATACAAAGATACAAAGCTTTTCCTTTGTATCTCTTAACCCAGTTGTCATTATGTAATTGTGTGATGAGTTGTTTAGCCGGCACTTTATGCACATAATGAACACCCATCCTATGTGAAGATAGCAGGACACCAGCAGTCAGGGAACCAGTCTTGCCTCACCAATGTAGGCACATCATAAATATCAGTTTATTTTTCTCATTAACTTATGAACCTTTCTCCCCTGCTCTCTTTCTTGTCCCATAGATTTTAGTCCTAGATCCAGCCAATAGGACTGTGAAGTTAGGAGCCGTCCTGCCAGGACAGGTTGTGAAAAAAACGGTTTCTCTCATGAACAACAGCCTCGCCCAGCTCACATTCAACCAGTCAATCCTGTTTACACTTCCAGAACTCCAGGAACCTAAGGTTGGTGCTCAGGGGTCGCAGTGGCCTCTTCCTGCCTCCCCATGCTAAGGGTGACTGTGCTGGCAACACCAACAGCTCACATTTATTAAGCACCTGCAATGTGCCAGACCTTTCTAAGAGCTTTCCATGTGCTCTCTCTGTTCATCTTCACCAAAACAGTGTGGAGTTGCTACTTTTTTTCTTTTTTTTTTTTTTCTCTACCTCCCCCCACCCCAGTTGTCTGCTCTCTGTGTCGATTCGCTGTGTGTTCTTCTGTGACCACTTCTATCCTTATCAGCAGCACCGGGAATCTGTTTCTTTTTGTTTTGTCATCTTGTTGTGTCAGCTCTCCGTGTACGGCGCCATTCCTGGGCAGGCTGCACTTTCTTTCACGCTGGGTGGCTCTCCTCACGGGGCGCATTCCTTGCGCGTGGGGCTCCCCTACGTGGGGCACACCCCCTGCATGGCACGGCACTCCTTGTGTGCATCAGCACTGCATGTGGGCCAGCTCCACATGGGTCAAGGAGGCCCGGGTTGAACCGCGGACCTCCCATGTGGTAGGCGGACGCCCTATCCATTGAGCCAAGCCTGCTTCCCAAGTTGCTACTTTTACGGTTCTCATTTTACATGTAAAGAAACTGAGCTTTAGAGAAGTTGCATACCTCTAAAAGGAAGCAAAGGGCAAGAGAACTGGTCTGGATGGGATTCAGTAGATCTGAGTTCTAATAAATATGTATCTTTGTTGTAGGAAATTTGAAAAGTTTTAAAAATCAAAAAACTAAAATTATCCCATAATCAATCTCATACCCAGAAACAGCCACTTTAACAATCAGATGGCTATCTTTCCATAATTTTTCTTACGCATTTTTTACAAAAATAAAATTGTAAAATGTGAATTGTTTTGAAGCCTGCTTTTGTAACCTGGCTACATATCATAAACATTTTCCATGTCATTAAATATCATTTGCTGGGGGAAGCAGACTTGGCCCAGTGGTTAGGGCATCCATCTACCACATGGGAGGTCCGCGGTTCAAACCCCGGGCCTCCTTGACCCGTGTGGAGCTGGCCCATGTGCAGTGCTGATGCGCGCAAGGAGCGCCATGCCATGCAGGGGTGTCCCCCACGTAGGGAGCCCCATGCACAAGGAGCCCCACACACATAAGGAGAGCCCCCCAGCATGAAAGAAAGTGCAGCCTGCCTAAGAATGGCACCACACACATGGAGAGCTGTCACAACATCATGACGCAACAAAAAGAAACACAGATTCCCGTGCCACTGACAACAACAAAAAGCAGATGAAAGAAGAACGCACAGCAAATTGACACAGAGAACAGACAACTGGGATGGGGGGAAGGGGAGAGAAATAAATTTTAAAAATCAATCTTTAATTAATAAATAAATACATATCATTTGCTCACTTCCAGCACTGTCGTGTAATGGATCAATTCTCTATTTCTGGACATTTCAGGTGTTTCTAACTTTTTATACTATAAACAACATCATAGTTTCTGGTATCTCACCTTCTGTGTAACTCCATGACTCTGCTAACAAAATGAGTTAGAAAAGGGGTAAGAAAAGGAATTAACATTTAGGGTGCCTATTATAAGCCAAAAATTTTATACAAATGCTCTTCATCTTCCCCTTAGAGCAAGTCAATGGTACTGTCTGTGTAGTTTACAGGTGAGGAAACTGAGGCACAGAAAGCTTAAGTACTTTATCAAGGATCGCACAGCTGATAGGAGAGAGCAGAAATGGGAATTGACCCCTGGGTTGGGGCAGTCCCAGAGACAAGACCCTGGGGGACTCAAAGCCTGAGAAGCCTCCTGGCCTCAGCAGCTGAGTCTGGTTGTCGTTTCATCCAGATCATCACCTTGACGCCCTTCCAGAACATTACTCTGAAGCCCAAAGAAGTCTGTAAGGTGGACGTCATCTTTGCCCCGAAGAAGCGTGTCCCTCCCTTCTCCGAGGAGGTGTTCATGGAGTGCTTGGGGCTCCTGCGGCCCCTCTTCCTGCTCAGCGGCTGCTGTCAGGCCCTGGAGATCTCCCTGGACCAGGAGCATCTTCCCTTTGGACCAGTCGTGTATCAGACACAAGCCACACGCCGCATCCTCATGTTGAACACTGGCGATGTGGGAGCAAGGTAGGAGAGTGGTGCCCCCACCCCAAGGCTAGAGCAGACATTTTTGTCCTTGGATTTGCCCTGGACTCGACCCTGAACAAGACCCTGGTCCGCAAGGGCAGGCACTTTTTGTTTCTTTCTCCTCCTTCCATCTCTGTGTCCTTCACACCCAAACCCCTTTCCTTCAGAAGTGACAGCAATGGCCTCGCCGGCATGGCTACTGCAGCCATGATTCCAAAAATTAATATCGTAGAGAACATTTGATCAGTACCCTTTCCATGGCTTAACTCATTTAATCCCAACAATTCTCTGAGACCAATAGTAATAGTAATCCATCTTACATAGGAGGAAACTGAGAGACAAAAAAGTCAAGTAACTGTTACAAGATCCTATATTTAGCAACAACTTACAACATCCAGGTACAATGCTGAATCATTTACATACACCATCCCATTTAATTATCACAGAGCCATCCAAGGTACTGTCCCCATTTCACAGGTGAAAGTGAGGCTCTAAGAGATTAGGTGAATTACCAAGGAAGGGAAAGAGACAGGATTGGAGTTCAGGTGCATCTCGGGCAACTTTCCTTTCCAGGTTCTTCCCTCTTGCTGGGCAGTGACTGCCCCTCACTGCTCAGCCATGTTGTGGTGGCCACATACCTGCAGATACTTCTCCTAGGTCCTAGAGGACATGCAGAAAGCCCAGGCAAAGTCTCCTGTTCTCAGGGGGATTGAGGACACCCTCCACATATTAGTAAACTGTCTTATCCTCTTTTGTCTTGGAAAAGGTTTAAATGGGATGTCAAGAAATTCGAACCTCATTTCTCCATCAGCCCAGAAGACGGCTATATCACTTCAGGCATGGAGGTTTCTTTCGAAGTGACCTATCATCCCACTGAAGTGGGAAAAGAGAGTCTCTATAAAAACATACCCTGCTTCATCCAGGGAGGCAATCCTCTGACCCTCACCCTGTCTGGAGTCTGCGTCGGGCCACCTGCAATAAAAGAGGTTAGTAAGTCTGCCCAGGGCGGGCCAGCGGCTGAGCAGAGTGAGCCCAGCAGGCCATCTCATTCCCAGAACTCAGCAGGGCCCCCTGGAAACAGGTGGCTCTGTTCAAATAGTCCTCGGTGCCTGGAGCAAACATTCAGTCCTGCTCCCTCCCACCTCAGGGTCTTTGTACAGGCTATTCCCACTGCTGGAATGTTCTCTCCCCTCTTCATTTTGTTATTCCTGTTTATCTTCATTTTGTTATTCCTGTTTACTCTTCGGGTCTTTTTTAAAAATAAAATTTTATTGAAGTATATCATTCATATATGAACATGCATAAACAATAAATGTATAGAAAAATTTGTAAATTTACCAAACAAACATGCATATGATCATACAAGGCTCCCATATAGCTCCCCACCACCAACACCTTGCATCATTGTGAAACATTTGTTACAAACTATGAAAGAGCATCATCAAAATATTACTGCTAACTCGAGCCCACATGTTTGACATATTTCCCCCAACTCACCCAATTGTTAACACCTTATATTAGTATTACATATTTGTTATTGTTCAGGAGAAAGCGTTCTCATATTTGTCCTGTTAACCACAGTACATCATCCACCACTGGATTCCGTGTTATACCGTCCCACGCTTCGTACAATCCATCCACAGTGGACACTCGGTGGCTCTCATTTTCTTCACAGAGTTGTGCTGATATAACTCAGTCAATTTTAGAACATTTTTATTACTCTAAAAGGAAAAAATCCCATGCCCCCTTATATCCCCCTATTGTGCCTTAGTATTGAAAAAATATCTTACCATTGCTGCAAAATATTATAGTATTACTGTTAACTATTATCAATAAGTTACATTAGTTGTAATCACTAGGTGATATACAGGAAAATTACATTTTGTCAAAGAGCATTCTTATATTTATACTATTAACCACATCCACCATCAAAATTACTACGTTATACATTCTCTAGATTACTATCTAGTTTCCTTTCAACTGAAATTTACTTCCACAAATTAACCCTTTCAACCACAATCACATTCATAAATCTGCAGTGTTCGTTGTATTCATTATAATGTGTTACTCTATTCATTTCCACACTTTTACAATTAACCTCATTAATAATGTTACATACATGAGGCATCATCTACCATTCTCAACCCACCTTCTATTTCCTAGTAACCTATACGCTAGAGTTTACCTCTGTGCATTTACTCATTGTATTTAGTTCATATTTGAGGCCGTACAATATTGTCCTTTTGTGTCTGGCTTACTTCACTCAACATAATATTCTCTAGATTCATCCCTGTTGTCATATGCATCCCAATTTCATTTCTTCTTACAGCTGAAAAGTATTTCACTTGTGTATATACCACATTTTGTTTATACATTCATTGGTTGATGGATACTTGTGTTAATTCCATATTTTAGCACTTGTGAGTAATGCTGTTATGAACATAGGTGTGCAAATGTCGGTTTGCATTCTTGCTTTCAGTTCTTCTGAATATATTCCTAATAACAGGATTGCTGGCTCCTATGGCAGTTCTACATTCAGCTTCTTGAGGTACTGCCAAACTGACTTCCACAGAGGCTGCACCATTCAACATTCCCACCAGCAGTGAAGGAGTGTTCCTCTTTCTCCTCATCCTTTCCAGACTTGTAGTTTTCTCTTTTTTTTAATGACGTCCATTCTATAAGGTGTGAAATGGTATTGAATTGTAGTTTTGATCAGCGTTTCCTTAATGGCTGTGTGATGTCAAGCATTTTTTCATGTGGTATTTGGCAATTTGTATTTCCTCTGGAGAAATGTTTATTCAAGTCTTTCGCCCATTTTTCAATTGGGTTGCTTGTCTTTTTGTCATTGAGTTGTATGAACTCTTCATATAACATGGATATCAAACCCTTATATGATGTGTGGCTTCCAAATATTTTTTTCCCATTGACTAGGCTGCCTTTTTATTACTATTTTCTTGACGAAGTCTTTTGAGGAACGAAAGTGTTTCACTTTGAGAAGGTTCCATTTATCTATTTTTTCCTTTGGTTGCTCATGCTTTGGGTGTAAGGTTTAAGAAAATACCACCTACCTGCTGAAGTTCAGGAGAGGGAAAAAGAAGGTGTAATATGAGGGCATTTTCAGGTCTTGAAACTGTCCTGAATGATACTGCAATGACAAATACAGGCCATTATATATCCTGCCATAACCTACAGAATTGAGTGAGAGAGAATATAAACTACAATGTAAACTATAATCCATACTTAGTGGCAATGCTCCAAAATGTATTCATCAACTGCAGCGAATGTACCACACTAATGAAAGAAGTTGTTAATGTGGGGAAAGTGGGAGGTGTGAGGAGTGGGACATATGGGAATCCCTTATATTTTTAAATGTAACATTTTATGTAATCTAAGTATCTTTTAAAAATAAATTAAAAATCTATTAAAAGAAAATACCACCTACCACAAGATCTTGAAGACGTTTTCCTACATTTTCTTCTAGGAATTTTATGGTTGTAACTTTTATATGTTGAGCCTTGATTCATTTTGAGTTATTTTTGTATAAGGTGTGAGATAGGGGTCTCTTTTTTTCTTTAGGATATGGCTATTCAGTTCTCTCAGCACCATTTGTTGCATAGATTGTTCTGCCCAGCAGGATGAGGTGATAGTATTGTCAAAAATCACTTGACCATAGATGTGAGGGTCTATTTATGAGTTCTCAGTTCAATTCCATTGGTCAATCTGTCTGTCTTTATGCCAGTACCATGCTGTTTTTACCACTGTAGCTAAGTAATATGCTTTAAAGTCAAGAAGTGAGAGTCCTCCAACTTCATTCTTTTTTAAGATATTTTTGGCTATTTGGGGTCCCTTACCTCTCCAAATAAATTTGATAATTGGCTTTTCAATTTCTGCAAAAAAGGCTGTTGACATTTTTATTGGAATTGCACTGAATCTGTAAATTAGTTTGGGTAGAACTGACATCTTAGCGATATTTAGTCTTCCAAACCATGAGCACCGAATGTCCTTCCATTTATTTAAGCCTTCTTCTGTATCTTTTAGCAATGTTTTGTCATTTTCTGGATATAGGTCCTTTATGTCCTAGGTTAAGTTTATTCCTAAATATTTGATTATTTCAGTTGCTATTATAAATGGAACTTTTTCTGATTTCCTCATCAGATTGCTCATCAGTAGTGTATAGAAATGCTACTGCTTTTTGTGTATTAATCTTGTATCCCACCATTTCGCTGAATCCATCTACTAGTTCTAGTAATTTGTTGTGGATTTTTCAGGATTTTCTAGATATAGGATCGTATCAGTGAATAGCCAAAGTTTTTCCCTTCCTATTTTGGTGACTTTTATTTCTTTTTCTTGCCTATTTGCTCTAGCTAGAACTTCTAGCACAATATTGAATAACAATGGTGACAGTGTGCATCCTTGTCTTGTTCCTGATCTCAGTAGAAAAGTTTTCAGTCTTTCACCATTGAGTACAATGCAAGCTGTAGGTTTTTCATACAGGCACTTTACCATATTGAGAAAGCTTCCTTCTATTCCTATTTTTTGTAGTGTTTTTATAAAGAAAGGTTGCTGTATTTTGTCAAATGCCTCTTATGCATCAATCAAGAGGATCATGTGTTTTATCTTCTTCAGTGTATTAATGTGATTTAGTACACTAATTGATTTTTCTCGTATTGAAAATCTCTTTGCAAGTATTTTGTTGAGGATTTTTGCATCTATATTCATTATAGATGATCTGTAATTTTCTTTTATCATAGTATCTTTATCTGGTTTTGGTATTAGGGTGATGTTGGCTTCATGGAATGGTTTGGTAGTGTTCTTTCCTGTTAATATTTTGGAAGAGCTTGAGCAAGATTGGTATTAAAGCATCTTTGAATGACTGGTAGAATTCACTGTGAAGCCAACTGGTCCTGGGCTTTTCGTCTTTGAGACATTAAAGTCTGTTTCAATCTCTATATTTATGATTGGTTTGTTGAGGTTTTCTGTTTCTTCTAGGGTTGTTGTAGGTTGTTCATGTGTTTCTAGAAATTTGTCCATCTCATCTATATTGTCTAATTTTTTGGTGTACCATTGTTCATAGTGTTCTCTTATAATATCTCTTATTTCTTTGGGGTCAGTGGTGATGTCCCCCCTCTTGTTTCTGATGTTATTTATTTGCCTCCTCTCTCTTTTTTTCTTTGCCAGTCAAGCTAAGTGTTTGTCGATTTTGTCATTTTCAAAGAACCAACTTTTGGTTTTGTTTATTCTATTGGGTTTTTTTGTTCTCAATTTCATTTATTTCTGCTCTGATCTTTATTATTTTTTTCCTATGACTTGGCTTGAGGTTAGTTGCTATTCTTTTTCTAGTTCCTCCAGGTATGCAGTTAAGTCTTCAATTTATAGCTTTTTCTTCTTTTTTGATGTAAGCATTGAGGGCTATAAATTTTCATCTCAACACTGCCTTTGCTGCATCCAATAGATTTTGGTATGTTATGTTCACATTTTCATTGGTCTCAAAATATTTACTGAATTATCTTGCAATTTCTTCTTTGACCTACTGATTATTTAAGTGTGTATTGTTTAGTCTCCACATATTTATGAATTTTTCCTTTTTCCAAACATTATTGATTTTCAACTTCATTCCATCATTATCAGAGAAAGTGTTTTCTTGGAGAAGGATCCATGAGCACTTGAAAAGTGCTTTGGAGTGTAATGCATATTTCTGTGCATTTCACATTGTCATTCAATTCCCTGAGGCCCTGTTCCACTTTTTCCATTCTCTCCTGTTTCTGTTCTCTTGTCTTTTCAAGTTCAGATGTTCTATCCTCAATATCACTAATTCTGTCTTCACTCCATTCAAATCTGCTATTATGTGCCTCCAATGTACTTTTTTAGGAGGTACCAGGGTTTGAACCCAGGACCACATATATGGGAAGTAGGTACTCAACCACTGAGCTACATCTGCTCCCTCTCTAATGTATTTTTTCATTTATTGAAGTATATCACTCATACATAAATATTCATAAACATTAAGTGTATAGTAATAGTTGTGAGCTTACAAAACAAACATATATAACATCATATGGGACTCTCATACCTCACCTCACCATACCACAAATACCTTGCATTGTTGTTAAACATTTTTAACTAATGATTAAAGAGCATTGTCAAAATATTACTACTAACCAAAGTATTTTCCCCCAACCCACCCTATTATTATTATCTTTATATCCTTTATATTTGAACATACATAAACAGTAAGTATATAGTAAAAGTTTTGAACCTATAAAGTAAACATGCATATCATCATACAGGGGTCCCATACATCAACCCTCCACCAACACCTTGCATTGTTGTCAGACATTTGTTACAAATTATGAAAGAATATTGTCAAAATCTTACTAATAATTATAGTTCTTATCTTACATTTGGTGTATTTTCCCCCCAACCTACCCTATTATTAATTTTTAAATATATTTTTATGGCAGAAGTTGTAAACTTATAAAGCAATCATGCACATGTGCAGAATTCCCAAACAACACCCCTCCATCAACACACCACACTGTGGTGAAACGTTTGCTACAGATAAGATAATATCATCTGGCTGTTACCATGTCCATAGTATGCATTTGGCTTACATTTTCCATACTGTCCCATTATCAACACAGTACATCTTTGGCATAGATGCAAGAATATCATATTATTACTGCTAACCACAGTCCATTAGTCATGCCAGTTGTATTTTTCCCATGCTTTTCCACATTGCCACTACCCTGCAGTAGTGATGTACATTTGCTGTAGCTAACGAAGGACACTCTTGCATCTGTACCATCAGCCACAATTTTCATCCACCTCTTGGTTTACTGTGATATTAAGTTCCTACATTATTCTCCAGCATTCTGTCAATTGGCATTTACATCCCTAGACTACCATTTTCAGCTACATCCCCATTTATAAACTAGCTGTTACTCACTATTTATTATAATCCATGCTATACATTTCCACAGTTTTACAGTAAAGCTAATTAAAACTTCTATATACATTAAATATCAGAAGTCCATCTCAGCCTCTTACCTCCTTTAAGAATCCACCACTTACCACCAGATCTTGAAGATATTTTCCGACAATTTCTTCTAGAAGTTTTATGGTTCTTGCTTTGATTTTTAGATTTTTGATCCATTTTCAGTTAATTTTTAGATAAGGTGTGAGATAGCGATCCTCTTTCCTTCTTTTGACTATGGATATTCAGTTCTTTTAACACCCTTAGTTGAATGAACTGTTCTGCCTGAGCTGTGTGGATTTGACAGGCTTGTCAAAAATCACTTGACTGGGAAGCAGATGTGGTTCAACTGATAGAGCATCTGCTAACCACATGGGTTCAACCCAGGGCCTTCTGGCCTATGTGGTGAGCTGGCCCATGCACAGTGCTGCCATGCACAAGGAGTGCTGTGCCATGCAGGGGTGTCCCCCACATAAGGGAGCCCCATGCACAAGGAGTGCACCCCACATAGAGCTGCCCTGCACAAAAAAAAGTTCAGCCCACCCAGGAATGGTGCCACACACACACAGAAATGATGCATCAAGATGACACAACAAAAAAGACACACAGATTCCTGGTGCGGCCGAGAATGCAAGCAGACATAGAGGAACACACAGTGAATGGACACAGAGAGCAGACAGTGGGGGGGGGGAGGGAGAGAAGTAAATAATAAAATAAATCTTTAAAAACAAAAATCACTTGACCATAGATATGAGGGTCTGTTTCTGAACCATCAGTTTGGTTCCAGTGGTCTATGTGTCTGTCTTTATGCCAGTACCATGTTTTTACCACTGTAGTTAGGTAATATGATTTAAAAGTCTAGAGATGAGGGTTTGCTTTTACTTTTTAAGATGTTTCTGGATATTCAGGACCACTTACCCTTCCAAATAAATTTGATCATCATGTTTTCAATTTTTTAAAAAATGCTGGTGGAATTTTTATCGGGATTGCATTGAATCTGTATATCAATTTGAACAGAATTGATATCTTAATGATTTCCATGAGCATGGAATGTTGTTCCAGTTATTTAGGCCTTTTTTTTATTTCTTTTACATTGAGTTGCAGTGTTCTGAATACAAGTGCTTTACATCATTGGTTAAGTTTATTCCTGACTATTTGAGTTTTATCTGTCATATTTTATTTTCACCACTCTTTTGACACTTTTAGTTACTTTTATTGATATAGTCTTTATTTCTAGACTCTCTTCCAGGCCTCTCTCTCTCCTGTCTTTTCTTTTCAGGCTCTAGCACACCCTTTAGTATTTCCTGAAAATCTGGTCTCTTGGTGAGAAATTCTCTCAGTATCTATTTACCTGTGAATATTCTAATCTTGCTCTCTTTTTTGAAAGACACTCTTGTCAGAGATAAGATTCTTGGCTGGAAGTTTTTCTCTTATAGTATCTTAAATATATCATGCCACTGTCTTCTTGCCTCCATGGTTTCTGGTGAGAAATCAGCACTTAATCTTATTAGATATCCCTTAGATGTTATGCATTGCTTTTCTCTTGCTGTTCTCAAATTCACTCTTTGTCTTTGGCATTTGACATTCTGATTAGTAGGTGTCTCAGAGTTGATCTATTCAGATTTTTTTGGATGGGAGTACATTGTGCTTCTTGGACATGGATATCTATGTCCTTCAATAGGGTTGAGAAATTTTCTACCACTACTTCTTCAGATATTCCTTCTGCCCCTTTTCCCTTCTCTTCTCCTTCTGGGACACCCATGATATATATTTGCATGCCTCTGGCTGTCGTTTAGTTCCCTGAGATGTTGTTCAATTTTTTCCATTCTTTTCTTCATCCGTTGTTTTGTATATTCACTTTCAGAGGACTTTTCTTCAAGCTCACCCATCCTTTCTTCTGCCTCCTCAAATCTGCTTTTATATGATTCCAATGTTTTTTTAATTTCATTTATTGTGCCTTTCATTCCCATAAGATCTGCTATTTTTCTATGTATGCTTTCAAATTCTTCTTTGTGCTCATCCAATGTCTTCTTAATATCCTTAATCTCTTTAGCCATCTCATTGAATTTATTAAGGAGATTTGTTTGAATATCTATGATGAGTTGTCTCAACTCCTTTATGTCATCTAGAGGCTTATCTTGTTCCTTTAACTGGGCCATAACTTCCTGTTTCTTGGTGTGGATTGTAATTTTTTGCTGGTGTCTTGGCATCTGGCCAATAAGTATTTGTTCTGGGTCCAGTTTTTCTCTTTAGTTTAGGGCTTCCTGCCCTTTCTCCCTTGCTAGTTGTGAAGTAGGAGCAAAGGATATAATTGCTGTAAGCTGTGGAGGCTCAAGCTGCCCTCCTTGCCCCAGGGACCTATGAAGCTTCTCCCAACTTTCTCCTTTGCCAGGAGTAGGGACAGAGTCACAGCTGTGTAGAGTAATCCAAGTTGTACAGGCCTGGACTGTAGTTGCCCAGAGATACTTGAAGCTTCACACCCCTTTCTCCCCTGCCTGGGGTGGGGATGGAGTTACAGGTGTGGGCAGCAATCTACGCAGTGCAGGTCCAAGATGACCGCAGTTGCCCCAGTAAACTTCCAATAATTCAGTCTGTGCCAACCAAAAGTACCTGGATAAGCTGGTGTGGTGCGGGGCCCTCCAGCCTCCTCCCTGCCAGAGGTGGAGCTGAAGCCTAGCCTAGGGCCGAAGGCCAACCTGAGTGAAAGAAACCAGTTCCTACTGTCACTGTGATTTTCAGTCAGCCCTGCTTCCCCTCACACTGGGGGCAGAGGAAAAATGGGGTTACCGACCTCTTTCTGACTTGGACAGAATTCACACCCTCGCTCTTCCTAGGGTTATATGTTAGCCAGCCAAGTCTACTAATCAGTAGCCAGAATCGGTGGCCAACCATCTCCTTCTCCCGTTTTTGGGAAATGGAACTTCCAATTCCAGCCACAGAATAGCTCCTGGGGCAGCTTGCACTGCCAAAGTAGTATAATCACCAACCTCAATGGCTTGGCTGGTAATTTCCCAGAGAGGCTGGCGCAGGTCCCCCCATCTTCCTCCCTGCCAGAGGTGGGGCTGGGGCTTAGGCTAGAGCTGCAATCTGATCTGGATGGAAAGAAGCCAGTCCCCTACCAGCTCTATGATTTTCAGTCTGCCCCATTTCCCCTCATGCCAGGCATGAAGTTAAGATGGCAGCTACCAGCATCTTTCTGACTTGGACAGGTTCAAACTTTAGTTGTTCTTAGGATTATACTTTACCAACCAAGATCAGTAGCTGAAGTTTGTGCCCAATCATCTCTTCCTCCCCTGTTTTTGCAAAGTGAAGCTTTCAATTCTAGCTGCAGAACAGCTCCCAAGGTAGTTTGTTCCTCCAGTGGAGAATGGACACTGGCCTCTGGGGCATGGAGCACTCTACTTACAAATCTTCTCTGCAGATGGGCAGTTTCCTACTTCCATTCATTCAAGGATGTTGCAGGATGTTCTTCTGGTCTCCTGGAGCCCCTAAATAGGTGCTTCAGCTAGATCCAGATAGCTCTGGGTGTTTACTAACTGCCCTGTAGCAGGAGCTGACTCTAGGAGCTCCTTACTCTGCCACTATCTTCTCTCTTATGTATTTTTAATCTCATCCATTATGTCTTTCATTCCCATAAGCTCTGTTACTTTTCTTTGCAGACTTTCAAATTGTTCTTTATGCTCACCCAATGTCTTCTTAATATCCATTATCTGTTTAGTCATATTTTCCTTCACTTCTTTGAATAGATTTAGGGAATATGTGTGATTATCATTGATATAGTTGTCTTAAATCCTGTATCTCATCAGGATATTTGGTTTGTTCCATTGGCTGGACCATCTCTCCCTGCTTTCTAGTATGGCTTGTAATTTTTTTGCTGATGTCTAGGCATCTGAATATATTAGTGAATTTATTCTGGTGGTCAATTTCTCTCTCTTGCATGTTTTTTTTCCCATAGTACCTCTTCGATTTTTGGTTCAATTTATTCTGCCCAGCTTAAGTTACCAAAATAGGGCCAGGGACTTATTAATGGAGTACAGATTTTCTCCCAGGAGTATCAGGCTAAAAGAGACCTAAAAGCACTTTTTTCCTTGCAGTTTTCTGGTTGCCCAGCAGATAGTGCTCATTGGCAAACCTTCCCATGGAGGTGTTTCTTTCAACCTTCGCTTGCCCATGTTTCTGGACTTTCCAGAGCCCAGATTCATAACTAGCTCTGCTGGCCAAATTCACTGAGGAGAAACCACTCTGCTACTTCCACCACATCCTCCCTTTTCCCAGGGAGGAAGGTGTCCATTACCCTCTCAGTCAACTACAATGGGCCATGGGATTTACCCAGACTGCACACCTTGGGGGTGGGGAATGGGTGCCCTTCCCAGCCCCTACAGGGGTTTAGTGACTCATGGTTGTTGTTTTGGGTTCTTCATCTCTCTGTCCCTCACCCTCCTGGAGGTTGCACAGCACTGTCCTGGTGTGCCGAACCCCAAAGCAGGCCCTCTGATAGCTTTTGGCCCTTTCTCCATTGTTTTTGTGAGAGAGCTGAGCCCTGCCTACCTACTCCAATGCCCTCTTCCTGAAGCCTCTCTTCAGGTCTTAACTCAAACATTATTTCCCAGTGCTTAACCACCCTAGCTAGATCTAATTCCTTGTTGTAAGGTCTGTTAGTAAAGAGTTAACACCTTTCTCCTTCTCTGTGGGGAAAAAAAATAGACCTCAGTAAACCTTCTGTTAGCCTTGTTCCTAGAAACATGACAATGGGCCATCAGCTCTGTTGACTGGCAACATTGTTTATGGTAAAATTGACACCTGATCTCTCTACTTTTGTTATTTCAAGAATGTTATATTTAACATTTACCATATAGCATGTAACCTTTTGAGGTTGGCTTTTTTTTTACTCATCACAATTCCCTTGAGATCCATCTAAGCTGTTGCATGCATCAATAGTTCATTCCTTTTAATAGCTGAGTAGAATTCCATACCATTCACCTGCTTAAGAATATCTGGGTTGTTTCCATTTGTTGGCTATCATAAATAAAGCTACCATGAACATTTGTATACAGATTTTTGTGTGAACATAAGTTTTCATTTTTCTTGGATAAATACTCAAAAGTGCAACATATTAGTGACTGCCAGGTATTAGGGATGGAAGGAGGAAAGGGGAGTGGGTGTGGATATAATAAACAGGAGCCTTATAATTATGGAACAGTTCTTTATCTTGATTGTGGTGGTGGTTACGCAAACCTACACAGTTCTCATTCCTTGTCTTGCATAGTGACTAACAATGTTGAACATTTTTTCATGTACTTATTTGCCATTCATACATCTTTGTTCAAATCTTTTGTCTATTTTTACTTGGGTTACTTACTTTCTTATTGTTGAGTTTTAAGAGTTCTTTATATAGTCTGGATAGAAGTTTTACACATAGTCCTTTAATCTACTTTGAGTTGAATTTCTTTAACTCAAGATGGGTTTTTCGGTTTGTTTGCACATGGGTATCCAAATTTTCCAGCACCATTTATTGTAAGGTTATCCTTTCTCCACTGATTTGCCTTTGTATCTCTGTCAAAAATCAACTGAAGAGCAGATGTAGCTCAAGTGGTTGAGCACCTGCTCCCCATGTACAAGGTTCCAGGTTCAATTCCCAGCACCTCCTAAAAATAAACAAGCAAATGAAAAAACCAGCTCTTATTGGGGAGCAAATGTAGCTCACTGGTTGAGCAATTGCTTCCCATGTATAGTGTTCTGAATTCAATCCCCAGTACCTTCTTTAAAAAAAAACTGAGCATATGTGTATGGGACCATTTGTGATCTCTATTCTTGTTCCTTGATCTATTTGACTATCTTTACACTAACACCATGCTGTCATGCTGTCCACATTGCTAAATCCACTGGTCACTTCTCACTCTATCTTTACTTGTTGACTGTCAATCTCATTTGGCACAATGAATCATTCCCTCCTCCTTGAAACACTTCCTTCACTTCACTTCCAAGATACTACCCTCTCTTGATTTTCCTCCTACTTCAAACACTGCTTCTTCTCATCTCCTCTTCTGATTCTTTTTAACATTTGTGTGTGCCAGCCAGGAGTTAATCTTTAGATTCCTTCTTATTTTCTAAATATAGTTACTTCTTGATTTAATCAGCTTCTTGACCTTAAAAACATTGCTATCCTGACAGATCCCTAATCTCTTTCTCCTGCCTGGACATTTCTCTTGAATTCCAGATTTGTACTGCTTGACATCTCCACTTGGTGTCTAAAAAGCATCTCAAACTTAACATACACAAAACTGAGCTTGTGCTCTCTCCCGCAGACCTGCTTCTCCTAAAGCCAGACCTACCTCAGTAAATGGCAATTCTACCCTTCTATTTGCTTAGGCTAACAACTTTGGAATCATCCTTGGATTCTTCTCTCACACCCAGGACTCAATACATCAGTAAATCCTATTGCCTCTTCAAAATATAACTGGAATATACCTACTTTCCACTATCTCCACTGCTACCAGTGCTGGTCTAAGCCACTATAATTTCTCACCTGGTCTATTGCTTAACTGTTCTTTCTTCCTCTGTCTACTTCCCTCAACACAGCATCCTGTCGATTCTATTAAAACATGGATCAAATCATGTCACTTCTCTACTCAAAATTTTCCTAAGTGCTCCTATTTCAACAGAAGGAAAAGAAAATAGCCTACCACAACCCATAAGACCCTACATGCTCTTGTCCCCTTTTACTTTCTCTCTCTCTCACCCATTTCACATTTGCCACATTGGGTCCTTACCATTTGTCGAAATTTGACCTTTACAATTACTTCTCCTTTGCTTGGAATGCTCTTCCCCAGCTATCTCATGACTTCATCCTTCTTGGTCTTTAATCAAATGCATCTTCTCTGTGAGGCCTTCCATCATGACCCTATTGAAAATTGCCAACCCACTCCTAAATCTGGCATTCCCTATATGACTGCCTGGCTTTTATTTTCTCCATGGCATGTATTCTTAACCTATATACACTATATTCTATTTATTTGTTTGTTTCTTATCTGTCTCTCACCATTAAGTTCTTCAAAGGCAGGAGAATTTAAAAATTTTGTTCGCTTCTCTATCTCTACCACCAAGAGTAGTGCCTGGCACATAGAAAGTAATTAAACATTGAGTTAATGGGGGAACAAAAGAAAATTATAAGTCAAAACTCACAATAGGAAGTACTGTTAAAATCAGCCCTCCCCAGCACATCCCCTATACCTCTGGCCCTCAACTCTTAGCCCCTGACCACGTGGAGGTGTCATAGAAAATGAGGTGACCTCTTTCTTCCAGGTGGTGAATTTTACCTGCCAGGTGCGCTCCAAGCACACACAGACCATCTTGCTTTCCAACCGCACCAACCAGACTTGGAATCTGCATCCCATCTTTGAGGGTGAGCACTGGGAAGGGCCCGAGTTCATCACGCTGGAGGCCCATCAGCAGAACAAGCCCTACGAGATCACCTACAGGCCCCGCACAATGAACGTGGAGAATCGCAAGCACCAGGTAGGCCATGGGTCCCTGTCATGGTGTCTGAGAAATAGCTGTGTGAAAGACGTTAGGAGATAGAGTCTTGGATTCAGATAATGTTAGAAAAAGGGGGAACCATACAGATCATGTCAGAACAATGAAGAGTCATGCAGGTAATTAAGTCCAAAGCTTCCATTT
Source organism: Dasypus novemcinctus (assembly GCF_030445035.2). Taxonomy (NCBI): domain Eukaryota; kingdom Metazoa; phylum Chordata; class Mammalia; order Cingulata; family Dasypodidae; genus Dasypus; species Dasypus novemcinctus. Next base: position 16,180,997 of record NC_080690.1, on the reverse strand, counting down.
CTGTCTATATGTTTTCATGTACAGAGGATTCTCTTGGAGCCAGGGGATCTGTTCTGAAACAGTCTAGGGCTAAGCACCAAGCAATGAATATTTAGCTTAATTGCACAAATAGAATTATGGAGACTGTAATAAAGACCAAAAAAGGAAATTAAACCGCAATCTTACACCCTAAAAAAAAGTGAGGTTTCCTAGTTTCTTATATCTTCACTCCCAATCCTTACTCAGACACAGCCATAATTTTCATCATAAGAGAATACCCAATTTTTGCACTGTTTTTCTATTCTTCTTTAACATTATATCATGAGTATTTTTCTATTTAACTATGTAGTCTTTGCAATAATCACTTTCAATAAGTGCTTAATATTTCATTGAGTGAGGGTGCCATAATTTATTTAACATCTCCCTGTTCTTGAAATTTTGGGTCAACTCCAAATTTTCATAGGAATATTATAAATGTTCCCATAATATATATATAATGTAGCTTTTTCCTTTGGATGAATTTTTCTTCAATAAGTTCCCTGGGATAGAATCTCTGATTCAAATACATTTTTTATGACTGTTGAAATATATTGTCAAGTTGCTTTCCAAAGGTCTTCTGCTAACTTGCAAAGCCTCCATTGATCCTGCGTCACCACCATGCCTGATAGGTACCTAATAAAGGATCCTCTATGCCATTCTGATCACCTGTCTTCTTCTCCTTAGGGGACCCTCTTCTTCCCCCTTCCAGATGGAACTGGCTGGCTGTATGCATTACATGGAACTTCTGAGCTCCCCAAGGCTGTGGCCAATATCTACCGTGAAGTGCCATGTAAGACACCCTACACTGAGCTCCTGCCAATCACCAACTGGCTGAACAAGCCACAAAGGTGAGTGAGTGGGTAGAGGGTCGGAGTGAGGGATGGAGGGAAGAACTATACTGTCTAGCCAAACCCTTCTCCTTGCCAGAGCCTCTAGAGGAAATTGGGAGCTCGAGGAATCAGAGACAATTCTCTGATGTGTCCAGGCTTTGCCTGAACTCTAAATCTCCAAAGAGATTGCGCCATTCAACATCATCTATGCACTGGCTGATTACCTGTAAATCTAGAGTCAATGCCTGGCATAAAATCAGTGCTCAATAAACGTTAGTTGTTATTATCACAATAACAACCATCATTTTTATTATTGAGTATTCTGACTTAGCAACTAAGTCACTGGCCGTAGAAGGGCACCCTTGTGTCTTATACTTGCTGTGGGAAAAGAGTCAACCACAATGACTAGGGGACCTCAAGGCCAACCAGCCTGGTCCCCTCCTTTTACAGAGGAGAGGCCAAAGGCTGCAAGAAGAGGCATAACCTGCTTACCATGGTAAATGAAGGCCCAGACCTGAGTTTGACCCTAGTTCTGGCAGTTACTAGTCATGTTCCCCAAGCATGTTATCTCACTTCTCTTGGCCGCTAATTCCTATCAGTAAAATGGAGAAGTTAGTGACAGATAATGCCTACAATCATGCCAAATACTTGTAATACATATAAAGCACTCATTACAGTACCTAGCATATAATTAGTGGTCAAAAAATGGTAGTTTCTATTACTGTTAATGACAGAGTGAAGGTTAGAACCCTGGACCCCTGTGCTTTCCATAAAATCAAAAGTAGAGTTAGCACCTTTCTTCTGTGCTTTGAACAAATGGTCTCATTTTCTCTATCCTCTCTTCATGTGATCCTGTGTTCCCCCAGATTCCGGGCTATTGTGGAAATAACGAAACCAGAGAAGCCAGACCTAAGCATCAGTATAAAGGGCCTTGATTATATTGATGTACTGTCTGGCTCCAAGAAAGACTACAAGCTGAACTTCTATTCCTACAAGGAGGGACTGTATGCTGCAAAGGTACCCACCTGTCAAAGGCATTGCCCTGTTATGCTGGAGGTTTTACCATGCGGTTGATGATCCTATTGTCACCACCACCAGTCTGTGCTGAGTGATTTCATGTTGGGCTGACCAGTTAGATTGACCTGACCCTATGCCCCCAGCAAGGGCATGTAGGACTCCCAGCCTCTTTAGTATGAGACCAGCTTGCAGGGCTGCCACCCATCATGTAAGTCCATGACAGGTTTCAAGGTTGCAGAATCCTTAGGCTTTCAATAACCCTGGACCAGGAAACACTAAACCACAATGGTAACAATAGATGCCTATTGTAAAAGAGGAATCAATTAGTGAGTATAGAAATGAAATAAAAATATGTGGAATAGAAAACCATACAGTAAGGCTGAATAGTGTAATGGATACTGAGGAAGAGTCAGTTAGAAGATGGAACTGAGTAATATCCTCAGACCTTCATACAAGAGGACAAAGAAATGGCAAGAACTAAAGGAAACAATACTGTGTTGGTAAGGATGTAGAGAAATTAGAATCTTCATACACTGCTGGTAGGAATGTAAATGGTGCAGCCACTTTGGAAAACAATCTGGCAAGTCCTCAAAAATCTAAACAGAGAGTTACCATATGACCCAACCCAGAAATTCCACTCCTAGAAATATATCCAAGAGAAATGAAAACATATGTCCACACAAAAACTTGTACACAAATGTTCATACCAACATTATTTGTAGGAGTCAAAAAGTGGTAATCCAAATGCCCATCAGTTGATAAAAGGATAAATATAATGGAAATTACTGGGCAATAGAAAGAAATGGACTTGAAGCACTGATAATTACTACAACATGGATAACTTTGAAACAATATATTAAGTGAAAAAGTCAATTACAAAAAAAAAGTCATTTACAATTGGAACATATTGTGTAATCCCACTTATATGAAATGTCCAAAATAGGCAAATCTATAGGGTCAAAAATTAGATTAGTGGTTGTCTAGGCCTGGAGGAAATGGGAGGTTGGGGGTGATGGCTGAGGGGTACAGGGTTTCTTTCTGAAACAATTAAAATGTTCTAAAATTGATTGTGGCAATGGATATACAGTTCTATGAATATTCTAAAATCCATTGAATTGAGCACTTTAGATGAGTTGTAAGTGAATTATATCTCAATAAAGCTATTTAAAAAAGGATGAAAGGACAGCTGAGATATAAAGTATAAACCATGAAATTCCAATATCCATCTAATAGGAGCTTCTGAAAGAGAGACACAAGATAATAGAGGGAAGAAAATGCTCAACAGAATAAAGAAAAATGCCGAGAGTTACTAATATTTAAGAAATCCTGAGTCTTCTAATTGAAAGGACCCACCAAATTGCCAAACAGGGTGAGTGAGAAAAAAGACCCACATCCAAATATGGGAGAACAAACTTTCAGAAGACTGGGGCAAAAGAGAAAGTTCTAAATTATTCTAGAGAAAATAAAGGCATGTAATAATCATTATAACATCAGACATCTCATGGCAACAATGAATGCAAGCAAACAATGAAAGAAGGTCTTCAAACTTCTTAGTGAGAATTTTTTTGAATCTAGAATCCTTTTTTCAGACAAAACTATTATGAGGGGAAAATAAAGACATTTTCAGACTCGTAAGGACTTAAAGTAATCCATTCATATACACAAACCTTGTCTGAAAAAACTACAGGATGTGCCCTAGCAAAACTTAAAAATAATAATAATAGATGAATCCAAAGGGAAAGCACAAATTATAAGAATTAATTAACAAAAGAATTAAAATTAAATTTTAGGTTATAGAAATAATTGCTGAAAAAACCTGTAATGAATATTTCAAATGACCTCAGCAAGGGAAATAGCAGGGAAAGGAATAAAATAAGACAATAAGAATTATTTTCTCATTCAGAAGGCAGAGAATGGGGAAATCCGAGATGTTTTTCCATTTTGAGAGAAGGATAGGAAGATAAGAGATATTCATAAACTATAGGTGTGAACAGAAAAATATTAGTAAAGATATGTACTAAAAATTTAAGGGCCACAGCTGGGAAAATGGTGGACTGGAAGGCAGGGAGAAGAGAACCTAGAGAAGCCACAGAGAGATGGAACCATCAGAGGACCTGAAGAAGCAGCAGAAAAACTTGTGGAAACTAAGAATGTTTCTTCCAATAATGGAGGGAAAAGTTCCAGTCATAGTGCTGAGAAGCAATCAGCTGAAGAAGAACCTGGAGACTTCCCAAGAAAGCCTACAAAGATCTCCAAGTTTGGATTTGCCATAGGTAGTCAGACAACAAAGAAAGCATCCACCATATTCATCAAACTTGGATCAAGTAAGCCTAAAGAAACTGTTCCAACTCTTGCTCCAAAAACCCTTTCAGTAGCACAGCTTTTAATGAAGATGAAGATAGTGAGCCAGAGGAAATTCCTCCAAAAGCAAAGATGAGGATGAAGAATTTGGAAGGGATGCACCAACATTAGCAGGACCAAACTCCTTCAACAAAGGAAAGTATAGACTTTCTTTTTGTTGCATCATCTTGTTGTGTCAGCTCTCCATGTGTGTGGCACCATTCTTGGGCAGGCTGCACTTTCTTTCATGCTGGGTGGCTCTCCTTACAAGGTGCACGTGGGACTCCCCTACGCGGGGGACACACCTGCGTGGCAGGGCACTACTTGCACGCATCAGCACTGCGCATGCGCCATCTCCACATGGGTCAAGGAGGTCTAGGGTTTGAACCACAGACCTCCCATGTGGTAGGCGGATGCCTATCCATTGGGCCAAGTCTGCTTCCCTAGTATGAGTTTTCTGATAACCAGAAGCTTATAGGAGAAAAATATAAAATCTCATCTTGGAAACATCCATGATCAAGACAATTAAATGATGTGTTGTGAGATTGAGGTGTGGGGATCAGTATAAAGTTAAAAGGAACAGTTTCATTTTTTAAAGAATGATATAAAACTATCTTTGGAGTTGCTTGTAGCAGTTTGGTGTTATTTATGAATTCCAAAAATAGTTACAGGATTATGTTTGTAAACTGGTCTGTTCCTCTGAGTGTACTAGATTGTATTAAATTCAGAGGTTTCACTTTTACTTGATTAAATTATGATTAAGGCATTGATTGGACCACATCAGTATGATGTTGAGTCCCTGCTCCTTGGTGGGTGGGGACTCACAGAGAAAATGACATGGCGGAGGAGAAAGAGTTTTTTATTCTGGAGCCGCAGGAAGTAAACACACAGGAGAACACAGAGGAAAAGAGACAGCTCCATAGACATGTCCAAGGCCCCAGAAAGAGAGAGCCTGACAGTCTACAGCTGACGTCGTGGAGAAACCAGAGTAGCTATGCCTGGAAAGAATTGAGCCCCAGGGAGAGAGGTAAAGCCTGAAGGAGCTGGGACCATAAAGCCTTAGGAGGAAAAAGGAGGCTGAACCCTTACAGGCTGGCAGCCATTTTGCTCCAACACATGGCAACAGACTTTGGTGAGGGAAGTAACTTGTGCTTTACGGCCTGGTAACTGTAAGCTTCTACCCCAAATAAATACCCTTTATAAAAGTCAACATATTTTTGGTCAGCACCCCTTTGGCTGACTAATATAGTACCTTTTTAAGAATTGCATATTTTTAGATGCAGTTAGTACATTAAGAGGAAAGCAAAAAAGTTATTGCCTATCTAGCCTGGTTCAAAATGCAAGTAGTTGCTCTCTTAATTCCCTCTTCACCTAAACTGTCTGGTTCTCAGGAACAGATTTATAGAGAGGGAGTATTGTATTACAAGGAGAATGTTACTGGACTATTGACTGAAAGTAAATTTGGATAAATTTAAAATACAGCTTTTTTTCCTTATAGGCATTTGTTTTGTTTCAAATCACTGTAAACCAAATATATTGTATCCCTATCAGTGGATACAGATGCCTAACTCTTTGAAAATAAATATTTTTTAGAAATTTTATGTAAAAACACATAAGGACTTTGGGATAAAAAATGACAGAGTGAATCCAGATCATAGAATCTCCTTACAGACATATGTATTGAAATTAACAATAAAAATTAAAATAAAAAGTTTGCAAAGGAGGAAAAGACCAAAAAAAAGGATTTCTGATTATGATTATGATTATGATTATGATTATGATGGAGTAACTGATATCAGGCTAGCCCTCCCTCCATTATTAACTGTAAGGCTGGATAAAATATCTCAGGCAACTCTTCTCAATCAATGAATGACAGGAAGCACAATCCTGCAATCCATCAGAAAGAAGAGAAATTCATGAGATGAGCCCCCATGATTGCCCTGGCTTTCAGTGTAGTAAGCTGGATTCCAAGCCAAAACCTGCATCCCCAGTGAGCTGAGGAGGCAAAAATCAGAGTTAGGGGCCACTGAAATGACTGGATTCTGAAGAGTAGAGCACCAGAGGAGGGAGCAGTAGCAGGTGGCTCAGAAGTCTATATAGGAGTTACTCACCAGTCCTTACCTGAGGAGTGGACTGCATATGCACAGGGTGAGACTACATGATATTTTAGAGAGAGTAGTTGCTATGAAGAAGATAAAGAAAAAGATATACTATAGGTTTGGTAGTCCTGGGAAACATTGGAGGTCTGGCCCAGCCAGCATAGAGAGAGCTAATTAACACCTCATTAACATCCTGAAAACCCAGCCAAAATACCAGAAAAGTTGTACCTTAGGAGAAAGATCCATGCTCTTAAGATGAGACTTATTCCAGAGCTGCCCTGACAAAGACTTAAACTAAATACTTCCAAGATGTGCAGAGAGAATAAAATTTGGAGATCGAATCCCACCAAATTAGAAGGACTTGAGAAACACCTTGGACTTTCCAAATATCTGCCCTAACAAAGCAAAAAACCAAACCTACCAAGTTAAGGGGATCATGTGGTGATCAAACTATATCCTAGAACAAAATCAACACTCTTAACAGGAAAATAACAGAATCCAGAATCTCTACAACAATCATCAGCTGTGTCCAGTGCACAAACAAAAATTACCAGACTTGTGAAGAAGCAAGAAAAAACAGCCAATAGAACTGATTTCAAGATGGGACAAATGATGGATTTAGCAGACCAAAAAAAAACCTTTAAAGTAGTTATTATAAACATGTTAAAATAGATATATAGGGAAACAGACTTGGCCCAGTGGTTGGAGCATCCGTCTACCACATGGGAGGTCCGCGATTCAAACCCCGGGCCTCCTTGACCCGTGTGGAGCTGGCCCATGCACAGTGCTGATGTGCTCAAGGAGTGCCCTGCCACACAGGGGTGTCCCCCGCGTAGGGGAGCCCACGTGCAAGGAGTGCGCCCGTAAGGAGAGCCGCCCAGCGCGAAAGAAAGTGCAGCCTGCCTAGGAATGGCACCACCCACACTTCCTGTGCCGCTGACGACAACAGAAGCGGACAAAGAAACTAGACTCAGCGAAGAGACACAGAGAACAGACAGCCGGGGGAGGGGGGGAATTAAATAAATAAAATAAATCTTAAAAAAAAAATAGATATATAAAAGGAAATATTTCAAATAATTAAAGAAATTCTAGTCTTAGGTAAATAGTAAGATAGGGAATCTCAGCAAATAAATGGAAGCTATATTTTAAAAGGACCACATGGAAATTCTAGAACTGAAAATTACAAAAAAGATAAATTCACTGATGTACTTAATTGCAGATTAGAGATATCTGAAGAGTCAGTTAACGTGAAGATAGAGCATTACAAATTTTCCAGTCTGAAGAAAAGAGAGAAAAAAGACTGAAGGAAAAAATATCAGAGCCTTGGGGAACGTATGAGAAAATATTAAGTGACCTAACACATGTGTAGCAAGAGTCCCAGATGGAGAAGAGAGTGTGAATGGGGCAGAAAATGTCTTTTTAAAATAATTGCTGATTTTTTTCCAATTTGATTCTTTTTAAGATTTATTTTATTTATTTCTCTCCCCTTCCCTCCCCCTCAACCCCTGTCCCAGTTGTCTGTTCTCTATGTCCATTTGCTGTGTGTTCTTCTTTTTGTCTGCTTCTGTTGTTGTTAGCAGCACAGGAATCTGTGCTTCCTTTTTGTTTTGTTGTTGCATCATCTTGCTGCGTCAGCTCTCCATGCATGTGGTGCCATTCCTGGGCAGGCTGCACTTTCTTTTGTGCTGGGCGGCTCTCCTTATGGGGCGCATTCCTGTGCATGGGGCTCCCCTACACGGGGGGTACCCCTGTGTGGCACGGCACTCCTTGTGTGCATCAGCACTGCACATGGGCCAGCTCCACACGGGTTAAGGAGGCCCGGGGTTTGAACCGCAGACCTCCCATGTGGTAGACTGATGCCCTATCCACTGGGCCAAGTCTGCTTCCCCAATTTGATTTAAATAATAAAAATGTACAGATGTAAACCCCAAAAGGAGAAATACAAAGAAAGTCATGCCTACACCAAAGATAAAGCAAAATGGCTAAAGAAGCCAAGAGAAAAAAAAAGCATTACATACAGGGGGACAACAATAAGAATAACCAATTACTTCTTTTCAAAAATAGTAGAGGCCAACTTAAAGTGCAGAAAGAAAAAGAAACTATGAACCTAGAATTCTTTCCCACTGAAAATATCCTTAATACTGAATATGAAAGTCATTTTCAGATAAATGAACATCAGAGAATCCATTGCCAATAGACTTACACATGACTCTGAACAACATGTTAGTGGATATTCTTTAGTTTAAAGGAAAATGATACCATATGGAAGCTTGGGTCTACAGGAAGGAAAGTAGAGTATCAGAAATAAATAAATATGTAAGTGTTTATATATTTTTCATACATATATATGTTTTTCTTCTTGTGCTTTTTAAAAAGATAACCGATAGTTGAAAGCAAATATAATAACATTGTAAGATGGAATTTCTAATGCATGTAGAAGTAAAAGACATGACAATAGATATCCAGAATATATAAAGAACTTTTACAATGCAACAAAAAATATAAGCAACCCAACTAAAAAATGGCAAAGAACTTGAATAGACATTTCACCAAAGAAGTCAATAAACACATGAAAAGATGCTCATTTCATTAGCCATTAAGGAATTACAAATTAAAACTACAATGAGGGAGTGAGTTTAGCTCAGTTGCATATGTGAGGTCTAGGGTTCAATTACTAGTACCTCCTTAAAATAAAACACTTCACATCCACAAGGACATCTATTATTAAATAAACAAAAAATAAGTTTGGAAAGGGTGTGGAGAAATTGGAACTCAAGTGTATTGTTAGTGGGAATATAAAATAGTACAGTCATTGTGGAAAGCAATATGGCAGTTCCTCAAGAAGTTAAATATAGAATTACCACTTAACCTTGCAATCCCACTTCAAAATATCTACCTAAAGAGAGTAAAAACAGGGTCACAAACTGATATTCGTTGTATACCAACAAGCATTATTCACAATAGCCAAAAGCTGGAAGCAACCCAAGTGTCTATCAACAAATGAATAGAGAAAATGGATTTTTAAAATGTGGTATATACACACAATGGAATATTTTGTTCAGCCATAAGAAAAAATGAAGTTATAAGACCAGCTGCAGCATGGAAGAACCTTGAAAACATTATGTTCAGAGAAATAAGCAAGACATAATGAGGAAAGCATATGTGGCTCAAGTGATAGAGCTTCTGCCAACCATATGGAAGGACCTGGGTTCCATCCCTGGCGCCTCCTGGTGAAAAAGGAGAAAGCATGCCCTCGTGACAAGCCAGAGCCCATGTGAGTGCCCACATATTGAGCCAGTGCCCAACGCAAGTGACTCACACAGCAAGATGATGATGCATCAGAAGAGAGACAAGGGGAGAGTCAAGGTGAAGCACAGCAGAAACCAGGAACTGAGGTGGTGCAATTGAAAGGGAACCTCTCTCCCCATCAGAGGTCTCCAGGATCAAATCCCGGTGAATCCTAGAGGAGAGAAAAGGAGAAGAGAAGACAACACAGACAGCAAAAATAGCAGGGCAGGAGGAGGGGAAGGGGAGTAAATAAATAAATAAAAATCTTAAAAAAAAAAAAGACATAATGACAAAAATTTATGGTATTACTTACAAGAGAAGCCTAGAAATAGCAAATCTGCAGAGATAGAAAGCAGATTAGGTTACCAGGGGAGAGGGGCATAGGTAAGAGGGAATGTTTGTGTAGCAGTTTGATAGTTATGAATTCCAAAAATAGATATTGGATTATGTTCGTAAACTGGTCTGTACCTGGGCATGATTAAATTATGATTAGAGCTTTGATTGGGCCATGACAGTAGGGTGTTGAGTCCCTGCCCCTTGATGGGTGGGACTCACAGATAAAAGGTATGGCAAAGGACAGAGTTGGAGCTTTTTGATGCTGGAGGTTTTTGATGTTGGAGTTTTTGATGCTGGAGTCTTGAGGTGCAGCCCGGGAAGTGAACATACAGGAGAACACAGAGGAATAGAGACGGCTCCTTAGACACAGCAGAAACCCTGGGGAGAGAGACAGAGCTGCTTGCCTGATAGTCTACAGCTGACCTTGTGGAGAAAACAGAGGACCTGAGCCCAGAAAGAAGCATGACCTGGGAAGAGAAGAACCCAGGAAGCCTGAACCCTGGCAGACATCATCAGCCATCTTGCTCCAACACATGCAAATAGACTTTGATGAGGGAAGTAACTTATGCTTTATGGCCTGGTATCTGTAGGCTCCTACCCCAAATAAATACCCTTTATAAAAGCCAACAGGCTTCTGGTATTTTGCATCAGCACCCCTTTGACTGACTAATACAGTCTGTGAAAATAAAATAAAATAATTTTAAATAAAAGGATCAGGCTCTTTCTCAAGTCAGAGAGATTCAAAACCTGAGAGGGATTTGAAGTAAAGGACATTCTCAAAAAAAGAGAAAGAGGGAAACGGACTTTGGCCCAGTGGTTAGGGCGTCCATCTACCACATGGGAGGTCCGCGGTTCAAGCCCCGGGCCTCCTTGACCCGTGTGGAGCTGGCCATGCGCAGTGCTGATGCGCGCAAGGAGTGCCGTGCCACACAGGGGTGTCCCCCGCGTAGGGGAGCCCCACGCGCAAGGAGTGCACCCATAAGGAGAGCCGCCCAGCGCGAAGGAGGGAGCAGCCTGCCGAGGAATGGCGCCGCCCACACTTCCCGTGCCGCTGACGACAACAGAAGCGGACAAAGAAACAAGACGCAGCAAAAAGACACAGAAAACAGACAACCAGGGGAGGGGAATTAAATAAATAAATAAATAAATCTTTAAAAAAAAAAGAGAGAAAGAAAAAAAAAGACATGACAGTACAAGTACATAGGATGAATAAAATTATACTGTAACAAAGTTATTATATTTGCAAAATGGGAACTGTGCAGTAGGACAAATGAAGTGTTCATTGTAAAGTGGCCATGATATGGCGGCGGACTTGGCCCAGTGGTTAGGGCGTCCATCTACCACATGGGAGGTCCGCGGTTCAAACCCCAGGCCTCCTTGACCCGTGTGGAGCTGGCCCACGCGCAGTGCTGATGCACGCAAGGAGTGCCCTGCCACGCAGGGGTGTCCGCACATAGGGGAGCCCCACGCGCAAGGAGTGCGCCCTGTAAGGAGAGCCACCCAGCGTGAAAGAAAGTGCAGCCTGCCCAGGAATGGCGCCGCACACACAGAGAGCTGATACGACAAGATGACGTAACCAAAAGAAACATAGATTCCCGTGCTGCTGACAACAACAGAAGCAGACAAAGAAACAAGACGCAGCAAATAGACCCAGAGAACAGACAACCAGGGCAGGGTGGGGAAGGGGAGAGAAAGAAATAAATAAATCTTTTTTTAAAAATAAAGTGGCCATGATAAAATATTGACTCTAAACAAACATGATAGGGAAACGGACTTGGCCCAGTGGTTAGGGTGTCCATCTACCACATGGGAGGTCTGCAGTTCAAACCCCAGGCCTCCTTGACCCGTGTGGAGTTGGCCCACGCACAGCGCTGATGCGCGCAAGGAGTGCCGTGCCATGCAGGGGTGTCCCCCGCGTAGGGGAGCCCCACATGCAAGGAGTGCGCCCTGTAAGGAGAGCCGCCCAGCATGAAAGAAAGTGCAGTCTGCCTAAGAATGGAGCCACCCACACGGAGAGCTGACACAACAAGATGACTCAACAAAAAGAGACACAGATTCCCGTGCCACTGACAACAACAGAAGCGGACAAAGAAACAAGACGCAGCAAATAGACACAGAGAACAGACAACCAAGGTGGAGAGGAGGGGAGAGAAATAAATAAATAAATACATCATTTAAAAAAATTGATAGATGAAAGATACATATTTTTGCTCTGAATCAACCACTAAAAGTGATAAAAAGAAATATAGCTAAGAAGCCAGCAAAGGAAATAAAATATATTTCAAAAGATTAAATATATACCAAAAGGTAGAAAAGCAGCAACAGAGGACAAAAAAAAAAAAGGACAAGTAGAAAATAACTAGCAAGAAGGTAGACTTCAACCCAACCATATAAATAATTACTTTAAATGTAAAAATTAAAAACTCCAATTAAAAGGCAGATAGTGTCACACTGGATTACTTTAAGCCCCAGCTATATGCTGTTCAAGAGAGAAAGACTTTAAGTTTTAAGACACAAAGAGGTGGGAAGTAAAAGGCCAGACTAGATAAAGAATTATTACAACCTAATAATAACATAAACAACCCAATTTATTAAAGGGGACAAAAGCCTTAAACAGACTTTACTTCATGGAGGTAGATATGTCAATTACCAATAAGCATGAGAAGATACTCAACCTCAATAGTCATCAGGGAAAAGAAGTTTAAAAAGGTGCGCAACATACTGAGGCAGTTGCAGGAAGGAAAGCATCACATATGGTAGGTGCAAGTGTGAGTCCAAGCGGGGTTCAAATCCTGGCTCTGATGTTTTCTTGCATATGACCTTGGACAAAATACTTAACCTTGCTAAGCCTCAGTTTGCTCATCTTAAGAAAAAAAATAACTGAGGGAAATAATAATGGTGCCTACAAACTGACGTGTGAATAAGTTAGGACTTCTAACTTATTGTGTCCATGGTCCACAATAATCCTTCATTACGTGTAGAATGCTGCTATTATTATCATTATTATTATTTATTCCAGCAGCAGCAGGAATAGGAGTAAGGCCCACTACAACTTGAACCTCTCAAGGTCTTGCTCGTTCTGCAGGGCCAGCCAGCTGTGTCACCAGTGCTAGCTAAAACTGGTTCCGCTCTGGCCACCTCCAAAGCTAACCCAGCCTACCTAACAGCCTCTCACCTGGGAGGGGCTTGACCAGAACACCGGAAGAGAAGAGCTGGCCAGAGGGGATTCAGATAGACCAAGAGGGACCACGTCCCTCTGGTGCCCGTGCTTCATGGACCCAGGCAGTGCTAACAGGAAGCGAGATCTCCATAAACGTGCGGAAGCCCCTCGGCTAACCCTTCTCCCCTTGTGACCCAGGTGATCTTCAAAAACGAGGTGACCAACGAGTTCTTATACTACACCCTGAGTTTCAGGGTCATCCCTTCAGGCATCATCAAAGTCATCGAGATGGTGAGCCCGGTCCGGCAGAGTACCTCAGCCTCCGTCAAGGTGGAGAACCCCCTGCCGTACTCGGTGACCCTGGCCACGGAATGCAGGGTGCCCGACATCACCCTGCCCTCCCAGTTCGTAGTGCCTGCCAACTCTGAGGTATGCCTCTGACTTCCAGGGGCCCCCTGCCGTCTGTGATGGGGGTGTCTGTCTGTCCGTGGGGTCTCGGGACCCACGCTCTGCCTCCCCTGAGTTTGGGCCAGCCCTGGGGGTGGTCAGGAAGGCAAGGGACTGTCACACTCCTGAGCTCTCCTTTCCTCGGCTGCCGAAGTCTTCCCATGACCTAGGGGCCATAAGAGCTTTGCAGGTAAAATGGACTACTTGATGATAAACCTTGCTCCTTGTATATGTTTGTTTGCCTTGTTCAAACTAAAAATATTTTTCTTGTTTTTTTGCTAATTACAAAAGAATACATGGTGATGATAAGAAAAGCAGAGTACATAGTACTATGCTAAAAAGTGTACCCCACACACATATATCTATACATAGACAATTTCAGGAGACACACAAGAAATCTTTGGCAGTGATCAGGGACATGGAATTATGGACTGGTAGGAGAGTGAGCTTTCCTTTTCTTCTTTTCATCAATTTATCACTCTAATTTTTCACAGAGTAGTGATTCCATCAAAATTTCTCCTCTTCTTCTCCAACTTCAACCTACCTGGCTTTATTCCTCTTGCTCTAACTCTAGTACTTTCTTCACATCTACAATCCAGAATCCACTGTGGGGTTTTTTTGTTTTGTTTTGTTTTGTTTTATTTACTTCTCTCCCCTCCCGTCCCCACCCCCACCCCAGTTGTCTGTTCTGTGTGTCTATTTGCTGCGTCTTCTTTGTCCGCTTCTGTTGTTGTCAGCGGCACGGGAATCTGTGTTTCTTTTTGTTGAACGGGAATCTGTGGTTTTTTTTGTTGCCTCATCTTGTTGTGTCATCTCTCTGTGTGTGCGGCGCCATTCCTGGGCAGGCTGAAATTTCCTTCGCGCTAGGCAGCTCTCCGTATGGGGCGCACTCCTTGCACGTGGGGCTCCCCTACGCGGGGGACACCCCTGCGTGGCAGGGCACTCCTTGCGTGCATCAGCACTGCGCATGGGCCAGCTCCACACTCCACTGTGTTCTTTAGAGAGTATCTCCATGCCCTTTATTTTACTTCATTTTGTTTCATTGTGAACTATAAAATCTAGTCAGAAAAGAATATAAAATGCATATTCCTTTTTATGCACTTATGTAGTAAAATGTGTATTTTAAACAAATAATTATGAAGTGACTATATAACCAATACCCAGGCCGAGAAATATAAAATTGCCATCACCCTAGAAGCCCCCCTCAACTGTGTGGCCCTCGCCACTCATAATACCTTTCCTCCCTCACCCCTAAAAGTCACCACTACCCTTGTCTTCTGATAATCATTTCTTGCTTAGATTTGCCTGTTTTTTTTTAAACTTTATGTGAAAGATATCATACTATATTCATTCTTTAAAGTCTTATTTCTTTTGCTCTATATCATGATTGTTAGAGTCACCCATGTGGCTGCCCATAACTGAGGTTCATTCCTCTTTTGCTGTATAATAATCCACTGCAAAACTATACCACAACTTAGATATCCTTTCTACTGTGGCCAGACATTCGAGTTGTTTTCAGTGTTTAGCTATCATCATGAAAAATTCTCCCATGAACCTTCCTGTACATGTATCCTGACATACTTGGGCATGTATATACCAACAAGTAGCATTGCTGCATGCATATATTTAACTTTATTAGATAAGTGCCAATCAATGATGAGAATTCCAAATGTTCCACATCTTCACCAGCCCTGTTAGACTTTTTAAGGTTTTCCAATCTGGTGCATATAAACTGGTAATTCCTTGTATTTTTAATTTCCCTTTTTACAGGCAGATTGATTTCAGTTGAGTAATACTTTGTGTGGGAGATTTGCGTCTATGTTGATGAAAGAGATTGGCCCACAATTTTCCTTTCTCATACTGTCTTTGTCCTGTATGGGTATCAAAGTTTTGCAAGCCATGTAAAAAGAGTTGGGGATTTTCTTGCTTTCTCAATTCCATGAAAGAGTTTATGTAAGAACGAAACTACTCCTCCCTTGATTTCAGAAGTGAAGCCACCTCTGCCTGGAATTTTCTTTGTGGGAAGACTGCCAACTACTGATTTAATTCCTGTAATGGGTTATTGAACTTTTTAGATTTTCTGTTTCTTTTTCAATCAATAATCAGAGCTGTCCATTTCATCTACATATTCAAACTATTGGTATAAAGTTGTTAATAATATCATATTATTATCTTTTCAATGCAATGTCCCTTTTTTCAATTCTAACATTGGTTATTGTTCTTTCTCTCTTTGTTTTTTGATCCATCTCACCAGAGGTCTCTCAACATTTTATCTTTTTCAAAAAAAACAAAACATTTCTTTGCTTTGTTGGTACTCTCTGTTATGTGTGTGTGTTTTAGTTACTTGATTTCTGTTCTTCATTATTTTTTTCCTTCTGCTTTCTTGGAGTTAATGGTGCTATTATACAATTTCTAAGATGAATCTTATTACATTACCTTTTTTTTTTAAGGATTTATTTTTTATTTATTTCTCTCCCCTTCCCCACCCCCTCCCTCCCAGTTGTCTGCTCTCTCTGTGTCCATTCGCTGTGTATTCTTCTGTGCCCGCTTGTATTCTTGTCAGCAGCACCCAGAATCCATCTTTCTTTTTGTTGCATCTTCTTGCTGCATCAGCT
Organism: Dasypus novemcinctus; assembly: GCF_030445035.2. Taxonomy (NCBI): domain Eukaryota; kingdom Metazoa; phylum Chordata; class Mammalia; order Cingulata; family Dasypodidae; genus Dasypus; species Dasypus novemcinctus. The sequence goes on along the minus strand of NC_080690.1, from coordinate 16,164,847 downwards.
CTCCGTGTGCAGCGCCATTCCTGGGCAGGCTGCACTTTTTTCACTCTGGGCAGCTCTCCTTACAGGGCACACTCCTTGCACATGGGGCTCCCCTATGTGGGGGACACCCCTGCGTGGCACAACACTCCTTGCGCACATCAGCACTGCATGTGGGCCAGCTCATCACATGGGTCAGGAGGCCCTGGGTTTGAACCTTGGACCGCCCATGTGGTAGGCAGATGCCCTATCTATTGGACCAAATCTGCTTCCCTTATTGCATTACCTTTCAATCTTTTTTTTATTTTCCAATATATATCCTTAAGACTATAAATTTCCAAGTACTAATTTAGTTGCCACATACAAGTATTGATATGTAGTATTTTTTATTATGTTCAAATATGTTCTAATTTTCATTATTATTAAACTTCTTTGATTCATGGATTATTATATGTGTTTCTTAATTTTCAAACACATATGGATTTTTCTGGTGACTTGAAACTTTTTCAATACGAATGATCCTCTTTGTTTCTAGCAATGCTTTTTGCCCTAAAGTCCATTTTGTCTACTATTAATATAGCATGTTTTTGGTTAGTATTTGAATGGTGTACTTTCTTTAATCATCATACTTTCAACCTTTTTGTAACCTTATCCTTTAAATGATACACATCGTACAATCATCCAAAGTATACAATCATTCACTCGCAGTATAATCACAGAGTTGTGCATTCAGTACCACAATCAATTTTAGAAACCCCATACCCCTGGGGTTCCCCTATTACTGACACTTAGCATTAGTTTGGAACCTTTGTTACAGCTGATGAACGAATATTAAAATATTACTGTTAACTATAGCCCGTAATTTGCATTAGGTGTATTTTCCCCATTATTAACACCTTGTAATAATGGTGGGCATTTGTTCTAGCTCATGGAAGGACATTCTTGTATTTGTACTATTAACCACATTCATCATCCACAACAGGGTTCCCTATGTTATACAGTCCCATATTTCATCTTCTAACTTTCCTTCTAGTGACACACTCGTCCCTTAACTTCCCTTTTCAATCACAATCACACGCACAATTGTGCACTGTTACACTCACATTAATGTTCTATCATTACCTCCATCCATTTCCAAGCATTGACAATCAACCTTATTAAACATTCTGCACAAATCAAGCATCACCTCCCCATTCTCTACTCTCATTCTATCCCCTGGTAACCTTTATTCTAGATAGTAATTCCATGAATTTGCTCCTTATAATTAGTTCATATTAGAGAAATCATACAATATTTGCCCTTTCGTGTCTGGCTTATTTCACTCAATATAATGTCCTGAAGTTTCATCTCAATGATACCTCATTGTGGTTTTGGTTTGCAATTTCCTAATAGTAATGTTTTGAGCATCTTTTCATGTGCTTCATAAACCAGAGGGTAGGAGTTGTAAGTCTTTTGAGGCTCAGCCAATCTTTACTTTCAATTGAAGCATTTAGGCCATTTATATTTCATGTAAATAGCGGTATATTCAGATTGAATACTATCATTTTCTTTCTCTTTATTCTGTCTGTTCAATGTTTTCTTTTTCTCTTTTGTTTTGTGGGTATCTCTTCATGGCAGGTCTTCATTGTCTGTAGCAGTGTTATTCTGTGCATTATTCTCTCTCCTCTTATAACTTGGCGTAGCATTCTACCATACTCCTTTCCTGCTGCTCACGTTGGGTCTTCCCATGCTCCTATTTGAAGAAGAAGGTAGCCTAGGATAGCTGCCCTATCTTCATGTACCAAGGCTCTCTCTTCTTTTATTACTGCTAAAGATATATTTTAAATAGTCTGTGTTTTTAAGATTTCTTTTCTCTGCTCTCCTCCACTTTTATCTCAGCATTATCTTTCCTTTGTCCTTAGTATCTCAGTTCTAGTCATATACATTCTACTCCTAGAGGCCTTTCCTCACAGGTTTTGTCTTAGAAGGGAGCTTCGGTCACTTGGTTTTGAGAATTCAAATGACCCAGGCAGTCCCACATCATCCAGTCTTATTGTGATGCCTTTGCAATTAAAGTAAACTGGAGGGAGGCGGACATGGTTCAACTGATAGTGTGTCTACCTACCATATAGGAGGTCCAGGGTTTAATACCCAGGGCCTCCTGGCCTGTGTGATGAACTGGCCTACACACAGTGCTGCCACATGCAAGGAGTACCATGCCACGCAGGAGTGCCACCCACATTGGTGTCCCCCACGCACAAGGAGTGTGCCCCGCAAGGAGAGCCACCCCACATGAAAAATTCAACCCGCCCAGGAGTGGCGCCACACACACGGAGAGCTGACGTAGCAAGATGACACAACCAAAAGAGACACATATTCCCAGTACCACCTGACAAGAATGCAAGCAGACACAGAAGAATTCACAGCAAATGGACATAGAGAGCAAAGAGTGGGGTGGGGGGAGGGGAAAAATAAATACATTTTTTAAAAAATAAAAAATAAAAATAAAGTAAACTGGAGTCTGAAATCACCCCCTCCAAAGTAGGCTACTATTCTCACACGTTTTCCAGGTTGACTGGAGACCCTACAATTTGGGGTGATTTCTGGATTTTCTCGTCCCAAGTCTGATGTTCCTTTGTCTTTGCCCATTCCTCCCACACAGTGGCTGATACCACATGAACCTTATGGTTTTCAGTGGTTTGGCCCTACCCACTCATATTCTAGGGTTTGTGGATTCACATTTTCACTTCGTTTTGTTACAGATGTTGGCCCTGAGTTCTTTTTGTTGTCATTTTTAATCTATTAGATCTATATGTCTCATGGGAGGATTTGGAGAGATTCTAAAACTATGCAGTGAGGTGGTAACTAGCTCTCTCCGACCTATGGGAAACAGGCACACCTCCCTCAGAGCAGAGGGGTGGCAATCTAACTCTCCCCAACCTGTAGGGAACAGATCAGTGGGGTGGCAACCTAAACCTACCCAGCCTATAGGGAACTGACCCACCACCCCCCCTCAGAGTAGTGGGGTGGTGACCTAACTCTCCCCCAACCTCCAGGTAATGCTTTCCACCCTCTACCCTCTCTGTATCCTAGGGCAGCCAAACTCTCCCTGAGCAATGGGCTGGAACATCCACCCTCTTCAATGCCAGGGCACACACCCTCTGTACATGTGCCTTCCATCTAACATCAGGAGTCAATTTTACTAAGTGCTCTGCAACTTTAAAATGCAGATGACCTTTCCTCCAGTTTCCAATAATAGTTCCATTATTTGTTTCTAAGGACTTATCAGCATAACTTTAGTCTCCGTATTCCTACCAACAGTTTCTTCAAAGCAATCTAGGCCTTTTCTATCAAGCATCTCACAATTCCTCCAAAAAATACTCCTTACCCATTTATAAAAACATTCCAGCATTTTTGCTAATTGCAAGCAGCAAGAACCCACTCCTAGTACCAATTTCTGTATTAGTTAGCCAACAACTGCCAATGCAGACTACCAGAAAATGTGTTGACTTTTATAAAGGGGATTTATTTGGGGTAAAATTTATAGTTCCAAAGCTGTGGAAAGTCCAGCTCAAGGCACTATAATAGGTGCTTTCTCATTAAAGTCAGCTGCCACATGTTGAAGCAAGATGGCAAACAAACTGCCTGGTCTCTCCTTCCCCTCTGGGCTTTCTTTTTCAGGTTCAGCTGCTCTGCTTTCTTCCAGATTTCAGCTGCAAACTGGTATAGGGCTTGTCTCTTAGCGCTTCCTATATCAGTCTCAGCTATTCTGCACTCTTCCAATTTCAACTGTAAGCTACAGGCAAATGGCTCATCTCTGCCTGGGGCCTCAGCTGTTTGAACCTTCTCCTTTCTGTCACATGGCAGGATCAAGAATGACAGAGCTCTCTCTTGTCTTTCTCAGTCTTTCTCTGTGTTTCCATTTATATCAGACCCAGCAAGGGGGATGAATTATGCCTTACTGATGTAACCCAATCAAAAGCCCTAAATTGATCTTATCAAGTAATCTAACCAAAGGCCCCTCAGCTGAATTTAATGCAATCAAATGGTAACACACCCAGAGGAATAGATTAACTTACAAACATAATCTTTCTTTTTTTTAAGAGGGTACTGGGGATTGAACCCAGAACCTCATACATGGGAAGCAGGTGCTCAACCACTCAGCTACATCTGCTCCCCAGTGAGACTTGGGTTTTTTTATTTGTTTGTTTTTAGGAGATACTGGGGATTGAACCCAGAATCTCAATTATGGGAAGCACGCAACTCAACCACCTGAGCTATATATTCTCCCCAAGCTTTCTCTTTTTGAGATTCATAAAATAATCTCAAGCTGCCACAGAAAGGAAGAAGTGAAAGTTTCCCTGTTTGCAGATGACATGATCCTACATACAGAAAATCCTGAAAAATTCACAATAAAGCTCCTATAGCTAATAAAGGAATTCAGCAAAGTGGCAGGGTACAAGATCGATATGCAAAAAAACAGCAGTGTTTCTGTTCACGGGTAATGAACACTCTGAAGAAGAAATCAAAAACAAAAGTCCATTTACAATAGCAACTAAAAGAAACAAATATCTAGGAATAAATCTAACCTAGGATGTAAAGACTTGAACACAGAAAACTACAAAACATTGCTTTTAAAAAAAATTAAAGAAGACCTAAATAATTGAAAGGGCATTCCATGTTCATGAATTTGAAGACCAAATATCATTAAGATGTCAATTCTACCCAAAGTGATTTGCAGATTCAACGCAATCCCAATCAAATTTCCAATAGCCTTCTTTACCAAAATGGAAAAACCAATCATGAAATTTATATGAAAAGGTAAAGGACCTCAAATAGCCAATATCACTGTATTAGTCAGAGTTCTCTAGGGAAACAGAATCAACAGGAGATGTTTGTAAATAGTGTGAGATTTTATAAAATTCTCTCACATGGCCATGGAATGCACAAGTCCAAATTCTGCATGCAGGCAAACCAGGGACTCTGATAAAGGTCCTAGATGAGTTCCCAGGAGACACTGTCTGTCCAGGGTTGAGCTGGAAAATTCTCTCTGAATGCTGAAATCACTTCCCCTTTTAAGGCATTCAGCTGATTGAATAAAATGTCACTCATTGCTGGTGGCAGTCTCCTTGGTTGATTATAGATGTAATCAGCCATCTATGCAATGAACTCACTGATGATTAAAGTCCATAAATGTCCTAGCCCAGTGTTTGCTTGACCAATCAACTGGGTGCCAGTTACCTGGCCAAGCTGACATGTTAGCCTAACCATCACAATCATCCTGAAAAAAGATTGAATTTGAAGAACTCATACTTTCTGATCTTAAAAGTTATTATAGGAAGCAGATGTAACTCAAGCACTTGAGCACCTGCTTCCTACATGGGAGGTCCCAGGTTCCATTCCCAATGTCTCCTCAAAAAAAAAAAGAAAATAACCAACTCAAGGGGGCTGATGTGGCTCAGTAGTTGAGTGCTGGCTTCATACATATGAGGTCAATACTCAGCCCCCAGTACCTAAAGAAAAAAAAGTTATTACAAAGCCACAGTAGTCAAAACAGAATAGTTACTGGCACAAGGACACACATAAAGACCAATGGAATAGAACTGAGAGTTTGGATTTCAACCCTCATTTATGGGCAACTGATTTTTAACAAGTGTTCCAAATCCACTCAAATTGGGAAAGAATAGTCTCTTCAACAAATGATGCTGGTAAAACTGAATGCCTATATGCAAAAGAATAAAATCATCTCAATCAGTGCACCCCTATCTCACACCATGTGGTGGTTTACAGCTGTATGTACCCCCAGAAAAACATGTTCTTAAATTTAATCCATTTCTGTGGGTGTGAACCCATTGTAAGTAGGACCTTTTGATGAGGCTACTTCAGTTAAGATGTGACCCACCTCAATTAGGATGGGTCTTAATTCTATTACTGGAGGCCTTTATAAGAGAATGAAATTCAGGCAGAGAGAGAAAGCCTCAGAAAACAAGAAGCTGAAACAGAATCCAGAAGAGAAGGAAGAGACCAGGAGATGCTGCCATGTGCCTTGCCATGTGATAGAGGAATGAAGGATCACCAGCCCAAAATGCCATTCTTCAGGGAAAAGGCATTGCCTTGATGATGCCTTGATTTGGACATTTTCATGGCCTCAAAACCATTAGTAAATAAATTCCCATTTTTAAAGCCAACTTATGGTATTTGCTTAAGCAGCCTAGGAAATTACAACATACCATATAAAAAATCAACTCAAAAAAAATCAAAGACCTAAATATAAGAACCAGAACTGTAAAACTCCCAGAAGAAAACATAAGGATGCATTTTCAGGACCTTGTGTTAGGCAATGGCAATAGTTTCTTAGACTCTACAAACAAAGCACAAGGAACAAAAGAAAAAAAATAGATAAATGGGACCTCATCAAAATTTAAAACTTTTGTGCACCAAAGAGCTTTATCATGAAAGTAAAAAGACAACATACTCAATGGGAGAAAATATTTGGAAACCACATATCAGATAAGGGTTTAATGTAAAATATAAAAATAAATCCTACAACTCAACAATAAAAAGACAACTCAATTTTAAACTGGGCAAAAGACTTGAATAGACAATTCCCCAAAGAAAATATACAAATGACCAAAAAGCAAATGAAAAAATGTTCAATGTCATTAGCTATTAGGGAAGTGCAAATCAAAACCACAATGAGATACCATTTCACACCCACTAGAATGGCTGCTATTTTTTAAATGGAAAATTACAATTGTTGGAGAGGATGTAGAGAAAAAGGAACACTCATTTATTATTGGTGATGTAAAATTGTACAGCTCCTGTGGAAGACAGATGGGTGGTTCCTCAAAAAGTCAGGTATAGAATTACCATATGACCCGGCTATCCACCTTCTAGGTATATACCCAAAAGAATTGAAAGCAGACTCAAACATACTTTCACTCTGATGTTCATGGCAGCATTATACATAACTGCCAAAAGATGGAAGCCACCCAAGTGTCCATCACCTGATGGATGGATAAATAAAATGTGGTATATACACACAATGGAATATTATTCAGCTATATAAAGGAATAAAGTTCTGATACATGGATGAACCTTGAAGACACCATGTTGTATGAAATAAGCCAAATATAAAAGGGTAAATATTGTATGATCTCACTGATATGAAATAGAATAAGCAAAGTCATAGAGTCAGAAACTAGAATATAGGTTACCAGTGGCTGGAGTGGAGGTGGGGAATGGGGAGTTGATAGTTAAATTGTACAAAGTTTCTATCTGCGTTGCTGGAAAAGTTTTGGTAATAGATGGTGATAATGGTAGCAGTTAATTATATATTTTAATATGGTTAAAAGGGGAAATTTTACATTGTACATATGTTACTAGAATAAACTTTTTTAAAAATAGGACTAGAGAACACAAACAGTAAACCCTAATGTAAAGGATGAAATGTAAGTAATAATACAATTGTAAAAATGTTCTTTCATAAATTATAACAAATGTACCATGCTAATGCAAGGTGTTGATAATAGGGTGGTATATGGGGACTCTGTATTTTATGTATGATTATTCTGTATACCCACAACCCCTCTAATACAAAAATAAAATTAAAAGTCCCCTGTTACTTCTCGGGATGGGAAGTTGCTCCCAGCAGCACCAATGTAGGCAGCCAAATAATTTTCTTAAGTTTCTTTTCTAAACCTTTTCCGTTTAACTTCCTTGTCACGCCTTATAGCACAATGAAGGACCTCCAGAACAATAGTGAATAGTATGATGATAGAGGGCATCCCTGCCTGGTTCCTGATTTGGAAGAGAATGCTTTCAGAGTTTTGCTGTATATCATGATGTTTATTAAAGGTTTCTTATACATACCCTTTATCAGATTAAATATGTCCCTTTCTATTCTTCATTTGCTAAGTGCTTTAAAAAAGACATGAATGGATCCTGCATCTTTCAAGGTGCTCATGTGTTTGTTCTTTTAATCTGCCAATGTGAAGATGGATTCGGTTTTCTCATGTTAACGAACTTCACAGTCATAGAATAGACCCAACTTAGTCATAATCGCTTTTTTATGTATTACTGGATTCACTTGGATAACATTTTTATTAGAAGATTGGTATCTGTGTTCAGGCAAAACTGGCATCCAACTTTTCTTTCTCCAGGTATTCTTGTTGGTATTTGGTATCAAGGTTATGCTAGTTAGGGTGGTTCCCCTCCTCTTTTATTTTCCTCTGGAAGAATTTGTGGAAGAGTAGCATTTTTCCATCCTTCATTGTCTGGTAGAATTTACAAATAAAGCTTCATGATCCCAGAATGATTTTTGTCTATTAATTCAATTTCTTTAATGTTTACAGGATTATATAGGTTATCGATCTTCTTGAGTCTGTTTCTGTATGTTATAACTGTTTATACATTTGTCCATTTCATATAAATTTTTAGACTATGGACTGTGTTCTTTTCTGTTAAGCATCTACAACAACTTTAGTGATATGCTCTTTTAATTCTGATATTTTTCAATAAGAAGAACTAGTTACATATCTACTCAGGGTAAAAACAAAATTTTAATTATATAAAAATACATGAAATAGAAAGTAAAAGTGCTCCATAATCCCAGATCCCCAACCGTGAGATAAGCACCTGTAACAGTGTGGTATCCATCCTTACAGTCTCTTATATATACACATAGACATATTCTTCGCTACAAAAATGAGCTCATGCATTGTACACTTTTCTGCAACCTCCTTTCTTCCACTTACGGTATGACCAACATATCTCCTTTCCATGCTTATAGCTCTAGCTCATCCTTTTTAATGGCTTCATAATATTCCACTGAGGTGGGTAAACTATGATTTCTTTAACCAATCCTACAGCTGGGCATTTGAATTGTTTGCCTTGTTTTGAATCTATAAGCAATATTCTGGCTCTTGTTTTGTTGTGTGTAGTAGTAGGAAGGACAAAACCTCCCCCAAATGAAGGCAGAGACCAGGGAGCTGGACTGACATTGGCTATGAATAATGAAGGAGCTGCCTGAGCTTCAACCTTCCCATCCCAGCTCCATAAGCATGCTTCTCAGCAGGGAATCCAGTACCTATTTTTTAATTAAAAAAAAAAAAAGCCCAGGTGTTTCTATATCTGGATAGAGAGAAGCTGGGAGAGCTGCAAGGGAGAGAAGGAAGGCTGTTTGGGCAGAGGGTCCCTGGACTCGAGGTCAGTGTGAGCAATTACTCGTGAAGCACTTCTGCTATGACACTTTGGGCAGGTCACTGGAAGGCAAGGGATGGGTCGGACTTTCAGCATGATAAGATCCTCCATCTTCTCTTTCAGGGCACACTCTCATTTGAATTCCAGCCCCTGAAGGCTGGAGAAATCTTCGGGAGACTAACTTTGCACAACAGTGATTTGGGTTACTACCAGTATGAGCTCAATCTGAAGGCCATGCCAGCACTGCCTGAAAAGCCTGTATACTTCCAGACTGTTCTTGGCAGCAGCCAGAGCATCTTTGCCAAGTTTACCAATTACACCCGGCAGAAGACAGAATACCTCTGCAGGGTGAGCATCCTGCCCCACCCTCTGCCCTTCCCTTGCCAGACGTCTGGGTTCAAAAATAATGAGAGGAAGGTGCAGAGGGTACAGAAATCTGAAACTCAGTGAGCTGAGTGCTTCTTTGTCATAGTGGCACCAGCGTTGGCGGCCTGAGTCTAGCCTGGAAACTCCCAACAAGAACAAACAGAATCATGCCTGGATCCTTCCCTAATTGACTTTCTAGCTTAAACAGCTGGAAGCAGGGGAGTTTTGCTTCCCACAGCATGTGCAATAGTCTAGAAAGGGAAACTATTAGACGTCATGAGGATCGTTACAGAATCTAACAAACCTGGATTTGAATCCTGCCTTCACCACTTACTCTTTGTGTGCATAACTTACTGAAGCTCTCTAAGTTTATCTATAAATAGAGAAAATGCTCCTGACCTCGTAAAATTGCTGTGAGGATTTTTTTTTTAAATGCAGATAAAGCAGTTTTCATAGTGCCTGGTCTATAGTAAATACTCCCTATATAATAGCTATTATATCATTTGGGATATGGGTTTAACTACTGAAACAGAAACCCAAAGTAAAACAAAAATAGATGTTTATTCCTCTCTCAAGTAAAAGTCTGGGCATAAGCAATTAGGGCTATCCTGGCAGCTCCATGGTGTCAAGCATCCAGGCTCCTTCTGTCCTGATGCTCGGCCCTTAACAGAAAGTTGCTTTGGTCCATGTGGACCAAGATGGCTTACCATGATGTCCACTTCCAGCCAGCTGCAAGAGGGAAATGAGGGAGGGTACATATGTCACTTCCCCTCACATCCCATAAACAAAACTTCCCAGGGCCATGTCTAGCTGCAAAGGGAGCTAGGAAATGTAGCCACGGGCCCGGCTAAAATCAGGGGTCCCATGGCCATAGTGAAGAGGCAGGGGCCCTTGATCAGTTATCTCAGTCAGGATGAGCAAGGTTTTGTTGTCACAACAACTATGATATCCCAGTGACTTAAACCAACAAAGGTTTATTTCTCATTTGTGCTCTATGTCCAGTTAGGGTTAGCAGGGCACTCAGCTCCTGGCACTCCCTCAGGCAACCACCATCTCAAATGTTTCCAGCCACATTACCAGAGAAGGGAGAAGACACTGGGGGTCTTATACTAGCAATTAAATGCTCTAGTGTGGAAGTGACACCTATAACTTCTGTTCACAACCAATTGCCCAAAAGTAGTCCCAGCCACTCACAAGGGACCAGAAACTGGATGTGGGGGAGCAGTGCCAATGACCGGATAGGAGGGAGTAGCACTTAATCTAGCTGTGCGTCTTTGGGCAACTGATTTAACATCTCTGGGCTTCAGTTTCTTTGTAGTAAAATAGGGATAACAATTGTGGATCCGTGCTTTTCCAGATAGTTATAGAGAAGTGGATTTGGCCCAACGGATAGGGCATCCACCTACCACATGGGAGGTCCAAGGTTCAAACCCAGGGCCTCCTGACCCATGTGATGAACTGGCCCACGCACAGTGCTGATGTGCATAAGGAGCGCCGTGCCACACAGGGGTGTCCCCCACACGCAAGGAGTGCACCCCATAAGGAGAGCCACCCAGCATGAAAAAAGTGCAGCCTGCCCAGGAGTGGCACCACACACACAGAGAGCTGACGCAGCAAGATGACGCAACAAAAAGAGACACAGATTCTGGGTGCCACTGACAAGAATACAAGTGGACACAGAAAATCACACAGGGAATGGACACAGAAAGCAGACAACTTGGGGGGAGGGGGGGCAATGGGGAAAGGGAAGAGGAATAAATAAAAAATAAACCCTTAAAAAAAAAAAAAGATAGTTATAGGACCACAGCTTTATAACTTGCCCAGCCTCATACAAATATAAGTTGCTTGGTGTTGGTGAGTGGCAGGGCCGGGGCTGGCCTTGGGCTCCCGACACCCATTTCGGGACCCTGTGTGAGCTGAGCATATGTGTTCCCCTTTCAGATCGACTGTGCAGACTTCCACACAGAAAAAGTCATCAACGCGGCCCCAGGAGCCCAGGGAGGCACTGAAGTCAATGTGGAAGTCATCTTCGAGCCCAGCCACCTGGGTGAGACCAGAGGCCTCCTGACCCTGTCCTCACTTATGGGCGGGGAGTACACCATCCCCCTCTTTGGAATGGCCCTGCCCCCCAAGCCCCAGGGTCCCTTCCAGATCCGAGCAGGGTACAGCATAATCATTCCCTTCAAGAATGTTTTCTATCACACGGTGACCTTTTCCTTCATCGTGGAGAACCCAGCCTTCACCGTGCGTGCTGTAGACTCCGTGAGGCCCAAGAAGATCAACAACATCACAGTCTACTTTGAAGGAAACCCCTCGGGCAGCAAAACACCCATCACCACCAAGCTGATTGTGTCCTGCCCTCCAGGGGAAGGCAGCGAAACAGGAATTAAATGGATTTATTACCTGAAGGGGATCACCCCATAGTGTAACCAGGGCCAATAAAAAGCCACCTCCTCAGCCTCAGATCTGTGTATTGTCCTAGCCTAAAGAGGGATAGAGAAAGAAAGAAGAACCTTAAAAGTACTGTTTCCTCCTCTTCCTTCGATCAAAAGAACAGATATTTCTACAGTATTCATTTTCCCAGCATATATATGAAATATGGGGATTGCATATTAAACAGGAGCTGCATACAACATACCTATATTTGAGTAAAACACTGGCTCCTTGTGAACCTCAGAAATCAGTTTCTTAAGATTCCCCAAAGCAGTACTCTGTAAGAATCCCCACTTTTATCAAGAGGACACAGGTATCCCACTTACGTCACACAGCATCCAGCAGCGCCTGGTGCTGGGGTACAGCCGTTTCTTTTAAAATCCACAATGGTTTAAAGAGCTCTTGGACAAAGCTCTATTTTGAGGTCGTCTTTTATTCTGCTTTCACATAAAAGCCAAACAGTGACTTTTCCAAGCGATGAACAGGTGACAGGCAGCCGTGGCAGGGAGGGGGCCGGGGACGCTCCCCTTCACTTTTTCTCCCGGTTTTCATACCATCCGTCTCTGAATCCCATTGCTGTTTCCCAAAGAAATTTCCTGCTGAAAGCCAAGTCCTGGAGAAGTGCTAATAGCAATCCCAGCCCCCCACCACTGTCACCCCCACCCCCGTGCACAGCCATCAGCCTGCAAAGCAGGGATTCTCAAGGCAGCTGCATCTCAGAATCACCTGATTCTGATTAGAAACGCCCTCCCCCAGTTATGATTTCACTGGTCTGGGAGAGGGATGTGGCATATTTTTTGAAACCTTGTGCAGCAGGGTTGGGGACCAGTGCTACAGCTCACACACCTTCCAGCCATTTGTGCTGCGCCGGGTCAAGCAGCTTCTTCCAGGCGGGGAGGAGGCCCACGTCCCAGTTTGGCCTGTTTAAACTACAGCTATGTTGTGCACACAAAGTGTGACTCAGTGTCTTTCTCGAGCTCAGCAGTGTCAAAAGGAAAGCACTATGGGATGCCTGCTCCCAAGGGACTATCGGGGCACGTCCCTTGGGCCAGAAACACGACCCAGCCAGCCCCCTCCTCCCCTGCACTTATCCATTGGCGCCATAAAAGTATATTTTGAAATAACGATGGTTAAAGGCTGGCCCTGGAGTGAATTTGCTTCTGCAGACACACTCCAGTGACGAAGGGCCACTCAGAACCCATCTGTAAGAGAAGGGGGCGGCACTGAAGAATGTGGCTGCTAGGGGAAGGATGCTCTAGAGAAGTGGTTCTCCAAAATGGTCCCTGGACCCAGACCAGAAGCATCAGTGTCACCTGGGAATTTGTTTAAAATGTACATTCTCAGGCCTCACCCCAGACCTACTGAGTCAGAAACTCCAGAGTCACAGCCCAGCAATCTGCGTTTCAACTGCTCTTTATGTGCATTTGAGGTGAAGTTTTTGTGGATGGTGATCTTCTATTTTATCTTCCCACAACCTCAACCCAGAGCACTCTACACACAGCTGGTACCAAATTAAGTTTTTTCTTTTTCTAAAAAGGATTTGTAAACTCAGACCTATGCTTAACAGACAACTTATTTTTGTAATTACTAAAGATGCCACTGATATGTAGAGCCCAAGGGCTAGACGACAGATTGACCCAGTGGTTAGGTGAGCAATCCAAGAGAATGAGGAGATCAAAGAGCAAGTGACACAGCTAGCGAATAGAGTCTCTACAACCCAGCACTTCTCAAATTTCCCTGTATATCAGGATCACCTGGTGGTCTTGTTAAATCACAGGTGGTGGGGGTCCACTCTCAGACTGTCTGATTCAGTAGACTTGGGTGGGGCCAAGAATTTGCATTTCTAACAAGTTCCTGGCAAGCTGACAGGGCTAGAGTTCATTCCCCTGAGGCTGCAGGGCTCCCAACCACTGCCCTAGACACTGGCTGCTCCAGAAACTGGCAACTTCCTTGTGTCACCGCTAGCAAAACGGTACTATTGCTTGCCTCCGAGAGGCCAGGAACAATGCCCACCCCACCCCACCCCCCGCCTCCCTCCACCCCCTGCCCCACCTCATACCTGTTCCAGGTTTCTCCAAGACTCTGAGTCTAGAGCCTAAGTCCTCCCAGGTCCAGAGGAGGAAGACGCTTCCTCTGACGGACCAAGAGCCCAGCTCAGTTCCTGCCCCATCATGAAGCCCTTCCCAGGATGACTTGAAACTGGGTACATCTACTTCTCCCAGGATGTTCTCACACTCCCTTTGACCTCAAAAAGACAATAAAAAATAGTTTTGTATTGACATATTTGGAATGGTGAAGTAGTTCAGTTGAGGACTGGGGGGAAGTGGACTTGGCCCAGTGGTTATGTTGTAGAAGTTGAGAGAGGTTCAATTATTTGCATATAGAAAGGCCAGGACTCAGGAATGATTTTGAGAAGGAAAAATGATTTATTGACGAACAGCCGGATGGGAGCTTTCGGTTTCAAACCCGAGACCGGAACAAGATTTTCAAGTTCCTTTTATACAGGGTGGGGAGTCAAATGGTGCTTTTATCAAAGAAAACTACTTTCTTTGTTAGTTAAGTCTTTGCCTGAGTACCCGGTAGATTTTGAATTAACATATCGCCCACATTTCAGGTGAGCTTTAATTAGCATCTTGCCCACATTCTGTCTGGATGCAACTTTGAATACACATTCAGTCTTACATCCTTTTTGAACATTCAAAGCCCGTATCACTTAACTGGATTTCTAGAGACTAGGCACACTTGGATACAGAATTAGATGATTTTGAATTTATGCACAGGCTATATTTCCCACTCAAGGCCAAGTCCAAGTTCCCTTAAGTTTCGGCATCACCACCATCAGAGATTCCCTGGACTGACTGGTATGTATATAGAATTTGCATTGCTAAATGGCCTCCTGGGACTGGGGTCGTTGCCATGGTCACCAAGAGCAGGACTGCAGCCTCTCACGTCCTACACCCAGAAGTCAGGACAGACAGGTTATCTCCGAAGAGACAAAGAGCTTCCCACCCATAGCCGACATCAGTTAGGGCATCCTTCTACCACATGGGAGGTCCAAGGTTCAAACCCCGGGCCTCCTTGACCCGTGGTGAGCTGGCCCATGTGCAGTGCTGATGCGCACAAGGAGTGCCGTGCCACGCAGGGATGTTCCCGCGCAGGGGAGCCCCACTGGCAAGGAGTGCGCCCCGTAAGGAGAGCCGCCCAGCGCGAAAGAAAGTGCAGCCTGCCCAGGAATGGCGCTGCACACACAGAGAGCTGACACAACAAGATGACGCAACAAAAAGAAACACAGATTCCTGTGCTGCTGACAACAACAGAAGTGGACAAAGAAGAACACACAGCAAATAGACACAGAGAACAGACAACTGGGGTGGGGGGTGGGGGAGGATGGGGAGAGAAATCAATAAATCTTTTTTTTTAAAAAAATAGAGGACGGGGCTAGAGGTTTGGCAAAAATAACCACTCTCACACAAGCTTATGGAAGTTACATTTGAAAAAGTCATCTCACTGGGGACATCCAGAAAAACGTCAGGGCTGCCATGAGGTATGGTATAATGGCATTGCTGACATTGTCCGACACAGAGGCCCTGGTGAGCATGGCTTTCTGAACATTCCCAATTCTTGGCGAAAGACAAGCTCAAGTTGGGGGTGGTGATATAGTGACATCGGTGATGGCCGGCCAAGTCTTAAGAAATTCCAAGTGTGGGATGCCCCAAGCCTCCTAGACTTCTCAGCTGTGTTGCCCTGAAACTCCAGCAAAAAAAAAAAAAAAAAAAGTTATGCTGCTGGAGAAACTGCTCTGCACAATTTAGGGTTTGAGTCCAATGTCTTACAGTGTCACCAGCATCATCTTGCGACAATGCCCATGACTTATGTGATCACAACTAGGCATCACACAGCTGAATTACAGCTGTGAAATGATGGCCAGTGTGCAGCCAGGCCTATGCACAGGTCTAGGAAGGTCAAGCACGGCAGGCCTGGCTGAACTGGGCCACCAACGCCAGAGGAGAAGGGAGTGTGTAGAAGGTGGCACCTGGGATTTATTCCCAACACCAATGCCAGTTCAATCATGCATGAAGGATCTTGATTAGTTTGCACTTTCCAAGATATCAGAAAAACAAAATTACTTCTTTCCAGGATCTGACCTAAAATTTAGGCATACCATTGGTTTGGGCCTTTAGTAAGAAACTGGTTTCTTAGCAACCTAATCCAGAATGTAATTTCAGGAGGAAAGAGCTCCTTATGGTAAAAAAAAAAAAAAAAAAAAAAAAATTTAAATCCTACTGTTTAATTTATTAAAAACTGTATCACATTATAACCCTTGGGAAATTCTAGCTACCTTTATGAAAAAGTCAAACCAAGAAGCAAAAGAAACAGATGAAATATTATATTAGATATGGGTCCAATGGAAATTAAAACACATTGGAGAAATCAATCCAAGTCATTCTTGTTGATTTAATTTTTTTCATTGTTTTGCATCAATCCTCATCAAAACCCTAAGACAAACTTTGCAGGACATTTGGAAATGTTTTTTGGCAGTGCTACCTGGTATCAAGAGAATGGGAGGAAACAAACAATACATTTTTTCATGATAAATCTATTTTGGGGACCATTTTCAGAATGTTGGTGAAACTGCCTTCATTTACTGGAATAGGTTGGGAGAAGATTTTAAGACTTGAGAAAAACCCACCAGTAAATGAAAGTATATTTGTCAAGGATTTTTCTAGACCCAATTCCTCCATGACTTACTGAGTTTGGAGTAACTTCTGTATTAATTTTCTGTGGCAGCATAACATTACAAGTTTGGCAGTGTTTAAAACAACACTGATTATCTTACAGTTTCCATGGTCAGCGGCCCAACGTGGGTTAATCTGGGTCTCATCTCAGTGTCTCACAAGGCTGGCATCAGGTGTCAGTCAGCTGCAGCCTCATCTGGAGGCTCAACTAGAAAAAGATCTGCTTCCAAGTCCCTCAGTTTGTCGACTGGGGTCCCCATTTTCCTGGTAACTGTGAAAAAGGGACTCTGAAAGATTCTAGCAACTTTCAGTTACTAGAATCTGTTCTCAGGTCCTGATCACATGGCCCTCTCCATAGGCAGTTCACAACATGCTGTTTGCTCTTTCAAAGCCAACAGGAGAATTTCTCTTCTACTTCAAATATTTTCTAATCTCTTTTAAGGACTTGCCTGATTAGACCAGGCCTACCCAGGATAATCTTCCTTTTAATTAACTCAAAATCAACTGATTAGGGACCTTAGTTACATCTGCAAAATCCCTTCTGCCATATAACTTAATTAAGAGAGTAATATCTCATCATACTCATCAGTCCTGCTCATACAGGGACAGATTTATATAGAGCTACAAACAAAGGGGTGAGAATCTTGGGGTTCATCTGAGAATTCAATCTACCATAACCCGTCATTCTCATCCCTGTTTCTGACCTATGAATTGCAGATAATACTCCGTTTTCAAGATTGTTATAAGCTTTATGTGTGTAAATCTCATTCATTAGAGAAAGGTACCACCGTGAGTTCTAAAACCGTTCATGTTTCATATGCTTTGAGCTCCACTATGGTTCAGCCCTTGTTCTAAGCCCCTGTCTCTGGAATTTTACCATAAGGAACTCTGCTGCATCGCCCTGATATTGCACCAATAGCCACACTACGTCCACAAATTCCATTTTAAAATTTTACCACATAGCTTCCGTTTCTGTTCCAACAGTTAGTGTGACTCTTTGAGCACTCTGCAGGATATTCTTTGCAGTGGGTCGTCTGGCAACCCGCGCACGGCAGATCTGGGATTCCACTACCTGTACCCCAGCCCTCTTAAGTATCAGAGCACAGCAAACACACCCCGATTTACATATGCTGGGGTGACAGCCGCTGTCGGTACCTGATAGTTTAGGTGGTAGGCAGGCAGTATTGTTTTTAATCGAGGATTTCTTTTAACATCAGAAAAACTATAGCTCATCAAACCTATGATTTTATGGCAAAGACAAAGCTAAAGTAGGAATTTAAGTTTTTTAAAATCAGTTGACGTGAGAGAAATATTAAATAATGAAACAAGTGACTAGGATATGGAGACAATCATGACTTGTTAACCCATTTGGGGAAACTAATTAGTACGTGACTGAATGAATAAATTAATTCATTCAGAAAATATTGAATAAATTCTGCCCAAGAGCATCCTTCGTCTCCCGAATGGCTACAGAGGGCCCACTACGTGCCAGCAACTGACCGCGATACATTTGCACAAAGCACGTCTCACACCAGACTGAGGGTACCGGAAGCAGCGCGGGGAGGTGTACCAGGAGGAAGTGGAACCTATGGGGGCGTGGCCAATGCACCTGCGGCCTGCGTGCGGGGGCGTGCCTAGCGAGGGGCGGGCCTTCGCGACGACAGGCGGAAGCTGGTGTGGAATCATGTGACCCGAGTAACATGGCTGCGGCCCCATGAGTACTGCCGGTGCGGGGCGGGAGCGGGTCTCGTGAGCCGTTAGGCGGCGGGGGGCGGGTGTACGGGCGCGGGGTTCCGGGCTTGGGTTCCGAGAAGGCGCGTGGCGGCGGAGCGCGACAGGCGGGCCCGGGGCGGCGTGTTCCATGAGCCGGCGCCGAGGGCAGCACGGAACCGCAGACTCCCCTGGCCCCGGCGCCGTCCGGGTGGCCGCGAGCTGAGGAGTCGCGGGGTCCGGGGCGCGCCCGGAGCTGCCACCATGAACCCCGAGAAGGATTTCGCACCGCTCACACCCAACATTGTGCGCGCCCTCAGTGACAAGCTCTACGAGAAGCGGAAGGTGGCAGCGCTGGAGATCGAGAAGTAAGAGCCCCCTGGCACCCGGGCGTGGGGTACGGAGCCGGACCTGCCCGGGTTATGCAGCCTCTCACTGCTCCCTTCCCGTGGGGACTCCTCACGCCTTTACGGCCAGTATTGCTTTCCCTTTACGGCTTTTCCAGGTTTCAGGCCGTGAGCGCAGTGCTTAAGAGCAGATTTTGAGTCACATCTGGGATTCCCAGCTTTTGCTCCTGACTGTGTGACTGAGGCCAAGTTCTTTAACTCCCTGGTGCCCAAAGGGCTGCAGTGGGAGTGAAATGACACAGTGTGTAGTGCTTAGCCCACTGCCAGGCACATGGTGAGTCTCAGAGTGGTCTCCAAAACCAGCAAAAAGGAGAGTGGCCTCTGTGATGGGAAAAAGCTTGAGAATTGCTAGTGATGTTAACCCGACTGGTTTCTAAGCCATGTTCTGAGATGTGAAAGGGACTGATCTTGGAGAAAACCTCATGATCGCAAGACTTAGGTAGAGGATTGTATGTTTTCTTTCTCACATCATCGGCAAGTGGAAGTAGGAATACTCTGACCTTTCTGTTTCTTCAGTCTTAATAAGTGTGTGTGTGATCAAGATTGGACATTTTGCTTCATTTCCCTATGTAGAAAATGGAGCCTTTACAAGGAATGTTTTATTAATATTTGTATTATTATTATTTTACTTTTTTTTCCCAGCTAAGTCTTTGTTATAAAGTAAGGTAGGTGGTGATTTCAAAAGTGTGGAAAGAAACAGGCTGTGAAACTGCATGAGCACCAGGCTGGGAGTCAGGAAATAGGGATTCTAGTTCTTCCTTGTCCAGTAGGGTAGCCTCAGGCCATGTGTGGCTCTTGAAATTTGAATTATTAAAGATAAAGTAAGATTTTAAAATTCACTTCCTGTTGGTAGCGGATGGAGCTTAGTGTTTGAGAACCTGCTTCCCATGAATGAGGTCCCAGGTTCAGTCCCCTGTACCTCCTAAAATAAATAAATAAATAAAAATTCACTTCCTCAGTTGCACTAGCCATATTTCAAATGTTGCAAAGCACAGGTTATAGCACATTTCCATCATTGCAGAAAGTTCTATTGGACAGTTCTAATTTAGTCCATGTTATGACACTTGTATTTTGACCTTCGGCAAGTTCCTTAATCACAGTTTCCTAATCTTAGCACTATTGATATTTTGGGACAGATAATTCTTTGTTGTGGTGAACTGTCCTGTGCACCTCAGGGTTTTTAGCAGCATCTTTGGCCTCTAGATGCCAGTAGCATCCCATCAATTGTGACAACCAAAAATATCTTCAGACTTGGTCAGATATCAACTGGGGAACAAAATTGCCTCCAGTTGAGAACCATTGACTTGATGCTTCAGATTTTAGTTTTCTCTTAACTAAAGGGTGTGGATTTTGCCGAGAGAACCTCTGAAGTCCCCTCCCATTCAGGTCTATCCATTCAGTATATCCAAAACCACCTCACTCAGGGGTTCTTAACAAGGGGTCCATGAGCTTGAATTGAAATTCAAAAAAGTTTTATTCTCGTGGGGTCGTGTTGCTGTGGGTGTGATATATTTATTAAATAACACATGGTATAGTCTGGACTTAGTAAGGGGACCATGGTTTTCACCTGGCTGGCAAAGGGATCCACGGAACAAAAAAGGTTAAGAACCCCTGATCTAGCTGCTTCTCTCATCAGGCACCGCTTTCTTGACAACGCTTTTTTCCTACTGCTGCTTGCTTACATCCTGGCTCACTATAATGCTGGTGAGCCTTGAAGATGAGTATTGCCGTACTTGGTGAACCCAGAGATATCTCATAGACGTGCCTCCACGTCAACCTACCATAACCCCTCATTGGTTTTGGGTTTTTTTTTCTTTTTTTCTTTTCTTTTTCATTAAAGTTAATATGTCACAAGGAACGTTAAACATTAAAAAACATTAAGTGGTTCCCATGTAACCCACTCCCCACCCCCCCACCCCCATCTTTTTTGTAAGTTGTATTTTTTGAAGATATATACATCTCAAAAAATGTTACATTAAAAAACATAAAAAAGGTTCCCATATCCCCCCCCCCACCTCCCCACCCCACACCTCCCACACCAACAACCTCCCCCATCGTTGTGGCACACTCATCGCACTTGGTGAACACATTTTGGAGCACTGCTGCACCACATAGATAATAGTTTACTCTGTAGTTCACACTCTCCCCCAGTACATTCAGTGGGTTATGACAGGATATATAAAGTCTAGCATCTCACCCTGCAGTATCATTTAGGACAACATAAAATCCCAGAAATGCCTCCACATCTCATCTCTACTTCCCTTTCCCTGCCCTCAGCAACTACCGTGGCCACTTTCTCCACATCAATGCTACAATTTCTTCCATTACTAGTCACAATAGTTCTATAGTAGAATATCAGTAAGTCCACTCTAATCCATATTTTATTCCTCCATTCTGTGGACCCTGGAATGGTGATGTCCACTCCACCTCTTGATCAAGAGGGGACTTAGATGATGGATGCAATTCTTCTGCTTGCAGTTGTAGGCACTCTTGATTCCCTGGTGTGGTGGTTGACCATCTTCACCTCCCTGTTAGCTGACCTGGGTAAGTCCAACGAACCAGAGAGTAAGAGTTGCAACTCTGCTGCCCCTCATTGGTTTTGAAGCTGCACCGAAACCCAGTTTTGTCCATTATCTACTCAGATTCTCAGGAATACCAGACTTATAGTAGCTTGAGACATCTTTTAAGTCCTTGAGTATTCATCTTTTCATTGTTACCAGCGGTATACCTGTGCAAGTACTCTTGCACTGCAGACTGTTTTATAAGGATTTTGTCTTTTTTGTTTGTTTGTTTGTTTTTGAAGATAAATAGATCACAAAAAATGTTACATTAAAAAATATAAGAGGTTCTCATATACCCCACACCCCACCCACCCCACTCCTCCCACATCAAAACTTCTTTCATCATTGTGGCACATTGATGGCATTTGATGACTACATCTTGGAGCACTGCATGGATTATAGTTTAATTTGTAATTTACACTCTCCCCCAGTTCATTCAGTGGGTCATGGAAGGATATATAATGTCCAGCATCTATCCCTGCAATATCATTTAGGGACAACTCCAAGTCCTGAAAATGGCCCCACATCACATCTCTTCTTCCCTCTCCCTGCCCTCAGCAACTACTGTGGCCACTTTCTCCAGATCAATGTTACAGTTTCTTCCATGACTAGTCATAATAGTTCTATAGTAGAATACCAGTAAGTACACTCTAATCCATATTTTATTCCTCCATCCTGTGGACCTGGAATAGTGATATCCACTCCACCTCTGTATTGAGAGGGGGCTTAGATCCCACATGGTTGGTGGGTGCAATTCTCCTCCTTATAGTTGTAGGCACTCTCGGTTCCCTGGTGTCATGGTGGTTGACCACCTTCACTTCTCTGTTAGCTTAACTGGTGCTGAGGGATTACTACCTATCACTAACTGATGATTCAACTAGAAAAGGACCTTGAATAAAAGGAGGAAATGGTAAAGACAATGAGTTTATATGACTAGGAATCTTCAAAAAAGAGTCAGGAGGTCATCAGAGGGTCACCCTTATGCACACCACAGCAGGATGCCAGACACAGCCAAAGTAGCTGCAACCCCAGGTAGTGGTACTCCTGAGGGCGATGGAGACACACAGGTTCTGTGGTCATGGCAGTTGGCTCTGAAGTTCAGTGCCTTGTCAGTGGGCCCTACTTTGTAATTTATGTTCCTGAGTGTGACCTTTCTACACATGCCTCTTCTGTCACTTTTACTGAACCTGTGGTTGGCACTGGGGTTGGTGTATACTCTGTAGACTTGAATCTTTGGACTAGCCATGTGCCCCCGGGACCCTGAGCCTAAGCAGAGTTGTATCTCCTAGGATTTTGTCTTTGATGGGATTCATTTTGTATTCAACATTGCCCTTGATTGGTGGAATTCAGAGAAATTCCCTAAGGCTCTAACTGGGACTGTGAGTGCCAGGAGAGCAGAGTCCCTTAAGTGCTGGGAGGCATTTGGCATTTGTTGTCTGAATGAATGAATAACCCTGCAGTTTCAGTGGGGAAGTAGCATCACAGCCTAAGGATCTTACTACTCAAAGTGTGTTTCACTGACCAGTAGCATTGGCATCACTTCGAACTTGGTAGGATTCTTTCAGGCCCTATTTCAGACCTACGAAATCAGAATCTGCATTTTATCAAGATTCCCAGTTAATTTGCATGCATGTTAAAATTTGAGAAGCGCTGGCCTAGAAGACCCTACACAGTTTCTAGTCTTCTACAGTCCTAACCGAAATGAGGAATGCCTAGTTTAAGCTATTCCTCAGAATATATGTTTCACAGATTACTCTAGGGGCAGGAACCGACTACTGATCTGTGCTTCACCAGCATTTTGCCTGTCTAAGCACTTTCTACGTGTGCATGATGTATAAAAAGCAGTCAGATGTTTGAATATAGTCATCATTCAGCCTGGACAAAGTGGCCCACAACCACAACACAGATGACAGACACCCTGTAAAAGAAAAGTCAGAGTCTTGGCTGAGTCAGCTCACGTGCTCCAGAAATGAAAGTACTTAGTCCAGATGGAGGTAAGTGACCTGTAGTGCCCCTCCCTGGAGCATCACCGTTTCTTCCAAAGCTGCATAGACTAGTGGTTAAGAGCAGGCTCTGGAACCAGAGGACCCTGGAATCAGTCTCCCATTTACTAGCTGAGTTACACTGCGCAAGCTGATTATCCTCTCTCTGCCTCAGTTTCCTCATCTGTAAAATGGAGACAAGAGTACACGTAGGATAGTTTGATTACTTGATTACTGATGTTGTAAAGTGCTGAAGAAAATACAGGGCACGTTGTACACATTATGTAATTGTTAGTCATCAGTATTGTTCTTGTCGTTATTTTGAATAATGGCCTCCCAAACATGCCAGCGTCACAATCCCTTGAACCTGTAAGTACATTCCATTACATGGCAGTGGGACTAAAGTTAGCAGACGGAACTAAAGTTGCTAATCAACTGACTTTAAAATTGGAAGATTATCCTGGGTTATCTGCATGGGCCCAGTATAACCACAAGACTCCTTAAATGTGCAAAGGGAGGCAGAGGGGTCAGTGCAACTGTGATGGGACATGAGAAAGACTTGACTGGCCATCGCTGGCTTTGAAGATGGAGGAAGGGAGCCAAGGGCGAGGAGTGTGAGTGGCCTCTAGAAGCTGGAAGAGGAAAGAAAATGGATTCTCCCCTAGAGCCTCCAGAAAAGAATGCAGCCCTTCCAACACCTCAGTTTTAGCCTGTGAGACGCATTTTGAGCTTGTGACCTCCAAAACTAAGATAATAAATGTATGCTGTTTCAAGCACCAGGCTTGTGGTAATTTGTGGCGGCAGCAAATAGAAAACTCATACAACTCCATATTGTCATTTCTAAATGTGCCATCCCTCCTAGACTTTAAGCCCCCTGAAGACACAGTTCATGCTTTATTCATCTTCACTTCCTCAATACTTGCCAGGCCAGGCACAGGTGTTAGTAGAAGGCTGAAGGACTGACTGCCCATCAGGTTTACCCCTTGCCTCCCCAGACCAATCCGTAAGCCTATAGTTTCTGTGTCAGCCTGGGGCCCAGTTGTCATAATAAGATTTTATTAGAGATCCTTTTAAAGTCAAGCTCCAGAGAATGAGATGCGCATTCTAAGAACAGAGATTAGAGGAGTTTGGTTTGTGGTTTTCAAGGAGGTGGAGGTCTCAGCCTTTCTTGCCAGTCACATACTTTCTCTTAAGTTGTCAGCTTTAGTAGTGTATAAGGTAAGGAGTGGTAGTAAAAGTTGAGAGGTGTTACGTGTGCTTTGGTCTTTTCTTGGAAAGTACCAACTTAAATGCAGCTTGTGATGATAATGCAACCCAGGACTGCATGTGTATGAAACTGTCTGCCACATCTTGGGGGAGAAGGATAGAGAGTGCCGCTCGTGTCGTTGATTCCACACGACTGCCCTATGAGCTAGGTGGCATTATCCCCGTTTGACAGTTACAGAAAGAAACAAGTTCCTAGAGGTTCAGTAATTCTTCCCAAGGTTGCACAGATAGAACTTGGAAGGAAAACGCAGGTTCACCTGCCTTGAAAGGGTTCCCTGCTACAGCAAATGATTTCCCCTACCTAAAAGGGTGCATATATAAAAAGGAATTGCATGCTTGGACATCTCTGTGGTTGTTTTAGCTGCCTCTTTCAGGAGTTTTCCAGAGCCCGTGTATCTTTGGATGATAGGGCCAGTGCTGCATATGATGTTCCGATGAGGGACTAAACCTCTAATGATAGGTTGTTTTGTCTTGATGATAGGCCTTAGGATAACTGAAAATGCAGCAGGATGGGTGCTTGGCCCCACTGAAGGGCCCTCTGGACTCTCAGGATCTGGTGGCTGGTGTTATAAGCCTGTTGCACATAGTCCTGGAGCTTTTACCTCCTAGCCTTGCCCAACATTACCACACTGTTTTCTAAAGGATAAGGTAATTTGGCTAAGAGTTTCAAATGTCTGTTTCAGGCTTTGTGAGTTCTGTATTTCAGGGAATGTAGTCATTGTTCGGTCCTGATGAATCAAGGTTGGAAAGACCGCAGGCTCTCCTCTCTGGGACCCCACAGTCTAATGTGGGGGAGAGATGACAGTAGGCTGTCTGACAAATGCAGTGAGTTCTGCTGGTGGTACCATGCCAGACATCATGAGGGCAGGGCCACCTCTGTCTTACTGTTGGAAGGAGTGGGCTCAGTGCCCAGTGTCTGGTATTGCTCAACTTGGAGTTTGAAAGATCATCATATGTAGGTGTCCTGCAGGTAGGTCCTGACCATACCCAACGGCAAGTGTGTGGGATTAGAACACCTGACAAATGCATCTTCACCTGTTTGGAGAGGGGGTAGAGAAGGTCCCTGGAGCTCAGTGATCAGATAAAGTTTGAACTATTGAGTTGTTTGTTTTATGATTAGAGAAGTTTGGGTTTACAGAACCCAAATAAAGATTCCCATACAACACCCAAGCACCAATACCTTGCATTGGTATGGAATATTTGTTACAACTGATGAGAGCACATTTTTATGCTTTTACTGTATAGTCCATGATTTGATTAGGGTTCACTGTGTATTGTAATTCCATGGATTTAAAAAATTTTTATTCTGTTACCATATATAGAATCTAACATTTCCCCTTTTAATCACATTTAGTATGTATTTCACTGCTGTTACTTGCATTCACAGTGTGCTACCATCACCACAATCCTTTACCAAAATATTTTCATCATTCCAAATAGGAACCCTGTGCATTTTAAGCCTTAACTTCCAATTCCTTATCCCCACCACTTCCCCTGGTAACCTATATTCTAGATTCTGACTCTCTGCGTTTGCTTATTCTGATTGTTTCAAATCAGTATGATCATATAATATTTGTCCTTCTGTGTCTGGCTTATTTCACTCAACATGATGTCTTCAAGGTTTATCCATGTGATCGTATGTATCAGAACTTAGTCCTTTTACCAGCTGTATATGTATATATATCACATTTTATTTATCCGTTCATCTGTTGATGGACACTTGGGTTACTTCCATCTTTTGGCAATTGTGAATAATGTCACTGTGAACATCAGTGTGCAAATACCTGTCCGAGTACCTACTTTCAATACTTTTGGGTATATACCTAGTAGTGGGATTGCCAGGTCATATGGCAGTTCTGTTCTTGCCTTTCTGAGGAACAGCCAAACTGTCTTCCACAGTGGCTACACCATTTTACATTGCCACCAGCAGTGAATGAGTATTCCTTTTTCTCCACATCTTTTCCAACACTTGTTTTTTTTTCCTTTTTTTTTAATAGCAATTCCAGTGGCTGTGAAATGGTATCTCATTGTGGTTTTGATTTCCATTCCCTGATGGCTAATGATACTGAGCACCATTTCATGTGTTTTCTGGCCATTTGTATATCTTCTTTAAAGAAATGTTTATTTAAGTCTTTTGCCCATTTTTTAATTGGGTTGTTTTTCTCTTTGTTAAATTGGAGGATTTCATTATACGTTCTGGATATTAATCCTCGATCAGATATGTAGTGTGATGGTTAGGCTAATGTGTCTTCTCGGCCAGGTAACGGTGCCAGTTGTTTGGTCAAGCAAGCACTGGGCTAATTGTAATACAAAGGCATTTTATGGGCTTTAATCATCAGTAAGTTGATTGTATAGATGGCTGATGACATCTACAATCAGCTGAGGAGATTGCCATCAGAAATGAGTGATATTTCATGCAACTAGTTGATGGCCTTAACAGGAGGATTTCAACATTCAGAGAGTGAAGCCTCTTCTCTACTTCAGACAGCCAGCACGTCCCGGGGAACTCATCGAGGACTTTCATCTTGGTCCGTGGCTTGCAGCCTGTCCTAGGGAATTTGGACTTGCACATCCCCATGGTCACATGAGACAATTTTATAAAATCTCATACTGTGTACAGCTATCTCCTGTCTGTTCTATTTCCCTAGAGAACCCTGACTAATAGGTGTGGTTTCCAATTATTTCCTTCCACTGTGTAGGTTGTCATTTTATTTTCATAATAAAGGCCTTTGCGTGCAAAAGATTTAATTTTAATGGAGTCCGTTTATCTATTTTTGTTGTTGTTGTTGCTTGTGCTTTGGGTGTAAAGTTTAAGAAAATGTTCCCTAACAGGGTCCTGAGGATGGTTCCTTGTGTTTTCTTCTAAGAGTTCTAGGTATTGGATCCATTTTGTGTTGTTTTGGTTTTTTTTTTGTTTGTTTGTTTATTCTTTGTTTGTTTTTGGCAGTGAAGATCCAGTTTTCCCAGCACCATTTGTTGAAAAGACTGTTATTTCCCAATTGAATGGTCTTTGCCCCTCTGTCAAAAATCAGTTGGCCATAAATGGGAGGGTTGATATCTGATAATATCTGTGCTCTCAGTTCTATTACATTGGTCTTTATGTCTGTCCTTGTGCCAATATCATGCTGTTTTGATTACTGTGGTTTTGTCATAAGTTTTAAGATTGAGAAGTGTGTCCTCCAACGTCATCCTTTTTCAAGATGGGTCCTTTAGCCTAGGTCCCCTTGCCCTTCCATATAAATTTGAACATTGACTTTTCCATTTCTCCAAAGAAGATTGTTGGAATTTTTATTGCTATTGCATTTAATCTGTACATTACTTTGGGTAACATTGCTGCCTTAACAATATTTAATCTTCCAATCCATGAACACGGAATGCCCTTCCATTTAGTTAGGTCTTCTTTGATTTCTTTTAGCAATGTTTTGTAGTTTTCTGTCCTTTACATCCTGGGTTAGATTTATTTCTAGATATTTGATTCTTTAGTTGCTATGGTGAGTGGAGGTCTTTTTCTTGATTTCTTCTTCAAGTTGTTCATTACTTGTGTATAGAAACAATACCAATTTTTGGTCTTGTACCCCATCACTTTGCTGAATTCGTTTATTAGCTATGTGGATTTTTCAGGATTTTATGTATATAGCATCATCGCATCTGCAAATAGGGAAAGTTTCCCTTCCTTTCCAATTTGGATGCCTTTTGTTTCTTTCTCTTACCTACTTGCTTTAGCAAGAAATTCCAGTACATTGTTGAATAACAAGTGGTGACAGTGGTCATCATTGTCTTTTTCCTTATCTTAAAGGGAAAGCTTTCAGTCTATCACCATTAAGTAGGCTATTAGTTGTGGCCTTTTCATATATGTACTTTATCATGTTGAGGAACCCTTCTAGTCCTAGTGTTCAAAGTGTTTTTATCAAGAAGTGGTGCTGGATTTGATCAAATGCCTTTTCTGCATCGAGATGATAGTTGGTTTTTTTCCTTAATTCTGTTAATGTATGTTACATTAATTTTCTTATGGTGAACCAACCTTGCATACCAGGGATAAATCCCACTTGATCATGGTATATAATTCTTTTAATCTGCTGTTGGATTTGGTTTGCTAGAATTTTGTTGAGGATTTTTGCATCTATATTCATAAGAGGTATTGGTCTGTAATTTTCTTATCTTGTGGTATTTATCTGGCTATGATGTGAGGGTGTTGTTGGCCTTATAGGATGAATTGGGGAGTATTACCCCTCTTTCATTTTTGGCAAGAGTTTGAGCAGAATTAGAGGGTTTTTTTTTTTGGAATGTTTGGTAGAACCAGATGGTTTATGAAGCCATCTGGTTCTGGGCCTTTCTTTGTTGGAGGATTTTGATTATGATTCAGTCACTTTACTAGTGATTAGTTTGTTGAGATCTTCATTGAAATTTAAAACTTCTGTGTTTAGGCAACAGCATTACTAAGCTGCTTTGTGTTTCAAGAGAATTCTAGTGAGATGCCCAAATTAACAGAGCAGTTAGCAGGACTAGTTTGGCAAATGCAGGAATGTGCTAAAAGGATTGCAAAAGTTTCAGCAAAGGCCAAATTGGAAATTGATGAGGAAACTTATCAAAGCTCATTCAAACCTCACTTAGTGGATATAATGTATACCTGGGCAACTGGAGCTGCATTTGCCCATATCTGCAAAATGACAAACATTTTTGAAGGCAGCTGTAGCAGTTTGGTACAGTTACAAATTCCAAAAATAGATATTGGATTATGTTTGTAAACTGGTCTTTACCTGGGCATGATTAAATTATGATTAGGGCTTTGATTGGTCAATGTCAGTAAGGTATGACCAAGGGGTGGGACTCACAAATAAAAGACGTGGCAAAGGACAGAGTTGGAGGAGGCTTTTTGATGCTAGAGTTTTAACATTGGAGTTTGATTCTGAAGTCTTAAGCTGAAGCCTAGGGAAGTAAGCGCACAGAAAAAAGAGAAGCAAGCCCTGGGAAAAGAGGAACCCTGAGCCCAGATAGAAGCAAGACCTGGGAAGAGAGGAACCGAGGAAGTCTGAACCCTTACGGATGTCAGCAGCCATCTTGCTCCAACACATAAAAATAGACTTTGGGGAGGGAAGTAACTTATGCATTGTGGTCTGGTATCTGTAAACTCCTACCCCAAATAAATACCCTTTATAAAAGCCAACAGACTTCTGGTATTTTGCATCAGCAGTCCTTTGGCTAACTAATACAGCAGCATAATTAATTGTATGACGCGTCTGTAAGAATTGATTTGGCAGATGTGTCAAGTAGCAAAAGCCATTGGAAACACAGAGCTGGAGAATAAATTTGCAGAAGGAATCACCAAAATCAAGAGAGATAACTGTTTGCTGCAAGCCTCTACTTATGAAGAGTCAACCTAAGGAATGTGCAGTTTTAAATTGTTCACCACCTGTGTGCTTGCAGTAGACTACAGATGCTTACAAGTATTGATTTGATTCTTCCATCTCAAGACAGTCATCCTCAGAATTTTAATATGTATTATATTTAAACCAAGCATCATTCCAACAAACATATTATGTACATATTTGTACATAATACATTTTTTAATTAAGAATGTACAGGTGGAACAAAAAAACTTCAGTGTTTCAAAAGGATACCATCAAGAATGTGAACTGGCAACCCAGAGAATGGGGGGAATATTCGCAAATCATATATCTGATAAAGGGATTTGTATCCAAAATATATAAAGAACTCTTACAGTTCAACAATAAAAAGACAAATAACCTAATCAAGGTTAAGGCAAAGGATTGGAATAGAGACAGTTCTCCAAAAAAGATATACAAATAGCCAATCAGCATATGAAAAGATGATCAACATCATAAGCTATTAGGGAAATGCAAATCAAAAGCACTATGAGATAGCACTCACACCCAGTAAGATGGCGATAATAAAAAAGGTAGACAGTAACAAGTGTTGGCAAGTGTGGCTGTATGTAACCCAGAAAAAAATCATGTCCTTAAAACATCCGTTCCTGTGGACATGAACCTATTGTATGTGGGAACTTCTGATTAAATTACTGCAGCTAAGGGCCTTTGATTGGATTACTTTAATACGGTGCATGCCAGGGTGAGTCCTATTCTTTTTACTGAGTCCTTTATACATGGGATAAAGACAGAAAAGAACCCACAGAGCTGAGAGAGGAAGCCACTGACAAAGCAGCCACCAGCTGAAAACTGCAGAGCCCAGAGGAGAAGGCAGGGACTGGCAGGTGCCACCATGTGCAGAGGAGTCCAGGACCACCTGCATGCCGTCATATTCAGGGAGAGAGTGGTGCCTGCTGCCTTGATTTGGACACTTACTCTGCCTCTGAAATGTAATCTTCTAAGTTAATAAATCCCCATTGTAAAAGCCAATCCATTTCTGGTATATTGCCTTGGCAGCCTTTAGCAAACTAAAACAGTGAGGATGTGGAGAGATTGAAACCTTTATATATTGCTGGTAGGAAAATAAAATATTTCAGTCGCTTTGGAAAAGTTTGGAAATTCCTCAAAAAATTAAATATAGAGTTACCATATGACCCAGCAATTCTACTCCTAGGAATATACCCAAGAGAATTGAAAGCATACATCCATGCAAAAACTTGTATACAAATGTTCATAATGGCATTATTCATAAAAACCAAAAAGTAGTAGAAACAACCCAAATGTCCATCAACTGATGACTGAATAAATGAAATCTGGTATATCCATATAATAGAATACTATTCTGCCCTAAAAAGGAATGACATTCTGATACAAGCGACAACATGGATGAACCTCAAAAAATGTCATGCTGCGTGAAAGAAACCAGTCCCAAAAGGCCTCGTGTTACAGGATTCCTTTCATTTTGAAACATCTAGAATAGGCAGATCTATAGAGACAGAAAGTAGAGTATTGGTGTCCTCAAGCAGGGCAGGAGGAGTGCCCGTAATAGGTCTGAGGTTTGTTTTTGGAGTGGTGAAAATGTTCTAAAATCTATTGTGGTGGTGGCTGTACAACTTTGTGGGTACACTAAAAACCACTGACGTGTAGGCTTTCAAGGGTGAATTTGCACTAATAGGTTATTTGAGCACATGCAATGCAGAGCATATTACATGCATTATCTAACTTAATTATTTAAAATCATGGAAAGTCATTGCAATTTTTAGCCCCACCTATGGCTGAAGATGTCTTCACGTGGAGACCTGAGTATAGGCAAAAACCTCAGCCACCAACAGGCTGGGACCCTTGGACCTCACCAAGTCTAATCTGTGAACTAAAGAAGATGGACATTTCCTCTCATAGAGTTATTGGAGTGAAATTAAATAATAAATGTAAAGTGCCTGGAAGCCAGTGGGCCTTCAGCAAGTACCAGCTGTGATAACTGGAGACCACGGTAGTGTAACATAAAGACCTGGGGGTCAGAAAAATCTAGGTTTGAGTTCTAGACCTACCACTTACAAGTTTTGTGAGTTTGGGTATGTTTCCTCTCTGAGCCTCTGTTTTCCACTCTCTTGCAAAATGGAGATGATAGTCCATAACCCGGGGGCCAGTTTTAAAATTTAAATTAGATAATGCAGGAAGCAGAC
Organism: Dasypus novemcinctus; assembly: GCF_030445035.2. NCBI lineage: Eukaryota > Metazoa > Chordata > Mammalia > Cingulata > Dasypodidae > Dasypus > Dasypus novemcinctus. Next base: position 16,132,663 of record NC_080690.1, on the reverse strand, counting down.
TTGGCCCAGGGGTTAGGGCATCCATCTACCACATGGGAGGTCCGCGGTTGAAATCCCGGGCCTCCTTGACCCGTGGTGAGCTGGCCCACGTGCAGTGCTGATGCGCGCAAGGAGTGCCCTGCCACGCATGGGTGTCCCCCACGTAGGGGAGCCCCATGCGCAAGGAGTGGGCCCTGTAAGGAGAGCCACCCAGCGGGAAAGAAAGTGCAGCCTGCCCAAGAATGGCATCGCACGCATGGAGAGCTGACACAACAAGATGATGCAGCAAAAAGAAACACAAATAAAGACAAAAACAAAACAAAACACAGATTCCCATGCCACTGACAACAACAGAAGTGGACAAAGAAGACCACGCAGCAAATAGACACAGAGAACCGACAACTGGGGAGGGGAGGAGAGAGAAATAAATAAATAAATAAATCTTTTATAAATAAATTAGATAATGCACGTAATGTACCCAGCACTTTGCCTAGCCTACAGTAAGTGCTCAACTGTTGGTCTCTCCTCCAGCCTTCGCTGTGGAAAAAGGCCAGTTCTCCAGCTTCATTTCTTAGCATCTCCTCTGTTCTCCCTGTGCATGGTGAGGACTGCTTCAAGTATGTCTGAACACCAAACAACGTGAGAAAATGCATGTAGAAAGCTATATTTCATTTGAGGCCTCAGCCCTGCACAAGCAAATTGCCATCTGGAATTGGGTGTCTTGAGTTTGCAGCCAAAATGGTTTAAGGAAATGGAAAGGAGGACCTGAGATAGAGTTGAAAGAGCGTAAGCTTTGTAGGTGTCCAGGGTTCAGATCCTCAGTGACCTTGGGAAAGTGACTTGATTTCCTTGAGCTTCGGCCTTGAACCTGGAAGGTGGGGAGAACAGTAATTGCTGGAGAAGCTAGTTCTGAGGAGAAACCAACTGCTGAAATACTTAATGTGGCGTGGGTGCTTCGAAGACGGACGACCCCCGGTCCTGGTGTGGCCTGAGAGGCTCTCCAGGGCTGGCCGTGCTCGCGGTGCTGAGATGGTGGCCCCAGGTGCCGCCGCCGACTCCAGATGCTTCCTGCCCTGTCTGTGCCCCCCTTTTCCATCAGGCAAGGGCATGGCAGTCCTCGCAATGTCAAGGGTGGTGTAGAGCTTGGAGTGGCCGGTCGGTCTGAGTGGGTTTATGCCTCGTGGGGAGTGGGTGTTTCCAGCCGCAAATGGGGGCTCAGAGCAGCCTCTCCAGGACACTTCGCCAACCCAGGGTTTTTTGTGTGCTTTTTTAAAAAAACATCTTTTGAAGGAAGCCTGGCAGAAGCAGATTTTCTTCTCTGGCTGATGGAACAGTAATGCCCATGACCTTTACATCAGTGGAGATGCCCAGGGGTTTGTGATCGTGGAGTTCCTGGGCCAAATAATAATTTCAAAACCAGCTGCGCTTCAGATCCCCCACTGATGCCTCCCAACCTGTGGTTGAAAGAAGAGACAAAGTGGTCTTTTGAAGAGAGAATAGACCTGGAACTGGAAGTGCCCGCATTTTAAACTTCACTTACTCTGCTTTCCCTTGTAGTTGCTATTTTTCCCCTGCACTTGCTCTGTGAAGTGGAGAGACCAAGCTGCAGTCTGATTGGGGCTACTTTGGGCTATGCTGGAGTGTTAGAGCGCGCGCTCTGCCCTCACCAGGCTCTCTGCAGGTCCTGTCCCAGCGTCTGCATCTTTCCACCCCCCAGCCACAGCTCTCATGAACTGGGCCATTTCAGTTTGCATTTTGGGGTCCTGCTATGAGGCCCTTTGCTCTGACTAAACCACTTTCTCCTGAGTTACGTAACAGGAATTGTAAGGCCAGGGGCTTAGAACTGTTCAAATACCATCTGACTTACCAAGCAGGTTAGGCTTAGATTTGTGGTCCACGCCCTTGACACTGATTGGGCAGCTGGGGCCTCTCCCTGTTTGTCCTGTCTCTAGGCCCTGAGCCATCACGTGGCTCCACTGGCCTTCAGACTCCATCCCCTGACAGCTGGTTACTGGCTCCCCAGCTGCTTGCTGTGTGCAAGGAGAGGGCCAGGACTAGAGATGCGCCAGCCTCTGTCCTCCAGGACTTTTCAGGGAGCCACGGAGAGCAGAAACACACCCAGGAGAGGGTCAGGGGTGACCTCCAAGCACTGCTGGGCACAGAATGAGGGGCTCTGAAGCTTGGAGGGTTCAGAGGAGGCGTGCCCACTTCCTGGAAGGCTCAAAAAAGCGGGAGGGTAGGTTTAAGCCAGACGTGGGAGGCCAGGGGGAAGCTGGCTGGGAGCTGGCTGGATGGCGGCAGAAAGGGGTACTCTTGCAGGGAGTGCACAGGAGTCTAGAGGGCCGTGCTGGGAGCTGGGCGGGGGCTGGAGAGGTCAGCATGGCCCTAGTGTGAGCTCCCCGGGAGGCCCAGGCTCTCCCAGCTGGCGGTGTGGGTGAACACTGAGAGCACGTGCCCGTTTCCCAGCCACAGGGAACCATCACTTGTCTGCCGGGAGCCTGTTTTCCTGGAGATGAAGAGCCTTCTACCCTGCAGTGCAAGGCAGAGGTGGTAGAGACTGGGGGCTCCAGGCGTCTTTGCAGCAGCCTGGGATCCCTGAATTGAGCCCTGGTAGGGTGGGGGCGGGGGGTCCCCTGGGTTTAGAGCCAAGGAGAAGGGGGCTGCTGGGCCCACGGTGGGGCACTGAGCTCACATAGCCCCCCTTCCCGTCTTCCTCCTGCAGGTGAGGGAGGAGCCGAGGCCCGGCCCTGAGCCCCTTTCTTCACACTCTTGCGCCTTTCGGCCCTCCTCGGGCCTTCAGAGATGGCGGGGCTCTCTGAGCACACTGGAGTCCACCCCACCCCACCGCGCCTCACCCCTCCTTGAGGGCCGGGTCACCCACCAGCTCGCCCCCCTCCCGTGGCTGCCCACTGCCCCTCGCCTCGCTCCTTGCGTGCACTCAGGGTCCCCAGCTGACTGGGAGCAGCTTCTCGACCCTTACGCTCCTCCACTGAGGCCTTGCCTCTTCGAAGCTCTGCGCCTTTGCGCAGGTGTCCCCTCCGCCCGGGCTGCCTCTCCCTGAGCAGCTCCAGATGGAGCACCTGCTCGCTCTCGGGGCCCCCTGTGGAGTGCTGACCCACATGAAGCTGTGCCTAGCTCCCTCCCACCGAAGACATCTCTCCTGCCTGCTCCCTCCTCACCCTTGTCATTTCATTGGCACTTTTCTTACCACACTTTTCAGCTGCTTTGCATGATAGTCCTCGCGTTCTCGTGTTTCCTTCCCCCACGCTGGCATGGAGCCCCTCAAGGGCAGCGAATGTGTCATTATGCTGGCGCTCGCCTGGCTCCTCAGGAGGTGGGAGAGGAGCGGGTACCAGGGGCCACCTGTGGTGGGCAGGGCTGCTGCTTCTGGATGCCCTGGGGAAGCCTGCGGCTGGCCTTAGCTCCCCTCCCTGGTGCTGCTCTAACTTGTTCCCACGGAAACACATCCTGGCTTCCCAGGAAGCGCTGTCGGCAGCCAGAGATCTCAGGGGCTGCCCAGGCACGGGGAGGCCCAGCTGCTGTCACATTGGCACACCCCCACAGCCTGGCCTCTTCAAGATCAGGGAGCCCCCATTTCTAGATCTTTGTGGAATTTAGGAAGCTGAGTGTTTTTCATCAAAGGTGTTTTAGTTTCAGAGGCAGTATAACTCTCAAAGTCAGTCTCAGGATTGAAAAAGAAAAGTCAGCCCCTGCATTGGCCGGGAATCGAACCCGGGCCTCCCGCGTGGCAGGCGAGAATTCTACCACTGAACCACCAATGCTCCAGCTGCTGGCAGCTGTGTGAGCAACTCCCTTTAGCCCCAGCCTGAACCTCCTTGCTGATTCATAACATAAGGCCGGTGTCTGAGGCTGCCACATCATCACAGCTGCCAGGACTGAGAGCTTAGGCTCCTGAGCTAGAGGGAGGAGGCAGGGAACAGGGGGAAAGAGAGAGAGAAGTCGATTTACCTTCAAGCTCTTTTACAGTTCCCAGCTTCCCCCTGGACACTGACCAAGGGTGAGGGGGAGCAGCACAAGGCCCCTCGGAGGTGGAGGGCATGAAGGCTATGATTCTTCTCTGGAGACTGAGATGCTCTTCATGAGCTTGTTAAGCAGGGAAGTGTGGCCTGACCAAGGCGCCCTTGGCTGCTGCACGTCTAGTCTGGTTGAGGAGTCTGGTGAAGAAACTTTCCCAGCAAGGGCAAAAAGAGAAAAACAAGCACTGCATTGGCCGGGAATCGAACCCGGGCCTCCCGCGTGGCAGGCGAGAATTCTACCACTGAACCACCAATGCTCCAGCTGTTCTGTGGGGCACCTGCAGGTCTCTTCTCAAGGGTGGATCTACCAGTATTACAAAGAGGCAGGTTCTGGCAGATCACTGGGGCCTCATCTTGCTGGTTTGTCCAGTCTGGGAGCCAGGCAGGTTTGTGTAGAACCGTTCCTGTCAGGCTTTCTTACCGTGCTGTGAGCATGAGCCTGTGAACTGGTGGTCAGTTTCCACCCCAAGCCAGAGGCCCCCCCAGGGCAAATTTGGCATCCACAGCCTCATAAAAATCAGAACAAGCTGGTACCTCCCAGGGTATTTGTGCGGCCCCTTCCTGAAGTAGCCCCGCTGCTCCTATATCCGCGAGCTCAGGAGCGAGCCTGGTCTGGTCCCCTCTCAGGCACGTAGGGCCTGCATGTAGTAGATACCCCTTGAGATGTGCTTTGTTAAATCTTGATCGTTGTGTTGTCCAACCCCTCTGAGAACAACTTTTCTGTAGGAGTGCCCACTGCCTCACAGGACAGCATATTTGTTGTTGAACAGCTTGAATTACAAGCAAATTCCTGACACAGAACTGGAATCACACAGACTAACTGATGCCTTGCAAACATGACCATCCTTAAAATTCTTCAAGATAGCACAAAACTCCCGTTTATGCAACAGCAGTGGCCCTGCTGTGAGTGGATGCAAAGCAGGGAGTGATCGCAGGCATTTCCGTGCAGATGTCCATCATCTCTTGACACCCACTGCCTCCACCTTCTGTTATCCCTGCACTCCAGGCTGCTCCAGATGCACTTTCAGCAAGCCCCTCAAAACCAGAAGCTTCCCTGTTGCCCATGGTGTGAAATCCGTTCTCCCTAAATTGATCTCCCGCCTTGCCCTCACCAGCCCTTCCCAGTTGATTCCCACTGCTCTTCTGTTTTCTGGGGCCCCAAACCAGGCTGGCAGGCCCACTCCTTCCCTTTGCTCGCACAGTTCCTTCCGCCAGAATGCCTGTTTCCTTCTCTCTCCCTGCCTGCATCCAGACCCAGCTCGAGCCCCACTTCTGGGAAGAGGCCCCTGGCCACCCAGACCGCAGCTGCCTTCTCAGTCCTCTGGGTCACTTATGCCACTGCTTTCCCACGGGAGGTTTCTCGCTGCAGGGATTTTCCCAAGGGCAGAGGCTTGGACTCTGCATCTGCTGGGCTCTGAAAATAGAAGCTTGTCGATTGCAGAACCGGGCCTCGCTCTGCTCTTCTTCACTCCGGGCAGGGCCTGCTCTGGGTGGCCTCGTCCCCTGGGGTGACCCACAGGCACCCCCACCTGCAAAAGCTGCCTTGGAACCTGCTGGCCCCCTCAGACCGTCTCCTGCTGACATCGTTCTGCGGTAGACATCTGGAGGCACCGTCTCCTCTCCCATAATACGCTGTGGTGCTTCTCCTTTTCATCTTAAAAACAGTCCCTCTGTGCTCTTTCCCACTCCCTCAGCCAGGTTCCAGCCTCGGTCCCTCAGTGTTCCAGGGGCGGGTTGGTTTCCCTGGTATCTGTCTCTCCAGCCCAGCCGCGCCAGGCTGCCGCCAAAGCTCCCAGTCAGGCGGGTCCGAGCACGTCGTTCCATTGCTTGAAACCCGGCCCCTGGCTCATCTGTTCCTCAGCTATCTCCAGCCACCCCTTCCACACACCGAGTCCTCATCTTTCCCTTAACACGTCCCATTTTTTCAGAGCTCTTGGCCTTTGGACATCTCCCTGTGCCTGCCTTTCTTTGCCAGGGAACTGCCTTTGGTGGTTTCAGATCTGACTCGAATGGCTCCTGAGTCAGCCAGGCAGAGGGAGCCGTGGAGTTGTGCAGCGTCTGTGCCCCTCCGCTACAGTTTGCTACAGTTATAATACCATATTACTACCGTCTGCTACAGTTGCTTGTTTGTGTGTCTTTCCAGCTGACCCCTCCACACTGAGACCAAGTGTTGAATAAAGACTTGGTTAAGCAAATAATAAAGCACTGCATTTTTTTAGTCCCCAAAAAAGACATTCACAAGTGTTCCCTCAAAATCTCAGAAGATAGCACCACTGTTCCTCATTCTGTTACACACAAAGGGAAACTGAGACCCGGAATACGGAAACAACCGTGACCAAGCCTACAACTGAGCAGAACCGGGCAAGGCCTGCCCTGCGACTCCTGCCTGCCAGTTCCTCTCTCTAAATGGGTCACCGTCTCCCCTCCCCATCCCAGGCCCATCCCCTGGGGCCGCCAGTCCCACCGCCCCTCTCTTCTCTCTCTCCAGGCTGGTCCGGGAGTTCGTGGCCCAGAACAACACGGCACAGATCAAGCACGTGATCCAGACCCTGTCTCAGGAGTTTGCCCTTTCGCAGCACCCCCACAGCCGGAAGGGCGGCCTCATCGGCCTGGCCGCCTGCTCCATCGCCCTGGGCAAGGTGGGCCACGTTCTCGCGCCGGGCTTTGCGCAGGGTCCGGCCGGGGGCCCCGTGGCTCCGCAGCCTCACCCCAGGCGGGAGCCCCGTCCCTGATCCCAGCCTTCCCGCGTGGGCGCGCGTGTGGCTCCAGGAGAGCCGGGGTGTCGGCTGGACCCCTCTGAGCCGCCCTCTTCCTGCCCCTCGCAGGACTCCGGGCTCTACCTGAAGGAGCTGATCGAGCCGGTGCTGGCCTGCTTCAGCGAGGCGGACAGCAGGCTGCGCTACTACGCCTGCGAAGCGCTCTACAACATCGTCAAGGTGGCGCGGGGCGCCGTGCTGCCGCACTTCAACGTGCTCTTTGACGGGCTGAGTAAGGTAAGGGGCTCCTGGTGCAGGCTAGGCCGAGCTGCTTTTGGCCATCGAACTTGGCCTTCTGGGACCCCGAGAGCTTGGTTCCTTTCCCGTTTCTGCAGATGGCTGCAAGGAAAGTGGGCTTGCGTCTTTTCATTGATTTCTCTAGTAATTCGTTTTGATTGCATTTTACAAAAATGTCACCCGACCGCAGATCGGTGGGAAAAGCTGGTAGTTCACGAAGCACCTGCCTCCTTCGTGGATGGTGCTGATGGCGAAGCTAAAGTGCAGGCTGTGTTCCCCTGTGGTTATGGTAGCTTGTATACGCTGCAGGAAAAGCTCTGTCTAGAAAGGCGTCGGGGTCCCCCGGTGCCCTCCACTGCCAGCGTCACCGAGTTTCCCTCCTGAGGCACGGGGCAGCCGGGAGGCTGTGCTGCCACTGCTGGATCCTGCCCTGCTCCTAGAATATCGCCTTCAGTAGAGGAAGGGCCTGGCGTTTAAGATCGGAAACCCCCAAGGAAGGCCCCCTGCTGACCCAGGCACAGCAGGGTGCAGAGTGGGGCTCCCCCACCCCGCGGCTCCTCACCAGTGCCCTTCGGCCCATCCCTCCGTCCCTGCCTTTCCTAGATGGGTTCCCTGAGGGGCATGACCGTCGGATGTGCAGGCTGCACCCCGGCCACGGCCACGGGCTTCTGGGAGATCCCTTGTTTAAATCTTGACCGCATCCTCTGCTCTGTGTCTCTCTCCATCTCTGCCCCTCACAGTTGGCTGCTGACCCAGACCCCAATGTGAAAAGCGGATCCGAGCTCCTAGACCGCCTTTTAAAGGTATTTGTGCTTTGTCGCCCCCTTTTTATTTTGTAGAATATTTTTTTCATCTTATCTGTACAGCTTATATTTTCTGTCGTTGGGATGCTCTTTCCCATTTTTTCCAAATCTTTAAATTTGCGTGCAATAAAATTCTGTCTTGGGTGTCCAGTTCTAGGCGTTTGACAAGGGCATGGAGCTATGTTACCACCATAGTCAAATTTCAAGACTGTTCCCTCGCCCCCTGAAAACCCGCTGAGAACAGGGAAGATTGCCTGTCCTGTTCCACACGGGGGCTCCCTTTGCGCGCTCAATCCAGACCACAGAGATGCAGGGTTCTGCCTCGACTTTGGCTCCTGCTTTCTGTCTGTCATTTTCACTTGCCCTTCGACTTGTGAGAGGATGATGCCCCTGGCTCCCTCCGGGCCAGCCCAGGCAGCCCCTGGTCTCTGACTCCGGCAGCTCACGCTTCCTTTGACCCACAGGACATCGTGACTGAAAGCGACAATTTTGACCTGGTGGGCTTCATCCCCTTGCTGCGGGATAGGATTTACTCCAACAACCAGTACGCCCGGCAGTTCCTCATCTCCTGGGTAAGAGGCTGGCCTGCAGCACTGTCCTCTTAATAGCCCTTGACACTAGATAATAAGAAAACACGTTTACTCTGATTTTTCTCCTAAGTCCATCCTGATTGACTCTTTTCTTGCCCCAGGAAACACCCAGGTCTCTCGTGGAAGCCAATAGTGCTTCTTCCGGCAGCCAAACCTTTTCTAGCCTTGCCTGTCCTTCCCCTTGCTTTGCTTTCTCAAGGAAAAAACATACGCCTCTCCTGGCACATGCTTTTTTTGGTGTTAATTACCACTCCTTGCACATCTAGCACAATTACAGCCACTAGGCCCACCTGTGAGACACCTGCAGGCAGTGAAATGCTGCTCAGCAGGACCCCTTCCCACCATGGGGTGCCAGAAGACTCAGGGGGAGACCCAGGTCCTCGGGCTAATGTGACTTTTCCCCCGGGTCAGATCCATATCCTGGAGTTCGTGCCAGACATTAACCTGCTCGATTACCTGCCGGAGATCCTGGATGGACTCTTCCAGATCTTGGGAGACAACGGGAAAGAGATTCGGAAAATGTGAGTGGGGGAGGGGACAGGCAACCGCCACCAGCTTGGACTGCTGAGTGCACACACACACTCACTCCCCTCCCCCACAGACACACAGTGGCCCGAGAACACAACAGTCCTTCTTTATCCTCCTGGCTCGTGTGCTTCCTACTTTGAGACACTAAGAGCTCATCAATCCCCGGCCCCTAAAATAAGTGGATTTGACACAAGTCTCAAAGTATCGTCACCTGCTGGTGGCCAAGCTGGAGCAGAAGTGGAGTGGAGGAGCCTCCAGCCCAGCTGACGTGCTGTTTCCATTCTTTTACCATCGGTAGGTGTGAGGTGGTTCTTGGAGAATTCCTGAAGGAAATTAAGAAGAACCCCTCCAGTGTTAAGTTTGCTGAGATGGCTAACATCCTGGTGATCCACTGCCAAACCACAGGTGAGAGTGCGAGAGCCCAGGGCCGCCGCCTGCCCGGAGCAGCTCTCTGCCTCACAGGAGGGACCAGCAGAGAGTCCCAGTAGGAGTGTTAACCAGTGGGACGCTGGATCTGGGAACAGAGAGTGGTGGCTCCTTTTGAGGGAGAGATTCGAGTTCATCTACTCCAGAGGGGGAGTGAGACCTGGAGACCTTCCTGCTGGCAAGCCTGGCATTAGCATCGCGAGTTAAAATTCTTAGAGGTTAGGATTGTGTGTCGGCTAGCTTCTGTTGTACAACAAACCACCATAAAACATAACTGCTTCGTTCAGCAGTCACTTATTATTAGCCATGAGTCTGGGTGGGCCGGGAGGTTCTCTCAGCTGGGCCAGGCTGGGCGCAGGCAGGCCTGTGCTGTCTGCTGGAGGGCAGTTGGGGCTGGCTGGTCCAGGGTGGCCTCACTCGTGTCAGGCCGGCCAGCTGCCCCCTGGGGTGATGGGAGAATTGGGCTACACCTCATCACCCAGCAGGTGGCCCAAGCGCATTCAGGTGGCTATGGCAGTGTGACAAGAGAGACATAGAAGAGAGCAGGGCTTGTTGATCGCCTAGGCTTGAACCAGCTCACCGTCACTTCTTCCACATTCTTTTGGCCAAAGTAGCACGGCCAGCCTAGATTCGAGAAAGGTGTATTCACGGGATCATCGCTCCATCCCGCCAGGCGTCTGTGTGTAGCTTTGGAAAGCCAAAAGCAAGGCCAGAAGCGATCCAGGCCCTGGGTGCCCCCACTCCTCTGGTCCCGTCCCGGGTATGTGTGGTAGGTGGGAGGGGAGCACTCCGGATGCCCAAGCCAGCTCTCCTGGAACCCACCGGCTCCTTCCAGATGATCTGATCCAGCTGACAGCGATGTGCTGGATGCGGGAGTTCATCCAGCTGGCCGGCCGCGTAATGCTGCCCTACTCCTCGGGGATCCTGACTGCCGTCTTACCCTGCCTGGCCTACGATGACCGCAAGAAAAGTATCCTTAGCTCTGGAAGAGAAGAAATGCAAACAGCCCCAAAAGGGACTCTGAAGTTGAGGGGCCCTGGAGGGAGAGGTGGGGACTCCCTTAGGATCCATCGCTCCTCCAATTGTCCCCAGCATCTGGGCATCCAGAGATGGAGCTGAATATGGATTGGGAAAGTCACGGGCAGCCCCAGGACACGTAACTGATGTTAGCTGTCCCCAAACCAAGCCTGGTTACTTACAGACTTTGGGCAGGGGACATCCTGCTGGTAGGAGGACTGCCACCAGAAAGGGACCCCACAAGAAAAAACAGGCGCCTGCCCATCAGCCCACCAGCATGGCCTCTGGGAGGACAAAGCCCTGGCCGGGAGGGACAGTGACCTCGGGTCTAGGGAAGCCTCCCCGGGCGGGGCTGCTCCTTACATCCGTGGCCTCAGACATCAAGGAGGTGGCCAGTGTGTGCAACCAGAGCCTGATGAAGCTGGTCACCCCTGAGGACGACGAGCTCGACGAGCCCAAGCCCGCGGTGCAGAGACAGGGCGATCCCAGCCACGACGACTCCGTGGCAAGGCCGGAGGGGACAGCCGGTGGTAAGTAGACTGCCTCATACCCCCCACCTCCCGGGGAGCGCCCCAGAGGTCCTCAGACTTGACCTCCGGCCTCACTAGCTAACCAGGGTCAAAGCTGATACTGCCTCAGCACCATGCCCGGGCACTCCAGGAGGGAGCATTTGTTCCCAAGGCACCTTTGCCCACACAGGGCCCACACTTGTGTGGTCTTGCCGTCTTGGTTTGAGTCACCAGCATCTAATAATAACCTCCATTCTGCAGCCTCACTGGGTGCTGGCGCTCTTCCAAGTCCTTTACCTCTGTTAACCTGTTCATGTCGAGGGAGGAGCTGTTAGCATCCCCATTCTACACGTGGGGTCAAGGGAAGGGAAGGAAAGCGGCTGGACTCTGGCAGCCAGTAAGTGCCGGGGTTGGGATTTTAACCCAGGAAGATTGCCTCAGCGACCATCAAGCCTTTCTTTAATCTTTATCCAAGTGCAGCTACAGCAGGGCTTCTTAACCAGGGATCTATGAGCTTAAATTAAAAATGCAAAAAAACATTATTCTTTTGGGGCTGTGTTGGTGCAGGTATGATATATATATATTAAATAATGCACAGTATAGTGTGGACTTAGTATGATTTTTATTTTGATGTAACATCATGAGTGGACTGAATAACTGCCTGCAAAAAGATTGGTAAGGATGGCAGAGATGGTTTTATTATGCCGTGGGAAAACTAAAATTTCTAAATGTTTGCCGAAAACAACCTTTTGAATAGATGTTGAACCGCATTAGGTTATCAGGTATTGAAATTATGGGAAAATTGTAAAATGTAATTTTGAATAATCCTAAAATCTAAAAGACATGCTGATGTTGAGAGTCATAAAACTATCTGCCACGACATTCTAGAGAAGGGGTCTGTGGTTTTCATCTGACTTGCAGAAGAGTCCGTGGAACAAAAAAAGGTTAAGGACCCTTGAGCTATAGGAAATCAGGTTTTATTCCCAATTTACCGTGTAACAGGAGTCCCAGGCTGCAGGAGTCACTTGGTTCTTGGCCGTAGCCTTCCAGTCCCCCAAAAGCTTGGCTCCTTTTACCATATCTGTCATTCTCAGGAAGAGAGGAGTAAGAAAGTAGAAAGTGCTGCCACAATTTATACACTGCTTTGGAATTCTTTTGCCAAAATCAGTGACTTTAAGAAACTAAATTGCTCTCCTCTCCAACTCCTTTAATATTATTTTCTTGTTTATCTGTGACATAAAGAAAACCACTTCATGCCAATTGGGGTCTGGAGTTGAACTCTATAAATAATGTTGTCTACTGGTCCACACTGAGAGAATAAATTAATGAACTACCTCCCCAAATCTTTTAAGGCCAACAGACTGAGGTCTGGAGCCTGCCCCTAGGAGTCAAAAAGAGTTTCTGAAGCATTTCCTCCTATTGCTATTCATGCATTTCCTTTTTCTTTTTTTTTAAATTATAGAAGGTGTGAGTTTACAGAAAATTACATAAAATACAGGGTTCCTATATACCACCCTATTATGAACATCTTGCATTGATTTGGTACATTGTTACAATTGATGAATGCACATTTTTATTATTGTGATGTTAAATATAGTCCATGGTTTAACTTAGGGTTCACTGTTTGGGTTGTGCAGTTCCATAGATTTTCATGTCCTTCCTTTGTGAACATTGCAGCAGAATGTCAAGCCCCTGTGCTCCTCTGGGCTGCCGGTGGTTTGGCTGGTGGGGTGGAGCTAGCATTCCATAGTGAACTGTCTCAGGCGTAAGGTTACAGCTGTGGGGATGGCCCTTGAGAGCCTGAGGAACAAAACAGCTGGAGGCAGAATAGCACTCAGCTGGAGCATTGGTGGTTCAGTGGTAGAATTCTCGCCTGCCACGCGGGAGGCCCGGGTTCGATTCCCGGCCAATGCAGCAGTTGAACACTTTTTGGCATTTCCTTGAAGAGAAAAACTTGGCATTAGGCAGTGTGGCTCTCCCAGGAGAGATACTTTCTTACTAAGAGAAATTAGAGGAATCTGAGAGATAGACATTTTTCGTGAACTTTCATTGATGTGCAAGTGTTTTTCTTTGATTTTGTTGTTTTGTTTCTGAGTCTCATTTTAGAACATTTGGAAAGCAGATAAAAATATAAAGAAGCAGAAGCAAGATTGTCCCCACCCAGAGGCAGTCAGTATTAAAATTTTGGCATATTTTCCCAAATATGATTTTTATATATGTTGAGATCATACAACTTATATAATTCCACATCCCACATCCTGCTTTTTTTGGTGTGATGGTGGTTGGTTTTGCGGGGTTTTGGAGGGTTTGATTTTATTTTTTGACTTGACAAATCACAACGTGCAGAAGTTTTGAATATTTCATACTGACTTAAAAATTGAGGTATCTTGCAAGCAGTGGGAAGCAGACTGTGGCCTAGCAGGATCTGAAGTGTGCTCAAACTGTGTGTGTGCAGAGGTTGTATGGATGTGAGCACGCATGAAGGGAAAGAAAGAGCTTCTCTTAGTAGGCCAAACACTCAGCTTAAACAACTGACTAGTGTTACTTTTTGTTGTTGTTTATTTGTTTCTTTTAAATTGCTACATCTATTTTGAAAGACAAAAGCATTTCCATTTCAAAAATTTATCAGCTTTAATTGATACGTTATGAAAATGAAACATCTATAGTTTGGGGGCAAAACTATAAAATTAAACATGTAGGTAACCCATTTATATACTGCTAAAAGTATGTTTTAAAGAGAGATATGCAAAGTAGCTATTACCTGCATGAAATGTATATACAGAGATTTTTTTTTCATCCTGGATACCAGGAATATAAAAAAGCAGATATATTTAACCATACCATACTGTGATTCATCATACAGCATAAACTTTGATTTCCCGGAGTGTATCTATTGACTTTGATTTAAACTATCCCTTATTTTATCATGTGGGAACATAAGTTATGTGTTCAAAATGTAAGGATTTTGAAATAATGTTAATTCAAGTTTTGTTGTCTTATTGTATTGCCGTTCAGAATGCTGCCCATTGAAAAGGGAAGCATTATGTTTACAAATCTGCTTTGAAATGTCTGCCAATTTTTTTGGTAGTATCTTTAGTAACGATGTTTGTCTCCAGCATCCAAAAAATTAATTAATAGAAATAAAAATGGATGCGTCTTAATCTACAGAGACAGGAAATGGATTAGTGATGGCCTGGGGCCTGGGGGCCAGGGGCGTGGGGGTGATTGCTAACAGGGCCGGGTTTGCTTTGGGGGATGATGGTAATGTTCTGGAATTAGGTGGTGGTGATGGTTGCACAAACTTGTGAGTGTTCTAAAAACCACAGAATTATACACTTTAAATGGTGGCTTTTATGTTATGTGAAATTTTGTTGTATAAATTATATCTCAATTTTTTTAAAAAAAGGTTCATGCCTCTTCACTCAGTGTGAAACCCCGGCAGTCCCTGCCCCACCCTTTCTGCTTCTGTGGCAACAGTGTCCAGCTCCCTGGAAAGGCGCTGCTCAGTTCTCTGGGTCATGACGCTGAAAAGCAGCTCTGTCTTGGCAGGAGCATTGGTGGTTCAGTGGTAGAATTCTCGCCTGCCACGCGGGAGGCCCGGGTTCGATTCCCGGCCAATGCAGCTTATTTTCCTTTTTACATAGTTTTCTTATTTCCTAAATGGCCTCCAGACAGCTGTCTGCTCAGGCAAGTGTTGCTCTAAAACCAGGAACATTCAGGCAGCTTGGCTCTGGTTTTACTGCCTCATAAAACAATATTTCAGCAGATGAAAAGCTGGCTTTACAGTATTTCTCAGAAACGGCACCAGCTAATTTTAGGGCTTCACCCCCACTCCCAGGCCCCCCAGCTTGTAACAGTCTTCACCAAAGTACCCAGGAGAAGGGTCCCCATAAGCCAAGAGACAGGCAAATCAGCTGGTCTGTGGGCAGGTCCAGAGCCTCCCGTGTGCCCTCCCACCTGCTCCACGGCCCACTGGGGCTGCTCTTGCTCGCCAGTGTGTCCCTTTCCACCCAGTCCTGCTCTGACTCATCGCACGGCACCCTTTGCTCCCGGCCGCCTGGAACCCTCCACGAGGGTTTGGCGCACCGCGCACACACGCACACCTGCGGCCGCCAGAGCTCCTCCCTCTGCCTCGGCGCGGGGCCTCTGATCAGGGCAGGCACCTGGCTGCTCCCAGCCTCTCTGTTTGCTGTGGCTCCTCAGCCCTGCCTCTGGGGAGGATCCTCAGCAGTGTCCCTTTGCTGGCTCTGAATTCTTACAGCACCTACGGGGTCCAGAATGTCTCCCCCAGGACAGACCCCTATTGTTTTTTGCAGTCCTGGGGCCAGGCCACCTGAGGCCTTGCGCTACTCCCTTCCTAGCTATTGCCCCAACCAAGCTGCTTTGCCTCTCTGAGCCTCAGATTCCTAATTTGTAAATTAGGATAATAATACTAATATGGACTTTGGCCCAGTGGTTAGGGCGTCCGTCTACCATATGGGAGGTCCACGGTTCAAACCCCGGGCCTCCTTGACCCGTGTGGAGCTGGCCATGCGCAGTGCTGATGCGCGCAAGGAGTGCCTTGCCACGCAAGGGTGTCCCCCACCCCCCACGCGCAAGGAGTGCGCCCGTGAGGAAAGCCGCCCAGCGTGAAAAGAAAGAGCAGCCTGCCCAGGAATGGCGCTGCCCACACTTCCCGTGCCGCTGACGACAACAGAAGCAGACAAAGAAACAAGACGCAGCAAATAGACACCAAGAACAGACAACCAGGGGAAGGGGGGAAATTAAATAAATAAATAAATCTTTTAAAAAATAATAATAATAATAATAATACTAATACCTAGCCTGTAGGACAATTGCAAAGTGCAGATGAGATTTAGCACCCAGCACTGGCAGGCACTCTCAGGAGCTGGTGGATGGCATTTTGTGAATGCTTCTAATACACCCATCTGTGTGGCAAGGTCCTCAAGGGCAGGACTCATGCCCCCTTCTTTTTTATCATCAGCGCTGCCCAGAATGCTAGCAAGGCCCTCATGGGTTCTAAATGAGGGTGCTAGAAGATCAGGGATGGGAGTTCACGTGGCACACGAGGATCGGAGCGATAACTGGCCTTTCCAGTGGAGGGCTGGGACCTCCCATTGGTAGAAGTGTCTTGGAATCCACCCGTTTACAGAGCGTTGGCTGGCCCGGGTTGACCAGCACTTTCGATGGGCTGTGCAGTTGCAGGTGACTCAGCCTCTGGACCTGCCTGCAGAGGTGTCACTTGTGGACGGGGCAAGGGGTTGAGGGGGCCCAGTAGGCAGGTGAGCACTGCTGAGGTTCCAGGCAAGGCTTCACAGAGATTATCTGAACTGGATCTTTTCTTTCTGCTTAGCTTCCATTCCTATCCCCATGTTCTAGTATGACTGTAATGGAAATCCATGTTCCCTGCAGAGATTCTGGAAAAAATAAAGAGGTCCAAGAAGAATTCTCACCATAACCTCACCACCCAGAAATAACCACTGTCAACCTCTGGGTATATTTATTTTCAGTTGTCTTTTTGAAGTGCATGTACTTACCATGTGTGGCTTTTCTATTTGTTTTCCCCAAAAAATAGGATCATAGAACATACAGTGATTTAAACCTAATTTTTCATTTAATGGATGATGAACATTTTTCCAGATTAGTCAGCATTACTCTACTTTTTTTTTCCCTCTCCCCTTCCACCCCACCCCAGTTGTCTGTTCTCTGTCTCCATTCACTGTGCATTCTTCTGTGACTGCTTCTATCCTTATCAGCGGCACCAGGAATCTGTGTCTATTCTTGTTGCGTCATCTTGCTGCATCAGCTCTCCGTGTTTGCGGCGCCATTCTTAGGCAGGCTGCACTTTCTTTTGTGCTGTGTGGCTCTCCTTCCGGGGTGCACTCCTTGCGCGTGGGGCTCCCCTACGTGGGGGACACCCCTGCATGGCACGGCACTCCTTGTGCACATCAGCACTGCACATGGGCCAGCTCCACATGGGTCAAGGAGGCCCGGGGTTTGAACCGTGGACCTCCCATGTGGTAGGCAGACGCCCTATCCATTGGGCCAAGTCCACTTCCCTACTGTGCAGTTTTTGTTAAAAATTGAAATATAATCCACTTAATCTAAAATCCCACATGACATGAAATTCACTATCCTAAAAGTATGCAATTTAGTGGTTTTCAGTATATTCACAAGATCATCAACTATTACAGCTGTCCAGTTCTAGAACATTTGCATCATCCCCTAAAGAACCACCGGGCCCATTAGCAGTTGCTCTCAAACCCACCCTCCCCCCCAAGCAAGTGCTAATATACTTTTTATCTCTATGTTTTGCCTATTCTGGATATTTCATATTAATGGAATTGTACCATATGTGTCTGCCTTATTTCACTTAGCATAGTATTTTCCAGATTCATCCACTTTATAGCATATAAAAGTATCCTGTTCCTTTTTATGGCTGAATAATATGCTTTCGGATGGATATACCAGTTTTGTTTATCCTTTCATCAGTTGTTGGACACTTGGATTGTTTCCACTAACTTTATTTTTTTTTAATCACGAGCAATAAGTATTGACCATCTCCCTTTTAACCAACACGAAATATAAGTAAGCATATTAATGGAATTGGTCCCTGGCACAGGTAATTCAAATGTTTTTGTCTTTGGAGTACATTTTATAATTCCTTTTTTTTGTTCCAGGTTTGCTTTTCTATTTATATAACATACTTACATCACTCTATTTGGTAGATACGCCATAATTTATTTAATCAGTCTCTCACTGTAAATCATTTTGGCTGTTTTTTATTTTATTTTAATCTTATAAACCCTGCTAACATGAACAGCCACATAGAAAAGCCTTACACACATCCATAATTATTTCCTTTTAAAGATAAATTCTCAAACGAATATCTAAGGCTTCTGTTACATGCTGCCAAATGCCTCTGGGCACTCTCAAACCAACCTCCAGTCCCACCGGCTGGAACTGGACCTTCAAGGATAAATTGGCGGTTGCCTGGAAGACCCAGGCATGGAATCAGGCAGGAAGTTTGGGGGCCGGAGGGGAATACTGGGGAGGTGGGCTGGAAAGGCAGGTGCAGTTCTCCTGGAACTGCAGGCTCTTTAGGAGCCTGCTTTGTTGCCTTCCCCATCCCCCGGCCCCAGGTAGCCACTGCGTGAATAATCACCATTCGTTTGGGTAGTAGGTGCTGCATGCCTACTGTGTGCCAGGCCCCATCCTAGATGGAGATTGAACAAAAGGGCAGCCAGGCATCCCTCACCTCTTGAATCTGACCTTCCTGCAGGGGGAAGGCAGACAGGGAGCAAGTTACAGAGACAGATACGTGGCAGCATGTATTTAGAAGCCTAAAAAGTTTAAAAATGTATTCTCAGGAAATAAGTATGAATGTTGGTAAGATTTCTGTATATGAAAGGTATTTTAGCAGATCAATTCCATGGGAAACACTGGGAAGAAGGTGGTGGGATCCAAGAAGGGGGTGCAGTTTTAAATGGGACTGACCCTCGGGGACGGCCCCGCTGCAGAGGTGTCATTTGAGCAACGACTTGAGGCGGTGAGGAGGGAGCTGTGGGGGAGTCTTCCAAGCCACGCCCAGGGAAGAGCAAGGAGGACAGTGTGGCTGGTGGTCCGAGATGAGGGCAGACGGAGCAAGGGCCAGATCGCACCAGCCTCCGAGGCCATCAGAAGGACTTGCATTTTCACTGCAGGTGACGTGGGAGCCATGACACCATCAGAATTCCTTTTTACAGAATCGCTCTAGCTGCTCGGTCGAAATGGACTTTAGCAGGGCAAGGGCAGACGCAGGGAGGTATAACCCAGGCCTGAGGCTCTGGTGGAGAGGGCGAGAATCGTCAGCTTCCAGGGGTGCCTTGAAGGGAGCAGCCAGGTTGCTGACGGGCTAGGGGTGGGGGTGAGAAGGAAGGGAGGCCTGGAAGCGGGAAGCTGCCGCTTACAGAGAGGGGGGAGGAGCTGGGTGGTGGGAGACGACTGCTGAGCTTGTGGTGCGGTTAGCCTGGTGTTCGGGGAAGAGGTCGAGGTTAGAGGTGAGAAGCCAGTGTCCTCGGCATATACACAGGATCAAGCCGGGAGCCTGGGGGAGGATGTGCAGGGAAGAGGTGAGGTGAGCCCTGGTCTTCAGGGGCGCCCTGTCGGGAAGGATGGGGCGAGGAGGAGCCAGCCAAGGAGCCTGAGGAGCCGGGGCCCAGGAGGCAGCAGGGAGCCAAGTGGAGAAAGCGTTCAAGGAGAGGCGTGTGGGAAGCGGATTTGGCTCAACTGATAGAGCGTCCGCCTACCATATGGAGGGTCCAGGGTTCGATACCCAGGGCCTCCTGACCTGTGTGGTGAGCTGGCCCACGCACAGTGCTGATGCACGCAAGGAGTGCCCTGCCATCTAGGGGTAACCACTGCGTAGGGGAGCCCCATGCTCAAGGAGTGCGCCCCTCAAGGAGAGCCGCCCTGCGCAAAAAGAACGCAGCCTGCCCAGGAGTGGCGCCACACAAACAGAGAGCTGATGCATCAAGATGACACAACAAAACAAGACACAGATTCCGGGTGCCGCTGACAAGAATAGAAGCAGACACTGAAGAACACACACAGCAAATGGACACAGAGCAGACAATGGGGGGCGGGGGGAAGAGAAATAAATAAATCTTTAATTAAAAAAAAAAAGGAGAGACGCGTGATCATTGGGCTGTGTCAAAAGCTGCTGCCAGAGGAGGAAGGTGGGACCGGGGCGGAACAGTGCTCTAACCAGCGGGAGGACAGGAGCCACTGAGCAGCCGTGTCAGCAGCGCGGTGCGGCTGAGCGCCTCGTGGGAGTGGGAGCGTGCGGAAGTGGGAGGAAGGAAGTGGGCACAGCAAGGTTCCAGTAAAGAGGAGCAGAGAAGTGGGATGATAATGATGGGTGAGGTGAGGTGGGCGGGGGACTCTCTCCTTCATTGGAGAATTACAGCAGCGTATCGGTTTTCTGTTGCTGCTATAAATTACCTCACTGAGTGGCTTAAAACAGCACACACTTGTTGTCTTAGAGTCCTGGCAGGGCCAGGTTCCTTCTGGAGGTTCTAGGGGAGGCTCTTGTCTTGCCTTTTTCAGCTTCTCAAGGCCGCCCGCGGTTCCTTAGCTCATGGTCCCCTTCCCACATCTTCAAAATCCGCAGCGGACCATCTTCCAGGCTCCCTGTCCCTGACCCTCCTGCTTCCCTCTTCTGAGCTCCTGGGATTATATTGGTCCCGTCAGGGGATCCAGGACAACTCCCTCACAAGCTCGTTTCCTTAATCACATCTGCAGACTCCCTTGTGCCTTTGTCTGTGCCTCGTAAGGTCACATATCCACAGGTTCTGAGAATTAGAACACGAGTCTCTTTGGGACGCCTTTATTCAGCCTGCCAGGGCAAGTTCGTCTGCTGATGGGAGTGATCCAGTGGGGAGGAAACTTTAATGATACAAGAGTGAACTCGGGCTGCTGGAGTCCTGCCCCTGAGAAAGGGGTTGCGGGAACACCTGAAGCTGTGATGGAGGGGTGGCCTGAAACAGCACAGCATGTAGGGGCCCAGAGGCACACGGCGGGCAGATGTGCTGAGAGCTACTGCGAGTTCTCTTCTGGTTGTGTCCATTTTAGGAGAAAGCAGGGTCATCAGCTAAGAACGAGGGTGGGGAAGAAGGTGGTGCAGGAGGAGAGGAGAGAGGAGACGGCATGAAATACATACGAGAGCTCAGGGAGAGAAAGGCAGGGAAATGTGGCATCATCATTCGTTCATTGCGTTGGACTAAACTTTGAGCCTCCTGTGCCATGATAAGATGTTCAAAATTATCCCGTCTACAGTGACACCTGTACCAAGAGGAAGAAGCACAGGTCTGATTTTAGGTGACATGACTGTTTATTGAGGGTGGTGTGCTGAGCACTTTACATACTATTGTCAAGGCAAAAGACAATAATAGTGATATGGAAGGATATTACATAATAAAATAGTCTACCAAGAAGATGTAACAGACATGAATTTGTATGCACCTAAAGAAGTAGCCTTGAAATGCATAATGCAAAATCTGACAGAATTACAAAAAAAAACTTGGTAAATCCACATTATTTCAAATATTCCACATTGTATAGGCCTCAAAGATTTAGAAATTGTATATGCACTCTTAAGTAAACCATGGATTAGAAAGAAATCCCTGAAGAAATTATAAAATACTTAGAAATGAATGACAATGAAAGTAATATATAACCAAACTTATAGGAGCCACCTGAAGCAGAATTGAGAGAAGTTTATGTCCTTAACTGCATTTATTAAAAAACAAGACTACTGGAAGTAAATAGATGTTCAGTTCCAGAAGCTTGGCCAGAAACGGTGTCAGGAATAAAAAGGGACATATCGCAAATACTGTGAACAGTTTCACACCAGTAAATTAGATGAAATGGGTTGTTTTCTCCAAAAAAAAAAAAAACCTAAGTTGCCATAATCAGTTCAAGAAGAAAGAGAAAATTTGAATAAACCAACAAGTATTAAAGACATTGAATTAGTCATTGTGTGTCTCTCCTCTACCCCAACTAAAAAAGACCAGGTCTAGATGGTTTTACTAGTAAGTTTGACCATACCTTTACAATTCAGATAATCTCTACCTTGTACAATTAATTTCAAAAAGTAGAAGAAAAGGGAAGTCATCCCTACTTCTTTATAAGACTAATATAATCTCGATAGCAAAACTAGACAAGGACAGTAGAAATAAATTACAGGGCAATCTTAACATATGAACATAGTTGCAAAAAACATAAGTGAAATGTAGCAAGTTGAATTCAGGATGTAAAGAAAATGTACATCACAATCAAATAGAGTTTTTTCCAAGAATGCAAGGATATTTCAATATGAAAAATATCTAGAAGTCTAGTATACCATATTGAAGGAAAGGCTATATTATTATCTCAGTAGATAAAGAAAAGGTATTCAGTAAAATCAATCATTTAAAAATAAATTAACAAACCTGATAACTTCCACCACCAGAAACAGTGTTATTTTTCAAAATCACTTATGTGAAATGGTGGAAAGAGTCCTTTATCATCAGGAAAAAGACTCTTCTGTCCCCACTGCACCAAAGGTCCTAGCATATACAATAAGACAGAAAAAGAATAAGAGTTATAAGAATTACAGATACAAAGACAAACTATTTTCCTAGAAAGGTCAAGAACCAAACTATTGAATTAATAAAACATTTCAATAGGGTTTCTAGGTATAAGATCTTATTTAAAAATAATAACATTATTATATGCAATAATAACCAATTAGAAAATATAGTAGGGAGAAAAAAGGATCTCGGAAGAACTATACAAGGTGGCCAGACCTTTATGGAGAAAATCACTAGTTTTTATGGAAAACAAAAAGGACACCTAAGGATTTTATCATGAAATGGAAAAGATAGCCTACTCAATGGGAAAAAATATTTGGAAACCACATAACTGATAAGAGTTTAATATCCAGAATATATAAAGAAATCCTACAACTCAACAAAAAAAAAAAAAAAAAAAAAAACTGGGCAAAAAACTTGAACAGACACTCTCCAAAGAGGTTGTACAAATTACTAAGCACATGTAAAGATGCTCAGCATCACTAGCTGTTAGGGAAATGCAAATCAGAACCACAGTGAGATAACCATTTCACAATGGAATGGCTACTATTAAAAAAAACTTAACAAGTGTTGGAGAGGATGTGGAGAACGAGGAACACTCATTCATGGATGATGAGAATGTAAAATGGTGCAGCTGTGGAAGACAGTTTGGCAGTTCCTCAGAGAGCTAAGTATAGAGCTACCGTATGACCCAGCAATCCCACTACTAGGTATATATCCAAAAGAATTGAAAGCAGGGACTCCAACAGATATTTACATACCAGCGTTCATAGCAGCATTATTTACAATGCCAAAAGATGGAAGCAACCCAAGTGTCCATCAACTGATGACTGGATAAACAAAATGTGTTATATGCATATGATAGGCTATTATCTAGCATTAAAAAAGAGTGAAATTCTGGTAGATGTGACAACATGGATGAACCTTGAAGTCATGTTGACTGACATAAGCCAGCCACAGAAGGACAGCTATTAAATGAGCTCACTGGTATAAACTAATTATAATAAGCAAACTCATAGAGTCATAATCTGGAAAATAGGTTGCCAGGCCCTGGGTTGGGGGATAGGGAATGGGGAGTTAATGCTTAAATTGTACAGAATTTCTGTTTGGGTTGATGATAAAATTTTAGTAATGGGTGGTGAGTAGGACAACATAGTGAATGTAATTAACAGCACTGAATTATATATGTGAATGTGGTTAAAAGGGGAAATTTTAGGTCGTATATATGTTACTAGAATAAAAATGAAAAGAAAAAAACAGGATTGTATAGCTCAATGATCCCTGTTGTAAAGGGTAGACTATTGTTAATAGTACAATTATAAAAATGTTCTTTCATTAATTGTAACAAATGTACCACTCTAATGCAAGTTGTTAATATTAAGGTTGTATATAGGAACTCTGTATTTTATATATTTTATGCATAGTGTTTCTGTAAACCTACAATTTATCTAATCCAAAAAATATATATATATTTTTTTTTAAAGGTTTTTTAAAAAGACCTAAATAAATAAATCGTTGGAGTGGGAAAACTTGATGTATAAAGATGTTAGTTCCCAAAGGAAATGACCCATAAATTAAATGTAGTTCCAGTTAGAATTCCCACTAGGGTGTGTGTGTGTGTATCAATAAACTAATTCCAAACTGTATGGAGTGGCAAAGGGTCAAGACTAGGATAATTTTAAAGAACAAGCCTCCAAAAATGGTGGCTTATTATGAGGCTATTGCAAATTATATATTGCAGAATTGAAATAGGGCTGGAGAAATAATTTCAAGACACATCCACGCATCTATGGAAACATGATATAATATACAAGTGACATTACACATCTGCATGGAAAGGCTGGACAAGCACTGTCCAAGAGAAGTGTAATGCAAGTCATATGTAATGTTAAATTTTCTAATAGCTACATTTAAAAATAATTAAAAGAAGCAAATGGAACTAACGTTAGTCTTTTTTTAACCCAAAATGATAAATAATTTTAAACAGTGATGTCGTTTACATTTTTCTCATACTGTGTCTTTGAAAGCTGGTGTGTATTTTATTCTCACAGCACGTCTCACTTCAGCCCAGCCACATTTCAAGTGCTTGGTAGCCACAGGTAGCTACTGGCTGTCACCCTGGACAGCACAGGGATAGCCTATTCAAAAAGTAGAACTGCATTAGTTGGGTATCTAGATGGACAAGAAGAAAATTATTTTGTCCTTCACAAAAAAGTAAATCCTGGTGTGTTAAAACATAATGCAAGTGACTGAATAGTTTATAGTGTTGTGAACATAGAATCTGGAGATATGCTGCCTCTGCCTTATCACTTACCCCATCACTTACCAGCTGGGCAACCTTGGGCTAGTTACTTAACCTCTCTGTGCCCAGTTTCCTCTTGTGAAGTGGAGGTAATAATGCTCCCTGCCTCATAAGGTCATGAAGAGGACTAAAGGAGTTTGGAAAGAGCCTAGAAAAATGCCTGGCACGTATTAAGTGCCAGGAGTCTGACGACCCCTTTGTCCGTCATTCAGCTTCAACGTTCATCCACTTACAACCAGGTTTGGTCCTTCTTTTCTCTCATCCACTACTCCCAGCTTCATTAATTGAAAGCAAACTTCTGACATATTTCATCTATAAATGTGTGTTTTTCTAAAACATAAGAGCTCCTCTTATAAAAGTAACCACAATACCATCATCACACCTCAGGAAAGAAAAATACATAAGTCCTTCATATTATCAAAAATTCAGGTTTCATATTTCTCCAACTGACTTGAGTTTAGGTTTTCTGTTGTTGCTTTGCTTTGTTTTTGCAAATAGTTGAATTCAGAGCAAACCAGTTCCCTTCCCTGCAGTTGGTTGATATGTCTCCTAAGCCTCCATGAGCACTGTAGGCTGCCTTTCATCTCTTTTCTAATTCCTTGCAGTTTATTTTTTAAGAAACTGGGTCATTTGTCCTGCAGAGCTTTCCATGGTGTCTTTATCATGGTAATTAGTCCCCTATAGTTCCTGCAAATCAGTAGTCAGAGCTACTTGATCAGGTTCAAGTTCAAATTTTTTCAACAAGAATACTTTATAGTAGGAGGAATTTCTTAAACAAGACCCCTAAGTAAAAATTTTAAAGAAAATGATAGATACCTCATATATAAATTTAAGACTTTAGTATAACCAAAAACAGGATTAGAAATACAAGACAAGGCACAGATTTGAAGAAGATATTTGCACTGCATTTAACTGTCAATATAAAAAAAAAAAAATTTTTTTTTAAACTCCTACAAATCAAGAAGGGGGGAAAAAATCCAACAGATGAAAACCATGTAGAATTCATGATGAAACAGTGTGGTAAATTGAATAATGTACCCCAAAAAAGAAGTATTCTTAATCTTACTCTGTCTTCCTGTGGCTGTGAACCCATTGTCAAGACATAGTATCCGTTCAGGTGTGGACGCCTTTGTGAAGAGCTTCTTCTAAGAACCTATTTAGGGGTGGCCAAGCTGAATCATGGAGGGCTTATGAAGAGAGGACACTCAACCACAGCCAGAAGAACCAGAAGCTGCAGAAACCAGAGGAGCAGCTGCACAGAGAGGTGGCCGCGTGATAGAGGCAGGGATGCCAGCCAGAGAACCCCAAGGACGGCGGCAAGCTAGCATTGGAATACAACAAACATCGGGAAGAAAGCAAAGCCTTGATTTGGGATTTGTAGCCTCTGAGACCGTGAGACAATAATGCTTGCTGTTAAGCCAGCCCATTATGGGTTTTCTGTCGTAGCAGCTCTGGCAGACTAAGACTGTATATTCCTTTATATAACAAATGTTTGTGTAACTCAGACCGTGTACGGCACATCACTGTAAACACCTAACAGATCTAAGCTCGTTTGTTGTCATAATATCATGTATGAGTTTCCTAGAGCTGCTGTTACAAATTACCACAAACTGGGTGGTTTAAAACAACTGAAATTTATTGTCTCACCATTCTGGAGTCTAGAAGCCTGAAATCAAGATTTTGGCAGGACCACGTTCCCTCTGAAGGCTCTAGGGATGAACGCTTCCTTGTCTCTTCTAACTTCTGGGTTCCCACAACCCTTGGCATCCCTTGGCTTACAGCTGCATCACTCCAGTCTCTGCCTCCACTTCCCTGCGTGTCTCTGAGTGTCCTCTCCTCTCCTTAGAACAGGTGTTCTTAACCTTTTTTGTTCCATGGACCCCTTTGCCAGGTGAAAACCAAGGACCCCTTACTTTTTTTTTTTTAGATTTGTTTTTATTTATTTAATTCCCCTCCCCTCCCCCGGTTGTCTGTTTTCTGTGTCTTTTGCCACATCTTGTTTCTTTGTCCACTTCTGTTGTCGTCAGCGGCACAGGAAGTGTGGGCGGCGCCATTCCTCGGCAGGCTGCTCCCTCCTTCGCGCTGGGCGGCTCTCCTTATGGGTGCACTCCTTGCACGTGGGGCTCCCCCACGCGGGGGACACCCTTGCGTGGCACGGCACTCCTTGCGCGCATCAGCACTGCGCATGGCCAGCTCCACACGGGTCAAGGAGGCCCGGGGCTTGAACCGCGGACCTCCCATGTAAGGACCCCTTACTAAGTCCAGACTATACTCTGTATTATATAATAAATCTATCACTCCTGCACCAACGCATCTCCACAAGAATAATGTGTGTTTTTTTTTTATTTCAATTCAAGCTCATGGACCCCTGGTTAAGAACCCCTGCCTTTGAAGGACACCAGTCAGTGAATTTTGGTCCCACCCTAATCCCTAATTAAGGGACCATCTCCTCTTAAACACATCTGCAAAGACCCTATTTCCAAGTAAGGTCCCCTCTGCAGTTCTGGGCGAACATGACTTTCGGGGAGACTCTATTCAACCCACGACGTGACTCTGAGGTATAGGTGCTTTCATTATCTGCATTGCGCACGAGGAAGCCAAGGCAAAGGCAAGTAACCTGCCCAGGGTCACACACCAGTGTCCGTAGCAGCAGCAGGGCTCAAGCTGCCCTTAATTCCCTGGCATTTCCTCTCCGCCTTTTCCAGACCCTCTTCCTGCCCCCATCGGCAGTTGTGCCCCACCCCCCAAAACACATATGGGACCAGAGGGGACGGGGCCATGCGGCATGCATCTCTTTAACGTGGAAATGAAGGTCCCCTTCGCTGGGGTCCCCTCTGGCATTTCCCAAATGGGTCCCGCACTGGTGTCCCTTCCCTGTGAGATTATTGTGCCAGTAACCTCAGAAGCGTTTTCAAGAGCCCTGGTCAGGGTGGGGGACTGGAGGTCCAGCAGCATTTAGCCTGACACTTTGTCTGTCTTACTCTCCCCAGGAGTTCCAGATGGTTCCTGTGACTCCAGCTTTAGTAGCAGCATCAGTGTCCTCACTCCAGCCAGGTAGGTGGTAGGTCCCAGCCAGCGGTGTTCGTGGAAAGCAAGTGGCCTTGATCTTTCCTGGGTGCGGGAGACTCCAGCGGAGAGCCAAGGCAAACTCCCCGTGGGGCCTCTGCTTTGAGGATACCTACCTGTACACCGGAGGTGCTGGCGCGGGCGCGGGGGGCACTGAGCAAGCCCGGCCCACCACTTCTGACCTGTGGCAGCGTCTGGGGAAGCATTAGAGGCTGTTGCAGGTCGGTAAACCCAAATTGTAAGAGCGGGGACCGCAATGGGGAACGTTTGAAGATGCCTTTGGCAGCACCTCTTCCTTGCCGAGAGTCCTGTGGGGCTGACAAGACCCCCGGTCCAGGGGTAGGCTGCTGGAGCCGAGTCCAGCGCACAGGCATCTGTTGGACTGAGTTGAGTCCAAGTGTGGATCGCCGGGCAGGGGGTCCTCTCCTGCTCACCCCGCACCCGCTGCAGTGGCACCGCCGCCCACGCGGGGGCAGTGCAGGCCAAGCAGCACCTCCTGCCATCCTTGCCACCCCCTGCTCACTCCCTCCCGGGCACCGTGACTTCCCTGGGACGGGCAGCCTCAGCTCTGTCCCTGTCTGAGTGCCCCAGGCTTGCCCCGTCACTGGCCTCTGTGTGGCTGGGGTGGGTGGTGGCATTCCTCCAGGGCTGTCCTGCACTCTGGACTCCCACGCTCAGCCTGGGCCCCCAGGAATCGGTCTCTCACGACGAGAAAGTGCACTCACCCCAAGAGGCCGCCTCTCCCCGCAGCCTCGGGATCACGCCTCTTTTTATCACATTTTTAATTTGTTTTTCTCTCCAGGGACCCTGTGCAAGTGGGTCCTAAGCGTGCAAGTGCTAAATATAAACGTGCTCCTAGGACCTCTCCCAAATGTCGGAGCAGCGAGCCAGTACTGCTTACTCCTTCCTTCCCCTTCCGTTCACTGTCACACATTCCCGGGCCACCTGCTCTCCATTCACCCCCACAGATTCCAAGATAAAAATATGGTCCCTGATTACGATCCCTGACCTTGAGCTGCCTGTCAGTGAAGAGGCAGAGAAGTAACCTAGAAATTATCGGAAAGGGTGGGGATTGGGATGGGGGCGTGGAGGGTGTCGGAGGGACGAGCAGCGAGCCCCAGCTGAGGCTTGCTGAGAAGAAGGGCTAGCAGCAGCGAATGCCGAGGCAGGGCCTGGCAGGCCCCAGGCCAGGGCCGGCACACGTCGCATAATGAGATGTGCGGTAATGAAATGTGTCGCAGGGTGGGGATTTTGCTTGTTTAAATCCCAAGAGGTCGGTATTGTTACCACCTCCGTTTCAGGAATGAGGAAAACAAGGCTAAAGGAAATTAAGTGACTTGTGGAGTGGTTCACAGAGTCAAGGTGAGGTCCGGCCATTAGACTTCCGCTACTGGGCTACACAGTGTCCTAAGACGAGTCCAGTTGGTGACGTGGACAGGGAGAGGCAGGGGATGTACGGAGTGTAAAGCCCAGAAGTTTGAGAACATGGTGCATTCCAGAAACCACAGTCGTTTAGTTTGACGAGCAGAACGTGGAGTGGGGGGAGGGCAAGGGTAGGAGGAGGCGTGAGAGTCACTCCTGGGGGGCAGAGATGGCACAGCTCATCTCTTGTGCCGGTCACTGCAAATGCAGCGACGACCAAGACCACAAAGGTTCCTGCCCTTGTGCTTACGTTCTTGGAGTGGGGCGGGGTTAGCCTCCCATGAGCAGACAGGCAAGGTCGTTCCATAGCGTTGGGTGCTGGGAAGGAACGCCACTGGGCAACGTGCCAGAGAGGAACTGGAGAGGGTCCTTGTGCACGAGGCGGCAGGAGAGGCCTCTCTGGAGGCCAGAGGACAAGGAGGCAGCTGCTGGCAGGGCGTTGTGGGCAGGGGCCCCGTGGGTGCAGAGCATGAGGCAGAACCCAAGGCCAAGGTGGCCGCAGCACAGGGAGCCAGGGCGCGGCCAAGCTGGTGAGGCGGGCATCTTGAGGACCCTCCAGGGCCACACAGGCCACTGGAAGGTGTAGTCAGCATCAGGTGGGAGCTCGGGGGGCCGCTCTGGAGGGAGTGGGCTTCGGCGAGCCTCGGTGGGCACACACCACTGCAGCCCTCCAGGCCTGGACCACGGCATGGGCGAGTGAGAACCCAGGGGCTTGGTTTGAGTTCTGTTTGAAGGTAGATTTGACAGGATTTGCCAGTGGATTGAGTGGGGCTAAGCAAGGAAAAGAATAACTCCCAGATTTGGAGCTTGAGCCAAACTCGGGCTATCCTGGTGTCATTAGCAGGCTGGGGCTGAAGAGGGAAGAGTGAGGAGCAGGGCAGCCCGGGGCTGCGTTCAAGGTAGCTCCGAGCATCCCCCGGGAGCTGCTCACTGCTGGGGCCCGTGTGTCCCACAGAGGACTCAGGCGTTGGTCCTGAAAGCTGCAGGAGCCAGTGGGGACTGCAAGAGTGGGAATGACGGGGACAGATCTGTGACTTAGACTCAGCAGCCCCAGGGAGGCCAGACGAGGGAGGAGCAGGGACTAAACGAGGCCAGAGAAGCCTGCTGCACACTTGCCGCTGTTAGAAAGCTGTGGGGGTTGCCGTCCTCTGAGAGAATGGCCGAGGAGAGTGGGGTGAGGCCTGATGGACCAGGGACTGGGGGGCTCTCCACTGCCTGGCCGGGGAGACTGAGGCGCCCTCTGCTGCGGTAACCATACAGGAGGGCTCAGTTCCTGTACTGGGTCCAGAAACCGCCTGGTTGGAGCCAACATCTTGGTCTAAGCCTTTCATTCAGGAGCCGGTGCTAACTCCTACTCGTTTAAAATTTTAAAAGCAAACAAAAACAAATAGTCCCTAGTGAACAGAGGTACCGTCGTGGCCACAGCACAGTCTGAGTGCCCCGGCTGTGCCAGAGGGGAGCGCAGCCTTCCAATTGTGCGTCTGAGGTGCTGGGCCCCAGGCTGTGGGGGACACGCCTCGGGCCCCACGGGCAGGAAGGGATTCTCCACCTGCGGGAGCTGGCAGCCGAGGACAGGAGCGGGGAGGTGTCTGTTTCCTCCAGCTTTGCCGAGGGCCACTTGGTCCTGCCAGAGGGAGCCTACACTTGGACAACGTGTCATCTTCCCAGAGTCGCCAAAAACAAAACCCGCCCTGCGAGTCTCCAAGTGCCTCGCTTGCCCAAGGCACCCGCCTCCATAGCCAGGTTTACCCGGTGGAGGCCAGCGGGGGCCGTGGACGAGCTGGAGCACCCTCATGGCCGAAAGGCATCCCCACCTGGTGGAGTCCTGCGGGGACAGTGGAGTTCCCAAACCTCCTACAGGCACTGACCCTTTCAGAATCTGACAAAAGCCGTGGACTAGCATCGTGGAACAACGCACACCATCCTGAATGCGCTTTCAGGGGCTCGAGGACCTCCTCAAAGCCATTTCTTGCACCCCAGCTGAAAAAGAGACTCCTCACTTGGCCCGCGATTGAGCCTCTTGTCCCTTCCTTCATCTGCCTCCTTTCCCAGGACCTGGGTGAGGCCACCCATGAAGGCAGGGCGACGTGGCCGCTCTGGGGGGCGCCATCAGAGGAGTCTGGGCTCCTCACAGCCAGTGTGCCAGCTCCCCTGCCGGCAGGAGGGAGGAGAGAGACAGGAAGTTGAGCGGGGCTGGAAAGAGGGAAAGATGGGATGAAAGCAGCAGCTCCCAGCCAAGGAAAAGCTTAAGAAAGAGCAGTCCTCTGGCAGCAAGTGCAGCGAGGACGTGGAGAAAGCGGAGCCCTTAGGCACTGCTGTGGGGTGAGACGGCGCAGCCACTCTGGAGAACAGCCTGGCCATCCTCAGAAGGCTAAACAGAGAGGGACGGCACAAACCAGCACCTCTGCGCCCGGGTACATACCCCAGGGAGATGGAAGCACGTGTTCATGCGAAAACATGTGCGTAAATGTTCATCGCAGCAATTTCCAAGATAGCCAAAGAGTGGAAGCAAACCAAATGCCCATGCGCTTCTGAACGGGTAGACCAAACGTGGTGCCTCCAGACAATGGAGTATTGCGCTGCCATAAAAAGGAATAAAGTCCTGATGCCTGCCACAGCAGAGATAAACCTCAGGGCATTATGCTGAGTGAAAGAAGTGCGTCACAGAAGACCACGTGTTTTACGAGTCTTTATTCGAAATGTCCAAAATAGGCAAATCCGTAGAGACAGAGTACATTAGTAGATGTCTAGCAATGAGGGGATGAGGGGGTGACAGCAAAAGGGCACAGGATTTCTTGGGGGGATGCTGAAAATGTTCTAAATTCGACAGTGCTGGGGCTGCACATCCCTGTGCATGAACTAAAAACCATTGACTTGTACACTTTACATGGGTGAGTTGCACAGTCTGAGTTACAGCTCAATACAGCTGCTACCGGGAAAGAAACAGTCACCCCACCACCGCCCCAGGCGTCCTCCGAGCAGGGGAGTCGGACCGCCTGACCCAGCCTGCCTGTCTGACCTTGGGCAAGTCGTTTAGCCCCTCCCTGCCCATTTCCTCCCCTGGAGACTGGGTGTAGCAATAGGACCAACCCCACGGGGTGTGGGGTTTGCACGTGTTCGAGTCCCTGACGAACGCAGGATGGTGCCCGGCACCAGAAAGCATTTCACGCCTTTCAGCTGCAGCTCTTGTCGCGAGAAGCCCATTACTATCCCCGTTTCCCACGTAAGATAGCAGACCCAGGGAGGGCACGGAGCCGCGTGCCCTCAGTCGTTGGCTCATTGGCGGCCGAGCCGAGACAGAGGCCGCGCCCTCGGGCCCCAGTGGCCGTGTGGTCAGCCTCCGTCTCGGTGGGCATGTCACACGTCACGCCTACCTGCCTCCCAGCTCACCTGACGCAGGAGCCCCGGACAGGTGTTTGCCGTGTGAGCAGAGTGAAGCCCGTACCCGGGGCCTGGCTGGGGCCACGGTGCCCTCGCCACGCTCAGCGCAGTTCCCTAGTGTAGCCCGCCGCCCTACATGTAGGGCAAGCAGAAAGCTCTAGAAGCCAGTACTTCCCAAATTCAGCCTCTGTTGGTTGGAAAAACATAATGATCGTTTGTAAAACAGTGACTTTGAGTTCAGAAACAATTCTTTTTGAGAGATTTCCCTTTGTTATAATTTAGATGCAACATGAGTACCACAAAAAGTTCAATAGATATTAGAGATGAAGTGCTGTACACCAGAGAGTACCACCAGAACTGGTTACTATTTTTTGGTAGTATCAGAAGCATGATCCAATAAATCTGGTTTTACTAGCCACAGTAGCACCATGCACTTGGAAATTGTAGTACAGCTTCATGCAAGGCATTTGTTAGGCGATGCTTTCTGAGAATAATGCTCAGTGAAAATGGGGTTTCACAGACACCTTGAAATAACTCAGAAGCCCCCAGGAGTCTAGACCTCCTGGAACCAATACAGAAATGTATTTTAAGCTGCATTAATTCCCTTCCGCTTTCTATGGGGAAGGCTGGCCAGGGCGAGGGTGCCCCTCTCGGCCTCAGAGCAGCAGCCCAGGGGCTGGGCAGCCCTCGGAAGTGCCCACAGCCCTACCCAGCATCTCGGAGCTCAGCTCATGCCGCTGCCCCAGCTGAGCTGCCCTGAGAGCCGCCGCCTCGGGTGGATTGCTGTTCCTGCCCTTTGCCAGGCACAGAGGTCAGTGTCCCTGGTACCCTGTGGTGTGCCTGCTTCCGTGACCTTCACCTCCAGCAGCCACAGGAGCAGAGAGCAGGGGGAGCGTTCAGCCAAGAGAAGGAGCTCTTGACCCGTGGCTCTGTGGCCAGTCCCCTGCTGTCTGTGGACCTCAGTGTCCCCTCTGTATGTTGGAGGAGTTGGTGACATGAGCAGTTTTGAAGCAGACCAGTGTCTGCCTCACCACTGTCTCAGAAGCCCCAATCTGGACAGGTTTGGCCATAGTTGGATTTGCTGGGGGAACATCAGAGAATGCTAGCACCCAAAATAGTGTCAATTCACACACACACACCCCCACCATGAAGTCCTCCTTCGCTATCTGGCCTGACACAGCGCCACCTGAGGGAGCTGCCGCGGTGGCTGGCCCTTGCTTTCTGCCCTCGGTAAAGCGTCCGGGGACGGCTCTCTGCTGAGGGGCTTGGCTTGCCAAAGTGACCGCCCACAGCTTGCGTCTTGGGGCCCAGTCTGCGCCACTTGGAGTTGGAGCCCAGCACCCCCGCGGGTCGCAGCCAGCTTCCCCGGTGTCCCCCCTCCCCACGTGGCCACCTCCTCTGCCCTTTTAACTGGAAAACACGTTGAAATGTACCTGGGGCTGCAGGCCTGGCCGGAGAGTGGCCGGTTCACAGTCCGTGCTGCCATTGCGCCTGCCCCTGAAGGCACATGTTGGTGACCAGAGTGGTGGGCGGGCCCCAGGCCTCGAATTTCCAGCCCCGTCCTAGCTGTGGAACCCGGGGCAAGTTATTGAACGTCTCTGAGCCTCCTTTCCAAAGTGGAAGCACCAACGTTATCTTAAAGGGCTTTGTGGGATGAAGTGAGCCTCTGCAGGAGACGAGCTCAGCAAGGTGCCGGGCACAGCGGATGTATCCAAGAAATGTTTGCGTTCGTCATTTTCAGTGCTGCTGTCTTCGTCACAGTTAGTGGAGCTGGCATTCCCCCCGGGGCTGCACCCCGCGGCCTGCACTGTGGAGTGGAGGGAAAGACTGGCTTGGTGCTGCCCGCCCCCCCACCAGCAGCTCCCAGCAGGCAAGCCAAGGCCTTCCTCCCAGGGTGCCGGTTCAGCTAAGAATGTGGTCACGATCCACCAGGTGCAGGGTACTCGTGACATAGGGGCTCCTCACTGCAGGCCTCCAGCCCCCCAGGGTTAGGGAAGAACAGGCAAGAGGGGCAGGGGCTGCCACCGGGTGTCCCCATCACCTGCTTTGTGGACTCCTGCCACGCTAAGGCCACAAGCTGCAGGGAGGCATCTCTTCTATCACCAAGACCAGAGCCTCCCCAGCCATGGGGTCCTGCCAAGCCAAGTAGCAGAGAAGAACAGAGCACGCCAGGAGGGGCCTGGCAGGAAGCTGGAGGGAGCTGCTGAGGCAGCCAGGATGGGAAGGAGGAACCGGAAGATAAGACAGTAACTCCTGGCCATCGGCAGAGGGAGAGGGAGTCTAGGAAATCGTCAGAGATGGAAAGAAAACACGTAGTAAGCCCTCGGGTGGACGGCCAGCCTGTGCCCAAGCCACGCTGTCCTGCAGTGGCCCTAGGGCCTGTGGCTACTGAGCATCTGAAACGTGGCTGGGCTGAGTCAAGATGTGCTGTAGATCCACCCCAGATTTCAGAGACTTAGTACACAGAAAAGGAATACAAAGTATCTTGTTAAGTTTTTATATTAATCGAAATGATAATATTTTGGATTTTAGGTTAAAAAAATATTGCATTAAAATTAATTTCACCTCTTTCTTTTTGCTTTGTAACATGACTGCTAGAAAATTTAGAGCCACTTCTGTGGCTTGCCTGGTATTTCTGTTGGAAGAGAGAGTTCAAATGAGAGATTGATTGAGAAATGGGTTGAGAGCCTGTGTTTGCCACCCTGGGCTTCAGGTCTCCTGTCTTAGGCTAAAAGAATTTAGACACTTGGATATCCTTAAATGACACCAGGAGGGAGGCGGGTATGGTTCAAGCAGTTGGGTGCTCACCTACCACATGGGAGGCCAAAGACTTGGTTCCTGTGCCTCCTAAAACAGATGAGCAAGTCAGCGACCTGATGTGTCATGCTGGCGTGGCAAGCTGATGCAACAAGGTGACACAACGATAGACACAACAAGCAGGCAGCAGACAAGTGATTGGGTACCTCCCTCCCACATGGGAGATCCCAGGTTCAGTTCCCAGTGCCTCCTACAAAAAGAGAAGAGGAGCAGACACAGAGAACACACAGCGAACAGACAGAGAGCAAGAGCAAACAGTGAGAGAGGAGAAATAAATATTTTTTAAAGAAAGATACCAGGAGCTTCCAGCCACGTGGCTGCGTATGGGAGACTTCAGGGCAGCCCCTTGAGAGGCTGCACTCTCACCCCAAAACAGGTGCCCTGGGCATCATCAAGCCATATTAAATAGCAGTTCCACTTGGCCTTGAGAGTGCTGCAGTGGTTCTCTTTAGGAGGAGCTGCAGGCGAATTAGGAAAGCACAGCCGTGGCGTTCCTGTACCGATGAATAATTGAGCAGCCTGGAAATAGCACGAGAGCCGGTTTGTCGCAGGCGGCAGCCCAGCCGCCTG
Source organism: Dasypus novemcinctus (assembly GCF_030445035.2). Taxonomy (NCBI): domain Eukaryota; kingdom Metazoa; phylum Chordata; class Mammalia; order Cingulata; family Dasypodidae; genus Dasypus; species Dasypus novemcinctus. The sequence goes on along the minus strand of NC_080690.1, from coordinate 16,097,112 downwards.
GTCTGGAGGTCCTCAGGAACACAGCCCCACACCCGCCCCGCAGGGTCGCCTTTTGGTGAATAACAGCCGGACGGGTCAGCAGGAAGGGCGCCTTCGCTGGCCTCCCAGGGTAGGCGGGCCTCCTCAGCCCCAGCCCCAGCCCCGGCCCTGCGGCCCCTGCCTGCTCAGTGCGCTGCCTCCTGGCTGCACCAGGCCTCGCCCGGGCTGCTGGGTGGGACACGGCTCTGGCCGAGGACCACCAGGCTTCATCCGCGGAAGGCAGGGGCCTGCACCTCAGTGGAGCAAAAGCACGTGTTGAACCACCTGAATTTCTCCTCATTGGAGGCTCTGGTGCCTCTTTCCCAAGTCAAGAGTGTTAAAGTTTCAGAGGCAACTGTCAAGGCTTCTGTGTGAGGCCAGATCCCCATGCCGGGTGCCCTGGGGCAGGTGGAGATGAAAATCCCGATCCCTGCCCTCGGTCCAGAAGTGCTCCTCAGCTGCAGGTGAAACTGGTAGCCAGGCCCTCCCCTGTACTGCCTGGACGTGGATTTTTTTTTTCCTTTTCAAAAGGACGGTCTGGAATGAAGGGGACAAATGGCCATCCTACAAGGGTACAAGTGGCCATCCTGCCCTCAGGCCTGGTGAGGATGGTTTGGTGGCACTAGAGAGGTTTCCCCTCCTGTGCAAACCAAGCTAGTGCTGGAAAAAGGAAAGGGGACGCTGGTGGGCGCCCGGCACACTGGCCCTCCTCCTGAGACCGCAGTTCCCAGGGCTCCGGCCAAGCCACATGCCCCAGGCGCCCAGGAAGGGAAAGAGAAGCCAGCCCTCCCGTGAGCCCCCGAGCTTGGCCTTGAGAGATGTGACCACAAGCCACACTCGGGCTTGTCCCATCTGCTCAGGCCGGACCCCCAGGCCACGGGGGTCAGAGGGGGTGGTTTGGCGTGCGGGGCCAGGGTGGCACTCTGGCCAGGCAGGGGGGGACCTGGTGGGCTTTAACTCAGTCCCAACTTCCTGTCTTGCCCCAGCACTGAAAGGACCCCGGTGACTCTGCACCTGGATGGGATCGTGCAGGTGCTGAACTGCCACCTCAGCGACACGGCCATCGGGATGATGACCAGGATCGCCGTTCTCAAGTGGCTCTACCACCTCTACATCAAGACCCCCCGGAAGGTGAGCCGTCAGCCCCCCGCGCCAGGGGATGTCCCCTGCGCCCACCTTGGATTGAGAGGGCCCGCACGGGCTTGGGGAGGGTCCTGGCCACGGCGGGCAGATGTGCCGGGTACTGGGAGGAACGCTCAGTCTTCGGGGGCAGGGAGGTGGGCTTGCAGGCCAGCGGGAGACCATCCATGCTGCATCCAGTCCCAGCGAGGGGGAGCTCAGGGCGCCCCTGCTTTTCTCTCCAGATGTTCCGGCACACAGACAGCCTCTTCCCCATCCTGCTGCAGACGCTTTCCGATGAGTCAGACGAGGTAGGTGCTGGCGTCACCTTCGTTGCGCACGACTGGCTGCCCGCCTCCCTCCTTTTGAGTGACTGATCTTGTAGCTAAGAGGTGCTTGTTTTGTTGTCGTTCTCTTGACTCAGCACCCAAATGATTGCCTATTATTTCCTGCCTGGTAAGGAGCTTCCTTTGTAAAGGCGAAGCTGCGTTTAATATTCTTGTCTTTGGAAATGAGGACTCTTCTGAAAAGCATGCTGGGACAGGGCCTCAGTGAGCAGCAGGTCTGCACAGGGCTTCCCGTGTCCTCACCAGAAGGTGTGAACAGTGGTTGAGAGCTTTGGCTCTGGGGTCAGGATGCCCAAGTCCAAAGTCGGGTTTAGCACCCACCACTTCAGCTTGCACAAGTCTCCTCCCTTCTCTGCGGCTGTTTCCTGATCCATCCAGTGAGAGTGGGGCCAGCACACAGGGTCACGAGAAAGAACCATCCATGTAAAACGCCGAATGCTGTGCCCAGCATATGGGCGCGCCCAGGAAGCCTGGCTGTCTCGCTCACTTGAGCTGGCCTCCATTTTGATCTCTAATTTTAAATTAGACTCTTCAACTTGAGTTTCCTTGGTGGTCATCAAGAGCTGCTTGATCTTGGTGCAAAAAAAGAGAAGCTGGCTCTGACCCCAGACAGCAGGAGCAACCCCCTTGGGAATGGAGAGTCGGCCCAGGGGTGGGAGAAGGGGCCTGGGCGCTGGGTCCTCCTGCCTCCAGAAGAGGGCCGCCTCAGCTGCCCCCTGCCCAAGCCATTCCCACTGCCCTTCCGTTCATTCACACCCCCCCCCCCACCTCCCAACCAGTGGGCAGGGTCTGCAGCTGGGCATTCCCATTTGGGAGGGCAACCTGCCCTCCTCCCACCCGCGCCAGCGCCCCAGGCTGCAGGGCAGGTGCCGGGGGTCTGGGCCTTGGCTAGCCCCCTCCTGGCTCCCTTCTGAGCGCTACGGCTGCTGTGGGCTGTGATCAGAGCTGTGTCCCCACAAGACAGCGGGCATGCGAACCTCCAGACCCGCCCACACTGTCCCAGCAGGAGCGTGCAAGTGGCCGTGGGCCTGGGGGTCAGGGTGTAAAGGAGAGGGACCCTGCTCACGAATCTCTGTGGAGTGAGACATCTCCGTTTTCTCTGGGCTGGCACCAGGCTTGCATGGGGACCCAGGGCAGCTGTCCTGCAGCCTGAATTGCTTTCCTGAACTTGAGTAGAAAAGAGGGAACCCAGAAGCAGATCAGCAGGTGTCGGTTCCTGGAACCTCTAGGGCAGGGCTTCTTAACCTTTTTTGTTCCACGGACCCCTTTGCCAGTCAGGTGAAAACCACAGACCCCTTACTAAGTCCACACTATACTGTGTCTTCTTTATTAACTATATCACACCCACATCAACACATCCCCACAAGAATAATGTCTTTTGTTTGTTGGTTCATTTGTTTTTAAGAATATTGTTTTTTTGAATTTCAATTCAAGCTCACGGACCCTGGTTAAGAACACCTGCTCTAAGGAGAGACTCTGTGTTTCCAAAAAATTCAAAAACCAGTGGTCTGTGAATCTACCCTTTATCCCTCCTGCCTGCCACCCACACACGTGCACGAGCACACTCACACACACACCACTTCCCTCCCGCCTCCCCCACGCAGGCCAGGTGGACTTGGCCGGTTCTGCCTGGGAGTGGGGGTGACTCTGTGCCTAGTCCCTGCCCTCATTTCAATCCAAAAAGGGAGAGGACTTTGCTGATCGTTTCCGTCCCTTGGACTTGACTGGAAGCAGCTGAGTTTTCCGTCCTTGCTTCATCCCGTGCAGCCTTCTGTGCTTGCACTCGGGTTTTGTGTGCGTTTAACGGAGCGGGAGGCGCTGCGGCCCATTCCGCGGCTCTGTTCAGGCTGCAGCTGTGGGAACACGATTTGCTGACGCACCTAATGTTGTCAGGGCTTCAGGGCACATCTCGTGGGCCTCCAGCAGGGAGAGTGGCGATGGTGTTCTTGGGGACAATTGGGACGGGCATGGGGACCTGGCAGGAATGAAGTGTCTTGACCCTCACTTTTCTCCAGGGAAGGAATTTAGGGACCGTGGTGAGCAGGGGTGGGTCCCAATTCGGCCCCATCCTGTTCTTCAGCAGAATCACATTCCTGAAGGTTACCTGCCGGGTCTCTTTAGGGCCTGCGGTGGGGACTCATCCACAAGCGTGACCACTCCTCCTGGAGCTTCCTTTCTAGAACATCTCTTAGGCTCTGCCGCGCCTTTTCCCAGGTTCACAGACACAGCCTTGATCTCAAGTGGGAGCTCCCTGAGGTTCAGGGGCCTGGACTCGGTCTAAAAGGACCACGCCAGATTGGTGGGCAAGAGGCCCCTTCCTGCTCCAAGGCTTCGCAGGCGCCTCCTTCACTTACTAGACTTATTAGTAACACTCACTGCCCGTGCTTAAGCCCAGCACGAGGGCCTCAGGTGAGTCCCGACAGTGGGCTGCTGGTCCGAAGTCCTCCCCGGGCCTGGAACGGTGCTCAGCCCTTCCTGGTCTTCTCTGCAGAGCCCCACCACGGCTCTGGGGGGAGGTACTAGCGTCATTGCCGTTTCATTGTTCCGGAAACGAAGGTCCCAAGAAGTTAAGTTGCTGGCACCCAGCTAGGAAGCACTGGAGCCCAGACTCCAATGCAAATTTGATTGCCCCAGATCCCATCCCTTAATTGCTCAGCCACCGTGCCTGCGATCCACAGAGTGTGGTCCCAGCTATCCATGTCAGAACCAGCTGGGGAGACGGGGAGTTTGTCTTTTGTTATCTCATCACCTGCCCAACCTCAAGATTTCTCCATGAAATGTCCTGGCCTTTTGCTTTTATTCCACAAGTCCTTGACTTGAGAAGGATTCTGAATAAGTGTTAAGAGGTATTTTGAAAAAGCTGCCTCTTTAACCCCCATGCCCTTTGCCCATGTTTGTTATTGACTTGTAGATGTAGAAGTTCTTTATATTTGGGACATTACATTTTGTTGTATGTGCTGCAAACGTTTTTCTCTCCTAGTATGATCATGATAAACCACACAGGAGCAGATGTAACTCGGTGGTTGAGCACCTGCTTCCCACATATGAGGTCCTGGCTTCAATCCCAGTACCACCTAAAACAAACAAAAAAAACACCACATACTGTTCACCACTGCCCTCAGGGGACAGATTGTACCCAGGTGTTAATGATGCAAGAACTAGGCAGGGGGAGGACAGAGCCTCCCAGAGCCAGCTCTTCCTCCGCCACCACTTCAGCAGTCCCACTGGCACGTGGCCTCACCAGGGTGTCTTGGGTGGCAATCTTCCTCACTTTTCCCTGAGTAAGAGCTCAGCAGTCCATGCCCTTCTGGCATTCTCTGTTGTCTGATTCAGGATAAGTGGCTCTTTCCTCAGTGCTGCCTGCAGACTTCATCTGAAAAATCCCTTTTGTCAAAAAAGGAATTTGCAGGTGTCGAATTAATATTCTTGGCACAAGATTTTGAAATCCTCCCATTAGCTAGAGATCTCCTTGTTTGTTTCTAGATGAAAATGTGACCCTGATTTAAATGGCACAGAGCACAGGGCGCATACTCGGAGCTGTCCTGCTAGGCCCAGGTCTGGAAGGCGGGACTGCTCTGTCCATGCCCCAAGAATGCCAGCGGCCGGCTGCCTAAACAAACTTGAGGAGGCCATGCTCCGGCCTTCCTGGCAGGGGAGCTGGCCTGGAAGGGGCCTGGGTGCTCCCCACTCACAACACAACCGCCTCGCAACCTGCCTTCACAATTCTTCAGTAGCACACACTGAACATAAGGAAGAGCACTGCATTACATCTTTGGGTGTGGTTAAAAAGGGAAACTTTAGGCCTTATATATGTTACTAGAATGAAAATTAAATTTGAAAAAACGCATGGAACTGCACTACACCAGCAGTGAGTCCCAAGTTAAGCCATGGGCTGTAGTTACAGCACGGTTATAAAAGTGTGCTTTCATCAGTTAGAATAAAGGTACCACAGTGATGCCAGGTGTTAATAGGTGGAGTATGGGAACCCTGGATTTTAGGCTTGGTGATTCTATAAGCCCCCAACTTCTCTATTAAATTAAATAAATAAAAATAAAATAAAAGCATTCTCCAGGTGGTCTCAGTCTTGGGAGACAGCTGGAAGGACAGCTGTCCCCCTGAGTGAACGTGGGCATCTCGGGGCACTGGCCCTGGCTGCAGGCCCAGGTCGGGCTTCTGGCTCCAGTCCTCCCTAGCCAGGGACCTGGACAAGGCCTCCAACGTCTCTGAACCTGTGACATTAGTGGCATCCGTACCTGCCTCACAGACTGTTGTAAAGAGAAAGCCTAAAGCGCCCCGCACGGATGCCAGCCCATGATGACCGCTGTGAAAGCTGCTGTGTCTCCTCTCACTAGTTAATTCAGGGGGAGGCTGACCTGTTTACTGTGTTGAACTCATCCGGAACCCGGCTTCTCTCCATTTATGTCATCTCCATGTCCCTCGGGCAAGTTTTCAAGTGTTTTTGGGAGGTCTTAGCATTTATGATTGTTTACTTTTCGTATTTTGTACCGTGGGTGTGGTTTTGAATAACGGCCCTCTCGTGATATTTTCTCCCAGGTGACAGTGCCATTTGGGGGTTAAGAACACGTGCTTTGGTGTCAGGCTGTCCAGGGGTCGAGTCTGGCTCTGCCACTTAAGAGTGGATTGACCTTGAGCAGGTGGCCTGGCCTGAGCTTCAGTTTCCTTATCTGTACACGGAGAAGAACGGTGGAGCTAACCACACAGGTTTGATGTACAGTTAAATGAGGACACGAGGTGAGAGGTCAGCCTGGACCCGGCACAGCTTGGACCACTCAGCATTTCCGGAAAAGGGTCTCTCATCAGAGATCCTCGCCGAAATGGGGAAGATGGTCTCCGTGTCTGCTCCAGGCCCTTCCTGCTCCATTTGTGCAGCAGAAGCTGAGGCGGAAGCTGGTCTCCTCCATCCTATTCTCTCTGCCTGTCCTTAGAGGCCTGACGCCCACACGGAAGCCGTGCAGTTGGCCAGGGCGGGCGAGATGCCTGAGGGACTCATGTCCGGTCTCCTGAGCCTTGGAACAACCAAGCAGAGGACAAAGTCGGCAGCAGAACCTGCCCGCTTCTGGACTGTTCTCCCCCTCTCCTCTATGGCCTTCAGCCTCCCCAGCCCCCCGAGTCTGAGCTGCACCTCTGCCGGCCAGGCTGTGGCTACAGCCTTGCTCCTCTGATTCTGGAAGGGTGGAGGGCACCCAGCCAGTGGTCCAGGTCGGGGAAGTAGAACAGGCATCGCGTGCCGCTCGCCGCACCCTCTCACCCGGAAGGAGACCTGTAGGATCTCGTGGAGGTCAGAGGGCACCTCCCGCCGGGCCCCTCATCCATGGAAATTGTTCTCCCTGAGGTGAGGCCAACGGAGGCAGCCTCTGCGGAGTCTTCCCGACACCCAGTGCTGGGGCGTCCCAGACGCCTTAGAGCAGAGCTGCTGGGCACAGGAGGGGCCCCACTTCCCTCCTCCTTTGCCCCCACTTTCAGAGTAACCGTGAAGTGAAGCTGCTGACAGGAGCTTACGGCTGACGTGACTGATGGAGAAACAGGGTGAGAGCGGCCTTTCTGGAGGAACGGAAGGTGGGGTTCCGAGGGCACCGCTCACGGCCTGGCTGCATGTCTTGCCCCGAAGCCCACTAGCCGTGTGGAGAACACGGATCATGGGCTGCGCCACACCCGGGACACGCAGCTGCAATTGAGGAGAAGGGGTGAGGTGGGTGGGCCCGAGGAGCGCTTTAGGCTTCCTTTGAGGTCCTCAGGGTCTGCCGTTGCTGCAATGGTGTCACCAGTCCAAGGTGGCCCCACGCCTCCACTGTCCTCGCTGGTCCAGGGTGCTTCTCTGGGTGGCAGACCCGTGGGCAGGGGCCCAAGGCTGCTGTGGTCTCAGGGATTCTGAGGGAAGAGGAATTGGGTGCCCTCTCCCTCGGGGTGCTGCTCTGTCCAGGCCCGGCCCCTCCCATTGCATGATGGTGTTTGTCCTTGGTGGCCCCGTCTCCCTGAGCAGCAGACTTGGGGCTGCCTCTGGGCCTCTCACTGGCCTGGGGCCCCCAGCCCCCCTCCAGGGCCTCTCCATCTTCCTCCCATCTGGGCCTCGAGGCCAGCCCCGTGACACGGGGTGGCTTGGGACCCGGCTGGGTGAGGGGCAGGAGGGCGCGCGCCTGCGGCGCTCCTCACACCCTCAGGCTGGCGGCACGTCGCCTCCTGACCTTGGTTTTCTCTCGAGTGCCAGGATTGGATGGATGGTCCTCGGTGCCACCAGCTCTGCGTTTGTGTGGTCCCGACACCCCGCCCTCGAATACTAATGCCGCCTGCTCCCAGGCGGACAGTCTTCTCTTAGAAAGGGGCTTGTTTTTCTTCTCCGGCCCTTCGGGTTTCATCTCACTCCAGTTTTCATTCCAGCCACTCTCCAAAACAAATTAAAACAACCACCCACCACCCACCCCCTGCCTCAGTTCTGCAGATTTTTTTATCATCAGATCGAGTGATGAGGTAAAAACCTCAGCCCAGGGAACTGAGGGGCAAGAAGTCCGTGGCTGAGAACTTGATTCCTGTTGCCAGGAGCCACCCCACGGGGAGAGGAGCAGGGCCCAGCGCTGACCCCGAGCGGGGCGTGCGCGGGCCCTTTCCTGCCTCAGCCCCCAGCGCCTTCCTGAGCCCACAGGAGACGCACCCTTCTCACTTCTCCCTACTTCTTCCTCTGGGGGCTTCTGAGAGAAAGGGAGAGGGGTGGGCGGGAGGAGGAGGAAGGAGAGCCGGCAGCCAGCCAGGGGCAGGAGCTGGAGCCAGCCACAGTCCCCCAGCCTGTTTCAGGGGCAGCCGGCCCCCCTGGACCCGACCTCTCCGCCTGCGGCACCCACAGCCAGCATAGCGGCCAGTGGCCAGCACCAGGGCTGGTGGCAGGACCTCGGCCTTCTGCAGTGAGCCCTCAGCCGTGGTATCTTTCCAGGGAAGTGGAGGCCCGGGGCGTGGTGACTGACAGCCCCAGAATTGCGCCTGGGGGGAGGACTCCTGCTGCCCGCGCATTCTGTGTCCCACGGCAGCCCCCCACAAGTGCAGGGTGGGTCCGTGGGAACCACTCGTGGCCTGGTGCTACCCCATCCTGGGGAAGCAGGTTTGTGTGCATAGGCTTTTGGTCTTCACTCCTGCTGGGTGCAGGAGTGCCCTCGCCCTGAGCACTGCAGCTGGCCGTGAATTGGGGGGCACGGGCCCCGCCACCTGGGCTCCCCAGGGACACAGACATTGGCACTGAAAGGGTGGCGGGAAGGGAGACTCGCGTTGCTGGAGCAGGGCCCGCCAGCTGGAGGAACTCCCCCAGGAGAGGCAGTCGCGGGCGTCCTCCCCTGGGCAGAGATGGGGCTTCTTGCCGGTGAGCGCTAAGGCCTGGCGCCCACACGGCAGCATCTGAGGACGAGTCACCTATAGGGACAAGCGTGCTACATGTCCGTGTCTGCTGCCTTCAGCACTCCTGGCTGGCTCATCCCCCACCCCCAGCACCCTGGCTCCCTCGTCCCCCCCACCCCCACCCCTACCATCTCTCCTTCAGCTCAGGGAGTGCTCAAGGTCCCACAACCCTGGCTCAGAAGCCACACAACAGAACTGTCCAAACCAGAGCTGCCTCAGAATTCTCTGGAGCTTTTTTTTTTAACTCTCCCCTTCCCCCTGGGGCAGCCAGGACCCTGGCTCACCCCATTTCCCACCCAAGGCTTGGGGCATCTTCAGAAGTCAGCGTCTCTTCCAAGTTGTGTGTGGGGTTTTCCTCCTTCTCTGGAGGTGACCAAAGCTGAATCGGCTGAATTTCCCTGGCAGCCCCCTGCTGGTCCTTGACAAGACCTATGGAGCAGGCAGGAGCTTTTAGTGAGCCCAGAGGTGCTGAGGACTGGGCCCGCTCCCCGCTGCTAACCGGAAGAGCTACCGTTCGAGGCTCACTTGTTCTGACACACCCTGCACTGGGCATCAGATTTGCATGGTTTTATTTCATCTTCACAGTGACCCCTCGACAGTAGTTTTTTCCCCGTTTGTTTGTTTGTTTGTTTGTTTTTTTCCCCGTTTTACATTAAGAGGAAACTGAGGCGCAGAGGAGACAAGTGATGATGAAGAGCTCTGCCCAGTTGCTCCAGAAGGCCTCATGGGTCATCCCTTCTCCACAGCAGGGCTGGGCCAGGCCGCCAGTGTCTTTAGAGCGCTCTGTGTTCTCAGACCCTTTCATGCCCCTCTCGTGCTCTGATGGCCCCTGACCCATGAGCTCAATGAGGATGGAGTCAGAAAGGGTGTAGGAGAACGTGAACACGGGAGGGTGGGGACGCAATCCCACTCCCGGCCTGCCCCACCTCTCCTGGGCCCTCCCTTCCGGTGGGAAGAGCCTGCATCCTCGGGACCAGGTGCAAGCTGGCAGGGACGCTGGGTGCAGGACGCCCGGTGGGAGACCCGGGAGCCCAGAGGTGCGCCCTGCTGGTTGCCAGGCACCGCGGCCTGGAGATAGCGGGGCCCGAGGGCCCGTGCCTGGTAACGGGGCTGGAGCGCTGTGTGTACACAGCGCTCCCTGCCCGGCTCCCGGGGAGAGCGTATAACCCTGAGGTCCACTCCTGCTCAGCCTGGGTGGTGCAAATGAGGGGGGCTGGAATCAGCAGGAAGGAGACCCCGGGGGAGGAAGGGAGGGAGCCAGGAACGGGTGTCCCAGCCACCTCACCCCAGGCCAGCCTTCGTGTCTCTCTTTCCTGGAGAGGGACAGCCGCGGGGTGTTCTGAGCCGCCAGACCCCGACTGCAGGCTCACTGTTGCTAGTGGAGGTGAGCAGGAAGCACCAGGCGCTGGCCTTTTGCACACATGGCACCATGCTAGGCACTTAGAACAGGATTTCAAAGGCTGCTTTTTGTTTTTTTTTCAAGTGGTGGGGGTTGGCGAGCCTGATCCCTAAAGGCCTGTATTCACAGCAACATGACTAAGCTGTGGTCCTTTTTTATTGTTGTGTTTTTGCTTTACCAAGGCATAAAGGTTTTAATCGGTGTTTTTTTCTCAATGGGAAATAAGGAAACCATCTCTCGCCACCCCCAAGTCTAAAAGTTCTCTTTAGCAGTACTTGCCTTCTGCATTGCAGAAGGCAAGGCTGTGGGGCTGGCACCCCGAGGTAGACCAAGCTCGCCTCAGAGTCCCCCCCTTTCCACACCCACGTTCACTCTGTGTCCAGGACAGAGGCCTCTGGCCCCCCACGCCAGGTGACATGGGCACATCCCTCCATAGCCCTTTGGGGCTGCAGGAGCCACCTGTACAAGGCTGGGCCCTGCAGGGCTGACCTGCTTCTGTGTGGAGAGGACGCACAAGGGCCGAGGCTTCCCTGGAGGCCTGTCCTCCCGCGCCTCTGCGCTTCTCGTCAGCTCCACCCATCATGGAGGAGGCGCCGCCCGACCTGCCTGGACCCTAGCCGAGGCCCCCAGCTCGGTGAGCCGGCTGCTCTGGCAGGGGCCTGCACTGACCAGGCCTCAGCCTCCAGCGCCTCCAGCCTGAGCTCCCCTCGCCTGCTCGCACCAAGTGCATCCCCCAGAAACATTCTCGCGGCCTCCTCCTGGCCGGGCCTGGAGAGGGCCCAGTTTGGGGATGTCTGCCAATTTCCTGTCAGCGTGAGAAGGGCTCCCTCCGCGCGGGGCTGGAAGGCTGAGGCTGCTGACACGTAAGGCCTAATCAGCTGACCGGTGGGTGGCCTGTCAGAACCTTTGACAGAAGTTTGTTAATGGTAAGTGGGTCGTGAAGTGGGAGGCCTCCCCATCCAGTCCCCTTGGCAGAAGCTATTCAGAGCCACCCGTCCGCCATTTCCTGCCTGACCCTTCAACTCAGCGAGTGTTTACTCAGCATCGGCCGAGCACCTCACCCTGTGACTCCTCCGAAGGAGGCGCGCCCAAGCCTCCTGGTCCAGTGACCTGGCGTCGCAAAGCTGATCAGTCTCCAGCCCTTCCCCGAAGGTGAGGGAGCAGCCAGCGGCCCGGCGGGGAGTGGGAGAGGCGGCCTCAGGTCCCAGGGCGACGGCCAGCGACCCCGAGACCGCCCCTGGACTTCTGGAGTACAGTGGGGCCGACAGGCCGTGGGGCCCCATCCTCGCACTGGCGCCCTCCCCAACGGAGGCACCCCCTCTGCCGGTGGAAAGCCCTCCGGGTAAGGTCACCTCCAGAGAGAGGCTTCCGCAGGCATCCGCTGATGGCACGTCAGGGAGGACCAGAGGTGCTCCCTCAGCCCGTGGCCTCTCCCCGGAGTTGCTTTGTCAGGTGTTTTCCACACCCGGTTGCCCCCGGCCCCTTCGCTCCACCCGTGGCCACAGAGGAAGGGGGGACCAGCAGAGGAGCCTTCCCCACCCCCACCCCGCCTGTTGCCATGGTAACGGCAGGCCCTCCTGCTCCTGCAGAATATTGCTTTCTTGTAACCTTCCTCCCTCCCTCCTCTTTCCCCGCTTCTTTCTCTCACACAAAAAGAAAGCACAAGTGTTTTATATTCGTTTTGCAAAAAGCTGTGTAGCGCATACTAATCGGGGAGGCGTATTCCCGCTTTCTGTGAGCCTTTCCACATCCTCAGAGCCAGGACCAGCCGGGCTGCTCGCCACAGGGGCCCGGGTCGGGGCGCGAGATCCCCACGCGGGAGTGGGGAGCATGGCGACCTTTCCTCCAGGCCTCGAGGGGGGAGCTGTCAGTGCGGGCCCGTCCCTCGTTGTGGAGGCTCCTGCCCAAGGGCCGAGGGCTCTCCAGGTGGCCTGGCCGCTCTGTCCCAGCCTGCTGTTGGCGGCCCTCACCCCCAGGCCCCAGGGCCTCTTCTCCCTCCCCAGGCAGGGGCAGAGCACGGGCCGAGGTCCACGGCAGGCCTGGAGCTGTGAAGCCAGGTCTGTGGGTCAGCTGGGTCACTGGGAGCAGTGGCCGGGGTGTTGCAGGGCCTCCTCGTAGCCCCGGAGCGGCTTCCCACTCTCCACCCATGTCTTGTCCTCCGGTTTGGCAGCCCCTTCCCCTAAGGAGGCCAGTGGCCGAGGGAGCTGGAGAAGCTGCTCCGACTTTTAAGGAAGAGGCACATGGGGTTGTCCAGGCACGGCAACAGCCTCCTGCAGGCCACCAGGCCACCGGGGACGGAGGCCAATCTTGGGCTGTGCAAGCCCAGGAGGAGTGGCTGACATTACTGAAGGAACCTGCAGCCCACATTTCCGGCCTTAATTGTGCAATTGAAGTGTAATTTGCATTCATTTGCCATTTGGTGTTAAACTCTCTAAAATAAGAGAATTCAGTATGTAAAACGTGTAGCTTTTTTGGTCATACATTCCAGAGGAGCAGGAGGAGGTGGTGCAGAGACAGGGTGATGGCAGATTATGTTTGGTGGCCTGAGGTCTGCGGCCCCAGCAGCCCACAGGGCAGGCCTGCCCCGCCCCTGCGGGACCAGCGGTCTCCTAACCCCCGCGGCCCCGCAGCCTTTGTCGTGGGCCTGCTTTCTTGCCTTGCACATAAAGTGTCCCGATGGTCTTCACCACAGCCTGGCAAGGTTAAGGCCCCGTCGCCTGCAGAACAGGGTCAGGCTTCCTTGCGTGGGCCATGAGCTCTTGGTGGCCAGCCTGCCATTCAGCTAGTCTTGGAACCGTCCACCCGCCCTGCTCGAGCTGCACCAAGAGCTTGGCTTCCTGCAATGCACCGCATCGTTCCCGGGCCACAACGGGCTTATGCTCATGAAAAGAGTGCCTGCCTTTCTCCACCCCCATTCCCTTGGCACACTCAGGCCCTGGTACTTCCCAGGAAGCCTCCCAGCTCCCCTTGAGCTGTTTGAATTTGTTACCTGCCTGTGCCCCCACCCCAGGAGTCGAGACCTCGTCACAGGCAGAGGCTGGCCCGGCAGCCTTGCACCTGCTACAACTCACACAGTCCTGGCCCACACACCCGAGGGATCAGTGGAGGGTGGTGGCAGGAGGGGAAGGGGGCAGGGTGGCCAGGGTGAGGGACAGGGGACGTGGATGAAGTTAGCCGCTCCAGATCAGACAGGTGAATGTCAGGGTTTGAATTTGGAGTTGGACCCTGTGACCTCACAGCCCTGTGTCCAGCCCGGAGGGTCAGCGCTGGCTTTGACATGCGCAGGTTGGCTCCCTCAGAGTCCTCGTGTACAGGGTGAGCCTGGTGAGGGAGGGCACTGCCTTGGGCTGGGAGAGAGGGTGGCCTCCTCCCCTGGCAGCTGGGCTCTGACGGGGCACCCAGTATGGGCCAGCGTGTCCATTACGGTGTTGGGGATGTCGCCAGGTGCCTCATTGGCTCACTTCTTTCATGTGCTGCATTTGGCCTCCAGGGTTCACTGTCTGAAGGGCATGTCCCTCTGTCCCTCTGCACAGACAGACCTCAGGGGAGGAGCCCATGGCTCAGAAGAACAGGCTGTGCAAGGCGTGAAGTAGGGTTTTAATTATATTTGCAAAGTTGTGCAACCATCACCACTACCTGACACTTTCATCACCCCAGAAGAACCCGTAGCAGCCTTCTCATGAGCTGACCTGGGCCATCTTCTCCCCCACTTGCCCCCCGAGAGCCCTGCCTCCTTCCCACCGCTCCAGGTCTGAGGTCGTGGTTATTCTCGACCTGGGCTCCGTCCATGTAGCCCAGGTAGAGGCACAGTCACCCGGTCATTCAGCCGATGTTTGTTAGACATCCCCTTTGTGCCAGGGACATGTAGGGGACAGCTGTGCCTGTTTCCACAGCACAGGTGAGTGGGGGCCAGGCGGCTGTTCACCTGCCACATGGGGTGCTGCGCTGGAGGAGCAGGAAGTGGGTGTGTGAGCCACTGAGTCACACACATGCACCTACCTCCATCCCGTGAGGCCCCCCCATCCCGTGGTCTCCTTCCCTCTGTGTTGCCCTGTGGCCTCCCTCCCTCTGTCATCACAGGGCCTTCTACCCTCCGTCATCACGTGGCCTTCCTTATAAGGATGCTGTATTAATCAGCCAAAGGGGTGTTGATGCAAAGCACCAAAAATCTGTTGGCATTTATAAAGGGTATTTATTTGGGGTAAAATCTTAGTTACAAGGCTCTGAAGAGTCCACTTCAAGGTACTTCCTCACCCACAGTCTTGCCAAATGTTTGCACATTTGGGTTCAGCCCTCCTCTTCCTCTTAAGGCCCCGCCCTATGGTCCCAGCCTCTTCCCATCTCAGCTGTAGGCTGGCATAAAGCTCATCTCTCTCCCTGGGGCTTGTTTCTTTCTGGGCTCAGCTGCTCTGGTCTCTTCACAAGGTCAGCTTTTGACCATCAGGCTCATCTCTCTTCCCAGAGCTGCAGGATCCTCTGTGTCTTTTCTCTGTGTATCTACTTCTATTTCCATCTAAGAGGCTGTTTTATCAGCCAACCAAGGGGACAGGGACTCAACCCTGCACGCCCTAATGATGTGGTTGAATCAAGCCCTAATCATAACACAATTTAATCAAAGACATCTCTGCTGAATCCAATACAATTAAAGGGTATCACACCCAGAGGAACAAATTAGTTTACAAACATAATTTTTTGGAATTCATAAATCTCAAACTGCCATAGTTGCCATTCATTGGAATTAGCATCATCTTAACTAGAATACAAACAGAGAAATAGGCAAATACCGTATTTCAAAAAAAAAGTCATATTTACAGGTAGCAGGGTTTGGGCACAGACCTGCCTTTCTGGGGGACGCTGTCGACCCCCCAGCAGGAGGGCACTGTTGGATCCTGGCACAAGCTGACATTGAGGCATGACCATGGCTGGCTCAGGAGCCCAGAGACGCACCTGCTCAGGGCACACACTGAGCCAAGTCCACATCTCCCACTTTTTCATGTTCGCCACAGCTCTCGGTAAGGGGCTTTATCCCTTATTCTCTGCTTCTCTACCCCCAGGTTATCCTAAAGGATCTGGAGGTGTTGGCAGAAATTGCTTCCTCCCCTGCAGGCCAGACGGATGACCCTGGCCCACCCAATGGCCCCGACCTGCGGGCCAGCCACTCAGAGCTTCAGGTGCCTGTCCTAAGCGGAGCCGGCCTGCTGAGCACTTCCGGTAAGCTCTCCCCCGAGGGCGGCAGCCCCAGACGCCCTCCTCGTGCTGGTGCTGGTTCTCATCCGGGACCGGGGTGGTCCTTGGGGCCGACATTCTCGCGCCCTGGTGCTCTACCAAGATGTAAGAGGTCAAGGCATTTCCTGCTAGTGCTCTGCAGGCTCAGGAGACCTCGCCCCCCTCTTCCTCCTCCTCGGCCCATGCTCAGCAGCCCCCATCCCCCATAGGAGACCCTCACTGCCCTTCTCCCATCTTCCTGCACATCTGGACAAAACGAACTTTGTAACTGCTGAGCTTTGGCTAAATGGAAAACCGTCTGGCGCAGCCCATTATCTCTTTACCTGGAACCTTGTCTCCCCAGTCTGGAATCAGGCTTTAGAGCCCTGGATCTCATAGGTGGAAGAAGGCTAGGCAGCTGTTTCCTTCCTCACCGAGAAGCTAAAAATAGCTCACAACGTGGCAGGCAGCCCAGGTGAGAGGCGGGATAATTCAGCCATGGCGTTCAGGACATCCCAGAAGCCATGGCATCCCTGGCGGTCCTGTCTTTCCGGATGGCAGGCAACCCCACGCGACTCTCCTCCGCCAGGCACACGCCCAAACCCTCCAGCAGAGCAAGACTGGAAAATGCCCAGGGACACAAGTTGGGAGGGAAGTGCCTGGGCAGCTTGGGTGTCTCCTGGGTGTGTTTCTGTCTGTTGAGTGGCACTTGACCTCCAGACCCAAGGTCCCCAGAACCTTTGAAGAAGAAGCCAGGGCTCAGACTTGGAGCCTTTGGGCAGCAGCTCCCCTCCCTCGGCCCCACCTTGCAGACCCCTGAGGGCCTCACTTTCTGCAGCAGGGCCCAGGCCAGTGCCTGAGAAGTGCCGGGAGTTCCTTAGCGCTGCCGGCCTGACCGCGCCAGGGGCTGCCGGCCACGGCAGAGGCCCACGCAGTGAAGACGTCTCACTGGTGACATAGACGAGGGCCTGTTCTCCCAGGCTCCCTGACCCTCCACTGTGTGTGCTTTGCCTGCCGCGGGTCCCACGCTTCCAGCTGTTTGTGGCCAAAGCTGGCAAGGGAGTGAGGGGCTCTAGCAACCCTCTGCTTCCTCTTTTTCTCCTTTTCCCAGGATGCCCTCAATTCCTTGCCAGTGAGCACAGTCTCTATAGGCAGTCGGGGGCGATGGGCGGGGAGGTGGGTCCCTCATCCTGACCCCTGTTGGGGGTGGCACCCGCTGCCCCTCAGCCACAAGTCTGTCCTCCATCCTGGGTCCCCAAGTCTGATGCAGAGGGTCAGCCTGAAGTCCCCGGGGTGGATGGCAGGAATGCCAGAGGTGGAGTGAGGGGCCACAGGAGGGGGTCGGGGGCCTCAGTGGGAGAGGGGCTGATTGGAAGGGGCAGTGGCCGAGCAAAGGCCCCAGCACGGAAGAGCCAAGGAGGAGGAACCCCAGAGCTCCCACCCTCAGCTCTCCACCCCAGGAGGCAGTGGTCACGGTGCATTCTCAGGGGGCTCCCAGCAGCCTTGGGGCAGTGAAGGGCTCCTTGAGTCCCCTAGGACGCTTTGCTGTCCTTTCATCCCTCCTCTTGCATACAGGGTAGTTGGTAAATGTGACCAGGGAGCCACTGGTAGAGGGATGGGCCAGGAAGGCTGCCATGGGCCCACTGAGACCCCGTGCCCAGGAACAGGGGCTCAGGGAACTTGTATGGCAGAGAGCTCTGAACCCAGCTCCCGGCTCCACCACAGTGGGTGGGCCACTACAAGGGCGAGGCAGGAGAGCCTTCCCCGGCTCACCAGGGCTGTCGGAGCAGCAGACGTCAGCCAGGCACTTGCCCTGAGGTCATGGCAAGCAACAGCATGTGCCAGACGGGAAGAAATTCCATCCTGGAGAGAGCACCCGGGAGGAGCCTGTAGCCAGTACCATCTTTTACTTCGAGGTTACACAATACTGGAGCCCACAAGTTATTTTCCTAAGACGTGTGTGAATGGCAGGGGATGTAGGGCCTGCAGGTAGATGCACACATGCACATGTGCATGTCCACAGCTCTCGTTGGATTTTTCCGAGGAGGCCATGATTTTTAAAGGTCTGACAATCCTTCTGGGCTCAGTGTTGAAACCCTGAATACTCCCACATCTCCTAAATTGGATGTACGGTGTCCCCGCTCCATCGCTGAGCAGGTGAAACCAGCAAGCACAGAGCGTGGGAGCCAGAGGGGCACTGTGCCCCTCCGCCCCAGCCACCATGCCCCCCACCGAGGTCACTCATTCCTCTGCTCGCTGCTCCTCCCGTTGCCACAAGGGTGGGCAGGGGGTCGCTGTGTCTGTTTCTAGCAGGCTGTGCACATCAACGGGCTGCAAGGCCAGACCATCTTCCTGTTTAGATACTGCTTTCCTCTCGCTCTCCAGGACACAGCTTTGAGGACTTGCAGCCTGCTGTGCTGTTTCCCACTGTAGACACACACACACACACACACTCCTGAAAAGTAACTTTCTGGACAGCCAAGGAATCAGGGAGCCGAGCAGAGATGAAAGCAGTGACATCTGTAGGGAACCAAGCGGCCCTGCCTGTGCGTCGCGTCTGCAAACTCAGCAGTGCAGACGGGGCAGCAGTACAGGAGTGCCTAAATGCGCCTGTGCGGTGGTCCCGGGGGCCCAGGAGGCAAAGTGGCCCACCTGGGATTCTCCTCCCACCTAGTGCAGCGTCAGCATCTCCCTCCCCATGGCCACCTGATGCCTGTCCCCCTCCTTGCGCCAGGAGAGGTGGCTGAGCAGAGTCCAGCCTGCTTCACAAGCAGCCTTCGGGGCAGTCAGGCAGGGGCGAGCCGCCTCGCTGGGCAGCTCCAAGAGAGGCCGGGGAGGGACAGTTTCCTTCTCCCGTGGACTTCCCTAGCTTGCCTCACACCTCCCTGCACCTCGGCTCCTTTTGTTCTTTCTCTCCCCCATTGCCACTAGGGGAGGAGTCTGGGGAGGCCCTGCCAGCTCCGGGGAAGCAGCAGTCACGCAGCCCCCCTCAAGCAGGCCCGTGGGCCCGCCCTGCCCCTGAGCCTGCTGAGGAGGCCTCTGGGATCAGCCCGTTGTTCAGAGCAGGCCCGGCCTCCGGGGCCTGGACTTGGCTGCTGCAGGAGCAGCCGCCCTGCCCTGGCTTCAGAGCCCTTGCCCAGCACAGAACCAGAGGTCGCCCCAGGCTGAGGCTTGCCCCTGAAACCCAGTCTTCTATGACAAGGCCCATTCTTGGTGGGAGAAAAACCGCTTATGTCCATGTACCATGCAGGTCTTCTCCGGCCCAAAGATGGGTTTGTTTTACCCCTTGCTTTAAAAACACGGGTCAAAATGAAATGTTCCAATTCTGCTCCATTCCTTTATAGCCCCGGCCAGTGTGGCCACCTGTCGGAGCATCTTCGTGCCACCTGACCAAAACCAGTTCTAGACGAAATCCAGAAAACCATCTCTGGGCTCCCTGCCCAATAGTGTTGTTGACAGTAATGATCACGTCTGCCTGCAGTAATGCGCTCCTGTTAGCTGCAGGCACGGCTCTAAGCTCTTTACATAGTAGCTCCTCGACGTCTGAGGGAAACTCGGAGGGGCAAATACAGTTGTTACCTTCCCACCTTGGCTGGGCCATTGGACAGAGGTCGGCGGTGACCAGAAGGCTGCTTGACCTCCACACACAGCACGTAGAGCGCACATGAACCCCCCTTGCACAGCCCTGGCAGCTTCCGCTGCCTGCAGGCAGGAGCCGTGGTGGCTGGCCCGGTGGTCCCGCGCCCAGCCTGTCCATTCTAGAACAGTCCTCCCTCTTCTTCCCGTCCACCTCCTCCAGCCACACAAAACCGTTTCCCAGCCCCTAAAAAGCCTCACCTATTGGTCTTTGCGCTTTGAAGGCCCTTCCTCCCCCCCGCTTCGCAGCCCTTGGAGGCAGCATGGAGAGCACAGGAGCTGGGGTCTGCTGCCCGGCTCTGCCCCCGACCCTCCCTGCGGCCTCTCCACGCCACCCCCTTCACCCCCACAAATCAGCTGACAGGTGGTGGTGGGGACCCTGCGAGCTCCTGCGTGCCCAGGACGGGTGAGGTGCTGCCTTACTTCCGTTCTCTTTATTTTAAGGCACCCCAAGGGCCCCCCCAGAGGCTTCGCCTGTCCCTGTCTGTGGGAGGTGTTGGGCTCATCCTCTCCCCTGCTGGCCATGACCTCGGGGACCCTCATTACTCCTGGTGCAGGTTGGGGCAGCTCTTCCTGGGCGCTCCTGAGAAACCAGTCCCGCCCTGTCCCTGGTGCGATCGTGCCGGGTGGCTTGCGTGCTCGGTGCAGTTTGGGAAGCCCCGTCCCAGGCCGGGCTCTGCCAGCGCTGAATCCCCAGCACTGGTCCTCGGGGTTCATTAAAACAACAGGCACCAGGGAGTCAGGGTGAGCCCCCCTGCCCAGGAAGGCGTTCCCTGCTCATGTTCCCCCAGGCCTCTTCCTGGTCGCCTGCTCCCTTCCCTGCCCCCCAGGGTTCCCTGGGCCCCCAGCCCTGCTCCCTGCAGCAGCCGCTCTTCTCTGAGGCAGGCAGCCCTGCGGCCCCTCTGCTCCGCCATGTCAGCTGGAAATCCCTCCGCAGCCCATTGGCTTATCTCTGCACAGATGGAAAGCCTGCCGGATGTGGCGCTCGCCCGGGCAGGCGGAGGGCTCTGTCCTCTCTGACCTCGGCTGGGCTGGCCTACAGATAGCAAGTGACTGCCCCTGAGATGGGGTCCCAGGAGTGCCATTGCTGCAGCACTTAACCATCTTGTCCCCACCCTGTGGGGTCTGTGGCCGCTCCAGTTCACCTGGCCGCCCACCCCTGGGATCCGTTCCTCCTGGCCAGTGGGCTCCATGGGGTAGCTGCCCTTCCCAGCCCTGTCCCCTTGCTTCCCACCAGCCTCCCAATCCGGCAGCCCCTTCCATGGAGAGGCTGTCACTGATGGGAACCGCCCTGCTGTCCGCAGCAGGACCTGGCTCAGGCCCCGGGGCTCTGGGCCTCCCGTCCGTGCTCTCAGCTGGGCCAGCCAAGGCTGCTGCTCCCTGCATCAGGGCCGTCCCAGCCCCCAGCAGGGAGGTTGGCGGGAGGGCAGGGTGGAGCAGGGGCCTCATGGGCCTGAGCTGGGCTGCCGATGTTTTCACATCTGGTTTTGTTGAACTGTTAACTCGCCTTGTGTGTGGAGACCAGAGCTATTTTTATCCTGACATGTGAGGTTCCTTCACGTCACAGCCACAAAGCACAATCCAAAACATCCCAGGAAAGGTTGTTTGTGAGACGTTCTGCAGCTTCTCATGTCACCACATCAGGTTCCACTTAGTAACATCTGCGGGGCCAGCTCCCTGGCTGCCACCGCAGCCGCCAGGCCTTGGGTACAGAGCGCTCCCAACGGCATCTGTCTGCCCTTCGGCCAGCCGCAGGTCACGTGAACTTCCTGCCGGAGCCCAGCCCAGGCTCCTTGCTCGCCCGAACCATGAGGGCGAGGTACAGCGGCGTCCGGCCTTCTCCAGAGCTGCTGGCCGAGGACCTCCACTCCCGCCCTGCACCTCTCGGGAGTGGGGATCCCGTGGAGGGAACCCCTTCCCCGCCCCTGCCAAGGCACCATGGCCAGGTGCCGCCTCCCCTCCCTGGCTCCTTGTCCTGAGCCAGGACAGACAGCTCGCCACCTCCTCGATGGGCCTGACAAGCGCCTCCGCGCCCCAGCACCCCCGCAGAGCACAGTGTTAGAGGTTGTGCCCTGTACTCAGGGCCCCCAAGCCCCTAGCCCCGCCCCGCCTGCCTGGCCCGCTGTCCCAGAGCAGGTCACTCCGCCTGCTTGGATCTCCCAGACGTGGAAGGGGCCGTGTCCTTGGAGGAGACCAGGGCCTCCACGTCAGGGGAGCTTTTGTCAGCTGCTGAGAAAGGGAGGCCAGCTTCCAAGCCGTGCTCATCAAGCGTGTGGATGAGAAGGTGCGGGCGCCATCGCTGGGTGTAGGCGGAAGTGGCCACTGGAGGCGCTTTGAGCTCTCCCTCAGGACGGAGACAAGCTGCAGTGAGGCAGACATTAGTTCACTTGAAGAGTCCCACGATTCCTGCAGTAGCACCCCACCGAGGGTTTGCTTTCTCTCCCCCACCCTATCTCCTGGGCCTGCAGCCCTGCCTGAGAACATCTCGCAGGTTCCATCTCAAACCCACTAGTCCTGAAGGACTGTATAGGTCAGCAGAGTGGCAGGTGGACTGGGGGAACAAAGGCTGGGAGAGGAGAGGCCCTGCCCTGTCTATCCCCATCTGTCCCTGAGACCCCAACCCTCCCTGACCAGGATGCAAACTCACGGAGTCCTTAGCCAACCCACCTGGAGGCATTGCCCTCGCCTCGGTGAAAGGGGGGCCCCAGCCAAGCCATCCAGGGCTTTCAGACCTGTCCTGGGGAGGCTCCCCTCGGAGGGCAGTGGGAACCCAGGGTCCCCCCTGCCTGGGAGGGCAAAAGGCTCAGGCCCCAAGAACTGTAGGCCAAGCAGTCCAGGCCCAAGCAGCTCCCGAGTTCCAGCACATTCTGGCCTCCTGTGAGCTGAGGCTCAGGGAGGGTCCCCGACCTTCCATCACGGAGCTCCCAGGCTCCTGCCCTTTGTAGTCTTTAAATTCTGGGAGCATTGGGAGGGGCCGAGCTACAACTGCTCCCCAACAGCCACTGCACCATGACGGGGGGTTAACTTGATGTGGCCTCTCACACATGTGACTCTGCCCAGCTCCTCCCTTCTGCCCTCCCCCATGGTGTCACCACGTGGTCCTGGACACGGAGAGGTGATGGTGTGGCAGGAGTGGGCAGCATGGCCCTCAGGAGAGGCCGCAGCTCAGGAGCCTGGAGTCTTGTCATCTGTCAGCCTGGGGTGGGGGTCTCCAATGGACAGGCCACAGGTGACCACTCCTGCTGCTGCAGCCTCCCTGCCCCTTGCCATTCACCATGCCCGCTGCTTCCTGCCGCCTCAAGAAGGCTGGAGCTGCCAGCAGCCCTCTGTGGAGCCCGCCAGAGGCACCCAGCCCCTGGGAACAGGGACTGTGGCCGCAGAAGGCCCCAGCTGGGGAGGAGTCCTTTGTGGCCACTTCCTGTGTGGGTCCTTTGTACTTTGGAACACTTTGCAGCCAAAGTGGCCCTGGGTCTGGCCGTGGGGCAAATAGGGTTGCACGTGGAGAAGAGGGACAGGGCCAGGGACACGAGCACAGCCTGTTCCTCTAGCCAGGTCGCCCCCAGAGTGCCAATCCATTCCAGGGGGTGGGGGCGGTGAGGAGGGGCCACCTCTTAGAGATCAGCCCCCGCTGGCCCAGGGTAACGTGGTCTGTGAGAAGGTGACCCTCGAGTCTGCGAGCAGTCCCTCCAGGAAGTGGGCAGGGTGGCTCGGGACCCCCAGGCCAGTGCACCCCAACAAAAAGTTACACGAGGCAGGAAGGCGCTCCCTTTGCAGGGTGCCTCCTGGTGAGGAATCCACATCAAGGAATTCACCCTTTTTCTAGCTTCTAATCACCTCCCCGTGGAGATCAGGAGAGGACGCAAGGGAAATCTGAGTTCAAAATGAAAGGGAGAACTTTGTACTGCTGCCTTCTCACCGCTGGTGTACATCGAAATTGTCTGTGACTGCTCCACTCTGACACTCTCTTATGATGCTGAGTGGCTCAGCACAGTGTTCTGTGCTTTGTTTTTCTGGGAGCTGATGTCCCCTCCCCACAGCCAAGCTTGACTCCCAGAGACACCATACCCCACCTATCTTGTGCTGGTTGGTGCCTGGTCATCCCTCCCACAAACCCGCCTTCCTGGTCTAGGAGAAAGGTCATGGCTCCCATGGAGCTCCCGGACCAGAGAGGGGGCAGCCCTGGAAAGTGACATTCTCCAGCTGCCTCTGCCAGCCACTTTGCTTCTCCCGGGGTCCATCCCGCATTTCCCGAGAGCAGGGGCCAGGTACTTCCTCTACAGTTTCTGACAGTGCTGTTTCCTGTGTGTTCTCAATCTTGGCAGGACCTTGGCTCCCGCCTTTATGCCATCTTCTACTCCCCTGCCCTGGCACCACTTCCTTACCTGCTCTCACACACCTGCCCAGGCACCAGTGCCAGGTAGATGGGCAGCTGGGCAGAGGTGCTGAGAGCATGGGCTCTGGGGTCAGTCCACTGCGCACCAGCTCTGTTACTTCGGAATCCTTAGCTTAGGTATTCCCTGTGTCTTTCGCAGAGATGCAGTAAAATGGTAATAAAGCACATATCATCACAGCTATCTTGAGGATTAAATTAGATGCGATGTGTGAAGGGTTTAGATGGTCATGGTACATAGAAAGGGCTCAATAAATAGTGGCTGTTGAGATTCCGCTTTAAGCTGGGCAACAGGGTGTCCACATACGAAGAGTGAGGTGAGGCCCCCTTCCTCATGCTATATGCAGAAATTGATTCAAAGTGGAGGGACAGAGACCTAAATGTAAGCGCTAAAATTATAAAACTCTTAGAAGAAAACATGAGTAAATCTGTTACCTTGGGTTAAACGGTAGAACCTTATCTAAGACACCAAAAGCACAAGCAAGTAAAGAAAAAATAGACTTTATCAAAATTAAAAGTTTTGTGCTTCAAAGGATGCCATCAAGAAAGTGAAGAGGGGAAACGGACTTTGGCCCAGTGGTTAGGGCGTCCGTCAACCACATGGGAGGTCCGTGGTTCAAGCCCCGGGCCTCCTTGACCCATATGGAGCTGGCCCATGTGCAGTGCTGATGTGCGCAAGGAGTGCCCTGCCACGCAGGGGTGTCCCCCGCGTAGGGGAGCCCCACGCACAAAGAGTGCACCCGTAAGGAGAGCCGCCCAGCGCGAAGGAGGGAGCAGCCTGCTGAGGAATGGCGCCGTCCACACTTCCCGTGCCGCTGACGACAACAGAAGCGGACAAAGAAACAAGACGCAGCAAAAAGACACAGAAAACAGACAACCGGGGGAGGGAAGGGGAATTAAATAAATAAAAATAAAAAGAAAGTGAAGAGACAACCTACAGAAAGGGAGAAAATATTTACAAATCAATTATCTGATGAGAGACTTGGACCCAGAATATATGAAGAACCCTTACAACTCAACAATAAAGACAACCCAATTTAAAAATGGGCAAAGGATTTGAATAGACATCTCTCCAAAGAAGTGTACAGATGGCCAATAAGTACATGAAAAGATGTTCACCATCGTTAGCCATCAGGGAAACGCAAATCAAAGCAACAATCAGATAATACTTCACACCCCCAAGGATGGCTGTAATCAGAAGAAATGGATAATAAGTGTTAGAGGATGTAGAGAAATTGGAAGCCTTGTACACTGCTGGTGGGAATGTAAGATGGTGCAGCCTCTTCAAAAACAGTCTGGCAGTTCCTCAAAAGGTTAAACATAGAGTTGCCATATGACCCAGCAATTCTATTCCTAGGTATACCCAAGAGAAATGAAAACATATCCACGCAAATACTTGTACACCAATGTTCATAACAGCATTGAGTAGCCGAAAGGTGGAAACATCTCCAGTGTCCATCAACTGATGAATGGAAAAGCAAAATGTGGTGTATCTATACAATGGAAAATGTTCAGCCGTAAAAGTGAAGTACTGATACATGTTACAGCATGGATGAACCCTGAAAACCTGCTAAGTGAAAGAAGCGAGTCACAAAAGGCTACATGCTGGATGATTCCATTTGTATGAGACATCCAGAAGAGGCAGATCACATCCATAGAGACAAAAAGTAAATTAGTGGTTGCCAAGAGATGGGGAATGGAAGAATAGAGAGTGACTGCCAGTGGGGATGAGGTTTCTTTTGGGAGTGATGAAAACATTCTGGAATTAGTGATGATCATTGCACAGCTCTGTGAATATACTAAAAAACCACTGAATCGTTCACTGTAAAAGGGTGAACTCTATGGTATATGAATTATATCTCAATAAAACTGGTATTTTAAAAAATGGAAACATCGCCGTATTAAAGCCTCAAGTGCATTGAGTGGGGAGTCCCGCCATCCCCAGCACTTTTTCCAGCAGTGCAGTTGCAGTTCGCGTATGTCAGGAAGGATGGAGAATTGAAATACACTCCAGCAGGATCGTCCACACTTCTCTAGCCCCTCTCTCTCCCCTCAGTGCTGGGCGCTTTGTAGCAAGGAGCACATGTTGGGGCCATGGTATCTGGCCCTGAGCTGGGCTTACGTACGAGAGGGAGACCTTGTTTGTGCTTCGGGTTATAAGACCAACTCTGGGTGTTGAAAGCTTTCAGATACTGCTCTGAAAGATCATCTTGGACTGAAAATGAAGACTAAAGAATGTTTGATTTCAAAGCATTGAAGATTAAAATGCTTCCTATCATTGAGTCAATGTTTGCGGTATCTAATCTCATGGGGGTGTACTGGTATCTCTGGGAAAGGAGATAGGCTTTGGCCTCCCCTGGGTTTGAAGGTTTAGTTGACCATGGAAGCTGTGTGCTTGTCTTAGTTCTTGCTTTCTCTTTGGTTCTTAACTGGCCAGAGAAAAGCTTAAGTGTGTTCTTTCTTTAGTGAGATAACGAGTAGAAGTTTGGTTTTAAGAAAATAATTCATAGCACCTAGCAGAGGGTTTTACACATAGGAGGTATGATTTGGGGTTGGGTGGCGTGGTGGCTGGATAAATGGCTATATTTACATTAACAAAGTTGTATTTTGTTTTTAGAGTCCTTGCTTTCAGTATATCAGTGGTCCTTGACTGGAGAATTGCCCTCATTGTGTTACACACATGCCCCCCACCCCGCACCTTTTTTTTTGTATTGTTTATGTTCTGTATGGGTCTCATACCCTGTGGACACATAAAATAAATCCCCTCTCTGCCTCTTTCTCTGCAGGTACCAAAGGCTTAGAATGTTCGCCTTCTACTCCCACCATGAACTCCTACTTTTATAAGTTCATGATCAACCTTCTCAAGAGGTTCAGCAGTGAGCGGAAACTCCTGGAGGTCAGAGGTGCTTTCATCATCAGGTTGGCCTCCGCGTACCTTTCTCCTCTGCCTTGTACAGCTCGGGTTTTTTATTTTCATACCATACAAACCTCTTTTTCCCTTCTCTCTTCTCCTTTCCTGGCCTTTGTGCTTGTTCTTAGAAAAACAAAAACAAAAATCAAGGAGATTCCCCCTTCGCACCCAGTCGCTGGTGCTACCAGTGTTGATGTTTTTTGGAGCAAACAAATTAACTTTTCACTTGTTGAGACACTGTTTACCCTTGAGGTTAAATACCCTCTGCTAAATGTTATCATCAGAGTCTTCTGGTGAGGAAAGCTTTGAGCCGGCTGGGATGTGCAGCAAGCTGTGCTCCAGCACCCAGCCCCAGCATAGGCTTTGGCCAGAGTGGGTGGCAGGGGTGGTGCTGGCACAGCCAGGTTCTCTAGTCGAGTCAGCCCAGCCTGGCAGTCCCAGGAGTTCTTCCCTTGCAGCACGAGACCTTTAAAACAGCCATCACAAGCCGTGCGGTGGGCCTGGCCCTCTGCCAGGGAACAGGCTCCCAGGACAGAGCCCAGTGTCACCTTCAGGCCTACAAGCTCTACTTCGGGGACAGGCCTGCAGGCGAGGTATTTCCCTGAGCAGTCTGAGCGGCCCTGGATCCTCCAGGGCAGAGGCTCAGCCCAGGCTACAGGGAGGCTTTTAAGAAAATAAAGATGCCTTAGCCTCACCCCTGACCAGTGGAATCAGAACCTCTAGGCTGTTGGGGTTATTAAAGCATCCAGGGTGCTTGGGGAGTGGACGAGACTCGTGTGGTCATAGGGCCAGTGAGGTTCCTGGGGCCGTGGGGGGACGAGGAGTTGAGTGAGGATTCCCAGCTGAGGGTCTAGCTGGTACGAAGTCATCAGGGCAGAAAAGAACATGGAAAGTTCATTTTGCTGGAAACCAGAAAGCAAGGGAAGGGCCCAGCCTGTGGGCCTAGTGCAGACTGGGACTCCCAGAGGTCAGCGGGTAGCCCTGAGAGGGCTCGAGCAGGCACGATGTGCCCAGTTTGCTCCTGCGTGAAGAGCTCTGTGTTGCTGGCAGAGGATGGGCTGGAGGGGCAAGATGGAGAGGGACGATGGTTGGGAGGGACGATGGCCACCTGCGGGGTGGCTGGTGAGTGAGGGCATGAGGCGCAGGGTGTGCAAAGCCCCTGGGTGCCTGGTGCGAGCAGCGCCATGGTCTGTGGTGCCAGGCCCCAAGCTGTGAGCCCTGGAGCAGGGGCGGGAAGGGACAGGGCTCAGACGGTGGAGGTGGAGTGCTTTGGGGACTTCAAAGGAGAGATGCTGAAGAAGCAGGTTGCTGTACCTGTCACTCAAGGGGCACCTTGGCCCGAGGTACAAACCTGGAGACTGGCGGCATGTCCACTCATGTATTCACTTGCTCATCAAATATTGATTGAACGCCCATCTGTGCAAAGTACCGTTCCCTGTGGCTCTGGCCTCATGGAGCTTCCATTCTTACGTGGAGATGTGGGTGAAACTCTGGGAGGGTGAGAGGGGTGGAGGGAGAAGGGAAGGGGCATGAGGCCCAGACTCCAGAGCTCCAAGAAGCTGGAAAAAGAGACTGAGCAGAAGCCCAGGGAGGTGAAAGGAAACCGAGAAAGAGGCAGGGGACAGCGAGGAGAGATGAGGCCCCAAAAGGTCGCCAGGGAGTGGGGCAGGAGCCTGTTCGGCCACGCCAGCCAGCCACAGGAGCCAAAGGGGCTGGAGACGGGCAGGGGAGGCGGGCAGGGGAGGCGGCAGGTACAGACTTGCAGGAGCAGCTTGCCTGATGGGGGAGGAGCGCGCGGGCCCCATCTCATAGGCTGAGTGGGGCGGGGGTGGGGGGGAGCGGGGACTCCCAGGGGGACAGGCCCAGAGGGTGGAGTTGTGGGCAGGACAGACCTGCCTGACCAGAAAGCCAAACAGCAGGACCCCTGTTGTCCTGCCAGACCGAGAAGGGGCTTCTGGTGGTCTGAGAAGGGGCTTCTGGTGGTCTCCGGTCTCGCCCAGCGGAAGGATGGCTGGGGGTAGCAGGCAGGAGGGAACGCCGTCACTCTCTTGCCTTTCCAGGGTCACAAGCAATGCCTCAGCCTCGACACTGTTGATGTTTGGAGCTTGTCAGTTCTCAGTTGTGGGGGCTGAGCTGTGCATTGTCGATGTTTAGCAGCACGCATTGTCGATGTTTAGCAGCACCCCTGGCCTCAGCCCATGAGGTGCCAGTAGCCCCCACACACCCACCCAGTTGCGACGATCAACAATGTCTCCAGAGGTTGCCAGATGTCACCTGGGGAGCAGAATCGCCTCTGGTTAGAACTACAGTGACAAAATGACAAAAACAGATTCTTGTCGTTATTGGCCAGAATAGGACAAGTCCCATGGTTTTCCTTCCCGTGGAGGTGGACAGTCTCAGCGGGGGGACTGAGGCAGAGATGAGATGTGGTGAAAGAGCCCCCCCGCCCGATGGTGGAATGTTCCCCGGGGTGAAGGTTGACTTGAGGTGGTTTTCCTAATTGCAGAGGTATCAGTGCTTTGGGTGACTTCTCCTTGCCTGGAAGGCTCTCAGGGAACCAGGGGAGAGAGGCCTTTGAAAAAGTAATTTGTAGCTAATTTCCTCTCTTTGGAGAATGGGGCTGTAATGGATTTTTCCATCCTGTGTCATCGTCATCTGCCTGAGCAGGGCTTGAGCAGGGCTTGGGGAGATGGAGCTCAGGGTAGTAAAAAGCATCCCCAGCAGGCACTGAGCGCACCCCAAGGCCGTGAAGCCAGTGACAAGGGCGTGTCCCGGTTTGGGGACCGTATAGCGTGAGGCTCTGCCTGCTCCCCAGTGCCTCGTGCACCTGGGGCGATGGGAAGCCTCACTGCAGAAGGGACAGGAGGGGAGGCAACAGCCTCTGCACTTGGCTGGAGCTGGCTGGGCCCCTGCACTCCACTGACGCCACAGCTGCTGCGTCCAGGTCTCCCTCCCCACCCTCTGGACACTCAGCATGTCCAGTCGCACGGCGACCGCTCGCCGTCTGGCGCTCAGACCCACGCTGGCTGCTGGGCGGGGAGCCTGGCCGCCAGTCCAGTCCTCACTCCCGTGAGTCCTAACTCCCCGCCAGCATGGGGTGTCTCCTGGGCCTCGGTGCAGTCTAAGAGAACCCAGGGGGCCCAGCCCCTCACATGCTTTGCCTCTCCTCGTCCTTCACCCCATTTGTCCATTCCTGCCACCCCCCAAGGCAGCACACGGGGCGCAGCCGACACCCGCCGGGCCCATCTTCCTCAGAGCCAAGCCCGTGTGCCAGGCTGCTGCAGCCCTGCCCCTGTCCAAGTCCCAGCCCCTTATCTAGGCTCTCGTGCACACGCAGCACGGTGTGTGATGAGGCCCCCCCCCCCCCCCCGGCAGTCACACGGGGCCTAGCAGAGGTTTGCTGAGCGACAGCCCCTGGGAGTGCCAGCCTTCCCCCCGCGCATTGTTCCATTTCCTTACTTTCTGCTGACAGCCTTAAGAGGAGCATAATAATGGTCCATGAGGACTGCTGAGATAAAGCCACAGCCTGAGAAGAAACGCAGTCCGGGATTTCTCAGTCTTCTCCTTCAGGTGTTAGGCAAACTCCTAAGTTGTCCCTCCCAACCCCCCCAGACTGAGCATTGAAAAAGAAAGGAAACAGATTTTTCTGGCAGACAAGCTAAAAGCCAGTTATTTCTGCTGCAATGTGTTTAGCTCAGGGGCCAAAAGCAGCTGCCGTAAGGGGGTAGAAAGGGCTGGCTCCAGAGGACAAAGGCATCCAGATTTCCTGGCGACAAACATCCGGTGGGCTCCTCGGCAGTTGGGGGAGACACAGGATTGCCGGCAGGACCCCGGAGTGCTTCCTCTCCCCCACGCACTTTTCCCAGCGCAACACCTAGATCGGGGAGCAGGGGCTGCTGAGAATAGGGCCCCTGTGTCCCAGCCAGGCCCCGGGGGCAGGAAAGTGTCAGGCATCATCTCTGTGTGTCCCAGTGTCCTCATTTTCTGGTGGACATGGCAGTTTAGACACAGCTCGAGGTTTGGGGGACCATTGGCTCCAAATCCACACCTCCCAGCAAGATGCACCGCAGCCTGCTCCAGTCCCAGCTCTGGCCACCGGGGTGAGGCCACTGACAGAGCAGGGGTGGGGGCTGGAGGAGGCTGGGCCCTGGCCCTCCCCACACCCGCTCCCCAGGACTCCCACCGGCTTTCGGATTAAGAGTGTAGCTTCCAGAATCAGAATCGGACTCGGGTTCGAATCCCAGTTCCTCCAACTTAACTGTGGTGCCGTTTCCAAGGCCGTTTCGCTTGGTCCGTAAAGCAGAGCCGAGGACAGCTACCGCCTGTCCGGTCGGCTGGGTATGGATGATGTGCGCTGGTGACACGGGCGCTGTGGCTCGGCCTCACTGTGGGACCTCCCGGCCCTGCCTCTGGCGGTCTATGGGGAGAAGACCAGGCCCGCAAGACAGGGCGAAATAATTGGCCCTTGCATGCCAAGAGCCGGCCCCACTGGACCAGGCCTGTGGTCCCAGTGCCCAGAACACCCACCGGCGGCCTGGCCCCATCCCCACCAAAACAACTCAGCCCGAAGTAGGTGTCCCTGGCCGCTGCCCTCCTCCGCCTCTTCCTGCCCTCCATGCTAATGCAGGCAGAACAAGCCCTGGGCTTGTTTCCCCGTGAACCGTTCCACTTATACTCAGCAGAAAAGGAGAGGAGGGGGGACACCCAGCGCCTTTGATAAACTGTGATATGAAGTCCAACAGCTGGGGTGTCCACAAGGCCTGCTTCTGTGCTGGAGGGAGCACATCTGAGGACACTCACTCGTCCTGCCCAGATGGCCCCCTGGCCAGCAGGCTTGGCTTCCTCAGCTGTGCCTCTTCCCCTCCTCGTCCTCCTGCTGCCTGAGAAAGCTTCCCCAGAGCGAGCGGCTGGGCCCTGAACTCGCTCGCTCTGGCCCGAGTCGGCCAGTAGATGGTGGGTGAGGTCCGGGGTACCCTCCCAGGGGAAAGGGGGCGCTCCCCAGAGGAGGTGATGGGCTGGGGGCCCAAGGAGGAAAGGATGAAGTGGGCCTGGGGCTTCTCTCGTGAGACATCCTGGCTCTCCTCCCGCCCCTCCAGTTCAGCAGATGCTTCGAGGGCCCCTAGGATGTGCCCCACTAATACCCCCCCAGCTCCCCAGCTCTGGGTTGGCAGAAGAGCCCTGGTATGGGAGGAGGGGTAGGTGGAGTGGGGCGATGATTGGCCCGCCGAGGTGGGTGGTGGGGCAGGGCCTCGGAAGCCACTGGAAGCTGGGCTTGTTTTTAAGTGCCAGGGACCTGTGGGGAGGGGGGTGGCCTCAGAGAAGAAGCTGTCTTTCAGGCCGTAATTGGGAAATTCCGCTTTGCTGGCCTCGTACATTCTGCCCTGTGAGACGGGGCCCTCGGCTGGCGCAGGGCGGCCACCCTCGCTGGGCCTGGCATTCCCTCTCGCCCAGCGCCCCTCCTCACTTCCCAGGCTCTGGTGTTCCTTTGGCTTCATTTATGCTCCCCACCCTGTTAGTCTTTATACATGCCCCCTAATCTCCCAGGAAGGGTTGGTGAAGCCCCCAAAAGCCCACTGTCCTGATGCTAATGGAAGGTGAAGTAATGCTCAAAGACCCATGTCCCTGGTTCACAGGGCATTTGGGGAAAGCAAGCTTTGCCTCCGGCCCCTGGCTTGTGGGAGAGCTTCTGAGAGGGCTCTCTCGGCTCTCCTCCTCTCTCCCTTTTAATGATTGCATGCATTTGCTCAGAACAAAAACAAACTGCTGTGACAAGCGCAAACCTAATCGTCTGCTGGAGGCCCTGACCCACCTGCCCAGAGTGCAGATGGAGTCAGCTTTTACAAGTTAGTAGCCACGTTGACGGGGTCCACCGCTGAGGGGACGGGGAAAGGACGCCGAACAGGGCCGGGGGGAGTCTTCTCCCCTTGCTAGCTTCAGCTGAAGTCTGCCCGGCTCCTTGTACGAATCTTCTGGAGCTTTCCACAGCCATTCTTCCTGGTGGGCGCAGGGCTGAGATGCAGGACAGCAGGGGGAGCTTGCCTGGGCAGCTCTTGGCTTCTGATCCCCTAACTGGAGGCAGTGCCGTGGGAATGTGACGGCCTTTGAGGAAGTGGGGCCCACTCTCGTCATCGTCGGCAGCAAAGCCACAGCGTCCCGGCACCTCACAGCACCGTCTTTTGGCTCTTTGGGCACAGGCATGGCATGGCCCCCGGAGGGGAAGCAAAGCATGCACTTGCAGGGAGGGCCCTGGCAGAGGGCGGGGGCCCAGGCTGCGGACTCTGGCGCTGCTTGTCCTCTGAGCGGACCCTCGTGGGGCCCATTCCAGCCTGCTGAGCTCCCAGGAAGTGGAAGCCACGTAGAGGGAGCCTGGCCCTCTGCTCTGGA
Organism: Dasypus novemcinctus; assembly: GCF_030445035.2. NCBI lineage: Eukaryota > Metazoa > Chordata > Mammalia > Cingulata > Dasypodidae > Dasypus > Dasypus novemcinctus. Next base: position 16,064,305 of record NC_080690.1, on the reverse strand, counting down.
AGCCAGAGGAGCTTTAAGGGGCAGGGCCCCCATTTTTCAGGGGTCCTCCTGGATCCCTGTAACAGAGAAGCTGGAAGGAAGCTTTGAGCAGGGCTTGTGAGAGCTTAGGGGTCCCTGCGGACTTCGCAGTGGGGAGGTCATGTGACAGGCCCAAGCACTGACCAGGAGCCCCGAGAGGTGGAGGCTTGCAGCAGCTGGCTTGCAGCAGGCCTGACCTTCCCTTGCCCCAAGCCCCCTGGCCCCCTCGGTGGGAGAGCACAGCACTTCTGCCCCCCGCCCCCCACCCCTCACCCCAGGCATGTGTCTTGGGAATTCTCCTCAAGTTGATACTGACTCCTGCCTGCCCCCCTTCCCTTTCCAGCCTCCAATTAAAAGCATTTTCTTCCGAGTCTCCACACCTGAGAAGCCTCAGCACCCCCAGCGCATAGCTCAGACAGCCCGCAAGCTGAGGGGTGATTGTCAGAATCCCTGTTCAGGGGCTAAGAACTTGATAATAACTTTCTTTCTGAAGTTCGGTCGCTTGTTTCCATGTAGAATGTGCAGTGCTTGTTTGATCTGAGTGTTTATGCTTTACCTAAGAACTCCAGAAGACTTGGAGAGTTTTTTGACAGTGATAACTCAGCTTGGTTAATTAGCACGTAGCTAATGTGTGTCACAATGTAGCATCTTACAAAAATAGAGAGGCAGCTTTGGAATTAGCCTGAGAAGTCACTTCCCACCCTCTTGCCTCTGTGGGGTAGGGCTCATCTGAGCCAGGACAGACAAGCAGGTGCCCTGAGTTTTAAAAGTGTTTTTCAACTCCTGGAAAAGCAGTTACAGACCCTGTTCACCCAGCAGAGGATGTATTTCTCTGGGTGATTTCGCCCTCTCCTTGCGTGCTTTCTTGTCCCAAGTATCACAGGGCTTACGGAGCCTCCCCTGGGTCTTCAGCAACGTGAACAAGCACGGGCAGGGGTGGAAGGCCATGCGGACCAGCCGCCCTGCCTCCCACAAGCGTTCCTGGCTCAGAGGCTTGATGGAGTCGGGCTGGGGGAACTCGGCACTGAACTTGGCCTTAGACAGGCGACCCTGAGTCTTGTGGAGAAGCATTGGGGCCACAGGGAAGGTGCTGGGCAGGCCGGACGGCCGCTTATAACCCAGATCATGAGGGCCACCGGGGAGACTTGCTGCCGCTCCCAGAAGAGCGCGGGCTTTTGCTGTCAGGGTTGTCCTTGTGGCTTTTAAAAGCCTCTCTAGCACCAGAGCCCTTTCTCATCAACTCCTCGCCCCCGGTGGGGCTGCAGTACACGGGGTGCTGTGCAGCCATTCAGAGACCCCCAGAGCAGAGGTGCTGGGGACTCCTCCAGACTGGGTGGCAGAGGCCACTGGGGTTTCCCCCGCCAGGCCTGGGGTCGCAGTGCCATGGGGAAGGGAAAGTGACAGCCAGGGCTCGAGGCAAATGCACCAGGAAGTGTCTGCTGGGCCTCATGCCCCCAGGGCCGCCTGTGAGGATCACTCCTGCCTGCAGAGCAGTCCAAGGTCCACAGGCCCAGCCCAGGGACACTAAAGCCCACAGAGGTTGACGGCTCTTCCACACAGCGCCAGAGCCCACGTCCCCAGCGTGACAGCCTGGAAGGGTCTCAGCTCACGCAGGAAAGCAGCTGCACCCTCTCGGCAGCCCCTTCCGCCCAGGGTCGCTAACCCAAAGAGAAGGCCCACAGAGACCCCTCCCAGGTGCCCGCCTCTCCCCCTCCCCCGACCCGATCCCTCGCCCACAGGGCTCCCGCAGCTGCCACTCCTTAGAGGCCAAAATGAAAGGCTGAGCAGAGCCGCAAGCCCGTCCTTGTCCTCCCTCCCAGCCCAGCCCCTCCCCTGCCTCCTGCCCATCCGTTAGCCTGGCCTCCCTCCAGTCTATATTTAGATGGCGTAATCTCGTTGGAACTCTCTGGCACTTGGTGAATTTATTTCTTGGTCTAAATCTCCCTTTTGACTCTTGCTCAAGAGGACGCGTCTCACCCCAACTTCCTCCCTGATTATTTTCTTTTCTTCCTGGCTTATCGCGGCCACTGGCATCAGCCGCATTGGCCTCTTGTCTCTTTCTGAAGCTGAACTGGGTTGGATGTCAAGGGCCCTCCAGAGCCATCACGCCTTTTTTTGCCTAGTCCTCCTCCGAGTGTCCCGTGTCAACTGTTCTGAGCCCTGTCTCTCACTCTCCCTTCAGAAGCTGCTCTCCTGAGTGCTGAGCTTTAGCAGGAAGGGCGCCCGTCGCCCACCCACCCCCAGTCCGTGCCCACCCGGCGCTCCCCCGTGGCTGGTTTCCCACCCTGGGAGCCATCTGGCCCTCTTTACTGCTCTCCCAGACGGTGGTGTCTTCAGCCCAAGGTGGGGCCTGTGTCTCCGTTTCCCTCAGCCTTTTCATCATTAAACCTGTGGCCGTGGACAGGCCGTTCTGAGCCCCCGTTTGCTGTTTGCACAGCCAGTCCCAGCCCTTCACATTGCCTCCATATTTTGGAAGCCCTTCCATATTCCAAGAATTCCTGGCTTGTTTTCAGCTTGATTGTACCATCTCTTTGGTAAATCGTCCTCCCTCTCTTAGCCATGTGACATGTTTTACTTTAATACCCCAGACCTGTCCTCTTTCCTTCCCCTGATCAGGGCATGGTGACATTGCCACCCTCCTTGCAGCGATGCCCGTGATGACTTTCTAGATGTATTTCTTTAATTAAAAAACAACCCAGTATTAAAAGGCCACACACAAAAGCGTGGGGTCAGTTAACTTTCACTAATTGTCTACACCTATGTAACAAATAGATCAAGAAACAGACTATCCCCAGCATCCAGAGGTCCCTGTCCCTTCTCCTCCCTGTCTACCCTCAAAGTAACCGCTGTCCTGACTTCTAGCACCAGAGGTTAGAAGTTTAGACGTTTTACCTGGTTTTGAACTTGATGTAAACAGAATCACACAGTTCTTTGCTCCTTGACCTCTGGAGTGTGCTTGTGAGATTCATCTGTGTGGGGCGTGGCGGTAGCTCCCATTTCTGAATGGGTTCCATGGTATGCAGAGACCACCATTTCTCTTTCCATTCTACTCCTGATGGATATCTGGGTTTGGCACTATTTGGAATCCTGCTGCTAAGAACATGCTTTCTTGTGTCTTTTGTTGAATGTACATACCCATTTCTGTTCAGTATATCCCAAGCCCTGCTGGATTAGAGCACACACTCCCACTCACCTTTAGTACCCGCTGTCCCAGGTGGTTGCGTCAGTTTTCCCTCCAGTCCGCAGGGTATGAGGCTTCCAGGCGCGCCACGTGCTCTCCCAGCACTTGGTGCCTCGTCTTTGGTTTTAGCCATTCTGATAGGTGTGTAGCGGTATCATCAGGTGGTTTTAATTTACAATTCCCTGAAGACTAATGCAGGTGAACAACTTGTTTGTTGGTCTTTTGGATGGCCTCTCTTGTGAGGACAAAACTCAAAACTGCCATTGAGTTTTTGGTGTGTTTCTTAGGGATTTCTGGAAGTTCTTGATGTATTCTGGACTCAAACGTTCATGAGACGTATGTACTGTAATTCTCTTCTCGCCTGTGGCATGCCTGATCCTTCTCTTCCCGGTATCTTTTGATGGATAGAAGTTCTTTAATTTAATGGATTTCAGATGATCAGTTTTTCTTTATGGTTAGTGCCCCTTATGCTGGGTGGTGCTTTTTCAGGCCTCATGGGAACAGAACCACCAAGTTGCCCGTTTGTGGTTCGTGTTTGCTAATCCTTCCCAATGAACTGGACACTGAGTACCGTCCCCCTAAAACCCAGAGGCATTGTTTCTTAGCTCTGGACAGGGTCTTGGAAGCCACCTGGTTCATCCTCCCCACACACGGTGAAAACAAAGATTCTTAGCCGCCTGCACCCCGCACCCACCTGAATCCAAGGAGCTTCTGATGCAGCCAGGCCGGCGCCGCTGAACCACTGATGTAGCCATGTCGGTGACAGGTGGCAGGGGCCCAGGCAAGGCACCCCGAGCAAGAGGACTTGGCGAGTCTGCATAGCCAGGCCAAGATGAGGCCAGCGGGAGCCAGGCACCCAGGCAGCGTCTCCCCAGGGCGCCATCTCCCTTCTCAGCCCTTGACTGAGGCTCAGCCTTGTAGTTTTGCTCTCTTCCAAGTGGCAGAGACACGGCCACCACCACCTCCAGGATCATATCCCTGCGGGCTGTGGTCCAGCGTGGTCCAGTGGTGCCATGGGGTGCCAGTGGCAGGAAAGCAGGGTTGTGGGGGGCAGCAAGTGGCACCCCTCACAGAACCCCACATGGAAGGGCAGAGCAAGAGCTCTCCAAAGACTAGGGTCTGCCCTTATCAGGGGAAGGCCTTCCTGGGCCCGTTTCCCTGTATGAAAAACGGGGACGACCAGACTCCCGTCTCCTGCTTTTTGTGAGGATTCAGTGGTGTAACGTGTAGACCATGCTGAGAGGCGGCGCGCAGTGACCGCGCTGTAAATAGCAGCAGGCACCATGGCGGTGACCGTGGCAGGGGCCGTCCGGTGCCCGGTTGGCGCACACAGAGCGGCTGGCTTTGTTTCATTCCCCCCCCGCTCCCAGTCCATCACGCCTTCTGCTGTGGCGCCCCGCGCCCCCCACTGGCTCAGCGCCTGGCAAGCAAGCGTCCCGATGTTGACTGTCACTTCTCATGTGTTCTAGAGAAGGGCACGGAGCCACTGAGCAAACTGAGACCTGAACCCAGACCCGACATCCTCCCTCCGTCTGCGACCCCCCCACACTGACTGCCCCAACCCTTCTTGGTGCTGCCCAGGCAAGGCTCAATTGAAGTCGCCTAAAACCAAGTCTCACTCTCGCTCGCATTAAAATATAATAATGGAGGTAGCATGGAGGCAGGAGCTGGGATTGGCTCGTTAAAAGCTAAAGAGCCCAGGCTAGAGCCCCCCCCCCCCCCCCCCGTGTCCCCAGGGCTCGGGCTCGCTGCCCCCACCTCCCCTCTTCTGCCGCCTCTGGCGGCCCCGTTCCTGGGCAGGCCACCAGCAGCCCTGAGCCCACCTCTGCCCCTCAGCCTCCCGCCCTCCCCAGTCACGGGCTGGTCTCACTGGGCCGTCACTGTGGCCATGGCAGCCCAGGGAGGGCGCGAGTGCCCTCCCCCAGAGGCAGGATGAGCCGTCCTTCCCGGGAATCACAGTCGCAGAGCCGGAATCCAAAGCAGTGGACGCCAGGACACCCAGTGCCACCCAGCACTCGCTGGGGTCCGAGGTCAAATGCTGCCTGAAGGGGGTGTGGAACACGCCCCCCGACGGTCTGCAGCGTGGGGGGGCAGTGGAAGGAGTGGCCCCTCCCTCCCCTCTGGCAGGCAAACCCTCCCCGTCCCTCCAGGAGGACAAGGGAAGGACGAAGCCTCCGTGGACCCAGCCCTCCCGGGGGCCACAGTGGGAGCAGGCGAGTGGGTGTGGTGTGGCGCCCGCCCTGGGCGTCAGGGCTTGCGGCTCATCCCTTCTTTGCGGGCTTCCTGCCGTTAGCAACATGCCTTTAAATAGTCTGCTCTGCCGATTTTGGGAGAGGGGACAGGCCCTCGCCCCTTGGTGGCGTGTGGAGTTGGGGGTTTGCGCACAGGCCGGCGCTGCCGAGCAGGCTGCTGTGTCCCCCCACTCCATGCCCTCCCCCACGCGTGTCCCAGAGTGGCGGCCTTGGGGCTGTAACTGAAGAGAGACCAGGAGAGGCTCGGTCCACAGTGGCTGGAAGGGACCTTAGGGGCCAGCTTCGTTCCTGTGCAGAGGAAGCTGAGGCTGCATTGCGCCAGTGAACAGCTGGGTGCTGTGGCCGCCAAGCAGACGCCACCCCAGCCTCCTCCAGGTGCCATGGGAGCGCCCTAGAAGGGGGCAGGGAAGGACGCCAGGGAGTCTGACCGAGCGCTCACCTACTTGGGGGCCCAGAGATTCATTCAACGCAGTGACTGATACCCTGAATTTTCCTGGAGTGCCTGGGAGGTGCCAGGCGCCTTGCTAGTCCCAGGCACAAATTGGTGACTGAGACGCTGCCTTCCCCAAGGTTGCCAGCTAGTGGGACGTGCCCCCAGGTGACAACAGACCAATAGCTGTGGGAGCCAGTGCTGCGGTCGGAGCTGTGCAGGGAACACCTGGGTGGGAGCCACCACCCCCTCCTTCCCCCCCTCCCCCCACTCCTGCTCCTCCTCCCCCCCCCGCTCCTCATCCTCATCCTCTACCTCCTCCCCCTGCACCTCCTCCCCTCTCCTCCTCCCCCTGCTCCTTATCCTCTACCTCCTGCTCCTCCTCCCTCTCCTCCTCATCCTATGCATCCGGTTCCTCCCCTCCTCCCCCCTCCTCCTCCCCCTCCTCCCCCTGCTCCTCCTCCTTCTCCTCCATTCGGGCCTGGGGGGGAACGGAGCTGGGAAGCTGTGACCTGGATCTGCTGCTTTCTCAGAGCATAAAGTGCCCCAGTTTTCCTTCTCCAGCTCAGCTGAGGCTACGCCAAGAATTGGGCTTTTAAAGACTGCCTGAGATGTGGTTTGAAGCCAAAAATCTATAGAGCCAGTGCATTTGTGACCTTGTTGAAAATGCTTACCTAAGATAATAAAGGGGGTGAGGTTGGAGGTTTTGTGTTGTTGTTGTTTTTCCTTTTCCAGATTTAAAAAGGAAATCCACTTGACTCCAGCATCACCCCTCGGCCTCGCCCACCCAGCGCATTCCCCACAGCCCTGCATCCTCCAGCTTCCCAGTGCTCACACCCTCCCCATTCCCAATCCGCCCCACCCCCACCTATCAGTAATGAAAAATGCCAAGCGGGTAAAAATAAGGACCCAGTTATGGCCCTGGAAATTAGGCCACAGCTGTCAGGCCAGGCAAGCGTCCTCCTGTCTGAGAGTGGAACCGCCGGGAGCAAGGGCTCAGCCCCCTCCTCTTTGAGGATGGGTAAGAGTCTCCACCTGGCTCTCATGGAAGCCGCAGCACGGGTGTGGGGAGCTCAGCACTCACCAGGCTAGGAGGCGAAGAGGCAGCCACTTAAGTGTGGAGTGACTTGTCCAGTGCCCACCAATGGGGACACCTTAGGGAAAAGAGCTAGCCCCTGCCCTCCTGGGGAGAGTCACAACCCCAAGCAGTGACATCACAGCATGACAGTGCTTTCTGGGAGCAGATGGGGGGTGCCCAGCCCTCTTGGTGGGAACCAGGAAAGCTTCCAGAAAGAGCTGATGTCCAAGCTGCGGCTGGATAGCTAAGTTAGGAACTAGCAGTATCTGGAGCGAGCAGGAGAAGGTGCTTCACACAGAAAAGGCTGTCCAGAAGCCCAGAGGCCAGTTCTCAAGTTCTCCAGGGAACTGGGAGGGTGGCTGGGAGTTAAGTGGGGGCCAGGACCCTGGAGCTACCTCGTGAGCCACCCTGGGCCTCCTCTGGGCCACTGAAGGGCCTGAGCAGGTTCAGGAAACTCCCCTGAGGGAGAAATAGCTACTCGGTGGCCACCGTGGCAGCCTCAGGATGCCTCTGAAGCCACCTCCCCCACTGCCAAGCTGTGGGCCACGCAGAACCCTGCCTGAGGCTTTTGGCTCCCAGAGCTCAGCAGCCTGAGATGCTTCCAGAACTTTCAGTAGGATGGAAGGGAATTGGGGCCCAGGACTCAGGAGGGGAGGATTGGCAGAAACCATTCCCACCACTGCCATTAGCCCCATAAAATACCAAAGGCTAGTAAGTAGGTGACAAGGGGTCCTGCTAATGATTCTGTCATTCTGGAAGGTTCACTGCTGCTGGGACAGGCAGTTTGGGCCAACAATCAATCATCTGAACTAAATGTAAAAGTTTCTTGCCACCCCATTCATTCCAGGTACCATGAATTCAGCTGACTTTCCCCACCCTTTCTGTTCTCTGGGTAAGAGTTTTCCCCTTCCTCCCATGTGAGCGGAGCGCCTCCTCCCCTGTTGGAGAAGGCCTGCCTTCTCTGAGCCCCTTTTCCTGAAGGAGACCCCTGCCCACCTGTGTCGTCACCAGCAGCGGGTTCCTGGAGTTGCCCTTGAAGCTGGAGCGTCTGCCCCAGTCAGGTTCCTCCTGCTTCTCCAGGGCCCCCCAGGAACATGGCAACTGGCTTTTCAGGTCTGCTGTGAGTGCTTCCTGGTGCCTGTGACCTTACCTCTGTGGGGACCCCTGACGGGGCAGGGATGGGTGATGGAGGAAAAATGAGCGGGTCCTTTGCCCGCCCAGCCCTGCCTGCAGGCCTGAAGCCTAGAGCCGAGGGCAAGGCCTCCCGGCAGAAGCCGGTGCTCCAGAGATGAGTATCTGGAACTGGAGCTCTTGGAGGTCACAGCCTTCATTTTTGTGGTGGTTGGAGAGAAGCTCAGGCCTCTCTTCACATGTTCACAGCTCCAGGTTCAGTCTCTCGAGCCAGTTTCTGGGTTTCAAGGAGAGAACAGCGAGCCATCAAACCGTGCCCACAGGCCCAGCCCATGGCAGGGGAACCTGGCGGCCCAGGGCAGCCCCGTGGGACAGACCCTCCATCCCGGGGCTTCTCCTCAAGGGCCCAGAGCCCCAGAGCAGCCCCCAAGGAGGACGCCTCCCCAGGTGTCAGCATGGTCCTTTGTGCCAAGGGGACCCCGGCTGCTGTCCCCGTTCAGCCTCGACTTGGCTCAGACCTACCCTTCCGAGAGGATATCCAGAGACCCTTTGTGCTTAAAATTGGGGTCAGGTGGATCCTATGAGGCAAGAGCATGTTTAAACAGCGACTTGGTGGTCGCACTCCGTGCTGGGGGCCGCATCGCACCCCTAGGCCATGGCTTGAGTTAGCTTGTCTGCCCCTCAAGGTGGGGGCTTCCTCTCCATTGATAAGACTCTGCCACCTCCCTGGGGCTTCTATTTCCGGAGAAAGCCTCCACTGTAGTAAGCACTCCAGGGTGGAGCCAGGCCTTTTTCCCATGCTCGTATTATGCTAATCACTCCTTGCAAACAGGCAGACTTTGTAGGAGGTTTGCCTGGTTTTAGATGAAACATACGCCTCTGAAGCTAAGAGCCACAGTAGCTAAAAATACCATTTCCCGGCTGTTGATCCTCTCATTTGTGAAATGCCTGTTTCCATTGTTAGATGGGCAGCAGTCCCACGTGGGAGAGGGTGGGCTGCCGTCGCTGGCCAGGGCCATCCTCGGCCCGGGAGGTGCCACCTTGGAGAAATCTCAGGCGTCCGTCCAAGGTGACCTCAAAGCAGATGGGTTCTGAGTAAGGTCTTAGGATGTTAAACCTTTTTTAAGCTACGTGAAATGAAAATCACGTGGAAGAACTTAGAACAAAGCGGGAAGACCCTTCACTGCTGCTTCCTGCCTCAGAAGCCGCCTGTTTTCAGTTTAGTGGATTTCTTTCCAAAACTTTTTATATGCATTTATAAATATAAGGCTTGGTTTGTGTTTTGCTTTGTTTTTTCCATCAGTCGATTCCGGACCGAGTATCATTTTGCAGTGGCTGGTTTTCTTACTCCCTACCACGTTGCAGAGAGTTGTCTGCGTGGGCAGAGCACCTCTCCCCCAGGACCCCGAGTTCCGCTCCCCTCTCGGGCAGAGCAGAGGGCCTGAGGGCCATGTGCCCGCCTCACCCAGCCACCGCATCGCAACCCAGCGTTGAAATCCCCCCGCGTTCTCTGGAGGGGTGCCTGGTCTCGTCCACTCAGCGTGGGCAGTGGCTGACCTGTGGGGGGATGCTGGGCCCTGACGGGCCTCTCGTCTGGAGCAGGGGGCGCCTCTGTAACTGCAAGCTGGGGCTCCTCAGGCGCCTCCGGAGGGACTCCCACAGGTGCCCCCGGGCTGGGCCCCTTTCTCGCCCTCTTGTGTTTAATCCTTGGAGGGTTTCCCAGGCTGGAAAGGATCATTTGGACAAGAAGCCTATTTCATGCATCTTAAGGTTCCCTGAAAACAACTGATCACACGGGGAGTCTTCTTCCCCTCCTGGCAGGGGTGAGGGGAACTTCTAAGAGAAACGCTCCCTTCACTTGGGCCAGAACAACCAAGGAGCTCCCTCCACCCTGTCTCTGTCCCGCGCCTCCAGCCGGCTCCTCCATCCTGCCGGCCCTTTCCAACCCTGATCTTTTGACCATTTCCCAGAGACTGCAGTGAGGTCCCTCTGAGGTTCGCTGTTTGTGACCGGCAGCGGGCATCTGTGTTTAACTTCCCCTTCTGTTTCCTGGCACGTATCTCCATGCCCTTTAAGTGGGCACTTGGAAAGAGCTACAGAAACCATCTCAGCTCGTGCAACTTTATAAAACCCCCAAACAGAAAGCTTGAAGACTTGAAAGGCACTGAAATTTCTAGCTCCTTCATCAACTTCTGTGGCAGAATGTAGCCAGAAAGGCAGGCATGGCGTATGCCAGAGGCGGCAGCTGGTAGGTGAGCACGCTCCCCATTTCTAGGTACCCCCTAGTGGAGTATGGCATTGCCAGCGCGGGTCAGCCGTCAGCCCTGGGGAGGCGGCCTGGGGACAGGGGGTCTTGTCCCGACGGTGGCCTCCTGGAGACAGGGCCCAGCATGGCCACGGTGTCTCCCACTGTCTTCATGAGACTCCAGCAGCCAGCCAGGGTCAGGAGTCTGTCGGTTCAGGGGTCCTCCTGGGGAGAAGTGCATCTTCTGGGTGGGAGGGGACCCTGGTGGACCAGGGTTGGTGGCGAGTGCTGAGAGGCAGGGAGCTGAAGCTGCGCTTGTGGAGCCCAAAGGCTGAACACCCACAGCTGCCCCGGAAATCGCTTCGGCAGCCCAGGTTGGAACTCCTTCAGAGCACCAAGTCCTTGAAGGAAAGCCGCCACGGGAACATGAGGTGTGAGCGAATCAGTGCAAGCCCCTGGGACCCACGAGGACGGGGCGGGAAGGCTCTTCACCTGGTGCAGGGCCCCCTCCCTGACTGCGGGAGCCCTGGAGCTGCCGAAGCTTCAGTGTCTGGGTTAGAGGCTGACTAAGGTAGAAGGGATTCGTGCCCCCATCTGTAAATGTTTGTGGTTGTGTAAACATCTGGGGGAGTGAGCCCTCAGCCTGGAACAAAGGGACTAGTTTGGGAGTAAGGGAATGAAGGAAAGTGTGACAAGAGCAGCTCAGTGACAGGAAGACGGTTGGGGCGGGGCAGCAGGCTGTTCCTGGGTACGCCCGAGCAGCCTGGGCGTGCTCCTGGCACTTCTGGTTCTTGCCAACCCCAGGAATTTGAAAGGGGAGCAGCAGAGGCAGGGGTGCCCTTCCCAAGACAGGCTCTTTATGTCCGCGGACCCTGCATGAGGCCACGTGCCACAGGGTGGAGGGGTGGCTCTGCCCTGGGCACCCGAGCCACAGGAAATGGGAGCAGGGGTCGGGAGGAGAGGTCCGCGTCCTTCGGCAGGTGACTTGGAGCGTGAGACTGTCTAGCAGGGTGTGAACACAGACTCCGAGTCAGGGACCCTCCGTATGACCCTGGCCCATCCTTGGCCTTCTCTGCCCCGGCAGGGAGGAGTCGAGCACATGACCTCCGGGGACCTTTGGCCCAAAAGCCCCGGGAGCCTGGCTGTAAGGGGCCCTGTAAAGGGCGCGCAGCAGGGGGGAACCCAGAGCCGGCCCCCTCCCAGGCAGGGCTGCCCCCGCGGGGAGCTTAGCACAGCCTTAGGAGGAAATCTAGCACCCTGCTCAACAGCTCCAAAGGGAGGAAAAGGTTACAGCGTTGGTTCTCTAACGAGCAGCCAGCGGGTCTCCAGGGCGTCTGGGCTCAGGGATGCAGTTTCCCTGGCAAAGGAAGCATGCGCCGTAGATCCCGGGCTCACGCTGTGGCCACATCTCGCTGGGCCTCAGGTGGCAGTGGGCCTGGGACCCACACTCAGGGCCTTGCTTCCGAACAGGCATCTGGGGACTCGTCCTACAGAGCACTCCCCTCTTCCCCGCCCAGGTCTGATTGGGTGATTGGGTCTCGGCGGCAGAGCCTCTGCTCGCCACTAATCCTCTGGGAGACAATGGAGACAAGCCATGTCCCCCCCGCAGGGGGCCAACATTGTCTGTGCCAGGCGTGGTCAGTGCCGGACACCCGCAGAGGGGGCCCCAGGGAGGGGTAGGAGAAGAGGGAGCTGGTTTGCAGATTCCCTGCCCTAGAGCTGCAGGAAGGTGCTCAGGAAACTCGGGCTCTGGCCCGTCAGAAAGCCCTAGTGATATTTGTAGCAAAGGTGCCCCAAACCATCTGTCTTCCAGAAAAATCACGTCCATGTCGCTGTGCCAGCCAAGCCCCAGAGCCTGGCAGTAGCCGAGAGTGTGGGGGCTGGACTCAGGCTGACTGGACAGGGACCTTTCATCACCTGTCAGGAGAAAGGGCATGGGCAGCGGGCTGAACTAACACCTGCCCGGTGTCCATGGCATGGCTAATGTAGAGAGAGCACCTGTGTTAGCCAGGGTCCTCAAGGGAAACAGAATCAACAAGAGATACCCGTCACTAGAAAGAGATTTTATCAGCGTCTCTCACGTGACCGTGGGGCTGCACAAGTCCAGGTTCCGCAGGCAGGCTGCAACCGGGGGCTCCGATGAAAGTCCAGTGAAGGTCCTCAAGTTTCTGAGAAATGTGGGCTGTCCAAAGACCAGCTGGGAAATTCTTGCTGAATGCTGAAACCGCTTCCCTTTTTAAGGCATTCAACTGATTGGATAAAGCATCACTCATTGCTGATGGCAGTCTCCCTGAAAGATGTAATGTAATCAGCTTTCTGTATAGTAAAGTCACTGGTGACTAATACAAGGATAAATGTCCTTGTATTACAGTTAGCCCAGTGCTTGCTTGACCAAACAACTGGATGCAATTACCTGGCCGAGTTGACACATTAACCTAACCATCTCAGCACCCCACAAAGATTTGTTATTTGTAGCCATTGGGTCTAGCTTGAAGGAAACCCCTGCACCCATAGATGGCAGGAGGTCAGGCAGGGCCCAAGGGCCTGAGCCCGTCTCAGGGCAGCGTTGCTTGGCGTTGATCCTGACAGAGGCCATGGGATCCCCTTTCATCGCCATCCTTTTGTTTTCATTTGCCCTATTTGAAAGAGGAAACTTAAATGCTCAGAAGCCACGGCTTAACATGCGAAGGGATTGTGGCCTGGGGAGCCACGGCCTGCGCCACCTGCCTGGCGGGTGGTTTGCTCCCAGCCCTGCCTTCCTCCAGTGCCCAGGCTGTTTCCTCGGCCTGGGGCCTGGGTGTCCTCCCTGCTGGGCTCCAGCCTTCCCGCCTTCCCGCCTTCGCACCTCCCACCGGCCCCACCACCTGCCCCCCACCCCCACCACCCCCAGCTGCATTCTGGGAGTGCTCCCTGTGGGTAGAAGACGCAGCCTCTCCTGGGACACAGGCGTGGGCCTGGCCTGTGAGGAGGATGCCTGCCAAGTCCCCAGAGGGCCTCCTCGCAAATCCAGAAAGCGCTTCTGCCAGAACCAGACCCTCACGAGCACCCAACTCAGGTCAACACCACCCGCTCCCGGTTGTGCACACCAAGCGTCTCTTCCCCGTGTCATTCTCCCACGTGCCCGCAGCGGGCCCAGGCCTCAGCAGGGCAGGTCGGCGGTGCCCAGGCCAAAGACGGCAGGGGGCAGCCTCACAGTCAGGGCTCCTTGCTCCGCTCGCTCAGCTGAGCCCTCGAGCCGCCCCAGCCCTGGAGGAGGGGCCCATCGCACAGGGCACTGCAGGCCTCTCCATGAGCCCACCCAGGGGTCCGCGACTCCCCCGAACCAGCAGAGGGGCGGACAGTGAGGTGCACAGGGGCTCTCCACCTCTGCGCTGCCTCCTCCCCATCACCCCCTGCCCCTGCTTCCGCCCCCTTGGCACCAGCTCCCAAACAGGACCCAGAGAAACAAGTCCCGGTTCCCCCTCCTCCCGCCCCCACCCTGCTCGAAACTTTTAAGTGTATCAGACTCATCAACTGCATTAAACAAGATGAATTTTTAAAGCATGAGCTGGCAGGGTTACCATGGCTGCCTGTGCCCTGGGGGCACGCTGCCGAGGCCTGATTGAAATAAATAAAACAGATTTACAGTTTTCATACTTGGGAAGCAGGGAGTTGGAAAGGAAGAGGAGCGAGGGGGGCGGGGAGGGCAGCGAAACTCTGGCACTTTCTGAACTTCAGAGGGGAGCTGGCCCCTGCCTCTCCCCCTCTAAATTTTTTACTGACCACGAAAGCTGCTTTCTCTTTAAATTCCTAAAGGATCCCAGCTGTTGGGCAGGAATCTAGAAGGCAGGGAGGAGGCCCTTTTCCGGTTGGAAGGGCTCTGGGACTGTTTCCTTGTCTTGATGTCAGGTTGCACCTTAGATTTATTGGCTGTAAGACCCCAGGTGTCCCCTTGGAAAGCGCCCGCGTCCCATCGGCCTCGGGCCTCCATAGCCAGCGGCCAGTGTAGAGAGGAAGGGAGGGGACCCGGGCAGGACCGCCTGGCAAGACAGGCCCGGCGGCCAGAGCGGAGGGGAGACGGGCAGCATCTGGCGCCGGCCCTTGCGTCCAGGCCAGAACAGACCCAAGCCGCAGCAGACTCGGGGTGGGGGCACCTTGACCGGGACAACTTGCCCAGTGACCCCTGGAGCCCCCACCATCACCCCTGCCCCGAGGCAACTCTCCCCTCCCAGACGGGCAGCGGCGAGCCACGGTGCACGGCAGACAGCCTGGGGTCAGGGGACTCGGACCCGCCGGGGGGGTAGAAGCTGCCGGGGGTCCCGCTGCCAGAGCACAAGACAGAGGCGTGAAGGACGGGGCGGCGGGGGCAGCACTTGGGCTGGGGGAGCTGCTGCCCAGCATGGGGCTGGCCCGAGGAGGCCTTCCCTCGGTCAGGCGAAGCCCTTGGTTCGGCCCAGGTAAGCGGGAGAAGTCGTCCCGGGGCGCTGACGAGGCGGTCCCCCGGGTCTGAGCCGTGCTGGGCAAGGGCCTGTCTGGCTGATCCGCGGGCACGGGTTGGAGCCAGGCGGGGGCGTGCGCGGGGTGGGGGTAGACTCGCGGAGCTGGGACGCGGCCCACATGGACCCTCCCAGCCCAGGTGCTGCTGCTGAGGCCCCTCCAAGTCCTCCGCCCACCCCAGGGCCCTCAGTACTGAAGGGCAGGCGGCGGCAGGCGCAGAAGCAGCCGGAAGGATGGCGGGGCAGGAGGTGGCGCCCCAGGCCCCCACGCCTCCCTCAGCACCGGCTCCTCCTTCCCCTCCAAGCCGGGAGTCTGAGGTCTCCCCCCACGGGCTGGCTGTCCTGCACCCTGAGCCATCTCAGCGGTGTGGTGGGCTGACCGTTCTGGGCAGCTGAAGAGTTCACAGGCCGCTGGGGCACTGTCGCGGCGGCCTCCATTTCCCCTTGGACTTACCGGTCCTGCATTCCTGTCCCACAGCCCTGAGGTAGCGTGGCCGGGCCACCGAGACGAGGCGCGCTCCTGACCCCCAGGCTGAACCCCCACCCCTCATGGGTCAAGCACCCCTTTGTCACCCTCTTTAAAAGGCGTCCTCGGCCAGGCCTCGGCCCAGCCTCAGCCTCACCACAGCCTTGGGTGGAGGCTCAGGGTGCCCTCCCTGGGGAGAAGAGCCAGAGGAGGGCCGCGAGGAGCCAGCGTGGGCGGACCGGACAGGAGGCCCAGGCCCTGGCAAGGCTCATGACAGGCTCTTTCTGGCCTCGGTGACTTTGCTGGTCCTGGTTTCCGAGGGTGCAGGGAAGAGGGTCGTGGGAAGATGTCGTCCATCTTCCCTACGCCACTCGGCGGCATCCAGAGTCCCCCAAGCGCCGCGGGGCTGGAGCCAGAACTCTCACCCCAGGAAGGCGGTCTGCGCTCAGGCCCTCTGCCCTCCCTGGGGGGCTCTCCACAGTCCCCTCTTCTGGGCCTCACCGTGCCCTTTCCCAGGCCTTCGGAGAATCTGTCCTGAAAGGGGCTCCCCCCTTCCTCCCCCCAGCTCCAAGACCGGCGTCCTGAAGCCGGAGCCAGGACCCGCGAGCTCTGCCCAGAGCTCTGCGGCAGCAGGAGCTGAGGAGCTGGGGAGGCCTCGCCTCAGCACAGCCCCACTCGCTTCCCCGGAGAGCATGTCCACCCAGGACAGGTCTCAGGGCCACCGGGCAGGGCTTGGGGCCACCAGACAGGGTTCGGGGCCACCAGGCAGGGCTCAGGGCCACCGGGCAGGGCTCAGGGCTGCTGGGTAGAGCTCAGGGCCACTGGGCAGGCCTCAGGGATGCCGGGTAGAGCTCAGGGCCATCGGGCAGGGCTCAGGGCCACCGGGCAGGGCTCGGGGCCAACCGGATAGGGCTCGGGGCCGCCGGGCAGAGCTCAGGGCCTCCAGGCAGGGCTCAGGACCACCAGGCAGGACTCAGGGCCATCGGGTAGGGCTCAGGGCCAACCGGATAGGGCTCGGGGCTGCCGGGCAGGGCTCAGGGCCACCAGGTAGGGCTCAGGGCCACCGGGCAGCACTCATGGCCTCCAGGCAGGGCTCAGGGCCGCTGGGCAGAGCTCGGGGCCACCGGGCAGGGCTCGGGGCCGCTGGGTAGAGCTCAGGGCCACCGGGCAGGGCTCAGGGCCACCGGGCAGGGCTCAGGGCCATCAGGTAGGGCTCCGGGAAGGACTTGAGGCCATCAGGCAGGACTCGCGCTCCAACCAAGGCTGGGCTTTGCCTGAGTTGGTGGCACATCCAGGGCCCTGGTAAAAAGCAGCACGAGTGGCCCTGCCCCAGAGCCGAGGAGGTTAGCACTGCCTGTGCTCCTCTCCCACCATCCTTCTCTTACTGTGAGGTGGGAGGACCTGCTGCCCAGTCGGGTGTGCCTGCTCCCGCCGAGCCCGGGCCACAGGGCCTGAGGGCACGACTGGCCATCAGAGCCCCAGAGGACCAAGGCACCTGGGAGGAAGAGCTCGAGCACCTTCCACCACATGCCCCCACTGTGCACCTGGGGCCAGGAGAGCTTCAGGTCAGGGTCAGTGGCTGGAGGGATGGTGTCACGGGCTCGCCCGGCCCGGCTAGGTGCCGGGAGGCCACATCTGGTCAGGTAGCTCCAGGGACGCCTTCCCAGGTGCATGCCAAGCAGCTGGGGCTCCGAGAGGGAAGCAGAGCCGTGTCCCTCCTCCTCTTGCCCTGGGGTGGGCCTCAGCCCACGAAGGCTCTCCCAGAGAAGGGAACCTCTGGGAAGGGCAGAGGCGTCCCAGTTGTGAAGGAAAGTAGCAACCTCCTCTCTTGAGTGTGGGGAGGCTCGGAGCAGGCTGAAGGCAAGTCACTCCTGGGATGTGACTGACGAACCGAAGAGATGCCGTTCCTGCCCCCCGCATGAAACGAGACCTAGAAACGGGGAGGGAGACAGAGCCAGCCTGTGGGGGCTCAGCTCTGCGTGTGGGGAGCCCCCCTCCCGGCTGCTCCCCTCCCAGCTGCTGCTCAGCCCTGCTGCAGCTCAGGCCTTCCTGCCCACATGCCCTGCTTTGCCAGGTCGCCCTTACGTGGGCCCCTGCCCTCCTCCAGCCCTGGGGGGGACCTCCAGAGTGGTGTGAGAGGGCCCCCTCCTCAGCCTTGTCCCCGAGCACTTCCCAGGCCATCGTCTCGTGATGAATAGCGCTTTAGCATGGGTATTAAAAAGCATGGGCAAATGTTTAATGCTGGCAAGCTGTGTTCCGTTATTGATGCCACACTTGAGAGCCAGGCAGGCGGCTCAGCCAGGCTGGGGCTCGACAGAGAAGTGATGACACAGCAGCTCCGAGGCAACCATCTGCCAGGCCTCCCCTGTGCCTCGTGACAGGCACTGAGGGGGCAGAGGGAAGATGAGAAGCCCAGGTAGGTGCTGGCGCTCAGCCCTTCTGGGTTTGGATCCTCAATTCTTTGCAGTCACTGGGTGACTTTTGACATGGGTCTCCTCTGAACCTCGGCCTCTTCATCTGGGTGGGGTGATAATGAACACCCTGCACAGGGTCATGCGAGGATCTGGTAGTGCTGTGTGAGCAGTGCTGAACCCGGCACCAGCACGCGGTAATTCTGAAGCCACCTGAGCAGATCCTGTTGCAGACTCAGGACTGAGTGAAAGCGGGGCCCCTTGCCTCCCTCCACCACCTCCTCCACTGGTGTTTCCATCTGTTCTGGAATCCCCAGCTCTCCAAAACACAGCTTAGCTGACTCCCTCGAGTCTCCTTCCCCTTGCCGGAGCGCCTAGGACGGCGCCTAGGTGTGTGTGCTGTCCTGCTGTCCCCCTGCCCCAGCCCCGAGCAGCTGCGCTGTGCCTGCTCAGGGCCCCCTGGGAGAGAACCGACGTCTGCATGTCAACTCCTGTCTGTTGGGGGCCGCGTGACCCGGCAGGCTGGGCCAGCAACCTCGGGTGAAGGAGCTCCGGGAGGGCAAGGCAGGGTGAGGCCCCACCCCCACCTCCGCTTCCTTCCACCTGTCCCTGCGCCTTGGGCGCGTGGGCTGCGGCCTCTGGCTCTGAGGGCCCCCCCTGCCCCCCAGCAGCCCCTTCAGCGCCTTGGAGGCAGGGGTCCTGGCAGGCGTCCAGAGGTGTGGGGTCCTGAAGCCCGGGACGGGACGTGGTGTTGCCCTCTGGCCGCTGCTCTGTGGGTGCCCTTCCTGGCTCCCCCTCGCCCTCCCTCCGGTGGATTTTTAATTAGCAGAGCTCAGAGAGTCGTCTTGGGGGCGGCTCGGTGCAGCCTGTGGCTGCCATTCCTTCAGGCTGTCAGGGATGCATATGCCCGGAAGTCTCCGGAGATGAGACGGGCTCCACCCGGTGGGTGACGAGGAGGAGGGGGTCACAGGAGGCACCAAGGCAGCTGCTTCCCCCAGAGCAGGGTGTGCACAGCACACGGGGACCTGCCTGGGGGCCAGGGGACGGACACGTCACAGCCCCTCCAGGAGCCCCCATCCATTGGAGCGAGGCTCCTTCCTGCAGTGCCGCTCAACAGTAAGCAGCCACCGAGCACTGGGCCTGCCTCTTGGGTGGGAGGACACGCGGGTCCCAGACAAGGCCCTGCTCTTTGCAGCTTCCATTCTAGTGGGCGGAACGGGCAACACGTACACAAGGCAATTTCCAGTGGAAGCATATGCTGAGAAAGAAACATGACTTTTCTTAGACGCCTGGGGGTGGGGGGCAGCAGACGGAGGCCTCGCAGGGGGGCTGGGGTCTGAACCGAGACTTCGTGGCCGGAAGAAGCCGGCCCGGTGCCGATCCCTGGGGCAGAACATTCCAGGCCCGGGAGAGCAAGGCAGAGCTCAGATGGCAGCAGCTTGGCAAGTTCGGGAACCGAGGCACGGCACAGAGGTTCAGGAAGCGCCAGAGAGGCCTGAAGGCAGTGAGCAAGGCAGGAAGGATTAGTAAGCTGGGTCGGAGAGGAGCCGACCTGAAAACGGAGGGTCTTGGCGGCGATGGGGAGGAGCGCGGTTTCCTGTAAAGCCACTAGGAAGCCCTGCAGTCTGGAGCAGGGGGTGGCGTGCTCTGACTGGCCCTTTGAAGGATTGCCCCGGGATGGCGCATGGAGGGTGAGTCACAGGGCGGCGAGAAGGAGCCAGGGGGCAGGTTAGGAGGCGTCTTGCAGTCGACCTGCAAGTGACAGCGGAAGCTGGCACCAGGCCGGTTGTGGCGGCAGCAGAGCCGAGGAGGCTGAGGCGGGACGTGCCTCGAAGGTGCTGCAGCCGGGGTGCGTGATGGAGCAGGGGTGGAGGTGGGGGCTGAGGGGGGCTCCATGCTTTGGAGTTTGAGCAGAGCCTCATCTCGTAAGATGGGGAAGGCAGCAGAGTTGCGTAGTGGCCCTGCGAGGTCTGAAACGCCACAGCCAGGCAGGGCTGCTGGGCGGGCAGCTGTGCCCCCGGAGCTCCGTGGGCACGCAGGACAGTAGGGCCACATGTGGGCAGCACTGGTCTAGAGACGGCTCGAGGAGCCAGAGAGGAGAGCATAGGGTCACCCGGCCTTCAGGGGGGCAGACAAGGGGCCACCAGGAGGCCAGAGGAGAGCCACAAGCGTGTCGAGTCACTGCTGGCGGGAGAAGAGCGTTTCCAGAGAACACCGCAGCCCCGTCAGCATTCCCAAGGCTCTTCAGGACACCGGAAGGCCTGGGCGCCTGCCTCTCCTCACCAGCCAGCCCCCGCCTGCCCTCGCGTGAGCACACCACCCGCGGCCCCCGGCTGCTGCAGGTCCCGCCTGGCCCAGGGTCCCTGGAGCGCGCTGCCTGGCAGCAGCCTCAGCTGTTGGCCTCTGTCATGGAGACGGCGGCAGCTGCAGGCGATGGGCATTTGTGACCATTTGTCATCACACTCCCCTTCCTCCCTGGCCCACCCTTCTGGAACATTTCTGTCCCATGGCCCTGGAGACGGCCCATGTAGGAGTGGGGAGGCCCAGGAGGGCTGCCATCTCCCGGCCTCGGGCTGGGGGCAGCCTGCCCAGGCTCCCCTCCTGCGAGTTGGTGCTTTTCCCCACCCACGGTGGCCCTCCCTGGGCCACCCTCCACGAGCAACCCCCTTCCAGGCACTGCCCCTAGTCCTCATGGCCGCCCCACGAGGCCTCTCCCACTTGGCACAGAGGTAGGGCCCCAGCGAAGAGCCAGAAAAGCTGCCACAGAGATGTGAAGCTCACACTGCTGGGGGCTGGGGACACCCCAAGTTCCTGCCTCTGCCATGCCCCCGACTCTAGGGGACAGGGGCCTAGTCTGCGCCGCACCTGTGAAGCGTCACCTGCCCCCTCCCTGTCCTCTCTCGCTGGGGTTTTCCGGGGCCAAGCACTGGGCACCTTCCAACGCTGGCCTCCAGACCCCGACCCGTATCGAGGAGGGGGCAGGAGACGGCCCTGCTGTGCCAACGCGTACACTGCGCGTTCCGCCACCCAAGAGGGCGAGGGCCTGTCTCCTCTGTGGGCGAGACCTCGAGGCCTGGGCCTGTGCGCACCACAAGCCCAAGGCCTCATCTGTGGAATGCCTCCCTAGAGCGGAATCGCGAGGGAGTTGGACAGGCAGACAGATGTCGGCCCCAGACAGGAGGCGGCGAGGCAGGGGTCGTGCCGGCACCAGCCCCCGGAAGCCTGGGCCTCAGGGCCAAGAGGACATGGGTCACGGGCCCATGCCCTGGCGACAACTCGCGCCCCGTTGGGCCCCTCTCTGCCGCCCTCCAGGGTTGCAGGAAGCCTCCGGGTCCCCGGCCCAACAGGCTCCACTGCTCGGCTGCCTCCAGGGTGCTCTCCCTTCAAAGCCACGCCTCTGTGGGCCAGCTGGCCACCTGGGGAGGGGCAGTCCGCATCTGGGGGACGTCACCCTGCCCCAGGGACTCCGGAAGGCAATTTTTTTCATGCTTTTATTGTTTTAGAGATTTATTTTTTACTTTTTTCTCTCCCCTTCCCGCCCCCCCCCACCCCACTTGTCTGCTCTGTGTCCATTCACTGTGTGTTCTTCTGTGACCACTTCTGTTCTTGTCAGCGGCACCCGGAATCTGTGTTTCTGTTGCATCATCTTGTTGTGTCAGCTCTCCATGTGTGCAGCGCCATTCCTGGGCAGGCTGCACTTTCTTTTGCTCTGGGCGGCTCTCCTTACGGGGTGCACTCCTTGCACATGGGCTCCCCTCTGTGGGGGACACCCCTGCATGGCACGGCACTCCTTGTGTGCATCAGCACTGCACGTGGGCCAGCTCCACACGGGTCAAGGAGGCCCGGGGTTTGAACCCTGGACCTCCCATGAGGTAGGTGGATGCTCTATCCATGGAGCCAAATCCACTTCCCTTTTTTCATGCTTTTTTTATGAAACGGAGACTCTTTCCACCCAGCCCAGTCCTCGTTCCCTCAGGACACTCACTGGAGGCAAAATGGTGGAAAGAAGTCCCAGGCAGTCCCGGAGCTGGCGCTGGTCCTAACGATCCTGTGACCTCGGTCAAGTCTCTTGACCTCCCTGCGCCAGAGTTCCATTATCTGTGCTGCAAAGATAAAACCATTCCTTCATCTAAGTCCGGGTGGCCATAAAGTTTCCTTCACGCAGCAATTATCTACCGCGCCTGCCTCCCAGCAGGCCCCACTCGGCAGGGGTTTGGGGGCTGCAGCTGTGGCCGGCGCAGACCGGGTCCCTGACCAGGAGCCTTCGTGGGGTCCCAGGGACTAGGAAACAGTCGACCAGTGTGTCAGACTTCTCTGACGGAGACGAGCGCTATCAAGGAGATAAAGCTAGGCGGGGGCGGGGAACGCACGGGGCTCCGGGGACAGTGCTGAGGGACATGGGAGGCCAGGAAGGTACCTCGGGAGTCCTGGGGCAGCGTTGGTGGCCGGAAACCCAGCTGTTCCTCGAGGACTCCGTCTTCAGGCCTGGGACAGGCAGGGGGATAAGTAAGGGCCGAGGGGCTCTGCACCTGCCGGGCGAGGGGAGCGGGGTCGGGAGGGCTGGGGCCAGGCCCCCGCGGCCCCCCAGCGCCTCAGATCGGGTTCCACAGCAGCCCTGGACAAGAGCGGTTCCCCCGGGACGCGTCCCCGGCCGTGACCTCCCGCGGCTGTTTTGCAGGCAGCTCTGCCTCCTGCTGAACGCAGAGAACATCTTCCACTCGATGGCCGACATCCTGCTCCGCGAGGAGGACCTCAAGTTCGCCTCGACCATGGTCCACACCCTCAACACCATCCTGCTGACCTCCACGGAGCTCTTCCAGCTGCGGAACCAGCTCAAGGACCTCAAGAGTCCGGTACTCCAGGCCAGGGAGGGTGCCAGGGTGCGGTCGGGGTGAACGCTCCCCCTCCAGGGCCTCCATGCCAGGCCCACCCCACCCCCCTACAGCCAGGCCCCCGGGCTGTGGTTCTGCAGCCCCCCTGCCGGCTCAGGCTCATTCCGCGGGGCCATCCGGGTAGTTGCCCTCCCCGCCCTCCCCCTTAGCCCCGGCCCTTCTCTCCCACCCCCAGACACATCTGTCTCTAAGGCCACCCCCGTCCTAAGCCAGGGCGTGCCAGCGAGGACTCCCCAGGGACTAGCCAGAGAAGGTGGGGGAGCCATGGACAGAGCAGAACGGAGCGATGGCGTGGGCAGCCCGAGGGGCGGCAGGCCGCGGGGCGCCACGGAGCGCCGTCCTGGGGTTTCTCCCCTAGTCTGAGCTTCAGTCACCCCACACTGTGCCCCCCCTCCCAGCCCAGACATCGCAGACCCTGCCTCCACCCCCTCCCTGGGAGTCTGAGGGGCGTGCGAGCCCACATCTGAGGGCGTTGGAGGCCAACAGGCTCGGAGTGACCCAGGCCACAACTGCCTTCGTCCTGTGGTTCTTTCCAGAAATCCACGGAGGCCTGAAGAATTTTCCTCAGGGGCAGGAGCTGCCCCAAGTTTGGGCTCGGCTCCTGGGCTGGCCCCCAAGGGCACAAGGTGGGCTCCAGAGGAGGGAGAGACGGCACCTGAGGCAGAGCGGAAGGTGCAGCCGGAAGCTTCCTCCCCGGAGCTGCACCCGCTCGCCTCTGGCCACCCCCACTTCCAGCCGGAGCCAGCCCGGCAGGGGCACTGCAAGCCTGGAGAGGGCACTTAGGGTTATTCCAGCGAGCGCAGAAACACCACAGATGAGGGCTCTCTCCCGACCAGGCCGTGCCGCCACACAGGTTGGCAGGCCCTGCCGGCTCTGTGGACAAGGTAGTGGCGGGGCCTGCGGAGGAGCTGGCGGCACCTTCCCATGGGGCAGGCACGGCCCAGGTGCTGAGCTGGCTCCCGAGCCGCCCCGCCGGGGCCCCCGCTTCTCAGACCCGGTCCCCACATGGGTGCAGAGCTGAGGAAGGAGCGACTCCTGTAACTGCTGCCCCTCTCCCCTCAGGAGAGCCAGAACCTGTTCTGCTGCCTGTACCGCTCCTGGTGCCACAACCCCGTCACCACGGTGTCCCTCTGCTTCCTCACCCAGAACTACCAGCACGCCTATGACCTCATCCAGAAGTTGTATCCTTCGCTCCCCCGGCTGCTCCTGGGGCCCAGCGCTGTGGTTCCAGGGCAGGCAGCTGCTCCCTTCCCACCCAGTTGGTGGGCCCCCTGCCCTGTGCCCACCCCCGCCCCTGCGCTCTGTCTCCAGGCCTGTGGTGGCGTCAGGGCCAGGGGCCGTATCTGGGGGTGCACCACTGGCAGCAGCTGGGGCCGGCAAGGGCCTCCAAGGGAGAAGTTAGCTCTGCAGAAGGCTTGCAAGTTGGGGATCCAGGCTGTGGATGGCAGTCCCGCAGCTGCTAACGGGCAGCGCTGGGGCCTGCTGGGAAGGAGGGCGGGCGCACTCGGTGTCCTTGAGTGCACACTCCCTGCCTTCCACCTTTGTTCTGGGCCCAGTGCTGGGAGCTGGGTGGGGACAAGGAAGAAGAGGCTACCTCAGCCAAGGGAGGGGACAGGTGCCAGGAGGAGTGCAGCAGGAGGGACAGGCTGAGGCGGCGTGGCCTGGGCAGGACACTGCACGTGGGTGCAGTGTGGCCTGGGGTAACAGCTGCTGGCTGCAGCCAGCTCCATCAGCAGGGAAGCTTGCGCTCACGGGCCCTGGGGAGCCACAGAAAGTTTAGGAGCACGGGAGGGACATGTCAGCTTGGATGTTAGATAGTCTGCTGGTGGCACTGGGGTGACAGCCTGGAGAGCAGGGGAGATGGTGGGGCTGTCACAGGCACCAGGGAAGGCCGGAAGGCTGGAACACGGGGTTTGGCATGCTGCTGGCGAGGAGAGGGGCTGCAGGTGACACGGTAGGGTTGGGGACACAGATGGAAGGCCTCAGACGGGAGATCCCCACACGCCTCCCCTAACGGCACCCACGTTCGGATTTTTTTGGCACTGAAGCAAATCAGACTCATCTGTGGATTCCTGCCTGGGCCCCTGGGTTGCAGGACTGTTTTGGAGACACATTAGCCTCCTTCCCTGATGGGCCAGGAGTCAGAGGGGCCACAGGGTATTCAGCTGGCGTTGGCTGTGACCTTTCCTGGTCCCGTCAGGTTGCCTGTGGTCCTTTCCACCACCTCAGTTTGCTTGTCACCGGTCCCCTGTGCAACCTGGAGAGCGAGGGCCACTGGCCCAGCTTCGCCTAGGTGGTCGCAGCCTCCTTTCTTGCCCAGCCCTGCCCTTCTTCCCTTCTGGGCTGCAGGGCTCTGGCAAGAGCCTTTCAGAGCCCAGGGCGGGCCCAGGAGCGCTGCTGGAGCTGGTCAGGAGCTCCCAAGCACGAGCACCTCAGGGCTGCTTTTCATTTAGAGGGGCAGAGACACAGGAGAGGAGAATTACTTCCTTTGTGGACACGGTCCTGCTTATCTGGAGCCAGGCCTGGGCCGCGGAAGCCTGGGGCCTGGGGGGTGGGCGACAGGTGCTCGGAGCCGCTGGGTCGAGCCCTGGGTTGCAGCCTCTGCCACCGGCTTGCGAGATGTGGTCAGCCTGACCCCAGCGTACCAGCTGCCCCCGGTCGGCCATCGGGCTGGGGCCAGCATGGGAAGTGGTTGCGGGCAGAGGCACTGTCCGTAGAGCCCACTCTGCTGCCAGGTGCCACAGGCAGGGCCGGCCAGGCCCAGCAGTCAGGCTCTCCTTGACCTCCCGTGCAGCGGGGACCTGGAGGTGACGGTGGACTTCCTGACGGAGGTGGACAAGCTGGTACAGCTCATCGAGTGCCCCATCTTCACATGTAAGAGTCTTGCTCCTGGCTCCACTTTATCCAGCACAGGCAGACAGAGGAGCCAAGCAGCGAGCCCTTGGCCGCCCGCCGTGACGGAGGGGTGGAGCCCAGCTCAGAGCCCAGCTCTTGGCCGAGGCTGGGGGGCGGGGTAGGCAGGCCCCCCAGGCAGGTGCTTCTGGAATGTCAAGAATGTAAGACAAGGATGACAGGGCAAGAGGGTCAGCTGGAGCAAGGTTGGGACCTGTGGGCATTAGAACTGGGGTCTCAGGGACCCTGGCCGGAGCTGATGGGAAACCTCCGTAAAGGTTAGTCTCAGTCCCTGCCCAGGAGGAGGAGGAGCCGTGCTGGCGTGGGCACATGCCCTCGGCCCCGGAGCCACACTTTTCAGCCTTCTGGAAAGAGGAGCTGGCATTCGCTGGAGCTATGGGCAGGGGCTGCTTGACTGGTAACACCCAGGCTGAATGTGCAGAAGCCACAGCTTGCTGGGGGGGCACAGCTCTTGGCACCTTGGCACAGACATCACTGCTTCCAGAGCAGGCGTGCTCTTCCCGGCAGTTGAGAGGCCGAGGCAGCCCCCAGTTGGCCATCTTCCCTACCAAGCCGCTGTCCCAGGCATCCCACTCTGGGGCAGCAGCCGTGGCCCACCCCATCCACCTCGCCAGCCCTCCCCTCGCTCCCCATCAGTTCGCCCATTTACGTGGCTTGTCCTCTGCAAAGGATGCCCCCGACTAACCTAGAGACATGGCAGGGCAGAAGCCGGTGATTCTCCTGGAAGGGCTCCCAGGAGAGGGCACCAGCCTCCTGCCCGCAGCCCCGCCCCTGCCCCAGGCTCTGGTGCCCTTTAGGCCTCGGGGAGCTGGAACAGCCTTGTGACAAAGCTAGCCCCCCGTGGGTCCAGGGGTGCATCACCCCCCTCTGGCAAGGTATCCGAGGTGGATTTCCAGAAGACTCTCCGGGGCTTAGGCACACACAAAAGCATTGTTCCCCTTCCCGCCCTCCCCTAAAGCTGCCCCAACCCACCGCCTCTCTCCAGCGCACCCTATTTATAGCTCTGCTGTGCTGGCACATGCGGAGCAGCCAGGGGGTCTGGACCACTATAAGCCCAAGCCCCTGGGGGAGGGGACCCAGCTCAGCAGCAGGTTTGGGGGTCACCAGGCCTGAGGTGGCCATTGGGAAAATCAGAAGACAGACAAGATCACAGGAGCAGCCCAGACCTTGCTCGGGAAGGAGGGATGGGTCTACCTGGCTCCCAAGGAGCCCTAGGGCCCCACTGGCCCCAGGCTCTGGCCCTGGCCCTCTCCTGGCCAAGCGGAGAGGTGGGGAGCCGGGCTGGGTGGCATCCGGGTGGGAAGGGGGGCGCCTCACCCTGCTCCTCCGCCCTGCCACAGACCTGCGCCTGCAGCTGCTGGATGTCAAGAGCCACCCATACCTGATCAAGGCCCTGTACGGCCTGCTCATGCTGCTGCCGCAGAGCAGCGCCTTCCAGCTGCTCTCCCACCGGCTCCAGTGCGTGCCCAACCCCGAGCTGCTGCAGACCGCGTGAGTGCCGCCGCGGGGCGCGGACAGGGAGCCGCCGCAGCGGGCGCGTCCGGGGTGGCCGAGTCCCCCTTGCCTCACAGCCACCTGCCCCTCGGCCTCATGTCGCCCTCAGAGTCCCAGGCTGGGGGATCCTGGGAGTGGTCCCGACAGTGGCGATACATTTTCCAAGGAGCCGAGGTGGAGATAAGTGAAACAGGATTTGATCTCCAAACTCAAGGGCATCCTGAAGTGACTCAAAAAGCAGCCCCTGGAGAGAAACCCCAGGAAGGGAGGGACGTGGTTCCCGTCCCAGCTTAGAGGGGTCCCACGCAGCCGTCGGGCAAGAGAGCCACGTAGGGCCTCCCGAGCCTCAGACAGTCCAAGGCACAAACTTCGGGGCATGGACAGGCCCTTGCACCCTGGGTACCCTCAAAGCCTTCCTGAGGCAGGCACACAGCAGCAGCCACAAGACGCCCACTGGGGGACAGGGCCCCGGCAAGCCTCTGGCGAGAAGCCCAGCAGAGCAGCCTCTGGGCAGGAGGGTCTCAGCCCCCCGGGGGGTCCCAGCTCCCACCCCAAACCCACTGCTGGCCCAGGCCCGAGAGCCTGTTGGGCTGTGTCTATATTTGGTAACCCTGGGAGGCTCTGCCTCATCCACAGGCATTTGGCATCCGAGATGGAAAATTTCACTTGTCAGGTCACCATGGAAACAAGCAGAGCCACCAAGAAGATTTACGCTGAATGGAGAGCACCCAGCTTGCATCAGATGCCCTGGGTGTCTAGAATTCCCTCCCAGGCCGTTCAAGCCCCTCAGCAGGCCTGGCGCCCGGCTCCTGCAAAGGGCCTTGGCGTTTGTGCTGGGATGGGTACAGGCACTCCCAGGCCCTCGGGGTACCTGAGCACAAGGCCCCTGTCCCCTCCGGGGCCCTCCGCCACCCCCTCCCGCCTGGCCCTCGTCAGCCTGGTGTCTGCAGAGGCTGGGGGGTCACTGACTGGTTGTCGGCCCCAGCAGTTCCCATCTCCCCTGTCCCCAGACAGGGTCCAGGACAGCAGGTCTGGGCCTGTCCCAGCAGCTGCTCATGGTGCCACCAGGTAACCCCCAGGTGCCCACGTCCTGTGCACTGAGCGTCCAGAGGAGCAGGGGAGCAACCGTGGTATTAGGTTTGCTTTTGGGTCCCCTCAGCCCACTGGGACCTGCAGGTGGCCCTGAAGCCACTCCGAGCCTGACTGGCCTGGCCTTTCCAACTTGCCCTGGCTGTTCAGGTTGCCCAGGGAGACGGGAGCAGCCAGAGTGGAGGAAGCTGAAAAGTCTGGGTGCCTACAACCTCACTTTCCCCAGAGGACCCCAGCCTGCCTCACCCCAGCTGGGAAGGGCAGCTGCTGCTGTGAGCCCCCGGCACGGCTTCTCACCTTGGCAGGGCCGGAGGGCTCGGAGCAGCCAACCCCTCTCCTGAGGGCCTCAGGACTTGAGGCCGGCCCGGGGTTAGCACTGAGGCTGACCCCTCAGGAAGCCACTACCTCCAGGGGGCTCTTGGAGTCCCCACTTTTTTTTTTAATTGTCTATTTTTTTAAAGATACATAGATCACAAAAAATGTTACATTAAAAAATATAAGAGGTTCCCACATACCCCCCCACCCCCACCCGCACTCCTCCCACATCAACAGCCTCTTTCCTCAGTGTGGCACATTCCTTGCATTTGGTGAATACATTTTGGAGCTCTGCTGCACTGCATGTATTATCGTTTACATTGTAGTTCACACTCTCCCCAGTCCATTCAGTGGGTTCTGGCAGGATATATAATGTCCAGCATCTGTCCCTGCAGTATCATTTAGGACAACTCCACGTCCCAAAAATGCCCCCACATCACCTCTTCCTCCCTCTCCCTGCTGTCAGCCACTCCCGTGGCCGCTGTCTCCACATCTCGGATAGAATTCTACCACTGCAAGTCTCGACAGTTCTGTAGGGAATCTGGTCCCCCAAGCAGTGAAGCTTGGAGCCCGCCCTCTCGACTGCTGCGGCCTAAAGCCTCCCCCCAGCCCGGTGGGGAGCCGTCCTTCCAGGGAACGTTTCCTCCCGCCTTCCCCACCCGTGGGGAAGGCCTACCCAGCCCTGCTCAGGGCGGAGGCTTGCCGTTCATGGCCTTCAGGTCCTGGGTCACGGGGAGGCAGACCCAGGAGAGACTGCCGGCCTGGGTGCCCAGAGGCGGGGCCCAGCACAGCCCGCAGACCTGCAGGCCTGGGAGAGCACTCACTCCCCAGGGGGGCGGGTCAGGGGGTGGGCTCAGACCCGTGGGTCGGGAACTGGGCTCGTGGCACGGGGAAACATGTGGACAATGCAGGCCTGGGGGAGGGGGAGGGGCGTGTCGATGAGCCCCCGCGATCCCTAATCACATGTCCCTCCAAATCGCCCAAGTCAGGTAGGAAGTCTTAGGGCGAGGGGCTGAGGTCTCTGAGAAGAGGTTCTGCATGTCAGTGCACAGCATGAGGCCAAATGAGGATCTGGTCCCAGCTCTGCTGTGGATTTGCTGTGTGACCTCAGGCAAGCCCCATGGCCTCTCTGGGCCCTTGGTTCCTTCATCAGTAAATGTGCGTCTGGACTGAGTGGGTACCCGAGGCCCTGCCCAGCCTTCAGGGCCGTGCGTTCCCAGGCTTTCTTAGCAAGAACCTGGGTAGAGATAAGGCAGGTAGCCAAGGGAGTGGTGAGCAAGGAGAGGGCCGGGGAGCAGCTGGGGAGGGTCAGGGTGCAGAGCAGCGTGCAGAGGGGGCAGCTCAGCGCCTGGCGTGTCTTGGCCCTGGAGGGGCAGGCAGCTGGAAGCCCACGCCGGGCCGCCCAGCAGGCCTGCGAGCCAGAACAGCCGGGTGGGCAGCCGTGCCCCATGCCCCCACATTCGGTGTGCTCCCGGCGCCAACGGGGATGCGGGGACCCCGGCCCCCTTGGGTTTCCAGGGCGCACCCCAGGGACCGGCTCCCAGTGAGACAAGAGGGAGCCTCCAAAGGAAAAGCTGGTGGCACTCCCTGGCTTCAGCCGGGTGACGGGTGGGGGGGGGGAGCGGGGGCCACCTGCTGGCTGGACGGCCTCCAGGAACTCGCCACCTGAGGGCAGGACGAGGCCTCCAGGACAGCTGCTCCCGCCCCCACGGTGCCACACCCCGCCCCTGCTCCCAGGACCTCCGTTCAGGAGGGGCCTCGGCGAGACTTCCCCGGAGCAAGGTGCAGCCCACTGATGGACCCTGCCACCACCCCACCACCCCTACCACACACACCCCCCCCCCCCCCCCGTGCGCACAGCCAGCCCTGGCTAGCATCTCCCAGGACACCCTTAGCCTCAGTCCCTCCTCGGGACCTGACGTCCTTGGCTCTCCAGGAGCATTGGGGTGGGGACTGGTTCAGAGCCGTGGGTGCCCAGTGCCATCCCTGTGGCCCGGCACCTCACCCCTGCTCCAGCCACCCCTGGGAGTTGGGCCTCCAGGCTCCAGCATGTCCCTTGCCCTCTCAGAAGCCCGGGTTCCTCTGGGGCAGTTGTCCCTGGGTCACAGTGTTACTGTGACAGGCAGGTGTCTCCCCCATTCCCAGGGATTTGAGAGCCTCAGTGGCCACAGCCCAGAGCACTGCCCACACTGGTCCCCCAAACGTGGGCCCACGAGGCTCCTGTCGATCTTGGAGCCAGAGTCGCCCGAGCCCTGCCAGGAAGCAGGCACTGCCACCCAGGGTGTTCTCAGGCAGAGATCTTCTCAGGAGGGCCGAGCTCTTCCATGCCGTGCCCGGTGGCATCCTCACAACCACCCCGCGAGGTGCCTCCTACGGTTGCCCCCCCCATACAGATGAGGAAACTGAGTCACACACCCCAGGTCACACAGCTAGGGAGTGGTCGGGTTCTGGTTGGGACCAGGTCTAGCTCCTGGCTCAGCTGCTGCCCCCCACCATGTGAATTCAAAGGGCCCGCAGCCTTCACGAGACCCCTCACCAGACCACAGCCCTCCAGGGCTGGAAGCCGTTCCCTCCCGGACCCCACAAATCTGGTTCCCCAAGCCTCAGACCACAGCGAGGGAGGAGCGGAGCCGGCGGGGCAGTTAGGAATGGGGCAGGAGGCCCCGGGGGTCTGGACAGGGGAAGCGGCCCACTGGGCTGCCACATTGCCTGGCCCCACGAAGCACCATGTGCAGAGCACCGGGGAGGGCGGTGGCAGCGGGAGCTCGGAGCAGTCAGCACACCCAGGGACAAGGACTGCGCTCCTTCCCCAGGGACAGAGGGCCTGTGGGCACTGGGACCCCACGCGGAAAGCAGATACCGTGCCAGCTGGAGGGCCCAGGCGAGTCCTCAGCCGCCCCCGTTGCCCCGCCCCTAGCCCAACCCAGAGAGGAGCCACGCTGCCTCCTCCTCCTCCTCCTCTCCCCGGACCCTGCTCCCGGCCCCAGCTGGCTTCCTGGCTGGCTGCTAGCCCTGGCTTTCACCCCAAAGGGAGCCACTCGTAAACAGGAAATGCTTCCAGTGGCCATGCCTTCTCTGGGCGCCATCGCCAACCCACAGGCTGAGGGTGATGTCCACACTGCCAGGCAGAAGTGGCGGCTGGTCCCACCAACTGTGTGGGAAGCTGGGGCTGGGGACTCTGGGGCTCCCCAACTCTTTGGGGCTCTGAAGATGGTGGGGCTTGTGGTTGGCTTTTGGAGAGAGGTTGCCAGGCCTACCGCAGACAGACAGACTCCCAGAGACTGTCCTGCTACTGGGCCCTTCTGCTCTTCCCAGGGACGGCCTGAAGGCAGCCCTCAACGCCCAGAAAGCAGACTGCCCCAGCATCAACTACGCAGAGCTGCTGCAGCACTTCGAGAAGGTCCAGAACAAGCACCTGGAAGTGAGGCACCAGCGGAGTGGGCGCGGGGATCACCTGGACCGTAGGGTTGTCCTCTGACAGGCCGGGCACAGAGAAGGACCCACAGGGTGGTCCCGTGGAGCCCTCAGGCCTTCAGACGCTCTCCCCGCGGAGCCCAAGGACCAGCCTCTCGGGGGCATGGCTGAGCCTGGCCACCTGCCAGGGCAGAGATGGGAGGCAGAGGCTGCTCTGTGCACCCCAGGCCCCCATGCTGTCAGCAGTACCCTGTCACTCAAACCAAACTGGCTTCTCACCGGGGTGGGGCCACAGCCTCAGGCACATGCCACCCAACTTCTGGAATCAGCCTCTCTGTAATAATACTCTTACACAAGAGCTTGACCTCCCCAGCCCCCCTGAGCTCTGTCCCCGTGTCAATGTGTATACACGTGGACGTGTAGACATACATGTATGCACACCCATCGGGACCAGGGACCAGCACTCCCCTGCCCCAATAAAGAAGTGACCGAAAACCCTCAACCCGTGCCCATCCACTCCTTCTTGAATGACACCTGCCCCTGCCTGGTGCTGCCACCATCCCAGGACCTCGCCTCTGTCCTGGAGATCTGGCCTCAAGGATGGCAGAGCTGGGAGAGCCTTGTCACCACATACTCGCCAGGGGATGGGGAGGGGGGCCTAGGGCCCAGCTCTCAGCCTCTAAGACCCCCACCTTCCTCCTGGAGAGCACCCGCCAGGTTTGCCTGGCCTGGGCTCCTGAGCCCTGTCTTCCCCCCCCTCCCCCCCAGCACCTAATCCCACTTTGCCATCTTGCCGCCGCAGGGAGTTTCTGAATAAAAGACATTGCCTGCTGCAGAGCACTTAGCAGATCACTGAGCTGCGGGGGTGCCCGGGAGGCTCCAGGGATGCCCAAGGAGGGATCGGGACACCCAATGCTAGTTTGGCAGAATGAGCCCCACCTCACAGCTCCCATAGGCCTGGGTCTGGCGACCTAAATAGCTCTCAGGTGGCTCCTGCTTTTCCCCAGAGTGGGCCGTCCTCGCCGGCGCCCGCATGCGTCCCTGCGTAGGATGGCCAGGGGCTGAGGCCCACGATCCACCTCTGCTCTGCTGCTCAGACCCAGCCCCCCATCCAGGAGGAAGGAGGTGGGCCTGAGGACCAGCAGCCACCCCCAAACCCCAGCCTCGGGCACCGTGTCCAGTGGCACCGCTTGGAAAAAGAGCCACAGAACTTATGGAGACGGGTCCGCACCCCTGTGCCGGGGATGGCACGTACCGAGGCGGGCGGCTCCGGGACGCCCTGCGTCCCAGCTCTAGGTGCTGTGTCCGTGTCCCGGGAAAGCACCCGGAGGACCCCATCCGGCCGCCGGGCAGGGGTACGACCCACCGCCCGCCGGCCAAGAGCGCGGGAAGCCCGCTGGCCGCAGGCCAAGGCTGGAGGGCGTTGCGGAGCCTCTGTCCGGGGGCGGGGACCCGGCTGCCGACCCCGCTCCCGCCGCGGAGCCGCGCGGGCCCCGCCCCAGCGCCGCCCCCGGCGCACGGTGGCGCCCCGCTCGCCCGACCAGTCTGGCCGCGCGCGGGCTCGGGTTGCACGGCCCGGCCTCCCGGCGGCGAGCGGGCCTGCGCCCGCGCGGCCTTTCCCACAGCCCGCGCCGCCGCCCCCCCGCGCCGCCCTCCCCGCCGCCGCGCCCACGTGACGCCCAGCCTCGGCGGCTCGGATTACCGCCGCCGCTCCAGTCCCCGCGCCCAGGCTGCGCCGCGAGCTGCCCGCGCCGCGCCCCCCGCGCCCCGCCAGCCCCGCAGCGCCATGGCCCGCGCCGCCCCGCGGCGGCCCGCGACCCCGCAGCGCGGAGCGGCCGGCCGCTGAGCGCGGCCCGCAGGCGGGGAGGCCCGGCCCGGCCTCGGAGCGAGCGCCCGCCGCGGCCCGGCTCCCTCGGCCCCGCGGCTCCCCGCGCCCCTGCCCACGCCGCCCGGCCCGGCCCGAGCATGGAGACGGCGGAGAAGGAGTGCGGCGCCCTGGGCGGGCTCTTCCAGGCCATCGTCAACGACATGAAGGTAACGGGCGCGGCGGGGCCGGCGGGGGACGGCCTGCGGGCCACGGGCGCCCCCGACCCGACCTCCCGGGGGGACGCGCGGGTGCGTGTCCCCTTTGGGGGTGCGTGGCGAGGGCAGCCGTGCCCCGCTGTGTCCGTGCACCGCGGCGTCTGTGTGCCCTTGTCTGAGTCTGTCCTGCCTGCGTCTGCCGTGCGCCCGGGTCTCCGGGTGCCCGACTGGGGCGGTGTTGGGTGCCCGTGTGTCGGGGTGACCGTGTAGTGCCATCTGTGCCCGAGGTCGCCTGGACCGCAGCGCCCCCGTGGGGTCCCGAGCCGAGCTCCGCACAGGCGGGGCTCCCCGCACCTCGGGCCCCTCCATCCATGAATGGGTCTTGGCTCCGGAAGCGACCCCACGGCCTTTTGAGGGGTCCTGGGGCTCAGTGGCCTCCGCCCCCTTCCACCACCATTCCCCCGCCCGCCACTGCGGCCTGGTAGCCCAGACAATGCTGTCACCGCCAAAGCAGGGGAAAATAATAAAGCCGAGGCCCGTTAACTCCTTCCCTGCCGGCCTCTGCGCCGACCCTGTGCCTGCCGCCCCCAGCCCCTCCCCCCACCAGCCCCAGGGAACCCCAGGCCTCCCCGGTCTCCAGGCCGAGGGTCCCTCTGGTCTCTGGGATAGCCCTTGACTCCCTCCTTGGGAGGAGGAGAGAAGGCCAGGCAGGGTGGGTGGGCTCCCCCAAGGGAGCCCTTTCCCACCCCCACCACCACCCCTTTCGCTGTCTTCCAACCCTCTCTGTCTCCCCCATCGTTGCCCAAGCTCAGGCAGGAACAGGCCACCAATGCCAGGCTCACCAGGTGGGGGAAACTGAGGCCCAGGAATGGCTCAAGGTCATTAAGGAGACTGTTGGACCCTGCCCCGACCTCAGCCTCTCATTGTTCATCTAGAGGGACCGGGAAGGGGAATCGCTCCCCTCAAGAGGCCATGGTCTGGCAAGGCTGTCCCCAGCTCCTGATGGGGTGCAGGCCCCCATTCTCCTTAGAAGCCCCGGTGGCCACTCCTCGGCCTAGGATGAAGGAGCAGGATTGTGGGACAAGGGCAGAGCTGGGGAAAGAACTGCCCCTCCCCCAGGGGCTCCTGAGCCCCACCCCCACAGCCTGTCACACACCGCCAGGTACACAACGCAGAATCCCACAGTGACACGGCGGGGCGGGAGGAGACGGCGGGGCGGGAGGAGACGCCGCGCGCCACAGCAAGAGCAGCCCCACAGTGCCCGGGCTGGCCCTGAGGGGTGGGGGGCGGGAGGCGGCCGGGCTAGAGGTGGGGGGTCCGTCCTGCCAGGGCAACAGCCCCAGAGCCAGCTGCTGGATCCTGCCCCTTGGGACGGGGCCCGAGGCCTGCCCAGACTACTGGGTTAGCCGCATGTGGTCCCCGCCCCGGGAACGGAGTCACCCTGAGACCTCCATCCCTTGCCACTCCACCTCCGGACCCCTCCTGCAGCCCCTCAGAAGTCCTGGCCCCTGTGCCCGCGGTACCCACCTCAGCCTGTGGACATCACAGCCCTGGCACTGGGACCCGGCAGCCCAGGCCACCTCCCCCCCAGGCCACCTCCCTCAGCCCCCGGCCCTGGTGGCCTCAGTCAGACACTGCCAAGAGCAGTAGCTTTCGCTGAGAAAAGAGGGCAGGACTGTCCCCCTCTGAGCGGGCAGTTTGCAAAGAACTCTGGGATGAGGCAGAGGAAACGGATCCAGGTTGCAGCTGGTGATTCAGGTTAGGCCTGAGGCAGGACCTTCTGACACGCGGAGGCACAGTGGGAGCGGTTTCACCGGGGGAGCACTCTTACTGCCCTGCCCCTGACTTGGGTGTGTGTTCACCCAACTCCCGGGTCTTGGGGCGGCCTCTGGCCGTTTCCCCTGGCGGCCTGCGTGGCAGAAGCAGCAGGGCTTCCGTGGAGAGGGAGTGTGGGTCAGCCCGCCCGGCAGGCTGTGGGGCCCCGGGAGGCCCCTCTCTCAGTGTGCGCACGGGCCCACCCCCGCAGGAGCCCCGGGCCCTGGCCCTGGGGTGGCAGAGGTGGGGTGGCAGGAACAGTCCCTGCGCTCCACGGGCAGCCTGGAGGGCCTGGAGGAGGGTACAGCGTGGGGGGAGCAGGCCCCCTGTGCCCCATTCAGCTCAGGTCAGACGCCCCTGGGGGCCGGGGTGCCCACACAGGGACGGGGACTGGCACGGATGACAAGGCAGGGCACCCCCCCAGGCCCGGCAGCACCCTCAGCAGAGCAGATGCCCCCCCCCAGCACCACCCCTCAATAGTGGGGAGCCTCACGCGCGGCCCGGAGGGGGTGCGCTCGGCAGGGAGGCGGCTCTCGCTCTCAGCCCACAGGCCCTGAGCACGCTGCATGTGCGAGCACTCCCCACCCAGGCCTCCCTCGTCTCCCCACAGACCCTGAGGTTGGTGCCCGCTCCAGATGGGCACGGCTCGGAGAGGAGCGCCTTCCCAGGGCCACCTGGATCCTCTGGATCCAGGACTGGAGTGTGGGTTCCTCGGCCCCCATCAGAGCCACAAGCACCCCCCGGGCAGAAACAGAGTGTCCGAGAGCCAGGCCTTGGCAGGCTTCTCCTCCACCCCCGGCCCCACCCGCCTGGGCACTTTCAGTGCCCAGCAGCTCCCCTTCCCCTCCAGAGCAGCCCGGGGCCTTTCTCCGTCCTGGCCACCGCTGCCGCCTCCCCATCCTTGCTAGTCAGGCTCCCGTCTCCCTGCACCCACAGGAGTGGGGGACACCTCTGCCCTACCATAGAGCGTCCAGTCACACGTGGTTCAGATCCCGACCCTGCTGCTCTGTGGCCTTGGGCAGATCGGTGAACCTCTCTGAGCCTCAGTATACTCATCTGTACAACGGGGGGCGGGAACAGTGTTCAGTTCATCCACGAAGCAGGGAAGGGTGGTCAGGGTTCCTTAGGCTCACACACGGTGCCTGGCCCATGGGAAGCGCCCAGCCGACAGCAGCCCTTACCCGTACTGGCCACTGGCCAGTCTCAGAGCCCAATGGGCAGGGCCTGGGCATAGGTGAGGGCTGGCACAGGCCAGAGCTAAATGTGGCCCCGGGCTGCTCGGCCCCCTCGGCCTCCCTGCCTCTGAAGCAGGCCGCAGCTTCAAGCGTTGGAAGCCCCTGGCAGGACCCTCCAGGGTCCTGTGTCCGCAGGGGTGAGAGTGGGGGATCCAGGTCCTCAGACACTGAGGCTCCCCGGATTCTTCGGGTCTGGCGCCCCACACAGCCTGCCTTACCCCAGTCCCCGCTGGGAGAGCCGCTGCTTGGAGGCCCAGGATGGGGTGATCCTGGCCGGGGAGAGGCCTTTTTGCCCTCAGCCCAGGGATCTGGTTGGGGGGACCCGTCTCCCCAGCTCTGTCCCTTGCTCTCTGAGGCCGCCCAGGGGCTGCTGAGGAGAGCTGAGGGGGCTGCGAAGGTTGCCCCTGCGCCCTCGCCACCCTCTCTGCCTCCGGGAGGTCTGAGCAAAGCTTCGGGGCTGGGAGGTCGAGGAGGGGGCAGCGCCCCCTTTCAGAAGGCCCCCCGCGGTGCCATGGCGTGGGTCAGCACCCAGACAACCTCCCCAAGCCCTGCGCCCTGAGCCGTGCTACGTGGAGACGGCCCACCCACAGCCTCCTCCGCCCGCCCTGGCCTACGTGGACCTCTCAAATATTTGCTTTTCCTGAACCCTGGTCTGGCTGGGCCCGGAGGGGAGGGTGTTTCTGAGATTCCCCGAGGAGCCCCGTCCCCTTTCCAGCCACCCCGAGAGACTGCTGGACCTGCCCCCGAGGCTCCGGCCCGGCAGGGCCTCTCTCCTTCCGAGACCTGGGGGGCCACAGTCTGCACCGTCCCCTTCCTCAGGAAATGCCCCACCCCCAGGAACCAAGCCTGCGTGGGTCGGCAGCCCCTTGAAGGAGCGCGGCCTCCTCAGGTGTCCCCAGGACCCCCTAGTGGCGGGGAGGGGGTGAACCAGGAAAGCCCCTCGGTCAGACTGGACAGCTCGGTGGCCAGGAGCCTGACCTCCCTCCTGGGAAACCCCCACCCAACCCGGAGCTGCGGGCCAGGCCGGATAAAGGCCACACTGTTTGCCCAGGAGGGCGGAGGCCCGGGGGGAGAAGGGTGGCTCTGTTGGCCGCACAAGGCTCCATTCAGCCCGCGGCCTGGCTGGCCCGCGCAGGCTGGCCGGACCCCGCAGCTCGGCCTCGGGCCTGGGAGCGGCTGCCGCTGGCCTGGCATGGCTGGCGAGGCTGGCAGCGGCTTCCGGGGCCCAGGGTAGGGCCCCCGGAGGCCCCCGTTTGGACCTGGCAGACCTCTGCCCCAGGCCAGGGGGCACGTTAGTGCCCACCGGCCCCATGTGAGCCTCCGCGGGACGGACCCCTAACCTGAGGAGACAGGTCCTGCCACTTGCGCTCTCCATCTCCTCTGGGGGAGGATGTGGCCAAAAGGCCTCAGAGGGTAGACAGTGGAGGGGGTGGTGAGCACGAGGCGCCTGCTCCCAGGACCAGCCGTCCTTGTGCTCCCCGTCCCCCAGAGGGACGTCCCTTCCCTGGAGGACAGGGCTGCTCTCTCAGAAGCT
Organism: Dasypus novemcinctus; assembly: GCF_030445035.2. NCBI lineage: Eukaryota > Metazoa > Chordata > Mammalia > Cingulata > Dasypodidae > Dasypus > Dasypus novemcinctus. The sequence continues at coordinate 16,025,895 of NC_080690.1, read as the reverse complement.
GCCGGAGTCCAGGGGCGCCCGGGCAGGGCAAGCCCGTCCCGCAGGCTCTCACCTCCTCTCCCATCTCCCCCGCAGAGCTCCTACCCCATCTGGGAGGACTTCAATTCCAAGGCCACCAAGCTGCATTCCCAGCTGAGGTGAGGCTGCTGGGGGTGCCCAGCCGGGCGGGGCCGGGCGGGGAAGAGGGCGCTGCGCCCACAGGCCACCCTCTTCTCCATCTCCCCAGGACCACCGTGCTGGCTGCCGTGGCCTTCCTGGACGCCTTCCAGAAAGTGGCTGACATGGCCACCAACACCCGAGGTAGGGAGGGGGCGTGGTGGGAAGGCGGGGTGGGGCGTGGACCAGGGAGGGGACACAGGCCGAGCCCTGCCCGGTTCTGGAATGCGCTGGTTGCACAGGCAGGCGAGCAGGGGGCACTTGCTCTCTTGGCACCTGCCAGCCACGGGGGTGCAGTGAGCCGGGTTATGGCTTCTTCCCACCTGCCCAGTCGTCCCCCTGCGAGCCTGAGGGGCCGGCGAGGGTTCCTGTGGGACCAGTGGCTCAGTAGCAGCGGCCCAGGGCCCTGTTCCTTTGGGTGGTGTGGACCCGCGCGGTGGGCGTGGATTTGCACCGTCAGGCCTGCACCTGGGCACACCTGGGGCAGGTGGGTCTCCCTGCGGGACCGCAGAGGATTTTTGGTCGTTCCTCCCTCGACAGTCTTTGGCTCCCGCCTCTGCCTGGTGAGGGGTGGGGGACAGGAGGGCTCCTGGCCTAACCACGCGGCACCGGCAGCTGCAGGGGGCTGCCTCGGCCAGGCGGGGCCTTGGTCCTGGCACGGAGCAGGAGCGCAGTAAATACGACAGATAAAGTCCCCCGCAGGGCCTGGCCGGGAGCGGCCCTGCTGGCGCCCAGATTGCGGAACGAGGGGGGCGGGGGTGGCGCGGTCGGCGCGCGTGCGCCCCCTCGTGGCTCGCGGCCGGGACCGCAGGGGCCCCCGGGCGCCCCGTTCCACCCGGTGCGCTCGCCTTGGCAGGGGCCACGCGGGACATCGGCTCGGCGCTCACGCGCATGTGCATGCGCCACCGCAGCATCGAGACCAAGCTGCGGCAGTTCACCAAGTGAGTGGGCGCGGCGGGCGGGCGGGCGCGCTGGCGGGGGTGCCCTGGCGGCCCTGACCTGCCCGCGCCCGTCCACAGCGCGCTGCTGGAGAGCCTCATCAACCCGCTGCAGGAGCGCATCGAGGACTGGAAGAAGTCAGCCAACCAGCTGGACAAGGACCACGCGAAAGGTGGGAGCGCGCTGCCGCCGGGCCGGGCCTGCCCCCCACCCCGCCGCGCCCCCGTGACAGCCTTCTCTGTCCTTCTCTGCCCAGAGTACAAACGAGCCCGGCACGAAATCAAGAAGAAGTCGTCAGACACGCTGAAGCTGCAGAAGAAAGCTCGCAAAGGTAGGGGACCCAGCAGGCCTGGAGGCCTCGCTCCCGAGCCCCCTCCCTGCCCGCTGCCCTGGGGGGCACCCCAGGGGATCTTCCTGGCCAGGGGGCCTGCTGGGTGGGACCAAGGGAGCCGCCCCGCGCCCACCCTAGCCCCGGGCCAGGTGCCCGGGGGGTCAGCAGGCCCCCCACCCCTCCCCAGGAGTGGCTGTCCATCAGGCTGTCTTTCACACATTCTTTCTTTCTCTGTCTCTCCTCCTCTCCTCCTCCCACCTCCTTCCTGTAGAGCTACTTGGTAAGTCAAATGGCCATCCCTGCAGCTGCTCCTCCCAGCCTTGTTGCATTTGTCTGTCTCCCCCAGCTCAGGGCCATGGGAAGGAACCCCCGCCTCCAGGCCAAGGAGGAGCAGAAGGGCGTGGCTCCAGTGAGGGAGGGGCTTGGGGCACAGTCCCCCCTGGGGCGCAGTCCTCCCTGGGGCTGGGGGCCCCCCCACCGGGGATGAGTCCAGGACCACCGCTGGGTCAGTCCACCAGGCGCCCTGGGCAGAGTGGGGGCGCAGGCCAGCCCAGCGTCCTTCCACGTGGCCCCCCTTCCCACCTCCCCGTCTCCTCTGCACATGTCATCCTCTTGCCACTCTGTTTCTCTCGCTGCTTCTTTGTGCTGCTGTCCTGGTGCATTGCTCCCTGAGCTGAGTGGGGGCCCCACAAGACACCCCCCGGCCCGGCCCCTAGTGCTCCCCAGCGCCACGCCTCCCGGTGCTTTGGCCCATAGCGGAGCCCCCATTCCACTGTTGCCCTGCTGCCACTGCCGCGCACTACTCCCTGTGGCCAGGGCGTGAGGGCACCCTCAAGCGCCGCGGAGGCTGCAGCACTGCTCGGGCGGCCCTGCAGCTGCCCGGGCTTCAGCCCTGCCCACCCACAGCTTCGGGTTGTCCCCGTGTCTGTCTGTCTGTCCTCTCTGCCTGCTCTGGTGGGATCAGCCCCTCAAGAGCCCCCCCAGTCCCGGCTGCCCTCCCTCGTGCCCGGCCCCAGGGCCTGGACGCCCCCGCGGGGCAGCGAGCCGGGCCGGCGTCCCCAGCGGGGCCTCTCCTCCCCACCCTCCAGGGAAGGGAGACCTGCAGCCGCAGCTGGACAGCGCCCTGCAGGACGTCAGCGACATGTACCTGCTGCTGGAGGAGACCGAGAAGCAGGCGGTGCGCCGGGCCCTCATCGAGGAGCGCGGCCGCTTCTGCACCTTCATCACCTTCCTGCAGCCCGTGGTGGTGGGTGCCGCCAGGGCGTCAGCGGGGGCGGGCGAGCGCCCAGGGGGCAGGGGCGGGGTGGGCATGCTGAGCACCCCGCAGGCTGGCCAGCTGGGAGGTCCCCTCGGGGAGCCCCCATCTCCACGAGCCAGGAAGCGGGACCCTGAAACCTTGGGGGCGGGGCCAGGCCCGGGGCCCACCCGTCCACCTCTGGGCAGCCCCAGGTCCGCGGCCTTCGGGTCTGGACAGGAGACCGCGCAGACCCCGCCTCCCGCAGCCCCCGGCAGCGCTGCTGGTGGGCAAGGGTGGCGGAGGGGATGCCTGGGGAGCCTGCTCCTGCGGGGTGGGTGGGCGGCGGGCAGCAGGGCAGGCGGCTCTGACGCTCCACCCCCTCAGAATGGCGAGCTGACCATGCTGGGAGAGATCACCCACCTGCAGGGCATCATCGACGACCTGGTGGTGCTGACGGCCGAACCACACAAGCTGCCCCCCGCCAGTGAGCAGGTGCGGCCCGCCCGGGGCGGGGGCAGAGGGGACAGGCGCAGGGGGCCCGCACTTGATTGGGGACAGAGGCAGGTGGGGCCAGAGGCCTGGACCCATCCTGACCCCCACTGTGCGGCCACCAGGGGCACCTGCCCAGGTGAGGTCTGGGGCCTAGACTCGGAGCAGGTGGGTGGAAGTCTGGACGTGGGGGCTGAGCCCCGAGTTTGCCTACCCAGCCACCAGCACCCCCAGACCCAGGCACCTCTGCCCACCTCACCCAGCAGCCCACACCCGCCGCTCTAGGGTCTGCCCTCCCCAGCCACCTGCGCAGCACTCACCGGGCACCAGCACAGTGCTGGGCACTGCCCACGGGTCACCCAACTGCCCCCAAGACAGGAACGACTGACTCCATTTCACAGGAGAAAATTGAGACTAGAGGCCTAGTCCTTGCGCTAGGTGACCCGGGGGACCCAGAGCCTGCACGCCATGGCGCTGCGCTCTTGTTGCCCGGCTCCTCTGCCCACGGCTGGCATCTGCTCAGGAGCGCCCGGTCCTCCCTGGGCTCCGCCTGGCCCAGCCGGGGGCAGCCTGAGGGAGCAGAACCCCAGGGCTCTCCCCCAGCCTCTGGCCGCCACGCTTCCCATCCTGAGAAAGGAGCTTGTGTCAGGAGAGGCTGGGGGGCCCTTCAGACCCCCCAGGACCACTTCCCGGTCCCAGTTTGTGGGGAGAAGAGAGTGGGGAGCCTGTGGCCCTGCCAGCCCTGGGGGCCCCAAGAATGTGATATGCTCTCTGCAGGCCAGGGGCTGCCTCCAGTAACCACCCCCCTTCCATGTCCCTGTCCAGGTGATCAAAGACCTAAAGGGCTCAGACTACAGCTGGTCCTACCAGACGCCCCCCTCGTCGCCCAGCAGCTCCAGCTCCCGCAAGTCCAGCATGTGCAGGTCAGTGGGGGGGCGTGGGGGGGGGGCCGGGGTCTACGGGGAGAGAAGGGAAACGCTCAAGAATTGCCTTAGGGCCCCAGAACTCACGTGATTTCTACACCCTGGGAGGAATTTGCAAAATAAGTGTAGAGGGAAAAATAGCTCCGGTGGTGAGTTCTGCTGAGACAGGCATTGGTGGGGTGGGGCGGGGCAGGGAGAGAGGAGCAGCTTCGACTGTGGAGCGTTTCCCATTAATGGACCAGGTGCCCTGCTAAGTGCTTATGTTTTTTCTGTTGAATTCTAATACCACTGAATCATGGTAGTGCCACCATTTCACAGAAGGGGAAACTGAGGCATGCCGTCCCAGCATTTATCCACAGGCCCAGCACTGTGTGGGGGAATGGTTAAGGGTCTGGGGCCAGAGAGGGGCTTGGAGGCTTCTGGGAACATGTGCTGAGGCCCCGGGTAAAGGATGCCCCTGAGCTGGCCCCTGCGAGGCAGTGGGGCTCGGGCCGAGCTGGCCCCCGCGAGGCAGTGGGGCCCGGGCCGAGCTGGCCCCTGAGGTCTCAGGGAGCCAGGGAGAGGGGAAGGGCAGCCCCAGGAGGGGAGCACGGGGAGCACAGCCAGTTCCTGGTGTAGAGGCCCCCTGCCCTGTGCCAGGAGACCCTCCCCAGAACCTTCTTGGGGTGGGCACCGCGACCAGCTGCTCCTGCTGGCGGCCCTCGTGGCCCGGGGGTGGGGTGGGGGACAGCCGCCCCAGGAAGGACAGTTGATTGCAGGGGCAGACCCGTGACCAGAGTGGGGCTGGGCCTTCAGGGTCCTGCTCGTTGCCAGGAACAGTCCATCTGAGGGTGTGCGCTCCCAGGGCCCGGAGGGGCTGGGGGTGGGGGGGGCCCAGGACCCACCTGGAGGGCAGCCTCACACCCAGGGCTCTGGCACATGCTAGGCCTCGGTTAGGGTCAGACTAAGGGTGATCATAGCCTGTGGCTGGTGCTGTCCCACTGGGGAACCATTGGACTCTTGGTGACTTGGTTTTCCCATCATTAACCTGAGGGCTACGGTTCTTTATGGCAGAGTAGGAGACAGACATGGCCTCGTCCTGGTGGACTTGGGTGTCGGGGGACGGGCATGGCCAGCTCCCCAGTGCTGGCCCTGCCCAGAACGGTCCTGGAACCCAGCTCCTCGGTGGCGCCTGGGTCCCAGGACCGTGTGATCTGATATCGTCTTTTCCTTCCTTTGCCCCTCACCTCTCTCCCCGTCCTCCATCTGTCGCCCTCCCCTCCACACGCACCCCTGTTGTTTGCCTGTCTGGCTGCCGTACCCTCTCCTTCACTCCCCCAGCGCCCCCAGCAGCGGTGGCAGTGCCAAGGGTGGCGGAACCCCGTGGCCTGGGGGCCAAACACACTCACCCAGTTCCACCTGTCGCTACCGCAGCCTGGCGCAGCCAGCCACCGCCACCGCCCGCCTCTCCAGCGTCTCCTCCCACGACTCTGGCTTCGTCTCCCAGGACACTTCCTACTCCAAGCCCCCCTCGCCCATGCCTTCAGACATCACCAGCCAGGTGAGGGGGCCCCGAGAGGACCACCTGGCTTGGGCCGCAGCGGCCTCATGCCGGCCTCAGGCTATCCAGGCGCAGGGCCGCCTGGCACTGTTGGGACTGGCCTGGGGTCCCCAGCATCGCCACGCTGGGGACCACCCGAGCCTCCTGCCTCAAGGCCGAAAAGGAGGGTCTTGGAGCAGCGTATCGGGTTGAGGCTGTGTCAGCAGGGGCTTTGGCAGCCCCCCAGCCTGCCCCTTCTTCCCAGCCGTAGGAGCTGTAGGAGGCCAGCTTGCCAGCCCTCGCCCCTCGCGGCCCTCCCCGTGCAGAGGAGCGGCCCCACGAGGTGCTGGGGGGCGGAGAGTGGCACTCCAGGATCTGCAGGCATCGCTCTCCCCTGCAGCTTGCTCTGAAACCAGAGACTGGCTCCAGAATCTCCCTAGTTACCTGCCCCCCCACCCACCCCCTGGGACTCACGACACCCAGAGGAAAGCCCCCCGGGCAAGCAGTCCAGCCTCCCTGTGTCCTCTGCTGTGGTCCCTCTGTTTGTCCGTCTTGCGGAGGCTGCAGCCGGGTGGTTCAGGGAAGACTTGCTCCTGCTTCCCCAGGCCCCCTGAGGGCTCCTGACTGTCACCCTGCTCTGACAGCGAGGCTCCCCCCAGGGGAGGTATGGTGTGTCCACAGTGCACTGGGGTTCCAGTGTCCATACAGCACTGGGGGGCAGAAAGCAGGCACCCTGTGAACATTTGCTGGGCAGGGAGGCGGGGAGCTGCGTGGTTGCCAGGTACTTGGCCTGTGGGATTCTAAATCTGGCAATTGGGGGTGGTCGCCGTGTGTGGGTGTTCAAAGGGTGTGTACCTGCAGCACGGTTCAGGAAGCCTACCTGGATCTAGATGCCTCCAGCCCCGAACTCAGCCAGCGACCCCACTTTGTAGAAGGTAGAAGTCATCAGACCAAAACTCCCTCATCTTCCCACAGCCACAGCCACATCCTCTCTGCCCTTACGTCCACTCTGCTGTCCTTCCCGGAGGCAGGCACAGTAACTAGTGCCTCCACTCGTGCTCGATGGTCTATACCCACCTGCTCTCTTGCCCGAGGGCCTCCTACTGCGCTGCCAGCCCCTCCTCCTATGCTGGCTCGTTCCTGTCGTGCTCTAGTATCACCCATCTTAAAAAATGCCCCCTTGCCCCCACACCCTCCTCTAGCCATCTGACCTTCACAGCAACACTACTCAACAGAGTTTGTACACTGGCCATCTCTGTCTCATTTACCTTTCATTCCTGTTAACCTATCAATAATAGAGAAATGGAGGACTTGTCAATTTCTCCCCTATAGTTCTACCAATGTTTGCTTTATGTACTTGAGGGTGTTTTATTAGGCGCATACAAGTTCAGAAATGTAAAATCTTCTAGTGACTTGAATTTTTTGTGATGTAGTTGACCTACTCTGTTCCTTGTAAAAGTGCTTTCTATCTTAAAGTCTATTTTATTTGACATTACTATAGCTATTTCAGCTTTATTCTGTGCAAAATTTATATTGTTTTCAAACTCCTTTTATTTATTTTTTTAAAGATTTATTTCTCTCCCCTTCCCCCCTGTTGTCTGCTCTGTGTCCATTTGCTGTGTGTTCTTCTGCATCCACTTGCATTGTCAGGTGGCACTGGGAAACTGTGTCTCTTTTTGTTGCGTCATCTTGCTGCATCAGCTCTCTGTGTGCAACGCCACTCCTGGGCAGGCTGCGGTTTTTTTCACGTGGGGCGGCTCTCCTTGCGGGGCGCAAATCCTTGCACGTGGGACACCCCTATGCAGGGGCGCTCCTCCGTGGCAGGACACTCCTTGGGCACGGCAGCACTGCCCATGGGCCTGCTCACCTCATGGGCCAGGAGGCCCTGGGTATTGAACCCTGGACCTACTGTATGGTAGGCAGACGCTCTATCAGTTGAGCCCCATCAGCTTGCCAAACTTCTTACTTTTAAACTCACTAGATCCTTATGTTTTAGACGAATGTCTTGTAAATAACTTATACCTAAACCAGAAGTTCTTAACCTATTTTGTTCTGTGGAGTCCTTTGCCTGTCAGGTGAAAACCACTGACCCCTTACTAAGTCCACACTATTGTGTATTATTTAATAAATATATCACACCTGCACCAGCACATCCCCACAAGAATGTTTTATTAAATTTCAGTTCAAGCTCATAGCCCCGTTGTTAAGAACCCCTGACCTAAACTAGCTTTCCTTATCCAATCTGACAATCTCTTTCTTTTAATTGACATTTTTAGTCCATTTGCATTTGTTATTACTAACATATTTGGACTTCTGGATTATTTTTTTTTTCTGTTTGCTCTTTTTCTGTGTTTCTTATTTCTCTTTCCTTGCCTTTTTCCCCCATTCCCATTATTTCCCCTCTACTGGATTGTAAATTATACTCTATTCTTTTAGAGATCGATTACCTTGAAATTTTACTATACATGCTTAGGAAAGTCATAACTCCACCCCCTGGATAATTCAAGGGCCTTGATATATTTTCACTTCACTCATCTGCTCCCTCCCAATTTATAAGCTATTACATTTTAGTCCTTTTCTTTTTTATCATAATATTATTTTTTACATACAGTGCTTATTTAGATTTACAATGCTTTTTATGCATTTCTTCATCATTTTCTCTTGCATTTCAAACCTTCTCTCTAATGTCATTTTCCTTCTTTCTGAAGTAAGTACATCCTTCAGAAGTTCCTTCAGAATGGATCTGTAGTTGTAAACTTTCAGATTTTATTTAACTTTAAACATGTTTTATTTTTTCCTCTTTCTTGAAATTTAATTTTGCTAGAGACAAAGTTGTGGAGTGACAGTTATTTTTTTGCCACACTGTGAAGGTATCTTTCACTGTTCTGGCAACAGTTGTTGCTGCTGAGAGATCTGCTGTCAGTCTCATTGGTGCTCCTTTGTAAATGATCTGACTTTTTTCTCTGGCCACTGACAAGATCTTCTCCTTAGTTTTGCTACAGTATTTCTGGTTGTGGATTTGCTCTTACTTAACTCTCCTTGGTATATTTGTGTTCCTATAACCCTGCTAGGTATATTTTTGCTGCTATACCTGTGCATTCGTATCTTTCATTAGTTGTGGAAAATTCTTATCAATTATCTTTTTATTCCCACATTCATTCTTTCTCTTTTCTCCTTCTGGGATTCCAATTAAATAAATATATATTAGACCTCCTCATTTTATCTTTGTGTCTTATAACTTTCATATTTTCCATCTCCTTACTTCTTTGTACTGCATTCTGGATAATTTCTTCAGATCTGTCTTCCAATTTATTTTTTCTCTATTTTGCAGTGTAGCCCATTCACTGAGGTTTCTTGTCTTGTTTTGTTTTGTTTTTTTAAGATTTATTTATTTATTCCCCCTCCCCTTCCCCTCCTCCTACCCTGCTGTTTTTGCTGTCTGTGTTGTCTTCTCTTCTCATTTTCTCTCCTCTAGATTCACCAGGATTCAATCCTGGAGACCTCTGATGGGGAGAGAGGTGCCCTGTCAATTGTGCCACCTTAGTTCCTGGTTTCTGCTGCACCTCACCTTGACTCTCCCCTTGTCTCTCTTTTGATGTATCATCATCTTGCTGTGTGACTCACTTGCACGGGGCGCTGGCTTACCATGTGGGCCCTCACACAGGCACTTGTGCGGACACTGGCTCACCACGCGCTCGCGCAGGCACTGGCTTGCCGTGCGGGCACCCTTTATCTTCTTCTTTTTCACCAGGAGGCCCCAGGGATTGAACCCAGGTCCTCCCATATGGTAGGCAGAAGCTCTGTCACTTGAGTCACATCTGCTTCCCTGAGGTTTTTATTTTTAACTTTTTATTTTGAAATAAACCTAGACTTATAAAGAAGTTGCAAAAATAAAAAATGTGTAGAGCTCCCCTCTCCCATTCCCCCAATCTTCCCTGATGTCAGCATCTTTACAGAATCTCTGAACAAGGCTCCAAACCAGGCGACTAGCCTTGGTACCATATTCTGAAGTAAAACCTCCAGACTTTATTTGATTTTTGCCTGTTTTCCTACTGATGTCCTGTCTCTGGTCCAGGATCCAACACAAGATTCTACATTTCATTTAGTTGTGGTGTCCTTCAGACTTCGCCAATCTGTGGAGTTCCTCAGCTTCTCTTGGTTTTTCATGATTTTAAAGAGTACTGTCATTTTGTAGAATGTCTCTCAATTTGGGTGTGTCTGATATTTTCCCTTAATTACATTGAGCTCATCATATATTTTGGGCAAGAATACCACAGAAGGGGTGTTTGGCCCTTCTTGGTGTAGCACATCAGACACTGAGGTTGCTGCATTAATGTTAGCCTCAGTCATTTGGTTAAGATGATGTCTGCCAGGTCCTCCACTGTAGAGTGATTATTTTCCCCTTTGTAATTTTTTTTTTGGGGGGGGAGATACCAAGGATTGAATCTGGACCTCATATATGTGAAGCAGGTGCTCAACCACTAAGCTACACCTGCTCTACTCTCCCATTGTTTTTTTTAAACGCATCACCTTTTTGTTTTGTTTTTAAAGATTTATTTTTTATTTCCTGCCCCCCCAATCCCTCCATTGTCTGCTCTCTGTGTCCATTCACTGTGTGTTCTTCTATGTGCTTGTATTCTTTTTTTTTTTAAGATTTATTTTTTATTTATTCCTCTCCCTTTCCCTGCCCCCCCCATTTGTCTGCTCTCTCTGTCCATTTGCTGTGTGCTCCTCTGCGACCCCTTCTATCCTTATCAGTGGCACCAGGAATCTATGTTTCTTTTTGTTATGTCATCTTGTCTGTCAGCTCTCCATGTGTGCGTTGCCATTCTTTGGCAGGCTGCACTTTCTTTCGTGCTGGGCGGCTCTCCTTACAGGGCACACTCCTTGCATGTGGGGCTCCCCTATGTGGGGGACACCCCTTGCATGGCAGGGCACTCCTCACGCACATCAGCACTGCGCATGGACCAGTGCCACACAGGTCAAGGAGGCCCGGGGTTTGAACTGCGGACCTCTCATGTGGTAGGCAGATGCTCTATCTGTTGGGCCAAGTCTGCTTCCCTGCTCATATTCTTATTAGGTGGCCCCAGGAACTGATCCTGGGACCTTTCTGAAGTGGGAGGGAGGCAATTACTCTCTTGCGCCACCTCAGCTCCCTGTTCTGCTACGTCTTCTTATTTTCTGTCCTCTGTGTCTCTTGTTGCATCATCTTGCTGCGCCAGCTCTCCGCACCAGTTGGCACTCCTGCATGTGTTGACTTTCCCACGCTGGGCGGCATTCTCACGCAGGGCAGCTCTCCTGCATGGAGCTGCATTCCAGCATGGGCCGGCACTCCGCATGGGCCAGCTCACTGCATGGGCCAGCTTGCCCTCACCAGGAGGCCCTGGGCATTGAACCCTGGACTTCCTATACAGTAGACGGGAGCCCAATTGGTTGAGCCACATCCGTTTCTCCCATTGTATTTAATATGTATCTTTTGGTGGAATAAATTGAGATTATGCAAATATCCTGTTTCTTCTCATACTTTTGCTCACTCATCTTAGCATCCATTGATGACTCTTGCCTGTTACAATTATTCCTGTGGTGTTTGCCCAGTAATGATTGTCTATTTCCATAATTACCTTTATGGCTATTAATGGAAATTCTACTATAAAGAAGAGCTATCCCTTCTTCTCCATTTATTTATTCAGTTATTTGTTAATGCCAGTATGGATTCATATGTCTGGCATCCCACTGTGTGACTAAACCACTATTTAACATTTGGTGAACATTTGCATAGTTTCTAGTTTTTTGTTGTTTTTTAATTTTATGTCTCTCCCCTTCTCCCCTCCCCCCCCCCCATTGTCTGCTCTCTGTGTCCATTTGCTGTGTGTTCTTCTGCATCCACTTGCATTGTCAGGTGGCACTGGGAAACTGTGTCTCTTTTTTGGTGCGTCATCTTGCTGCATCAGCTCTCCGTGTGTGCAGGCTCCTGGGCGGGCTGCGCTTTTTTCACGCAAGGCGGCTCTCCTTGCAGGGCGCACTCCTTGTGCATGGGGCACCCCTACGCGGGGGGCACCCCTGCGTGGCACGGCACTCCTTGAGCGTGGCAGCTCTGCGCGTGAGCCAGCTTACCACATGGGTCAGGAGGCTCTGGGTATCAAACCCTGGACCCTCTGATACAGTAGGCAGATGCTCTATCAGTTGAGCCACGTCCGCTTCCCAGTTTCTAGTTTTGGGCTATTCCAAATACTGCTACTGTGAACCCTCTACTACACATTTCTGCTGGGCCCATACCTAGGAGTAGAGCCACTGAGGATATGCATCTGTTCAGGTTTAGCAGGCACAGTCTAACAGTTTCCAAAGTGGTTGTATCAATTTATACTCTTGTTAGCAAGATTATTTCAGTTTGTGCTCTTCCACCTCCTTACCAGCACTTGATATTTTATATCTTTTTCATTTTAGTCATTCTGGTGGATGAATAGTGATAGTGCCCTGAGCTTTTCATTTTAATTTCCCTAATTCATATTTTTCATACTTTGAAGACCAATTGGGTATTCTTTTTTATGAAGGACCTATAGCTATCCTTTGCCCATTTTCTTACTAGGTTGTCATTTTCTTATTGATTTATAGAATTTCTTCGTATGTTGTGGGTACAAGTCCTACATAAGATATCTTCTCTGACACTGTGGGTTGCCTTTTTAAAGGTGCAACAGGAACTTTTATGACTACATGTTCTTAATTGTAATATTATCCCATTTATTCATTTTTTAAATTGCTAGTGCTTTTTGTGTCTTGGTCAAGAAATTTTTGCATACTCCAATGTCACAAAGATGTTTTCCTCTGCAAGCCTTTTGCTTTTACCTTTTTCATTTAGATCTGCAGCTTATCTGGAATTGATTGGTGTGTGTGTGTGTGTGTGTGTGTGTGTGTGTGTGTTTGTGTGTTTGCTGTGAGGTAGGGGTCAAGACACACATTTTTTTCCATGTGGATATCTAACTGACCCAAGACAGTTTATTGAAAAGCTACCTTCTCTCATCTGCACTGCATTGTTGCCTTTGTCATAAATCAGATGTCTCTGCTTGTGTGGCTGTTTCTGGACTTTGTATTCTGTTCCATTGTTCAATTTGTCCTTGTCCCACACCATCTTAATTATTGCAGCTTTAGAAAAAAATCTTGATATCTGGTCATGAAAGTCCTCCAGCTTAGTTATTCTTTAGTATCGCATTGTCTGTTTTTAGCTCTTTGCATTTCCTTATAAAATTTAAAATTAGCTGGTCAATTTCCACCAAACACACACACACATACACACAAACTACATGAATTTTGGCTGGTATTTCGTATGTCTCTGTTTATTTAGACTGTAGATTCTTTCACTAATGTTCTGTAGTTTTGAGTGTAAAGATCTTGCACATCTAAAATTGAATTTATTTTTAGGTATTTGATTATTGATTCTATTATAAATGATATTATTTTTTAAGGGTATTTTTCTATTTGTTAGTGTAATGGATTTTTTTTTTTTTTGGTATATTGACCTTATATCCAGTAACCTTGTTAAAAATCACTTATTAATTCTAATGATCTGTTGATAGATCCTTTAGAATTTTCAACATATACAATCATGTCATTTTTATAAAATGTCTGTTTTATTTCTTCCTTTCCAATATTTTTGCTTTGTCTTTCTTTTTCTTGTCTTATTGGACTTTCAGTGCTAAATAGAAGTGCGCTAAGTAGAAGCAAGTGAGGGCATCCTTGTCTTTTTCTCAATGTCAGAGGGAAAGGTATCAATATTTTGTAGATATTCTTTATCAGACTAAAGAATTTCTTTTCTATTCCTGGCTTGTTTTTGTTTTTTTCCCATGCATGGGTGTTGAACTTTGTCAAATGCTTTTTTTGTTGTTGAGTTTTTAACAATTATATTAACAGTCTAAATGTGTTAATTGTTTCCTCTTAGTCCCCAATGATGGTGCTTCCTTTTCAGTTGGTGATCTTTGTTTTTCATAATCTGTAGGAAATCGGAGGGTCTAAACCAAGGATGCCTTAGAGATGCTTTTGACAGGCGGTGGGGGTGCTGCGGATCCCCCCCAGCCCCAGTGCCACGTGGCTAGGGGCTCCCTGTCCTGGTCTACTCTTCTTTTTTGTTTCTTGTTTTCCTTCATTCTCTTTTTGTCCTCTTTTGGAGACAACTTCCTTCCTTCCTTTCCAGAATCCCTTACTCTCTTTGCACCCAGAAATGCCAAAAAGAAAAAAAGAAAAAAAAAGTTCTTCTGCAGCACTGAGCTGCTCTGAAGTAGGAGGAGCTCGCAGGGCGTCTAGTCCACCCTGCTGCCCAGAGCGGGACCCCCACTCACTCTTAGTCCACTCTTAAAAGGCCTCCACGGCCTCCCGCTGCCAGACACAGCAGCCACGCCCCTGCCCCCCTGCCCTGGCCCAGCAGCCTCCCCACAGCTGACCCTCCTTCCCGAGGCTGCCGGAAGCGCGCATCCTCGCTCATCTCCAGACTTGGGGACACCACCACCCCCGGCGCCTCCTCCCGTAGACCCTGCCTGGGCAGCTCATCCCGCCGCAGGATGGAACGCGCGACTTCCCAGGCTCAAGGAAGGGGCGGCACGTCCACCCCACTGCTCAGACCCAAAGCCCGGCGCCACCCCCCGTCTCCCTCCCCGGTGCCCCCCACACTCGGGTCACTGGCAGCGAGTCCTGCTGTTAATCCTCCACACCCGTGGTTCCTGGGCTGGGCCACTGGGTGGGGGGCGTCTCGGGCGGGTCCTGGGCAGGTGCTCGGGGGCCGTGGGCCCCGGGGGTGCTGCATCAACCTCCCCCTGCATGCCGGCGCCCTGACCCGATCTGTTCTCTCTCCTCCCCGCCTCACCCGCCCGTCGCGTCCGCCTGGGCCGCCGCCCGCTCACGTCTGCATGGCAGAAGTCCTCCAGCTCCGCGTCCTCCGAGGCCTCGGAAACCTGCCAGTCCGTTAGCGAGTGCAGCTCCCCCACCGCGGTCAGTGCTCCCGCCAGCGCTGGGAGGCAGGGAGGGTGCAGAGGCGGCTCGGCCCCACCCTGGGCCCCCCACCATCGCCAGCTGACCCCCACACATACCCTGCCCTGGTGCCACCACCGCAGGGAGGGTCCAGATCCAACCCAGAGCTTGTGTACCCAGCACCCGTTCCCGTGGGCCAAGCTGCCTGGGCACCCCGCCTGCCGTCCCACCCCCCACGACTTTCCCTCCCCAGCCGCCCGCCCTGCCTCTGGGCCCGGGGGCACCCCCTGTGTTCGGCCTCAACCTTCACCCTCGGCCATCACTGTGTGCCTGCGGCCCCCCAGCAGGTGGGGGCCTAGAGCAGGGGCCCCGGGGCAGCAGGCCCTGACCCACCCGCCACGCCCCACAGGACTGGTCCAAGGCCGGCCCCCACGAGCAGCCCGCGGGCGCCACCCTGCAGCGCAGGAAGGACCGAGTGGAGCTCCTCCGGGACGCAGAGCCGGGCCCCGCCGGCGGGGGCGCCCCAGGCCCCGGTGGGGAGGAGGCCCCACGCCCCCGGATGTCCCCTGCCACCATCGCAGCCAAGGTAGGTGGACGGCTGCCTCAACAACCCAGCCAGGCCCCCACCGCCGTCCGGGCAGCCCTGACCACCTGGCGGGGGTGCCCCGAGGCCGGGCGGCACAGAGAGGGGTGGGGGGGGCGGCCGAGGCTCAGTGTTGACCTCTCCCCACCCCAGCACGGCGAGGAAGTGTCCCCTGCGGCCAGTGACCTGGCCATGGTGCTGACCCGCGGCCTGAGCCTCGAGCACCAGAAGAGCAGCCGGGACTCGCTGCAGTACTCGAGCGGCTACAGCACGCAGACCACCACGCCCTCGTGCTCCGAGGACACCATCCCCTCCCAAGGTGGGCTCCGGGGGCGCCGCGAGGGGAGAGGACGCCCTCCACCAGGCGCAGCCCAGGCGGGGGGACGGGGCCCGTGCAGAGCCCGGCTCACCGCCTCCCGCGGCCTCCCAGGCTCTGACTACGACTGCTACTCGGTGAACGGGGACGCGGACAGCGAGGGCCCGCCCGAGTTCGACAAGTCGTCCACCATTCCCCGCAACAGCAACATCGCCCAGAACTACCGCCGCCTGCTCCAGACCAAGCGGCCGGCCTCCACCGCGGGGCTGCCCACGGCCACGGGCGCCGGCCTGCCCTCGGGCGCGCCGCCCGGCGTGGCCACCATCCGCCGCACGCCCTCCACCAAGCCCAGCGTGCGCCGCGCCTTCTCCAGCGCCGGCCCCATCCCCATCCGGCCCCCCATCGTGCCCGTGAAGACGCCCACGGTGCCCGACTCGCCCGGCTACGCGGGGCCCGTGCGGGCGGGCAGCGAGGAGTGCGTCTTCTACGCCGACGAGGCCGCCTCGCCACTGGCCGCGGACCTGGCCAAGGCCTCCCCCAAGAGGCTCAGCCTGCCCAACACCGCCTGGGGCAGCGCGGCCCCCGAGGCCGCCCCCTACCCCGGGCCGGCCGAGGGCGACGAGGAGCAGCAGCAGCTGGCCGCCAACCGGCACAGCCTGGTGGAGAAGCTCGGGGAGCTGGTGGCGGGCGCCCACGCCCTGGGCGAGGGCCAGTTCCCCTTCCCCAGCGCCCTGTCGGCCGTCCCCGCTGAGGGGACGCCCACCCCGCCCCCGGCCGCCGCCGGCGACCCCCCGGCCGAAGACATGCTGGTGGCCATCCGGCGGGGGGTGCGGCTCCGCAGGACGGTCACCAACGACAGGTCGGCGCCCCGCATCTTGTGATGGCGCCCCCTCCCCACCCCCTCCGGCCTCGGCCGGGGGCAGGTAGCCCGGGCTCCTCTCGGCACAGGGAGGAGAGACCCCCGAGGGAGCCACCGGGAGAGCAGAGCCAGGGGGGCCGCTTTTCTTTTTTTTTTTTTTTTAAGTCACATGAGGCAAAGCCACTTTATAGGAAGAGACCCCAGCTTCGAGTTCAGCATTTACTAAATAGGAAGTGACTCCCTTTGCCGGCCTCACCAGGACGGAGCCGGCAGGCCTGGAACTGGGGTCTGTTTTATACGTCCCTCCTCTCGCTCCTCGCAGACCCCACCCAACAGTTCCCCCACCCAGGGCCTGGCCCTTCCCGGCCGGGGGAGCCCATCCCGGCTCATCCGGCCCAGCATCTCCCTGGGGTCAGCGGGGCCTCTGCTCTTCCTCTCGCCTCCCGGGCCTCTCCCTGGCTTCTCTCCGTCTGGGAAGCAGGGGTCCACGGAGGGGCCCAGAGCCTGGGCAGTGGGCTCAGGTACCTGACATGGCCGAAGAGCTTGGCGGGTGGCCGGGGAGCAGGTGGAGGTTGGGAGCCCAGGCCAACCTGTGGGGCAGAGGTCCGGGGGGGCTGCCTGGAGGAGGCGCAGGGGACCCTGAGGCAGCTTCTGCGTCCTCACTTCCTCTCCCCGATGAGGAAAGGCTGAAGTGGGGGGTGCGGCCCCTCAGAAACTAGGGGCAGCAGGGAGAGGAGCGGGGGTCCGGGGCCCTGGGGTCTTCTGGTCGGCCGAGGAGGAGCTGCTTCCAGACGTCCGGCTCTCATCCGGGCACGTGGAGACTTTGATGGCCCTTCGGGGTCATGTTTTGGCCACCTTTCGGGGGTGGGAGCTGAAGCTGTAGAGGGTTGTGTTGGGGGCGTATTTTATGAATATGACGGTGAAATGGACTTTGTGGACGAGGACTGTGTGTGAGGGCGAGGTGGCAGAGGAGGCTGAGCGGCTGAGGGCCCAGGGGCCCCACAGGCTGCCGGGCTTCGGCAGGAAAGGAGGGTGGGAATGGCTCCCCGAAAGCGGGGAGCGGCTGTTATTCTCTCCAGCGTCTGGAGCGTAGCCAAAATGCGGTTCTACAGGGGCAAGGGCCGGGCCGCCAGGCCCGTGCTGCAAACCGAGCGAGCAAGCTGCAGGCGGGGGTCCGGCCCAGGCGGGGGGCGGGGGGAGCAGGTCCCGGGAGGTTGGCTTTGACTCTCTGTCACCAGAGGAGATGCCAGCCCAGGGCCGCCCCGCTGCGTCCCTGGTCTCGTGCTGGCAGCAGGGAGGGGCGGGGGTGTCCCCACCTCCACGCACGACCCCGGGTCACGCCGAGGCCAGGCAGGTGTAAGCAGGTGAGGGGAGGGCGAGCGGAGGGCGTCTGGTGCGGGAAGGCCGGGGGCGCGGAGGGGCTCTGGAGCCGCCCCGGGTCAGGGGAGCGGGCTCCCCCCCGGCCTGGACGGGGTGCGCCGGTCCGAGCCCCTGGGCCCCGGGCTCCGGGTCCTGGCGGCGGTGGGCCGTGGCCTGGTGAGCCCGGGATCCGGGCCGGGGCTCCCAGAGGGCTGAGGAAGAAGGTTCCCTGTAAGTTGCGGGTCAGAGCAGTGGCCGGGCGCCCGGCCCACCCAGCGGAGGCGACGCCAGAGCCTCGGGTGCGGGCCTGGAGAGGAGCCCGGGCAAGGAGTGGCGGCGGCGCCCTCGGGCGCGCAGAGGGCTCAGGAGAGCAGGGGGCGGCTCGGGGAGCCCTGGGGGGGGGGGCGGGGGGCTTTGCGCGGCACCCGCCCCCCCGGGGCCGCGTCAGGGGCTGGCCCGCGTGGGCCGATGGCCGGAGATGCAGGGTGCGTGACGACAGGAGGGCGAGGGGGGCGGGGGGGCAGCCCGGCGCTGCCTCTGCTTCCCCGGGGGCTGTGGCTGGTCCGGGGGTCCTGGGAGGAAGCGCTCCCTCCTCCCTGGGGGGGTGGCAGTGCCAGGCCCCCGGCCCCCGCTCCGTGGGGTGGGAGCCCCTGGGATTGGAGGCCAGGTGGAAGGTGGGGGCTTACCAGGCAGGGGGCTGTGCGGGCCGGCCCCCCGGGGCTGTACATAACTTGTCCCCCCCTGTGACCCGCCCCGACCTCCGTCGAGTTAGTGCCCACCTCGTAGCCCACCCCCTGCCCCGGGAGCCAAGCCAGCCGTCCCACGTCACAAACTTTGGTTTGGGGGGCTTTTCGTTCATTTTAGTTTTCATTTTGTACAGAGACATCTTCTTTTCAAAAGCGTCTTTTGACTGAAGTAACTTTTCTGGTGCTGTTGTTAACTTGTTCCTTTTTTTTTTTTTTTTTCTCTTTTTTTAATTTATTTTCCCACCCCAGGCCTCCCCTCCCGGATCCTACTCACCCCTCCCCACCCCCGGGCCGCCGCCATCCCATCGGAACCATATTGTTTCTTTCCTTTCTGTCGGTTTTGGGTAAATTATCCTCTCTCCCCCACCCCCCCTTCCTCCCCTTGATTAAATAGTCACTGCTACAAGTAACAAATGCACTGTGAAGATTCCAGTATTAATAAAGTGGTACTGTAACTAACAGCGACCTCCCTCCTGCCTGCGCCCCCCCACCCTTGGGCCCCCTTTCCTGTCCCAGGTCCCAGAGCTGGGGGTGCGGGGGGCTCCGGGGAGCCGCACTCAGGTGCCAGGACCTAGACCTTTAGATGTCCCCGCCCCCCCCACCTCAGGCCCTGCCGGGGTCAAAAGCCACGTCGCCCCCCAGCACTGGAAAGGGGCAGGCTGGCCTAGGCCTACCTCGAGCACCACGAACCCCCACCCACCGCCCCTGGCCGTGGCGCCGTCCTTTCCAAGGCCCCGGGGGTGTCTGGGTGGGACCAGGCCCCCCCCCCACCGCTGGCAGGTGGCCAGCGGGGCCCCTTGGTGGGCGGCGGGGGCTGCAGGAGAGAGGGAAGGGCTCAGGGCCTCCCTGGCCGATGCTGAGCAGACAGGCCGAAGCAAACCAAAACTAAGCAGGTGTTTAATAGAAAAAATAAAAGCAGCGGGAGGAACATCCGCCACGGCAAGACGAGGCATTCTGCCCGCCCTCTCCAGCGCCCCTCTCAGGCTGGCTTGGAAAGTCGCGCGGAGTCTCCCAGTCCCCACGAGTGCCTCGTCCTCGCCCGCCCACTGGGCGCAGTTCTGGCCTCCGCAGGAGACGTTCAGCGCTGGCTGGGGGGGACGGGCGGCGTGAGGGCGGTGCCCCAAGGGGCCACAGGCTCTGTCCTGTGTGCCTTAGATGCCCCGGGCCCCCCACGGGCCAGGCGAGGCCACGCGGGGTCCGAAGGTGGAAGCCGAGCCCTTCCCTGGCACACGCTCCTCCAGGGAAAAGCTCTTTCCAGGGCTCCTCTCCAAGGGGGGCTGCCCTGGCACAATCCCGGGCCCCGCGGCTCCTGGGTGAGCCCCGGCCCTCCGCTGCCCCACCCAGGTCGCCCGCAGGCCACTCAGGGCAAGAGGCCTGGTGTGTCCCCCGCCCTCACTGGCGTCACGGAGCCAGCGGTGCTGTTGTCGGCCCCCGGGCGCCCGGCTGGGAGGTGGCGGGCGGCCGGGGCGGGGGGTACAGCCGGGGGGCCGCGCACTGCAGCGGCGGCGGGGCACCGCGGGCCCGGGGGGTGGGCGCCTCGCAGTCCTGCCAGTTGACCACGGAGCTCTGTTTACCTGCAGGGGAGAAAGCGAGACCGCAGGGGTGGCCGGGAGCTTTCATCCCCTCCCCCAAGACCACGCCACGCTGCGCTCAGCTCCCCACCCAGGGCACATCTCGGCTTGGACATGCCCCCAGTGCTGGGGAGCAGAGCCTGTGCCAGGAGGGTGCCAGCTCTGCCTGCTGACGTGGACTCAGGCGCCCCGGCCTCCCGCCCTCAGCCCCAGCCCTCCACTCGGGGCTCCTTACAGCAAGAGCAGTACAGCATTTCCATGACCCGGAAGCAGTTGTCCAGAAGGGCCTTGGGCCGCACCGGCTTCAGGCCCGGGGCACTCAGGGGTGACAACACGGCTTCCACCTCGGGGCTGACCTCCACGTCCTGGACAGGAGGAAACCCTTAGCTCTGTGGGGGCCACCGCCAGCCAGGGAGGAGCCAGGGCTCGGGTCACGGGAGAACTGTGGGGGCCACCGGCCTTCCGTGCCAGCGGCAGCACCAGGCTCCCTGTGACCAGGAGGCCGGGAGCAATTTCACAGCCGCTTCCTGCAGGCACCAAGTTTCCTGAGAGGGTCCCAGCTGACGCCCCTCACACAAGCCCAGTTCAAAGGCTTCTTTTTCCAGCTTTAGAAAAGTGACAGCCGAGCCAGAGCAAGGAGCAAGCTGGGGGGGGCTGCGGGCAGCCTCGCTGTTCGCACTTGAGCGTGGACCACCGGTCGCGGAGGAGAGACTCGGGGGCGAACTGCCCTCTGGGAAGCCGAGATCTCCATGGACCGCAAGGAGCAGGGGACAGGACCTACAGGATGGGACTGAGGACACTGCGGGGCAGGGCCAGGCCCCAGCCCCGAGCTCAGGTGGCTTCTCTCCTCAATACTCAGCCAAAAGGAACCGGTGCTGGGCCCAAATGGTGTGGGTGCACTGCGCGGGCCAAGGGAGGGGCGCCCCCACGCACCGTGGGCCCAAGCTGGGCGTGGAGGGGTTTACCCCTGAAGGAGGCCGGGCCCTGATGTGAGGCCTTGGCCCCTTGGGGCCTCGTGCCATCCAGAGACCCTCAAAGGCAAGGGCGGCTGGCAGGGGACCCTCTTCCGAAAGCCACCCACAGAAGAGCAGCTTGGCGGTTCCTCAGGGAGTTGGGCAGGGAATTACCAGAGGACCCGGCAAGTCCACATCTACGTCTACACGCAAAGGAGTCGAAAGCAGGGACTCGTCCGGCAGTGTTCACAGCAGCTTTCTTCACAATGGCCAAAGGGTGGGAGCTACCCAAGGGCCCCTCAGCAGGTAAATGGATAATCAAAACACCGCACGTCCTTTGTTACGTCGGAATGTTAGCCAGCCAAAAAAAGGTATGGAGTTCTGATCCAGGCTACAACACGGATGAACCTTGAAACTATCATGCTGAGTGAAATAAGCCAGACACAAAAGGATAAACATTGTCTGAGTCCACGTATGTGCAGCACCCAGAACAGGCAAATTCTAGAGAGTGAAAGTGGATTGACTGAGCGTTTCCAGGCCTGGCAGAGGCAGGAGGGGGGCGTCAATGCCTGATGAATAGAGTTTTGGAAATAGTGGTGATAGTGGCCCAACATTGTGAGTGTAATTAATACCACTGAATTGTACATGTAAAATGGTTAAATTAGCAGATTTTATGTTATATATATTTTACCACAAAAAGAAATTAAAAAAAAGCCTCTGGCAAACAGCTGCACTAACAGTCATCAGCAGGGGGCTCTGCTCCCTTCTGAGTCCAGCACAGCCCCCAGGGACTCCAGGGGCGTTTTTTCTTTTCTTTTCTCTTGGCAGGAACATTAATGGAAGCAAGAGAAAGATGTGGTACAAGGTTCAAGAGCCACACAGGAGGCTCTGGTTTTGCCTTGTACAAGGAGAAGCGGGCACAAGGAGAAGGGAACATAAAATGAGGTCGGGGAATCAGCATTGCTGGATGCAATTCCAGACATTGCTCCAGCCCTGTCTCTCAGCAAGCCGTGAGACTACAGCCCAGAAGTTAAATGACTCGTTCAAGGTCACATGCCGGAAGCAAAGCTGCAGCTAGGATCCTGCGTCCAAGTCCTAGGCCAGCTCCCCTTCAACCGCATCACACACCATCCGGAGATTTAAAACAGAGGGAAGGAAGAGGATTTGGCTCAATGGATACAGCATCTGCCTACCACATGGGAGGTCCAGGGTTCAAACCCAGGGCTCCTAACCCGTGTGGAGCTGGCCCATGCGCAGTGCTGATGTGTGCAAGGAGTGCCGTGCTACGCAGGGGAGCCCCATGCGCAAGGAGTGCGCCCCATAAGGAGAGCCGCCCCACGCGAAAGAAAGTGCAGCCTGCCCAGGAGTGGTGCCGCATACACAGAGAGCTGACGCAGCAAGATGACATAACAAAAAGAGACACAGATTCCCGATGCCACTGACAAGAATATAAGTGGACACAGAAGAACACACAGCAAAAAGATACAGAGAGTAGACACGGGGCGGGGGGGGAATAAATAAAAATAAATCTTTAAAAAAATAAAACAGGGAAATCTAAAGCATGGTTCCTTCATAAATTAAATCAATTTCCAAAACCAGGTATAATGTATGTTACCACAATAAAAATAAAAAAGCTAGGCACATTCAGAGGAGCAGGTCATAGGCAGCTAACATCGTTAGAGAGAAGAGAAATTTAAATCTGAATTGTTATTATAAATAGCCGTATGTACAGTATTTTTAGAAAGAGAACTCCAGGCTGGCAACAAGACCCAGGCCGGGTGGGTAGGCCACAATCCCCTGGTGGTCCTCCCCATGCCCCCTGCCCTCAGTTCCTGAGACCCTCACCTAAACCAGAAACCTCTAGAAGAAAACAGGACCGAAAAAGGCCTTGAGTCTCTTTCCCCGTCAACCCTGTCACCCACCTCTCCCCTGGGGACAAAAGCCACACCGAGAGGCCATGGGGTCTGCACCCTCGGCCAGGAATTGAGAGCGTCCCCACCCTCCGCGCCGAGAAAGTCCAAGGCAGCTGCAGGACAGCTGCTCGCCCTGAGCCCTTTCGCAGTCGGAGGCTCGCAGCTGCTGTGTGCTGTTCTGGAGCCCAGGGCTGGGTCCAGCAGGTGAGGCCCGGTGGGCTGAGAAGGGGGGCAGGGGGGCGGCCTCGGGACAGCTGTGCACGAGGGTCCTGAGGAAGGCTGTGAGGGGGCTGGGGGAGCAGAGTGAAACAGGGTGCGGGGGAGGTGCCACGGCGCCCTACACTGTCACTTTACTTTTGGTAACGACTTGGGCTTTTGAGAGGACTTCTATCCCTGAAGCCTCAACTCAGCCCTCTGGGAGCGCAGGTATCAGGAACCTCATTGATTTTCTAGTTAATTAAAGCCCTTGGGGAAGCGGACTTGGCCCAGTGGATAGGGCGTCCGTCTACCACATGGGAGGTCCGCGGTTCAAACCCCGGGCCTCCTTGACCCGTGTGGAGCTGGCCCATGCACAGTGCTGATGCACGCAAGGAGTACCCTGCCACGCAGGGGTGTCCCCCGTGTAGGGGAGCCCCACACGCAAGGAGTGCACCCCATAAGGAGAGCCGCCCAGCACGAAAGAAAGTGCAGCCTGCCCAGGAATGGCGCCACACACACACAGAGCTGACACAACAAGATGACGCAACAAAAAGAAACACAGATTCCTGTGCCGCTGACAACAGAAGCGGACAAAGAAGAAGATGCAGCAAATAGACACAGAGAACAGACAACTGGGGCGGGTTGGGGGGGGCGGCGATAAATAAATCAATCAATCTTTAAAAAAAAAAAGCCCCTGGTTGGCATTAGGGTTCGCTTTGGGTTGTACGTTCCATGGGTTCTGACCAATGGGTCGTACCCTGATCCACTACTACAGCATCCTGCTGAACCGTTTCATGGCTCTAAAACCCACCTTGAGCTCCATCCTTCCCCCCACCCCCAAAGGGGCCTCATTTTCTAGATGCAGAAAGAAAGTGAGAGAGATTGAGGGACTTGTCTAGGATCCCAGAGCGAGATAGACAGAGTGGGGTTTCTCCTCCCCCAGCCCCTGCCAGCCTCCCTGGCCTCCACCTCCTTCCAGAGGCTTCCTTTCCCACCTCTCCCGCACCCTGCAGGACAGGTCCACCTGCTCCCTCGCCAGCCCCGGGCCCCCTGCCCACCCGCCCCTCGGCGAGCTCACCGTGAGGCCTCGCTGGACATCCAGCAGCAGCGCCTGCACGTCCTCCAGGTACTTCCAGGATGGGTGGCCCTCGAGCAGCACCTCCTGCACCAACTCAGTCGTGCTGAGGCTCACCCAGACCCACAGGTAGCGCAGCTCCTGCTCGCTCACCTGCGCCTTCTGCTGTGGGGACAGGAGGAAGCGTCAAACCCCCAGACACGCCCCCCGGCTCCCCCCACCCCCCACTAGGACCCCTGCACAGGAAGCAGACGGCGGGGTGTGCAGTCGCTGGAACAGCCTGTCCTCCGTGGGTGGCCAAGGGCAGGCCCCTGGCGACACGATGCCTGCCGAGACCGACTGGCCCACGGGGGCCCTCCCCCAGCCCAGGAGGGGATTCTCACCAGCCTGGTGACGTTGGCGATCCGGAGCACCCCCTCGTAAGGCACGACGATCCTGTAGTTGATGGGGAAGTAGTGTTTCTGGGGGGTTCGAGGACAAAACGTGAGGTCAGAGGCAGAAACGGCTGGGACAGTCTCCCCAGCCGCCAGGACGACTTTCCGTGTGGGAGGAGAGGACCTCGGACATTCTGTTTGGTAGCAGCTGTGACCCTCAATGGAGATGACATAGTTAGCTCCCAGATGGGAAGGGACAGCTCTCACTCCTCCAGGACACAGGGAAGACCGAAACAGAATGCTTACTTCCTGCTAAGGTGGGAGTTTCCAGCCAGGTGCTAAGCCTACTCAGCCTTTTGCAGAAGATGAAAATGTTCTAAAATCAGATTGCAGCGATGGTTGCAGAACTCTGTGACTACTAAAAACCACTGAATTGTACACTTTAGAGGGGTAGATGGTGTGATATGTGAATTATATCTCTATGAAGCCATTTTAAAAAAAAAGAAGACTTAGCCACATGGGCTCCTGCGCCCCACAAAAGGAGCTGAACATTCCAGTTTCCAGTTCCTAGGACTTCTCAAGGGTCTCCTGGAGTCTACTCAGGAGTGAGGGCAGACAAGGGGGAGGTTTGGGGACCTGGGATGGCGGGAGAAGGGCCAGGAGGCACTGGCAGGTGCACAGGATGTGTGTGAAAGGCAGAGCAAGGGGCTGGGGTAACTCGAGGTCAGCACGGGGCCCAGGAGGGGAGCCAGGGGCTTGGGGACAGCGGGTTACCATGTACTGAAGCCGGTTCCGGTACTGCAGCTTGTCCCGCAGAAAGCCCGTGACCACGCATTCCTCGCTTGGGGTCAAGTCCTCGTTCCCCAGGGCCACGCCAAGGAGAATCCCGAGATCTGTGGGGCACCCAACAGGAGCGCGTGAGCCACGTCCACCTGCGCTTGCTGCCCTTGGGGGCGCAGGTGAGGGCAGGCCAGCTGGGAGGTGCACCCCCGCTTCCCCCCGGCAGAGACCCCGGACTCACGCCCAGGTCACCTTCCGGCCTCCCCCCACTCCTGTCCACAGGGCAGGCACAGCCCCCCTAGCGGCTGCCGCTGGGTGTTCCGTGGGGGATCCAGGAGACAGGGGCTCTAGTTCCAGCCCTTGTGTCGCAAGCCATTCTCTTCCCTGCTCTTTCTGTCCCTGGCCCCCCGCTCAGTTAAATGCACCAGCGGACTGGTGGGGGGCCTTTCCGTTTGGTCATCCTGGGCTCTCAGGGGACCTCACCCGAGCAGTCTTTCTCCCTGCCAACGAACGTCCCTGAGACGTTCTCAGCCTTCACCACCAGGGGTCACTGTGACTTCAAAAAACAGACTTAGGGTTTCCCAGTGACTCCAGGGTAGCTGAAAAGATTCACAAAAGTATCTGAGAGAATTTGCCACAAATACGGCCAAGGGTTAAGTCAACTAGGGCAGAAAGAACAAGAGAAATCCGAAAAGTCAGCCTCAAGAAAAAGATAAATTCAAGCTGAAACAGACGTTGTTTTTCTCTTATCCAAATATAAAGCTTTTTATTTTGAGATAGATAGATAGATATATACACACGTATTTTATGAGGTACCAGGGATGGAACCCAGGACCTGGTACATGACAAGCAAGCACTCAACCACTGAGCAACATCTGCTCCCCTGATTTTATTTTAATAATACTCAATGCAGGCCAAGTAGGGATGCTCTCATCCTGGAAAGCAATTTGGCAAATTTTATTAATGGACTTAGTAATGTTCACACACTTTGACACACTAAACTCACTCTTATGAACAAGAAAAGGAAGAGAGAGAGAAGGAAAAAAGAGTCAAAGGATTTGCGGAAAAGATATACATCGCAGCATTGTTTTGTAATCATGAAAATCTGTAAGTGCCCTAGATGTTCAGTAATCATGGATGTAGCCAATGCAAGTTACAATGTCAAAGAATGTATACTTATGTGATGAGAAAGAAATTATAGGGAAACGGACTTTGGCCCAGTGGTTAGGGCGTCCGTCTACCATATGGGAGGTCCGCGGTTCAAACCCCGGGCCTCCTTGACCCGTGTGGAGCTGGCCATGCGCAGCGCTGATGCGCGCAAGGAGTGCCGTGCCACGTAGGGGTGTCCCCCGCGCAAGGAGTGCGCCCGTGAGGAGAGCCGCCCAGCGTGAAAAAAGAGAGCAGCCTGCCCAGGAATGGCGCCGCCCACACTTCCAGTGCCGCTGACGACAACAGAAGTGGACAAAGAAACAAGACGCAGCAAATAGACACCAAGAACAGATAACCGGGGGGGGGGGGGGGGAATTAAATGAATAAAAATAAATCTTTAAAAAAAAAAAAGAAAGAAAGAAAGAAATTATAATGTGCTTAGTGACATTTTTAAAAAATCATGACTATGATTCAACACTGTATCTGCATGACCTGAATTGTTAGACACGTGACACATAGAAAATGTGGTGGAAAGAAGCGCACCAAATCTGTATGGGGGAGGCTTATGTTCCTTATATTTTGCAGAACACTTTTTATGTTCTACAATTGCTATCTATTCCTGTTATACCCAAAAGCAATCATTAGTTTTTGCAAAAAAAAAAAATCATGAATGTACTTAATGCCACTGAACTGTGTGCTTCAAAAATCATCTCAATTAAAAAAGAGAAAGAACAATGGGGATCCCCGAGGCTGGTTCCTGACCTGCCTGTCAGGTAACAGGAACGGCTGCTGGGACTCCCCTGGCTCATCCCCTGGTAATTAGGGACTTGGGCTCTAACCACTCATCGGTGCCCTCGCGCAGGTGGCGGCACCCTCGGCCGGGGCCACATGGTCCTCCCTCGCTGGCGCGGCTTCTCCTCCACGCCTGCCCGCTCAATCCTGCCGCCCGGCTTTGCTCCTGCTGCTCCCCACCGCCACGCACCCCCCCAGGAACGCTCTCACCCCACTCAGACCCTCTGGTCCCCGCAGGCCCCGTGCCCCACGTGGGCTCCACCCTGACCACGGTGCTTTTGCAAGGTTACAAATTCGCAAGTTCCCGAGGGTGGGGCGTGGGGGGTCTTGCGCCTCTTCTCCCTCTTTCCCTGTGCGCCCCAACACAGCACACAGCGTGGGAACAGAGGAGCCGTGCTGGCCCCGGGCACGGCTTGCTCTCTAGCTCATGCCCAGGGCAGAAGCCCCCTGCCTCCCGACCCTTCCTGCCTCTCCGCCGGTGCTCAGCTCGCCTGCCCTGGGCATCCTCTCGCATGGCAGGCCCCTTGCAAGTTTCCCCAAGACTCCTTGGCCCCCCAGGGTCTCCCCTGCCCACACCCATCTGTCCCCAGCACCATCTGTCTGACTCACTCGTCATCTTGCCCTTAACAAGTGAATTCACGACGCCTGAGCAGCGTCTGGATCTCCTGGAGAGCTGCGTCCTCCCCAGGGCATCCGACTCAAGGTCTGGGTGGGGCCGGAGGACGCGCCTTTCTAACAGTTCCCAGGGATGCTGCTGCTGCCAGCAGGGGGACCAGTGATCTCCCGCCACAGAGGGCAACTGGCATCCCAAGGAGATTTTGCAGAAAAATCCAAAGGTCCATTTTTTAAAAAATCAGAGTCTCTGTCCATGCCGGGGTTCCTTCCCATAAGGCAGCCCCCAAATGGCCTACAGTGCCCACTGGCTGCTTCTCCACCCCCCACCTCTGGCGTGGAACCGGCGTGGCCGGGCACCCGTGGCCTTGTAGCCGGAACGGCATCCGGGAGCAGAAACCCACGTCCGCAGATGCCCCACCTTCCACCGCTGAGCGCCGTCCCGGCTCCACCTGGAGAGACGGGCTGGCAGCAGGTGCCCAGGCAGGGCCGTGCGGCCGCAGCCCACAGCCACACTGTGCCCCCAGACCCTAGCCCCATGTGCCCTAAGGCCCAGTGTACCCCCAACCCTGGCAGGAGGCTTGCCTGGCCCCCCACCTCCAGAGCAGAGAGACCCACAGAGCAGAAGAGAAGGCGAAGGAAGGTCAAGTGAGGAAGGAGCTCCCTTCTGGGCTCCCTGGCCGGGGGCTGGGGGGGAATGCGCCTGGCAATGACCCTTGTGCACCGCAGCCCCCAGCACCCAGCTCGACCTGCATCTCCCTCCCTTTCACAACACCCCCCCCCCAGCCAATCCACACCCACCGTCCAGCTGCTCGTTTCTCCATCTACCCTTTCCAGTCCCACCTCCTGCCCCACCTTTGCGGCAGCGGCTCCTTCAAGCACCCCAGGCTGCCCTTCACCAGCACCCACACTCACCCCTGCCCCAGGCCACGGCCTGCCAGGGCTGCCGTGACCGAGGGAATCACATGCCTCCGCAGTCTGGGCCCACACCAGCTTCCCAGCTGCTCCACCGAGCTCCCCCACCTGGGACACCGACCTCACCCATGGCCCCCCTGGCTGCTCGTGACCTTGACGCCTCCAGATGTCCGGGGCTGGGCCCTCC
The DNA here is from genome assembly GCF_030445035.2 of Dasypus novemcinctus. Classification (NCBI taxonomy): domain Eukaryota; kingdom Metazoa; phylum Chordata; class Mammalia; order Cingulata; family Dasypodidae; genus Dasypus; species Dasypus novemcinctus. The sequence goes on along the minus strand of NC_080690.1, from coordinate 15,996,964 downwards.
GACCCCCCTGAGCTCCCTGACCCTCCGTCACGTCCCTGCGCGGGGCCTGGATAAACCCGCCTCTTCTGTGATCCCTGCACCACCAGCCCAGCTCTGTGTCCCGGGCAGGCAGTTCCTGAGCTCCTGCCCCGGTGCCAGGCCTTGGGGACACAGAGGGACAAAGGGGCAGGGTCCCTGTGGTCTCAGCAGTGACTGTGCGGTGGGCATGTGGGAGGCACCGGGAAAAGGCACTGAATCGGAGTCAACTAAGCTGAATCTTGGAGTCAGAAGGGATCCTGGGCCGGCCTCCCACCCACCAGGCTTGAGAGGCTTCCAGATGCTTTTTTTATCCTCGTTTCAACTTATTTTTCCTTTCGCCGACAACACGCTTTCTGTTTTCAATTTTGTTCTATTACTGGTGGCAGAGGGGCACAGGCTGCCTTCTCCTGACACCTGGGTCCCAGGGAGCTGCAACTTTTCCAGCCCCCCTCTCCCCGCCCCCGGCTGGCCGCACCCAGGAAGGCCGGAGAGCCTCTCTGTGCCCACCCCGGCCCCCGCGGTCCTCCCCTGGGCCGGCAAATCTGAGGACATATGAGGCTGCCACCTCCCCCCACGCCCGCTCCCGCCCAGTGCCCACCCCCTTCACTGTGCCCACCGCTGGGACAGGCCCCCTCACATGTCAGCGGAGAGCCCGGGGTCAGTGGAGACCCCGGGGGCAGAGGGCGGCGGGTGGGAGACCCCGAGGAGGGCTGCAGCTAAGCCGGGAAGCATCTCAACTTCTCAGCGGCAAGAAAGCCCGAGTTGCCATGGTTACGGTGGAGCCCGGCTCTGGGCCAAGGCCTGGGGGCAGGTGCCCGGATCTCCCGGTACTCACAGCGCAGCCAGGCGTATCCCCGGGGCATGGTGGCACCGGGCCCCGTCGGCGGGGAGCAGAGGCAGCCGTCCCCCAGCCCGTGCTACATGGCCCCGGGTCAGCCAAGGTGCCACGAAGTCCACGAAGGGCCTGCCCCGCAGGGCTGGGGTGGCCGGGTGGCGGGGAGAGGGCAGGTGCTCGTCGGGGCGGCGCCCGCCCTATCTGCCCGGCAGCGACGAGGGCAGCCAGGGGGCAGCCGCGGCCAGTTCCATGGCAGCCCGGGGACCGGCCCGAGACAAGCGCCCTCAGGGTTTCCCTGCCCGAGGAGCCGGAGAGAGGCCCCAGCAGGCCCCCGGGAATCCGGGGCTGGGTTGCGAGTTCTCCGTCTGCAGCTGCTCAGTGTGAAATCTGGCTCTGGAGAGAGAAAGGAGGAGAGAAGCCGATTATGTAAGAGCAGAGCTGCCACTCAGCCATCAGCAGCGCAGGCGCCTACTGTGCACGCGGCCCCACGGCCTGCCCTGGGACCCCCGCCGCCTGCCCTGGGACCCCCACCGCCTGCCCTGGGACCACTGCCGAACGGCCAGAGGCCCACGGCCCTGCTCTGGTGGCCTGGCTACCCAGCGACACCAGGCACACCTGCAATCAATGACTTCAGAATGTCCCAACAGCCAGCCAGGCGCAGGAATGAGTTACCAAAGCAGGATCAAGGAAGGACGGAGCCATGTGGCTTCCATCAAGGGAGCTTCCGGGAGCAGGTGAGTGTAAAGGTAAAGCCCTGGATGACTCAGGCTGCAGGGGAGCTTAAAAAGCAGAAGTAGAGCGTTCGCCCCTCTGCCCACCTTCCGGATTTTTCCCACCCTATGGGACTCCAAACCCACTCCCCCTGTTGATGGGGTTGCCAGATGAAAGAGTGGATGGATGCCCGGTTAAATTTGAATTGCAGATAAACGACAAATACTCTTTAAGCATAACTATGTCCAATAATACTTTTAAAATATGTGTGTCCCAAATATTGTCTGGAACATAGTTATACTAAAATAGTCTTCATTGTTTATCTGCAATTCAAAATTCATTGGCCGCCCTGTCTTTTTATTTGCTAAGGCTGGTAATCCTATGATAATAATAGGCTGGCTCTCTCTGAGCCACTTTGTGCTAGGCCCAGGAATAAAGCCTTTACATTCACAGAAACTTCACAACAATCTTATGGGACCACAAAATCTTATTTTATTGATGAGGAAATCGAGGCCCAGAACGGTTAAGACACTTGTCCAAAGTCACACAGCATCTAAAAAGTGCAGTGGGAGTTCAACCCTGGCCTGCTGATAGCCACTCCCACAGCAGAAGCCCACACATGAGTCTGGGCCTCCAACAGATGGGCACTGGGCTAGGGGCTCCCCCATGGTCTCACCAACCCCTCCCCAGGACTCTGACAGAAACAGACCGTGGTCCCATTTTGTAGATGAAGAAACTGAGGCTCAGAGAGGCTGGGTTGGCCACCGGCAAGGCCAGTTCTGAAATTCTGACTCAGGGCTGTCCCAGCCCCTTGCCCTCCCCAGGTTTCCCTCTGGTCACGGGAAATCGCCACAGGTGCTGGCCTGAGGGGAGGGTAGGCATGATTTGGGGGTCTTCTACCTGGTGGCCCCCGTGGCGTGCCCACAGAACGCACCGGGAGCGCTGGCCCCTGCCTTTGGCGGCCCCCACGGGCAGGGTCTTGCACGGCTGTTGGCGTCACTGCTGGGGAAGCAGCCCCTGCACGGGCCACTGGCCCAGGCGGGGAGGGGCGCCCAGCCCCAGCCGCCACCTGCTCTGCCTCTGGCCCGGCCATTTCCCGCTCTGACCCCATCACGGCAAGCGCCAACCGAACTGGAACTTTTTTTTTAAAGATTTATTTATTTATTTCCTGCCCCCCCCCCCCCATTGTCTGTTCTCTGTGTCCATTCACTGAGTGTTCTTCTGTGTCCGCTTGCATTCTTGTCAGCGGCACTGGGAATCTGTGTCTCTTTTTGTTGCGTCATCTTGTTGTGTCAGCTCTCCATGTGTGCGGCCCCACTGCTGGGCAGGCTGCTCCCTCCTTCGCTCTGGGCGGCTCTCCTTACGGGTGCACTCCTTGCACGTGGGGCTCCCCTGCACGGGGGACACCCCTGCGTGGCAGGGCACTCCTTGCGCGCATCAGCACTGCGCATGGGCCAGCTCCACACGGGTCAAGGAGGCCCGGGGTTTGAACCCTGGACCTCCCATGTGGTAGACGGACGCTCTGTCCGTTGAACCGAATCCTCTTCCCAGAACTGAAACTTTAAGCTGCAACTTTTTGTTACTGTCATTCATATTTTCTTTCAGGTTTACTGAGGTATAATGTACATACGGTAAAGGCCACCTCTTTTTTGCTACAGTTCTTTGAGTTTTGACAAATGCATAGAGTCATGTGTAACCAACGCCATAATCACAACGTAAAACGTTTCCACCCACCCCCAAGTTTCCCCCACAGCTCTCTGTAGGCCGCCCCTCCTCCCGCCGCGGGCCTGGCAACCGCTGCTCTGTCTTCTGTCCAGCAGGTTGCCCTCCCGGAGTGTCACGGGAATGGCATCCGTGTGCAGCCTCTTGTGCCCGGCCTCCTGCCCTCAGCGTGAGGTGCCTGGGACTCAGTCACGGTGTCACCAAGGTGGCTCCATCCCCGCACCTTGCTGACTAGCAGCCACTGTGGACGACCACTGTGGGCATCCAGTCACCACAGAGGGCCCCTGGGCTGTTTCTGGTTTCTGACAATGATGAATAAAGCCACAACAAGCCTCTGTGTGCAGGTGTCCAATGGACAGAAGTTTCCATTTCCCTCGGGCCCCGGTGAACTTCCAGTCAGGCTCTGCAGCCCCACGGCAGCCTTGGATTCCGTGTGGCCCGCCCAGCCCAGAGCCCCGCGTGGCCCACCCACACCCCGCAGCCCCGCGTCGGGCACCCACGCCTCGCAGCCCCGCGTCGGGCACCCACGCCCCGCAGCCCCGTATGGCCACCCACACCAACAGCCCCGTGTGGCCCACCCACGCCCGCAGTCCCGTGTCGAGCACTCACGCCCCGCAGCCCCGCGTCGGGCACCCACGCCCACAGCCCCGCGTCGGGCACCCACGCCCCGCAGCCCCGTATGGCCACCCACACCCACAGCCCCGTGTGGCCCACCCACACCCCGCAGCCCCGTATGGCCACCCACACCCACAGCCCCGTGTGGCCCACCCATGCCCGCAGTCCCGTGTCGAGCACCCACGCCCCGCAGCCCCGTGTCGGGCACCCACGCCCCGCAGCCCCGTGTCGGGCACCCACGCCCCGCAGCCCCGTGTCGGGCACCCACGCCCCGCAGCCCCGTGTCGGGCACCCACGCCCCGCGGCCCCATGTCGGGCACCCACGCCCCGCAGCCCCGTGTCGAGCACCCACGCCCACAGCCCCGTGTGGCCCACCCACGCCCACAGCCCCGTGTGGCCCACCCACGCCCACAGCCCCGTGTCAAGCACCCACGCCCACAGCCCTGTGTCGAGCACCCACGCCCACAGCCCCGTGTGGCCCACTCACGCCCATAGCCCCGTGTCGAGCACCCACGCCCACAGCCCCGTGTGGCCCACCCACGCCCACAGCCCCGTGTCGAGCACCCACGCCCACAGCCCTGTGTCGAGCACCCACGCCCACAGCCCCGTGTCGAGCACCCACGCCCACAGCCCCATGTGGCCCACCCACGCCCACAGCCCCGTGTCGAGCACCCACGCCCACAGCCCCGTGTCGAGCACCCACGCCCACAGCCCCGTGTCGAGCACCCACGCCCACAGCCCTGTGTCGAGCACCCACGCCCACAGCCCCACGTGGCCCACCCACGCCCACAGCCCCGTGTCGAGCACCCACACCCACAGCCCCATGTCGAGCACCCACGCCCGCAGCCCCGCGTCACACACTCCATCACGAGGCCGCAGCCCACCCCTGCCTCCGCCCCCTCGACGCGGAACGGTGCTGAGCTGCCCTTGCCCGCAGCCGCAGAGCTCCCCAGCAGCACAGGGAGCCCCCGCTGCCGACCCCACACACGTCCCAGACAGCAGGCCCGAGGGAGGCGCCCAGCAAGGGGGAAACGGGGAGGGAGGCGCCCAGCAAGGGGGAAACGGGGCTGCGGCCCCCGCAGGCCACACCTCAGAACCCGCCACCGCCGCAGTCCCACCCCTTGAGCCCAGGGCGGCCCGCCGTGGCCACAGGCCCCCGGGCAGAGCACCAGCTCACCTGCTCCAGGCCACCTGTGGGGCAGAGCCAGAAGGGCCAGAGCCACTCCCTACCGCCCTCACCTCCTAGAGATGAGGAAACGGGTGCTCCGGGCTGGGGGCAGCCGCAGGCATCCCGCCAAATTCCTGTTCCTGCAGGTCCAGCCACTCAGCCCTTGAAGGACGCAGGAGGGGACCGCAACAAGCAGCTTCAAGGAGTGAGCCCCAAAACACAAGAAGGGACCGCAACAAGCAGCTTCAAGGAGTGAGCCCCAAAACATGAGAAGGGACCACAACAAGCAGCTTCAAGGTACGAGTCCCAAAACACGAGAAGGGACCGCAACAAGCAGCTTCAAGGAGTGAGTCCCAAAACATGAGAAGGGACCACAACAAGCAGCTTCAAGGTACGAGTCCCAAAACACGAGAAGGGACCACAACAAGCAGCTTCAAGGAGTGAGTCCCAAAACACGAGAAGGGACCGCAACAAGCAGCTTCAAGGAGTGAGCCCCAAAACACGAGAAGGGACCGCAACAAGCAGCTTCAAGGAGTGAGTCCCAAAACATGAGAAGGGACCGCAACAAGCAGCTTCAAGGAGTGAGTCCCAAAACATGAGAAGGGACCGCAACAAGCAGCTTCAAGGTGTGAGTCCCAGATAGTCTATACAAGGAGGAGGTATGGAAAATAGGATGGTTTAGGCCACTGAAAAAGGGAGGCAAAAATAGCAGGGATCAGAACTATTTGTTTCGCTTAATTCCATTAGGCCAGGATCTGAACTTCTGAGTAACAGGCTTGCCCACCACCGCTGTCCCACCAGTGGTAATAGGATGGAGAGCCGGGGCACGTCAGTATCGTGGGGCCCCCGCCCGAGCTGTCAGCCCTTCAGAGAGTGGCTCAGCTCAGCTTCTGGCTGGCGGCCGTGGTTCCCATTCAGTGCAGGTCCCTCTGCAAGTCTCTGTGGCTCCAGCCCTGGAAGCTGGGCTTGGCCCTGTGGCCTGCTCTGAGCAATGAGACGAGCCAGGGAAGAGGGGCTGCCCGGCCCCTGCTGCCGGGGGGCTTCCCAGCATCTGAGCAAGCCCGGCCAGCCTCCAGGCGAGGAGCTTTCTAGGGATGCCCGATTAACCAAGACTTTGTTTCTGCATTGTTTGATTTGTTTTTCGATGTTTTACTATGAGAATTGTCAAACCCAAGAAACAGAGAATAACATAATGGCCCTCCATACATCCACTACTCAGCTTCAAAAATTATCACTAGTCCGTCATCCCAGTTTCACCCATTCCCCAATTTTCCCCTGGAGTACTTTAAAGCAAAGCCCAGACTCATGCCATCTCACCAGCAGGTAAGGATTTTAAAAAATACAGCTGCAACGCCATTACCACACACCCCAAATTAATCATCCCTTCATATTCTCTAACACAGAATCCATGTTCAATTTCTCCTGGTTGTCTTCAAAACGTCTTTTTACAGTTACTTTTGTTGGGCCCACATAGTACACTTGCTTGGTGCATCTCATGAATCTTTTTTCTTTCTTTTATTAAGATATAATTCACCTACCATTAAATTCGCCATTTTAAAGTGTGAAATTCAGTGCATTCACAAACTTGTGCAACTATCACCACTAATTTCAGAAATTTCCTTCACCCCAAAAAGAAATCTCATATCCACTAGCAGTCATTCCTATTTCTCCTTCTCCAAGCCCTGGCAACCTCTAATCAACTTCTTGTTCTATGGACTTGCCTGTGCTGGACATTTCATATAAATGGAATCACACAATATGTGCCTTTTGTGTCTGGCTTATTTCATTCAGCATGTTTTCAAGGCTCATCCATGTTATAGCATGTATCACTCCTTCGTTCCTTTTTATCCCGGAATAATATTCCACTGTATGGCTATACCACATCTTGGTTACCCATTCACCAGATGATGGATATTTGGGTTGTTTCCACTTTGGCCTGTTATGAATAGTACCGTTATGCATATTCGTGTATAAGGTTTTGTGTGAATTTGTGCTTTCAGGTCTCTCTGGTGTATACCTAGGAGTGGAATGGCTGGGTCATATTAGTCAGTGTTCTCTAGGGAAACAGAATCAACAAGAGATACCTGTAAATAGTATGAGAATTTACAAGAGTCTCTCACGTGACCGTGGGGCTGCACAAGTCCAGGTTCCGCAGGCAGGCTGCAACCAGGGGCTCCAATAAAAGTCCAAGGAAGGTCCTTGATGCGTTTCCGGGAGACATTGGCTCTCCAAAGACGAGCTGGGAAATTCTCTCTGAATGCTGAAATCACTTCCCCTTTTAAGGATAAAACTTCACTCATTGCTGACAGCACTCTCCCTGGTTGATTGTAACTGTAAACAGCCATCTATGCAGTAAACTCGTTGATGAATAACGCCCATAAATGTCCTTGTATTACAATTAGCCCAGTGCTTGCTTGACCAAACAACTGGACACAATTACCTGATCAAGTTGACATATTAGCCTAACCATTACATATGTTAATTCTAAGTATAACTTTTTTGAGGAACAGCCAGGCTGCTTTTCGCCATTTTGCACTCTCATCAGGGTATGAGGATTCCAATTTCTCCACATCCTCACCGACACTTGTTGTTATCTGTCTTTTTTATCATCGTCATGCTCGTGGGTGTGAGTGATCTTGTCGGGGCTGACTTGCATTTCTCTGATTGCTAACGATGTCGAGCATCTCTTCATGTGTTTGTTGGCCATCTGTATATCCTCTTTGGACATAACATGGATTATTTGGCCTTGTCTTTAAATTGGGTTGTCTTTTGATTGTTGCACTATAAGAGTTATTTACATATTCTGAATATAAGGATACAAGTGCCTTACCAGATAAATCATTTGCAAAGATTTTCTCCCATTTAGTGGCTGACTTTTCATTTTCTTGATAGTATCCCTTGATACACAAAAGTTTTTAATTTTGATGAAGTCCAGTTTATCTATTCTTTTCTTTGGTTGCTTGTGCTTTAGGTATCGTACCTAAGAAACTTTTGCCTGGTCCAAGCCTGATCCTAGGTCATGAAGATTTATACTTATGCTTTCATTTAAGTTTTATATTTTAGCTCTTACGTTTGGGTCTTTGATCCATTTTGACTTAATTTTGTCTATGGTATGAGGTACTAGTCCAACATCATTCTTTTGCATGTGGACATCTATAGGTTTTCCAGAACCATTTGTTAAAAAGACTATTCCTTCCCCTTTGAATGGTCTTGGCATTCTTGCTGAAAATCAGTTTGACCATAAATGTAAGGATTATTTTTGGATTCTCAAACTTATTCCCATCGATCCATATGTCTATCCTTATGTCAGTACCATACTGTCTTGATTGTTGATTACTGTAGCTTTCTAGTGAGTTTTGGACTCTTAAATCTTTTTAATCTATACCAGTTCCCTTTCCCTTTGTTGTGTTTTTTTCCCACATGTATTCGTTGAAGACTCTGAGTCACTTGGCCTGTGGACCTTCTTTCCTACATTCTGGATTTGGCTGACTGCATCCCTGGGATGTCATTTAATAAGTTTCTTTATCTCTGTATTTCTAGTAGTCAGATTGAAAAGCTTGATTAGGCTCAGGCATACTTTTCATAGGTGGAGCGCTGTGTATTTCCCATTGTGTCACATCAGGAGGCACATACATCTCCTTGTCCCACTTTAGGGACCTATTACCAAGTTCTTTCTACCCAATCTGTTCATTATAAAGTTCTCCATCAATCTTTTACCTCATAGTTTCAGCAAACACTGATAATTATAGCCTTGATCTAATCTTCCAGGGAGAGATACAAAATGGCAATTTTCTAATTATATTAATTCTATCTTTCCTTCTGCATTTATTGCTGTGATTCTTCTATAAAGTAGAACGTCTCATCATCATTATTTTCATCCCTTGAAATTTAGGCTGTGTAGGAAAAGCAGGACAAACGCTTGATTCTTTCCCTTTGTTTGCCAACTTTCAGAATGAGTTATTTCTTAGGATCCTCCAAAGGTAACTAATAAGGATTTTTTAGTGTCAATTGAATTCATGAATTTTAATTTATTTATGTATTTCAAGCCGCTGAAGTTATTTTTAAGCCAGGTTTGTAGGTTTATTTTACATAGAGCAATTTACTCCCTTTAAGTGTACAGTGTGATGAGTTTTGGCAAATGTATACACCTCCGCCACATTCAGGATATAGAACATTTCTATCACCCCATAAAGTTCCCTCATGTCCTTCTGCAGTCAATTCTCTTTCCCACCCCCTGCTGCTGGCAATCACTGATCTTAATTCTGTCCCTAAAGTTTTACCTTTCTCCAGAAGGTTCTATAAATGGACTCATATAGTATGTTGCCATTTCTGCCCTGGGTTTCTTTCACTTAGCAAATACTTTTGGGATTCATCCGGGTTGTTGAGTATGTCAGGAGGCCGTTCCTTTTTATTGAAGAGTACTAACCTGTTGTACCACAATTTGTTTATCCATTCATCAGCTGACGGGCATTTGAGTTGCTTTCAGGTTTTTGCAGTTATGAATAAATTTGCTATATACCTTTGCACATAGGTCCATGTGTAGACTACATTTTTATATCCCTTGGGTAAATGTCTAGGAGTGAGCTGCTGGTCACCTGACAGCTAGGTTTAACTTTAGAATTGCTGGGGCAGGTAGACACTCAGTGCCACACTACGGCAGCCCAGGGAGGGCGCAGTGCCATGTAGGGAACGTGGCGTTTCTCCAGGAAGGGGTCGGATTGGCCGGGTGATCAGGATGCAACTCATTACATGGGAGAACAAGCACTGATGTGATTGAGCTAGCAATTCTGACATGCCCTTTAGCAGAACTAAAGATGGGAAGATTTATCAGAGAGCATTTGGTGGGCAGAGTCTCAAGTCTGGGGAGGGAACACCGCCCCATCGGTGCTGATGTCTGGCCGACTGGACAGGCCACACCATTACACACCTCACAGGGAAGGTCTCAGAGATACGGCACCAGCTATTGGATAGAGTATTTTGCCTTGGCTCTTCTGATGGAAAATGGGAGATGATGTGGCGTTATCTATCACGCTGTGCAAAGAGGATGGGTCCAACAGGCATAAGAGCAGAGAACAGTGTTGTAGCTACTGGGCACTATGGCCATGCCTATTTCAGCTGTACGTCTGCCCATATCAGCCAGTGACAAGGCAGCCCTGGTTACAAAGGCAGGACATGAGTGCCAGGACTTGGAGTTTGTTCAGCTCCCCCCGCACACGGTCATATATGGAGCTGGCCATCTTATTTCAGAAGGATGCTCTGGAAAGGGCATTCTTATGAACAATCAAGGCAAAAGGGTCATGGCAAGATATGCCTCTGTCGTAAAGGATCTGGCACCCAGAGATATTGTATCTGGTTCCATGTCTGTGGAAATCCGTGAAGCAAGAGGCTTCGGCCCTGAAAATGATCACGTGTCTCTGCCATTACACCGTCTATCCCTGGAGCAGAATGCCGAGTGCCTGCCGGGGATTTCTAAAATAGCCAGGCTCTTCACTGCTGGGGACATCACCAAAGAGCTGCTCCCTGGGTTTCCCACCATGCGTTCTTGGTGGAAACCACTCGGGTGGCATTTCCTCAGACCACAGAGGGGAGGTTCTGAGGCTGTGGATGGCCAAGACCAAGCTGTGCCCAGGCTGTACGCCTGAGGGGAGGCCACATGCCTCGGCCCCCAGCGCCGACCGGCTTGGCACCAACGCTCTCCTGCGCTGGTCACCCTTGGCCATGCATGCACCCTGAGACCAGAGAGTCTTGCGGACCCCCAGATAAAGGGCCCCCAGTTAAACCAAATGCTGGGAAAGAATCTGACATGAATCTTGACAAGTTGAGGGTTTCTGATGGAAGCACAAGAACATGAAACCCAAACGCAGCGTGCAGACGTCAGTGCGAAAGCACAGGGTTCTTCTGCCCGGGAGGCCTGTGGCAGGAAGGCTGTGAGGAAACAGCCAGCTCGACGGAGACTTGGAGCACCTGAAGCCACTGGACAGAAGAAAGGCCTGGAACACCGTTCTGGAGAACGCGAAGCTGTGCGTGCTCCAGGCCACCTACGCAGCGGAGACCGGGAGCAGTCACACGGCACCCGGGCCGGGGAAGACATGGAGGTGCAGGCTGATGAGCAGGGGTGCTCTAAGCCCACCGAAGGGCAACCGGAGGAACCCCGGCAGGGCCACCGCAGAACGCACGCCCTTTCTTCTGCTGAAGCCACAGGCCGGAAGGGTCACTCTGGATCCCAGACCTGTGACCGACAAAACTTCAAACGAGGCTGACCATGGCACAACCCCACCTGCTATGCTCTCCTACTGAGGAGCCCCTGAGGTTCACAGAAGCAACTTCTGTATTATGTTTTGTATTATGTGTAATAGCTCATGCATGAGTTTGTCCCCTAATTGCCTTTTTAAAGGTTTTTTTTTAAGATTTATTTTATTTCTCTCCCCTTCCCGCCACCCCCACTAGTTGTCTGCTTTCTGTCCATTTGCTGTGTGTTCTTCTGTGTCCGCTTGTATTCTTGTCAGCAGCACCTGGAATCTGTGTCTCGTCTTGTTGCGTCACCTTGCTGCATCAGCTCTCCGTATGTGCAGCGCCATTCCTGGGCAGGCTGCGCTTTTTTTCGCATGGGGCGCCTCTCCTTACAGGGTGCACTTCTTGTGCGTGTGGCTCCCCTACACGGGGGGGGATCCCCTGCATGGCAGGGCACTCCTTGCGCGCATCAGCACTGCGCATGGGCCAGCTCCACACGGGTAAAGGAGGCCCGGGGTTTGAACCGCGGACCTCCCATGTGGTAGACGGACGCCCTATCAGGTGAGCCAAACCTGCTTCCCCTTTTTAAAGTTCTGTACTCCGGTGAATGAAAAGTACTGTTCAAATAGAGACTGTCTACCCACGTGCCAGCAGCCTGCCAGGGACCAAAAGGCCAGGCAGAATTAAGCTTACCTTTTGTCCCTTGCTTTATTCTTGTGAAAATGATAAAATCGGGCACAATTCTTAATTAAAACATAAATGAATGGGAAAAAAAGAAATTGCCAAACTGTTTTCCGAAGTGGCTGTTTATTATTCTTTTTGATGTTCAAATATTTTCATCACTGAGCCAGTGGGAGGTCCTTCAAGTAGGTTCTGGTAATCTTGAATAGCTCCCTTGCTTTCAGGCATGATGGAAGGTTCCAGACTCAGCTTGTACGTTTCCTGTCCCAGACTCAAAATCACCTACTTTTCCAAGGAACCGTTTTAGTGGGAAATGTTATTTAGATACCACAGCCCAGACACTAAGCATGCTTATGACTATTGGGTTGTCATCGTTTACAGGCCTTTGCAGGTAGGAGTAGGAAATGGTATTTTTTAGAAAGAAAAATAATTATAGATACGAATCTGAATTATAGAGTTTTTATTTAACTTCTTTAGCTTTCCATTTACGTCTCTTTTTTCCCCTTGGGTTGAAGATCTTGTTTCCAAATGACATTTAATATAGTATTTATTTGCTTTCTCCTTCCACATATAAGAGATTTGAAATAGTAACACCAATATTATAACTTAACAATAAGACAAATCTATGCAGTTTCAGGTCCCTTTGGGGCTCTTAGGGCATATACCCAACAGGGAGGTACAGGCAAAATACTTTATATTTCCTTTTTTTAAAATTTTATTTTTAGGGATTGTTTCGTATGTTATTTATTTTTTTAATTTAATTTTGTGTCTTCATTATATAAAACATTTACATCATTCCAAAGTAAAAACTATAAAAGAACATATGTTCAGAAACGTCTTAGCTTTCAGTCCTTGTCTTTCTCTGCACTCCCTTCTCCCCTGGATAGGTAACCATTTTCATTAGTTTTTTTGTTTGTTTGTTTTAAAGATTATTTTATTTCTTCCCCCACCCCCAGTGTTTCTGCTTGCTGTCTGCTCTCTGTGTCTGTTCCTTGAGTGCATACCCTCTTTTTAGGAGGCACCAGGAACTGATCCCAGGATCTCCCATGTGGGAGGGAGGCACCCAATGACTTAAGCCACCTCTGCTCCTGCTTGTTGTGTCTCTCATTGTGTTTCCTCTTTGTCTCTCTGTTGTATCAGCTCGCCCTGGCCCCTGGCAACTTACACTCTAATTTCTGACTGAATTTGCCTATTCAAATCATCCTATAAAGTGAGATCATACAATATTCATCCATGCTGTCATCTGCGTCAGAACCTCATTCTTCCCTGTGCCCTAACAATACCCCATTGTATGTATACAGCACACTCCGTGATACCCTACTGTACGTATACACCGAGCTCTATCCGTCCATCCTTCTGCCATGGGCACTTGGGTTGCCTCCATCCTTGGCATCCATCACATTCACACTACCTTTTTTATTTAAAAATAAAACACAGATACAGACAATACCACAAAACAAATTATAGTTCAATTATTATAAGACAAATACACCCTGTAACTACAGGTCAAGAAATAGAACCCTGCCAGCCACCCCAGAAGCCCCTCTCCATTCCAATCATTTGGTGCCCCCAAAAGCAGCCACCATCCTGTGGTCGCCACGGCTTAGTTGAGTTTCTTTATGGTTTTATCACCCACACATATATCCCTAGACATTATGTTTTAGGTTTTTTTTAGCTTTGTCCATTAAAAATTTTTGGTATGTCTTTTAAATCTCTTCTCTATGGGCTTCCCTCTGCATCCCTGACAAGTTATCTGTTGAGGAGTCCACTGACTGCTCTGTAGAATTGCTGACTGCGCGCTCGTGGTGTGTGTGTGCTCCATAGCCTCTGTCCTATCTCTTTCAAAGGTTGGATCAGACTTAAGTTCAAACCCATTGTCTTGGGAAGTGGATTTGGCTCAATAGATAGAGCATCCACCTACCACATGGGAGGTCCACGGTTCAAACCCAGGGCCTCTTGACCCACGTGGTGAGCTGGCCCACATGCAGGGCTGATGCGTGCAAAGAGTGCCATTCCATACAGGGGTGTCCCCCACGTAGGGGAGCCCCACGTGCAAGGAGTATGCCACGTAAGGAGAGCTGCCCTGTGTGAAAAAAGTGCAGCCTGCCCAGGAGAGGGGCCGCACACATGGAGAGCTGACGCAGCAAGATGATGCAACAAAATGAGACACAGATTCCAGGTGCTGCTGACAAGAATGCAAGCGGGCACAGAAGAACACACAGTGAATGGACACAGAAAGCAGACAACTGGGGGGAGGAGGGTAGGGGAGAGAAATAAATTTTTTAAAAATAATAAATCTTAAAAGAAAAAAAGTCCAAACTCGTTGTCCTGACTACACGTGGTGTTGCGTTCTTTCAACAGGAGGCACATAACGTCTGGTTTTCACTGTTTTTTATATTAGCCACCATTTTACTGCCTAGACCCATTCATTCATCCGAGGATTGCCAACTGTGATCTTCTAACCCTCCTAACTCTGCTCAAACCTTTTCCCACGAGGCAAGCAGCTGCAGTAGCAGCTCAGCAGCTCTGCCAAGATGTCTGATATGAACTTTCTTCCTCCCCCTGACCTCTCTGAACCCGGCAGGGCTCTAGCCCTGTGGGATTTGTTTTCCAATATCTGTTTCTCACATGAGGACTGACTGGGTTCCAGTGGCCCACAGCCATCTGAGTGGTTTGATACAGTCAGACTCTGAGCCCCACCTGGAGCAGGTAGTACACTCCTGGCAGGTGCCTGCGTGATCGGGTTAGCACATCTGGGAAGCAAGGCACCCACACTGTACCCCCACGGCATCTACCAGGGTGGAGTGTTGTCGTAGGTGAAACAAAACACGAAAGCCTGTCCCGAGGCTACGGGTAATGGGGTCACCCAAACAGAGAGATGCCCTTGCTCAGTGCTTCCTACTTTGGAGCCAGATGTCCAGCACCACCACCATGTGGCCGTCTCCACAGGCACTGAGACGTAGTTCTTAATTCCACTCACCTTTTTTATGAAGAAACTTATTCGCAAAGAAAACTTTTATTCAGAGAAAAACAGTTTTCGCTCGCCAAAAACATTGTATCAAGGAAAACAATGGAATTAAATTCCAGGGAGACATAGCTTTGCCTGCTTAAAGCTCGGAACCAGCAATCTGCCAGTCCTCTTTGGGAAAGGGAGCTAGGCAAGGGATAAACGGGTGGTTAAAATGTACTACCACCAGACTGAGTCTTTCTCCTACCGGAGTAATTCTCAACCAGGGGCAATTCTGTCCTCCAGAAGACATTTGGCAATCTCTGGGGATATTTTTGCTTGTCCCAGCTGGGGCAGGGAGAGGCCTGGGATGCTGCTCAAAAACCTACAGGAAGCGGATTTGGCTCAACTGATAGAGCATCCACCTACCACACGGGAGGTCCAGGGTTCAAACCCAGGGCCTCCTCACCCATGTGGTAAGCTGGCCCACGCGCAGTGCTGATGCACACAAGGAGTGCTGTGCCAAGCAGGGGTGTCCCCCCATAGGGGAGCCCCACGCGCAAGGAGTGCAGCCCATAAGGAGAGACACCCAGTGCAAAAAAAGCGCAGCCTACCCAGGAATGGCGCTGCACACAGGGAGAGCTGACACAGCAAGATGATGCAACAAAAAGAAAGAGATTCCCAGTGTTGCTGACAAGAATACAAGTGGACACAGAAGAACACATAGCGAATGGACAGAGAGCAGACATGGGGCGGGGATATAAATAAAAAACAAATCTTAAAAAAAAAAAATCCTACAATGCCCAGGACCCACAACCAAGAAGAATCCAGCTCCAAAAGAAACCCTGTCCTTGGGAAGTAAGAGGCATTAAAAAAGAATGGAGGCGGCGGACTTGACCCAGTGGTTAGGGCGTCCGTCTACCATATGGGAGGTCCGCGGTTCAAACCCCGGGCCTCCTTGACCCGTGTGGAGCTGGCCCATGCGCAGTGCTGATGCGCGCAAGGAGTGCCCTGCCACGCAGGGGTGTCCCCCGCGTAGGGGAGCCCCACGCACAAGGAGAGCGCCCCATAAGGAGAGCCACCCAGCGCAAAAGAAAGTGCAGCCTGCCAGGAATGGTGCCGCACACACGGAGAGCTGACACAGCAAGACGATGCAACAAAAAGAAACACAGATTCCTGTGCCGCTGACAACAACAGAAGCGGACAAAGAAGACGCAGCAAATGGACACAGAGAACAGACAACCGGGGTGGGGGAGAAGGGGAGAGAAATAAATAAATAAATAAAATCTTTAAAAAAAAAAAAAGAATGGAAAAGCAATCTCCTTGCTGTGGGAGTCAATGTTACTTGATGCAGGATCCAGGCATCACGTAAAGCTGCCAATGTTAACCAGTGGCACACGATCCGCACTTTGAAATAAATGTCTAAATAACAAGACGCCATGGAACCCAAGGTGACACCAGTCACCCTGCTAAAAGAACACTGTTCGGAGCGGTGTGTTGGTGAAGGCTGTCATACGGGAATTCTACACATGTGCATGATTGTTTTGGAAGTTCACAACTTCTGTAATAAAATATATATATATATTTTTAAAAAGAACGTTGCTATCTGAAGGTTCATCTTGGAAGACTCCAGAGCCCACAGACCCAGTGGCAGCACTGGAAGCCACACTGAACGTATTCCTTACAGTCAGCATTTATTAAGCACCTACTATGTGTCAGGCACTGCTCGGGGCCAGTTAGACATGATTCCAGGAAGGGGTGCCCAACCCAGTGAGGGAGGCTAAGTGGTAAATAAAGAGCAGGAAGACAGAGCATGGGAAACTATGTGCAGCTGCAGGGAGGATGCGAAGCCGCCCACCAGGGAATGAGGGGTGAGTGGGGGCTGGATGGCAGGGAACTTTCCCCTGGGAAGGTGATAATTCCAGCTCTTAAATCTCGCCGGGAACTCCATGTGACTGGAAGCAGGGCTAATTCAAATCAACACATGGCTGCTGGCAGAAGGCATGTGCCCAAACCCTTTTCCTCCTAATATGCAGTATGGATGAAGATCCATGGGTGTGCCTTAAAATAATTAGAAGAAGGAAAAAAGCTGCTCTCCACTTAGAATATCCATTGCATTGCTGTTTAGCTTTGCAGGGGAGGGGGGGCGGGGAGGAAACACTTAAATGCCAAACCACAGGAAAGCAGTTTGCAAGACCTGAGAACTAGTTGACTTTTATTGAGGACTGACCATTGCCAGTTGCTTTACATACAGTGTAGTAAAATTATTGTATCTTTTTACCCTCATAGAGGTGGGGATGTGAGTGTTAATCCTCCCACTCTACAGGTGAGAAAGGCAAGGCTCAGAAAAGCAGGGGGAGGAGGAGTGGGGGGAGAAAGGAGTCTTCAACCAGTGGTGCTGACACTGTTGGCTGTCCTTACCCACACACACACACACACACACAAATGAACTGTGACACGCACCTCACGCCACGTACAAAAATGAACTCGAAAGGGATCATAGACCTAACTGTAAAACCTAAAACTGTGAAACTTCTGGAAGGAAACCTAGGAGAACGTCTTTGTGACTTTGAATTGTGCAAAAGCAAGAATCATTAATTAATGAGGGCAGAAGCAATGTAACATAGTTAGAATAATGTTACTTTGTTATCAGATGATTTTTTTCCCCAGGGTTATCTATTTCTGGCAAGTGGTATGAATCTTTCCTTCACTGTGATGATATAAAGTTTCCTTTTTAAATAAATGTTTACGTCTCTAAATGATGAATGACCTGAATGCGGCCATGTGCAGGTAAGGTACAGGTTCTCAAGGTAGACTGCTTGGGCTCAAATTCAAGGTTCCCTGCCTACTACTGAGCAAGGTGAGAGTGGATCCTCTCTGCCTCAGCCACCTCATCTGTAAAATGGGCCTGGTACTAAATTCCAACTTTAAAGGGTTGTGTGAGGATTTCCTATTTCCTCTACATAGAGGGCTTAGAATATGAGCTGGTGGGGAGTGGATGTAGCTCAGTGGTTGAGCGCCTGCTTCCCATGTATAAGGTCCTGGGTTCAATCTCCAGTTCCTCCTAAGGAAAAAAAAAAAGGATATGAGCTGGGCTCTCTCTGCCTAGAGGAGCCTGCACCAAATCTTGGTGTGTATTTCTGTCTTTCTCTCCCATTTGTCAGCAAGCTCTGTTCTTTCTCCCATTTCCCAAATAAATTCTTTTTACTGGCCTGATTAAAAAAAAAAAAAAAAAAGAATATGAGCTGGTATACAGCATGTACTATCTCTGTGTTTTATATTATTCTCTATTATTAACAGTCAAGATGGGCTTGGGAAACTTAAGCGTTTTCTTTTCTTTTTGAATTGTTTCCTTTACTACCATGGCTCTTGTGCCATCAGTAGAAATCTGGGAGGAAAACACTTAGGTGATTGTGAAATAAAAAAAGAAAGGAACCCAGTGTAGAACTAGTCACATGGGACCCTTGGACACTCTAAACAAGCCCCGCTTCGAGGAAGCTGCTGATGGCACTCCAACAAGCAAGGAGCCTCCAGAGTAGAAGAGCTGAGCATGGATGAGAGTTAGAATTAGGGTGGTGACCTCTGATAAAAGCAGGTCTCTGTGCCCCAAAGCTTCCCTGCAGCCGCAGGGTGAAAAAACACAACAAAACAAAAAGGAGCGGGGCAGGAGTCGGGGACTGGAGCCCCGAGCGCAGCAGCTGTGTGGACGGCTGCCTCTCCAGGTGTCAAGGAGCCCCACCAGGAAAATAACTATTTGATTTCACGAAGATGTGGAGCAACTGGGATCCTTATAGTTCCCGGTGGCAGTAAAGATTAGCATAATCACAGTTTGGCAGTTCCTCATAAAGCTAAACAAACCCCCATGTGATGACCCCGCAGGTCCACTCCTAGGTGTTTAACCTAGAAAAATCAAAATTTATGTCCACAAAAAGCATGAACAAAAACGCACATTGCTGCTATAGTCAAATTATGAATAATACACAGTTCCCAAAACTGAAAACAGTCTGAATGCCCATCAATAGAAGAATAGATATGCAAACTGTGGTATACTCACACAGTAAAAAGGGACTGCTGATCCATGCAAAAACATGGGTAAACCTCAAAAACATAATTTGGAGCAAAAGAGGCGAGACATGAACGGGCACACCTTATATAATTCCATTTATTTGCACAGGCAAAAAAGTAAGCTGTGGGAAGCAGATATGGCTCAAGCATTTGGGTGCCCGCCTACCACACGGAACCTCCCCGGGTTCAGGTCCCAGTGCCTCCTAAAGAAGTTGAGCATCACGGCAAGTCGACACAACGGGCTGGTTCAGCAAGCTGATGCAAAGAGGATGATGCAACAAGAGACACAAGGAGGAAAACATATTCAAAGACACAACAAAGCAGGGAGCAGAGGCGGCTCAAGCAATTAGGTGCCTCCCTCCCACCTGAGAGGACCCAGGTTCAGTTCCCAGTGCCTCCTAAAATGAAAACGTGCACCAAACAGACAGCGAGCACAAACAAGGGGTGGGGAGAAAGAAAGAAATTAAATAAATCTTTAAAAAAAAAGAAAAACCAAATGAGGATTGACTGAAAAAGGCGTGAGGGAACTTTCTGGGGTGATGGACACATTCTATCTCTTGACTGGAGTGGTGGCCGCATGAACAGTTGTCAAAAACCATCATATTGAATGCTTATGATCTGTGCATTTTCTTTTAAGTAAATTATATGCCCATCTTAAATAGAAAATAGCTAATCGGGAACAGCAAGCTGGTGCTGAAGGCTCCTTCCTGGCTCATGAAGAAAAGCCGGCCCAGGAGTTTTCAGAGTCACATTTGGTGGGAACACCCAACACGGGCGCCCAGCCGGACCCCTCCAGTGGGCCTGCCTCCAGCTCATCCACACACGGAACCGTCGCCTCTGCCCACACCCAGTAAGCCCCTTCATCCTTCCAAACATACATGCCACAGGGACGATGGCAGCTCTACCCAAGAGAATGACCTTTTAGACTCTGCAGAATGAAGTGACCTGCTTTCGAGGCTGTACCCGGCCTCAGAAACAGAGGGTCCAGGAAAGCCTGGTTAGGAGTCACGTTGGCCCAACTCTTGTTCCTGAAATCACAAATTTTTTTATCTAGAATGTCAACCTTAAGGAACCTTGGCCCAGAAGGGTTAAGTAACTTGTCCAAGGTCATACAAGGGCACACAAGTAGCAAGCTGCAGAACGGAGGTCCAAGCCCCAACAATCTAGCCCAGAAACAGAAATCAATTTTGTAGCAAGAGGGCTGCACTGCTGCGTAGTTTTGCTGCTGTGGAATGGGCACTATACCCCCCAGTGACCAAGAACGCAAAGGTTTTTCTTTGTTACAGACCCAGACTCTTTTAATCCACACCCCTGCTTGAGAAACAGGGTAGCAAGTTCCAAGTTTAGTTTTATAATAGCCCAAAAACTCTTAAAAAGCATCCTCCAAAACATTGTATAAATGAAACTGCGTGTAACAGGATAACGGCTTTTAGTTTGTGGTGTGTTCTGTTTTGTTTTTAAATGAAAGTTACCAAAAACAACAGAGATTCACCAGAAAAGGCTGAATTTAGAATCATGGCGTTTTCCCTGATTCAGGAGGAAACTCCAGTTCCTATTGCCGATTTCATCAGGGAGGAGTTCAGAGGTAGGTTTCCTAGAGGAGGATCAAACTAATGGTTTCTCAACTTCAGAAAAGGATACTTACCCCTTATGCACTGACTCCACACTTGTGCACTGGCCCTCTCCAGAGGAGTCGACAGGAGCTGTTGGCTCAGTCTAAGAAGCCTCTCTAGCAGGGCAGCACAGTTCACTGAAGGAACAAAGGGAATTGATTTCAGGTGTGCAAGGATGGTTCAATATTAGGAAATTTCTTAATATAATTTAATATAACAACAGATCCTAGGATACCCATAAAGGCTAAATATGTATTTTGACAAAATTCAATAGCCTCTCTAAATTAAAAATCCTTATTAAAATAGGAATTGATGGATAATTCCTAAACATAGGGAAGCAGACTTGGCCCAGGGGTTAGGGCGTCCGTCTACCACATGGGAGGTCCATGGTTCAAACCCCGGGTCTCCTTGATCCGTGTGGAGCTGGCCCATGCGCAGCACTGATGCGCGCAAGGAGTGCCCTGCCACGCAGGGGTGTCCCCGCGTAGGGGAGCCCCACACGCAAGGAGTGCACCCCATAAGGAGAGCTGCCCAGTGCAAAAGGAAGTGCAGCCTGCCCAGGAATGGCGCCACCCACACAGAGAGCTGATACAGCAAGATGACGCAACAAGAAGAAACACAGATTCCTGTGCCGCTGACAACAACAGAAGCGGACAAAGAAGAAGACGCAGCAGATAGACACAGACAACTGGGGCGGGGGGGAAGGGAAGAGAGATAAAAAAATAAAATAATAATAATAATAATTCCTGAACATGATAAAATACATAAATCTCAGATCAAAAGCTTAATTGGCAAACACCAGAAGTATTCCCGATAAAGCCAAACAATCCAAGCAAGCCCACTACCATTGTACAGGAGGTACTAGCAAATACAATTAGATAAGCACAAGAATTAGAGATATAAGGATTGGATACAAGGAAGTAAAATTATTTTCATTTATAGGTGGTATGTTTATAAACCTAGAACATCCAAAAGAATCAACTAAGACACTATTATAAATAGTTGCCAGTTAGAAAAGACTCCATTTGTAATAGTCACAAAAAAAGATAAAATACCTAGATATGAAGTTATCAAAATATGTGAAGCTATATATTAAAACCTATAAACACTACTGAAGGAAACAGAAGATTTAAACAAATGGAAAGACATGCCATGTTCTTGGATAGGAAGTCTCAGCATCATAAATACACCCATTCTCTGAAGTCAATATATAAGTTTAAAGCAATCCCAATACATTTCACAATAAACTCATAGGAAGGTGCTCAAGCTCACTGCTCATCAGAGAAGTGAGAATTAAAACCACAGGTAAATACCACTACATATACATCAGAATGAATAAAATAAAAAAGAGCAGCAGAACCAAGCGTTGCAAGGATAAAGAATAACTGGAATTCTCAGACACTTCTGGAAGGAGGGTATGTTATTTGGAGAACTATTTGGCAGTATTTTCTGACGTTGAATGTGGCTCTGTGACCTCTCCTAGGTATGGACCCAACAGAAATGTACACATATGGGCACCAAGGGCCACGTGCTACCATGTTCATGGCCATGGCAGCATTATTCATGATAGCTCAAAACTGGGAGCAACTGAAATGTTCATCAATGGGAGAATTAATAAATAAACCTCACAAATATAACGTTGAGCAAAAGAAGCCAGATAAAAAAGAATACATAAATTTAAGTTAAAAAACAGACAAAATCAATGTATAACGTTAGAAATGAGGAAGGTGATTATCTTTGGGAAGGGAGGGTGGGGTCATGACTGGGAGAGGCGGGGAGTGGTCTCTGGGCCCTGGTGATATTCTGTTTACACACCTGGTCAGTAGTTTCAAGGATGTGTTCACTTTTGTGCAATTCATTAAGCTGCATGTTTATCATTTATTCACTTTTCTACATGTGTGGTATACTTCAGTTTTTTCCTAAAGCAATCCCAATAAAACAACAACTTGTGTGTGTGTGTAGTAATTAGACATTGGCTTTTCAAGTTTAAATGGAGAAAAGTAAATAGGCAAAAATAGTCTGGATGAACTCTAAAAAGAATACAGAAGAAGGCCTTCCAGATATTAAAACTTATTCTTTTAATATTATAAACCTTAACAATGAGGACATTGGGACATGAAGCACATGGAGAGGGGAGTGGATGGAGCTCAAGTGGTTGAGCACCTGCTTACCATGCGTGAGGTCCTGTGTTCAGCCCACAGTACCTCCTGAAAACAAAAAATTACAAAATCGTGAATAGATAGAGAAACCAATGCAAACGATAGCAAGCTCTGAAATAGACCCAATTAGATATGGGAAAAAAAGATCATGATAAATAGCTACTGTGTCAGTCAGCCAAAGGGGTACTGATGCAAAGTACCAGAACTCTGTTGGCTCTTATAAAGGGTATTTATTTGGGGTAGAAGCTTACAGTCACAAGGCCCTAAAGAGTCCAACTCAAGTTACCATAAGAGGTACTTTCTCACCATGTGTTGAAGCAAGATGGTGGGAGGTATCTGCGAGGGTTTGGCCTTCCTTCTTCCTCTTAAGGCTCTGTGGTCCCAGCTTCTTCTGATCTCAGCTGTAGGCTGGCATAAGGCTCATCTCCCTTCCCAGGGCTCATTTCTTGCTGGGCTCAGTTACTCTGTTCTCTTCACGAGGTCAGTTGTAGACTATGAGGCTCATCTCTCTTCCTGGGGCCTCTGACATGTCTATTGAGCTGTCTCTGTTTCTCTATGTTCTTTTCCTGTGTATCTACTTCTAAGTGAGAATCTGCTTTATCAGCCCACCAAGGGAGCAGGCATTCAGTCACCGAGTCTCACTCTAATGACATGACATGGTTGAATCAAAGCCCTAATCTTAACATAATTAGACGTCTCAGCTGAATCTAACACAATCAAAGGGTTATCATGCCCAGAGGAACAGACCAGTTTACAAATATAATCTATATTTCTTTTTGGAATTCATAAATAATATCAAATGGCCACAGCTATTGATAAATGAGCTTCTCAAATGAGCAGAGAAAAGACAGGTGTCTGGGGAAAAAAATAAGGTTGGAGCTATACTTCACAGCATTCAGGATAAATGCCAAAGGGATCAAAATTTGAATGTGAAATAATAGAAGAAAATACAGCAGACATCCTGTAATCTTGAAGTAGGGATGGCCTTTCTACCTTTACATCAAAATTCAGAAGCCATAAAAGAGAAGACTGATAAATTTGACCATATAAAAATAAAAACTTCTGCATTAAAAAAATCAACAAAACAAAAAAGAAACAACAAACTATATGCAACTGGCATCAAAGGCAAAAGACTAAGCTCCCTAACATACAAACAACTCCTGGAAATAAAAAAAGAAAGAGAGAAAAGCCAACTATCCAATTTTTAAAAAAGCAAAGAGTATGAGTGAGGCAGACATAGAAAAGAAACAGAAATGGTCCCCAAACATCTTATGAGTTTAAAACTTTTCATAACAAGCTTAAATTAAGACTACATTGAGTCAGAGTTTTTCACCTATCAGACTGGTAAAAATCTGACAACTTAATGTGTTGGTGAAGATGTGGGAAAACAGTAACTTCTCATCCAAAGCTGTTGGAGGTGTAAATTGTTACTAACTTTAGGGAGGGCAAGTTGGCAATATCTCTCAAAATGACAAATGCAGATATCTAACAATCCCACTTCTGAGACTGTACCCTGCATATAAAATGCCACATGTATGAGGTTAGTCATTACAGAGGTGACTATAATAGAAGATTGAAAACAACCCAGATGTTGGCAACACACCATAGCACAGAGTGATATATTCAGTGAGGCAAGCAAGGAACAGAACAGTGTGTGTTCTATTTTGTAAACTGTATTCAGCAGAGGTGGCAAAGCATTATACAGTGTGTTCCTTTTATGTTAAAAAGGAAGGAAGTATATATACTTATATGTATAAGTATATATACTTATAGTCACATAAAGAAACTCTGAAAGGACACCTAGAAAACTGAAAATAGTTACCTGGAGTGGGTGTGGGGGTGAGAGGAGAGCTGGACAATTATAGGACTGGAACAGGAGGAAAATTTTTCACTCTAGTCCTTCTTCACTTGTTTAAACCATATGAATGCATTATCTAATCTAGTATTGAACAGTAAAGGAGAGGGGCAGCAGGTCATGAGCTTCGAAGCCTTGGTCAAAGCCAACCAGATCTACCCCAGCTCCTATCCCCACAGAGCCTCTGTCATTTGTAATCAGGTAGTATGAAATGTTTACACGGGGTCTTATTACCCTGTAATGGCTCACTGACATTTGCCAGAAACATCTTAATGCCACTAGTGCAAGCTCAAGATATTGTGATTTAGAAAGAGCTCGGGCAATTGGCTTAGCCTCCCTTGAATTTCAGTTTTCTCTTTGGCAGAGCAAAGCTAACGACAAAAACAACACGGCAGACTTGCCGGGAAGTGCAGGAGTGTGAGCCTTTCAGGAGGGGCGAGCCGAGCCAAACCAGCTCTGCACACAACAGCCGCTGCACAGCCCGGCTCCAGCCACGCTCGGTTGAGACAGAACTTCAGTGCTTCTCCAACGTCAGGTGTTAAAACACGGGCTCCCCCACCACCACCCTGAGCTGTGAGGCAGTAGGTCTGGGTCAGTGAATTCGCACTTCTAGCAAGCTGCTTCTCCCAGATGACACTTGCTGACTGTGAGGTGCATTGAATCATCTGGGAATCTTGTTAAAGTACAGATTCTGAAGCTTAGTATAGATGTGGCCCAACAATCTATACTAATTATATACCCAAAAGAAATGAAGGCAGGGACTCAAAAAGGTATTTGCACACTGATGTTCATAGCAGCATTATTCACAATTGTCAAAAGACGGAAGCAGCCCAGGAGTCCACCAATTGGTAGATGGAGAAACAAAATGTGGCATACACATAGTGGGATATTATTCAACAATAAAGAGGAATGAAGTCCTGATACGTGTGACAACATGGGTGAACCTTGAAGACATCAAGTTGAGTGAAATAAGCCAGAAACAAAAGGAAAAATATTGTATAATCTCATTGATTTGAAATAATTAGAATAAGCAAACTCAGTCAGATTCTAGAATATAGGTTACCAGGGGATGGGGGGTGGGGATAGAGAATGGGAAGTAAAAGCTTAAAATGCACAGGGTTCTTATTTGGAATGATGAACATGTTCTGGTATTAGATGGTGGTGATGGTAGCACAGCATTAAGAATGCAATTAAGGGAAGCAGATGGGGCTCAAGTGATGGGGCTCCCGTCTACCATATGGGAGGTCCAGGGTTCGATTCCCGGGGCCTCCTGGTCAAGGCAAGCTGGCCCACGCAGTGAGCTGGCCTGAGTGGAGTGCTGGCCCATGCAGGGAGCTGGCCCGAGTGGAGTGCTGGCACAGCAAGATGACACAACAAAAAAAGACACTCAGCAGACCAGGTTGCTGAGGTGGTACAAGAGATTGAGCACCTCTCCCCCACTCTGGAAGGTCCCAGGATTGGTTCCCGGTGAGGCCCAAAGAGAAGACAAGCAGACACAGAAGAACACACAGTGAATGGACACAGAGAGCAGACAAGGGGGGGGGGGGGGGGTGTAAATAAATAAATAAATATTTTTTAAAAAAAGAGAATGCAATTAATAGCTGGAATATATATCTGAATATGATTAAAAGGGGAAATGTTAGATTGTTTATATGGTAACAGAATAAAAACAACAAAATCCATGGAACTATGAATACACTATACAGTGAAACCTAAGTTAAACCATGGACTATAGTTAGCACAATTATTTTTTAAAATATGCTAACATCAACTGTAACAAATGTACCACACTAATGCAAGGTGTTAATAATAGGGCGGTTCATGGAAATCCTGGACTTAATGCATAATTTGTTCTGTAAACCCACAACTTCTCTAATAAAGAAAAAATAGATAGATTCTGATTCACAAGGTCTGTGTTGGGGCCTGGGATTGTGCATTTCTTTTTTTTTTTTTTTTAAGATTTATTTATTTATTTAATTTCCCCCCCTCCCCGGGTTGTCTGTTCTTGGTGTCTATTTGCTGCGTCTTGTTTCTTTGTCCGCTTCTGTTGTCGTCAGCGGCACGGGAAGTGTGGGCAGCGCCATTCCTGGGCAGGCTGCTCTTTCTTTTCACGCTGGGCGGCTCTCCTTGCGGGGCGCACTCCTTGCGCGTGGGGCTCCCCCACGCGGGGGACACCCTTGCGTGGCAGGGCACTCCTTGCGCACATCAGCGCTGCGCATGGCCAGCTCCACACGGGTCAAGGAGGCCCGGGGCTTGAACCGCGGGCCTCCCATGTGGTAGACGGACGCCCTAACCACTGGGCCAAAGTCCGTTTCCCCGATTGTACATTTCTAATGAGCTCCCAGGTGTTGCTGAGGCTGACGGTCTGTGGGCCACACTTGGAGCAGCAAGGTTCTGGAATAGCCACCCCCACTCATTTTAGAGGTGAGGAAACTGGGCCTTGGGGAAAGTAAATGACTTGTCCAAGGCCACTTGGACAGTAGGGACAGCGAACGGGTGAGGCCCTGTCCAGGGTGGCCACCATTCCTCGACACTGTCTACCCACCCTTCTCCTCACCCCCCACCCCTCAGACCATGCTATGAACCTGTCCGAGCCAGTAAATGATACCAAGTCTTTAGAAAATGGAGGAGAAATTAACCAAATCCTACATGGTCCTCTGCGCTCCTAAAAAAATAACACTTAGAGAGCTTGGCTCAAACCACCATCTGTTCCTTCTAAAATGCACTTTAAACAAAATTATTTCCAGTGACTCATAGCTTTCCAGGCCCTGCCATGGGAACTTGAGAAAGGCACACGGTACTTTCCAACAAGCATGGTCCTAGTAATGAGGAGAGCAGAGGGGCAGGTAGCAGAACGGGGGTGGGGAAGCTGATCCTTGGGAAAGCTGAGGAATCTCCCTCACAGCTGCTAAAATATTTAGACTTGCACTATATGCATTTTTCCACCTTGCTTTAGCATCCTAACAAAAAGTCCATCAAATTGCAGGTGTATTTGGGGCAACAATCGTCTTCTTCTAAGGATGCACTGTCCCTGGGAGGGTTGGGAGCATTTAGAGCGAGTTATTCCAACACAGAGAGAAGGGGGATTCAGAACTAAGGCTTCTGAAGTGACCGAGGCAGAGAGCCTTCCCTGCGTGAAAACTTGACCTGGGAGCCCAGCTGCTGGGAACCCTGCTCCCTGCCCCTGCCCCCACGCCCGTGGGACTTCCAGAGCTTGAAGGAAGAACCCTCAGGGACCAGCTGGCCCTGTGACCCCCCAATTTCTAGAGCACGCGGCCCCTCAAGGCCTGTGAGAGGCCAGCTTCCCTAGAAGCAGAGCCTGAAACAGGGGTTCTGCTTCACCCGAGAGACTAAGGGAGTGAAGGAAGCAGGACAGTGACGGTGACGCCCCAGGAGGCTCGGAGGCATTTCTAAATAGCACCTGAGGCCAGAAGGCCTGGCTGGTGCACCCTGGTCTAGCTGGTGGCTACCCGTGGGTGGGGGGAGTGCTGTCCTCCCAAGGAACTCCAGCAAGGCAGCTCCTGGCAGCCAAGGCAGGAGAAGGCAACCCTTCCCACCCTGCAGCAGCTGGGATGTGGGTGTACCAGCGGGGAAAGGTGGTGCCAACCCTTCCTTCCGGTTTTGAGAGCCTCTCAAATACGGTTAGAAACAAGAGGCCGCAACATCCCCCAAGGAGAGAGATGAGGGAAGAATGCAAGCATTTTTTCATTTCTAGAGGAGTCTTGGAATCTGCACTTAGAATAAACTGTAACTGCTCCCCACGGCGTCCAGGCTGGCGGTGAGCTGCCCCCTCCTGCCTCCCCACCCCCTGTGCCCTGCGCTGACCACCCAGCTGCCCCGAAAGCTCTTTCTCTTTGAGCACATCCGACTGGCTCCTCCCTTAAGGACTTTGTCTGTCCCCTCCCTCCAGAGTTTGGCCAGTTGGCTTCTCCCTGTCGACACAAAGGTCACTTCCACAGAGAGGCCTTCCTCCCGGGGCAGCCCTGGCCACTCCCTGCCAGTGCCCCCTGGGATTCCTGTGCAGCACTCGCCACCCCCTGTCCTTACCAGAGTCAACCTGTGTTTTCTGCCTCCAGCCTCCTCGCTGTCCCCAGTGCCTGGCACAGCCAGCACTCAGGAGTCTGTTACAGCAGAGGGACCATTCGGGCAGACGTTGAGATGCCAATCGAGATGTAGGGGCCAGGTCAGGGAAAGGCCGGGCCCTCCCAGACGCGGAAAGAAAACACGGCCCAAGGTCAGGACGGCAAGAAGCTAAGACAATCTTCTGTCCTCCCAGTGCCCCCCAGGTGCTCCCACTCTTCAGCCAGGACACAGCCAGCATCAACCTTGGGGAGACGGTTCACCTTTTGGAAGGGTGCCCACCTCAGAAGGTCCAATTCTCCCAATCGCCCCTCTGCCCGCTGGTGATCAGCGTCTCGGGGTTGCCGGGAGCGCCACCCTTGGGGACAGCGTCGCTCAAGCACCACCGCAAACCCAAACGCGCGGGGTCAATTCCTGCGCGCCCCTGGAGGGGCCACTCCCTCGCCAGCCGCTGCGGTGGCCGCTGCGGCTCCCCGAGGCCCAGGACAGGCTCAAACACGGCAGCGCGCCCCTGCCACCTGGGACATCCCGCGCACCTTGCCCGGCCTTTGCCGCGGGCGAGGACTGTGCCCCGCGCCGGCCACCCGCTCGCTCATTTAACGCGCGCCGCCGAGCGATCGCCAAAGCCCCCGGCTCGTGGTAGCATCTCCACTTTTACAAAGGAGGGGACCGGATTCGAACCTCCGCAGTTTAACGCTTTCGTTTCACTCCTTTAAATACTTTGTCCTCGCGTTGAGCACCGCAGCCCCGGAGGCGGGTCTTAGCACCTTCATTTTACAGAGGAGGGAACCGCGAAGCCCACCCAGTCCGCCCGCCGCGCCCCTGGCTTCGGGGACCCTCCCGTGCTGCTCACCTTTTTTTTTTCATTTTAAAACTTGTACTTTTCTTAAAAAGACAAAACAAAAACAAAAAGAAAGCTCTCACTTTCTGTCACTTAAAAAAAAAAGGGGTCTGGACAGTGCCCTATTAATGTCCAATTCCTTTCCCCGCCCAGCCCCACCCACTCAAAACCTGCTGCAAATGCTGGCTTGAGTCCATGCCACATAATTTAGCAGGACTGAGATTTTTCAAATGGAAACAGTGCTACCGACTTCTTCATATTGGATAACAAAATAAGGGACCCCCCTGCGGGCGCACAGCCCTGCTCACGTGCCCGGTCCCTCCAGCGGGGAAGGGCCTGGAGGCCGGCACCCGCCTCGCGCGTCCAGGACCCCCACCGAGCCCCTCAGTCCCCTCCCCAAAGGGGCCGCCGCGCCCCCTGGCGCTCGCGCAGGGCCGTAGGCGGTGGGAGCACTCGGCTTCCCTACGAGGCCACTGAGGCTCCCGAGACGGGGACACTGAGGCTCCCGAGACGCTCGGGCTGCGCGCTGGGCCACCGCGGGCGCCCCACCCGGCACACGCTGGGCGAGGGGGGCAGGATGAGCTGGGGGTCAGCTGCTGCGCCCCAGTTGGTAGGCGGCTTCCCTGGGGCAGCTCTCCTGGGGCAGTAGCTCACCTGGGGCAGTAGCTCACCTGGGGCAGCTCTGCTAGTGCAGCTCTCCTGGGGCAGTAGCTCACCTGGGGCAGCTCTGCTAGTGCAGCTCTCCTGGGGCAGTAGCTCTCCTGGGGCAGTAGCTCACCTGGGGCAGCTCTGCTAGTGCAGCTCTCCTGGGGCAGTAGCTCACCTGGGGCAGCTCTGCTAGTGCAGCTCACCTGGGGCAGTAGCTCACCTGGGGCAGCTCTGCTAGTGCAGCTCTCCTGGGGCAGTAGCTCACCTGGGGCAGTAGCTCACCTGGGGCAGCTCTGCTAGTGCAGCTCTCCTGGGGCAGTAGCTCACCTGGGGCAGCTCTGCTAGTGCAGCTCTCCTGGGGCAGTAGCTCACCTGGGGCAGCTCTGCTAGTGCAGCTCTCCTGGGGCAGTAGCTCTCCTGGGGCAGTAGCTCACCTGGGGCAGCTCTGCTAGTGCAGCTCTCCTGGGGCAGTAGCTCACCTGGGGCAGCTCTGCTAGTGCAGCTCACCTGGGGCAGTAGCTCACCTGGGGCAGCTCTGCTAGTGCAGCTCTCCTGGGGCAGTAGCTCACCTGGGGCAGTAGCTCACCTGGGGCAGCTCTGCTAGTGCAGCTCTCCTGGGGCAGTAGCTCACCTGGGGCAGCTCTGCTAGTGCAGCTCTCCTGGGGCAGTAGCTCACCTGGGGCAGCTCTGCTAGTGCAGCTCACCTGGGGCAGTAGCTCACCTGGGGCAGCTCTGCTAGTGCAGCTCTCCTGGGGCAGTAGCTCACCTGGGGCAGTAGCTCACCTGGGGCAGCTCTGCTAGTGCAGCTCTCCTGGGGCAGTAGCTCACCTGGGGCAGTAGCTCACCTGGGGCAGCTCTGCTAGTGCAGCTCTCCTGGGGCAGTAGCTCACCTGGGGCAGCTCTGCTAGTGCAGCTCTCCTGGGGCAGTAGCTCACCTGGGGCAGCTCTGCTAGTGCAGCTCTCCTGGGGCAGTAGCTCACATGGGGCAGCTCCCCTAGGGCAGTTTCCCTGGGGCAGCTCCCAAGTGCGGGGAGTGCGGGCGGAGGCTGCGGCTCACCGAGGTCGGCGCTCATGGCTCCTGGCTCTTTGCCTCCTCCCTCCCTCCCTCCACTGCGGAGGGGTCCCGGCTGGGGGCCTGGACGCAGCCCAAAGCCGAATCTCACCAAGGGATGCTCAAGATCCCCAGATCCTAAGCCCTTAATGACATGCAATCCCAGGAATTAAGACTGGAAAATCAATCAATGTAATTCACTATGTCAACAAACTAAAAAAAGAAAGATGACATGATCAGAAAAAAGCCTTTCACAAAATACAACATCTGTTCCTGATTTAAAAACAACAACAAAACTCTCCACAAATTAGACATAGAAAGGAAATTTCTCAAACTGATAAATGACTTCTATCAAGAACTCAAATTATTATTTGCAGAAAATCCCAAATAATCTATAAGAAAACTACTAGAACTAATAAACGAATTTAGCAAAGTTGCACGTTACAAGAAAAATAAGCAGAAGTCATTTGGGTTCCTATACATCAGTAATGAACAAATTGAAAGAGAAATAAAACATTCCATTTACAATAGCATCTAAAAGAATAAAATACCGAGAAATAAATTTAACTAAGGAGATAAAAGACTTGCATGCTGAAAACGACAAAATATTGTTGAAAGGATTTAAAGAAGGCCTAAATAAAAGAAAAGATAACCGTGTTCATGGATTGGAAGACTTAATATTGTTAAGATGGCAATACTACCTAAAGCAATCTACAAATTCAGTGCAATCCCTATCAAAACACCAGCCGCCTTTTTAAATATAGGTGTTTAGGATTATAAATTTCCCTCTCAAGAATGCCTTCTCTGTATCCCAACAGTTTTGATAAGCTGTGTTCTTATTTTCATTTGTCTCTATTTACTGATTTCACTTGCAATTTCTTCCTTGACCAACCGATTATTGAGGAGTGTGTTGGTCAGCCTGCACACATTGGTGAATTTACCTCTTTCCTGTCTATTATTGATTTCCAGTTTCACTCCATTATGATCTGAGAAGGTGCTTTGTATAACTTCAATCTTTTTATATTTATTGAGAACTGCATCGTGCCCTAATTTGTGGTCTATCCTGGACAAAGATCTGTGGGCACTTGAAAAGAATGTATAACACACTGAGTTTGGATGCAGTACTCTATATATGTATGTCTGTCAGGTCTAACTTGTTTATCATATTGTTCAAGTTCTCTGTTTCCTTGTTGGTCTTCTGTCTAGTTTTTCTATCTATTGATGTGAGTGGGGTGTTGAAGTCTCCAACCATAGTTGTAGAGATGTCTATTTCTCCCTTCAGTTTTGCCAGCGTTTTTGTCTCATGTATTTTGGGGCACCCTGGTTAGGTGCATAGATATTTATGACTGTTATATCTTCCTGGTGAATTGTCCCTTTTATTAATATATAATGGCCTTCTGTATCTCTTAGAACTTTTTTGCATTTAAAGTCTGTTTTCATGGGAGGCCTGCGGTTCAAACCCCGGGCCTCCTTGACCCGTGTGGAGCTGGCCATGCGCAGTGCTGATGCGCGCAAGGAGTGCCCTGCCACGCAAGGGTGTCCCCCGCGTGGGGGAGCCCCACGCGCAAGGAGTGCGCCCGTGAGGAGAGCCGCCCAGCGTGAAAAGAAAGAGCAGCCTGCCCAGGAATGGCGCCGCCCACACTTCCCGTGCCGCTGACGACAACAGAAGCGGACAAAGAAACAAGGCGCAGCAAATAGACACCAAGAACAGACAACCAGGGGAGGGGGGGAAATTAAATAAATAAATAAATCTTTTAAAAAAAATAAAAATAAAAATAAAGTCTGTTTTGTCCTATATTAGTATGGCTACCCCTGCTCTTTTCTGGTTACTGTTTGCGTGGAGTATCTTTTTCAAACCTTTCACTTTTAGCCAGTTTGTATCCCTGGGTCTAAGATGAGTTTCTTGTAAGCAGCATATGGATGACTCATGTTTTTTTATCCATTCTGTCAGCCTGTATCTTTTTTTTTTTAAGATTTATTTATTTATTTATTTATTTATTTATTTATTTATTTATTTATTTATTTCTCTCCCCTTCCCTCCCCACCCCAGTTGTCTGTTCTCTGTGTCTATTTGCTGCATGTTCTTTCTCCGCTTCCGTTGTTGTCAGCGGCACGGGAATCTGTGTTTCTTTTTGTTGTGTCATCTTGCTGTGTCAGCTCTCTATGTGTGTGGCACCACTCCTGGGCAGGCTGCACTTTCTTTCGCGCTTGGCGGCTCTCCTTACGGGGCGTACTCCTTGCGCGTAGGGCTCCCCTATGTGGGGGACACCACTGTGTGGCAGGGCACTCTTTGCACGCATCAGCACTGCACATGGGCCAGCTCATCACATGGGTCAGGAGGCCCTGGGTTTGAACCTTGGACCTCCCATGTGGTAGGTGGACGCCCTACCTCTCTGTTGGGCCAAATCCATTTCCCTCTAATGTGTTTTTGATCTCACCTATTGTGTCTTTCATTCCCATGAGTTCTGTTACTTTTCTGTTCAGGATTTCAAATTCTTCTTTGCATTCACTCAATGTCTTCTTGATGTTGTTTATGTCTTTAGCCATATTGTCTTTCAACTCATTAGTTTGATTTTGGAAATTTGTGTGCATCCTGCTAA
This sequence comes from Dasypus novemcinctus, assembly GCF_030445035.2. Classification (NCBI taxonomy): domain Eukaryota; kingdom Metazoa; phylum Chordata; class Mammalia; order Cingulata; family Dasypodidae; genus Dasypus; species Dasypus novemcinctus. The sequence goes on along the minus strand of NC_080690.1, from coordinate 15,963,124 downwards.
TTAGTTCTCTCAAATCCTACATCACTTCTGGGGCTTTAATATATTCCTTTTCTTTTTTTGATTTATTTTATTTATTTCTTTCCCCTTCCTCCCCATTGTTTGCTTTCTGTGTCCATTTGCTGTTCGTTCTTCTGCATCCACTTGCATTATCAGGTGGCACTGCAAAATTGTGTCTCTTTTTTGTTGCGTCATCTTGCTGCCTCAGCTCTCTGTGTGTGTGGCCACTCCTGCGTGGGCTGTGCTTTTTTCACACAGGGCGGTTCTCTTTGCAGGGCATACTCCTTGCAAGTGGGGCACCCCTATGCGGGGTACCCCTGCTTGGCATGGCACACCTTGCATGCAGCAGCACTGCATGTGGGCTGGCTTACCACATGGGTCAGGAGGCCCTAGGTTTAAACCCTGGACCCTCCATATGGTAGACAGATGCTCTATCAGTTGAGCCATATCCACTTCCCTAATATACTCCTTTTCTTGGGCCATATCTTCTATTTTCTTAGTATGGCTTGTAATTTTTTGCTGATGTCTAGGCATCTGATTCAGATGCAGTTTACTCAGATGCTCAATTTCTTTCTCTTTTGTAGGGATTAAGTGGCGGGAGGCTGTGTGTTACTACTGCTCACAGTACTGGTGGAGACTAGCTTCTTTTACTCAGATTAGATTGCAGCTCTAGCCTAAGCCCCAGCCCCACTTCTGACAGGGAGGAAACTGGGTGGACCTGTGCCAGCCTCTCCAGGAAAATACAGGCCACGCCACAGAGATGGGTGATCATCCTACTCTAGTGGCACAAGCCACCCCAGGAGCTGTTCTGTGGCTGGAGCTGGAAGCTCCATTTCCCAAAAACAGGGGAGGGAGAGATGGTTGGCCACTGACTTCAGCTACTGATAAGTAAATTCGACTGGCTAAAGTATAACCCTAAAAACAGCTCAAGTTTGAACTTGTCTGGGTCGGAAAAAGACCAGTAGCTACAATTTTGACTCTGCCCCCAGCATGAGGGGAAGCCTGGCTGACTGAAAATCACAGTGATGGTAGGGACCGGCTTCTTTCACCCACCTAGCCTGACCTCTAGCAGAGAAGAAGCTGCCAGGCCCTGCAACAGCCTTTCCAGGTAACTTCAGGTATATTAGGCTGGCACAGACTGAATAGTTAGAAGTCTATCAGGGCAACTGCCATCATTTTAGACCCACATGGCCTAGACTGTGACCCACACCTGTAGCTCCATTCCTGTCCCAGACAGGGAAGGAAAGGATGTGAAGCTTCATCAGTCTATTCAGGCAACTAGAATTTAGGCCTGCACGACTTGGATTATTATACACGGCTGTGATTCTGTCCTAACTCCTAGCAAAGAAGAAAGTTGGAAGAAGCTTTATCTGTCCTTTGGGCAATGCAGGCAGCTTGAGCCTCCACAGCTTTGAGCACCAACTACATCCTTGGCTCCTACTATACAACCAGCAGGGCAGAAAGGGCAAGAAAGCCCTAAACAAAAGAGAGAAACTGCACCCAGAATAAATACAACTAGTAAGCCAAAGCCAAAACACAATCCACACCAAGAAACAGGAAGCTATGGCCCAGTTAAAGGAACAAGATAAGCCTCCAGATGACATAAAGGAATTGAGACAACTAATCATAGATGTTCAAACAAATCTCCTTAATAAATTCAATGAGATGGCTAAAGAGATTAAGGATACTAAGAAGACATTGGTCGAGCACAAAGAAGAATTTGAAAGCATACATAAAAAAATAGCAGCTCTTATGGGAATGAAAGGTGCAATAAATGAAATTAAAAATACACTTGAATCATATAATAGCAGATTTGAGGAATCAGAAGAAAGGATTGGTGAGCTTGAAGAAATGGCCTCCAAAAGTGAACATACAAGAGATCTGATTAAGAAAAGAATAGAAAGAATTGAGAAAAGTCTCAAGGAACTAAATCACAGCAAGAGACATGTAAACATATGTGTCATGGGTGTCCCAGAAGTAGGAGAGAAGGGAAAAGGGGCAGAAGGAATATTTAAGAAATAATAGTAGAAAATTTCCCAACCCTATTGATATTCATGTCCAAGAAGCACAACATACTCCCATATGAAAAATCTGAATAGACCAACTCCAAGACACATACTAATCAGAATGTCAAATGCTAAAGACAGAGAATTCTGAGAGCTGCCAAGAGAGAAATAATGCATAACATATAAGGGATACCCAATAAGATTAAGTGCTCATTTCTCATCAAAAACCATGGAGGCAAGAAGACAGTGGTATGATATATTTAAGATATTGCAAGAGAAAAACTTTCAGCCAAGAATATTATATCCGGCAAGATTGTCTTTCAAAAATGAGAATGAGTTTAGAATATTCACAGATAAGCAGAAACCGAAAGGGTTTGTAACCAAGAGACCAGGTTTGCAGGAAATACTAAAGGGTGTACTACAATCTGAAAAGAAAATACAGGAAAGAGAGGTTGGAAGAGAGTCTAGAAATGAAGATTATTATCAGTAAAAGCAACTAAAAGTCTCAAAAGATTGGTGAAAGTAAAACATGACAGAAAAAACCCAAAGGTCAAAATGGGTGAAATAAAAATTGCCTTTACAGTAATAACATTGCATATTAATGGATTAAATTCCCTAATCAAAAGACACAGATTGGCAGAAAATATGAGCCACCTATAAGCTGTCTGCAAGACACTTACATTAGACCCAAGGATATCAATAGATTGAAAGTGAAAGGGTAGAAAAAGATATTCCACACATTCAGTAACAAAAAACAAAAACAAACAAACAAAATCCAGAGTACCTATACTTATATTAGATGACATAGACTTTAAAAGACACTAGTAATGTGCAATATGAGGAGGAAGTCAGGGGGAAAACTTTCATTTACAATAGTGACTAAAAGAATCCAAGGGAAGCAGACTTGGCCCAGTAGATAGGGCATCCGCCTACCACATGGGAGGTCGGTGGTTCAAACCCTGGGCCTCCTTGACCCGTATGGAACTGGCCCACGTGCAGTGCTGATGCGCACAAGGAGTGCCATGCCATGCCAGGGTGTCCCCCACGTAGGGGAGCCCCATGCACAAGGAGTGCACCCTGTAAGGGGAGCCACCCAGTACAAAAGAAAGTGCAGCCTGCCCAAGAATGGTGCCGCATACACGGAGAGCTGATGCAGCAAGATGACACAACAAAAAGAAACACAGATTCCCATGCCACTGACAACAAGAGAAGTGGACAAAAAGAAGAACATGCAGCAAACGGACACAGAGAACAGGCAACTGGGGCGGGGGCTGGGGGGAGCAGGGAGGGAAGGGGAGAGAAATTAATAAAATAAATCTTTAAAAAAATAAAAAAATCTAATATTTAGGAATAAACTTAACCAATGATGTAAAGCACTTGTATTCAGAAAACAGCAGTCATTGTTAAAAGAAATAAAAAAAGACCTAAATAATTGGAAGAACATTCCATGCTCATGGATTAGAAGAATAAGTATCAGTAAGATGTCAATTCTACCCAAACCTATATACAGATTCAGTGCAATCCCAATAAAAATTTCACCAGCATTTTTTAAATAAATGGAAAACATCATTATCAAATTTATTTGGAAGGGTAAGTGATCCCGAATAGCCAGAAACATCTTAAAAAGGAAAAATGAATTTGGAGAGCTCTCACTTCCAGACTTTAAATCATATTACCTTGCTACAGGAGTAAAAACAGCATGGTACTGGCATGAAGGTAGACACAAAGACAAATGGAACCAAATTGATGGTTTAAAAACATAAGAAGCAGGGAAGCAGCTGTGGCTCAATCAGTTGGACTCCCGTCTACCATGTGGGAGGTCCTGGGTTCACATCCCAGGGCCTCCTTGTGAAGGCAGGCTCGCCCGCACGCTGCGGAGAGCCACCGGCCCAGACACCACGGAGGCCGCCCAGCCTGCAAGAATGCGGAGAACCGACTCAGCAAGGTGACACAACAAAAAAAGGGAGACAAGCAAAAAAAAAAAAAAAAATGCAGAACAGAACAGCAAACGGACACAGAGAGCAGACAGCAAGCAAGCTGCTACAGACACGAAGAATTCACAGCCAACGGACACAGCAGACAGCACGCAAAAAGCCACAAGGGGGATTAAAAAAAAAAAACATGGGAAGCAGATGTGGCTCAAGTGATAGGGCCTCTACCTACCATATGGGAAGACCTGGGTTCAATCTCTGGAGCCTCCTGGTGAAAAAGAAGAAGAGGAAGTGTGCTTGCACAGCGAGCCAGTGCCCACATGGCGAACCGAGTGTCTGCATGGCGAGCCAGTGCCCACATGGCGAACCGAGTGCCTGCATGGCGAGCCAAGTGCACATGTGAGTGCCCATGTGGTGAGCCAAGTGCCCATGCAGTGAGCCAATGCCAGTGTGATAAACTGAGTGCCCATGTGGTGAACCAGTGCCCACACAAGTGAGTCACGCAGCAAGATAATGACACAACAAAAGAGAGACGAAGGGGAAAGTCAAGGTGAAGAGCAGCAGAGACCAGGAACTGAGGTGGCGCAATTGACAGGGAACCTCTCTCCACATCAGAGGTCCAAGATCGAATCTTGGTGAATCCTAGAGGAGAAAGACAAGAAGAGAAGACAAAAAGAGAAATAGATACAGAAGATCACACAGCGAAGATCACAGACAGCAAAAACAGAAGGGTGGGGGAAGGGGTGGGGAGGGGGAGGGGGAGGAAAGAGGAGGGGGAGGGGAGAAAAAAAAGAAACAGACCCTCACATCTATGGTCAAGTAATTTTTGAGAAGCCTGTCAAACCCACCCAGCTCGGACTAAACAGTCCATTCAACAAATGGTGCTGCAAGAACTGAATATCCATAGCCAAAAGAAGGAAAGAGGACCCTTATCTCACACCTTATACAAAAATTAACTCAAAATGGATCAAAAACCTAAATATAAAAGCAAGAACCATAAAACTTCTAGAAGAAGGCGGTGGACTTGGCCCAGTGGTTAGGGCGTCCGTCCGCCACATGGGAGGTCCACGGTTCAAACCCCGGGCCTCCTTGACCTGTGTGGAGGTTGCCCATGCACAGTGCTGATGCGCGCAAGGAGTTCCGTGCCACGCAGGGGTGTCCCCGCTTTGGGGAGCCCCACGTGCAAGGAGTGCACCCCGAAAGGAGAGCCTCCCAGCGCAGAAGAAAGTGCAGCCTGCCCAGGAGTGGTGCTGCCCACACGGAGAGCTGGCACAGCAAGATGATGCAACAAAAAGAAACACAATATCAAATGGGAATAGTTACACAATATACAAGGTAATATGTTCACAATTGTTTAACTAATGAAAGGTCTTCAAGCATTAGGTATGATTTGATTCCTTAACAAATTAATATATTTGAAGGTCCCTGTGTACGAAAAATAAAGTTCAAAAGGATATGTTCAAAATAGAGTTGTCTCTGGGGATTGAGATTACAGGTGATTTTTTTTTTTAACGTGTTTCCTAAAATCTCTGCAATAAACACATTGCATTATATAATTAAAAAAAAAAAAAAAGAAAAAAAGAAACACAGATTCCCGTGCTGCTGACAACAACAGAAGCGGACAAAGAAGACACAATGAATAGACACAGAGAACAGACAACCGGGGTGGGGGTGGGGGAAGAGGAGAAAAATAAATAAATAAATCTTTTAAAAAAAAAAAAACTTCTGGAAGAAAATGTAGGAAAATACCTTCAAGACCTGGTGGTAGGTGGTGGATTCTTAAAGGAGATAAGAACAAAACTGAAATGGACTACTGATGTTTAATGTACGTAGACAGAGTATGGAAAAAGTGTGCCAAATGTATGCTATGGACCAGGTAATAGTCTGATGATATTATCCCATAATCTGTAACAAATGTTCCATCACCGTGTGGTGTGTTGATAGAGAGGTGTTGTTTGGGAATTCTGCACATATGCATGATTGTTTTGTAAGTTTACAACTTCTGTCATGAAAATATATTTTAAAAATAATATGGGAAGCAGACATGGCTCAACTGATAGAGCATCTGTCTACCATATGGAGGGTCCAGGGTTCAATCCCCAGGGCCTCCTGACCTGTGTGGAGCTGGCCCATGTGCAATACTGATGCGCACAAGGAGTGCCGTGCCACACAGGGGTGCCCCCACATAGGGGAGCCCCACGCGCAAGGAGTGCGCCCTGTAAGGAGAGCCACCCAGCACAAAAGAAAGTCCAGCCTGCCCAGGAGTGGTGCCAAACACACGGAGAGCTGATGCAGCAAGATGATGCAACAAAAAAGAGACAGTTTTCCCAGTGCCACCTGATAATGCAAGCAGATGCAGAAGAACACACAGCGAATGGACACAGAGAGCAGACAACAGGGGGGGGAGGGCGGGGGGCAGGGGGAACGACACGAGGAGAAGGGGAGAGAAATAAATAAAATAAATATTTTAAAATAATAATAATAATAGGGTGGGTTGGTTGACGATATTCTGTCATCATTTGTAACAAATGTCTCACAACAATGCAAGGTGTTTGTAGTGGGTTGATACATGAGACCCCTGTATGATGTTATGCATGTTTGCTTTGTAAGTTCACAGTTTTTACTACACACTTATTGTTTATGTATGTTTGTATATAAATGATATAAAAAATAATAATAAGGTGGGATGGTAGAAAAATACACCAAATGTAAGGTACTTTGGTACCTTATTTGGAGGATGCTCTTTAATCATTAAAAATGTTTCAGAACAGGACAAGGTATTGCTGGCAGGGTGAGGTATGATGTCCGTTAGTATGATGTTATGTATGTTTTTTTATAAGTTCACAACAATTACTATATACTTATTGTTTATGTATGTGTGATATACTTCAATAAATTTTTAAAAACACAACTAAATATAAGAGCTAGTACTAGAAAACCCTTACTAGAAAACATAGGGAAATATCTTCAGGACCTTGTAGTAGGCAATGGGTTTTTACATTTAACACCACAAGCACAAGCAACAAAAGAAAAAAATAGATTAAATGGACTTCATCAAAATTAAAAACTTTTGTGCCTCAAAAGACATTACCAAGAAAGTGAAAAAGACAACTTCTAGAATGGGAGAAAATATCTGGAAACCATATATTTGATAAAGGTTTAATATATAAGGAAATTCTACAACTCAACAACAAAAAGGAAAACCACCCAATTTAAAAAATGGGCCAAGGATTTGAACAGACATTTCTCCAAAGTTAGGCAAATGGCCAATATATGAATAGATGCTCAACCTCATTAGTCATTAGACAAATGCAAATTAAAACTATGATGCAATAACACTTCACACCCCCTACAATGGCTATTATTTTTAAAACTGAAAATAATTGTTGGTGAGGATGAGGAGAAATGGGAACCCCGGTATATCGTTGGTAGCAATGTAAAAAGATGTAGTCACTGTGGCAGACAGTTTGGTGATTCCTCAAAAATTCAACTTCCATAGGACCTAGCAATTCCACTCCATAGCACTGAAAGGAGGGACTCAAAAGATATTTGTACACCAAAGTTCATTGCAGCATTATTCACAACAGCCAAAAAGTGGAAGCAACCCACACATGAATGGACAGATAAAATGTGGTATATCCATATGTATTAGTCAGCCAAAGGAGTGCTGATGCAAAGTACCAGAAATCTATTGGCTTTTTATAAAGGGTATTTATTTTAAGTAAAAGCTTACAGTTACAAGGCCCTAAAGAGTCCAACCCAAGGTTGCTTCCTTACCGAACTCTGTTGCCATGTGTGAAAGCAAGATAGTGGGTGACATCTGCAAGGGTTCAAACTCCCTTTTCCTTCTTAAGGCTCCATAGGTCCAGCTTCTTCTGATCTCAGCTGTAGACTGCCATAGGGTTTGTTTCTCTTTCCAGGGCTTGCTCTTTCCAGGCTCAGCTGCTCTGGTCTTTCTCGAGGCCAGCTGTAAACTATCAGGCAAATGGCTGACTCTCTTCCCCAGGTCTCTGCCGTGTTTACGGAGCTGTCTCTCTTCCTCCATGTATCTTCTCTGTGTATCTACTTCTGTGTTCTTGACTAAGCAACCATTTATATAGCCAACCAAGGGGGCAGGGACTCAATCCTGTACACCCTAATGACATGGTCCAATCAAATTAAATATAATTTAATCAATGACATCCTCAGCTGAATCTAATACAATCAAAGGATATCACACCGAGAGGAACAAACCAGTACATAATCTCTCTTTTTGGAATTCATAAAAAATCTCAAACTTCCACACTGTACAATGGAATATTCCTCAACAAAAAAGAAGTGAAGAGCAGGTACATGCAGCAATTTAGATGACCCCTGAAGGCATCATGTTGAGTAAAATAAACCAGACACTAAAGGACCAATATTGTATGACTTCTCTTTTTTGAAATACTTAGAATAAGCAAATTCATTGGGACAGAAACCTGAATATTGGTTTCCAGGGATGGCGGGAGGGGGAGAATGGAAGTTATTGCTAAATAAATGTGAGTTTTGGTTCAGAATGATGGAAATAACCTGGAAATAGTGGTGAAAGTTACAAAGAATTGTCCACTTGAAATGGTTAATGATTTTTAAGTTATGTATATTTTACCACAATAGAAAATAAATATATATTTTAAAGGCATCTATGAAAAAACCTATAGCTGAATGGCAAAGGACTGAATGCTTTCCCCTTAAAATTGGGAATAAGACAGGGGTGTCCACTCTTGCTACTTCCATTCAACATTGTACTGGAAGGTCTAGGCAGTGCAGTCAGCTGAGGATGGATGATGGATGGATGGATGGATGATGGATGGATGGATGATGGATGGATGGATGAATGGATGGATGGATGGATGATGGATGGATGGATGGATGGATGGATGATGGATGGATGGATGGATGGATGGATGCATACATATGTACATACATACACATATAAGTGGCGGACAAATAAATAAATAAAAGACATACAGATTGGGAAGGAATAAGTGAAACTGTTACATGACATGATCATCTACGCAGAAATCCTGAAAGGCTAATAAGCAAGTTGAGCAAGGTTGCAGGATACAAGATCAACAAACAAAAAATCAATTGAATTTCTATATCCCAAAAGCTGGAAATACCCCAAATATTTGTCAACAGGGGAACAAATAAACAGACTGTGGTATAGCCATACAGAAGAATACTACTCAGCAAGAAAGAAAAAAAAAAGAACTGCTAATACGAGCATCATGGAGGAATCTCAAAATAATTATGCTGAGGGAAAGAAACCAACTTTACCAAAAAAAAAAAAAAAAGTACATACAGTATAATTCCATTCATATAAAATTCTAAAGACTCCAAACTAATCTATAGAGTGAGAAAAATTGTTTGGGAATGGGGTGAGGAGGGAAGTGTTCTAAACGGTCAGTTTGTTGGTAACTAACGCCTTCAAGATCTTGATTATGCAAACATATTCAAACTTCAGTTGGCCATAGGTTTTTTTGTGCAGTTTATTACCTGTCCATTGTACCTCAATAAGTTATTCTTGAAAAATCGCAAAAAAAGTGGACACTTGCACTCAAGGGATTTGAGGGGAAAGAAGGGAGCCTGCTTTCCTGTCTCTCAAGAGCTCTCTGTCCTCAAGAAGGCCAAGAACAGTCTCTCCCCACTCCATGCCCATGGGACAGAATGACCTTCCCTGCTCATAGGACAAGACTCTCCTGGGTCCCAATTCAGAATCACCAGGGGGCCAGGTCCCCACCCCTCCACAAAGACTGACTGGTCTCAGGACCTTTGCACCTGATAATCTCCCTGGACGTCCTTCCTCGTCACCTGCCAGCCTAATTCCTGCTCCAAGAGGCCTTCCTGCACATGCCACCCACACCCACACACATAGGCTCTCTCACACGTGGCCCGCGAGAGGCAGGAGTTACATGAGGTCCAGATGCCCCCTCCAAGGCGGGCTGCCCCTCCTCCAGGCCCCCAGGCTCCCAGTGGGTCATCTTCATTAAACCCCATCGCACTGTCCTGGACATCTACTTTAGGTCTCAGCTCCAGACTGGGAGCTCCTTGAAGGCTAGGACTTAGCCTGACCTCTTCTGTCTCCCCAACATTTTTATTCCAATCTAGACCCAGCACAATCAACTGCCAGGGACTTGAGCTGAGCCAGTCCCTTTTAATTCATTCAGGAATGTCCCTAGTGGAGAACAATGGGGAAATGGAATTTGGGGGGAACAGAGCAGCTTTGTTTCAAATTGTTTGGTATGTGGAGGGTGGACTGCGGGGGCTTGGGAGTTGGTTTTGGTTTCCAACTCCCCTCAGTGATGTAGGGCCTAGAAAGCAAATCATCTCCTCTCTCTCACTACCCACCTGAAAAATGGGGCTTGAGAAACTCCTTCTCCTGAGGCCAGTATGGGGGGGAAGGGGAGAAGTGGGGATGGGAAAGGGTCCTGGGCACACGTGGGCTGCTTCCCGCAGAGGTCTGTCCCTGGGTTCGGCCTCAGGCTCGCTGACTTGGGGTTCAAGTCTCGCTCTTTCAAAGACGCTGGCTGGGATGTCCCTGCCCCCTCGGGCCCTTGGCAGGCTCCCCGGTTCTGGTTCTGGCTCATCGTCCAGTTCGCCCTCCTGTTACACCTTTCGGGAGCAATGGGGGGCTGTGTTCCCTGGCAAGTGTCACGACTCTACCGGACTGGCCGTCCATTCATTAGCAGTTTCACGTCTTTCTCCCCTGGTAGCACACAAGCCCCCTGAATTCCAGGCATCTTGCTCAGTGGCTGGCACGAGGAGAATTCCAGCATTGTGTTGAACTAATTAGCGCAGGGAGCACACCGGGGCTGGTCCTCCTGCTACTTGCATCGGGACTGCGGCTCCCGGGTGAGCCACCCCTCCTCCAGCCTCCGCCAGGCGCCATCCCCTCCTCCCTCACCCTCTCCCGGTCTGACTGGGGACCTGCCCTGGTTACACCCCCTGGCCCCCACCCCCTGCTCACCCTGAAGGAGAACATGTCAGGTGTCTCCAGCAGACCGCGGTTTTGACCTGAGCCTCTTGCAGGTGCTCAGGGCTTGGAACAGAAGATGGAAAGCTGTGAGCCCCGCCTGGAGCAGCTGGCACTGGGGGGAGGCCGGATTACGGGGCAGGCGGGGAGGATGAGGTACCCCTCAGAGGCCATTCTAACAGATGGAGAGGCACAAACCCAATGTCCCACGTCAGGGCACCGCTCACGCTCACCGCTGCCACTGACCTCCTGCAGGTACTTGGAAAGAAAGGGTCATCAAAACTCAAAGGAGATGCAGGCCTTTAGATATCCTGCCACAACCTAGAGAATTGTGTGGGAGAGAGTAGAAATGACAATGAAAACGATAATCCATGCTTAGTGGCAACGCTGCAAAATGCGTTCAACTGCAATGAACGTGCCACGCTAATGAAGGACGTTGTTAATGCAGGTAAATGTGGGTAGTGTGGGGAGCGGGGCATATGGGAATCCCCTATATCTTTTATGTGACATTTATGTAATCTAAATATCTTTAAAAAGAAAAAGAAAAAATTCTTAAAAAGGAAAAAATAACAAAAATAACAAACTCAAAGTAGCTCAACTCTACCCAAGGGGTGGACCCAGCCCGGGCAAGGCCAGGGGCCCATGCCCGAGCCTGACCTGCGGCGCACCAGACTGCACACCTGCACACAGGCCCAGGGAACCCGAGCTGAAACGCGGTTCCCCAGGTTCCCCCCGGGGGCCTGCTTCTGGCTCTTTGCGCTTTCTTCCAGAAGTGGACCCCCCATGACCACGCTCCTTGTGCCCAGGCATAAGCAGGCATCCCCCTCTTTCTCTTGCATTTTGCAGTCCACATGGTAGGACAGCAGGCACGCAGCTCTGCAGCCTGCTTTTCTCAATCAATCGATCTTGAAGATGTGATGCTGTCCCGTTTTTTGTTTTTCATTCTTTGACCAGTTGCTAAGTATTCCAATACATATGGATTGTAATTTATCCCATCAGTGTCCTGTTGATGGACATTTAGCCCGTTTCTGATCTTTTTCTACAGACAATGCTGCAATGACAGTTGGGTTTTCTTATGTACCAGTAGAATTACTGGGCCAAAGAAAAGTATACTCGGTCCATTTAATTTATTGAAGGCTATTGCCAAAAGGCCCTCAAGGAGATTGGAATGATCTATGATCTTAGAGGCAGTGTAGGAGAGTTTCTCATTGGATTGTTTGTTTGCTTGTTTCCAGTAGACTTTATTTGTTGTTTTTCATGTTCCAAATCATTCCCTCTCCCCTCCCTCTCTCTCCCCATCTCCTCTCTGATATTACCAGTGTTAACAGCCTATTCTTCTATGCCTTTCTCCTTGCTCTTGCAACACGTGCAAGCATATATACACATTTACTCAAAGAAAGTCTGCTTGCTTGTTTTTAATAAAATAGAATCACTAGCTCCATACACATAATCCATAACTTGCTCTTTTTCCTACTTCAAAGTCACTGCTGGGCATCTCTGCAAGTCAGTATTCTAAATTTTTTTAAATCTTGTAGACACAAACATGCACATATGGATATAATTTTCCAAAAACAGGATCATATCTAGCAGGAATGCTGGGAGTTGCAGATATTTTCAACGTAGTCCCCCACGTTCGGTTTGTCCTCTCCCTTCTCCCTCTTCTCTCCTTCTACATCTGCAACCCCACACAAGTAACTGCGATGTGCCCCCTTTGCTACTTCATGTTCAGTCATCCATACACAAACACACAAACACACGTACTAGGAGCTGGGGCCTGAAAGCCAGGCAGCCTCGGCTGTCGGGGCCATTTCGCCTTGTCTGTCAGTGCAGCCTGTGCTACAGGTGGAGAGGTGAGTCCTCCTGAGGCCAGGTGGCCTCCTTCCACCTGCTTTGGCCCCTCTGCTCCCATGCTCGTTGTACCTTTTCTTATTCTGATGGATCCTCCCTCCCCTAATTAAAGTCTCTTCTTGCCCCTTTGGGGCTGGAAAATAAAACAACTATATGACTATGGGGTTATGGTTTGCTTTGCATAAATGTGATCCTATTTAATCTCTAAATTTCTTAACTTTTCTCACTCAAAAATAAAATCCCTCAGGGAAATCCCTATTTTCATGGCTACATAATATTCCCTGACTTAGGGGCGTTTCCTTTGCTTCCAGGGGTTTTGTGTTTGTTTGATTTTGCCATTATGAACAAGGCCACAGTAAATCCTCTTATTTTGTGTTTTGTTATTTCTACTGCCTTTCCCTCATGGTGCCTGTTTCCTTGTGCATTTTACATTCTATAATTTGGAATGTTAGCTCAGTTTGACAGGGCTTTTATCTGAGGACGTCCTGAGCAGGCTAAGCTGAGGATGTTTCTCTCCAAAGGGGTTTTGCATTTGCTTCCAACAGGTGTCCTAGAAATGCTAATAGCCAGGAATAGCATTTTTTTTTTTTGAGGTAGCAGGAGGGGCCAGAGATTGAACCCAGGACCTCATCTGTGGGCAGCCAGTGCTCAATCACTGAGCCACATCAGCTTCCGTGAGTTGGTTTTTTCTTTTGTTTTGCTTATTGTTTGTTTTTGTTTCTGTTTATTTCAGGAGGCGTCAGGAACCAAACCCCAGACCTCCCGTGTGGGAGGCGGGTGGTCAACACCGTGAGCCTCATCCGCTCCCCAGGAATAGCTTTTTGGTCATGTCTTGGCTTGGAGACTCCAGGATCAAATAACCAGTGTAAATTTGATCTCCTAATCCCAAAGAGGGCAGGCCTGGGGCCTCAAGTCTACCTCCCTCTTTTATGTGGGCTCAAAACCTTATTACTTGTCCCAGTGGTGATGAAAATCTACATATCTGGATTATCAGACCAGCCAAGACCCTCAGGAGAGGCAAACTAGCAGGGCTAAAATAACAAATGCTTATGAAGCAGTAACAGCCAGCCCTCATCCCTTCATGTCATTTAATCCCCCTTTCGCCATCAACCAGGGTTAGGGATTCTCATCCCATTTTAAACACGAGGAAAACGAAGCTCAGAACGTTTGGCAATTTGCCCAAGGTCACGCAGGACAAGTGGTGGGACAATTAGTAAATCTGAGGACGCCTGGCACCAAGGCCTTGCTGTTCAGCCCAGGTTAAAGCAGAGCTCTGAAGGCAGAAGGAAAAGGCTGCCCTCCCCCAGCCCAGACACTGCTGCTAGAAGAGTCTGCTGGTGAACCACGTTGGCCTGGCCTGGGGGATGGAGAGGATCTGGAGGCAGGGGTGGGCTGGGGTGTGACCTGAGCTCCTGCAAGGTCAGAGTCCAAAGGGAGAGGCTGGGCTGGACCTAAGCTGGTCAGGGCAGGCGGCTCTGGGCCCAGGGTGACGGGGCCTCCCATGGAGCTGTCCCGTCCCTGCTGAAGGCCCTTCCTTCTTTCCTTCCCCAGAGGCTGGGAAATCTGTGGCCTTGCCCTTTGGTCTCCCCTGGTCCCTCCCTGGGTGGACTCAGTCTCGGGCTGGGAGCTCAGCTTCCTCCTCCGGCCAGCCGGGCAGCCGGGGGTCAGGGGCATCCTCGGCTCCACCGGGGCCACGAGAAGGCTCCCCGGAGGTGGGGCGTCGGCCTCCTGTCCCCACCGTCCTCACCCCACAAGGGCCCTGGAGCTGGGGCACGAGCCAGGAGGCTGGCTTCTGGTTAGCAGCAGCGCAGAGGCAGCAGTGGGCAGGAGTAGTGAGTCTGTTCCAGGGGTTTGGGAGGCACCTGGGACCCCCGGAGTACCCTCCCTCCGTCTCCAGCATCCCTGACTTCTCCTGCCATTCCTTCCTCTTTCCCAGCTTCCCCTTATTTCTCCCTCATGCTGCCTCCTAGGCCTAACCCAGGAACAGCTACCTAGAGAGTCTCACATCAACCTGTAGGAACTCATCTTGTCAAACAGAATGCCCAGCTGACTGTCAAGTGCACCGTTAGTTTACGTACCACTGAGAAAGGAGGGCTGTCAACTAAATTTCAGAGAAGATATCAAAGTGTGTGTGTGTGGAGGGGATCGTGTTTTAGAATCAGCGGAATTTGGTAGCACTAAGAGCCCTGCTGTGCATTTGGTGTCTTGCCTGAAGGTGATAGGGCACTGTCACGGGCAGTACGTCCCTCTGTTAATGGCCAGAAAGCAAGTACTATATACCCACCCCATCCTCTGCCCGTACAGAAATCAGAGGCTAGCTGGTGATCTTGACTGCAGACCCAGAGAACATCCACACAACAGTTCAAGGTGAGTGTAAGTGGAGTAAATGATAAAGGCTAGTTCAGAGCAGGGCTGGATGAGGGTTGGTTAAGATGGACAAAAGAGGCTTCATGGTGGGGAGAGCAGATGAAGACTGATGTGAGGGGATGAGGCCGGAGAATGGGGACAAGTGAAAACTGGGGGGTGCAAAAGTGGGGACAAAGCGAACAAGACTTGGAGATGAGGGCCTCACGGCACACACTTGGGATGACCAGGAGAAGGTACAGTTGTCTGGAGTAGAGCAGCTGTGTCCGGGTGCCATGGGAATCCAGATTGGAGAGGCAGGATAAGACTACAGAGGGCCTTGAAAACCAGGAAGTTCTTGACATGACAGGCAGCAGGGAGCCAGTGCAGGTTCCTGAGCTGGAGAGTGACCTTATGGAAACATTAATTTAGGGAGCATTGATGTGCAAAGTTGAGATGCAGGCAGAGGCTAAAGGCCAGGACATCACCCATTCCTCCAAGACCTGAGTTGAAGGAAGGGGTGTTGCGGGGAGGGAGAGAAAGTTATTCTTCACTATAAACCAATCTGTATCTATTGAAATTTTTTATCATGTGCTTATATTACCTATTTTAAATTAACACAATATTGTTTACATTAGAACCCAAAAAATGAAACAGGCATAAATCTAACAAAATCTGCACAGGATTGATATGAGGAAACTCTGATGAAAGAAATCAAAAACCTAAATAAATGGACAGATATTCCATGTTCATGGATTGGAAGACTCAATATTGCTAAGATGTTAATTCTTCCCAACTTGATCTATGAGCCAATGCAATCTTTTTAGGAGGTACCAGGGATTGAACCCAGGACCTCGTACATGGGAAGCAGGCATTCAACCAGTGAGCCACAACTGCTCCCCAATGAGAGTTGTTGATTTTTCATTTGTTTTTAGGAGGTACCGGGGATCAAACCTGGGGCCTTGTACATGGGAAGCAGGTGCTCACCCACTGGAGCTACATTAGCTTGCCTTGATGCAATCTTAATCAAAACCCCAGCAAGTAATTCTGTGGATATCAAAAAACTGATTCTAAAGTTTATATGGAGGGAAGTGGACTTGGCCCAATGGATAGGGCATCCGCCTACCACATGGGAGGTTCGCAGTTTAAACCCCAGGCCTCCTTGACCCGTGTGGAGCTGGCCCCTGCGCAGTGATGATGCACGCAAGGAGTGCCGTGCCATGCAGGGGTGTCCCCCGCATAGGGGAGTCACACGCACAAGGAGTGTGCCCCGTAAGGAGAGCCACTCAGCATTGAAGAAAGTTCAGCCTGCCTAAGAATGGCGTTGCACACATGGAGAGCTGACACAGCAAGATGACGCAGCAAAAAGAAACACAGATTCCGGGTGCCGCTGATAAGGATAGAAGCGGTCACAGAAGAGCACACAGCGAATGGACACAGAGAGCAGACAACTTGGGGGGAAGGGGGAGACAAATAAATAAAAAATAAATCTTTTAAAAAAAAAAGTTTATATGGAAAAACGAAAAGACCCAGAACAGCCAAAACAATACTGAAGAACAAAGTGGGAGGACTCATACCACATGAGTAAGACGTACTATAAAGACAGTATTGTTTTGACAAAAGAAAAGACAAATTGGTCAATGGAACAGAATAGAAGGCCTAGAAACAGGCCCACACAAATAGAGTAAGCTGGTCTTTGACAGAGGAGCAACGGCAATTCAATGGAGAAAACACAGTCTTTTCAACAAATGGTGCTGGGACAACTGGACACCCATATGCAAAGAAAAAAACTTCACAAAAAATTAGCTTGAAATGGCTCTTAGATCTAAATGTATAATGTAAAACTATAACCTTCTAAAAGTTAACGTAGGAGAAAATCCAGGTGGCGTGGGTCTGGTTATAAGTTTCTAGATGTAACACCAAAAGCATGATCCATGAAAGAAAAAATTGGTGTTGGGCTTTATCAAGATTAAAAACTTGTGCTCTGTGAAAGATATTTTAAGAGAATAAAGAGGCAAGCCACAGACTGGGAGAAAATATTTGCAAAGCATGTATTTGATAAAGGACTCTTAAAGCTCAACAATAAGGGAAAAAAAAAATTAAAAAATGGTCAAAAGATCTGAACAAATGCCACATTAAAGAAGATATACTTTAGGATATATATTTTACTAGAATAAAAATTAAAAGATAAATCATAGGACTGAACAACACAGTGAACCCTATAGTGATGGACTATAATTAATAGAACAAGTGTTAAAAATGTTTTTTCATGAATTATAGCAAATATACTATATTAATACAAGGTGGTAATAATAGGGCGGTATATGGGGAAAAATATATCCAATATAAATAACAGATGATAGATAGAACTATTTTAATAATCTTTCATCAATTGTAACAAAGGTAACTATTGTTTAAAAAAATAGTAAAGGCCGCAGACTTGGCCCAGTGGTTAGGGCGTCCGTCTACCACATGGGAGGTCCACGGTTCAAACTCCGGGCCTCCTTGACCCGTGTGGAGCTGGCCCATGCGCAGTGCTGATGCGCGCAGGGAGTGCCCTGCCATGCAGGGGTGTCCCCCACGTGGGGGAGCCCCACGCGCAGGGAGTGCGCCCCGTAAGGAGAGCTGCCCAGCGCGAAGGAAGGTGTAGCCTGCCCAGGAAGGGTGCCGCACACACGGAGAGCTAACACAGCAAGATGACTCAACAAAAAGAAACACAACAACAGAAGTGGACAAAGTAGATGCAGCGGATGGACGCGGAGAACAGAAAACTGGGGGGGGGGGGAGGGGAGAGAAATAAATAAATAAATAAATAAATAAATAAATCTTTTTTTTTAAAAAAGTAGAATTATTTTTTTTAAGTGCTAGCATTGGGAAGCAGATGTGGCTCAAGCAATTGAGCTCCTGCCTACCACATGGGAGGTCCCAGGTTCGGTTCCTGGGGCCTCCTGAAGAAGGCAAGCTGATGTAAAAGATGATGCAACAAAGAGATAAAAAGAGGAAAGACGATAAGATACACAACAAACCAGAGAGCTGAGGTGGCTCAAGTGATTAAGTGCCTCTCTCCCACATGAGAAGTCCCAGGTTTGGTTCCCAGTTCTCCTAAAGAGAAGATGAGGGAAGGGGATGTGGCTCAAGTGATTGGCCTACCACCTGGCACAAGGGTTCGGTTCCCAATGCCTCCCTAAAAGAAGACCAGCGCACAACAGACACAACAGCTACAAACAATAAATAAATAAAATAAATCTTTAAAAAAATATTCTAAAGAGAAGATGAGCAAACAGTGAGCACGAATAACAAGGGGGCGTTAAATAAAATAAATCTTGGGGAAAAAAGTTAAATAAGGTGCTATCATCAATAGTAACAAATGTTCCACACCAAAGCAAGGGGTTGGTGGTTGGGTGGTACATGAGAATCCTGTTTTTTATGCATGATAGCTTTGTAAACTCACAAATTCTCTAATAAAAATAACAGCCCTCTAACTAAATCACTTAAAATTGCCCATTAAATAGGCAATAAAACCTGAAAGCTAAAAGTAAACTTTGAACAGCCAAAAAACTGAAACCAAAAAAAAAAAAAAAAAAAGATATACAGATGGAAAGTAAGCATGTAAAAAGATATTCAACATCATATAATATCAGGGAATTGCAAAAGAAAACAACAATGAAATAACACTACACACCTATTAGAACGGCTGAAATTCATAAAACTGACAACATCAAATGCTGAGGAGCATGTGGGGACATAGGAAAGCTAGTTCATTGTTGGTGGGAATGCAAAATGGTCTGGCCCTTTGAAGATGGGCTGGCAGTTTCTTACAAAGCTAAACATAGTGTACGATCCTAGGCATTTACCTGAATGAGTTGAAAACTAAAGTCCATGCAAAAACCTGCACACAAGTGTGATTGTAGCTTTATTCACAGACACCCAAAACTGGAAGCAACCAAGATGCCTTTCAACAGGCGAAAGGATTAGCAAACTATGATATATCTACCCAATGAACTATTACTCAGTGATAAAAAGAAATAAGCTATATTGACTATTGCAATAAAAAGTGTCTGTTTTTTTTTTAAGATGTAAGCTATCAGGCCACAAAAAGACAAGGAGAAAACAAATGCCTATTGCTAAATGAAGCCTGTCTGAAAAGGCTACTACATCGTGTGACATTTTAGAAAACGAAAAATATAGAGGTAGTAAAAAGATCAGCAGTTATCAGGAGTTCAAGGGGAAGAAGAGGGTGAAAGAAGAGGAGACAAGAGGAGTTTTAGGGTGGTACAACTATTCTGCATGATACTGTAATTGTGGATACAGGACACTTATCAAAACCCATAGACTGTACAACACAAAGCTGAACCCTCATATAAACCACAGGTGGTAATAAAGTACCCGGAGTGGTTCACCAGGATTAACAGGGAAACAGTGGGGGAGGGGTAACAAGGAACTCTGAATACCATCTACTCCATTTTTCTCTAAATCTAAAATTGAACTTAAAAAAAAGGTCTATTTATTGTTTAAAAAAAGAAATCTTTTAAAAGTATTTTAAAAATTAATTACTGGGCAAATGTTACCGGCTTTGCAGGCAGACAGCCTCGGTTCAAGCCCTGATCCACTTCCGTAACCCCTGAATGAACCTTGAACCTTGCTTCCTCCCCTAAGTTAGAAGTTACACCTTAGAGCAGGGCTTCTTAACGAGGGGTCTGTGAGCTTGAAGTTCAAAAACACATGATTCTTGTAGGGACGTGTTGGTGCGGCTGTGATATGGTCATTAAATAGTAGTACAGCGTGGACTTAGTAAGGGGTCTGTGGTTTTCACCTGACCGGCAAAGGGGTCTGGAACAAAAAAGGCTAAGCACCCCTGCCTTAGAGGCTGGGTTAAGGATTCCAGAACTGTCACTGCTTTGTGATGGTAAAAAATGCTTCTGTGAACGTGATTTCCAAGGACAGGGAGAGAAGGGGCCATCACAAGCGCCTCGGAGGTGGCAGGGGTGGGCCGGGGATGGAAATGGACGAGCAGGACCAGGAGGCTCTCTCTCCAGTGATGTTGCCCAAGGAAGGTTTCCTGGCTGTGGGAAGACGCTAGAAAGTACCTGGCCCCAAACCCAGCCCTGGCTCGACAGGCAGTTTGCTGGGCTCTGGGCGCCACCAGCTTTCCTGGGGCCCAGGGCGGCCCCCTCCAAGGGGAAGCCTGCCACCCAGCTGAGGGGGGAGGG